>NC_136068.1:1106280717-1111080717 GCF_964261635.1 Lissotriton helveticus
GGGGAGGCTCGTTCGCGCCGCTCTCCCTTCCAGTGCACCCCACGCCGTCTCCTGGCGCAGGTATATGTAATGGTTGGACCAGGGCACCGCAGGACTTGTCTTTAGGTCAAACCCTCAACTATGGCACCCAACATCCAGGACTTATGACATTTGTGGAAGGCTGTGACATCGAAGCATCTCAGGGACCAAGCATATGCAGAGTCCTTCCTACAGCCTCTGCGTTCCTTCTTACCTAGTTATGGTTTTTTCACTGCCACTCCAGGCTTTTAGTCTGTGGATGGCAAACTATGAACCTACACTCACCTATGAAAATCTTACTACTGATGCTTGACTGAGGACAAGGAGATCAGTGAAGCGCTGGGGTGTAGCTGAGAAACCTCCACCTGGGGAGGTGGGGGAGGCTCGTTCGCGCCGCCTCTCCCTTCCAGTGCACCCCACGCCGTCTCCTGGCGGAGATGTTGCAGCAGGCTGCCATGTAAATAGTTATTTAATTAAACATTTTACCCTGTTACTTTGTTGGTGTGTTGTATATATTTATAATATTTGCATAGGGTTTCTCGTTATTTTGGGCGGGGTGGGCGGCGGAGCAAATTCACTGAAAAAACCATAGGTTATAGACCATATATAGTTAAATATCTCAAGTCCATCTCTGCACTCGATGGAGATACAGGTCGTCGATCAAAAAATGTGCTGGCCACCTCAAATGGTAATAGCATGGCCAGGGCTTTTGTCGATGCCTCTGCAAATTGCACAGGGTGCACTTGTTTGACATGCCGCACCATGGTATGTATGGAAAAGGAATTTTTTTTGTTGGATTTCCTCTTGAGAGAAACGAGTCACATATCGTGCAGGTTACTTTTGGTGCATTTACTTTCTTTTGATGTTCAGGATAAGTGAAAAAGTGCCAGATGAAAGATTCTTTTTTTCTTCTTAACCCCTTCGGGGCTGATGACGAGCTGGGCTCGTCATGGCGTAGCCTCCTCGCACGCTCATGACGAGCCCAGCTCATCATGAGCCCCACCCTCGGGGGAAGCGCCAGCGCTCCCTCCGAGTCTGCCTGATTTTTTTTGTTTTTGCGGGGATGGCAGGGGAAGACCTTCCCCTGCCTCCCCCCGCCCTCCCCGCCCACGTCATCAATGACGTCAGCGCGCGAGGCGCGCTGACGTCACCGGAGGCTTCCTTTGTTTACAGACGCGCAGGGAAGCCATTTGCTTCCTGCGCGTCGTTGCACAAAGAGGTTAGTTTTGCGGCTGGGGCGGGGGGGATTGTGATGCAACTTGCATCGAGGGAAAGGAAAGGCTTTTCCTTTCCCTCGGTGGCATTTTAGAGGTTTCCTGCTGCACGATCGTGCGATCGTGCAGCAGGAATGTTAGGGATTTTTTTTTTTTTGGGTTTTGTGATCAGTTTCTTAGTTCGGGGAGCGGCCCCTTGGGGAAGGGTCGCTCCCCTTGTTGGGGGAACATTATCTATGAAGTCTTTTCTTGGCTGCAATGTTGTGGAAAGGCCGTTTTTTGTACAAAAATGCTGATGGGGGTCATTTATAAAGTAAAATGATAGTGCTCATTGTAATGAAGGATGCAAGTGCCTCTGTCCTTCATTACTTATACTGATGTGTGTTTCTGAAGTGGCTAAAAAACACACCTGTGCTGCCTAGGCAAAGCTCACTAGTGTTTTTGGCCTGATGAATGTTTTTTTTTGTGTGCTGCTTTTCAAACACATGCTTTGTCTCCAGTGACCATGTGTGTGTTACTATGCCATGTGCGAAGGGGTCCCTTGAGTGAGCTGTCCATCATAGTGGGAAGCTCACAAATGTTTTTGGGCTGTTGATTGTTACCTGAATTTGTGCTGCAACTCTAGTGCCATCTTTGTCTCCATTGACCATGTGTGCGTTACTATGCAACTGCACAAATGTGCGCAGGGGTCCCTTGAGTGAGCTGTCCATCATAGTGGGAAGCTCACAAATGTTTTTGTGTTGATGATTGTTTTCCTGAGTTTGTGCCGCAACTCGAGCGCCATCTCCAGTGTCCATGTGTGCGTTACTATGCAATTGCACAGATGTGCGCAGGGGTCCCTTGTGTGAGCTGTCCATCATAGTGCTTGGTGTATGCACGAAACATGTCGACGATAGGAGTTGATAGGTACATCTGGACACATTACGTTTAGGGCAGCCTATCTTTCCACCCCGTTTATTACCACCTAGAGGCAAGAATAAAGTTTATTGTAAACCTACTGGGCAGGTATTTCACACATCACATAGTCCACTCCTCAAATACACATGCACCACACATAGTCTAATAAAGTGCTCCTACGTAACTTTCGCAAGTCGCAGCACGCCCCAGCCCGTAGAGGACTGGGATGGCCCCAATGATGAAGCATGTCACCGTGGGGCAACCCTGGTGAGTGAGGGGACACCTAAAAGAGGAGCATTTCTCCCCTTTTTTGTACACAATACCATATTTTCACAATCGACCCCAGTGTGTGTTGGTTGTTATCTGAATAAACTAGCAAGGCTCTTAGGTATCTGGAAACAGAGACCATTTGTTCATCATAGTGGGAAGTTCACAAATGTTTTTGGGCTGATGATTGCTTTCCTGAGTTTGTGCTGCAACTCGAGCCCCATCTTTGTCTCCAGTGTCCATGTGTGCGTTACTATGCAATTGCACAGATGTGCGCAGGGGTCCCTTGTGTGAGCTGTGAATCATAGTGGGAAGGTCACAAATGTTTTTGGGCTGATGAATGTTTTCCTGAATTTGTGCTGCAACTCGAGCGCTTGCTTTGTCTCCAGTGTCCGTGTGTGTTACTATGCCATCGCACCAATGTGTGCACAGGTCCCTTGAGTGAGCTGTCCATCATAGTGGGTAAATTTAGGAAAGATGGTGCACTCCGCTAGTTGGTGGGCGTTGCCAATAGGGGATCTTCTGTGTGAGTTCACATGCCTCTTATGTGTATAAATGGTCAGAGACTGTTGAGAGCAGCAGATGGGGAGAAAGAAGCTCCTGGTCATAGGAACTGTTTTAGGATTGCGCTTGTGAAAATCAAGGATGCAAGTGCCTCTGTCCAGCATCGCAGTTAACCACAGTAATTCTGTTGTCCCCCTCCCCATGAGAATCCCTGATGATGTCAGCGCGCACAGCACGCGCCAACATCTTCAGGGATTCCCAGGCGGTCGGGAAGCCATTTGCTTCCTGCGCCTGGAGGTGTTAGGTTGGTTTTGAGATATTTGGGGGGGTTTGCAAAGAGGCTTCAGGGGAGAGGTAAGTGATTTTCCTCTCTTCTGATGTCTCTTTGCAGGGCATTTCTGGCTCACGGTCGCGCACAGCATTGCGATTGTGCGGTGGAAATGCCCTCACTAGCACCAGGGATTTTATTTTAGATTGTAGGAAGTGACCCATTGTGCAAGGGTCGCTTTCAGGTGGGTCGGATTTTAAATTTAGATTTTCTGGCCCCCCCCCCCCCCGGTGGGCAAATCAACCCGTACTTTTGTCCGTTTTGCCCTTTTTGATGGCCCATCTGTGTGGATGTGATTTTGGGGGTACATTTGTGTATTGTTTATTCATTTGTTATGTTGTTTGTGAAATGTAGTATTAAATTATTTTTTTTCTTCTTTGTTTTTGATCCAGGCTTTTGCTGTTTGTATTGGTGTAGGTTGTGGTTCGGTTAATGCTGGTTTTGCAGCTTGTGTAGTTGCATGTGCTTGGTAAGTAAATGTTTTTTGTACTATTTTTCCTAGATAAATGTGTTGTTATGAAAAGTGAAGTTATTGCTGTTTGTGTGGCTTTGTGTTTCTTGATTGTTAACTTTTTTTTTTGTATTGCTGCTTGATGTGTACTTTGTCTAATCTATACTTGTTTTTTTTTCTTTCCAGTGGGATTTCCTTTCTTTTTGCTGTGTTTCAGCAGAGTAGGTGCTGGTGAGTCTTCTTATATTTGGTTAGATTTGAATTGTTTTTGAGTGTATTGATTTTTGTGTGAAGACTCTACCTTGTTTACTTCTTCCTTTGCACAGTGTAGGTTGTTGTTCACTTGTGTGTGTAGTCTTCTTGATTTGTAAGGATAATGGCTGCTCGCAGGATTACTGCTAAGCAGGTTGTTAGTTTGCTTTTTGAGTCTTCCTCTGACCATGGTCCAGACACTGACTCCGATTCGGAGCTTGAGTTAGGTGCAGAAGATTCAGGCAGTGAGTTTTCTCTTCGCATGGTATCATCGGATGATGATTCTTCTTCTAGTGCTGATGAAGTGCCTGTGGTAGAGAGGGACATTGATGTGCCGGTAGAGAGGGAAGAGCCATGTGAGCGGCAGCCTAGGTCCTCAAGGTTTCCCTTTTTTTCTCGTCAGGAACAGGCAAGTGTGGTAAAGGCTGCGCCCAAAAGGTTTCACATTGCTGTGGTGCGCCAAAGGTTATCTGGTGCTGCTAGTCTTCCTGTTGTTGAGCAGCATGAGGCATCTGGTGCTGCTAGTCTTTCTGTTGTTGTTGAGCAGCAAGTGGCATCTGGGGATGCGAGTTCTTCTGTTGATGTTGAGATGCAAGAGGCAGCTGGGGATGTGAGTTCTTCTGTTGGTGAAGAGATGCAAAATGTATCTGGGGATGCTAGTATTCCTGTTGGTGTAGTGAGGCAAGAGGCATCTGGGGATGCTAGTGTTCCCGTTGATGTAGTGCAGCAAGAGGCATCTGGCCTGCAGGCTAGGGTGGCTTCTTCTCCTCATGTTAGTGATGACGTCTGGGTTGCCCCTGGCATGGTGCAGCCGGAATTGCCAGACTTCACTGGTGTTCCAGGGTGTAGAGTGGATACTGACAATTTTTTGCCAATTCAATATTTTCAATTGTTTTTTGACGATGAGTTTTTGCAGGAGATTGTGGAGCAAACTAATTTGTATGCAGAGCAGTATTTGAGGGACCACAGTGCCAGCCTTAAGCCCCATTCCAGAGCTACCCATTGGTCTCCCACATATGTTGAAGAGATGAAGAAGTTTTTGGGATTAACTTTTTTGATGGGCTTGCTAAGGAAGCCATCAATGTCTTCTTATTGGTCCACTAGTCCCTTGATGGCAACATCTATATTTTCAGCAGTTATGACTCGTGATCGATATATGCTTCTTCTTCGCATGATGCATTTTGTTGATAGTGATTTAGCGTTGCCACGCGATCACCCTGATTGTGACCGTCTTTTTAAGATTCGGCCTGTCCTTGATCACTTTGTTGATCGTTTTCCTGAGATGTTTGCACCTGGAAGAGAAATAGCTGTGGACGAGTCTTTGGTGTTGTTCAAGGGCCGCTTGGTTTTTAGGCAATACATTCCTAGTAAGAGGGCACGCTATGGCATCAAACTGTATATGCTGTGTGACAGTGAGACTGGATATGTTTATAATTTCAGAAATTATAAACATTCCATAAGGATTCCAGCATTAACACTTCTGCTTGTCCGTCCACTTTTGGAGTGACTGAGAAAATTGTGTGGGAACTAGGTAGACGATTATTTAACAAAGGCCACCATTTATATGTAGATAACTTCTACACTAGTGTGCGTTTGTTCAAGGAGTTGGCCAAAGTGGGCACTGTTGCATGTGGCACGATGCGCAGTAACCGGAAAGGTTTTCCAATAGAACTTGTTTGCAAAAGGCTTGTGCGGGGACAGTCTACTGCATTGCGATGTGGGAAGCTTCTAGCTGTGAAGTTTTCAGACAGGAGAGATGTTTACATGCTGACTACTATCCATGACGAAAGCACTGAAGCTCTGCCAGTTCGGGGTGAGACTGCTGAAGTGCGTAAACCTGTGTGCATTTTAGACTATAATAGGCACATGGGTGGTGTTGACAGAGTAGATCAGAGGTTGGAACCTTATGCTGCTCTTCGAAAGGCTTACGTTTGGTACAAGAAGTTGGCTATCCATCTTTTCCACTTGGCATCCTTTAATGCTTTTGTTGTTTTCCAGAAATCTTGTCCTGAGTCAAAGATGCCTTTTGTTAAGTTTCAGGAGACTATAATAGGCAGCCTTGTACTAGTGGAACAGGCAAGTGTGCCAAGATTTGGAGTGGTGGAGGAAGTGGCTAGACTGAAAGATCGCCACTTTCCAGAATACATTCCTCCCACAACTGCAAAAGACAATCCCACTAAAAGATGTAGAGTCTGTTGGCGAAGAGAAGTGCGGAGGGAGTCTCGTATGCACTGTCCTGACTGTCCTTCAAATCCTGGATTGTGTGTGCCAGCTTGTTTTAAATCGTACCACACACAAAAGAAGTTTTGGGAGTTTCATTGAGCTTGTAAGTGTACTGTCTGGTTTGTTTTCTGTAATATTTTTTTGTTTGCTTTTAGGTTTGCATTAGTGCAAAGCATTTAGGTTTTGAATTTGTGTTAGCAGATTTGTAGGTTTCTACATTTGATTTGTGGTATTTCTTTAAAAAATTCTAATTTCGATGGTGGTGTGTGCAGGATTGTGCTTGGATTGTTGGTGTGCGTGGACAGGCGCTTGGCTGGTGGTGTGCGTGGTCTGGTGCTTGGCTGGAATAGTGCATGGATTGGAGTTGTGCTGGGGGGGTTAGTGGATTTTTGCTTGGCTGGCGGAGTGTATGGTTAGGTGCTTGGCTGGCGGTGTGAGTGGAGTGGTGCTTGGCTGGCGGTGTGTGTGGAGTGGTGCTTGGCTGGCGGCGTGTGTGGAGTGGTGCTTGGATGGTGTTGTGTTTGTGGAGTGGCGCTTGGCTGGTGGTGTGCGTGGAGTGATGCTTGGCTGGTGGTGTGTGTGGAGTGGTAGTTGGCTGTCGGTGTGCGCTGAGTGGTGTTTGGCTGGCAGTGTGCATGGTCTGGTGCTTGGATGGTGGTGTGGGTGGACTGGCGCTCGGCAGGCGGTGTGTGAGTAGTTACTTTCTGTTGGTCACTACACACACTGCTAGTTGAGTGACACTCCACACAGTCCATCATTTTGTGTAGTTGCAGTGTCAGAAATGTGGGCGTGTGAAAATGATGGGCCCTTGAATGGCGCTGTTTGCTGGTGTGAGTGTTGAAATGTGATGGGTCCGCGGCTGGCGGTGTGAATGTTTTGTATGTGTCACGCGTACGAAAGGTGTATGAATGGCCTGTAAAGAGGTTGGTGCCTTGACGTGGCTTTACAGCTCACGAGCTGCGAGTCAGTGGTTCAGTTTATCATACTTTCAATTATACGCAGTGTATTTCATTTTTGATGAAATTACTTGCGTATCCAATTGTATGTACTGAATCATCACTCACCCTCGTGCCAAATCCAACCAGTATGTGTGTGTGCTTGCGGATTAGATGGGTGTGCAGTAATAATTGTTTTTTTTCTAATTTCTGCAGTAGGGTGTACCTTGCCCCTTATTGTGATTGTTGTTATGTGTTGCTTTTCCATTCGGATGGTGTCAATGGTCTGGTTTGTATCAGGTATGAAAGGTGCGTGAATGGCCTGTAAAACGGTTGGTGCCTTGTCGTGGCTTTACAGCTCACGAGTTGCGAGTCACTGGTTCAGTTTTTATGCATTTATTTATTGACAGAGCATTTAATTTTTTTGAAATATCTTGTTAATAAAATTTTATGTACTGAACCATCACTCGCCCTCGTGCCAAATCCAACCTGTATGTGTGTGTCTTTGAGGAATAGATAGCCGTGCTTGAATGTTTGACTTTTGAGTAACTCTGTTAAGGTGTGGTATCCTTTTACTTGGGAGAACAAGGGGAGCGCAGGGTGGTAGGACTTTTTTGCCGGCACGGCGATCCCACGCCAAAATGTTTGGAAAAGTGCTATTTGTACCTATTTTTAAGGTTTGCAAGGAGTTCTGGGTAGGAAAACATTGGTGGACCCACACATGCCATACCTCCCTGGACTCTCCCGGGTGTCTAGTTTTCAGAACTGTTTGGGTTTGCTACTTTCCAAAGAATACCACCCACCCCGGGCCAAAAACTCAGGTGCCTCCCCCCCAAAAAATCAAAGTTATATTGCTTCAGGGTATTTTATATTCACCACTGTTAGATTTGGACCTTTTCCTGTTGCAGCCACTATGGCTACCCACGCAAGTGAGGTACCGTTTTTATCGGGAGACCTGGGGGAATGCTGGGTGGGAGGTAATTTGTGTGAGCCCAGTGATGCCACGCTTTCCCAGACTACAACGTGTGAAAAAATTGATTTTTTTCTGCTAAAATTGAGGTTTGCAAGGGATTCTGGGTAAAGGAACGTTGGCGGATCCACGCAAGCCATACCTCCTTGGAAGCGCCCGGGTGTCTAATTTTCAGAAATGTGTGGGTTTGGTAGGTTTCCATAGATGGCTGTCTCGCACGGGGCCAGAAACCCAGGTAACCCCTAAGTCCACCAGCTTTTGCAAGAGGGGTTACCTGGGTTTTTGGCCCCGTGCGAGACAGCCATCTAGGGAAACCTACCAATCCCACACATTTCTGAAAAGTAGACAACTGGGGGCTTCCAAGGAGGTATGGCTTGCGTGGATCCTCCAACGTTCCTTTACCCAGAATCCCTTGCAAACCTCATTTTTTGCATGGTAAAAAATCAGTTTTTTCACACGTTTTAGTGTGGGAAAGCGTGGCATCACTGGGCACACACAAATTACCTCCCACCCAGCGTTCCCCAAGGTCTCCCGATAAAAATGGTACCTCACTTGCGTGGGTAGGCATAGCGGCTGCTTTAGGAAAAGGCCCAATTCATACTGTGGAGACAAAAACTTTACCTTTAGCCAAATAATCTTATTTTTTGAGGGGGTCACCTGAGCTTTTGGCCCAGGGCTTGGCAGGCATCTTTGGAAACTACCAAACCCAAACAGTTCTGAGAACTAGACACCCGGGGGAGTCCAGGGTGGTATGGCATGCGTGGGTCCCCCAATGTTTTCCTACCCAGAAACCCCTGCAAACCTGAAATTTTTGTCAAAAAACCCACTTTTCCATACTTTTTTGGGTGGGATCTCGCTGCCGGAACAAATGTCCTACCACCCAGTGTTTCCCTTGTTCTCCCGAGTAAAATGATACCTCACTTGTGTGGGTGGGCCAAAGGCATGTGACTTAGGCTGGGGTGCTTAATTTGTAAAACGTAAATATGAGTAAAAACTACTTTTTTCAAAATTCATTTTTGGCGTATTCTGCTTTGGGGCACCCACACAAGTGAGGTATCCTTTTACTCGGGAGAACAAGGGGAACGCAGGGTGGTATGACTTTTTTGCCGACCCGGCGATCCCACGCCAAAAAGTTTGGAAAAGTGCAATTTTTACCTAATTTTAAGGTTTGCAGAGAGTTCTGGGTAGGAAAACATTGGGGGACCCATGCATGCCATACCTCCCTGGAGTCCCCCGGGTGTCTAGTTTTCAGAACTGTTTGGGTTTGCTACTTTGCAAAGAATACCACCGAGCCCAGGGCCACAAACTCAGATGCCCCCCCCCCAAAATCAAGGTAGTTTTGCAATAAGGTAATGTAAATTCACCACCGTACAATTTGAACCGTTTCCTGTTGCAGCCACTATGTTTACCCACGCAAGTGAGGTACCGTTTTTTTCGGGAGACCTGGGGGCACGCTGGGTGGGTGGAAATTTGTTGATCCACGCAGATTCCAGAACTTTCCACCACAGAAATGTGAGGAAAATGTGTTTTTTTGGTCAAATTTTTATGTTTGCAAGGGATTCTGGGTAACAAAACCTGGGGGTAGGCAGGCGAGTCACCCCATCCTGAATTTCCCTGGGTGTCTAGTTTTCAAAAATGCATAGGTTTGCTAGGTTTCCCTAGGTGCTGGCAGAGCTACGGCGCAAAAACAAAAGGTAGTCTTTTTGTCCGAATCGTGCTAAATTTCACTGGGAAATTGAGGTGCGACCATGCTGCGTTTTGCGCTGTTTCATGTCGCAGCCACTATGCCTACCCACGCAAGTGAGGTACCGTTTTTTTCGGGAGACCTGGGGGCACGCTGGGTGGGTGGAAATTTGTTGATCCACGCAGATTCCAGAACTTTCCACCACAGAAATGTGAGGAAAATGTGTTTTTTTGGTCAAATTTTTATGTTTGCAAGGGATTCTGGGTAACAAAACCTGGGGGTAGGCAGGCGAGTCACCCCATCCTGAATTTCCCTGGGTGTCTAGTTTTCAAAAATGTATAGGTTTGCTAGGTTTCCCTAGGTGCTGGCAGAGCTACGGCGCAAAAACAAAAGGTAGTCTTTTTGTCCGAATCGTGCTAAATTTCACTGGGAAATTGAGGTGCGACCATGCTGCGTTTTGCGCTGTTTCATGTCGCAGCCACTATGCCTACCTACGCAAGTGAGGTACCGTTTTTTTCGGGAGACCTGGGGGCACGCTGGGTGGGTGGAAATTTGTTGATCCACGCAGATTCCAGAACTTTCCACCACAGAAATGTGAGGAAAATGTGTTTTTTTGGTCAAATTTTTATTTTTGCAAGGGATTCTGGGTAACAAAACCTGGGGGTAGGCAGGCGAGTCACCCCATCCTGAATTTCCCTGGGTGTCTAGTTTTCAAAAATGTATAGGTTTGCTAGGTTTCCCTAGGTGCTGGCAGAGCTACGGCGCAAAAACAAAAGGTAGTCTTTTTTTCCGAATCGTGCTAAATTTCACTGGGAAATTGAGGTGCGACCATGCTGCGTTTTGCGCTGTTTCATGTCGCAGCCACTATGCCTACCCACGCAAGTGAGGTACCGTTTTTTTCGGGAGACCTGGGGGCACGCTGGGTGGGTGGAAATTTGTTGATCCACGCAGATTCCAGAACTTTCCACCACAGAAATGTGAGGAAAATGTGTTTTTTTGGTCAAATTTTTATGTTTGCAAGGGATTCTGGGTAACAAAACCTGGGGGTAGGCAGGCGAGTCACCCCATCCTGAATTCCCCTGGGTGTCTACTTTTCAAAAATGTATAGGTTTGCTAGGTTTCCCTAGGTGCTGGCAGAGCTATGGTGCAAAAAGAAAAGGTAGTCTTTTTGTCCGAATCGTGCTAAATTTCACTGGGAAATTGAGGTGCGACCATGCTGCGTTTTGCGCTGTTTCATGTCGCAGCCACTATGCCTACCCACGCAAGTGAGGTACCGTTTTTTTCGGGAGACCTGGGGGCACGCTGGGTGGGTGGAAATTTGTTGATCCACGCAGATTCCAGAACTTTCCACCACAGAAATGTGAGGAAAATGTGTTTTTTTGGTCAAATTTTTATGTTTGCAAGGGATTCTGGGTAACAAAACCTGGGGGTAGGCAGGCGAGTCACCCCATCCTGAATTCCCCTGGGTGTCTAGTTTTCAAAAATTTATAGGTTTGCTAGGTTTCCCTAGGTGCTGGCAGAGCTACGGCGCAAAAACAAAAGGTAGTCTATTTGTCCGAATCGTGCTAAATTTCACTGGGAAATTGAGGTGCGACCATGCTGCGTTTTGCGCTGTTTCATGTCGCAGCCACTATGCCTACCCACGCAAGTGAGGTACCGTTTTTTTCGGGAGACCTGGGGGCACGCTGGGTGGGTGGAAATTCGTTGATCCACGCAGATTCCAGAACTTTCCACCACAGAAATGTGAGGAAAATGTGTTTTTTTGGTCAAATTTTTATGTTTGCAAGGGATTCTGGGTAACAAAACCTGGGGGTGGGCAGGCGAGTCACCCCATCCTGAATTCCCCTGGGTGTCTAGTTTTTAAAAATGTATAGGTTTGCTAGGTTTCCCTAGGTGCTGGCAGAGCTACGGCACAAAAACAAAAGGTAGTCTTTTTGTCCGAATCGTGCTAAATTTCACTGGGAAATTGAGGTGCGACCATGCTGCGTTTTGCGCTGTTTCATGTCGCAGCCACTATGCCTACCCACGCAAGTGAGGTACCGTTTTTTTCGGGAGACCTGGGGGCACGCTGGGTGGGTGGAAATTTGTTGATCCACGCAGATTCCAGAACTTTCCACCACAGAAATGTGAGGAAAATGTGTTTTTTTGGTCAAATTTTTATGTTTGCAAGGGATTCTGGGTAACAAAACCTGGGGGTAGGCAGGCGAGTCACCCCATCCTGAATTTCCCTGGGTGTCTAGTTTTCAAAAATGTATAGGTTTGCTAGGTTTCCCTAGGTGCTGGCAGAGCTACGGCGCAAAAACAAAAGGCAGTCTTTTTGTCCGAATCGTGCTAAATTTCACTGGGAAATTGAGGTGCGACCATGCTGTGTTTTGCGCTGTTTCATGTCGCAGCCACTATGCCTACCCACGCAAGTGAGGTACCGTTTTTTTCGGGAGACCTGGGGGCACGCTGGGTGGGTGGAAATTTGTTGATCCACGCAGATTCCAGAACTTTCCACCACAGAAATGTGAGGAAAATGTGTTTTTTTGGTCAAATTTTTATGTTTGCAAGGGATTCTGGGTAACAA
Organism: Lissotriton helveticus; assembly: GCF_964261635.1. Lineage (NCBI taxonomy): Eukaryota > Metazoa > Chordata > Amphibia > Caudata > Salamandridae > Lissotriton > Lissotriton helveticus. Next base: position 1,106,293,030 of record NC_136068.1, read on the forward strand.
AACCTGGGGGTAGGCAGGCGAGTCACCCCATCCTGAATTCCCCTGGGTGTCTAGTTTTCAAAAATGTATAGGTTTGCTAGGTTTCCCTAGGTGCTGGCAGAGCTACGGCGCAAAAACAAAAGGTAGTCTTTTTGTCCGAATCGTGCTAAATTTCACTGGGAAATTGAGGTGCGACCATGCTGCGTTTTGCGCTGTTTCATGTCGCAGCCACTATGCCTACCCACGCAAGTGAGGTACCGTTTTTTTCGGGAGACCTGGGGGCACGCTGGGTGGGTGGAAATTTGTTGATCCACGCAGATTCCAGAACTTTCCACCACAGAAATGTGAGGAAAATGTGTTTTTTTGGTCAAATTTTTATGTTTGCAAGGGATTCTGGGTAACAAAACCTGGGGGTAGGCAGGCGAGTCACCCCATCCTGAATTCCCCTGGGTGTCTACTTTTCAAAAATGTATAGGTTTGCTAGGTTTCCCTAGGTGCTGGCAGAGCTATGGTGCAAAAAGAAAAGGTAGTCTTTTTGTCCGAATCGTGCTAAATTTCACTGGGAAATTGAGGTGCGACCATGCTGCGTTTTGCGCTGTTTCATGTCGCAGCCACTATGCCTACCCACGCAAGTGAGGTACCGTTTTTTTCGGGAGACCTGGGGGCACGCTGGGTGGGTGGAAATTTGTTGATCCACGCAGATTCCAGAACTTTCCACCACAGAAATGTGAGGAAAATGTGTTTTTTTGGTCAAATTTTTATGTTTGCAAGGGATTCTGGGTAACAAAACCTGGGGGTAGGCAGGCGAGTCACCCCATCCTGAATTCCCCTGGGTGTCTAGTTTTCAAAAATTTATAGGTTTGCTAGGTTTCCCTAGGTGCTGGCAGAGCTACGGCGCAAAAACAAAAGGTAGTCTATTTGTCCGAATCGTGCTAAATTTCACTGGGAAATTGAGGTGCGACCATGCTGCGTTTTGCGCTGTTTCATGTCGCAGCCACTATGCCTACCCACGCAAGTGAGGTACCGTTTTTTTCGGGAGACCTGGGGGCACGCTGGGTGGGTGGAAATTCGTTGATCCACGCAGATTCCAGAACTTTCCACCACAGAAATGTGAGGAAAATGTGTTTTTTTGGTCAAATTTTTATGTTTGCAAGGGATTCTGGGTAACAAAACCTGGGGGTGGGCAGGCGAGTCACCCCATCCTGAATTCCCCTGGGTGTCTAGTTTTTAAAAATGTATAGGTTTGCTAGGTTTCCCTAGGTGCTGGCAGAGCTACGGCACAAAAACAAAAGGTAGTCTTTTTGTCCGAATCGTGCTAAATTTCACTGGGAAATTGAGGTGCGACCATGCTGCGTTTTGCGCTGTTTCATGTCGCAGCCACTATGCCTACCCACGCAAGTGAGGTACCGTTTTTTTCGGGAGACCTGGGGGCACGCTGGGTGGGTGGAAATTTGTTGATCCACGCAGATTCCAGAACTTTCCACCACAGAAATGTGAGGAAAATGTGTTTTTTTGGTCAAATTTTTATGTTTGCAAGGGATTCTGGGTAACAAAACCTGGGGGTAGGCAGGCGAGTCACCCCATCCTGAATTTCCCTGGGTGTCTAGTTTTCAAAAATGTATAGGTTTGCTAGGTTTCCCTAGGTGCTGGCAGAGCTACGGCGCAAAAACAAAAGGTAGTCTTTTTGTCCGAATCGTGCTAAATTTCACTGGGAAATTGAGGTGCGACCATGCTGTGTTTTGCGCTGTTTCATGTCGCAGCCACTATGCCTACCCACGCAAGTGAGGTACCGTTTTTTTCGGGAGACCTGGGGGCACGCTGGGTGGGTGGAAATTTGTTGATCCACGCAGATTCCAGAACTTTCCACCACAGAAATGTGAGGAAAATGTGTTTTTTTGGTCAAATTTTTATGTTTGCAAGGGATTCTGGGTAACAAAACCTGGGGGTAGGCAGGCGAGTCACCCCATCCTGAATTCCCCTGGGTGTCTAGTTTTCAAAAATGTATAGGTTTGCTAGGTTTCCCTAGGTGCTGGCAGAGCTACGGCGCAAAAACAAAAGGTAGTCTTTTTGTCCGAATCGTGCTAAATTTCACTGGGAAATTGAGGTGCGACCATGCTGCGTTTTGCGCTGTTTCATGTCGCAGCCACTATGCCTACCCACGCAAGTGAGGTACCGTTTTTTTCGGGAGACCTGGGGGCACGCTGGGTGGGTGGAAATTTGTTGATCCACGCAGATTCCAGAACTTTCCACCACAGAAATGTGAGGAAAATGTGTTTTTTTGGTCAAATTTTTATGTTTTCAAGGGATTCTGGGTAACAAAACCTGGGGGTAGGCAGGCGAGTCACCCCATCCTGAATTGCCCTGGGTGTCTAGTTTTCAAAAATGTATAGGTTTGCTAGGTTTCTCTAGGTGCTGGCAGAGCTACGGCGCAAAAACAAAAGGTAGTCTGTTTGTCCGAATCGTGCTAAATTTCACTGGGAAATTGAGGTGCGACCATGCTGCGTTTTGCGCTGTTTCATGTCGCAGCCACTATGCCTACCCACGCAAGTGAGGTACCATTTTTTTCGGGAGACCTGGGGGCACGCTGGGTGGGTGGAAATTTGTTGATCCACGCAGATTCCAGAACTTTCCACCACAGAAATGTGAGGAAAATGTGTTTATTTTGTGAAAAACAGCTTTGCAAGGGATTCTGGGTAACAAAACCTGGTGGTAGGCAGTCGAGTCACCCCATCCTGAATTTCCCTGGGTGTCTACTTTTCAAAAATGTATAGGTTTGCAAGGTTTCCCTAGGTGCCGGCAGAGCTAGGGTGCAAAAACTACAGGTAGGCACTTTGCCAAAAAAGGGTCAATTTGTAACTGCTAAATTTAGGTGTGACCACGTTGCATTTTCCGCCGTTTCCTGTCGCAGGCACAAGGCCGACCCACACAAGTGAGGTACCGTTTTTATCGGGACACTTGGGGTAATTCAGATTTGTAAATCAACTGTTATTACCAATTGAGCTTTCATGCATTTCTCCCTTTGAATGAAAGACATTGAGTAAAAAAAAAATCTTTATGAAAAATGACCAATAATTCTCATGCTAGTATGAGTATTCCCAACTTTGAAAATGTGCAATTATATACTGTTTCTGAAGTCTATAATTTGTACCCAATTCAGAAATACATAGGTGTCTTTCATACAGATTATTCCATGTATACATTTTCCAAGACAAAGTGCACTATACCCAGTAAATGAAAAAATACCATTGCAAGTTGCTGCTCAGTTTTTGGATCTGGGTTCGTCGGGTTCTTGGTGAAACTACAAGTCCTATATATCCCCACAACCAGGAAGGTCTAACGAATGTAACGGTATATTGCTTTCCAAGAGCTGTCAAAATTAGAAAAAGTTATAGGTGAAAACGTTGAGACAAAAGGCTGTTTTTTTCAACAAAATTTCAAATATTCCAATATCTAACTGTTAGTTTCTATAACGAAACCTTCATGGATTTAGACAAATGACCCCTTTCTGAATTCAGAATTTTGTCTACTTTTCGAAAATGTAAAGCTTTCCAGGATCCATTATTGCTTTCAAACTCATTTCTACCATTAACTGGAAGGAGGTGGAAAGCTCTAAAAATAGCAAAAATAGGCTATGTCCCAGAAAAATGCCAAAACTGAGTGAAAAATTCGGTTCTCTGACAAAAGTCTGTCATTCCCTGAAAGCTGAGAAAATGGAGATTTCAGCCCCACAAACCTTTTTGTGATACCATTTTCAGGGAAACACCCAGAGGCTTTCATTTGCAGCCCGTTTTTCCCATTTTTCTGAAAAAAACAAAAAAATCACTATATTTTGCTAAATTTCTGGGCCCCCTCCAAGGGAATCCACAAACCCAGGGCGCCTTTAGAATCCACATGATGTTGGAAGAAAAGGACGCAAATTTGGCGTGGATACCTTATGTGGTCAAAAAGTTACAAGGGCCTAAGCGCGCACTACTCCAAAACGCCAAAAAAAGCCTCAGCACAGGAGGGGAAAAGGCCTAGCAGCGAAGGGGTTAAAGGTAGTCGATCATTTTGTTCAGATTCGGAAGATGAATGAGATACGGTAGCCATTTCACCAAAGTCTTCCGAAAAATGTAGGACGTTGTTCTCTCTTGAGAGTAGAAAAGATAGTGAGAGAAGTGGGTGGAGTGCTGCGTGTAAATTCCAGAATAGAAACTAGTAAGAACAAATTGGAAGTGTTGTTTTCATGTTGCAGCAGGCTGCCATGTAAATAGTTATTTAATAAAACGTTTTACCCTGTTACTTTGCTGGTGTGTTGTATTTATTTATAATATTTGTATAGGGTTTGTCGTTATTTTGGGCGGGGTGGGCGGCGGAGCCGAGCTATCTTGCAGCCATCATGGCGTCGAGCTCGGTTTCTCTCACTAGTTTCGTATTTCTCATGAGGGGTTGTTCCTAATGTTTCTATTTTAGCGAGGTGAAAAAGAGATCCTATCAGTGGCCTACTGATTTTGCTCGATTCCTTTTGTTTTTTCTAACGATTTTTAAGTTAAAGTTTGCTAGCACGATACAGCGGCTAGTCCGCATTTTATATATATGTCTTTTTTATTAGGGGTCTCCTCCGGTGGAGTCGGACGATCTACCTCTAATAACCGGTAAGTGTTCCTCTGAAGGAATGCGTCTTGAAAGTGGCTGACTGTAATGTATGATATTTCACTCAGTGACTTTCAGGCCCATGCTGTTTCAAAACTGTGCATGTGCTTGAAGCAGGCGTAGGTATTGACGCAGCATTGTGAATATAGTGCATTGGTGAGCCTTGCTGGAGCTGCATCACAGTTGCGATGCAACTCTAGCAATGTATTCGTTTTTGAGCACAGATGTGTTACGCATGTATGGTGTTTTTGTACCATGGTGCGCCACATTTCAAATGTGGCACACCATGGGTAACGGAGCACTACCATACTGTGGTGCACATTAACTGGTGCATATCTGGGTATGAAGTAGTTAACATAAATCTGCCCCATAGGTTACAAATCCGCGTTTAGTAGACTGTTTGGCCTTTGTAGTGTTATGTTTTTTCTGTTATTCTATGTAGGTATGTAATATTGCAAGATTTTTGTCACGAAAAAGAAGCCATGAGTATTGGGTTTGTGAAAGATTGCAAGATTTTTAAACTTAAAAAGGAAAAATCATGGCATTGTTTAATATAGTATTGTAAATACTTATCTTTAACAATGATGAGAGAGTAAAAAAAGGCTAACCTGATGTTCGAAAGTTATTCACAGGCTTCTTTGGAGGAAGTATTCTATATCATTGTAGCGTGGGTGTTTCACTTTTTTATAGGTAATAGAATGCATTCTGCAAGCATGTAGTACTCCTCCTGCTACAGCATAAATATTCTTCAGTGCTTATTTTCCTTTCGTAAGTGGTATTGAGACCGACACAGAACTTCAATGGATCGGAGGGGCTGTTCCTGTGCATCTGGAGGACTGCTAAGCCGTTGCAGCAGTGGGAGTGAGGCCTCTTACAGGGGCGTAGCGCAGCTCCTTTTGATGTTCACAATTGCAGATAACAGGGTAGAGATGTGAGAGAAGTGGGTGGAGTGCTTCGTGTAAATTGCAGAATAGAAACTACTAAGAACCAATTGGAAGTGTTGTTTTGAAGTCACATGACTTCACATGCGCGTCTCAGGACGTGTACGCGGTGATAGTATCTGGTCACGTACGCCATTTGGAAGTAGCGGTCTAATTCAGCGAAGTTTCAAAACGTGAAAAGGAGTAAATCCAAATATATCCGGATTTAATATATCTTCTGAGCTCGAATCAAGCATACAATTGTTAAAGTGTAAAACCTTTTATATTTGTTTTTAAAATACCAAGGTGTGTACATTTGGTCACACACGAAAGTTTAAAAAGACATTTGGCTCCATTTAATGAAAATTTTCATAATAATAAAAAAGAAGCCTAGGTTTACTGTCTTTGACGTAGTATAAGTTCTTTGATGGGTCTATGAAGAAATTTAATAGGTTGCAATCGCGAAGTTTTCCCGAAATATATAGGCGGGTGCGCGCACACGGTCGCACACGAACGAAAGCCAAAAAAGGGGAGATAAACCCCCTTTATAATATGCTCCTGGAGCTGTTTTTGGTACAATGAGTTAGTTCTGAAAAGAACTTTTTTTTTTTTTTAAAACAAGTGTTATGTTGTTTTTGATTTTGGACCAGGGCACCGCAGGACGTGTCTTTAGGTCAAACCCTCAAGTATGGCACCGAACATCCAGGACTTATGCCATTTGTGGAAGGCAGTGACATCGAAGAATCTCAGGGACCAAGCATATCCAGAGTCCTCCCCGGGGTATTTGCACAACGGTCCTCCACCCCTAGGCCGCCAGCTATGCTACCTTGACAGGAACAGTGTCATGCAGTTTTTGATTTTTTTAACTTGCAACAACATTTTCATGTGTGACACAGGATCAAAATGAAATGAAGAAATGTATCTTTTCTCGGGGCATTTATGACTCTCAATTTTTAGTTTAGTAAGAATGAGGCTCTGCTCTCCGTACAGAAGAATTTCTCCACACTCGTTGCATTTCATCTGCACCTTTGCAAGGTATGGTCTCAAGTCCATCACAGCACTCGATGGAGATACAGGTCGTCCACCAGAAGATGTGCTGACCACCTCTGATGGTAATAGCGTGGCCAGGGCTCTTGTCGATGCCTGTGCAAATTCCACAGGGTGCACTTGTTTGACATGCCGCACCATGGTATGTATGGAAAAGGAATATTTTTTTCTTGGATTTCCTCTTGAGAGAACCGAATTGCATATCGTGCAGGTAACTTTTGGCGCATTCACTTTCTTTTGTTCTTCAGGATAAGTGAAAAATTGTGAAATAAAAGATTCCTTTTTTCTTTTTAAAGGTAGTCGCTCATTTCCTTCAGATTCGGAAGATGAATGCGGGGCGGCAGCCATTTCAGCAAAGTCTTCCGAAGGGTGTTGAACGTTGTTCTCTTTTGAGAGTAGAAAAGATAGTGAGAGAAGTGGGTGGAGTGCTCCGTGTAAATTGCAGAATAGAAACTACTTAGAACCAATTGGAAGTGTTGTTTTCAAGTCACATGACTTCACATGCGCGTCTCAGGACGTGTACGCGGTGATAGTATCTGGTCACGTACGCCATTTGGAAGTAGCGGTCTAATTCAGCGAAGTTTCAAAACGTGAAAAAGAGTAAATCCAAACATATCCGGATTTAATATATCTTCTGAGCTCGATTCAAGCATACAATTGTTAAAGTATAAAACCTTTTATATTTTTTTTTAAAATACCAAGGTGTGTACATTCGGTCACACACGAAAGTTTAAAAAGACATTCGGCTCCATTTAATGAAAATTTTCATAATATTGAAAAAGAAGCCTAGGTTTAGTCTCTTTGACGTATTATAAGTTCTTTGATGGGTCTATGAAGAAATTCAATAAGTTCAGATTGCAAAGTTTTCACGAAATATATAGGCGGGTGCGCGCAGTCGGTCGCGCACGAAAGCCTGGAAATGTGCTATCCATTTTATTGAGAACAGTTGCCGAGAGTGCGCACACCGGGTCGTGCACGAAAGTTTAGAAAGGCTATTTTTATTTACAGGCAAATTTTAATGCGTTGAAAAAAAGGCAAGGTACAGACTTTCTAATTCTGTATCGCTTTACAAGGAGTCTCTATGCAACTTGAACAGTGAAGAAAACGGCTTGTTTCTGAAAAAAATATTGCCAGAACTTTATTGACAAAAGTATAGGTTGTATACACGAGATATTTCTGAATTAGCTTTTTAAAAACCAATGAAATTCACAGAAAAAACCATTACACACGTTATAGTTAGGAAGTAGCATTTACAAAACCTATGAAATTCACTGAAAAAACCATAGGTTTGACACCAGTTATAGTTAGCTGGAAATTTTACTGATATAAAACCAATGAAATTCCACGTTATAGTTAAGTGGACTCACTATAACTTGCGCGTGTAATGCACTGCTGATGACGTCACATATTACATCACTCATGACATCACTGATGACACCATCCAGTGAATGTGTGTCTTTCTGAAAAATAAATATGTGTTATATATGTATATATTATTGAATATCTTAGTGAATACATATATTAGTGAGTAATGCTTAAATATTTAAATATATATATTAGTGTTTCACTTTGTGTATAAGTGGCTGCATGGGTTGATGAGTAGGTACATGTGTATGTATATAGGTTATTAGATGTTTTTCTTAGTATCAGTATGAGTGTTTGCATGCTTTGGTGGGAGTATTACTTAGTACATAGATGCAAGAATGACTGAGTCTCTGTTTGTATGTGTTTTGAAGACAGCATATGTGCAGGACTGTATGGGTGGATGAGTGTGTATATGTCTGTGTTAGTGAGTGAATGACTGTCTTATTAGTGTCTTTATCAGTAGTATATGTGAATATTGATGTATATAAGTGAGTATATGTGAGAGTGAGGGATTGTAAGAGTTCCTGTTTAAATTAGTATGTGTTTCTATAAGTGATTTTTTAAGAGAGTAAGTATGTGTAAGTTTCCTTAGCAGTAAAGTGGTAGTGTGTGTTTAGATGTTTATGCAAATAAATGGATGTTCAATAGTTTATTTGCATGTGTGAGTATGTGTGTGAATAACTTTTGGATGACTGTCGGTGTGTAACAGGATGTGTAGGTGTATCACTACATATGATTAGTGAATATATGTATGAGTTACTATATAGAACTGTTGGTGAATTAGTGCATGTGTATATAGATGGTGGAATTATTGAATTGGTTGTTGTAACTGGTATGGGTATCTCCATTTTTTTGAAAATTTTAGTTTCTATTTTTGAATAAGTGTTTCAAGGGTTAGATTACAGTGAAAGGAGGTCTGTCACTGTGTCACAAGGATGGTGTCATCAGTGATGTCATGAGTGATGTAATATGTGATGTCATCAGCAGTGCATTACATGCGCAAGTTATAGTGAGTCCAACTAACTATAACGTGGAATTTCATTGGTTTTATATCAGTAAAATTTCCAGCTAACTATAACTGGTGTCAAACCTATGGTTTTTTTCAGTGAATATATATATATATATATATATATGTATATATGTATATGTGTGTGTTTACACCAAAATCCATCTCAGAGGGGCACAGATAGCCAGCACTCACATCAGCAAAGCCAGGGTAAGGAAAAGTTGTTCAGTGATCATAGTTTTATTTTTATTGTTTGTTGTTTTCTCCATTTATTCTCCATTTAAAATGTGCAAAGTGCCAAGTGCATCAGGAAACAAACAAACGACCTGCGCGTTTCGGCTAGAGGCCTTCGTCCGGGTCATGTGATTACAAGTGCAGGGTGTTAATAAAGTGGTTGGTTTGACCCGCGCTCATTTACAAAAAAGGAATCTCAAATTAAAAGCATCTTTTAAAGGAACAGTAATTCGTGGTGACAATCGAACAGTACATCATAGCCATTGTAAAAAAGCACTCGTGTTTCGAAGACAGAGTTTTGAACTTAATGATAGAGGGCCATATGTAGGTGGCCAAATACCGGTCGGTAACAGCCAATTTCGGCCGTTACCGACCGGTATTTTGAGTTTCAGATGTAGGTGGCCAAATTATTACTGAATCTGTAAATTTACCGATTGGGTAAATTTACCGATTCTGTAAATTACCGAATCGGTAAAGTTACAGATTCGGTAATATGGGATGTAGGTAGCACTGAAAACAGTGCCACAGGCCCTTAATAATTTGTTATTTACCATCAAATTCCTGTGTACATGCACATCTGTGCATGTACACCTGTGCCATGTGACACACATACATGCCCTTAGGGCATGTATGTGTGTCACATGGCACACAATCCTGAATCTGGGGTGCAACAGGGTGTCAAAGTGACACCCTGTCCCCCTTGTTAAATCGGTAATTTTACCGAATCGGTATTTACCGATTCGGTAATTACCGAATGTTACCGATTCGGAAGGTATTTCGGTAAAAATACCTACATGGCATTTACCGATTTGTAAATACAGAATCGGTAAAATTCGGTATTTACAAATCGGTAAATGGCATTTACCTACATATGGCCCAGAGTCTTCAAATTGTGAAGTACCTAAAGTGAGATGCTGTTTTATAATCAGAACCATAGGACGTTTAAACTTAAAGAGGCAGTATAAGGATGGTGCAGTACCTTATAAAATGTCCCTACCACCCTATTGTTTTCATGACATATAATGATTGAAATTTATCCGAACGTTCTGATAAAGACTTAGGGACCCATTAGCCGCCCGCCATACCCTCGGGAACCAGGACCGCCCGCTGAGGGTGTGGGGGTCCCGCACTCCAGATTAGCATGCCCTCGCCACACTGGCGGGCGCATAGAGCATCTGCAACATTGCGGCCTCCCGCCGCAATGCCACAGAGACAGGTTGTGCATTTCAATGCACAACGTGACAGGCACCTTTCGCTCTCAGCCATTGCATTTTACTGCCACAATGGGCTGCTCTCTGATAATGGCTGTGTGTGAGGATGTCTCCCAGAGAGGGCGCTTTCCTATATGTTATACTGAGATGATCAGATGTAACTTCCTTTAGGTCGTCATTCCTTCTCAAGATTTTCCAATGATCTTTGAGCACATCCCATATTGTGTCGCTTGAGGAATAAAACTGTTATGTATTTTACTTGGGATATAGTAAAGCTTCTCTATTCTTTTTCATGGTTCTTGATTTTGCATTTTCTAGTACTGTGATGGGGTATCCTCTGATTAGGAATCTCTTATACATTTGATCCACTTGTGTGAGGAATTCTGCTTTATGACGATCTTTTCATCTATTCCTAGGTCATATCATCATGGGTCATATTTCCAAGTCTGTGTTGGTTCTTTTTCTTCTCTTTGATGTAGATGGTGCGTAGTTTCTCTGTCATGAGTTCCTGGAAAACATCTACTCTGTTACCAGCTAATAATTGTGGACAGAATCTAGATCTAGTTTTGCATTGACTGCTAATAGACATATTAGTTGTAATGGCCATCTCTTCACAAATGTGTGTGTTTGTCCTATTCTCCATTACAAAAGGTACATCTATGTTGTTTTCAGACTCTAAACTGTGTAATGTTGTTAATGGCACAATATCATTGAGGGTAAGTGGTGTCTAAGGTTCTTGGTTTTGATGTCCCATCACTCTTGTTGTCATTATGGCGAAATATTTTTTACATTTTAGTTTGCGACAGAATAGGTATAAGTCTACCCTAGACATTGCTAAATCCATGTTGTTGGAAGGGCAGAACGTTAGTCCTTTATTCAGTAAATTAAGATTTTTTTTGTCAGGTTCTTTGAGGAGAGATTAATGACTAAGTTGTTTTCTTGTTGTTGGATTTTGTGATCCAATGGTAGGCTCTCTATTTCTTTGGATCACTATTTTTTTGGGCTTGTTTTTTGTGCCCCGTCTGGTTCTTTTTGTTGGTATTCAATTTTTTTGGGGACACCTCTTTCAGTTCCCCGTGTCGGCATTCTCACAAAACGCATTTCCCCGGAAAAATTCAATCCCAATCTGCCTGTCGGTAGTCCTTCATTCCCTGAGCTCACTTCTGAGCTTTCAGCACTGGACATTCTAATGGCCACCGCTCGTGCTGTTTCAGGGTCCAATGCCCGATCCATTGATTGCCTTTTGAAGTTGACATTGTATTTTCTGGCAAAGGTATATACTCTTCCTGTAGCGTAATCTTTTTTATCACACTGGAATTTTCGTACATTTTTGTTTTTTACTTCTAACTCGTGTTTGTCCAATTTTTTCTCCGAATCCTCAAATGCTTTATTGCCCTCTGGTGTCACTTTACATTGTTCTAATGATTTCTCCAGTTCTTTTACTTTCTCTATTGTTTCCATTAATCTCCTTTCTGCCTGTATGATCAGTGTGTTAATTAATTTCATGGAGCATTCATTAGTGTCTGATTGCCATTTCTCCAGAAGATCTGGGTCTAAGTCACTCAGGGTGGGCAAGACAAAGATTTGAAAGCCCATGAGTACCCTCTTACAGCCAATATACTTTTTGAAGGTTAAAATGTCCCACCATTTATTAATTTCAACTATCCTCGCTTGTTCCAATTCTTTCAACAGTTGTCTTGGTGTATTCATTAATCCTGTTTTTTTGGTGTTTGTTGGCTGTGCGCCGCAGTGAGTTCTCCTTCGTCATCGAATGTGTCTTTCAACAATTGTTCCCGTTTGGTCCAGCAGTCTGCCATGGTGTTCTAAGGATTTCTTATTTTTGTTTGTATGTATAGCGTCCTTAATTCATTCTGAGAATTTTATTGCAGGCTTTTCGTTACCTTCGGGAAGTTATTTTTATTTGTGTATGTTATGTCCTTGATTCAATTCTTAAAGTTGTATTGCGAGCATTTCGTTATCTTCAAAAATTCGGTTTCACGTTGTTCCTTGAAAACAACACACTTTGTTCCTGAGAGAAAGAAAAATGTGAGCGCTACAGCTATTTTGCCACATTGCTGATGTTACTCCGATCAGGAAGCACAAATAAAATTGCTTTGGAAACCATTTAACCTTTCAACGGTTCCTTTGTGATTTCCCTGGAGACCGTACTACAAGAACCATCGACCCCTTCATTCTCCCGAGCAATTGGCATCCTGGATTGGAATCTCGGCACGTCGACATTTGGCTTTCAGGCACATATTACCGTGGGCAAAGCTACTGGTGACCCCCCTCTGGAGAAACCACCTCGCTGCCACTAGCCCTCTTCCCCAACGCCTCCCGCCTTGCGGAGCGCTAATATGACCAGTTACTTTGCTCAATGTAAATTTTGTGTGTCGTGAGTCCCGGAAGCAGGCGATGTTTCAGGAATCCACCACTTAGATGTCGGATGACAGGGATGCCAATCCACGTTCGGGTGCTCGTCCTTTAGGGGCCGACGCCACTTTTTACTGAGAAAGGGATTTCCTGTGTTTTCCCTAAATTGTTTACACCAAAATCGCAGAGGGGCACAGAGAGGCAGCACTCAGATCAGCAAAGCCAGGGCAAGTTATAGTTGTTCAGCGATCATAGTTTTATTTTTTGTTGTTTTCTCCATTTATTCTCCATTTAAAACGTGCAAAGTGCCAAGTGCATCAGGAAACAAACAAACAACCTACACGTTTGGGCCAGGGGCTTTCATCCGGGTCATGTGATTACAAGTGCTGGGTGTATATAAAGAGGATATATATATATATATATATATATATATATATATATATATATATATATATATATATATATATATATATATATATATATATATATATATATATTCATCGACTCTCTGGAAGAAAATGATCACAACCTCCATTTCACATCAGCTATAAAAGAGACCAGTATCATTTTTCTGGACGTGGAGGTCTTTATTAAAAACAACAGATTATGCACTAAAATGCACCGGAAACCGACATCCTGTAATAGCATTCTTCATGCTAACAGCGGACACCCAATAAAACTAAAATGGAGCATCCCTTATGGTCAGATGCTTAGGGCCAAAAGAAATTGCTCAGAAATGGAGGATTTGAAACTAGAAATTGAGAGGATGAGTAGTCGATTCTTGGAAAGAGGATATCCATTGGAAGTAATTCTAACGGCAAAATCTAGGATGAACTTGAAACAACGATTAAACCTCTTAATCCCTGTGACGGATGCAACCAGAATGACAAATGAGAGTAAAGTAGAAACAGAGGGCACAACACGCTTAATCATGGATTTTAACAACCAAAGTAAAGATCTGAATAAAGTGATAAGGAAGAACTGGGAGATTCTGTTACTGGATGAAACTCTGAAGGGAAATGTAACACCTTTTCCAAGTATAACATATAGGAAAACAGCATCTCTACGAGATATCCTAACTCAAAGTCACCTGGAAATCCAACCACCCAAGAAGATCACATGGCTGACAATACCAGGGATTTGGAAATGCTCTAAGTGTAAAGCATGCGAACAGGACTCTAACATCACAAAATACAAATTACAGAATGGGAGGACTGAGAAAATCAAGGATCACATCACATGTTAAGCAAAATTTGTGATGTACAGGTTAATGTGCCCCTGTGGAAAGTATTACATAGGGAGTACCATCAATAAATTAAAATGATGGATTCTTCAACATCTCCGTGCAATAAAAAACAAGGACCCAAACTATCCTATGGCCAAACATTTTAATGAATTCCATCAAAATGATTGCAGTAAATTGAAATATTCTGGGATTCAAATCATAAAACCATTGGAAAGAGGAGGCGATCGTACATTGAAACTACAGAAAATGGAGTCTAGGATGATTTTGGGGATGGGCACAGAATACCCACATGGACATAACCTGGATGCTGAACTTTATGTACATTTGTAAATAAGATCAGAACATGAAGGACTGTGAAAATGAACCTGAGAAGTTTCCGCTCGAAATTAGAAGAACTTTTATATATAGCTGTGTATATGATGTAGATAGAATTCCTTTTTTCTCTTGAAATCTGTGGGCAAGTGCATATGTGCAGTAGATATTCTCATGGAAATCAAGATCTGCCATGAGAAACCCAAAAAGCTGATATAATTCTGGGTACATAACTTGTATAGTAGAATCACATGGAAACTATCTGAATTAACTGTGTATAGAATTAACTAGAAATAGCGAAATGTGGGATTTGGTACTTTACCGTGAGGGCCACAGCATAACAGTATTTCAGTTAAACCAAACATTGGAGGATTGGGGACACACATATAAGAATATATTTACCATAGAATTTAATGCAATTGAAAGGACTCAGCAAAAATGGGTTTCCGCAATGAATTATAACAGCATAATGACTAAAATTATAAACAATTGTAAATAACAGGGTTGTAAATATGTAGAAAATTATTAGGGGGTCACATTATTGCCATTTCAAGAAAAAGTACTTTACAAGGAAATGTGTGCATAATTTATGACTAACCAGTAGAACCGAAATGAAACATATCTACGAGGCCTTGTGGAATTAATTATATATAGATTGTAAATAGTTGTTGTGAGAGAAAAATTCACTGCTAAAAATGAGGAAATTTTATCATCTCTCGGCACGTAGCACTTTAATAGTACTTCACAGTAATGTAAGAAAAACAAAATGGCACCTATAATGAGCCAGATTTTGTGAATGAGGTTAACAGTCTAGTGTTTGATTGACACAAAGAAGGGTACTATCATTGAGCACTTTATATGAACTTACTAGACGCCTGGGACTCTATGGTCCAGTTGAAGGCTAATTGTAGCCGAAATGCGTAGGCTGTCCTATTCTTGCACGTTTTGCACATGGTATTTTGAAAATAAATAGTTTATACAATCCTACCTGCTGTCGTGTCGTGACTTCTGCTGGGAGAAGAAAGGAGGCGAGAGGGATAGAAGGAATATATATATATATATATATATATATATATATATATAAATATCGCTCCAACTGGTTGCGGTGCAACGAAACCTCCAAAGCACTTTCTCCAGTGCACAGACACGAAATGACGTTCCCAGGCCAGTCTTGAGGTGATTGTGGTTTTATTCAATCATAAAAGTGCAGGGGTACATCACAGAGAACATCGAACAGACGCGTTTCGGGCGTGGCCGCCCTTGCTCACTGTTAGCGGTAAGGTGGACAAACATACATTTAAGTAGTGTAAGGTCAATTCGAAAAAGCGCGCCCAAATGTAAATCACGCCCAAACTAAATTAGGAAACATAGTAAAAGGGCTATGTACAAGGTAAAGGTATAAGCATGAAAACAAAACTGTGTCGGCCATCTTAGCTTAGTCAAATCTACAAATATACAAATGCATCTATTGAGTGTGCAATCATACAGGCAATCTTTATCATTTGAATGATATCGTGAAAGTTAATTCAATACGAAAAATTGATAATGTATGAACATTCATTTTGCAATATCCATTAATTTTGTACAAATACAAACCACATATTATGTCTGTTATTGCCTATGCACTTCATTCTAAGTTGTGACTAAAAAACGGGTTCACAAAAATTAAATTTTTCATTCATTGCACTTCTAAATGAGCACTAATGCCCCAAATGACCTTTGTTTTATATATAATAACTTCTCCAAGTATTTTGACCTATTATTATAACAGATGTTTGTCGCTCTTTTTAAACAAATAATGATATTTGTAAATAGTGGGGGAGTGACAAAATGTCAACGATCAGTTTTGTAATGACAAATTGTGATGTGAGGTTAAATCCAAAATAAACAAACAAAATAGTGACAATGGTGAAATTACTAATACTTTAAAATTCAATAGTTTCTTATTATTCTCAGATGTTTTAGTCACATCATGTTTGCTCACTTAGTTATACAAAGGGGTGCAACAACTATTCTAATAATTGATTATCAATTTGTTTTTCCAAATGATTCTGACAATGCAATTTCTCTTGTTATGTAGACATACAATGCCTAATCAAAAAATTGTAAACTATTCTACGGGAAATTACAGGAAATCCCAAAACATGACTGATATTTACAAAAATTCAAAAAGGTTACAAAAAATTACTTAAGTCCTCTCCCATATTCAAACCAGCTGGGGTTTTACTGTTGAGTCTTATGATATACAGTGACTCCAGTTGCCTCAATTTCTTTTCGTAATCCCCACCCTTCTTGGATGTTTTCACAGCATCTATTACAAAATAGTTAAGCTGAGACAGGTTCCTATTGTGTATTTGGTCAAAATGTCTAGCTACTGGGTAGCTTTGATCACAATTGACAATGGCCCTAAGGTGCTGGAGGATACGCTGATACACGGGCAATTTGGTGCTTCCTATGTATCTCAGATTACATGTGCAGGTTAAAACATACACTGCTAGTTCTGTTCTGCAGGTATAGTGAGCTTTGATTGCCATGGGTTTGGGGTCAAAGGGAGTTGAATAAAACCTAGTGTTGATGCCAAAATGACATGCACGGCATGAAGTACAACGGTAGAAACCCTTACGGGGTGACAACCAATCATCATTTCTAGCTGTTTCTGGTGCACTTGACACCAGTTCATTACGCATGCTATAAGCCCTCCTGTATGTTATCGTTGGTTTGTTGGGTAAAATTTCACTGAGTACAGGGTCAGTAAGAATTACGGGCCACTGTTTTCTCACCAAACTCGAAATCTGGCGGGCTTGCCTGCTATAGCTAGTAATTAATCTAATGTCATTACTTTTGTCTGTGAGGTTTGTTTTTTCTATGTCCATATTGTTTGTTGCTAGCAAACTGTTCCTATCTAGTTTGTTGGCCTTTGTCCTTGCTTTATTTAGGGCGTTTCTTTTGTAACCCCTAGCTTCCAAACGTACACTGGCTTCCCTTTGATGTTGGTCTCGAAGTTCGACCGAACTGCAAGTCCTATGAATCCTAAGGAATTCCCCATAGGGGATTGCCCTAATGGTATGTTGTGGATGGAAACTTTGTGCATGCAGGATGCTATTTCCTGCAGTGCTTTTTCTGAAAAGACTTGTGGTTAAGGTGTTGTCCACTATCTCAACCAGAACATCAAGAAAACTAATTTTGTTCTTGCTTATTTCAGCAGTGAACTTCAAATTAGAACTATTCCTGTTGATACTTGCTACAAACAAATTGGCCTCTTTCAAACTCCCTCTCCAAACAATAAAGACATCGTCAATGTACCTGATGTACTCCACAATGTTGTTATTCCAAAAGCCAGAGTGTTCGACCATGAGAACATGCTCCTCCCACCAGCCTACGTGGAGCCCCGCATAGCTGGGGGAGAAGCATGCCCCCATGGCCACACCCCTCAACTGCTTGTAAATCTTGTTGTTGAAAAGAAAAACATTGTTATTGAGACAACGTTCTACCATAGTGATCAGCATAGCGTTATGTTTATACAATTCAACAGGCCTTTTATCCAAATAGTGTTTGATTGCTTTTAAGCCATCCAAATGAGAAATACTAGTATAAAGACTAGCTATGTCCATTGTCATTAACAGATATTCAGCTGACCAATTGCATTGGTTGATATTCCTAAGGAATTCTGTTGAGTCTTTAATGTAGGCAGGTAGGCTAGTCACAAAGTCTTGCAAGTAGTTATCGATATATTTTGAAGTGTTCTCAAATAAACTGTTTATGGCAGAGACTATTGGCCTCCCCGGAGTTGGTAAGACTCCCTTATGAACTTTCGGGATGAAATAGATGTTTGGTAATACTGGGTGATCCTTTTGTAAAAACTTCATTTCATCCTTGGATAAGAGACCTTCCCTTTTCCATCCATAGAGTTCTTTGTGGTAGGCTTGTTGGATAGTTCTGACAGTTTTGAAGTCAGTAAGGGTATAACAATCTGGGTCGTTGAGGTGTTTGTATGCCTCTTCCATATATTGTTGCCTGCCCCAAAGCACAATGTTGCCGCCTTTGTCGGATTGTTTGACAATTACTGCTTGGTTGCTTTTAAGTTTCTTCATTAGTTCATTATAGGGTCCCATTTTAACATTTGTTGATCCTTCTTGTCTTTTGGTACGTATGTTCAATGTTTTTAGACCTTCTATTATGAGTTCTGCATATACGTCTATGGCGTCTTTGGGCATTATTGGAATGAAAGTTGATGGCAATTTAAATGGACTTCCTACAGTTTGACCCAAATCAATATCTTCATCGTTGGCCATTTCCTGTGTGCTTTGAGAGGATGTGTTGCCATTTGCGCATAATGTATGCATGGTTTTCATTAATGTGATATCTTTTGCTTGTAATCCACTTTTTTTTGGTTATGGTGGGGACCATTGTCGTGGCTTTTTTTGTCTTCCCCACTCCTTCTTTGATGGCATAATATTTGCGCAATTTTATTTTCCTGATAAATTTGAAAACATCCACTCTGGTGTTGCCATAATTAAAATTGCTTTCTGGGCAATAGGAAAGTCCCAAAGTTAGGAGTTGTTTCTCCGCCTGATCCAATTCGACATCTGTTAGATTAATGATGGTGTTGTCATTTCCTACTTGTTGCTTTTCCAATTCCTTTTTCTCTGTGGTCGCCCTCTTCCTCTTTGCGCATTTCCTGCGTTGTCTTCGTCTTGAGTTCCTAAGTTGCTTGTTTGAACGTTCCTGGATCGTAATGTGCCCTTTCGTTGCATCCTCATAAACTCCAACTCCTCTCGTAGGGTCAGTTGGCCCATATCCCCTTCCTTTGCACCTGGGCTTCCGCTGTCTGATTCCTCACTGGTTGGCATTAAGCTCTCATTAGATGTTGTGGCGATCGAATCGCCCAAATCGACTGATGCGGATGGTGCTTGTGGTTGGACTTGTGCCTGTTTAAATACACTTTTACCGGATGCCCGTTGTCTGCGTAGGTGGTCGTATTTCCGTGCAAACGTGTATATTTGCCCTAATTTGTAATCTTGTTCATCTCGGGCAAATTTATACACTTTCCTGGTTTTAATTGTTGCCTCATGTTTACTCAAACGTTTTTTGATATCCTTACGCGTTTGTTCGATTAACGCTTCATCTTTGGCAAATTGTTCTTTTAAAAGTTCCTCATTAATGCGTTTGATTTCTTTGAGATCCTTTTCACGGTCTATTTTGGCATACTTTATCAAAAGGCATAGCAGTCTCATGGAAGCTTCCAGGTTGCTTTCTGCCCATTCCTTAAGAAGCATAGGGTTTGGATTATCAAAACTAGGCACTAGCATAATCCTTAGGCCTCGTGGTACTTTGCCTACTTCATGATATTTCTCTAATGAACGGATCTCCCACCACTTGGTTAATTCACTCCTCATGTGTTTTTCCAGTTCCCTTAACAGTCTTTTAATGTCATTGTCCGTCTCAATTGCAGTTTGTTCATTCTTGCTTTTGTCCCCACTTTGTGTAACTTTCGGCAAATTGAGGAACAGCTGATCGAACGCCTCCTCCCGTTCCCGCTCCTCCGACATTCTCCTCTGACCCCAATTGGATATGCACAAATGTTATTTGTTATTCAAGGAAATGGCACTTTAGAGTGTGCCGCTCCTTACCGCTGGCTCATAGAACACCTTTCCAACCTGGCGAGGAAATCACCGCGTCTTCACCCGATAACTCCGAGTTCCTTACACGGGACCTCCGTACTCCAACGGATACACCCGTACAAACTCACTCGGACGTCGGAAGCTCCGCTCGTAGTAGAAACCTCTCTTCCAGGGGGCTGACCTGATTTGCTTGTGTCAAACAAACATTCCAAGTGGTCCGTTTAAAAAGCCAGCCGACTTCACGAAAAGGGGTCTGTGCTAACAGGAACCGACCATATCCTGTATTTATATCGCTCCAACTGGTTGCGGTGCAACGAAACCTCCAAAGCACTTTCTCCAGTGCACAGACACGAAATGACGTTCCCAGGCCAGTCTTGAGGTGATTGTGGTTTTATTCAATCATAAAAGTGCAGGGGTACATCACAGAAAACATCGAACAGACGCGTTTCGGGCGTTATAAGGTTATATATATATATATGCATCACCCACTGGAGGGTCTGAATTACCCATAAACCACAAGTACCAGCATGCCTCAGAACAATGTCCCATCAGGGCGGCCACTAGGGGCCCAAAGTTACTAAAAATGGCAATCGTGTCTGTGGTGGATGCAGAAAGGTGTGCCTTTGAGAAAGGTCAAAGTTGACCGAAACGCGTCAGGACTTGCCTTAAATCAATAAATAATCTGACTTACTGTGGATGTGCGGCTCATTTCTTTTCCCGTGAGGAGAAGGTTGGAGTAATATATATATATATATATATATATATATATATATATATATATATATATGTATGACAGCAAGTTTCTTTTCATAAAAGAAGGTGAGTCGCACTCCTGAAGGTGATTTCGAAAGACTTTTATTTCGATAGCAGTTTTCTAGCCGTTCTGTGTCCCAATGCATTTCGGTCTAAACATAGACCTTTCTCAAGGGGGCTAGTGGCATCGGCAAAAGGAGGAGAGGTTGGATGTCGTTGGCCTCATGATTTGCGTGTTTAAGCCCCTCGGTGGGCGTCACTCTAGGGACTTGATGGGGTGATTGCCCCCTGGTGGGCGCCGCAGTCGGCTGGTCAGCTGAGGCTCTCTGGTATTCGTAGTCTGTTCCTGCCTCCCTCATTTCTGCCCTGTGGGGGAGCGATGCACGGAAATCATGTTCTTTGCTGCTTTTCACCTTCACCTCATAATTCCTATTTTCGAGGCATGAGGGCCTGTAACCAAGGTCTGGTCCCTGGCAGCTTCCCCTGCCTTGTATTTGCTTCCGCAGTCAAAAGGTTTGGATCCAAGTGCAGGCAGTAGTGGGGGCTCCTTTGTTTGGCGGTGCGTTCTCTGCGGCAGGACCCTGCCGCTTTATATGACAGCAAGTTTCTTTTCACAAAAGAAGGTGAGTCGCACTCCTGGAGGTGATTTCGAAAGACTTTTATTTCGATAGCAGTTTTCTAGCCGTTCTGTGTCCCAATGCATTTCGGTCTAAACATAGACCTTTCTCAAGGGGGCTAGTGGCATCGGCAAAAGGAGGAGAGGTTGGATGTCGTTGGCCTCATGATTTGCGTGTTTAAACTCCTCGGTGGACGTCACTCTAGGGACTTGATGGTGTGATTGCCCCCTGGTGGGCGCCGCAGTCGGCTGGTCAGCTGAGGCTCTCTGGTATTCGTAGTCCGTTCCTGCCTCCCTCATTTCTGCCCCGTGGGGGAGCGATGCACGGAAATCATGTTCTTTGCTGCTTTTCACCTTCGCCTCATAATTCCTATTTTCGAGGCAATGAGGGCCTGTAACCAAGGTCTGGTCCTTGGCGGCTTCCCCTGCCTTGTATTTGCTTGCGCAGTCAAAAGGTTTGGATCCAAGTGCAGGCAGTAGTGGGAGCTCCTTTGTTTGGCGGTGCGTTCTCTGCGGCAGGACCCAGACGCTTTATATGACAGCAAGTTTCTTTTCACAAAAGAAGGTGAGTCGCACTCCTGAAGGTGATTTCGAAAGATTTTTATTTCGATAGCAGTTTTCTAGCCGTTCTGTGTCCCAATGCATTTCGGTCTAAACATAGACCTTTCTCAAGGGGGCTAGTGGCATCGGCAAAAGGAGGAGAGGTTGGATGTCGTTGGCCTCATGATTTGCGTGTTTAAACTGCTCGGTGGGCGTCACTCTAGGGACTTGATGGTGTGATTGCCCCCTGGTGGGCGCGGCAGTCGGCTGGTCAGCTGAGGCTCTCTGGTATTCGTAGTCCGTTCCTGCCTCCCTCATTTCTGCCCCGTGGGGGAGCGATGCACGGAAATCATGTTCTTTGCTGCTATTCACCTTCGCCCCATAATTCCTATTTTCGAGGCAATGAGGGCCTGTAACCAAGGTCTGGTTCCTGGCGGCTTCCCCTGCTTTGTATTTGCTTGTGCAGTCAAGAGGTTTGGATCCAAGTGCAGGCAGTGGTGGAAGCTCCTTTGTTAGACAGTGCGTTCTCTGCGACAGGACCCAGCCGCTTTATATGACAGCAAGTTTCTTTTCACAAAAGAAGGTGAGTCGCACTCCTGAAGGTGATTTCGAAAGACTTTTATTTCGATAGCAGTTTTCTAGCCGTTCTGTGTCCCAATGCATTTCGGCCTAAACATAGACCTTTCTCAAGGGGGCTAGTGGCATCGGCAAAAGGAGGAGAGGTTGGATGTCGTTGGCCTCATGATTTGCGTGTTTAAGCCCCTCGGTGGGCGTCACTCTAGGGACTTGATGGGGTGATTGCCCCCTGGTGGGCGCCGCAGTCGGCTGGTCAGCTGAGGCTCTCTGGTATTCGTAGTCTGTTCCTGCCTCCCTCATTTCTGCCCTGTGGGGGAGCGATGCACGGAAATCATGTTCTTTGCTGCTTTTCACCTTCACCTCATAATTCCTATTTTCGAGGCATGAGGGCCTGTAACCAAGGTCTGGTCCCTGGCAGCTTCCCCTGCCTTGTATTTGCTTCCGCAGTCAAAAGGTTTGGATCCAAGTGCAGGCAGTAGTGGGGGCTCCTTTGTTTGGCGGTGCGTTCTCTGCGGCAGGACCCTGCCGCTTTATATGACAGCAAGTTTCTTTTCACAAAAGAAGGTGAGTCGCACTCCTGGAGGTGATTTCGAAAGACTTTTATTTCGATAGCAGTTTTCTAGCCGTTCTGTGTCCCAATGCATTTCGGTCTAAACATAGACCTTTCTCAAGGGGGCTAGTGGCATCGGCAAAAGGAGGAGAGGTTGGATGTCGTTGGCCTCATGATTTGCGTGTTTAAACTCCTCGGTGGACGTCACTCTAGGGACTTGATGGTGTGATTGCCCCCTGGTGGGCGCCGCAGTCGGCTGGTCAGCTGAGGCTCTCTGGTATTCGTAGTCCGTTCCTGCCTCCCTCATTTCTGCCCCGTGGGGGAGCGATGCACGGAAATCATGTTCTTTGGTGCTTTTCACCTTCGCCTCATAATTCCTATTTTCGAGGCAATGAGGGCCTGTAACCAAGGTCTGGTCCTTGGCGGCTTCCCCTGCCTTGTATTTGCTTGCGCAGTCAAAAGGTTTGGATCCAAGTGCAGGCAGTAGTGGGAGCTCCTTTGTTTGGCGGTGCGTTCTCTGCGGCAGGACCCAGACGCTTTATATGACAGCAAGTTTCTTTTCACAAAAGAAGGTGAGTCGCACTCCTGAAGGTGATTTCGAAAGATTTTTATTTCGATAGCAGTTTTCTAGCCGTTCTGTGTCCCAATGCATTTCGGTCTAAACATAGACCTTTCTCAAGGGGGCTAGTGGCATCGGCAAAAGGAGGAGAGGTTGGATGTCGTTGGCCTCATGATTTGCGTGTTTAAACTGCTCGGTGGGCGTCACTCTAGGGACTTGATGGTGTGATTGCCCCCTGGTGGGCGCGGCAGTCGGCTGGTCAGCTGAGGCTCTCTGGTATTCGTAGTCCGTTCCTGCCTCCCTCATTTCTGCCCCGTGGGGGAGCGATGCACGGAAATCATGTTCTTTGCTGCTATTCACCTTCGCCCCATAATTCCTATTTTCGAGGCAATGAGGGCCTGTAACCAAGGTCTGGTTCCTGGCGGCTTCCCCTGCTTTGTATTTGCTTGTGCAGTCAAGAGGTTTGGATCCAAGTGCAGGCAGTGGTGGAAGCTCCTTTGTTAGACAGTGCGTTCTCTGCGACAGGACCCAGCCGCTTTATATGACAGCAAGTTTCTTTTCACAAAAGAAGGTGAGTCGCACTCCTGAAGGTGATTTCGAAAGACTTTTATTTCGATAGCAGTTTTCTAGCCGTTCTGTGTCCCAATGCATTTCGGCCTAAACATAGACCTTTCTCAAGGGGGCTAGTGGCATCGGCAAAAGGAGGAGAGGTTGGATGTCGTTGGCCTCATGATTTATATATATATATACTTATATATATTGCTTGTACTCCGTTTGACGCTGCCGCATCCCAGTCATACTTCTTGTACTGCAAAAACGGAAAAGACAGACCCAGATTTTGTGCAAAATCAGTGGTTTATTCCATCAAGCAGAATAACACCCAGCAAGCCCGCATGACGCGTTTCGCCTCTAGCCAGAGGCTTGATCACATGATACATTGCTTGAAAGTGATAAGGGGTACTTATTGATTGAGCCTGTACAAAGAGGGGTGGCGCTAGTTGTTTCTGGCCATCCCTCAGTTAACCCTGTAATAGCCAGTCTATTTACCGACTTATTTTAACATTGATGGCTTGGTGCCCGGTGTTGTCAATTGGTCATGTGATTAGTGCAAAATACATATAGTGCAAAATACGCAACAATGTATAAAAAACTATAGTGAGGTTAGATACAATCACAACCAGATAAAAATTATGAAGAGCAAAGTATTTGTACTAGTCTGCAATGTGTAAAACGTTGCTATTTTCGTAAAACACAATAGTAAACGACATAGTGTCTTTTTTGTTATGACATTACTAGCTCTTCAAGGAAGATTGTTTCTTAAACTAACTCATCTAATCACATATACTGTACATCAAATTTATAATAACAATACAGTTCTATAAAAGAGTCTCAATAAACATTGTAATTAAAACCATCTTGTTGTTAACCAAAAAAAAGAGACCAATGAGAAAACACAAACTGATAATAGGGTATGATTAAAGTCCAAATTTTGTCAAAACGGTCTAAGCTCTAATCAAGTACAAATCCTCATATTCAATCCTACCAATAAAGTGCGTAAATAGTGCAAAAATGTGTAATATACATCTTAAAACTTTTTTTATAGCTCTTGAAAGGATATAGAGGGAGGTGTTTGAGTTTTTAATCATTTCATCTACACCCTTAACCCAATCTCTTATAGACAATTTCGTTCAAATCTTAGTGCAATCAGAATAGAGTGCATTGTGCAACCATGAGACTAGATAAAAACTGTAGACGTGAGTGAATCTGAATACTAGATTGATACCCTTGATATGCTGATATTTACAAACAGGTGTATTAATCTTTACTCGCGTTAAGGCCTCGCGGGGTCTTACAGTCCAATTCAATGATATATCTAGTTTCCAAAAGAAGGAGCTTAGCATCTCTGTCTCCTCCTCTTTTGAGTGGCATGACGCAATCGACAACATAGTACTGCAGGACTGAGCGATCACTGTTGTGTCGAGCATCAAAATGACGGGCTACCGGGTAGGCTTGGTCTTTTCCCACGATGGCCCTAATGTGCTGCAGTATCCGTTTGTGAACGGGTAAGCGGGTACTACCCACATACCTGAGTTCACAAGGACACTGCAGCACATAGACTGCGAATTCAGCCCTGCACGACATGCGTTTTTTAATTTTGACAGGGCAATTTCTAAAAGGCACAGTGTACTGAGTTTTATTACAGCCATGTCTGCAAGCTTTGCAGACAGAACACTTTTTAAAGCCTCCGCTAAGAGCACCCCAGGTATCGGAAATCGGTTACTCTAGTACATTACTTACTAGTCTATCCGACAAAGATTGGTATTTCCTATATGTGATGTCAGGCTTATTGGTGATAAATTTCCCCAGTTATTAAGTTCCAATTTTTATAGAAAATCCGCCGAATTTCCTTATGTTGTTTATTATATGTGGTGATAACCCTGGGTTGGATTTTAGTATCCTCCACTATTGGAACTCTAGGTTTGTTTTTAATTGCCAAACTCTCTTCTCTTGTTACTGAAAGAGATCTGTTGATTGCCCGCTGGAC
The DNA here is from genome assembly GCF_964261635.1 of Lissotriton helveticus. Classification (NCBI taxonomy): domain Eukaryota; kingdom Metazoa; phylum Chordata; class Amphibia; order Caudata; family Salamandridae; genus Lissotriton; species Lissotriton helveticus. The sequence continues at coordinate 1,106,319,115 of NC_136068.1, forward strand.
AGTCTTTACAGAATATCCACGGGACAAAAAACGTGCTTGACTCTCCTCCTGAGCCTTCTGACAGTCTAGGTCGTCACTACAGATACGCCTAATCCGTAGCTTCTCCCCGAAGGGGATGCTATTAATAAGGTGTTGAGGGGGCTGGCTGGAGGCATGTAGCACCGTGTTACCTGCCGTGGGCTTTCTATGTAGCTTAGTGTGTAGGCCAGAATCTGAAACATATACTTCAGTATCCAAAAAGAACTGTTAACGTTCAATGCCTCCACAAAATTATTGGCTTCTAAAGATGTACCTCGCCACACCATAAATATATCATCGATATATCTCAGGTAAAGTGGAACATGTTGTTGCATTGTTGTGCCATGAATGATGCCAAGGGTCTGCTCCTCCCAGAGTCCCATGTGAAGACATGCTAGACTCGGGGAGAAGCAAGACCCCATAGCTACCCCTCTGACCTGCTGGTAAATCTGATTATTAAAGAGGAAATAATTTTGTTCCAGACACACTTGGATCATAGAAAGTAACATTTTGTTGTGCGAAGAGAAGTTCATTGGCCTCTTGTTTAAATAGAATTCCACAGCCTTTATACCATCAGCATGTTTGATTGATGTATAAAGGGAAGATACATCGAGAGTTATCAATAAACAATCAATGCTCCAAACTACATTGTTAACTTTTTTGATAAAATCAGAAGTGTCCTGAACAAATGATGGAAGACATTTTACCCACTCCTGGAGGAAAAAATCGATGTATTTAGAAATGTTCTCTGTTGAGCTGTTGATCGCCGATATAATCGGCCGACCTGGTGGTTTGTTCAAATCTTTGTGTATCTTGGGTATTAAATAAAATGTTGGAATAACCGGGAAATCTTTCTTCATGAATTTGTATTCATCGTTTGAAATTAATTTGGCGCTTCTCCATGCCATGAGTTTCTGGTTTTGATCTTGCCAAGATACTTTCAAAGTTGTCAAGTTGCTTCTTTTGTAGCATGTACCATCAGAAAGTTGACTTTCTGCCTCAGCTATGTATAAGTCACGGGGCCATAGGACAATGTTCCCACCTTTATCCGCTTGGCGGATGATTACATTTTTATCTAATTCTAGTTTTTTGATTAGATTTTGGTAACATTGGTTCTTATTGTTAGCCATCTTGTGTTTTTTATTGATCGATGTGTATAGCTGTTTGAGTTCTTTCACAACCAAGTCATGGTAAACGTCTATGTTATCATGGGTTAGCACAGGTTGGAAAGTTGACTTTGGTTTGAAAGGAGTGTTACAAATGCCTTGGTCTTCCCTTGAGGTCACCAAAGGCAAATCTAGTGATGGTTCAACTTCCTGTTGCGACTCCAGATCTCATCGAAAGTGCCACGATCCCCGGCTTCCAATAAAGAGGGACTTTTTTGTGTCCCTACCTGTTTTTTTCCTTTCTTTGGTTGGAGAGCAAACAATTTATTCAGTTTCAGTTTGCGTACGAAACGATAAGTGTCCATTCTAACGTCCACATAATTGAAGTTCGATGGTGGACAATACGATAATCCTAGGCCCAGGATCATTTCATCATTAGCAGATAGAGTGATATTAGAGAGATTTACAATGGATTTTGATCTCAATATATATAAGCACTTAATGAACTTTCAAGCACAGTGTGGTCTGTACCTGGTTAACCGAGGAGTTGGAGTGATGGGATGGTGGTGTTCCATATATGCATGTATGTATGCATGTATATATATATATATATATATATATATATATATATATATATTATATATTACCTACTGGCGGTCGCCAGTAGGTATATATAGTTAGGATTTTTTCTCTATGGGATTTTTGAAAATTCTATGTCTAATAACTTTGGCGTTTGTGGACGGAATTGGCTGAAATTTTCAGGAAAATGGCACATTTTGTTTCTGAGCAGCCCTTGAAAATTTGGGGGGGGGTTTGTCAAGGGGGGGGCTGAGAAAAAAGGGGGGTCCCAAAACGTGTTTTTAACATTGAGTTTTCCATAGGGCGGTTGGCCTCACTTTTAGCCCGAACGGCTGAATGGATTTGCACGAAACTTGGCAAAATTGTAGGGACTGGTAGCCCGATGTGCCTTTTGTAGGTCTCAATATATGTGCTACAGTGGATTTTGAGAAATTAACGTTTAAAAAAAGATATATATCTGAAACAGCGGACCGGGCAGCGCTCCAGGACGCGTACTTTTCGCGCAACGGAGCTTTGTGAAGCGAAGCTGATTGGTTCTCCGGCGTCTGTCAACATTCCAAACAGTCCGTAGCGGCCGCCATCTTGTCTCTCGGTAGGATCGAGAGACAAGAGGAGGCCAAAGCGAAGGGGCAAATGACCATAAGGGGGAATAGTAGATCCTCGCTGACCCCCTACGTTTGATGAGGAGGTTTTAAAAGGGCCCCGCGGGGCAAAAAAAAAAAAATAATAATAATCGAACGGCTGAATGGATTTGCACGAAACTTGGCAAAATATTAGGGACTGGTAGCCCGATGTGCCTTTGCTAGGTCTCAATATATGTGCTCCAGTGGATTTTGAGAAATTAACGTTCAAAAAAAGATATATATCTGTAACAGCGCTCCGCTTCGCGTACTTTTCGCGTTACGGAGCTTTGCGAAGCTGATTGGTTCTCCGGCGTCTGTCAACATTCCAAACAGTCCGTAGCGGCCGCCATCTTGTCTCTCGGTAGGATTGAGAGACAAGAGGAGGCCAAAGCGAAGGGGGAAATGACCATAAGGGGGCATAGTAGATCCTTCCTGACCTCTTAGGTTTGATGTACCATTTTGCCAAGTTTGATGTAATTCCGTTCAGCCATTCAGGCTGTAGACGTATGTAAATGTGCTATGGAAAATTGCATGGGGAAAACACATTTGAAAGTGTTGAAATTTAGAACCAATTAAAATGTTAGTTTGGTTTTGTATTTGTGTGTGATGAAAGTTAATTGGTTATGTATATATTTCAAATGAGAGGAAACCACAGCCATTTTGTGATACTACTGTCTGAGGTACATTTGTGAGGAATTTTTGGTGGTGAATTTCTGGTGTTTGATTTACACAGTACTAACACTTCTCCTACTTTTAAAAAGGTGAGTTGTTAATTTGTAAGGGGAACTATGTTGTACACTTGAAGATAATTTGAAAAATGTTTTCTGTTATTTATTTGCAGTCCTTCTGTTATACTAAATACTTGATAAAGTTAGTTTTATATTATGTATTACTAAAAACGATAAATGAAAGTGATTATTTTTTTCTGCAATTTACAGCAAGCAATTTCAAAATAAAATGGCTCACAATGAAGAGACCGTGGCAATTTCTTTTGCATTGTCCACTACATTGATTGAAATTGAGAGCACCAATAATGAAATATTGTCACAAGGAGGAGATGACTTGTATGATTCCATTAGATTGGTTGAAATGGACAGCACCAATAATGAAATATTGGCACAAGGAGATGACTTGAATGATTCCACTACATTGATTGAAATTGAGAGCACCAATAATGAAATATTGTCACAAGGAGGAGATGACTTGTATGATTCCATTAGATTGATTGAAATGGACAGCACCAATAATGAAATATTGTCACAAGGAGGAGATGACTTGAATGATTCCACTACATTGATTGAAATTGAGAGCACCAATAATGAAATATTGTCACGAGGAGATGACTTGAATGATTCCACTACATTGATTGATATTGACAGCACCAATAATGAAATATTGTCACAAGGAGGAGATGACTTGAATGATTTTTTTGATCAATCTCTTGATGGCGAATTTATCGAATGTTTGGAGACCATAGAGTTACAAGAATCATCATTGCAGACTTTTCATGAGGACATTGCTGATGAGGACAAGTTACTAGTTCTTTCAAATTTAGAAAATTCTGAAGAATAAATTTATATTTAGAAATCAAAAATTGTTTGAGACATTATTCATTTTTATTTTTAATTTATGAGGTTGTAGCGAAGTGATTGTAGTATAAAATGAGACTTATAGTATAGAGTGCAACATTTTTATGTTACATGGTAAGTTTACTCATATTTACTTCCCTTCTGCCACTATATTATCTCCAATGTGTATTTGACATCTCTTCTTCATCTCCGGCCTCCTTTCTCTCACTGTGGGGCATATTATCAAGGGGGTTTATCTCCGCTTTTTTGGCTTTAAAAGCCAAGAAAGCGGAGATAAAATTATCTCCCTATTACCAAGCTGTCGCTAACACCAGTTAGTGACAGCTACTAGGAGATAGCGACCATCTTGGGCCCCGCTTTGCATGTCAGTGATATTTATCACTAATGACATGCAAAGTGGGCGTGCCAAGATGTTAGCGACTGGAAACAGTCGCTAACATCGCTATCTCCTATTACCAACTTTTGGAGATATTCGCGCTAAGCGCGAATATCTCCAAAAGCTAACACCTGCCCTGAGCAGTTCTTCACCATGTTATCCAATGGGAGGTGGATAACATGGCTAAGAGCATTTGCTCGATAATGCATGAATATCGCTGACTTTTCAGCGATATTCATGCATTGCGGCCGTTTTTTATCGCATTTGCGATAAACCTTGCTAATAGCAAGGTTTATCTGCGATAAAAATCGCCGATGTGCGGCGATAATTTTTGTCTCTAAACAAGTTAGAGAAAATTTTTTTCGCTAGTTGTTGGTAATATGCCCCTGTGTGTCTCCGATGCATCTTATCGCTGCTATTTTGTGTAATTACAGAAGAGAGTAAAATAAAATAGTTCGGAACGTGAAAAGGGGGCAAAGTAGAGTACTCCTCACCCCCTAGGCCTTTTTAGGCGGTCCCAAAAGGATCAGTTTCTGCTTTCCTGAGAGATTATGGTATGAGTTCCATATACCACAATAACTTGCATTACAACATGCAAGATATCTATCTCCTTTTGGAGATATTCGCGCTAAACGCGAATATCTCCAAAAAGTAACACCTGCCCTGAGCAGTTCTTAGCCATGTTATCCAATGGGAGGTGGATAACATGGCTAAGAGCATTAGCTCGGTAATGCATGAATATCGCTGAGTTTTTAGCGATATTGATGCATTGCGGCCGTTTATTATCGTATTTTCGATAAACCTTGATAAGAGCAAGGTTTATCTTCGATAATTTCTGACGATGCTTAGCGGTAAAAAATTCGTTGGTAAGCATCGTTAGCGATAAATATCGCTTAACTTTGGTAATATGCCCCAACGTCTGTTAACGTTCGATTCGAAGGAAATGAGGAAGTGTTGAAAAACATTGTTTGCGCCATCTTGCCTTTTTTGAAATGCCACACTTTTGTGGTGCACGGCAGCCATTTTAGATGTCTTGACCAGACCCACTCTCTGCACGCTGTCGATTCGTAGCATGGCTCCTCACCCTCGCAAGCATCTTCCCCAGGCACTGGTCACCCCCGCTCTCTGTCTTATGCATGGGCAATAAACCTCCCCCCATCTGCGCTGCTCTTCCCTGAGAATCACACTCTGTGCCCGCCCGACACCTCCCTTTCGCCCTATTCACTACCGCACCCTCTGACACTCCTCTTCCTCTGTGTCCGATTGTCCAGGCTATCAGCTAGCCCTGCAGATGTAGTTTATGGCCCCAGCTGTAAAGAATCACCCCTCTTCAAAGGAGTTATAGTAGATCAAGGCCCACACCCGATGAGATCCGTCACACCACACGTGTTCCTACTATCTGAAAACCATCCTGTATTGTGATTGGGGAGGGGACCGAGCCTGAAGCGGAAGATTCCAGGAATGACTCTTGGTACATCAAAGTTTTTACAATTATGTGTCACATTAAAAATATGTAGCACTCCAACAAAGTAGTAGGAATATAAATTTTTAATAACATATAAATATATACAACAAAACAAAAACAGTAAAAACATTTAAACAACGAAGAGACCGTGGCAATTTCTTTTGAATTATCCAATAGATTTATTGAAATTGACAGCACCAATAATGAAATATTCTTGTCAGTAGCGGTCTGTTGTGCGAATAGTTCCAAGGCAGCAGAACGCGCTGAAATCTAGATGGCACGAAAGTGATGTCTAGTAAGTTGCCGCCCAGCAAATAACGGCGTGGGGCGCCGCGGGGGTGAGTGAGTCCAGTAGGCACCACAGCTATTCTTACCGGCATCGCAGAATTACTGCTGGGGACAATGCCTGTGCTGTAGCAGGGTCACAGCAGAAACAAAAAGGATTTTGTTGAAGATGTTGTTGGTTTTAAATTTGAAAACAGTTCTGGTGTCAACTGCTATGCTAATGTAGTGGTTAATGTTTTGTTTTCTCTAGAAAATGTAAAAGAGGGGGAGGCAGTCCAAAGTTCCGTTAAAAGGGCAAAGGAAAGGATCGGTGGTTTGAACTATCAGTGAAAAAGGGGAGGGGGTGCAACAATTTTTCCTACCGGGTCACACTGTGCTTTCACCGGAACTGAGGTCTGCAGGATTCTAGTAATTCAAAGTGAGGCTGGCGCCAGCATGGGAGCGCCGACGTCCCGCGGATACAGTTTCGTCACTCCACGGGCGATCATGGCAGTCATTCCCCATCGGGGGTCGGAGACTCCCGCGGCTCCTCTAGAATCTTCATGGTCGTGGAGGACTACGATGGTGGAGTCAAGCAGTGACCGGGCCATTTCTTTATGCTGGGCCCGCTCTTGCCAGGTCGACCGCCATTTTGAGAGTTTGGTAGCTACTGGCGATCGCGGGGTCAAATGAGCGGACGGGCTCCACCCTGCCGGGCGAGACGTTGCAGCATGGCCACAGTGGAAGAACCCTTTTCCGGGCGCCTGGAGCGCTGAGGGTGCAGCTGGGAAGCCTCCACCTGGGGAGGCGGGAGAGGCCTGTTCGCACCGTCTCTCCCTCCCAGTGCACCCCACGGCGTCTCGCTTGAGATTTGTTATGGCCGGACCAGGCGATGAGGACGAGGGGGGGGGGGGGTCGGAGGCATGTGCAAGACATCCCCCCCCAGTGTTGTCGCAGCCATTATTCAAGAAAGAAGAAGTGTCCCGTCCGTCTTCGGGCCGGGCTTCCGGTAGATGTCGGCCGGACGCCCCTGGCTCTGGCCCCATGAACGGGTTTCTTGGTTTATCGGCTGCAGCCGGATCCCGTCGTCCTCGGCCCCCCGACCGTTGGTGGCCGGACCGGAAGAGCATGTGGCGGGAGTACCTGCAACTCTCAAGGGCCACCGCGGCCGGACTGGGAGAGAGAGGGGAGGGTCGAGGAGACATTCCCCCCCCCTGCAACTGTTCAGCGTTGTAAAGGCAATCCCCTGGCCGGGTCCCGCTGGCCTCGGCCTCTCCTCCGGCTACACCCTACGTTAGGATCTCCTGGCCGAGGCGTGGCAGCAGGACCTGCCTTATATGGGCTGCTCCCGGCTGGGCGTAGCCGCAACCCTGCCCCACCTTGGAAGTTTCCAGAGTGGGGGCGGATGTTCTACTGACTTGCATTTTCCCTAGTCTATCGATTTTTTTGGCGTGGCAGGCGGTGGGACAGCGAGGGGTGATTTGGTTTCTCTTACTGTTTTTCTGGTCTCTCACCACTGGCATATTTTAACGTTTTCTTGTTTCTAGGACATTAATAGGTTTTATCATTACGTTATGTTATCGTTTCTTTGTTCGTTGTTTAATAAAAGTTCATGTTCATCAGTGGCCTACTGATTTTCGTTTTCCTATTCTTTTCTTTCCAGGTTGTTTCATGCTAAAGTTTCTGTTAACAGGATACAGTGATCACTTCGTTATTATTGCATATGTCCTTTTCACTAGGGGTGCTCTCTGGTCGGGCCAGATGACGTATCTCTAGTAAATGGTCCGAGTGAAACAGGTGCATCAATCAGTGGGGAGTAGATAGGCATGACAGATTACAACGGGGGAGAAAGGTCCGCATTACGTACCCTTTCACTACTTGCAAAGATTTTCCTACGTTTATTTGCAAACAGGGAATACCTCCAAAAAGAACTAATTCCCAAACAGTCAATGTTCGGACAATCAATCAATCAATGAGGAATGAAATAGGTACAACGTGTTAAAGGCTTGCGTTACCTACCCTTCACTATCTGCAAAGGGAGAGAGAATATTCCTATTCTTCCTCGTTTGCAGGCAGAGAAGATCCTTAAGAGAACCAACTTCGAACAATTCAATGCTCGATTGAAACAATCAACAAGGGGTACTGTGAACACAAATGAACGCCGCTTATGTACATACGCATTGCTATTTTCAACAGGTTGTTCCTAATGTTTCTATTTTAGCGAGGTCAAAAAGAGATCCCATTAGTGGCCTACTGATTTTGTTCGATTCCTTTTGTTTTTTTACACGATTTTTCGCTATCTGCAAAGACTAAACAGAGTATTGCGACTCTGTGCTTGTTTGTAAATAGAGAATGAACCAAAGAGAACAATCAATCAAATGGAGAGAGAAGCAGGCACGACGGATTACAAAGGGGGCAAAGGGCTGCGTTAACTACCCTTCACTATCTGCAAAGAGAGAGTACTCCTAATAGAAATGAGGGGTGGGGGGCAGCATTCAAAGCAGATCAGTGTGCATAAACACGAAAATGTTTTTACTTACCACGTACTTGACATTCGACAGCTTATGATATTTGCTATTAAAAAACCATTGAAATTCACTGAAAAAAACATAGGTTATAGACCATATATAGTTAGGAATTAGCATTTACAAAACCTTGAAAATTCACTGAAAAAACCATAGGTTATAGACCATATATAGTTAGGAATTAGCATTTACAAAACCTTGAAAATTCACTGCAAAAACCATAGGTTAGAGACCATATATAGTTACCTGGACATTTTATTGACATAAAACCAATGAAATTCCATATATAGTTAGTTGCACTAACTATATATCGCGCACCCGCAATCCACTGCTGATGATGTCACATATTACATCATTCATGACATGGTCAGTGACATCACTGATGACATCACTGATGACATCTCAAATGACGGGGCCTCCAAAGCGCTCCTGGCAGGTGTGAAAATATCCACAGCATGCCACTCCAACAAAGAAGAGGTGGAGGCCTCTCGGGGGAAGCGTCGGGGAGTCCTTTAATAAAACAGCTCACGCATAATGCATTTCGGCCTTTGAAGCCTTCCTATATATATATATCCAAAAAGAAAGAGTTGCGCAAAAGCAAACGCGCACTCAGAAGTTTACAATTACTGCAAAACAAGGTATATTCCTTAGAACAGCTACGCGTTTCAACACAAGCCTGTGTCTTGATCACACGATTTCAAACGTTCTACTAGGACATGCTTAAATAATGAACATAAATGAGGCACCATTGTAGAATCCCACATGACATCAACTTTGGCAGAAATCTTTGAATGGTCAAAGACTAAACATATGTTGTTCAAAATAAGGATAGCCATATACTTTACAAATATAAATATATTTTCTTGTATAACCTATTGTACATGCTCCTCGTGCCGTATTAAATTAAATACAGAGAATAACGATTAAATACCGGAATATACTTTTTACTGAGAATCGACATAATTATCGGCACAAACTACATTAAAGCATTATCCCCATACGCGGTCTAGTGCCATGCTTTTCTTAATGTATTTGATACTCCGTGTAAAAAATAATAATACAAAAGAGAGTGCAAAAAGATTATTTAAAGAGAATTTGCTACTCGTATTAATCGTTGTAAATTTCTGCAGAGCTTAATCTGCGGTCTAGTGCCACAGAGACCTTGTATATTCATTCATCCACGATAGTCTTACTAATAACTCTGGCTTGTACGCCTCTCTATAACTCCGAGGTCTGTAACAATGGGCTAATCCTGCTAGAAATGTGTTTGCGGTCTAGTACCAAACAATGTGTGGGCTTAGCAAAATGAACAAAAAGCCTCATGCTGTTATAATTGTACGGTCAATTGCCATAATATCTCAACAAAATTAGCAAACTGATGTGGGATTATCTTAATATACCAAGTGGTAGAATAAAACTGAATCCTCCATTCAAATATCCATACTACTCATACAAAAACCACCAAATAACGATAAAAAAGTGCATAAGTGTTCTCTCTTATCTTAAAGTGAAACAGTGCATTCCATCCAAACGAAGAAAAGAGTAGGGAACCAGTGAAGTGCTAAAAAAAGTGAAGGTCCCTTCCTTACCTCCTGTGGAAAAATATAATAGTGACAATATTAAAACCAACAGTGAATTAAAAAAACGTTTTGTTACACATAAACAGTACTTTATCACAGTCCAAATAATCAAAAAGAAACATTCTTTACATAGGCATGTATCATTCAAAAAATCTCTCTACTACTAATGGAAAAGCGCAAGTATATAGATTAATGCTTTTAATCTTCATGTAAATGTGTTGCCAATTCTTCGTCTAAATTGTGCCCTCCCAGGAATCTGGTCTTAAATTCCATAATCCACTTAGATTCTTTCTTTCTGAGTGCCAGTTCGGAACTGGCACTCAGAAAAAAAGAATGCCTTCTTGATGGAATCAAAATGAAAAAACTGAAAGTATTTCCTACTGAGGAGACTGTAGAAAATGAGGAAATTAGGAAACTACATAACAAATAAGTCTCCCATGATGGCCACCAGAGACAAAAGAGTCCAAATGTAGCACAAATATCACCCAGATGTTGCCCAAGTATAGCCCAATGACAGCATGTCTCAGAGTGGTATAAAGAACAACTAGAGCGCTAACAGTCTTACTTTTTGCAAAAGTATGGCTCACCTGAAGCCATCTTGATATGAATAAAGTGGTAACACTTAAAACATTTAATTTGCAAAGGAAAAAAATGAGGGGGGCTAATTTTGCCATAGAAATTATGATTAGTGCTGAAGAAAGAAAAATTAGGGCACATTTTGACTTCTCAAATCCTCTTCTATTTCATTCAAAAATTCTGACATGCAGACTGAAACATGCACTTTGAATACCAGCAGCAGACTTCCCTGGTGAGCAGTAGCTTTACTACAGTGCTCTAATGAGCAACTAGAGCGCTAGCATTCAGAATGTATTGCAAATGTGTGATGCATCTGAATGCCTTCTTGAAGGAACCAAAGTAAACAAGCATTCAAAATGCAATAGGTCTCACCCTCGTTTAAATTAAAGCAATTCTGTTTGTAATTAGGTGGCTTTTTAGCTTTGCTTTTATTAGTGTTTTCAAACTTTCATGTACATAACATGCAGTAACTAACTTTGTGGAAAAGAACAGTAATAATATTTTTTCTCTTTTCATGACATGTGATGGCTCTGTTGCACTTTAAATGGGTGGTCAGCCCCCGTGACGTTGTCATGTGATCAAGGCTATCTCTAGCCGAAACGCGTCATGGCGGACTGGTGCTGGGCTTAAAAACCAAATAAACTAATATTGCACCACTCTGGGTCTTGCTGGTTCCTGTCTGTTCGTGTGGTTGTATTGCTGTGCCTACGGACCTTTTGGAGCTTGACATACTTCGTATTAGCATCCGGGATTGCTTCCCCCGGATTTTGCGAGACCCCTCCACGTTCTGGGCAAGCTGCGGCAAGAAGCAACGTTCTTCGGGACTTATTCGAAAGCTCCGTGTAGGAGACGCCGCCAACGCCCCAGGGAAAGCGGAATTGTCTGTAGGCGGGACAGCGGAAAAACCGGAAGTAGTTCGGGGCTTCGGGTCGGCGTTGGCTGGTCGGAAACCCTTGGCTCACCGTGCGAGTACCTGCAACGCTGTGACGGACCAACTGCGAGATACCCTGTGTGGAGTAGCAGATTCGACTCCGAGGTACATTATCTGGTAGGAGTATCGACTGCCTTGTGCGTTTTGACATTTGCCCACTGTTACGCACCATGTCAGCAGACACGTTAAGGGGGCGTGTGGAGGCGTCCAGGGGCATGTTTACGGACTCCCCGGCTGGGGCGTCCGTTCCCAACACCATTCCAATCACTGTGCCGAAAAACAAAAACGGTGCTAAGGACCTGTTTAAGCGCCTCGAAAAATGCAGCAAGCGAGAACAGTCTAAATGGTGGGAATTCACTTCGTTAACTGGCTACTTAGATGTGGGGCGGGTGCCGCGCGGACTGCGCATCATGTTAGCCCCCTCCTATGAACAACCTGACCCACTAATGTTATCTGCCTGGGCGCTTTGTAACTTAGATAATTCAAAACGTTTAATGGCCATACTTGTCCAGTGTGCTGAGAGCGATAGAATCAAGCTTTTGGATGAAATCACTGCAATTGAAGCTGAAATAGATAATTGCCTCCTTCACCTGAACTTGTTAAATACAGAGCAGAAATGAACACACGCCTAAAGCGAGAGGAGGAAATTATCAAAAGGAGAAAGGCGTATAAGTTTCAACGCGACAGACTGGACTATGAAAATGGCCAGATTTTCACATTTGCGAAGAGGTATGACAGCATTAAACAGGGTAAGTCTATCAATATTACTGCCGCCGCCAACACTACAGGCACTACAGCAATCCCAGAGCAGACTGAGTTGTCCTCATTCTCAGGGGACAGCTCGCAACCTGAAAGTGAGTCTGATACAGAAGGCAGGCGACAACAACGGTCGGGGTATGGAAAATTTACTCGAGCGCAGGAGTTGGAGTTGGTCCAGCAGGATCGCACACTAACCCTGCGCTCAGGAACTCAGTCAGCCGCCGGCAGCAAGCCAACAGGAAACGTGCAGAGAGGCTGAAAAGTAACAAACGCCGTAAACGCAAGAGGAACGCAAAGGAAACAACGTACCAGATGGCAGTGGAACAAAGCGCATCCAGCGCCTCCACAGGAGTAAATGTCACCAACTATGCCATTGACAATGCTCATGCAGTCATCAATCTAACCGACATTGTTCTGACCCCTAAGGAAACATCTATTTTGGCGTTAGGATTAACTTACAGTCCCCGTGGCGATTTTGATTATGCCACCACCAAGATTGATGTGTTCAAATTTGTGCGCAAATTGAAACTGCGAAAATATCATGATTCACGCACAACATTGAACTTGCATACATCCAGTGGTACTCAGCCTGTTGTCTCTGCCCAGAATGAAATCAGTGTAACCAACGAAGTAGCCACTATGGGAGCAGCTTTGACACAAGAGTTTTTGGAGCTCCAGGAGGTGGAGTTCCCCTCCCAATCTAACAACCAAGCAGTGCTCGGAGGAGAACCTTTTACTGCCTTATGCCAGACACCTTTCAAACCTAAGTCAAAATTCTGCCCACTCATGATTAAGGACAATGTGGATTTATTTCATGATAGAGTAACCATGCAATTGAAGGAATTACAGATCAAAAATGCCAACAAAACTAAATGCTACAACTATAGGGATAGTGATTATCACAAGCTAATCAAAAAACTTAGTGCAAACAAACACTTGGTGGTAAGACAATCCGACAAAGGTGGCAATGTGGTCTTATGGCCACGTAAGATGTATTTGGAAGAAGCCCTAAAACAGCTCAATGATAGGGACTGTTACAAGCGTATCACCATGCAAGATGCCCACATGGCTAGAAACGAAATTTATTCCAAACTTTCAGCCTGGAGGAGCAAAGGCCTGCTCACTATGGATGAGTTTAAATTTTTGAAAAAAGACTACCCAGTCACTCCGGTTATCTACTTCATCCCTAAAGTGCACAAGAACTATCAACAGCCACCGGGTAGGCCTATCATTTCTGCTTGTAACAGTTTGTTGGAAAATATGAGTAAATATATCGACTTTTTCCTGCAAGAGTTTGTGAAAGGTCTGCCATCCTTTATCTTAGATACCAGTGATTTACTCAGAAGACTTATTGATTTTAGATGGAATTCAAACTATATCCTGGTGTCCATGGACGTCACCTCATTGTACACCAGCATATTCCATCAAGATGGACTCAAAGCTGTGCAACATTTCCTTGGAAAAAGACAGAATTGTTTCCAGGAGCATTCGAAAATGTTGTTAGATATGATCTCAATCTGCTTAGAGAATAATGTCTTCTTGTTTGCTAAACAACTATTCCTACAGACCAGGGGTGTGGCAATGGGGGCCTGCTTCTCTCCAAGTTAAGCCTGTTTACACATGGGGTACTGGGAGGAGCAGGTCCTCATGTCAGAGCATGCTGCCACAATGAATACCAAAGTGAAACTCTGGTCTAGGTACATTGATGATTTGTTTTTTATATGGGATGGCACTGAGATGGAAGTGAGGGATTTTATCAACCAACTGAATGTTAATAATCTTAATATCCAGTTCACCAGCAATATCAGCGCTCAATCCATTGTGTTCCTGGATGTGGAAATTTATGTCCGGGGCGGTAGCCTCCACACCAAGTTGTACCGCAAGCCTACAGCGGGTAATACACTGTTGCATGCTGGAAGCCATCATCCAGCACACCTGATACGGAGTATCCCCTACGGGGAGATGCTTCGTGTCAGGAGAATTTGCAGCAGTGAGGAAGAATGCCGGCTGGCACAATCCCAATGTAGGGCTCGATTCCTCCAAAGGGGTTACAAATCTGAAACTATAGATAGTGCTATTCAGAAAGCTAATAGAATGGACAGAACAGCACTCCTGGGCTCAGGAGTTAAACAGGTGAAGTCTCCCGCTAATAGATCTCGAGAGGAGACCAGGTTGATCATTGGATACAGTAATCAGCACAACAGTATCCATAAAATAATTAAGGACAATTGGTCACTTATATCCAATGATCCTGTTTTTGGCCTTGACATGCCCAAATGCCCCAGTATAACTTATCGCAAAGCAAGGTCAATGCAAGATAGCCTGGTTTCTAGCAGCCCAGAGATGGTTACGGGATCTTGGTTAAATGAAAGCAAGGGCTTCCTGAAATGTTTTGCATGCAAAGCTTGCAAAAATGGCATCAGTAAGTCTGAAGTGAACACGCCACTTTCTCCATTGCAGCACTAGGCCACAAGTCCACAAGCGTATCCTACAGCACTTGCGAGCGATCGTTAACGGTGATCCCGCATACCCTGTTGCCAGGCATTTTGTTAAGTTTCATGGAAAAGATGCTTCCTTGCTCAAGTACTATGTGATAGACTGTGTTCCCCTCCAGAGGAGGGGAGGTGATAGAGAGTCCCTGCTGCGTAAACTTGAGACACGCTGCATTATTTTACTAGATACCAAGACACCGCAGGGTCTCAACACTGGGGAGGATTGCCACACCTATCTATAGTTATTGCTCATCCTGAGAAATGCACATTGCACTTTAATACTATACTGTGATTGCTGTGGTATTGTAAGTGTAGGCCAGTGATATGAAATCCCAACATGCATCCTGGACCCCTCCTGACCTTTAATGTAATCTTTTTTCTTTACTTTATTGATTTAACAATTTTGCACTTTTCATGGTAGCACTTTTTTGCCATCTTGACATGTTTTGCACTAATTACGCGAATTTGCACAAGAATCAATTGTACTGTTTACCTCAAGCGCCAATGCATAGCCCATTTGGGCAACTTTCTCACAATCATATATGAACTGTTTTATCAGTGCCTCACTCTACAGATGTGGGGTGCTTTATTCTGATGAAACTTTCTTTAAATGGCAATATTTATATGTTAATATTTATAGCTTTTATCATTTTTACTCAATTTTAAGGGTTTTTTATTGAATATTGATAAGTTATTGCCATTTTTTGTACAGTGTGATTGTTGGATAATGTGGTTTATCAGTCTTTGGTTAGGAATATGTATTTTACAGATAATGTTAAAAAACTATTGGTCTATATTCATTGTGCAATTTACAGCATTTATGCAGTAATTAACTTTGTGGAAAAGAACAGTAATAGTATTTTTTCTCTTTTCATGACATGTGATGGCTCTGTTGCACTTTAAATGGGTGGTCAGCCCCCGTGATGTTGTCATGTGATCAAGGCTATCTCTAGCCGAAACGCGTCATGGCGGACTGGTGCTGGGCTTAAAAACCAAATAAACCAATATTGCACCACTCTGGGTCTTGCTGGTTCCTGTCTGTTCGTGTGGTTGTATTGCTGTGCCTACGGACCTTTTGGAGCTTGACATACTTCATATATATATATATATATATATATATTACCTACTGGCGGTCGCCAGTAGGTATATATAGTTAGGATTTTTTCTCTATGGGATTTTTGAAAATTCTATGTCTAATAACTTTGGCGTTTGTGGACGGAATTGGCTGAAATTTTCAGGAAAATGGCACATTTTGTTTCTGAGCAGCCCTTGAAAATTTGGGGGGGGTTCGTCAAGGGGGGGCCGAGAAAAAAGGGGGGTCCCAAAACGTGTTTTTAACATTGAGTTTTCCATAGGGCGGTTGGCCTCACTTTTAGCCCGAACGGCTGAATGGATTTGCACGAAACTTGGCAAAATTGTAGGGACTGGTAGCCCGATGTGCCTTTTGTAGGTCTCAATATATGTGCTCCAGTGGATTTTGAGAAATTAACGTTTAAAAAAAGATATATATCTGTAACAGCGGACCTGGCAGCGTCCCAGGACGCGTACTTTACGCGCAACGGAGCTTTGTGAAGCGAAGCTGATTGGTTCTCCGGCGTCTGTCAACATTCCAAAAAGTCCGTAGCGGCCACCATCTTGTCTCTCGGTAGGATCGAGAGACAAGAGGAGGTCAAAACAAAGGGGGAAATAACTATAAGGGGGCATAGTAGATCCTCGCTGACCCCCTAGGTTTGATGTGGAGGTTTTAAAAGGGCCCCGCGGGGCAAAAAAAAAAAATAATAATAATAATCGAACGGCTGAATGGATTTGCACGAAACTTGGCAAAATATTATGGACTGGTAGCCCGATGTGCCTTTGCTAGGTCTCAATATATGTGCTCCAGTGGATTTTGAGAAATTAACGTTCAAAAAAAGATATATATCTGTAACAGCGCTCCGCTTCGCGTAACGGAGGTTTGCGAAGCTGATTGGTCATTCTGTCACTGGGCTATAGTTGGGCTACATCTGGCTGATATTTGGGCTACATTTGTTTTTTTGTGTGTCTGGCGGCCATCTTTGGGCTACATTGGGCTACATTGGGCTTCATTGGGCTACATTGGGCTACATTTGGGCTCCAACATATATATAGGCCAATGTAGCCCAATATATATTTTTCAAAGTTAATTTTCGTAAAAACCACTGGAGCATATATTTTGAGACATAGCAAAGGCACATCGGGCTACCAGTCCCTACAATTTTGCCAAGTTTCGTGGAAATCCATTCAGCCGTTCGAGCTAAAAGTGAGTCCAACCGCCCTATGGAAATGAAGGAAATGAATGGGTAATTTGTAATTAGCAAATAGCTAATCGCAAACTAGGAATGGTAAAGAATCGCTATTTATTCCTTAAAGTTCGCTATTTAGGAAATGCAAAAAACTTTGATGATACATATGGCGGTTCATCTCTAACAAGATAAGAAGCATAGGGATACATTTATGATGACTGGCGCATCACCAGGGATGTGTTAGTCATTCTGTGCCGCTGTTCCGTCACCTATGGTGTGCTGCATTTACAATGCGGCGCATCATGGGGCAAAAACAGCACAGATGCGTGATGTATCTGTGCCGTAAAGGTGGCGCATTGCTGGAGTTGTATCGCAAGTGTGATGAAGCTCCAGCAAGGGTCGGGGGTGCCCCTGTCGCAGGGTTTCTGTTCTCACACAGAACTGTGGACAGAGGATTGGAACCTCGGCGAATTAGGGTGTCCCAAAACTCACGTTAGTAATCAAAAACTCCTTAGCAAGCTAGGTACAGTGTCACATTGGATATAACAAACTCTCAATGTTTAGACAATCCAGAATATGAACTTATAGTACCTCAGGATACGTGGAACTCATGAACAGTCGGTCGTTATATATTTCTTAGAAACCAGAACATGGAGTTAAGAAGAACACATGTGTATTTGAAATGTTTATTTACTAATGCCGTCTTCTCAGGCGTAGTATCTTAGATAATAGAAGTACACATATTATCAGTAGCAAAATTACCAGCATAGTTACTAGTACATAAAAAGCGAATGGTGATAGTATGTTAACATGCTGTAAATGAATAAGAGTTAGCAACACTTATAAGCAGCCGCGGGCCGTGGAGGGAGTTACGGTGAGGCAGGGAGGCGGGGAGGGGGAGAAGCAGGGTGGAGAATACAAGTACACATATTATCAGTAGCAAAATTACCAGCATAGTTACTAGTACATAAAAAGCGAATGGTGACAGTATGTTAACATGCTGTAAATGAATAAGAGTTAGCAACACTTATAAGCAGCCGCGGGCCGTGGAGGGAGTTACGGTGGGGCAGGGAGGCGGGGAGGGGGAGGGGCAAGGTAGAGAGGGCTCCACCCTGCTTCTCCCCCTCCCCGCCTCCCTGCCTCACCGTAACTCCCTCCACGGCCCGCGGCTGCTTATATCTCACCCTCCCTAATACACATATTATATTATTTGCTAAGAAGGTCTCTTTGTGTTGGTTTAGGGCGTGCCCATACTTTAGTGTCTTAGATTTGAAGGAATCACATCAGCATACACCAGCTCTCTCTTCATGTGAACCGCATCAACTGTTGTGTATGTGTGTTCGGCAAAGCAATATAAAACCCGCCTCATGCCCAGAATTGGCAGAAGTTGCACTTATGTTATGAGTATGAAGTCGTGGAGATCAGACCTCATAACAATTCTGTATTGTGTTGTTCTTGAAACTTTAGCACTCGCTGTACAGATATAGTTTAACAAGCAAAGCAGATAGTAGAGCAATAACATATTATTCTCATGTAAACCACGATGAACTACTAGGTGGAAAGCTAAAGCAACAACTAAGTGTCGTGTGCAGAAGTTGCAAAAAAGGAAAAATGGCGTTTAAACCGGTAATGAGCCCATGCTAACTTAACACGGTGTAAAGATATCCAGGACCTAGATGACACCTCCCCATGATCCGGAAACGAACTGAATAAGATAATAGAAGTGCCATCTCATGAGAGCAGATTGCAAGTTTATATGTGGACGGTCCGCAAGGTAAAGCATTAAAAACTAGGAAAATTTAATGCTAAAGAAAAATAAAACAGCCAAGTACTTTATCGAGTCTTAAGCCAATAGGCAAGGTAAATAATAAAAACTTGACAAATAAGTCAATGAATTGTCAATGAAATGCTAAGCATATCAAACATGAAAAAGGTCTATGACATAACTGTGTATGCAAAATAAGCTGCAACAGCCTCCAATAGGAAGTCACCGTCTTCATCCGAAAACAGTTCTGCCATCCAATTTAAAAGCGGAAAAGAACATACGTGCTCTCCCAGCACCGGATCCTCTATCACCATCAGAGGACAGCTCGGTGGGTTTTCAAGAAAGCTCTGTTCCAAGAAAGACTGTGCTGCCGCCAGTAAATTCCAGGGACCAAGTAGTCCATGCATCAATGCCACAGCCATAATCCTTTCGCCAGGACAAACCAACTCGTGAGTAATGATAGGAGTCATCAGCTGATTAAAGTCGACGTCAGGAGAAAACCGGTCCGCAGAGACACAAATCAATGGCCCAATCGAAATCACAGGTCAGGCAGTGAAATACAGGCTGGACACAGGTGAAGTAGGAGAATCGAAAAGATAATCCATATGCCGTGCTTAATATCGCCAACGGCCATTGTGCCATAATATTCTAGCATGCGATTGCGGAACAGTGTCAGCAGCTGCAGGGTGGGAGGTTGCATAGGAGGGGCATCCATATTTAAAAATGTAAAAAAGCACAAGAGCGTCCGCTGGTAATGCAAGTAAAAATGCCAATCCACGAACCAGAGTGGAGAAAATAGAATGAAAGGAAGCAGGGATGACTCCAAAGATTTTCTCAAATGAAGTCACGAGACCACTGGTAACAACTTTAAAAAAGTGCGCCAGGGTCTTTGTGGAGGATGCGTTAAAGATAGTCGGAACCATCTTGCTGAAATTGAAAGGCAAATCTGAATTAAAAGTATTCCTTTTATCGTAACAGTAAGTGAACGGGTTATTTGCTGCAGAAATGTTCTATTTCCTCCCACACATGAACATAGGGAGTTTTCAATCTGGCCACAAATACCAACCTTGGGACAGATTTCAACGGCATGGCAAGAATAAGAGCTCTTTTGTCTCAGAGAGAGGTGGCCTTGAGTTCGGCCCGTGAAACTTTCGTGCTTCACATAGCGAACACCCGTACAGAGGTGCAGACCCTTTTCAATTAACTCAGAACAATCTTCATTATTGAGCATCAAATAACTACCATTTTCCAACAACTTGAACGTGGGGATGATAGCAGGAACTGGCGTGCCTTGCAACACGCAAGCCATATTTGGTCGGTGTTTGTTGCATGAACCGTGTAACTGTATGTGCCTACACATTAGTGAATGATCTGGCGTCTCAGTGCATTCCTCTCCATTCAGATAAACTTCTTGATCATCTTTGAAACATCTGTATGTGTATGGAAGCGACCAGACCTCATGAAGAAAAGCACTACCTAAAGTTTCATAACGACCTATTGGTATATATTTCATACAATTTGAAAACTTATATAAAGCAAAAGGCAGCGTTATTAAACCGTGGATAAGGCACGTTGCCAAAAAACCCGCAATCCTCTGCTGATGATGTCACTGAGCATGTCATGAATGATGTAATATGTGACATCATCAGCAGTGGATTACGGGTAATAGTATCTCTAGTTTACTCCCCTATAGCTGTCTTTCTTTTAACATAAGTGTCTGTTTCCTTCCCTTATACATACTGTTTTTGGTTCGCTTCTAGTTCGCGTACCGGCGAGCGAACTGGGAAGCGAACTAAGAGAAATAGAGGTTGGCACAGTTCCAAATATTGTACCAATTTTTTAATAACGGGGAGGTAGTTCTGAAAAGAACTTTTTTTTTTATTGTTTTTGTTGTTTTATATTTTTTTTATTATTTTTCGGAACATTTTTTTACTTTTTTTGAATTTTTCTGAAGTTTTATATTTTTTGGGGTTTTTCTTGGAGGGGGCAATGAAAACGATTCATTGTAAAGGGCTCAACAGGAGCAACAAAACAAAAAAAGAAGTATTTATTATTTTGGGCGTTTCGTACAAACTTGCATATGATAGTCAATAGCTCTGTTGATCAGAGTGATGCTTTTTTCTCCGTAGGAAATGAATCCATCGCAAAATACGCAGGTGTGTTTTACTTCACCAAATTTCATTTGTATATTTGGCACCATCTCCCTGCCCTCTGGTCCCGTTACTTCCGGTACAACAGATCTTCTGGCCATAATAGGGAGATTATCTAGGTCGTTCCGAAACTGTGCAGCACTGTAGTTGTTAGGATGCCACCTAGTCATATGGCGATGCATTGTGTAGTTTCCGAAACTGTATTTTTTCTCGGTTCCTCTGGACAGTCTATCTTGACATATAAGGCAAGTTACGTATCTTGCATTTACTTTTTTCTGACCTTTGGGAATTTTAAAAAATTGCCAAATGAAGTTTTCTTTCCGGTGAGACGTCCTGGGCTGCTCAGGCAAAAACTGCCTCTCTTCGTGCTCGTCGTCCTGTTCCTCTTCTTCTTCTTCTTGTTGAATTATAACTTGAGCAGGTGGTCCACTCTTCCTTGGATGTGGTGGAGGTGGTGGGGAAGCACCAGCTGAAGCTACTAAAGAAGCCATTGCTCAGTGATCACAAAGGGTCTTTCTCTCACAATGATGAAAGTCAGAGTGAGGAAAGAAGGAGGGATTTTCATCATTTGGGAAAAACAAGAGTTCTCAACCAATCAAAAGTGTTCATTTTAGATTATATGACCTAGTCTTACATCATTAGGAAACCAAAAGTGAAATGAACCAATGAAAAGTGTTATTACCAAGTCACATGACTTGCTGTGTTTACGTTAAGCGCTTTGCAGGGCCTCCCGGTTTGCTTCCAGAAACCTGCGCTTTGCGACTCGCTTCGCGTACCAGTTCGCTAACGTAGCACGTCATATGACGTATCACGCGACAACGTGAAACGTCATGCGGACGGGAGGCGTCACGATGTTGTTTTCCAACGCGGCACTTGCGGTAAAGAAACGTTTACCGGCTCGCGGTCTATTTCGCGGCATCAAGGTCAGCTAACGGGAAGCTTCCCGATTCGCGAAGCGGGAACGAAGAAAAAAAAATATTTAAAAAAAAAATTATTCATAAACATATAAAATATATTTTTGGATTTAAAGAAGAATACATTTTACAGCTACAGATATTAGCTGTTAAAAAACCAATGAAATTCACAGAAAAAACCATAGGTTATAGACCATATATAGTTAGGAATTAGCATTTACAAAACCTTGAAAATTCACTGAAAAAACCATAGGTTATAGACCATATATAGTTAGGAATTAGCATTTAGAAAACCTTATTTTACTCACACAAAACCATTGAAATTCCATATATAGTTAGTTGCACTAACTATATATCGCGCACCCGCAATCCACTGCTGATGATGTCACATATTACATCATTCATGACATGGTCAGTGACATCACTGATGACATCACTGATGACATCTCAAATGACATCACTGATGACATCACTGATGACATCTCATTTGACATCAATGACCACATCACTGATGATATCATTCATGTGACAATACAATGCATCTCCTCACATTTTAATATAACCTCTGTTTCACCCAGTGTTAAAAAGAGAGTATAATTTTTGAAACCATTGACACACCAATACTAGTTACTACATACGCACTCACTGATTGCTACGTCTACACACACCTTCACTCATTCACCCATACAATCATTCATACATACAATCACTCATCTTTACAACACTATCATATGCACTCATACACCTATACAGACACTCACAGTCTGCCACTCATCCATGGAGTTACTCACACACCTAGTCAGTCCTGTAAAGAATCAATGACACTTCCATTTTCTTGTCTATACAGTTAAACATAGAGCACCTTGCATTTTCAAACATATACTAACACATACTTACCTTCTTATACAATCATTGATACAAGTACAGATTGATCTGCACAGAGTCACACACCTCCCAGCTAGCCACACACACACTCAGTCTCCCATACAAATACTTGGGCAATCAATCAATAACCCATATAGTTACTCATATAGCTACTGATCAACACATGCAGCAGTTTACAGAACAACAGACATAATGATGCACAAATTAAGACAGTTTAGTCACTAACCCATGCAGTCAGTGAGACACATTTAATCACTCACTCATACAGTCAGTCATGCACCTACTAAATCCTTCGTCCAGACACTTACACATCCACTCATTCTTCAATATGTAAGACATATTTAAACTTTATAGAAAAAATCACTGGATGTTGTTATCAGTGATGTCATCAGTGATGTCATTTGAGATGTCATCAGTGATGTCATCAGTGATGTCACTGACCATGTCATGAATGATGTAATATGTGACATCATCAGCAGTGGATTGCGGGTGCGCGATATATAGTTAGTGCAACTAACTATATATGGAATTTCAATGGTTTTGTGTGAGTAAAATAAGGTTTTCTAAATGCTAATTCCTAACTATATATGGTCTATAACCTATGGTTTTTTCAGTGAATTTTCAAGGTTTTGTAAATGCTAATTCCTAACTATATATGGTCTATAACCTATGGTTTTTTCTGTGAATATATATATATATATATATATATATATGTATGCATGCATTTATATTTGTATTTATATAGATGTGCAGATTATATAAATGTTTATATATGTATGTAAATATATGTATATATACATACATACATTACCTACTGGCGGTCGCCAGTAGGTATATATAGTTAGGATTTTTTCTCTATGGGATTTTTGAAAATTCTATGTCTAATAACTTTGGCGTTTGTGGACGGAATTGGCTGAAATTTTCAGGAAAATGACACATTATGTTTCTGAGTAGCCCTTGAAAATTTGGGAGGGGTTCGTCAAGGGGGGGCCGAGAAAAAAGGGGGGTCCCAAAACATGTTTTTAACATTGAGTTTTCCATAGGGCGGTTGGCCTCACTTTTAGCCCGAACGGCTGAATGGATTTGCACGAAACTTGCCAAAATATTAGGGACTGGTAGCCCGATGTGCCTTTGCTAGGTCTCAATATATGTGCTCCAGTGGATTTTGAGAAATTAACGTTCAAAAAAAGATATATATCTGTAACAGCGGACCGGGCAGCGCTCCGGTTCGCGGACTTTTCGCGGTACGGAGCTTTGTGAAGCGAAGCTGATTGGTTCTCCGGCGTCTGTGAACATTCCAAACAGTCCGTAGCGGCCGCCATCTTGTCTCTCGGTAGGATCGAGAGACAAGAGGAGGCCAAAGCGAAGGGGCAAATGACCATAAGAGGGCATAGTGAATCCTCGCTGACCCCCTAGGTTTGATGTGGAGGTTTTAAAAGGGTCCCGCGGGGCAAAAAAAAATAATAATAATAATAATCGAACGGCTGAATGGATTTGCACGAAACTTGGTAAAATATTAGGGACTGGTAGCCCGATGTGCCTTTTCTAGGTCTCAATATATGTGCTCCAGTGGATTTTGAGAAATTAACGTTCAAAAAAAGATATATATCTGTAACAGCGCTCTGCTTCGCGTAACGGAGGTTTGCGAAGCTGATTGGTTCTCCGGCGTCTGTAAACATTGCAAACAGTCCGTAGCGGCCGCCATCTTGTCTCTCGGTAGGATCGAGAGACAAGAGGAGGCCAAAGCGAAGGGGCAAATGACCATAAGGGGGCATAGTAGATCCTCCTTGACCTCTTAGGTTTGATGTGGAGGTTTTAAAAGGGCCCCGCGGGGCAAAAAAAATAATAATAATAATAATCGAACGGCTGAATGGATTTGCACGAAACTTGGCAAAATTGTAGGGACTGGTAGCTCGATGTGCCTTTGCTAGGTCTCAATATATGTGCTTCAGTGGATTTTGAGAAATTAACGTTCAAAAACAAGATATATATCTGTAACAGCGCTCCGCTTCGCGGAGATCAAATTATATCTGTATTACCTAGCTGTTGCTAACACCAGTTAGCGACGGCTAGTAGGAGATAGCGACCATCTTGGGCCCCACTTTGCATGTGAGTGATATTTATCACTAATGACATGCAAAGTGGGCATGCCAAGATGTTAGCGACTGGAAACAGTCGCTAACATCGCTATCTCCTATTATCAACTTTTGGAAATATTCGCGATAAGCGCGAATATCTCCAAAAGCTAGCACCTGCCCTGAGCAGTTCTTAGCCATGTTATCCAATGGGAGGTGGATAACATGGCTAAGAGCATTAGCTCGGTAATGCATGAATATCGCTGAGTTTTCAGCGATATTAATGCATTGCGGTCGTTTTTTATCGTATTTGCGATAAACCTTGATAATAGCAAGGTTTATCTGCGATAATTTCTGACGATGCTTAGCGGTAAAAAAATCGTTGCTAAGCATCGTTAGGGATAAATATCGCTTAACTTTGGTAATATGCCCCAACGTCTGTTAACGTTCGATTCGAAGGAAATCAGGAAGTGTTGAAAAACATTGTCTGCGCCATCTTGTCTTTTTTCAAATGCCACACTTTTGTCGTGCACGGCAGCCATTTTAGATGCCTTGACCAGACCCACTCTGTGCACGCTGTCGATCCTTAGCATGGCTCCCCACCCTCGCAAGCATCTCCCCCAGGCAGTGGTCACCCCCGCTCTCTGTCTTATGCATGGGTAATAAACCTCCCCCCATCTGCGCTGCTCTTCCCTGAGAATCACACCCTGTGCCCGCCCGACACCTCCCTTTCGCCCTATTCACTACCGCACCCTCTGACACTCCTTTTCCTCTGTGTCCGATTGTCCAGGCCGGTCCTAGGGTATCAGCTAGCCCTGCAGATGTAGTTCATGGCCCCAGCTGTAAAGAATCACCCCTCTTCAAAGGAGTTATAGTAGATCAAGGCCCACACTCGATGAGATCCGTCACAGCAGACGCGTTCCTATTATCTGAAAACCATCCTGTATTGTGATTGGGGAGGGGACCGAGCCTGAAGCGGAAGATTCCAGGGATGACTCTTTGTACATCAAAGTTTTTACAATTATGTGTCACATTAAAAATATATAGCACTCCGACAAAGTAGTAAGATTATAAAACTTTAATAACTTATAAATATATACAAGAAAACAAATACAGTAATAACATATAAACATTTTTAGGGAAAAACAACGAAGTAGCGGTCGGCTGTGCGAATAGTCCCAACGCAGCACAACGTCCAGATTTCCGGCGTGGGGCGTCGCGGGGGGTGGGTCATCAGTAGCAAACTGTTGTGCGAATAGTTCCAAGGCAGCAGAACGATGGCACCAAGGTGATGTCCAGTAAGTTGCCGCACTGGTTTTGGTATCCTACAATGCTGCTCCGAATAACGGCGTGGGGCGCCCCGGGGGAGGCGGCGTGAACGGGCCTCTCCAGGTGGAGTGTCATCTGTTGTAGTGGGGCGCCCCTTTACCGTTTCAGTTGCCATTCCGTCCGTTTTTGGTCCACTGTGTCAAAAGCCGCAATTCAGCTGAGTTGCGCCCACTCTTGCGGTTCAGCGATAGGTGGCTGTCACAGGACTCTCAAAATGGCGGCAGGCTGTTTCCTTTTTGGGCCTGGTCCACTGAAATGGCCCTGGGACACCTTGGAAATCGGACGCTTGTCTGCTAGGTCTTGGACCCCATTCTCGAAAGCGTCCCCTCCGCCTTGAGGATTCATCAAAAGTTTTGGGGGCCCCCGACTCCTGTAGGCTTCTGGTGGGGAGCGGTTGCCATGATTGCTCGCGGAATGACCACGACGGAGCTACGAGATGGTGGTGCTCTCATGCTGACGCCAGCTTCAGTCTGAAACATCCAGAAACAAGGTGGGGCTTTCATCATTTGGGAAAAAAAATAAGTTTTCATCCAATGAAAAGTGTTGTTTTTAGGTCATATGATCAAGCCTTCCATCATTAGGAAACCAAAAGTAAAATGAACCAATGAAAAGTTTTATAAACAAGTCACATGACCTGTTATGCGGCATAGGGTATAAAATGCGGAGAAAATACGTTGGCACGTGAGGCGGCATCAGTAGCGGACCGATGTGCCAATAGGCCGAAGGCAACACAACGCGCCAAGATCCGGATGGCACCGAGGTGGTGTCCAGCAAGTTGCAGCACTGGTGTGGCCATCCTACAATGCTGAAAGTCGGCGTGGGGCGCCCCGTTGGCCTGTGAGTTTGCGTCAGTAGCGGACCGATGTGCGAATAGGCCGAAGGCAGCACAACGCGCCAAGATCCGGATCGCACCGAGGTGGTGTCTAGTAAGTTGCCGCACTGGTGTGGCCATCCTACAATGTTGAAAGTCGGCGTGGGGCGCCCCGTTGGCCTGTGAGATGGCGGCAGTAGCAGACCGATGTGCGAATGGGGCCAAAGGCAGCGCAACAATATTTTCGGAATAGAAGACACCACAAGGCGCTGAGATGCCAAGATCCGGATGGCACCGAGGTGGTGTCTAGCAAGTTGTGGCACTGGTGTGGCCATCCTACAATGGTAAAAGTCGGCGTGGGGCGCCCTGTTGGCCTGTGAGATGGTGTCAGTAGCGGACTGATGTGCGAATGGGGCCAAAGGCAGCGCAACAATATTTTCTGACTGACACCACAAGGCGCTGAGATGCCAAGATCCGGATGGCACCGAGGTGATGTCTAGCAAGTTGCTGTACTGGTGTGGCCATCCTACAATGGTAAAAGTCGGCGTGGGGCGCCCTGTTGGCCTGTGAGATGGTGTCAGTTGCGGACCGATGTGCGAATGGGGCCAAAGGCAGCGCAACAATATTTTCTGTATGGAAGATACCACTAGGCGTTGAGATGCCAAGATCCGGATGGCACCGAGGTGATGTCTAGCAAGTTGCTGTACTGGTGTGGTCATCCTACAATGCTGAAACTCGGCGTGGGGCGCCCCATTAGCCTGTGAGATGGCGTCAGTAGCGGACCGATGTGTGAATAGGCCGGAACCAGCACAAGGCGCCAAGATCCGGATGTCACCGTGGTGGTTTCATAGTTGAGAGGCACTTCATCTGCAGTGGGGCGCCGAGATCCGGATGGCACCGAGGTGATGTCTAGCAAGTTGCTGTACTGGTGTGGTCATCCTACAATGCTGAAACTCGGCGTGGGGCGCCCTATTAGCCTGTGAGATGGCGTCAGTAGCGGACCGATGTGTGAATGGGGCAAAGGTAGCGCAAGAATATTTTCTGAATAGAAGACACCACAAGGCGCTGAGATGCCAAGATCCGGATGGCACCGAGGTGGTGTCTAGTAAGGTGCACTGGTGTGGTCATCCTACAATGCTGAAACTCGGCGTGGGGCGCCCCATTAGTCTGTGAGATGGCGTCAGTAGCGGACCGATGTGCGAATAGGCCGAAGGCAGCACAACGCGCCAAGATCCGGATGTCACCGTGGTGGTTTCATAGTTGAGAGGCACTTCATCTGCAGTGGGGCGCGAGATCCGGATGGCGCCGAGGTGATGTCTAGCAAGTTGCTGTACTGGTGTGGTCATCCTACAATGCTGAAACTCGGCGTGGGGCGCCCCATTAGCCTGTGAGATGGCGTCAGTAGCGGACCGATGTGCGAATAGGCCGAAGGCAGCACAACACGCCAAGATCCGGATGTCACCATGGTGGTTTCATAGTTGAGAGGCACTTCATCTGCAGTGGGGCGCCGAGATCCGGATGGCACCGAGGTGATGTCTAGCAAGTTGCTGTACTGGTGTGGTCATCCTACAATGCTGAAACTCGGCGTGGAGCGCCCCATTAGCCTGTGAGATGGCGTCAGTAGCGGATCGATGTGCGAATGGGGCCAAAGGCAGCGCAACAATTTTTTTGGAATAGAAGAGACCACAAGGCGCTGAGATTCGGTTAGCACCGAGGTGGTGTCAAGCAAGCTATGCAGCTGAGTTGCGTGCGCACTTGCGGCGAATAGGTCGAAGGCAGCATAACAATGTTTTCTGAATAGAAGACACCACAAGGCGTTGAGATTCGGTTACCACCGAGGTGATGTCTAGCAAGTTGCCGCACTGGTGTGGCCATCCTACAATACTGCTCCGAATAACGGCGTGGGGTGCCCGAAGGGGGGGGGGGAGGCGGCGTGAACGGGCCTTCCTAGGTGGAGGCTCGTCTGCTGTAGTGGGGCGCCCCTTTACCGTTTCAGTTGCCATTCAGCGGAGTTTCGGCTGCTCTTGATGCTACAGCGACAGGCGGCTGCAACAGGACTCTCAAAATGGCGGCCTGTTCTTTGGATTTGGGCCTGGTCCACTAAAATGGCTCTGGGACACCTTAGAACTCGGACGCTCGATTTTTTTTTCCTTTCCTGTACATGCAAAAAAAGGTAAATGCCCGGTACGTTACACGCTTCATCTGCCACGATGAACTCTCCAGAGGAACCGAAAAAAAATATAGTTATGGTAACTATACCATGCATCGTCATATGGAGAGGTGGCACCAATTAATTATAGTGCTGCATAAAAGAGAGATTTGGAGGAGAACCCCTGACCTGCTAGTACATTCATCAAAGAAGTGGCACTGACAGCATCAGAGGCAAGGGAAACGGTCCCAAATATTTAGAAGAACTTTGGAAAGATTAAAATGACATGTTTAGATTGTGGCAAATTAATTTCATGTGGACAGATGAGTGTTACTCTAATAAATACAGCATATGAACATCATCATAGTCGATCGTTGGTAGAGACATTTTGACTATATCCTGGACCTGCCCGTCCTCGCCCAAAATGGCGCCGGAATAAATGGGACTCGTAACTCCTTGTTGTGTACTGGTTGCAGAACCTTGAAATCACGAGATACGTATGCAGTTTTGAAGCACATGGCGGGCGGGGACGAGAATTGATTGAATATTTCGACATCCCTATTGATATTAAGTTCTGATGTGTTATTGATTACTGTACTATTGAAAGTTCGAATTAACGTCACCCATGGTACTTGCCCGCAAATGTATATCTAGATAATTTTATTGTAACTGGCCCTGTCGTATTTTAATTATAAAATGTACGTCCACCGATTCCGTAACTGTTAGACACCTTAGTTCTTGCAACCTAATGGCCCGCCCGTTACGTTCCTCTACAGTGTAAATGTCTACTCATCATATACGATTACAGTTTGCTCCGTGGCCGGCCCACGTGGTTATAGGCTCGTATTTGTATAATGAAATTTTCACAATAAAGGGTTTTAAAAGAAAACATGGTAGTAGTATATACATTGATAAAGTTTTTAATAATAGTCACTGTTTTAGAATCATTAAAAGGCAAGTGAAATAAAGCAGACCAATTACATGAAGGGTAAAAGGTATAATACGAAGGAACACAGTAAAGATAAATGGTCAAGGGCTGTTGTGTTTTCTATTCCTGCAACATAAAGTGATCGATAAGAATCTCATATTCAGGCGTATCGGCGACTAAGACAGCAGGTCGACCCTCTTTTGCTCAACGGCTCCGTCATGGGACGAAGAAACGCTCTTTTTCTCGAAAAAAGAATATATTTTACTTGCAGGACAGTTGTAAATTTTCCGGGAAAGTACATTAGCCTGGAACATTATAACATATATTTAAGAAAAAATAATGTTCGGAAGTAATAAAAAGCGTAATTTTTAGGTCATATGACCAAGCCTTTCATCATTAGAATAAGAAAAGTAAAATGAACCAATGAAAAGTTTTATTAACAAGTCACATGACTTGTTATGCTTACGTTACGCGCTGCGCGCCCCGGATGACTTCCGGATGCGCTAACGCGGCGCGTCATATGACGCATTACGCGACAACGCAGGTCCAGAATATAGTCAAAATGTCTCCACCAACCAGCGGTCGGAACACAACCCCTTTCAGCAGGCTAAATAGTTCTGTTAAATGACAACAGAAGGGACAGGCAACAAGAACCATCAGTCAAAGAGGGGAGGGCTAGTTCTTCTCTACCGGGTTACATTGGGGCGCTACCGGAACTGATCGAATTGGTAGTCTACAGTGTTTCTGGATGTTTCAGACTGAAGCTGGGGTTAGCATGAGAGCAGTACCATTTCGTAGCTCCGTCGTGGCCATTCCGCAACCAATCATGGCAGCCGCTCTTTATCGTTATTTTGGGCGGGGTGGGTGGCGGAGCCGAGCTGTTTTGCAGCCATCATTGTGTGGAGTTCAGTTCATTTCACCAGTTTTGTATTTGTCATGAGGGGTTGTTCCTAATGTTTCTATTTTAGCGAGGTCAAAAAGAGATCCCATTAGTGGCCTACTGATTTTGCTCGATTCCTTTTCTTTTTTTTTTACACGATTTTTCGTTATCTGCAAAGACTAAACAGAGTATTGCGACTCTGTGTTTGTTTGTAAATAGAGAATGAACCAAAGAGAACCAATTCTAAAACAGTAAATACTTGGATAACAATCAATCAAATGGAGAGAGAAGCAGGCACGACGTATTACAACGGGGGCAAAGGCCTGCGTTAACTACCCTTCACTATGTGCAAAGAGAGAGTACTCCTAATAGAAATGAGGGGGGGGGGCACCATTCAAAGCAGATCAGTGTGCATAAACACGAAAATGTTTTCACTTACCACGTACTTGACATTCGACAGCTTATGATATTTGCTATTAAAAAACCATTGAAATTCACTGAAAAAAACATAGGTTATAGACCATATAGAGTTAGGAATTAGCATTTACAAAACCTTGAAAATTCACTGAAAAAACCATAGGTTATAGACCATATATAGTTAGGAATTAGCATTTAAAAAACCTTATTTTACTCACACAAAACCATTGAAATTCCATATATAGTTAGTTGCACTAACTATATATCGCGCACCCGCAATCCACTGCTGATGATGTCACATATTACATCATTCATGACATGGTCAGTGACATCACTGATGACATCACTGATGACATCTCAAATGACATCACTGATGACATCACTGATGACATCTCATTTGACATCAATGACCACATCACTGATGATATCATTCATGTGACAATACAATGCATCTCCTCACATTTTAATATAACCTCTGTTTCACCCAGTGTTAAATACAGAGTATAATTTTTGAAACCATTGACACACCAATACTAGTTACTACATATGTACTCACTGATTCCTACGTCTACACACACATTCACTCATTCACCCATACAATCATTCATACATACAATCACTCATCTTTACAACACTATCATATGCACTCATACACCTATACAGACACTCACACTCTGCCACTCATCCATGGAGTTACTCACACACCTAGTCAGTCCTGTAAAGAATCAATCACACTTCCATTTTCTTGTCTATACAGTTAAACATAGAGCACCTTACATTTTCAAACATATACTAACACATACTTACCTTGTTATACAATCATTGATATAAGTACACATTGATCTGCACAGAGTCACACACCTCCCAGCCAGCCACACACACACTCAGTCTCCCATACAAATACTTGGACATTCAATCAATAACCCATATAGTTACTCATATAGCTACTGATCAACACATGCAGCAGTTTACAGAACAACAGACATAATGATGCACAAATTAAGACAGTTTAGTCACTAACCCATGCACTCAGTGAGACACATTTAATCACTCACTCATACAGTCAGTCATGCACCTACTAAATCCTTCGTCCAGACACTTATACATCCACTCATTCTTCAATATGTAAGACATATTTAAACTTTACAGAAACATAAAATCACTGGATGATGTCATCAGTGATGTCACTGACCATGTCATGAATGATGTAATATGTGACATCATCAGCAGTGGATTGCGGGTGCGCGATATATAGTTAGTGCAACTAACTATATATGGAATTTCAATGGTTTTGTGTGAGTAAAATAAGGTTTTTTAAATGCTAATTCCTAACTATATATGGTCTATAACCTATGGTTTTTTCAGTGAATATACATATATATAAATGCATATGCATATGAATATGCATATGTGTGCCTGTAGAGAGAGGTAGAGAGAGGTAGAGAGGTAGAGGTGTAGAGGTAAAGGTGTAGAGGTAGAGAGGTAGAGGTAGAGAGGTAAAGGTAGATAGGTAGAGAGGTAGAGAGTAGTAGAGAGAGACGTAGAGAGTAGAGAGTGGGTAATAGAGAGTAGAGAGTTAGTAGAGAGTGAGTAGTAGAGAGTAGTAGAGAGTGAGTAGTAGAGAGTGAGTAGTAGAGTAAGTAGTAGAGAGCAGTAGAGAGTAAGTAGTAGAGAGTAGTAGAGAGTGAGTAGTAGAGAGTAGTAGAGAGTGAGTAGTAGAGGATGAGTAGCAGAGAGAGTAGTAAGGAGTAGGAGAGAGTGAGAAGTAGAGAGTGGTAGGGAGGGAGTAGTAGAAAGTGAGTAGTAAAGAGTGAGTAGTAGAGAGTGAGTAGTAGAGTGAGTAGTAGAGAGAGTAGTAGAGAGTGAGTAGTAGAGAGTGAGTAGTAGAGAGTGAGTAGTAGAGAGAGTAGTAGAGAGTGAGTAGTAGAGAGTAGTAGAGAGTGAGTAGTAGAGAGCAGTAGAGAGAGAGTAGTAGAGTAGTAGAGAGTGAGTAGTAGAGAGTAGTGGAGTAGTGGAGAGTGAGTAGTAGAGTAGTAGAGAACGAGTAGTAGAGTGAGTAGTAGAGAGTGAATTGTAGAGAGCAAGTAGTAGAGAGTGTGTAGTAGAGAGTAGTAGAGAGTGAGCAGTAGAGAGAGTAGTAGAGAGTGAGAAGTAGAGAGAGTAGTAGTCAGTAGTAGAGTAGTAGAGAGTGAGTAGTAGAGAGTAGTAGAGAGTGAGTAGTAGAGAGTGAGTAGTGGAGTGTGAGTAGTAGAGAGTAGTAGAGAGCTAGTAGTAGAGAGTGAGTAGTAGAGAGTGAGTAGTAGCGAATGAGTACTAGAGAGAGTAGTAGAGAGTAGTAGAGTAGTAGAGAGTGAGTAGTAGAGTAGTAGAGAGTGAGTGGTGGGACGGGGGAGGTACAGGGTGGGGTTTCTAAAAACCGGAATATGGATAATTGGAGGTAAGTAAACAATTTAATAAATAAAATTTATTTCGTAGCGCGCCCTTCATCGCAAAATGCGATGCAGTGCGCGCTTCGAAATTCGTTTTATTAATTAAATTGTTTACTTACTTCCAATTATCCATAATCCGGTTTTTAGCACCCCCCACCCTGCCCCTCCCCCGCCCTGCCTTCCTGCCCAACCGCAACTCCCTCCACGGGCCGTGGCTGCTAGAGAATAGTAGAGTAGTAGAGAATGAGTATTAGAGAGAGAATAGAAGAGAGTAGTAGAGAGTGAGTAGGAGAGTAGTAGAGAGTAGTCAGTCAGTGTCAGTCAGTCAGTGTCAGTCAGTGTCAGTGTCAGTGTCAGTCAGATAGTGTCAGTCAGTCTGTGTCAGTTAGTCAGTCAGTGTCAGTCAGTGTCAGTCAGTCAGTCAGTCAGTCAGTCAGTGTCAGTCAATCAGTGTCAGTCAGTGTCAGTCAATCAGTGTCAGTCAATCAGTGTCAGTCAGTGTCAGTCAGTCAGTCAGTGTCAGTCAATCAGGTAAGTCAGTGTCAGTGAGTGTCAGTGTCAATCAGTGTCAGTCAGTGTCAAACAGTCAGTGTCAGTCAGCTAGAGCAGCTCTGCTGACCTGGTTCTCTGGCTCTAAATCAGTTCTGCTGACCTGGTTCTCTGGCTCTAACACAGCTCTGCTGACCTGTTTCTTAGGCTCTAAGAAGCTCTACTGGCCTGGTTCTCTGGCTCTAAAGCAGCTCTGCTGACCTGGTTCTATGGCTCTAAAGCAGCTCTGCTGACCTGGTTCTCTGCCTCTAAAGCAGTTCTGCTGACCTGGTTCTCTGCCTCTAGAGCAGCTCTGCTGACCTGGTTCTCTGGCTCTAAAGCAGCTCTGCTGACCTGGTTCTATGGCTCTAAAGCAGCTCTGCTGACCTGGTTCTCTCCCTCTAAAGAGCTCTGCTGACCTGGTTCCCTGGCTCTAAAGCTGCTCTGCTGACCTGTTTCTAAGGCTCTAAAGCAGCTCTGCTGACCTGTTTCTCTGGCTCTAGAGCAGCTCTGCTGACCTGGTTATCTGGCTCTAGAGCAGCTCTGCTGACCTGGTTCTCTCCCTCTAAAGAGCTCTGCTGATCTGGTTCTCTCCCTCTAAAGCAGTTCTGCTGACCTGGTTCTCTGCCTCTAGAGCAGCTCTGCTGGCCTGGTTCAATGGCTCTAGAGCAGCTCTGCTAACCTGGTTCTATGGCTCTAAAGCAGCTCTGCTGACCTGGTTCTCTGCCTCTAAAGCAGTTCTGCTGACCTGGTTCTCGGCCTCTAGAGCAGCTCTTCTGACCTGGGCCTCTGGTTCTAGAGCAGCTCTGCTGACCTTGGCCTCTGGTTCTAGAGCAGCTCTGCTGACCTCCTTCTTAGGATCTAGAGCAGCTCTGCTGACCTGGTTCTCTGGCTCTACAATGGCTCTGCTGACCTGGTTTTCTGGCTCTACAGCAGCTCTGCTGACCTGGTTCTCTGCGCTCACAATGCACGCAACCGACTTCGTAAAAATATATTTAAAAATAATATAAGTTTATTATAAGTACAAATATATTATTTTTTTGAATAACTTAGATAATCTCTTGCCCTAATATGTGGATTAAAGACACATACATTTCATTTTGGAACATAAATTTTGTTGGCGGGATTCGTGCACCCAGCATGTATATGACGTCACGCGGGATCTGCCACTGCGCATGCGTCTCGTACCGTAATGCGAATGTGTCACAAATGCGCGGAAGCAGGAGTCGCGGACTGGTCGCATACCAATCGCGCACATCACGTAATATTAAATGTATATGAAGTAACTGAAAAACGCGCAGCTGTCGCAGACCGTACGTGGATCCTTCACAACTATTCTAAAATGGCAGCTAGAATCCGCGCACCCACCATGATTTGTACGCTTTGAGGACACGGCTCTGAAAAAAAAATAGATTTTTTTTTTTTAAAGAAAATAATACAAATATATTAAAAATAAAAAATGAAAACAAAAAAATGAATCGAAATTCAGTTTTAATTTAAAAAAATGTTTTTGGGCAATTTTCAGAAAAATATATAATATTATTTAATGAATAAAATATTTATAAATAAACAGTTAAAAAACTGTAGAAAATCAGTACAAAAAATATAGGTATAACTACTATCACACTTAAAAATGAGCATTTAAAAAACCGTTGAAATTCACAGAAAAAAACATAGGTTTCAGGGGTGTTATAGTTAGCTGGCCATTTCACTCGTACAAAACCATAGAAATTCCTCCGTTATAGTTAATTCTGCTAACTATAACTCACGTGCCCACAATGCACTGCTGATGATGTCACATATTGCATCATTCATGACATGGTCAGTGACATCACTGATGATGACATCTCAAATGACATCACTGATTACATCATCCACTTGACAATCTGATACACCTCATCATACACTAGTATAACCTTTCATCACTCACTGTAAAATACAGAGTACCATAATTGAAACCATTGACACACCAATACCAGTCACTATATACCCACTCACTGATTCCTAAGTCTACACACACAACTACCCATTCAACAACAGAAACATTTATACATGCAGTCACTAATTAATAGGACACTATCACACTGCACGCATACACATATATAGACATTGACACATCAGCAGTCATCTTAGTCAGTTATGCAGTCATCCTACTCACTCATGAAAAAAATTAATCACACTTACATTCACTCACTTACACAATTATCCAACAACACCTCATTTATTCAAACACATAGTAACTCATAGTTAATATGTTAAAAAATCACCATTACAATTATACACTCATTCATATAGTTACTCTCACAATCACTGACTCTTACATATACTTATTTATATACCCCAACTCTCACATACAATGCCTTTTATTTTTTTAATTTGTTAAAGATGTACAACTAAGACATATATTCGCTCACCAACACACAAATAAATACACTCAGCAACCCAAACAAATGTTTCCACATGCACTCTTTAACCTATACACCTAGTCAATCAACCATTCACACATCGATGCATAGAGTTACACACACCCCATCCAACCACACACAAACTGAGTGCCCCATACAAATATTCACCCAACTTATCAATAACTAATATACACACTCATGTAGTTAGTGACCAACTGATGCAGCATGTTATACAACAACAGAGACAGTGGTGCACACATTCACATAGTTTAGTTACTAATCCATGTATTAAGTGAGACACTTTTAATTACTCACTTAAACAGACAGTCAGACAGCTACTAAATCCTCCATCCAGACAGTTATATATCCACTCAATCTTCATTACAGATTGGTATATATATATATAAAGTTATCAACAAAATGGAGGATCCCCTAATAACGAATGTCAGGGAGGGGGAGCTCAAGTAACCAAAAAGAAGTCCCTATGCTTAGAAGCAGCTATAGATTGCTGAAGGAATAATAATACAAAGGGTTTGTTAAAGAGAGTTTAGATCTGGGGCAAACATGGCAGAGAACCAATCGAAGTAAGCATTTAAACACTACAATGTGGTCAAAAGATACGTATCAACAAATAGATAAAAATCAATTCGAAATTTATTTGGACCTCCCAAATGGGTTACAATCTAAAAAATTAATTAAAAACAACTAAGACAACCTTTACGTAAAAGGATTGCAATTACAAATTAAAACAAACAAATGCAGTATGCAAAAACAAGTCGACGCGGCGTTTCGGTGGCTTTCAATCTTTGCACCTTCATCAGGACAAACATACAATTTTCACAGAATCTATAAGTCAAACAACAAGAATTTTAGTGCCATGTCATCTATTACGCTCAAAGTAGTACAGTTAGCTTACTCTTTTTTATTAATGCAACACTCCTAAACCCCCTTCACACTCTTACTTCTTTTTTTGGTAGTGTATCTAGATGTTATCTAAACTGTTTTCTCTAAACCCCACTCTTTCATTTCAGAAAGGAACTTGCATCATGTGACTATTGGATATAAACAATCTGGTACCTGCAATATAGTTCCACAATCAAGTTTGATTGGCATGTGTCAGTTACTCTCAGCATAGACCAGGAAATTGATGATTTGGGTCACGCTGGGAAGCTATAAGAATGTAAATTATTTATTATAGCTCGATATCCATCAGGCATATAGGTTTTAAACTATAGGTTCCACAATTGTGTCCATGCTGTGAGACAAACAATTACCTTTAGATATTGCCTCCACGTTTTCTATTTGCACGAAGGAACCACCGTTTATTGTGAATTTAGATCGTTCCGTTCGATCGAGTGTCCTATCGAGAAAATATATTCACCCTTAATATTTGTTTAGGGCATATCAGTCGATAAGTATTTCAAAGGGGCATTAATTTGTGCGCAGTGTACTCACCAACAGATAGTGTTTCGTGTTGACGCTCTGCTCTTGAGATTATATATTTCCACTCTGTGGTTATATTAGTCAGACCACCAGTATCTGGGAAAATAAGATTAAATTCAACCAGGTAGAAAAGAGAACAATGGTTCCGATCTTTACACACAGCGTGCATCTATAGAGTCGTCATTCTGGATCTAACTTAGATTGTTTTTAGGACACTGGGATAATGTCCTCAGAGTTATATTTATTTTAATCACTTGCTTCATCAAAATATGGGGTTTCCTTGCAACCTTATTTATTCATTAAATTATGCCAGTGTTTATATTTATTTTAATCACTTGCTTCATCAAAATATGGGGTTTCCTTGCAACCTTATTTATTCATTAAATTATGCCAGTGTTTTTTTGCCAAGGCTTGTTTCCCCAATACTCCTTATAGTTATTTATTAGTCAAATACGAAACAAGCGGCACATTGGGTCCTCTCAGTTAACCCAAAAGTCCTCTAGGACTTAGCATCCCACTATGAATTACTGCTTTCTGCCTTTGGTGATCCAGCTTACGGGGGCCCTGATTTACGCAAAGCTCATTTGGTCCATACCTCTAGTCTCCTGGTCGGCCTCCCTGTTCCTCCGTGCGTCCGCCTTCGTCTTGATTCAAAGGGTGAACTAACACCTCGGACGCCTCGTTTTTATGCTGGCTCTCCTCAGATTGACCCGGAAGTGCAGGCCTCGAGTTTTCAATTAAGTTTATTTTCTCTCAACTTTCGTGTTTCAAGTGGTGTATTCCGATGAAATTTCCCTGAATATAGCCCGTATTTATGTTAATCGTCCTTTTAAGTATTATTTCCTTTACTTTCTTTCTTTACCTTAATTGCAGAAAGATGCTCAATTTAATCGAGCAAAGTTCTGCATTAGTATATACATTTTTTACGCGGCCATCTTGGATTGGGTAAATTAGCAATCGAGGAGCGGACTGACTTCTCGCATCCTGTTCCAGGCATCGGCGTTAGGGCAGTGTCACCTAAAGTTTAATGCCTGAAACTCCCTTATTTCGTTACTCCGTTTAGTTGTTTATAATGAATACATTATTCCCCCTCTTTTTTCATCATCTATGTGGGCTATATTCAGGGAAATTTCATCGGAATACACCACTTGAAACACGAAAGTCCCCAAGAAGTACTTCCGGGTGCAAGGACTTTATAAACGATAAGTTAAATAGATTCGCCATTAAAATTGGGAATGAGTAAGAATACAGAAATTGTTAATTAATACGATCCGTCCATCTGAGAGCCTCTTTTGAGAGAAAATAAACTTAATTGAAAACTCGAGGCCTGCACTTCCGGGTCAATCTGAGGAGAGCCAGCATAAAAACGAGGCGTCCGAGGTGTTAGTTCACCCTTTGAATCAAGACGAAGGCGGACGCACGGAGGAACAGGGAGGCCGACCAGGAGACTAGAGGTATGGACCAAATGAGCTTTGCGTAAATCAGGGCCCCCGTAAGCTGGATCACCAAAGGCAGAAAGCAGTAATTCATAGTGGGATGCTAAGTCCTAGAGGACTTTTGGGTTAACTGAGAGGACCCAATGTGCCGCTTGTTTCGTATTTGACTAATAAATAACTATAAGGAGTATTGGGGAAACAAGCCTTGGCAAAAAAACACTGGCATAATTTAATGAATAAATAAGGTTGCAAGGAAACCCCATATTTTGATGAAGCAAGTGATTAAAATAAATATAAACACTGGCATAATTTAATGAATAAATAAGGTTGCAAGGAAACCCCATATTTTGATGAAGCAAGTGATTAAAATAAATATAACTCTGAGGACATTATCCCAGTGTCCTAAAAACAATCTAAGTTAGATCCAGAATGACGACTCTATAGATGCACGCTGTGTGTAAAGATCGGAACCATTGTTCTCTTTTCTACCTGGTTGAATTTAATCTTATTTTCCCAGATACTGGTGGTCTGACTAATATAACCACAGAGTGGAAATATATAATCTCAAGAGCAGAGCGTCAACACGAAACACTATCTGTTGGTGAGTACACTGCGCACAAATTAATGCCCCTTTGAAATACTTATCGACTGATATGCCCTAAACAAATATTAAGGGTGAATATATTTTCTCGATAGGACACTCGATCGAACGGAACGATCTAAATTCACAATAAACGGTGGTTCCTTCGTGCAAATAGAAAACGTGGAGGCAATATCTAAAGGTAATTGTTTGTCTCACAGCATGGACACAATTGTGGAACCTATAGTTTAAAACCTATATGCCTGATGGATATCGAGCTATAATAAATAATTTACATTCTTATAGCTTCCCAGCGTGACCCAAATCATCAATTTCCTGGTCTATGCTGAGAGTAACTGACACATGCCAATCAAACTTGATTGTGGAACTATATTGCAGGTACCAGATTGTTTATATCCAATAGTCACATGATGCAAGTTCCTTTCTGAAATGAAAGAGTGGGGTTTAGAGAAAACAGTTTAGATAACATCTAGATACACTACCAAAAAAAGAAGTAAGAGTGTGAAGGGGGTTTAGGAGTGTTGCATTAATAAAAAAGAGTAAGCTAACTGTACTACTTTGAGCGTAATAGATGACATGGCACTAAAATTCTTGTTGTTTGACTTATAGATTCTGTGAAAATTGTATGTTTGTCCTGATGAAGGTGCAAAGATTGAAAGCCACCGAAACGCCGCGTCGACTTGTTTTTGCATACTGCATTTGTTTGTTTTAATTTGTAATTGCAATCCTTTTACGTAAAGGTTGTCTTAGTTGTTTTTAATTAATTTTTTAGATTGTAACCCATTTGGGAGGTCCAAATAAATTTCGAATTGATTTTTATCTATTTGTTGATACGTATCTTTTGACCACATTGTAGTGTTTAAATGCTTACTTCGATTGGTTCTCTGCCATGTTTGCCCCAGATCTAAACTCTCTTTAACAAACCCTTTGTATTATTATTCCTTCAGCAATCTATAGCTGCTTCTAAGCATAGGTATATATATATATAATACATGTTTAAATTTCAAACTAACCTTATCTTAAGTGTAAATGACACTTAACCTAGGCGCACTGTTGCTCTAGCGTGAAACACGCTAAAATAATATCAACACTCTTCAATACGTTTTCAAAATAAGTTTTAGTCAACTTTTATCGAATGAGAATTTTCAAAACAGTGTAGATAAACTCAACATGTTATTGTTATATATCAACCACAATACATGATCATAACAAAAAAATTTTTCAGAACTTCAATGGCAGTTTCATGAAAATAATAGCGTTTCATCTGTGTATGCCCAATGCATTTCGAGCTGTGGGCAGCTCTTCGTCGGGGGCCTGAAAAGATAGAATGTGGAAGGCAATACAATCACTCAAATGTCTTTCTTTAGGCACTGAACAGAACTCATAAACAGAGAAATGAAGAGCAGAACTTTGGTAGATAAAAACCTTCACCAACACCTATGTGCCTGTGTGATAATGACGCCAAAAAACTTACTCCAATCGCGCTCCTCAGGCGCTAAATCCTTCTGCAAAAACAAAATACAGACTCTAACTAAAATCCCATCGGATGACTGGGAGAATATCTCCTATCCAAACCAATGACAAGAAATTATTACCAGGATATTAAAACAGGTAAAACTGCACTTTACCTTATCTTGAACACCAGTGTTCAAAAGAATATACTGTGAACCCAGCGCTTCACTTTTCTACCTGCAAATGACACGAAAACCCATGCCGGTCAGTCGGGGAACATTAACCCTCGCGGATGAAATGCACACCAAAGCTGCAGCGCAGCGCGCTCACCGTGTAAATCTTTCTCAGCGTGTACAACAAACTCCTCTCTATCTCTTAATCGAACACACTCTCCGGGAACAGTAACTGCGAAGGGGCAAGCCTCGACAGTCCTTTTACACGGAACTCCGTTCACAAAAATAAATGAAAATGAAAAGCGGACAACTCACTCAAATGAGCCGATGCTAACCCGCGCCATCTTGCAATGGGGAAATAACAAGAAAGTGATGTGTAGCAAAAGTAAAATGAAAAAAGGTAAAGAAAATGATATTGAACGTGCCTAAAATCAGGTCAGATTCTTATACAGATACAATATAAGTTACATTCATCAAACATAGATGCATAAACAGAGTCATTATAAAAAACATGAGAAATCTACTTTTTCATTAAGACCCTTAGGTTCTTGAGACGATAAAAATTTGATCCAGTGTATTTCTCTCTGGAGGAGGGATCTGTTGAGATCAACCCCCTCGTAGGATTTAACTACCTCTAGAATGGAAAACCTTAGCTGGGCTATGCTGTGGTTATTGTCATTCCAATGTCTAGCTAGATTACTTTTGGTGTTTTTATTTCTGATCGTACTCTTGTGTTCAGAAATTCTTGTTTTCAATTTTCTTTCAGTTTTTCCCGTGTAGATTTTGCCACACGGGCATTTGATGTAATAAATCAAGTTTTTAGTGTTACAATCACCGTTGTAATGTAGCTTTATTTCTCTTCCATTTTGCGGATGGTTTAACGCATTGCCTACAATTACATTAGAACAATGTACGCAGTTTTGGCATTTCTTCATGCCTCTGTTGATCTCTTCAGGTGCCCTAGTTGGGGTCATTAATAACTCTTTTAGGTTTTTTGAGCGTTTGTAGGCAAAAATGGGTGTGTTGTTGTATATTCCATTGAAATCAACTTCATTTCTTAATAGGTTCCAATGTTTATTTATTATTGTTTTAAGTTTGTTTGATGTTGTAGAAAATTTTGATACAAACACCTGTCTGTCTAGAAGTTTTTTGGGTTTTTGAATAAGCAAATTCTCTCTGCTATAGGCTTTGATCCGGTCTTCGGCTTTCTTCAGCACCTCCTCAGGGTATCCTCTATCTTTGTAGCGTTGCTGTTGTGAGTCTAAGTTCTTTCTACATTCATCCTCTTCAGAGCAGATCCTCTTGATTCTCATGTATTGAGATACATAACACTTAAGATAAGGTTGTTCGAAGTAAGGCACGTGATAGGGCAGACGTGCTACCTAAGCTGCACGCTTTAAGTTTAAACCTGCACAAATAGGAATTATTCTGAAATAAATAAGAAATAAAAGTAGTGAGTGCTCCTCTAATCACACTAAAATAAAATAAATTTCAAACTAAACCACATTCACTGGATCATGTCATCAGTGATGTCATCAGTGATGCCATCTGAGATGTCTTCAGTGATGTCATCAGTGATGTCACTGACCATGTCATGGATGATGCAATATGTGACATCATCAGCAGTGCATTGCGGGGGCGCGAGTTATAGTTAGCAGAACTAACAATAACGGAGGAATTTCTATGGTTTTGTACGAGTGAAATGGCCAGCTAACTATAACACCCCTGAAACCTATGGTTTTTCTGTGAATTTCTAAGGTTTTTTAAATGCTAAATTCTAACTATAATGTCTCTGAAACCTATGGTTTTTTCAGTGAATATATATATATATATATATATATCCAGCTCACGGTTTCTGCCAGACTTGTCCGAAGAAAAGAAACCACGCACTCCGGGGGTCGTTTTCAATAGTTTATTTTGCAGTTTGTAACAGACGCGTTTCGGCGCTCCGCCTTCCTCAATGTCACAAACATTGATGGTGAGCGCCATGTTTTTGTTAGCGTGCACACGTGATTTTTGGGCGAAACAAACAAGGGACAATTATTCATTCCTCCATATTGGAGATGTTAACAGTGAACGACATGTTGCGAGTCACATTACACTACAAGGGCTATCCTGCTTGATTACGCCCCCGAAATGCTAACATTAAATCCCAGCATGTTGTTGACATTTGTGATTGAATGCCGCTAGAATTACGCGCTAGTTCGCTATCATGTTTGATTATATCTCGCCGTGAATCGGCAGAGAACCTCTATGTACTGGCACATATTAAAGTACCATACTTAGATCACAATGTCAACAATTAAAAAATCAATGTGCTGAACCGCAAACAATGCCGATTAAAAACCATATCGCCGTGGATCGGCAATTCACCCTTGAGTCATTTTATGTTCCGTCCCACTATTTAAACTATAATCTTCAATATCATTTCTTATTCTCAAAATTCACACTTCTGAAGTTCCACAAAAAAGCAAAGTTTAACGAAACAAAATACTAATAAGTGAACCCATTATCAGTGACTTATAATTCATAACCATAGCTGCACTTAGTCTTCTAATCCATTTCACATTATCACTATTTTGTTGCACCCAGTTTTAAATCCTATTATACATGTTGCTTCAACAAACCTATTTGGTATCACAGATTCAATCATTTGTAAGGCTTATAGCTGCATTTATACATATATACACATTTGCAGTTCTTAGTTCATCATAGATGTGCATATTATACTGGCTTCTTTTCTTGCTACTGGCCTATGTGAGAGGCCAGTTCCTCACCCGCATTCAAGCCTTTAGGGTATTTTGTCATTAAATCAATAATGTATCGAGACTCCAGTCTCCTTAAACTTTGCAGTCTATCACCGCCCCTGGGATTTTCCGGTATATGATCAAGCCCAAAATATTGCAGTTGATTTCTATTGCTTGAGTGTTCCTGCTGGAAATGTCGAGCCACGGGATATGACTGATCATTTTTGTCGATTG
Organism: Lissotriton helveticus; assembly: GCF_964261635.1. Taxonomy (NCBI): domain Eukaryota; kingdom Metazoa; phylum Chordata; class Amphibia; order Caudata; family Salamandridae; genus Lissotriton; species Lissotriton helveticus. Next base: position 1,106,364,010 of record NC_136068.1, read on the forward strand.
CTCGTAAATGTTCTAAAATCCTCAATTTCAAGGGTTTGATTGTACTCCCGATGTACATTAATCCACATGGGCACTTAAGACAGTATACTGCATAGGGTGTATTACATGTGATATATTTATTGATTGTTTTTGTTATCCCTATGTCCGGAATCTCATAGGTTTTTACCCTTCTGCTATGTGCACAGGCTTTACAATGGTAGCATGGGTGGAAGCCTTTTAGGTCTGCCAGTCTATTGGTTTTCTTCTCAGCTTTCTTTAGATGACTTTGAACCAACATGTCTTTCAATGATCTTGATTTCTTGAAAGTTACCAAAGGGTGCTCCGGAATGTCATCCTTGATGCAACTGTCGGTTTTTAAAATGTGCCAGTTCTTTCTCATCATGCGTTTTAAATAATTTGCTTCCGCCGAATAGGGGGTTACCAGCCGGAATTTACCCTGTTCTTTCTTTTTATCCATGGCAGAATGATCTCGCTCTGTCAGTAGATTTGATCTATTCAGTGCATTCACCTTTTGTAACGCACTTTGAAGCGTTGACATTGCATATCCTCTTTGCGAGAATCTACTGATGCATGCAGATGCTGCAATCTTAAAATCTGAATCTCTAGAACTGTTCCGTCTCAGCCTGAGCAACTCTCCATAAGGTATGCTTTGTATTAATGCCGGTGGGTGATTACTCGTGGCATATAATATTGAGTTGCCCGCTGTACTTTTGCGGAAAAGGGCTGTTTCTATGTTGTTGTCCACAATGAATACTTTTAAATCTAGGTATTCTACACAGGTGTTACTTATAGTGCCACTGAACTTGAGATTCATATCATTGATGTTGAGGACATCTATGTAGGCCTTTGCGGTGTGTTCCGATCCTTGCCATATTATAAACAGATCGTCGATGTAACGACACCACTTGATCACACTGCCTTTTTCACCGTCGATCTCCAGCGACCTGGGTACTTGCTCCTCCCACCAGCCCACGAATAAATTCGCGTAGCTGGGGGCAAAGCAAGTACCCATCGCAGTTCCAGACACTTGTCTGTAGTAGACGTCCTCAAATAAAAAGATGTTATTTTTTAAGCAGAATTCTACAAAGATTGCCAGCATTTGATTGTGCTCCAAAAACCTCAGTTGTCGTTTTTTCAAGTAGTGTTCCACTGCTCTGATGCCTTTCTCGTGACTGATGCAAGTATACAGGCTTGCTATATCCAGTACTAGCATCCTGTAATTGGAGTCCCATTTAATTTTATCAAGTTTAGATAAAAAATCCTTTGTGTCCTTCACATAGGAATCCAATTGCTCCACCAGCGGATGAAGAAAATGATCTATGAAAGTAGAGAGATGTTCGGTTAGGCTATTTTGAGAGGAAATGATCGGTCTACCCGGTGGGTTATTGCAATTTTTATGAATCTTTGGAATATGATAAAAGGTTGGGATAGTTGGATTGTTGCTCCTTAGGAATAAATACTCATCCTTGCCCAGCATGTTTTTGCGGTACCACTCCGAGATCATTGTATCATATTCCTGTATGCTTGTCATATACATTTCATTGGAGGACCGTTCATAATTTACTGCATTGCTTAGTTGTTGCATTGCTTCTTTGCAATAATTATCTCTGGTTTGAAGAACAACGTTCCCACCTTTATCTGAAGGCTTGATTATCACGTTCTTATCTTGCATTAAATCAAGCATTGCCTTTCGTTCATCTGCATTCATATTACTGTGTCCTTTGTTCTTCACATCTTTACTACATTTCATTCTGAATCTTAATAGATCATTGGTCATTGCCTCAGAGAATATGTCTATTGCATCCAATGTTAGTTGCGGATTAAAATGAGATCTTAATTTATATCCGCTTTCCTCCCTTTCTTGTGGAATGCCAATAGTTGATGCTCTGGTTGCTTCATCCTCAGTGGTGGATGGAAGTTGGCTGCCATATTCTTCCAAGGCTAGGCTCTGTGCTATTTCCACCGCTGGTAGATCTGTGCCTCTTAGTGCATCAGTCACGGACGCTCTTTTTTGTGGTCTTACTACATTTTGCAAGGATGGTCTTGTTTTAAAATACTTGTGCAGTTTCAATCTTCGGACGAAGTTGAAGAGATCAATACGCGTTTGCGTGTACTCCAAATGGCTGGTGGGGCAGAAACTAAGACCTAGGCTCAGAACTTTCTTCTCGGTCTCATTGAGGATTCTTGATGTTAAATTTATGACAGTTATGCTATCTACTGTACTTTCTTGCGATTCACCCAGTTCGATCTCTTGGGCCTCCCGCGTCCTCTTCCGCCTCCTGCCCCCTCCTCCTCGTCTTGTCTTTCTTCTCCTTGTTCCGGGGGTTTGTTCTTTCCTCCCCGTAGCCATGTGTACTGTATTACTTGGTATTCGCCCTGAAAAGGTGTCAACCCAGATGTGCTTGCTTGGCCTCGTTCCCTCGTTGTTGTTTCGTCCGCGGACTCATTTTCAGTCGCGCTGGATTCCGAGGTTTCTATTCTCCGTGTCTGTGGCTGTCCTCTCTTCTTGTTGAGCTCCTTTCTTGGAGCATCAAATTTTCTCGCAAACGTGAGAACCCGGCCCATGGAGTAATCTCTTTGATCGCGGTCAAATTTTTCCTGTTTCCGCGTTCTTATTTTTTGCTCATATTTGCCAAGTCTTATTTTCATCTGTGTTCGCATAGTATCAATCGTTTCTTTGCTCTCCTCCATTTTAGCCATATCTTCCTCGATGCTCCGTATCTCCAGTAACGCCTTTTCCCGATCACTCCAGGCGTATTTAATGAGAAGATTTAAGGTTCCCTTGCAGTAGTGTGAAGTCAGCTCTTCCCAATCCGTTAGTAATTGGGGGTCGGGATTCTCATAAGAGGGCACCGTATACACCCTCAGTCCCCTTGGTACCATCTTCTCATCACAATAGTGTTGAAGGCTGGTTGCCTCCCACCATTTTCTCACTTCTCTTTCATAGAGTCTTTCCAGAGATAACATGCGATCAGTTATTTTGTTAGGTGGGCTAACTTTGGAGGGCTGTGGTCCTTCCGTGTGCTTTTTGAACATTCCTTTTACGGCTTCATGCCGTGACGCTTCGCAGAACATGGCGCCATCCATTATTGAGTTTGCGTTTGTAAATCTTGTGTTGAAAACGTAGTACCCCTTTGTCTTGCCTGGTATGCTTAATATAATAGGAAAACCGATGTCCTCTCACCACTCTGTTGTCCGTCGACAGCTCTCCCTCCGAAGCGCTGCTCCAATCCAACCAGTAGCGAAGAAGTCGGTGTTTTAAATCCTTTGCTCAGCGTGGCGGTGCTCCCGAGGTTAAATCGAGCTCGAAACCCTGCAGGTATTCAGGAGCACTCGCAGACGGGTGCGTGATGCGGTCGCAGGACCCGCATAGTATCCAGCTCACGGTTTCTGCCAGACTTGTCCGAAGAAAAGAAACCACGCACTCCGGGGGTCGTTTTCAATAGTTTATTTTGCAGTTTGTAACAGACGCGTTTCGGCGCTCCGCCTTCCTCAATGTCACAAACATTGATGGTGAGCGCCATGTTTTTGTTAGCGTGCACACGTGATTTTTGGGCGAAACAAACAAGGGACAATTATTCATTCCTCCATATTGGAGATGTTAACAGTGACGCGCTAGTTCGCTATCATGTTTGATTATAATCGGCATTGTTTGCGGTTCAGCACATTGATTTTTTAATTGTTGATATTGTGATCTAAGTATGGTACTTTAATATGTGCCAGTACATAGAGGTTCTCTGCCGATTCACGGCGAGATATAATCAAACATGATAGCGAACTAGCGCGTAATTCTAGCGGCATTCAATCACAAATGTCAACAACATGCTGGGATTTAATGTTAGCATTTCGGGGGCGTAATCAAGCAGGATAGCCCTTGTAGTGTAATGTGACTCGCAACATGTCGTTCACTGTTAACATCTCCAATATGGAGGAATGAATAATTGTCCCTTGTTTGTTTCGCCCAAAAATCACGTGTGCACGCTAACAAAAACATGGCGCTCACCATCAATGTTTGTGACATTGAGGAAGGCGGAGCGCCGAAACGCGTCTGTTACAAACTGCAAAATAAACTATTGAAAACGACCCCCGGAGTGTGTGGTTTCTTTTCTTCGGACAAGTCTGGCAGAAACCGTGAGCTGGATACTATGCGGGTCCTGCGACCGCATCACGCACCCGTCTGCGAGTGCTCCTGAATACCTGCAGGGTTTCGAGCTCGATATATATATATATATATATATATATATATATATATATATATATATATATATATATATATATATATATATATATATATATATATATATATATATATATATATATATATATATATATATATATGTGTGTGTGTGTGTGTATATATATATATATATATTACCTACTGGCGGTCGCCAGTAGGTATATATAGTTAGGATTTTTTCTCTATGGGATTTTTGAAAATTCTATGTCTAATAACTTTGGCGTTTGTGGACGGAATTGGCTGAAATTTTCAGGAAAATGGCACATTTTGTTTCTGAGCAGCCCCTGAAAATTGGGGGGGGGTTCGTCCAGGGGAGGTCGAGAAAAAAGGGGGGTCCCAAAACGTGTTTTTAACATTGAGTTTTCCATAGGGCGGTTGGCCTCACTTTTAGCCCGAACGGCTGAATGGATTTGCACGAAACTTGGCAAAATTGTAGGGACTGGTAGCCCGATGTGCCTTTTGTAGGTCTCAATATATGTGCTACAGTGGATTTTGAGAAATTAACGTTTAAAAAAAGATATATATCTGTAACAGCGGACCGGGCAGCGCTCCAGTTCGCGTACTTTTCGCGCAACGGAGCTTTGTGAAGCGAAGCTGATTGGTTCTCCGGCGTCTGTAAACATTCCAAACAGTCCGTAGCGGCCGCCATCTTGTCTCTCGGTAGGATCGAGAGACAAGAGGAGGCCAAAGCGAAGGGGCAAATGACCATAAGGGGGCATAGTAGATCCTCCCTGACCTCTTAGGTTTGATGTACCATTTTGCCAAGTTTGGTGTAATTCCGTTCAGCCATTCAGGCTGTAGACGTATCTAAATGTCAATAATCGAACGGCTGAATGGATTTGCACGAAACTTGGCAAAATATTAGGGACTGGTAGCCCGATGTGCCTTTGCTAGGTCTCAATATATGTGCTCCAGTGGATTTTGAGAAATTAACGTTCAAAAAAAGATATATATCTGTAACAGCGCTCCGCTTCGCGTACTTTTCGCGTTACGGAGCTTTGCGAAGCTGATTGGTTCTCCGGCGTCTGTCAACATTACAAACAGTCCGTAGCGGCCGCCATCTTGTCTCTCGGTAGGATCGAGAGACAAGAGGAGGCCAAAGCGAAGGGGCAAATGACCATAAGGGGGCATAGTAGATCCTTCCTGACCTCTTAGGTTTGATGTACCATTTTGCCAAGTTTGGTGTAATTCCGTTCAGCCATTCAGGCTGTAGACGTATGTAAATGTCCTATGGAAAATTGCATGGGGAAAACACATTTGAAAGTGTTGAAATTTAGAACCAATTAAAATGTTACTTTGGTTTTGTATTTGTGTGTGATGAAAGTTAATTGGTTATGTATATATCTCAAATGAGAGGAAACCACAGCCATTTTGTGATACTACTGTCTGAGGTACATTTGTGAGGAATTTTTGGTGGTGAATTTCTGGTGTTTGATTTACACAGTACTAACACTTCTCCTACTTTTAAAAAGGTGAGTTGTTAATTTGTAAGGGGAACTATGTTGTACACTTGAAGATAATTTGAAAAATGTTTTCTGTTATTTATTTGCAGTCCTTCTGTTATACTAAATACTTGATAAAGTTAGTTTTATATTATGTATTACTAAAAACGATAAATGAAAGTGATTATTTTTTTCTGCAATTTACAGCAAGCAATTTCAAAATAAAATGGCTCACAATGAAGAGACCGTGGCAATTTCTTTTGCATTGTCCACTACATTGATTGAAATTGAGAGCACCAATAATGAAATATTGTCACAAGGAGGAGATGACTTGTATGATTTCATTAGATTGATTGAAATTGACAGCACCAATAATGAAATATTGTCACAAGGAGGAGATGACTTGAATGATTCCACTACATTGATTGAAATTGAGAGCACCAATAATTAAATATTGTCACGAGGAGATGACTTGAATGATTCCACTACATTGATTGAAATTGACAGCACCAATAATGAAATATTGTCACAAGGAGGAGATGACTTGAATGATTCCACTACATTGATTGAAATTGACAGCACCAATAATGAAATATTGTCACAAGGAGGAGATGACTTGAATGATTTTTTTGATCAATCTGTTGATGGCGAATTTTTCGAATGTTTGGAGACCATAGAGTTACAAGAATCATCATTGCAGACTTTTAATGAGGAGATTCCAGATGAGATGATTGAAGAGGAAATTGCTGATGAGGACATGTTACTAGTTCTTTCAAATTTAGAAAATTCTGAAGAATAAATTTATATTGAGAAATCAAAAATTGTTTGAGACATTATTCATTTTTATTTTTAATTTATGAGGTTGTAGCGAAGTGATTGTAGTATAAAATGAGACTTATAGTATAGAGTGCAACATTTTTATGTTACATGGTAAGTTTACTCATATTTACTTCCCTTCTCCCACTATATTATCTCCAATGTGTATTTGACATCTCTTCTTCATCTCCGGCCTCCTTTCTCTCACTATGTGTCTCTGATGCATCTTATCACTGCTATTTTGTGTAATTACAGAAGAGAGTAAAATAACATAGTTCGGAACGTGAAAAGGGGGCAAAGTAGAGTACCCCTCACCCCCTAGGCCTTCTCAGGCGGTCCCAAAAGGATCAATTTCTGCTTTCCTGAGAGATTATGGTATGAGTTCCATATACCACAATAATTTGCATTACAACATGCAAGATATATATCTCCTATTACCAACTTTTGGAGATATTCGCGCTAAGCGCGAATATCTCCAAAAAGTAACACCTGCCCTGAGCAGTTCTTAGCCATGTTATCCAATGGGAGGTGGATAACATGGCTAAGAGCATTAGCTCGGTAATGCATGAATATCGCTGACTTTTTAGCGATATTCATGCATTGCGGCCGTTTTTTATCGCATTTGCGATAAACCTTGATAATAGCAAGGTTTATCTTCGATAATTTCTGACGATGCTTAGCGGTAAAAAATTTGTTGGTAAGCATCGTTAGCGATAAATATCGCTTAACTTTGGTAATATGCACCAACGTCTGTTAACGTTCGATTCGAAGGAAATGAGGAAGTGTTGAAAAACATTGTTTGCGCCATCTTGCCTTTTTTGAAATGCCACACTTTTGTCGTGCACGGCAGCCATTTTAGATGCCTTGACCAGACCCACTCTCTGCACGCTGTCGATTCGTAGCATGGCTCCCCACCCTCGCAAGCATCTTCCCCAGGCACTGGTCACCCCCGCTCTCTGTCTTATGCATGGGCAATAAACCTCCCCCCATCTGCGCTGCTCTTCCCTGAGAATCACACTCTGTGCCCGCCCGACACCTCCCTTTCGCCCTATTCACTACCACACCCTCTGACACTCCTCTTCCTCTGTGTCCGATTGTCCAGGCTATCAGCTAGCCCTGCAGATGTAGTTTATGGCTCCAGCTGTAAAGAATCACCCCTCTTCAAAGGAGTTATAGTAGATCAAGGCCCACACCCGATGAGATCCGTCACACCACACGTGTTCCTACTATCTGAAAACCATCCTGTATTGTGATTGGGGAGGGGACCGAGCCTGAAGCGGAAGATTCTAGGAATGACTCTTTGTACATCAAAGTTTTTACAATTATGTGTCACATTAAAAATATATAGCACTCCAACAAAGTAGTAGGAATATAAAACTTTAATAACATATAAATATATACAACAAAACAAAAACAGTAAAAACATTTAAACAACGAAGAGACCGTGGCAATTTCTTTTGAATTCCTGATGAGGACATGTTACTAGTTCTTTCAAATTATGAAAATTCAGAAGATGTTGCCTGGGGGTGGGTCGTCAGTAGCAGTCTGTTGTGCGAATAGTTCCAAGGCAGCAGAACGCGCTGAAATCTAGATGGCACGAAAGTGATGTCTAGTAAGTTGCCGCCCAGCAAATAACAGCGTGGGGCGCCGCGGGGGTGAGTGAGTCCAGTAGGCACCACAGCTATTCTTACCGGCATTGCAGAATTACTGCTGGGGACAATGCCTGTGCTGTAGCAGGGTCACAGCAGAAACAAAAAGGATTCTGTTGAAGATGTTGTTGGTTTTCAATTTGAAAACAGTTCTGGTGTCAACTGCTATGGTAATGTAGTGGTTAATGTTTTGTTTTCTCTAGAAAATGTAAAAGAGGGGGAGGCAGTCCAAAGTTCCGTTAAAAGGGCAAAGGAAAGGATCGGTGGTTTGAACTATCACTTCAAAAGGGGAGGGGGTGCAACAATTTTTCCTACCGGGTCACACTGTGCTTTCACCGGAACTGAGGTCTGCAGGATTCTAGTAATTCAAAGTGAGGCTGGCGCCAGCATGGGAGCGCCGACGTCCCACGGATACAGTTTCGTCACTCCACGGGCGATCATGGCAGTCATTCCCCATCGGGGGTCGGAGACTCCCGCGGCTCCTGTAGAATCTTCAAGGTCGTGGAGGACTACGGTGGTGGAGTCAACCAGTGACCGGGCCATTTCTTCATGCTGGGCCCGCTCTTGCCAGGTCGATCGCCATTTTGAGAGTTCGGCAGCTACCGGCGATCGCGGGGTCACATGAGCGGACGGGCTCCACCCTGCCGGGCGAGACGTTGCAGCATCGCCACAGTGGACGAACCCTTTTCGGGGCGCCTGGAGCGCTGAGGGTGCAGCTGGGAAGCCTTCACCTGAGGAGGCGGGAGAGGCCTGTTCGCACCGTCTCTCCCTCCCAGTGCACCCCACGGCGCCCCGCTTGACATTTGTTATGGCCGGTGGCGATGAGGATGGGGGGGGGGGGTCGGATGCATGTGCAAGACATCCCCCCCAGTGTTGTCAAAGCCATTTTTGAAGAAAGAAGTGGTGCCTGGCGTGTTGCCGCTGATATTACGAAGGAGAAAAGAAAAAATGTCCCGTCCGTCTTTGGGCCGGGCTTCCGGTGGATGTCGGCCGGACGCCCCTGGCTCTGGCCCCATGAACGGGTTCCTTGGTTTATCGGCTGCAGCCGGATCCCGTCGGCCTCGGCCCCCCGACCGTTGGTGGCCGGACCGGAAGAGCATGTGGCGGGACTACCTGAAACTCTCAAGGGCCACCGCGGCCGGACTGGGAGAGAGAGGGGAGGGTCGAGGAGACATTCCCCCCCCTGCAACTCTTCAGCGTTGTAAAGGCAATCCCCTGGCCGGGTCCCGCTGGCCTCGGCCTCTCCTCCGGCTACACCCTACGTTAGGATCTCCTGGCCGAGGCGTGGCAGCAGGACCCGCCTTATATGGGCTGCTCCCGGCTGGGCGTAGCCGCAACCCTGCCCCACCTTGGAAGTTTCCAGAGTGGGGGCGGATGTTCTACTGACTTGCATTTTCCCTAGTCTATCGATTTTTTTGGCGTGGCAGGCGGTGGGACAGCAAGGGGTGATTTGGTTTCTCTTACTGTTTTTCTGGTCTCTCACCACTGGCATATTTCTAACGTTTTCTTGTTTCTAGGACATTAATAGGTTTTATCATTACGTTATGTTATCGTTTCTTTGTTCGTTGTTTAATAAAAGTTCATGTTCATCAGTGGCCTACTGATTTTCGTTTTCCTATTCTTTTCTTTCCAGGTTGTTTCATGCTAAAGTTTCTGTTAACAGGATACAGTGATCACTTCGTTATTATTGCATATGTCCTTTTCACTAGGGGTGCTCTCTGGTCGGGCCAGATGACGTATCTCTAGTAAATGGTCCGGGTGAGACAGGTGCATCAATCAGTGGGGAGTAGATAGGCATGACAGATTACAACGGGGGAGAAAGGTCCGCATTACGTACCCTTTCACTATTTGCAAAGATTTTCCTACGTATATTTGCAAACAGGGAATACCTCCAAAAAGAACCAATTCCCAAACAGTCAATGTTTGGGGAAACAATCAATCAATGAGGAACGAAATAGGCACGATGTGTTAAAGGTTTGCGTTACCTACCCTTCACTATCTGCAAAGGGAGAGAGAATATTCCTATTCTTCCTCGTTTGCAGGCAGAGAAGATTCTTAAGAGAACCAACTTCGAACAATTCAATGGTCGATTCAAACAATCAACAAGGGGTACTGTGAACACAAATGAACGCCGCTTATGTACATACACATTGGTATTATCAACAGGTTGTTCCTAATGTTTCTATTTTAGGGAGGTCAAAAAGAGATCCCATTAGTGGCCTACTGATTTTGCTCGATTCCTTTTGTTTTTTTACACGATTTTTCGCTATCTGCAAAGACTAAACAGAGTATTGCGACTCTGTGCTTGTTTGTAAATAGAGAATGAACCAAAGAGAACAATCAATCAAATGGAGAGAGAAGCAGGCACGAAGGATTACAACGGGGGCAAAGGCCTGCGTTAACTACCCTTCACTATCTGCAAAGAGAGAGTACTCCTAATAGAAATGAGGGGTGGGGGGCAGCATTCAAAGCAGATCAGTGTGCATAAACACGAAAATGTTTTTACTTACCACGTACTTGACATTCGACAGCTTATGATATTTGCTATTAAAAAACCATTGAAATTCACTGAAAAAACCATAGGTTATAGACCATATATAGTTAGGAATTAGCATTTACAAAACCTTGAAAATTCACTGAAAAAACCATAGGTTATAGACCATATATAGTTAGGAATTAGCATTTAAAAAACCTTATTTTACTCACACAAAACCATTGAAATTCCATATATAGTTAGTTGCACTAACTATATATCGCGCTCCCGCAATCCACTGCTGATCATGTCACATATTACATCATTCATGACATGGTCAGTGACATCACTGATGACATCACTGATGACATCTCAAATGACATCACTGATGACATCACTGATGACGTCTCATTTGACATCATTCTTGTGCTAATACGATAAACCTCTTGAGACTCTAATATAACCTTAGATACACTCAGTGTATACAGACACTCACACACTGCCACTCATCCATGGAGTTACTCACACACCCAGTCAGTCATGCAAAGAAACAATCTCACCTCCATTTCTTCAACTATACAGTTATACACACCTTACTTATTGAAACATATACTAACACATATTTACTCTCTTATACAATCCCTGATACAAGTTCACAATGATCGATACAACCACTCACTCATTCAGTGGCTCTCATTCACAGTTATTTATATATGCCAACTCTCACATGTACTGTGTTTTACATATGTACTTACTATGACATGTAGCATTGAGATATCCATTCACTCATCAATACACTCATGCACACAGTCAACTGCCCATGTAGCTGTTTCCACATGCACTCTTGAACTCATACACCTAGTGAATAAACTGCTCACACATCTATGCACAGAGTCACACACCTTCCAGCCACCCCCACACAAACTCAATCTCCCATAGAAATACTTGGGCAACCAATTAATAACACATATAGCCTCTCGTATAGCTAATGATCAACACATGCAGCAGTTTACATCACAACAGACATAATGATGCACAAATTAAGACAGTTTAGTCACTAACCCATGCATTCAGTGAGACACATTTAATCACTCACTCATACAGTCAGTCACGCACCTACTAAATCCTTCATCCAGACACTTATACATCCACTCATTCTTCAATATGTAAGACATATTTTAACTTTACAGAAACATACAGTCACTGGATGTTGTCATCAGTGATGTCATCAGTGATGTCATTTGAGATGTCATCAGTGATGTCATCAGTGATGTCACTGACCATGTCATGAATGATGTAATATGTGACATGATCAGCAGTGGATTGCGGGTGCGCGATATATAGTTAGTGCAACTAACTATATATGGAATTTCAATGGTTTTGTGTGAGTAAAATAAGGTTTTTTAAATGCTAATTCCTAACTATATATGGTCTATAACCTATGGTTTTTTCAGTGAATATATATATATATATATATATATATATATATATATATATATATATATATATATATATATATTATCTCCTCCAGTGCCGGTTAGCGCACCTTGGGCTGTCGCGGAGCGGTCCTGGGTAGGCCACCGACAGGCCTTTCAAATTATGCCACAAATACCTCCTATTACCGAAGTAGACCAGGACACTCGGAATCCATATGTAGAATTTATTTCAGGAAGTGAAAAAAGTGTGACGCGTTTCGCCGATAAGGCTTGCTCACGCTCGTCTGGGTTACATTGACGGCCATTTTTTAAGTGCTCAAAAAACACACCCCCAAGTGAATACACAACATTACTTTGGCACTATGGGCTGACATCTTGTAAAGTGTTTATACAATTATAATGTTCATTTCTTAGGTATCTACATGTGCTGATAACCATAATGCTCACCATGTATATGACATATATCATCCCAGTTAAATAAGACCAGAGCGCAGTTCCATATCTCAACAAAACTACATGAATTCTATGTCTTAGGGACATGTGCTTCAATATCACAAAAAACGTTCAAACTTAAATTCAGTCTGAAACTACTTCAAAAATATTATGAGAATAGGTTGTATTGAGCCACATAACGTTAGACTTACTGCCACATATGTTAAGTATACAGCGCGACAAAATGGAATTTATTCACTAACATACACTTAATAAGCGAGTTAACCAATCAATTTTTTTTTTTTAAAACATCCATGTAAACACTTATTTAAACATTTATTCTTCCATCAACTTTTACATATACATATATAACACATAATTATTTTTTAAAAATACACACATTCACTGGATGGTGTCATCAGTGATGTCATGAGTGATGTCACTGACCATGTCATGAGTGATGTAATATGTGACGTCATCAGCAGTGCATTGCACGCGCAAGTTATAGTGAGTCCAACTAACTATAACGTGGGAATTTCAATGGTTTTATGCGAGTAAAATGTTCAGCTAACTATAACTGGTGTGGTGTTTTTCAGTGAATATATATATATATATATATATATATATATATATTAATATATATGTTTAATAGAGTGCAGCCGCTTTAATAAATAATGGCTTATCAAAGATCCTTTTCTGTGAGCTTTATTATTGTTCTCTACTATCATTTGCTTTATGTATGTTGGGGAAAGGTGCATCGTGGCCCAAAATCAGTTTGAGCAAAATAAATCTATTTAACACTGTGAGCAAAATATGTTAAACATCTTTCATTTTTTCATCTATTTTCACCTGAATATTTCTGATTAAAATGGTTGTTTTCATCATTTGTTTCATATTAGTCAAAGATCCTGACAAAATATTTGTGCCAATTATTATTTTTTTTCAGTTACTTGCTCATTTCCAAATCCTGGAGTGATTTACCTTTCTTGCAAAATTAAGTCATAAGTTATACTTCTGAGGTCTGAACTGGAAACAACCTTTGCTGTCTGTGCAGCCTCATGCAACCCAAAAAAAAATCACAAATGAGAAATACATACATGAACACATTGATATAGGAGTTTTAGGTAAGCTATTTTAACTTACTGGGCTGTTCAAATGCCATAAACATTTTGCTTTCGCCCATCATAGCATGGGGCAGTGGATCGCGCCACTTCAGCCATTGACTCTCCCACTCTGTGAGCATCTGCATTTTTTCTGATTATGCGAACAGCTGTATTTCAGTGCCAGGGCTGCTGGGTTAATATGTTACTTTAACAATGCTTTTCCCATTCTTTAACCTTTATTTTTTTGTCATTCTTTGTGTGTATATTATTTCTTCAGGTAATTTAAAGGCAATAGTGTTGTCTCTTTGTGTTTAGAGTAATAATGTTCTTCTGTAAGGGCATTAAAAGGAAAAGAGCTGTTTCAGCACCTGCTGTAAGCACTCCTGCCTGCTAGGAAGCTCCCATATTAAAATTAAATGTCATGGTCAATTTGTTTTTAGGTTAATTTGTTTTATTGCAGGCATATGGCCACAATGTTCAAGAGGCGATATGCTTTTCCCTTTCTCTTTTTGTTTGAGTACCATAAGCTTGCAATAAAACAAAACAAAAAAAAAAAACTATTGCACCAAGTTGCTATTGTCAAACCTATTCGCTTTGCCAGTCCGTGTTCCTTTTGGGATGAATAAATTACCAGGCTGCACCAGTAGAAAATTCAATTGGACTGGGCCTGAGCAGGCGGTGGCGAATCCGCGTGGGGGCAGTGGGGCTGTCCATCAGCTCGCTAGGCTATGAAGCGTGCCACAGTCTTCATTAGGCCCTCAGCCCAGCCTGTGGCTTCGCTCGCTCAAATGCGCCTCCGCTTTTCACTGCTAAAGGGCCTGGTTAGGTTCCCTCTCATTAAGCAATGAGCGATCAGCTAATTTGCTGCACACTTAACGATGGAAAGCGCTGAGAATTTCCTATTGTCTATTTATGAAACTGCCACTGAACATTAGGTCAGAGGTGAAGGGAGTCAAGCTTTGCTGACCACAGCGGCTAACGAGATCCGAATTTGTCTGCTCTTTCCTGTCCATTAAGCCTGTCTGCTCAGGCCGGGTGCGAGGATTTTTTGGTGCCCTGGGCTAAGGGACATCTTACCTCCACTATATACGGCAATCATAATTGGCGTTTTTATTGGAAAGCTTAGCACTCCTTTGCTGGTGACGCCTCTTGTGACTCCCTGTTTTTTCTTACTTCTGAAACTGTCCACGGAGTAACTACTATTTTGCACGTTCCTTCGTTCCCCTTTCCATTTTTCTTTTCAATTTTTCTACAAATATTGTTTTCTCGTCACTTTTCACTTCCACTGTTTTCAATCTGCCCTTTCTGTTACGACGATTACCCTTTTGAACACTTTAGCGCTTTCTTGCTTTGATTACAAGGGCGATCTGAGCTGTCATTAATCAAGTAGAGTTGGGGTAGAGTCAGCCATGGACCAGACTTTCGTCTCCTAACGGATCGTGGGCCTGGGAAGAATCAGAAACAGGTCGTAATTGGGCTTCTGATAGGATGGATGGGGGATTCAACCAGCAACATGTCAACATGTCAGAGTTCTTAGTGCCGATATCTGCAGCCCCCCTTCACACCTCACCCCACTAGCACTAATTAGTGATGCTGCACAAAATACTCAGTCCACACAAATTTTGTTGGAAAAGTTTGCTGCAGGTTTATTTCATACCGTAATTATGCCAACATGGTTGGTTAACTTACAGGCGATCCAAGGGCAGGCAGCAGTGACTAACCTAATCTGACCTGTCCACCTGATGAGCCATACTGCACTATAGCCAACTCAATCAGTGCTACCATTTATGTGGGGATCATTCGTCTTAACTACCAAGGACCACCAGTCCATAACTTTATTCATGACTTTTCAGGGGCGGAGCGTTGCAAGGCAAGCCCCCGGTTGCTCAGGCTTACAACTGCCCAAGGGACAAGCGGGGCACTAACATTTTCATCCAGGGTTCTGCCGTAAAGACTCCTGGGGTTAAGCATAAGGCACCCCTCTGTGCTCCCGAAAGGATACCCCTTTGTAACAATCAGCCTTCAGATCACCTTGTAACTCCGCCAATGCCCAGGATGTGGCCGCCGTCATGTCCGGGGGCCCCCCACCATGGCATGCTCCATAACCACCTGCAACCTGATGTTAGTCCTTCTAGGTGGACCATATTCTTATCTGCCCCTGACAGGTGTGCCCCATCCCGATCAGGGTACTATGTGGTGGTTGCACGAAAGAGGCCATGCCTAATTTACCAAGCCCATCTTATTTTATATTGAATTTGAGTTGAACCATGCCCTCCTACTTGGTGGGCTTCTACATGGCTTTATTTAACTTTCTTTAGGAATGTGATGACCTCACCGGAAGGGGGATCTACTGTTCTCTTCTTTAACCACAGCTCTATTTACCCTTCAAGTTATTGCTTGGGGCTAACCAATACCCTTATCTCTACCCACTGACCTCCAATTGTATGGGAGCGCAGTGCCATCAGGAAATTGGCTCCCAAGAGCATTTAAAACGATTTCTCTCTTCGTACCACAGTTCTGTGTGATATAATCCATTGTGAACCGTCTGCAAGGATATGCATTTACATTTGGGGATTGACTAAGCCCTTGTTCAACCCCCACCTCCCCTACTTGACCAGTCCCAAATTTTTGAGGGTTCAGACTGATAACCATTTGCTGCATCAGCAACTGAATTATGGACCCCCTGCAGAGGGTCATTGGGCTGGGACAGGCTAGAGTCTTGTGACCAATGGAACCCCCACCCCCACCTGAACTAGCATCTTGGCATGGCCCTCTCACCCTTCGGAGATATATGACATGTATTGAATTTAAGCTTTATCGCCTTCCTGGGCCGCCAGGTGGACCTCCCCACTTAAACCGAGACAAAGGTGGATCTAACCACAGGGGGTTGGGTCCTGAGGTTCCCTAAGGGTACTCCAAATATTCTGCTACATCATATGTCCTTCGGACCTACACCAACCATCAGTCTGACTACGATCTTCAGATGCTGTATCACCATGCTGGTGTCCCCACCCAAGCATATATGGCCCATAGCCAGATTGTGGTGCAGGTATCCCAGGTGCCAAAAAGGATGCCAATGCTTTTGGAATGTGAGGACATGGAGTAAAATATATGAGCATATGTGCCTGCACCTTCTTAGATAAGAGTGCAATATGTGCTCTGGAATTGTTAGCATTTGTGCTCCAAACCCATATTTCTCTACACTAGTGGAGCCATGGTACTCTTTCTGGCATGACAAACTAATGCAACCCACCTGGCTGAATGGTAACTGAGAGAGTTTTTTTCTCCAGAATTCAGGATCTATTAACCTCACTCTTATGTTTACCCCGTGCATTTCTTTTATAGGACTGGCCCCCCACTCTATTTACACAGATTCCTGCAGTGTACCTTTCTGCCCCTGTATGGGCAAATATAACGACTGTAGCATTGCGAATCCCACTGCCCTAACATCTTAGTGCGATCGGGGGGGAGGAATTGGTACCCCTAGGTTCTGCCTCATCACATGGCCTTATTGCCTGCAAGCCCCTGCCCGTCTGCCAGCAATCTTTAGATGCTGTGTTGCGCAATAAATGTCGCCACCCTGGCGCATGTCCTCCAGTTCCATACTTCTGCCAATGAATACCATAATGAAGACCATGGATGGAAAAGCTTTTGGGATGGTAGACAGGAGGAGAGCAATATGTACAAATCCCTGCCCTTTCTTGGATAATGGGAATGACAAATGTGTTTTAAGAATTGTAACCATTAGTGCTCCAACCCATTGTTTCCCATCTTTGGAACCACAGCACACATGTAAAGTAACAAATATAAGCAACCCGCCTGGCTGCAAGGACGATAATGCGAGCAAAATTTAGCTTAACTGAAGCAACCAGTAACCCGCACTGGTTTACGGAGTGCACGTTTTCTGCTGAAATGACCAGACATTTGCACAGACAATTGTATAGATAATGTTATGATGAACAACTTAATAGTGTCAAATCTGGTTCCAGTGAATGTTTGTTTGTTGTACATCTGCCAGTATGTAAAGCGAGCAAAAATTAGCTTGGCTGAAGTGACCTGTAACACGCACTGGTTTACGCAGTGCACATTTCCTGCTGAGTGACCAGACATTTGCACTGTCAGGTGTATTGAAAAACCAAGGTGAACACTTTATAGTGTCAAGTCTGGTTCCAGTGAATGTTTTTCTGTGGTGCCTCTGCCAATAAGTACCTTGATTTGATTTTACTGGGTGAAAATGGTTTCTTCCATTACACTTTATCCCCGGAATTAATTGACCGTCACCAGAATAAAAACCTGCCTTGTTTCTGGCTCACCTTCTTGTAACATTGTAATTAATTATACAAAACATTTTACTCAGCATAAGACTGACAGTCTTGCATTGCCATTGCCCTCGCCCATCCTATGCCCTTTGAATCACCATCTAACCTCCTTGTGCATGGTCATTTGGCTAAAAGCCTAGTAGGACCTGGAAATGCTATTTAACCAAGAGGGCTGACAGTGGGAGCATATACCCCGGAGTTTCTTGTGAATATGTGACGGCGAGAACACAGCCCCATGCAGTCCCAGGTTCAGAAAAGTGTTTATGAACTCGTGATATTGTTCCCTCACAGAAATTCTGGAGAGGTTCCAGAATATGAGAAATGATCTACAGACAAAAAAGATTAAGGTAATAAACACCCAATTTGGGTAAGGACTGGAAAATAGGGACCAACACCCTGATGAAAGCCAGTGCCACCCTTATGGGGGCTTAGTAGTGGCAGAAACATGTTGGTAATTGCAGTGGGGCTATAGGGATCGTTGCCTTCCCCTTATACCCCGATATATACATTTTTAACCCTTCCAGGGGTCTACAGACAGAATAAAAATATTTATGTCGATCCCTAGGTTGTTTTAAATTAAATACTGCACTTTTTGGTCCGGTTTTAGAAGGGAAGAGACCGCCCTTCTTTCTTTTCTTTTTCTGTTATGTTACGTTTACGTGTTGTATGTGTATTATCACATCTTTTTCTTTCTCTCTCTACCCTCACAACTAACCTTCGTCTAAAAAAGATTGCGCTCCATCTAGTGTGTTGGTCTGCACCTAGATGTATGATGCGACCCAATGATGAAGCATGACACTGCAAAGGGTGTGAGGGCAGTATTAAGACATGTGTTGTCTTCCCCTGTTTTGTCTTAGGGAGCAGTATATAGTCTATTTTCTGTCTACACTCGTTGGATCACTATAGGATCAATAATCTCAATCTGTGGTTGGACAGTGCACAGATTAGAGGGTTTTTTACAGGGATTCTCTGTTGTGTGTGTTTACAATGCTATTTAACCCTCATATCCTCTGCACATTCGACAAGCACCACTCAGTGATGCAGATGCCTTGGTACATGACCAACCTGCTGGCCACATCTTGCCACCCGCTATTCATCCCACATAGAGGCTCCCATTAGTAGAACGTGTGTGAAAATGTCTTGCTGGAGTAGATACAAAAGACTATTATACGTTAATGACTGTCCTCACCAGTCTGCATGACTGCCCAGCTTCTCACGCTTAGAAACATTGGCCTTGAGCAACTTATGTCTTTGTTTAATAGCAATATGTCCAATAATTCCCTAAAGGCATTTCCCCCATACAATTGAATCCTGTGCTGTCCAACTGACAATCTTCAAAGGTCGTTTATCTGTTAACAATATGAGTGGAGCGTAGACATTATGTTGGAATCTAAGAGTTGCAGTTTCATGTTTTGGCTTAGCCCCCTTTTATGAAGATCCTACTGGAACTCCTCTGCCTCACTGTGCATGACATAGGTACTTAGCACAGCTGACCTAGGTACTTAGGACAGCTCACTTAAAGCACTTGCATGTGACTCTAGACAACAACTAGCAACAATTAGTTATGCTGCGGCTTAGTGAAGATTTCAAGCAGTTGCACCCACCTCTAGAGGGATATCTAACAGCATTTGGATGGCCTGGAGACTTATTATAGACTTCCTGCAGTTACTTCATGTTTGGGGAGGGACATCTTGTGCAATCTGAAACATAAAACCTGTGATTAATCATGGATTCCCTACTTGACCAAATTGTGATCCTGGGCAATTGTCTAATTGTACCTGTACCTTCATTTTGACATATAAGGGCACCTGAAATACTTGTGGTCAAGATATCTGCTGTATAAAACTTTCTCATGTGTATGATTTATTAAACTATAATGTTGTCCATCTACCATAACAACCAACAACCCAGAGCACCCAGTGAGTTCCTTGTGTTAATTGACTCACCAGGGAGGAAAGCATGTTACTATAATACACTTTTTAAATAAGTGAGGCTGTATATCCGCACGTTTGTTGCGAGATGTCCTAAAATGAATGTACAGTTATATGGTGTGGGGCACCTTATTTGCTTCTCTTATTTCAGTTAGTGTAAATAACACTTGCCTGTTTACTTTGCATCATTAGGAATGTTAGTTCTCCTGTAAGCCCAGTGAAGCCATGCAGACCCCAGACCATACTTTGAGTATTACAGTCCTAGTGCCTGAGCGTCCTGAGTGGTTAGTCCAGAATCACAGGATGCTAGGCGTCCCTACTGAGACATAAACCTGGTTCCTCAAATTTGATATTGACCGCTCTGGACATTAGGCCATCTTAAAAGTATAGCTTATTTCGTAGGGTGTAGATTTGGAGGCCAGTCCGGCCGGGAATGAAGTTTTGCTATGGATGGCATAAGTGACTCACTGCTGACTCTCCCGTAACCACTTAGCCGAGCTGGGGCTAGCCTGCATGCTCGCGGAGATTGACTGAAAGGAAATAACAATGGTTGATGAAATGTGAAATTAGCATAAAATGCTCAAGCCCATAAATTGCTACTGTAGTAGAAAATGCTTCTAAAAGCAACACATTTAAAACCATTGTGTGCTGCTGTGTTTGGAAAACTAAAGTCATGCATGCCAAGAAACTGCATGAGCCATCAGATACTGCTGTCCTGTGTTTGCAGACCCTGATGGTTTACTGCCAACAGGCCTTACTATCAAAAGTAATAGTGCTACTGGCTGTGTTGGACTTCTAAATGTGAAAGATCGCCCTATTGACCAAACCCCCCCTTTTGCCACCAGACTGCTGCGCATCCTTATCTGACCATAGCCTTCAGGCGATGCCCCTAAACGAATGCATTTGTCTGCATTCCTGTCGTAACAATGTAAGAATCATCATTAAACTGATGGAAATCAATCATAGTGATCTAAAAATGGGGTGCTAATTTACAATTCAATAGGTCCCTAGGGGTCGCTTTCTTGGCAGAACGCCTGGGTCTTGCATCAGAAAAATGCCAAGGTGTGTTTGTTAACCTCTATGTCCAAACTGTGAACAGCCATCAAAATCAGAAAAGACACCAGATGCCTGCTGGCTGCACCAGCCTCGAACTGAGGAAGCTCACCACCACCAGCCAAATCTCCCTGCTTCGCAATCCAGGCCAACACAAACAATTGTCGCACATCATTCCCTAACCCTAGCCCCAACAAGATGCTCCTCAAACAAATGTCATTTGCTGCCTCATCTCCACAACAATGTGGGAACCAACACTAAACCAACAGCAATCCTCCATAGTCGGCCATGATTGGGATTTTAATTCACAATTCAACAAGGTCCCCAACACCAATCTTGAGAGACAATAACTCAAGTCCCAAAGGTCATGCAATATGACCGAGACAATTAAGGAATGACCTCTTCTGGAAGTCTGAGCAAGATTATCGCCTGGCAAACCAGAGAACCTTTAACAGTCAACGATCCTCAAGTCTCCTGAGAGTCAGCAACTTGTGGAAGCTGGGCAGCAAACATCACAGTACCTGATCAGCCTGAGGTCCACACCAGCAGAGGAAGCAACACAGTAACCCATATGTAGACCCACTGCCAAAAACTTCAGCGCGTGGACCCAGGAGCCCACCCAAAGTACTCCTCTAAATTTCACATATGGGAGTCGAAAACCCAGTCAAAATTCGGACTGGCCGAGGAACAGTAGAACAGGGCCACCCTTCAGACAAACACTTAATAACACGCAGGGTTACAGACCAATGCAAGGAAGCTAGCTCCCCGACACACGTGTAACAACCTCCTCCATGGCAACTCCACACATTGTGCTCCAAAGCAAACCTGCAAATTATCTTCAAAACACCTGTCACTCGGGTTGAGCCACCACACCATGAAAAACATTCAATCAACAGCCCACTCACGCATATGTAATGCCACCTTCTCTTCACCATGTCTGTACTGTGGAAATAAACATATAGTCAAACCATGCTCCAAAACTGGCTACAACATTTCACAAAATATGGGACAAAACCCTGCCAAGACCACTGTGCCTCAGTTGGCTAATAGAAAAAAACCATTGCAAACCAAGGCCCAGTGAATGTCCAAAGCCCATGGCTTTCACAGAACATGTGGCGTCAGACCAAATAACCATCCCACACAAGAAACCAGCTCCAGTCCCTGGCTGTGCCACAAAGTACAGTCAATCGACATCTCCACAATGGGGCACAGCAGCACCATGAATCCGGGCTGCGGATGCACTGGCCCCGCAGGAACCACCACGGCTGATCATGGCAGGGCCAACCAGCAAACAAACAAAGCATTAGGAGACCTTTCTTGTTGCTGCTTTACTCTGTGTAAATTACAAAAGCACCTAGTTTCTAGACACAGCTAGCCCTTTGCTTCTGGCTCAATTGGCTTTACCGTCCACCACTGTGAGCAAAGCAAAGATTGCTCCTGCACCCATAGCTCGTCCTGGAGGGAAGTGGCTGCTACAATCGACATTTTTTGCCCCTTCCCATTATTGCAGTCCTCTCAACAAACGCACCAGCCAAAGCAACTCTGCCTCCGACCCGGTCTCTCTAGCCCAACTTGCAAAACACTCATATAGGCAACGTCTAATGAAACCCTCATTGACGTTGAAGTGGGTTGCAAATAAAATGTGGTAAATCAGAATAAATTAAATTTATTAGGTCATCAAATAGCTAATTTTATCCTACATGTAGAACACCGTATCACCAATAATAATACTCGGATTTCTGTAGTTCAACTAATCAATCACTTGTGCGATCTCAAGGAGCTGTTACTAGGCATGGGGAGATTAAGTGATTTTTCCCACAATCACAGGATGTTGAGCCAACACCAAGGCTCAAACCGGGAACCCCTGCTCCAAAGTCAGCACCACTGGCCGTTATGACACATCTTCTCCTCTCTCTTTAGGTTTCCCCAAAGCACTTCAAGAGCAACCTTTTGGAGTGCCTATCAAGCTTGCAGGTTTTTTAGCAAATTTCATTGGGAAAGAGGCATAAAATACATCCCTTGACGCTCAATTTTTGCAAACATTCATGTTAAGATAGCAAGCTGAAGCCCTCTGTGGACAATTTAGGCTAACTTGCACTGTGCAATAGGGAAAGGTATTTACACCAAACCATTAGCACGTTTTCAACCCCCCCAACCCCCTCCCCATGCTGAGTAATCATGTATGCCACAAAACGGAAACACGGCACTCCAGGAGCGCGATACCATTTGACTACTGCATAACAACCCTGCCTCGGAGCTGCAGCTCCTATGCAGAAAATATGCCACTCAATTTGCTCCCCCACCCCATAGCGTCAGGCCAGACATGCCCCCAAAAACCCTCAGACAGGTACAGCCGGCCCTAAAAATGGCACCGCCAGGAGACGAGAGAAACCGCCCCAGAGGGGCACACACTCACTGAAGAGATCAAGCAAAATCAACAACGCTCCCTCCTGGCTCACAGCATGATGCAACGCAGTACGGGACACTGCATGTCCAGCGGGGTAACCAGCAACCAACAGGCCCCAATGGCCAAAACTCACAGCAACCGAATGACACCAGTAGTACCACTGAAACCAGGAGCACGAAGTAACACAGCATGTCCAGCGAGGAACAGAGAAGATGATGTTGTGTTGCTTGTCAACTAGCTGCCTTTTGCATGCGTGTGTTTCTCTCGTGACTGTTTGCATGTGTTGAAATGTATTCACTTGACTAGTAATCTAGTTCTATTGTGGGGAGTTGGGCAGATCGGTACAGGAGTGGACACAGAGATGATGTGTTCCCTCCAGGCTCCTCAGGAATAAAGGATTATTCTACAATTATATGTCTACAGCGTCTTCTCTTCAGATGGCCAATGGGTGGGGGCAGGTATAACTACCTGTCCCCAGTCCACTGCGCACTGCAATGGATGCTGCAGAGGCGCCAGACATAGGCAGGACTTCCATGGGAAGGGGTCGCGGCAGCTGATGCAAGTGGATGTGCCTAAGGGGGCCACCCTCTTACAGGGCCCACAGCATGCGCCGTGGGCAGCCGCAGACTCTGAATGACCAAGAGGGTAGGGCAAAGTCAGTTGTATGCCAGGTCTGGTATGATTTATTTAACTCTTTGTACAAACTTCCTCTCCACCTCCCGCCATGGGCTAACGCAGAAGCTCAGTCCACAGAGCAAGAGGTGACAGAGGGCTTAACCAGTAGCCTAGCAAGGGGGAGGGGGGGTCTGCTCCAGGTGCCATGAGTTTTGGGGTTGGCAGCTTCCCATCGCTCTTACCTGCAGTCTCAGTGTAGAGTATAAGTAAGTTATATTGTACTTCGTTTATGTTGTTTACTCCTCATGATGTATATAGGTTCTATGGTGCGCACTTTTGAAGAGAATGTTTCTCTTCAAAAGTGCATCGCTCGTGATCTTGTTTAGAGGATTGAATGTTAACTGAACTTACGGCATTCAGCTGTTGGTCTTCATCTGATTTTGCCTGCTTTACTTATTTAATAAATTGTAAAGCTTATTATATCAACATACTTTCCTCCTGGATCATTATTTATTCGTAAGCTTTACTTCACATTTGGCGACGAGGGAGAAAGCGGCATTTTTACAAAGATTTGCGCATCTGTAACCATGAATAATTAAAGAGAAGACGCGTGTAACTCCGGATTAATCTCTCCTCCTTCTCTAAAACATACGGACGCTCTGAGGCAAAGTGCAGCCTCTTTGTGGCTTTTCAAGCATTTCCTTTGTTTTGGGACGGATGATTGGGCTTAGACGATGTCACTCATGATGCGGTCAACAACGTCACTGTGACGATCCAGGCCAACGTCATCACGTTTCCACACGCTTCGGCGGCCAACTTGGATTTGCAAACAAAGTCGTTTCTATAACAACGGAAACGATAATCGACGTTTTAAGCACAAAAGGAAGGTTTTGGATAGTAGCGTTGGAAGAAAAAGTATCGGATTATATTATTAAGAGTTTTGTGAAAGATTAATATTTTTAAGAAAAGAACAAAAAGGAATATAACATTTAAAGGATATAACACTAGACTTCATGAGTAAAAGGAGGTGAGATATTTCAGTTTGCAAGCAACATTATTTTAATATATTTTAATAATGGCTACAAATCAACAAATTGTTTATTTGGATCATTCCCTGCCTACACCAGGGAAACCAAAAGAGGCATGGAAGTTATCGTTTAAGAACTTTGAAAACTATTTAGTAGCAATTGGGGCGGATGAATATTCTACTAAAAGGAAACTTGCAATTTTGTACAGTCATTTGGGATCTGCAGGAAGGGAAATTTTTAATAACTTGCCAATTTTACAACCTCCATCTGGTAACGGAGAAGGATGGAATAAGTTTACTGGCGCAATTTTAAGACTGAACAAACATTTTTTAGAAGAACCTAGTGTTATGATGGAACGCTTCACCTTCATGAAAAGGAGGCAAGAGCAACATGAGTCCGTTGAGGAGTTTATATCGGCGCTAAGAAATTTAGCAGCAGAATGTAATTTTGGTCCTTATTTGCATACTGTTTTACGAGACCATTTTATTCATAAATGTTTCCACAAGAAGATTCAAGAGAGGATACTTAGTTGTCGAGATCCATCATTAAGTGAAGTTATAGATATGGCAAAAAGCGTGGAAAGGTCTATAGTTTCTTCAAGATGCATTTTTGATGGGAACTTATCACGTACTGATAATGAGATACAAGTTAATGCCTTATTTACAAAGAACAAACCAGTGAAGCCTTTTCAGAAAAAGTCTAATGCATTTTGTTTTAGATGTGGCTCTAAGACTCACCTCAGCAATAGTCCAATTTGTCCAGCTTTGTGTAAAAAATGGACATTCTGCAACAGATTTGGTCATTTCAACATGGTTTGTAGAAATAGAAAAACTATTTAAGTTAACATGCTTTCCACACTTGAAAATGATAATGTTGATATTTCTGATAATGGTATTTCATCTCTTGAATCGAACTTACATGATGTTCACATTAATACTGTTGAAAATTCAAATAAGAAAATATTGTCTATTGATTTAGTGGAAACATCAACAGATAATAGTCGTGTTAAGGATCCAACATGTGATGTACATGTTGCTCACAGTAAGATAGATATGATGGCTGACTCTGGGGCTCCTGTAACCATCATTTCTAATATTTTATTTAATACACATTGGAGCAAGAAAATACAACTTTTACCTTTAGATATCGTCCCAAAAGGATATGGAGGAAAATACATTGATATGTCGGGATATTTCATGTCCAATATTTCATGTTTAGGTAGGTGTACTTTCACAAAGGTTTATGTGGCCATTGATGGAAAGTGTATCGTTGGATGGCAAGATCTTGCCAAAATGGGATTAAAATTAGTACCAGGTTCAAGTACACCTGTACAGATTAATGATACTCCAATTTTTTAAATAAATGACAATGGAAATAAAGAAATTCATGATCTGATTTCTGAATTTCCTGGGGTTTTCAATGAATCTGTAGGGCATATTAAAAAATTTTAACATTTGATTAGATTAAAACCTAATGCTATCCCCATTGTCCACAAGTTAAGAAATGTAGCACTGAATGTCAGGGATGAATTAAAAAAAGTATTAGATAATTTGGTATCTGAGGGCATCATTGTGCCCACTAATTCATCGCTTTGGGTCAGTCCCATAGTCGTTGTTAAAAAAAAGGACTCAAGTATCCGCATGTGTGCAGACTTACGTTCTTTAAACCAAAATATAATTGTAGACTGTCATCCATTGCCAAAAATACAAGAGTTGCTTACAGGTATTTCTGAGTCAAAGTTGTTTTCACTACTTGATCTCAGAAGTGCATATCATCAGATTCCCCTCACAAAGTCTTCTTCTGAGCTTACCACTTTTATAACTCCATTTGGGGCGTTTAAGTATCTACGACTTCCCTTTGGTTTGGCATCCGTGGCAAGCGTATTCCAAAAGTTCATGGATACGATATTAAATGACATTGGAAATGTGCAGGCTTATCAGGATGATGTTCTGATACATTCCAAGGATAAGTCTGAACATTTAAAAATCCTAAGAAAGGTATTATCGTGGTTTAAAGAAGTTGGTATAACTCTTGGCGAAAGGAAATGCAAATTTATGGTGAAAGAGTTGGATTATCTTGGACATAGCATTTTTGTAGAAGGAATTAAACCGAACGTTTGTTTGACAAAAGCTATTTATAATGTTCCTGTTCCTAAAGATAAGGATGCATTAAAATCATTCTTAGGTTTAGCAGGGTATTATGCTCGTTTTATACAAAATTACTCACAAATTGTTCAACCTCTTCGTATGTTGCTTAAAAAAGAGATAAAGTTCATATGGTCTGATGAAGCCAACTGTGCCTTTAATCTTGTGAAGAAAGTTATCATAGAAGCACCAGCGTTGTCCTCTTTTAACCCAAATTTAAAATGCATCATTTCAGTAGATGCAAGTCAGAGAGGTTTGGGAGCGGTGCTTTGTCAAAAAGATGGATGCAAAGAATATACAGTGGGCTTTGCATCAAAATCTCTTAGTAGTGCTGAATCAAACTACAGCACTATCGAGAGAGAGGCTCTGGCCTGCTCCTGGGCTATAGAAAAGTTCAAAATGTTTATTTGGGGTTCACATTTTACACTTCTTAGTGACCAGAAACCACTTCTACATCTTCTTAATGGCAATGGAACAGGAAAGGCTTCTGCCAGATTGGTTAGAATTTTGTCGAGGCTTCATGAGTTTAATTTTACAATTAAACATATTTCAGGAAGTAATAATTCTAGAGCAGATGCTCTCTCAAGATAAAGGGGCCTATTAGGATGGTGGACGGAAACGGGGTCCGTCCGCCATGGTCGCGGCAAAAATACTCCCGACCGCTCCGCGTATAAACCGCCGGTGCGATTAGGATATTTTTGTCAACACTCACCAACCGCGGCGGACGGATCACACCAAAGACCGCCGCAAGCGGACGGAACCACAGAAACACCGTCCGCCGCGGACGCAAAGGCCGCGGAAACAGGCTCAACCGCCGCCATACCTTTGGAGGTTCCGGACGCACGATTAGGATAACCCCGCCATCACAACAGAACTCACCAACTTCCACGACTGCCGCGGAAAAAAAGCATCGACAAACGGAGCTTGGCTGCGGAAGGACCTAACGAACATCACCCCTGCAGTCAAACCGAAGCAAAAATGGCAGATGGTAGTAAACAGCAAACAAAAAAATAACAGAACTCACCAACTTCCACGACTGCCGTGGAAAAAAAGCATCGACAAATGGAGCTTGGCTGCGGAAGGACCTAACGAACATCACCCCTGCAGTCAAACCGAAGCAAAAATGGCGGATGGTAGTAAATAGCAAACAAAAAATAACAGAAGACACACCCACCTGGAACACCCACCTCCAACAACTACACTCTCCAATGACACCCCCCCCCAGCACAAACAAGAGCACCCAAGTCAACACACCCACAAAACACCTGACCGCCATAAACCATTGGGACAACCACCACACAGAGTATAAAAGGAATCCCTCCCATTACCACAATCCTTTGTATCACAGCACAGCTGGAACAAAGAGGCAGAACATCAGAAACAACAGAGACACACAAACACACATACAACCTGCACACCAACACACCCACCACACCAACCCTCACAGCACCATCCCTACATACCATACACCTGCACACCCCACACCACCAACACCTTGCACATCACACACCATGGCACCCAAGAAAACCCCAAGTTCACAGAGAGTGAGTTGAAGGTCATGGTGGATCATCCGTGTGGAACCACATTTGTTTGGTACCCTAGTCCAGCAGACCACCTTGGCAACTAAAACCACCATGTGGGACAGGATAGTGACCAGAGTCAATGCCTCAGGGACCGTGCCACGCACCAAACACGACATCCAGAGGCGGTGGCACGACCTCAAGACAAGGGTGAGGGGCAACCGGGCCAAGAACCACCTGCGGGCACAACACACTGACGGCGGCACTCCCCCAGATCCCATACCATTTACCGAATGGGAGGAGAAGGTGCTTGGCATACTGCACCCTGAGAGCCTGGAAGGAATAGAAGAGGGACTTGAGGCTGGTAAGTACATACCAATTACCACTATCACACTGTCATGTTCTGCCTTGCACAATTGCTAAGACACATCTCCCAGGCTCCAATCCATGAATGTGAATCACACAGTCACCCAAATGTGAAGGCCAGGGCTCAAATGCACCCACCACGATCAAGCACAAATGTTGCCTCCTACCTTCCCATGCTCGCATGTGGTCAAGCAGTGAACACTACAACTTCCAACAGGCCCGCATGTTTGCTGGGAGGGTGGGGGTGGGGGTGGTGGTCCAGCACTACAACTCCCAAAAGGCCCACATGTCTCCTGGGAGGGTCGGGGTGGGGGTCCAGCACTACAACTCCCAACAGGCCCACATGTCTCCTGGGAGGGTGGGGGTGGGGGTGGGGGTCCAGCACTACAACTCCCAAAAGGCCCACATGTCTCCTGGGAGGGTGGGGGTGGGTGGGGGAGTCCAGCACTACAACTCCCAACAGGCCCACATGTCTCCTGGGAGGGTGGGGGTGGGGGTTCCAGCACTACAACTCCCAACAGGTCCACATTTCTCCTGGGAGGGTGGGGGTGGGGGTCCAGCATTACAACTCCCAACAGGCCCACATGTCTCCTGGGAGGGTGGGGGTGGGTGGGGGGGTCCTGCACGACAACTCCCAACAGGCCCACATGTCTCCTGGGAGGGTGGGGGTAGGGGTCCAGCACTACAACTACCAACAGGCCCACATATCTCCTGGGAGGGTGGGGGGTGTGGGTGGGGGGGGGTCCTGCACTACAACTCCCAACAGGCCCACAGGTCTCCTGGGAGGGTGGGGGTGGGTGGGGGGGTCCAGCACTACAACTCCCAACAGGCCCACATGTCTCCTGGGAGGGTGGGGGTGGGTGGGGGGGTCCAGCACTACAACTCCCAACAGGCCCACATGTCTCCTGGGAGGGTGGGGGTGGGGGTCCTGCACTACAACTCCCAACAGGCCCACATGTCTCCTGGGAGGGTGGCGGTGGGTTGGTGGGGTACAGCACTACAACTCCCAACAGGCCCACATGTCTCCTGGGAGGGTGGGGTGTGTGGGGGGGTCCTGCACTACAACTCCCAACAGGCCAACATGTCTCCTGGGAGGGTGGGAGTGGGTGGGGGGGTCCAGCACTACAACTCCCAACAGGCCCACATGTCTCCTGGGAGGGTGGGGGGTAGGTGTGGGGGTTCCAGCACTACAACTCCCAACAGGTCCACATTTCTCCTGGGAGGGTGGGGGTGGGGGTCCAGCATTACAACTCCCAACAGGCCCACATGTCTCCTGGGAGGGTGGGGGTGGGTGGGGGGGGGTCCTGCACTACAACTCCCAACAGGCCCACATGTCTCCTGGGAGGGTGGGGGTGGGGGTGGGGGTCCAGCACTACAACTCCTAACAGGCTCACATGTCTCCTGGGAGGGTGGGGGTCCAACACTACAACTCCTAACAGGCCCACGTGTCTCCTGGGAGGGTGGGGGTGTGTGGGGGGGGGGTCCTGCACTACAACTCCCAACAGGCCCACATGTCTCCTGGGGGTGTGTGGGGGGGTCCTGCACTACAACTCCCAACAGGCCCACATGTCTCCTGGGAGGGTGGGGGTGGGGGTGCAGCACTACAACTCCCAACAGGCCCACATGTCTCCTGAGAGGGTGGGAGTGGTTGGGGGGGGGGTGTCCAGCACTACAACTCCCAACAGGCCCACATGTCTCCTGGGAGGGTGAGGGTGGGGGTGGGGGTTCCAGCACTACAACTCCCAACAGGCCCACATGTTTCCTGGGAGGGTGGGGGTGGTGGTCCAGCACTACAACTCCCAACAGGCCCACATGTCTCCTGGGAGGGTGAGGGTGGGTGGGGGTCCTGCACTAAAACTCCCAACAGGCCCACATGTCTCCTGGGAGGGTGGGGGTGGGGGTCCAGCATTCAACTCCCAACAGGCCCACATGTCTCCTGGGAGGGTGGGTGTGTGTGGGGGGGGGGTCCTGCACTACAACTCCCAACAGGCCCACATGTCTCCTGGGAGGGTGGGTGTGTGTGGGGGGGGTCCTGCACTACAACTCCCAACAGGCCCACATGTCCCCTCCCAGAGCAAGATGTGGTCGCCCACCATTTGGTGATCAGTGCATCTCCCCCTTCAAACTTACAAGTAGGTAGCCATCTGCACAGGGGCACCATCCAATAGCAGGACAGGACCACACATAGCCAAGTATTGTCAAGTATTGTCTCCCCACCTCCACACCACCAAATGTCCACTCATGTGTGCAACACCAATATGATGACACCAACAACCATGTCCTGATTCAATAGAGATTTGAAATGTAACTACAAGAAACCTGTCATGTCCACAGCATTGATTCTTACATTCCTGTCCCTCAGGTGATCACGACTTGACACGTCAAAACACCAACCACCAGCTGCAGTTGCCCCCTCACAGCCATGTCTCTCCGGAGAGGATTCCCATGACACCTCGGGTGCAGACGACGATGATGTGCCAAACACACTTCCAGGGCCATCAGGCTCCCAGGACATCCCTGCCTCCACCACCTTGGCCAGTGGTACTACACAAACAACTGCCACTGTGAGCTGTGCAGCTACCACCACCAGCACCACCACCACCACCCCTGCCAGTGCCACCCTGCCTGACCCATCGGACGATGATGGGCCATCAACGTCTCAGGCAAGCAGGGAGAGTGGATGTGGGAGGACACAGGTGAGGCCACAGCTCACCAACAGGAGTGGCGGTGTAAGGGGAGGTCAGGGGCAAGACCCAGACCATCATGGGAACTAGACCCCCGAAGCCATTTCCAGAGTGAATGCCTCCTACCAGCGGTCGCAGGCACAGGCTGATCGGGCACACCAAGATTCGCAACAGACCTGCCAGCTGTTGAGGTCCATGGACACATATATGGTCCAAATTGTGGACCTCATGGGGCAGCAAACGGCACTTTGGAGGGAGTGGTTATCCCGCGCCACACCACCTCCCCCTCCCCCACCCCCAAGTGCCCAGCGTGACAGGTCACCAACACCACCGCCACCATCACCTGAGGCCACTGACAGGGAGTTGGACCCAGAACAACCTGCCCCCACAGCTGGGTCTGCTTTGGCTCCAAGACGGAGGGGCCGTCCGAGGCTGGACCCAGCACAGAGCAGTGGCAATGCCCCATCCACCCGCCCGAAGAGGGGCCGAAAATGACTTCACCCTTCCTTGAGCCTAGCATTGACCCAGTGAACTATCTTGTCCCACATTGCCAAGCATTGTCACACGTCTGTTGGACTAGGTGTACATCACACAATGTGGTATCCCCATCGGTGTCTTCATCTGATATGACTTTCAACTCACTCTACCTCACCACCACCTTTTTGTAAATATGCACAAACACTTTTCCACACCCTGTAAATAAAAATCACTGTAACGCTCAATGCTGTGTGATCTCCATGTTTATATACAGGTATGTCTCAGTTGTTGTCATCAGCAGGTGCAGGGATCAATGTTGTTTTGAATCCTGGCTTGGTGTGAGTGACGTAGGGACAAACAGAGAACAACAAGCACAGGTCAGGAAACTGAATCAGAACCATCACAAAAGAACGTACTGCAACATCCCACAAACCATAATCATCACAAAGTCAGCGCATCACAGGATACACATCAGGGAGCATTGCTCGTACACGGTGACACACACCCATGTGCAAACATAACATAACAGGCAGCATTCACACACCATATCCAAACATCTACAGCAGACATACGTCACGCATTGAACAGCAGCATAAGAGGTAGTTACTCACATTCAAGGAAAGTAGCCAGCAATGAGCTCACGCCTCCCCACTATCCTCATCACTGGCCATGGGTGCGATCGGAGGCGGAGCAACCTGTTGGTCTGCAGGGTCCATGATCAATTCAATATTGTTGCGTAAGGCCAGGTTGTGGAGCATGCAGCAGGCAATCACTATTCTGCATACTTTGCCAGGTAAGTATGGCAGGGCCCCTCCGGTTTTATCCAGGCAGCGAAACCTAGACTTCAGCAGTCCAAATGTACGTTCCATCACCCGACGTGTCTTCCCATGGGCCTCATTATAGCGTATTTCACCTAGGGTAGTTGGATTCTGTAAGGGGGCTTAGCAGCCACGGCCAGTTTGGGTACGCAGAGTCGCCTAGGTGGGGGGATGACAGACACATACATCATTACCAGGATTGTTGGGAACAGCATGGCACACATACAACACAATAGTCATCACAGCACACTCATCTACAAGCCACGCACGTTCTTGATGCGGATTGGCCATCAGTTGGGGGACAATGCTGCTCCGCAGGATGTGGGAGTCATGTGCGGACCCGGGAAATCTGGCACACACATGGGAGATGATGTTGTCAGCCAGGCACACCACTTGCACGTTGATCGAATGGTAGTGCTTCCGATTGCGATATACAGGTTCACGTGCCTGGGGTGGAATGAGACCAATATGTGTGCCATCAATGGCACCCACTACGTGTGGAATCTGGGCCAGGGCATAGAAGTCCCCTTTGACTGCTGCCAACTCTGCCGGCTGTGGGAAATGGATGTAATCATCCTTGTAATGCATCATGGCATCCAGCACATCCCGGAGTACCATGCTGAACATGGATTGTGACATCCCCCGGCATGACCAACTGTGTACTGGAAAGTGCCTGTTGCGAAGAAGTGAAGTGCCGCCATCACCTTTGCTGTGGGTGTAATAGCTCCTGGATATGTTCTGCGTGGCTGCAGATGAGGTGCCAATTGGGCTACAAGCTCCTGCAATCTACGTCGGTTAAGCCGGAATTTGTGGATCATCTCCTCGTTAACCATGTCCTCCAGCACAGTGTAGGGTCGATGCACATTTGGAGCCCTCCTGTGTGGGAGTAGATGGGAGCAGATGTCAATTGACCAACACCGCATAGCTGTGCCACACTATCACATCTTGACCAACAAAATACAAATTATACATGTTGCAGACACTGATTGTATGTGTGACGTTACTGACATATAAGGCACTACAGCTAACTCCACACACAATTTTCACCCACAAACAACATCCTGTGTGCAAACATGTCCAATGTAACGTGCACACATGTTGAGAGAACAGCCAACATCACATGACTGAGGGCACAAGTGTGGACAAGCATCCCCACAGACACACATGGACCCTACAATGCTGGGCATCCTCACATGACATGCATGGGCACACAACAGGCGACAAACATACGCATACACAGAATGCATGTATACCCCCATCATTGCTACTTGCACACACAAACAACACACTCACAACAGCTCCTGAATGTGGGTACACAGCCTTGATGTACTGTGTAGATGTGATGAAATAGAAACGTGTGTCCGCAAAACCAAGACGCAACACATTGCCAGGCACATCTGACGCAACTTGGGTGCACATCACTGGCCTTTGTTAACCACTGGCAAGGTCAATAGTATGATCATACATGCAACAAATGGACATGTATGACACACGTGGACATGGGCCATTAACTTGACATAATGATTCTTGATGCATCCCAGACATGTCCTGACACACATGTACAAATATGAACATTACATGTGTGCGGAGACATGCAGTGTGTGTACACACGCCATCCGGATACGCATTCCCCCAACACAGAGGATGAACCTTGATACTGCAATTGTGCATAACATATGCTGCATGGTCAAGGACCATCATGGTCACACCCCGCCAAACGCATGTGCGCACTACCACGACGGTGCATCTTTTGAAAATCATCACTCACTGGCATCGCATTCCATGGGGGCAGAGCAGGCTAACACATACATTTGAATATGCAAGTGGAAATGGCAGTTGGTACCCCCTTTACAGTCACATTGCAGCACCCACCGCAGACTGCCAGCCCTGGCCGGTCACCTACCGCCGGCCCTGGCCAGTCACCCACTGCCAGGCCTGGCCGGTCACCCACCGCCGGGCCTGGCCCGTCACCCACCACCGGGTGCTGGCGGTGGGTGAGCACCCTGTGCATTGAGGTCACCCTGGCATCGATGGCCCTAGCAGGTCACCCACCGCCGGCCCTGGCCGGTCACCCACTGCCGGGCCTGGCTGGTCACCCACCACCGGGTGCTGGCGGTGGTTGACCGGCCAGGGCCGGCGGTGAGTCACCGGCCAGGGCCGGCGGTGGGTGACCGGCCAGGCTCGGCGGTGGGTGACTGGCCAGGCCCGTCGGTGGGTGACTGGCCAGGGCCGGTGGTGGGTGACCGGCCAGGCCTGGCGGTGAGTGACTGGCCATGGCCCGGTGGTGGGTGACCGGCCAGGGCCGGCGGTGGGTGACCGGCCAGGGCTGGCGGTGGGTGACCGGCCAGGGCCGGCGGTGGGTGACCGGCCAGGACCGGCAGTGGGTGACCTGCCAGGGTGACCTCAATGCACGGGGCGCTCACCCACCCCCAGCACCCAGCGGTGGGTGACAGGCCAGGCCCGGCGGTGGTTGATCGGCCAGGCCCAGCGGTCTGTGGTGGGTGCTGCAATGTGACTGTAAGGGGGGGTTGCATATTCAAATGTATGTGTTAGCCTGCCCTGCCCACGCAGAATGCGTGCTCCACCATAGCGACGCCAGTGAGTGATTAATTTCAAATGATGCATCATCACGGTAGCGCGCACATGCGGTTGCCGGTGTGTGACGTGCACCGCCACACCAGGGCCAGTCATTGGTTCATTTTGAATGAGGCATCCCGGGAAAACCAATTGCTGCAGATGGGTGCCACTGATGTGAGCTCAGGGCCCTATAAATGTGTGAATTTCAGCAGCACACATTCACTGCTTCCAGCCACTGCTCCCTGCACCCATCACCTCGACCTGCTGCTGCTGAGCTATCCAACAACTGCTGCCTGCACACATTACCTCGACCTGCTGCTGCTGAGCTATCCAACAACTGCTGCCTGCACACATCACCTCGACCTGCTGCTGCTGAGCTATCCAACAACTGCTGCCTGCACCCATCACCTCGACCTGCTGCTGCTGAGCTATCCAACAACTGCTGCCTGCACCCATCACCTCGACCTGCTGCTGCTGAGCCATCCAACAACTGCTGCCTGCACCCATCACCTCGACCTGCTGCTGCTGAGCTATCCATCAACTGCTGCTGTAGTGCCACAGTCCAGGACCTTGCCATGTCGAGATTGCGAGAGATCCGGTCTCGTCCCTTCACCTAAGGCGGAGCTGGATGTCCTTGTGGACGGTGTGCTCCGCCACTATGAACGGCTCTACGGTGCCCCCGGACAGGTGTTAAGTGCAGTGGGGGACATGTTGGTGTGCATGAGGTGGTCACTGACTCCTGGCTTCTGCAAGCTTGGCGGTGTGCTGTGGGACCTTCACATGTGTTGTACTGTGCATGACTGCTGAAAGATATGTTTTGCTATTATGTTTGTGAATGTCCAACTGTCCACTGACGTTCCCCTCTTGTCTCCCATCATGATAGGCCAATCTGCACCTTCGCAAGGCTGTGTGGAGAACCATAGCACGTGATGTACGGGCAGTGGAGGTGTGCAATAG
This sequence comes from Lissotriton helveticus, assembly GCF_964261635.1. Lineage (NCBI taxonomy): Eukaryota > Metazoa > Chordata > Amphibia > Caudata > Salamandridae > Lissotriton > Lissotriton helveticus. The sequence continues at coordinate 1,106,400,494 of NC_136068.1, forward strand.
ATGACACACACACTGCCACAAGCGCTGGGACGACATCTCCAGGCTCAGCAAGAATGTGGCGGAGATGACACTGGGGCTGATTCCAAGATCAACCCGGCTTGCACGATGTACCATGACCCCTCTAATGCACCGTATCATAGCTGTGACGCATCCTGACCTGTCTGCACGGCTGAGAGGGGATCAATAGCAAACTAGCGGTAAGCACACTGAACGGGTTTGTGACTTGTGAGTGCATGCATGTATTGCTGCTCAGACACAGTAGTGACATCGGTGTTGTATATGTTGTGCAGCAATTGCATGTTGGTGCCATTAGCGGAGTGAGCGGTAGCATCCATGTCCGCCAGGTGGACATTCCAGTTGTATTGTAGTGCAGGGTCCCAGGACATGCCGTTGAGGTCTGTGGTCCCATGGCATCACATGTGTGGTGGTCTGCATGCACTTGCCCTGTTTGTTTGATGTACATGTTTCACAGGCACCCCCGGTTCTTTGACATGAGGATGTCTGTTAGGGGTGGTTCGTGTGCAGGATGGGTGTTACATGTTAGTCGACTGTGAGGAAAATTGTGATTTTGTAACCTTCAGTACGTGAGTGTGGCACTTAGGTAAACCTCTTTTCTCTCTCTTTCAGATTTGGCAGAGGGAATTGAACCACAGACGACTGAGATGAGTGGTGCCAATGCATCCGGATCCAAGATCACACAAACGCAGACTGAGACTGAAGAGAGCAGCTGGAGAGGGGGAGACTGGAGAGGGGGGCAGAACTGTCCCTGAGGACTCACATGTGGATACACCATTGTCGTCGTCTTCAGACAGTGTTGGTGAGTCAGCACTGTTGGTAGACACAAGGAGTGGGCAATCAAAACACCTTCAGCCGGTACACAGCACACAGGGCCCACACTGCCACCAACTGCAACAAGTACTTCTCGTGCTCGGCAGAGTAGGGGGAGCAGAGTTGCCTTCGGTGCAGGCACCACTGCCCTTGCCCCTGTGACACAAAGTGCACTTTGTGCTGAGGCTGTTGATCTGCTGCGACAGCTGTGTGTAGGGCAGACCAACATGATCAATGCATTCCAAGACCACGATAGGAAGTTGGGGCAGGTGGTAGCATTCATGGAGGGGATGCATGGCGATGTTGCTGGTCTCCACAGAACAGTTCAGTCATTAGCAAACACAGTGTCTGCAGCCATTCTACAGTTGCATGGACAAGGTTCTACTTCAGTTCCCCCATCCACACCACTTGATGTCTCAGGGGAGAGTGACATTTCAGACCAGGCCTCATTTTCGGGTTATTGCACTAGAAGCAGCCACAGGCAGCAAGGCAGGGCATGGAGGGCACAGACACCATCCCCTAGGACAAGGAAATCTTTAACCGAACACGACATCAGCTACCCTGGAGTTGACACACAGGATCCTCAAAGGGTGTTGGAGGACAGGGATTCACATGTAACACAAGCATCCCCCTCAAAAGGTACTCCCAAGGCCAGGGACACTCCCAAGGACAAGGACACTACAAAGGAAAGGACACCTCCCCAGGCCAGGGACACTCCCAAGGACAAGGACACTACAAAGGAAAGGGCACCTTCCATGGCCAGGGACACTCCCAAGGACAAGGACACTACATAGGAAAGGGCACCTCCCAAGGGCAGGGACACTCCCAAGGACAAGAACACTACAAAGGACAGGTACACTACAATGGACAGGGACACTACAAAGGACAAGCCAACTCCCAGGGACAGGGTACCGCCCACGGATCAGGGACATTCCAGAGACAGGACACCTCCTACGGCCAAGGCACCTCCCAGGGCCAAGGGTTGTCCCATGGACACGACATCCATCAAGGACAGGCATACATCACCCCTGCCTGCCCTGAGGCTGATGTTGGTGAAGGAATGTAAAACACATGTGTCAGCGGTGGAGTCCCCCCATACCTATACTCCCATCCACACCCCGCCGAAGCAGAGGAAGAAGTACACTGTTGTTGCATCCCCCATTACACATGATGCAAAGGGCAGAAGGCAGGGCCACAGCAAACATCAAGCAGGGTCCAGCACGTCCCCGGAGAGCCGACCCCCACCAGCACATGATCCACCTTTGATGGGTGATGTTTCTGATGAGGCCAAACCACTTACCAGTCCAGTCATGTCCTGTGTGCCCCTACATATCCCAAAGAAACGGAGACACACACCAGTGACACCTGACCACCCTAATGTTGCTCCAGTACAGCTATCACCAGCTCCCAGAGCTACCCTGCCTCCTGGCCCATACAGCCCTGTGGCTCATCATTTCAGTGGTCCTAGTGGGTCAGCTGCAGTTCACTCTCATGTGTCAGATAGTGGCACTGTGTCTGTTGTTTGCTGTCATGCCTCATGTAGTAGCACCGTGTCAGATGTGCCCTCTCCTGTTTCAGGTACTGGCACTGTGTGTGTCCACCACTCTCATGTCTCAGATGCTGGCATGATATTTGTTGCTCACTGTACAGGGACATGTCCTGGCAGTGTGTCTGGGTCTTTGGCTCATGTGTCAGTCACTAGAGCTGCGGCTGTGTCTCACACTCCTGTTTCTGGTGCTGGCAGTGTGTCTGGGTCTATGGCTCATGTGTCAGTCACTAGAGCTATGGCTGTGTCTCACACTCCTGTTTCTGGTGCTGGCAGTGTGTCTGGGTCTATGGCTCATCTGTCAGGCTGTGTCTCACACTCCTGTTTCTGGTGCTGGCAGTGTGTCTGGGTATATGGCTCATGTGTCAGTCACTAGAGCTGTGGCTGTGTCTCACACTCCTGTTTCTGGTGCTGGCAGTGTGTCTGGGTCTATGGCTCATGTGTCAGTCACTAGAGCTGTGGCTGTGCTCACACTCCTGTTTCTGGTGCTGGTAGTGTGTCCGAGGCGACTAGGTCAAGCAGTCCACCAGATTCTGTGCTGTGAGGTGTAGCTCCCATCACTCACATGTCATTTGACTTGGTGTCTAGATTGTCCATTGTAACCACTCTTGCATTATTAATGTCCATGGGACGGGGCGCTTGACCCACGTACTTGTGGTGCCTCAGATGTACTTGTTCTGTTATGAACACTGTCCTCTTGCTGTTCTGATACTGCATTGTGCCCTCTCATGTGCTGCCTCAGATGTACCTGCTCTGTTACGAACACTGCCCTCTTGCTGTTCTGATACTGCATTGTGCCCTCTCATGTGCTGCCTCTGATGTACCTGTGCCTTGCCATGGACTGTTGATGTACTTAGCCCCTCTGATGTGCTGCATCTGATGTACCTGTGCCTTGCCATGGACTGTTGATGCACTTAGCCCCTCTCATGTGCTGTCTCTGATGTACCTGCTCTGTTATGGACACTGCCCTCTTGCTGTTCTGATACTGCAGTTTGCCCTCTCACGTGCTGCCTCAGATGTACCTGTGCCTTGCCATGGACTGTTGATGCACTTAGCCCCTCTCATGTGCTGCCTCTGATGTACCTGTGCCTTGCCATGGACTGTTGATGCACTTATCCCCTCTCATGTGCTGCCTCTGATGTACCTGCTCTGTTATGGACACTGCCCTGTTGCTGTTCTGATACTGCATTGTGCCCTCTCATGTGCTGCCTCAGATGTACCTGCTCTGTTATGAACACTGTCCTGTTGCTGTTCTGATACTGCATTGTGCCCTCTCATGTGCTGCCTCAGATGTACCTGCTCTGTGCCTTGCCATGGACAGTTGATGCTCGTTGCCCCTCTCATGTGCTGCCTCAGATGCACCTGTGCCTTGCTATGGACTGTTGATGCACTTAGCCCCTCTCATGTGCTGCCTCAGATGTACCTGCTCTGTGCCTTGCCATGGACTGTTGATGCTCGTTGCCCCTCTCATGTGCTGCCTCAGATGTACCTGTGCCTTGCAATGGACTGCTGATGCACTTAGCCCCTCTCATGTGCTGCCTCAGATGTACCTGCTCTGTGCCATGGACTGTTGATGCACTTAGCCCCTCTCATGTGCTGCCTCAGATGTACCTACTCTGTTACGAACACTGCCCTCTTGCTGTTCTGATACTGCATTGTGCCTTCTCATGTGCTGCCTCTGATGTACCTGCGGCTTGCCATGAACTGTTGATGCACTTAGCCCCTCTCGTGTGCTGCCTCTGATGTACCTGCTCTGTGCCTTGCCATGGACTGTTGATGCTCGTTGCCCCTCTCATGTGCTGCCTCAGATGTACCTGTGCCTTGCTATGGACTGTTGATGCACTTAGCCCCTCTCATGTGCTGCCTCAGATGTACCTGCTCTGTTATGAACACTGCCCTCTTGCTGTTCTGATACTGCATTGTGCCCTCTCATGTGCAGCCTCTGATGTACCTGTGCCTTGCCATGGACTGTTGATGCACTTAGCCCCTCTCATGTGCTGCCTCTGATGTACCTGTGCCTTGCCATGGACTGTTGATGCACTTAGCCCCTCTCATGTGCTGCCTCTGATGTACCTGCTCTGTTATGGACACTGCCCTCTTGCTGTTCTGATACTGCATTGTGCCTTCTCATGTGCTGCCTCTGATGTACCTGTGGCTTGCCATGGACTTTTGATGCACTTAGCCCCTCTCATGTGCTGCCTCTGATGTACCTGCTCTGTGCCTTGCCATGGACTGTTGATTCTCGTTGCCCCTCTCATGTGCTGCCTCAGATGTACCTGTGCCTTGCTATGGACTGTTGATGCACTTAGCCCCTCTCATGTGCTGCCTCAGATGTACCTGCTCTGTTATGAACACTGCCCTCTTGCTGTTCTGATACTGCATTGTGCCCTCTCATGTGCTGCCTCTGATGTACCTGTGCCTTGCCATGGACTGTTGATGCACTTGCCCCTCTAATGTGCTGCCTCTGATGTACCTGTGCCTTGTCATGGACTGTTGATGACCTTAGCCCCTCTCATGTGCTGCCTCTGATGTACCTGCTCTGTGCCATGGACTGTTGATGCACTTAGCTCCTCTCATGTGCTGCCTCAAATGTACTGCTCTGTGCCATGGACTGTTGATGCACTTAGCCCCTCTCATGTGCTGCCTCTGATGTACCTGCTCTGTTATGGACACTGCCCTCTTGCTGTTCTGATACTGCATTGTGCCCTCTCATGTGCTGCCTCTGATGTACCTGCTCTGTTATGGACACTGCCCTCTTGCTGTTCTGATACTGCATTGTGCCCTCTCATGTTCTGCTTCAGATGTACCTGCTCTGTTCTACCCAGTGCCCATGCTCTTGGCTACTCTAGGATTATACCCCTATTATGTGCAATAAAGCAAGTCAATCGTGTGTAGTGGTTTGTCTTTGTCATTCCTGGTTGTCTCCTTGCATTATAGATATATTGGTGCTATCGTAAATGCTGTTTCCCCAACATGACCCTCCCCCTCCCCACGTCACGGCCCCGGAAGGTACTCCCCTTCCGACCACAATTGGTGTGTTGGCGTACCTGCGTCGTCGTCGGCGACGGTCCATGACTTGCTGGTGGTGAAGCACGAAGAGTATAGGGAATGCGTGTAGCGCTGGGTCCATGATGGCGATCTGCCTGTGGTGGGTATCTCTGCAATGTTTTGCCTCTCCGCTGTGGTGAATCTGCCGTGTTCAGGCAGGTTGTTTTTCCGCAGCGATTTGATGTGTGTTTTCGGCCATTGTGATTTAGAGGACGGTCGGAGACGTCATTCCGTACGGCGGTGTCTCTGGATTGGTTACGTCTGCCGCGGGGTCGGGTGTAGTTCCGCGGTGGTGCGTGCTCTTCCACGGCGTACGGACATTTGACAGTGCTTCCCATCCTAACATGGCGGACGGACTGGCCGCGACTGGCGGACAGTAAAAAGGCATTTTCCGCCTACTCTAGGACGGCGGTCGGCCTTCCGTCCGCCATCGTAATCGACCCCTAAGTTTTGAGAATGATGATAATGACAAAATCTGAAGAAGACGAGATAGAGTGTGTAGTAGCTTCAATTGAGGAGCCAAAGATTCGAGCTCTACCTGCCTCCGTGAAAGTATATGCACAAATTTCAGAAGAACTTTCTATCATTAATTATGTTATTTTTAGAGGCGATTTATGTATTCCTCCCTATGATATAAGAAAAAGAATTTTGGAATCGGCTCATCAGGGACATTTGGGAATTGGTGGTACTTCTAGAAAAATAAAGGAATATTTCTGGTGGCCTGGGCTTGATAGAGATGTTGCTTTATGGATTGATCATTGTACCACTTGTCTGGTATCTGATAAACATTGGAAAGTTCCTCAATTGCCTTTACATTCTGTTCCTTTGCCAGAGGAAGCTTAGCATAAAATAGCTATTGACTTTTCAGGTCCTTTTGGTGTTTTACCATATAACAAACGTTACATCATTTCATTAATTGATTATCGTTCTAAATGGTGTGTATTTGATTTTTGTGAAAACCCAAATTCTTTGACAGTTATTCAATTTAAAAAAAAAATATTTCTTGCAGAAGGTCCGCCTAGAGAAATTGTGAGCGATAATGGTTCTCATTTTTGTTCATCTATAGTTGAGAATTTATTTTAATTTCATGATATTAAACATTTGAGGGTGGCTCTTTATTCGCCTTCCTCAAATGGTTTGGTTGAAAGGATGAACAAATTTATTAAAGAAGGGATACAGACTGCCATTGCCTCTAATGTGGATGTGGAGGAATTTCTTAGAAGAAAACTGTGGTCTTATTTGGTCACTCCTCATTGTACCACGGGTATTTCTCCTTTTAGGTTATTAAAGAAACGCAATCCAAATGGGAACAGTTGCCCATCTTGGATCAAAGATCTTAAAATTAAGGACAGTCTCTGTTTAGCTTGTCATGATAGGGATATTATTAAGAAAAATGTGTCATACCAACAGTCTATCCAAAAAAAGAATTTTGATTCAAAAGTTATTTCCTCAAAACAGGATTTTGAAATAGGAGATTGGGTGATGGTAAAATTTCATGATAAAGTTAAAAAAGGCATGTCAAAATTTTCATTACCCACTCAAGTTTTAAAAGTGTCAAAAGGATCTCTTTTTCTTGAAAGGAAAGGGTGGTGGAATAAATGAGTTATTGTTAAGCTTACCCCTGAACAAGCAAAAAAGATTTATACATCTAAACATGTTGATGATGTTTCTTCTTGCTCTTATTTTCCTCTAGGCACGTCTACAGTTGATAGTTCTTCTTTTAGTTATCAAAATGTGTGTACACCCGATTCTCAAGATGTCTGCACATCTAGTGATAGTTATGGTCAGAATGTTGAATCAAATGTTGATTCTCATATTGCACCTAGAACCTCTAATGCTTCTTTAACCCTTTCTCCTAGGAATCATAGGAATTGTTTGTCTCCTTCACGTTTTAAAGACTATTATTTGTCTTAAGCTTGTTTTATTCTTTGTTAATTGTGTTCTCTTCATTTATGTAAGGAAGGGAGAAGATTTAGAGTATAAGTAAGTTATGTTGTACTTCGTTTATGTCGTTTACTCCTCATGATGTATATAGGTTCTATGGCGCGCACTTTTGAAGAGAATGTTTCTCTTCAAAAGTGCATCGCTCGTGATCTTGTTTAGAGGATTGAATGTTAACTGGACTTACGGCATTCAGCTGTTGGTCTTCATCTGATGCAGACGTGCTGCAGTATTTTGCCTGCTTAACTTATTTAATAAATTGAAAAGCTTATTATATCAACATACCTTCCTCCTGGATCATTATTTATTCGTAAGCTTTACTTCACACTCAGGTGGGAATAACCCACCCCCTACACCTGCCAAGCTCTTCAATCAGCCACCATGGGGTGAAAAACTAAACGGAGATCTCACCAGCACCCCCCTTCACTCCAGCCGCCCAGGTGGCAACCTCAGGGACCGCCACAGACGGACAAAGGGCTAACTACGTAAATATGCAGCTGTAAATATGGGAGAGGGTGTGGAGGTTGTCCTGCACACTCCTGTCTACACCTAGGTACAAAGGCAGTGACCCCAAGCAAGGAAAGAAGTGCACTTAGAGGCTTTCCCGATGGAGACGCTGTGGGTGGGAGGGAGAAAGTCACAAAGCCCTAACGGCGATGTCACAGTCTGAATGAAACAGAGGCACAGGCAATATTGTTAGAGTCTAATGGCAGGGCAATAAACAGTGCATGCAGAAAGCAGGTAGAAACTGCAACTGCCTGTCTGTGCAGGGGAAGAGCTGAAACACACACACCTAAAAGGGAGCTTTTCAGCCCAACAAAATGTTTTGGGCTGAATATTCGGACAGCAGGCAGAATAATGGACAAGCGGAAAATCGAGGAATGAAAAAGAACTCTGGGCTCCAGCGACCCAAGGAGGATACATTTTACTGCATGGTTTCTGCGATGCCAGAGTCCAGATGGCAAGGCTAGTGGTGTGAAAGAAAAGGGTCTGGAACAATTTTCAGAGTAGGAGTGCTGGCCATCAACTTTACCTAACTTAAATCCCCTTGTTCTTTTCGTGCCACGGGTGCAGTCTGCAATAAGTCAGCACATGCAATGGCATCAGTGCCCATGGGAGCGAGGGGCCCACTCCAGTCCAACTGTTTTCGTTTTTCATTATCAAGGCACAACAAACAGGCCCTTTTCATTGCTTCTGCTGGGATCGTAGCACCCTTGCCAGGAAACTGATCCATGATGCTTCTATACATTTTGAGATGTATTTATTTAATGCAATTGTATATGGTGCAGACTTTCCCAAAGATGTCAGGGCGCTTTACAATAGAACCAAGAACGTTACATTGCAGATGGTTGTTCTTTACTTTGTAGGGCAGGGATGTGTCTTTGTTGACTTCTGTGTTAGAACACAGCTTACATACTTTCGCCCTTACTGTGGCAAGAGTGTCAATAATCAGAACTGTAAAATACCCACATTTTCATTTACAGAAAGGAACAGTAAACACACCTCTCTTGTTCAAATAGTTAACAACACTTTTCACAAGACAGTTTGTATGTGAGTGCACAGTAAATGCTCCAAGGCCTTTTTGTTAATTCTCCATCTGAACTCCATCAAGAATATCTGGGGGTGCTGCAGCACCACCCGCACTCCTACTTCCAGTGTCACTAAGTACACAGTAAAGCAGACTGGGGGGTTGCAGCCCAAACGTAGCCAAGGGGGCGGGCCTTAGTGAGTGAATTTTGGTAGCAAGTTTAAGCCAAGAATCTGCCGGTCGGATAGGAATTGTACATTTTGAAGGTGACATGTCCAGAGTGTTGTCACAGGGCGAGGTGAGTAATTAGGGTTGAGTGTTTAGAAAGGTGTCAAGAGGGTGGGAAGGTGGTCATCCTCTTGCTATCAGCGCTATGTTCGCCTCTGAGACCGGTGGCCGCAGAAGGCCGTGCCTTTCCACGTGGGTAAGGAAGAGGAGCTTTAGGGAAGCAGGGATGTTTAGGGAAGCAGGCATGTTTTCATAAAAAACTTCGGAAGTACAGAAATTGGAGTGTGTCAATAATTTCCAAAAACGATTTTGTTTGCAGTGCAGCAATTAATTTGTAGATGTGAGAAAAAAGTAAAAAATAAATTTGTTTGGAGTGCAGTGTCAAACTATAAATAAAACAGTAATGACAATGGTGTCTTTTCTTGCAGCTGATTGTCGCGTGTGGGTGATGGGCCATTCTTACGTTACCAGGTTGGAGCAGTGGGCGAGGCGCAAGAGATGGGATCTGACCTTAGCGAGGACTCAAATTCTATGGCTGGGTTTTCCGGGAATGAGATGGGGTCAGCTAAAGTGCAGACTGCAGCAATGTCTAGCAGAACGGGGCGGTCCTCCCAGCATCCTGATTATCCACCTAGGGGGGAATGACCTGGTCAAGGTGGGGAGGAGAGCCTTAATGGAGGCCATGCAGAAGGATGTGACAGCTATAACTGACCAATTGGGAGCCACGGAGGTAATATGGTCTGAGATTGTGCCCCGCAAAGCCTGGAGGGGAGCTAGGTCGGTAGTTGCAATAGAGCAAGGCCGGAAGAGGGTCAACAGGTCCATGCAGAAATTCATGGAAAGGAGGGGCCTGGGGTTCATTAGGCATGCGCTGATACAGGAAAGGACTGAAGGATATTATGAAAGCGACGGAGTCCATTTGTCTGGGCTGGGAATGGATATCTTTCTCCTAGACTTACATGAAGTCCTGTCAGCGGCAGGGTGCCGGTAACTGGGTAGGTGGGGGGGCTCTGTCATCGACGGGGGCCTCCTCCAGAGCTGTGGCGGAGTACAGGGCGATCTGGAAGCAGATGGACAGTAGGGGTACCTCTGCGGCAGAAGGATACAGTCTAAATACCTCTGCCTGGCACAGTAGGGTGCCCGAGCCAAGAACCTGGAGCCGAGGGGGTTCCAGGAAACAGCGTCGGCGCCCCGTTAGTCCTTTGGGCGGTCGGGGGGCCTGAACCGACCGGGGGTGTGCCTCATCTCCCGCCCTGACAGGGGGGGCGGGAGCCTAACAAAATAAAGTGATAATGTACTGCACCGTCTGAGCATCGACTCGCCATGCAAGATGGCTCCTTGGGCATGCGGGTCAGCGAGAGGCTGCCGCTTTGGATCGCCTGTAAGATGACCCACCTACCAGTATCTGTGTTGTACGTAATAAACCTGCATCACTGCTTTCCCACAAATAAGTCTCATGGTTTCCTTGGTATGTAAGTGATGTGCGCAGGGCAGAGTAAGCACTGATGGTGTGGGCACTATCGCTCTTACTGTGGCAAGAGTGTCAATAATCAGAACTGTAAAATACCCACATTTTCATTTACAGAAAGGAACAGTAAACACACCTCTCTTGTTCAAATAGTTAACAACACTTTTCACAAGACAGTTTGTATGTGAGTGCACAGTAAATGCTCCAAGGCCTTTTTGTTAATTCTCCATCTGAACTCCATCAAGAATATCTGGGGGTGCTGCAGCACCACCCGTACTCCTACTTCCAGTGTCACTAAGTACACAGTAAAGCAGGCTGGGGGGTTGCAGCCCAAACGTAGCCAAGGGGGCGGGCCTTAGTGAGAGAATTTTGGTAGCAAGTTTAAGCCAAGAATCTGCCGGTCGGATAGGAATTGTACATTTTGAAGGTGACATGTCCAGAGTGTTGTCACAGGGCAAGGTGAGTAATTAGGGTTGAGTGTTTAGGAAGGTTAAGTTTGAAGAATTTAATTTTAATCTTTAGGAAACTAAAAAAGTCCAAGTTGGAGATGTTGTGCGTTTTGGCCAGAGGTGACTTTACAAGTTCATATCCGACTCTCAACCACAGAATTCAATTATAGACACCAAATTAGCCAAATATTTTGACATAGGGTTTTTTAACACATCATGGCCGATAACTGGCATAAGATTGTAAAACTCTCCCTGAACAATAACATTATTCACTCTCTTATTCAGTCCAAATTATTTCAAATGAATCTCCCATATTGGTCCCCTGCTCGATTGCAGGAAAAGAAACTATGAGAGAACGACAAATGCTGGAATTGCAACCAGGAACCGAGGGGCTCGCATCAACACATGTTTTTCGAATGCCATTTGCTTGTTTCAAACTGGCTATCGATGGAAAGTCATCTTTCAGTTATATTTAACATACCCATTACCTTATCCGTTTCTGTGGTAGCATTGGGTCCCAGGTCTCAGTAACCACGCTGCACTTAGGAGCCAATGATAAGAGACTGCTAGACCTAGTTCTGACGATTGCAGTTAAAGTCATTTTTTCAAAATGGAAATCTTTCAACCACCTATCACTTCAAACACATGATGGGCATGGGTCTCGTATCTCTAAGGGTCACACAAGTTACAGTCTGAAAATCAGGCTGCACCTCCAATGTCTAGTGCAGTTTGGTGATCCCTTGATAAATACATTGAGATAATATCACAAGGCCTCGTAGCCAGGCACGGCTCCTCGGTTGGAGCAGAGGGGTGTCGCCCCACTTAAATTACCCCAGAGATGGAAAAAAAATCTAATTCATTACCATTTTATTTTTCATTCCTCGTCCAGAGCAAAGCATCACGGTACGGTGGGGCCTGCTGAGAAACATCAGCAGGGAGGGCTATAAATGCACTGTTTAAAGTGAGCATGTCTTTTTGGCCGCCGTCTTGCGATGGACAGCCACACATGCGCACTTTGAACATCTCTAACCCTGCTGCCTTAAGACATCTTGGTTAAAGCAAGTGCATGCCTCCGGAGTGTTGCTGCTCCTGCCAATCAGGGTACTGCTCTCCTACAGCATGAGATCAGCTCCAGGATTTTCCAAGGAAATTTCCTGTTGGCTGGAATGCAGTCATTGAAAGAAGACATTGGGTGCAGAGGACGTCGTGTTTGTCTTCAGGTAAGTTTTTAACTTTTTTTATATTATTTTTGCATGCACACCCACCCCCCTCCTCATAGATGCCAAGTGCTACTTGATCTTGAACCTAAATATCACATACCCAGAGGGGCGGAGCTTGCCTGGTCTAAAGATGGCCGCTTCGTACTAGAGCTCCGCCACACACCGGATCTATCGTCAAGGATTTGCACTTCATCTACTCCAATCGCACCGGGAGACTCCGGATTAAAGAAGCCCTTTGCATGCTGATCCTAGCGCTGTGCCCATGAAGTGATTTACCCGCATGCAACCGAAGTTCTGGCCTGCAGAGAGCATGATGACATGCGGCCTGTCTGCTTGGCTGACGAGTGCGGCGTCCATCGTGGTTACGACCTGTTACGGCTGCCGTCTGTGCATCGATGCAAGCGGGGCCCCTATCGGCACAACTCCGGTTGAGAGTCCACTGAGCTGCATTCTGTTCCGAGGGGTACACCAGAACCGAATGAAGTAAGTTAAGTCCCGCTACCGTGCTGATTGAGTGACGCGGCTGAGCCTAGTGAGGGAGTGTGCTGCAGGCCGCATCGCGCTACACGGCAACGGCCCCTGGCCCCTTGCGTCATTGATTTGGAGTCATTGGCCTGACACCCCCTGGCCTGAGAGACTTGCCTGTTGGTGCTGTCTGGGTGGGTGGGGTGCCGCCGCTGCCGCCATCTCCCTCGCGCTGCCTGTTCTGCTTGGAAACCCCTCCTATATCAGGGTAGGGGGACGAGGTAACATTCTTTGCTTCAGTGTGGGGGCAGGGATCAGCCCCACATCGGCGTAAATTGCTGCAGCGGCCGAAAGCCCTGGCACAATACTTCTCTTATCTGTTGTGACACAGGGATGGCGGCGCTGAGCACTCAGCCTGCAGGTTTCCATGTCTGGGCCTAGTGAATGCGTGACTGAAGGGCCTGCTAGCCGGTGGTTGCCGAAATGGGAAAGCCAAACAAGTCTGAGCCAAAGATCAATTTTGAGCAGCGTAAATCCCGGCGCTTTGAGGATGCTGTGGAAAACATGATGTCTGAACCTGACAACCCTGCTGAAGACCATGTCAGTGACATCAAACAGATCATTGCCTTCATGCAGCAGGGTCTGACAGCTATTGACTCCAAAAGTCCTCTGTAGCACTCTTGCAATTTGAAGGTAAATAAGATGCTACTGCTAGGTTTCTCCTAACTGTTACGGTTTGTTACTTCTGAAGCTTTAAGATTGGTACTCGGTGATGTGCCGGGGTAGATTAGTTTGATATTGTTGGGCAACATCCGCCCCATTGCGTTACCTACTGCTTTTCATTACTTTCTAGGGGTTTGCTAGAATTGGGGGTCTCTAGTTGGCACAGGTAGGTACTTGTGACAAATAGGGAACCTCTCCTCTAGTGAGGGTAAGGGGGTACCCATCTAAAATAACCCCTGCTCACCCCCTTGGTAGCTTGGCACGAGCAAACAGGCTTATCTCAGAGGCAGTGTGTAAAGCATATGTGAACACATACAGTAATCAAGTGACAACACTACGACAGAGCCGGAGTTTGGGAGCCGGCGTCGATCAGTCCAGTCAGCGGCACGAGTCGGGCGGTGCGTCGAGAAGCGTGCGAGCGGTGCCCAACTCCGATGCATTCACAGGACTCGAAGTGAGCAGCAGTGACCGCGTCGGTCAGACCAGTACTTATTTATTTATTTATTTTGAAGGTTTTATATAGCGCTAGCTCCACCCAAGGGTATCAGAGCGCTTTACATCAGCAATGGCATTACACAATATGAAAACAATCAAAGTAGTTGACCACATATGAGTTATACAGGTGTTAGAACCAAGACAAAATACAAATAATAATACAGGCAAAACAATAATGATTAAAGGCACAGAATAGGTAGGGATAGAATAGTGAGTTGCAGGAACCTGAATGTAATTGTAGAGGAACATTTATATAATGTCAGGGAGGATTTAACGGACATAGTAAGTCGTGGGAGGTAAAGGGAGGGGGAGGGGAGGCGACTAAAGGAAAAAGGGAGGGGTGAGATGAGGGAAGGGGAAGAAGACTAAGGAGGGAGGAGGAGAGGTTGTCAGGAATGAGATCGGGGATTTAGTATCCCCAGAATGTGGTGAGTAGATGAATTTTCAGGTCTTTTTTTAATCTGGGTTAGGAGGGGTTACATCGAAGGTCTTTGGGTAGGGCATTCCAAATGGTTGGGACCTTACCTGAGAAGGAGCGGGATTTGGAAGCAGGTTTTTTGAGTAGGGGGGAATGAGAAGGAGAGTGTTGGAGCTTCTCGGTGTTCGGTCACAGCCAGCTTTTTAAAGTTTATTGGAGAGGTAGGCTGGGGTCTTCTGGTAAAGGGCTTTGTGTGTATTGCAGGCAATTTTGTGGGAGGATCTGCCTTCAATGGGGAGCCACTTTAGGGAACTGACGGCAGGGGAGATGTGGTCCATGCATTTACAGTTTGTTGTTAACCTGGCGGCTAGGTTCAGAACGGATTTTAAGGGGGCCAGGTGGATTTTGGGGGTGCCGGAGAGAATGGCATTACCATAGTCTACTTTGGATAGTACAAGAGACTAGATAATTAATTTGAAGTATTCAGCTGGGATAAAAGGTTTGATTTTTTTGAGATGGCGGAGAATGAGGAGAGCACTTTTTGCAGAGTTCTTGATGTGGGAGTTAAGTGTGAATTTATTGTTGACAGTGATGCCTAGTGATTTAACCGAATCGGCGAGGGAGAGAGAGCAGTTTAGCGCATTAAGGTCGGCAATCCATGTTTGGATTGGGAGTGGGTTGTTTTTGGGAGAGAAGAGGATGATCTCAGTTTTTTTGGGGTTGAGTTTCAGATGATTGATGTGGAACCAGGTTTGGATCTTAGTTAAGGCTGAGTTAAGGTGTAGGATATCCGCATGGGATTTAATTTTATAGTACATTTGGGTGTCATCAGCATATAGGTGGTAGTTGATTTTTTCTTGTTTGAGTATCCTGGTAACGGGTTCAATAAAGAGGTTAAAGAGAGCGGGAGAGAGGATGGATCCTTGAGGGACGCCAATGGAGACAGAGGTTGGGTTAGAGAGGCAGTTTTGAATTTTTATTTGTTGTGTTCTATGTTGAAAGTAGGAAGTGAACCAGTTAAAGACTGTGCCACTGAGGCCGAAGCGGTTTTTGAGTGTGTTTAGTAGGGTTGGGTGGTAAACAGTGTCAAATGTCGTGGAAAGGTCAAGAAGGATGAGTAGGTAGGTATCACCCTTATCCAGGGCTAGGGGAATATCATCGACTATGTTGAGAAGTGCGGTTTCCATGCTGCACCCTTTGCGGAAGCCAGATTGAAGGGGGTCGAGCAGGTTAAACGTATCAATGTGTTTGTCCAGTTGGAGGAGGGCACATTTTTCCAGGGCTTTGGAGAGGAAGGGAAGGTTGGAGATAGGGCTGAGATTATTAGGGTCGTTGGGGGTCAGGTTTGGGATTTTTGGGGATGGGAGTTATTTTCCCGAGTTGAAGGGAGATGGGTACATTCCCTGTTGAAAGGGAGGCGTTGATGATGTTGGTCCTGTAGGGGACGATGACATGTTTGAGATCTTGGATGAGTGCAGAAGGGAGAGGATCTTTTGTGTGAGAGCAAGGTTTAATTTTGGCTAAAATCTTGAAGACCTCCTGTTCTGATACAGGGTAGGGTGGAAATTATGCCATGAGGCGTTATTTTTAAGCGGGAGGGAGATGGGTTCTGGAGGGGTGAGAGAAGGGAGGGGGGAAGGGGGTCAGGGAAGTGTTCAAAGTGGGAGGTAAAAGAGGTGTGGGGATCAATGGTGGTTGGGGTTGGGTGAGGGTAGAATATTGAGGAAGGAGTGGTCTATTTTTTCGATTTTTTCACAGAAGAAGTTGCCAATTTCTTCGCATTTGTTAGTGGAGGTAATCAGGTTAAGGGGTGCCGGGGTGGTTTGGTTTCTAATGATGTTGAACAGTTCTCTCAGTCTGTTTTTGGCACGTGATAGTTGGAGACGAAGGAATTACGCTTTCTCTGAAAAGATGTGTTTTTTGTAAGAAGCTCTCGCTGTTCTAAGGAGGGTAAGGTGGCCTGGGGAGGGGTGTTGTCTCCATGTTCTTTCCGCCAGTCTCAGCAAGCGTCTTTCTTTGTTAAGGTCTAGGGTGAACCAAGATTTAGAGGGGGCATTTCTTAATGTTTTAGTTTTCAAAGGGGCCAGTTGGTCTAACACCTCTGTTACAGTTTTGTTGAAATGCTCCGTAAGGTCATTAGCATTAAAGGTGGGGGGTGAGACTAAGTTGGGATTGGAGTTTATGCTCCAGTGCGCCAGGAGTGATTTGTTTAAAGTTTCTAACTACTACTGTAGTTTTTTTTGGTTTTTTTAGGGGCCGGGGGTAAGGGAGGGATATTGTGAACAGAATGAGATGGTGGTCCGACCAGTCGATGGGGATGATGTTAGATAGGGATGTCAGATCTGGGTTGGAGATGATTGCGTCTAGTATGGCTCCTTTGGCGTGGGTAGGAGAGAGGCAAAGGTGCTTGAGGTCGCTTATCTCGAGGAGATTATTTACGAGGCTGATTGCCAGGTCATTAGGTTCGTTCCAGTGGAGGTTGAGATCTCCTAGGAAAATGTTTTTGGTGTTGGAAAGTAACGATTTAGTGAGGAGATCGGATAATTCTTCAGCAAAGGGAAGGGGTTCACCCGGGGGATGATAGATGGAGTAGCGAGGCGTTGCACGTCGCGGTGTCCACAAGTCGTGGTGCAGGCAACGGCTCGGTGACGGCGTCAGGACGGAGTCGGTGAGCTCAGAGCTTGCATTGTTCGATGAGGATGCTGTTCGATGCGGTGCCTACAGGACACCAGGCCGGTCGCGAGAGTCAGTCACAGCTCCCTGCCTCTGTAGCCACTGAAACAGCGTTTCAAGCAGCAATCCACAAAGGCTGGTGAAGTCTACTGGTCCTGAGACTTCGGTCAGGGGGCAAGCTCTTTTCCAAGCCCTTGCAGATCCTTCACAAGTTGAAAATAAAGCACACAAAGTTCCTTTCTCCTTACTTTGGCAGTCAGGCAATCACTGCAGGCCAATCCCCCAAGCAGCACTTCAGATTAGGGATAGTCTCTCCTCAGTTTCTTCATGTTCCTCTCCTCGGGAAAGGTTTCTTCTTGTAGTCCAAAAGTGATCTAATTTCTTGGGATCAGGGTCCCTATATTTATATCCCAAAATCCTTTGTCCTCTGAAGGCAGAGGGGCCTTTGCCCAGTTCAAACCAGTTCTGGAGCAACTCCTTCTTTCCTTTCACAGTGCAGGGCAGAAACATCAGACGCCCCACAGGAGGTGGAACCAGCATTGTGGAGGGAAAGCACAGCCCTGAAGCACTTTGTTGACATGATTCTTTCTCCCCTTTCACAGTACAGGGCAGAGAGATCAGACGCAAAATAGGGGGTGGAGCAAACACTGTGGGGGGCAGGCACAGTCCTATTCAGGTCCCAGGTGCAACTCCTCCCTCACATCTTGATGCAGATCTCTCTATTCACCATTGGGCAGACCCACCCTGTCTCCTGGAATCCCCCAGCCCAGTCACTCAAACTCCAGGCAAGGAATACCCAACCTAGCAGAGGCAGGCTTTGGAAAGTTAGACAAGAAAATACCTTTCTAAAAGTGGTATTTTCAAACACAGAATGTTAAAACCAACTTCACTAAAAGATGTATTTTATCATTCTGAGTTCAGGCATACTAAACTCGAATTTCTACCATGTTCCCTGAGTCGGTTAGGATTATAAGATGTAATAAGCTAACTGCCCTTTCTGGCCTACGGAGAACAGGTAGTCTTGCAATAGTGAAAAACGAAAAGGGCTGTAATTCACTATTAGGACATGCCACACACACCAGGGCATATCCTACCTTATACTAGCAATGCACCTTGCCCATGGGCCTACCATAGGGGTGTCTAAAATGAAGAAAAGGGAAGGTTTAGGGACTGGCAAGTGGGTGCACTTGCCCAGTCAACATGGCAGTACAAGACTGCACACAGGCTCTGCAATGGCAGGCCTTAGACACATTTTACTAGGCTGCTTCTGTGGGTGACACAACCAGTGTTGCAAGCCCACCAGCAGCATTTGGATTTACAAGCCCTGAGCACACTCAGTGCACTGTACTATGGTCTGACAGGTAAACCAAACAAGCCAATCGTGGAATCACTAATTCATACATCAATTAACAATAGGGAGAGCATATGCACTTTAGCACTGATCAGCAGTGGTAAAGTGCCCAGAGTCATAAAAAACAACAAAAACAGGTCAGAAAAAATAGAGGAGGAAGGCAAAAAGTTCAGGGATGACACTGCAAAAAGGGCCAAGTCCGACAGGGTTCATTGTAGCATTTGTTAAGGTAATGTGCGATTTTTGATTGTCTTTTTTGGTACTGGGTGGGCTGACAGTCACATTTGCATAGTTGGGGCAAGCAAGGCATGGGAGGGAGCGGGTTTGAGGTGTCTTTTGTGTATTGTTTTTTGCAGCTCACATGATTTTCTCTATCTATAATGTACGGGGTAAAATGCGGGGTATCAATGGGTGGCAATGTTACTGGCAACTTCTTATTACATGACAAGTCCACATTCTAGCAGGGCTCATGGTAAGTAGCTGAGCCACATGGCGTGGAATTTCAGGGGCATAAATGATCATCGAAAGGTGCGGAAAATTCTGGTGTACCTGAAGCGTTGATTGGTCCTGAGCAGGCCTTATTTATTCCGGTTCGCACGCTCTCGTACAATCTCCGCACAGTGTTCGGAGCCTTTCAGCATGTCCGACAGGAGGTTTAGGCTGCGGCAGTCTTTTTAGATGCAGAAAAGGCCTTTGATTCAATTGAATGGTCTTTTATGCATGCAGTGCTGCATCATATGGGTGTAGGCGAAGTCTTCTTACAATTGATTTGAGTGCTGTATAACTTGCCAATGGCCCGGGTGCGTACTGGTGACACGGTTTCCGCCCCCATTTCAGATCTCACAGGAACTCGTCAGGGGTGCCCTCTATCCCCACTATTATACGTAGTAGCTGCTGAGCCCCTGCTGAGGGCACTACAGGAATATCACGGTCATAGAGGACTTTGTTTCCCTCACTACAATTTAATTGTCTCAGCCTATGCTGATGATATACTCTTGTATACCCGTGACCCTGAGGTCCATCTTGCTCCGGTGATTCGGGAAGTATTGCGCTTTGGGGGGCTTTTGGGATTAAAGATCAACTGGGACAAGTCCATAATTTTTCCATTACCTCCAGCCACGGAGCAGATCCCTCTTGACTTCCCACTGCAATGGACATCAGACCCGGTGCGCTACCTGGGCATCCAAGTTCATTCTGATGCAGACTTAGGGGCTCATTAGGATGGCGGACGGAAGGACGTCCGCCGTCCTGGAGTAGGCGGAAAAAGCCCTTTTCCGTCCGCCTGCCGCGGACAGTCCGACCGCCATATTAGGATGGGATAAACTGTCACAACTCCGTACGCGGCGGAAGAGAACGCATCGCCGCTGAATTACACCCGACCCCGCAGCGGACGTAACCAATCCAGAGACACCGCCATACAGAATGACGTCTCCGACCGTGTCCCAAATCACGATGGCGGAAAACACACATAAAACCGCTGCGGAAAGACAACCTGCCTGAACACGGCGGATTCCCCACAGCTAACAAACCACACATTGCGAAGATACCCACCACAAGCAGCTCGCCCACATGGACCCAGCACTACACGCTTTTCCGATACTCTTAGCGATCCTCCACCAGCAAGTCATGGACCATCATCGACGACGACGCAGGTACGCTACACACCATTTACTTCCGGAAGGGGAGTACCTGGCAGGGCTGTGACATTGGGAGGGGGAGTGTCATGTCACAGGAAATACATTGACGAACGCACCAAAATATACACAATAGAAGTACACAACCGGGAATGACAGCGACAAACTTCTAAACATGATAGATTAGCTTTATTCAACATAATAGGTGCATAATATCGGAAAATCCAAGAGCATGGGCAGTGTGCCCAACAAAGCAGGTACATCATTGGCAGCATATGAGAGGGCAGAATGCATTATCAGAACAGCAACAGGGCATTGTGGACAACAGAGCAGGTCCATCAGAGGCAGCACGTGAGAGGGGCTAAGTGCATCAACAGTCCATTGCACTGAACAGGTCCATCAGAGGCAGCACGTGAGAGGGGTTAAGTGCATCAACAGTCCATTGCACTGAACAGGTCCATCAGAGGCAGCACGTGAGAGGGGGGAATGCATTATCAGAACAGCAACAGGGCATTGTGCCCAACACAGCAGGTACATCATTGGCAGCATATGAGAGGGCAGAATGCATTATCAGAACAGCAACAGGGCATTGTGGACAACAGAGCAGGTACATCAGAGGCAGCACGTGAGAGGGCAGAATGCATTATCAGAACAGCAACAGGGCATTGTGCCCACACAGCAGGTACATCAGAGGCAGCACGTGAGAGGGGCTAAGTGCATCAACAGTCCATTGCACTGAACAGGTCATCAGAGGCAGCACGTGAGAGGGGCTAAGTGCATCAACAGTCCATTGCACTGAACAGGTCCATCAGAGGCAGCACGTGAGAGGGCAGAATGCATTATCAGAACAGCAACAGGGCATTGTGGACAACAGAGCAGGTCCATCAGAGGCAGCACGTGAGAGGGGCTAAGTGCATCAACAGTCCATTGCACTGAACAGGTCCATCAGAGGCAGCACGTGAGAGGGGCTAAGTGCATCAACAGTCCATTGCACTGAACAGGTCCATCAGAGACAGCACGTGAGAGGGCAGAATGCATTATCAGAACAGCAACAGGGCATTGTGGACAACAGAGCAGGTACATCAGAGGCAGCACGTGAGAGGGCAGAATGCATTATCAGAACAGCAACAGGGCATTGTGGACAACAGAGCAGGTCCATCATTGGCTAGCGAAGTACGTGTGTCAAGCGACCCGTCACAAGGAGACTAATAAAACATAGGTGGTTACATACGCAATCTACACACAAACTTAAATGAGATGTGACTGATGGCAACTAGACCTCACACCACAGAATCAGGTGGACTGCTTGAACAACTCGACTCGGATACACTGCCAGCACCAGCAACAGGAGTGTGAGACACAGCCACCGATCTACTGACTGACACATGAGCCATAGACCCAGACACACCGCCAGCACCAGCAACAGGAATGTGAGACACAGCCACCGATCTACTGACTGACACATGAGCCCTAGACCCAGACACGCCGCCAGCACCAGAAACAGGAGTGTGAGACACAGCCACAGCTGTGGTGACTGACACATGTGCCATAGACCCAGACACACCACCAGCACCAGCAACAGGAGTGTGAGACACAGCCACCGATCTACTGACTGACACATGTGCCAGAGACCCAGACACACCGCCAGCACCAGCAACAGGAGTGTGAGACACAGCAACCGATCTACTGACTGACACATGTGCCAGAGACCCAGACACATCGCGAGCACCAGCAACAGGAGTGTGAGACACAGCCACCGATCTACTGACTGACACATGTGCCAGAGACCCAGACACACTGGCCGGACTTGTCCCTGTACACTGACCAACAAATACCATGCCTGCACCTGACACATGTGAGTGAACAGCAGCTGAGCCACTAGGACCACTGAAATGTTGAGCCACAGGACTGTATGGGCCAGGAGGCAGGGGGGCTCTGGGAGCTGTGGACAGCTGTACTGGAGCGACATTGGGGTGTTCAGGTCTCACTGGTGTGTGTCTCCATTTCTTTGTGAAACGTAGGGGCACCCCGGACACGCCTGGACTGGTAAGTGGAGTGGCATCACCAGATATCAAAGGTGTATCATGTGCTTGTGGTGGTCTGCTCTCTGGGGACGTGCTGGACCCTGCCTGCCGTTTGCTGTGTGCCTGCCTTCTGCCCTCTGCATCATGTGTAATGGGGGATGCAACAACAGTGTACTCCTTCCTCTGCTTTAGCGGGCCGTGGATGGGAGTAGAGGTATGGGGGGACTCCACCGCTGATACATGTGTTGTACGTTCCTTAAACATCATCCTCAGTGCAGCCAGGGGTGAAATATGCCTGTCCTTGATGGTGCTTGTGTCTATGGGAGAACCCTTGGCCATGGGATGTGCCTTGGACGTCGGAGGTGTCCTGTCCCTGGAATGGCCCTGTTCCCTTGCTGGTGCCCTGTCCCTGGGTGCAGACATGTCCATTGTAGTGTCCCTCTCCTTTGAAGCTACCCTGCTCTTGGGAGGTGCCCTTACCTTGGTACTGTCCTTGTCGTTGGGTGTGACCCTGCTCTTGGGAGGTGCCCTTTCCTTGGTACTGTCCTTGGGAGTGTCCCTGCTCCTGGGAGGTGCCCTTTCCTTTGTACTGTCCTTGGGAGTGTCCCTGCTCTTGGGAGGTGCCCTTTCCTTGGTACTGTCCTTGTCCTTGGGAGTGTCCCTGCTCTTGGGAGGTGCCCTTTCCTTGGTACTGTCCTTGTCCTTGGGTGTGACCCTGCTCTTGGGAGGTGCCCTTTCCTTGGTACTGTCCTTGTGCTTGGGAGTGTCCCTGCTCTTGGGAGGTGCCCTTTCCTTGGTACTGTCCTTGTCCTTGGGAGTGTCCCTGCTCTTGGGAGGTGCCCTTTCCTTGGTACTGTCCTTGTCCTTGGGAGTGTCCCTGCTCTTGGGAGGTGCCCTTTCCTTGGTACTGTCCTTGGGAGTGTCCCTGCTCCTGGGAGGTGCCCTTTCCTTTGTACTGTCCTTGGTAGTGTCCCTGCTCTTGGGAGGTGGCCTTGGCTTGGGAGTCTCGTTGGTGGGGGATGGCTGTGTAGCATGTGAATCCATTTCCATACACACCCCTACATGATCCTGTCTGTCAACTCCAGTGTTGGACACGTCGTCTTCGGATAAAGAGATCACAGGCTTAGGGGAGGGTGTCTGTGCCCTTCGTGCCCTGCCTTGCTGCCTGTGGCTGCTCCTAGTGTAATAACCAGAATAAGAGGCCTGGTCTGAAGACTCACTCTCCCCTGTAACATCAAGTGGTGTGGATGGTTGTACAGAAGTAGCACCCTGTGTATGCGACTGTACAATGGCTGAGGACACAGTGTTTGCCAATGACTGAACTGTTCTGTGGAGACCAGCAACATCGCCATGCATCCCCTCCATGAATGCCACCACCTGCCCCAACTTCCTATCGTGGTTTTGGAATGCATTGATCATGATGGTCTGCCCTACACACAGCTGTCGCAGCAGATCAACAGCCTCTGCACAAAGTGCACTTTTTGTCACTGGGGCAGGGGCGGCGGTTCCTGCACCGAAGGCAACTCTGCTCCCCCTCCTCTGGCGAGCCCGAGCAGTACATGTTGCAGTGGGTGGCAGTGTGGGCCCTGTGTGCTGTGTCCCGTCTGAAGGTGTCGATGCCCACTCCCTGTCTGTGCCAACAGTGCGGACTCACCAACACTTTCTGAGGATGAGGGCGATGGTGTTTCCACATGCGAGTCCTCAGGGACGGTCCTGTCCCCCTCTCCGGGGCTGCCCCCTTCAGTGTCAGTCTGCGTGTGCGTGACCTCTGAATCGGAAGCATTGCCACCACTCATCTCCGTCGTCTGTGAATCTGAAATAGAGAGCAACGCGGTGTGAGTAAGTGCCACACTCACGTACTGAAGGACAACAGATCTAGGATTCCATTACATACATTGTACATGTAGCACACATCTGCACAGGGTGACATGCCTGACACGGAGGTTGTGCACCGGGCCTGGCCCCGCGGTGGGTGACATGCCTGGCACGGCGGTGGGTGACATGCCTGGCATGGCGGTTGTGCACCGGGCCTGCCATGGCCGGTGTACGGTAGATGATGCAACGTGACTGTAAGGGGGGTCATGACCTGCCATTTCGATATCCATAATTACAAATATGTGTTGGCCTGAACGTCCCCCGCGGAAGGCGTGCACCGCCATGGTGGCGCCACTGATTGAACATTGTTGCAAATGATGCAACCGTCGCGGAAGTGCGCACTTGCGGTTGCCGATGTGTGTCCGTGACGGTCCATGCACATGCAGCCAATGGGAAGAGGGAACGCGGGCCGCGTATGCCCATTTTTAAATCGCGGAAACAGTGCACCGCCATGGCGGCGCTAATGATGTTATTATTTGGACCGTGCACCGTGCTGTATAGTCCGCTAATGCGTTATGTGGGTTGTGACCGTGCTGGCGACACTGCATATGTAATGCACTATATCATGTGTGTTCATACTATGCTCATTGATGTGCACAGAATGTGCTACACATGTGCATGTCGACGTGTTGACGTCTTGTACTTCCCTACACACGTTTCAAATACTTCACATCTACACTGTACATCAGGCCTGTCTCGCCACAGTCAGAATCTGTTGACAGTGTGTAGTTTATGTGTGCTAATAACAATGGTGGGGGTACACATGCATTCTGTGTATGTGTGTTGCCTGTTGTTTGACCATGCATGTTATGAGCGGATGCTCACCATTGTCAGTGTTGCCATTGGTGCATGATGACATGGAGTGTGTGTAGCAGAATCGTTTAGTGTCTGCACGTGAATGTGTGTCAGTGATGAGGCTTGTACAGATTTGGGTCCTTACACAAGTCTTGTTGGCAGTAATGTTGACATGAGACTAAGTTGCATTGTACATGTTGACACACTTCATATTGCTAGTGGCTGCACATTGTTCATAGGGCACTCCGTATTGTCGTTACTTTCTGGGATGTCACACATATGACTATTGTCCACAACATTTATCTTTTTGCTAGTGTTGGCTTACATGTGATGGAGTTGCAAAGACATGCGTTGTTTGTAAGTTGACTTATATTACATCTACTCCCACACTGGAGGGCTCCAAATGTCCATCGCCCATACACTGTGCTGGAGGATATGGTTGACGAGGAGGTGATCAGGAAATTCCGGCTAGATCGACGTCGATTGATGGAGCTTGTAGACCAATTGTCTCCTCATCTGCAGCCATGAAGGACGTATCCTGGTTCCATTACACTCACAGCTAAGGTGATGGCGGCACTACACTTTTTTGCTACTGGCACCTTTCAGTACACAGTTGGACATGCAGGGGGGATGTCACAGTCCATGTTCAGCATGGTACTTCGGGATGTTCTAAAAGCCATGATGCTGTACAAGGATGACTACATCCATTTCTCACGGCCGGCAGAGTTGGCAGCTGTCAAAGCAGACTTCTATGCACTGGGTCAGATACCACACGTAGTGGGTTCCATTGATGGCACACATATCGCTCTCATTCCACCACGGGCACGTGAGCCGGTATATAGGAATCGCAAGCACTTTCATTTGCTCAACGTGCAGGTGGTGTGCCTGGCCGACAACATCATCTCCTATGTGTGTGCATGATTTCCAGGCTCTGCACATGACTCCCACATCATGCGGAGCAGCATTGTCCCCGAACTGATGGCAAATCTGCATCCAGGACACGCGTGGCTTGTTGGTGAGTATGCTGTGGGGACATTTGTGATTTATGTGTGGCATGGGGTACCCACCAATTCTGGTTGTGATATTTGTGTCTGTCATCCCCCTACATAGGCGACTCGGTGTACCCAAACCGGCCCTGGCTCCTGAGTCCCATACGTAATCCTACTACAGCGGGTGAAATGCGCTACAATGATGCCCACGGAAGGACACGTAGAGTGGTGGAACGTACTTTTGGACTGCTAAAATCTAGGTTTCGATGCCTGGATAAGACCGGAGGGGCCCTGCCTTACTCACCAGGCAAAGTATGCAGGATCGTGATTGCCTGCTGCATGCTCCACAACCTGGCAGTGCGCAAAAACATTGAACTGATCTTGGACCCTGAAGACCAACAAGTTCCTCGGCCTCCCATCCCACCCATGTCGACTGATGAGGATAGTGGTGAGGAGGAAGGTGTGGACCAGAGGCGTCAGCTCATTGATCGCGATTTCCCTTGAATGTGAGTGACTACCTCCTGTGCCGGTTGACAATGCGTTATGTATGTTTGCTGGTGGTGTGTGGATGTGGTGTCCATCAGCTGCCTGTTCTGATATGTTATGTTTGCATGTATGTGTGTTTATTTCTCTGGACATGCAAGTCTCCATGATGTGTGTCCTCTCATCCACTGAATTTGTGATGTGTGTGGTTTGTGGAATTTTGCACTGCTGTGTGTTGTGATGGGTGTGATTCACTTACCTGACGTGTGTTTGCTGTCTCTGATTTTCCCTAGGTCACTCCCACAGCGGCAGGATTCTGTACGACATGGTTCCCTGCACCTGGTCAGGTCTGTTTCTGAGACAATCATGTGAATAAACATGGAGGCAACACATCGTTGAGTGTGTAAGTGAAATTTATTTACAGGTTGTGCATTGGTGCTGGTGGATATATACAAGTAAGTGTTGGGTGGGGGAGTGTGAGTTGAAGGTCATGGTAGATGAAATGTCCGTGCTGACACCACATTGGGTGTTGTCCCGCTAGTCCAGCAGACCTGTGCCAATACTTGGCGTAGTGGGACAGGATAGTTTGCGGGTGGATGGCAGCCTCAGGCAGTGTTACAGTCATTGTCGGCCCCTCTTTGAGCGTGTAGATGGAGCATCCCCACTGCTCTCAGCTCCATCCAGCCTCGGACGGCCCCTCCGTCATGGAGGCGCTATGGAGTCAGCTTGTGGGGCAGGTTGCTCAGGGGCCACATCCATGTCCAGGGGCACAGGTGGCGGTGGCGGTGGTGTTGCAGACCATGGCGGCTGGACACTTGGTTGAGGGGGGGCAGGGAGGGTGTTGCGGTCTAACCATACCCTCCACAGTGATGTGTGCTGGCCCAGGAGGTCCACTATTTGGCCAAGGCGGCTGTCAATGGACCGCAACACATTGGTGTTATCAACCGAGTCCTGGTGGGCACGATCAGCATGTCCCTGCCCACGGTCATAGGAAGCCTGGACTCTGCCGCGAGCTTCCAGTGTCTCAGCAGCAGGATGGGGTGGGTGTCCTTCCCCAGCTTGCCGGTGTGAGGTACTCCTGCTTGGGGGATGTTGTCTCGGCTCTCTCCTTTCCCGTCCACTCTCCCTGCTTGCCTGGGATGTTGATGGCCCTGCGTCTTGCGGTGGGTCAGGCAGGGTGGCACAGGCAGGAGTGGTGGTAATGGTGGTGGTGGAGGTGGTGGTGGTGGTGGGTCTACAGCTCACTGTGGCAGGTGTTGCAGGAGTGACACAGGCCACGGTTGTTGAGGCAGGGATTTCCAGTGAGCCAGATGGCCCTGGCTGTGTGCATTGGCCCGCTCCCTCCTCCGCACCGGAGCTGGCTGTTGCATCGTCACAAGAGAGTCCTGGATGTGAGTGAGGAAAGTGTGGCGGCGGGTTGCTGGTTTCACCAGTCAAATTGCGATCACCTGTGGGAAAAGATTTTGATGATCAATACTTTGGACATGACATGTTTTGATTGACATACATTACTTTTCAGTGTCCTCTCGCACACACCCCACCCACCACCACCCTCCCTGTGGACATGGGGGCCTGTTGGGAGTTGTAGTGCTGGTCTCTCAAACACCCCACCCACCACCACCCTCCCTGTGGACATGGGGGCCTGTTGGGAGTTGTAGTGCTGGTCTCTCACACACCCCACACACCACCCTCCCTGTGGACATGGGGGCCTGTTGGGAGTTGTAGTGCTGGTCTCTCACACACCCCACCCACCACCACCCTCCTTGTGGACATGGGGGCCTGTTGGGAGTTGTAGTTGTGACCTCTCACACACCCCACCCACCACCACCCTCCCTGTGGACATGGGGGCCTGTTGGGAGTTGTAGTTGTGACCTCTCTCACACACCCAACCCATCACCACCCTCCCTGTGGACATGGGGGCCTGTTGGGAGTTGTAGTGCTGGTCTCTCACCCACCCCACCCACCACCACCCTCCCTGTGGACATGGGGGCCTGTTGGGAGTTGTAGTGCTGGTCTCTCATGCACCCCACACACCACCCTCCCTGTGGACATGGGGGCCTGTTGGGAGTTGTAGTGCTGGTCTCTCACACACCCCACCCACCACCACCCTCCCTGTGGACATGGGGGCCTGTTGGGAGTTGTAGTTGTGACCTCCCTCACACACCCCACCCACCACCACCCTCCCTGTGGACATGGGGGCCTGTTGGGAGTTGTAGTTGTGACCTCTCTCACACACCCCACCTACCACCACCCTCCCTGTGGACATGGGGGCCTGTTGGGAGTTGTAGTTGTGACCTCTCTCACACACCCCACCTACCACCACCCTCCCTGTGGACATGGGGGCCTGTTGGGAGTCCTTTACATTTTGGTGAGTATGTAGCCCACATGCATGGGTTGGAGCCTGGGAGCTTTTTCTTCTCAGTTGTGTGAGGCAGGCCATGTCTATGTGCTCGTGGTGCTTGGTTTGTACTTACCAGCCTCTTCTCCTTCCTCAATTCCTTCCAGGCTCTCTGGGTGCAGTATGCCCAGCACCTTTTCCTCCCAATCAGTATAGGGAATGGCTCCGGGGGTGTGCCGCCGCCAGTGTGATGTGCTCGCAGATGGTTTTTAGCACAAATGCCTTTGACCCTGGTTTTTAGGTCATGCCACCGCCTCTGGATCTCGTGCTTTGTCCTTGGCACGGTCCCTGACGCATTCACCCGAGTTACTATCCTGTCCCACATGTGATTTTTCTGGGCCACGGTGGTCTGCTGGACTAGTGTCCCGAATAAGTGGGGTTCAACACGGATGATTTCATCCACCATGACCTTCAACTCTGTCTCCGTGAATTTGGTTTTTTTTTTGGGTGCCATGGTGTGTGGTGCTCAAGGTGTGGGTTGATTGTTTTGCGAGGTGCAGGTGTGTGGTGTGTAGGAATGGTGTGGTGGGTGTTTGTGTGGTGGGTGTGTTTGGGTGGTGGTTGTATGTGTGCAATTTGTCTCTGCTGTCAGTCGTCTCTGCCCTCTTGCTAGCAGCTATGCTGTGATGCAAAGGATTGTGGTAGTGGGTGGGCGTAATTTTATAGTCTCTGTCGTGGTTGTGTCCCAATGGTTGATGGCAGTCAGGTGCTAGGTGGGTGTTTTGACTAGTGTGGAATAGTAGGTGCTTGGGGGGTTGTCATTGTGGCTTGTGATTGGTGTGGGTGTTTCAGGTGGGTGGGTGTCCTGTGTAGTGTGTTTTGTATTTACTTACGTCTGCCATTTGTAAATTGGTTTGACGGTAGGGATGGTGTCCGTGTTGTCCTTCCGCTGGGATGCTGGGTTTCTCGTTGCATTGTTTCCGCAGCGGTCGTGGATGGAGGTGAGTTCCGTGGGACTGGCGGCGTGATCCTAATCGCGGGAACGGAGCATCCGCAGGTATTGCGGTGGCTGTGCCTGTTCCCGCGGTCATGATCGTCCGCCGCGGACGGAGTTTCTTAGGTTCCGTCCGCTTGCAGCGGTCTGAGGTGTACTCCGTCCGTCGCGGACGGGGTTTGATGTACTCCGTCCGCCGCGGACGGAGTTTCATGGCATTAATATCCTAATCGCAACGGCGGTTTCTCCGCGGAGCGGTCGGGTGTATCTTGGCCGCGTCCTTGGCGGACGGAACCCGTTTCCATCCGCCATCCTAATCGACCCCTAAGTCATTAAGGCGAACTACGGTAGGGCTATTGACAAGCTTGGCGACGATATAGACAGATGGTTATGACTTACACTTTCTTTAGCAGGGAGGGTCTCTCTAATGAAGATGGTGGTGCTCCCTCGCTTTCTATTTCTCTTCATCAATATTCCCATAGTAGAAGCTGGCGTGGGCGGGCAAGACCTCTAGGGTTGCTTTGGATACTCTCATGTTGCCATATACTGCAGGAGGCCTGGGCACCCGGATCTGGAACTCTATTACAGGATTGCGCAGGCCTCACAAGCCCACAGTTGGGTTATCGGCCCACTGGATCTGCCTCAGATCCAGATCGAAAAGGTCGCTGCTGCCCCAGACCCCTTACCTCGCTTCCTGACCAAGGCACCATCGAGACGGTGTGGGATACTTAACTCTGTGAATTCCACTGTCCATGCATGGAATGCTCTCCTTAAGATGTATAATGGCGCTCAATTGTATTCATCCGACTGCAAGTGGAGTGGTGTCAATGGTTTGCTCTTAGCTCGCAGAGAGGTACTCATAGCTCATTACGCAGTTTACATATACATGCAATGGGAGATCTATTTAAAAAACGGCCAGTTGGGCACATGGGAGGAGGATGCCGGTGGTGTGAGGATGCCTTCTGGGCTGACGCAATTCCATTTCTTTAGAGCCCGCCATGCTATGCGCGCTGTTCTTGGTGATGAGCTATTGGAGACAATGGAGATACCTCCCCTGTCCATACTTTTGAGCTCACAATCACCTGGTAAGCGAATCTCTCGTCTTTATGCCTCGGCTATAATTACTAAGACTTCCCCTCTCACGAAGGCGAGGCTGGCTTGGCAGAGGGACATAGGGGTTCCAATCACGGATGATATATATATTACTGCTGTGAAGTCACATGCAAGATCTCCATGAATGGTCGTCACAGATTGGCCCATTTTAAGTTCTTGAACAGGGTTCATTATTCCCCACTACGCCTGCACAAGTGCGGATTATGAGATTCGGATAACTGTGAATGATGTGATATGCTTGGTGCTGTACTTTTCCACATAGCTTGGCAGTGTCCCCAGGTGGAGGTCTTTTGGGAAAATATTTTTAAGATGTTGAATGATATTGTTGGGCTCTCACTTACTTCAGGGCCCTTATTAGCGCTGTTGGGTTACACGAAGTCCCTCGGAAGAACATACGCAATCTGACAGCAATGGGTCTTCTTCTAGCTAAGCGAAGACTTGCAATGGGGTGGATGCGGGTCCTATACCTACTATAGCAGAGTGGGAAAAAGATATGATCTACTGTAATACCCAATCAGATGTTTATAACAAAATGCTTCTGCCTTGTACCCGCCCAAAAGGTTTCTGGGGTCTCTTTGCAAAATATTAACTGGCACAACAACACACCGATGAGGAACAGGACTGATGATGTATGTGCTACTACCGCCCTTAGATGTTAATGTCCCCTAACTATTATCACAGATATTTTGATGATTTCACTTGTTATTCAAAATATGCTTTTCTGTATATCTCTTTGTAAATGGACTGCGGCAGTTTGAACTACTCTGCATTGGAGCAATTTGGGGTTTCTCCCCCTCCCTTTGTATACTACCGTACCCAGGGTGTTAAAAATGGGGATCTCTAGTTGGCAGCAGCTGGCGCCGAGGTCCAAATAGGGATCCTTCTTCCTAAGTCAGAGTAAGGGGGCTGCACCCTTTGATAACCCCTACTCAACCCTGTGGTAACGTAGCACAAGCAGACAGGCCTATCTCAGAGCCAGTGTGTTAAGCATTTATGACCATACACAATAACACAGGAGAGACACTACAAATGGATCCCACAAGTAGTTATAGAAAAATAATTATCTTAATATAGACTGAACATGAGGCTAAAAGCGCTCAAGAAGCGACAATTCACATAATTACAGATTCACTTCAAAAGCAATAAAGGTACTCAAAAAGGATGTGGACCGGACTTAGTTCGAGGCCAGGGTCCACAAGACCCGGTGATGCACAATATACCTGGGATTTAAAGGGGCATGGCACGCAGCCTCGCAAGGAAGCCGCAGTGATTACAGGCGACTCGCAGTGGCCACAGCTCCCAGCTGTAGCGGTCCGTGTGGTGCACTCGTAATAATCCTGTGACGGGGCTTAAAGGTGGGCACCCAGCAGCACACGCAGGTGATAACAAGATCCTCGAAGTGGGAACTAGTGCGGGCACTTAGCAGCACAGCTCCTCAGCTGCAGCGGCCAACAATAGCGTTAGCGATGATTCTCGTAGTACAGCAAAGGCGGGCACTCAGCAGCACAGCTCCTCAGCTGCAGCAGCCCACAATAGCGATGATTCTCGTAGGATGGCAAGTGCAGGCACTCAGCGGCACAGCTCCTCAGCTGCGGTGACCCACAATAGCGATAGCGATGACTTTGGTAACACATGAAAATGCGGGCACTCAGCGGCACAGCTCCTCAGCTGCAGCGGCCCACAATAGCAATAGCGATGATTCTCGTAGGACGGCAAATGTGGGCACTCAGCGTCACAGCTCCTCAGCTGCGGCAGCCCACAATAGCGATAACGATGACTTTGGAAACACAGGCAAATGCTGGCTTTTAGCTAAAACAGCTCCTCAGCTGCGGCGGCCCACAATAGCGATAGCGATGACTTTGGTAACACAGGCAAATGCGGGCACTCAGCGGCACAGCTTCTCAACTGCGGCGGCCCACAATAGCGATAGCAATGACTTTGGTAATACAGACAAATGTGGGCTCCCAGTGGCAACAGCTCCTCAGCTGCGGCGGCCCACAATAGCGATATGATTACTTTCAGCCCACGTTCCCCGCAATAGAACCAGAGGCTCTAGAATTCTCAACACAGGCCTCACCTGCGAGTAGAATCCCCCTCAAATAGGAATCCAGGCAGCTGATGGGTGAAGTCTAATGTCCCTGAGACTTCTGCAGGAGGCAAGCTCAAATCAGGCCTTGAGTAGTTGCTACAGCAAGATGGATGAAAGTTTTAAAGTCCTTTCCCTCTAGTTACACGGACAGAGGTTCGTCTTGATATCCCGAAGTAACATTCCGGGGTTTTAGCACAGATACTTATACCCCAAAAAGTATTTGGTCTTAAAAGTCGCAAACCCCTGAACCCAGCAAGAACCAGTTTGGTGTCATCCTGGAGCACTTTGTTTACAAGGCTGCATGCTTTCTTTCAGGAAGAGGGGGTCTGCCATCAGACACACAGTGGGAGGTGGAGCCATCATTCACCTTGCCAGGCACAGTCCTGCTCAGATCAAAGGGTCACCCCTCCCCATACTCCAACTGCAGATCTCTCTGTTCAATCTAGGTCGAGCTCAGCCTGCCCTGTTCCTGCAAAACCAGGCGGCCAATACACATAACAGCAGAGCCCACGGGAAGGCTTAGCCAGGAGAACACCCACCTTTCATAAGTGGCACTTTTAAACATAGAACACATAAGATGCACTCTAATATTTTGAGCTCAGGCATACTAAACTCAGTTTTCCTATCATGTCCCTTGGGTCAATATACAATAGAGAGAATTCACGCTGTAGCACTGAACGGCAGTGGCACAGCGCCCATAGCATCTAACACCAGCAAACACAGAGGAGACAAAAGCGAAAAATGGAAGGGAGACCCACGGCAATGGTGCCAGGTCTAATACGTGTCCCCACCAGCTGATATGTGAGGAGAACTACTCACCCACTTGGGGGTTCTCATGACTAAGGTGGAAAAATCTGGACAGACCATCAGCATTGGCGTGTTCTATACTAGGGCAGTGATCCACTGTAAAGTCCAAACCCTGTAGGGAAATAGACCACCTCAACAACTTTGGATTCTCTCCTGTCATCTCCATCAACCATCTGAGGGGCCTGTGGTCTGTCTGAACCCGGAATAGAGTCCCAAACAGGTGTGGTCTCAGCTTCTTTAGTGCCCAGACAACAGCAAATGCCTCACGCTCAATTGCACTCCACCTCTGTTCCAATGGAAGTAACCTCCTACTAATGAAGGCTACAGGTTGGTCTAGGCCCTCCTCATTGATCTGTGACAGAACGGCCTGAACACCATGCTCTGAAGTGTCTGTCTGGACAACAAATTCTTTTGAAAAGTTGGGCGCTTGAAGTACAGGGGCTGTGCACATGGCCGCCTTCAGGGCGTCAAGAGCTTTCTGACAGGCGTCAGTCCAGTTGACAATCTTTGGCTGCTTTTTAGAAGTCAGCTCAGTCAAGGGTGCAACAATGTTGCCATACCGCTTGACAAACCTCCTGTAATAATCTGTGAGTACTAAAAAGGCTCTCACCTGTGTCTGGGTCTTTTGTGGCTCCCAAGCCAGGATGGTTTCAATCTTGGGCTGTAGGGGTGCCACCTGGCCGCTCCCCAGCTGGTGCCCCAAGTACACCACAGAACTCTACCCATTCTGGCACTTACTTGCCTTGATTGTGAGGCCTGCCCTTCGCAGTACCATCAACACTTTCCAGAAGTGGGGCAGGTGGTCCTCCCATGAGGAACTAAACACTGCAATGTCATCCATGTAGGCGGCACTGAAATCTTCCAGCCCAACCAACACCCTGTTGACCAACCGCTGAAAGGTGGCAGGGGCATTCTTCATACCAACGGCCATCACCCTGAACTGGTAGTGCCCATATGGTGTGACGAATGCTGACCTCTCCTTTGCCCCATCAGTCAAGGCGATCTGCCAATACCCAGACGTCAAATTAAACATGCTGAGGTACCGTGCAGCCCCTAGCCGATCTATGAGCTCATCACCTCTGGGAATCGGTGTACGTCAGTCTTTGTGATGGAATTGAGACCTCGGTAGTCCACTCAGTGCCGAAGTTTGGGGTTAGCACCATGTGATGCAGCCTTTGGTACCAGGAACACAGGGCTGGACCAAGGGCTGCTAGAGGACTCAATCGTGCCTAAAGCAAACATTTTGGAGACCTCCTCCTTAATGTATGCCCTGACCCGGTCAGTCACTAGGTAAGCCTTGTGCTTAACAGGAGGAACTGTCCCCAGTGTCTACGTCATGGACGCACCAATCGGTGACAGTAGGCACCAGGGAGAACAGGTCACTTAATGGCCCCAACAGTTGGCGACAGTCGCTCTGCTGCTCGGGGGTCAGTGTGGTGGAGAGGACCACACCCCCCCACTGACCCATCTTGTTCCTCTGCACACAGGTCAGAACGGGGTTCACTTTCCTCTTCCATTCCCGCATCTGTGGCCAGAAGCATGCTCACTTCAGGCTTCTTCAAGTGGGGATTCAGGCGGTTAACATGCAGGACCCGCAAGGGGTTTCTGGGAGACCGCAAGTCCACCATGTAGGTAACAGGACTCTTGTGCTCCACCACCTCAAAGGGGCCGGTCCACTTATCCTGGAGCACACAGAGCTCCACTGGGGCCATGACCCAAACCTTTTGACCAGGCTGAAACTCAATCAGAGTGGCATTCTGATCGTGCCGGCGCTTCATCTCTTTCTGGCTGGCTTCCAGATTTGCCTCAGCAAGTTTTCTTAAATGCAGAATCTGGTTCCTGAAGGCCAGCATGTAACTAAATGCATCCTGGGGAGATTTCCCGGGAGATTGCTCCCAGCCTGTCTTGACCAGAATCTGAGGTCCTCTTACCTGGTGACCATAGAGCAGCTCAAAGGGACTGAACCCTAAGGACTTCCGTGGCACCTCACGGTAAGCAAACAGCAGGCATGACAAAAGGACATCCCACTTACTCCTCAAGGGCTCCTCTAAGCCCATAATCATGCCCTTAAGGGTCTGGTTGAATCTCTCAACCAGCCCATTACCTTGGGGGTGTTCAGGAGTCGTCAACTTGTAAGTTACCCCACACTCCTCCCAAAGAGACTTCATGTATTTGTAAATGAAGTTGGTTCCCCTGTCGGACACCACCTCTCAGGGGAACCCCACACAGGAGAAGATTCCCATCAGTGCCCATCCCATCACAGGGGCCGTCACTGTCCTGAGCGGGATGGCTTCAGGGTACCGGGTGGCATGGTCTACCAAGACCAGGATGAACCTGTTGCCCATGGCTGTCTTGGGGTCCAGGGGCCCCACAATGTCAATTCCCAATCGCTCAAATGGAGTACTGACAACCAGGAAGGGCTGGAGTGGGGCCATGATCTTCCCCCCACTCTTCCCACTTGCCTGGCAAGTTTTACATGTCGTGCAGTGAGCATCTGAGCTCCTGCGCATCTGGGGCCAATGAAAGTGGGTGACCAGCCTCTCGAAGGTCTTGGTCTGCCCCAGATGTCTGGCCAATGGCACATCATGAGCCAACCCCAGTAGGAAGGCTCTGAAGCACTGGGGCACTACCAGCACATGGGCTGACCCAGGCTCAGCAACCTTAGGCTCGCTGTAAAGGAAGTCATTCTCCCAATAGATCAGATGTGACCCTGACTGATCAACTGCTGCCTGGGCTGCAGCCTGTCGCTGCAGCCCCTTGAAAGAAGGGCACATTCTCTGCTGTTCACAAAATTCCTCCCTGGTGGGCCCTCCTTCCTGCTGCCAATCGATCAGCTCAAGCTGGTCCCCCAGTTCGGCTACTTGTTCCCCTGTAGGCTCCAGGGCACCCCCCTCAAGGTCTGTTCCCTCCTGGACCATGGGAACATGGGAGCCAGTTTTCTTGAGCCACCTCACACTGGCTCTTAAAGTTTTCTGCTGACACTACTGGGCAGAATGCATGGGGGACAACCTGCTCTTTAGACACCAACCGGGAGCTGACAGCATTCACACTACCTCCTGTGTCCCTCAGATCCTCCACCGTATGGTCATTGATGGTCACCCACTGCCTTTACTTCTTAGTGTTATCAGGCAGCGTGGGGTTAGGGACCTTCTCAAAGTCTCCTAGCGAGACAAGCGTCAATTCTACAGGATCCCACCCACTTTGGACATCCACATCCTCCCATCCAAGGGCTACACTAGCAATCTGGTGGGGGCGCACAGGGTGGTGCATTGGAGTCCCTCTGGGGACACTGGGGATCTTAATACCGGTGGCCCAATTGACACACTTAAAACAAGTAAGAGGCCCCCTTTGAACAGGCCTACCTGTCGGGAGCGCTGACTTTGTCTCAGGGGGAGGCTGGGACACCCCTCCTTGGTGCCCTTGGGAATTACTTTGGGGCCCTCTCTGGAACTCCCTCGGTTTACCCCTGTCCCCCCACTCCTCTGCTGGGGACCCTGCCCACCTTTGACAAAGTCTCCCACAGGACCCTTGCGATCCTGGGGGCTCACCAAGCGGTCCGCCTCCTCAGCAAGCTCCCGAGGGCTAGTTAGCTTGCTATCAATAAGGTGCTGGCGTAGCTCTG
Source organism: Lissotriton helveticus (assembly GCF_964261635.1). Lineage (NCBI taxonomy): Eukaryota > Metazoa > Chordata > Amphibia > Caudata > Salamandridae > Lissotriton > Lissotriton helveticus. Next base: position 1,106,437,638 of record NC_136068.1, read on the forward strand.
GAAACCAGTTACTGGATAAATGCTCCCATGCAAACAAATCATACAATTGCTCAAAAGTTTCCACTTTGCTACCCTTTACCCAGCAATCCCTTGCTCTGCCAAAAAAAGACGTATATTTGACCCAAGTGTTACGCTCTAACGTCTTGCAGGTTCTAAACCTCTGCCTGTGCATTTCTGGGGTAAAACCATATCTGTTCATCAAGGCCTCTTTCATGTGGGCATACACTATCCTGCTCTCTTCAGGCAAATCCCACAGGGTATCCCTCCCATCACTCACAAAGCATCCGCACAACCCCGTTCCCCAATCCTTCTCAGAGACTTGGAGGGGCACCATGGCAATCTCATATGCGGCAAACCATTGCCCAATATCCTCACTCTTGTGGAAATCCTTCATGACATCCTTGGGTATGTACACTGTACTCTCTGTAGGTACTAAAGGTATGCTGCCACCAGAGGGGGCAATCTCTAAACTCTTAGCCTTGATCTCCAACTCCCTCAATACTCTCTAATGCTCAAAAAGTTTCATTTTCTCAAGCTCAAACGCCAACCTGTTATTCTCAATATCCAATGTTTTACTCTCTAAGTCCTTCTGACCTTCTAATTTGGCCATCTCCAAACTATGATTCCTATCTCTCTCCCTGTCCTCCATCTCTTCTGCAGACAGACCCTTTGAGGACACACTAGTACCTGGATTGGATAAGGGTCTTCTGATACTCCTCCTTCATAGAGAGACTTGCAACAGGGATTGTGAATCGCTTGCAAAAAGACTTTAGCTGTTTGGCAGTGTAGGTTTCTAACCTCTCTTCCTCAAAGATGAGATTCTCCGAAGCATTGGACGTTGGCCTACCCATAGTAGGCATAACTAGCAATTACAATCAAAATAGAACAAAATCAAACCGTATGTGGTTGTGCCTAGGCCTACACTCACTAGTAGTGTCACTAGTTATTGTATGTGGATCACAAATGCAAGTCCTGATTCTCACTGCTGACCACCAATGTTAGAAATGGGGATCTCGAGTTGGCGCCAAGGTCCAAATAGGAATCCTTCTTCCTAAGTCAGAATAAGGGGGCTACACCTTTTGATAACCCCTGCTCAACCCTGTGGTAACGTAGCATGAGCAGAGAGGCGTATCTCAGAGGCAGTGTGTGAAGCATTTATGACCATACACAATAACGCAGGAGAGACGCTACAAACGGACACCACAAGTAGTTATAGAAATATAGTTATCTTTATATAGACTGAACACGAGGCTAAAAGCGCTTAAGGAGCTACAATGCCCATAATTACAGATTCACTTCAACAGCATTAAAGGCACTCAAAAAGGTTGTGGAATGGACTTAGTGTGAAGCCGGGGTCTAAGTGACCCAGTGATGCACAATGTACCTGAGATTTAAAGGGGCACGGCACGCAGCGTCACAAGGAAGCCGCAGTGGTGACAGTCGGACTCGCAGCGGCCACATCCTTCAGCTGTAGCGGTCCGCTGGATGCACTCGCGCCAATCCTGGGACGGGGCTTAAAGGCAGGCACCCAGCGGCACACGCAGGTGATAACAAGATCCTCAAAGTGGGGTCTAGTGCGGGCACTCAGCGGCACAGCTCCTCCGCTGCAGCGGCCTACAAAAGCAATATCGATGATTCTTGTAGGACGGCAAAGGCGGACACTTAGCTGCACAGCTCCTCAGCTGCAGCAGCTCACAATAGCGATAGCGATGATTCTCGTAGGACCGCAAATGCGGGTAATCAGCGGCACAGCTCCTCAGCTGCAGCTGCCCACAATAGCGATAGGGTTGACTCTCATAGGACGGAAAATGCGGGCACTCAGCGGCACAGCTCCTCAGCTGCGGCAGGGTTTTAGTACAGATACTTATACACCAAAAAGTCTTTGTTCTCAAAAGTGACAGACCCCTGAACCCAGTAAGAACCAGTTTGGTGTCATCCTGGAGCACTTTATTTACAAGGCTGCATCCTTCCTTTCGGGGAGAGGGGGTCTGCTATCAGACACACAGTGGGAGGTGGAGCCATCATTCACCTTGCCAGGCACAGTCCTGCTCAGATCAAAGGGTCACTCCTCCCCATACTCCAACTGCAGATCTCTCTGTTCAATCTAGGTCGATCTCAGCCTGCCCTGTCCTTCCAAAACCAGACAGCCACTACACATAACAGCAGAGCCCATGGGAAGGCTTAGGCAGGAAAACACCAACCTTTCATAAGTGGCGCTTTCAAACACAGAACACAAAAATAATCTTCCCCACAAGATGCACTCTAATATTCTGAGCTCAGGCATACTAAACTCAGTTTTCCTATCATGTCCCTTGGGTCAATTTACAATAGGGAGCATTCGCACGGTAGCACTGAACGGCAGTGGCACGGTGCCCAGAGTATCTAACACCAGCAAACACAGAGGAGACAAAAGCAAAAAATGGAAGGGAGACCCACACCAATGGTGCCAGGTCTAACACCTGGTATGTAATTTTTGTGTCAATGATGTTTCTTGACTATGTAATCTGATTTTCTTTATGTATTTTTGTTTAATTTCTGACTAAAAACTCAATAAACACAAATTTTAAAAAAATATGTTAAAAAAATAACATACCCATGTCTAGATAGCAGATATCCTCGCAAAACCGTCTTTCTCCCCCAATCCAATTTCACGTTTAGCTTTTCTTTACTATGAAGGTGATACACCATTATGACGTACACCTAGCAGCAACGTACACTTGTTACATTCCAGATACACAAGTTACAATCTGTATGTGACTATCTACTCACATACCCTTCTGGATGCAATGCAAAGTATGTTTTTTAAATGTGGTTCTACTAGATCAGCAATGTTATTCCTCTTATCTCTGACGTGTGTCTCACATCATCAATTAGAAGTTCTTATATAGCCAATTGTCATTCATATTGTGACAACTAGTGTATGTAAGCCAATATCACTCCATGTGTAATCTGTACATCATACGCTTGGTTTTACTGATACAGGTACCCAACCTTTGTTTGTATCGCAATGTTGTCTGATTGTATGCCTGTTCTCTCAAAACTAATACAATATTTTGAAAAGAAAAACAAAATCCAAGAATCTTTCAGGGCCCACCTAACTGCAACTGAATTGAGGAACCAGCACTACAGATATTTGATTACAAAAAAGCTTAGTAATATTTATTTCATGTTTGAAAATGTATCCCAACCTGTATGTGATAGATGTATCAATAAACTGCTGCCAGATTATGCGCACTTGAATCCTCAGAGCAATACGTTGGTTGGTAATGAGATGACCGAGTGGCCTGACTGTGCGTGTTATCTTCTTTGTGCTCCTACTTACATTCCTGGGTCAGGTAGCAGGATCCAGGGGTAGCAAAAATATTTTTTCTCTTCCAAATGCAACTACTTTTACTTGGGGACACAATGCTAATAACCAACAAGCAGCTCCAACTGCAACTTTAGGACATCTCCTACCCTATCACCTGTCCTCCACCTGGCCCAATCATATTATCTCAAATACAATACATGGTGGGACCGTTCCCATAAGGTTGCTCTCCGTCCTTTTACATCCAAGCCCAAACCTCTCTGGTGTGGTGTCCCTCAGGGCTCAGCCCTTAGCCCCCTACTTTTTAATGTCAATCTGGCCCCTCTTTTTACTTTAATAGCAAACTGGGGTGTCAAAGCAATTTCGTACGCTGATGACACACAGCTGGTTTTCTCCTACAAAGAGCAGTCAGAGGTAGCCTTTGGCAATTTTAAGGGCTGTCTTCGTTATATTGCTATCTGGATGAACACTAACAAATTAAAATTAAATGCAGGGAAAACTGAGGTGATCTTCTTTGGAAAAGGTCAAGTGCCTACGTCTGATCTTTGGTGGCCCACCGAAATGGGGCCCCCACCGCTCCCTAGCACTAGTGCTAAAAACTTGGGAGTAAGATAGGGATGATGGCCTTTCTTTCTTAGCTCATATTCAACAGGTTACATCGGGGTGCTTAAACAAACTTAGAAATCTTCGAAAGTTTCTGGATTTGCTGCCAGCAGATTTCCGTAAAGTAGTAGTCCATGCTACTGTAACTTCAAAATTGGACTATGCAAATGGCCTATATCTTGGTCTGCCGAAGTATGCAATCCAAAGGCTACAGATGGTGCAGAATGCGGCTGCGAGACTGATCAAACATATCCTGTTTAAGCATTGTGTCTCTCCGCACCTATGCAATCTCCACTGGCTTCCAGTGGTAAGCAGGATCGAGTTTAAGGCTCTGACCCTGGCTTACAGGGCAGTCCAGGGCAAGTGCCCTAACTATCTTAAATTAAGACTCCCCCAGTATCAACAATTGTGGTCCCTACGCTCGAATACGCTTAACTTGCTCTCTGTCCCCAGATTTGCGAAGGCTCGTCTTGGGGGGAGAGCTTTCTCGGCTAGAACAGCCAAGCTGTGGAACGCCCTACCACTTGCCATTCCCAATGCCAATTCAGAGCCCTGCTTTAGGAAACAGTTAAAGACGTGGCTTTTTAATCAGTAATTTCATCTACTTCTGCTTTCTTTTCTGAATCACTTAGTTCACGCTTGCTGTTCACTAAGCGCCGGGACACCTCCTTGTGAGGTAGCTGTTCGCGCTCTACAAAACTCAGTATTATTATTATTATTATTATTATGGTGGGTAAGGCTGGTGAGTGTGTGTGGTGAAAAAGTGATACAGTGAACTGCTCAGTGAAACATAAGCGATTGAGCAGAGGTGCCTTCGCCTAACAAAGAAGCATTCTAGACACTGGTCAAAGAGATGTACCTTTGTTAATTGATAATGGGAGAACTGCATTCTCATGGTGTACAATGAGTCCCACTAGGAGTGGGCCTACTTTCTCATATTTTTATTCAACATCTCTCAATGTGTCTCTTTGCAGCGAACCAGTGCATAACTCTAGCCTGGAGACTGGAGCCAAGTATAGCTGATCCTATACTGGTGCTTAATTTCCTGGTGACTACTATCCCTCACTGTGGGAATCTGGGTATAAACCTCATTCATGAGATTAAGGAGTGCTGTCTCTTCTTAAGCCATGCCTTTTCAAGTGGAGTCTGATGTAAGAGTGAACCTGAACCAGCCTTATCCGTCTATCACAAAGCCAGATGTGCCATAATGATTTTGCCACCATCCCAAATGGCCAGACAAACAAGTCAACGGCAAAAAACATCTGCTTCCCCGAAGTGACCATTCTTCTTCCGGTCCACCAGAGAGGCCTCTTAGAAAAGCCTCTTAGAGCTAGGGTTTCACACTGGGCCGCCAGTGTGCATGGAACTGCCATTAGCTTTGAGCGGTGAAGATAACTGACCAAAACTACTCTCGTTTGGAGGAGCATGCAGTGCATTTGTCACTTTGTCAATCTGTGGAGGTATCATATTGCCCCATGTCTGTTACTACCATGAGACTCTTGGATTCAGGGGCCGTATTACAATAAGTGCCCTGGGGGTGCAACAGGAGTTTGCCCCTGCTTTGCATGCCCCCTTGGCACTTTGGAATTACAGAAGGGGGAAAAGGCGCTAGTGCACCACCTTCAGTAATACCAATAGTGCTGGTGCACTTAAAGCACCAGGGCTAACTTCAGGAGGCATTCCCACATTTGGGGTGTGGTCTATGCAAATGAGGGAATTCCTTTGCTGCCACACTATATTATAGATGCGGGCGCAGAGGCAAAGAAGCTATTAGGAGGCGCACTCACATTGTGCCACAGGTGAGTGTGCCCCCTGGGAGCAGACCTCTGTGTAAAAGGGGTCCTATGGACCCGCAGACCTCCCCCACCTGCAAGGGGATCTCTATTTCTCTTTAAAAGTGCAGTTGGGCTGCTGCCTGCACTGCGAAAACATGGAGGAGCTTTAATGCAGCTGCTCCGTATTTTCACATGAATGTGCTGCCCCCAGGGCAGCGTGAGTTCACTGCTGCCCTGGGGTAGTGCATTCATCATAATAGGGTGCATTTTCAATGTTTGCGTGCAGCACACTTTTTAAATAATGTGCCAGGCGCAATCAATGAAAATGCGTAATAGGGCCTCCGGTGATTGAAGTTCTGGATTAACACAGGCTAAAGCAAGCCTACATGCATAACAATAAGCAACAAAGCTGGCCTTAATGCATTGCCCAGACAGAGGTATGGCTATAAATGGTGTAGCAGGTGCAGTGGCAATATTCCTTATTCACACCAGGGCCAAAGGCACCCTTGCTACATCACGGTACCCAACCTAACATGGGAGAACTCTGCTGAAGACGTGAATGTTTCGATTACCTACTGGTAACCTATCTTACCAAGATTCGTAGTCCTCCTCATTCCAGTAATTGCAGAATGAGTCATCTCCTCCTCCAACACAGAGATTTCACCACACCCAGGGTCAAAGGGCCCTGTTTTAATAGAATTTTTGTATGTCTACATTAGCTGATATAAGCATTTTTTTCCACTACCACTTTCAGAATTTTACAAGCCAACTATTGGAGTGACACATGGGGGTTTAAGACTTGGAGGAGAAGGACTACAAATCAGGGTAAAGAAGATTACTGGTAAGTAGTTGAATCATTACTGCCTCATCTACATCCTCCTTGTCTGAGTAATGAATGAGATTTCATCAAGTAAAGAAAACAGAAAGGCAGACAATAGATGCCACTGAAACATTTAATTACACCAGCAATTACTTTATTGCTGACTTTAAAACAGCAAAAACAAAATTCTCATCACTTGATTTGGATAATTCATGTTTGTAATAATTAATAAATGTGTGGTGAGAAGATCACTTTGCTGCCCTGCATACCTCGGCAATGAAAGCACCACTGACATCTCCCCAGAATTCGGACACTGCTCTAGTTGAGTGGCTCTCGATCTGGGAAGTAACTATGCTACCCACTGCCATGTAAGCCTGACGTGACTTCTAGCCTGGTCGTTCATCTGCCAATAGTATGTGTCATCACTTTTTGACCTTTACTGGCTACCCCACTGGAAATGAGAACAGAATTAGTAGATCTTAACTCTTTTGTGCAGTCCAGGGATGTAGGCAGAGTTCACCTCACATCCACTGATGATGGAACATCTGGGACAGAGTCTGAAAAGACAGGTAATACCAGTTCTAGCGCCACGTGGAAATGAGACTACTGTTCGAACAAACTTAGGGATCCAGTTTCAGAACAACCCGATTCGGGAAAAATCTTGTATAAGGGAAAGATGACATTAAGACCACTAGATCAATCAAACTCCTGGCAGATATGCTCCAAACACAATGCAGCGACTCGAATTTAACCCGAGGTTGTTGCGGTCACAACGTAAAGTAGTAAAGAAGTGGTAGCAGAGTGAAGGCTATATATTGTCTACTATAGACATACAAGAATTCTGTGGAAACAGGATCATTTCACCTGAGCGCAGAAAAATATCACTGTCTGAGGCTAAGGTGCCTTCTTCTGTAACTACTGGGGTAAGGGGGACGCAGATGGAGGGGTAAATCATCGTGCCTCTCTGCTGAGACTCTCTCAATACATTGGTTTCCTTGCCCTACGGATGCTCTTCGAGTCACACTGATTACTATTCACATTTAATCCAATTGCATTATTCTGCATTCATTTTATGACTGCACGGTCCCTGCGCGCTGACAGGTCCCCTTGTAAAAAAAATAGAACCCTGGATTGTGCTGATAGCCCGTTTTATGGGCTGCATTATTCAGTGCGCTAACAGGTGAAATGCTGATTATTGGAAATAATATTGCATTATTAACAATGTGCTTTTCCGCCTGACCTCCCACGTTGGCTGGTAAAGCGGCGCGGCCCCTTGAGGCTATTAATTAGAGCCGCGCTTTTCCTCTCTCTGAATCACGCCGTAGCGAGGGGAGGGTTCCGGGGCGCGGGGTGTCAAGAGAGCGACCCACATAACTTCAAATCACGAACACTCCCTTCAAGAGGTCTGTAGCAGCTTTCTTCAATCTTCCTTTAGTCTCACATTGAATTTAGTTTCAAGGTCTGAATTTGCATGCGACCTGCTGGCCTTTGCGAATAAAGGGTTATGCAACTTTACATATTGCAGGAGGAAAATAAAAGAGGATTCTCGAGGTTAATAAAAGTATGTGTAAAATCACCGTTAGAGTTGTTACACTCACAGCATATAGCTAGTCTAAACATCTGCATTCGTAAAACACACAGGATATAAACTAAAGCAATACAATTCAATTTGGCATGGCATGTTCAGCAATAATGACAAAGAAAATGAAGTTCAGCAAAACATGTTTATCGTTTTGTGGACAGTGATATATAGGTTTCCCGTGCAAACTGTAACACATATTATCATCAACAGGGAACTGGAGTCTTATCACATCGGTCCCATGCAGGCTGTTCTTTGGGAATCGAGTGACACTCTACATCACAGAAGTAATTTCATATCTAAATAGGGAAGAAAAGGTCTCTGCCACCTTCTCAGTAAGTTTGTCAGGTTTCTATTCAAGTCACAATACTGCATGTGGATTGGTTCCATTAGATACACTCATCTTAGTGCAAACGTAGGTGCACACAATTGTGTGGAGATGAGCTGGGGCTGGAAGCAGAGTTATAGCCTGGCCTCCACTGCTCCATACAGAGCTGGGGGAGGGGAGGCAGATCAGCTCTCCAACAGCTCCGCCACAGCCTTCGCTCACCCCAGATTTTCTCTCCGCCTCTCGCTCTGCATCTCTGACTTGCAAGGCCCCCACCCAATGAGATTTTCTACCCACCTGGTCCTAGCAAGTGCCAAAAGTTACCAGAATGTTCAGTGAAATCTGAAACAATTTGTGGATTTTCACCGGCAATTCCCAGATCTGCATAGGTATTTCCCACTCTGTGGCCTACAACATCTAACGGACAGATTTAGGCTGGGATCAGAGATTCCAGGCCCCTGATATTCCAGTGCCTGAATTCGAACAACTCATAATATGCGATCTAGTTTTGATCACTAGAGACCAGATCTTATTGTCTTAAATTGAGGCCAGAAATGATTTAATTTGCAGAATAGCACTGTCTGACATTAGCCCGTCTCTTGAATTGTGGAACACATTCCCATGTTTTAGCAAATTTTTGTGGCAGGCTCCTCTGCATAGTTTTGCTGCAGCGTGTTACTGGCGCTAATGCTGAGTTTAGTGTCCACTTAAGTGCACTAGATAGAATGCCTGAGGATCCAGTGCATCTATTGTCATTTTCAGGAATATCTTTTAGCTCTAAGGCAAAAAGGGTAAACCCTAGAGTTGACTCAGAGGATATTGCTTATTTAACAAAGTCTGGATTGTTTTTGATTTCATTTTCAAGCTTGACTGGTTTAATTATCCAGAAGATATACATTTTATCCTTCAACTTGTATTCGCTATGTGATTATAAGTTTAGCAATTTCGAGGTTTTTTGATTTTACTAGTGATATCAACTCACTGTGGAAAAGTGAAGCATAAGTGATTCCATTAATTGTGTATAATTTTACTCTTTGTTACTGTGGTCTTACTTTATTCATTCATGAGCCAATGGGCAAGAACTAGGGATATGATATCTTTTGCCCAATATTCCTGTTTGTCAGCTGGGCCACTCTCTCTAGATTGGATGTAGTGTGTGGGGTTAGAAATACTCAAAGACCCTACAGGATTTGGCAGGACTTGTTGCTTCCTTGCTCCACAGTGTGCAAAGCATAGAATAAGATGGCATATTTATCCCTAATCAAAGGCAATAGATTCTGGGTGGGTTTGTTGGGTAGAGAAGCAGGTGTGGGAGCTTAACCGCACCCCAAAAATTGGACATTTCAAAATGTACCTCATCTGATTATTCCACAGTCACTGGATCAGTGACAGTACTAAACCTCAATTTCATGTGGCAATGTGTTCCTGCATTAAAACACCTCCAAGAACATCAAATTAGTAGATTTAAATAATTAATTAAGTAATAGTGTCCACTCAATAATTGAGTTCTATATCAATGAAAAGTTAATGCCACTAGGCCTCTCTGATTGAAAGTTATGCAGAGAATGAAAAAAAACAGGAAATATTCTTAGTTCAAATGAGCAGCAAAAGCAGAAACAATTTGGACAGCATCCTTAGTAGAACAGGATCTTCTTCTGGCTCTACTGTACAATCAAAGTTTTTATACAGAATTCTTGCATAGAAATAGTATAATGACGAAAAAATAGTGGTGTGAACAGAAGTATCACTTCTTTAGCAAACCAGAACACAAGAATAATACACATCATTACCTTAACACAAAAGCACCATCCCAATTCTTTAAGAAAACTATTCAAAACCCTCTATGCTAATGTCATTCCGAAGATGTTCGAACAAATATGACACACAAAGCAATAAAAACGTTCAGTGAATGAATAGGCTAGTGATCACACCAGAAGACAGCGGAAGGGCCTTGGCAAACGTTGCAAGTCACAGGGAACAGGGAAAAGTTAATCAAAAGCAACATAATTATAACAGTAAAATAATACTATACATCAACTTGACTGTGCTATGTGGCATTTGTGGGGAGAGAATGTGTGTGGTTGTGGTGGTCAGGAGAGGGAAGTAGGAATGAGGGACAGAGAGGGCATCTATTGTGTCTAAAATGAAGTCTTGCACAGAAAATGTGGCATAACTAAAATGCATTAATAACTGTACTTCTCTGCATCATAAGAAATTTGTGTCAAATGTTATAATGTTAATCCAGGCTATATATGTAAAATTGTGTAAAAAGGCATCTTAATTGTAATTTTTGATGCATAAAATATAAACCCAAAAAACAATTCACAAATTCCATTATTTTATTATCACAAAAACAATTAATAAAATGTAATAATTAGGAATTAATTCGTTCTGGATTTCCTTTTGCTAATTTCTTGAATTCTCCACCGCCATCTATAATTTACTGTAGACACGATCCTTGATATTCTCCATCACGTAATCTTCAGACCATTTCCTCTTCAACTGTTTAATTTTATTTCTATACCTACAATGTTTTGTCAGACACACAGAAAACTTAGTAAAAAAACGAAAATATTTGCACAAATTATTATAAATATCATAGAGCTTAGTATAAAGTCGCCCCACCCGAAATTTCTATCAATTAACCAACCTTACTAAAACCCTTCCCTATCTCACTAACCTAAGAACCTATAGTTTTCCATAAGCCATGCTCTTCACAGGGTAAAAGTTCATGAGAGATGTTGGTCAACTTGGCAATGTTAGAGTTAATGATAGGACTGTGATCAGGAAAGAATGAAGTATAACAAAAATCACACAGGTCGATAGTAACAATAGTTTAGATGCAAAGAACCAAATGGTGAATAACATTTGTTCTAGGGAGTTTATGAAAAATAATTTCAAGACACAGCAGCGCAGTGATTATTGATGCAAAGCATACATGTTTGGTGCTCTCTTTTAGAGGTCATACACTCAAGTGATAATTTGCGATCAATAAGTCTATCAAAAAAACACAAGAACAGAATGGCCCTTTACAGCACGTTCTCAACTAGTGTATATAGTCTGTATTGTTAAAGTCAACGGCGTGTTGAACCAGATACAAATTGTGGGGTCATCATCAAGACTCAGGGGGGATACAACGAGCCCTGAGTAACAGCTGAAACAATAATAGAGAAAGAATGATCAGAGTGAGACTAAGATAAAGAAAAGTGAGCCAATACAAGGCATAGGCAATACTCATGAGACCCTACTTGCATTATGAAAGGTAATGCAGTTGCTAAAGGAGTGGCGGCCTAGTGACAAGCCTTCGGGAACAGGGTGTCCGGGTATGGCCCACATACAAAGAAATGGAAAGAGGAGTTGTTTAAAATCCTCTAAGTGGGTAATACTGGTGAGCAGTAACAATCTTTTCTGGTTCATAATACGACCATAAAAGTACGATTGAGTATAAGCGACATACATAATTGCTGTAATGACAATATTAAAATCAATATAAGTTTTAAAATGGTGATCCTGCTCACATTAATAACTTAGCATAAAAACAATCAGTGCAAGAGACAAGATCAATTAGTATACATTTTGTACACAATAAAACCAAGCACAATATATCACATACACAGTTATTTAAGGGTCACCAGAGGTTTAACATTGGACCAACAAAAGAGAAGAGCCCTGTTATTATTACTCATTTTAAGTCACCAACTACTCCTTAGGGGGCAGCATCAATCAAAAGCATATAACGTTTACTTATTCTACCCTGACATCTTCTTGCATCTAAAACACCAGCGTGTGCAGTAGTATGAGAGGGGAGGTCATACAGAATATCAGAAACAAAAATATATTATGGGACAAAATATTGTGTCAAAAATATCAAGGGCAAAAATGTCATGAAGACAAGCAAAGTTTTGCTATATATAACATCCCATATATGTACCGTGCCAATATATATGTACATATATATTCACTGAAAAAACATAGGTTTTAGGGAAAGTTAAAGTTAGTTGGACATTTCACTAGTACAAAACTGGAGGAATTCCCCTGTTATAGTTAGCTCAACTGGCTATAACTCGCGCCCCCGCAATGCACTGCTGATGACGTCACATATTACATCACTCATGACATGGTCAGTGACATCACTCATAACATCACTGATGGCATCTCAAATGACATCACTGATGACATCATCCAGTGACTGTGTGTTTCTGTAAAGTTGAAATATGTTTAATTTATATAGAGAAAGGCGTATTGAAGAATGAGTGGGTGTATAAGTGTCTGAATGGATGACTTAGTAGGTGCGTGACAGACTCTATAAGTTAATGATTAAACGTAACTTACTGAATGGATGGGTTAGTGACTAAACTATGTGAATGTCTGTATCCGTCTGTCTGTTGGTGTGTAAGCAGCTGCATGGGTTTGCTAATAGCTACAGGAGTGTCTATATGGGTTATTGATTAGTTTTCTGAGTATCTGTATGGGTGCCTGAGTGTTTGTGTGGGTGGGGTGTGTGTGACTCTGTGCATAAATGTGTAAGTGGGTGATTCACTGGGTGCATGGTTCCAAGAGTGCATCTGTGATGGACTGTATGGGTGGGTGAGTGTGTGTAAGGTTGTGTTAGTGAGAGAATGTATTTCTCAGTGGTACATGTGTGTGAGTAACTAGATATGTGATAGGCAGTATATATGTGTGTTGGAGTATATAAATGTCTATAAGTGAGAGTGTGTGATTGTGAGAGTGGCTGTATGGATGAGTCTGTGCTTGTATCAGTGATTGTATAAGAGCATAAGATTGTGCTAGTATTTGTATGAGTAATTGAGCTGGTGTGTGCATAACTGTATAGGTGAGTAAATCGCAGTGTGATTAATTATTTGAATGACTGACCAGGTGTGTAAGTACCTGTATGGATGAGTGCCGGTGTGTGAGTGTCTATATAGGTGTATGAGTGCATATGATAGTCCTGTACTGAGTGACCATAAGTATGAGTGACTGTACGGGTGAGTGAGTGGATGTGTGTGTAAACCTAAGAATCAGTGAGTGGGTATGTAGTTATTGGTGTTGGAGTGTCTAAGGTTTTGAGAATGGCAGTCTGTAATTTAGAGTGGGTGTATTAAAGGTTATATTAGGGTGTAAGAAGATGCATCAAATTATCACATGGATAATGTCATCAGTGATGTCATGAGTGATATCACTGACCATGTTATGAGTGATGTAATATGTGATGTCATCAGCAGTGCATTGCGGGGGCGCGAGTTATAGTTAGCTCAACTAACTATAACGGGGAATTTCTTTGGTTTTGTACGAGTGAAATGTTGCACTAACTATAACCTTCCCTAAAATCTATGTTTTTTTCAGTGAATTTCTAAGGTTTTTTAAATGCTAATTTCTAACTATAATGTGCCTGAAACCTATGTTTTTTTAAGTGAATTTCAAAGGTTTTTTAAATGCTAATTTCTAACTATAACGTTTCTGAAACCTATGGTTTTTTAAGTGAATTTCAAAGGTTTTTTAAATGCTAGTTTCTAACTATGCCTACTGAGGTAGGACATGTGAAGAAAGAAGAAAAAACACACAGAAAGAGTCAAAAGAAATGCAGAAAGAAGCAACAGAAGTCCACAAAGACAAAGAAAACTGCAGGAAGAAGCAAGACGTGCGGAAAAACCAACAGTGGAGCAGAAAGAAGCCTTGTTACAAAATCATCCTGTGCCCAGAACTTTTTCAGACAGATACTGGTGGTAACTGACTAACCAGGCCTAGAGCCAGTGCTAGGGTAAAAGACACTTAGAATACAGTGAAAACACCTACATACACTCGGGAACGCTATGCATTGGGGTACCCCTGTGATTAGCATGACCTTCTCTATAAGACCCTAGAACATAATAGGGCAGGGGGATTAAAACTACCTATAAGTCAGAGGTGCAGAAATATACTACTTTAACTAGCAGTCGTGTTTGCAGAGTGGGGGAGAAAGGGTGCTGGGCGTCCAACCAACGCTCAGGAATTCCGCTACGTAGGACTTACAGGAGTTACCAGGAGGGATTCCTGGCCCCCAAACTCCCTCAGAACTAGATTGGACTTCATCCCCCATCCTGTAGTCTGCCACGAGGCACGTTTGCAGAGTGGTAGAGGAAGGGGGCCATGGCCTCTGAAGACGTCTTAGCAATCCCACTGTGTGGGACTTACTGGAGGTAACAATAGGGGTAGTTGGCCCCCAAGGATATCCTTGGGGGCCAACTTCCCAAACTATTACCCCCAGTCAGTCCCACACAGCAGCACTGGTAAGTACTTGTACCAGGCCATGCCCACTTTGCCCACCACTCTAAAAACGCGCTCCCTGGCACAATCTTGGATGGGGATTGAAGTCCCCTTCACTGCTGGAGGTCCTTTAGGGGCCAACTAGCCTACCTTTTACCTCCAGTAAGCCCCATGCAGTGGGATTGGGGAGAGGTAGACAAAGGCCATACCCCCACTTTCACCATTCTGCAAACGTGCCCCCTGGCACGTTGTAAGTTGAAGAATTAAGTCCCCTTGAATCCTGAGAGTCCCTAGGGTCCAACTAGCCCACCAGGTACCTCAGGTAAGTGCCACAGAGCTATGTTGCAGAGAGGTGTAAAAAGGGGCATGGCCTGGACCACCTCTCTGCAACACAGTGCAGTGGCGCTTACTGGAAGCACCTGGTGGGCTAGTTGGCCCCCAGGGACCCTCAGGATTGAAAGGGAATTCATTCCCCAACTTTATACGCACCACAGGGTGTGTCTGCACACATGTCACCTCAGGCCCCGCCCATCCCTTCACCACTGTGCAAACATGCATGTGGTGCATTTTAAGTTGAAAGATTAAGTTCCCTTGAATCCTGAGGGTCCCTCGGGTACAACTCGCCCACTAGGTACCTCCAGTAAGCACCACAGTGCTGGGTTGCAGAGAGGTGTAATAAGGGTCATGGCCAGGACCACCTCTCTGCAACGCAGGCCTGTTGCGCTTACTGTTTGTACCTGGTGGATTGGTGAGAGGTAGACAAAGTCCATGCCCCCTTTCTTCACCACTCTGCAAACGCTCACCCTGGCATGTTGTAAGTTGGAGAATTAAGTCCCCTTGAATCCTGAGAGTCCTTAGGGTCCAACTAGCCCACCAGGTACCTCCAGTAAGCGCCAGAGTTGGGTTGCAGAGAGGTGTAATAAGGGGCATGGCCTGGACCACCTCTCTGCAATGCAGGCCTTGGGGAGCCCGAGCTTCTTTTAAAAAATAATTTGGCCAAAATTTGTGCTGGGTGCGCGAATCTCGCCAATTTAAAAAAAATGCTTTTTTTTGCCCTGGTGTTCCTTATGGGACCCCCTGAGCAGGACTAGGGGATCAAGGTGTTTCTACCCTGCCCTCTTTTGTTGTTTTACACCTTTGTTTCCCTGTTTTCTTGTGCCTTGGTTAGCTAGGCACAAGATGGTTGCCAACACTTTCTGGTTTGGAGTGTTAACAGCTAAGTAGCATAAAGCTTGTGGTTGGGAGGGTGTGCGGAATCTCCATGCCTCTATACATCAAAACTTTCATTTTTTGATTTTCTCAGCAACTACAGAACGGATTTATATAATTTAAGAAAAAGAGTTCTTCCTGAAACAAGGGCTACCTCTATGCCAAATTTGGTGTAATTCCGTTCAGCAGTTTGGGCTGTAGCCGTGTCTAAAGTTACCTATGGAAATGAACATGGAGAAAACATGTTTTGGGACCCCTCTTTTTTCTCGGCCCCCACTCGCTGAATCACCTTGAAACTTTCAGGATAGGAGCTGACCGGAGCGCCCCATGAGTTTTGCATTTTCGAGAAGATTCGTCATCCGGCGCCAAAGTTATTGGTAAAACAAAAATAGAAACAAGGTCCTAACTATAACTATCTACTGGCGACCACCAGTGGATTATATATATATGTGTGTGTGTATCTTCGAGTTATGTAGATGTGTAGTTAAGAATGCTGAATCTATCTAAATCTATACTCACCTATTTGCACTTACCTTCACAAAATGTTGGTCCTTGATATTTTTTACATGATATTCTGTCCACATGCTACTTTGTATCCTATATTCTGTATATTCTGTCAGTGTTCAATGAAAGGAACCGAACTGAGCTGGAAACATGCTGGATATCCATTGGGTTCCAATCAGCCTGCAGTGGGATGTGTGAGTGGGGTGAGTGGGGTTTGGGCATCAAGGTTGAGTGCCAGATTCCTTCAATGGGCTCTAATCAGCCAAAAAATGGAGGTGTGGAGTCCTTTCAGGACAATAATTTCTCAAAGGGTTGTGTGAGAGCGCAGCATGGCAATCAATGTATGTTTTTTTTATTTTTTTTATTTTTATTGAGCGGAACAGAAACCAGGTACAGGACGGATAAAAACCAATCTTTACAAAAATGGAGAAGAAATCACAAGAAAAATACAGCTTCTTCTAAAAAAAAACACAAACAGTCAGGCAATCCATATAGCTATTACTTCGTAGAAAAAAGAGATGCAAAGTCCATATTTTGCTTTTCCAATCTAAAGTGCAAGTATACAAACCATTAATACGTTTTTCACTTTCTAAAGTGCAAGTATAATACAGTACAATACAGTCTATCCAATAGAAGCAAGTTGCAGGATGAGTAAAAAGCAGCCTCCTTTTAACACCAAGAGCAATCAATATAGCTGTTAATTCACATACCAAACATATATACACAACCCATAAATTACTTTTCGATTCTAAAGTGCATGTGGAAAAACCATTCATTCATTTTCAATTACTACAGTGCTAATGCAATACAATACAGTACAAACCGTCGGATTAAACTAAACCTCTGCTATTTAAACCTGCAAATATAATACAGTACTAATTTAACAGTCCTAAAGTGCAAATGCTGAAGAACCCTAAAGTGCTTTATACCCCAAAGTGCTAGTGCATACCTACCCATTATATTCAGCTTGCCCCAGCCTCGAGACTATTTAATACTCCTGGTTTAAGCTCGCAATTGAGACCCCCTTGCATCCTCCAAATTCTCCAAATAGTGCCAGTTCCTTTCAAATCTCCTAATAGCCCCTACTCTGCTTGAATATGCTTTCTCAAAATTTTGTGCCCTTCTCATTTTGTTAAGCCATTTCAGGTGTGATGGGGCTTCTTTAGATTTCCAATTTTGTAGGATTAATGATCGTGCAACTGTGCAGGAAATAAAAATGAAGGTTTCCTCATCATCCTTGAGCCACCCTCTATTATGGCAAATCCCAAAAAGGGCCATTTCGGCTGAGGGCAAAAGTGCTTTCCCCAACGCAGCCTCAATGTCTAAAAAGACCGTCTCCCAGAAACGCTTCAAGTGGGGGCAGGTGTAAAAAATATGGAGCCAACCACCCTGGCCGTCAGCTAGACATCTAAAACACTTATTCCCTAACTCAGGAAACCTCTTTCCCAACGCTTCCGGAGTCCAATATGCTAGCCAACGAGACAAAAAGGACATTCTCTTAAAATTAGCGGCACGCAATGACCTATTACCCAGCCGACTAATCGTTTCCCAATCTTTACGTGTTAGGTTGCATTGTGTTAGGTCATTAATTTTATCTAAATGGCTATCTATAATTGGGAGTTGTCCTTCACATGAAAGCTTCTTGTACCAGTTTCCTATCCCACAACTTTTGGCTTCATACAACAATTTCATCATCCCATTTGTTGAATCTAAATGATCACCTATATTATTCCGTAGAAAATGTGCAATTTGTAGATATTCAAGAAGCAGCGAAGACCCGGGAGTACTTGCTCTACCCATGTGATTATTCTATCCTGGACAAAGAAGTGCCTTATCTCCCGAAATCCCATTCTTTCCCAGTTCATTATGTGGCTACTGCTAATTTGGAGGCCCAAACCGCCACATTCTCGAATGCTTAGAAACTGAGAAGCTGAGGAGCTAAGATTTTTTTTTAAAAAAGACTGTAGTCTAAATACATAATCTTTAATAGTCTTTTATCTTGTCCTTTTCGGTAACTTTGCCACCTTTAAAAATACCTGGACTTGTGAGTCAGCCTCCTGTACCATTTTTTCCAAAAAGAAGCTATCATGATTATTCTTTGATCCTATCAGGCCTGCCACTATGTCAAGAAAGGCCGCTTCATAGTATTTTTTTATATGCGGAAGAGCAAGACCCCCCTGTTCAGCTGATAGTTGAATTACAGATAATTTGACCCTCGAAGCTTTCCCACCCCAGATGAAACTCCTAATCAATGATTCAATTTCTTTAAAAAAGCGGGAATTAAGTTTAACTGGAACGTTACTAAACAAAAATAATAATAAGGGTAAAATTGACATTTTTATCAGTGAGACTCTGCCAATCACTGTGAGCGGAAGAAGAACCCATTGGGCAAGGAGATTCTTAATTTTATTTTTCATCCTCTCATAGTTTAGCAGGAAAAGCTGATGGAGATCACAGGTAACATATATGCCTAAATACCTTACAGGATCTTGCTTTGAGGCCTGTACACGTAGCCAAGATGGAAAAGAACTAAGGCTGGTATTCAAAGCAAGAACCTCTGTTTTCTTGGCATTTATTTTATACCCTCCTATTTGTTCATACGCTTTAAATTCCCTTAGAATATTTTCTATATTTCCTTTATCTGGTTTCAGATATAGGATGATATCATCTGTGAAAAGTTTGAGTTTCGCCATCCCTGGAATGGGGGGGGTGATAACAGGGTTGTTTCTAATCTTGATCACAAGGGGTTCAATAAAGAAAGTAAAAAGTAACGGAGACAGCGGGCAGCCTTGTCTCGTCCCACGATTGATTTTGATTGAGCCTGCCTTACTTGAGTTTATTATTACCTGTGCTGAGGCATTTTGATAGATATTCTGCAACATTACAATTACCTGCTCCGGAAACCCGAACATAACCAAGGAGTGAAACAGCGTTGCCCAGTTGACAAGATCGAACGCTTTTTCCGCGTCAACCATTAAAATACATGCTGGGGTTGAATTTATGTTAAAATAATCCAAAGCCTGAATCAAAAATTCCGTATTTGAAGCCATTGAGCGGCCTGCTATAAATCCTGACTGGTCGTTGTGGATAACTTCTTGTGCAGCGCGCACAAAACAGAGAGCCCAGATTTTCATAAGGATTTTATAGTCAGAATTTAGCAGGCTAATCGGTCGGTAGGAATTAATGTCCTCAGGATTTTTATCTTTTTTGGCAAAGTATATAATTGTGGCTTCTTTGAATGCTGAGGGTACCAATCCTCCTAGTTTTATATGATCGTATAAATTCTTTAAGGGAATTAAGAGATCTTTTGAAAACAATTTATAAAATTCGATTGGAAACCCATCTTGGCCACAGGCCTTCGCCCCAGCCATTGAATTAATAGCCAGTGCGATTTCCTCTATAGTTATTACGCATCCCATTTGCTCAACCCGATCGGCTGAAATCTTTGGAATTTCTATATCCTCAAAGTACTCCTGTATTTGATCTAGCCCTGAAAGATATTCAGTGGAGTATATTCGTTTATAGTGGTCCAAGAAGGCCCTTTGAATTAAATCGCTCTTTACAATTTCTTGGCCATTTAGGGGATCTTTTATTTTAATTATTGAGGCAGATTCCTGACGTTTTCTTACAGAATTTGCCAAGAGCTTCCCAACCAATTGGCTGTCCTCATAGACTTTTTGTTGATAAGTTGTGGAGCTATTAATTTCCTCGAGAAGAAAAAAATCCCTTAGTTCCGCCTTTGCTTGGACCAATTGATTCGGGCATAGCTGTAGTTGTAAAACATATTCTTTGTCAACCGCCCTTTGCAATGTTGTTATTTTCTGTCTCCTCTCCCTGGCCACGACCGAGGTATAGGATATTATGTGGCCTCGAGCTGCCACCTTGAATCCTTCCCAAACTGAGAAAGGTTCAGCTGTACCCTCATTGATTTTAAAATAGTCCGTAATCCACTCTCTAAAAGCTGTTACCCAGTTTTGATTCTGGAGCAGGGTACGGTCCAGCTGCCACCTAGACTGATCCCTGCTCGCTATTCCCAAGCCCACCACGAGTTCTATCTTCCCATGGTCTGAGAAGGGGTTTCCTCCTATCAAAGAGGCCAAAATCTGGATGGATCTTGAAATAAAAAAAAAATCGATCCTGGATGCTGTTTGGAAGCGATGTGAAAAGCAAGTGTAAACTTCGCTTTCTGGATTCAACGTACGCCACGGATCTATTAGTTGGTATTCAGCAATAAAGGAGCCCAGGGCCTTTTTATTATTAGGTTTTAACTGTTTTTTGTTCTTAGTGGAGGTGTCTCTTTTTGTGTCTTGTATATAATTAAAGTCACCTCCCATAATGATCTGCCCGGGAGCCCCCCTCAAAAGGTCATTGATTTCAAGAATACTAGATAACTCATCCACAACCTGACCATAGTAGTTAACAAAGTTCAATACTTTTGACTGAATTTTAACACACACCCAGAGCCACCTCCCCCTGGGATCCCTTCTAATCATCACTTCTTCCCAAGGAATTCTTCTTGACAAGAAGATAGCAACACCTCTCTGTGCTACTCCAGCTGATGCAAAAAATGCATGCGAGAAATATCTTGGGAGGAATAGATTAGGGGTATTGGACTTTAGGTGGGTCTCTTGGAGCATTAATACATGTGGGTTTTGGGATACTGCCCACTTAATGAGAGCGCCATATTTCTGTTTATTCAAAACCCCATTGGCATTCACTGACAGGATACTACATTTAATCATTTCCATAAAGACATTTTTCGCTTTTTTACTCCAAAATCAATTTTTAATTTCAGTCCCTGCCTAGCACTTCCGCTCTTTTTTACTGCATTTCCCCCCCCCCCCCAGCCCTCTCCCCCTACCCCAAGGAACCCCTCCCCTGGGATGTGGATCTTCCCTTCCTTCCCACGCAAACCACGTCCCCCCTCCCTCCTTGTGTCCTGGGTGTCTTCTCATCACACCCTGCATGACCCTGTGTAGCCCCCACCCATCCGCAAAACAGTTAGTACGGTTCATTCTTGAAATGCAAATTTATATAACACCTCCCTAGAAAAAGTGTTCTTGAGGCTAGGAAAAGCCCTAGCTTATATCAAGATCTCATAGATTGCTATACTTGCAATGTTTTGCAATGTTTCGGACACTAGTTAAACCCCCTGTAACCGGCTGCTATTCCTTAAGCTCTAGCAGTTGTCTGTGATGAGATCTCTTTGAGGAGGGATTGAGCTTCCTCGACGTCCAAGAACATATAGAATTTTCCTTTCACAAGGACTTTAAGTTTGGATTGTTGCACGATTGACGCTTGAGCGCCATTTGACTTAAAGAGATGGAGAATTTTCACAAATTCTTTTCTGCGGCGCGCCGCTATGGCTGTCATGTCGGGAAAAATTCTACGTTTTATTGTCTCTGTAACCGAGAATTGTCGCTTTTGTAAGAATTTTTTCTTTGATTCTATAGTCCTCGAAGTTCATTAGACTAGTTCTCGGGAATGCTGAATTTACAAATCTCTGTGCCGGAACTCGGTGGGCTCTCATAATAGTTAAGTCCCCTTCAAATTCGGCAAGGACATTTCGATGGATGAACGAGTTGACCCAGTGCAGCATGTCACCCTCTTCGAGACCCTCAGGGACACCTACTATCCTTAAGTTCGATCTTCGTGAGTTGTTCTCAAGTTCATCAAGCTTAATTTCCAACTTTTTCTCACGGTGGCTTTTTTTACTTGCTGTTTCTCTGGCCTCTATATTTGCTCTATTTGTTTGGTCCTCCAGAGCTGATATTCTCTCCTCCGCCTCTTTTAATCTAATAGGAAGGCCCAACATTGACTCTTCAAATTTTTTTAATCTGGAGTGCAGGGCGGCTATCTCGGCTTGTTGATTCACCTTAATCTCGCGGATCTCATCAAGAATTAAATTCAGCATCTCGCGGATATCCATTTGATAGCTCCTACCCTTATCCAGATTGTCCATACTCCCTTTCTGAGATGGAGGTAGTGGAGTTGCAAATGCTAATTTTGAAAGAGCAGGGCCCCCTAAAACATCTTCTTGCAGTGGAGTTGAAGGAGACTGATTGAATACCGCTTCTGACCTTAGCTCCTCCCTCAAACTTGTCTCTGCCTCTGCCTCATTCCCAGGAATTCCATTAGTTTGGTCAAGCCTGCCAGTCTCTTCCACCTGGTTTATCAGAGGAGAGTGTAGTCTCTCAGGTAAATTTAAATTTAAAGAGTCCGTGTGTGCCTGTTCTAGCTCGATTGTGGGAGGTGAGAGAGGCATTGAATGATTCCCTTCCAGGGGGACAGACAGCATTTGCGGCGTAGGAGGGATTTTCTTTTCAAACAGAGGAAAAGTAATTTTTTCTTTTATTCCACTCATGCTATTCTCACTTGGAAGGGGCCCGGTTTCTGCTTTCACCACCACTTTTTCTATAGGGCTGTTTCCCAAGGCACCATTTGCACAACTTGCCACCCTGGTTACCTCTTGAACCTTTTCTTTTGGCGGGGAAGTTAAATTGACTAGAGAGTCATCATCCGAACTATCCATCGCACTGTCTTTTTCTTGAGGGGAGATCGTATGCCCTTCTCCCTTATTGGCTTTCGCTTTTTCCTTTGCCTTGGCCGCCATTCGGGCAGCTTTCCTGGCTAGTGCCAAGCGAGTTTTTACTTTTCAGACGGGCTGAGTTTTCCATCTTGTCAGCTTTTTTTTTTTTTCCCCCACCAACTCAGTTACTGGCTTGATTGCTTACTTGCTAGGTTACTTCTGAGCCGTGCTCACTTTTCCCCTTCTTTCTTCCTTTTCTTTCCTTTCCCCTCTGTTTTGTCTTCTTGGGTTTTGACGATAAAGAAAGAAAAAAAGAAAAAAAAGAAAAAAAAGGCACTGGGAAAATGACTTCTTTAGTGCAGCCTCCTCCCTATAGAGAGCAACAGACCACCGAATTTATAGGAGAATTTGTGGCAGGCAGTGCTCTCGTTCTGTGATCCACGCTTTTACTGACATTTGAGGCTCCCCCTCGCTCAAACAGTTCGAAAAACGATTCTAGGATTCAAAATCTTCAAAGACCCTCCTGGGGCAGCAGAAAAAACAGTGCCAGCACGCCTCTGCAGTCTTTACGCCTTTGCACCTAGAGGACACCTGCAGTCGCGAGGGGGGAAATATTGCCGAGCCTCCTCAAAACAGCGTCTCTCCCCGGCTGCTTCTACAGACGGCGCTCACCTTTTCACCGTTTCATTCCGCCATCGCCGCCGAATTTCTTTCTTTTCACTTCTAAAACAGTTTCTTTCTCGCCGCCATTTACTGCTGCCAAGCTGCCGAGTTAAGACGGGTTGAAGCACATACCCGCGTTCAACACCATTCCGCCATTGCCGAGAGCTGAGCCCACATTGCGGGAGGGCGGGGTCACAGGTCCTGACGGCTATCCGGAGGCGTGGAGCACCGGAGCCATCCCCTCTGTGGTCCGGCAATCAATGTATGTGATGCAAATAGAGGATGGACCAAGGAGTGAAGTGGAGTGAAGAAATTGATGACAGACTAGGCAAAGGGAAGGAAAAGGAGGAATAGTGGGCACCATTTTTGAATGTTTTAAAAGACCTCAAAATAAAACAGCATAAGTACACTTACACCAAAATGCTCAGTGCAGTACAATCAAAAACACGAGACAGTGTATTAAAATCATATGTGCATTGTGAAAAGAGCCATGAAGGCAAAAGCAACAAGATTTGAGTGTCCATATAGTTTCTGTAAGTTGAGAGTTCTTTTAAAATCAAGGATGTCCAAACTTCCTCACAATTTAGACCTGTGACTATAGTGTCCAAAAAAAGAATCCAAAGAAAATCCTCCTAGTTTAATAGAAATTTGATCTTGCCTCCTCTCCATGGGGTGTAAATGGTGCTGATCACTTGCCACCAAAACTTATCCTCGCAATGTCCAGACTCTAAAAAATGTGACACAAGAGGGGCAGTGAGGACCTTGCATGTGAAGGGATTCCTATGCGGGCATTTGCAAATCCTTATTTTTTGTGTGATTTGGATATGTACAGTAGGTTACAGGGGCATTGAATCGTATATAATACATTGACAGTGTTGACAAAGTCTGTCTCGTCCGTGCAGCCATATAATTCCACAGACCAGTGCAATCACTCACCACTGCAGAGGGTTAGGACCTTCACCCCATGAGTGTTAGGGCCTCCCCGTCATGAAAGGGCACTACACATGCCGACAATGTAGTGTGTGTCCTTTTTGTATTGAGACGAAGGAATTTACACATCAGCATTTCACTACATCTTTGAGATTTTTCTCAACTTGCAACACTGCCAACGTAATGTATGCCATTGTATGTCTAACTATGTTTGAACTAACAGAATCTGTTAATCATGAATCTCTTCTTCTCTATAAGCAGAACCCTAAAAAAATAATTGTAATCTTTAGTACAGTACATAACACAGTTACCCTAAAACATGATGACGGATGGAACTTTCAAATCAACTCCCCATCCATCCACCCACATTTATACTATTCCTGCAAATATTAACAAAACAACAGTCCCATTAGTTTATGGTTTACTGCCTGACAAACAATCCCCAACATACACAGGGGTTTTATCAGTTATAAAATCTAAAACAATACCTAAAAGTCCTAGGAAAATCAAAATTGATTTTTGAATTATAAATGATTAATATAATTACTAAAATGTATCCTAACACACAAACTCAAGGATATTTTTTTTCAGTTTTCCCAGGCATGTTCATGACAATTTTTTCAAATATCCTTAGCTGATGATTTTATGTAATACAAAAGCTAAAGAAGCCCTGCACTGTGCCCAGCTGACCAGTTTCCACTGGACTTGTCCATTACTCTCCTGGTGTGGCCCTTGTAATCAAGTCCTAGCTCCCAAGATGTACCCCCTAATATAAATGTAGCCCCAACAGTAGCACTGAGCCAGCTCTCTGGAATTTATTTTTACTCTTAAACTGATGAAACTCCGTTTATAATGTATTTAAACTGCTCAACCTGAAAGGATTTGCATGTAGTTGTGACCTGCGTGACTTTTAACTTCGTATGCTAAAATTGATTTGTATTATTTTGAAATGTCCTCATAGTGGTCAAATATTTGATGGCCAATAGAATTATCCCTCCTCCCCTTTTCCCTCTCTTTGTTCTTTGTTTGTGTGTCATATTTGACCCTAAGTTTTCATTTAGATCATGTTATGAAAATTTCAGTTAGCCATTTCCTAATCCTGCAAACATCACAAAAGATACCTTATTTACAGGCACATAATCCTATGATAACAATAATTCAAGCTTTAATACTTTCCCGGATAGAATCCAGGACCATTGGCTGCTGCTAAGGTGTACCGCTTCTCCTCACAGAACTGCAACTTGGGAGCCTAAAGCAAGAGATGACAGTTTTAGGGCACAGAGTCTGAGATTGATACACTACAGCTTCTTGCCGGCTCATAGGTATCCTCGGATGCCGTTGACAATTAAGGCTTTCATCGGACTGCTGGGCTTCGCCTATCTGTTGACGCTGAAGCCAACACCAGACTCAAACTACAGAAGATGCCACCAATGAGCCCGTCATTGAGGAAAAAACCCAGAAAAGTTTCTAAGTGAGAAAGTAAAATCTTGCTCGGAACAAATCAGCCCCTGCATCCGACTTGTGCTGCATCACAGTTGGCCTGAACCTCAAACTCTCACATTCGGGACTCATAGACTACAGCTAAGAGTGAAAAGCAGTGCTTTACAAAATATTTTAGAGTGAATTGCAGTGATTTATGAAAACTTTGCAAAAATCTACACCCCGGGACCCTTCATTAGATTTTTGCCATTTTGGCATCTATTTAAAGATAAAAATATTTTGTATTTTTATAAATTAAGTGGGATTTTTACTGTGTAATGTTTCTTACTCAATTACTGTTTTGGTACTGACAAATGCGTTATACTACTTTTTCTTCGAGTTAAGCCTGACTGGTCCGTGCCACAGCTATCCAGGACCAAGCTAAGGTTTGATTTAAAGAAACCTAATTGAACCCGAACCACTTCAACTAATAATCCTTTTCCTTACATGTTGTAACGAAAATCCAATTACAACATTGAAATATAAATCTTGTTAGATTTATATGGGTGCAGGACTATGCCCATCAAATTCTTAGTTCCACTCAACTCGTGCCTCCAGATTGTCAGTTCACAGGCATAACTTTAATACCAGCAAGGTAAAGACAACCAGATGCCAGTGTACATGCACTGAATTTGGAATAGCACAACACATATTAAACCCTCACACTTATAGATCTGCAGAAAAGTAACCTTCATTCACAAGGAATGTAATCAGTTCACAGGCTTCTTAAAACATGAATGGCACACGAGAAACCAGTAAAGCCGAAGATCGATCAGTCATTCATTGAGAAAGCATTCACGCAGACACGACAATATCACTTGCAAGTACCATGTTCACCTATCCCCTTTTTCACAGGTTTCTGGCTAGACAAGAACTCACGATTCTAAGTCCATACACAGAGGTAAAAGAGTCCTCATATTTTGTTAATCACTACTTCTGGCACGCATATGTTTTGTATGTTTTTTAAATATAGGAGTTACTGTCAATTTTTTTATTCATTTTTATACATCAGGCGGACTTCCTTCTTAACAAATAGGATTTTTTTTAAAGTTTTTAAAATGCTATACCAGTTTTGATTGGAGTTTTAATAAAGCGTCTCAATCTGGCTACTTGCTTTTAATAGGTATAGACTCCATACATCGGGGGGAATCTTACCTTTTGAGTATAGAAGAAGTGGCTGTCGTACGAGTATTTCCGGATGTCTGCCAGCACCCCCCGTGCACCCCCCGACCTCGAAATCTATGAGGCCTTGCGTCAGCTTTGCGCTTCCGATGTGTCACTTTTTGTAACGCATCCGTGGCGTAAAACATGCCTCCTGTTGCGCACTATTTACAAAGTGACGCATCTAAGCAGATGCGTCACTTTGTAAACCCCTGCGCTACATTATACCTGCATCAGGTATAATGTATGCAAAGGGGGCGTTCCCCCGCAAAAAGCCTCATAATAGTGACGCAGTGAAATCTATGAGATTTCACTGCGTCACTTTTAGGACGCTGTTGCGTCAAAATCTTGCGCCTGCCTAACAGCAGGCGTAAGACTGACGCAAGCCCTTTCACATGGGGCTTTCCCCATGTGAAAGGACGCATTGCTGGAGTTGTGTCACTTTTGTGTCCCACTCCAGCAATGCGTCACTTTTGCACTTACAGATACGTCAGAAATACGGACGTATCTGTAACTCCTTGCTACATGATGCGTCATACATTAAATATGACGCATCAGGTATGTCGCAAGGAGGGCGCAATGAGAAGTGACGCATCGCTGCTTTCACGCAGCGATGCGTCATTTCTCATAAATGAGGCCCCTAGACTTTAGGTGCAATCTTACAGGAACTACATGGCAGCGGGTTGCATTCTAGTGTCTCCAGCCAGTTCATGTGTAGCCCCCAGGACACCATATAATGCGAATTGCTGAGCTTTATCTTATTTTCGTGAAGTTCTACTTATTGTGAGGCTTATTCCAAATCACCTGTGTGTTGGAGGCATTTGATGACATTTTTAAATAAGTACCACTCCCATTCTGTCCAGCCACTTAAGAATGTGTGTGTGTAAGTTAATGCTGGATTTCTAAGGCAACACAATAGAAAAATACTTTATTATCAAGTCTACTGAAAAGTGTCTTAAACCGATGGCATTGAAACAGCAATGACTAGCGACAATAAATGTATTCAGGTGGACCACAATCAAGAGCTGTGTGTGTGTGTGTGTGGGGGGGGGGTTAATCATTCATTGTGAATGCTATTACACATCTAGATATGACTTCAAACTGGTACCAGCATTGGAAATACTTGCTTAAACTTTCCCATTAAACCCTACTGTTTTCACTACATGCTACCTTGAATTTTTAGTCAATATTTATTTATACACTCCCTGATACCTTGAACTGTTTTATAAATCATTTCACTGACCGTATAACACTAATCACACTCCTTTCCAGAGAGCTTTAAGGAGCGGAGATTTTAAAGTATAAGTAGACTCACCAGCTAAAATGACGCTCTAAACTTCGTAGATTTATTGCAAAGCCCTGGGAGTCCAGCAACTAGTTTCAGGATCAACACATGAAGACAACCATACCTTAAATCTTATTTTCAGCAACTCTGAATAATCGCAGATGCCCCTTGGTCTGAACATTAGGCAGTACTCTTTACAATGGCTACTCCCCCAAATACTTCATTTTATAGCTGCAAATCTAAACCTATGAACAGACCATGGTCTATGTTTAAAAAAGATCAAATATAACTGTCTTTGAATCGCTTTGTTTTGTTTCTTTCTGACTCTATTGACTATGATATGCCAAAGGCTGAGTGTTGGGTCACCTCAGCATTAGATATCTACATCCCCGCTAAAACTGCCGTAACCATCGGAATTAGAATATGCAAAGTGAAAATACAAAAAAGCATAACCCATGAGGAGGGAACCCTATACAATTGGGTGAAAAATAAAAATAAAATATAGAGCAGGGGTTAATGAATATAAGCAACTAATCATATGCACACGAACCAATTATTTAAATAGGATTAATGCCTCATCTAATCCATCTAAGGTCGCTGTTTGTATTAATCGATATTTTCCTTTGCCTATGGTCGATTCCTCACACCATTTGCTATACGGGCACTTTGTGGCTATTTAGGAAACGATTTAAATAAAAAATACCTATTCAGTCCGTTCTTGAATTAAAGCTAAATAAATTACAACTTGCCCTGTTCATTGTTGAAAATAAAGCATACCATTGCCCTGTCATAATATTCCAAATAATAGACTTGTGGCTTTTAACATTATTACAGTGGACCATGTTTTCTAAACAAATTATAAAATCTCTGGACCAGTGTCCTGGCAAATAATTGTGACTTCTTTCTAACTTGTTACTGCTACAGTACTTGCTCTTTGTAATCTTTCTTTCGGGTCAGGATTAATTCTGCTCCCTTGGAAGAGGGAAAGGTTCATTACTCTGCTATTGGAGAAACCAAATCTGAACCCAAAATATTTCTGCCAAATATCGCTCAATTTCTTTACTGCCTTTTTTAACCAAAATTGCAGAAAGCTTTGTAAGCACACAACTTTCAAATTTAATTGAAAATAACAATATTCTGAATAGCAATGAGTCTGGTTTACATGCATTTTACAGCACGGGAATTACAGAAACTACATCCAAAAAATCTTAGACAACTGCTCTGCCGCCCTAATCTTATTGGATCTGTATTACCCTTTATACACTGTATCCTGCTCAATTCTCATTCAATAGTTTAAGGGCACTGGTATCAATTGCACAGCCTTTATCAGGCTTACCTGATTTATATGTTTACCAGACCATTTTCAAGCAGTGTCCATGAAGCTCTTGACTCTGGTATAAAAAAAATTGAGGAGAACCCCAAGGTTCAGATTTGAGTTCTAGCTTTATGTATATATATATATATATATTGAAGCTCCGTGGTTTTCCCAATCCAAGGAAAACTCAAGCACTCCGGGTACAGCAAAAAAAGTTTATTGACGCTTACAGCAGGCGAAAGATGACAGACGCGTTTCAAACACACAGTCCTTCCTCTATATATATATATAAAAAAAATGTGGGCACCCGCAAAAATGAAAAGTGATTCAACTTCTGTGCCCCTCGTCGATTTCAATGAACCTACATTTTTTTCACGGGAATGAACTTTATTTGTATATATAAACATATGAAGGAGTTACCTCCAAAAGCCGAAACGCGTCTGTCGGGTTCTTGTTTGCGGCAATAAAACAAATGAAAATTTCCCCCTGATGTGTGCCTCGATTTGTGGTCCGGAAACGGGAGCATCGTAAAGTAAAATATATCTATATATATATATATATATATATATATATATATATATACACACTTCCTTATTACGAAAGCAGGCACCCAAATGATCATATTCTACAAGTTAATAAAAAAATGCTGTTCATACATTTGATGATGTATATAAATAACATGAGTAAATACACATGGTATGCTGAGGGCATCGCATTCTATTAGCTAAGCGACAAGATTCCATGCTTGTGCAGTCTACCTCTGTAGCCTTGCGTGCCAAGATGAATCCACAGTGTGCGCCCAGAGATGAAAAGCTCAGAGTAAGAGTATTTTGCAGTTACTAATTATTGCAGATACACATTTACTGCGGACTAGTGCCAGTAGAAATTAGCCCTCGTTACCTTGTAATTATAGCGGACTAATGCCACTTGCATATCACCCCCTCTGATCAGACGATGTGGCGGAAAAGTGAAAAGTCAAGTGGCCGTAACCAAAAGCCTCTATTCGCCATAAAACTTATACACAACACAGATACTAAATACAATTAAAAAATGTACACAAAACAAGTGCTCATCTCTAAATAGAGAGTCTCTTATCTTAATAGAAGTGCAGTGCCGGTCCTGATGAAGAAAAGGGTAGGGAACTCGTGTGGTGTCTTAACAGTGAAGGTGAAGGGTCCCTTCCTTTCCTCCTGTAAAAACAACAAAACAAAGAGACAAATTAAAAACAGTGTACTTAAAAGACATCATCCTGTCAACTAAATACATGAAATCTGTACACACAGTTCAAAACTAGAATAAAGCAAGAAATTAGTTCTCATATAGATGGGTGGCTAATTCCTCATCCAAGTTATGCCCTTCCCGGAACCTGGTCTCAAGCTCGATGATCCATTTGGATTCCTTCTTTATCAATGCTAGTTCCCTATTACCTCCCCTCTTTCCTAGATTCACCTGTTCGATTGCATATAATCTAAGAAGGGAGTTGTTGGATTGGTGTTTGGCTTCGAAATGGCAGGTGATAGGGTAATGAAGGTCTATGTTGGTAATATCCTGTAGATGCTCCTGAACACGTTTCTTGACCATGCACACGGTGCTACCAACATATCACAGTTTGCAAGGACATTCCAAGACATATATAGCATAGCTGGTACTGCATGTCCGGAATTGTCCTATAGGTCTATTCCAAGAACCGGGTATCTGTATCTCTTTCACCATGTGGCTTGATTTACATGCTCCACAGTGGCCGCATGGATAAAAGCCCTTCAAATTGTGAAAAATTTTGCCCAAGGTTTCTGAGATGTCCCCTTTAACCAGAATATCTCTGAGACTCCTACCTCTGCTGTATGTTACAAGGGGTCTTTTGCTTATACTGGGACCTATGAAGTTATCTGATTTGAGTATCTTCCAGTTGTCTGCTAGCCCCTTCTGCACTATTTTAGAATGATGTTTAAATGTTGTGATCACTCTGGTCACAGTTTCTGATTCAGGCACCTGTTTCTTTTCCTCTAGGGTGCTTGATCTGGTCATTTCCTTTACCTTGTTAACTGCTCTGGTTAGTACCCACTCCGGGTATCCCTGTTCCCTAAATCTGGTTAACATCCATTCTTGTTCCAAAATGTACAGTTCCTCCGTGCTGCAGTTCCTTCTCGCCCTCAGTAACACTCCATGTGGAATACTCCATTTAAGTGTGTCTGGATGAGCACTGAGGGCGTGAAGGAGACTGTTCCCTGCAGTTTCCTTTCTGTGAAGGCTAGTTACCAGCTTCCCTTCATGGACTGTAACTAAGGTATCAAGAACCACAATCCTTTCACTGCTCATACTGGACGTAAGTTTCACATTGTATGGGTTGTTGTTAAGTTTGTCTATAAAGTTCCTTGCTTCTACGTTGAAACCCCTCCATAAGATGAAAAGATCATCGATATATCAGATCCATACTGTCACTAGCTCGAAATCTGACCTCAGGTCCTCATTCCTGCGAATTTCCTCCTCCCACTTTCCAAGAAAAAGATTTACGAAGCTCGACGCGAAGCACAAACCCATTGCAGTACCATGCACCTGCTTGTAGAGGTCGCCATCAAACATGAAGATATTGTTGGTGAGGCATATCTCCATCATCTCTACAAGCATGTGCAAGTGTTCCAGGTAGCCTATGTCCCTTTCCTTTAGGAAGTGGAAACAAGCCACCATACCCTGACCATGATCAATAATGGTATATAACAAGCTCACGTCCATGGTGATCAGTGTGAGCCCACTCTCCCATTCAATCGCCTCTATTTTATTGAGAAAATATTTGGTGTCTTTGATATGTGATGGTAATGGTGTTTCGTATTCTCTCAAGAAATGATCAATGTATTTCGATATATTTTCATTGATACTCCCCAGAGAAGAAACAATGGGTCTACCAGGAGGTCTGGTGCCATTTTTATGTACCTTTGGTAGAAGGTATAGTATGGGTAGTTTGGGATAATCTTTTTTCAGGAAGCAAAACTCTTGCCACGTGAGTAAGCCTGCCCCCTGCCACTCAGCTAGCCTTTCCCATGTGCTGGTTATGCTCTGATTATACTCCCCGGTGTTACCCCTGCAATAAAAATTCCCATCACCCAGTTGTTTGTGTACTTCCTCAATATACATTTCCCTGCCCCACAAGACTATGTTACCCCCATTGTCAGAAGGTCTTATGATAACATTTTTGTCTTCAGCCAAAGAGATAATAAAATCCCTTTGTGTTTTGGACAGATTAAATCTCATGTTGTTTCCCTGTGTCATTCTATGTTTATGTTTAGTCAGTTTCCTTGTTACTACCTCATGAAAAGTGTCTATTGCATCATGGGGTAGAAATGGACAAAAGATCGATTTGGGCTTAAATGGGGTGCATGCTGCTTTGTCCATGCTAATATCATTCTGACTCTGTAAGTAGAGTTCCCCTTCCTTTTCTGGTAACACATTACCCAAATCATACACTGTCTGTAATACATCTGCATCTCCCACAGTAAGTTCAGGTGCCCTTTTCATTCCCCCCTTATCGATGTCCCCATCTCCGGGGGCCTGTTATTGTACAAGGTATGCCATTTTCTAAGCTTAAGCTCACAAATAAACTTAAAAATATCAACTCTCGTGTTAGTATAATTAAACAGTTCAGTTGGACAGAAAGTCAATCCCAAACGAAGAGTTGTTTTCTCAGTCTCAGTTAACGATCTTGATGACAAGTTGATAAGTGTCCTATTTACCATTTCACTATCCATGGTTACTTGGCTTTTCTGTAGCCCCCACTTCTGGTTCCCACTGGTGCTTTGTTTGATTCTTCTTTGTCTGAGTCCGAGAGTGGCACTCCGCTATAATTACACGGTCACGAGGGCTAATTTCTCCTGGCACTAGTCCGCAGTAAATGTGTATCTGCAACAATTAGTAACTGCAGAATACTCTTCCTCTGACCTTTTCATCTCTGGGCCCACACTGTGGGATTCATCTTGGCATGCGAGGCTACAGAGGTAGACTGCACAAGCGTGGAATCTCGTCGCTTAGCTAATAGAATGCGATGCCCTCCGCATACCATGTATATTTACTCATGTTATTTATATACATCATCAAATGTATGAACAGCATTTTTTATTAACTTGTAGAATATGATCATTTGGGTGCCTGCTTTCCTAATAAGGAAGTGTCGGTAATAATGTATCAATTTAGAAAGTCTATAAGTCTGTTGAGGGCTTTTACCTGTTCCAAGATGGCTGACTTTTCTGAAATCAGATGTAGGCGAATACTTTGTACCTCCTCTATGTTTAATGTTTATTTATGCACGTTTTTGGAATACTGTGATAGTCGTGTGATCAAGACACTTGGGAGTGTCGAAACGAAAAGTGGTATATAAAAATAAACCGTGGTGATTCAGCAAACCTACTTCTGAGCGTGCATCTCCACTACTGTGTACAAGAGTAATTGACGAACTGGCTTGGGGCTCCTGCCGGCGGATGCACCGCCTGGCAGAGGGATTGATCCCGGAAGGACCCTCACTTGTTGTATATATATATATATATAGACCCATCATATCGGCCATCAATAGTTCATTAGAAAATGTGTCCAAATATATTGACTTTTTTCTACAGGATTGGGTTAAAGAATTGAGATCATATGTGCAGGACACCTCGGACTTTATCAGAAAGATAGAACATGTCAAGTGGGGTCCAGGGATGCTTTTGATGACTTTGGATGTGTCGGCCCTGTATACTTCTATTAGAAACCAAGATGGGCTGAGAGCTGTTGAACATTTCCTTGACATCGCCCAATGTACTTTGCGGCACACAACAGGATGGTACTGTCTATGATAAAAATGTGCTTGGAACAGAATTTTTTTCTTTTTAATAACCAGATTTTCCAGCAAACAAGACGAGTTGCAATGGGGGCCTGTTTCTCCCCCAGTTACGCATGTTTACACATGGGACTGTGGGAGGAACAGGTCCTATCGCGGCAACTCAGAGGCACTATGGAGCAGAACATTATGTTGTACCTCCAAGACATATATGATTTATTTTTTGTGTTGCAAGGTACGGAGGCAGAAGCCAGTGATTTTGTCAGGGAACTTAATGACAACAGCTTTAACCTAGAATTCACATCCAACATTCATGCCACCTCTATCTATTTTTTAGATATGCATTGTTATGTGGATAACAATACCCTAGCCACTAAACTGTATAGAAAACCAACGGCGGGCAATACCATCCTACATGCGGCAAGTCATCATCCGCATCATCTCATCCGCAGCATCCCCTGCGGGGAGATGCTGCGTATCAGGCGGATTGGCAGCTCAGAGACAGAATGCGCGGCCGCGCAGGAAGCTAGTATATTGAGATTCCTAAGCAGGGGCTATTCTAATGACATTATTGAGTCCGCTAATAATCGGACTCAACAATTGCCCAGACGTCTAGCTTTAACATCAAAATCCAAGGAAAAATCAAATGCCATGCAGATTTGGTCTATACAATCACGCATGATTCTTTACTATAACAGGCAACATTCTGACATAAGGAGAACTTTCCATCAGAATTGGAATCTCATTAAAGGAGATCCAATTATTGGGCAGAGGGTCCCGGATAAACCATTGCTTACCTTTAGAAGGTGTCCATCTATGGCCAAAGCTTTGGTCAAATACAGCTTAGAACCACAGATTTCTAAGACATGGATGACTCTCAGTAAAGGGTTTAAAAAGTGTACTCAATGTAAGGCCTGCCATTATGGATGCAATAAAAGCAGCTACAAGAGCCCTTTCAAACAATATCCACTGGAAATCACCAAAAGACTAACATGTAAAACTGATTTTGCAGTGTATGTGCTGGAGTGTCCGTGTGGGTGAGGTATGTGGGTAGTACCAGGCTGCCCGCCCACAAACGGATACTCCAGCACATAAGGGAGATAATAGGCAAAGACCAAGCCTATCCGGTGGCCAGACACTTTGAATCTAATCATTAATCCAATCCAGCCCACCTCCAGTACTATATAATTGACACAGTATGGCCTTTAAAAAGAGGAGGGGATAGAGATGCAAAGCTTCGCCTTCTCGAAACACGGTACATACTAGAACTGGACAGTAAAAATCCAAATGGACTAAATGTGAGTGAAGACTTGTGCACTTGTCTATGAGGGGCTACCCTTTTGAGATTTTACCTGTTGACAACTTGGGTTTTAACAAGGAGCTTGTCAAATAACTGTGTAACATTAGAATCCATATGATTAATCAGGTACCTGCAGAAGGTAAAGACAGTTTGTCTTTGACAATTCTCAGGTTTTAATGGTGGAGGGGTTGTTTTAGAATGTGTATTATAAGTGTTTTACATTTGCACTTGCACAAG
Organism: Lissotriton helveticus; assembly: GCF_964261635.1. Lineage (NCBI taxonomy): Eukaryota > Metazoa > Chordata > Amphibia > Caudata > Salamandridae > Lissotriton > Lissotriton helveticus. Next base: position 1,106,473,712 of record NC_136068.1, read on the forward strand.
CACTTTTTTGAGGATATATTTTGCACAATTCAATTCCTAGGGACCAGTTAGACATGGGAATGGCTTTTGCAATAGAGCAGTGACATTACATGACTGAATCATTAGCCCACTGGGGCAATATTATAAAAACAAGGCAATGTTCTTTGAATTATCCATGCAAGTAGCTAGCATTGAACAGTATATTTAGTTTTTTGCATTGAATTTACATTGTTCAGGGCTGTATTGTATAGTATATTTATATACTGTCTATATGCGGATTTCATATCTTTTCTGGAAAATAACAATTTTTTAGAAATCTAAAATGTGATTTTTATGAAATAAGATTGCTTCCATGCATTTTAAATAATTTATTTATATCTATTTACTATTTATGCATCTCGAATATGATGAGGTCATCTCCAGCTACAGGATAGTATGTATTTTATGTTGTTGCCTGTTCAGCTCTATTTCGAATTGCATTTGCACTTTAAATAGTGGTCCTCGCCATACGTAACATGACATGTGATCAAGCCTCAGCAGAGGCGAAACGCGTCATGGCGTACTGGCTGGCGAAAATAAAGCACTTTTGAGGGCACGGATTCCTGGGTCTGCTTTTCGTCATTTTGAGGCTGGAGCCTTTCTTTGGGTGACGACTTACTTATATATATATACACATATATATATTATGTGTATATATATATATATATGTACACAAAGAGGTAGCTGTTCCCAAGCCTCGATATCGGCGGGCTCACGGCAGGGGTAGCCACCCCCTAAAATCAATCACGTCACCACCAGCGTTCTCCTTCCCGATATAGAGGAAAGAAATACACAGGAGCCGCGGCCTCGGTTGCAGTGCAGGTTTATTTTCAGACACAACGTCCTACGCGTTTCGGAGTCAACAATACTCCTTCATCACGGGCAGAGAATGTGCATTTCAACAACACTAATAAAGTAAAGTAAAGTGTCACGTGGTAAAACAATATAGATAAAATGTTTACTCCTTGTACTTTTGTCACCGATGATGTTGTAGATACATAGTATATTATACGTTTTCTAACGTTGCGACCAGAAATTAATTAAACATTCAAAATGTCACAAACCTCAAAAATTACCGTCCGTAATTTTCAGGTTAGAATACATGTCCGCATCAGATATAGTTGTTATATTTGCCCTGCGTTTTCTGCAAATTAAAGTAAATTAAAATGAGACCACCATGAGTAAATAAAAATTTCTTACTCGGATAACGTCAGACTCGAACCCTCAGTCCCAAAAGTCAAAAGACACCCTGACGGCCTGATAACCGCTTGTGCTACACCGTTCGGCACTGTTAAATGTCGAACTGTTGGGATAACTCATTGAGAATCTTATTCCCACAATTCAAAAAATACAGCCCAAGTGGGCTAACGAATCATTTTCCACATTTCAAAATAAAGCCCAAGTGGGCTAACGTAACTCATAGGTCTGATCCAAACAACAGGTTCATATTTTAGGCAAAACAAAGCCCCCAATGTCCGTTATCATATTGTGACAATTGAAAATAATTGATCAATTATTGCCCAAGTGGGCCAGTACTATTCCCAGTAGATGTTAGTGACAACTTATGCCCCCGTGGGATATTGGTCTTGGTCAGCAAAGTAGCTTCTCATCACTTATTCTTGTACATACATCGGTAATATCTAGAAAAATAAAATAAAGTCCTGTTAAAATCTTCATACCCAAAAAACGGGGTTCCTGAAGCAAATACACAAAATTCTGAAAACACTCGAACAGAATAGCAACAACAGTAACAATGATTATATGGCATAAAATTAGTGCAAGTGCACTTCCATTTCTTCGTCCATATTCAACCCATGGGGCACCATGGTGTTGAATCTGATGATAAATTTGGACTCAAGTTTCCTTAGTTCAAGAAGTCTATTACCCCCTCTCATATTGGGAGAAACACAGTCAATGGCTGCAAATCTAACAAGATTGGCGTTACTTTTGTGATACTAACTGAAATGTCGGGCTATCGGATAGGTTCTATCATTATTAGTGATAGCCCTTAAGTGCTCTAACACTCTCTTCTTACCTTTGTGGATGGTACTGCCAATGTAATATTTTGAGCAGGGACATTTGAGGGTGTAAACAACATATTCAGTGTTGCAATTTAAATGTTTGTGGATGACCCACGGAGCCTCATTTTCATGAAATTTCAGAGATTTAACACTACTGCTATATTTGCAGGCCTTACATTGGTTGCACGTAAAAAAGCCTTGCACTGCATTCTTTTTTATAGGGGGCTGGATCATATTACTACACAACTGATCCCCTAGTGACTTGGATTTACGAAAGGTTAGGGATGGATAATCACCTATATAGTCTTTCAAGTCATTGTCTGTTTTTAAGACCTCCCAAAATTTCTTGAGGCTTTTTCTAACCTCCCACGCATGAGTGTTATAGGTCGTGATGAATCTTATTTTCTCTTTGGGTTTGTCTAAAGACTCCTCAGGTTGTGGAAAAATAAGTTCCTGGCGATTGAGAGCATCCACTTTATTAATGGCTTTTTTGACTATTTTGGAGCTATAACCACGGGTCAAAAATCTCTCACTCATAATTTCTTTCTCTTGTTCAAATTTCTCTGGTGTACTGCAATTCCTGCGGGCTCTTAACAATTCACCGTAAGGTATACTCCTTATAAGATTGTGGGGATGGCAGCTGTCCGCATGCAGTAGACTATTGCCTGCCGTTGTTTTTCTGAATAAGGAGCTTACAATAGTGTTGTTACTTATCTCAAGTTTGAGGTCTAGAAATTCCATAGAGTCTTTGCTTATGTTATGTGTAAATTGAAGATTCATTTGGTTGTTATTTAGCACATTCACAAATTCATTTGCTTGTAGTTCAGTGCCACTCCACACACAAAAAATGTCGTCTATGTACCGCAACCAGAGGACGGCGTGGTCTTTGAATAGCCCGATCTTATGGACGACCTGCTCCTCCCACCAGCCCAGGTAAAGACCTGCAAAGCTGGGAGCGAAGCAGGTCCCCATCGCCGTCCCCTGGATTTGTCTATAGATGTTTTTATCAAATAGGAAAAAATTGTTTGTTAGACAAATCTCAATCAGATTGTTTCCTCTTGTGGAAGTGCTTTAGAGAACACTTCAAAGTATGTAGATCATTTTCTGCAGCCTTTGGTCCAGTCTCTTCCTTCGTATGTGCGTGACACCAGCGATTTTCTGAAACACATTAGTGAAATCGAATGGTCTTCACAGTACCTGATGCTAGGCCTAGATGTTTGTAGTCTGTACACTAGCATACCACAAACTCTAGGTCTGGAAGCGTGCAAATATTTCTTTCAGAACAGACCCTTAGGTTTCTTTCAGCATACGAACATGTTACTCAAAATGATTGAGATTTGTCTAACAAACAATTTTTTCCTATTTGATAAAAACATCTATAGTCTACTGCATGCGGACAGCTGCCATCCCCACAATCTTATAAGGAGTATACCTTACGGTGAATTGTTAAGAGCCCGCAGGAATTGCAGTACACCAGAGAAATTTGAACAAGAGAAAGAAATTATGAGTGAGAGATTTTTGACCCGTGGTTATAGCTCCAAAATAGTCAAAAAAGCCATTAATAAAGTGGATGCTCTCAATCGCCAGGAACTTATTTTTCCACAACCTGAGGAGTCTTTAGACAAACCCAAAGAGAAAATAAGATTCATCACGACCTATAACACTCATGTGTGGGAGGTTAGAAAAAGCCTCAAGAAATTTTGGGAGGTCTTAAAAACAGACAATGACTTGAAAGACTATATAGGTGATTATCCATCCCTAACCTTTCGTAAATCCAAGTCACTAGGGGATCAGTTGTGTAGTAATATGATCCAGCCCCCTATAAAAAAGAATGCAGTGCAAGGCTTTTTTACGTGCAACCAATGTAAGGCCTGCAAATATAGCAGTAGTGTTAAATCTCTGAAATTTCATGAAAATGAGGCTCCGTGGGTCATCCACAAACATTTAAATTGCAACACTGAATATGTTGTTTACACCCTCAAATGTCCCTGCTCAAAATATTACATTGGCAGTACCATCCACAAAGGTAAGAAGAGAGTGTTAGAGCACTTAGGGCTATCACTAATAATGATAGAACCTATCCGATAGCCCGACATTTCAGTGAGTATCACAAAAGTAACGCCAATCTTGTTAGATTTGCAGCCATTGACTGTGTTTCTCCCAATATGAGAGGGGGTAATAGACTTCTTGAACTAAGGAAACTTGAGTCCAAATTTATCATCAGATTCAACACTATGGTGCCCCATGGGTTGAATATGGACGAAGAAATGGAAGTGCACTTGCACTAATTTTATGCCATATAATCATTGTTACTGTTGTTGCTATTCTGTTCGAGTGTTTTCAGAATTTTGTGTATTTGCTTCAGGAACCCCGTTTTTTGGGTATGAAGATTTTAACAGGACTTTATTTTATTTTTCTAGATATTACCGATGTATGTACAAGAATAAGTGATGAGAAGCTACTTTGCTGACCAAGACCAATATCCCACGGGGGCATAAGTTGTCACTAACATCTACTGGGAATAGTACTGGCCCACTTGGGCAATAATTGATCAATTATTTTCAATTGTCACAATATGATAACGGACATTGGGGGCTTTGTTTTGCCTAAAATATGAACCTGTTGTTTGGATCAGACCTATGAGTTACGTTAGCCCACTTGGGCTTTATTTTGAAATGTGGAAAATGATTCGTTAGCCCACTTGGGCTGTATTTTTTGAATTGTGGGAATAAGATTCTCAATGAGTCATCCCAACAGTTCGACATTTAACAGTGCCGAACGGTGTAGCACAAGCGGTTATCAGGCCGTCAGGGTGTCTTTTGACTTTTGGGACTGAGGGTTCGAGTCTGACGTTATCCGAGTAAGAAATTTTTATTTACTCATGGTGGTCTCATTTTAATTTACTTTAATTTGCAGAAAACGCAGGGCAAATATAACAACTATATCTGATGCGGACATGTATTCTAACCTGAAAATTACGGACGGTAATTTTTGAGGTTTGTGACATTTTGAATGTTTAATTAATTTCTGGTCGCAACGTTAGAAAACGTATAATATACTATGTATCTACAACATCATCGGTGACAAAAGTACAAGGAGTAAACATTTTATCTATATTGTTTTACCACGTGACACTTTACTTTACTTTATTAGTGTTGTTGAAATGCACATTCTCTGCCCGTGATGAAGGAGTATTGTTGACTCCGAAACGCGTAGGACGTTGTGTCTGAAAATAAACCTGCACTGCAACCGAGGCCGCGGCTCCTGTGTATTTCTTTCCTCTATATCGGGAAGGAGAACGCTGGTGGTGACGTGATTGATATATATATATATATATATATATATATATATATATATATATATATATATATATACATATATATATATATATATATACATATATATATATACATATACATGTATATATATACATATATATATATATATTTATATATATATATATATATATATATTCACTGAAAAAACCATAGGTTGTAGACCATATATAGTTAGGAATTAGCATTTAGAAAACCTTATTTTACTCACACAAAACCATTGAAATTCCATATATAGTTAGTTGCACTAACTATATATCGCGCACCCGCAATCCACTGCTGATGATGTCACATATTACATCATTCATGACATGGTCAGTGACATCACTGATGACATCACTGATGACAACATCCAGTGATTATGTGTTTCTGTAAAGTTTAAATATGTTTTACATATTGAAGAATGAGTGGATGTATAAGTGTCTGAATGAAGGTTTTAGTAGGTGCGTGATTGACTGTATGAGTGAGTGATTAAATGCGTCTTACTGAATGCACGGGTTAGTGACTAAACTGTCTGAAAGTGTGCATCAGTATGTCTGTTGTTGTGCAAGCTGCTGCATGTGTTGATCAGTAGCTATATAAGTAGCTATATGGGTTATTGATTGGTTGCACAAGTATTTGTATGGGAGACTGAGTGTGTGTATGGCAGGCTGGGAGGTGTGTGACTCTGTGCAGATCAATGTGTACTTGTATCAGTGATTCTATAAGAGAGTAAGTATGTGTTAGTATATGTTTCAAAAATGTAAGGTGTTCTGTGTTTAACTGTATAGATGAGAAAATGGAAGTGTGATTGATTCTTTTCAGGACTGACTAGGTGTGTGAGTAACTCCATGGATGAGTGGCAGAGTGTGAGTGTCTGTATAGGTGTATGAGTGCATATGATAGTGTTGTAAAGATGAGTGATTGTATGTATGAATGATTGTATGGGTGAATGAGTGAATGTGTGTGTAGACGTAGGAATCAGTGAGTGCGTATGTAGTAACTAGTATTGGTGTGTCAATGGTTTCAAAAATTATACTCTGTATTTAACACTGGGTGTAACAGAGGTTATATTAAAGTGTGAGGAGATGCATTGTATTGTCACATTAATGATATCATCATTGATGTGACCATTGATGTCAAATGAGATATCACCAGTGATGTCATTTGAGATGTCATCAGTGATGTCATCAGTGATGTCATTTGAGATGTCATCAGTGATGTCATCAGTGATGTCACTGACCATGTCATGAATGATGTAATATGTGACATCATCAGCAGTGGATTGCGGGTGCGCGATATATAGTTAGTGCAACTAACTATATATGGAATTTCAATGGTTTTGTGTGAGTAAAATAAGGTTTTCTAAATGCTAATTCCTAACTATATATGGTCTATAACCTATGGTTTTTTCAGTGAATTTCATTGGTTTTTTAACAGCTAATATCTGTAGCTGTAAAATGTATTCTTCTTTAAATCCAAAAATATATTTTATATGTTTATTAATAATTTTTTTTTTTAATATTTTTTTTTCTTCGTTCGCGAATCGGGAAACTTCCCGTTAGCTGACCTTGATGCCGCGAAATAGACCGCGAGCCGGTAAACGTTTCTTTACCACAACTGCCGCGTTAGAAAACAACATCGTGACGCCTCCCGTCCACATGACGTTTCGCGTTGTCGCGTGATACGTCATATGACGTGCTACGTTAGCGAACTGGTACGCGAAGCGAGGCGCAAAGCGCAGGTTTCTGGAAGCAAACCGGGAGGCCCTGCAAAGCGCGTAACGTAAACACAGCAGGTCATGTGACTTGGTAATAACACTTTTCATTGGTTCATTTCACTTTTGGTTTCCTAATGATGTAAGACTAGGTCATATAATCTAAAATGAACACTTTTCATTGGTTGAGAACTATTGTTTTTCCCAAATGATGAAAATCCCTCCTTCTTTCCTCACTCTGACTTTCATCATTGTGAGAGAAAGACCCTTTGTTACCAGTGAGCAATGGCTTCTTTAGTAGCTTCAGCTGGTGCTTCCCCACCACCTCCACCACATCCAAGGAAGAGTGGACCACCTGCTCAAGTTATAATTCAGCAAGAAGAGGAAGAAGAGGAACAGGACGAAGAGCACGAAGAGAGGCACTTTTTGCCTGAGGAGCCCAGGACGTCTCACCGGAAAGAAAACTTCATTTGGCAATTTTTTAAAATTCCCAAAGGTCAGAAAAAAGTAAATGCAAGATACGTAACTTGCCTTATATGTCAAGATAGACTGTCCAGAGGGACCGACAAAAAATACAGTTTCGGAAACTACACAATGCATCGCCATATGACTAGGTGGCATCCTAACAACTACAGTGCTGCACAGTTTCGTAACGATCTAGATAATCTCCCTATTATGGCCAGAAGATCTGTTGTACCGGAAGTAACGGGACCAGAGGGCAGGGAGATGGTGCCAAATATACAAACGAGATTTCGTGAAGTAAAACAAGTCTGCGTACATTGCAGTGGATTCATTTGCTACGGAGAAAGTAGCATCACTCTGATCAACAGAGCTATTGACAATCATGCTCATGTTTGTCCGAAACGCCCCAAACAATAAATTCTTTTTTTTTTTTGTTGCTCCTGTTGAGCCCTTTACAATGAATCGTTTTCGTTGCCCCCTCCAAAAAAAAACAAAAAAAATATAAAACTGTTCAGAAAAATTAAAAAAAAGTAAAAAAAATGTTCAGAAAAATAATTAAAAAAATATAAAACAACAAAAACAATAAAAAAAAGTTCTTTTCAGAACTACCTCCCCGGTATTAAAAAATTGGTACAATATTTGGAACTGTGCCAACCTCTATTTCTCTTAGTTCGCTTCCCAGTTCGCTCGCCGGTACGCGAACCGGAAGCGAACCAAAAAAACAGTAAGTATAATGGAAGGAAACAGACAGTTATGTTAAAAGAAAGACAGCTATAGGGGAGTAAACTAGAGATACTATTACCCGTAATCCACTGCTGATGATGTCACATATTACATCATTCATGACATGCTCAGTATGTATGGAAAGGGGCAGATTTATATTAACTAGCACATCCCCAGAGATGCACCAGTTAACGTGCACCGCTGCTCTACCACCCACAGTCTGCCGCATTTACAATCAGATAGGACAAAGCTGCATCAAAACCCTGCGCCTGCTTGAAGCAGGCATAGATCTTGACGCAGGTAGGGTGAAAGCTAAAGCAACAACTAAGTGTCGTGTGCAGAAGTTGCAAAAAAGGAAAAATGGCGTTTAAACCAATAATGAGCCCATGCTAACTTAACACAGTGTAAAGGTATCCAGGATCTACATCAGTTTGGGGTTCACGAACCTGGCAGGTAAAAGGCACTGAGGCTTTGCACCGTGCATATCTCATCCCAAATCATATGTTGTTTGTGAATGAAACAATTTCCCAGACCAAATGCTTTGGATTGGCTACTTCTAAAAAATTAAACACCCCTACTATCCCGGAGTTAGAGGAATATGATGGTTGGAGTAATTTTACTCGGTTGTCCATTAAAGATTTACAGGCCCTACTCCATAATTCTTCCTTTAACATTTCCAGTATAAATCCAAAAGGTTGGCTGCTTTGGCAACGTGCCTTATACACGGTTTAATAACGCTGCCTTTTGCTTTATATAAGTTTTCAAATTGTATGAAATATATACCAATAGGTCGTTATGCACCTTTAGGTAGTGGTTTTCTTCATGAGGTCTGGTCGCTTCCATACACATACAGATGTTTCAAAGATGATCAAGAAGTTTATCTGAATGGAGAGGAATGCACTGAGACGCCAGATCATTCACTAATGTGTAGGCACATACAGTTACACGGTTCATGCAACAAACACCGACCAAATATGGCTTGCGTGTTGCAAGGCACGCCAGTTCCTGCTATCATCCCCACGTTCAAGTTGTTGGAAAATGGTAGTTATTTGATGCTCAATAATGAAGATTGTTCTGGGTTAATTAAAAGTATTCCTTTTATCGTAACAGTAAGTGAACGGGTTATTTGCTGCAGAAATGTTCTATTTCCTCCCACACATGAACATAGGGAGTTTTCAATTTGGCCACAAATACCAACCTTGGGAACAGATTTCAACGGCATGGCAAGAATAAGAACTCTTTTGTCTCAGAGAGAGGTGGCCTTGAGTTCGGCCCGTGAAACTTTCGTGCTTCACATAGCGAACACCCGTACAGAGGTGCAGACCCTTTTAAATACAGATTTGCCTTTCCATTTCAGCAAGATGGTTCGGACTATCTTTAACGCGTCCTCCACAAAGGGCCTGGCGCACTTTTTTAAAGTTGTTACCAGTGGTCTCGTGACTTCATTTGAGAAAATCTTTGGAGTCATCCCTGCTTTCTTTCATTCTATTTTTTCCACTGTGCTTGGTGGATTCCCATTTTTACTTGCATTACCAGCGGACGCTCTTGTGCTTTTTTACATTTTTAAATATGGATGTCCCTCCTGTGCAAGCTCCCGCCCTGCAGCTGCTGACGCTGTTCCGCAATCGCATGCTTGAATATTATGGCACAATGCCGTTGGCGATATTAAGCACGGCATATGGATTATCTTTTCGATTCTCCTACTTCACCTGTGTCCAGCCTGTATTTCACTGCCTGACCTGTGATTTCGATTGGGCCATTGATTTGTGTCTCTGCGGACCGGTTTCTCCTGACGTCGACTTTAATCAGCTGATGACTCCTATCATTACTCACGAGTTGGTTTGTCCTGGCGAAAGGATTATGGCTGTGGCATTGATGCATGGACTAATTGGTCCCTGGAATTTACTGGCGGCAACACAGTCTTTCTTGGAACAGAGCTTTCTTGAAAACCCACCGAGCTGTCCTCTGATGGTGATAGAGGATCCGGTGCTGGGAGAGCACGTATGTTCTTTTCCGCTTTTAAATTGGATGGCTGAACTCTTTTCGGATGAAGACGGTGACTTCCTATTGGAGGCTGTTGCAGCTTATTTTGCATACACAGTTATGTCATAGACCTTTTTCATGTTTGATATGCTGAGTACTAGCATTTCATTGACAATTCATTGACTTATTTGTCAAGTTTTTATTATTTAGCTTGCCTATTGGCTTAAGCCTCGATAAAGTAGTTGGCTGTTTTATTTTTCTTTAGCATTAAATTTTCCTAGTTTTTAATGTTTTACCTTGCGGACCGTCCACATATAAAGTTGCAATCTGCTCTCATGAGATGCCACTTCTATTATCTTATTCAGTTCGTTTCCGGATCATGGGGAAGTGTCATCTAGATCCTGGATATCTTTACACCGTGTTAAGTTAGCATGGGCTCATTACCGGTTTAAACGCCATTTTTCCTTTTTTGCAACTTCTGCACACGACACTTAGTTGTTGCTTTAGCTTTCAACCTAGTAGTTCATCGTGGTTTACATGAGAATAATATGTTATTGCTCTACTATCTGCTTTGCTTGTTAAACTATATCTGTACAGCGACTGCTGAAGTTTCAAGAACAACACGATACAGAATTGTTATGAGGTCTGATCTCCACGACTTCATACTCATAACATAAGTGCAGCTTCTGCCAATTCTGGGCATGAGGCGGGTTTTATATTGCTTTGCCGAACACACATACACAACACTTGATGCGGTTCACATGAAGAGAGAGCTGGTGTATGCTGATGTGATTCCTTCAAATCTAAGACACTAAAGTATGGGCACGCCCTAAACCAACACAAAGAGACCTTCTTAGCAAATAATATAATATGTGTATTAGGGAGGGTCAGATATAAGCAGCCGCGGGCCGTGGAGGGAGTTACGGTGAGGCAGGGAGGCGGGGAGGGGGAGGGGCAGGGTGGAGCCCTCTCCACCCTGCCCCTCCCCCTCCCCGCCTCCCTGCCCCACCGTAACTCCCTCCACGGCCCGCGGCTGCTTATAAGTGTTGCTAACTCTTATTCATTTACAGCATGTTAACATACTGTCACCATTCGCTTTTTATGTACTAGTAACTATGCTGGTAATTTTGCTACTGATAATATGTGTACTTCTATTATCTAAGATACTACGCCTGAGAAGACGGCATTAGTAAATAAACATTTCAAATACACATGTGTTCTTCTTAACTCCATGTTCTGGTTTCTAAGAAATATATAACGACCGACTGTTCATGAGTTCCACGTATCCTGAGGTACTATAAGTTCATATTCTGGATTGTCTAAACATTGAGAGTTTGTTATATCCAATGTGACACTGTACCTAGCTTGCTAAGGGGTTTTTGATTACTAAGGTGAGTTTTGGGGCACCCTAATTCGCCGAGGTTCCAATCCTCTGTCCACAGTTCTGTGTGAGAACAGAAACCCTGCGACAGGGACACCCCTGAGCCTTGCTGGAGCTTCATCACACTTGCGATACCACTCCAGCAATGCGCCACCTTTACGGCACAGATACGTCACGCATCTCTGCTGTTTTTGCCCCATGATGCGCCGCATTGTAAATGCAGCACACCATAGGTGACGGAACAGCGGCACAGAATGACTAACACATCCCTGGTGATGCGCCAGTCATCATAAATCTATCCCTATGCTTCTTATCTTGTTAGAGATGAACCGCCATATGTATCATCAAAGTTTTTTGCATTTCCTAAATAGCGAACTTTAAGGAATAAATAGCGATTCTTTACCATTCCTAGTTTGCGATGAGCTATTTGCTAATTACAAATTACCCATTCATTTCCATGCAGCAGGAGGCCCATAGGAATGAAGGTGCAATTTGCGATTAGCAATTACCTCATCGCAAATTACGAATTTTTCCGAGGGTGCAGGGGTGTCTCAAGAACACACTGCTGCACCCCTGAAAAAGAAATTTGGGGGCATATGGCGCACATAAATTTTGAAAACATTCCTTTACCTCAAAAACGATTTTCAACTCATAATTTGAAAACACTGCACATGGGGAAATGACTTAAAATGTCCTTAAGACACATGAAAGCGTTTTTTGATTGCCTTTGCAGCATGTTTCAGTCACCTTTAACATGCCTATGTAACGCAAACATTCAAAATCTAAATTTGCCATGCACAGGTGGGAGCATATTTACAAGCAATTTGCTCCACAGACAAACTTCTTACATTGAAATAGGAAAAATAACATCAGAGACTCTCAATTACCTTATAAAGAAGCAGACACCATTATGTCCTTGTCATCAATATTAAAACCATTGCTTTTTCTCAAAAACGATTTACAAGTCATAATTTGAAAACACTCCACAGCTCCTATGCACATAAAAACCCTGTCAGTACTAATACTTCACATTTTCTCCAATTACAATTTCTCAAAGAAACAAAATCTATTTGTAAAACACTTGAGACAAAGCAACATTTGAAAAACACAACTTTCTTCATAATTTTCTCCTTAAAGCACACTATTTTCTATCTAAATTAAAGAAATCTTTTCTCACCTTAGCAAATACTTTGAGTTTCAAAACAGTCTCAGAAACACACCAATTTGTCTTCAGCAGAGCAAAAGGTATGCACTCCAGAGTCTGCAGCTATCAAAAGCACAGAAATGCTGTAATTCTTCACACATATCTCTCATGTCACCCAATCAAAACTCTTCCCTCACTTTTTTTCAAATGAAAACCCTTCCCCCCTCTGCCATTTCATGCCTTTTCTGCATGGCAACCACGTCTTGGAAGACCTCTGGTGTTTGCAAGTTCACACAACAATGTTGCAATTGAACTCTGAACTCTCAGTGCACCTCATATCCAGTGCATTCTTTCATTTAATGATTTTTTCTTCACCACTCAAAATACATCTTTCAAACAACTCATCCATGCACCCTAACTTTCTGTTTTCAGCAATCAAAATCCACCAATCACTGTTACTGCTTCATTAACACAGAAACTCCACAGTTTTTTTCATTTTAAACTCTTATTTTTTCAACTGCCATTTCATTGCCACACTTCATCTGACTGCAGGAGAACCTTCTCTCACCATGTTTTCTGTCTGGATTGTTGGACATAGTTACATCTATTGGGCTCAGAGGTATGCTGAGAACAGGAATTTACCTAACCTCAATTTACAAGATGTGGAAATTAAGTGGTTTGGCCACAGAGGATTAAAATGTCACCAATTGATACCATTGGTGAAAACCTTTATGCATTTGCCAAAACCTGACCTGTTAATTGTGCACTGTGGAGGTAATGATTTGGGCACTTTGACTGGGGTAGGTCTGGAAATGCTTTTAAAGGACACCTTTGAGCAATTGATGGCACTTTTTCCTCAGACTGCCTTGGTATATTCAAATATATGCCAAAGACAGAAATGGAGGTGGTCAAACCAATTTTGTCCACAAATTGAGAAGTCGAGGAAGCATGTAAACAAATCTGTTTCAGCTTACATGAGAGACCATGGAATGGGCTCCCTGTACAACAATAACTTGCGTTACTACATGCAAGATATCTACAGAGGAGATGGAGTTCACTTCTCAGATGAGGGCAACAGAGTTTTCATTTTGAATTTAAGACTGTGCATTGGTACCTACTTATAAGTACCTAAATGTACCATAAACCCAAAAGCTCTTCTCAGAGCTACCCTACATCTGATCACTCACAATTATTATTTTACTCTAACTTTTTTCACTAATTTTCAAGAAAGTACGCTCCCCAGAACGCTTCCCGGTTCGCGAACCGGGCGCACTCCACGCAAAAAAACTAAAAAAACGATATATTTTTTTTTTGCCCTGCGAGACCCTTTTAAAGCTTCCACATCAAACCTAGGGGGTCAGGGACGACCTACTATGCCCCCTTATGGTCATTTGCCCCTTCGCTTTGGCCTCCTCTTGTCTCTCGATCCTACCGAGAGACAAGATGGCGGCCGCTACGGACTGTTTGGAATGTTTACAGACGCCGAAGAACCAATCAGCTTCGCAAAGCTCCGAAGCGGAGCGCTGTTACAGATATATATCTTTTTTTGAACGTTAATTTCTCAAAATCCACTGGAGCACATATATTGAGACCTAGCAAAGGCACATCGGGCTACCAGTCCCTACAATTTTGCCAAGTTTCGTGCAAATCCATTCAGCCGTTCGATTATTATTATTTTTTTTTTTTTGCCCCGCGGGGCCCTTTTAAAACCTCCACATCAAACCTAGGGGGTCAGCGAGAATCTACTATGCCCCCTTATGGTCATTTGCCCCTTCGCTTTGGCCTCCTCTTGTCTCTCGATCCTACCGAGAGACAAGATGGCGGCCGCTACGGACTGTTTGGAATGTTTACAGACGCCGGAGAACCAATCAGCTTCGCTTCACAAAGCTCCGTTGCGCGAAAAGTACGCGAACTGGAGCGCTGCCCGGTCCGCTGTTACAGATATATATCTTTTTTTGAACGTTAATTTCTCAAAATCCACTGAAGCACATATATTGAGACCTACAAAAGGCACATCGGGCTACCAGTCCCTACAATTTTGCCAAGTTTCGTGCAAATCCATTCAGCCCTTCGGGCTAAAAGTGAGGCCAACCGCCCTATGGAAAACTCAATGTTAAAAACACGTTTTGGGACCCCCCTTTTTTCTCGGCCCCCCCTTGACAAACCCCCCCAAATTTTCAAGGGCTGCTCAGAAACAAAATGTGCCATTTTCCTGAAAATTTCAGCCAATTCCATCCACAAACGCCAACGTTATTAGACATAGAATTTTCAAAAATCCCATAGAGAAAAAATCCTAACTATATATACCTACTGGCGACCGCCAGTAGGTAATATATATATATATATATATATATATATATATATCAGTTTCTCAGTCCGCTCAAGAGACGCTGACCGCGGCCCCTCGGGAAGTGGCACCAATGCCGGCCGAGCACGCCGGTAGTCCAAATAGTTCCACAAAGTTCCAAAGTAACGGTGCTCTCAGACCACAAGATAACACGACACCACTCAAGGCTCCAAGGGTGTTTATTTAACTAACAACATGTTTCGGCTGCGGACAGCCTTGATCACGTTAGTTTGTGCAAGACAGTTTCCGGAAAATAAAGCACAATTCATGGCCATAGAAACAGGACTGGGTTAACATAAAACGTGAATGTAAAGTTACATGTGTATAATGGATATGTGAGCATTAAACACATCAAAATAGGTCAGGAAATTCAAATACATATCCCAAACGCCACAATTGAATTAATTTATCTGTTGCTCGTATTTCGTGCTCTGACAAATAAAGTATAGATAAATGTGTGCCCATGCTCAAATACTCTTCTGTTAACTTCACAGGAGGATATATGCATTGTGTCTCTTAGAATTCGCCTCTAAAGGTAGAAAGCAAACTCCGGCAGGGGCGTCCTTCGCCATATTTGTAGTTTAAATAAGCCACAGAACTACCCGTTACTGTAGTAACCAAGCGTGATGGAAATACATCGTAGAATGGCAGCCCAGCAACCATGCGCTGAGCCTGGAAACCCACTTCACACATAGCAAAAGTATATAACGGCACATCTAATAACTGCAGTTACTCCAGCCTGTAGCATAAAATTAATATAAATGATTGTATGCAATTGGTCCCTGATTGTCCAGGTATTCCGCCACACAGTTATAAAGGCGGGCAATATCGAGTCACATTTCAGCAAAAAAAAAAAAATAATAATTTTGCAGTATGCAAGATGGCTGCGTGCAAGATAGTGTATAATGGCCAGGCATCTATGTCTGTAAAATACATAAAGGCAACAGTGCCACCGATTATACATTGACGGTCAACTACCGCAGTTTTTTAACATTTGTGGGAACTGGCCAGAAGAACACATAGTGTAACACCAAGTCCAGGTATATACTCGCCCCCAAGTGGGGCCTACCTTCTCAGAAACTGTCTAGATGTCAAGTGTGAAGAAGAGATACAGTGCTCCCAAAAGTGAATGTCCATTAAATCGCTGGACGAATGAATAAAGTTATTGTTGTCAAATTCTTAGTGAACCAAAACCTGTGGAAAAAAGAGACATAAACTGTCATACTTCATTGTTACAAAAGATCACCATGCTCACTTAAAACATCTTCAATAAATGAATAAACAGTGCCTGCTAAGTTGGAAGAAGAGGCATAAAGTTACAGGTAATGAGAGACGGAAGCTAACACAATATGCATTGGCTATGATTTCAAATGAACTGCTAACTCCTCGTCCTGGTTGAGGCCCCCCGGTATCTTGGTTTGGAATTCAATAATGTACTTAGACTCCTTCTGTCTCAGTTTGAGGGTCCTATCTCCTCCCCGAGGGCTTCTCTCAATTTGTTCCAATATATGAAAACTCATTTCAGTTATATTGGAAAAGTGTGTTTCAGCACAATGTCTTGCCACTGGGTATTTTTCATTCTTAATAACAATGGCACGATAGTGTTCAAGCACTCGCATTGGGCAGATCCTTGCCAATCACATTGTCAGCAGTGAGGATGTTCCAGTTTTGGGAAACTATTCTACGAATTTGCTTAGACTCAGTGTTAAACGTGAGAATTAGACGTGTTTGGTCATCCTCACTTGCACTCTCCGTTTCATTGTCTCTCTCTTTCAGAGTATCTGCTCTGGGAATGCCATCCGCACGTGCTTTGGCTCTTTTGATAACCCATGCACTACTCAGGGCAAAAAGAAACTGCAGTACAGAGCAGGGTTATGAACAAACTAGCCGCGAAATGATGGCAAGATTCAAAGACAGAGGCTACCCTGCATGGGTAATGTGATTGGCAAGGATCTGCCCAATGCGCCTCTCATCACGTACAGAAAAGGCAAATCTCTACGTGACATGTTGGTGAAAAGTGACATCACTGTTTACCCTAAAACCCAGAGTGTAGGCCTAGTGGTTTTTTTTCCCTGTGGCCACTGCAAGGCTTGCAGATACAGTATTCACAAAAAATCTGTCACATACAATGGGGTAACGAAAGAGCTAACTCAATTTTTGACCTGCAGTACAGACTTCACTATTTACGTTATTGTCTGCCCTTGTGGCCTCTGGTATATAGGGAGCAGTACCAAACAAGCGAAACTTCGAGTGCTTGAACACTATCGTGCCATTGTTAATAAGAATGAAAAATACCCAGTGGCAAGACATTGTGCTGAAACACACTTTTCCAATATAACTGAAATGAGTTTTCATATATTGGAACAAATTGAGAGAAGCCCTCGGGGAGGAGATAGGACCCTCAAACTGAGACAGAAGGAGTCTAAGTACATTATTGAATTCCAAACCAAGATACCGGGGGGCCTCAACCAGGACGAGGAGTTAGCAGTTCATTTGAAATCATAGCCAATGCATATTGTGTTAGCTTCCGTCTCTCATTACCTGTAACTTTATGCCTCTTCTTCCAACTTAGCAGGCACTGTTTATTTATTTATTGAAGATGTTTTAAGTGAGCATGGTGAACTTTTGTAACAATGAAGTATGACAGTTTATGTCTCTTTTTTCCACAGGTTTTGGTTCACTAAGAATTTGACAACAATAACTTTATTCATTCGTCCAGCGATTTAATGGACATTCACTTTTGGGAGCACTGTATCTCTTCTTCACACTTGACATCTAGACAGTTTCTGAGAAGGTAGGCCCCACTTGGGGGCGAGTATATACCTGGACTTGGTGTTACACTATGTGTTCTTCTGGCCAGTTCCCACAAATGTTAAAAAACTGCGGTAGTTGACCGTCAATGTATAATCGGTGGCACTGTTGCCTTTATGTATTTTACAGACATAGATGCCTGGCCATCATACACTATCTTGCACGCAGCCATCTTGCATACTGCAAAAAATTTTTTTTGCTGAAATGTGACTCGATATTGCCCGCCTTTATAACTGTGTGGCGGAATACCTGGACAATCAGGGACCAATTGCATACAATCATTTATATTAATTTTATGCTACAGGCTGGAGTAACTGCAGTTATTAGATGTGCCGTTATATACTTTTGCTATGTGTGAAGTGGGTTTCCAGGCTCAGCGCATGGTTGCTGGGCTGCCATTCTACGATGTATTTCCATCACGCTTGGTTACTACAGTAACGGGTAGTTCTGTGGCTTATTTAAACTACAAATATGGCGAAGGACGCCCCTGCCGGAGTTTGCTTTCTACCTTTAGAGGCGAATTCTAAGAGACACAATGCATATATCCTCCTGTGAAGTTAACAGAAGAGTATTTGAGCATGGGCACACATTTATCTATACTTTATTTGTCAGAGCACGAAATACGAGCAACAGATAAATTAATTCAATTGTGGCGTTTGGGATATGTATTTGAATTTCCTGACCTATTTTGATGTGTTTAATGCTCACATATCCATTATACACATGTAACTTTACATTCACGTTTTATGTTAACCCAGTCCTGTTTCTATGGCCATGAATTGTGCTTTATTTTCCGGAAACTGTCTTGCACAAACTAACGTGATCAAGGCTGTCCGCAGCCGAAACATGTTGTTAGTTAAATAAACACCCTTGGAGCCTTGAGTGGTGTCGTGTTATCTTGTGGTCTGAGAGCACCGTTACTTTGGAACTTTGTGGAACTATATATATATATATATGTATATATATATATATATATGTGTATGTATATTGATATAGATATATATATATCCTCATTGATAGTGCTGATCCATCCCTCTGGAATTGATTTTTAACCTTAAAGTGATGATACTCAGGGCCTCATTTGCAAGAAATGATGCATCGCTTGCATCATTGCACCAAGGCAGCAATGCATGAAAATTTCTTGAGCATGGATAAAAAATCCTTACGAAGCCATGGATGTGCCATATTTACAATACAGGGCTGCATGATGCTGGGTCCCAAGGATGCTTCAAAAATTGTGACATATCCGTGGGAAGATGCCGCAAGGCATCCGGCCAAAAAGTGGCACAGTGCAGTAGTTGGTCATAAAACTGACATAACTACAGCAATGAGTCAAAAAAGGCAATGAGTCAGTTTTGAATGACACAAGTAGCCTACTGTATGGGTTCCAGTTTAATTTAGTGTCAAAAGGTGAAAAACTGACTTTGCACTCTTACATTGGTCCTGGATGTCACACATACAAGTGGGCATAGTGTACTTATGTGTACCACTGTGCCTACACATGTGTGACATAAGTCATTAAAGGTGTGTAGTGTGTGATTTACTGTGTTACCTACCTTATGTGTGTACTTACCCGTTGAGGGGATGTGACTTGATTGCAGACTCCACTGGTCAAATTCCTCTGCAACGGCCAATGCATAATTCCTACGCCTGAGATTTAGAGGCATAGGAATTTTGGCATATCTCAAGGGCAGCGGCCCACTTCTAGACAATGTGTGACTTTTGAAAACAGTAATGAATACCACTGTGTCAGTTTTATGGGGGATTTGTAGGAAAGAATGCCTACCTTGCATATATTAATTATAATGTAACGCAGCAGATTCAGATGAAGGGAAATAATTAGGCATACCGACGAAAAGTGGCGCATCTGCCTGCCTAGATGTGTCACCTTGTAAATATGGAGCAAAGAAAGTGCTGTCACTGCATCAAAAGAAAATGATGAAGCTGTAGTGCTAGCTCCTTGTAAAAATGACCCTCAGTTGGAAATAAATTTGAACTTCTCTTCCTTCCGGGATTATGACAGGCTGAAAGGATATATTCATGTAGGTGTGACACGCTTGATTTTGAACTTCCTATGTCAAAATAGATTTTGTATTATATGGAAATTTCCTCACACTGGTCAAATAACTGGTGGCGGAAAACATTATCCCTCCTCCCCTTTGCCCTCTCGTTGTGCTCAATTTGCGGGTTATATTTCACCCTAAGCTCTCATTTAAATCACTATGAAACTTTCAGCTACCTATTTTCTCATCCTGCAAACATTGCGAAAGATAACTTATTTACAGACATAATCCTATGAGAATAATAATTCAAGCTTTGATACTTTCCCGGATAGAATATTGTAATTGCCTTTATCTGGGACTTCCAGAGCACCAATGGCGAAACTGCAACGTATACAAAATACCTCTGCACGCGACTTCTAGAACTAAGAAATACAATTGCACATGTCAGGCTACCTTAGCTACACATTAGGAAAAGATTCCCTTTTAAAGCATTGATGCTTTCCCAGAAGGATACTTATTAACCACCGTCTCGAACATGTTATAATCTAAACACCTTTCAAGCATCACTTCCCTTCTAGGGAGCGCGGATCCCAATCTGCCAGTCTCCCGATAAGACCATGCTTTTCCATAGCACTATGCAGCGGTCGTACTTTTTCCGTCATTTTTGCAGAAAGCTGGAATTCATTACCACAAGCGATGAGATCAACTTCTAATATTGTACAGTTCTGAAAATGAACTCATCTTTTCAGCAGCCCTTAGTCTATTTCTGTCCAACCCTGGTGGTTTGCATAATCTAGCATCAGGATGCCCTTTGTGTAATTGCTGTGCTTTACAAAATATAAATCAAATCACAGCCATTTCACAGGCTAATGGCTGAAACTCAATCACATATCTTCCTAAGCATGGCTCAAACCCATTACAACAGGCAGGTGGGTGAGATATACTAGCTCTAGTACTGTCCCACAGAGATTCTCAGGTGAGACACATAATTGTTCCACCCTACATTTACAAAGGCATTAGGCGTGAGACTGACACACAGCAAACCTTCCCTGTTCAGTACTAAAGATTGAGATTCACCCTGTCTAATTCTGACTTCAAGGGTGAGAGGAGCCGACAAAAAGACCATTCAATAAATGGCGGTGTGGCTATTACCTGTCCAGCAGATCCCTAACAGGCAACACCAGTGCTAGGAAAACTCCAAGTCGACCCTCTGCTAATTGAAGGAGCCAGCATGTGATGGCACTAGCATTCTACCCAGGGATCCACCCAGGCTGCCCATGTGAGAACATGCCCTTTAATAACAGGAGAATCAAAGTGACACTAACTGGTTCCTAAGCTGGTTTTAGCAAGGTGTACTATGCACAAGTTTCATTGCTCATTCTTTGGACATCGCACTGTCTGCTTCATCAAACTTTTGTTGTGTTTCGATTTAGATACCAGTACATAGGTTTCCCAAATCATCTACTTATATAGGCACAACTCACATTGCCCTTATTTAGGCATGGTATTCCAGTCCTTATTTAGGCATCAGCCATGCTATCCACAAACAGGCATGGTCACCTACGTCTGTCCATCCCACGTCACAACGAGTTCTTAGAAACTAGACCCGTAAGCTTTTGGAGTTTCCCTAGCCCAGGATTATTGATTTCCCTAAGAACTCATTTATTATGCATGAACAACTATTCCTTAGGGTCTCATTCATGACGTCTTCCTCTGCCCAACTTTACGTCAATGCTAGCATTCCTAGGCACCTTCCGGGTATAAATATACCTTCACTTTCCATGACAAACCACGGCTCAGCTACACAGCTCGATATGGCTTGCCACGGCAAGTTCGGAAGGAATTCGAGTCCCCGCCTGACGCACTGACCAGACGCTGTCATCCTGCTTGCAGAGAAACCAGCTTCCAGTGTCTTGACTCCCTTCGCTGGATGTTAGGGATTGAGATCCAGAAAGAGATTCCCACCTCTCTCATTCTAAAGGTATGGAGCAGACTAGAACCTAGAGGGACTCTTGGCATACAAACTATAGCTTACAATACTATAGAAAACAGCACCTACTTCTTACCTCGTACTACACTTAGGTTAGGTACACTGGGGTAGAACGATAAAGAAGCACCAGACGAGTATACACATTTTTAGCCTGTGTTATTTATGTATGTTTATATGAATATCTGTCATAGCTAAAAGACCATGCTATTGCAGTATTATTTCTTCTTACTGCTCACGCTGTACGTATTATATTTCGCATACTGTCTTGCGCTTGTAACAGCTCATATCTCTTGCATGAGAAATAAGACTGTTCAATAAATCCTTTTATTGAAACGCCTGTCTATCTATTTCTGTGTAACTTTGAAGAAACTAATCATGCATGATTGACTGAGTGAAACTGGTATCTATTGTTTCCACGATTCTGAGAACTGTTCCTATTCTAAGGGAAACAAAGTTGTCATGTTTATGCGGTTGTCAGAAACTACTCCCTTCTTGTTTATTCGAGAAGTTACTAGTGACCTCTGAGTTAGCTGGCATACAAAGTAATTACGTTTAATATACTCGATAGAGGCATACTGACCTCCGTCCTATGCAAAAACTATAGTGTATATTATTCCAATGAGCAGAGCCTATAAGGAAAATAGGAACTACACTACACTTTCTGTAACAAGAGTATGTCCATTTCTAGTGGCCCTATTGAAAGCCTCAGTCTCCAGACCCTTCTACCGATCTCTCCTTCTGAGAAACTGATCTATCTTTCCCAAGCCCCCTCTGAGGTCTGTCTTCACCAGGACATGTCCTAGCCTGACCAACATTTTAATTGGACTGGTGCTCCCCAAGGGCACTTATTGGCCGGCTTGAAAATGCTGTATGAGGGTTGGAAACTGACAAATTGTCAACACTGGCAGTGCTTTTCTTCTTTTTCAAAATGAAGAGCCATGTAGCCTCCTACCTGCTGCAGTTGTCTCTTTTAAAAACCTGGGAGTAATCTTTGATAACGCACTCACTTTTGATACTCAGGTAATAGGACCAAAAGCTCATGTTGTTCATCATTAAAATGTTGAAAAAACCCTTCTTTCATTCCTGTGGAGCATAGAACTGCAGTAGTCATTACATTATTTACCTCTAGCTTGACTACTTCAATGCTATCTACTTAAATATCAATAAATCCTCACTCAATAAACTCCAGTTATTCAAAATGCAGCTGCCCATTTGATGTGGAATATTCCCAAATGTCAGTGAGTGAGTGAGGGATTGTTTTCTTTACACTGGCAACCTGTGAAGAAGCGGGTGATTTTCAAAGCATTGTGCGTGGTCCACCGGGCACTCTACTATCAGGGACCACTTCCCCTCAGGTCAGCATTCCAATTGTATTTGCCTAAAAGGCAGTTGAGATCCTCTTCTTTGAGGAAGGTGCCTGTTCCAATGTTTTGGAAGGTGAGATAAGGTGAGATAAGGTGGTCGCACCTTTTTGGTAGCAGCTGCTAAATTGTGGAACATATTGCCGATCCACATTCCTAGCTTAAACTCTTACATGGCCTTCCTCAGAATTTGAAGACATGGTTATATTCTCTTCCATAAGTGTTCTTCTTATGGATTGCTTCTTTTCTGTTGGTAGCACCTTAACGCCGTCCACACTTGATAATTCTAAAATCAAAACAAATCAAGCTGCACCTACTCTGAGGATTAGACAACAAAGGAAAATAGATGCCCCAAGGTAGTAATTACTGAATTTGTTCACAAATAATTAACATCCTTTATCACTTGTATTTTCAGTAGCTAATTATCTTGGCTGAGTGGCTTAGTGGAGTGGGAGAAGTGCAAGGATGTACAGTGGGATGCTAGCATAAATGATTGTATGCACATGGTATTTCTATAGCACAAACCTATACAAAAGGAAGGGGAGCATTGTACATGATTTAAGGCAAGCTTAAAGTCAACAATTAAAAGGAAAGAAAGTTGGGTTGTGGACAGTTGAAGCACTGTGATGTGGTGTTCTTATCAGATCTTAGCCATAACCTGGTCCTTGAGAAAGTGAAGTGATGTGTGTGAACACAAATGAGCAAAGTACTAGTGACTTCCTACATAGGGTTTGTTCAGAATTATAAGTTATGTTATGTGTAATTTTATAGCGCAGAACTCTCCCAGGATGGTATTCTGTCACTGAAACAGATGTGTCTACCCATGGTCGAGGCTAGGTGAAGAGCCAAGTCTTCAGGTTTTACGGAATTCAAGAACTGAGGAGGAAGAACTGAGGAGGAGGCACTTAGGAGCATGGTAGAAGGCATGGTATGTTGGGTGGCATGAGGAGGAACCCGGCTGAGTGGATATGTCTAGCAGGTTTGTGGAAGTTTATAGGTTTATTGAAGTATGTGAGGCTTTGAATGTGTGCATGAGGAGGTTGAAGAGTGCTTGTATGTGAATATATATGTGGCAAAGTGAGCAAGGGACTCGCGTCTGAGCATACCCTGCCACACTTAAGGCAGTTCGGGCTGGACTGTTCCCATGAGGCACAGGGTCAGACTGATTTGCATATAGCCATGTCTGAACTGGGGTGGCAGAGTGGGCTAAAGAACGGTGATGGATCAAACCCAGATCTTTTCACTGGGTGTGAGTGTTTGATTGGTTCAGATGCTCCGTCCATCCCCACCCCCTTTTGTACCACCAAAGAGGTGATGGCGGTATACAAAGTTTTGATTTGAGTTATTTGTATCCGTCTTCACTCTTTGCTTCGTCAAATGCCTTTGAAGTACATCGAAGAGGGTTTACGGCTGTAAACAGAGATAAGTTTAGCATTCCTACATTTAATCGTTTTGACATGCTCCTAGGGTTGGAGGGGGTTGATTGACTTGGTTCTGGTCACTCTACTGTCAAATCTGTCCCTCCCTTTGTAAATGTAAGATCAATGGGTGGGAATACCCATGAAGAAGTAAATTGTATAAGGGTGGACCATGGGCTAAGACTCGGGAAATTAATAGTGAAGGGGTGGGTGTATTGAAGGAGAGTGGCATTGATGTGAACATACTGTCAGTAAATAATCAGGAAATTTCCGGTCCTACTGGTACAATGGATATTCCGGCTAACACGGGCACGTGGTCGATAATGTTTTGGAATATTGCAGGCTTAAAACCAAAAATGCCTAATCAAAATTGGGTTAATCTTGTGAACGAGCATGATATAGTGAGTCTACAAGAAACCTGGACCACAGAGGCTCATCATTTGTGTGGTTTTAAAAAATTTTATTCACCTGCAATTAGCTCAGTACATGGCAGTGCCAAAGGGGGGCTGTGCACTTATGTGTCGAACCTGTTCAAATGTAATAAAATTGAGATAGTTTTCAATAACAGGTATTACCATATAATTAGGATACATATTGATAAAGTGTCTTGCTTGATTATTGTTAATTTCTATAATAATGTTCCAGTGGAGGCTGTGGAAGAAACCCTGAAAGCTCTGGGCAAGGATATCAAATGTTTTGTTGGGTGGGAGAACTAAAGAAGTCTGTGTTATTTGGGAGGGTATTTTAACCGCTCTTTATGTAAAAGAGGAGAAAAAGGAACTTGCGGTATAATGCTGGACAATGAGTTCAGTTTAAGCCATTTCGAACATACTTCATGTGGGGACTACCTAAACGAAATTATTTTTACTTGTGACATGGGTTTTGCAAACAGATCTGTCGAACAGATGTCCCTTTTTGCCCCACCTTTAATGGCAGAGGTGCCTACTCAACGATTGATTTTATATTGATATCGGCCAGATATGGGGGAGAAGTTCAAATGTTTAAAACCTTGGATAACCCATTAAGCGACCACTTTCCCTTAAGCCTGGTAATTTCAAATCTATACAATGATCATGTTAGAAATTGTACACCAAGGCAATATGTAGAAAATATTGCCTTGAATAGGCAGAATGGTTACATCCTAAAGTGGACCAAAGTGGTCCCTGAGGATTTTCTTTATAATTTAATAAAGAAATGCGATTCCAGTATTGATGCTTGTTTGGACGAAAATGCAGGTGACCTTGTAGTTATTAAAAATGTTTTGATTATTGCCTCACACATCAACAACAGCCTTTGGGTGGAAACGAAAAATTTTAAGGAGAATACTTCAAGCTGGTTTGATACAGCTTGTACCAAGGTTTATTCTAATTTCAAACATGCCTTAAATGCCCCTGTTAAAGACCGTATCTTAATCAAGGAGCTAAGAAAGGATTATAAGAAGACTCTGAAAAAGAGAAAGGATATCCTTATAAAGGAAGCTTGGGATTCATTGTGTGAGGCAGCTTTGAGCAGAGACACCGCAGCTTTTTGGCAAGCAGTAAATGCCCCTTTTTTAAAAGATAAAACAAAGGCTAGGGTAGAGATAGCCATTTCTGAGACTGAGTGGGTAAAGCATTATGCAGAATTATACAGTGTTGTGAGTTCATTGGATCAACCCCTAACTCAGAATATCATGATGGAGGATACTGCACACACTAGTATTAAACTGGATTTGGGTATTTCCCTGACCAAAGTAAATGCAAGTATAAAAGCAAGCTCGGGAGGAAAAGCCCCAGGCCCCGATGGGGTCCTGGTTGATCTATATGACCATCTGGGCTTGCTCCGAGACGGTCGCTCCACCACGCTCCTTGAGACAGCGCTCCTCCTCGCAGCGCCTGGTATCGTAGCCTGCTCTGTGTTCAATTGTGCTCATTTGCGCTGCATTATCGAGGCAGCTGATGCTTGATATTTAAATTAGCGCTGCATCGTCAGAATTAGTAGAAAGTATTATTTGCATACAGTGTTTGGTTGTTAAGTATCTGTCCGCAACGCCTGCATTTTGCTTTGTGTAACGCTATCAGTGGCCAGATCTCTGCTTGCTTCGGCTGTGCCCCGCTTCGGCTCCATATTTGCATCCATTCTGTTGTTGTGACCTCTCCCGTAGCTCCACCCCGCTACCGCCTCCCAGCTGACCCTCCCTCCCACGGATAGAACTCTCGCCCCGTCCTAACTCGCGCTGTGACCATCTGGGCTTGCCCCGAGACGGTCGCTCCACCACGCTCCCTGAGACAGTGCTCCTCCTCGCAGCGCCTGGTATCGTAGCCTGCTCTGTGTTCAATTGTGCTCATTTGCGCTGCATTATCGAGGCAGCTGACGCTTGATATTTAAATTAGCGCTGCATCGTCAGAATTAGTAGAAAGTATTATTTGCATACAGTGTTTGGTTGTTAAGTATCTGTCCGCAACGCCTGCATTTTGCTTTGTGTAACGCTATCAGTGGCCAGATCTCTGCTTGCTTCGGCTGCTCCATATTTGCATCCATTCTGTTGTTTTGACCTCTCCCGTAGCTCCACCCCGCTACCGCCTCCCAGCTGACCCTCCCTCGCCCCTCCCCTCCCACTATCCACATATGACTGCTACATTTGCGCGCAGCGTTCACGCGCAGCGGTGCGCCAAAGGTACGCCCGTCCGCGCCTGGACCGCGCCCAGCGCCAGACCCCCTGGTCCCCCCCGCCCACAGCCCACCAGATTCACATATGACGCCGCAACTCTTCTCACACTCAACCCCGGACGCACACCACTATGCGGCGAAGCCACCCCAGGTCGTACCCACGGCCCATTCGCCTGCCTCTCCTGCAAGTTCAACTGCTTCAGAACCCTCACCAAATCCACCTCCTCCATACACAGCTCCGACTCTAACCACCTGAAGTGCATCCTGCTTAACACCCGCTCGGTCCACAGACACGCAACTGAACTCTGGGACCTACTCGACACTACATCACCGGACATCGCCTTCCTTACAGAAACATGGATGAACGCATCATCAGCACCCGACATCGCCATAGCCATACCGGACACTTACAAGATTATCAGAAAAGACCGCACCAATCAAACAGGAGGAGGCATCGCCATCATACATAGGAACACCATCAAAATCACGACCAGCTCCGACAATAATCTTGCATCCGCCGAACATCTCCACTTTCAGATCCACACCGACCCTAGGACCACACTCAGAGGCACCCTCATCTACAGGCCTCCAGGAACCCGCACTCAATTCAGCGATGACATCACTGACTTTGTCAGCCCACATGCCCTCACCTCCGAGAACTACATTCTTTTAGGAGACCTCAACTACCACCTTGAAAAGAAACACAACTGCAACACCTCCGCCCTTCTGGACTACCTGGCCAATCTCGGACTCAAACAACTTGTTGACACCCCCACCCATGTAGCAGGACACACGCTCTATCCTATCTTCACCTCCAGCAAGCACATTTCCTTCGATCGCACCACAGCTCTCCATTGGACGGACCACAGCTGTGTTCACTTCAGCTACAAAACCACCTTGACCCACAACCGCCCACAACCTATTCCTCGGAGAAACTGGAACAAAATCACCTCCGACCAACTCCTCACATCACTCAACCAAAACCCTCCCACCCTTTCATTGGACCCAAACCAAGCGGCCACCAAACTCAAGCAATGGATCACACTCAGCGCTGACGAATTAGCACCCCTGAAAAAGCACCAGATCAAATCAGCCAGCAAAAAAGCTCCCTGGTTCAATGATGACCTTAAAAAATCCAAGAAGCTATGCCGCACCCTGGAGAAAACATGGAGAAAAAACCCAACCACCGACAACATGGCCACCCTCAAGGCAGCCACCCGCAAACACCACCAACTGATTCGATCTGCCAAGAAATCAGCATTCAAGGATCGTCTCGACAACAACACTCACAACAGCAAGGAACTTTTCAACATCGTCAAAGAATTCACCAACCCCACCGCAGCATCCAACGACATCACTCCCTCCCAAGACCTCTGCGATGCGTTATCCTCCTTCTTCTACAACAAAATTGCCGACATCCATAACAGCTTCGAGAATACTCCCAGCGATCAACCTTCCCAACCCCCCTCAGATCCTACTCCGCCAACTAACAACCTTAGCGCCTGGAACCCAATCACCACTGAAGACACCATCCGCCTAATGAACTCAATCCACTCTGGCTCGCCAACCGACCCCTGCCCCCATCACATCTTCAACAAAGCTGACTCCATCATCGCACCCCATCTCCGTGATGTCATCAACTGCTCGTTCAACTCTGCCACCTTCCCAGAAAGCTGGAAACACGCCGAACTCAGCGCCCTCTTGAAGAAACCCACAGCAGACCCCTCTGAACTTAAAAACTACCGACCCATATCCCTCCTCCCTTTCCCCGCCAAAGTCATTGAGAAAGCCGTCAATAGCCAGCTCGCCCCCTTCCTTGAATCCAACAACTCCCTCGATCCATCTCAATCCGGATTTCGAGCCAAACACAGCACCGAAACCGCCCTCATTGCAGCGACAGACGACATCCGAACACTACTGGATAACGGAGAGACAGCGGCCCTCATCTTACTCGACCTCTCAGCCGCTTTCGACACAGTCTGTCACAGCACCCTTATACAACGCCTCAGCAACATTGGCATACAAGAAAAAGCCTTGGACTGGATCATCTCATTCCTCTCCGGGAGAACTCAAAGAGTCCGACTCCCCCCATTCAATTCAGAGGCCACTGAAGTCATCTGTGGAGTACCACAAGGATCATCACTTAGTCCCGCCCTCTTCAACGTTTACATGAGCCCACTCGCATCCATCGCGCGCCAACACAACCTTAACATCATCTCTTACGCTGACGACACCCAATTAATCCTTTCCCTCACCAAAGACCCTAACACCGCCAAAACCAATCTTCACGAAGGCATGAAAGAAGTAGCCGAATGGATGAATCATAGCCGCCTAAAGCTCAACTCAGACAAAACGGAGGTGCTCATCCTAGGATCTTCCCCCTCTGCCTGGGACGACTCTTGGTGGCCTTCCGCTTTGGGCACAGCACCCACACCCACAGACCACGCACGTAACCTTGGCTTCATCCTAGACTCCTCTCTCTCGATGTCCAGACAAGTCAACGCAGTCTCATCCTCCTGCTTCAACGTACTTCGCATTCTCAAAAAGATCTTCCGCTGGATCCCCCTCGAGACAAGAAAGGCTGTCACCCACGCACTGGTCACGAGTCGACTGGATTATGTTAACACACTATACGCCGGAATCACAGCAAAACTAAAGAAAAAACTCTAACGCAACCAAAACGCATCAGCGAGACTTATATTGGACATCCCTCGCCAAGCTCACATCACCGGACACCTAAAAGACCTCCACTGGCTTCCCATCAACAAAAGAATTACGTTCCGTCTTCTCACCCACGCACACAAGGCCCTCTACAATCTAGGACCCGAATGCCTCAACACCCGACTGTCCTTCTACAAACCCACCCGCCAACTACGATCGTCCAATCAAGCCCTCGCCGCAGTCCCGCACATCCGTAAATCCACCATGGGTGGCAGATCCTTCTCCTTCCTGGCAGCCAAGACCTGGAACTCACTCCCCACTCACCTCCGCCTTACTCAAAACCACATCACCTTCAGAAAGGAACTTAAAACCTGGCTATTCGACAAAGAATGAACCCCTTCCCCACGCGCCTTGAGACCCTCTGGGTGAGTAGTGCGCTATATAAATGCCCGAACTTGAACTTAACTTGAACTTGAACTATATAAGAATAATATGGACCTATGGGGCCCCCTTCTTACCCAACTTTTTAATGCATCCTGTTCCAATGGCTTGCTACCCTCATGGTGTGAGTCGATAATTGTACCTATATTCAAAAAGGGAGATAGATCAAGCTGCCTATGCTATCGCCCTATATCATTATTAGACTCAACCATTAAGATTGTTGGCCGTGTGATTTTAAACAGACTACAAATATGGGCTGATGAACATTCGATAATTAGTGATTTACAATATGGTTTTAGAAAAGGCCTGGGCACTATTGACCAGTGCCTTAACTTGCACGTTCTTTTAGAAAAATACACCAAAGCCAAGGGTAGTCGCATTTTTTTAACTTTCAATGACTTAACGTCAGCTTTTGATTACGTCACCCACAGTAAACTCTGGCTGATTCTTGAGAAACTAGGGGTAGAGAAAAATATAATTTGTTTTCTCAGGGAACTTTATTTGGGGGCTTCAGCCAGAGTTAGGTATGGGAAGAATGGAGAGTGTACCAAATCATTCGTCATTGCAAGAGGAGTGTGGCAAGGCTTCGTCCTTGCCCCTTTTCTTTTTACAATTTATATCAATGATGTAAAGAGAATATTGTTACAGGAGTGTAGGGACATGCCGATGGTTGGCAAAAGATCTGTCCCTGCGCTGTTATACGATGATCACGCGGTCCTGATGCCCAGGACGCCCCTGTCCATGCAAAAGATGGTAATTTCTTTCTCTGAATTTATGACCAACCTGGGCTTGAGAATCAATTGTACTAAAACTTTCTGTATGACCTGTGGCCCCGGGGCAGATAAAAAGAAAAAAGTAATGTACATTGATTCAAAACCACTGGATTTTACCCCAACTTTCCCATATCTAGGTGTACTATTTGATCAATCTGGTCTATGGAACAGTGCTATAAAGACAAGGAGGCTATTGTTTTGTAAATCGATAATGGCCTTGAAAACTTTTAGTAAAAAGATGGGCAAAAAAACAATTGGGGAGCTTTTAACTGTGTACATAGCGACCTGTGTAGCAATCGCCACATATGGTTCGGGAATATGGGGATATGCAAATGTAAAATCACTGCAGGTGGTGGAAAACATCTTTATGAAATATCTCTTAGCAGTCCCGGATAGTGCCTCTACATATGTTTGTCACGCTGAACTAGGGGAACCATATTTAGAAGATATTAAGGTTGCACCGGTTCTTCTGTGGCATGGGGTCTGGACCACCGAGGAGTGTGTATTTAACCGCTCTATTTTGAGGGACTTGATGAGGCTTGAGAACGGTGGTAAGGTGGGATGGCTAAATTACGTAAAGACGTTTTTCATAAACATAGGTTATTCGGATTACTATGATGATCCTGCATTGTTGTGCAATGTCCCTAGAAAAGCCCTTAGGGATATTTGCATGAGGTATTTGGGAGAGCGCAGAACCAACGTAGAAATGACAAAAAAAACTGTGGTCGCGCATCAATTAATAATGACCTCAAGCAAAATGCAACCATATGTTAAGTTAAAAATGAGCGATTTTGAAAGGTTTTTATTAACGCGCTTCAGCTTAAATTTGTTATTCAGATCGCTTAGTTTCCCCAATATGAATAACTGGTCAAAAGAATTCAATAAGTGCCCATGTGATTATTTGTCTGAACAGTCAGACATTCATATCTTCTTTTTTTGTAAATTTTTTACAATCCCTAGGAGAAGATGGATTGTGCCCATATTGAAGATCATGGAAGTTAATCAGTGTCGTCCTGCTTTTTTAGCTATTCAAAGATTAGATAACATATTAACTGTTGCATCTGTCTCTGTGTCTCTTAAAATGTTTTTAGATCCTGAAAATCAATTATCCAATGAAATGTGATGAGTATATTTTATTGTGTTTTTGTTGTTATTGTTTTTATATATATTTTAAATGTGATTTATTAATTGTACTTTCATGGTTGTGTTTGTCTAATAACCGAATAAAGTTAATAATGAATGAATGAATCTCATTGTGAACATTAGGAAATGGTGGTTCAGCAGCGATATGGGATATATATGCTGAAGCTGATGAGGGTGTGGTTCGACCAGGTGATCAGTGTGGGCCTGTCTACAGTGATGTTGCTGAAGCAGTTGAAGTTCGGGATCCAGTAAGTATCCAGCAGTATGTATGGGGATTCTACTCACTGGTTGTATCCGAGGTTTGACAGGTCCTCGAGGAGATTGGTCATGTTGGGAACTGTGAGGTCTTCCAGATGGCAGTTGAGATTGCCAAGGAAGATGAAGGCTCTGAGGTCAACGATCAGGGGGCGATGAAGTCGACAATGGTGCTGCTGAAGTTGCCGTGTGGGCTGGGCAGGCAGCAACCAAGGGTACGGCTCAGGGTTTAGTTGGCAGTGATGGTCATTTGAAAGGTCTGATTAGCATTTCAGTAAAGAACGATTGGATTGAAGGAATAATATGGAGAACCAGAACTAAAAAATGTGCAATTGTTGATGAAAACAGAGTGCTAGAATATTTGCCAGACTAGCATTATACATTGATTTAATTTTTTTTAATTGTCCCTTTCCTGCTGTGATCCTCAAAATTATTCCTTTCGGCCAATGCAGATCAATAGAAAGTTCTCGGATGATCAAAATTTTAAGGTTGGTGAAAAGCATCCTCACTAATACTTTCCAACGATTCTATGTATATATCAGGATAGAAAATATGTGAAGAAAAGTGGTTACGGATTCTGATATGGACGCTGAGTTTTGATGGAAGAGTGGCTGGTCCAGAGGCATGACGATGGAGGTTTGCTGTAAGCTGAAATGTATATGTTTATGAAGAGCTGTTTATTCTGCCTGTATTTTGCCATATATGCTAAAAGGTAGTGGCCCTGGTGAAAATAGACCATGTAAATGCTTTGCTCATACCAGCCACAGTCTTTGTATAAAAAAAGTTCAATAAGTTTAGTGCCTGTCCAAGTCTGATAAGGTATTCTCTGTATTGTATAAGTCACACCTCTTATAATGGTCCCCGTGTACTTATGCTTCAATTCTGTATAAAACAGTTCTTGGTCCACAACCCTGAATGCATATAGTTTTATAGATCTTTAGACCTTCATCCTTTTTTATTCCAGTTTAACCATTGAGTGTGACATGCATAACAATCGAAATACTCCCATTTAAACAATGCCGCAGGCAGGACAGCAGGTAGAGCAGTTTGGGGTAACTTTGGCACTGTAGCCACAGTATATTTTTAGGGGAGGCTCCCCTCCTTTTCACTTAGGCGCTCATGTAGCTACACTTTTGGCCAATGTGTTCTTTGAGAGCAGCCCATGCCTCAGCAGGCAGCATTAAAAGCACCCACCTATGTGCCCCATAACGCCAGCAGGGTGTAAACCCTGACATGAGTGGCTCATACTCGCCGAATGGCATACTTTTAAAATTACATAAGATAACCAAACCTAATCAGTCATCTTGAGAGTAATGAAAAGATCACGCACCAGAGAACAAATGTATGAACTACACATAATGAGACACGCAGGGTTGGATTGGGATTGAAAATCGGCCCGGGCACGCAAAAAAAAGAAACGCCCCACATTTGCATAATCACCCCTCAAATCACTGCTTTGGCGTAATCTTCTAAAAAAAACTTTAGGAGGGGGGGTAAAAAAATGCATGCGTTAAGTTTACAGTGGTGAAACAAGTTAGGCCACTTCTGCTCAGGCCCCCTGCCCCCACTCAGTATGTGCACACATTAATGGGCCGGCCAGCGAGACAAAGGGAGTGACACCTCTTGCTAAACGGAGGTAATGAGCACCCATCTGCCTCTAGAAAGGTCACTCAGACACCTACAGAGACGCTGGCTGTATTCGAACAATAGAGACAGCGCCCAAATGCCCCCCCCCCTCCCTCCAGACTGCTAAAAAAAAGAGGACCACAGCAGCACTCGGACACCGGCCCCTCGGGCAGCCCGAATGCCTGCGTTACCAATCCGACGAGTGAGACAGCCACAAACTACTGAGACAGGAGCTTCTGTTTTTCGAGAGTTTTATATAGCGCGAACTAGACCCGAGACATCGGGTATCAGAGCGCTTTACATGAGCACCGGTTTCGTTACTGATGGACACATTCATTTTAGTTAGTGGGGAGATTAAGTGATTTGTCCAGAATCACAGGATGTTGAGGGTCGTTGCCGAGACTTGAAACCAGTTCCCCAGCTTCGAGGTCGACCACTCTAGCCGCAAGGAGACATCCTCTCCCATCCTCATCCTCTTTGGTTCCTAGGATAATATCAAATGAATAGCTCCTTCTCCTCTTCGTTTGACATTGGTGTGTCTCGGAGTGCAGATGCAGCCTGCCTCTCAGGCAGGGCGCGGGTGCCACGCGCCTTTGCCAACGTCAGAGTGTTCTGTTTTCAAAGTGAACTTGTTTCATCCACAGGCAAAGCGAAGAAGCACCCCTCACATTGGAGCGCATAAGCGGGGAGGGGCTCTAGTGAACATAATGAGGTTTAGATGAGCTAGACCTTGAGCTTCCACTTGAAATGAAATGCACTCTTGCGATATCTCTCAGCTCAGCTGCCATGTGCATCTTTTGCAGGAAAGTACCAATTAAGAGGGGGCTGTCATGTTCCGCCAAAGAATTTGATAGGTCACTTTTTGAGCCCACCACTTGCAAATCCACTCAATGCAAACAAGCCTTTCGAAGACCTTGGCCATATGGTGATTGGGTTCAAATAAATAGAAGAGACGCTGCCTGGGTAGTCCTGGAGCACCATTTGACATCATTTTCCTTTTATATATCTGCTCTATCTCTAATATCAGAAGGGAAAATAGATTTATCTCCCTTCATAGGTTAACGGAGAACGATTTGGCACACTGTCTGTGGTCCTCTGTCTGTGGATGCACGACTCGGTTCTGATGCCCATATATGATAAAGTCCTAACCTAAACGTTAATGGTATGAATATCCATTGGAAAATGTGATTAGACACAAGGATTTTGAGCTTGCACCAGACACGGAAAATGAAGTTTTTTGAGAAATTGAAGCCAATCCACTTGCTAACAGATTCCGAAAGCAGGAGATTCCGCGTTTAAAAGGGAATTAAACAACAGAAATCCTGAATATGGTGCCTTCCACTAAGTTTAGCTATACATATCTTCACGGACTACCTGTAAATCATGCTTCTGTAGTAGGGGATCTCTGTGTATAGTCATAATCTAGTGAATAGTCCCGCCCATGTGCGTGGACCCCGGAGCAATCAAAAATAATCTCTTATAGTGTCAAAAAATGCAGAAAAGCATAGACGCTTAAGAGAGAATTTAAAGACAGATAATGCAGCCTAAAAAGGCTACACTGTCCAGTACTTCAACTAGAAATTCCACCATAAAATCCACAAAACAGCAAAAGCCTGTACAGATTTCCTTTGCTTTGCTTTACCAGCAAAATCCCTCAGGAATGATAGAGAGAAGAACCTGGACAGACAAGCCCCATAGGCTGCCATTATGTGGCTCAAAACAGGATACTGTGCCTTTAAGAGAATCTTCCAGAACCTTCTCCCAGTATCCCAGAATGCATAGCAGGTCCAACTTAGTTTCAGTTCTTTTTTCCGGCTCCTGCAAGCAGGACCCTGGAGCATTGAGCTCTCCCTTTTCAAGGGTTTTGTTGGTGTTTTTCACTAATTTCGATTTTTGTGTACTTTTAAAGTACTTTAGTGACTTTCTTCTTGGGTTTCTGCTCTCTTTGGCTGTCCATAATGCCTGCATTATTTGATAAATGCCCAGAGTGCTCCAGGAAGAAGGCCAAGTCAGACCCCCATGAGGTGTGTATCCTCTGCCTTCCCTCTTCCCACATCCCAGAGGAGTGTGTGATCTGTAGAGGCTTCTCTGGCAGGACCCTGAAGGACAGGAGAAAAATCAGACTTCAGGGACTTGAAGAAAGAAGACTGAAGGCTCAAGGTGGGTCTGGAGGGGCTTCTGCTGCCCATGCTGAGGCCTTTGGGGGCTCCCCAGGGGCAGGAAGTCCTGCAAACGTCCAAGGTCTCCGTCTGGTTCAGTTGCTATGACCACGACGTCGAGAGGAAGGTCCACGGCCAGTTCCCGGTCTCCCCAGGGCTCTGGGTCAAGAAAACATCGCACGTCGAGGGACGTTTACAGGCCGCCGTCGAACCCGGTGTCGATCTCTTCGTCGTCGCCGTCGGCGTCGAGTGGACGGCATCGGAGGGCCCGGCGTCGGCGCTCGCCGTCTAGGCGACACCGCCGTTCGCCGTCGAAGACAAGGACATCGTCGTCGTCGAGGGGATCCTCGTCGTCGAGGTCGCCGTCGAGACGGAGGAGGTCTCCGGCGCCGAAGAAGTCGACGTCGAGGCGTTCGAAGAGGTCGACGTCGAGACGATCGAAGAGGTCGACGTCGAGGCGTTCGAAGAGGTCGACGTCGAGGCGGTCGAGGTCGCCGTCGAGGCGTCATCGCCCGTCGTCGAGATTTAGAGGTTCGTCCATCTGGTCGGGGTCGACGTCGAGGCGGAGAAGCCGGTCGACGCCGAGGAGTGTGAAACGGTCGACGCCGAAGGGCTGCTCGCCGTCAAAGGACCCACGATCGACGTCTGAGCACCGATCGTCGACGTCAGGAGGTCGTAAGGACAGGCCCAGGACTGTGGGGGGCTCCCCACAGTCAGGACAGGATGGTGGCTCCCCGGGAACGGCATACTCCGAGGTGTATACCCCGAGGAAGCCTACTGCACTGCCTTCGTTGCCTCCTTTGCCTAAGGGCCCGCCTCCGAGGGTTTCACCCCCTCCTCCGTTGCCTCCTGTACCGGCGCCACAGGCCCCGGTTCCTACTGTTCCTCCTCCCCCGGTTCCACCGAGATCGGTGTCGATGCCCAACCTCCCGACACCTCCGAAGAAGACTCCTAAGTCGAAGGTTCCTCCTAAACCCAAGACGTCCGACCCGGGGAGGCCGGCGGAGCGTCCCAGACCCAAGAGATCGAGGTCACGCTCAGATAGAAGGGACAGGTCGAGGAGTGGACGCGGATCCTCCTCGAGATCCAGGCATCGCCATAGGAGGCATAGGTCCAGGTCTCGTTCTGCCTCGGGGACCCGTTCCTACTCACCTACGTTGTCAGATTTACCGGAGACGAGGGTGTCCCCGATTGATGACATTGGCACGTTCCAGGAGGTTCTCCTGCGCGGGGCGGCGAAGTTGGGGATCGAGGTTACGGCTCCTACGCCCTCCACTTCCGTGATCTTTGAGACATTGCATAAGAAACACCTGTCTCGCCCCCTACTGCCTCTGGTGCCAGGTCTACTTGAGCCGGCGGAACAACTCTTCCTTACGCCGGCGGTGGTGAAAGCTGCGCCTTCCAGGCTCTTGAAGAAATACAGGGCTCCTGAGTCGGACCCGGCTTTCTTGAGGAAGGACCCGACACCGGATTCGGTGATTGTGACGGCGGCTAGGAAGCTCCATGCCACCTCTCCTGCCTCCACCGTGCCTCCCGATAAGGAGAGCCGCTGGATTGACTCTGCTGGACGAAAAGCGTGTGGGACGTCCTCTGCGACGATGAAGGCCTCCAGTGACTCGCCGTTGTTAGGACGATACGACCGTGCACTGTGGGACTCCATGGAGCGGTTTGCGGACCTGGTTCTGCGCGACCGGAGAGAGGATTTCATGGAGATCGTCCAGGAAGGGATGCTGGTTTCTAACCAGGCCATTAGCGCCGCGGCGGATATCTCCCTGCTGTCCGCGCATTGATACTGCCACGGTATCAATCAGAGGCGCCATGCTTGGCTTCGGTTGACGTCGCTTAAACCTGAGGCGCAACAACGTGTGGCAAATCTGCCGTTTTCCGGGGATACCCTTTTCGGGAAACACGCAGATGACGAGATGGCCAGGATGAAGGCCGAGGCTGACACCCTGACGGCTGTGGGCCTGGAGAAGCCGAAAGAAAAGAAACCCTACCGCCAGTTCCAACGGCGGTTCGGGTCGCAGGGTAGAGGAAGGGGACAGTCTTCTGGGCAACAACAGCAGCAGCAGCAGCGGCAGCAATACAGGAGACCCTTCCAGAAACGTCAGAGAGGTGGAGGTGGACAACAGTCCTCTACCGCGAACAAGGGCCCGGCTGGGTCTCGCCCCTGAGTGGTTACTTCCCCTTCATCCGTTACCCGCTCCGGTGGGGGGAAGCGTTCAATTTTTTCTGGCAGAGTGGAGAAAAAATACTCAGGACAAGTGGGTGCTGAATATTGTTTGCAATGGATACAGTCTTCGGTTCATCAGCCCTCCCCCATCGATTCCTCCGGTCAGCTCGCAGTATCAACTGCGCGAGCTCCAGGCGGAGGCCGACATCCTTCTAAGGAAAAGGGCGATAGAAGATGTACCTCTGTCTCAAAGAGGAAGAGGTCTGTACTCCCGGTTCTTTCTGGTCCGAAAAAAGGACAAGAACGAGTTCAGGCCCATTCTGGACTTGCGACAGGCAAACAAATGGATTCGCAGAGAAAAGTTTTGCATGCTGTCGTTGCATCAGATTTATCCTCAGCTGCAACGGGGAGACTGGCTGTGGGCCATAGACCTACAGGATGCATACTTCCATGTGCCCATTGCACACAAACACCGGAAGTTCCTGCGATTTCAAGTCGGCACCAATCACTATCAGTACACGGTACTTCCGTTCGGGCTGAAGTCTGCGCCCCGGACGTTCTCGAAGTGCATGGCAGTGGTAGCGGCGCACCTGCGGAAGAACAAGGTGTTTGTCTACCCTTAACTGGACGATTGGTTGATCAAGGCCTCCTCCTTCTCGGAAGCTCAAGCACACTTCCAGAAGACGTGCATTCTCTTGAACAAGCTGGGGTTGCACATCAACATGTCCAAGTCTGTCCCGACTCCGGTCCAGTGCATCCAGTACTTGGGAGCCTCCATCGATACGCTGTCGGCAAGCGTGTCTCCTTCGGAAGAGCGACGTTTATCACTCCTTCGGAAGGCTCAGGCTCTCCTGTCCGCTCCATCCACGACAGTGAGGACGGTGTCTTCTCTGCTGGGATCGATGGCTTCTTGCATCTTCCTGACGCCACATGCACGGCTCCATATGAGACCGCTGCAGGAGTGCTTGGAAGATCAGTGGGACCAGAGGAGAGGCTCTTGGGACGACAAGATACGACTGTCTCTGCATGCTCTTCAGTCTCTGAAGTGGTGGTGTTCAGCGGACAATCTCCTCAGAGGGGTTCCCTTCCACAAGGACATTCCCACTCAGACTATCGTGACGGATGCTTCTCTCCTGGGATGGGGAGCGCACTCCGGAGATCTGCAGATTCAGGGGACGTGGTCCCTGTCGGAGTCCA
Source organism: Lissotriton helveticus (assembly GCF_964261635.1). Taxonomy (NCBI): domain Eukaryota; kingdom Metazoa; phylum Chordata; class Amphibia; order Caudata; family Salamandridae; genus Lissotriton; species Lissotriton helveticus. Next base: position 1,106,513,482 of record NC_136068.1, read on the forward strand.
CGTACCACATCAATTTCCTGGAACTCAGGGCTGTTCACTTGGCGCTGAAGGCCTTTCAACCGTCCTTCCGGACCAACTCTCTGCTTGTACAGACGGACAATACGACCACGATGTATTACCTCAACAAGCAGGGGGGTTCGAGATCGCGCACTCTGTCTCAGGAGGCGCAGGCGATCTGGCATTGGCTTCTGGCTCGAGGACTCTCGATAACGGCCACTCATCTGCCAGGTGTGCAGAATGTTCAGGCAGACGAGCTGAGCAGACTGATTCAGGAAAATCACGAGTGGGTCATAAACGACGAAGTACTATGAGAAGTCTTCGCAAGGTGGGGCACTCCAGAGGTAGATCTGTTCGCCACCGCCAAAAACAGCAAATGCCGAGACTTCGCCTCCAGGTACTACCAGCCGGGGACGCTGGGGAACGCGTTATGGATCAACTGGTCGAACAGCTTTCTGTACGCTTTTCCACCCATTCCCCTGATTCCAGCGGTTCTCATCAAGCTCTCCCAATCCAGGGCGAAGATGATTCTGATTGCCCCGGAATGGCCCAGACAGTGGGGGTTCACGGACCTGCTTCACCGGTCTCTCCTTCCTCACATGAAGCTGCCGTGCAGGCCGGACCTTCTCACGAAGTTCGGGGGGCGGATGGTGCACCCCAACCTCTCGTCTTTGAGTTTGGCGGCATGGCTCCTGAAATAGTGTAATATGGCCATTTGAATCTCCCAGCGGATTGTATGGACATACTGAAGGAGGCTAAGCGACCTTCCACTCGGACTTCTTATGCTTACAAGTGGAAGAGGTTTTGCATCTGGTGCAAGTCTAAGAACTATGACCCTACGACATGCAAGGAAGATGTCATCCTTCCATATCTGCTACATTTGGCGCAGTCGGGCCTTAATGTCCATTCCATTAAGGTTCATCTGGCTGCTTTGACTGCCTACAGGAAATGCCCTTCACAGACTTCCTTCTTTCAGATCCCTGTGATCAAAGATTTTTTGGAAGGCTTGAAGAAAGTGTTCCCTCCTGTGAGGCTTCCTTCGCCTTCATGGGACTTGAATGTGGTGCTGTCCAGATTGATGAAGGAGCCTTTTGAACCTATTCATAAGGCTTCGTTGCAGCACCTGTCCTGGAAGGCGGCGTTCCTCGTGGCCATTACATCGGCCCGCAGGGTGAGTGAAATTCAGGCGTTGTGTTGCCAAGAACCTTATACTGTATTTCATGCTGCTAAGGTTGTTATGCGTACTCACCCTAAGTTTCTTCCCAAGGTTGTTTCTGATTTTCATATCAATCAGACTATATCTTTACCTACGTTCTTTCAGAATCCTTCATCTCCAGCGGAAAGGTCTTTGCATTCCCTGGATGTTAGGAGGGTGCTGAAATTTTATCTGGATAAAACCAGGGATATTCGTAGGTCAGACCAATTGTTCATCAATTATGGATCAGTCAGGACGGGTCTTGCGACCTCTAAGCAGTCTATCTCTAGGTGGATTGTGTCCTGCATACAGCTGTGTTACCAAAAAGCTAATAAGACCTTAGGAGGTAAGCCTAAGGCTCATTCCACCAGGGGCAAGGCTGCCACAACAGCATTGCTCCGTAATGTTCCGATTGCAGAAATCTGCAAGGCGGCCACTTGGAAGTCGGTTCATACCTTTGCTAAGCATTACTGCCTGGACACTGATGCCAGGGCAGACGCTCAGGTTGGGCAGGCTTCGCTGCGAAATCTGTTCGCACAGTAGTGGCGTTAATTCTCTTTTCTCCACCGCCGCTTTGGTGTGGGGATGGGCTTGCCATTCTATTCACTAGATTATGACTATACACAGAGATCCCCTACTACAGAAGGAGTAGTTTCTGTCCTGTAACTCCAGTTCTGTAGTAGGGGTATCTCTGTTATAGTCATAAGCGCCCTCCCTCCTCCCCGGTGGAGAGAGACATATTCCTTTATGGAATGCTACAGGTCTGGCGTGTTACGCCTTCAAAAAGAACTGAAACTAAGTTGGACCTGCTATGCATTCTGAGATACTGGGAGAAGGTTCTGGAAGATTCTCTTAAAGGCACAGTATCCTGTTTTGAGCCACATAATGGCAGCCTATGGGGCTTGTCTGTCCAGGTTCTTCTCTCTATCATTCCTGAGGGATTTTGCTGGTAAAGCAAAGGAAATCTGTACAGGCTTTTGCTGTTTTGTGGATTTTATGGTGGAATTTCTAGTTGAAGTACTGGACAGTGTAGCCTTTTTAGGCTGCATTATCTGTCTTTAAATTCTCTCTTACGTGTCTATGCTTTTCTGCATTTTTTGACACTATAAGAGATTATTTTTGATTGCTCCGGGGTCCACGCACATGGGCGGGACTATTCACTAGATTATGACTATAACAGAGATACCCCTACTACAGAACTGGAGTTACAGGACAGAAACTACTCCATATACAAGAGGGTCGACCTCTCTCTCTCTCTTTCTCTCTCTTAACGGGGATTTTGAGATACCTATTGAACAATTTAGACCTTCTTTACAGTCATAAGAAAACATGATGACACATGTATTGGTCTCGTAACAAAATGGTTAAAGCTGACTTGGGTAACAAAAGTGGGTGCCGGACCTGCAGGAGATAGCTGGTTCTTTGTGGCATGCGTTGCAGAGTGTGACTTGCTGAATTACATTTGGAAGGAGGTGTTGGAGAGTATTGATTTAGTGCTATAAAAATAAATATCATTGCTGGCTATTGTTTTGGAGGTGGACTTGTTAAAATATTTGTTTTAAAATCTGTAATGATTGTTCTTTGTAAATCCCTGTGACTTGGAATTTAAAATCAAACTTAAATACCAATCTGTGTGTGAAATATAGGAACAGGCTGGCTTCTTTAGAACGACTTACATTCAAGATCAAGTGTTATGATCTTATTCAAGTTAATCTGGGGGATGTTATCCAGATCCTTAACGATGGTGATACCCAGATATTTAAATTCTTTACTCGTAATGCCATCCCAACCATCGATGTTCCAGCACATCACCTCGGTTTTGGCGGTGTTGGTCATATATCCCGAAAGTGAGCCAAATTCTGCTAACAGGGCCTTAGCCCTTAGAATAACTGCCCCGGGGTTATCCGTGTATAGCAACAAATCATCAGCATACAAATCAAATTTATTACAGTAATGCTGAGATTTGAAAGGGGAGATCGCATCATCTAATCTTATCGCTTGTGCTAATGGCTCTATGTAGATAACATCTGGCAGGCCTTAATCTCCTGGGGTAAGGAGCTGCATTTGGTATAGTCCCGGAACAACCTGGTCCTATGATTACACCATGCCTCCAACAAAGGGGGTGGGCCCGGTGTGGCCTAAGCATATGCAGCGGCCGTTGGGCACCTAGGTTTGAATGTACGGCTTCTCTTTTGGGAATTGCAGTTATTTGTTGGTGAGATGAGGATAAAAAAAAAAAGATCCAGTGTTATATCCCTGAATTTGTCAATGCAGAGGTTGTCATTGTTTGTCATTTAGCTTATATATAATATGGTGTAATGCATTCGCAATAACTCTGACAATGTATATTGGCAAATATTATTGTTTTTTTTAGCTTTACTCTTGAAAGTTTAATTAAAAGTAATACTTTGTTTGCACTTTTATCTGGCCATGTTTTAACTTTCTATTTGAAAATGGATTAATATTGAAGTCTATACTGAGGGGCGGATTTACAAGGCCCTTGAGCCACTTTTGCGTCACTTTTCCCATGTTAAAAATAACGCAAAAGTGGTGCAAAGGCGTTGTAAATAAGCCCCTGAATGTTCTGACGATCATAAAATGTTAGTAAAAAATATGAGCAGGGGCTGAAGCTTCCATTTATAACGAATTGCTCTCGCGTGATGACTCTAATCTCACTTGTGCCGTGCTCCTCCTGCAGCTATTCAACATGCCCTAAAGTAAGCAAAAAATAAATCAATAAAAGGCTCAACCATGTGCCGGGGCAGCTAATAATAATAATAATAACAATCCACATTTGTAAAGCGCACAATCACCCGTAAGGGTCTCTAGGCGCTGGGGGCCGTCGGGAAGATTAAGCAAGCTATTGCCCAGAGTCACATGGTGCTGGGCTAACCTGCCGCCGGAGCCGGGAATCGAACCCTGATCCCCAGATTCCAGCGTCAGTCGCCCTGGCCGCGGCGCCACACCTCTCCCTAACCTACATAACCTTTGTTGGCATGCGCATGATTCATTGTCCATGTGTGCCCCCAAAATAACAAGGGTGCCATTTTGTTATTTACCATTTTTGAGATGAATCAGTACATTGAAATAAAAATGGAAAACAAATAGCATACATAGATTAAAAGAAAAATGAAAAAGAAAAAGCAGAACACTTTGTTTTTGAGGCAGAAGGGCTGGAAGCTATTTGCTCACTGGTCTTCTTCCCATGAAAGCTATAAAATTATTAGAAAGACAAAAAAAGGTAATGGGCTTTGGGGCAATGGAGGAGTAGTAGGGTGAAGCAACGGAAGATGGCGAGAGGAGATAAGCAGCTGATGAGAGACAGCAACATGAGGGCAGGGGGAAGCATGTGAGTGATAAAGCAACATGGTGCGTGGGGCAGGCAGGAGTTTGGTGGGAGAAGAAGCACACAAGACAGGGCTTGCAACATGAGCAAGATAGCAGCATAGAATGCAGGTTGGGAAAACACACAATGATAAACATTCACTCTTATTGAATGCCTAAGCAAAATGTAACACCCTGACTGGAAGCCAGACAGTCAGAGATGCTGAGTTTATGTTCCAGTGGAGGAAAAACAGAAGGTGGACAACCTGGGAATAAGAAAGTCATCAAACAATAAAAGCATTTGAGAGAGAAATAAAGTCAACCAATAGTCAGCGATGGGTGGCTTGTAAGCCGCTGTAAGTTCTTGGTAAGTCCACAATGGGTCTTTTGCAATCAGTCAGGGCATAGTAGGCTCATTCTAAATAACAATTAATGGCTAAGCCAATAGGTTTCACCTATGGAAATTTCATTGACTTTTTTACATATTGCAGATCAGTTGAGTTACTGTGCAATATAACTTAAAGTAAAAAAAAAAAGCTCATGACAGGGACAGTAGGTAAAACCTATTGGATTTGCCAATGCTTGTTTTTACCCACTGTGGCATGGAGGTGTTTTACTTTGTTTTCTTCCTCTCGAGCTACTCTCAACAAATAACAATCCCATCACAAAGACAAAAATTGAATAGGGTGAAACGTGTCAATCATTATTACAATATCTTTGAAAGATGTGTAAGTTTGTTGACAAAGTCACTTTTAAAGTAGCACTATCTGTACAATTATTTACATAGCAGAATATTTTGTCAGAGGATAATGACTTGTTTTAATGGCAAGCATTGGCAAAGCCAATAAGTCTCAGCAATTCCCAAACTATTGGCCTTGTCAATGTGAATGTCTTTTAGCCATGTTGGCAGCAGCACATCTGCTGTCCAGCATCACTGAAAGTAACTGAAACCCAGAATCCCAGGTTATTGAGCAGAAGCTGAGTCTCTTTGCCTCCTTGTTGATTTTATTGCCCTGCCCTCATAACACAAAAAGCGCTTCAATGTGTCCTTTGCTGGCTGCATCATAGCACTTTTTTTCAGTGACTTTCAGCCCTACTGAACAGCAGATGTGCTGCTAGTTAACATTGCTAAAAGAAAATCACATTGACAAGCCCAATAGATCGGGCAGTGTTGAGATCTATTGGATTTGCCAATTCTTGTTCGGTGTTGACGGGGCCTTGCTGATCAAATGTGGAAGTGATAGTGAGAAACAGTTGAGGAGCTTTGAAAACCAAGACCACTGACTCATTGTCAGTGAAACTGCTCTCCCACCCGCGCAGCTCCACCATTAAGCGAGGCCTCTCCTGAACCCCTGCACTCCCGTAGTGTTTGGTGTTCGAGGCCCTCCTCCACCCCCAGGTTATACCTGCGCCTTATCCCTGGTGGTCCATTAGACCTCTCACTCCGCTTTCTGCCCCTTCTGCTCAGTTTTTCAACCTTTAGCTCTTTTCACCCTTTCACTCTTCTCAGCACTCTTGTTCTGCTTTCTGCTCTGTTTTGACCCTCTATTCTTCCCACCCTTCTACTCTTCAGATCTCATTTGTTTCTTTTTCACCCTTTCTACTATTTACTTTCTTCGTCTATTGCTTGCTTTCCCCTGTTTTTTCCTGCCACTGCTGCCCCGTGCCCCCCCCAGCGTGACCAGCCCGAGCCAGTTCCCCTCCCCTATCCCGCCTCCCAGCTGTCCAGCCCTCCCCGACCCTTACTTAATGGCAGCTGCTGCGCTGCTGGTTCACCGAAGGTGTGCCAAAGGCAAGCCTGTCTTCGCCCGTCTGTGATACGACCGCGGCCAACATCAGGAACCCTGGACCTCCGCACAGCCAACGCTACAACCCAGCGGCACTCCACACACTAACCCCAGGCCGCAAAAAGAACCTCAAGCTAGCATCACTAGCCGACACGCATGGACCCTTCAGCTGTCAGCGCTACCGGTACACCTGCAGCAGTGCCAGGAACACGGACCCAGCACAACCCGCCCGCAAGTACACAACCAAACTGAAGACCCTGCAATGCATCCTCTTCATCATCCGATCACTCCACAAACACGCCACAGAAATCTGGGACCTCCTCGACAGCACCACTCCGGATGTAGGATTCTTCACTGAAACCTGGACAAACACCAGCTCGGGACCGGACATCTCCATCGCCATCCCCCAAGGATACAAGATCTCTCGGAAGGACCGCCCCACCCACCCGGGAGGAGGAATTGCCATCATCCAAACATCCACCCTCCGCCTGAGCCCACTCCCCGACGAACCCACAGACCTGATGGAACACCTACACTTCAAGCTACAGGCGAGCCCTACCACCACTCTCTGAGGAACTCTCATCTACCGAACCCGCGGACCCTGCTGACCTTTCACCAATTCCATCACGTACATCCTCTTCCCGCAAGCCATCGTATTCACTGACTACACCCTGCTGGGAGACCTCAACTTCCACCTAGACAACCAACTAGACCCCAACACTGCATCCCTCCTGGACATCCTCCACAACATTGGACTCTGCCAGATCGTGACAAATCCCACTCACTCAGCAGGACACACCGTCAACCCCCTCTTCACATTAGGAAACAACATCACTTTCAGCCACACCACCGAACTCCCGTGGACAGACCATCGATGCACCCACCACTCACAGACCCCAGCACCTGCTCCCACGAAGAACCTGGACCAAAATAACCGATGACCAGCTCACCTCTTCACTCGGCAACTCAATCTCAACCACAGCAGAAGATGACGACCCTAACACCACAGCCCAAATCCTTCACAGATGGATTTCCGACAGCGCCAACACCATAGCTCCCCTTAAGAAGAACAACACACACACCAAGAAAGCCAGATGGTTTATCACCGAATTCCAAGAGTCCAGACACAAATGCCACCACCTGAAAAGGCCTGGAGAAACTCCAAATCCACAGAAGCCCACAACAACCTCCGAACCACCACCAACGCCCACCACCAACTCGTCAGAAATATGAGAAAAAGGAGTTTGCCCAACCCACCAGCGAGTCTACTGACATTCCTCCCTCACAAGTCCTTTGCAACAAACTCAGCGCCTTCTTCCATCACAAAATCAAGAATATCTACGACAACATCGACGAAAGACAACCAACAAACGGAACCCTCTCCAGCCACCCCGACACCCTGAAACCAACTATTGGCAGCTGCACAGCCCTCACCACCAAAGACACACTGAAGACGAAGAAGTCAATCCACTCCGGGGCCCCCACGGATCCCTGTCCCCACCACATTTTCAACAGAGCCACCGACACCATAGCACCCCTGTCTTGCCACACCATCAACCGCTCCCTGGCAACCGCGTCCTTCCCCGATGACTGGAAACACGCTGAGGTCAACCCTCTCCTGAAGAAGCCCTCGGCAGACCCCATCGACCTCAAAAACTACAGACCCATCTCCCTGCTCCCGTTCCTAGTGAAAGTCATCGAGAAAGCCATCAACAGCCATCTCACCATCTTTATTAAAGAGCACAACATCCTCGATTCCTTCCAGTCCAGCTTCAGAAAAAACCACAGCATAGAAACCTCCCTCCTCGCCGCAACAGATGACATCTGCTCCCTAATAGACAAAGGAGAAACAGTAGCCCTCACCGTTCTCGACCTCTCAGCGGCCTTTGACACAGTCTCCCACCACACCCTATCATGCAGACTCAATGATGCAGGGATCCAGGACAGGGCCCTCTACTGGATCCACTCTTTCCTCTCCGTCAGAATGCAGAGGGTCCAGATTTCCTTCCTTCTTCTCTGACCCTATACCAACCACCTGCGAAGTCCCCCAGGGGTCCTCCCTCAGCCCCACGCTCTTCAACGTCTACATGGCTCCGCTCACCCCCATTTTCAGAACCCACTGACTCAACATTGTTTCATACGCAGACGACACCCAACTCATCCTCTCCCTATCCAACGAACCCAACGCAGCCATACACAACTTTCAAGAAAGCATGGAAGCTGTTGCCAAATGGATGAAAAGCAGCTGCCTATAACTCAAACCAGACAAAACAGAAGTACCCATCATAGGTCTACACCCCGATACCTGGAATGACACTTGGTGGCCCCCTGCCCTTGGAAGCCCACCCACCCCCACAGACCACACATGCAACCTTGGAATCATCCTGGACTCCGATCTCAAAATGGACCGCCAGATCAACTATGTTGCATACTCCTGCTTCCACACCCTCTGCCTCCTACGCAAGACCTTCAACTGGATCCCCTCGAGCACCAAAAGACCATCACTCACGCCCTAGTCACTAGCAGACTCGACTACAGCAACGCACTCTATGCCGGAATAAAGAAAAAACTCACCCACAAGCTACAAAACATCCAGAATACTGCCGCAAGACTGGTCCTCAACCTGCCAAGACACTGCCACATCTCCCAGCACCTGCATACACTCCATTGGCTACCCATCGAGTCAAGAATCACCTTCAAGATCCTCACCCACGCACACAAAACCCTCCACAACATCGGACCACCATGCCTGAACAGTTGACTCAAATTCTACGCATCCCAAAGGACCCTACGATCAGGCCAGCTCTCCTACGCCATGTTCCCCCCACACCAGAAAGATCAGATCAGGCGGCATCTCCTTCTCCTTCCTCATGGCCAAAGCCTTGAACGCCCTACCACTCCACCTGAGACAGACAAGATCACTCTCCAACTTCACGAGAAACATCAAAACTTCGCTCTTCAACAGACCCCCTCCTTGATGGACTGGAAACTGCACCTCCCCTCCTCCCCAGCGCCTTGAGACCCTTACGGGTGAGTAGTCACGCTTAACAAACATATGACTGATTAATTGATTGAAGTGGAGTGAGGATGTGGCGTAACGCCCACAGTTGCCGACTGGGGAGCAAAGTTCAAATCTTGGGGTCGGCTGAACAGTTTGTGATTCTGGCAAATCAGTTACGCTCCCCCCTGACTACGACATTAAATCTATCATTGTGTAATGTAACCGGTGAGCACTTAAAGCGCTCCAATTCAATCGACTGGTGTTAAGCACATTGTGGCAAGATGGAGGACGGAATTAGCGTTCCATTTCCATCAGATCTTGCAAAAAAATAAAATAAATAAAGGCAGCATATACAAGGGAGGTAGTGGGGAGATGGATCAAGTACAGCCGCGGTCCATGCAGATAACAGCGGTGGTGTGGTGGGGCCATATAGGGGAGGGGATTTCGATAGGCAATGGCCAGGGAAAATTAAAGAAATAATTAATTGTTCTTCCGCATCATCCCCCGAAATCCCCCCCAAGCGGCCCCACCACCCCACAGCTGTTACCTGCACGGACCGCGGCTGGTCATGCATGGAAGCAGAAGGGGACAGGGAGATGGCCAAGCAACTATGGGTGAGGACGGGAGGAAGCAACAATAAAGGGGGAAGAAATATTTTAATTGAAGCAGGATCAGTGGCAAAACTTAATGCATCATTATGGAACGTAATTGGTGAGCATTTAAAGGGCTCCCATACCATTAGCTCGTGTTCACGCTATGGCAAGACGGAGGACTGAGCAAGCAATCCAATTGCATCGGTCCATGCAAAAAAAAAGTAAACAAGTGTTGTTCTTGTTTTAACAATTTTTGAGAAATGCAGTTCTTTATGCACTTATGAATGCATTTTAGTGGTATCTGTATATGTGTACAAGGGAGACTATGGCTAGAGGGAGGATGAAATGAGCACTCCAATACCATCAGATCATACAAAAAAAAATAATTAACGCAGCAGAGAAGAGGACTTGTCAGGCATGGAAGTAGGAAAGGATGGGAAGTAGCAGCACCCCACCTCCTCCAGCGCCTTGAGACCCTCATGGGTAAGTAGCACGCTTTACAAATGATATGATTGATTGATTGAGCTGCAGAATATGAAGCTGGTAAACTGGGTTTGAGTTTCAGTGTTGGCTTAACATCCTCGATTTTGAGCAACTCACTTAATCTCATTCTGCCTACAAAAATGAATGTGTCCTTGTGTAAAGTAACTAGTGCTAATATAATGCATTCCTATAATTCAAGTGGTGTTGGCACTATGTAAAACTGCACAAAAAATAACTGGTGCTAACGTAAAGCGGTCCAATACCTCTGGATAGTGTTGCTGCTATATAAACCTGCACAAAAAAGTAACTGGTGCTAATATAAAGCACTCCAATACCTTCAGGAGGTGTTAGCGATATATAAAATTGCACAAAAAAGTAACTGGTGCTTAAGTAAAGCACTCCAATATCTTTGGGTGGTGTTGGCATTACATAAAACTGCACAACAAAAAATGTGAAAACTGAGTCAGTGGAGGAGTGGATCTGTGAAACAGAGTTCAGCAGGGGCAAGCAGCAATGAGAGGGAGGTGGATGGACAACCAACAGCAAATGTAGCAGCCACTGGGAGAGTAAGTGATTTGTCCATCCGTAAACACACAATGTAGAACGGAGGCTGAGGCTTATGAGATGATGTGCCATCCTCTTGGTGAGGATACGGTGTTAGGGCCAGAGCTGCTGACTATTAAGTAAATCTGGACGGTGAACTCAGCTCCGCTCATAGAGTTTGCGGAGTTTTCGGCACTCCGCGTTACGCGTAGCTCACATAGTTCTGAAAAATTCCACTTCACATAGCGGAGCAGAGTTATTTTTCCTCGCTCGTGTTTGTTAACGTCAAGTTGGTGAGTGCAAGTGAGGAAAACCACCTCCTGGTGAGATTTTTCCTCGTTCACGATCCTCAACATCAATTTGGCGAGCGCCAGCATGGAAAGTTGGCGAGTGCGAGCGTGGAAAATCAACCTCCCGGGGAGAGTTGTCAACGCGGGCGGTCAGATTTCTCAATGCTCGTAACCTCTCGCGTTGAAAAAACTGTCTGTTCGCGTAGAGAAATTTGCCACTCGAGTAAAAATCTACTTGAGCAGCGGAAAGGAAGCAGCACCACTTGCACTGTGCATGGTGCCGTTTGTGATGATTGCACAGTGCGGATAAGCACTGAAAATCACCACAAACAGCATTTATCTAATGCACTCTGCTGCTCGCGGAGCTCCACGTAGCGCGATTGAGTTTTTTTGCTCTTTGCGGAGTTCCGCGAAGCAGAACTCTGCAAACTCCACCCAGGCTTTATATGGAGCTGGAAACCAGGTTTGAATTTCTGCATTGGCTTTATATCCTTCACTTTGGGCAAATCACTTAGGGAATGATTATGTGTTTGGTCGTCTTACTGCCCAAAACCCGATGGCAGTCCAAAGCAGACCGCGGACCTGACCGCCATATTGCGAGTTTTCTACAGGGGTGGCAGTATGTGGGTGGTGGAGTCATGGCGACGGCATGCTTCGGCTCTGGAAATGAGCTTGAAGCCCATGCAGCCATACTGCTGTGTCTCCAGTCAGTCGGGTGCATTTTTTCCTTTCATTCCGTCGTGCAAGTAAAACATTGCGTGCACCTGACCTGGAAGCATTGGAGGGCACTACATGAGCACCAGCTACATTACACATAGCCATATTCACCCTCGAGCAGTTACTTTAGCTCATTACCTGCCTTTCCGCCGACTCTCGCATGGCGGTGTCTCCACCATTAATTGGTCAACAGAAAGGCAGGTCATAATTGGGCTGGTGGTAAGTTGCACGAGGCCGCTTTCGTAGGCTGCCTCTGCCGCCGCAGTTGCAGAAATGTCAGTGGTGGCAGCAGTCTCACCACCCAGGTCAAAATTAGATGGGCGGACCGCTGAGATGGTGGTGGTCAGACCGCTGAAAAGGCGACAGCGGGACACATTCCACCATCATTGTAATCAGGCCCTATATCTTCCTGTGCCTTCAAACATGAATGTGTCCCTGTGTAACTGGTGGTAATGGAAAGTGCTCCAATACCTTCAGGTGATGTTTTGTGCTTTATAAAACTGCCCAGAAAAAAATTTGCTGGCACTTATATAAAGTGCTGCAATATCTTCAAGTGGTGTTGGTGCTACTTAAAACTGCACATATAATACAAATGTGAAAAGCAGAAGTGGGGCGAGGGGATCTGGATGAAAAGGGTACTATGCAATGGAGTTCGACATAGGCATGCAGCGTGGGGCTGGGGTTGACTGGCAACCAACAGCAAAAGAGGGTTGCCATGGTGAGATTAAGTGATTTGCCTAGGTTTACGTGTCCTTGTGAAAAGTAACTGGTGTTAATGTAAAGCTCTCCAAGAACTTCGGGTGGTATTTGCGCTATATAAAACTGCACAAAAATGTGAAAAGCAGAGTCGAGGGAGGAGGGGGTGTGTGCCTAGGAGTTCAACAGGGCAAGCAGCGACGGGCAAGAGGTGGACGGGCAACCAACAGTGAATATGGGCTGCCAGAGGGAGATTAAATGATTTGGCCTTAATCACAAAATGTGGAGCTGAGACAAGAGAGACTATGTGGCATTCTCTTGAGAGAGGATGTGACGCTAGGGCCTGAGCTTCCGACTATGAGCTGGGAAACAGCATTTGAGTTACAGCATCGGCTTAATGCCCATGATTCTGGTCAAATCACTTCATATCCCCTTGCCTACAAAAATGAATGTGCCCATGTGCAAAGGAACTGGTGCTAATGTAAAGTGCTCCAATAACTTCGGGTGGTGCAGTCGCCAAACACGCTTAATCACAAAGAAAAAAAGTTTTGCCATAAAAAGAGGAGGAAAAGTTCAAAGGGAGTCTTGGTTCAAGCTCCACTGATAAGAAAACATACAAAGAAAAAGACTAATACAACAGGAAATAGCATTCTGCAGCAAAAGTATGCAAGGAAAACAGAGTGACACGCAGATGAAAAATGTAAATGTAAGGATGGACATTAAGCCCCTTTTAAGATTTTTTTTTTAAAATACAAAAGTCTTTACAAGCTCAGCGCAATCGCTGTTCAGACAAAACTTAAAAGCAGGACAGCCTTTGCAACACTAGCACCTTGCAGTTATTTTCAGGCTGCTGAAACCCATTTCTTTACAGTTATTAAAATGCCTTGGCACCAGCGCTGTCAAACATGTCTAATGATTGCTGTTTCACACTGAGCGTGGCTGCTCCCAGGCTTCTTAGCGGTGCTACAGGGCCCATACTGCACCAGAGAGCAAGGGCTATGTATGAGGGCCTCTGAGGAGAATCCTCACTCAGATGTACCACTGCATTTATCTGTACGCAAGATCCTTAGGTCAGGCGTGTCCAGGCACCCAATGCATGTCACATTTTCAAGAAGTCGAAACAAAATGGGTGTTAGTAAAATGAATCTTAAGGTAAATCACTTACAAAGTCAATGGTCATCCTGAAAGTATCTTATAAATTCTAGTGCTCCTGTTTCTACAATGTTCAATCCCTGCTCTTGGTAGGAGGATGCGCATCCAGGAGGCAGACCCCAGGTGACAACTAGCTTACTGTGCTGGCTTTGGCTTGCACTCGAATTCGGGGAAACCCAGGACACTCACGCTTTGCACTGTAGCATACAGACAGCTCCTTTGCTAGGGGTAGTGCACAGACAGAAAACAGGCAGCTCTATTTGACACTTTCAGATTCAAAGCAGTCATTTTGGCCTAAATGTTTGGGAGTGGGGGAATTTTATGTTTCAGCACGTGGCCACGCAGGATGGGGGATGCAGAAGATGGTCTCTTGAGAGAATTGTTCGGTATAAAATGTGTATTTTAAAGCTACATTTTATTAAGCACTCTTACTCCTGAAATCCAGCAAACACACTCATGAATTACGCTGCGCTGTCCATGTGCAGGATGAGATTGGGTGCACACCCATGTCATTAAAAACTGATCTTTGAGAATCAATTGGAACCATGGAAAAGGGACAGATTGCATTTCCCTTTGACCCCTACTGCATCAGCTAAAGAAAGACATAGCAACTGTTTGTGTCTCATTCACCCTCTTCAGCAGCAGTTATGGGCAGCCGCGGCCGGCAGTGGGAGTACCTGCAGGGCGGTGACGTAGGAAGGGGGAGGGGCAGGGTGGGGGGTAGTAATCTATGGATTACGGAGCTTCCCAGGTAAGTAAACATTTAAATGAATAAAACGAATTTCGTTGAGTGCAGTACATCCCCAAATGCGATGCAGTCCGCGCAACGAAATTCGTTTTATTTATTTAAATGTTTACTTACCTGTAATCCATACATTACTACCCCCTACCCTGCCCCTCCCCCTCCCCACATCACCGCCCTGCAGGTACTCCCACTGCCAGCCATGGCTGGTTATGGGATTTCCTTTTACAAAACCATTGACATCAGGTGGGAGAGTATAACTGATTTAACTGATGTGAAGGAAGACCACATCCTATAATGCGTTAGACGAAGGCCCGATTTGAAGCACACTGGGTCAGGCAGTGGGTGGAAGTACAGAGGATTTAACTGAGGAACCACTGAAACTCTATGAACGGGTCAGACTGTGGGAGCAAAAAAAAAAAACAGTACCCACCTGGCTCTGCCCAGTGACTGTTTGAGAACGGCCGGAGCTAAGAAAATTAAAAGGAGAGATCGTGTCGCTGCATTTACGAGTCATACTTTACAGATATAATCAGTCTGAGTTACATGCCAAGTTGCTCCTCTGATAGGCCAGTAGAACTGGAAGAGGTAGTCAACATCAGACGTCTGTAATCATGATCTTGTTAAGGCTGTACAAGAGTAAATATCACAGGTGTGCTGTGTTTTATATAACAGTAGGTTTTGAGCAAAGTCAGCTACATATTATACTGGTGCTTTTAACAGCCTGTTAAAGTAGAACACAGGGCTAGATTTATCAAGGTTTTGTATCACCTTTGTTCCACACAATGACACTGTGAGTGACCCTGCATGGCTTAATAAATCCAGAGTAAACGCAAGGCAGTGCAAATTGCTGCTTTACATACTCTGCCCGAGGGAGGCGTTCCATGGGTGGACTCCCATTTTGGCACATTCCAGATTTGCAATTAGTGGTCGACCTGGGATTGCGTCAAAATGCTACTCTTCCCCAGAGGAGGCGTAAGGAGAAGGAATATATTTCTCTTTGTTTTTTCCTTTGTCCATGTGTGCATTCCGCAGCACACATAGAAGACAGGAAAATGCCTCTCAGGTTGTCTCTTCCTGACCAAAATCAATCCTGCCTACAATGCAGGCACCCTTGCACCATGACGCAAGGGAATTTGCGCTGTTGCTAGGCATCCAAAAGGGCACCAACGCTAGGAAAGGACAGGAATGTGCAACATAATGTTAAATACAGCACATTCCTGCGCTTTCCCACAGCACAACAAGGTGGCTTGCTGCATTGCGCTGCATGAATACATGGTAAATATGAGCCTCAGTGAGTGGCATCAGTTACTTATTTTAAACAGTTAGTTTGTCTGGTGCAGTAACATGTTAGACTGTACCTCTGAAATGCAATCAGGGCTGGGACATGTTGAGAAGTTTTTAACCTAATCAACTAAAATACCACTAGGGCTAGAGAAGAGTGAGCAATATGTCAGGCTTGAGCTTTCCACAGGCCAGTGTATAAGACAGACATAGTCATACCACGTTTCTGCCTCCGAAAGACTGGCGGCCATGGGATGAAGTCAATTTTATCTGCCTATCAGACAATCAGCATTTTTAATTAAAAACATTGCACAGCATAATTATTAATATTGCAAACTTTAGCATACTGAGTAATATTGCAAATTGTAGCATACTGATTCATACTGCAAATTCTCTGAAGCCCCATCAACCCCCCTACACCTGGCTTGCTAGCAGCTTCCTCAGCCTACCTTAGACAATGTTCCTGATCACTCTGAATGCACCATCGTTTGGGAGTGTGGGTTGCAGATAAACACTGACCACCTTTGTGTGTGAAACAGTTGGGCATCACAACATTTCTTGGCCAACCGCCTTAAAAAACTAGAACCTCGTTATACATCCAGAGAACTATCCTCTAACCCACCCCCACTCCTACGATACCCCCAAACATACCCACCCCGCAGTTAACTCATTAACTGTATGGCATTTCAACATTTTAAAAATTAATTACCCCTACATAAAATGAGTATCCAGCCACCAGGTTACCTGAACCTAAAAGGGTGGCTGGTTGCCCAAATTGCACCCCTTAATAGACATTGGGCTATCTTTGGGCTAGTATATAGCCCAACATCAAATGGCAGTCGTTGGAGTGCACCACCCACCTAATCTGTCCGGTGCGCACACTTCTGTTTGGTCAGCTGTCCCCCAAATCCCCCATCTTAGTGACTTACTTTGATTGCTACCTAACACAACTGATAAGCTGTCTTGCGCCCATTCCCTCCCTTTTAAAACCTGCTATCGGTTCTTGAAGCATGCACTGTGAAACCAACGGTTGATACTGACCGTTATTCCCTCGTTAACTCGGTTTGACAGGGAAAGGTGCAGTAGTGATTTTCGTACTTAATGCTTGCAAAATGAGACATACGTTCTAATTCCAACGGGTGGTAAACTCCAATCTCTGCAAAAACACCGGTCTGCTAACGGATCGAAATTCCAAGATTTGCAGCAACTACCGCACCCTTTCAGTTTTAGGAGTAAAAATATACAGACAATTACACATGAAATGCCTTATTTTACCAAGGAAAATCCAGAATAGTTAGGGCCTCATTTATGAGAAATGACGCATCGCTGCGTGAAAGCAGCGATGCGTCACTTCTCAGTGCACACTCCTTGCGACATGATTGATGCGTCCTATTTATAATAGGACGCATCATGTCGCAAGGAGTTACAGATACGTCAGTATTTCTGACGTATCTGTAGGCGCAAAAGTGACGCATTGCTGGAGTGTGTCATAAAAGTGATGCAACTCCAGCAATGTGTACTTTCACATGGGCAAGTCCCATGTTGTCAGTGCCTGCGTCAGTCTTACGCCTGCCATGAAGCAGGCGTAAGATTTTGACGCATTAGCGGCCAAGAAATGGCGCAGTGAAATCTTATAGATTTCACTGCGTCACTTCCATGACCCTTTCTTGCGTGAAACAGCCCCCCTTGCATACATTATACCTGGAGCAGGTATAATGTGGCGCAGGGGTTTACAAAGTGACGCATCTACCTAGATGCGTCACTTTGTAAATATGGCGCAACAAGGCGCATTTTTTAGGCCACTGGTGTGTCACAAAAAGTGACGCACCGGCAGCATAAAAGTGATGCACAGCCTCATAAATGAGGCCCTGGGTGTTTACAGCACCCACTAAACTCCATACCCCTGGTAAATATTTTACCCTCTTCCGGTTTACTTGGTATCTGGCCCTTAAAGAAAATGAGCAGTACAATTAATTCTCCCCTTGGGAAAGCAAGTAAATCCACCTATAAATCTTAATACATTCAACTATCGGCCATACATCACACCTCGCGAATCTCCTTCAATCAGAAACCGAACCACATGGGTATAACATTTACACAAAGCTTTGATGTAGTATTTGTTACCATGCAGGAATCCTTTATCAATATTACTCATATATGTTATAGAGTAACAGTTCTCCACATGGTCCTTATATGTACACAATAGTGTTTATATAAAACAGAGACTTCACATTACAAAAATTCAAATATACATATAAACATATAAAGCCCTATAAAAAATTTGCCAAATTTATCAAATTGGCATATGAGTATGCATGGTTCACTACTCAAATACTCTGGGGATTCTTTAGCCTTACTCCATTAATTCGGAGGTTCTGAACAAATATGTCACAGCAGAATCTTTGTGTAAAAGGCCTAATGTGATTTGGGACATCGCCGAGGCCCTAGATGACTCGTCATTACCTAAACCACGTAGGAGCCAAATCACAAAGCAAATCATAAATCTTCATCTCTAAAAGTATTCAAGTGCACTGATGATGATTTCCGAGTTTCCCCAATTTACAAAACTCATCATCAGCATGTTTGGAAAAGCTGCACCGGTCTCACCTTTTCAGTGGGGTTGGGTGCAATGTTTAAATCAGCCTGCGGAGCTGGGGAATGTTGGTCACTCCACTTTACTCTTTAGAACAGAGTTCTGGCCAAATCCCATCAATCGCCTCATAGTGTAATTTTAATCCAATGAGGCTCTAGAAAATTCTAGCGAGATTTGTCCTCCTCGAGCATGATATTCTGCCTTGGTGAAAGGCTTGCCTCTTGAGTAGATTTGCTGTCGTTTGAGTAGATTTTCTACTCGAGCAGCAACAAAATAAACTTGAATGGCTGCGCTCTCTTGCACAATGCATGGTTCAATTTGCACTGAATTCTCAGTGCTGCTTGGGCGTTAAATTGCAATTTATGTAACTCCGTGGAATTCCGTGGTGTGATGGCCCATAACTACGTTTCCCACAATTGAGAAAGTCCTGGGAATTTTTGAAGAATACAGGGGCATATTATCAAGGGGGTTTATCTCCGCTTTTTTGGCTTTAAAAGCCAAGAAAGCGGAGATAAAATTATCTCCCTATTATCTAGATGTCGCTAACACCAGTTAGCGACAGCTAGTAGGAGATAGCGACCATCTTGGGCCCCACTTTGCATGTCAGTGATATTTATCACTAATGACATGCAAAGTGGGCGTGCCAAGATGTTAGCGACTGGAAACAGTCACTAACATCGCTATCTCCTATTACCAACTTTTGGAGCTATTCGCGCTAAGCGCGAATATCTCCAAAAGCTAACACCTGCCCTGAGCAGTTCTTAGCCATGTTATCCAATGGGAGGTGGATAACATGGCTAAGAGCATTAGCTCGGTAATAAATGAATATCGCTGACTTTTCAGCAATATTCATGCATTGCGGCCGTTTTTTTATCGCATTTGCGATAAACCTTGGTAATACCAAGGTTTATCTGCGGTAAAAATCGCCGCAGCTCAGCGGTAAAATTTTGTCTCTAACCAAGCAATAGCGATAATTATCGCTATTGCTTGGTAATATGCCCCACACTTTCCTCAAAGCAAAATTGTGTTCAAGTTATAATTTGGCTTTTTGAGCAATAAGCCCAGCCGTACTAGTGCAGTTTTTTTTCCTCTCCTTGGTGAAAGCCATTTTGCCCATTGAGAAACCCATGACTGTTATCCTACAAAGTTTGGGGACTTTCTAGTGCTATTTCCAATCGGGAGGGGGATTTCCTTCAGCCCACTGATGGGACAAATCTCTTACCAGAGTTTGAAAAGCTGAAGAGTTTGTGAATATTCACAAACTCTTATAGCAAACAACTCCTACATGCGCCCACTCCACAGCTCTTACATGATGTTTACTACTTTTTGTCAGTCAGTCAAAGTACTTTATTTCGGTAAGATACCATAAAAAGGCCATACATGCACATAAACATAACACAATAATAAAAGATAAAACAAATAAAACCTTGTATTAAAAATCACATACAACCAGTTCCTGCAAATATTAAAAACATCGGAATATTACACCGAAATGTCAGTATATAAAATATGTAAAATTGTATAAAAAGTATGACACCTCTTAAAAAGTAGCCCTTAGTACAAAATATGAGCCTCCAGCTTTAGTATTGCACAACTCTTGTACCACATAGATTGAAGAAATCTTGCTGTGGCAAAAACTATCAGGGGGAAGTGTCGTATTTAAGAATCCTGAAGACCACCCTGTAATCCCTAAAGTCCCTAGCCCTACATAGCTGCAGAATCCATTTCTCCCTAGCCCTAGCGTAAGTGGGGCAGAAGAGCAGAACGTGCAGATCTGTCTCACTGCCGCTCGAACACCCCGGGCAGGTACTTGCCGATGAGGGGGCGGTCCGCCATTTGTGCGTTACCGCCCTCAATAGTAGTGCGCTTTGTCTGAACTAGGTGTAAAGTTTCTTAGCCAAGAAGGGCTGGATATCATCCAAAAAGACTTCAAAGTGGGGATAAGCCTTGATGTTCAGAAAAGTGTCAGTTAGCTTACCCATCGAGTGATTACTTGTTGTAGACTCCGTGCGATACCTCCTAAGAGCTACATTCAGTAGTTTTTTAGAAAGCAAAGGACAGGAATCTTGGGGAAACGACCACATGTCTCCTCTGCCTAGAACCTGGCAGAGTTGCTTGATATAATTCAACCATGGTATTTTCCCCGTGTTCCCCCTCTGCAGAATGTCTCTCAGGTCATCCCTATAGATCGAGAGCTCAGGAGTCGCCCAAAGACGCCTCCAATACAATAGAGGACGATTTGCTGCGATCTCCTGGATTGGTACCAGGCCCAGGTCCAGTCTCAGAGGAATCAAGGGCGAGCTTACAGGGAGACGGAGCATATGCCTTATAAAACTGTTTTCCGTGAGCATCAAAGGGGCAGCTGATGTATGGCCCCATAGCTCTACGCCATAGAGTGCGCCCCCTGTTGCTTGGGCCTTACAAATCTCTAGAGGCGGGCTCAGGACTTTCAATGAGGTGTCGTTAAAAACTTTTAAAATACCACCCGAAGATTGCGCCAGCTTTAGATTGGTCCTGGCCTTATGGGACCCCCAGTCCATCTTGTCATTTAGTGTGACCCCCAGGTACTCAAAGGTGGACACATGGTCCAACACTATACCATTCATGTGCGGGCGGGGGCAATTGGCCGATTTGTAATTAAAGACCATGAACTTTGTTTTCGAGATATTGATCTCCAGATTTCTCAGATGACAAAAGGAGCAGAATGCCTCTAATGTTCACTGTATACCCCCTGACGATTTTGACACCAGGAGAGTATCATCGGCAAACATTAGGGCCAGAATCCGTCGCCCTGCTAAACTAGGAGAATCCAGATCTTTTGCTCCCGAGAGATGGTCTATTAGCCCATTAAGAAAGAGGGAGAAGAGGGTGGGGGCCAAAACACACCCCTGCCTTACTCCCCTCTCGACCGGGAAGGGGGCCGACAACTCCCCATTCCTCCCATACCTCACCCTAGCATATGTGCCCTGGTGCAGTCGTTTAAATAGGTGGCACAAGTAAGGGGGACACCCAGCGCCAGTAGTAAGGCCCACAACTTGTCCCTATGGACCAGGTCAAATGCGGACCGAAGGTCCACAAAGATCAAAAGCAAACTACCCGCCCCAATAGTGACCGTCTTCCAGTAGACCAACTGTAATCTAAACAGTTGGGCTATGGTATAAACCTTTGCTCCTTTTTGATTCTACGCAGTTGTGACATACAATTATGTAGTGGTTAGTGCATTTACATCTGCTATGCATCTTTATGCTGATAGTGGTGTTGCAAAAATACCAGGGGTCCTACAGCAAGCAAGAAATGAGTGTCCCATGCCCTTTTGTAGCAAATATTTGGGGGTAAAGAGAGTCCTTCACCCCCCCCCCCCCTTCAGCCCCGGTGCCACTGCACCTACTGCACCATTGTTAGCGATGCCCATGTTTGTGGAAACCCAAGAGGCATACATGAAGTATTTTGTGGTTGTAAAGATCGGTTTACTACCAGAAATGGCTTTGTGAATTGAGCCTGTGAGCTTCTGCACATATTTTATAGCGTGGGTCACTCCAAAATAACGAGAAGGCTTGTGTAACTAAGACATGAGCAGCACATTATACCATGTACGCAATTGGAGCTATTTTCCAAGCCGCTGTAAAGAACCGAATAAAATCTCTAGATCCAACTCATCTTTGAGAAACCCAAGTTATCTCATTAAGCACAGCCTTATACCCTGTGCGTCTCAATTCATATGTACAATGTGAATATGTATTCACTTACACAGAGAAATAGTAGCTGGGTATCTAGACACGTTCGTGGTGCTAATAGGTGCTATAAGGAATATTGTACAGCTTGACCACTCTGCAACTAGCCCTCGCTTCCCACCCCCTCTGCTGCATGTCAGTGTGTACACAACTTCTACCTGCACGCTTGCCTTACTCTACAACTTCTTGTAAATGCTACTTTGCACTTCTATAACCTGAAAGTACAGGTGTGTGACGCCTTGCCTCCCATGGGCTAGGTTTAAAGCTTACAAAGACCACCAATGCAATAAAAATATTAAAATACTGATACTGCATGGACGATAAGCAGTCAAAATCATTAGTAAGGTTATGTTTGTGCGCGAAATGGACAGGCATCTGTAATCGATCGAATCAGTGCCCTGGCTCGGAAGTTTCCAGAGGATGATGGACGAGGTGCAGGATTCTGCAAAGAAAAGTTGTAATTTGCAATTTTTAGGAACACATACGTTTATTCTAATGACATGAGTCCGAGGGGATAATAAGGAGATAAAACGTGCAGCATTTGTGATCCCGAGGCCCTTAGTGTTAAAGAGTAGTGGATAATTCAAATGTGGCATCTCCACCCGGGATTTACTGATATTACAGAAATAGCTTTCTCTTCTAAGCTGCTTCCAGGATACAAACTGAGGGGCATATTTATAATGCCCCTTCAGCAATTATACGCTACAGGAACATCACTTTTACAATGCTATGGAGGCGCAGTGTGCCGGTCCATATTCGCAAGGCCACGTAAAGCCACCCTGCGTGGCATTGGCCTTGTAAAAATGGCCCCTTTTCACACATTTCCCTGCGTGAAAATGGCATTCAATGAGTGTTGCTGTGGGTGTTCCCATTCAAACCCTGTGTAATCTAATCTATTCCCATATTTACAAAGTTTCGTAAACCTAGGAATGTGTCAGATTCTAATGCCTCCCCAGGGGAAGCATTAAAGTGGTACAACAAGGAGAAATACCTCTATTACTCCTCATGTTTTCCTCTTTTTATGTGTTCTGCATTCAGCATCACATATAGAAGGAGGAAAATGCCATCAATTATCATTTTTGTGCAGGAAGTTGTTCCTTCCTGCAAAAAAGCAATCATCCCTGCAAAGCAGGCACTATGGTGCAAGTGTGCCTGTGTTGATAATTGTGCGGCAGCCCGGAGGAAAACACAGGGATGCATAGTTTTGCTGTAAATACAATGCATCCCTGCACTTTCATAATGACACAGCTTGGCGCAGCAAGATGGTTTGCTACATGTTGGACTTGACCCATTTGCAGGGTCATCCCAGAATTTTTTGGCTTCCTCCTGTATTTTGACTGACCTGTTGTTGGTAGTTTTATGACACTGGGCATTTTATCATTGCTGATCAGTACTAAAATGCGTGTGTTCTCTCTTGTAAACTTGGTAAGATTGGTCTACACCTGTTTGGCATATTTAATTTACCTATACGTCCCTTGCACAGTGGTATCCCATATGCCCAGGGCCTGTAAATTAAATGCTACTTGTGGGCTTGCAGTGCTGCTTGCGCCACCCCCCTAAGTAGCCTTTCAAACCTGTCTCATGCCTCTGACACTTACAGCCCTGCCTGCAAAGTTTACTGCAAAGTGACATGAAAAGTGGTTGCCGCGTCTGCAACTTCCCTTTTACAAGACATCAGTCAACCCCAAAGGTAGACCCTAGCTAGCCCTACGGGCAGGGTGCAGTGTAGATAAAAGGTAGGACATGTGCCTTAACTGTGTGGCATGTCCTGATAGTGACAAACAGCCTATTTGGCTTCTCACTGCTCTAAGGTTCCCTCTCATAGGGATGCATTGAGAATTCACTGATATGTGCTTCAGTGGTAATTCCTGACATGAGAAGGCAAAGTGCCCATGTATGGTATGTTTGGAATAGTAGTGATAAATCCTGCTTATTGGTGAAAGCAGATTTATTATCGCTATTTTAGAAATGCCCATTTTGGAAGTGGGCATTCCTGTGTGCTATGTGTCTTTGAGCCCTGCTTGGATGTGTATTGACCATCTGGTTCTGACTGACAGTGGAGAGGGGATGTGTATTCACTCCTGCCAGTTCCGTGGGGGAGGTTTAGGTGTGTCCTGCCCTGCCTGGGCGACTCATCACTAGGCTGAATAGACCTTGGCTGAATTTAGAGTAATGGGAGAAGTTTTCCCTTGCACCTGAATAGGCCTGGTCTGCATTTGGAGTTACACCTGCACCTGAATTGGGCTGTGCCTGCCTTCTACAATGCTGGTTCTGCTCCCCTGTGGTGTTTCTGGGGCCAGGACCTACACTGTGAATAGGGTGTGTTGTGCACTTGTAAGTGTAAGTGTATTTTAAAGTGCCCCCAGAACAATGACAGTTGGACTATAAGTAAAGGGGCTGTGACCCCATGAAAAGGAAAGAGAAGACACTGCATGGGACTTGTGACCAGCAGGCTGCTGGATTGCCAGGAGGAACCGCCTTGGTGCTCGACTGTTCTGGGGGACTGATCTACTGCCTACTGGGCTTAGAGAAGGACTACCTTTTTGTTCTGAGACCCTTGTGCTGGCCTGCCTGGCTGCATCCTGCTAGCTTGTCTCCAGTGCTCTCCCAGGAGTTCTGCTGTGCCCCTGGTCTGAGCAGACTCAACCCTTTTATTTCTTTGGACTCTTGTCCTTGAACCTGGCCTTGGGATGTACTGGGGTTTGTTGGCTTGAGGCCCAGGTGTGGGCTAATACTGCCCTAAAGCGTGTGGAGCACTTTGTTGTTCTGCGCTCAGGAGTGCTGTGCCCTGCAGCCAGTTTTATACACGCATGCGTAGCATTTTAGAAGGTTTGGGGAAGCCGGCCGCGTTGGCACGTCAGCTGAGCGAGCGCTGCAGAAGTACCAGACGTTGCCTTGCAACCAGCCACCAAAGTAGGGGATGCGGCCAGAATAACTTCTGATTGGTGCTATCACACCCCCAAGGTTCCCGGAAGGAGCCAGAGCTTCACAGGCACAGTGTAGGTGGCTCTCATCGGAGTAGAGAAATCCAAGGGATTCACAGTGGTCCAGCAACCCAAGGGAAGGAGGTGAGTGTCAGGTCTGCACTCTCCACAAATGCACAGGAGCAGAATGTCGCAAGTTCCCAATGCCTCACCGTGATTTCTCAGCGACATGCATTACAGAAGAATGTTCGCCGACGAAACCCCTGGGGGGAAAGGGAATGGGACAGGGAAGAGACAGTCACACTTCGTCTGATTCTTTCTTCAGCTTCAGACGTTTCCTACTCGTCTTCTTCTGGCATTTAACTGGTGTGTTTTTTACTGTAAGAAATGAACATTCAATAATACATAAACACATTTCTATTGTTCTAATTGATCAACACCTAATGTACACCTACCCAGTCTTGGTGTGACCTATGTTTCTCTTCTATCTCGTTGATTATCTTGGCTTCTGTATACTGTAAACTAATTATACCAAGATTGTTAATTAGTTTACTCTAATGTTTTTACTCTCTCTCTCTCTCTCTTTTTACCTTGCAGATTCCTCACCTCTGGTTTATACAGTTGAAGTGTATGTTGGATTATGTTATTGGGTAAGTATATATTTATTCCGTTTCTATTCTTCACCTATTCTGCCTTCTTATTTCTTGTAATACTCTGTAGTATAATTCTGCAACTTTTGAACTAAAATACTTTCTTGTGGAGTTGCGACACTCTGAACTGATATATCAGGCTAAAGAATTACCAACACTGGTTCTCTTCCTAATAATTGTCGAGGACTTGTGCTGACTCTAAATATTTACCAATATTTACGACAGTGCACAAACAGTATTTCGGTAGGGCGCATTCTCAATTTGCCAACAGTTCCTCACAAAAATGCGCATGTCCTAATTTCGACTGTTCCTCACAGAAATGAGCATGCTTTCTAATACTATGAATGGAACGGTCTTACTTCTATATTCTGTAAGTGTCCTCCGAGACTCCAATTCCGCCGACATAACAAGAATTGATGCCCGATAAAAGTTTCACTTGCTAAACTTTCGCGACGCAATCTTTCAGGACGTCTTTCTCTCCTCCATGGTCAGGTGAAGTGCTCCACAGAGCGGGCACCACACCGGGATCATAGTGATTGCCATTGAGCGCTAGAGTGCTAACTTGCTGCTCTAGTAGTCGACTACTGGTGGCCATTTTATAGAGGGTATCTGCTTGTGACTTGAACTGCATTTGGGCTTTCCTTTTTTTCACTCTCGTCCTAAGATCTATTGAGCTTACTGAAAGTCTTTTTCTGTTAAGAGGCCTGACGGTCATGACAGTGAGCATCGCCAAGAGAGGCGGACCGCCCCTCCCGCACATTGGTGGCATTTCCTCAGCCCTCTGGTCCTGCATGTCAGCCCACCGCTGGTTGCAGCAGTGTCTTTTCTTTAGCCGCTACTGTGGGGAAGCGGCAACCAAGCTACGGTAGCTCCGCATGTTCGTGAGCAGCCGTACTACCTTGTGTGACCTGTGGTGGACCCAGTGAGGTCTCCCCACAGGATGAGCTGGTGTTACCCCCTTTATGTGCACATATAAGGGGACATTTTTTCATGGGCAGCTTGGGGTAAACCTCGATGGAGGCCCCTGTTCCCCATCTGGAAGGAGGAGTAATATTGGAGATCCCCGAGTGGGGAGGAACCCTCCCGAATTACCACATTCTAGGGTGTAGGCGGGCATGTAGACCAGGAGCCTACGAGGGGGTGCCACACTTACTGTTGTCCTAACATATGGTTTCTGGTCATCTGGTGAGTAATAGATGCTATGCCCTGATGTGATTATGTTTTGGAAGTTGCATTGCCAGGGTTTTGCACCTCCTGTACAGTGAAGGGATGTATTGATGATATATGCACTTTACTAGTAGGTAGTATAGTTCACTGCTGATGATGTTCGTGCTTATTGTTTTTGCTGAGTGCAATCCTGCCAGTAGTTACTGGTGACCCTAACTGTAATTTCTATGACAGTGGACGATTGGCCAAGTGATCTATGTAATTCCTGTGAAGTCATGCCAAGTGCCTAGTGGCACAGTAATATATGTGATTGTGTTTTAATGTGTTTTTATGGATAATACAAAGGATATTTTTGTACAACATTGTGTGGAGTTTCTTTTGTGGTGTGGCTAGTGTATCACTGCTATTTGAGTGTGTTGTGCAAACGCTTTACACATTGCCTCTGGGATAAGCCTGACTGCTCTGCCAAGATACCAAGAGGGTGAGCAGAGGTTATCTTCACTGTGTACCTCCCTTACCCTGACTAGAGTGGTGGGTTCTGCCTGGTTAGGTGCATACCCTAGCCAACCACAAACCTCATTTCTAACACTACACCATGCCATTTTTAAGTAAATATGCCACTAAATTTGGATTGGATGCAATTGATTCAAGCTGTCATTTATTTGGAAAACTGCTGATATGGGAAAACATTGTGGAATACCTAGTGGCTTAACTCACTAGGGATGCTTTTGCTATTTAGCAATTGAAATTTGAAACTTTGATCTAGCACACTTAGAGTCACGTTTTCAATATTTTGATATAGGGCAGTTCCGCAAGCCTGCTAGCTGCGCTGTTCTATGTCAAAAGAAAAGGGCAGAAATGCGCCGTATCTACAAAATACAGTGCATTCCTGTCCTTTCTGCCAGTGCCAGCGCACAAACTGGAGACAACCATTAATGCAGGCACCCATGCACCAAGGTGCAAGGGTGTCTTTATTTTTGGTTTGACTGTTTTTGTGCGGGAAGGGACACCTTCTTGCACAAAAACAATCAAAGGAGGTGTTTTCCTCATTTTGTGAGTGTTGCAGAAAGCAGCACATGTGGAAAGAGGAAAAAAGGAGGAGAAATGTAAACATTTACCTTACACCTGCTTTGGGGAGGCGCTAGTTTTGATGCTGCCCCAGATTTACGCTCTGTGGTAAAACTGGGGCAGTGTTAAAAACCATGGGTGTTGCATGGGAACACACATAGCAACACACATGGAATGCTCCTTCAATGCAGAGAAGGTCATTGTCTTACTCCTTATTTGCAAGGCTATGAAAAGCCAGGCAGGGTGGCTATGCATGGCATTGTAATTATGAGCCAGCAAACTGCACCTCCGGAGAATCACCAAAGTGAAGCTCCAGTGGCATAAAGTGCCACAGTGGCATTCTAACTCGGATTATCAACACATTTACGATGAGCCTGAATGGTCAATTCAATGCAATTTAAACGAATATCCTGCCCAGATTTATGTACCCTTGTCGTACCAAAAGTGTTGATTTAATATTTCCCGCTTTAACAAACTAAAGAAAAAGTAAAACAATTTATTTGTTTTTAGTATTGAATTTGGTAAATTGGAAGAGGAAGTTGAACTGACATTTCCTGCTGCTTTTTAGCGAACCGCTTGACGGCCACCATTTTTGGCACATCGAAGGTCAGCGGTCTAGCTTTTCCTAGGAGAGGAACAGGAAGGGGCTACATAGGAGGCAAGCTGGTGCATCCACACAGTGTTCTGCAGTGAAACCAAGTGCTGTGATTACGGTAAGAGTTGAAAATGAAACAAAGTTTAGAATTTGCATAGAAAACGAGGGATGGATTTTTAAGGGAAATCTGTTTTTAATATTGGATTTGGTAAATTGAAGGGGGAAGTTGAACTGATATTTCCTGCTGGTTTTATATTGAACGGCTTGCTGGCCGCCATTTTTGGCTTGTCGGAGATGAGTGATCTAGCTTGTCCAAGGAGAGGAACAGGAAGGGGTATTTAGGAAAGAAGCTGGTGCATCCGCGCAGAGTTCTGTAGAGGAACCAAGTGCTGTGATTACGCTTAAGAGTTGAAATTGAAACAAAACTTCGAATTTGCATAGAAAACAGGAGATGGATTTTTAAGGGAAAACTGTTTTTAATATTGAATTTGGTAAACGGAAGGGGGAAGTTGAGCTGATATTCCCTGCTTCTTTTTTTATTGAACATCTTGACGGCCGCCATTTTTGGCACATCAGAGGTGATCGGTCTAGCTGTTCCTAGGAGATAAAGAGGAAGGGAATATTTAGGAGGTAAGCTGGCCCACACGTGCAGCAAGCGCACACAACAGGTGTGCCATCGGCTACCCCGTCTGTGCCCATCAGCGTCCTGGTAGTGAACGGCTCCAGCCACGCTGCTGGTTTTAAGCCAGAAATTCTGCTACCACTTCCAAGCATATTAAGGGAATTGAACTCTAAGGCTGAGAATGCAGATAAGGGAATAACTTTAGTAAGCTATCAGAGCAAAGGTTACAGAATGGAGATGAGCCGACAGGATATTTTGACTAAGGGGAGAACTCTGCAGTGCGGTCTTATCAATGCATGCTCGTTGGTAAAGCATGCACTCGCACTACACCTCTTACTTGAAACTAATGAATGGGATGTGATGTTTATAACAGAGGCCTGGATCCCTAAGTATGTAGAAGTGCACTTAGGTTTCACCTGCCCATCAGTTTATAATGTGATAAATCAACCAAGAACACATAAAAGAGGCGTGGTGTAGCAATCATCCTTAAAGATAGACAGGAAATGGTAACATTCTCAGTGGAGGAAATCCTCGGCATGGAAATATTGAAATTCTCGCTAAAAAGAAAAGGAGGAATAGTTATGTCAGGAATCCTCTGCTATAGACCTCCAGGGAACAGGTCAACTGGGCTCCAAACCCTTTAGGACTGATAGCTAGCTTATCCCTGACCCATTCCAAACTAATAGTATTGGGAGAGTTTAACATCGGGGCAGAAATTGAGGCCCATACTCAAAATCAGGACTTCCTTATCTCCTTCGAAAACCTAGGACTAGAAAAACTGGTTAAGAGGCCCACTCATCAAGGAGGACATACTTTGGATGTTATACTTGCACCCCAAAATCTGGTAGAAATAGTGAACGTGACCCCGATAAACTGGTCGGACCATTATTTAAATTACCTTTAGACAAATAAGATTGGACAAAAAAGTCTACCCGGAAACGGCCAAAATACAGATACAAGGAAGAGCCTGGGCTAAATTAAGATAGTTGGAAGGCAAGAGACTATTTAATACTTCACTCTTTTTTCAGGCGGAAAAATTAAAAGAAGAACATTATGACCATTTACATAGTGCAATCACGAAGATACCACATAAATTAATATCAATCAAACTGCTAACACCAAAACTGAAACCCTCGGCCCCATAGTATAATGAAACTCTAAAGGATAAAAAAGCTGAATGTCGAAAGAGGGAAAAACAATGGCAAAAACATACTTAGATGAAGATAAGATGCTAGTAAAAAGTGTGATAAAACAATGTAAAACTGAAATTTAAAAGGCAAAAGAACAGTACTTCTTAACAGTCATCAATAAGGCAACAAAGACAACAAGAAAAAGCCTTTGAAATTGTAAAAGAGCTTGCCCACCCAGAATGCACAAAATGTACAGTAGCACCGTCACAGGAGCATGCAACAAGTTATCAGATTTACTCCACAATAAAGTAGGGCTAATCCTTAATAATATTAGCAGAGAGAACTTATGCGGACACGTGAAAAGCCCTATAGGTCTGGCCTCACCTGGTATTCTAAACGAAGCATAGTTCAACACGCTAGCTATGTCAATATCTGTCGGGTCACTTCTAGGCTTGATACCGCACAGGATATAGAAAGAGAGAGGAAAGGAACTATTCCCAGACCTTCAAAAAATCTGCAACGAGTCATTAGTGATAGGGTCGATACCATCAGCCTGGAGGAAGGCATTGATCACTGCCTTACTGAAGAAACGGTAAGCGGATGCTCAGGACTCTAGTAACTTTCGCCCAATCTCCCAGGTCTATATCCGGTCAAGATTGTAGAAAAACATATACGTAAAATACTGTGACATTTCTTAGAATCAAACAAACTTTTAGAATTCGAGCAGATTGATTTTAGGCCAGCATATGGCACAGAATCAGGCCTAATGTTAGCAACAGATGAATTGCAGAGGCGGGTTGATGGGGGACAGATGGTTATCCTAAATCTGCTAGATTTAATGGGCAGCATTCAACACCGTCAACCATCACACCCTACTCAATAGACCAAAGGTGACAAGGGTAGAAGGTTTATTCCTAAAGTGGATTGGATTGAATCCTACTTGTCAGAGAGATATCAAACAGTCTCCCTTCCACCTTTTGAATCAAATTTTGAAGACATTTTGCACCGGGTGCAACAGGTCTCTGTCCAAAGTCCCATTTTATTCAATGTATATTTATGGCCCCTGCTAACATGGATCAAGTCATGTGGGCTTTCTTTCATCAACTAGGCAGATGACACCCAATTGATAATATTGATAGACAAAGAGGACCCTGGCTAGATGTGAGAATGTCACGCCTGTCTAATAGAGATTGCAAAAAGACTTAATAGTAACACATTAAAATTTATTGGAAGTAAAACAGAATTCCTATGATGTTCCCTCAGCAAGGTTTCAGGTCAAATTCCCAAAAACTTCTGGCCATGTACGAAAGACAAGGATCTGTATGAGTACTAGTAGATGATCAATTTTATATGGAAGATCAGGTCAATAGGACAGTGGCTACTTGCCACGGACTTCGGAGAAACTTGAGAAAGATTGTACCTCTACTCTCAAAGCCAGCAAGAAAGCTGGTTTTACAGAGCACGATATTGAGCAGGATTGACTATTACAATGCCCACCTAGTGGGAATTCCAGACTATCTGTTTAAAAAACTGTATTGATTACAAGTGATGGCGGCCAAATTAGCACTCATTAAAACAAAGTTTGACTCAGCAATAAATACCTTAAAAGTACCCCACAGGCTGCCAGTAAGGGAAAGAAGTTTTTTCAAGACTATGTGCATAGTACCCAAAGCTTTAAATGGCGTAGGGCCGAACACCCTACAGGACAAATTAATTCACTACAAACACGCAAGGATGCTGAGGTCTGTCTCAGCTAATCTTGTCTTGATACCAAGGTCTAAGATAGCCAGGATAGGAGAGAGACCCTTTCAAGGTAGGGCAGTCAACTTTAGAACAAGCTGTCCACCCCTCTCAGATTGGATGGTAATCTGCTCAGTTTTGGGAGGACACTAAAAACCTGGCTCTTCCCAAAATAATTTAACCAGGTCAAGAATGAGCCCCCCATTTGCCTAGGTTTTTCTTCTGTGGTTCGCTAATAGGGCCTAGATGCCTGCCAGGTGAATGCTGCACTCTATAAATGACAAATAATAATAATAATAATAATGTGGAGCAAATGAGATAAGAAGATGAACTACTTAGATTACCCTTGAACATACTAGGGTAGGCTTTGCCAGATTTTCACTCTTTATTGCTGATTGTACTTAGGCAGTAAATTACGCAAATTAATGAGTGGCCCGTGCACTGGACTAGACTTCATATATCTGTTTGTATATGGGCTACAATAGAAGCACCTGTGAACATTTCATTGACCCGTCTTTTTTTAAATGGTCCATTTGAAGACAGCTGCATTCTGTAAGGTCTGGAAGAAAAATGCTCCGGTTGGTAGGCATGTCTGGGTTAAGCTTGTGCACATTTTCGATTTTTGCCCACATAATATGCATTATTTGTGCAATTTTGCATTACACTAATTATGTGTAATGTCACAAGTTACATCGTAACACGTTTGCTGTTGATGTCAGGTTCAGGAAGAAAATTTCTGTGAAAGACCTTCTCCATGAATTACTCCCCTTGCCCGTAGCTTGAGTGACATTTGAATGTGTGGTATGGCCACATGTTGAATTTATACTTGAGATACGCAAACATTTTTTTGCTTAATTTACATATAATGTTCCCTATAATTCACATACTTTCATGGAAATAAATGATGTGTTTTTCCCATTCGTAGCCCGACTATACCAATTATGGTAGAACCCATCTTTGCAGGATATTCCTCATGCTAAAGGGCATCACTTGTTTGATGTATTTGTATTATCCAAACTCTATAATTAATTCATATGTCTAATACCGTTAATTGATACAGTTAGCAATTCGTTTTTATAATTAGCTCTATTTCAGAGAATTTCTAGACACGAAGAAGGGATTGCGAAGAGCCCGAAACTGACTCGGCAAACATCCCAACCAGGGTCATTTCAAAGAATGTTCTCAATCTTTCTCTTTATTTCGCCATTATGCATCATACATAACCACTGTACCAAGTAATATTGAAGAAAAAGGAAAAGGAATTCGACATTGGTCTACTTGGCACAGTGCACCTCTCAAGGCACATTTCTAAATGTGTTGCATAACACTTTGTGTCACATGTACTTCAGCCCTAACACACTTGACCATTGACGCATCAGATCCAAAGATAACTGCCAGCAATGCAGCTCCAGAGAAGTTGATTAATCCCTTCACTACAGAGGTTTTTCCACACAGTGCTGAGCCCTCCTTTGACTATTTGGGGTACTTCCCACGTAGGGCTCCATACTTTTTTCTTCCATTTAAGGTATTCTTGCTAGATTTGCTTCTTTTTTTCCTCAACAACATGGAGATTCTAAAGGTACAGAGGGTTCGTGGATGCCCCTGGAGAGGACCAAGAAAATACCAAAATATTGCTAAGTTTTGTTTTTTGGGGGAGAAATGGAAAAAAGGTGCTGCTCAAGAAAGTTTTTGGCTTTTATCCTAAAAGTGGCATTAACGGGGTTGCTGCGCTAAACTTACAATTTTTCAAGTTTTCTAGGAGAAGCAGAGATAAAAAAAAAACATTTTTTACCACAGTTTTAATATTTTTCTAAAAGGTAGCCCATTTATCCTCAACAACTTCCAGTTTGTGGTGGAAACAGGTGTGAACCCCATGGGTGATTCTTGAAAGATTTACATTCCTGAAAAGTAGGCATCCTCCCCACAAACACCAGGCATACCATCACTCAAGCCCTAGTCACTAGCAGACTCGACTACAGCAATGTAATTTATGCCGGAATCTCCATCCACCTCCTCCACCGATTTCAGATCATCCAAAACATTGCAGATAGACCCCTCGTGGGTCTCCCATGTGGAACACACATCAAGCCACACCTCAGAGAACTCCTCTGGCTGCTGATACGCAAATGCTGCCAGTGCGGACCAGCAAACCTTAACAACCACCTTCACTTCCATTAACCCATTAGACTAATACGCTCAGCCTCACTCGTCCTCGCACCCCCCACCCCATATCCGATAAAGCAGAATAGGTGGCCTAGTGTTCTCCTTTATCTCACCCAAGTCATGAAACAATATGTCTCCATACATCAGGGCCTCCTCCTCCTCGCTTCTTAAAATTCCACTGGAGGCTTAAAACCTAGCTTCAACTAAGACCCCCAGCAGATAACATTCACACCTGCTCCAGTGCCTGGATACCCTTTGGGTGATAAGTTGCACTTTACAAACCCATGAAACATAAAATAACCATTACATCTGAGAGATCTTTCTGGTAGCTGCAATATATAGATTTAGTAGGTGTTCCAAGAATATGAGATACACAGAGCCAACAACTGAGCTGCACCATCCAGTGATTTTCCATTGTGAACAGACTATTCAGCAATTTAAATGGTGAAATATAACAAGCATTGGCAAAACCAATAGGTCTTGAAAATGCCCGAGCTAATGGCCTTGTCAATGTGAATGCTTTTTAGTAATGTTGTCTAGTAGCACATCTGCTGTTCAGCATGGCTGAAAGTTACTGAAAGCCCAGAATCAGAGCCAACACTGAGTCTCTTCGCCCCCCATGTTGAGTTTTTGTTCTGCTCCTCTTTAACACAAAAAAACACTATAAAGTGGGTTGTCCTGGCTGCATCTTAACACTTTTTTTGTGACTTTCAGCCATGCTGAACAGCAGATGTGTTGTTAAACAAGATAGCTATAAGACATTCACGTTGACAATGCCAATAGCTCGGGCATTGCTGAGATCTATTGCTTTGCCAATGCTTGTTCAGTGTTGATGGGGTCTTGCTGAACAAATATGGAAGTAATAGAGAGAAACAGTTGAGGAACTCGGAAGAGATGTGGGATGTGGCATAATGGCCAGAGCTAACTGCAGAGGAACTGAGAAACCTGGTTCAAATCTCTGGGTCAACTGAACTATTTGTGATTCTGGGCAAATCACTTACGCTACCCACTAGCTACGGCAATAAATGTGTCATTGTGTAATGTAACCGGTGAGCACTGAAAGCGCTCCAATGCCATCAGTTGGTGTTAGCACTATGGCAAGATGGAAGACAAAACAAGCGCTCCAATACCATTGAATCATTCAAGAAAAAAAAAGAACATCGCAGCTACGAGGAAGGTAGTGGGGGACAGGTGAAACAGGGGAGCAGGAGGGAATGGAGAGATGAGCAAGCAACAATGGGAAAAAAATCCATAGTTGAAGCAGGATGAGTGACAAAAATGATTGTCCCATTGTGTAAGGTAACTGGTGAGCACCTAAAGTGCTCCAATTGCATCAATTTGTGTTCTCGCTATGGCAAGACGGACAAAAGAGTGAGCACTCCAATGCCATTGAATAATACAAAAAAATAAGCAAGTACTGTTTGTGTCTTAATAACTTTTTAAGAAATGTATTTGTTTATGTACACACACGTGCATTTTAGTGGTATGTGTATATGTGTACAAGGGAGAAGGATTTCAAACACAAGCAATCCTATGGAGTGCTTGAAAGCAAAGAAGAAAATAGCTCTGCAAACCGGGAGCAATATTAGGAGACATATACTTGGTCCATGAGCCATGGGAGGGCCAAATACAAGAAGAGGACGTTGACGCCTGCATGCCATGATGAATGGCATCAAAGAAAATAAGAGTGATGCTAAAGTTTACCATTGGTGGGAGACGGGCGGCCCGCAAGTCCACAGAATACAACATGTCTCTTCAAGGCAGCGCATGCGCTGTCTGACTGAGACCTAAAAATTGAAACATGGATATGAATGAAACCTATGTACTTCTGAAATGGAGAAACAAATGATGCTGAGTTTAGTTATTTAGGAACAGGGGTATTTGTACACTTTTGAATTTTGGATTACTCATATTATCATGTGATTCGAAAGGCATTTTGTAAAATGTTTTCTTTTTTGCACACTGACTCACGTTCGGAAACTACAAATGCAGAGAAACCCAATTGGTAATAACAAATGTTCTACTATTTTGTATTCACACACATGCCTCGATAAAAATGATACCCAATTTGTGGGGCTGGTCCTTGTGCCTGTGACACTAAAAAGTCCCAAAACGAGACCTA
This sequence comes from Lissotriton helveticus, assembly GCF_964261635.1. Lineage (NCBI taxonomy): Eukaryota > Metazoa > Chordata > Amphibia > Caudata > Salamandridae > Lissotriton > Lissotriton helveticus. The sequence goes on from NC_136068.1 coordinate 1,106,549,791, forward strand.
GTTTCACAACATTTCAACCAGCAGTATCCAACAAGCATCCTCCCACCTCTTCCGATAAAAATGGTACCTCACTTGTGTGGGTGGGCCTAACGCCTGCCACAGAAAGGGGCCGAAATGCTACATTTTTCCACTGAAAACTAACCATTTTGTTTGCAATTTAGGTAACTGTGGATTTGGGTCCCTGGCATAGCCAGCACCGGGAGTCACCTACCAAAATGAAATATTTCAGAAATTTAGACACCTGGGGGAGTCGAGGAGGGTGTACCTCACATGGATCCCATGCCATTTTTTAATGCACTAAGCCCTGCAAACCTCAAACTTTCGCTTAACAAACCAATTTTCAACACATTTCTGTGCAAGAAAGTTCCAGAATCTGTGAGGATCTACACATTTCCTACCACTCAGCATTCTCCAACATCTCTAAATACCAATGGCAGCTAACTTCTGTGGGTGAACCAAGAGACAGCAACACAAGTGGCCCAAAAGGCTATGTGACATCAGCAATAGGTTTTCTGTGGTATCTGCTTTTTGGACTGGCCGCCACCCCTGGAAGTCTACCATCCGCAGACACTTTTGAAAACTAGATTTCCAGGGTGGGGTGCTTCATGTGGATCTCACAACGTTTTCTTACCCACAATGCTGTGCAAACCTTACACTTTGCATTAAATTCAACGTTTTTCCTTGCATTTCTGTGAGGTAAACATGTGAAATCTGCAGGGATCCACATAATTCCTACCACTTGTTATGATAAAAGAACGTCTACCTCACTTTTGTGGCTAGGTACAGGAATTGATCAAATCAGGTACAATGGGATTCCCTGCAGTGTAGGTAATAAAATGTAATGGGATTCATGTGAGGCATGCCACCCTGGACTCCCTGATAGAGCGCGCAGGTCACCTGACCAACAATTTACCATTACGCACACTTGGGCCGATATATTTTCAATTCACCATATTTATTAATCGGGCAACCTTACACTCTACTATCAGTAACCCAGTTCCTTCCTATTTATTTCCACTGTACCCGACTTACCAATCCACTGTTACGGGTACCTATGATCACAATGGATCAGGGAGTTAGCTGTAAAAGAAAGGCAGACACAAAATACAAAATACCATTTACTATTTTTGCACTCATGTAATAACCAGAGACACAGGAAGTTTTCAAAGTCTTTATCTAATCTTCTTCAATTTCAGAAAGCATAAAGTTCACAGCAAGCAAACTGTCAATAACTAAGATTATAAAGAGCACATATCCATATAGGAAGTAAATAAGACCAACCATTTATGAGACTAAAGGGAAGGGAAAACAGGAAACATGCTAATAGGAATTTTCAGAATCCAGACTTGATATGGAGTGACTAAAGGACGGGAAAACATGGAACATACTAAAATGTCACAGTGGAGTATTACCCCTTGAAGAGGGTAGGGAAATAGAACTTTAATTTGTACCACGGAACTTGTGAGATACCATGTAACTATAGGAAAGGTATGAATGGAACACAATATTAAGTCGGTGTAATCACTTAAAATCAACTAAAGGATGGGTAAAGAAAAGGAACATCTATATTTCATGAACAGTATCTCAGGAGTTTCATAAAGGATGGGAAAAATGGAACATGCTAGTATAACAACTACAATGTAGGACTGTATCATTTGTCATTAGAAAGGAGGGTAAGGAAAAAGGAATAAAGGGCAAGTACGATTTTATTCAAAGCAAGGAAAATGGAGAATGCAAATTGGGTTCCCTCAGATTTATATTTACCTAGAACGGTGTGGAGACCAACCCTGGCCACGGGTCAATTAAGGACAAGAGAAACCCAAGTAAAGACAGTCGCCGGTAGGCCAGCAGGTGCAGAATGGACACCCAGGACAGGACAGGAAAACCAGATTAGGATCAGGACAGGACCACCAAGGAAAGACCAGCACCCGCAGTTTGGTAGCAACGCCTGCGCTACACCCTTTCTGCAGCTATCAGTCAAACCCCAATTGGGTTATCGAATTCCCCAGTAAAGTGCTCCGCCAGCACTTAAGGTCTCCAAAACCCCGCTTCGGTCTCTGGAAATTACGGACAGAGTGCTCCGCAGCTCTCTGTATCAGTCACCTATTGAGTGCGTTGGGTCAGTGACAGGTCAGCTATTCGGACAAGTCGGACTATTTCTCTAGCTAACCCTAGGCTAGTTATACTGTTTTCGGGTCAGTGTACCACCCCCCAAATGTTGCAAGTGTAAGAATCCCCAATTTCGATTGGTCAAACAAAAGGACAGGTCATCACACCAGCTAGGATTTGAACTTTCCCAAGCTACATAATTGCATTTCTGGGACCTCCCATCGAATTTGGGGTTCCCATGACATGTGCTTTCCACCTAACAATGGCATATACAAATTTTATTACAATTGTCTGAAATGCAGTACATTTCGACTCCGTTTGCTGGGCTACAGGTCGATTCCCAGGAACATCTTGACTGTGGCTGCCAGCTGGCTGGGTTCCACTGGTACAAGGCTTTCTTCCCTCTGCCAGGATGACATGTGCAGTAGGGACTTCAAAGATGGAGTATTAATCAACTCCCAGGCCCAAAAGATTCGCCACACGAAAAGTAAAGGAAAACAATTTAGGACATAGAAATAAATGAATTCACTGTATACCAGGAATCCCTATATGACTCCCCTTACTTTATACTAACTATAGCATTAAGATTAGTGCAAGATGAACAGCATAACAAAAGCTGCATGGCAAGCATCGGACATGTGAGAACACAGAGCGGCCATTTTAGAGCTAGTGCGCAAGCGCAAAGAATTCCCACCAGATCCGCGAGTACGTCACGTCACGTGAGTGTGACCGACGCATGCGCAGAAGAAATTCCCGCATATCAGCAGCCTTTTTAGTGGCAAGCGTTTTAGGATAAGTAAACACATAGGCAAGCGTCACTGGGACACCGCGTGTAGTGTAGAAATGTGCACTATTAGTAGCACGAACATGTTGGTTATACTTATTAACATTATTTGAGGTTCTTGATACAAGCAAGTCGCTTTACGTGCGAATCCTTGCTCCATCATCCCCTCAATGCTTAGTTTTCAAAAATGTCTGAGTCTGGTAAGTTTCCCCAGGAGGTGGCCTACCCAGCCCAAAAAGTGTCACCATTCAGCATGACAAGTAGAACGATACTGGGAGTCAGCCCCAATCTCCTGAATCATATGTACCAAATACCCGAAAGAGTCAAAATGCCCTTGTGCTTGCCATTGGGAAGGCGAAGGTTTTAGACTGCAGGGGAGCAGAAAGACTGAGACTTTAGGGGGAGGGTTGGGCCTGATGTCAGGATCACTCAGACCACACTGCTATTCAATGGGCGTTCTACCCTTTTTGGGGCCATTTGTTTGTCCCTGTGGGAAGGCCAAAATACAGTTTTTTCCCATTTGGGGTGGGGTATGGCCCATTGTCTGAGTGCGAGACCCTGTCCCTTTTATTTTGCCCCAAATGACATCTCCCTTATGTTTACTGGGCTTTGAACCCTCCACATCACTGTGGATGGATTTGGGGCAACTGCCTTAATTGGAAAAAACATCCCATCTGCCCAAGGTGGGGGCAGAAATACATTATTGCCCATTTTGGGTGGGGTTTGGATTGTTGCCATGCCAGGCCGCCCTATTATTTTGTATTTATTGGCACGGTTTTGGAATCTTTGGTGGACTTTATGTTCCTCAAGGCATGCAGAATAAGACAAAGGTACTATAGCATAAAAGAGCAATTATATTTGTCTAACATAACACAGTTTGATCATGTGTTGCAGCTGGGATTCAAATTGCTGAGAGAAACGCTGCAACTTAGACAGTATATCATTAGTTACGGTTGCTGAGAGTGCCTCTCATTTGGACTGTGCTTTTAACTCTTGGAGGCTAGTGGGGGATGGATATCTGTAGGAGCAGAGTTGTTATCCACAGAAGTCATCAAAGAGTGTGCTCAATACTATCCCTTTATCTCCAGGGAGCTATGGCCCCATCACTGTATTTCCAGGGGGGCTGAATCAAGTCAGCATCCATAAAAGTGTGCCACTTTCAGAAACATAGAGGCAGGTGCAGAATGTTTTCTGTGGTGCTTTGAGCATTCAAATTATGTATTGTGTAGCCTCTATCATGCATAAAACCTATACTTTTGGTGATTTTAACATGTATTAGATTAGTCCAATAAAATAGCATCTTAGTGGAAAAATCAGATGACAGGACCTAAAATCCCCTGTCCATGTTAAAACATAAAGTAATGTTTTTATCGCTATGTCATAGTTCGAAGTGTTGGAAAGATAAACAATTATATTTAACAAATGGCCATCAAATAGACAAATCCTAGCAATTTAAGAAATACATGATTTTGGAATGTTGTGCATAAAAGTACACAGTAGGGCGAACATAACAAAATTTTCAGGAAATTTTTTAAAGGTAAGTGTCATCATCACTGCGTACTAGCCAGAGTAAAAAAGTTGAATATCTCTTAGGTGATAGTGCCAGAGGTGATGCTTTCTGACAATCATCCAGCCAATAAAATATATATGAAAATATCCAAAGAGATATTTTAACAATAGACTATTAATAGAAAAATATAGCAACATATTTGAAGGCACAAAGAGGCTTATTTGTGCAAGATGGTAATTGAAATTGCAACAGGCCTCTGAGCATCGACCCCCGGTGTCATAGACATGAACAGACACATGACAGGCAAAAATCAATCCAATTCATCTGTCACAGTCTGAGTTAAAGAAAGTCATTCAGCATTTTAGGCAGGCACTGCCGGCACAGGTAACATCGGTGGGGCGGGAAGTCGACAGAGGACTAGATAGGGAAAGTAAAATAAATAAATAAAACCACTTACCTTGCGCTCGTCGCTGTGATGCAGTGAGCAGAAGGTAAGTGGTTTTTATATTTTTTATTTTACTTTCCCTATCCTGTCTCCTGTCAGCTTCCTTCCAGTAACTCCCCCACCTGCCCCCCGCTTTTACCTGTGCCAGCCGCGCCTTTTTTTGGTGTTCCCAAATCAAAGGCATTCTCATACAGCTTGAACATCCCTTTGCACATCCTTTGGAACAGGCATTATTTACAGAAGGAACATTTTTACTTGTTAAATTTTGTACATTGCAGATAACGTTCCTGGTAACATTACAAAGAATACTTTCAGAAGATTTCTTAGTGAGATCAGCTTTCAAGGATAGTATTGAACTGGCTATAGCAAGCCTATAATTGCTTTTACTAATTGATTTTGTACTCAATATTTCAAGAATGCGAAGCAGAAGTTACTGCATCAATGCACAAGATATAGATATTTGCTTCATGGTTTTACATATATACATGTACTCTATCAGTTTAGCGCACAGTTTTCTTGAACCTCAAAATGTAATTGCCTAGCCAAAGCTCAGAAAACCAGAAGGGTTCCCATTAGTTAGTGTGCAGTCCTCCATGTTCTTGGAATTACTGTAATCAACTGTCATGAAACATGTAATCAATAAATTCCATTATTTGCATTGGCATTGAGGAAAATTGCAAAGTCCAGAACTTAGCAATGACACACTTGTGTGTTTTTTAAATCACGGCAGCTTTGCCACGCATAATACTGGCGGAGCTCTAGAAAAAAACAGAACGAGAAACAGATACAGGATTTGGGGCAAAAATAGGGCAAGCACTTAAGCAGGAAAATACATTTCCCACTGTTGCACAAGGTTGGAAAGGTTGTAAAGGCACAAACTCAGCCACAGCTTAAACAATTGCCAAGGCCTATAGAAAAGGCTTGACGTTCCTGGCCATGTGGGGACGGCACAAGGTTGGAAAGGTTGTAAAGGCACAAACTCAGCCACAGCTTAAACAATTGCCAAGGCCTATAGAAAAGGCTTGACGTTCCTGGCCATGTGGGGACGGGCGGGGCAGGCAGAGAAGAAAAAGGACTCTGGGCCTCATTTATGAGAAGTGGCGCATCACTCCGTGAAAGCAGCGATGCGCCACTTCTCAGTGTACCATCCTTACAACACCAATGATGCAGGTCACGGTGTAAGCAGCGTCTCGGTGGCGGCGGTGAGTCCAGGGTTGGGGTGCAAAGTGCGGCAGTGCCCTTTGTAAGACCATCCTTTCACGGTGTGGTGTCGGCAGCCGCATCGTGGATGGTGTTGGGTTGCTATTTCTTCTGTTGCAGCTCAAAGACACACAGTTCCCGGGGCTGGTAGCAGATAAACCTGAAGTCTTTGCTGTTCCTCATACCTCTTGTAAAGAGGGCAAGCTCTACCTCAAGCTCTTGGAGAAACTCAAGCAAAGAAGCTGCAGAAAGTTCAGTCCAGGCCTTCATCTGCTCAAGACAAAAGCATCTACTGCGGGCCAACACAGCAGTGCACTCAGCAAAGTGGTAGTCTCTCCTCAGAGCTTCTCCAGCTCTTCTTCTTGGCAGGTTCCTTGATCCACAAGTGTTCCAAAGTCCTGGAGGCAGGGCTCCAATATTTGTACCCCATTTTATCTTTGTTCTTTTTGCGGCAAGTGTCTCTGAGCCCTGTCCAAAACAGTTCTGCCCTCTCTGGCAAAACTTCACTAAAGGATGGGGAGACAGCATTATGCAGAGAAGACACTGCTTAGTCAGGTGGTAGTGAACACTCCTCCCACCATTCTTAATGAGAGCAGGTCTATTTACTATGACTCACCCAGAAAAGGCAGGACACACCTCAACCCCCGTTCTCGATGTCTACAGTGAATGCACATCCCCAGCCCCTGTCACTTCAAAACCAGACAGTCAATACACAAACCAGCAGAGGCTCGCAGAATGGTTAAAAAAATGAAGTACCATTTTAAAACACACAATTTAAAAAACAATCACCCTAAAAAGAGATTATTAAATTCTGAGTTCAGAGAGCCTTAACTCAATTTCTTTATTTTGTCCCAATGGGATGTTATACTTGTAAGATGTCATAAAGCAACTCCCATGTTAGTGCATGGGGGCAGATAGCCTTTCAATATTGAAAAAGAAATGTGCAGTATTTCACTAACAGGACATGTCACCCATACCAGTACATGCCCTACCTTTCACATACACTGTACCCTGTTCATGGGGATACATTGGGCCTACCTGAGTTGGGCCTTACATGTAAGAAAATGGAATGTTAGGGCCTGACAAGTGGGTATACTAACCAGATCAACATGGCAGTAAAAATTGCACACAACCACTGCAGTGACAGGTCTGATAATCCTCTGAAAGGCTGCTTGTGTGGGTGGCACAATCAGTGCTGCAGGCCCACTAGCGGTACAAAAGGGGGTGGTGATGGACGGAGCATCTGAATCAATCAAACACTCATACCCAGTCAAAAGATCTGGGTTTGATTCATCACCGTTCTTTAGCCCACTCTGCCACCTCAGTTCAGACATGGCTATATGCAAATCAGTCTGACCCTGTGCCTCATGGGAACAGTCCAGCCCGAACTGCCAAGCCATGCCTTCCCTGGACCGGGAACAAGCTTCCGAGGACCGGTTTCTGGCATTACAGCCGTCTTCAGCCCGGCTTGCTTGAATCCAGTGGCAAAGTGAGCAAGGGACTCATGTCTGAGCATACCCTGCCACACTTATGGCGGCCAAAGCGGTACAAAAGGGGGTGGTGATGGACGGAGCATCTGAATCAATCAAACACTCATACCCAGTCAAAAGATCTGGGTTTGATCCATCACCGTTCTTTAGCCCACTCTGCCACCCCAGTTCAGACATGGCTATATGCAAATCAGTCTGACCCTGTGCCTCATGGGAACAGTCCAGCCCGAACTGCCAAGCCATGCCTTCCCTGGACCGGAAACAAGCTTCCGAGGACCGGTTTCTGGCATTACAGCCGTCTTCAGCCCAGCTTGCTTGTATCCAGTGGCAAAGTGAGCAAGGGACTCACGTCTGAGCATACCCTGCCACACTTATGGCGGCCAAAGCGGTACAAAAAGGGGTGGTGATGGACGGAGCATCTGATTCAATCAAACACTCACACCCAGTCAAAAGATCTGGGTTTAATCCATCACCGTTCTTTAGCCCACTCTGCCACCCCAGTTCAGACATGGCTATGTGCAAATCAGTCTGACCCTGTGCCTCATGGGAACAATCCAGCCCGAACTGCCAAGCCATGCCTTCCCTGGACCGGGAACAAGCTTCCGAGGACCGGTTTCTGGCATTACACCCGTCTTCAGCCCGGCTTGCTTGAATCCAGTGGCAAAGTGAGCAAGGGACTCACGTCTGAGCATACCCTGCCACACTTAACGCGGCCAAAGCAGTACAATCACCGTCCATCACCAACCCCTTTTGTACCGCTTTTGGCCGCCATAAGTGTGGCAGGGTATGCTCAGACGTGAGTCCCTTGCTCACTTTGCCACTGGATTCAAGCAAGCCGGGCTGAAGACGTCTGGAATGCCAGAAACCGGTCCTCGGAAGCTTGTTTCCGGTCCAGGGAAGACTTGGCTTGGCAGTTCGGGCTGGACTGTTCCCATGAGGCACAGGGTCAGACTGATTTGCATATAGCCATGTCTGAACTGGGGTGGCAGAGTGGGCTAAAGAACGGTGATGGACTAAACCAAGATCTTTTGACTGGGTGTGAGTGTTTGATTGATTCAGATGCTCTGTCCATCACCACTCCCTTTTTTACCGCTTTTGGCCGCCATAAGTGTGGCAGGGTATGCTCAGACGTGAGTCCCTTGCTCACTTTGCCACTGGATTCAAGCAAGCCGGGCTGAAGACGGCTGGAATGCCAGAAACCGGTCCTCGGAAGCTTGTTTCCGGTCCAGGGAAGACATGGCTTGGCAGTTCGGGCTGGACTGTTCCCATGAGGCACAGGGTCAGACTGATTTGCATATAGCCATGTCTGAACTGGGGTGGCAGAGTGGGCTAAAGAACGGCGATGGATTAAACCCAGATCTTTTGACTGGGTGTGATTGTTTGATTGATTCAGATGCTCTGTCCATCACCACCCCCTTTTGTACCGCTTTTGGCCGCCATAAGTGTGGCAGGGTATGCTCAGACGTGAGTCCCTTGCTCACTTTGCCACTGGATTCAAGCAAGCCGGGCTGAAGACGGCTGGAATGCCAGAAACCGGTCCTCGGAAGCTTGTTTCCGGTCCAAGGAAGACATGGCTTGGCAGTTCGGGCTGGAGTGTTCCCATGAGGCACAGGGTCAGACTGATTTGCACATAGCCCTGTCTGAACTGGGGTGGCAGAGTGGGCTAAAGAACGGTGATGGATTAAACCCAGATCTTTTGACTGGGTGTGAGTGTTTGATTGATTCAGATATCCGTCCATCACCACCCCCTTTTGTACCGCTTTTGGCTGCCATAAGTGTGGCAGGGTATGCTCAGACGTGAGTCTCTTGCTCACACTGCCACTGGATTCAAGCAAGCCGGGCTGAAGATGGCTGGAATGCCAGAAACCGGTCCTCGGAAGCTTGTTTCCGGTCCAGGGAAGACATGGCTTGGCAGTTCGGGCTGGACTGTTCCCATGAGGCACAGGGTGAGACTGATTTGCATATAGGCATGTCTGAACTGGGGTGGCAGAGTGGGCTAAATAACGGTGATGGATTAAACCCAGATCTTTTGACTGGGTGTGAGTGTTTGATTGATTCAGATGCTCCGTCCATCACCACCCCCTTTTGTACCGCAGGCCCACTAGCAGCATTTGATTTACAGGCCCTGGGCACACACAGTGCACTATTTAGGGACTTAGTAGTAAATAAAATAAGCCAAATATACGGAAACACCAATCCATAAACACAATTTACAGTAGGAGCACTTGCAATTTAACACTGAGCAGCAGTTAGAAAGGGCACAGAGGCACGAAACCATCAAAACTAAGTCCAACATTCCATAAAAAGAGGAGCTCAGAAAGCAAAAAAAGACATGGGAAACACGCCAAAAGAGGCCAGGTCTAACAACCGTTACCTGAATGAAATGAATATACTACCCCCATTGACAATAGGCACTGCAAATCTTTCACGACTGCTGAAACGCTTGCATTTCTCTGTGGCCAAACCCATAGGAATCGAAAACATGAATCAATAACTACCAATATGTACTTATTTTGGTTAGCTAAATTTAAGGGATCAATTCAGTCTAAATAAATGATCAGGATGGGAATATTTGAAATATTGAGAAGAGTTTGCAATGGTTTTTTTACAGGAGATTTTGATTTGTTGACACATATTACACTGTTTGACATAGTTCCTAGTCGATTTATATAAACTAGTCCAACAGTAACATTGCTGTAGTATTGCTACAGTTGCAGTAATGCCTGCATGTGCAGAAACCAACCTCTTCTATTTTTTTTAATTAAATCTAATCAGGCCAGTCTATTGGGTATTATTCAATCTTCCACTTCTGGTATCATACCTATAGGGATGTTATCTGAATTCATGGTGTAAGAGTATTGGGGAGGAAAACCTGCAAGAGACTTCCCAGCTTGCTTGATTGCATGTATGGCTATTAAAATATCTGTGTTGATCTTCGTCTGATCTGGTTATGGCTGCTACTAGGACAGTTTAAATTGCAGCTTTTGCCGCTAGACCTACACAGTTCCCTTTAGTGTGAATGCCACTACACTGATGGACCGATTTAAGCTTGCCTTGTAAGACAGCTACCTTTCCCCAAAACTGTACATTTTTCATAGGTTTTTCCTTTGAATCATTGAATCCATTCAATCTTCAATGCTGCAAATCGACATTGTAGCCTTGCACACATCAAGCTGAGTCTGATACAATGAGTTTGTGAACTGGAGAGTCAGTTTTTGTAATGTAAGTAGCAGAGCATATAATTCTGCAGTACTATCACCTAAGAGTTTGGTGTGGGTGCGTTGCAGGATTAATTCACCATAATGCACTACACCTTTCACTGCAGTACAGGCTGCGGAGTTCTTGCATCCGGTTTTTATCACCAGTTTGGCAGAGCCACCTATCTAAAAGGTGCTCTGATAAGACTCAACAGGTAAAGAATCCGGAGTTGCAGCAGTAGCCTGTTCATATTGGAGAAAAGCTTGTGTATGATGAGAAGGATCGTATTGAAACTTTACATCCACTGCACTTAAAGAAGAGGCCCACTGTACCATCTTGTGTTCAGGGCACGTACAAAAGGAATGCTTGCCTTTGTGGCTGACTCTAGTGTTGATACAATAGAAACAGTAAAGATATGTTCTCCTGGTGCCACATGATGCACTTTCAAAATAGCTGTCTGTACGGCTGTCAATATTTAAGCAAGTGTCGGTTTGCCCTTCATTGTATGGGACATAGTTGTAACCATTGTGACTGGATGTGCCTTTGATAACTAGGTTGGTTTGCAAGCATAGCTGCTTGTAGAGCACACAAGCTATCAGTGTGTGATTTTGACCACTGTTTGGATGAAAACTTGGGAGAAATTAGGTCATACAGAGGCTTCACTCTGTCTGTGTGGTGAGGAAAATAAGTGTGTCCAATGTTAAGAAATCTCAAATCCCAATCAAAAGGGATTGCAACTTTTTTAGCATGTCGGGAGGTTGCAAAGTAGCACACTTCTGGACGAAGTCTAGTGCTTGACCCGTGCCCTCGTTGTATACGTTGCAGCTCAGGAAGTTCACAGTCAGGTAGGCAATCTTCAGTTCTTGAAATTAATTTTTTAACCATGTGATGTTAATATGGTCACCACTCTATTCATCATAGTCCAGTGTAGATTAAAATCATCATCTGTAGATATGATCAATATACAACAATATCTCAGAATCTGGAAGTGGGATCTTCATAATTCATGCTAAAATCAAGCTATGACTATTCTTCCAGCCCTTAGGCAAACGTCATCAGGAAAATTTCACTGTGTAGAAACTGAAAGTGGTTAGATACTTACTTCCAGGTGCTAAATTTTGACTGAAAAGCCCATTGGAAATATCCAGGGTTGCTTTGTATTTTTTTGCACCAGGTTCATCATTAAACATGTGCTGTGTGCTTTTTGTACTGCATATGTTTGGTTGAGCAAATTCAAATTTCTAAAGTCTAATACAATTCCATGGGAACCGTCTGGCTTACAGCCATGAAAAAAGGGGCTTATCTATAAGTGAGGGGAAAGGTGCTATGATGCCTTGATATTGCAGCTGATCTTGTATTTCTTTAACACCATGTTTTCCTTCTGGCTTTATGGGATAGTGTGCTTGTGGCTGTGGTTCACTATGTAGTGGAATAACACGCAGACTAGAGTGTTTGTCCCACCCGGCTTGCTTCATGTGTAATTCTGGAGCTTGTCTCACAGCCCATTCACTGGCAAGTATTTTCCTGATACCTTCAGGTACTATCGGAGAGAAGGCTACCCTTATGACTTTTCCCCCTGCAGTACTTCCCTAATGAAGGCTGGAGGCCTGTCTTCTTCAGTCAGGATGGTGTCATAATCATCGGATAATTGTGTCCAGAAGACTGCTTTGGTTATGCATAGTATATCCACTTAAATTTGAATTTTCAAATTATAATCCCTATTGTGAGGATTTAAATGTTAATATGTAGCCTTGATTTGCATAAAGTCATCAGCTAAATTTGCATCGAGAAACCTCTGAAGCATCTGATGTACTATCATGACTTCTGTGGTGCTTTCTAGAAGCACTATCACCTAAGTCAAAAGAGAACATGAAGCTAGATCTGCATGTTTTTTAGAAAGTCCTGCCACTTTATTTTTTCCTGGGATTTTATTGTCCAATCCTTCCTCTTCCCTCTGTACGCTGACAATACTCTTGTGTTCTCCTTCACTTCTCCTACTGTATTATTCTTTTCTTCAGTATTCAGATCAGCTCCCCCTTTCTGTTCTTTTATTTTCAGTGTCCTAAAAAGAACATAAAGAACAGCTATTAGAATACTGATACAAGTCTGGTTGTTTTATTTTCTCACACTCTCTGAAGTTATAACTACCCCTGCTGGATTCCGGAGAATCCAGGTTATCCTTGTCTTTCTGTTTTTTCTTCCCTTCTGTTGCAGATTTCTTCTTAACAGAAACTTCAGTATCATTTTTGGGTTTTAAATGTGGCTTAGTGGGCCAAGTACCTAAAGTATCTTTGCCTACAGAGGTATACATGTGTGCGATTATTTTCTGTAACTCCCATTCATGGTCTTGAACCAGAACTTCTTTCATTTTCTGACATATAGCCAGAACTGTAGGCTTTCCCTTTAAAATACTTAGGATGATAGAGGAAACTGTAGAGAAGTTCCCCATCAACGTAATTCCTAAAACCAGAGCTGGTGCAGCTCTGTGCTTGTTTTACACCTCTCTGTACATCAGGGAGGACTGCCAATGAAGCTGTGCCATGCGTACAGATATAAATGCATGCAAGGATGCTTTCCCAGGAATTACACTCCTCTACTGGAGGCACCACCCAAGGGGAAGCCACATTGTCAATATACTGTGTTTATCTTGGGGGGTTGTGTATGGATACACTGTTTCTAACTGATTGGTCTTACGAGCAATCAAGAAAGCCATTTCATCATAATTCACGGGTGCTTTTCCCATAATAGCTTTAATTGTCTATGGACTTATGGTTTGTATTTGTGTTGGAGCGGCAGGTCCTGCTTTGACAGCAGGTCTGAAGCTCAAAGTTTGTTGTACAAAATGTATAAGACAACTGTGTAATTTAATACCCCTGCTACCTCCACATGGTTTAGTTTATTAGGTTGAGGAACAGAAGTGGAAACTGCACACAGGCCCCAAACAGACATGTCTATGCATATGCAACATTTGACAACCAAACCAATTTTGGTGTTCCTGATAAGTTAAATGGATTTCCAAAGCTTGGTAAGCCCTATAATGTGCTAGCTGGGTCTACCATTGCATATTCTTGAAACTGCCCTGAAGCTGCATCAGAAGGTTCAAACTCCACCCAGGAGTAAAAAGTCTCTAAGGCATATGCAGGATGTGCAGCTATTACAAAAGTAACTGGCCCCTCGCCTCATAGGGGGCACTCGAGATTTGAGATGTTGAGTAACTGCTTTCCTGCAATTGATCCCTTTAACAATAGGTGCTGCCAAAATTAATGGATTACATTTTAGATTTATATTTGGAATAAAAAAAATGGAAAAACCACAGAATGGGGAATAACCTTTTATAAATCAAGCATGACGAACGGACGGAAATAGATTATCTCTAATCTCCAAATGGAGGTAACCCTGATTACTACAGACATTTCCATAATGATGTAATGTGGTTCAGGTGTTTGATAAGTAAAAACTGCTCAGGCGTAACCATAAGAGACAAGTAGCACATTAGGCACCAACTGTTGTGTAAGTTATGACGTTGATTTAACTCTATAGGGTGTTATTTCTCTTCGATGAGTGACAGGGGTCAACTTGGTTCAATGTCCAAGTGATGAATGTGAAAGGCAAGTTATTATAATAGCCCTGCAAAACACTATCAATTGTGTAATTGATGTTGAAGTATTGTTGTTGGGTTACCACAAATAAAGGGATGAGGGGGGCTGTGGAAACAGATACAAACATTACTTTGTTATTTACATGATCATATATCCCGTACTAATAAGAATGAACACTGTTAAGTAATAAGGGGCATATTTACAATAACTGACGCATCCCTGCATATCAGCAGGCATGCGCCAGTTATTGTGCGCCACAGCTCAGCCATCATGGATGCGCCGCATTTACAATGCAGCGCACCATGGGGCAAAAACGGCACAGATGTGTAACGCATCTGTGCCGTAAAAGTGGCGCATTGCAGGAGTTGCGTCACAAGCGCGACAGCTCCAGCAATGCTGTGGGGGCCCTATATAGTTAATGCTGCGTCAATCCTTACGCCTGCTTCAGGCAGGCGCTGGGTTTTGACGCAGCATGTAGATTTCACTTAGCCACTTTTAGGAGGCGGTCCTGCACCGGAACCTCCCCCCCTGCGAAGGAACGCCTACATATGGCGCAGGGCTTTACAATATGACGCATCGCCCAGATGAGTCACATTGTAAGTACCCCGCACCATGGTGCAGGATTTGCGCCGCTGCGTCACAAAAGTGACGCAACGGCGGCGTAAATGAGGCACAAGGGGCTTGTAAATCTGCCCCAAAGTATTTATTACTCCAGGAACAAACTGTTTCTCAGTATATCTAAAACAACTGCACAGAATATTATAAAATAGCAAGAAGGCATGTTATAAATAACAAGAGTAATATGAACATTTAAAGTATTTTTAATATGTAATTTAAAATGTCATTGAGAACCTAACATTCTAATGTCGACTTTGATGCACTACAGTATTAGAGCATTGCTGGCAGAGCAACTTGGGAGAAGAGACATACTGCATACCTTGTTAACAGCAAAGGCTGTCTATATCAGTGTATGTTCAAAGATAGTGTTCCAGACAAAGGGCACACACTGCAGTAGGAGATGGCTATTCTTCCTCTAGGACTCAGCGTTATCAGCTTCAGGGTGCAGGCGAGATGTAGCATCAGCAAAGTGTGCTGGCAGTAGGTGAGACTGTCTCCAACAGAATCTCAGGTGGTAATCTGGCAGAAGGACGACTCTTCACAAGTGGTCAAGTGATCGTCCTTATATACTTACATTTATTGGAAGTTGGAATTTCTGACATAATATTAATATTGTCTGAAATAGATTATGTGCATCAAGTTATACGTCTTAGACGTTTTCCTATGAACATATAAGGTATAAGGTATAAGGACTTCAATTCAGAGTACACTATTGTGGTTGTATGTCAGTATGTATTCTTAATGATCCTTAAAATGGTGAAAAGTAGACATGTGACCCAGACACATGTTACATTGAGGGTCGTATCTGTGTCATAAATCAAATGGCTTGACGCTTTCACAGTTCTTAGAAATATGAGGTCTGGTGGCATCTGCGCTGAATGGCAGATTCTGCATACATCTGAAAAGATGGCGTCTCCCATTCTGTGAGAGAGGGAAGATGGAGACCTCCTCTAGTCAAGATGGAGTCTGGTCTACATATAATGGAGTTAGACCTCAGGGACTTTACGTCACTCTCAAGACATTTATTTAATTATAAGTGTTCATTCGAAACTATAAACTAGATTAGGTATATTTATTTATCCTACTAAAAATAAGAACAACTTATTAAAGTAGCTCGAGTGAATATGCACATTTCTAGTTTGAAGCCACACCAACTTAAGACACCCTTCTAGTAACTACTTGTGGAACTGCATCTCCCCTACTGGAATCTTGCACGAGCACTGTCAGTATGCAAAATCACTCCCCTCAATTCAAAGACAAAGCTTTACACTTACTAGTACACTTGAACTTGTAGTTAGTTACCAATTAATTAAAGTTCCTCTAAATAGTAGGGTGTGATCACAAACTTTTTTCAATCAAAAAATGTATTGACATCTGTAGTTTTGACTCATTATTATGAAAGAGCTTTGGCAAATAATTAATTCTTTATAAAACAAGCACAAATGATTAAAATAGTAAACATGTGTATGCAGATTTATATACTAAAGCCACACACCCTCAGCTTGGTACTGGTCATTTGATGCAGTTACTTCTGACCTAAGCTCGACCTCTATTAACAGCAAGTGGAACTGCAGCTTCATAAAAATATTTCAATGCTTTTCCAGGGGATTTTTGTGGAGCACCAAGTAACAACTATTTGAACTACAGCTTCATATAAGAATGTAGTTGCTTTTACATTTGAATCAATAGGGACACCAAGAAACGACCAGTGGAGCTGCAGCTTCATGATTATTTTCAATGCTTTTGTATTTGACTTGAGAGGGGCTCCTTCGGCCTTATTAGGATGTCGGGAGGACCAGCATCAACAGGCTCGGAGAGCACAAGTGGTGCCCTCCCAAATCCATGCACTGTGTGCCAGGCACCACATGGTGCATGGCACACGGTGCATGGATGTTTAAACACATCCCTTTTTCTATCATGTCTTGTGCTGCAGCCTTTTTCCGGGCTGCATCACAAGCTGCAATAGGAAAATGGATGTTTCCAACCGCCTACATGGCAGGCGCATCATAAAGTGGAGGGTGGGACCTCCAACTACTGGTCGGGCAGTCCCACTATGATGGCAGTGAGATGCTTGGCCAACCACCATTGTAATCAGGCCCCTAGTACTGACTAGTGGAAATACAGCTTGACGTAAGAATTTTCCTGCTTTTCATTTGACTTGCCACGGACACTTAGCAACTAATTTTGGAACTGT
This sequence comes from Lissotriton helveticus, assembly GCF_964261635.1. NCBI lineage: Eukaryota > Metazoa > Chordata > Amphibia > Caudata > Salamandridae > Lissotriton > Lissotriton helveticus. The sequence goes on from NC_136068.1 coordinate 1,106,566,938, forward strand.
ACCTTCACAAAAGAATGTCAATGCATTTGCATTTGGCTTGTGAGTGGCTCCTAATAACAACTACTATAACTGCAGCTGTGTGTAAGAATTTCAATGTTTTTGCATTTGACTTGTGACGAGCACCTAGTAACCGCTAGTGGAACTGCAACTTCAATTAAGTATTTTAATGCTTTTGCATCGGACTCTGTAGGCACAGCTAGTAATGACTAGTGGAGCTGCAGTTACATTTAAGAATATAAATGCTTTTGCATGTGACTTGTGAGAGACACCTAGAGCCATATTTAATAAGACTCATGCAGTACTGCGTAGCGTAGCGAAGTGTTGTGTGCGAATGGTACACAGCTTTCAAAATATTGATTGGTAGAAAGTAATAGAAAATGCATTATTAACTTGTGCGTGTGTGCTGTGCTGTGTGGGGGATGTTGGAGTGTAGTCAATGCAAGCAAGTTCATGTAGGAGAGAGTAAAACAGGCTGCTGAATAAGAAGGAGACGAGGTGTGAGATGTGCATACAGATGATTTCAGAAAGATCTGGGGAGAAAAATACAGTGTCCAATGGAGAGACTCCACAGGAAAATGCTTTGCAGAGAAAGATGGAAGTGATTGAGACCCTCTGAAGGCCACTAAACCTGCTAGACTTTAGTAATGGTTATTTCAGAATTTCACATTTTAAGAATTTAAACATTTTCAATTACAATTGTTCACAACAAAATCACCGATGTCACTCATTTCTACTGCTAACAAGCAATAGGTCCTGCTTGTTTTACGTGCCTGTCCATTACTGTGTAATATTGTTGGATGCAATAGCAGAAAACTCACACACAGACACCAAAATACTACTTTGGTGGCACAGCACAAGAAGTACAGGATTTTAGTTTACTGTCATCATCATATATCTTTATTTCGAGCACAAGGATCTTAAAAAGTACACAGAAAAAACACAGATTTGGATAAATATAAAAATAAAAACCATGGTTAAAAGGTAACAATTCTTCCATATATACAGGTTAAAAAGTATATTAAAGGGACTTCATACAATATAGTTCGAAAATTTGATCCATAGTGCATGCAAGTACTTGGCCTGGCCAAAATCTATTACCCAGCAAGTATTGGTGTTCTCAGATCATCAAGATAGTGGCTCTGACCAATTAGTTTACACAGGGGGATTATCCACTTGCTCCTCAAAGACTTGTAGTGGAGGCCAACGAATAACAGATGGACTAAGGATTCAGGATTCTCATTACAAGTTGGACAGATGTCATTAGAGGAAACATTCATACACCATTTATTGCAAAACTGTTTGGTGGGTAGTGACATATCGAAATTGTATACATAATGTGCGAGCCAGAGGGGGATCAATTTCGTCAATAGTATCCTCATTCAATGGAACAGATTTAAAAAATTTATAAAATCCTGGGACAAGATACCTATCGGTTTGGTCACCTCCTTCTCCGCTATTATTTCCCAATAGGCAATTTTGACCCTGGTCTTTGGTATTAAGGACAGCTTTTCTGGGTTGGACCAATACACCTCCATTCCTAATCTCCTCAGGAGATCGCTCAAGGTACTAAACCATGAGACGGAGGTTACCTGGGATTGCTTCAGGAGACCCATTGTTCCAGCTCAGTAGGGGGGCACCTCTTTGGTGGACCACATGCGATGCCAAAATATTATATACTTATAGTCCAACTTATGAGCCTGTTGTCTTTGGGCTAGGTCCAGGAAAATGTGGGTCAGATTCAGAGGGGTGCTGGTTGGTAATTTTAAAAGTAATCTTTTTTTTTTTTTGTCCTCATACGCCGATAAAGATATTTTCAGTATTGGTTATACCGAGAATCTTTATGGAAGCTCTTTCTGCGAACACCCAGTATAGATCTCACGGTTCCACCATGTAGAGAGTCAGCTCAGTCTCGCACTTTACCAGACCCTTAGACTGATCTTAGGGTAGATCCTTCCGCAAAAAGGCATAATCATTGGACAAAGTTGTTATAATCCATCGAGCCAAATTATACAGGGGGTCCAAAAATGCTTCCTTCTCTTCCACGCTATGCTATCCAGACTAAGAGTATGCCTGATTGCCGTTATCCAATCTGCATATAGCGGGACAGTGGTGCTCACCCAGAGTTTACATATTTCCCTACGGGCCAAGACAATTAAGTACAAAAATAACTTGTTACTATCACGAGGTACATTTTCATAATTAGAAGAAATACCAAAAAAAACTTGTTGCGTACTAACCTGTATTTCATAACCAAAGAGGGCTTTCATACCTTCTTGTATTTCAAACCAAAATTCATTAAGTGCGTTACAAGTCAAGAACATGTGCAGGTCATCTGCTTTTTCCAAATTGCATTTTGGGCAACAGGGAGTAGGCCCCTTCGAAAATTTTGCAAGCCTGGCTGGAGACCAATATACTCTATGGAGAGAAAACAAGTGATTCCGCTTTAAATTGGCAGGTGAGACCGTAAGATGTAGTAAATCAAAGGATACTTGCCAGGGGGCATGGCTTAACCGCCGACCAAGATGGCGGCTTAATACCGGAGCTCCGGACCGAGCCTCTTTTCAACACCTCATTCCCGCAGCAGCTGGAGGTTTCTCTTCGTAACAGCGGCTGATACGCGGTCCGGAACATGAGGTGAGCCCCGCGCCCTCATTGTTTGCCGGTTCCGCGTTTCTCTCATGTTATTCGACGACACTGGCTCCCGTGTTGCATTCCGCCATTTTAATTGCCGGCCGCGTTTTCCTTACGGCGGCCGGCTGAAGGATTACCGCGACACCCATGTGGAGCCTGCATCTTTTCGTGGCGAACATTTTTGGTAAGATGAGCCTTCATAGGGGTTCATGAGTCACCTTTGACCATTTCTCTTCCCCTTCGCTGTCACGACCCGCTAAGTGCTGCTAGGACCGCCATTTTGTGGAGTTTTTCTCTTCAGTCAACTCAGCGCATTGCCTGTCAGCCAAAACCCTTACTCAAGCGCTACAACCACTTCTATCTTTCTGGACTATTCTTTACGCTCGCAAAGTCTTCAGCCCTTGGCGATTAATACCCTCCGCCTGTGGATATCTCCCCCTTACCTGTTGCGGATTCCTCAGTGTGGTCCCCTCGTGGGATCGCGAGACTACTACGACATGTGCAGAAACTACAATTCTCGCAGACAATGAATGCTTAGCCTGTCATAACATGTTGATTTTTCACACTCTGCGTCCTTTTTCTCAGGAGGCTCTTACTTCTTTAAACACAGTTTTGTGCAGCTGCTGCTTTTGCTTCCTTTTGTGAATCTTCTCCTGTGCCTTGCTTTACATTTCCATAACCACCTGATTGGAATTTTTGCGGCTTTTTCCGCTCCTTGCTGGCCTTGGGTTTTGGTCTACTACTGACGGATTTCCTGTTCCCTCATCACCGGCACTTCGCTTTCTTTCATAGGACTTCTTGCTCTTTCATGGAGGAACCCTGTAGTTTGCTACTGGCCACTGCTGCAAAATTGCCTGTTGGCTCAGATTCAGACTCTCCTTCTCAGGACTTGGTTGACGACATGGCCTCAAAATCGGAGTCTGCACGTGGAGCTATCCCGAAGGCACGTAATAAAGGCAAGCTGTTGTCTACCCTAGCTTCCTCGAAACGCCCGAAGAAAGACCCTCCATCACCAGGGAGTAACTCCTCCTCTTCTTCTATGGATCTCATCTTGGAGGAACTTCGTGCTTTCAGGCCCTTTATGGTATCCACCACAAAGAACATGCAGGCTATGCAGGAAAAATGGTCATCCCTGGACCCCTGAGTTCACTCTCTGGAACTTTCTGCAGACTCCTTCCAAAACTCTTGTTCTCATATCCCGTCGATGGAGGCGGAGATACTCCTACTCAAACGCCAGACGGAGGATTTGGAAAATAGAAATCGCAGGCACAATCTACGTCTTTACGGGCTTCCGGAACTTACGGAGGGTTCAAACCCGACCGTCTTCTTCCAATCCTTCCTTGCCAAGATCTTAGATACTCCAGCTTTAACTTCCATCAACATCCAAAGGGCTCATCGTCTTGGACCGAAGGTCACCAACAAACCTAGAGGTGTCATTATGCTCTTCCTACAATACACTGACCTCCTGCAGGTCCTCTCAGCTGCCAAGCTCAAAAAGCAAATTATGTGGGAGGGCCATCGCCTTTATTTGTCGCAGGATGTCTCCAAGGCCACTGCAGATCGACGAAAGAAGTTTTTGGACATGAGACCTCAACTCCGGGCCCTGAATGCAAGATACGGTCTACTACATCCTTGCCTCTTCAAGGTTACATATAAAGACAGAACAACCACATATGAAGACCCTGCAGCCTTGCAAGCGTTCCTCCGAAAGCAGAGCCCAGATGTTATGGATGAGTCCGGACCTGGCTGACAGACTCTGTTCCTTCTCCTTGGGTTTCGTTGTGCCATGATTTTGTTGTTTCCCATTGTTGCTGATGTTATGTATCCCCTATTGTCTATTCTCCTGATGGTTGTTTTAATCTCATATGTCCCTTACGCACTTTATCTACAGTGTTGTTTTTTCTTGTTCCCCTATGACACGTCTATCCACTTATTTGTACACTTCTCTTGTTTTTCTTACAGATGCATACTCACTCCTTCCCTCCTACCCTAATGTGCCGTATTGTCTTTATATGCTGCGTTCTGGTTCCATAGTAGTTGAGGTTCGGTGTCTGCTCTGGGTGTTGTCGTCGCTGTCTCCCGGCTCCACTACCCCGTCCTCGTTCTTGAGTTTTTTCATTCCGTAAGTATGTCTTTCAGTCGTTCGTTTCGAACGTGTACTGTCTTCTTATTTGTTTCTCTTTCTGTCCTTTTCTTCTTGAGCTCTTTCATCTTTTCTACGCCATTCTCTTTTCTTCTTCTCTTCCTTTCTTTTTTCTGCACCATGCTTTCTTTTCTTTCAGAATTAGCACTGTTCTTGTCCCTCTTCCTCCGACTTCTGGACTCAATGAACTTGTTTCTTTCTTCTTCTAATCCTCTTCTCTTTTCTCCTCTTTACCAGTTTCTTCTCTTCTCGATTTTTACATTTAATGAGCATGTTATCGTTATTCACTTTTGTATACTGTTTCATTCCGAATAACAACATGGAATATTAAGGGGTTAACCAATCCCATTAAAAGGCAAAGGGTACTGTCACACCTTGCTAGACTTCATACTGACATTGCCCTCCTCCAAGAATCTCACCTATCGGAGGAAGAAGCTCTTAAACTTAAACGTTGTTGGGTGGGTCATGTTTTTTGTTCCCCTATTGTTGATAAGAAAAATGGGGTTGTAATTTTACTACATAAAAAGTTACATATTACTTCAGTTTCTCATGATTGTGATGTTAATGGACGTTGGGTCCTTGTTAACCTGTTGATTGACAATATTCCCCTCATCCTTTTCAATGTTTACGCTCCTACTGGACTCGACAAATCATTTTGGCCCTCTATTTCCGACAAGCTTACTTCCCTTTCTGGGGATTATATTGTATTCGGTGGAGACTGTAATCAAATTATGGACCCTTTCCTTGATCGCCATTCTAAAGCTAGGTTTATACCCTCCAAGATGCACTCCCAATTTGTTAAAACCTCCCAAAATAATGCTTTAGTGGACATCTGGAGACTATGCAATCCAGACCTCAGGGAATATAGTTTTTTCTCTCCCCCACACCAATCCCAATCTCGCATTGATCATATTTTCCTCAGCAAATCCCTCTCCCAACACGCCATTCGTTCCGAAATAGGTTCCATTCTCCTTTCTGACCATGCCCCTGTTTTTGTAGATTTGGACCGCCTTCCTTTTTCCCCTCCCTCGGGCAGATGGAGATTTAATAATACATTACTCCAAGATCCCACTTTTTGCTCTGATTTCTCTACTTTTGCCGACTAATTTTTCCTTATTAATCACACTTCTGATTCCTCCTTTGTCATGGTTTGGGACTCTTTTAAAGCAGCCTCTAGAGGTTTCATTATCAACTTTGTGGCTAGGCGGAAAAAACTTAGAGAAGCTAAATCAACTCAAATCTTATCTGACGTTAAACGTCTAGAACATGAATATTACTCCTCTAATTCGGACTCTTCGCTTAAAAAACTCATTGAAGCAAAGATCTCGTTCAACAAATTTACAACTGATGCAGCCTCTAACCAGTTATTGAAATGGAACTCCAGATACTATGGTGGTAAAAATAAAATGGGTAAACTCCTTGCCAATTATTTAAAGGTACGACGAGAGCGTACGAAGATTGAATCTATACGTACCTCTTCAGGTGCTTCTTGCTTTAAAGACAGGGAAATTCTCTCCGAGTTTGTCAAATTTTACGATACCCTATACACCCCTGAACAGATTCCCACACCCTTAGATCTCACTTCCTACTTCCAATCCCTCCCCTCTCCTCCAATCTCTCATGTTAACTTAAACTCTTTAGATCTTGATATATCCCTTTCCGAGATTTCTCTTGCGGTTTCTAAGTTACGTCACGGGAAAGCTCCTGGTCCTGACGGTTTTACCATCGAGTTTTACAGTCATTTTGCTTCTTTCCTTCTCCCTAAACTTCTCCTTCTTTTTCAATCCTTCATTGCAGCAAACTCTTCGAGCGGTTCCTTTCAACAAGCTCTAATTTGTTTAATCCCCAAGGAGGATAAAGATCACTCTCATTGCAAAAACTACCGCCCGATCTCTCTGGTCAATACTGATTATAAAATTTTAGCTAAGATTCTCGCTCTTCGAACGGATCCCCTTTTACCAGATCTCCTCGGTCCTGAACAATCCGGGTTTGTAAAAGGTCGTCTCTCCTCAGACAATTCTCGTGTATTTCTTAATATTATCAGCAGAGCTTCTCGGTTGGATCTCCCTTTCGCAGCTATCTCTTTAGATGCCGAAAAGGCCTTTGACAGGATAGGTTGGGACTTTATGTTTCAAGCCCTTCGTTGGTTTGGCATCTCTTCCAAATTTATTTCTCTCATCTCCTTACTCTACTCTAATCCCCAAGCTTCCATTTTCGTTAATGGACTGACTTCAGACTATTTTTCTCTTCACAGGGGAGTGCGTCAAGGCTGTCCACTTTCCCCTCTCCTTTTTGTTATGGCTTTAGAGCCTTTTCTCACTAAAATTCGTCAAGATGATAAAATATCTGGGTATCACTTTGGTTCCAAACAGGTTAAACTTTCGGTATATGCAGATGATATCCTCTTTTATTGCTCCGATCCTCTCTCCTCTTTACCTTCCTTTTGACAACAAATCTCCTCTTTTTCTGCAGTCTCTGGTTACCGCTTGAATGTTGATAAATGCGAAGTCCTTCCATTGAATTCTATCTGTCAGAAACATCACTTCGCTCAATCTGGCTTCTCATGGCAACCATCCAAACTTAAGTATTTAGGTGTTTTTCTTTCTGACACTCTCAAGTTTAATTTTGATTATCTTACTAAAAAACTGGAGACGAATATTACACGGTGGCATCCATTCTTTTTGTCCTGGTGGGGCCGACTTAACTCTATCAAAATTATGCTCTCCCCCCTCCTTCTCTACACTCTTTCCATGCTTCCAATACGTATTCCTGCTTCATATTTCAAGAAGATCGACTCTCTACTTTTAAAATTCCTCTGGCGTGACAAACGTCCCAGGATTGCCCTCACTACTCTTAAGAAAGATAAAGCTCATTCTGGTGTACGCTTTCCTGACTTTAGGCAATATCATCATGCTTTTTCTATAAGGCACACAAATAGATGGCTTTCGAATGACCCTCCCGTCTATCCTCCTGTATGGTTGACTATGGAATCTTCCTTTCTCTCTCCCTTCACTTTCCGTGAAGTTCTATCCTTTACGCTCTGCCCTGCTCACCTTCGCACCCCTATCATCTCACATTGTCGTGCACTTCTTCTTCCCTTTTTATCTTCATCCTTCCCTTCTCTTCAATCTTCTCATGATCAACCTATCAGGTTTAACTCTCGACTTCAAATTCGTAACCGTACTATTTACTGGAAAATCTGGCATTCCCGTGGATTATGCTGGGTTTCTCACTTGCTCACTCTCGGCGTCCCTATGTCTTTCTCGGAATTACAGTCCTCCTTTCATCTACCCTCCAGTGCCCGTTCTCAATATAACTCGCTTCTACCTGTCCTCGTTTCTTATCCCCAGTCTTTGCCATTCTCCAGTGATATACCTGCCGACCGTAAATCCACTTCCTCCTTGCTAGAGTCTTGGCCCTCCGCCTCTTCTCTTTATAACTCTCTCCGGTGCATAACTGACTGAGCAAAATCTAAACTTGAAGTTGCATGGGAGTCTGATCTTTCTCAGGAGTGGTCCGTTCTTCTTTGGGATAGGATTTGGACCAAACTTCATAAGACCTCTAGAGCTGCTAACACTACCCAAACTTTATATTTTATTTATAATAGAGTCTTGTTTACCCCTCTCTCCCTCTCACGCTTTTCTCAAGGCACACCCTCTACCTGTTGGTCTTGCCCCTTTCCCTCAGCTGACCTCAAACACATGCTTTTTGACTGTCCACATATTTTCAAGTTCTGGAATTCCGTATGGGCCCACATCCAAAAGATTTTCCATTTTCAGATCCCCTTCTCCCCAGTTCTTGTTTTTCTGGGTTCCATTTCTCCTGACCTTCCTCAATCCTCTAACCATTACCATCTCTTTGATCTCTTAATAGCTGTTGCTTTCCACACGATTACATCTCACTGGAAACAAACCACAAACGTGTCTTATCGTTCCTGGTGGAATGCAGTTTGTTACCATCACCGATTGGACACCAATTTCGTTTCTCCAGTTTCACTGGCTATTAAACGGGATCTTTTATGGCTTCCTTTGGTAACATATCTTTCCTCCACTGCCCCTGCATGCTCCTCCTTGGCTCCTGACGTTGTTGAAGTCCGTAAACCACCATGAATTTCATTTGTCTTTCGTTTGCTTGTTTATTTCTAATATTATCACATAATACATTTGTATCTTCTTTACCTTATTTGCTCATGTTATTTCATGCTCATTTTTTCTGCCTTTTTATGAATTTTTATTATAATAACTAATGTGTTTCTCCTCCTTTTTTATGAGAATATTGAGTTTTTATTGTATTATCCACTGTGCTTTTCCTTAAATGGTAATTATTACCATATCCTTCTTCCTGTTTCTTCTTTTTTCCCCTCCCTCTTTTCTTTCTGGTTTTCAATAAAATCAAACTTAAAAAAAAAGGATACTTGCCATAAGGTCTGCAAGTCGACGTCCGGTACTTGATCCCTCCATAGCTGTTCTGGAAGGGCGAAATCTCTATCTTCCTCCTCGAGTATTGTCCAATAGAGGACTGATGTTTTGAGTGATCTCGGTGTCTTCATTAAAAGCTCATCCAATACAGTTTTAACACCTTTATCCCCTGTTACAGCCTGGGTCCAGCTTTTGATTTGTAGGTACTTAAATTTGGATACATTTTTATCCGTAAGGGCAGAAATGTCTCCCCAACTCAAAAGATTCCCTTCAGGCAATAACTGACCCCATGTTCTGATTTCTGAACTCTGTACAGCTATAGATAGTGAGTCTTTAGTCCATTCAGGAGAGCCCCGTGAGTCCCAGATTGGGGCAATAGCAAGTAATATGGGATATTCAGCGCTCTCCTGACTCTAGCCCACACATATGCCATGTCTCTAAGAATCTTTAAACGCACTTTTTTAAAATAACCCATATCTCCAAACTTAAACAAAAAAGTAATCTTATAAAACAATTTTCTACGATGGTAAGACACTTCGAGTTCCCGCTACCCCATAATTCGGCCCCATATAGTGCACCCCCTGGAGCTTTAATATTGGAAATTTCTAGTGCTGGGGCCACTTTCCTGGACAGGTGCTTTTATGGATTTTACTTATGTGACACCATTTCAATGGGGCAACATCTCACCCCAACCAGTCGCACAGCTTCATTGTGCCTACCTCGGGAATTTATTCAAAAACATACTCCTTTTGAATTCCAACTTTATACTCCTTAGTCTTACTCTATATTCTTCATTACAACATGCTTGAATTCCACAAGCGGTGTCATCATGCAATTTCCTAAGTTTCTGATGTTCACACCGTGCCCATCCGGACCTCTCCGTAAGAACAGGACTTAAGCATACTTCATTCAGGGCAGTGTTTATTCGTTAATACCCAATGCATTTCGTGCATAAAAGCACTTCTTCAGGGGTCACTACAATCAATACAGTCATCAGTTAATAAAATCACTGTTATTGCACATGTATTCTAATTTTTGCTCAGCTATTTTAGTACGTTGTGCGCAAAACAAACTTTTTATTTAAATAAAGGAAACCCATCCTTTCGACCGAACCAGCAACAGCTTTCAATTTAACCATTAAACGTGAGATTCACTCCCCTCACTCCCTTCTGCTTGTATCACTTACTCCCTACATGCTAATTCAGCCCTCTTACTTCACCCGATTCCATAACAGTATCAATGCAGTGTACCTCACTTAACGTCTCCCCTCATTCCGGTCTGTTGATAAACCCTTTTCTAAACATTTTGTACTCCATCAGTGTGTTTGCTTTTTGATAGCCTTTTCCCATTCATCTAATTTTAATACTCTTGATTTACTCCCTTCAACAATATTCATATATACTTATGTGAGCCATCTGTTGAATAAGTGATGGGGTGCCCAACTTAAGTTTGGTGTTTAGCAGATACCCAAAATAATCGAAAAAAGATACTTGCTTTAAAATACTATTCCCTGCATACATACATCTTTTTTAATGGTTTAGTAATCCCTTTAGTAAAGATCATGTATTTTGTTTTGGTCTCGTTTAATACCCAGCCCCACTCATTGAAAAAAGTATAAAATCATTTACTAATTGTTGGAGACCTTGTGGGGATTTTGAAATTAGTAGGGTGTCGTCGGCAAAGAGAAGTGCTGGCACTCTTCTCTATCTTACTTTAGGGGCATCACACACATTCCTATCAAGGAAATCTACTACCCTGTAAATATAGAGTGAGAATAGGGTTGGCGCTAAGACGCATCCCTGTGTCACTCCCCAGTGTATCAGAAAGGGCTCTGTAAGTTGGTTGTCCTATCCCCACCTTATTTGGGCTGAGTGCAAATGATTTTAGATATCTAAAAGGTTGCAAGCAAGTCCCATCTCTGCCAACACTCTTCATAGTTTGGCACGAGGTACAAATCAAAGGCTCTACGTAGATCTACAAAAGAGACATATGACTTTCCTCCTTTAATGGCAACCTCCCTCCATTAAATACATACAAAGCAAAATACCTAATCTAGGGTACTAATATTGGCACTAAAGCCTGCTTGAAGGTGAGTCAAGATGTTGTACTCCGAGATCCAATCCTGGATCCTAGCCAGTATCTGCTTGCAGAACATTTTGACTATGTCCCACAAGGGAGGTATAGTCACACCAGACAAGATGGCATAAGTTTGCATATTAATATAGGGAGTCAAACAGTTGGACCCTCACTATACAGGTAATTAGGAATTTTATCAAGGCCAGGGCTTCTGGCTGGAATACAGAAATCGATGGCTACTTGGGTTTCTTCAAGGGAAAACATCAAGTGTTCAGTAATTCCAGACGTGGCTCCCCCCTCATTTCAGTAAATAAATACCTCTTCATCCATAATTCCTGGCGCATAGAGGCACCCAAAGTGAACTACCCACTCTTCAGACCAGACTGTAAACTCTAAAGCCATCTTTCGGCCTTTCAACCAGTGGGCTGCTTTTTTCCAAAAGGTCTTACTGTCTTTGACGGGCAAGGCCCTGTAGAGAGAGGACCATAGAGAGAATTTGCCTCTCTTCTTGGCTGACTCTAGTGCTTGCCGATATCTAGCTCTATATACCACCATGTCAGAGTGAGCTTTGGATTGTACTGCCTGTTGAAGCTCGCACTTGCTTTCCTAAAATCCTGATTGTATCAATCTTCCCAGGGAACTTGCCTTTTCTGTTTTATTTATTTGTGTGGTTTCTGCTCTTTTCTCGGTTAAACCAACAAATCCCTAATCTCGTTATAGAGTGTCTCATGCTGGATACTCATTTCCTTAGTTATATCTGTTTTATAGAGTTTAGACAGCTCTTCCCCCTCCGCATGGACTATGTATTTGGCTTCTTCAGGACCCCTGGATTTTCCTCCACCCAGTCCCATCTAATTGATCTCAAGTTGTTCACGACGGACAGCTTACCCAGGTCAGTCCTGCCCCTAATATCAGGTTCAATATCACCCTGGTTTATTAGGGAGGGGAGCAGACATTGTGGTCGCCATCAGATCTTTTAGCCACTAACATATCATAGACTAAAGGCCAGAGTCTAAGGTCAGCCAGGCAATAATCAATTCTACTGACACTGCCAGGTCTGTTGGATGTTAGTTCTCCATTTACATTGGATTTCGTCCTACAATTTGTGGCTCTCAGATCATGTTGCAGCGTGAGGGCTAGCACCTGGCCTCCTCTCTTAGACCATCTGACTGGAGGGAGACCTAACTGTGGTATTTGCCAAGCACTGTACCACTACTAAACCACTAAAGGTTTGAACGTACAATATAAATCTCCAGCAACCAATACAGGGACAATACCAATGCATTCAGACAATGCATGGTCTAAAATACGAATTGTATTGATTTCCTCAGAAACCCAGACAACTCCATTGTAAACATTAACGATCCTAATATTAAGCCAATACATAGTGCCAGAGCTACAGCTAAGATATCATAGGAGTCTACAGGGACCAACTTGGCTTTAGACCCAAGAGCAGTTTTCACCCAGATTACTAGGCCACCCGATGGTCTCCCCATCTCTTTCCTTGTAGCGTTCATACCATATGCAGAATACCCACATCTATAGGGAGTATGTAGGCTCCAAGTTTCCTGGAATACGATCACGTCATGGAAATCCACAAAAGTACCCCAATCAGGGTTTGCTAGCAATTTAGTGCTCCCTGCGACATTCCAAACCAGGATACTTAGGTGTCAATAGGATGCTTCGATATGGGTATTTTCGGGCCTATACTCGGTAGTTTCACCCCTATCTTCAATTTGGGAGGGGTTACCATCCCCCTCCCCCCTTAAGTCCACAACAGGTGACTCCCAATCAACCTCAGTGTTGACGACCAACCTAGGCCAAGAGTAGTCTCTCAACTGAGGCTTTATCACAGATTGCATATTTGTCATTACATTTTCATCCTGGGACAGCAAACCTCCAACCTGTAGTCATGTTTGATTCCCTGCTGCACCCATGTTTGTTAAAGCCCCCCCTTTGTAGGGAAAACCAGTTAAACCCAATGTCTGCCCCTACAGGAGGTCTAAATTTGATGGCAATTGTGGTATTAACAATAGGGATACTTTGAGAATCAATTGAGATAAATCCATCTACTGGGGCTATGCAGAAGAAGCTAACCTTGACTGCATCTTTTGGCATCCCTGGGATGATAGTCTTTCGGCATTCACAATGTTCTCTCTTATGATGGAATAACAGTGCCGGGTTTTCCTGAGCCAATAAATTACCTTGCTCTTGAGTGAGTCGGGATCCTTATATCTGCCCCTCGGGAGTTTAGGTACCTCTAATAGGTATATTGCCACTTTATCATCAGGAGCATAATTTCGAGCATAGACACCATCCTTCACCATCCCCTTTCCAACTAATTGCCCAAAGTATAAGGGGACGCCCCTCATCTAATATGACCTCACCTCTATCAGTCTCCTCGCCCTCCCCCTACCCTGGGATATACCTTGGATAGCTACTGGCTTGTCAGTATGTGCATTGTTGCTTAAACCACCTCGCGAACGGTTGGTGATGGACCGCTGGAGGGGAGCACAACAGGTTGAGAGGAATCTGGATTTAGCTAAACCAGTGGAGAAGTGTGGCTCAATGGTTAGAGCGGCAGACCCTGATGCAGAGATCTAGCCTGGGACCAGAGTTCAATTCACACCTTGGCGGGTCTCGGGCTCAATTTCCTCGGACCTGATAATTCTCGCCTCGGTGCCTATTCTAATCATGGGTCCCACTCTGCAACTCTGGGCAATAGCTTGCTTAATCTCCACAACGGCCCCAACAACGCTAGGATGCCTGGCTTCACCTTGGGGGTGCTCAGGAGTGGGCACTTCACAGGGAAAAGCCAGGAAGGGTTCCACAGCGGTATGCGTACAAGCGCCGAGATGCCTCATGGGTGATTTGTGCGCTATACAAGTACTACACATTTACATTTACCTCCTAGCTGACACAGGGCATGTGGTGGTAGTAGCTTTGTGGGCTCCGGCTGGAAGTTCTAGGTGGGTCCCTTGTCGGGTAGCCTTATCACTATCCACCTTCCCATTTAAGTCAGCAAGCACCTGTCACAAGGAGACTACTTCATCTCTCAGAGACTCAAAAGTGGCTTTTAGGCTCTGTAACAAGGAAACATAATCCTTGCTATTTACATCAGGAACGGAAAGACTTTCCCCTGTCCCTCAAATTTCCTCTTCTGCAAGAACCTCATATCTGTTGTGGCATTCTACTTGAACTACATGCACTTCACTTTTTGGCGAGGTGGGTTCCGGTTCGGGGCTCAAAAGTAGTGATCCTGCATCTAGAACGTTTTCCACTCCTCTTTTGAAAATTTTTAAACATCATTGGAATTTGCTTGGCAGCTTTTTTTTGGGGGTGGCAGGGGGGATTTCCAACAAGGCGTAAGGGGTAGGGTCAGAATTATTGGGGATTGCAGATTGGGAGGTGGGCAAAGATGCCGCTTAGTGTGCAATTTCTTGACATTCAGAAAGTAAAAGACTAAATCCTGTCTATTGCCCTGGGCCTTATCCTGGCTTTTTCTTTTGCCCATAACCCAGCAAGTCCTTCAAGTACACCTCTGGGACAACTAGGACAAGAAGCACATGTGAATATCTAAGTATTTTCCTCAAGATACACAAGCCCAAAGAGGGAAAAATCAATCCAAATCAGTTTTTACCCTCTAAGTAAAACACAGTCTCCCCCACAAGTTCCACCAAATTCAAATTTGGGCAGTTAGTAACATCAGAGAGATGAATGATAGAGGAATTTACAACTTGTCAGGCTACAATTAATAGCAATTAAAGTACCTTTCCATTAAGAAGAATGCCAGGGCAGCAAGCAGAAAAATTGAGTCAACGTCCATGGCCAAGGCAGGTGGACCCGACCCCATCTTCCTGGCACTGAAGGATGCAGGACAGGCTTGCCCTTGGCCCGCACACGTCCCATGCAGTGGGAGACTAGCAGCGCTTTTGGGCTGCTGGAGTGCTCCTGCCTCATGAAAGCAGTAAACGCTTGGAGACCGAGTCTCACCCCGCACCTGCCCAGCAGGTGAGAGGCAGAGAAGCGTAGGCAGAAGACGTCCTGCACAGAGGAAGACTAGCAGCGCCTTTGTGGCTGCATTATGGCTCCTCCTTCAGGAAACCGGTGAACGCTGGGGGACCAAGGCCCACCCCAGAAACAGCCCAGCAGGTGAAAGACAGAGAAGCATAGGCAGAAGACATTTTAGTTTTCATGTTTCAAGCCACACCCTTAATTTCATGGGCCATTCATTCCTCTTGGAATGACTTATACGTACGCTCCCTAGGCCACACCACTTTTAGCGAACTAACTTTTTTTTCAGCCCACCTAACGCCCTCCAGATATTCATGGAACCTGAGCTGAATGGGGGCTCCTTGAAGGGTTGGCGCCCCACTCACCCAAGGGGCTGGTGTTATTTCCTGGTTATTACTAGAACAATAGACTCCACGAAAAAAGTGTAAAAAGAGAAAAAGGATACCTTAGTAGCATTTGCCAATAATGGGACTACAGCTGGGCCAACATGGCTAATAAGGTAAAAGTTTCCTCTTGCTTGATATGATAACCCAGACGCACAGGCTCACTGTGTTTTGTACGTTGTGGAGATAGCACTGAGTTTGCAACATTTGACCAAACTATATTGCAGTAGAGCATCCTGTAATTCATTTTCTGCTTTCACCAATAGTGTGTCCATTAAGATGCCTTGTGGCCCAGTATAAAGCTGAAAGTAAAGCGCAGTTATTCTGTTTTTTGCATATAGATGCACAGTTACGTTCAACAAATTGGAGTTAATGGGATCTAAAGTTTTTTTTATCATTCATAGCCTATTTTCTATGCGACTGAGGGCTTAAGGTGCCTTGAATGCGATAACTATTAATGAAAGGTAGGCCATAGAAACAGAGATGTTATGTTTTGTTATGCTATTTAAGGTTATGTTTTCTTATATTTAAGGCTTCCAGTTTTCCGTTTTTACAAATTAATAGAGAGAGAGAACAATGTGTTTCCTGTCAGTATTTATTTAAAAATAAATAAAAATACAGAAATGTGTGTTTCTTTTGAGAAACTCTCCACGCTGTCTATCATGAATTCCAGGCAAAAATGAGCAGATAGCACGAGGAGTGAAAAGAAAAGGATGAGATTTTCTTAAATACAGGCATATTTTAACATATATTTTGAGTATAATGCTAATATGTACCTGTGGGTTTAGTGTTTTGTCATATGTGGCTGTTTAATTTGCAAAACACGCAACAGGCACCCATGCATGAGTGCACATCTGAGAGTTAAATAAATATGGACATATACAATTTTGCAACTCTATTTATTCTCACAACACAAAATAAATATCGAGAAATCCCTCTAAAATCAACAAAAAAGAAATATGGAGAAATAAATACAAATAGAAATGTTAAAGAAATAACTATCATAAAACCATGAACCCTAGTTTTATTGTGTTATGTTATGTTATGTTATGTAATGTCAAGTTACAGAGACTTTTATGGGCATATATGTAAGAAATTGGGTTGTTGGTGGACTGGGGTGTGAGCTCTGGCCAAGCAGCAACCACAATTCTTGTCAAGGTAACGCACAAACAAACCCCAAATCAACCTGTGCTCAACCCCGTGGTAGCTTGTCACAGAGCAGTCAGGCTTAGCTTCAAAAAGTAAAACAGTGACAACACCACACAAAAAGATGCAACATCATGTTAGAAAAACAGAGCAACATTTGATAAATAAGGCAAGACCAAAACAACTAAAATCCAACTAGTAGAACCAGAGATATTCAATGTTAAAGATTTAGTAAAAACAGTGGCAAAAGGCATAAAGTGCCAACTGTTAAAATCTGGTCATGCCAGACAGTGACAAAGTTACAAGTTCAGACTGACTGCGATGGAGTTCAAGCCAGCTACAGGGACCCATTTAGGCACGCTGATCAAAGTACAATCAATCTAGTTTGTGGAACATTGCACAGGTCTGCAAGATGCTTTGCACAGCCGAAGCAATGCATCAGTTCCAAGATGCAGAGAGACTGTGGTGCAAGGTTTTCTTGTGTCATCTTCGAAAGATCCAGGCGACGAGGACGTGCAATGCGAAGTCTGGAGTTAGGGATGCCTCACGCAGTCTGTACGATGTGTCAGTTACGAGGAGCTGTGCAGCTGGGATGATGAGTCCGGCATCGTCATTGAGGCTGTCTTCGATGAGGAAAGCGAAGCCCTGCAGTGATGATGCATCGTGCAGCGGCGGTTCTGAAACTGATTTGGGCTGCGGTGGCAATGTTGGTCTCTGTAAAGGGTCCAATCGACTTAGCAGCGCAGATTTGTTGGTTCTGCTTGGTGTTGTGCCGTGCAGCAGAGGAGATGAGTCTGTTCCACTGGATACACAGAGGCTGACAAAGCACCGTAATCCTCCTTCCAAGGGCCCAGTACTCAGGCAGTACCACTAGGCAGAGTAGACTCGTAGATGGCAGAGTCCAGGTGCAGGTGCAAAATTGTTGGAGCCTTCTGTCACTGAGGCTCTAGTCAGGAGGCCAGCAAACTAGCCCTTGGAGTCACTCTGGGGGTCTGGGTTCAAGAGATGTAGGTCCAGTCCTTTTGACCCAGGCAGGATGACAGAAGGCAGTGAGTCAGCGCAACAAAGCAGCAGCCCAGCAAGGCAGTAGTCTAACAGGGTGCAATTCAACAAGGTGTCCGTCATTCAGCAGCAGTCTATTTTCCTGGGAGATTATCCACAGGTCCAGAGGTGTACAGAAGTGGGGGAGTCTGAGGTCCAGTATTTATACCCACTTGTGACTTTCAAGCGGGGAAGAAGCTTCTAGAGGTTTCTCTTTAAAGTCCTCAGGCATCCTGCATTCCTTGTCCTGGCTCCAGACTAACTACAGTTGATATACAGCCATTTGTGAGGAGGCAGACACAGCCTCATCAGGTGTAAGTGGGGATGAGCCCATCTCCTCCCTCCCTTCCTAAAAGTGGTGGCCCACCCAGGCACATCTGAGCTCCCTATTGTGTGTGGCTGCCTAGGAGGAATACACAAAGCTCAGCTGTCAGCTATACCCAATCAGTTGACCGGAGACCGGGTACAGGCACCAAATGGATGAGGCAGGAAAATGCCAACTATCTAAAGTGGCATTTTCAGAATTGCAATTCAAAATAGTACTTCACCATAAGTTAGGATTCTAAATTGTGATTTCAGATATACCAAACATGTACTGGTTATCTCTTCCCATTTGGAAATTACACTTATAAAATGTTCTAGACATGGACATGTAGAACTTAAAAGTACCTGTCCATCTTTTCAAATACATTGCACCTTGCCCGCTAAGATGTCCAGGGTCTACCCTAGGTGCGACTTACATATGTTAAAAAGGAAGGTTTTGGTCTGCTAAAAGTTTATTTTGCAAGGTCGACATGTCAGTTTAAAACTGCACACTCAGACTATGCAATAACAGGCCCGAGACATGTTTAAAGTGTGATTTAAGTGGGTGGCACAGAGTCACTTTACTAGGGTCTTACAAGCATATTAAATATACCAATTAGGGATCAGCCAATGTTACCATGCGTTAAGGATTGAGAACTTTCACTTTCGCACTGGTCAGCAGTGGTATAGTGCACGAGGCCTAAAGCTAGCAAAAATACGATCAGAAACATGGAGGAAGAAGGCAAAAAGGTAGGGGAAGACTGCCCTAAGGCTGACAGGTCTAACAGTTATGTTATGTTATGTTATGATATGTTATGTTATTTTATGTAATATAAACAAAGCCGTGAAAAGAGGGTCCGAGGGAATATTTAAAGACCTGGCACAGTTACAGCCCCCCAAGAGACTAGTATAAGCACAAACAAGGTAACTGTGGGTCTAGCCACTCTAATAGTCAATCTCTATCTGACCAAGACCTCCTAAAAGTTTCTAACCGTGTGGGAATATAATTAAGTCCAGACACAACAGGATATTTTCAAAGTGTGAAAAATACCCATCAGTTAACGTCCGGTACCGCCCTTGTCATCATATGGGACTCCTCACACAGGAAAAATTAAATCCCGCAGTCATCTGCGACCATGCGAAGGGTTAAGCCCCAAAGAAAAGGTAGTGTATTGAGGGTGTACTTGATAACTGAAAAGGCAGTGTGTCAGTGTATGGGAGTGAAAAATGTGAAGGAAGCTAAAATTGGAGAGCTGGTAGGAAAAATTAATTTATTAAGTACCTCTCAAACTTCCAACATATAAAAACCAGTGCAGGTACGTAGTAGTTTCAACAAATAGCTACTATATAAATTGGTCAACATGTTTCTGCAGTCTTAGGACCCATAAAGGTGTCCGCTGCTTTCGTCAGGACCATAGAATACTACTGCCAGTGATAAAGGGTAAAAAACAAAATGATATCACTTGAACGCTCTAGGTGTACAATAATCCTCCTATTCAATGGTGAATACCCAGGATTGGGAAGGTGGCAAGGTCAGATAGAAGAGAATCCGTGCAAACATAACATGGAATGTAAGGATGCCTGTGTAAATCACTAGTCCTTCGTAGGGTGCTTGGGCACTATAGGCAAGAAGATAGCTGTGAGAACAAATACACATTTAAAAGATCTTAAGTTGACCTCATCTTCATACAGTAGGCTATTGCTCTTTTCATTTACACTTTGGGACATGCTTCCAGTTAACAACCAATAAATTGATCATCTGGTTTCAATTTGAATTACCGGAGCTTGGGAATCTCAGGGTGTACCTGACCTTATTTTATTTTATTTTTTTCTCTGAGTACAAGTCTTACTAATAAGTCATGCGGGACAGTGGTTGCTCGATAGGGATTAACGGCGCTGGGGTAAATCAACTTCTAATATTTGCCATCTAGTAGTCGTATTGAAAGTTGTAGTACGACTTTACAAATAAACTACAAATCCCAAATCCGTTGCTGTAATACACGCATGCTCGACGCAGAATGTGATGATGCTAACGCAATGCAATTAACAAAAATGGCGCCACCGACCATTCCGGTACCGCCCCGAGATGGCCCAGAGGGACGCCCAGAGTACCGACGGTCAGGTAAGCCCCATTGCTATACAGGTATGTCTGGGCAGGTTGCTTAGCATTTGAGTCGGACACTTTTGCTCACCAATACGACTGAGCGCTCACGCTCGATCTTCACGGTTCAGGTTATTTGTGTTACCATGAGACTGACTGTTTTGATCCTTCGGGTGACCCCATTTTTTAATCATATACATCTTTACCAATGCGGCTCTAACCACCATGTAGCCCGTTGCTTTCTAGATCACTGTCATTATCCTTGTGTCTGCACTTAGAATCTAGAAGCATATCCGGGCACGGTGTGTGTTTGGTATAATGGCAGCTAGAACCAATTTTTTAGCTTTCCGCTTCCAGTTCACTGTTACTAATCGGTCTAAACAACCTAAACTTAATCGTGGTTATGTTAACAGCATGAGCGTGTGCTAATGGGTGAGGCTGCATGTATTGCTTTTTAAGCCACGACGGAGTTTATACGCGCCTGGGGCTTTTGTGATATATCACGACATGCAATGCAAGGTGCATACTAGGGAGTGTGTTTATATTCTATTTCATTCATAAGGAACAACGTAGACTGTAAGCGCACTCCTAATATCCGGTACACCAGCTCTTGACACGGTGTTTTCTAGACTATTGAGATTTGTACAGTCCTATCATTGCTGATTTCCTCACTGCTCTTCTTCTCTTTTACTAGAGCGGTGCTCCACCTACCTGAGCCGCAGCCAGGTGAGGCGTAGTACTTTCCTCCTACCAAAAAGGTAAGCGGACTACTGGCTCATGTTGGGCCTTTAGGTGCCCATTTAATGGACACAGTGGGTGTTATGAGTGTTTAACACCCTGTCATTGATTGTAGTGATACTTAATTCGTCTGACACCAATGTATATTTTTCTCTCTTTTTGTTTCTCTTCTATCTGACCTGGCCACCTTCCCAATCCTGGGTATCCACCATTGAATAGGAGGATTGCTGTACACCTAGAAAGTTCAGGTGATAGAATTTTTTTTTTTACCCTTTATCACTGGCAGTAGTATACGATGGTCCTGACGAAAGCAGCGGACACCTTTATGGGTCCTAAGACTGCAGAAACATGTTGACCAATTTATATAGTAGCTATTTGTTGAAACTACTACGTACCTGCACTGGTTTTTATATGTTGGAAGTTTGAGAGGTACTTATTAAATTAATTTTTCCTCCCAGCTCTCCAATTTTAGCTTCCTTCACATTTTTCACTCTCATACACTGACGCACTGCCCTTTCAGTTATCAAGTACACGCTCAATACACTACCTTTTCTTTGTGGCTTCCACCTTCACATGGTCGCAGATGACTGCGGGATTTAATTTTCCCTGTGTGAGGAGTCCCATATGATGACAAGGGCGGTACGGGATGATAACTGATGGGTATTTTTCACACTTTGAAAATATCCTGTTGTGTCTGGACTTAATTATATTCCCACACGGTTAGAAACTTTTAGGAGGTCTTGGTTGGATAGAGATTGACTATTAGAGTGGCTTGACCCACAGTTACCTTGTTTGTGCTTATGTTATTTTATGTTACATAGGGCCAGATGTAGGTAATTTTATTTTACCACTTCTTAAATACCGAATCATACCGATTCGGTATTTAAGAAGTGGTAAAATAGAGGGGGGGAGATGTAGGTATTTCAGATTCGGTAAATACCGAATCGTTAAGATTCGGTATTTACCGATTCTGTAAATACCGAATCGGTAATGCCCATTGATTCCTGTGGGCATTGAAGCCCATAGGAATCAATGGGCATTACCGAATCGGTATTTACAGATTCGGTAAATACCGATTTCAGCTAGGGTGCAGGGGGTGTCACTTTGACACCCTCTAGCACCCCAAATACAGGCATGTGTGCCATGTGGCACACAGACATGCCCTAAGGGCATGTCTGTGTGCCACATGGCACAGGTGTGCATGCACAGATGTGCATGCACACCTGAATTCGGTATTTTACCACCCAATTGGAATGGGTGGTAAAATACCGAATTCTGAAGGCCTGTAGCACTGTAAACAGTGCTACCTACATCTGGGTATTACCGAATCGGTAAAATTACCGATTCGGTATTTTACAGATTCGGTAAATTTACCGTTTCTGTAAAGTTACCGAATTTGTAAAATATTGGCCCCTACATCTCGAAAACCAATTACCGGTCGGTAACGGCCGAAATCGGCCGTTACCGACCGGTAATTGGCGACCTACATCTGGCCCATAGTCTTTTATGCCAATATATTTGGCACTGATATGGCCTTGAAGCGCTGCTGTACTTAGGATACCTTCACACCCTGGTCTGAAGAAGTCCATCACAAACCAGAGTATGTTTTTTGATTGTTTGAGATTGATCATCTGCAGTTTGGATGTGGTTAATCTGCTGCTTTCGCAGATATTTTTGGCTGAATATGTGTTGTAAAGGTTAGTATTCTTTGGAGTGCGTGTGGTCTGCAGTGCTCCACTGTCTTGAGGGAAAAAAATACAAATCTCTTGCGCATTGAAACAGAAAAAGACATTCACATGCTCACATGGGTCACTGAGAAGGTCAGTGCCATTCAAGCTGGATGTCCTTTCAATAGGCTGGCTGCATCGCCAAAATGCAGTTGTACAGGCTGTGAGCATGAGGTGTGAAGAAGTGCCTGTTCAGTGTCAGACTTTCTTTACTACGGGGCTTATAGAGAAGCCCTGCAGCACAGAAAGTGTCCTGCTAAACCCAGCTTCAGGGATGTGCTTTAACTCTTAATGATGCTGATAAGGAGGACTGAGAACTCTTGTAGAAAAGAACCTTAACCCCTGACCAAACGGGGAGAATCCCAAAGTCTTTAAACCCACCTGAACCATCTCTGTTGACTTAATGGTCAGTCTGCTCATGCATTCACTCAATAGCTGAAACATAACACCCACCAACCAAATGATCACTAGATTGATGTATGTTTGCATAGCCCATCCAACCTAAGAATCCCATTTAACTGCAATGAACAACTACCTGATAAACATAGGTTGCAGACAAGACAACCAATAGAACCAAGAACCACATGGAAACTATATCCTCTGTACTGTACAAAAAAAACAAAGGGTAAAAAAATATTGTGTTGTGATAATGGTGTGAATATATTGTGATCTTACCGTCCTGCGGCACAAAAGTTTATGATGATGTTCATGCCTCCGAGAACATCTTACAATTGAGTTGCCCAGCAGTAATTCTTGCTTTGGAGCAGCTCTGGCAGGCTGGCAACCATTGGTTAACAGCATTTCAGGCTAGTGTGATTTATCAGACGTGCCTTTGGTTTCATTAATAAGCAGCAACTTTTCCGTCTTGTAAATATTATCTAAAAAAAGAGACCATATTCCTGTGCAAGAAACATAATTTGGGATGGAATGTCAAGCAGAGTAAATGTTTGAGCAATTTGTCAGCCCTTTTATCTGAGTCACATACTTTTTAGTGTGATAGACTATTACGGGATGTTAGAGGCTATTTTTTTTCTCGTAAATAAGTGTTTGAATTTATATTGACATTATCATGGACACGAGAAAATACATTTACTGTGGGCTAGTCACCTTAAGATTTCATTATAGCTCACGTAGGCCTGCATTTTACATGACTAGCGTCTGGTTGCCATTGATCCAGCGCAAAGCTTGATCATTTTTTTTCTCATAGCATGTCATATAATTTTACTGAAACTAGGCCCATAAACAACACTTTTATCTCATTACAACATCACTTACACAAGGTCCTCCGATGGTTGAGCTAATAGGGACCAGAACCTGAGACAATGTGGGCCTATCCCATTATGAGGACCTGGAATATGAAATTGCCCAAAACAAAAATATCTCCTTCAAATATTCCTTCCGCAAATTATGAAATATATATCATGAGACAAGAAATATGACTAAAAGAATAAGACAAAATCGATAAAGATAGTTCACCAAAAACATTTATCTAAACTCTTTAGAATGGACAGAAGAAGGAAATAAATGCGTTTGTGGTTAGTTTAATACATCAAATAAGCACATGAAGTCTCACACATATTACAGTAAATGGTATACATTGGTGACTCACCTGTTAAAAAGAGGGAGCGAGAGAGAGAGAGAGAGAGAGAAAATTCAAGATAATACAATTCGAATTACAAGTCTCGAATCATACAAACCAAGGGGTAGATTTACAAACCCCTTGCGTCATTTTTGCACTGCTGTTGCGTCAGTTTTTGTGACGCAGCGGCAGTGTAAAAATGCGGCCCATTTACAATGTGACGCCTCTAGGAAGAAGCGTCACGTAGTGAAGCCCTGCATCACATTATACCTGTATCAGGTATAATGTATGCATGGTGGGCGTTCCAACGCAAAAAAGCCTCGTAGAAGTGACACAGTGAAATCTACAAGATTTCACTGCGCAACTTCTAGGACGCCACTGTGCCAAATTCTTATGCCTGCTTGAAGCAGGCATAAGGAGTGATGCAGCACAATGAGGATAGGCCTCCCCCTGCATTGCTGGAGTTGTGTTGTGATTGTGGCATGACTCCAGCAATGCGTGACTTTTACATTAAAAGATGCGTCCGAATTTCTGACACATCTGTCAGACCTTGTAGCTGCAAGGAGGATGGCCTTTTGGGTAAGATGGAAATTCTAGTTAAATCCCTTATGCTACCCTTAATGGAACGTGCTAGGTTAACGAATTTGAAACTAGATAAGTTGGAGAATCTAGTTATTGCTAACACCAGCATACTTAATACTTTAGTAAACACACAGAATAACTCCAAAACTACAATCACCGCTGCCAAAGCATTGGGGTCTGGTGTGATTAATAATTCGGCTCCTCAAATCCGTGCCAAGCCAACGAATAAACAGCAAGGTGGTCCACAGTTGGAGAAAGTCCCCGCGAGTAATAACTCGGTGGCTACTAATAGATGTGGGTCCTTGAAGGAAGGTGGTAAGTCCAACCCACAGCCAATTTTAGGTACACAAACAAGGGCGGGTCAGGCCAAACAGCTTACCCTTCCGGGGAAGAAGGTCCCAAAACAGAGCCCCCTATGTATTGATCTTCCTCCTGAGGCCACCCAATATACTATCATATTGACGGGTGTCTCAGTTATTGGGGAGGATAAAACTGAATCATTCAGGGACCTGAAAAACAAAGTCGTTTTTTGGTTGAACAAAAACAGAACACTTCCCCCCTCCTCTAACACAGAGATTTTAAGTGTTAGAAGAGTAAGTTGGGTGGGACACAACCCAAAGGACCTAGAGGGTGATTGTGTCATCATCAATTTCAGGGACCCTTGGGTGGTGGACTTTGTGCGTAGAGAACCTAGATTTGGCAGGATGGGTGATGTTCAATCACTTGGCCTTCATTACTGCTATCCCAAAAGGATCAACGAACCTCCTTACTACCCGACTAAGCCCAGCTATAGAAGACCCTTTGGCAGATTTCCCCATGATTTGACTCCACACATTCCATTTTCCCCTCACTTGTATAATCGTTTTGAACCACTTTCTGGTTTGGAGGGCATCAATTGACTTTCTTTTTTGCCTGGTGGGGACATTCAAACTGCAAACTATGTTAGTGATGATGCAGGATTTAGTATAAGTGAGGAATGTGGGGATGTCTTTAGTAAGGGTCCCCAGATTGCGCCATCGGAGGTGGTCCTAGAGGGCCAGGAAGGGGGTTATGAAGAGGAAGGGTCTCCCAGGAGTATTATAGTTTGTGACCCTCCAGTTAGAATTACAGTGATAGAGGGTGGGGGGTTAGGATATAGCTTGGGGGCTATAAACCAAAGATAATTGACTATTCAAGATACCATGCTCAAATTAGCCTCATGGAACATCGCAGGGCTTAAAGGGAAACTAGGTTCAGTTGACTGGGCAGATTTTATAGATGAGTTTGATATTTTAATTTTTCAAGAAAGTTGGGCTATCGACCCGATTTTTCAGGCGGGTTATTTAAATTTCTTTAAACCAACAACCCGGGGAAATAAAGGCAGAGCATCAGGTGGATTAACAATATGGGTGAGGCAGTCCATCAGTTACAGGCCTGTAGAAGTGCTAGTGGACAACCCTGATATCCTGGGAATTAAGCTGTGTAGGGAAAACTACCAGGACATTTTTATTATTAATATTTATGCCCGTGGTTTACCTGCAAGGCGGAGCCCGGCAATTATCGATGAGTTAGACTCCTATCTGGAATCAATTGGGAGGGATTAATTCATAGTCGTTGCAGGGGACTTAAACTGCACCTTCGAACCTTGGTTGTGTGAGGGTGGGGATATTCGTGCTGAGGAAGACGCTGTATGGAATGTCCCAAACCTGGCATTGAATCCTATTAAGAAGGGCACTGAGGCAGCCTTGCATTGGATGGGGCTGTGCCTGGAGTGGGGGCTAAGAGCTGCTAATGGCCGCTCAATCTCTGATAAAATTCGACAGTCAACCTTCGACAACGGAGTCAGCAATAGCAGAATTGATTATTTTTTAATAAAAATAGAGTATTGGTCACTTCTGGATGATATGTTAATCTTCACTCGGCCAGAGAGTGACCATAATCCGTTGATCTTAAGTCTGAAATTAAAAGATGGCCCTGGCCGGGCTCCCACAGCTAAGAGCCTTACAGCAGAGGCTATCTTAACAAACGACAGACGTAGGGTCCGTTTGTGCAGGGTTTTGGAGGATTCTGATCTATTAGATAGGATCTCCCACGAAGTTTCATCTACCCTGGGTGCCGTTCAGAAACTGACTTCTATTGATTTGGGGTCACTTGAACAGATTAGCGCCCATCATGAGCTGCTCTTTGATAAACTGAAAGCTCCTTTTACTAAAGCTGGCAATCACGGGAAAGTCCTGACACCTTTATTATGCCAGAAATGGTATAATAAAACTTGTCGGCAGGCGCATAGTTGTCTGATTAAAGCTATTAAATCCAGAGTTACTGCAGATATTAAATCGGCTAGACTACAGTATAGGAAGGCCCAAAGGGAGGCGAGGAGAGAGTGGGATGATAGCCATTGGCAGGATCTATATGAGCTAGTTTGTCCTCCAACCAGATTAAATTCTGGGAGGTGGTGAAATGGGGCAGGAACCCGGACTCGCAAATTCCGGTAAATTATGTTTCTGCTGACGTATGGGTGGACTACTATTCAACCCAGTTTAGAGGTCTTGAGTTAGCACCCCCCAATGCCCCGGACAAATGGTCATCCTTGTCCCCTTCGACACGACAACCCCTAGTGTTTGATAATAATGATGCAGTGATCGCACTGGGATTGGTCCAAGCCGGTAAAGCTCCTGGCATGGATTGCATCCCGGCCGACTTATTTAAGTCTGACCATCTGAATTGGGTGCCTTACATCATGACGTTTGCTAATGCCATCGCAAATGGGGCAAGGATTCCTGATTCATGGAAAGGGGCGGAAATCCTTCCTATTTTTAAAAAAGGGGATCGTTCGGCCCCAGGGAATTATCGCACTATTAGTCTTATTGACGCCCTACAGAAAATTATAGCAAGGATGGTGCTCGCCAAAATACAGGGGTGGATGGATAAAGAGAATATTCAATAGTGGCGCAAGGGTTTCTCAGGGTGGCAGAGGGAAAGGGACACATTTTTACAGATGCGTCACTTTCTTGTAAATCAGCCCCAGAGTATGGTAATTTAGTTCAATATTCAAAGCCTGTAGCATAAAATGCCACAGATTGAGTCAGTAACCCTTTAGCCGAAAGGTTAACCTCTGCTAAATTTGTCGGCTGACAAAGTGCAGATTTCCAGTTTGCAGTCAGGAAAAGTTCAGTTCAGAGTTTAGCATAAAGAAAAATTAGAGTTCAGTCCTTCAGCATGCCATGCAGGGATTAACAAATTCAGAAAGCCCCACTGCTCCTTCTCTGGAAGGCAATTATAATCCAAATATTCTCCGTATACACCCATAAATGTTTCTTTTAGCCAAATTATTGAATGTTCATTGATTCTTTCAATGGTCTGCTCATGGTGTGATCAATACATCATTTAAGAAATCTGGAAGGTTAGGTAATCCGGTTTGTTAAAGTTGTCATAAACTTTCATCCTTCCTATGGAAGTTTTCAAATAAACCTTTCTGTAGATATTTTCTGTGATAAAGTCGAGTACTCTTCCTGTATTTGCTATCTATTGTTATAAAAGTAGCTGCATACAACGTCTTATAGGAAGAAACATCCTTTGTTAAAAAGCAACTCCACAAAACGTTCTCACAGTGTTCAGAATGACTGCTCAGTATAACGTTTTCCTATATTCTTGCACAGGCCAGCAGAATAAATAATTTTGGAAGCTGACATGAAATTTAGCTGAATCACTGTCACGTCAATCACTATGACACTATAACCAAACACATTAATAAAAATCATTTGCAATGCACTCCATCTAAACTATTGTCACACATTAATTAAGAAAACTTCTCATAGATATATTATTTCGAAGGTACATTATTTCCGTGTCATTTCTAACGTTCACTTTTTTCTCTATACATTACAGACTTTAATTACTACATTCAAACAGTCAAGCACATTAGCATTTGTTATTTCAATAACTTGTGATTCTTTTAGCAAATCCCTAAGCATCATTATGCATATTTTATTTATCTTTTCAACACATTATATTTTAATTTACATCACGTTTACCTTTATCTTATTCATTATTTTCTATATTTCACACATTTATCACTCAGGTTATTCTTGTCAATATTTTTTATATATTTGCAAAGCATAAATCAAGACTTTCGAACACTCTGCATACTTTTTATGAAGCAGTTGAACATTTTCAGGTTCATATTTTGAAATATTATCATGTCTACTTTATCAATATTAGTCATCAATATAGTTAGTAAAGTGAACTGCTAGAGGCAAATGTTTTTCAACAATTCATGCTCCATCTTCATCTTGTTGCCACATGTCTTTCTTCATCCCAGGAGAAGCTGACTCCATACTTAAGATGAGAATATGTCCTTGCTTGTGTTCTCATGTGAACAACCACCTCCTTAAAAGGATACTCGAACTGGAGATGGTGAAGGAGATGCTCTCTGAGAAAAAACAGGAGTGGCCACTGCACCAGTGATTACAAGTTTTAATGTCATGGGGTCTCTCCTGAGCAGTAAGCACTGAGTGTGAGGGAAACTGTTACAGAAAATCAAAGAAGGATGTGAGGAAACTCAGGGACTTGCGCTCCCGAGACCTCCACAGGTTGTGCTATTCCAGATGCACTTACAGTTCCTGTTACAATTGGACTTTTGGTTTATATATATAAGCCTAGTTCAGGAGGAGATGAGTCACCGAATTCAGTTATCTCTACCCAACAACAAACTCCAGAGGTTACACCTGTGAGACAAAGAGTTGAATAATTTGTCCCATTAGACCCAATTGATGCAAGTTCTCCTTATAACACTCGTGCAGATCCATCTGTCCTTCAGGGTGGATTTGGATCGGTCATGTCCTCCTTGGGTTACCATACTTGAATTTACTTATTTGAGAGCTGCTTTTAAACCTACAGAATAGCATGCCTAAGGTGGTATCTAAACCCATAGATGAGAGTTCTGATCTTCAGGTCTGGAAATCGGAAGATCTTTTGAAAGTTCTTAAAGCTACATCGAATGTGAGCACAGAAGTGAGTCAAGGATCTCCACATTGACAGTGAATTTAGTTGATGTTGGGAAGTTAAACCTGGAATTGGATGAGATAATTAGTTGGTGTCTTGCATTGGATGGAATAGAAACATATCAACAGGATGGAAATTTGTTCATGAGTAAGGGTGTTACTAGAAGAGCAAGGCAAGCACATGATAAATTATCTGATTTGGCCCAAAAATATAAGATTGATTTGGACCGGACAAAGGCTTTGCAGAAAAGCCATCAGCTCACCTTCAATGATCAGGACATGGAGTATATGGGAATACCAGGAATACAAAAGCATATTCGGGAATTGATAAACAATATCATGGTTTGGAGTGAATTAGAGTAATAGGAGGTCAAATGGTTTGAAAGGGTCACTCCTAAGAGAATGATGGGAGAGCCTCCTCCTCCTGGAGGTGGGGAAGAGGGAACTTCAAGCTCGCTTTTGAGGGAGTTTACTTAGGGGAGGGTGTGTCTATGTTCCTTGGAGTAGGAGGGAGCTTACACCCTTTGCCAACAGATTTCCAAAGTTAAGAGAGAAGCTTCTGGAGTGGTATAAACAGGATGAGCAATTTCTGAAAATATCAAAGGTTTTCTAGACTGATTTGAAAACTTTGACATTGTGGTTCCAAGCGATTTGTGGACAGTGTGTAAGATATATGTGCAGTTTTCACAGAACGAGCCACCAAGGGATTCTATGACTAATGGTCTGCCTGCCATCCAGCAACACACAGCGCTGCCGACCGTCTCAACTACATCCTCCTCAACGTGTGGTCCATTCACAAACACACAAAAGAAATCTGGAACCTCCTCAATGCCACCTCTTCAGGCATCGCCTTCTTAACAGAAACCTGAAGCCACCTCTGCTCCGCACCGGACATCGCCATTGCCATTCACTACACCTCAAATTTCCCTCACACACCACCCCAAGCGGCCAGGAGGAGGCATTGCATTGTCTGAAAAAGTACACCTGACTCATCACACACTCTAATGACCCGATGGTGACCATGGAACACCTCCGCTTCCAGATCCGAACGAACCTCAAAACCACCCTCCGCGACACCCTCATCTACAGCCCCGGAGGGCCATGAAGCCACATTCATTGATGCTATTGTAGACCCAATCGCAACCCAGGCTCTCCCATCCACCAAGTACATCCTACTCGGAGATCTCAAGTTCCACCTGGACAACCCCTGTGACCAGAATAAGACCCCCTATTGGGGAACCTCACCAACATCGGACTCACGCAGTTAGTCACCACACCAACCCACATAGCCGGACACACACTCAAGCCCGTCTTCTCCACCAGCAGGAATTTCAACTACAGCCACAGGACTCTCCTGTACCGACCATCATTGTTTACGACATGCTTTCACAATGCCCACCCTACACCATCACCATCATTGCCCCCCTCATCGCAGCTGGATCAAGGCCACCGAAGAACTTCCAGTCAACTCCCTCAGCACCACCACTCTGTCAATGCTTACAGTTGCCAACATCGCAGCACTCAACCTCCACCGATGGATCTCCAAATGCGCCAACACCCTGCACCCCTCAACAAGAGACCAGGCAAACAACACTCCAAGAAGGCCAAGGGGTTCACTCCCTCCCTCCACTAGTCCAGCCCCACCTGCAGACGTCTCTAGAATTGATGGAGCCACAACATCAATCAACTCTGCAACACAGTCACCCTTGCACCACGGTGCAAGGGTGTCTGCGTTGGTGCCGGGCAACCATTGTGCTCCAACTAAGGGGAAAAGGACAGGGGGCTTATTCATGAGCTCCTTCTGACAGTTTCACCCCACCGGTGTGTCATTTTCATGACGTACTTGCAGCAAAATTCTTGCACCACGTTGCGCCGTATATGCAAAGGGCCGCATCTAGGTATATGCGTGACCTTGTGAAGCCCTGTGCCACATTATACCTGTATCAGGTATGATGTATGCAGGGTACTCGTTCCCGCACAACAAAATGCCTCATAGGAGTGGAGCAGTGAAATCCATCAGATGTCACTGCAACAATTGTAGAACGCCACTGCGTCAGTACCTCACACCTGCCTCATGGCCGGCGTAAGGGTGACGCAGCGCCAAATGGATATGCTGGCCCCATGCATTGTTGGAGTTGTATCATGCTTGTGACACAACTGCAGCAATGCGTGACTATAGCGCTGACAGATAAGTCAGGATTCAGACGTATCTGTCATTTATTGCGACATGGAGGGCCGTACAGTGGATACAGCGCATCCATGGTGTTACAAGAAGGGTGTAGTGAAAAGTGTTGCAATGCTGTTTTCTTGCAGCAATGCAACATTTTTCATGAATGAGGCCCAGGAATGCACCCTATCTTGATGATGGTGCACATTCCTGCCCTGTAGTTTTGCCGCAGGGCAGCACAGCCACTTTCCTTGCAGCGCTGTCCAGCACCAAAGCCTTCTGAAATGAGGCGCCAAGTGTTTGCACCATTTTTAAGACCAGCTATTTTCTTGTCTTAAAAAACTGCCTCTAAGTGTAGTTAGAGGATTTTTTGGGGGTTTTGCACCATGCAAGGTTATCGTAAAATGGGGTTAGCAGCAGTTTTTGCACAGGAATGCCTACCTTGCATCTCATTTTCGTTAAGTCCTCCTAACAGAAGTGGCGATCCTAAAAATTCACGTTTACGCCAGAAAACTGCTGCTGACTGCGGTTAGCGGCAACTTGTACATACAGCAATAAAAAAAAGCTGCCTTAACGTCAAAAAATTAACACTTCGGTGGGGTTTTCTCTTTGTACATTTGCCTCAAAAGACTGAATGGCTGGTCTGTTGAATTGCAGTGATGTGTGGCATGCAGGAACACTGCTAGATATGCTATTGACTTAATCCCACATCTGCCCTACCCCACTCTAACATTTGTCACACTCCCTGAATATGGTGGTGCTGTTGAGCCTCTCCTACAAGGGAAATAACAATATGCAGACTCCCTTCATTCAACGCGGCGGAACCCCTGCCTCCTCTTACAAATTATTTTAAAGAGAGAAACTTACCATTTACTAGATGCTCATGTCGACAGGGCAATTCATCTGAAGAGAAAGTTTGAGATGAAGCAGCATTTTATTATCACCAGTGTCACAACTTTGGAAAGAATGCAAAGTACTCCCCTCAACAGCCCTTAGTGCAACACTAAAAGCTTTTCACAGTACAAAAGTGAAAGCTACTGGGTCAGTGTTCTCACTGGCGGCGACAGATGCGGCCTGACTCTCAATGTGGGCATAGGTGCCCCTCAGCTTTCCCAGGGTCAGGGCGTTCTGCCTTTGAAAGTAATTCGCCTTATCTTCAAGGTAGAGCATGAAAGCCTCTCTGACAAAGGAGCTGGGGGTGCCTGATCCCGCTGGTAAATATAACAGGTTGTGATGAGTGTCCCGAGGCTTTGACTTAAAACCAGCCGCTCCGTGGGATAAATCTAAGCGCACCTGCATTCTGCGTCTGCCCTTGGAAAGTATAAATAAAAAGGGAAAAAGAGAATTAGGAAAGAAAAAAAAAGCAATAGGATGCTAGCCAGAATGAGAAACGAACCATAATGACAAAATGGGGGAACTAATTGTGTGCTTCTGAGCAGTGTAGAATGTTTGCAGAGATATACAAAACTCCTACTATTTGCAAAGAAAGTGCAGTGTTCACAGAGATGAGAAAATAACAGCGAAACTTCACACATTTGTTCGCAGAAAACGTGTAAATATGATATTCATATTCTGCCCCTCAGGCATTAAGGCTGGTGGTTCAGTTTGAACATTTTCCCCGAAATTTTGGATATGTCTGTCAACAATGATGTATTTGCCTCTGCTTCTTTTTTAGCGTTTATGCAACTTTAGTGGAGGAGCTGGCTGGCACTGTGCACACTGTTACCATTTATATTTTTTCTCCGAACAAACATGCTTTTGCTCTACATTATGCTAGGCAAAAAAAGTTCTGCAGTGTATGAGTTGCTTAAAAGGTGTACTTAATTAAATAAAGCACCAGTAAGCATTGTAATGTCTGGTGTAACATGGCACCTGTCGGCTGACATGTGATCAACAAAAAAAGAGCTTTAAGAGGGCCTTAGACTCTACCCCTATATTGGTTTTTCTGAGTTCAAGATTTGAGTGAGCTGAAATCACGTGCTTCCATTGAAACAAAGGGGCATATGTATGTACAAGAACTGCCGCTAACTAACGCTAACGCTAGTTAGCGGCAGTTTTCTTAACGCGGCTTATCACCAAAAACTATTGCCCTGTTAGCAATGTATTTGCAATTTGTCGCTACATGGTGATAGCTTCAGGTAGCTGCGGTGAAAACTGCCGATAACACTAGCATGAAGACGATACAAATTCTCGCGTTAGTAGGTGAAAACTGATGAAAGGTCATTTTGTAAGCAAAAAAATCACGGTATTTAGCCTAACCTGAGTTTGTTTGCCTCTAGAGGTAAACAATAGCCTATAAGTCCACCTCTAATGAAAAATGGGAAACAAAACCAATGGAATGCTGATTGGAGGAGCCAGGACCAAGTCCAGCACAGATCAACAACGCCCCTAAGCCACCTAACAGCCAGGATGACCAGCCAGAGTCTCAGGGGAAGAGGAAATCCAGGACTACAATCATGAAAAGAGGCGCATCACTGGGCAAAACCAGTGATGCATCAGTTATCATTGCGCACTCCTTGCATCCAAAACCTTGAAAGCACGGACAGTCCCAGGGGCCCAAAGTGGGATGCG
The DNA here is from genome assembly GCF_964261635.1 of Lissotriton helveticus. NCBI lineage: Eukaryota > Metazoa > Chordata > Amphibia > Caudata > Salamandridae > Lissotriton > Lissotriton helveticus. Next base: position 1,106,601,540 of record NC_136068.1, read on the forward strand.
GGAGTGCTGTCGAGTTGCAGACACATGATGGTAGACATTGAGGTGTTGGCGATCACCCTTACCTGGTGGTGAAGTCTGCCAGGTCGCATGGAGACACATTACTGACCTGTGTGAGAAGTCCACCTAGTGTCCCTTGGACGTGTGAACAGTAGAGGCGCTCCTGCACAACATCGGTGGGCGGTCTGCATTGCATACCATGCACCACAACTACACCGGGGCGCACAGAGGAGATAACCAATGGTGGACCACGACTCTCAGGCCAGAGGATGTTGCGCTGGCTGGACGCTGTGGAGTGTGAGGCCCCTGATCTGTGCCAAACTTGTGTGATGGGAGCACTGCAACTTCACGCCTAAGGGGGTCCTGTTGCATCACCTGCATCTGGACGTTCACCAATGGATTTGGCGTTGACTGCTGTCTGCTGTACCCTGGCTTGTGAAATCCTGCCTGGCTGAGGCTCCTGCTGGCTGAGTCGGAGGTTTGGTGAGAGTGCAGCGGATTGTGCAATTATGTCAATGCCCAGGTGAGGAGAAGGTGGGATGCGTAGCAGAGGAGACCAGGGGGTCGAGTCGGAATAGGTCTAGCACCTGTGGGTGACGCATCCCAAGTGGCTCATCTGCTGCGGAGGTAGTGCATCGCCCTACTGCTTTCAAGCAGTGCAAGAAGAGGAAACATAACATGATGATAACTTACTGATGTACTCATGCTAAGATTCCTTTGCAGGTGGGAGGGTGGGTGGGACTGCACTACCCACATAGCAGGGCAGGTGCAGAGTGGTATGCCCACTCAAGTGTGCAATGACTGGTCGGCCCTCTCAGGCCGCCCAAAACAGTTATGCACACATCTTTGTTCGCAAAGAAGGCTGCATTACAGCCTACATGGAGAACATGCCAGCCCCTCCAGCCCCTGGCTGAACGCCTAGGCAAGGAGCTCAAGAACACTCCCAGCACCACATTATAGTGTTTTGATTGGGTAGGGGAAAGAGCCTGGCTGCCTGCTTCCTGTTCCTGGAAGTAGACTCAGGAGAGCAGGAGCACCGAAGACGCGGGACCCGGCCTCGAGGCAAGAATTAACAAAATATATATTTACCATCCCTGCTCCTCCAGCGTCCCCGCCCTGGCCGGGGTCCTTTCCCATGTTTCCTGCCTCCCAGCTGTCCAGTCCCTCCATACAGCACTACATAATGGCTGCCATTGTGCGGCCATGTGCAGCGGGGTACCACTGGCATGCCAAAGGCAAGCCTGTCTGAGTCCATCCACCCCTGGACAGCGCACAGACCAAAGCACCCTTCCTCTCAGGCACTCCACCGCTACGACGCCAGCACCCACCTCACCATCAACCCTGGATGCCACACAGCCTGCCATCTAGCAACACTGTAGAATTCTCTTGCACCCTGCACCTGTCGCAACTGCTAACGCACCTTCTGCCCAGCTGAACAACAGCGCAGCCGACTCGCTCAACTGCATCCTCCTCAACGTGCGGTCCATCCACAAACACGCAACAGAAATCTGGGACCTCCACTACACCACCTCTTCAGACATCGCCTTCTTCATGGAAACCTGGACCAACCTCTGCTGATTCGGACTGGACATCGTCATCACCATCCATGATGGCTACAAATTCACTTGCACTGACCACCCGAGTGGCCAGGAGGAGGCATTGCCATTGTCTGGAAAAGACACACTCTGACTGACCACGCACTCTAATGACCTGACAGTGACCATGGAACACCTCCACTTCCAGATCCGGACTAACCCCAACACCACCCTCTACGGCACCTTCATATACAGGCCCCCCGGGCCTTGAACCCCCATTTATTGTCGCTACTGTAGACCTCATCGCACTTCAGGCTCTCTCATCCACCAACTACATCCTACTCGGAGACCTCAAGTTCCACCGGGAAAAACCCAGTGGCCAGAACACCACCCCCTCCTGAGGAACCTCACCAACATTGGACTCAAGCAGCTAGTTACCGCAGCTACCCACGTAGCCTGACACACTTTCGAGCCCATCTTCTCCACCAGGGGGAACTTTGACTGCAGTCTCACCACAGCACTCTCCTGTACCGACCATCATTGTTTACATCATGCCTTCACCACGCCCACCGTACACCATCGCCATCATTGCCTCCCCATCGTGGCTAGATCAACCCATGGAAGAACTTCCCATCAATTCTCTCAGCACCACCACTCCACCAATGCTTACAGACGCCAACACCGCAACGCGCTACCTCCACCAATGGATATCCAACTGGGCCGACACCCTGTCACCCCTCAAGAAAAAACCATGCAAACAACCCTCCAAGAAGGCCAACTGGTTCTATCCCACCCTCCACTAGTCCAACCCCACGTGCAGACGTCTCGAGAAGATATGGAATCACATCAATCAACTCCTCAACACAGTCAGCCATGCAGCATGGTGTAAGGGTGGCTGTGTTGGCGCATGGCAGCCATTATGCGCCAACTTAGTGGAAAAGACAGGGGGGCTCATTCATGAGCCCCTTCTGACAGTTTCACCCAGTCGCTGCGTCATTTCCTTGACGTACTTGCAGCATGATTCTTGCACCACATTGTGCTGTATTTGCAAAGTGACGCTTATATGCCTATGTGTGAACTTTAGAAGCCCTGTGCCACATTATAGCTGCATCAGGTATGATGCATGCAGGGTAGTCGTTCCCACACAACAAAGTCTCATAGGAGTGGCACAGTGAAATCCATCAGATTTCACTGCGGCTATTCTAGGACGCCACTGCGTCAGTACCTTACATACGCCTGCCATGGTGATGCAGTGCCACAGGGATATGCTGGCCCCATGCATAGCTGGAGTTGCGCCATGCTTGTGACACAACTGCAGAAATGCGTGATTTTAGCACTGACAGATATGTCAGGATTCCAGACCTGTCTGTCATTAATTGCGACATGGAGCGCTGTACAGTGAAAACAGCGCATCCATGGTGTCGCAAGAAGGACATGGTGAAAAGTGTTGCTGTCTTGTCTCAGCAATGCAACACTTCATGAATGAGGCCCAGGAGTGCGCCCTGTCTTAGTGATGGTGCACATTCCTGCCCTTTAGATTTGTCGCAGAGCAGTGCAGCAACATTCCTTTCAGCACTGTCCAGCACCGAAACCTTCTGAAATGAGGCCCCAAGTGTTTGCCCTAATTATAAGACCAGCTTTTTTCTGGTCCTAAAAAACTGCCTCTAACTGTAGTCAGAGTAAGTTTTTTTGGTTTAGGAACTCCTTGTAAATATTGCAAAGTAGGTTTCGCAGTAGTTTTTGCCTGGGAACGCCTACCTTGCATCTAATTTTCGTTAACTCCAGCTAACAGAAGTGGCGATCTTAATAATGCACGTTGTCGCCAGGAAACTGCTTTTAAATGAGGTTAGCGACAACTCTTAAATAAGGCAATAAAAAAATAGCGGCCCTAACATCAGAAAATTGACGCTAAGGCGGCGTTAAATCCTTGTGCATTTGCCCCAAAGTGTAAATATTGCACTTTTTGGCTTGCAGCAAATCTCGGGTTTTGGTGTTGGTTGCCCCCGTGACAGTCCCTGAGATTAGAAGATTGGTGTGTGAGGATCAATGTCTGGCCCTATTAGGAGACAGGATATTGTTTAGCCAACTTTCAATCACAGTTTAAGAATGTGTGCCTAATGACTGCATTGTGGTAAAGTTTATGCTTGAAACAGTATGCCTGAATTGGGTTCACTGACAAAATATCGATGGTAAAAACAATGATGGTAAAAATATAGGAAGAAAAATATAAACAGTAAAAAAATATCGACTCCCTGTACTTAAACAGGCAAGTACAAAAATATGGAATCAAAAATATCAAAGTTAAAAATATAGATGTAAAAAATATCGATTTAAAAATATAAATAAAATAAAATATTAAATATTAAAAAATATAAAATAGTAATATTATCTTTAAAAAAATGAATTACATTTAATATATACATTTTAACTAAATATAAAAATTAAACTTAGTTAAAAAAATATAAACACACAAACATAATAAAGAAAACATATATATTTACTTTAACATAATTTAATAACTATTATCTTTGTTTAATTTTTAAACTTTTAAATTATATAAAAGTAAAATATATACATATATCCATAATTTAAAATTAAATTAAATTTAAATTTAAATTAAATTTAAAATTAAAACAAACATTCTATAATTAATTAAAACATTAAACTATTAAAACAAACTTTAAAAGTACATTTCGCAACACAATAAATACAACAGTAGGGAAAATGTTGGATAGCGAAATAATTACATTTACTCCTCCAACTGTAATAAGAGCAGCAGTAGGGAAACTGTTGGATAGCGGAGGGGTAAAAATGACTATTCCCACTCCAAAGAGTGCAACAGTAGGGAAAGTGTTGGATAGCGGAGTGGTAAAAATTACTATTCGCACTCCAGTGTGTGCAACAGTAGGGGCGAGTGCTGGATAGTGAAGAGTTAACAATTACTATTGCCACTCCAGTTAGTGCAACAGTAGGGAAAGTACTGGATAGCGGAGGGGTAAAAATGACTATTCTCACTCAGGGGTAAAAATTACAATTCTTACTCCAGTTAGTGCATCTGTAGGGAAAGTACTGGATAGCGGAGGGGTAAAAATTAATATTCCCACTCAAGTGAGTGTAACAGTAGGGAAAGTGCTAGATAGCAATGGGGTAAAAATTACTATTCCAACAACAGTGAGTGCAACAGCAGGGAAAGTATTGGATAGCAAAGGGGTAAAAATTACTATTCTCACTTCGATTCGTGCAATAGTAGGGAAAGTACTGGGTAGCGGAGGGGTTGAAATTACTATTCCCACTCAAGTGAGTGCAACCGTAGGAAAAGTGCTGAATAGCAAAGTGGGGAAAATTACTATACCCACTCCAGTGAGTGCAACAGTAGGGAAAGTATTGGATAGCAAAGGGGTAAAAATGACTATTCCCACTCCAGTTAGTGCAACAGTAGGGAAAGTGCTGGATAGGGGAGAGGTAACAATTAGTATTCCCACTCCAGTGAGTGCAACAGTAGGGAAAGTATTGGGTAGCAGAAAAACAAAAATTACTAATAGCATCTAAACAACTAAAAAAAACTTACAAATTAATAAACAATATTTTAAAAATATACTATTAAGGGGCTGATTCCGGTCTCACTCGGAAGGGTTCTGAACGCGATCCGGGCGGAAAAAGTACAAGCCGTATGCGTGTTTTCCGACCGACTCGTACAGCTGTATGAGCGAGCAAGTACAATGCTAGAAATGCAAATCTGCGACTGAATTGTTTCCGGGTCCGAACCTCTCATATGTCTCGTCCGTAAGCAAACCGTGCCGTGCAATGGAGGCGATTTCCATCCGAGCCAGTACGATGCACGATTCAGACAACCGGATCGGGTCGGAGCCTCCGACACGTAAACGCTCTGGGGAGTGGACTTTGGGGGTCTGCACCAGACCCCCCTCATTTTTTGTCGTATGAGTCGGTCACAGGGGTGACCCAAGGGTCCCCCCTACACATGCATGTACGGTGCGGGTGGCTCAGACGTGTCCCCACTACATGGGGTGCCCTTGTGCACAATTGACCTTTTTCGTCAATGGGAGCCTATCTAAACGTCGTACATCAGGCTCCCAATGACTTCAATGGGGCTCCGAGCGACCTGTGTCCATCAGCGCTTGTGCGCGTCGTACTCGGGCGCTCGGAGCCCGGAGCACGAGTCTGTCGGAAAGCCCTCGGATCCGAGTCGGACGGAGCCTTCTCCCAGCGAGATCGGAAGCGGCTCCATAATATATTAAACATATAAAAAGAACAAATATTATAATGTTAATAACATATAACAAAAACCTAAATATCTGACATAAAAAATACATTTATAAACAATATATATTTAAAAGGAACAAATATTCACAAACAAACAAATTATTTAAAACATAAATGTGTTTATTTTATTTCTTAGCCTATAACACCACATGAATTTAAAAAAGACATCAACATTTTTATTGAGATTTATTTCCATAGTTATCATAATTAATAATGAATTTAAAATAGATTGTTAATAAAAAAAAGTAATAAACATTCATTGAATACACATTCTTTAACACTATAATATCCACAACACAGACCTACCATTAATTACACAGTTACGATTATTAACTACTAATTCATTAACTTAAATCAATTAACAAATAATTAATAATTCGTCAACAAGAAATCAATTACTTCCCACCCTTCCCACCATTTACACCTATAAACACCACAACACACACCTAATATTGATGACAGAATTACCAATAACTAATTTAAATGAATTAATAAGTAATTAATAATTCATCAATACAAAATAAATTACTTCCCACCCTTCAGATCATTTACACCTATAAACACCACAAAACACACCTAAAATAATTTACACAATTACCATAATTAAGTACTAATTAATTAATTTAAAGTAATCAACAACTAATTATTAAACAATTATTACTAAATTAATTTCCACATTGAATGCTTTATTATCACAATTAAACAAATATTAATAAATAAAAATTATTCAGTACATTTTATATAATTACAATACTTACTGCCCTATTCCCCTATAAACCCACAACCCACTAAGGAACTAAAAACACAAATTTCCCCCAATTATTTTTTTATAACTACTATAAGAAAAATCAATGCAATTTATATCATTAAATTACTTGCAGCCCTATTCCCCTATAAACCTACAACGCACAACAGAACTAAAAAACGCAGAATTCAATAAAAAAAATCAATAACTACTCTAAATAATCAATAAAATGTATATATTTATATTACTTCCTACCCTATTCCCCTATAAACCCACACGGAACTAAAAATGCAAAATCCAATAAAAAAAATATTAACAACAAAAATGTTAACACATATGATAAAAATGCAAACAATTCTTTTACAAAAAAACAAACATCCCACACATATACAATATATACTAAAATACATAACATTATTAAAAAATCGATATTTAAACAACGATATTTCTACAAACACTTCAATAATATTTAAATCTATATAACTTACTTAAAATCGATATTCTTGACCACAAGGATTTTACTGTCGATATTCGTGACCCACAATATTTTCTTTACCATGATATTTGTGCAATTCGATATTTTTACCTAGTCATTCTTTCTCTGCACCAGTGAATTGGTTAGTGTGATAAGCTAAAGCATGACTAGTGAACTGGGAAACCTTATGTCTGATGTCCCAAGTCTGATCTGCTTGTTAGGAAAAGTTAGGACAAAAGCCTAGCTTATTTATCGTGAAAAGCATTTGTGAAAGCCAGTAGTCCTGTAACAGTGAGTTATGATCATATTGTGTTACAGACTATAAACAGGCATTTTGTTATATGTAACCTCACAAATGATTGTAAAAGGCAAAGATTTTGGTGTTAGCCACTTCCCCCAACAACCTGAAACACCCTTACTTTAGGCGAATTACATTATAAGGAATGCATTAAATGGGTTATCCTATCAGACCTTTATTGCATCTTCCAGGGCTACAATTAGCTCACGGCTGGTCTAATATGAAAATAGTCCTCCTTGTGTATATAGCATGTTGTTCTTAATTTCTTGGTTTTTATTTTTGTTTAAATATTCATTTCTTTAATTTAGAATCTTTTTGTGCATTTTGCATTTCACAGTTGAATTATACATAAAACAATAAGTGAATACATTCTATATATTCAGTGCTACACAATGTGCTCCTTTGATTGTGCCATGAAAAGAAAGCTCTGACATAAATACACACAATCCATATACACAATTGCACAATTTAATCCGCTATATTAATAACATCTTTTAGTTATTATTTATAATTTCCGATATGGAAGTAATCCTGCGAGTATATGCACCCGAAGTAACACAAGGCAAATAATATTATTTCAACAATATATACAAAAAATGAATACTTTAAATTGATTTTATAGCCCCATGCATACAACTCCACTCTGTCCTCACTACACGCTCTCTCATACAATCATGACAATCATGCATACCTTTCTCAACATAGAAATACAATCACTATATGAACACAATGGAAAAAGAACTTTCTTTTTAAACCGTTGCTGTGTTGTAGGGTAGGCTATTGGTGCTCCGGTCTACGTATGTTTCGGTGGAAAATATATTGGGAGTCCACCTTCTCCAGAACCACCTAGGGTAACTGGAATTGGTGGAACAGCGAAGGGATATCTGGAGGTTCCTTGATATTCATACTGAGCCTCCCACTAGGATCCAGTTTCAGTAGGCAGATTATGATGTCTTATTTTAAAGCACTGAGTTGTGATATAGAGTCTATGTTGCTCCAGGGCGAATGATTTATGTAGTTTGTTCCTCTGTTGCGGCACACAATATTTCTTTGTCAATGCGAATGTTCAATGTAGCCCTGTGTAAGTAAGGTAATTCACAGATTCTTCATCATGTATAGATCACAAGTGTCTGTGTATGTAGGCGTTCTCCTTCTTACATTATAAATACAGACAACACCTGCTTAGATGGCATGCTAAAATAGTGCAGCCCAGCAATGGGTTCCTTATGAGTCAGTGACGGCTGGCATGGATCGGGGTGGCATGGAGGGAGAGGGGTTGTAAAAAAAGAGAGAAAAAAGGTACCTGCTTGCCGCGTCTCTCCTCCATCATTCGTCACTCCGGCAGGAACAAGAAGCACACCCAGGCTCCCCTAAGCCAACCACAACGCTGCATTGCGACTTTGTGATTGGTCTAACCGCAATGGTTTAGCTCTCAGGCAGGGACAGAGAGCCAGGGCATGTTCTCCATGCAGGCTGCAATGCAGCCTGGGTGGAGAACTTGCAAATTGTGCATGACTGTTTGGCCACCCTGAGACAGCCGGCCAAACATTCACGTGCACTTACAGAGTGCCCACCACTCTCCCCGCTCCTCTGTCATCAGAGCAGCCATGCTCCCCGCCCGCAGAGTTGCCTCAACAGGAAGATAAAAAATAAGGTGATAACATTAAGTTAGTATCATTTGATTTTTCCTTTATTTCACTGCTGCAAAGTAGTTGGGCGACGCTTCTCCGCATAAGTGGAGGAGCTGCCACTGTTGTGAATAAGCTTGCCCATGAGAAAGGTCAGAAATTAAAACCACATAATAAAAATAACACATGGTATGATAAAAACCTGAGCAAGTTGAGGGAGTACTTAAAGTTTAGAGTTTGGTGAAATGGGAGAACTGCCATAAATAAGCAGTGCCCCGCTCGCCAAGCCCATGGTTCCATCGGCATATTTATATCATGTAACTGCTCAGTGAACTTTGCTACATCCACAACCAGCAGGTATTCACATGCAGTGGAATGTATGTCAAAGACCACTGCCTGTCTTGAATTGGAAGGCAGTCCTCCTGATGCATATTGTGCTCCTGGGGATTGAAAAGAAATTAGGGCTCCAAGTGCGGAGAGAATTATCTTTGCACATCGTGGTCATTTTTTGTGTTTGTTGTTCACAAACTACTGCTTTTGCAGATTATTGTTAAAATAGAAAGCATAAATGCTGAGTCAGTGAAAAAAAAACATGCCTGTCTACTCAGCAATCAACTGTGCTGAAAGTTAGGATTTGCCCGTGGGTTTGCACATAAGTAAATCTCCTTCTACAGGAGGGGACAGGGTGTTCCTTGGCAGGAATGCCGCGGATGTTTGTGGCCACTGCACATTTGCACATTCAAGGGTATTTGAAAACTCCTTGCCATAAACGAGTAAATTCCTTTACAGGGTAGAAAATGGAAGGGAACACCCTCTAAAAGTGGCGGGCTGCAGGAAAAGGTGATTTCTTCATGAAAAAAGAATTAAGAAATGCGTTGTCACGTTCTCTTTTTTAATTCTTCAAAAATACAGGTGTTTATATTTTCACTTGAGTAAATGGAATTCTTAAAACTTTTCCAGGATAACGCTTGGACATACGCAATTTGCGCACGTTTCCATGCATTGGGTCAGATTTTTACTTCGTCTGATGATTGTATGTCGGTGACGGCGACAGAGTAAAATACTCCGTCGCCCTGAAAGACATGCCTTTCGCAAAGTTAGAGATGTCCAACGGTCCGCAGCCATCATGCCAGTTCTTATCAATCATGGGAAAAGTTTATTGGATGGCTCCCTCAAACATGATTGCTGGCCCTCAAAGTTTTACAAAGTTTTACATTTTTTAAAAAGAAACTCCCAATGCAGGAGTTTGTTATTGAAAAATATAATACTACTGGCCCTCACACCATGGTCATTTTCTCCTATGGTTTCAGTGCTACTATTTTTTTTACGGTCCCTCACTGCCAGGTAAAACCTGGCATTGGTGGACAGTAAAAAAACAAGCATTTGCAAAACCAATAGGGCTCACCTGGGTAAGAGCTATTGGCTTTGCCAATGTCTTTTAGCATGTTGTACACCAGTGTAGCTGCTGTTCAGCATAGCTAAAAGTTAGTGGTGTAGAGGAGAGTAGTGTGGAGTGCCGTAGAGTGGAGCTGTATAGAGTTTTGTTTATTCGAATGGCATAGAGCAGAGTTGATGGAGTCTTATTTCTTTTTTATTGAATGCAGGTCTCGGTCAGTAACCGCATAATGGTAGGTGCATGTTGATAGTCGGAGAGTTCAAGGCAGTAACCTGTTTTGATCACCTCAAACCGTCAACCCATTAGTGTCCCAACTATTCGCTCGTGTCTATATTATCTAGCAGGAGTGCTGCTAAAAATACAAACTAGGAAAAAGTCAAGGAAATACAGAAGAGTCTACAAAAGAAAGCGTTCACATGGGAAATCGATTTTCTAACCATTTGCCAAACAACATAAATCCCAGCTTATTATCTTTACAGACGTGGCAACTACCCCAATCAAATAAAATTAGCACCATGGTATCCATTGGGAGCAGGCTGCTGAGCCCGTCCTGTCAGGAATTGCTCATGGTTCATATTTCATACAGCATGTTTGGAGCAAAAAAGGGAGGGGCGAGGCTGGCTCTAGTATGCCCATGGATCTGGGCGGCCACTGAGCAACACACGGTGGACCACGTGAATGCAACTGTTACACACACACTCCAGGGAGGCAACGATTAAAGAGGGCATCACAGAAGCATAAGAATCTGCAGAAATGTCCTCTGATGTGCACTACTGGCCAGCTGAAGTCATGAATGTCAACGACGTCAAGGAATACCTGGTGAGGAGAGAGATTCCACAGCAAAAGGACAACGGGTGCCGATAAAGGATCGCTCACTGCAACAGTACATACAAGCAGCGACGAGCGGCACCAAAAAGTAATAACAATTTTAAAAAAAATTCTCCTACACATCATCTGAAGAGAGAAAGCATAACAAAATAGTAAGTGTCCAGCGCACCTCAGCCTCAGCCTTGAACAAAAGTGATGTATCAACAAAGGGAACGAGTTAGAAGGTAGCAAAGAAAATCGATACTGGAGTAAACCAATGGTAAGTAGCAGGCGGGAAAAAAGTGGTATTATTTATTACAGCATGTCTTGCAGATATCGCATGCGCGCTGTAGGCTCAAACTGAAAATGACAAAAAAATGTACACAATTAAAATCTAGGGTTACATCACTCATGAAAACATATGTGCAATACTCATACAGACCATGTTAATAGAGAGGAAGGGGTGTGGAGCTGTAGGGGTCTCACATAAAGCTATACAAGACCATTTGAGTAATGCAGGTGAGTCTCTCCGGTTGTTGCACCCGGAAGTCCACCAATATGGAGAACGATTGTCAGAGTGGGGCAAGCTTCTGCAATTTTTCCTAGAATAAATTCTCCAAATTGCAACATCAGTGTATTAAGGATTCCTCCTTTAACTGAATACAGAAGCACAAGATCAAAACAGACAGTAGAAACTTTCACTCATCTTATGTGATCTAACAGGACCCCGAAGAAGTGACATTGATATATATGCCTTGAGAAAGTCCTTGGCGAGATAGCCAGATGAGTTCATTCTCTATACTGTTTGATCTCGTGCTTCCGTAATCAATTCCATGAGAAATCATTAATACATTTATGTTGCAATTTGGAGAATTTATTCTAAGAACTATTGCATAACCTGCAGGAGCTCTCCTCTCTCTGACATCCATACTGACCATGCTACTTGCATTAAAAAAGTCAAGTATGAACCAAACGTCATTTCTCAGGCACAGATGACTCAATATATAATTTACGATTGGTGGAGGGTCTAAGGAAAAAAAAACTATATTTAAAGACCAGAAAAGACACACTATAACCCCTTTCACAGTCCAGCTAAACAACAAAGAGTTTCATTGGTCTAACTCTCAACATGGGCGGAGAGATCTACAGCATGCTCAAGTGTCTACCCAGAGTTGTAATCAAAAGAAAGAAATGAATCCCATCAGCCCACCCAATGGCAGAGCATCATCATCTGAGATTACTGAGAATTATTTGCGGAAGCGCTCCCTGAAGTGACTGAATGGAACTGGAGTCGCAAGATACAACAGGCTCATAGATTTCCTTTTCGACAGCGACCACCAAGAAGTGGCCAAGCAAGTCCACAGCAGTCGCGTGCTATTTTGATCTCTTTGAAAACTGGGAAAGGCATACAGTTTTTTGTTCGACCAGACTTTTGCCATTCTACTGTTGAGAAGCGCTGGAAATTACGGCAGCTGATTGTACCTTTGCAAGCAAAAGGCCTACAAGTTTTTTTATTGCAACCTGCAACCCTAAAAATTGTTAATAAGGGCCAGAGTCATTTCTTTACCTCAGAGGCTGCCGTGAAAGAGTATATGCATACTCTTCCTTGAAGGACCAATAATACAGTTGGACTATTTTCGAAGTATACATTGTTTTTCTTCTTTCTTTCATTTGTCTCTTATTTCTTTTTTTAGGCGGTTATTTTGTTAGTATTAAGATATGAGACAAAGATTGATATATTTAGATTTGGTGAGTCGAGCAGCATGTGAACTACTCATCGAGCATCACAAGGGCCATTCGCCCTATTGCCTATTGGGGGGGTTCACCTTGGGTGGGTGAGGGGGGCATAGGGTGTTGGTGGTGGGGTGGGGTAGGGTGCACTGGGGGCCTTGTGGGTAAGTGGGGTGTATGGGGGTATGGTGGAAAAAATGCTAAAATGTCAGTTTATAGCAAATATGGTAAATATGTTGGAGCGAAATTAAACTTTTGTTTATTTATAAATAACCTACAAAATACCTGGTTCGATGGCGGGTAGGAAGGTGTGAATTTGTTCTTTTAATATTTGCGTTCTTAATAATGCTTTGAAACACAAGCGGATCACTAATGAACTACGTTAAATCAACCCTGACATTCTTTGTTTGCAGGAAACCCACATTCCTTGTTCTAATTACAAGGTTTTATTAGAATTGGGTTTTTCTGTACTAGCGGTGTCTCAACAATCTACTATGAATCGGGGGTAGCTATAATGGGTAGCTGAGTTGCAGTTGGTACGGGTAGGATACGGGTTGGTAATTATGGACGCTGGGTGATTAGTGAGTGTACCATTGGGGCCACCAAAGTCACAATATGTACTGTATATGGGTCTAATTTTGATGAGGCAGAAATTCTTGATTTTCTGAATGTGAAAATAGCACAGTGGCCAACGCCGTTGATACTACTTGGTGATTTTAATATACACGGAGACACCCATAAATGGGGACCTCAATCACAGGGGTATCATGGTTGGAAGCAGAAGGTATAGCAGGCATTATATCAGCTGATATCTCAACATGGATTAGTCGATGGGTGGTCCAAGATAAATCCGGGCAATCCAGGGTACACTTTCTTTTCTTCTCCCCATTCTAAATTTGTGAGGTTAGATTATATTTTCTTACCCCGATCACTTATTGTTGGTGCAAAGATGCAAGTGATGCCTCAAATAACGTCGGACCATAATCCAGTAGTTGTAGATGTGATCTGCCTGCAGTCGGTACGTGCAGTACATACAATTACCTTTAACAAAAAACGAATGTGTGACGAGGAGTTTAGTATTCATATCAAGCGATGGGCTACGCAATTTCTAGAATATAATAGAGGTACTGCTAGTCAACCGATGGTGTGGGATTCTTTTAAAGCAGGTGTTAGGGGAAAAACTTGGAGCTATGGCTGGGCTAAACAAAAAGAACAGAAAGCTATGATAGCAGGGATGATTGAGGAATTAAGAGTGGCAGAGTGCGAACTCATGTCGGTAATCCAATCCAATGCTGACTCCCAAGCTGCACAAACTAAGGTAACGAGTTTGAAAGCTAGGATTAATGGGACTTGGAGTCAAGATATCGCTGCTCAGTATAATGTTTATAAAACTGAAAGATACGAATATGGAGAGGCAGTGGGTGGATGCTTGGCTCAAAGAATGCGGGGCAAGCAGACGTTTCAACAAATTGATATGTTGGAGAATGATAGAGGAGAATCGGTTGAAACCATAGATGGTATTACGGAGGTCTTCCGTACATATTATAAGGAATTATATACCCGAGATGATATTGCTCAAGATCAAGCAGATACATTTCTTCAAGATCTGGACTTTACCAAACTTGCGTCTCCTGAGAGGGAAATGTTAGAGGCTCCAATTACGATGCAAGAATTGCATCTTGCAGTTGAACAGCTAGCGCTAGGGAAGGCATCCGGCCCGGATAAACTTCCTCTGGAGGTTTATCGACTATTATTTTGTGTTATCAAGGAGGATATGCTTGCCACCTTTATTATGGCTCAAGGGGGAAATCCACTGGCGTCTTGGGACGCCGCCAATATTGTAGTCTTTAAAAAAATAGACAAGCCATCCTCATTGCAGGGATCATACAGGCCTATATCATTAATTAATGCTGATGCAAAAATATACTCTAAAATATTGGCTACCCGGCTGGTGCGAGTTATCCCAGTGCTTGTATCCCGGCATCAACATGGGTTTCTCCCAGGTAGAAGCACAATAAATCATCTTCATCGGGTAATAACGTTAATAGATTATGCAACTGCACTTCAAAAGAATATCGCTATTATATTTTTGGATGCGGAAAAAGCATTTGACCGCGTTACGTGGATGTTTTTATGGGCCATATTGTGCAAAATGGGGTTTGGTCTGCTGTTCTTACAGGCTTTACAAATTATGTATAGGAGCCCTCGGGCTAAAATATGTACTATGGGACAAGAGTCAGCGTTTGTCTATATTACCTGGGGAATGCGACAGGGCTGCCCCTGTTCTCCCTTGCTTTTCGCTATTTACATAGAGTCACTATTACAATTATTGGAGTCTACCAATCTAATACAATCAATGCTGGTAGGTGAATATGAAGTGCGTGTTCTTGCTTACGCTGACGACATTGCGGTCGTGACTTCGGACCTGGAGTCCGCATTAAGGGAGGTTAAACGGTTGACACAAGCATTTGGACAGGTGGCTGGGTATAAATTGAATATCTCCAAAACCCAAGTTATTTGTACGACGGGATTGTGTCCAAGTGAATCACGGGTTACGAAGGAGGCTAAATACCTAGGGATTAAAATTAGGATGTGCATTCAGGAGATAATTGATGTAAATTGGAGTGATATAACAAGGGCTGTTAAAAGCCAGCTTGATAAGCTAGAATGTCTACACCTGTCGATGGTTGGACGTCGAAATGTGCTTAAGATGTTTATCCTCCCTAAAGTGTTATATTATTTCCAGATGGTACCTTTGGAACTATCAAGGGCACAATTAATGCAACTTCAAAGTATTTCAGATAGGTTTATTTGGTGCGGACGTAAACCCTGCCGCGCTTCAAGATATATGACGTTACCATTGGCATGTGGTGGGTAGGGGGTCCCAAATTTTATTTTATATTATTTAGTATGCCTCATATAAAATGTGAGATACATGGCAATCGGGGGGTCTGCACGGCAGTTTGAGACACCGAATATTTATCAGATGATACTAGGAAATCAGGGGTGCGAAGCGTTGTTGAAATTTTATGAGCCAAGTTATTACAAACGTACTAGGTTTAAAATTATGAACGCAGCTTATACACCTCTTGACTTCAGGGTTATGTTGCCAATGATATTTTGGGATTCAAAGATGCGAACCTGGCGAGATAAAGGGGTCTGTCGCTTAGGGGATTTTTTTAAGGATGGCACATTGGTTTCCTTTACGGATTTAATGGAAGTATATGCAATCACGAAGAATGATTGTTTTAAATATTTACAATTACGGGATTTTCTTTATAAACAATGTCGACCTCAGAGTATTGTTAAGATCGAATTTATTGAAGCTCTCTTAAAAGGGGCCAAGATAGGGGCTTTGTATGACATTTTATTGTCAAAACAACCGGATGATATGAAAATGCAGGTTTTGAAATGGCAAAATCGAATGGGTAGTTCTGGCTCTTTACTGCAAGAATCGATTGATATGGCGGCAGAAGTAGTCTTGTTGGCAAATTTACGTACTCAACATTATAAAACTGTGATTAATTTGTATCACACGCCAGCCAAAATGATGAAATGGGGGGATGTTTATGATGGAAAATGCTTCAGATGTCAAATGGACAAGGCAGACATTGTTCATGTATTTTTTGATTGTAATGCACTCTCTCACTTTTTTGTATGTATTGAGGAATTTCTGCTTGAAGTAACGAAGGTGCAATGTCATATTAGCCATGAATTGCCTTTTTTGGGGTGGGTATTGACATGGTAAATGCACAGAATCTTTACTCCCATCGATATTTTATTTTTATGGCAATGGCGGTAGCCAGGTTATGTATTGCTACAATGTGGTTGAAACCAGAAGCACCAGCTTTTGAAATGTGGAGAGCCAAGTTTTATCATGTGTTCCATCTAGAATTTTACTTATATCGTATTAAATCTGTGAAAAAAAAACAATTTGGGCTGAAGATATGGCAACCAATGCTCCAACATTTGGAACTCTTATTTTGAAAGTGTGGTTCATGATATTTATATTTATTTTATTATGGTCATGAATTACATTGGATTTTTTATGTCCTTTTTGTTTTTTCTGTATGCTATGAACTGAACAATAAAAAAATAAAAAATAAAAAAATGAAATGGGGGCTCTTCGTTGCCCTTGTAGTAACAAAAATAGGTGTTTTATGGCTTTGAAGACCACAATGGTTCTGACTCTTGGAAGCTGGCTGAAAGACGTGCAAGAGATAGCGGCGATTGAGAAATTAATCGACAAACTCAGTGATAAACTATCACAATTTGAGGAAATATGGGGCAGCGTTCTGAAAACCCCCGTTTTGGACATTGGGGTATTGATGGGCTGTATGCTAGACTAAGGACATGACCTGCCAATTGAATAGATTGGGAGGATCTTATCCAATAGATGTGACTATCTGAGGTCCCTACTCTCAAAACCTGATTAGGGAATCAGAAGAACGGACATCATGGGCCACAGAATTCATTGTACTTAGGTGGAACTCACTTATTGTGGTTGCTTGTCTACTTACATGAATTCTGGAACCACCCTGCATTAACTGTGGGCAATGCTATGAATCATTAACATATAGGGAATTTTTTAGTACAACAATGGTGTAACGTTTATGTTCCATCTACTGTGGTGAGCAAGCTATAGCATAGATGTGGCCATTATTCCAGATGGCCTGATATGGTGGAATTACATTTTCGTTCTTTATTTTTGGTTAATTTCAGAATCGGATATTTATTATTACCTTTCTTCCTTTCTGAAAATATCAATAAAGAATTGAAATACAGATTGAGTATCCAGGGGAGATTTTGATTTGTACCGGTGTGATAGGTGGTGTGCCAAAGAGTAGGCAGAGGAATGGAAAAAACTAGGGCACACCACTTCCTATATTTTTACCCTTGATTGTTATTTTGAGGCTGTAGAGGACACAACATCCGGACTTCATTGCAACAATAAACCATAAGGTTTTATGGTTAACAGACAAAGGGAGGAAACGAGAAGTGCTTAAAACTTCTGTTTTATATTGCTTGACTAATAATACAATTTTTAGGGCAACAAGAATCCATTAGGTGGATAATGAAAGTGCAAAAGTCTTGTTTTCTTCACAGTGGCAGATTTTCTTTGGCATGCACCACAAGCACACGCAACCACATTTACCCATTGAATTGTGTAAGATTGAACACTGATTTGACATCATTTAATTTCCGTCTGTCACAAATTTTCAATTGCCTACAGACCGCTCCTTCACTGTCTTGAGTTACTAGTGCAGCTTCACTTCCTGGACATGTCAGTCCTTTTTACCATCTTCTACCGCCTGATGCTTCTGCTCCACAGCAGTACCTGGTCTCCAGAGATTCTGCTTCAACTGTGAAATGAGGCCCTGTCTGCTTGGGCAGGGGAAGAATTTTAGGAAGGAGGGTGGCTTTGGTATTTTTTTTATGTATTAGTTCACTATGTAGAATAATTCTGTTAGTTGATCAAGTCTTGTGTGGTAATGTTTGCAAACATAAACCTGACATATCAAAGCAGATTTTTAAATTATACATGCCTGTTTTAGATTACCCTGTCTCGCTCTAAAAGTAAATGTAGGCTTTGCCCAACGAAATGCATTGGCAAGGGAAAAAGCAGCGTAAGTAGTATACGTTAAGCTCACAGCTTTCATAACAGTCGGCCTTGATCAATAGTGCCCCACGTGGAATACAAATTGATGCCCCTTATGAACCTATGCCACACACTGCTTAAGCTTCACTTGTAGAAGAGCTGTTAATGCCAAGCAGAGGGAGGAGAAGATGGATTCAGCTAATGTTAAAAGCCATGCATGACATTTCTTTCATCGACATGCTTTGCCCATTGGGCACTACTCAATTTTGCATAAAAATGCACAGGTTGGATTTGACCCGATACGAGGATTTAAATGCGTTGGGTGTGTTGGGCCATTCCATAACTAACACTAAGAAAGCCTGGACAGCTGGCTAGTTTGCAATGAAAAGCTTTCACAGGAAACGTTTGAAGACATGTTTTGACAAGATGTAAATGTATTGGATCCTCTCAACAGTGGGGCAGAGGGTTAGACTCCAGAGTCTAAACTCCATTTAGTTTTATCAGCTTGGCAGGTGCAGAGCATACTGGTAGGAAAAGGCAGAAGAGTCCTAATCTTCTTGGAACGGCTGAAACGTTTAATGGGACAATCTCAACACTACTTGTCGAGGCTGCTCCATTTTGAAAAAGCCAGAGCCTAAACTTCTCACCATTGCAACTATTCCTTAAATAAGGCAGTAGTATGACTTCTTAGGAAGTACTGCTGTACTTGTAACGGAGTAGTAACTAACAACGCTGCTGTACTTAGAGTTGGATAGAACCAGCTCTTCTTAGCAGAGCTGCTAGACCTTTAATGGGGTATGCGTTGTATTTCTTAGCGGCGCTGCTGTCCTTTTATTGTGACTGCATGGGCACTCTTCACACTGTAGGTAGACCCAAAAATGGACTGCTCAGCAGTGCTACCTTGCGTACACTGAGGCAGTGTCTGCACTTCCATTCAGTGCTTCTACACCTTCAGTGGGACAGTTCCAGCTCTTCACAGCAAAATATTCATGGTTTATGTTTGAATAGAACAGTTTCAGAATATCTCTGTAAGGCAGCAATATATTTTATTAGAGCATTGCCAACACCACACAGCAGCTTCAGTATCACAGTGTTGTTACTTTTCTCTGCGTGCGTCCAGATGTGCAGTATCAAAACCAGGCCCTGGAAAATGTGCGTAATTTCGATAGTTTCACATTATGCTAGTTCGACAAAATTATGTTATTATGCCATATGGTGTAATTGCAAATCATGTGCATCGAAAATTTTGCACGAACTCATAGGACCAACGCAAATGACCAGAACAAGAGTGGCTTCAGTTTGCAACGTTTGTGTTTTTCTCACTAAATTTTTAAAGGTATATCATTCCTTGCATCCATAAAGCACACAAGGACGCATTTCTCTTGTAAATTGAGCACCAAATGACAGTTTGTCTTTTACTTAATCCATACTAATATTATAAATAGAGAGCCCAAACCTTTGAGGTGGGTAATCTCAGTAACCACAGCACCAATCACAACACCCAATACAGCGTTGGAAAGGGCAGTTGCAGCAGAAGGACACAGGCTATGCAGATGGCCACCATATACATTTAAAAGGTAAAAGAACCGTGCCAGGAAAGTAGTCCCTTGTGGGCGTGTCTGCGTTCTGCTGTGGGCGTTTGCTGGGGGCGTGACAAACGCTGGGGGCGTGTGGTACGTTCCGCCCTTCATGCCATGTGAGTCGTAATTGCGCCGCATCAAGGGGCAAGCTGGGGGCGCGAGACGCTGGGGCCGTGACATACGCTGTGGGCGTGTGTCCGCGCTGTGGGCGTGTGTCCACCCTTCATGCCATGTGAAGCGCCAATTACGCAATTGCGCCGCATCAAGGGGCACGCTGGGGGCGTGACAAACGCTGGGGGCGTGTGCTACGTTCCGCACTTCATGCCATCTGGGTCGTACATTAATCAGATCGCCTGCTGTGGCCGTGTGCTGGGGCGTCACAAAGGCGTTCACCTCAAAGCGTGGTAAGTAACCATTCGCAAGACTCCCTTGGGGGACTGCCCGTTGTCTCACACATACTGGGGGTGTCGAATGCAGTGTGTGCCTTGGCCTGGGTGCGTCGGAAAGGGCCGAACGCAGTGTGTGACTTGGCCTGGGTGCGTCTAGAAAGCACTCGGGCCGAAGAGCGTCGGTGTGGGTCATAAAAAAATAGGAACAGCGGGAAACAATCATTCAAGACTCACACAATTCTAATTGTTAGACGGTCGCCGCTGGCCCTCAAGCGGGGGAACACGCGACTGAGCGTGTCTGCGGGGACAATTACTGCAGCCTCTCATGCGCGCTGTTACTAAACTATCACATTAAACCAAATTACACGCGCCTGCTAACATCAGCCAGGGCTGTAGCCGGGCTCAGGCGGCGGATCACTACACTAATTACAGGCCCCTGCTAACATGAACCAGGGCTGCAGCTGGGCCTCAAGCGGGGGACAGTGCCTGCTAACATGAACCAGGGCTGCAACTGGGCCTCAAGCGGGGGAACACGTGAATTACCGTATCTGAATACACACATTACACACATTCTATTTCATACCCGGACAACGTCGGGACGGGCTGCTAGTTACGCGTAATTTCACATATTATTTACCCCATAATTTCACATAATTACAGAAAATGCAAAATACAGGAATTTTGCGCACCTCTAAAACTTCTCAGAATGACTGCTATGCTTTTAAACGGATAGTGCTAGAAAGTCTCAGCACAGGTGATATCTTTTTTTAATGGCACATAAGCAGAACTTCGCATCGAGGTACTTTTTCTTTCAAATTGGACATACTCAACGGTGTGCTGCTAAATATTTAATTTTTCTTAGTTAATCAGTCACTGTTTGCAATCCCCGCAAAAACCCATATTTGACAGGAAATAGAATGCTATCTACTCATTTCATCGCCTGACTGGGTCTGAAGGATAATGGATACAATTTAATACAAGGTGGCATCAGTGCACGTTTTTCTAATAAACAGAAACGCTACAGCTCAGACAGTAGCAATGAAAGATTCTGTAAAACACACAGACTATAGGTCACAGGAAGGAAATGTTGACTCCATAGCGGCTGTGTGAGTAATACATCTTCGACTGTTTGTGTGCCCTTGTTCTATACTCCCAGTTTTGGTTAAGGCTTTATAATAAAACTACCACAATGCACACATAAACCAATGTCTGGATAAGTTCCCAAGCCTAACATGAGGTTTCTTGAGATCATAGTAGATTTTGCAAGCAATAGGACACTGTGGAGTGTGCCACAAAAATCCTGTTGCTTCATGTCAGAAAAGTATAGTTAATCTCTTTTATTTTTTTAAATTTAATAACACTGGGGCATATTATCAAGCAGGGCAAATATCGCTGCTTTAGCGGCCGTTTTCTGCCGATAGGCGGCGATAATTCTATCGCCCTATTAGCAAGCTGTCGCTAACTGATGTTAGCGACAGCTTTTAGGCGATAGCGAGCAGTTTGGGGCCCGCTTTGCATGTCAGCGATGTTTATCGCTAATGACATGCAAAGTGGGCGTACCCAACCAGTTAGCGACTGAAAGCAGTCACTAACGTCGCTATCGCCTATTAGCAAGGCAGACGTAGCGATGGAAATGTTTGCGGTAAGCGCGAATATCTCCAAATACTAACACCTGCCCAGACTAGTTCTTAGCCATGTTATCCAATGGGAGATGGATACCATGGCTAAGAGCATTTAATCGCTAATGCGTGAATATCACTGTATTCTCAGCGATATTTACGCATTTCGCCGCTATCGCTGAATATTTTAGCACAATGGAAAAAAACGTTGCTAATAGCATGTTTTCTCCGCTAACATATCCAGCGATAGGCAACGATAAAAAAATCATCGCTAAGCCTATTTAGCGATACATATCGCTACTTGTTGGTAATATGCCCCACTGTTTCTTGGGCTTGAAAGAAATTGAGACAATAACACAGCAGCAACACAGATCTCAAAATCATTACGGCATAAATGAGAAGCATCCCTAAAATATAACCCCCCGCCACAAAATATGTCATTCATTTCCACATCTGTGTTTCTACTTTTAAAGAGAGGAACATCTATGAAGCAGGACCATTGAATTTGTTGTTTTAGCCAAAGCCCCACATTCATTTTGGGTTCGGTTGAACCCTCTCAGGCTGTTAAGAATAAGGTTTACTTGATGAAAAGGTGTTTCACGTACCATCAGCAAGGGCAAAGGTGCAGTATGAAGGGCTAGTAGGGGGACACAGTGACTGACTCTTAGGGTCACCATTGCTACTCAGGTTGCCTTGTGGTCAGTGATGTCTGGTGGCATAGTGGTTCGAGGCTCTTCCTTAATGTGATGTTTTTCTTTTCTTGAGTCTGCTTGTAGGAGTGGCTCCTCATTGTTGGACTCACTTGAGGGTTGTTCTGTGTTTGCTCTTTTATGGCCTTCCCAGCTTTCCTCCTCATGAAGGCTGGGGTGACATGACTTGCTCAAGACTGTTTTCAAGAAGGGTGGTGCATCTGTGTGCCTACCTTAAGTGCATATGCAGAGCAGTTGATTCTCTTTTTCCAGATGTTTGGCTGTCTAGTGTTCAGTGTCAATGTGCCCGTTTTTATTGTTTAGATTTGTCTTTCACTGAACTCCTTACTGACAACCTTGCTTAGTAGGCTTTTCCTGCAATTTCTGGCACTGCCCTCAGTTTGTGCCTCATGAGATCCTTTTCTTCTGTCTTCTTCCTTTCCCAGCCCTCTAAGGGTTGGCATGAGTTTCAAAGGCAGAGGCGTATTCTTGTTCACTGCTGGCTGTCTTCCATGAGGGCCATGCATGCCCTGTCTTCTGCTATTTTGAACCCATAGACCCCAGCCGAGACCCTAGGAAGGTTAATAGAATCAGTGTTGACTGACATTCCTTGTGGTGCACCCTCTGTCTCCATATTGGTAGGTTGAACAGTTGGCAGTCGCTCATCCACCATCTCAGGTTAGTTTGGTTTCTCACCTTGTCATGTCACTGTTACACTTGGGGCCTCATTTACAAGAAAGTGTCAGTGCAGCACCACAAACCATTTGACTGCGCAACCTTGCAGCACTTTCAAAGCACACAGATGCAAAATATTTACAGAAATATGTTGCATTCCTGCGCTCTCCCCAGCATTGGCACACAATGGGCTGCCATGTGCCGACACAGGCACCCTTGCACCATGGTGCAAGGATGCCAGCGTCACAGGGATGATTATTTATGTGCAGAAACAATCTGAAATGGTGTTTTTCAACTTCTATGTGTGCTGCATTTGAACACATAAAACTTGCAAAATGTCATTTTTTTAATGATAATTTATGTTCAGGAAGGGACTAAACATGGGCGGATTTTGCGGATTCGCAATCCGCGAATTTGTGGATTTGCGTATTTGCGGATTGCGAAAATCCGCAAAATCCGCGAACTCTCGCGGATTTGCGGATTTTTTTGGGGGTGTGTGTTCGCACGGGTTTCTGCAAGTTCGCGAGGGTTTTGTACAATTTTGCAAATTGCGAACTTACTTGTCGGGTCGCCAGTTTTGCGAACTTGTTGTTTCTACGTGCCCAGCCTGTTTGCAAGGCTTTCTTCATCACTGCCACCCTCTGTCACCACTGGCACTCTCTTTGGTCACCCATGCCACCCTCTGGCTCACCCATGTCACCCTCTGTGTCATCACAGCACCCTCTGGTTCACCAGTGTACATTATTGGGGCAAAGCAAAGCACTGCCATCCTCTGTCAACACTGGCACTCTGGTTCACCCATGCCACCCTCTGGCTGGCACACCCATGCCACCCTCGGTGTAATCACAGCACCCTCTGATTGACTAGTGAGTGTACATTATTGTGGCAAAGCCAAGCACACCTGCACTAAGTTTTGCAAACAACAACACCTGCCCTGCCCCAACTGACATTAACGAAAGCTGGCACCTGCTTGTCTGCTCCCTTTCCTTTTTGTTGCAATAACAGGATGCAATGGCATACTTGTAACTATTCTGTGACTGTCAGAGCAGGGTCACACAATAGTTGCAAGTAGGCAACCGTATTCTGGAGGGCCCCTTCAGGAAGCACTACAGGTAAATGGTTACAAATGATGAGCTCGAACTTTTGCACCTGCTCGTTGGTTTTGCTTTTGCAAAACTCGTTTTTCGGTAATTTCGCCCTATTCGCGAGGCGCGGCGTCGTGCGAACTCGACCGTGGAAGCCGCGAACTCGTGCGAGTTACCCCAAGGTTGAGTATGGGCGCCGCCATTTTGTTTGCGTGACGTATTTCCGTGTCCGCCCGCTATGTGTAATCTCGCGCAATGAGCGCATTGCGAATGCAAGTTCGCACGAGTTCGCGAGAGAAATCGCGTGCGAACTTACTTACGCGCACGTGATCGGGCCGCCATCTTGTTTTTCATTCATTCCTATGTGTCTGGGTATGGTGTTTCTATCCTCTGTATATCTCTGCCATCCTTTGCTTGTTTTAATATTTTTTTGATCTATTTAACTTATTTTCTATCCCTCTATTTTTCTAGGTCTATATTTTTGTGTTTTAGACTACTTTTGTTTACTTTTCAACTACTTTTTTAAACTTTTATTTCCTTCTTGCCTACTCTTATTCTTTTTCATGTTGTCTCCTTACTGCTAACACCTGCCCAGAACATGGTGAAGACAGCTGTCAAGCTGCCCAAGACGGGCACCGCAGCCCGTGCCCGGCTCCCGTGTGGCCGCTTGAGGGCGGAAATGGTGGTGCCCCGGGAGATCTTCAGCCCTGAGGAGGAGGGCGCACTCGTTTTTTATGTGCAGCGCCGTCTCCCCAGGACCATCGCGGCAGGCGGCAGGATCGCTGCTGGTTATACCAACAGCCAGGAGCGACGGAAGCGGTGGGGGCAGGTGTGCCGGGCCCTTTTTATCATCACGGGGGTCCAGCGCACCTACAATCAAGTGACCCACCGCTGGACCGATATCCTGGACCGAGAGCGTGACCTGCTAGACGTGCTGGGAGTGGAGGTCCCCGGGCTTGGTGAGTAGTAGTAGCAATTTTTTCATCACTCACTACTCTGTTTTTTCTCCTGCTCTGTGTGACTGTGTTATATTGCAAATGTTTGCTTTAATTTTTTTACAAAGAGCAATAATGCTGCTGATTACATTGATAAGAGAGGTAAAATAATATTTCAAAATCTTCTGTGCATTTCAGGTGCACTGTTCTCCTTCTCTGTGGCGGTGCCACTGCTTATTTGTTTTCTATTTTGTGTTCATTTAATTGGGCTGAGTAATGTATGAGTGTATTTTACAGAACTGCGTAATGCTAGACACAAAGGGGCAGATTTACAAGCCCCTTGTGCCACGTTTACGCTGCCTTACCTGACGCACAGCGACGTAAACGTGGCGCATCCCTGCGAGTCATGTACAACGTGATGCATCTAAGGAGATGCGCCACGTCAAGGCTTGGTCCTGCGCCACAATGGGTGCATTCCCACGCAGGGGGGGGGGGCGGATTGGGGGTGGCGGTCAGGCAGCTGTGCGCCTCGCAAAAGTGCCTGCGTGAAATCTACAAGATTTAACGCAGGCACTTCCGCGACGCTGCTGTGTCAATTCTTTATGCCTGCTTGCTTGAAGCAGGCGTAAGGACTGATGCGGTATGTTGAGTATTGGGCAGCCCTGAGCATTGCTATAGTTGCATCGCGCCCGCGACGCGACTCTAGAGATGCGCCCCTCTTTCGTCACGAGATGCGTCACGCATCTGCCTACCCTTGCGCCAGGGTTTGCCGCATTGTAATAGCGGCGCATCTGCCGTGACGCAAGGTTAGTTTTGCGTTACGCATTTGTTCTGGTGCACATCTGGAGGTGTCCAGCTCAGAACTCGTAAGTATGCCCCTTCGTGTCAGATTAGCAAATACCTGCGCATCCCTGCAAAGTGTGCGGCACGCCAGCACCACCCATGGTGCGCCGTATTTACAATGTGGCACACCATGGTCCCAAAACGTCACCGAAGCGTTACGCATCGGTGCCGTAAAGGCGGCTCATTGATGGAGTTGCGTTGCAACGATGGCGCAGCTCCAGCAATGCTGCGTCAAGCCGTAAGTCTGCTTCATGCAGGCGCATGGTTTCAGTGACGCATCATTGTCCTAAATGACTGATTGAAATTTTATATATTCCCCATAGCCACTTTTAGCATGCGTTCCTGCGCAGGAACGCCCTCCCTTGTGCTGGAACGCTCCCTTATGGCGCAGGGCTTTAGAATGGGATGCATCTCCCATATGCGTCACGTTGTTAATATACACCACACCATGGCGCCTCTCTTGTTGTGGCGCTGCGTCACAAAATTGATGCAAGAATGGAGCAAAAGAGCTGCAAGGGGCTTGTAAATCTGCCCCTAGAGTAGAGGCTCAGGTGCAGTCCTTCCTTTGTAGCCCTCATTTTGGCTGAAATAGTTGGTTCTTGTTCTTTCTAAATGTTTGATTTGGTTGACAAGGACATCGGCAAGCAGCAATCATCAATGTTTTCTGTTCATTCTTTCATGTTGTACGTCAGGTCCGCCCAGGGGCAAGCGGACAGAAAAAGCGGATGCAGTGGCTCCAAAGGAGGAGGATGCAGGCCAGGGCGGCGAGTGCTCCTTTGCTGGCCCCAGTAAGTTTTCATTTAAATATAGAGGACCTATTGTTGTCCAATTGTTCCTAATTTAATTTTTTCGAAATAGTGTTGAGATAGGAGCAAAATCAATAATACTACTGTTGCAGGGACAATTCTCCACAAACCGAACTATGGACACCAAAGACCAGAGTAATAATATTTCAGAGTGGCGTGTTTGGCACACTGTATAAACCTGGTAGTGTCAGCGGCACGGACTCCTCCTTGCAAAAATTGCAAAACCTTTCGCTCAGTCACTCTAGTCTGGAGGACCAAAAACCACAGAGTCTATTCAAGTTTAAAAGCTTTATTAAAAGTTTAAGTAAACACATATATTAAAATAAAGTTAGTTGGAAATGGAAAAGTGCTTGGTGCTGAGTTGATGAGTAATGGAACACATTTCTTGTGGTCGAGCCGAGCTTTCACCTGGTTTAAAGTTGATGTTGCTCTTGTCCTTAGAAGTCCAGTTTCTGTCTGTTCAGAGAAAAATGATGTGTGTTAAAATTAATCAAGCATTCATCAATTATGACAAAAAAATGCAGCAAGACAACAACCTTCCCTGGAAGGAGGGACAATTTTACTTTAGACTAGAGTAGACAGTCAATTAATTTTTCTGTTGTTTTCACATTTCTTCATTCATAGACCAAATACTAGTGAGTGGTGTAATCTAACATTCTTAAATCTACTTTGTAGGTGGAACATCTGGTGGCGGGGCCAGCTCGGATGTGGTGGTGATCATTGACTCTGAGTCCGAGGATCACTCTGTGGAGGAGGCGGCGCAAGAGGAGTCGGACCAAGAAGTACAGACTGTGAGGAAGGAGACAGTGGCGGTGGCGAGTACAGGTAAGCTGGATCATGGTACTATCTGACTCTTAGATAGGATATGATGTGTATCCAGTGGTGGCCCAGTGACAAATTACAATATGGTAATTACAGCAGGCTGGGACCGACAGACAGATAGAGGCAGAGACAGAGAGAGAGGAAGACAGAAGGAGAGAGAGAGAGGGAGGGAGCCAGAGGGAGGGTGAGGGAGGGAGACAGAGAGAGAGAGACAGCGAGGTAGAGGGAGACACAGGGAGACATAAAGAGGGAGACAGAGAGAGAGAGAGAGAGAGGGAAACAGACATATCGCCTGGGCTTCTGCCAGATCTGTTTCATATGAAAGAGCATCAAACCAAGGATACAAGTGAGTTGTGGAAAGGGAAATGGTGATTCAAGCGCCCCCCCTTGCCCCTCCCTGCGGACGCCCATGATACTGGCCTGAATAGTTTTGTACTGCGCTGGCTAGTTGCTAGTTGTACTGTGACACAACTTCCTGCTGAATTGTTTTGTGTTAATCATATTCTTAAAGAGCATTGGTTACATATTATGTCTTTCTTTCTTCATATAGTTGGTAATACTAAAACCTCAAAACCGACGAGGAGTATGCTGGCTGTACTGGCCCGGCAACGGAGGCTGGAAGCAACTGTTGCCCAATATCGGCGGCTGTTGGAACTGGAGGGGGACGACACGCAGTCCAGTGCATCAAATGTAACATCTGCATCCTCCTCCGTGACCCCACGTTCTGCCGGTAAGCGCAGTGCTCCAGCCAAACGGAGCCGTGCTGGCAGACGCCACCGCCAAGCAGCAAAGGCTGCACCTCACAGCAGTGTAAAGGCTCGCTTGCGCCGAGCACTCCGCAGAGTGTCCGACCTAGAGGCGGAGGTCCAGAAATGGAAAGAGTATCAGAATGTGGTGGAGGGCCTCCGCTTAGATCACGCCACCCTCCAGGAGAAGTACGATGCCCTGGCCCTAAGGCATGATGCCCTGGAGGCCAAACTCAACACTGTGCATCCCTAGAGTGTCCCTTGCCCCTTTTTTAGAGACTTTTGGGGGGTGGGAATTGGGAGTTGGGTTTTTTGGGGACTTTTGAATGACTATTTATTTGTTGGGGTTAGGGAGGGTCTTGCGGGAGATTATTTTGTTAGGGATATAAAAATATACTTTTTCAAACTTTATCTGAGCATACCTGTTTTTTTACTACTTTTGAGCTTGGTGGGTGGTGGTTTTGCAGTAAGTTCATTTAACTGAACACTGTCATCGTGTTGGTTGACGTGTAATAGGCCAAATGTTTTCCAAAGTAAATGCCTGTCACAGAGTTTGTTAATTCAAGAGCCCTAGGACTTTACTACTAGTACCACTGTCACTCTCTCGCCTCTCCGAATACTCCATTATACTACCTTCCATCCAAACGCTTATCTTACCTGTAATTTGTGTTTGAGGGCTGGCTCCACCTGGAATTCACAGTGTCCTAAAGCGTTCTGCAGCAGGGCCCCAACTGGAGTTTCCGGACGTGGATTTTCTGCAAAACAAAAGCAATCAACATTAGAAATATGGCAGCGGTGCTCACAGACCCCAAAATCCTAGAAGCCCCACAGACAGCACCCCTAAGACAGGCAAGCTAGCAATAATAACGCCTAAACGTTCACGTGTAATTGGCCAAATGTTTTCCAAAGTAAATGCCTAACCAATTTCATCCCTTAATAGACCTTGCCAGCAATGGCCCAGCCAAGACCCGTAAACCCAAGCGCAAACAAGTTTGACACCCCCCAAACAGCCAAAAAGCAAATCGGGGAAAAAAAGTCACACTTAGCAAAATGTATTTAAATGAGGACTCACTACTTCCAGTCCCTCTTTAGGGGACTCGTCAACGTAAGTTTCTTCATTGTGCAGATTCCAGGCATCAGCATTACGGGAAATGGATAGGGTGAGTCTGGAGGAGGAGGATAGATGACCAGGACTGAGTTCTTGTCAACTAACTGTTGTGAACCTGAGGAATGCTGCGGCATCAAAATCAAGACAGTTCTGCTGATGGGCTTGTTGTTGCTTGTGATGGGGTGATTACAGTTTTGTTGTGAATGTGATCAAGCACTTGCTAAAAAAAGAAAGACACACAGGAATAAAAGTGAATAAGGACTAATGTTAAAGTTAATTAATTATTGACTCATTTTCAGAACTCGCTGTCAGGGAAGCAGAACTCGTCCTCATACTCTGCAAATTCAGTCGGTAGTACTTCTGGTAACTGAGGAGAACTTTCCTCAGGTAGGTCGGTGTCCTCTACTTCCTGCGTGCATTCTCGTACTTTGTAATCTGGTGGTATGAAGTGCTGGTTCATCTTTATCATGGTGAGCCGCTCCACATTTGCGGGCAAGAGGTGGGACCTTTTGCAAGTCACAATGCCACCAGCAGAACTAAAAACACGTTCTGAAGACACGCTTGCGAGTGGGCAAGACAAGTAATTGATAGCCAGGTTGGTGAGCTCTCGCCATATGTTTCTTTTCCCATGCCAATACGCCAATGGGTCCTCAGTAATATTGACCGCTGTGGAGTCATCCAGATAGGCCTGCACCATAGAAACAATGTTCTCCCGGATTCCTGTACTTTGCACTCTGTGTCCTTTCTGGGACAAGGAAACCCTAGCTCACTTAGCCAATCCGCTTCAGACATATCGCCTGGGTCTGGTGCAGATGATACGGTTGCTGGTGTGGTTAATGGCTCAGAGGAAAAGTCTCTCACTTCAGCCACAGGCACGGATGCAGAAGGGTTTTTTTGGGACGCCTGATGGCCTGCTGATTCACTAGTAGTACTGTCTTCAAGTTCTCCTACAGTTTCCTTCCGCTCTCTTTCAAAACGAATGGCTGACTGAGCTAGCCAACCTTTGTACTCTGTAACATTTGATGTTTCAAAAGGAATTATTACTTTGCCAAACAATGGCTTTTTGTAACGTGGATCCAGAATAGTAGCACAAATGTAGTGCTGTTGTTTCTTGATATTTACAAGCCGTTTATTGCTAACTAGGCGATGTAATAATCTCTGCGCCAACTCATATGCTTCATTCTTTCCAGCATCTTTTAATTCTGAAGACACCACCTTGACTTGGTGCTCGAGCTTCAGCAACAATGGGATAGCTTTGCTCAAAGAACAGTCCTCCCTGCTGACGTCACGCGTGAAGACCTCAAAAGGACGAAGCATGTCTGTCAGGCTTTTAACTAGCTGCCATTGCTCCACCGCTAGCATCATTTCTGTCGTATCACCACCCAGGTTGTAGAAATACTCATTGACTACTGGAAACAGCTCATGCAGACGCTCAAGCATGTAGAAGGTTGAGTGCCACCTCCTGGATAAGTGCTTTCACTGGCATTCTACGTACATTTTGCTGGCGCCTCAGCTCCTTCCAGGCCTTAAAAGAATGGTTGAAGTGTGTGCATATTCTTCTGCAGATGGTCAGTATTTGGTCGACTGCAAGTTCTTTTTTCAAGAACTTTTGCACGACAAGGTTCATACAGTGCGCCAAACACGGCACTCTGAAATAGTAACCATTCTCCATGGCCTTAACTACATTGCTGCCATTATCAGTAGAAACATAACCAACCTTGCAATTTCTTGGGGGCAGCCATTGCGAGACCTTTTTGTTAAAGTCATCCAAAATGTTGACTGCAGTATGACTTTTCTCCATGCCAAACATGGCTAATGTTGCATGTTTACGAGCACCCTTAAAAATCTCGGCCAAGTCACCACCTGCATTTATCTGTTTTGCAACCCCTGAAAAAGAGACCCAGTGTGCAGTGATGCACATGTAATCAAGGGCTTGGCAACTGGTCCACATGTCTGTTGTCAGGTGTATAGTGTGAACAGCACTCTTCTGCAAAGCTGCCCCAGCCAACTCAAGCACCTCTTTATGTAGTGCTGGAACAGCAACCCTGGCAAAATAGAACCGGCTAGGAACCTTCCATTTAGGGGCCAGTGTTGCCACGAGTTCAAGAAAACCCACATTTTCGACAAACGAAAAAGGGAGAAGGTCCACCGCTAGCATTTTAGCCAGCTTAGTGTTATACAGGCGTACAATTGGGTGGTTGCGTTGAAATTGCACATCTGAGGAGAACATGGCTGAAATGGTGCGCTGGACAAATTTACTGGATGATGCTGATGCCTTCTTCGACCCACTTCTGCTCAGTGTTGACATTTTCCGCATTGGTGTGTCTCCCAGACTCTCAGTGTGCCTCCTATGTGTTCCGGAGGGTGTGGTGCTGCCAGGGGTACTGGGTGCAACCGGACAAATGTCTGACGCTTCTTCTACCTCCCCGTCATCTTCAGATGAAACACCTAGTATGGGTATATTTTGGCCACTTGCCCTTTGGGATTGCTTTCCCTTGATGTTTGCTAGGTGCCCAAACCATTCGATAGCGTGCCTTCTTTGAAGATGACCTATCTGGCCTCTGATTCCATAGTTGGTACCAGTCTTACCACGGCTAACTCCAGTCTTACAAATGCAACAAACGGCTATGTTATCATACTTTGCATGGACACTAAAAAAGTTCCAAACTGGGGACTGGAAACTTCTGGTTTTGCCGCACGAGATGATACTGCCAATGCCAGATGAAGCAGTGGTGGATGAGCCTTGCAGACATCTACTGGGTTGTGCAATTATTGCAGCAACCCTACTTGAGGGAGTCGAGCTGGATGGAGTCCCCCTCTGGGGAGAAAATATGGGAGCTGTAGGTTTTGTTGAACTTGTTGTACTACTTGACTGCGTTGGTGGTGCTACCAGTGCCACGTCGCCAGGGTCACGCTCAGAATGACGTCGGGATAGGGTATAAATGTCTGTCTGCTGCATGGCCGGTGTGGCTGGAATGACGTGTGTGATGACTAGGTCATTGCTGTCATCCTGTTCAACAACATCAGAATGCACCACTTCATCAAGTCTGACGTTCGGATCCATAAGTATGAGCTTTCCGGGGCCCTTCCTTTTAACATTTGATACCTTTCGCTGCTCATGGTGTGTCTCCCTCTCAGACGTCAGAGATGGTTGCCAATCTAGATCCAGATCATCATCTGATGGAGCAGGGCTTGAAGAGGAACTTCTACACACACTCCTTGATCTTTTCCTTGGTGGGGAGCTGGGAGAAAATGAATCATCAGGAGGAATGCCTTCGTCTTCCTGACATGATACCCCGGCTCCAAAGTCAATTTCCTCCTGTGCCCCTACTTCTGGAAGAACAACCATTGTGGGCACTTGCACCGCTCCATGCGCCGCTACATGGGCCTCTTCACTGACCTCTACTTGCAACTCTCCATGGACCTCTCCTTCTCGGCCTTCTCCTTCTCGGCCTTCTCCTTCTCGGCCTTCTCCTTCTCGGACAGCTCCTTCTCGGCCAGCTCCTTCTCGGACAGCTCCTTCTCGGACAGCTCCTTCTCGGACAGCTCCTTGCGCATGTACTTGTGCTTGTACTAGTAGCCCATGCAGTTGTTGTTGCGGCTTTGGTTGTTGAATAGTACTTGTGAGATGAGTTACAACCTGTGTTGATGGTGTGCTGCTACTTTCTTGCGATGAGCCAACATCACTGGTCGTTGGTGATTGAACTACTAAACAGGCTACCTGTGCAGCACTCATGGTGGGCCTTTTTTTTCCCAAAATGTAGCGGTCGAGCCACCAGTCTCCTTGGTAAGTGGTGCCACTTGCTTCTTCTTCTCCTTAGTAGAGACATTTTTCTTGCAAGAGGAGCTACGGGCACCTCTTTTTGGAGCCATCTTCTTCAGATGTCGGAACAACAGGCCGCAGCAGGACTTCTTCCTGGCACTGATGCTCAACGATGATGCGGAGTTATTGACTTTGTGCACCTAAAAGCAAACGAAGACAGAGGAACATCAGTAAATATATGTTGCATATGTAGCGCTTCAATAAATAGTTTGCAAGTAGGCATTTATGAATACACACATGCACACCACACAATATGGAAATTTCAAAATTAGGATTTGCAAAATTTTTGGGAAACAGGAATTTAACATTGCTCCAAGAGAGCACACACAGAGAGGGTTATAGTTTCATGTACCACTGACTCCCCCTGGGCTAAATGGATGAAAGCAAGGCAAAATGGGTGCAGACCTATGGCACAAAGCTCACTGCCTGCCTTCAAAATGGCCACTTGACCCCCATCCACATGGCCAGGACCATGCCTCAAAATGGCCCCCACCAACATAGCCAGCCCCCAACCCCTACTCCAAAAAGTCAAAAAACACAACACCAATCAAATCACCACAATCCAATGCCATCCATCAAGTTTCAGAAGGTTTATGCTGCCTGATGGTGGTTTTCTGGTGCGAAATTGCAATTTTTGCAATTTCGCGAGTGCGAGATTGTTGCTTCACGACGCGAACGTGGCGAATAACCAGCAAAATCCGCGAACAGACGGATTCTGGGCCCCCTGGGCATGATAAAATCACAGCACACTGGGTGCAGGCCTATGGCACAAAGCACACAAACTGGCTTAAAAATGGCCCCTAAACCCCCACCCACACGGGACCAGGCAATAAACTGGCCCCCACCCACATAGCAAGCCCCCAACACCACCCCAAAAAGTCGTAAAACACACAAAAATCACAACAATCCAATGCCATCCATGCCCTGGCCAGAATAATGTTAAAATTAAAGAAAACAGTTGTATCATGCATGCACCCATAACTAAGCCTGGTAGTTTTCAATTCATGTGCAGAATTGTAATTTTTACAATTTCGCGAGTGCGAGATTGTTGCTGCGCGGGACGCGAGCAGTGCGAACACAGGCAAACATTTTTTTTTAAATCCGATTTTCGGGTAAGTTAGAGGCCCCCTGGGCATAATGAAAGGAATCAGAGCAGACTGGGTGGGCATAGGGCACAAAACACACTGCCTGACTTCAAAATGGCCGATTGACCCCATCCACATGGCCAGGACCTGCAGGACCATGCCTCAAAATGTATTTATTTATTTTATTTTTATTTATTTTTAAGCTTATATCGCGCACAGCTACCCACAGTGGGTTTCCTGGCGCAAGGGATAGACTAAAGAAGAAGGAGGCAACTTCACCTGATTTGAGCTATAGCAGACTATTAGGCACGTTGAGTGAAAAGCAGTGTCTTTAAGGCCTTACGGAAGCGGAACAAATTGGTCTCTAATTTTAGAGCCAAAGGGAGTGAGTTCCAATATTTAGGTCCTAGAGTGGAAAAGGAGCGACCTCCCATCTTTGTCAGCTTCCATCTTGGCATGGTAAAATTTCCCATGTCTGATGACCTTAATGGCCGTAAGGGTTTATAGGGTGTTATCAGCTTTTGGAGGTAGGCTGGGGCACTGCCCTGCTTAACCTTGAACATATAGCAGAGTGCCTTGAATTTGATACGTTCAGGAATACTCAACCAGTGAAGGTCATGTAAGGCGGCCTTGGCTGAGGAGCGTCTAGGAACATTCTTAAGAAGGCGTGCAGCTGCATTTTGCACTACTTGTAGCACCTGTAAGGTGGCTTTGTCTGCACCCAGATAAAGGATATTGCCATAGTCCAGGCGAGATGTTACAAGCGCCTGGACTACAGTTCTGCGGGATGGAAGAGGGAGCATCCATAGGATCTTGTGGAGCCACCGTAACATTGAAAAACAGATGGCCGCAACCTTAGTGGCCTGTTGTCGCATAGATAATCTATCATCTATGATAACACCCAGGTTGCGGACAGCGGTGGAAGGAGTTGGCGCGGTACCCAATTCAACAGGCCAGTGGCTGGGACCCCAGAGATGTTTATTCCGGCCCAGGATGACCACCTCGGTCTTCTCCCCATTCAGTTTGAGACAGTTTCTCCGCATCCAATCGGCCACAAGAGTGAGGCCTGACTTGAGTGCGGAGATGTTGTTCTCGTCTCTCCCTGATAGGGAGAAGACAATATGGGTATCATCCGCGTATGAAAACAGGGTAAGTCCCGCCTGTTCTACAATGGATGCCAAGGGTTTAACATAAATATTAAATAATAAGGGACTAAGGATTGAGCCTTGAGGGACACCGCGGGTAGAAGGACAGATGGTGGATGCTGCTTTAGGAGAGAACACTTGAAAACTTCGGTCATTAAGGAAAGACACCAGCCAGGCCAAGGCCTGGCCACCTACTCCTAGAGATTTCAGAGAGTCAATAAGGATGGAATGTGACACGGTGTCGAACGCTGCGCTCAAATCCAACAGGATGAGCGCCATAGTGTTACCTTGGTCGACACCGTGCCTCAGACTCTCCGTTACCCCCAGGAGTGCTGTCTCAGTTTAATGCCTAGGCCGGAAACCCGACTGAGAAGGGTGGAGAAAGGCGGTGTTTTCGACCAGTTTAGAGAGCTGTGAATTAATGTGTCTCTCCAATATCTTCGAAAAGATTGGCAGCAAGGATATCGGGCGAAAGTTGGCAGGGTTGGAAGAATCAGCACCTGAGTTTTTTAGTAAAGGTACCACCATGGCGTGTTTCCAAGGTTGAGGGACCTGAGCCTCGCTCAGAGAGGTGTTTAATAGCTTAATAAAAATGGGATGGGTGAGGGGATCCAATTGTTTTAAGATTTTGGCCGGGAGCACATCCTGTGGGGAGCCAGAACGCACGCTGTTTAAACAGGACACAAAAGAAATGGTGTCTAGCGGCTGCCAGATAGTGATGGTGGCATCAGAGGTTGCATTCACCAATTCCTTGGCCATGTTAGGAGAGATGAAAGTGGTCTCAGAACATGGAGAAAAGTGGTCATAGATAAGATCCACTTTCTTTACAAAATAATCTGCCAAGGATTGGCATTGTGCGGCATCAAGAGCCGGGGGAGGGGGAGTGGAATTTGCACCGGTCAATTTTTTCACGACAGAGAATAATACCTTAGGGCAGTTTTGTGCATCAGTCACTGTTCTCGTGGTGTAATTTGGTTTTGCAGCTGTTATGGTACTTTTTTAAGGCTTCTTTATATGTGATTTTACGGGAAGGAGAGTAGCCTTTTCTCCATTTTCGCTCCAGGATCTTACATTGTGAGCGAAGACTCTTAAGTTGTTCCGAGTACCATGGAGCAGGAGGATGATGTATAACTGAAGACTTAGACGTCATTGGTAACGCCCGTTCTACAGCATTAGTAAGCCAAAGTTTCGTAACATCATCAAGAACAGTAATCGATGCCTCAATAGACGGAAGAGTTCTGATCAGTAGTTTGTTAAGTTCTGGAATGCTGACCTTCCCCCAATTCCGAGATGGCCCCAGTTTTCCTGTCAGAGATCTAGTTACTGTATCAGCCATATCTAAGGTGAAAGGAACAGCTAAATGAT
This sequence comes from Lissotriton helveticus, assembly GCF_964261635.1. NCBI lineage: Eukaryota > Metazoa > Chordata > Amphibia > Caudata > Salamandridae > Lissotriton > Lissotriton helveticus. The sequence goes on from NC_136068.1 coordinate 1,106,638,747, forward strand.
CAGACCAAGTAATTTGTAAAGCTTCACGGGAACAATCTAAAGGCAAAATCGAAAAAATAGGGTCAAGTAGGTGGCCGGCACAATGTGTGGGACCAGTGTTGAGTAAATGGAGATTAAAAGCTTCTAGGGTGGAAAAGATCTGATTTCTATAAGAGCATTCGTTATCATCCAAATGAATGTTTAAATCTCCTAGAATAGTAAAATTAGATGCTTTAAGCAGGACTGGGGCTAGTAGGTCAGGTAGTGAAGTTATCCAATGACTCGCTGTCCCAGGGGGACGATATGCCAGTAAGCCTGACAACGTAAATTGAGGGGTTATGGACAGTTGGAATAGAGCTGACTCACAATCTTTTTGGGTTGCATCAACCAGTTTACAATTATATATATTCTTGTAGATAATTGCAATTCCACCCCCTCTGCCAGAAACTCTATCTTGGCGAAGAATAGCATAATTAGAGGGGATGGCATCTGCAATATCCGGCCCTGAACAGTCCCTGAGCCACGTCTCGGTCAGAAATATCGCATCCGGTTGATGTTCAGCAAGAAAATCAAATACATTGTATCTGTGTTGAGGTAAAGATCTACAATTTATGCTCCAAAAGCTTAGTGGAAGATTAGGCGAGATTATCCTGGGGGTCGCCTGTCTATTTCGTCTGCCGTGGTGGCATAAAGATCTGCACATGGTAGGATTTTTCAATGAATAATAACAGTGAGGACAACGAAACTTAGTGGGGAGGAAAGGGTATAAAGAACAATTGGTATTGGGGGAGTTGCGCAAAGCATACAACTCAACAAAAGAGTATGAGATTACCATGGTGAAAAGGATAGCTTTGCTCACCACCAAAAAGATTATGCCAGAAGATTATGCCAGAGCCCAGACTAGCGCGGACGGGCGCAGACGGGCTGGACTCTGGCGTGACTCCGGCGAGCATCCGGCGCGTCCGCAGCGCGGAAAGGCCCTTCCCCTTTTGTGCTGTCTGGAGCGCCTCACGGCGCAGCCCGACCCAATATGGCCGCTGTCCTGCCCTCGCCTCCCCGGGACCAACTCTCAGCGTCGATACTCAGCTGAGAGTGGCCCAGACAACAGAGGGAGCAGAGGAGACAATTCCAGAATGCAAGCGCTGAATTTTAAAAAGTTCCTAAAGGTAAAATACTCCACGAGTTAAATGCAAATAAAACGCCTTTTTAATCAAGCGTGGCGAAGCGCTGCTAATATTTCAAGGGTAGAGCAAGAACCTCCGGCTTTTCGCCTCAGAGGGTGAAGAGCTCCCACACATAGCCAGCCCCCAAACCCACCCCAAAAAGTCAAAAAACACACACAAAAATCACCACAAACAAACATCAACTTATCAACTTACTTGTAAATCAAATTTCTAATCAAAAAGTAATCCAAAAGGCCTCAAAGCCAAATCTCCAGCAGCATCCACAAAAAGTAATCCTTCCCAGTCAAGATCGAATTCAAAGTGGCCAGGAAATGGACTAAGCAATGGGAGGAGCTTGCTGGACAGGAAGAGGAAGTTGGAGACTGGGTCACTTCCTTCACCCCTCCCCAATTGTAATTTTTGTAATTTCGCGAGTGCGAGATTGTTGCTGCCCGCGCCGCGGCCCGCGAGCAGTGCGAACACAAGCAAAAAATCCACCGCGCGCGGATTTGCGTATTTTCGCCACATCCGCGAGAGTTTGCGGATTGCGGATTTACCGAAAATCCGAAAAATCCGCGAGCGGAACGGATTTTGCGCCCATGCTTAGAAGGGACACCTTCCTGTAGAAAGAAAATCACCTCTGGTGATTTCCTTGTTCTGTGTGTGCTGCAGAAGGCTGCACGCATAGAAAGAGAAAACAAAAAAAGGAGAAATTATACATGTCTCCTCGTTGCACCTCCCTACGCCTCCCCTGGGACGTGCAGATTCAGTTGCATTTCCAGGTTTGCGATTTTTTCATAAATTTGGAAATGTGACAGGTTCCATGGGTGCTGCGTGGAAACACCTACAGCAACACCCATGGAACACCCCTTTCACCCAAATTGCTGCATGTAAAGGGGCCATATTTACAAGGATAGTAAAAGCCATGCAGGGTGGCTTTTCCTATTCTTGTAAATAAGGGGCAGTAAAATGTGCCGCTAGTGCGTCACAAAAAGTGACACACTGGTGGTGCAAGGGGCTTGTAAACAAGCCCTTTGTTTTTTTTGTCATACTCTAGGACTCTAGTTTATGTTACTGCCAGCATCTCCACTAGCAGAATTCTTAGGTTGATTGAGTTCTTCTCCTTCCTGTGCAGAGAATAGGGTCTCTTGTTTGCTTATGGTTCTTCTTTCAGGTCTCATAATTTCAGGGGAGGCTGGGTGGCGTTTGGGTGCCTTCATTGTTGCTGTTGTTCCATGTTTCCTCCACATGCATCCCTGGTATTGGTTGTGTGGGCTCTCTTCTCCTTACCCTGGCTCTTTCTCTCAGACAAGGTGGGAGTGTTAAATGTATTCCAGTCCAGTCCGCCACAGAGCAGTTGAACTCCTATTCTGCTGCTGCCCCTGCTTCACAGGAATGATGAGATGGATGAATGGCTTGATCCCTGACAGGAAAATGTTTGCTTTTCACACAGGGTCCTTCTGTCTCGTGATCTACAGAGCATCCGAAGTCAGCTCTGTTACCTCTCTTCCTAATGCCAATCAATGGGTCTCCTCGACCTTGCCTCACCCAAGCATACAGAGGAGTTTCCGAAGAAGTCATTTAGAGGTCAACAGAGGTCACAGTTGCAACCTCTGGACTTTCCCTTTGTGACCCATGGCATTGTTCTTGCGACCCCTAATATTGATCTTGAGATCACTCGCCTCTGTTGTGACCAAGATGCACCAAGAAAAGATAAACCTATTCCAGGTGCACTTCTCCCTTTAAAAGAAAAGAAGACTGTGGCTCAGATCACTGTGATTGTAAACAGTTGCCCAGTCCAATGACAAAGCAACCTACCTTCTAGGCCCAAGGTGCTCGGAATCTTCACCGCAATATAGACAATTCAACTAGGAACACAACTGCTACATGGAACAGGCATGCTGGGATAGGGAATATTTGTAGGTGAACATTTCAAAATGTTGGCATAACCTTTTCTGACCTGTGCTTTTATTTATTAGTTAACTGTATTGCGTCTGTTTGGGCGAGTTAGAGAGAGAGAGAGATTGAGAGAGAAAAGGAGATAGAGCGAAAGAGATACTGTGTGTGTGTATGTGTGTGTTTGTATATATGTGTGTGTGGGATAGAGCATGTGAGCAAGTGTATGAGTGGAAATGACAATTCTGTCACTGGCATATTGTATGTCATTCTTGGCAAAAGTCTGTCTCTGGCATACTGTGTGTAATTCTTGGCATAAGGGGGTAGGCCTATTTCAATTAGGGTATATCCATTGGATACAGTGGGCAACCGCTGCACATTTTGAAAAAATTGTGTCATCTCCTGAGTAGCAATAGGCGATGTTGGCTAATCAAATTCCTGTGCACACGTTTTGAGTATGATGGGCTTCTGGTGTCAGAACCGAATGAAATAACAAAGTTCTTTGATAAATGACGGAATCAACAATCAGTTTTCATGTGTAAAAGAAAGTTGTATTTCAATCTGGTCAGTACAAGACAACAAACCAGCCGACACGTGCTTTGTCACACTGTGTTAAAGATGTGACTCTTCAGGGCTGGGAAGGATATAAAAAGAAAAACAATACAATAAAACCAAAAAATAAATAAAATAACTGTATTAAATACAGAGCGTCAAATACAAAGCAAATGTTGTGAAGCACACAAAAGTCACCAAGAAATCGTGGAGACCCTAAAAGTGTAAGAATAAATAAATGTAGTGAGACCTAGTACAAAGGTAACCCCAAATACTGAAGTGTGAGTGAAATGGTAAAGTATATTATTTACTATAGCTAAATGTCAACTGGTAATAAATTGATAGCGAAGTCAAATGTAAAACAATGCATGTAATAAAAAGATGATCTCTCCTCGTGTTTGATCTAAGAGAAGACAAACGGAAATATATACGATGAGCCAAAATTATTTCAATCAACGTAAAATGGGAGCAGTACTGTGACACGACGTTAATCTTAATAGAGTGACTTTCACAGATACTGAAATGCACAGGTAGGACCAAGCTAGGTGACATTAGTGAAATTGTTCGCTTGTACGTTTCAATAATGTCGAAAAGTAAAGTAAATAAATCGACCCGGTGGTCTAGTAGATAAAGATAATGAAGTAACCTCCCCGTAATGGTAGCTTGCACAAGTGGTGAATGCAAAGTATTCAATCATACTTTAACTTGACGACAAATATTCGAGTCTAATGGTATAAACAGCACATTTCTGTCAAAGAGTAAGCACTGGTGTGGTGGACGAAAAAGGAATATTCGAGTCTAATGGTAAAGCACCACAATCCAAACACATATAAGCAATAACAAAGGTATCAGTGAATAAGGTAATAAATGAAAAATTGCGAAAATTAAGACAAAAAATATTCAAGTCTAAATGTATAAGTGACACAATTTTAACAAATATAAGCAATAGATTTCAGTAAAAATAGGATGTTGATGAAATATTACGAGATAATAGTTAGGAAAAAAGGGCAAAAGGATCGACAGAAAAGGGAGATGTTCCAAGAGTATGCGATGTAAATGAAGTTTACCAAAGAAAAACACACCTATCCGCGGGACACCAGGATAATACTCCATATGTACCGCCCTTTACCTTAGTACTCTTGCCTCACACCGGTTGTTTTATTGGTCCAAGCAGTGAGTATACTCTACTATCCCTTCCTCTCTGTTTTTTACTCTAGGCACAGTTTATTTTCTGTTTTGCTCTTACGGTCCCTTTTCTCTTTTTCTCCACAGTTTTTTGCTCTTTCACCAAACCGTCAGGTATTTTATCCTCCTTCATTCATATATCAGCTTAACCATACGGATAGGTGTGATTTTCTTTGGTAAACTTCATTTACATCACATACTCTTGGAACATCCCCCTTTTCTGCCGCTCCTTTGCCTTTTTTTCCTAACTATTATCTCCTAATATTTCATCAACATCCTATTTTTACTGACATCTATTGTTTATATTTGTTAAAATTGTGTCACTTACAAATTTAGACTTGAATATTTTTTGCCCTAATATTCCTTTTTCGTCCACCACAGGAGTGCTTACTCTTTGACAGGAATGTGCTGTTGATACCATTAGACTAGAATATTTGTCGTCAAGTTAAAGTATGATTGAATACTTTGCATTCACCACTTGTGCAAGCTACCATTGCGGGGAGGTTTCTTCATTATCTTTATGTACTAGACCACCGGGTCGATTTATTTACTTTACTTTTCGACATTGTTGCATCCTACAAGCGAACAATTTCACTAATGTCACCTAGCTTGGTCCTACCTGTGCATTTCAGAATCTGGGAAAGTCACTCCATTAAGATTAACGTTGTATCACAGTACTGCTCCCATTTGACGTTGATTGAAATAATTTTGGCTCGTCGTATATATTTCCGTTTGTCTTCTCTTAGATCAAACACGAGGAGAGATCATCTTTTCATTACATGAATTGTTTTACATTTGACTTCGCTATCAATTTATTACCGGTTGACATTTAACTATAGTAAATAATATACTTTACCATTTCACTCACACTTCAGTATTTGGGTTTACCTTTGTACTAGGTGTCACTACATTTATGTATTCTTACACTTTTAGGGTCTCCATGATTTCTTGGTGACTTTTGTGTGCTTCGCAACATTCACTTTGTATTTGACCCTCTGTGTTTCATACAGTTATTTTATTTATTTTTTGGTTTTATTGTTTTGTTTTTCTTTTTATATCCTTCCCAGCCCTGAAGAGTCACATCTTTAACACAGTGTGACGAAACACGTGTCAGCTGGTTTGTTGTCTTGTACTGACCAGATTAAAATACAACTTTCTTTTACACATGAAAATTGATTGTTGATTGTGTCATTTATCTAAGAACTTTGGGGCTTATTACCAAGCAATAGTGATAATTATCGCTAAGCTTGGTTAGCGGCTATAATTATATCGTCGCGCTCCGACGATTTTTACCGCTGAGATACCTTGATATTATCAAGGTTTGTCTCAAAAGCGGTAAAAATCGTGCGAAATGCATGAATATCACTGTAAAATATTCATGCATTATCGTGACAATGCTCTTAGCCATGTTATCCACCTTCCATTGGATAACATGGCTAAGAACTGCTCTGGGCAGGCGTTAGCTTTTGGAGATAATCGCGCTTAGCGCGATTATTTCCCAAAGTAGCGACGGTTTCCAGTCCCTAACATCTTGGCACGCCCACTTTGCATGTCATTAGCGATAATTATCGCTGACATGCAAAGTGGGCCCCAAGATGATCACTATCTCCTAATAGCTGTCGCTAACTGGTGTTAGCGACAACAAGGTAATAGGGCGATAAAATTATCGCTGCTTTAGCGCGAAAAATTCCCGCTAAAGCGGCGATAAGGCCCTTGGTAATATGCCCCTTTGTTATTTTATTCGGTTCTGACACCAGAACCCCATCATACTCAAAACGTGTGCACAGGACTTTGATTCACTTGTGTAGTGTTTATCTTCTTCCACACAATTGCAGGGGTTGTTTCTTCTTCTTGGTTTGTTCCCCCTGACCTGTTTGCACCGTAACTTAATGATACATTTTCATTTAGACTTTACAAAGGTACACGCTTGGGCGCCATTACTTCCTGTACCTAATCCAAACCCATCACTGTTTCTCAGGCTATGTTGACTTGGTTCTTTGTGACTTTCAGCCATAGTTGTTCTTTTTCGTGTGGCACTGGTGAATCAAAGGCAATGGGTGGTTCCTTCATCTACCTGTCTTTGAGGGTCTTTAGTGCTGCAACTGTGGTCCTCTGTGTCTCTCTTTTGTTTTCCTGCAGTTGGTTGCTGTCTGCTTGGGTACATCATCATTTTCTACAGCCTGGAGCAAGGAAGCTGGACAAGAAGACAATAAAGCTTAGATTATTTATGATGGATCTTGATTTCTTCCAATCCAAATCCCAATTTTCCTTATCAGTGTCTTGGCTTCCAACCGCATGCCACTTTTCGGTCATCCACAAATGTTTTATAAAGAAGTGGATGTGGCCTCCCCAGGTAATTCTAAAGGCAGATAGGAAGAAAGTAAGCCATACTTAGGAACTAGCAAGAGGTTTTCTTTGCTTCTTTTTTCTTTGAGTTAAAATAGGGCAAGCTCCATTTTGTTTATTTGTTGTATATTTTTATTTCGAAGTAAATGTCAGTTTATAAACTATACATAAAAAAAGAAGGAGTATAAACAAATGAAATTATGGCCACACAATAAAGTTATATGAAATGTTAATTCTCAGACTTGTAAATATAAAACAGATAATACAAATATCAAAAGATACCATATCTGAGATACTCATAAAACCTGAAAAGGAAGAAATAGGAACGGTGGACTAGGGAGGCGATGACATAGACATATACAATATGTAGTAAACAATGTATTATAGATAGTTGGAAGATAGTAGCGATAATATCATACAAATATAGCATTTCAAGTGGAGATATTCCCACTAAATCGACAATTTCCAATAGGTGAACAGTAAGTCCTAATTCAAACAAAAGTCTTAGTGGCTAAAGCATCAACAGTTCAAATGAAAACACCAACAGAATGAATATAAATAAGGATGGTAATGAATTAATAAGGAAATTAAAAAGGAAGTGATTCCCTTTTTGTAGTTCCTAAATAGAATAAACACCTGAAATATTACCAGAAATAGAATATTTATTAGCTAGAAGGTGGTTCCAAATTTGGATGAAAGTTCCAACATTGTCCTGCAATCTATAAATTAGTTTTTCATATGATGCTATTTTATACATCTCAATAAGCCATTCATCACGTGTAGGGCATTGTGATGTTCTCCAATGTCTTATCATACAATTTTTTCCTACATTCAGTGCAATAGCTATCAATCGTCTTGTGTGGTTTGAGAGATTTGGGAGATGAGTTACATCATTTAATAGAACTCATATTTCCATTAAAGGAATGGACACTTGTATAGCTCTGTGTTGAGAGCCAGTTATGGAAGACTAATATTCCTTCAAAACAGGGCATCGGAATAACATGTGTAGTATATTGCAATCCTCCTGTGGGCACCTGCAACAGGTAGATTGGTTTAGTAAACCTGCTGACTTGAGTTTATGTGGTGACCAGTACCAGTTATGAAGAATTTTGAAGAGAGTACATTTCATTCTGGCCACTCTGATTCCCTTATTCATGTTCATAATAACATCCTCTCATTCCTCATTGGAATAAGCTACAGTAATTAATCCTTGCCATTTGACATTAAGTTGTGCTACTAATGTGTATGAGTGTAATTTATGCACTATGAGATTATAAAATCAAGAGACTGCACCTTTGATTTCCCCCCAAATTTGTAAGTATTGTAACTCTGGGGAATCCTCAACTATCCAAGATAATGGTCTGAGTCTAGGAAATAGAGCTTGTTTTAGTTGTAAGTATTTTCCCTCTTGGGAGGTAGGGAGTAGGGAGTTGAAATTCTATGTGAATCATTTCAAAGGTTTTAAGCTCATCTTCTAAAGTGAATAAGTGATCCAAAGTTACAATACCTACTCTCTTCCATATATCCAAAGATAAAGTCTGTTTACCTATTCTAATACCAGTGTTATGCCATATGGGGGCCCTTCCATGCAGTCTTGCGTTACTTTGCAGGAGTTTGTTGGCATATAGGTGTGGCGCCGCGGCCAGGGCGACTGACTCCGGAATCTGGGGATCATGGTTCGATCCCCGGCTCCGGCAGCAGGTTAGCCCAGCACCATGTGACTCTGGGCAATAGCTTGCTTAATCTTCCCGAGGGCCCCCAGCGTCTAGAGACCCTTACGGGTGATTGTGCGCTTTACAAATGTGGATTATTATTATTATGCAAATCTTAAGCATACATTGAATAATAGGGTTGGAAATTTGTAAAGCAGGTGATTTATGAGTGTAAAACATGTGCAAACCTGAAGTTGCCTGTAGAGTTTGTCTTTCAATGAGAAGCCATAGTGGGGGATCATCCTGTCTGGGCCAAATATAAACCAATTGAGATAATTGGTTGGCTGTATAGTAAAGCTCAATACACAGTAAAGAAGATCTCTATTTCGCCTGTGAGCAATCAATTTTGAGATTTTAAGTCTAGGTCTCAGGGATCCCCAAATAAAGGTTTTAATACCTTTGTTAATATCTCACAATATTGATATTTTAACTTTCAAAGGCAACATACCTAAAACATAAGTGAAACAGGACACTATAATCATTGTCACTGCCTGTACTCTACCCCAAAAAGACAAGTTAAGATGGGACAATTTTTCATACTCTGACTTTGTTTTGGCAAAGTTATCTTGAATCATAGGTTCTAAACCTGTGTTGATATAAATACCTATTACTTCGGGAGGTTCATTTTCCATTGAAAATTATAGCCGAAAATAGCTGTTTTCATTGTACCCCTGTACAATGGGAGAGCTTCACTCTTATTCCAATTGACTTTGTAGGCAGAAATTATTGAGAAGCGAGAAATGGTAGACATGAGTCTCGGGAGGGAAGTAGGCAGATCAGTAAGTGTGAGTAATATGTCATCTGCATAAAGAAGTATTTTTGAGATCCCTTCTGGTGTAGGAATGCCTGCTATTTGTGAACACTGTCTTATTGCTGTAGCCAACGGTTCAAGTGCAAGAAGGAATAAAAGGGAAGATAAAGGGCAACCCTGGCAGGTTCCTCTTTGCACTAAAAAAGATTTTGAAAGGAAACCCCCACAATTCACTTATGCAGATGGTGTCTCATATAACCATTTGACCTTAGAGATATATTCATTGTCTAATCCCAGCCTATGTAGTGTACGGAACATATAGCTCCATTCAATATGGTCAAAGGCCTTCTTGGCATCTAAAGATAAGGATACTCTGTCTTCTCCAGCATCCTTGGAACGCCAGAGTATGTGAGTCAAAGTGTGCATATAGTTATGAGAGTTTCTGCCTGGGATGAATCCCACTTGAGAATTATGTATGAGTTTAGCGATAACTTGTTTGAGTCTTTTGGCGAGAATAGTGGCTAATATCTTTGAATCTGCAAGGAAAATGGACGATAGTTACAGCAGTATAATGGGATCTTTCTCAGGTTTGGAAAGGACCGTTATGATAGTTTTATTTGTGAGAGATGAGAGGCTACCAGTTTCCTCTGCTTCTTTATAGGCCTCATAAAGGACGTCTGTTGCTTCCGGTTTTACCCAACAGTAAAACTGCCCAGGAAAACCATCATTTCCCGGTGCTTTATTGTATGTAAGATTAGAGATTGCTTGGGCAATTTCATCCTTTGTTATTATGCCTGCCAGTATAAGCCGAACCTGTTCATTGAGGCGGGGGACTGTTATTTTATAAAAACAAATCCTGATCTTTGTGGTGCTCATCATCAACCTCCGATCTATATAACTTCTCATAATATTCTGCAAATGTATTAGCTATTTCCAGAGTCACAGTTATTAGCTTACCTTCAGAATTATAAATAGATGGAATAGTTCTTAATTTTGAGCCTTAAGTCTTTATAACTTACAGTCTGCTTCCGAGGTATATAGTGTATTCAGCTCCATTTTTAGCCTTTTCCAATCTACACTGGAAGCTTCTGTTGGATTGGTAAAAATGAGCATGTGTAAGAGTTGTGATATAATTTTCTAAAATAGTCTGTTGTTCTGTTCTACGTTGAAATTGGCTATGGCAGAATCGCTCATAATTTGCCCCTAATGGTGGCTTTTGCAGCTGCCCATGCAATTTGTGGAGAAAAAACTGAACCCTTGTTGTCTTTCATATAAGTAGTCAAATGTGATTGTAATTGTGATTTTTCTGTTGGTAGTTTGTATCAGGATATGGTTAAACGCCACGGTTTCCTACAAGGGTGTTTCAGACCCCAATCAAGCTGTAGACTGATAGGAGCATGGTCTGAAAGTGCAATTTCTAAAATATCACAATCAAATACATGTGGTATGATAGAATGTGAAATAAGGAAAAGGTCTATTCTAGAATAGGAATCAGGTACTGCAGAGCGATATGTAAACCCCTTATCTGAAGGATGTAGTAAACGCCAAATGTCAGTCAACCCATGATCTTCACGGGTTTCTCCCAGCATCACTCTATATCTGCCATGTGTTGTGTCTAGGGTGCCCGTTCTGTCTAAGATCACATCCGATGCAAGATTCCAGTCAAACCCCAGAGCTATTTTGGAAATTCCCATCTCTGTTAGAATTCTGTTTAGAGGAAGGAAAAAAGGAACTTTGTTACCAGTGTGGGCATAAATAGACCCCACTCCTAATATGTTATTAATGATTTTAAGCTGGGCTAAAATAAACTGACCATTGTCATCTGACCTGGACTGTAGTATTTGACATTGCAGTGTTTTCCGTATCAGAATGGCTGATGTGTGAGGAGGTTTGCAGCTGTAAAGAATCTGGCCTACCCAATCTCGTTTTAATTTTTCTGATTCTATACCAGATAGATGTGTCGCTTGAATGAGAGGAATATCTGTATGTTTGGAGGCAATATAGGAAAGAATTTTCTGCCTTTTAATGTCATGAGTAAAGCCATTGACATTGATGGACACAATGTGCATAGCACTAGTTGTCATGATGCTGATTGGAAGTGTTAGAGTATGTTTGTATTGTGTAAAAATGTATCAAAGAGGGTTAAAAAGGGAAAGGAAGGTTGATAAATGTTGTGGGAATATGGTAATGGAAAACTACTGAAGCGAGAGAAGAAAAAAAAGTATAATTAACCTGAAACCAGAGAAATGCACATGCGTGGGCATGCATGCATGCTCAGTTTTCTCAAAAAATTACCCGGACGGTGAAGAAGAGGAGGAGGGCAGTCCGAGGACGCCGCATGCCAGGAAAGTGGTTTTAATTTCATTTTAAGTCATGTAAAATTAATTGTCAATATAGGGGGATGGTGGGGGCGAGGGCTGGCCTACTCCGCACTGCTTCGTGTGTGCGGAGATTTGCCTTCTCCGTGTTCTCCGCGGAACACAGAGGAGGCAAATATCCGCAGATTCCGCAGACAGAACGGAGGTCTCAGCCAGGGGTTTATTATGAAAAGAACCAAGCCTTGGAGTTTTAAACTCCATCTACGAGATTTGTATATACAAATACAGTATGAGATATACATGGTGTATTGAACAACCATGTAGGAGAAAAGGAAATGAATCATATCCATCAGAGGTAATAACTGGAGTAAAACAGTAATAACATTATATTAATAATAGCATGCATATATACTCATATAGCTGGAAGAAGCAACAGTGGAAGGTTTAGCATCATATACTTTATCAAAAGACGTGGATGACTTCAGAGGTGATCTTGATTTGTCTCTGGTATTTTCCTGTGTGAGTACTTCTACACAGTGAACCACTTTATCTCTGTCAGACTGTTTCTTAAAGGTGCGGAAGTGTAATATGCCTGTACGGTGGCTTTGAGGATCATTCTGTAATTAAAGTTGACTGTTCATAGTTGTTTCGGTCAGGGGTGGTGGTTTTAAGTCCATGTGTTGGTCCCCTAAACTGTCCAGGAAGCGTACCAGATCTTCTGGCTGCAAGCTCCATTTCTTAACGATGTGATGAGGAAGACTAAGACTCTGTGTAGTAAAGATTATCAGTCAGTAACCAGAATTTTACCTTAAACAATTGTTCACTGCTGTCACAGCCCTCCACTCTAAACACAGCTCATGTGTGCTTCCCATACTCAAAACACACCTACAGAATCAAAAATAGTAGTTCCTAATAAGACTGTTCAGGGTGTGTAAAAATAAAAGAAATGTGAGAATAATTAAAAGAAGGGCAATTGTCACTAGGAACATGGGCTACATGGAAGTCAAAGCGAAGTAAAAGCACTTCTCTTTGGTGACTACTGAAAGAATGAGACTGTTATTTCTGCAGCTTGTGGTACCCCTCTATGCTCAGCTACCCCAAGATGTAGCACCATAATATTTTTGTCAGAATATCATTTAACATAAATATGGTGTTGTAAATATTGTTTACGAAAATATCACCTCATTGGAGTTGATAAAAGAAAATTGACAACCAATGGGATGATATGTTTATAAAATTTAGAACACATCAATTTGTCTGACGTTAGATCTGTATGCAGTATTCCGACATACCACATGCCCCTGGTGGTCACCCAAATAGCACATTTATTAGACTGGCTTTGACTTAATTGTTGAAAGGCTAGCACATGGAGGAGGTTTTTTATCGTTCTTTGTATATTTTGTAGCTTTCTTCCTTTCTTTCTTCCTTTCTTTCTTTCTTTCTTTCTTTCTTTCTTTCTTTCTTTCTTTCTTTCTTTCTTTCTTTCTTTCTTTCTTTCTTTCTTTCTTTTTCTTTCCTTTTCTTTCTTTCTTTCTTTCTTTCTTTCTTTCTCTATCCTATTTCTTCATTGAATTCAATGGCTTTGTTCCATCAATCTAACCCCTACATCTTTATATTGCCAAAGTGAAATGCAGTTCAGTTCTAAGGTATCTTAAGGCTGTGATCTGTGTCGAGCGGAAGCTCAAGGCTCTGCTCTCTCAATTACTGTGTGTCACTCGAAGGCGTTGATATCCCTTTGTAACAGCTGCTTTCACACATTACCTTGGAAACAGTAAGATGAAGCAAATTTATTATGAAGAGATGCAACAGCTAGTCCTTGAAAAAGGCGATGTGCTCTCTTGCCCCCAGTGAGAGCAGGCAGCATAAAAAGAATATGTGATTCAGTAGGAAAAGAAGCTCTGACCATTGCCTGGAGCTTGGAGTCTAAGCACCAGGCATTTGTGCTGTCTTCACAAAGCTCCCACTATACTCTTCTCTGAGCATAATGCCCATGAGTAGCATAGGGCTCATTCCTAGTTTGGCAGCACCCGTATATCTGGCCAGTGCCTAGAGCCCAGGACCTGGGTAGAGAAGGTGGCTCTTGTCGATGCCTTGTGGCCAGGTCTGGATCGTCGCGGCCCCAGTCACCCAAAAGGCTTCTTTGGGCAGGTAATTGTGGTTGAACCTGACATCCTTGGAGTGGTTTTCCCCCACCAGTTTGTCTTCAAACCATCTGTTTTTGCTCACTACCTTTTTTGCTGGCCTAGGACTCTGCACACTTTGCCACTGCTAATCAGTGCTAAAGTGCTTGTGCTTTCTCCCTAAAAGCATGGCAACATTGGCTTATTTCCAATCGGCATATTAACTTACTTGTAGGTCCCCAGGAAAGTTGTACTACATGTACCCAGGACCTGTAAATTAAATACTAGTAGTTGGCCTCCAGCAATTATTTTGCCTCTCACTAAAGTAGCCTTTTAAAACACTTCTCAGGCCTTCCATTGCAGCCTGTGTATGCAGGTTTAAATTGCCATCCCAACTTGGCAAAATAAACCTTTTGCCAGGCCTACACCATCCTTTCTAATACATATCAGTCATCTCTAGGGCAGACCCGACACAGTTCATAGGGCAGGATGCACTGTATTTAAAACTAGACATATACTTTCAACTTTTATATTTTACATATTACATATTAGTGAAAAATCCTTAAATTTGTTTTTCAATTCCTACGTCTCTTATAGGATAACTTTGGGTTTCCTTATTACATTTAATAAGTGATAACTTTTGATTGGCAGCAAGTAGGAATATTGACTTTGGTGTCTAAAATATTGGTACCTACAGCCTGTATCCTGGGTCACATGACTAGGTGTAGTTGGGGGATGAGTTGCAGGAAGATGGAGACCGACGCGTGAGCTCGGAGCTCCGCGCCGGTCTTGCCGAATATCCTGAAATAATTGCTGCTGCCACGATACCAACCCTCGCCGACACTGAGTTTCCTTTGGGCTCGATAATTGAAGGTCCTGGGCACCTGAGGCGTGGCGCACACTGTGCTGCGCGGAAACAAAGGTTTTGGCTCCGTGCTAAAAAGATGGCAGCACTCTGAGGCTGGGAGTGCCCGGGGGCCCCTTAGCTGCTCTTCCTGCTTCCCGGACTTGTATACCTGACCTCGGAGAGGGAATAGGGAGACCAGACTCCCTGACCGAGTGCTGGAGGGGCAGTCTGGGTGAGAGCCAGGTGGTGCTCTTCGTGCCAAGTTGTGCTGCCTCGGACGCTGTGCCTGCAGCAAAAAACCTCTGCGTAAAGTGCGGACAACCTCCTTGGGCCGGATTGGAGCCTTTGTTGGAGTGTTGCTCCCTTTGGGTGACCAGCGAGGGGGACATCTCGTGCGGGACTCCCCCTGATGGATCTGCCGTGACTGGAGGAGCTGCGAGCAGATGCCGGTGTTGGTGCCATTTTGGAGGTGGATGCACTCTGCCTTAGCGATTTTGGAACGCGGCAGAGCTTGTTCTGATTGTGGAGTCATTGGGACTGTCCTGACCCCAGGCAGGTGGAGCTTGGTTCACCAAGGGTAGGCGGCTGCTAATTCCAGTGCCAGCTTTTGAATGTGCCGCATCATCTGACGGAGTGCTGGGAATTGTACTTGGAGCTGCCGAGGTAGGGGGCAATTGTTGGCCGGCAGCAGTTGCAGACATTTGGTGCTCCTGGGTGGTGTTGTACCGAGTTGTGTGCGTTCCCCGGAGGGAAGCGGGGCAAGCGATGTCAGACACCTTGGGAGCACTGACAGGGGTCTGTCCGTGGTACCTGGATATTGGTGTTTGGCCACTGGGCACAGACACACAGTAGGAGGGGGGTACTTCCTGGCTGATGACTTCACATTCCTCCGCGAAGTTGTGATTCGCACCTGTCCTGGTGATTGCGTGGCCCAGCACCGCTGATTAATCTTTGGCAGACTGGTGACTTTGCAGTCTTGAGGCACATGGAAGCCCAGGGGCAAACAAGCAATATCTCCCACAGACTTGCAACGCTGGAGAAAAGAACTGAGGATGCCGAAGGCCATAACCGTAGGAATAACATAAGGGTGCTGGGGCTTCCTGAGGGATTGGAAGGGGCCACTATGCTTGACTATCTGGAGAGCTGGCTTTTGAGGCATGGTGGCACCTGCTGGTCAGATCCAATTCTACCCAATTCTACACTTTGGAAAGGGCTCACCGGGTCCCTGTTCGGCCTCTGGCACCAGGGAGGCCCCTGCGTCCAGTGGTCTCTCGTCTCCATTATTATTAGGATAGGGTTTTTTTGGTGCAACAGGCATGCTCTTCTGGGCCATGTGCAGTGGACAATAGCAGAGTGTTGATTTTCCCTGATTATACATTGGAGGTCCAATGTCGCTGCACGTCCTTTTTAACTGTCAAGAAGGCATTGCGTGATGAAGGGCTCCAGTACTCCTTGATGTTCCTGACTCGACTGTGGATAGTTTGGATGGTACTACTCACTTTTGTGATGATCCCAAGGAGGCTTGGGACTGGATTGAATCCTACAAGACAGGCCGCGGGCCAACGGAACAACGGCGCATGCTTCCCTCGGGGGAGCAGCGCTCGCAAAGAGCCAGATGGACAAGGTATCATCGCAACTCTCTGCGGGCACCTAGGGCCTCTCATATGTAGAAGGAGAGGTATGGTGCACTGAGGGTGGTGTTGGAACTGTTGCACGACCATAAAATGGCATCTGGAGCAGACACTGAGTCGGAGAAAGCCTCTACTGGGGCAGCCTCTGATGCGTCTCAAGCTGACAGTGTTAAGTTGTCGCATGTCACTCCGGTGATAGCAGATGATCTTATTAGATTGCTCTGATGCCTATTATTACCTCTATACCACTCTTACTCTTTCCTCTGGGCTGTCACTTGTTCTATTTCTGGGAATACAGGCAATGTTCTGACTCTTTAGATATGTTTTAGGGAGGAGGAGCTTCGCGCGATTCCAAGATGGACGCGTGAGCTAAGGGCTCCCGATACCCCTTCCGCCTCCCGCGACTATCCTGTGCAAGATCCTGATTTTGACGATGGGTGCTCTTTATTGAAGCCCTGCTGATGCCAGCGTTCTTTTCAGAAATCGATTTGGCCGTCGGATTCTGGACCTGCTGCGCTTTGAACTTTGAGGCCTATATCGTATGCCAGCCGGGGGCTTGAGTCCCCGAGGTACCCAGGTGGCAATCGAACAACAACGGCGGATAAGCCACGCCCGCAGCCCCTGGTGTACTTTCGGTTTTGTTTCTTCTCTTTGTTGTGAACGCTCACTTCCAGATCCGAGTTCCGATTCTGCTATCGCTGCCAGCCTGCTGCTTCTGCTGCGCCCTTATCCACTCACAGTTCAGAGCCTGCCACGACGAAGTTCGCTTTGCCTTGATTCTACAATTCCCGTTGGAGCTCCTTCCACGACATGACGGGCAGAACAGTCGTTGAGAGGCGCGGCAATAGAGGCTCGTCCCGAGGGGGGATCACCCAATCTCAGACCATTGATCGATTTACTCGACCACGGGGCTCTCCGGGCGGATTGAGTGGTGCCCTGGCAGAAGCTGGGGATGGTGCTCCTGATGACGAGGAGCCAACGTTGAAGGACGTTATGGGCGCTATTGCGAGTGTCCAATCCGCCATGGGTCAGCAATATGAAACACTAGCGGCTAAGATCGATACGGTGGCGATTGATGTCACCCTCATCAGAGCGGACTTTGGGAAAACGAATGAGCGTGTCAAATCTCTCGATCTCAAGACTGCTAGTTTGACCACGGATGTCTCGGACCTTCAGACCACGGTCCGCCATCTTAGGACTACTTGTGAACTGTTTGCCAATCGGTTGGAAGATTTCGAGGGCCGGGCCAGGCGCAATAACGTCCGCATTGTGGGTGTCCCGGAGACTTCTGCCGACATGCCTGTTGATATCCTGGTGGAGGACCTCGTGTTGAAGCATCTGGTGCCGAAAGGCCTCAGTAAATTCTTCGCTGTGGAGCGCGCCCACCGTGTTCCGGGTGGCAAGCCAAAGTCGGGAGCCGCTCCGCGGCCCATAATTGCTAGACTTTTCAACTTTCGTGATAGGGACGCTATCCTGCAAGCTTCGCGCACCAATGGGCCCACTAAATTTGAGAACGTTTCAATTAGTTTTTACCCTGACTTTACTCAGGCAGTTCAGAAACAGAGGATGGGCTTTACGGGTGTGAAAAGACGACTCACGGACCTGGGACTGAAATATGCTATGCTCTTCCCGGCCCGCCTGAGAATCGAACATGCTGATCGTGTATTCTTCTTTGACCGCCCTGAGGTGGTAAGTGACTGGTTAGACACTTTGTCGACGCATCATGAGGGCCGGAGGACTCGAGAGGCGCTGAGGGAGGCGTGGAGGGCCAGGAGCAGTGAGTCTACATCGGCGAGCCATCATCCGCTGCAGTGGCTTAGTGACTTTGTTTCAAGCATTGTGTGAATGCCCGGGGGTGGGGGGGGTTCGGGGATCTTCCTCCTCTGGGGACTTTTTCTCTCTTTCTGTAGGTTAGTTCAATGGGGCGACAGGCACACTGCAAGTTGGGGTGGCTATCAGGTCTACCGCAGGGATGCAGGGAGGGGGGTTTGAATTTGATGGGTTCCTTGGGGGTGGTGGTGGGGTTCTTTTCTCTTTGTTGGTTTCGAGGCTGTGCTTTGCTTTACAATTGCTTTCATGTGTCTGTTTCGGGATGGGGGGGGTGGTCGGTCTTCTTCCGGGATGGGGGGTAGGGGACTCAGGGTGTTGAGCTGGAATGTTAACGGTCTTGGGGACAGGATAAAACGTGGGATTGTGCTACAATATTTGAAGAGACACACCCCAGATGTGGTCTTGCTTCAGGAGACCCATTTGGTGGGCAATACATGTCATGCATTGGACAGAAGAGGCTATCGTTTGGTGGCACATTCCGGCTTTACTTCGGGATCAAGAGGGGTTGGTATCCTGGTCAGGAATTCCCTTCCCCTGGAGATAGATAGCACGGTGCTGGATGACAGGGGCCGCTATGCTGGCATTACGGGGAGATGGGAGGGGAAATTGATTTCCATACTGTCTATTTATGTCCCGCCTGGGCTGCAATCTACCACATTCACCGACTTGGGTGAGGGTGTCCTTGGTTTGCCCGATGGCTTACTGGTGTTGGGTGGGGACTTTAACTCTGTGGCGAATGGAGAGAGTGATCGTAGCCCCCCCCGGCTCCTCCCTGCCTCGCAGTTATGGTTGGGGAAATTCTTGGATGCCTTTGGTTTGGCCGACTGCTGGAGGCAGCTGCACCCTGGCCGGCTTCAGTACACTTTCCACTCGGGGGCTCATGGCAGTCTCTCGAGAATTGACTATTTCCTCGTGCCGGTGGTGCAGTTGCTCTCTGTGCGTAAAATTAAACACTTGGCTAGAGGGATCTCAGACCACTCCCCGATATGGCTCCACTTGGATATCTGTTTGGGGAATGGGGGCCGAATTACCCTGATAAATCCATGGCATTTTCAGGACCCTAAGATCAGAGCAGAGGTGGTCAAATGCATGAATTTTTATTTTGCTGAAAATGAGGGATCGGTGTCTTCCCCAGTCTCCTTATGGGAGGCCTATAAAACTGTTATCCGTGGTCAGACTTTATCCCTAATTGCTGACAAGAAGCGGCGCACACAAGAAGAGGTGGTGAGATTGGAGTCTGAGATTACTGTGTTGGAGGAGCGGTTGGAAGCTGAGGTTACGCCTGAGACGTTGCATGTTTTGGCTCTTAAGCAATCTGATTACAGAGCCTTGGTTACTACCTCGGCTGAGGCACTGCATCGTATGCAACAGGGGCGTCTGTACGACGTGGGTGACAAAGCGGGGAAGTTGATCGCATGGCTGGATAAGCGACACAGACTGAATCGTGTGGTGCCTGTGGTTGAGAGAGTTGATGGAGTGCGAGTCGTGGACCCGGTTGAGATAGTTGAGGTGTTTGCCCAGCACTTTCGGGTTGTGTATGCGCCGGTTTCGGGCTTGCCGGAGGAGGACTCGCGCTTGCTACTTCGTGATCTTGAGCTGCCCAGTCTCTCGGAATCAGACGGGGTTTTAATGGAGGCTGATTTCTCCATCGATGAGGTCGCGCTCGCTATTCGCTCTCTTCGTTCAGGAAAGGCTTCGGGCCCTAACGGCATACCGGTCGAGCTGTACAAGCTATGCCCGGATAAAATGGCGCCGTATCTGCTGCGTATGTTTGCGGCGTCGCGTGACCTCGGCTGTCTTCCTAGAGACCAGAGGCTGGCCTCTATTGTGGTCATTCATAAAGACGGCAAACCCCGTGAGTGCTGTTCCTCGTATCGCCCGATTTCGCTTTTGAACGCGGAACCCAAGATATTGGCGAAACTACTGGCAAACCGACTAGCCACGGTGATTAGCGGACTGGTTCACCCTGATCAGTCCGGTTTTATCCCCCAGCGTAATACTGCACTCAATCTTCGTCGACTGCATGGCGTCATAGCGAGGGCGGGATCTCTTGGTGAGCCGGCCATCTTGGTTTCTCTTGATGCTTCGATGGCTTTTGATACGGTTGAGTGGCCATATTTGTGGGCTACTCTCGCCAAGTTTGGTTTTGGCCCGAAATTTATTGCATGGGTTAAACTCCTGTATGAGCAACCGTTGGCGCAGGTGGTGGTAAATGGTAGAGCTTCAAGGCCCTTCACTCTTGGGCGAGGCACGAGGCAGGGATGTCCTTTGTCACCGCTGTTGTTCGCCCTCGCGCTCGAGCCGCTGGCCGCCTGGCTCCGGTGGGAACCCTCCTTGAAGGGTATTCGGTGGTCCTCTTATTTTGAAGACCGTGTTTCATTATATGCCGACGACATTTTGTTGTATTTGACGTCCCCCCGTAAGTCATTGGGAGTCCTCTTTGATGTCCTGCGTTCCTTTGGACGTAACTCCGGGTTGGTTATCAATTGGTCCAAATCCTGTATTTTCCCGCTTACCGGTGACCCTCTCTCTTTGCCCCGAGTGTGCCCGATCCCGGTCCGCACCGAGGGTTTTAAGTATTTGGGTATTTATATTTCACTTGACCCTGTGTTGCGCTATGATCGGAATCTGTTGCCTCCACTCGCCCGACTTCGGTCGGACGTCGCGGCTTGGTGTAATCTGCCCTTATCCCCCCTGGGACGGGCGGCCCTGTTTAAAATGATGTCTCTTCCCCGGTTCTTATATGCTGTGCAAAATACACTTGATCTAGTGCCGGCTAGCTATTTCCGCGAAATTGAGGGCCTCCAAAGGAAGCTGGTATGGGCTGGCCGACCTCGTATTGCGTTGGCTAAGCTCACGTTACCCTGGTACGATGGGGGCATTGCGTTACCTGATATACGACGGTATTATTGGGCATCTCAACTGAGTGCTGTGAATCATGCTATGTATGGTCCAGTTCCGAATCCTGCTTACGAAATGGACCGGTGGCTCTTGCCCGGGGGAAACTATTACAGGACGTTCTATTCTCGGGGTGCTAGGAAGAACTTGACGGGACCCACTGGAGTGGCGGTGCGGGTTTGGGGCAGCGCGACCGCGGCTACCGGATGGACAGATAGGCTGACCAGAGCGACCCCTCTATTTGCCGCGGAGAGGCTGGGTGAGTTGTGGACCTCAAAAGGGTTTGATAGATGGGACCTCATCGGGATCAGTAAGTTGAATGACCTCTGGGTTAAAGACAGGGTTAAGTCCTTTGCTGAATTGCAACAGGAATATGGTTTGACTGATTCGGAGTTTTTCCGGTACCTTCAGGTTCGTCATGCCATTGGGTCGGTTTTTCCGGCTGGGTCTGCCATCCCGGAGAGCTCCCCCCTGGAAGACAGGGTGCTGGACGGACATGTGCCGGACAGCACTATCTCTCTTATATATAAGAAACTTATTAATACTGGGTCGGATTTGCTTCTTCATCTGCGTATTTCCTGGACTGATGACGGACTGGAGCTGGATGATGAGGATTGGCAGGCCGCGATATCCTCTCCTAAGGAAGTTGCGATTCCGGCGCGTCTGCGACTCGTTCAGCTGAAAATTCTACACCGGGTCTATGTCACGGGTCCCAGACTGATGCATATGGGTTTTTCAGAGGATGGATTGTGTCGACGGGGCCGTGTTATGCTTGCTACCTTCCTCCATATTATATGGGAGTGTCCGGAGGTTGTATCTTTTTGGAATGGAGTGTATGCGGTGATGAGTGAAGTTACCCATGTTCAGTTGCTGCCTGAAGCCCGGCGTTGTCTTTTGAATGTATGGGAGCCGACTGATTGTAATGTTGCTCAGACTCAATGGGTGACGCTGGGGAACATGGTTGCAAAGAGGGACATTGCACAATTGTGGGGATCTCAGAGGGCTCCATCAGTCTCCGGGTGGGAAGATAATATGGACTGGTGCATGTTCAAGGAAAAGATTGTGTATGTCTCCCGTGGCAGGCCCAAAAAATGGGGTAGGATATGGGGCCAATGGAACTCGTTCTGTGGGGATGTCTGCGACCCCCCTTTCACTGATCCCCCTGATACTCCTTGTTCCCCTTAGCTGGGTGTTTCGGCTCTTTCCCGTGCTGTATTTTTGTTAGACCACTGGCGCTGGGTCCCCCCTCTCCCCCCTCTCCCCCCTCCCTTTTTCTTTTATCCTCTGAAGATTCTCCTGTTTTTCCCTATTGTTCTAGGTCTGACTCGCCCCGCATCTTATGAAACGGACGTAACAACTCGGGCATAGCCTTGTCTTTTTCTTCTTCGTTTGTTTAGTTGTTTTAAAAAATGAAACCTCTTTATATCCTGTCGTTTTGTGATTGATCGATGTCATGCACCATGGCTGCCGGACCCCTGGTTGTCGGCTGATGAGCTGTGTACCTTAACGTTGTTTTGAGATGCTGCACCGGCCGGCCCAGAGGGTTGTAATGTAAATGTAAATGTAAATGTAGTATACTTGTAAAGCGCACAGCTGCCCCAGCCACGGGGCGTCCCGGCGCTGTATAACTCTGGGGAACCCGTCCTGGCTTTCCCTGTGGGATGGTCCCTTGCTGGGAGTCCCCAAGGTGGAGCCAGGCATCCCCGGAATTGGTGGGGCCGTTGTGGAGATTAGGCAAGCTAATGCCCAGAGTTGCCGAGTGGAACCCCTGATTATAGTAAGCACCGAAGCGAGAATTATCGAGTCCGCTGACCAAGGTCCACGACCCTGCCGCGTCGGGAATTGAACCCTGGTCCCGGGCTGACTTCTGCTCTCAGGCCTGCCGCCTCTAACCAGTGAGCCACACTACTCCACGTAGGCACGTCTTTGTTTCTATTTGTCTCTTGCAAATAAAGGTTTAAAAAAAAAAAAAAAAAAAAAAAAAGATATGTTTTAGGCTGCTGGGATGGAAAGTTGGCGGTGGTAGTTTCTCCAGGCCCTACGTTGTGAACCCCCGAGCACCGGGCAATTGGTGTTATTAGAGGCATAGGTGTTGCTCTGGTTGTTGTTTTTGTTGCAAAGCAGCGTCCGCTTGTAGCTGCCTTCCCCTTTGATCCTCGGTAGCTACTAGAGGATACTGAATGTGTAGTGGGTTTGGATGGTGAATAGCGTTATAGTTATAGTGCCTTTTCTGGGGAGGGTGTGTTATGGGTTTTTCTTGTTTAGTATTAGGACATTTTTGGAGCCTTTGCGTATCTATTTAAAAAGGTTTCCAGGATACTGTGCACTGCTTTATTACGGAATCATTACTTGAACTGAAATCAAGGAATATCAGGGGCATGCATACAACGATGCACCGTCATAAGGTACATGAGTACTTGGTCCCTAGAGGGATCAAAATTGCCTTCCTCCAGGACACGCACATCACATGACAAGAGGGTCTCGTCCTGCAGCGTAGGTGGCGGGGTCAGCTTTTTACGACAGCTTATTCTGCCTTTGCGCAGGGAGTGTTAAGAAGGGTTAGGGAGGTGATTCCTTTCCAGCCTTTGCAACAAGAAGTGGACCCAGAGGGGAGGTATGTGATGGTTGCGGGTTGACTTAATGGCAGGGATATAGTGCTAAGCAACATATATGCACCCAATACAGAGCAGTTGGCTTTATTCACTTAGCTGTCTGGAAAATTGCCACCTTATTTGACTGGGTCGGTGATTCTGGGTGGAGACTTTAATTCTGTTCCTGATGTATCCCCGGACAGTTCACATCCCTCTCTTCCAGATTCACCTATTCATAAGATTTCTAAGGCTATAAGGGATTGGCAAAATAGATGGGGGTTAGTTGATACAAGGAGGGTACATCAGCCAGGTGTGCGCGATTATTCCTTCTTTTCAGCACTGTACGAACTCCATGTTCGCTTAGATGCGATATTGTGTTCCCCGGATATCCAGGCAGCAGTTAAGTATAGTGAGTGCCTCACTCGAACAATCTCAGACCATAAACCGTTACTCCTATGAATACACCGGGCAAAAAAGTGCCCCACAATCCCGACAAGGCGCTTAGCCCTAAAACTGTTAAAGGACCAGGTTTTTCGTGAGGTGGTGTAGGCTGGCATTACACAATATTTCCTCAAGAATACTGGCACGGCATCCTCGACTGCTGTGGAATGGGATGCCTTTAAGGCTGTGCTACAGGGTCATTGTTTTACCAACATGGTGGGGGTGCGAAAGTCGCTCTTGCAGGACAGAGAGACTGCGTACCAGCGACTGCGCGAGGTGGAGCAGGGAAGACCTGGTCCCCCGGATAGGCAGCAGAGTTTACTGGAAGCGAGGGAGGAGGTTGTCACATGTATTGAGCTATTTTGGTTATAAAAAATACATAGCGCTCGCTCACGCGAAGCGTGATAACTCTGAAGCATTATTGGCATGGTTGGCCAACCCCGCTAGACAGGGTGCATTTATTTTAGAATTATGTAGCCCATCAGGGGAAATTTGCTATACCCAGCAGGAGATTAATATGACCAATTCCTTGCGTATTATACAGTCCTATATTGGAGCAAAGTGACGTCAAATGATGCTTCTCTTGGGGAGTATTTAACTACAGCTGCTCTTCCAAAACTTGATAGGACGCAGTCAGAATTGCTAGGCCAAGATATAACAATTGGGGAAGTTCGAGGAGCGGTTACGCATATGGCGTGGAAGAAGACCCCTGGGACGGATGGTCTGCTGTTTGAGTTTTATTTGACTTACATAGATCTTTTGGCTACCAAGTTAATAATGCTTTATAATGAAGTGAAGAGCGTGGGATAGCTGCCTGTCACCACTCACGAGGCCATTATTATTCCGCTTCTGAAAGTCACCCTCGGATAGGACCGCTTATCTTCCACCGTCTATGCTGAATACTGATTATAAGATTTTAAGTCGGTTATTAGTGTCCCTGCTGCTTCTGCATATGACCCATTTAGTACACAGTGGAATTTATCACAACAAGGAACACAACCATAAATGTAAAACGCCTGATTTGTGTATTGGAAGCTGACACTTATCCAAAAGCAGCCGCCGCCATCCTATCGGTTGACATAGAGTAAGCATTCAATAGAGTGGTCTTTTCTATTTCAAGTAATGCACTGGTTTGGCTTGGGGGATGCTTTTGAAGATTGGATTGTGTTGTTGTACAAGCATTCTACCGCTTGGGTGAAAACGGGGGGCTTGATTTTGGCCGTCTGTGTTGTGGGCCGCAGGACGAGGCAGGGCAGCCCGATCTCCCCTTTGTTGTTTGCCATAGCCATGGAGTCCTTAGCGGCCCAGGCCAGGATGGGGCAACAATATCCGGGACTCTGTGTACAGGGTCAAATCCATTCTGTTACACTCTACGCTGATGATCTACTCATGTTTTTGGCCGATACAGCTGACGCCCTCGCCAGAGCAAAGCAGTTGCTTCATGACCTTGGGGCTGTTGTTGGTCTCAGGGTGAATTGGTCAAAGTCTTGCCTATTCCCAGCTGCTCCATTGGATGGTGGCCTTCCAAATACGGATGGGGTGCAATGGGAACATCGTTGTCTTCCATACTTGGGGACCCGAATTTATCATGCACAGTCAGATTTATAGAAAGGTAATGTGGGTCTAGCCATCCGGGGATTTAAAAGTAGCCTTGACTTTTGGGGGACCCTGCCCCTTTCAGTGGCTGGCCGAGTGGCCCTCCTCATGATGGTGCCCCTTCCCAGACTGCTGTACTATGTTAGAACCCTCCCGGTCTGGATACCGGCGTCAAAGTTTGAGATTGGACTGGCGGTCCCTGATTTCGAGACCTACTACTTGGCGCTCAACTACAGTGGCTCACACAGGCAGTCGCGTTGGAATTTAGATGGTCAAATGACCGGTGGGAATGGGGGGCTCTGGGCAAGTACTCTCTCACATTATATTGCAGCGGCCGTTGTGGCTTAAGGCACTCACTCACGAGTTCAGGAAGTTTCAGCTCTGTTGGAACAGGAGCCAGAAAAGAGCGCAGATAGTGAAGCCTTATGCCCCTGAGATCCCTTTGTCTATGTGCACTGTCCTGCCACATGGGGGCAGCTGGGCTGTGTTGACCGACTGGAAGGAGAGGGGTCTGTATACAGCGGGGCACTTGTATGAGGATAATGCCTTGCTTCTCTTCGGTACGTTGCGGGACAGATATGACCTGCCTCGTGGGGACTTTCTGTTCCATTCGCCCCTCGTTGCGGCCATCCAAAAGCATTGTAGGGAGGGATTGTCTGAACCACGATTCTCAATGTCCTGCCAGTATGTAGTATTAGCAGCGGGCACCTTTAAGGCAGTTACTGCCCATATAGGCGCACGACGCTTGAAGCCCAAGCACCTTTGCTGGCGTGACAACAGAACTGGGAGGAGGATTTAGGCAAAGAAATTCCCAAGAAGGTGTTGGCTGAAGTAGTGGAGCGGGCGTGGAAAAGCACTGGAAATGCTCGTTTTCAGCTGGCCTATTTTTTTATTCTCCATTGGGGGCACCACACCCCGGGTAAAATGAATGCATACTTCGTCACGGGTTCAGCAATGTGCCCGCGCTGCAATACGGAGGGTGCGGATTTCCGTCACAAGATCTGGGCCTTCCCCCAGCTTGGAATGTATTGAGGAGAGGTGGTTACGTTGCTGTGTGACATCACGGAGAGGGACATAGAGCCCACAATAGGTACTTGTCTACTGCACTGGTTCCCTCATACCGCTAAGAATAGGATCAGTAGTAAGTTCTTGTACTTGGGCCTTCTCTTGTCTAAAAGAGATATTACGGCACACTGGAAATCCAAGAAAGTGTTCAGAGATAGAAGGCCGAACTCCTAAAATGGGCGGAAAGTGAAGGCAGAGTTAGAATACAGTTGGCTCGCCGAGCAAATAGTGAGAAAGCTTTGGAGGCCGCAAGGGTCGCGTTAGTAATACTGCAGAAAGTCCCGGAGGTTGATCAGGATGAGGACTCCGCAGCTGGGGATTAGGCTGTTGTGCTCTGATCAAGGTGTATTCACTAAGTGCCTTCCTCTATTTGGGGTATTCCTGAGGTTGCTTGCCTCTGACAGCATAGCACTCCCTGATACTGAATGCAGTTTGCCTGCAATGTGCTCTTTTGGGCTCCACCATGCCTTTACTGTAACTTTTGATATGTGTGATAGGCCGGGGAGGGGGGAGGGATAAATGGGTGGGGGGGAGTTTCATTTCGTGTTCTTAAATGTGTGGCACGGGTGCTTCCCGCATGATCTTCATTGATAGTTGGCCATCGTTGAAACAACTGCTTCTGATGCTCTTGCTGATTGTTGTAACTAATATATTGGGGAACGCTACATGATTTCTGTTGCATATGGGTTGGTCAAGAATACATGGGGTTGACCAGGGTATGTTGTTCTTCACCAAGCACCTGATTGCCTTTTTATTCTGCAAATGATGGAATGTTTTTGGTTTGGAAACAATAAAATATATATTTTTTTAAATGACTAGGTGTAGTTGGCAGTTGGTCTTTGTATATTACTCTTAGACAGTGAGACAAAGGGGGAAAGGTGTTGGCAGGATGTGCCATCTCTGGCTTGATAGGAAAGCAGAGCTTTCATCTAACACACATGCACATTACATAGACTCTGCCTCAGCAAATTCACAAAGGGTTTCACACTAGTCTTTTGTGACCCCAGACAAGCTGGGGCAAGGGCAGGGAGGCAGGACATTCCAGACACCTCTGTAGGGGCAGAACTTTAGAAGCTTCCCCTACTTCAAAGATGGTGCCAAGGCAAAATAATAAACCATCAAGACCCATCTCCTCAGTACCCTTCTGCACCTGTAGAAGACTCAGAAGCACTGCTGTTCTGCTCTGCTGCAACAAAGACTGCTACTCTGCGGCCCTGCTACTTTTCTGCCTTGACGCCTGAGAGACAGGGACTGGACCTGCATCTTGAACCCAAGACCATCACAGTGACTCCAGTGGCCAGTTGGCTGTCCTCCTGACAAGAGCCTCAGGGACAGAAAAGGTTCCAGCCATCTTGAACCCTGCATCTGGTGTCTGCCTCCTATCCCCAAATGATGTCTCCCCAGTCGTGGACCCCTAGAAGTGAGAATAAAGGTGCTCTGCCAGCTTAACTGTGGTCTCCACCAGAAGCACAAAGCTTCACCACAACACTGCCAGCCTTGTTATTTATCTGATCATGCACTAGTTACTTACCAATTACTGCGAAGTGGAAGCCCCAGCTCTCCCTACTCCTGGAGATTCCATTCCAAAATACTGCAGCACCAGGTAGGTGGGCAAATAATAGCCGAGTCCCTAATATACAATTTTACCTTGAATTGGACGACTACCCAGATTCATGCAACTGAATGAGAGGTAATGAATCCCTAACTCAAGGGATTGTGCCATCAGATTTTAAAGAAGCAGTAATCATTCCTCTCCAAATCAACAAGGTGTAAACACCAGAAGTTGGATAATTACAGGCCTATATCTCTTCTCCCTTTTCCAGCCATACTCCTAGAGACACACGCGACCAAACATCTAAGCTCCTTCATAGAAGGAACCAATTTATTGGACCCCCATCAGGCAGGTTTACAGCCCTCCCACTCCACTGAATATCTCATCCTATCCATTATAGATGACCTAAAAGGTAAGCCTGGCTAGGGTTGCACTTAGGCCTTGACCCTATTGGATCTATCTGCATCGTTCGAAACAATTGATCACAATATCCTGATGCATTGTATTGCTGCAGCGGGTCTTAGAGGTGATTCTTTAAACTGGATGAATTCTTTCCTAAAGGATCGAAAGCAATCAGTTTGCTATTGCACCACAGCTCTGTCATTGTTAGCATGAACTTTGGAGTACCTCAGGGCTCCTCTTTGTCTCCATATCTCTTCAACAACTGCATTCAACCCCTAAAATATAAGCTACAACAAATGAATGTAGAAATCTACAACTATGCCAATGATATGCAGCTGATGATGAGAGGGAAGGAGGTTGCAGGCCCTAGAGCCTAGTACCACTAGGGATTTTCCTCCTTTGGTCTTGAGTCTGAATTTGGGAATGGTAAGAAGATTGGCCCCTTGGGACCTGAGGCATCGTGTGGGGCTGTAGTGCTTAAACATTTTCAGTATATAGTTGGGTCCCTTTCCATTGAAAGCCCTGAAAGTGATCAGTAGAATTTTAAAGAGCACCCTTTTGTGGATGGGCAGCCA
Source organism: Lissotriton helveticus (assembly GCF_964261635.1). Classification (NCBI taxonomy): domain Eukaryota; kingdom Metazoa; phylum Chordata; class Amphibia; order Caudata; family Salamandridae; genus Lissotriton; species Lissotriton helveticus. Next base: position 1,106,668,197 of record NC_136068.1, read on the forward strand.
GTGTAGGATGTTAATTGCTGCTGTGGCTGAGGTTCTCTTTTTCCATCCTAGCACTAGTCTGGCTGCGGCATGCTGTACCATTTGTAATTTGTGGCAGACTTCTCTGTTGGTCCCTGCATATAGACTATTACAATAGTCGATGCGGGAGGTGATGAGGGCTACTGCGACCGTTTTTCTTGCGGAGATGGGAATTAGGTCGAAGAATTTCCTGAGCCCTTTGATAATACCGAAACAGGTCCCTGCTACGGCTGTGGCTTGCTGTTTGAAACTCAGGGAGGGGTCAAATTTGATCCCTAGGTTACGGACTGAGAAGGCCATACTAGGGGGGGCAATCGCATCCTCAGGCCACCACGATGAGGGGTTAAAGGTGTTTCCTTTGCCGACAGGTAGAATTTCAGTTTTCCCAGTATTGCACTTGAGATGATTTAAGTTCGTGCATCTGAACGTGGCGGTGAGGCAGTTTTGGAGCTTAGTTTCGGCTTCACAGGTGTCATTCTCCAGCACCAGAATGAGCTGCGTGTCATCTGCGTATGCAATGGTATCTATGCCAAAAGATGAGATGAGGGTGATTAGTGGGGCCATATATATATTGAAAAGTGTGGGGCTCAGACAGGAGCCCTGAGGGACTCCGGAGCCTACTAACTTTTCTTCCGACTTGTACTGTCCTAAAACCACCACTTGTCTCCTATTGGTGAGGAAACTTTTTATCCAGCTCAGTGCGGTTCCGCCAATTCCCGCCGCGGCTAGACGGTCCAACAGAATGGTGTGGGACACCGTGTCAAATGCCGCGGACAGGTCTAGCAGAACCAGGACTGCTTTCTTTCCCTGATCTAGTGCTGCACGGAGGGTTTCGGAGGAGAAGATTAGAGCTGATTCTGTTGAATGTTGAGATCTGAAACCTGCTTGGTTGGGATGCCAGATGTTGTTGGCTTCCAGGAAGGCAGTGAGTTGTTTATTAACAGCTTTCTCAGTAAGTTTGCAGAAAGCTGGAAGCAGGGAAATGGGACGAAGGTTAGTAAGGGTAGTAGGGTCCGGTAGAGTTTTTTTTTGCAAGGGTTTAACTGCAGCTAGTTTCCATTCTTCGGGAACCAGACCATGGTTGAGTGAGGAATTTATGATGCTATTAATGAACGGGTTGGCAATTTCAATTAGTGAGTGGAGCACCAGCGGGGGGCAGGGATCAAAGGGGGATCCTGATTTGATTTTGAGGATTTCTATCTGAGTATCTTCTTGACCTACAGGTTGAAAAGTGGTCAGGGTATGAGTTTTTAGGCTGGAGTTGATTGCTTTGGTCTCCTCGTTGTTGTTTGGTTGCGGGAAATCTTTGGTTAGTGTTAAGATTTTATGCTCAAAGAAGTCTGCAATAGAACTGCAGAGGGTCTGTGAGGGGGGGATGTCTTTCTGCATGGTTTTAGGGTTGGTAAAAGTGTTAACAATGTTGAAGATTTCTTTTTGTTTGTTATTGCTTTTGTTAATGGCTTCTGTATAGTATTCCCTTTTGGCTGTTTTAATTGAACCATGGTATTTGCGACGTGCGATTTTATACATGTCTTGGTCAGGGGCTGCATAGCCAAGTCGCCATTTCCGTTCGAGCGCCCTGACCTTCCTTTGTTCCTCTTTAAGGATGGGAGAGAACCACGGGGCGGTTAGTCTCTGTTTTCTCCAGGTATTCGGACGGGGAGGGATGGGAATATGGCTCTTACTGAGTGTGTTGATCCATTCCCTAAAAGCCTGAATGTCTTTGTCAGGAGCTCCTGACGGAGTCGGTCTAGATTTGTCTGCTCTTGTCAGGAAGTCTGATTGCCCAATCAGATCTTTCCAGCAGGGTCCTTTCGTGACAGGCCCTGGGGGATCGTTAGCCTTTTTGGTTCGAGAGTAGAGTGTCACTGGGAATTCGAATGGGATATAGCTATGATCTGTCCAGGTTAATATTTGTGGGGTGTCAACCTTAAGTGCTTTGATGTTGGAACAAATACAGTCAAGAGTATGTCCCGCCTTGTGTGTGGCGGAGGTGGTAAGAATTTTCAGGCCGAGCACGTTCATAGTATCAGTGAAACAGATCGTAGCTTGGTCTGAGTGGACGTCCTGATGTATGTTGGCGTCTCCCAGGATGGTAAAATTAGCTGATTTGAGGGCTAAGTTGCCTATGGCTTCACCGATACTGTTCGTGAAGTCAGTGTGTGGGCCAGGTGGTCGATAGATTAGAGCCCCTGAGAAAGTGAAGGAGTCATGTATTTGTAGCGCAATGCCAACATTTTCTGCCCCTTTGAGGCCTGGTATGGAGAAGATTTGGCAGTAGAGAGTCTAACGGTAGGCAATAGCGATACCTCCACCCCTCTGAATGGGTCTATCCTCTCTGGAGATTAGGTATCCTGGAGGGAGGGAGTTTGTTATGTCAGGGTTACTATTGGGTGTCAACCAGGATTCCGTCATAAATAGGCACTCTAGTTTATTTTCCATTATTAGATCAAAGATATGCGCGGCGTGCTTTCCCATTAACCTGACGTTGATCAGTCCGCACCGGAAGTTTCTTACTTGTCTGGGTGGCTGATTTGTTGCTTGGTTGTTGGGGCCAAGGCTGTGTCTGCAGAGTCTGCAGCTCCAGGAGCCTATCCAAGTGGTCATGTCAAGCGATTGAATGCAGGGCGATGGGTCTGATTTGAGTTTTAGTAAAGCTTCCCTTGTGTAGCAGATTTTTTGAGCAGGGGGGGTGGCACTAGGCACGGGCGAGGCGCGGACGGGCGCAGGCGGGCTTGCCTTTGGCGCGCAAGCGGCGCGTCCGCTGCGCATTTGACGGGGGCACATTGTTAGGTGCAGGTGGAGGGGGCGTGGCCTACTTCCGTGGGCGTGGCCTGTGATCGTGCCGAGAATGGCGGCAACAACTCCGACCCGCGGCAGCCCTTGAATCGGCAGCGCGGGGGATTCTGATCAGGTAAGAGTGGGGGTGTGCTCAGGATGAAAGTGCAACAAATGCCAATTACAGATTAGTTTAAAAACAGTATTTTTATGAGCAATTAAAAAGCGTAACGAAGCTCCCGGCTATCTCGCCTCAGGAGTGTTAGAAGGAGTGTTAGAATCTCTACTACAAATTAACATAGACCTATCCATTAGCTCTCAGATAAGTTCAGTCACTTCCTCCTGCTTTTTCCAACTACGGAAAGTTAGGAAAATTAGAAGATTCTTTAGCAGAGAGACCAGTATTCAAATAATTATCCCCCACATCCTGTCAAAAAATGACTATGCAAATGCAATCTATCTAGGCCTCCCAAGCAACTAAAACTATCGACCTCAGTTGATACACAAAACCAAGATGCCAAAATCAGCTATCAACAACCTAAGCGCTGCCATGTTAGGCCTCTGATGTAGGAGCTTCACTGACTCCCAGTGGAGCAGCGATCCATGTTCAAGACAGGCTGCATCATTTTTAAAGCTATCCATGGCATAGGCCCCAAATACATATCCTCAAGAATCCATAGATAATCACCGAAGCACACTCTTAGATCTGCGTATATGAATCTAATAGAGGTCCCTAGATTCAGACATAAACGGACAGGGGGATCACATTTTCCATACAAGGACCCACATTTTGGAATTCTCTGCCCATTAAAATTAGACAAGTAACAGACTACATGTATTTTAGAAAACAATGTGTAAACATGGCTATTCACCCAAGCTTATAGTTAGACATGGACCCTCATTAATGGTGGCTTCCTAACCCAGCGCCAATAGAGCTGTTGGTGTACGTACTCTTTAGAAATTTCCTTTGACATAACAAAACATAACATAACATGAAGATGGTGCTGAGGGGAAAGTGTTTGGGTCTCTCGTGGGGTGCTTTGTGCCATAAAGGTAGAAATTTGTCGCAAATAGAAAGCCTTGGCAAGCTTCCTGAAGAGACAGAGACAACACAGAACTGAGATGGACCTGTTGAGATAGTTGATGGAGACTAAAGATAAATTAGAGCAGTGCATGCTGAAGTCATATTGACAACTCCTCCACAAGGAGGGTGATAGGTCAGACAGATTACTGGCCTGAATCCTCCGCCAAGAGTGGCCCCATGCCCCGGTGCTTCATCTCAATGATCCCCTTGAGGAAGAAGCAAGAACCTAAGATGGCATAGTAGACATTTTCCATGGACATCTTCAGCAATTATATGCTAATTCAGGAGACCCAGACAAAGATGGCCTCTAGGACTACTTGAAAGGAATACGAATCCTCCAACAGCGCGTGGCAGACACTGAGGAGGCTTTCACAGACAATAGAACAAATGCGTACTTATGACACTTCAATCAGAGCATTGCAGCTCAAGGTGGAGGATTTAGAGAATCGTCAACGCCGGCACAACCTGAGACTATTTGGTTTTCCACAGGGGAAAGAGGGGGCAGACCCCCGGGCTTATCTGGTACTGCTTTTTCAGAAGGCTTTCCCAGATCTGGTTGACTGGGACTGGGATAGCCAGATACAACGGGCATATAGACTCCCTCTTGGCCACAGAGACTAGGGACTCAGTTTCCTAGGCCTCTGTTAATATATTTTCGTAATTGTTTTTTGCGTCAGGCTGTATATTTAAAAGCTCGCCCAAGCTCTGCTATAACAATTGATGATGTAACTTTTTTTGTGCGATCAGATTTGTGTAAGGCCTCAATGGATAGGAGATGGCAAATGCGGCAGTTGAACCTATGAAATCTTTAAATGCACAAGTGTTTTTACAAGAACCAGCAAGGTTGAAGGTTTTGAGAGGTGGTCAAACGCATTTCTTTTCTATTGTTGATGAGGCTAAGGAAGCTATTAGTAAAAGGCAACATGAGAAGGGTGGGAAGAAATGACTTGAAATGGATACTAAATGAATGATTAGGCATAGATTGTTAAACGTTTATGGCATCGGGTGCGGGGTTTTGGGTGTGGAGTGTGTTTAGGGTGACCTGTTTTCCTTAGGCTGCCTTTGTAGCAGCTTCTTTAAGGGGGATAATTCCTCTCCTAAGTTACAGGGTGGGTTGGCGAGATGGTTCTGGGAGGGGCAAGGGGGTAAAATATGGAAAATCAGGCTACAAAACTGTTGTCTGTACTTCACAGTCCTGTTCTATTAGAGGAGTGGCTACATTGAAACAAAAGGGTTTTTTGTGCGTGATACAAATAACCATGACAGATCGTGCTGGGAGATGGGTAATTGCACCGATTGAAATATGAGGTAAAAAAAATGTTATATCTGCTATACATGGCTCTAATGTAGACGAACAATCAGTTTTTGATGCTCTAAACATGGAATAATTAAATTGGGAGGAAGAGAAGATGATAATGGGTGACTTCAACCGTATTATGAATTATAATATAGATACAAGTAGACAAATGCCCACCCATAGAATGTCTAAAACAAGAGCTGCGATAGTGGAGTTGGGCCGCTTACAACTGTTTAAGGATTTATGGACATACTTGTATCCTAATATTCCAGGATATACTTATTATTCATCTCCACATCATTCATATTCAAGAATAGATATGGCGTGGGTGTCAAACGGGATTTCTGCAACAGCTGATATAATAATATGCCCACGCATCACTTCTGATCACTATCCTCTTATGGTAACATTTCAGGTTAGAGCAGGAGATAAGGTACGCAAACCTTTTACATTTCCAAAATATCTGCTTACAGATGAGACATATATAGAAACTACTAGTAGGCAACTTTGTGGGTTTTTTTTCGAGAGAATATAGAATCAGCTACTCCTGTTATAGTATGGGACACGTGGAAAGCAGTTATTCGTGGAATGACACTGAAGTATATATTACAGCAAAATAAAAAAAAAGCAAAATCAAATAGAGGAGGGTATTTTGGCTATAAAACAGGTTGAAATAGAGCATATGATCTTGGTCAGGCTTGGATTATCTAACCAGGACGAATTATTAGGTGAATTAACTGATTTGAGGATTGCTGCTAAAATGGTACTTAGGGAAAGAATGTTTGCTCCACAGTACGAGTTTGATGAACATATGGGAAAAGTCCTTGCTCATAAGGTAGCTGACGATCGCAATGGCAATAGTAGAATGAGATCCCCTCCCACCTTCAATGGGAGGGGATCTCATTCTACTATAGATTACATTTTAATATCAAATAGCCATGCCCACAGAGTGAATATGTTTTATGTGGATGACAATTCTCTGAGTGACAATTTCCCGCTGTGCCACGCAATCTTATCACCAACGAATAAATCGAGCTGGCAGGTTCAATCAGATCAGATCCTCTTGGAAATCTCGCTTCATAAGACTAACGGCTACAGTCTGCGATGGTCAAAAGTGGACCCTGTAACCATTACTAGTAAAGTGATGGGCAGGTGTAGACCAGCCATTAACAGGTGCCTAGATGAGTCCGCCTCCCCAGCTGGTATTCTTTCTTCCTTTGTGTCAATTTCTGAGGCCGTTAGAGACTCACTATCTGTCTCACTGAAGAAGAAAAATAATTGCCGGGGCTGGTTTGATAAAAAGTGCTCCAAGGCCTACTCTAAATTAAAAAGAGAACTACATAGGATTCCTAAAATCGTTGATAATATAAGGATGGCTAGAAGGGAATACAGAACCGCCCTTAGAGTGCGCAAAGCTACAGTTAGAAATGAAAGCTGGGAACTGCTCCACGAAGCATCCCTGAGGGGTAACAGCTCAGGGTTCTGGAGGGTGGTGAAAGCACCCTTCCTGAGTGCGGCGGGTGGGGGGCTCCATTGGTAGAGATTGCCACTGCTGAAAATGAATGGATTGAGCACTTCTCGAGGGTGTATAATATAAATGAAGCCTCTCCAAAAAACCCTGTGGGTGTTTGCGGGGAACCTATTAGTAACCCTGAGGCCACATATGCAGATCTTAATTTTACATTGGAGGAGGTGAATCGCGCACTTTCTGCAAGTTCGGGGGGAAGGCACCGGGCCCTGATAGTGTCCCCATAGACCTTTTTAAATTTAACATTGATCTGTGGGGACCAATTATCACACAGGTTCTAACAGCTAGCTGCGTTGCCCCTGTCCCGGAAACATGGGCGGAATCAACCATGTTACAGGCCCATTTCTTTACTAGATGCCCTGACAAAAGTGGCCTATCGTATACTGTTAGAACGCTTGAATGAGTGGGCTGAGGACAATAACATTCTGTCTGACATCAAATATGGTTTTACGGCAGGATTAGGTACAGTGGAGCAGAGCCTTAATTTATCTTTCCTGATGGGGAAATATATGCGAGTAAAAAAAGGCAGACTTTTCCTAGCCTTTGTCGATTTAACAGCTGCTTTCGACTCTGTATGGCATGAGGAATTGTGGGAGATAGTCGAACACCTAGGGGTAGATATACTAATCATTCTCTTCCTCAGACGCCTATATAGTGGTGCTAGGGCACAGGTACGTTTTGGGATTGGAGGAGATCAAACGGACACGTTTACCATTAAAAAGGGGGTCAGGCAAGGGTTAGTCCTGGCCACGTTTCTTTTTAATCTTTATACTAGTAATGGTCTCTGCGCTGCCTTAATCAAGGATAATTGTAATTTCCCACAAATATGCACGTCCCTTACCTGCACTTCTCCATGCAGATGATGCAGTTTTAAGGTCACGCACCCAAATAGCCTTACAGAGGGTTTTAAATAGTTTCACTCAGTTTATGGGTCAACTGAATCTCAAGGTCAATACCTCTAAAACATATATTATGAGATGTGGACCAGGGAGCCAAAAATGTAGGGAGATGTTCCTGGAGGGTCAGAAAATAGAACATACCCCTAACTTTGCATACCTGGGAATACTGTTTGACCGCTGTGATCGCTGGTCTCGCGAGATCCTGGCAAAAAAACTCACTCTGGCAAGATCAACAATGGCTCTTGTCAGTTTTGCAAAGAAATTGGGAAGGAGACCACCACGGGAGTTACTGCAGATTTAACAAATCCAAGTGTGTTTCTGCAGCCATGTATGGAGTGGCGGTCTGGGGTTTTGTGGATACGCAGTCACTCCAGACAGTGGAAAATATTTTTCTGAGATACATTTTAGCCGTCCCCAATAGTACATCGGCTAGCTGGGTCTCCGTTTTATTTCAGACCAGAAAAATGGAGCCTATCCTGCTCTGGCACAGAATATGGTGTAAACTGGAGACTAAGCTAAATCAGGATATTTTAATTGACAGTATGAAACTTGAAGGAGCGCGGCTGATCACGTGGCTGAGACATATTAAAAATGTTATGTCTGATCTTGACCACCCGGAGTACTATAAATCCCAGGGTACATGCAATCGATCTCTAGAAAGGAACTAAAAAAACAGGGATTGATTTCATTAGACACTATAAGACTGGTTACTGAGAGTAAAAAACCTTCTATTCAGTACAACCAATTGATTTTATCTTCTTTTAGTATTCAGTCATACTTATTGTTTGTTCCTGGTGGCTTTGACAGATTACTACTAACTCGTTTTAGATGTAATATCTATCACAGGCTTGTGAGTTTTCCTTGTATGAATGATTGGCACGAACCCTAGGCCCATGCCCCTGTGATAACTGTTCAGATCAATCGACCATACATGTCTTTTTATTCTGCAAATTTTATAGCAGTTTGAGGAAAGTCTGTCTCGTCCCGATTATGAGGGAGTTGGGTCTGAGACAATACCACCCAGCCTTTCTCTCGCTACAGTTACTGGACGATATCCACAGGGCCTGGAGGATATGTATGTTTTTTAAAGAAAGTATTTAGTTTCAGAAAAACAATTGTACTGTAATCATTGACTGTAATATGCTCTTTTTTGTATGACGATTTTTAATTGTGTACATATTTTAATTTTGTTTAATCCTCTATGTTTTTATATTGTTAATATGTACTTTTATGTTTGTCTTACAAAGCAATCAAATAAAGTCAATTCTGATTCTGATTCTATCCCCATTTTTTCCAATACAGCCCATAGCGGTCATACAATATATTGGCAACCATGGTATAGTGCCTGAATCCTGGAACTTGACACAAAATGATATAGCATTGGGTATGTTGCTCTTAGACGCAGAAAAAGCATTCAATAGGGTCAATTGGAAGTTTTTATGGGCTGTATTGAAAAAAATGGGGATAGAGAATATTTTTAAACAATGGATTCAGGCTTTATATTGTAAACCACAAGCAAAATTATTTGTATTTAGGAATACAATCAGAAGTATTCTCAATTTTTCGTGGCACACGACAAGAATGTCCACTTTCTCCCCTTTTATTTGCCCTTTATATCGAACCGCTTATTTTTTCATTACAATCTAATCCTCAAATTATACCACTACGGCAGGGTGCAAGTTCACTAAACGTAATCACTTATGCGGACGACATAGCGATTTTTACTACTGAACCAATAGGAGCAATGGAGGAAATTTAAAAGGAAGCAGCTGGGTTTGGTGCAATATTTGGTTATAAACTTAATATCCATAAAACTCAGACTCTTTTAAACTTTACAACTAGGGAACCTATAAGGGAGGTGTGTACTGTTGCTATGTACTTGGGGGTTAGATTTAAGCATGGGCCAAAAATCTGTTACGTTTGCGAAATTTGCGGATTTTTAGCAAGTTCGCGATCCTTGAATCTCGCGAAATTGCCAAAAATTCTCGAATTCACAAGCAGGCGGATTTCTTTTTTTATGCCTAGCTCACTCAAGGGACCCCTTCGCCCTTCGGCGCAATGGCAGAGTAACACACACATGGTCTCTGGAGACAACTCTTCTGGCACTTTACACAGCTGTAGTGTAGGAAAAGCACTACACATTTACCCAACGAGCACTTACTGATTAGCCAGTAGAAAGTACTCCAGTTGAGTAGAGGTATCGCACAAAACAATGGCGTCTTCTTGGATAAATATGAAGGGCAGGGTTCATTCTGGCACGATGCTCCTGTCACAAAAATTAAACCTCAACAGGAAGCACTTACAGATATAAATGAAGCAGGTGCCTGAGTTGAAGCTCAAGTTCAGTAATGCATTCATCAGCCCAAAAACAATCGTGAGCTTTGTCGAGGCTGGGCAGGTGTGCTTTCTCCCCATATCTACCATCGAACATTGGCTGTGATGCTGGATAGAGGCCTCTGCATCCTTCACTTTCACGAGCGCAATCCCCGTGCAGTTCCTGTGTCCAGGAGCTTCTTTCTCCTCATCTGCTGATCTGATCGGTCTCTGACCTTTTTTACACACGAGAGGCATTCGAACTCGCATACAAGGCTTGTATGCGAGTCCACATGCCTCTTGCTACATGAATGAATGATAAACATATATACATGATGAAATGGCTCGTAAATACAGAAGAAAAAGGGCACAAACCATTTCATTTCAGATTACAGAATCATTTTAATGTGGACAAGATCATATATTGTCTCTAGAAGTATTCAAAGAATTCTTGTTCTCTATGAATAGTTCTACTATAAGCAGATTACTTGTGCCAAAAAATGAAAAATACAAATTTGGTTAAAAAATTAATCATAGGAAAAAGTTCCAAAGTTAGTCCCTTGTCTTTGAAAAATGAAGGTCAAATTCAAAGTCTCTCAGAACACTGTGTACTAAAATCAAAAGTCAGTGTTAGGGTTTAGAGAAAACATGAAATCTTCTAATCCTGTAGACAAAAAGTCATCTACAATTGTAGGTGAAAGTTGGATTACCTCGTTTAGAAGACTAACCGCACATAGATGAGAAGCATCGCCTTCAGCATTGTTCGCATCAGCAATGTACGTATCGGATGTTACCTGCGCGCCTGTTGTTTCCTCCCGTACCTCAGCAGTAGCAATTTGCGTCTGTGAGATCTTAATTAATGTCGTCAGCCGGATCGGTAGCCCCTGGGGACAACTCAGAGCATGCGCCGTTACCGGGTCCAGCAGAGTATCGATATCCGTAGGCATGACTGATGGGAGTGTTAGACAGATGTCTAGCACGCATTCTTTACCGCAAAGCAGGCAGCATAGAACAAGTAAGATGTAATCTTGCCAGATTGGTCTGAATGACAGAAACAATGTGGTATTTAATTCTCGTAGATGAGGTAAACCCAAAACTTGGATGATGCCCTCAAGATACTTCATCTCCAATAGTGCTCTCTCTATGGTGCTTGGAGTGACGGTGGTGATTTGGCTTGCCATATCGTAGCAGTAGGAGCAAAAATAGGATCCCTGCAACGAGTCCAAAAAGTAGTGGCAGTCCACCAAACACAGAGTGCACGAAGTTGGGAAATATTCCGCAGACTGCTTGAAAAGGTGCTAACAGTCCTGAACACATGGTCTTAAATACATGTACAACACCACTCGTATCAGACATGTTTAATAAACATTCCAACATTTCTGAGAAATGTATAGGCCAATTTGTATTCAAAAGGGCATGCATCTTGGCAGAAGTCCTTTGCCACTTGTAGATCATAGGTTTCTTTGGTCGAGGTCAGTGGCACAGTTTGTTGTAAAAGAATGGCTTTCATTCTGCTTAGAGTATCAATTCGTATAGAAGAGATGTTCAGTGAAGGCCATAAAGGCGACTCCCTGGCTGTCTTGGTGTGTGGAAACAATACTTGCATACAGCAAGTGACCATTGATTAAACAGTCACTAGATATGGGATACCTGGCAACATGCCACAGCAGCTGTGATCATTCAACATGAGGTAACTTCCATTAGAAACTAGTCCAAAAATTGAATTAATCACTGCAGCTGGTGAGCCTTGCAGGTGACAGGATACGTTTGAGGTGGAACCATCGCAGGTCCCGTGTAAGTTAATACCCTAACAAAGGAGAGAACCGTTAAGTGCGTTTTCACAGTTTGTACCGCTAAGAAACACTTCATACCCCCACTCCAACATCTGTGTGTGTATGGTAAATCCCAGGATGTCTTGATGTATTTTTTACCCAACCTTTCATATTTGCCTGCTGGTATATGTTTTAAGAAAGAAATATATGGTATTCCAACTGGTATAATTTAAAAAGACAATTGGTCAAGATATGTATAAAACATGATCAAGGGGAGAGAAGGAGACTCAATTCAGTTTTTTCATATGTGCTTGTGGCATCATATTTATTATAGGTATATAAGAGGGAATACAAAAAGGAAAAAGGGTAGGATAATTCTAAAGTTATTACAGCACTGCACTGCGAGGTACAACCTTGAAATTAAATTGGAGAAAACCAAATTGTACTTGGTGCTCAGTGCAGGTGAGTGAAGGCACAGTAGCAACAAGTGACAATAAGCAGCAGCGGCGGCGGCGCAGGGTGAAAAGTGAATAATATATACAGTGACTTGAAGACAACATGTGGTTCCGATCTTATTATAATTGATGACTTGGATACAATTATACAGGTGTTATTTCAGGAACCATTTTGTCAGAAGCGCCTATGTTTGCGCTGGGCGGTTGACGGCGTTTTGATCCCCTTTTAATTCAGGATCTTCATCAGGACTTGGGTAGGTGGCAGTGCTGTATTCCCTCTTATATACCTATAATAAATATGATGTCACAAGCACATATGAAAAAACTGAATTGAGTCTCCTTCTCTCCCCTTGATCATGTTTTATACATATCTTGACCAATTGTCTTTTTAAATTATACCAGTTGGGATACCATATAGTTCTTTCTTAACTCTACCCCAATCCCAACCAGGTTGAAGGGTTTACTCCTGTTGTTTATATAAGGTATAAGTTTTTAGGCAATACTGAAAATGAAAAATTGTAACAGGCAGAGTAATTTTACCATGTATGATCCACTCAGTAGCTGGTTTTTCTGCCACTGTAAATGGTAATTTTTCCAGTTTTTCAATGCTCAGCACCGTATAGTCTGCTCCCCTTTGTGCCAGTTTGATCTGTTTATCAGTTAGATTGAATTCTGAAAACAGTGACGTAGTGTGGATTACACAAGGCAAATTGCCAGCACGAAAATGTTGTAGCGTCCAGCCTAATAGCATGATAGAACGTAATTGAGGCTGAACATGTTGCAACATGACCAAGTCTTGTTCCATGATGTCTATGGCAAAAGATACAAAGCTGTCCAATTAATATATCCTGGACGACAGAGTTGTTACCCCATTGTCCACTACAGAGAAAGCTTTCTCTAAATTAATACGATCAATTTCTCGTATTCGTTCTGCAGTCTCTGCTTGGGTAATCTTCCATAATTCATTATTAGCAGCATATATACAGGCATATATGAAACATTTTGTATGCGGTTTTCTTGATCCTAGCAAGAATCCCTAAGGTCTGTGCCATCTTTAAGTAAAGATTAGTTTTGATTTACATTCTCAAGTGTAGATTTCTGTAGCCAATCAAGGCATAGTTTCCCGACACTGTATGTTGTTACTACCCCAGGATGCTGTCTTTGAACATATCTTGGGTCTGGCCTATTGATAGTGAAACCCTGTGTTCTGCTCATGAATCGATCTTGATAGTTGTTTGTGTCTGTGGGCCAGAGCAACCATTTTTTCCATTCTGGATCTGATCTGTTGTGATGCAAAATATTATGTACGTCGACCTCCCCCGTGTAGTGCTGTTACTTGCAGGTATAGGTATGGTCGGGGTGTTCATGTCTTTGATCTTGGCTAACCCAAGGCAAGACGTTTATTGGACAGTGTCATTCAAAAATATAATTTGCTCAGGGATTATACAGGCTCTAAAGAAAGCTTCTACCCCCTGCACTTGCCAATCTTTTGTACCCCAGGCAGTTTTTGTCTCAATGTTGTCTTTCTAAAAGTCCAAACCCTGTCTAGACAGTTGGGCAATAAAGACTGCAGAATAAATCTGTTTTGAATTGGTTGACATATTTTTTGTTCTTGCTTTGTTCACATTTATATAAAATGATTCAGCATTGGACAAATTGAACCCTGAAAAAATGGAAATTTCATTGCAAAAGTTTTTGAGCTACCCTTTGGAGGTGTAGGACAATGTTCCCATTGGTTATACATTTATACATTTCTAGGCATTGCAGATTTGTGCAAGAAATGATGACCATAATGGTTATAACAATACATATGTTTATAGTCTGATGAACCCGCTAAATATTCATGATTTGTGAATACTGCAGACATTTCTAGATCAGACATCATGTTATTAACAGTCTCGAAGTCCCAATCATCAGAAAAGGTACTAGAGGTAATAAAGTCACTTAATGAAATCTTGAATAAGTGTAGAATCTTCAAAAGTTCAGACGGGCCAAAAATGTCATATTCAGTCAGTCCCAAACTATACCATCCAGTATAGGAACCACTGTGATGTTCACTGCTGACAAGTCTCTTTGTTCACGATGGGATGATTTGGGTGGCTGGAGAAGTAAGTTCACTTTTTTACTTGCTGTGCCCATTTGAATATATCTTCAATTTATCGGCATACCCAGAGTTATTACCAGAGCTAACCAAAGTAGAAAGAAGAATATTCCCAAAACAATCTATAGTTCAATCCATGGTTAAACCAGATAAGTTTTTTTCAGGTGATAAAAAAAGTTTGTTGCTTGTTCTTTGAAAGTTCTTTGTGCTGGCGTCGTTTCTGGTTCACTGGGATCCCCAGAAAAAGTTTCAAAGTCAATGAAATAGCCAGAGGCAGTTCTGTCAATGGTTGGAATTGCACCCAGATGTGTTTGAAATGGCTGGAACCACTTGATCACTTGTTACTTCGTTGTAGACAGGTGTATCAGGATGAACTGTTATTTGGGTCTCAAGAGGAACGAGTTCCATAGCTTTATTGCATAGTCCTTCTTTTCTCACTGTAGAATCTTCAAAGGTGATGAGTCTCTCAGTTTGAACCTCTTGGATTGTAGCTAGAGGAGTGCGTCTGCTACATTGTCGGAGTCTACTTGGCCAACTGCTTAGTATCGGCCACATAGTGTGGTTTGATCAGGTCGATGGACACAAATCTTTTCTCCTTTTTACCAGCAGGGAGCCGCAGTAAAACTGTTCTTGATCCGTTGATTGCTAGGACAGGTACTGGTTGTCTGTAAGAAGGCCCAAATTCCTTCTTGTCCGTGATCTTTTCTCTGACTAGATCCCCAAGCTTTGGGATCCAGACAGGCCTTGCTGGGATGGTTGGTTTTTCCCCAGTGGTGGTTGGCTTCAGGAACACGTTGCTTTGTTTCAATCTTAGTTCATTTAAGTCCTGTAAAACAGCCAAACAAACTTTGATATCAAATTTCTTATTTTCCACCACTGTTCCATGACAATCAAGATCCGGAACCAACATTCTTGTCCCAAATAGGACCTCATATGGAGTGACACCCCCTATAGAACTTCTTGGCAAATTGTTTAGACTACATTGGACCCCATAAAGATGTTTGACCCACCCATCACCCGAACCTAATACACTAGCTGTTATAGACTGCTTTATGTCCCAGTTTTTTCTTTCCACAACAGAATTTCCCTCAGGATGGAGAAGAGTACTGCAATTCAACGCCCAAACTGATCATGGCTTCTTTGTAAGCTCGAAAGCTAAACGCAGGGCCCTGGTCAGAGTGTAGTGTGCCTATTGTGTATGTGCTGATAAAGACTCACAAGTCTTTTATAACAGATCGAGCGTCAGCCGAGCGCTGAGGCCACATCCAAAGGAACCTTGAACACAAATCCACTGTGACCAGGATTTATAGTTAGCATCCCTTTGTAAGGGACCGTAGTGGTCCAGGTAAACACACGCTAATGGTTTATCTGAAATTAACAGGGATGTCTGCACAGGAGGTATACGTCGTTTACAACGCGGTGTTTACACCGCACGACCTTTACCACGCTGCCATTACTAAGGAATATTGTAATTTTATATTCCAACACCTTCCCTACTGTTACGTGGACTGGTGTTGGAATATAAAATTATAATAATCATCAATCCGCGCCCTCCAACGCAAGTCGTTGTAACAATTTGCGTTGTAAAATCCGCGATGTAAAGTACCACAATCAAAATGATCACTTTGTACTATCATACATCCGTGCAGGATGTTTCACAGTAGATACTTTCATCTTTTGGCATATTTCACAGTTCAAGACATAGTTTCTGGTCTGTTTCCTAATGCCGGACCACCAGTATTGTTGTTTTAATAATGATACTGTGGCGGAAACACCTGCATGAGCAGAGGCGAGCCCTTCATGTGCTGGTAGGATTAGTCCTAATCTGTGTTCCATGTTTGGTATTACCCTATCCCTCACTCCAGGGATTTGAGCAAACGGAACATTGTTCTTATCAATTATATATGAGTATTTGAGTGGAAACTTTTTAGGTAAATCTGCAATGCTGCCTTTGCTCGAAGTATTGACAGTCAGTATTATTTCACTGTCTATTTTCGTTTTTGAACGAGTGATTGCAGCTACAGAAGCTGTTTTCACAGCCCCCGTTGCGGCTTCATCAGCCAATGAATTCCCTTCAACGTGAACACCATCACGTTGATAACTCAGCATGTGTATCACGTGAGTGTTTTGTAGTCCATTTTGCAACTCACCTACTTGTTCCCAAAGCGTTTTGTGCTTGATTGTGCCACCTTTTGCATCTTTGAAATCATTTTGAAGCCTATTCTGTAAATATTCATTGTAAGATTGAACACAGTAAAAAGAATCGCACACTATGAGTGTGGGGAATTTGCAATCCGTATTTTCACATGCCATTTTGAATGCTTGTAGTTTAGCTCGCTGACCTGTACAATCTCAGAGAGATTGCGTTTTTGTGACAATAGGTCTAAATTTGCCATTGCGCATACGACTTTTAATGATTGCGAATGCAGCACTATCAGCTTGTTTACCCCCGTAGCGGGTTGTGCTGGTCCGTCAGTATAAATTATACATTAATACTGGTCTAGAGGTAGAATTTCAGTAGGCAGAGGACATTCGTGTTCATATTGCAGGAATGCTTGTGTTTTCAAATAAGGATCAAAAACATATTCAACATCAGTTGAAGCAAGAGAATTAACCCATTGTATCCATCTTGGATGTAAAGCTTTTGCATTCGGAATGCTAGCTTTGTAACTGACTCTAAGGCTGGTACAAGAGTTATGACCATAATGTGTTTCCCCCGTCCTATGGCTCTTTCTTTTGCTACAGCGGTTTGAACTGCTGTCAGAATTTTTTCTGTCGATGTAAATTTAATTTCGTCTTGTGTATTCAAATGTGATTTGAATGCAATCGGTACTTTCTCACCTTCATTAAAAGTTAAGTAGGTGAATCCGCATTGACCCCGAATGATTCGGGTCACTAAGTTGCACACGTTTACACGTGTTTGTAAATGTTTTGTTGCTAACATGCCTGTTTGTAGCGAACGCAAAATTTCTGTGTGTTCTTTTGTCCAATGTATGATTTTAAAATCAGGTTTGATTAATTCATGGAGAGGTTTAACCCTTTCTGCGTAGTTAAGAATGTATGTTCTTGCAAAATTCCGGAAACCTAGAATCAACTGTAAGTTTTTCAGCGTTTTTGGAGGTTGGAGCAGCGCACACTTTTCTAAAATGTTGGCTGCCAGGCTTTTGCCTTCACTTGAAAGCTCATATCCTAGAAAAAAAATATGAGATGGGCAATTCTTGATTTTCTTAATTGAATTTATTACCCTCAGAGGCGAAGCCCAGTAACCCTGTTCAAGTGCCTGTTCAGGTCATCGTCTGTCGAATAGATATCATCGACATATGACAATGCCTTGTCATCATAAGTTTGTAGAAACTCTGTTACTCTTGCTGAGAATAACCCCAGAATATTCTTGAATCCTTCAGGGAGACGACAGAATTGACTCTGGGTCCCCATTATTGAGAAAGAGCTCAAATACCAACTTTCAGCCGCAATGTTTTGACAAAAGAAACCATTTGAAATGTCTAATGTGGTTTTATATTTTTTACACACAATGTTATTCATTAATGCTGTACTGTGTGCATTTTGCACTGCAAATATTTTACAACAAGAGTTTAGGTGTCTGTAATCCAAAACTAGATGATATGTATTGTCTGGTTTGGAAACAGGAAACAAAGTTTTGTTCATTGATGAGGTGCAAGTTTCAATCAACCCTTGGTATTCAAGTTGATCTAAGATCTCCCTGACCTGTTTTTTAGCTTCTTGCTTAATTGGATACTGCATTTGTGCAATTGGTTGATTTTTTAACTGGATTGTGTGGTGAGGTGAGTGCTCATCCCATCATACATGATTCTTGTATAATGCCTGGACTTGGGCGACTGCCCATTTCCTGGCAGAAGTATATTTTAAATGTACTGGAATATGGTTGGAGAAGGCTGGCATAATGATGTCTTCAATCCCTGACAAATTCTGGTGGCTAGTCGCGTTCTGCTATAAGTATATCATAACCCTTTGAAAGTCGCTCCCAAAAGAGTGATTTCACTTTTCTTGGTATGTCTCCCTCCATCCGGAGTGTTATTTCATATAACCTATGTGGAGAACTAACCCTGGTGTCTGCAGTTTCAACTTGAATGTCTTCATTCAGGTCAACTGTCTCCAGAAGTCCCTTCAGGTTCTGGCGAACTACTGATACTTCTGCTGCGCTGTCCATCATTGTCTGGCCCATTCTTCATTCTTGAGCTGTGTTCTCAGAATCCTCGGCATGTCTGATCTCTAGACGTGCTACTTTCTTCTTGGAGAATTGAGGTTTTGTTTTGTTTTTCTGAACGTGTTGATCGTCTTTGGACTTCACGCGTTCTTTTTGATCTGACCGTCCACTACTTTCGGATGTCTGTGATGATATCTGAAAGGTACGAGAGGAATGTGTATCAGTATCTTGATACCTGTCAGGTTTTACTCAAATTATCCCTATTCCTGAGGTTATACCTCCTTTCAGAGGACTCCTTTTGAGGAGACCTACCTCCGGGTTGAGAATCTTTCTCATTTGAATGTTTGTTATTTTCCCACTTCTTTTTAGAAGAGGTAGGAGTGTTTTTAGTAAAGGCCTTTTTAGGACTTTCAGAGAGTTGTGGTTTAACTGTATAATTCTATTAATCTTTGGATATTACTAAGTAATTCATCGTCCGACATTGCTTCAATGTCAGGGTCACGTGTATAGCAGGCTAAAACCGGCCATGTTGCTCCTAGTCTACCTAGTGGGCCGAGCCTGGTAATATGATTTAAAAATGTTAGGGCGCCTTTAAACCAGAGATTATGCTCCTGGTATGTGAGTGGAATTTCAGTATCCTCAAACTGAATACATTACCTAGGTGGTTCATCTTCTTTGTAGAAGTGAAACACGTGTGTTACTGGATTTGATTTTGGGAATACTATCAATGAATAGAATACCTCTGTCTGGTGATATTAATGTGCCTCTATCACAAAAACTGCTCTACCACCTCTTGGTGCTAGGACATGTTTTATACGTTTTAGAGTGATGGCTCTCCTTAAATTTGGAGGAATGATTATAGCATTTTCATCAGTTTCATTAAAATCTTTATTGTCAAAAAGTACTGAGACTTCGTTGGGTACAGTTCCGTTGACAGTGGTTTCGTCGGCCATTGTTTAATGAAAGTTTCAGAGGAAGTTTCAAGGGAACAAAGATAAGGTGCACAATATTTTGGAACACTGTATTGTTCACCGTTGAACAAACCAAAAAGCTAATACATAAGA
Organism: Lissotriton helveticus; assembly: GCF_964261635.1. NCBI lineage: Eukaryota > Metazoa > Chordata > Amphibia > Caudata > Salamandridae > Lissotriton > Lissotriton helveticus. The sequence continues at coordinate 1,106,687,692 of NC_136068.1, forward strand.
TTTTCGTCCTACTCAGCTATGGCGGATATTATCCCTACCCACTCCAGATGTCTTATGGAGTTTTATGAGTAGGGGTCTCTGAGAAAAGCACGCCTGAGTTACTTCAGAATCTAGTGTTAAATGAGAGCCTTACCAAACCGTTGGACACCATGTAAAGTAGTTCATATATCCCTTATAGGGTTGGCGCATTGGAATAATATACACTATAGTTTTGACATAGGACTGAGGTTGGTATGTCTCTATCGAGTACATTATACTTAATTACTTGTGTGTGCCAGCTAAATCAGAGGTCACTAGAAACTTCTCGAATGAACAAGAAGGGATTCGTTTCTGACAACAGCATAAACATGACAATTTTGTTTCCCTTAGAGTCGGAACAATATCAGAACCGTGGAAACAATAGATAACTATTTCACTCAGTCAATCGTGCATGCTTAGTTTCTACAGAGTTACACAGAAATAGATAGACGGGCATTTCAATAAAAGGGTTTTTTAAACAGTCTTGTTTCTCGTGCAAGAGATATGAACTGCTACAATCGTAAGACAGAATGCGAAGTATAATACGTACAGCGTTAGCAGTAGGATTAAATAATACTGCAATAGCATGGTCTGTAGCTATGATATATATTTATAAAATACATACATTAATAACACAGGCTAAAATACTCATCTAGTTTAACTATAGTTGCCAAGAGTCCCTCTAGGTTCTAGTCTGCTCCATACCTTAGAATGAGAGAGGTTGGAATCTCTTTCCCGGGTCTCGATCTCTGACACCCCGCAAGGAGAGTCAGAAACACTGGAGCTGGATCCTCGGCAAGGAGAATGGCAGCGTCTGGTCAGTGCGTCAGTTGGGGACTGGACTTCCTTCTGAACTTGCCGTGGTGGACCGCGTTGTGCAAGTAGGCAGTTGAACCGTGGACTGAACCGTGGTTTGCCATGGCAAGTGAAGGCAAATTTATACCTTGTAGGTGTTTAGGAATGCCAGTATTGACGTAATAGTCGGGCATAAGAACGTCATGAATGAACCACTGAGTAATAGATGTTCATGGAAAATAATTGAGTTCTTTGAGAAATCAATATCCAAGCAAGGGGAAGTCCTAAAGGCTTAAGAGTCTGGTTTGCCAAGAACTCGTTGTGACGTAGATGAACGGATGTAGGTGGCCATGCCAGTATTTGGTTAGCATGAACACTGCCTAAATAAGGCCTGGATTTCTATGCCTAAATAAGGGTAATGTGAATTGTACCTATATAAGGGCATAAATCGGGAAATTCATGCGGAATCTAAACCGACACACAACACCAGTGCCCCCATCATTTCCTCCTTGGGAAACTTGGTTGTGAGATATTGACCTACAAAAGGAGTGCGAACAACTTACTGCACCCAGCAGCTCAGGGCAGAAGGGGAAGCCCCAAATGCTTTGTAGCTTGTGGAGGCAGCAGAAGTATGCTGGCCTGAACAACCATGTTGACAAAAGATTGGTGCAGAGAATGACTTTCAATAGATTGCATCAAGGTAGCTCCTCTGCTACTTATGAAAACCTGACCCAGAATTAGGTTTTCTACGAATGATTTAACATCAGGTGCACTAGGGAGAAGAAGGCAGGCCGGTTCCAATGGTACTCCAGTTCGCAAAATAGGAGCTTTACGCACCAGCCTAGGGTACAGCTATCCCTAACCAACCAGAGCTCCCGAACACTTGTATATCATTACGGTTTATTGTAATTGTAATTGTAAGCACATTTATAAAGCGCGCTGTAACCCTACGGGCATCCTGGTGCTGTGATACATGTGTGTTACCAACGGGGCCTACAATAGATCACAACAGAGAATTATACTCTTACGAAACAACATCAAGTCCGGTATCTGTCTCACTTCAGTGGGGAGACTATTCCACAAACGAGCAGCTGCCACGCCAAATGCTCTCCTCCCATAGTTACTCTCTTTGTCTTAGGTATTATTACAAGATTGGCTGTTGAGGAGCGGAGGCTACATATAGGAGCATACCACCCAAACCTGTGCAGTATTGGTTTAGGCCCAAGTCCGTGTAAATCCTTAAACACGATGCAGAGAGACTTAAATTGTACCCTTTGAGCCACCGGGAGCCAGTGCAACTCTGCCAAGGCCTGAGAAGAAGATGACCGACGTGGTCTCATAAGGGCAAGTTTTGCTGCTGCTGCCTGGAGTCTCTAGAGCCTCTTGAGCAAATATCTCGGAGACTCCAGTAACAAGGCATTACAGTAGTCCATATGGCTCATAATGATACTCCTGACCACTAGAGCTCTGGCCTGAGTTGGTAACACTGGCAGCACCTTCCGTAATCCTCTGATAAGGGAAAAACGGCTCCCCACCAGCTTGTTAACATGAGATTCTAGGTTCAGGTTATCATTGAAGCTGACCCCCAGATTTCGCACCGTCCACACAGGTACCAAAGGAACATCCGTGGGGATAGGCCACAAATTGGTAGGAAGAAATGGCAACACTCTGCCTACTCCACAATGCAATATCTCAGTTTTGTCATTATTGAATTGCAGGGAGTTGTCCCTTAACCAACTGACCATTTCTCGCATACATGCATGGAAGTTTTCCAGAGAGCCAGCATGGTCGCTTTACAAGGACAAAAAGAGCTGGGTGTCATCAGCATAGTTCACCAACCTAATGTTAAATGACTTGATGATGCCTATCAGCTGCCTCATATAGGCATTGAATGGAATAGGGCTGATTGAGGACCCCTGAGGTACCCCATGCCCTGTATCAACAAAGTCCGATTGAAAGGAGTATTATGACCTGGAGGTATTCTGTTGTGATCACACAGATGGCAGCTTTATACCATTGGCTACACACACAAACATACATCAACGGGTAGATTTACTAACATTTGACACAGGGTTAGCACCACAAAAATTATGCCAACCAGCACAAAATGTTTTTTTTTTCTAATTTACTTTCTAGTTAAACTTGTTTTGCACTGGGGAGTACCGTGAAAGTAACTCAAAGCAGCGCAAAGCCCTGCTTTGCATTAGTTAGTGCCAAGGCGGCATTACATGGGTGGTACATGGATGTTCCCATGCCATCATTTATTACTTTTGATGCAAAACCCTATCTACAAACAATAGTAGGCAGGGTTTAGTGCCAAACGTAAATGCCATTTAAAGGAGGTGTTAAGAGGAGAAATGTTTTAATTTCTCCTTTCTTTTCCAACTTTGCATGTGTGCTGCACTGTTCAGCACACATGAAGAAGTAAGAAAGGTTTTAAAGTGTGTCTACCTATAGTATTTGGTACAAGAAGTGCATCCTTCTTGTAAAAAACCCATGGTAGACTCAGTTACGCACCCTAGCACCAGGGGCGCTAAGGTGTGTGCCAGCACTAGGGAAAGGAGAGGAGAGAGCCATATCTCTATAGATATGTTTTTTTCCTTCTCCCTTCCTGTACCACAACGCAGTGCAGCATTTTTGGCTGCTGCGCTGTGTTCCATGACTTTTATGTAAATCTGGGCCCTTATGTATAAATCTACGGTTCCTCTAATTCTGAGTACAATTACTATTGCAACTGCACATCATCACTAGGGTAAAATTAACATGACTCATAATGGTCTAAACTCACCTTAGTAGGGATTGTGAAACGTACGTAGTGTACTTTCTCATAATTACGTGAAATTGCTGCAAAATTACACAAGATGACACATATACGTTAAATGCAAATCTTCATTTTGTGCTATATTTTAGGTGAAATGCGTTCTTGTGTCAGTTTTTGGCACAAGAACGCATTGAAACAAAAGCACTGCGAACAGCTGCCTCTCAAACTCTGTTGTTCTCAAGCATTGGTGGGACATTTTACTGTGAATAGCACCTTTTGTGGTACATTTTTACGACAAATGGCAAATAATCATGTGAAGTGGCATAATGCTGTAATTGTGGGAATTTACACAAATTATGCCAGCGTGATTCAAATTTCACCTAGGCCTTCACATTAATATGTGACTAATCCAACTCCTGCTGAGTTCAGCTTCTCAATGACAGGAGGAGTTCTAAATCAAACAAATATTATCAATAAATGACATCTGTATCAATGATTGTCCACCACAAGCCAGTTATACCTGTGGTAACTTTTTTGACACCTTTTGTATTAAACCCAAAGATTCAGACAAATTGTGAAACCCCACATTCACTAGCGAAATACTGCTTCAGTCAAGCTCCTCACATGTCACTGTCCTTGGAGCAGGTCACTCTGAGTGGGCACCAGGCACTTGGTTCCAGAACTGAGAGCCATGGGAGGTAATACTGTTTCCTAACTGACAAAGTGAAAATATAATGACTAATGGCCAAGTACCAACTACTTATGCTACACCCGTCATGTCTCCTCACAGTGATAGACTGGAGTCAAGCTCAACAGGGACTTCTTTCCCGCTGATTCTGCTAGGACCATTCCTCTGGCTGGGGTGTTGCTAGGTAAGAACTAGGGACAGTGGCAATGTTGTTCTTCTATTCATCTGCATCACTCATTAGATGGCAAGGCATTTAGCTACTTTAAGAAGGGCATGGTTACTCCCCCCATGTGCCATTGCATCATTGCGTTTCTTCACTTTGCCATTCAGAGCAGTGGGCTGAAATCACATTGCATTATCACCGACCTAAGGCCTTTGTGATGCTTTGTTTTAATGTAGCAGTTGGAACCTAATAGCCCACATGAGATTCAAGTCAACTGCTAAACACTAGCTGAGGCAGCATGCCAGCCAGACCCAATGGAAGGGAATGCAGGGGCAACCGCCACAGCTGGATGGTACACAGGAACTACCTAGTTCACATCCAATGTTGCCCCCACTCTGGAGGGTGACACCTTATCCAGACATAGCACAAATCGAGCCCCACTTCCCTCTCTAGGTCAACAGACCCCGGAATTAGACCAATTATAATTACAAGTTGCGTAACTGATTTGTCCACTTCCATTACCTAAAATGTCCAACATGCCAGAGTGTGTCCACTTTGTAGACCAGCAGAAGATACAGATATGGCTTGGCACAAGATTTACACCATCTTCCTAAGATTTTCAAGGACTACTGAGAAAGCACTAGACACTGCCAGACTGCAACGCTTTCCAAGACCCGGGGTACTTGCTTGAAGTGAATGCATTTCGGGGTACCCTGCGTGCATTATACTTTAGAGAACAATCACTCTGACTGCTTAAGCCATCTCAGGGATAGTTTGCATTACTGCATTGGATGTCATGAGGGCACTTGTTTCTGCCAACTGGGATATCTGATCCTGACTCCCTTTCGAATGGTGCTCCCCCATTTCTTGACTAACCCAGGAGCAACTGCTTTTTATTTAGAACTATTCTTCACATCAGCCTCCAAAGTTCTAAGCTTGAAAACTTTCCATTGTAAGATCTACAACTTGGTGCTTACCCCAGCGCCAACAAGTTGTAATGTCCTTCATACTCCTCTGGTCTTAGCCCTCACAGCTCTCGCCACTATCCCAGTGCCCATACTCATTGCAGTGCTCTTTCTACTCATCAGGGCTTAAACCAACAGCTATCAGTGCTAGCTATGGCTGGTTGTGGCCCACCTCTCAAGTGTCATCCATTTTCACATATAGTTGCCTCTGTATGTGGCATGCAGTCAGGTGCCATATGGTGCAGGCATTTGACCTCCCTACATGAGGGATGCCAACAGCTAACCTCCATGCTATGGCCATGAGTTCTGCAGTGAGAAATTAGAGGTTGATCTTGGTGGTATGAATGGAGTAAAGCCATGCCATAGGAGGGTAAGGCAGTTGAGGTTCAGATGACATTGAGACAGGCATAACCCTGGGGAAAACTGTACCATAAGCTATGGTCAAAGAGCCCTAATCTGCAGCAGAGGCAGGCAGTTCTGCCACCAGGCCTCTCAGACTGGTGCGCAGGTGCATAGGCAGGGCCGCATGACTCTTGAAACCAAAGTCAGGCATCACAAAACTGGGCAAACAGGTAACTGGCAATCAGGGAGGGAAACTCCACCTGCAAATCTGCAATCCACCACACTCTGTGGCTGGCAGGAGCCAGTGCTTGACCCTTGTGCATCAAGAGTCAAAAGCCTAGGGGATGTTACTAAGTTGTACCAGTGAGCTGTAACTCATAACTGGAGGAGGATTAGTGGAACCATCCAGATTTCCCTCTGTCATTGGGGTTACTTATGTTGATTCTTGGGATGTATGTGTGGAAGTCCGAGGGGCTCCTCTCCCATACCTCAAGAATTTGGGGTTCACTCCCAGGGACTTTAAGTGTCATGTCATCTCCATCCAGAAGAGATGGAATTAGCTTGAGATCTTGGCTCTTTCCCTTCTAGGCTGCCCTGCTACCAAGAGTGGGCCACTGATTGAGTGCTCAAAACCCAAACATGCTGAGATTGGGCACAGAGGTTTCAGGTGGCAGGACCTATAGGAGGCAGCCCATGAAAGCAAAAGGATTTGTCCCCCCAAGATTTTGTTGATTGAGTTTGGGCTTCTTCACTGGAGGGCCTTCAGTCAAATGGAACCTCATCCAATGTCATTCTTATGTCAGCAGACCACTCAGCAAATTCATCCACACAGCACCCGGAGAAGAGCCCCAGGCTTCATGAACCATGACCCTGGGGTGTAACTTGATCTTTTGGAGAGGATTCCACCCCATGCTTGGTCCTTGCCCTGCTGGCTAGTGTATGAGGGCATGGCTGTGTCTTTTAACTGGGAGACAGCCAAGATTGGGCTAAAGTTGCTCCACCAATAATGATCCTTCCACATGTTCACCAACTGAAACCTTGTTACAGCTTTCCATTCTTCCAGATTGTCAAATTTGATTGTGTTATCAGTGGTCCACCAAGACATGTGTGGTCCCCTTTGGGGCTCATATTCTCAAGGTGTCAAATGGTTATGTTTCATCACATCAGTTAATCCTGCCTTTTACCCAACTGCAATTTACTGCTGGGGACTTTTAGCTAATAGTTACAATGTTAACAACAAAATTTCAAGTCCAAGAAAACAATGTAATATCTGCTATTAGGTCAGGACTTACTTAAATGGAAAAACACAGTTTTTGTCTATTTTGGGGGCTAAGCAGTTAAATAAACTCAGATAAACACTGATTTCAAAAGGTTTCCAAAACAATGAGAAACCACCATAAAATCCACAATAAATAGGCACTGAAAACAGGACAGCCTAGATGTGATTTATATCCAAGCTGTATTAGAGTATTTTTTTGCATCGTCTTCCAATCCTAGGGGTATAATCTTTGACCACACACGCGTCCCCCATCTAGGATATTGACCAGTGGTTTGGGGTCAGTTATAAGAGTAAACTTACTGCCCCACACAAACCACTTGAATTTTTCTACAGCCCAACATGATAACAACTCCTTTCGATGTCAGAAAACAAGTTTTCATTATCACAAAGTATCCTTCATGCGAAATCACAGTTCTTTCACCTTCACTGCTCATAGGAGTTATAGCACCCAACCAAATGTTACTAGAATCAACTCTGATTATGCAATCTTTAGTAGGATTAAAAGGTGAAAGCACTTTGGATGAAACAATATCTTGTTTTACTTCATTGAATTTCATTTGACATTTTTCATTCCACACAAAAACCTTACTCTTCTTGAACAGGATTCTAAACATTTCTGTCTTAGAAGCGAAATTCTGAATAGGCTTAGAATAAAACTCACAACCACCCAGAAAAGAAGACACTTGTTTATTATGCTTTGGGATTTTTTTGTGATGGCTTCTGCTAACCCTGGCTGTGATTCCACCCCATGCTAAGAAACTACATGTCTTAAATACTCTATGGATGTTTTGGAAAATTCATATTTCTTGACATTTCAACTATTCCTACTTGTTCCAATCTTTTCAAGTCGATTTCCATAAATTTATTGTGGCCCTGAATGTACTGTGCTGCTACCAGGATATCACCCTCAAAAGATGACTAAACCATTTAAACACTGTAAAACACATTCCATTATCTGCTGAAATTAATATGCAGCGTATGCTAATCCAAAGGACACCCTTGTGAATTGAAATGTTCCCACTGGGAAACAAATGCTGTTAAGTGCCTAGAAAAAGGGTCTAATTCAAATTGTTGATGCACATCTGCAAAGTAAGGGTGGGAGTAACTTGCATGATTTGCTGTAGCATAATTATGCAAAATTGCAGCAAAATGCACAAGATTATGCAGAATTACATAAGGAGTGTAACTCTGCAAAAAGCGCTTTTTCTTAGCACAAAATGCACCCTCACAAAAACCACACGAGGAAGCATTTTGCTCTACAAAAATAGCATTAAATGTAAAGGAACAAGAACAGCAGCAGCCGCTAGTGCTCTCTTTCTTTTGCCCCAAATTAGTCTAACTACACAAGTGGGCATAACTGCGTTATTTTCAGTAATTTTACATCACAATAGTAACACAAAATTACCAAAATTACTCTGATTTCTATGGTGTAATTGAAATTTCACCTATGCCTGCAGCAAACATTGCCAAGACTTCATCTATGTGACGGAAGGGATGTGAGTCCGCCCAAATGTCTTTGTTTAAACTCCTGAGGCCAATACAAACTCTCAATCGGACATTTTTATGTGCTATGACTAATTAGGACAATTGCTATACTAGCTCAATGTCTTTATCACCACACATTTTCTTAAGAATGACAGACAAATCTTCCCTGACAGTCAATAGCACATTTATCAATTTGTGTTACTGCCTTAAGTCCTTCTCCTGAAGTTCATGCAGGATTTTCTAGTGATAACCATCACAGCAGAAAGCATAGACGAAGCAATTACCAACCTGAACTCATCTACTGCACCTGGGCTGAATGGGTTCATGGGGGAATTTTACAAAGCCTACAGGGATCGACTGATCCCCCATCTCCTGGATATGTATGCTGAATCACTGCAGAAACAGGATCTCCCACCCACACTTCGCAAAGCGGTTATCATCTTACTTCCCAAACCCGGGAAAGACCCCTTGCTGTGTGGCTCCTATCGGCCCTTGTCCCTCGTAAACCTGAATTATAAAATTCTTGCTAAGGCATTAGCATGCCGCCGCTCTAACCTGATGGGATCCATTGTCTCTCCAGCCCAGTCAGGATTTATACCACATCGATCCACGGCGTTCAACCTCCGTACCTTATTTAATACCCTGCACAGAATAAATCCAGACACTCCCTCAGCAGCTATCCTGCTATACGGGAAACAACCTTTACAACGCAACTTTTACAACGCACTACCATTACAACAAAACTTTTACAATGCAACATCCATTACAACGCATGCATTTACAACGCAACCATTACAACGCATGACACTACAACGCACACCACTACAACGCATGCCATTACAACTCAGTCATTACAACGCATACCATTACAACGCATAACATTACCATCCAACACTTACCCTACTGTTGCACCCCCTGGAGTTAGAATAGTAATTTTTACCCCTACACTATCCAACACTTACCCTACTGTTGCACCCCCTGGAGTTAGAATAGTAATTTTTACCCCTACACTATCCAACACTTACCCTACTGTTGCACCCCCTGGAGTTAGAATAGTAATTTTTACCCCTATACTATCCAACACTTACCCTACTGTTGCACCCCCTGGAGTTAGAATAGTAAATTTTACCCCTACACTATCCAATACTTACCAAACATGCAATGTAATGTAATGCGTTGTAATGGTATGTGTTGTAAAGGTATTATGCGTTGTAATGGAATGCGTTGTAAATGTAGTTTTTAAAATTTCGTTGTAATGGCATGCGTTGTAATGCAATGCGTTGTAATGGATGTTGCGTTGTAAAAAATGCGTTGTAAAGGTATGCGTTGTAAAAGTGTGTGTTGTAACGTCATACATCCTGCTATACACCAAAAAAGCTTTCGATTCCCTGGAATGGCCCTTTTTTCTGTCTGTAATGCAAAGAATGGGTATGCCACATGGCTTCATTGCCACTACAGCCTGTTATAAAGTCAACCCACTGCTAGGCTCTGGCTCAATGGCACTCTGTCGGTGCCCTTCCCCTTGTCCCATACACTAGACCGGGGTGCCCGTTATCCCCCTTGTTGTTTATATTGGCGATGGACCCACTGATAAGACACCTCCAGGAGAAACACCTACACAGAGGCTTACAGTTCCATACAGGCCTGCTATAGGCCCACGAACCCTGGTGTTTTCACTCAAGCCCCACCCCCCATCAGTCTCCCGCCGGCCTCCCCTTCAAAACGGCGACCGATGCGCGGATGCGCAGCGGACGCACCGCTGGCGCACCCAAGGCACGCCTAAGGCAAGCCCGTCTGCGCCCGTCCAAGCCTGGACCGCGCCCAGCGCCAGGACTTCTGGTTCTCCAGGCCGCCGCCACTACACCGTGGCCAGCCTCTTCGCACTCAAACCCAGCCAACTCGAGCACTGCGTACTGGCCTCACCCGACACCACACTAGGAGCCTTCTTGTGTGCCCACTGCCGAAGCACCTTCTCCATGAACACCTCACCGGGCCCCAGCGACCGGCCGCCTACCGCCAAACCCACCACCCTAACCCACTGTGTCCTTCTCAAGGTTCAGTCCCTGCACCGGCACGCCCTAGAGATATGGGACCTACTCGACACCCTCGCCCCGGTTGTCGCCTTTTTCACCTAGACCTGGACCACCGCTTCCTCCGCTCCTGACATCGCCACAGCTATACCAGACGGCTACAAGCTAAAGAGGACAGACCTCCCTAACTGCCCGGGGGGAGGCTTCGCCATCGCACACAAATCCTCCCTCCAACTCTCCACCACCAGCCCAAGTAGCACTCTGCCCAACTTAGAACACCTCCACTTTTAGATCCACACTGACCCCAAGATTAAGCTACGTGGCACGCTCATCTACAGACCACCAGGATTCCGCGCCCAACCCACCGCCACCATTACAGAACTCGCCGCATCCCACGCCATCACATTCACGGACTACATTCTACTCGGAGACCTAAATTTCCACCTTGATAATCTCCCGGACCCCGACTCCATCGCGTTACTTGAGAACCTCACAAACCTGGGACTCAATCAGGTGGTACACACGCCTACCCACATCGCAGGACACACTCTTGACCCCATTTTCGCTGGAGGGTCAAACATCCAGGTCACCCACACCACCCAGCACGCCTGGACAGACCACCACGGCATCCATTTCACCTTCACTTCCAGCACCACACCCAAACCAGCCCCGCGACCACCTCGCCGGAACTGGAGCAGGATCACTGCAGAACTGCTAAACGCCACCCTCCTTCGTGATCCCCCCTCAGCCACCACCACCGCGGACGCCGACACCGCCGCCGAGGAACTCCACCGATGGATCACCAGCTGCACCGATGAGCTAGCCCCTCTCTGGCTGCCAGCCACCAAGCGACCGGCAAAAGCTGTCTGATTCACCACCAAACTCCTAGAAGCCAGACGCACCTGCAGGCGCCTCGAGAAAACTTGGAGAAACCAAAAGGCCACTGAAGCCCACAACGACCGCAAAGCAGCCATGAAGAACTATCACTAACTGATAAGGGATACCAAAAGAACTTTCATCAGGGAAAAGATAAACTACAACGCTCCCAACACCAGTGAGCTCTTCAACGTCATCAAGCATCTCACCAAACCACCTGGTGAATCATCCGACATCTCTCCCTCCCACAACCTCTGCAACAAGCTCAGCACCTTCTTCCACCAGAAGATCGCGACCCTGTACAACAACTTCAATGAACCAACAAATACATCCATCCCCACATCCAACGACAAACCAACTATCACCAAATCGAAATCACTGCCGCCACCATGAATAAGTCCCACTCTGGAGCCCCACGGATCCGTGCCCCCCCCACATCTTCCACAAAGGCTCCACCGCTATCGCCCCGAGCTCGTCTGCACCATCAACTCCTCCCTGTTCTCGGGCTCCTGCCCCATGGCCTGGAAACACGCAGAAGTGAAACCCCTCCTCAAAAAGCCACCGGCCGACCCAACAGACCTCAAAAACTACCGACCCATCTCCCTCCTCCCTTTCACTGCCAAAGTCATGGAAAGGCTCGTAAACACCCAGCTCACTACCTTCATCGAAGACAACACCATCCTGGACCCCTCCCAGTCCGGTTTCCACAGCAACCACAGCACGGAGACGGCCCTGATTGCCGCCACCGACGACATTCGCATGCTGCTGGACTTGGGCCACACTGTGGCCCTCATCCTCCTGGACCTCTCCGCTGCGTTCAACACTGTCTCCCACCGCACGGTAACCACCAGACTCCACAACACGGGAATTCAAGGAACCACACTCAACTGGATCAACTCCTTCCTCTCCGATAGAACTCAGAGGGTCATACTCCCCCCTCTCGGAGCCCACTGAAATCGTCTGCGGAGTCCCCCAGGAGTCTTCTCTGAGCCCTACCCTCTTCAACATTTACATGGCCCCTATTGCCGCCATCATCAGATAGCACAGACTTAGCATTGTGTCCTATGCGGACGACAGCCAGCTCATCCTCTCCCTCACCAGCAACCCAGAAGAAACCAGACTCAATTTCCAGGAGGGAATGAGAAACGTAGCGTTCTGGATGAAGGACAGCTGCCTAAAGCTCAACTCTGAAAAAACCGAGGTCCTCATCTTCGGCCCCCGCCCCTCAGCATGGAATGACTCCAGGTGGCCTTAAGCCCTGGGAACCTCACTCACCCTGCCAGACCACGCTTGCACCCTCGGCATTATTCTCGACTCCTCCCTCTCCATGAACCGCCAGATCAATGCCATCTCCTCCACTTGTTTCAACTGCCTCAGGATCCTACGTAAGACCTTCAAGTGGATTCCCCCAGACTGCAGAAAGACCATCACCCATGCACTTATCACCAGCAGGCTCGACTACGGCAACTCCCTCTACGCCGGAATCAACAAATCCCTACTACAAAAACTCCAGACCATCCAGAACACGGCCGCCAGGCTCATTCTAGGGATACCGCGCCGTGATCACATGACGCCACACCTGCGAGAACTCCACTGGAAAAGAGGGTCACCTACAAGCTACTCACGCATGCCTGTAAATCCCTTAACAACATCGGACCCAAATACCTCTACGACCGAATGAGCTTCCACGGACCCAAAAGGAACCTCCGTTCGACCGACCTCACCTTGGCTAATGTCCCCGGCATCCACCGAAGCAGGGCTGGTGGGAGAGCCTTCTTCTACACCGCGGCCACAGCATGGAACACTCTACCAGTAGAAATAAGACGATCACCAACCCTGCACACCTTCAGACGGGCTCTCAAGACTTGGCTATTCAACTGACCGGAGTAGCCTACTCTTTTTTCCCTCCCCCCAGCGCCTTGAGACCCTCACGGGTGAGTAGCGCGCTTTACCAACCCCTGATTGATTGATTGATTGATTGATTGTTATATGCGGATGATAAGATCCTTTATGTTAGTGACATTCAGACCAACTTACATCCACTTATAAGAGAAAGTCTCCGCTTTGGTACCTTCGCCGGACTGGGGATAAATTGGCATAAATCCGTAATTTTTCCTCTCACAAAAGGCCCGACCCAATGGGAACTGGAATTTCCACTGGAATGTTGCTCTGACTCAGTGAAGTACCTGGGGGTGCATATTCATCTTGATACAGACCAAATTATCCGCCGGAATTATGGCATGGTGATTTCTAAACTTGAGAAGCAAATAAACCATTGGCTGAAGCTTGCCCTTTCCATGAGGTGGCGAGTAGCCCTCATTAAAATGATTGTGCTCCCGAAGTTCTTGTATTTATTTCATAACATCCCGATACCACTTACCAATAAAAATCTTAGCACTCTTCACACTCAGTTGATTAGACTGGTCTGGGGCAACAAGACACCAAGATGAGATGGCAGGTCATGATACTCCCATACGCTAGAGGAGGATACGGCGTTCTGCAACTGTACTACTTGACGGTTCAATGCAGCATTGCACAGACATGGTATCATCCGGACGCCAGGATCACTTTCCTGAGGCCAGAGTCAGATTTTGTCCTTCCAGATACACTAGCTGCAGTTCTGCCCCTTGGTATTCCGCAAGATCCCAAGGACATTCAACCGGTCTCCACAACCAGTTGGGCTTGGGCTAAGCTGAGCCGTATTACAAACACCCGGACGGTTTACTCCTCCGACCTACCACTTCCCAACACCAAATGGCTGCCCATAACAGGCGAAAAGTTGGTACAGAAGACTTGCACAAAATTCAATATCATCAAAAAGGGTGACTTTTTCCCTGCGGGCCACATGTTTGACCCAGAAGACATTCATGGATAGGTTTGTTCTTGCTAGGCTTCGGTTGGCGCTTCGAGCCCAGTTCCCAGGCTACCCGCTGGAGCCTCTGTCCTTCTCGCCACTTACAATGGTGATAGGCAGTAGCAGGGGGGTCCATTTGATATCATAACTCTACAGAGCATGTGCTGACTCAATCACATTGTATGATAGCAGGGCACGCAGCGTTTGGGAAGAAGACTTGGGCAACTCAATATGTGACGAACAATGGACAGCATGCTGCACAGTAGCAAAAACAGTATCCCTAAATAGCAGACACAAGCTGATCCATTTCAAGTTTCCACGCAGAATATACGTCACCCCAGCTAGAGCACACAAGATAGACCCCAATAGATCTCATCACTGCCAGTGATGCCAGTCCCCTCAAGCAGATTTCACACATTTAGCCTGGACATGCCCACGCATTCACACTTTCTGGATGGACGTTTACTATACATTGAGCTAGATTATACAAGTGCAGATGAACCCCCTGCCCGACATTGCACTCCTGGGATAGGTCGTCCAACTCCCTCTTAAAGTTCGTCTATTTGCTGCCATCGCTCTGCTCCTGGCCAAAAGGGAGGTACCGATACACTGGGGCGGTAGGAAAGCTCCCACAAAACATGGCTGGATCCAAAGCTTAGCTTCCTGTTCTATGGGAAGTGATCAGTATGCTGACCCAATCCCTCCCTCCTCCAGGCCTAGGGGCATCTGGGACCCCTTCAAGGCCTTCCTTAGAGCACAACAGCAAGAGCCCCTTACACAACAGAAGCAGGGTATCGTCCCAACTGGAGTGGGCTAAATTGACACTCACGCAGTATTAATAACTCAATGTATAACGCACCCACCGCCTATGGTTTTGGTCCATTCCTATTTCGAAAGAAGGCAGATGAGTGAAGGGCGGGGATGTTTTTATGGCTTTGCAAATTGTAAAATCACTCGAATTAGGCCTTTAAAGTATTGTATGTATATTACATTGTGATGTATTTACTATGGGTACTGTATCGATCCCCCTATTTCTGACCCTTGTTTGGTTAATAATTAACAAGCAGCCATTCAACTGCACAGAAACCCGTTATCTGATTAGCCATACAACGGCACAGAAGCCCGTTATCTGATTAGGTCATAGTGTCGTGTATTTCTATAGGTTCTGAATCGATCCCCCTATTCCTGACCCTATTCTGGTTAAACTACCTAGCTAGTTAACTAACAGTCAGCCCATGAGGCAAGAAATTCCCCATGATGCAGATACCGTTATCTGACGCAGTCACACTACGGCACAGGAACGTGTTATCTGATTAGGTCATAACGCTTGAGATCTAATTAGACAAGCGATATTCCTCCAGCCCCTGATAAGGCATACGACGTTCTCATAACAAATCAAACCTATGACAACCTGGATAATCCGTGCGGCCATTGTTTTGATTTCACAGAGAACTTTAGTAAAGAATGTGCTAACGAGCAAGTCGTATGACATCTTTATTGACGTACCTATGTCCATCCTTACGTCAATCCCGGCACCTTTAAGGTATAAATATTGCCGATCTTGCCCTATGCAAAACACACGCGTGGTGACAAGACGGAGCAGCCACACTTGCCGAAGCCGAGAGCAGAAGCAGACCCCGCAGGCAGCAGCCCCGCCTTCCTGACGCGCTGAGAGACGCGCTGCTATCTCAAGCCGAGAGACCCAGCACCGGCGCTTCCGGGTAGCCCTCGCAGGCAGCCTGGAATATCGAGAGCAGAGAAAGAGATACCATTCCTCATTCATCCTAAATTCCAGGTACAGAACTGAATAACCCCTCCTAGAGAATTCTTTAGTTATTCACTTGGCAAAAACAAACTTAACTTAAACTGTAACTTTCTATTCCCGCCCACGCATTAGACTTAGGTCAGGTACACGGGGTAGGCATATTTAGAAACACCAGTTGAGTACGTTTAGTCAAATGTATATGTGTATGTAAATATATTTTAATCATTTTAAACATCATATGGCTCAGAAACCATATCAATGTTTTTACAGTATTATTTTATACTATTGCTTCTAATGTATGCACTTTACTTAACTATAAGTATCGCAATAATATCGATCCATTTCTCTTGTACGAGAAAAGAGACTGATCAATAAATAACACCTTTTATTGAACACGCCCGTCTCTTCCTTTTCTCTACATTCTGATGAGACTAAGAATGCACGTACTGACTGAGTAAAATAATTGCCTTGTGCTCACACGACTCTGGAGATTGACTCTTGATTAGGGGAGAGCAAAGTTGTCATGTTCTATGGTTGTCAGAAACTAAATCCCTTCTTGTCTAATCAGGGAAGTTAATCCTTCCTTGAACATTCGAGAAAGTTTCTAGCGAACTCTGAGCTTAGCTGGCAAACCCAAAAATTAAGTCTAGTATCGACAGTAGTAGACCTAGTTAACGTCTGGCCTAGGCCTTTACTGCTGTAGGTACTATTCCAATGCGCAGAGCCTATTGGGAAAATAGGAACTACACTACATGGCGCCCAACGTGTTTGGAAAGGGCGATAAAACTAACGTAAGACATTTAGAGTAACTCAGTCGTGCTTTCTCACTCAGACCCCTTTTCCCAAAATACTCCAAAGACGTCTGGAGTGGGTGAAAGGTTATTATATCCTCCAAAACCTCGCAGGAGGGAACTCCTATGTATGGTTCTTGGTCTAGTCAACGTTGAAGGATAAAACAGTTCCAGAATATTGTGCATCTAATCTCTGTTTCCATAAAGAAACCTGATCTGCAAATAAAAATAATACCATCCTGTCAGTAAAATGGGAGACAGTGATGGAGAAAGAGAGGCAATTAGATTAGCTACTGAAATAGCAGATGCTGATGCTACCATGCAAACAGCAGACCCGGATATAATACTCATCCAGGTCGCCAAAAGGAGATCTATAACCTTAAAACTTATAGAAAATGGACTGACACCTAGAGGTGGCACAGTCATATTCGTAATTGAGGCACACGAATATCGGCAGACAGAGGTATACTATACATGGATACATTTTCCAGCAGCAAATGCTGTAACAAAGTACTTCCACTATTACAAAGTAGAGGAACCTCCTGAAACGTACACTCCTTTCGAGGAGGTGGAAGTACCACTCAAATTCCAAGAGCATTTGCTCTTATTTGATGGCGCCCTAAAACATAATAATCACATTACAAGGCTCGGTCCTTTAGGAAGACCAGGAGCAACGTGGCCGGTCTTAGCCGGATACACACCACATCCAGACATCGACGAGATGACTGCACCAGAGCTATTAATACAGCTAAAACAACTACTAAAAATTCACAGACAATTAGTTCAGTATGTAATGCGGACTTCTACAATTCAGCCAGCGATTAAACTACCACAGCTGACCTCTCACCAGGGGAACACAAATAAAATTACACCACAGAACATCCAATCCTGCCTAGGTAAGGTTCCAGCTAAAAGGGAACAGATACCATTCTGGTTGGCACAGAAAATCACCCAAATAGAGGCGGTGTTTCCTGACACCACCCCGCTAGAAAAACACAGGATTCTGACTATATGTCTCCCAATGGGAATCGCACCACACATTGAGGACTGTGACACTTGGGGTACAGTCTTTGCTTCCATCTACACAAAAACGCACGGTGTTCCATCCATTTCGGTAATACCAGATGTGCTAAAACAAATTCAAGATGAATATGGTCCAGAACCTGCTTTAACTCTTGGTATGAAATTACTGAAAGACTTCAAGCAGGTCTCGGCTATATTACTAGCCAACATAAAGGGTGAAGCAGCAAACGTGGCGATCCGCCAGAGGTTAAAAGAGACAGATATAGCAGACCAACCAGCTGAAATTGCCAGAATCATAGAAAAATCCTATGAAGAACTAGGCAGAGATAGTCTAGGTGGAATACCAGTAAAACCGCAACTGACTACAAGTCCAGAAAAAATGTTTTTTAATAATAATAATAATTCACCAAAAAAGAACTGGGATGGGAACAAACAATCCAATCCTAAAGAAAAGAAATTCCAGTCCAGAGGAAGGTCTCCTAGGCGAAGAGAGAAATCTCCAAACCCGAGACAAAGGTCACCTCAGAGTGAACCCTCTGGGAATAGATATAACCTTAGAAATAGGGATAATATTAAAAAACCTGATAGATATCAAGACATTGATACACGTCCCTCTCAATCTTTTCAGAATTCCTCGCAGAAATCGGAAAGAAGAGGACGATCAGAAGAGCACGCCAAGTCCAAAGACAAGGAACCTGCTCAACTGAAAAAGAAATCACAATTTCCAAAAAAGAAGGTAGCCAGTATCAAGGTAGTTAACAATGCCGAGAATACTGAGGACACAATTGAAAAACGGAGAGTGGGCTCAGACAATGCTAGACAGCGCAGCAGAGGTGAGCATAGCTCGCAAAGTCCTTATGAATCATCTGGAGACAGTGGACACGAATGAATACCTTCAAGTGGAAACTGCAGATACCAGAGTTAGCAAGCCCCACAAAATATACGAGATAACATTACGTATAGAGGGAGATAAGACTAGGAAAATAAGGGGACTATTTTGGGATAACCTATCCAAGGGCTATGACATCCTTCTAGCTGAAAAAGACTGGCCACCGGAGTTTGTCAGGGAGTGCCCTCATGGCGAAGAAGTAATTATGCCTGCCTTCTCGAATCAAATACCGATTCATAAAAAATACACACTTGCTAGAAAGTGGGCAGTGGCCTTAGCACCTGCTTTATATAAAAATCACGTAGGATGGGATGAGGATTCTCCTCCTCACAAAGTCCAGTTAAAATCACAACCAACTGCACAAAGGCAGTACCCAATTAAGCAAGAAGCTAAAAAACAAGTAAATGAAATACTAGATCAGCTAGAATACCAAGGGGTGATTGAAACTTGCACCTCACAAATGAACAATCCTTTGTTTCCGGTCTCCAAACCAGACAATTCGTACCGTCTAGTTTTGGATTACCGACACCTTAACACATGTTGCAAAACTTTTGCAGTGCAAAACTCACACAGTGCTGCCCTAATGAATAACATAGTGCGCAAAAAATACAAAACAACCTTGGACATCTCCAACGGATTCTTTTGTCAAAACATAGCACCAGAGAGCAGATATTTAACTGCATTCTCAGTAAATGGCACTCAAAAACAATTCTGTCGGTTAGCCCAGGGGTACAAGAATAGCCCGGGGGTATTCTCAGCGAGAGTAACAGAATTACTACAACAATATGATGATGAAGCATTATCTTATGTCGATGACATTTACTTAACAGATGATGACTTGGAAACTCACTTGAAAAGAGTGAACACCATAATACTTGGTTTCGCTGCAGAGGGTTACAAATTCAACTTCAAAAAGTCCAGAATTGCCCATCTGACGGTCCTATTCTTAGGATATGAGTTATCAAGTGAAGGCAAAAGCCTGGCAGACAATTTCCTAGAGAAATGTGCCGTAATCCAAGCTCCTAAAACACTAAAAAACCTACAGTCAATTCTAGGCTTCCTAAATTTCGGAAGAACTTACATTGCTAATTACGCAGAAAGGGTCAAGCCCCTTTACGATCTAATTAAACCAGACTTTAAAAGATCCAGTTGGACTCAAACTCACACAGAAATTTTGAGATCCTTACAAACAGACATGCTAATTAAAACAAAATTAGAAACCCGTGATAATACACGCAACCTTGTGATCCGAGTCATCCCAGGGAAATGCGGATACACATACCTGACCTCTAATGAGGGAGAAAAGGTACCAATTGCATTCAAATCACATTTGTACACAAAAGCTGAACAGAGATTCAGCAACAAAGGAAAAATGGTTCAAGCAGTTCAAACCGCAATAGCTAGAGAAAAAGACATAGCTGATGGTCGACATATCACAGTCAGAACAGCTGAATCAGCCTTCGAGGCATTAACAACACCGTGTAATTTACCAACAACAACATTGGATCCAGATTGGTTGCAATGGGTAAATTCAATCACAACGGACAAAGAATACTACTTCTTTGATCCAGAACTAGAAGAATTGAAAAATCTAAAATATGAAAAAACGTATCCTCTGCCAATCGACATTCTGCCTCTAAGACATTACGCCTGTGTAATCTATACAGACGGACATGCTCAACCCTCCGTTTGGGGAGAACATGCATACAATCCCACATGTGAGATTACAAAAGAAGTGTGGCACGGAGGTAAACTAAGACCTCTATTAACAAAATCACACTCAGTAGAAACTAATTCAGAACTGCAAACTGAAATATTAGCTTTGAAAATGGCGCTAGATAATGCGGATCGCGAATTCCCGACGCTTATAGTGTCAGATTCATATTTCTGCGTCAAAGCATATAACAAGGATTTGCAGACATGGATTCAGAACGGTTACAAAGATGACACAGATGCACCAATAAAGCAGAGACTTCTCTGGGAACAAATAGCTCTTTTGAAGAAAGAACTACCAAAGACTCACGTGACTCACTCACTGAGTCATCAACGTGATGGCGTTCACGTTGTGGGGAATTCATTGGCTGAGACAGCCGCAGCGGCAGCCACTAAATCGGCTCCCGTAGATCGAAAAAAGCGTACATTAAAATACATTGACGGCGAAACATTGCTGGCGGTGAAAACGTCATCAAAAGGCGACTGCTCAGCGTTACCGATCAACTATCCACTCAATTATACATACATAATCGATGCAAACTCCGTCCCTTTTGCTCGAATCCCTGGAGTGGGGGATAGAGTGATTCCAAACATGGACAGGAGAAACTTGTTAATCGCAGACGCACACATGGGCGAGGGTCACAGACACCTTAAATTAAAAGATTCTCTGGAAGAATTACAATCACGGTACTGGTGGCCAGGCATGAGCCTGCACTACACCATGTTTGTAAAAAACTGCCCAAACTGCAACAGAGATCGCAGTGGGGAGAGAAGCAGTTTAATACCTCGTCGTATCAAGGCAGATAACATCTCCACTAAAAAGAATGGCTTGCGATTAACATATACAGGCTAGTTCCCACTTATAATGTAGATCCACAGCACTCGGCTGACGTCCGGACTGTTATACAAGATTTGCGAGTCTAAATGGCATATACGCTAAGAGCATGCTACGTTCGACCATTTTTTTCTTTTTCTCAGGCAATCCAGCCTGGGGGGGGAAAGAATGGCCAAATGAGCACAGCCCAGCGGGAATCTTCTCACTTCCTTCCTGAGGGTATGGGATGGTGTAAAGAAAAAACCAAGACAGAAAGCAATCTATAATAGAAAGGATATTAGGTTCGGGAGCTTGGTGGGTCAAACATCTAATAAGTGTCCAACGTAGTCTAAATAACTTGCCAAGAAATTCTCTGAAGGGATTCAGTCCGTACGAATTATTATTCGGAACTAGGATGTTGATCTCTGACCTTGATAGTCAGACTTCAGTGGTAATAGAAAAAACCTTTGATGTCAAAGACCGTTTGGCTATTTTGCAGGACTTAAACAAAACAAGAAAAGACCTGAGCAACATACAGTTGAAACAACAGCCAACAACCACTGAAGAATCACCACCTGTCCCAGCAAGACCTGTCTGGATTCCAAAAGTCGGGGATCTAGTCAGGGAAAAGATCGCGGTAAAGAAGGAATTTGGGCCTTCTTACAGAAAAGCAGTTCCTGTCTTGTCTGTCAACGGGACAAGATCAGTTGTACTACCGCCACTTGCTGGAAAAAAGGAGAACCGAGTTGTATCCATCGACCTGGTAAAACCACAACATGTGGCCGATAACAAACAGTAGGCCAAGTGGACTCCCAATAAGTAGCAGAACACCAAGGTTTGCTACCAGTACAGAGGTCCTATCAAAGAGGCTCATCACATTCGAAACGCCTACAGAAGAACAACAAGGACTATGCAACAATGCAATAGAACTTAGACCTCTGAAAACCCAAATAAAGACATTTAGTAGAGACACACCAATCTATACAGAAGTACCAAGTGAAAATGCAAGAAACAAAAATCCTGAACCAATTGGAACAATTGACAGAACTGCATCCGGTTACTTCATCAACTTCGATGATTCCTCTGACGGTTTCAGCGAACAAAAGACACAGCCATCATCAAAATCCTTTAAAGACAAAGCGAAGGAACTTTTGAAACAACTAAAAGAAACATATCTGATTTCTCCATGGATTGAATTTTGGGTGGGTTTTGGTGCATTTATCCTCATACTTTGGCTCATCATGGTATTTACCTTGGGACGCTTCATTGAGGGAAAATATGCTAAAATGGACACAGCAAGTCAGAACATCAACTTGGTCCTCAAACCACACACATCTTCACACGTCGAGAAACGAGAACTTTCTTCAGAACTTTCTTCAGCCAACTTCACAGCAATTCCAATACCTGGTGGGGTAGCCTGGGACAACACTGACTATGAAATTTATGGTCCGGTCGAGATCCTGAAATATCCACACCAAATCAAGATCTCTTTGAGTGACTTTGCAAAACCAAACTCATTTGCTGATGATTGGGACTTTGAAAGTATTAACAATATGATGTCTGACTTAGTAATGTCTGCTAAATTTACAAAACATGATTATTTGCAGGGTTCTACAAATTATGATAGTATGTATTGCTATAACCACTATGGTAACCATTTCTTGCATAAATCTGCACAACCTAGAAATGTTTTAAGTTATAATCAATGGGAACATTGTGCTACACCTCCAAAAGGGAGCTCTAGAACCGTATATGACAAATATTCATATTTTTCAGGTTTTAACATAACTAATGCTGAAACATTTTATTACAAATTGTCAAACAAGACAGGGATGAAAACCATGATAACCAACACAAAATTGATATATTCGGATTCTTTCTTTGAAAAAATGAATACTTTTGGATTTGATTATTGGGACAAACATGTTGATTTGAAAAGTGTTTGGGGTACAAAAGAATGGCAAGTACAGGGTTTAGAAGCTTTGTTTAGAGCCTGCATGATCCCAGAACAAATGATATTTTTAAATGACACCGTCCAACAAACCACCTGTCTTGGCCTAGCAAAAATCAAAGATTTAAATAACCTATCTATTCCAAAGCCAACAATGTTTAGCAATAACTCTGATACAGATGAAGGAATAGACATAAACCATATACTTAACCAAAACAGAACACATCCTGATTAGAAACAATGGTTGATCTGGCCCACAGATACAAATAACTGTCAAGATAGATTCCTGAATAAAACACAGGGTTTCAAAATGACCAGGCCAGACCCTAGATATCCCCAAAGACATCACCCAGGGATAATAACAACCTACAGTGTGGGCAAATTATGCCTTCAATGGCTACAAACTTCCACACTGCCTGAAATTAAGCAACACCTAACTTTACTTACTGATGGTGCTGACTTGCGTGATTTCATACTGGGACCACGCAAACAGCGTCATAAGCGTTTCATAGCAGCCTCTGTATATGCAGCATACAATGAGGCCTGGAAGGTTACTCAAATTGAGACAGCAGAAAGAATATAGGAAATTGACCGTATTAATTTGGAAAAATCACTTTCTGTAGTGGACAATGGGTTAATGACTCTGTCCTCCAAAATGTTTTCATTGGACAGCATTGTGTCTTCAGCAATCGATATATTATCGCAAGACTTACTATTATTACAACATGGTCAGTCACAATTGCGTTCTATTGTACAGCTTGGTTGGACGTTACAAAATCTGCGTTCAGGCTATGTCCCTTGGCGTTTAATCAACACAACGTCACTATTCCAAATCTTTAACCTTACTGATAGACAAATCGGTATGGCGCAGAAGGGTGCTGATTATACAATCTTGAGCATTGAAAAACTAGAAAGATTACCAATGACAATGTCAGAACGACCTGTCAGTGAATGGATAATACACGGAATCATAAATATTCCAATCTCAACCTTCAGGTTTCAATACTGCCAAAAATATATACAGGCTGGCATGTACGAGAAATTGGGAAAAGGGTACCTTAAAACAACTTGGAACCTGCCCTATTCACATGCATGTGTCAGTAACAAAGGACAGAAAGTGTTTCTTAGTGGCAACAATTGTGCTATGTCACTGAGCGGCACGCTTCTGTGTAACGGTATTAGTTTGCACGGAGCCTGTGAAGGGAATTCATACAACCTTTCATGTCACCAGCAAGGCGCACCTGCAACTGAAATAGAACCATTCTTTCAAAGACTCTATAATGGGAGTTACATTCTTATTATAGACCGCAGATGCTGTAGTCTTATGCCCGGGACTCCTTATCTCGTCACTACGACGGCGAAGGTCAAGTGCTGTGGACGTTCTTTGTTCCCCAGCTCCTTTCCAGACAGGGAGGCAAGGGCACGGCCCGGTCTGAAAATTACTTCTATTCGAATAGACACTTTAAGCAGAATGAAAACAGTGCTTCTTCAGACGCCTACAAGGCTCACGTCATCTAAAGAAACGTATGATCTACAAGTCGCAAGGACGACTGCAGAGATACATACATTATTATCAACCAATTCCCCCGTACATTTCGCGGAAATCCTGAGCGAAATCTTAAATATTTCTGATACCACAGGGGTCTCAAAGGTATTTAAGACAGTATTTTCGATGGCATTAACACCATTCAAAGCCATACTGGGTATTTTTCCAGACTTCGTCCATTCGATTTTTGGCGGACTTCCCCTGATCCTAGGACTAATTGCAGGAATCCTATTCCTAGTCCTTATTTTTCGTTATGGCAACCCATGTCACAGAACAAAATCTCACGACAATGGAAGATACGATCCTAGACATTGGATACCGGGACCGGATATCAAAAATCCTGGGACTCTCCCGGCTTAGAGACCTAAACATGACTTGGTTTCTATCATTTCGACCAATGTGGCAAAGGTGTGTTTTACCTGTACTAAGGTGTCTGCTATGCGGAGAAGAATGCGTGTTAGACACCTGTCTGACGCTACAATCGGATGCGCCAGTGGATGCAGATACACTGTTGGTTCCTACCAAGGTTCACGCACTGTGCTGCCCTCAAAGGCTGCCAATTCTGATGACGGCATTCCTGGAATCTTCACCACTGCGATTGGAGAGTAGTGAAGTTCAAGATGAAAGCAGCATCGAACAGGTACGACCTTCTGTCAGCAATGCAAATCAGAATGTCAATGGAGACAATCATGCGCATGAATGCATGGTTACCCCTATTTCCGACTTAGTGGAACTTTCCCATGAAGCTGTTGACAGTTTTTTCGAAAGCCTGAATGATATGATGTTCTCTCCGGAACAGAAATAGAGACTTTTGAGTAAACTCGCACACGGCGTTCCCTGAATTCGGCCTTCAACTTTAAAAATAAAGTCACATGAACAATTACAATCCAGCTCACGGACAGCAACTTTTTTCAGCAAGCCCCTAAAATATTTTTCTATATATTTTTTCCCGGGACACTGATCTTCTGCTTAAAGTAAGAAACTATTCCTAGAGAACTAAGATTTCTATTTTTTTAGATTCTTTATAGACTTTATATAGACTTTAGCTGCCCACTGGTATGTTCACAATATATTTTATGTGATGAAATGGTTTCGACTTTTTTTCTGTATAGCCATATTAAGAGCCATTTCATGTGTATTTATCATATACCAACAAATAATAATGCATAACAATGCGTGTTTACTTTTGCATTTGATTCATAGCTTAAGTGCATACGATATATATGACTGCAATTTTTCAGTATATTTGAAAATTTCAAAATGCATTTATGTATTTTGGGGTGGTAAGGTATACACTATACTCTATAGTATGTTGTACTATGTTATACTATGCATAGATTAGTAGATATGACCATAGTTAGCGTGGAGTGGGTGTCGTGTATTTCTATAGGTTCTGAATCGATCCCCCTATTCCTGACCCTATTCTGGTTAAACTACCTAGCTAGTTAACTAACAGTCAGCCCATGAGGCAAGAAATTCCCCATGATGCAGATACCGTTATCTGACGCAGTCACACTACGGCACAGGAACGTGTTATCTGATTAGGTCATAACGCTTGAGATCTAATTAGACAAGCGATATTCCTCCAGCCCCTGATAAGGCATACGACGTTCTCATAACAAATCAAACCTATGACAACCTGGATAATCCGTGCGGCCATTGTTTTGATTTCACAGAGAACTTTAGTAAAGAATGTGCTAACGAGCAAGTCGTATGACATCTTTATTGACGTACCTATGTCCATCCTTACGTCAATCCCGGCACCTTTAAGGTATAAATATTGCCGATCTTGCCCTATGCAAAACACACGCGTGGTGACAAGACGGAGCAGCCACACTTGCCGAAGCCGAGAGCAGTAGCAGACCCCGCAGGCAGCAGCCCCGCCTTCCTGACGCGCTGAGAGACGCGCTGCTATCTCAAGCCGAGAGACCCAGCACCGGCGCTTCCGGGTAGCCCTCGCAGGCAGCCTGGAATATCGAGAGCAGAGAAAGAGATACCATTCCTCATTCATCCTAAATTCCAGGTACAGAACTGAATAACCCCTCCTAGAGAATTCTTTAGTTATTCACTTGGCAAAAACAAACTTAACTTAAACTGTAACTTTCTATTCCCGCCCACGCATTAGACTTAGGTCAGGTACACGGGGTAGGCGTATTTAGAAACACCAGTTGAGTACGTTTAGTCAAATGTATATGTGTATGTAAATATATTTTAATCATTTTAAACATCATATGGCTCAGAAACCATATCAATGTTTTTACAGTATTATTTTATACTATTGCTTCTAATGTATGCACTTTACTTAACTATAAGTATCGCAATAATATCGATCCATTTCTCTTGTACGAGAAAAGAGACTGATCAATAAATAACACCTTTTATTGAACACGCCCGTCTCTTCCTTTTCTCTACATTCTGATGAGACTAAGAATGCACGTACTGACTGAGTAAAATAATTGCCTTGTGCTCACACGACTCTGGAGATTGACTCTTGATTAGGGGAGAGCAAAGTTGTCATGTTCTATGGTTGTCAGAAACTAAATCCCTTCTTGTCTAATCAGGGAAGTTAATCCTTCCTTGAACATTCGAGAAAGTTTCTAGCGAACTCTGAGCTTAGCTGGCAAACCCAAAAATTAAGTCTAGTATCGACAGTAGTAGACCTAGTTAACGTCTGGCCTAGGCCTTTACTGCTGTAGGTACTATTCCAATGCGCAGAGCCTATTGGGAAAATAGGAACTACACTACAATAGCGCATGCCATCTCATTAGGCAAGCACTATTTCTCCAGCCCCCTAATAGGCATACGGTGTTCTCAAAACAAATCAAACCTACCACGACCTGGGAAATCCCCACAGCCATTGTTTTGATTTAGCCGAGAACTTCAGTAAAGAATGTGCGAACGACCAGTTCGTATGACATCCTTATTGACGTATTTATGTCCATCCTTACGTCAATCTCGGCACCTTTCAGGTATAAATAATACCGACATTGCCTTAAGCAAACACACGAGGTGGTGACAAGATTGGAGCAGCGAGACTTGCCGAGGAGCCCAGCTGACAGCGAAGCCCACAGACGCTGCCCCTCCTTTCTGACGCGCTGAGAGAGAGACGCTGTCTTTTCTCCTGCCGAGAAATCCAGCTCCGGCGCTTCCAAGCCGCCCTCGCAGGCAGCTGGAATATCAAGCCCTGAGATAGAGATACCAACCCTCCAGCCTTCTAAATCCCAGGTGCTGAACTGAATAACCCTTTGTAGAGAATTCTTGAAGCAGACTCTTGGCAAAACAAACTTAACTTAAACTGCTACTTATCTACTCCCGCCCACGTATTAGGCTTAGGTCAGGTACATTGGGGTAGGCGTAGTTAGAAGCACCAGTTGAGTACGATTAGTCAATGTATATATGTATGTATCTATTTTATCCATTTTAAGTATCATATGGCTAAGAAACCATATCAATGCTTTTACAGTATTATTTTATAATTCTGTTATTACTGTATGCACTTTACTTAACAATAAGTCTTGCAATAACAGCGATTCATTTCTCTTGTATGAGAAAAGAGACTGATCAATAAATAACATCTCTTTATTGAACACGCCCGTCTCTTCCTTTTCTCTACAATCTGGTGAAACTAAGAATGCACTGAACTGACCGAGTAAAATAAGTTGTCTTTTGTTTTCACACGACTCTAGAGATACACTCTTGATTAGGGG
Source organism: Lissotriton helveticus (assembly GCF_964261635.1). Lineage (NCBI taxonomy): Eukaryota > Metazoa > Chordata > Amphibia > Caudata > Salamandridae > Lissotriton > Lissotriton helveticus. Next base: position 1,106,716,147 of record NC_136068.1, read on the forward strand.
AGAGCAAAGTTGTCATGTTCTATGGTTGTCAGAAACTAAATCCCTTCTTGTCTATCCAGGGAGGTTAAACTCCTCCTTGTCTATTCGAGAAAGTTTCTAGTGAACTCTGAGCTAGCTGGCAAACATTAAACGTTAAGTCTAATATCGACAGTAGAAGACCTAGTTAACCTCTGTCCTACGTCTATACTACTGAAGATATTATTCCAATGCGCAAGCCTATTGGGATAATAGGAACTACACTACATGGCGCCCATCTGTTTGGATAGGCGATAAATCTAACGTAAGACATTAGAGTAACTCAGTCGTGCTTTTTCACACAGACCCCTTTTCCCCATAATACTCCAAAGACGTCTGGAGTGGGTGAAAGGTTAAATCCGCCAAACTTAGTAGGAGGAGACTCCTATGTATGGTTCTTGGTTTATTCAACGTTGAAGGATACACTGTTCCAAAATATTGTGCATCTAATCTTTGTTTCCATAGAAACCTGATCTGCAAATAAATAAAATAACTTTCTTGACATTAGAATGTCACAAGCTGAAGAAGAAGAAAGGGAGACAGTTAGAATAGCAGCTCAACTCCTAGCGGCTGACAATAGTCTCCTACAGCAAGACCCGGAAGCAATACTCATCCCGGTCAACATAAGGAAATCTATAACTTTAAAACTTATAGAAAATGGGCTGACACCGAGAGGTGGTACAGTCATATTCGTAATTGAGGCACACGAATATCGGCAGACAGAGGTATTCTATTCATGGATAAACTTTCCAGCAGCAAACGCTGTAACAAAGGACTTCCACTATTACAAAATAGAGGAACCTCCTAATGAGTACACTCCTTTCGAGGAGGTGGAAATACCACTCAAATACCAAGAGCACCTGCTCTGGTTTAATGGCGCCCTAAAACATAACAATCACATCACCAGGCTCGGTCCACTAGGTAGACCAGGAGCAACGTGGCCGGTCCTAGCCGGATACACACCACATCCAGACATTGAAGAAATGTCTGCACCAGATCTTTTAGCACAGCTAAAACAATTAATTAAAATACATAGACAATTAGTCCAATATGTAATGCGGACTTCAACAGTCCTACCAGCTATTAAAATTCCACAGCTGATCCCTCACCAGGGGAACACAAATAAAATTACACCACAGAACATACAGTCCTGTCTAGGTAAAGTACCCGCAAAACGGGAACTAATTCCATTCTGGTTAGCACAAAAAATCACTCAAATAGAGGCGGTATTTCCAGATACCACCCCGGTTGAGAAACACAGGATTCTGACTATCTGTCTTCCAATGGGAATCGCACCACATGTGGAGGACTGTGACACTTGGGGTACAGTCTTTGCTTCCATTTACACAAAAACACATGGTGTTCCATCCATGTCAGTAATACCAGATGTGCTAAAACAAATTCAAGATGAATACGGTCCAGAACCTGCTTTAACTCTTGGTATGAAATTACTAAAAGACTTCGAGCAGGTCTCGGCAATATTATTAGCCAATATAAAGGGAGAAGCAGCAAATGTGGCGATCCGCCAGAGGTTGAAAGAGACAGATATAGCAGACCAACCTTTTGAAATTGCCAGAATCATAGAAAAATCCTATGAAGAACTAGGAAGAGATAGTTTGGGTGGAAAACCGGTGAAACCCCAACTTATTGAAAAACCTGAAAAAGTATTTATTAAAAATAATCTAAACACTCACAAAAAGAGCTGGGATGGAAATAAACAATCCACTCCTAAAGAAAAAAGATTCCAGTCCAGAGGAAGGTCTCCTCGGCGGAGAGAAAGATCTCCGGACCAAGGACACAAGTCTCCCCAGAGGGAGCCCTCTGAGAAAAAATACAACCTTAGAAATAGGGATAATCTGAAGAAACCTGATAGATATCAAGATATTGATACACGTCCCTCTCAATCTTTTCAGACTTCCTCGCAGAAATCGGAAAGAAGAGGACGGTCAGAACACAGGGAAGAGCACGTCAAGTCCAAAGACAAGGAACCTGCTCATCAAAATAAAAAATTACAGTTTCCAAAAAAGAAGGTATCCAGTATTAAAGTAATCAACCATGCCGAGAATACTGAGGACACAGCTGAAAAACAGAGAATGGGCTCAGACAATGCTAGACAGCGCAGCAGAAGTGAGCATAGCTCGCAAGATCCTTATGAATCATCTGGAGACAGTGGACACGAATGAATACATTCAGGTGGAAACTGCAGATACCAGAGTTAGCAAACCTCATAAAATATATGAAATAACATTGCGTATAGAGGGGGATAAGACTAGGAAAATAAGGGGTCTCTTTTGGGATAATCTCTCCAAGGGCTATGACATCCTTCTAGCTGAAAGAGACTGGCCACCAGAGTTTGTCAGGGAGTGCCCTCATGGCGAAGAAATAATTATGCCTGCCTTCTCAAATCATATTCTAATTCATAAAAAATATACACTTGCAAGAAAGTGGGCAGTAGCCCAAGCTCCTGCATTATATAAAAACCATGTGGGATGGGATGAGGACTCTCCTCCTCACAAAATCCAGTTAAAATCACAACCTACTGCTCAGAGGCAGTACCCAATTAAGCAAGAAGCTAAAAAATGGGTAAAAGAGATCCTAGATCAACTTGAATACCAGGGGGTGATTGAAACTTGCACCTCACAAATGAATAATCCTTTGTTTCCTGTCTCCAAACCAGACAATTCATATTGTCTTGTTTTGGACTACAGACACCTTAACTCATGTTGCAAAACCTTTGCAGTACAAAATTGGCATAGTGCTGCACTAATGAATAACATAGTGCGCAAAAAATACAAAACAACATTAGACATCTCTAATGGATTCTTCTGTCAAAATATAGCACCAGAGAGCAGATATTTGACCGCGTTCTCAATAAATGGCGCACAAATAAATTTCTGTTGTTTGCCCCAGGGGTTCAAGAACAGCCCAGGATTATTTTCAGCAAGAGTAACAGAGTTACTACAAATATATGATGATGAGGCATTATCTTATGTCGATGACATCTATCTAACAGATGATGACTTGGATACTCACTTGAAGAGAGTGAACACCATAATACTTGGGTTCGCAGCAGAGGGTTACAAATTCAACTTTAAAAAGTCAAGAATTGCCCATCTAACTGTCCTGTTTTTAGGATATGAACTATCAAGTGAAGGCAAAAGCCTGGCTGACAATTTCCTAGAGAAATGTGCTGTAATCCAAGCACCTAGAACACTAAAAAACTTACAATCAATTCTAGGTTTCCTGAATTTCGGAAGAACTTACATTATAAATTATGCAGAGAGAGTTAAACTTCTCTATGAACTTATAAAACCAGATTTTAAAAGAATCAATTGGACTCAAAAACACACAGAAATTTTGAGATCTTTACAAACAGATATGTTAGTTAAAACAAAATTACAAACACGTGACAACACACGCAACCTTGTGATTCGAGTCATCCCAGGAAGATGCGGATTCACATACCTGACCTCTAATGAGGGAGAGAAGGTACCAATAGCATACAAATCACATGTGTACACAGAAGCTGAAAAAAGGTTCAGCATTGAGGAAAACATTGTGCATGCGATTCAAACAGCTGTAGCAAAAGAAAAATACCAAGCCGACGGTAGACAGGTTACAGTCAGAACAGCAGAATCAGCTTTTGAGGCATTAACAACACCATGTAATTTACCGACAACTGCACTGAATCCAGAATGGATACAATGGGTAAATTCTGTTGCTACAGACAAAGTAAAATACTATTTTGACCCGGAAATGAAAGAATTAAAATATCTAGAATATGAGAGAGAATACCCTCTGCCAATCGACATTCTGCCTTTACGACAGTACGCCTGTGTAATATATACAGACGGTCATGCTCAACCCTCAGTTTGGGGAGAGCTGGCTTACAACGCCACATGCAAAATTGTAAAAGAAGTGTGGCGCGGAAGTAAATTAAGACCTCTACTTACAAAAACACACTCAGTGGAAAATAATTCAGAACAACAAACTGAAATAATAGCGTTAAAAATAGCGCTAGATAATGCCGAACGCGAATTCCCGACACTTATAGTGTGCGATTCGTATTACTGCGTCAAATCATACAATAACGATTTACAGAAATGGATTCAAAACGGTTACAAAGATGACACAGGTGCAACAATAAAGCAAAAAGCGCTTTGGGAACAAGTAGTTCTTTTACAGAAAGAACTACCAAAAACTCACGTGATACATTCACTGAGTCACCAGCGTGATGGCGTTCACGTTGCAGGGAATTCATTGGCTGAGACAGCCACAGCGGGAGCAACTAAATCGGCTTCCGTAGCTACAAAGAAGCGTGCAGTAAAATACATTGACGGAGAAACTGTGCTGGCAGTAAAAATGTCAAAACAACAAGTGATGGACTGAATGTGGATCAATGTCACACACTCCCCCAGTCAAAAGATCTGGGCCCAAATCCATCGTTTTTTTGCACTCCACACCACCCTGGGTTAGACAATGGCGATATGCAAATCAGCTCGGACCCTGTTGCCCCATGGGAACAGTCCAGTCCGAACTACAAAAGCCATGTCCTTCCCAGAACGGAATCAAGCATCCGAGGACCGGACCGGTTTCGAGGTAACACCTCTCTTCAGCCCGGCTAGCTTGACTCCAAGTGGTGTGGAGTGCCTGGGACCCACGTCTGGGCATCCCCAGCGCACTTAGGGCGGCAATTGCAAAAACAACAAGTGATGGACTGAATGTGGATCAATGTCACACACTCCCCCAGTCAAAAGATCTGGGCCCAAATCCATCGTTTTTTTGCACTCCACACCACCCTGGGTTAGACAATGGCGATATGCAAATCAGCTCTGACCCTGTTGCCCCATGGGAACAGTCCAGTCCGAACTGCAAAAGCCATGTCCTTCCCAGAACGGAATCAAGCATCCGAGGACCGGACCGGTTTCGAGGTAACACCTCTCTTCAGCCCGGCTAGCTTGACTCCAAGTGGTGTGGAGTGCCTGGGACCCACGTCTGGGCATCCCCAGCGCACTTAGGGCGGCAATTGCAAAAACAACAAGTGATGGACTGAATGTGGATCAATGTCACACACTCCCCCAGTCAAAAGATCTGGGCCCAAATCCATCGTTTTTTTGCACTCCACACCACCCTGGGTTAGACAATGGCGATATGCAAATCAGCTCTGACCCTGTTGCCCCATGGGAACAGTCCAGTCCGAACTACAAAAGCCATGTCCTTCCCAGAACGGAATCAAGCATCCGAGGACCGGACCGGTTTCGAGGTAACACCTCTCTTCAGCCCGGCTAGCTTGACTCCAAGTGGTGTGGAGTGCCTGGGACCCACGTCTGGGCATCCCCAGCGCACTTAGGGCGGCAATTGCAAAAACAACAAGTGATGGACTGAATGTGGATCAATGTCACACACTCCCCCAGTCAAAAGATCTGGGCCCAAATCCATCGTTTTTTTGCACTCCACACCACCCTGGGTTAGACAATGGCGATATGCAAATCAGCTCTGACCCTGTTGCCCCATGGGAACAGTCCAGTCCGAACTACAAAAGCCATGTCCTTCCCAGAACGGAATCAAGCATCCGAGGACCGGACCGGTTTCGAGGTAACACCTCTCTTCAGCCCGGCTAGCTTGACTCCAAGTGGTGTGGAGTGCCCGGGACCCACGTCTGGGCATCCCCAGCGCACTTAGGGCGGCAATTGCAAAAACAACAAGTGATGGACTGAATGTGGATCAATGTCACACACTCCCCCAGTCAAAAGATCTGGGCCCAAATCCATCGTTTTTTTGCACTCCACACCACCCTGGGTTAGACAATGGCGATATGCAAATCAGCTCTGACCCTGTTGCCCCATGGGAACAGTCCAGTCCGAACTACAAAAGCCATGTCCTTCCCAGAACGGAATCAAGCATCCGAGGACCGGACCGGTTTCGAGGTAACACCTCTCTTCAGCCCGGCTAGCTTGACTCCAAGTGGTGTGGAGTGCCTGGGACCCACGTCTGGGCATCCCCAGCGCACTTAGGGCGGCAATTGCAAAAACAACAAGTGATGGACTGAATGTGGATCAATGTCACACACTCCCCCAGTCAAAAGATCTGGGCCCAAATCCATCGTTTTTTTGCACTCCACACCACCCTGGGTTAGACAATGGCGATATGCAAATCAGCTCTGACCCTGTTGCCCCATGGGAACAGTCCAGTCCGAACTACAAAAGCCATGTCCTTCCCAGAACGGAATCAAGCATCCGAGGACCGGACCGGTTTCGAGGTAACACCTCTCTTCAGCCCGGCTAGCTTGACTCCAAGTGGTGTGGAGTGCCTGGGACCCACGTCTGGGCATCCCCAGCGCACTTAGGGCGGCAATTGCAAAAACAACAAGTGATGGACTGAATGTGGATCAATGTCACACACTCCCCCAGTCAAAAGATCTGGGCCCAAATCCATCGTTTTTTTGCACTCCACACCACCCTGGGTTAGACAATGGCGATATGCAAATCAGCTCTGACCCTGTTGCCCCATGGGAACAGTCCAGTCCGAACTACAAAAGCCATGTCCTTCCCAGAACGGAATCAAGCATCCGAGGACCGGACCGGTTTCGAGGTAACACCTCTCTTCAGCCCGGCTAGCTTGACTCCAAGTGGTGTGGAGTGCCTGGGACCCACGTCTGGGCATCCCCAGCGCACTTAGGGCGGCAATTGCAAAAACAACAAGTGATGGACTGAATGTGGATCAATGTCACACACTCCCCCAGTCAAAAGATCTGGGCCCAAATCCATCGTTTTTTTGCACTCCACACCACCCTGGGTTAGACAATGGCGATATGCAAATCAGCTCTGACCCTGTTGCCCCATGGGAACAGTCCAGTCCGAACTACAAAAGCCATGTCCTTCCCAGAACAGAATCAAGCATCCGAGGACCGGACCGGTTTCGAGGTAACACCTCTCTTCAGCCCGGCTAGCTTGACTCCAAGTGGTGTGGAGTGCCTGGGACCCACGTCTGGGCATCCCCAGCGCACTTAGGGCGGCAATTGCAAAAACAACAAGTGATGGACTGAATGTGGATCAATGTCACACACTCCCCCAGTCAAAAGATCTGGGCCCAAATCCATCGTTTTTTTGCACTCCACACCACCCTGGGTTAGACAATGGCGATATGCAAATCAGCTCTGACCCTGTTGCCCCATGGGAACAGTCCAGTCCGAACTACAAAAGCCATGTCCTTCCCAGAACGGAATCAAGCATCCGAGGACCGGACCGGTTTCGAGGTAACACCTCTCTTCAGCCCGGCTAGCTTGACTCCAAGTGGTGTGGAGTGCCTGGGACCCACGTCTGGGCATCCCCAGCGCACTTAGGGCGGCAATTGCAAAAACAACAAGTGATGGACTGAATGTGGATCAATGTCACACACTCCCCCAGTCAAAAGATCTGGGCCCAAATTGTATCGTTTTTTTGCACTCCACACCACCCTGGGTTAGACAATGGCGATATGCAAATCAGCTCTGACCCTGTTGCCCCATGGGAACAGTCCAGTCCGAACTACAAAAGCCATGTCCTTCCCAGAACGGAATCAAGCATCCGAGGACCAGACCGGTTTCGAGGTAACACCTCTCTTCAGCCCGGCTAGCTTGACTCCAAGTGGTGTGGAGTGCCTGGGACCCACGTCTGGGCATCCCCAGCGCACTTAGGGCGGCAATTGCAAAAACAACAAGTGATGGACTGAATGTGGATCAATGTCACACACTCCCCCAGTCAAAAGATCTGGGCCCAAATCCATCGTTTTTTTGCACTCCACACCACCCTGGGTTAGACAATGGCGATATGCAAATCAGCTCTGACCCTGTTGCCCCATGGGAACAGTCCAGTCCGAACTACAAAAGCCATGTCCTTCCCAGAACGGAATCAAGCATCCGAGGACCGGACCGGTTTCGAGGTAACACCTCTCTTCTGCCCGGCTAGCTTGACTCCAAGTGGTGTGGAGTGCCTGGGACCCACGTCTGGGCATCCCCAGCGCACTTAGGGCGGCAATTGCAAAAACAACAAGTGATGGACTGAATGTGGATCAATGTCACACACTCCCCCAGTCAAAAGATCTGGGCCCAAATCCATCGTTTTTTTGCACTCCACACCACCCTGGGTTAGACAATGGCGATATGCAAATCAGTAAAAATGTCATCAAAAGGCGACTGCTCAGCGCTACCGATCAATTACCCACTCAATTATACATACATAATCGATGCAAACTCAGTCCCTTTTGCTCGAATCCCTGGAGTGGGGGATAGAGTAATTCCAAACACGGACAGGAGAGGCTTGTTAATAGCAGACGCACATATGGGTGAGGGTCTCAGACACCTTAAGCTAAAAGATTCACTGGAAGAATTACAATCAGTATACTGGTGGCCAGGCATGAGCCTGCATCACCACATTTTTGTAAAAAACTGCCCAGACTGCAATAGAGATCGCAGTGGCGAGAGAAACGGTTTAATATCATGGCGTTTCACTCCAGAAAGTATCAAATCAACAAAAGAATAAAAACCCAGTATGAATAAATGCGTCACATTAACATGTAAAGACTACTTTCACTTATATAGTAGACCCCAACTTTCGGCTGACGTCGGAACTGTTATACAAAGATTTGCGAGTCTAGAATGGCATATACGTTAGAAGCATGTTACGTTCTGACCAAAATCTTTCCTTTAGCTCTAAAACAGCTTATGGGGGGTGCCTGGCCAGAATGAACATTGCATTGCGGGACTCTTCTCACTTCCTTCCTGAGGGAAACGGGATGGTGTAAAGAAAAAACCAAGGCATAAAGCAATCTATAACAGAAAAAATATTAGGTTCAGGAGATGGGTGGGTCAAACATTTAATAAGTGTCCAACGTAGTCTAAATAACCTGCCAAGAAATTCTTTGAAAGGACTCAGTCCGTACGAACTATTGTTTGGGACTAGAATGTTAATCCAGGACTTAGATAGTCAGACTTCAGTGGTTAAAGAAAAATGCTTTGACATCAAAGATCGCTTGGCTATTTTACAGGACTTAAATGAAACAAGAAAAGACCTGAGCAACATAAAGTTGAAACAGCAGCCAACAACCACTGAAGAAAAACCACCTGTCCCAGCAAGGCCTGTCTGGATTCCAAAAGTCGGGGATCTGGTCAGAGAGAAGATCGCGGTAAAGAAGGAATTTGGGCCTTCGTACAGAAAAGCAGTTCCTGTCTTGTCTATCAACGGGACAAGATCAGTAGTACTACCGCCCCTTGCTGGTAAAAAGGAGAACCGAGTCATATCCATCAACCTGGTTAAATCACAATCATGTGGCCGATAACAAATAGTAGGCCAAGTGGACTCCCAAGAAGTAGCAGAACGCCAAAGTTTGCTACATCGACAGAGGTTCAAACTGAAAGACTGATCACATTTGGAAAATCGACAGTGAAACAACAAGGACTATGCATCAAAGCAATGGAACTTGAACCTCTTAAAACCCAAATAAAAGCTTTTCATCAAGAAACAACAACCTACGATGATGTAACTACAGACTTTTCTAATGAAACAAAGCAAAAGCCAAAAGCAAGTAGTAATCCAGAAGCAATTGGAACAATTGACAGAACGGCATCCGGCTACTTCATCAACTTCGATGATTCTTCAGAAGAACAAAGCGAACCAGAAATAAAGCCATCAATAAAAACTTTTAAAGACAAAGCAAAGGAACTTTGTCATCAACTAAAGAGAACCTATCTGACTTCTCCATGGATTGAAATTTGGGTGACATTAGGTGCATTTATCCTCATACTTTGGCTCATCATGGTACTATGCTTGGGACATTTCATTGAGGGAAAATATGCTAAAATGGACACAGCAAGCCAGAAAATCAACTTGGTCCTTAAACCACACACATCTTCACACGTCAAGAAAAGAGAACTTTCTTCAGTGAACTTCACAGCTAATCCTATACCAGGCGGTGTAGCATGGGACAATACTGATTATGAAATCTATGGCCCGGTTGAAATCCTGAAGTATCCACACCAATTTAAGATCTCGTTAAGTGACTTTGTAAAACCAAGCACATTTGCTGATGATTGGGACTTTGAAAGTATTAATGATATGATGTCTGACCTAGTAATGTCTGCTAAATTTACAGAACATGATTATTTGCAGGGTTCGTCTAATTATGATCAGATGTTCTGCTATAACCACTATGGTAACCATTATCTCCATAAATCTGCACAACCTAGAAATGTTTCAAATTATAACCAATGGGAACATTGTGCTACTCCTCCAAAGGGTAGTTCTAAAACATTTTATGATAAATATTCATACTTTTCAGGGTTTAACACAAGTAATGCAGAAACATTTTATTTCAAATTGTCAAATAAGACAGGTATGAAGACCATGCTTACAAACACAAAATTGATATATTCAGATTCATTTTTTGAGCAGATGAATACATTTGGTTTTGAATTATGGAATAATAACATTGAAGCAAAAACTGTTTGGGGTACAAAAGATTGGCAAGTACAAGGTATAGAATCATTGTTCAGAGCCTGCATGATCCCAGAACAAATTATATTTTTGAATGACACTATTCAACAAACTACCTGTCTTGGCTTAGCCAAAATCAAAGACTTAAACAAATCGTCTATTCCAAAGCCAACAACGAACAGTAATAGCTCTATAGATGTTGAGATAGACGTGAACCATAACAGAACAAATCCTGATTGGAAACAATGGTTGATCTGGCCCACAGACACTAATAACTGTCAAGACAGATTCCTGAACAAAATACAGGGGTTCAAATTGACCAGGCCAGACCCTAGATATTCCCAAAGACAACATCCAGGGATAGTAACTACTTACAGTGTGGGCAAGCTCTGCCTTCAATGGCTACAAACATCCACACTCGCAGAAATTAAGCAACACCTAACTTTACTTCAAGAAGGTGCTGACTTGCGTGATTTCATTATGGGACCACGCAAACAGCGTCAAAAACGTTTCATAGCGGCCTCTATATATGCAGCTTACAACGAAGCTTGGAAAGTAACTCAAATTGAGACAGCAGAAAAAATACGGGAAATTGACCGTATTAATTTGGAAAAATCACTTTCTGTTGTGGACAATGGGTTAATGACTATATTCACTGGACAGTATTGTGTCTTCAGCAATCGATATAATATCGCAAGACTTACTGATGTTACAACATGGTCAGTCCCAATTGCGTTCTATTGTACAACTTGGCTGGACGTTACAAAATCTGCGTTCAGGCTATGTGCCTTAGCGTTTAATCAACACAACGTCACTATTTAATATCTTTAACCTTACTGATAAACAAATCAGTTTGGCACAGAAGGGTGCTGACTATACAATTCTGAGCATTGAAAAACTTGAGAGATTACCATTGACAATGTCAGAACGACCTGTCATTGAATGGATAATACATGGGATAATAAATATTCCGATAACAACTTTCCAGTTTCAATACTGCCAAAAATATATACAGGCAGGCCAGTATGAAAGGTTGGGTAAAGGATACATTAAGTCAACATGGAACTTGCCCTATACACACGCATGTGTTAGTAATAAAGGACAAAGTGTGTTCCTTAGTGGCAATAATTGTGAAAGGTCACTAAGCGGTACACTTCTGTGTCAGGGTATTAGTTTGCATGGAGCATGTGAAGGGACTTCAAATAACCTTTCATGTCACCAGCTAGGCACACCTGCAACACAAATAGAACCATTCTTTAGGAGACTCTCGAACGGGAGTTACATTCTAATTGTAGATCGCAGATGTTGCAGTCTGCTGCCCGGAAAACCTTATCTCATAAACGTGACTACGAAGGTCATGTGCTGTGAACGAGTATTGTTCCCAAACGATGCCCGAGACAGGGAGGCAAGGTTATGGCCCAGTTTGAAAATTTCTTCTATTCGAATTGATACTTTAAGCAGAATGAAGCCGGTGCTCCTACAGACGCCAACCCAGTTAACGTCATCAAAAGAAACGTATGATCTCCAAGTTGCAAGGACAACTGCTGAGATTCATTCACTGTTATCAACCAATTCCCCCATACATTTCGCAGAAATACTGAGCGAAATCTTAAATATTTCTGATACAAGTGGAATCGCGAGTGTATTTAAGACAGTGTTTTCGGGAGCTTTAACCCCATTCAAAGCCATCCTGGGTATTTTTCCTGATTTTGTCCATTCCATCCTTGGCGGACTTCCTCTCCTTTTGGGACTAGTGGCAGGCATCCTATTTTTGATCCTGTTACTTCGCTATGGCAAACCACGTCACAGACAAGACACCAGCAATAATGGAAGAAACAATCCGAGCTATTGGCTACCGGGACCGCATAACTAAAGTCCTTGGACTAGCACGGCTACGAGATTTAAACATGACTTGGTTTCTTTCATTTAGACCGATGTGGCAAAGTTGTGTTATGCCTGTATTAAGGTGCTTGCTATGCGGCGAAGAATGCGTGTTGGAAACCTGTCTGACACTACAATCGGATGTGCCAATGGACGCAGAGACTTTGTTGGGTCCGGTAACGGCTCATGCATTGTGCTGTCCCCAGCGGCTACCAATCCTGATGACGGCATTCGTGGAGACTTCACCACTACGATTGAAGAGTAGTGAAGTACAAGATGAAAGCAGCATTGATCAGGTACGACCTTCTGTCAGCTATGCTGATCGAAACATCAATGAAGGCAATCATGCTCATGAATGCATGTTACAAAATTTTTCCGAGTTAGTGGAACTTTCACAAGAAGCAGTTGACAGTTTTTTCGAAAGTCTCAACAATATGATGTTTTCACCAGAGCAGAAAGAATGACTTTGAACAAACTAGCACACGGCGTTCCATACACCCTGTATTTGGCCTTCAACTTTGAAAATAAAGCAATAAGAAATTTTCTCACCAGTTTTTGCAGAGAGCGAGACATTTTTTTTCCCCATCCATTTCCAAAAATATTTACGATTTTTTGGGACACTTATCTTCTGCTTAAAGTAAAACTATTCTTAGAGACCAAAATTTCTATTTTTAGCTACTCTAGAGACATTAGCTACCCTCTAGCATGTTCACAAGTATTTATGATTTTGTGATGAGATGGTCTCAAACTTTTTTCTTCTGTATTAAGAGCCATTTCATGTGTAATTTCCGCATTTCGTTCATGCTGATTTCAAAATATGCGTTTAGATTTAGCATTATTATACTGCTTGAAGTGCATATAGTAACTATACTCATCTTTTCGTGTATTTCGCATTTCCAATTTTCAAAATGCATTTGATTGTATTTTGGGGTGGTTCGGTATACACATGCACTACTAGTTTTGTTTACTATGCCTAGATTTGTAAATATGGACATAGATTACGTGGAGTGGGTGTGATGTATTTACTATGGGTACTGTATCGATCCCCCTATTTATGACCCTTGTCTGGTTAATAATTAACTAGCAGCCATTCAACTGCACAGAAACCCGTTATCTGATTAGCCATACAACGGCACAGAAGCCCGTTATCTGATTAGGTCATAGCGCATGCCATCTCATTAGGCAAGCACTATTTCTCCAGCCCCCTAATAGGCATATGGTGTTCTCAAAACAAATCAAACCTACCACGACCTGGGAAATCCCCACAGCCATTGTTTTGATTTAGCCGAGAACTTCAGTAAAGAATGTGCGAACGACCAGTTCGTATGACATCCTTATTGACGTATTTATGTCCATCCTTACGTCAATCTCGGCACCTTTCAGGTATAAATAATACCGACATTGCCTTAAGCAAACACACGAGGTGGTGACAAGATTGGAGCAGCGAGACTTGCCGAGGAGCCCAGCTGACAGCGAAGCCCACAGACGCTGCCCCTCCTTTCTGACGCGCTGAGAGAGAGACGCTGTCTTTTCTCCTGCCGAGAAATCCAGCTCCGGCGCTTCCAAGCCGCCCTCGCAGGCAGCTGGAATATCAAGCCCTGAGATAGAGATACCAACCCTCCAGCCTTCTAAATCCCAGGTACTGGACTGAATAACCCTTTGTAGAGAATTCTTGAAGCAGACTCTTGGCAAAGCAAACTTAACTTAAACTGCTACTTATCTACTCCCGCCCACGTATTAGGCTTAGGTCAGGTACATTGGGGTAGGCGTAGTTAGAAGCACCAGTTGAGTACGATTAGTCAATGTATATATGTATGTATCTATTTTATCCATTTTAAGTATCATATGGCTAAGAAACCATATCAATGCTTTTACAGTATTATTTTATAATTCTGTTATTACTGTATGCACTTTACTTAACAATAAGTCTTGCAATAACAGCGATTCATTTCTCTTGTATGAGAAAAGAAACTGATCAATAAATAACATCTTTTTATTGAACACGCCCGTCTCTTCCTTTTCTCTACAATCTGGTGAAACTAAAAATGCACTGAACTGACTGAGTAAAATAAGTTGTCTTTTGTTTTCACACGACTCTAGAGATACACTCTTGATTAGGGGAGAGCAAAGTTGTCATGTTCTATGGTTGTCAGAAACTAAATCCCTTCTTGTCTATCCAGGGAGGTTAAACTCCTCCTTGTCTATTCGAGAAAGTTTCTAGTGAACTCTGAGCTAGCTGGCAAACATTAAACTTTAAGTCTAATATCGACAGTAGAAGACCTAGTTAACCTCTGTCCTACGTCTATACTACTGAAGATATTATTCCAATGCGCAGAGCCTATTGGGATAATAGGAACTACACTACAACATCTCATATCATATTACCTGCTGTGCATCGAAGGTAACTATTATTGAAATGCCACGTGATTGTAACCAAGATGTCCTTTATTTGACTCAGTGCTTTGCTTTGTCTTTAACAAAATGTTAAATAAGGAGTTAAAAATAAATAAAAAAAGTCCTTCTCCTGTACACAGTCTGTGTTTGAAATCTCTTATATTACCAATTTTAAAGATATAATCATTCGGTTGATTGAGGGATGTGTTTTTTCACCAAACAAAACCTGAACTTCCCTCCCAGACCTTAGTACAATCCCGAACAAACCCTGGTTGTACCACTCCAAACTGTTTAACAACTTCTTGGCTACATACACCTTTCCAAAAATGTATTTTCCCCCAAGGGGCTGAAGGTCTGGATGTTCTCGGAGGAGTAAAGTCCTGCCGGATTGTTGTACTGTGCAGTTATCACTTTGGGGGATGAGCTGGAAGCAGTGGCACTGGGGGCTGGTCCTAAGCGATCTCCCCGCAGTAGGACCAGCCCCTAGCGCCCTACCTTCCGGACGCGCACACCGGCAGCATGTCTGGCATGATCCGTATAGTTTTCGAGGGCCCCGGACCCTGGGGCTTCAGGCTCGTCAGTGGGAAGGACTTTGACCAGCCGCTCACCATCTCCAGGGTGACTCCTGGAAGTAAAGCAGCGTTATCTAATGTTTGTATTGGAGATGTGGTTGTCGCCATTGACGGAGAACACACGGAACATATGACCCATTTAGAAGCACAGAACAAAATTAAAGGCTGCATAGACGAGATAACCCTCACTGTTAACAGGGCTGAATCAAAAATTTGGAATCCACTTGTGACAGAAGATGGAAAAGCGCATCCAAACAAGATGAATCTATCAGCTCAACAGCAGGATTTAAAACAAATAGGAAGTGCACATAACCGAAGCGCTATGCCGTTCAATGCTGCCACTGCTTTCAGCTCATCCCCCAAAGTGATAACTGCACAGTACAACAATCCGGCAGGACTTTACTCCTCCGAGAACATCCAGACCTTCAACAGTGCCATGGAGTCCAAGACGGCAGCCGTTGCACAGGAGCCAAGAAAAGCCCCTAAACACGAGCCGCTTGCCAGTACTCAAGTGATCAACAAAGAGTCTGAGGTGTACAAGATGCTGCAAGAAAACCAGGAGACAGACGAGCCACCCCGTCAATCTGCTTCTTTCAGGGTTTTACAGGAAATCTTGGAATCGGAAGAAAAAGGAGACCCCGATAAACCCTCAGGGTTTAGAAGTGTTCGGCCTCCAACTACAAAAGTGGCTTCTTCCATAGGAAATACGCAGAAGTTGCCGGTTTGTGATAAATGTGGATCTGGTATAGTGGGTGTCTTTGTAAAGATAAGGGACAAGCAGCGCCATCCAGAGTGCTACGTATGCAGTGACTGCGAGGTCAGCCTCAAGCAGAAAGGACACTTCTTTGTGGAAGATCAAATTTACTGCGAGAAGCACGCCAGGGAACGTATGACTCCACCAGAAGGCTATGACGTGGTTACTGTGTTTCCCGAAAAATAATGGCAAAACATATATTGCAACTTTTGTAAAGGAGAATTACTCGTGAAATGTTATCCAAGAAGACTCAGCTTGACTTTTGTTTACAGATATATTAATCATAACTCTATTTTTCTTAAACGCCACTATTGTATAGTCCAAAACACGTATTAAAGCAAAAAAGCGTGCCTTGAATGTTCTGACTTTATCACGTTTTCTGGAATGTAAACTGCCAATGCAAGTCAACCCCCTAAGTAAAGAAAACCATTTTCTTTTATGTTACTTTGTTGATAAGCAATAAACCCTAAAACTACATACCGCAAAAAAAACCAAAAAAAAACAATGTATTTTCCCTTGAATTTTCGGAAGCACTTACAGAGACCTGCACGTTCTATTTAAGTTCCCTCTAAAGATGCAGGGCATCTATTGGGTGGGTCTATTTCCTTTCCTTCCTATTTGTCCTTAAATAAATCATTTATGATTGTGCATTATGCCCCTGAGACAATGACAAGGGACCTGATTCACAAAGGTAAACTGAGACGAATGTCTAACTCAGCGACTTTTAGTATTCACAAAGGGCATTTACTACTTGTAAATGCACCTTGTGAATATCAGAAGTTGAACTTTATTACTTTCAGTCTTCACAAAGGGCATTTATGAATAGTAAATGCCCTTTGTGATGACTGAAAACCGTAAATTTAGACTTTTGTCTCATTTTACCTTTATGAATCTGGTCCTGGGATTTTAAACCCTGCTATGAACCAATATGTAAGTGTGGGGATCTACATTATCTTTCTCACACTTTCACAACCAAAAGGACATATTTAGTTTTCTCTTGATCATCCGTAGACTCACCACCTATATTGTGTTCTTCTACACAGCTTATTATATTGCTTTGACAAGACATTGGCAAAATGCCCAGTTTTCCCACTATTTCTGCCCTTTGAATGTTATGCTGGGAGGGGCATCCACTAGGTGGATGAGTGTGGGAAACCACATCTAAACTATAAGAGCTGTGCTTGAAAAAAGTGTAGTGTCATCCTGTTTATTACATTGTATTTGTCCTGTATACCTGTCCTGTGAGGAAAGCGTAGTTCACAACACTTACTAGCCCTTGCTCTTTTTTTACAAGCTCCTTTAAAGAATGTTTTGAAATCTCAATACTCTTTACAATATCAATTTTTCTGCTCAGGTTTTTTTTTTTTTAGAGTTAACAACTTTTCCAGAACTCTCTTGTCCCAACATCAAACAATTTTTTAATCTCTGATAAACTGCGTTGTATCATTTACAAATTTAAAATCAGTAGATAGGATACGTGAAGCTGCAACATATGAGAAAATAGATTCACCCTAGTGCTGTTCTTGAGTAAAAAGTATGTGTCTGATTATAATCAAATTCGTTTGGACTTTGAATTTGTTCTCCGAATTTCTGACTGCTGCTTAGTATTCATCGAGTAAATTTTCCTCATCTAATAGCACATAAGGTAGTGAATGTTCATAAATTGTTTGAAATTCAAACCCAAAATGTTGTAAGAACCTCTTCCTTTCAGCGCAATATCAGTTACAACCAATAAACTCAAGTCAAGTCAAGAAAAATCTGGACTTGGTAGTTAACAACGGCAAATCGCACGTCATGTCTCTGGGGCCTTCGAAGAACAAAGTTAAAACCTTTTTTTGTGGGGGAGAGGAAATCTCTAGAGTGAAGGTATTTACCTACCTGGGAGTGGTCTTTGATGATAAGGGTTCTTGGTCCCCTCAACTCTCAATGAAGGTAAATTCAGTGAGAAACTCGTCAGTGGCAGTGTTAGGCTTTGCTGAAAGGCTGGGGGGAAAACCTTGTGAGGCAATTCTAAAAATCTACAAAGCCAAGACCATCTCCATTGGTAGGTATGGGGCCTCAATTTGGGGTTATACCACACCCGATGCTATACAAATTGAAGAAAACAAATTTTTAAGGTCTCTCCTTGGCCTCCCTCAATCCACGGCCACCCACTCTGTACACCTAGAACTGGGGATTGGTTATTTAGCAGACATAATTAAACTTGCCCCAATGATGCTATGGATCAAAATCTGACTAAACCCGAACCTCTCCCTAAATCACAAGATTTTAAAGGACTGCATTAAGCTGGATAACATGTATAAAATTCAGTGGTTATCGTACATTAAGACGGTAGCAAGGTCTATGGGGCGACCAGAGATCTTTTTCCATCCAGAATCTCTTTGCAAAGCAGACCTTGAGTGGGTAAAAACCAATTTCATAAGATTAAGGGAGGCAGAACGGGAAGGTGCAGAAATGTGTAAACCTCTGGTTAGGGGCCATGTTTTGGTTACCCAGTCAACAGCAATGCCACTTTATTTGTCTATTGTGACAAACTCTTTTCATAGATGGCTATTGACGAAACTTCGGTTTAATCAGATACACACAATACTCTGGGATGTGGAGGGATGGAGTAGACCTGAAGATGCTGCCCCATGCAAATGTGATGAATTTTCCCAGCAAGACACTATGCACTTTATGATTTTCTGCCCCCTGTACCAAGATGCTAGGAAAAGGTTTATTATTCCATTATTAAAAAATATGAATTTTATACAGTGTAAACCTGCCTGATTGTTTTTAAAATTGTTAGAATCCCCTCTAACTATGTTTTGTTTTGCCAGCTTTCTTGCAGCTTCGGTTAGAAGCAAGAGAGCTAGACTGAAAGTTACTCCAGACCCTGACCCCTCTTAATATCCAGTCAATGTATTTTTATTAATTCTGCCTGATCATGGGAATGTTGATGATTGTTTTAATGTATTTTTGTATTATACTCTGTAAATAATGTAAATAATGTATTTTGAATGTTTTGGCATTTGTATAGCATACTTTTATGATTTTAATCAATCGAATAAAGTGGTTTTTGACTTGACTTGACTTGAACCAATGAACTCAGATATTTGGTGAAAGCCCTAAATCATGTCTTTCACTGATGGGTGGGTATCCTGTTATTTGCAAAAAAGGGGGAGCTGCACTGACCCTTTGCATAGCGTTGCTTTAAGTAATAAAATGTAAATGAAGGGGATTTGTAGTGTGAAACACTACACGCAGTCAACTGTACTAACTACATACAACGTATCAGATTCTAAATTTTGAATGAGTACCAGTGCACATTTTAGATCTTGAATGAATACCAGTGAGCATATCACTGCATGTTAAAATGGCATGCTTTACTCATTTGAGCGCTGGTCCAACCTGCATTTTAGACGAGAGAAAACAAATGACAAGTGTGGGTTATAATAGGTTGTAGTTTCAGATTTATAATGATAGCCTGCTGTTAAAATTGACAAGAGTGTGGGTATCACTGGCTATTTTACTGATACGCAGTGATGTTGGAAATCAAGAAATGGTAATTTATTTGAAAAGAGAATGTTAAGTGTGTGTATCACTGATTGCTTTGCTGACACGCTGTGCGATTTGAATCCTGTAAGCTAAGTTTCTTAAACGAGTAGCTTGTGAGCAAATGTTACTTCTCCAGCTACCTGTAATTAACTCTCCTGCATGCAGCTCAGCTCACTAAATTAAAAGCGTTCGCTAGTCTGAATTAATATATGTATACCAAATTGAAAAGTATGTATTTGAAATGAAAATATGCGCATGTTTAGAATTCCTGATGTTCGGAGAAAAAAGGTTGAATTTTCAAAATATATTTAAAGCTGATATTTTTGTGGTAAATCATTTGCGGCCAGATGTACAAAGGTATTTGCATTTCTTAGCAGGCCGAATCGCTATTTCGGCCCATTACGAAGTGCTTAATAGCCTTTTGGCTTGTACAAAGAGTATATGGGAATCGCAAACAGTGGTTTACTATTTGAGATTTCTTATGCACACGCACAAACCATTTCCGAAAATGTGATTGGGCATTTAGGAAATGCTATTACTATAGAGTTCGATTTCAGGCACAGGCATGTCAAAGTCAGTATTAACCATTCAGGGGAAGTTTTTTGTGTGAAAGCTGAGTCCAGGGGGTGGCTGGTAGAAGGCCAGCAGGGTTGCATTCAGATGCAGAGCCCTAATCCTCTCGATCCTTGGGGCCTCACAGAAATGGTCTAGGAGACAGAGGAAATGATCGAGATTCATAGATATTGTCAAAGAGAAGGCCCAGAATAGTGAGCACTCTATGCAAACTAATTTTTAGGTTTACAAATGGCCAGAGACCGCTTCTTTAGAGAGCTACCCCAAAGAAGGGGACGATATAAGTGTTTTTTTTAAAGGGCCATTAGTGAAGGTGGTACTGATGCCAAGTGTGTAAGTGCCACTGCTAGTTATCACAAGCATTTGCAATGCAATAGGTCTCGCATTAGGAGAGTTTGAGCTATTGGTATTGTAAATGACACTTTTTTTATTTATGTTTTGTTTTTGAAAATAGCGAAATTAATAGCTTTGTCATTTACAATGCCAATAGTTATAACTTTCGCAAATGTGACACCTATAGCATCTGTAATGCAATATGTGTTGTATTTACGTGACTTACATGTATTGATATTACAAAAAACAATGGCTTTTAATTTTTTTCCAATATTTAATACTTAAATAAACGTCATCATCCTGTGATTCTGGGCAAATCACTTACTCTCCCGGTGCCTAACAAAAATGAATGTGTCCGTCTGTAATGTAATTGGTGCTTATTTAAACTGCTCTGATACATTCTGGTCAAGTTTGTGCTATAGAAAACTAAAAAAATATATATAATATGGAACAAGTAAGGGTGGGTGAAGAAGAAGGGAGGACGAGTATTGTAGAGTAGGATGTTGAGGG
This sequence comes from Lissotriton helveticus, assembly GCF_964261635.1. NCBI lineage: Eukaryota > Metazoa > Chordata > Amphibia > Caudata > Salamandridae > Lissotriton > Lissotriton helveticus. The sequence goes on from NC_136068.1 coordinate 1,106,737,185, forward strand.
GTGCTTGAGAAGTGTAGTTTCATGTAGTAGAAGGAAAGGCAAGAATGGTACCTGGGTATTTGATTTTTGCTTCTCGATGAGATCTGCCATCCCTGAGGCCTTCTGAGCTGGCCTCCGGAATATGTGTGCTGCTGTAAAATAGTACCCATGCAGCATATCAGAGTAGCTCTCTTTATATGTGATTGGGCCACTATCCTTTGGCACAACAACCAGCTGCCACGGAAAGACAGCGAGGGTCTTAAAAATTTGGTTCAGAGCCAGCATGGAGGCTAGGATTGTACAGCGCCTCATGCATGGGCATTCATAACCTTTTCGAAGAGTTTGGCACCTAGATACATGACTAAAACGTAGTTACATCGTAGGTGACCAGGCTGCACCAAATAATATTGACCCACCTGGTTATGGCTACTTTTTGATATGAGATAAAACAACGCGACAAAACAGACTTCAATGATTTGTAGATTACCTCAAACCTTATTTTTTTTTCTTTTCACAAGTAAATATCAACGTTTCATTTCGAAGTCATCACTGCATTGGTTTGATTATAATGCGGGATAGAATGTTCTCTTTAAACCTCATAGCAGAGTAAGTAAATAGTGCCTAATTTTGGAACACAGTTTTGTGTTCTCCAATATTTAACTTTCAAAAATTATTATTTAACATTTACACTGGTCATAAAGAGTGTGAAAACACAGCCATCCTTGGCCAGTGAAACACAGAGAACGAAAAAGTGAAAGTGGTTGTGAGAAACATGGAGTTATGTGAACAGAAGAAAGCACAGTATTAGGAAGGCTAAGTGTGTGTAAAGAGCAAGTAAGCAGGCTGTCAAGGAAAAATGCATAAATACATGAATAAGTAAATACCGCCTTCGGGTAAAGTCCGCGCTATATAAAAATGCATAAATACATAAATAAATAAATACCGCCTTCGGGTAAAGTCCGCGCTATATAAAAATGCATAAATAACTAAATAAATAAATACCGCTAATCACCGCCGTCACTCTGCCGGCCTGCGACCAGGAAGTCAGGCAGGCTGGCGCGACAACAGGAAACAGGAAGTAGGAGGGCGGGAGCCTACCCCGCCTCCCACGGAAGAGCCGCGATTGGAGCCGTGTTTGGAGCACCGGAGCAGTCAGGAGCCTACCCTGCGCCCTGGTGCCGAAGGAAGGAAGAAGAGTCCTGCTGCTGGCCCCTGCAGCTGAGAGCCGCCACACGAAGGAAGCCGGTGAGTGGGTTGCTGAGCGGGGCGGGGGGGAGCATGTGCGCGTGCGCGCGCGAGTGCGGGGGGGGGCGGGCTGTGTATGTGTGTGTGCGTGCGTGCGTGTATGTGTCTTGGAGTGCGTGTGTGTGACTGTGGGGGAGGGGGGTGTGTGTGTGTGAGCGAGTGTCTGTGTGCCGTGTGCCTGTATGTGTGCCTGTATGTGTGTGCATGCGCTCGCCTGTGTGTGCGTGCGTGCATGCAGAGGGGTGGGGGCTGCCTGCGTCTGTGTGAGCAAGGGCTGTGAGTGAGCTACTCTGCGCATGCGCGGGTACTCTGCGCATGCGCGGGGCTGACGCGCGCTCCCACGGTGAAAACTGCGATGGAAACACTCGTGTCAGATTGCTGTCCTCAAAACGACATACGGGCAGCATTAGGTCTGAAGCAGACACTCTCAATGCTCACGCATTGAGAGTACATCTGCTCGACCTAATAAAGGAGTAGATGCAGATGCAGAAGGACTTGGGCCCAGGAATTTGGGGGGCCCACTACATCACAATTATGACTGTCTACCTTTAAAAAAGGGGCATCCAAGCGTATTGTCCTTTCAAGCATTAGGACAGAGGTGATGATCCATCATGGTGGGGAAGAGGTAAAAGAGGCAAAGGAGATAGCCTGCTACTCAGGACTGCAGTTATCATTACTGCAGCAAGTATAGTTGCATTAGGGTCAAAGAGTGTGAGGAGCTCACAACACCCAATTATGGGGAGAAGTTTGTTTGGGATATCTGTTTTTGTTTGATGCATTTGCTGTTTTATAAGTTTCGTATGTGGTGCGGCTCATAAGCTATAGAAAAAGTATTCCTGAAATCATCTCATAAGCCCCGCTCCCTGCACGCAGCCATGTCCCTCCCGCTCCCCCAAGACTAGCCATAAAGTTTTGGAGGGGGGCCCGACCTCCAAACATTTTGCTTACGGGGGGCTCAGAGTAAAAAAGTTTGAAGACCTTTGCTATAGACTCAAAGGTTTTGGTAACCATTTGCAATTTAAAAAAGGGCACTTGTGCGCTTTACATGTGCACCACTTTTTTTGGGTACAGCAAGGGGGGCCTTAGGCTGAACGTCATCCTAATTTGGGACTTCGTATTTGGAAATTCCAAATTAGGAAATGCACAACCATACATTTTTATGTGCATTGAGCCTCATAGGAACTAATGGTTTTGTATAACCTGAATAGCGATTTCCTAATAATGATTCCTACCCTGTCGAAATCCTTATTCGGGAAACTCTGGGGCATATTACCAAGAATAAGCGATAATTATCGCTAAGCTTGGTTAGAGGCAATAATTTTATCGCCACGCTTCGCCTATTTTTATCGCTCAGAAACCTTGCAATTATCAAGGTTTATCTCCTAAGCGATGAAAATCGGCCGAAATGCATGAATATCGCTGTAAAGTCAGCGATATTCATGCATTACCGAGCAAATGCTCTTAGCCATGTTATCCACCTACCATTGGATAACATGGCTAAGGGCAGGCGTTAGTTTTGGAGATAATCACGCTTAGCGCGATTATTTCCAAAAGTAGGTAATAGGAGACAGCGATGTTAACGACTGTTTCCAGTCGCTAATATCTTGGCACGCCCGCTTTGCATGCCTTTAGCGATAAATATCGCTGACATGCAAAGTGGGCCCCAAGATGATCGCTATCTCCTACTAGCTGTCGCTAACTGGTGTTAGCGACAGCTAGGTATTAGGGCGATAAATTTATCGCCGCTTTAGCGGGAAAAATTCCCGCTAAAGCGGCGATATGGCCCTTGGTAATATGCCCCTCTATTTTTATGCATAGCATTTTGCATTTCCTAAATAGCGATTTCTATGGAGTCGCTATTTGGGAAATGCAAAAAAAGTAATTTTCACATCTGACCCTTGGTGTTGGGGAAAATTATTACTAATAATGCTACCTTGCCATGGGTGTTGCATTTAAGCCTTATATATTGCCCATGGATAGTCATTCCAAATTGATGAATCCTTTGTTACATAACTGCTGTCAACCCTGCCCTGCGGTGATCACTGGTGCTAATCATGCATAGGTTGGCAATTAATGTAATCTTGTCTGATGTGGTGACTATTACAACACTACCATACTAATATTGGTAGCCCAGTATGATTTTCATTGTACATAAGTACCTCCTATGAAATATTAAACAAACATTGCATGGACATCGGTTCTATGAAAAGGTTGAAAAGAAGGGGAGCTAAAGGGCATCCGTGTCTGGTTACCGTACCGATCTTTAATGGTTCAGACAGATTCCCATTGACTAACAGTCTAGCTAAGGGATATTTGTAGAGAGATTTGGTGGCCGATAGAAAGGTTTCTCCTAAATTAAACCTTTGAATCACCTCATAAAGGAAGGGCCAGCTAACCCTATCAAAGGCTGTTGCAGAATTCCAACTTATAACCATCAGGGGGTTACCAAACTCTGCGGCCAGATCAATAGCGCCAAGTAATTCATGCGTCAGATCTTGTAACTGCCTCCCTTTTATGAAACCTTTTTGAGGGGTATGTATCAAAGACCCTACGATCTGATCTAAACGCCTAGTGAGAATCTGAGTATAGACCTTATAGTCGCTATTAAGAAGCGAGATAGGTCTATACGACTCGCAAACCCTCAGATTTTTGTTGGGTTTAAGGAGAATTGTAATGGTGGCGAGATCCCAGGAAGATGGAAGTTCTTGATTTAAGGTAAAGGCTGAATTAAAAAGCTTAAGCAAAATAGGGGCTAGTTCTTTTAATAGAATGTATATTTCATTTGGGAGGGGGTCTGGACCTGCAACCTTCACTCTTTTTAAACTACTTATTAAATTATGGGTTTCCTCAATAGTTATGGGGCCATTCAGTTTACTTTTTAGAGTCCCTTTAAGCGATGGAAGATCTAAATCCTGAAAGAACGCCCCAAGCTGTTCCTTATTAATGGCTGTATTTGCGGTATACAAGTCTTGGAAGAACTGGACAAATGCATCTTCAATCTCGCCATCCTCAGAGATTATATTGCCTGTGACTTGACATTTTAGATCTTTAATGTGATTTCTGGCTTGATTTGCATTTGTCTTCCTTGCCAAAAGTTTCCTATACCCTTTCCCATATTCATAATTGGAAGATGTACTGGGTTCCCATTTTCACCTTACCCTAGCCTCCAAATTGTCAGCTAAATTAGATTTTACCTTTGTCAGATCACTTTCTATTTGCTTTTTTATTATAGGGTTGGGGGTATGCTCTAAAGTACCTGCAAAGTCTTAATGGGAGCTTCAAAGGTTTTGATCTCCTACCTTACCTTTTTGTTTTGGGCTGAGCTTAAACGGGATAAAATACCTTTAAGGTCGGCTTTGTATACATCCCATACCTTATTCAAAGTGACTGAATCAAGATTAAAGGAAAAAAAACTCAGTTGCTGCTTTTTTTAGATCTTCCACTACAGAAGAATCTAAGAGCAAGGTACAGTTTAGAGTAACCCTGGGCGGTGAACTACGCTCGGCTCGCGGAGCTTGCGAAGTTTCGGTAACTTTGCGGTTCGCATAGAGCGTGAAGTTGCTGAATGTTACGCAATCTACAGCTTAGCATAGTTCTTTTTCTTCCTCGCGCGCTTAATATGCATTCTTGCGGGTGCGGTAACAACTTACCGTGATTCTGCGTTCGCCGTCTCGATTTTCAATCTCGTTCGCGTGCGCCACGAGGTTTGGAATCCGGCCACATGAACCTGCGGACCTGTTGAACACGAACACGGCATTCAGACACGCTATCTTCCTTCCGGCGGCAGTGTTGGTAAGATCGCGTTCCCGAACACGCAGAAACTACAATCTGGCAAAGAATATCTCTCGAACACGATAAAACCTTCTCGAAAATGATCATTTAGCTCAGAAAAACTCCTCAGATCTTGATTTGGCTGTAGTCTTTTGTGCAAGGAGTCCTTTTTTCGACTCTTTTTTTCAAGAGGAAGGAAGTGCGCCGAGTCTCCAACTTCCTGTTCCTGTCCAGGCTCCTCCCAATGCTTTGTCCATGTGCTGTTCACTTTCATTTGGATTTGGAGCTGGATGGATCACTTTTTGTGTATGTCTGCTGCATCATATAATTAGATTGGATTTATTGAGGATTTTTAGATTTGACATTTTATTTTACAAGTAAGTTGGAGAATTGGTGTACATGTTTGTTTGATTGGGGCTTTTTTTTACCTACAGTTTTCTGGGCTTTACATCGTTTTTAAAGATTCTTGTTGTGGTTGGCCTGTACTTTCAGTAGGGACCAAGTTGTATTTCTTTGAAATTTTAGCCAATAGGCCCAGAGGTACCCATGGGTAAGTTTAAGTTAAGTTTAAGTTTAAGTTTAAGTTTAAGTTTAAGTTTAAGTTTAAAATATTTATCAAGCGCAACGTACACCTGGGCGGTTTCTTGGCGCTAAAATAGCAGGTAGCCAGCTGGGCAAAGTTAGTCGCTAAGACATAGACTGAAAAGGCAGGCAGAGCTTACGAAAGAAGAGCCTGAGTAAATAAGAAAGTCTTCAATGCTTTGCGGAAGCTGGAATACTGGGTGAGGGACCTAAGATGGAAGGGGAGGGAATTCCAGAACAAGGGGGCAAGAGTGGAAAATTTTGAGCCACCCTGTTTTTTTTTCCGGTAGCGAGGGACTGCTAGAAGAAGTTGTGCCGAGGAGCGGAAGTCTCTGCCAGGGACATAAGCTTTAATGGCTGAAGATATGAAGAGAGGGGCCAGGCCCGTCCTAGCCTGAAACGCCACGCAGCCTAATTTAAACAAGGCGCGTTCCCGCACAGGGAGCCAGTGGAGGGTCTTCAAGAGGGGAGAGGTATGATGAAATTTGGGAAGACCAAAGGCAAGGCGGGCAGCCTGGTTCTGCACCAATTGCAGTTTACGCAGGCTGTACTGAGGGATGCCATTGAACAGGATGTTCCCGTAGTCCAGGCGGGACAGGACCAGTGCGGACATAATTAATTTGAGTGCAGAGAAAGAAAAGAAGCGAGAGATAGAGCGGATAGTGCGGAGAGTAAGAAAGCAGGAAGAAACCACCGAACCAATCTGGGAGTGCAAAGTGAGTTTATCATTTAGCTTAATGCCAAGAGTCTTAACAGAGGGGACAGGGGTAGGAGGAGAACCAAAGGAGGGGGGCCAAAATAGAGAGTTCCAGGGACTGGAGCAACCACCCGTCACCACAAGTTCCGTCTTATCGGGATTGAGTTTCAGGTGGTTGAAGTTCATCCAGTCCCTGATGAAAGAAAGAATAGATTGGAAATTAGAGATAGAGTCAGGAGTAGAGGACAGATTAAAGATGAGCTGGAGGTCATCGGCATAGTTATATACCGTGACCTCCAGCTGCTGTAGGGCAAAGATAAGAGGCGCAATGTAAAGATTGAACAGTAGAGGAGAAAGAGAAGAACCCTGGGGAACGCCGCACTGGACCTGGCAGGGGGTAGCTGAAAACTCCCCAAGGTGAACCGCCTGGGTCCGGTCCCTCAGAAAGGACGAAAGCCAGACAAGGGCTGAGCCTCCTATGCCCGCCGCCTTGACACGGGAAAGCAAGATGGAATGATCCACCGTACAACCATGTTTCTGTGGTGTCTGTTGAATTTCAAGTTTTTAACATCATGGATTGCATTGGATTGAATTGCAAAATGTGGTGTTTGGATGGGAATTACAGTTTTTTGGGGGTGTTAATTAAATAAGGGTTTTTCAGTCACTAGGTAACCCTAGGAGTTCAAATAGTGATATAGGCTTGCTTGAGTTCATTGTATGTACTTTCTTGTTATTGTGGGTGGCCTGGCAATGTGGTGGCGGTCATTTTGTGGAACCAGCCACTGTGTTTTTGCCATAGGCCTCCAAGCTTGTGGCCTACTCTGCCAGTAGGCCTAGAGGTACTACTCATCATCAGTCATAATGGGTGCGTGAAAGGGTGCTGTTATTTTACGATCCCATCTGAAAATTACTACCAGGAAAATCGCCAATCTTGGCCCTATTGAAGCGATGTACTTTACTATCTTGGATGTCTCCTCCTTCATTTTAGCAGGCGTCTTGGTATATAACCCCCTGGCGCTTCACCTTCCTCCCTCTCTGCTCTCCTTGCCACAATTGCGGACCTCTCAATGAAGCATCCCCATTTCATTGTCTTGGGAGACTTCAATCTCGATGTAGATGTTGCGGCATGCACAGAGGCTAGAAATCTCCTGGATTCAATGCTTGGCCTGAACTTGACTCAGCAGGTACAGGGCCATACACATTTAGCAGGCCACACTCTCGATCTTCTATTCTCTAATCATCCTGGCCTAACTATTCTTCCTTCTTTACCTCTCACCTGGTCTGATCATTATTTGATCCCGTTTAGGCTGACCATGTTCTAGTCATCTGGCACTCCATCAATAGTCAGGGACCATGGTAGAAAGTGGCACAAGGTTATCTGCAATGCCCTGGTACCCATCTTTACTAAATTGATAGGGCAGCCCTCTAATGATCTGAACACAGACGTATCCAATTCTAACACCTGTCTTTCCTTTTCTATTGACCTTATTGCTCCGTTGCTACTGCTAGCTTCTTTAAGATCAAAGAGGTCAGTGCCGTGGTTCTCTATGGCATTATGTGAGGAAAGGAGGAAATGCAAAAAATTGGAACGCAATTGGTGACTGACGTATGATTCTGTCACTAAAGCTATCTATAGAACCGCCCTAAAGAACTTCCACAAACTTAAGCGTGCCACCATGAGGGATTATTTTGTTGAGAAAATCAATGCTGCTGAAAATTCATCAAAGACCTTCTTTAATATTATTAAGGAGTTTCTAATTCTCCAGCCTTGGCCTGTCCGATCTCCCCTAGTCAAAATCTCTGTGATGGTCTCTCAAACTTTATCCATGATAAAATTACTAATATCTCGTCCGCATTCAATCAGGATTGTGTATTCCCTTCGCTTGACCCTAAAGTCTCTCAAGAGGTGGCGTTTGTCTCATTTAAAAGTCTATCCATGGAGTCTGCTCTGACAATGCTACACCGGTGCAAATCAGGGTCCCCTCTTGACCCAGCTCCAGCACAAGTGCTATGCAGTCTTGCACCCTTTGTGATCAGTCGCTTCTTTCAATCTGGAATACTTCCCTACTCTCAGGTCAGTTCCCCACCGCATGGAAGCAGGCTATGCTGATTCCAATCCTGAAGAAGGCTGATGCCGACCCTTCACTGTTCTGCAATTATCGGCCTATATCGCTCCTCTCTAAGCCAGCAAAAATCCTTGAGAAAGTGGTGCAGGAGCAACCAGCCGATTATCTTGAATCTAAACAACTCCTTCATGACTCCCAGTCCGGTTTTAGACCAGGCTTTAGCACGAAGTACGCACTACTTGAGGTGTCTGAGCACATTCGGGAATGAGTGGATGCGGGCGAGGAGGCCATATTGGTCCTCCTGGACCTGTCTGCGGCTTTTGATACCGTTTCCCATGACATCCTATTAGATAGATTGTGCAATATTGGTATTGGGGGTACTCCTCTGGCCTGGTTCAGATCTTTTCTGATGGGTAGAACACAGTAAGTCTTCCTCCGGCCTTTTGTCTCAGAAGAAAAACCTCTTCTCTGCAGTGTCCTGCAGGGCTCCGCACTTAGCCCTCTTTACTTTAATATTTACCTTACTCCTCTGGCGGAAGTGGTTGAATCCTGGGGGGTCAGAGTGATCTCTTATAGTGATGATACTCAGCTTGTGTTCTCCTTTAGAGATCACTCTGACGGCAGCCTGACCAACTTTAGACGCTGCCTTTTTAACATCTCCTCTTGGATGACTTCTAACACCCTCAAACTCAATACGGATAAGACCAAGGTCCTATTCTTCAATCAAAGTTCTCCACTTCCCTCTATATTGTGGTGGCCATCGGAGTTAAACCTCCCTCCGGTCCCAGTTCAAGAAGCTCGTAATTTGGGCTTTCAATTTGACAACGACCTTTCTTGTAAAACCCAAATTAATAAAGTCACCGCAGCCTACTTCGGTAAACTCCGCATGATTAGGAAAATTCTGCCTTTTCTTCCCCTTGACTCTCGCAGGACCGTCATACATGCTTTAATCACCTCTCATCTAGACTATTCCAATAGCATGTATGTGAGAGCTCCAGCTTACCTGATCAAGCGGCTGCAGATTGTGCAGAATGCCGCCGCCAGGCTGATATGTAACATCCCTTACCGACATTCTATCACCCCATATTTGTTGAAATTACACTGGCTGCCAGTCACCTGTCGCATTCAATTCAAAGTGCTGGTTTTTGCCTTCATGGCCTTTAATGGCCTTGGCCCGGCCTATCTGAGAAATAGGCTAAAACATGTCCACTCTACCCGAGCTCTCAGATCTAATCATCTCCGCCTTCTCTGTACCCCTCATTTTTGCCGTTCTAGAACGGGGGGTAGAGCCTTTGCCGTAGTGACTGTAAAACTCTGGAACAGCCTCCCACTGGGCCTTCGGCTCATTACATCAGGGGTAGCCGTGCGCTTTATAAGCTTCAAAATAAAATGAATAATAAATAAAGTTAAACAACAGTTTTTGTGTTGTCTGTTAAATTTTAAAATCATGTATGGCATGGATGGCTTTGGATTGAATTGCAAAATGTGGTTTTTGGGGTGGAATTTCAGTTTATGGATGTGTGTTAAATAAATAGGGCTTTTCTGCCAGTGGGTAACCCTAGGAGTTCAGCTCGCATAGTTTTGGTAACTCTGCACAGCGCAACAACGCGGACTTACAGTTTTTGTCTTCTTCGCGCGCTCAATCTGCGTGTTCACGCACGCGATAATTACTTTTTGTACAGTTCGCAATGCCGAACACACTGAATTTGCAATCTGTCGAACAATATCTCTCGAGTTGCATAAAACCTTCTCGAAAATGATGATTTTGTTCATTTTGCTAAAAAAACTCCTCAGGTTGTCATTTGGTTGTAGCTTTTGGAGCATAGAGTCATTTGTCTGTTTTTAAATTTTTATTAAAAGAGAAACGAAGTTCCCCAGAGACTTCAACTTCCTGTTCCTGTCCTTTGTATGTACTTTCTTGTTATTTTGGGTGGGCTGACCATGTGGGTGGCGGCCATTTTGTGAAGCCAAGCATTGTGCTTTTGCCATAGGCCTGCATTGTCTGTCTTCTCTTTCTTTTCATGCTGGTGTGGGTGGCCAGGCCATGTGGTGGCGGTCATTTTGTGGGACCATCTACTTTGCGTTTGCCATAGGCCCAGACTCCCAGAGGTACTCATCAGGGGTGCTTAAAGCAACTGTTTCTATGTTGTCTGTTGAATTTAAACATCATTTAGGGCATGGATGGCATTGGATTGAATTGCAAAAAGTATTTTTTGGGGTGTAGTTACCTTTTTGGATGTGTGTTAATAAATGCCTTTGTTGCATGTGTATGTGTTGTTGTTGTGTAACTTTTCAACCTTTTTAGCCATGCGGATTTTCTTTTTTGCATTAAAGCTATGTTGTGTAACAGGCATCCTTTGTCTGGCCATATAGGGATGTAGGCCTGCTTGAGTTCATTGTTTTCCGGGCCTTGCTCTTGTGCCTGTGATGAGTGACCATGTGGCTGGGGGCAATTTTATGGTGGTAGTAGTAGTGTGCTGCTTTTGCCACATAGGCATGTGTGTCTTTCCATTATTCCTCTTGGCTTACTGCTTCCATCCCCATTGCCAGCTGCAGGTTCCTGATGCTGCATCCATCCCACATGATGCACAAATTGAGTCCAAACAGGTTCCACTTCCACTACATTAGTATTTTTGTTCTTTGCTATTCTTACTCTTCCTGAGTACAGTACTAGTAGTAATTAAAATTAAAGCACAACAAATTCCATGTTTGACTGATGTTCTTCTGGCTTTTTTGCTTTTAGGTGCACAAAAGACTGAGAAGGAGGTGTGTGTCATCATCGCCCGTTGTACTGCCAGACAGACGTCCTGCTGCTGTACGCGACGTGACGTGTGGTGACCAGACATCTCTGCAACTTGTGCAACTGAGAGCTATTGACATCTGAAGAAGATGGGCCCAAAGAAAGCAGGTACCAGGTCCTCCAAGACCAAGAAAGTTGCCGAGAAGAAGGAAGAACAGAAGAAGGAGGTGACACTTAAGTCTGGTGTTGACGCCAAAACCTTTTTTGGGAAACCAAAAATTACGCCTGCAGCAGCGGTGTCCGGGGGGCAAGCTGGGGGCAGAACCTCCGCATCAGTAGGCCCATTCCACCAACCCAGGCCCAAGCAGATGAGTGTGGAAGAGGTAGCCAAACTAATGGTGGAAAGCAGTGATGCTGAGCCTGACCTATCTCAAAGTAGTACACAATCAACGCAGGAGGGAACACAGCAGATAAGTGGTGAACAGCCGCAACCACCGCCCGCAATAGTAGTTGTTGTTCCTCCCGAAGTAGGGGCAGTTCAGAAAATTGAGCCTCATGCAGAGGAGGAAGAAGAGGAAGCCACTTATTCAGGAGATCTATTGTCTTCCAAATCCCCAGCAAGGAAAAGGAGGGTTAGTCCATCGAGTTATTTGCCAAACATCCCTTCTGATGATCTAGATCTCACTTGGGAGCTACAACAATCTGAGCATGAGAGGGAGACACATCAGAAGACCAGGCTAGGGAAAAAGAAGGTCCCAGAAAGCCTTAGACTTATGGAGGTCAATGTAGAACAACAGGATAATGATGATAAGCCAGTCATCACGAACATCACTCCCGGCCCGAGGACATGGAGACCAACATTATTACCCTATCTAGAATAGCTGCGACTAGTAGGGATGTAGCACGCATACCTCCAACACAGGTAACACCAACATGACCTCCAGCTTCCATATATACTTTAGCAAAGGGCCGGCAGCGTCCTACATCCAGCACAAGCACCACCTCAGCAGAAGTAGGTAGTGGTACTGCACAGCCACAGAGTCAAATTCAACACACACCCTCCAGTTCATCCGGCATTGGAAGTGGCACCTCTAGCAGGAGACCAAAGTTAAGCTCCGCAGTGTGGGACTTCTCTACAGTTAGCGAAAAGGAGGAGAACATTGCTATATGCTCCATTTGTCATACCTCTGTTAGTTGTGGTAAGCTAGGTACACACTATGGTACCCGAGGCCAAATGACCCATCTGAAAAAACACCACGCAATCAACTGGGAGGACCACCTTTGTCGCATAAAAACTGGAACCATTGCTGTTGGTGGGGATAAACGAGTAGAAGGTGCGCTCACGGTGGAACAGGAAGAAGAAGAGGGAGACATTCTCTCTGGTAGTGGTATACAAAGTAGCCCTGTCCCCAGCACTGCAGTGGTATCGCCCACATCCTCAGTATCAGCAACATCTCAGTGGCACAAGAGTAAGAGTCCGCCTGAGACAGCAAGGTGTACTGCAATGCAAAAAAGTGCTGCATCAAGCCGAACAGAAAGGAATACCACAGATCCTACCATTCTTAGCATGTTTACTAGGCAGAAGGTACAGTATGAATGCAACCACCAAATAGCACGTTTGTACAATGCAAAGCTGGCTAAAATGTTAGCACTGGACCTTCTCCCTTTTTCTTTTGTTGAAGGGGTGGGTTTTCTGGAATTTGTGACAACCATATGCCCAAAATTAAAGGTTCCCAGCCGCTACTATTTCACCAGAATTGCTGTTCCAGCACTACATCACGACGTGCTGGAATTGCTTGGAAAAGCCTTAAAGCAGAGTACTGTTCAGAGTATCCACCTGGCAACAGACATGCAGACCAGTTGCCAAGCCACTGATTACATGTGCATCACTGCACACTGGATCTCTTTTTCGGGTGTTAGAGAAAAGATATCTGAGGGTGTTGACACTGCTGAGATTTTTAATGACACTCGCAAACATGCAACTGTAGCCATATTTGCTATGGAGAAATCTCATACTGCTGCAAACATTTTGGATGAGTTTAACAGCAAGGTCTTTGAGTGGCTGCAACCAAGAGGGGTTAACATTGCTTTTGGTGCCACGGACAATGGCAGTAATGTAGTTAAGGCCATGAAAGATGGTGGCTATTTCAGGGTCCTGTGTTTGGCACACTGCATTAACATTGTTATTCAAGACTTTCTGAAAAATGAAAGCAAAGTCAGCAAGTTACTGACCACCTGCAGAAGAATATGTACACATTTCAACCATTCTTTTAAAGACCGGAAGCAGCTGAGGGTCATTCAACGTGTGCATAAAATGCCAGTCAAAGCACTCATCCAGGAGGTGCCAACACATTGGAACTCAACTTATTACATGCTTGATCATCTGCTTGAGCAGTACATACCACTTAATGCTTATGTCGTGACAAGAAGATTAGGGGATCCTACTTTGAAAGTCATGACCATTGATATGGGGCAATGGGACCTCGTTAAATGCCTGACAGAGATGCTACTTCCTTTTGAGGTCTTCACATGTGAAGTCAGCAGGGAGGACTGTACTATGGGCCAAGCTATCCCATTGTTGTACATGCTAGAGCAACAGCTGAAGGAGGTTTCTGAAACATACGAAGGTGTGGATGACAAAGTAGATGCATGTTATTTGGCGCACGCCTTTGCCGTTCGCTTATCTGAAAATACAAGGATTCAAAGTAAGATTGTGTCACATCGACATTACATTACTGCCACAATTTTGGATCCACGGTACAAATTATTTCTGAACAGTAATGCAGTAATTCCTTTTTCAGAAGTGGATGTTGCCAAGTACAAATCTTTGATAGCTGAGGAAGTCACTTATTTAGAAAAAGAACAGCTCTTATTTAGAGGCCTGCCACCCCAGGACAGAGCAAGTACTACAGGGCATCCAGAGTCAAGTTCTACTTCAGAGCCAGAGAGCAGTGCGTTTACCTCCCAGCAGTCACCAACACTACCAATAATAACATCAACAACAGCACCAACAGGATCATCAGCCACATAAAAAAATGGTAACTGATTGGTTTCTGCGGAAAGGGATGGGTAAGTCCATTGCTGATGCAAAGTCAAAAGAGGCCAAGCAAATCGGAGTATCCCTGAACATTGAGCGGATGGTCCAGGCCTATCTGGATGATACAACAGAGGTCTTCATGGAGCAAAGAACATTGGTGTATTGGTATGAGAAAAGAAGCCAATGGCCAGTGCTCAGCAGGCTGGCGATAAAGTATCTGGCTTGCACTGTCGCAAGTGTCTCTTCTGAGAGTGTTTTCGTGCTTCTGGTACCATTGTAACTGTGAAAAGTACCAGACTCTTGCCTAAAAGCATGGAGAGGTTAACCATGATCAAAATGAATCAGCACTTCATACCACCGGAGTACAAAATACGTGAATCACAGCAGGAAGAAGAGAGCGACTTCGAAGACATAAGTAGTGGGTTACATGACCTACTTCTGTCCTCAAATCTTCGCTGTCAGAACTTGAGCAGGCATCCAAAAGTAAACTCATCACTGTCAGAAGGCTTGGCATCTGATCTGACAGCCAAAGATAAGAGCAAGCCCGGTATGATTAATAATTGATGCCATGCATTGCATTGGATGCTTGCTGACTCTGAGCGAATGTGCATAAAGTTGAACTATACTAGTTAATCTACCAAGTAAAAGTGACTCAAGTGACAGTCAATGTTTCCTTGTTGTTTAATAGCCACATTGTACACCTACTACTGCAGGTGCAGTCTGGACTTAATTGGAGTCACTCACTACAGACTGAGTTGGTATTGGACAACACGTACATGTACCACACCATGATGATGATGACCATACTATCTTTGCACGCAGTCAGTCAGTTGGATCGGAGATGATTGATGGAATAACTGTGTTTCATGAACTGGCATATAAGGTAAACACAACAATTCAACAAGAACCACAGCAGACCTAGGCTACATGTCCGTGTAGTGGTGGAGTCGAATAGTTGTATGACTGACAGTGGCAGATTGATTTAGTCACTTGATTTGAAAAATGCCAGGTTGCCGTATATGCCTTTTGTCTGGCTCTGTCAAAATTTAAGGTAAATGGAGGTTGGGTCACGGCCCTGTGCTGTGGGACTGTTCTGTGCTGGCTCCTGTCCTGTTGTTGTTGTAGCTTAATGCTGTGTAAATAGAGTAGATACGATGTATCCAAGCCGCCTCAGCCTGAAAGTGTTCTCGCTCAATAGTCGTGTCTTCTTGCACTACACCATAATTGATGCTTTTAATCATTTATTTTTCAATACCGCTTTTGTTTTTCCATCTACACTTACAGGCCGGCCTTTACAAAGTGCTATTATACTGGGAGCAACAACTCACACTTACCTTACCAATCCGCATCAGGCAGGCAGTGGCACCCAAGAATGATGTGCAGAATGTCCATGGAAGGGAGGACCAAGATGAATGATGAGATGCAACTCCACAATTGGACCTGGATAATACAGTAACTTTAGTATCATATTCATCATTCGTCTTTTAAATAATTTGATTCCTTTTTTCTCTTAAATCATTATGGCTGTGTGTTTTGTGTTGTTGTTTGCTAATTGACCCCTACAACTATTTTTTAATTATCTTTGCTAGCTTTAAAAGTAAACCTGGTACAGCAGGTAACTTGGGTCTCTCTAAGGTCATACGGGCAAGGCAAATTTCATATAATACTGCTGCCCTGTACTGTCTATTTGTGTAATAGTAGTTAGTAAGTTCTACTCATTAACCATCAAGTTATCTTCAACATGCATGCATTTCCTTTTTCTCCCTTTATAGATGTATTGGATAGAGGATAATCGTTGTCTTCAAAGATTGTGTTTTACTTTTGTTGTGTCCATGCGTACTGTTTTTCTTTGCCAAACCTTTCCCCAAACCCCACATCCTATATATTCATCAAACCCTTACCCTCTTCCCCCAGGCTGTGTGATTTATACTGAGATGTGATGTGACTACATTAAATGTACACCAACAATTGATCACAGGCTTGCTGGGGCAGATGTGGCGAAAGCAACACTAATTCAATTTCAAGGCACGGCGGGGATATTCTTCGTCTGCTTGCCCACCCATGCTCAGTCTATGTACAAGCCAATACATCATAATTAATTGCCGGCATTGATTGGATTCATCATCAAATTCAACATCCTAACACACAGCAATAAAGTTTACGAATTACAATTGTGTTAAGTCACTCACTCAACACAACTACAGTTTATTATAACTTCTTAACTTTTTATACTAGGCTGTCCCCACCACCATTATGTTTTATTTTACTTTAGCAGTTGCAATATTGTTTGTTTGGCAGTCTTCTTCTGTACTGTACTTTACTTCGTTCTACTACTCCTCCCACAGTCTCTCTCAGGCAAGTGACTGTCTCTTTTTTTTTTTGTTGCAAATGCTAGTGCCAGTGTCTACTACTACCACCACAACCATGGCATCTTCTCCATTCTCTTGGGAAACCATGCAGCCATTGCTGTGCCAAACTTAATCATCATCAATCACAGGTAAGATACGTTTGTTGGGAGGTATAATGGACTAGGAGGAGCGACTGACAGTAGTAGTAGGACAAATATAACTCAGTGAGGGGTATTGTATCTATCTATATGTGTGTTACAAAATTGGCAGATTATTTAAATCCAACACTGGCTGCTGCCCTGCAGCAGCAAGGAAACCATGTGACATAAATAAATTCGTAACACAGTAACCCCCCCCCACAAAACATTAACATCATATGTGTAAGTATAAATGAATAAAATATATTTCCCTAACCAAAATAAACTATCCCACACCTGACCCACCCCTCTCCCTAACCCCAACCAATGTCCAAAACGAAAAAAGTCCAAACAATGTCCAGAAACCCCAACACCCGATTCCCACCCACCAACATACACTCTCTGTTACATGAAGCGCAATTGCTCAATTTCACTATCACTCTGCCCTGGCTACTACGTAAAGGCAGATTAATATTATATATCTGATCCAATGAATATTGCTTATATATGGAACGAAGATATATCAGTACAGTAGCGGTCAGTGGTGTGAGTGCTCACGGGTGGTGACGTGGGGAGAGGGAGCGACAGGGTGGGGGTAGTAAACTATGGATTGCAGGCAATTACTGGTAAGTAAAGTAAACATATAAATAAATAAAACACATTTTGTTCTGTGCACTGCATTCATAATCCATAGTTTACTACCCCCTCCCCTGCCCCTCCCTCTCCCCACATCACCACCCACCAGCACTCCCACCACCAACCGCTACTGCATAAGGCACTTTGTTTATTGGTTGTGTAACCAACAGATAGGCCACCCTTTGCAGGTTGGCTGACACAATCGAAAATAAATGAACATAGGTAAGAACTGGGCCTCGGAGTCACAGAAAGGCCCTTGATAATATATATATGATGTGCTTGCAAACTACTGAGTCAATTGTATTCTAAAAATACTACTTTTATATATTCCCCTCTGCTTTGCTACTCAGACGCAGTTTATTTTACATTCTCTTCAAAGTAAGACTCTGCATCCAGTGACAGTCTCTACTTATGCTGTCTATGATGAAGACATCCAGGCATCCATCTGTAGGAAGGTGGATATCTGACTATATGGTTACCCCCACTTTTTGCCTGGTGTTTTGCTGGTATTCGACTTAGTTGGACTGGGACGCTCCTATTCAGGGCCCCATTCGATTTGCTTTCTCTATAAAATGGACTCCATGTACTTTAGGTACATACCAGATTGGTTACTGGGTCACCCTTGTGAGCCCCTGTATATGGTACCCTAGGTACCCAGGGCATAGGTACACCCTAGGCCTACCAGGGGCTGCAGCATGTATTGTGCCACCCCTGGTTAGCCTTCCAAACTGACACCAAAGGTCTGTTCTTACAGCCTGGGTAAGGTGCTGTAATCAGCCCTTACTTAGATATAGTATATCTATATCTATCTTATATATAGACACATACGGCCACATGCACCAAGGTAAATTGCATTCGCAAACGGTGCGAATCGCAAAATTAGGCCGTTTGCGAATGCAATTTCCTTTTTTGGGATGCATCATGTTTTTTTATTTTTTCGCAATTTAAGGAATCGCAAATATGTTGCGATTTCTTAAATTGCGATTGTATTTAAGAAATCGCAATTTTTGATTTCTTAAATGCAATGCATCACACTTTAGAAATTGCTAATTCGCAAATAGGGAGAGGTAAATTACCATGAAGTTCACCTTCATGGTAATTTGCGGAAACTTTGAAAAATGCACAAAAGTGCATTTTTCAAAGTTTCATTTTACACACACACATGCCCTTGGGGCATGTGTGTGCGAAAAATGTTCTTAAAGTCCTTTGGACCCCCCCTGCACCCTTGAAATAGCATTCTCATTTTGCGATTCCTTAATTGCGAATCGCAAAATGAGAATGGCTTCCCATTCATTCCTATGGGCCTCTAGGCCCATAGGAATCAATTGGAAGTGATTCCTTAATTTCGATTCGCAAATTGTGAATCGCAATTAAGGAAATTTAAGAAATCACAAAAAAATTGCGATTTCTTGATGCATAGCCGTTTGCGATTTATTAATTGCGATTCCTTAATTTTCGCAATTAAGAAATCGCAAACGGCAACAATGATGCATGTGGCCGATAGTGGCCTATAAGTCACTCCTATGCAGGCCTTGACAATCCTGGAGGCAGAGTGCTTGGTTTTGTGTGAGAGGGTGCCCTAGCATGAGCTGAGCCCTCTGCAGCTTTCAGAACCATCTCCTTATAGCTGTTCTATGAGATAGCCATTCCATATACTCTTAAGTGCATTATAATCCTCGCGGTTAATGCTAACTTTGGTTTGGCTTTATCAAAACATGTCGTGTAAGGTGTCAAACACTTTTGAATACTACCCCCGCCGCCAATTCTGGCAGCGGGGGAAGCATTCCACCCTTCTAGAGGGAGAAGACATGTAGTTACTGTTAAACCCGGTTAAAGTTAAACAGAGCCCCAACATCACAAAATGGATGCTGCTGCCACAGACACGAGTCTGCCCTCCTGCTGCTGGACAAAACTCCGGCAGGGGAGGCCTGGACAATAGGTTTCCTGTCCAGACAGGCTTTAGTGTATTGGGGCAGGGAGGGCTGCATTCAGTGAAAGCTTTCCAGACACTGCCTGGGGCACACTGGGTGCTCCATGCATTTTCCAGTTCAAACCGGTTGCTGGAGCACTCAGCCCCGGCTCTGGCGTGAAACTGGACAAAGGGGAAGGGGTGTAACAATCCCCTCCACAAGTCCACCCATAGGAGGGACCTTAGAGTTAGTCCAACCCCTAAACTTACTGTAAGTATCGAACCCCAGTCCCTAGGACTTTTAGATTACACTGGATGAAACTCTGCAACATATATCTTGGACTTTCGACATTCCATATCGACTGGAAGACGGAAGAAGTCTCCCTTGCGGTCAAGGAGTGACCACCCTGTTCAAACAGGCACCAACAGCCTCTTTGCCTGTCTGCATTTTCAAGGCTCCCACCAGATTCCGAAGAATCTGCAACACAGGACATGGACTTCCAGACATCTCTGATGCTGACCTGTGCTCCCAGCAAAGCTGAGACCTGTGGCAGACAGTGGGACCGTAACTCCTAGACATCCTGCATTTTTGCTACTGCACCAACTTCCCGAGGTATCCCAAAGTTGTGCATTGGGGTGCTTGAAGCCCCAGCCCGGAGCACCTTTTGCATCGAAGCTCAGAGGCCCACACTGCACGAGTGTCCCGTGGGCCTGCTTTGTGCATTTCCGCTTGATGCCTCTTTGCGGTTCCCAGTACATTGGCTAGTGAGCCCCCAAGAAGAACAATCCTTGATATACTTTGCTTTCCTGGTTGCTCCAGGCTTGCTCCAGCTTCTTCCCAAAAGAGAAGACCTTGCTGGTCTGCACCGAAGCCCATCTTGACATCCTGCGTGGGGTGCATTTGCCAAGGTTTGTTGGATCCAATCCAGATACAGACATCACAATCAACTAGATTGTGTGTGGGACAGCTCGAATCCAGCTCCTGGTCATCGTCGATGCCTCCTGGTCCTCGTGGCTGAAGAGACAAGCTTCACCTTTTCACCTGAAATCAACCGACATCTGGTGGCATCTTCCTATCGCCATCCCGGTCACTGGCTAGTGGCCCAGACTCTGTCTTCTCTGCTTTCAGGTTCTTCACATCTCCAATCCACCCTTGGATCCACCCGGACACTTTTCCTCTGGTCGCCTGCAGCACTTCTTCGCAGCTCTCCATTGGAATCGACAACCAAATCCGACACCAAAAGGCACCTATGCACCCGGCTTTCCTGGGTGAGGTAACACGAGTACTCCGGTGCTCCTGTGGGTCTTGACTCTTGAAGTGTCCTAGTCTAAAAGGGTTCCATCGTAGTTCACCTAGAAGTGTCCTTAAATTGTAGATTTTGTAACTTGTTCGTTCTCCATAGAAAGATAATGGTAAGCCGCGGATGCGTTTAGACACTGCACGCGGCTCCCGTGGGCCTCCTACATCCTAACCTTTGATGGTTATAGGCAGTCCCAGTGATTCCACAGGCCCTTGGCCTGCTTTCTAACTCTTACGTGGTTCTTATACCACTATTTTAGTATATGGTTTGTGAGGCCCCTAGGGCATAACATATATTGTGTAACTTATCGCGTGCTAATTAAGTTCCTTGTATTGTACTTTTACCTCTGACCTCATAAAGAATACAGAGGGGTTGTGTTTAGAGTAAATACATATATATTTGATATATACCTTGTGTGGTGTGCTTTCATTTGGTACTCAAGAGATTATAAATGGTAAAAGAACTCGCTGAACTCGTCTCCAAGTCTTAGCCTGAAGGCTGCTCTCCACAGCTACCACTAGCATAGCTTTCTATAAGGTTGACTTAATAACCTACCACCAATAAGGGTCGATTGGACTGGTGCAAGGTGCCCACTAGAATAGTGGGCATCATATACCAGGCCAACTTCTCACACCATCCATTAAAAGTAAATGTCTATCATTCTTTTTTATATATCGCTTAACAAACCTTAGCTGGTTCCACCAACAACCACCCATGCGTCCACTCCTTTCTTCCGTGCCTTGGCTTTGAGTTTGACCCAAACACCACTGATGATTCTTGCTATCCAATATCCACCCATACTGTGTATCCCCCCCAGGCAGGCATCTTCTTTCACCTTCCACCCATCCTCCAACAACCCATGCATCTGATTCCTATCAGCCACCTGCATGCTGCTTCCAAAGTATCCTTCTCTGCTAGTCGTTTTACATCTCACCCGTCTTCTTCAACCGTTGTATATTGTTCACTACAACTTCAAGTTCATACTTAATAAGGGTCACAGTACAGTGAGTAAAGTGTTCCCCTTCCAGTTAGTAGTAATGCCAATAAGTAATGAATATAACTTACCACCGCCCACCACTGCTGACGGTTTCCCCCCTGGAGCACCTGCAGGTGCCCCTCCGGAATGGCAGTATCGCCATCGCCGCTGGCCCCGCCGGCACTGGTGGTTGGTACTGGTAGTTCGCCTAGAAAAAAATTACAAATCTTTAGATGCCTGTACACCTCCCCCTATTTTATTCGTTTTCACTAGGAAGAGTGAAAAACCAATTAATAGTACAACATGTACAACATACATCATCACTAGTCCAAATTGCGTACTAGAGTAGAATCAGCAGACAGACATTAGTAGTATTATGGTCCCTAGAGTCATCTCTACTCCTACTCTACTCTTTGGAAAGTTAGCCTGAGCCATGTAACCATTTTAGTCTTCTCTATAAAACTTTCACAGCTGAGTTGGATTCAGATAGAAGAGGCCATTGGTTACTCAACTCACGCTGGTAATGCTATTGCTAATGCATTTGCAATGCTAAGTACACTGGGTGTCTTCTTCAACCGTTGCATATTGTTCACTACAACTTCAAGTTCATACTTAACCCCTTCGATGCTTGTGACGGAACGGTTCCGCCACGAGCGCCGGTTGGGCTGTGCTTATGACGGAACCGTTCTGACACGGCCATGCCCGTTTCTTAGAACCTTCAGCACAGCGCGAGAATTCGCGCCGCGCTGAAGGTGTTAATAAGTCTCACAGTACAGTGAGTGAAGTGTTCCCCTTCCAGCTAGTAGTAATGCCAATAAGTAATGAATATAACTTACCACCGCCCACCACTGCTACTGGCTCCCCCCTGGAGCTCTGGCAGGAGCCGCATCTCCTGCCCCCTTCGGAATGACATTATCGCCATCGCCGCTGGCCCCGCCGGCACTGGTGGTTGGTACTGTTAGTACGCCTAGAAAATAAATTACACATTTTTAGATGCCTGTACACCTCCCCCTATTTTATTCATTTTCACTACAAAAATTGAAAAAACAATTAATAGTACAACATAGTACAACATACATCATCACTAGTCCAAACTGCGTACTAGAGTAGAGTCAGTAGGCAGACATTAATAGTATTAGGGTCCCTAGGGTCATCTCTACTCCTACTCTACTCTTTGGAAAGTTAGCCTGAGCCATGTAACCATTTCAGATTCATGTCTACTCCTTTCCACATGTTACCTCACAGCTTGTTGTGCAGTAAGATGCCTTTGAGGCTACATGAGTGTTGCATACAAGTGAAGAGGTCGAAAAATAAGCCACTTTTTTTATGGAGTTCGGTTAGTCGCTATTGCTTAGCCATAATGTTACACTTTTTGACATGACTGCGAAATGCTTGCATAATTGCATTATACTGTCTAACGTGCACCATTTTTCTCATAATAGGCAGAAGATTCCCTTCTACAAACCAGAGATTTGCAGAGCTCACGATGCATGTAACCAGTATTTCTACGTTCAACAGTGAGGGGTCTCCAAGAATTCAAACAGATCTTTTGTCTACTATCATGCACTTGTAACAAATGTTTACTGTTTTAATCTTATGCATTTTGCTGTTGGAGCTGGCTGTAGTAATTTCATAAAACAACGTACAAAGTTTGTTATTGAAAATAAATAAACCTTTTGAACTTACACATAGACTCTGTTGTATTTGGTGTGGTGTTGTGGACTTGCACAAGTGAGTGAGCGAAAGGGTGTTATGTTCTGGGTTGTGTAATCATTGGGTATCTTCGTGTGGGGGTTCGGGACCTAATGAGACACTATAGCTAGTCAGTCAGGGGATTGTGGGTTCTGAGTTCTGACTGAGGTGTGAGTAAGGTCCAACCTCCCATCACCAACATCCTATTTTCTTGTGCATAGTTCTGTATGTGGCTATGCAGAATCCCCACAACAGTAGTAGTATGTACAACTATCCTTACAAAAATACTAGTCAAATATCTGGTTGGGCATTTTGTTGATGGGAATTGTCAAAGCCTCAAGATTAAAGAGGACAACCCAAAGGACAGGACCCAGTGGCTAGAGCTATTGGTCAATCTGAGTTTTAATCAAAAGAAAACCTTAAATAAAGAGTGGCCAACTGGGCAAGCTTAGCTACAGACAGACTAATAGTAGTAGTACAGAAAGTCATAGCAGAGGCCGTTGAAGGATCTTAAAGACAGGGATAACCAGAATTTGGAAACAGATAGTCAAGGTCAAAGAAGCTTTTGTAAAAAATTGAAAAAGGAAGTGGAACCGTAATAAATAGTTCGGAAAAAATAAGGTGCAGTAAAAGTTAGGGAAATATAATTGTTAATATAACCACTTGAGGACTTGCTGGGGCCAGCAGCAGGGCCCTCGGTAGAGGAGCGGTCCTCTGGTGGTTGTCCCGCTGACTGTGAACCCGTCTTCTTGCCCCTGCGTGGTGCTGATCATGCAAGATATAATAAAGAAAGAGAAAAACATTAATGATGGCTGTGAAACAAATAAATCATTAAAAAAACACTTAAAAAACATTTTAGGAAACAACAATTGCAATAAAATTGACCTATCTAATCAGATCAACTACGGGCTTGCAGGATTCATAAACCGTCTACTTATTTATGAACACTAATCAAATGTTCCATAATTATTCTGATTCCAGAATACTAACGAAGCCTAAGTACCACCTGACCTAGACCACCTATTCCAGACGGGCCAATTGTTCAGTAAGTCTGTATTTCCATTGTATTTTTGCCTTCAAAAATGCATAGATGAGATGGAGGACACATGCATAAATTTGTGCATACACCAAATTGTTGGTTTGTTGCATCTGATATCTGATGTTGTTCTGCTACTGACTGACACTGCTAAGCCTACCACTCACTAAACAAACTACAGAAGGTTCTACGGAGGACTGGGGTAAGCAGCACTCAGTGATAGAGGAGGTGTCACTCAGACCGTAAAAAAAATATGAACTAATACTGAGTAAACCTAGTATCCATCTACCGCTATTTCACAGAAGGACAATGGAAGGGCTAGAATCTCTCTAGCAATGGCATTAACTAACTTCAGTTCTCTAAAGTAAACTTTTACATTAATCAGCCCAAGCTGGCGCAAAGTTGCAAACAAGTAAGAGTAGCGCCAAGCACCTGTGTCCTACAATCACAGAAGATTTTGAAACATCATTTACCTGCAATGTAAGCACCAGTAATCGTGTTATTCGTCAAAAGAATTATACACTATACTTATACTACTATATATTAGCTACTCAACAAGCCCCACAACCTCGACACTTAGCAGGTCCAACAGGTCCTGCTCCTGGTCCAGGATGTCTGACCACCGGTGAGCCAGCTGGTTGTGGGTGCGCCTGGATCCCTGTGCAGCGAAACACTGCCCGGCGCACCTTCCCCCACTGGCGGTGACGCTCCTGGGTAGGGTGCCCAGAGCCTGGCCTGCCGCCTGCAGCCATGGTCAAGGGGAGGTGGCGCTGGATAAAGAAAAACAAGGGCGGCCACCTCTGCCTCGCCGAAAAGCTGCCGGGCCTGCACCCCTGCAGGGCGCATTCTGCCGCAAGGCAGCCGGCTCTTGGGAGTAGGCGCCTTGCCCTTGGAGCCGGTGCTGCTGCCCTTCGCCATGGTTCTGGGGTGGAGGCGGAAAAGAAAAGTTAGAAGGAAAAAATAAAGTTAGGGGGAAGAAGTAGGAGCTTAAAGAAAGAAGTAATATAAAACATCAGAAAAGTAAAAAAAAAACAGTAAAAGTAGAAATATAATGTAAAATATAAACTTAGGGACAGAGAGAGATAGATGATAAATAAAAAAAAAGTCAGAAAAACAGTGTGAAAAACTAAGGATTGCAAAGGTAAAGTAAGGATAGACAACTAGGCCCAAAACCATAGCATAGAGGGAAAAAACAAGATGGCCGCGCCCATCCCGACTGCGCGGGTAAGATCGCACGATATTTCCCGTGAGCACGCATTAATCATCGCAAACAAGTAAACTGCGTTCCCGAATATGACATGCGCATCGCGAACACGCTATATGCGACCCGGAACAGGAAATAAGGCATAGTGAGCTGGCGGGACAATTGAAAAAACAAGATGGCCGCGCCCGTAGGCGAACGTATGGGTAAGTTCACGAGATACTATCCCCCAAGCATGCAAACTGCGCCCTGAACATGCACAATGCGCTCCCGAACAAGAAAAATACAACGCGAACGGGCGCGACAAGCAGCTACGCATGCTCGCGAAGCTACGCGTAGCTCGCATAGTGCAAGAAAATATTCGCGTAGCTTCGCGTAGCTCGACTACACGCACTACGCCCAGGGTTAGTTTAGAGTCCAACGCCATGATGGAACATTATCCTTAAAAAGAATCTCGAGGGAAACCTCTGAATGGTCCGATAAGTGCTCAGGGATATGGCTAACTTTCCTGCTATTGTTACTAATGGCTAAGTCCATTAGAAAAAAATCGATCCTGGAACTATGTCTGTGTTTTTTGTTATGGAAGGTAAACTTACCACCCTCAACTCTCTCCTTAAAACTCATGGCTTTCCAAATATCAATGAGACCTGTATCACATATTATTTGTTTCAAAACCCCTCTCATTTTGGGAGTGGCAGCGGCTGCACTCTTAGAGGTTGTCCCTTGCGCTGGATCCAAAAAAACATTAAAGTCTCCGCCCAAAATAATTAGTTCATTTATGTCCACTAGATGTAGAAATAAGGTACATAGGGACAAAGGGTCATCTAATTTGGGGCCATAATATCTGACAAATGCTAACCAGACACCGTAGATTTTGGCTTTGGCAATTGCCCATCTACCTAGGGGATCACCTACACACTCCCCTAATAAAGCTTGCAAAGACTTTTTAAAAAGGACTGTGCAGGTCTGGGAAGTGCATATACAATGTTCGATCCACTGTTGACTTTTTAAGATGTCCCGCGAATTCCAGTGGCATAACGAAACTTGAGGGGCCCCCCTGCAAAATACATGGAGGGGGCCCCCTCCCATCCTCCGTGCCAGTCTAGAGCTTTCAGGCCAGCGACCCGACATACTGCAGGGGATGTGGGGCTATTGTTACGCCACTGTCACCAATACAGCCGTTATAAGTAACACTGGATGGTGGTGTCAAATGTTGGGCTTAGTCTGCCAGCAGGCTATCATAGGTAGTGGTCTGTTCATTACAGGGTCCCTGCCATCAGTAGGCTGGGGAAGTTTGCCCAATTGTAGGTGGGTTTCCTGATGCAGACTCCTGTCATGATATACAACATCAGTCCCAATCATTGTTCAGTTTTGACAAAAGTGCATCCACTGCTCCTTCACGTTTACGTTTTAAAACATTAGACAATGCGACAATGCAGTATTTCAAAAGCAGATGTAACTACAAAGAGCAAATTTTGATAATACATTTTTATTAGTAGACAATAGCAATCTTAAGAGGCATTGCACAGCTTTATACACACTGTGACCCCAATTCCATCACAGTCTCTTTGTCTCTCTCTCTCTTTCTCTCTCTCTCTCTCAGTCAGTCAGTCTCTCTCTCTCTCAGTCAGTCAGTCTCTCTCTCTCTGTTATTTAGTCTCTCTCAGTCAGTCAGTCTCTCTCAGTCAGTCAGTCTGTCAGTCAGTCAGTCTGTCAGTCTCTCTCTCTCTCGCTGTCAGTCTGTCAGTCAGTCAGTCTCTCTCTCTCTGTCAGTCTCTCTATCTCTCTCTTTCTGTCAGTCTGTCAGTAAGTCAGTCTCTCTCTCTCAGTCAGCCAGTCTCTCTCTCTCTCTCTCTCAGTCAGTCTCTCGGTCAGTCAGTATTCAGTCTCTGAGTCAGTCAGTCTCTACTCTCTCTCCACTCTATCTCTCTCTCAACTCTATCCACTCGATCTCCACTGTCTCTCTCTCCACTGTCTCTCCACTGTCTCTCCACTGTCTCTCTCCACCGTCTCTCTCTCTACTCCCACTCCACTCTCTCACTCTCTCTCTCTCTCTCTCCACTCTCCCTCCACTGTCTCTTCCTTTTCTCTCTCTACTCTCTCTCCACTCTCTCTTTCCACTCCCTCTCTCCACTCTCTCCCCACTCTCTCTTCTCTCTCTTCACTCTCTCCTCTCTCTCTCCTCTCTCTCTCCACTCTCTCCACTCTCTCTCTCTCTCTACTCTCTCGCTCTCTCCACTCTCGCTCTCTCCACTCTCTCTCTCCACTCTCTCTCCACTCTCTTCCCACTCTCTCTCTCTTCTCTATCTCCCTCTCTACTCTCTCTCCACTCTCTCTCTCTCCAATCTCTCCACTCTATCTCCACTCTCGCCACTCTCTCTCTCTCCTCTCTCTCTCTCCACTCTATCTCTCCACTCTCTCTCCACTCTCTCTCCACTGTCTCTCTCCACTCTCTCTCTCCACTCTCTCTCTCTCACTCAACTCTCTCTCCACTCTCTCCCACTCTCTCTCAAGTAGTGTGTGTTGCCATGGGCGTCCGCAGAAATGTTTCCAGGGGTGGCACATTTTTAACTTCATCATCATCCCCCTTGCACCCTTCTCCCCTCTGCCTTGCACCCTTCTGGCCCTCCCCCTTGCACCCTTCTCCCCCTCCTCCTTGCACCCTTCTCCCCCTCAGTCTCTCTCTCTATCGCTGTCAGTCTGTCAGTCAGTCAGTCTCTCTCTCTCTCTGTCAGTCTCTCTCTCTCAGTCAGTTTCTCAGCCAGTCAGTCTCTCGGTCAGTCAGTATTCAGTCTCTGAGTCAGTCAGTCTCTACTCTCTCTCCACTCTATCTCTCTCTCAACTCAGTCCACTCTATCTCCACTGTCTCTCTCTACACTCTCTCTCCACTGTCTCTCCACTGTCTCTCTCCACCGTCTCTCTCTCTACTCCCTCTCCACTCTCTCACTCTCTCTCTCTCCACTCTCCCTCCACTGTCTCTCCCTTCTCTCTCTCTACTCTCTCTCCACTCTCTCTTTCCACTCCCTCTCTCCACTCGCTCCCCACTCTCTCTTCTCTCTCTCTTCACTCTCTCTCCTCTCTCTCTCCTCTCTCTCTCCACTCTCTCCACTCTCTCTACTCTCTCTCTCTCTCTCTCTCTACTCTCTCGCTCTCTCCACTCTCGCTCTCTCCACTCTCTCTCTCTCTCTCCACTCTCTCTCCACTCTCTTCCCACTCTCTCTCTCTTCTCTATCTCCCTCTCTACTCTCTCTCCACTCTCTCTCTCTCCAATCTCTCCACTCTATCTCCACTCTCGCCACTCTCTCTCTCTCCTCTCTCTCTCTCCACTCTCTCTCCACTGTCTCTCTCCACTCTCTATCTCACTCCACTCTCTCTCCACTCTCTCCCACTCTCTCTCAAGTAGTGTGTGTTGCCATGGGCGTCCGCAGAAATGTTTCCAGGGGTGGCACATTTTTAACTTCATCATCATCCCCCTTGCACCCTTCTCCCCTCTGCCTTGCACCCTTCTGGCCCTCCCCCTTGCACCCTCCTCCCCCTCCTCCTTGCACCCTTCTCCCCCTCCGCCTTGCATCATTCTCCCCTCTGCCTTGCACCCTTCTCCCCTCTGCCTTGCACCATTCTCCCCTCTGCCTTGCACCCTTCTCCCCTCTGCCTTGCACCCTTCTCTCCTCTACCTTACACCCTTCTCCCCTCTGCCTTGCACCCTTCTCCTCTCTGCCTTGCACCCTTCTCCCCCTCCTCCTTGCACCCTTCTCCCCCTCCGCCTTGCATCATTCTCCCCTCTGCCTTGCACCCTTCTCCCCTCTGCCTTGCACCCTTCTCCCCTCTGCCTTGCACCCTTCTCCTCTCTGCCTTGCACCCTTCTCCCCTCTGCCTTGCACCCTTCTCCTCTCTGCCTTGCACCCTTCTCCTCTCTGCCTTGCACCCTTCTCCCCCTCCTCCTTGCACCCTTCTCCCCCTCCGCCTTGCATCATTCTCCCCTCTGCCTTGCACCCTTCTCCCCTCTGCCTTGCACCCTTCTCCCCTCTGCCTTGCACCCTTCTCCTCTCTGCCTTGCACCCTTCTCCCCTCTGCCTTGCACCCTTCTCCTCTCTGCCTTGCACCCTTCTCCCCTCTGCCTTGCACCCTTCTCCCCTCTGCCTTGCACCCTTCTCCTCTCTGCCTTGCACCCTTCTCCCCTCTGCCTTGCACTCTTCTCCTCTCTGCCTTGCACCCTTCTCCTCTCTGCCTTGCACCCTTCTCCCCTCTGCCTTGCACCTTTCTCCTCTCTGCCTTGCACCCTTCTACCCTCTGCCTTGCACCCTTCTCCTCTCTACCTTGCACCCTTCTCCCCTCTGCCTTGCACCCTTCTCCCCTCTGCCTTGCACCCTTCTCCCCACTGCCTTTCACCCTTCTCATCTCTGCCTTGCACCCTTCTCCCCTCTGCCTTGCACCCTTCTCCCCTCTGCCTTGCACCCTTCTCCTCTCTACCTTGCACCCTTCTCCCATCTGCCTTGCACCCTTCTCCCCTCCGCCTTTCATCCTTCTCCTCTCTTCCTTGCACCCTTTTCCGCTCTACCTTGCACCCTTCCCCCCTCTGCCTTGCACCCTTCTCCCCTCCCTCTTGCACTCTTCTCCCCTCTGCTTTGCACCCTTCTATCCTCTGCCTTGCACCCTTCTCCTCTCTGCCTTGCACCCTTCTCTTCTCTGCCTTGCACCCTTCTCCCCTCCCCCTTGCACTCTTCCCCCCTTCGCCTTGCACCCTTCTCCCCTCCACCTTGCACCCTTCTCCTCTCTACCTTGCACCCTTCTCCCCTCTGCCTTGCACCCTTCTCCCCTCTGTGTTGTACCCTTCTCCCCTCTACCTTGCACCCTTCTCCTCTCTACCTTGGACCCTTCTCCCCTCCGCCTTGCACCCTTCTCCCCTCCACCTTGCACCCATCTCCTCTCTGCCTTGCACCCATCTCCTCTCTGCCTTGCACCCATCTCCTCTCTACCGTGCACCCTTCTCCTCTCTACCTTGCTCCCTTCTCCCCTCTGCCTTGCACCCTTCTCGGCCCACTCCCCCCCTGCGGATGCCCACATGGTGCGTTCTAACAAGAGTGCCTACCTGAGGGCACCATTTTGCTGCCTCATCCCTTCTCATATGAGCTTTGCCCTGGAGAATGCTGTTTCTAAGGACCCCCACTCCCACCCTTGTCAGGGTCCCACGCAGTGCTCTGTGCTGCCTCCTGCTCTCTGGGCCCCCCACCACATCCCCTTTCCGGGCCTCACGCTCTCTGACTGAAGAGAAACAATGTCAGTTGATACTTTGTTTCTCTTCAGTCAGCGGAGGGGCTCAGAGCAGGCTGCAGACAGCCTGCACCTGCTTTAGAGGGAGAGAGGCTTGCTTTAGCGCAAGCCTCTCTCACAGCTCTCACTGAAGAGCTGAGGGGCCCCCTTCATTTACTGAAGAGAGTGGGGCCCCCCCGCACCGTGGGGGCGTTTGTTACGCCCCTGGCGAATTCTTCCTTAAGGAGATGCGATTCCTGAATAAAAATAATATCTGATCCACTAAGCTTAAGGTACTCCAACATCTTGCTCTATTTTGAGGGTACCCTGAGACCATTGACATTCCAGGATAATATCCTAGGCTTATCTGGGCCAACCATAGAATTTAAAAAGACTTGAAAAAGAAAAAGGAAACCGAGAAAGACCTAAATATATTAGCCACTCTCTACAAAGAAACATTTTACAAAGGGAATTTTCTCCTAAAATTGACGAGAGGACATTTTTTATAATTTTCTCCAACATGCTCTCCCACCCATCCATATATGAAATTAGTTAAAAGAGTTCCATTTAAAATATGTTCTTTCTTTTTATAAAAGTCCTTAGCCTCCTTAGCCTTAGCGCTACACTTGCAGCAGCGCTCTCATTCTCAGCTCGTGATTTTAAACCTCCTGTTTTCTCATTTTAGTTGTAATTTTGTTTGGGCACTTTTCCCCCTGATTTTAAAGTTTGGCCATGCATACCCCCATTGTTGTCACCTTACCTGCATTCTAATTGGAAAAGTCACCGCATTTGGCGGGTCCTCGGCCCTTGTCTCGTCCGGCGGCCATATTAGGTGAGGGGCACAGATCGCGCGCTCTAGTCTGCTTTCTGTTTTTCGAGGCGAGCATAAAAACAGCCATGTCGACGCGCAGCGATAACGCGCAGCGGTAACGCGCTGCGGGGATGCCAGACTGACGCCGGAGTTACGCCAGAGTTCAGCCCGTCTGCGCCCGTCTGCGCTGAGTACGGGCTGCGGGCCGGCTGGACTCTGCTCCTACTCCTTCCTCTCTTGACGGGATAACCAGGCTATATTCAAGGTCAGAAATTCTTTCACTTAGACCTGCATCCCAGCCCTGTTTACATCGCTATTCCCCTGAGGGGATCCTGCATTATTATAGTTGTAGGACCTGTACGACCCCTTTTGATTTCTCCTGCAATGGCTCTGTAACATCTCTTCTCCCGCCTAAACAACCTGATGCGCCCCTGAGATCTGGCTTTTTGATTAACGCTCGCTCGCTCATTAAGCACAACGTCGCCTTTTACGACTTTGTAGATGAGCGACAGCCGGATTGGGTGTTTATCACGGAGACTTGGGCCTCGGATACCTCAGGACATGACCTGATTATGGCCATTCCTGATGGCTACTCTCTTTATAGGCAGGATAGATCCCAGCGCAGAGGAGGAGGCATTGCCATTCTTCTTAAATCCTCCTTCCCTTGCCTTATTAAATCTATATCGATGCCTTCAGATCGGTTCGAAGCACTGTATTTCTGCATCACCCTCTCTCCTTCGGTATCTTTTACTGGGATTCTGATATATAGGCCCCCCCGCCCCAGAGCCAGTTTCCCCTCAGAACTATTGACACTCTTGGAACCCTACTTTGGAAAAGCGGCTTTCACCATTTTAGGTGATTTTAATTTTCATTTGGATGAGGTCAATTCAAAGGACACAATATCGCTGGTCGATTCACTTGGCGCATGCGACCTTGCCCAGCTTTTAAATAGTCCCACCCATAAAGCTGGGCACATACTCGATGGAGTATTTTCTAACGATGCCAGGATCTCCACTGGCCTTCCGCTACCGCTGGTTTGGACTGACCACTGTGCCGTGCCACTTGAATTTTCCTCTCCTGCCTTAGGTATAATGAACTCGGGAACCTCTCCATTTATGCTTAGGAGAAATCTCAGGAAGATTTCGGATGAGGCTCTTGTTCCGCTTGTCTCCACCCCCAAATCTTTATCATCTAAAGATGTAGCTGTGGCAGCTCAAGACTTGATGGATTCTATCTCTAGGGCAGTGGAACAACTTGCCCCTCCATCTCTGCGCTATGTAGCACGCCGAAAGCCTACGGCACCTTGGTTTTCCGATCAGTTGCGACTCCTGAGGCAGAGATGTAGGAGTAGTGAGAGAAATTGGAGGAAATCTTGGGACTCCAATGATCGTGAGGCTCACAAGTCCGCTCTGCGGGATTACAAACGGAGAGTGGTGACAGTAAAGCAGGAGTATTTCTCCGACCTTACCAGCTCCCTTTCTTCCTCCAGGGAGCTCTTTAAAATTGCTAACACCTTATGCTCCCTGCAACTCTCAGATCCCGTAGTCAGTTCGCAAGAACTCTGCGATAACATCTCCGACTTTTTTCACAATAAAATTCTTGACATACATGTCTCCTTGGAAGCTCATTGTCATGCTTTGGATCAAAGTGTACTGCCTGTCATTTCCAGTCTTGACTCTTTAGGTACTGTTCCCTCCTGTTTTCTTAGGGAATTTCCATCTTTATCCTTGGAAGAACTGAACCTGTTGCTTGACAGGACTAAATCTGCTTCCCCCCTGGACCCTCTACCTCTGAAAAAACTGAAAGAGTGTAGAAATAGCCTTCTCCCTCCCATGCTTGAGGTAATAAATAAGGCTATTACCCAGGGTTTCTTTCCTTCTGTGTGGAAGAAGGCTATTGTGAAACCTCTCCTTAAGAAGCCTTCCCTTGACCCGGCCTCGCTGAAAAACTTCAGGCCGATCTCTCTCCTCCCTGCCCCTGCCAAGATGCTTGAGGCGCATCTGAATTTCCATCTGTCCTCTTTCCTTGAATCATCTGAATACCTTGACAACACACAACACGGTTTTAGAAAGTGCCATAGCACTGAGTCCGCTCTCACCTGTGTGGTCAATAACATCCGACTCAAGGTGGACTCGGGCCAAACCACGGTTTTGGTTTTGTTGGACCTCACGGCCGCGTTCGACACCCTGTCCCCGGCCATTCTTACATCTCGGCTTAGGGAAGCTGGTGTCACGGGACCGGCCTTGAGTCTCCTCAACTCCTTTTTGTTGGAAAGGGAGCAGAGAGTGATGCTTGGGAACCACCTCTCCCCTGCTAAGTCACTGCAGTGTGGGGTGCCACAAGGGTCGGCTTTAAGTCCGACCCTGTTTAACATCTATGTGGCTCCCCTGGCAAGACTAGTAAGATCGCAGGGGATGGAGGTGGTGTCCTATGCAGATGACACACAGATTATGGTGTCATTGGCTCACTCTTCTGTCACGACATCTGCCGCCTGTTTCAGGGTATGCATGCAGTATGTGGCAGACTGGATGACTATAAATTCCCTGAAACTGAACGGCGAAAAGACGGAGGTGTTGATTTTTGGGAAGGACCAAGATGTTTGGTCAGATGAGTGGTGGCCACCTTCTCTTGGCATCTGCCCCACCCCCTCCCAATCTGCCAGAAACCTGGGCGTCATTTTCGACACCTCGCTTTCCCTTTCCCTTCAAGTCAACAGGACCGTGGCCACCTGCTGGGGTCTGATTAGGATACTCAACAAAATCCGTGGGTATCTTTCCCCCCAGGCACGTAAACAGGTTGCAGTTGCCTTGGTAGGATCAAGGTTAGACTATTGTAACTCTCTTTATATGGAAGCCAATAAAAGCCTTTTACATCGACTGCAGGTTGTGCAGAACGCTGCAGCTCGCTTTGTCCTGGCCCTTCCTAAAACCTCCTCCGCTACTGCAGCCAGGAAAGAACTCCACTGGCTACCTGTCCAGCACAGAATCTTCTTTAAAATTCTGTGTTTGGCCTTCAGAGCTGTGACAGAAGGCTCTTCCAGTGCCATTGGCTCTCTCCTTACGCGCTATGTTCCTACACGAGACCTTCGTTCCGCGGGACTTTGTCAACTTGTTGTTCCGCGTTTCAAACTAGCCAGATCGGGAACCAGAGCTTTTTCTGTGGTTGCCCCGCAGCTCTGGGATTCGATTCCGTTCGAAATAAAAACTCTTCCCACAATTGAGTCATTTAAAAAGGCTCTCAAAACTTGCCTTTTTAAGAGGGCCTACTAATGAGAGAATGCTGTAGCGTGTACTGTTGGGGGGCTTAGTTGCTATTTTCTGATTTAGGCGCCTTGACGCCCTTCCGGGCTAAGTTTGCGCAAGATAAGATCCGTTTCATTCATTCATTCATTCATTCATTCATTCAAAGTGTGCCAATTTTTTGTTTTTGTTGTAATTTGCATTTTTACATGTGACCCCCCCCCAACCCACCCTGGGGAACCCTCTCTGCTAACTAGAGGTATACTGTTGATTACTTCATAAGAGCTCTCCTACAGCATGGCAACAGGCTTTGAAAAGAAATTAAACTGATTGTGCCTTAATCTGCTCTATGATGTCCCTCACATCTCCTGGGTCTCTGAAATTATGCATCTTATTGTTTCTCATGCCCCTTAGGGAAGCTGGAGATCTTATATTTGCCGTAGCACCCAGTTCTCTCAAATCCTGAATAAAATTGCCCAGTTCCCACTGTCTATCTTGAGTGGCGCGAGAAATGTCGGACCTAATACGAAAGGACCATTAATTTTTTTGATATGATACTGCCTTTAGGGCCCCAGAGAGGATTCTTTCCTTCAGGGAGAATGGTTTACAATTCACTAGAATCCTTCTTGCGGTTTTTCTCCCTGGGCGACTCACAAAAGGATCCAGATGGACTCTCTGTATGTCTTCTTCTAAGTTGCACTGGTCAATATCCATATTAAATTCCTTCAGAAGATGGATCACAAAAGCTTTTATATCCACTCCTTCAAGGCCCTTATAAACATTTAGAATTTGGATATTATTCCTTCTCGTGCTGTTTTCAAGGTGTTCTAATTTGTCTCTAAGGTCCTTTTCACTGTTCTTCAATTTCTTTATTTCTTCATGGTTGATGTCAACCTTTTTAGAGAGATCTTCCTAAGAAGCTTCAGTAGCCCCAACTCTGTCTACCAAGCTGTTTATTTTCTCCTCAATGGCCTCGCAAGTCCCCTGAAGTTTTTTGTTTGTTGAGTTCTGAAGTTGCAAATTTGTCCCTGACTTCTGTTAACTGGGTGGATATTAACTTTTCAAGTTCAGGGGTATTTATTTGGTCCTTACCTTCCTAGGCCTGGGACTGATTTTTTGAAGGTGTCAAAATATGTACAGAAGGTACAGAGGATACAGAACAAGAGCTAGGGCTGACATTAGGGCTGGTACTAAGTGGACTCAATGCTAGGTTTTCCTCTGCTAGGGGATCAAACCTATTTTCTAATTGTATAGGGTTAGTCTTGGTTTCCCTAAGTCCTACAACTTCCATACTTTCCGTACCATCTTTACCTTGTCTATGTGGCATTTTCTCAGTGTTATGTGAAGTAGTTTATGCCTGGACTTTAAAGTAAGAATGGAGCGAGGGCGTTATTCTTATACTTTCTATCTTTTTTCTCGATTGCTTGTTACTTGGCATCTGACCCGCTTTCTCCACAAGTGTTTTTTAGCTTTAATGTCACAATGTATACATGCAGTCTGGGGGGCAGTGCTACCCTGTTCTGTTTGTTGAGATGATAATGGTGACACCACTGAGGTCTTTGGGGGAATAAATGTGCTCACAACCGAGTCTCCCTTTCCCCATACCCCTCTACTTCTTAATGTATATCTGTTCACGTTTCCCTCACCGTGACCCGTAATCCCTCTTTTCTCAAATCTGGCTGGGGTGATTAGAATTGGTTTAGAAACACTGATGCTGACGTTGGTAAGTAAACTGTCATCTGGTAGTGCCGGGTCCCTCCTCCTTACCGGGGTCATCAGGGTTCCCTCTGTATCAACTCCTGACTGCCGACCTTCGCAAAGTCTACTGTACTGAAATTTTCTCAATCTTTTCTGGCCAATCTCCACCATGAACGAGCACAATCAGGACCCACTCCCCAGAAAGCCAATTCTCGCAGCAGCGTGTCGGCTCCAACTGAGCCACGCTGCAGCCTCTGCCCACACTCCTCCCAGCATTCGTGTTCCAGGCTACTTTCGGTTTCAGACCTGATGCTCTGGACCTGCTTGGCCCTGCCTGGGCGACCTCCAACTCGCTCACCCGTCTCACCGGACACTCACGCCAACCTCCACACTCGATTCCTGCAATAGACATCAACCTGCGTTCGGCACACTTAGTGGACACAGGTATGCAAAAAAACCTTGCCACTGCTGCAAGGCTAGCAGAACTCGCAACCGGAACACCTAACGGCCGCCATGTTCCCCCCTCAATGTATTCATCCTTGTACGTGTTGTGATATGCGCAATTGTGTATTGTTTTGTGTTAGAATCTGTTTGCCCAGTGTGTTCTTGCAATTGCAATTAAACTATTTATACTATTATTTCAGCATCAAACCAGGGCAACGGAGGAAACAGAGTCTAGACCATTGGGGTAGCAGCTGGCCACAGTGGTTACCAACGTGGCAGTGACACAAATAGAACTAGTGGCCTGAAGGGTGAGGGGAGTGCCATGGAAGAACCAGACACTGCAAGCATCAATGTCGAGCCCCAGTGGCCACTCCGTGGTATGCGTGGACCACCTTGGGCCTGCGTCTACCACATCGATGTCTGTCACCCATCGTTTCATTTCCACCCTCCCTGCTGCTCAGCACCCAGAAGTCTGAACCCGTACCCCTAAGCAGGGAGTTGTCTCCTTTGCACCAGGCACCTCACCCCTGCCCCTGTCTTATGTTCTAACCTGTGCATGGAGGCAATTGACATCCTGAGACAGATCTGCAGTCAGTCTGCAGTGCTGAATGCCATCCAGGTGCAAAGCCCCTGGGCTAATACAGATGGTGTTGTACCAGGAAGGCATTCACACAGACATGTCTGACCTACAGAGATCTTTTCAGGCTCTGGCTTCCACACTCTGGAAGCCTTCCAGCAAATCTACCTTTCCACCCCACCCAATGCCTCTTCCTCATCGACAATGCCTATTCCTGTATGTGTCCAAAGCACATGCACACACCAGCACACATCCACCTCAACATCCACATGCAGCACATGCAAACAAAAACACAGCCACTCACCAGGGACTCTCCACCCTCTCCTCCACATCCAGTGACATACACCCAAAGACCACATCCACAGCACCACAGATATCCATTACACACTCATATATCCAGAGACCACACCTCCAGACACATCCACTACACGTGTATATCCAGACACCACACCACCAGAAGCTGCCACTACACAAATTCATCCAGCCACCATGCTACCAGACAGAACCACTACCCATATCACACACCTACACCACCAGCCACATACACATCACACATTGCCATGAAACAGAAACATTCTACAACCAAACAAACATCAGACACACAGAAATATCCATGCACAGCCACACCTCACACTTCACATTACTCTACCTCCAGAACCCAACCCCTTGTCTTACCTCCTCTCCAGTCTCCCAAAGAAATGTCTGATTGTCCTTGACCACTTCCCTACCACAACTAACCACCCCCTCCCAAAGTTAGGTCTTTTTCCCACCACTACCCATCCCTTTCACTTTAAAATCCACCCCAAAAACACCTGCCCCCCATTCTAAACCCAGCACTACTCCTGCCAAGAAACAAGGCCATCAGAAAAAAGAGGCAAATGTCTCATAACCAACCTGCTCCCTCCCAAGACAAAGGACCTCTTCCCAACACATAATTTTAAAGTAAAAAAAAAGCAAACAACACCTATATCCCCATCCCTGAACCAATCACAACCCTACATGGTTACCCTCCTAATCCCGAGACCAGCCCTCTGACAGACCAACCCAACCCTCCCAAGCCCGAGCCCAGCCCTCCCAAGAACAAACTCAGTCCTCCCAATCACAACTCCTGCCCACCCCAGTAATGTCATTCAGGTGCATGGACTGCACATTAGATGCCCCTTCCTGGGGAGGGTTCCCTGGCAGTGTTCTTAAAGGCAAGTTTGGTGGCACAGCAGTATGCTGGCCCACAAAATGATCATTGAACTAGCCATTGGCCTTTGTTTTGGGAGACCAATGTATTCTGTCTAGTAAACCATTAGCTTGGTTTTGAACACCTTTGCCCTGCCATTTCTACTGATTCTTTTTGTAGTTTTTGGATAATTTGGTATGGTTGATTGCAGTTGTGTTTCACCATGATAGCTGATCCATTTGCAGTGGTAAGTATAGTGAGGGCTTGGGACAAGTTATGGTGTTACAGAGAATGGGGGCCAATGTTCAATGTACGTCTATATAGGATGAATTCCAATTCGGGCTGATATTGCATTGGGTGGTATCTGCTATGTTAAGTCTTGCAGCTTGCTTGGGCCAATTTCCATGTGTTTTGGCTTGCAGTGCCACCTGTGATGTAGGGTGGATATGTATTTGATGTTTGCAAAGTAGGTATTTAATTGTTTCTCCACACATGGGGAGGGTTGTATTGTAATACCTAATTGGTACTTTGGATGCACCTATAACCATTATCATGTGTGTTCTTTCCACATAGATTTAAAGGATGTCTGACAACTGCTCATTCTGCTGTGCTATTTTAAAGGACTTGCACTTACACATTTGTCACATGTGCATGCCACTTTGTGACAATTTTGGTTGTCCATGATATACCTCATACCACAGGTCTTGTGCAAATGTAGACTTTCGGGCAGGTGCAATATGGAAGGTGGCCTTGGCCCATAGCCTTCCAGGAGTCCCCCTGGTTTGGGCATTCCAAACATGCAGGGAGTCTTCACATTGTGATCTCTTAATGCGTGACAAGTAGTGTTTGTGAATCTCATTTACTTGACTTTCCTTTTTCATATGAGTGAATTGTTAGGGCCCATTACAGGGATTTTGCAGTGAAGGTGTTTTTTTATTTTCCAGACACATCCATACTGATATATGTTAGATGTCACAACAGGACATAGCTCATGAGCAAGGTGAGGGTGTAACAGAAGTTGATTGCAATATTATTTATGAGAAGGTGCTGTTTAGTGACAATGTTTATTGCACACATCAGTACACCAGCTTCTGAGATGTGTACACACGTTGAGTTTGTGAGAGTGTGCCTGTACATTGCCAGTGATGTGGACATAGTGGGCATTATGCAGATTTGATGGGAACATACATTCAGTGAAGTTGCATACAGGGGCCCACAAAATATGTTTTGACCAGGGA
The DNA here is from genome assembly GCF_964261635.1 of Lissotriton helveticus. NCBI lineage: Eukaryota > Metazoa > Chordata > Amphibia > Caudata > Salamandridae > Lissotriton > Lissotriton helveticus. The sequence goes on from NC_136068.1 coordinate 1,106,776,966, forward strand.
TGCAACGTCCCTAGCCTCATCCATGGTCTTGTGGCTCCAGGGGTGGTGTATGTAGTGTCAGAGCCCCATGATTCATGTATCCTGTAGGACATAGTTAGCTAGGAGGGCTTTCAGTCAGGTGATGTGAAATGTCAGTAGATTTTCAACTGGAATATGTTACCTGCCTACACTGAAACATACTCTGTCTTCTATGTTGTGGTGGACTTGAACAGTTTTGTGACCTTTGTGTTTTTTTGAGTTTTATGTGGTCTCCACAACAGGACTCTGGATGGGATGATTGTCCTGGGGGGGAGGTCTCTCACAGGGGCGTGGCTGAGGTACATGAGGGACTGGCTTGCAAGCAAGTAAACTGTAAATCTGTGACTGGCATAGTATCCTGCAAGTATGGTATTTAACTAATTCTCTCATTGCACAACATCCAGATATCTTACACAACGAGTTACATTGCACTTACAACAAGACAGGACTATTGGACTTGCCAATGGTTGATAGTTGTATTAGACATTACAGACCCAACTGTGGCTCATTGCATAGGAATATTATAATGCTTCAGTTCTGACATGACAAGGCTGTGAATTGACTATTACGAGTCTCTTTGCAGTTACATTTGGGGCAGTGGAATGTGGTACTGCTACAAAATGTGATGTATTTTGCACCCCAAGGGTGGGGACAAAAATGGAGAGTCTGATGGGACCCAATTCTTCATCTGCTTTTTCGACCTGCCAGTGCTAAGCCCCTCCAGACCCCGGACCACTTCAAGCCCTGCTGCACAACTTGCCCTACTTCCTTTTTCCACTGTTCCTTTCTCCCCCATCTTGTTCTGCTTTTCAGGAAATATGTATGGGCAAGATGTCCCAGCAAGATTACTTGAAAAACGTTGCTTATAAACGCCCACTCATACTGACCAAGCTAAGCCCCTGCTTTTCAATGGCCTGGCATTGATTTGCTGAGGACTCCATGTACACGGGTAGATGTTAGACTTACCGGTGGTTGCGTCGACAGCGGTGTCAACTTTGGGCATCATCAAGCAGGTATAGCAGCGTCAGGATGTGAGCGATAGGGTACAGTTGGCACAGGATGTGAGGAGCAGTTTACAGGTAAGTTTTGGCCTCATATTCTTCCCTTTCCGCTGGCTCAGATGAGATGATTAGACCGCCACGATCGACTCATTGGAAATGCACATCGTACTTGGACTGGCAGTTCGTAAGGCAGTCTGCTCTCCAACTAGCTCGAGTGGTCCTCTCCGACACCACTAACAATAGCTCAGGGTATATAATAAATAAAGCAGATCAACTTACCAGTGTGTACCATCTGTCTGCTGTGTGGTGCCAGTTCCAGAGCTGTAGCCTTGCTTGGAGCAGAAGTTGACGTATGGCAGGTGGTGGAGGGGAAAACACAGGGCCTTAAATTGAAAATTAAAAATAAAAACATTACAATATTCCAGTGTACCAGTTTACATGAGAAGATGAGATGTAAGTACATTTGGAAGACATAGCAAAACACATATTGACATTTTAATTCAAATACCAAAAACTAGTCAGAACAATTTTCTGCATGCTGTTAGTAAACAACATAGCAAAACCCATATTGACAATTCTGATCTTGATACTATAAACAAGTCAGAACTTCTCTTTTTAGGTTGCATACCAAAATCAAGTAAGAGTAATCCTCTATAGTATGTTAGTCAATTGTTAGTATAAGGGTATATCTGTCTTTGTAGGTGGTTTCTAAGTAAGACCTGCCCTATGGGTTGCCCAGCTACAGTAGCTGTGCCACTCAAACCAGTGTACTCCAAACTGCTGAGTCTCAATCAGGGCAAAACAGGTCTTGGGTTGCTTGTGTTACAGTTCCATGGGATGGACTGCACCTGTTGAAAATTACCTACGGTGACATGGTGGGCAAAAGAATGATGGGCTGAACTACTACCCTGAGAAATTGCCAATAATTAGACAAATTGCAAGGATTCCTCCTATCATCTCTTGTGTGTTTCACTAACTTTTGCCTCAGCCAAAGTGATGAATCCTGCTGTATAAATAGCAGTAAACTAAACATTTACACAACCTGTATACATTTTCAGTGCTAGTGTCAGTGGACATTTAGGAGGGGAATATACGTGATGTGCATCAAATAATGCCAGTTTGAGTAAAGAGCAGAAATAGATGACTGCTTATAGGTTTGTTTTTACAGAGAACGGGAGTCCCAGCTGCCAACTTTGACAGGTCCCTGCATGATTAGCTCAGCCTGTGCCATTTTGTCTTTGAATACTGAGACTTGAAATGTAATTCAATATAAACCTAGGATGACAAAGCCTATAATTAAAAAATCCAGGACTGCCTTACTTTGTCATTCATGGACCTGGAAAAATTGGCAGCTATGGTAAGTAGGGGGTATGGGGTGGTTTTGATCTTACTTGGCACAACAGCCGTTGTATCCTGAAGTAGTAGCCCATATAGTAGGGAGGGGTGTGGAGAGGACATCCTTCTCAAAGGGGAGAGAGGGAGACAGAGAGCTCCATGTGATCTTCCAGGAAAACATTTACTAAGCTCAATCCTGGAGAATCGTCCTTCACCCGCTTTGCATTTTTTCTTTATATCCCTGATAGTCCAAACCTCCCCCCAAAGCATTTATTGAATCATTAACCGTATGCTATACAGCTGCCTTCTGGGTTCCACAGAGGGAGTAAGAAGGCAGCTAATGTAGTTACTCGTGGTTCATAACCACAAATTGATGGAGGATGTCTCCTCCTCAGTGGAATTTGTCTTCATCTTCAACACTGGCAGCATAGGGGTTTCTCACTTACTAAGTGGTGGCCCAAAAATTAAGAGAAAATAAACACAACGTATGATGTGGGTAGTACTTATGCAGTTGTTAGGAAACGTGCATCAAAGGTGTCTAAATCCCTTCAGGAGCATCTAATTTCCAATTAACTGCTATGCAGAGTTCTGCAGTTCATTGAAAAGTGGAATTCTCCGTCCCATGACAGGAGATTCCTTCTAGAGTGAGCAGATCTCTTGTTCACTGCCATGTAGAATCTCTGCACTCGAGTGTAGAGGTAAAATACAGTTGTAAGTTACATGCATCTATATGGACATAAATTATGATTATTTTGACTCCACCCCCTCCATTGAGGGGATGGAGACTCGTGAGTTACATGCTTTCTTTTTTTATTCTGTCCTCATATCGCCTAGTAAAGGCTACCAAGAGTGCAAGCGATGGATCAACTGCAAGCCTTGTACATTGAACTTGCCACACCTATGGGACGAATACGATGTCAACCAACATCGTAACCGAAACAGGACTACTCAACAAGGCCAAGCTTCCCATATTCCTATTCAATCCATCTCCACGGTGTTAGGAAAGTGTATGTTTTCTATTACAGCTTGTGCTGCGGGCTACAGCACAAGCCTTAATAGAAAAAACACACTTTTAAAACATGTATACCCCGTGTGGCAGGCACCATGCAGTGCCTACCACATGGGGCATGTGTGTTTGGGGGGGCACCACAGGTGCCCCTCAGGCCTCATAGCAGAGACAGCGGGGGACAGGGCCCTGCTAGGGGCCCCAGAGTCAGTTTCTGACAGCCTTTCTATGGCAGTCGGAGCACCATTAAAAGGCTGTCTGAGCAGGCACCGCCCTCCACCGAGATCTTTCCTTGCGAAATCATAATCTGGCCCCAAATGGGAGACAATTGCTATTGCCATTCCAGTGTAAAATAATTTGGGGCAGGTGCTAGGTACTAAGTGCCAGATTGCGATCTCTCTAGGAAAGCCCTCCATACGATCTGGAGGGCTTTCCAAGCGAATTGCGCTGTGCGAGTCCGACCGAACGAGTACGATGCAGCTGAATCGGATTGCTTGGACTCCCATTGAACTCTATGAGAGCCTGTGTACTGACGCGTACACAGGCTCCCATAGCGAAAAGGGGTGGGTGGTGAAAAACTTTAACCCTGTGGCAGGCACCCTATGTTGCCCGTCACACTGTGCATGCATGGATCGGGGGGACTCATGGGCAGCCCCCATGACCTATTCGAAGGGCTTTGGGTGAAGGGAGGCCTGCTACTCCCCCCCCCAAAGTCAGATTCTGACAGCTGTTTTGTCTCGCTGGGACTGAGTCGATACAGCTGAATGAATCCTGCATCGTACTAGCTCTGTCCGAATCTGACTCCATTGCGCAGTACAATTTGTCTGCAAACTTGTCGGTTGGATAGGATTGGATTCCAAAAACGATTCGGTCGACACGTATGAGATCTCTGCATCATACTTGGTCGTTCGGAGCCGGTGACGGATTGGATTCGCACATCAAGAGGTCTTCCTAACAAGATCATATTCTGGCCACAAGAGTGTGACATTTACTATTCCAACTCCAATCAATTTAAAACCAATTTGGGAAAGGTGTTAGACACTAAAGGGGCGCCATTTACTATACCCACTCCAATCTATACAAATTTGGGGAAGGTGTTGGACACTAGAGGGGTGACATTTACTATTCCCACTCCAATTTATGCCAATTCGAACAAAGTATTGGACACTAAAGGGTTGACATTTTGATGTACCGAAAAACTAAATAACCTATGGAGCTATACTTACCAATAGCCCACCATTACCAATTACCAATAATCAGTCAGTTGGCAGTGAAGAAAGTTCAGTCGTTTATTATACAAAGCACTTCGAAGTGGAGCCTCTCTCAACCTCACCCCTCGAGGCTCGCAGAGAAGACTGCCCCACATAATCAGGAGGCAACATATATACTGTTACAATCTCAAGTCATTACCCTATAAAGGAAAAATACAAGTTGGTACAGGTGGTTCATAGGTAAGACCATATATGGCACACAAAGCAGATTCAGAATAGCTCTGATCATTATAGCAAGGTCAAAGAAGTTGACTCCCTTCTGCCTAACGTTTGGGAGAGCTCGCATGGCGCCTCCAGGAATGTGCTTATCAGGCTCGTACCCACTTGCAACCTTGAAGGGTCTAGCGCAGAGAAGAAGCAACCCATCTTCAGCTGCCTCTCTATAACTCAAAGCCGGAGATTTTGCTTACTAGACAGAGAGTCACGTGTTCCTGGTCTGAAGTCGAGCTAAGGCCACAAAATGGAGTCGACTCTTCCACTTGACTAACTAGCATAGAGTACACGCGACTAATGTATATTTTCCATACAAAACTAACCTAATCAATATACTTATACTAACTATATAGATACATCATGCTAACAAATATATGTATATGCCTACAGGCCTATGATAAGGGGGAAAATCAGACATTTGTCCTTCAATTTATTATTCCCACTCCAATTAAATGAATTTGTGGAAGGTGTTGGACAGTAAAGGAGTGACATTTACTATTCCCACTCAAACCTAAAGCATTGTAGCCAAGGCGATGGACACTAAAAAGTGTATATACAAAAACAATACTCCACACTTGCATATCATTTTTGGTCTATAAAATATGATTTAAAATACTTAAAAAAAACACAATAAACCAAACTAATACTCTATATATTTAAAAGCAAACATTAACATATAAACTAAATTGATAACCTCTCTTAATACTTAGTATTTTGTAATGAATATTTATTAATATTCCTATACTTTGCAAATTAACATAAAAATAAAATATGTAATCCAAAGCAATTCATAAAGTTAAAAAGAAATAATGAAATATATTTTCAAATTAAATATAAAATATATGCGTTATTACATTAAAATAATACATTTCAGTATATATATATATATTTATATATATTCTCAGCACATAACTTATTCTAATAATAAACATAATAAATACTTAATTAATAAAATATTGTTTAAGAACGTTTTAATGAAGAAACTTATATATAAATATACATCAAAATATGAATATATGCATTATACATATTACAAATCTATTCTATTATAATTGGGTCATAGATTTCAAATAGCTTTAAAATAAATGCAAATAAAACATTACAAACTTTTCCAACAAGTTACGTGCAACTAAATTATAATTTTGAGAATTTTTAAACAATCCTTTAAAATATGTAAAAGTGTAAGAATATTTGATTATACAAAATGTTAGCTATGCATTTTTTTTATCAAACTACATTTACAACCATTTTCATTAATAAATACAAATTTGATAAATCGAATTTTTACCAATTTTTTTAAATTTTAATAATTATTTTATTTTTACAATAACATACTTTTTTCTACATTCAATATAATTTATATGATAGACTGTGTGCATGTTGAGACTGTTAAGCAGTACGATTATGTGGGGATCTGGTTCGCTGAGATATTGCACTGGGGTAGCCATATACAAAAGGCAACTACAGTCCTGAGACAAATGGCCAGGGCCATCTTGAAGTTTAGGCATACTGTAGGTGTCAGTAGTATTATTATCCTGCAAATATTTAAACAAAAGGCTGTGGAATTAAGTCTCTATGGGGCTGAGCTCTGTGGATATGCGAACCTACAATCATTGTAAGTGGCCAAGAACAACTTTGTAAGACACCTCCTGAGGTTAGGACTGGGCAGCCCTTTATTGGCACTTTATGCAGAGCTTAATTTTACACCAATATTGGTGTTTACTACCCTCAGGCTGGTGTTATATCGGGTCAGGCTGGTTAGAAACCTAAAGGCAGCAATACATTTAAGTTCTCTGGAAGATGCAACCCCCAATGATGGCTGTCGAGGGAGCACCTAATCGCTCCATGTAAAGAATGCTGTGAATGAGTTGCAGATGTGGGTCCTATGGAGCAAGGCAGGATACTGCAGATCTGATCAAAGATCTATACCAAAAATATCAGCAGTTGAGGAAGCGTATTGCGTTGATGCTTGGGTCTATTTTAGCTATTTTAACAAAGATCATGGCACTCCCTGCCCATTTTATCTGGATTCGATATACCCGGAGCTTAAACTAACACAGCATGCAAAATACAAAGTGAGAATTCCACAGAACAGGGAATATCTAAAGAGAATCCACAGGACTGAAAATTTGGAGGAAAGGACAACCTATCCCACTTTATCCTGTTTTGCACAAAATATGATATTGCACGTACACTTTATGGGGTTAAATGTGTCAAATCGGTACTGATGCTCTGTGCTAGAACTGATGAAGAGTATGTTCTCAACTCCGTTGCATCATGTTTATGGCCTGCGTGGCTAGACTAATAGAGTTGCCTACCACGCTAGGTATTATACTAACCAGATAATCCATTGTGCAGTGTCTTTTTATGTGATTTTATTTATATTGTATTATGTATTGAGACACAAATTGGTTGCTTGAATTGTCTTCTCTTCTATCGCTCTCCCAAGTACATGCACTATAAATACAACCTGGTTTTACAATGATGTATTAGACAATTGTTTTTCTGGTAGTTGTTTGTGTATGGGCTGCTTGCACTCTGTGCACTGATCCTACCTCCTTTTGCACATGCTTTTATAATGACTTAGCAGCAGTTGCCGAGAGCAAAGCTATCCGCGTCCATTTACTGTATGTTACCATTCTGTTAAGTCGCTTGTACTGTATATGTCTTAAGTATTGATGAAATATGTGTTTTTGTCTTTTAACTCATAGTTTTAACTATTGTAAGGCTGAAAGCTGAAACGATAAACAATAAATTAGTAACTAATGTATACGGTGAAAATTACTCTTCAATATTATTTAGAAAAATGATTACTGTATCCAAATAAATGTATACATTTTGCAATGTTCATTTGCCTGCTGTTAATATAATTATCATATACATTTAAATTAAAATAGTCACTTTTTTAAAAATCTCTCCACACTAATCCTCTATACTGTTTGTATACACGAATACAACTAAAACTACTGCTTTCAAACATTTCATAAATAATACATTATCTTTCTAAACGCACATATTTTTTGAATTAAACATTAAAAATCAAACACAATATAATAAAATAAATAAGAAAACACAAGATAAAAAAACATTACATTATATTCATACCTTTGATATTCCTGGTGACAATATTTTTCATATACTGATATTCTTGGCATGATATTTTTGTATTGCGATATTTATATTCAATATTTTGTCCAAACACTGTGATGCCAGTGACAAAAGTAAAGTTAGAATACGAGTTCTACATGATGTCAGGCACTCACTAGGAGGATACATGCCTGTGTTTCATGCAGTGAGCATTCCTGTTCAAACAGACATTGCACAGTATATGAAAACATAATCAAATATTCCTATGTGCTTCCATGTAATTGTTTTATATGCATATATCAGTAAATCATTGTAGGTACTGATACATTAGATAAGAATAATGCATTTATTATTGTATAACGAAATTTGTAAGTCATTTCTAATTTATCTGAAGAGCCCTTCAGTCTCAATTATGCTTGCTAATTTCCATGGCTCTAGTAGGCCCAGAAAACCTTTTTTGTTCAAAATAGTTTCTGCAAGCCGTAACCTCATTTTCAGTGTTGGCAAGTAGCTCAGGTTTATAGAACAATATTGAACTCAATATTGTATTCATGAATAATATCTTCTCCTCAAGAAAATCTGGCACTGCTCATTAGATACGTGCTTGCTGAAAATAGCATGGTTCTGTCTCCCATTTTGGAAATCGTGGGGAGCTATGACATCGAGGCAAACAATAGAGACTCCCAGATCAAATTGTATAAGGCCCACGAGGACCTTATAAAAGCTGCAGCACTCCATTTCACTTGTAGTTCACGAAAGCCAAGGGAGAGGCGCCAAGGCAAAACACTGTGGTACAATCTAGCATGCAGACGGGCTAAAACAGAACTTCTTGGAGTAATCAAGGAGGGTATAGGAGGGGAACGCCTTAAACAAAGCAGGCGAGCCTACAAGAAGCTGCTTGCACAGGCTAAAGCAGAATGGGAGGAAAACCAGTGGGAAGAACTCACCAAGGCTCTAGCGCTTCAAAATCAACGCCTGTTCTGGAGGACAGTGAATGGGGGGTCAGGGAGTTTACAATCGGCACTAGAGCCTAATATAGCACCTGGGGTGTGGCAGGCTCACTTTCAGTCCTTATACAGCTCTGAGCCAGGAGAACATCCTGCTGCTATTGAGGTGGACCGGCTGGGCTGCCAAGGGGAGCCAATAACACTGGGTGAGGTCACTGCTGCCATCTCAGGTCTGGCTTCTGGGAAGGCGCCGGGACTGGACAGCCTACCGGGGGACTTGTTTAAACAGGGGCCCACTGTCTGGGCGCCCTACCTTGTTGCCCTTTTCAACAGTGTTCTCGGTGGGATGGAAATCCCTAGTACTTGGCTGGGGGCAGAGGTGGTCCCCATCTTTAAAAAGGGCTCGCCCCTCCTCCCAGCCAACTACAGACCGATTAGTCTGATAGACGTAGCACAGAAGCTCTTCGGTAGGGTTTTGCTGAACAGGCTTCAGGATTGGATGGAGGAGGTGGGAGCCCTTAGTCCCTACCAGGCGGGATTTAGGAAGGGGGTATCCACAGTGGACCAGGTTTTTAGATTGAATTTAATCTATTGGAAGACAGCAAAGTTCGAGGGTGGCAGTTTGTACACAATTTTTGTGGACTTACGGGCTGCCTTCGACCTGGTGCCCAGGGGGAAACTTTGGAGCGTGCTGGCAGAGATGGGTGTCCCCCCAGATATCCTGTCGATTTTACAGAGGCTGCACCATAGTAATTACGCTCGCGTGAGGTGTGGGAGGTCGGGGGAACTGACTGATAGATTCCCCGTTGGCCGAGGGGTAAGACAGGGCTGTGTGTTGGCGCCGACCCTGTTTTGCCTCTTTGTCAACGGGGTAATCGCCCATCTCAATGCCACCGACTATACTGACGCCCCCAAACTAAATGGCAGCAGGGTGCCCGCAATTATGTTTGCGGACGACACCCTGTTGCTATCTAAAACCCCTATGGGTATACAAAGGATACTTGATTCCTTCGTGGCTTTCTGCCTTGATAGAGGGCTAGAAATCAATGCCACAAAAACCAAATTCATGGTTTTGAACCCGAGCCAGAAACTGCGCCCGAATCCACAACTGGGAGCCGTGCGGCTCGAGAGAGTAGCCACCTTTGAATATCTTGGTGTGACCCTCAACGAAACCATGACCTGGGGATCCCACCAGAGTAGGGCAAACCTTAAACTTATACAAACTACTGGGGGCATCGCCCGGATGATGACCGGCTCGTCATACCGCCCATTGGGGGCTTTAATCCAGATATATAAGGCCCAGGCTAGGGGAGCGACTATGTACGGGGCTGAACTGTGGGGTCATAGCCCTGCCGGAGCCTGTCACTAACAGAAAATAAATTCATAAGACAGATAGCCGCACTCCCCCCGAGTACCCCGCTCCTCCCCTTGAGGCTTGATTTAGGGTTGCGACCACTAGCTGACGAGATAAGCTTGAGACCCATAGCCTTCTGGCGTAGGCTATGGAGTAGCAATGATCTCGCAGACTATAGGGCGGAACTGATCGAATTACTGAATCACCCCAAGGCGCTCAGTATCCCCTGGGTCAAAAACATTCAATCTACCTGTATGGAATTAGGGCTCCCTGATTTATGGACTGAGCCGGCGATTGTAGCATCAAACATCTCCAAGAGTTCCCTGGCGAATTTGTACCACGAACACAAATGGGCAAGGGCCAAAGCTACCCAGCCAGACGGGTCCCTATCATCTGTGTTCTTGCAAAGCAAGGATCTCTATAGGTTTGAAAAGGCATTGGATCCTATCTACCCCATACTTGCTAGAAAGCTGTTCCTCCAATGGAGATACGGCACATTGCCCTTCCGGTCCTTTACAAGCTCCTGGTCATCGGCTTCCTCCACAAAGCACTGTCCTGTCTGTGCTGACAAGGAGGAAAACGATTTGCACGTGGTCTTTTTCTGCCCAGCCTACAAGGCAGCTAGAAAATACTGGCTCCTCCCTTTGATAAGGAATATGGGTGGCAGGGAATATGCACCAATGTACAGGATTTTAAAATCTGATGTTACCGGCCCAACTGTTTTTGCACTTTCCAAATTCTTTACTAATGTCTGGTATACGCGTAATCGCTTCTTGAAGATGTTGGGTAGTACTTAGGAATTCTTCTCTTTTTTAAGATGCTTAAGTCTGTACAGGATCCTTTTAATATATGTATTGAATGTTTTATCTGTTATGATGAAGTTACATGTGATTTTTATTTGTACTGTGTATCTTTTATGACCGAATGGTCGAAATAAAGATTGGAAAGTATTGTATAACGAAATTTGTAAGTCATTTCTAATTTATCTGAAGAGCCCTTCAGTCTCAATTATGCTTGCTAATTTCCATGGCTCTAGTAGGCCCAGAAAACCTTTTTTGTTCAAAATAGTTTCTGCAAGCCGTAACCTCATTTTCAGTGTTGGCAAGTAGCTCAGGTTTATAGAACAATATTGAACTCAATATTGTATTCATGAATAATATCTTCTCCTCAAGAAAATCTGGCACTGCTCATTAGATACGTGCTTGCTGAAAATAGCATGGTTCTGTCATGTGATTATTTTCCATTGACTTGCATTAAGAATATATATCTAAACTGCCCTAAATCAAATCTTTTTTATGGTTCTAATTATCGAGGAAAGGGTGGATGGAGGCATGAAGTTCAGGGGGGATATGGAGAAACCACGATAAAATTGGTAACAACAACCCTTCCCATTCGACTATGTTTCAATGAGTATGTCTCTGAATCTTTAATGTGAGGTGCCGGCCAATCAATAGTGGTGGAGATGCTTATGTCAGTGTAAGTCTCCAGACCCATAGATATGGAATGCAAGTGAGTTCCTTAAATTCTTGCATTAGAAATGTTAAGCAAGATCCCCACTTTTTGTCAAAAACACTTTGGGGTATATTCACAAGAACGTGTGATAACTACCACAAGAGTAGCGTAACTCAACTTTCAACATCGCAGCCTATCGAGGGCAAATAACCCTGTGTCAACGTTGAATTCACAACAAGGTGGTAGCATGTGATAGACACCAGATAACGTGGCAAATGTCCACGTGAAAATCAACACCACGCCGCTAAAATGCGATACGCTAACGCTAAAAAATATACGATGAGGCCAAACGCGATACAAAAAGTTGCGAAAATCAGCCACAGGCCTGCAAATCCCACACGTCTGGCGGACAATGCATCATAAAAACCACAGAAAAAACACACCAGAAACTAGCCAAAGCACGTAGCAACATGGAAGCACCCTGACCAAGGACAGAGGCTAACTCGAACACAACCCCCACAGACTACCAACAAGGAACAACAGGGTCAAGGAAGGCCAAGGAGAAGAGGGAGAGGAAGACGGGGTGTAGACCGCTGACAAACAAGACCAGCGTCACAGAGGTGACAGAACACTACCAGCAACTGACCCACTAGCAGACCACTTGGATTGCAGTAGGAGTGCAGAGGAGGCCAATCCAGGAGGCCAATAGGTGCCGGCATGAGGTGACTACCTATACCAGGCACCAACCCGCTGCCAACAGGAAGGTAGCAACGGCAACAGGAGGTGGCAGTCCAGCGCCCCTGAAGGAGTTGGAGGAAACCCAGGCCACAGTCATCAGTGTGGATACGGGGCAAGGAGTAGGTAGTAAGGACACAGCTCGAGAGGACCTGACACAACATCAACAGGGAGTGCCACAAACAGGGACTGGGTGGACATGGGGAGATGGGCACAATGGCATACATGCACAATGAGGCATAGCACACTTGCACACCCACAAACACCCAGGATCATGTCCCAGATCCCCTTGGCACACTGCAGCACACACACATAGCATGAACAGCACACCCACATTGACTACAACACCGAACAATGCGAATAGCTGACACTGCAGAACAGAGGACACAACTGGCTCCGCACATGCACAGAAACATGCCCACTACATCTGACAGTGCCGGAAACAGTGGAATGGAAATGTACACGTATGACCTCACATTCGTCATGTACTCCAATGTACACTGTCACGCAGTAGAATCCAGCACTCCCCAAACAGTCACAATGTACATTGCCATACAGTCTGCATGCAAACCAGCACAATGCGCCAACACATATGCCAACATAAATGTCTCACGCACCGCTCCTTCACATCGCAGAGAGGCACACAACACCTCCAGCAGAGCACAGAACACAACCCATTAGTGATGCCGGAAAGGACTAACTCACCGTGAACGCCGACTCCCTACAACAGCCCATGGATATCTCACGCAACCCCCCACCAGGACCCGGCCAGCCAAGCAACTCAGGGGTGAACACTGAGCCTGCAACAGACCACACAGCAGGAAGCACCCGCAAGCACAGCTGGCTCACGACACTTCGCCCACCCACACATGCCACCCCAATGCCAAGTGTCAGCATGCCAAAAAGAGGTGGTCCAACAGGTGTGGGTGGGGCCGAACCCATGGAATGCGAACCAGGACACATACATAGGGGTCTATCACCCTTCAGGGCCCACCCACACCCACATGCAGATGCACAATCACAGCCCAGAACCATGCCCAGGGGCGCGCAAATAGCAGTCACACGCCCATGTTGGCTGTGCGTACAATGGTCCTGGCCACTCCCCTTATGAATTGAGTGGGTGACGACAAAGCTACATGTCCAAGCTCCAACCCGCTGCATGCGGTGACATGTCTGCATCCGATGTACACAGCACAATATAATGTCGTAGGGCCCAGGGCCCACATGCATACTATAAGACCACAGGGACACACGCAAATATCATGTTGAACTGGCTACGGGCACATGCGCCCGGACCCTTTATTGGCAGGGCCACATGTACAGTGACGCCTGTGCTGGATGTGTGTGTGGTGAGTGTTAGCCATTATGCACAGAATGTCTCGTGCTGGCAACCACTTGAACATTGGACACCAGTGCAACGGAAACAGAAAACACATGCAATACTGAGTCAACTGCTGAGCAACATGGAGTGAGCTGGAGAAAGTCCTGAGGACAGCCAACATGCAAACAGAAGTGGCAGTGAGTGGCAGTGCACTAGGCTTTGGACATTGGAGATGAGTACGCTAATGTGAAGAAAAAGTCTCGGATTGTGTCCCTTTGAGATATTTCTGATGCAGATGCAGTGGGGTGTGTTAGACCTGCATCAACTTCCCCAACAATGTCTCAGGACCATACACTGTTTGAGGTGACATACCTGCGCAAATGCTCCACAGCACAAAACACAATCAGCAACGGACAATGGCCTGCGATGCACTGAGTCACTGAGCAGGGAATCAGGCCACTTATGGCATCCACGACAGGCCTGGGCAACTTTGTCAGGACCACTGCTTCAACTCTGGCAGACGGCAGTTGGAGGTGGTACTTGCGGTAGTGGTGTGTGCCTCCTGCTGTGATGTGTCATCTGGGCCGGCGCTTTGGTGTCTGAGCCCTAGTGGGACTCATTTGGGCCCAGAGGCTGCGTACAGCACAAGGCCAGGGAGTAATGGTGTTGATCACCCCAAGGCCTATGCCTCAGGGGCCAGCCAATGTGTCCAGAAAAGGGGTCTCGGACAGGACCAGCACCAAGTTAGTGGCCCCGGATGCATTGCAGCCAGCACAGGCACCCAGCCACGGTACGGTGACTTGCGGTTCAGTCAGATGGGCCATGTGACCTGAGCGGGTCACCATCACTGTCCAAGGTGTATGTCTCTGAGTTGTTTGGGGGACAGTGGAAGGTGTCCTCCAGGGCAAGATGCAGAGTGGAATGCAACAGCCTCGTTGCCACCACCAATTCTGTATCAGCTACATGAGGATGAAAACTGCCCCCTAGTCCATAGGCTCAGACACCACCATAGTTCGAGCAGAGAGTGTCCATGAATGTCGGGGAACAGACTTAGTGTCACCTGGGCTGAGTGGGGGCGCAGTCTGCGATGATGCCGGGACACTGATATGAACCCAGCCAGGTTACCATTGTAAGTTGTTATATCATGTCTGGTGGGTGGGCAAGTTGTTGTGCATGTTGGTTGTGAACTTGTGACGTGTGCATTGCCAGAGTTGTGTATTGCATGGTAGTGGAGTTGAGGTCAGTGGGGTTTTAATTGGGAACTTGCCAAGGGGCTGTGCATTTCCCTTGGTGCCATCCTGGGAAGGCTGGCTGCTGATGGACTGTGGGAGGGCGAAGGTATAGTGCACTCTGGCTGTGTATTTGGATGCGGCATTGGTGTAGGTCACACGGTGTTCTGATGTTGCCTGCACATTGATGTGTGATGTGTGCTTTCTGTTGCGCTGATTGTGTGCTGTGTCACCAGGGGGCTCAGGTGGTACATGTGTGCATTGGATTGCCCCCAACACGTGCGTGCATCCGGCTATGACGTATAGTCCTTGCTTGGTCTCCAGTGGTTCCTGCGCATTTTGTTGGCCGTACGGGGCCTGGTGTACCAGCGTGATGGTGATGTCCAGTACAGGTGTGGTGGACTTGGATGTGGCTGGCTGTGAGACTCCGCTGACTCTGGCGGGTGTTGGTTGGGGTGTGCCAGGGGCCAACTGGTGCAGCACAGCCAGCAGCTTGGTGTGAGGTGGGATGTTGGTTGTCCGCTGTATTGGTGCTGTTAGCCTGTTGTGCGAAGACGGCGAGGATGCGTAGGATGGTTGTCCCTTTCAGCCTGTAGTGGACAGTGACATTGTCAGATGTGGGCCTGTGAGGGAGGTGTGTTTCCCGGGGGCCCGCTGTTTTTGTCTACGCTGCTTCTGTGGTGGTCTGGGGAGGGTATGTACCGGGTGGGTGTTGTGGCCCTCTTTGGTGTCTGGGCTTCATGTTCAGTTGCTCCATGGCATCTGTTGCCCTTCCGATGATGCCCTGGGCTGGGCTTCCTACTGTGGTGCAGCTGCCAGGTCAGAGCAGCTGTAAATTTCCTGCTGCTAACGCTCCTTATCACGTATTTTCTGTTCTTATCGCTGATCTGTCTGGTTGTTGTCAATGTTGAGGTGTGGTGTTGTCGTGGGTTTTCTCACGGGAACGCCTACTCCGCATCTAATTAGCGATAGTTGCAGGGGTCCTCTGTGGCGATGTTTTTTGCGGCTGCTATCACGGGAAAACTGGTGGTGTGGCTGTTAGCACCAGCTTTTGAATGGTGCTGTTAAATCGGCGATAGCTCCTTGTGAATATGCCCCTATGTTTGTTTTTCAGCGTTGTAGTTATCTTGTCCATGACAAGAGGGTCCATGAGATCTGAGATTTTGTCACTCCCCACCCGGGAGTAATAACCTGTTTGGCAGCGCAAAGGGCGAGTGTGATTGCTTTGCCTCTACATGAGTGCAGTGGGTATGTTTGTTAATTTCATATATTTTAGCATTAGTCTCCAACTGATCCTTTTCTAGCATGAGCTCTGGTCAGTTGAAATGATAAGTGCCTCCTAATGGATATAGAACAAGCTATGGTCTAATAAAAAGTTGCAACCACATGTAGCCAATCAAACAGTTTTTGAATGGTGTATTTGTGATGCCTAACTAAAGGGGCTACTTAAAGCACTAACAGCAATGGGCAGCTTGAAAGTAACACTCTAGCATCAATGCGGAGGGGTGACCGAAAAAAAGCTTAATAATGAAAGGAATTCTCATGAGGAATGCAGGGTCCCGAGTTAAATGTGTATCTCTGTCACTAAAGGAATTTAAAATAATCTTGATATAATATTGGCGAAGCCCAAGCACGTGGTGTTCTGTAGCTGTTAGGAGATATGTAAAATGGTATTTGAGAGAGGTAAAAACTAAGCATAGGTGACAACTGTGGGGAATGAGAGGTGACTGTGCATCTCTAAAGTATAGTATTATCAAACAAAACCATATATATCTATATATATAAAAATAAATGTATGTCTGTCTGTCTGTCTGTTTGTCCTTTATGCATTACTACACCATTCATCCGATCGCCATGAAACTTTGGGAAGTTGTTGAGTACACTCCCGCAAAGGTTTCTGGCATAAATTATTTTTAAATATCGGCCCCCCCAGGGCCCTCATAATCTTTCGAATACTGATGTACGCACAAGACGGAAAAACAAAAAAATGGTGTATCCACAAGCACTTGAATAAATAAATAGAATTAAAACAGCATTCATCCGATCGTTAGGAAACTTTGGGAAGTTGTTGAGTACACTCCCTTGAAGGTTTCTGGCATAAACATTTTTTAAATATCGGCCCCCCAGGTCCCTCATAATCTTTCGAATACTGATGTACCCACCAGACGGAAAAACAAAAAATTGTGTATCCACAAGCACTCGAATAAATAAATAGAATTAAAACAACACTTTGAAATGTTTTCCATATTAAAATGAATACGTTTCAATAAAAATTACACAATGTAAATTGAATGTTATCATAACGAGTTTCCTTGAATTTCCTTTCTTCGGAGATCGCAGCAACGCGCGACGGGTAAGCTAGTAAACAATAATAAATAAACATGCAATGACAGCCAATGAAAGTCATAAATTCGGAGGAATAGAGCATTCTATGTAATGTATCAAGAAGGCGGAAGGTCCAATGTATGCAACAAATCAGCTGCACCTGTCCTTGGCTCTGCTTCTCTATCTGATGTAGCGCTATGAACGGTGAACTACTAACTTTGAGAGAGCTTTTTGGTAGAAGGCCATAGAGGATGCATGAAAGTGCTCTGTGATTGGAACAGTGTTGCTAAAAAACGTTAAACAAGAGAAAGTATAGTAGTATGCGAGAGTCACAACTGCAGCCTGCTTGAGCTTGCTGCCCTGCTGTTCCTATAATTATTATTATTTAATTATTATTGGCAGCAGTAGTACTATTATTCTCCCTAATTTGGCCACTTGGTGCTTTAGAAATTGATTCTAGACTGCATTTGTCTGATAGGGGCCGGGGTGCTGGGGTGATTGTCACTCTCACTTAGGCCACGTCTTAAAAAATAAATGAGGATTAATTATGGAAACCAATGAACAGTTGTGACAGAGCCCTATCATACCCTTCTCTTTAACAGGAGCAAGCCTGTTAGTGAAAATTAAGGTAATAATATTGCTGTCTATTTCAAATGAGTGCAAATATATGTATACAATGTATGTATTCATATCTAAACCGCACATCCTTGTCTGCCTGCTTGTTTGTGAATGCAGAGCAGTCAATATTTTAGGCAAATTATGAGTCTACATTTAAAGAATAATGCATGTATTTATAAACATTTAGCAATTTGCATAGTATGAGATAGCAAATACGTGCTCATACCTGCGATGCAAATAAACATAAATTAAGTAAAGCCTTGATTGATTTAAAACGCTGTGCACGCCTGGGTTGCCATCATTTTCATTTCTCACTCATCACGCTGATGGGGTTGTCATGGGAAGTAAATGGAATGAGCTGAAAAATGATTCAGAGGCACAGGTTTTAAACGGACGGTAGTCGGCTGGTTTCACAGAATAATAGGTGCTTCATGTATGTTTTTCACAAAGATGCAATAAAGTTCCTTGAAAACATGGAGGTCCAATCATTACGGACAGATATACACTGAATTCACACAGCACAAGACTCTATAAAGCCATATGATCATCCCCAAACCGGGTTGGTACCAGTGATGACACCAGTCACAGATTGTATATCCACAAGACAATACACCTTTGAAGGTGTTGGGTATCCCTGAGCATTTATGATGTGAAGATATGGGATCACTAGAGTCCCAATGGGCAGGCACATCACACCACTCTTTGGTACTTCATACTCAGATTTGTTTTGAAAGATCACTGTAGAAACTCACAGTTCTACTCATCACTCACTCATGCATGTCACCAGTCATTGAATGAGTGTTTAGGAACAATATTACAGATGAACCATCAACTGGCAAATGTACACTGGCCAACATATAGGCACTAATGCTGATGGCACCAGTGATATCAGCACCCTAATTACACTGTATAACCAGTACTTACCAATGGGAACTGTTGTACAGTCACTGCCGGTACTGTGAACTCTACGTCATGTCACATGCAAAAGAGCCATCATCAAATGAGAGTCAGTAGTGATGGTTCATCACTCCTCACACAATCATAACCTGATGTGGTACAACTGTCAACCAGATTCACTGAGAACATGAGATGATTTCTCACTTCACTCAGCCAGGTGTCTACTCAAAAGAAGAAAATTGGATGTTGACAGGTCAGAAAGACAACAGTCACAGCACAGCAGCATGCACCAACTACCACATTTACACCAACAATGACTCAACTTGTGTGTGGCATTGAGCCAATATTTATCTTGGTTTGGACATGTCTGACTGTAACACACAAGGTTGGCAGAGTATGTATTACTGTGGCCAGGACTTTGTTGCTGCTGTTGGGCCCTCAACTGGCCATCAAAGTTCAGGTAGGCCCCCACCAGTATGGGGGCCATAAGGGGGGTCAGAGTCCATCATGTGCCCTTCCATGTGGGGTTTACTTTCCCAGCTGGACCTATGCGATCTTCCGGGTACAGTGCTGCAGGTCCTCCCACCTCTTCCTACAGTGGGCACTAAGCCGTGTATAGACCCCCAGGGGTCTGCACCTTCCAGGAGATGGCTTTCCAAATGGCCTTCTATTGATGGGCATTGACCTGTATGGATGCAATATATGTAGCAACAGATTGAAAGTGGATGTTTCAGGAGAATTGTAGGGTCGATACACATTACATTGACATCTAGCACAAGCCTTCATCAAGAGTCAACATTCTACATGTGTCCATGTCACATGCTACGCACTACTAAAGCATGGGTACACACTTTAGTGGTCATGTGCTGACTAACCCCAACCCTGGTCATGACCTACACTGCCTGAAGCAGCCCACTAACAGCATATATGCCAAGTCTATCCTAAATGGAATATGATTTGAGTTACCATGACACACAACACACCATTTGGACATTCTGAAGGGTAAACTACCTGTGCAAGACTGTCCAGACACCATCCCTTCCAGGCCCATCTGATTGATGCATATGGTTCATGGAGGTAAATATCATAGTATACATAACATCCAAAGACTAAGGTCACAAGATAAGAGCTGGTAAGCGTGACACTGAGGTCTACCTCTCTGGGGTCTGTATGGACTTGTGGACTACTTAATTTAGGAACCTAGTAAGTCTACATAGGTTTGTGTGATATGTACGGCCATAAAATGATACGTTTTGGACACATGAGTCACTGTAACAAGGATGTCAATAAGCATATCATTGTATATGTTGTGTGATTGGGATGATTGTAGCCATGCAGATGATTAACATTTCAAAATATCTTCAACATTGACCCACTAGCTACACTATTCATGTCTCAGATGTGCAATAGACCTTTGAGTTGAAGTAACACTATTAGAAAAGTATCAACAGACATGTTGACAGACGCACATTGACACTGCTGTTCAATGGAAAGTAGTATCCGGTTAGGGGATCACCTCAGTCACCATGCCTCATAGTATCCATGTAACAGCTATGAGGGCTACTAGTGGCGCTGATCACTCTTTCTGGGAACATCCGTGGATCATCAGGTCTTCAGGGATATAACTCTGTGCATCAGTTCTCTCGCCAGCTTAACTCTGGCCCAGGCTGGGCCATGGCCCAGACTGCCCTCTAGTCAATGTCGGGCCTTGCTTTTTGTAGGCTGAAGCTACTTATCCCACATGGAGCCTGACCTCCTACCTCACATCAATAATCCTACATCAATACCATTCACTAGTGAAAATCATGTCAGTTTTAAATTTTTGGGCAACGAACACATTTCAATTCGCGGTTGCTATTTCTGGTGGAATGTCACAACCAAGTTGAACAGGCTTTTGGACTCCTGAAGGCCAGATTCTGATGTCTGGTGGAGCCCTACTCTATTCACCAGGGACGATGTGTAAGATCACTGTGACGCTGAATATTCCACAACATTGCCCTATGACAAAACATCACTTACATCACAGAGGATGCAGGCCATGAAAACCCACTGGGTGGGACCCTGAAATGGCAAATAAAGATGGCGATAGTGGTGAAGAGGACGGAGCTGACTTACGTCAGGATTTCATCCAGAACTACTTCTGAGTGTAAGTAAAGTCTGAGATGTGATTACTTTGACTATTCTTGCAACTCTTGTAGTGACGTGAGGAGGATTTTGATGCTATATACTAGGAATATATTCCTCTGACAATACCTGGGGAAAGGTGTTTGTTTTGCAAGTATAGCTTAGTTCAGCTGTAAACATTGTTTTGGACTTTGTTCGCTTGAAGTTGAAAATGTGATGTGTGTTATATGTCTGTTTCCTTAGCTAATCTCTCTGTGCTGCTCTGTTTCAGGTCCCCTCACCATCTCATCTTTATTTGGACATTTCAGAGTTGTTAGCAGGTATATGATGCTGTTCAGATGTACAAAGTGGACATGACTTGGTCCTGGTAATGTCTGTCACAAAGTTTGGATGTACAAAGCCGGCACCAAGACAGCTTGCACAGCAATAGAATGAAAGTTACCTGGCTTCCATTGGGCTTGTTCTTTGTGGTGTGTTGGTACTAATGCAATATGTGTCCCATTATATGATCCAACACAATGCTGTGTAGTGCCCAGTTCACTCTATCCTGCATTCCCCGTGGCTAATTCCTCATTATCTATGAACTGGATGTAGCTGTTGCTATATCTCCTCATTGTAGGCCAAAGTGCTAGTAGCACATCACTGACATTTGTTTGTGAAACCAACACTGGATTAAATTGACCTGTGATCAGAAACAGTTGTACTGACATGTGCCTATTTGAACATTTTTTGATGTAGGATCAAATTTCTGAGGTAGGCAATATGGCTTCAGCTGATGATATAGACCTAAGTGATTGTTTCCTATTGTGTGGGATATTGTCGGATGTATCTCCTCCTTCCATGACGTGAAAGTCTGTAAGTGATGTGATCACTGGCCCAGAATAGCTGAGTAATGTCTTATTTTCTATGTTTCTGACATCATGTTTAGCCTATGAATTGAACAATGGAATAAAGATGTTCTCATCCCAGACACTTGTATGTATTTGTTGTTGTGCCATGGTAGTGATTCTGAGTTGAACATTGTTTACTTACAATATATACATGGTTCTAGAAGCTCTAGGTTTGACATTACAAAGTTCACCTGGTAGTACGTTTACATTGTTATCTGTGAGAATCACAACAGGAGGCATTCTTTTGGTGACATGAGTTTTTAATGAAGTGAAGAAGACCAAAGAGTCAGCAGAAAAAATCAATAGTGCAGAAATAAGGGAAGTATTCAGTCATGATAGGTGAAAGCATTATATCAAAGACCAAATGGTAATGAGTCCAAAGGCCAACATACACCTCGCATCAGATTTGGGAAAGTGGACATGTTAGACCTGGCATCTTTTGCCATATTTCCCCTGTCTTTTTGCTTTCTGACCTCCTGGTTTTGGCTCTGTTTTTGCTGGTTTAGTGCCTCTGCGCACTTTCTCACTGCTATTCAATGTTAAATTGCAGGTACTCCTGTTGTAAATTGTGTTATAGATTGGTGTTTCCATGATTGGCATATTTGATTTACTAGTAAGTCCCTAGTAAAGTGCACTGAGAGTACCAGGGCCTGTAAATTAAATGCTGCTAGTGGGCCTGCAGCACCCACACAAGCAACCCTGTAAAGGGTTTTCAGACCTGCCACTGCAGTGTCTGCATGCAATTTTGTAACTGCCATGTCGACCTGGCAAGTGCACCCACTTGCCAAGCCCGGATCTTCCCTTTTCTTACATGTAAATCACCGCTAAGGTAAGCCCGAAGTACCCCTATGGGCAAGGTGCAGAGTATGTGAACGGTAGGACATGTCCTGGTGTGTGTGACATGTCCTTATAGAGAAATACAGTGCATTTCGTTTTTCACTATTGAAAGGCTATCTGTTCCCTAGGATAGAATGGGAGTTTACTTGTAATATCTTATACGCTTAACTTCCCATTAGGACAAGAAAGAGAAATGGAGTTTAGGATGCCTGGACTCACAATGTAAAAAATGCATCTTTTAGTACAGATGATTTTTATGTTCGGTGTTATACCACTTTTAGACGCAGGTATGTTCTTGCTTAGTAACCCTGTGTGCCTCATCTGGGTTGTGGATTGGCTGTCTGGCTTTGGAGTGACAGGTGCTACAGATGTGCATTCTCTTCAGACAGCCACTGGGGGGTCGAGGTGGGTCCTTCCTTCCCTGGATAAGTCAGGGCTGAGCCTAATAGACTTTGGCTGGATTTAGAGTAGTGGGAGGAGATTTCCTTGCACCTGAAGGGGCCTGGTCTGCCTTGTATAATTCTGTCTGCACCTCCTGCTGGGTAGCCGGGCCAGTGAGGACCAAACTGGTTTGGACTAAGCACAGACACTCTGTGCCTGAGAGAACAAAGAGAAATGCAGTATAAATATTGGGGCTCAGACCCCATTACTTTTAGAACTTGCTAGAATCAAGGAACCTGCAAAGAAGAAGAGCTGGTAGAACTGCCACAAGGAGTACTGCTCCTTTGCTGTGTTGTTGTTTTGCTGGATTGGCCTACACTTGCTGCTTCTGCCTTGAGCAGTAAAAGGACTGGACTGAACTTTCTCAACTTGTTCTTGAGTATCTCCAAGGTCTTGAAGTAGAGCTTGCCTCCTGTTCTGAAGTCTCAGGGACCGCAAAGACTTCACCGACCTCTGGGTACCACCTTTGGAACCGTAGTTTCAGTTGCCACAGATGGGGGTAAAGCAACCAACTCCGTCACTGACTCTGTCACTGGCTCCGTGTCCAGAAGACACCGCAGATGGCATAGCCGCATCTCGCACTGCAACCCTGGTCTCACCGACGACGAAGACCGCCGCCACCGAGCTGCTACTTGCTCCATTACCTGTGGACACCGCACTCTGCACCACCTTGCTTCAAATTGCCACCCTGTTCTCACCTATGCCGTCGCTGCCCACTTATTTCAACACCCGTGACAGCACTGTGGCTTGGGGGCTCAGCTCATAAGTCTCACAACGTACAGCCCTGTTCCACACCGCAGTCCAGACCGACTGTTGCCAGCTCCAGCACCAACGTGATTAACCACAACAAAAAGTTACTCTTTACGAGTCTGCTGACACTACGACTGACGCGGTCGGATGGAACTGTTGGATTCTGTTGTTCTCAGCACTGCTGTAGCACCGGATGGAGCTACAGACTTCAAGGAACTGCATTTTTAGGTCATACTTGCAAAGTGCATAATTATAAGTACTATATGGTGGATTTTTATTAATTTAGTCTTGTTTTGAATGTATATAGTATTGGATATTTTTCTAAACTGGTGTGGTGTCCTTTGTCGTTTTTTCACTGTGTTACTGTTGGTTATGTACAAATGCTTTACACGCTGCTTCTGATATAAGCCTGACCGCTCGTGCCAAGCTACGAAGGGGGTGAGCAGGGGTTATTTCAGTAGTGTATCCCCCTTATCCTGACTAGGAAGAAGGGTCCTTCTTAGACAAAGGTGCAAAGCATTACTAACTAGAGACCCCCATTTCTAACAGGGCAGGAATAGTCCAACAAAGTTAATGTGTAACACACACAGGAGGACATTAGGGGCAAGGTTTCCTCCTGGTGGTGATAGCTATCTTGCTGTACTGAGCTCCTTCGTTTTGGGTAGATGTCTCCTCTTTCTGACAGAGGGGGGATCTGGAGCTGTTGAGATGGGGGTGCTTGCAGAGTAGCCTCCTGTGACAGGCCCTCACTTCCTGTGGCAGAAGTTGATGGTGTGGATGTACCTGGACCACAGACAATGGTAGATACAGGTGGAAAAGCCCGGCAGAGGGTGGTATTAATGTGCCACAGCACCCCAATCAGGGAGGCCACCTTGGTGTAATTTCCGACCACCTCGTTGTTGATTCTGGCCACCTCTGTGTTGAAGCCTGCCACCTCAGTGTGGATGTCAACAGCCCCCGGTATGTGTCTCTATGCAGCTCCTACATTTCCATAATTTCAGCCAGTACCTGGCCCATGATACTTTTAGAGTCCTGGTAGACTCCCAGGATTTGGGTGAGGGCAGCCTTATTGATTAGGACCTCAGTCGGCTCACTCTTTGGACCCAAGTTACCTTCCCTTTATGACTCCTCCTACAGCCCTCTGCCCTTGGTACAGATTGCACCCTCTCACTGGATCCTGGTTCCTCTGTGAATGGGATGGTGTTAGCCATGAAAGAATCCAGGACTGGGGGGCCCAGGATGATAGGTGCACAGGTTGGGGGGCAGTTGTTGGCTGTGATGTTTCAGTGGTGGTGGGAGCATGTTGTAGTGGTTACAGTGTGTCCTACTGTTGGCATCTGCCCAAGCTGAACAGATGAGTCAGAAGCGGCATCCAAGTCCACCTCATCATGACTGTTGCCATCACTGAGGGCTTCATCCTGTGGGGGAGAGGAACTCTGTTCAGTTTTCAAACTCTGTAGTGCCAGGTGCAGTGGTGGATCAACGTCCTTAGAGATTGAGAACATTGTTATAATAAGAAGTGAGTTATCTACATCCATGTTGTTTGTGTCAAGGTAAATGGGAACCTAGAAATTAACAAAATAGATAGAAATTAATATTATCATCAATTTGAATGGAGTTGAAGTTGGTTACTAGACATTTATAGACAGTCATTAGATGTTGAAGATTAACTCAGCTCAATATCTGTGCAGAAATGTGGCATTTTGTCTTTAGGAATAGACTTGGCCTCTCCAAAACTCTTCTACAATCACAACTTGGTTCTAGCATGTGTATTTGCCCAGTCCAAGGCCTAGTTGTGTCAAATACAGCTAAAACACCCGGCTTAGTTATATATATTTAGCATTGTTCCTTATGTGAGAAGTGCAGAGTCAGGGGTCACCTGGCACTGCTAATTTGGCCTTGCCTGCGAACTCCACTCCGTTCACGGAGTTTACAGTGTTTTCCGCATGGAGAACGTGGAGTTCCAAAAATCTCCCTTCTGTGTAGTGGAGCAGGGTTTTTTCCTCGGTCCTGCTCATCAACATCAAGTTGTGAGGTTCTTTGGTTTTCGACTTCGTCCCGTATGCGGCCGCCATTTTGTGGCCTGCCGCCATTTTGTGTTGCCCTCACTCAGGCAGCACGGTGATTGAGTGTTTTTAACTTTTCCAGCTGCTACGTGTCTTTTCTGTTAAAAAGTAACTCCCTGCCCTTGTTTACGAAACCGATGTCAGGGTCTGGCCGAGTCTACTGATCCATGTCTGGGCTGATTGATCCTTGTCTCGACTGACTGTTGGCTCTCCCTATTCTCTTTTTACTTTATCTTATCCGACTGGCCTTCGCTATTCTCTCCTTGTATTCTCTTATTACACAACTATCCTTTGAGGCACACAAATACGTCCTGCCACCTGCAAATTGGATTACAGACACTAGCAATGATTAACCTGTGGGGAGGGGTGACACACAGGGTCTGAAAGAAGGGCGTATTTGAGACATTTGATAGCTTGTTTTCCAACTTTTCCCATTGGTTAGCTTTGTATGTATTGGGAGTATACGTCGTAAATATGTGTGCTATAAAAGATTGTGCGCTACGAATTAAAGTAGCAGTCTCCTGAGAACCTACTCTGTACTTCTGGGACAACTGTGCTTAGCTGCAGCTAATAAACCCTATTTTCTACGCCTAACAGAGTGTTTCGTGTCTCTGTCCGACAAGGCAGGTGAACCCGGAGATTTAAGGTGTGCCCTGCGCCGCCAGGCCCATAAGGCCCGGTTCTTCAGTTGGCGAGTGTGAGCGAGGAAACTCTAACTCTCTGCGTGATTTCTTGAAGTGGGTGGTCAGATTTCTCAATGCGGGCAGTCACGGATGGTCGCTACCGCTCACATTGAAAGACCCTTCATTCTCATTGAGAAAGCTCCTGCTCGAGTAGAAAATGTACTCAAGCGGCAGAAAAGGAGTAGCGCCCACTTGCGCTGCGCATGGCGCAGTTCACACCGATTTTACAGTGTGGGACAAACCTCTGAAAATCTACACGAACGGCGTGACCAAATGCTCTCCGTCACTTGCAGAACTCCACATAGCACAGGGGAGTTTTCTTGGCACTTGGCAGAGTTTTGCTTAGCGGGACTCCACGACCTCCGCCCCGTTCTAATGTTAATGAACTATATTTCCTTTATGGCTTACATATATAATGGTACGCCATTGTTATGGTATTATGATGGCATGATTAGTATGAGTTGATGGGTCCAGAACACCATCAGGCACAGCATGCAGATGTGTATTTGAGCGTAGCATTGTCTGTACATTGCACATTCCATGATAAGGGAACTTCAGTAGTGACACGGCAGACAAGTAAGAAAGGCAAAAGGAGTGTATCAACTTGGATAGAGTTAGAGTGACAAGGACTCATAGTAGTTGTAGTCACTTCAATGCCACTTTAGCAACACTTGATAAACAATCAGTACACTGTCGCTCGCTGTTGGCAACATGCATTTGGGATGGACCATACATTTTACATTTTCACACATATTTTTAATACTGGATAAATATTTGGTTGGTAATACAGTTAAAGGCAGCATTGCAACACGTGGCATGTTATGAATTTGGATACATGTGCTCTTCTATGAAACAATGCACATTGCCACACACAGCCCAAAATCTCAGATACTTTGAGTAATGCATGTTAGGAAAGTAGATAGGAAACAGAATAGTAAAAGTAGATTTGAGAGCACAGAGTATATTGTGACAGTTAGTGTAATGTAATGTACCAGAGTCCACTACCCCCTCCATTTCTAATGAGCCCTCAGTATGCAGGATGGCCAAGACCTTCTCCTTCAGGGTAAAAGTTTAGTGGTGCGCTGGGAGGGCAACCATCAGTACTGTAAGCCTCCATGTGGTGATTGCTGTACTTGGCCCGTACCTTTTATCTGAGGTCATTCAACCTCTTCCTAATGTTTCCCTGTGTGTGCTGGGTCCTACCAACAGCATTCACTTTCTTGGCTATCCTGTCCCACATTTTTATGTTCCTACTGTGAGGAGTATGCTGGACTTGGGACCCAAAAATGTGTGGCTCTACTCCAATCATTTCTCCACCATGACTGTCAGCTCTTGCTTTGTGCAGGTTTGTTTAGCAGGCATGGTGAACAATACAAACATGTGAGGGAGTATGTAAATAGAGAATAAACAAATGATAGAGGTAAAAAGGTGCCCAAGAAATAAAACGTTATAAGTGGTGGAGAGTACTGAATAGAAAGATGAAAATGTGTAGCCGAGAAGATGGCTGGCTGGATATCTTGATGTGCTGCAGTTGTGGAGCAAAGGATGCTGGTCAGGATTGGGGTGTGGTTTACATAGTGTGATGTGCAAGCGTGTCCACTTGCCAAAGCACGAGGTGTGTAGTTTATGAATCCATCCAATGGTCACTGTCTTTTTTGGCACATACCGGTGCAGTCAACTGCTGTTGGGTAACCACTGTTTGTTGAGCACCACTGTGAGACCGCAAGTATGACTGTGTAGTTGTAATACAGTCAGCAGATGGACCGTGGACTTGGTAGTGTCATTGAATGCACCGCCTTCATTACAGACTACTGCGATCCCGCCAGGTAGACTGTCTTGGCCACGGTTGGCGTTTCGGACAGCACCAATCATAATGCGGTGGGTGGTAGCTTACTGGTGCATCGGCGGCGTGGACCTGGTTCTCGGGCGGTTAGACCGCCAAACTTGTTTTAAGGTGGCCCTAAGAGAGAATGCTGCAGAGGGGCTTAAAACATGCTGAGATCACTTTACAACTGAGTGTGACTCTGCACAGCAGCAGTAACCAAAGTGGCTGGGTGAGCTGGAGGAGGGAGGAAGGCGGGGAGGGGAGGGTTAGGGGATAAAAAATTACAATTCGAAAAATGTATTGAAAGCTGCAGCATTCATCGCTGTCTCTCGCATTATTCTCTTCCTGCATCTGGGCACAGGCTCCCAGTCTGCACCTCTGCCAATACTGATGCTGCATGAAAGCAGCGTCGGGATTGGCCTGAGCGCTGGCAACTTGTGCTCCCAGGCAGACCTGCCTGCTCTCTCCAGCTCCAGAAACGCAGCTGGAGATGGAGAGAGCTTCACTGCACATGAGGGTTTGGCCGGCTGCTCCACCAGCAGTGTATCCCCTGGTCCTTCCCCCAAGACTTGTCAGAGTCCAGGGGCGGGTCCAAGGGATTAACATAAAACAATAAAAAAACAGGTATAAAACTTGTTTTATTATGGTTCTATTTGAGCATGGTGGCAGTGGGTGTGGCGTTCCTCCGCCCTAATGGAGGGGCCACCGCTGAACAGAAGAAAGTAATTGACTGATTGCAGATGCAACTGGCGTCAATGGTGGGTGAGAACTGGTGAAGGGGTAGTGTCGGAGAATGCACCGCCTTCATTACAGACTGCTGCGATCCCACAGGTAGACCGCCCTGGCCACAGTTGGCATTTCAGGCAGCACCACTCGTAATGCTGTGGGCTTTAGCTCACCAGCACAGCTGTGGCGTGGACGCGGTTCTCGGGGAGTTAGGCTGCCAAACCTTTAATCAGGCAGCCCTTAGAGAGAATGCTGCAGAGGGGCTTAAAACACACTGAAATCACTTTCCAAAGGAGCGTGACTCTGCACAGCAACAGTAGCCAAAGTTGCTGGGTGAGTTGGAAGAGGGAGGAAGGTGGGGAGGGGAGGGGTGTGGCACTCCCCCACCCTAATGGAGGGGCTGCCGCTGAACAGCAGAACATGATTGACTGATTGCAGATGCAACTGGCGTCAATGGTGGGTGAGAACTGGAGAAGGGTAAGGAAGCGAGACGCAGTTCACCTTACAAGGGACTGTTCCCTACTCCCTCGGCATCAACCTAAGGATACCTTGTCCCCACTCTAGAAATTCCACTTGATGCCACCTTCTGCTTGCGCCGTGACATCATCGCTAGCAATAGGAACAGAAGGGAGACATGCCTCCGATCATCTTGGTTAAGGGGACACATGGCCACACGGCCACCAGGGAAAAATAATAGGGCTCTGTACCCACTTAATTCACAAAAAGGGGATACTCAGCCACTAGGAGAACAAGGAGAAGTGTTGAACAGCAAGCATGCTCTCCTCTTTCAGATAAAATGCCACTATGCTTCACTTTGCATGGCAGAGCATCTGGGATTAGGGTTTATTAAGGATCAGCTATGTTAGGCAAGGATATAACCGAGTAGGTCGGAGGAGGAAACTGTGTTGGTGTGTGTTAACAATCCAGTACTTTTAGATAAACCTTTAACCCGGCAGCAATTTATACATATTGCAAAACAATCTTTAGGACACTATACATTACAGTCTCCCCACTGTCCCTAAATTAGCTTGACTGGCAAACCCACCTTTTATCTCAATTAAACTGCCTCTGGGGCATATTCTCAAGGAGCTATCGCTGAGTTATCGGCACTTTATCACAGCCAAAGTCGTGATAAATGTATCTCCCCAGTCACAAGCTGGTGCTAACATCCCATATCACAAGTTTACCTGCGATAGCAGCCGCCAAAAACATCACCACAGATGACCCCCGCAACTATCGCTAATGAGATGCAGAGTAGGCGTTCCTGTGCCAAAAGCCACAACAACACCACTCTGCAACATTCTCAACGGCCAGCCAGATTGTTGATAAGATCACAAAACATGCGATAAGGTGTGTTAGCAGCAGGAAAGTAACACCTGCTCTGACCTGGTGTAAAGTTGGATGAGAGCCTGCACCAGAAAAGGAAGCCCAGCCCACAGCCACACCAGAAGTACAAAAGATGCCATGGAGTCACTGATCATGCAGCTGGGAGCCCCAACAGGGCCAAAACAAGGTGTGTCTTGCGCACATCAAAGGACAGAGAGAGAGCAGAAGGAGAGAGAAAGAGAGATACAGAGAGAGAGAAAGACGGAAAGAGAGGGAGAGAGAGAAAGACGGAAAGAGAGGGGAGAGAGCCACAGAGAAAAAAAGAAAGGGACAGGGAGAGAGAGTGCCGACACTGCACACCCAGGCCTCACTGCTCACCTTCAGTCACCGGCGTGTCGCAATGATGGCCCACCACGTGCCGGTTCAAGCACCAAGCCCAGGGGCCAGCGAAAATGGCGCCCTCCACATCATGCAGCCCCGCTCATCAGGCCACCAGGTCGCACATTTGATTCTTGGTCTTGATTTCGCCAAGGCTCGAGGGCATACCAGTACACCCGGCATCATCGCAGGCTGCACACCCGCTCAGCCCTTGAGGTGCCACTAACTATGTGATCTCTGTGATCCAGGAGGTGATGCCACATGGCGGTAGGCTCGTGCTGCCCGCTAGCTCTGGCCTACTCTGCAGTCCAGCAGGGCACACAAATCCTGAGCAGTCTGGCCCACCAGGACGAGGAATCATCGCAGGCTGCACACCCGCTCAGCACTTAAGGTGCCCCTACCTCAGTGCACCGAAAAGTCACCATCCCACGGCGGTGTACCTGTGCCGGATGCAATGTATCCGGTGCCACCAAGTCTGTGCCCCGGAAGTCATGGACCCTCCATGATTGGGTATTGTGGTGCGGATGACATCATGTTACCTCCGGGCTGGGGGAATGTGATGTTGCAGGGCCCTAGACCCTCATGCCTACATGAACACCACATGGATACACCCAGAGAGAGAGTGGAAATGGCATCGAGCATGTGTGCCCGGCCCTTTTTATTGGCAGGGTCACAAGGCCTGTGTTGCATGTGTTGGATGGGTGTGGGTGTACACCAGCAATGAGGGAGTGGCTGTGGCATGCTGACAACTAAACCTGTGCCTACAGGGAAGACCTGGGACATGTAGCATTGCCGGTCCCCCCTGTGAGCGTAAGCGGAATGGGCTGGCCTGGCGTATGCCAGTCCAGAGTAAAGGTGTGCAAAATGACCCCGGGGCTCTGGGTGTGGTTCTGTACTGGGCTGGACAAGGAAGTAACTAATGCGTGTGTCCCTGTTGTTGTGCCAGTGCCACCCGGGCCGCATTCAGCAATGTGTCATCCTGTGACCCCAGTTCTACGACATGAGCCACATGGACGTAAGAGGAATTCAATGAGCCTACATTCATCCATACTTCCACACTTGAAAGACCATAGACATGACACATCTGTGTGATTAGGATTGTTTAATGCACATTCAGTGGAGTGTTGCATCTGGAGTAGTACAGGGCCATGTAAACACCACATGACGATGTTGGCCTGTGGAGGGCCAGCCAGAGTCCTTCAGGGAATGACAAGTCCAAAGGAAGAGGAAGAGTTCAGTCCACCACGCTGTGAAAACCAGGCGCTCTTTGAACCCGTGTGGCAATCCGTTGTTAGCCGTGGACCCTTGACTAAGAAAGGTCTTTACTGAAGGAACACTAAGGGACTGAGCCCACTTTTCGCCGCACCCGCTCAGGGGGTGACGCCTCAGAAGCAAGTACTCCGGGGACAGCGTTAGGACTGCGGGTGCTGCGTTGTCGACGGAGGAAGGAGGCTGAGACGGCGAGTGCGAGCGCTGCAGGGACTCCAATATCCAGGAGCCCCTGCGTGACCTGTATCACCTGGTCAGCGCTCCCCAGCTCGGACCCACCCACCACGCTGTGAAAACCAGGCGCTCTTTGAACCCGTGTGTGAATCCGTTGTTAGCCGTGGACCCTTGACTAAGAAAGGTCTTTACTGAAGGAACACTAAGGGACTGAGCCCACTTTTCGCCGCACCCGCTCCGCGGGTGCCGTCTCAGAAGCAAGGACTCCGGGGACAGCGTTAGGACTGCAGGAGCTGCGTTGTCGGCGGAGGAAGGAGGCTGAGACGGCGAGTGCGAGCGCTGCAGGGACTCCAATATCCAGGAGCCCCTGCGTGACCTGTATCACCTGGTCAGCGCTCCCCAGCTCGGACCCGCCCATCACGCTCACTACATAATTGACAGAAGCCCCCGCAGCGCGGGGGCGCACGGGAGTGCTGGGCGAAGCCCGGGCAAAGGGCGGGCCATCTGTGGCCGTCAGGGGCTGCAGGAGGCTGGGCTGGGCCTACCCCATATCATCTACACTTTGGTATCCATCCGTCAGCTACCTGCAG
This sequence comes from Lissotriton helveticus, assembly GCF_964261635.1. Lineage (NCBI taxonomy): Eukaryota > Metazoa > Chordata > Amphibia > Caudata > Salamandridae > Lissotriton > Lissotriton helveticus. The sequence goes on from NC_136068.1 coordinate 1,106,809,854, forward strand.
ATTGCGGGGGGTGGGATATTGCTGCATTTATTTTTACTTAAATGATACCATCATTGGGGCTCAGGCGCTCTCTTTCAGAGTGTTAACACGCTCTGTAGATCCCAGCATACTGTCCAGGGAACTGCCTTTTGTATAGTATAAGTGAAAAGGATGGCTACAGATGTACCGAACTCACTACCCGCTGCTGTAGGGGTTTCCATACTGGGTCCTTTGGACAAGTACTTTGCAAGGGCAACTAAAGAAATAGATAAGGAACTCATGTTAGCGGAGAAACGCGCGGAGCGTCGCTTCTCATTTGACATACTTAAAAAGACGCCATTACTTTCCCCCCTAAAGGCATCTACGCAGTCACTATCTGACAATACAAGCAACCCGGGCGAAGATGCAGAGTTATTTAGTACCGATAATTTCCCCCTAATTTTTCAAGATCATAACTCCTCGTCTATACCTATTGATATCACTAATGATGGTACTGTAAATGGCCCATTGCCCACTCCTAGTTGCTTAATAGACTTGAATTCTCCCGCAGTCTTCGATCTTGTCTCTCAACCACTCTCAATCTCCCCCAAACCACTATCTAATGCTAACACTCCTACAGAGATAATTCCATCAGTTACTGTCAGTAGGAGTAAAGTCAACTCTAACAAACTTCAGAGGGCATATTTTTCACCACCAAGGAAAAGAAGGAGGAAAGGTGGGGTAAAAAAGGGGGAAATTAGTTCACGGGTCTTTCCGCCTCTGGTTGAATCTATTGATAAACTATCTAGTCAATCAGAGAAGGATGCTTTAGAAGGGCCTCAAATACCTTTAAATTCAGGGGAACAAATTTCGTTGACTAAAGAGACTGTGGAGATGTTTGAACATCTCCTACAATCTCTTTTGTTACCACTTATGGAAAGAGTTAAAAGGTTGGGGGAACAATTGGACTGCATTTTGGCAGCCTCCAACCTTACTGTTACTTCCAACCCGGGTAAACTCAAGGAACACTCTACAATAAACAACCAGTTAACTTCTAACAAGGTGAATTTAAATATCCCACAGAAAGAAAACCCTACATTGAAGAATAAAACATATCCAATTACCCCAACAGTTGTACACGCCACCCATAAAGAGAAGGTAAAGCCGGCGTTTAAAAAACCGCTTCCTCCTACAAAGGTTTCAAGCACGAAGCCGGTGGTAACAACAAAGCAGAGAGCTAATCTAAATTCCAGGAATATAGTGGACTTGCCCCCAGAATCAGCCAATTTTGTGATAGTTCTCACTGGAGTTCCAACCGTTCCAAATGGAAACATTGAATATAACGCAAATCTTAAAAATAAAGTTATTTTCTGGTTGAGGAAAAACAGGCCCCTTCCTCCACATCTAAATGGAGACATTATCTCGGTTAGACGATGCAAGTGGGTGGGCCTCAGACCCAAAGATATTGAGGGAGACATCGTGATTGTTAACTTTAGAGATCAGAGAGTGGTCACGCACATTAGCGATTGGTTCCCAGGAAGAACGGAGGGGGGTGTTTCTACTCGCAATTTGAGCTATTTTTATCCTGAAGCTCTCTTAACACCCCCTAACCAACCACTAAACCGTCGACACTTTAACCCCTTAAATGTAGTACATCGTGCCTCACACCCTTTAAACCCGGTACATCGTGTTTCACACCCTTTAAATTTGGTACACTATTCTCCACATCCTTCTTTTTTTTCAAATTACACAAATAATTGTTCCCCTTCTTCTGGACGTCAGTTCCCCCTAGACATTTCCCTCCGAATATTAATTTTGGTCATCCTGTTAATCCTAATGAGTTCTGGAACATTCCGTTACAAAATTTGTATGAACCTCTCTCTGGGCTCGACTCCAATGAATGACTGGATATGCCAATTCTTGATATAGAGGGTACTCAAGATTGTCTGAGTGTTCCCGCTATAGCAGATGAAGGCAACAAAACTGCCCTTTCTATTATTACTTCCCCATTAAGAAGTAGCCCCGTTGAGTTAGAAATTAGCATGTGGGAGAAAGGCTGTGTTTCTTTAGCGGAGAATAGTGGGACCCGTAATGATCCCACTTCCGGTCTGCTGAATTTGTATGATATGGAGACTACCTTCATTTCCAGTGATACAAAGGACGATTGGGGTGGGACGGAGGGTTCATTGCACGATGCCACACCTGTGATGTCTAATTGTATGCACTCGGATAGGGGAAAGTGTTTAACTTTTCCTAGTAATTATTCGGCTAGTTATATGGAGGGTAGTGGTGGGAATGTAGAATTTGTTGAGATTGCATCCCTGCCCGAAAAAAGTACACCTGGCGGCCAGTTAAATGTAGAGGTCCTCCCTAACACTTCCATTCCTACCCCTGCTTATATAGTACATTCCATACTTAGTTGGAACGTGGCCGGCCTTGCGACAAAAATTGTATCACAATCGTGGTTGGATATGGTGAATACTCATTCAATCCTTTGTTTTCAAGAAACCTGGGCCTTAAACCCAGTGCATTTACTAGGGTACCAGACCCTCCACGCTCCGGCCTTGGCCACAAATCACGGCCGAAACAAGGGCGGTTTGGTAACATATCTCAGTATTAATAGCGGACTAACTGTGCTGACACACATCCCAAAAGATTCCTTTCAGATAGTTATGATTGGATGGGGTAACTTCCTCAATCTTATTATCATACACTTTTATAATAATTTAGCTCCTGAAGTTTTAAATCAAGTATTAAATGATCTAACTCATGCAGTTGTTACTTTGAAAGAACGTACCAATAAGGAATGTATGATTGCTTGGTTGGGTGATTTTAACTGCAATATTTGCCAGTATGGGCCAAAGGAACTTTGTGGCCTAGATTGTATAATGGATGGTATTCCGAACCATTTTAGCCACTCAAAATTAGGGGATAGTTTAAATAGTTTTCTTTTTTATTTTAATTTAGACTTTGTAAATGAACTCTGCTCACCGTCACTACCTTTTCAAACTACTTTCCATGGAAGAGGCTTAAATTCTGTGATTGATTTTACTCTTTTTTCTAAATCACAGGCCACCTTGCTCTCCTCATGGAAAACATTGGACGAGGTGTATGGAGACCACTACGCTCTAATGTTTAATATAAGAAAACATATAGAGGGGTCACAAACGAAAACAAATACCAATAACTACCAACACCATATTTCCATGGGACGACAAACAGCTATACTATTAAATGGGACAAGGTGATACCTGAAACATTGCTTAGAAATCTATTATCCGAAAGACGCCCGGAGATTAATATATGCCTGTCTCCATTAGAAGATCCGCAAAAAATATTAGATTCTTTTTAAAAAATTCAACAGACCCTAAAATCCCTACTGACACGGCAACCTAAATTTGGAACTAAAAATAAGAGAGGTTGGTTTGTAAAACATTGCACCGCTGCTTTAAAAAACTTGAAAAAGACGTTACACACCACCCCGCGATCTAGAGAGGCCATTAGACAGGCAAGATGTAATTATCTCAAGGCTATTAAGAACAGAGAAAAATTTTTGAAACAAAAGGCCTGGGAAACTTTAATCTCTCCCTCAAGAAATAAGGATGCTATGGCCTTTTGGAAGGCAGTAAATGCCCCCGGCTGGCGAGGTAACCAACCGGAAATGATAGATATTGTCATCAATGGGGATACTTGGGTCGCTCATTTTAAAAATTTGTACGACGGACAGGAGCTACATTCTACTGCCCCTGAGGGCGGCATTGTACCTCCTCTTATCTCCGAATCCCACGTGAAAAATTTTCCGTTGGACCTTGTTTTTTCATGTGAAGAAGTGAGTCTGGCTATTAGAGAAAGCCCGTCTAGCAAGGCAACGGGTCCAGACACCATACCAGTTGATGTTTTTAAAGCTAAATTAGATTTTTGGGCCCCATTGTTAGCCTTAGTGATGAATTGTGCTAACAACCATGGTCTAATACAAACATGGTCAGAAGCTATAGTGGTCCCCATTTTTAAAAAAGGGGACAGGCACGACCCGTCCTGCTACCGTCCAATTTCTTTGATTGATGCTTTAATGAAAGTAGCGGGGCGTATCATCTTAAAACGTATGCAAAACTGGATTGAGGAAGCCAATATCCTCTCGATTTTTCAGTATGGTTTTCGCCAAGGTATGGGGACGGTCGAGCAGAGTCTTAATTTACACCTTTTAATGTCCAAATACACCATAGCAAAAAAAGGGAACCTTTTTATTACTTTTATAGATTTAAGTTCGGCATTTGATTGTGTTTTACATAAACAATTGTGGGCTGTCTTAAATAGTCTCGATCTGGATCTTTCTATTTTAAATTTTATTAAAGAGTTATACAAAGATGCTGGGGCGAGGGTTCGCTTTGGACAGCAGGGAGAGTGCTCATCAAGATTTTCAATTGGGAGGGGAGTAAGGCAGGGGTGCATTTTGGCACCCCTGCTCTTTTCACTCTATATTTATAAAATTGGGGATCACCTCAACAGCTTTCCTTATGACGACCCAGCTGTACAAGGCCGCCCTGTCCCCATCCTCTTATATGCGGATGACGCCGCAATTTTATCGCAGACCAGACTGGGTCTCCAAAGGGCAGTCTCTAAGTTTACTATTTTTATGAGGGACAAGGGACTGAAGGTCAACATTAGTAAAACTTACTCTATGTCTTGTCGTCAGGGAACAAAGACAATTCCCTGCCCTATCTTTATAGATAATAAAGAAATAGAGATCACAGATCAATTCCCGTATTTGGGGATTTGTTTTCATCGTAAATCCAGTTGGAAACAAGCTATTTTAGCGAGAAAACTTGCTTTCTCCAAGGCCATTGGCGCCTTGCAGAATTTTGCAATTAAAATTGGTGGAAGACCTGTCAAAGAGTTGATTGTCATTTATAAAGCCAAATGTGTGTCTACGGCCATTTATGGCTCAGGGGTGTGGGGAATCGATTCGGTACTCTGTATACAACAGACTGAGAACCGTTTTCTCCGGTACCTCTTAGGGGTACCAAAATCCACTCCAAACTATTTTATACATATAGAACTCGGCCTCCCAGCCATTTCGGACATTATTATGACAGAACCCATCCTTCTATGGCACAAGCTCTGGTTGACCACTGAAACTGCCTTTAACCGCAACATCATATCCGACTGCTTACAATTGGATGGCGTTAAGCGTCTTAAGTGGTTATCGACAGTAGAAAATATGTTGAGTGACATTGGCCACCCAGAGTTTTTCAAGAACCCTTCTATCATGGAATCAATAACAAGGAAAGGGCTACACAAAATGGTTATGGACCATCTAGAGAATAAAAGATGGAAGACGGAGAAACTAAAAAAAGTCAGTCCTAGCCTATCAATACATAACTCCGGAGCGGGGTCCACAATTATATCTTAATAGTGATACTAATAGTTATGCTGGAATGCTTTTATCCAGATTTAGAATGGCCTCTTTTTTCCGACTGATCACATTTCCATCCTGCAATGATTGGTCGAGACAAATGTTGCCCTGTCCCTGTGATGATGTGTCCCTCCAATCAAATTTGCATTGCACTTTATTCTGCAAATTTTATCATGTTCCCAGAAAAATTTTGCTAAGACCAATTCTTAAAGAGTGGGGGATCCGTTCTTGTAGAGAGGCGTTTTTTAAACTACAAAGGATGGAAACCTCGAAATTAATTTCTACTCTAATTAAATTCTTGAAATTATTGATGAAATTTAGAAATTCAATGAATTGATTGTATATATCTTTTTAAAAAATGTTTTAACTTATAGGGCTTTTTGATCCACACAATTTTAAATTATCCAAAACTGTAATGATACTGGCTTTTTGTGATATATAGTGAAATCTGTATTGTGTTTTTGATGTATTTTTAAAATGTATGCTTTCATGATATGAAAATTTTATATCGAAATAAAGCTTACTTGATCTCAGTCCACAGTCTGTTTGCAGTGTCTTTGGTGATCAAGCAGCATATGTCAGTCCATGTCGAGGTCCAAGGTGAGTGTTGCAGAGTGCATCGGGGGACAGTGGAAGGTGATGATGCAGAGGGCAGAACCAAGCAGAAACAGGCCATATGGCGGAGATGAATGCTACTGCGTCCTTCTTACCATGATGGCAGATTCATCCACATCTTCGACCTCTGCTGTTGCATGTGCCTCACAGGTGGGTGGTGGTGTTCTGACTCTTGCACTGTGTGGCAGTCACACCTCAGGGGCCGGAGGTGGAATGTCTACCAAACTGTGTGGCACTGACACTTCAGGGGGCGGAGATGTAGATGTAGTGGTAGCAGCAGCATGCATCAGCACCAGGTCTTGTGGCAGCAATGGTTGAGAGAAACAAGGACCCCATGGACACTGGTAGCAGTGAACTCCTAGGGCAGGGACAATAATGTGTGAGCAAACACCCTAGGCAGTCAACACAAATGGCAAACAAGTACTATAAAATGACAGCAAAAAATTACAATTAGAGAATTAAATTTAGAAAAAATGATCATATTTTTAATGGGAACAGGTTAAAACTCATACATGTAGATGGCATAACCATCATTACACCAAACAACAAAAGACTTTAAAAGCATGAATATCATACAATTATACACAAATGCACACTATGGCGAGTGAACCTTCTTCAGGAGTCACAAGAAGTAGTAGTGATATAATTGCTTTAGAGGTTTTACTGTATGTCAGACGTAAACGATTAATTCCTGGGCATTCCGAATATATCTATATTGCCACAAACAGTCGTCTTCCTGTTTTTTCTGCCGCCCAAAAACTGCTACAGACTATATAATGTGAGATGTCAACAATGACGTAAAGGAATATTCAATGATGAGATTCTGTCAGCGATATAGCTGCTTGTTCCATCCAACTTAATGATGGCGGATTGTAAATTACCCCAGAATCTATCGCAGTATCTTGTCAGCGGAGATTCCTTGTGATAGCAGGCTTGAAAAAATCGAATCAACGCAGGATAATGCCCTCAAACGTCTAAAACAGCAGCGTGCAAAGCCGCCGCACTGTCACAGCAGCGGAAGAGATGGTCCATCTCTTCCGCTGCTGTGACAGTGCGGCGGATTTTTGCTCACACTTGTGGCAGCAATGCCATGAGGATGGTCTTGAGGTAATTGAGGAACTCAGCTACCACTCACTGATGTGCAGCCGTGGCAGCCACTCGTTGCGCATTCGCCCGCTCCTTGGTCTCCATTAACCTCTGCATGTTCCCAACTCCCGTGTGACAGTGCTAGAGCCACTCTGACTGCACAGTTGTTCTATTCTCTGAGTCAGGGCTCCAGCGATATCAGCCATGGTCCATTGGAGAGCATCGAGCCAACTGTGGGTGTCCGTTAGGCACTGTGAGTGGTCCCTGATGGGATTTAGACACCCATATATGGCATCTAGTTTGTCTGCAAAGTGGTTGAAGTCCACCCGCACCTGTTCAGCCAGATTCTCCTGGCACCCCAACACACGGTATTGGAGTACCATGTGTTGTTCGTGGGGGTCCTGGGAGATAGCCATGTTGGTGGGTGCAGCCTGCTGTGTGGTCTGTGTAGGGGATGGGGTCTCCTCATAGCAGGTGGGCTGCCCTGGCCCTGGAGCTTGGCTGCGGGGGCTGTCCACGAGTTGTTGGAGGGCATCATAGGTGATGCTGTGGTGGTCCTCTTCATCATTAAAGAAGAGAGGTTCGGCCTGCTCTGCAGGAGGTGTTGATTGTCCCTCTGCAATGTGAAGGGGAGATGCAGTTTAACAATGTGTCCACATGTATTCTGTTGCATTGTACATGTTTTCCTATAGTCTGCATGACTGTGTACATTGTGGCTGTTTGGGAGGTGCTGCCTGTTTGATGGGGGACAGTGGACATTTTGACAACATGACGTCTGTGTGTTTATACTTGTACATTGTCAACTCACATTTCCCTTCAATGCCAAATGTGATTGGCCAGTGTCTACACCCTGTCGGCACAAGTTGTGTCCTGTGTTCTGTTGTGGATGTGTTGCGGTTTGTACCACATTGTTGTCAGTGTTGATGTGCTCTGCATGGTAGGTGTGTGTGCGACATTTCGGGGGAGTCACCCCTGCAGCTCTGTATTTGCTGTCCCTTATCCCTTTCATGCGGTGTGCCTTTGACTTCTGTGCTTATACAGTGCTGAGATGTTGTATACTTGGGTACATTGGTCTCTTGGTGGGAGTTGGGGGCTGGGCCATGGTTTGTCCACAGATGTGCTTGAGTCAATTGTACATGTGTGCCATTGTGCCCATCTTCCCCCTTCCCCCAGTCCCTGGTTGTTACTCACCCTTGTGCTGTTGCGTCCAGTCATGTTGAGCAGAGTCCGGTCCCCCAACTCCTACCACCGTGTCCCTACTGATGACTTTGGACACCATCCCCTCCATATCATTCACCTTCTCCTGTGGCCCTGGACTCCCACCTCCAGTCTGCATTGCTGCCTTCCAGTCGTTGGCGAGTTTCAGCTTGGTTTTGTGCTTGACATCCTTCCAGCACCTCTTGACCTCTTCGTTTGTCCTCTTCAGCACTCTGACTGCATTCACCTTGTCCACAATGGACTGCCATAGTTGATTTTTTGTTGCCAATGGCACAGTGGAGGTGACGAACAGTTGTTGATGGTGTTCTACCACCTCTGTTATCAGGGACCTGTTTTCCTGCGGACTGAAGCGCTTCTTCCTGCTCTTCTACTCCTTGGCCTTCTCTGACCCCGAGGTCCCAGGCAGTTCCAACCGGGGGGCTTGTGGTGTTCTGGTTCTCCTCCGTACTTGCTCCGGCTACATCCATTGTGCTTCGCTGTTGTTTGGCATTTGTTTGTTTGTCTGGTTTTTCCCCTACTTTTATGGTGATTTTTCCTACCTGACGCGTGAGGATTGCAGGTGTGTCGCTGGTTTTCGCAGATGTTTGTATCGTGATAGGCCTCATCGCAGCTTTTTTGCGTTTGTGTTTCGCATTTTTGCAGCATTGCGTTAGTTTTAACGTGGTCAATTGACGTGTTATTGTGAGACTATCGCATGGTACCACCGTGTTGTGAATACTTAGTTAACACGGCGTAATTTTCACGGGATAGAATGCAATGTTGAAAGTTGCGTTAAGTGATTTTTTTTATACTTTTCACACGTTCTTGAGAATATCCCCCTCTGTCTCTTCCCTTTGCATCACTTACCCTCTTGGCTACAGTGTATATGCTGCAAGTAGCAATAGCAGTGCCACTAAACCCCAAGGTCAGGCCTCTTACCTGCTGCCTAGTACACTCCCTCTCTGTGAACATTGAGCAGTCACCTGATGACAACAACAAACCTTCTTCCTCCAAAGAAGCGCCAGCAGGAAGTCCTGCACATAGGTTTTCGCTTCACGTACAATGCCTCCTTGCTATGTTGCGGGGATTCTGCACATATACAGAACTATACACAGGAAAACAAGACCTCCGTGAATAGGGATGTACCAACCTATCACATTAGTACCCTAAATCCCAAACCGCCTAGCTATAGTGTCTCATTCGTTCTCCTTCTACAGCGAAGCTACCACTGACTTGGCAGCCCAGAACACGTCACTCTGTCTTGCAAATCATGGGAGGCAGACAGGTTCGCTTACTCACTCGTACTTGTCCAAAATGCAAGTAATCTATGACGCGGTATAGCTTAACCCCTTGCATGCGGCCGTGATTCTGCGCCTGTGCGGCAAAAGCGCAAGTGAGCGGGTTCATGACGGCCCCCAGCCGTCATCAGCACACGAGCACCGTGGTGCATGACGGACGGGGGCCGTCATCAGCATGCAAGGGGTTAAAATGTTTATTTCAACTAACACACTCTATGGTGCAGTACACGTGCCAAAACTAGCAGCAAAATGCATAAACACAATATAATCAGCATTATTACAATACCATAGAATACAAACAGGGATATCATTTTATAAAAATCTGTGGAAAAGGCCTTAACCACCTAACCACCCCTGTGGTGAGAGATTTATTATAAAAAAGAAGACCTCTGGGCTTTGTCAGCAGACCCCCACACCTCAAGGCCTAGATGCAATGTTCACATCTCAGGACAAGCACAGCTCTTCTCCTCAGAAAGATGTCTCTCCAAGTGTGTTAAAACATGTGGTACTTGCAATATTAAAGCATGTGATTTCCAGTAGTGCAGCTGTGGATAGCCTGTTATGTCTAGGTGCGAGGGACTGACCAGAATGGAATAATACGGGGCATTGTTGTTTAACCTTGAACAGCGTGTACAGACTAAACCTCAGAGCACAGCAGAGAACGTGTAAGGTAGACAGTTCTCGAGTGAAAGGGGCACAAACAGGGTCTTGCGAAATATATGCATGCAATCTCATGCGCAAAAGCAGCCTCATGGCAGCGAAGCTCATGCTAAATTAGCAAATGTTGACAATGGACCTATAAGCTATAATACAGCGACACTCCTCACCAGTGGCGGTTCCTTTATATGGGCGGAGGGGCTATGCCCTCGTCCTTTTTCTGCCCCCTAATTTGTGCTTTTATTTTATTGCACAATTGTGACTACATTTACGAGTGAAAACAACTTTGTGCCAAAGTGCCAGTAAACTGACTCGGGCTGTCTGATGACTTCAGGTAGCGTTCGCAAGTCAGGTTTATGGCAGGCACAAATCATGCACTCTGAGCATGCGCCAGGGACACAGATTTGCTGGCTGAGGAGCTCACAGCCCCAAGGGTTGTGACGTCACCAGCTGTCAAAGCCATTGAAGTCTTTGCTGAAGGACCTCCCCCGCCAATAAAGCTAGCCCTGGGCGCTGTCGGCTTCAGCTCCGCAGAACCAGGGCTACACATCAATCATAGCTGAGCAAGCCTCACTGTAGTGTTAACCCCACCCTGCCCTGACTGTGACCAATCAAATTACGGTGTCTGTCAGTTCCCTCCTACTGCCTGTGGGAGCGCGGGCCAGGGCACATTTCAAGTTATTGCTGCTGGCTGTGGACTGTGAAAGTTGTGCTTAGATGGTGCCTGTACCTCAAAGTGGCGCAATGCAGATTTTGCGTCCGTGGTTAGTTGGTGGAATTACTGTGGCTACGGCCGCTGCTGAGGAGGACAAAGAACTTCGCCAGAGAGAGATCTGCTGTGTCTCTCCTTGCCATGTACTTGTGGGACGGTGAGGGGAAGTATTCCCGAAACTGGAGCTCCTTTCCGCCATTAGATGCAGCGAGAGCTTCTTCGTGGTGAGTGGGTTTTAACCGTTTGCAGTGAAGAGATTGAAGTTAATGAGGGGTGCACTGAAAAGGAATGCAGCAGCCCATGACAGGCTTACTGCCATGGCGCTGGGGGCTTCCAGGCCCGGGAACAACCACCTCACTCGGGCTGGAGAGGTTTGTCTGTTCTGAGCATGGCTTCCATGCTCACAAGACGAACCTCTCCCAGTTTACAAAACTAGAACACGCAAATAATGAGGGTTGAGAGAATGCTGCTGATCGAGGGCAGGTTATGAGTGAAAAGCAAGACTTTGCAGTAGGTTGGTCATTAGCAGCTTGTACGGCTCAAATCAGCTGCGTGCCTTTGGCATGGAGTAAAACATCAAAGCCTCGTTCCCCACAATTGTTATTTATTAAGTGCATTTTTATAAAGCCTGACATTACCCGAAGGTGTCAGAGCGCTGTACAATAGATTAGAACCAGTTACGTTACAATGCCCAGGACGCACGTGATGTCTGGATGCATATTCCTGTCAGAGCGGCGGGGGTTCATGTTCAAAACCTCCATTCAGCTCCGGAATTCCAGCCCCCACATGCCTTCCTCCGAGCCACAGTCACCCGTTACAGTTGGGCTGCAGAAAGAATAGGTACAAAAGGGGATGATGGACGGAGCGTTTGAACAAATCAAACACTCAACCCCAGTCAACTGATCTGGGTTTAATCCATCACCATTCTTTAGTTCACTCAGCCACCCCAGTTCAGACATGGCTATATGCAAATCAGTCTGACCCTGTGCCTTATGGGAACAGTCCAGCCCGAACTGCCAAGCCATGTCTTCCCTGGACCGGAAACAAGCATCCTGGGACCTGTTTCGGATTCATAATCCTCATCAGCCAGGCTACCTTGAATCCAGTGGCCAAGTGAACAAGGGACTCACGTCTGAGCATACCCTGCCACACTTAGGGCGAACAAAGCGATACAAAAGGGGATGATGGACGGAGCGTTTGAACAAATCAAACACTCACCCCCAGTCAACTGATCTGGGTTTAATCCATCACCATTCTTTAGTTAATATAGAATAGGTAGGCAGACTACTGGGGTTAACTTATGCCTGCACAAACCTGCCTTAACTATAGGCATATGTAATTGGGTGCCTCCTCCTACACCTCTCTTGGTACGGGACATCGGCATAAACCTTCTTTTAATCCTCTCCTCCTGTGTGCCTCGATGTGTTTCCTGTCATCAACACACCCTTCTTGCTCTCTTTCACTTACTTCAGGGCCTGCTGCTAATTAACATACCGCATTTCTCAGCCTTGCTATCAAACCACATGCCCCAGGAAGGGTGAGAAGCGAGAGTGGTGATGAGGATGGGTGGCTTTCAGCGTTCATCTGTCTGGGATAAATAATATGGTTATTATGCTTTTACTGTTTTTGATATGGCCTGTTCTCCTATTTTAGGTTTTATATGTGTAATGTGTTGGCTTACAGAGCATACAGTGCTCCTACCATCCTTCATTGTGACTCTTCATGTCATTCTTTAAAAAATTGTCTCTTAGAACTTCAGTGATTGCTACCTATTTCAGATGGGTCTATAATGTTTTATCCACTTTTGACAGATGAAAGGCAAAGTTTTCCACTCAGATAATCCAGATATTGGGCCTGCAGTTTGCAACCAGAGATGTGAAGTTTGACCTTAAGTCTAAAACTGAAACTGAAACTGAACTCGGACAAGACGGAAGTCCTCATCCTGGGATCTTCGCCCTCCGCCTGGGACGACTCCTGGTGGCCCCCAGCCCTGGGCACCGCACCCAAGCCAACCGACCACGCACGCAACCTGGGCTTCATCCTGGACCCCTCCCTCTCGATGACCACACAAGTCAACGCCGTCTCCTCATCGTGCTTCAACACCCTGCGTATGCTTCGCAAGATCTTCCGCTGGATCCCGACCGAGACCAGGAAGACTGTCACCCAGGCACTCGTCACCAGCCGACTGGACTACGGAAACACCCTCTACGCCGGAACCACAGCCAAGCTACAGAAAAGACTCCAGCGCATCCAGAACGCCTCCGCCCGACTCATCCTGGATGTCCCCCTACGCAGCCACATCTCCAGCCACCTGAGGAACCTGCACTGGCTCCCCGTCGACAAGAGGATCATGTTCCGGCTCCTCACCCACGCACACAAGTCTCTCCACGACCTGGGCCCCAAGTACCTCAACGACCGCCTGAACTTCTACACGCCCACCCGCCAGCTACGGTCCACCAGCCTCGCCCTCGCAGCCGTACCCCGCATCCGAAGAGCCACCGCCGGAGGAAGATCCTTCTCCTACCTGGCTGCCAAGACTTGGAACTCCCTCCCCATCCACCTTCGGCTGACCCAGGACCATCTCGCCTTCAGGAAACAACTCAAGACCTGGCTGTTCGAGCAGTAGCATACCCCTCCCCCAAGCGCCTTGAGACCCTCCCGGGTGAGTAGTGCGCTATACAAATGGCATGATTGATTGATTGATTGATTGATTGATTGATTTTAAATGCTGAATGTAGTAATGTAGTATTAAAAAAATAGGGAATATTAGATCTGTAGGTTAAGCAACCACTGCTTCGCATTGCATTATCAGCTCAAGTGAACCTCCATGTTGTTCGTTACGTGACCACAACGAGACTCTGAAAGTTTGTTTACCTGACATGTGGTGTGAAGGTGAATAAAGTAATGACGCATGTTGTTTGCTTCCGGCAGTCACTGCACGCGCTGGCACTGATCTCCTTTGTGTGTGAGATTTCCGTAATCTCACTTTTGTTTTCTTACTGAGACCTAAAAGAGCAAAGAGCAGTGATTAATGTGGAACACACATAGGTGTCGGTGCCCAAAATGGTTCTAAGGAGGCCGCCACCCACTTTTAAACCCTGGTTTGGCCCACATTTGAATGGATCAATCAAACATGACAGCCTCATGAACTCAATAACCTCTTAGACCACAAAAGCATGTGGCCATCCATCAAGACATTAAATAAATCAGAAGAAAACCTGCCACCTGCAAGGCGGTCTCTGCAGAACAAGAATCCAATGCAATATCAAACCATACATCGAGGTTATGTCAATGAGATTATGAGAAAGATTTCTGATGCTTCTTTTCTGATTGATCCCTTGTTGGGTTATTGTCCATGGAGCTTGGGGGTTTGATGTCAAATGCTGCTGTCTCAGCTGGTGATTTCTGTTTGAACAGCCTGTAATATGCTTTCTCTGCGAACCGAAAAACTATGAAGGAAAATTGAACATGAATTGTATTAACAGGTGTACAATTTCCTTCAACAGTGTGCATAAGAAAGGACTAGGAGGAAACAATTGAGAACTGCACAAAATTAGCAATGTTTTTTGGGACATAGAGCATGGTATTCCCACCTTAATCAGCTATATTTAAGGGCCCCGGAATCATGCGACAGGGGAGGGCTAAATAATGCGGCTGGGTTGACTAAACTATGTGCCAAGAAAAGGCAAATTATGTGGCTTAATGTGGCACATTTTCTGATAATATTACTTCATACTGTTGTCATTTTTTGCACATGTTAATACTGGGCAGTGGTTTGACCACATTAGTACCAGATTACACACAAATAGAGCAATAAACAGCTGAAGGGTTACCAGTCAACCTTTGTGAGAATGGCTTTCAAGTTCGATGAGCTGTTTCGCTACGTTTTTAGTAGTGTGGAAGCGTTCCAAATATATACTTTTGTGCACTAAATAATAATGAATAATAATATTTTGATATTACTATTGATTCTGAGTTTTGCTTTGCATTACCTTGACATGATGATTTACTAGTGAGTTTTGTTGTACAGTACTTACTATGATTGTGATTCTTATAAAAACAGAATGGAGCCTGAAACAGTACATCCTGATACTGTGACGAGCTGCTCTCTGGTGGTGTGATGTGTCTTATGATGTTACAAGTTGCCTTGAGCTCTGATGTCGTGATGGGTTGCAGTGAGCTATGATGCGATGCAGCGGTATGCCTTGAGTTGTTATATTGTATTGAGCTGTGATGTGTTCATATGCTTTGCTGGGTGCTATGTTCTGGTTTGTTGTGCTACATGGTGTCTAGTGAATTTTTTATAGATTTGAGAATTGCCAAGCATTTCTTCTTGCAACTTCGAAATTTCTCGCAGAAAACTATACCTAGTGTGAAGCTTAAGAAGCTGTAAAGCTGAGCTTTTGCATGTACATCAGGACTTTGTGACTCTGTTGTCTATAAGTGTATGTCTGATATCTAAACTCATTGATCACATATGTCACTGCCTTAATGATGTCCCTGCATCCGCCACCAGCCCGAACAGGATCCTGTTTAAGACCTGCTGTATCCGCATTAAGGTCCTGAATGGCATCGCTCCTTGCTTTGTGGACAGGAGAGTCGTGAAATATATCCCTAATCTTATTGGTAAAGACAAGTAAGGGAGCCAGTAGCTTTTCGGTACAATTTCCTGTCCTATGGAACTCTCTCCCAGATGACTTGCCCCACTTAGGTAATTTTATTCGGTCTAGGAAACACTTGAAAACAGTGCTCTTAAAACAAGCATTTCCCTGTTTACCATCTTCTGTAGCTTCAAGATGCTACATTTGGATCCCTATTTTTTCTGAAATTTGCAGTAAATATGTGGTGTAAAACCCAACATTTCAATCCATTTTTTTCAAAATTTTCTTGCGGGGGGAATCCCCCCGCACCCTCCTTTTGGAGTTCGGGCTCGCTCGCTTCGCTCACTCGCTTATTACATTAGGGGACTACATTTCGCCCACCACTTTCAAAATTCACCAGCCGCCACTGCTCCTCACCACGGGGAGGGAACAACAATGACAGTGATTACAAGGGTTAGGGAGACAGGAAGAGAAGGGCAAAGAGGAAAATCAAGGAGACAAAGATGCGAGTGAAGAAGCAGATGAGGATGATAAATTATGTAGAAAGTGCCTCAGGTAATGAAAGAAGAGAGGTGTCGCAAGAAGTCATCATGGGTGTGATGATGGGAAAAGAGAGGAAAATCAAGGTTAACAGAGATGAAAGGGTGCCAAGGAGGTGAATGAAGTTGAGGCAATGGAAGTACAAGGAATTCAAAGAAAATTTGAAGCATGATGTAAATCAGGAGAGAATGGATCATTATGCTGATAAAATATTAGAAGTGGGATAACAAAGGGAAAGACTGCGTAATGAAAAGGAAGAGGAGGAGATGTGTGGTCAGGTGTGCAAGGATTATATTTAGATTGGATTTCAGCAGGAGATGATGGAAAAGGTGGCATCTGCCTTGGATGAAGCCAAGTTCCCTAGTCTCTAAATGCACAGCATTTGTGTCTACGAATCTGAGAGATGAGAGTGTGGCCAGGAGCATGGCTGACTAGTGGCTTCTGCTGGAGCTCTGGCAACCCATACTTAATCCTGACACAGATCTTGCCCTTCGGATTGCATCTGACACCGACATTCAGTGCCATCTATTCCCCATACTAACCGTGCAAGTATTCAAGTATCCACACGTGGCCTCAGATGAGTGGAGACACAGAAATGAGAAAAGAAGGGGTGACAAAGCGGGACCACTCAAGATGGCAGATGAGGAGGCTCAGCCCGCAGTGAGTGAACATGACGCCTGCAGAAGGAGCGGTCTCACCCCTATCCGATATGCAATGGCACAGAGGTTGAAGATCGTAAATTCAGCAGTGAAAGAAGATCCGGATGACTAAGCCGGCTGGAAACACCATGGAGAACTCAATACCATGCCCAGGTGCATGTGCAGGTGAGAGGGGCTGCACGTGTATTGGTGCTGGCGACAGAGGTGGCTTCCTGATTCCCCCAAGCAGAAGAGCAGGAGCAAGAATAAAGCACACATAGAGGAGGATGACCCACTGAACCTGCACAACATAAACGCGGTAGCAAAGGGTCCTGGGCAATAGCAGGAGGAAGCCAGAGCCCCACGGTTTCCCAGACACACACCCTGGTGAGGCCTGATGCTCTGTGGTGCCAGGATGAATGAGAACCCGGGTGCAACAGCAGTGGACCCTTCTGGAAAATAGACTGGTGGGACCAAGACGACTGTGGAGTTGTGGTGAAGAGCCCAGGCAGGTGGGCCAGGAGCATAATGTGCGCGGGAGGCCCTGCGCAGGAACAAAGGGGGATATGAACTCTGGGCATAGCAGGTGAGCGAGGGAACCCGCATAAGCGCGAGTGACCCCCAACAGTGGGAAGTGGCCCTAATGAGGATTAGCTTCAAGATGGGTGGCAGAGGGCCCCAATGGGCTAACGCTGAATAAAGAGAGCCAAGTGTGAAACCCAAAAACCGCACCAAGGTACGCAGCAACCGGGGAGTAGACATACGTGACCAGACCCATCCATGAGGAAATCGCCAAGTGAGAGGCAGAGGCGAAATTCTGGGTCACCCTGCCTCCCCCGACACTCGGACATTGCAGAGGCAGCGGCCTGGTGAGGCTGAGGCCCCAAAGGTACAATACGAAGTATTACAAGGGAGACCATCCTCAGGGGAAGGGGAGTCCATCACCCGCAAGGCCTGAGACCCACCCCTAGGATTGAACCCACACCCCTGACTCGCCTGTTTCAACATCCCCAGAACAAGAGAGATAGAGGGGAACCAAATAGGATTCCAGGAGCAAGAACATAGATACGGGCATAGCCCACTCAGGATACTAACCCACTGCAGGTTGCTGCCACACACCAGGGCCAAGAGGCACCAGTGGGGGAGGGGAGTAGACTGACACACCGCCTCACAGTGGCGGCTCCTCCGTTAAGGTGGAGGAGCATTGCCCCACTGCCAGGAGCAGCAAAGAAAGGAAAAAATAAAATGATAATAACAAACTATTATCTTTTTATATCTTCCTCCAGCTGTGGCAGTGCATGAGGGGGAAGGGCGGAGCTGGAGGAGAGAAATGGTAGAACACTCCTGTGCGCAATGACTGTTTGGTCGGCCAAAACAGTAATGTGCATTTCCCTGTTCTTCATGCAGGCTCCATTACAGCCTGCATGGAGAACATGCCCACTCCTTCAACCCCTGGCTGAGTGGCATGTCACTAACCCTTGGCAGAGCCCTCCAATCCACCCGCAGAGTGTGCAGAGATTTGCCTTCTCTACGTTCCGCTGAGAATGCAGAGAAGGCAAATCTCCACACACTCGGAGCGGAGTTGGCCAGCCCCCGCCTCCACTCCTCTATTAGGAAGTAAGTTAACAGTAATTAAAAATAAACTTAAAACCACTTACCTCTTTACTGTGGTGTCCCCGGGCTGTCCTCCTCCACTTCCTCGCCGTACAAGTAATGCTTGAGAAAACTGTGCATATGTGAGCGCCCTCGCATGCGCATTTCTATGAGTCAGGAGACAGGGCAGGGAAGCTATTGGTCTGGCTGGGCAGGAAAGAGAGAGAAGCAAGATGGGTGGCCACGATACAAGAAAAAGAGGAAGAAAACAGCATCTGCCATAATAAGGGCATCCGCCCGCTTCGACATAGAGCTCTATGGCACCAGGCCGCTAGTAGACGAGTCGCAGATAAAAACCTGCCTAAGCAGAATAGACACCCCCACCTTGACCCGGGAGGAAACGAGAAGCCCTCGATAAGGATATCACCCTGAAGGAAGTATTAGAAGCACTCAATAGACAAAAATTTGGTAGAAACACCAGGTCTAAATGGACTGCCAGCTGAATTCTTTAAACGCAATGCCAAACTGCTAGGCCTGCACCTTCTAAATATGTACCGAGCGGCACGAGATGAAGGGGCAATCCCTCCAGACCTCTGCAATGCCACTGTGGTGGTGATTCCTAAGCCAGGGAAGCCCCCCACAGATTGTGGATCATACTGTCCAATATCATTACTCAATGTCAAAACCAAGATCCTGGCCTCCATCCTCGCGGCACGCCTGTTGCCAGTGACCACTTCCCTCATTCACCACGATCAATCGGGCTTCATGCCCAAACGAGCCACAAGCTGCAATCTCTGGGGCATATAACCAACAACTAGCGATAATTATCGCTATGTTGGCTTAGCGGCAATATTTTTATCGCCGAGCTGCAGCGATTTTTATCGCTTAGGAACCTTGCTATTATCAAGGTTTATCTCCTAAGCGATAAAAATCGGCCGAAATGCATGAATATCGCTGAAAAGTCCGCGATATTCATGCATTACCGAGCTAATGCTCTTAGCCATGTTATCCACCTACCATTGGATAACATGGCTAAGAACTGCTCAGGGGCAGGTGTTAGCTTTTGGAGATATTCGCGCTTAGCGCGAATATCTCCAAAAGTTGGTAATAGGAGATAGCGATGTTAGCGACTGTTTCCAGTCGCTAACATCTTGGCACGCCCACTTTGCATGTCATTAGTGATAAATTTCACTGACATGCAAAGCGGGGCACAAGAAGGTCGCTATCTCCTACTAGCTGTCGCTAACTGGTGTTAGCGACAGCTAGGTAATAGGGAGATCATTTTATCTCCGCTTTCTTGGCTTTTAAAGCCAAAAAAGCGGAGATAAACCCCCTTGATAATATGCCCCTCTGTCCCTTAGCCAACTGTTTGGATAAAGTGAAGAATAGGACCACACCACATCTGTTCCTCTCCCTAGACGCTGAGAAGGCAATTGATGAGATTCATTTTCCATTTATGCGCCGAGCACTGGTAAAATGTGGAATTTGGCTAGACTTCCTGACATGGGTGGAACCGATTACACCGTTCCGAGAGCCAGAGTCGGAGTTAACAGTGTAATGTCAGCTGACATCCCAATACAAAGAGGTACTAGAGAAGGCTGTCCTCTGTCCCTAGAACGCATCCAGAATTAAGAGGATTCAGGGACGATATGGGTTGCCTTGGAGATTAATGGATTTTGCTGCATGCGGAAGACATCTTGCTTTATGTAACTAACCCTGATAAGACACTCCCAATAATATTGCAACTGTTCAAGGAGTATGGTAGCCAGGTGGGATATAACATAAACTGGGACAAGTCGAGCCTGTATTCCATGGCAGTAACCCTGGACACACACAACGTACCAGGACACCTTCACATAGTCAGGGAGGTATTCCGTTACCTGGGACTCTACATCTGCACCCTAGAAGTGGCTTGTTTAAACCATAACATTAAGTGGGTTCTCGCGGAAATCCGTGAAGATGTGGGAAGGTGGAAGCAGCTTCCCTTGACACTTCTGGGTAGAGCCGCCATGTATAAAATGATTAGGCTCCCCAAAATACTTTACACTCCGCAGAATACTTATCACAGAGTACCGGCAGCAATCTTTAAAGCCATCAACGAGGAACTCTGCACACTTTTATGAAGTGGGGGTCACCCACGAGTGGCATTACAGACAATGCAACGTAATCAATACAATGGGAGGATTTCCCTGCCTGATACACAGTCCTACTACAGGGCTGCACACCTCGTCGTAATTAATGAATGGGGTCATACATCGGGAGACCACCCCACTTATGCCTTAGAAAGGCTCCAGTTTCAGAACCACACATACCTTCATTACTTGTACAGGGGTTCAGGAGTCTGTGGCCTGCTGCCTGCCACACAGAGGACGATTGAGGCATGGAAAGGGCCGGAACAGAAAATTGGATGGGACAAAAGGCTGATGACAGAGCCCCCACCCTCACACGGAAGGAGGTTACCGGTAATAAATGGGCTTCAAGGCTTCAATCAATGGGATGTAGTTGGGATTTCCAACCTGTGTGATGCCCTAAAGGATGGCGACTTGATCTCCCTTTCAGCACTTAAAACACATCCAAAGGTATAAATACCTTCAACTGAAACACACCTGGAAGGCGGAGGGAAGAAGCATTGTGATCATCCCCAATTATGCACCATTAGAGGGTAGATTATTGCAAGAGGAAATACTCAACACAGCCGTTTCATGGACATATAAAGCCTTAATTAATAACATCCCTGAAAAATTGACGTCCCTCAGGTCCAAATGGGAAGATAACACAGGTCCCTTAGAGGACATTGATTGGAGGGGGCCCTGATGCACGCAAGAGAGGAAGTAATTAAGCCATTACTGATACAGTTCATAATCCTGCACAGAGTATATTTAGACCGGGCAAGGTTACACACTATGCGGAGAGCGGACACACCTAACTGCTTACGCTACGAAGCAGATCGGGGTACTTACATGCACACACTAAGGGAATTCCAACATATTAAAAGCTGCTGGTCCTGGATAATCAAAGAGCTGAATGAGATATTTGCGGCACACATTTCCATGGATCTAAAGCACATACTACTGTGCATTCCTACCAAAGTAGACCTCCTCCATCACATAAACTCTTACTGTGCAACCTAGGGTTGATAGTCGCCAGAAGAGACGTAGCCTGATATTTGGGAGCGGCAAGCTTGCCCACGCTGGCGGAATGGAGAGCGAGCATGGACCTATACATGGGGGCAGGAAGGGTGACATATAAGGCCAAAGGATGGCCTCAAAATATCACTAAGATTTGACTCCGTGGCTAAGTTACTATGGTCTGGAAACAGAAGAGGAAGGGATAAGTAGATTGCACCCTATACTCAAAATTGGAAGGTAGACATTCGACCTCCCCCTACCCTGAGGTTATGCCATTAGGAGGGAATTCATTCTGATCTTGGGTGGGGGAGAGGGGATTGGGTTCTTTTTTTTTTTAAATGTACCTACACACCAATGCTTCCCTAACATTCATCATTCGATTCAATAATGTACTCCTTTCTGTGTGCAAGGTTCACCTACCACTGAACTGGCTTATTTTACATAAATAAAAACAGATTAAAAAAAAGAATCCAAGAGATAAGGAGGTTTGGTAAGATTTCCTCTCAATATTTCCAGAGGAACCAGAGAGGATTTGCAACTAAATAGAGCACGTATGGGTAAACCAAGTTAATAAACACCCACAGAACAGCTAGCCCAGGAAAAATAAGAACTGGAAACAGCATCTACTAGCTGGTCTTACTTTAATTGAAAAGGCACCTTGGCAAAGAGCAGGGCACTTCTTCTACTTGCAAAAGAACCAATCTTTTCATGACAGGCACAAAGAGGATGATGTTTTTTAGGTCTCGCTAGAGTCAGCGCGCATGCACTGTTCTTGCGGGAAATTTTGTAAGGGGCTTTTTAAAATGCTACCCAGGCTTGCGACCACCTTGCTAGCACGTGCGTTTTTAAAATGCTACCTAGGCTGGTGACCAGCTAGCATGCGCGATGTGCACAGCTGCTATTTGCCACTCGCCAGCCTGCTTTCACTTTCGCCGTTGTTTACCTCGCTCTCCAACTCCCCGGCTTTCTCTTTCTTCTCCACCTCCACCCTCTTCCGACTGGATACCCCAGTAGCCCCAACTTTGTTTCTCCTGGCATACAAGTGCTAGTACATCCTGCTTTCTCAGTTATTATTAAAAATTTGCGGCCATCGTCCACACACACATTTCTCTCGGCCGCAGGGCTGCGCAGTTGGTGATTAAAATGTCCCAGTAAGTGTGCGCGCGTCTAATTTATTGAGCTATAGACCCTGAGATAAGATTCTAGGAAGAACTGTCTAATTCTATTTATTCTGCTTAATATTCTCTTTCCTCAAAATGATTTTCGAAAGTGTGTCATAATTCTCTGTGAGCTGCATCTGAAGAATCATTGCTAGTGATACTCCTTGTTTTCCTTTCGTTCATTTTTTCACTAGTCCCGCCTTAGTCCCTCCTTTTCTACTCTTGTCACCTCACATAAGGCATGCCTCTGTTACATGGAATGTTTAGCTGTCTGTTTTATAATTTGGGAGCTCTATATTGTTAATTATTACTTTTTCGTACATGCTGTTGCAGGCACCATAGCTATGGATTTCCCCGACTGCATTTTAAGAGCGCTGCTTTTCAGCATGTTGGTTTTCCTTTGTGCCCCCTCATTGTCGCAGCGCACATCGCTGTTTTCCCTTCGCATACTCTCCCCGGCATCCCACAGCAACACTACCCACACCAAACTGTGCATATGTCCGACCGCATTTTAAGAGCACTGAGGCATATTATCAAGACAGGAGATAAAATTATCGCCGTTTTAGCGGCAGAAAACTGCCGATAAAACGGCTATAATGGGCTTGATAATATGCTCTATGGAATTCCAATTGAAGCCCATGTTAAATGTCCTTCATATTTAACATGGCCTTCAATTGGAATTCCATAGAGAATATTATCAAGTCCATTATCGCCGTTTTAGCGGCAGTTTCCTGCCGCTAAAACGGCGATGATTTTATCGCCTGTCTTGATAATATGCCCCACTGTTTTTCGGCATGTTTTTAACTTCATTGTATGCTGTAAATTCTGTAGCCAACTCTCATTTCCTTTAAAGTGGTCCAACGTCCTTGGCCATGTTCGCGATACAGGAAACTGTTTAAATAAATGAATACATTTGGAATCGCATAGGTTTTTAGTTGAGTTTCTGCTCGGCGCAGCAGCGGGCATCTGTTTTGGTTGGGGAACCCATACTGAACCACAACGCAGTCAGGGCAACAGAGGAAGGACGCAGTGTGCTTTCGTAATTTGTGCATTTTATTTATTGGCGAAGCGCGGATATGAAGAAAGAGCCTTTGTGCACAAGTGCACAGTGTCAGAAGGCAAGATAACTTTTCTTCCGAGGTCACAGCCTCCTATACGAACGTCAAATAGCGACTAGTGGTTTTTGAGTTATAAACGCTGCCGATAATACACATTTGCTTTATGGCAGGATGGCACTCTTCCTGCTTCTCCATTCTCTTCTTTTACTCACCGTGTTTTCCTGTCTTTGACTCTCTACCTGTGCTATTTCTGTCTCTTTCACCTCTTGTGTCTAAATCTATCAATGTCTTTTATCACTGCCTTTGTCTCTCTTAGTTTTTCCTTTTATCTGAGTTTCTTCCATTCTTTTTATTCACATTCCACCCTCTCAGACAGTTTTATCTGTTTGTCTGCTATTCTTTCTCTCTAACCCCTTTTCTCTCTGTTTTTCTCTTTGTTTTTGTCACTATATGTCTTTTTATTAGAAGTTTCCGTGCCTTTCTGTCTAACTGTATCTTTTTAATCTTTTCCTTGGTCTGTCTCTAACTACTGTGCATTCTTGCCTTTTCTTTTTGTCTCTTTCTCGCTACCTTTCATTCTACTCTTCTAGTTATCTCTTTGCCTTCTACTCTTGCTCTGCCGGTCATTTTCTCTGTTTTCTGTATATCGGGTTTTCTTCATTTTTTTTGCCAGACCCTGTATCATGCTCTCCAACTGTGTTTTAACCTTTCTTTACTTTTCTGCATATTTTGTCTCGGTTTTCTTCTCTTGGATTTTTATTTGCCACTCTAGTACCTGTCTCTCTCTCTGTCGTTCTTTGTTTATATCTGGAATTCTCTATAAGAGCCTCTCTACTGTTCATTACTCATTCGTAAATCATTTCATTCTGTTGAAGAAAGTGTTTTTTTTTAGTTATAGCATTCAGTGTTGTTTAAAAGCTTACTCCAGCAAGCACCAGGGACGTATCCCATTAAATGAGCAGTGGGACTGCTAAGTTAAGACGCAATGTCTAGCACAGTGTTTGGGCGACTGTTGTCTTAAGTAGTTATAAATCCTAATTTCCCATCATAAACAGTGGTAAATTGTTGCTTATTACAAGAACTTTAAAGGCATGTACTTCTTTTGGCTGAAAAAGTGGAAGAAGTAACAGACACAGCTAAAGAAAACGGACTGTATCACAATGGCACAGAAAAAGTAAAAAAAAAAACACGAAAGAACAGGTTCAACAACATTGTCAAACAGACTGCAATACAACAACCGAACCACAAAACAATAACACATTGCAATAATGCAACAAAAACTCAGCAGCACAAAAAAACAATAGAACACATTACCACTATAAACAAGCATTGGCATGGCCAATAGGTCTCGCATTTGGGACCTCATAAGTATTTAGTTATGCTGCACAATATCCTTGGTGCAACAACATCAACTGTTTCTGGCTAAACACTTATAAGGTCCCAAAGGCGAGACCTATTGGCCATGCCAATGCTTGTTCTATCATCTCTGTGCAGACTGTCACTAGGCTGAGGTGAATAGCAACCTCATGTGAGAGGCCAGGTGCATGCTTGCTTATCAGCACTTTCAATATGGCCACTCAGTTCTCAGGAAGCGGTGGGAGGGCAGAACACTCAAAGAACAGGTAAGATTGTTGTCAGCTCGTCGTAGGTTTCAACATAGCGGGATGTAGCCGTACATATGCACATAAGTGAAGCTGGTGTTGGGGTGGAAATTTAAAACAAGAGGTACAGTTAGACCGAAACTTTCAACTAAGATATACTAAAATATATACTCTGTGGGATATTTGTGCAAAGTTCACATCTTCACAACATTGTACAAGTGAACGTTTGTGAGCGTTGCACATATAACCTTCTCTCTATCAAGTAGTGTTCTGAAGATATTGCTACCAAATTAAACATTTGATCCCAAACCTACTTGTTGAACTGCATTGTTCAGATACTAACTTTCACTGGGAAAAGTTGTTGATCTGCACTGGAAGACACAGCTGCCAAGGTTTGGGTTTGCTCATGTGTGACATTTCCATGGTTTTATTGCGCTAATATGTGACATTACATTATCTTATGTGTGACACTATGAGTGACACTTTATGACCAGTAAAAGCAAGCCACGCAGTCGATGTAATGAGTAAAAATATCCGACTGTACGCCCTTTTTTTGCAATGAGACTCTGTTAAAATGCTCTTGGAAAAAACTCTCCGCTAAAGTCCTAATGGAAGGTCACTTAACGACTCTCCTATTCTATTTTGATCATACCAGAAATAACAAAGGCACAAATTCAAGAAACAATGTGTCAATCATGCCAGCAAGCAACTTTCCAAACCATCTTTAGACCTCGATTAAACTGCTTCTATCTCTTCTCTGTGCTTACACAGAGCTTAATTTAGGAATGGTCAACGCATGTGTGTCTGCTGTGCAGGACAGACAGACTGTGTCTAATGACGTGCTGTTACTGAGAGCAGAGACTGCAGGCTATGTGGCCTTGTAGCTTGATACAGAAGGGCGAGGCTGGAACTAAGTATAGGATAATCTATGAAACCTAAACCCAGGGACTGGAATGCCGAAGGTTTCAAAGGGATTAGTGGAGCCCATGGTCTGAGAGTATTATAATCTTACCTCAAGTCAAAGTTCAGTTCGGTAAAAAGTCCAACTCGTTGACCTGTGCCAAGATGAAGTGCCCCAGAAGTCCTCCTGAGCCAGTCTCTGAATGCACTGCACTGCCTGCACTCTGCTTTCTTCACCCATGAGGCATGCTTATAGCAAGCCAGGTGACTTCATGTGTTGGGCCGCTTGGTTCTGGTGCTAATAGCTCACTCAGTGCAGCTCCACCAACACCTCCAGCCTGAGCCTCACCAGGCACTTCTCTTGTGTTTAAAGCTAGAGGGCAGGGCAAAACAGCCATGCCTGTGGAACGTTATGAGTTGGGCTACAGGGCACCGGTGACTCCAGTGCAGGCGGGGAGCAGAGGCTTGCCTAGGGCTGGCCTAGATAGCTCACTATTTGCTGTGCTGTATGCAGTGCTTAGGTGCTGCTCTGTCAAGAACTCTGGCACCACCACTGAATATTTAAACTGTCATTGTGTCCCAGTCAGGATTGTCCCATACAACAACAACATCTACTATCTTATCTAGGGGGCTCGAATCCCGTGTTGTTGACCTTTCCTCCTCGGATGGCGTCATATGACTGACAGCTGCCAGGAGTAGAGGACAGGAGATTCAAGGTCGAAAACCATGTTGTG
The DNA here is from genome assembly GCF_964261635.1 of Lissotriton helveticus. Classification (NCBI taxonomy): domain Eukaryota; kingdom Metazoa; phylum Chordata; class Amphibia; order Caudata; family Salamandridae; genus Lissotriton; species Lissotriton helveticus. The sequence goes on from NC_136068.1 coordinate 1,106,836,743, forward strand.
CCAAACTGCTGCATACAACACTGAGTGACTGCGCACAACTGAGTTCCGTGCGAGGCCACCCTTTTTAGGTGCAATGTGGCAGCAGTTAAGAATACATTACTTTCACGGACCAATCAACAACAAGAAGGAAGAAGAGTTTGCCTGGGCAAAGTTCAAAATAAGTGTTGTTTTGGGCAGCATGGAGCAGCTCAGTGATGCAGACACCAGCTTTAAAATACACGAGCCTAACCAACCCCGGATGCGTGGTACCTGTCAGGGTTGGGAAAAAATGTGACTGTCCCATTTTGCATGCAGCTGTCACACACTGGCATCTCCAAGGGACAACGTAGAATAGCGTTACAGGCCGATTGTTAAAAGCCTTGACCCCGAGTTAAAATCGAGTTAAATGAGGGATAGGGCCTTTAACAACTGGTAAAGTCTGAGGCAGAAGAGTCATAAGGCTATTCGAACTTTCCGTCCAATGAGGGTCGGATGTTCTGAATTAAAAAAGTGAATAACAAAAAGTCAAACATTGGAATTCTAGAGGAGTAGGCTTGTATTAGCCATTATAAGCCTGAACCACTTTGTTTGTGCTTCCAATGTTCTAATAAAGCCTTAAAGTCTGCTGCTGAGGGTGACACTGGTTATTACAGGCCATGAACCTGAGTTATAGGCTCTAGCTGCAAGCAAGTGCTTATAACAAGTGCGAGGGCCTTTAACAACTGGTCTAGCCTGAGGAACAAGGGCAAAAAGGCTAATAGAACAGTGCACCCACTCAGGGTAGAATGTTCTAAATTAAAAATGGAGAAACAGAACAAGAAAACATTGGCATGTTAGAGCAGAAGGCTTATACCAGACATGTGTTGCTCCGAACCACTTAATTGTTTTCAACGGAGCTCCTAACATTCACATTTTGTAATCAGTATTGTCACAATTACTTTTTAACTTGTTCCAAAAACATTTCTGTTCAGTTTTGAGTGAAAACGTTTTGGGTTGTTTAGGTTTGAAACTTAAATGCGGGGTCTCAGAATTAGTACGTTTTCCAACTTGCATGCTGAGCTAAAAATAGGGCTGAGGGCAGGCATGCCACATCCAACTGACTACGTTTGAACTTCTGATCTGACACCATTGCTGCATTGACTTGACTTATTTACTAACGCGGCAGTGAGATCCCTAACTAAAGAAAATAAGAACATCAAAAAGGGGAAGCCCAACACAGATGAAAATGGTAAGAACTGATAGATGTGGACAAAGAGAAAGACCTTTCGAAACTGTGGATGATAACTAACAAAGGCATGGCAAACTCACAAAATTAAATAGATAAAAAAGTAACAATGCATCGAACTTTTCAAGAGAATATTTCAAAGTGAAAATCTGTTCACATTAGAGGAAAAAAATACAAGCATTTCAGTTTAATTGGAAATTGGTGTGAAGAGATGCAAGGGAGCTGAAATGACGCCAAGGGCGACGTCATGTATTTATATTATTTGGTGACACGTCAGCCAAACAGGTTAGTGGACCCATGGCGGGCCACCCGCTCTCTTTGAGCCATTTCTCTGCCAGGATTTCTGTGATGACACTGTATCTTCTGGTTTGGCATGGACTTTCATCACATTTGACTATCAAGAGAGTTGTCATGCTTTTTAGGACTGCTCAGCTTTCCTTTTGCATCTCAGCAAAAAAAAAAAAAAATCGGTCCCTGTTGTTGAAATAAAAAATAAAAATACCCACGTTGTACAGGGAATTTTCTCTTTGTGCATTAGGGATTTGTTTTTCATTTACCTCTTTCCACCTGGAAAGGAAAAGCCAGTGACGGCAACCACTCCCTAAATAGTTCGGGGCAGATTTACAATTACTGGCGCATCCCTGCATATCAGCAGGGATGCGCCAGTAATTGTGCGCAGCAGCTCCGCCACCCTGGATGCGCGGCATTTACAATGCGGCGCACCATGGGTCAAAAATGGCACAGATGCGTCACGCATCTGTGCCGTAAAAGCTGCGCATTGCTGGAGTTGCATCGCAAGGGCGACGCAGCTCCAGCAAAGCTCTGGGGGCTCTATGTCCATAATGATGCGTCAATCCTTACGCCTGCTTCAAGCAGGCGCAGGGTTTTGACGCAGCATGGGCGGAACGCCTCCCCCTGCGATGGAACGCCTCCTTCTGGCGCAGGGCTTTACAACGTGACGCATCTGGGAGATGCGTCACATTGTAAATACCCCACACCATAGCGCATCTTTTGCGCCGCCACTGCGTCACAAAAGTGACGCAACGGCGGCGTAAAAGAGGCTCAAGGGGCTTGTAAATCTGTCCCTTAGAGACAACCATCACTGTAAAGCGGGGATGCAGTACCGGGTGTGGGACTACAGAGCCAGCGGAGGCTCATCAGCTGGAAACGCAATGATTCCCCCACTTAAAATGAGGCAAGTGTGCCCCTTAATTTGTGAGACAGCTACAGTGCTGGATTGTGGTAGTGCTTCCATCTTGCCAGACACTAAGGGGCAGATTTATGAGGCACTTGCGCCACGTTTACGCCGCTGTTGCGTCACGCAAGGCGGCGTAAACGTGGCGCATCCCTACGAACGATTTACAACGTGACGCATCTAGGCAGATGCATCACGTTGTAAAGCCCTGCGCCGCTTGTGGGCGTTCCGGCGCAGGGTGGGCGTTCCGGGGCAGGTGCGCCTCGCAAAAGTGGCTGAGTGAAATCTATAAGATTTCACTCAGTCACTTTCAGGCCAATGCTGCGTCAAAAGCCTGCGCCTGCTTGGAGCAGGCGTAGGTCTTGACGCAGCATTGTTAAGACGGGGCACCCCCGAGCCTTGCTGGAGCTGCGTCGCGCTTGCGACGCAACTCTAGCAATGCGTCACCTTTACGGCACAGATGCGTCACGCATCTGTGCCGTTTTTGCCCCATGGTGCGCCGCATTATAAATGCGGCGCACCATGGGTGGCGGAGCTGTGGCGCACATTAACTGGCGCATCCCTGGGGATGCGCCAGTTAACATAAATCTACCCCTAAATACAGGGGGAAAATTCACTACCCCAGGGCTTCGCACTAACGACCCAGAGAGGAGAAACTCAGGGTCAGCTACCAGAGAGGGTAGTGAGAAGCCTGAGAACCGTACTGAGACACTGAGTGCAATCTGGTGCTACACGGGCACCCGGGTCCACGTCAATTTGATTGTTTTATGAGAGCCTTGAGGAAAAAATGTAATGGCGTCCATGGGAAGCAACATGAACGGTCAGGAGCTCCATCCATTTCTGTGACAAACAGGAGAGAGAAAGAACTGTTGTTAAGTGCTCTGAAAGGAGCAATGAAAAGAAACTGGTCGTGATGAGCTGGATGGAATTGCTGAATCCATACTTTAAATCAGTATACAACCTGAACGCATGGATTAAACCCTCTGAACGGCATTCCCTCAATCTGCGGGAGCGCTTTACTTGTTTAGAGGGAAGGAAACTGCCAGCCGACTCTGCCATTAGAAGCCTTTGATCGGTGACCCTTTCACATCCTTGATAAGACCTTCAGGGGGATGGAAGGTCCGTCCTATTAAGGTCGGACTTTCCAAAGCATATTTTTTCCTGCCGAGGAGGCGTTGTGAGTGTGACCCATGGAAGAACCGGGAAGAAATAAAAAAGGATATGCGCTTGTCAAGCTCTAAACAAAAAAATCTGTGAGGAACAGGGCAATTGATTTTTTTTTGCATTTCATAAACAATCCCTTAGAGTTCTGAAGTACAAAAAATTACCCAGGCTGCCATGGGCATTCATTTACAGTTTTACCTAAAGTGAGCCCTCTGTTCCAGCCCACCACTTTCAGCACAAACGATCGCTACAACAGTGGTTTGTCTTATTTAAATGATCACCTAAGGCATTACGCAGAGCAAATAGGATGAAAATGGCATTATGCACGAACTCGCCTCTCACACACACACATATTTTTTTTAAATTTTATCCTTTAAAGTTTTGTATTGCACTTATTGTGTATATTCTTTTTCTATTCAATCAGGCAGCAGGAGCATGATTTTCATGTAATTATTTCTTTCAGTTTTTATATTGAGTGAAACTAATACAGAAGATAGTGTTACCAATATATTAAATAATAATATATTTATTTGTAGGGCAGATGCATATATGTTCAGGTACTAATGAATGCCAAGCAGCGAGTTGCACGTGGATAGCTGTAGGTGGGCTCAAAGTGATCATAAAGCAACATCAATAGTTAGCAGAAGAAACCGTTACATTGTGGGACTATAACCCACGCACTGTGCCCACTCCAGTGTACATGCCATTTCCCATCTTTGTATTCCTTACAATGAAACAGCCAACATGCGTTGTGTTTGTAGTGGTCAATGTTGGCCGCAGTTTTATTATGAATACATGCATATACTTTTGTCATCCCTTGCATGAAATACAAAGAAAACATTGGTCGACTGTGCACAGGCAAATATGAAAAAATGAGTCAGTTGTAGCGTGCCACGGAGGTATCACCTAGTCGTCCTGTAGGTGTCAGATTAGAAAAATCAAGAAATGCGTCCCTTAAATTAAGGGGCGACCCTCTGGGCGCAACTTTTTTCAAAATTGCAGCAGCGATTTCCAAATAGATGATCAAAGGTTAATTCACCAAAAAAGGATTAGTTTAACACAACTGGAAAAGATCCTTTGTGGTTGCATCAATCAGTTTATTTCACTTGTATGTGAAGAATTTCACTCAATGCTGTAATTCACATTAATGTTTTCTTCATGCTCCTAATGGAGTACACTCATATATGAAGTGGTCCCAATGCATTTCGTGCCAGCATGGCACTTCATCAGGGGAATCTACGAATACACATGTATAATGAGGACCCACACTATTCACTACATCATGTATCAAATTACGAACTAAATAGCTTTTATAAAAAGTGATTAATGTACTAGATAATCAAGGACTGAAAACAAGCTGACGAAAGGGAAAGAACCGTCATAGTCATAGCCTGATATAAGTTTAGGAAAAACTTGTTATTAGACCGTGAATCATGGTGTTCAAAGCTCTCCTAAAGTATGGTGCAATACGTGAACCGTGGTGTCATTAAAAAAGTGAAAAAGAAACTCTACTATGTAAGTATAAATCATCTCTATAGGAAAGTATGAAGCGCGACCGGTGCACTTATTTGTGAACATGAATGGTGAAAGAAAGAAAATGAACTAGCAGCGTGCGAGTAATCTTTTTTACCGTGGTGATCCAAATAGGTGAATAAGTGATCGGAATTTCAGAAAGTGACACATAACGAAATCTTCGGTGGTCATAAAAATCTTACCAAAATGGCACGAGGGCCGTCGTTTCCAAAAAGGATTAAACGCCGTCAGCAAAGCGGACATCCATTGTGAGCATCTCTTTGGTTTAGATAATAAGCATGCTGGGAAGTAGAAATAAAAAACGTGCTTCTCTATTGTGATCTGAAGTGATATCGAGTGTCGGCCATATTGGAACGGGCAGTGATCGTGCAAGGATCATTATAAAGTAACCAGCGGAGAAGAAAGCTTTCGTAAAAATGATTAACGAATGGATGTCAATATTATATATGATAAAGAAGAATCATTGATGAAGTACCGAAAAATAAATAAGACCATATAGAGCTATACTTACAAATAGCCCTAATACCAATTACCAATAATCAGTCAGTTGGCAGTGTAGAAGGTTCAATCGTTTATTAAACAAACAACTCTGCCAGAGGAGCTTCTCGCGACCTAACCCCTTGAGGTCCACCGAGAAGACTGCTGGCACATTATCAAGAGATCACATATATATTGTTACATTTCGAAACCGTTACCTAAGAAGGAAAAATACAAGTTGGTACAGGTTGGTGCAAAGGAAAGACCATATATGGGACACAAAGCATCCTTAGTTTAGCTCAGCTCGTTGTAGCAAGGTCGAGGAGGGTGACTCCCTTCTGCCAGCTCTAGGAGAGTCCGCACAGCACCTCCTGGAATGTGCTTATCCAGCCTACCCCCACCTACAACCTTGACAGGCCTAACGGGAAGAAGCAGCAGCTTGTTACATTTGTCAGACTATTTCTCAAGAGAACGGCTCTTGCTAAGTGTAATGGTAGGTTTCCACTAATGCTACAAGCAGGCTAGGCCACAAAATGGCGCTGGTCGGGTCAATCTATATTGCCCGTGAGAAGACAAATATTAAAATAAGGCGTACATTAATCCCTAAGCTATTACATGTGTGAGTTTATCAATACTCGAATACCTTCACTAGACTAATAGGTACATCACGCTAATTTCTAACTGTTACTATGTGCTTCACTAGGCCTAATTCAGATTTCAGTTCCTCAAACCCTCCTTTTAGCATGATGTAGCTAACTAAACAAGGACTAATCTCGAAAAACTTCCTCAGCAATGGCCATTAACTCATGAATTTCCTGTTGGAGCATCTGAGACTTAGAAGGAGTAGGAGAAGGGACGATCATGGCTGTCAATTTGGTAGCACAATAAGAGCAACAGGCTGGACCACATTGCATACAAAGGCAGCAAGTGAAAAGAATGCCCGCAGCTCCAGCAACTATCATCGATAATTTCCATCCCCAGGTAGACACAAGCCCCCAAAACAGCTGGAGAGTGACCAGGACCCATTCTCAGTGTGCATTTCCGCAGCAATGCGATGCAGCTTCTGAATACCTAAATGAACCGTGCGGGCGGAGTCTGGAATGTAAACGCAACAGGAGCTGCCGATCACCCGGCATGCGCCTCCTCAATCAGCTAAGATAACGTCCAAAACCATTCGGTTCTTGAGAGAAACAAGTCTTGTAGCCTGAAGCTCTTCGGTTATGTTCGTCATAATCTCGGTAGTGATATTAATGACATTCTCCACCACCCTGGACAATTGTCTAATTTCTCTACTATTGAATATCGGACCCCAGAATGGGACCAATCCCTTGGTAAAATCAGTAAACTGCTGCAAGGAGGTGTCAGTCTGATCAACCTCAGTCATTCCGAGTTGTCTTCGTTGCCTATTGGAAACCACGTTTGTGTTATAAAGTTGATGAGTTTTGTGATAGTCTGAAGGCGCTATATATACAGGGGGGTACAAGAAAGACAGATAACATTGGCCTGCCCATCCCCGTGGTAACCAGGTATAAGCATTTTCCCCACATACAAAATACACATTTGGAGGGGTTAACAGTGGGGGGCTGCTAAATATTTTCATTCTATATGTATAATTACAGACACTATTCTCAACCTCCATATGCCCTATTCCTTGCACACAGAAAGCAGAAGAGGTATTCAAGATAGGGATGGGCATGATGCGTTCACTGGTGACATTCCTGGTGACAAACTGCTGAAAATACTGTGAATGATTAAAATTAGCAAAATCATAAAGTTCATTTCTCAACCAAGTACTGTTTTCATTAGTAGTGTATAAATTCATACAGGCATTTGGGTCCAATGATCCCTCCCCCTCATTTCCTGCTGGATCAAATCCCTGGTGTGTTTCAATATAAGCTAAGATCATGTTATAATCTTTCTCTGAGTACTGTTTGGAGTTCTCCACATAATGGTTATACATAGCTGATAACATTTGGAACCATGCTTCACAGCTTCCTAAATATGATAAAGGCAGAGAGAGGAATAAATCGTGTATATGGATAACTGATGGCAGAAGTCCGCAAACCCAACAATCTGTCATATTAGTAGTACTATGCGTTTGATACAAATACATTTTTAGCATAGGTCTGGCGATGCCTTTCCTTATGGGGAGCTAAGGAGAACATCAAATGCTCTGGAGGGGCAACTGTAGATGGCATCATTGCTTGCATCGGATGTTTATACTCTAAATATATGAATATACTCATAAAAATTGCTAATATAACCGTTATCGTCACTACAAAGGCTATTTTTACACGCATGGTCCAAGTAGAAAACATTGGGTCATAGAAGGGTAAATATCAAGGAGCAAAAGGGCGTTCTTCTTCAGGCACAATACGGCCAAAAGGGTACATACCTAGCTAAAAGTCCAAAACTATACTGGGTCAAAGCAGACCGTCATGCCAGAGGGTTTTTCTTCCCTGTGTCCGTCTAGAGTCTCACAGGCAGACTCCTATCGTTCATCTTAAGAAAACAAAATGCCTCTGTGGAAATCAGATGTACAACCGGGCCTTTCACATGTGACAGTCTTTCTTTCTGAACAGAGTCCAATACCAAAGTTCCAGCTCTCAACTAGTTCAGTCCAGCGTCTCGCTCAGTACCTCACACAAGAATCTAGCAAACCCTGTTTATTCAAGTCTTTCCTTATCTCCTAACTGTGTCGTCTGAGGTACCGTGATGTCTTCTTGGCCGTAGGTTGTAACGCACATGACCCGGAACTTCCTGATCAGAAAATAACACAGGGGAAGGTACGTTTCCTTCAACAGCGCCACTGCTCACTGGAGTATTGGTGACAGGGTTAAGGGCAATTGCGAATTCTACTGGGTCTATTTTGCCCGATCCCGTCACTCCTTCTTCTTGCCTTTGCTCTATTTCACAGGCGTCGGAAAAAAGAACAAATGCAGTGGCGCTCTCACTTTCCTGGGTCAGAATTCCATCAGGATGCTGCTGGTCATAAGGAAGCGGAAGTGGCAACCTTTTAAGATGAGAAACATGTATCCAATGTTTCTTTCTATCCACCTTTACAGCTGTCCGCGTGGCCAGAAGGATCTGATATGGCTTAGACCACCTCGGAGCCAGGCTGGGGTCTCGCTCGTATTTCTTAACCAGTACCCTCTGCCCGGGTTCCAATCGATGTCCGGGGCCCTCTGGCAGGGGCTGCAATACAGATGCTACCTGCTGGAGAATAGAACGGAGATCTTTAGTCAAGGTATACAGGTAATCGATCAACATAGGATATTCAACATCAGTAAACGACCATGGTCTGGGCACTCCCCATACATTAGCAGGCCGCCCAAAGATCACTTCATAAGGGGAGAGCCTAGAACATGAATGGGGAGTAACTCGTAATGACATGAGGGCCAAAGGTAAGGTGTCAGGCCAGTTTAAGCCAGTACTCTCTTGAATCTTAGCCATTTTTAGTTTCAAAATTCCATTATACTTCTCCACTAATCCTGCTGACTGGGGGGTGTCGAGCTGCATGGAATTTCTGTCGTATTTGCAGCCCATCACAGATATGTCGAACAAGAGCCCATGGAAATGCCCCCCATTGTCAGACCAAATCAAACCGGGCAATCCATATCTAGGGATAAATTCCTTGATGAGGGCTTTGGCTGTAGCCAGAGCGGTGTTATCTTTAGTGGGTTAAGCCTCGACCCATTTGCTAAAGGCACAAACTACTACCAAGACATATTTCAAATTGTTGACGCGCTCCATGTGGATGTAATCCATCTGGAGTACTTCAAATGGCAAAGTCGGGGCGCGTAGTTCCCACCCAGAACATGTTCCCCTTTTCCTGGGTTATGTTGTAAACAGACCATTCAATATTGGACCAAGTGGACAGCCGTTTTTTGGATGTTGGGGTTATTCCTTACAGACAGGGTCCAATAAAGCGCAAATACCTTTAGCTCCAATATGAGCGGGGCCATAGTTACAACGGCCTGCACCAGAGCATTAGGCAGCAGCCATCTTTGTTTTTCCGCCAAATCAACCCAACAGTTATTTTCATCCAACCTTACAACTTCTTGCTCCCATCGTACCAACTGAGCTGGAGTTGCTTCTTTATGTATTTCTTTAATTCACGCTCTCTATGGTATTATTGAACAAATCAGATTCTTCCACCCATCTTGCAGAAGACGTTACAAACATAGCCGACAGTGTGGACTGAGTTGTCTGCTTAGCGACTTGATCAGCATAGGCATTCCCCTCCCCCACTTCATCCACCACTGCCTTATGGGCACTGCATTTTATTATGGCTAGTTTCTTGGGTAAGGTTAGGGCAGCAAGTAATCGTAACACCAAGGGACCATTCTGAATTTTCTGACCATGAGAGGTGAGGAAACCTCGTTCTCTCCACTGCCGCCCAAAGCGTATTGGCTGTCTGTAACCTCGAGTCCCTTCACTCAATTCACAAGCTCGTATTAATGCCACCAGTTCAGCAGCCTGAGCTGATCGATAGGGAACTCGAGAAGTCTCAACTACCGTTTTCAGTGTGGTGATTGCATATGCGGCTGTTGTTGTGCCATCTGTTAACTTGAAACAAGACCCATCCACATATAGTTCCCCTTGGGGGTCAGACAGAGGAATGTCAGTGAGGTCAATCCTCTCCTTCGTTTCTTCTTCAGTACGAAATATGCAATCATGTACATCATTTTTAGTTGCACTCGAAGGGAGAGGTAACAATGTGGCCGGATTTAACGTGGCACATCGCTTAATTGTGATATGTGGGGAAAAGAAAGTCAATTCATAACCGGTGAGGCGGGCACTTGTTAGATGCTGTGTTTTTGTTTTATTTAGCAATGCATCCACAGCATGGGGCACCATCACCGTTGGACTAGAATTTATAACTAGCCCCTCTGACTGCCGGATGGCCACCGCTACAGCTGCAGTGGCCCTCAGATACCTAGGAAGCGCTCTGGCAACATTGTCCAATGTGGCCAAGAAATAAGCGCAAGGTCTTTGCTTACCACCAAATCCTTGCGTTAACACTGAAAGTGAGCAACCGTCGACCTCATGCACATAAAGTACAAAAGGTTTACAGCAATCAGGAGTACCCAAGATGGGTGCAGAACAAAGAGCAGATTTCAAAGAGTCAAAAGAGTGCTGACATTCATCAGTCCACGGAAGAGGTTCATGCACGTCTTTAGTGGTTAAATGTAACAAAGGTTTAGCAAGAAGAGAAAAATTAGGTATCCATTGGTGACAGTAGAAGGTAATGCCAAGGAAAGCACGAAGTTCACGCTGGGTGCAAGGCACAGACATGTTAGAGATAGTAGTAATATGTTCTGGAGTCAGGCGCCTACCCTCCTTCGACAGTAGTTGACCTAAGTAGGTCATCTCCTGTCGACAATATTGGAATTTAGACAGGGACACCTTATTACCCTTCGCAGCCAGATGGTTCAACAGCTTAACAGTGGCGTCTCGACATCCTTCCTCGGTGTCTGACGCAATCAACAAGTCATCCACGTATTGCAAGAGCACATTACCAGCGGGCAAGACTAAATCATCCAGTATAGCTTTAAGGGCCTGGCTATAGATGCTCGGGCTCTCAGTATAGCCTTGGGTGCACAACAGACTCTAAAGCTTCAGCCAGATAACGAGAAGCCGAAGATTTGACGGCTATCCGGATGAATTGGGATGCTGAAGAAAGCATTCTTCTGATCAATGACCGAGAAATACTGGGCAGTTGGCGGGATCATTGTGAGTATAGTAGTGATATCAGACACCACAGGGTACTGAGGCACCACAATGTTATTAACCTCCCGCAGGTCTATTACAAAACGATATGTATCAATATTCTCGGGAGTTCCAGAATCAGAAGATTTCTTCAAAATCGGGAGAATAGGGCTTACAAATATTAGCAGCTGTTTCCTCAACCACACCCTTATCAATTAAATCCTGTATAATTGAAAGTAAGGCTCGCTCGCCAGCCGGCGAAATTTTATACTGGGGTATACGTGGCAATTTCACACCAGGTTTCAGCGTAATATGGACGGAGGGATGTCTAATTTACCGACATCCGCATCCCCCGTTGCCCACAAAGTAGTAGGGATGGGATCAAACTCAGGGGGAAGAGGTTCATTTTTAGCAAAACACTGTTTCATATTCTCATTAGGGGGTTGTATCGTCAAATAAACACCATCCGGAGAACAATAAATTTTCGCATTCAACTTCTTCAACATATCCAGACCTAATAAATTCTCACCACAATGCGAAGTCAACAATAAGGGGGAATCAATAGTAGCCGGACCAATAGTGAATGGGAGTGGTTTAGAGATGGGGATTACCACCGGAACTCCTGAAAATCCCACTGAAACATTATTTTGCCCGGACAGACCTGGGACCAATGATCGAGCAACAAAACTATTCATTGCTTCTGTGTCAATTAGAAAATTCTCGGAAGTCCCCATCAATTCCCCTTTCACATAGGGTCCTTGTTGATTGACTGGGATCGTCACTTGGTCCCTACTCTGTCCCTGGCTGTCCTATGTATAAGCATACCCATCTTGATCTCCGAATGCATAAACCTCATTGAAGTATTGCCTACCTTGAGGGTTGTCAAAATGGTTCCGTTCGAACTTGCCCTGCGCTGTCTCTTCTCTACCCATATAACTACGGTCTGGGCCACCTCGGCCACGTCCCCGCCCTCAGACAGCTCCGTTCTGTGCTAACAGTAACGGACACTGAGCCCTTCAATGTCCTTCCTGTTTACAATAAGCACACTGATTTATCCCCAATGACGGGGCCGGGCCTCCACCTCTTCCTGTCCCCACCCCTCTGGATACTGGCCCTCACGCTCCTCTTCCTTCTCCCCGTCCTCTAACGACTTGCTGCAATAACACCCGAGTCTTAAGGTCCTTAGCCTTCTTTTCAATTTTGTCCTTACTCTCATTTTCCCTATGCTCATAATACTGAGCCATACTCAATATCACAGAAGGAGTGGAGGTAGTCCAAGTACTCTCGGCAGCCTGTAGCCGCGTCGAGACTTCTGGCAACAAATTGGTCACAAAACGATTTACAAACAACCGGATCCCACCTTCTGTGGCAAGGTCCTGTCCGCTAAAATCTATGAATGTACCTTCAAATCGAGTAAAGAAATCGGAAACACTCTCATCTTTCTTCTGTTTGCAGGCGGTCAGTTTATCCCAGTCAACTTTACGCGGAGGAATCAAGGTGTGCATATAAGCAATAATTTTTGCTGGTAGAGTAGTGATTTCGTCTCGTGGCTTGTCCCCTGGTTTGCGATCCTGATCCCAGTCTTTCAACTGGTTCCACATTCCCCCTAACTCCGCCACATGATCAGTGTCATGAACCTGTCGCCATATATCTCCAGGAACCAAAAACCGAAAAAAAGTTAACATCAGCCAAAGTCATTACCGCTGAGGCTGCAGCTTCGGTCAATTCCTTATAGTAGGCCGCGGGGTTCTTACGAGGGTCAGGAAGCTGTGACTTTAAAGCTAGGACTTCACATCCTCTTCCATGGAGTGTATACCCATTGTTCCTGAAAGCGCGCCTCTACTCGGTTTCTCGTAACTACATTTTGATTATCACGCACTTCGGGTATTTCAGGATGAAAAATGGGATGCACTTCTCTCATGGGGTGTTGAGAATCCCAGTTTGGACATCTTACAAGCACTCTACATCGATATTTTACCAAAGTCTCTACGTTCTTATACACTTCTGTCGGACTTAAATCAAACTTGTGAGCTCGATCTAAAATGTCATACAATATCTGAGGATCCAACCCATCCCGGAAATATTTCTACCAAACCTCAATAAGGTAACGAGACATTTGGTGCAAAACATGCTGTTGCATGAGGGGTTCAAGGTCCCTTATGGTACTCCATAAGTCAGCTACTGTATATACATCATTCCACATCCATTTAACTGCCTGTTCTGCTTTAGCTTCTTTTTCACCATAGCCTAACGATGCTCTTGTAAACAATCGCCTAGCATTCAACCCACTCGGATCCCCTAATGGAGTATGATCCCTTACTTCAGGGGTCGCACCAGCCGATTGTGATGTCCATATGGGACATGGGGTTGCCAAAATTACAGTGGAATTTCCTAAGGGTTGCCGTGTATCAGGAATAAGGGTAGCCGTGTCTCTCAATGAGGTAGGAGTGGCACGAGATGTACCTGCAGAAGCTGGAGACACGTCTACCACTGCGGCGGAGGCCAAAGAAGCAGTGGTCGAGTGAAGAGGAACAGTGGGGTATATGCGTTGCGGCGCATATGGTGGGGGAGGTCGAACATTTAATAAATCCTCTATTTCATCTTCAGCTTCATTTCGGGTCACATAACTTTTATCAACCTGTAACCTAAATTGTCTATCCAAACAGTCAATATTCTGTTCAGTCTCCTTTTTATCATGGCAATGGCTTTCTGTGTTACAGTCTGTCCTTGTTTTATTTTAATTAATTTCTCTGCTCTAATCCGTCTCCGTTTTGCTTCTTTCTGCCATGTATTGAGGGTGTCAAACATGGCTTGCCTGCTGCGTTTAGCAAACAGACAGTCTTGCAAATACTGAATCTTTTTCTCATCAAAGGACCCTGTCAACGGCCACTGTAATTCGGTATTATCTTTAGTGTATTTATGCTACAAAGTATTAAATAAGAGTGGTGCAATCCCGTGCTTGCAATACATATCATGGCTGGGACTCCCTCTTCGTCCAGTCTCGCACCTTTCCGGCAGATACAGCCAAAACATAACTTACTAAAACACGGCATTATTTTCTCTATAGTCTAAATATTCTAGCTGAAAAGGAAAAGAAAAGTTATTTACAACACTCTCATACACATGGCCATGTTCAACTACAGTCATACACATACAATACAGACCATAACCACTTAACAACATAAAGGATAAAACAATTTCGTACCAAACAAAAGGCAGAGCCCGTCGACTCCTGCCTATTGAGAACTTGTGTACCTTTCCAAGTTTTCAGAAAAAGCCCAAAATCAAGTAGTCTTGTCCTTAGACTACCTAGAGATGGCCACACAGGTTTTTAAACCACAGACCGACCTACTGGCCATCCGGCAGCCTTCATGGTTCACCTCCTGTGTTATTCTGGCTGAGCCCGCTTTTTCAAGAGCCGCTCCAGATCTGCCCAGGATCTACCCAATCGTGACTGCCAGCATTCCCTAGAGCAGTCCGGCCGGATGTGAACTTCTTCCTCAAGTCACACCTAGGCGTCTGGTTCAGATCTCTATTAATCACCAAGTCTGTCCAAAACAGGAGCGTCTGCCCGTGCAGTCTCAATACTGCCCCGCCAGACCCCCTACGAGTTCTCCGTGGTCTCAAACCACCAAATACTCCAAATCAAAATTAAAGGGACATCCAACACAAAACAAGACGATTCACTTACCTGGTGCACTCAGGTTCGATTGCAAGTTTCTCTACTGCCAAGCTCCTGAAGACCAACACGGTCTGCTTCTGGGTTACACCTGTAGGACTCCGGCGTGGGGTCACTAGCAGCTGGGGCTCTCCTGATCGGGAGAGCGGAGTAACCCTCAAACTTCGGTCAGTCCTCCCCTCGACCAAGATCACCCTTCCCAATGTCCCGTTCTTTTCCGATTACGGAGGGACAACCCCAACGCGGAGTACCGGCGGAGTCTCCAACTGAAGTACCGAAAAATAAATAAGACCATATAGAGCTATACTTAAAATTAGCCCTAATACCAATTACCAATAATCAGTCAGTTGGCAGTGTAGAAGGCTCAATCATTTATTAAACAAACAACTCTGCCAGAGGAGCTTCTCGCGACCTAACCCCTCGAGGTCCGCCGAGAAGACTGCTGGCACATTATCAAGAGATCACATATATACTGTTACATTTCGAAACTGTTACCTAAGAAGGAAAAATACAAGTTGGTACAGGTTGGTGCAAAGGAAAGACCACATATGGGACACAAAGCATCTTTAGTTTAGCTCAGCTCGTTATAGCAAGGTAGAGGAGGGTGACTCCCTTCTGCCAGCTCTAGGAGAGTCCACACAGCACCTCCTGGAATGTGCTTATCCAGCCTACCCCCACCTACAACCTTGACAGGCCTAAAGGGCAGAAGCAGCAGCTTGTTATATTTGTCAGACTATTTCTCAAGAGAACGGCTCTTGCTAAGTGTAATGGTATGTTTCCACTAATGCTACAAGCAGACTAGCCCACAAAATGGCGCTAGTCGGGTCAATCTATATTGCCCGTGAGAAGACAAATATTGAAATAAGGCGTACATTAATCCCTAAGCTATTACATGTTGAATTTATCAATACTCGAATACCTTCACTAGACTAATAGGTACATCACGCTAATTTCTAACTGTTACTATGTGCTTCACTAGGCCTAATTCAGATTTCAGTTCCTCAATTGATAGGTCATAAGTGGTGAATACAGTGGTGAAACAATGTGTAAAATCAAAAGATGATGGTTAATTAAAGAATATCAAAGAGTAACATTTCAACAAATCATCTAATCATAGTTTACAGATAGCAAGAGAATTCCAATTGGTCATTAAGCCCATTGGGCTTCATCGAATCAAGTTTGAAAATCCATTCATTTTCTTTCTGTAATAGTCTTTTGTTGACATCTTGATCTTCCACATTCATGATGGTTTCTAGAACCATGAATTGTAATTGTGAAACATTGTGTCTGCGTTCATTAAAATGGACTGCTACCGTCAATTTCACATCGATCCTCCTAATGCTACTTTTATGTTCTGAGAGTCTCGTTTTGATTTTTCTGATAGTTTTGCCCACGTAAACAAAACCACATGGGCATTTAAGTGCATAGACTAAATTCATTGAGTCACAGGTTGCTGTTACTTTCAGGCAAATGGGTATCCCACTACGAGGGTGGTTGATTATAGTTCCTTTAATGATGGCGTGACAGTTATTACAGTTAAGGCAAGGTAGAGTACCTTTAGGTTGAATCATGTTTGATGAAGAACTGGTGGGTTTGAGTATGTCTAGGATGTTTTTGCTTCTGCTGAAAGCGAACCTAGGTCTTTCTTTGAATATCCCATTAAAATCAGGTTCATTGGATAAGATTTCCCAATGTTTCAGAATAATTTGTTTATAAGTGTGACTTTTGGTGGAGAATTTTGAGACTACTACCATTCGTTTTTCATCTGATCTTACAGTAGGTTTCAATAATTCAGTACGTGTTTTAGCTGAACACTTTTCTTCTGCTCTCTTCAAAATTACCGGAGGATATCCACGTTCTTGGAATCGTTGAATCATATTCTGTACTTGAGCATTTGACTCACAAGGTTCTGACGCTATCCGTTTTGCTCTGTATAGCTGTGATATGGGTAAATTGTTTTTTAGAGAAGACTGGTGAAAGCTTCTGTTATGCAATAGATTGTTTAGATCCGTGGACTTTTTGAATAAGGTAGTGGTGATCTTGTTTCACCAGTGTATTTACCACTTGTGAGCTATCAATGATTCTTCTTTAACATATATATTATTGACATCCATTCGTTTATCATTTTTACGAAAGCTTTCTTCTCCGCTGGCTACTTTATAATGATTCTTGCACGCTCACTGCCCGTTCCAATATGGCCGACACCCGATATCACATCAGATCACGATAGAGAAGTATGTTTTTTATTTCTACTTCCCAGCATGCTTATTATCTAAACCAACGCGATGCACACAATGGGTGTCCGCGTTGCTGACGGCGTTTAATCCTTTTTGGAAACGACGACCCTCGGGTCATTTTGGAGAGATTTTTATGACCACCGAAGATTTCGTTATGTGTCACTTTCTGAAATTCCGATCACTTATTCACCTATTTGGATCACCACGGTAAAAAAGATTACTCGCACGCAGCTAGTTCATTTTCTTTCTTTCACCATTCATGTTCACAAATAAGTGCACCGGTCGCGCTTCATACTTTCCTGTAGAGATGATTTATACTTACATAGTAGAGTTTCTTTTTCACTTTTTTAATGATACCACGGTTCACGTATTGCACCATACTTTAGTAGAGCTTTGAACACCCTGATTCACGGTCTAATAACAAGTTTTCCCTAAATTTATATCGGGCTATGACTATGACGGTTCTTTCCCTTTCGTCACCTTGTTTTCAGTCCTTGATTATCTAGTACATTAATCACTTTTTATAAAAGCTATTTAGTTCGTAATTTGATACATGATGTAGTGAATAGTGTGGGTCCTCATTATACATTTGTATTCGTAGATTCCCCTGATGAAGTGCCATGCTGGCACGAAATGCATTGGGGCCACTTCATATATGAGTGTACTCCATTAGGAGCATGAAGAAAACATTAATGTGAAATACAACATTGAGTGAAATTCTTCACGTACAAGTGAAATAAACTGATTGATGCAACCACAAAGGATCTTTTCCAGTTGTGTTAAACTAATACTTTTTTGGTGAATTAACCTTTGATCATCTATTTGGAAATCGCTGCTGCGATTTTGAAAAAGTTGCGCCCAGAGGGTTGCCCCTTAATTTAAGGGATGCATTTCTTGATTATCCCTTGCATGACCCCGGTCATAAATCATCCTTGGTGAACCGTCATAATTTGGGTCACAAATCATATTCTTTGTTTGTCATACACCTTATTTGCCAGAAATCATATGTACATCACCAATTTGCACATTGGTTAATTCTTTTGCAGGCTTATCTCCTGGCTGGCTGCTTTTGACGTTTGAATTCGCATACACAAATAAAAAGAAAATCACATGCACAAAGTCTTCGCTTTGATCATCTTGTCCTGTGACCATTGTTTTGATGCATTACATATATAGTAACTGCATTGTTGAATGAATTTTGAGACCAATAAATCATTCCCAATATTGTAATCTGGATACTGCTGTTTTGACCGTTTCACATTTTTATCTCCTTTCTTGTCCCGTCTGGGTCATATTTAAAATATACGTACAGGCATCGTATGCTATTTTAAGATCAAGGCTAATGAGGGAAGACAAAAAGAATGGATTTGTAAACAGTAGGAAATGAAAGGAGGAGGAAACAATGGAGTTGGGGGAAAAAGAAATGAGAACTTGAGGCCTTTCAAAAGGAGAGGGAGAGAATATCCTCATTTGAAGATAGGCACAAGCTTGCCAAAGAGAGATTGTTGGAGCAATTGTCCCAACCCTCAGAATGTTAGGAGCACACAGGGGAGCTTCACTTTACTTAAGGGCTTGGGTGGTTATGCTTTTGAGCGAGGGATATATGGGACCTTTCCTAAAATCAATATCGATATCAGTCTTGCAGTATTATAGTCTGGATGCCTTAAAATGATTCAGTGCTGCAACTTGGTGTGAGGCCATTGAAATTGATTTTGCTGCTGCTCCAGTAGAAATTCTCCTGGAGAAGCAGCCCTCCGACTACAACTGCTGGTGACCACCCACATTAATGTCACTGGAATTTCTCCTAGCACCCAAAATCATGCTAGGGGACGCCAAATCACGCTTGCTCTCATCAGCTCACATTTTTGCAGTCTAAACAGAGAAAAAAATTCTGCCAAGCTGCTATTAGCAGAAATTGGCTAAAACAGAGGGGTATATTCTCAAGAAGTTATTGCAGAGTTATCGACACTTTATCGCAGACAAAGTTGCAGTAAATTTATAACCCAATTCAGAAGCTGGTGCTAACAGCCCATAGCACCAGTTTACCTGCAATACCAGCCACAAAAAACATCCCCACAGATGACCCCCGCAACTATCGCTAATGAGATGCAGAGTAGGCGTTCCCATGCAAAAAGCAGCAACAACACCACCTCAGAACATTCTCAACGACCAGCCAGATCAGCGATAAGACCACAAAACATGCGATAAGGCGCTTTAGCAGCAGAAAATTAACACCTGCTCTGACCTAGTGTAAAGTCGGACCACAGCCTGCACCAGAAAAGGGAGCCCAGCCCACAGCCACACCAGAAGTACAACAGATGCCATGAAGCCACTGATCATGCAGCTGAGACCCCCAACAGGGCCACAACACCCACCACCACCATCCCCAGGACCCCCCCTTCCCCGGGCTCCCTCCAGTCAAAGACATGCCACATCAACTACACAGAATCATGTACCAAATAATCCACCTGATGTCGCACAATCACATGTGGTGACATGCATGTATTGTCACAAAAATTAGCATAACAAATTCACCTTCAAATTCACAAATGAAAATGTATTAAAAGAAACACAGAACAGAAATGAAGACACATGACAGCTCTCATTGGGACAATCTGTAGGTCACATCCTGCAAGACGAAAATCATAATGAGAAGGTGCGTCTTGCGTACATCAAAGGACAGCGAGAGGGCAAAGAAGAGAGACAGAGATACAGAGAGAGAGAAACATCGCAGGCTGCACACCCGCTCAGCACTTAAGGTGCCCCTACCTCAGTGCACCCAAAGTCACCGTCCCGTGGCGGTGTGCCTGTGCCAGCCACAATGTATCCAGTGCCACCAAGTCTGTGTCCCCAAAGTCATGGACCCTGTATGATTGGGTATCATGTTGCGAACGCCATCATGTCACCTCCGGTCCTGGGGAATGTTGTGTTGCAGGGCCCGAGGCCCTCATGCCTACATTAACACCTCACATATGCACCCAGTTAGAGAGTGGAAATGGCGTCAAGCCCGTGCGCCGGCCCTTTTTATTGGCAGGGTCACATGTCCTGTGATGCGTGTGCTGGATGGGTGTGGTGTGGGTGTAAACCAGCCGTGAGGGAGTGGCTGTGGCATGCTGACAACTAGACCTGTGATCAGCTGATCACTACCATGAAGACCTGGGACATGTAGCATTGCCGTCCCCCCTGTGAGCGTAAACGGAATGGGCTGGCCTGGCATATGCCAGTCCAGCATAAGGCTTTGTAAATGACCCCGGGGCCCTGGGCATGGTTCTGTACTGGGCTGGACAAGGAAGTAACTAATTCGTTTGTCCCTGTTGTTGTGTCAGTGCCACCCGGACCGCATTCGGCAATGTGTCACCTTGTGACCCCAGTTCTACGACATGAGCCACGTGGACATAAGAGGAGTCCAGTGAGCCTACATTCATCCATACTTCCACACTTGAAAGACCATAGACATGAGACATCTGTGTGATTATGAATGTTTAATGCACATTGAGTGGATTGTTACATCTGAAGCAGTACAGGGCCCTGCAAACCCCACATGATGATGTTGGCCCATGGAGGGCCAGTCCGAGTCCTTCAGGGAATGACAAGCCCAAAGGAAGAGGAAGAGTTCTTCCGCAGTCTGTTTGCTGTGTCATTGGTGATCAAACAGCATATGGCAGTCCATGTCAAGGTCCAAGGTGAGTGCCGAAGAGTGCATCGGGGGACAGTGGAAGGTGATGATGCAGAGGGCAGAATCAAGCTGAAACCGCCCCTATGGCGGAGATGCATGCACTGCGTCTTTCGGTACCATGATGGCAGGTTCATTGTCACCAGTGTTGGTGTGCTCTGCATGTTATGTGTGTGCTGAATTTTGGGGGAGTCACCCCTGCAGCTCTGATTTTGCTGCTCTTTTCCCTTTCATGCAGTGTGCCTTTGACTTTTTTGCTTGTACAGTGCTGAGATGTAGCATACTTGGGCACATTGGTCTCTTAGTGGGAGTTGGTGGTCTGAAGCATGGTTATTCTGCAGATGTGCTCTACTTCGTTGTGCATATATGCCATTGTGCCCATCTACCCCCGTCCCCCCAGTCCCTGGTCATTACTCACCCTGGTGCTGTTGTGTCCGGACATGCTGACCAGTGTCCGGTCCCCCAACTCCTGCCATCGTCTCCCCACTGATGACTGTGGAAACCATTTCCTCCATATCGTCCAGATCCTCCTGTGGCGGAGGACTCCCACCTCCAGTCTGCATTTGCTGCCTTCCGGTTGTTGGCGAGTTTCAGCTTGGTTTTGCGCTTGACATAATTCCAGCGCCTCTTGACTGCTTCCATTGCCCTCTTCAGCACTCCGACTGCATTCACCTTGTCCACGATTGATTGATATAGTCCATTTTTTTTGTGCCAATGACACAGTGGAGGTGACGAACAGTTGTTGATGGTGTTCTATCACCTCCTTTATCAGGATCCTGTTTTACCGCAGACCGATGCACTTCTTCCTACTCTTCTTCTCCTTGGCCTTCCCAGACCCCGAGGTCTCAGGCTGGTCCTCTGGGGGGCTTGTGGGGTTCTGGTTCTCCTCCGTACTTGCTCCGGCAGCGTCCATTGTGCTTCACTATTGTTTGCCATTTGTTTGTCTGTTTTTTTCTACTTTCATGGTGATTTTTCCCTCCCGCCTAACGCATGTGAATTGCAGGCCTGTCGCAGATTTCTGTATCACGATTGGCTTTTTTTGCGTTCGTGTTTTGCATTTTGGTGGAGTGGCATTTGGAGACTATCGCATGGTACGACCGTGCTGTGAATATTTGGTTGACACGGCGTAATTTTACCTCGATGGACTCCGATGTTGAGTGTTGGATTAAGTTACTTTTGCTATGGTTATCACATTGTTCTTGAGAATATCTCCCAGAGTTGCTAAATTTCACAAATTCTGTGAGCGAAATGACATTTTCTGCCCGGGCCTAGATAGAATGAGGTACGAGTGAAATCTGCACAACACGCGCAGGTTGGAGTAATAGATTTTGGTGAATACTCTCAGTTGTGGATGCACACACAGCTCCTAGCCAATAAGCAGACTGAGATCGACAACCTGCTTCACCTGCAACCAACATGGACCTGTTGTCTCAGGCAAACACAACCATAACCATAAGTCTCAGTTTGAATTTATCAACAGAAGCATTGTTTGGTTAAATTCAGTTTGAAAATGTAGAAATACACCAATCTTTCAATTGTTGTCATACATTCTTTAAAGCAGCAGCACTTTGCACCAGGCTTCCATCAGAATTCCAAAGTGCACATTAAATAAAAGTGGAAAAGAATGAGCCTCATAGGATTCCACAAGTGAATTTTTTTAGAATTGATTCATATGTTTCCTGTGACCTGCCTGAGCGTAAGACCAAGACCAATGGTATTCTGCTATTCTGTGGCTGTAGCGGTTTTCACATGATCATGGATTTGTTGTATTTGCCACATAATCCACCATATGCTGCAAAATTTGCAGATTTTTTACAAAAAAGCTTAATTTTAGCTTAAATTTATCAAGTTACAAAAAATTTAGCGTCAGGTGTCACTGTGCAACAAAAGACACTTCATAAAGGATGACTGTTCACCTTTCAGTTGCATATTGCTGTATTTGGGTGTTAAGTTAGTACTAATAAGGTGAAACCTTTGTCCAACAGTGTTAACATGTATAAAATTATAAAAAAAGAAATTACATTTTTTTTAATAAAATAATAAACTGATACTATCACAAAATGTGCTGCATTATATTGCATAATTTGCATTTGCTTGCCACACAATTTAGTAAACCCTGCTGCATAATTTTATCTTCCACAGCAGCATAATTTCAGAAGCCCTGGGTAAGACTCAACCCCTTAACTGGTAAATAAACAACTCACTAGTCCCATCTATGGACTTTGGACTTTTCTAAGTTTCTAACTTTTCCATTAGAGGCTAAGCACTAAGAACTGGAGCTTCCACAAAAGCTGAGACGGACAACCAGAGTGCCTCTCGATCTGGTTAAATGTACATAAATATTTCAGAACCCAAGTGACTTTGAAACTAACTTCCAACAATGAAATTCTAAATTCCTTGAGTATCTTTTGATTTAGTCTCTCTGGATCTCACCCAAATATTTGCCAAGACATTACTTAGCCCAGTTTGTGGTTAACGGTTTCTGTCACCCTATTGGTTAACTAAACATTTAGGACAGGCATCTCAATTCACATATTGGTGGCCAATGACTCCCTACGGCTGAAAATCAAGGCTACATTTAACCTCTAAACTATTGTGACCAGACAGATTAGAGGGGACTTCAACTAAAAGAAAAACAGTTTTGAGCCTAGTGGAGCATCAGATACAGACATGTACAGAATGTAATGCTCCTAACCCTCACTGCATTGTACAATAAACCTTGATAATTCAGGGAACCAAAATTGGCCAACCGTGACCCCTATATTCTGTGGAATGGGCATTAAAATGTTTAACACCCTTACTTGTGGCTGTGAGGCAGTAGAGAAACAAGACACATTAGAGGTATTAGAGAAATCTTACCCAGAGGTGTGACTTATAAGATACTTGCCTTTTTTCCATAGGTAACTAGTTGAGCCAAAAAACACAACCCAATTCCCAATCATCTTTCAGAAAGTAAACGTCACTTCCTTGATTGCAGCCACAGGTGCAGAAATACTCTGCAGCTCCAAAATTCATTCTAAACGCCAAAGGAACTATAGTTCAGACACTTCTACATGACTGAATGACTGTCAACCAAGGGACATATATTTTTCAAAATGGTACCCGTGGTTTGACATTGACCTTTGTCAACTTGAGTAACCTGTGCTATACTTTATTTATTATCAACTACCACACCTCCTCAATTGAGACATCTTAACCACATCTGCCACTTGAAAGCTCTTGCTACTGGGGTCCTCAAATCCCATGAGTTAAAAAGAACAAGTAATATCACACTGGCAAACTGACAGATACTCCCTACAAAACACATTTTTTCGTGAGTCCTATGATTACAGCAGAATATGGGGGAGGTGTCTATCCTTCGGGATGAAAGAACCTTCTTTAAGGGTCGGGCTGAGAAAAGGCAAGGGTCCACACAATACAAGTGCGCCAGGAAATGGTCCATGACTTGTAAGATGCCATGCTGACATGAGGACAAAAAAAAATACATGAGACCAACAGGGAAAAAAACCCTCTACAATAAGACAGATCCCAGCTCAAAACACACACTAGTTTCAAAAGTATGGCCAACATAGTGACCAGCTAATCCTTCAAGCAAAGCTCTCTTTCATTCCCCCAATCCCCCTAAGCAGAAAACACCAAAACATTGTCAAATGTACGAAATTGTGACAATCTGCCCAGGAGAAAAATGCACACTTGCAGCCCATGGTCAGACAATATCAGATATGGAACCTGAGAGAAGAGAAGGGCTAATCATGGTTCTAAAGGAGCTGAGATAGAAAATGCCCAAAAGAAAATCTTCCAGGGTTGGCCAACGCCAAACAGTTCCATGTAGATCTCCCAAAAGTAGTCAGCCACTCGTTTGATGTGAAAGAGACTAGAACACTGTGCCTTGCAAAAAAAGCAATACTTCTTTGGAAAATAAAAGCATAGAGCAGTGCTTCCCAAACTTTTTAAACAACAACCCAATTTTTAGAATGAAAAACTTTGGTGACTAGCCTAGCTTTAACAGACATGAAGCAGGGCAATTCTTTTAATGTAATAGTAGACATGCTTTCAACTTGCTGTGAATTATCAAAATAACATACTATTTACAATTTTTACATTCCTCTTTAACAGATATTGTTTGTAAATGTCACGGTGTCACAAGCCTTTCAACTTATCTATTCAGGACTCTAGGTAAGTTATTGATCTTCCCATAGTAGTAGCAGATGGTGAGCTGCACTGGAAAAGGCTGTTTACAGCCAAAACGCATTGGAGGAGCTCTGTGTTACATTTCCTAAAATAAAACTCGCTACAATCAGCAGCGTCTCCTGGGGTGCCCACATCTTTTTCGGTAGCTGACGAATTTGCGTGAGGAAAGTATATACATATATATATATCACCTCCACGTTGGTTCACCACTCGGGATTTTTTCAGCGCTCGTGCATGTGCGTAATCCTGCGGCTGAACCCACGCCGCTCATTTATGCCAACAACTTTTCCCAAAGGGGAAAAAACGGGTCGCACAACCAGTTCGAGTTTTACAGCAATCTCCTTTTATTGCTTATAGTTACACAGGGCAATAGCGCATATGATCTACGCGTTTCGGTGTATATATTTTTTTTCCTGTGGAAACTAGGTCCTAACTATAACTGCCTACTGGCGACCGCCAGTAAGATATATATATATATATATATATATATATATATATATATATATATATATATATATATATATATATATATATATATATATATATATATAATTGTCAACCGGCACCGAAGTTATTGGTAAAAGAATAAAAGCTTTTCCTATGGAACCTAGGTCCTAACTATAACTACCTACTGGCGACCTCAGTAGGTAATATATATATAGTTTACCTACTGGCGGTCACCAGTAGGTAGTTATAGTTAGGATATAGTTTCCATAGGAAAAGCGTATTTTCTTTTCCCAATAACTTTGGCGCCGGGTGAAGAATGTTCACGAAATTCTCAAAACTAGTGGCCCGCTCAGGTCAGCTCCCATCCTGAAAGTTTCAGGGTGATTCATCAAGTGGGGACTGAGAAAAAAGGGGTCCCAAAACACGTTTTCCCCACGTAATTTTCCATAGGAAACTTTAGACAAAGCTACAGCCGGAACTGCTGAACGGAATTACACCAAATTTGGCAAAACGGTAGCCCTTGGTCCAGAAAGAATTGTTATTGTTAAATGGTGTAAATCCATTCAGTAGTTCCTGAGAAATTTGAAAAAGAAAAAATCATGATATCTATAGCAACGGTGGGTTCGAGAACCCTCCCGAGCACAAGCTTTACTCTGATTGGCTGTCAACACTCCAAAGCCAGAAAGTGTTGGCAGCCACCTTGCTAGTCACAAGGAACCAGTAAAGAAAAGTGAAAAATGAAGAAAAGGTGGCAGGGTAGAAACTCCCTGACCCCCTAGGCCTGCTCAGTGTGTCCCAAAAGGACCCCCAGGGCCCAAAAACTATTTTTTAAAAAGAAATCAGTGGAATTTGCGCTAGGGTCACGAGTCCCACTGAAATTTAATGAGGCCCCCGGGTGGGCCAGGTCCCGGGGGCATTGCCGAAATGGCGAGGACCACAGGACACAAGTGGACTTCATCGTCCGTGCGAGCAGTAGTGCACCAGAAGCCACGTTTTCAGCGTGGTGTAAAAAGGAGCATGGCCTAGGAACACCTCGCTGCAATGCAGCTCTCTGGCACTTACTGGAGGTACCTGGTGGGCTACGTGGCCACCAGGGACCTTTAGGATTCAAGGGGACCTAATAGGGATGTTATAGTTAGAAATTAGCATTTATAAAACCTTAGAAATTATTTTTTTTAAAATAGGACTGAGGCACATTATAATTAGAAATATTCATTTAAAAATCATTGAAATTCACTGAAAATACCATAGGTTTCAGGGATGTTATAGTTAGAAATTAGCATTTAAATAAACATTGAAATTAACTGAAAAAACCATAGGTTTCAGGCACGTTTTAGTTAGAAATTAGCATTTAAAAAACCTTAGAAATTCACTGAAAAACCATAGGTTTCAGGGATGTTATAGTTAGTTGGACATTTTACTCTTACAAAAGCATAGAAATTCCGCCGTTATAGTTAGATCAGCTAACTATAACTTGTGCACCCTGCAATGCACTGCTGATGATGTCACATATTACATCATTCATGACATGGTCAGTGACATCACTGATGACATCACTGATGACATCTCAAATGACATCACTGATGACATCCCTGATGACATCATCCAGTGACTGTGTGTTTGTTTAAAGTTTAAATGTGTTTTATATATATGCCAAGGTGTATTGAAGAATGAGTGTGTGAAAAAGTGTCTGGATGGAGGATTTAGTAGGTGCATGACTGACTGTTTAAGTGAGTGATAAAATGTGTTTTACTGAATGCATGGGTTAGTGACTAAACTGTGTGAATTTCTGTATCAGTCTGTCTGTTGTTGTATAAGCTGCTGCATGGGTTGATCAGTAGCTACATGAGTGTTGATATGGTTTATGAGTTGGTTGCCTGAGTATTTGTATGGGTGACAATGGGACTGGTGCAGCCATTTTAAAGGAGGGGTGTGGCAATCACTTCGGGTTCAGCGGCATCAGAAGAAGGCAACCCTCGCCGAAAAGCGTTGTGCCACAAGCTGTCATCCAAATTGGTCTTATTACAAATCCTGCTGTGCCCTCTAAAGTACTTGCAACTCAAGTGTTGTCCCTTTTGATATTTTTCGCGCTGTCCAGCAAAGCAAGAGAGGACTTGCTCTACAAGTGGCCAGGGCTTTGTTGGCTACAAGTTTCTCACAATCCTCCAAGGTTTCAGAATGCCTCGGCCCGCCACCGAAGCATGTCTAATCAAAGCGTCACTGTCAAGCACAATCTGTGACTACACGGGGTGACGCGATCACTGAATCAGTGTTGCACAGCGCGGCTGATTCATGCTATTGCGGCTGGGGCATCTGGGGACCCAAGGAAGTCCTTGAAACAACCAAAGAAGCAGGACTTACCACCTACACACCCCTTTGCCAGTCACATTAATGCTCACTATGGGCTTCATGGGGTCCTGCAGGGAATATGTTCTCAGAGATGGTGCATGCTGGGAGCTGTAGTTGTGCCATCCAAGACTAAAGCACAATCCGAACACAACGAATCAGGACCAGCTGAATTCCCACCAATGGGAATGTTGCAGCCATTTCAAAGGAGGGGTGTGGCAATCTCCCGGTATCAGTGACATCAGAAGGAGGCAAACTTCGCTGAAACGCGTCATGCCACAAGCTGTCATCCAAATTGGACTTCCTACAAATCCCTGCTGTGTCCTCTTAAATACTTGCAACTCATTTGTTTCCCCTTTTGATTGATATAAATATATCAATATATATATATATATATATTGCTCTCTCTTCATACGATCAGGTACATAATGCACTCCTTTAAATAATTTTCACGTGTCCAAGAAGCTTGAAAAAGTTGATTTAGACATCAAGCCAAGGCAAACCCTACGCGTTTCGGCGATAAATCGGTCATTTATGTCTAAATAAACTTTTTCAAGCTTCTAGGGCTTGTGAAATTATTGAAGGAGTGCATTACGTACCTAATCGTACGAAAAGAGAGCGATGTGATACAGGGTAACCTTGGACCCTGAAATGCACCGTCGTGAGAGTGTCCCGGTGAATCAAGGAGGTGGAAAGGTGAAATAAATATATATATGTATATATAAATATATATTTATATATACATATATATATATATATATATATATATATATATATATATATATATATATATATATATATATATATATATATATACATATATATATGTATGTATATATATATATATATATATTACTTAAAATATTTTCCCCAACACTACTACTCCCAGAAGACACCTTGCAGACTCATCATGAGCGGCCCATCAAAGGGCGCGCCACTACGTGTATAAAGAAGGACTGTGGTTGGACAGTGCAAGTTTCCCGATACCACCAGCCTCTGAGGAAGAATGTGAAATTTGAAACGCGTCAGGCAAAGATGGCAGCAGGACTGTGAAAGTGATCAGCTGGCTGGTGCTTCCATACCGTTCATGAAGGCTGAAGCTTGGAGCTCCCCGTCGATTCTCGAGTGCATCTCTCATTACGATACCACGCTGGAGCAGAAAGATTGAAGCGGCAGTCATGCTGCCGAGTATGCACCACCCTATGAAGTTAGGGCCCACGGGGGCGAGTATACAACTTGCCTCTGGATGTGGGATATCCACGTGGGATTTAGGAAGCACACGCTGACTGAGGCTCATCTGTGGGCTTGAATTTACCAACAGTTTTAATAATGCACTGTAAAGGAATGCAAATATTCTCCTCCAACACTACTACTCCCAGAAGAGACCGCGCAGACATGAGTGGCCCATTAGAGGGCGCACCACTACGTGTATTAAGAGGGACTGTGGTTGGACAGGGCACGTTTCCCAATACCACCAGCCTCTGAGGAAGAATGTGAAATTTTAAACGCACCAGGCAAAGGTGGCAGAAGGACTGTGAAAGGGATCAGCTGGCTGGTGCTTTCATACCGTATATAAGGGCTGACGCTTGAAGCTCTCCATCGATTCTCGTGTGCATCTCGCATGACGATACCAGGCTGGAGCAGTAATATATATATATATATATATATATATATTTAATTTTTTTTCCAGGTAACTCTTCACAAAAAACTTTTTTTTTTAAGAAAGAAAGAGCCCGGACTACTATGGCTAGTCAGCTGCAATTTTATTTGTTTTCCATAGGAAGTGCAACAGCAGCCATGACGCGTTTCGTCCCTCAAGGGGGACTTGATCACATGACGTGCTCATGGTTAGACAGTTGGTTTAAATATTTTTGTGTTTTTTTAAATGCATATACCATGTGACTTAAAACCTTAAAGTGCCAGTGCAGAACAATACTTTTAAACAAATTTGAAGTGATAGTGCAATATATACATTCCTGTGCAAAATATGCCATATATTGAACATCTTTCCTGAGGCTCAAAAATTGATGCTTAAATGCATGGTACAGAGGCGCATTGAACCCACGAAGGTGATTAATGCAAATATTCTCCTTTGACTGCAAAACCCAGAATGCACTTGGTTGGAAGCGCACTTAGCGCGGCGCACTGGGGGCCGTTAAACTATATAAATAGCAGCAGGTAATCATATAAGGAGAGATCATTGCGCCATCTGCAAGCAGAACCCCTGATGAAGAGGGGCCCTGCCTTGAAACGCGTTGGGACTTCACTACAATTACCGATGGTGCCGAGGCAATTTGAACCAACACACCGGAGGGTGGGCACGTTGTTGTGTGCCTCTTCAAAGCTTCGGGCGTTTGTTGAACAAAATTAGGACACGGCGGCCCTACCGTGGAAGAGAGCACCATCTTGCAATTCAAAGAGGCTGGGGCGCGATACTGAATTGAGGCCGTTTTTCCAGCACAACGTGCCATAAATGAAAATAATTTGCCCTGACACTTCGGAGCCTACCAAGGATCCAAAATATGCTTTTAATGACACAGAGGCGCATTTAACCTACGAAGGTGATTAATGCAAATATTCTCCTTTGACTGCAAAACCCAGACTGCCCTTGGTTGGAAGAGCACTTAGCGCGGTGCACTGGGGGTCGTTAAACTATATAAATTGCAGCAGGTCATCATATAAGGAGATGTCATTGCGCCATCTGCAAGCAGAACCCCCGATGAAGAGGCGCCCTGCCTTGAAACGCGTTGGGACTTCACTACAATTACCGATGGTGCTGAGGCAAATTGAACCGACACACCGGAGGGTGGACACGTTGTGTGAGCCTCTTCAAAGCTTCGGGCGTTTGTTGAAGAAAATCAGGACACGGCGGCCCTGCCATGGAAGAGAGCACCATCTTGCAATTCAAAGAGGCTGGGGCGCGGTACTGAATTGAAGCCGTTTTTCCAGCACAACGTGCCACAAATGAAAATATTTTGCCCTGACACTTCGGAGCCTACCAAGGATCCAAATATGCTTTTAATGACACGCAGTGACCGATGGTGCCGAGGCAATTTGAACCGACACACCGGAGAGTGGGCACATTGTTGTGTGCCTCTTCAAAGCTTCGGGAGTTTGTTGAAGAAAAATGATATATATATATATATATTTTTTTTTTTTACAAAGCAGGAAGGGTCCTTCCGGGATCGGCTCCCACGTCAGGTGGCGCGTTGATCGGCGAACCCAAAAGCCGGTCAAAATGTCAATTTAAATTCCAAAAGTTGGGTGAAAGCAAACGCAGACTCGGAGGTTGGTCTTTTGCTGCAAAATTTATTCTCAGGTACCGATACGCGTTTCAACAAAAACCTGTGTCTTGGTCACACGATATCCATCAAGTCAAATACGCAATGTATAAGTAAATAGTGAACATAAACGAGGCACCGTTGTATGCGAGTCACATGATTTTAAACATTGCATGCATTACTTAGTGGTCAAAATACAATTGTTTGGACATTATGAAAACATGTACATAGGACATTTATGCCTATTGCGTTTGATTTTGCACTTTTCATTCAGCAGAAATAAAATACATCGAGTACTCCGAATTATTTGCAGTAATCAAGTTATCGTGATCTAATCCCATAAAGAGTCCTTCAATTCAATGTAAATGAAAAACAGGGGGAATTCCTTTGGCGCAGTCTAGTGCCATGTTATATAGAAAATCCTATTTCATCACAAAAATTCATCAGAGAAAATAACTAACAATTTAAGCGAGCCTTGTAGTATGCGAGTCACATGGCATTGAAAATGGCAGCCATCTTTAAACAGTCAAAAAACCTTTAGTTCAACCTTTAAAAAAAACGGTCAATACATAGGTTTGAACTAAAGGTTTTTTGACCGTTTAAAGATGGCTGCCATTTTCAATGTCATGTGACTCGCATACTACGAGGCTCGCTTAAATTGTCAGTTATTTTCAAAAAACCGTGGCCACACAGAGAGAACTTATTTTATTCACAGCGAATGGTGGCGACCCACTTGGGGGTTATTTTTGGACTTCAAGACCCATGAATCATAGCGTAGTATACTCACCTGGTATCTATCGCATTGAAATAAAAGAGGGGATGTCCTTGAATGTCAGTGTTTGCCATTTGCTTTGATGTCTGCCTATGATGAAGGGCAATACAAGCCCGAAACGCGTAAGCTAATTTTAAACGTTGGGGCTTTGATGTGCCGATTGACTCTTGCAGCGGTCAGCTATTTTGTTGCCAGCGAGTGCACCTCATCCGGTTGGGTCAATCTTTTTTTCATATATATATATATATGTATATATATATATATATGTGTTATATTTTACCTACTGGCAGTCGCCAGCAGGTAGTTATAGTTAGGGCCTAGTTTCCCTAGGAAAAGTGTTTTTCTTTTCCCAATAACTTTGGCGCTGGTTGGTGAATCTTCGCGAAATTTTCAAAACTAGTGGCCCGCTCTTGCCAGCTCCTGTCTTGAAAGTTGGGGGGTGATTCACGATGTGGGGGCCAAGAAAAAAGGGGGTCCCAAAATGTGTTTTCCCCATGTAATTTTCCATAGGAAGCTTTAGACACAGCTGCAGCCCAAACTGCTGAACGAAATTACATCAAATTTGGCAAAAAGGTAGAGCTTGGTTCAGAAAGAGACCTTTTTTTATAATGGTGTAAATCTGTTCAGTAGTTCCTGAGAAATTAGAAAAATAAAACTTTTGATATCTAGGGACGCGCTGGAGTCGCGACCCCTCCCGAGCACGAGCTTCACTGTGATTGACTGCCAACACTCCAAACCAGGAAGTGTTGGCAGCCATCTCGTTACTCAGTAGAACTAAGTCACAAGAAAAAGAAAACAGGGAAACAAAGGTGATATGGAAGAAAAGGGGGCAGGGTAAAAATATCCTGACCCGCCCAGGCCTGCTCAGGGGGTCCCACAAGGACCCCCTAGGCCCAAAAAAGCATTTTTTAAATATACTTTTGGCGTACTTTGTGCTAGGGTCGTGAATCTCATCAAAATGATTTTAAAAAATGAAGCACAGGCTCTCGCGCTTCATTTAATTGAGGGCCTCGGTTGACCAGATACCAGGGGCATTGCCCACATCCTAATTTGAAAATGGCATGGGCCCACGGGGGCCGCCGCAGCCCCGGGGACTACCACCTCCCTGGGGCTATGACAATAATACTGTGGGAGGGCACTCGGCCCTCCCGCAGCCCCATGGACCGCCACCCCCGGGGCTTGATTTTTAATGTGTGGGAAGGCCTCCAAGGCCACCCAAAACCTGGGGAATACCACCCCGGGGGCTTCTTTTAAATATTTGAGGGGCACACGGTCCCCCCGCTGCCCCGGGGACTGCCACCCCCGGGGCTATGCTAATGAAAGTTTGTGGGAGGAAACGCGGCCCTCCCACAGCCCTGGAGACTGCCATCCCGGGGCTTCATTTTAATGTGTGGGTGCCTCCAAGGCCCCCAAGCTCCAGGGATTGCCACCCCTGGGGCTTCTTTTAAATATTCACGGGGGCACTGCCCCAGGGACGGCAACCCCCGGGACTTTCTATAAAAATTAAACAAACCTGTATTTGGGGGCTCAAGCCCCCACAAACTCCCCGGGGACCATCACCTTCCTGGGGCACTAATATGCAAATGCAGGGGTCCATTACAGACCCCCAAGCCCCGGGGATCACCACCTCCCCGGGGCTTTACTCACATTGGGAGGGGGGCCGCACGGCCCCCTTCCTGGAGCCTTTCATGGCCCTGGGGACCACCACCCCCTCAGGGCCAGCTCCTGCAGTGTCCTGGGGATGTTGTTGTTTGCTATGGCAGGGCAGGAGCCGTGCGGCTCTTACCCTGTCATAGCAAATACTGCTTTGGATTTTTGAAGCGAGAGCAGGGAAACCACAGAGCTGCGTTGCAGAGAGGTGTAAAAAGGGCAGTGGCTTTGGACCACCTCTCTACAAAGCAACTCTGTGGCGCTTACTGGAGGTAGCTGGTGGGCTAGTTGGCCCACAGGGACCCTCAGAATTCAAGGGGAATTAATCCCCCCAACTTAAAACCTGCATGGAGGCGCATTTGCACAGTGGTGTAGGGAGGGGGTGGGACTAATGTGACATGTGTGTACTTATCCAATCACTCTGCCAAAATCCAAGCACTTAAAAGTTCACCATGCACTCTCCTTGCAGTACTCTAATCATCCAGTCAATACCCATGAACTCATGCAATGACCCATGCACTAACCCATGCACTGCTGCAATACACTGAGCACTACCAATGCAGTCCAGCCAT
Organism: Lissotriton helveticus; assembly: GCF_964261635.1. Classification (NCBI taxonomy): domain Eukaryota; kingdom Metazoa; phylum Chordata; class Amphibia; order Caudata; family Salamandridae; genus Lissotriton; species Lissotriton helveticus. The sequence continues at coordinate 1,106,870,876 of NC_136068.1, forward strand.
CGCCCTGTCAGTACCCATGCACTCCTTCAATTACCCAGCCAGCACCATGTACTTATCCAATCACTCAACCAAAAACCAAGCACTTATAAATTCACCATGCACTCTCCTTGCAGTATTCTAATCTTGCATTCAGTACTCATGTACTCATGGAATGGGCCCGGCACTATCACATGCACTGCTACAATCCCCTAAGCACTTCCCATGCAGATGTCTTACGACCTACACACTACTGATTCACTCCTCTAATTACCCATGTAGTACCCATGCACTCCAGAAATCCCTCTGTCACTACCCATGCACTCCTCCAATCACCCAGACAGCACTATGTACTCATCCTATCACTCTGCCAAAACCCAAGCAGTTATAACATTACCATGCACTGTCCTTGCAGCACTCTAATCATCCAGTCACTACCCATGTACTCATGCAATGACCCAGTCACTAACACATGTACTGCTGCAATCCATTGAGGACTACCTATGCAGTCCAGTAATCTCCCTGGTACTACCTATGCAGCCCTCCAATCACCTAGCCAGTCCTATGTCCATATCCAATCACTGCGCTAAAACCCAAGCACTTATACATTCACCATGCACTCTCCTCGCAGTACTCTAATCATCCAGTTACTACCCATGTAGTCATGCAATGATCCAGGCACTAACACATGCACTGCTACAATCCCTGTGTACTACCCATGCAGTCCTCTAACCACCTACACACTTCTCATTCGCTCTTAAATTCCCCTGGTAGTATTCATGCAGTCCAGCAATCACCCTGTCACTCCCCGTGCAGTCCTCCAGTAACCCAGCCACTACCATGTACTAATCCAAACACTCTGCCAATACCCAAACACTTATAAATTCACTCAGGCACTCTCCTTTCAGTATTCTAATCTTTCTGTCAGTAGCTATGTTCTCATGCAATGATCCAGGCACTAACTGATCACTGTTACAATCCCATATGCCCTACCCATACAGTCCTGTACCCACTTGCACACTTCTAATTTGATCGTTCAATTCCCCAGGTAGTACCCATGCAGTCCCACAATCACACTAGCACTACCTGTGCACTCCTCCAGTCACCCAGCCATTACCATGTATTAATCCAAATACTCCTCCAATACCCAAGCACTTATAAATCCACCACGCACTCTCCTTACTGTATTCTAATTATCCACTCAGGGCCCATGTACTCATGCAATGACCCAATCACTAACACATGCACTGCTGCAATACCTTGAGGACTACCGATGCAGTCCAGTAATCTCCCTGGTACTATCTATTCAGTCCTCTAATCACCCAGCCAATCCTATCTCCTTATCCAATCACTGCGCCAAAACCCAAGGACTTATAATATCACCATGCACTCTCCTGTAGCACTCTAATCATCCAGTCACTACTCGTGTACTCATACAATGACTCTGGCATTAACTCATGGCAAATACAGAGAAGGTCATGCTAATCACAGGGGTACCCCAAAGCACAGAGTTCTCTAGTGTATGTAAGTGTTTTCACTGTATTCTAAGTGTCTTTTAGCATAGCACTGGCTCTAGGCCTGTTTAGTCAGAGTCAGTTAGCACCAGTACCCATCAGCAAAACGTTGGGGGCACAGGAGGACTTTCTGTTCTTCTGTTGGTTCTTTCTGCACATCTCTTCTTCTTGCTGCACTTTTCCTTGTCTTTCTGGACTTCTGTTGCCCCCTTCTGCATTTGTCCTGCTTCGTTATGCACTTTTCTTCCTCTTTCCTCTGTCCTACCTTTGTAGGCATAGTTAGAAATTAGCATTTAAAAAACCTTAGAAATTCACAGAAAAAAACATAGGTTTCAAGGACGTTATAGTTAGAAATTAACTTATAAAAAAACCTTTGAAATTCATAAAAAAACCCATAGGTTTCAGGGACATTATAGTTAGAAATTTTCATTTAAAAAACCTTTGAAATTGACTGAAAAAACCATAGGTTTCAGGTACGTTATAGTTAGAAATTAGCATTTCAAAAAACCTTAGAAATTAACTAAACAAACCATAGGTGTCAGGGATGTTAGAGTTAGTTGGCCTTTTCACTCGTACAAAACCATAGAAGTTCATCCGTTATAGTTAGTAGACCTAACTATAACTCGCATCCCTGAAATGCACTGCTGATTACATCACATATTACATCACTCATGACATGCTCAGTGACATCACTGATGATATCACTGATGACATCATCCACATGATCATCTGATGCATCTCCTCATACCCTAATAAAACCTTTCATGAACCCACTCTAAAATACAGACCACCAATATAGAAACCATAGACAGACCAATAGCAGGTAGTACATACCTGCTCAGTGATTCATACGTCTACACGCACATCTACCCACTAACGCATACAGGGGCATATTACCAAGCTATAGTGATAATTATCGCTAAGCTTGGTTAGCGGGCAAAAATATATCGCCGAGCTTCGGCTATTTTTATCGCTTAGGAGCCTTGATATTATCAAGGTTTATCTCCTAAGCGATAAAAATCAGCGGAAATGCATGAATATCGCTGAAAAGTCTGCGATATTCATGCATTACCGAGCAAATACTCTTAGCCATGTTATCTACCTACCATTGGATAACATGGCTAAGGACTGCTCTGGTCAGGCGTTAGCTTTTGGAGATATTCGCGCTTAGCGCGATTATTTCCAAAAGTTGGTAATAGGGGATAGCGATGTTAGCGACTGTTTTCAGTCGCTAACATCTTGGCACACCCACTCTGCATGTCATTAGCGATAATTATCGCTGTCATGCAGAGTGGGCCCCTAAATGCCCGCTATCGCCTATTAGCTGTCGCTAACTGGTGTTAGCGACAGCTAGGTAATAGGGCGATTAAATTATCGCCGCTTTAGCGGGAAAAATTCCCGCTAAAGCGGCGATAAGGCCCTTGGTAATATGCCCCACAGTCACTCATACACACAGTCATCTATACAGCCACTGATATATCCACTCACACACCCATATAGACATTCACACACTGCCAATCACCCAAAGAGTTACTCATACACCTGGTCAGTCATGCAAAGAAACTATAAGACATCCATTTCCTTGCTTATACAGTCATACACACACTACTGCACTTATTTATACAGATACTAACACATACTCTCTTAAACAATTATTCATAGAAACACACACTTATCCATACAGAAACCATTCCAATCACTCACTTTCACATATACTCATATATATACTCCAAGTAGAAGATAGCCTAAACGTAAAGAAAAGGCTTGCAATAGGAACCCGTACTTATAAGGTATGGTAGTAATTTATTACTTACTCATATGTTGAGTTCTGCCCTAAAAAAAAAAACAAGAATCCACCTTGGTTCTATATAAATCCCAACCACATTGTGTAACCAAACTCCACTTGTTTGCCCTGTATAGTGTCATAATGTTTTGAAAAACAACCTGTGAATGATAGAACTGCCAAATAGAAAATATTGTTAAAAACAAGTCCAAGATTAAATATACTAATTGTATGTTTCTTTTATTAATCAGAGAACTGTCCTGAAGAAGGTGTAAAACCGAAACACTGCGTCGACAATCGGTTTTCTTACTGATGTTTTATTATGTAATTGTGTATTGATACTTTTTTAAACTTTGTACATGGCACTTATGTGCACAATATTGTATTGCATCTTATTGAATAAATTGTAAAAATGTTTTTTTAAATATATTACACTTTTGTATTTTGTCTTGGCAATCTAGTTGATAATGTACTGCAGTGGCACAAGTGTCCTTCTGAGTGGTTAATGGATTTTGACGCCTCTGTTTCCCCTGGAGAATTATAGGGACGTGACTCTTTGTTGATCATTTCTCTCCTTGTCCCTAATCGGATTTACTAGGAGACCTCCCTTCCTTTTTACTGTCATATATATACTCCAACACTCACATATATTGCTTTAAAACATATGTAATTACTCACACATGCACCACTGAGACATCCATTCACTCACCAACACACCCAGACACATACTCACCCACCCATACAGCTGTTTCCATATGCACTCTTGAACCCATACACCCAGTGAAACAACCACTCACACATCTATGAACAGAGTCACACCCACCACCCACCCCCAAGGACACTCAGGCACCAATACAGATACTCACACAACCAATAAATAACCCATACAGACACTCATGTAGCTACTCACCAAGCCATGCAGCCACTTACACACACCAACTAACAGACTAATAAAGACATTCACATAGTTTAGTCACTAACCCATGCATTCAGTAAGACACATTTAATCACATACTTATACAGTCAGTCACACACCTACTAAATCATCAATTCAGACACTCATACACCCACTCATATTCAATACACCATGGCATATATATATATATATATATATATATATACGTTTACACGATTCTCGTTGGTGCAGGAGGTCGATTGCCTGCGTCAAGATCGACGAGACACTCTGCGTCCACGCAAACCCTACCTAACCGCCAACAAGGAAACAACAAAAGGCAGCAACAGCGAAGAAAAGCAGGCCGTCTCAGAAAAACCAAAAAAGAAGTTTTTCCCGAAGAAAAGGAGTAATCAAAAGAAATAATTTCATCACATAATTGTGGCACCTCGACTACTAACAATCCCTCTGTTATCAATTTAACTCTGATTGCACTTTCCACCCAAGATTTGAATGTTTTGTCATTGGGTTTGACGTATAGCCCCGCGAGTAACTTCAATTATGCAAGCACAAGAATCGATGTATTTAAGTATACACACAAATTTGAAGTTTAAAAAAAAATTTTGGGAGCAATAAATATCAGCCCAAAACCCCTGCTACAGCAGAAATATCACCACTTCCAGGACTGGTTGCACGTGACTCTGGTTTATTGCGGGACCTGGTTTTATTACGAAATGAGGGTCCACTGTCTGGATTTCCAGAGCCTTGTTTAATGTTGAACACAGCTGGTCATACTGCTTTTAAACCAAAACCAACCTTTACCCATTTGATGTTGCATGACAACATAGACATCTTTCATGAATTAACTACAACTGGGATTAAAAAGCTTCATGTGTCAACTTTGAAGGAAAAGAGACGTTATGGGGTTCATAACCAAAATTACAACAGGTTGGTCAAGAAACTTAAAGCTGATAATACCATTATTATTCGCCAGGCCGACAAAGGCGGTGATGTGGTTTTATGGTCGCGCACACTATATTTGCTGGAGGCCTATCTCCAACTTAATGATGTCTCTTGTTATAAAAAGATGCGATATTTTAACTGTCAGAAAAGTTCAAGCAAAATACTATTCACTTTTGACAGGGTGGAGAAGTGCAGGCCTACTCAGCTTGGATGAGTTTAAGTTCCTTAAAAAAGACCATCCGGTTATGCCGGTCTTTTATTTAATCCCTAAAGTCCACAAAATTCTCACCAATCCACCGGGCAGGCCCATTATATTGGCTCGAAATGGATTATTGGAGAATATGACTATATACATTGACTTTATTCTCCAGGATTTTGTGAAAACACTGCCATCCTATGTACAGGATTCTGGGGATTTTTGAAGACAATTGGAAAATGTACAGTGGGCTCAGGATTGTTTGTTGATCACGTTGGATGTTTCGGCTCTATACACGAGCATTTCCCACATGGACGGGTTGAGAGCTGTGGAATACTGTCTGGGTAACAGGTTGATTCATTTACAAGAACACAACAAAATGTTAATCTGTATGATCTCTTTTTGCCTCCATAACAACTTCTTTATGTTCAACAATCAACATTTCCAACAGGTTAGGGGTGTAGCTATGGGGGCCTGCTTTTCTCCCAGTTATGCCTGTCTGCATATGGGCTACTGGGAGGAGCAGGTCCTACATGGCACACTCAGGGACACAGTTGTTGAGCATGTGGTACATTGGTACCGCTATATTGATGACATTTTCTTAATATGGCGGGGTACCCAAGAAGAGGCAAGTAATTTCATTGACCGCTTAAACCAGAATTCATATATTCTCAGCTTTACTTCCACCATCAGTCAGCATATAATTTGTTTTCTGGATGTTGAGTTGGTAGTGTATGAAAATAGATTGGAGACCATGCTATACAGGAAGCCTATAGCTGGTAATACCGTGCTGCATGCAATGAGCCACCATCCGGCACATCTGATTTGCTGTATTCCCTATGGGAAAATGCTGCGAATCAGACGTATATGCAGCACGGAGAGTCAATGCAGGACAGCACAGGCGGAGAGCAAGTTGCGTTTTATGGCCAGAGGATATACGATCAATTTGGTTGATGCTGCTATACGCAGAGTCAACTCTATTCCAAGAAAGGAAGTTCTGTTGCATCAAAAATCGAGGGTGACAGAACTAGCTGAGGTTAATCCTCCGGTCAGACTGGTTTTAACATAAAGCTGGCAACATCAAGCTCTCCGGAAAATAGTTACCAAGAACTGGAATTTAATTGCTAGTGTTCCAGTGATCGGTAAATATATGTCATCTAAACCTGCGATCTCTTTTAGAAAAGCTCGCTCTCTAAGTGATGCTTTAGTGAAATCTAGTCGGAGGTCCTCAATAATATCTCTTGGCTTAATTCCAGCAAAGGGTTCAGGAAATGTGCTGTCTGTAAAGCATGTAAACACGGGTTGAACAAAACACAATTTACTACTCCTTTTTCAGATACGCCCCGTGTTATCCACAAACAGTTGACTTGTAAAACCGAATTTGCGGTTTATGTGCTGGAGTGTCCTTGTGGACTGCAATACGTGGGTAGCACCAAGCTGCAGGTTCACAAGCGGATACTCCAGCACATAAGGGTAATCAATATGGGTGACACAGCCTACCCGGTTGCGCGTCATTTTAAAGATCACCATGACAGTCAGAGTCAACTGTTAAAATACTTTGTCATTGATTCAATCCCTTCTTGAAGGAGGGGGGAAATCGAGAGGCTATTTTACGAACTCTCGAGACAAGGTATATCGTGGAACATGACAGCAAGAATCCCTCTGGCCTCAACGCCAGTGAGGATTTTTATACTTGTTTATAGTCTCCTCAGCATTTTCAATCCATCTGTGATATAGTGCGTCCGTTAGCTTCTATCATTTGCTTCCCTTTACACTGTATTAACAACGTTAGTAAGCTTGTAGTTTCTAACTGGATAGCCTTTTGCACTCAGTAGTGGTTTTGTTCAACTTTTAACTTGGTTTTTAATATTTCTCTATGATAGATGTGACCCTATCATGTTGAGCTCACTATTTGCACTATATTTATGCACTTTGTTACGTATGGTTTATACTATGTTGTATTTTGGTATCCTGTGAATAACGACTTGGTCTTTTAGTTTTCCCTTGATTAATTTATCCACTTGGGTTTTATATAGAATTATTCTTTCTATATAGAATGTACAGCCATAGCTCATAATGGATTTACCATGTATTGTCTTTACTGAGCTGAGTTCAATCCATTTTTTATGTGGGTACTGGGTACTTTTAAATTGACTTATTCCATTTTTAATATCTGATTCTCTTATTTATACAATTATCATGGCTGTTGTTATGGACCATTTGGTTTAAAGTGCTAAACATTTATGTTATGTATTTGCGCTTCCTTAATCATCTATGTCTATGATTGGGCGGATACATTGTAGTAACCATCACGTAACAATTTTGTTAGAGCGCTGGCACTTTAAAAACCGTCTGCTTGTTCAGTTGCATTGTGTGATCAAGGCCTCTGGGAAGACCGAAACGTTATGCTGCTAGCGGATGAAATAAATAATTACATTTCTCACCTGCAACCTGGGTCAGCTCTCGTCTCTTGCTCCAGTGGATTCCCGAGATCTGTGGGATCGCTGGAGTATTGGTTTGAGTTTCTCCGAGTATATATATATATATATATATATATGTATATATATATATATATATATATATATATATATATATATTCACTGAAAAAACCATAGGTTTCAGGAGTTATATAGTTAGGAATTAGCTTTTACAAAACCTTTGAAATTCACTCAAAAAACTATAAGTTTTAGTGGTGTTATAGTTAGCTGGACATTTTACTCATACAAAACCATTGAAATTGCTCCTATATAGTTAGTTGTACTAACTATATTTCGCGCACCCGCAATCCACTGCTGATGATGTCACATATTAGATCATTCATGACATGGTCAGTGACATCACTGATGACATCTCAAATGACATCACTGATGACATCACTGATGACATCATCCAGTGAATGTGGTTTGCTTCGTTATTTGAATATGCATTATATATATAGCAATTTGCATTGAAGAATGAGTGGATATATATAAATAAATATTTGGATGGAGGATTTAGTAGCAGTGTAATTGACTGTTTACTTGACCAATTTATAATGTCTCACTAAATATAGTGGATAGTGACTAAACTGTGTGAATATCTGTATCACTTTGTCAGTTGTTGTGTAAACTGATTCTACAGTTGGTTACTAGCTATGTGAAAGTCTATATTAGTTATTGATTAGTTAACTGAGTATTTGTATGGGAGTGTGAAAGTGTGTGTGGTTCAGTGGGGGGTGTGTGACTGTCCAAAGATGTGTGAATAGTTGATTCAGTAGATATATGAAGTTAAAACTACATGTTCTAACATTTTGGGTGAGGGAATCTCTTTATGGGTGTGGTGATGAGCAAATATATTTCTCAAAGGTACAGGTCCAACAAACTAGAAAAATAAAAGGCAGTGTATGTGTCAGTTGTTGTATATAAATAAGTATACATAAGACACAATGATTGTATGAGTGACTGTATGGATAACTGTATACTTGTAATAATGATTTTATAATTCACTAAGTATGACTTACTATCTAAATGAATAGAAGAAGTGGTGTTTGTATAAGTGTTTTGCTAAGTAAATATTTAAGTATGATCCATTGTTTGCATAAGTGAGTAGGATGACTTCATATGTGAATAGGATGCGTGCTGTTGTTTAATGTCGATATAGATGTATAAGTATTTTTGATAGTGTTCTATTGTTCATTGACAGCATATATGAGTGAATCCATAGGTAAGTGATTAGATGTGTGTATACATCTATGAATCACTGAGTGGATTTTTAGATACTTGTATTGCTGTGACAATGGATTTAAATATGATACTCTGTATTTTACAAAGAGTGATGAAAAATTGTAATAGTGTATGAAAAGGTGTATGTGATTGTCACGTGGATGATGTAATCAGTGATGTCATCAGTGATGTCATTTGAGATGTCATCAGTGATGTCACTGACCATGTCATGAATGATATAATATGTGACATCATCAGCAGTGGATTGCGGGTGCACGAAATATAGTTAGTACAACTAACTATATAGGAGCAATTTCAATGGTTTTGTATGAGTAAAATGTCCAGCTAACTATAACACCACTAAAACTTATAGTTTTTTGAGTGAATTTCAAAGGAAGGTTTTGTAAAAGCTAATTCCTAACTATATAACTCCTGAAACCTATGGTTTTTTCAGTAAATTTCAAAGGTTTTTTAAATGCTAATTCCTAACTATATAAGGCCTGAAACCTATGGATTTTTCAGTGAATTTGCAAGGTTTTTTAAATGCCAATTCCTAACTATATAAGGCCTGAAACCTATGTTTTTTTCAGTGAATTTGCAAGGTTTTTTTAAATGCTAATTCCTAACTATATAAGGCCTGAAACCTATGGTTTTTTCAGTGAATTTCAAAGGTTTTTTAAATGCTAAATCCTAACTATATAAGGCCTGAACCCTATGGTTTTTTCAGTGAATTCGCAAGGTTTTTTAAATGCTAATTCCAAACTATATAAGGCCTGAAACCTATGGTGTTTTCAGTGAATTTCAAAGGTTTTTTAAATGCTAATTCCTAACTATATAAGGCCTGAAACCTATGTTTTTTTCAGTGAATTTCAAAGTTTTTTTTAATGCTAATTCTATTAGCGGATAACGTTTAAATATATTAATATCCTAGTGGGACCACCTGAGCAGCCCTAAGGGGTCAGGGTGTTTCTACCCTGCCCCCTTTTTGTGTTCTACACGTTTGTTTTTCTGCTTTCTTGTGCCTCAGTCTACTAAGACCCAAGATGGATGCCAACACTTCCTGGTTAGAAGTGTTGACAGCCAATGAGTATGCAGCTTTCTCGGGAAGGCATGCTGATTGGCTGTCACTGTCTGTCAACACTAGCACAAGATGGATGCCAACACCTCCTGGTTAGAAGTGTTGACAGCCATTGACCATGCAGCTTTCTCGGGAAGGCATGCTGATTGGCTGCCACTGTCTGTCAACACTCAAAACCAGGAAGTGTTGGCAGCCATCTTGTGCCTTGTTAGAACCAAGGCACAAGAAAGCAGTGAAACAAAGGTATGAAACTCGCAAAGGGGCCAGAGTAGAAGCACCCTGACCCCCTAGGCCTGCTCAGGGGGTCCCACAAGGACCCCCAAGGCAAAAAAATATCTATTTAAAAAACAAAAGTCGCGGGGTACCTCCAATTTATATAAAAATGCTACATTTAAAAAAAACTCTGTCTTTCTTTTTTTCTCCAGGGTACGCGTACCGGTACGTGTACCGATACGTGTACCAGGGCGCGCACCCCCTCAAAAAAAAAAAAAAAAATGAGTGTGTGTGGTGTGTGTGTGGGGGGGGTGGGTGTGGGGAGTGTGTGTGTGGGGGTATGTGTGTGGGGTGTGTGTGTAGGATGTGTGGGTGTGTGTGTGGGGTGTGTGTGTGGGTGTGTGTGTGTGGGTGTGTGTGGGGGTGTGTGTGTGTGAGGACTGTGTGTGTGGGTGTGTGTGTGTGTGTGTGTGTGTGAGGTGTGTGTGTGGTGTGTGTGTGTGTGTGTGTGTGGGGGGGTGTGTCAGAGGTGTGTGTGTGTGGGGGGGTGAGGTGTGTGTGGGGGATGTGTGGGGTTTGTCTGTGAGGTGTGTGTGTGTGTGGGGGGGAGTGAGGTGTGTGGGGGTGTGTGGGGTGTGTGGGTGTAGGTGTGGGTGTGGGTGTGTAAGGTATGTGTGTGGTGTGGGTGTGTGGGGTGTTTGGGTGTGGGTGGAGGTGTGGGTGTGTGAGGTATGTGTGGGGGGTGTGTGTGGGGGTGGGGTGTGGGGGGTGTGTGTGTGGGGGGGGTATGTGTGTGGGGTGTGTGTATGAGTAAAATGTTCAGCTAACTATAACTGGTGTCAAACCTATGGTTTTTTCAGTGAATTAATAGGTTTTTTAAATGATAATTCCTAACTATAACTGGTGTGAAACCTATGTTTTTTTCAGTGAATTTCATAGGTTTTTTAAATGCTAATTCCTAACTATAACTGGTGTGAAACCTATGGTTTTGTCAGTGAATTTCAAAGGTTTTTTAAATGCTAATTCCTAACTATATAAGGCCTGAAACCTTTGGTTTTTTCAGTGAACTCGCAAGGTTTTTTAAATGCTAATTCTATTAGCGGATAATGTTTATATATGTTAATATCCTTGTGGGACCACCTGAACAGCCCTAGGGGGGTCAGGGTGTTTCTACAAGGCCCCCAAATCTTTTTTTTCTTTAAAAAAAATGAGGTACGCGCACCGTACGCGTACGGGTACTTGTACGGTGCGCGTACGGTACGCGCACCGTAAGCGTACCCCGCGACTTTCCGAATTTTTTTTTTTGGGGCCTTTGGGGGTCCTTGTGGGACCCCTGAGCAGGCCTAGGGGGTCAGGATGCTTCTACCCTGCCCCCTTTTTGAGTTCTACACGTTTGTTGTTCTGCTTTCCTGTGCCTCAGTCTACCAAGGCACAAGATGGCTGCCAACAGTTTCTGTTTTGGAGTGTTGACAGACATTGGCAGCCAATCAGAATGCAGCTCGCGCACTAGAGGTACGCGTACGGTACGCGTAGGTGCGCATACGGTAAGCGTACCGTAAGCGTACGGGTAAGCTAACGGGTAAGCTGCTATAGATATATATATTTTTTTGAACCTAAATTACTCAAACTCCACTGGAGCACATATCTTGAGACATAGCAAAGGCACATCGGGCTACCAGTCCCTACAATTTTGCCAAGTTTGGTGGAAAACCATTCAGCCGTTCGGGCTAAAAGTGAGTCCAACCGCCCTATGGAAATTAACATGGGGAAAACACGTTTTGGGACTCCCCTTTTATCTCTGCCCCCGCTTGACGAATCCCCCTGAAACTTTCAGAGAAGGAGCGGAGCACAGCGAGGCAAAGTTAAGGAAAATTACAGGCAGATCCCTCAACCGGCGCCAAAGTTATTCCCAATAGAATGTTGCGATTTCCCTATGGAAAACAATCCTAACTATATATATACTGGCTATCACCAGTAGGTAATATATCTATCTATCTATATATATATATATATATATATATATACATATATATATATATATATATATATATATATATATATATATATATATATATATATATATATATATAACATCTTTTTTATACTTGCAGAGACACACATTCACTGGATGATGTCATCAGTGATGTCTTTTGAGATGTCATCAGTGATGTCATCAGTGATGTCACTGAACCTGTCATGAGTGATGTAATATATGATGTCATCAGCAGTGCATTGCGAGGCATGAGTTATAGTGCCCGCAATCCACTGGTGATGATGTCACATATTACATCGTTGATGACATGGTCAGTGACATCACTGATGACATCACTGATGACATCTCACATGACATCACTGATGACATCATCCAGTGAATGTGGTTTGGGTTGTTATTTAAATATGTATTATATATATAGCAATCTCCATTTAAGAATCAGTGGATATATACCTATCTTGATGGAGGATTTAGTAGCAATGTCATTGACTATTTACTTGACTAATTTATAGAGCCTCACTAAATATATTGGGTAGTGACTAAACTGTGTGAATATCTGTATTACTTTGTCAGTTGTTGTGTAAACTGCTGCACCAGTTGGTTACTAGCTATGTGAAAGTCTATATTAGTTGTTGATTAGTTAACTGACTATTTGTATGGGAGAGTGAATGTGTGTGTGGTTTGGTGGGGGATCTGTGACTGCCCAAAGATATGTGAATAGTTAATTCAGTAGGTATATGACATTAAGACTACATGTTATAATAGTTGTTTGGGCGAGTGAATATCGTTATGGGTGAGGTGATGATCAAATATATTTCTAAATGGTACATGTCCAACAAAGTAGAAAAATAAAAGTCAGTGTATGTGAAAGTAGTTGTATATAAATATGTATACATAAGACTCATTGATTGCATGAGTGACTGTATAGATAACTGTATACTTGTAATAGTGATTTCATAACACACTAAGTATGAGTTACTATCTATATGAATACATGAAGTGCTATTTGTATAAGTGTGTAGCTGAGTAAATGTAAATATGATACATTGTTTTCAAAAGTGAGCAGGATGACTGCATAACTGAATAGGATGTGTGCTGGTGTGTAATGTCAATATAGGTGTATAAGTATATTTGATAGTGTTCTATTGATCATTGACAACATGTATGAGTGAATTTATAGCTAATTGATTAGATGTGTGTAGATCAAGAAATCACTGAGTGGGTTTTAAGATACTTGTACTGCTGTGTCAATAGATTCAAATATGGTACTCTGTATTTTACAGTGAGTGATGAAAGTTTATACTAGTGTATGATGAGGTGTGTCAGATTGTCACATGGATGATGTTATCAGTGATGTCATCAGTGATGTCATTTGAGATGTCATCAGTGATGTCACTGACCATGTCATGAATGATGTAATATGTGACATCATCACCAGTGGATTGCGGGAGCGAGAGTTACAGTTAGTACAACTAATTATAACGGAGGAATTTCAATGGTTTTGTATGAGTGAAATGTCCAGCTAACTGCAACACCCCTGAAACCTATGTTTTTTTCAGTGAATTTCAAAGGTTTTTTAAATGATAATTCCTAACTGTAACCTGCCTGAAACCTATGTTTTTTCAGTGAATTTTAAAGGTTTTTTAAATGATAATTCCTAATTATAATGTTTATTAAGCATATCTGTTTTTTCTATCTTTTTTAATTATCATCTCGTTCTCAACGTAGTAAAAACTGCAAATATTACCACTATTCAATTGATTCCTTCGTCCAAGAAAATCGCTACAAACCAGAACCACAACTAACGTTAATAATATACAAACTAGGCGTTCCTATAGGAAAAAAAACAAAAAAATACCACTTCCCCATACTTTCAACAACAAACCAAATCTACAATGCTACCTAAAAAAAAGAGGCGATAGTTCCATTTACCACTGACAAATAATATCAACATTTAACTAGTGTAAGGACGTCGACTATGTACTGCGTGATTTACATCCAACTCACATCCATATTTAAAGACGAATATGTGATAGAAGTACTAATTATGCACTTCCAACACAACAAAATCACAACACCCAGCGCCATCACCACTACAACCACCCATTCTGACCCCTCCGCCTTTCTACCTCAGAGGCAGCGCAAAACAGGACAATGGACCTTCCCAAAATAAAATATCCCCTCAACAGCACACTAGCTCAATGTTCAGAGATGTGGCAACTAACTATGTATAAGGGAGGAAACACGCACATCAACAATAATTTACACAATCCCAAGACTACCAATGAAATGCTATACACAACTCACTATACAAACCAAAAACTTTTCCATGTGTAGATATAGTATTGATGCGTGTAGTGTACTGCACAGTGGAATCAACCATATTATCTCAGACACTGGGGAATATCTCGGTCATGTAGCTGTGTTGCCCCCCCCCCTTGAAGCAGAAGCGGAGTGGGCTGGTCTAACGTACGCAACTCCAGCATAAGAGTATAAATAATTAGGCTATGCCTTTGGCATGGTTCCCTTGTGCAAAGACAAAAGACTGCCACAGCAAAGGTCCTCAGCCTGCCACGTGGCTGCCGCCACGAGCACGTGCCTCCTCGATACAGTCCCATTGCGAACTCAGCGCCACAGCACCCCAGGCTTAAATCTGTATCAACTACTGCCTTCGATCTACACTGCGGACAGCAGGGTTCACAACTTGAATTCAGCTTTGGATCTACACTACGGACAGCATTGAATTTAGCCTTGATTTATTTAAGGCAGAGACAATTGTACTTTAAGTCCTCAGATTTTGTTAAAGGATCTAACAAAAACCATTCGTCGATGTCTGTCCCGACTACTGCCTTCGATCTACACTGCGGACAGCAGGATTCACAACTTGAATTCAGCTTTGGATCTACACTACGGACAGCATTGAATTTAGCCTTGATTTCTTTAAGGCGGAGACAATTGTACTTTATGTCCTCAGATTTTGTTAAAGGATCTAACAAAATCCATTTGTCAATGTCTGTGCCGACTACTGCCTTTGATCTACACTGCGGACAGCACGGTTCACAACTTGAATTCAGCTTTGGATCTACACTACGGACAGCATGAAATTCAGCCTTGATGTATTTAAGGCAGAGACAATTGTACTCTAAGTCCTCAGATTTTATTAAAGGATGTGACAAAAAGCATTCCTCGATGTTTGTGTCGACTACTTCCTAAGATCTACACTGCGGACAGCAGAGTTTACAACTTGATATCAGTTTTGCATCTACACTACAGACAGCATTGAATTCAGTCTCGATTTATATAAGGCTGAGACAATTGTACTCTATGTCCTCAGATTTTGTTAAAGGAAGCGACAAAAAGCATTCCTCAATGTCTGTACTGACGACTGTCTTCGATCTACACTGCGGACAGCAGAGTTAACAACTTGATATCAGTTTTGCATCTACACTACAGACCGCATTGAATTCAGCTTCGATTTATTTAAGGAAGAGACAATTGTACTTTATGTCCTCAGATTTTGTTAAAGGATATAACAAAAATAATTTCTTAATGTCTGTGCTGACTATTGCCTTCGATCAACAGTGAGGACAGCAGGGTTCATAACTTGAATTCAGCTTTGGATCTACACTACGGACAACATTGAATTTAGCCTTGATTTATTTAAGGCAGAGACAATTGTACTCTATGTCCTCAGAGATTGTTAAAGGATGTGACCAAAAACATTCCTCAATGTCTGTAGTGAGTACTGCCTTCGATCTACATTGTGACAGGTCACTATTCACGTGGAATGGCGATTGCACATGATGCATTCCAGTAAGAAATAGACATTGCACCAGTGCGACCCACCCAAACCACGAATCCTCGCAGGGTGCGCACATGCTGAGTTCTTTAGGTACCTCTAACTCACTGCACCACAAGTCCTCTCCCCGTGGCCTTATTAAGGCAGAATTCACTAGGCAAAAAACATTGCTCGCAGTGCGGCCTGCCCGGACCATGCATCATCGCAGGTTATGTACACGCTCAGTGCCAAAGGTACTACTAACTCAGTGTACCATAATTCATCACCACGTGGCCGTTTTCAGGCAGAAATCAACAGACAAAAGACATTGGTCCGAATGCGGCCCCCCTGGATCACGCATTATCGCAGGGTAGGTACAAGGTCTGCGCCAAAGATACTACTAACTCAGTGCACCATAAATTATAGCAAAGAAGAGTGAACATTGTTATGTCAGCAATGAGGCCTACTATCACTTTTAAATGGAATTCATGCAGAATTCAATCAACAAAAGACACTACTCCAATTAAAGTGCCTCCCCCCCGACCACGCATCATCACAGGGTACGTACACGCTAAGCGCCAAAAATCATCGCCATGTGGCCTTACTAAGGCAGAATTTACAAGACAAAAAACATTGCTATCAGTACGGCCTGCCCGGACCATGCATCATCGCAGGCTCCACAGAACCTTGTTGTTTCAGGTGCCACTTACTCAGTGAACCACTTATCATCGCTGGCTGCACACACTGTGCAGCTCTACTCAACCCCACGTGGCCGTGGGCTCTTGCTAACCGCTGACTCCTCCTGCCTACACTGTGGTCATTAGAGCTCACAATTAAATAGACTGTTGATTCATTATTTGCAGAGTACAATAGTAAACTAAGTATAACATCTATTGAACCTGTACAATATCCCTTTAGTATACTTCCTTCAAGAACTTCTTTTATATCAGTTATAGATTTAGTTGAATAATAAAATTCACACTGCAAGAGCAAAGGCACACTTACGGGCAGTCTGCACTGTGGACAGCACAGGTCACAATTTGAACTATAATGTCCCTGAAACATACATATTTCGACAATGTATTCCATACATGTTTTATCTTTTATTTCAATCGGGATTACAGATGATGCAGTCTAGTAGGCAACAGACAATCCTTCCAGTGCAGACCACTCAAACCACGCATCATCGCAGAGTGCGCAGACGCTGAGCACCAGACATACCACTAACTCAGTGCACCATAAATAATAAATAATCGCCATGTGGCCTTATTAAGGCAAAATTCAGTAGTCAGAAGACATTCTTACCAGTGCGGTCTGCCTGGACCACGCATCATGGCAGGCTCCACACAAACCGACCGTACCTTAGTGCACCACAACTCATGAACCCTTTACAATAGAATATTCTGTGTATTATTTCTCATATAGTGGTCCTACCTTTGTACAGCATAAGTCATAAACCGTTTATGATTGAATATCTGTGTATGATATCATGATTACTATTCTACTTGTTACCAACAGCAACGTAATAAAATGGAGTCGAGCCCACGTGCCCGTACCCACTTCAACTATCTATCTGTGTCTGTGTATTTATTATGTTTGTAAAATGCTGCTCCTGCGCCCTACCACATTATATTGTGCTGTAAACAGTGTATGCAACCATCTTACCTCTAACAGTAACAAAAATGATTATAACTTTTTCTCGCTTATTCCACAAATACAAACGTACAAACTGGATCATTACAATACTGCAAACAAAGTGTATAGTAAATTTATAAGTGTGTGCTATTGCTCGATTCTTTTTTTATAGCATATTTATATAGTGCAAAGTCGACCCAAAACTATATCAGCAATTTATATGAGCACCGTTTTTACAGTACATTTTCAGACACGCGTAGATTACGTCATTTCTCTACAATAACAGGATGTGGATGCGACTCCGAGCCTCGAATACTGATTTCCAGCACTAAGTTTGATAGTATACCCAAATGACCACATACTTATATATCTTAGCTGCCCTTCATGTGCCAAAAACTGCAACCTAAAGCTTTCATAGCCCTGTATTACTACAGCTACAACACTATACTGAATGTACAACAAACATTCATATTCGCAGAAATGCGTCATCTCCACCATCTTTTATCTGTGCTACTATGTATGAATATAGGGTCAGTAATACCTCGTACCTTCCATGTTGGCCATGTAGTGGGACTTTACAGACATAATGACACATTTGTGTTTAAGACCCGGGTGACGGCAGCACTTCAACACGGACACCTGAATCAGTTGATTTCTCATATAGCTCACAACGGAACCAAGCCCATTGCTCTGGAGTCATCGTTCACAGCCTCGCGCAGCACTGGCATACATCAGTCCAGCCCACTCCGCTTATGCTTCCAGGAAAACACAACAACGCTACATGGCCCAGATTTCCATTGTAGTGATTTCTTAGTTCCAGGTCTAGTTCTCAGAACGGTACACACACACTCCCTCTATGGTAGTATATACCCACACCACACCCATCCAGTACAGACGTCACAACACACGTGACCCTACCAATAAAAAAAGACAAAGCGCATATGCTCTACGCCATTTTAGAGTTGCTCCCATCGCAAGCACTGTGATGGCCCTTCCTGGTGGTTCAGACGCCTCATGTAGGCCCAAACTACCGAACGGGTGTGCCCACTACCACGTGCGTGGCCTCTTTAGTCACTGAGTTAGTGGTACTGCAAGGACTGAGCGGGTGAGGAACCTGCAATGATGATGGGTGCACGTGTATGTCCGCGGAACTGCATGATGTAGAACGTACCCTGTCTGCGAAAAGGTGAGCAGTGAGGCCTGGGTGCGCAGCGGAGGGAGTAGATGGGGTGCAGCAGACTGGATACACGAAGGCGACACAGTCCTATATACCATATCTTATTGCATTTGTATTTTTTTTCCTATAGCAGGAAAGTTTTTATAGTCGGCAAAAAGTCTGTCGCTCGTGATGATTGAAACCACGTGTATCACTGCGCACCACTTGTTTTCTATAACGGATGGAAAACATTACTACTCTACTAATTCTTCATAAATAGAAGCCCATTAAACAAGTTGGAACTGCCCAAATTGTTGTATTTTTAGTGCAGGAGGGAAGGTGTGTGAAAGGGCGATGTTATTCTACTCCACATTAAGACAGTGTCAATTACCAATCATAACATCTTTCTTTTACTATCTTTTAGATGTAGAGCTTCAGGGTGCACTATGTCCCGGCACGTGGTGGAAGACACACCGGTGACAGAAAGATGAGCTGCAAATATTATTTTCAGTCACTCTCTCACTTCCTCTCTCCTTTGATAAACAAATGACACACAATCTTATCTTCCTTTTTATCTAACTGGTTGGTATTCACAAATTGGCGTTCCCCCCTCAACACCTCCAAAGCTCAACGTTTGAGGATTCTACGATGATGCGTGGCCATCGTAACAACGCATAAGAAAGGCTGCTTCGACACGTGGTGAACCCTCTTTGAATCACGCCAATGGCTCAAGGTGAGCAAAGAAGCCTGTTTCTGAAGCAGCGAGAAGTCACCTGTGGGCAGAGAGAGTGGATAGTGTGCAGCAACTTGACTGTGTGCGAATGTACAATTACCTCCGGGCAGGGGGAGTGGATAGGTTGCAACAGTCTGGGTGGGCAAGAAAGGACACTCACCTCCGGACACTGGGAGTCAATGGGGTGCAACAGTCTGGGTAGCAGTAATGAGAACTCACCGCTATGCAGTGAGAGTGCATGAGTATAGTACTCTGGGAGAAAAAGAGCACACAGACACCTCCTTGCAGTGGAAGTTGATGTAATACAGTATCCTGAGAGTCCAAAGGCATAACGCAGAAATATACGTTTGCAGTTGTATGTACTCTGCCATTACTAACTCTACACTATCTTTCAGATCACTAAACTTGAGGGTGCACTATGAACCGGCAAGTGCTTGGACACACACCAGAGGCAAAAAGGTGAGCTACGAAGATTTTCTCCAGAATTAACACTACCTCTCCCGCTCCATGTATTACTTTCTCTCTCTCACACTTTCAATGTCGTTTTTTCTCTCTTTCTCTCTCTTTCTCTCTCTCACATTGTTTCTCTTTCTCTTTTCAAGTTATGAACACTGCTCTTTACTCTGCAGATGAATAAATCAAGGCTGAATTTAGTACAGTCTGCAGTATAGAACCTAAGCAAAATTCAAGTTGTGAGCTCTGCTGAAAACAGTGTTTGCAAAAGATAAGCAGAGCAGCCTAGATACACAATGCCTCAAATTAAACGCGCTGCAAATAAACGATATTTTCCTGCATAATGACGTGAAATCTCACCTAATTCTGTCTCATCTCTGAATCATTTTAAAGACCTGCGGGATCATACTGTAGATCTGACCCAGCAGGCACTTCCCTACAGACACCTCTTCAGCGTGGGCCTATGAGACGGGTGGGATGTATCAGGCACACTGCACATGTGCGAATAAGCAATATTGCCGAGTGTTATGTTAATTTGTGATCTTTAACCTCATTCAGTCACATCTCTGTCTCATTTTAAATGCCATCTATACCATAAGATAGGCGTAAGCCTACAAGCAGCGCTGCCCTACAGACTCCTGGTGAGGGTGATTCTGTGGGAGGGGTGTGTGCATGTGAGAAAAAACGATCTTGCCTTTCGCAAAGATGTAATCTCTCACCTCATTTAATCACATCGATCTAATTTTAAAGACTTATTTTCATTTTTGTTTTGCAGGTAACTTACGCTCCTACCATTGGAGTCCATCCACATTTGTTCATTATACTGTTTTGTTAAAGCTACGTTTCTATTAATTTATTTTTGATTTAATAAAAGTTAGAAAAAAAAACTGAGTGTATACGTTTTCTTTTTCTGACAACATTTCACTATTTTTTAGTTTGACAATCATATGCTTAGAGAAGATTTAAAAATCAATAGTAGAAATGATTTTCATAACTAGAAGTATAATACTGAGGCTAACTCTTTACCAGCTCTTTACCAGAGTCTGTAGCTGCAATTAATGGTTCCTATGGATACATTTTAAAAGTCAAGCACACTTGCTGTTTGGATTAGCAACATTGTGTGGTGAACTCGTGACCTGTGTGCTCAGTTAAGTGTTCCATGAACTGTTACTATGGTAACAGGCAGTAAGCAGTTTGGGGGTAGGGTTGAAAGGTACTGGCTGTACAGAAGCCGTTATAATTTACCCAGGATCCTCTACATGACAGAGGTGAAAGCAAACTGACACAACAGAACACTATGTACATTACGAGCAAAAGAAGTACACAACTCTTCGAATGAACCTCAAGAGAGGGCTCAAGGAATAGCCACTAACGTTACAAAACCCCATGTACAATTTGCCTATTCTGTACTCAACAATGGGCAATTCTTAATCGATCACAATCAGACACTGTTGCTTCTCGATTCACAGTGTGCACTTCACAAAATTCTTCCTGCCTATTTAAATGGGAGACGGGATTGTCGACATTCTAAAACTTAGGGGTATATTTACAAGGACGCTGTTAAAATAATTGCCGCTTTAGCGGCAGCAAACTACTGCTAAAACGGCGATAAAGGACTTAAAAATCCTTTGTTGCCTTACCGGAAGATTTTTTCAACACTGCTGTTTGCTATGGCAGGGTGAGCGCTGAGGCTCCCACCCTGCAAAAGCAAACTTGGTTTGCATTTTGAAAGAGAGAACACGAAAACCTACTCTCTCTTTTAAAATGTAAAGCAGAATGCTTTTCCCCATGGGGAGCTGCATATTAGCAAGCCCATTATGGCCGCTTTAACTGCACTTCCAAACGCTAAAGCGACAATAATTTTAACGCTGTCCTTGTAAATATGCCCCCAATATCGTGAGAAATACAGCAATTATTCATGTTCGCAAGTGAAAAGCTTGTTAATATAAGACTGTGGACTTAACATATCAATCCACCTTGCATATTAAACATGCTTTAGTCTACTTCAGGACAGATTTTAGGATCTGACATAAACCGCAATTACCACGAGTTTTGCTGTCAGTCCTCAAATCCTGGGCCGCCTTGTAAATACAACGCTGTTGTCATACCTCCCTCTTCCATGTTATATTGTCATAGGAACACCTACCTTGCCACTGGGAACGCCTACATTGCAACTCATTGGAGATACGAGGCGAGCCATTAGGAAACCGGTTTCTAAGATGCCTTAATGCATCTTAGCGTCGCCTAGTAAATAGGGCGATATAATTTTCACCGCATTTTTGGCTTTTTAAAAAAAAAATTGCAGCAAAATGGCACTTGTTAATATGCCCTCAAGTTTGCTATTACAGAGCGGGAACTTCGACTCCCGCCCTGCCATAGCAAACAGCACTGTCCCGGGGGTAGGCACCCCAAGACACAGCAGGAGCCGTTCCTGGGGGGTGGTGTTCCCCAAGGCTCTCGAGTGCTCCAGAATGGGGACCACGCGGCCCCCTCCCAAAATATAAAAAGACCCGGAGGGTGGTAATTCCCGGGGCTTAGACGGACCTTTGAGCTCCCTCACCCATTTATTTTGTAGCACCAAGGAATGGCGGTCCCTGGGCTACAGGGTCCCTCTGAACCCCCATCGAATGTAATATTTTAGACCCCGGGATTTGGCCCTCCCAGGTAGCTAATTTTTAAATAATCACAGGAGCCCATTTCGTTTTTATGTTTTTTTACGGCAGATCCATGCAACCAGCCCACATTTCTCTGATTTAAAATATTTCTAACCTTCCTCCTTTATACGTTTTGAACACTTGTTCCACTAATTTCTAGATCCTTGCTTCTACCGAGGCACAAAATGGCTGCCAACACGTCCTGGTATTGATTGTTGACAACCACTTGACAGCCAATTAGCATTCAGCACGTGATTGGCACGGTGCGCTTAGGGTGTGCTCAGGATGCGCGGATCCACCGCAGCCATAGATATATATGTACTTTTAAATGTGATTTTCTCAGGATGCAAAAGTCATGTGTCTGAACCAAGGACTACCTCTTTGCCAAAGTTGGTGTAATTCCGTTCAGCAGTTCGGGCTGTAGCCGCGATGAACGGTTCCTATGGAAAATTGCATGGGGAAAACACGTTTTGGGACCCGCCAGTAGGTAATATATATATTATGAATTCCTTTGTTTAGGAGCGTCTCCCTTTCCGCGGGAAAGAACGAAGAACGGACTGCCAATAATGTGTTTCTTCAATCTTTATCAAGGCTTAACTTCCACCATTGCCGCCATGATGCGTTTCGGTCACACAAGACCTTGATCACATGACGCGTCCTAGGAGGATTGAATGATATTTAAAGTATCCACACACGTAATTGTCAACCACTGCCATAAACATGAAAGTAATACTCAAATATATATATATATATATATATATATATATATATACATATATATATGTGTGTGTATATTACCTACTGGCGGTCGGCAGTAGGTAGTTATAGTTAGGACCTATTTTCCATAGGAAATCCACAACATTCTATTTGGAATACCTTTGGCGCCGGAGGACGAATCTTCGTGAATTTCTCCAAGAGAATGGCCTGCCTGGTTCCGCTCCTTCCCTGAAAGTTTGGGGATTATTCGTCACGTGGGGGCTGAGAAAAAAGAGGGGTCCCAAAACGTGTTTTACCCATGCAATTTTCCATAGGGACCTTTAGCCAGGGCTACAGCCCGAATGGCTGAACGGAATTAGGCTTTTTGTTAAATGGTGTGAATCCGTTCAGTAGTTTCTGAGAAAATTACAAGTAAAATCATAGCGATATCTAGAGACGGAGTTCAGCACACGTACGGAAATCCGTTCAATTTGGAGTGCGAGCTGCATGCTGATTGGCTGTGAACTGTCTGTCAACACTCGAAACCAGGAAGTGTTGGCGGCTATCTTGTGCCTCGGTAGAACCGAGTCACAAGAAAACAGTAAAACAAAGTTGAGAAATAAGGGAAGGGGGCAGGCTAGAAACATTCTGAACTTCTAGGCTTAGTCAGGGGGTCGTACATGGATGTTTAGGCTCTATTTCTTTTTTTTTTAAAGACAAATCGCGGCATACGCGTACGGAAATACGTACAATTACGAGCAGGAGCTGCATGCTGATTGGCTGTCAATACTCCAAACCAGGAAGTGTTGGCAGCTATCTTGTTTGTCGGGAGAGCAGAGTCACAAGAAAACAGTAAAACAAAGTTGAGAAATAAGGAAAGGGGGCAGGGTAGAAACATTCTGACACTGTAGTCTTGGTCAGGGGGTGGTACTATTAATTATATTTAAAAAAAAAACAAAATTGTTCAATTTATATATTTTTTTACATTTTTTCCTGGTGCGCTCAGGGTGCGCGCACCGGTAAGCTCCCCCGAGAGCGTACCGAGAGCACTATTTCAGCGTTCGTAAAAAAAAATATGCATGAAAACTAAATAATAATGGAAGACATTTAGTATCATACTTATAAAAGCAGTATTTTTGATTTACGAAATGAAAATGATTTTGCATTTCCGTAAAGCTATGAAAACATCACTGAGGCGCGCCGTGTAAGCGCCCCCGGAAGCGCCTACGTTCGCGCCGCGTGAGCGCCACCGGAAGTGCTCCGGTGCGCGCAGCGTAAGCGCGCCAAGTCATGTGACCTCAAATAACTCTTTTCATTGGTTGCTAACAGTTTTTTTTACGACAAATGAAATCCCCACCCATTTCCTTCACTTCTTCTTTCACTTTTGTGACTGCAAGACCTTTCTTTTTCCTGTCGGCTCTTTGCTGAATTAATATCTTGCATTACCATGGCTGCCAGAGGATCCAGCAGTGAAGATGAGTCAGAGGGATTTCTGGATGAAAAGGTTCCTCAGCCGAAAAAAAAAGAACACTTCATATGGAAGTTTTTTTCTATTCCAGATGACCAGAAAAAAGTAAATGCTCCAAAGGTGGAGTGCAGGATTTGTAAAACTGTCCTGTCACGGGGTGACCCCAGAAAGAAATATTCATTTGGAAACTCGACGATGATTAGACATGTCGAGAGGAGGCACCCCCAGAACTTTGCCCGGGAGAGTGTCAGGGCTCTGGCACGAGAGGCTCCCAGTGATGGGACCTCTACTTCAACCGGAGGACAAACTGCATCAGGGAGGGAGCAAACACAAGAGCAGATTCCCAACATCCAGCCTGCTTTTAATAAAGGCGTTATTAAATGCAGATATTGCGACAAGTTACTTTGCTATGGGGAACAAAGTGTTCTGCTCATGGTTCGAGCATTGGATAACCATCGCTGCCGTTCCCAGCCCTAATTTTGTTTTATTTTTTTGCTCCTGTTGAGCAGTTTCCCATTCACTGTTTTTGTTTTGGTTCTAAAAAAAGAAAAAAAAGAAGAAAAAAAAAGTTATTTTCAGAGCTACCTCCAATTCTCATCAAAGAGCTGTGTTCTTAAAAAAATGAAAAAGAGTAAGTGAAGTGGAGTGCATTGATAAACGAGAAGAAAATGAGTGAGAAAGCACAGAAAGGGACGAGAGGAGAAGGGAAGTGAACTAGGGGGGCTGAAAGAAGGTGAGTGTGGGGAAGGAGAGTGAGGAGAAGGAGAGTGAACATGGGGAATGTGGATATGCGAAGAAAATGTGGTAAAGAAACGGGGGTGTGGAAGGGTAAGAAAAGAGCAGTGATGTTTTGGAAAGCCTAGAGATACAGACTGGATAAACACAAGAAAGTGTGAGACGAGGTAAGTAAGGCAGTGAAGAAACAGAGAAAGTGAAAGAAAAAATAAGAGTAGAAGACTGAAGGCCTCATTTTTGCATCTGCCTCACAGCAGGCGTAACATTGACGCAGTTCCTTTAACATGGGCCTGGCCCCATGTGAACAGATGCATTGCTGGAGTTGTGTCACTTTTGTAACACACTCCAGCAATGCATCGCTTTTGCGCTTACAGATACGTCAGAAATACTGCCTTGCCTATCTATAAGGCGTTTTGGGGTTTATTAAGCTCACTTCTTCTATCTAACATATGTGAGTGCCTCATATTTCAATATTTCCTCTCTGCATTGACTCTCCCTACAAAGAAGGCAAGGAAGGCAAAGGATTTTTCTTTTTTTTCTTTTTCCACATGTCTGCTGAGTAACATTTTCTCTTGAAACAAGAGGGAGTGAGATAATGCTTTTCTTTGGTTACCCAATATCTCTTCTGCGTCCCTGTCCGCTTTTACAGTGTGCTTAATTAGCATATGGGCAGGTTGTGACCTCCTTTAATTTGCATTAACGTACTGTCACACTGGGGTCTCTACTAAAGGTCCAACATTGTCCTCATAAGACATGCGGTCTTTGCTTTGAGCCTATCACACGCATCTTCAAGTCTCCTGTTGAGAGCGGCAGTGTGTTTTTACAGCATATGGGCAGGTTGAGATCTCCATTAAAATTGTATGTCATCTTTCTTGACGTTCCACGATGGCTAGTGACATTTATCCTCCTGTCAGAGCTTCATCTTCTGGTACGAAACCCAATAGAATTAAAAATGACTCCCACTTCACCCATTTTGTCATCGCATAATCCTGTATTTGATACTATTCTTGATGAGGTGAGGGGTTTGAACTCTGTTATGTCCAATACTAAGGAGAAGCTTCAACAAATTAAAGATAAGTGGATAACTATGGAAGCGAAGATATTCGACATGATGTTTCTACTAAAATTCCTATACTGGAACAGGAAATTCAGTCTGTTAAACTTCACAATGAGGATCTTGAAAACCATAATAGATGTAATAATCTTCGTCTTCATGGCTTATCGAAAAATTTGGAGGGTCCAGACGTCCCCCTTTTTCTTAAGAAGTTCCTGTCTGAGCTCCTTGAACTTCCACTAGAGCTGTCACTAAATATCCAACGTTCTCATCGCCTTGGACATATTCATCCAAAATCTATTAGACCTAGAGGAAATATAATGTTATTTCTGGAGTTTACAGTCCTTATGCGTGTACTTCAAGCAGCAAAAGTAAAGCGTCACCTTGTATGGTCTGGTCACACAATCTGGATATCTCCAACGCTACTAATGCCAGAAGGAAGGAATTTCTGGCCCTCTATCCTCAGATCAGACAGTTAAATATTCGCTATGGCATTTTGCACCTTTGCCTGTGTAAAATTACTCATAATGGTTCCTCTCTCTCATTTGATGATCCTGTCAAATTGAGGTCCTTGCTTCAAAGTCTCTCACCGAATTCTGTGGACAGTTCTATTAAACGTCTCTAACTCTTTTCTCTTCTGTCTTTCTAACAGATTGTGTATGGCTATTCATTTTCCTACTTCTTAATATCTCTTCTTCTGCTGTTCCGCCTGTTCTTGATGCTGTTGCACCCCATGCTCACTTTGTTTACTCTTTTTATTAGATCAGGATCTCTTTCCTTGAGCTGCTTTTTTTCTTCTTGTATTCTTCCCTTTATCTCTTCTTTTCTGTTTGTCCTTTCTTTTTGACAATATTTTGTATGATGCATGTGCTCATTGTTGATATTTGTTGTTATACATATTGTTTTTTGTATTCATCTAATAAGTGGTGTTTTTCTGTTGCCAGCTGTTCTCCTGAAGTATATCATCTCTATTCATGTATTACCTACCCCTCCCTCCATTATGTGTAATGTTGTTACGTGGAATGTTCATGGTCTTGGACACCTCGTGAAAAGACAAAAGGTACTTTCTCATTTGTCTAAACTGAATTCTCAGGTTTCTTTCATTCAAGAAACTCATTGTAATGATATTGAATCGCTTAAATTAAAAAGGCAGTGGGTGGGTCAAGTTGGTTTTTTTTCCAGCCTCCAATCGGAGGGTGGTGTTGCTATACTTTTTCATAGGTCATTACATGTACAAATGTTCTCTACACATTCTGATGGACCTTGGGTAATGGCTAAGGTTGTTACACACAATAAAGAACTTGTTTTATTGAATATTTATGGCCCGGTTAAGCCAGATCCTGACTTTTGGACTAAAATATCAAGATCTTACTTTCCTCCATTGATGGTCCAAATATTATTGTTGCTCGTGATTTTAACCAATGGTTAGACCCATTCTCTGATAGACAGTCCAAATGCAAATTTAACCTTGATAAATCCCATAGATCATTTCAATCTGCCTTTGCCTCTTGTCCATTGTTTGATGTTTGGAAGACTTGTAACCCTGACTCCCTTGAATTTACCTTCTTTTCTAATGTCCATCATACCCGTTCTAGAATTGATTATATTTTGGTTAGTAAACCCTTACTTCCAACTATTCCATCTTCCGAGATTGGATCTATTTTTATTTCTGAACATGCTTCAGTCCTTTCTGCATTTGGACTTTCCCTGAGCTCTTCTAAATTTGGTCACTGGAAACTTAATAATTTTTTGTTGTCAGATACTGTTTTCATCTCTGAAGCCACTGCTTTTATTAATGAGTTTTTTACTAATAATAATCAAACAGATACTTACATTCCTAATAATTGGGATGCCTTTAAGGCCTCCTTCCATGCCTTCACTATTTCATATTCAGCAAGAAAGAAAAAAAACAAAAAGAACAAGTATACAACTTTATTACAACAAGTTAAATTGCTAGAGCATAAATATTTTACCTCTAGATCCCCCTTTGCTCTTCATGAATTAATTAAGGTCAAATCTTCTCTTAACAAACTGGTAACAGTTGATGCCTGTAATGTCCTTCTTAAAATTAAGTCCAAGTACCATGGGGGTCAAAATAAAGTTGGCAAGATTCTGGCCAATTTCTTAAAAATTACACTTGAACGTAAAAATATTGGTACTATCCTAAATGAATCATCTAACAAATTGGTGTCCTCCGATGAAGATATTTCTACTTCTATTCATGATTACTGCCAATCATTATATTTTGATGACATGAATCCCTCTAGTCAAACTTTACACACCTTTTTTTACGGATCTTCCTAAACCCCCATCACCTGTCTGACGAATTTGAGGTAATAGAAACAGAGATCACTCGCCAAGAGATAATAGATGCCATTAAATCTTTAAAGAAATCGAAAGCGCCTGGTGCTGATGGCCTCTCTGCTGAATTTTTTTCTACTTTTTCTTCTATTTTTGCTCCCAAACTGCTTGCTCTTTTTAACTTCTTTCTTCACGACACTAAGGGATCTGGTTCCTTTATGGAAGCTTTGATTGTCCTTATTCCTAAACCCGATAAAGAACACACCCTCTGCAAAATTATCGCCCCATTTCATGAATTAATTATGATTGTAAGATTTTTGCTAAAAGATTTTTGCTAAAATCCTTGCCTCTCGACTTGAGAATATTATCCCACTATTGGTCAAAACTGATCAAGCTGGTTTTGTTAAGAGCAGATTAGCACTGGATATTGCTCAACTGTTTGCTAATGTCATCTCCTTTGGGAAAAGTATGTCTCCCCTTGCAGCATTGTCCTTAGATGCCGAGAAGGCTTTTGATTGTATTAACTGTCAATTCATGTTTAATACTCTGCAGTGGTTTGGTTTTGGACTGCAATTTATCTCTTATGTTAAACTGTTATATTCTTCTCCTTGTGCCAGTATATTTGTGAACAGCGACTTTTCTAAATATTTACCTTTATATAGGGGTACCTTTCAGGGATGTCCTCTTTCACCCTTGTTATTTGTTTTATGTTTAGAACCCTTCCTCAAGCGCATTCGGGTTAACAAACTTATTTCTAGTTTTACGCATAATTCCATAGAAACCAAATTGTCAGCATAAGCTGATGACATTCTGGTACAGAAGTCCAATCCTATTACCTCTCCCCCTCTCTTTTTACATTAAGTTCAGTTGTATTCCAGTATTTCTGGATATAAGTTGAACTTCTCTAAAACAGAGGTTTTACCTTTGAACACCCTATGCTATCAATACATGTTTAATAACACTAAGTTTAGCTGGTGTCCCTCAAAAATAAAATATCTTGGTATGTGGTTTTCCTCTACCTTATCTACCACCATCATTTACACGTTTAATGCATTAATTACCAAATTACAAACACTACTTCATTCTTGGTCGCCACTTCATCTGTCATGGTGGGGTAGAATGGATACTATTAAAATTATGATTGTTCCCTATGTCCTTTATACATTATCAATGTTACCTTTTCGGATTCCCGTTTCATATTTTTCACTAATTAATTCTATTTGCATTACATTTTTATGGAATAATAAACATCCCCGTATTGCCCTTGTGAAACTCAAATGCCCCGAATCAGAACGTGGTGTACGCTTTTGTGACTTAAAATATATTACTTTGACATTTTTAATTCATTTGTTTTTTGCTTTAATTTATGATTTTGCTGATAACCCTATCCCTTGTTGGATTGTTTTTTAATGTTCCTGATTAAAAGGTTTTTCTTTTTGAAACATAATTTATATGTCTAATTGTACTTTCATATCAGATAATCCTATTCTAAAATATTCCTAACAATTATTATATAATATTTTGTCATATTGTCTTGATCCATATCAATGTTTTTTGTCCTCTACTGTTTGGTATAATACATTTATTAAATATAGACTTGAATCGTTTTATTACAAACGCTGGAAGGAGAAGGGAATT
Organism: Lissotriton helveticus; assembly: GCF_964261635.1. Taxonomy (NCBI): domain Eukaryota; kingdom Metazoa; phylum Chordata; class Amphibia; order Caudata; family Salamandridae; genus Lissotriton; species Lissotriton helveticus. The sequence continues at coordinate 1,106,901,486 of NC_136068.1, forward strand.
ATGTTTATACATCAGTTGATCCTTCATAATTCTGTTATTCCCTTCCCTCAGTTACAGTTACAGTATAACTTGCCTAACTAATTTCTTAATGAGTACCTCTTAATATCAACTGCTTTGCAGTCCTATCGAACAGCTAATATTTTCCATTAGCCTCTCCCTCACTCGTTCCTCCCACACCGTTATATGGCGTTTCTCAAGACCACAGGCCTAAGGCTGCTTCTATTTATAAGATGTTGTTATTGCCAGTTACTGAACGTTCTAAATCTCATACCAAATTACTTTGGGAAGCAGATTTACCTTTATCACTTTCTATTCCTTCATGGGATACATTTGGGCACAAGTTAATTAAAACTTCTTGTGCCGCCCCCATCACTCAATCCTTATACTTTATTTATAGTAGAACTGTTATTACTCCTGAGTGTATATCCAAGGGGCATATTCGATTGGAATTCATAGAGTATATTATCAAGGCCATTATCGCTGCTTTATCGGCAGTTTCCTGCCGATAAAAGCGGCGATAATGTATCGCCTGTCCTTGATAATATGCCCCCAAGTTCTCCCCTACCTCCTTTTCCCTTTGTTGGTCCTGTTCTGCGTCCAGTGGGACTTTAATTCATCAATTATATGAATGTTATATGTATTGAAGTTTCAGCAATCTATTTGGTCTAAATGTATGATAATATTTCAATGTATTATTCCATTATCAATGCAAAATGTTTTTCTTGGTTCTGCCTCACCTACTTTGGATGTTTCTTCGCCTATGTCTCTTCTCTTTCCTAAATCTGACCTGTTGTGGTTACCCCTTAGTTCTTATCTTTCTTCATATGCACCTGCATCTTAGTTGTTATCTTATCCTCATTCTTTCCCTTTTACATATTTATTTTATACTTTATACATCTCTTCTCTCTCCCTCTTTCTCTATTTATTTATTTTCTTTTCTTTCCGACTCTTTTCCCTTTCTCTTAAATTATTTGCCCATGTTCTTCTTATATATGAATTGTAGTATTGTATTTACAATGTGTTTATTTGCTTGATAATGTTTTTCTTTTCTCTTTATCTGAAAACGTGATAAAAAATTATTAAACATAAACAAAACTATTTAGCTCACAAATGATAATGGGGCATATGTAGGTAATTCACATATTGCGATTCTCAAATAGCGATTTTTAAGGAATCGCTATTTGAGAGTTGCAAAATGGAATGTAGGTAAAAAATCGCAATATTTTTGTAAATCTCTAAAATTCCTTAATTGAGATTAGCAAATTGTGAATCAAAATTAAGGAATGAGTGTTCTATTCATTCCTATGGGCTAAGAGGCCCATAGAAATGAATGGGGGTACCTTCTCAAATTGCGATTTTCTATGAGAAAATCGCAATTTGAGAATCGCAATTCCAAGGGTGCCAGGGTGTCCAAAGGACACCTGTTGCTCCCCTGGAATGTGCCTGTTAGTACATGTGGCGCACATACATGCCCTAGGGGCATGTCTGTACGACACATGGCACTTTGAATTTTAAAAAAAAATGCATTTTGACAGGAAATCGCGAAATACCATCTACTTGAAGTAGGTGGTAAATTGTGATTCCTTACAGGCTTGAGCAAAATAAGGAATCGCAATTTTTGCGATTCCTTATTTTGCTAAGTGGAACCAACATACCAAAAGGCCATTTGCGATTCACAAACGATGGAATTCTGCGAATTCGGCTACCTACATATGCCCCATTGTGTGCAAATCAGGTTTTAGTGAATATTTATCATTTGTTAATCATCAAGTAAAAGTGTCTTGATATGTTTTGACCTTAAAAAAAGTCTTTGTTTCCATCTTATTTCAAAATTTCAAAACAATTTTGCGTTCCTAACTGTTGATATATTCTGAAATATGTTTAGAGTTCATTAACCAGCATTTACATTTTTTTGTGTGCAACAAAGGACATCCTACAGCATTTCATTTCAGTTTACAGGTACCCCAGAAAAACTGTCACATAGTTCAATTTAAAAACTCCTCTCATTTTGGAGTCATGGAAAGAAAACACCAATCCCCATAATAAAAGAATAAGCAGCAATTTATCAGACGTCATAGCCTGACATTTGCCCCCTGTCCTTTTCCACAGAATATGCAGAGGGGTGCTGTTCAAGGATGAATAAGTTCAGTGCTCTCAATCGGCAGCAGTTATTTACCAGTGAACTTACCAGTGAGTATTTTGGATATTTGCCCAAAGAAACTTGTCTATTTAATTAGAGTTTCATGGGTCAATGTTGGTGAGACGATGAGTCAATGGCTCGCAGTTTTCTGATACACCTACCAGGGAGAAGCCAAGCATTTAAACTCAGAGATCCTTATTTTTTTATGTTAGCAGACTGAGTCTTGAGTACTTAAGTAAAAATTACAAATACTGTGTATTCAACACAATTTCTTACCAAATACTAATAAATAAGGAATAATATCTGGACAAAATCAAGATATAATCACCAGAGAATATTGAAAAAGGTAAAGGGAGACTAGACAAGGTACTTCTAAAGAGTAACATAAATAATCCCAATGCACTTGTAAGGCCATATAAGAGACAAAGTGATAAGACAAATATTTGTATAAACAGCTGGACATTCATTTCATTGTTTTTAATATTCAATTAGATTCATGACAATATGTTCACAACAGCTATTGATAATTGATGAGATCCTTTCAAAACCAATTACTAAATCCTTATGCAGAGAAAAGAACAATGAAGAGAATAACAGCATGTAATCAGATATGTAGAGTACCTTGAAAGGGATAAGGACAAGAGCAAGAACATAGAATGATATTGATACTCTTGCTTGCATATAGGTTGAATGCGATGAGTCAAACACCAGTTTCAAAGGAGAATCTGAGGCACCAACAACCTACTACATGTACACCAACAGTTCTTTCTCTCCTCTTATTACCCTCATTGTTGGATCTGGCTCTCTCTGCAGGGTTATCCCCAAACTTTTTGCCTCCTCTGCCTATCTTTCTGACCTTCTTTTTGTTGGCTTTAGGATTCTGGGCACTTTACCACTGTTAATCAGTGCTAACATACATATGCTCTCTCCTCTGAACTTGGTATGATTGATGTACACCTGTTTGGCACATTTGATTTACTTATAAATCCTGTAATTTAAATGCTACTAGTGGGCCTGCAGCACTGCTTGTGCCACCCCCAGATGTAGCCTTTCAAACCTGTCTCAGGCCTGCCACTGCAGGCCCTGCTTCTGCAGTATACTGCCACTTTAACTTGGCATTTAAAACTACTTGCCAAGTCTCAAACGCCCCTTTTATTACACAGAGGTCACCTCTAAGGTAGGCCCTAGGTAGCCCTAGGGGCAGGGAGCTGTGCAGGTAAAAGGGGGGACATGTGTCTCTATGTGTAGCATGTCCTGGTAGTGACTAACAGCCTATTTTGTTTCTCACTGCTGTGAGGCCAATTCCTCTCTTAGGCTAGTATTGAGAATTCACCTATATATGCTTAAGTGGTCATTCCTGTTCTGAAAGGAATGGCGTTGCCATGTTCAGTTAGTTTAGAATAGTGGTGATAAATCCTACTTACTGGTGTAGTTGGATTTTACATTACTATTTAAGAAATGCCACTTTTAGAAAGTGCACTTGTCGGGGCGTGGCTAAGGCGCCGATCAGGATGGCCGGCTAGAGGATTTCCTTTGTCGCACCAGGATGATTTTGGGCCCCGTAAGGTGTGTTTCTACATTTTCTCAGGCACTTACTAACTTCATTCCATGTCTGAATGTCTGCAGACCCTGGTGAGCCTCTTTTTGAATTGACGAGTGTCCGCGCGTACTGCTTTCTTCACCGCGGCTCATTTTCTCCTCAGCGACCGCCGCCATTTCAGACAATCGTGTCTGCATTCCTCCGTTTCTGCCTTCAGTACCTTGGCGCCTTTTATGTACCACTGTCTGCGCTCGTGAAGCTACTGTTTTGCCGCGGAATATGGAGAAAATGTATAATGGACTATGCTGCATGTCTCATGACAACTTATTTGCCTCGGTCTAAGATTAAAAGGATTCCTTCACAATGCCGCCATTTTAGGTACATATCAATTCTTCTTCTTGACTGCTAATATGTTTCACAGCCCTGCTCTCCTGCTTTATGGACTATTTTTGTAAAACTTAACATGAATGCTGATGTGTAGTCTAATTTTCACCTGTCTTCTAGTACAGTTTACCTTGGTCTTTACCATCAATTTTTTTGTCATCACCTAATAAGGTTTTTACCAGGACTGTGCCTTCTTTTCTAAAAGTCTGGATGCTGATTTTATGATGTCTATTAGCGCGTATTGGCTTTCTCCTCGTGGCTTGTTTATCCCGTAAGGGCCTCTGCCTCAGTGCTACGCGCCTACAGTCCTGCAGTTTCAGCGTTCTTTTAGCAGTGCTTTAGTTGTCACATGTTATTGTGTTTACGCTCATGGTGTTAAGAAACAACCTAATATATTTATAACTTTCTCATTGTTCGCAATTCTCAGTTTGCTGTACTCTAACAACTGGAAGTAATTTATCTCTATGGTCAAATTGCGCACGCCAACATTTGTTTTTATGCCCTCTTCAAGTGTCCAGGTGGCTTCCTCTTCGACTTCACATTCCAATGGCTGGAGCGGCGCCTACCCGTTCTTCCACAACGCAGTCTATGTCTAGCAAATCCTCTCCTCCTATTACTTCGACTAAGCGCCTAAAACATGACCCTCCTTCTCCTGACAAATCTTCATCTCTTATCTCTATGGAGTTGATCTTGGAGGAAATTCACGCATTACGTCCATTTATAGAGGAAACTAACAAAGGCATGCAACTCTTGAAAGAAAAATGGTCAACTATGAATACTCGGATTGCTTCTGTAGAACAATAGGTTTCGGAGATACAAACCAATTCTCAACGCATCTCTTCTTTAGAAAAATCAATCCTCACTCTTCAACAACATACTGAGGATTTGGAAAATAGAAATAGAAGGAACAACCTCCGTATTTATGGTTTGCCCAAATCCCTGGAAGGTGATGACCCTGTGACATTTTTCACATCTTTCATACCAAAGCGTTTGGACATGCCACCCACTACTTTTATCAGTATCCAAAGAGCTCATAGATTTGGACCACGCTTATCTGCTTCAACGAAACCACGCGAAGTCATCATTCTCTTATTGAAATTTACGAACTTGCTCTCAGGTCTCTCCGCAGCTATATCCAAGCGACAAGTCTCCTGGCTTGGTCAAAGAGTATTCCTCTCTCAAGATGTTTCAAATGCCACCGCATCAAGAAGAAAATGATTTTTGTCTCTTCGCGCTCCTTTGCGTTCTCTTGGAGCTCGATAAGGCTTGTTTCATCCGTGCATCTTCAAGGTCACTCATCAAAATCAAACATGGACTTTTCAGGATCCTGGAGAACTTAAGAACTTTATCCATCTTCAATCCAATAGTGGGATGGATACCTCCATTTCTCCCAATGGCTGAATGATTCATCATTTATGTTTGTTTGTTCTCTTGTTGTTTCTTCTCACAGCATTCCTGTTAGTATCTCTTGTATTCAAGTTTAGTTTTAAAATTTTCAAACATGTTGCTATATATATTTGTTTGTTGTTTATATTATTACATATAACCCTTATGTTACTTCCCTGTTATCATGTATTTATTTATTTATTTATTTATTTGTATTTTTATTTACTTACATAGATTTGTGACATTCGTCTCCTCAGCCATGTGGCTCCTTTCTTAGGTTTTTGATGTCGTGGTGCGGTTGGACTCCTACTCTTCATTCGGTCCATCATGTTAAGTGTCGCCATTACCCCATTTCCCTCTTGTTTGTTCCCCTCAGGTACGTTTTTTTCAGTCGTCCTTTGGATATGTACTGTCTTTTCTTCTCTTTTGTCTTTTGCATTTATGAAACTTTTTCTTTCTTCCCCCCTTTCTTCACCCTTCTCCCTTTTTGAAGTTGTTTGCTATTTTTCTTCCCTTTTCTCACTTTTCTTTATTTTTTCGGCTGTATGACTATATATACCCTTTTGCACTTTTTGTTTTTACTAAATCTATCTTATTTGAAAATTTAGAGTTGTTTCCTGGAATGTAAAAGGTTTTATTAACTCCATTAAACCGGTAGAGAGTACTTTCTCACTTAGCTTCGTATAACCCTTATATAGTCCTTCTACGAAAAACTCACCTTACTTAAATTGAATCCCTTTAATTAAAAAGGAATTGGGTGGGTACAGTCTTATTTTCCCCCTCCAACAACAAGAAGAATGGAGTTGCCATTTTATTGAATAAAAAATTGAAGTGTAAGGTTTTGTTAGAAGAAAAGGATGCTGATGGTAGATGGATCTTGACAAAATTATTGATTAATTCAATGCCTTGAACTATTTTTAATGTCTATGGTCTTACTCAACCTGATTGTTCTTTTTGGCCCTTAATTATGAACAAATGTATTCAATATGAAGATGAACTATTTCTCTTAGGTGGAGATTGTAATCAGATTGTTGATCTATTCCTTGATCGCAAATCCACAGTTCGTTTTATTCCTCACAAACCACATAAACCTTTTCTGGACACCATCTCACAATCATGTCTTGCTAACTCTTGGAGACTCTTACATTCGGATATTTTGGACTATTCCTTTTTCTCTCCTCCTCACGCATCTTTCTCTCGACTAGATTATATTTTTCTTTCTCAATCTTTATCTCAAAACTTGCTGTCTTCCTCCATTGAATCCATAGTTATTTCAGACCTTACTCCCATTGTAACAGATCTTGATTTGCTTCCACCTCTTCCCAAGCCATCTCATTGGCGTTTTAATTGCACACTTCTCACCGATCCCAGATTTTCTTCTTCGTTTCGTTCTTTTGTTAATGATTCCTTTCTATTTAATTCTGACCCTAATACTCCTCCTCATATTCTCTGGGACTCATTTAAAGTTACTGCAAGGGGATTCATTATCGACTTCGTCTCTAAGATAAAGAAGCAATATATTCAGAAACGTAAAATTTCCCTAGCACATATAAAAATGTTGGAACATCAATTTTACACTTCTTCAGATAAATGTATGTCACCGGATCTTTTGTGAGCAAAAATTGACTTTAATAAACTCACCACTGATAATGCATCTTCAATTCTCCTTCGAAGTAAGATTCTGAGACTCCGACCGGTAAACTGCCGAAAAACTGTAATTCATGCCACAGTAACATCAAGATTGGACTACGCCAACGGCTTGTACCTTGGCCTTCCCAAATACCAGGTACAGCGATTACAGCTGGTCCAAAATGCGGCTGCGAGACTGCTCATGCGTATTCCTTTCAAGCATTCAGTCTCTCCGCATCTTCAACTTCTTCACTGGCTTCCGGTAGCCAGCCGAATTAAGTTCAAGGCACTTACATTGGCATACAGAGCGTTGTATGGCACATGTCCAAATTATTTAAAAACACGCCTACCGAGATACAACCAAGCCCGCGCCCTCCGATCCAACAGTCGTGCTCTGATTGCTGTCCCTCGAGCAAAAAAAGCTCGGCTAGGTGGTCGGAAGTTCTCAGCCAATGCGGCTAAACTTTGGAACTCTCTGCCCCCAGCCCTCCAGCAGGCCCCCTCCGAGCCCTGTTTTAAACGTATGCTGAAAACATGGCTCTTTGCCCTACCACGCTAGTCACTCACTCTGCTCAGTCCTCACGGTCAACTTGTGTTCTGTAGCGCCGGGACACCTCCTGGTTGAGGCAGCTGTTCGCGCTTTACAAAACTCTTTATTATTATTATTATTAAGTAGTGCTCGTTATTAATGTGGTCACAACAAATCTGAGAAACTTTTAGCTAACTATCTTAAATCTCGTAAAGAACGTACCCTTATAGAATCTATTTATTCTTCTGACAATACTCTATTACATAAGGATAAAGAAATACTTGACCAATTTCAGCTGTTTTATCAACAGCTATATACCCCAGAATCTCCTCCTACCCCCTCTCTTATTCAAACTTATTTTGAAAGATTACCTAAACCCTCTAATTCCCATCTTAACTTTCCAGACCTTGAACTTGACCTTTCTTTACATGAACTTTCTGCAGCTTTGTCATCCCTTACTAAAGGTAAAACACCTGGCCCTGATGGTTTTCCAGTTGAATTTTATTTACATTTCTCTGATCTTTTATTGCCCCGACTTTGGACGCTCTTTCAATCATTCTCTGGTAAAGCGGATGGCACCTTTCAGGATGCGACCATTTGCCTTATCCCGAAAGATGGCCGTGATCCCAAATTTAGTAAAAATTATCGTCCAATTTCTTAAGTTAGTGTGGATTATAAATTATTTGCTAAGTTAATTGCATTGCGTTTGGATTAATTTATGCCTCATCTTATTGGTAAGGAGCAATGTGGTTTTGTTAAAGGTAGACTCACCTCAGATAACTCTCGGCTCTTGCTTAATGTCTTGAATAAAGCCTCATCTCTCTCAATTCCTCTGGCCGCTATCTCTGTTGACACGGAAAAAGCTTTTGACAGAGTAGATTGGTCCTTTTTGTTTGCTTCATTACCATGGCATGGCTTTGGTCCTCAATTTATTTCTCTTATATCTTTGATATATTTGCGCCCAAGGCCTCAAATCTCGTCAATGGTCAGCTTCCCTCATTCCCTCTTCAACAGGGAGTGCGTAAGGGATGTATTCTTTTCCAACTTCTCTTTGTCTTATCTCTTGAACCATTTTTGTGCTCCATTTGTAATAATCAATCCATCTCTGGTTTTCCCTATGGTGACAATCAATTGAAACTTTCTGCATACGCAGATGATATTATTTTGTTTATTTTCAATCCAGAATCGTCTGTCCCCACTTTATTATCTGAATTTGATGCATTTTCTCTAGTCTCAGGATATAAGATTAATTCCGATAAGACAGAAATTCTTCCCTTGACCAAATCCTGTCTTCCTCATCTCTCTTCCTTGACTGGTTTTGCTTGGAACAGCTCAAAGATCAAATATCTTGGTATTTGGTTTTCCAATTCTATTTCTTCTTCCATCAAATTAAATATGTCCGCAGTTATGTCTCGTATTGATCTATTGTTCTCCTCCTGGAATCCTCTTTTTCTCTCCTGGTGGGGTCGCCTTGATTCAATTAAGATGATGATTGCCCCATTTATTTTAATCTATACCTTTTCCATGTTACCTGTTCATATTCCTGCCCTTTATTTTGAACATATTGACTCTTCTCTCTCAAAATTCCTTTGGAGAAATAAAAAATCTAGAATTTCTCTTGTAGCTCTTCGCAAACCCAAACCGAATGGTGCAGTCAATTTTCTGGATTTCCGTCTATACCATAATTCCTTCTCTCTGCGTCAAGCATCACAATGGCTTTTGTCAGAACCCTCCCACTTTTCTCCTCTTTGGCTCTTCATTGAGCAAACTTTATTATTACCCTTTTCTTTTGATGAAGTATTACGCTTCTCCACCAAATCTCCTTATACCTCATTTCCTTTATTTAAACATACTTCTACTCTTTTAAAACCCTTGATTTTTCCGATCGACATCTCGCGGGAATTATTCTTAAATACCCCCATTTGGTATAATTTGCTTATTCTTTTAAATAACTGACCCATTTGTTGGTCGTCTTGGAGACTAAAAGGTGCCATGTGGGTCAATCATCTCTTTGATGGTGTATTACCTTGCTCTTTTCCCCAATTTCAACTTCTGTTTCGCTGCCCTCGTTCCTTCTTGCAGAAATGTACTACTCTCATGGAAATAATTCTTGATAGTTATTATTCGCTCCCTTCCTAAGCTTCATTAATCCCTCAATCTCCTCTCCTTGTAGTGCTCTCTACCATTCCTAAAGCATCTCTTATTTATAGATTTTTCTCTTCTCCTAACCCTGATCGTGCCAAAACTAAATTGGAGCTTTCTTGGAAAGCGGATTTGGATTGTACTTGGTCTGTTGCTCTCTGGGATAAAGTTTGGTCTGGGTCTTTAAAAATTTCTCGTTTTGCCTCTCTCATCTTTATTTTATTTATATCACAGACTTTACCTTTCCCCTCTTTCTTTATCTCGCTTCATACCCTTTTCTGATTCTAAATGCTGGACTTGTGGTGCTTTAAATGCTGATCTTCTCCACTTGTTCTTTCTCTGTCCTGCTGTATCTGGAAAAAAGTTTGGCCTTATCTTTCTCACATTTTCACACTCTCTGTTCCATATTCACCCATTCTTCTTTTTCTGGGTATCCTTTCAGATTCTTTAGATCTTCCTACACACTCACATGGTCTTTATGATCTCATGCTTGCACTCGCATTCCAACACATCTCTTCCAACTGGAAATCCCTTACAAACATCTCCATACAAGGTTGGTGGAACACTTTATGTCATTTGCACAGACTTGATGTTGTCTTTGCATCTTCCTGTAAACCAGCGCGTAATATAGATCTTTACTGGCTACCTCTTACTACATACCTAGACTACCTAGTTCAAAGAAAATCTACTCATGTCAACGCAGAAAATTTTAAACCCCCTTGAAGAATTTTCACTCTCTCCTTCTGGTTTGCTTGATATTTTTTACAGATTTCATATATTGCAACATTTATTTATAATGTATATTTTGTATTGCTTTTTGTATCATTTATTTATTTGCCTTGATTTTCTATAGCATTATGATGTTGTAGCATACTTCTCTCGCCCCTTCCCCATCTTCCCCCCTTTCCCTACAGTTCTAAAACTCCCATAAAATGCTTTTACTTCTCAGTTATTGACATTAGCAATGTTAATTCTTCAGTCTATGTTTAAACACTTTTTATGTCTTTTGCTGATGTTTTATTTTTGTTTATCGATATTGTTCTTCAATAAAGCTTTCAAACATAAAAAAAAGAAAGTGCACTTGTCGTGATGGGGAGTGATCCAGTTGCGGTAGTAGGGGCTTGCGATAAGACTTATGTACTAAAGATATGGGTAACCCCTGCACCATAAATTTAACCTCCTTTAGTGTATCAGAGACCACCTAATTACTCTGTGTCTTTTTCGTCCATGATGATTGCTTATTATTTTATATACTTTAGTCCTGCTTACCCTCACACACCTGTAGCATTAATCAATAATCCATAGTCCTAGTTGTTCAAGGAGAAAGGCATATATATATACCTGAAACACACAGATATAATGGTTGCTTGTGCTACTCTCTAAAGGTATCTTTACTTCAGAAACAATCAAACATCAAATGTACATTGTGGGACAATACAAATAATGCACAAAAATAAATCAACATGAATATTACATGAGGAAGTACATGACATACATTCAATACAACAGTGCTACATACTGCAACGTGATGATTTATTTTTACATGTATACAAATGTTTAACATATATATTCACATATAATACTCTCTGTCAAATAGTGTCCAACAATAGCCATTGAATAATAATGAGTTAAAAATGTTAGGGGCTTTTTGTTTCAGCACAGGGTTCGGGTCCTAAATTACCATATGGCCCTTGGTGGTCGAAGTTGAAGTAATTCGTCTTTGGAGGTGTCACTACTCCAGAAGCCCTCCCCCTGTGTCTACTTGTTTTTGGGAATCGATCACTTCTGGACACTTATAAGTATACGCTGATGTGTTTCGAACTTCTCAGTGGGACTAAAAGAATTTTGCGATGGTCTTCCTCAGGGCAGCTTATGTATGTTTGAAGGACACTGAATAAAGCAAAAGACACATACATTGTGGGAATTTATGCCAATTCTACAAGTGGAATAAATGAAAAAAATCAACAACAATCTATTAATGTTGCGAAGTCCAAATTATATCCCACAATATACATATCATTGACAGATATTGAAGGTTCGAACACCAAAAATATACGTATGCAGAGCAGATAAAAATAAATGTTGTCAATGCTCAAAACTTATAACCAGAAATAAAAATATCATGCGCTTATGGGATCTCGACCAAAAACATTAGTAAGCGCAGAAAAGGATCCTCTCTTTGCGAAATAGTTATTGTGGAGCTATGAGATTGACTTCACCATACTCATATACAAGTGCAGCCCGTCCCGACGTTGTCCGGGTATGAAATAGAATGTGTGTAATGTGTGTATTTGGCAAGGGCAATTTATTTTAAAATCTCGCGGTAGACAACATTTTTTGTTTCATTAGAATAGGGACGGAGAAGGGCCAGCTGCAGCCCTGGTTGATGTTAGCAGGCGCGTGTAATTGGTGTAGTGATCCGCCGCCTGAGCTCGGCTACAGCCCTGGTTGATGTTAGCAGGCGCGTGTAATGTCGTTGAATAAGAGAGTTATCAGCCACAGGTAAATCCGTTTAATGAGAGAGTTCAGTGACAGCGAGTAGAAGAGGCTGCAGTAATTGTTCTCGCAGACACGCTCATTTGCTTGTTCCCCCGCTGGAGGCCCAGATGCAGGCCTGTTTGATGTTAGCAGGCGCGTGTTCCCCCGTTTGAGGCCCAGCTGCAGCCCTGGTTGATGTTATCAGGCGCGTGTAATTAGTGTACTGATCCACCGCCTGAGCCCGGATAGAGCCCTGGTTGATGGTAGCAGGCGCGTCTAATTTCGTTGAATGAGAGAGTTCAGTAACAGCGCGCAGGAGAGGCTGCAGTAGTGTTACTTACCAGGCCTCCAGCTGAACGCGTTTGTCATGCCCCCAGCACACGGCCACAGCAGACGATCTTCTGATTAATGTACAACCCACATGGCATGAAGGGAGGAACGTAGCACATGCCCCCAGCGTTTCTCACGCCCCCAGCATGCCCCTTGATGCGGCGCAATTGCGTTCACATGGCATGAAGGCCGGACACACGCCCCCAGCGTTTCTCACGCCCCCAGCGTGCCCCTTAATGTTGCGCAGCAACGTAATTGGCGCTTGTATGTAAGACTCACATGGCATGAAGGGCGGACACAAGCCCCCAGCGTTTGTCACGCCCACAGCCCACGCCCACAGCTCACGATGCCAGGCTAGAGCCCTGGTTGATGGTAGCAGCCGCATCTAATTTCGTTGAATGAGAGAGTTCAGTAACAGCGCGCAGGAGAGGCTGCAGTAGTGTTACTTACCAGGCCTCCAGCTGAACGCGTTTGTCATGCCCCCAGCACACGGCCACAGCAGACGATCTTCTGATTAATGTACAACACACATGGCATGAAGGGAGGAACGTAGCACACGCCCCCCGCATTTCTCACGCCCCCAGTGTGCCCCCTGATGCGGCGCAATTTCGTTCACATGGCATGAGGGCTGGACACACGCCCCCAGCGTTTCTCACGCCCCAAGCGTGTCACGGCCCCAGCGTACCCCTTGATGCTGAGCAGCAACGTAATTGGCACTTGTATGTAAGACTCACATGGCATGAAGGGTGGACACACGCCCCCAGCATTTGTCACGGCCCCAGCACACGCCCACAGCCCACAATGTGATGGCCGTACCACACGCCCCCAGCATTAGTCACGCCCCCAGCCCACACCCACAGCACAACGCAGACACGCCCACAAGGGACTACTTTGCTGGCACGGTTCTTTTACCTTTTAAATGTATATGGTGTCCTACGGTACAATTGTATGTCTTGCACTGTATGATTGTGATGAACACCAATGTCTCTTGAAAAGTTAATAAAAAGAATTAAAAAAAATAAAAAATAAAAAAATTTATATGGTGGGCGTCTGCGTAGCCTATGTCCTTCTGCTGCAACTGCCCTTTCCAACGCTGTATTGGGTGTTGTGATTGGTGCTGTGGTTACTGAGACTACCCACCTCAAAGGTTTGGGCTCTCTCTTTATAATATTAGTATGGATTTACTGAGTAGGTCCTCCGTTTTTTTTGCATACAGAGTTTTTTAATGTATTTACAATTTTTAACATATTTCTGGCTGTATTTGGGCCATGAGTCACCATGAGTGTCCCTCAAACATATATAATCCGTAAACTGTGGTAGCTACCACTGCAGGGATTTGATTAAAAGACTGAAACCATCGCCGTGCACAGCTTCCTCTAAATATCGCCATCCCAACTAAAGTAAATGATAGACTCTACCTGTGCAACATCGAAAGGAGAGAGGGAACACAGCACTGAGAATACCCTTGAAAGTGCTTCCACCACCAGCTTCACCAGAATGATCACACTGGAGAAGAACAGACAGTGCAACCAGACCATCAGGGGTGGGGGGCAGGTTTTACACATTCTAGGGATGCCACAAAAAAAAGATGATTGACTCAAAGTACCAAACCAAAGATTCAACTGCGCCCAAACCCAGAATTTGTGACGACCTTGGTCAATCGTTGTTATGTGGAAGGCAGGTATTAGAGACACAAATGCTAGGCTTGTGCCCCCATAACACCTAATAGCAATCCTTCGATCCTTCCGCCAGCCCACTGTACATTACACTAACCACAGGCCTCTCTTCCAGCAGATAGACGGCTGACATCTTCACACCACCAGTCAGTGCTTCTTCCCTTCACTCTATAGGGAGCTTTGCACACTCCTGCTCATGACAGGTGCTGAAGCTGCACCCCGATCTGAGCGTCTCGCAGATTGTCTTATTTCGTTAGCATCAGTAGGGTTAAAGGGTGAGCAGCTTCACTGGATTCAAACTTAACTTGTGAGCTTCAAAAAGATCTCAGCAGCAGATGTGCAGCCCCGTGAGCGATAACTTAAACCTTTCCTTTGCACTCGCCCAAGAATCTATAGGTATTTCCGGTAGATAAACCCTGTACAAGACCAACAAAAGGACAGCGTCATGTTGACGAAAAACATATTTAGTAGCACCTGAGAGACAACGATGGCAAACATAGGTGAAGTTTGGCTGGTGCTAGTTACAGTAATCCTTAAAAACACTGCCAGTCCCTCGCTTTTATATAGAAACCACTGTCAGTGTATTGACGCTGCGCTCTAATAACAGGCTTTGCCGTGATCTCCACTTTTTACACAATTTCAGTTTTCTATGGCGAGGATAGGGATACTCAAGCACACAGAGAATACCTGATGTGTCCACGATCCCACAATTTGCTAAGCCAGGACCGATTCTGACATCGGGGTGCTTGTTAGGCTCGGTCTGTTCTAGGTAGAGCCTACCACCAACCCCCGGAGGTGAGAAGAATACTGACTAACCATACCTGGAAGATGACAAGACCATGTGATTGCGGCTTTAAGAGGGAAGGTGTTTTGTTGGAGCCAGCAAGGCACGCTTCTCAAGTCTGAATGACACTTCCCCCTGCAGAAAGCATTCATACAGGATGTGCATGTGGTTTTGTGAGCCACATTCCAGTGTGCTATTTACTGCTCCAATTGATCAAGCTGTGACAAAGTCAATTGCTTTTACCTTTCTATAGTGAAAACTGTTCACAGACAGAGAGGGTAATTAGAAGAGGCTAGTCAGGGATAGAGACTGAGTCTGTGAAGGTTAAAAGCAATGTAATTTAAACACATTATTTGTTTATTCATTTCTAACTCATGAGCAACAATTGTCCCCAGGACCATTTCAATGTGGATTCATTAAATACGTAGGTCTTCATGCTAGTGTTTCACTTCTAATTGCTCTATTTATTATGAAAATATAATTTATTGTTATGATAAAAATGCCCAGTAGCCGAGGTGCAGATTATACTTGATGGTTTATTAGTCTTAGTTGCAGGTAGGTAAAAAAACCTTTACGTTGCCTTGAGGACTGGGTCATTTTTTGGATTAAGGTATAATGATAAGTCTTAGCTTAGATCTTAGGATAGCCCCGCCAGGAGCCGCCTGCCTGCTGCTCAGCCCATACTCCAGCTGACACTCCATACTTCACAGACATCCTAACATTCCATTGCATCACCATGCACTCCAACATTCCACACATCACATTTATACTGGCTGAGCAGCAAAGACCAGAGCACCAAGGAAGATGCATAATATAACACACCAGATACAACACATCTTCCCCTTTTACAGAACACATACAAGTATTGCTAATACAAGATGGAAACATCCCAATTACGTAAAGGAACATGCCTACGAAAGTATTGCAAATTAAAACAATTTAAGCATTTCATTGCATCACCATGCACTCTAACATTCCACACAGTCCATTCATACTTGCTAAGCCGCAAGGCCTAGAGCACCAAGGAAGATGCAAAATCTATTACACCAGGTATAACATGCATTTATTTATGTTTATGTATTTATAGTTTTGTATAGTGTGGTCCTGGCCCTAGGGCACCAGAACTCTTTCCATAAGTTACAATGTTGCTATGTTATGTTATGTTATTCAGAATTTGTTAAGCGCACGGTCACCCGAAGGTTTCATGGCGCTGAGGGGAGACAGATGGTAGGGAAGTGGTCTAACCGTGCGCTTGCTTGAATAACCAGGTCTTCAGATCACCCCTGAATTTCACCAGGTTAGTACAGGACCGGAGAGACAAGGGGAAGCTGTTCCAGGTCTTTGGGGCAAGATAGGCGAATCGACATCCTCCAAGTCGTTTTTTCTTGTACAGTGGCAGCTTAAGGAGAGACTGATGGGCAGAGCGAAGGTTCCGATTTGGTTCATATTTATTTATTAGATGATTAATGAACCTGGGGCTTTTGCCGTGGAGTGCTTTATGAACCAGGCAGCCTACTTTAAATGTGATCCGGTACTCAATAGGAAGCCAATGAAGAGAGGCTAGCAGGGGTTTCGCCGAAGTCCTTCGATTACTCTTGAATATTAACCTCGCAGCTTGATTTTGGACGATCTGTAGTCGGCTGGATAGAGTGAGGGGGAGGCCCAGATATAATGAGTTCGAGAAATCAAGGCGAGAGAGAACCAAGGCGATCACCACTTGGATGAGGGCAGAGTGTGTCAAAAGGTGGGCAATTTTTCTGATCTTTCGAAGTTGAAAGAGGCTGGAGGAGATCACTGTTCCTACCTGATTTTTCAGGGAAAGATCGGCGTTAAGGGTGACTCCAAGGCTCTTCACCGATTGAGAAGGCTTAGGGGGGGATCCCATCGAGGGTGGCCAAAAGTGAGGGCCCCAGCTAATCATACTCTTACCAGGGAGTACCAGCTCAGTCTTTCCGGGATTGAGCTTCAAGTGATTCTCATCCATCCAGTCCTTGATATGCAACATCGTGGACTGAAATTCTTCCGCCGCATCCACAGAGTTTAGGGGGAAGACCAGTTGCAGATCATCTGCATAGTTGTAGATGGTGACTTTCCTATTCTTTAGGGACTGCAACAGTGGTTTCAAATATAGATTGAATAATAGGGGAGACAATGACGACCCCTGAGGGACACCGCATGTAGTGGGGAGTTTGGATGCCGTAAAATTTCCCAGTTTAACAGCCTGGGAGCGGTCCATTAAGAAGGATTTGACCCAGGCGAGAGCCGACCCGCTGAGGCCGGCCTGTTCGACACGGTGTAATAAGATGGTATGATCCACCGTGTCGAACGCGGCCGATAGATCTAGAAGTACAAGGGCCTGATGATCGTCGTTATCGGCATTGAGCCTTAGCGTGTCGAGGACCGCAAGAATAACTGCCTCGGTGGAGTGTGCCTGGCGGAAACCGGCTTGATTTGGCTCAAGGTAGCCGGATGTCTCAATAAAATTAGAGATACAGCTAGCCACATGAGCTTCAAGCAGCTTGGCCCCAAACGGAAGAAGAGATATGGGCCGATAATTAGAGAGCACAGCTACATCAGCACCCGGCTTTTTGATTAATGGGACCAGAGTGGCATTTTTTTATGAAATTGGGACTATTCCAAGTGATAAAGATTTATTCAGAAGTGGAAGGATTCCCTGAGGTAATATAGAATAAATTTCCTTCAGAATATGCGGGGGGCAGGGATCATTGGGAGAACCGGACTTTACCCGATTCATGAGCTCCACTAGTTTGGGAAGATCAATATGGGGGATTGATTGAAGTTTGTGTGGGGTTTCACAAATTTCCCTGCTAGTTGCCTTGGTATGAGTCATCTGAATGCTAGCTTTAATAATATCAATCTTCTCTCGGAAAAAATCGTTAAGTTGGTCGCAAAGTTAAGTAAGCTAGTTAACATATATGAATGAACAATTATCATCAACAAAGAAATGATACATCATACCAAGAGATCAGGAAGAAACAATATGTCTGAGATGAAGAATAATATGAGGAATATAGCAGGGATTCAGTTAACATACATGCAGGTTTAAAACAAAATAGATGATTACATCCTGCACAGCACTGAAAAAACTGTACTCTGTGTTTGCAAGATCTGGCATTATCTGAGGAGAAAATCCCGCTCAGCAGCATCACTCTTGAGGAGGGTTTTTTGAGGGTCTTCTTTTCTCGGCACATGTTATGTGTATTTGTATAGTACATGACTCACCCCAGAGGACACCATGAGTTCATGGAGAAAGGTGTCTGTTACATTATTTTGTTGTCTCCCTGAAATGACTAGGTAATGAGTAGGTAGTTTGGACATGGTCTGGGACTACCGACCACCCCCTCCCTATCATGCAAACATCACATACAATCTCCGTAGTAATTTAACCAGGCGAGGGATTTCTTTGGAAGGCAGGGGGTCTCGCGACCCCCCGGCCGTATTTATTAAAATATGAAAACAAATAAAAATTGGAAAAATAAACATTATTTACATAATTATTAAATGCAAAATTCTGACATTAGATTTACAGCAAGGTAGACAGGTATGAAGGGCTAACCTTAAAAAATGTCTAATACAGCGTGTTCCTAACCAAATCTAACATCCTACTTATCAATTTTGCATTCAAAAATTCTGAGGCCTACGGCAAGGCCGCTAACCGGTGTCAGATCCTTTTTCCAGCTGCGCACTCACGTACGAGTGCGCATGCGCAACAAGGGCCCGGTTACCGGGAGAGTACGTACCTCTCCTGGTTACCCTCGTACGCACCGTGAACTCCATTTAACCATAACAGGAGGGCCCTTACACTCGCGCCTTTTGATGACGTCATAGTGTATGTGCGGGGTGGCTACCAGCCTGAGGAAAGCGTGACTCCCTCCCCCGCACCCTCCCAAGCAAGCGGATATCCTGCCCCTGAAGTTCTAGGAGAGACCAATGGCCCCTCCCCCTGGGCGACCCCATTCGATAATGGTGCCACCCGCTAAGGACCTTAAATTGCTGTTCACCGATTATGACCTTACCGCCTGACCAGTATAATAAATACGACAATTAAGAAACCTATGAAGGGAAAAAAAGGCTAAGGAGTAAAACAAGTAATTACACATCCACATAACCAATTGTGCAAATTCCACTAATATTGCCTGCAAAAGGGGAGAAAGGCCTAAGGAAGAAAATTACACACATATCAACAGCGTCGAGCGGCCCCCCCTTTCCTCATGGTCTGGGACTACCGACTGCTCTAGAATGAACAAGATGTAGTTTTGAAATACCCGCTTACAGGGAATTACTGCAGTCTAATCTAGAGAAGACTAGTGACTGAACGACTTTTATAAAGCCTTCAACACATTGGAAGAGTTTGATACTGTGCAGGAACTGATATGAAATTCAGCTCCTTTAGCCAAGGCATTTATCTGGGTGTGGCAGGTTGAGGTTATTGTAGAGGATGAACGGGGAGTAACTTGGCACACTTAATGATGGGTCAGAGACAGTCTAAGATGTTGGGAGCATTGAGAAATGAGTGCACTGGAGCTGAACTGTTGAGGGAGAGTTCAGCAACAATTCTGTTTTTGAGGGGTTTATTATAGGTCGTCCAGTTATTGTTCCTAATGAGAGGGACATAATGTCTCTGGAATGATAGGAGCTTGTAGGACCACAGGTCCCTCAGCTTATCACATCAGACAATACCATGTTTTCTTTTCCACAATGGTGTCATTTCTAGGTAACCACTTTCTTGTAGGTGAACTTCATTTTGACATGCCTCGCTGGATTCTCAGGGCCATCGCTGTGTGCGAAATCATGGCTGTTAGCAACACGGTATGTCTGCCTCTCAGCACTCCATGTATACAGACATAGATTGGTATATGGTTAGGATGTTTCAATCAAGCAATAAAAATCCCCCTTCCCAAAATCCATTAGTTTTGGTAGTAAAAATACAAAATTATAGATTGGTAACAGAGAACTACTGGGATATTTTTCACCAAGGGGTTCTAAGTGACATCAAATAGACAACGAGAGCAAAGCTTGCATTGCCTTTGTGTCACTCAGAACCCCAAGGTAAAACACCCCTATAATTCTCTTTTTACTCATCTATAGCTTTACGTTATGTGTGTAACCCCTAAATAATCTGTCCTTGCTTTCAACATGTATGAAATAGCAGGGGCTTAATGTGGGAGCCCTACATAAAACGGCCTCTACTCCTTGACTCGAATGTACAGCAAATAGCGGATCTGCTATCCGTAACCAATCACCACCACCTTCCTTACTTTCCTGCTACCTCCTGCAGGGGTGGTTTCTGCTTTGAGTCACAGCAGACAAGCAGCGCTGCACTTCTAAGAAAACTTTGTCAGCCTGTCCTCTTAGGCCTTTATGACATAGCAATAGCAGATAACGAGTTTTTTTTTTGTTTTTTGTTTAAAAGATTTTTATCAGGATTTTGCAAACACAAAAGATAAGGCATATGAAAATACATAATGAACTTAATCTTAAAAAAAAACATTAGGCAAAAGTCATATGAAGAAAGAAAAAGATATGCTACAGGGAACAAGAAGAGAAAGGGAATAGAGAGGAAATAAAAAAAAGAAAGAAAGAAGGGAGGCAGGAAGAAAGGTAAGAGGAGAAGGAAGAATAAAGAGAGGGAGGAGAAGAGAAACAAAAACAAAAAAGTGATCCAAATATGTAGAAGAGGAGAATAGGGAAAGCAGTATCACGAAGGTTTGGTAGAAAGATAAGTAGTAAAAGGAAGCCAAAGGAGGTCAGATTTAATTTTCTGAGAGACAGAAGAGGAGGAAGCAATTGCTAATCTATGTTCATCGCAAACTAAATTCCACCAGGTATTTACAGACAATTTAGAGTTATCTTTCCATAGGGATAAAATCACCTTGAAAGCAAGAGCAATAAAAAGATCAAACAATTTTGTAGAAGTAGGTACAATGTCTAAACCATGTGACAAAGAGCCTTAAAGAATATGCAAAAAGGATAAAGGGGTATTTAAACCAAACAGTGACATGCAAATTTTCAAAAAGGATGAGACCGGAGGACAGTCATAGATTTGGTGTTTGAGAGTGCCTGTTTCTTTTGAACAGGACCAGCAAAGCGGAGAAGAAGATGGGGAAAATTTACAAATATGAGCATGAGTTATAAAAGCTCTATGATAAATAAAAAATAAGGATTGGGTGATACGGGCAGCAGGAGAAACTTTAAACAGTTTAGTCCATAATTTGTCCCATGTCAAAACAGAAAAAGAAACAGACAAATCATGTTCCCAAGCAATCTCAACATTTGATTTGGAACGAACCAAAACAGTTGATAACAACAACGTATATACAAATGCAGCTTTAGGTAATTGGTGAGAGAATAAAGGGTAAAGGGGAGTAGAGGGAGTAATACGTGGCACAATAAGGGTAATTGTAAATGTAGATAAATGGGACTGTATGGCATTAGTAATGATATTGTACTCATGCAAACATGTGTCAGGTAAGTGATAAATATTTTGCAGTTCAGGAAAAGAAATAATAGAATTATGAGACAGAAATTGATAAACAAATAAAATATCCTTTTCCTTCCAGTATTTGTAGTAAAAGGATTTACCTTTATATTTTAGAAATGTATTATACCATACCACTGAGGAAAGGAAACATTGGAAAGGAGTAAAGTCCTTGCAAAGTGTAGTAGGGAGCAAAGTCTGAGAATATTTTAGAACTGGGTACTTAGCCACAAAGGAACAATTTGACATAAATACAATGTGGGGAAAGGAAAAGTCCTTTAACAGGGAGCGTTCAAAAAGAACCCATCTGTGAATCGGGGTATCTGAAAAATCATACGCCAACGAGAAAGATTGTTTAATTAAAAAGGCAGAATGGTAATTTCTAAAGTTAGGGAAGCGTACACCACCTTCTGACTTAGGTCTGATAAGCGTATGTAAAGCAATAGGGGAGTGCTTATTATTCCACAAAAATTTAGTACAGATGGAATTTATACGGGAAAAATAAACATTGGGTATTTTAAAAGGAAGCATAGAAACAGTATATAGTACATGAGGAGTAATCATCATTTTAATGGTATCAAGTCTACCCCACCAGGAAAGAAACAATGGAGACCAAGTTTGAAGAAGAGACTGAAGTTTTGTGATAAGGGCAGCAAAAGTAAATGATGAGGAAAACCAAATGCCTAGGTATTTGATTTTCGAAGGACACCATTGTAAAGTCTGTAGAACTAAACATATAGTGGTAACAAGTAGCATTTAGGGGTAAAACCTCCGTCTTGGATAAGTTCAATTTATACCCTGAGATAGAAGAGTACAAACAAACCTCTTCCAAAAAAGGAGGTAAAGATGCAATTGGATTGGACATATAAATCAAAATGTCATCAGCATATGCAGAAATGTTAGTCTCAACTGAGGGAGATTTAAAACCAACAATTAGAGTATTATTTCTAATGCGCTCTAAAAAAGGCTCAAGACAAAGGATAAATAACAAAGGGGAGAGGGGACACCCTTGTCTGGTACCTCTAGCCAAAGGAAAAAATCGTGAGAATTTGATTATTAACAAAAATACTTGCACGTGGGGAGGAGTACAAAAGTTTGACAAAGGAAATAAAATTAGGGCCAAAACCAAACCATTGGAGAGTTTGAAACATAAACTGCCAGTTAATTCGGTCAAAAGCCTTCTCGGCATCTAAAGACAAGGCAGCAAGCGGATCTTTACAATTTTTGCCAAGAGTACTAATGTTAGAAAACATACGGGCATTGTCAGAAGCTAACCTACCCTTGACAAACCCAACCTGATCTGTTTTAATCAAAAGTGGAACAATGGAGTCTAGGCGGGAGGCAAGAATTTTAGCAATTAATTAATTAAAGATATGGGGCGGAAATTTTTACAAAGGGAATGGTCCTTATCCTGTTTGGGAATAATACAATTAATGCGTCCATAAAGGATCCAGAAGCCTTAGCATCTGCAATAAAAAAAATAAAAAGTTGTAAACGTTTAGGAGCAAATATGGAGTGGAAAGTGGAATAAAATTCAACAGGCAACCCGTCAGGGCCCGGTGCTTTTGACTTTTTAAGGGAGTTGATAGCCGCAGTCACCTCCTGAAGGGTAATGACATTCTCCAATTGAGCAAAGTCATCAGGAAGAGAAGGAGGTGAGGGAAGACCATCAAAAAAGGAGGATAAATTGGAAGGTGAGGAATGAGCATCATCCGTATATAGAGATTGATAATAATCATGAAAAACTGCAGCAATTTCCTCATCCGAGGAAACAAGTTTATTCTGGGCTTCATGTAGAATAGGGCCAACAATCTTACGCTCAGATAAATTTTTTAAATAGTTAGCCAGCATTTTACCCGCCTTATTCTGCCCCCCATGAAATTTTGATTTAATCTTAAGTAACGTATTACAAGCTTCGTAAGTGGCAATTTTATTCAGGTCAATTTTTGCTACAATGAGGTCTTGAAGGGCAGTAGGGGCCTTAGAGGTAAAATAAAAATGCTCTAGCTGTTTCATTTTCTGCAATTGATCCTTATATTTAAGAATATTTAATTTCTTTTTCCTAGAAACATAGGAAATAGTAAAAGCTCGAAAAGCAGTTTTAAAAGCATCCCAATTGTTAGAGATAGAGGTGTCAGATGGGTTATTAAGGGCAAAAAATTATTTAATAAAAACAGTGACTTCCTTTATAAAAACAGCATCTGACAAAAGAAGGGTATTACATTTCCAACGACTAAACTTGGAGGAAGTAAGGGAAAGATCTAGGACAGCATAAACAGGAGCATGATTAGAAATGAAGATTGAGCCAATCTCAGAACGTTGAATAGACGAAAGTAAGGACTTACTAACCAAAATGTAATCGATTTGTGACCTAGTATGGTGTACATTAGAGAAAAAAGTATATTCAAGTGACTAAGGGTTGCAGGTTTTCCAAACATCAAATAACGGACGTGAGGCAATGGCAGATTGAAATGATTTGAGGGATTTATCAGGTTGGAATTTACAGGTGGAAAGTCTGTCAGAGAAAAGATCCAACCATTGATTAAAGTCACCCGCAATTACTATGTTGGGACAATCTATAGAGGATATGAGAATTTTAATGTCATTCCAAAATTTGGGGTCAGGTCGAACAGGACCATAGATATTTAATAAGACCTGCGTCTTATTATGAATCAAAACCTTTGCCATTACCCAACGACCATCAGTATCATTTTGAGTAGACAATATTTGCACTGATAAAGCTTTATGAAACAGTATAGCAACACCACCTTTTTTATCAGTAGCAGGAGAAAATACAACTTGGCCTACCCATTGCCTTTTCAGCTTAATCGATTCTAAATCTGTACAATGGGTTTCTTGGAGAAAAGCAACTTGAGAATTGAGTTTAGGTAAATGGGATAATACCTTTTGTCTTTTAATTGGATGACCCAGACCTCGGACGTTCCACGAGACAAAATTACACATGAAGGAAGGCAAGGAAGACGGGAAACGATTGGATTAGAAACACTTCAAGGAGGCAACTACAAAGGAAAACACAATAGAGAATACCATTACAATGAGACAAATCGTACCACAAATTCACAATAGTACCACACAGTAGTCCCAAAACAGGAACAAGAGAGGAAGAAAGACATCGTACCACTAAACAACAATGAGGAGAGAAATAACAATACCCAAGGAAATAGAGAGAAGGAAGAAGCAGCAGAGAGAAAAAGCAAAAGGGGGAAGAAAGAAAGATCAAGTAGACAGAAAAAGATAGGAAACAGACAGTAAACAGATCAAGGCAAGAGAGCCAGGTCTGAATTAAAAAGAAAAACCAAGATAGCAGGAGCGTAGAGAGACCGAAGAGGAAGCGACTCCCAGCGAGCCCCATAGATAAAAGAGCAAAACCAGGACCTTAAAAAGAAATAGAGGAACGAAAGAAGTCAAAACAGAGGAGCAACACGAATCATTGAACTCAGAACATGCAGACCAGAAGAGTAAACCAAAGAAAATAAAAAACTTCAAACATTAGTATCCATGCAAGAAGGAGTAATACTCTGCAAGAATGAGTGAAGCTTGTGTGGGTCATCAAATGACTGAGTATGACCATTATGAGTGATTTTACAGAAACATGGATGGAGGATACCATATTGGATATTCAATTGTCTCAGTTGAAATTCTTTACGTCGAGCATTCGTTGCATTGGAGAGATCTTGAGAGAGAAAAATGTTGTGACCAGACCAAATAAGTCTACGTTTGAGTTTAGCAGCCTTCAACACAGACATTAACTGGGTAAATTCAAGAAAAAGCATGATGATACCACGAGGTTTGGATGCGTTAGGATGAAGGCGACCTAAGCGATGAGCTCTTTGAATGTTAAGAGGTTGTGCCGTAGGTGGAAGATCTAGGAGATCCTTCAGAAATTTCTGTAGAAAGGACACCATATCAGGACCCTCAATATTTTCCGGAAGACCATAAAGACGCAGGTTGTTCCTGCGGTTACGATTTTCAAGGTCCTCCGTGTGGAGCTTTAGCTTATGAATCTCCTGTTCAAATAGAGGGATCTTAGAAGAGGCGTCTTGTATGTCGCTAACACGTTGCTCCAAATCCACAACTCTGCTTTCCATAACCCTCAATTTTTCTTCAATCAGGGTGAGTTTAGCATTAGTAGCAGACATAAATGGTTGAAGGCCACGAACCTCCTCCAAAATGGAATCCAGAATAGGATTAGCAGAGGAAATGGGAGAAGGCGGGTCATTTTTAGGTCTTTTCACATTATATCTAATTAAAGATTGTTTTGAATTACCAGTCTCATGTGCCATATTGAAGACGTGAAAGTAAATTCAAAAAGAGCAGTGAATGCGACAAAAAAGATAAGCACAGACCTCACAGAAGCACTGAGACCAGAAATACTAATGAGAACCTGCAGTTCAGCAATGTAAAGACAAACAGTCTCGATCAAAATATGAGCAGGATAAAATAATACACTCTGTGGCAACTCCAGAAGAACTGAGCAGGAGCAGGCAGACGATGGTTATAAAACAGCACAGTAGATGAAGTACCCTGAGCTGCAGATGTCACAAATGAATAGGAACATAGCTTCCAAAGTAAATGAGGCCACTAATCAGAGAAAGAACTCCATGCACTGAAAGGAGTAAAACATTGAATGCAAAGACAGCATTATAATGGCCAAACAAAAATAGCCAATATCAAATGCGGTCATTTGCGCCAAAAATACAAAATGGCGGCCGGAGCTCTCATATAGTAAATAGTACTAGGCGCCTGAGGGGAAATAATGCCAAAAAAAACCAAATCACCATATTATTTATAGCGCATGGACACACAGCGCAAAAAAGGATAATATGCGGCATTTGTAGAAGTCGGAGAAAACTGCACGTCACGTTACAGAGGCTGAGGAGCTGGCGCGGGCTCGGCGGCAGTCAATTCTCGACAGAATGCGGCAGCAGACAACCATCCCCAGCAACAACGCTGTCAGGGCATGATCCGACGTATGTAGCTGAAACCAAACTCCTCCAAGTTGCAGGTTAAGGTCCGAAAACGCCTTCAAGCGCCTGCTACATCCCGGAGCTCAACAGGGAGATGCCATTCCTCCACGGCGCGCAAGCCACGCCCCCCAGATAACGAGTTTTGTTATCAACCATTGCTATGGCATTGCCATAAGTGACAGATTCAGAGTCTGGTGTAAATGACTGAGGTTTCTTTTGGAAGCCATGCATAGCAACATCTAAAATTAGAGAGAAGTGAATCCCTCATGCCCTTGACAATGCCTAAATTGAATATAATCAAAAGGAGAGAAAGGGCTCGAAGGCCACTCTTATGCCCCTAAAGGAAACTTGCAAGTAAATCAACAGAAGAGTGACAATAGTAAAAAGGAAGAGTTAATTCATATTTATAAAAACCATTCAATGCGTTCCAACCATTCAGGCAGAATCATGTAGCATGCACAAAGTGAAGAAAAAGAGCCCTCAGGCACCAACAAGACAGTTGGTTGCCATTTGTCTTCATTGGGTTCTTTTCTTACAGAAAAAGTGAGAGAGTGAGTTAAAAGAAGTATGGGTTACTCCTTAGAAACATTACTTTATTAGGAGTAACTCTAACTACATTAAAACAAGTGAAAAGGCCGGACAGATTGGTGATTGTGTGAGTTTGAACCACCCTATCCTATAAGTGAAAACTATAAGAGGTCGACATGTTTCTGCTATCGGGAGCTCAACTAGGCTCAGCATTCATCAGGACCGATACTATTACAACATATGTGTAAAGCACACTAAGGCCTTACTTACATATGAAATAAAGAAAAATATATTAGAGTAAAGAATACGACCTTAATTGTATCCCAGAAGCACTGGAATTTTCTAGCACTTCATCCCCTCTATATGAGGAATTTTTATTCGATTGTTTTGTGAGAAGTGTGACATGAGCTCGCGGCAGGGGAAAATCTTCACGCCGAGTGTCCTCAGAATCCCGGCGGCTCTCCGCCTCTCAACCTGCTCGTTACCACATCCGCGGCCTAAATTGAGCCTGTGGTTGCAGGCAGGGCCCACTGGCATTAAGTGTTGTGGTACAGCACTTATTTTCAACAAAAGATTTTGCCGCAGAGTAAGAGAGAGAAGAACACAAAAAGTCGAAAGAAAGAGGAAGCAAAATATTGTGAGACAAGGCAAAAGTAAGCAAGAAAATGAACATGCTGGAGTGAGATAAAGGGACAAGGATGGTATGGTGTTGGATGAAGGAGATATTAAGTCAAATCAAGACTACGCAGACTTTATATTCAACAACTCTGCCTTCAGAAGTACCGGCCGCAGGGTCCTGAGACATCTTTGGGCACCGGCACACATTATTTTACAAAAAGGACCCTAATCCTAGAGGCTCGGTGTCACTGTACCTGCTGTATTTATTTATATCTTTTCTGCTTGTTTGTGCCCCACCCTACTCCTATAGTGTGGTAGGCCACAACTGCGTGACAAGAGGACTGCTGGGTGCTTAGCCTCAGCCTGTGTTCGATGGTGGTGGAGTACTCCTGCATTTGGGGAACAAGTTACCTCATCCGATGTGTGAATGAGGAAAACATGGAATAAAGGGATGGAAGATGTATTGTCTCTAACAATTTTCAACTGCTGTAGGTATGATATAAGTGTACACATCTGCCCTTCATACCATGGTTTCTCATGTCTGCTCTGTATGATTCACCTCCACCATCCCTAATTTATGGGCATCAAGAGTAAGCATTTTCTGTTTCCAGCATTGCTGTTAAAAATTACACCACAAATTTGCTAATTTCGGTTATTGTCATTATTTACAGAGCGTAGAAAAATCAAAGGTGTGGCATAAATCTCTGTGTAAAAACAAGCTATTATTATTATTTGCATACTTAACCACACCTGGCCATCAGCTATATCTGCTGTTAATATCCAACTGAATAGAACCCCGTTTGTGGATGCTAACATTAGGATTACTCCTGAGGCGGAAGCCGGGAGCTTTTTAAAACTTGCGATTCACTTTTCACTTGTGTCACTTGTATACTCTGTACTTTAAAAAAAAGCAACTTTCACCACGCGCTAAGCAAAGCGCCAAGGCACTCACTTACAGCAAACCTTTGCGAGCAGCGGATCTAGCGCTGGCTCGTGGGTAAACAAAAGCTGAGTCAAAACGCCATTCTCAGCGAGGACGGAGGCCACGCCCTCCGGAAGGCCACGCCCCCCCTGTCGCATACTTAAGCGCTGAATTATGAGCGCCTAAGCCTGACAACTACATACTCCTGAGGCGGAAGCCGGGAGCTTTTTAAAACTTGCGATTCACTTTTCACTTGTGTCACTTGTATACTCTGTACTTTTAAAAAAAGCAACTTTCACCACGCGCTAAGCAAAGCGCCAAGGCACTCACTTACAGCAAACCTTTGCGAGCAGCGGATCTAGCGCTGGCTCGTGGGTAAACAAAAGCTGAGTCAAAACGCCATTCTCAGCGAGGACGGAGGCCACGCCCTCCGGAAGGCCACGCCCCCCCTGTCGCATACTTAAGCGCTGAATTATGAGCGCCTAAGCCTGACAACTACATACTCCTGAGGCGGAAGCCGGGAGCTTTTTAAAACTTGCGATTCACTTTTCACTTGTGTCACTTGTATACTCTGTACTTTTAAAAAAAGCAACTTTCACCACGCGCTAAGCAAAGCGCCAAGGCACTCACTTACAGCAAACCTTTGCGAGCAGCGGATCTAGCGCTGGCTCGTGGGTAAACAAAAGCTGAGTCAAAACGCCATTCTCAGCGAGGACGGAGGCCACGCCCTCCGGAAGGCCACGCCCCCTATATCCCCTATATCATGTGCTGTCACCGGAAGCGCAGCGGACGAGCGCAGCGGGAGCGCCGTTTGCGCGCCGAAGGCGCACCTAAGGCAAGCCCGTCTGCGCCCGTCATCGCCACGACATCGCCAGTCGCCAGTCCCCCTGGATCAACCAGACCCCACAAACTTATACGGTATGACCGTGAGGAACTCCTTGCCATGAATCGTAGTCAAAGATGTTCTGACGCTACGGGCACCTTGGGCCACTCGCAACTCCATTGTCACCGCTGCTGTTTTGCCACCAATGTTCCTTCTCGCGTTTGGGAAATTCGTGGTAAAACCACAGCCCCGCCTCTGACGATTCTCCAGCTTAACGTCAGATCCCTCTATAAACACCATCTAGAGGTCAATTCGATCTTATTGGATGAAAATCCAGACATCCTTTTTCTCTGCGAAACTTGGCTACGAGACGGCGTATCCACCATCCCTAACCTGACGCTCCCAGATGATTTTCACCTGGTCACCATTAATCGTCAAACTCGAGGCGGTGGCATAGCAGTAATTTATAAAAAACACCTCCTCTGCTCTTTTATCAAAGAAACTCTCCCTGACTGCGAATGCGCTCAATTTAAAATTAGCATTAGCCATCAGTTCACGATGTCGGGTCTATACATCTACCGTCCACCAGGCCCTGCCTCTAGGTTCATTGACGCCCTTCTCGAGACGTCTACGGCACTCATTACCAAATCTGCCAATTTCACGATACTGGGCGACCTTAACTTGCACTTTGATCTATCCAACGACCACATCATTGCTAATCTTCTCACTGACCTTTCGGCCCTGCAGCTCAACTCCCTCATCCATGCCCCTACCCACATAGCCGGCCATACTCTAGATCCGGTCTTCACCAATATTCAAGAGGCTGTCACGGAGACCCCCACCCCGATGGGATGGACGGACCACTATCTTATCAAAATAACTGTCCCAGCCCCAGGACGACAGCATATTATTGAATTCTGCCGCCGCTTAAAAAGACCTTGGCACAAACTTTCCACCCCCACTTTTCATGAAACATTGGGAGGATTTCACTGTAAAACCAATCAGGACATAGATACGACCTATACCTCCTTTACCACCTGGATCACAGATGGGCTTGACACTCTCATCCCAGCTAAACTTACTAAGGGACGACTGACACCCTCTAATCCCTGGTATGACGAAACACTTAAAACCATGCGTAAGGACTGTAAGAAAGCCGAGCGCCAATGGAGGAAAAACTTTGACAGTCAGGATAGGGCTAACTACCTTGCCAAGCTCAAAACCTATCACAAGGCCATCAGCACTACTCGTGCAGCCTTTTATGCCGAGAAAATCAGCTCCAACTCGAACCCATCTAAAGTGATCTTTAAACTTGTCAAAGAGTTACAAAACCCTAGATCTCCCTCTCCTAAAATCTCATCCAACGAACACTGCGATCAGCTGGCCACATACTTTGTGGAGAAAGTTCAAAAAATGTACGCTACTTTTTTGCAGAACTCGCCTCACTCCGAGGAATATAAGAGCCCAGTCCTCACTAGTACCCCTCTTACCCAAATCCCTGCCATTACGGCTACCGAGCTGATTAGACTCTGCAAGAAGGTGAAATCTGGTTCCCCGGCGGACCCTATGAGCCCCTCTCACTTTCTGGACTCAATTGACTTTTTCTTGCCACCCATGATGAATATTCTCAACTTTTCCTTCACTTCTGCCTCTGTACCCATAGCTTGGAAGCAAGCGTGGGTATCCCCTATAATCAAAAAACCCACCCTGGATCCATCAAAGCCGGAAAATTTCCGGCCGATATCCCTCCTCCCCTGGATATCTAAAATAGCAGAAGCCCATGTGAATGGCATCCTCTCTAAACATGTGGACCTCAATGGAATTCTAGACCCATCCCAAAATGGCTTTAGAGCGGGTCATAGTACCGAATCCGCCCTATTAGCCACGACCGAACATCTCCGGACGATTTTAGACTCCGGTCAAAGTGCTGCGCTGGTCCTTTTAGATCTCAGCGCAGCCTTTGACACGGTATCTCATGACATCCTTCTGAAACGTCTGGAGATGGCCGGTGTGTCTGGCCTCGCGCTCGCCTGGTTCCACTCCTTTCTTAAGGACAGATCCTTTAAGGTATCAGCTCCCCCATTCCTCTCGAAATCCCACCCTATAGCTCAAGGAGTCCCCCAGGGCTCAGCGTTGAGCCCCTCTCTCTTTAACCTGTATGTCCAGCCGCTTGCGGATGTGGCCAAAAAGTGGGGGCTCACGCTGGTGTCGTACGCCGACGACACCCAGCTGGTCGTCACCCTCACGGAAAACCCGTCCACCGCGGCATCTAAATTCAGAGAGGGAATGGCAGCAGTTGCCCAATGGATGACGGATAATTACCTCCAACTCAACGCCGGAAAAACCGAGGTGCTCCTCCTTGGCAGAAATACCAACATATGGAGCGAGCACTGGTGGCCGTCATCCCTTGGCACCACCCCACTCCCCAAAAACTGCGTGAAAAACTTGGGAGTTTGGATGGATGCCAACCTCAGCTTCCAGTCACACACAAAAATGGTAGCAGCCACCTGCATAGGTCTTTTAAGAAACCTCAGGCCTATACTCGGATTCTTTGATCCCAAGGTTCGACAGCTAATTGTGCAGGCAACCATCCTGTCGCGCCTTGACTACGCGAACGTCCTCCTCCTGGGAGCAAACAAATCAGAAACGGCCAGGCTCCAACGAGCCCAGAATGCGGCAGCTAGAATACTAGTTGGCCTCCCACGCAGATGCTCAGCCAGAGCCACCATCCGCAAACTTCACTGGCTGCCTGTGGAAAACCGAGTCAAATTTAAAGCTCTCATCACGATCTTCAAAATTGTCAAACATGGAAACCCTCCTCTGCTACGAAACCTGGCCCGCCCCTATGTCCCTGGCCGTGAACTACGTTCCTCTAACCAACTGCTTCTGAAAATACCCAGAACAAAGCGCTGCCGTACTGGAGGCCGCTCCTTTGGTGTTCTCGGGCCCAAACTTTGGAACGACCTTCCTCTAAGTATACGCTCCATAGACTCCCTCTCTGTTTTCCGTAAGACAATCAAGACCCTTCTCTTCCCTGCCCCCTAGGGTATCCTGTCACCCCCCCTCCCCGCCCTTCACCCCCCAGTAAAGTATGTGCATGTCTCTCAGCGCCGGGACGCCCCATTGCTGGGGTAGCTGTTGCGCTTTACCAAACCTAGAATAGAATAGAACATTATTCACTACACTCTGGCCAGCAGGTTGCACTTAGCTCTTTTAGAATGCGCATTTAGGCACTGTGGTATCTCCCCACTCCTCAGCAATCTATAAATATCTGAACCTGCCTTTTGGTTGCCAATACGATCAGGTGCAGGTACGTGACGATCGTCACTACCCTCTCTACGCGCGTGGAGAGAGAGCAATCTACACAGCATGATGCTGTTTTTAGAGTGCCTACATCAATAAACAGCAGGCGGGAGTTTATAGCTTAAGACTAGAGTGCCATAACCTCTGGCAACCATGGGCCCCCATGTTTACGAGCACTCCATCCTTGTCATCGACTCAGCCGCCGAGCAGAGGTCGGAGCACGCGTCGATTGGCTCTGTACACTTGATCTGGGCCACCTTCGGCTCGGCAGGGAGCGCGCAAGGAAGTCCGAAGATGTTGCGGCTCATCTGAAGTTAGGCCAGGCCTTTGCCACAATGGCTGTTCCATCAATGTTCCTCCAGAGATACAAGACCTTCCTCATCCAATAGCATGACCGGGTCACGACTCAAATAGGCAGAGCCTTTGTGGTGATCAACACAGACGATAAAGCTGATGCCATTGTAATATTGATGCAATAAAACGAAGACTACTGGCGCTCACTGGGATCCAGCTTCCCACACGCTGATTAACCATTGTGCAATTTCAGTTTAAGAGAATGTTATCCTTAAAGTCCGGTGTAAAAAGTTAGAAAGTCACTGTTTATCTTTTTTCACATGTAAGGATGAGCGACACACCCAGGAGGGTAGAGGTACAAAATATCGAGTAGGGAAGGTACCAAGTTGTGGAAATAATACTGTAAGTGATAAAGTACACAGTGCCGTACTTGATAAGGATTTTGCAAGTCTCCGAGGAGCTCACTAACCATATAGAACAAGCATTTGCAAGGCAATAGGTCTCGCATTTCCGAGAGTTTTAGCTATTGGCATTGTAAACGACAATCCCTTTTATTTATGTGTTTATAAAACAGATAAATAAATGACATTGTCATTTACAATGCCAATAGCTTAAACTCTCGCAATTGAGAGAATTATTGCATTGCAAATACAGCCCTTCCAAGCTTTGTGTACACTTGTGAAGTGCATGCTAGCAACATGCAAGGTATTAGGGAATGTGGAATATGTGGATAACACAATAATCGATTGCGAACTATTTCAGCTACTTGGATATATGTGATTCCCCTCTCTCAACAGCTCGTCACCAAGGCCCACATGCATCATTGTGTCTTTTTGCATTTCTTAATTTGCGAAAAATAAGGAATCGCAAATTAAGAAATGCAAAATGATATGCATCAATATTTTCGGTATTCTTGTGGGATTCGGTAAAAATCGCATTTTTTACCGAATCCCAAAGAAATACCGATTTCTTAACTTAATTTTCGCAATTTCCATTGATTCCTATGGGCCAAAAGGCCCATAGGAGTCAATGGAAATTGCGAGTGGCACTTAGAAAATTTCATGGGTGCAGGGGGGGTCCAAAGGACCCCCCCATGCACCCCTGAAATGTACTTTTCAGCATAAGTTACATACACACATGTCCTAAGGACATGTGTGTGTGTAACTTTACAGTTTAAAAAATGCATTTTTGTGCATATTTAATCAATTTCGCAATTTACCACGAAGTTGAACTTCGTGGTAATTTGCACTTCCAATTTTAAAAAAAGCATATTTTTCTATAATGATGCATAGCATTTAAGAAATCGCACAATTGCGATTTCTTAAATGCTAAAGCAATTTTAGAAATCGTAAAAAAGATGCGACTTCTAAAATGGCATGATGCATCCCAACAAGCACTTTTGCATTCGCAAACGGCCGATTTTAAGGAATCGCACCGTCTGCGACTGCAAAAATGCTTGATGCATGTGGGCCCAACTGTTTGGCTGCGATTCGCTCGTACTCCACCCTAACAGCTTCTTGGTCCTACTTCAGCTCGCAAAAATAAATAAATCAGGTATGCAAGTAATTGTTTGCAATCACGGATAAAACATCCAAACACTCGTACTCTCTCTAAGCAAATTTAAACAATTTAAACGCAAGCTAAAGCTTATGTGCATGCAGGCGATTTTGCTAGGATCAACATTTCTGGGGTGTCCTTGACCTGCCAACAATCACGTAGTACCCAGACCTCGAAAGATTTATAAAGTAATCACATAAAAAAATTTAACAAAACATACATACCAAAGGGGAAAACGCATTTTTGCAAAAGAACTTAAAACACATACTGAAAACGATTACCACAAGTCCAAATGCGTGTATGTGTAGAGTGTTGTAGTGCCTCCACGGTTTTAGAAACTCATTTGCACTACTTTTCACCTCAATACCCTGAGGCCTCATGTCTCACACATTGGAGGATTACCAGACTCATTTGACTTTTCGCAACGAGGTTCATACCTTGCATCCACATGTTTTCTAGCACGAGCCCTTGGTAGGAAGCCAAAGATTTGCAAACATATAAACTGCTGGCCATATACATCAGGGATCAGCAGTTGGGAGCACCGTCAAAACACTTTTCAGCCCTGTGATCGACCCAAAAGTGCTACTCCCGTAACACCAGGGCTGCCACAGCTGTCCCTAGAGACCTTTTACTGGCAGAAGTTCCGGATACCTGCTCTTGAGGATCATAGAGGAGTAGAGGGGATCTACATTACCTTGGCATTACCTTGGCATTAGAACAGGATCACAAAATAGATTAACAACACACCCCCACATTCAAAGGAACTTACCCGCTACTTCCAAAACAAAGGGACTGCTGCTGGAGGAGGTGCGGGACACGTTCAAACTGGCTGTCTTAGCGGGATTCCCTGATCGTATTCCCCGGGATGGACATCCTACCTCTCTTGGCCATCCAAACGCTCTTCAACTGCTTCAACTCCCCGCCATTCTGACATCATCCATACATGAGAAAAACGCTACTGCCTGGAACTGTAAATGATTATCATCTGTCAGCCCAAGTGTACACATACCTGCCGCAAGCCAGAAGAACCAGAGGAACAGCAGTGGCGGCGGGCTGAGTGGGCCAGGGCGTGGTAACTATTATATCAAAGCATAATTACATATTGGCATTTGCAGTCCTATTACACTCTGGGCCCAAGTCATAAAGCTTATTTTCATTTTCTGAGTATTCTTTTTTGTACTCCCAGAGGTTTTGTGTTACAAGAGGCCCACATTAAGAGTCCCATTTAAAGTAAAAAAATACAACTTTATGCAATTTTTAGTATTAAAACAAAATTACAAGGTGTGGATGGCAAGGAGTTAAAGAGGAAAAATGTACAGGGAGTTTCTAAGATAGGTGAAATGTTCACAGACCAGCAAGCTCCCATTTTATAATTCAAGGCATAAAAGAAAAATAAGAAAATGCGTCTGGGAAAAATTGTGCTTGCAGTCAAATTTCATTAGATACCTTTTCAATACAGCATTTGATCTAAATACAAGCGCGGTGTCCCTGAAGCGGGCGCCGCACTCAGTGTTGTCCAGGCGCGTGCACTAGGAAAGTGAAATCGCGAAGGGAGCCGTACACGTGCACATCGCCTGTCCGGGCATGCACACATTTTGTCTCCCTTCGCACACCAAAGAGACAATAGAGCCTTGCAAAGGCGATGCAACGCATGCACTGCGTTCGCTAGGCGAGACCTAAAAACGAGGCCGATGGCGGAGTTTCTTTACAAGGTTAAATAACTTTGAGATGGCTTGAAATAGCTTTATCAAGTACGTCAAGCGGTACTTTATCCCATATCATACATGGTCACACCATCACCTTTGATATTAACCACTTAAAACCTTGATGCATAGATCTCTAATGTGTGAGAGCGAGCATGTTTGCAATCATAAAGAATGAGAATAAAACCTCTAGTGCAGGAGAATTCCACATGTACGCGGTCCGGACGGCCCAACAAGGTAGTTATTTGTTGCAAATAAATATTAGAAACAGGTCAATAGAAGTCATTTTTTTAAGTCATTTTTTTTAAGCTGCACTACTTCAGAATGTGCAGAAACATAAAGAAAAATTGTAGCCTTTTTCAATCTATTCCAAGGAGTGCAAAGAATAAACATATTCCCTCTGCTCGCCATTGTAAGCTAAAAAAAGAGAGCAGAAGAAAGAAAAATAATGTTGTGTTTTAGTTTCTTTAAACAGCGGCTTCAATTATGTCTCCCGACCTAACTTGCCTTTCACCTGGGCTGTTATCTCTGACAGCATGCATTGTAACTCAGAACTCCTTTTTAAAACTGGAAAAATGAGTATATGCCTCATTGGCACACTTAAGTCCCTAGTATAGACATGTACCCAGGGCCTGGAAATTAAAAGCTACCTGTGGGCTCCAGTACTCATTGTGCTACTAACTAAAGTAGCACAATAAAACCTGTCTCCAGGCCTGCCACTGCAGCCTGAGTTGGCAGTTTTAAACTGCCATTTCTACCTGGCAAAACAAACCAGGCCTAAACCTTCCTTTTTATTATTTATAAGTCTCCCCTCATGTAGGCTCTAGGGCAAGTAGGGCATGTATATTTAATATTGTACATGCCCTGACAGTGAAAACCTCCAAAGTCATTTTTCTCTGTGACATTGCTGGGTTTACCATGTGAAAACACTGGGTTGCACTATAACAACTAGTGCTTAACATCAGTTTGGAAGCATGTTAGAAAATAAATGCATCATAAGTTGTGTAGCCTGCACAAGTAATGGGTCTACCTTTGTCTTTAACTGAGAACCAAACACCCCATTGTAGATCTTGACTCTCACACAATAGTGAAGCCTTGAACAAATAGTTTTTCTTTAGAAATGAGATAAAACTGACACTGACCCGCAGGGCAATATGAGGCACTCCTCACTAGCTAAGTGAATATTTGAACAGCGGCTCTCCCACTGCGAGAGGGAGAAAGACAACCCTGCTATATTGTCTATTTATTTTCCTTTCTATTTTGTTGTGACCTCGTGTTGTGGTTTTATTCATGCAACCTCTTGCAGTGTCTACTGTTTCCTTCTCGGGGTGCCTGGTCCCACCCGGGCACCCTGCGTGCAGCCAACATTGTAGGAGATCCTTTGGAGTCCACCCCAGGCTGCCCCCAGCCAGCTCCTCGCGTTGCCAGCACTCTGGCTGTTGCTGTGGGAGTGGCTCCTGCAGGCTGACATGTGCTCTGCGGTATACCTCCTTGTTTCCACCAGCGACGGGCATGGGGAGCAAAGAGAGTGGACTATGCAGGCGAGTGTGGTGGCACCCCCCTTCCTCATGGAAGGCATTGGGGCCCATGGATGGGGTCCTGGGCTGCCTTCTCGGGGGAGCATAACAGCACTCCCTCATCACTTTAACTTCTCGGAGGCAGTCTCTGGCCGTGGCCCACCCCAGGGTCAAGGCTGAAAATGGTAGTGGAGCTCCATATGCTTCGTCGCCAGTGCTGCAAAGGGTAAAAGAGTGCAGCAATTCAAGCAGTCATAACTCAGGCCCCGAATTTATACCATCTTGATCTTGTTGTACTCCTGGTGGCAAGCCCTAGCCACCTGGAGCACTTTTGTCAGGCCTGATAGACCCAAAGGGTGATAAACCTTGCAGGGCGCTGGTTTCACTGGCTCCCTGTATCAGCCTTTCACTTTGATTTTCCTCTGGGCATCTCTCGTCCATGCGCAGAAGGCCAGTCTTTCCCCCAACTGGTCTTCAGGTTGTGTAAGGGGACCAGCATTCCAAGTCCTGGGGGAGTGCACCACTGGCAAACACAAGGAGAGGATGGAGGGAGCACTGAAACATTTCAGACACTCACTGCCCGAACTGCCACTCCAAGTCTTACCTGGACCGGAAGCAAGCATTCTGGGACCGGTTTCGAGATAACACCCATCATCAGCCAGGCCAGCTTGAATCCTATGGCAAAGTGAGCAAGGGACCCATGTACGGGCATACCCTGCAAACGTAGGGCGTACACAGCAAACACAAGGAGATGATGGACGGAGCGCTGAGACGTTTCAGACACTCACCCCCAGTCACAGATCTGGGTTGAATCCATCATCGTTCTTTAGCTCACTTTGCCACCCCAGTTCACACCCAGCTATATGCAAATCAGTCTTGACCCTGTGCCTTATGGGAAAAGTCCAGCCCAAACTGCCAAGCCAAGTCTTCCCTGGACTGGAAACAAGCATCCTGGGACCGGTTTCGGGGTAACAGCCCTCATCAGCCAGGCTAGCTTGAATCCAGTGGCCCTGGGGTCAATCAGCAGCAGAGTCCTTAGTCCAGATGGCAGTCAGGGGTTTCTTCCTTCCAATTGTCCATGGGATCAGTGTCCAGTCCCCGTGTCCAGCTTAAAGGCACATCTAATCGAGAGCTCTCCCCCCTGCTCAAGACCTTTTAAGTGGGGGGCGGGAGGTGATAGCAGGTATGCACCTCTGGCCTATCCTGCGGTGCCACATCACCTCCCAGCCCCTGTTTCAACCTTCTTACACAGCCTTCTGGGATACTTCAAGATGACATCACCTAAAAGTCACTTGCCACATGTGCTCGGGTGTCTCAGCTCCACACCTCACTGGCATCACTGCCAGGGCCTGCCACAGCAAAACTTCCAAGGAGCCCCTCTGCTGGTTAGGTTCCAGGGTCTGGGCTCCCTCCCTTTATTTAGTGAACTTGAAAATGCCCTCTTCCTGGTACAGGATGACAGCTGGCTGATTGATGCAGAGCAGTCTGCCCCATACTTCTGAAAAGCTGAATTAATCAAAGGTAATTGCTCCGTTTGTGGGGCGGATGCCTTTGTTCCTGCAGCTTGGCAGAAAAGTAATAAACCTAGCCCAGCAAGGTGACAGAAGGCATGGGCTCCGATCGTGAGCTCAGCATGGGAAACATAAAATTCCAGGCTGACCCATAAGCTGTACAGCTATGACTTTTGACTTTACTGCATTGTCCTTTTTGGACAGGTCGCACTGTACATTGGTATGACCCTGGTGTCTTTAGACTAAGGGGAAGCGGAACAGCACTCTAAGACAGTCTTCTCTATAGTGCCAAATAAAGGATCCCTGCAGACCAGACGGTAAAGCACACTGACTTTCCCAATATGTTTATACCAACATTATAAGGCCTATCCCAGGTCACTACTCAACCCAGCTCAGTCTCCTCTGCTCTAGGCTACCTGTGAGAAGCTCCTGGTTGCAACAGCAGTCTTCCATGCACAGCCCTCACACCTGTGTACATGTATGCACACGTATTCATGTGCAACCAGCCAAGTGACTCTGACCCTTGCTGTATTGCAGCGGCCCTATCTTAAAAGGCAGACACAGGCTGTAAGCTGGCACAGTCCATTTTACTATGAGTTTACTGTGAGTGAGTCCCAGATTATGAGGCTATTCTACAGTAAAAGGTCAAATACTAGGTGATCAAAAAAGTGAAAAGTCCGGCCAGATTTAAATAGTCAGAACTTCCTTCTCGCCGAGTAGTTAGAATAATGGTGTAAGGACTCATTTGTATAGTAAGATAAAATCTAACCTAATACTTAAGCCAGATTTTATATTACCATTTTGAAAATGACACGTTTAGAAAGATGTAATTTTCAACCCTAAGCCAAAAGTGACCTTTCTGCGGCTGTCAACTAGCTGCTGATGGTTTCTGGTTGTGATATTTGGATTGTCCCGAGACAGAGGACAAAGGGCTTGGATGTGGAGAGGGGTTTATCTTCCTTTTTACAGGATGGCCTGGAAGCTGCAGCCAGACCCTTCCTGAGCTTGAAAAAGTGCCTACCTCATGAATGGCAGATGCAGCTCACACCTAGTCCTGCCTTCCTTTTCTATTGCTAATCAGCTTGGCACCAAACTAGGCCTAGGCGTAGTTTGCGGAGTTCTGCAACGCTGAACTAAGCAAAGTGACAAACAAATTTTGCTGTGCTCAGCGGATTTATGCAAGCGGCAGAGGGAGGCAAGTTGCGCTGCTTGCGCTGATTTTTAGCACCGGGCATTTGTCCTGTGCTGTAAAATCAGCATGAAGGGCACCACATGCAGCACTAGAGGGCGCAGCTTCTTTCTACCATTTGAGTAGAGATTCAACTCGAGCAGCAGCTTCCTCAACGTGAGTGGCAGGTTTCTCAACGTGAGCGGTAGCGACCTGCAGTGACTGTATCGTTTTTGGCCACTATAGGTGTGGCAGGGTATACTCAGACATGAGTCCCTTTCTCACTGCTCCATCAGGATTCAAGCAAGCCGGGCCGAAGAGGCTGAAATGCCAGAAACCGGTCCCCGGTAGCTTGTCTCCTTTCTGGTGAAGAATTGGCTTGGTAGTTTGGTCTGCCCTGTTCCCATGATGCACTGGGCCAGGGACAGACTAATTTGCATATAGCCAGGTTCTGAGCTGGGATGGGGCAGTGAGATAAATAACGGTGATGGATCAAGCCCTGATCTTTGGACTGGGTAAGAGTGGTCTGCTTAATTCAGACACTCTGTTCATCACCACCCCCTTTTCTGTATCACTACTCAACCCAGCTCAGTCTCCTCTGCTCTAGGCTACCTGTGAGAAGCTCCTGGTTGCAACAGCAGTCTTCCATGCACAGCCCTCACACCTGTGTACATGTATGCACACGTATTCATGTGCAACCAGCCAAGTGACTCTGACCCTTGCTGTATTGCAGCGGCCCTATCTTAAAAGGCAGACACAGGCTGTAAGCTGGCACAGTCCATTTTACTATGAGTTTACTGTGAGTGAGTCCCAGATTATGAGGCTATTCTACAGTAAAAGGTCAAATACTAGGTGATCAAAAAAGTGAAAAGTCCGGCCAGATTTAAATAGTCAGAACTTCCTTCTCGCCGAGTAGTTAGAATAATGGTGTAAGGACTCATTTGTATAGTAAGATAAAATCTAACCTAATACTTAAGCCAGATTTTATATTACCATTTTGAAAATGACACGTTTAGAAAGATGTAATTTTCAACCCTAAGCCAAAAGTGACCTTTCTGCGGCTGTCAACTAGCTGCTGATGGTTTCTGGTTGTGATATTTGGATTGTCCCGAGACAGAGGACAAAGGGCTTGGATGTGGAGAGGGGTTTATCTTCCTTTTTACAGGATGGCCTGGAAGCTGCAGCCAGACCCTTCCTGAGCTTGAAAAAGTGCCTACCTCATGAATGGCAGATGCAGCTCACACCTAGTCCTGCCTTCCTTTTCTATTGCTAATCAGCTTGGCACCAAACTAGGCCTAGGCGTAGTTTGCGGAGTTCTGCAACGCTGAACTAAGCAAAGTGACAAACAAATTTTGCTGTGCTCAGCGGATTTATGCAAGCGGCAGAGGGAGGCAAGTTGCGCTGCTTGCGCTGATTTTTAGCACCGGGCATTTGTCCTGTGCTGTAAAATCAGCATGAAGGGCACCACATGCAGCACTAGAGGGCGCAGCTTCTTTCTACCATTTGAGTAGAGATTCAACTCGAGCAGCAGCTTCCTCAACGTGAGTGGCAGGTTTCTCAACGTGAGCGGTAGCGACCTGCAGTGACTGCCCACATTGAGAAATCTCACCGGGAGTTGGTCTAGCATTGGATTTTCCTCACTCAGGCTCACCAACTTAACATTGGCGAGCTGCAAGAGAGGAAAAACTCTACGCTGTGCTACTCCTCAGAGTTTTTCCGGACTCAGTGCTCTATGCGGATCGCAGAGTGGGAAAAACTCTGCAAACTCCGCGAGAGGAGCAGAGTTTTACAACCAGACCTACTCCAAACCCTGTAAGGGGAACTGCCCCAGAATTGGTTTGGAGTGACCACAAGGAAGGTTGTGTTCAATATCATTGCCACACCTCTGAGTGGACATAGGGAGCTCTGCCTAGGGGAAGAAATATTCCACCATATTCAGTTAGGTACAGAGGGAAACTGTGTTATACTTTACAGTTAAACACACAGGAAGTACTTCAAAAGTGTTTAGGGTCACCACTGAGATCCTAGAGTGGGGCAGGAGTTCATTCTACCCATAGGCAGGCACTGACCATAAATGTAACATTCCCAGTACCTTCCTGAGAATATTCCTGGACCTGTTAAGATCACGAAAAGGAATGACCTGCTGTCTGAAACCTGAAGGAAGACTGGACTTGCTTGCCTTGATCCCAGGGCCGCAGAAGTGACTCGAGGGGTCAGTTGGGTAACCTCCTGTCTCAGCTTCTAGAGGCCTTTGCCTGCAACTGTCCAGCTGACAAGTACCATTTGGATCTACTTTGGACCCTGCTGTTGGCCTCTGTTGGAGGGAATCCTAACCCCAAATGGTGCGGCAAAAATCCTAGACCCTTCTCTGGTGTTAGTGTGTACCCCTCCTGCCCACACTGCAAAAACAGGGACTTAAACATTTGTTGGCAACTTTCTGGCAAGAGAACTAAAACAGTGATCACCATCGAAGCAGCAGCCATTAAAAAAATAATTGTCAGCCAGCCTCAGCTTTCTGGTTTGCATCACTGAAAGAGATATGACTACCCAAAACATTTTTAATTCTGAATGAAGAGGGCTACTTAGGGAGCCATGCTGTGTAGTAACCAGTCAAGGCATTCCTGGGCACAGACTTTGGACATTGTCCACTGGCAACTTTCCTATCTTTGGCGACAACTGCACCAGGACATCTCTCTTCAGCAACCCGCCACTGTTGAACCCGCATCGGATCCAGCTTGCCCTGCCAAAAATTCTTTGATGACCGTTTTTTACTCCAGAAAAGTGAATAAATCAGAAAGTAAACTTTCCACCTTGATGTACCTGGTCCCTGTATCTGAGCCGGGCTCCATCACAGTTGACCTTAACTTTTGACTTTGACTCGTCTAGCGTGACCAGAAAACTACAGTTTGGTACTTAGTGCTTTTTGCTCAATTTGTAATTCAAAATTTTTAAATTAATTTCTCCTGTTCTACTTATTGGATGTTTGCAATATTGGTCTCATTTTAATTATTATAATCTAATCTATTTTTTAAAATTCATTTGGCAATTTTCTTGTGTTGTGTTTTTACTTTATGACTGTTTATTTATTTATATTTATTTATTTAGGAGATTTGTAAAGCGCAACTATCACCTTACAGGCATCCTGGCGCTGAAGCTCCACAAAGGTGGCAAACAGAGGATGTGACAGAAAGGTCCCAACAGGTTAAACCTTGGGAAACAGGCAGGTTTTAACACGTTTCCTAAAGAGGAGAAGTTCCTCCGTATGACGAATCTCCAAGGGCAGGCTGTTCCAGAGTTTGGCAGCAGCGACTCCAAAAGATCTACCCCCAGCCTTAGCTTTCTTAAATCTGGGTACTCTCACCAAACAGGCAGTTGCTGAGCGAAGTGCTCTAGTTGGGGTGTACCAAACACATTTTTTGAGTACTGAATAAATAATTTACACATTGCCTCTATGTTAAGCCTGACTGTTTTGTGAAAAACTACCAAAGGGGTAGGCACAGGTTGATTTAGTAACTTCAGTGGTTCACCCTGACAAAAATGTTGATTATTTTTTTAAGTGGGCTCTCACCTCTCAACTAGTACTTCAATATCTTACAAATAGATTGGAAAAGGTAGAGGAATTTGAAAGCATAGAGTGTTAAGAAGGACAACCCAGAACAAGTCAGAGCAGCAGATGGAGTAGAGTTAACATCATGATTAATTACCCATTCCAGGGCTTTATTACTAATTATTAGTAAAAATAATCACAAGGAATACGTAGTCTTTGACTTAATTAATACTTTTCAATTTCTTATCATTTTAGGAAATCCATGGTTAGTTAAATGTAATCCTAGG
This sequence comes from Lissotriton helveticus, assembly GCF_964261635.1. Lineage (NCBI taxonomy): Eukaryota > Metazoa > Chordata > Amphibia > Caudata > Salamandridae > Lissotriton > Lissotriton helveticus. The sequence goes on from NC_136068.1 coordinate 1,106,945,769, forward strand.
CTTAATTGGGACTAAGGCATTTTATGATTTCAGTCATGAAATTTTAAAGATGTCTATTATCAAGAAGGTTTGGCATCAGAGAATGTTAATACTTATTTACAAATAGCAGCCATGATACCTTTAGAACAATCGGAGGAAGGTGATTAATTTAATTAAAAAGAATCCTGAGGAATATCATCATATGTTAGACGTCTTTAGTAAACAGCAAGCAGAACAGTTACCATTATACAGACAGCATAAATGTATGATTGATCTGGAGTCTAGAGACAAATTACCGAGCAGCATAATGTATTTACTGATGGGTAAAGAGATTGTTACCCGCTTCATTTGATCTAGGTAATGTTAGATATGATTAAAGATGCTAAACTTGGTATGAATATTGATCTAAGAGGTGCCTATTATTAGGTAGGATCCCTGAGGGGGATATGTTGAAGATTACATTCTGTACCAAATTTGGGCCTCATGAATATCAGGTTACGCCATTTGGTTTGTGTAATGCCCCTGCAGCATTTCAATTTGTTTATATTAATGACACCCTTAGAGAATTCATAGACATATTGCCATTGTTTACATTGACAAAATTCTCATATTTGTGAATGAAAGACAGAAACTCATTTATTATGAATGAGAGTATTGCAGAAGTTACGAGAAAATACTTGATATGCGAAAACTGAAAAGCGTGAGTTTCATGTCCCTCAGGTGAAATGTTTAGGATTTGTGATTATACCGGAAAGCTTAAAGATGGACAACAAGAAAACATAGGCAATCATTGAATGGCCTTCTCCAAAGACAGTTCAAATATTGAGAGTTTCCTAGGCTTTGCATAACTTTATTTATTTATTTATTTATTTTATGCGATTTTTAAAGCGCGCAAATACCCATTCGGGTGTCTCGGCTCTAGCGTAACAGAACTCTCTCTTGTGAGGAAAAATGGTAGTTATGCTGAGAACAACCAAGTCTTAAGTTTCTTTCTGAAATTAAGAAGCGTGGGAGCGGTTTTAATGTGGAGTGGTAAGGTGTTCCAGAGTTTGGCTGTCGATATGGTGAAACATCTGTCTCCCCAGTTGGTCTTTCTTGTGCGTGGAACCTTCAGCAGGTGGGCTGATGAAGAGCGTAAGGTTCGTGAATGTTCAGGCGGGGAGAAAGCTTTTTTTAGAAATAGTGGGCCCGGATTATTGATGGCCTTATAGGCTATGCATAAAGCCTTGAATTTAATCCGACTCCTAACTGGGAGCCAGTGCAGCTGTCTAATATAGGGGGCAGTGGATGTGAATTTGGGGATGGTTAGTAGAATCCTGGCTGCGGCATTTTGCACCGTCTGTAATTTATTGAGGACTTTTTCTTGGGCGTTCATTAGGAGGGCGTTACAATAGTCTGTTCTTGAAAACACCAATGAGCTTATTAAAGTTTTGCCCGCAGATGGCGGAAGGTATGGAAGTAGTTTTTTAATCCTTTTTAAAATATAGAAGGCTGAAGATACCACCGAGTTGGCATGTTGGAGAAAGGTCATCTTGTTGTCGAATATGACTCCCAGGTTACGTACCTTGACTACCGGTTGGGGAGGTGCTCCCATCTGAGGTGGCCACCACTGGGGGGACCAGGTGGGTTGCAAGTTCCCGAATGTCATCACCTCTGTCTTGTCAGAGTTTAATTTCAAGCAGTTAGATGACATCCAGGAACTTATTGCCTTCATTCCCTCTTGGAAATTTGCCGCGACGGAAGTACCGTCATTGTATACCGATAACACCAATTGGGTGTCGTCCGCATAGGTTGTTAGGGCAATTCCGTAAGATTTTATAACCCTCGCCAAGTCCGAGACATAAATATTAAAAAGCGTCGGACTTAGCGAGGAGCCCTGTGGTACTCCGCAAGGGAGGAAAAAGGTCTGGGAGGTGTAATTGCCCATCTTAACTGTCTGAGGACGGTTAGCCAAGAACGAGACCAGGAGTTCTCTGGCTTTGTTTTTTATTCCTAATGCCGAGACACGGTCGATCAAAGTAACATGATCTACCGTGTCAAAAGCTGCGGAAAGATCTAGAAGTATTAAAACCGCCGATCCTCCATTGTCCATAGAAGTCCTTATCTCATCTGCTGCTTCGAGCAGCGCTGTCTCCGTTCCATGACCTTGTCTGAACCCAAATTGGGTGTCATCCAGAAGGTTATTGTCGTTAATGAATTTCGAAAGTTGCGTGTTCATGATTTTTTCGAAAATCTTTGCTGGGAAGGGAAGACAGGCAATAGGTCTGTAGCTAGCGGGAAGAAGAGGGTCTAGAGAGGGCTTTTTTAAAAGTGGCTTGATAATAGCCTCCTTCCAAACAGATGGATATGTGCCTGTTAGGAACATTGCATTACAGATTGTGGTTAGGGCAGGAGAAATAGCTTCCGGGATGCGATTCAGGATCGCAGGAGGACACGGGTCAAGAGGAGAACCCGATTTAGTGCAGGCAACAAGATGTTGGATATGTTCCTGAGTGGTCGCTTCGAAAGCTAAAAAGTTTAGTGAGTTATTGGTAGGGGGTGCCTTAGGGGTAGGAGAAGGAGCGGAGTGAGAAAAGGTCGAAAAGATGGAACTAACTTTCCCCTCGAAGAATTTGGCCAAAGAATCCGAAAGAGACTGAGATCCTTCTAAACGGGGGGCGGGGGGGTTGGACAGACGAGTGACGACCTGAAATAGTTCTCCTACCGAGTTTTTCGCTTGGTTGATTTGGGCTGTGTAGTTCAGACTTTTTTCTGATGCAATGAGCTTTTTGTAGTTGGAGAGAGCACTTTTATAAATCATTTTATCGGCAGGGCTGAAATTGTGGCGCCACTGCCTTTCCAGGTTCCTGAAGTATTGTCTCTGTACTTTACAGATGTTTTATAAAGTATTTGCCTCAAAATGTTACCAACTACCAGATTATTAAAGAAAGGGTTTCCATTGAAGTGGGATCAGGAGGCAAAAGAAGCATTTCTGAAGTTAAAGACCAGGGGCCAGATGTAGGTGGCCATTTACTGACCGGTAAATGGGTAATTGGGATGTAGGGGGCCAATTTTACCGAATCGGTAAATTTACCGATTCGGTAAAATACCGATTCGGTATTTTTACCGATTCGGTAACTTCTAGATGTAGGTGGGACTCTTCTGAGTCCCAAAGGCCTTTCAGATTCGGTATTTTACTACCCAATCCAATTGGGTGGTAAAATACCGAATCCAGGTGTGCATGCACACCTATGTCATGTGACAGACAGACATGCACTTAGGGCATGTCTGTGTGCCACATGGCACACATGCCTGTATTTGGGGTGCTAAAGGGTGTCAAAGTGACACCCCCCGCACCCTTGCTGGAATCGGAATTTACTGAATCGGTAAATACCGATTCGGTAATGCCCATTGATTCCTATGGGCAATCAATGGGCATTACCGAATCGGAATTTACAGAATCGGTAAATACCGAATCTTAACGATTCGGTATTTACCGATTCTGTAATACCTACATATCCCCCCCTCTATTTTACCACTTCTTAAATACCCAATCGGTAAAATTCTGTATTTAAGAAGTGGTAAAATGAAATTACCTACATCTAGGCCCAGGTTTGCAACAGAGCCAATGCTTAGATAGTCCAACACTATCCTTTTCTTGTATAGTGAAGCTATTGCATATGAAGTAGACTTAGAGGCACTTTTATCACAGCTTCATCTAGATACTGGTCAATTCCATCTAGTGACCATTTTATCCCCCAAAAATTAATGATGCCTTAAAGAATGACACTATTTCTGAGAAGGAGCTGTTGGCTATTAAAAGTAGTGTTTTACAGAGTAGAGGCATTATTTCTTTGGGAAAAAAGTTCCATTCATGATTTACACAGATCATCACAATGTTTTGTTTTCATGATTAGCCAAAGAATTAGCAGCCAGATAAGTGAGGTGTTCATTATTTATCACAGCCTTAACTTTTGTGATATCTCTCAGACTGCGGCAACTAAATCAAAAAGCGGACTCATCCCATACACATTATTACTGTTGTGAAAAAGAACAAACCACTTATCCAATATCTCGAGAGGAGAAAATCATTATTTTCTGTGAGTAGAAAGAGGGATGTGTCCTCAGAGGAAATGATTGATCAGGCTGAGAAGGAAGAGAGGCATAGAATCAAAAATTAGTTACCTTGCGTTAATCAGTCTTAACACTTAATCCCCCCCCTCCACACCCCCCCTCACCATCTCCCAGAGTGATAAGCCATTGTTTGGCTACCTGGAGTAGTTAGTGCATCGGGCCATATTACATTTTTCCACATAAGGTATCCAAGCCAAATTTGCATCTCATTTCCCAATATCCTGGGGATTCTAAAGGTGCCTAGGGTTTGTGTATTGCCTTGGAGGAGACCAAGAAAATAAGCAAAATATAGCAAAACTTTGAGTTTTATGAGAAAAATAGAAAAAAAGTGCTCTAGATAAAAGTGTCTGTTTTTCCCCTTAAAAAATGGCATTAACAGACGGCTTGCTGCGCTAAAATCACCACCATCCCAGCTTTCAGGAACAGATAGTAAGTAATGTAAGTAATTTTCTTTATTGTATGATTACCTAAAATCATTTGCTAATACAGTATGGATTATATCGTAAAACAAACATCTGATAATAAAAGATCTATAAAATTGTTAAAAGCTTTCAGGAACGCGCTGAGCTGTGAAAAAAACCTAATGTTGTACCGTAGTTGTGAAATTTTTCAAAGAGGTAGCTCCTTTTACTTTTTGTGCTCTCAACTTACTTCCAGTTTGTGGTGGGAACCAGTGCGAAACCCATGGGTGATCCAGGAACGCTATAGATTTCTTTAAAGTACACAACATTTAGAATTCAGCAAGGGGTCATATTTGTAGATCCCTCAAGGTTTTTTTAAAGAAAATAACTGTTAAAATAAAGAAATATTGAAAATGGATAGGAAAAAATTGTCATTTGGGACAACGTTTTCATCTGTAACTTTTTGTCACTATGGCCGATTTACAAAATCAATATACCATTTTGTCTGCTAGAAACCTTCTGGTTGTGGGAATATATAGGATTTGTAATTTCTCTCAGAACCCAAGGTACCCAGAGCCAACAACTGAGGTACACCATACACTGGCTTTTCATTGTGGAGCGAGTATAGACCAAACCATATCGTAAAATTGGGTATTAATGAAACTTATGTATTTCTGAAATCAGAGATCAGTGGTTATTTAAACATGTCTGAATTTTTGGATATAGTTTAGAGGATATTTTGCAAAATGTCACCTTTCTCATACACATGCTTACATTTGAAAGGCACAAATAGAGCAAAACCCAATTGATAATAACAAATGTTCGACTATTCTATACTCCTACAAGTCTTCCAATAAAATGGTACCTCACTTTTGTGGATAGGCCGAGTGCCTGCGATAGGAAATGGGCCAAATCATAACATGGACGTATCACATGTGCTGCTGGGTTGACCCCTCAGTGACCTAACTAATGATCACCTCTATGCACATTTGCCAGGGAGTGGCTCTGCATTCGGAGTCCAGTGCCTGAGCAGAATCGTGACATACGCTGTTGCAGCATGGCAGTGATTTTATCTACAATTGGAATTCTACTCGTGTTTTCGGGGAGTGCTGTATTTGAAGTTGCTGTGAGAAGGCAGATGGACCAGGCAGGTGGAGGAGACAGACACTCTTCAGGTGTATATTTTAAAAATGTTTGTCTACCCCAGGCGGCATGTGCATCTGTCATCAATCCTTATTAGACTTTTTCAGAAACTCTAATGTATGAGTTTCATATATGTATTATCCTTCCAACAAGTACATCGAGGCTGTCAGTTATCAGCAGCACGGTAACAATAGTTAGACAGTAAAAACTGAATTCTTACATGATTCTGGGAATGGTCATTGGTGTATTTGAAGTTTAAAACTTGAGCATGTAGTTTTGGGTGACCAACAGCTGGGCATCGAATGTGGAGCTGTATTTGGGGTGCTGAGTTGGAGTGCACTGTGTTAGGAAATAACTTGGTTTACAAGCACCTGCTGCTGAGTTCCTCGTGTGTTCCAGCAGGACTCAGGCAACAATAAAAATGTCACAATAACACTGGTGATTAAATGTTATGTTCTTGCTGGAGAGAGATTGGAGTTTTCTCTCTGGTGACTGTTTTGACTGTAGCGCAGGGGGTTCATGTGCCTTCTGCAAAGAACGTGCACCATGCAGATCACAGAGCTGTACTTATGTGGATAGCTCAGTGGGTTTATGTTTTTGTTACAGAGATCCACATGTTATTCGCTGTTCATAAATTACAATCCTAATATAGAATAGTGACCTATGAGTTGTCATGAAAGAGCTGCATGCAAATTGCATTGTGTAGGTTAGAACGTTATGTTTTTTTTACTAGTCATTCATTATCCTAATGGTGTTAAAAAAGGGTCGGTTTGAGAAACACATTGCTATTATTATACATTATACCAAACCCAACCACTGAGGTATGTTTTAAATCCTACGTTTGTGTTTCTTCAGCCCAATCACTCCTAAAATAAACTGCCTACTAGTATGGATGATGGGATTCCTACATCTTTTAATCCTCATTGCCTCATGTAACATTTCTTATAGACTGATTTGCATACGTATGATTCATTGTCTGTGCATATTATATGTTTGATGTAAAGTGTTCAGACACCCTACACTGGCATGAATAGCGCTCTAAAACAAATGAAATGCATTTGCAAGACGGGCTAAGGAGTGATGAAGGGCAATGTTGTTTGATGGTAGTGAGGAAATCCGTGTAGAAGGAAATCATTAGGGGGAGTGGGCACCGAAAACGATTGTCACACCTGGCCCCACCAGCGTTAATGCCGGCCCTGGCATTGGAATAAGGTGCATAAACAAGAGATAATAAAAAAGAAAAGAAAATCACCTTTTTTAAAGTACAAGTGTTTTTTTACATTGAAAATTGACCTTTTTTGACGCAGTGACCTGGGTGCAGAATGAAAATTAAAGCACCAAGGGGCTTATTTACAAGCCCCTTGCGCCACCGTTGCGTCTCTTTTAATATGGAAAAAGTGAGGTCCCGGCGTCATAAGGGCTTGTAAATAAGCCCCTCAATGTTTTTCTCCCATGCATTAAGATTGAGCTTTACAGAACTGGTTCGCGTTTGAACATCGAGCATTCCTCTGACTTTTCCACAGGCGCTATGCCACGTTAGTACAGGCCTGATGTATTCAGCCCAGTAAGACAAAAGGGAATCAAATCGAATAATTTTAAAATACATTTGGATTCCTTAGGTGACTGTCAATTATTTTCAAAATGTGCAGCTGTGTTTTAAGTGCAATGATGAAGAGGTTTTAACAGCTCTGTAAAGTGAGTGCAAACATTGTGTAGCTCTCTATTAAACAATTCCTTACATTTTGGCTTCACATACGTCACATATTTTCAGATATTGGAACTGATTGTATAAGTAGAAGAGAAGCACTTATAAACTAACTTATTTTGGCAACTACGGTTTTTCCAAGTGAAGACTATGTTTTAACAATACCTAATAATATATTTAAAATAAACATTTATTTATCATTTAAAATATCTTTTTAACCAGTAAGATCACTGAGCGAGTTACTGCACATTACATTTGTTTGTAAATTGTTATTTATTGTTCAAGCATCTGAATCCACATGCCACTGGCTCAGTCTTAGAATCTTCTATCAATGTTAAAAATAAACATACATCTGTTTCTTTTGTGATGGTGATATGTAGTTTCACTGCTTTTAGACTTTGAATTAGCACTGTGGTATTGATGAATAATATTGAGCCAGATTTACAAAATGTTGTTACAATCAAAAACTGCCCAATATTTTAAATTGGGCAGTTTGCGAACGCAAAAAAGGCATTTTTAAATGTACAAAGGCCCAATTGCGATTCAGTAACTTGTTACCGAATCACAATTTGGGATGCGACCTATGACCCTGGTCGCAGGCAGGTCGCTCCCCATGCTGCTGCACGGCTCTGCCTGCATTGTTTTTGCCTAATCTTGTATTTTTCCCCTGTGCCTAACTTGCTTTCTTGCACAGACTTGTTTTTATTCCCCTGTGCCTGTACTTGCTTTCTTGCCCAGACTTGTTTTTATTCCCCTGTGCCTGTACTTGCTTTCTTGCCCAGACTTGTTTTTATTCCGCTGTGCCTGTACTTGCTTTCTTGCCCAGACTTGTTTTAATTCCCCTGTGCCTAACTTGCTTTCTTGCCCAGACTTGTTTTTATTCCTCTGTGCCTGTACTTGTTTTCTTGCCTAAACTTGTTTTTCCTTCCTGTGCCCAGTTCTCCCTCGGCCCCCCGTTTTTCCCGCCGCTGCGTCCCTGCGGCCCCGCCCACCTGCAATCCCATTCGCTGCCCGCTCCCGCCTCTCAGCTGCTTCTCCCTCCCAGATCCCCTCATATGGAAGCCGCGCAGCGGTGAAAGGAGCGACCTATGACTCTGCTCGCAGGCAGGTCGCTCCCCATGCTGCTGCATTGCCTGCATTGTTTTTGCCTAATCTTGTATTTTTCCCCTGTGCCTAACTTGCTTTCTTGCCCAGACTTGTTTGTATTCTCCTGTGCCTGTACTTGCTTTCTTGCCCAGACTTGTTTTTATTCCCCTGTGCCTGTACTTGCTTTCTTGCCCAGACTTGTTTTTATTCCCCTGTGCCTGTACTTGCTTTCTTGCCCAGACTTGTTTTTATTCCCCTGTGCCTAACTTGCTTTCTTGTTGTTGTTCTACTATTAGGTGCCTTCTAAATATAACGGACTCGGATAAGCAATAGAATTTTGGGTAAAGCGCTACGTCTGATTGCGGGCACTGCGCTCTTATCATTCCTATCTTTATATCAGGTATGCTTAATATATGGCCAATAATCGTGGTTTATAGTTATGCATAGCTTGATAATATACGAGCTATATATCTGTTTCTCATTATTAGGTATTGCATTGTGTGCTGTACACATACTACATACAGCCACATTTCAGACAGGCTGCCCAGCCCTTGCAGTTTTTAAAGATTTACATCGTGTCTACATACTGAATTTCAGGTATTTTTGTGCATTATATCTAACCTGATTTTTCCTGATATAGGGCCATGGTGTTATGGCACCTACCATCGTGCTCACTACTCTAAAATGGCATAGTTATATATGCCTAAATTATTCTTACAGGGTACTTGATATTGATATTATTAATTATAGCATGTATTACACTCTCTGAGTGCCGAGTGCCTCTGTTATCGGCTTGGTTTATGAAATGCACGGCATAAGTGTGTAGTCAATACCTTTGACTGCGCGCAATCCCATCCCGTTCTATTTTGGTTTTCGTATGTTCTTATCCAATAAAGGGACCTTAGTGTAAAACTTTGAACATATATATGCAGGTCTATTTTTGAAGAGTAACATGTGTTAAGGAAAAATGTTATCACAGACAGCTAGTCGTATGTCGAAATGTGACTGTCATACAAAGTAAGCAAGTTCATGAAAGCAATTATTACATACCCTTATTCTACATGTATTTGGAGGCACATTTAGGATGAAATTGAAAAGCAATGAAATGTAGATATTCCTTACGTGGACCCTTGTTTTCAATCTCCCTTTATCCCACCTTACCCGACCCATTATGATATCCCATTAAGAAAAATGAAATATTTACAAGATATGTTTATATTTAATGGAAACTATGTATATCCAATATGGACATTAACTCAGACTGATGTATTATCAGAGGTTGCACTGCTCTGTAAATAACACTATATATGGTTAATGTGGTCAGAAATATGGAATTGAAACCCATTTATGTCTGTATATAATCTATGTGGTCAAATGTATATATTTGTGTATGTAAAATGTCACACAAGTCTAGGTTTGTCTTAAACAAGTAGAGATGTATTTGATCCTACAATAATTAATTTATTGTCACATTTTTTTCTTTTCTATATTTCTTTATTCTTAGTGCAATAGACGGTAACCTGATGAAGGCCGACAAGCCGAAACACGCGTAGTTTCATCTACCGCATTGCCTCCGTCACACACAAGTCTACTGTTAATTTGCTGTTTTTAAAGAATGTTTATAAGATAATATCAATTTATGAGAATAATCAGGATATTTATATAGAGTAAGAGGTCAATATATTGAATCATGACCCTTAACAAATTTACAAAACATGAAATAATAAAATGAAAAAAATTCTTTATCAAATTTGTGTGACAAGTTTTCAATAAAGTGGGATAAAAGTAACTGAATTGCTTATTTCACAACCTAGAACTGTATGTGTGTGATGTCAAATGTTGGACGGGCTTTACTACAGACCTTTACCTAAACTAACTTGCTTTCTTGACCAGACTTGTTTTTATTCCTCTGGGCCTGTACTTATTTTCTTGCCTAAAATTGTTTTTCCTTCCTGTGCCCAGTTCTCGCGCGGCCCCTGCCCGTTTTTCCCACCGCTGCGTCCCTGCCCACCAGCAAACCCAATCGCCGCCCCTCTCCCGCCTCCCAGCTGCTCCTCCCTCCCACATCCCCTCATATGGACGCCGCTATGCGGCCGTGCAGCGGCCGCGCTCAGCGGGCGCGCCGCTGGCACACCTAAGGCAAGCCCGTCTGTTCCCGTCTGTGCCTGGACCGCACCCAGCGCCAGGACCCCTGGACACCACGAATGCCACGACGCCCGACACCGCTATGATGCCAGAACCCTCCATGCACTCAACACCGGACAATCACACACCTGCTTCCTGGCCGCCCCGAAGCGCACCCACAGAGCTTTCACCTGCCGGAACTGCAGCTTCACCGCCCCACCATGCTGCCGACCCGGAAAGAACCCAACCACCTTAGATGCATCCTCCTCAACACTCGCTCCGCCCGAAAACATGCCATTGAACTCTGGGACCTACTCAACTCAACCTCCCCAGACGTCGCCTTCCTGACGGAGACCTGGCTGAACCCCGCCTCGGCACCCGACATAGTCATAGCCTTCCCGAAAGGCTACAAGATCACTCGCAAGGACCGCACCAACAGAGTGGGAGGAAGTATCGCCATCCTCCACAGGAACACTCTCAGAGTCTCGACCGACACCGACGACACCCTCAGCACCGCCGAACACCTGCACTTCCAGATCCACACCAACCTCAACACCACCCTCAGAGGAACCCTCATCTACAGACCGCCCGGACCCCGACCACAGTCCAGCGACTCCATCGCCGACTTCGTCAGCACACATGCCCTCACCTCCACGGACTACATCCTCCTCAGGGACCTGAACTTCCACCTCGAGAACATTGACGACACCAACTCCAGCACTCTGATCGACAACCTAGCCAACCTCAGACTCAGACAACTCGTCACAACACCCACCCACTCCACCGGTCACACGCTTGACCCCATCTTCTCCGCAAGCCCCCACATCTCCTTCAACCATACCACCGAACTCCACTGGACCGACCACCGCTGCATCCACTTCACCTTCAAGAAACCCACCACGCGCCACCGCACCCAACAGATGCCTCACCGCTGCTGGAGCAAAGTCACCGAAGACCAGCTAACCACCACCCTCGCCCAGAGCCCACCCACCGACCATCCCGACCCCGACACCGCCGCCCACAACCTCAGACAGTGGATCAATGACTGCGCCAACACCCTCGCTCCGATCAAGAAACCCTCCAACAATCATACCAACAAGAAATCCAGCTGGTTCACTGAAGACCTCCGGGCCTCCAAGCAAACCTGCCGAAAGCTGGAGAAGATCTGGCTCCGTGAACGAACACCGGACTGCCACGCCGCTGACAAGAATGCCACCCGCAGACACCATCACCTCATCAGATCCGCCAAAAGGGCCTCCTTCAAAGACCGCCTAGACAACAACGCGCACAACAGCAAAGAGTTCTTCAACATCGTGAAGGAACTCTCCAACCCCAGCTCCAACACCAACGATGTCCCACCCTGGCAAGACCTGTGCTACTCGCTGGCCACCTTCTTCCACCCCAAGATCACCAACATCCACGACAGTTTCAATGCCACGACTGCCCTGACAACCACTGAGACCTCCACCACCACGACCACCATCCGCACCAACCGCCTGCTCTACGGGACCAACATCAACGACAATGACACCATCAAGATCATGAACACCATCCTCTCCGGATCTCCGTCAGATCCATGCCCACACCACATCTTCAACAAAGCCAGCACTTCCATCACACCCTTTCTCCGGAAAGTCATCAACACCTCCTTCGAGACAGCAACCTTCCCGGAGAGCTGGAAGCACACCGAGATCAACGCCTTACTCAAGAATCCCAAGGTGTACCCCAAGGACCTCAAGAACTTCCGGCCCATCTCCCTGCTCCCGTTCCCAGCAAAGGTCATTGAGAAGACCGTCAACGAACAACTGACCCGCTATCTCGAGGAGAACAACATCCTGGACCCTTCCCAGTACGGGTTCCGCAGTAACCACAGCACTGAGACTGCCCTCTTCGCCGCCACTGATAACATCAAGTCCCTGCTGGACAATGGAGAAACGGCGGCCCTCATCCTCCTGGACCTGTCAGCTGCCTTTGACACGGTCTGTCACCACACACTACGAACATGCCTCCACAGCACTGGGATCCAAGAGAAGGCCCTGGACTGGACCACCTCCTTCCTCTCCGGAAGAACACAGATCATCTGCCTTCCCCCCTTCCGCTCCGAAGCCACCGAGATCATCTGCGGCGTACCCCAGGGTTCATCCCTCAGCCCAACTTTGTTTAACATCTACATGGCCCCGCTCGCCCAAGTCGCCCGTCGGCACAACCTCAACATCCTTCCCTACGACGATGACACCCAGCTGATACCCTCCCTCACCAAGGACCCCCACACCGCCAAAACCAACCTTCACAAAGGAATGAAGGCTGTTGCTGAATGGATGAGGAACAGCCGACTGAACTGAACTCGGACAAGACGGAGGTCCTCCTCTTCGGATCCAACCCTTCAGCCTGGGACGACTCCTGGTGGCCGACCGCACTGGGAACCGCTCCACATCCTACAGACCACGCACGCAACCTAGGGGTCATTCTCGACTCCACCCTCTCCATGACTAAACAGGTCAACGCCGTCTCCTCCTCCTGCTTCAACACCCTCCACATGCTCCGTAGGATCTACAAGTGGATCCCCACTGAAACAAGAAAAACAGTCACCCAGGCCCTTGACAGCAGCAGGTTGGACTGTGGAAGCACCCTCTACGCAGGAGCCTCGGCCAAAATCCTGAGACGGCTCCAACGCATCCAGAACACCTCTGCACGCCTGATCCTCGACATCCCTCGCCGCAGCCACATCACACCCCAACTGAGAGACTTGCACTGGCTCCCGGTCAACAAGAGGATACCTTCAAGCTCCTCACCCACGCACACAAGGCACTCCACAACACCGGACCAACGTACCTCAACAGACGACTCAGCTTCTACACCCCCACCCGCCAGCTCCGCTCTGCCGACCTCGACCTGGCTGATCGTTCTCCTACCTCGCCGCCAAGACCTGGAACACCCTCCACATCCACCTACCGCAGACCCAAGACCTGCTGACCTTCAGAAAACTCCTCAAGACCTGGCTTGTCGAGCAGTAGCAGCATTCCTCACCCCAGCGCCTTGAGACCCTTACGGGTGAGTAGTGCGCTTTACAAATGATATGATTGATTAATTGATTGATTCAGAATTAGGAAGGGGAGTGTTTAGGTAGCTTTTCCTTGTGACAAATCGCAGTGGCATGTATGAATGTTTTTCAACTGAAATGCAGTTGAAAAATGTTCGCAATTTAACACCAACTTCAGGTTGATGTTAACCCATTTGCAAAAGCGAAGGGGCCTCTGAGAGACGCCTTACCCATTGTGAATGTTTGTAAAAACATTTTTTGAGGGCAGGCAGTGGTCCCACAAATCACTGCCTACTCTTAAAAAATGAAAAGAAACTTTTCATTTTTCTTTTTGTAGAAAACAGGCTGCATTTCTCCCCAAAAATTCCTTTATTGAAAAGCAATCACAGACATGGTGGTCTGCTGACTCCCGCAGGCAACCATCCCAGTGATTTTTGCAATTCCCAATGGGTTACAAACCAAGACCCACCTAACTAATATTTATGAGGTAAATTTATATGAGACCCACTGGGAATCACAAAATGTGTAATATTTGGTGGAGTTCTGGATCCAGGCAGGCGGAGGCGCTAGTGAGCAGAGAGAGAGCGGAGAGCGGAGAGAGCAGAAGCAGTTGTAGCAGCAGCGGGCAGGACGCCGTCGCCATTCTCAGCAGTGCGGCGCCTGAGGTCCTGCCAAGCTGCCTAAGCTGACAGCCGACTACCGCTGGCAAAACGGCCCCCCTGGAGCGAGCTTCTGACGTTAAGCCGGGGGGCCACGGGACATCACGAGACAACCGGACAGCAGCGGGTTCGGCAGTGAGGCAGAGAGGCGAGGCGAGGCTCATTGAACCAGCGTATCGGAACGCTCTGCCTCTAGCCTCCTGCCAGCTCCTCCAGGTACACGGACACAATTCCCCCGCCCGCGAGTGAGTTGGGGAGGGCTAGGGAGCGTCTTGGCGGACGGCGGACGGCCATCACAGACTGTGGTTAATAATGGATATCTGCAGATTACTGACTATTGACGGCGAGTACTGATGAGTGGGGTACGAGTCAACTTTCACCCCACATTGTTTAAAAATAATCCCACGCTGGCACCTTGACTGCTGGCGACCGATCTATTGAATCTATTCACCAGTGATGAATGTTTGCTGCCAGTGGCCAGTAGAGCGCAGCAGTGAGCCGCAGTGAGCCACAGCAACAGTGAAAGAGCGACAGTGACAGAGACCGTAGCCGTACAAAACACCTGCCGCAAAACGACAGCCTCAGCAGACCAGGCTACGGATTACAGCTACAGCTACAGCAATCCGGGACTACATCAGGCCCCCACGGGTGAGAGGCTTTAGCACCGGCTGCATTATTGGCAGCATCTTAAACGCGTTCACAAGCATTTTTAAGCATCTTTAAGCATTATTGTTAGATCTGGGGGTCTCTAATTGGCAGAGGTAAGTACCTTAGACCAAGTAGCGACCCTTGCTTCTAGTCAGGGTGAAGAATTACACAAAGTAGATAACCCCTGCTCACCCTCTAGGTAGCTTGGCACGAGCAGACAGGCTTATCCCTGAGGCAATGTGTAAAATAAATGCACTTAACAACAGTAATCCCCAATCCACCACAAACTGAGACCACACAGGTAAGTATATTTATAAAAATATATATCTTTATCTAGTTTCAGCAGGAAAATAAAACAGTTGCACGATAATCACTTCTTCAAGAATGTAGCACTTAATCTTAATGGTTGCAATTAATTTGTTAGGAAGTTCTTATATAACTTGTCTCTAGTCTCTTGTGAATCAGTACTAAAAACGAGTAATACTGACTTACTTTAAATGAGCTCTCAAAACGAGCAGTAAAAACAATGCCAGTCGATAAAATCTCTTGCAAAACAGCCCTGGGAGTAAATGCACCCCAAGCGCTGCAAGCGCGCCTCACCGGGTGCTCCTCGGACTCTTTTCCTTTCCCCGGCAGAGCCTCGCACTTCAGATGGCTCCAGGCGCCCCGCGCCTGACAAAGCGCACTCGCTCCTTGCCCCGGCCGGACCCGGCTGCTCTCCCGCCCGCTCTCCGCACTCCAACGAGCGGCGGGGGAGGTAGGTAGACACTCGGCAGATGGGACGGCAGGCCGGGGGTCACCGAGGCCCTCGTAGATCCCTCCGTGAAGGCTCTTCCTCGCGGCGCGGCCCTCGACGTCTCCGCAGCGGCTCCTCACCAATGGGTCAATCAGGTCGCGGCTCTGAAGGCGAGCCTCCACACACGCCCGGGAGTCAGCCAACGGCAGAGCGGCTCCCGGGACAGACGTGAGATGACGCACTTCGGGCAGCAAATCACCACTCAGCAATCCTGATGATGCTGCGGCGCACAGGCCTATCCCGTCGCGGCGTTGGTGAGGGGGCTCGGCTCCTTCAGCCAATGGGAGCGCGGCGGCTCCGATCTTTGCTGCTGCAGCTCCCCAGCGAACGGCAACCTCACAGGGTATTCCTGGCCCCGGGCAGCGGCGGTGAACAGCGGCCTGGTGATTTTTAGGGCTCAGAAGACGGGCAGAGCGCTCGTGTGGGCACAGAAAGCCTTTTGAACAATAACTCCCGAGGGGGAGCACAACGAGCCTCCGGTCTGCTTCAAGACTGTGCCGATGAGCACACCGAACCTCTTGCACGGCCAGCAGTCACAAATCACGTGCCCAGAAGGGAACATGCACAATCTCCACAGCGTTTTTGGCAAAGCTTTAGGAACCTTTAACCCTGGGTTCCAAACAGGAGGCCAGCTCTTCTCAGGCCCTTGGAGATTCAGTTCAGGAGACACAGCACACAGCAAAGTCTCTGTAGTTTCAAGCAGGCAGGGTCACAGCACACAGCAAAGTCCCCTCTCCTTCTCAGCTTTCAGTTGGACAGCAGAACAGGTCAGCCCTTAGAGCACACAGCAAGGCAATCTTCCTTCAGTTCTCCAGCAGTCCTTCTTCCAGCAGAGGTTCCTCTTGATTATAGAATCCAAATTTTCTGTAGTCAGGGGTCCTTCTCTTATACCCCAAAAAGTCTTTGAAGTCCTTTGAAGTCTTTGTGCAAGTGGGCCCTGAGCCCGGTCTAAACCAGTTCTGGGTGTTGCTGAGGCACTGGGGGTTTCCTGGCTTCCTTCTTCCTCTCAGTATCAGGGACAGAGGTGACAGTCGCCCAGCAGGGGGGTGGAGCCAGCATTGTGGTCAGGCAGGCACAGCCCTGTCACTATCAGGTGTGATCTCCTCCCACTTCCCTGGCAGCAGATGCTGCCTTTCATCCACGGGCTGACTCAGACAACCTCGTGGGGGCTCTGCAGCCCCTGTCACACTCAGGCCAGACAGTCAATCCACAAACAGGCCCAAGCACACAGAAAGGTTAGACAAGAGAACAGCCACTTTCTAAAAGTACTATTCTCAAACACAGAATTTAAAAACAACCCTTCCTAAAAGATGTGTTATTAAATTCTGAGTTCAGGGATATCAATCACTAATGTCCCATCTTGTTCCTATGAGAAGATAGGCTGGTTTCCAATGGGACCAGCCTCCCCCATGTTATTCTATGGAGCAAGATAACCTAACAGCAGTGAGCACACAACATGGCTGCTGCTCACTACCAGAGCATGTGACCTGCACTAGTACATGCTCTACCTTATCCATACACTGTACCCTGCCCAGGGGGGTACCTTGAGCCTTCCATAGGGGTGACTGATGTGCACAGACAGGGAAGGGTTAGGCCCAGCCAGTGGGGACACTGGCCAGGCGGACATGGCAGTCCACAGACTGCACCCAGGCCCTGCGCTGGCAGGCCTGAGACACCATTTTAGGGCTACTCATGTGGGTGGCGCAATCTGCGCTGCAGGCCCACTAGTAGCATCTGTCATCACCTGCCGTGGCACACACAGTGCACTTTACTAGGGACTTCATGGTGATACAAATATGCCAATCAGGTATACCCAATCAATATGACAATTTACAGAGGGAGCACTTACACTCTGGCACTGATCAGGAGTGGCAGAGTGTCCAAAGCATCTAAACCAGCAAAAACGAAATCCAGCACAGCATCAAAAATACAGTAGACAGAGGCAAAAAGATGAGGGAAAACCATGCCAAGGGTGTCAGGTCTAACAATTATTATAAGCGTCATTAAGCTGCCCATCTTGATAAACATGTAATTAAGGAAATGTCCACCTGACAAGCTACTTAACAGTAGCGGCAGACTAACAGCAGACTAACAGCAGACTAACAGCGTGTTAAACAGCTCACGCAAGTGGGACTGTGCTCCATCGGGCTCCATCATATACCTGGTAAAACTGACTTTCCAAGTGCTTTTTCAACGGCAGAAGTCACCCCAACTCATACGCTACACACCACAACCACACCTCGCTATCCTCCCTGATGGCAGCTGATCCTATTCAGAGGGGCAGAAAGACTTGGGGGGGAGTGGAGGTGGAGTGGAGTGGGAATTGGAGCAGAGGTGGCACAGGTGGCACAGATACCAGGACACCAGGAGCACTAGAGTCTATAGGCAGGAAAAGCAGGGCTCAAAAGTGGATGCTCAGGACCTCGGCCATACTAGTGCTGTGGAGGGCTTGGGAAGGCCCGGTAAATATATAAACACACGACAAGCCTACAAATCAGAAGGAAGCCAGATAGAGAAAAGAAAAAAAAAACCTTGAAGCCGGAGTTCCAGGAACACGCAAATTAGATGGATCTTATTAAACAAACCGGAAAGAATGAGATCTGGAAAAGTGCGGCAGAACATAAGTGTAAGGTAAAAAAAACCGAAGAAGATAGAAACCAGGACACACAAAAGTCAAGTAGAAAAAGGAAGAGGATGGCACAACAAAGAGAGAGACTAGTGTTGCCACCTGAGCTAGTAGTTCCAAGTCCAAAACAAAGTAATATTGGGATCCAAAAATTCTTTTACCTAAAGGACCCCATGGCGGCAATCTACGGGCAAACGCAGGAACAAGCCCTCCAACCAAGCCCAATCACACCGGCACCAAGTGCAAAGGAGAATGTGCAGCTGCAATCAAACAGCAAGAAGGAGAAAAAAAAAGATTCACAAGACACTCATATTGAGAGCAGTCCAACAAACAATCCAATAGACCAGCCACAAACCTCTCAGACTTTTGCTAAGCAATATAGCAACATTGGCCTTTGCAAGTCCCTTGTGGTAATAGTCCAAATAAACAAGAACGACTCCCAAACTCACGAAAGAGACAAGGAAATAAAGACCAAGGATAAGGGCAAGGTGAAAGAAACAATAATGGGGAATAAATTGGTGGCTGGGCGCAGTGCCGCACAGGACGACTCATGGCCAACCTCCCTCTCCCTACCTGACGACATAAGCTTGGACAGACAAACAGGAATGGAAAAAAACATCCAATCCCAGTTAGAAGCATACCTATAGATCAGCCAAGGTCCGCAAGCCAATTATAGACCACAAGAAGATCAGGAAAACGGACCAGGTGGTAACGGAAGGCTGGAATCTACACCATTGCATCCAAACGTCAACCCCCATGAATGGGACAAAGGCCAAAATAAAACTAAAGGGTGGTCTAAAAACAATCTAAACCTAGAATGTCCAATTAAGATATCATCTATGAGTAGGTCAGATGAAGACTCAGATGTACTGGAAATACCGTCCAGAGAAGAACACAAGGCCCCATGGAGTAAATCATTATTAAACACCTTAGACCAGGCAATTAAAGCACTGAATTTCCAGTCAGACAAAATGGACGTTCAAATCGACCTAATAAACCTTATTGCGGGTCATATTTCAGGTATAAACACCAGGCTGGACCACATGGCAACCTTGCTTCGAGGGAGGGTTGATAAGGGACTCCACACAGAGACCATCCAGCCAAGCTGTGTATGAGGCAAATTAGTGGACAATATGTCAAATTTACTGGTCATATTAAATTACATACTAAGGGCGGTTCAATCATCAGTAGATACAAAACATAACATCAAAACCACGAGCCATACTGGGGTAATACAATCTGATGTGGAAATTGGGAGTCAACACATAGTAAGAGACCCTACCCAAAACAGCTACGTAGAGGAAGAGATAAGTAAGTTAAGTGAAGAAAAATCTGACAATGAAGCAGGTCAAATAGAGGAGGTACAATGCGCAACAATCCATACTAAAGTCAAGTTAACAAAAAGACAAAGAAAGCGCGCTAGGAAAGGGAGGGCACAACTTAAATTCCAACCTTCAACAGACATTCATACGTATCCCATCTTTCATCATACCACCTCTAAGAAAGAGAAACCAGCTACTCAAGTAACCATTTCAAAGCATATAGACAAGTCCCCAGACCAATCAGCCCAGTCAAGTGCAGTGAATGGGAATAGCCTGATCACAGAATCACCAACCCGCCCTACCTCCACAAAATCAAAACACACACAAGGGAGTAAACATTTGAATAGTCAGAAAAAAAAACCAAAAAAAACATACAAGCTCAGGATAAAGACAAGACTCAAGACAAGGTTGACGAAAGGGCTCTAGTCCAGGAGGCCTGTGTAAATCGGATAGTAACCACTCACCAGACAGATGAAACACAAATACCTGAGGTCAAACCAGCAAACCAAGACATGAGGTCCCAAAATGCCCCAATCAACGCGGAAACTGAACAAAATATAATAGACAAAACTAACCAAAGGCAATCCATAAAAAGAGTAGATGAAAAGGGAAACATAAGAACACCAATAAAAATTAATTCAAACGAAGATGGACGAACCTGCAGTATTCATCAAGCAAACAAACAAACAGCGTGCACTCAGATATTCCAAAATACAAACATTGACAAAAACACGGATAAAATAAATAACAAGGATTACAAGCTGAACACGGACAGGATTAACGAACCCATCACCCACCCTAAAAGAACAGACGATTCAAATGAAGAAATAACAATAAAAACTCTGAGCCGAGGGAGAAGAACAAACGTCAATGGTGAAACAACACTAGCTACAAAATCGGAAGAAAAAAAAAAGCAAAATTGAGTTCACAAACACAAGCAGAAACAAACAACAAACTGGCATTCATACCCGAATACCAGACAACAGGGGGCCAAGACTTCTTGAACAGAGGTAACATAATGCGGCTGCTAAGAGAAATCCCAGAACTGGACGACATAGCATCCCAAGATCTTCTGTCTGTAGAATTTAAACGCACAAAAAATAAATCAGAGGTAGAAGAGTCTTTAACCACCTGGTCGTGTAAGGACATAGTTGATAGAATACTTGCTACGAGCATGTCTTTTGAAGCTTGGGGCATAGAACTAAGACGGGAAGAACTGAAAAATATCCATTTCCACTTTTAAAAAGCATAACCATAGGTAAAAAGAAAAAGGAAGAGGGGAATACCCAAAAATCATGCTTAAAGAGAGCTTGTTCAGTAACTCCGCAAAAAATATCACAAAACATAAGGAGACATGAAAATGCAGTGGTGCAAGGAGTTGCTCAGGAACAGATTACTGACTGGTCCTGGGTGGCATCGATTTTGAGCAATAAGTGTTCCTAGCAAGTTCAGATATTTAAAAGAAGATAGAAAATTACATCTACAGATAACAGTTGGTAACCAGAAGGAATCCATTGCTGTAAACCCACATATGATCAGCCTCTGATCCTGGAATGTTCATGGTTTTAATAGTATGGGGCACGACTATGAAACCGCAAACTTCCTGGAACAACACGACTTAATATTGCTACAAGAAACCTGGAACCTGTGCCAAATTTCCATCCCGGGTTATATCGAGTTTCACGTCCTCGCCAAAAAACTCTCAAAATCTGGACATCCGAGAGGAGGCTTATCAACATATATCGCCCAACAATACAGATGGCAAGCGGAAGAAGTAGACACTGGGGTAAACTGGACACAAGCAATAAAACTTATAGAGAAGTTGGACTCAGGTTCATGTATTCGCAACCTATTAGTGCTTAATGTTTATGTACACCCGGAAAAGAAAGAGAAAAATGAAAAGCTGATAACACTACTAACCTTGATCAGGGCATTGCAAAGCACTCATGAGTCGCATTCCATGATTACCTCAGGGGATTTTAATAGCAATCTAACTAAAGATGACAAAATAACTCAAGCTCTCGGAGAACTGGGCCTTTTAATCCTGAACAAGAAAGATAATGGGGACAGTGGCATACCTATAACCTTTGTAAGCGGCAATCGGAAGTCAACAATAGACTTCACAATAATGAGCAACAATTTGATATCGATGGTGAGCTCATTTTTGGTGGGGCAACGCGTGGAAAGCGATCATCTTCCACTAATCACCAAAATAAAAATGTTGGTCAGCAAGACGGAAAAACAAAACACCGTCATTCAGTATACCGAAAAATTCAATCTACGTAAACTGAAATGGGGAGGGAAGGATATAAAACCAACAATGGATAAATTTAAAAATGAACTGCTCAGACTAACACCGGAAGAGAAAGAAATCCCAATAAAAACATGGGAATATCTATGTGAAGCCGTAACAAGAAACCCCCCAACCACAAATCAGAATGCGAGAAGAATCAATACTGGGAAAAAGCCTTGGTATAACATTAACTTGAGAGAGGAAAAAAGGAAAATCGCACGAGAAGTCCAGAAGCAGGTACTAATGATAAAAAGTGGAATAAAACCAGATAAGTCAAAATTGAAAGTCATGCGGAAAAGATACAAGATCATGCTGAGCAACGCAAAAACATCGTACCAAGATGAAATGTGGACAAAATTACTAATTGCCGGGAAACACAAAAACAGCCGAACATTTTGGGGTATCATTAACAAACTGACAAAGGGTAATACCCTAAGACAGGAGGCAGGCATTGGAGAAAGTAAGTGGATCCAGCATGTCAAAAACATGTTTATCGACAGGGTGGATGGACAAAACTGGCCCTGTATATCAGAGTGCAAACTATGCACTAGAAACTTCGAACATGCGAGAACTATCTTAGGAACAGGAAACAGTCTACCAGAAGAAACTCCGAAGCTAACTTCGGGTTGTGAAAACATAGGGAAATCTGAAAACACACTCGCTAGTAAATCAGAAAAATTAGTAGACATAGTGCCTGACACCCTAGTAACAACAGACCAGCTCAAAGCTATAATAAATGGCCTGAAAAAAGAGGGTGCAGTGGGTCCTAACGGGCTTTATTCAAACTTTCGCCTGAATAATATTTAACTCCACTCTTTAATTCAATTTACAACCAGAATAAACTGCCTAGATCCTGCAACAGGATCATAATTCACCCCATTTTCCGGCCGGGGAACTATAGGCTGATTTCGTTGATGGATGTGGAGGCAAAATTATATGGGTCATGCTTACTATCACACCTTCAGGACTGGATGGAAGACACAAATATAATACCAATGTTCCAAACGGGTTTCCGGCCAAGGACCGGCACACTAACAAACTTGATAACCCTGGCTCTCCTGAAGGAAAAAGCAGAAAAAAGGAAGACGAGACTGTACGCTTGTTTTATAGATCTGCGAGCAGCCTTTGACACGGTGAACAGAACCTGACTATGGGAAAAACTAATATCATGGGGCCTCCCGAAGAAGCTACTGGAGGCTTTTATAGGCTTGTATAGTAACACCTGGGCTCGAGTTAAATTGGGAGACGGTAGCAGCGTAACGGCCGAAATTAGAACACAACAGGGCTTAAAACAAGGCTGTGTACTGGCCCCAAGCTTATTTAACCTTTATATGGCAGACATCGTCAGTCACATGGAGGTCGGGGAAGGCCATCCACCCTACCTGTCAAAAATTCCAATCCCCTTCTTGCAGTATGCGGATGACATTGTCGTTCTGAGTCAAACGCCAATGGGCCTGCAAAGGATGATCAACAAATTGGTAACTTATTTGGAACACGAATGCTTGGAACTGAATAAAGACAAAACCAAAGTGGTCCGCATCGTGTGTCAGGATTACAGCCGTGGAGAACCGCTGTCCGCATTTTGCGAATCAAAAGGGTGACCTCATACGATAGACTACACCTCCCAGAATGCCGAGAGGCAACGTCACGTAGCGACGCCTGTTACGCAAAACCCAGGAAATAAGACCTTGCCAAACTCACCGGCAGTGCCGATAATTCTTGCCAAGTCGTCGTACTTGTTGGTATTCTGGAGTTGCAGTAAGCTCTTGTTTGGAGACTTTCATACGTTTGTTTCTCTTTGGACCCCGTTCTGGGTCGGTTGCAGGACTCGTTGGGTCTTTACTGGTCTACACGCGGCTGTGTGTACAAACGAGATCTCAAGAAGGTTCTCCCTGTTGGACGAGAAAGGATTTCCGCTTTCTCATTGCAGAGAGAAACCTGATATCTATCCAACACGATCGGAACAACCTTAGAATGAACACAATACTAGTGTGGTATGTAATGCAATTTATTGGTAATTAACATAGCCCTCACATAGGACTAAAAATTCATTGTTTTCTTTTATGTTTGTCATTACAGTTGGTTGCCATCCCTGGTATCATCCCGTATCTATTCTCCCAAATTCAAAGTCTGCTGTATTTTCCTTTTCAGGTAGGGGTTTAGATTCATGTTGTTGAAGAGTAAGGAAGGATTGTAGGGGATACCATTGTGGGGTTTCGGGCGGTGTTTTCGAAATCTCTGTCCTTGTCGTTTCAGATCTCCCTCCCCGCTGTCCCCTTCCTTCCCCGCCCTCACGGGACTGTCTTGGTAGTCTGTGCTTATCACTTCAGACTCTAAGGGAGTTGTGTGGGGGAGGTTACAGGCTATTCAGCACAGCCCCGAAGAGAACAGAAGACAGAGCCTGACATCGTGGATCCGAAAAAGCCAACATTCAAATGGTACGCAAATAGCACCCCAATAAAGGAGGAAGCATCGTACAAGTACCTAGTTCTGAAATTGGGGCGAGGCCAAACGAAAAAAGAACACAAAACAGACCTAAAAGCCAAAGCACAGTCCCTGATCTATGCATACCGGCAATTACAAAAAAAACTAAGCTGCCCGAATTATACACACCTGCTGAAAGTGATAAAAGCACAAACCCAACCCACTTTGTCATACGCATTGGACACCTGACGTGGCAAAGAAGCGGGGCTGTTAAACAGCTTACAAACAAAGATATACAAGGCAGCCCTAAACCTCCCAAAGTCGTCAGCACCGGCGCAGGTTCGTCTAGAATTTGGACTTCTGAATCAGAAGTTTCGCAGTATGGGAATCTTTGTGAAACTCTGCCATAAAATACGCATGTCAGAAGAAGGCTCACTGGACAACCTGTGCTTGAAAGAAATCGATACCCAGCAGAAACAGCACGTGCCAAATAGTTGGGGAGATTTCTTGTCCCAATCCTTGAACTGTATAGGAATTGAAGAAACTTGGGACTTGATGCCAGATAGACATACCTTTGACAAAATTGCAAACAACGCAGTCAAATGGGAATCCTATCTGGAAGACAAAACAAGTACCGCAAAACGACGACACGGGTGGACCGTGATAAACTCATATTCCGGGATAAAGCCACATACTTATCTGGAAAGTCATTTCAATAGGTTCCAAAAACAAAGATATATAAAACATCGATTAGGCCTACAGTTTTCAAAGGATTTGTTACCATCCTGGAAAGACTGTCACATTGACCCTCATTGACGTTTATGTGGATATCCAAATGAAACATTAACTCACTTACTATGTGTTTGCCCGGCGCTTAAGGATTTGAGGAGACGGCTTTTAAAGAACATTTTTATCAAATTGAACATTCGGACATGTAGGCAAGCTGTAATTCGATGGCTAGATGGATCATCTCCTATGTTGGCTTGCAGGGGGTTAAATATATGATGAAAGCACAATCTCTCCTACAGCAAGCTGAACAGGGAATTATAGCACCAAATTGAAATATATGACATTTTATTTTTCATACTGCCAACAGATTCTAATAGTTAATATTTACACAGGTGTTTAAATGCTCTACGATGATCGAAATGCATTTTGTAATAATTTTTAATAATTTTATACAATAAAAATTGACTTGACTTGTGTAATACACACATATGTACATGGGTGTGTGTGTATACTGTATTTTGCAATTCATTTTTCCCTAGTGCTGTGCTCCTTGCTGCTCTGCCAGTTTGTGAGGTCATTTAGAATGTGGAGAGTGTTTGTGCTTGGATGAGTGAACAGTTGGAGTGAGTGGGCTGAGCAGTAGGGATGCTGCTCCCAGTTGGGCATACTTAGCATCTTACTTACCATCATACCAGTGACCAGGAATTGACGGTAACTGAGCCTTAATAAATCTTTTCTTATAAATGACACTATTGGCAACTGAAGTACCTGGATACAAGTACATTACTTCATTTATAATACTGGCAACAATCAAAGAAAGAAACCACATGTGAGGAACAAGGTGTAGAGTTACAGAGATCTATAGAGGAACTACAGAAGCCAGTAAGAGATACATTAAGAGTGCAGACAATGAAGCAAGATAGAAATAGAACTCTATGGTGCCCCATCAGCGTCCATTTCATCCGGCCCTGGCGTGCCACAGAATTTCAGAGGCCGCCCCCAAAGAGGGCCTCAAGGGCCGGCGCCATAATGGCGGCCCGAGCCAACAAGGAACGGATCCGGTTTGCGCTGGTCAGTGCAGCCGGGAATCGCTGCGCGGCAAAAAGCGCCCAAGGCCCTCTCCTCCCCCTCCCCAAAAACAAAGGGAAGTAGAAAAGGGGGAGGGGGATATAAGGCAATTCTCCCCCTGGGCAGCTCACCTTCAACATCATGGAGCTGGTGGAGTGGCACCAACTTTTTTCTAGGGCTGGCGAGCAGCGCGGGAAGAATTTCAAAAAGGCCCAACAAGGGCCAGAGACCGCTCCACTCCGCTTGGGATGGTAGGCTTGCCGGCTGCCGCCCTGTGCTTGGCCAGCTCACTGTGCCCGTTCTCTGATGACCGGGCTGTCTGGGGCTAAGACGCACAAAGCACAGTTCCACGATCCCAGAAGAATGGAGGCACTCCTGCGACTTCAAACTCTGGGCCCGCGATGTGTCCCACGTTTCGCTGTGATTCCCCCGATAGAGGCCCACCAGCAGAGGACCTCCACAGTACAGGGCCTCGATTCTGGCGGGGCAGCGGGACCAGCAAAGGGGTCCGCTGGAGAGGCGCGAACCAAAGCAGCCCCTCGGCAACAGGGATCACCAGGGCTGTGATCAGCGGGACTACCCAAGTTGGAGGCAATTCAGGGTATCGACCCTGGGGCGGCCAGTCCGCATGACGGCATAATCACAGGAAGCACCCGCCATCTCAACTAGGACTGTGCCAAGCGGCAGGCGAGGTGCAAAGTCGAAAGCAACAGCCAGAACGGCGGTGCCCATGAGGAGAAGCCGTCTGGGAGCAAGACAACTTGATCTGGGGGCAAATGGCGTCAGTGAGGTGGACCAGTTTTGGCAGACCCGAAAGGAATGAAGGTGCCCTCGAGCCTCGATGCCAGTATCAAGTTTGCGCACAACCGGTAGGTTCTGGCAAGGCCAAGAATGGTGCAGGACAGAGCACCGTATGTGCAAGTGCAATAGGGACGCCGCCACCAGTATGGTTCTATGTATTTTAGAGGCTTTGGGTATTGGCACCATTTCTATGAGGTACGCGCTGGACCCTGGTTAACGCCTAATGGATCAGGTGTGCACTTTAGATGCTGTATCACTTGAATGCTACGAGCGCTGCTGGGTGCAGGGAGGAGCGATAAAGCAGTTACCATGGCTAGAGGGTTATGTCCCCGGGCGGGTAGCAATGTTTCGCAGGCTAGAGGAGTAGGGTTACATAATGTGAAGCGAGACAAGAAGCAAAAAAAACCACACAAAAAAACGGGGCTTCTCGGTCTGAGCGGCAAAATGCGATTGCAAGCGTAAATGAATACTGGAGCTCGGTACGCACAAGGGACCGTAGCAATAAGTAGCGAGCAGTATTTCGTTTTTGAAAGTACTCTGGTAAAGCGGATCTGTCCACTTACACTGTTTTAGGGTATGTGGAAAGCCAGGGAACAGGGGGGAGTGTGGCGATCCTAGAGAGATCAGAACAGAGGCCCGGGTACTGATGGGTCTAGTATGCTCCCCCGCAAGAAATTAAGTACGTTTAGGAGTATGTTCCCTCAAATAACAAAAAATATAAATGCTTCGCAACATCCGGTTAACTAGCGGCTGACCGTCATCATGTAGAAACAGGACAGAACTTTCATTGGGAGCACGGTGCACAACCATCTTCTCTTCAGGCGTTGTATGGGGGAGTACGCCTGTGAATACAGCAACTCGATAGAAACGTCCTGCGGAACGTTAGGCATCATGTAGCCGGTAGAAATGCAGCTGCCAGCGCCCCCGCAGGGGGACATCAGCAGGGCTGCCCTCTAGTGCCGACTAGTCAAAGCCCCCCTTGTCCCTCAGAAGGGCGAGGCTCACGGTGGCCTCACCAGCCCCTCCCCGTGGGCAGGTGCACCAATGACGTGCGTCAAGGGAAGGGGTCACCTGGGGGCGGGCCGGGTACTTAGGTCCCTGCCACTTCCTGGTCTCCCTCTCGTCCGGTCGTCTTGCTGCCTGTCTGCCTCACTGCAGCTCGAGTCGTCGTTGTAGTCGTCGAAGTGGGCCCGCTTAGCTGGTAAGTGCCGCATTCCTCGCCTCCCCCTGCCCCATCCCTAGGTTAAGCCCAGGTTGTACAGGGGCCTGTGGTACGAGTTGCCACGGGGGGTGCAGGATGTGGTCAGATATCAGAGTCGGGTGCGGGGGCAAGCGGGGCCCTTTGAGGAGGCAGGCGAGTGGGCCGGGGCGGTCGGATGGTGGACATGGTGGGGGGCAAACGTGGTCGAGGGGTGGTGCGGGTAGATCGGGCGCCGCCCCTCTCCCACAGCATCGGCCGGTTATCGCTGCTCAGCCCCCATTCCCCCACCACACGCGGAAGCGCAGGGTTGATTCCGCAGCCCGATCGAGGCCTGCTGGTTCTGCATAGAGTGAATAACTGCATCCTATGAGCATCGGTGGCCGAGGCCTCTCGGGGTCTCGAGCAGGGGCAGCGTAGGAGGCTTTCATCGGGGCTCCGTGTCCGTGTCTGCGCAGTGCCATGGGCATTGTGTTTGGTGTTTGTAGCTTAAGGGCTGCATTAGGCTCTGTGGCTCCCTCCATAGCGGTGGAAGCCCCGCGACGTCACATGTGCTGGAGTCGGGGTGGGCTCCTGTTCTCCATGATGGTAGGCTCTGTGGCTCCCTCCAGTGCGGTGGAAGCCCCGCGACGTCATGTGTGCTGGAGGCAGGGTGGGTTACCGTCCTCCATGATGGTAGGCTCTGTGGCTCCCTCCAGCGCGGTGGAAGCCCCGCAACATCACGTTGGCTGGAGGCGGGGTGGGCTCCCGTCCTCCATGATGGTAGGCTCTGTGGCTCCCTCCATCACGGTGGAAGCCCCGTGACGTCACATGTGCGGGAGGAGGGGTGGGCTCCTGTCCTCCTTGATGGTAGGCTCCGGGGCTCCCTCCATCATGGGGGAAACCCCGCGACGTCATGTGTGCTGGAGTCGGGGTGGGCTCCCGGCCTCCATGATGGTAGGCTCTGTGGCTCCATCCATCGCAGTGGAAACCCCGTGACGTCACGTGTGCTGGAGGTGGGGTGGGCTCCCGTCCTCCATGATGGTATGTTCCAGGGCTCCCTCCATCGCGGGGGAAGCCCTGCATCGTCACATGTGCTGGAGGCGGGGTGGTCTCCCGCCCTCCATGTTGGTAGGCACCGGGGCTCCCTCCTCTCGCAGGGAAGCCCCGCAACACCCCAGGGGAACCCCACGACGTCACGTGGTGCGTGGAGGCGGGGTGGACTCCCGTCCTCCAGGATTATAGGCACTGGGGCTCCCTCCATCACGGGGGAAGCCCCGCAACGTCACATGGTGCGTGGAGGCTGGGTGGGTTCCCGTACTCCAGGATCATAGGCACAGGGGCTCCCGACATCGCGGGAGAGCCCCGCAACGTTCGCGGTGCGTGGAGGCGGGGTGGGCTCCCGTCCTCCAGGATTGTAGGCACTGGGCCTCCTTCCCTTGTGTGGAGCCCCGCACCGGGCACGTGGAGGCGGGGTGGGCTCCCGTCCTCCATCTAGGCAGTGAGCCGTGGCTCCCCCCCCCCCACATTGGGTCCCGCGAAGTGCCTGTCGCCGGGATATGAAAAGTCCAGAGCCTTGCTGGCAATTTTAATTAGCAATGGTGCAGGGGCTGCCACTCGCTAAGTGGTGGTCTACGTCAACGGGGTTTACACTTGACACCGTAATGTTAATTGGCATTAACTCCACCACACGCCTGTCAGAGGGGAATAAGTACAGACATGCCATAAGCTCCACAGCGCGCTTTTGAATTAGGGCGAGTTAAACTCTTGCCCGCAATCCCAAAGTCATGTTACAGTATGTGTGGAGAGAGATGTTGGTCAAGGCCAATTATGCAAGAAAGCAGGTGCTAAGGTGCGAATGGGGGAAACAGTATTCATTGTATGGTCATTAATATTATGCTATTTTTCACAGTGTCAAGAGTACAGTTCGGCTACGGGCGCCCAATTTAGTGAGGATAATCGCCGCTGGTGTTGCGACCTTTGCAATAATGTCCTCTCCCCGTGCGCTGGGAAGCAGTAAACGGAGTAAGGAATGAAGGTGTGGGGGGACTGGTGATGGGCAATGGAGCAAGGAGGTTCGGCGGGTCAGCCATGGGGGCAGCCCTGGACTGGGGGGTTGATCACGCATTCATATACCTTTTCACCCGTAGGGACCCGCAAGGGCAGAAGCGACCGCTCGGATGGACGGCCTGGGGACTCCTTTTCCATTGTTCTCCCAAGTAACCTGTGTAGACGGATCACAGCAGGGATTGCCACAAGATGGGCTGTGGGAGGAATTCATGGCCATAGCTAAAGCGAAAGGACCAGTGTGGGCGCAAGGATTCATTGAGGCGCGCAGACAAGAAGACTCGGGGGTAGTAGCCGTTACCCCACCTGACGACGCGGCGGGCCCCTCGACCCAGGAGCCATGGAGGTCCACGCGGAAGAGCAAGCAAACCAGCAAGGCCTTTCCGGCCAAGGCACCCCAGGCTAAAGGGGGGCCGGCCACCATCCCGCGGGCCCCTGAGCCAGTGATCGCACCAGTAGTACTGAAGGACTCGGCCACAGGCCTAACGGACTTGGCTCAAATGGGTAAGGCGATGGACCAAATGATGGGCCTCATGGCGGTATTTCAGAATTGATTGGATTCTATGTCAGCAATGCCACAGGTGGTGCCAGCAGCCCCACCAGTGGTGGGGGCGGCGACGGTCCTGCAAGTTTGGGCGGGTCAGGCCACTGCCCCAGACGCAACTGGTGCAGAGGGTAGTAAGGGGGTCATCGCTGGGGCAGCCACTGGGCCCGCTATGCCTGAGATTCCTGGAACTGCCATGCTAGCTGCTCCGACCACAGTATCCGTTGACAACCAGCATAGTGTTCCTCCCCAGACCAGCGCCACTGGGGTTCCCAGCAGCCACTCACAAGTCACGAGTGCAGGGACTGACGCACCACAGTCAGGCCCGCCCGGGACTTCCCCCCGCCAAGGGGAGACGCACAGCGAAGGCGCGGGGGGGGGCACCCCGGCCGCTGGTCATGCAGGCGCCACTGGCTTCGGGCCGTTGCTCCGTGGCATGGCAAGTGCCAATGGCAGCCAAGGAAGGCATATGAAGGCGCGAATATATAGATATCCTGACATTAATGATGCATGGGGCGGCAGGCGTAGATACAAGGAAGATGGGGGAAGGAAGATGAGAAAAAAGTGCGTTACCAGCGTAGGCCAGAAAAAACATTAGAGAATTGGACGGCGGCTTTCAACATTCTAGCGGCAGTTGGGATTCAGAAGTTCCCTGAACAAAGCGAGGCCTTGATGCAATATGCAAGCACCATCCAGCAAGAAGCAAAGTGGTCAGGGGGTATGGGCTGGTTTTATTATGACCAGGATTTCCGCAAAAGGATGGACATATGCCCGGAGCTGGGGTGGGATCAGAAAAAGATACAGCTCTGGGTGGAACACATGTGTAGGTTTACTCACGAAAAGAAGGAGATGCCATACAGGGCGCATGGTGAGGTAGACAGTAAGAAAGGTGAGCGGCAGTTTCCCAAATGGCCATCCCAGCAGCCATTTGGTGGGAGCCAGGGGAGGGGCCAGAGGGCAGGGCGCAAGCAATTCAATTCAGGAACATGCAGGCTTTTCAACTGGGTTGTTTGCACCTGGGGTAGGCAATGCAAATTCACGCATAACTGCAGTAAGTGTGGCGCCCAACATTCAGCCCTCTCTTGTACGTCCAGTCAGGGATCAGCCTTCCACCTCCTGCCGGTTCACCCCTCCAGCCAGCATTTGCTAGGTTTTAAGTGGGGAGATGAGTTCTTTTTTGACCGCAGTATGCCAATGGGGTGTGCAGTATCGTGTGCTTACTTCGAGGCGTTCAGTTTGTTCCACAATGGGCTCTATCTCTTACCCGGGCGTAACGCACGTGACAGATTACTTAGATGATTTTCTGTTCTTTGGACAGGCAGGAACGCAGGAGTGTGCAGCTGGTCTGCAGGTCTTTCAGGCTATGGCTGGGCACCTCGGGGTTCCCCTTGCCCTAGGTAAGACCGAGGGTCCTGCGCAGGTCCTGACCTTTTTGGGCATCGAGCTGGTCACCATCAAGGGCGAATCTAGGTTCCCTGCGGACAAGGTTTTGGATCTGCAGCAGGACATTCAGGCGCTGTTGGGCAAGGATAAAGCGACCTTGGGGGCGATGCAGAGCCTCTTGGGCAAGTTGAACTTTGCTTCCCGAGTCATACCAGCAGGCAGGGTATTTTCACGCAGGTTGGCATAGTCAAGAAGCATCATTTGGTGAGACTGGGTCCTGGGTTGAAGGCCGACCTGAAGATGTGGGCGGACTTCTTGAAGCCATTTAATGGGACTATCATTTAGAGGGCGCCCTGGACTGGTAGCCCCGAACTCTGTCTCTTTTCTGATGCATCCGGTAGGGAGGCTTTGGTGTTATCCTGGGGGAGGAGTGGTGTGCGATGAGGTTGCCCAATGCTTGGCAGAAGAGGAAGATAACATCGAACATCACAGTGCTAGATCTCTTTCCCATTCTAGTCGCACTCTATTTGTGGCCACAAACATTGGACAACAGGAAGGTGGTGTTATGGTCAGATAATATGGCCGTAGTGTAAGCAAGAAATGGTTTGACAGCCACATGCCCCGTGGTGTTGAGTTTGTTGAGAGAATTGGTCAAGGTGGGCTTGCGCAGCAACATCGAGTTTAGGGCATGACACATTGAGGGTGTGAGGAATGTGGCGGCTGACGCTCTCTCTCGCTTTAAGTGGCTCCGTTTCCAAGAGACCTGGCCGCGGGCGAGGCACTCCAGGATGTTTGTGTAAAGGAAGGACTGGTACTCGTGAGTCAAAAACAGATCAGGCGGGCGGGGTATGACAGTAGTACTACAAGCTTGGGGGACCCCAGATGCTGCCCGGTCACCACGGTAAGGGAGTACTTGATAATAAGGCCAGCGGCTACAGTGTACTTCCTTATACATGCAGACAGGGCACCCCTGACTAGGTTTCAGCTGGACCGCATCATGGCCGCCGCTTTGTCTCAGGCGGGTCTCGCAGGTTCAGGTAGGAAGTTTTCCAGCCACTCGTTTAGGATTGGCGCGGCCACAGCTGCCTTCAAAGCAGGCATGGGGCCAGATGGCGTTAAGAGCGTGGGGCGCTGGCAATCAAATTGTTTTCAGCGTTACATTCGTCCCTAAATATATGGAGCTCATGAAGTGTAAATATGTGTGTTGTGAGTATTAATAATGTGCAGTGTTTTCAAACAATTAAACAAGTTATGACAAGATGGCGTCCCCTTTTACTCATCCGGTTGTCAGGGGTGGCTGTTGGGACACTCTTACGTTGCCAGGTTGGCTCAGTGGGCAACACACAAGAATTGGACCCGGGGTTTCGCACGGACGCAGTTTGTATGGATGGGCTTCCCCGGGATGAGATGGAGCAGCGCGAGAAGCAGCCTAGAGCGACACCTCTCAATGGGGGGACCCCCAGCCGATGTCTTGATTATCCATTTGGGTGGCAATGACTTGGTGACCATGGGCAGGGGGGCACTTATACAGGCCATGCAAACAGACCTCGTGGCAATCAGCAATAAATTGGGGTCATGCGAGCTATGGTGGTCAGAGATTGTTCCACGTAGGGAGTGGCGGGGGTCCAGGTCCTTAGCTGCGGTGGAGCATTCATGAAAAAGGGTCAACAGGGCCATGCAGAAGTTCATGGAACTGAGAGGCTTAGGGTTCATCAGGCATGCCCTGATACAGGCAAGAGTGGAAGGTTATTATGAAAAAGATGGTGTGCACTTGTCCAAAGTTGGGATGGATATGTTCCTCCTTGATGTACAGGATGCATTAGAAGCTGCGGGGGTAAGTAAGGAACTGGGAGGTGGGGGGGGGCTCTGTCATCGACGGCAGCCTCCTCCAGAGCTGTGGCGGAGGTACAGGGTGATCTGGAGGCAGACGGGTACAGTAAGGGTCCTCTGCGGCAGACGAGTACAGTAAGGGTACCTCTGTCAGGAAGCCAGTAAGGGTGCTAGAGCCAAAGACCGGGAGCCGCTGGGAGGTTCCTGGAAAAACACGACGGTGCCCTGTTAGTCCTTCGGGCGGTTGGGGGGCCTGACCAACCGGGGGTGTGCCATACCTGCTCCGCCCTGAAAGGGGCGGGAGTATAAGACATGATCACGTGATCTGGAAGAGGATCTACAAAGGTGCTGCACTGTCCGGGCGTCGACCCACCGTGCCGGCTGGCTCATCCGGCGGGCGGGTCAGTGAGGGGCTGCCTGCCCTGGATCGTCTGTAAGATAACCAACAAAATGGCATACTTTTGTTGTATGAAAATAAACCTGCAGCAGTTCTCTTCCCATGAACAATGTGTCCAGTGTAATCATTGTATAGGCAAATTTAAAAGGTGGAGGGGGAGCGGATGACGGTGTGGGCACTATGCAGCCGCCAGCGCCCCGCAGGGGGACATCAACAGGGCAGCCCTCTAGTGGCGACTAGTCAAAGCCCCCCCTTGTCTCTCAGGAGGGCGAAGCTCGCGTTGGCCTCACCAGTCCCTCCCCGTGGGCAGGTGCGTCCAGGGAAGGGGTCACCTAGGGGCGGGCCGGGTACTTAGGTCCCTGCCACTTCCTGGTCTCCCTATTGTCCGGTCGTCTTGCTGCCTGCCTGCCTCACTGCACCCACCCTATCCTCGTACCCAGCAGCTGGGGCAGGCGGCAAGCATATTTGGATGTTCTAATGTTTACTTTTGTGTTGCAGGCGGAGTAACAGGGCGATCTGGAGGCAGACGGATACAGTAAGGGTACCTCTGCGGCAGACGAGTACAGTAAGGGTACCTCTGCCTCGCACAGTAAGGGTGCCAGAGCCAAAGACCGGGAGCCGCAGGAAGGTTCCTGGAAGACCATGACGGTGCCCCGTTAGTCCTTCGGGTGGTTGGGGGGCCTGACCAACCGGGGGTGTGCCATACCCGCTGCGCCCTGAAAGGGGCGGGAGTATAAGACATGATCACGTGATCCGGAAGAGGATCTACAAATGTGCTACACTGGCGAGGGGCTGACTGCCCTGGATTGTCTGTAAGATAACCCACAAAATGGCACACTTTTGTTGCATGAAAATAAACCTGCAGCAGTTCTCTTCCCATAAACAATGTGTCCAGTGTAATCATTGTATGGGCAAATTTAAAATGTGGAGGGGGAGCGGATGACGGTGTGGGCACTATTGCCCGCTAAGGGAACAGCCTGGCGCAAGGGTGCTGCTATTCAGTAGCGCGAAAAAGGCATTAAAATACAAAAATGTCTTATTGTGCAAACACATGTGCAACACGTACCAGGGAAAAATGTGTGAAAACTAGACGCGACACCTGCAAAAAGAAGCCAGATCTGCTAGCCTTGCCAATCTTTGTTTATAACAGTAATGAAACGTCAGAACCTTACGGCCTTACCTGTTCCAAAAAAACAAAAAACAATTTACAATCTTCAATTATAAACCTGGATGGTTGTTAGTATGAAATTGCCAGTCGGGGTTCTCTGCAGACTGGTGCTTTGAACTTGAACGCCAGGGACAATAAAAGCATACGTAGGATAAAAATTATAGGGGTAATCTCAGCATGGTTGGTGCAAAAGGTTTCTTGTCTGGAGTACGTCAGCCTGCTGGCAGGCTCAAGTTACCAGGGGCATGATCGAAAATACATGCGTGGCAGCTCAGGAACGGCTCAAGGCCAGTGGGACCGCAGCGGATGCCAGTGTTTGCCAATGTTATGCTGTGATAAGAAAGCCATGCTGCTGCATCCTCCCCTCCGCAATTGTCAGGAAACAATGGAAAGGCTAGATAGTTACCAACGTGCAGTTTTGACTCGGGGAAGTTGTTTGTTCTTCACATAGTAATCAGTGCCGAGGGTTAATATGCCTGCTGCACAGAACATGGAGCATGCAGATCATAAAGGGAATGCAAGGTCAACAGGTCAGTGGGTTACCACTGTTGGGAGAGACCTCCTTTTTGTTAACAGCAGTATACAGGGAGGCTTGAACTGTCAAAGAACCATGTGCCGATTTCAAGGTTAGAGATGTAGAATTCCCACCCAGGCTTTCATTGGTCTAAGGTCGCAAAAAGGGTTCAGTGGTGTTCACATCAGTTCCTGTCATGAAAGAGAGCCCCAATCCTGGGTGTTTCATTTTAATTCCAGAGTTTGTGCTGCTCTTAACCCTGGGCCCTCCATGGAGATTGCCTACCTGTATGGATGACAAGTGAATTTCAGACGAGCTACAAAGTCACACGGGTCTGTCAGCACTGCTAGCCCATTAAGTTAAATCGAGCACATTTGGGAAACTATGCTAGGGGATGTACATATGGGTCACAGACAGAGGGCGAAGCAGTCGGGACCAGAGGGCTAGACATTTTCTAATTATAAAAACCGTTTCCATAATGTTTAAGAAAAGTCGGATAAATCAAACGTTCCTCAGAGAGCGAGATCTGTATCATCCGCTCGCTCCTACGGCATTCGATGTGTCATCAGGCTGAGAGCCGGCAAGTACCGGTTACTTAGCCTCGAGGACGTCAATGCATGTGATACAGATCTTGCTCTCTGAGGAATGTTGATTTATCCGATAGAGATCGTCTGATTTATGAGGCGACCGTGGCTTTAAGGAATATGTTAATTCATACCTAAAGAGGACCCCCATTATTGACTATGGCGGGAACCACCCTTTTCAACTAGTAGATCTACAACTTATTCACACCTGAAATAATCTGTACAGCAACCTGGGGTCTATCTCACGGAGACCCATTGGTGCTATACCACTGTCCCCTGTCCTGAAGAAGACCCGCGCTAGACACCCAACTAAGGCGTCCAACAGGGTCGAAACGTCGACGATATTGAGAATATTCGATCAGTAGAGAATACCCAGTTCTTATGATAATCCAATTGAGTGGATTATTGGGATAATTACAATCACCATCTGCAACTGACCAAAATAAAATTTTTGTCCCCTTCCCTCCTTTTCACTCACTTGTAGATAAGCACGTTTAGAATGTCACCAATTTTCACTTGATGTCACATCACTTTCACTCAATTTTATTCTGCGCCGCGTTTGTAAATTGTAAATAAATCATGTGGAAACAGGGTTATCTATGAATGAGAAAATACAATTCATGGATTAAAAGTAATTGTTTACCCTGAAGAAGTGTGGTATTGGATTTGCGTTGTGAGCAAGCTCCTTGCTTGGAGCACAGTACTAAGTAAATCAGAGAACCATTGTGAATCGAATTGAAATAATGCAGATTTTGAAGTAATCAGGTCGTATACCCGACAAAACCAGCTGAGCATCAGTCATGGACACTCCTGTGAATCCAAAGATGGGCAGACGCACAATTGGACAAGGAACAACCCCTCTTGCCAGGGTGCCTGCCTTCCTGAATAAATTTTTTTTTTAAATGGTACAGCCGTTTAACCAGCAAGCACAACGGGTTCTGGGGAGCCAGTAGTGGCTTTAATTAATGGAATCACTTGAAGCCTTGTGATGACAAGGATTTATTTGTCTGTCCGGAGCGGTAGTGCAAGGTCCTTAAACAGTTTGCTTAAATACGGATTGTGTTTTGCTTAAGTTTGAATGCGCAGTGTAGGGGAGACCAGCTTAGACAAACACACAGGTAAACAATGCACAACCCCTTGTGCCGGGGTGCTTGCCTTCCTGAAAGAAAGGCAAATAGGTGCAGCCGGTCAACCAGCAAAGGTAACAACAGGCGCTTGGGAGCCAGTTTTG
This sequence comes from Lissotriton helveticus, assembly GCF_964261635.1. Taxonomy (NCBI): domain Eukaryota; kingdom Metazoa; phylum Chordata; class Amphibia; order Caudata; family Salamandridae; genus Lissotriton; species Lissotriton helveticus. The sequence continues at coordinate 1,106,983,621 of NC_136068.1, forward strand.
GCTTTAATTAATGGAATCACTTGATGCTTTGTGATGACAAGGATGCATGCACCTGACTGGGGTGACCCTCTGGGCCGGTCACCCCACGCACCGCGCACACTCTCTGCGAGTGAGCAGGCTGCCCCCGATCCCGCCGAGTGCCGCCGCTGCCCGCAGCTGTGCTCCTGCTGTATTTGCTCTCACTCTGTCTCTGCGCTGTTCCCCGTGTTAATTCCTTCGTTAGTCACCTCGCTCTAAGCATCACTGTACTGTATTGTAATTTCCTCTGTTGTGCCCCTGCCCTCTGATTTACGTTCTGTATTGTCACCTCGCTCTAAGCATCATTGTTCTGTTTTGTATCTTTCTCCGTTGTGCCCCTGCCCTCTGACTTGCGTTTTTTGTTCCCCCCTGGTGTAGCCAGCCCCGGTCGCGTTTCCCGCCCGCTCCCCGCCGCTGCCCCCCTGCAGCCCCGCCCCCTTCCCTCTCTCTCCCTTCCCATTCGCCGCCCCGCTCCCGCCTCCCAGCTGCTCCTCCCTCCCACTGAGCATCAAACAGCAGAGTGCTCGCAGTGGTGGGCAGTGACCTCTGACCCTCTGGGCCGGTCACCCCACGCACCGCGCACACTCTCTGTGAGTGAGCAGGCTGCCCCCGATCCCGCCGAGTGCCGCCGCTGCCCGCAGCTGTGCTCCTGCTGTATTTGCTCTCACTCTGTCTCTGCGCTGTTCCCCGTGTTAATTCCTTCGTTAGTCACCTCGCTCTAAGCATCACTGTACTGTATTGTAATTTCCTCTGTTGTGCCCCTGCCCTCTGATTTACGTTCTGTATTGTCACCTCGCTCTAAGCATCATTGTTCTGTTTTGTATCTTTCTCCGTTGTGCCCCTGCCTTCTGACTTGCGTTTTTTGTTCCCCCCTGGTGTAGCCAGCCCCGGTCGCGTTTCCCACCCGCTGTCGCCGCTGCCCCCCTGCGGCCCCGCCCCCTTCCCTCTCTCTCTCTTCCCATTCGCCGCCCCCCTCCCGCCTCCCAGCTGCTCCTCCCTCGCTCCGCCCCCCCACTCTCCTCAAATGGCAGAGTGGCAAACGCACAGCGTTGACGCGCAGCGGGCGCGCCGATTGTGCGCCGAAGGCGCGCCAAAGGTAAGCCCGTTTGCGCCCGTCCGCGCCTGGACCGCGCCTAGCACCCGAACCCCTGGCCCCCGCAGACACCAGCCCCCCCAGTCGGACCTACAACTCCACCGATCTCAACGCACTCAACACCGGCCGGATCCCAGGATGCTACCGAGCCACCCCGAGACGCAACCTTGGACCCTTCAGCTGCCACTCCTGCAAGTTCACCTGCATCCGGATCTGCACCGCACCCGCCAAGCCGAGCCCCAGCAGCAACCACCTGAAGTGCCTCCTGCTCAACACACGCTCCGTCCACAGACACGCCGTCGAACTCTGGAACCTCCTCGACACCACATCCCCTGACGTCGCCTTCCTCACGGAAACCTGGATGAACGCCTCCTCGGCACCCGACATCGCCATCGCCATCCCGGACGGATACAAGATCACCCAGAGGGACCGCGGCAACCAGACCAGAGGAGGCATCGCCATCATCCACAGGAACACCATCCGCATCACGACCAACTCCGACGACACCCTCAGAGCCGCCGAACACATGCACTTCCAGATCCACACCGACCCCAAGACCACCCTCAGAGGCACCCTCATCTACAGACCCCCGGGACCACGCACACAATTCAGCGAAGACATCGCCGACTTCATCAGCCCACACGCCCTCCCCTCCGCTGACTACATCCTCCTCGGGGACCTCAACTTCCACCTGGAGAACAACAACGACCGCAACACCACGCTGGACAACCTCGCCAACCTCAGTCTCAAGCAGCTGGTGACCACCCCCACCCACTACGCCGGAAACACACTCGACCCCGTCTTCTCATCCAGCAAGGACATCATCTTCAGCCACGCCACCAGACTCCACTGGACGGACCACAGATGCATACACTTCAGCTTCAGAAGAACAACGGTCCACCAGCACCAGCCACAAGTCGCACGCAGAAGCTGGAACAAGATCACAGCCGACCAGCTCGCCGCATCCCTGAGCCAGTACCCCCCCACCAGCTCAGAGGACCCCAGCCAGGCCGCTGACAACCTCACGAAATGGATCAGCAACTGCCAGATGACCTCGCCCCACTGAAGACCCTGCCCAGCAGACCCGGCAGTAAGAAAGCACCCTGGTTCACCGACGAACTCAAGAGCTCCAAGAAGAACTGCCGAGCCCTCGAAAGAGCCTGGCGCAGAGACCCAACACCAGACAACAAGACCACCCTCAAGCTCGCCACCCGAAAACACCATCAACTGATCCACGCCACCAAGAAAATTGCATTCAAGGAACGACTGGACAACAACGCACACAACAGCAAGGAACTCTTCAACATCGTTAAAGAGCTCTCCAACCCCAACGCCGGAAACAACGACATCACCCCATCGCAAGACCTCTGCAACTCCCTCGCCTCCTACTTCCACAACAAGATCGCAGACATTCACAACAGCTTCAGCACACAACCAACGCTCCCCATGACCACACCTACGCCCCCCATCACCACCCTCCGCGTCTGGTCCCCGATCAACACCGAAGACACCATCCGCACGATGAACACCATCCACTCCGGATCTCCAACCGACCCCTGCCCTCACCACGTCTTCAACAAGGCCGACGCTGTCATCGCACCCCACCTGCGGGACACCATCAACACCTCCTTCGACACCGCAACCTTCCCGAAGAGGTGGAAGCACGCCGAACTCAGCGCTCTACTGAAGAAACCATCAGCGGACCCCACCGAACTCAAAAACTACCGCCCCATCTCGCTCCTCCCGTTTCCAGCCAAAGTCATCGAGAAGACCGTCAACAAGCAACTGGCCGCCTTCCTCGAGACAAATGGATCCCTCGACCCCTCGCAGTCTGGCTTCCGGGCCAACCACAGCACCGAGACCGCCCTCATCGCAGCCACCGATGACATCCGAGCCCTGCTCGACAACGGAGAAACAGCGGCCCTCATCCTCCTGGACCTCTCCGCGGCATTCGACACTGTCTGCCACCGCACCCTAGTGCAGCGCCTCAGCAACGTCGGAATCCAGGAGAAGGCACTGGAGTGGATCATCTCCTTCCTCGCCGGAAGGACACAGAGGGTCCGCCTACCCCCGTTCAGATCAGAAGCCACCGAAGTCATCTGCGGCGTCCCTCAGGGCTCCTCTCTCAGCCCCACCCTCTTCAATGTCTACATGAGCCCCCTTGCGGCCATCGCACGCAAACACAACCTCAACATCATCTCCTACGCCGACGACACTCAGCTGATCCTCTCCCTCACCAACGACCCCACCACCGCCTGAGCCAACCTACATGAAGGGATGACAGACGTAGCCGAGTGGATGACGACCAGCCGCCTGAAACTGAACTCAGACAAGACGGAAGTCCTCATCCTGGGCCCCTCACCCTCCGCCTGGGACGACTCCTGGTGGCCCCCCGCCCTGGACAGCGCACCCAAACCAACAGACCACGCACGCAACCTGGGCTTCATCCTGGACTCCTCCCTCTCCATGACCAGACAAGTCAACGCCGTCTCCTCGTCGTGCTTCAATATCCTCCGCATGCTACGTAAGATCTTCCGGTGGATCCCCACCGAGACCAGGAAGACGGTCACCCAGGCCCTCGTCAACAGCCGATTGGACTACGGCAACGCCCTCTACGCTGGAACCACCGCCAAGCTCCAGAAGAGACTCCAGCGGATCCAGAACGCCTCGGCAAGACTCATCCTCGACATCCCCCGACACAGCTACATCTCCGGACACCTCAGAGACCTGCACTGAACAAGAGAATCACCTTCCGTCTCCTCAACCACGCTCACAAAGCCCTACACAACCAAGGCCCTAGATACCTCAACAGCCGCCTCAACTTCTACACTCCCACTCGCCAGCTGCGATCATCCAGCCACGCCCTCGCCGCCGTCCCCCGCATCCGAAGAGCCACAACAGGAGGAAGGTCCTTCTCCTACCTGGCCGCCAAGACCTGGAATTCCCTCCCGACCCACCTCCGCCTGACCCTAGACCACCTCGCCTTCAGGAAGCAGCTCAAGACCTGGCTGTTCGAGCAGTAGCGGACCCCGCTCCCCAGCGCCTTGAGACCCTCCGGGTGAGTAGTGCGCTATATAAATGTTCTGATTGATTGATTGACTGGGGTGGTCGTGCAAGGTCCTTAAACAGTTTGTTAAACACTGCTTGCCTTTTTGCCTAGCTTAATTTCACAGTGTATGGGAGCCTGCTCAGACACCCGGGAGAGAAATGTGCGGTTAATGTTTCAGGCAGCACCTGAGGAAAGGGTTATTTGGGTCAAACAGGGTCCCACTTAGCAGAAATGGGAGGGTGTCACTGAAGATTAATTGCAGTAATAGTAGTGAACTGCTGCAGTGTTTGAATATTCAAAAACACATATAACCATCCCTGAAGATGGAGGAAAAACACAGTAGAAATTGGAGGTGAGTGCCCAAGCACAGTTAGGGACCCAGTATAGGGGTCAGGAAAAAAGCTGACATTAATTCCGAAATCAAAAGCGGTCTAAGTAGCGCCTGGCTCGGTGCGCAGAGTGCATACATAAACAAAAAAAATATCGGAGTATTAATACACGCTACTGAACAGGTTGGACCAGTAATAAGACAGAAGTCATCACCCCGCCTTATTACGACAGTAATCTAATAGGCTGTCCAAAAAATAGCAGTACCAGGGATGCGGGCAACAACAAAGATATGTTATTCATCACCAAGGTGCCCTGGGGTGCTTGTGCTTACCGGGGAGAGCCTGCCAGAGGCATTGGGGAAGTAGATGATGTTAGCTGGTAAGGTATGTGGTATCATGCCTCCATAATCGTGGTATCACACTTCCATAATCAGTACCTGACATTCTCCCAATTTCTGATTTCATGTATGACCCATGGCAAGAGGAGACAGTGCCATAAGACTCCGAACACGACACAAGCGTGCTACAGTATAACGACGAGGACAGAGCAGAGCACACCAGGGCGTTTGGGGGAAGATTGCCGTCAGACCTTACCAGACGTCAGCCTCCCGGAGATACAGCTAGAGGCGAGTTTTCTAGCGCTCGAGTGGAACAACAGCAGGGGCAGGCCCACAGAAAGAGCAACGGAGGTGCGAAGAGACGACACAGGGTAGGGGGAGCCGCAGGAAGACGTAAGCCTCCATGGCGGCGTGGTAGAAACAAAAGGTGTATTGGCTTGGTTATGGAAACACACCGACAGGGCGGTGTGTAGAAAGAGGGCCACTCACTCTGGGATGTCTCACGGCTGGGTGAGTATGCCTGACAAAAAATCAGGGTAGCACAAGGAGACGGCACTCACAGCCCAGCCCCTGCCAGACGGCAGGGCGCAGGAGAGACTAGCAAGGTAGCGAGTTGTAGCCTGGCTCCGGGAAAAGGCTACCCCCACATGCAAAGGGGCGTGGAAAACAACAAAGAACAATCTACAAGCTGTCAGGGTGATTTACAACCCTAGGATATGCAAATGAGCAAAAAGACAAACCAGTGATTTATGGCCAGCCGATGATTTATGGCTGATGATTTATGATGCCCATGCAGAATGCTTTATGACAACAGAATGAAGACAGATTTGTGACATAATGATTTATGACATCCCGATGATTTAAGCCCATGATTTATGACCATGATTTATGATGCTCAGGCAGAGCGATTTATGACAACAAAACGATGACAGAATGGTTTATGATACCCGATGATTTATGACCCATGATTTAAGATGTCCAAATGACACTGACTGATAACAAATTGTGATAATGTATGATAATGATTTATGACCCTGGCCCGAGAAGGTGTCCCGGGGATTTGTTCAAATATGACGTATATAATAAGTAATAAGCTGCGGCCAACAACCACCACAAAAACAATGACTGTTGGCTGTGTGTAGTAATACAGATACACAGGTATGGTATGGTTCCTGGAATGGGCACAGTGCAGCTGTTATTGCAGAAGCCGCTCCCGAAGGGGGCCTCGAGGGCCGGCGCCATAATGGCCGCCCAAGCCCACAAGGAACGGATCCGGTTTGCGCTGGTCAACACCGCCGGGAATTGCCGCATGGCAAAAAGCACCCAAGGCCTTCTCCTCCCCCTCCCCAAAAACAAAGGGAAGAAGAAAAGGGGGAGGGGGTTATAAGGCAACACTCCCCCTGGGCAGTTCTCCTTTTACATCAGAGAGCTGGGGGAACGGCACCAACTTTTTTTGAGTCCCACCCTCTCACATCTACAACAGCAGCGTCGCAGTGTTGACAGGGACAAAAAGAACTAAGGGTGCAACGATTAGTGATGGAGACACACCGGGAGTAAGGCCAATCACTTTTCGATGCCTCACGGCTGAGTGAAGTAATCTAACAAAAGGGGTAGCAAACGGAGACAGCACTCGCAGCCCAGCCCCCGCCGATCGGCAGGATGCAAAAGAGTCCAACATGGTAGCGAGCTAAGGCATAACTCCGGGAAGAGCCTACCCCCATGCAGAGAGCGCAAGGGGAGCGCAAATCCAACCCAATGGGGCAGAAACAAAAGGTGTATTGGCTTGGTTATGGAAACACAGAGACAGGGCTGTGTGTAGAAGGACAGCCACTCTCTCTGGGATGCCTCACGGCTGGGTGGGTACGCCTGACAAAAAATCGAGGTAGCACATGGGGACGGCACTCACAGCCCAGCCCCCGCCAGACGGCAGGGCGCAGGAGAGACTAGCAAGGTAGCGAGTTGTGGCCTGGCTCCGGGAAAAGGCTACCCCCCACACGTAAAGGGGTGGGGAAAACAACAAAGAACTATCTACAGGCTGTGAGGGTGATTTACAACCCTAGGATATGCAAATGAGCAAAAAGACAAACCAGTGATTTATGGCCAGCCGATGATTTATGGCTGATGATTTATGATGCCCATGCAGAATGCTTTATGACAACAGAATGAAGACAGATTTGTGACATAATGATTTATGACATCCCGATGATTTAAGCCCATGATTTATGACAATGATTTATGATGCTCAGGCAGAGCGATTTATGACAACAAAACGATGACAGAATGGTTTATGATACCCGATGATTTATGACCCATGATTTAAGATGTCCAAATGACACTGACTGATAACAAATTGTGATAATGTATGATAATGATTTATGACCCTGGCCCGAGAAGGTGTCCCGGGGATTTGATCAAATATGACGTATGTAATGAGTAATAAACTGCGGCCAACAACCACCACAAAAACAATGACTGTTGGCTGTGTGTAGTAATACAGATACACAGGTATGGTATGGTTCCTGGAATGGGCACAGTGCAGCTGTTATTGCAGAAGCCGCTCCCGAAGGGGGCCTCGAGGGCCGGCGCCATAATGGCCGCCCGAGCCCACAAGGAACGGATCCGGTTTGCGCTGGTCAGCACCGCCGGGAATTGAAGCACCCAAGGCCTTCTCCTCCCCCTCCCCAAGAACAAAGGGAAGAAGAAAAGGGGGAGGGGGATATAAGGCAACACTCCCCCTGGGCAGTTCTCCTTTTACATCAGAGAGCTGGGGGAACGGCACCAACTTTTTTTGAGTCCCACCCTCTCACATCTACAACAGCAGCGTCGCAGTGTTGGCAGGGACAAAAAGAACTAAGGGTGCAACGATTAGTGATGGAGACACACCGGGAGTAAGGCCACTCACTTTTGGATGCCTCACGGCTGAGTGAAGTAATCTAACAAAAGGGGTAGCAAACAGAGACAGCACTCGCAGCCCAGCCCCCGCCGATCGGCAGGACGCAAAAGAGTCCAACATGGTAGCGAGCTAAGGCATAACTCCGGGAAGAGCCTACCCCCATGCAGAGAGCGCACGGGGAGCGCAAATCCAACCCAATGGGGCAGAAACAAAAGGTGTATTGGCTTGGTTATGGAAACACAGAGACAGGGCTGTGTGTAGAAGGACGGCCACTCTCTCTGGGATGCCTCACGGCTGGGTGAGTACGCCTGACAAAAAATCGAGGTAGCACATGGGGACGGCACTCACAGCCCAGCCCCCGCCAGATGGCAGGGCGCAGGAGAGACTAGCAAGGTAGCGAGTTGTGGCCTGGCTCCAGGAAAAGGCTACCCCCCACATGTAAAGGGGCGGGGAAAACAACAAAGAACTATCTACAGGCTGTCAGGGTGATTTACAACCCTAGGATATGCAAATGAACAAAAAGACAAACCAGTGATTTATGGCCAGCTGATGATTTATGGCTGATGATTTATGATGGCCATGCAGAATGATGTATGACAACAGAATGATGACAGATTTGTGACAGAATGATTTATGTCATCCCGATGATTTATGGCCATGATTTATGACCATGATTTATGCCCATGATTTATGACGCTGCGGCAGAGCAATTTATGACAACAAAACGATGACAGAATGATTTATGATACCCGATGATTTATGACCCATGATTTATGATGTCCAAATGACACTGACTGATAACACATTGTGATAATGTATGATAATGATTTATGACCCCGGCCCGAGAAGGTGTCCAGGGGAGTTGTACAAATATGACGTATGTAATGAGTAATAAACTGCGGCCAACAACCACCACAAAAACAATGACTGTTGGCTGTGTGTAGTAATACAGATACAAAGGTATGGTATGGTTCCTGGAATGGGCACAGTGAGGCTGTTATGGGCATGTATCTGTTATTTACGTGAATTGATGCCATTCATGTGAGTTGGAAGGTTCAGTTGCAGGGAACCTGCATTGTTTGGATGTTTGTGGGAACATTTATTGAGCAGAAACTAGCAGCGTTTTGTTGGAGCCTAAACCTTTATTTTCAACACTGCGCTCCATCCAGGATATCACTATTTATGAGCAAGATTTCAAACCACATTGTAATGTAAGTCACCTGAGCTGTGAACTCAGGGACTTGAATTTGGTGATTTGGATGGGTTTGGGTCATGGTCAGAGTCTGCATGTGCGCCACAGTTACCAAGCTTACGGCACTATTTAAATCTCAACATAAGCAGTGATGTTGGACTGGCTCTCCTCTTGACCGACACACATGCAAAAGGGAGCTTTTGGGCTCATTGCATTGAGGAGTGCATGCCTTGGAATTGTGGTACTGCGGGACAATATAGGATGCTGCGTGTGAGTGCATTGTTGCCGTGATGACTGCTGGGAGGCTAACAACTAGACCGCTGATCAGTGCAAAGGCCCAGTGCGCGTGCACACTACGCACTGAGGGGAATGCTGAAAGATCATCTCTGGGCTGTGATCTTTCAGGAGGAAATGCTCAAAACACACAGCTGGAACTTGCACTCCAGTTGCTGATGGTGAACAGGAAGAGTATTCCAATGTGTGTCAGAGCTTAGACAAGCGTGAGAGCTGCAATGAGGCATTTCAGCAGAAAAGATTGAAGCTGTGCTGTGCGCCGTGGAGTTGTTTTCATACAAATAAAGCTTTACTGCTCCTCCTTGTCAGGAAATGAATTTGCAAGGAGATCCGTGGAAACAGGAAGCTTGTCTGCAGCATTGGTGTTTTATGCGGGTGTACAGAAGGTCGTGAGACCGCCACATGTTGTGCTAATGAAGCCAGTGAGGGTGAAACATTTTCAAGCATACAGCATTTGGAGGAACTTTGGGTGAGAGATTGGTATGATGGACTAGTCACTTGCCAGACTGAGAATGATTTTGTATTGCTGATTTAATGTTGAAATATTTAATGCTTTACATTCTTATTGGTTAGGTTGACTATGTCAATGATAGTCTGGATGGTTTCTGCCACATACGTGTAGATGTTCACTATCAGTGTGAGTGTGTTTTTAGATGCATTATTTGGTTTGGTTATCTTAGTTGATGTCCCTATTGGGTGTCTGTGTGAATTTTTAGATGATTTCTTCATTTAGTTGCCTTTGCATATGTCGACATTAATTGCATGAGTATATGTGGCTATGTCATTCTGAAATATTTACCTGAGACCCTGGGTTAAGGGTGGGTTTAGGGGCATTGTCTAAGCCCAAGGTTGTCCATACTTCTTAAGGGTGTAGGGGCCATGTGGAAACCCAAGGCGTTCACCCTTCCTAAGGGGTAAACGGTGTAGGGCAGTGCATAAGCCCAAGGTTGTCCATCCCTCCTATGGGGTGAAGGGTGTAGGGGGTAGGGTCTCAACCCAAGTTGACATGTTGGTCCTTATGTGTGTACAAAAAGGTCTCCTTCAGAGTAAGGATACCCATCAGACACCCCTTGATAATGCCCTAGTCATCATCTAGGCCTCCTCTTGGCATTTCCATCGTGAAACATAAATGATGAAAAAGAAGGACCTGATGACAATGCCCTACATCAAATTATGGATCACTGGATAGCCCTCTAGACATCTAGGATTCAAGGTGAAACAGTTATTTTCTTCATGTTTTCACTTTTTTGGTGTTTATGTTGCACATTGCAATAGTGATTATATTTAAAGTTCCTGAGGAAGACAAGGATAGAAGTGTCCGTATGTTTTGCCGAAACATGTCGACCTAATAATACCCTTGGCAGGTATTTATTGAAACTGCCTTATTTTGCTCTGTTTTTAACTTTGGGCATTTGAGTGAAAATAATAAAACATAATGTCTCTCTCATTTACCCAATTTTAAGTCACTCTTTTCTATATACCACTTAGGAACTGCAATTTCTTCACCCATCACATATCACTACCAGCTGACATATAGAGGGCTATCCAGTGATCCATAATTTGATGTAGGGCATTGTCATCAGGTCCTTCTTTTTTATCATTTAGGTTTCACAATGGAAATGCCAAGAGGAGGCCCAGATGATGACTAAGGCGGTATTGAGTGGTGACTGATGGGTATCCTTACTCTGAAGGAGACTTTTTTGTTCACATATACATAGATTTATTTTAGTTTTTTTAGGTTTCTTTGGGTTTTTCAGATTACGGCTTCTTTGAGGTAGTCTCTTGTTTCTAGACCAGTGGACATTTCACATGTAGTATAGTTCAAATTGGGTGCTGTGTCCATGCTAGGTCTCAAAATATTCCCTAGGACACTTCCCTAAAGGTTCTTATGTGTGACCATGTTGTTGTTAGTTCTGTGAAGATTCCCTTAGTGTGGGAATAAGGGTTGAAAGATACCCTGTGTGGAGATGCCAGGTGAGTGGGGCTACGTGGGTTGAGAGACACCCAGTGCAAAGTTGCCATGTGTGTGTGGCGATGTGGGTTTAGAGACAGCCAGTGCGAAGATTCCATGTGCGTGGGAATTGATAAGGGTTTGGGAGATACCTTTTGTGAAGATTTCCTGGGGGAAGTTGCAAGGGTATGTGTGTTGCATCCCATTTTGTTAGTGCTCCATTGAATTTATGCAGAGATTATAGAAGAGTGTTGTGTGGTTGCACCTTTGTATTCTGTTACCTTTTCTTTAGCTTCATGCAGTATTTCCAACTTGCATTCATTTTTCCATGTATTATCGTTGTGCGGTATGCCGATCTTGCATCTGTTGATATTTCTTTTGTTTTCTAAAGGGGGAAGATGTGTTGTAGCCTGTATTATTGAACTGTATTTTAAAATGACCCACATGACTCCATTTTGTGTTTCCATGCTCTCAGCAACCTGGTGAAGAATTGCTTTCAACGTCCCTGTTTAAACTTGCACAACCCTCCCCGCTCCTTGTGGTCGAGCCGATTCCGAGAAGCTGCCTGTGTGCCTCACCTCCCCAGTTGTGCCAGAGACTCAGCCACATCCTGTCCATTGTTGGTAACTCAGCCTGTCACGACCAACTGCCCCGTGACCACACCATGTGGACAAGGAAGCACGAGGCTCACGACCAACTGCCCCGTGACCACACCATGTGGATAAGGAAGCACGAGGCTATATACATTGTGCAATCAGAGACAGATGTCCCCTGGCCACGATTGCACCACACAAGACTGACGAAGAACTTGTCAGATGAGGAACATATCGAAATAAGGAACTTGTATTGTGCAAATGGGCGTGTCTAGTACTATAATAATGTGTGTGCTGCGGATTGAAGCAGCAGTCTCCGTAGAATTGTCTTTGTACCATTCTGGGACCCTGTCCTTAGCTCGAGCTAATAAATAACTTACTTCCCTCCACGGCTGGTTGTCCTGGTCTCTTTGGTAATGTATGATTTATGCAAGAAGGACCCGTAGATTCTAGGTGTCCCCTGCACCACTGGCTTTGACTCTCCTAGTGGGGAGGGGTCTTCAAAAAGCCGGTTCTACAATTTGGCGCCCAACTTGGGGCGTCTTCGGTGGTTGTCATCGAGCCTGGTGGTCGTGAGGAGTCCGTTATCGAATCCTAAGGGAGGCGCACCACTAAATTGGCTGAAAATTGTATTTGTGGGCCTGAGGTCTCCGATTGCATGATTACTCCCTCCAGTGGGCCAACCGACTGCGGCCCCGACTGACGGCCCAGTTCTGGTTCCTAGTTTTGGGAGATCGGGACCTTTGTGACACCTGCCGTGTGATGGAAGATTAATGGTCAGGTAAGAGTGGGAGTGGCCCACTTCTTTGGTGAATTGTATTTTGGTTTTGGGTACTGTTCGACTTTTGCAAAAGCCGAAGCCAAAGGGTACGTACAGTTGTATGCTGTAAACATTAGATTTTACCCTTTGATGTTTGTAACCAGGATACACGTCTAGAGATGCCTGGATTTAGTAAGTTTCGGAAATGGTGTTGTTGTTATTGTACACAGGACTCCGCATTGGAGGAATTTTGTCCGATTCCTCCTTTGGGGACCCCTAATCATGAAGGTTATGCTAAACATAGTGTTGGCCCGATTATGTTTTGCTCACTTTGGCATAAGTATACAAAGGGTATTGCTGAGTTACAATGCCCAATATATGGTAGTTTTGAAACTCCTGTACTAGATAATTTTGAGGAGAAGTTGTTTTAAAGAAAAGCTAGAGCTGCGATGTTTGATTCCTTTCAGGTTTGACGCAAGGAATCCAAACAGAAATAAATCAAACTCAAAAAGAGTGAAGCTAAAGTAATGCGTATGAGTGTGATTCAGAAAGCCCAGGATCATGATAATCTGAGAATAGAAGAGGGTAATACATGATAGATTACATCGAATGCAGGTAGATGGATGTTACATTACAAAGAAGGTTCCCGAAAAACCCCCGGGACAAGGAGGATGACCCTCTCATGTCCTCCATGTTGAGCACCCCTCCACCTTATACCCCCACCATGTATCCGGCCCTTGATCCCGCACAATTGACTCCCACTACTGCTCCAGTTGTTGCCCCTGCCCTTGCCCTGGTTTGTCCGATTCCTCAGCCACTTGTTACCAACACCCGACTGTTCAGGTCACTGTACCAATGCAAGTCCACCCTTCCCTTCCCCTTGTTGCACCTTCCACTGGTCCTGTAACTCTCCAACCTAATATGCCTTCAACTCCTGTTGCAACCAATCTATTTCTTGTTGACAGTCATCCGACACCTTCCCCCAGTGCAGGGCTATTAGAGAATGCTTGGTCAGTGATCCGTGATTATATCCCTTAAGTAATTCCGCATAGACCACCCACTCCCAGACGGCCCACTTTGCACAGACTAGTAGGTAATACACAGGAACAACTCGCTATGGGTCAAAAAGCTCATAGGTGGATGGAAAGTAGCACTATGTACACCGCTCAGGATATATGGATGACAATGGATCAGTGGACGCGCATCCAACAGATTGATATTTTTTGTGAAATGTGTGACATACTGATCCAAATGTGGGAATATTTTGTAGAGTGAGGTCGACCCCCAGGTCTGTCTGACCTTCGCCATAAGGTGCAGCGGGCACGCCACGAGGTAAGCCCGTCTGCGCCCGTCCGCGCCCTGATGGGCCCAGGGGCCAGAACCCCTGTTCGACCTTTTATTTACTCAGCCGAGTCACTGCTGGCATTAAAAACAGGCATTGAGGAGCTAGACGGCACTACGCGAGTTAGGTTGCAAGAGGAATCACTATTGAGGAGAGCAAAAAGTCACATACGAATCCAGAAACCCTCCCTGATGAGTATGACTCTGGGCTTAAAAGTCGCAGTACTTAACACACGCTCCCTGCAAAAACATCATCTTGAAGTGTTTACCCTTCTCTGTGAAGGGGATATTGACATCCTTGCCCTCACAGAAACGTGGTTGGGAGACTCCTCCACCCCAGATATCCTGGCAGCATTACCTTTTGAATTTGATGCACTTTAGTATAATCAACCTGGGAATGCCAGAGGTGGGGGAGTTGCGATTATTTTCAAAAAAACCCTCATGGTTAGTCAAATTGTAGCAGAAAACTGTGATAGTGCAGAGCTTCTGGGAATAAAAGTCTCCCTGAAATCAGCCTGCATGGTATTGCTAGTAGTGTACCGCCCCCCCAAAAACTCTCCTGATTTCAATGATGCCTTCTTGGAGCTCCTAACTGATCTCAGATCAAGATATAAACATCTCTTGGTGGTAGGGGATTTTAACCATCACTGGGAGGAGTTACCTAGAGCCCCTGTGGAGGCAGGGTTTGAATCTAACTTAGTTTCCCTGGATCTGAGACAATTGGTAACCGGCCCCACGCATGTTAAGGGCCATACCCTTGACCTGATTTGGTCCTCCATTGCTCGGGCAAAGATTACGGGTATCAGCCCTTGCGTCTGGTCGGATCATTCCCTGATTAAATGTTGGGTCCCAGGTGACTATTCACCATCTCCGTCAGACCCTCTATGGAGGAAGGTCAGAGCATGGAAAAAAGTGGAGGCTGATTCTCTAATCTATATGCTTCTCTCGATCCCACCCCCCACTATGGGTAAGGGTAATTTAGACCAAAAAATGGTAGCACTGACCTCTTGGCTTCTGGTCGCAATTGATGCACTGGCCCCAGAACGGCCTAAGAGGACTAGAGCGAAAGGAAAAGGAGCCCCTTGGTTTAACGCAACCTTAAAAAAGGGAAAGCAAGCTCTGCGTCAAGCAGAGAGGAGATGGAGATTGAATTACAACTTAGCGGATTGTGACACTTATAAGATCCTCTTGGCCAAATATAAGGCAGATATCCTATCCAGGAAGACAGCCTTTTATGAGGACAGAATTGGCCAAGCGGTTAATAAGCAAAAAGAGATCTTTTCAATTCTGAAGGAGCTCACACAGACAGAGCGTAAAGCTTCATCAAATGACTGCCTGGATTGCGACACTTTTCAGGAGTTTTTTCTCCAGAAAGTCCGGGATATCATCACGGACATTACTAGCACCACGACTGACCTCTGTATACTAGACCCCCCAGTCCTCTAGACCTGAGCAGAAACCTGAATAGCTTTCCCGGTTTCGACGAAGTGAGTTTAACAGCAAAAGCTCACCAGATCAAATCAGGTTCCAGAATGGACCCCTGTCCGCCGAGGATATTTCAGATGGCTTTGCCGGGGCTGGAAAAACAGCTGGTGGCTCTATTAAATGAGTCACTAAATTCAGGTTATCTGCCAGTGAGTCTGAAAAAAGCTAGGATTACCCCCCTCCTGAAGAAAGCAGGGGCGGATACAAAAGCCTTAAAAAATTATAGGCCGGTCTTCCAACTTCCGTTCCTGGCAAAGATCTTGGAAAAGCAAGTTCTGAACACCCTGGCTAGCTACTTGGAAGATCACGCACTTCTCCATCCAAGACAGGCAGGCTTTAGATCACAACACAGCACTGAGCTGGTGATGGCTGCTGTTGTGGATGATCTGAGAATCAGGGCCGATAACAAACAGCCATGTGCCCTGATTCTCTTGGATCTGTCGGCGGCCTTCGACACGGTCAGCCATACAATCTTGCTGAACCGTGTAGCAAAACTGGGAATACCAGGGCGAGCTTTTAAATGGCTTAAATCCTTCCTTACAGGCCGGACTCAGAGAGTGCAAATGGAAGACCAACTATCCTCTGCTAGTGGTGTGAGCTGTGGCGTTCCCCAGGGATCGGCACTGTCCCCACTTTTATTCAACATCTATTTACAACCTTTAGTGGAGGAGTTAATGCACAGAAACTGTCAAATTTTTAACTATGCAGATGACACACAACTGCTGGTTCAACTTGACAATACCAGTCAGACACAGGACTCAGTGAAAAACCTTCTTAGGTTTACGGTTAATTGGATGGCAAAAAATCTCCTGAAAGTTAACCCGGACAAAACTGAGGTACTTATTATATCAAATCAAGAAAGTCCCTGGTGTGAGCTTTTCTGGCCTCCCGAACTTGGGGAGGTACCAATCCCAGGAAGAGCAGTAAAAGGCTTAGGCCTAAAAATTGACGCTGATCTGTCAATGGCTCCCCAAGTCCTCGCGGTTGTAGGCTCTTGTGTAGGTCTACTAAGGCAGCTGCGAAGACTTGTTCCCATTCTTTCTACCTCGACTTTACAAACCATTGTGTCTGCCACAATCATCTCGAGGTTGGACTATGGAAATGCTCTTTATCTGGGTCTCCCTCGAAAGCTCCTTAAGAAATTGCAGGTGGTCCATAATGATGCGGCCAGGCTGATTTTCTCATTACCACGGAGCACACGAGCGATGTCTCTTCTTCAGAGGTTGCACTGGTTGCCCATTGAGCACCGAGTGCAATTCAAGTCCCTCTGCATAGCCCATAAAGCTATCTATGGAGAGGCTCCCAAATATATTAAAGATCGTTTGAGGAAGTACGTGCCGGGCAGAACCTTGCGCTCTTCTGAAGCCTGCAAACTAACCCCTTTGAGATTCAACCTCAAATCGAAGGGAGGGAGAGCTCTGTCGGTCCTTCTCCCTCAAATCTGGAACGAGCTTCCGGCATCTTTGCAAGGGGAGCCAATGTTGCTACCCTTTAGAAAGGCGTTAAAAACGTACCTGTTTAAAAAGACGACATCTCCAACGTAAATGGCCAACTGGATGAGGGGTGCGTTACCGACAGCTATGTGTTGTGTTCCTTTCTCTTGAAAAGCGCTTAGAGACCAGTGGTGATTTGCGCTATACAAAACTACAGTAACATAACATAACATATTATGCGATCTAATCACGCTGGTAGCCTACAGAGACTCCTTATCTGGTGTAACGTTAAATAAGGGTTTTCCAATGAAGGAGGTACAGCCTGTCTGGAGAGACAGCGTTGTTGGCATAGATGGCAACCCTGACACACCGGCAAGTTTTAGACAAATGTGGGTCCATGTCCCTTGAAAAAGGCCTGACGTCCTCCAACTTAAAAGCCAATTGCCTGGCCCGCGTAAAAATCCAGCAGCTTATTAAAAGGAATTAACTCAGACAATCCAATCTTGCGTAATGACTTTAGCAGATATAGATATGTTAATGGGACAGGTAGTACCGACTGAAGTATGGTCTAAAATACGCCATAATGATCAGGCAGAATTTGGCCATACGTGGAAAGAATTTTAGGAAGCTGACAGTGCTCAAACTGGTGGTGAGAAACCTGATCCTATGATCTTAGCCCTTCCGGTCCAGATACTTACCGCCATGAAAAACATGTTGACACCTCACCGTATTAATTGGGACAAATTAGCTGCTTGCAGGCAAAAGAAAGATGAAAGTGTCTCTGACTTTTTCACACGATTCGAAAGCACATTCACCGACTATAGTGTACAGGACATGACTTCAGAAGAATGACAGCGACTGTTTGTGGATACATTTGTGTCCAATCTGTTACCAGAGTTTGGGACTAAGCTTAAAATGTCAGAAAGTGCATGGCCCATCTCCACCCCGTCTGGCATTTTGACAATGACCCAGTACTATGAGAATAGGGAGAATGAAGAGCGAGATAGAATGGTTAAAAAGACTAAAAACTTAAAGACAAAGGTCTTACTCCAACAAGCATACACGACCCGACCCAAAACAGAGGTGCCCCTAAGTTTCAACAAATAGCTCAGAGACCTGCCCCTGTGACTCCTCGCCCGCCGCTAGGACCCAACCAGTGCGCTAATTTTCACCAGGATGGTCATTGGCGCAATGAGTGTCCATTGTTGGCTCAGAACAACGCTGCCTCTGCTGACTGCTTCACAGGCCAACGTCCCCAGAGAGGATGAGGGTGAGGCCGGCCTAGAACGCAGTTACAGGACAGGCACCCCCTTATGCAAGAGAATAGATTTGATACCACTAATTATGAAGACAGCAATTATTTTACTGAGGATTATGAGCCTGAAGAAGGGACGGGGTTCCTGTCCCACTAAGATTGCCAAAGACTAGAGAAGGGATCCGTGCCTATTCTTGTTGACCAGAAGGGACCCTATGTCCATGTTACAATACTGGGCTCTACGGTGAAATTTTTGGTCGACACTGATGCAACCAAAAGTTCTATTGCTAGGACTAATGTCCCTGGGGCCCCTTGTCTGGCGCAAATAACATTTCTGTGGGATTTTCTGGTACCCCAGTATTTAGCCCTGTTTCACAATCACTGGAACTAACGATAGGACCCTACACAGTTGATTCCCCTTTGGTTTTGACTTCCACATGTGGCGAAAATGTGTTGGGTTTAGATCTATTAAAAGATTATATGCCACCATATACTGTTCTCCTGATGGGGTTTACATCACTATGGGCCCCCCTACCACACATCCAGTGTATTTAGCCTCCTCGGATCCAATTCCCCAGGAACTTCAGAATGTCCCTCCTCCTCTTTGGGCCCAAGGTGATACTGATGTTGGCCTTTTGTCCATACACCCCTTTTCTGTTACCCTGAAGGAAAATGCTCGCCCTCCTCGACTTCCCCAATACAAAATACGCAAAGAAGGGGAAAGGGCAGTACTCCAGATAATTTCTGAACTTGTCGACAAGGGTGTGGTTGAATAAACAAGAGGAAATGTGTGTAATAGCCCAATTTTGCCTGTCCTAAAACGCACAGATCCTTCCAAGCCCCCTGTTTATTGTTTTGTCATCGATTTACGCGAGATAAACAAAATAGTAGTTCCCCAGTTTTCTGTGGTCCCAGATATCACCACCCTACTTACTATGGTTCCCCCGTCTGCATGTTTTTTCTCTGTCATCAACTTAAAAAATGCCTTTTTTAGTATACCAGTCGATGAACAGAGTAGGGATCTTTTTGGATTCTCATTGGCAGGACAAAGTATCCAGTTCTGCAGAGCTCCACAAGGATATACAGAGAGCCCCTCAATTTACAGTCAGGCCCTCAAGGGCCAACTTGATTCCCTGACCCTACCTCAAGGTACCGCATTACTCCAGTACGTTGATGATTTGCTTATAGCAGCAGACACCGAGGAATTATGTAAAGAAGTTACAATGAAATTGCTCCTGCATCTAGCACAGTTCAATCACAAAGTTTCCCACTCCAAACTCCAATATTGTCGACATGAGGTGACCTACTTAGGTTATCTCCTGTCGAAGGAGGGACGCCGCCTCACCCCTGAACGAATACAAACAATCAGTAAAATGCCCCCACCAAAAACGCAGAAAGAGGTACGTGCTTTTATTGGTATCACCTCCTACTGCCGCCAGTGGATACCCAATTTTTCTTTACTCATTAAACCTTTATTGACCCTCACACTTAAAGATGTTCCCCACCCACTCCCTTGGACAAATGAGTGCCAGCATGCATTTGAAGAACTGAAAACAGCCTTGTGTTCAGCCCCGGTGCTAGGCACCCCTAGTTATCAGAAGCCCTTCACTCTTTTTGTACACGAGCATAATGGTTGCGCATTATCAGTGCTAACACAGTATTTTGGTGACAGACAACGCCCCTGTGCATATTTTTCTGCAGTTCTAGACCCCGTGGCCCGCGCACTACCCAGTTGCTTGACAGAAGCAGCTGCAGCTGCCATATCCATTCACCACTCTGCTGGCCTGGTCCTTGATGCTGCACTTACAGTTATGGTTCCTCACGCAGTTGACACTTTATTAAATAGGACAAAAACTCAACATGTTACTAGTGCACGTTTGTCCGGATATGAATTGACTCTCTTAGCCAGTCATATCACCATCCGCCGCTGTACTACACTAAATCCAGCCACATTGTTACCCTTTGTTGATGGTGACACTAATTCTGATCCGCATGATTGTGTCCTCCGGACGGAGGAAGAAACTAAAGGCCATGTGGATTTGACTGACACGCCCCTCACTGACCCTGATGGTACCCTGTATGTGGATGGTTCTTGCTTCAAACTACCTGATGGTAGCACAACTGCTGCCTATGCTATCACCACGTTACAGACAGTAGTGGACAGTGAGAGAATACCTTACCAATCAGCACAGGCTGCCGAGTTGGTAGCACTGATAAGAGCGTGTGAACTGAGTACGGGGATGGCCGTCAACATCTACACTGACAGATGCCTTTGGCGTGGCCCATAATTTTGGGCGACTTCTGGCTGAGAGAGCATTTTTTACTTCTCACGGTACTAAAATACAGCATGGTCATCTGGTCAGCAGGCAGTTAAAAGCATTGACTCTTCCTTCAAAGATAGCTGTGGTCAAATGTAGCGCCCACAAGAAAGTGACTGATGACATAGGAAGGGGTAATGATTTTGCTGACCAGACTGCAAAGGAAACAGCTAGAGATGTCTCTACCCGTATGTATGTAACTGGTCTCTAAAACTGGGTACCGGAGAAGGGGATGCACGAGGATACTATTGAGAATGTGAAGGAAATAAAGGCTCTCTGGGAAGAGCAAACAGGCCTATTAAATGAGAATGGCTGTTGGACGGATCTGTCTGAACAACAGCGATGTTTGTTACCCGATGCCTATGTTTTGCCAGTGGTCACAATGGCTCATGGCACAGCTCACATTAGTGCAAAAGGTATTTACGAATTGCTAGCTCCGGTATGGCAAAACAAACACATCCCAAAATATGCTGAGAGGTTAGTCAGGAATTGCATGATTTGTTTGATGCATAACCCGGGAAAAGGCACACCAACACCTGCTGGGAATTTGCACCCCCATCTTACCCCTTCGAAGTGCTCCAAATAGATTACATACAGATGGAAAGATGCAACAATCTCCGATATGTCCTGGTAGTTGTGTGCCTATAGTAAGTGGATTGAGGCCTACCCCTTAAAGACAACACTGCCATCAGCACTGCCAAAATACTGTTAAAGGAATTCTTTCCCAAATTTGGGATGCCTAGAATTATCTGGAGCGACAACCGAAGCCACTTCACAGGAGAAATAATGAAGAAAGTGTGTGTAGGGATGGGGTCAGACAAAAATTCCATGCCGCCAATCACCCCCAGTCAGCGGGTTTGGTTTAGCGCCACAATGGAACACTGAAATTGAAGATGGCAAAAATCCAGGCTGACACAGGACTGTCTTGGCCGGACGCCCTGCCCCTTGCCCTCCTATCAACTAGAGCCAGGGCACATTCTCGTACCGGACTATCTCCGTACGAAATAGTGTTTGGTCGGACAGCAAAAGTATGGGGAGTACCCCGCCCAAAGAAATATTCTGATATTGAATACCCGTTGTTGATTGATTATTTACATGAATTGACCACTAACCTACGTCTCATTCATCGTCAGGTACAAGATATCCTGCCACCCAAACCCGAGGGCCCTGGTCACACCATCCAGCCAGGCGACTGGGTCTGCATCCGCAATTTCCAGAGAACAAAGAACTTTGAGCCGAGGTGGAAGCCGCCCCAGCAAGTGTTGCTGGCTACCAGGTCTGCAGTGAAGGTGGCAGGAAGGAAAAACTGGGTTCACGGAGTGCACTTCAAGAAGGTGCCTCTACCACTACCATACGACCGGTGGGTCAAGGAAGGCCTGGGAGACGACGAATGTGAGAAAGTCCCGTCCTTTGTACCCTTCAGTGACGTCAACATTGCCTGGGCTTCATCTGAATGAGAGGACGACGACATCCTGCAATCTGCCGTTCCTCGGCATCTGAGGTTGCGGGACACTCAACAGCCAGAGCCTTTGTTTTCTGATAAAACAACGCCCAGGTCCACCCGATACAACCTCCGACCCAGAAAAAAGGACTAAAGAGACAAAGGTCTCTGCCCTCTGCTTGACATGGTCCGACAAATCGCTGCAGGGCTATGATACACAGGCACATTTGACCGGAGCCGGTACAGCGGACCGGAGCATGCCAATAGGACTGCTGGAATCACTGACCGGTGAAGCAACCACCAATCACATGCAGCAACTAGGGAAGACCAAGTGAAGCAGACGGTGACCAAAATAAACACTGAAAGCTTGAAGAGCAAAGAAATAAAAAAACAAGAGTACATAAAGACAATACATGGCCTGTACTCGATCTGTCTAATCATACTAATGAGTATTTCACTGGTACTGGCCTGCCTCTGGTGGGCAATACACGCTGCCCTTGCAGCACCTGAGCCTCCTACCTCTACAGAACCACCTCATCAACATGTGTCATTACCCACCCATGAGGAAAACAGAAGGACAGGTTTCTTCAACAACACTTTTATTCAAATGTTACACCAGCACCAGTTTGTGGTGAACACAACAAACTGTTGGGAATGTGGATTGCTCCCCCATACTGCAAGCACTGGGATGTCCCTGATTCCTGCTCCTTTTTCTCGAGCTGGTTCAGCCTATGACTGGTACACTGTGTTCTTTGACACATTCTATTCAGGTGACACATCCACACAATCCCTGGGGAAGATCAATAGCAGACAAGCATTCCGCCACATCATGGCTGCGGAGTGGCCAAGCATTGATAAAGATTCAGCAGAAAAGAATGAATATGAGAACAATCATGGGTCTTTTTATCCATCGAACATCTACAATGGTGGGGGAAAGAAAAGACTGCCACCTCTCAGGGATCTCCTTGTCTGCCCACATCCCGGAAAATACTGCATGAAAAGCAATGGAACAGTATGGGTGGGGCAAAGTGACTGCGCCTACACGCTCCAGCTCAATGGTTCGACTCTCCCAGCTCTGATGTCCTCACTGAATACATACTCTGTGTGGGAGCAAGGCCTACACCTGGCTGTCCAAGTCTTGGGCCGGCACCTGTTACATTGCTTGGTTGCTCCCCCCCACCTATACCACCGATGCAACCCACCACATCCAGAAGAGAGGTGTGATTGACGCTGAAGACACGGCTGGCCAAGAGTTTGGGGACTTTGCTAAGGGGTTCCTACCCTTTTGGGGCCCTATGGTCAATAGTCACGGTCTTCGACATCTCACAAGGGTGATAGAGGCCACCATCAACGTGACTGCCGGTGCCCTCAGTAACATCACGGCAGAACTTCAAGCAGATCGCCTCATGACTTTACAGAACAGAATGGCGCTTGATATAATACTGGAGGACCGTGGGGGAGTCTACACATTGATCAGAACAAGCTGCTGTATATACATACCTGATAATGTGCCAACAGTCTATCAAGTAATACAGAGACTGCATAAAATTGCTTCTGACATCCATCAGGATGAGGGTTCATGGTCCCTAACCGGCTGGTTTTGGAGCATGGTATCTCAGTGGGGATGGAAGATAATTATTTTCTTTGCCATCATTGCAGCCGCATTGTTCTCTTGCTGCCTCTGTGTTCAATGCATGCCCGTGCTATGTGGGCTCTGTGCCACCTCTTTGACACCCAAACAAATGAAATGACACCATCACAATGCCATGATGATGATCGAGAGAGAGGTCCTGGAAATGATGGACATTGACCTAGACGACGATTGATTGTTGCCTCTGCATGGCAAAAGTAGGGACTGTTGAACTGTATTTTAAAATGACCCACATGACTCCATTTTGTGTTGCCATGCTCTTGGCAACCTGGTGAAGAATTGCTTCCGACATCCATCAGGATGAGGGTTCATGGTCCCTAACCGGCTGGTTTTGGAGCATGGTATCTTAGTGGGGATGGAAGATAATGATTTTCTTTGCCATCATTGCAGCCGCATTGTTCTCTTGCTGCCTCTGTGTTCAATGCATGCCCGTGCTATGTGGGCTCTGTGCCACCTCTTTGACACCCAAACAAATGAAATTACACCATCACAATGCCATGATGATGACCAAGAGAGAGGTCCAGGAAATGATGGACATTGACCGATTGATTGTTGCCTCTGCATGGCAAAAGTAGGGACTGTTGAACTGTATTTTAAAATGACCCACATGACTCCATTTTGTGTTGCCATGCTCTTGGCAACCTGGTGAAGAATTGCTTTCCACGTCCCCGTTGAAACTTGCACAACCCTCCCCGCTCCTTGTGGTCGAGCCGATTCCGAGAAGCTGCCTGTGTGCCTCACCCCCCCAAATTGGGCCAGAGACTCAGCCACCTCCTGTCCATTGTTGGTAACTCAGCCTGTCACGACCAACTGCTCCGTGACAACACCATGTGGACAAGGAAGCACGAGGCTCACGACCAACTGCCCCATGACCACACCATGTGGATAAACAAGCACAAGGCTATGTACATTGTGCAATCAGAGACAGATGTCCCCTGGCCACGATTGCACCACACAAGACTGACGAAGAACTTGTCAGATGAGGAACTTATCGAAATAAGGAACTTGTATTGTGCAAATGGGTGTGGCTAGTACTATAATAATGTGTGCACTGTGGATTGAAGCAGCAGTCTCCGTAGAATTGTCTTTGTACCATTCTGGGACCCTGTCCTTAGCTCGAGCTAATAAATAACTTACTTCCCTCCACGGCTGGTTGTCCTGGTCTCTTTGGTAATGTATGATTTATGCAAGAAGGACCCGTAGATTCTAGGTGTCCCCTGCACCGCTGGCTTTGACTCTCCTAGTGGAGAGGGGTCTCCAAAAAGCCGATTCTACAGTATTCTGCAATGAATTCTCCCCTAGTGCTCTGCTCCTTGCCGCTTAGTCAGTGTGTAAAGTCACTTAAAATGTTGAGAGTGTTTTTGCTTGGATGAGTGAACAGTTGGAGTGAGTGGGCTGAGCAGCAGGGATGCTGCTCCTGGTGGGGCTTACTTAACAGCTTACTTACCATCTTACCGGTTACCTGTAACTGACTATAAATTAGTCAAAATAAACTTCTTCTTATAACTTACACTACTGGCTACTGGAATACCTGGCTACAAGTACATTACTTTGTTTACAACAGAGTGTTTGCAATTACCAAAGAGCGAGTCACAAAAAAAATCCCTATTTGGTAATTGCAAGTGATTACCTGTATACATCTGGCCCATTGTCTTTCATAGCATGTGCAGATGTGTACTGTCTTTCAAGGTTGCACTCCAGATGCGGCCTTTGCTTATTGAGCCTCTCACAGCATGGTAGTCTCCAGCCTGGGTCATCCACAACACAGGCACAAAGAGGTGTGAGGACTCTGCTCTAAAGTGCCACCAAGGTAGACAAAAGTCCTGGCCCGACCCTTAAACCTGCATCTCCACCCGCCTCACCCATAGCATATACAAAGGACAGTGCTTCAGGGAGTCTAATCAGCAGTCATTTTCTAAGAAATTATTCACTGAATGTGTAAAAAAGAGCGTTTGCAGCATCTCAACACTAACATCCAATGTTTGCATCTTTTGCAAAGAAACTATGCCCTCAAATAATTTCTGCACCGTTTCCCTCGCCCGATAGTGCCAAGTCGCCCCCAGGCATGAGTTTGCATTTTATAAATTGCATTCACATTCACATTCACATCTCCACCCTCCAGTCACTGGAATGCAAGAAATACGCATACACTGTCTCGGAAGCTGTGCTCACCTTCCATCTGATGCAAGTAGAAACCAGAGGCATTCAAATGGATCCGACTCTGCTTTGTAATTAATACTGTGAGCCAAACCTGAGGATGAAGATCAGAAGACATCCTCTTCAGCGTCTGCAGAAGCTCCTTTCAATGTGCAGCTTTTTTTCCATGTATTGTCTCACACTGTCATGATCTTAAATGTACTGCTTCCTAAAAGTGCATATTAAAGCTCTTGACATTTCTTAGCATATACATCCACCATTACTTTGCACTTTCAACCCTTTAGATGATCAACTGACCTGAGTGGATCAGTTGCCTAGCAGGAACTAGCAACAGACACAAGATTTACCTTATTCTAGCAGCTATAAAAAATTCCTAATATTGCCCAATCTTCACAATTAAACAATGTTGTTTCTTTCTACATTCTTGCACTATCAGACCGGAAACTGGCTCAAAACATGCTCTACTCTCTATTATTATATTTCTGCAAATACCTAAAAACTCATCGACAAGATCACAATCTCGCCTCTGTTTTCTGAAAGTCTTACCTGTACAACCTAACAAAACCAAATCTTCTCTAACTCATCTTTCAGTCCAACCATGTGCATGAGCTCACACTCCCCCCGACACTAATGATCGCAGCTAACCCATATTAATTTAGTCCACCATAAGCAAAATGGAATGACTGCATGGAATGGTTTTCTTTGAGCGCACAAGACTAATCCCAATTACAGTAACCAATAACAGTGGACCAACGACTAACCTTGGGTTCTGGAGCAGTGTACTGCCTGGCATTAAGTGATCTGGTGCCTCATCAAGGGCATAAATGCAATTGCAATGACTTTATTGTCTTCTTTTGGTTATGTAAATTGGTCAGCTGCAGCACTGCACCCTACTCTCTGTTTCTGCAGTGTGACAGTGGTCAATCTCTAGGACTATATCTGTCATGTGCCAAATCTGAGACTCACAGCTAAACAGAAGCAATTTTGTGTCATTAGGGAAGTCACCTTTCACTGAAAAAAGTAGCACCAATTTCTTTATATGTGTTATAGTAAAAGGGGCAACTTCTGGTATTTGAAAACAAATTATATAAAACTATAATGACCGGATTCATTAATTATCTGGTGCGATAAAATGCATTTGGATCAAAAAATGCTCAAAATCAAGGTCTGCATATTCTTTTGTACAGTGGCAAATATCCCTCTGCTTGTTTTAATAATCATTTTGACATTATTTACACAGCCTTCTCAATCACTTGTTCAGTGTTTTTTCTCACACTGCCATATATTTCATATGGTAAAAGACATATTGTCTGTCGCTGTTTTTTCAAATTCTTTACTGGTAGGAACATAAAAGTATATGCCAACCAGGTGCAAGTTACAGCCAGGTGGCAAACCTACTCACAGGTTATTAGTTTACAAATTATTAATCCTTATAGTGCTTCCTATGGCCTAGGGTGCATTTATTATTTTATGTTCAAAAAGAAAATTCCATTTTGGGATTTTCTTTTTGAAAATAAAAAATTAAAACTGTTTGGTGCAGGGCTGTGTCATGCTGAAGGAGCCCTGCACCAAACAGCGAAATAATTGGCAGTAACTGCTGTAACAGCACTTCCTGACAAAGCGTTCCAAAAAAACACTTGCTTAGCATTCATTCACCCGGGGGATGGAGTAATCTACTCCTTGCCCCTGGCGGAACACCAGGCCGTCAGCTGACTAATACATTTGGCCCTAAATTATTAACCTACATTGGATGGTTTGTTGAGTCCAGAGTCTCTGACCCCACACTACCTCCTGGAACAAGCCTGGGACTGCCTGACTGTGCTAACGTGAAGATCAAGTGATAAAGGGGAGTGTTTTGTACGTGGTGCTCTGGTCTGGACTTAATTGGAAAGTTAACCTCAAGGACACCAACGGTAACAATCGGGTGTCATTCACCTGTGATTTCGGAAACACGTCTCAAACAGTGCAAACGTTTGGGCATTGCAGGTTTTAGCTCAGTGTTACATTCTTCTAGGTCTTCTATAATTGGTTGAACTGTATAGCTATAAACAAGTGGCAAAACGTTTGTTTGTATAGACATATATAATTAGTTATTATTAGTGGGATAACAGGCACACTGATCTGTTTGTGCTGAAAGGTCAGGTTCCTTGCATGGCCTACCTATTTCACATGTTTCCTCCTGTCTGATCTCATCTGCGCAGGGAGGGAGAGTGGATATCTGATTGCATTCCTGTTGCCTCCCATGTTATGCCTGGCTCCATCTTTAGCTATTTTTGCTTACATGTGTGGGGTTTGGTGGTCATTACTTCTTTCCAGCACTTTATGTAGTTTGAGTGGACCCAGGTGATGGATCCCCAGCCATGTACCATGTCCATATTGCTGAACTTAGTCCCACTTGCCTCCCTCCTTTTGCATTTAACTTAAGGCGATTTATCATCTGCTGTGGGGATGTGGGGTGTGTGGGGTTTGACTTGGACTCAAGGTTTCCCGTCTCTTCCTGCTTCAGGTAATTTTATATATACCCTCACTATTGTTATTTCCATTCATGTCAGTCTTGTGGTGTCATATGCTTGCATCAATGCCTGAGGGTTAAGAGACAACTCCTGGTGCTATCATATACACAAATTAGATCCTAGCTAGCCCACTGGCTCAGTGTTTTTCAGCTCTTTACGAATCTAGATCAAACCATACATACGCATATCCCTTCAACATCAATATATACTGGACATAACTTCCAGCACTATCAAGGACACAAAAAGGCTCCTAATACTGTTGTTGGTTAAGTGTATGCTTCCTCAACAATATATAAAGATCAAAACATGCCTATCCATCACCACACAGTAATCCAAATCCTGTCACAATCAAATGCACAGTACAGCTCCAAGCCTTAGGTAGGATAAGCATTTCTTGTATCATCCTGAAGAAGTAACTTGGGGCCTACATCACCCACGACCACATGCTTTCCATTGTCTCTTTTTTTTCCAAGCTGCTAAGCATGATTTTCTGCAGGGCCTGGGCTACTAAGAGATCTTCTATTACTGCCCTCCCTTAGGCTGTTTTACTGATGTTAGGTATGGGCCTGCACTGGGCCTTCTCTTCTTGGCCTCCCTGCCCTATGTTGCTGTGTATAGGTACTGTACTAAAGTGGGAAGCGTAGTCCAGACTATTTTATTTAGGCCCTCTCTGACTGACTAGACTGCCATCGCACTGAGACCTTGAGGGTCACCTGCCCAATAACAGATTGAGACCAGGCGCGCTAAGATTTCACTCCTGCAACCCTTGACCCCACCAGGTATGTCGCTCCCCCTCTGCACAGCAGTGCCTGTGTCTCCCTGCCCCAGCTGCCCCTGCTGAGGAAGTTCGAGGCCCTCCACCACCCGCAGGCTAACACCTGCGCCTCATCCCTGGTGGCCAGTGGTGGGCCGTAGGTAGGTTTGTTCATCATCCGCTTTATTGCTTTAATTGTATTGCCTGTATTTTCATTGCTGTGTCTGTGACGGCTGTTGTCTATCTTCCCCCGCTGCCTGTACATGGTCCATGCCCCTTTTTCTTCCCTCTGTTCCCCTCGCTGTCCCTGTGCTCTCTCTGCCCGGTCTTTCCTTCTGTAACCCTCTCTGCCCCCCGTGTCTCTGCCCGGTTTTCCTTTCTGTTCCCCTCGCTGCCCCGTGTCGCTGCCCGGTTTTCCCTTCTGTTTCCCTTGCTGCCCCCGTACCTCTCAGCCCATCTGCCTTCTGTTCTGAGCTGCCCATGTATTTCTGTGTTCTGTATTTTGCCCCTGTACCACTCGTTTTTCCGGTATTTCTGTGCCCTTTTGCCTTCTGTGCCACTTGTTCTTCCCTCGTTTTTGTGCCCCTTGTGCCTTCTGTTCCACTCGTTTTTTGTGCCTGTCTGCCTTCTGTGCCACTTGTTTTTTGTGCCCTTCTGCCCTCTGTTCCACTCATTTTTTGTGCCCTTCTGCCCTCTGTGCCACTCGTTTTTCCCTTGTTTTGTGCCCCTTTTGCCTTCTGTTCCACTCGTTTTTTGTTCCCTTCTGCCCTCTGTTCCACTCGTTGTTTTGTGCCCTTCTGCCCTCTGTGCCACTTGCTTTTCCCTCATTTCTGTGCCACTTTTGCCTTCTGTTCCACTTGTTTTTTGTGCCCTTTTGCCTTCTGTTATATGGAAAACAACAATGGTCCCTGACAACAAGACAAATAATTGCAAATGAATATAGACTCAGTCAGTTCTATATTATGGAAGACATGCCCAGCCGGGCAGAGGTCCTCAAAATTTATATTTAAATCAAAATTTTTACAAAACACAATAACACCTTCAACAATTCACGTGCGTGGGGCACAACCTGTACCCAGCCATAACAATACACGAACAACATACATAAAAGGGCTTGTAAGGCAAAATCAACAAACTCTGAAAACTTCAAATTCAGACAGAGAATTTCTTATAGGTACCATTACACATTTTTTGTAACAAGTAATATCACAGGTATATGGTACACACTAGGTCGACGACGTTTCGGACCCCTTGCTAAATGATGGGGTCCATCATCAGGACAAAACAATGGTTGCCTTTTTAGTGTAAAAGCCTCTTTTGCCAGAGGGGTAAGGTAATGGAGCTCAATTAGACGCGGGATCACTTTAAGTATAATTGGTAATCCGCTAGAACTGGTATATCAATGATGCAGAATATAGATTATTATTTTAGAATCCAGGGCAATTGAATTAAGAGCTCGCAGGACGAGCGCGCAGACAAGGCCCAAACCGGGAGGTATTATCCACTGGGTCGGATCATCCGTGGACCAAGTACGCTAAGTTGAGGGTCCGGCGGTTGAGGTGTATAATCTTGTATCCACATGTACCTTGTGTGCCGGGTAATACCGGGAGCGCCTGATGAACCAGGAAATCGAGGTTGCCGACTGATCCGGCCCCCTGGTTCCAGGATCCCAGCGCGACGCGGCGCTCCCGGTATTACCCGGCACACAAGGTACATGTGGATACAAGATTATACTCCTCAACCGCCGGACCCTCAACTTAGCGTACTTGATCCACGGATGATCCGACCCAGTGGATAATACCTCCCGGTTTGGGCCTTGTCTGCGCGCTCGTCCTGCGAGCTCTTAATTCAATTGCCCTGGATTCTAAAATAATAATCTATATTCTGCATCATTGATATACCAGTTCTAGCGGATTACCAATTATACTTAAAGTGATCCCGCGTCTAATTGAGCTCCATTACCTTACCCCTCTGGCAAAAGAGGCTTTTACACTAAAAAGGCAACCATTGTTTTGTCCTGATGATGGACCCCATCATTTAGCAAGGGGTCCGAAACGTCGTCGACCTAGTGTGTACCATATACCTGTGATATTACTTGTTACAAAAAATGTGTAATGGTACCTATAAGAAATTCTCTGTCTGAATTTGAAGTTTTCAGAGTTTGTTGATTTTGCCTTACAAGCCCTTTTATGTATGTTGTTCGTGTATTGTTATGGCTGGGTACAGGTTGTGCCCCACGCACGTGAATTGTTGAAGGTGTTATTGTGTTTTGTAAAAATTTTGATTTAAATATAAATTTTGAGGACCTCTGCCCGGCTGGGCATGTCTTCCATAATATAGAACTGACTGAGTCTATATTCATTTGCAATTATTTGTCTTGTTGTCAGGGACCATTGTTGTTTTCCATATAACTTAGCTCCCCGAGGTCCCTCGCTGATACTAATTGGGGTCCCCTTGTTGTTTGAAATAGATCTTTTGCCTTCTGTGCCACTCTGCCTTGATTTTATGGCCCTTTTTCCTTCTGTTACCTTCGTTGTCCCTCACCGCCCTCGCCGCTGCGTCCCTGTGGCCCTGCCCCTCTGATGGCCCACTGCCCATTTGCTGCCCCTGCCTCCCAGCTGCTCCTCCCTCCCACCTCCCCATATATGCCGGCCGCTGCACGGCCGCGCCGAAGACACGCCTAAGACAAGCCCGTCTGTGCCCGTCCGTGCCTGGTCCACGCCTGGACCGTGCCCAGAATTAGAACCTCTGGCCTCCGCACCCACCACGACGACCGCCGCCACTACGATGGCAGCACTCTGCGCACTCTCAACTCTGGACGGAGACACACCTGTTTCAAGGCCGCCCCAAAATGCACACACGGCCCCTTCACCTGCCGGAACTGCAGGTACACCAGCCTCAGAGCTGACGACCCACCCGCCAAGAAAGACCCCAACCACCTCCGATGCATATTACTAAACACCCTCTCCGCACGCAAGCATGCCGTCGAGCTCTGGGACCTGCTCGACACAACATCCCCGGATGTCGCCTTCCTGACAGAGACCTGGTTTAACGACTCCTCCGCACCTGACATCGCCATAGACATCCAAGATGGCTACAAGATCACCCGCAGATACCACACCAATGGAGTCGGAGGAGGAATCGCCATCATCCACAAGAACAGCATCAGGGTCTCGACTAGCACCGACGACGCGCTCAGCACCGCCAAACACATGCATTTCCAGATCCACAAATACCCTAACTCCACCCTCAGAGGCACCCTCATCTACCGACCCCCCGGACCCTGCCCCCAGTTCAGCGACTCCATCGCAGACTTGATCAGCACGCACGCCACCACCTCCACCGATTACATCCTCCTCAGAGACCTGAACTTTCACCTTGGGAACAACAAGGACAACAACTCCACAACCCTGATTGATAACCTCGCCAACCTCGGACTGAAGCAACTCATAACAACGCTCACCCGCTCCGCCGGCCACACGCTCGACCCCGTCTTCTCCTCAAGCCCGCACGTATCCGTCAGCCACACCACCAAACTCCTCTGGACCGACCACCGCTGCACACAAGGACGCCATCCGCAACCACTACCACCTCATCAGGGCGGCCAAGAGGACCTCCTTTAAAGACCGCCTCGACAACAACACACACAATAGCAAGGAGCTCTTCAACATCGTGAAGGAACTCTCCAACCCCAGCTCCAACACCAATGACATCCCGCTGTCGCAAGCCCTGTGCTACTCCCTCGCCCCCTTCTTCCAATGCAAGATAGCAGACATCCACGACAGCTTTAACACCCAGACAACCCAAACAGACAGCAACATAACAGACCCTCCGCACACCATCGACCATGACCCCCTGCTAGCATGGGCCAGCGTGAGCATCGATGACACCATCAAGATAATGCGCACAATCCACTCCGGCTCTCCGTCGGACCGATTCCCGTACCACGTCTTCAACAGAGCAAGCAGCTCCATCGCACCCCACCTGCGCAATGTCATCAATCTCTCCCTCAAGACCGAGACCTTCCGAGAGATCTGGAAACACGCCGAGATCAACACCCTACTCAAAAAACCTAAGGAAGACCCAAGAGACCTCAAGAACTTCCGGCCCATCTCTCCTCTCCCCTTCCCGGCCAAGGTCATCGAGAAAACCGTCAACAGACAGCTAGCCCGATACCTTTAAGAAAATAGAATCCTGGACCCTCACCAGTCAGGGTTCCGCAGCAACCACACCACCGAGACTGCCCTCATCGCCGCGACCGATGACATTAGGACCCTGCTGGACAACGGCGAGACCGCAGCACTCATCCTCCTAGACCTCTATTCCGCCTTCGACACTGTCTGCCACCGCACACTACGCCTCCACGCCACAGGGATATGAGACGGCTCTGGATTGGACCACCTCCTTCCTCTCTGGCAGAACCCATAGCGAACCCATAGCGTCCGCCTCCCCCATTCTGTTCCAAAGCCTCCGAGATCATCTGCGGTATACCCCAGGGATACTCCCTCTGCCCGACCCTGTTCAACATTTACATGGCCCCGCTCGCACATGTAGCCCAACAGCACGACCTCAACATAATCTCCTACACCGACGACACTCAGCTGATCCTCTCCCTCACCAAGGACCTCATCACCGCCAAAGCCTACATCCACAAAGGAATGAAGGCCATCGCCGACTGGATGAAGACCATCCGTCTGAAGCTGAACTCGGACAAGATGGAGGTCCTCATCCTCGGCTCCAACCCTTCAGCCTGGGACGACTCCTGGTGGCCGACTGCACTGGGGGCAGCCCCGACACTCACCGACCATGCACGCAACCTGGGAATCATCCTCGACCCAACGCTCTAAATGACCAAGCAAGTCAACG
The DNA here is from genome assembly GCF_964261635.1 of Lissotriton helveticus. Taxonomy (NCBI): domain Eukaryota; kingdom Metazoa; phylum Chordata; class Amphibia; order Caudata; family Salamandridae; genus Lissotriton; species Lissotriton helveticus. The sequence goes on from NC_136068.1 coordinate 1,107,017,345, forward strand.
CCGTCTCCTCCTCCTGCTTCAACACCCTTCACATGCTCCGCAAGATCTACAGATGGATCCCGACAGATACAAGAAAGACAGTCACCCAGGCCCTCGTCAGCAGCACACTCGACTACGGAAACGCCCTCTTCGCGGGAGCCCCGACCAAGCTCATCAAACGACTACAACGCATCCAAAATGCCTCGGCACGACTGATCCTCGACGTACCACACCTCGGCCACATCACCCCCACCTGAGAAACCTGCACTGGCTCCCCGTCAACAAGAGGATATCCTTCAAGCTCCTCACCCACGCACACAAGGCACCCCACAAGACCGGCCAAGCCTACCTCAACAAATGGCTCTCCTTCTACATCCCCAACCGACCTCTCACTCGCAACCGTCCCGCGCATCCGAAGAACAACCAACGGTGGGAGATACTTCTCCCACTTTGCCACCAAGACATGGAACACCTTCTCACTGAGCCTACGACAGACCCAAGACCTGCTGACCTTCAGGAGGACAGAAGGATACTCAAGACCCGGCTGCTCGATCAGTAGCACCCCCCCCCCCAGCGACTTGAGACCCTCGCGTGTATGTAGTGCGCTTTACAAATGATTGATTGACTCCTCAGCCTGTTAAGACATCAGTGGCTTATCACGATTAAGGCTGAATGTCGAGGGTGGTGTTAAAGTTATGAGAAGGGTTTCAGATATGAGATGATGTTTGCTCTTGTTGCATTTTTTTATTTTCTCCAGTTACACATCTTCGCCCATCAATGACGTGTAAAGTTATGCTGCAGGTGGCTATGTATTAGGCATGTTTTAAATTTGGGGCCAACTTTAATAAACCCACTTTAAAAAATGCACAGTTCGTCGACTCAAGCCAAACACTTGAAATAGTGCAAGAGTGGCACCATGCAAACCCTTTTAAGTGCACATTTAGTGTATATTATGTGACTTTTGCTTGTGCTATGCTACTTTGTAAATGGAACACTTTGTCATATGCTTCACATTTGACCATGTCTAGTGTTTATTTGTTGTTCACCTCAATGTTCTGTCCTTTCGAGGTTGGTGTATTGAGTAATATTATATTGGGTAACACTATTGTATGGTAGGAACGGTGCTTGGAAAACAGCAGAAGTACAATATGTAGCACCTGGATAGAGAATGTTAAAATATATATTATTATTAATATTATTATTAATAATAATGCTTATAATCATCATTATTTGAAGACAGTGTTAACCAGCCCTAAGAAAGACGTTGTGCCTTTCTATATAAACCACCCTATTGCAAGGAAAATGCCAAAAACAAAAGATTAAACTTCAGTGTTTACTCTGTACCTCCATTTTTGACAATGAGTATCGGAATCAGCACAATGAAAAGTGTCATCATGAAAGACAACAGGAGCACCATAGTTTGCCGTATAGAATTCTTGGAGCTCTAGCTAATCCATTTAAACGGTGCCAATTTCCAAACCTGATTTTCTTAAAAAGCACTCCAGTAGAATCATTGAGGCTGGTAACATTTAATTTTTGTTAGACACTTGCAGGCTAGGGGCCAGATGTAGGTCGGTCGGTAACGGCCGAAAATCGGTATTTTCGGCCGTTACCGACCGGTATTGAAGAATTGGTATGTAGGGGCTCATTTTTTAAGAATCGGTAAATTTACCGATCGGTAAATTTACCGATCGGTAAATTTACCGATTCTGTAAAATACCGAATCGGTATTTTTTACCGATTCGGTAAATTTGAGATGTAGGTGGGACTCTTCTGAGTCCCACAAGCCTTACCGAATCGGTATTTTACCATCAAATCCAATTTGATGGTAAAATACCGATTCCGGTGTGCATGCACATGTGTGCATGCACACCTCTGCCATATGACAGGCAGACCTGCCCTTGGGGCATGTATGCCTGCCACATGGCACCCGAGCCTGTTTTGGGGGGGCCAGAGGGTGTCAAAGTGACACCCCCTGCACCCTTGTGAAATTCGGTATTTACCGATTCGGTAAATACCGAATCGGTAATGCCCATTCATTCCTATGGGCTTCAAAGCCCATAGGAATGAATGGGCATTACCGATCGGTATTTACCGAATCGGTAAATACCGATTTTTCTCCGATTCGGTATTCCAGCACATCTGGAATACCTACATACCCACCCCTCAGATTTACCGATTCTTAATTACCGAATCGGTAAAATTTGGTAATTAAGAATCGGTAAATCAATCCTACCTACATCTGGCCCTAGATGTAGGAAGCGTAATTCCGGTCCAATCGCATTTCCTGAACTACTTAAAAAATAAACAACATTCAAGATTTTCCATTCTGAGACATCTATCTTGACTGTGTCGTTGTGCCTTTCTATATAAACCACCCTATTGCAAGGAAAATGCCAAAAACAAAAGATTAAACTTCAGTGTTTACTCTGTACCTCCATTTTTGACAATGAGTATCGGAATCAGCACAATGAAAAGTGTCATCATGAAAGACAACAGGAGCACCATAGTTTGCCGTATAGAATTCTTGGAGCTCTAGCTAATCCATTTAAACGGTGCCAATTTCCAAACCTGATTTTCTTAAAAAGCACTCCAGTAGAATCATTGAGGCTGGTAACATTTAATTTTTGTTAGACACTTGGAGGCTAGGGGCCAGATGTAGGTCGGTCGGTAACGGCCGAAAATCGGTATTGAAGAATTGGTATGTAGGGGCTTATTTTTTCAGAATTGGTAAATTAACCGATCGGTAAATTTACCGATTCTGTAAAATACCGAATCGGTATTTTTTACCGATTCGGTAAATTTGAGATGTAGGTGGGACTCTTCTGAGTCCCACAAGCCTTACCGAATCGGTATTTTACCATCAAATCCAATTTGATGGTAAAATACCGATTCCGGTGTGCATGCACATGTGTGCATGCACACCTCTGCCATATGACAGGCAGACCTGCCCTTGGGGCATGTATGCCTGCCACATGGCACCCGAGCCTGTTTTGGGGGGGCCAGAGGGTGTCAAAGTGACACCCCCTGCACCCTTGTGAAATTCGGTATTTACCGATTCGGTAAATACCGAATCGGTAATGCCCATTCATTCCTATGGGCTTCAAAGCCCATAGGAATGAATGGGCATTACCGATCGGTATTTACCGAATCGGTAAATACCGATTTTTCTCCGATTCGGTATTCCAGCACATCTGGAATACCTACATACCCACCCCTCAGATTTACCGATTCTTAATTACCGAATCGGTAAAATTTGGTAATTAAGAATCGGTAAATCAATCCTACCTACATCTGGCCCTAGATGTAGGAAGCGTAATTCCGGTCGGTAACGGCCGAAATTACCGAATTTCGGCCGTTACCGACCGAAATTAGGCTTTTCATATGTAGGTGGCTTCATTACAGATTCGGTAATTTACCAAATCGGTATTTAAGAATTTGGTAAATTACCGATTCTTAAAAATACCGGATCGGTAAATTACCAAATCTGAAATGTAGGGAGCACTCAAATGAGTGCTTTTCCCATCTTAGGATTCGTTATTTACCACCAACTAGAAGTTGGTGGTAAATAATGAAAACCTTAGATAAAAGCATTTTTTTTGCTTTTCCAACAGTGTCATGTCGCAGACATACATGTATGTCTGCAACATATGCACCCATACACATTTGAGGGGTGCAACAGGGTGTCAAAGTGACACCCTGCCACCCTTCAATGTTTCCGCCATTTACCGAATCGGTATTTACCGATTCGGTAATTGACATTCATTCCTATGGGCCTCCAGGCCCATAGGAATGAATGGCAATTTCCGAATCGGTAAATACCGATTCGGTAATTACGAAAACTTACCGATTCGGTAATTTTTTAAGAAAAATTACCTACATCCCATTTGCCTGTTCTTAAATACCGAATCGGTATGATTCGGTATTTAAGAATCGGTAATCTGGGATTACCTACATCGGGCCCATGGTGCTATAGAACGTTGCTACTAATTTATACAATACTTTTAGGTTCTTTTACTTGTTTTAAGGCTGCAGTAGCAAGTATCACATCTGGGCAAACAGCTGAAATGTCTCTAACAAAGTCTCCAATCGCATTTCCTGAACTACTTAAAAAATCAACAACATTCAAGATTTTCCATTCTGAGACATCTATCTTGACTGTGTCTCTAGAACGAACAGATGACCTTCTGCTAGATGAGAGTAATAACAGTATAGTATTGAAGAGCAAAGTAAGAAATGTAAAAATATATTCGCAAAAAAAATCAGAAACTTTAATAGAGCTATTTCAAGCATCTACAACCTCAAAGGTGGCCCAAACTGAGCCATATGTCACCCAGTGTGGGAAAATAATACGTTATGGGTGACCTATGACAGTGGATAAATGCCTGAGCAAAATCATGATCCACAAGATAGGACTGTTCCTGCCCCAGATTCCAATGTTATTGAAGCTGCCCCACTGGATAACTTGCTTACAGTGATGAAACAAGAAACTGAGGGGCATATTACCAACAACTAGTGATAATTATCGCTATGTTGGGTTAGCGGCAATAATTTTATCGCCGTGTTGCGGCGATTTTTATCGCTTAGGAGCCTTGCTATTATCAAGGTTTATCTCCTAAGCGATAAAAATCGGCCGAAATGCATGAATATCCCTGTAAAGTCAGCGATATTCATGCATTACCGAGCTAATGCTCTTAGCCATGTTATCCACCTCCCATTGGATAACATGACTAAGAACTGCTCAGGGCAGGTGTTAGCTTTTGGAGATATTCGCGCTTAGCAAGAATATCTCAAAAAGTTGGTAATAGGAGATAGCGATGTTAGCGACTGTTTCCAGTCGCTAACATCTTGGCACGCCCACTTTGCATGTCATTAGTGATAAATATCTCTGACATGCAAAGCGGGGCCCAAGATGGTCGCTATCTCCTACAAGCTGTCGCTAACTGGCGACAGCAAGGTAATAGGGAGATAATTTTATCTCCGCTTTCTTGGCTTTTAAAGCCAAAAAAGCGGAGATAAATCCCTTGATAATAGGCCCCTGAATTGTGCTGTAATGTGGTAAAAATCCAATTTTCTGCCGACAGTTTTTGTGCCGAAGTAAAAAGATCTGCTACACAGGTACAGGAAAAGTCACCCAAACTTTTGAATTTGTGCAACAGATTGGTATTTCGTTCAATCACTGTATTGGATAAACCAGTGGACGTCATTGTAAGCTGTGATCCAGCAGATTGGAAATCACAAGCGCTGACTGAAAGGCGAAGTTTATTCTTGATTGACAATGGACATCAGTCACGTAAAAAGCATTACCTCCTTTGGGGCGTGGACAACAGCATGGCCGGGTAGCCGCGTTGTCCGCGAGCTCCGCTGGCCCCGATTCGAATTCTGTATAGATCCTGTTCCTTCGAACTTTAAAACGACTGTACCTGTGCCTGAAGAGGTGGTGAGAATGGTGGTGTGCCCACTTGGGAGTATCTGTGGCTCTGTCGTGGCTGGGACCGAGACCTTGGTTGGCTCGGCTATCGGCGCACAGCTTCAAAGATGGCAGCGGGGGCCGACCAGGAGAGGCTTTAAGTAACGCGAAGGAGCCTCCGCCCGGTGTATCGATAGTGGTGCTGGAAGGCTGTGATCGTGGTCCAGGGGCGGCCCTCAGCAGTGGCGACAAGTCTGGAGGCCTCTGTTTGTGCTCTAAGGCTGCACGCGGTGGCTGCCGAGGCCCCGATGGAACTTCAGAGACATCGGTCTGAGGAGGGGCGTGCGCACCTCGATAGAGCTCCGGCGAGGCCCAGTGACCGCGAGGGCTGCTGTGGTGATCACGGGGTGCAGCCGGAAGCCCATGCGAGGTGGCGCCTTAGCCATGCAGTGGCAAACTTAACCTAGGGGGAGATGGCGGTGACTGGCGCATTGCCAGCAGGCCAAACCGCTCGTGTGTATCGGAAGACTGTGGGACTGTAAGCCCCCCTGTGACTTTTGGGCAGTGGTGCAACTGGGGCCGGGGGTCCTTCGCCTACAAAATTTCTTACTGAGGCTGGTCAACTGTAGGGGCCTTTAGCAGGCGGCGATCTGCACCGGGGCACAGAGGAGCCCTTTTTCACTTGCAGCAGATCATATAAGAGGCGGACGCCAGCAGAGAGGGGCCACTGTAGACGGAAGTGAGGCTCCCTGTGTCCCCAAATTCCAGCCCGGATAAATCGTAGGGGCCGGAATACCCCTGTGCCCGTTGGGTCTAAATTTGAGGCACCAATCCCTGGAGTGTAGGGCTTCTGATCCGGTGGATCCTTTGATGGTCGGTGAGAGGGACGGGACTGCATTGTATTTCAGTGTTGGGGGTCCCAAGTGGATGTGTGCCTGCTCTCCTGGTATCCTGGTTGACCTGTGTATACTTATAGCGGAGAGGCGCTGGTGGTCCTCCTTGCTGCAGATCTGCAGTTTGAGGGGTGTTACCCCTCCCCCCCCTTCCGGGTCATTTGCCGAGCCGGGAGTAAGAGTGGCCTGGATGAAGCTTTCCCCGCCGCTATGATCCCAACGTCTGTGGGCTGCAGGGTTGGTTTCCCCCCGCAGAGGTCTCACTTAAGGGGTGCTGGTGGCGGACTACGTATTGTTTACCCATGATGGCGAAGGACAAAGACCCCAAGACGACCAAACAAGGGAGGATGGACAAGTACACTAAGGTTCTACCTGCACCTGCTGGGGCGGAAGGGGGGCCAAGCCCCCCATCCAGACACAGATAAAATCCTGAACGCGATCCGAGCCTCCCGGGAGAGTCCGGAGGGCAAGTGGGTGGAGGTGTAGACAGAGGTCTCTTTTCTGCAACAAGACAAACGCAAGGTCTCCAAGCGAGTGACCGAAGTGGAACAACATGTCTCCGAACTCGAGGACACCTCATGGACCACGTATAAAGATGTGAAGAATCTTCAGGCCGCCGGGAAGGAGGTGATCTGGAGAGTTGACCATGCCGAAAACAGGTCCCACTGAAACCTGCTATTTGTAGGATTTCCAGAGAATGCGGAGCGTACTGACCCGGGGCACTTTCTCATGACTTTTCTTAAAGAAGCCCTTCCTGCGGTGCAGTTCTCAACCTACTTTGTTATAGAAGTGGCGCATAGGATGCCTGGGATTTGGCCGCTTGATTCTTGAACTTTCAGGACAGGGACCTGATACTTCTAGAGCAAGGGAAAAAGGATGAGATCAAATATGAGAACACGAGGGTGATGGTGTTCCCTGATTACTCGTGTGATGTTCAAAAACAACGGCGCACCTTTGATCCTGTCAAAGTGAAACTTGGTGCCCTTGGGATCCAGTATATGCTGCTGTTCCTGGCCAAACTTAAAGTAATTTTCCAGGATACCACGCACTTTTTCCAGTCGCCGGAAGAGGTGTGGTCCTGGATCAAGGAACCGTCCCAGCTGCGACGTGGGACACCTACTCTTGCTCCCTTGTCCGCTTCCAGGCCGCTAATCCTTGGCTGAGAGAGACCTCGGGCAAAGAGACGGAATTTAGTGATCAAGCGCCAGACGCCAGTACACCGGGAAGATCTCTGAGGCCCTGGAACCAAAAAGCCACCATATCGGACTCGGATGACGACACTGCCATGGAATGCGCATCGAGAACCTCCTCGCGGTCCAGAGACCATGGAAACTCTGATCAATCGGAAAACTTTGATTCCCGGACATCGGATATGGCACACCCTCTTCTGGAAACCATTCAACAGTTGGAGGCTTCGGGTCCCCCGGGTGGGGATTCTTGCTTGTCGCAATGCCCAGACATTGGCGAGGAGGAATGAAGCAATGGGGCCAGACGCCCTCCCAGAGATGCTGTATTGTGCTGGAGGTATAGAGAACATTTGGGACTTTGCTGAGAGGAAGGGAAGTTTACACCGAATTGGTTTGTTTTGTTTTTCTCTGTGTTGCTTTATATTTGAGAGTGTTGGGGAGGGAGGGTGAGCTACAGACCTCTGGGGGGTTAACCTGCACCAGTGTTGTCGAGTCGACAAGTTTGGGGATTGTGGAGGTGCCTACAGAGTGTGGGAAGGGGGGTATGACAGACGTTGAACATCATTTTAGGTTTCATGTTCCGGGTAGTGGGGGGTTTGGTTTATTTAGGGCAGTAGCAAAAATGCAGACATTGAACGATCAATCAAATGACAGACATCATGACATTGCAGAAGCAACAGCAGTGGGAAGGGGTGGGAGACTTGCTGAGGGGCTGGATATAGTGCATCACAGAGATGACTACTCATAATCTGGGAATGTACTCAATCCTATCCTGGAATGGGAACAGGATGGGGAACAAGGTTAAGAGAGGACTAGTGGCAGCATATTTTAAAAGATTGAAACCTGATGTTATTCTCTTACAGGAGACTCACTGAAAAGGCACTCAATGTAGATGCTTAGGCCGAGGTGCATATAAAACAATGGCCCACATGGAATTCTCCACAGGGGCATGGGGTGTGACGATACTCATCAGGCAAAACCCGCCCTTCAGATTAGAACGCACCTGTACAGATCCAAACGGTACATATGTAGCAGTCAAGGGAGTATGGAATAGAAGGCACATCACAATTATTAGTGTATACGCACCACCCAAGCCCCACAGATACATAATGGGGAACCTTGCAGCTAATTTACTGGAGGTGGGCTCTGACGCACACATTATTGGGGATGACTTCAATGACGTAATGGACTATACATGTGACCGCACAACTGTCTCATCGAGAGTTCCCACAGAGACGCCACTCAAATGGTTTGCAGATACATTAACACTCACAGACGTATGGCGTATGCAACATTCCCAGACTAGAGCCTATTCCTTCTATTCAGGGGCCCACAAAGCCTTTTCTAGGATAAATTACATATTTGCACCAGCGGGTGAACTGGGGGAGATACATAAAATAGAATATTTGGCAAGAGGCCTCTCAGACCACTCGCCTCTGTGGCTTACAGTCGGTACCCCTACACGACAACAGAACGGGGAATGGAAACTGACCCCATGGGAACTCAAGAACCCCCAGGTTGCTAAGGAACTCAGGGTAGGCACGGAGCTGTAGGGTCGGGGGACTCGGCCATTCCACAATGGGTGGCATACAAACCAGTACTACGAGACCGGGCACAGAACATTATAGCCCACAAAAAACTGAAAGAGGAAGAGGAGATTACTTGATTGGAATCCCGATTGCTACAGTTCAAAACGCAGGCAAGTACGGGTACGAATCCTTCCCTGCTACACAGCCTACAACTCCTCAGACTGGAATATTTTGCACTAGCTAGAAAGGATGCACAGCAAGCAATTCAAGCCATGCACCGGCGTCTGGACGATGTAGGCGACAAGACAAGCAGATTACTAGCGTGGTTTAGCAAGAAGGAGCTCAACAGTAGATGGGTTTCGCAGATACAGGCGGAGGATAGACAAACTCATCTGACCCCAGTCGCAATAGCTAACGCCTTTGCAGACTACTGTGAGACCTTCTACACCCCACATGACTTAGCTGAGCTGTCACAGATTCAGGTGTATCTTAGGGCGAGTCAGATCCCCAAATTAGCAGATAGTGAGTCAAAGACGTTCGACGATAAGCTTATAGTAGAAGAAATAATGGCAGCCGTTGCTCAGTTGAAAACTGGGCTACCCCTGGAATTCTTTAAGCAACACGCAACACTCTTTGGCCCCCACCTCCTCCAGTTATACTTGGAGGAGCACGAGGTGGGAAGATTCCGCAGAGACTTGCGGACAGCCACGATCACTGTAATTCCTAAACAGGACAGGCCAACACAGGCATGTAGCTGGTATCGCCCCATCTCCCTTATAAACATCGAAACCAAGATATTAGCTAGAATATTAGCAAACAGGCTCAAAGCAGTAATCGCTAACCTCATCCATAGAGATCAGTCCAGTTTTGTGCCCAAAAGGTTGACGAGGTTCAACCTGAGGAGACTACATAATTGGTTGGAGGTGGAGAACAAAAGGGAGAAACCGCAACTAATCCTATCCCTTGATGCCAAAAAGGCATTTGACACTGTCCACTGGACCTTCCTCATGTCTGCTTTGGAAGAGTTTGGGTTTGGTCCGGTATGTAGATGTTGGATCGCTATGCTCTATGAAAGGCCCATGGTAAGGGTTAGAGTTAACGGGGTGGTGTCTCGGGAATTCCCAATTAGGTAGTGGCACCAGACAGGGATGTCCACTATACCCCCAGCTCTTTGCCCTGGTGCTGGAACCACTTCCTTGGTGATCCAAATGCACCCGAATATAACAGGTTTCCGGAGTGGTGAGACTGATCCAACAGACAAACGCATATTCCTATATGCCGACAGCATATTAATGTATGTCACAAACTACACTCCCCACACTTATGGACAGTTGTGAGACATATGGCGCGCATGCGGGGTATAGGAATTAATTGGGGAAAATCGTGTCTATACCCAGCAGACAAGAGCGGTAACTATCCTCTCGGCCCAAGCCAACTCCAGTTGGCACGTGAGGGCATAAAGTATGTAGGGCTCTATGTTACGACAAATACGACAATGGCGCTGACTCACAATCTCTACAGTGTGCTCCGGGAGTTCTGTGCAGTTGTGGAGAGATGGAAGACCCTGCCGCTGATGATACTGGGCAGGGCAGCACTATACAAAATGATAGTGCTCTCAAAATTCCTTTATGTACTGCAAAACACCTATCGGATAATACAAGCTGACGTGCTCAATAAAATTGATGACATGCTACGTACATTTCTTTTGGATGGGAGACCTACAAGGATAGCTTTGGCGACGTTACAACAAAAACAATATAATGGCGGTATCTCCCTGCCAGACTTTCGGGCGTATTATTGGGCAGTCCACCAAGGTGTTGTGAATGAATGGCAATACGTAGAGAGAGATCACCATACATACGTACTTGAACACCAAGTTCACCAAGCGCCCATATACACATTATCTATATGGGGGAAAGGCACAGCTACTGACGGTGACACAGATCATGATAACAGCATGGAAACAGGCTGAACGACAGATTAAATGGGATGGCCGGGTAACCAAGGAGATTCCGCTTTGGGTGGTAAACCGGCTTCAGGAAATCACAAAAATTGCAAGGCTTCCAACAATGGGACCTGCTCGTCATTTCACAACTTAAGGACATATTATATCGTAGAGAGCTGGTCACTTTCTCACATCTTCAGATTGAGTATGAGATGAACACAACACAACACTACAAATACCTGCAACTGGCCCATGCATGGCAGGCACAACACATAGACACCACTGACATCCCCGAATATGCACCTTTAGAAGGACGACTCCTGATGGGGGAATTAGAGGAAAAAGCGGTTTCTTGGACTTATAGAACAATAATTAACAACAAACCAGATACATTGCAGATGCTGCGAACGAAATGGGAGTCAGAGCTGGGGGAGATGGAGGACCTAGATTGGGAAATGACGTTGATGCATCCCAGAGAGGTGGCCATTAAGTCACGGAGTTGACTAATTCAATTCAAATTTCCGCATAGAGCATATTATGACAGAGCGCGACTGCATATAATAGGGAGCGTGGCGACACCTGATTGTTTGCGCTGTAGAGTGTCTGTTGGCACATTTTTGCACAAGGTGTGAGAATGTTCTAAAATTCACCGGTATTGGGCTACCCTGTTGGAGGAGCTGGGAGCTATTCTAGGAGAGACAATTCTGCTTAATCCACAGTTCATACTACTGGGAATATCCACCAAAATTGACCTCCTCAAACCACAGCTAACACTATTTCAACTAGGATTGGTGGTAGTGAAATGTGACCTGGCCAGGGCATGGGGGGCTGTGGCGAGTCCGTCTCTGGTGGAATCGAAAAAGAGTATGGATATGTACATGTTAGGGGAGAAGATGACTTATAAAGCACAGGGCTGTCCTAAAAAGTTCTGGAAAATATGGAAACCATGGCTCACACACTATGGACTCTCGCTCTCTGATTCACAATGATTGTCTAAAATGAATGTATGGGTGGGGGGGAAATAGGAGGCCCACAATGATGTGCTGGAGTACGATACTGTTATTTGATTGTCCACCACTGCTATTCAAATATGATGCAGATGTAAATTGGAATATGTTAACAAGTTTTGCTGCTGAACATTGTCTATGTAATGCAATTAAAAAATATACCAATACATATATATATATTTTAGAGCATTACCTCAAAAATTCAGAAATAGACCCAAAGAAACAACAATTTCAGTCCAAAATGGTTTGATGAGTATCACTATCTCGAATATAGTGAGAAATTTGATATAACATTTTTTATTGCTTTTTCTTTCTGCCCACCTTCAGTTGGACAAGAGAAAAGTAATAAAGCATGGATTCAGAATAGCATACGTAAGTGGCACTAAACGAAAGGTCAAGGATTAAAAGGTGCTGGAAAGTTGTCACTCAATTTAAATAGTGACAGCCATAAGATAGCTGTGCAAAGCATCCATGTCTAGTAAAAACAAACAAATAGATGGCAAACTAAGTGCTCACACGAGACATGAAATTGCAGTCCAAGAGCGTATCCATCTACAAAACCGCGATATGATATTAATTCTGTTGGACTGTAAAAGTTTTCTCAGTAGACAGATAACTGCACTGGAGGAAGGGAAGACGACAAAAATTGCAATTATCAGCAGTTTGGGGAAGCCATTGAGTTTCTGGGTGTCATCATTAAAGAATTGGTTGAATAATGCAAGCCACTGACCACACTATGTTACATACATGTGTCCCACAGCTCAAATTGAATTCCTAAATATTTTGGAAAATTGCATTCAGGAGGAGGTTGTCAGTGTGATGAAGGCCTCTTGAGATCACTTTGGTGCTCCTTTTAGTATTACATTTTACACATTTTGTTTTAGCCCTGTTACCTTTTAGATATTTTATTTTCATGATACGATTGTAAGTAACGCCACAAATGATGCTTGCTTTTAGAAACCTTTTCCCGCTACACTTACTGCACTCTTCATTCAAGGCTAGGAACATAGAATGAGATGTCCCAGTACACGTGTTGCCTGCTCTATGACAGCTTCTAATATCTAGACATATTATTGCATCAGAGCTGTATCACTAACGCAGTGGTGTTATTATATAAACAGTGCACTCTCCCTAAGTGGGTCAGAGGGAGCACTCAAGCCACAAAGGTCCTGGGTTGGCTGCTGTATTCATTGGCGTAGCTAGGAGGGGGCGGGTGCACGGTCCATACTCTTTTTGGGGGGAGTGGGGGCGAGCAAGCTTTGTCTGTTGACTACCACCATCTCCCCAGCCCCACGAACAAGTAGTCTGTCAGACATCACCCCCCTAAACAAGGGAACAAGTCATCTGTTGGCCGCCACCACACCCCCCCCCCACTGTTACTTGCTCTGGGCAGCAAAGTTAGGGGCCGCCCCAGGTGTCAGTAGGTCTAGCTATACCACTGATTGTATTTGACATGCAGCTCTGCCAGAGCTGAACTTCCATGATGATCCTACAGAGAGGGATTGCCAATCGAACTCCAGGCCAAGTCACGCAGGTATGGGATCTCAGACAATCCTAAGAGATTGGGCAGAGCATATGCCCACTATGCTCTAGAGGTAAAGCCAGATGGGGAAATATATAGAAATCAGACTGCCATCGTTGGAGTGTTTATTCTTTTCACCATGTTCACAATGCTAAGTACTTTGCTTCGGTTTATCTGCCTATTAATCGCAAAACATTCTTTCTATTCAAGACTACAATTGTTTCAAGAAATGCATTGAAAACTCGATTCATATTTTTCCTATGTTTTACCAAGGTCATGCGTAAGTAAGCAATGGAAAGGGGAAGATATGTTTCCACGATTCCCTTGGGGATCAGAGTGTCGTGATCGAGGTTGCCAAAATCACCTGCCATCCTAGAAGGATTTGAGGATCAGTTTGGCACTGTGAGCTAGCTAGGAATTGGGCCAACAGTTTCTGTATATGGACTCAGTCCTTATATTCTAAAGTCTTGTTATCCTAATAAGCAGACCTACATTCTCTAGTGTGAACTGTATAACATCAACAGGGTGCAGGAATGTGGCCTGTTTGTTGTGATGGCTGATACTACCCCAGACTTGTCTCACTATGATCAGCTGACCGCAGTAATTAGGTATGTTACACATCTTTTCAAGGTCGAGAAATGCCTTCTTCACATTGACAGTATCCATGATAAGACTGCTGAAGGACTGGCATCTGCTATTATATATGTGCTATCTAATTGAAGGCTGGACATGAAGAACTGTGCTGTTCAATAATATAATACAACATCTTCACTGTCAGGTGAAAATAAGGGATGTCAGGCCTTGCTTAGTAAAACAACAAAAATCTCTGCTCTATATTTCATGCATTTAAAATTGATAGGGTCCTGGGGTAAGGGGTTCTCCAGGGACTAATACTGCTCGAGGGGCACGTGCCCCCTCCCCTTTAAAAAAATATGGCCATGGGGATGGGGTCCCCAGTGCCTTATGAGGGTTGTGGAGGGGAGCCACACAGCTGCAACTCAGACTCTGTAGATAACCCTGCACCATGCATGAGCAATGGCCATGTGGTGTTGGCTGGCTCTGGATGGTTGCCTTCAGGGAGTTGGATGCAAGGGTTGGCTGCAAGCCGGGCCCTGTGGCCAATGCCATGCCACGTGTGATGAAAGTCCATGCATAGTGTGAGGTTGGCTTCCTGCAAGGGGTAAGGGGTTGCTGCCTCTGGTTTGGTTGGTGATGTCCAGAACCTGTTGCCAATTCCCTGCTGTGCACAATCAAAGGCTATGTGCAGTGTGGGTTTCACTGCCCCCCCTCTGGCCATGCGCAGCGGGGCGCAGTTGGCTTTAGATGGTAAAAATATTACTTTACGCAAAAAAACCTTAGAAATTCAATTAAAAAATAAAGTTGAAAGTAACATTATAGTTAGGTGTGATAAAAAGATCATTAGAAATTCATTGAAGAAGCCAAAGGTTAAGGTGATAGTATAGTTAGGTGGATATCTCAGTGGCAACATTAACATTTCGAACCAAAAACACCACAGAAATTCACCAGTTATAGTTATCGTAGCTGACGATAACTTGTGCCCCCACCATGCACTGTTTATGACCTTACATATTACATCACTCATGACATGTTTTATTTCATCATTTATGTGCAAAAGAACAAAACATTTATTGCTGCATAAAATTCATAAATACCATTAGACTATGTAAAAAAACACTGATGTACATGACCTCAATCCCTGATTCATAAATTTAAATGTTTAAAATCTTTTTGAAAACACTACCTATATCCATTTTAGAGGAAATTATAAAGATCCACTCCGACATTTAAACCGTTTGGTGATTTTGTATTCAAATTTAATATATATTGTTTCTCCAGCTGTCTTAGAAATAGTAATCGGTTGCCTCCTTGCCTCAGTTAAGGCACCACATTAATTACAAAATACTTCAGGCAGCTGAGATTGTTGTTAGGATGTTGTTTAAAATGTCGGGCTACAGGACAAGTGGAATCAGAATTAACAATAGCATTAACGTGTTGCATTATTTTTACATGAACCTGTAATATGTACCTCCTATGTAACGTTGCTTGCATGCACACTCCAAAACATACACAGCAAATTTGGTTTTACATGTCTATAGGTTACCCATTTTTACAGGTCAATGATGACATGGAGTGAGATATTGGAACATATTGATTCCAAATTGACATGCTCTGCAAGAGCTTCATTTGTAGAATTCTTTTATAGAAGAGAGCCAGTGTGTTGTTTCAATTACTTATGGGCTGCATCTAACCTGCACATTGCTCATTGATAGAGCTTTTCTAAAGGTTATAGTAGGTTTTCTGTAAAGTATATATATATATATATATATATATATATATATATATATATATATATATATATAACCTACTGGCGGTCGCCAGTAGGTAGTTATAGTTAGGACCTAGTTTCCATAGGAAATCCTCAACATTCTATTTGGATTAACTTTGGCCCTGGTGGATGAATCTTTGCGAATTTCTCAAAGAAGATGGCTCGGTCCGCTGCGCTCCTTCCCGGAAAGTTTGGGGGGGATTGGTGAAGCGGGGGCTGAGATAAAAGGGGGGTCCCAAAACGTGTTTTCTCCATGTTATTTTCCATAGGACGTTTAGACACGGCTACAGGTCGAACGGCTGAATGGGTTTATAAGAAATTTGGCAAAACTGTAGAGTCCGGCTCGCAGATTCCGCTTTTTTTGGAATGGTGTAAATCCGTTCAGTAGTTGCTGAGAAAATTAAAGTTAAAGTCAATTATATATCTGTAAGCGCGCACGGGTGTGCGCACTCCAGCGGCTGCGTGCGAGCGGATTTTTTTTTTTGCTGCGTGACGTGTGTTAACGTTCGATTCGAAGGAAATCAGGAAGTGTTGACCGCCATTTTGTCACTGCGAGTAAATATATTGTTCATTTGAAAGCGTTGGAACATGGAAAGGGGAGAAGGTAGAGATTGTTTTGCTGCGTAGGTTTTCTCAGGGTGTGCAGTAAGGTCCTTAAAGGCGAAAATATATATATTTTTTTTTTTGAAAAAAGTTGCGGGGTGCGCGCACTCGGGCGCGCACACTTATTTAGAAGAGTGTGAAAATGGAGATAAATCAGAAGTTTGAGTGCTTTGATATAAGGTGGCTCTGAAAAGAGCCCTTGTGTTAATTGAGTTTTTTCTGCATTTATAAGTAAGTAGCGATGCAGCGCCGGATGTTGCAGAGGAAGATTCTGTTTCTGTCTTCCTTCTTACTTAGTTATGGTTTTTTCACTCTCACTCCAGGCTTTTAGTCTATGGATGGAAATCCATGAACCTAGACTCACCTATGAAAATCATACTATTGATGCTTGACTGAGGCCAAGGAGATCAGAGTGCATGTGTGTGTAAGGTGATGTACCTTTGGGGAGATGATGTTACGTTTAAACGTAGCCTCTGAGTGCTTAGTTCGGTTCTGTTCTCTCACTGTTGTTGATTTAGAGCCCCAAATACAAAGGCTTGTTGTTGCTTGTGAATCCCCAAGTGTATATTTGCTCATACTGATCCATAACGCCCCGGCGTATCCATGTCGTAGGCTGCACGAGTGGGCGAAACTCAGCTGGCCGAGCAAGACTTGGGGAGGGGGCAGGAGTCAAGAGGAAACAAGGAGGGGTTTTCATCATTTGGGACAAAAAATATTTCTAAACCAATGAAAAGTTTTATTAACAAGTCACATGACCTGTTATGCTTACGTTACGCGCTCCGCGCCGCGCCCCGGATTGCTTCCGGGAAGCTGCGCTTCGCGCCTCGCGCACCGGAGCACTTCCGGGTGCGCTAACGCAGCGTGTCATATGACGCATTATGCAACAACGCGATACGTCGTTGGGGCTGCACCGGAACTGATTGAATTGGTGGTCTACAGTGTTTCTGGAAGTTTCAGACTGAAGCTGGCGTCAGCATGAGAGCACCCCGTGGCTACGTCGTGGCCATTTTGCGAGCAATCATGGCAGAAGCTCCCCACCGGAACTCTGCGGGAGTCGGGGGCCCCGGTGACTCTTGTAGAATCTTCAAGGCTGATGGGACGCTTTTGGGAATGGGGCCCATGCCGTAGCAGTCAAGCGTCCGAGTTCCAGGGTTGTCCAGAGCCATCCTTGCAGGCCAGGCCCAAGTCTGTGGAGCCGACCGCCATTTCCTGAGCTCCGTGGCAGCCGCCTGTCGCTGTACCGGAAGAGTGGGTGCAATTCAGCCGGATGGCGGGTGAGACGCTGTAATAGCAAGAGCAGGCGTAATTCAGCTGGCCAAGCGAGGCACTGTGCCGCAGGAGCGGGCGCAACTCAGCTTGTCGAGTGAAGCGCTGGGGTGTAGCTGAGAAACCTCCACCTGGGGAGGTGGGGGAGGCTCGTTCGCGCCGCCTCTCCCTTCCAGTGCACCCCACGCCGTCTCCTGGCACAGGTATATGTGATGGTTGGACCAGGGCACCGCAGGACGTGTCATCAGGTCAAACGGATTGTGGGACAAGGTCCAGAATGGAAGAGTCACCAAAAGGCTAAAAGTTCCGCCGGACCCCGGGAGCCGGCCGCCTATGTCGAGTGAAGTGCTGGGGTGCAGCTGAGAAACCTCCACCTGGGGAGGTGGGGGAGGCTCGTTCGCGCCGCCTCTCCCTTCCAGTGCACCCCACGCCGTCTCCTGGCGCAGGTATATGTGATGGTTGGACCAGGGCACCGCAGGACGTGTCTTTAGGGGTGTAGCTGAGAAACCTCCACCTGGGGAGGTGGGGGAGGCTCGTTTGCGCCGCCTCTCCCTTCCAGTGCACCCCACGCCGTCTCCTGGCGCAGGTATATGTGATGGTTGGACCAGGGCACCGCAGGACGTGTCTTTAGGTGAAACCCTGAACTATGGCACCCAACATCCAGGACTTATGACATTTGTGGAAGGCAGTGACATCTAAGAATCTCAGGGACCAAGCATATCCAGAGTCCTCCCCGGGGTATTTGCACAACGGTCCTCCACCCCTAGGCCGCCAGCTATGCTACCTTGACAGGAACAGTGTCATGCATTTGGATCGATGTTGCAGCAGGCTGCCATGTAAATAGTTATTTAATTAAACGTTTTACCCTGTTACTTTGTTGGTGTGTTGTATATATTTATAATATTTGCATAGGGTTTCTCGTTATTTTGGGCGGGGGGGGCGGCGGAGGAATTTCACTGAAAAAACCATGCATTTGGATCGATGTTGCAGCAGGCTGCCATGTAAATAGTTATTTAATTAAACGTTTTACCCTGTTACTTTGTTGGTGTGTTGTATATATTTATAATATTTGCATAGGGTTTCTCGTTATTTTGGGCGGGGTAGGCGGCGGAGCAAATTCACTGAAAAAACCATAGGTTATAGACCATATATAGTTAAATATCTCAAGTCCATCTCTGCACTCGATGGAGATACAGGTCGTCAATCAAAAAATGTGCTGGCCACCTCTAATGGTAATAGCGTGGCCAGGGCTTTTGTCAATCCCTCTGCAAATTGCACAGGGTGCTCTTGTTTGACATGCCGCACCATGGTATGTATGGAAAAGGAATATTTTTTTGTTGGATTTCCTCTTGAGAGAAACGAGTCACATATCGTGCAGGTTACTTTTGGTGCATTTACTTTCTTTTGATCTTCAGGATAAGTGAAAAATTGCCAGATGAAAGATTATTTTTTTCTTCTTAAAGGTAGTCGATCATTTTGTTCAGATTCGGAAGATGAATGAGATACGATAGCCATTTCACCAAAGTCTTCCGAAAAATGTAGGACGTTGTTCTCTCTTGAGAGTAGAAAAGATAGTGAGAGAAGTGGGTGGAGTGCTGCGTGTAAATTCCAGAATAGAAACTAGTAAGAACCAATTGGAAGTGTTGTTTTCATGTTGCAGCAGGCTGCCATGTAAATAGTTATTTAATAAAACGTTTTACCCTGTTACTTTGCTGGTGTGTTGTATTTATTTATAATATTTGTATAGGGTTTGTCGTTATTTTGGGCGGGGTGGGCGGCGGAGCCGAGCTATCTTGCAGCCATCATGGCGTCGAGCTCGGTTTCTCTCACTAGTTTCATATTTCTCAAGAGGGGTTGTTCCTAATGTTTCTATTTTAGCGAGGTGAAAAAGAGATCATATCAGTGGCCTATTGATTTTGCTCGATTCCTTTTGTTTTTTCTAATGATTTTTAAGTTAAAGTTTGCTAGCACGATACAGCGGCTAGTCCGCATTTTATATATGTCTTTTTTATTAGGGGTCTCCTCTGGTGGAGTCGGACGATCTACCTCTAATAACCGGTAAGTGTTCCTCTGAAGGAATGCGTCTTGAAAGTGGCTGACTGTAATGTATGATATTTCACTCAGTGACTTTCAGGCCCATGCTGTTTCAAAACTGTGCATGTGCTTGAAGCAGGCGTAGGTATTGACGCAGCATTGTGAATATAGTGCATTGGTGAGCCTTGCTGGAGCTGTATCACAGTTGCGATGCAACTCTAGCAATGTATTAGTTTTTGAGCACAGATGTGTTACGCATGTATGGTGTTTTTGTACCATGGTGCGCCACATTTCAAATGTGGCACACCATGGGTAACGGAGCACTACCATACTGTGGTGCACATTAACTGGTGCATATCTGGGTATGAAGTAGTTAACATGAATCTGCCCCATAGGTTACAAATCCGCGTTTAGTAGACTGTTTGGCCTTTGTAGTTTTATGTTTTTTCTGTTATTCTATGTAGGTATGTAATATTGCAAGATTTTTGTCACGAAAAAGAAGCCCTGAGTATTGGGTTTGTGAAAGATTGCAAGATTTTTAAAATTAAAAAGGAAAAATCATGGCATTGTTTAATATAGTATTGTAAATACTTATCTTTAACAATGATGAGAGAGTAAAAAAAGGTTAACCTGATGTTCGAAAGTTATTCACAGGCTTCTTTAGAGGAAGTATTCTATATGATTGTAGCGTGGGTGTTTCACTTTTTTATAGGTAATAGAATGCATTCTGCAAGCATGTAGTACTCCTCCTGCTACAGCATAAATATTCTTCAGTGCTTATTTTCATTTCGTAAGTGGTATTGAGACCGACACAGAACTTCAATGGATCGGAGGGGCTGTTCCTGTGCATCTGGAGGACTGCCAAGCCGTTGCAGCAGTGGGAGTGAGGCCTCTCACGACAGAGAACTTCAATGGATCGGAGGGGCTGTTCCTGTGCATCTGGAGGACTGCCAAGCCGTTGCAGCAGTGGGAGTGAGGCCTCTTACAGGGGCGTAGCGCAGCTCCTTTTGATGTTCACAATTGCAGATAACAGGGTAGAGATGTGAGAGAAGTGGGTGGAGTGCTTCGTGTAAATTGCAGAATAGAAACTACTAAGAACCAATTGGAAGTGTTGTTGTGAAGTCACATGACTTCACATGCGCGTCTCAGGACGTGTACGCGGTGATAGTATCTGGTCACGTACGCCATTTGGAAGTAGCGGTCTAATTCAGCGAAGTTTCAAAACGTGAAAAGGAGTAAATCCAAATATATCCAGATTTAATATATCTTCTGAGCTGGAATCAAGCATACAATTGTTAAAGTATAAAACCTTTTATATATTTTTTTAAAATACCAAGGTGTGTACATTCGGTCACACACGAAAGTTTAAAAAGACATTCAGCTCCATTTAATGAAAATTTTCATAATAATAAAAAAGAAGCCTAGGTTTACTGTCTTTGACGTAGTATAAGTTCTTTGATGGGTCTATGAAGAAATTTAATAAGTTGCAATCGCGAAGTTTTCCCGAAATATATAGGCGGGTGCGCGCACACGGTCGCGCACGAACGAAAGCCAAAAAAGGGGAGATAAACCCCCTTTATAATATGCTCCTGGAGCTGTTTTTGGTACAATGAGTTAGTTCTGAAAAGAACTTTTTTTTTTTTTTTTTTTTTAAACAAGTGTTATGTTGTTTGATTTTGGACCAGGGCACCGCAGGACGTGTCTTTAGGTCAAACCCTCAAGTATGGCACCGAACATCCAGGACTTATGCCATTTGTGGAAGGCAGTGACATCTAAGAATCTCAGGGACCAAGCATATCCAGAGTCCTCCCCGGGGTATTTGCACAACGGTCCTCCACCCCTAGGCCGCCAGCTATGCTACCTTGACAGGAACAGTGTCATGCAGTTTTTGATTTTTTTAACTTGAAACAACATTTTCATGTGTGACGCAGGATCAAAATGAAATGAAGAAATGTATCTTTTCTCGGGGCATTTATGACTCTCAATTTTTAGTTTAGTAAGAATGAGGCTCTGCTCTCCGTACAGAAGAATTTCTCCACACTCGTTGCATTTCATGTGCACCTTTGCAAGATATGGTCTCAAGTCCATCACAGCACTCGATGGAGATACAGGTCGTCCACCAGAAGATGTGCTGGCCACCTCTGATGGTAATAGCGTGGCCAGGGCTCTTGTCGATGCCTGTGCAAATTCCACAGGGTGCACTTGTTTGACATGCCGCACCATGGTATGTATGGAAAAGGAATATTTTTTTCTTGGATTTCCTCTTGAGAGAACCGAATTGCATATCGTGCAGGTAACTTTTGGCGCATTCACTTTCTTTTGTTCTTCAGGATAAGTGAAAAATTGCCAAATAAAAGATTCCTTTTTTCTTTTTAAAGGTAGTCGCTCATTTCCTTCAGATTCGGAAGATGAATGCGGGGCGGCAGCCATTTCAGCAAAGTCTTCCGAAGGATGTTGAACGTTGTTCTCTTTTGAGAGTACCAAAGATAGTGAGGGAAGTGGGTGGAGTCCTCCGTGTAAATTGCAGAATAGAAACTACTAAGAACCAATTGGAAGTGTTGTTTTCAAGTCACATGACATCACATGCGCGTCTCAGGACGTGTACGCAGTGATAGTATCTGGTCACGTACGCCATTTGGAAGTAGCGGTCTAATTCAGCGAAGTTTCAAAACGTGAAAAGGAGTTAATCCAAACATATCCGGATTTAATATATCTTCTGTGCTCGATTCAAGCATACAATTGTTAAAGTATAAAACCTTCTATATATTTTTTTTAAAATACCAAGGTGTGTACATTCGGTCACACACGAAAGTTTAAAAAGACATTCGGCTCCATTTAATGAAAATTTTTATAATATTAAAAAAGAAGCCTAGGTTTAGTCTCTTTGACGTATTATAAGTTCTTTGATGGGTCTATGAAGAAATTCAATAAGTTCAGATTGCAAAGTTTTCACGAAATATATAGGCGGGTGCGCGCAGTCGGTCGCGCACGAAAGCCTGGAAATGCGCCATCCATTTTATTGAGAACTGTTGCCGAGAGTGCGCACACCGGGTCGTGCACGAAAGTTTAGAAAGGCTATTTTTATTTACAGGCAAATTTTAATGCGTTGAAAAAAAGGCAAGGTACAGACTTTCTAATTCTGTATCGCTTTACAAGGAGTCTCTATGCAACTTGAACAGTGAAGAAAACGGCTTGTTTCTGAAAAAAATATTGCCAGAACTTCATTGACAAAAGTATAGGTTGTATACACGAGATATTTCTGAATTAGCATTTTAAAAACCAATGAAATTCACTGAAAAAACCATAGGTTTTACACACGGTATAGTTAGGAAGTAGCATTTACAAAACCTATGAAATTCACTGAAAAAACCATAGGTTTGACACCAGTTATAGTTAGCTGGAAATTTTACTGATATAAAACCAATGAAATTCCACGTTATAGTTAGTTGGACTCACTATAACTTGCGCGTGTAATGCACTGCTGATGACGTCACATATTACATCACTCATGACATCACTGATGACACCATCCTTGTGACACAGTGACAGACCTCCTTTCACTGTAATCTAACCCTTGAAACGCATATTCAAAAATAGAAACTAAAATGTTCAAAAAAATGGAGATACTCATACCAGTTACAACAACCAATTCAATAATTCCACCATCTATATACACATGCACTAATTCACCAACAGTTCTATATAGTCAGTCATACATATATTCACTAATCATATGTAGTGATACACGTACACATCCTGTTACACACCGACAGTCATCCAAAAGTTATTCACACACATACTCACACATGCAAATAAACTATTGAACATCCATTTATTTGCATAAACAGCTATACACACACTACCACTTTACTTCTAAGGAAACTTACACATACTTACTCTCTTAAAAAATCACTTATAGAAACACATACTAATTTAAAGAGGAACTCTTACAATCCCTCACTCTCACATATAGTCACTTATATACATCAATATTCACATATACTACATTAAAACATATGTAGTTACTGATAAAGACACTAATAAGACAGTCATTCACTCACTAACACAGACATATGCACACTAATCCACCCATACAGTCCTTCACATATGCTGTCTTGAAAACACATAGAAACAGAGACTCAGTCATTCTTGCATCTATGTACTAAGTAATACCCCCACCAAACCATGCAAACACTCATACTGATACTAAGAAAAACATCTAATAACCTATATACATACACATGTACCTACTCATCAACCCATGCAGCCACTTATACACAAAGTGAAACACTAATACATATATTTAAATATTTAAGCATTACTCAGTAATATATGTATTCACTAAGATATTCAATAATATATACATATGTAACACATATTTATTTTTCAGAAAGACACACATTCACTGGATGGTGTCATCAGTGATGTCATGAGTGATGTAATATGTGACGTCATCAGCAGTGCATTACACGCGCAAGTTATAGTGAGTCCAACTAACTATAACGTGGAATTTCATTGGTTTTATATCAGTAAAATTTCCAGCTAACTATAACTGGTGTCAAACCTATGGTTTTTTCAGTGAATTTCATAGGTTTTGTAAATGCTACTTCCTAACTATAACGTGTGTAAAACCTATGGTTTTTTCAGTGAATATATATATATATATATATATATTTATATATATATATATATACACACACACACACACACACACACATACACGGCGCGCGCGCGCACTGGAAAAAAACAAAGGTTACAGGAACATTATATTTAGGCTCAGATTTCACTCATACAAAGCCAGTGAACTTCAGCAGTTATAGTTGCATGAGCTAACTATAACTTACGCCCCTGCAATGTACTGCTTATGACCTCACATATTACATCCCTCATCACATGGATAGTGACATCACTGATGACATCACCCATTATGTTTTTTTTACATTGTCTGGGGCCTGGCCTCTAGTGTGGGTGCCCTGGTCCCACCCAGGGCACCCACTTAGAATGGTTGGGGACCGCTGGGGAGCCTCAGGGCCCCTGCGGTCCCTGCCGACTCCTCGCCTCATGTGGAAGCCAGCATTGCTTTTACAGAGAGGGATCTATTGACATACAGCTGCCTCTCTGTAAACGCAATTTTGCTCTGCTTTGAGCAAGTTAGACCAAAATGCTCTTCCTTGCTCAAAGTGGAGCACAGTTTGCTATGGTTTTGCGGAAGCGTTAAAGCTCCACCAAGCCATTTCAAACAGCTATGTGCCAGGGTGGGCACACTGGGACATAGCAGGTGCTGGCCCTGGGGGTGGTGGTCTCCAGGGCCATGTATGGCCCCAAGAGGGGTCTGGCCCTGGGGCCTCACTATGTGGCCCCCACCCTTTTCTAAAATAAAAAAGAAGTTGGGCCTCTGGGAGGTGGTGGTCCCCGGGGCACGGTGGGGGTCTGAGATCCCCCTAAAAATCCCCAGGGAGGTGAGGGTCCCCGTGGCAGGGCGAACACGCGAGGCCCCCAATGCATTAGCCCCAGGAAAGAGGCAGTCCACAGGGCTGTGAGGGAGGCCATACAGGCCTCCCCCTCACTAATTTCAATAAGGTGGTGGTCCCCTGGGCTGCGGTTGGGCCCATGCCATGGCACCCCGCATCAGTTTACATATGTTTGCCATAGAAGTGGCAGTCCCTGGGGCATAGGGTGCTGCATGGGCACCCCCGCATTATTAACACCTTCAATGCTAAGCTTTTGAGAATCCCATTATACATGAGGAGTTATCCTTGTCATTAGCACTGAACAGGCTATATAACATTGCCCCCAGCAGGGATTTGGCCCACCGGGGGATTCATAAAAAAGATACACACTAGCCTGCGTGTTTTTTTCTTTTGCCACAAATCCACGGGTCTACCTGCAAATGTGTCGCAAAATTCAATTAAGAAAAGATGTGCTTAACCCCCAGCGAGGTCCCTTTGGTACCCCTACCATACCTGGGGGTCAGGGTATTCCTACTGTGCCCCCTTTTCTTTTTCTTTTATGTTTTTTGTGGTACTTGGCTTGAAGCTGAGTCCCAAGGTGGCTGCCAACACTTCCTGGTTGAAAAAATGTTCTGGTTAAAATAAAAAAAAAGTCTGCTACATGGACATTCATTGTCAATTTTATGGAACTTATAGCCTTTTAAAATGTTTTTCAACTCCACTCAATACCGCATAAATACACTCTACATAAATCTACTCTATACTACATAGCAACAATCGACATAAGTACACTCACACCATGCCACATAATTCCCCTCAACATCATTTCACTCAACACCACACACTTTCATGCTAAATAACTCAACTCCACACATTTCCATTCCACACCACATAATTCCACACTAAACCACATAATTCCACTCCACAATGCAATTCCACTACACACCCCATACACCCAATCCACACCACAGAATTCCACATCATGCCACAAAATTCGACACCACACCACATCTTTCCACTCCACTACAAACCACTCCACAACACACAATACCACTCGTCATAAGGATGCTCCATGGCACATAATACCACTTCATATAATTCCAATACACTCAATACCACATCAGTACTATCCATATATTTCCAGTGCACACCATGTCACATAATTCCACGGCACATAACTCCATTCAGCTCCACACAATTCCATGCCGCAAGATTCCACCCAACAAAAATTCCAATTCAACCCACATGATTCCAATCCACATCACATATATCCACTCCACTCCATAACACATGGCTAAAACACATTGTCATTGACAACGCCAATAGCTCTCTGATTGCTGAGACCTATTGGCTTTACTGATGCTAGTTCCTCTATGCTACACCGGTTTGTTTTCTATAAATTTTTCTCCTTCAAAATGTATTAATTAATATAAATTGTTGTCATTAATAATGTTACTGTGTAGGTAATTAAACAAGACAAAATTATGATTGCCATCTACCTAGTTTATAGTAAGTTAAAATTCATTACTCTCTAGGACCAGGCAAAATTTCAAATATGCTGGTGTAATGTGCGTAATATCTGGTGTTCAACATTATGAATTTTTTAAGAAATTCCACAAAATTGTGCCATTATTGCACAAGGCATTATTGAGGGTCACTTAGGTGAAAAATCTTGTTGCAGGATCACCTGAACAATGGGAATTGACAGAACCTGAGCAGCTTTTGTTTGCAATACTTGAGTTTCTGTTATGATAATTTGTAGCATGTAGTGTGTTCTCAATCCAAAATGGAAAAAAGTGCAAGATGACAGATTTGCATTTCCCATAATTTCTGTTGCGACTTAAACGTAGAGGGGGGGGGGGACTTGCTGTTCTCTGTAAGTCCTCTCTGCCCTGCTCGATAAAATCTCTGTCAGTGGCCTCGGATCCGTTCGAGGCTCTGTATTTTTCTATTCTAGTTGCTCCCTCGGTCTCTTTTACTGGTATTCTCGTTTATAGACCTCCGGGCCCTAGAGCTGCCTTTAGCGGGGACCTTCTGAGAATTCTTGAGCCTTACTTTGGCAAACCCCATTTTTCCATACTGGGGGATTTTAATTTCCATTTGGAAAATCTAAGGGATACTGACACCGCTATGTTAGTGGACTCACTTGGAGCCTGTGAGTGTATCCAATTGGTGAATAGCCCGACCCATCGGGCAGGGCACATTTTAGATGGCGTATTCACCAACGACCCCAGACTCCTAGTCGGTACTCCGGTGCCTTTAGTTTGGTCTGATCACCTGACCGTACCTATTGAATTTGAACTCGGCCTGGTAGAACTGTCTGTTCTGAACATCGGTACCAGATGCCCGAAGAGGAGCTACAGGAGTATTACAAATGAAGCCCTTGCTCCTTACATAGAGACCAGTAGGCATTCGCCTTTAAAAGACGATGACAAGGCAGCTGACGGGTTGGCTGACTCTATCACTAAGGCTGTTGATGAGCTAGCCCCTGCATCTTATCGCTACTCGGCACGTCTTAAATCTTCTGCTCCTTGGTTCACAGAACCACTAAGGCTTCTGAGACAAGGCTGCCGAAGACAGGAGAGAAGATGGAGGAAGTCTTGGGACCCTATTGAAAGAGAGGCACATAAGGGTATGTTGAGAGAATACAAAGCGAGTATTATCCGGGAAAAACAGGAGTTCTTCTCAAATCTTACTACCTCCCTTACCTCTCCCAGGGAACTTTTCAAGATCGTGGATTCCCTCTGTTCCCTGCAAATGCCTGATCCAGTTGTGGGCTCACAGGAGCTCTGTAACAATATATCTGATTTTTTTCATAACAAAATTGAAGATATATGTCTTGCTTTGGAAACTCAGAGGAACTCCCTAGGGGATCTTTCTCTCCAAACCCTATCTAACCTAGAACTTTGGTCAAGAGACCCCTCCAAGAGTCTTACCCATTTCCCGCTACTTTCCCTTAATGGGCTTGAACTCTTGCTGGATAGGACCAAATCGTCCTCGCCGCTAGACCCATGTCCTCTGAAGATTCTTAAGGATTGCAGGCTTACGCTTCTCCCGCCCCTTCTCGAAGTGATGAATGGTGCCATAAGTCAAGGCACCTTTCCCTCAGCTTGGAAAAGGGCGATAGTGAAGCCTCTTCTGAAGAAGCCTACCTTGGACCCAGAACAGCTTAAGAACTTTAGACCCATCTCTCTGTTACCGGCTCCCGCAAAAATACTTGAATCTCACCTTAACTTACATCTTTCTACCTTTCTGGAATCCTCTGGGTTCTTGGATAGCTCCCAGCATGGATTCAGAAAGGCCCATAGTACCGAGTCAGCTCTTACTATGGTGGTAAATAATATTCGCCTTAAGGTAGATGCGGGTCAAACCACTGTGTTGGTCTTACTTGACCTCACAGCTGCATTTGATACCCTGTCTCCCTCTACGTTAACATCGCGTCTGAGGGAGGCATGGATCGCGGGTCCGGCCCTGAACCTTCTGCACTCTTTTTTACATCTAAGAGAGCAGAGAGTCATGCTTGGAGAGTTCCTCTCCCCTGCTAAATCCTTGCAGTATGGGGTGCCACAAGGGTCGGCCTTGAGTCCGACCCTATTCAAGATCTATGTGGCTCCCCTTGCTAGGTTAGTAAAATCGCAGGGGATGGAGGTTGTGTCATACGCCGATGACACTCAAATCATGGTGTCTCTGGCCCACTCTGTTACCACCTCCGCCATCAACTTCAGGACCTGTATGCAGACAGTCTCTGACTGGATGATTCAGAATTCCCTGAAGTTGAATGGCGACAAAACGGAGATTCTGGTATTTGGCAAGGACCGGGATGTCTGGTCTAGTGAGTGGTGGCCGTCATCTTTGGAAACTTGTCCATCTCCGTCCCTTTCAGCCAGAAACCTCGGCGTAATATTTGACACCCAATTGTCCATGACTCTTCAGGTCAATCGAACAGTAGCCACTTGCTGGGGGGTTATTAAAATCCTTAAAAGAATCACGCATTATCTTTCCCCTCCAGCACGTCAGCAGGCGGTGGTTGCATTAGTGGGTTCCAGGTTGGACTATTGTAATGCACTGTATGCAGACTCCAACAAGGGACTCATTCAACGCCTACAGATCGTACAGAATGCGGCTGCTCGATTTGTTTTGGCTCTTCCCAATGCATCCTCTGCCACAACGGCCAGAAAGAGCCTGCACTGGCTCCCTATACACCTGAGGATCTCTTTTAAGATCTTGTGCTTGGCCTATAGAGCCCTTACAGACGGTCCTTTGGACCCTCTAGGTGCCCTGTTAACCCGCTATTTGCCCAGTATAACCCTCAGATCATCGGAGATGAATCTGTTGGTGGTTCCCCGTGCGAGGAAGGTCCGCTGGGGTAGTAGAGCATTTTCCATCGTTGCTCCTAGGCTTTGGAACTCTCTTCCATTGGAAATTAAGGCCCAACCTTCCCTGCCCCTGTTTAAAAAAGCGCTTAAAACCTGGTGCTTTATCAAGGCCTACCCACAATGATAGCATATCTGCTAGAGTTAGATTCCGTTTTTGGTTAGGCGCCTTGACGCCCATTGGGCTTAGTAGCGCAATATAAATTTGTTTTCATTTCATTAATCACGGGTGGGGCGGGGGGTTGTGCAGGGTGGGGGAATGGGGTAAATGTACTAGGTTTTTTTTTTTAAACGTATCTGTCCGCCGGCCGGGCGGACCCTGCATTTTCACAGCCCCAACTCAAGCTCCTGTTCTCCTCTCCTGCCTCCGGAAGGAGCAGGAAGCAGGCAGCGTCCCTTCTCTCCTCTAGGCCAATCACAATGCTGCAATGGCAGTGTGGTGATTGGTGGGGACGCTGCCCAGCCTGGCGCCTATTGGGAGGTCATTTTCTCCATGTATGCTGTATTTCAGCCTGCATGGAGAGAGGGAAGAGTGCGCTTGATTGGTTTGGACGTCCACAGAGGGCCAACCAAACTAGTCATGCTCACTCAGGACTGCGCACACCACTCCTTCCCTGCCCAGCATTGTTTGTAAAGCAGCCCGGCCCACCCACCTACAACCATACACTTCTGCTTTCTCTCAGAGCGAGATACACAAATATAAAATGATAGTTTTACCATTTTATATTTCTGCTTCTCACACTCCGAGAAAGCAGTGGGGGGATGCTCCTCTGCCCTAGTGTAGGAGCCGCCCCTGAATAATTTAGCATTATCTTTATGGAATTCATGTAATCACGCAAAAGGAAACTACATGAATTTCACACACCTCTATAAATCAATGTTCAGTCCAGCATTTATATATTCAAATATATATATCTATACTAATATAATAAAGAGAAAACCAAACCTTTGAGGCGGGTAAGCTCAAGAACTACAGCACCAATCGGAACACCCAATACAGCATTGCAAACAACAGTATCAGCAGATGGTCATAGGCTATACAGCAGCCCAACATATACATTAGAAGGGGAAAAGAACGTTTTGTGAAAAGTAGTCCGTTGTGGGCGTGTGTGTTGTGGGATTCGGCAAAAGAGAAGCGTTCTGTGTGGGACTAGCGTTCCAATACGAGTGGGCGTGTCCTTTACCATTGTTTTGGGCGTTGGACGTTGACGCGATGTTGTGCGTCTAAGTGGCGTAGGCTGGAGCGGCCAAACAAGTTCGGGGATGGAGCGAACACACACGTTCGCATATTGCAGGGGCGTAGGCTTGAGCGGCCAAACACGCTGGAGTGGCCAAACACATTCAGGGATGGAGCGAACACTGGAAAAACACGTTTGCGGCTGGAGGATGTTAAGGTACAGTGGCGTCGGCTACAGCATGCCCGGACAAAGTCGGGACGGGCTGCTAGTATATATATATATATATACAACAAAAAATATACAATCAAAACACAAATAACACAATAATAACTTATATTATTACAACGCTGTACAGCCTTCAGAGTAACATAACTCCATCACTCAGGACAGTTTTGTACATGCCAGATCCATAAATTAAAACAAAAAAAGTCCACACATTTTGAGTCTGTGGCACTAAGGTATATTATTAGCCCATTCACACTTTTTCTGAAGCTCAAAGATGATAACAAGAAAGGATTCAATAATTTTCCTATGAGCACACAGTAAGCCCTAACAAAAACAAAGCAGATGGACTAAAGAATATTCTTGATCACAGCATATTCGACAAAATAACTTCCATCCACTCCTTTTCAGCCAGATCTAGAGACCAGCTGAGGGAATAAGCAGAAACAAAGACTAATGAGGTAATCTAGTATATACGGTTTGAAAAGGTAAAACATTAACAGATATACACTCAATGATTCATTGTGCAACTTTGTGGCACCACTTTGGGTTCTATTTTACTCACCAGTAACTTATTAATCAATATCAATAGTTGTATATCTCTGGTGTTGGTCAAAGTAATGGCTATATTTATGTCACACACAAAACAGTTCTCATTTTTACTGAGCACTTTGCTCCTGGGTGCTGAGCTTTTATTAACATCATGTAGTCATTCATTTAGGCAGTATGCTGCCTTGTCGTCATATAAATATTGATTGTAGAGAATAAAAAAAAGCACCTGTTCTGTAAATTTGGGTCTATATATTTTTTTTTTATTAAGTCCATGTGCATTGATTTATGTTTCTCAACCTCTTTGGATTCAAATTTATCCAAAGAAATATATGTTAGACTCACTATCAAAAATATCTAAAATAGGGGCGTGGCTTGGTCAGCCAACATGGCTGACGCAGCTTGAATAAGCTCTGCGCTTCCACCTCATTAGTTCGCCATGAATCCTGTAATTATCAACTTGGTGCAGCCCATCGGCAGCCCTAAGGACTGCCAATCTGCTTAGTGCACCCGGCGAGGTGCAGGAATCTGATCGCCGGCGGTAGATCAGGGGAGGACATTGGGACTGTGTGGGATGTCTTGAGAATTGGGCCTGATGCTGCCAGCCTGCCACCCGAACCTGAAGGGCCGGCCGTGGCTCAAGCCCTGCAGTGAGGAGAGTGGTAATACGGGGAGCTTGGGAGGGTGCGCCGGTGTGCTGGTTTCTTGCCTGCTGGGGCCTGTTGTTGGGTGGCTGTTTTTGCCTCCGAACCCAGTCCTGGTCATACGGGAGCCTTGTCGGCCCAGTCTAGTTCTCTGCTGGAGTTGCAGTGTTTGCTCAGGCCTTGATTTCGGTGGGTGGGGGGGGTAGCCATCTTGGGCCTCCAGAGGTGAGGCGGGAGGCTCGTCCCGCCATGCTCAGGATGCCTTCCCGGCACTCTCTGTTACCGAGTGCTCCCCAGGGCGAGATACACGGGGATCCGGCATGGAGGCTTTGCCTTCTCGGCTTGCGGAACACATCTACCCCGTTTGCCTACCAATTAGGTGTACTGCGCTTACCCCTTGGCTGGAGAGGACCAGGTGGACCAGGGGCCTGTGCTCACGCCTCGACCTGGATTCAAGCGGCACTGGGGACACCATCTTGGTGCCCCTGCGGCTCATTGTAAGCTAATTCTAGCCCCATTTTGGCCATATTGAACACGTCTTGCTGCTGACTCGGGGCTACGCTACTGGGGCCGAGGTGTGGTGCAATACCCTCGAGCTGATTAGCAGGGAGATGTAACAGGACCGCATAATGTACCCTGCAGACATAGGACTCACACAGTGCAATTGATTACTGCACATCATAAGAAGTCAGCCCTGCATTACAGGTGTGGTTGGGGGTGTGTGCCGTGCTGGTGGTCCTGATAGAAGGGCCTGCTTGGCTCCCTGCTGTGGGCTGCGTAGGCGTCTGGGCTAGGCCTGGTACAGCTTGTGGCCTGGCAGTAGGGGGTTTCCGTGAAGGCAGGCTCTCGGCACTCTCCCTGGTGCGCCCCCAGAGTGGCGAACTGGCCTTGTCACGACATTGACTGCCACACCGAATCCTGAACAGTATTTCCCCGGCAGACCCGAGGTGACTCATTTGCGGAACATAATCGGGAAAGATAAACCAGGCACTGTGAGTCTGAAACAAAGTACCTTGGACCAATACACTACAACAGCAAGCGGAGGATCCACACCTGGCCCATTACCAGATAATGCAGCTCTTTTGGCGGCTAATAGAGAAGCGAGAGACATGCTAGATGCCAAGATTGGCGCAGTTGGCAGCGAAGTTTCCTTCTTACGCCAAGACCTGAGGAAAGCCGCCGACCGCTTTACAGAAGCTGAAACACGGGAGCCCTCCATGGATGATAATGTGACAACCCTACATCAGCACGTCAATAAACTAATGGTCATCTTTCAAGACCTAGCTACTTGGGTTGAAGATGCCGAAGGCCGCGCTAGGTGCAATAATCTCTGTTATGTTGGTGTCCCGGAATGATGCGAGGGCAAGTCTATGAATCACTTCCTCACCTCGTGGCTCAAAGATCTGCTGATATGATCTCCACGTGCTTTGTGGTCGAGATAGGGATGCAGTGTTACAGTTTGATCAGTCACATAAGGATAAGCTAATCTTTGACTCTAGGCCTATAATGATTTTTCCAGATTACACCCGTCTAGTGCAACAGCAAAGACAGTCCTTCACAGCAGCAAAACGGATACTGCGTGACCTTAATATTTCATATATACTGCTTTACCCTGCCAGGATCCATGTTGTGTATAACTCTAAGACCCACTTTTTTGACTCACCTTAAGCAGTTTTTGCCTGGTCTGATGAAAGAGCCCATTTGAAACCTCATTCACCGCCGCCATTAGAGTCCAACTCCTCTAGGGGCTTGCAACGAAACAGGTCACGCAGGACGAAATCAAAGCGACGACATCGTTCCGGTTCCGATCGGTGCTCCTCCAGCCCAGAGTATGTATCCTGATCACTCCAAGGCCTGTGGAGCCTCCATTTGCTCAGGTTTAACTGGTCATTGATTGGAATGACTTTGTCTACCCTGCACCAAGCAGAGGTGGACTTTGTACATTGTGGCTGACCTGACCCAGACACTTGTACCCCAATGTTAATGTTCAATGGTAATGTTGGGATTCATTGGCAGGGGAGCCCTGGGATCTCCAGTTGGGGTCCTGGGGTGTTCCATACCGGGACAGATGATCCTAGCTCTCTGCAGTATTGGGAGGAAGGGGGGACAAAAGGAGGGGTGTTTTGGGAGTTTAGAGGTTTGTTTGTTCCGGTTCTTTCACACACAGACACTCATCCCAGTCTTCATTAGGTACGTCAGATTTTTTTATACCCAAAATCGATATATGTCCACACAGTTGGCTGCCACTCATGTAGGTGACCTCACAGTAGTAACGTGGAATGTTCGAGGGCTGCTTAATAAAATCAAACAGAGTGCTGTCCATTGGCAAGCTAAACGATATGGTACTGACATTCTCCTCCTCCAGGAGACTCATTTATTCGGCTGTAAGGCTCCTTGCCTAGCCAGGTTTGGGTATCAGCAGGTATATCATGCAGGTTTCTAGGGGCTCCAAAGGGACGGCTATCCTCATTCATCAACGTGTCTCCTTCATCCATATTAAACACTGGGTAGATCCTGGGGGTCAATATGTCCTTCTGTCGGGCACACTCTTTGGGGAATCAATTAATCTAGGCAGCATCTATGCACCCCTGCCTTTGTGGAACACGTTTGTGGAGAGTATCGCCAGTCAGTGGAGCGAACTCCCAGATGGCCTGTCTCTCTTGGCCCTGCTACTTACCTAAATCGAGAAGGCGATCCTTGATAACCCACTGTGTGAATTTATATGATATTTCCTATTTCCTCCCATTGACTTCTATTGAGCTTAATTGCACTCAACAGTGATTTAATTTGTGAACTTTGAAAAATCATAACTTAAAAACCACTTACCTTAGAATGAAGTTCTTGGCCTGAACAGCTATATAAAAATAAATGCTATTTTTACAAATTGGTCTTGGATTTATTCTTGAGGGTGAGTCTCATGTAATTCCTCTGTGAGTGTTAGATCCCACCCAGACAGGTTTTAGACCCAAACACGGAACTGAGTCCGCCCTTCTCATGGTCACCGAGGAATCCAGAAAAATCTTGGATCAAGGAGGATCAGTGGCAGTGATCCTCCTTGACCTCAGCGCGGCTTTTGATACGGTCAGCCACGACATCTTGCTGAACCGTCTGACTAGTGTCGGTATCAAGAACAAAGCATGGCTATGGTTCAAGTCCTTTTTGAAGGACAGAACCTTTCGAGTATTCGACGGTGAGTCAGTGTCCACTAGCAGACCATTGAGGTGCGGGGTCCCACAAGGCTCCTCTTTAAGTCCTGCGCTTTTCAACATCTATATGAGGCCACTGGCTGAGGTTGTCCGTCCTTTTGGAGTCAAGATCATCTCTTACGCGGACGACACCCAGCTGGTGGTCTCATTGGCGCAGGAGGCTGACATGCCAATGGGAGGAGGGCTCAGAAAGTGTTTAGAGGAGGTAAAGAGCTGGAGGGCCTCCTCTTCACTCAAAATAAATAGGGACAAGACGGAGCTGATGCTTCTGGGCCCCGCTGATCCTAGTTTCTTTAGCTCCTTGTGGCCTCCCTGTCTGGGCAACCCCCCCGCACCCAAGGATAACATCAAGAGCCTTGGGGTGTGGCTGGACAGATCCCTCTCATTTGACATCCAAGCCACTAAACTCTCGGCTACCTGCTTTGGCCTTCTCAGGATGTTAAAGAAAGTTCTTCCCCTTTTACCCATGGAGGCCAAGCAGGTAGCCATCCAGGGTTTGATCCAGTCCCGCCTGGATTTTAACAACGTCCTCTACCTTGCTGCTCCAGACTACACACTGCGGAGACTTCAGACAGTGCAGAATTGTGCAGCTCGCACACTGCTTCAGCTCCCACGCAGACAATCAGTTAGAGCTGGTCTGATCAGCCTACACTGGCTGCCAGTGCGCCAGAGAATCCACTTCAAGGCCATGTGTATTGCCCACCAGGCCTTCTGGGACACAGGTCCTATGATCACCCGTGACCTAGTCACCCACTACCAACCCAGCAGAAACCTCCGCTCGAACCAGGCCTTCATGGCTACCGCCCCCAGAATAAAAAAGGCTAGATCAGGCGGTAGGACCTTCACCCACAATGCATCCAAGACGTGGAACGCCCTTCCCCTTCATCTGAGAGCTAACCCCAATCTCTCCTTATTCCGTAAACAGCTAAAGACATTCCTTTTCAACTCTTCACAGTAATTCTCTGCTAGCAATTCCTGCCTCCGCTAATTATCTCTGTTGGTTCCTAGCGCTTGGACGCCCCTGGGCAGCAACCGCGCTCTACAAATTCACATACAATTACAATTACAATTACAGTAGAACAAATGCTTAGCACTGCCCTCTGATAAGCCTAACTGCTTGTTACAGTACCACAAAAAGAAGGTTAGTATTATCTACTTTTGCCTCTGTATACCAGTAAGAGATCCACTGGACTATGTGTCCAGTGCACATCGATTTAGTATACTATATAGAGATCTAGCTTCCTATACTGGTGGATCAGCAGTTGGATAGAAGATTTTGCATTTACTGACACCTCTCTATCAATGAGTCACCACAAGACTAAATCTAAAAAGTGTCTTTTGCCTAGTTGTATTTTCTCAATTGGTTTAATTTTAAAACATTTTTACAAATGAACTGTTAGGGTCTTGGCTAAGTTCCTGAAACCAAGTGGTTAGAAATTAAGTCTCTTACTGTTGAGGACAAAGTATTTTTGTTTAGTTTTCTTTCCTCTCCAAAAAGGTACCAACTTTAGTAGACATAGGGCCATATGTATGAAGACAACGAATTGCGATTCTGAAATAGCGATTATTACCGAATCGCAAAATCAGAATCGCAAATCGGGATGTAACAACGCATTCGCAAATATATAGCGATTCGGCCAAAATCGCTAAATATTTGCACGATGGGTATCAGCGAATACTTAAACGCCAAAAGTCGCGAAATAGTGAGTTCGCACCCCAGAAATCGCTATATAGCGCGACCGCACCCCAAAATTCGCTATATTGCGTGACCGCACCCCTAAATTCGCTAAATTGCGATGTTCCCACGGGAAAAATCGCAATTTAGAGAATTTCTGGAAACATCTAATCGCTGTCCTGATGCTTTATGATGACATCACCATCCAGGAAGTGAGTGATTTCCCATGGTGCTTCTGGATTGAGACAGAGAGTGTGAGAGTGTTGTTTGGTACTCAGGAGCCATGGCAGAAGTTGGAAACCAGGATGTCCCAGCAAGCCAGCAGGAGCAGCAAGCAGGGGAAGCAGGCAGGAAGAGGAAGCTCAAGTTCTCTGAGGCTGAACTAGAGACCCTAATCACCGAAATGGTGCCACACCATGAGGCATTATTTGGGACCAGTTCCCACAAGGTGCCAGAAGCCAGCAAGAGAAGGATTTGGGAGGGCATCCAAGCCAAAGTGAATGCCCTAGAAGTGACCCACAGGACAGTTGAAGTGTTGCGGAAGCGCTGGTATGACCTGCGCCAGCGCTCCAAGGAGAAGTTGGCTGCCAGGCTGGAGCAGTCCCAGTTCACCGGCGGGGGAACCTCCAACGTCCCTGACTCTACACCACTGGAGGAGCTGGTAGAGGGCACACTGCCTCCACAGAGTGTTGCGGGCGTGTCGTGCTCGACAGCTCAGCACAACCAGCTGCAAGACCAGGTAAGAAGCATGCCTCCCCACCCTAAACCACCCCCAGAACCCCCTGCAGCGACCTAGGGATTAGGGGAACCACATGTCAGGCTAGAGCAAGTACACAGGCAGGCACAGCAATGCATTATGGGAGATGTAGTCACAATAGTCTGTAATGTAGAATGCAGCATCAGAATTTCACATTGTACACATGTGCAGGTCAGGAAAGGTGAATGACACAAGTAAAGTCAGGGAACACTGTGAAAAATGTATTATAACATCACATGTAATGATAAAATAAGTAATGTGTGCTGTTCTATCCACAGCACCTGCAAGTGGGAAGGCTACAGCCAGTGCAACTGAGACAGGACCCCAAGCCTCAGGAGAAGGCAGCCATGGCCATGATCCAGATGGGAAGGACAGTCCTTGCATCCGACCACAGGGACACAGTAGGAGGAACGTGAGGCCATTCAGAATAATGGATGATGAGGAAGAGGAAAATGAAAATGTGCAGTCTGATGCACCAGTACCCCAGCAGCAGGAGTCCAGAACAGAGTCCAGAGGCAGGCGTAGACCCCGCACGGCCATCAGCTCCAATGTGCAACAAGATGAATCAGTGTTTGCCGG
This sequence comes from Lissotriton helveticus, assembly GCF_964261635.1. NCBI lineage: Eukaryota > Metazoa > Chordata > Amphibia > Caudata > Salamandridae > Lissotriton > Lissotriton helveticus. The sequence goes on from NC_136068.1 coordinate 1,107,055,700, forward strand.
CCTAGAAATGCACAAGCTTCAGGTTCACCGCCTGCAAGCGAAACACATGAAGGCCATTCAGAGAGAGATCAGGGCAGGGAACAGAGGACTACGTGAGGAAATCAGGGGGGCTGTGCAGGAGCTGACTGCAGAGTTGAGAGCTGAACGCACAGCCAGGCGCAAAGAAATGGCCCGCATGGACCACTACACGCGCGCTATTAATCACCTCGCCTCCTCCACCAAAATGCTGGCAAGGCGTGCCATAGAGACCCAGCGAGAGTTCTCACATGGCATCCAGGACATAGCCACTGTGGTAGTGCAGTCAACTGCCACCCTGGATGAGCTGCGTGTGCTGCGTACTGCTGGACCCGGGGTGCTTACCCCCAGTGAGGAGGACTCACAGTCGGTGCGGAGCTCAAATACACCACCACCCACTGTTGAGAGGCGCCGTAGTGCCCGGAGCAACAGGCCTGCCACACAACATTAGGGACTGCAGCAAAATGACTATTCCACACAGGGGGGATATGGGGCCAGCAACAGTGTAGCACTTGCTGTACCAATGACTGATTTAGTTTCACTGTGATTGAAACATGTGCTTTGGTTTAGGAGAGTTCATCCAGCTTTTTTTGGATGTGTGACATTGTTGGTATTGGAAATTAAACACGTTTGCAGAGCAAGAAGTTGTCATTGTATCATTTTCACTCACCTAGAAGTAGTTCCGCATGATCTCATCACGCCTCTGTCGCCCAGCTGCAGCAGCAGCTACGCCAGCTTCCATGTGTATGGGTCCGGGTCCCTCCACATCAGAGGTATCTGAGTCACTCAACTCCATAGGTGTCCCTTTCCTGGTTGCAATGTTGTGGAGCATGGCACAAGCTACAACAATTTTGCAGCACGTCTCAGGGCTGTATTGAAGGGCTCCTCCACTTTTGTGGATGCATCTGAATCTGCTCTTCAAAATGCCAAATGTTCGCTCGATGGTGCCTCTTGTGGAAATGTGTGCCCGGTTGTAGCGTCGCTCCCCAGCAGTGGCAGGATTCAAGTAGGGTGTCAGGATGAAGTCCCGGACTGCATAGGCACTGTCCCCTGTGGGTGGAAATGTTTAAAGGTCAGTCACTGTGATGCACATGCTGGTCATGAGTAATATGGGCTGACAGTGTGTGCTGTTACCTAGTAGGTATCCCTCTCCAAATTCCCCTCTTGAGAGTCTACGGTATAGCCCACTGTGACGGAATATGAAGGCGTCATGTGTGCTTCCTGGGTACTTTGCCACTATATCGGTGATTATGTTTTTGGCATCACACACCATCTGTATGTTCAGTGAGTGGTAGCATTTCCTGTTCCGGAATACATACTCTATGTTTGAGGGGGGTGAAATGGCAATATGTGTTCCGTCTATACATCCTATGACGTGGGGGAATTGGGCTATGTTATAAAATTCCTGCTTAGTCTGTGCTTGTTCCTGTGGGGTGCTGGGGTAGTGTACGTGATGTTGCATCCTATGTGTCATGGCGTCGAGGAACGCATGGAAAAAGCGCGACAGGGCACTTTGTGACACCCCTCCTGCACTGGCTATGACCCCCTGGAGACTACCTGAGGACAGCAGGTGTAGTGAACAGAGGACCTGGATGTGTGTGGATATGGCTTGTGTCCTGCGGGTGGGGTGTTCTAGGTGGGGCCTGAGTTCCTCAATCAATTCAAGTATGCTTTCTTCCTCCAGTCTGTAATGGGTGTGGATATCCTCATCAGTGCGTTGGAAGATGGTGGTGCGCAACCGGAATATCCTCTCCTGCCGTCTCCTCCTCTGCACCAGAGCTCTCAGTCTTCGCCTCCTCACTATCATGTACAACCCGGACATTGTGGTAGGGAGTGTGTTGCATTCTGGGTTTCAATTTATACTTTGCACCTGTTTACACCTGCTCCCACTTGATGGTAATTGCGATTCCTTATTTTGCGATTTTGCTTAATTCGCTATTTGCGATTGGTTGATACATTCCATTGCGATTTCGGAATAGCGATTTCGGAATAGCGATTTCAACTTTAGCGATTCTCGCTAACGGGTTTCATCGCAAATTTGGAAATCGCTTTTGTATTCGCTATTTAGCACTTTCGCAACGTTTGGGATTCGCTATTTAGCGATTCCTTATTTGGCAAGCGTTTTTTGCTTCATACATTGCGATTAGCGATTTTTTAGTCGCTAACGCTATTTTTAACGATTCGCAGCGTTTGCGACTGATTTTTGGCTTCATACATATGGCCCATAATCAGTGGTACAGAGAACCAGGCTCAGGAGCTCAACCTGACTCCTTGCCTGGACATGTTGTAAGCAAGGCTAAGGGCTCTCTGCAAAGGCTAATGTATAAAAGTTGGCTCTCATGCTACCATAGTGAAGCTTAGAAGTGCTTTTGGCAGAATTTGAGATAGATAACCCAGAACTAGTAGTTCCTGTGAGGATCAGAATACTGAAGAGAATCCTTCTGAGGAGAATCTATCCCCTCAGGGGCAGAGGATAAGCCCTCAGCGAAGGGGCCCATGCTAGAGAGACTGACTAGGAGGTTGAACTTAGAAGCTCAATTCCTGGACATATAAAGACAAAGAAAAGTGATGGGCATATAACCCATCTCTGGTGGCAGCAATTTTAAAACTAGGGAGAGAGAAGATTATTTTGACCCCAAACTCCCCAAAAGAGTTGTACCTAAATATACAGGGGGTGATGATATCACCAAGTTGTTTACTGCTTTCAAGAGTGCTTGCATCAGTAGCAAGGTAGCCAAACAGAAGTGGGGCTCTCTGTTGTGGGAACTTCCTCAGGAAAATACAGGGATATACTCCTGACATTGAATGAGAAAGATCCTTAGTCATATGACCTCATGAAAGGTACCCTGATTGAGAGCTTTGGACTCACCACTGAGGAATACAGGATTGAATTAAGGGAGACTCTAAAAACTCAGAGTCAGTCCTGAGTTGAATTTGTAGATTTTTCAGTGAAAACACAAGGAGGTTGGTTAACAGGTAACAATATGCATAACTATTAAGGGCTTTACAATATAAGTGTACAAGAGCATCTATTGTGTAATTGTTGCAATGAGTAGTTACATCACCATCTGGTAGACCTAGGTCCAGTGAAAACAAGGGAACACAAGGGTAACCAAGACTACCATTGGTGGGGTGACCAAAATAAAGTGTCCAAAAAGACACCCCCAAAGGAAAGATCTTGACCAAAAAGAGAAAACCAAAAATGAGTCTTCTAAAGGCCCTCAACAACCTGTTCAGGAGGGTGGGCCCAGAAACTCTTCAACACTCGTTGGTAGATACCAGGGCAAAAACTGGCATCCCAAAAAGGCTTACTTTTTATTTTTTACTTTCAGGCAGTTGGATACCAAACTGGAGACCCTAGCTGTAAAAACAAGATAAATTGCCTCTAGTACACCTGCAGTAAATGCAATGGTAAGTGTCCAGATGGGATCACAGGTGGGTCCTGACTATGCCAGAGAGCATGCTGATGCATCTCTATTCACAGAGGGTGGAGTGGATACAGTATCCCAGGCTGTCTGGCCCAGTAACCTGGAAAAATACAGACAACAGCCAAATAAAAATAGAGTTAAAGGTAAAGCTCTGTGTGAGACTGCTGCCAGTGTCGCCATGGTGAATGAGCAACTGGTGTCCTCAGATCAGTACTTGCTTGGGGAGATGTACACAGTCCTCAATGCAGACAATCAGCCTAAGGTCCGTCCAATGGCGTTGGTGTCCTTAGAATGGGGAGAGGTTACTAGCCACAAAGGGGTGGGTATCTTCTGCAATTCATTTCCAGTGTCTCCTTGGTAATGATTTGGAGACCTCAGCATGGGCTGAGGTAGAAAAGAAAACCCATGAAGCTATGCTGGGAATACCTGAGTGGGTGTGTGTAAAAACAAGAGCCCAGAGTAGACCCCAGGGTAGAAATGAAGTGTGAAGTCTTGTGAAGGGGTACTGGACCCGTACACCGAAGATAGAGAAGAAAAAGTACAATACAAAATCCAACTTCCAAGGATGCAGATACACATCGAGGGACTTTGAGACCTCTAACACCCACTCCATGAGTGACCCAGCTGTCCCTCAATCATACTGCAACCTGCCTGCCACTGAATGTGAGGATCATCTCAATGCATGATGCTCTGCTGTCCTATGTGCTCTGCACCCAGCCCGCCCGCCCTGAGTAACGACAAACCAGCTGTGCTCTCGTTTTCCTGAGGCACTGGCACTCTTCCCCCTCACCTGGCTTTACTGTTAAGTCCCTCTGTGCAATGTGTTTTCAGGTGGACCCCTTCTTCTTAGCACCTGCTACCAATGAACTCAGAGCCTTGCTCCCTGCTGAATCCAGGAGGCTTCCAATCTTCCGCTGCTGGAACATTGGACCTGGTCTGCTACTTACCTAAATCCAGAAGGTGAACATCAAGAACCGACTATGTGGTTTTATATGATTTTTTCTATTTTCTCCTATTGACTTATATCGTGCTTAATTGTGAGCAACAGTGATTTATTTTGCAAACTTTGAAAAATCCTAACTTAAAAAGTACTTACTTTAGAAGGAAGTTCTAGATCTTACAAATTATATAAAAATCAATGTTATTTTTACAAATTGGTCTTGGATTTAGTCTTGAGTCTGTGTCTCATTTATTGCTTCTGTGAGTACAACAAATGTTTAGCACTACCCTCTGATAACCCTAACTGCTCGCCCACACTACCACAAAAAGAGCATTAGTATTATCTACTTTTGCCTCTGTATACCAGTAAGGGATCCACTTGACTCTCTGCACAGTGTACTTTTGTTTAGTGCTCTACATAGAGAGCCAGCCTCCCACATCAGTAAAATAAAAACTACTGGTCAAAGCTGTAAGGGAGTCTCTATATCAGGGGTACTCACAAACATTTCCCCACAGGCCGAAATGCACTGTCAGGTTTAACTCACTGGGGACAGCACAAATGACTGGGGGGAGGGTATGTGTGTGGCTGGGTTATTCAGAATTGGGAGGAGTGATTCAGGAATGGGGGTGGGGCTTAGCTGAGCATGACATGGCATGGTGGGGAGTACGGTGAACGAAATGTAGCATGTGGAGAGAAACCCAGCATGGAGTACACAAAAATTTAGCTTTAAATAAACTGCTACAAAGATTGAGAGAAGGCTGCAATGTGTAACAAACATGTGGATATGTTTGAAATGTAACAATTCCAAAGGATGTACAAGTAATTCATAGAACACATGCCCCTTGTGGTATAAATCAGACGCAGTGATGTACGAATGATAAGCTCTATCAATTGAAAGTACATTCAACCCAAATTTTTTTTAGTGTCTTTAATTCTGATAAAAAAAGTAGTATTCCATTTAGGTACTTACCGCATTCTGATTATTAGTTGTCACTGGCAATGTTGGAGAAACGTCAATCAAATTAATATTCAAAAACGGAAAGTAGCTGAGGTATATGTAGTACCGCCATATCACACATGAATAGCTTCAGTGAAGAAGACATGCAGAGTGTTTGCCAGTGTGCAAGAGTTGTGGTGCAAGACTACATATGTTGATGCTGCTCAAGGAGTGCTACTATGATTTGAAGGCCTTATCATGAATGTAAAACAGTAAGTACAAAGGCAAATAGCATGTGGGAAAAGTCTTTTCAAAGGCACAAAGTTTATCCACTAATTTTGCACTTCATGTTCGCAATTAATTTCTTGACCTCTGAAACCTTTTCAGAAAGTGAAAGTCTCAGGAGGTGATCCTGATGCGCATCAATCAGTTTGCTTCTTAGTGTATTTTCCTGAGCACCCAAGGTGGAAAATGAACACTCACACACATATGTGGGGCCGACATGCAAAGTATTTTCTGTGCCAAGGTAAAAAGAAGAGTGAGTTTCTCAGAGAGCACACTTTGTCATAAATATTCTGGTTCCTTCTCCAAGAAAGACGACTCAAGCACAGAGCTGCACTGTATGTCAATTAGTTCCATCTCAGCTTGTGCCCTTTTCAAACCAAGAATTTCAACAGCTTCAAGATTCCTTGCACTAATCATCCATGTACTTTCTACAAGCCTGAACATTGGGGTGAGAAATTTAAACTGAGAAATGGCCTCTCAAATTCCCCAGAAATTTCCACCAGATAAGTATACACATTGATGCTCAACAATATTTCCTGAGCTTTTTCGACACTCTGAGTTAAAGCCTGCAACCTGGGAAAGTGTGTGAGATCACCATCTTCCAGCTGCTCCCAGAGGAGGTCAAGTCTTCTTTCACAGGAATATATGTCACTTATTATCGAGAACACAAATTTTTGTCTACATGGAACAGTCAGATTGAGAGTGTTCAAATGTGAGAAAATATCACACAGAAAACGAAGCATGGTGAGACACTGCAAGTTACACAATTCTGGGAACAACAGTTTCTGGAAGTAAAGTGATACACATTTCTAGAACTCTACCTTTGCTCAACCACCTTACTTCAGTATGCAACAACAGGTCTGCATATTACGTTTTGGCACCCTCCAGTAATAATTTAAAACGTCTATGGTTGAGTGGTTTTGCCCACATAAAATTAACAATTTTTACAACTTGCTTCAGAGCATCATTTAGCTGTTTTATTTTTGCACACAATGCTTCCTGACATGTCTAACCATGGAGGATGCCCCATCTGTGGTGAAACTTACAAGATTGTTAAATGTCAGGTGATTAGATTCAAAGAAATTGCACATGCTGGTCAATACAGCATCTCCTCTTGTGTGACCTTGAAATGGCAAAAGGCAGAGTAGCTCATCCTTTGGGATGATGTCTTGTTCCAGATACCTCAATCACATCATTAACTGAGCCACATTATCTACATCTGTTGATTCATCAAAGGCAGGGCTAAAGAAAGGGGACAGTTTGACAGCATTGATGACCTGTGCTAGAACATTGTCACCCATTGACTCCATTCTACGTGTGCATGTGGAATCTGGCAGTTGTACTGCTTCTATTTCCTTCATAATGTTTGATTTATTAGACTAGTTTGAACATAAAATGTCTCCTGCAAAAAGAAAACATTTCCCAGTCAGCTCTGTCTCTGTAAAAAAATTGTTATGCAAGCAAGCAGCATATTTGTAAGGATACGTCAATTTCAGCTTCAGAATCTTTCATTTGTCATAGAAAGAGCTTTTGTTGGGATGGAAGTTCTTGCTTCATTGATGCCACTTTCACAGAATGCGGTTTTGAGGACATTGGGAAGATTTCTGTGAAGTCACAATGCCGTGCTTTCTGTTGCCGTTCCAGGACATTACCCCTTCCTTTGCAAAGGAGACAAGCGGCTTTCTCTTTCAGACATTCCACAAAAATATATTTTTCTTCCCACTAAGCCTGGAATACCCTGTATTCACTCTGTATGGATCTGGGTCTTTCGCAAGGCTTTGTTACCAGGCTGTATGCCATTTCTGTTAGGTTCCTTATGAACACTGTAGGGAAATAAGATTTATGTTCATGACCGTTTGCAAGACCCCATCTCACGACTGATAGCATGATCCCGTCTCATAACTGATGGCAAGACCCTATCTTACAGATCTCTGTACACAACCAACTTGGTGACACCTGAGTGCTGCTATTTGGGGGCAACATGTTTCAACATAAAATTTGGTATTAAAAAACTGAAATGTCCACTTTGAGTGTACAATTCTCATTGCAAATTTTGACAGTGCCCTATTTGCAAATAGTTAGATGTATTAATGCATTAAAGCTTATAACTTGATATTAGTGTTTGACAAATTAAACATCTTGGTACCACATTTCGCAAGTACAGCCATCCCTACTTGAGAGAATTAGTGGAATGAAGAAAAGAAGTACATTAGACCACTATTACCACTGTTTCGTAATTAAATAAGTTCACATTTGTACAGTACATCCACTACCTCAAATAATCCTGGGCATAGTTTGCGTAGCAGCACTACATATAGCTTCACGTAGTATACTTTAAACTTTGCATAGCACACATAGTCTGCATAGCCTAGCTGAAGACACTGTGTACTTGTCTGTACCATGCAAGAATTGCAAAATAATTGCAATTAGCTTTCTGTACATGGTCAGATATGATAAAATAAGTATTTCTATCTTTATATGCTAAAGTGCAAATAGTACTTGCACAATGGTGAAACTGGAAAAACTAACAAGCAGTGGGAGATGTGATGATGTTGGGATTCTCCCTAACCTAGGGAGAGTACCAAACAGATGCCTTGAAAACAAAAAAGCACATCTTATTGAACGATTTAGTTGTGGTCCCATCCTCTTAGGACAAACCCAAACACAGTTATTGGCAAAAAAACATTCCCAACCAAAGGCCCTGCAAAGCATTATGGGATGAGATTAGCAGTGGGCAGTGAATATTATATAGTATACAGGGGCATATTATCAAGGGATTTATCTCCGCTTTTTTGGCTTTAAAAGACAAGAAAGCGGAGATAAAATTATCTCCTATTACCTAGCTGTCGCTAACACCAGTTAGCGACAGCTAGTAGGAGATAGCGACCATCTTGGGCCCCGCTTTGCATGTCAGAGAAATTTGGGGCATATTACCAACCAATAGAGATAATTTTTGTCTCTAACGTGTTTAGAGACAAAAATTATCGCCGCAAATCGGCGATTTTTATCGCAGATAAACCTTGCTATTAGCAAGGTTTATCGCAAATGCAATAAAAAACGGCCGCAATGCATGAATATCGCTGAAAAGTCAGCGATATTCATGCATTATCGAGCAAAGGCTCTTAGCCATGTTATCCACCTCCCATTGGATAACATGGCTAAGAACTGCTCAGGGCAGGTGTTAGCTTTTGGAGATATTCGCGCTTAGCGCGAATATCTCCAAACGTTGGTAATAGGAGATAGCGATGTTAGCGACTGTTTCCAGTCGCTAACATCTTGGCACGCCCACTTTGCATGTCATTAGTGATAAATATCACTGACATGCAAAGCGGGGCCCAAGATGGTCGCTATCTCCTATTAGCTGTCGCTAACTGGTGTTAGCGACAGCTTGGTAATAGGGAGATAATTTTATCTCCGCTTTCTTGGCTTTTAAAGCCAAAAAAGCAGAGATAAACCCCCTTGATAATATGCCCCATTATCTCTAATGACATGCAAAGTGGGCGTGCCAAGATGTTAGCGACTGGAAACAGTCGCTAACATCGCTATCTCCTATTACCAACTTTTGGAGATATTCGCGCTGAGCGCAAATATCTCCAAAAGCTAACACCTGCCCTGAGCAGTTCTTAGCCATGTTATCCAATGGGAGGTGGATAACATGGCTAAGAGCATTTGCTCGGTAATGCATGAATATCGCTGATTTTTCAGCGATATTCATGCATTTCGGCTGATTTTTATCGCTCAGGAGATAAACCTTGATAATATCAAGGCTCCTAAGGGATAAAAATCGTCGCTACACGGCGATAAAATTATAGCCGCTAAGCCAACATAGCGATAATTATCGCTAGTTGTTGGTAATATGCCCCACAATATCAAAAGAATTCTACAAAGAGCTGCAGTTCAACTGGTGGTTACTAGATGTCCCTCACGAGTCAAATGCAAATGCTTGATGAAAGGGTTTCAATGGTTTTGCTTTTGACTCGTGAGGGACATCTAGGGACAACCAGTGGAACTGCAGCTTGATGTAAGAATAATTTCAATGCTTTGCATTTGACTCGTGAGGGACATCTAGGGACGACCAGTGGAACTGAAGCTTGATGTAAGAATAATTTCATTGCTTTGCATTTGACTCGTGAGGGACATCTAGGGACGACCAGTGGAACTGAAGCTTGATGTAAGAATAATTTCAATGCTTTGCATTTGACTCGTGAGGGACATCTAGTAACAACTAGGTGAACTGCAGCTCTTTGTAGAATTATTTTGATATTGGATACTATAATATTCACTGCTAATCTCGTCCCATAATGCTTTGCAGGGTCTTTGGTTGGGATTGTTTTTTTGCCAATAACTGTGCTTGGGGTGGTCCTAAAATGATGGGATCACCACTGAAGTTCAACAAAATGTGCTTTTTGTTTATGCTCTTTGTGTTCAAGGCATCTGCTTGGTGCTCCCCCTAGGTTAGGGGGGACCCCAAAATCATCAGCTCTCTCATTACCTAATGTTTTCATTGTCAAAGTTTATTATTGTGAAATGGTTATATGCTGTTAAGCATGTAAAATTGTTTTTTCAAAACGAAAAGTTCATTTTAGTGAATTGGTTATATGCATGTAAAATTGTTTTTTCAAAACAACAGAGAATATTGTTTATATAAATACTATGCTAAGCACAGATTTGGTACTGTACTGCATTCAAATTGGCACAAATTTTGCATGTTCCATCAGCGTAGCGAAGTCTTAATCCCAGGGTTAACCTCAAATCTCTTTTCCTATCCCCCTAGACAGGTGTTGCCACTTGCATTAGTGAGCTATAGTCTAGAAGCTCTGGAAGGCCACCTATAACTGCCATTTAACACACAGTAATATACGAGCTCACTCGCACTTTCTCAAATATTATGAAACTTTTTAGGTAGGCTGCAATAGACACCTCTTGCTAGCTCATGACTGATTCGCATTCCCTCTCCTATGAGCAAGCCACAAATGCACACAAGAGCATAAAGGACACTTCTCTTTACCTTTATTTCTCCTGGTTTCTTTCTCATTAGATGTCTGCTTCATTCTGCAGCACACACTTACATTTACAATGTTGGTCAGAAAACCTCCAACCGCTGGTCAGGGGCTTTCCGACCGACGAGGTAGGTTTAATCTCTGACTGCAGCATTAGGATGATGGCAGTCGGAGTTTAAACTGGTTGGAAATCTGACTCGGTTTGACGGGCTCAAGCAACCCGTCGGTCAGTCGGAACTGCACCATAATCCGTTAAGAATGGCGTTTCCGCTGTTGGGATTATGATGTTAGTTTCCAACAGCCAAGCCATGTTGGCCTTTCCGACATGGATTGGCTGTCGGAACCGGCTTTGAGGCCTCCTTCCCCCTTGGCCCCACGCATTTGGGACTGGGGGCACCCAACATCCCTGCACCTACGGGGATGTGTACAAACTTCCATTTTTCAATGGGAAGTTGAAGCCCATTGCACATACCCCCATTGAAAAATGGAAGCTCCTAATGTGGTTGTCGGAACCAAATGTCGGGTGGTTCCTTCCCTGAAATGGTGTCGGTCGGAGGCAACTCTGACTGACATCATAATTAGGCCCATAGTGAGGAATAAGCCTCAAGAATTTTTTCGTGCAGGAAGGTATGGCTCCCTGAGCAAAAACTATTCTGGGCACAACGCAGACACTGTTGCGTTGGGGCGCAAGGGCAAATGCCTTGGCAAAGCAATGCTTTCCTCTGTTTCCCTTCAAACATATTTGAGTGCAGAGAAAAAGATTAAAACTCTGCTTTCTGCAACCCGGAACTGTTTCATGGCTCTGGCTTGCAGAAACCAAAATTATGTTTGCTTTTGCTTGGTGGGAGCTGACAGCTCCGACCAAGCAAAAGCAAACATCTAATATCTTCTGGATTGGCGGTCCCCAGTGCCTTCCATCGCTCCACAATGGGGGGGCGCGCTGCCCCCTTCCAACATATAAGATAACCCTGGGGAGGTGGAAGTCCCCGGGGCAGAGGTCCGTGATGGACCCCCTACATTAATGCATTTCAGCCCCGGGAGTCACGTGCCCCCCTTATTTTTTGATAAAGTGCCCCAGGGAGGTGGTGGTCCCCAGAGCTGCAGGGGCCATATTTATTTGTTAATTAGCACAGAGGAGTTTTTGGTCCTCTGGGCTTTTGGGAGGCCTTGCGCTCCCTCCCCACATTAATTTAAAATTTTGCCCCGGCGAGGTGACAAAACCCGTGGCTGCAGGAGGCCGCATGGGCCCCCCATGTTATTTTACATGTGCCCCGGGGAGGTAGTGGTCCCTTGTGTGGCAGGTGGGCCCAGTGGGCTCACCTGCACACATAATATAAAGTGGCCTAGGGAGGTGGCTGTCCCCACACTCATATTAGAAAGTGCCTTAGGGAATTGGCAGTCCCCGGTGCTGTGGGGGTCCATGCGGACCCTCACATTATTTCACATCTGCCCTGGGGAGGTGGCGGTCCCCAAGGCTGCAGGCGGGACTAGTAGGCTTAGCTGAACACATTTTACAAAGTGCCCTGTAGCTGTGGGCGGGCAGAAAGGTAGATTTGGTTATGCCGATCATGCCTTTTCCTATTTAGTGTAAATCCATTCAGTAGTCGTTGAGAAATTTAAGAGAATCATTAATTTCATTTCATTAAGCTCTTTTCGGTACATATAAAAAATTACCATTAAAGCATAGAATAACAGACAGATATAAACTGGCAAGGGATACTGGGTTGATTAATTGATAAGAACCATACAATTTTAAAACATCATACTTTTCCTTGCATGTATTGATTTGTTTAAAAAGGTAGCAGTAAAAAAGCACACATCCTGATTATGCATATTAAAAAGCAAATTCATGGCTTCATTAACATTTCGGACTCCATATTTTACAAAGATGGGTTTTAGATAAACAATGCGATAATTCATATAACGGTTACATATCAGAGGAAAGTGCATGGTGCATTGCTTGGATTGGCCGTCGCAGCGACAAGGACCCACTGGATGTTTTTTCGGAGACGGGAAGGGTACCAGATGATGTACTAATTCAAGCCTCAACCTCGTGAGAACAAATCTATGAGAGGATCTGGTCACCTGACTTAGATACGGTTGAAATCCCTCGTTCCCCACAAACATGTTATAAAACATACAGGTGGGTTTTAAACCATTGCTGCTCACCCGCCTCTCAGCCTTGTATTTTATGAATATATTCTTTAACTCATGTTTTGGCATTGCTGCAGCAGCATATGGGTCGGCCAAGATGTTTATACCAAAAATTTCCTGGAAACTGACTATTATATGTTTTAACCAAGGGATCTTAGAGTAGTTATCCAGAGAGAGGCAGTCATTGATTACAGATCTATTCATTGCTGTCGCCTCCTTTTGGCAGATCGAGCGCCATAACATTAGTGGTCTCAAAGATATCAAATCTGACAAGTGGTGGATCCCTAGTTCTCTATGAGTTAAATCATTAGGGGCGGAATTTGGTAGACACAAGAGTTTCTTGAGAAATACATTTTCCTCAATTTGCAGGCAGCCGTTAGAACAATGACCCCAGATTCCGGACCCATATAGAGCAATTGATACACAACGGGATCTGTAGATCTGCAGCATATCCCTAATGTGTCTATCTCCTATCTTGGCCGCGAATCTAAAAACCCCGTGGGCACTTTTGGCCATTCTGGCCCGCACGTTAATAAATTCATGTGCCCAAGTTCGGTCTCTACCAAAGGTGATTGCCAGGTAACAAAAATTATCAACTTGGTGCACTCTCTGACCCTTAAGAAAGAAACTATGGGAACTCTTTCGGCCGCCCCCACAGATCATAGTGTAAGTTTTGGTTTTATTTATAAGCAGTTTCCTAACCCTGATAAAAATGGAGAATTTGTCAATCAGGCGTTGAAGGCCAATGGGAGTCCTAGACAGTAGCACGGCGTCATCTGCATATAACAATACCGGAACGTTAAGGCCATTAACCTGTGGAGCATCGGCACTGACTGTTTTTAAAATTAAATCTACCTCGTTGATAAAAAGTGTAAAAAGCAGGGGTGCAAGTACACACCCTTGTCTTATACCACTCCTAACCTTAAATTTAGGAGTGCATTCCCCCTTTATGCCATAACGGACACTAGTTTGGAGATTGTCATGCAGCCGAGCTAAAAAGAAAATAATACCTTCCGGGGCCCCAAGTTCAAGCAGCTTCGCCCAAAGAATGGCGTGATCCACCAGATCGAAAGCTCTGCTTAAATCTGCAAAGCAGAGGTAAAGAGAGCCCTGTTTGGCCTGGGTATACTTCTCAATAAGCAAGTTTAAATTTAAACACTGGTCCGAAGTTCCTCGCCCTTTCCTAAAGCCATACTGGAAACTGGTCATAATCCCTTTCTCCTCAACCCATTCTTCCAACCGTACCAGCAATATTCTGCTCATGGTTTTGAGGGAGGAGTCTAACAAGGAAATAGGGTGGTAATTTTTAGCAACCTCCTTATCCCCCTTTTTATAGATCGGAATTATGATACATTCCCCCCAAGTCGGTGGCACGCCATTACTTACAGCGGCATTAAATACAGAAGTTAACACGGGCTCCACAACTTCGAGGCAGTTTTATATACGTCAATGGGAACCCCATCCGGCCCCAGGGCCTTACCCCCTTTACTTGCATTAATGCCTTGTTCCACCTCAGCAATAGTAAAATCCAGAGGGACTACAGGCCAAGAACTATCATTGACACAGTGGGAGTTGTCAGACTTAAATATAGTAGAGAAGTGGGCTACTCATGTCTCCCAGGGAACATTAGATGTAAGTTCAGGACCAAATAGTCTTTTAGAAAAGGGGAATTAACTGTTGCCCAGAATAACGCGCTGTTCGACGTTTCTGCGGCCACTGTCAGTGTTTCCCAAGCCTCTTGTTGTAGCTCTACCTTTCTATGCTTCAGGGCTACTTTATAATCAAATCTCAGTTGGCTTACCGCTATCTTATCTCTCGGCCTGACTGTTAGGGCCCGCTTTAGTGCGGTTTGCAGTGTTGTACATGTGTGGTGTCAAACCACCCTTTATTAAGTGTGGTTATCCCCGAGCCGGTTTTCGTGAACATAGTGCCAATAACTTTATTAATAAACCTAAAATTACTTAGGATGCAAACGGGATCATGATCGTTGTTTAGAATGGCATTAATTTCCCCGGTGCACCCTTTTACAAAAGGTATTAAAACCTCTTCAGATTTGTCTCCCTTCCATCTCAATCGTACACCGTTGGGTCTATGGGGTTCGATATTCATCACAAAACGTGAAATGGGTGGTGTTCTGCCTTCCCAGATTGCAATTTCTAAAATAATACAGTTGTGGTCACTCAACAGGGTTTCTACAATCTTTGGGACTTTACATAGTGAAGTGATATTAGATGATACACATACGTGATCAATCACCGTGTTTGCATTGCGACCAGTAAATGTGGGAATAATATCACCATGGTCGTTCTTACCATAGGCCAAAAGTTCTAGATCATGGTCCGCCATTATTTTGTTTAGTGACTCGCCATACGTATTATGAGGGAAATGCAAGTCGTCCTCCTCTGAATTACCTTTTACCCCACACACCCCTAGGGTTTACAGTGGACAAGTAGGTACATTAAAATCACCCACCCAAATGAAATCAAAAATAAAATTTTCCCCTGCAATCAATCCACCTAGAGCAATTTCTAAGTCCTTCACAGCTTGATGCCGTGTATTGTCGAAAACATTATTATAAATTTAATTAGGAGAACATTACAGGCATGTCTTTCTAGCAGCCATATAACCTGTGAGTGTACCCCAACCTTCATGTGTCTCTTCACAACAATGGGGAGATTAACTGAAACCAGTGTCAAAAGGCCTCCTTTGGCTCTGCCAGAAGCAGAGCCCACCGCTGATAAACTATATGCGGCGTAACCATCATAACTAACCAAATCCTGACACCAGGTTTCCTGGAAACAGATGATATCATAAGAATTAATAAAAGCAGACCAACCCAGTGTATCCCCTTTTGAGGCTAGTCCGGCAATGTTCCAACTAATTATAGAGCAATGGGAAAGAGGATGCTCATTATTCTGCGGGACCACTATCTGCCCAGGGTCAGGAACTCCCGGCCTCTCAACCCCCTCCGTTTGCACAATATTCAAGCTAGCCCTATCCTGGCTTTCATTACTAGATTCAGCCAGGTGGCCCCTAACTCCCTTGGGTTACCCCTCTCCTTTTCAGCGCATATGGGTCTGACCACCTCATCTATAATGGTATGATCCTGATTGAGTCAATCATTAGCATCTAAGGTGCTCAAGGATTGATATCTATTGAGTACAGGCACCTGGAACATACTAGGTATATCAGGAGGTGGGCGTGACTCTCTAGGAGGGCCAACACTTTTTTGATACATAAGGTGGCTATAGAAATAACCCAGGGGGCGTAAAGAGATTCCTTGTTCATTGTGTGGTAATGATGTTGCTCTGATCAAGGAAGTTGTTGTAAAATGAGGGTTTCTAAAATTTATAATAACTGTGGGGCATATTATCAAGGGGGTTTATATCTGCTTTTTTGGCTTTAAAAGCCAAGAAAGCGGAGATAAAATTATCTCCCTATTACCTAGCTGTCGCTAACACCAGTTAGCGACAGCTAGTAGGAGATAGCGACCATCTTGGGCCCCGCTTTGCATGTCAGTGATTTTTATCACTAATGACATGCAAAGTGGGCGTGCCAAGATGTTAGCGACAGGAAACAGTCGCTAACATCGCAATCTCCTATTACCAACTTTTGGAGATATTTGCGCTAAGCGTGAATATCTCCAAAGGCTAACACCTGCCCCAGAGCAGTTCTTAGCCATGTTATCCAATGGTAGGTGGATAACATGGCTAAGAGCATTAGCTCGGTAATGCATGAATATCACAGATTTTTCAGCGATATTCATGCATTTCGGCCGATTTTTATCGCTTAGGAGATAAACCTTGATAATATCAAGGCTCTTAAGCGATAAAAATCGCCGCAGCTCGGCGATAAAAATATCGCCGCTAAACCAACATAGCGATAATTATCGCTAGTTGTTGGTAATATGCCCCACAGTCTCCCTTGATGTTTTTTCCCAATCCAATTGACCCTTCTCGTGGTTAGAATCTGATCAGATAAGGCCACCGGGAATCCACATTGGTTGTTTAGCCATGAGACAGTTTTATTTTTGAGGGATTCATGGGACTCCATCTGGTTTGGGGCCAGGTTTTCGATTAATGATGGAACATTGGTTAGGACGGCCACATATGGGAACAATCAGGGGGTAGGTTAATACTCTTACTACGCTTAGCAATGTGAGTTATTCCCCCCTCCTGGATTCTAGGACTGTTTTACTCTTTAGAGTTCCAGGAATTTGCCTATTTAATTCTTCTACAGGTACACGTTCATGTTCATGTTCCATCCCATTACTATTTGGGATGTCAGGGTTGACCGTTTCTCCTCTTACCATGTTAGCTTGACAATTTTCCAGGGCTTTCATTTGGGTTTTCAATAAATCGTTCTGTAAAGTAATCTCAGCCCTGACCCTGTTGAACTCACTAATTAAATTGTCCAATCTGTAGGATAGGGGTTTAATAGATCCTTCAATGTTAGCTATAATGGTGTTCATAAGTTGCTCAACCTGTGTATCAGTTAATACCCCTGGATTAGTATTTACCAGATGATCATCTACAGAGGATGTGTGCTCTACTGGTTTTTAGCACCCTTACCCAGATGAATAGGACCTCGTTTGGATTGAGCTTTCCTACAACCCCTTCTAGTTCTCGGGGCGGGTGATAGATTAGGGGTAGCAACAGACTCTGTATGTATCTCAGCTAAACTAGTTTGTGAGGTAGTGTCTATGCTGGCATTCCCCCTACTTCTATCAGACGATACTAGGAGTGCTCCAGGTGGTACAGATGGACTACCCAGATCAAGTGAGAGTCGCCGCTCTGCTCTAACTATTTGATCATTGATAACGCTCTCCGCTCTCACGAGATATTTATCCAGAGTAGAGCTTGCATGCTCAACTAGTGCTTTACATCCATTGCGTCGTCACATTATTAAAATGGAGTGTTATACTTTTAAAGAAAAAAGCCTAAGAAATGAACCAAGTACACAATACTTTGGATAAAATAATTAAAAAATAAAGAGCATACTGGATATAGACCTAGACCAGTCCGGACCAAACAAGTATAGTTCAAGGGGTCCTTACCCACCGGACAGTCTTCAATGTTTCTTTGGTTGTATCACAGTGTACAAGGTTAGAAACCAAGAGACCTAGCCCATCCCAGCCTCTTCAGTCTCGGACGGGCTCAGACAGGCCCGCCCTTGGCCTGGGCTTCGCCCGGCTCGTCCCGCGACGCGGAGGGCTTGTGGTGTCTATATGCGCCTCCTGGCGCTGCTACCCACGTCGTTGGAACGCGCCGCGTCACTGAGGCTGCCAGGAATTGTAGTCCCAGGGCGGCGACGGCGCTGCTGGTGGTGTCCTCTGACTCCTGGCGGTGGTGGCAGCAAAAGATAAGCCCCCTGCAGTAATCCCGGTGCAGTTTAGGACTCTTGGCGGTGTCGGCAGGGTAATGCAGGCTCCCTCCTGCTTCGATAGTCTCCCGCTCCACCGAGGGCTTGTGGTGGCTATATGCGCCTCCTGGCGCTGCTGCCTACATCGTTGGAGCGCTGAGGCTGCTGGGAATTGTAGTCCCGGGGCGGCGACGGTGCTGCTGATGGTGTCCTCTGACTCCTGGCGGTGGTGACAGCAAAAGATAACCCCCGCAGTAATCCCGGTGCAGTTTAGGACCCTTGGCGGTGTATGCAGGGTGATGCAGGCTCCCTCCTGCTTCGATGGTTTAAGAGAATCAAGATAGTGATATCTGTAACCATGGGCTCTTCGTGAATAACCACCAAAAATGATGAGCTCGTGCAGGGAACTGCAAAGCTCTGATTGGCTGCCAACACTTCAACCACTCCCCCAAAAAATGTAAAATGAATGAAAAGGGGGCATGGTAAGAATACCCTGATCCCTAAACTTGGTCATGGGGTCCCAGAGGACCTCGACAGGCAAAAAAAGCATTAACATTTTTTTTAAATACCTCAAAATCACAATATTCATAGATTCATGTCAAAAATACTCACTCATGCACCCACTCACAGACCCACTCAGACACTCATGCACCCACTCTCAATCCCACTCAGACTCACATACCCACTCACTCATAGACCCACTAAGAGACTACCACACCCACTTACAGACCCAGTGACACACTCATGCACCCACTCACAGACCCACTCAGAGACTCACACATCCACTCATAGACCCACTCAGAGTCATGTATCCATTCATAGATCAACTCAAAGATTCATGCATCCTCTCACTGACCCAGTCAGAAACTCATGCACCCACTTGCAGATCTCCTCAGAGACTCACTCATCCACTCACAGACCAACTCAGACTCATGTACCCACTCACAGACCTACTCAAAGACTCTTGCACTCACTCACAGACTTATTCAAAGACTCAAGCATCCACTCGCAGACCCACTGACACATCCACAGACCTACTTAGACACTCATGCACCCACACAAAGACCCACTCAGAAACTCATGCCCCATTCACAGACCTACTCATACTCATGCGCCCACTCTAAGATCCACTCAGATTCACACGCCAACTCACAGACCCACTAAGAAACTCCCACACCCACTCACAGACCCACTGACACACTCATACACCCACTGACACACTCATGCACCCACTCACAGACCCACTCAGAAACTCACACATCCAACTACAGACCCACTCAGAGACTCATACACTCACTTACAGACTCACTCAGAGACTCATGCACTCACTCACAGACCCACTCATAATGACTCCTGTACTCACTCACAGAACCTCTCACAGACTCATACCCCCACTCACAGAGTCACTTAGAGACTCATGCACCCATTTACAGACCCACTCAGAAACTCATTGTTAGACTAGGCTTTTTTAGCAGGTTTCTCTCCAGACTTTTTGCTTTTTGACCTCCTGTTTTTAACCTATTTTTCTTTGGTTTTAAGACTCTGGGCACTTTAACTCTGTTAATCAGTGCTAAAGTGCATATGCTCTCCAAGTAAATTGTGTTATGATTGGGTTTCCATGATAGGCTTTTTTGATTTACAACTAAGTCCCTAGTACTGTGCATGGTGTGTGCCCATGGCCTGTAAATCAAATGCTGCTAGTGGACCTACAGCACTGATTGTGCCACCCACACAAGTAGCCTTTCAAAGGGTTCTCAGACCTGCCACTGCAGTGTCAGCGGGCAGTTTTTAACTGCCATGTCGACCTGGCAAGTGCACCCACTTTCCAGGCCCTAACTATCCTTTTTCTCACATATAAGAAACTCCTAAGGTAGGCCCAAGGTACCCCTATGGGCAGAAGGCAGTGTGGGGGAAAGGTAGGACATGTACTGGTGTTTATTACATGTCCTGATAGCAAAATACTGTACATTTCATTTTTCACTATTACAAGGCTATCTGTCCCATAGCCATCCTGGGAGTTACTTTGTAAAATCTTACAAGCATAAGTTTCCATTGGGACAGGATAGAGAAATGGAGTTTAGGCTTCTGGAACTTAGAATTTAAGGATTTGTCTTTTAGTTAAGATGATTTTTATATTAAATGTTTGAAAATGCCACTTTTATAAAGGGGGCATTTTCTTGCTTAACCATCCTGTGTGCCTCTCCCTTTCTGTATTCCCACGCTGGGTTTAGAGCAGGGAATGTGCATTCACACTAGACACACACAAGGGGAGGGTTGAGGTGTGCCCTGCCTTTCCTGGGTGACTCATGGCAAAACTGAGTAGACCTGGCTGCATTTAAAGCAGTGAGCAGAGCTGTTGCTCCACCTGAATGGACTGTGATTGACTGTCACAAAGCTGTCTCCACCTCCGGTGGTGAACCTGGCCTGAGTCAGGATGAACTGGTTTATGTGTGCCAGAGGAACTTTGTTTGTATCCACTTAAAAGGAAAATGTGGTATAAATATTGGGGCCCTGACCCCAGAACCCAGACTAAGGAACCTGCCAGCAAGGAGGGCTGCAAGAACTGCGAGGAGGAGTACTGCCCCTATTCTGTTGTTGCTCTGTTGGGTTGGCCTGCAGTTGCTGCTTCTGCCTTGGGCAGAAAAAGGACTGGATTGTTCTTTCTTCATATTAAGCATCTCCAAGGGCTTGATGTAGAACTTGCCTCCTGTTGTAAGTCTCAGGGAAATCAAAGACTTCAACATCTTCTGGGTATCGGCTTCTGGAACAGGAGGTTTCAGCTGCCACAGAGGAGAAAGGTAACCCAACGCCCTCAACGGTACTTCTGCTGGTTCCATGACCTAAAGGCACTGCAGAGGGCACTGCATAGGGCACCGCCACACTTCACACCTCAAACCTGTTCTCACCAAAGACACTGTACAATGCCACCACCGAGCCACTGCTTGCACCGTGACCTGTGGGCACTGCACTCAGTGCCACCTCGCTTCACACCGTCACCCTGATAGCCCCATTGACACCACAGTGCTGTCACCAATGCCTCTGCCTGCGTGGTGACCTATGGACACCACTCGTGGAGAACTCAGAGCACCGTCATGCTTTCCGCCGCAACCCTGGTCTCTCCAACGCCTCTGCTCCAAGCTGGCATTTACTCCGCAGCCTGCATCGAGGTTTGGGGACACCGCTCGCAAGTTACACAACGCACCGCCCCATCCCACACCACCTTGGCCTTGGCCCACCGATGCCAGCACCGGATCACTGACATAATATCGACGTCACAAATATCGAGATACACAAATATCGAGTGAAAAATATCGAGTGACAAAATATCGACTCCCTATCTACAAACAGGTAAGTACCAAAATATCGACTTACAAAAATATAGACTGTCAAAATATCAATTTTTTTAAATGTCTTAAAATTAAGTTAAAACTAATATAGTAATAAATATATTTAATATAAACTTAGAAATAATTATTTTAAAAATTTAATTTTAATAAATAATTTCTATAATTAAAAAAATTATATCACCAAAAATAATACATATATATATATATATATATATATATATATATATATATATATATATATATATATATTCACTGAAAAAACCATAGGTTATAGACCATATATAGTTAGGAATTAGCATTTAAAAAACCTTATTTTACTCACACAAAACCATTGAAATTCCATATATAGTTAGTTGCACTAACTATATATCGTGCACCCGCAATCCACTGCTGATCATGTCACATATTACATCATTCATGACATGGTCAGTGACATCACTGATGACATCACTGATGACATCTCAAATGACATCACTGATGACAACATCCAGTGACTGTATTTTTCTGTAAAGTTAAAATATGTCTTGAGTGGATGTATAAGTGTCTGGATGAAGGATTTAGTAGGTGCATGACTGACTGTATGAGTGAGTGATTAAATGTGTCTCACTGAATGCATGGGTTAGTGACTAAACTGTCTTAATTTGTGCATCATTATGTCTGTTGTTCTGTAAACTGCTGCATTTGTTGATCATTAGCTATACGAGAGGCTATATGTGTTATTAATTGGTTGCCCAAGTATTTCTATGGGAGATTGAGTTTGTGTGGGGGTGGCTGGAAGGTGTGAGACTCTATGCATAGATGTGTGAGCAGTTTATTCACTAGGTGTATGAGTTCAAGAGTGCATGTGGAAACAGCTACATGGGCAGTTGACTGTGTGCATGAGTGTATTGATGAGTGAATGGATATCTCAATGCTACATGTCATAGTAAGTACATATGTAAAACACAGTACATGTGAGAGTTGGCATATATAAATAACTGTGCATGAGAGCCACTGAATGAGTGAGTGGTTGTATCGATCATTGTGAACTTGTATCAGGGATTGTATAAGAGAGTAAATATGTGTTAGTATATGTTTCAATAAGTAAGGTGTGTTTAACTGTATAGTTGAAGAAATGGAGGTGAGATTGTTTCTTTGCATGACTGACTGGGTGTGTGAGTAACTCCATGGATGAGTGGCAGTGTGTGAGTGTCTGTATACACTGAGTGTATCTAAGGTTATATTAGAGTCTGAAGAGGTTTATCGTATTAGCACAAGAATGATGTCAAATGAGATGTCATCAGTGATGTCATCAGTGATGTCATTTGAGATGTCATCAGTGATGTCATCAGTGATGTCACTGACCATGTCATGAATGATGTAATATGTGACATGATCAGCAGTGGATTGCGGGTGCACGATATATAGTTAGTGCAACTAACTATATATGGAATTTCAATGGTTTTGTGTGAGTAAAATAAGGTTTTTTAAATGCTAATTCCTAACTATATATGGTCTATAACCTATGGTTTTTTCAGTGAATTTTCAAGGTTTTGTAAATGCTAATTCCTAACTATATATGGTCTATAACCTATGGTTTTTTCAGTGAATTTTCAAGGTTTTGTAAATGCTAATTCCTAACTATATGTGGTCCATAACCTATGGTTTTTTCTGTGAATTTCATTGGTTTTTTAACAGCTAATATCTGTAGCTGTAAAATGTATTCTTCTTTAAATCCAAAAATATATTTTATATGTTTATGAATAATTTTTTTTTTAAATATTTTTTTTTCTTCGTTCCCGCTTCGCAAATCGGGAAGCTTCCCGTTAGCTGACCTTGATGCCGCGAAATAGACCGCGAGCCGGTAAACGTTTCTTTACCGCAAGTGCCGCGTTACAAAACAACATCGTGACGCCTCCCGTCCGCATGACGTATCACGTTGTCGCGTGATACGTCATATGACGTACTACGTTAGCGAACTGGTACGCGAAGCGAGTCGCAAAGCGCAGGTTTCTGGAAGCAAACCGGGAGGCCCTGCAAAGCGCTTAACGTAAACACAGCAAGTCATGTGACTTGGTAATAACACTTTTCATTGGTTCATTTCACTTTTGGTTTCCTAATGATGTAAGACTAGGTCATATAATCTAAAATGAACACTTTTGATTGGTTGAGAACTCTTGTTTTTCCCAAATGATGAAAATCCCTCCTTCTTTCCTCACTCTGACTTTCATCATTGTGAGAGAAAGACCCTTTGTGATCACTGAGCAATGGCTTCTTTAGTAGCTTCAGCTGGTGCTTCCCCACCACCTCCACCACATCCAAGGAAGAGTGGACCACCTGCTCAAGTTATAATTCAACAAGAAGAAGAAGAAGAGGAACAGGAGGACGAGCACGAAGAGAGGCAGTTTTTGCCTGAGCAGCCCAGGACGTCTCACCGGAAAGAAAACTTCATTTGGCAATTTTTTAAAATTCCCAAAGGTCAGAAAAAAGTAAATGCAAGATACGTAACTTGCCTTATATGTCAAGATAGACTGTCCAGAGGGACCGACAAAAAATACAGTTTCGGAAACTACACAATGCATCGCCATATGACTAGGTGGCATCCTAACAACTACAGTGCTGCACAGTTTCGGAACGACCTAGATAATCTCCCTATTATGGCCAGAAGATCTGTTGTACCGGAAGTAACGGGACCAGAGGGCAGGGAGATGGTGCCAAATATACAAATGAGATTTGGTGAAGTAAAACACACCTGCGTATTTTGCGATGGATTCATTTCCTACGGAGAAAGAAGCATCACTCTGATCAACAGAGCTATTGACCATCATATGCAAGTTTGTCCGAAACGCCCAAAATAATAAATACTTCTTTTTTTTGTTTTGTTGCTCCTGTTGAGCCCTTTACAATGAATCGTTTTCATTGCCCCCTCCAAGAAAAACCCAAAAAAATATAAAACTGTTCCGAAAAATTCAAAAACAGTAAAAAAATGTTCAGAAAAATAAAAAAAAAAGTTCTTTTCAGAACTACCTCCCCGTTATTAAAAAATTGGTACAATATTTGGAACTGTGCCAACCTCTATTTCTCTTAGTTCGCTTCCTAGTTCGCTCGCCGGTACGCGAACTGGAAGCGAACCAAAAACAGTAAGTATAAGGGAGGGAAACACACACTTATGTTAAAATAAAGACAGCTATAGGGGAGTAAACTAGAGATACTATTACCCGTAATCCACTGCTGATGATGTCACATATTACATCATTCATGACATGCTCAGTGACATCATCAGCAGAGGATTGCGGGTTTTTTGACAACATGCCTTATCCACGGTTTAATAACGCTGCCTTTTGCTTTATATAAGTTTTCAAATTGTATGAAATATATACCAATAGGTCGTTATGAACCTTTAGGTAGTGCTTTTCTTCATGAGGTCTGGTCGCTTCCATACACATACAGATGTTTCAAAGATGATCAAGAAGTTTATCTGAATGGAGAGGAATGCACTGAGACGCCAGATCATTCACTAATGTGTAGGCACATACAGTTACACGGTTCATGCAACAAACACCGACCAAATATGGCTTGCGTGTTGCAAGGCACGCCAGTTCCTGCTATCATCCCCACGTTCAAGTTGTTGGAAAATGGTAGTTATTTGATGCTCAATAATGAAGATTGTTCTGAGTTAATTAAAAGTATTCCTTTTATCGTAACAGTAAGTGAACGGGTTATTTGCTGCAGAAATGTTCTATTTCCTCCCACACATGAACATAGGGAGTTTTCAATCTGGCCACAAATACCAACCTTGGGACACGCTTCAACGGCATGGCAAGAATAAGAGCTCTTTTGTCTCAGAGAGAGGTGGCCTTGAGTTCGGCCCGTGAAACTTTCGTACTTCACATAGCGAACACCCGTACAGAGGTGCACACCCTTTTCAATTAAGATTTGCCTTTCAATTTCAGCAACATGTTTCCGACTATCTTTAACGCATCCTCCACAAAGTCCCTGACACACTTTTTTAAAGTTGTTACCAGTGGCCTCGTGACTTCATTTGAGAAAATCTTTGGAGTCATCCCTGCTTCCTTTCATTGTATTTTCTGCACTCTGGTTCGTGGATTGGCATTTTTACTTGCATTACCAGCGGACGCTCTTGTGCTTTTTTACATTTTTAAATATGGATGTCCCTCCTATGCAACCTCCGACCCTGCAGCTGCTGACACTGTTCCGCAATCGCATGCTAGAATATTATGGCACAATGCCGTTGGCGATATTAAGCACGGCATATGGATTATCTTTTCGGTTCTCCTACTTCACCTGTATCCAGCCTGTATTTCACTGCCTGACCTGTGATTTCGATTGGGCCATTGATTTGTGTCTCTGCGGACCGGTTTCTCCTGACGTCGACTTTAATCAGCTGATGACTCCTATCATTACTCACGAGTTGGTTTGTCCTGGCGAAAGGATTATGGCTGTGGCATTGATGCATGGACTACTTGGTCCCTGGAATTTACTGGCGGCAGCACAGTCTTTCTTGGAACAGAGCTTTCTTGAAAACCCACCGAGCTGTCCTCTGATGGTGATAGAGGATCCGGTGCTGGGAGAGCACGTATGTTCTTTTCCGCTTTTAAATTGGATGGCTGAACTGTTTTCGGATGAAGACGGTGACTTCCTATTGGAGGCTGTTGCAGCTTATTTTGCATACACAGTTATGTCATAGACCTTTTTCATGTTTGATATGCTGAGTACTAGCATTTCATTGACAATTCATTAACTTATTTGTCAAGTTTTTATTATTTACCTTGCCTATTGGCTTAAGACTCGATAAAGTACTTGGCTGTTTTATTTTTCTTTAGCATTAAATTTTCCTAGTTTTTAATGCTTTACCTTGCGGACCGTCCACATATAAACTTGCAATCTGCTCTCATGAGATGGCACTTCTATTATCTTATTCAGTTCGTTTCCGGATCATGAGGAGGTGTCATCTAGGTCCTGGATATCTTTACACCGTGTTAAGTTAGCATGGGCTCATTACCGGTTTAAACGCCATTTTTCCTTTTTTGCAACTTCTGCACACGACACTTAGTTGTTGCTTTAGCTTTCCACCTAGTAGTTCATCGTGGTTTACATGAGAATAATATGTTATTGGTCTACTATCTGCTTTACTTGTTAAACTATATCTGTACAGCGAGTGCTAAAGTTTCAAGAACAACACGATACAGAATTGTTATGAGGTCTGATCTCCACGACTTCATACTCATAACATAAGTGCAACTTCTGCCAATTCTGGGCATGAGGCGGGTTTTATATTGCTTTGCCGAACACACATACACAACAGTTGATGCGGTTCACATGAAGAGAGAGCTGGTGTATGCTGATGTGATTCCTTCAAATCTAAGACACTAAAGTATGGGCACGCCCTAAACCAACACAAAGAGACCTTCTTAGCAAATAATATAATATGTGTATTAGGGAGGGTGAGATATAAGCAGCCGCGGGCCGTGGAGGGAGTTACGGTGAGGCAGGGAGGCGGGGAGGGGGAGAAGCAGGGTGGAGCCCTCTCTACCTTGCCCCTCCCCCTCCCCGCCTCCCTGCCCCACCGTAACTCCCTCCACGGCCCGCGGCTGCTTATAAGTGTTGCTAACTCTTATTCATTTACAGCATGTTAACATACTGTCACCATTCGCTTTTTATGTACTAGTAACTATGCTGGTAATTTTGCTACTGATAATATGTGTACTTGTATTCTCCACCCTGCTTCTCCCCCTCCCCGCCTCCCTGCCTCACCGTAACTCCCTCCACGGCCCGCGGCTGCTTATAAGTGTTGCTAACTCTTATTCATTTACAGCATGTTAACATACTATCACCATTCACTTTTTATGTACTAGTAACTATGCTGGTAATTTTGCTACTGATAATATGTGTACTTTTATTATCTAAGGTACTACGCCTGAGAAGACGGCATTACTAAATAAACATTTCAAATACACATCTGTTCTTCTTAACTCCATTTTCTGGTTTCTAAGAAATCTATAACGACCGACTGTTCATGAGTTCCACGTATCCTGAGGTACTATAAGTTCATATTCTGGATTGTCTAAACATTGAGAGTTTGTTATATCCAATGTGACACTGTACCTAGCTTGCTAAGGAGTTTTTGATTACTAACGTGAGTTTTGGGACACCCTAATTCGCCGAGGTTCCAATCCTCTGTCCACAGTTCTGTGTGAGAACAGAAACCCTGCGACAGGGGCACCCCCGACCCTTGCTGGAGCTTCATCACACTTGCGATACAACTCCAGCAATGCATTCGCCGAGGTTCCAATCCTCTGTCCACAGTTCTGTGTGAGAACAGAAACCCTGCGACAGGGGCACCCCCGACCCTTGCTGGAGCTTCATCACACTTGCGATACAACTCCAGCAATGCGCCACCTTTACGGCACAGATACATCACGCATCTGTGCTGTTTTTGCCCCATGATGCGCCGCATTGTAAATGCAGCACACCATAGGTGACGGAACAGCGGCACAGAATGACTAACACATCCCTGGTGATGCGCCAGTCATCATAAATGTATCCCTATGCTTCTTATCTTGTTAGAGATGAACCGCCATATATATCATCAAAGTTTTTTGCATTTCCTAAATAGCGAACTTTAAGGAATAAATAGCGATTCTTTACCATTCCTAGTTTGCGATGAGCTATTTGCTAATTAGCCGAATGTAGCCCAATGAAGCCCAATGTAGCCCAATGTAGCCCAAAGATGGCCGCCAGACACACAAAAAAACAAATGTAGCCCAAATATCAGCCAGATGTAGCCCAACTATAGCCCAGTGACAGAATGACCAATCAGCTTCGCAAACCTCCGTTACGCGAAGCGGAGCGCTGTTACAGATATATATCTTTTTTTGAACGTTAATTTCTCAAAATCCACTGGAGCACATATATTGAGACCTAGCAAAGGCACATCGGGCTACCAGTCCCTACAATTTTGCCAAGTTTCGTGCAAATCCATTCAGCCGTTCGATTATTATTATTATTTTTTTTTTTTGCCCCGCGGGGCCCTTTTAAAACCTCCACATCAAACCTAGGGGGTCAGCGAGGATCTACTATTCCCCCTTATGGTCATTTGCCCCTTCGCTTTGGCCTCCTCTTGTCTCTCGATCCTACCGAGAGACAAGATGGCGGCCGCTACGGACTGTTTGGAATGTTGACAGAGGCCAGAGAACCAATCAGCTTCGCTTCACAAAGCTCCGTTGCGCGAAAAGTACGCGTCCTGGGCCGCTGCCCGGTCCGCTGTTACAGATATATATCTTTTTTTAAACGTTAATTTCTCAAAATCCACTGGAGCACATATATTGAGACCTACAAAAGGCACATCGGGCTACCAGTCCCTACAATTTTGCCAAGTTTCGTGCAAATCCATTCAGCCGTTCGGGCTAAAAGTGAGGCCAACCGCCCTATGGAAAACTCAATGTTAAAAACACGTTTTGGGACCCCCCTTTTTTCTCGGCCCCCACTGGACGAACCCCCCCAAATTTTCAAGGGCTGCTCAGAAACAAAATGTGCCATTTTCCTGAAAATTTCAGCCAATTCCGTCCACAAACGCCAAAGTTATTAGACATAGAATTTTCAAAAAACCCATAGAGAAAAAATCCTAACTATATATACCTACTGGCGACCGCCAGTAGGTAATATATATATATAAAAACATATTATTAAATAAACATATATAACATTTTTAGTGTAGCATAGAAAATGGTTAAAATTTATTGTAACAACTATAGTGAGTTCAACATTAGCAAAAGTGTTGGATAGCGTAGAGGTAAAATTTACTATTCCCACTCCAGTGGGTGCAACAGTAGGGAAAGCGCTGGATAGCGTAGGGGTTAAAATTACTATTCCCACTCCAGGGATGTATGACGTTACAACGCATACTTTTACAACACCTACCATTACATCAAAACTTTTACAACACAAAAACTTTTACAACTCATACATTTACACCGCAAGATTTTACAACGCATATACTTTACAACGCATACCATTACAACGTAAGTATTGGTAAGTATATAATATTTTTTTTAATATAAATTAATTTAAAATATAATATAATTTAATTTTATTTAATTGTATTTAATTAATGTAATTTAAATGTAATTTTACTTTATTTTTACAAAGTACCCCTGTACCCCAAAAACCCTAAACTGACCCTGAACCCTAAAAATACCCCTTTACCCAAAAACTGAAAACTGACCCTGAACCCTAAAATACCCCTTTACCCAAAAACTGAAAACTGACCCTGAACCCTAAAAATACCCCTTTACTCCAGAAACTGAAAACTGACCCTGAACCCTAAAAATACCCCTTTACCCAAAAACTGAAAACTGACCCTGAACCCTAAATATACCCCTTTACCCCAAAAACTGAAAACTGACCCTGAACCCTAAAAATACCCCTTTACCCAAAAACTGAAAACTGACCCTGAACCCTACAAATACCCCTTTACCCAAAAACTGAAAACTGACCCTGAACCCTAAAAATACCCCTTTACCCCAGAAACTGAAAACTGACCCTGAACCCTAAAAATACCCCTTTACCCAAAAACTGAAAACTGACCCTGAACCCTAAATATACCCCTGTGCCCCAAAAACTGAAAACTGAACCTGAACCCTAAAAATACCCCTTTACCCAAAAACTGAAAACTGACCCTGAACCCTACAAATACCCCTTTACCCAAAAACTGAAAACTGACCCTGAACCCTAAAAATACCCCTTTACCCCAGAAACTGAAAACTGACCCTGAACCCTAAAAATACCCCTAACCCAAAAACTGAAAACTGACCCTGAACCCTAAAAATACCCCTTTACCCAAAAACTGAAAACTGACCCTGAACCCTAAAAATACCCCTTTACCCCAGAAACTGAAAACTGACCCTGAACCCTAAAAATACCCCTTTACCCAAAAACTGAAAACTGACCATGAACTCTAAAAATACCCCTTTACCCAAAAACTGAAAACTGACCCTGAACCCTAAAAATACCCCTTTACCCAAAAACTGAAAACTGACCCTGAACCCTAAAAATACCCCTTTACCCAAAAACCCAAACATATAACATTTTAAAAATAATTATATACTTAGCAATACTTACGTTGTAATGGTATGCGTTGTAAAGGTATCTGCGTTGTAAAAACATGCTTTGTAAATGTATGCGTTGTAAAAGTTTTTGCGTTGTAAAAGTTTCGTTGTAATGGTAGTGCATAGTAAAAGTTGCATTGTAAACGTTGCATACCCACTCCAGTGGGTGCAACAGTAGGGAAAGTGTTGTATAGCGTAGGGGTTAAAATTACTATTCCAACTTCAGAGAGTGCAATAATAGGGAAAGTAAATACTTCACAAATAGATATAAATAACATAAATAGTAATACTAATTACAAATAAATAAAATATTTTACTTGTGTATAAAAAATATTAAATATTTATTTATAAATGCAAAATAAAATTATTTAATTATAAAAATTGCCTACTCATACTAATTAATTACCTATTAACAATAAATTAATTTACAATTTCAAAATTAATAAATTTATTTTAATTACCAATTATATTTTAATTAATTACCTATAAAAAAATAATTAACAATTAATTCAAATTAAATACCAATAATTTAAATGACATATTTAATTAATTATAATTAAATTACTTCCCACCCTATTCCCCTATAAACCCACAACCCGCTACAGAAAATAAATTACTAAAATTAAAATATTTATCAATTAATCAATTATAATTAATTACCAATTATATTTTAATTAATTACCAATTAATAATTAATTAACAATTAATTCTAAATAAATATCAATAAATAAATTAACATATTTAATTAATTATAATTAAATTACTTCCCACCCTATTCCCCTATAAACCCACAACCCGCTACAGAAAATAAATTACTAAAATTAAAATATTTATCAATTAATCAATTATAATTAATTACCAATTATATTTTAATTAATTACCAATTAATAAGTAATTAACAATTAATTCTAAATAAATATCAATAAACAAATTAACATATTTAATTAATTAGAATTAAATTACTTCCCACCCTATTCCCCTATAAACCCACAACCCGCTACAGACTTATATTACACAAAAAATAAAAATTATTATTAACTTACCTTAAATTCGATATTTTTGTTGGCTATATTATGTCTAGTCGATATTATGTCCATTCTATATTTTTGATTCGATATTATGTCCATTCTATTCGATATAAATTTTCTCTAGTCGATATTTTTGTTGTCTAGATTATGTCTAGTCGATATTATGTCCATTCTATATTTTTTACTCGATATTCTGTCCAGTCGAAATAAAAGACTCGATATTATGACTGCACACCGCCAGCACCATCAATTCAGTTCGTCAACCAACAACGCTGCCTGTGGGCCACATGCACTGCATTGCCTTATCGTGCACTGCAGCCTTGGATCAACTGACAATAGTACTTCAGCAATGATGACGATGCTGCCTGCAATGTTACCTGTCAGCATCGCAACAAGCACTGGCCCACTTCAAAATGCAGCCGTGGTCTCACGGACCTTCTGATGGATGACCGTCACCAAGCCGCTGCCTATACCGTGACCTGAGGGCACCGCACGTCACACCGCTGCACTTCACACCACAACAACGAGGCCTGCTGGCGCTCCTAACTTCAAACTCATGATGTTGACCTGCAAAGGTACTTTTTTACAGGTTTTCCCAAGACTGTAGCTGACCCGCAATGCAGCAATCGGCTGGAACTGTTGAATTTGTTTGTTCATGATGCTGTGATAGCCCCGGATGGAGCTATCAGTTTCAAGGAACTATATATAAAGTACATTTTTGCTTTATTGGTATTTGGATCACTGTATGTTTGATTTTTATTGTTTTGGGTCTTGTTATACGCAGATAAATCTTGGATATTTTTCTAAAACTGGTGTGTTGTCCTTTTGTAATGTTTTCACTGTATTACTGTTTGTTATATGCAAATGCTTTGCACATTGCCTCTGAGATAAGCCTGACTGCTCATGCCAAGGTACAAAGGGAGTGAGCAGGGGTTATTTTAGACGTGTAATCCACTTATCCTGACTAGAGTGATGGATTCTGCCTGGTTTAGGTGCATACCCTAGCCAAACAGAAAAGCCATTTCTAAAAACTCTTGTACTCTCATCACAGACAGAATCACAGACTGATTCACAGACTTATGGTGGCAGTTGCAAACCCACTCACACACTCTGACACCTACTCACAGACCCACTCAGACACTACGTACTCACTCAGATACCCACTCAGATAGTCACACACCCACTCAGACAGCTACTCACAGATCCACTCAGAAAGTCACACACCCACTTACAGACCCAATGAGACACTCACAGACTGGCTCACACACTCATGTAGCGAAAGACACATGAATGATAGACGGAAAGCATACCAAATCAAACATTCACCAACTGTCAAGAAATCTGGGTTAAAACCATCATTCTTTTGCTTACCACGCCACCCCAGTTTAGACCCAGCCATGTGCAAATCAGTCTTGACCCTGCTCCTCGTTGGAACAATCCAGTCTGAATTGCCAAGCCATGGTCCTCCCTGGACCAGAAACAAGCATTCTGGGAGCGATTTCGGGGCATCATCCTTAATCAGCAAATCTAGCTTGAATCCTGTGGCATACCCGGCACATTTAGAGTAGGAAAGCAACACACGCAAATGATGGACAGAATGCGTAACAAACCAAAAATTCACCACCAAATGTGATTTCTTTGGCTAAATTTGAGGTTTGCAGGGGATTCTGAGTAAGAAAACTTTGGGGATACACACAAGCCACACCTCCCTAGACTCCCCCCGATGTCTGGTTTTCAGAAATGTCTGGGTTTGGTGGGTTTCCCTAGATGGCTGCTGAGCCCTGGACAAAAATGCAGTTGCCCCTTGCAAAAACATGTCATTTTGTGATAGGTAATGTTAATGTCGCCACAATATTTTTTGGCCCCTTCCCTGACGTGGGCACTAAGCCTCTCCATATAATTGAAGTACCATTTCTATCAGGAGACTTGGGGAAATGGAAAGTGGATGTAAGTTTGTGGATCCCCGCAGATTGCAGACCTTTCCATCACAGAAATTTGAGGAAAATGTGTCTTTTTAGACAACGTTTGAGGTTTGCAAGGTATTATCGGTAATAAAACGTGGTGAGAGTCACACTAGTCAGCCTACCCTGGGTACCCCTAGGTGTCTAGTGTAGGAGAGTAGTTGGTGTGTTTCACTGGTTTTTCGACTTTAGTCTGGCTGTCGCCCTGTTAATCAGGATCACAGCCTAGCTGTTCTCTCTCTAAATTGATACCATGTACTTTAGATACATACCAGATTGGTTACTGGGTCACCCTTATGAGTCCCTGTATACGGTACCTTAGGTACCCAGGGCATAGGTATACCAGAGGCTCCCAGGGGCTGAAGCATTTATTGTGCCACCCCTGGTTAGCCTTCCAAAGTGATACCACAGGTCTGCACTTGCAGCCTGGGTAAGGTGGTGTAAGCACCCCTTACTTAGATATAGTATACCTATATCTACCTTTACATATAGACACATAGTAACCTATAAGTCACTCCTATGGCAGGCCTTGACAATCCTGAAGGCAGAGTGCTCAGTTTTGTGTGAGAGGGTGCCCTAGTATGAGTTGAGCTGAGCCCCTCTGCAGCGTTCGGAATATCTCCTTATAGCTGTTCTATGATATAGCCATACCATATACTCTTAAGTGCATTATAATCCTCACCGTTAATGCTAACTTTGGTTTGGCTTTATCAAAGCAAATCGTGTTTGATGTCAAACACGACATGTTTTGTCAAACACTATGGAACACTACCCCTCCACCAGTTCCGGTGGTGAGGGTAGCATTCCACCCTTCTAGAGGGAGAAGACATGTACACACCGGCATACCCGGTTAAAGGTAAACAGAGCCCCAGCATCACAAAATGGATGCTGCTGCCACAGACATGAGTCTGCCCTCCTTCTGCTGGATGAAACTCCGGCAGGGGAGGCCTGGACAATACATTTCCTGTCCAGGGAGGTGCTGCACCTCCCCAGACAGGCTTTAGTGTATTGGGGCAGGGTGGGTTGCATTCAGTGAATGTTTTTCAGACACTGCCTGCAGCACACAAGGTGCTCCATGCATTTCCCAGTTCAAACCGGTTGCTGGGGCACTCAGCCCCTGCTCTGGCGCAAAACTGGACAAAGGGGAAGGGGTGTAACCACCCCCTCCCCAGGTCCACCCATAGGTGGGACCTTAGAGTTAGTCCAACCCCTAAACTTACTATAAGAATAG
Organism: Lissotriton helveticus; assembly: GCF_964261635.1. NCBI lineage: Eukaryota > Metazoa > Chordata > Amphibia > Caudata > Salamandridae > Lissotriton > Lissotriton helveticus. The sequence goes on from NC_136068.1 coordinate 1,107,090,494, forward strand.
GAACCCAGACCCTAGGACTTTAGATTACCCTGGACGATACTCTGCAACATATATCTTGGACCTTGGACATTCCATATCGACTGAAAGATGGAAGAAATCTCCCTTGTGGTCAAGGAGTGACCACCCTGTTCAAACAGGCAACAAAGCATCTTGCTGGTCTGAATTTTCGAGGCTCCTGCCGGATCCCGAAGAATCTGCGACACAGGACACGGACTTCCAGACATCTCTGAAGCTGACTCGAGATCCCAGCAAAGCTGCGACGAGAGACGTAGGCCCGGAACTCCTGGACATCCTGCATTTTTGCAACTGCACCTACTTCCCGCGGTACCCCAAAGTTGTGCATTGGGGTATTTGAAGCCCCTGCCTTAGCACCTTTTGCACCGAAGTACAGAGGCCAGCCCTCCACGAGTGACCCGTGAGTCCCCTTTCTTCACCGCAGCTCGAGGCTCCTTCGCAGTTCCTAGTCCTAGTGAGCCCCCGTGAAGGCCAATCCTTTAGCTGGTTGCTCCAAACGTGCTCTGACTCCCCTCCAAAGGAGGAGTCCCCCAGACAATGCTGGTCTTAACCGAAGCCAATCTTGTCATCTTGTGTGGGTGCTGTTGCCAAGGCTTGTTGGGTCCAATCTGGATTCTGATGCTGCAGCACTCGACGTCCTTCATGGGACAGCTCAAATCCAGCTCCTTGTTGTCTTCGACACCTCCCGGACCTCGAGGCTGAAGAGTCAAGCTTCACCTCTTTCACCTGAAAACACCCGGCATTGGTTGACATCTTCCTATCCCCATCCTGGTCACTGGCTAGTGACCCAGACACTCTCCCCTCTGCTTTCAGGTTCTTCACATCTCCGATCCACCCTTGGATCCACCCAGACACTTTTCCTTTGGTCGCCTGCAGCATTTCTTCGCAGCTCTCCATTTGAATCGACGGCGAAACCCGACACCAAAAGACACCTATGCACTCGGCTTCCCTGGGTGAAGTAACATGAGTACTCTGGTGCTCCCGTGGGTCTTGACTCTCAAAGTGTCCTAGTCTAAAAGGGTTCCATCGTAGTTCACCTCTAAGTCTTAGCCTGAAGGCTGCTCTCCACAGCTACCACTAGGATAGCTTTGTATAAAGGTTGACTTTAACCTACCATCAATAACGGTCATTTGGACTGGTGCAAGGTTCCCACTAGAATAGTGGACATCATATACCAGGCCAACTTCTCACATCTAGTGTTTCAGAAATGTACAGGCTGCCTAGGTTTCCCTAAGTACCGAATGAGCTAGAGTCTAAAATCTAGAGTTACCCACATTGGAAAAAACTACTCAGTTTTCGGTGGAAAAATGTGATGCTTACTTGTGTTTTGGGTCATTTCCTGTTGTGGGAACTAGGCCTTCCCACACAAGTGAGTTACCATTCTTATTGGGAGACTTGCGACAGCATAGAATAGTAGAACATTTATTATCACCAATTGGATTTCACTGCATGTGTGCCTTTCAAATGTCAGCCAGCGTATAAAAAACATCACATTTATAACGTTACCCCCTAAATAATACGCTAGTACAGATACCCACAAATTCAGAGATGTACAAATAACCACAGCTCCTAAACTTTGTATCTTATACCGATTTAATAAATACATAGGTTTCCTGCATACCCATTTTTCACTGTCTATTTCGCTATAAGAATTAGTCTATACTCGGTACTCAATGCAAAACCATTGCACAGTGCAGCTCAGTTGTTGGCTCTGGTACCTTGGCTTCGCAGACAGCTTACAAACCCTATATATCCCCACAACCAGAAGGGTCTGGCGGACATAATGGTATATTGTGTTTGTAAATAGGACATTGTGACAAAAATGTTACAGATAAAAAATTTGTCAAAAAATGCCAGTTTTTTCCTACTTGTTTCAATATGTCTTTATTTTAACATGTCATTTCCTTGGGAAAATCTTGAGTTATGTTGTGATGTAGGAGAAGTAGCCAAGGAGTATCTTACGAGATTCTTTATTAAATCTTAGTTACAGGTTAGCGTCCATGTAAAGCAGCCCCACCAGGAGCAACCAGCTTGCTGCTCAGCCCATCTTCAACTGTCACACCTCACCACACAGGCACCCAAATATTCCAATCATCTCCATCACATCAATATTCCACTCACAACACTCAAATACGCTGAGCATCTAGGAGCCCGGTAACTTAGGAGAAACATTAATACATAGGCTGTATAACATAGCCTCCCTCTTTTAAATGGAAACTAATATAAACAATACTTATGGGAACAATTATGAACAAAAATGTACACATAAAGGAAATAGCTCAGAACCCAGGGATGCAAGGTAAAATACAACATCTCGAGAACAATCAAGAAAACATAGAGGATGAATACATAGATACACAAGAAATATCACCCATCTTCCCCATAATAAAAACATATCAAAATGTATAAACAAAGTTTGCAAAAACATTGCCAGAAACTAGACAGCTGACTGGGAAAAACTTAAAAGTACTGAATGACAAACTGAAACAGAAAGACACAAGAAAACCCAGCAGGCATGGGTGTGAAACAGCCAACCATACATCCTCAAACAGGGCAAACAAATTTGTAACATGTAGCCACGGGTGACACACACACACACAGAATTGAATCCCTAATGCAAGGGGAACAAAAGAAAAGTGTAGACACAGGAGAACTGTACTCCATCCAGGATTCCTCATATAAGGAATTGAAATATAAGGTGTTAAAATGGGACTAAAACCCATCTTGACGCCCCTCATGTAAGGGCAAAACACTTGCAGAAATGGGTCTTTAATCCATAAAGACATCCCCAGCGTAAGGGTTTATAATGTAAACTGTGTAAATGGGACTGACACCCATTAAGCCACCCTCTCATATAAGGGTCAGAAAATAATGGAAATGGAGCTATAACCCATATTGACATCCCTCATGAAAGAAATTTCCATTTACAGTGTAGAAATGGGACTAAACCCCATTCCCATCCCTCATGTACGGAGTGTAACGTGTAATGGAAAGACAGGTGAAATGCACCCATACAACGATCTCCCAACGTAAGGGTATGTAACATATAACCAAGAAATGGGTGTCAACCTCACACTAAAACATTTAAAACATTGTGACATCCCTAGAGTAAGGGTACACAAGAAACACACGAAAATGGGCAAATAAAGCCCATAATGTAATCCGACATGTAAGGGATATGCAATGTTCAATGTAGAGACGTCACATGAATGCAATGTCGACTTTCTAATATAGTGTAACAAACGTAGTGTAAAAAGAGAAAAGGTATTCCTACCACTCACCATCATAACAACATTTTAACTCTACCCACCGAGATGAATAGCAATAAAGTATAACACTGTTCATATAAGTAAGTTTGGTTACGGAACATAGAATGAGCACGGTAATAGAAGAAATACTGAAGAATAATAAATTACCACACATTTCCCTTCCTTGAAACAAAGAAAAAAAAAGAACAAGAAAAATAAAATGAGGAGTTTCAGTACGAAATAAAATCATCAAATCTTAGGGGTAATTTGGTATTCCTGCTCCTTTTTTCCACAACAAAAGGTTACAGTTTATCAACAGTTCATCATGAGTGTCAGCCAAGCTTTTCCTTGTAAAAAGTTCACTTACATAATCAGGTTCATCAATAAAATTAACAAACTTTTGCATTGGAGAATTAGTTTTTGCCAACATAGAAATACTCCACCATGTACAATTGTCAATGAAAGCAGAGGTTTTACCTAACCTGATAATTCTCCTAGTTTCCGACAATTTAGATAAGCCTTTTTGAACATGTCCGGGTAATTTGATTTTGAGTTCATCACCAACAAGTAATAATGATATCTGATTTTCAAACTCTTCCTTCTGGCCTTTTATGTCCATTTATTTCCACATTAGTCTTACTGTCATTGTATATTTGTTTAAGATTACACGTGTCTGCATTGGGAGACAACCAACCCGGGTTCCTTTGTTGTCTTGGAATTCTTCCTTTAAGTAAAAAAAAGCTGAACATTTGGTCGTGGAATGAGAATTACAGTGATATGACCAGACTAAATCAGCAACATGTTTCTTAACATCAATCCTGGCCTTAAGAGCCAACTGAATACCTTACAACCAAAGTTCTGTTAAATCTTTCCACCAAATCATTCATGATAGGAGCATATAAAGCTGTTTTAACATGAGGAATGAGAAGTGAATTGAGTACCATTGTCAGACACAATAGAATCTGGAAAACCTTCTTTCTTGAATATTTCTTATAAGAATTCAATACCAGAAGCAGTGGTAGGTTGACAAATCTATTTTTCCTCTACCCACTTAGAAAATAGTCAATAGGAACCAAAATAAAAGCTTTCCCAACTTCAATTCCTTCATATGGACCTAAAAGATCAATGTCCAATGTTGTCCAAGGTTTATTAGATAATGAAGATTGCACATGATGAATCTGTTGTATCTTCAGAGCTTTGTCAGATTTGAGACACAATTGACTTTTCTCCACAAACCTGACAATATCACTGTCCATGTATGGCCACCAAAACAATTTACTGCCCTTTTTAATGGTACTAGACTGGCCCTTGCGACCTAAGTGAGCTATAGAAATCAGTGTATTTCTTATACCACAAGGTAGAACAAAACATCCTCCCTTAATAATAACGTCATTTTCAAACAACAGATCATCTCTTACTTTCCAAAATATTTGAAATTCTTTTGATAATAGTTTCTCAACTGGCCAACCTATCATGATATAACCTCCAAGTTTCTCAAATGTGTCATCCTTTGACATGGCAGCCGAGCATTCTTCTTTAGGAAGTGCTTCCCCTATGGAGCCCGAGTTTGTTACCTGTTTGCTGACCGCAGCATCCTGTCACACCTTGCTGGAGCCCAGAACTGCTGCCACTGAATTGAGGACTTTCGCATCTACCGCAGGGCCACGCTAACGCCCGGAGCGGCTAGGGGACTTCATCCCCCACAGTTCCTCACTGTGTGCACGCCGCACACTACATTTTCGAGTGCCAGGAGGCGCTGAAAAAGGGGCCAGGTCTCCTGCAGCGCGGAAGCCCGAGTTTGGGTGTACAACCTTTACAACAAAACTTTTACAACGAACTACCATTACAACGCAACTTTTACAACGCAAACTATTACAACGCATTGCTCTGGGGGCCGCTCTAGGATAGGGAATAGGTTAATTTACTATCCAATAACCTTCCCTAGTGTCCACGGGGACTGGAGTTGGAATAGTAAATCAAACTATTCACTATCCAACACCCAAAAGCGCTATGCGTTGTAATGGTATGCGATGTAAAAATCGCGTTGTAAAGGTATGCGTGGTAAAAGTATGCGTTGTAACGTCATACATCCCCGAGTTTGTTACCTGTTTGGCGACCGCAGCATCCTGTCACACCTCGCTGGAGCCCAGAACTGCTGCCACTGAATTGGGGACTTTCGCATCTACCGCAGGGCCATGCTAACGCCCGGACCGGCTAGGGGACATCATCCCCCACAGTTCCTCATGGCGCGCACGCCGCACACCGCGTTTTCGAGCGCCAGGAGGTGCTGAAAAAGTGGCCAGGGCTCCCGCAGTGCGGGACGCGCGTGGGCGTGCCCGGGCCAAGGGTAGGCCAGTCTGTGCCCGTCAGGGGCCGGAAGAGGCCGGGCAGGGCCACTACCCCTGGCAGTTGGAAACCAAGCCATTAAAGTGCGAATGGGTAAGACACTTCTGATAGATATTAAATGACTGGCTGAACTGTATTACGACGCGCTGCTGGGGCTGATACTCCTAATGATATCTAACTGAGACTTATAAGTCTTAACTATTTGAGGATTGTTGGATCCTGGATTTTTCACATTGCTCTTTCACCCACTTGTGTACTTAGACATTGGGAACATAACCCAAAGCGGATACATTTTGTATGGGTGTTACTGGAACCTCATGCAGGCATTAACGGGTAGGGCTGACATCACTATAACACGTAGTTGGCTAGTCAGGTTAGCTACCCATTAGTGGTGCGGTTTGTATTTTAAGATCTGTGGCACCATAGATAGTTAGTAATTTGGGAAAATGGACAAACGCAAAGGTGCCGCAGGCACCTTGGATGCTTTCTTAATTAAAGCAGAGTCCCTGCTGTCCCACGAGATTCAATTGACAGAGAGACGATTATCCATAGACCCTACACTATTTCCACTCCAGAGAGAAGCAACAATACCACCACCAAGGGTAATAATCCATAACAGATCTGCAATACCTGCACCGGTAAACCTAACCCCATCACCCCAAAACTAAGTATCTGTTGATGATACTAGCTCGAACACAAGAAGTGGATCATGATCCATAAAACAAATAGATAAGATTAAGGGAAAGGCCCCTGGGGAGAGACAAAAGCACGTTATGGGGGGTGCGGAATTTAAGAAAAAAAGGGGGTTAAGGTCCAACTTGCAGAAAAAACAGCAAATAGAGGAACAACAAGGGGAGATGTTAAAAACATGCAGTACACAGACAGAAGTGGATGTTACATTAATTAGTGAAATGGTAAACAACAACTTTGAGGGTTTGAAATGACAATTAGTGGGATACTTGAAACAGCACTTTAAATGATGTTAACCCAGTTAAGCGGCTTAATAGACAAAAGATCAGATTGCATGGAGGAAAAGATAGACCAGTTAACAGTACTTCTAGATGACATTAAAGAGAAAGTAAAAAGAAGTACTCTCTGTACCGTTGAACCTGGTGGAAACCTTCAGCAGTTAGATGAACCTCGCTCCTCTCGGTTTAAAGGGTGGAATAGTAGGCCAACAGAAACTACGACTCATAAATTGATAACAGGAAGTGACAATAGGGAAATGGGCTCACGAGAACAAGTGCAGAATAGGGAGGCCTTTATAAGGGGAACAGATACCCTGAATGGTAACGGAATTTTAAATCAATCTGTAAAAAGGGTAGAATCGAATGGAATTAAAAATTCAAAAGACAGTTCTGTGGCTCCAGGTTCTGATGTCATAGGCCTACCGCCTGCAGCATGCCCATATGTCCTAATTCTGGTAGGTGTACCAGTGCTAAAAGTAGGACAAAACGAATCATGGATGACCGTACGAAATAAAACAGCAGATTGGCTTACAAAACATAAAAAAATTAATCCAAGACATATTAATGAAATTTAGATGATTCGAAGAGTGAGATGGGTGGGCGACTCTTCTAAAAATATAGACGGAGATTGCATAATAGTAAATTTCCGTCAGCCGCAACTGGTTAGAACACTCCTGAATACCAGAGAGAAAACTTTCATTCAAAATACCAGCATAATTGCTCTCCCACTGGGGTATTTCTACAAACCTAATCTAAGGCCATTAGATCATGCTGACGCCCCAATACTATCCTCAAATAAATTCCAAGTTCTATCCACACTAGATGAAGTAGAATGACAACCAATTGAGGACATCTGTCATAACCTTCATCTAGAAAAAAATAAAACTTATAGAAATAGGAGGAAAAACATCCACCACTAATACAGAGTATCAAGAAGAGGGACCGGGAAGCGAGAAGATTGTAATATATATATAGATTGTATATAAATGCTAAGGAGGAGGAGCAAGGGCAGACATCATCAATGTCCGTTATTGCTTCCCTTGATCCAAATATTAGTGATGAAAGGCTAAATACAGTAAACCTAGGAAGTAAACGTGCTGAAGCGTTAAGATTAACATCCTGGAACGTAGCAGGACTAAATAGGAATCTCAGAGACGTAGAATGGATGGAATATACAGAAAATAGTGACATCTTACTCTTACAAGAGACATGGGCTCTGGATTCCCCGCACAGGGTATGGTACAAGACCTTTAATGTAAAAGCCATCCCTTCACCAAGAGGTCGGGCTTCGGGAGGACTCACCATATGGATTAGGAGAACTCTTAAAATAGAATCTATGGTACTACTCATATTATCTGATGATCTGGCTGTTGTAAAAATAAAAATACAGGGGAAAAATCTTTATATTTAATTAATGTATATAATATGCCGAGCCCAAATACAAAGGAGTCGATAACAATAAATTACTTGGATAACTTTTTGATTTCATTAGAGCCGGATGCAATGATAATTGTTGGAGGTGACCTTAACTGTAAGTTCGAACCGGTAGTGGGGTTCGGCAATCTATTTGAAGACGAGGACACCGCCCACAATATCCCTGCCCTACAGAGCAACCCTCTAGTGTCTTATACTATAGCAGTTGCTCAGATAATGAAACTAACGACGGAACATGGGCTTAGAGCCTATAATGGCCATTTATCTTCAGATAAACCTAATACTCCTACCTTTTGTAGAGGTACCTATAGGAGCTGTATTGATTATATAATATCATCTGTTAACTTCTGGCCAAATATATTAGACATGAAAGTAGGTATAAGATCTGATAATGACCATCGACCCTTGCATTTATTAATAAAACCAGACCTTTTTGGCAATTTCCAGAATAAAGAAGAAATAATGACCTCTCTTGATGGAGGTATAGTGAGTAACACCCGTCGTGCCTTAAAGTAGCCGAATATATTAGGTAAGGCAGAATTCATGATGCAAATATATAATGCTTTTATTGACATCATGTAGCCATATTTAGATGCTCCAGAAGTGGAATTCTCGATAATGGCCGCACATCTCCAGTTGCAGGAGGCACTGGTACCAATATTAAGTAAACTACCAGGAGAACAAAGTAGAGTAGGAACTGGAGCAAAACCAGGGGCTAACTTGTGGTACAATAAGGAGTGCCGAGAGGCCAAAGCCGATCTTCTACTGTCAATAAAAAAGAATAATGTAGTAGACACAAGGGAGAAAAGAACTAAATACAAGCACATTTTAAAACAAGCAAAAAAAGAGTGGGACGATAACACCTGGACAGATTTAGCTGAAGCGGCTAAATCTAAAGACCGAGAAGGGTTTTGGCGCATAATTGCTAAGGGTAGTAAGACCAGTAGGGAAGTCAAGGACCTCTTTCTAGATGCAAAGATGCGGGAGGAGCACTTTTCTAAACTATATGCTGATAACCAAATAGTAGAACTACCCTGCCCCATAACAGCGGTCACTAGTTCAGATATAAATACCCTGCATTTTATTATGGAAGAAACACTCTTAGCACTTAGAGCAGTTAAATCAGGTAAAGCCCCAGGGCCTGACAAAATCCCGGGGACTTACTAAAACATGAGGATGGTGTCTGGGGCCCTTACATTAATTATCTTTGTAATGCAATTGCGGGTGGTTCACCGATAGCGCAAATATGGAAAGGGGTAGAAATTATTACTATTTTTCAAAAAGAAAATTATGATGATCCTGCAAATTACCGACCAATCAGTTTAATTGACATTTAAAAAAAAAATAATTCAAGACATATTTTAAGGAAATTAAACGATTGGCTCGATGAAAACAAGTTGATTTCAAAATTCCAGGCGGGATTTAGAATAAAAATGAGCACAATCGATCAGGTTTTTAGATTTTTATGTTTATGTTGGAAATATATAGATATAAAAAAGGGCCATTTATATATAGCTTTTATAGACCTTAAGGCCGCCTTCGATCTTGTGCCGGCACCCACCCTATTTTTTCTTTACGTTAATGACATCCCGAGCTACCTATTGGGCTATGCACATGACTCTCCTAAGCTGGGTGGTGATCCAATGCAAGCCCTTTTATTTGCCGATGACACCATCTTGATATCCCAAACCCCCAAGTCTACAATCTTTATTGAATCTTTTTGATATATACTGTAATGAAAAGGGCCTTGAAATAAATCCCGGCAAAACAAAGTACATGGCTATAAACCCACACAAGTCCTTTAAGCAAAATGTATCTGTTAGAGGCCAAAAGCTAGAGTATGTACACTGTTTTAACTATTTAGGGATAATGTTGGATGCAAAGCTATCTTGGAGACAGCAGTTGGAAAACAATAAAATTGCCCAACTTCAAATCTCGTTCCCAATAATAAAGATGCATGGGAGTAGCACCTTAAAAGCAATGACCCCTGCCCCGGAGGTCTATAAATACAAAGTACAAGCAGCTTCATTATACGGTGCCGAAATCTGGGAACCATATTGCAAAAAGTCTTTTGAACCGGGAGAAAACAAGTTTTTAGGAGGGTTCTGGGGCTGCCAGTAAAAACACCAATAATACCCATCCTGATGGATCTAAACGTTAAACGTATGGACCACCACGCAGTACTACGACCACTATTATTTTGGGTGCGACTATGGTCAACTCCCGAATTGACTAGTTATAAAGAGGGTCTCAAAGAGATTTTAGAAATCAATAAGGCTAGGAGTACTCCTAGATAAAACACGTTTCTTTCTAGTTCGAGGAATTAGGCCTAAAACATTTTTGGGAAGCACCAACACAATTAACTGGGTGTAGCAAAAAGTTGCTAAAAGCAACATTTTGGTCTTATATCCAAAATAACCTGTACAGCGCAGGTAATGGTATACTGACATCAAAGTTTCTTCTACACAAGGGAGTAGCCAGCTTTGAAATATTTATGGACTAGATATATCCTCCACTATATATGATGTTTAGATACGGTGTACTAAACATCAATGTGAATACATCAAAATGGGCAGTAAATTGGGACAAAAACATTAATGAATGGTGCGAATCTTGTAAAAATGCTTCAAAGGAGAACGATTTGCATGTTTTATTCTTCTGCCGTGCATATGGCAAACCAAGGAATACATGGATTAAACCACTTTGCAATATTTTGAATATTAGAACTTGCACTGAAGCAGAAAGAATATAGAAAACAGACACATCCCCAAAAATTGTTTTTAGCATCAGTAGGTTTTTATTCAATGTGAGTCTTATAAGAGCTAAAGCGGGGCTGAATTTCTAAAAAGTATAATGTACCTGAGGCTCACATGGTAATAACTAAATCGTGGAAAAGATTAGAGTACAAAGATAATGATTTTATTCTATGTGCTTATAAGTTCAAATGTATGGCCCTAATTACAATAAATAAACTGTCTGAACTATGTGGGTTTGCTAGAAACAACATGCCTTGTATAATTATGTTTTTAATTAATTGAATGAATTATGATCTAAGGTTTTAAGTCTAGATTTTAATTATTTAAATATTTTTAACAGGTTTTATTCTTGGTTGGTGTGTAAATGTTCTATAGACCAGGATTCCCTTTGTACTTAAAATAGAGTTGCTCCTTTCTATTGTTTTCCCTTTTTTTATGTAAGGGCCCTCATGCTGCTCATGTACTGCACTGGCACCTTATGGACTACTATGCTCTTAATTGAATGACACTGGAGTATTATAACATCTTATTGCTGCTTATATATTGCATATGCACTTTACTGAACCCGATCTTCAAAAATGTGAGGACTTTATGCTGTCCATGTATTGCACACGCACTCCATGAACTCTATATTTATAGATTTGATTCTGCTCTGTTGAGGCAGATCTGTGGGATAGCAGAGTGTTTTTGTAATATTAGTGCAAGGCTGTACTAATTATGTGTAGCTCGTTGCCTCATACAGTGTAATGATTGTTTTATTAATCAAATGTTATGTACTTTTTTTTATCTGTGCTTTTATGGCCATTCAGGCCGAAATAAAGATCTTTGAGGATGATGATGACAACATCTTCCAAAGATGCTACAACACATTCCTCTTGGACTTGTAGAGTAGGAAATGAAAAAACATCTCCAGACAATCGAGACAAACAGTCTGCACGAACCTTTTGTGTTGCAGGTATATAAATAATAGTGAAATTATACTCATATCATTTGGATAATAATCTAACTAGCCTGGATGATGCTTTTCCCATACCATGTTTTGAAAGTAGAGTAGTGAGAGGCTTATGATCAGTTTTAATGTGGAAAGGTTTTCCCCATAAGTACATTTTAAAATGTTCAACTGACCAAGTACACCCAAATGCTTCATGCTCAATTGTGGAATACCTGGATTCAGCAAGTGTAGGAGGTCTGGATGCAAATGCCGGGGTATGTTTAACACTATCCTTAACTTGACCCAAAACAGCACGAAGACCACTAGCACTGGCATCAACAGTGACCACATTTGTCGCATTGTGAGAAAAAGAAGATAAAGGTTTAGACTTGATAATAATCTCTTTTAAACTATAGAATGCTAATGTATGTTTATTCAAACATTCAAATTTAACTTCTTTCTTGAGTAAAGATCTCTTGGGCAACACAACACCCACAAACCTTTGAACAAACTTTGCATAATATTAGTATAAACCCAAAAAGGATTTAAGTTGCTCTTTACATTGAGGAATTTGTATGTCTTGAATGAACTGTAACACAGCCTTCTTAGGAAAGATGCAAGACTCATGGGATGAATTACATTTATTGAGGCAAATCGTCATATCCTTGTTTTCTAAGATGGTTAAAACCTTACTGAGAATAAAGGAATGTTGTTTGTCTGTTTTAGAATAGCCCAGACTGTCATCTTGGAATGTGGCCCCCCCATCGATATCCAAAATAGACAAAACATAAATTTTTTAAATACTGATGCAGCGGACCCGAGTCCAAAAGGCATCCTGACATATCTAAACGCTCCATCAGGTGTTATCAATGTAGCTATATGTCTTGATTCAGGGGTTAACTCAACCTGATGATAGCCTGCCTGGAGATCGATGATAGAAAAAGGTTTCCACCGTCCAATTTTGCCAACAATTCCTGAACCTTGGGCAAGGGGTGGCAGTGTATCAACATTTGTCTATTAACAGAACTGAAATCCGCACAAAGTCTAAGCTCCCCATTTTTACTTTTTAACTAAAACAATAGGTGAAACACATTCTGATGCCGGGTTCAATGACTCCTTCCTCTCCAGTTCTAATAAAAAAAAGAATCTGAAATAATAGTGTATGGAGAGCCAGAATCAGTCAAGACTTGCAATACTCTACCATCAATGATTACCTTGCACATGGGTGGCACGTATGTTTCCACGTCTACTTTACTACAAGAAGCTTCTGGAACATCCTTATTACACATTAAGTCACCAACTTGAGGAATTGGAAGTATATTATCATTCGGTATAGAATCACAATTCATGCAAACATCACCTGTCTGTTCCTTTCCATTCATCACCATGCCCTCTATGACACAAAAAATACCTTCCTCTTCACATTCTTCTTCCTTATTAAATTTCTGAACTATAGAAATACGTTTTGGCCTACTTTGACTTACTACACCAAAATGTTCAATTTTGACACACTTAAAACATTCTTTACCCTTAGCTGGACATTGTTTGTACTGTGTAGAATTAATTTTGGATCCACAACGATTGCAAGCTAATCTGGACCTTGAGCTAGAGCTAGTTATAGGTGTGAAAGGTTTTAAAAATGTTGTTTTTGCAGTAGTATTTTTAATACCCTCTTTAACAGACAATGCTGCAATTCCCACCGCAGTACTATCCACATTAATCGTCTTAAAAGAGTTAATAGAATGCCCAACGCTTTTAGAAATGTCTATTGCCTCCTGTAGAGTAGGATTACGTTGACATAAAAGCTGCTCCTGAACCTTTTTATTGGAACACCTTATAATCAACTGGTCTCTTATATAAGTATCACCTCTTGCACCAAAGTCACAATCTGCAGCACGATCTCTTAATGATGACATCTAGGCATTTTCTGACTCTTCAAGTAATTGATGGCGGGTATAGAAATTGACCCTTTCCAGAAGATTATGTGGCTCTTCAGAAAAACTTTTCTTCAATCAATCTAAAGCTTCCGAGTAACAGTCATAGTCCCCTACTTCAACACAACAGGTAAGGGTTCAAATATATCCTCAGTGTCAGTGTCCATTAAATTAAGAAGTAAAGCTTTCTTCCTGAGAGGTGGAAATATACCTCCATTAATTGCCAAGAGATAATTGTTAAAATGCCTTAAAATAAACAATGTACAATACACCTCTATGTTGTTGAAGGTTACTTCAGTAAATACACCCTCCATGGCTTTTCCAAAATTGTACTGACAGTAAAGAAAAGCAACATTACCGTTACCAATATGAAGTATAGCAATCCTGATAGAAACATCTTCCTTGCTAACTCCAGTCTTCATTTACACCGGATCATTGAGTTGAGGCAAGAGCCACCAGCTGTGGCAGCAAAGCTTGCTGCTAGTACGTGCACACTTGGACAATGCAGCCTGAAGCGCAAAGGCAGACTTGCCTGTACTAAATACCAAAGATGGCGGCACGTAGAAGTGATGCACTCCGGGTGGCTAAAGGCAAGTAAACACTCCAAAACATCTTTGGACAGCTTGTATTCCAGGATGACGACACAGCAAATCTCCCCGCAACCACATCATGCGACCATGTAGTAACAGTAAGCAATGCGTGAACCAGTAACACTAATGTCCCGCGGCCCTTTCGAACGCCGTACCTTCATAATAGTAAACATGGCTAACTCCCCAAAGAACACACATTTTGTAATGCCCCAGCATAATGTCACACTGAACCAAACCCCTTTGGTAACATATTTAAATGTGTATGTTGCTGGTCCCGCAGCCAGTTTACACACATTGTTATAAAAGTGCATGCCACTATTTATCCTGCAGTGTCAAACAAGTTAAACAGCACAGAGACCATGCACCTGACTTCAAGATCAAAAGTCCATGCACCGTCCGCTTAATGCTGCTGTTGTGTTCCACAAAGATCTGTTACAATTGCCCATGCCACGTATTTAGACAGTTCAATTGCACACGACCCTAGTAAAATGCTGATTCAACTCACTGCAAATAATACTTTCTTGGTCAGCCTTTGGATGATCAATCAATCAATCAGACAACTTGTAAAGCGCGCTACTCACCCATTAGGGTCTCAAGGCGCTGGGGGGGGTCCGTTATTGCTGGAAAAGCCAGGTCTTGAGTTGCTTCCTGAAGGAAAGGTGGTCCTCGGTCAGCCGTAGGTGGGTGGGGAGGGAGTTCCATTTCTTGGCCGCCAGGTAGGAGAAGGATCTTCCTCCAGCGGTGGCTCTGCGAATGCGTGGTACTACGGCGAGGGCGAGGCTGGCCGATCGTAGCTGGCGGGTGGGGGTGTAGAAGGTGAGGCGGCTGTTGAGGTACTTCGGGCCCATGTCGTGGAGAGCCTTGTGTGCGTGGGTGAGGAGTTTGAACGTGATCCTCTTGTTGACGGATAGCCAGTGCAGGTCTCTCAGGTGGGTCGAGATGTGGCTGTGGCGAGGGATATCCAGGATGAGTCGTGCGGAGGCGTTCTGTATGCGTTGGAGTCTTTTCTGTAGTTTGGCCGTGGTTCCCGCATAGAGGGTGTTGCCGTAGTCCAGTCGGCTGGTGATGAGTGCCTGGGTGACTGTCTTCCTGGTTTCGGTGGGGATCCAGCGGAAGATCTTACGGAGCATGCGCAGGGTGTTGAAGCATGATGATGATACGGCGTTGACTTGTCTGGTCATCGAGAGGGAGGAGTCCAAGATGAAGCCCAGGTTTCATGCGTGGTCCGTTGGCTTGGGGGTGGTGCCCAGGGCATGGGGCCACCTGGAGTCGTCCCAGGCGGAGGGCGATGATCCCTGTCTTGTCTGAGTTCAGTTTCAGGCGGCTGTTCTTCATCCACTCGGCGACGTCTTTCATCCCTTCGTGAAGGCTGGCTCTGGCGGTGGCGGGGTCGTTGGTGAGGGAGAGGATCAGCTGGGTGTCGTCGGCGTAGGAGATGATGTTGAGGTTGTGGTGGCGTGCGATGGCTGCGAGGGGGCTCATGTAGACGTTGAAGAGGGTGGGGCTGAATGAGGATCCTTGTGGTACGCCGCAGATGACCTCGGTGGCCTCGGACCTGTAAGGGGGGAGGCGGACTCTCTGGGTTCTTCCGGCGAGGAACGAGATGATCCACTCCAGAAGAGCCTTCCCTTGGATCCCGATGTTGCTGAGGCGCTGTACTAGGGTACGGTGGCAGACAGTGTGGCAGACAGTGTCGAACGCCGCAGATAGGTCCAAGAGGATGAGGGCCGCTGTTTCCCCATTGTCGAGCAGGGATCTGATGTTGTCGGTGGATGCGATGAGGGCGGTCTCAGTGCTGTGGTTGGCTCGGAAGCCGGACTGCGAAGGGTCGAGGGCTCTGTTGGTCTCAAGGAAGGCGGCGAGCTGTCTGTTGACGATCATCTCGATGACTTTGGCAGGAAAAGGGAGGAGCAAGATGGGGCTGAAGTTCTTGAGGTCGGTGGGGTCCGCTGTTGGTTTCTTCAGGAGGGCGCTGAGTTCAGCGTGCTTCCAGCTCTCCGGGAAGGTGGCGGTGTTGAAGGAGATGTTGATGATGTCCTGGAGTTGGGGTGCGATGAAGGAGTCGGCCTTGTTGAAGACGTGGTGGGGGCAGGGGTCGGTTGGTGATCCGGAATGGATGGTGTTCATCGTGCGGGTGGTGTCTTCGGTGCTGACCGGGGTCCAGTTGCAGAGGGTGGTGGGGGGGCATTGGTTCGGTGGTTGGGTGCGTGGTCTGTGTGCCAAAGCTGTTGTGTATGTCGGCGATCTTACGGTGGAAGAAGGTGGCGAGTGAGTCGCAGATGTCTTGCGAGGGTGTTATGTCGTTGTTTCCGGCATTGGGGTTGGAGAATTCTTTGACGATGCTGAAGAGTTCCTTGCTGTTGTGGGTGTTGTTGTCCAGTCGTTCTTTGAATGTTGTCCTTCTGGTAGTGCGGATCAGCTGGTGGTGTTTGCGGGTGGCGTTCTTGAGGGCAGTCATGTTTTCTGTGGTTTGGTCGTGGCGCCAGGCTTTTTCAAGGGTGCGGCAGTTTTTCTTGGATGTCTTGAGTTCGTCGGTGAACCAGGAGGCTTTCTTGCTGCCGGGTCTGCTGGGAGGGTTCTTCAGTGGTGCGAGGTCGTCGGGGCAGTTGGTGAGCCACTGTGTGAAGTTGTGGGCTGCTTCGTTGGGGTCCGTTGTGCTGGCGGGAGGGTTCAGGCTGAGGGAGGTGGTGAGCTGGTCAGTGGTGATCTTGCTCCAGCTCCTGCGGGGAACCTGTTGCAGGTGGTGGTGGGTCGTGGTTCTTCTGAAACTGAAGTGGACGCTGCTGTAATCCGTCCAATGGAGTCCGGTGGAGTGGCTGAAGGAGATGTGCTTGCTGGAGGAGAAGACGGGGTCCAGCGTGTGGCCGGCGTAGTGGGTGGGGGTGTTCACCAGTTGCTTGAGTCCGAGGTTGGCGAGGTTGTCCAGCAGGGAGGTGGTGTTGGTGTCGTTGTTTTTCTCCAGGTGGAAGTTCCCTAGGAGGATGAAGTCAGCGGAGTGGAGGGCGTGCTGGCTGATGAAGTCCACGATGTCTTCGCTGAATTGGGTGCGTGGTCCCGGGGGTCTGTAGATGAGGGTGCCTCTGAGGGTGGTCTTGGGGTCGGTGTGTATCTGGAAGTGAATGTGCTCGGCGGCGGTGAAGGTGTCGTCGGAGTTCGTGATGAGGATGGTGTTCCTGTGGACGATGGCGATGCCTCCTCCGGTCTGGTTGACGTGGTCCCTCCGGGTGATCTTGTATGGCTATGGCGATGTCGGGTGCTGAGGAGGCGTTCATCCAGGTTTCCGTGAGGAAGGCGACGTCTGGTGATGTTGTGTCGAGCAGGTTCCAGAGTTCAACGGCGTGTCTGTGGACGGAACGGGTGTTGAGCAGGATGCACTTGAGGTGGTTGTTGCTGGTGCCTGGCCTTTTGGGTGCGGTGCAGGTCCGGAGGCAGGTGAACTTGCAGGCTTGGCAGGTGAAGGGTCCGTGGGTGCATTTCGGGGTGGCTCTGTAGCAGGCGGGGTTCCGGTCGGGTTTGAGTGCGTTGAGGGTGGCGGCGTCGTAGGTCTGTCGTGTGGGCTGGCATCGTTGGGGGACATGGGTTCTGGCACTGGGCGCGGTCCAGGCGCGGACGGGCGCAGACGGGCTTGCCTTTGGCGCGCCTTCGGCGAACAATCGGTGCACCCGCTGCACGTGACCGCTGCGCGTGTGCGCAGGCTCCATATGAGGCGAAGTGGGAGGGAGGAGCAGCTGGGAGGCGGGAGCGGGGCAGCCAATGGGGTAGCAGAGGCGAAAAGGGGGGGCTGCAAGGGATCGGCAGCGGGAAGCGGGAGGGGTCGCACCAGGGGGGCAAGCTAGCGGGCACAACTAGGACCTAAATAGCAGAGTAACAAAAAACACAGTCACAAGGCAGCAAAATACAGTCACAAGGCAGCAAAACAAGAATACAAGAGGGCGACACAAGAGAACAGCGGAATCACGTGGGCAACAGCGGGGAGAGAAGGGCAGCAGCGAGGGGCTCCAGGCAGGGTGAAACGCGCTACTGCTGGAGAACCGTGCGGCGTGGGGGGTGTCCTGGGACAGGTCACACTCGCCTACGCCGCGCGGGCTCCATATGAGGCCAAGTGGGAGGGAGGAGCAGCTGGGAGGCGAGAGCGGGCGGCCAATGCGGTAGCGGAGGTGAAAAAGGGGCGGGGCTGCAAGGGATCGGCGGCGGGAAGCGGGAGGGGTCGCACCAGGGGGCCAAGCTAGGGGCACAACTAGGACCTAAATGGCAGAGTAACAAAAAACACAGTCACAAGGCAGCAAAACACAGTCACAAGGCAGCAAAACAAGAATACAAGAGGGTGACACAAGAGAACAGCGGAATCACGTGAGCAACAGCGGGGAGAGAAGGGCAGCAGCGAGGGGCACCAGGCAGGTCAATGATGAGCTTGCTGAAACAACTCAATGTACTGGAGGTTGTCTTCAAATGTAAGAACACTCAGGAATGTAATTAAGAGAAGCTCGCCCTGGCTAGGGCTGTCCAATGTAAATGAAACTGGTGGGGCTGAAAGGCTGCAAGGGCCATCTCTCTTTAGAAGAAATAGCTGGCTTTAAGTTTTCATAAAATTCCTTTAAAGTTTTGCTTCATGTAGGTTCTTCTTTATCACACAGGGTCAGACTCTTTTAGTTCAGTTTAGTGTACGTTTAAATGTCAGCTTCTGTAGCTTCTGTAGATTTCTTCACTAGCACAATCTTCTTTTCCTGTTCTCTTGATCTTCCTGAAGACCAGTTGTACGCTTGAGTCTGTCTCCAGATTGTCGTCATAATTGTGTAATGAAGATCAGGTAGATGAAGTAGTGCTTTAGCTTATCTTTTCAGTCTTATTTGCAGGTTGGTAATCCATGTAGAGCAGCCACACCAGGAGCAGCCTGCTTGCTGCTCAGCCCATACTCCAACTGTAATACAAACTCACAGGCACCCAAACGTTCCATTCTGCATCACCACACCAACATTCCACACATTCACACAGGTTGAGCAGCTAGGGAGAAAGCAACAGGATAATTACATATACAGGATACTACAAGGGACCTACACAAATGACCCCTTGCTGAATGTGGAATTTTGTCTACTTTTCAGAAATATATAACTGCCCTGGGTCATCCCTGGGTTTCACACTGGTTTCCAACATAAACTGAAGGTGGGTTGAGCGCACAAAAAATACAGAAAAAAGGCTACCTCTTAGAAAAAGGCCAAAACTGTGGTGCAAAATTAGGTTTTCAGGTTCAGCTCTGCATGTTCGTGAAAGCTGAGAAGATGGTGACTTTAGTACAGTAAACCGTTTGTGGATGCCATTTTAAGGAAAACAATCACACACTTTAATCTGGCACACCTTTTCCCTATTTATTTTGAAAAGTACAACATTTACTACAGTTTGCCAAGTTTCTTGATCTTCTCTAAGTGAATCTACAAGCCCTGGGTACCTTTGGAATTCCAAGGATGCTGGAAGAAAAGGACACAAATTTGGCATGGATACCTTATGTGGAAAAAAGTTTATTGGAGCCCTAAGCACAAACTATCCCGTTTAGCCAGAAAAGGGCTCAGCAGGGGGGGGGCACAGATAAGTGGTTAAAAGGCTGCGGAAGTTCCAAAAACCTCACCCAGGCTGCAAAGACTAGAATGACCACTGCTCTAAAATAGCCTCCGAAAAAGTGTATTTTGTGGCAGCGATAGCTTCATTACCGCTCTGTTCCAGTCACCTCATGCATCTGAAAAATCAATGAAACCTGTGCTCATATCAAATGTACTCAAAAATCAATTCATATTCACAATCACAAAGGTAAAAAAACAAACCCAAAATATGAGTCTACAATTTCATAAAATGGGACAAAAGAGTCATGTGGAAATAGGTATAAAAATGTGGTAAATAAAGTGCTCAAATGCCATACTATCTATCTAATGAACTGAAAAACAATAAAATGTAAGTTGTAGCTGTACTAAATGATTCAAAATAATGTGCTGATGAGGTTGTATGCAAAAATTTAAAAAACTATTTCTAATATACTTGACCAAGTGCCTTCTTCTTTACGATGGGTATGTCTTAACTGATGAGCTAGTGTATATTAAGGTTAGTCTAATGCCTTTCTCAGATCCTGTTGTACACATTATACCTTGAGGTGCAAGCAGGAATCTAGCCTTTCATAAGTGCACTGGTACCCTCTGCAAGAGTATGCAATAACCTCATTTTACAAATGCAAAATTTGTGTGCCATTAATGCTGTTGTAATATTTTATTTTCCTGTTGTCCTGAAGCCTGCAACCATATTGTCTTGTATTCCAGCCACCACCAAATGGTTCATGGTGGCAGACATTTGTTTTGCTTTCTTCTCAATCCCTACACATCACTATGGTCAATTTCTATTCATATTCTCAATTTATGGAAGCCAGCGGATGTGGACCCACATGCCCAAGGCTTTACTGAATCAGCTTCCTTTGTCTCACAAACACTCAATAGAAATCTCAACACACTTTTCCTCTCAGAAGGATGAACTTTGGTCCAATAAATAGATGGCTTCTTGGGTGCCTTTGACTTATTCCAACTATGTAAGGTTGACTCCCTAGATCTCCTGAATACTTTAGCAAAGAAAATGGAACAAAGCTTATGAAAAAAAATAACAACGCTGTCTTCCCCATGTTTACTTTTTATTTCATATCATGTCATCGGGAGCGACATATCTGTCCATAATGGAAACCTCCTTGGCATTCATAAGTTGCCTAAACCAGTCACTGTCTCTTAGTAGGAAACTGGAGATGGAAGGTTAATGAAGATAGTTGATATTGAGATATGCAAATATTGTTAAACTTCTCCAAGATTTTGAAAAGAAAGTGTTCCCTGAAGCATAGCATTGGTCTACAAAGACGGGGAAAGCTTTTATGACTCAGAAACAAACATTATCCTCTTCCTCTGCTCGGGGGACTGTATGACTAAAACAAATTATTTACACTGTAGAGCCATAAAAAGAAGGGGGTTTGCTTCAGGGTATTGATGACGGATCTTGGAGATCGTAAGAAAACTACTACTCCACTGCCCTTGATAGAGTTGAGGTAGAACTTCAGCCAAGCTTCTGAGCTGTGGCTGTTGCCACCCATCAGATATATGTAAAAACAACAATTGATGAACGGAATGTTGCTCAATGGCAAAACATTCACCCCCAGTCACAGATCTGGGTTTAATCCATCGTTATTTTGCTCACCACTCCACCCGAGTTCAGACATGGCCATATGCAAATCAGTCTTGACCCTGTGCCTCATGGGAACAGTCCAGCCCGAACTGCCAAGCCATGTCTTCCCTGGACCAGAATTAAGCATCCTAGGACCGTTTTCTGGCTATCAGCCGTCATCAGCCAGGATAGCTTGATTCTATTGGCATGGAGAGCACGGGACTCACGTCTGAGCATACCCGTCCCACTCAGGGTAGCAAATGCAAAAAAAAAATTGATGGACGCAATGTTGCACAATGGCAAAACATTCACCCCCATTCACAGATCTGGGTTTAATCCATTGTTATTTTGCTCACCACACCACCCCAGTTCAGACATGGCCATAAGCAAATCAGTCTTGACCCTGTGCCTCATGGGAACAGACCAGCCCGAACTGCCAAGCCATGTCTTCCCTGGACCGGATTCAAGCATCCTAGGACCGTTTTCTGGCTACCAGCCGTCATCAGCCAGGATAGCTTGAGTCCAGTGGCATGGAGAGCACGGGACTCACGTCTGAGCATACCCATCCCACTCAGGGTGACAAATGAAAAAACAACAGTTGATGGACGGAATGTTGCACAATGGCAAAACAATCTCCCCCCATCAGTCACAGATCTGGATTTAATCCATCAGATGAAGGCTCCTGAGAATATAGTTCTTGGATCCAACCTTAGTGTTGTCATGCCCTATGCTGTAGTTGCCTTGTTACTGGCCACTAATACTCAACAACTCTTCATGGCCAGGCTGCCATGACACTGACTTATTCTGCTGTCCGGGTGATGTCCCTTCCTGAACTCAGCCTCTCTGCTTCCCATTGCCCAGGACAGGGAACCACATGACTGGCTTACTGTAACTCCCCCATTCGACTAAGCACCGTATTGATCTGATGCACCAATGCTCAATTGTGTTGATTTTCTTACCTTAGAAATTACCATGACTCAATATTGGCCAAATATGAGATTTGTACTCTGTATGAAGAAGTTGCAAGTTAATGTTTACCTCCAATTTCTCTGCTCAAGGTGATTAATTGATTTCTGTCACACATACCTGTCTTCCTGCTGCTCAAAATATTATTACCTTTTTATAGAAACTCAAACCATTCTTTCAAGATGGCCCGCAAATAAGGGCTTTTTTTCTGGGTACAACAAGTTTGTTCTTATTTCTGCAGTAACCCCGTTTCACAACTGTATATATGTTAAAGGATTATTTAGTGTGCTCATGTTATCATTTAAAATTGCAATTGTTAAGTGTGCTGCATACCAATCCTTCCAAGTTGCTGTATAGTAGAAATTAATTTGCTGGCCAAACAGCAACAAAGATTGCATTGTCTATGAGTTATTATTATTATTATTAATTAAATTTATATTGCGCAGAGCTATCCCAACAGGGTTTCCCGGCGCAGGTAGATGGATTACTGTAACTGAGTAACCAGACGATGAGTTTAGAAGTACTTGTGTACATTTTTCAAACTGTTGAATCTCTGCCTATTATGATAGCATTTTCTGAATTGCAGTAATGTGCCTCGGAGTCGAAAAAGCAGACATGGATGAAAAATTAACTGTAAAAATGATCCTAATGATGTTTAGAGTGACAGCATCCATCGACTCATTGTCCAGAAATGTCCTCTCCCTAATCTTGTTCGATTGTATGATAGTATTGCCAATGTTAGCAGACACAGCGTTATGTGTGCCATATGTACCCCATGGCTATTGCTGTTATTCCCCTCCACAACACTATCCCATTGTGCCACTTGCCAAGCCAACAACATTGAGATGGGAATCAAAACCACAACCAAAGCCCACCTGCCTGCATGGGCCCGCTCTGTCCGCTTTCGGTTAAATTTCATGCAAATACCAAGTGTTGGTACCTACTTGTACATCATATTTTTGCTCTATAGGTTTTAAGTTTATCCATTTACACACATTGATGCAATTACAGTTACGAAAAGGTTGATCAGAGGTTTTGTACCAAAGTTTGAGGTTCCTCTTCAGATAGGGAATGACAAAGTTACTCACTTTGTGTCCTCTTTAGTTCAGGAATTATGCAAATGTTTAGGTATTAACAACACTTCTATTGTGAATGCACCACTAGTGCTCTGAGAAGGTGGGGCATTTTAACTCAACCTTGAAAAACAAGATAGCTAAGATTTGTGCAGCAACATGGTTTAAGTGACTACATTTATTTCCCTTGGCACTCTGGTCAATCCTCTATTCCTGCAGCTGCTCCCATTAACAAACTGGAATCTTGTTTGAAGCAAATAGACATATGCTTGGTTACTCTTACTCTGATACTGCTAACCTGCCTAGAGCATTCTAGCAATATGACATACCCTTGCCAGATCGCCTACTAGAAGAGACTGCCTAGGGAATTACTTAAAACTGCCCGTCTCTTCATTATTTTGTTTTCCAGATATGGAATCTGACTATCAATAGAGGAGATCGTAATTATAGCTAAGATTCAAGATGAGTCACAAACTCTACAGCCATAGATTTGGGACTAATATCTGAGCACCCCGAGGTCCAAATAACTGTCTTTTTACAAAATTAGATGGCACTTAATTTTGTCCTGGCTTTAAAATCAAAGGATCAGAATATCACTCATTTAAAAAATGTTGCTTAAAGCATCCTTGAATTAATTGTTCATATACTTGAAATTGTCAATAAACTCAATACAATTACTGACGATTTTTGTGATGATGGATGAAGTACTTGGTCTTGGTTGTTGGATATATTTGGAGGGTTGGGAGTGTAGATATTATAGATTGTTTTGGTGGTCTTTGTCATCTTCATAGTGCTCTATATCCTTAAAAATTTACAAGTCTTTCATCAGTCATATTGCATGAAATAATCCTCTCTTTCTTTCCCCCTCAAGATGACAAGTTAAATGAGAAATCTGATTATTGATCATTTTAGTGTATTAATCATGATGGTGTGCCCCAAGAAGTGTATTGGTTGATAATAATTGACCTGCCTTAAAGACAGTACAAATAATTGTGCAAAAAGAAGAGGTTGTGAAATTTAAAAGAAATCCTTACTGAAACTGCTGCAGCCATCTTTGTGCTCATGCTAACCATGACTTTAGGTGGTGCCCTTTATGATGTACAAATCCTCAGTTCCACACTTGGCATTTGAGTTGAGACACTTCTGTTTAGCTTGCCCAGCGTGAGAATTTACATTCTGCCTCTATTTGAAGGTTGTCTTCAAATGTTCTCATGACTTCAGAATCCTGCACCTGCATAGCACCTTTGTTTCAATCTCATCACATGATCTCCATTGTATGTCAAAACACATGCATTTTTGTTTTGCAACTGCTTTGCTTGTGCAGCTTACGCACATTTAGGGTGCTTGGCTCACCCATTAATTTGGTTCACAGATACATCTTTATTTTATTAATAAACTTTTGTAGATTTGGAATTGGCGGGAGATGCTAGGGGGCGTGCCACAAGATGGTCGCACCTTAGTGAGGCTCTCTCAGCCCTGACTAAACTAATAATCATATATCCTAAATCCAGTGGCGGATCTAGCCATCAATAGCCCTAACTGGATCGAACAACAAACTGGCAATCGATTGACCTGCCTCCGAGGCTGCAATTTCCCTGCGGGCAGCCGAACCTATCCGCGACCCGTGAGACATGAAAAGGCTGACTAGGCAACACCGCATGAGGCTGCCTTGCTGCTAACGGAGCCTGGGGGAATACTGCGGTGACGGACCAACAACCGCCACCGTTCGTGAGTGTGAAGACGAAGAGGTGGCTACCCAGCTAGACATGCGAAATCGTAAATGTGCAGTTGATGCCAGCGACCGCACCTACATGAGCGTTTGTCGCATGATCGCTGAGAGACCCGGGTGTGGACCAGGACTATGCCAAACCCAGGATTGCGGCCTGCCTAAAGACAGAGGTACCTGCGACACAGCACCAGGCCCACTGAGCGGCCGATACACGGCGCAACACCCTGCACTGCCTCAGTGATCCTCCAGGGGCACACGGATAAAGGGACATCAGATGTGGGTCACGAAACCCGTTAAGCGCACATATTTCAACTTCTGCACATAGCGCAGACTGGTGTGAACGATTAAACCCTGAGACCCACGCAGCGCATGCCACCATTCTAGGCCGTGCTGCAAAATCAGAGGTGCCCTACCAGAGAGACCACCCGCGACATCCGACATAACACGGCTGGACCACCAGGAATTCTCTAGATCGAAGGATTCACATCCGCCCCCAGTGATCACTCGTTGGCAATAAGGGAGCTATACTCTGCTCAAGGGACTCACAATCATGCATAAGAGACACTCTTGTCACACTTGCCAGGACCCTCAACACTCCTGTTCCAAGAAAAGCGAACAGAGTACACCTAATATTGTTTCTTATGGGAGGCTCCGACCTGGCATCCCACTCAGATCACACTGGAATGCTGCTCTACATAAACCCATAAGTTGCTGTGCCCGAATTGCCCCCTGGAGGCCTCCAGAAAAGGGGGGGCCAATCGGCCCCCACGCAGGCATGGCGGGGCCCGGCCCCTCCCATATCCCGGTTCCTTCGTGGTGGCTTGCCCCCGCCCTCGCCCCGGAAGTAGTTGTGCACTTCCGGGGCGAGGGGGCGGGGCCGCGACTGCGAAGGGGTTAAGAGCCTGGGGAGCGCGGGAAGCGGCCTCTTTGTGCCCGCGCTCCCAGGCTCGCTCCTCGCCCCACCGTGGGGCTGTCAGTGCAGGCGGTTGGGGGGGGCCAGATAGTCGGTCAACTATGCTGGCCTGTGGCGGTAAGGTCATAATCGGTGAGCAGCATTTTAAGGTCCTTAGGGGGGGGCGGGCCCATTCACGAAAGGGGCCGCCCGTCGGGAGGGGCCATTGGTCTCTCCCAGAACTTCAGGGGCAGGATATGATATCCATTACTTAGAAGGGTGCGGGGGAGGGAGTCTACGCTCTCCTCAGGCTGGTAGCCACCCCTCACAGACACTATGACGTCATCAAGGTGCGCGAGTGTACGGGCCCTCCTGTTATGGTTAAATGGAGTTCAGGGAGCGCACGTGGGTGAAACGTGCCCTGGGTTGCGCATGCGCATCTCGAACGTGAGAGCGTAGCTGTAAAAGGATCTGACACCGGTTAGCGACCTTGCCGTACGACTTAATTATTAGAATGCATTTTAATTTTCAGGATGTTAGATTCGGTTAGGAAACACGCTGTACTAGATATTTGTTAAGGTTAGCCCATCATACCATGTCAAAATGGATGTTAATCTAATGTTCTGAAATGTGCATTTAATAATTGTCTAAATGTTTATTTTATTAAAATTTTTATTTTGTTTTCATATTTTAATAAATACGGCCAGGGGGGGCCCTGACCCCCTGCCTTCCAAAGACCCATGTGTTGAATGGTTGAATTAGGTAATACAGTCGGTGTATTAAGGAGGGGGGTGGCCGGTAGTCCCAGACCATGCGATTGTGAGGGCGGAGTGACCAGCATCAACTGCCCCTGAGGCATGCCCGGCACTTGAGCCATCTGGTCGGGAGATCATGCAGCTCCAGAACTTGCGCAGGCATCGACAGGAGAGGGGCACACTATCTGTCCCACTATACGACCCCCAGGTGAAATACTCCACACAACTCGCCTCACTGCTGGTGAGGGCACAGGCACACTCCAGGGTCCCCATCTGGCCGAAGTCCTGAACACGATCACTGACGCTCGCACTGGCACCATAGACCTGCAGCCGAAGACACGGAGGCGGCACTCCCGCTTCTGCGCCGCGTAAGAAATGTGCTCCCATCAGGAAGAAACTCCAGCAGGAAGGGGCGGAATACGCAATGCTTTATCCGGCACGGCTAAAGATCACCTACAATGGCAAACAACAGCTCTGCAACACTCCACAACAAGCAATGGACTTTTTAAAAACAACAGTGCAGGTGGCCAAAAGAGCGGAGCGTTCACCGACAACCGATGGTGGCGCCATGGCACAACATGAAGACGATTGAAAACATAGGCTGTAGCTAAACACACAGACAATGGCAGGTAGCCATGCTGATCCTGATGGCACAGGCATTTACCTTAATACGAAGGTAACACACAACACGATTAAGGTATTGAATTCCGCCCTTCCTATAGACTTTCCTAAGTATGGTAAAGAGGCTATTGGATATTGAAACGTCATTTCAGGGCCCCCTACCACACAACACTATGGTGTGGGAGGAGCCGTCACACCCCCTGGGGCACACGTCTCTAAGGGAGCACCCATATTCCCCAATTGTGGAATTTGTTTTGTTAGGCAACTGCGTTTGCTGTTTTGCTAGTTGGACATTGTCACCAAGGACCATTACTAACCCTAAGATCTGTTCACTATTGCAATTGTTATTGCACAGTATAGTCACATGTCTGTATTGAGGTCTCCCTCTGCTATGCATGACACTTCACTTAGACCATTCCCCTGTGCTTATGTCGGTGATGCCCAGGGGATGTCCTCCCAGACCAGACAGTGGCGCTTGCAGCCCACGGCGCTACTGGACACAGTGTTTACCTCTGAATTGGGGGAAACGCCAGAAGAATATTTATGACTCAATATAGACTCTGTCCTGTCCCTGGCCACGGTATGGGAAGCACTAAAAGTCACGCTACGGAGACTTTGCATGGCCAAGATGGGGTGAATTCTTAAAGATAGTCGAATGACGATAGTGTGCTTGGACAGCCAGATTAAGCAGCTGGAGACGAGTTTACGGGGAGTGTATGCCGGTCCCACAATGGCCAAGATACGAGAGACCATAACAGAGTACCAGGCGGAAGCAGAACAAGAATGTCTCTTTCAAGGCAAATATCACGCGACGCACAGATATGGCGAGGAGGAACGCCCTGGCAAAGCACTCTCTGAGATTATACGTCCACCCAGAAAAACAAATCACGTTCTGGCTATTCGAGATAGGGATGTGTGATACATCGGGACACACGGCCATAGGAGAGGTATTTACCATGCACTACCAAACGCTATATACCTTGTGTGCGGCGCGCCAGGACGAGACCCCACAATACCTGCAGCAGATAGAATTGGCTTGTCTTAGCAATCGGCAGAGGGAATTCTTAGCGGCTGACTTGGAGTTGGACAAAATAAGGAAGGCCATAATGCAGATCAGCAATGGCAAAACACTGGGACCGGACGGCCTTGGCATAGAATTTTATAAAACCTACATAGACACACTGGCCCCCTTTCTGAAAGCAGTTTATGAAGAGGCAGCCCAAACGGTGTCACTCCCGCCTACCATGCAAGAAGCAATGCTGGTCTCATTGCTAAAGCCTGGGAAGCTTCCTGAATCTACAAACTCGTATAGGCCATTATCCTTGAAAAACTGTGATGTCAAGATATTGGCTAAGATCCTAGCCAATAGGCTCACTTTGTCGACGGATGGGCTGATCTATCCTGACCAGTCAGGCTTCATACGACCGCTGATCAGCATCGCATAACCTGAGGACTCTCTTTTCTATCCTAAACGATATCGATCAGGAAGAACAGGCGGTGGCTGTCTTTCTAGACGCCACCAAAGATTTCCTCTGGGATTTCTCATATGGATCAAATTGCTGTATATAAAACTCTGTGCCTCATTGCTACTAAACGGGCAATGCTTCCCAGCCTTTGGCATCACCAGGGGCATAAGAAGGGGCGGACCCCTGTTGCCCCTGTTATTTGCGATAGCCATGGAAGCACTGGCAGCCATGCTGCACCAACATCACAAGCAATATGCACTCGACTACCCCACAAGGCCCATTTCAGTATCACTAAACGTCGATGACATCACGCTCTATGTGCGCAGCCCTGCCAATTGTTTAAATGCCATGATACGAGATTTTATAAAATTTGGAGCTTTTTCGGGAATAAAAATCAATTGGGGTAAATCCCAAGTCATGCCGCTCACGGACTGTACCATTCCGCTTCAATGGATTATCCACTGTTATGGAGCACTGATGAGGTCCGATATCTGGGGATCAGCGTCACTAGAGATAAGGAGGAGCTGTTAAGTGCTAACTACGGGGTGGCTCTCGTTAAGGTGGAAGACCTGATCAGTAGATAGATAGCTCTTCCACTCTCTCTGGCAGGCCGAATAGCCTTAATGCAGATGGAAATAATGACCAAATTCTTAAATCTTTTTACAAACATTCCCTTCCCCCTGGATGTCCTTTCTTCACTAGACTGAAGGGTCAACTCATTCATCTCGCATGGGGCGGTAAGCAACCTAGGATAAAATGGAGTACCCTCACATTACCGTTCGCTCAGGGTGGGTTTGAAGCGCCCGATCCTGAACCCTACTATCTCAGCGCCCAGGCACATTTCACAGCATATTGGCTTGCTCCTCCCCCCTTTATGACACACCTGGCAGTGGAACAGGGGACCATGATGCCACTACCGCTGATGGGATTCCTGGGCATCGATGACAGGACAGCTGGGGGAAGGAAATCCACTGTTGCTTGTACAAACAATGCATGGCGTGCCCTCGCAAAGAGATCCCAGGTCCCCATGCTATATTCCCCCTTACTCCCACTACTCGACCAACATAACCTGCCTATCACGCAGGAAGGGATCTGTAAGCGCATGCTCCCCCGACAAGCATCAACACATGGGGGACATGTACCATCAGGGACAATTCAAGGACACTGCTGCATTTTGGGGCACCACACCACCTACCACTATGGACAGATTCCTATACACTCGCATATGGCAAGCTGTCAAAGCTGCTACTCCCACGTTCCCAGAGGAACCTCCTGCATTGCTCTCATTGTACCAAACAATACGAGGAGAGGTATCACACACCATGTGCAGCATATACAAAGCCTCCATAAGGGAGGGGACACACAATACCATAAAGGCAAAACAGGAGTGGGAAACGAAACTGGGGCATCCTATTACAGAGGAGGTCTGGGCATTCAGCTGTCAACAAACCGAAAGCATCACGGCAAGCAGCAGATTCAAAATTATTAATTTAAATTCCTCCTAAGAATGTATTACACTCCAGTAAGGTTACACAGGCTCCAGTTACGAGACAGTGATAGATGCGACCGCTGTAAGCAGGAAGGAGCAGGCTTTCTACACTTGGCTTGGAGTGCAGATCCATAGCATACTATTGGGTTGGGGTCGGGAATGCCTTGGGAGACATGCTAGGGGTCCAGTTAGATCTGACACCAGAAAGGGGTCTCCTGGTCTACCTTCCAGGCTGCAAAGGCCATGCTAAAAGGTTCCTGGTGATAGGTTTACTGATTGCCCAACGCAAAATTGCCTGCAAATAGGGACTGGGCAGAGCGCCCAAGTTTAAAGAATGGTTGACCGACATTACTTATTGTCAGGAGCAAAACAATATCTATGCTGAACTACTACCCCCTCGCTCGAGACCCTGTGACATCTGGGAACCGCTCACTCGATATATGCTCAAGGTGGCTGTTACAGGCATGGAGGACGGGGCGCACCATTGTAAACCACCCACCAAACTGAGAACGACGAGTCACATAGGCCTGGAGTCGATACCTAAAGGGGCTGCTGTGACAAATCATTTGCTACTCATACTTACGCAGATTGTTGTGCGCTGAATCTGATATACTCAAGCTGCAGCTACGTACTAGAATGCTGTCTTCATGATGGGCCAATATGGCATACACCACACTTGGTAATTGGAGTGTTGTCGTACTACAACGTGTCGGACCATATAGCCAATAGATCGACAACAAACAAGACTACTGTGATATTTCTCCCATTTCTCATTCTTTTGTTGATTGCCAGGTGTTAGAACTAATGTAGCCAATCCCCAGCTATGCATCGGACTGTTGTGTACTAGGTCTGCCAATGTAGTAACTACCCCTCCCTGTAAATGATAATATTTCTGCATTGAGTCATGTCAGATCACATGGGAAAGAGGTTGTTCATTCATGAGCTTGCTGTGATACTCCTTCCTCCACTCATGCTTCTGCTGATTGCTATGTGCTGGGACTGATGCATTTAAACACAAGATATGCACTGAACTGAAATATCCATGGATTGCCAAAGTAGTGCCTATCACACTTTGTAATTGTTGTATTGCTGTACTGAAAAATGCCAATAAATAAATTAAAAAAATAAAATAAAACAAAGAACTGCCATTTGGGCAGTCGGTTTTTTCAAGCCTATTGTATTTTAACGTGCTTTTCAGAGTTAGCAGCAGCAGGAATTATCAACTCAGTGGCAGAAATACTCTCGAGCACACAGGGCAGCCTGGTGTAAATGTTAACCCAGTTACACCGACATCAGCACAGGAGTCCGGGCTTGTGCCTGGAATCCCCAAGGTACTGCTGGGGTCGTATTACATAAAGTGCCCCAAGGGTGCAATGAGTGTTTGCACCCACTTTGCATGCCCCAGTGCACTTTGGTATTACAGACAGGGCCACAGGCACTTATGCTGCCTCTTCTCTAATACCAATAGCGCTAGCGTTGGTGCACGTAAAGCACCAGTGCTATCTTCAAGGTGGCATTCCCTCATTTGCATGGGGCATGCCCCACACAAATGAGGGTATCCCTTTGCTTCTGCGCCCACGCTTTATTACCGACGCGGGGACAGAGGCAAAGAAGCTCTCAGGAGGCACGCTGTCAGCGCACCTCCTAAGAGCAGACCTCTGTAGGGAGTAGTGGGGGTCGCATGGACCCCCAAGACATCCCCTTGCAGGTGGATGCAGTCACTGGCTGCACTCACCTGCAACTGGATCTCTATTCCCCTTTGAAAGTGCAGGCGGGTTCAGTGGCGGCTCCTCCATTAAGGTGGAGGAGCATCGCCCCACTGCTTTGCAGCAGTGAAGTAAACGAATCATAAAATGATAATAAAGGGGGTTGGGAGCACACCGCTTCACCTTCAGCAAAAACTCAAGTAAGCATTTAATATGAACTGCATTTACCATAATGCTAAGGGGTGAACTGTGCTGGGAGGTGAAGCAGTGTGCTCCCATCCCCCTTCTGTTTGAAATAGCTCCCTTGAGCAATTTAGCTGACAAGCTTTTGGAGATGCACCTGTGCGCCTGTGAGAGGTACTGAGACCTGAAAGGAGTGTGGCATCTTCCTCAGCAACCCCAGATAAATGTCATGGTTAGGTCGAGCCTAGAGCTAGGCGCATGCACTGCTCTGCGAGACTTATTGTAGAGGAGTAGGTGAATAGAAGCTCCGCCCACTCTCCGCCCATATTTGCCATTGGCTTGTGTCCTTGTCTGTCCTAAATGCTGGCTTTTGATTCATTGATAGACTTGTTAGTCCCTCCTTAGTACCGCATCCTCTTCATTTGTCACCTCCCATGGCGACTGGCCCCTTTACTTCGGCTGTTACACAGTACTGTTATTTAGATTGTGAGCACTATTTTCTTTAATGGGTTCACCTACTGCAGGCACGACATGCTTAAGCGCCTTCTTTTCTACCTCCCGCCCTCCCATTGTCCATGCCTTCCTGGCCCTACCCTCCCTCTCGTTGTCAGTGCCTTCTTTTTCACCGACGGCCTTCCCTCCCGTTGTCTGTGCCTTCTTTTCCACTCCATGCCTTTCCTCCCGTTGGCCAAGCCTTCTTCTCCCCTCCCCCCACCCTCACGCTGTCCATGCCTTGCCCCCACCCTGATCCTCCTTCCTGTTGTCCGTGCCTTCTCCCCCTTCCCTTTGTCCGTGATGCCTATCATTTGCAATGCAATAGGTCTTGCATAAATGCAAAGCCTATTGCATTGCAAATGCTTGTTATCTCTACTGATGAAAAATAATATCCAGAAACACAAGTGTCTGGAGATTGACAGCACTAACCTGCACCAACTTTGGTGAAACACTTCAGCAAAAACTCAAGTAAGCATTTAAACTGAACTGCATTTATCATAATGTTAAGGGACGAACTGTGCTGAGAGGTGAGGCAGTGTGCTCCCATCCCCTTCTGTAAAATGATAATAACTTGCATTATTATTATTCTATGTTTCCTTCTGCTGCAACTTTACTTTTGGGGAGGGGCTTCTCCGACAAAAGAGATGCAGGAGAGGAGTGGTTTGGCCACACCTAAGTGCACCTGACTGGCCAGTAGAATAATCCTCTGCCCTATTATCTACTGGAGACTTATAGGGCAGGTCATGTCAATCGTAGGTGTACCCTAATACATAGTGTACCCTAATGCATGTGTCTGTTAGCACTTGTGTTTTTAACATAGCAGTGGGTGTTTTCAAAATAGTGGCCCTGGGCCTGCCCTGAGCAGAGCTAGGTAAGCCTGGGCAAAGCACTACGCTACGCTCGCGTAGTTTGTGCTACTTCGCACTACGCGAATTGCACGTAGCACAGTGCAAACACGCGTAGCGGAGTGCAGTGGTCATTTTTTGCTTGCTCGCCGTCCTCAAGTTGGCGACCGCGAGCAAGCAAAATTATATCCCGGCGAGACTTTTACCTCGTTCGCGATCAGCAACATCAAGTTGCCGATCACGAGCATGAAAAATAAACCTCCTGGTGAGCTTCTCAACAGGAGGCGGTCAGGTTTCTCTTTGCGAGTGGTCGCATATGCTCGCGACCGCTCACGATGAGAAACTACCAGTCCGCGTTGAGAAGCTGCCGCTCGAGTAGAAATCTACTCGAGTGGCAGAAAACGACCGCTTGCACTGTGCAAGATGCCGTTTGCACTGATTGCACAGTGTGGACAAGCATCCGGCACTGTGCAATCAGTGCGAACAGCATCTTGCACAGTGCACTACGTAGTTTGCAAAGCTACGCATAGCTTGCGTAGTACAAAGTGCACGTCGCGAAGCTATGCGTATCGCTACTTCGCAAACTACGCCCAGGGTTAGAGCTAGGGCACACCCAGAGTCAGAAAACCAGTATCCAAGGATCTCAAATTGGGCAAAAAGTGAGGGGACACTGCAAACAGGTCCTGATTGCCAACAGCAGTCCATAACTTATCAATGGTTGACCACTAGAATTTCAGTCACATAACGTTGATGTATACTGTACTGTTTCAATATTTTTTAAGGCCCCACCAAAACATGCACCTTCCAAATACTAAATCTGTAATCGTTTTTAAATCCATTTTATGATTCATAAATCTTTACAGAGTGGTAAAATTAGGTTAATACATATCTACAAGAGTTTTTGTGATGGCAAAACCGGAATTATAGCAATTCGAAGGGGTTTTGTGGTCGCAAATACCCTTACTAAATCTGCTCCGAAATGAGAAATGACAGGAGATAGGGGAGATAACTGGTGCCAAACAAGAGTTGGACAGAAGAGTTATAGGGAGAAAAATACGATAGGAAATGGAACAGGATGAAGGTGAAAGAGAGATTCAAAAATGAACTGCTAGAAAAAAAAAGAAAAGAGGTAGAAATAGATGGAAAGCATGTGTGAGGGGTTTAAAGACAAAGTATAAAGAAGGGAGAAGTGCTCAGAGAAAAAATGAGGAGGAGAAAGCGGAAGTTTGAGGCGTAGAAACAAAGGGAGACAAAAAGAGGTGGCTTACAGTTTCAAAAGTAATGAGCAGAATGTCAGAGGAGGAAGGAGGAGAGGAAAAAAGAGAGGAGGAGGGGTTTAAAGTAATGAGAATAAAACGGTGAATTAAGAAAAGGAAACGCGAATTAGGAGAGGAGAAATAGAAGTCGGGCAGAGAGAGAAGCGGTAGAAAGAAGGAAGCAGAGTGTTGTCTTGAAAGGGCCAGGTGACCTTTCCTGGCAGTGGCAGGCCCCAGCAGAGAGCCTGTGATCCATAAAAGGGGCGGGAGCTGGAGAGAAGCTTATTGACAGAGTGAGAGATTTTAAAGGTGAGATCTATCACTGACAGAGCAGCGCGGCCGCATCTAATCCGTCCTTGTTAAAGATGCTGCAAAAACCAATCCGAACAGAAAATCAATCCGAAGGATGTCCGACCAAGGCAAAAAATGCACCTTTCTTTTAAGTGCTGGTGTCGCGTGTCGGCCTACCTACTGCCGATGGGCAGTTCAAGGGGTTGGGGAGCAAAACCAAAATACTTTGTTTGCAAATGGGGTATCAGGCTCGGGGCGACTGGAATGGCAAAGAAAGCGTCCATCTAATTAAGTCTGGAAATGGAGCCTTGGTCTGAATCAGGAGGCTGTCATTTTAAAAGGGAAACACCTGTCACAGGTGAAGCCATTGCAGCCAGCCAGGGCCGCTGGGTTGTTGAAGAGAATGCACACTTTACTAAACATGCCCCCACGTGGCAGGGCTACTCTTTCATGTGACATATTTTTAAACATATGTGACTAAGGAGGCGGCCGAGGCTTGATCAGAGATGTCATTGGCACAGCCTTCCTAGATAAAAGACCGCGTGTTCTTATTTTGCAAGTTAGTTAACATTAGCAATGAGAGTCTGTGCAACGCCAAAGGCACAAAAGCTGATTAACTCAAAACCACGTGGGTGGGTGATTGAGGAAGGAAGGCTGCCCAGCTTTCTTCAGTGGTCGTGCCACTGGCTTCAAAGGAACAGGAGACGGATAAGGAATAGGGTTTTGTTTACCCCAATTAACTTGGAGCACCTCTCGCCTAGAATAGAGAGTGGGAAATTAGAATCCATACCTGAGCGAGCAACTGTTCAGATTAGCAGTTCACATAATGCATTTTAATACTTCCTGCGCTGCGAGTGGTGAAATGGGCTGACTTTCAACATTTTGTGTGAAGCTCGCAAAGTTTCATGTCGGCAGGAAACGTTTCCCACTGATTCTCAGGGTCACTTATACAGCAGATTGACTCCTGCCACCAAGCGGCTGTTCAATCAATCAATCAATCAGAACATTTGTAAAGAGCACCACTCACCCGTGGGTGTCTCAAGGCGCTGGGGGGGGGATGCTGCTACTGCTCGAATAGCCAGGTCTTGAGTAGTCTGCTGAAGGTAAGCAGGTCCTGGGTCTGCCGTAGGAGAATGGGGAGGGTGTTCCAGGTCTTGGCGGCGAAGTGGGAGAACGATCTGCTGCCGGAGGTCGCTCTTTGGATCCGGGGGACTGTGGCGAGGGAGAGGTCGGCAGAGTGGAGCTGGCGGTTGGTGGTGTAGAAGGTGAGTTGTCTGTTGAGGTATGCTGGTCCGGCATCGTGAAGTGCCTTGTGTGCGTGGGTGATGAGCTTGAAAGTGATCCCCTTGTTGACGGGAAGCCAGTTCAGGTCTCTCAGGTGGGGTGTGATGTGGCTGCCGCGAAGGATGTCGAGCACCAGGCGTGCAGAGGCGTTCTGAATACGTTGTAGTCGTTTCAGGAGTTTGGCAGAGGCTCCTGCATCGAGGGTCTTTCAGTAGTCCAACCTGCTGCTGACGAGGGCCTGGGTGACTGTTCTTCTTGCTTTGGTGGGGATCCACCTGAAAATCTTGCGGAGCATACAGAGGGTGTTGATTGGTCTCCCCCTCTGCAGTTTAAATCCCCCCATTGTCTCCCCAACAGACACTGCTCACAGTCCACTACATTTAGGGCATCCTTCACCATATCCACATACATTGTCCCTAGATTGTTGATCGCTTGATTGTCCTGAATGCATTGCTTTATTTTCCAGAGTGCTACAAGGACTCTAACGGTAGCTGTTTTCAGTCACCAACTTCCCCATGTCTCCCCCTCTCGGTTCCGGGGCTACTCAATGGTACAGGTCACTAGGCCATGATCTGAGTGTCAGTGGGCCATGATCCACATGTCACATTCTTGGCAAGGATGCTGGTCCTTCAGAACAAATTCAGCTCTAGCATAGCTTTTATGTGCCATTGAATGATATGAATAATCAGCCCCTTGTGGGTGTCTAAGTCGCAAAGCATCGGTCAGGCCCAAGTCTTCTACCGAGGTTCCCCCTGGCCCAGTATAATAGTGGTAGCACCAGAGCATTCCCCATGCCTTATAAATCGACCTAAAGGCCCGTCAGGACCATTTCTTACAGGAAGGCCTCCTGTTCCTGGTTTGCTGCATGTAACGTGGCTACAGCTACAGGCAAATTCTGAGAGATACCCATGATTAGCACCCATCTACTGCTCCTGTGCTCCTTATGATCATACACTGATAATCCCAGTCAGCACCTCAGGAAGATTGACACCACTATCACCTCCTTAAAGGCTGCAGAAAAATATTGCCTTCTCTATTCTTTAGAGTGCAGCTATCAGTGATCGCTGATCTGTAGATGTGTCTCTTCATGGAAACATATGTCTGCATCCTGTTGTATCAGTTTATGAGCATTCCCAGGGGCTCAGAAGAGGCATTTGGCCCACTGTATTACAAGAGCGTACTGCAAACCTCATTAACTACTGTAAGCATAAAGCTTGTGTCCCCTCCTTGTCCCATTCCCATCATCGTCTCTGCATGATTCCCAGCAAACACTCCTCTCTTTTATTTATTTATTTATTTAATTATTTGCAAAGTTTTATATAGCGCTGGCTAGACCCTGAGGTATTAGAGTGGTTTACATGAGAATCAGTGAGTTATAGGTTCCAAATTAAATAGACAAGCATAGACATAGGAGAAAAGAAAAAACATGAGATTACACAATAATGTGAGATTATTAGCGCGTACACACGTTTTATGGGGAGTGAAGAGGTAGAGGTGGAATTGTAAATGGGGGTAGGGATTGCAGGTAGGAAAGTACAACAGGGAGGCAAGGAAAACGATGTCCAATGTCCCGCTGGGTAGGTGCCGGCCGAGGCAGAACCAGAGCCAAGCTCTTCTATAGCTGCATATGACAGCTCCACAAGGCTACCCCAGCCCCTGCACACACCCTACTCCTCCCACAAAATGCACACCGTAGATTGTACTTCCACCCATTGCTTGGTTCAAACTCCACAAAAGCCAATAATCCCTAACTAGAAAGATAAACGTATGAGAACACTATAAAAAAAATAGATATTGTGACTTGGCCTCGACAAAATGTAAATTATGCCAACATATTTGAATCATTTTGAGAATTTCCGCTTGTGCTTGATAGGCGAATAATTTTGAAATTACACCACTATATAACTTCATGAATGTATGCTCCATTCACCTTAGACATTTACTTCAAATGTACAGAAAGAACAGATGGGATTGATGCAAAGTTTCTTGGCTTCACTCTGTGCAATTTAGCCACTATTTAGTTATCTCATTTGCTCTCTTCTGTAAAGAGCAGTTGTTTTTACCCGGTTTAGGATTTTGAGAAACTGTTTATCTATAATGTACTTGGCTTGCAATTAAACAAGGGGAAAACTCCCAGGAGCCCCATATCTCCTCTGGCACCAACATACTGTAAGTGTAACAGCTGATTCTCTTGTTACCCACCTTTTTCAATCAATCAATCAATGTACTTGCAAAGCGCGCTACTTACCTGTGAGGGTCCCAAGGCGCTGAAGGGAGGGGGGAGTGTGCTGCTACAGCTCGAAGAGCCAGGTCTTGATGAGTCTTCTGAAGGTGAGTAGGTCTTGGGTCTGCCGTATGTGGATGGGGAGGGTGTTCCAGGTCTTGGTGGCGAGGTAGGAGAAGGAGCTGCCACCGGAGGTCATTCGTTGGATGCGGGGGACAGCGGCGAAGGCGAGGCTGGCGGGTGGGTGTGTTGAAGCTGAGTCTGCTGTTCAGGTAGGCTGGTCCGGTGTTGTGAAGTGCTTTGTGTGCGTGGGTGAGGACCTTGAAGGTGATCCTCTTGTCGACGGGGAGCCAATGTAGGTTTCTCAGGTGTGGGGGTGATGTGGCTGCGGCGGGGGATGTTGACGATCAGTCGGGCGGAGGTGTTTTGGATGCGTTGTAGTCGTCGTAGGTGTTTGGCTGGGATTCCTGCGTAGAGTGCATTTCCGTAGTCCAGTCTGCTGCTGACTAGGGCCTGTGTCACCGTTCTTCTTGTTTCAGGCGGGATCCACTTGTAGATCCTATGGAGCATGAGGAGGGTGTTGTAGTAGGAGGAGGAGACAGCGCTGACCTGCTTAGACATGGAGAGGGAGGAGTTGAGGATGAATCCTAGATTGCGTGCATGGTCGGTGGGTGTTGGGGCTGTTCCCAGTGTGGTCCGCCACCAGGAGTCGTCCCAGGCTGAGGGGGTGGATCCGAGGATGAGGACCTCCATCTTGTCCGAGTTCAGCTTCAGACGGCTGCTCCTCATCCAGTCAGCTACGGCCTTCATTCCTTCATGGAGGTTGGTTTTGGCAGTGTGTGGGTCCTTGGTGAGGGAGAGGATGAGCTGGGTGTCGTCGGCGTAGGAGATGATGTTGAGGTCGTGATGGCGGGCCACTAATGCGAGGGGGGCCATGTAGACATTGAACAGCGTCAGGCTGAGGGATGAGCCCTGGGAGATGCCACAGATGATGTTGGTGGCTTTGGTCCAGAAGGGTGGGAGGCGGACGCTCTGGGTTCTGCTGGTGAGGAAGGACGAGGTCCAGTCAAGGGCCTTCTCTTGGATTCTGGCTTCTAGGAGGCATGTCTTTAGAGTGCGATGGCAGACCGTGTCAGAGGTGACTGACAGGTCCAGGAGGATGAGGGCTGATGTTTCGCCGTTGTCTAGTTGGCGTCTGATGTTGTCTGTGGCGGCGATGAGGGCTGTCTCGGTGCTGTGGTTTCGTCTGAATCCAGACTGGGATGGGTCCAGGATGTTGTTGTCTTCCATGTGGCGGGTCAGTTGCATGTTGACGATTTTCTCGATGACTTTGGCCGGGGATAGGAGCAGGGAGATGGGCCAGAAGTTCTTGAGTTCCCTGGGGTCTGCTTTGGTCTTCTTGAGGAGGGCGTTGATTTCGGCGTGTTTCCAGCTTTCTGGGAATGTCGCTGTTTCGAAGGAGATGTTGATGACCTTCCGAAGTTGGGGTGGGATGGCTGCGTCTGCTTTGTTAAATAGGTGGTGTGGGCACGGGTCACACGGAGATCCTGAGTGGATGGAGTTCATGACCTTGCGTGTCTCGTCGGGGTTGACGTTGGAGGTCAGGCAGTTGACGTTGGTGGTGTTCACAAGGGAGGTGAAGTCTGGCATAGTCGGAGTGGTCGTGGCGTTGAAGCTGTCGTGGATGTCAGCGATCTTGCGGTGGAAGAAGATGACCAGTGAATCGCACAGTTCTTGTGAGGGTAGGATGTTTTTGGCGTTGGCGCTGGGGTTGAAGAGTTCCTTTATGATGCTGAAGAGCTCTTTGCTGTCGTGTGCGTTGTTATCCAAGCGGTCATTGAAGGAGGATTTCTTGGATAATCCAGTTTTTGGCATGTGTGTTTGGAGGCCTGGAGCTCGTTTGTGAACCATGTGGCTCTCTTGCTGGTGTGGCTGTTGGAGGGTTTCTTGAGCGGGGCAAGGGTGTTGGCGCAGTTGTCGATCCACTGTCTGAGGTTGAGGGCTGCGACGTCAGAGTTGCTGGGGTCGGTGGGTAGGTTCTTGGTAAGGAGGTGAGTAGCTGGTCTTCGGTGACTTTGCTCCAGCAGTGGCGAGGCAGCTGTTGGGTGCGGTGGTGCATAGTTGGTTTCTTGAATGTGAAGTGGATGCAGTGGTGGTTGGTCCAGTGGAGTTTGGTGGT
Organism: Lissotriton helveticus; assembly: GCF_964261635.1. NCBI lineage: Eukaryota > Metazoa > Chordata > Amphibia > Caudata > Salamandridae > Lissotriton > Lissotriton helveticus. The sequence continues at coordinate 1,107,131,349 of NC_136068.1, forward strand.
GTGATTGAAGGCGACACGGGAGCCTGTGGAGAAAATGGGGTCGCTGAACTAAGCCTGGGGTCCGGGTGGTCTGTAGATGAGTGTTCCTCTGAGGGTGGTGTTGGTGTCGGTGTGTATCCGGAAGTGCAGGTGTTTGGCGGTGTTGAGGATGTCATCTGGTGGGTGGTGACTTTGAGGGTTGACTTGTGGATGATGGCTATTCCTCCTCCGATTCCATTGGTGCGATCCCTGCGGGTGATCTTGTAGCCGTCCGGGATGTCTATGGCGATGTCGGGCGCCGAGGAGTAGTTCCACCAGGTCTCGGTCAGGAAGGCCATGTCTGGGGCGGAGGTGTCGAGCAGATCCCAGAGCACGAAGGCGTGTTTGCGTGCGGAGCGGGTGTTGAGGAGTATGCAGCGGAGGTGGTTGGGTCCAGTCATTGGAGGTTTGGTGTTTCTGTCGCAGGTGAAGCTGCAGGTGCAGCCTGGAATCAGGTGTGGTTTTGGCCGGCGTTGAGTGCGTGGAGGCAGCTGGCGTCGTAGTGGAGTCTGGTGTTGTGGCATTCGTGGGGTCCAGGTGTTCTGGCGCTGGGCGCGGTCCAGGCGCGGACGGGCGCAGACGGGCTTGCCTTAGGCGTGCCTTTGGCGCGCCGGCGGTGCACTCGCTGCGTGCGCCTGCTTCTCGGCCTCCATATGAGGAGGCTTGGGATGGAGGAGCAGCTGGGAGGTGGGAGCGGGGGAGACCAATGGATGTGCTGGGGGGCGGGGCCGCAGGGAGGCAGCGGCGGGAAAGGCCAGGTAGGGAGCGGTGGGGGGGCGGGGGGAAGACAGCGGCAGAACTGGGCGCAAGCAGTGGTAAATGAAGCAGCAGGTGGCAAGTGGCGGTGTGGTGGCGACCTGCCTGCCAGCACGGTCAAAGGCATCTAATTCACCAGGTTCCCCCTATCATTTTCCATAGAAGTTAACGACTGCCTGCTAAACTTTCCTATCACATATTTTGTCTGATTTAATCTGCTCCTAATCCTTTCTCTGGAGTCCTGGCAGGACTCTAAAAAATTTAGGAAAGCACTAAAAACGGGATCGTTTTAGAACTGATTTTACCTCTCTGTACTAACGCGGCGCCAAGATTGTGTTGATTGGTGTGCATTACCAAATTAAAATCATTCATTCACTCTCATTATTTTTATTTTTCCTTCCTCCCCTACTCGGCCCCCTTCCCTATCCTTCTCACTATCGTTGTTCCTTGGTACTCCCTGCAGTATCCTCACCTATTATTCTTTCTAGAACCCTGACAACTCTCTGGCCCCCAGTCGACCGAGGTTTTCTAGGCACAATATGGCCAGTCCACATTTGCTCTCAATACCTCTTTCATTTTTAATGCCCCCATCCTCCTCTGCTCTCGAACGCTTTGACGCCATCTTTTGGTTCAGAAAGAAAAAATACAACATTTATGATGTTTGTTTTGACATATTCCGGTGTTTTTGATTCGACCTTTTTGGATGTCAAGGACACTGCCAGAGCTCACAGGTGATGGTCTGTGGCCCGACCGCGGCCGCACCCATACACCACGAGAAATAAATCGACATCTATTCCAGCCTGAAAAGAGCGACAGAGGAAGCAAACATGACGCATGGTTGTGTCAGTCACTGGCGCGGTGGGAATACGTCCCGTCAGCGCCAAATCCTGTGGAGAAGGACAGATGAGTGATTTCAGAACATCTTCCGAGCAGTCATTTACAGATTAGGCCAGGCCGCGTGCTCCATCAAGGCGACACCAGCAAACCAGTTAGGTAGAGTCACTCCCAACTCCGCCCGGCGCAGGAAAAAATAGCATCTGCTAACAGGATTAGGAAGCGGAGGCGAAGCCTTCTTCCATTAGCGAGATTGTTTCTTTCTTGAAGAAGACAATGCTGTTTTTAAAAACCCATTTAGCGGGGATGTTTTTAAATCGTGTTATTATGTCGCTCCTGGGACCGAACGTCTATTAAAGTCCAACTCAATTTAATTCCTCATTTCAAAGCATGTCTTGTTGGAGAAAAATGATACCAACTGCTGTCTTTTGGATTCTTTATTTCCCTTGGAGAAGGCAGCAATGAGAAGAATCGAAGAGACCTTCCTCCGAGTTACAGAAAGTAGACCAAGGTAGGGCATTTGGGGGAAGAGGCAGGAAGGTTAAATATGTGACAGAGGGTAGTTTTTGTCCCCTTCCCTTACTAGACATGTAATTAGAGAAAGGCAGTGTCAGCATGTACAAGTTAATAAAGAGGAAGGGCCCCATTTAGAAATTGGTAGATGACATACTCAATCAAAAGATGACAGACATCCTGCCAAGCATGTTAGACGTGCCATAGCCTATAGTTAGGACTCACAGGTTTCCATTTTACTAATTATTACAGATAAATACAGACACTGATTGTTGTCTGTATTTGTTTTTAAATATGGAAAAATACAGAAAATATGTCTTCTTTTCATGAGTCTCACTGCTGTCAGTAACAAGTGCCAGGTCAGTAGGTGTGCAGATTGATATGTAGGAGAATTAAAAAAAAGACAAAAAAAATTCTTAATGGAGTTAAAGAAGTGCAGAAATAAAGCTGTTTATTCTGTTTTATGATTCAAATGTTTTTAGATGACTGTAATGTAATGTATACTGCTACATCCCGGTGGGCATTCAAATTTAGGTATACATTTATCAGTTAAATAAATGTTGAAATATGCCTGCTTCAGCTTCATTTATACACTAAACACATTAAATATGGATAAATACAGATGAAAAGAGCAAAAACTAAGAGCCCAATTACAATGGCTGGGAGACCGCCACCGAGAGGCTGTAGCCTAGTGGTCTCCCAGCCATCTTAACAAACTTTACTGCTTGCCACATTTGGATGGCGGGCAGCTGTGTGGCAGTTGGAAAGACAGACTGCCATGGATCCGACAGGCTCATTGAGCCTGTTGGTCCATCGGAGGCTGGGTAATGCCTACAATGTTGGCGGTGCCTATCAGGCATCGCTGTAGGCATTACGAAGTTCCTTCCTGCCGTGTCTTTCATGGCAGTGAACCCAGCATGAAAAGGCTGTTGGAAAGGGACATTGGGGTCACTCGCTGTCCCCCTTACACCCTTATCCATAGTTAGTTGCCGATGTCATCTGTGGCGATGTTTTTTGCGGTTGCTATTGCAGGTAAACTGGTGATATCGGCAGTTAGCACCAGCTTGTGAATGGTGCGATAAATTTATCATCACTTTGGTTGAGATAAAGTGCCCATAACTCGGCGACAAGTTCTTGAGAATATGCCCCATGGGGTGTAAGATACCAACTGCTGTCTTTTGGATTCTTTATTTCCCATGGAGAAGGCAGAAAGGAGAAGAATCGAAGAGGCCTTCCTCTTTGAGTTACAGAAAGTAGACCAAGTTAGGGCATTTGGGGGAAGAGGCAGGAAGGTGCAATGTGTGATAGGGGATCGTTTTTGTCCTCTTCCCTTACTAGACATGTAATTAGAGAAAGGCAGTCCCTACATGAATAACTCCTGCATGGGATGCCCTTGACACTTACGTACACAACAACCCATATGTCCAAACGTTGCACACACATACCACTCGTTGCTCCGAGCTGTGGCATATCATCCACAGAACTGCCGCAGGTCAGAAGAGTGCCGGTTCTACGAGACCCACCAACATAATGGCAGGACATCCGGGCACATACACAACACCTGTCATGTGGAAATGTACAGTGCATGTATGCTGCATTTGTTGGGAGCACTGCCACCGGCAGTGTTGCGCATCAGTTACCGTCTAAGCTTCCGTCTTTCGTACGTCACCTGCGTCCAGCCCTGGTTCCACTGTCGATCATGCACATTCGAGTTGACCATGGATGTCTGCCTATCCAATACAACGGTAGCTGAACTGGATTATGACTTGTGTGTGCCCCCCCCTGTTGGCCCATGACCAGGAGTGTAACTGTGATACCCGTGCATGGGATGACTTGATATTTGGCTTATGTACTGGCAGTTGTGCATGGGAGATTGCACAAGTCCTCGTGTAAGGTGACCACATCGAGGCACACCCCTATTGGGCTGTGTTGCGGATTGATCACACCTTTCCGGATCATTTAATGGATTGGCTCGTCCTCCTGTTCGTTGAACTCAACAATGACATACTCTTGGGACTGATTGCCCAGGAAGCTGCGCCCACATCCATGGATTAGTAACTACTTTCCTGTAGCCACAACTGATTGTAACCCAGAGCACAGGTCCAAACACCTTGTTGCATCTTGGAGGAAGGGTCACATATGCCACCACAACAGTGGACATGTCTGCACTCGCCTGGACTCAGAATGCATGTGCGTGCACCGAAGCGTGTTGAATCACACACCTGTGCAAGGTGAGGCAGTCCCATGGGCGGAGCTGCACAGCGTCGTTTGGCAACGTTCCTAAATCTGACTTAATGCTGGAGGAAGAGTACACACATGGCAATGTAGTACTACATGCGGCCTTGTTGGACCCTTTCACCTGCTCTCTGTCAGCAGAGCAAACATTCAGTGCGGTCCCGTGGTACAGCACTATGCAGATCTCATGGGCTGTGAGTTGTGTCCCCTGACACGGGGCAATGAGCATACGCCAAACATCACATTACTTGTCCAGCAAGGCAAGGTGGGCTGAGACCGTTGCCATCCGTAATGATTGGTGTTCATTTTTGCCTCCCCATTTCTGGCACCTCTACATGTTCCTACATTGCCACTTAGTGTCTGAAGCAATGCTCTGCATGTTGTGGCCCTTGTGTTGCCCATACTGACATGCATATGCTAATAATGTCTACGCAACTTCACTAGTGTACAACTGTGATGAGTGTTGATGAGAATGACAAATCGTGTGCATCAATGAACATTGTCCGTACACAGGGAGGGACTGACTGATGCATTGCACTTGGGGGTGAGTCCCTATTGGCAGGTCCACCTCTATGAACCAGACAATGTGGTTGGGATGGTTGCTGGTAGACCTGTGCCCTTATGTGTCTTCAGCAATGTGAGTATGGTGTACAAATTCTTGCCATGTGTATCAATGTGATCCCGCAAAACAGGCTGTGTCCACAGAGTTGAAAGTGAGTAGGTATGCGAAGAGATATTCTGTTGTCACACATGATGGGGGACACTACTTCGGGCCTGCTACTGAATTTGAAATTTTTACACACAGCCCTATTTAATACATGGACGTGGGGCTACGTTGGAGGGTTGCAAGATCTTGTTCATGAGCAATGAGGCCACAGCAAGTTCACACCTTCACAGGCATCTAATTGGCCTTGTGGGTCAGGGTCAAACATGCACATTTATGTAATTTCCCAGGGTGTACCTTAGTGTGCGATCAATGTCCCAACATTTGTCCATACTTTTATACTTGATTGAACATAGACATGACACATCAGTGTGATTTTGAATGTTTTATTCACTCTCTGTGGAGTGTCGGAGCTGGAGCATTACATGGCCATGCAAACCCCACATTACAAGGTTGCCCAGTGGAAGGCTGACCAAAGTCCTTTGGGGAATGATAAGTTGATCGGAAGAGGAAAAGTTCAGTCTGCAGCCTGACTGCTGTGTCATTGTTAACCTGAGCAGATATAGCAGTCCATGCCGGGCCCTGGTGAACGACGCAGGGTGTTTGGGGGACAGTGGAAGGTGTTGTTCCAGGGCATGATGCAGAGGGATTAACCAAGAGGGAATAGGCCATATGGCGGGATGAATGCTACAACCTCCTTTCGCACACAGAGTCATTACCATCCTCATTGGCGTCCTCTGATATGTCTTCTGTGTCAGGTGTGTCAGGTGTGTGTGGTGGTGTTATGGCTGCATCACTGTGTGCCACATCAGGGTGCGGAGGTGTTATGGCTGCATCACTGTGTGCCACTGACACATCAGGGGGCAGAGATGTGTGTGCTGAAGTTCCTGCAGCAGTCATCTGGGACAGGTTCTGTGGCAGCAATGCCAAGATGAGGATCTGCAAGGTATGGAAGAACCCAGCTACATCTTGCTGGTTTTTACCGAGGCAGCCATCCTTTCAGCCTGCATCCGCTCCATGTTCTCCATTGTCCTCCGCAGCTGTGCCAACTCTGTGCTTTCATCGCTGGAGCCTGTCTGACTAGAAAGTTCTTGTTACCGAGTAATGGCTCCAGCGAGGTCAGCCAAGGATTGTTGTTGAGCATGGAACGGACTGTGGGTGTATGTTAGGGACTGTAAGGGATCCCTGATGGGACTTAGAGATCCACGTATGGCATCCAGTTTGGCTGCCATGAGGTCGAAACCCACCTGCACCTGTTCAGCCAGCTCATTCTGGCAGTCTGACACACGGCTTTGCAATTCCATGTGTCTTTCCGTGAGGTGGTGGGAGCCAGCCATGGTGGTGGGTGTTTCCTGATGTGTGGTCTGTGCAGGGGGTGGGCTTACCTCAATGCATTTGGGCTGCCCTGCTCCTGGAGGTGGTGTACGGTGGCTGTCCACAAGCCGTTGGAGGGTGTCGGAGCAGATGGCCAGGGGGTCCTCTTCAGCGTCACTGAAGAGATGTCTGGTCTGCTCTACAGGAGGTGTAGATTGTCCTTCTGCAATGTAGAGGGGAGATGCAGGTTAACAATGTGTTCCATGTATGTTGACAAATTGTACATGTTTACAGACAGACAGCATGACAATGTGCATTGTGACTGTTTTGGAGGAGCTGGCTATTTGATGGGCGACGGTGGACATTTCGACTACATGAAGGATGTGAGGTTATACTCGTACATTCTCATCTCACAGTTTTCTGCTAAGCCAGATGTGATTTGCCAATTTCTACGCACAAGTGGCACCAGTTTTGTCCTCTGTCCTGTAGTGAAAGTGTTGTGCTTTGTGCCACATTGTCATCGATGTTGATGTGCTGTGATTGCTATGTGTGTGTGCTGCATTGTGGGAGAGTCACCCTGCGGCTATCATTTAGCCGCCCCTCACCCCTTTGTGGCAGTGTGCCTTTGACTTGTGTGCTTTTATGGTGCTTAGATGTTGTGGACTTGGGTAATTTGTGCTCTTGGACGGTTTTTGTACTTTTGTGCATTGTTTCTCTGCAGATGTGTTGTTGACGTCAGGGGTTGTATGTGCATGTGGATGTGTCAGAGTGTGACCTGCTTCTTTGAGGTTGTGATCCACACTCGGCCACCTCGGTGTCATGTCGTGCACCATGTCATGTATTTTGACAGCAGCCATTCTATTGGTCATGCAGTGTCACTTGCATTGTCAGTGTGGCTCACAGAGCTGCTGCTTTGCTACGACATTGTACAAGAAGGAGACTGATCGCAATACTATCCTCCACTACAATAGTGCACACCCACAGTGCTTGAAACAGAACCTCCCATTTGGCCAACTGCTAAGGATTAGGAGAAATTGTACTGAAGTGTCTGAATTTGACGCTCATGCTCAATCCTTTTGTGGAGAAATGAAGATGAGGGGATACCCTAAAAAACTGTTAAACCATTGTAAGAAAAGAGCAAGATTTACACCTAGAGAAAGCCTACTACAGAAAAAGGAGAGAGCTGAATTGAACAAACTTGTGTGTGTGACAACCTACGGTCCTCACACCAACAAGTTCCGACAGATCATTTTAAAGAATTGGCACCTGTTGGAGTCTCTGGAATATCCATTGGCGAAGCCCATCTTCGCAATGAAGAAAAATCAGAGTATAGGACAACAGCTGGTACGAGCAGACAGCTACATCCAAAAACCTAAGAGTGATTTAACCACTCATTGGAACCTCAAACCAGTGTGTGGGCACCACAAATGTGGCAATTGTGTGGCTTGTCCCACCACATTGGAGGGTTCCCTGTTCGAGCACAATGGAACCAAATGGAGACATAACAGTTTTACAAACTGCAAGACAAAAAATGTTATATACGCAGTGGTGTGCCAGTGTAATAAGATATACATTGGCAAGACTTGCCAACAAATTAACATAAGAATCACGCAACACAGATCACGCATTAAACGGAAAGTATCGACTGCACCAATGGTCGACCACTTCATTTCCGCAGAACATACAGAAAACGATTTTCACTGGACCGTCCTGGCGGGGATAGATTCTAAACACCAATCTCCCAACATTGAAAGTGCACTGTTACGCAAGGAAGCGTATCTCATTATGAAGTTTGACAGCATTAATAGCGGTTTAAACTGCATGAGCGAGTTGAATAGGACATAGAAGCCTGCGTCCTACACAACAATAGTCTCCAGCGTGGCTGACACCGTTGCTTTGTTTTGGCAAAAATTCACGATAGTTTACCAAAATACATTTCCCTGAATGCACCTCGGCATACAATGGCAACACCAGCTCGCCCATAGGTGCACGGGAGGAGCACGTGACACTGCGGTCAGGTTAGAGCATTGCGGATTCGTGCGCAGTGGCTTGTTCTGCTATACCGAAGCATTCAACAGACTTGTCCCACTGAGAAACGCGAACCGCCGTAGGCAGAAATCTGGTGAGTTGCAGCGAGTAATGTCGCTATTGTTAATATGTCCATACCATTACCGCGTCATGCGACTAAAACACAGGCTGTTCCCTTTCAGCCACTGCTGTCAAAGAAAAGAAAGACTGGGTGGGAATTAGACCACTTCGCCATTTTTCATCACAAATACGTGCCGCAAGCTGATTGAGTAGTTCGCATTTCTAAAAAATATCTCTCTGTATGCCATGCACCTTCGTAGAGTACCATAATAATTCTGGGACTACTCGTTTTTAGAAACAAAGAACCAGTAGCGCCTTCCATCAAATCCAGTGGGGTGCCCGCCGCCGCCGGCAAAGGTAACTTCGAAATCTTGGGGTTGATTGGCCAATCTCATTTAAGGTTTAACGGACGTGACACTGAATTCTTGCCGATATCTTGTTACAGACTGGCAGCCACTGCGTGCAAACACAATTCTACAGCTTCGAACTGATTCCGTCAGTTCCAAGGTACAAAACATTCCTTTTTAACTTTTTGCATGATAAATTGAGCTGGCAGGGTGTCTTGGAAGCCCAATACTAAAACGATGTTCCGTTTGTTTTTTGTTGTCAGAAACAGTTCCCACAGATTGATTCAGCCCTGAGGAGAGTTTGGCAATCTTTACAGCCACTACTCGAAACGCGTCGGCTATGTGTGATTGAATCCTGTGTATGTATTTTGAAACGCTCAGAGTACTTGAATCAGTTGGTCTCTGGGTGTGCAAACTGTCGTCAAATTGTTTGATTCCATTTTACCAAGGACAGTGATTGCTTAAATCTTTTTTGATATTGATTCTTGGTATCGAGTATATGTATATACAAATTGTTTTTGACCCACTAAATGTTATGTAGTATGTCTCACGAATGTAGCAGTTTTCACTGTATGTGCAAAATGTATTGCAAATAGGTGCCTTGAGTCTTGTTTAGCCAATATAATTTCTTTATTTTGTTCACTTGTTTCTATTAATGTGACACATTTGTGCAGTTGATAATGTGTTCACTTTTTGGTCAGAAAGTATCTTTTTCTAAAAAATAAAGACTAAAAGGGCAAAAATCATTGCCAAGATAAGCATAGTAATTTTTGTTTATCTTCTTTGCGATCACAAATTTGATCCAAATTGTAGGAGGTGTGGGTAAAATCTTTTTTTCTTGCTTTGCTAGATTCAGCACATGTGCATGGGTAGGTTGTGATATTGGTGATAGGGAATGGGGGGGTCCCTTTGTGCACATAGTGGATGGGGGCCTACTTGGTGTTTCTATGTGTGCTGCATTGTGCCATGGGTATCAGGGACATGATCCACAATCATTGTGTGTGTGCAAAGTGCTACACATAATTGTGCATGTGTGCCATTGTGCCCATCTCCCTCCGTCCCCCCAGTCCCTGGTCGTTACTCACCCTGTTGCTGTTGGGTTAGGCCATGTCGAGCTGTGTACAGACTCCCAACTCCTTGCACCATCTCCAGACTGAGGACTGTGGCCACCATTTCCTCCAGTTCATCCAGCTCCTCCTGTGGCGCAGGACCCCCACCTCCAGTCGCCGTTGCTGCCTTCCTGTTGGCAGAAAGTTTCTGCTTGGTTTGGCTTTTCACATCATGCCAGCGCCTCTTGACCTCCTCCATTGACCGCCTCAACACTCTGACTGCATTCATGTTGTTCACGATGGACTGCCATATTTCCATTTGTGTTGCCAATGACACAGTGGAGGTGACGAACAGTTGTTGGTGGTGTTCTGTCACCACTGTGACGATGATCCAGTTTTCCTGCGGACTGAACCCCTCTTCCTCTTCTTCTTGCCCTTCCCTAACCATGGGTTTCCTGGCTGGTCCTCCGTGGGCCTTGAGAGGTTCGAGTTGTCCTCTGCACTTGGTCTGGGTGCATCCATGGTGCTACACAGTTTATTTTGGTTTTGTTGCTTTTATCTTGCATTTTCCCACATCACAAGTGGGAACTGCAGGCTTGTCGCTGGTTGTCGCAAATTTTTGTATCTCGATTTGGGGCATCGCAACTTTTTTTCGCATTTGTGTTTAGCATTTTTTTGTGTCGTGTTGATTTTAACGCAATCATTTTGCGTGTTATCGTGAGACTATCGCATGGTGCCGCCGGGTTGGGAATACAATGTTAACACAGTGTTATTTTGTCACGATAGACTGCGATGTGCAAAGCTGCGTTAAGTTACTTTTGCGATAATTATCACATGTTCTTCAGAATATCCCCCATGTCTTTTGTCTTACAACCCTGTATTTGCAAAAGGGTGGTCGTCAAATTTTCTGAAACAGAAAAAGATTCACTGTGACTCCCATATTTGGTGACAGGGAGTTTTATAGTTTACTGGCGGAGAACAGGAACTCCTGTTCATGTAACTACGGCAAATATATGACACCATCACAATGTACAGGCACTGCGTTTGTGTAGGAAAAGGGTTCCTGGGGGAGTCACAATGATTTGAAGGCGGTATACTTGTTTAACTGGCTTATCTGATAAAGATAAGAGATAGTGTGTGCTGGTGCTATTTAATGCTTAGTGTAAACTCATTCTTACTAGGATTGATGTGGACTCTTGTACAAACCCTTTTAAAGTATTTGTCCCTTATGAAACTCGTTCATTGTAGTGTTCTGGTTTACTGCAAGCAGAAACTCAATAACGGCACTAGTTTCTATTCCAAAAGCAAGTTCTCTTCTTCAAGCTTACATTTATCACATATTGAGGTGAGTACAATGGCCATTCAGCGCAAATCACATATTCAGGTAAATATGCCACTGGTGATACTGTAGATAAGTAGTCAAGGGCTTGAAAGCTGAACTAATCAAATTCCCCATTCAGAGAACCGTATCATGCCAGGTTAGAATACATTGTCAATGGTGTTTTGGTCTTTAGTCTCATGTTTTCAAGCCTTGTATAAGACATTAGATAATTGTATGAACTTTGTGGTTACTTTTTGAACCAACAACCTGTATAACTTCAATAGTTGAATTCAGAGCCCTTACTACATGCGGTATCAAAGCTCCAAATAACTGTATCTTTCAAACCAGGGAGAAAGAGGGAGTGAAAAAAAGACTCAAAGGGAAATGCTGCTACCCCACAAAATGTTCCTGTGTTTTTTTGCTCCCAGTTCTGAATTTTCCTTAATGCAGTCTCAAATAGATCACATTTGCAGTTTTACAATCATATAATCACATGGTATTCCCCTTTGAACACTTATTAGACGGTACGATTTTCTCCAGGTATTATTTGGAGACACTTGCAGGTGCCAACACCCCGATATCTCTAATTTGAAATGTTGGCTCTGAGTACCAAACTGAGTGTCCTGTATGTGCAGATACAAGGTGATCATAGTTTTGGTCCTAGATAAAATCTCCTGAACCAAGAATGTGTACTTTCTAATAGCAACATTCCTAGTAGCTGGTCTTTGGTATGTTGTTGAAGCTTGTACCAGATCCAGTTGGTTTGTGACTCGAAGTCTCTAGAGTTATTCAAATGATGCCCATTGTTTGACTATGAAGACCCATAGTGGTCTGAGAGCTGTGTGTGCTCACCAACTGTGGGACTCAAGTGTACTGTGGTTGGTGCCCAGTGGCTTAGTGGGCTAATGCGTCCCATGCAGGCTACTGTGTTTGACGCCCTGGTCACATATTCAAATCCCAGTGGGTCCACTCAGCCTGTTATTCTTACGAGGTCAATACAATGAGTACCATTGGGTAACAATAAACATCTGTTATTCAGCACCAAGATACCCTTTTTGCTGAACGTGCACTATACAAATATCTATGTCATATTGTAGCAGTACTTTAAGGTGAACAGTGACTTATATTCCTTTTCTTGGGCAAAACATTTGACATATTGGTATGGCTATAATCGCTATCTGCCTTGAGGTTTCTTCTTTAATCACATATTCTGAGAGGAGGCAGCTCATTCTGTCTACTGGAAACTAGATTTCCTGTTAGAAATGGGGTCTCTAGTTGGCAGTGGTTTTTACCCTGTCCAAGTAGAGACATTCACCCTAGTCAAAGTAAGGGAGTCACACAGCTAAGATAACTCCTGCTCACCCCCTCGGTAGCTTGTCAATGAGCAGTCAGGATTATCACAGATGCAATGTGTAAAGTATTTGTACAAACGCACACACACACACACTCAGTAACACAGTAAAAACAATTCAAAAGGAGTCCACACCAGTTTAGAAAAATAGCCAAGATTTATTTGAATAAAACAAGATCAAAACGACAAAAATCCAACATACACAAGTCAAGAAATCACTTTCAAATATTTAAGCAAGTTTAGTCCATCGAAATCTATGAATGCACTTATTTAGGACAAAGTACCTTAGATGCATCAAAAATCAAAGACGAAGCAAGGTCTAGCGGGGGTGATGCCCTAGAAAAACAAACAAGGAGTTAGTACGTCAATACGCAGGAGAGGTAACACGTCCGTTCCTTACTGGCAGGGATGATGATGCATTGGTTCCTTGCTGGCAGGGGAGGTGATGCGTGGACACCGGCCTAAGTTCCTTACTGTGGTGTGGTGTCAATGAAGAATCGGCACCCAGGGATGCGTCAAAAATCCAGACCCTCTGCGTCGATTCCACAGCAGTGAAGCAGGTGATGTGTGGGAGTCGGAGCGGGCGTCACATACGTCGGTGATGTGGTTCTCAAGATTCAATCAGTGGTGAATCTTTAAATGTACTGCGATGGCAAGCTGGGGCGTGCGGGGAAAGCGGTGGTTGATGCGTCAAGCTGAAACCGCGCTTCGGGGCAATCAGCAGCAATGCATCGATCTTTACAGCGAGGCATGAATTTGAACAGACGCTGGGAATTGATGCATGGATTTTCTTCTTAAAATCACCAGATTTCCTTTCCAAGGATCCAGGAGCTGGATTTAGCACCACTTGGCAAGCCAGGACTCTCACCAGAAGAGCTCATGCACTAGCAGATGAAGTATTTTATGGCCCTGAGACTTTGTAACAGGAGGTACGCACACTCAAGCCATTGAAGAACCTTAAAATCAGGATACAGAAAGCAAAGTCCAATCCTTTCACTCCCAGGCCAGAAGCAACAAGCAAACAGGCCAACACAGCAAAGTGGCAGTCCCTCCTAACAGCTTATTTAGCTCTTCTTCCTGGTAGAATGTCCTCAACCCATAAGTGTTCTAAGTATATGGTGTCAGAGGTCCGGTTCTTATACCCATTTCAGCCTTTGAAGTAGATAAACGTCAAAGGAAAGTCTTTAAAGTGTACAAGACCATGTCTTTGTCTGCCCTGGCTCAAGACAGACTATAGTGGGGTGGAGATGGCTTTGTGTGAGGTCAGGCCCAGCCCTAATCAGTTATCAGTGTCAACTCCTCCCACCACTCTAACTCAGGAAGACCCATCAGCCTGGCGATGGGCCATCAGGATATGCAGGGAACATCTTGGTTCTCTGTGTGTGACTTTCTAGAGCAAATGCACAAACAGCCCAACTTCCATCCTTACCCAGACGTGCATTCAGGTGACAGGCAGAGGCACAGAATAGATAAGCACGAAAATGCTCGCTTTCAAAAAGTTGAATTTTCAGACAAATACGTTTAAAATCAACTTGACCAAAAGATGTATTTTTAAATTGTGAGTCCAGAGAACCCAAACTCAAATTCTCCATCTATTTCCAATTTGAAGATACACTTACAAGGCAGCTCCAAAGCTAACCTATAGAAGAGATAATCCAAATTACCAGGACATATAAAACACAACAGTAAATACCATACCGTTCAAATATCCTGCACCCTTCCCATGGGGCTACCTTGGGCCTACCCAAGGGGTGCCTTACATGTAATAAAAGGGAAGGTTTGGGCCTGGCAAGTGGGTGCACTTGCCAGATCGACATGGCAGCTTGAAACTTCACTTGCAGGCACTGCAGTGGCAGGCCTGAGACATGTTTACAGATCTACTCATGCGGGTGGCACACTCAGTGCTGCAAGCCCATTAGTAGCATTTACTTTACAGGCCCTGTGCACACACAGCACACATTACTAGGGACTTAGCAGTACATCAAACATGCCAATCATGGATAACTAATCACAATCACAATTTACACAGGGGGCACTTGCACTTTAGTACTGATACGCAGAGGTAAAGTGCTCAGAGTTAAAAAAACCAGCATACTGTCCACATTAAGCAGGAAGTAAAGGCAAAAAGAAAAGGGAAACTACCTCAATAATTGCAGGTCTAAGACAGACATCTGTGTAATCTATTGATCGCCATTGCAGAAGATGGATAACCTTTGGGCACACTAGTCATTTCAGCAAGGTGTTCTGTAGTGGCGTATTACAAAGTGGTTCCTCCCCTGCAGAAAGTTTTGAGCAGCCCCTTGATCCCCCATATCCCACAGATATTCATTGACCCTTTTCTGAATTGGTCCCCCTGAATGGTTGGTGGGCTCTCTGAAGGGTTGCCTCCCTGAACAGCAGGGACTGTAGAGACCACCATTTCACCCCTGGTGCTCTTCTAGTCCCTCGTACACTTATCAAGCTGCATTTTGATTCATCAGGCCCCTATACAAGATATCAGGCCCTTCCTGATCATGCCACAATTTTTCAGAGTGTCTGGATCCAAGTGAAATGTAAAATGGGGCAAAATAAAATAGAAAGTGCAGATTCACTGACCATTAAGATCATAATCTGGATCCGGCATGTAAAGGGCTGTCGCTACGTAATAAGGGATGACATCATGAAAGCGGATAGGCTCACTTCTCCCACTAACCCCCTGGATTGCATTGAATTAACTCCACAGAGTGAAGCTTCAGTTGAAAACTTATTGGCACTTGAATATAGAACCTGTTCCCCTGACCACTCGACAGCTATCATGCACGACTGGCAACTAGAATAGGTAGTTCCACTCTCGAATGCAATGACTGACTGGTGTGCACATATTATGTACTGGTAGTGGTGAAGACATGCCAACACCTAGGGAAAATTACCCATTAATGACTTGGGGGCATATGTATGAAAATCCATTTTTGCGATTCTCAAATAGCGATTTTTTGAGAATTGCTATTTGAGAATTGCAAAACGGGATGTATTAAAAAATGTCCAATTTTTTGCGATTTCTGAGTATTCCTTAATTGCGATTAGCAAATTGCGAAATTGCAATTAAGGAATACCTTCCCATTCATTCCTATGGGCCAGGAGGTCCGGTATGAATGGAAAGTCATTCTCAATTTGCGATTCGCAAATTGACAATAATTTCAAGGGTGAAACCCCTGAAATGAACATGTGTGCGCATATGGCGCACATACCTGCCCTAAGGGCAGGTATGTGCGCCACATGGCACCTTAAAAAATGCCCAAAAGTGCATTTTTGAAAGAAATCGCAAATTACGACCAACTTGAAGTTGGTGGTAATTTGCGATTTCTTAAGGAGAAATCGCACAACTTAGGTGCTTGTTGCATAGCATTTAAGGAATTAATTCTTATGCAAAATTAAGCAATCGCAAATTTTGTGATTCCTTAATATTGCGATGCGATTTTGCTCATACATCGCGTTTTGTGAATTTTTTGTCGCAAACGCTGCTTTTTAGCGATTCGCAGCTTTTGCGACTAAAAATTTGTTTAATACATATGCTCCTTGGTCTTCTAGAGCTCACAATAACCCGATAAAGTTCGTCCAAAATTTTACCTTACACGTACCTGAACCCGTGGTTCCAAAAAGGTCTAGCAATCCCCCCATAGAGAATTATATAGACCTAACACTTAGCATCCAAGATCTCAAAAGGAATACTCTGTTATCGTGGAACATTGCAGGAATCGGCTCCAAATAACTATATCCAGATTGGCTAGCTTTCATTGACCTTTTTGATATTTGTTGCTTTCAAGAAACGTGGCTATTAACTGCACAACATCAGGTAGTTTTTTTTTTACTATTATGTGCCGGCAGTAAAAGGGGCAAAAGGTCGTCCCTCAGGTGGGTTCACCATATGGGTCCGGCAATCATTAGGTATTATTATCAAGGAACTTCCTACCAATAGCACCAACATCCAAGCACTAAGATTAAACCTGGGATCACTAGGTAAAGTTGATATTTACATCATCTTTGTGAGGGGAACAAGAGGGGGTAGGTCTCAAGTTTTAGCGGCTTTAGATGATCTCCTCGACTCCCACTCTCAAGAAAGTAAAATAGTGATAGCAGGTGATTTTGACGCAGCATTTGAGCCACTTGCCTGGGAGGAATGGCTCCTCACTGAAGAGGAAGATGCTCAGTAGGGAATCCCAAAGTTGGAACTTGCTCCCATAAAGAAATGGACAGAACCGGTAATACAGATAAATTCAGTCTGCTTAGAGAAGGGGCTGAGGGCACTAAATGGCAGGACTCCCCAAGATAAGCTAGGGCTCAACACATTTATTAACGGGTCCAGTAAAATCAGGATTGACTATATACTTGTTAGTCTGAAACTCTGGCATACCATTGATGACATGAAGGTGAGGGATCGACTTGATAGTAACCACAATCCTCTGTGTGTAGCTTTAAAATGGTGGCTGCCTAAACAAGCGTCCTGTAGAGAGTAAGTACACTCCTGTGATGTATTCCCTACAAATGATATGAGACAACTCAAGTGGTCGAGCGTAGTTGAAAACCCAGGGGCTTTGGATAATATTGTAAAGGAGGTTGACCATGCCCTAATAACGTTGAATAGCATATGTTTTATTAGCATTGGTTTGGAGAACGTCACCCAGTCCCACAACAGTTTATTTTACACTTGAGAACACATTTTATGAAACCTCACAAGCCAACGAAAGTAACACATCAGAATCCCTGCTGCTGGTACAATAGTGATTGCCAGCAGACAAGAGCTCTTCTTGGGAAGGCGATTAAAGGTGGCGAACCAGCCACAGTACGTGTAGCAAGGCAGGCATATAAAAACTCCATGGCCATAGCAAAACGCTCTTGGGATGACCTGGAGCACAGCACCTTAAATTTATACTGTCTTTTCACAGTATTAAACAAAATAATACATTAATTAATCAAATAAACAAAAGCATTCATCATCTTTTAGTAACTGAATCCTTGTATTTCTTTTGTTTTCAATCAAATATTCAAACAATTCTTTAAAGAACAAGATCCAAATGATTTCAAAATGTTGATTGTACAGTCATTTCTTCATGACTTATCATTGCATTCACAATCAAATTATACAGTTCAATTGTAGGAATCCATTGAGGAATGTGATGATTAACAACTGGCCCGATGCATTTCCGGACGAGTAGTCCCTTCCTCAGGGGCCACTGTAAATAACGAACATTGATGGATCTTAACCGCATGCGCGCTAGCGGGTTTTCCCGCTGCGCACTGAGATTTTGAAAATCTCGCAATACGTGACAAAGTCAGCTCGTCATGCGCGTAGCGCAGGTAACGCCCATGACGAGTTGGCTTTGTCATGCGCGTCGAAGGGGTTAAGGAGGCCAGTAATAAGATGGATAGTAAACATTCCTGGAACATTATTAAGTGGGACAGAGAGTGTACCACTGAATCTATGGCCCAACCTTGTTCACTGTGTTCATTAATGGTATAGTTGATTGTATGACACGAGTGAACACAGATGCCCCGATTTTAGCAGGGATTAAAATACCGATTTTAATGTTCGCGGACGACACATTGATAATTTCGAAGACCCCGAGTGGGCTCCAACGAGCTCTGATAGTATTTGAGGAACTTTTCTCTGCTCGTGATCTCGAAGTCAATGTGTCGAAAATGAAACTTATGACTTTTAACCAACATAAAGTTTTTAAAGGTGGCATTTTAATGAATAATCATCCCCTGGAGCAAGTTAGGGAGTTCACATATTTAAGGGTGAACATACAGAGCGACCTAAAGTGGAACCACCAGATTGACATGGCCACACTAAAACATCGACAATTGTTGGTGGCCTTATGCCTTGAGCATAACAGGTCTCTTACAAAACCTATTAGATCAGTGCTCCAAGTTTATGACGCAAAAGTGATAAGCTTTGCACTATACGGTGTAGAACTATGGGGGTTAGAGAACTTGTCTAAACTAAGCGTGTCTGAAAATAAGTTCCTGCGAGGTATTACCAATCTCCCACATAGTACACCACTGTGTCCGCTGTTCTACGACCTTGGGAGGAAACCCCTTCTTGACACAGCTAAGCTACAAACTGTGTTGTATTGGCGCAGATTGTGGGCACCACCAGAACTGGCACCATATACCGAGGGTTTTATGGACATCATAAAAGCTGACACTTTCCACAAAATCAGTTGGCTGCATGGCGTTAAAGATATCCTAGCTAAAATTGGAATGTCAATGCTCTGGGATGAACCTACTATAGCTTGTTTTTCAACAAAGAAAGTTTTAAAAGAAAAATACTGGGAGATGTTTAAACGTAATGCCCTTAGTGTCAGTGATGCATCCCCATTAACAGGAACATTTTTGGAGTTCAAACTCATCTCGAGTTATGAACCATACTGGGACACTGTCACTAAACCTCTAGATATGAAGCTCTACTTTCAGCTGAGAGCAGGCACATTGCCCCTAAGGTCTGTCACATCAAGGTGGAATAAAGCATGTGAGAGTAAGTGTTCTAGTTGCTCGGCCTGCAACGAATCAGTTGCGCACATGTTATTCGCCTGCCCAGCCTATGAAACCCCTTGCAGGGTATGGTTGAGGCCCGTATGTAAACTCTAGGGGACAAGAAGTAGTCTGGCAGCTGAAAGAATCCAGTGCACGAATATGTTATGTTATGTTATGTTAAAATGTTTCTAAAGCGCTCGAATACCCATAGGTGTCTTGGCGCTGTTTGAGTGGCAGTTAGGTGAGGGTGCTGAGAGTGATTATGCACCTAAGAATTGAAAAGCCAGGTTTTTATTAGCTTCCTAAAATCCAGCAAAGTAGGAGCTGCTTTAATGTTTATAGGTAAGCTGTTCCACAGGGCAGGGGCTTCGGTGGTAAAACAACTGCCTCCCCATCTTTGTCTCTTGTATCTGGAGCTGGGCATTATCATGGCATTTTTAGAGCAAAGTTCTCTATTAGGAACATACCATGAAAGAGATTTTTTTAAATAGCAAGGGCCTTCATTGTGCAGGGCTTTGAAAGTAAGTCATAATGCCTTGAACTTAATGAGATTTGCAACCCTCAGCCAATGCAATTCCTTGATGGCCAATGAAACTTGGTGAAATTTAGGCAAGTCGAAAACAAGTCTGGCTGCCGCATTCTGGACACTCTGGAGTTTCTTTAGATGTTGTTTTTGAAGTTTGGCAAGAAGACCATTACAGTAATCCAATTTCGATAGGATCAATAGAGAGACGACTGTTTTTCTGGTGGTCATGGGGATAAACGGAAGAATCTTTTTAATGATCCTTAGGGTGTTAAAGCTGGCCGAGACGACCGAGCTGATGTGTTTATCAAACCTTAACTTGTCGTCTATTATTACCCCACATTTCTTGCTTTTTGTACAGGAATGGGAAGATTTCCCATCTCTGTTGGCCAACATGCTGAGTTCCAAAAAGAGGGGTTGTTGCCAAAAAGTATAACCTTGGTTTTCTCAGCATTTAGCTTGAGACAATGCGCTTCCATCCAGCCGCTAACTGCTCTCATACAGTTGTGGAACTGGGAGGAAGTAGCATCTATGTTGTTCGAGGCTGCCACCACAATTTGGGTGTTGTCTGCATAAGACGTGGGGGAAAAACCAAAAGATCTAATTAGAGGGGCAAGTTCTGAAACATAATTATTAAAAAGCTGAGGACTCAAAGATGATCCTTGTGGAACCCCACAAGGGAGTAAAAACGAACCAGAAGAGAAATTCTCCAACATAACAGAATTGTTTCTATTTCTCAGGAATGATTGGAGTAGAGCCAGTGCTTTGTCGGCAATGCCTAATTTACTGAGACCGTTGACAAGAGTGACATGGTCAACCGTATCAAAGGCCGCCGACAAGTCAAAAGGATAAGTGCTGCAGAGCCCCCTTTATTCAGGACAGTTCTTAGCTCATCCGTTGTTTTTATTAGAGCCGTCTCGGTGCTATGTTCGGCCCTAAAGCCGAACTGAGAGGGATCCAACAGGTGATTATCCTGAAAAAAACTTTGATAATTGTGTATTTATCAGTTTTTCCGCCAATTTGGCCGGAAAAGGTAACCTGGAGATCGGACGGTAATTGGCTGGGTTATCCGGGTCTAAATTTGTCTTCTTCAAGAGCGGCAGAATGGAAGCTCTTTTCCAAAGATCTGGAAAAATATCTGTTTTGTACATGCCATTAAAGATATTGGCTAAAGGTGTAGCAATGAGCAATGGTGATCCTAACTTTTTGGAATTAATTAGTTTTAGGACTTCATCCGAAGTTTTGACTGTGAATTGTGTAAGTTTAGCAGAAAACTAATGTTGTCTACATAAAAGTCGTTTATGTAGCCTTTGCTAAATGAAAGGGCACTAGAGATAGAAAATGTATTATATAATAATTCCACTTTGTGGCGGAAATCTGAGGCAATTTCTTCTCAAAAAGATTGACTGATTTAAAAAAAAAAAAAAAGATTTTATTGAGGTTTTATGCATTAAGATCATACAGCATTTTCAGAATGTCCCCGAATGCATGTTGCTCGCTTTATGTCCTATGTGTCAATGCAGACAGAATAGAATATTGCGTCGCCCTTCTGCGAGTCAGTTGCACTCCCGGTAATCTCAGTGTTCAGTGCCCAGCCGTTTTGGTGACAGCTGTCATATCGTCGCCACCTAGCAGCAGATTTCCTCAGAGCACCAGCCGTTTAATCCTCAAGCATGATAGACATAGACTCCTTGCCCTTCAATAGATCAAGTAACCGAACATCCAACTCTCTCTCCCCCCTCAACATACTCACACCCGAACTTCCCCCACCCCTCCCCCCTACCCTCAGACATGCCGCTTCTCCAGCACTATGTGTGCCGCCCCCAGTGACACAAAAAGATGGACTGATGTTGTTACTTTTCAACTCAGGGAGCTTAGTCAATTTGTTTATGACCAGGAAGAGTTCTTTGGCCGAGTTTTTCGAAGCTTCTATTTGCTCAGAGAAAAAAGATGATTTTTTTTGGATAATGGCTGCTTTACAAAATGGCCATGGCCTTTTTATATATTATTTTATCAGTGGGGCTGTATTTTAGCCTCCAAGCCCTTTCTAGTTTCCTGCAATTTTGTTTTTGGAGCCGGAGAGCATCCGAATACCACGGTGCAGATTTTTTAACTTTATTTCTGTTGGTGCCTTTTTTTGGGACCGCTTTTGCGATGGCCGTGTTTAGCCAATTGGATTACATCTCTGAGGCTTCATTTGGGTCTGATCGCAGAGTACAAGTGACTTTACCTAGATGGTGTTCTAAGGTGTCGAGATTGGTTTTGGACCACTGGTACGACGTTAACTGGCTAATGTCACGTTCCATATTTTGAAAGGGAGGCTGGACTGTCAGTTGGAATAGTACTGCTTTATGGTCAGACCATGTGAGGGGGATACCTCATCCCCTATATTTTTAGCAGTTGCCAAATATCTAGGGTGGATGTGGATAACCAGGGCGAAATCCATCTCTATTTAAAAACGTGATTGTAAAATTGTGTCAAAACACTTCTCTAGTTATTGATTTTAGACAACCATATCCATCCCCACATCACAGCATTCCCCAATAGTATGAATTCCTATTTATAGTGCTTTTTATGAATTTTTATATATATTGTCTTAGGAAATGAGATGTCTGTGTTGGGTCTGATTAACTGTTAAAGTAGAGTATACATCAGGAAAACATGAATCATTGTGGGTACTTAAAATTATGTGTAATTGCCCATTGACCAAACAGGCTTTTTGTATACATTTATGTATGACGTTTTTATTGTAAATATTATATATATTTTTATGTGCTTTTATGACTATGTGTCGAATAAAGCTTGTTTGGATTGGATTGGAAAATGGAAATGAAGGTAGTGGCGCGGGACATGGCAAAGATGGTAGGGGCTATCTGTTAAAGGAGTGTATCCTAATTAGTGATGTGTTCCTTCTTTTGCTGTTACTGACAGTCTTTTCGCTGATTATGGATCTTATCTAGGTTTTGGGCTTTAACTATTGGAAAGCTGATCCACATTTAATTGGGGCCATTGATGATCAAGGACAACTTGCTCTAAGCCAAGCATCTATTTCAGGAACATATTTTTTTATTTGATGGCGACTACTACTGTTTAGGTGCTGGGGGCAAAGGCCCCTGCTACTCTCAGAAAAAAACTTGAGATTCCCCTCCTAAATGTACCCTCTTCCTTGCACCCACTCCCGTTTTATTGGCTGTTTGAGGTTCTGTTTTAGAGGATGTTAGCATAAGGAATTTTTTCAACACAATTGGTTCCTCGAATATTTGAAGCGTTTTTCACAAATGAATGGGCTTTCCAGACGACTATTCAACCCATCTGGTCAATGCCTGTTATGTTGTACAAAAATGACTGTATTCTTCTTTTCCCAGGATTACAACTCACCATTTGCCTTTTTATGGAGCAAAGCACCCAATTCTTACTCCAACCACACTTTTTCTTGTTTGTGGCGAGAAACACAAATACTCATTTATTCTTTTCTCGCCTCCTGTTTTTATCCCTTCACCAATATCCAAGTGGCTTCTTCTCCCCTTATGCCTCAACTAAGTATTCCCATCACCCCAGTCTTTGACCCCTGGATATACTGCACTACTTAGAGACCTACGTACTCCAGATTATTTTTTCCACATAAAAACCTAGAACCCCCTACTCTTAGCTCTACCCTACTTCTCCTACCCCTACATATACCCTAGCACCTCTATCCTGGGTTAATCCTTACTGCCTTAACCCTACCCATATCAAAATACATCTACCGCAGACTAGCCAGTTACCTCCACCTGTACTTATACCATAGTACAGCCCCTCCCTATTTCCTTTCTCTTCCGCTGCTCCTTCCTTTCTACTAACCGTTCCCCTCCATATCTGATTCTTCATGTACTGTTTTTCTGTCCCCTTTTTCTGGTGCTTCATTGCCACTTTTTGCAGAAAGTTTTTTTTTAATTTTGTAAATAGATCAAAATGAAGATTCACTTGCTTGTGGGTTGTCAGATAACCATTTTGCGTTTTCTCCAGAACGTGGAAGAGGTTTCATGACCATGCATACTAACTCCCTTGCTTCCAAAAATTCAGGAGGACATCATATAAGTGTGAAGAAAACAAGAGATGGTTGGCCACAACTGGTCTTCTGGGAATCCTACCAGTGGACCCACTGCTTCTAAGATTGGTGTCTTGACTTTTCCTCTCCTCAGAGACTGTTCACCATCCCATGCTTTGGAGAAATAAATGGTGGATGAACTGGATTTAATTTGAGATTTAAAGCCAGCACCTTATAGGTATGCACCATGTAATACCTTCTGAAGTGTTTTCCCTCTTTACACATGAAAGGCGGAGGTTGCTTCCTTTTTTAAACAAGAAGGAAAGGTAGGTTGAACTACTTTCCAAACCCACTTTTTTACCATTATGTCTTTGACCTTCCATATGAGCTTCAGTGATAGCAGTCCACTTGGTATGCTTGAGTGATTCCGGTACAAAAACTGTTGAAATTCACCTACTTTTGAACCTTCCAGTACAAGGGCGAAATGTTTTTGGAGACCGACTTGGCAATACTTTAAATAAGGCTTTTAGAGCCCACAGAAATGCCATATTATTTTGATCCAAGTCTAAACTGGAACAAGTTTTTCTTCCCCTTTGGGGTCAAAGTGCCACTTGAAATGAAAACAGCGCCTTCACTTTCTGTCTTTAGGAAGAGCCTTAAAACCTAGTTATTTAATCAATTATCTCCATTGACACTATGTAGCTTGCTCTGCTCCATTTTGCTCTGTCCAGCTCTAAGAGGCCTGTGGTTATTCGTGTGCTTTATAAGTTGTATCATCCATTCATTCATTCATTCATTCAAGTAAGCCTTTCCTCTCATCGAAGATGGATGTTGCAACCCCCTCCACCCCCCCCCACTGCTTCAGTTTGGGCTTTGGGGGTGAGAACCCCTTGAGTCTCCTCATTGCATTTATTCACATTCCAGGTATTTATCTGTGAGTTCATATTAATTCAAAGACCATTTCTGTGCTCAAACCAGCCCCAAAATGCAGGCGGCCATAAACAGTATGGGGCTGTGTGGCCACCGGCACCTATCCTGCAGAGAAAGCGGGTTCTAGTCTGGAACCCACCGGGAAAATGCCAGAATGCTAGAGTGGCAGTGCGGTTTTGGGTGTCTGATACTGCCTGGACCCTTCCTTGCGTGCACTGTGGCATTCTCTAGGCATCCTTCCATTCGTCAGACCTCATGCCCTCACAATCCTGACTGAAGTTTGGTCTAGATCCTTAATGGACGGTTTTCCTGAGGATTGCACAGGATGTTCAGAGAAGGAAGGCTAACACAAAATGGTGAGGCCCCCCTGCACAATGTGATGAGGGGCCCCTAGGTCTCCCATATCTCACAGATATTTATTGGCCTTGGGTTGAATTGGATCCCCCTGAAGGAGCAGGCTTCAGGGGCCTGTGTTGTGCCTCTGGGCAGCAGCATCAATGTCTCTGGCTGTCGGTGTACCTCATGTATTACATACAAGCGACAAAGAAAAGGTAATGAGCACATTCCCCCTATTGCCTTTACTATGTGTTGGCCCTCCCCATCAACCCCAACATGACTCTTTTCCCACTTACTCCAAAAAAGCACTTTTCTCCCTTCTCACAGTCCTCTGTTCTATGGAAAACTTCATTTTACTCAAGTGTATCCTTCTATGTATTCCATATTTTAACTGTAGTTGAAATGTACTAACTTCCTCACTGTTCCTTCGCTCCCCTTCAGAGAGGACCAGTGCTCTCCTTCATACTCCCTGGAGTGGGAGATCCAGGTTTGTGACTTAATAAGAGTCTCTCTGTTGCAGTTAAGGCTATAAAAACATCGCAT
The DNA here is from genome assembly GCF_964261635.1 of Lissotriton helveticus. Taxonomy (NCBI): domain Eukaryota; kingdom Metazoa; phylum Chordata; class Amphibia; order Caudata; family Salamandridae; genus Lissotriton; species Lissotriton helveticus. The sequence continues at coordinate 1,107,156,711 of NC_136068.1, forward strand.
TGGTTAGGAATTTTGGGAACCCGCCTCTAAAACCTCTGCCCTGCATGGTGTCCTTGAGGTGAGCACAACCCGATCCAATATTAAACTGCTCAGATTCAGGATACCAGTTTTGTAGCCAACGCCTATGAACACAAGTCATCGGAATCTTTTGTATTTGGTTAATCAAATTACTGTTCTTGCGGGTCAAAACAGGTCTGTGATTGTTGAACACCTTTGAGATAAATGTATTTTTAGTTAGCTGAAAATGCAACGTTTTAAGTCACTTAACCGTATGTGACCTATTCTGAGTTTCTGCGTGCAACCACTGATTATAAAAAATAAAATGTGCCTCCTAACAGCTCTCAGAGATGCTATGATTCGGGAGGGAGCACATCTAAAGAGCCCTCGGTATGGTGGAAAGCGTGAATAGGTCATACGTTTTTTCTTTTCCTTTCTGTCCGCAGTGACGTTGTGAACTGAGTTTTTCAGGGAACGTGCTGCAGCTTTAAAAGACGCCTGTATGGCATTGGCGACGAGGAGCTCTTTGCTGAGCCAGGCACTATTCCCAGCCTCATCTGCATAGCTGCATGCATGCCAAATGCCTGAGGGGTCAGAGGGGTTAATTCATATTCCGGCGTTCAAAACAAGGACCTTTATTTTTCCTGCCTATATTGCTTTTCTTTTGTCCCCCAACTCCTCCCGACACAGGACAATAATTTAATAAGCGGGAATGAGAAACGAATTCAATTTCCAACTGAGAAGAGGACTGTTGAAACTCTTTTAACTCAATCGGCGTCCCCGGCTGCGCGCTCACACCTATAGACTGGGGGGTGGAAGAGGAGAAGGGGCCGTACAGAAGGCGCACTGTTAGCAGGCAAATTAAATTCACATAAAGATCCACAGTCCATATGTAAAAACAGAGATCAAACATGTGGGGCCGTGAGAGAGATGAAGGGGCGAAAAGAGTATCATGGGGAGGATTTAGGAAATTAAGGAATGGGTCCACGCACCATCTCAGCTTCTGGGGTCTCTTGGGAGTGTGGTGACTGTCATTTTCTCACATTCTATACACAATGTCACAGAGAGAGCCGTGGCGGGGTCCGAGCTTAGAAACGTTCAGGCCCTGGTCCCTAGGATGCCAATGTAGACCGTTGTCTATTTTCTGATTGTTTGGGTGATCCTCAGCAGTTTGGGTGTGGTTAATCTGGTGCTTAATGCATGTCTTTGATTGCATGTGTGTTGAGTCGTTGGCGTTGTTTGGCGGACGTAGCCAGATCTTTACCATCAACCTTGATGCCAAGTCAAAGTCCTGCGGTTTGTTATACACCTGGTGGATGTCCTTTTTGAGATGCTTTGTCATGTTGTGCACTCGACATCAAACTCCAGCAGAAAGGCCCTGTACTTCACATCTTACCGCAAGGTGAGTACACTTTCTGACTCATTCAGTGCCATTTTTTCAGCAGAAGTTCTGTGTCGTCTCGCAAAAGCGCCTGTCTGGGATCTGATGTCCCGGTATATATTCCAAACGTGCTCTTAGCTCCGCTGTTTATTTATCCAAAGCAAGAACAACGCCTCATTCCATTTCGATCACTCCCCAACCTCCTCAGAGTAACAATAGAAATGGAATGTATAGCTCATAAACAAAGGTTGTTATGCTTGTAGCAACTTTCTTAGTATAAGCGTAACTGTACGTCTTTACATCTGATGGGGTGGGAAAGGAACTAGACATCAAAATGTCAGTAAAAGGCCAGCAGTTCCCTGCAGGGGAATTCGAAAGTTGTTAACTCTGTCCTCTTGGTACCTGGCTTTCATCATGTGGCATACAAAATATTAGAAAGCTCACACTGCCAGGAGAGAATTGATCTTACTCAATTGGCATAGAAAATAGAAATATATATCCCGAATTTATGTCCAAAATGGGGGAGCGATAACCACTTGAATGCGCCGCTTTGAGCCCCACAGAAACGGAAGAGCCCCATCAGCAAGGCATGGATTCTAACTAGTAGCTGGTCACTCACTCGCTGGTCACTCAGGAAAGGTAAGGCAGTCGATCAACCATGGGCATGACCACTGGAATTATGCGGCAGGAAAGGACCAAGTTATGCGGCAGGGCTGAGTGCATTTTGCAGCAAGAAAAAAACAAATTATGCAGCACGTTTTTTAATAATAAATCATTATTTCATCATTTTCAAACTTGTTAACAATGTATGGGCATTGGTTGCACCTTATTAGACCCATTTTAACACCTAAACATAGCTTTAAGGAAAAGAAAGGTAATCAGTCCATCTTCACAGAGGTCCTTCAATTGCGCTGCAACACGTCGCTACATTTTTATTAACTTTTGAACCGTTTGAGCAAGAAACAATTTTTGGGGGGTGATAATCTGCAGATTATGTGGCAGAAGATGGATTACGTGGCAAATATGGAAAATCTATAATAATGCGAAAGCGCCGCACAATTGGATAATTCCAGTCGCTGTGAACATGGGTCACCTCCCTGCTGTGATAATAAGTGCGACGTTCACAGTCAGGTGGCTGTCGACTGAGCTCAACATGGTGGTGCCGGCCTGACAGGCACAAGGCGGAAGCCCCTTGGGAGGTGCAGCCGTGGCACACAGAATGCCTTCAACACCCCTTACACACCAACAATTGTGTGATCAAATTAGCCCTGGGGGCTTTGCCATGCAAAGCAGAGCTAGATTTTAGTGGCGATTCCAGGAAGACAAGGCAATGATATTGCAGCAGAACAGAAGGGCTGACAGAGGAGGTCATGGCGCGTCCTTGCTGAGGCAGATGTGACTGTGAAGTGAGTCCCAAGGGCACGGGGAGGACATTGCATAACATAGATCCACCTTTGGGATCCCTTAGACCTCTGACCCCCCCATTTTATGAATCCTCCAGATCTGTGGATTGTTTGGACTCCCATAGATGGTGGTGATGTACCTCTGACCATGCTATGTACAGGCCAGCCCACACCTCCACTGCAGAGGGAAGTAAGGAGAGACCCAAGCATATGCGTGGCGGTGGGGGTGCATGCACTGGCTCATATAAAAAAAAAAAACTTGCTGGAAGACCCATGCACAAATCCTCAAACCCACAGGAAGTGAACTATCATCTGTTCCTGAAGAGTGTTTCTATCACGATGCAAAGATGTATCTGCCAGCCGCCACCTTTCTCCTGTCCAAGGTGCATTTAAAAGATGGTCCGGCTGAACGAAAAAATGACATAAGACTCTCACCCCAGAGCTAGATGTGCTACCGACAGAGTTAAAGCAAGGCCTGAAAGAAGTAAATGAGGACCTGCTATCCGTCGATCACAGTCTGGAGGCGGTGGGAGCTATGGAAACAGCGGAACAACTAATCCACACCACAGAGCATCATTCGACGACCATTTGCAAGTCATAGAGGAACAAGCATTTGTAATGCAATCGGTCTCGCCTTTGGGACCGTATATGTATTTAGCTGTGCAGCATATTAGACTGGGTGCTGAAACATCTACTGTTCTTTAACATGGAGGGACAGTAAACACTAAACCATGTGACATGCCAGGTATGGGAACACACGAAGAGAAATATTGCCTTTCAGCAAGAAATGTTATAATCCAAATCTCTGTTTTTAATATAAAATCAGGGCCTTCGCAAAAAATATTATTGTCTACGGTTGCTTGTGGAAGACCATTTCTATGGACTGGAATCAAGAGAATGCTAAAGTGATTCTGGTATTTTACTGATCTTTGCTGGCTGTTTCCTATCAAGAAAGTTAAATAGAGGCAGTTGCCAGAAAAAGAAAAAAAAAGTCTCTCAGCAGAAAGCAATTCTGGTATTTTACTGTCCTCTGTTGGTCGTTTTCTATCAAGATGGTTAAATGGAGGCAGTTGAACAGAAAAAAAGTCCCTAAGCGGAAGCAGACAAGTCCTAGGGCTGATTTCCAAAGCCCACATAGTACATATCAATCAATCAATCAGGAGTTTGTTAAAGCGCGACTACTCACCCGTAAGGGTCTCAAGGCGCTAGGGGTGGGGGGGTGCAGGTTCCATTCCACCAAGGAGGGGGTCTGTCGAAGAGCCAGGTTTTGAGGTTTCTTGCGAAGATGGGGAGCGATGTTGTCTGTCTGAGGTGGAGCGGAAGGGCGTTCCATGCTTTGGCCGCGAGGAAGGAGAAGGAGCGGCCTCCCGATCTGGTCTTTCTGGTGCGGGGGACCACAGCGTAGGAAAGCTGGGCTGATCGTAGGGTCCTTTGGGGTGCGTGGAATTTGAGTCGGCTGTTCAGGTATGCTGGTCCGGTGCCGTGGAGGGCCTTGTGTGCGTGGGTGAGCATCTTAAAGGTGATTCTCGCCTCGACGGGGAGCCAGTGGAGTGTGCGCAGGTGCTGGGAGATGTGGCAGTGTTTTGGCAGGTTGAGGACCAGTCTTGCGGCGGCGTTCTGGATGTTCTGTAGCTTGCGGATGAGGTTTTTGTTTATTCCGGCGTAGAGTGCGTTGCCGTAGTCGAGTCTGCTGGTGACCAGGGCGTGAGTGACTGTCTTTCGGTGTTCGAGGGGGATCCATTTGAAGGTCTTACGAAGGAGGCGGAGGGTGTGGAAGCAGGAAGATGAGACAGAGTTGATCTGGCGGTCCATTTTGAGCTCGGAGTCCAGGATGATTCCCAGGTTGCGTGCGTGGTCTGTGGGGGTTGGCGGGTTTCCGAGGGCGGTGGGCCACCAGGTGTCACTCCAGGCGTCGGGGTTTGGGCCCATGATGAGTACTTCTGTTTTATTTATAAGTATACAATAAGTATATACTAAAGTATATACAAGAGGTCTCGAATGCGCGACCTAAAAATGTGAGAGCCCAGAACATAGGTCTAAAAGAGAAAACGTGCATCTGTAATATTAAGGAAGAGTGTGAGTGCAAGGTTATCTATGCCTGGCTAATGAAACCTTTCCAGGTAAATATGCGGGATTCCATTCCAGCCTCCATTGGAATTTTTGGGGTGCACATAGTGGGGAAGAGCTCAAGAGAACCAAGAGCATAGCCTATAGACATCATCGCCGTGGCACCATTCCTCACCATTCCTCAAATCTTCGAGGCAGCTTACATGAATTGTGCTAGTGGAGCGATGCCTCATAACCCCCACTCCTGCCCCCAAGCCCTCTGTTGTTGTGGTGATGGCTTCCTTCATTGGGGGGTTCGAAACAATACCAGCCCCTCTCCCCCATCGGCCAGGTGTTCTGGTGCCCTTTTTCTTGGCGTGCTCACTCATGAGGGGGGTGGGGGAGGGGTACCCCCTCACCCCCATTGTCTCCAGGCACTCAGACAGGCCCAAGCTGGATTTTTCGGGTCCCACGCGTCTGTTATGGCAGCAGCTGCTAAGTCCCGCTTTGGGGGCAGCTTATGGCAAAAAATGCCTGGCTACAATGAAAAAGAAGCTCTCTGCCGCTGACTGCGTGACCCGCAGGGGAGCATGGGCAAAGCAGCACTTTAGTGCCACTAGTCGTAGCGCCCCTGCCTGTACATGGAGGGTGGGCGGAGTAAGGAAGCTGGCTCCTGACCCTCCCCGCTGCCGCCGGACACTGGCTAAAGGGGGGGCAGGCTCACCTGTTGAGGGGGTGTACCCGCCCCTATTTCACTCCAGCGCACCCTCGTCCTGGCCTCTTTGTCCTGCTCGCCCGCGCCCGAGCGCTGTTGTTGTCGTCGTCGTCGTCGAATTTTAAGGTATGTGGTGCTATCTCGCCTCCCCCTGGCCCCGTCCCTGGGCATGACCAGGTAGAACGGGGCCCCAGTGGTGAAGATACCACAGGGGGGGGGGGGGGTGAGTGGTGGCCACGCGGTCAGGCGGCGGGTAGATCTGCGCGAGCCCTGCCCCGGGATGTGGATGGGGGAGCCCGGCGGGCCGGGTAGGTCGTGTGTGCGGTGCGAGCGAAGGGCACAGTGCGCGGGGAAGTTCGGGCGAGGGTATTCAGAGCCCCCCCCCCCTTTTTTCATGCTCGGTCTGTATGCGGAGGAGTTAGGGACAACTGGGTGATCTGGCTGTGAGGGGGCTCAATTATCAGCGCGCACGCCTCCAGTCCTGGGCACTCGGGTTAGTCGGCGGCATAGGCAGGAATAACACATAAGGGTGAATAATTATATTTTAAGTTCAACTCCTCCGTGCGGGTTAGGATAGCGGAGAGCTCGGATAGCGGAGAGCTCGTTTCATGCCCCCCCCCCCCCCCGGTCGTGCCGGTGTAGTACGGGAGGTAACATTGTTAGAGAGAGTCATCCTTTGTGTACAATATTATCCCTCCGCGCGGGCGAGGTTAGGTGAGAGCCCGACTCACATCTTTCCATGCGGGCGAGGATCGATAAAAAGCTGTCTGGCGTGGGGCACCGGAGGGGACTGGGTCGAGCGCTGCAGCCATGCGGGCCGGACCCGGATGTGCCACGGTCACGACCCGTATTATGGCTGTGGTCACGGTTTGGCAGCGAGGCGTTGGGTCCAATCGTAGGGCCCCACGTGGCATCAGGCGCAGAGACCCAATGGCCCATGCGAGCTTCTATCCCGTCCCGCACCCTCCCTAACACAACGAGATGTATAATGATATATATCATGCCCAACATCAGTTAACTGCTACATTGTGTGTAAATAAAGGCCGAAGGCCTGGGTTCGATTCGGCCGTTAGGCGGCCCCCCCCCCACCCTCGATCCTGCCGCCGTGCGGTTCGATGGCGTTAACCTAGGCTCTGCCTTCGCGCTGATTTACAAGGAATCTAGTCGTGGCCCGACCTCTCAGGGCATATACTTTTAGATAGCGGTGGGTGCGTATACATTTTAGATAAGCGGCGGGGGTCACCGGGCGGTGCTCGGCCTTGCACCCAGCAGTCCAGGGTTCTAGTTCCGCCTGCGGTCAGAAGATATTTTGTTGAATTCGTTGAGGGACCGCCCTAAAGATTGTAGCGCGGAATTAATTTGGCCAAGGCCTCTGGTGCGTCGGTACCACGGGTAACTTCGTTCGCGGCTCTCGCTGTGTACAGTGTAGGAGTCGACACCAGTGTTGCGGTTTCGCCCCTAGGTTCATGCGCAGTAGTTTAAAGGGGTCGGTTTGCCCTAGTCGCTTGCGCTGCGCAAGGTTTGTTACGGGCCGGGTGGGGCAAAAAGGGGGCCGGTTGCCCTGGCTGCTGGCATTGCGCAGGGTTTGGTACAGGGCGGGGGGTGCAACTGGGGGCCCGGATACCGGATTTACATACAAATCCACAAGAACGAGACATAGTTGACCCCCCCCGCACCCCTCCCCGCCGCGCGAAGCGATGATTTCGTAGTACAGCGAAATTGGTTATTCATGAGCAATTGTGAGGGTACGTGTCACAGTATTTCAGCTATGGGGCCATGTCTAACACAGGATTGTCTTGCAAGTCTCGCTCTGAAAGAGTAGGAAGGATCGATTGGCTCCCCTCCCCCGTAACAGACACTTAGCCCAAGGCTAATCAGGTAAATACAGATGTACAAGTACAAGGTCACCGCATGTGTCGGTGTGCATGGGCGGGGACTCGGCAGTCACGGGGAGCTTTTCCCCTAATAAGTTGGTAACCCACGTTAATGCTGCTGGATATGCAAATGTTTATCTAATGACTGATATTGACGTGTAGAACTTATCCTCACGGCGGGGATATAGATAAGTGGTAGAGCTTTGACTAAATACCTAGAGGTTCGGGTTCAAGTTTGGGATCTCCTACTACATGTCAGCTCCTAACAACGGCTTCGTTCACGAAGACTATCCGTCGTCACAGGTTGCCAGTTGAACAGTTAATGGTAGCACAACCTCACGTACTTTTTCGCCCATAGGGACCCGAGAGGGTAGACGCCACCACTATGGACGCTCACGGCACCACGCCACCGCAAGAGGGCCTGTGGGCAGAGTTTTTGGCCTTGGCCCAGGCGCAGGGTCCGGCTTGGGCTCAAGGCTTTATCGAGGCTCGTAGGCAAGAGCAGTCCGGAGTAGCGATCGCCCCGACTCCTGAGAGCGTAGCGAGTACCTCTGTAGGAGCAACACGGAGGTCCAGTCGCAAGCGGAAACACACACGCAAGGATTTCCCGGCCAAAGCACTGCGTCCGGATCATCGCCCAAAGCAGACACCCCCCGCAGCATGGGCTCCCGAACGGACTGAGCCACCTACAGTGGTACATGAGTCAGCCAGTAGCCTAACAGACATGGCCCAAATGGGTAAGGCAATGGACCAAATGATGGGGATGATGGCATTGTTTCAAAAATGTTTAGATGATGTGGTATCAGGTCAACATGTGTTACCACCTGTCCCTGCACAGCAGATGTTGCCGCCTGCCCCTGTGGTCTCAGCACCAGTGCTGCAAGTGTGGGCCCAACAGGGAGCCACGACTGCTCCGGTACAAGGCCCGGGGCTTATTTCAGTCAATTTTCCGGTCCCCGCAGCTGCCATCACAGCACCACCAGCTTTAGTACAGCCTGCCCTCCCGGGCGTCCTGCCGGCCCCCACAGCAATAACAGTCACAGGGTCGGCGGCCCTCCTTGGTGTCACGCCTCCCCCCCTTGGGATTCCTTCGACGGTCCAATCTGTTGTAGCGGGGTCGGCACCCGCCTTGCCCAGTGCAGAGATAGGTACAACTATACCATCCACGAGCGGAGAGGCTGTTGTTGGCAGCCCGGCTGGAGGGGATCGGCCCAGCCCTGACGTGGTTGCCCCTGCCAGGATAAGTTGATACAACCAGCCGGGGGAAGTTTACCTAGACCGGCGGTTACCCAAGCACCATTGGCATCAGGCCGCTGTTCATTGGCATGGCAGGTTCCACAAGCGGCTAGGGAAGGTATATGGAGAAGGGAGTATATTGACATTCTGACTTTATTAATGCATAGCACTGCAGGAGCAGACACCAGAAAGATGGGGGGGAAAGAGGATGAGAAGAAGGTTAAGTACCAGCGTTGGCCCGAGAAAACGATAGAAAACTGGACTGAGGCATTCAATATACTAGCATCAGTAATTGTACAGAAGGACCCGACACAGAGTGAGGCGCTGATGGAGTACGCTAACACCATCCAGCAAGAGGCGAGAGAATCAGGTGGGATGGGATGGTTTCTGTATGATCAGGATTTCAGGAAGACTATGGCTGTCTGTCCCGAGTTAGGATGGGATCAGAAAGAAATCCAACTCTGGATTAAGCACATGTGCAGGACAGTCAATGAGAAGAAGGAGGTACCATGCAAGGCGCAGGGCGAGTCAGACAATCAATCAATCAATCAATCATGCCATTTGTATAGCGCACTACTCAAGGCGCTTGGGGGGAGGGGTATGCTCCTGCTCGAACAGCCAGGTCTTAAGTTGTTTCCTGAAGGCGAGATGGTCCTGGGTCAGCCGAAGGTGGATGGGGAGGGAGTTCCAAGTCTTGGCAGCCAGGTAAGAGAAGGATCTTCCTCCGGCGGTGGCTCTTCGGATGCGTGGTACGGCTGCGAGGGCGAGGTTGGTGGACCGTAGCTGGCGGGTGGGCGTGTAGAAGGTCAGGCGGTCGTTGAGGTACTTGGGGCCCAGGTCGTGGAGAGACTTGTGTGCGTGGGTGAGGAGCCGGAACGTGATCCTCTTGTCGACGGGGAGCCAGTGCAGGTTCCTCAGGTGGCTGGAGATGTGGCTGCGTTGGGGGACATCCAGGATGAGTCGGGCGGAGGCGTTCTGGATGCGCTGGAGTCTTTTCTGTAGCTTGGCTGTGGTTCCGGCGTAGAGGGCGTTTCCGTAGTCCAGTCGGCTGGTGACGAGTGCCTGGGTGACAGTCTTCTTGGTCTTGGTCGGGATGCAGCGGAAGATCTTGCGAAGCATACGCAGGGTGTTGAAGCACGATGAGGAGACGGCGTTGACTTGTCTGGTCATCGAGAGGAAGGGGTCCAGGATGAAGCCCAGGTTGCGTGCGTGGTCGGTTGGCTTGGGTGCGGTGCCCAGGGCTGGGGGCCACCAGGAGTCGTCCCAGGCGGAGGGCGAAGATCCCAGGATGAGGACTTCTGTCTTGTCCGAGTTCAGTTTCAGGCGGCTGTCCTTCATCCACTCGGCGACGTCTTTCATCCCTTCGTGTAGGCAGGTTCTGGCGGTGTCGGGGTCTCTGGTGAGGGAGAGGATCAGCTGGGTGTCGTCGGCGTAAGAGATGATGTTGAGGTTGTGCTGGCGTGCGATGGCTGCGAGAGGTTTCATGTAGATGTTGAAGAGGAGGGGGCTGAGTGAAGATCCTTGCGGGACGCCGCAGATGAATTTGGTTGCCTCGGAGCAAAACGGGGGGAGGCGGACTCTTTGTGTTCTTCCGGCGAGGAACGAGATGATCCACTCCAGTGCCTTCTCTTGGATACCGATGTCGCTGAGGCGCTGGACTAGGGTGCGGTGGCAGACTGTGTCGAATGCAGCGGAGAGGTCCAGGAGGATGAGGGCCACTGTTTCTCCCTTGTCGAGCAGGGTCCGGATGTCGTCGGTGGCTGCGATGAGGGCGGTCTCGGTGCTGTGGTTGGCTCTGAAGCCAGACTGCGAGGGGTCGAGGGATCCGTTCGTCTCGAGGAAGGCGGTCAGCTGTCTGTTGACGATCTTCTCGATGACTTTAGCAGGAAAAGGGAGCAGCGAGATGGGGCGGAAGTTTTTGAGATCGGTGGGGTCCGCTGTAGGTTTCTTCAGGAGGGCGCTGATCTCGGCGTGCTTCCAGCTCTCCTGGAAGGTGGCGGTGTTGAAGGAGGCGTTGATGATGTTCCGGAGTTGGGGTGCGATGGTGGAGTCGGCCTTGTTGAAGACGTGGTGTGGGCAGGGGTCGGTCGGTGATCCGGAGTGGATGGTGTTCATCGTGCGGGCTGTGTCTTCGGTGGTCACCGTGGTCCAGGTGCGAAGGGTGGCGGTGGGGGGCGTTGGTTCGACGGTTGGGTGCGTGGGTGGGGCGCCGAAGCTGTTGTGGATGTCGGCGATCTTGCGGTAGAAGAACGAGGCGAGGGAGTTGCAGAGGTCTTGTGACGGAGTGATGTCGTTGGTGCCGGTGCTGGGGTTGGAGAACTCCTTGACGATAGTGAAGAGCTCTTTGCTGTCGTGGTCGTTGTTGTCCAGTCGTTCCTTCAGGGATTTCTTCTTGGTGGTGCGGATGAGCTGGTGGTGCTTGCGGGTAGCGTGTTTGAGGGCGGTCATGTTGTCGGTGGTCTGGTCGAGGAGCCAGGCTTTCTCGAGGGTGTGGCAGGTCTTCTTGGAGTCCTTGAGGTCGTCGGTGAACCAGGATGCCTTCTTGCTTCTGGGTCTGCTGGGAGGGTTTTTAGTGGCGCGAGGTCGTCGGCGCAGGCGGTCAGCCACTGTGTGAAGTTGCGGGCTGCTTCGTTGGGGTCTGTTGTGTTGGCGGGTGGGCTCTGGCTGAGGGAGGTGGTGAGTTGGTCTGCGGTGATCTTGCTCCAATTCCTGTGAGGTACCTGTTGCGGGTGGTGGTGGGTCGTGGATCTTTTGAAGCTGAAGTGGATGCAGCTGTGGTCGGTCCAGTGGAGTCCGGTGGCGTGGCTGAAGGTGATGTACTTGCTGGAAGAGAAGACGGGATCAAGCGTGTGGCCGGCGTAGTGGGTGGGGATGTTGACCAGTTGCTTGAGTCCGAGGTTGGCGAGGTTTTCCAGCAGGGCGGTGGTGTTGCGGTCCTTGTTGTTCTCCAGGTGGAAGTTGAGGTCCCCGAGGAGGATGTAGTCGGTGGAGGGGAGGGCGTGCGGGCTGATGAAGTCTGTGATGTCTTCGCTGAATTGTGTGCGTGGTCCCGGGGGTCTGTAGACGAGGGTGCCTCTGAGGGTCGTCTTAGGGTCGGTGTGAATCTGGAAGTGGAGATGTTCGGCTGCGGCGAAGGAGTCGTTGGCGTCGGTCGTGATGCGGATGGTGTTCCTGTGGATGATGGCGATGCCACCTCCGGTCTGGTTGATGCGGTCCCTCCTGATGATCTTGTACCCGTCCGGGATGGCGATGGCGATGTCGGGTGCAGAGGAGGCGTTCATCCAGGTTTCCGTGAGGAAGGCGACTTCCGGTGATGTAGCGTCGAGGAGGTTCCAGAGTTCCACGGCGTGTCTGTGGACGGAGCGGGTGTTGATCAGGATGCACTTGAGGTGGTTGCTGCTGGTGTTTGTCTTGGCGGGTGCGGGGCAGGTTCGGAGGCAGGTGAACTTGCAGGTGCAGCAGGTGAAGGGTCCGTGGATGCGTCTCGGGGTGGCTCGGCAGCAGGCGTGGGTCCGGCCGGCATTGAGTGCGTTGAGAGTGACGGTGTCGTAGGTCAGTCGGGTCGTCTTGCCTCGGCGGGTAGGGTCAGGGGTCCTGGCGCTGGGCGCAGGCCAGGCGCGGACGGGCGCAGACGGGCTTACCTTTGGCGCACCTTCGGCGCTCAATCGGCGCTCCCGCTGCGCGCGTCCGCTGCGCGGTCGCTCTGGGGGCGTCATAAGTAAGGAGCCGGGAGGGAGGAGCAGCTGGGTGGCGGGAGCGGGGCGGCGAATGGAATCACAGGGGGGCGGGGCCGCAGGGAGGCAGCGGCGGGAAATTCCAAGAAGCAGCGGGCAGCGGGAAATTCCCAGGAGCAGCGGGAAATTCCCAGGAGCAGCGGGAAATTCCCAGGGGCAGCGGGCAGCGAGCGAAGGAATCTGCAGGCAGGAGGCGGCAAAGGCAAGCAGGAGCGGCAGCAGTGAGTGGGGCGACCAAGCCCTAGGAGATGGGAACAGTTCCCTAGGCGCCCTTTCAAGCAGTCCTTTCATGGGGGCAGGGGTAGGGGCCAGAGGTCTGGACCGAGACGATTTAATTCGGGGACCTGCAGACTGTTTAACGGGGGGCATGCACCTGGGGAAGAGCGTGCAAGTTCGCCCATAGTTGTAGCAAATGTGGTGCCCAGCATGCAGCCATCACCTGCAACACCAGCCAGAGTTTGCCTCCCGCCCAGGCCCAGAGAACAGACGGGGCACGCCAGTAGGGTTGGGGAGGGAGGACGGACCACATGGGTTTTGTTGATGGTTTCAAGATACCATACAGGGGACCCATGGGTTGCAGGGATGCCTTGTACCTCAAATCAGCGAGAGAACTCCCCCTAGTGGTCAGTGAGAAAATAAAGAAGGAAGTGGCCCTGGGGAGGGTGGCGGGCCCCTTTGCAGCCCCACCCCTTGAACACTTTTTAGTCTCACCTCTGGGAGTAGTGCCCAAGAAACAGCCAGGAGCATACCGCGTGATACACCACCTATCCTACCCAGATGGCAACTCTGTTAATCATTGGCTGGACGAGGGGGCCTGTTCTGTGTCTTATTGTTCCCTGGACTTGGCGATAGACATGATAAGGAGGACTGGGAAGGGGGCTTGGTTGGCGAAGGCTGACATCGAATCGGCGTTCCGCCTCCTACCTGTGCATCCAACGAGTCAACATCTGCTGGGTTTTAAGTGGGAGGGCGCATATTTCTTTGATCGCTGCATGCCAATCGGTTGTGCCGTCTCATGTGCCTATTTCGAGGCCTTCAGCAATTTCCTCCAGTGGGTGCTGACCAACAAGCATGGCATCTCTCAAGTGACACACTACCTGGATGATTTCCTCTTTTTCGGCAGGGCAGGGACCCACGAGTGCGCTGAAGGTTTGCGTGCATTCGAAGGAATGGCAGCTGACATGGGGGTGCCCCTTGCCCCTGGCAAGACAGAAGGTCCAGCACAAATACTGACCTTTTTGGGGATCGAGTTGGACACCGTCAGAGGTGAATCCAGGCTCCCGGCGGACAAAGTTAGCGAGTTGAAGCATGACATTAAGTCATTGATGGGCAGGGGTAAGGCTACCTTAGAAGTGGTACAGAGTTTGTTGGGCAAGCTGAAATTTGCAGCGCGAGTCATATCGGCGGGCAAGGTTTTTTCCTGTAGATTGGCAAAGGCTATGGCCAACATAAGTAGAAAACACCACCTGGTGCGCCTCGGTCCTGGTCTGAAAGCGGATCTGGAAATGTGGGCCGACTTTTTAGAGAACTTTAATGGCACGGTGATTTGGAGGGCACCTTGGGAAAGCAGTCAAGAACGTTGCTTGTTTTCAGATGCATCCTGGTAGGGAGGGCTTTGGTGTTATCTTTGGTGAAGAATGGTGTGCGATGCGCTGGCCCAATGCATGGCGAAAGAAAGGAGTAACAGCAAAGATAATGGTTCTTGAACTTTTCCCCATAGTTGCAGCGGTGCATTTGTGGCCAAACGGTCTTAGCAACAAGAAGGTAGTCTTTTGGTCTGATAACATGGCCGTGGTTCAGGCCATCAATGGGCTATCAGCCACTTGTCCCTTAGTTCTGAGTTTGCTCAGGGAGTTAGTTAAAGCAGGTCTGCGGTATAACATGGAGTTTAGGGCAAGACACATTGAGGGTGTTAAGAATGTGGAGGCTGACGCTCTCTCTCGCTTTCAGTGGCTCCGTTTCCGAGAGGCCTGGCCGAGGGCGGCGATGACTCCATTGCCGGCACCGCTGTGGAGACTGCTTCGGTGGGTGAACGATTGAAGAAGGTGGGCCAACGATCCCTGGCACAGGCCACCCAGAGAAGATATGCTGCGCAACTAGCTGCTTTCAGTGCAGTGATGGTGTCCTTAGGAGCAACAGCAGTGGGAATGCATGAGCAGGTTGAGACTTTTGTGGTATGGGCCAGGGAGACTGGCAGAACACATTCATGGGTGTGTGGCCACCTGGCAGCGGTGAAACACGACATCAGGCTTAACGAGGAGGACGACCCTACGGGTTCCTTCAGGGTGAGGGCAGCTCTCAAGGGGTGGGCGCGCGAGGTGGCTAAGCCCGCTGACAAGAGAGCTGCAATTGAATTCCCTGCGATACAACGTATGATAGATTCCCTGCCAGCAGTCACCAGCTCCCCATTCGAAGCTCAGCTATTTGCGGCAGCCTTCTGCCTAGCGTTCTTTGGCGCCTTTAGGGTGAGCGAGCTAGTAGCCAAAGCCAGGACAGAAAGATCTGGGGCAGCCTTGGATATGTTGGATGTTTGCGCTAGAGACAGCCTGGTGCTCCACATCCGCAAATCCAAAACTGATCAGGCCGGAAAGGAATCAACAATAGTGCTTCAGGCGATGGGGGATCCCAGATACTGCCCGGTTGCCACGGTCAGGGAATATTTGAAGATCAGGCCTCTCTTGGCTGGGCACTTCCTCGTGCATGCGGATGGGTCACCACTAACTAGGTTCCAGCTGGAGCGCATTATGGGGGCAGCCCTGGCCAGAGCTGGGCTATCGGGATCAGGGCTGAAATTTTCAAGTCACTCTTTTCGGATTGGTGCGGCCACAACAGCATTCAAGGCAGGGATGGGGGCCGAGGGAGTCAAGAGAATAGGTCGGTGGTCATCCACCTGTTTCCAGCGTTACATACGTCCTTAGGATAACGGCAGCGAAAGGGGCGAACTCAGGGTTTGCTGTGCCGAGCTGTGGTATTACCAGTAGACTATGGCAGAGAAATTGCAGTGAATGTCATTTGGGTGCGGCATTACTACGGCTTAGAATTTGCAGTGAAGGTTGTTTTAATATGTGCCATTTAACGGAGTGTTTGTTTGACACATTCCAGTAAACAGTGTGTAGTGTGATTTATTAAACTACGTGTGCTGACAGTACGGTGTCTTTCTCCCCCTTTATTGAAGTATCTTGCTCTCTTCACAGCTGATTGTTGCTTGTGGGTGATGGGACATTCGTATGTTACCAGATTGGAACGCTGGGCGGCACTCAAGAAGTGGACCCGGGTTTTCGCACAAACACAGATTGTATGGTTGGGCCTTCCGGGAATGAAATGGGGCAACCTGAGGTCTAAGTTAGAGTAACAACTTGCATTAAGGGGTGGCCCTCCAAACGTCCTCATCATTCACCTGGGGGAAACGATCTAGTCACACTCGGGAGGCGAGCCCTGATACAGGTCATGCAGAGGGACTTCGGGGCAATGAGCAGCAGGTTGGGAGCTGCAGAGCTTCTGTGGTCAGAAATTACCCCCCGAAGAGAATGGAGGGGAGCCAGATCTCCAGCAGCCATAGAGCATTCCCGCAGGAGGGTTAATAGGTCCATGCAGAAGTTCATGGGGAGGAGAGGCCTGGGTTTCACTAGGCATGCACTTATACAAGAAAAGACCGAAGGGTACTTTGATAAAGATGGGGTGCACTTGTCTGGTTTAGGTATGGATATGCTCCTCCTGGATATACAAGAGGCACTGACAGCGGCAGGTTGTAAGTAGCTGAGTGGGTGGGGGGGCTCTGGCATCGACGGGGGCCTCCCCAGAGCTGTGGCGGATTACAGGGCGATCTGGAGGCAGACGGGTACAGTAAGAGTACCTCTGCGGCAGAAGGGTACAGTAAGGGTACCTCTGCATGGCACAGTAAGGGTGTCAGAGCCAAGGACCAGAAGCCAAAGGAGGTTCCTGGAAACCGCGTTGGTGCCCCGTTAGTCCTTCGGGCGGTCGGGGGGCCAGAACTGACCGGGGGTGTGCCACACCGTTCCGCCCTGACAGGGGGGGCGGGAGTATTACGAGGATGGCAATGTGCTGCACCGTTTGAGCATCAACTCACCGTGCAAGACGGCTCTTTAGGCATGCGGGACAGCGAGGGGCTGCCTGCTTTGGATCGCCCGTAAGATGACCCACCTAATCGTCATACATACGTGTTGTATGAAAATAAACCTGCAACAGTTCTTTCCCATAATCACGTGTCAAGAGTATCATTTGGGTGGGGACTGTATGGTGTGGCTGTGTGGGTGCAAACAGGCGGGAGCGAATGACGGTGTGGGCACTATTAGCACAAGCAAAAAAACTGAAATTCTGCATATTCGTAGGTAGAAAAATCATTCTATATCAAGATCTCCTAGCTGCCACACTGCAATGCAGAAGGGATTTCCTGTTGCTTATGTCCGAATGCAATAAATATAAAATACGCTATAGATGGCTGATCCCTACAGGCTGTACTTGGAGGGGGTTCTCATGATGATGAGCCAGAGGAGGGTTTGCTACTACTTCTGACAGGAAGTGCAGCTGAGGAGGCAGCTATTCAGACAGGGTAAGAGAACGCACTAGGAGTGCTTCTCCGCATGCTCAGGCATCGAAACCTCAGAGGGACACAGCTATGAAAAAGAAACCAGTGAAGCAGAGACTTCCATGAGGAAAAGTGGTTCACGCCTCCTTCCATAAACCAGAAAAGTATGCCCAACATCTCTAAAAAGATAGAGATAGTGACAAGTTTATCTGCAACAATGGACTCAGTAGGGTGGGGAGCTAAAATGGCTGTGACCCTATTTGGGAAAGGAGCTGGTGGAAGGTAGTTGGTAAAGTTTTTGGTCACCAGCGTGAGCTAAATGGGAAAGTCAGGGGACAAAGGATGTGAAAGAGGACCTGGAATGTCTCCCCTTGGAGCCCTCTCGACTTGGCCATCTGATTTAATTGTTGTCTTCATTTACGGGAGCCCAGTTGGCTCCAAACACACTAAGGGTAGTTTGGCTATTGGGGAAATATTGTTAATCAGGTTCAATACCAAGGGTGCACTCTGGTAGGGGGAAATAATGGTTCAATTGGAACAAACTCTTTGCTCTAGCTACTGCCTTCATGTTACTCTCCTTGAATTTTAAGGGACTTAATACCGCAAACAAGAGATAGATAATATTACCTTCCAGGAAATACACCCATTACCTGCAGATCCATTCCGCTTTAAACATAAAACATATCGTAGATAGTTATGGTCATCTGCAAGATCTAAAACTGTGGACAAAGCAATCCTCGTGAAACATTTGGTGGGATGAAAATTATGCAAGTCAAAAAGGACGTATTCATAGCGCCGCGTGGGCTCGTTGTTTCTTGGCTTAATGAATATTTACACTACCAATACCTTCCTTTGGTGTGGGTGTCCAGGAATAGCACTTGGAAGGCATGACAGAGCAAATTGCTTTGGACAGGGCTCCTACTATGGTTTGTGATGTCTGCCTAGATTGCTCTCATTGAACCGTGGGAGAGTCCGGGATGTTTTCCAAGAAATTCCAGGAGTCTAGGACCTGAAGAACTCCTGCTGCTCATCACATCCAGACAACCTGGACTGTACCTTTTGCTCACCTGTACACAAGACACTCTTCAGCAACAACTAGTTGTCCATCAGTCCATCAGACATGCATTGGTGTACTTGGAGATCTCAGAAATTATTTGTCTCAGATCATGCTCACATTTGAATGGAATGGGAGCTCAAAGAGGGGTGCACAACAGGAGTGGCTGGATGCTGCACCTCATTTTGCTTTGCCACCCATCCAAAAGAGGAGAAATGGCTGAACTAATAGACGAGAACTTTGCAAACTATAGAATGGAGAAGAAAGCGCCCAAAATACACTGGGATGAATTTAGGGCAGTGATGTGGGAGACTGTAATTGAGATGTCCACAGGATTGTCGACAGAATCGAGGCTAAAGGAAGTGAAACTGACTGTAGAGTTTAGTAAACGTGAGATTCGAGTTAAGAAACAATCCACTGAGAGACAGGAGATAAAAAAGTAGGACTGGGCACAATTTTAATTGTGCCATCATAATTCGTGTAATTTCATGAACTTTGTGTAACACTTGTTATACAAAATTCCTGATATTACTTCAGTTCTCCACTTCATGTAAATTCTCACCATTTGCTATAAGAAATTACAATGAAAATTTACCACAAATATACAGGAACAACAGAACATGAGAGACTTTTGTTTGCGGTGCTTTTGTTTAAATGCGTCCTAACACGTAAAAATTGATGTGAGGATGCATTTTTGTGCTAAAATAGTGTGCAAACTTCCTGACTTGAATTTGTAATTAGGTCTAATTTCACGTAATTTTGCCAACATTTTACGTAATTGCACAAAAGAAAATAAGAAAATCTCACAATCCTCTCACAAACAGTCGATTTGAAGGGGCAACTAAACCTGATCATAAATGACAAAGAAAAATGCACACTAATGAATTTAGGTCAAAGGTTCTAAGAAAAAGGCAGTAAAGTTAGTACACTCTTCTCCAAAGGTCTTTGCACCTAGAGAGCAGATTAAGGCCAGATTGAGAAACAGGATGGAACATTAATCTCAAGCCGAAGAGGTTTGAGGGGGAGCGTACTGAAGATTTTGAGAGATTTCACCAGGACCTTTATTCAAGGGGGCGGGGGCACAATAGAATGCTTTAGAAAGTATCTTGAACAAGTCCATCTCTCAACTTTCCCCCAGTCAGGAATTGATCATTTGAAACGTCCTGTGGAAATGGGGGAACTGCAGCATGCCCTAAAGAAGATTCTACCAAACAAAACGTCTGGACCAGGTAGATTTCCATTGTCATTTTATAAAATCTTTAGTCCCCAACTGGGAGAACATTGGGGACTAAAGAGGTCCATTAATTAAAGTGGGCACCTTGCACCAGTCCAAACAACCCTTATGGTGAGTTAAGAGGTCAAAGATAACCTTAGAAAGCTGTCCAAGTGGTAGCTGAGGAGAGCAGCCTTCAGGCTTGGATTTGAAGGAATGTTAAGCAGCTTGTTTTACCAGAATGCAACCTTAATGTATTGGTTAAAAGAAAGGAGAACCACACAGTAGTTATAAAAATGTGTATTTATTATTAAAACACACCGTAAATACCTCACAGTGTCTGCTACATGCAGATAAACACAAAGCACACAATACTGTAGTACAGAAACAAACGTAAGTAGCACCAATACACAGTGGGCTCCAGGGGGAGGTAAACCATATATTAAAATAGTGGTATAGGAACCACGACTCAAGTCAAGACAGTGTCTAGAGGTTGTAGAATTGCGGGAATCCCAAGGAACCACCCAAGGTGAGTAAGTAGGAACCCCACATAGGATGGGTGCAGTGTGAGAACACGACTGCTTGCTACGTACAATTCAATGGGAGAGTCGCGGTTGCAGTTTTAGTGGTTAAGGACCCTTCCCAGTGGATTACGAAGAAACCTTATGGAACATAGAAGGTTGGAGAGCCACCCCACCCGTGGATACTGAAGTACCAGTGTTACCTATCCCAGGGAAGCCGGGTGCATAGGGTTGTAGTGGCATCGGAACTGCCGTCGTTCTCAATGGGAGTCGTCAAAGAAATGCCACTGCTGGAAAGAAGAAAAGTGGCCGGTGGAACCGACAGGTGAATTCATGAAGGAAGGAACCTGAAAGCAGAGGGGAAAAAGTCTGGGTCAGTCAGGAGTGACCAGGGGCTCGGTAGTAGAATGCCCACCGATGTTGGGTGCTTCAGGTGTGACCTTGGAGACCTTGACTCTGCAGCCACTGGGACCAGGAGATGTTGAGGATGATCAAGAGCCGGATACGAGCTGTCCCACAAGGATGTCGAGAGCTGAGAGGTCGGTGTCCGGCGGGAGCACCAACAACCCTTGGCAGCAGCAACCCACGAACAAGGTTAAGGAAGGTCACAGTCTGGTCTAGCAAGGACCAGGAGACTCATCACAGCAAGGGGAATCAGGACAGGCATGAAGAAACCAGGGGAGCCCAAGAACATCAGTGTTGTTCCTCAAAAGGACCCACAGGCCGAAGGCACAGGAGTAGCATTGGGACCTCTAGCAATTTCACAAAGTCACAGCTTGCAGGACAAAGAATTTGAGGAGGCCAAAGTCCTTTGTAAAAAATGTGCACAGTGATTGCGGCTATCAATAGCTCAATGCACTTAGCTGGAGCACGCCAACAAGCATATGCAATTACAAAAGTACGCGGTGCAAAGTGGTTCAGGTTATGAGGTCCTCAAGAGGTATACTGGTCTCAAACTCAGTGGGAAGGCAGCTCAACCTCAAGTAACATAGTAACCTACCTCCTTTGTTACAGGAATAGGAGTGGGAGCACAGCGCTTCACCTCCCAGCAAGGTTCACCCCTGGCATTATGGTAAATGCAGTTTCAGTTACTTGCTTGCTTTAAGAGTGTACGGGTGTTTCGCCACAGCTGGCGCAGATAGTGCTGACCTCTAGACACGTGTTTCTAGTTCTTTAACTGTCATCAGTAGAGATTACAGTCTTTCAAATTTAGGGTTTGCTGAGTAGACAGCCAACATCTTTCTCAGGTCAGGTACCTCTCACAGGCATGCAGGTGCTTCATCCACAAGCTCGTCAGCTCAATGACTCACGGGAGTACTAATAAACAGGAACAGGGGTGGGAGCACACCGCTTCACCTCCCAGCAAAGTTCGCCCCTGGCATTATGGTAATGCAGTTTCAGTTACTTGCTTGCAGGGCCGGACAGAGAACCAAAACCAGCCCTGGCAAAGTGCTCGGCCGGCCCCCTGGGGGTGCGACCATCTCTTTGCCGGGGCCGGTTTCGCCGGGGCCGGTTTGCTATGCTGCAAAAACGTTCCAGTAACAAAAACGGCCCCAGGGGCCAAAACTGGCCCCCACCCTGGCGGCGCCCGCAACGGCCAGTCCGAGCCTGCTTGCTTGCTTCAAGAGTGTTCAAGTGTTTTGCCACAGTTGGCGCAGATAGTGCTGATCTCTAGACACGTGTTCTGGTTCTTTAACCGTCATCAGTAGAGATTACAGTCTTTCAAATTTGGGGTTTGCTGAGTAGGCGGCCAACATCTTTCTCAAGTCAGGTACCTCTCAAAGGCATGCATGTGCTTCATCCACGAGCTTGTCAGCTCAGTGACTCACGGGAGTACTAATAAACAGGAACAGGGGTGGGAGCACACCGCTTCACCTCCCAGCAAGGTTCACCCCTGGCATTATGGTATATGCAGTTCCGGATACTTGCTTGCTTCAAGAGTGTTTTGCCACAGTTGGCGAAGATAGTGCTGATCTATAGACACGTGTTTCTGGTTCTTTAACCGTCATCAGTAGAGATTACAGTCTTTCAAATTTGGGGTTTGCTGAGTAGGCTGCCAACATCTTTCTCAGGTGAGGTACCTCTCACAGACATGCGGGTGCTTCATCCACAAGCTCGTCAGCTCAATGGCTCACAGGAGTACTATTAAACAGGAACAGGGGTGGGAGCACACCGCTTCCCCTCCCAGCAAGGTTCGACCCTGGCATTATGGTAAATGCAGTTTCAGTTACTTGCTTGCCTCAAGAGTGTTCGAGTGTTTCGCCACAGTTGGCGCAGATAGTGCTGATCTCTAGACATGTGTTTCTGGTTCTTTATCGGTCATCAGTAGAGATTACATTCTTTCAAATTTGGGATTTGCTGAGTAGGCAGCCAACATCTTTCTCAGGTCAGGTACCTCTCACAGGCATGAGGGTGCTTTATCCACGAGCTTGTCAGCTCAATGACTCACGGGAGTACTATTAAACAGGAACAGGGGTGGAAGCACACCGCTTTACCTCCCAGCAAGGTTCACCCCTGGCATTATGGTAAATGCAGTTTCGGTTACTTGCTTGCTTCAAGCATGTTCGAGTGTTTCACCACAGTTGGCGCAGATAGTGCTGATCTCTAGATATGTGTTTCTGGTTCTTTAACCGTCATCAATAGCGATTACAGTCTTTCAAATTTTGGGGTTTGCTGAATAGGCTGACAACATCTTGCTCAGGTCATGTACCTCTCACAAGCATGAGGGTGCTTCATCGACAAGTTCGTCAGCTCAATGACTCACGGGAGTACTATCAAACAGAAACAGGGGTGGGAGCACACCGCTTCACCTCCCAGCAAGGTTCGCCCCTCGCATTATGGTAAATGCAGTTTCAGTTACTTGCTTGCTTCAAGAGTGTTCGAGTGTTTCGCCACAGTTGGCGCTGATAGTGCTGATCTCTAGACATGTGTTTCTGGTTCTTTAACCGTCATCAGTAGAGATTGAAGTCTTTCAAATTTGGGGTTTGCTGAGTAGGCAGCCAACATCTTTCTCAGGTCAGATACCTCTCACTGGCATGCGGGTGCTTCATCCACGAGCTCGTCAGCTCAATGACTCACGGGAGTACTATTAAACAGGAACAGGGGTGGGAGCACACCACTTCACCTCCCAGCAAGGTTCGCGCCTGGCATTATGGTAAATGCAGTTTCAGTTACTAGCTTGCTTCAAGAGTGTTTGAGTGTTTCGCCACCGTTGGCGCAGACCTGAGAAAGATGTTGGCAGCCTACTCAGCAAACCCCACATTTTAAAGACTGTAATCTCTACTAATGATGGTTAAAGAACCAGAAGCACGTGTCTAGAGATCAGCACTATCTACGCCAACTGTGGCGAAACACCTGAACACTCTTGAAGCAAGAATTTTACTGAAACTGCATTAACCACAATGCCAGGGGTGAGGCTTGCTGGGAGGTGAAGCGGTGTGCTCCCACCCCTGTTCCTGTTTTATAGTACTCCAGTGAATCATTGAGCTGACGAACTCGTGGATGAAGCACTCGCATGCCTGTGAGTGCTACCTGACCTGAGAAAGATGTTGACAGCCTTCTCGGCAAATCTCAATTTGAAAGACTGTAATCTCTACTGATGACTGTTAAAGAACCAGAAACACATGTCTAGAGAACAGCACTATCTGCGCCAACTGTGGCGAAACACTCGAACACTCTTGAAGCAAGCATGTAACTGAAACTGCATTTACCACAATGCCAGGGGGAACCTTGCTGAGAGGTGAAGCGGTGTGCTCCCACCCCTGTTCCTGTTTAATAGTACTCCCGTGAGTCATTGAGCTGACGAACTTGTGGATGAAGCACCCGCATGCTTGTGAGAGGTACCTGACCTGAGCAAGATGTTGGCAGCCTATTCAGCAAACCCCAACATTTGAAAGACTGTAATCTCCACTGATGACGGTTAAAGAACCAGAAACACATATCTAGAGATCAGCACTATCTGCGCCAACTGTGGCGAAACACTTGAACACTCGAACACTCTTGAAGCAAGCATGTAACATAATCTGCATTTACCACAATGCCGAGAGCGAACCTTGCTGGGAGGTGAAGCGGTGTGCTCCCACCCCTGTTACTGTTTAATTGTACTCCAGTGAGTCATTGAGATGACAAGCTCATGGATGAAGCACCCGCATGTCTGTGAGAGGTATCTGACCTGAGAAAGATGTTGGCAGCCTACTCAGCAAACCCCACATTTGAAAGACTATAATCTCTACTGATGACAGTTAAAGAAACAGAAACACGTGTTTAGAGATCAGCACTATCTGCGCCAACTGTGGCGAAACACTCAAACACTCTTGAAGCAAGCATGTAACTGAAACTGCATTTACCCCAATGTCGAGAGCGAACCTTGCTGGGAGGTGAAGCGGTATGCTCTCATCCCTGTTACTGTTTAATTGTACTCCAGTGAGTCATTGAGCTGACGAGCTCATGGATGAAGCACCCGCATGTCTGTGAGAGGTATCTGACCTGAGAAAGATGTTTGCAGCCTACTCAGCAATCCCCACATTTGAAAGACTGTAATCTCTACTGATGACGGTTAAAGATCCAGAAACACGTGCGTAGAGATCAGCACTATCTCCGCCTACTGTGGCGAAACACTCGAACACTCTTGAAGCAAGCATGTAACTGAAACTGCATTTACCACAATGCCAGGGGTGAAACTAGCTGGGAGGTGATGCGGTGTGCTCCCACTCCTGTTCCTGTTTTATAGTACTCCCGTGAGTCATTGAGCTGACGAGCTCGTGGATGAAGCACGCGCATGCCTGTGAGAGGTACCTGAACTGAGAAAGATGTTGGCTGCCTACTCAGCAAACCCCACATTTGAAAGACTGTAAGTTCTACTGATGACGGTTAAAGAAACAGAAACACATGTCTAGAAATCAGCACTATCTGTGTCAACTGTGGCGAAACACTCGAACACTCTTGAAGCAAGCATGTAACTTAATCTGCAATTACCACAATGCCAGGGGCGAACCTTTCTGGGAGGTGAAGAGGTGTGCTCCCACCCCTGTTCCTGTTTAATAGTACTCCCGTGAGTCATTGAGCTGACAAGCTTGTGCATGAAGCACCCACATGCCTGTGGGAGGTACTTGACCTGAGAAAGTTGTTGGCAGCCTACTCAGCAAACCCCACATTTGAAAGACTGTAATCTCGACTGATGACTGTAAAAGAACTAGAAACATGTGTCTAGAGATCAGCAGTATCTGCGCCAACTGTAGCGAAACACTCGAACACTCGAACACTCTTGAAGCAAGCATGTAACTGAAACTGCATTTACCACAATTCCAGGGGTGAACCTTGCTGGGAGGTGAAGTGGTGTGCTCCCACCCCTGTTCCTGTTTAATAGTACTCCCGTGAGTCATTGAGCTGACGAGCTCGTGGATGAAGCACGCGCATGCCTGTGAGAGGTACCTGAACTGAGAAAGATGTTGGCTGCCTACTCAGCAAACGCCACATTTGAAAGACTGTAATCTCTACTGATGACGGTTAAAGAACCAGAAACACGTGTCTAGAGATCAGCACTAACTGCCCCAACTGTGTCGAAACATTCGAACACTCTTGAAGCAAGCATGTAACTGAAACTGCATTTACCACAATGCCAGGGGCAAACTTTGCTGGGAGGTGAAGCGGTGTGCTCCCACCCCTGTTCCTGTTTAATAGTACTCCTGTGAGTCATTGAGCTGACGAGCTCGTGGATGAAGCACCCGCATGCCTGTGGGAGGTACTTGACCTGAGAAAGTTGTTGGCAGCCTACTCAGCAAACCCCACATTTGAAAGACTGTAATCTCGACTGATGACTGTAAAAGAACTAGAAACATGTGTCTAGAGATCAGCAGTATCTGCGCCAACTGTAGCGAAACACTCGAACACTCGAACACTCTTGAAGCAAGCATGTAACTGAAACTGCATTTACCACAATTCCAGGGGTGAACCTTGCTGGGAGGTGAAGTGGTGTGCTCCCACCCCTGTTCCCACCTCCTTTGTTGCTGAAGTCTTTGGACTCTGCATGAGCTCAGGATCAGCAGACTTGTCAGTTGCATTACAGTGCATGTGAATGCAGGGGAGTGACTCCTTCACCCCAAGGAAGACACTTCAGGGTTTGCTGATGCTCCACAGGTCCTGCATGGAGCCTGTATGGTGCATGGGCACAGACAATGCTTTGGATGGAGAGGGAGACGAAGTTGGGCCAAGTTGAAGTCCAGCGAAGTTCAGAGTCTCCAGATGGTCGAAGTTCAGTGGTTTCTTGATCAGAATCTTGTTCACGTCGAATCTAGGGTCCGGTAAGTCCTTTTGTATCCACAGGAGAGGGTTGGACAGATACAGGAGACCCTTCCAGGGGAGGGTCAGGACATGGGGGAGGATACTCCCATGTCCTTTGTCCAGTCTCGCAGCAGAGCAGGAGCCAGCAGCTCCCAGGACTGGTTTGAACTGGACTATGCATGGGGACACCAATTGTGCCCCAGATACAGACTTTCAGGCACTTTGGAAATGCACCCACCGAGCCTCAATACACTAAATCCTGTCTGGGAGGTGGTCACACGTCCCTGTGGCAGGATACGTATTGTCCTGCCTTCCCCTGCTTGAGCTTACCTCAGCAGCAGGAGGGCAGAAATCTGTCTCTGGTCAGCAGCAATCATTTTGTTCTGCTCGGGTCGAGAAGGCTGGTACCAGTAAGACCAGTGACCCCACGAAGCTTGCTTCAGATGGTTGGAATCATACACCGGTGTGGAGGTATGATTCCAAGGTGTTTGATACCAAACACAACATGTTTTGTTGCAGCAGTTTTTGAGATAGCATTTTTACGCGAGCATATAATGCACCTCTACCTATATGTCTGGCTGTGTCACAGACAACCTGGGACAATGGCCTAAGGGCTGTAGATGGGCTCTACTCATGCAGGGGCACCCTCTCAGGTAAAACCCAGCACCCTGCCTTCAGGATTGTCAGGCCTGCTATAGGGGTGCCTTAAAGGTTTTAAGTGTAGTGACCTATAGATATTGTAAACCTATATCTAATGTAAGTGGGGCCAGCACCAGCTTACAAAGGCTGCAATGGCAGACCTGTTGTTCAATTTTGCATGGTCTCTCAGGGGTGGCATAATACGTGTTTCAGCCCATGGGAGGCCTCTGGGGTACCTATGCCCTGGGTATATGTGTACCATATACAAGGGACTCACAAGTGTACCTCAGTATCCAACCAGGAGTGTACCTAAGTACATGCATAACATTTTAAGGAGAAATTAGATAGACTGGGGTCCTGATTAGCAGGATCCCAGTCAGACAAGTCAAAAACAGTGTAACATCAAGCAAAAAGTGGGGGTAACCATGAGAAGGAGATCCTACTTTCCTATACTCCCACAACGAGAGAATTGAATGCTTCCTTAATCTCAAGGCTGGGAAAAGGTGTGCCTTTATTTATTTTATTTATTTTTTACATTTATACAGTGCAGAGCTACCTGGAGGTTTCCCGGCGCTAGAGAACACAGAAAGGATGAAAGGCTGGGCACAAAGGGTTAGAGGGACTACTGAGTGAAAAGCGAGGTATTTAAGTCTTTGCGAAATTTAAGATAGTGATGTTCAGTACGTAAGTGAGTGGGGAGAGAGTTCCAGAGGGAGAGAGCTAGATAGGCAAAGGAGCGACCATCCATTCTAACTCGTTTGATCTTAGTGACTTGGAATTTGTGTTGATTTGAGGATCGAAGAAGGCGCGGGGGCGGTAATGGTGCACTAAGGCCTTTAGATAATGGGGTGCTACGCCGGAGTTGATTTTATGCATGTAGCATAAGGCTTTAAATTTAGCTCGACTGTCAATACGCAGCCAAAGAAGGTCACGTAGTGAGGCTGAGATAGCATTTCTATTGGGAAGTTTACAGAGTAATCTGGCAGCAGAATTCTGTATGACCTGTAGCTTGCGCAGCACTTCCTTACTAGCTCCCAAGTATAGAACATTACCATAATCCAATCTGGATGCTATAAGGGCTTGGATTACCGTTTTATGGGTAGACAGAGGGAACATCCTGAGAATTTTCCTAAACCATTTGAGAATGGTAAAGCAGGTGGAGGCTACTTTGAGCACTTGTTGCTTCATTGTCAGTTGGTCATCGATAATGACACCAATATTGCGGGTAGATTGGGATGGGAGAGGGATATATAGGGATGTCTCTCAATTAAACACAGAAGTCTAACTGTATTCCAAAATCCTGGCCTGCTGATTTGAGAGAGAAAACTATGCCTTACCTGTTAGATTCGCATCAGGTGGGGCTCATCAAGGCTAGTCAAGTGTGAGCATAGCACACCTTGTAGAAAAGTTAGACAGCAAGAGTACCCTGATGGTACTTCTAAGCCTTGGCAAGGAAAAGGTGTTTGGCTGTGTCAATAGAGCCTTTGTAGGGTAGGTCTTTGCTGAAGTTGTTTTTGGCTTGCATAAGGAGCGTTCCCTTGTGGTCGGATACCAGAACCTGGAAGCTAGGGTTTGGATACATGGCACAAGTTCTACCCACTTCTGGTTATCGCTGGGAATGAGGCAGGGATTCCTGCTCTTCCTGCTTCTTTTTGTGCTGGTTGTTTCACCGCTGACAGACAGAATTAGGAGGAGAGGAGACATAAACGGGAATTCATTTCTCCTCGATGTACACAAGATCTGCTTATATGCAGTCAATGTGATGTTCAATCAAGCAGGGATTTATAGAGCACACTACTCATATGTGAGGGTCTCAAGGCGCAGAGAGGGAGAGGGGGGTGTGCAGCTCCGTAGTCATCCATAGAGCCTGGTCTTGAGGTGCTTTCTGAATAGGTGCAGTGTTGGGCTTCGGCTGATGCTGAGGGGGAGTCCGTTCCAGGTCTTGGCCGCAATGTAAGAGAAGGATCTGCCACCTATTCTGGCCCTGTGGATGCAGGAACCGTGGCTATGGCTAGATCCGCAGAGTTGAGGTTTTTCTTGGGGCCATGGAAGGACATTCTTTCATTGAGGTATTGGGGGTCCGGTATTATGGTGGGCTTTGTAGGTGCGTGTGAGCAATTTGAAGGTATTCTTTTTTTGACTGGGAGCCAGTGGAGGTTGCAGAGGTGCTGAGTGATGTGGTCCTGTCGTGAGATGCTGAGGGCGAGTCTGGCTGCAGCATTCTAGACGGTCTAGAGTTTGCGAAGGAGTGTTTTGTTGTTTCCGGCTTAGAGCACATTTCTATAGTCCAGTCTGTTGGTGATGAGTGCATGGGTGATGGTCTTCTTGAAGTCAGGGGATCCATTTGAAGGTCTTGTGGAGTATGCGGAGGGGGCTGAAGCATGTGAAGGTCACTGCGTTGATCTAGCAGTGCATGGTGAGTGAGGAGTCAAGTACGATGCAGAGGTTGTGGGCATGGTCCATAGGGGTGAGGAGATTTCTGAGGGCAGAGGGCCACCAGGTATTGTCCCAGGTAGAGGGGGTGGACCTGAGGCTGAGGACTTCCATTTTCTTTGCTTTCCGATCCTCTGCGTCCCTTGTCAACTACCCTTGAGAGGATAAAAAGGTTCAAGGCGGTCTCAGGGTTCAATGATAATTATTAGATGTCACAGATGTTGAGAATATAGCTTCCAATATAAGAAAAACAGAAGGCTTAGGAAAGCTTCTTTTTAGATGGGTGCATACTCCCTCACTCAGGTATGTGGGGCTGCACCTCACTTTTTATCTTAAGAGCTCGATTGCAACTAATTGGCCGCTAGTTCGGAAGCAAGTAAAGGTAGACTTTACACACTGGAACACAATGTATATCTTGTGGGTAGGCAACATTAATGTAAATAAAATGAAAGTGGCACCAAGGATGTCTTACCTCTGTCAAGCACTGGCAGTGCCCCTTCCCAAAAAGGAGCTGCAGAGCATCCAGAAGACGGTCGTAGACTTTATCTGGGTGGGTTTTAGGCAATGTGTAGGCAAAAAACGTTCGATTGCACCTTGTGAGCAGGGAGGTTTAGCATACACTGACAGTCTACACTACTACTATGTGGCACACCTCGGGCTTATAGTACAGTTGACTGACAGGGAGACGTACATGAAATGGGTCATAATGGAATGTGCAATGGTAGGCAGACCGTTGTGGGACTCAGCCTCGCTTTGAGGCAAAGAAACACATATTTACAGCCGTGGTCAGTAGTGGGAGTACCTGCCGGGCGGTGACATGGGGAGGGACAGGGTGGGGGGTAGTAATCTATGGATTACGGAGGTTTACAGGTAAGTAAACATATAAATAAATAAAACAAATTAAGTTGCGCGCACTGCATCGCATTTGGGAATGCAGTGCACGCAACGAAATTCGCTTCATTTATTTATATGTTTACTTACCTGTAAACCTCAGAAAACCATAGATTACTACCTCCCACCCTGCCCCTCCCCACATCACCACCCGGCAGGTAATCCCACTACAGACCGCGGCTGAATATTTATCTATTTCCACTAGAGTGGTGCTGGAAATGTGGTCTCTTACATCCTTCCACGCACTCGACACTCCACTGTTTGACAATCCAGACTTCACTCCTGCATTGAAAAAGGATGTTTTTAGAAGGTAGCAGGAAGGTAGCAGGAAGCAGATAGTAGAATACTGTCATACCTGTCATACCTTTCAGAATAAGCAAATTAAAACATGAAGCATATAAAACTGAGTTTGAGGTGCAGGTAACGGAGAGGATGCAGCATCTACAGCTGAGAGATTGGGCCTTCTAACCCCGACATAAACCAGAAGGGAACTTACATCCTTAGAGAAAGTTACATGCACACATATAGGTATCGGATATACAATGTGGGCACCTATCAAATCCTGGGGGAGGTTGTGGCAATATCAAGTGTGCTGGAAAACTGCTTTAAAGAGGGAATTCCCCAATAAAGCTTAGGAAGGATTGTGGAGAGACCTGCCCAAGCACCTCTGAGTGGTCTTGAATAGGGAACAGTGTACAAAGTAATGTTTCAATGGTCTATGGCCCCCAGACAGTATTCGGGTGATCTATTCCGATGAAGAGAAAGAAATATGGAATGCAAGATGGGGATGATGTTAAAAATTTGGTGGAACTGATCAAAGATCAAAACTTTCTGGAAAGAACTCCTATGTCACATTAAAGAGGTCGTGGGGTACCAAGTGCCTGATAAACCGGAGTTGTTACAGGTGAGTTTTTATGAGGCTTTAGAGGAACACATAAGTACACACCACACAACTATATTTTGGCAAATGACAAGGGCAGCTAAGGCGTACATAGCATTGTATTGTAAGAAAAAAGAAGCCTCTACCATTCTACACTGATTTCATAATTCTCTGCCTAGATAAGTTGATCTAAGAGTTCCAGCAGGACGGAAACTGCTTGGTGTAGAAATGGCAGACACTGATTAGATACCTCCTGCAGCTTAACAACTCTCATATCCCCCGGTGCAACTAAGAGCACTTCAACCTTTAGTGTGATCTGATGTGGGAGATAATGAAAAACAGGTAATAGCTAACTAGGCTTCACAGTGGGCCCGTAATCCTATTAATAGTGTAGAGGATGTCTGGGAGACTATGAGAGATTGTGAGCCCTTTATACAGCAGCATGCCCTAAAACACGTGTGCAACTTTAATTGGTCTTTGGCAACAGTAGATTCATCCTATATATCATCCAGAATTGCTGATTTAACGGATGGCCGTGGTAATATTACTAAGCTGAGGTAGGCAGCCCATTTTCAGGAGCAATGGGTTTATCCTCCATAGAAAATAAGTGAAGTTTATCACATTTGCCTGACCCTAGGAAAAATCGTACTGCATATTATAAGGAATTGACTGAAGCTGCCTCTTCCACTGAAATTACTCTTGCTGACATTCCAATGTTTTTGGTTTACTGGTTCTGGTTGATATTTGGACACACACAAGACCATGTTTTGGAGTTGGGAGGTACATGGGATCAAATTAAAGCATGGGACCAGGAAAGAAATCCAGGTGATAAACTCTGAGCGGAAATTTTAGCATTGCCAGGTCATGTTATTATCTATATGCTTTCCCTTATTCCGCTGAGAAAAGTAGATTGGGATCAACTGTTGGCTTGTCGACAAAAGAAAGGTGAGAGTGTGTCTGATTTTTTTACTTGTTTGAAGGTATGTTTTTGGATTACAGTGGGTAGGATTTGTCTATTGAGGGAGATGTTCGGTTGTTTGTTAATAGATTTGTTTCTAATTTGTTGCCTGAAATTGTGACTCGATTACAGGCCTCTGAAAGTACTTGGTCATCTCTTACCCCTCTGTTATTTTGAATATGGCACAGTATTATGAGCATAGGGATAATTAGGAGAAGGTGATGATAGAGAAAAGGCATAAGGATTTAAAAACGAAGGTGTTATTGGCAGAGGATGTGGTGGTCCTGCCCAACAGCTTCCACGCACTAGTAGCTAGCCGAATACTACGCAGATGGGGCAGAATCAGTGTGCGTACTGTAAGGAGGAGGGACATTGGTGTAGAGAGTGTCCAGTGCTTTTGCAGAAGGTAGCAGTCCCTAGCGGACGAGGTTCTCGTTGACGAGGTCGTGGAGCTGGTGGGGCTGATAGGGCACAGAATGCTGCAGCCTCACAGGTTTATTCTGATAATAATTATTTTGATGATCCTAAGGATGGACAGTACTATCATGATGATTATGATATGGAGGAAGTGACTGGGTTGTCTTACAGCTAGGAGAGCCAGAGACAGAGTGGGGGACCAGTTCTGATACCTGTAGACCAGCGTGGTCCTTATGTAACAGCGCAACTGCAAGGTTCAACTAAGGAATTTTTAGTAGACACAGGTACGGCAAAAAGTTCTGTTTCTCAAAATATGGTCCCTGCGGTGGCTCTGTCTGGCGTTATTAACGTTTTGGTAGGTTTTTCTGGTGTACCGGTTGTAAGCCCCATTTCAAGACCCTTTGCATTGACTAATGGTCCTTTCACTTTGGAATTGCCATTCTTGCTGACATCCAATTGTGGTGAAAATTTGATGGGTTTGGATCTGTTGAAGAAACTGCATGCTACTATTTATTGTTCCCCAGCAGGTTAATATATGACAATGGGACCAGATGTAGTACATGCTAAACAGTGTTTATCCAAAGATGCGCCTCTTCCTTGTGAATTTGCTGATGTGCTACCCACTATGTGGGCGGCAGGTGACACAGACATGGGACTACTGCAGATACCACCAGTTTCGATCCAAGTTAAGGATGGTGCTATTTTGCCCTGTATCTCTCAGTATAAAATACCACAGGCAGGAAAGCGAGCCTTATTGCAAATTATTCAGGATTTGATTGAAAAGGGAGTGGTTGAGGAGACGTCTGCTAATATTTATAATTGCCCTATTCTTCCAATTCTTAAACGGATACCCTCAGGTTATCCTGATGATCATGAAGATGCTTAGCGTTTTGTGATTGATTTGCGCAATGTTAATAAAGTAGTGGTTTCCCAGTTTCCAGTGGTCCCTGACTGTACTACTCTTTTGACAATGATTCCTTCTACTGCTAAATTCTTCTCTGTTATTGACTTGAAAAAAATTATTTTTCAGTATTCCTATTCATCCAGATAGCAGGTACGTGTTTGGATTTACGATAGATGGCAGAAGTTTTAGGTTTTGTCGAGCTCCTCAAGGCCATACTGAGGGTCCAAGTATTTACAGTCAGACTTTAAAGTCTCAATTGGGTACCCTTTCGCTTCCCACAGGTAATGTATTGGTGTGGTATGTTGACAACCTCTTTATTGCTTTTGATACTGAGCAGGGTTGTAGAGACAGTACAGTTAAATGGTATTGCATTTGGCCCAACATGGGCATAAGGTGTCTTGTTCTAAATTTCAGTATTGTCGGCAGGAGGTCACCTTCATAGGTCACCTACTGTCAAAGGAAGGTAGGAGATTAACCTGTGAGCGCATCAGTACTATTGTTAAAATGCCTATCCCACAGACTCAGAATGATGCGCACGCTTTCATTGGTATCACTTCGTACTGGCGGCAGTGGATACCTAACTGTTCCTTACTAATCAAACCATTGCTTGCACTAACCACTAAAGACGTGCAAGAGCCCTTCCCTTGGATGCCTGAGTGTCAGCAGTCTTTTGAGTACTTGAAAAATGCGCTTTGTTCAGCTCCAGTACTTGGCACCCCTGACTATAACAAACCATTTGTGTTGTTCATCCATGAGATGGCTGGTTGCGCACTTTCTGTTTTAACACAAACATTTGGAGATAAGCAATGGCAGTGTGCTTATTTCTCTGCTGTTCTTGACCCTGTTGCAAGAGCCCTCCTGAGCTGTCTAAGAGCGGTCACGGCTGTGGCTGCCTCGATAAGACAATCGGCTGGACTCGTACTTGATACTGATCTCACAGTCATGGTACCTCATGCTGTCAATACACTTTTGAATAAGACAAAGACTCAGCACCTCACCAATTCACGTCTGACTGGCTATGAATTAACATTGTTTGCTAAATATATTACGATCAAAAGATGTGCAACTCTGAATCCATCCATGTTACTGCCCCTCCCTTCTGAGAGTGATGAGATTGATAAACATGACTGTATCTTCCTGATGGAAGAAGAGACAAAAGGACGTGTAGACTTGACTGATGTTCCCTTATCTGACCCACACGGGGATTTATATGTCGATGGCTCTTGTTTTAAATTACCAGATTGTACTATAACTGCTGCGTATGCTATCACCACACTGCATACAGTAGTTGGGACATCACAAGTTCCTTATCAGTCGGATGAAGCTGCTGAGCTTGTTGCCTAATACGAGATTGTGAATTGAGTGAGGGACTGGTTCTTAATATTTATGCTGACAGCCAGTATGACTTTGGCGTCGCGCATAACATTGGGCGACATTGGGCTGAGAGAAGATTCCTTATTTCGCATGGCACGAAAATTCAGCATGGGCACCTCATATTGAGGCTTTTGTCTGCTTTGAAACTTCCTAAGAAATTGGCTATAGTAAAGTGTAGTGCCCACTGGAAAGTCACTGCCGATGTAGGTAGGGGAAATGCTTTCACAGATCAGACAGCTAAGGAAACAGCCCAAAACAAATTAAAAGAATGTTCATAGCAGGTCCCGCTAGGTGGGGGCTGAAGTTACCATGTTTGAAGATACACTCGAGAATGTGAAAGAGATACAAAGTGAGGCCATAATAGAAGAATTAGCAATGTAGCAAGAACATATAGCACAATTGAATGATGAGGGATGTTGGATTGATAAGTCAGGGAAGCAGAGATGGGTGTTACCAGATGCATATGTCCTTCCTGTGGTCACAATGGCCCATGGCCCAGCCCATATTAGTGTTAAGGGTATTTGCAAGTTATTAGACCTTGTATGGCAGAATGATAAGACTTCAAAAACAGCTGCACATTTTGTGAAGTACTGCATGGTGTGCATGATGCACAATCCTGAAAAAGGAACCCCTACACCACCCGGTAATTTTGAACCACCCACTTTTCCTTTTGAGGTCCTTCAAACGGGTTACATAGAATTAGAGAGGTGCAGTAATTTAAAGTTTGTCTTGGTGGTTGTTTGTGCATTTAGTAAATGGGTTGAGGCTTATCCTACCCAAGACAATACAGAAATTACGACTGCAAAGGTATTCCTGAAGGAGCTCTTTCCTCGTTTCGGCTTGCCCCAGCCATCTTCAGCCAGTATAGCTTGACTCCAGTGGCTTAGTGAGCAAGGGACCCACGTCTGGGCTTAACCTTCCCACAAAGGGTGAACAGCAGTTCGGGCTGGACTGTTCCCATGAGGCACAGGGTCAGACTCATTTGCATATGACCATGTCTGAACTGGGGTGGCAGAGTGGGCTAAAGAACGGTGATGGATTAAACCCAGATCTTTTGACTGGGTGTGAGTGTTTGATTGGTTCAGATGCTCCGTCCATCACCACCCCCTTTTGTACCGTTTTGCTCGCCATAAGTTGGCAGGGTATGCTCAGACGTGAGTCCCTTGCTCACTTTGCCACTGGATCCAAGCAAGCCTGGCTGAAAACGGCTGAAATGCCAGAAACCGGTCCTAGGAAGCTTGTTTCTGGTCCAGGGAAGGCAAGGCTTGGCAGTTCGGGCTGGACTGTTCCCATGAGGCACAGGGTCAGACTGATTTGCATATGGCCATGTCTGAAATGGGGTCGGAGAGTGGGCTAAAGAACTGTGATGGATTAAACCCAGATCTTTTGACTGGGTGTGAGTGTTTGATTGGTTCAGATGCTCTGTCCATCACCACCCCCTTTTGTACCGCTTTGTTCACTATAAGTTGGCAGGGTATGCTCAGACGTGAGTCCCTTGCTCACTTTGCCACTGGATTTAAGCAAGCCTGGCTGAAAACGGCTAAAATGCCAGAAACCGGTCCTAGGAAGCTTGTTTCCGGTCTAGGGAAGGCATGGCTTGGCAGTTCGGCTGGACTGTTCCCATGAGGCACAGGGTCAGACTGATTTGCATATGGCCATGTCTGAACTGGGGTGACAGAGTGGGATAAAGAACGGTGATGGATTAAACCCAGATCTTTTGACTGGGTGTGAGTGTTTGATTGGTTCAGATGCTCCGTCCATCACCACCACCTTTTGTACCGCTTTGTTTGCCATAAGTTGGCAGGGTATGCTCAGATGTTAGTCCCTTGCTCACTTTGCCACTGGATTCAAGCAAGCCTGGCTGAAGACGGCTGAAATGCCAGAAACCGGTCCTAGGAAGCTTGTTTCCGTTCCAGGGATGGCATGGCTTGGCAGTTTGGGCTGGACTGCTCCCATGAGGCACAGGGTCAAACTGATTTGCATGTGGCCATGTCTCAACTGGGGTGGCAGAGTGGGCTAAAGAACGGTGATGGATTAAACCCAGATCTTTTGACTGGGAGTGAGTGTTTGATTGCTTCAAATGCTCCGTCCATCAGCACCCCCTTTTGTACTGCTTTGTTTGCCATAAGTTGGCAGGGTATGCTCAGACGTGAGTCCCTTTCTCACTTTGCCACTGGATTCAAGCAAGCCTGGCTGAAGACGGCTGAATTGCCAGAAACCGGTCCTAGGAAGCTTGTTTCCGGTCCAGGGAAGGCATGGCTTGGCAGTTCGGGCTGGACTGTTCTCATGAGGCACAGGGTCAGACTGATTTGCATATTGCCAATGTCTGAACTGGGGGGGCAGAGTGGGCTGAAGAACAGTGATGGATTAAACCCAGATCTTTTGACTGGGTGTGAGTGTTTGAGTGGTTCAGATGCTCCGTCCATCACCACCCCCTTTTGTACCACTTTTGGCCGCCATAAGTGTCGCAGGGTATGCTCAGATGTGAGTCCCTTGCTCACTTGGCCACTGGATTCAAGATAGCCTGGCTGATGAGGATTATGAATCCGAAACCGGTCCCAGGATGCTTGTTTCTGGTCCAGGGAAGACATGGCTTGGCAGTTCGGGTTGGACTGTTCTCATGTGGCACAGGGTCAGACTGATTTGCATATGGCCAATGTTTGAACTGGGGTGGCAGAGTGGGCTAAAGAACGGTGATGGATTAAACCCAGATCTTTTGACTGGGTGTGAGTGTTTGATTGGTTCAGATGCCCCGTCCATCACCACCCCCTTTTGTACTGCGTGAATGGCAAAGGGCAGGAAAGCACCATCGTTAACATCATACAGTGCATATCTGTTCTTCCTTGCGTTGGTGCACATTTGGCTGCTGGCGCCAATGCAGTCACCCTTGCACCATGGTGTAAGAGTGCCTGCATTATAAGCAGGATTGTTTTTTGCACAAAGACAATCCTGAGAGGCATTTTTCTGTTTCTATGCAGCACATATTGAAAGAGAAAAAAACGAGGACCAATAAAGCTATTTATGCTCTTTATGCGTCCTCTGGGGAGGCGTAGTATTTTGATGCATTCTCAGGTCTACCACTAATGGTAAATCTGGCAATGCGCCAAAATCCATGGGTGGCTGCTTGAGAACACCCACGCTTCACCAATGGAACGTCTACCTGGGGCAGAGTAACACTAGACAGGGATTTGCTCTGCCTTGCATTACTACAGATTTATCAAGCCATGCAGGGCCACACAAGGTGGCCTTGCATGGTTTGAGAACTCTGACTTTAGTGTTGCATCACCCTTGCGCCCCCAAGCCTGGTGGAAGGGGGATGCAACAATATGATAAATATGGGCCTTCATTAATTCCTTACAGAAATTCACAAAGAAAATCTTCCAACACAAATGCGAAGAAATCTGCAGTAGTGAATCCCATTCAAGGGGAAAGAAGGGGAAATTGAAAGCATGGTTTGCACTGGAAATTTGGGAACTTCCGCAAACATATAGATGTTTGCTCATTTTTAAACCCCTCTACGTCCCCTTTCCACCCTTCAATGTTTTTACATTTACTTTAACCAAGGGCTGCCTAACTCATCTTCCAGGATGGAAAGGGGAACAAATCATGCCCAGATTTGCTCTGGGTTTTGGGAAAGAGCTTTTTCCATGCAAAACCCTGGATTTGCACACAAGTTTCCTCCCAACACACATATTTCTATGCTCTTTAGTAGTCCACACAGTAGGGACTGAAGCTTGTTGAAATAGTCACCTGACATTTGCAGTAGAATACCTCTAAATCTGCTCCTGGACCAGCTTTCCTGGAATGCTACTAGAAATGTTGGTGCGTACCAAAATAAAGTTAAACGTCCTTTTAGACGATGAGCTCAATTGCCACCCATACTTTATACATATTTTTGGTTGTAGGAATCTATATGTTTGTGCTCATTTGGTCATCCCCAAGTGAGTAGATGGTCAAGTTTTAGGATTTTAGACATTTCATATGGGCGCTTATGTAAAGCTCTTTTATAAATAATATCAAATAATGCCCACTTTCCTTCTGAGTGCACTACTTATCATGTGATTGAAAGGGGTGTGTGAAGGGTTTTCAAACACAACGTGTTAAATGTACAGTACATTGTAAAGTTAAGCACTGTGGTGATACATACCCATTATACATGTAGTGAGATATAATGTACCTGCAAGATTGTCAATAGGGCCCGTAGCCCACTTTCCAATCATGTTGCTTAAGGTGGGGATGGGAAGGGTTGGATATATGTTCAATTTGCCATACTGCCCCTGGATGGGTAGGGAATGGGAGTCCCCAAAAAAGAATCGCTATATTTAGGTTCATTTCTCTTTTGAATTTCGAGTGATATTGCTCCATGAAGTGGTTATATGGCCACCAACAGAAGAGTCAAATCCCTGGTGCAGATCAGTACTTTCCTTCTTAAGGGAGACGCATTGTGATTGTGTGTGAGAAATTACAATGTATTGGGATTTCTATGGCCTTCGTGAGGCAGTGAGACAGACACCCATGAGACTGCCAGGTACTGGACTCCTTCGTGGAAAAGGTCAGATTATA
This sequence comes from Lissotriton helveticus, assembly GCF_964261635.1. Taxonomy (NCBI): domain Eukaryota; kingdom Metazoa; phylum Chordata; class Amphibia; order Caudata; family Salamandridae; genus Lissotriton; species Lissotriton helveticus. Next base: position 1,107,195,769 of record NC_136068.1, read on the forward strand.
TGCTCCTTGATTGGAACACCCTGGAGGTCCAAGTCCTCTTTTTTTTAATCTTTTCTCCCTCCACTCGTGTGAAGTTGGGTTCTGTATTGGGTTGTTTTGTGGCTGGGAAATTTGATGTTAGGTTTTATAACGTTCTTTTTCAGTGTCTATAGTTTATAAATCATATACACCCACATAGGCATTATAAAACATGCAAATGTTCGAATATTTAAGAAGTTGGACAAAAGGATAATAGAATAAATAAAATCATTTTCTCAATACAATTCGTCATATTCAATTTAAACACTACAAATTGAATTTCAGGCCCTTGACATGGAGATGCATGTGCCATTTAAATTAATTTGTAAACCTAAACATAGCATACATGATTTCCTTTGGGCCCCCTTTTGCAAGAAAGTGCAAATGTCTTCATCCTCACCCCATTATACTCTTTCACTACATTAATCAAGCTTGCCTGATCCCAGTACATGTGCTGCTACTAATGAAAGAGAGCTTTGCTGTGGCTTGTGTTTCATAAGCAATCTTAATTTGCAGACTTTTGGTAGGATATTTTTCCTTTACCTTCATCAGCTAATACGAATCTCTGCACTCATTTGATTTTGATAAATTCATTTAGTTTTACACTGAAAAGTGACTTTTCCAAGTATCGAAGGGCCAGATGTATAAATCGTTATTCCTGTTCGCAAATGGGCCAATTTGCAGAATCGTCCCGTTTGCGAATTGGAAAAAGCCATTTGGGATGTATTATCCCAAAACGCATTTGCAAAATAGGGAATCGAAAAAATTTAGATTCCTTATTTTGCGAATGCAAGTAAGGAATTACAATTTGCAATTCCTTAAATGAAATGTAGGAAGCTAAAAAAAATTGCAACCTGCCTTTAAGGAACCGCAAACTACCACCAACTTCAAGTTGGTGGTAACATGCGAATTCCATGAAAAATTCAGTTTTTTGCATTTTTCGTGGTGCCATGTGCACACATGCATATTTCAGGGGTGCCACAGGTTGTCCATTTGGCACCCTTGAAATTGCATTCGCAATTTGCGAGTACCTTTTGGGTACTCGCAAATTTACCATGCAATTCCTGTTTATTCCTATTGGCCTTTAGGCCCATAGGAATGAATGGTAAGCCAATGCTTATTTGTGAGTCGCAATTTGTGGGTCGAATATAAGGAATATGTAGGAATCACAATTATTATTGCAAAACCTACACACATTACATTTTGCAATTCCATAATAGCGAATCGGTAACATTCACTATTATGGAATCCCAAATTCCAATATTGATACATCTGGCCCAAATTCAAATTCCGGTTGTGACAAGCCAATTGTTTTCTCTGGGATTTTGCTCTGTCCACTCATTCTGAGCCTTCCCAACAATTTCTTTCGCTTATGACCTGATTGTAGTCATTTATTTATTCAGTTTCAAATTTGTATAGCACGAATCAGATCCAAAAAAGTAGCAGGGCTCTTTATATTAAATCATAAGTAATTACAAACCCGGGTTATCATGCACTGAAAATCTGAATATAGAAATGCTGATCGAACAATAAGAGTAACATAAAAGTAAAAATGCAATAGGTGCAAAGTGAGTAGAATATGCGAGTTATACACAGTTAACAAGGGTAGTATTGCAAGAAGTTGCGGCCCCAATAGAAATACCAGAAGTAAAAGAAAAATCGTGGAGACATAATCCAATAAAAGTGATCAAGATCATATGTTGAGCACTTTGAGCATTAAACTGCTAGATAATAGGGTTTGTTCTATCAGGTTTACCACTATATCATCCTTAACAACAGTATGGACTGTGGAGATATTTCTCTCAAGATTGTAAGAGGCGTTGAAACAGTATGGTTTTAAGTGCTTTCTTGAAACTGATGGATGTGTTCGGAATGCAGGAGTTAGTGAGTTTCATACCGTCGGGGCTTTCCCTGAGAAAACTTGTTTAAGAGTTTATGATTTTTTGAATAACGAGGTTTATACATCACTACTTTGAAGAGCGCAGGAACCTCCTGAGATGATTATTTCCTGTACAGGATATTTAGCTGGCTCGCCGTGCAGCACCGTGCTCCATGCAGGCCAATTTGCACTCACATCTGGCTTGTTTCATTTTCATCTTAAAGATAGCAGAAGTCTTTCCAAAAAGTGAGATGTGTGTGTGGTTTTTAAGAGTTTAATACAATATTCTGTACACCGAGGAGCGATTGTTAAACCTTGTTACTTATCCCCTGGGCAGTGCAACATATTATCCTACTGTGGAGAATTACATCTTTCCTTATATGCCAAGCACTTTCATCTCTGAATGTAGAGGTGGCAAACGTTTTGAACGTTTTAGTCTACTTATTTTTTACAAAGTTTTTTTCTCTGTATTGAACTTCTGTTTTTCATTGTTATACAATAGTGCAGCCTGTAATGGGCCTTGGCGCGCTCGGGCATGCAAACGCGGCGCCGCCGCATTAATAAGACTCAGGACACCGCACTATGGTTCCGCGTGGTCCCGACTGGCGTTGTCGGCCACGCCTCCTTTATTTATCTCGTGCGCGCGTGACGTCATGCGTCAGCGCTGGCGTGCCCCGGTCGGCGCGGGTAGACTGGACCGCTACCCTGCGCCCCAGGACATTACATTCCTTCTAACCTTTATTAAACAAAAACCATATTTAACACACATTGAAAAATGGTGGATCTGCTACCAGTCTCTTGTTCATTGTCCTCGGATCATCACACCAGGAAGTCTGCCAGTTGGGAGGATGGTGCTGGATTCTTCCACAGACCGTATCTGGATTGTTCTCCTCTGGACGGGGGCATCAGCGGTGTTGCCCTTGTGGGTGTGCTACTCCCCCGGCCAGTGGCAGGAGAGTTTGGCAGGCTCTCTCCCGGGGTTGTCGGTGGTGGTAGAATTTCTTGGTCCATCAGGTCCTCCTCTTCCGGGAGGTACTGCTCTAACAGCTCCAATCCATCATTGTCCCTGGGTTGACTCTGGTTCGCTCTCAAAGGGTCAGACCCCTGAGGAGGGGGCGTGCCTGGGTGCACCTTCTTGAAGAAAGAGATGTTGCGAGTGACGGTTTCAGTTCCCCTCTGAGCGGTCACCATGGTGACGGATCGGCGGAGGACAGTCCACGGCCTGTGCTCGAATGGGAGTCGGAACTTGCTCCCCGGATATCGATCCTTGACGTAGACTTGGTCTCTGAATATCAGATTCTTTATCTCCACACCGATGACTGGCCTGGTCATTGGAATGAGCTCGATTGGCCAGGGTCCTCTCCGCGTCAACTTGGGCTAGGGTCCAGGTTGGGTGATTCGGAATAGTGTCTCTACCCACTCGGCCCATGGTCGCTGGACCCGGCGCTGCTTCGGTTGTGAGGTGTGGGGTCAACCAGTACTCTCGCAGAAAACAGTAGATGGCCCTCTCCAGCGGAGATCCATCCGCGTGTGCAATGCAGATTGCTTTGTTCAGCGTGCGCATAAATCTCTCCACCTCTCCATTGGCTTGGGGCCAGCGTGGAGTCACCTTGCGGTGGTGGATCCCCCAGCTCTTTAGGTAGTCTGCGAATTCCTGCCCCTGGAGGGGGGACCGTTGTCCGTTTTGACCACTTCGACGATACCATGCGTGGCTATTGTCTTCTTGAACTTGGTGATGACCTCCATGGCAGTCTGACTTTCGACAATCTCTACCTCCGGATATTTTGTGAAGTCGTCAATGATCACTAATGCGTAGCATCCATCAGGAAGGTGTCCGAAATCTGCACTCACACACTCCCACGGTCTCTGTGGGTTGTTTTCCGTGATGACGGGGTGAGGGCGAACTGGTTGCCCCGCGGCTTGGCACCAGGTGCACGGTCTGACTGTCTGCTCTACCATCGTGTCCATTCCGGGAAACCACACCTTTGCTCTTAATCGGCTCTTGGTCTTCACCATGCCTTGGTGTCCTCTGTGTACCAACTCTACTGCCTGTTGGGCTAGGCTGGCGGGCATGACTAGTCTCGGTCCTCGTAGTAGGCATCCTTGGCTGTCGAGGGACAGCTCTTCTCTCACCCTCATGATGGACTCAAGTGTTGCTCTGGCTTGCTGTGTCCTCTTGCTCAGGGTGGCTTGAATGGGGCGCCAGTCATTAGATCGGACAGCATCCGCCGCTAATTGCAGGCACTTATCGCTCTGGGTGGCTTCCACGATCGTCTCTAGGCTCATGGGTAGAGGCCGTGACCTTTCCATCACCATCCGAACGTATTCCTCGTTATCCTTCGCCTCTTCTCTCTCCGCCTTTGTGGCTGCTCGGCAGGTAATCTGCTGGATTCGTCGATCCAGGTTTATACTCTACCCTGTAGTCATACCACTGCAGTTGAAGTATCCACTTCTCAATCCTCGGTGGCAGCTTGGATGCTGAACCCTGAAATAGGGGTATGAGAGGCTTGTGATCTGTAGATACCGTGAAGGAATGGCCATACACGTAGACATGGAAATGCCGGCAGGCCCAGTGGATTGCGATCGCTTCACACTCTATCTGCGAGTATCTCTGCTCCGTGTCTGTTAGGGAGCGGCTGGCGTAGGCGATGGGTGCCCATTCTCCGTTGCTTTGAAGCTGAGTTAGCACTGCCCCTAGCCCGTAGGGGCTGGCGTCCACGGCGACATTGGTGGCCTTGGTGGGGTCAAACTAGGATAAAGTCGTTTTTGCTGACAGGGCAGCCTTTGTGGCTTTGAAGGCATGTACCTGCTCCGGGCCCCATTGCCACGTGGTGGTGGATTTCGTCAGTTCCCTGAGGGGTTTTGTGAGATTGGATAAGTCGGGGACGAAACGCCCGCAGAAGTTCACCATGCCCAGGAAGCTTCTCATTTCCGAGATGTTGGATGGGGCTGGGGCTTCTTGAACATCCTTCACCTTATCGCAGTCTGGTGCTATTCCTTGGTCTGAGAAGGTGTAGCCAAAAAAACTGATTTTTTTCTGTAAAAACTGGCACTTCTCGCGTTGTAGGGTCAGACCGGACTCCTTGATTCCTTGAAGGACTCCCCTCAGTCTCTGGTGGTGTTCTTCTATTGATGATGCATAGATTAACAGGTCATCGCTCACATTTAGGACCCCTGGTAGTCCACTGAGGACTTCTCGAATGGTATTTTGAAATTCCTCCGCGGCACTTGAGATTCCGAAATTTAGGCGCCGGTATCGTCTGAGGCCTACGTGCGTGGAGAAGGTGGTTATGTAGCGGGAGTCCGGGTGGAGCGAAGGTCCATCTTTGAGAAACATCTTGCGCTGTTCAACTCTCCCAGGATGTCACCTATGGTGGGGGTTAGGTGTCTTTCCCTCTTCACCGCTGCATTTGGGAGGCGCATATCCACACAGATGCGGACTTGCCCTGGCTGCTTCGGCTTGCGGGCTACTACGATCGGGGATACCCACGGGGTGGGCCCGCTGACCCTTTCAATGATAGCTTGCTTTTCCAATGCCTCAAGCTCTTCTTCGACCTTTTTCCTCAGGTGGAACGCAATGCGCCTTTGCCTCAGCGCCACGGCTTGGACCGATTGGTCGATATGGAGGGATACTTCCTTCCCTTTCGGACATCCGATGCCTTTAAAGACTTCATCAAACTCTTCCATGATGGTGTCTAGTTCTTCTTCCAGCACAGCCATGCGAACGATATTAGCCTCAATTCTTCTGCTGATTGTCCACAGATTAGCATTCCACTGCCCTCCTTTGTGACATATACGGTGGTGGGTACTCTCAAGTCTAGATGCCGCAGCTCTGTCTTGAAACACTCTATTAGGGGGATAGGTGTCTTCTGTCCGTATAAGAACACTCTGATTCTGGCTTCGCATAGAGGAGGCCGGGTGCTTAGCTGGTTGTACACATTGGCGGCCATCAGCTCAATGGATGCTCCTGTGTCGATGGTGGCTCTCACTTCTTGCTGGTGGATCTTGATGCGGCACTTCAGGAGGCGTCGCTTCTTCCTTTGAGGCTGGTCGATTGGGAATACGTAATGGACCACGTAGTCACTCGTGTCGTCGTCCATATCTTCGCTGTCTCGTTCTTCCACCACAGCTTGTGCCGCTTCCTTCTTAGCCTTCGTCGATCTGCATACCGCTGCAAAGTGGTTCATCCACCCACATGCGCTGCACTTCTTCCCTTCTGCCGGGCAGTCCTGCATGCGGTGGGGCTGGCCTCCGCAGTATCCACACTCTTTGCGCTTGTCCTGCTGTTTCCTGCACGCATATTGGCGCGCTTTTGGCCTCACCATGTTCGCTTTCTCCGCCATGTTGACTTGCTCCATTTTAATGGGCCGGTGAAGGGCTGCTTCCATGTGGGAGGCTCTGGCTTGCGACAGTTCTTTGGAAGCCCCAGCTTGAGGATGTCTGCTAGTGGCTTGCCGTCTTCCTGGAGGATGGTGACCCTAAGTTTGGAAGAGTAACACCCTTGAATTATCTGTCCTCGAATTTCTTCTTGTTCATCGCGGAACCCACACGTGCTGGCTAACTCCTTCAGTCTCCCGTGGAACGCGTCCAGTAACTCCTCCGCTTCCTGCTTGGCTTGACGGAAGATGAATCTCTCATAGTCTTTGCTCGCCATAGGTTCAAAGTGCACGTTCAAAGCGTTGAGGAGGGTTACGTACGTCTTTGGTGTGGCTTCTACTAATGTTTTGTAGATTCTGTGGATGTCCTTACCTCCGAGATGGAGGAGCAGAGCTCTGCGTCTTTCTCTGGCAGTGCCCGCCAATTCAAAGTAGATCTGGAGGCGATCGGTCCAGTCTTTCCATCGTGGAGCAAGGGATGACAGGGCTCCGTCTACTATGAATGGCTCAATGGCGGGAATTGCCGCCATTTTGATGTGTGCGTAAACCCTTTTCGCAGTACGTGCGCTGGCACCCCTCTGATGTACTGATCTAGGCCGTTCCAGGCGTCAAAGAGCGATGCTAGGGTACCCCCCTATGGCCGGCCTTCTTTCCCTCTTTTCCCCACTGGTCGCCCGTCTGGCTGCACAGACCTGTGCTCTGCTGCATGCTCTCGTGGTTCCTGGGTGTGGGCCAGCTCACCTTCTTTCCCCACTGGATGATAGCTTGGCCTCCCTGACCTGTGCTCATATGCAGGCTCACATGGCACTGGGACATGTGTTCACTCCTCGGTGTGGTGGGAGCTCGTTTCCACCCCTCTCCTTCATATGGCCATCAGCAGAGGCCCTGGGGAATCACCCCTTGCCGGCATCACAAAGTCGGAGACACTCTCCTTGCAGGATCACTACTAGCTCGAACTTCGCGGGCCTACCGAGGGCCGCCGCGCTGAGGGTGCATCAGGAGGTGAGGGAGAGTGTAAAGGCACAGCGTGAATTCTTTAACCCTCGTCGCCAGTGTAATGGGCCTTGGCGCGCTCACGCATGCAAACGCGGCGCCGCCGCATTAATAAGAGTCAGGACACCGCACTATGGTTCCGCGTGATCCCGACTGGTGTTGTCGGCCACGCCTCCTTTATTTATCTCGTGCGCGCATGACGTCATGCGTCAGCGCTAGCGTGCCCCGGTCGGCACGGGTAGACTGGACCGCTACCCTGCCCCCCAGGACATTACACAGCCCTGGAATCAATAAAAGCAAATTTTTGGCTGAAAAACTTGAGAAATATTACAGATCACCAAAACATTCCTTGAAGGGAAACAGTCGGAACAATGCAGGCAGAGCCACTCGTGTTCCAATTTTGCAAGCGCTACCATGCTTGCCTTAACCACACATATGCGTGGTTAGGGCATGGTGCGGAATAGCTGCTGGCTGGCAGAAGCAGGAAGTATGAAGGATCGGGAAAGGGCGCTATGTGGTGAGGCAAGTGGGGCTCGGGCCAGGTTTTGGGGGGTGGGGTAGGTTCCAGGGCTGGGGGTTGGGCAGTCTTCAGGGCTGGGATGTCAGGGTAGTTTTCAGCGATGTCGGGGGATCATGTAGTTTTCAGTGCTGAGGGGTCAGGGTAGTTTACAGGGTGGGAGAAGGCGGTTGTTTTTTAGGAGGGAGGGGGTAGTTTTAGGTATCAGGGATTGGGCTTGGGGCCGTTTTAGGGTTCAGGGCAGGGGCAGGGATCCTAAAACGTTTTAGGGCTTAGGGGGGCAGGGTAGTTTTTAGGGCTTGGAGGTAGTTGGGGTAGTTTTAGGGCTCAGACCAGGACAGAGTAGTTTTTAGGGCTCAGGGGGTCAGGGTAGTGTTTAGGGCTTAGGGGAGGGTGGGGTAGTTTTTAGGACTGTGGTCAGGTATGTTTTTAGGGCTCCGGGGAGGGGGTTGGTTTATAGGAGGGTGGAGGCAATTTTAGGACTTAGGGTGGGGAAAGGGGTCAAGACTTACCTGTCAAATTTTAACCACATATATGTCTTTACCATACATGACTTAACATCGCATAATTCGTTGTAAAGGCATATGTTATTAACGCATATGTGTTTTTAAAACTTGCGTTGTTGAAACTGTGAGGAACCAGCATGCATGATAAATGCATGTGTGGTTCTATCACATAACCGCCCTTGAATCATTGAAGCTTATAGAATTAGCTTGAGGTTATTTTGAAACGTTTTTCATCGTAATGAGCAGCTTACTTGTGAGTAACCTGCCAAGTGCTTGTACAGTGTCACTTTCTCCAGCACTATTACCTGGCCTGCAGGAACCCAGTATCCCTTATCAGCAAGCACCAAAATTCGTAATTTCTCAAAGTTTAGGTTTATCTTGTTTTCTCTGCAGTAGGTCCTAACTGTAACCACATACCGGTATATATATATATATATATATGCGGTATGTAGCGCCAACAGCCAAATTCTGTCAAGGACGAGACGAGACCCAATTCGTGGTGTTTCTAAAGATTTATTATGCCCAACACCAGTTTGCCACGACGCGTTTCGGCTCTCGAAGAGCCTTGATCACATGACGCAGTTCATAGGCCAGGTCACCGTTTTTAAAATGCACGAGTGCATGATAGACATGAAAGACATACTCTATGCCTCAATGCATTGGTAGTACTGAAACAAGTTGAGCGTGCAACAACATCATCAAGAATATTCAAGTTAAATACTCAAATATACACATAAATGCAATGACATTCACAATAGCTGTATAAATACATGTCAAACTCTTATCTTGATAACTAGAACCATTATATACAAACATAAAAGCAAAATGACTGGTCTGCATAAAGGGGGTCATCAGATAGAGGGACATAATAGTACCCCAATACATATATTATATACATCTGTTCAATGACCATATTTAAACTCACTTTGCAACTATAAGTATAACACTTGCCAACTATGGGCACATATTGAAATTGTCAACCGTTTGCTTAGGTAAAACAACGATAAAACCAATTTAAAACATGTATAAAAATATATATATATATGTTAAATATACTTTATAAAATGAGTTGATAATGATTAAAACAGATGTAGATATATGGTTTAGTTCATAATACCCATGTGGGCAAAGCCATCACTAGTGCAAAACTGCTAATGGTTCAGTGCAACTTGGTTCAGTGTGCATCTACACGCAATAAAGTGCTAACAGTGTGAGTAAGAAAAGGATTGTGCCCAAAAGTAAAAAGTGATAAAAAATCATAATGATCTATTTGATGGTAAGTGTGGAGGGTACGGGAATTAAGTTAAACTAATGGTTACTGGATACGATGTTAATGTATTAGTTCTATATGGGACTTAAGTAATAAAACCCCACATTCTGACACAGTTAAAGATACGTATGGCAATCTTCACTCCTGTTAAGCCCGTTTGGCATCTTGCTATCCAGCAGGATGATGTAGCGAGTCTCAAGTTTGCGGAGCAGGCCTTCCCTATCTCCTCCCCTACGTTGGGGTGGAACCCAATCGATGACAAAGTAGGTAAGGCCTTGTGGGTTCTTGTCGTGGACCATTTCAAAATGCCTGGCCACGGGATATGTGGGGTCTGCATTGGTAATGGCCCTAAGGTGTTGCAAAATTCTTTTATGGACCTGAGGCCTAGTGCTGCCCACATATCTAAGCCCGCATGGACATTGCAAAACGTAGACAGCAAATTCTGTTTTGCAATTGAGTTTCTCTCTAATTTTAAGAGGAACTGGAGAGAAGGGTATTGTGTATTCAGATCTGCTGCTACCATTTTTGCAAGCCTTGCAGGTTGCGCATTTAAAAAACCCTCTGCTCCCTGCAAGCCACATGCCTGTGGCTACCTCAGGGCTACTGGAGACCAAACTTGTCTCCATGGACCTCGCTTTTCTGTATGTAATGTTGGGCCTAACTGTTACCAAATTGCCAATAACTGGGTCACTTCTAATGAGGAACCAATTGTTCTTCACTATGTTGCGAATGGTTTTGTGTTGGTTACTGAAAGTCATTATTAGTCTTGTTTCATTATTAGCCTCAGTGCGACTGATTTTTCCCTTGGTTTCAGTGGGAGGCAACAAGAGCTGTCTCTCAAAAGAATTGGCCCTCTTTTGTGCAGAGTTGATAGTATGCAGATCATAACCTCTGGCCAGAAATCTAGATCTGCACTCTTCTTGTGCCTTGAGGCAGTCAGGATCATTGCTACAAATCCGTCTAATGCGGAGCATCTCCCCATATGGGATGGTCTTTATCAGGTGGGGAGGATGGTGACTGTGGGCATGTAGTATCGTGTTGCCTGCTGTCGGTTTTCTGTGAAGTCTAGTGTGCATTTTGCCCTGGTCTACATAAACCTCCACATCAAGAAACACAATCAATGTTGAACTTATAGTACTGGTAAAATGCAAGTTCAAGTTGTTAACATTCAACAGGTCAATAAATGTCACAGCATCCGCCTCAGAGCCATCCCAGATCATAAAAAGATCATCGATGTATCTCCACCAACCTTTGACCTTCAGATTCATAGTGGCTGAGAAATCCACCATAAGGACCTGCTCCTCCCAATAGCCCATATGTAAGCAGGCATAGCTAGGGGAGAAGCAGGCCCCCATTGCCACGCCTCTGGTTTGTAGAAAATGTTGATTGGAAAACAAGAACACATTATTCTCTAAACATGCTGAAATCATTTCTACCAACATGTTTGAATGTTCTGTACAATTACTCATTCTTTTAGCTAGGTAATGTTTGACTGCTCTAATCCCATCCCTATGATGGATACTGGTATATAGGGATGTGACATCCAATGATACCAAAAGAAAGTTAGGTTGCCATACAAAGTTGGAAAGTTTGTTTAAGAGGTCCCCTGTATCAAGAATGAAAGATGGAAGGGACCTGACAAAGTCTTGTAAAAAGAAGTCAATGTATTTACTAGTATTTTCCAGGAGGCTGTTCTTAGCTGAAATAATCGGCCTCCCTGGGGGTTGATGTTGGTTCTTATGGATCTTGGGGATGAAATAAATCACAGGTGTGACAGGGTGTTCATTTTTAAGAAATTTAAATTCATCCCAGGAAAGTAGACCCTTACTTCTCCAGGCCATCAGTTTGGAATAATAGTCATTTTTTGCTATCTGTATTTCCTGGGCATTTGTTCTCCTATAACACTCCCTGTCATTCAGTTGCTTCAGAGCCTCTTCCATATACATTGTTTTGGGCCAGAGAACAACATTTCCGCCCTTGTCGGACTGTCTAATAATCAGTTGTTTTTGTCCTCTCAGTTTCTTAATGAGTCTGTGATATTGAATGTCACGGTTATTATATTTTTTCTTTTTTGTCACTTTTGTATTTTTTATCCGTAGTTCTTTCAATTCACTTGAGACTCTGTCGTGAAAAATATCAAGATTGTCTTTCAGTAAGATAGGGCAAAATTTGGATTTAGGTTTAAAGGTGGTCAGAAAGGAGGAGTGCACTACTTCAGGTTCACCGCCCAGAGATTGCTGTGAGGTGACTTCTTCCTCTTGTTGAATATCAAAAAACTCCTGAGTAAGAGAGACCCCAAATTGCGGTGGATTGGCCGAATATATATATATGTATACATACATACATACTACATCTATAGACAAGTAGATTGAGGACGCTTGATTAAGGGTGAAATTTCAATCTAAATTTTGCCCAAGAAAGGTTCTTACTTTGCAAATTTGGCACCCCACAAAGGTTCCAATATTTTTAAACTTTACCCATGTATATTTGGGGAGGCCCTTTTCTTGCAAAAGCTTTTTTACCAGACAAGTCTTACGCTAAAATGGTTGTTTTTTTAAAGTTAATTCTGCAAAACATACCTTTTGAAGGTTTTGATGCCTACAGAGTTTGGAGGAAACCTAGGGGCATATTATCAAGGGGCTTTATCTCCGCTTTTTTGGCTTTAAAAGCCAAGAAAGCGGAGATAAAATTATCTCCCTATTACCAAGCTGTCGCTAACACCAGTTAGCGACAGCTAATAGGAGATAGTGACCATCTTGGGCCCCGCTTTGCATGTCAGTGATATTTATCACTAATGACATGCAAAGTGGGCGTGCCAAGATGTTAGCGACTGAAAACAGTCGCTAACATCGCTATCTCCTATTACCAACTTTTGGAGATATTCGCGCTAAGCGCGAATATCTCCAAAAGCTAACACTTGCCCAGGAGCAGTTCTTAGCCATGTTATCCAATGGGAGGTGGATAACATGGCTAAGAGCATTTGCTCGATAATGCATGAATATCGCGGACTTTTCAGCGATATTCATGCATTGCGGCCGTTTTTTATCGCATTTGCGATAAACCTTGCTAATAGCAAGGTTTATCTGCGATAAAAATCGCCGATGTGCGGCGATAATTTTTGTCTCTAAACAAGTTAGAGACAAAAATTATCTCTATTGGTTGGTAATATGCCCCCTTGAAATTTGCAGATAAAAATCATTTTAACTTTGCAAGCTTGCTGATTTCAACATTGCATTCAAATCTACCGCCCTGCCTTCAGCAATAGCGCCGAATGTGTTGCCCTCCCAACAAAATCAATGAGGTCTCTCCCAGCCAAACTGAAATGCTTGATTGATACATTTGGAATTATTTATTCCTTAACAATTATAACTGAAATTGTGTCCTGCAACCACTAATAAGGCTGAGACTGTGTTTCTTTTACACCTCTTCAGTTTGCTTTTTTCTAATCTAAATAATAATTATAGCAAGACATGCTAACTCGCCTGGAATGTAATTTCCCGGCTGAGCAGGAAGTGTCTTCATGAGCTACAGACAATTTATTTTTTAATGCAGATTCTTAACATAACGCTGGCTCATTAAGAACCTGGTTATAGAGAGAAGTACATAAACAAGGATGAGATTTAGGCTAGTGAATTATTTGTGGCCTTTTCAACTACGAAGCACAAGTTGATTCGAGCTTCCCGCGTAATCAAATTCAGAGGTTCGATTCCCAGGTCTACCATTAACCGCATGCGTGTGGGCGGAATTCCGCTCCCACGCTGAGATTTTTAAAAACGCATGTTACATGACGAGCTGGGCTCGTCATGAGCGTGCGAGGAGGCTACCTCATGACGAGCCCAGCTCGTCATGAGCGTGGAAGGGGTTAATGGTAAATTTGGGGATGCGCCAAAATCCATGGGTGGATGCATGGGAACACCCACGCTCCACCCATGGAACGCCTCCCTGGGGCAGAGTAACATAAGGCAGGGATGTGTGCTGCCTTGAATTACTCCAGATTTATCAAGCAATGCAGGACCACGCAAGGTGGCCTTGCGTGGCTTCACTGGTGTAACGAAAAGTGAGGGGGCCTCCCTGCACGGTACTTAGGGGGGCCCCCTCTAGGCTCAATCAGGAGCTCTCCCAGCCAGATTTCAGTGCCGAGGGGACCCCTTTGAGCTAGGGCCCCCCCCCCGCACCGCGTGGGCTGCGGGGGCCTGTGTTATGCCCCTGCGTGGCTTGAAAAATCTGACTTTAGTGTTGCATCACCCTTGCGCCCCTTTGTGTGGCGGAAGGGTGGCGCAACACTATGATAAATACGGGCCTCCATTAATGCCTTCCAGAAATCCGCAAATAAATTCTTCCGACACAAATGCGAAGAAATCTGCAGCAGTGCTCGCAAAATACTCGTGGCAATTTGAGACTAGTATTTTTGCAACCAGTAAATAATTTTCTGAATTGGCCTACATACAAATAGGTAGGTACAGAAAATTCAGATGTAGGTTGCAAATTGTTACTCACATAGATTGAAGGCCTCACATGGAGTTTGATCTTTGGCGTCAGCAGACTATCATGTCTATGATTGCCTTTCAACAAAGTATATTTTTATTCAACCCCTTTTCCTTAAAGTAAATAGGACTGAATTTCTTTTTTAAAGTATACTTTTTGAAAAATGTTTGTTTGAGAGTTTGCAGTACTTCCTTAGACCATTGCTTACTCCCTAACCCTTTAAACAAATATGTTACAAATGGGGAGGGGTCCTAAGACAACCCCTTCCATTTTCTAAATGGGCAACTCTCAAACATGAGGGTTGGGAACTTTTCGATGGTTTACAATTGCTATTTTGGTCCGAAACCACTGATAAATATATATGGATAAAATGTGCGTTTGAAAGTGATGCAGGCTCCTTCCAAATAGAGGTTCCGTATACATTTCTAAAGCCATTTTCATAGTTGCATAAAAGTTAAGAATTCTAAAATGTGTCTAGTACAATGCAAAAATAATTTTTGTGTACAAACTCTGAATTGCAGTATGGGTGACCATCAAAATGCTATGTGCTACTAACCCTTACTTTCATTGCGCTTCTGTTTTCTTACTTATAACAATTTAGACGATTTCGATTTAGCTAGCAGTTGGCGTCTCTATAAAAATGGAAATTCGAGTGTTCAAAGTTTTAAGACCACGAAGCAGATACTCCATCTTGTGAGATGCACCAACTGATATTGATAAGATCAGCATATGAAAAAAGGCTGAGAAAATATCTTGCAAAATGTAGGCTCATACTTATTGACTTTACAAACATATGTCCCTATAAAAACGTCGACCTTCACCTTGTCCCACTAAGCATGTGGCTCCAAATTTGCTAACACAGTAGTTAGGCATGTAAATTAATCGATTTCTAAGAGATATATGTATATATATCTACAGATCGGAAGTGAGGTTGGTTGCATTTAAAAATTAATTCAGCATCACAATTTTTGTAGGGAGTTTAAATGTATGGATGAGACTAAGCAGCCTATGGGGCACATGCATCAAGATAAGGAATTGCAATTCCTTAATAGCGATTTTTAAGGAATCGCAATTTGGGAGTCGCAATTACTTATGCATGTAGGAATTGCAAAATAAATAGCGATTCCTACACATTTCCATATAGCGAATCACAAGTTGCGATTTGCTAACAGGGAATGCATTCCCATCCATTCCTATTGGCCTTGAGACCCATAGGAATGAATGGGAAAGCATTTTCAATTTGCGATTACCAAATAGATAATCATAAATTGCGAATGCAATTCCAAGGGTGCTATGGGACCCAGGGCCCCCCTGATGCACCCCAAAAAAGGTAAGTGTGCTCATGTGGCGCACACACATTCCCTAAGGACATGTGTACGCTCCACATGGCACTTTGAAAAATGCAATTTTGTGCATTTTTTTAAGGATTTGCAAATTACCATCAACTTGAAGTTGATAGTAATTTGTGAATCCTTGATGCAAAGTTGCGTTTTTAAAATCCTTCATGCATTGCCTTTAGGGAATCGCAAATTGCGATTCCCTAAATGCATTCACAAAATAGGTAATCGCAAAAATGACAATTACCTACTTTGCGAATGCAGTAAGGTTTGATGCATCAGAAATTTCTTTTTACCGGTCGTAAACGGGCCGATTCTGCGAATCAGCCTGTTTGCGACCGGTAAAAAGCTTGATGCATGTGCCCCTATATTTTGTAGTCCTTTAGCATCCTTAGGGGTTGGGGGAGCACGAGCATAACCATAAATTAGAGAATATCCTGCCTCACCAAACTTTCAGTTTCCCTATCTTATTTATTGTTGTGGGAACCATTGATTTTTCAACAGGAAGGCTTCAGTTAGTTCCACATTAGAAACCCTTCCCTAGGGACCCCCAGCCACCTGAGGACTATCTGGTTACATAGCAGCATTTAAGATAGGGCTACCGCCACTGATATCCACCCTGGTATGCTGACCCAGGCAAGGAAAACAATATGAACCATGAAGCACATGACAAAAACTTTCTGAGACTTAGAGCCATTGATTTTTTTTCTGAAACAAAGTCCAGCTTTCAGAGATGAAGAGAAACGCAAAAAGAATGGAGAGCGAGTAAAATAAACATGGTGTTCTTGGCCAGCAACTGCACTTGCACAGAAGGGACGGGGGTCCTTGCCAGGCAGACAGGAGTCTATGCATATTGTCGGAGGTCCTCTGTTGGGGGACAGAAGCAAAGGCCTCGGTTGTTCCAGGGGACAAGCATTCCATCTACTAAACTTTAAATGAGCCATTACCAGGAGAATACAAAATGATTGTCTGTCTTTAAAACCCACCAAAGTCCCGAATGTCATTTGACCAAACATGGCACAGAAACCTGCGTGTCTGTCCGAAACGTTGGTTGATGAGAGCCTAGACTAGGAGTTGGAATCCGGAGCCTAATGGCTCACATTGGTACCATCAGAGGAGACTGGTGCTCAGAGGATTCTTAAAGATAATTAAAATAAGAATAAAACAAATGAACTGAAGCAAGTTTGGGAACAACATCGTTAGCCCCGGATTGGTTGTGTTAATTTCGCATTCCAAGGGGAAAGGGTTTGTAAATAAGGAGAAAAACAACACTAATGAGGTTACCAGGGCAATATTAAGGAAATAGTATTTAAAGTAGTCATTTGTGATCTCGGCAATGGCAGTGCTAGGGGCATTCATCTTGGTGTTCGTAGGGATTTCATTCTGGACAGTGAGCAACAAGGGCTCTGGCATTTTACAGCAACAATAACAGAGGAAGGTGGGAAACGGGGAGAGCAGGGGAAACAAGTCATTTTTCAAATTCAATCAAAGATGGGCGGCTGAGGTACTTTTTTCTTATTTTTAATCAGCCCTCAAATTAGAATGAGAACAGCTATTTATAGTACGTCAAGTGCGCTGGCATTTCGGGATCAGGTGGATACAAGATGCTCTGTAGCGCGTGCCTGGCATGAAAGTGAGCCCGGGAGGATGGGAGAGAGAGTGGGGAAGTAGGATCTTTTGTTAGTTAGTTCACATCACATGGTTCAAGGTTTTTATGAAGACAGCTGATTCACTCTGCTTCGGCATTTCAGAACAATGTTTTATCAGGAACTCCCCTTTTAGCAGTGTGGCATACTATCTCTGTGGACCACGGCAGGCTCTGCAACACCCATTGATAGAGGATGTACTCTGTCGGATAATCAGTTACTTGGTCCAAAAGACATGAATTCTAATCTTGGCTTTCCCACTTGACAAACCTGTGTGATCCTGGACAAAATCACTTTATCTCCATACACTACTCTCTTCTGTGTGAAAACGGAGAGATCTTAGAAAATAGGCTGAACATAACATGTGTAAAGCGTACGTTAACCCCCAGTAGGGATATCTTGGCGCTGAATAACAGATATTTAATATTAACCAGAAGTGCTAATTTTACCGACCTCCTCCTGAATAACAGATATTTATGTTACCCTGCAGTACTTCTTTTACCGACATCAGAACGGATGTGTGGACCCTGCTGGGATTTGAACATGTGACCTTGAGGTCAAACACAACTCTCTGCAGAAAATGCATTAAATGCATTGAGCCAGCGACCCAAACCAACACTAGGCTTAATATGAATAACAGCCACACCTTGTAAATCTCTCATTGAAACAACACCTAGTGGATCCCAACTTGGTTTGAGAATGAACAATCAAAGGGCTTTTAAAAGATCCAAAAAGTTACCTAGAGGACACGCAAACACGGTGTACACAATATCCTGGGCTGAAAAGGAAAATTTATAAGGTTATAAGGTGCCGAACTTTGGTATATTTGGGTATATCCAGAATTTTTATTTCACGTGCAATGTCCAAAATTTTCAATATTTCAAATGGTGAGAAATTTTGGGGCAAATTTACAAGCCCCTTACGCCAGATTTGCGCCGCCGTTGCATCACTTTTGTGATGCAGAGGCAGCGCAAAGCCAGCGCCATGCCTCGGGCTATTTACAATGTGATGCATCTAGGGAGATGCGTCACTTTGTAAAGCCCTGCGCCACATGTGGGCGTTCCTGAACAGGGGGGGCGGTCCGGCGCAGGAACGCCTCCAAAAAGTGGCTGAGTGAAATCTACAAGATATCACTCAGTCACTTTTACGGCCATGCTGCGTCAAAACCCTGCACATGCTGGAAGCAGGCGTAAGGATTGACGCAGCATGTTAGGGATGCTTGAGCTGCGTCGCGCTTGCGACGCAACTCCAGCAATGAGCCGACTTTCCGCGGGGGGGATGCGACACGCATCTGCCCATCCGTGCGCCACGGTGGAGGCGCAAGTGTGTGCAGATGCGTCACAACTCTTCTGGCGCATCCCTGCTGATTAGCGGAGATGTGCCAGAAGTAATAAATCTGCCCCTGAGTGTTATTTATGCTCATGTGAGACTGACACGAGTAGAAATGTCTTGCGAGAAACATTTTCTCTTGAAATTAGGCATTTTTGCCTTTAACAGATTCTCACTTGATTTTTTCGTGCTAGATATATCCTTAACGAGAAAATATACTTGACATATCAATGAACAGCTTTGCACCTATTTTGGAAAAAATAAAATTGGCAATTTCACACACCGTAAATATCCATTTCATTAATTTTCTTGCATTTATGTTTATTTCAGAAATTGATTAGTTTCCAGGGAGCCTAAATGCATACAAAACAAATTCAGTAAATATGCAGGACTAATTAAAAAAACGAAAAGCTCCATGGTGATAACAATTTCAATCACAAACACGAAAAAATAATGCCAGTGTATATTACTATGATTGTACTTTTCGCTATGAAACGAAAATAATTCTACCATCATGCAGCGTTAACAATGCTTAATCAAGAAAACAGGCAAAGAGTCAGCCATATTTTTCCGTACACTCAGGGGCAGATTTACAAGCCCCTTGCGCCACTTTTTTGTCACTTTTAACATGGGAAAAGTTTCGCAAAAGTGGCGCAAGGGGCTTGTAAATCTGCCCCTCAGTTTCTACAAATGAATTTTGGCATAACAAACTGGACGTTTAGAAATGTGATACTTTTGCAGAGTCTTCTCCGAGTCCTAGTTTGAAGCAGAAATAACAATTAAATAGTTAAAATTACAACGGACTAAATATGCAAACATTAAAATCTAAAATAAAACTGTCTGCAATAAAAATCTGGATTTGTCTCTGCGCTGTTTGCTTACATAGTGTAGTCCGCAAACCGTTGGCTTGAACCATACTGAGAGCAAAATTCTCTCATCTGAAACAACAAACTGGTGCTACCATTTGGACTTTCAGCACCCTGGATAGCTCAGTAGCAATCCATAGTGCTGGAATAATTTACTCCCTGACTTTATGAATATGCAATTCAATTCAAGTGAAATAACTTTATTTCAGCTTAAGCCATTAAAAGTGAGCAGAGTAAGTACATAAATACAAATCATACTTTAGTACATATTGTCAGTACCCAGCTACCTGCATCCATAATTAGAAAATCATTAAATAGCTACATTAAAATTCCTAATATAAAATTCACATTACGTAATAAATAAAACCCATTTGATAAAAATATTATAAAAATAGTAGATTAATCAACCCTTAAAGTCCCTTGGCATCAATCACGATCCTCCTTTTTTCCCACATCAGCCCCAATAATTTTTCAACTGCACATACATACAAAGGAGATGCATCAGTACCTAATATTCTTAAGGCAGTCTTGTGGCTTGAGGTACCCAGCAAGCTAAACACTGGTGCAATCCAAAGAGAACAAAACCTACTGTATGCTGAGCACACAAAGAACAAATGTGGGACGGTTTCTTTTCGGCTTACACAAAATGGGAACTCCTCACTAGATAAAACTTTCCATTTTGCTCTGAACACTTTAACAGGCAGTGTACCCACTCTAAACTGATGGTGAAGCTTCCTGTCAAGAGGAGCAGTGACTAAATCCCATTACTGCTCTAATGCAAATGTAGACCTGAAATTCAAAATGTCGTGTGTCAGTATTGCATCTCCCACCGCCTGCTATTCCTGCTGGAAGGCATGGGTCCAGTAATATTTTTTCAACATATCTTTTGAGTGAAGCTTCTCAACCTTAGGACGAAGCTTTATCCAACTTGATTGTTTTCTCTAAGGTGGCGACATAATGCTTCAGTTCGGGATGACCCAAAGCCTATGCCCATATAAGAGTTGTCGCAAAGGGGCTCTCAAATTTACCGTTTTCATGCTCAAATCCATAAATTAAGGATGCAAGGGAGTTCTAATTGGAAGAAAACCAGTTCTCTCACAAATTTGTTCTCTGATTTTATGCGACCCGTTACGTCGCCTGACCCCCCCAGCTCGGCACCATACATAGCAGCTCCAAAAGCTTTTGCTTCTTAGATTTTCAAAGCAGGTGTAGACGGCCTAGTGTGAGAAGGGCTCTGGGGCATATTAGCAAGGGCTTTATCGCTGCTTTAGCTGCACTTTTTGCCGCTAAAACAGCTATTTTTTATCGCCCTATCAGCAAGCTGTCGCTAACAGGCATTAGTGACAGCTTTCTGGCGATAGCGGGCGGTTTTCCTATCGCCTTGCATGCCAGCAATGATTATCGCTATTGACATGCAAGGTAGGCGTTCCCAACTAGAAGCGACTGAAAACAGTCGCTAACACTACTTCCCCCTATAACCAACACAAGTGAAGCGATAAAAAAAGTCACGCTAAACGCGATTATCGCTAGTATTTAACACCTGCTGGAAACCTGACTTACCTGTATCCTCAATGGGAGGTGGATCTTCAGGCTAAATCCACCATGGCATTAATGCGTGAATATCACTGGATTTCCAGCGATATTCAGGCATTTCGCCGCTATCGCTGGATACTTTATCACAGTGGAGATAAACACTGCTAATAGCATGTTTTCTCCGCTAAAATATCCAGCGATAGGCAGCGATAAAAATAAACGCGCTAAGCGCGTTTTGCGCTAAATATCACAACTTCTTGGTAACATGCCCAATGTTCTTTAAGGATCACTCCAGATCTCTGCCTATATTTTATGGTTGTAACTTAGATGCGCTGGCCCAGGATAGATTAGATGCAGGTTTGATGCCCAAGAATGTAAATGAATCCATCTGTTCTAATAAATCACTGCCCAGAGATAGCGTTCTTTCAAACTTCTTGGAATGATTGGATGCCATGAATTTAGGGGCATAATATCAAGACAGGCAATAAAATTATCGCCGCTTTAGCGGCAGAAAACTGCAGCTTAAATGGCGATAATGGGCTTGATAAAATACTCTACGGAATTCCAATTGATGCTCAGGTTAGATGTTCTTCACATCTAACATGGGCTTCAATTAGAATTCCATAGAGCATATTATCAAGCCCTTTATCGCTGTTTTAGCCGCAGTTTTCTGCCACTATAACGGCGATAATTTTATCGCCTGTCTTGATATTATGCCCCTTAGTTTTCTTAATATTTATCTCTAAGCCACGATGTAGGCAAAAGTTGTCAAAGCTAATTAAGATCTTTTGCAACCCGCTGGGTGTTTTGGAAATTAAAAGCGTTTCGTCCGCAAATAACAATAGTGGTATCTTACCATTTCCCAAAGAGGGGGGCTCAGCCTCTAGTTTTGAAAGGTGGGGTACCAAACCATTTACATATAAAGAGAATAAAGCAGGGGCCAGTACACAACCCTGCCAAACACCATTTGACACTGGAATCTATTCAGTTACTTGTTTCTGCAAGCCCCACAAAATCTGGGAAAAATTATTTTCATACACTCTGATAGCAGAGATAATAAGTCGAAAGGCATCCTCACCTCTTCCAAAACTGCCCATAGCCTTGCATGTGGTACCAAATCAAATGCAGATTTAAGATTGACAAAGGCAACATATAAATTACCCTTGCCGATCAAGACCTTCTTCCAATATATTGTGGTAAATCTGAAAACTTGATTGATTGCTAACGTCTTAGATCTGAAACCTGCTTGCAACGGGCTTATATCATTGCTCTCTACCCATTGTTAGATCTTTATTGGTATCATTCGGCAAAAGATCTTCGGAAGACAGTCAATTAGACTGATGGTCCTAAAGTTAGCAGGCAAGTTCTTGTCTCCCTTTTTATACACCAGCACCACTTCTGCTGCCTGCCTGGGGATGGAATTGGGGCTCCCATTGCTATCTTGTTGGCAATGACAAGTATGTAATATGTCCATACATCTATGTCATGGAGATAGACATCTACTGGAATACTGTCTGGGCCAGATGCTCTCCCTCTAGAAAAGGTGGCCAATGAATGAGAAACATCATCGTAAGTAAAGGGTAGTGAACCAAATATGGTCAACAAGGCATTCATGGATAATTCACCTGATACTTTAAGATCATCATGGTATAAAACTGAAAATTGGCTGACCCGATCAGTAGGAGGGACATGGGTCTGGGGCTCGGACCCTCATGTGTTCACTCCTTTGGCCACTAGCTTCCGTGCTCCTTCGGTACCTTGCACAGAATACACAGTTATGTCCCATTAATATTACATTTTGTATTACATATAATGAAATTAATAGACATGCCTATGTTGTAATTCAGTTTTAATGACTTCAACCAAGTGTTCATGGATTCTCACGATCCAACCATTCCAAGTCTGGTAGCTTCAGAGGGTCTTGGAATAGACATTCCACTAGGCTTAGTAATACCTTGAGTCATTTGTTGTGGTAAACCATCTTTTTGGTGGATTGCTCAAACAGACCACAGCAGTCTTGTGATTTAGGGTTTGAGCCTCCTGTGGATTTGAAACACACACATATAAGCACTGGTAGATGCTACCAACTCCAGGGTAAAGGTTCTTGGCCTAGGAGGAAACAGTCTTGCAGATGAAGGGGTCAGGATAGACTGTGACCAGGCAATGTAACAGGGGGAGAGAGCCAGGGAGGACAAAGAATATCAAGCTCCTAATCCAGGAGCTTGGGATCTAGCCAATAAATTGGCCACTGGGTGTGAACTTAAAATCCAGCAACTCCTAAATGTGACTGGGGTCCACATCTTGCAGTATCTCTGGCAAGATTGTGGTGATCAACATGCACACCTGCCAGTGCAGCAAAGGCAGGTGGATGCTGGCATGAGTAAAGTGGGGAGGTGGAGTTGTCCCTCAATGTAAAAGGAAGCAATGTCTAGAGGAAGGGAGTGTGCTTGTTTGGCAGTGTCACCATTTCATAGAAACTTCGCTGCCACTTGACAGTTCTCCCAAGTCTGTGATGTGTGATACAGAATATGTCGAGTCACTTACTGCTATTGTCTGTGGACTCCCTGGACTGCCTTCAGTTTTCAAAGAAGTATGGTAGCAGCTGTAAGCAGCCTAGCAAGACATAGCAGGGGTTCAGGTTCCGTTCTAGAGTCATGATGTCTGCCAGCCTGTAGCTGTAATGTGTAGAAAACACTAAGGCAGCTTTCCTACCTGTTGGTCTGAA
The DNA here is from genome assembly GCF_964261635.1 of Lissotriton helveticus. Lineage (NCBI taxonomy): Eukaryota > Metazoa > Chordata > Amphibia > Caudata > Salamandridae > Lissotriton > Lissotriton helveticus. The sequence goes on from NC_136068.1 coordinate 1,107,219,249, forward strand.
TTGCAGTCTATGGCCTGATTCACAAAGGAAACCGTAGACCACAAGTCTAAATTTAGACCTGAAGTCTAAGTTTAGACCTAAAGTGTAACTATACTACTACTATTAAAGTTAGACATTTGGTCTAAGTTTAGACCAAAAGTCTAACTTAGGCCTAAAGTCTAACTTTACTACTACTAAAGTTAGACTTTTGGTATAAGTTTAACTTTGCTACTACTAAAGGTAGACTTTTGGTCTAAGTTTAGACCAAGAGTCCAACTTAGACCAAAAGTCTAACTTTACTACTACTAAAGTTAGACTTTTGGTCTAAGTTTAACTTTACTACTACTAAAGTTAGACTTTTGGTCTAAGTTTACCTTTGTGAATCAGGTGCTATAAGTTCAGAGTATGGTACTTGGCAAGCAACACACAGCCAGTTAGTTCAATAGCCATTCAGGTTTTCTTATAAGAAGAGAAGTGCTGTTCAAATATGACACAATGCACAATTAACTATTAAAGAACGTTGTTTAACTGGAAACTTATTTGTATCCCTCACAAGCAGACCTTTGAGAAATAGATAGGAAAGAGGAGTGGTGAGTGGGCAGACCCTATTATTATTTTTTGTGGTGGTTTCCAACCAGATTGAATTTACTTCTTACACAAAGGGATGTTCTCAATCAACTGTGTGTAGCCCTACTAAGGGACTCTAAAAGCATTAGCTGTCACTCATTCTCTGCATTCCTTTCAGTGTTCATCAGCACTACTCTGCTCATCATTCTGAAGTTCTTATTAATGCTTTATGGGGGAAAATAGGCTCCGGATACAAGAGAGGTTTATGGATTTTTCAAGGAAAGGGAGGTATTTGGAGTTTTGAAGGAGGTGTAATACTCTCCTCCAGGGTGCTCCCATGCAACATCACTAAAACGAATAAAACGAAATGTGGTGAAAGCCGGCATTATGGGGTTGAGGTGGACTACCCCCTCATCGCTAAGCTGAGGAGACTAGTTTAGGGTCTCTCCTTTACCAGAGAGTCCAATAGAGTTCTGTGGGGGCTCCAGAGCTGCTGTTCAGGTATTTGAACATTTGAAGAAGAGCCTACAATAAAAGGTTGAGGTGAACAAAGAGAGTATGGACAGTATGGGCCTGTAGAGTTAAAGAGCTGCAGACCTTCGTCCTTCACCCCCTAACTGAAATAGCACCTTCACAAAGGCAATGATGCTGAGTAGACTCTTTAGATTTACTCAACTACAATGATTCACCACCAGCATGGACAAGTAAGGTGTCGCAACATGGTGGCGTGGCTTCACCGTGGTGCGAAATGGCCACTGAATGGCAAGCTCCACCGGCTGAGCACGTATCCATCAGAATCCATCCGCTCCGGGGGCGGTCTGTCTCAGCAGTTGCCCCACGAAGACTTGCTGGCACCTGTGGCAGTGACAAGACAGTGTTATACCCGTAATCGAGCAGCGCCCAGTGGAACTGAGGGGGGAGACAGGCTGCTGCGGCGGGCTGCGGCGGGCTGTGGCCTGTGGGTGTGGCCCAGCCTCGAAACCTTGGTGATTGGCTGGGAGGCCGTTGTCACAAACAGCCCACTTGCGGCTGGGGTCACACCCTGCTCACGGCCAGCTGGTGCCCTCACTTGTGGATCCGATCGGCTGGCTGGGATGACCAACAACACCGTAGAGGCCCGTCCAATGCAACAGACACTGCGGTGGGTGGTCTGTGCAACACACCGCCTAACTTTTTGGGGCTGTGCAATTTCCAGGCTGCAGCAAGCGCCCAACTTGCTTGTTGGAGCAGCCCCCGCGGTGCATGCTCCATCTCGCACCACGCAGTGGCCTGGGTTCCCCTGCCCTTGTGGAGATGCACTCGTTTGGGGGTCCTGAGACTCCACTCGATCCCGGTGGGCCGGCTGGCTCTAGACCCTGGCTGGGTCAAAACAGATACCGAAGCAGGAGTGCACAGCCCTTGGACCATCCCAACGCCGGTACAGCCTGTACTTGCTCTTTGGTGCCACAGGCATATAAACAGTGCAGCGCACCGCCTTACCTCGACAGCTATGCGGTTGCCGGGCCCAGCTGGGAGCGTGCCCCGGCCCATGACAACGGGCTGCTCACTCTGGAATCATTGCCCATTTTTGCAGCACTGAAGGGAGTTTGTGTCACTCTCCCACAACAGTCAGCACACCTCCTGTGGAGAAGAAGGGGGACCGAGGAAGCTAGGGTCCAGGAGGCAGCTGAGGGGGCGGCGAGGGGTGCCCACTCAGACTAACCTTTTCCAAGTCTCTGAAAATAGACAACTGAGACACGCACAGCGCCATAGCCATGGGGAATGCGGAAGGCAGACAATCAAAGCTCACATTTGACAAAAGGGGCAGCATGTGGCAAGTACACAATGAAGAGGAAAATAAACACTTCACCAAACCTCTCGAGATAAAGATGCAACAGGGGACCAGGAACAAGCTCTCAAGACCATATTGCTGGACGTTCAATCAAGCCTGCATAACATAGATGCCAAAATAGACCCGCTCTCCACCCACCTGGACAGAGTGAAAAACAGAGTGGATGAGCATGACACCAGACTCGATCACATTGAAGCAAGGGTCTCCTAAACCAAAGATAATTAAATGGCCACAGAGGAACAGCTGCTGAAAATAGACAGAGTATTAGAACTCAGAAAACAAAAAAAGAAGATCTTGAGACCCGCTCGCGACGAAACAACCTCCGCATAACAGGTGTCCCCAAGTCCACAGCCTTTGCTAGGATGGAAGACTTTGTAGATACCATGCTGAGAGACCTTTTTGGCTCAGAATTTTCCCCGGTCTTCATTGTTAAGCGAGCCCACAGGACGCTGGGGCCGTGGCCTCCGCCAGGGGCTCCTCCGAGGCCCATTGTGGTATGACTCCTAAATTATAAATATCGCAACACTGTGCCGCATCAAGCGAGGGAACAAGGACACACTCAATACAAAGGTGACTCAATAGCTTTCTTCCTGGATTTCACCTTGGCTGTGCAAGCAACCCGTTGGGAATTCCAGCCGGCAAAGCAGCTGCTGCAAAAGAACATCAAATACGCAATGGTCTACCCGGCCAAACTCTGAATCACCCTTAATGGCCACCTACTTCAGAGACTCAAAACTGGCTTTCAAGTTGGCCAGACCACTAACTCCAAAAGATCGCTCTTCCACGGCGCACGCAAGACTGAGTGACAACGACTAAGTTTCACCAACCACAGACATGATTGTCAACTACGAAGAAACCTGAGGTGGTTGACCGCCGTCTCCCGCAAGCCACTGGACATATGTAAACTGCTGCCACAGATAAGTGTACTATTACGAGAAATGTTGGGGCAGGAATGGATGGTCCTCCATCCACACGCTTCTGCTCAGCCACCCGGCCCCAAGGCAGGTAGACCCGTGGCGTCTCCACTTCCCAGTAGTTCTGTTCATGGGGGGTTACCTCAACCTAATTGGGGGGTTGGAGTGGGAGGGGTAGGCTTGGGGTAGGGGCTTGTTGGGAAACAGTTATTTCACATTTCTGGTTTGTCTAAAAATTTTGGCACACCACTACTTGTTCTTATCCTCAAGGCTGTGATCCAAATCACCACTCTGACACGGGGTGAATGCACGCACACTACAAACAACCCTTTCGTGGGGCATGGTTAACACAGATACAATCAAACTCATATTCTGGAACATGAGGGGGCTAAACAATGCCAGGAAAATACGACTTGTACATGCCTATTTAAAAAGACATGCCATAGACATTTGCCTTCTTCAGGAAACACACCTCTTGAGCACCTCATTACCCTCCTTCCTCACTCGGGGCTCACGTATGCAACTATGCAAGAGGGGTCTGCATTTTAATACGTAAAGATTCACTCTGGACCACATACCAATGCATCTGCCATAACTAAGGGCGATACCTCATTCTCACCGGCAAACCCCATCATCGTCCCATCACTCACCCTACTGTGTATGGTCTGAACACTGACGACCCGTCTTTTTTCGCAACTGTCTGGCAGGGAATCACAAACACCACTTCACACACACTGCTCTGGTGTGGCGACTTCAATGTCCCACTGACGGGAGACATGGATCGGGCAGGGTGCACTAGACGTCCCCACCCACAAGCAGCCTCCATATTGGTGACAACTATTGCAGACAAACTCCTTGTCGACCCACGGTGAGATTCACACCCAGACACACGCAAGGGTACCTGCTTCTCCCTCCCGCATAAAACATGGTAGAGAATTGATTATTGGTTGATGACCAGAGCCATGCTTCCATGGAACCCCCAGGTACCACATCTTCCCTATACCTTTTCAGATCACGCACTGACTTGCTGACACTCCATCCCCCGCATGCACCAACATGCACATTCACTTTGCGTCTCTCCCCAAACGCGCTCAGAGACCAAGTCTTCCACAAAGAGCTGCACACTGCCATCGAAGACAACTTTGCCCTTAATGCCGGCTCGGTTCAATCACCCGCCACTCTCTGGTCCTCCTTCAAGGTGGTCATCAGATAGAAGTGCATAGCCAAGCAACATGGGGCACTCAAAGCCATCCGAGGTGCGCTCTTGAAGCTTGAATCGGACATTTACGCTCTCAAAACTCAATTCCAACACTCCAATGACTCCGCAGTAAGATAAGAGACTACAAGGAGGAGGCAGCTAGAGAGGTCAAATTCATAGGCAGAGAAGCACACAGGCGCATAGATATGGAGAGAGGGAACCGTCCAGGTAAGACATTGGCAAGACTGCTCCAGAAACCTTGGGCATCCTCCTACATCGCAATCTTGGTAGACAAGGAAGGCCAGCAATGCTTCTACACTCCCGACCTCATGCACATCATGGTGGAATTCTTTACCCAGTTGTATTCTTCTTCCCGGATGGTTTCCACCTCCGAGCTGCAGGCATATCTTGAGGCCATCAAACTAGTATAGCTTTCCAACTCACACCGCGACTTTCTGGATTCTCCCATCAGTGCCGATGAGGTGCGGCAGGCTATTGCTGGCCTTGCTACTGGCAAGGCTCCTGGCCTGGATAGACTAACCGCCTTCTTTCATAAGGAATATTCCAACCTTTTGATCCCTCAACTGCTGGAGGTCTACCAGGAGCAAAAAGAACAGTTGATAAACAGAATGCAGAACAATGTGGGCCGGAAAGCAGGCCCGGGTAAAATACGAACTACTGACCAGACCACTGCTCCAGGGGGAGATGGGTGCGCCAGATCTACAGCTTTATGCGCTCTGTGCCCAGGCACACTTCCTACACTACTGGACACATCCCACACCATTTCAGCCACATGTCGTGGTGGAAATTGATGCAGTATCACCATGGCTGCTGTACACGGCCCTTTTTGCTCCCTACAAAAGGCCTGTCGCCAAAATTGACGCCCCACAATGACTGCATTGGGCATGGATAGGGCTGAAGCGATGCACAGGTGTTCCTCTCCTATATGCCCCCTTGGTCCCCGTCGCAAAGCATCCCCTGCTACCTCCTTTGCAGGACAGTGGGGCCTGGGCCCGCGTGGCAAAGCTTGACATACACACTTTGGCCAATCTCCATCCATGCGACTACTTTCCCAACCCGCCGCGGGCACCTGGAGTACCACTGGACATCTTTCTATATTACCAGATGCAAGGGATCTGCCGCGGGCTGTTCCCAACATTTCCAGCGCCACCTGCAACCCTAACTGCATTAGGGCAGACCTACACTGTTTCTTCACCGTGGAAACTCATCACGGCACTCTACCGCAATATGCAAAATATTCCACCTACAACACCAGAGCCCGCCCAGATAGCCAAGGAGGAAGATCTAGCCTCTCCACTCCAGATGCGTTGTGGTCATTCTGCTACAGTCAACTTGAACTACTCTCCCCGAACTATCGGCTGTGTCTCATTCATTTCAATTTTCTCCATCGCACCTATCGCACCCCTGTGCTGCTGCACAAGATGGGCCTGTCTTCGGACTCACACTGCACATGCTGTCACGCAAACACAGCAGCTTTGTCCGGCGGTGGCGGCATACTGGGTGGAGGTCTAAGGGGGTTTAGGGGACATCACACAGCTACAGTTATCGCCCTCTATGCTAGTTCTTCTGGATCACGTACAATAATTGCCTTTACGTTAATTAGCCTCTAATTGCCGGGGCAATGTGCTAGTTAGAGAAAAACAGGAAAGGTAGCCTGTATTTTCGAGACCGCAGCCCGGAATAAGGCGCCACGCCAGGGAGCAGACAGACAGACCGACTAAACCGGTACTTCCCTGGCCCCGTGGGATTGCATTATTGCAACGCGGTAATCCGCGCCTTATTCCGGGCTGCGGTCTCGAAAATACAGGCTACCTTTCCTGTTTTTCTCTAACTAGCACATTGCCCCGGCAATTAGAGGCTAATTAACGTAAAGGCAATTATTGTATGTCCTGATTATGGTCCCCATGATTTAAATGGGGGGACCGAAACGCCGTCGACCTGTCTAGCACCCTATACAAAACTTGATTTCTATGTAATGTAATGGTGCACTGATGACACTTCTGTACAATTGGATTAATAACAGAAAACGTTTGTTTGCCTTGAAAAGCCCTTCTATGTTCTTAAACTCACCTTCTGTATCTGATCTGTGAGTGCTGGGCACAGGCTTGTGTACCACACTGGTGTAATTGTGGAAGGTATTCTCTCTACATGGATCATTTGTTTATTGAATAAACCTGAAAGACCTCTGTCCGGCTGGACATGTCATTTCAAATATAGATCTGATTCCATCTATATTTATTGCTTTATGTATTTCTGAATGCACGGGACCACTGTGGTTCTAAAAAGTATGTTCCCCGAGGTCCCCTGCTGACTGAATTGGGGCCCCTTGTTGTTACTAATATATCCCTCATTGATTACGGCATTATACCAGTGTCACCAATTTCTTCAAACAACCTACTTAGGTGGGGCCCCAACAGTTCAATGTAGGCTTTGTAGAAAGCAACAGTTAGTCCAGCTATGCCCGGAGCGCTGCCATCTCGCATTGAGTTCAGGGCCGTGCGGATCTCTGCAGAGTCTAGCAGCCTCATCAGGTATTCCCTATGGGAGTTAGATAGCCATGGCAGCTGCACATGTTCCAGGTAATCCAGAACAGCTGATTCATTAACTGTCATCTGTGAGTTATACAGATCTCTTTAGTACTGACTGAATTTATTTTCTATATCAGAAGGGTCATTGAGAATAGTACCATCATATTCTATCAGCTCTGAAACCCTTTCGTCTCCCTCTGGTGCGGAGCCAATGCCGCGAACACCGCTCCTGGTCTGTCGCCCTCACCATAGTATTTGGCAACTGCATACTACCCCATATGTTTAACTTCATTGTCAGCCTCTTCACAATACTCTTCTAGTATTTTTTTAATAGCGACCGCTATCTGAGGATCACCACGACCAGGGGGGGTCCAACTCCAATTCACCCAGTTTTTTCCTCGGGGTGTATTTCCTAGCGTCTGTTGCTGACTACCCATTATGATCAGTGCAACCCATTATGTGTAACAATCACAGCTGATTCTACCGCATTAATAATGTGTGTACTGGCTGTGAATACAAAACAAAAAACACACAATGCCCTTCCCAACTGAGCATGTGCGACCTGTATCCCACTCTCCCATAGCAAACCTGAACATTCACTGTGATATAAATGAATAAACAAAAAAGAAAGAGATCAATAAACCGCCCAGGGGGTAACCCGAGGAGACGGATGTAGCCAAACATAACATTTAACAACAAACATAACCTCGCTGTCTTATAAGAAGTGATATTACACCCCGTGGGGACAGCAGTACAAAACAATGATAAGATAGATAGACCATATCCCAAATTAGGCCCAACTGTTGGGTCTAGAGGGGACAAAGAGGGGACAAAGAGGACTTACACTGTATATCAAATATTAAGTGTAACAGACTAAACATCAATGTTAAATGGGAATCTGAAATAACAAAAAAGGATTAGCGATGCAAATTCAGAAACAGTAAGGCTATGATATAAAGCTAGTGATTGTCATCCAGATTTCCACTCAAGCCCGCAGCCTCTTCTCCAGAGCATGAGGCCTTCTTATTCTGTTGCCCCACCCTCCATTCTTTGAAGGCCTTTTGAAGAGACTTAGGGTCTGTAAAAATCTTTGCCGAACCGTTAACTACAACTCTCAGTCTCGGTGGATAAAGCATTGCGTATTCAATATGCTGTTCTCTCACTTTGCGTTTCATTGGAACAAACTGCCTTCTGGTTTGTTGGACCTTAAATGTGGAGTCTGGAAATAGTGAGAGAGAGGAACCTTCAAATCTTAATTCTCCCAGTTCTCTGGCCTTTTTAAGAGCAGCGTCTCTGTCCCTGTAGTTGAATAGCTTTGTGATGATGGGTCGTGAAGGCGCACCTGGGGAAGGCCGGGGACCCAAGGATCGGTGCGCACCTTCAACAACAAACGTAGATGAAAAAGTCTCAGCACACAACAAATTAGAAAGCAGCCTCTCAACAAAAACTTCCAAGACCCCAGTAGCAGTGGAATCCGGAAGGCCAGTGAGACGCAAGTCACTACGACGGGATCTGGCTTTCAAGTCCTCAGCTTTATCCTCAAGCATCGTTAATACCTTTTCCATTTGCCTCTGGGTATTGTACGCCTCAGTTTGCGCCTCTTCGACCTCCGAGATACACTGGTCTAACATGTCTAGGCTTCACGCCTGCTTGTCCTGTCTTTTGGACATACGGTCCATTCTATTTGATAGTGAGTCGATTTTGCCGTCAATAGTTAATAGGCTTTTTTGCATAATCTGCTACCCACCTGCAATGTTCTTAAAGTATCCCTTTCCACTAACATGTTCTTGTTTAGTTCTTTTTCTAGGCTCTTTTTAGGGCTAAAAAGAGGTAAAAAAAATACTAAACAAGAACATATGATAATAAACCTAACAAATACAAAGAAAGACAAGAATCCTTGATATCTGTTATTTATGTAATACATGTTGACATTAGCATGTGCTGGGGAAACCATGACGGTCAAGATCTGCTTAATATCACCACATGTGGCCTCAGATTCCTCCCCAGATCCGGTTGCCAACGTCTGGCTTGCCCATAGTGAAAGTGTTCCTCATGCAGTTAGCTTAGTAACAACTGTTGTAGACACCAAAGAGCCCACTTAGCGCGGTCGTGATAGGCAGTGCAAACGGTTGTTGATCCTGTCTGTGGAGCAAGTAAAGTGACACCAGATTCAGGCAGAGGACATCAAACAGCAGCACCCAACACTGAGAGAATTAGCACCAGCAGTAGACACGCTCAGTGCCAGTAATGACTAACAAGGAACAATCAGCTTTGTCCAGAGAAAGAATCAGCCCCTGCCCAAGCGACCAATACGCCGCTAACCAACCCGGTGCTGGGTGAGGATGTAGCTGAAAGCAATGCTGGTGAGTTCTTTAAAGAAAGGAGGGGGGCCATGTTGCAAGTGAAAGCCCACCCTCCCCCCGGCCCGGTCACTCCGTGTAGATGGTGGCCCTCCAAATGCTCCACGCCTCCGCACGAGGGCTCGCAGAGGCACCCAGTCAGCAGGCAAGCGCACCCGATCACAGGCACAGGGCCGCAATTAACCAGTTCAAGTAGGCAAAGGCGTGCTTGCAGCACAGTACTCACCACCAGAGAGGAACCAGGTCGGGGAGATCTATCAGCCGCTCCAGCAGCTTCAAGTGTAAGGCCCACAACAGGCCGCAACCCCAGGCTTGATTTGTTGCGGCGCCGAGTGGTCCGTGCAGCAGTCCGTCTAACCTCATGGCAGCAGGCGCACTCTCGGGCCGGTCACTTAGCCGGTCGGGGTCCGCATCGTCGTCAAGGCAGGGGACAATCTGTGGAGCGTAGGCTTCTGCCACTGTAGTCAAGGGCAGAGCTAACAGCAGTCCGACGTCACCAGGGAAGCCACACCACAGCTCTGAGCTCCTTGCTGTGTCACGGAGGGTGATCACTCGGCAATGTGTAGGGCGGCGTAGGGCTCAAGTCGACGATCGATCTCAGGGTCAAACTGTAGCGCCAAGCTCCCTGCACAATCCTGGCTGGAATACGGTCGGCGAGCCCGTGGTGTAATGCTGATTATGCCAGATTGATGAAGACGGCGAGTAGAGCTAGCTCAACGAGCAGCCATCTTAGAGCCTGGCAAGCTCCGCTTCTCAAGGATGGTTTTTATTGGAGTGTACTTCATCTGCTACCCACCTCCAATTTTCTTAAAGTATCCCTTTCCACTAACATGTTCTTGTTTAGTTCTATTTCTAGGCTCTTTTTAGGGCTAAAAAGAGGCTAAAAAAATTACTAAACAAAAACATATGATAATAAACCTAACAAATACAAAGAAAGACAAGAATCCTTGATATCTGTTATTTATGTAATACATGTTGACATTAGCATGTGCTGGGGAAACCATTTTTCTTTATAAACTGGGTAATTTTGGTCATCTAGCTGGGGAGTGGGTGATCTCTCCACCTCAAAGCACTGCACATAATTGAGTTCACAACAACTTTCAAGAGTACTTCTCTAAAGTGCCACAGAACCTACTGCAAACCTCACCCGTGCTAAAATACATTTCAAAACAGGTTCCCACTTCCAAGAGGGCCAGAACTCCAATAGTTCAGCCTAGACTCGAAATACCACCAATGTCAACGAGCGATGTCAACACAGAGATTAATTTGTTGAAGAATGAGTGCCAGTCCCCAAAACTCTAGTCGCTCCGCATTTACTTACTAACCCATGCTTATACTATCTAGAGAAATATAATTTATACAGACGCACCTGTATGTGAAAAGGACATTTCTGCTTCAGCTGAATGCAAAGCCCACATGATAAAATGTGTTTCCATTTGAGGATACTGTGAAATGTCTTCTCTGCCTCCTAGAACAGTGATTAGTTACTGAGCAGTAACCATCTTGGATACTGTCAGGTACAGCTTGTCTTTTTGGCCCACAGGCACTGTTGCCATACAATTGTATAAACTGGTTACATGATTTGTACCCTTGACTCTCCAATGATGGTGAATAGTCTTGAAAACCTCAGGAGGTAGTAGAGTGTGTGGATCTTTAATACAGTAGTCACATATAATAAACTTGAATGTCTGTTATGAGTTATGCTTTTCTAAAATAATTAGCCATTATCTACATATAAAAACTGGAAGCCAGTTAAAATGAAGAACAGCAAGCAATAAGAAGTGTTCATTAGGACAACACTAACACTTATGGATATTGTTATCCTATTTTGAAGGATCAGGATATCTATAGTCTCCAGAAACATATGTGTCTTAATTGTTTTACTGCAAATTCACTTATATTCCTTGGTTAAAGGAACTATTATTGAATTGAATTGAAATTGCTTTTCTATATCGCTTCATATCTCTGATGAGGTGGTGAAGTGTTAATGCGACTAGCATGCTACACCATAACCCAAAGTTAGTGGTTAGCGATTGGTTAATCGGCATTACTCTAACACTTTGAAGGTAACATCCATTCATTTTTGCAGTGCATTAAAGAGTTAGGTACACAAATCTGGCAGAGCTGTGTGAGAAGCAAATGGCTGATGGAATTAATAGATATTGGTATGCTGCAAGGGTATGGTTTCAATCAAGAGAAAATTAAGACAGACAGACATGCTATTTAGAGTAGTGCATATAAAGTAGAAGCATGCTGAAGGTACAAGGGAAGGAGAGGGACATGCAAAAGAAATAAAAGAGGACAATTAAAAGTTTTAATCATGGTCAGTTTTCATGCAGCTTTACATGAATATAGCAGGTGGAGCTTTTGTGATAGCATGAAATAAGTTGATCTAAACCTTTAGAAAAAGCTGTTTTAAATGCTGCTGATATGGGATGTGGCTTTTAATAGTCTTATTAGAGACACCTTACCATTCAACAGGTTGGTGGATACTTGCCGCACAATAAAAAACAAACTCTTTATGAGGGACTGTCACAACTGTAATTACTACTTGTCAATACCATTGAGAAAGTTAAGCTCTAAAATTGTTGAGGCTTGTGATGTTATTTCCAACTCTTATGCACACCACTCCACTATATGCAATGCAAGTAATACTTTCAAACCCAGTAAGGACCCTTATGTGTACCTACAACAGCAGTGTATTGAATACTTTAAACTATGGTTACAGTTTATGCAAATGGTTTTACACCACGCATAAACTACGGATATAAATATATGTTAAGTAAACACCTCATAAGGTAACAAGACAGTTAGTAAACATGTTGCCGCAATCATTAGAAACTCCAGTGCATATTTACTAGCCCATTCAGTACCTAGTTAAGAAAAGCACCAGTAATTACATTTGTTGGTTAATGGAACTATTGTATGGGTTTCACACAGGATTCTACAATTTTCGAGTAGGCTACAATATATCTGCTGTTTGTTATACATTATAGATGCTCTAAGGGGTATACTCACAAGAGCATGTGCTAAACATCTCCAAAAAATGCTAACCCACCTTTACACATCGCAGCCTATCGCTGGAAAATAACCCTGTGTTAATTAACCCTGGGCGTAGTGAGCGTAGTGGGGCTACGCAAAGCTATGCAACGTGGGTGAGAAACTACGCCCACCTGCGCACTTTGCGTAGCCCCACTACGCGTCGCATGCCCCCCTCCCGAACATACCTAATTTTTAAGAAATGGGCACATAAAAATAAATAAAATACACTTACCTTTGTCCGCGGCGTCCCGGGGCTCCCTCTGCTCGTTCACGCCATTCATGCCTCCGTCTGCTAACCAATGCGCATGCGCGGGCGGCTGGCATGCGCATTTCTCACGAGAAATGCGCATGCGCGACCGCCCGCGCATGTGTATTGGTTAGCAGACGGCGGCGTGAACGAGCAGTGGGAGCCCCGGGATGCCGCGGACAAGGTAAGTGTATTTTATTTATTTTTATGTGCCCATTTCTTAAAAATTAGTTATGTTCGGGAGGGCGGGAGGGAGGCGGGTGGCGGACAACTTCGCTACGCCCAAGGAGTGGGCGTAGTGTTGCCTGCTTCGCCTACTTTGCAAAGGGCCAAGTAGGCAACACTACGCCCACTTCGTGGGCGTAGCAAAGTCCTTCGCCCAGGGTTAGTGGTAATGTGGAATTCACAACAAGGCGGTAGCATGCGATAGCCTGCTGAAACCGCGGCCAATGTCCATGATACAACCACCTTGACGGAGATTAAAACACAAACCACAACACAAAAAAAACGTGCGAAGAGCCCATTCGCGATGAGGAAAGCAGGGATAAGCACCGCCAGGCCCACAATACACACAGCAGGCGGGAATAAGCACAACAAAAAGAAACAATCCAAACAGAAAACAACAGCAAAGCACAATGGAGGCAACCCAAGGCAGTATACAACCCCACAAGCCCCATTGGCAACAAAACATTGTACACGGTGGGCCATCTTGGACAAGGTGAATGCAGCCTGAGAGTGGAGGAGGACAATGGAAGAAAAACAGAACATCCAGAATGATGCGAAATGCGCTAACAATCAGAAACACGCCGACAATAAGAAGGTAGCAATGCACACCGGAGGTGGGAAGCCAGCGCCACAACAGGAGCTGGATGACATGGTGAAAATGGTGTCCACCACATCAGTCTGGAGACAGTGGCAGGACTTGGGGACCGGAGACTGCCCAAAACATCAGACACAACAGCAGCAGGGAGAGGAACCAGCAGGTACCGAGGGGACGAGGGGAGATGGGCACAATGGCACACATGCACAATTAAGCACAGCACAACTGCAGACAAACCATACCCAAGAGTAACAACACCAACCAAGAGCACAAGTCACACAACCCCGCAACATCACACCACTGAAAAAGCACAGAAGTGAAAACCACACTGTCTGAAAGGGAGAAGGGTGAGCCAAATCTGAGCTGAAGGGACATCTCATACACAATGCAGCACATACACATCGGAAGCAGAGCACCCCAACATCGAACACAATGTGGCATAAACACCAACATTTGCACAACTGAACACAGGACACAAGTGCACCCGCCAGGTGCCGGTAAACGGCCATACACATCTGGCTAAGCACGAAACAGGGACATTCCAATTCACAAGCACAAACCCACAGTCCTGATGGGGTAGCAATGCACTTATGGCAGGAAGCCAGAGAGTCCATGACACACACATTGGCATACAAATCAAGGCACAACACAGTTGGAGACAAGTGAAAGAGCGGAAACTTTATCAACAAATGCGTTCCAGTACAGCCAAGAGAATTGCCCCGATATGCAGACCAATGCAGCAGCATGTCTGAATGAGGAACGTAGGAAAGCACCCATTTCCATCTCGGGAGTGCATCACCAACTCAAGTCAGTGCCAACCCGCGTCAGTTGTCCGTGCACGGATCATGAGTCCAGGCCAATGCAGGCATGTCCACTGTCGACTTGGGACATGTGACCAGATACACAACATGCAACCAGGTGTCGGGACAAGTGCAATGGGTCACATCCAGTTGTGGCTGCAGGTACCTTGTCACTCGTCCATGAAAGCGAGTGCAGCTGCATAGGCCAACATCTCCAATGAGTGGTCGTCCACCACATCTGACATGTTGTTGACGTAATCCATCAGCTGAGTCAGACAGATGTGCTGACTCCAACCACTGGCCCCAATGTGCACCAAAGCCCAATCGGGTAGTTGCTCAATGTGCTCACTGCACACAAGGACTTGTGCAATCTCCCAGGTCCAGTTTCCATCCTGCATGCCAAACATCCATGCTTGCCATAAACAGGCACCACGGCGACACTCCAGGTCATGGGCCAACAGGGGGCGCGCACACAGGTCGTAATCCAGGTCAGCTACTTTTAAGTTGGAGAGAAAGACTTCCATGGACCACTCGAATATGCACGAGCGACAATGCAACACAGGCTGAATGCAGGTGACGTCCACAAGGCGGAAGCTCAGCCGGTAACTGATCCGCAAGATGGCCAACGGCAGTGCCCCCAGTACATGCAGCAAACGTGCATGGTACAGGTCCACGTGACTAGATTCGAGCATGTGTCTGGAATGGTCTGCCATTGCGTCAGTGGCTCTGCTAGAAGCGGCACCAGTTTGCCCTGCGTCAATCCTGTGGATGAAATGGCACAGCTCAGTGCAATGAGCAGTGTCTGTGTGCAGCAACTGCAGGCCTGGGGTGGGATGGGAGTACATGTGAAGGCCATTTCACGCATGCCATCAATGACCCAGGACTTCTGCGTGTGGGATGTGTACATGTTGGTCTCACTTCGGGTAGTGCGTAGTGTGGGAGTCACAAGCAAATGCTATCGTATCTGTCAGGGTGTGCCGGCCACATGCAAGTCCTGCTCGGAGCTGCAGATGTGCTACAGTCTAATAGTTCAAAAAACCTTTCATCCATACAGTAACTTCACCATCTGCATGCATACAGGAGATGTACAGAGGCCAGTCATGGGTGTGGTGGAATGTCTGCGACCCTGGGAATACCGTGACGCTGGCCTTTGAAGGTGTGTGGCAACATGAGTGTAGGCCAATGGACCGGACATGGCGGGCACAGGTGTTCAGCCCATGTCTGGCTGTGATCGCGCTGCAAATGAGGCCAGGCAACTGACTCATGCATCCGTAGGGCTGAAACACATAAGACTTGGAATGCATGTGCCAAGACCCCGAGAGATTTTGCGCTCCCACATGTCCCCGTACATGCGGGCCTGCCCTCCTGGTGCATGCTACATTGCAACATTGACTACTGTGGCCCTGGGGGTGACTACACCCCAACACAGAGAGACACTTACCGCACTTCTTGCCCAAGGCCAGGTCCGAGCCACGCCCTGCTCCTCCTGCTGAATGAGCACACCCCTGTGCTGACCTGACGTACGCCCGACCAGCTCACACCACTTGTGCATGCAGGGGTGTGTGTGCAAAGCTACATATCCAGGGTCCCTGCCAACGCTGAGGTGACATGGTCACGTCCGCTGAAGACAGCACACTGTGATGTTGCAGGGCCCGTGCCCATCATGCTGACACAATGACCACATAGACACACTTGCTTAGATGGTGTGAATGGCTACAGGCATGTGTGCACTGCCACATTTATTAGCAGGAACACATACCGAGTGACACCTGTGTTGGATGTGTGTGGGGTGTGTGCACACAATCCGGCAAGGGCTGCCTGGTGGAGTCAGAAATCAACAACAGTGTAGATCGCAAAGGACACAACCATTTAACCATAAAGGCCCCATGACTTGTGCTGCACAGAGGTAGTGACCCCGGATGCACAGCGTCCTGCACGGGCTTACCGCCATGGGACGCTGACTTGTGGGGCACTGGGGTAAGGGCAGGAGTGCAGAGCAGGTTTCCATAGATGTAAAAGGAGAGGGTTGTGGAGTGTCTCGGTGGACATTGGGAGGTGTACCCCAAGGCATGATGCAGACAGCGGGCAGGACCATGCTGAAACAGTCACTATGGTGGAGCTGAATGGAACAGACACATGTCGGACACCATGTCCGGTACAGCCAGATGAGGATGCCGGAAACCATCAGGCCATGGACTCAGACGCCACCAAGGTCCAACCAGATAGTGCTCATGACTCATTGTGCACAAAGTTTGTGGCACCAGTGCTGTTAGGGGATGCCATCTTCGAAGAGGTGTGTCCAGTGGTGTGGACTCCTCCACGTCTTACCCAAGACACAGTTCCACATGTGTGACCTGCTGGTCCGCAGGGTAGGCCTGAGCCCTAATCCACGGGTCCCTGTTTGGCATTGAACAGGGTTAGTGGTACCACGTGTGGCCGTCTGGCGTTGAACTGGGTTAGTGGCACCACGTGTGGCTGGCTGGCATTGAACAGGGTTAGTGGCACCACGTGTGGCTGGCTGGCGTTGAACAGGGTTAGTGGCACCAGGTGTGGCCGGCTGGCATTAAACAGGGTTTGTGGCACCACATGTGGCTGGCTGGTGTTGAACAGGGTTAGTGGCACCACGTGTAGTAGGCCTGCCATCTGGAATCATGCCTCACTTATCGAAGGGAGTCTGCCATTTAGGACTCAGGACACAGTTCCACATGTGGGACCTACTGGGCCGAGCAGAGGTCGCGGGCTGGTGCTTGGAGCTTGCACCAGTATGTGGTGGGCCCTCTTTGACACACGCTGGTGTAGGCAGGTGAGCGGAGCCTCGTTGGTGCACTGGGGCAGGCATGACGGGTCTGAGGACCAGTGGCCTGTTTTGCAGCAGGCGCTCAAGGATGCAGGCCATGCTGCGCTTGGCACAGGACTCGTGGCGGGCTGAGAGGCGCCGCTCTAGCAGACGTGTGGTCCATTCCAAATGAGAACCACGACCAGTGCAACAGGCTTTTTGTTCACACCCCTCCATATGTCCATTTCCGTGGTTTGCACTCTGCGGTCTGTCGGCACCTCCATGCCACACCTGGCATTGGGTAGTGTTGGATTTGGCCTTTTTTGCAGGGTCGTCCCAGAACTTTTTGCCATCCTCCTGTATTTTGTCTCACCTGTTTTTGTTGGTTTTACGACTCTGGGCACTTTACCACTGCTGATCAGTGCAAAAGTGCATATTCTTTCCCTATTGTAAATTGCTGTATGTAATAGTGATTCCATGATTGGCTTGTTTGGTTTACTTGTCAGACCCTAGTACAGTGCACTGAGTGTGCTCAGGGCTTCTAGATCCAAATGCTGCTGGGTGACTTGCAGCACTGGTTGTGCCACCCACAGAAGCAGCCTTTTAAAATGTGTCTAAGGTCTGCCATTGCAGAGCCTGTGTGCAGGCTGGTGCTGTCATGCTGACTGGGCAAGTGCCCCCACTTGCCAGTCCCTATACCTTCCATTTTCTTCATATCAGACACCCCTATGGTAGGCCCAAGGGCAGGGTGCATTGTAAGTATAAGGGAGGACCTGCCCTAGTGTGTGTGGCATTTCCTAATAGTGAATTAAAACCATTTTCGTTTTTCACTATTGCCAGGCTACCTGTTCTTCATAGGCCAGAATGAGCAGTTAGATTATTACATTTTATAATCCTAACTGATTAAGGGAACATGGTAGAAATTCAAGTTTAGTATGCCTGAACTCAGAATGATAAAATACATCTTTTATTTAAGTTGGTTTTAACATTATGTGTTTGAAAATACCACTTTTAGAAAGTAGATATTTTCTTGTCTAACTATCCAAGCTTGCCTCTGCTAGGTTGTGTATTCCTTGTCTGGAGTTGGAGTGACAGGGCTGGGAGATTCCAGGAGACAGGGTGAGTCCGCCCAGTGGTGAATAGAAAGATCTGCATCTAGATGGGAGGGAGGAGTTGCACCTGGGACCTGAATAGGACTGTGCTCGCCCCCCACAGTGCTCGCTCCACCCCCTGTGGTGCATCTAATGTCTCTACCCTGCACTGTGAAAGGAGAGAAGGAGTCATGTCAACAGAGTGCTCCAGGGCTATGCCTTCCCTCCACAATACTGTGGGGCGTCTGATGTTTCTGCACTGTGAAAGGAAAGATGGAGTCTTGTAAACAGAGTGCTCCAGAACTGGTTTGGACTGGGCAAAGGCCCCTCTCCCCTCAGAGGACAAAGGATTTGGGGTAGAAGTATTGGGACCCTGATCCCAAGAAATTAGATAACTTTTGGACTACAAGAAGAAACCTTTTCTGGAGAAGACCCTGAAGAGACTGAGGAGAGACTATTCCGAAGCTGAACTGCTGCTTAGGGGATTGGCCTGCAGTGGTTGCCTAACTGCCAAAGGAAGGAGAAAGGAACTTTGTGTAGTTTGCTTTCAACTTGTAAAGGATCTCCAAGGGCTTGGAAAAGAGTTTGCCTCCTGCTGAAGTCTCAGGGACAACAGACTTCACCCCCCAGCTCCCCAGAGTTCTTTGAAAGTGCCTGCTGCTGTTTTGGGCCTTCGGAGCGACTGTGTGTCGCAAGAAGCTGAAAGCGTGACTCAACAAAAACGAAGCGCATCGCCGTCGCTGCTGCCGCCATCGCATTTCTGAACAAGGATGTCGCCGATGGAGTTGTCGCTCTGCACCGCATCGAGAGAAGCGTCTCGCAACGAAGAGGGAGCGTGTCGCTGTTGCTGCTGCCTGCCGTCGCACTTGTGAATAAGGGTGTCGCCGCTGGAGTTGTCGCACTGCACCGCATCGAGAGAAGAGTCTCGCAACGAGGAAGAAGCGTGTCACCGACGCTGTTTCTGCCGTCGCACTTCTGAACAAGGGTGTCGCCGCTGGAACTGTCGCATTGCACCGCATCGAGAAAAAGCGCCTCGCATCACCCGAGAAGCGCGCCGCCGTCATAGCTACTGCTGGATGAATTTCTGAACAAGGATGTCACCGCTGTAGTTGTCGCATTGTACGGAAGCTTCACGCAAACGTGGGAGAAGAGTCTCGCAGCTGAATCTGTTGCCGTCGCACTTCTGAACAAGGGTGTCGCCGCATTGAACCGAGAACTTCTCGCATCCACCGAGAAGCGTGCCGCATCTGGAAGATCTTCAGGTCTTTATTTCTTTGCACCTGAACTTTGCCGCAATTCCCTCGCTGCGATATTGCTTATCGTGGAAGCACAACGCATCGTAAGGTACATTGACTCAAAGTGTGGCATCTTAAGAACTGAGCTGAACTAAGATAAAACTACCATCTTAAAGTAACAGTATTGTGTATTTTTGTTGTTTATGGTCTTATGGTAAATCTATAAAAAGTATACTAATTTTTTATATAAAACCTTGTGTGGTGTCCATCTGTAGTGTTTTCACTGGGTTACTGTATGTGGTCACAAATGCTTTACACGTTGGCTCTGAGATAAGCCTGTCTGCTCATGCCTAGCTACCAAGGGGGTGAGAAGGTAATATTTTAGGAGTGTAATTCCCTTATCCTGACTAGAGGCAAGGGTCCCTATTTGTCACAAGTACCTACCTGTGCCAACTGTTCCGCTTGCCAATCTGCCCGACACTGCAGGAGTGAAGAATTTACCAGTCCACTACCCCCACCGCTGCCACCCCACCCTCGATTAAGTAATCAGGGTGATGGGCGACTACGATGCAGGGAGAAGGTGGGTAAACAAAACAGGGAGCGAAGACTTCTCAGGGAAAACAGCGTAAGTCCTTATATTAATCACAAAACAGCACTTCGACAGACCACAGCCATGATCTTTAAAAAGAAGCTAGTTATTTCTTAGGACTCATATAACAGCATAAAAACAGAACTGAGTGCACACAAAAACCCACAGACGCCCCTGCTTACCCAAGTTCTGTGGAAATAGAGGCTCCGGATATGCAAAGAAGTCAGTTTCTCTTCTTTGTAGACTCCACTTGTCCCGAGTGTGTGTTCAACAGCACATAATAAATGAAAAACGAAAATGAAGGAATTGGGAAGAGGAGGGAAAGGAAACGTAATACTAGAGTCTTGTCTCTTGGTATAAAGAAAACACCTTCTGCCAATAGAGACGTCAGGAAGGGTAAAAAGAGTCTCTAAAGGATTCTCCAGAGCACCCAACCCCCCCCCCTCCCAAAACCATAAACAACGAATTGGCCGCATTTCAGCTCCTTCGAGATTCCACCCAGATACACAGAACGAGGAGGACGGGATACAAAAATCCAGGAAGTCCAATATCAGACAATGAGGAGACACGCAGCCGCGTATCTCCGTAATTACTTCTCTGAAAGTCCAGGCAGAAAAACAACTCCTAAAGAGCCAAGGATCCAGAAGGAATCAAACACTAGCCCTTCAAATGAGGACCCAACAGCAAGGCACACGATCTTCAGTAGACAGGAACAAGAAGTCCCAAGGCAAGGGACCGTAAAAGAAACCAAGCACCGGTTTCCATTAGGTAGGTTCCTTTATGGGAGGCTAAGGGGCTATCTACAAGTTCCAATGTGCACCCAGTTAAGCGAACAGATCATACAGGGGATATCATAAAGGAATGAGCAGAAGGCCCCCATACCCTAATGCCCCTAATTCCCAACACCAACTAGAGACCCCCAAATCCAACAGGTAGGTTCACATTCCTCAGTCACTTGCGGCTCTCGCACATGCCTGCTCCATGCCTCTCCTCAGATTCTGCTATTGTGTGTCTGTGGTGCCATGCTGTGGCTGGGTTGTGGGCATGGCAAGGCTGAATTCCCAATGGAGTTGTGTTGTCGTGTCTGGTTGTTTGGCATGTTGTGTGTCATGTTGTATGTAGTTGTGCTGCATGCCCATTGGCAGTGTCATGATTTGCTTGACTGTCGGTGGCAGGGGCATTTCAGGTGGGTTCGCTGTCTTTGTGTACGCTGCCTCTCTGGTGTTCCCGGGGGGAGGGGCGGGACAGGTCCTGGGGGTGGTGGCGGGCCTGGGGTGGTTGGGGTGGGTGTTGTGGCCCTCATGGGTATCCGCAGTGCATGATCATTGTCTCCATGGCATCTGTGGGTCTTCAGGTGTGTCTCTGGGCTCCCTTTTATGCTGGAGGTAGTCGTCCTGCTTAACACCAGCAAAAGGCAGGTGTTAATTCCCTGCTGCTACTGCGGCTTATCGCCTGTTTTTTTTTTTTCACATCGCAGATCTGGCAGTTCGTTGTGAAATTGGTGTTGTGTTTTTTTCATGTGTTTTTGCACAGGAACGCCTACTCTGCATCTCATTAGGGTTCGTTGGTGGTGTCCACCATGGAGATACATTTTGGGGCAGTTATCGTGGTAATACAGGCGATGTCTGCAGTTTGCACCAGCTTGTGAATGGGGTGTTAGATTTATCTCCACTTTTGATGCGTTAAGGTGGAGATAAATCAGAGTTAAGTCCTTGTGAATATCCCCCTAGGTGTCAAGAGGAACAACTTAGTGAGTTTGAACCTGCAATGCTGAAATGATGCATAAAATAGTCCAAAACCTGAAAACTGTTAAAACACTGAAAAGTTAATAGGATTTTTGACCCTTATAAAATGGACGGATTAGGATGCCTACGAACTATTCAAGTGTCAAAGCTCCAGTAACCAGTCAGAGGGCCCTCTGGTCTAGGGTGTTTGGTGAGGAGGGGCCGCAAGTCGGAGCACAATTTACCTACATAGTCATTTAGAGGATAGCAGATTCAGGGCATGTGCTAAAACAAGCTGGAAGTCCTGTCTGTCAACCTTACACTTAATTCAGAATGGGGGAAACGCAAGGCATCCACTGGTGAATCCTTAGCTGGTTCTGTTGGCAGAAACATTTGACTTGGAGGTCTGTCTGGGTCATAGTGCCCACAGCCACTGTCTTTTACTTCAGATGACTGC
The DNA here is from genome assembly GCF_964261635.1 of Lissotriton helveticus. Classification (NCBI taxonomy): domain Eukaryota; kingdom Metazoa; phylum Chordata; class Amphibia; order Caudata; family Salamandridae; genus Lissotriton; species Lissotriton helveticus. The sequence continues at coordinate 1,107,241,428 of NC_136068.1, forward strand.
CATGAGAGGCAAAGATGACCCCTGGAAACGAAAACAATCAATGGTCGTCACACGTAGGCAGAAAATTGCCTGTATGTGAAGGTTATTGTCTTTTTTTTTGTATTTCACAATGTTTCATCTTTAATACCAGAAAATGCAAACACCTGATGGACAGGTGTGTCTCCATCACTTGTATACTCAGGCTTCATTGAGACCCAAACTGAGGAGTCTAGGTGCTCAGAAAGGGTGGCCGGCTGTTCATCTAGGTCGGAATCCCGCTGAGAGTCTGGGCTATGAGACGACTCCAGGTTGATCTGCCTGCCCCTGGAGTCTCAGCAGTTCCTTTGAGGAATCCTCAGGCTCCCCAGCAATAGCCGAGGGTCGCCATGACCTGTAATTTGATAGTGGCAGTAAGGCAGACTCCGTCACGAGACTGGTTCTATGGTAGCCTCCTCATATGGTTGAAGCTCTTGTGGCTTAGTGAGGAACCGAGTATCTCTGTCATAAACTCATGATCCCTGGAGAGTAAAAAGTCATGGAGTAAGTCCTTTACATGTGACTTCACTAAAGGTTCCTGCCCTGGGTTGCGGTGTGAGTTATTCAATCTCAAGGACAAAATCCCTCCTCGGAGTCTTTCTTTTTCAAGCCTACAAACTTCAAGCATTCAGCTCACGCACCTGACCAATCAGAAATATTCTTAAATTATACTAGCATCCTTATGTTCACACGCTCCTTGACTGCCTCATGTTGTCCATCCTTATTGGTAAGTGACCCTCTCTTACTTTCTCTTCCTCTTTGAATCCTGGCGTACCCACTGCCACTTTCTGGGGCAATTAGGGCACCCAAAGCCTCCTGGGATGGTGCAATGAGCTAAAAAACGGTGTTGGATCTAGCCCTGATCTCTTGACTGGGTGAGAGTACTCTGCTTAATTCAGAGACTCTGTCCATCACCACCCCTTGTTGTAAATAATTTTGTCCACCCTAAGCGTGGAAGGGTATACTCAGATGTGAGTCCCTTGCTCATTGCATCATCAGGATTCAAGCAAGCCGGGCCGAAGACGGCTGTAATGCCAGAAACCGGTCCCCGGAAGCTTGTTTCCTTCCCAGTGTAAGAATTGGCTTTTGTAGTCTGGTCTGCCCTGTTCCCATGATGCACTGGGCCAGGGACAGACTAATTTGCATACAGCCAGGTTCTGAAACTGGGATGGTGCAATGAGCTAAAAAACGGTGTTGGATCTAGCCCTGATCTCTTGACTGGGTGAGAGTACTCTGCTTAATTCAGAGACTCTGTCCATCACCACCCCTTGTTGTAAATAACCCAAAGCCTCCTACATCACACAAACGAGGCGTAGTACAGCATATCAACCCCAGTCGCACTCTCCTTCTCTCTTGTGCCACTCACCCTGTAAGGTAGACCCTTGCAATATTCATTAACTTTTTCATTGATGTCAAATGTATTGCTCGATCCCTAGGAGGTCATACAATCCCAATGTATGCAATAGAATAAAACAAGGACAGCACAATGTACAGCTTTAATTAACGCAATATCAAACTTCGGTAATCTGCGTAATGAAAAGGTCTGACTGGAAGCTCCAGTTGCCTCTTCCCTGTGGGCTACCTTTGCAAGCAGGTTCCTGTTTCCACCCCTTTTATAGGCTCAAGTCTAGAACCACTAAGCATCACGTTTTGAAGGGACTTTAACCGAAGGTTCTCCGCAAACTTATCTCTTCATAAGTAAAGCCAAAAGCAGAGCAAATGAAGGAGTATCAGACACTCTTCTGATCTCTTTGAAGTAAGTATCTCATTGATTCTGATCTCTCCAGTCTTCCTCGGTAATGGGTGTCATATCCTGCTTGGGTGCACCTGAGCCCGGAATCTAGCTAGCTTCAGAGGTCTCCTGGCAGACCCCTTTCCTAGCCCTTATTCCAACCTTCTGCATGACCTGCTCCTGCTAGGAGAGTGGCCTTCCTCTTAGAAGAGTCATATCCATTAGCCATCACGGGCTTCCCTAGGTAGGTTGCTGTGTGCCTCTGTGTACATGAACACGACGTATTATTGATCCAGTTACCGAGTCACTATTGTACTATTTAACTCGCACACTGTAATGTTCTGTCATCCTCAGTCCACACGACCCTTTCTCTATACGAGTCTGCATCTGAAATTGGCACCTTATAGATACTAGGCTGACAGGACCTGAAGAAAGATGCCTCTTGTGCTTGGGTCAAAGGTGGAGTGCACAAAGGTGCGCCAGTGGATTTTCCTTAGGACATCTTACCCTACTACAGTAACAGAAACAATACTGCTTGTTTATTTAGCACTTTATCTTGCAGCCTCAAAGCACTACAAAAAACACAGGGGCTAAAATCTCCAAATGAAGTTTGGAAATAGTGTCGATGTGGAAGAGACGACGAGTCCATCAGTGGAATTCAAATATGGACTGTGACTAGCTGGTTAAATACACAATTATCCTGAAGGCGCATTAACTCCCTGAGCTTTTTACCTGGCTCCTGAACAGTTTCAGGACCCTTGGTCCTCCTCTCATCGCCCTGTATGAGTCACTATAGTCACAGCACGCCCAGCCGCAACCTGCATTAACTACACCGTGGAGAGCTTCCGCTCCTGCTTGTAAATGGAAAACAAGACGGTATTTATAGTCGGGAGGTTCTCAAGGGCAAGCGAAGAATTAATGAAGGGGGCGGATAAATCTCTCGGGCAAGGAGCACAACTTCAACTGGTTGTTGCTCATTACTGCATTAATGTTTTTAGCATCACAGCAGGAGGCGGGGGAGTGGGGGGCGGGGGGGCTAGCTCGGCCAGCCTGGTGGTGCTGATGTCCAGAGCACCACGGAACTCTACAATCTATGGAATGATGGGGCGTAGCTTAGTCAATAATGTTAGGGGTTGTCAGTCTGAGATTTCCCAATAAGCATAAAAGTAGGAAGGGCTTGGCCAGCTGGCCGGGTTAATGGCCAAGGTTAGGAATATTAGTTTTGAATTGTTTAGAACAGTAGTGTGTCAGCACAGGGCCACAATGATAGCCCGGGCTACTTGGTCTACTCCAGTCCAGTTCCTCCGCACAGCAGTGACGGAGAGGGAGGCCAAGGAGAGACATGGGCAGAACATTCGTAAGGGGGGCAGTGAGAGCTGGGCTTTTAGTTATGCAGATCTTCAAAGAATATGGGGCATGCAGTGGATGCTCACAGTCCAGAACCCATACCCAGATTCACATGTTAGGCACCAACTGCCAGGTACACCATAGCAGGTATTCCTAATACTTCTAAGACAGTGGATACAGTGAATGGAAGTTGTACATTTCTCTACCTCCCATAATAGGCACAGCACACCATCAGCTATGTAAGTGTCCCTCATATAACAGGTACGGCTGGGCATAAACAGTACAAGGTTCCTTCCTTCACAGAACAAGTACAACACAGCAGCTTCAGTGTAAGCTTCACTCGCTCGCAAAGTATAGCACAGTATCTGCAGTTTTAGCATCCAGTTCTCCCAAAATAGGTACAGCACAGCATCAGAAGAGCAAGGTTCTCCCTCAAAGAACAGGCACACTACATCATCATCAGTGCAAGCATCCATCAGAACAGGTACAACATAACAACAGCAGAACAAGCTTTCCTCCCTGAGGGAAAAATTCTAGCACTACCTCACTAATATGGCCAGGTTTTGCCGGGTCCCCCTCTACCAGGCTGACACCTCACCTTTCAGCAAGGGACACCGGGTATCCTACCCATCTACCCCCTACCCCCGAAACATATATAATGAATCAATGCATACACATGACTTGAAATAGGGGTCGGATAACCCCGGCCGTATTTTATTAACAAATCAAAAAATCATATTTAAAAATTCAATAAATGTTAATATGCAGAAAACCCACACATATCTGTACATTTCAATAATTTTCATATACAACATATTTACACTTCTTTATGGCTAACCTTAAAATTTATCTAACACATAGCCATTCCAAACCTAAAACTGAAATATGTACAATCTTGTTTTTTGCATATCCCGGATCAGCCTACGTGCAGGGTCATGACTGGTTCCAACTACTTGCTAGGTCCCCCTTCTTACCGGACTGACCTTGATCAGGAGGCCCGGTTGCCCATCAGATTACTTCCCTCGGGCACCCCCTAAGCCCTGCAGAACTACTTCCAAGGGACTGACTTATATGCCAACTTGGGGCCCATGCTTCTGTGTGGGGATTGACCCAAAAGGCCTGCCAGAATCGGTACTTCCTACCCCTCACACCCTTCATTCTACTGGCCGTAAACACCCCCTGGAGTTTGATGAGAGACCACTGTCCCACATGGTGTTCCTTTTAATGCTGGGATGCCTATTAAAAGGTGGAAAAAACAACTGACCCATCATGATCTTACCGCCACAGGCCAGGATAATTGGCTGACTGTTTGGTCCCCCCTTCTGCCTCCAGAAAAAAGCTCATGCCCTGTCCCTTGCACCTACCATCCAGGCTAGCACGTTCTCTATACAGAATTCATTGCCTAGTTTAGAGAGGTGAACTCCGCCCTGCAGAAAAAAACACTCCCCCCTGATGCACCCTTATGCAATCGTGCGCAGTCTTGGGGACCAAATCAACTTATCAATCCTGTTATTGATTCTCTTGATGGAGTGATTCAAAGCCCACACCGATTCACCCCCTGCCATTGAAACCTAGGGATCATGTGAGACCATACCAGTACTGCCTGCGGGCACTTCTTGGCCAACCACCCCATTTCTGTGATCTGGGTCTCCAACACACCCTTCCTGCCCAAGTGCACCAGATCATTACCTCCCAGATGCACCATAACCACAGCAGGTGTCACTGGAGTCCTAGCTAACAAGGCACCCAAACATTTTTGCAACTGCCCCAATCTGAAACATCCTTGTCCAAGCAGTGACATATTGAAACCTGCCCGGCGGGCCCTTTCCGCGTAACTGCCTGTGAAAGAATATTGTTTCAATCTGCTCAGATATGAGTAACCTATAATCCAGAATTCTGTTCAACCTGCCCCCAGGTGGGAACCTGGATTGGGCGAAGATCCGATGACTGGCGCACAACGGCATGCTCCCCTCCTGTGGCACAGGATGCAGAAAATGTGAAAAATGTCAACCAATAACCAATCATTAGCCATTAACACCTCACAGCAGATGTAAACATACATATCTTTTGTAACCGTCAGAAGACCAATGCCTAATGCTCTGAACCTCATGCTCCTGCAGACCCCTAGTCGTGGCATCAGTGGCTGCCCCAATCCTGAAAGAACGAGTACCAAATTTTGATGGGTCCAAGCCTGCTGCCCCAAGCGCCAATGTCAATATCTTTCCAAAATGAAATTTCGTCAGTGGGGTCCCATCCTGATGAATGAAAAGTGGACCACCCGCGCCTTGTAGCCTGTACGCCAGAAAAGCCTCTAGATTGCTTATCGGACAGCATGGGCTCCTTTGGGCTCTGTGCAGAACAACATGGTCACCCCTCCCATTCTGGTCTGTTTTGGATCTAGGAATTGATAAGAATAAAGAGCCCCCCTGTAATTGAACATGTTCAAATTGAAGCCAATCTTGTTTGTTACATGGCACCAATTCTCCAACCCTGAAGGCGCCATAGAAGGTGAGACAAAAGGCAGCCTTAAAAGGTGAATCTCCCCCTTGGACCTACATACCTTCCCCAATACCTCCAGGAGAGCTGATAATGTCTCAACGCTAATCGGGTGCCGGACGTCTGGCTGGGAACCCTGCAGACGCTGCCAATTTTCCAGTGCACTTTGGACTGTGAAAGAGCCTGTGGGATCCCTATGCTGACAAACACTGCCCCATATCTGCCATTGTACGCATCATCGCCTCCATCCAATCTCCATCCTAGTGGGAACCTGACCCGTCTTTGCCTTAGGCGCCATCACCAAAAACAGCAACCAGCACCTACACTGGTCTAACACACAAAACTAGGGATCCAAGAAAATACGGCTGCTGGCCTTGTATCCCGGATTGAGGGCGCTTGCCTCACAACCACTAAATGTATGCACACCACCAATGTATGCTCACACAAATACACAGTGCCCTATAGTGGTAGCTTTGCCTATGATTTCTTTATTTTTTTATATATATAATATTTTTATTGATTTTTACATAGACACGGTGTACAGAGAAGTATGAACATATATAGCCTTACAAGGGCACGGCGCCGGTAAGTTGCATAGCTTTTTATACAAGGTTGCTCTTCATCATTCTTGGTGTTTGGTTCAAGTCCATTGTGCTGGTTATAGTTGTAAACATACCCCTGGTATGGCTCTGGCGGCGCAGAGCTTGTTCATACACATATAACATAAACACATGTAACATATAGGTGTTGGCAGTTGGTTGGTGATCGGCGTACGACATCCTGCCTGGTACTTTCTCTGCTTTACCCGTTATCTAAGGCGGTTTGAAAGGGTCAAGTGCTTTATCTAGGGATGCCCACATCTGTCTGGTTGGTTTCCTCCATGGAGTATTACTCAGAGCGCTGTGTTGTCTGCCCCGCTCAGGAATGTCACCCAGTTTATCCACCCATTAAAAGTCGCTTTGGCAGTGTTCTTCCATTTGGACAGTATAACCTTTATGGCGTAAGTTAGTAGAAAGTCTAGAAGGTTCCTGTCTTGCAGTGTGGCGATCTCGGTGTTAAAGAGGGCTGTTGTCAGAGTATGGAACTCTCTCTTAAGGTTGCAGCCTAGTGTTTGGTTGATAAAAAGGAAGACTCTGTCCCAGAATTTTTTTACCTTGCTACACTGGAATATTAGATGGGTCAGGTCCCCTGTTGCCTTATTGCAGTTCCAACATTGTTCTCTCTGAGGTTGAGTTTTGCCTGCTTTGTTGGAGTCCAGTGTGCCTGGTGCAGTAGCCAGAATTTGCATTGTGCGAGTACTGGTGAAATTATATTATGCGAGGGGGAGGTCCACAAGTATATTAGTTCTTGTTCTGTGAGGGGTCTGCCTATCTGGGTTTCCCAGTACTTTTTGTTTTTGTCATTGAGTTTTGAGGTAGTTGGTCGAAGGAGTTTGTATATGTGAGATATGTGGTGCCCCGTTTTGTTTAGGTTTTCTGTGAATTTGAAAATTGAGGGGGTTAGGCTGCTGAGGTTCGCCTTTGTGATCGTTGTCTTAATGGTCAGAAAGTTGTATAGCTCCGCTTCCGAGAGTTCGAACTTTCCCTTTAAGGTGTTGAAAGTGAGGGGACTGCCAGCTTCTTCTAAGTGTGCTGGGTGTGAGATGCCTAGAGCTCTCCATGATTTTATTTCTAGTGTTTTCCCTCTGTATCTTATTTTCGGGTTATTCCATAATGCTATCCATTTCGAGTTCTTAACGCTTACTTCTAGTTTCTGATCTAGTTTGAGGAGGGCCGAACTTGTTGCCTTGAATATCGGGTTACTCTTCATTGCCTATTTGTTGGCTGTGAGGATGGTTAGGGGGTCTGAGTTGTCTAGAATAGCTTTTTCTAGGACCAGCCAGGTTGGTGTATATTTCTTTTTTTGCGAAGCCCAGTGCAACCCTTGTCTGGCTATGCAGGCCGTCTGAAATGTCTTTAGATCTGCTAGGTTCAGGCCTCCTAGTTCTTTTCTCAGTCTAAGTTTTGGTAGTGCAATTCTGGGTTTTTTACCTCTCCAGATGAACTTGTTTATTGCTTGATCTATCTTCTTGTGGTAGTCGTCGGACATTGTTAGGGGGAGCATGCTAGCCAGATAGTTAGCTATAGGAGTAACCATCATCTTGACTGTTTCTATCCTTCCCCACCAGGTAATAAATTTGGGTGACCAGTTTTCTAGCATGTCTCTTATTTTTGTAAGTGTCCTTTTTTCGTTCAGGTCTAGGGTGAACTTTAGGTCTCTACCAAAGTTGATACCTAGATATTTAATAGATTGTGTTTGCCATACCAGTCCTGACTTCCCTAGTACATCTTTGGTCGTGTATATGTTCATGGGCATGCATTCTGATTTGTCTTGGTTTAGTTTGTAGCCTGAGTGAGAGGCGTAGGTGTCAATGGTGGTCATGAGTGCGGGTATGGATGCTGTGGAGTCCTCTGTTATTATCAGTAGGTCATCTGCGTAGGCCGCTAATTTGGCTGTGGCATTGTTGATGGAGATGCCTGTTATGCTGTCGTTGTTGATAATATCTTTGATCAGGGGTTCTAGAACAAGTAGGAACAACAGTGGGGATAGGGGGAACCCTTGCCTGGTCCCTCTTTGAAGGTCAGAAGGGGCTGAGGTTGTGCCGTTAATTGCGATCTGTGCTTTCGGGCTTTTGTACATGGCCATGACTCTCCTAGCAAACGTTTCTCCTAGGTTGTATGCTTGTAGGCATTCTTTTAAGAAGTGCCACGACACCCTGTCAAACGCTTTCTCTGCATCAAGCGCGATTGTGACTGCTGGTTTCTGTGTTTGTGTGCAATGTTCTATGACTTGGCAGAGTAGTCTGGTGTTGTCACTGGACATCCGTCCTTTCATGTACCCTACTTGTGTATTACCTATTAGTTGTGGTAGCAGGCTGCTTAGTCTAGTGGCTAGTATTTTGGCGTTCAGTTTGCAGTCTAGGTTAATGAGTGAAATTGGGCGGTAGTTCTTTGGCCATTGTGGGTCTTTATCCTCCTTTGGGATGACTATAATGTTTGCCTGTGCCATTGTGGCAGTGACTTCCCCCGTTTTCCCGCAGAAGTTGACTCTTTGCAAAACAGGCGATTGCCGCCCTGTGGTGTCTGGCGCATGCCACAGAACACCCCCATCTCTCAATTCCCTCACGAACAATATGACTGCAGATGACTCATGCCAAGCATTCTTCCATCCATCCCCAAGAAAATTGCTGTATGTGGTAAAAGCCCCCTCATAAGCTCGCTGGGCTACCTGCCACGAGGTCCGATAGGTTGGGGAACCAAGTTGCCATGGATGCTCTGGAAAAGGCGTTGGACTTCCCGCTGCTCCTGGTTGGTAGGACCTGAAAACCTGCATCTTAAAACGAGACAGTGCATCAGCAGCATGGTTAAGTACCCCATGGACATGTCTGGTCCTAAACAGCATGTTTAATATCATGCATTGAAGTACTATTTCCTTTAACAAGCGAAGCATCATCCTACAATCAGCTGGCTGCTGATTAATGCACTCCCCTACTGACAAGTTATCAGACCAAAAAACTACAGATTGATTGCGGAACTGGTGAGGCCATATGGTTCAGGCCACAAAAATGGGAAACAATTTGAAAAATCCAATGTTATCCACCAGGCCAGCATCCACCCACCATGCTGGCCAACGTTGTGCTGCCCATTCAGGGCCCAGAATGGCACTACAACCCTTACTGCCAGCAGCATCTGACATTAAGACAAGGAATGGGCTGGACCTAGAAGGGCTGGGCCACACTACAGTGCAGCTGAAATGCCCAGGAATGCCATCCAAATCCACATATCCTGCTTAACCTCGCTGGACAACTGAATGTGGTGATGTTTCTCTTTCAAACCCGACATCGCCTGTGCAATGGAACGCAAGAATGGGCAGGCCATGGGTATGATTTTCAGGGCAAAATTAAGCATTCCTCTTACCTTCTGCAGTTGGTGTAAGGTGACCTTTTCTTTGCTCAGGCATTCCTCCAATGCTAGAGTGACATACTTCACTTTTCCCAGTGGCAGACATGACACCCCATTCACTGAATCCAGCTCTATGCCCAGAAACTCTATTTGTGTGTCCGGTCCCACTGTCTTTCTTGGCGCCAGAGGGACCCCAACATGTGTGCACAAAATCTTTCCTGAGCTCTCCCACACTCCTGAGACCCTGGTGCCCCCAACAACAGGAAATCATCCAAGTAGGGCACCACCCACTGGTGCCCAGTCACCTGCCTGAAAAACCATTCAAAGAAAGAGCTGAATTTCTCAAAATAGGAGCAACAGACAGAGCACCCCATGGGCATGCATTTGTCCATGTAGTACTACCCCTCTAGTTGCAACCCTTACTGATAGAAGTCTTGTGGATGAACTGGCAGTAAATGGAAGGCTGATTCTATGTCAGATTTTGCCGCTAATGCACCTGGACCAAGCCTTTGCAACATCGCAATCGCCTGATCCAGTGATGCGTACCCCACGGTGCACAGAGCCCCGTCAATAGCATCTTACAATGATTGGCCAATGGGAGCAGACAAGTTATGGATCAAGTGGAATTCCCCCAAATCTTTTTTGGGTACCACCCCCAGCGGAGAGCAAACAAAATCTTCAACCGGTACCGTGTCGAATGTGCCAGCTAATCTCCCAAACCCAGTTCCTTCAACACTTTAGCTGGTGCCATAGACTTGTTGTCCCTCACCGACTGTTGATTGCGGCAGTAAGAGACCCCAAAGTAGCCAGGTGCAGGAATCCTAAAACCATCTTTGAAGCCTTCTAAAAGAGCTGGGCTGTGTTTGGGCAACAGTATTTATTCAACCAGTGAATCAATGCCATTGTTTTCATCGGTGAGTGAGCCTTGCTGAGCAATAAGTCCTCATTCCTGCTTTTTACCTCCTCTTTATTTTGACTTTTTGAAACATTTGGATTCAGGATGGGAGGAGAGGCCACAGAAAGAACATATGTGCCTGAACCTGCATGAGCCCATGGGCCTGGTGTAAGTCCGCCTATTGAAATCCCAACATGACCCCTTCTTGACCCCACCTCCTGCACTATGCGGTGCGCCTGATCAAAAGGACTACACTCGTGAAGTGTCCTGGCTGGCAGTTTTCATGTGACGCAGCCACATGATGGCTTCAATCTGATCACAGGTTAAGCCCAGATCAGTTGCCTTCGCCCTCCTGAATTCTGTGTCATATTCCTTCCATCCCACTCCCCATATTCATCATGCTCAACGGTGATCCTATTTTGATAGCACGCCTACTGCACGCCTTGTCCCGATAAACGCTCCACCAGTATTGAATGATAATTGGAGAATGCCTTAATCCAATTTAACAGAGTTTCATCAATCTTCTTCCTGTGGGGCCAATTGCCCCAATCTCTTGGATGATCCAATTCCCTAATCTTTGTTGCCTCTCCTTCTCATCCTTATCAACTAACAAAGAAAACATGTTCAATTAATCCCCTTTCCAGATTTTTCTTTTTACCCCTTGCGAGATGTGTCTACCCAGATGCTCTAGGGATGAATGCAGCTCCCCCAAACCTAAACTCGGTAGCACTTGCAACAAACCTGCTGCAGTACCGTCCTGCTTCTTGGTGTGCTCGGCGTCTGTTGATGTGCCAGCTCTTGGGAGGTCAGGGACACCCTTGTCGTTCACCGTGCCACTTTGTCCTGGCCTGGTGGTAGCCCCTATTACAAGTATGGGGTGACCCGAACAAGTCTGTGGACCTGGGTAATGTTCAGTATAGAAAAACAGTGGTCCTCAAACCAATCAGTCTCAATAGTGACATTATTTATAGTGTTTTCTTAGTTACGAGCTAAAATAAATTCATGCTCGTTGGGGACAGAAATGCTCAAACATATAATTTTTTGCAATAATACAAACATACATATATTGAGAATTAGAGAAAATGGATGTGCAGAGACAACTTTGTTTGAAACAACATGAATTTATTGTCATTTCTTGAGTTGTTAATCACTAGACGTTTTAAAAAACAAAACAAAGGTTGCTCCAAGGGCAATGTGCAAAGAATTAGTCCTCGAACGTTTAAGTGGGTGGGGAAAGTATTCCCAGGGTGAAAACAATGAAGAGAAAATAGAAAGGTTCAGTGTGAGATTGCTCAGGGATATCAATCTTGGTGTCCTTACCCAATGCTAATTTACATGGTCTATTTACATTAATTTTTACAATCAAAGATTGTAATATTCTGTGGCACTAAATCAGTAAGGGCTGGGTGGGTCCAGGTACGTGGGTATGTGTTCGTCGACGTTTCGACTCAGCTTGTGGCATATGGGACAGTTTGCCTGCGAGTCTTCAGATGCTTGCCACAGATGATTCCTCTTGCCCATCTACTATTCTCCATAACCCTGACAAAGATTGCCCCTTATATCTGCCATTGTATGAATCATCACCTCCATCCACTCCTCCATCCTAGTGGGAACCTGACCTCTCTTCGTCTTAGGCGCTGTTAGATTTGGGGGTCTCTAATTGGCACAGGTAGGTACTTGTGACAAATATGGACCCTTGCCTCTAGTCAGGGTAAGGGGGTACACTCCTAAAATAACCCCTGCTCACCCCCTTGGTAGCTTGGCACGAGCAGACAGGCTTATCTCAGAGGCAGTGTGTAAAGCATTTGAGACCACATACAGTAACCCAGTGACAGCACAACAGATGGACACCACACAGTTGTATATTAAAAATAAGTATTCTTTATATTGACTTAACACAAGACTAAGCATGGGCGGATTTTGCGGATCCACGATTCGCGGATTCAGCGGATTCACGGATCGTGGATCCGCAAAATCCGCGGATTCAGCGGATTTGCGGATTTGGGGGCGGGGCTTCCTCGAGCGTGTGGGCGGGGCCAAACGGACGGGGCTTCCACGCGAGCGCACATGCCTCTTGTGTGTCTAAAAGGTCAGAGACCGATCAGAGCAGCAGATTAAGAGACAGAAGCCCCTGGTCACAGGAACAGCACGGGGGTTGTGCTCGTAAAAGTCAAAGATGCCCAGCCTCCCAACGCTCACGTTTTTTTTTGGGCTGCTGAATGAGTCACTGCATTTGCGCTTCAACTAGTTCCAGCGACCAAGTGTGTGTCACTATGCAATCGCGCCGAAGTGCGCAGGGGTCCCTTGAGTGAAATGTCCATCATAGTGGGTAAATGGCGGGAAGACGGTGCACACCTCGAGTGTGTGGGCGGGGCCAAACGGACGGGGCGTCCATGCGAGCATGCCTCTTGTGTGTATAAAAGGTCAGAGACCGATCAGAGCAGCAGATTAATTATTTAATTGTGCCAGGACCGTCGTGCCCGAATGAACCCTGCCCTTCATATTTATTCAAGACACCACTGTTGAAGTAATTTACGATGGCGCCGGCAAGCTGCCAGCGCCATCCTGCAAAAGTTACTTAATTAGCTTCAACAGGAAGCTCCAACTGCTAAAATAAAGCAGGCGCTCGAGCCCCTGCTGTATCTTATCTGTTAGAGCTTCCTGTTGAAGCTAATTAAGTAACTATTGCAGGATGGGCGCTGGCAGCTTGCCGGCGCCATCGTTAATTAGGCGCGCGCGCTTGAACTTTTGACCGCAAAATCCGCTCCGCTCGCGGATTGCGGATTTTCGGCAAATCCGCGAGAGTTCGCGGATCGCGGATTTGCCGAAAATCCGCAAAATCCGCGATCGGAGCGGATTTTGCGCTCATGCTTACACAAGACCACATGGAACAAAAATCCACAATACTATACTTAAGATGGTAGTTTTAGCTTACTTCGGTTCAGTTCTTAAGATGCAACACTTTAAGTCAATGTACCTTACGATGTGTGACGCTTCCACAACAAACAGTGTTGCAGCGATAGAAATGCGGCAAAACATGAAAATCTTCCAGATCCGGCACGCTTCTCCGATGATGCGAGAAGTCTTGGTTCGATGCGTAAACTGCAGCGGCGACACCCTTGTTCAGCGATGCGACGGCAACAGCCTCGCCTGCGGCACTCTTCTCCAACGTTTGCGAGGCGCTTCCATGCAATGTGACAACTACAGTGACGATATCCAAGATGCGATGGCAGCAGCTCCGGCGGCGGCACGCTTCTCAGTGGATGCGAGGTGCTTTTCTTGAAGCGGTGCAGTGCGACACCTACAGCGGCGACATCCACAATGCAGCTTCTTCCTCGATGCGAGACACTTCTCTCGATGCAGCGCAGTGCAACAACTACAGTGGCGACGGCAGCATCAGCGACAGCGGCACACTTCCTCGTCGTTGCCAGACGCTTCTCTTGATGCGTTGCAATGCGTCAGCTACAGCGGCGACACCCTCCTTCGGAGTTGCGACGGCAGCAGCTGCGACGCGCTTCTTCCTCTTGAGTCGCGCTTCCAGCTCCTTGTGACATGCAGTCCCTCAGAAGGCCCAAAACAGCAGCAGACACTTCCAAAGAACTCTGGGGAGCTGGGTTTGAAGTCTGTTGTCCCTGAGACTTCAGCAGGAGGCAAGCTCTGTTCCAAGCCCTTGGAGATCCTTTACAAGTTGAAAATAAAGTACACAAGGTTCCTTTCTCCTTCCTTTGGCAGTCAGGCAACCACTGCAGGCCAATCCCTCAAGCAGCACTTCAGCTTAGGGATAGTCTCTCCTCAGTTTCTTCAGGTTCCTCTCAGTAAAAGTTTCTTCTTGTTTGTCCAAAAGTGATCTAATTTCTTGGTATCAGGGTCCCAATATTTTTACCTCAAAATCCTTTGTACTCTGAAGGCAGTGGGGCCTTTGCCCAGTCCAAACCAGTTCTGGAGCACTCTGTTGACAAGACTCCTTCTTTCCTTTCACAGTGCAGGGCTGAAACATCAGATGCCCCACAGGAGGTGAAGCCAGCATTGTGGAGGGTAAGCACAGCCCTGGAGAACTTTGTTGACATGATTCCTTATCTCCTTTCACAGTGCAGGGCAGAGACATCAGACACACCACAGTGGGTGGAGCCAGCACTGTGGGGGGCAGGAACAGTCCTATTCAGGTCCCAGGTGCAACTCCTCCCACCTATCTAGATGCAGATCTCTCTATTCACCACTGGCCGACTCATTCTGTCTCCTGGAATCCCCCAGAACTTGTCACTCAAACTCCAGACAAGGAATACACAACCTAGCAGAGGCAGGATTGGATAGTTAGACAAGAAAATACGTACTTTCTAAAAGTGGGATTTTCAAACGCAGAATGTTAAAACCAACTTCACTAAAAGATGTATTTTATCATTCTGAGTTCAGGAATACTAAACTCGAATTTCTGCCATGTTCCCTGAGTCAGTTAGGATTATAAAATGTAATAATCTACCTGCCCATTCTGGCCTATAGAAAACAGGTAGCCTTGCCATAGTGAAAAACAAAAATGGCTTTATTTCACGATTAGGACAAGCCACACACACCAGGGCAGGTCCTACCTTATACTTACAATGCACCCTGCCCTTGGGCCTACCATAGGGGTGTCTGATATGAAGAAAATGGAAGGTATAGGGACTGGCAAGTGGGGGCACTTGCCCAGTCAGCATGACAGCACCAGACTGCACACAGGCTCTGCAATGGTAGACCTTAGACACACTTTAAAAGGATGCTTCTGTGGGTCGCAAAACCAGTGCTGCAAGCCCACCAGCAGCATTTGGATTTACAAGCCCTGGGCGCTCCTGGTGCACTATACTAGGGTCTGACAGGTAAACCAAACCAGTCAATTATGGAATCACCAAATCATACATTAGGGAGAGCATATGCACTTTAGCACTGATCAGCAGTGGTAAAGTGCCCAGAGTCATAAAATAGCCAACAACAGGTCAGAAACAATATAGAAGGAGGGCAAAAAGTTCAGGGATGACCCTGCAAACAGGGTCAAGTCCAACAGGCGCCATCACCAAAAACAGCAACCAGCACCTACACTAGTCTACCACACAAAAATAGGGATCCACAAACATATGACTGCTGGCCTAGTATTCTGGAATGCAGCCCCTTGCCTCACAACCACCAAATGAATGCACACCACCAATGTATGCACACACAAAAACACAAAAACACAGTGCCCTATAATGGTAGCTTTGCCTATGATTTCTAACTCAGAGACCACAACCATTAAAACACCAGGATTTGAACATATAACCTTTACAGTAATAGTCAGAGACCTTAACCACTAGGACACAGTGACTTATTAAGGCTGAAAATAAAGTCCCCACACCAAAACCACTGGCGATGCAGTCCTAGCCCTATCAAAAAACGGGGCCCAAAAACGCTATCTGGAGGCCAATTAGGCCAATAAAATTGCCCCTTACCTCACTCCAAACCACCAGGTTACATTGCTGGCCGACCGAAAGCACCAAACAGCAAGAGCCACTCCCACAAGTCCAATCATGTGGGGCAGGTAAGTATGTACTCTAACCCACGTGGCTCCCAGCTGTTGTGCAGGTCAACAGAGAAACCCTGCCATTTGCAGCTCTGCCGACGATCGATCAACTGATGCTGCTCCGATGTGCTGTGCCGGCCTGTAAATAGAAAAGGAAAAAACAGTGAAATTGACTCTGTCACGTGCACTGTGTTGCATGAGGTATGCAGAGCAGCAAGGAAGAGACTGTGCTGCCACTCCAAACTTTTTTTAATAGGTGAGGTTCTCCTTAAACCTGTTGAAACGGGTCCCGGCAGGATCCGGGACCTCTCCCTGCCTCTCCAGCCCCAGAAGCACTTGAATGCTTCTGGGGCATCCTGAGATTAAGATAACCTACGCGAAGGATCAGAGGGAAAAATCTTTAAAGACCTTAAAGGATTGAATCCCCCTAATCTATTATTCTACAACAACACACAAATCCCTGGTCTTAGAAAACGTTTCTCAAAGAGTCAATCCCAAAAACAAAGCCACATTCGTCTCTGTCTAGATGCAGTATAAGAGGAGACAAAAACACTACAGAAATGAGTGAGAAAGATAAGCTTGAACCACCTTAGGATAATTGGTATCCCACCATTTGCACACTCGCGTGCCCAGTGTCATCCATCTGGGATTCCAAAACAACCGTCTTGTGTCCACCATTGATATCGAACGGGGGAGCAGAAAGATGCAGTTGTATCCTCTGTGTAGCTCTCACAAGGAAAAAGTGCAAAGGGATATTCTTTTTTCTTAAATGGTATTTGTTTGTGCAGTGCAAGAAAGTAATAAACAAGTGTAAAGTGTATTTTATAAAAAGCGATAGACAACAGTGGGATAGCGTGAAACGTTCTTTGGCGCTTTCTCTACTGTGTCGTCCTACTAAAAACAAAAGTGAAGAAGAAGGACAGCTAGGAATAAATCACTGTCTCAGTTGGTCAACATGTTTCAGCCATTAAAGGTGCATTTCCTTGGCTTTCTTCAGGACCTTAACATACAACACTATTGTCACTGATATTCTATAAACGAAAATACATACAGTTCTCACTGTGATGTAACCATATTCAAATCCTCCTTGGGGACATGATGTATTGCGACATCTGAAAGAGGAATATTTATAATAATATATCTGTAGCATTTTTGCTTCATGTCACACTGAATCTATAAATATTTCAGTACTTACCATTGTTTCTCAAAGGGTGGACCTCACCTCACTCGGCACCAGCTTGGGTATAATTGGGCCCCGCTCTGAAAAATAATAATCATGGCCCATGCAGCATTTTATGGACAACATCATCTGAACACATATTTACAACTTCAAAAAAGCCATCATCCATGTCAGACTTAAAACCCACTCTGTGTCTTTGTTAATTTATAGTTGTGTTCAGTGTCATGAAATCATCTACATTAAAACCTTGCTTTTGTGATCCCCCCACTCTCCTCCACAGCCGCAGCGAAGTGGCACGGGGCCCACCACATTCAAAACGCGAAGTAACAGCGTTAGGCAACAGAACAAATACTAGATGCCTGTTACTTTCAAATAATAACCGGAATTGTCACTCTTTTGTTATTTACAAAACATAATTCCTATACAAACATCAAGTGTATATTTAGATGTAAAAACGATCTAGCGAAAATCATTTACTAAGATCGGTATAAGTCCCTGAGAAAGTCTCTCACGTGTGTTCCCATCATAAGGATCGCTATCAAACTAACCTAAATCTTGATATAAGTACGAAACGGAAAATGCATTACAGGCATTAAGCTCAGAGTAGCCGTGGAAGAACGAAACAAAGGAAAAACAAAACAAGTTTGTTACTCCTTACCTCTCCATCGGTACCCTTCTGCCAAAGCCAAGCTGGAGCGGAGGTACCGAACGGGAGTCGCCGAGGGCCTTTTAACGATAGTAGCACACGTGTTGCTTATCATTACTATGGCTGCGCATAGTAAAGCCGTCATAGTAAAAGGACTACATAACCACGGCCCGTACGCCGGGAAATGTAGTCCCAATGGAGAATTTCAAGCCGGTTTGTCTATCTTTATTGTTCCATGTACAGCAGAACCACGTACACTGGTGTTAAACCATAAGACCGAAAGCAGGGTCGTTCATAAAATAACAAGAGCCCCTATGGTAATATCGTCATTATGAAAGAGATTACATTCATATGAGAAAAACCGCCGGGCATTATAACTAAGAGGTGGCGTTTTCATTCAGCATACGGACACATATAATAGTGCCGTCTTTATATTCAGGCAAATCTACCCGGAAAAGTGATGTACAGATAACGCTTACATCAGATGCGTCTTTATCAGTCCATACCTGTCAATGCACCAAGCATATCTGTATTAATGGGGTCTGTGGCAGAAATGTCCATGAATAACTTCTAAACCAGTCCTGGTCTAGGTGGCAGCGTGAGTGTTTATTTACATCAAACAGAGTCAGAGTTTTTGTAGAACTCATAATGGGGTCCTAACATAGTGTGCTGTGTGTCTATATAGTTCTTATACAGTTGAACAGTATGCTTCTGCCTACAAGGGTAAACTGTGATGTATGTTCATATATATACGGTGGATGGTCACAACCGTACGTTTAACTGGCCTTCATTATTAAATGGTATGTGTTACCCCCTGATGGTATTAAAGAGCGGCTCTCCTGTTTTAAAACATCATGTCTTATCATTCCACCATGGTAGATTGTTTATCTGTGGGGAAAATTACACATGGAAAACTACATCCCAAAGCCCTCTTCATTTCCTGGTGAGTGATGTCCAGGGAATAGCATCATTGAGGCCGATGGTGTCACTGGACAATCTGAATACCCATCGTTGTTCCTTTTGCAATAAAAATGTGGATATATCACTGATGTGGGATGGAATTAATGTTTTTTCTAAGACAGTCCACACAAAATCTTCTGGCTTGTGGTTACTGTCAAATAAATGTTTTGTTAGTTTCGTTATGGTTTTTTTACAGCGAAAAGTGCTCTTATGTTCCAATATGCCCAACTTGACTTTCCGTGTAGTCATTACCACGTACCTGTATTCACAAGTGCACGTGATCAGATAAATGAGATTGTCACTATTACAGTTGGTAAAGTTTGTTTGTATCCATGGTTTAGCACTTCCTATATCAATGGTTTTTTGAACGTTTAGTCTGAGCACATATACCACAAGAACCACAAGCCCAGTGACCTTGGACCTTAGGGAGGTTCCATAATGTGACATCCTTTTCTTGTGATGCGCCCACCGGACGTGTGTGAACCAGTCTATCTCTCAGGTTCGTGCTCCTTTTCAATGAAAACATGGTGGGTTTATCTTATCTGAGCACGAATTCAGGATGCGCCAGTGTTTTCTGATGCTCTTTTGGATCTTGTTGGAGAGGGCACAGAAAGTATGCACAAACGTCAATCTATCCATAGGTGTTTTCGGTGTTGGTACTTCAATCAGAGCTTCACGGTTATTGTTGAGAGCTCATTTCTTGGCCCGTCAGATGAGTTTCTTAGGATATTTCTTTTCTTCTAATTGGCTAATCAGATTTGTTGAATGTTCTTCAAATTTCTGCAGGGTAGAGCAGTTTCTCCCGTCCTAGAGCCTTTATCCACATTTGTGGACTATTTTCTACGTCCCTTGGTAAAAACGATGCCAACATTTTTGCAAGACACAAAAGACGTTCTACGTCCGGTGGGGGGGGTATTAGGATGCGCCCGCCACTGTGGTGAGCGCATCCTGCATTTGTAGCATTGTGGCGGGCGGTGCTTTCAGCACCGCCCGCCACAATGTTAAAAATGCACTAATGCATTTGCATTAACAAAGCGGCAGGTACCGCGCGGTGCCTGCTGCTTTGTTAATGCAAAGGCAGAGGAAACCACAGTTACCCCCCGTGTGCACACTCCACCTCTCCTTCACTCCGGAGGCCCGCAGGGGGCCTCCGAAGTGAAGACCGCATGCATGGAAAGTTATCTGTTTTGGCCCATCATAATATGGCTGGCGGTGTCTAACAGACACCGCCACCATATTAAACCTTTTCCGCCCCGGCCGCAAGGCGACCGGGGCAGAAAAGCGGCGCATGGTGTTTCCGTCCGCCGGGGACTCCCCAGCCACCCTAATGTGGCGGGGGGTTATTTCAGTGCAGATGGCGGGTGGATGCCCCCGCCAGGCCGGCGGTGGCTACCGCCAGTCAGGCGGGGGCATTCCGGCCGCCATCCTAATAGGCCCCTATGTTAGGACCCCATTATGAGTTCTACAAAAACTCTGACTCTGTTTGATGTAAATAAACACTCACGATGCCACCTAGACCAGGACTGGTTTAGAAGTTATTCACAGGCACTATTATATGTGTCCGCATGCTGCATGAAAACGTCACCTCGTACTCATAATGCCCGGCGTTTTTTCTCTTATGAATGTAATCTCTTTCATAATGACGATATTATCATAGGGGCTCTTGTTATTTTATGAACGACCCTGCTTTCGGTCTTATGGTTTAATACCAATGTACTTGATATTGCCGTACATGGAATAATAAAGATAGACCAACCAGCTTGAAATTCTCCATTGGGACTAAATTTCCCGGCGTACGGGTCGTGGTTATGTAGTCCTTTTACTATGACGGTTTTACTATGTGCGGCCGTGGTAAAGATGAGCAACATGTGTGCTACTATCTTTAAAAGATCCTCGGCGACTCCCGTTCGGTACCTCCACTCCAGCTTGGGTTTGGCAGAGGGGTACCGATGGAGAGGTAAGGAATAACGAACTTGTTTTGGTATTCCTTTGTTTTGTTTTTCCACGGCTAATCTGAGCTTAATGCCTGTAATGCATTTTTCGTTTCGTACTTATATTAAGATTTAGGTTAGTTTGACAGCGATCCTTGTGATGGGAAAACACGTGAGAGACTTTCTCAAGGACTTATACCGATCTTAGTAAATGATTTTCACTAGATTGTATTTACATCTAAATATACACTTGATGTTTGTATTGGAATTATGCTGTGTAAATAACAAAAGAGTGACAATTCGGTTATTGTTTGCAATCCACATACAAGTAACGGGCATGTAGTATTTGTTCTGTTGTCTAACGCTGTTACTTCGCGTTTTGACTGCCGTGGGCCCTGTGCCACTTCGCTGCGGCTGTGGAGGAGAGTGAGGGATCAAGAAAAGCCAGGTTTTATTGCAGATGATTTCATGACATTGAACACAACTATAAATTAACAAAGACACCGAGTGGGTTTTAAGTCTGATATGGATGATGGTTTTTTTGAAGTTGTAAATATGTGTTCAGATGATGTTGTCCATAAAATGCTGTATGGGCCATGATTATTATTTTTCAGAGCGGGGCCTCATTATACCCAAGCTGGTGCCGGGTGAGGTCCACCCCTTGAGAAACAATGGTAAGTACTGATTCTACCTTTGTACACATATAGATTCAGTGTGTCATGAAGCAAAACTGCTGCAGATATATTATTATAATTATTCCTCTTTCATATGTCGCAATACATCATGTTTCCAAGGAGGATTTGAATATGGTTACATCACAGTGAAAACTGTATGTATTTTCTTTTATAGAATAGCAGTGACAATAGTGTTGTATGTTAAGGTCCTGAAGAAAGCCAAGGAAATGCACCTTTAATGGCTGAAACATGATGACCAACTGAGAAAGTGATTTATTCCTAACTGTCCTTCTTCTTCACTTGCTTCACTTTTGTTGTTAGTAGGACGACACAGTAGAGAAAGCGCCAAAGAACGTTTCGCGCTATCCCATGGTTGGTATCCTGTGCTTTCTTGCACTGCACAAACAAATACCATTTAAGAAAAAAGAATATCCCTTTTGCACTTTTTCCTTGTGAGAGCTACACAAGAGGATACAATTGCATCTTTCTGCTCCCCCATTGGAAATCAAGGGTGGACACAAGACAGTTGTTTTGGAATCCCAGATTATGACACTGGACACGCAGGTGTGCAAATGATGGGATACCAATTATCCTAAGGTGGTTCAAGCTTATCTTTCTCACTCATTTCTGTAGTTTTTGTCTCCTCTTATACTGAATTTAGACAGAGTCGAATGTGGCTTTGTTTCTCTGATTGACTCTTTCAGAAACGTTTTCTAAGACCAGGGTTTTGTGTTTTATTGTAGCATCCTGAGATTAGCCAATCGTCGTTCCTAGGGGGCAGGCACTGGCCACGTCATCAGCCGTCACTAGCCCACCCCCCACAAAATGTTTCCCGGGGACCGGCACAAACCGCCATATTCGCGGCGTGCCCAAGTTCCCGATTGACACCTAGGGAAACAAGCTTTTTTTACATAACAGGTAATGCAAAGCCTGCCTCAAAAGTGAAAACATCCTTACCTATTTGATCTGTATGATTCACTACGGTTGTGTGGACTGATACATTTTATGGATTGCTGAGTGTGAACAGAGACTTTTAAAGCATGGGTAAAGTGTACAGAGACTTTTAAGGCATGGGCAAAGTGGGCTCTGACCCGGGGCCCGGGCTTTCAGGGGCCTACCTGATAGAGCCAGTTCTGTTCTGTATGACCTTGAACACTTCTTAAACAAATTGTTGAAAATACAATTTTCCTTTAATGTATTTTAAATGTGGGTGATGTGAGAGACATTTTGCAAAGAACTGTTATGTTTATTTTTCATGCAACATCCATAAAAAAGTTTCTTTTACGTCAAAACAGGAACTCACATATAAAAAAGGGAGGGTGCCACAGAGGTTATGTGCAGTAACATTAGTGAGCTGCTGCTGTGTTACAATATTGAAAGTACACATCACTATCTCTGAATATTTGTTGTAAACATATTTAGAATTTGGACCAGTCTGCCTGTGCCCTGTCGCTCACTTGGCCAAAGAGGGCATGAAAGAACTGAAATGAAATCATAAATTCCAAGCAGTTTTGAAAAGGGGCCCTCAAAATATGTTTGGCCAAGGACCCCCAAAATCCTTAAGAAGTCCTTGAGTGTGTAAATGGTTAAATGTGGATGGGTAAGTAGGGGGTGAATGGCTGTATTGATGTGTGAGTGGATGGAGGAGTGGTGGGTAGGATGTTGAGTGTAGTCAGTTGGGGGGGTTCAGAGGTGTGATGGCTCATGAATTTACTGTTGGATGAATGTTGAATTTATGTGAATGGATAGATGGATGAGTAAATATCTGTGGATGAAGAATGTATGTTAAAAGAGAATATCTATGGATTGATGGGTATTTGGGCAAAGGTGAGTCATGGTCAGGTTGTGTGTTTAAGCGTTATTAAAGATCACTTTTTGTGTGAGGTTTATGGCTATGATGTGTGGGTGGATATATGTGTGAATAGATCACATGTGTGCACGTGCAGATGGATCTATTTACCTTGATGCTACTGCGCTTGAAGCTGATCTTCTTGGAAAATTGTAAGCTGTAAAAACGAATTGTGACCTTGCAGGGAAATAAAGAACTGTGATTCATTGTCTTGGGACAATGAACCCATCTAATACCATTGAGAATCCTGATACTGCCAAATGACTGTGGCGTAGGTGCACTTATGTCTCATATTCCAGGTTTAGAAGATTCTGAAAGCAGCAAGCATGATGTCCTTCATATCAAGATGTGACTGTGACACAGCAGGCGGTAAAATAGAGACATTACAGAAAAGATCAAATGTATATGTATAGACACCCTTAACCTTCATCTAACATGTTCGATGACAGGCACTGCCAGGCCATGACCATACTAAGTAAATATTAGGGGGGTGTTCCATCCCATAAAAGCCCCTGAAGCTACCCCCTGCACATATTGCATGAGTCTGTGACCAAAATGGAACCTTGGAGTATGGCTGGGTGGGTCATGGTAACACTTCCTGCTCTGAATGCAGCCCACTAGCCTTCAGCTCACTGGAAAAATGCAATAGTAGCTCAGAGGCTTGGCCTGAGGATCCCTTTCTACAGCAGAAGTGGTGCTCTAGATAAACCTGGCAGTCCTTGTTTGACAAAACAAGACGTGGCATCAACTACGAGTCCTGTTAAATAATGCTATGGGTTGGTTTTGGGAACAACAACCTATTCAATATGAGTGTCTATCAGAGAACTGGTAGTTTATGATGGAATAGAGAGAAATCTTTAAATATCGGTACCCCTGATAAGCCATTAGGGTAGGGAAAGTGTCAGCCATTTTCTATGACTGGTTCTACTCCAGCCATACTGGCTTTACAGAGGAATCGTCTTGCCATACATCTCCATACTTTTATGTATTTCACTAGTCCCCTCCACCCCCGTGATCCGATAGGCAATTCTCATGCTTTGCCAGACAATGTCTAATTGGCGTAGGGAAGTTGGCATAATGCAGACCTGCTGCAGCTCCTGAGGTGCTTCGAGCAGTGGAACACTCTTCAGCAGGCCCCAATTCTGTCTAAGGCCTATGATTTGCTTTGAGATGTGGGAGTCTCAGATGACCCTCACAACAATATGGTGGTGGGGGTATCATTTTACATCATGCTACTGGGAGAGGATCCAGCTGAAATGGGTCGTTTGATATAGATCTCAATGGCCCATGAAGGATTTAGAGGACTGGAGTGATGGGTTAGAGGAAGCAACGTGCCTCCGAAGTATCTAGGCAGCCGCCTGCTGCTATTTCAGGGGTGGGAATGCATGACAAGAGCAAGCCCCAGTGCAACCCATACACTGTCGCTTTAGGTTAACCCTTTCAAATAATTCACAGGCTCCCGGCATAGACATCTTGAAGAGTTTCAGAAGGGCACAGACCTAAAGCTCAAGAGTGGGTATGTACACACAGTGGCAGTGTTGGATCATCGTTTTTGCCTCCAAGCGTCAATTCTGAAGCTGAGTTTTGTTGTATATGTCAGGCTTTTTCTCAAAGTCCTGTTGTTTGTAGGGAACACAAAGAAATTCCAAAGGTGATCTTGTATGTTCCCCCAAATACCCGTGGGGTACTGGATCTGCACAGCCTATGTCACGGAAAGGGTTAGCCACAGTCACTTTCTTTGGGATCACTGCAGGTAGCTCTATTATGCTACGGCTGAGCTTGATAGTTGGTGATAGTAAGGTCCACTGTGGAAACCTCTATGGCTCCTGAGATATGTGCCATACAAGAGATGGTGGATGTGATTCCAGAAACAAGGGGGCTTGGAACCAAAACCAAGGTCATAAAGTCAAGATATTTTGGAAAGTAAGTGCAACTATGTATATCCAGACCCTTCACAGCCTACCAAGACAGGGATGAACCTGATGCCTCTATCTAGTGGGCAAGGTCAGAGGTGGGTACAGGCTGTGTGAAGGGAAATATTCAAGTTATATCATTGGAGAGTAGGAAGAGCAAGCCTTCTAGACATGGTTGCACTGTTGGCTCACCCTTACCTCTAGATTTTTTGTGAAATCTCTTTCTTGAACTACTGATCTACTCCTTCACTACAACTAACCCTGTTTTTCCAGGCGTTGACCATGATATCTGTATAATGAGTGGGCAAGCAGTCTGGACACATCCTCATTCTTTGCACAGTTGGCCTACTACCTTTAAGATAGTCCATGCATTCAAGTTAAAAAAAAACAATTGTATTGATTCTTAGGTCACGGTATAATTAACAACATGTAAGAAGGCTGAAAGTAAGACACCCCAGCAGGAGAGTTAGGTCTGAGCAGCTCAGTCCATCTCTGAGACACGTCATCTGGCACTGTAGGATTGATGTCGAAGGTGGAACAGTTCTAGCATATCTATAAACAATCGATCTATCATCAACAAATAGCCCAGCCACACATCCGACTAAGAAATAATGTATCCCCTCTTCTATCAATAACTAACAATAGACATAGCTGCATAACACCAGGTACTGCAAGCCACAGGATATTGGCCTCACTTTCCCAGGTAGATTTCCCTGCTTCCTTCTACCCGTATAGGTAACCTGTCCGATCTTAGAGCGAGAAAAACACAATGTAGGCTGTGTTATGGGAATGAGTCAGTATGGATATTGCGCCAGACCTATGAGAGACATTAGTGGACTGATGTATAGGTGTTGTTGACATTTAAATTAGTGATGCAATTCAAGTAAAAAATGAAAAACTCCTGGAAGGACACAGTTTGTGCAAATATATAGCACGAAAAGTCAGGCTTATATTTTGTGCAAATACATGTAATTTCGCTGACATTTTGTATAGTTATGCAAAATCAAATTATGAAGATTTCACACTCACTTATGATATATTTAGTTGGGTCTCCTAACTTGGTCCTCAAAATCCAAGAATTATAACAATTGTGTGTTTACAAATCTTTATTAGAACTTTGCAATGATCAGAGCTCCACTTAAGGTAAAGTAATGGGCACTAATAATTGATACAGAATTCTGCTCTATCATTCCATTGTTTATATTTTTGTTCCTCCCTCCCCTAGAACATTCTACATAAGTGGGTGGAATGTTCTATTTGCTACATATCTATGCTGCTTCACTGTACCGGGGTCTTTCACAACAGGTATTGCTTTTGACAGAGTCTATAATGCTTAATTATATACTAACCTAGGCTACAACAACAGAAGAACAATTATGGTAATGCTAATTAATAAAATAGCACAGAAGAATGTTAGAAAACCAAATACAAAGTATATGCCTAGCATTTTATAAAAATCTAACTGTATCCTGTGTTGTATTTGCTGCTGATCTATGGAAATATGCCCAAATCTCCATTCACTTTCCTTTAGCTAGTCTGGAACAAGCACTGTACTCATGTGTGCAGGCATACAAGTCTATGAAATATTGCTTGGTTGTCCTTTAGAGTACCTCCTAGCACAGGATCACCTTTTATAGAGCAGAGTTGTTATTATGTTCTTTCACTAATAAAGAAACACTGTCAATCCTAATAGGTCTGGCTTTAAAGGAATGCTGTATGGTGATGTGAAGCATTACAAGTAGGGCGCCTGGTTTTATATTTATTTTTTTGACGTTTCCGTCTGTATTTATCCATATTTATTTTTGGCTAATTTTATCTGTATTTGTCCATATTTATTTTGAGTTTTGTGGAAAAATGAAGCTGAAATTAGTACATTTCCACATGTATTTCACCGATAAATATGCACTCATGCTTGAGTGCATTCCAAGTTTCAATGCTGTGAACACCCGCTGAAGATAAATCAATGCATTTATATGAAAATATGCAAATTTCAGTATCAGCCTTGTGCAAATCTACTGCTGTTAAATCCTCTTAACTAAAATTCCTTTTTTTAACCCTCTTACCTATCAATCCGGACAGCTATTGGCCTGGCAGTCATGACAAACAGTATTTAGAATTATTCAAAAAGCAATCCAATTTCCGTTTTTATCCACATTTAAAAATAAATACAGACAAGAAAGTAAATGTTTTCTGTCTGTATTTATCTATATAAATCAGTAAAAACAGAAAACAGGAAGCCTTAATTACAAGTAAATACCATTGGAATGACTATGTATTTGTCTGGAAGCAAAGATCTTTTGACTAATATTGGGGTAGGCTAAAGGGTCAGGTGACAGTGCACTGTCAAGCCAGAAGCCTTACTAAACATCGATGTGATTAATGACTACACTTGTCCCATCTGTGCTGCTGCCAGAGAAAAACGCTATATATTATACAGCTATCTAGCACAGTGTAATAGCATTTCAATGTCATGTGTATGCCTCTGACAATTCAAGCACAGACGCTACTTAAATAAACAAAATGATCACAGTTGTGTGGAGGGCGGGCACTTTTTTTTATGGAAGTACACAACTTCTGCCCACTCAAAACATGTACTCATGTCTCCCAACATGTGGGCCTTTATTTATGAGGCCCTTATGCCACCATTGAGTCACTTTTTGTGACACTGCTGCGGTGTAAAAAATGTGCCATGCTGTGCCATATTTACAAAGTGACGCATTTATGCAGGTGAGTCAATTTGCATACCCCTGTGCTACATTATACCTGCGACAGGTATAATGTATGTAGGGTGGGCGTTCTGACGCAGGAAAGCCATGTAGAAGTGGCGCAGTGAAATTATCAGATTTCACTGCGACACTTCTGTGGCCTCAGTGCGGCAAATCCTCACGCCTGCGTGAAACAGGCGTAAGGGGTGACGCAGTGCCTTTAACAGGGGGCTTACCCCATGTTAACACCTTGGATGCTAAGGCAATTCCCGCTGGGTGCTGATTTATTGAGAACCCCATTGTTCATGACAAGGTCAGCTCGTCATAAGCACAGCTCCAGTGTACTGCATGACGAGCTGACCTTGTCATTAGCATGGAAGTGGTTAATGACACATTGCTGGAGTTGCATCTGTTTTCAGACACAATCCAACAATACACCATTTTTGCGCCTAAATCCTTGTCACATGGAGCGCCATACAGTAAATACAATGCATCCATGGTGTCACAAGGATGGCATTATGAAAAGTGTTGCATTGCTGTTTTCAGGCAGCAATGCAACACTTTTAATAAATTTGACCCATAGGGGGAGCAAAAACATTTCTCTAATGATGCTCATCTAAATGTCTGGTGACAGCTGTGCTGACAAGTCAGAACATCAAATGTGTGAACAGTCTTTTGCTTTCTATAGGTGTGCATTGGAATGCAGCAACAACAAATGTTAACATGTACAGCAGTGAGAATGTATACTGTGAATTACACACACATATAGGGCATGCCTACACATATTCAAAGATCCAGTAATTGTATGCCGACAACACCTAACTGATTTTAGACCATCCCACAAAGAAATATCTTCAGCAGGGACATTTAACCTCTTTACTCTAGCTCATCCCTAGCGCTAGATACATGGTAGCTGTTAGACCTGGTTTCCTTGGCATGGTTTTCCCCTAACATTTTGCCTTCGGACTACCTGTTTTGCTGACTTAATTTTGCTGGCCTTAAGACTCTGCACACTTTACCACTGCTAACTGGTGCTAAAGGGCTTGTGCTCTCTCCTTAAAACAGGTGAGATCGTCCGATACCATATTGGCATATTGAATTTCATTGTAAGCCCCCAGTGTAGTAGTACTACCTGTGCCAAGGGCCTGTAAATTAAATGCCAGTAATGGGACTGTAGCACTGATTGTGCCACCCACTTCAGTAGCACTTTCAACATGTCTCAGGCCTGCCATTACTGTCTGTGTGTGTGCATTTTGAACTGCAATTTCG
Organism: Lissotriton helveticus; assembly: GCF_964261635.1. Taxonomy (NCBI): domain Eukaryota; kingdom Metazoa; phylum Chordata; class Amphibia; order Caudata; family Salamandridae; genus Lissotriton; species Lissotriton helveticus. The sequence goes on from NC_136068.1 coordinate 1,107,270,508, forward strand.
ACTTGGGAAAGTAGACATTTTGCCTGGCCCAAACTTTCCTTTTTAAGACATGTAAGCCACCCCAACATGAAGCACTGGTTGACCCATAGGGCAAGGTGAAATATATTCAAAAAATATCACATGCATTTTATGTTTTACATGTCCTGATGGTGAAAAGCTCCTAAATTAGTTTTTCACTATTACAAGACTTACCTTTCCTATAGGATACTGGACTCCTCACTCACAAAAGACCATCAGATTAATACCATTGCCTCATCATGCTTCCACACGCTCCGCCTACTATAAAAGACATTCAGATTGATCCCCACTGAATCCAAAAGAGAGGAGCTGGACCCAGCCCCATGTACACTTGAATAAGCTGTGGCCTGTCAACACACAAAGGGCTGCATACCCCATGTAGTTAGTCTGGATCTAGGGCCAGGTAGGCAGGGCACCAGTGTACTTCAAAGACATGCCTCTAGAAGCTTCTACCCACTTCAAAAGCACAACTAGGTATAAGTAATGGGCCTTAGCCAACACCACTTCAGTACACTTCTGGACCTGTTGAAACTTCATGACAAAATATGCAAGTTATCACGTTTGAGAAAGGCATTATTTAATTTGTTCAAAGACAGACCTAACCATGAACTGTTTTGTTTGGTAGAAGAAAAGGCAGTGGGAACAAAACCTCAACTTGTACAATGCTAGTGTTGCACTTAACACCTAATACTTGGACCTCTTTTGTTCGAAGAAGCTCATATGATGGACGTTTTGCTGGTCCCAAGATGAGAACATGTATAGAATGGAATGAGATGACAAAAGAACTGCAACAACTGTTTCAACTATAGATACAAACATTTTATATTGGTGCGCGTTCCTAGAGTAAGGTGGGGAGATTCTTCGGACCTTTCCAGACTTTGCTGTTGAGCTCTATGCTGAGACCCTTTTATTCCCCCCTTGCTTGGGAGTGTGCTGTTTTGAGACTCTACTGAGTATCTGATCTTCTCTTTATGGGACGTGCTTATTGAATGACAGACTGCCTAAAGCACTTTGCTTCCACCTCTCGATTTCAAACTCTTTTTACCGTTTCTTTATTCATTTAAAGAAATATGATAAAATGGCAGTATACCATAACAGAGCAGCTGTCAGCAGAAAAGGGGAGCAAACAGAAATAGCATAAACACACCCCATAGGGAGATGAGAACAAATAATCAACCAGTCTCCAACACCATTATAATGATAGGATGAGGGGAAAAGAGGAAGTGGGGGGGGGGAACGTAGGTATAGCAAGGGAGAGGGAACATATGGCACAGAAGGAGGGAAAACAGTAATGGGACAACCAACAAAAATGTCCCTCTACGGCTTAAGAGGAAATGTGAACAGCAGTATATCAACTAAATGTATAGATGCACTGACACGCATGACCCAACAGATATGTCAGCACAAACAAGAACATGATGCAAGTCTTGTGCAGGGAGGGACTAGGGAGCCATGTCCCAATGTGGCCATGAGCAGAGCAAACGAGTAGGGGAATGCGCCAGAGAACCGGTATGGAGAGAGAGGAGCAGTGGAATGAAAGGGGAGGGATGTTACCTCTGGCCTCTGTGATGATACACCTGTGCTATAACAAAGCAACATCATGAGTAGTAGGAATTCGGCCATTCCTGCCCACGGCAGAGACCCAAACACCCAGGCAAAAAGTAGACTGGCCCAACCATTTGATAGAACAACTAAATTTGCTCCCCCACGAAAACAAGGAAAATGACAGCAATGCCGAATATTGTCAGGTGGTAACCAAACGAGCATAATGAATAATTTAGCCAGCAGAAGTGAGGTGGTCAGCCATTGGTGGGTGAGAGAGTCTGTATCAGGAACATCAGTTGTATCATGAAAGTCTGTGAGACAAGGGGATAACATCAATGGGCTGTAGGTTGGACCACACAGCCGTGCAGTAGTGCTGCACAGTCTTGCAGGACCACAGAACATGGTAGAGGTCACAGCCAGGATCTCCACAGTTCCAGCATCGGTCATAAGGTAGTAACTGTGCCTGATGCAGCTTCAACGGTGACCAGTACCAGTCGTTGAGGACCTTAAAGTAGGTGAACTTCAGCTGTGATTCCTTATCATGATTGAGAAGTAGCGCCACTCAGTCTTTGGGCAAATATTATTTGCCCGGACAGTGCCGGCTACTGTAGTCTAGTTGTGTTAAAAGAGGGGCCTGAGTGTAGAATGTTAGTTAGTAACCCTTTGGTTTCCAAGAGAACTCTCCTAAATTGGCTCCAGAGGTAATGTTGAATTAGAGAAATGGTCAATACCAGTGGTGGACGTCCAAGAGCAACTCTAAGGCTGTGACGCAATAATCAGTACTTCCAATGTTCCATGATCCAAAGACCAGATTCATCTCTTAGTGTCAGAAAGGATTTTAGGACACTATCCTGGAACATCTGATCAATACATTGTACCCCCTTGTTATGTCAAGACGCCCAGTAAAACGGCATGTTATCTGTAGATAAAGCTGACTTGGTCCATAGCCGCACCCTAGTGTGGAGAGTGGGAGACAAGACTAAGAGCTTGTGTGCACAGTGTCATGCCAGAATGGGTGCGTGAAGAATCGGGTTATTCGTTACAGAGAGATGCATGAGAGACAATTAGACCAGGAGGGACATATCAGTACAAACAAGAACGTGATGCAAATCTTGGGCAGGTGTTAGGGAGCCATCCCCCAGCGTGGCCATGTTCAATCTTTTCTCACATAAGAAAGTCCTATGGATCAATTAGATATCAGGCTGGTTAAGAAAGGTGGAAGGCCAGGCTGTTAGAGGTCATAGGGGAGGCTTAATACCCCTGCCAGACTTTGCACAAATATCCTAAAATAACATAGCAGAGGCCTGCATTCAATCTAAATATAAGATCAGATGTTCACCTCAATCTTTTAAAGGAAACTGAAAGGTATCTTATTCCGCAGCATTCCCAGGACCTAACTGTATCGGCGGCCACTGTCATTTATCATTTAGTCCAGTTGATTTTATAGCCAGACAAACGATAGAATAGGTTAATCATGGACATTACAGGAGGAATGGAAATGTCTGAAGCTCATTCTGTAAAGCAGGAGAGGTCAAGGAAGTGCAAACAAATGTGAGCAAAATGCCCACCAAATCGATGTGGAACTTCTGTATGCCTCCCAAAAACTCCTAGGCCTCAACATCACCACCTGATACTTGTAGATGCTATAACTAGGATGCCTAAACTCGACCATCTCTGCAACTCCTCGAGTCACTCCAGAAGAATCACTTTATTATATGTGTTACAGAATATACGCAATTTGTTCCATCTCCTTGTGTATCCACTAAATCACCTCCTTTTCAACTGGATCCCTCCAGTAGATTAACTGATGTGCCCAGGGTACACTGCGTGTGTCTGTACAAGGGACAAGCCATGCTCCCTGCTCCTTCTCTGCTGGCTCCTCTTGAGCAGTGTCTACTCTTCAAACATCGCAATCGTTTTCTCTCTGTCTGTCATGGCCAAGCCAGAGGACGTAGTACTATTTTGGACCAGAGAACTCTTAATTCTAAAATTGATGGCAGTGAACTGAAACCTGTTCTAGGCAGGAGCTTATGGCACCCCTTGAATTGTTCGTGCTGCTCTGTTATTTTGATTCCTCTGCTGGACATGTGAATATATAGTCCCTCGATACTTAGCCTACTGATTGTAAGCGGGCACATGCTTCTTTTGTAGTGCCAACCACTTCTTCTCCTAGTCTTGCAAAAGTTTCTGTGTATTCGCAATATTGCCTCTGGGTATGAGAAGTTGCAGCATTTCTAATGGGCCAGTATTACCTGCCTGGGTCTTGCACCTTTCTGTGTACACTTTGCTGTACTTGATGGGGGCGATTGGAGATCAAGCATCAAGGCACCGTAATGGGCAGAAACCCCATCCGGACTATCAACATCCTCAGCTCCGACAAGGCATTTTGAATATTTGAGGTTCGCATCCATCTGGTATGAAACCCTGCCTGAGCAGCACATTCAAATTATACATCTACTGATTCTGGACAGCTGATGGGATGTAGAACGGTACCATGCATGGCTATAAAGAGCAAGTGCAGCTGCACTGAGTTTATCAGAATCTGTAGATGTTTTCCTTCACATCAGTAAATTCTGAGATCATGCATGTTTACTGAGAAATGTGTGTCTCATCATGGATTAATACCCAAAGAGTGGCTCAGCTGTCTAGAGGGAGACCCCAATGTATCCTCCTTACTGAATGTGACTATGTTGAGTTCGGCAGGCTGTAAAGGGTTGAAAGCAGTGGTAGCAATAGCGATCATAGTGGCAAAGCTGGCCTTTTTATACTTCTCCGTGCCAGGATATTTGCCTACCTGTCTTTCCCGCCTTTTAAGATTGGTCTGTCAGTCAACTGAATAATGGCCACCCATCCATCTGGGAGATGGGTGTAGCATGTGTTTGTCTATCTGTGTATATAAAGGATGTTTATGGACTTAGTCATATATATGGCCAAAGTCAAACAGGATTCCGTTTTGTCTTTTACACATGTAGTGGTACCTAAGATAGAGGACTGGAGAAATCCCAGGCAGCAAATGTGGATTGCAAACATTCCTCCAGGAGATTCCCAGGATATTCTGTAGTGGGTCAGACATTTGGGTTCGGAGGAGAGGAGGTACAGGGTCCCTTCGCAGCTTAGGAATTTTCTCCTGCCTTTTCCAGGGTCATTGTTCACCGGACGGACTACCTTCCACAGGTCAACATGTAGTTAAGTGGGACAGCCCCATCTCGTTTAATATTCTTTTTTTTTTTTTTTTTCCTAACAAGAGATTCCCAGTTGGACCAGACTCAGTAGAATAAGCAAAATGGTAAAACGTGTGCAGAACTAGTGTCAGAGATGACTTTTGAAATACATTAATTGCTTTTTTTATATGGAAATGGGATACAAATGTCTAGCCAGTTTGCCACTTTTTCTCTACCAGAACTGGGGATCACACATCAGTGGCGACCACGGAACTGTAATGTACTCTATGTTTCAAATATCCACTGCCAGCTCTCATTGATGGTGCCAGACCAGAACCTGTTCAAATTTGACTTCCTGCCAGGAGAAGCTGTCTTGGAGCCTGCCTTGTGGGAAGGAGCTGACCGACAGCAGAGATAGGGCTCTGCCTAGAAAAGGAGGGCAGGAATGGAACTGAGATGGATGTGGCAAACTACAACGGCCACTGTAGCTCAGGGAGGACAAAATCAAAAGAGGGGGAGAATGGACCACTTCTCCTGTATAACCAGGGTTTTTTTCATATGTGAACCGTCTTAAAAAACCCTCATATACATACACAGTCAATGGGCGGTATATTTTGGTTCTCCGCCTAAGTGTACCATAACAGCATGATCATAGGGTCTTTTCCTTTGTCAATAAGCAGACCTCCGCATGGAGGAAGACCAACTGGTTTGTCAGTAGTGGCCAGAGATGAAAAAAGAGGGTGAGCTCGTGCTTTGGTTAAGTGAAGTAAAATTCCCTAGACCACTTTTCACATGTATTTTTTTAAAAGAGTGTGATGTGGGAAATTAAAAACGTAGTCGTGTGTATATAGAGTCAGTTACTGGTCTATTGCACTGGTTTTGGTCAACATGTTTTAGCCTCGTGGATGCTCTAGAGGCTTTCATCAGGACCGGGGTGTGTTTAAGAGTGCATTTTGGCTCTTGATAATGGGGGGTGTACTCACCACCCTTGTTGTCTGAGGTCAGATCTGCAGTATTTGTACCTTCTAAGCTTTTGATCTCTGGCTTCCTCGGGATACCAGAGAGCTTTAGGAAACCCAAATTCAGTTTCCACAAGAACATTGCTTGTATTTGCTCTGTATGCGGTGCCACGAGTGGACCTTCACCGGTCAAGATGAGTGAGGTCTGGGTACCCCGAGTGCACCTTCAGCTTGTGCTGTTACATGGAAGTGCCCGAGATTGAGTGGCCTAGAAGTGCTTAGTGGGTGATTCCACCATTAGAAGCTAGCACCTAGAAGTGAGGTGCGCCTCAACTTGATGACAGTCAATGAATGCAGCAGTTTGAACTGTGCCAAAGAAGAGGGCAGCTCCATGTTGTGGGGCTAGGACACTGGTTCTCACCTGACATTCTGAAACTGAGATGGCTCATACATTTGTTTAGTGGGGGGGGGGTCCAATGACAGGGCCCGGGGAAGAACCTGTGGATCAGGACTCAGTCAATCATAAGCAGCATGACTGCATACAGCCACTCCTCTCCTAGTACTGGTGCAGTTAACACTCCCCTGACCTGGTGTACGCTGGTGGAAATACTGCAGACCACAATCAAAATCAGCTGGGCCAGGGAGAAGAATGCATACTCACTGGGTGGGCCAGTTACAGCCCACACCACCTGGAGTTGCAAGGTCGCTGGCTACAGACACAGTGGTTCGGTGTACTTTTGACCACAGAATGGAGGAGCAGAATTATCAGATAATTTTGAGGAATATAAAAGATAAATCTCTTTCGGAAGGGTGAACTGAACCATAGGAGCTCCCCAGGACATCATCCTTTGAGATTCCCTCCAGAGGGCCAAGGACCAATAAACATTACAAGATAAGACACAGGGAGCAGTATAGACTGTCCACCTTAACTAATTAAAATTGGTATATCAATCAGAACGCCCTCTGATGATTACATACAGCAATTGCATTGTGTCTAAGTAATAAATACTTCCCTCTTAAAAACTAAAGTAATAGCTGGAAAGTGATTGATTACTTGGTATTAGGTGTCTTATTGACATCTGAGTCTCTAACCCTACAGCACGTCCCCGAGTCAGGCTTGGGCTGCTTGACTCTGCTGACTTCAGTGCAAATGCTAAAAGGGTGTACGTTGTGCTTACTTTTGGGTTCAATAATAAGGTTACGTGCCAGGTGACAAGTAGTAAAACGATGGTGATTGATATATTTTGAGTTTAGACACCCCTGATCGCCCTGGAGCACCTGAAAAAGTTCAGACCATGCCTATCAGCTATGCCTCTTTTTCAAGTGTATAGCACTGCCTACAAAGGAGCCGAAGGGAATATGTGACCAACAACTGCAGCAGAGACTTAGTCACTGCAGGCACTCCCTCATTCAGTGGAGAAGCTTCCTACAGTTAAAGTTTTTTAAGGTTATAGGGACAGATATTGCCAATGAGCAAACAAAAAGCCTCACTATGTGTTAAAATGCAACCTCTCAAGCTGCGCAACCTGAATCTTCTAATTTACCTTGTTCACAAAGCACTTCAAAACTAATTTCTATATTGACCTCTTTCTCCTCTGATGAGCCAGCCTGTTGAAACATCTTGTTCTAGCCTTTGTTGCCCCCAGGTTTGGGGATTTTGTGATTTTATGATAGACCCATTGACTAACTGAACAAGTCCAAAGTATGAAGCACAAGTACATGTGGCCAGTTTGTGTCTTTACTAGTGCTTAATAAACATACGTTCCAGGACCCCCGTAAGGAAACCACTACTGCTTGTACCACCCATTGCCCCTTCCAGCGCTGTAAATAGCAGCACCAACACAACAACTAACCATAACACTCTCCCCTCAGTTAATCCTCTCCCTCTACGGTTAAGAAGCACATGGGACGGAAGCTAAAGTGAGTACCTGGGACTATTGTACCTAGGGGCATGATTGGGGCCCCTGCAGCCCCTGCTTTGGAGGAGGGGGCAGGGTTTCTTGTTTTGGAGAGTACTCCCTCACTCGCTCAGCCATGCCATTGCATTCTTTGCAGAATGTGTGCACTAACAAGGAATAATAGATAGTAAAACGCTGGGGAAGGCCCCTGCATCGTAACGTAACGGGAGCCCACCACTGAGCCCACAACCATTGTACCAATGAATGTCTATGCAATCTGGGAGACGCCGGGCCGGGCCCCTCATTACATTCTGCAGGGGCCCCTTCATTTTGCGTTACGCCACTGATTGTACACCGCAGGATTGTGAAACCACCAGCGCCTCCTCCTTAGCATCGGTGGCAAGCATGGGGTCCCAACCAAGGCGTATTTCAAAGCACATTCCGCTTCTAAGAGCGGCAGCGCTCCGGTAGCTGCTCGGCCTCAAACAGGAAAGACCGCGATGTCCGCGAGCGATGTCAACACACTACTAAACAAGACATTCTGCGCCGCTGCCGACAGCTACATCTCATTATCAAGTTCTGGGCGCGCCAAAACACTGAGCTCATAAAAATAAAAATAAAAAAAAAATAAAAAACAAGGGGACGTCAGCGAGCTGTAAAGTGTCTCATCCAGCCGGTCGGCGGGAAAGTGATTTAGACAGTTGTATTAAAATGCAAATTTCTGCCTTGCTTGCTACTTTATCATCCAACTCGTTATGCAATTTGCCAGTTATAGAAGAAAAATTACCATAATGGGCCCCTGGGGGATGCCAGCGGGGAAAAAAGAGAAGAGACCAAACATTAGTTATCATAGCATTCTACAACAATTATCGGCATCTTTTGTTCTTTTTCGTGAAAAAAAACACTGTGGGGTGTGAATCAGTTTTGGGCGGTACAGTTGCAGTTTTAAAACGAGTCGGAGTGGTTCCCTGCATCAGCTCAGATATGACAGATCGGCACATCTCTTCTCTCTCAAACACCTGATAATTGCCTAGGAACAAACAGAATTGAGGTTAAAGACTGAGAGGCCCGAGGGCCAGTTGAGCGCAGGATCTGTGAGGCCGTCAGAAGCAGCAGAAAACTGGAGGAGTCAAGCTCAAAATGACAAGCAATGGGGAGGGAGTGGGCTGCAAAGGAAGGGGGAGGTAGTGATAAGAGGAGAACTATAGAGAGGAAGACGAGAGAGAGAGATAAACAGAAAGAGAGTGAAACAGAGAGGTGGAGGAGATAAACGAGTTAAATCTCAAGAGAGAGGGCGAGGAAGGGAAACAAGCAAGAAAACGGGAAACAGTTTAAAAAGAGAGCGAGACAGAGAAACGGTCAAAAGTCAATAATAAGAAACAAGTGAAATATATGGAGAAAAGTGATTACATTTAAAGAGGCAGCAATAAGCTGAGAGAAAAGCAAAACAACGAGTGGGATGGAAGAAGACATATACGGGCAGATTTACAAGCCCCTTGCTCCTCCTTGAGCCAACATTGTGTCACTTTTATCGACGCAACGGCGGCGTAAACAATGCGACCAATTTACAATGTGACACATCTAGGGAGATGCGTCACGTTGTAAAGCCCTGCGTCACATTACACCTGCGCCACATATGATGTATGCAGGGAGGGCGTTCCCACGCAAAATGCCATGTAGAACTGACGCCGTGAAATTTACAACATTTCACTGCCTCACTTTACGCCTTCACTACATCAAAATCCCTACGCCTCCTGAGACCAGGCGTAAGGAAGGCTGCAGGGCTTTTTGTATGGGACTCACCAATCTGTTGTGGCGCATTGCTGGAGTTGCGTCACTTTCATGAGCAACTCCAGCAATGAGTCACTTTTCTGCCAACAGATGTGTCAGACTTTCTGACGTATCTGGTAATACTTGCACCATGGAGCACTTTATTGTAAATACAGTGCATGCATGGTGGCGCAAGGACATTTAGCACTGGCGCAAGGAAACTGACGCATCTATGCAGATGCGTCAGTTCCTTGTAATTCTGCCCGATAATGGGTAACCAAAAAAAAAAAGACAGGGAAGGAGACAGAGAAGCACCACATGCATTACCCGTTCACAACCCACCTTCCTCTCCTTTTACGGGTTCCCTTTGACCATGTACAACATTCGTTTGCCTTTTGGTTAGATTCACGCTATAGAAATACCATATACTTACATACATACAAAGACGTACACAAAAAGGTTAGAAAGGCTTGGTCAATGTTAAGTCATGTTATGCCATGGTATGTTATGTTATGTTGATTTGCATAGCGCACTAATCACCCAAGAGGTGCCCAGGCTCTTGGGCAGGTGTGTGGGTTTGTGGTCCTCAAGGTGCTTATATGAAGAGCCAGCTTCATGGGGATACTCAAGAAGTGAAGAGTAGGCTCTGATGGGTTGAGAGAAGTTGTTCCATGTCTTGGGTGAAATGTAGGAGAATGACCGACCTCCAGTTTTGCTTTTGTGGGTGCGGTGTATTTGGGCGAGTGAGAGTGATGTAGAGCGTAGGTGTCTTGGTGGGTTGGTGAAAGTGTATGGGGCTGGTCAAGTATTCTGGTCCTGTGTTGCATAGGGCTTTGTATGTGTGTGTGAGAAGTTTGAATTGGCTGCGCTTGTGAATGGGGAGACAGTGAAGCTTCCTGAGGGGTGGTGTGATGTGGGTGAGGCACAGGAGGTCGAGTATGAGTGTTGCAGCAGTGTTCTGGATGGTCTGTGTAGGAGTTGTTTGGAGATTCTGGTGTAGAGAGTTTAGCCAAAAATCACTCAGGCACCTCCTCCTGCTTCTTCACTATGCTCTGAGCTCATCACATTTTTACAGGACATGTTTCATACATCCAAGTCAACATCACAAATCAGCTCACTAACCTCCCTCTTTACACTGCCCTCCACAGTCAATCAGAGGCTCAGCTATCAGTGATAAAGGAAGTGTCAGCACTCAAGGCTCTATTATTACTAGTCAAGAAGTGGTCAGAGGGGCCATTTACCTTGCTTGCACTGAGGGCCAAGGCAGCCTTTATATACCATTGCCATCACTTACTTTAGGCCTCTAAGAAAACTACCCTTCACAACTTCATAACAAAACAGCTCTGCCCTCTTGGTCACAAACAGCATGGACAAACTGACATGGTGCTCTGAGGGAAAAAAAATATCTTAGGAGGAAAGTCTTATGCTGTTTCCTTCAAACATTTCTAAGAAATAAGTAATGTTAGGCTTTGTCACAAAGAACTTTTTTTTCCAAAATTTGTGTATTCAGATTTTCAAAGAAGAATATAAAATACAAAATGGCAGAGTTTCTCTGCATGTTTAACAACTACAATAGCATTCAGAGGTGGGTGAAGGCAGCAGGTCCTAACCAAAGAAGAATTCCAACATATATCCTCGTAGCCAGAGGTAAGGGAAACAAGAGTCCACACCTCACCTTCCACACACATATCATAGGTCCTAGTAAGTGGTGCATGCAGAGAACAAGGAGTGCCCAATTCCCCTCCAAGCCCGCTCCCTCAGTCAAGCAAGGGGGGACACCAACGATTTTCAATCAACCCAGTTCCTGTGCCACATCAGGAGAAATGCTTAAACTCAATTCACCTTCCCATTCAGTCTCACCAGTTGCATCCGTGTCGCTGACCCCATCATTCCCAGCCCATGCCTCCCCTTCCTCACGTTGCCTATCACTTCCACCAAGCAGATCCAAAATGCTCAACCACATTTCAATATCCCTCTCTGCATGCTCATTGTTAGAAATGGGGGTCTCCAGTTGGCAGAGGTAGGTACCTTTGTCCAAATGGGGACCCTTGCTTCTAGTCAGGGTAAGGGGGATATACACTTTAGATAACCTCTGCTCACCTCCTTGGTAGCTTGGCACGAGCAGACAGGCTTTTCCCAAACCATGTGTGAAACATTTGTACTCAAAACAAACACAGTGTAATACAGAGATAACACCTCAAATCAACACCACACCAGTTTAGGAAAAATAAAGTATCTTTATTTAAAGTCAACAAGACTAAAACAACAAAAATCCAACACACGTGTAATAAGAATATGAGTTTTAAAACGTTTCAAGCTACTTGGTCCATAGTAAACTATGGATAGGTGATTTTAAACAAAATACCTGTGGATGCATCAAAATTCACAAGGCCAAACAACCGCAGAGAAGGAAAGCATCACGAAACAAAGAGATGTTCCAGTTCCTGAGTCCTTGAGTAGGTGATGTAATAGTCCTGCTCCATGCGCGAGAGGTGATGTGTCGAATCTGGACTGTAGGGAGAAGTGATGCGTAGACTCCAAGACGGTTCTGGTCAGCGGGTAAGGCATTGGGTAAACTTTTTTTTTTTTTTTTTTTTTTTTTTGAAAACCTTTATTGACATCAAAAAGGAGAGACAAGTCAAGGCCTACAACCAAGCCGGCCGGCCGCAATGTACAAAACAATCAGGAGTCACCAGGCAAATATCTCATAATCAATCAATACAAAGCAGAGGCCGTACAATCATAAAAGGGGGAAGAAAAAAAATACAGGAACCGCAGGGCTAAAACACAGGAGTAAATAAGGCTTAATTTTATAATATGGGGAGAAGACGTATGACAGGCGCACTTTCAATACGGAGGCATCCGATATCCCGTAATCAACTGCAACATTAATAAGGGGGCATGGGGCCAGAAGATCGGGGGGGAGAATACAATGCATTCAAGAAATCAGGATATGTGAGACACAATCAGCCCCTGAGCATTCTTCTCGTAACATGCCCGCCACCCAAGACACTACCAAGCCAGAACAGAGGGATAAGAAAGACAATGAACCAAAACCAGCTCGTCATAGTAACTTCTAGGACACCAAGAGGAAAAAGGGGGGGGGGCACGAGGTAGGGAAGGGGAGGGGGAAGGGAAGGGAAAACGGAGGGAAGACAAAATAAGACAATAAAAAGGGAAATAAAGAAATAAGAAAAACGAAAGGAAGAAGACACGCCGACCCAGGCCCCCCGTGGCAGGAAGACAGGAGACAAAAGGAGTAGCGGCCCAAGTGGGGGTATGGCGCTCGGGGAGAAAGACAGCCGAAACCTATCAGGAGGATTAACGACGCCACACCCCCCACCCGAAACACACCAGAGGAGGTCAGGACAGACGCGGCCTCACGAAAAAGAGATAGAAAAGGGCCATAGAACCATAGGACAAACAAAAAGTAGTACCCAACCCACCCGTCCCACCCTGCACCCCTGTAGAAGGCTATGGCCTACCCTTCAGACAGCGTGCCTGTCGCCCTAAACCGGAACCCGAAATATAGCGAGAAGTAAGAAAGAAGAACGAGACAAAAAAAAAAAACAAAAGCGAAGAAAAAAGGACAGGAGGGAGGAGCAGAATAACTATAATCCGAACGGGCGGCCGCAGCCCTCCGCCCAACCAGAAAAGCACAGTCAAAGACAGACCAGGACGACACCCCATCACGCGCTATAAAACATTAAGAGAAGGGGACCGCCCACCTTTCTACGATTAAAAACAATGATGCTACTAAATCGTATACCGGGAATCAAACAGAAGTCGTACATTTCACCCCCAACCCTTTCGAGTGACAAACCCCACCCACCACACGGCAATGCAAAACCACATACTAAATACAAAATCAGCATATAGTCGAGTGGAATGGTGACTAACATAGCCACGTGGGGGGTAGATAGATCCACAAGGGAGCAATAGTCCGAACCGAAAGTGTAGATGCATCAACAATCGCAGCACGATCAGTGTAAAACAGGAGTTCAGTTGCGCCACTGGATCGGGCGAGGTGGCCCCAATTATAGACACAGGCAAAGTCGTCGAAGCAGGCACAGGAGGCAGTCCACCAATAGTTTCAGGCAACAATGTCGAACATGGTCGCAGTACAGCATCCAAGTCCCCGGGGTCCGAACCATGAAAAGCAGGGCGCCCCAAAGTCACCGGCGCACTACACGATCTTCGATCAGTGGCGGAGACACTCAAGTCAATCGAGGGGGGCGAGGCAATGAAGTCATCGAAACAAGATGGTGACAAGAAGAAATGGCCGCCCAAAATGGCGGCAGATCGTGGCGGACCCACCGAGACTCCCAGGGCCAGGGAAGCGTGTAGGGATCTCAGGGCTTCCAGGATATCTCTGACCGTCGGCTCACGTCCACCAGATCCGCTCCCCACACGATTAGGCAACACGGGCCCGCCGCCACAGGGTGATTCTCGTTCCAGAGGGTCGGCCGCCATTTCGTGAATCAGCCCAATCGCCGCCCACCAAGACCCCCGGAAATAACAATTCGCAAATGTAGGACTTTACAAGCTCCGGGGGTCCCAGCAAGGGCGGCCTCGATGCCAAAAGGATATCCGCCCGAAACGGGTCTCTGCCAGCACCAGCACCGGTGCCCCAAACAAGCGGAGTCCGGGCCCCGAGGACCAGGGCCGCCGGACCAAGCAGCGGCGGAGGGAGACCCCTTCACAGAATCAGGTCCCGGGGCCTCTCACCCACGTCGGCCACGCGGCCACCAGGGCAGGCCCGGGTCAGGATCGCCGGGATCTTCGCACATCGGCTCCCAACACTGGTCCTCGCTCTCGGCCGGGGCCGAGAGCCGTCGGATCCCGCCGGCCAGGTCCCGGTCCAAGTCTCGCAGAGGCCCCGATCCCTCGGAGGCCACAACTCCGGAGCCACTGCACACCGAGACCCCGGGGTCGGATGGTAAGTACAAACAAGCCGTTATGTTTCAATGCCCCAAAAGATGTGTCATCCTCGGACAGGATAGAAGACAGGATAGTCAATCAGGACGGAGGGCTGCGGGAGCCGAGCTAAAGGGCAACCATCACGGCCGCGAGCTAGGCTCCTCCCCCGGCATTGGGTAAACTTGATGCACCGGTGCAATGCGTAGAAATCCGAGATGCCTTGGCGATCGATGCCGCAGTGACAAACGGCACTGCGTTGGTTTCTTCAGCTTTGATTCCACACTTCATCATTTCTTGCAGCCGGGACAGGCGCTGCAACATCTTTGCAGCTGCAGTGCGGTGTGTAGAGATTCTTCTCGCACGGCGGTGCAGCGTCGGGAAAAACAGTGGCATGACTGGCGATGCGTCAATTTTCTCAATTCGTACGGTTTCTTCCAGCTCCCAAAAGCAGGAACAATCTCCAGAGGCCCATAACTGAAATAGGCACCTCCTGGCAGGTCAGAACTCTCAGGAGCAGAGTTCCAGGGAGATCGGGGTGAAGTATTTGTGTCCCTGAGACTTCAGGACAGAAGGCCAGCACACACAGGCCCTTGGAGATTCTTCTTCAAGCAGGTTCACAGCAATGTTTCAGTCTTTGTCCTTTCCTTGGCAGAAACAGCAAATGTAGGCCAACCCCACACAACCCACAGCAAAGAGGCAGTACTCCTCCTCACAGCTCTTCAGCTCTTCTCCTTGGCAAAAGTTCTTCTTGAGTCCAGAGGTGATCTAAAGTTCTAGGTTTTAAGATCTACTTCTTATACTCCATTTTGTCTTTGTTTTCTTTGTGCAAGGGTCTCTGAGCCCAGTAGAAACCACGTCTGTCCTCATTGGTGCAGTATGACCACAGGTAAGACTATTAAGATCAAAACAGAATTACTCTCAGCCTGTGATCACCTCTCGATCAGTCCACTAAACACCCTCCACCCTTCAGGTTTAGATATCACTGACCCTTCACAGCCCTACCCCCCCAAAAACAATGCATCTTGGAGTATGTTCCAAACCGTGGATGAATGCACCATATGCAAAATGTTGTTGACTTTGAAACCTTCTAATCACTACAACAACCCTCTGCCATCGAATCTTTTCCCAGAAGTGAGATTCTCCTTACTAACACTGGATGATGATCGTTAATGCCTCACTTCGGCAAGGTGCCATTCCGATTGCCTTAAATCAGGTCAAATTACCCCGATCCTAGGGAAAACAACTTCTTATCCCACGGACCGTCATAACTTTCGCCCAATCACCAACATCCCCACCTTGGCAAAGCTCCTGGAGAAATGTGAGCTTGCCCAACTTTGTAAACACATCGACCTTTTCCAACTCCTGGAACAATGTCAATCTGGTTTCTGCCCGGGCCATAGCACAGAGTCGGCGCTAACACACATCGTGGATGATGCGCTGAGATTGTTGGATCATAATGAGTCATGCCTACTGATCCTTCTTGACCTTTTGTCAGCATTCGATACTGTCAAGCACGATAACCTAACTGACCTCCTGGTACACAGGATGGGACTGTCTGGGCCTGTACTAAACTGGTTCTCTTCGTTCCTTCAGAACAGATCCCAAAGCTTCAAGGTGAACCAATCCCTATCCCATCCTGCATCGGTCACCCTGGGGGTTCCCCAAGGTTCAGCACTGTCTCCCAGGCTCTTTAACCTGTTCATGGATCCTCTGACAGAAATTCTGAAATCATCCAGCAATCACTATCACATGTATGTGGATGATACTCAACTATATCTGAAGGTCGCCTCCCCCGAAGACATTTAGACCCTCAAATCAGTCCCGCTGGAAACACAAAGGTGGTTGACACATAATCACCTGAAGCTAAATGCTCTAAAAATGGAATTCCTCCTAATCTCACACCACAAACAATCTCTGGTCATGGAACAATGATTGAATCAGCTGACTGCTCTTAACTGTAGACCTCACCTTGTGGACTCTGCATCCTCTCTGGGTATTATATTAGACAAAAGTCTGAACATGCAGAAGCACATCAGTTTCCTCACTCAAGGAGTGAACTTCCAACTCAGCATCCTTGGGAAACGCAAACCCTTTCTCCCTGCTCATGACCTAATGGTTGCAGTACAAGCATTTGTGATCTCAAAGCTGGACTATGGTAGCACAACACTTTGTGGCTTGCCAAAAGTGTAGATGGCTCCTCTTAGGGCTGCCCTCAATTTCACTCCTACGCTCTTAACTGGCGCTAAAAAATACCACCACATCTCTCCAGACTTGAGGGACCAGGGTGCATATTACCAACCAATAGAGATAATTTTTGTCTCTAACTTATTTAGAGACAAAAATTATCGCCTCACATCGGCGATTTTTATCGCAGATAAACCTTGCTATTAGCAAGGTTTATCGCAAATGCGATAAAAAACGGCCGCAATGCATGAATATCGCTGAAAAGTCAGCGATATTCATGCATTATCGAGCAAATGCTCTTAGCCATGTTATCCACCTCCCATTGGATAACATGGCTAAGAACTGCTCCTGGGCAAGTGTTAGCTTTTGGAGATATTCGCGCTTAGCGCGAATATCTCCAAAAGTTGGTAATAGGAGATAGCGATGTTAGCGACTGTTTTCAGTCGCTAACATCTTGGCACGCCCACTTTGCATGTCATTAGTGATAAATATCACTGACATGCAAAGCGGGGCCCAAGATGGTCACTATCTCCTATTAGCTGTCGCTAACTGGTGTTAGCGACAGCTTGGTAATAGGGAGATAATTTTATCTCCGCTTTCTTGGCTTTTAAAGCCAAAAAAGTGGAGATAAAGCCCCTTGATAATATGCCCCCAGAACTGGCTTCTATATGAAGCTCGGATACAGTTAAAAGTGCATGCATGGCACACAAAGCCATCCACTTCAAGACCCCGCAGTACCTCGCTCAGAAACTGGAACTCTCCTGTGGTTCTAGAGCCTCCAGAAGCGCCAGCACCCTTTTGCTCAAACCACAAAAATTCAAGAAAATAAAGACCTATAATTGAGCCTTCTCAGGTGTGGCTCTGAGGATCTGGAACTCCTTTCCCCCGAATTCTTCCACTGTCTTCTTCAAAAAAGAAGTCAAAGGGTTCCAGATGAAGACATTTCTGCCTCAGCCGGGCTCCTCCATATGATTCTGGGCCCAAAGCTGTTGATTCTTGACCAGCTGCCTGGCTCACGAGAATTTCGGAAAATTTGAGACCGAATTTTTCGCTTTATTGATTCTGTTGTATTTGCAATTACCTTTGTGCCGCATATTCTGTAAAGCGTTCTGATACCCTCGGTGGTCATGTTTGCGTTATATAGAACTTTCTAAATAAATAAACAGGGGATGTAGACAGCATTGTGCAAGGCAGACAGGCCCTATTCAGGTGCAAGGAAAAACCTCCCAGGACTCTAAATCCAGTCCCGGTCTATTCAGCTCAGCTCTGAGACATCCAGGAAGGGTCAGGCACACCTCAGCACCCCCTCACCTCCCCAGTGGCTGTCTATGGTGAATGCACATCCCCAGCACCTGTCACTCCAAATCCAGATAGTCAATCCACAAACAGGCAGAGGCACACAGAATGGTTAAACAAGAAAATGCCCACTTTCTAAAAGTAGCATTTTCCAACACACTATTTAAAAAACATCTTCACTAAAAGATGAGTGATTAAATTCTGAATTCCGAGAGCCTAAACTTTATTTCTTAAAGTAATACTTGTAAGATGTTAGAAAGTATCTCCCATTATATCCTACAGGACAGCCTTTCAATAGTGAAAAACGAAATTGGAAATATTTCACTATCAGGACATGTCACACACACCAGTTCATGTCCTGCCTTTTACATACACTGCACCCGACCCATTGAGAACCTTGGGCCTACCATGGGGTGCCTTACATTAACAAAAGGGAAGATTAGGGCCTGGCAAGTGGGTGAACTTGCCAGGTCGATATCGCAATTTAAAACTTCGCACAGACACTGCAGTGGAAGGTCTGAGATACCTTTTCAGGGCCACTCATGTGGGTGGCACAATCAGTGCTGCCGACCCACTAGTAGTATTTGATTTACAGGCCCTGGCACACTCAGTGCACTTTACTAGGGGCAAACCAGTAATCAAATATGCCAGTCATGGATAACCAATGATGTTCACAATTTACACAAAGAGCATATGCACTTTAGCGCTGATTACCAGTGGTAAAGTGCCCAGAGTCCTAAAGCCAACAAAAACAGGCCATAAAAAATAGAAGGAAGAAGTTAAAGGTTTGGGTATAACCCCACAAAAAGGGCCAAGTCCAACACTCCTCGATACGTATTTTCCTGAGTCTACATTCTTCTGCCACCGCCCACTGTCACAGGTCCGCTTTCCACTGAAGTAGCGTCGCTGGCATAGAGCTAGCCCAATGTATAGCTATGCAACAGCGTGCTAATAGTACGCCTAGCTGAGCAAACTTATATCAAATATTTCATCCCTTTCGAAGGAGTTGCATCAACCCAAGCAGACAATGCCATACTGAAACCTCCACAGCCACCCTCGTCACCCTACACATCTCACCGCGTAACTCCTCCCAGTATGGCAGAAACCACATATTAGAAGTCCATGGGAATTACAGCGGACCTCGTGCAAGCCGATGATCATGCTGGAAATGCTCTGTGAAGTCTGACCGGGATCAAATAGTCCTGATAAAAAAAGTAAAACTGCACTAACTGAAATTGAGCATTTGTTGACACCTTGCGCACCTGTCCTTACACCCTGCGCCATTCACTGTCTGTCACCCTTCCCATCTCATGTCAAGCACTGTTGCCTCATCCACTTTCAGTGCTACATTCAGTCTGGAGATGATGCTCTTGTAGGAGCCTGGGTCCAAAATCACCTGAGAACATGGGTTCTCGGTGGCTGGGCACTATCCCATGTACAGTGTGGGAAATGCTTGCATATTGCAGAAACTGTCTATCGTCCACCCCATAGCGGGACCCCCATCTCCGGTAACGATATACAAGTACGGTTCATATAAAGATCACCTCCCATCTCGAATGCCCCCGTGGCCAAGCCCTCAATGGTCATGGACCCATGGATATGAAAGAAAGCCACCAGATCGGAAGAAGTGGATCATATAGTGCTCTTCTTATGAACCTATGAACCGCCATATCCCATGCTCCCACCACAAAAAGTATTGTTCAGCGGCAAGTCCCTGCCAAACACCAGCAACTGAGGGAGTGGAACCATAGGTCCAGTACCCGACTTCAGGTTCTGCTCCGAATTAGGCTCAGTATTGCACCACATCGTTCCATATTGTAGGAGAACCACTTGATAGTGCAAATGTAGATCAGGGAGCCCCAGTCCGACCTCCCTCAAATCTAGCTTTAGCACATCCAGGTGCTACCTGCCCCACTTCCTCGTCCATACCAAATCCACTAGTAACTTATCTATTTGTTTGAACATAGCTGAGGGCAGTGTAGAGAAAGAGCTCTGCATGGAATAGAGGCAGCGGGTGGAGAACCATCTTGCAGCGGGCCACCCTGCCTGTGACCGAACCGGCAGCGTGGTCCAAAATCAGGTGAGCGCTCTAGGCCTTCTAGGATGTTCCTAATATTTAGAGCATACTGGAGTATCTAAAGATGCGCCACCTCACTGTCTACTAATGCGGCTAGGAGATACACTACTGTCTTGTGCTGATTAATGCGTAACTCAGATGCCGCCCTGAAGTGCCCCAGCAGCCGGAGCAGGACGGACACCACTGGATCCTTCACATGCACCAATGTGTCATCTGCGTACATTGAAACAACATGTCTATGGTCACCGACCGGAACTCCTCAATCTACCAGACAATCTTAATATAGATCGCAAGCGGGTCCATCACAAGGGCGAACAACAATAGGCAGCCCTGCTGTGTGCCCTTTTCTACATCAAAGGCCTCAGACACCTCAGCCCCCAATCGCACTCTCACCATAGGCTAAGTATAAAGCAGTCGTACCCAAAACATATATTGGCCCCCAGACCCATGCATGCCAAGACCTCCTAAATCTAAATTCAATGAGACCAGTGGAGCTTCAAAATCAGACACTTGCGTTTCGTGCTTCACATGATATAACCGCTGCAGTTTCATATGCAAATCCCTTCTAGGCACACTGAATGTCACCTACCAAATGCGAAATAACCCTCCCAGTCTTAGCTCCAAGATTTTTGCAAGTAGTTTCACATCCACGTTCAGCATGGACTATAGGACCCCGGATCTACTGGGTCCTTGCCATGCTTGGAGAGCAGGAGTATAATTGCTTCATTGCATACGCAACGGCAGTTTGCCCTTGTCACGAGCTTTCAAAAGGGTTTCCAACAAAGTCGGGAGCAGGTGAGCGGCATGCACCTATCGAACTCAACCGATAGACTGTCCGGTCCTGGGCATTTCCAGTCTATCACAAGGAGCTTTACTGCCTTTAGTCAAAAGCGGATTGTTAGGCCCTAGGTTTGTTTTTAAGTTAAACTTCGTGGACTTGAAATATAAAGTATATTTAATTTTCTTGGAAGATCAACCTCTTGAGAATTCAAGTGGATATCTTTCTAATCAAACTTCTTTATTTTCAATATATGTAATTTTTGCTGCAGCCTTGAAAAATAGTTGGAGAAAGGTACATGTATATGCGGATGCCGCTAACACCACTATGTAAATTATGCATTTTATCTAAGCTAAAGATTGATTTCTTTTGTACAAAACATGGGTTGATATATCACATTCACCTCACAGTGTCTAAGATCTGTTGACTTGTTATCCAAATGTGGTATGACTCTGAAGGCAATGTTGTGAATGGATTGACCAATGTGGACTCAACATTTGGGAAATCCCTTTTAAAAATGGCGGACCTGGTTTTCCAACTATACTAACTTGAGGGACATCAGGACATTGTTGCATCCCAGACTGCACTGACTCCCAGGCACACTGGCAGTGCTGCAAGCAAAGAATACGCATGCATTACTGTCTTTGGAGCCCTTTTGCCCCCTTCATCCCAGAAGGCACTAATTCTTTCTCAGCAATCTGTGCTTTAATCTCAAATGCGTATCTCTATGTTATCGGATTCCAATGTACATCATTGTCAGGATTGCAAATTGAGCATCACTAGTGCAACCACACAGTATTTCAATATCGCCATCGAGTGAAAAGTCTATATAGGTCGAGGACCGTAGGCTGCGCTTGCGCAGTCTCGGGGAGAGATTTAATGTTTTGTAGTATGGGGGTTTGAACCCGCCTCTCTCCCCCATTGGCTGGCTTCCTAAACGGAGGCCAGCCATTGGAGGGGAGGGGCATCACTCCATTAAAGCCCCGTCTCTTTCGGATTCGGGGGCGTGTTTTTGGCATTCTTTTGACCTGTGACATCATCTGTCACTCCGAACGCCAAAAAACACGCCCCCGATTCTGACATTTTCGGAGCTTTGCGGCCGCCATTTTGCTGCTCGGTAAAACCAGGAGAGCAGCGTCTACCGAGGACATGAGGTAACTATCCCTTGTTAAAGACATGCAAGCGTTCAGATTCCGAGGGTAATTCAACTTTAAAGGTTTAACTTCTGGTTCTGGTTTACCTGGCGAGGTTGGGTTTTCATTTGAGAGAGGAGTGTGCAAGTTGAGAGCGTCGTGTGTGACTGTGCTACACACACATGCTGGAGGAGTAAGTGTCAGCTCCCTCTACCATCTTCATCCCATTAGGACTGGGTGGGTGTGCCACACGACATCGGTACACTTGGGAACTTGCAAAATGAGCAGTCTCCGCCTACTGAGAGTTGTGAATGCAGCCGTGACACTCTGGTATACAGTATTGCACACTCACGTTCGTGAAGCATTAAGGCACCCCCGTTTGATGTGTTACACACACGCCGGCCACAGACTTGTACCCTCTCCCTCCATAATGAGTGTCGCCCCACTTGCCGTGAGTTACTTTCAGGGAGCCAAACCCTGCCAGGGAAGGAGTCCGCTCCCTGTAACGCTAGTACACACACTTCCCATTCGAGTATAAACTAGCTTTATTCGGCGTGTTATACACATGCCCCACTCGTGTCCAGGCACTAACACGACAGAGACGCTTCGTGCCCTTGCAGCACAGACCCATCCCGCCCTACACCGGGTGAGCCCTGTGCCTCTCACACAGCGCCCCGTGTTGCAAGGCAGTGTCAGAGCCGAGCGTTTCCTCAAAGGGTTAATCATAATTGCAGGGCGGGGAGACACACCCTGCCGAGAGGTACCGACCAGGAACACTCTCTGTACCTTCCTCCCAAGCCACTGCCTCTGCCGCGCCTCGGAACCGGAGCCCAGGAGAGCCCATCCACCCGACCCAAACCAGCACCATGTCCACCTCGGATGAAGTGGACCGGCTCGGGGGCGTCTACCGCCCTAATATGGCTGTAAGTTTGGGGGACGGGGGACGGGGACCTGGGGAGGGCGGGAGGCGACACTGCACTTTATAAGGGAAACGATAAACACAGTGGAGTTGAGTGTCTGCGCATTATTTGTTTCTTTGATATTGCACCCCTTGCCCCCCAACCCATCCTAGAAGGGAAGAACTGTTCCTGTGAGCCTCGTTTTGCTGCACTTCTCCGCCATCCCCCAGATTCGTATCACTGGAACCAGAGGAAAAGGGCGGGTTGGCAAGCGTTGATCACTGGAAAAGGCTTTCCAAAACTGCTGCCGCCGGAGTGCAGACGCGTTGGTGCTCAGAGAGGAATTGTTTTTACTGCATTTCCCTGCGTGTCCCACGGCAAAGGGCAGCCGTGCAGGAGGGGCAGGTCTCGACGTGCCTCTCGGTCAAACTTTTCAACCTGTGAAGATAAAAACTGCAGCCCCCTTTTGAGGGAGCGTCCCTGGCTATCTTTCCATGTTGTTGCCACAGCGCGTGCACTTCCCTCTCCTGAATTCATTAGATAAGCACTTTGAACGATTTCACTGGGAGACGAACTAAGTAACGCCGCAGACTGTAGGTCTTTGGGGAGCAACATGTTCTCGAGCTGGTTTGATGTTAGTGTAATATTACTTCCATTCAGGATATTGCTTCATCTCAAGGGGCTCGTTTTGGAAGAGGGTGGGTGGGAGGAGGCGGGTCAGAGTTTCCTACCTTTATGCTTGAGATACTCCCCTGCAACAGCTTCTTCTATTAGGGAGGTTATGTTTGGGTTAAAGAAGGGGGCAGGACAGCCCCTTCCGGCCACGGGTTGTTCCTGCAGCCCAGCTCACAGGCCTTCTCTTCACGCGTGCTTGCCCACTTGCAAATTTTGTTTTGACTTAAACCTTTATTCTTCACACGTATTTTTGCACGTCACATGTCGCCACTCAATCAATCAGGGGATTTCGCCACGTAGAAAACAAATGCCTCTGTGCCCTCTTCGGCTCACAGTTTTGTTATTCTCCATCATTACAGTTTTCATATGGGTTTATGAAAAACAACAATTATTGAACATACATCTAAAACAATGCCAAATAGCAGTGTTTACAGTGGTTACAGAGACCAATGTTTACATCGAGAGCCCACGCGATCCCACGTCGTGTGAGACTTTTTGGCTGTACCGCTTTTTAGCATTGCATTCTGGGATTTGTAGTTTCATGTTTAATGTGGTAATTATGCTCTCAAGTATCCCAATATGGTATGTTCTGTCAGCTAAAACGCGTAAAGTAGACGAAGGCGTCTTAATGCGTGGACCGACTTGGTATTTTTACTACTTGTAGGCATGCGATGCCCCAAGGGCTTAAGGGACTTCAGCGCCCCCAAACCCTGACGTGTGTCTTAGCCGTAGCTACAGCAACTTCCAGGATACACACAGTTCTTTACCTTATGTGTGCTGGGGGTGGGGTCTCAAAAATAGCCTCTTGAAAGGGGAAACATCCTTTACAACGCAACTTTTACCACGCAGTGCTATTACAACGCAGGTTTTACAACGAAAACCATTAGAACGCATTGCGCTGGGGGGCACTCTAAGATAGGGAATGGATTTAATTTACTATCCAACACCTTCCCTAGTGTCCACAGGGACTGGAGTTGGAATAGTAAATTAAACTATTCACTATCCAGCACCCCAAAGCGCTATGCGTTGTAATGGTATGCGTTGTAAAAACTACGTTGTAACAGCATGCGTGGTAAAAGCATGTGTTGTAACGTCATACATCCCTTGAAAGTATTTCGCAGATCGTTTAGACGTAGAACTACATGCAAGTATGAAAACTGTGATCTCGAGTGCAGTGCAGGCAGTTTTGGGGGCAGAGCCATAGACGTGACTAAAAAAATCAATATATATATATATATATATATATATATATATATATATATATATATATATATATATATATATATATACTGCAACTGTTTTTCTGGACTTTCACCTTCAGTTAAATACATCAGTAATATTAACTGCACAGCATACATGGAAAATAAATCAAGTTACAGCAATCTGTGGGAAGCACATTCTTTTATGTTAGGAACCAGTTAACTATTGGAATTGGGTACTCCCAAATACTTGCCCAGGGGACACAAAGTATGGTCTGTGTGTGTATGTGTGTGGGGCTCTGTGTGTGTGTGTGTGTGTGGGGGGGGCTCTCTGTGTGTGTGGGGGGGGGGGCTCTGTGTGTGTGAGGCTCTGTGTGTGTGTGTGGGGCTGTGTGTGTGTGGGGGGCTCTGTGTGTGTGTGTGTTGGGGGGCTCTGTGTGTGTGTGTAGGGCTTTGTGTGTGGGGGGGGCACTGTGTGTGTGTGTGGGGGGCTCTGTGTGTGTGTGTGTGGGGGGCTCTCTGTGTGTGTGGGGATCTGTGTGTGTGTGTGGGGGGGCTCTGTGGGTGGCTTTGTATGTGTGTGTGGGTGGCTTTGTGTGTGTGGCCCTGTGTGGGAGTAAATGCAATAGGTCTTGCATTTGCGAGCGATTAACCTATTGGCATTGTAAATGACAATGACATTTATTTAACGATTAGGCTATTGGCAATGTAAATGACAATGGCATTTATTTAAGATTAAAAAAAAATTGCATGAGCAATGCCAATAGCTTTACCTTTAATAATGCCAAGACCATTGCATTGTAAATGCTTGTTTGCGTTATGCTTTCCAATTGTCAACTTCCTGGTTTAGAGGCATGGGCAATCTGCCCATTGTCAGGGAAACTTTGTCTTGGCAACTGTCTAATTCCCTTCTTTGCCGTATTGCAGGCCTCCTGCGCTTGAGTCCAGAACCTGCTTTCCAAGAAGCAGCGCTTGATAGGATTTCCTGCTGACTGTGACATCTGACTGATCCCTGTGGAATTTCCGCCTTGCCTCCAAACAAATTGCCTGGTTTTTGGGACACATATATATTTGGGCGAGCTGCCAGCTTCTGTCCTGTGCCCTGAACCCTGGAGGAAGCAGCACAATTGTGACTTTTGGGGATGTTCAACCACCTTGAAATATGACAAAGAAGCCTTATTTGGGGCATTCCATAGTGTTTACTTGCTTGCTTTAGTCTGAAAGAGGACCTGTGTGTGTTAAAGTACTTTGATCTTCTGCACACTGCTATCAGACCAGTAGCTTAAGACCTGCCACCCTCAAATCCATCCTGACCAGCTTTATCATCGCAGTGCTTCACTGCGTATATTTTCAATCCAATTTTTTCTTCTGTCTCTTTAGGCAGAACGAAAGTTTTTGTTAACATGTGACAAACACTGTTCATAGCCTCTCATCACCTAATTGTCTATAGCTGATTTTGCATTGTTACTGCCTTCACTGCCTGCTCCCAAAACAGCATGCTCTGATATAATGTGAGAATTGTAAAAGTTGAGACTTACCCCCAGATTTATCAAAGTCCTGTTTGCGAGTCCTTAATAGCGAATTTTAAGGAATCGCTATTAAAGACTCGCAAAACGGGATGCATGTAGAAATCGCAATATTTTTTGCGATTTCTACTGCTTCCTTATTTGCGATTCGCTAATTGCTAATCGCAAATAAGGAATGGCTTTCCCATTCATTCCTATGGGCCTAAAGGCCCATAGGAATGAATGGGGAGTCATTCCTTATTTGCGATTAGCAATTAGCGAATCGCAAATAAGGAAGCAATTTCAAGAGTGCCAGGGTGTCCAAAGGACACCCTGTAGCACCCCTGAAATGGTAATTGAGGTTCCGTGGTTTTCGGGACCGGACTCCATTTTGTTTGCGTTGCTCGAGACGCCATTTTATGTTGCTCTCACGTAGGCCTTGGAAGTAAACAAACAAACAAAGTTGCATGGGCTTCGTTGTCCATGTACATATTAACTTGCCCTTTCTGACTTGTGAGTGAACTGCAGGACGTGACCTCTTCACCTGAAACTGACCCTTCACGAAGCCAATTTCCCTTAGTTTGATTCTTGTCTGAGATTACCAATCAATGTTCAGGACCTCGTTAACTTTTAGTTTCCTTGCACATATCTTATCCTAATCAGCATCTGAATTGTTTCTTTCCTTACGACTTTTCATTACATGGGTAGTGCTTTCAATTATGGGTTTGTCCGGCTTGTGGAAATTGAATTTGGGACATTTCTAATAATTAACTTTTGGGTTGGGTTACTGTAAATTGGGTTTTTGTTAATGTGATACTCAGTTAGAAAATGTGTCCTATTGGTCAGAATTTTGCGCAGTGAGTGTACATTTATAATGAGAATATTGTGTATAAATACTGATGTCTTGCTCTATGAAAATTGAACAGTTTCTTGAGTTGTACACCGTGTTGTATTGCTGAGATTACTGTTACTAGCTGCAGCTAATAAATTTGATCTCTGACGCCACCTAGAAGTATTCCGTGTCTCTGTTTGCCAATACAGGTGAACCCGAAGACTTTGGGCGTGTCCCTGGCGCCGCTGGGTTCTAAGAAAACCCGGTTCTTCAGTTGACGCCCAACGGTGGGGCGACTTCAGCGGTACCGGTCCAAGCCCGAGGATCGTGAGGAGCCACGTGAGGAAATTCTGGAGGAAGGCCGCCACTTCATTGACCCCTGCATGTCGACGTGGACCGAAGGTCTTTTCTGCGAGGCTTCCCGCTTTCCGGCGGCTACGAAGGACTGCTGCCCTGACTGTCGCCCTGTCTTGGACCCTTGATTGATCCTTTGTAGAGCGAGACGATAGACGGTCTTCTGGTGGCGTGACAGATATTTTGGTTAAGTATAAGTGGGTCGCTCCCACAACTTTGTTTTGGTTCTTGGTTTTGATTTGATTTTTGCAAAAATCGAAGCAGAGGGGCTCGTATATTTACGAGTGTATCGATAGTTGAGAACCCCTTGAAGTTTGAAGCTAGATTAGTGAGCTATAAGATGCCTGGTCTTAGCAAAATTAGGAAATGGTTTAGGTTTGGTTGCAACAGGGATTCCCGATTGGAGGATTCGTGTCCGATACCTCCGGTTGGAACTCCGACTTATGAGCTCTATTCAAAACACGGAGTGGGTCCTATTACTTATAATGAAGTGTGGGTCCGCTATACTAAAAAAGATGGTGTCTTACGATGGCCCCAACATGGTAGTTTTGAATTAAATATTTTAGATAATCTGGAAGTTGCGCTATTTAAGAAGAAAGCCCGGCCGGCAATGTTTTACTCTTTCCGCCTTTGGCGAAAGGAAGCCAAACAGCGAGAAATTAAGCAAGCAAAGAGAGATAGGAAAGATAAGAATATGTCAGTACTACAAGCTGCTAGGCAGTTTAAGTCAGATGAGGAAGATCGAGTGTGTGAAGTTTTAGATAGACAGCGTTGCATGGCCATAGATAAATTTTATCCGGCCTTGCCGTTTTCTCCTCCAAAAGTGACTGAAAACCCTGAAAAAGATCCTTTGATGTCTCATTTACTGAGACTGCCACCCCCTTATGTGCAGGGTGCTACTGCGCCTCCATTACCCCCGGTTGTTCCACCCTTTGTTGTTCAACCTCCTGCTGTTGTTCAGCCACCCGGTGCTCCACAGATAGTTTTGCCTCCTACTGCGCAACCCACTCTAGGGTCGCAAGCTTTGCTTCCAGCTTTGCCTCAAACTCCTTTGCCTTCTGCTTATGCATCTCAGACTCCTACTGCTCTTGTTCCTACTTGGTCTCAAGATTTTAACTTTCCTGTTTTTACGCCTACTTCTTCTCCTTCTGCTCGTAAACGAATGACAGAAACTGTTGTTAATCTGTTGTCTCCATTGTTTGGGCCACTGAGTATGACCTCTGTTTCGGAACCTAAGCAGAGACGTAGTCAGCTTCCTAGTTCCGAAGAGCGAGCAGTGTTGGATTTGTTGGCTTTTAAATGCTTCCAGGTATAATTTGCCAGCAGTTATGGATGTTTTCTTTCAGTGGGAGCCGCCTAAGCAAAGGTATGTTTTTAATGTAATGTGTGCCTTTTTGAGGCAGGAATGGGAAGATAATGAGTTGGGTCCGATTCCGCAGGAAGTGCTTGATGTTCATTCAGAGTTTGCTACAGGGGCGATAGTGGAATCTGATGTTACAGATGCTGTAGAGACGATACTTGCCTTCAGGTCTAGGTTACCGCCTCAGCCATTGTATGAACCTGATCCATCTGTTAGGAGGAAAGTGAAGCAGTATCCTATGAGAGAGTTTCCCCCTGTATGGAGAGAGGCAGTTCAGGCTGATGTTAATCGGGGTATTCAGGCTGCAGAAGCCCATTTTCAGCGAGTGTGGGTACATGTTCCTTGGAAGCGAGCAGAGGTCTTGGCTCTTAAGCAGACCTTACCTGACCCCCGTAAGAATCCTGCCGGTTACTACAAGGAGTTGTCTCAGACAGTTGAAGCGTGTATTATGAATTTAGCTGACATAGATATGTTAATGGGTAATGTAGTTCCTCAACCTTTGTGGGCGAAGATTCATCATGAGAATGATGCGGCAGAATTAGGTGATACATGGGCTAATATTGTTGCTGCAGATGGTCAACAGGTTGGAGGTGCCAAACCTGAGCCCTTACTTGCAGAATTACCTGGTAGGATTATTAATCTAATGAAAACTATGATGCCTGCTTTACGAGTGAATTGGGACAAGTTAGCAGCATGCAAACAGAAGAAAGACAAGAGAGTGTCTGATTTCTTCACTAGGTTTGAAGAAATGTTTATCGATCATAGTGGTCAGGACATGAGTATGGAAGGTGGTCAAAGGTTGTTTGTGGACAAATTTGTCTTTAATTTGCTTCCCGAACTTTCTAATAAGTTAAAGGACTCTGAGAGTTCATGGGCTGTTTCTTCGTCGCCCCAGATATTGGCTACTGCACAATATTATGAGAATAGGGATAAAGATGAGAAGGATAAAGCAGAGAAGAATACTAAAGATCTAAAGACGAAAGTTCTTTTGCAGCAAGCTTATCCGCCTCGTCAGAATCAGCCTCAGTTTCAGCAACCTCCACAGTTTCAGAGATTGTTACAGAAACCTGAGCCTTATGCTCTGCGATTCTTTCCTGGACCTAATCAGTGTGCTTATTGCAGAGAGGAAGGTCATTTTAAGAATAATTGCCCGGCTTTGTTACAGCGTGCGAATGGCGTATCTGGTCAGAGAGGTCGTGGTGGTTTTCAGCAAGCTCCTAGGGGTAGGGGACGTGGTGTGTTACCCCAGAATGAGCATTCCTCTTCCCTTCAGAACTCTGCAAATTATTTTGACAGACAGAATGTTCCGAGTGGTCAGTCTGCACAGTACTATGTTGATGATTATTATGTCGATAATGAGAGTGCTGGTTATAATGATAGTTAGGACAGCCATGGGCAAAGAGAGGGAGTAGTGTCAGTCCCAGTAGAGCAGAGTGGACCTTATGTTGAAGTGATTACATCAGGTGTGACAGAACCTTTTCTTTTGGATACTGGTGCAACGAAGAGTTCTATTATGCACTCTAAACTTCCTGGCGCACCTTTGTCTGGCTTGACCAATGTTTCCGTAGGATTTTCAGGCGCCCCAGTTTGTAACCCGATTTCTAATTCTTTGCCCCTTTCTATTGGCCCTTGTGAATTGGAAGCTCCTCTTATTTTGACGACTGGTTGTAATGAGAATCTGTTGGGTTTGGACTTGCTGAAAAGATTGTATGCGACATTACATTGTTCTCTTTCGGGAGTACATCTTACCCTAGGTAAGAAAGTGATTTCTCCGATGTATTTGTCTAAAGATTGTCTTCCACTGGAATTGCGTTCTCTTCCTGATACACTTTGGGCTACAGGTCCTAATGATGTTGGTCTTTTGCAGATTCCACCTTATGTTGTCACCCTCAAATCGAATGCTAGGCTACCTCGTATTCCCCAATATAAAATCTCTAGCGATGGCGAGAGAGCTCTTCTAGCGATTGTTTATGATTTGGTTGAGAAGGGTGTGGTTGAAGAAACAAGAGGTAACGTGTGTAACAGTCCTGTTTTGCCTGTCCTTAAGCGTACTGATGCTTCTCAGCCACCTGTGTACCGGTTTGTGATCGACCTTCGAGAGGTAAACAAGATTGTGGTGCCAAAGTTTCCTGTTGTCCCTGATATCACTGCTTTGTTGACTCTGATTCCTGCTTCGGCAGCCTGGTTTTCTGTTATCGACTTGAAGAATGCTTTCTTTAGTATTCCTATTGCTGAGGAGAGTAGAGATATTTTCAGCTTCTCTTTAGGAGGTCGAAGCTTCCGCTTTAAGAGAGCTCCCCAAGGTTATTGTGAAAGTCCCTCCATCTATAGTCAGGCGTTGAAAACTCAGCTTGATAGTTTTGTGTTGCCTACTGGTGCTACTCTTATCCAGTACGTTGATGATTTGTTGATTACTGCTGATGACGAAAAGATTTGTAAAGAGGCTACTCCTTCTCTGTTGCGGTATTTGTCTGACCTTCATCATAAAGTGTCACCTTCATAGTTGCAATATTGTCGCCAAGAAGTAACCTACTTAGGTCATCTCTTGTCGAAGGAGGCAAGAAGGTTGACCCCAGAACGAATTCAAACGATTGCGCAAATGAGTGTACCATCCACACAGAGAGAAGTGCGCGCATTCTTAAGTATCACCTCGTATTGTAGACAATGGATCCCTAATTTTTCCCTGTTAGCGAAACCTCTGTTGGCGCTGACTCTTAAAAATACTCCGCATCCTCTCCCTTGGTCTGATGAGTGTCAGAAAAGTTTTTCTGAATTACGTGATGCATTGTGTTCGACTCCGGTATTGGGTACGCCGGACTACAGTAAACCTTTCACGTTGTATGTTCACGAGAGAGTAGGTTGTGCATTGTCAGTGTTGACTCAACAGTTCGGAGATAAGCAGCGTCCATGTGCGTATTTTTCAGCGACTTTAGATCCCGTAGCTAAAGCGTTACTGAGTTGTTTGAGAGCTACAGCGGCAGCGGCTGTTTCTATCCGACAGTCTGCTGGATTGGTATTGGATAATACGTTGATTGTGATGGTCCCACATGCAGTGGATACCTTATTGAACAGGACCAAGACACAGCACCTTACTAGTGCACGTCTGTCAGGTTATGAGTTGACTCTTTTGGCTAGCCATGTTCACATTAAAAGATGTAATGTGTTGAATCCAGCTACGTTGTTGCCGATCTCTACAGAGACGGGTGCTCAAGAACAGCATGATTGTTTTCTTCGTACAGAGGAAGAAATGAAAGCTAGAGTTGATCTGAAGGATACTCCTCTTGAGAATGTTGATGGTACGCTATGGGTAGATGGTTCGTGTTTTAAACTTCCGAATGGTGAAACGACTGCAGCATATGCCGTCACAACTTTACATACAGTTGTTGAGACAGCACGCATAGCACAGAATTCTGCGCAAGCAGCAGAGTTGATTGCATTGACACGAGCATGTGTATTGTCAGAAGGAAAGCGAGTGAATGTTTATATTGATAGCCAGTATGCGTTTGGTGTTGCCTATAGTTTTGGACGTTTGTGGAGAGAAAGAGGATTCCTTACTTCCCATGGCACAAAAATTCAGCATGGGCAGTTAGTGAATGAACTTTTGGAATCCCTTACTCTCCCAAAGCAGATTGCAATTGTGAAGTGTAGTGCGCATAAGAAAGTTGTGGACGATGTAGGTCGAGGGAATGCGTTTGCGGATGAAGTTGCGAAGGAAACGGCGAGAGACGTGATGAGCCGTATGTATGTGGCAGGTCCTGCAAGATGGGTTGTGGAAAGTGGAATGTGTGAAGACACAATGGAAAGTGTGAAGATGATTCAGGCTGAAGCTACGGAGAAAGAAGTGAGTACGTGGAGAGAGAGTACGGGTATGTTGGATTCGACAGGTTGTTGGGTTGAGTTGTCGGAGCACCAGCGATGGTTGTTGCCTGATGCGTATGTGCTCCCAGTGGTTACTATGGCTCATGGAATGGCTGACATCAGTTCGAAAGGGATATGTAAGTTGTTGGCTCCAGTATGGCAGAATGCTGGAATTCCGAAATGTGCTGAGAATGTTGTGAAGCATTGTATGATGTGTCTGAAGTATAATCCTAGCGATACAAAAGGGGATGATGGACGGAGCATTTGAGCAAATCAAACACTCACCCCCAGTCAACTGATCTGGGTTTAATCCATCACCATTCTTTAGCCCACTCAGCCACCCCATTTCAGACATGGCTATATGCAAATCAGTCTGACCCTGTGCCTCATGGGAACAGTACAGCCCGAACTGCCGAGCCATGTCTTCCATGGACCGGAAACAAGCATCCTGGGACCGGTTTCGGATTCATAATGCTCATCAGCCAGGCTATCTTGAATCCAGTGGCCAAGTGAGCAAGGGACTCACGTCTGAGCATACCCTGCCACACTTAGGGCGAACAAAGCGATACAAAAGGGGATGATGGACGGAGCATTTGAGCAAATCAAACACTCACCCCCAGTCAACTGATCTGGGTTTAATCCATCACCATTCTTTAGCCCACTCAGCCACCCCATTTCAGACATGGCTATATGCAAATCAGTCTGACCCTGTGCCTATTGGGAACAGTACAGCCCGAACTGCCGAGCCATGTCTTCCATGGACCGGAAACAAGCATCCTGGGACCGGTTTCGGATTCATAATCCTCATCAGCCAGGCTATCCTGAATCCAGTGGCCAAGTGAGCAAGGGAAAGACATGGCTTGGTAGTTCGGACTGGACTGTTCCCATGAGGCACAGGGCCAGAGCTGATTTGCATATAGCCAGTGTCTAACCCAGGGTGGTGTGGATTGCAAAAAAACAATGGATTTAGGCCCAGATCCTTGTACTGGGGTGAATGTATGACATTGTTCTGCATTTTGTCCATCAACTGTGTTTTTTGCAATTTTCACCCCGAGTGGGCTGGGTATGCTCAGACGTGAGTCCCAGGCTCTCCACACCACTAGAGTCAAGCTATCCAGGCTGAATGAAGGCTGATAGCCAGAAACCGGTCCTTGGATGCTTGATTCCGGTCTGGGAAAGACATGGCTTGGTAGTTCGGACTGGACTGTTCCCATGAGGCACAGGGCCAGAGCTGATTTGCATATAGCCAGTGTCTAGCCCAGGATGGTGTGGAGTGCAAAAAAACGATGGATTTAGGCCCAGATCCCTGTACTGGGGTGAATGTATGACATTGTTCTGCATTCTGTCCATAAACTGTGTTTTTTGCAATTTTCACCCCGAGTGGGCTGGGTATGCTCAGACGTGAGTCCCAGGCTCTCCACACCACTGGAGTCAAGCTATCCAGGCTGAATGAAGGCTGATAGCCAGAAACCTGTCCTTGGATGCTTGATTCCGGTCTGGGAAAGACATGGCTTGGTAGTTCGGACTGGACTGTTCCCATGAGGCACAGGGCCAGAGCTGATTTGCATATAGCCAGTGTCTAACCCAGGGTGGTGTGGAGTGCAAAACAACGATGGATTTAGGCCCAGATCCTTGTACTGGGGTGAATGTATGACATTGTTCTGCATTCTGTCCATCAACTGTGTATTTTGCAATTTTCACCCTGAGTGGGCTGGGTATGCTCAGACGTGAGTCCCAGGCTCTCCACACCACTGGAGTCAAGCTATCCAGGCTGAATGAAGGCTGATAGCCAGAAACCGGTCCTTGGATGCTTGATTCCGGTCTGGGAAAGACATGGCTTGGTAGTTCGGACTGGACTGTTCCCATGAGGCACAGGGCCAGAGCTGATTTGCATATAGCCAGTGTCTAACCCAGGGTGGTGTGGAGTGCAAAAAAACGATGGATTTAGGTCCAGATCCTTGTACTGGGGTGAATGTATGACATTGTTCTGCATTCTGTCCATCAACTGTGTTTTTTGCAAAGTGAAGTATAATCTTGGCAAGGGAACTCCAACTCCAGCTGGTCATTTTGCTCCTCCGACGTATCCGTTTTAAGTGATACAGCTAGATTACATTCACATGGAGAGATGCAATAATCTGAAGTATGTCCTTGTGGTTGTTTGCGCCTTTTCCAGATGGATAGAGGCCTACCCCCTAAAGGATAATACTGCCTTGTCTACAGCTAAGGTTTTGCTCAAAGAGTATTTCCCTAGATTTTTTTTTTTTTACCATTATACATGCTTTATTTGTTGATTAATTAAAATCATTACAAAAACAAAAATACAGAACAAGCACAAAGTCTGATTGAACGAATATGAATACAATGCCAAAATATAACATGCCCGACATCGGATAACGTTTTCCAGATTTGGAGGTAAAGTGCATAGGTACATGTGATAGCAGCTTATAATTACCAGTTAAAATATAACATGCCCGACATCAGATTGACCGTTTTCCAGTTTAGGAGGTAAAGTGCAAAAGTACATGTGATAGCAGCTTATAATTTCCAGTTAAAGTGCAATGAGCTCACATTTTTGGTTTGCCGAGAACTGTATGGTCGGACAATGGGAGTGAATTTGTGGGTCGAGTCATGAAGAAAGTGTGTGTGGGATTGGGTATCAATCAGAAGTTCCACGCAGCGAATCACCCCCAGTCTGCTGGACTTATTGAATGTTACAATGGTACCTTGAAGCTGAAATTAGCTAAGGTACAAGTGAGCACTGGTTTTACATGGCCGGATGCCTTGCCATTGGCTCTTTTGTCAACAAGGACGACAGTGCATTCTTGTGTGGGACTTAGCCCATACAAAATAGTTTTTGGTCGTCGAGCGAATGTTTGGGGTGTGCCTTGTCCTAAAAAGTACAGTGACCTTGAGTACCCTATGTTGGTGGATTACTTACATGACTTGACTGCTAAATTACGTGTTCTCCACCAACAGGTCTATGACAGTTTGCCGACAGCTACTGCAGATCCAGGACACAAGATCCAACTCGGTCACTATGTTCTGCTAAAGAATTTTCAGGGATCTAAGAATTTGGAACCGAGATGGACTGGTCCTTATTTAGTCCTTTTGGTCACTAGAACTGCTGTTAGAGCAGCTGGTAAAAAGAATTGGGTGCATGCCACCCATACTAAGAAAGTTCCTTTGCCTTTACCGTATGATCAGTGGGTGAGGGATGGAATAGCTGACACAGATTGTGAGACAATCCCTAGATTTGTGCCTTTTAGTGATGCACATTTGACATGGACTCAGTCGGAGCGCGAGGATGATGATGTTCTGCAAGCTGCTGTACCTCCGTCTTTGAGACTTGACACGACGAATCCGGAACTCCTCTTTAAGGATCAGACTGTGCCTGGCAAAGAGCGCTACAATCTGAGATCGAAAAAGGACATTTGAAATTGACAAATAAATCTAAAAATTTTTATGTAGTCAATTACACCTTATCAGATCAAGAGACTTTTTTACTTTTTCTTTTTCGAGTCACCATCCGGACTCAGCTGCAGGGTCACGGTATAAGTTCTTAAGGGGTGAGCCACGTATTGACACAAGGTCTGTGGTTTAGGGTCGTTAGTACGATCTTGACGCACACTTAAGTAAAGAAGGAAAATTGCAGTGAGCAGCACGTTAGAGGATGGAGTCTTGTGAGTCCGACAAGGATGTTAAAAGAGTTAATTTCAGAGTGCAAATGTGTATATTGGTTCGTAGCAAATGCTTTTTAATAATGTGTTTTCTTATGCTTTTGAACATTACGTTGGTTTGTGTTAGATTTTCTATGGATCACAACAAACACTTGCATCTACCTCCCAACCTACTCTTTCTTTTCCTACTGTTTCCCCACATGAGTTTCATACGTTGCCTGAACATGAACAGACACGAAGATTAGAATTTGTGAACAACGTTTATACAGATGTTACATCAGCATAAGCTAGTTGTAAATACCACGAATTGTTGGGTTTGTGGTCTTATGCCACATACGACTGATAAGGGAATGCCATATTTGGTTTTGCCTTTTTCGCCTAATGGGTCAGTATGGGCACTCCAGTCAATGTTTATCTATGCGAATGAAGCATCTCCTATACGTTCTGTCAAAGATAATGCGAATAATAATGCCTTGATACAGGGAATAGTAGATATGGTCAGAGATATTGATGCATATAATGCTATCCCTAAAGATGAGTTACGAGCATATATTGGTTGGAACAAGACGAGATATAGCATTAGTCTGACAGAGAAAGAGAGACAGAAAAGGTCTCCCCCGATTTGGATTGTACCCCACCGAGGTCATTTTTGTCTGCAAGGTAATGGTCAGAATCCGAGAGCTCAGCTTAGTAAGAGTGTGTGTGCTCACACCTATGTCTATACGTCCCAGAAATCTCCACCGTTCGTGCCAGCTAAAGGCACGTATTTTGTTTGTTATGACAGAGCATATACATGGTTGCCTTCTGACTTTTCAGGCACATGTTATGTGGCATTTTTGCTTCCTCCTACATACACAGCTGCTTTTAATTACCATAAGACAAGATATGGTAGAGGTGTTATCGATATGAAAGACACTGCTGCACAAGAAGTTGGAGACTTCTTTAAGGGTTTCCTGCCCTTTTGGGGTCCTATGGCTAATGGTAGGAATATTCGTCAGCTTACGAGAGTGGTCGAGGCCACTATAAATGAGACTGCAGGTGCTCTTAGCAATATTACAGCTGAGCTTCAAGCGGATCGCCTTATGACATTACAGAACCGCTTTGCTTTAGACATTATACTTGCAGATAGAGGTGGGGTATGTAAATTGATCGGGTCTAGTTGCTGCATTTTTATTCCAGATAACGCCCCGACAGTGTACCAAGCTATCTTGAGGTTACATAAGTCCGCTGAGTCTATACATGTAGACGAAGGGAACTGGTAATTGATAGGATGGTTTTGGGGACTGCTGTCCAAATGGGGATGGAAGATTCTGATGTTCCTTGGTATGGCTTTAGCGATCTTTTTCTTGTGTTGCTTATGCATCCAGTGTGGTCCCGCCATTTGTAGTCTTTGTGCTACAATCTGTGTGAGAAGACCAGTCCCGATAGAAGCGAAGGATAATAAGATGATGTTACAGCAACACCTTGATGACCTGATGAGAATAGATATAGACCTGGATTCAGATTGACATGGGTTTAGGTCAATGCCTACGTAATGGCAAAAGGAGGGGCTGAGGTTCCGTGGTTTTCGGGACCGGACTCCATTTTGTTTGCGTTGCTCGAGACGCCATTTTATGTTGCCTTCACGTAGGCCTTGCAAATAAACAAACGAACAAAGTTGCATGGGCTTCGTTGTCCATGTACATATTAACTTGCCCTTTCTGACTTGTGAGTGAACTGCAGGACGCTGACCTCTTCGCCTGAAACTGACCCTTCACAAAGCCAATTTCCCTTGGTTTGATTCTTGTCTGAGATTACCAATCAATGTTCAGGACCTCGTTAACTTTTAGTTTCCTTGCACATATCTTATCCTAATCAGCATCTGAATTGTTTCTTTTCTTACGACTTTTCATTACATGGGTAGTGCTTTCAATTATGGGTTTGTCCGGCTTGTGGAAATTGAATTTGGGACATTCCTAATAATTAACTTTTGGGTTGGGTTACTGTAAATTGGGTTTTTGTTAACGTGATACTCAGTTAGAAAATGTGTCCTATTGGTCAGAATTTTGCGCAGTGGGTGTACATTTATAATGAGAATATTGTGTATAAATACTGATGTCTTGCTCTATGAAAATTGAACAGTTTCTTGAGTTGTACACCGTGTTGTATTGCTGAGATTACTGTTACTAGCTGCAGCTAATAAATTTGATCTCTGACGCCACCTAGAAGTATTCCGTGTCTCTGTTTGCCAAGACAGGTGAACCCGAAGACTTTAGGCGTGTCCCTGGCGCCGCTGGGTTCTAAGAAAACCCTGTTCTTCATAATGTACACTGGTGTTGCGCACACACATGTCCAAAGGACATGTGTGTGTGTAACATACAACTTAGTGCATTTTTATAAGTTTTCGCTATTTACCACGTAGTTAGACTTCGCGGTAAATAGCGGCCCCAGATTGCGAATTCGCAATTTTAAATGGTTCATGAATTGCATTTAAGGAATCTCAAATTGAGATTCCTTAAATGCAATTATTCGCAATTTAGCGATTTCTAGAATTGCGATTTTTGCATTTGGGATGAT
The DNA here is from genome assembly GCF_964261635.1 of Lissotriton helveticus. Classification (NCBI taxonomy): domain Eukaryota; kingdom Metazoa; phylum Chordata; class Amphibia; order Caudata; family Salamandridae; genus Lissotriton; species Lissotriton helveticus. The sequence goes on from NC_136068.1 coordinate 1,107,309,162, forward strand.
GAATCCCAAATGCAAAAATAGCGCTTGCAAAGGGCCGATTCTCAGAATCTGGCCCTTTGCGAGCCGATTTTGGCTTGATGAATCTGGCTGTTAGTTCCCAATTTGGCATAGGTGGGCGAATTCAGGCGTTACACTTTGAGGGAACTTTTCTTTTTAATTCTTATTTAAAGAAATTAACCAAAGCAGAAAACCCAGGGATCCCAAAAGAAAGTCTGCCGCATTCTACCCATGAATATACTTCACTTTAAAAAGAATTGTTTCACTAGCACTACTATTTGGAATAGAATTTACAACGAAGAATTCCCCTCGATTCCGACGTACCACTAACCACATCCAGCCAGCACGGAATGTTTTGTCTAGCATTGCATTCTTTATGACCTAAACTCTTAAGCTATCTTCTTGTGCTCGAAAATACTACCGCGTGCTTGGAATTCCTGGAATCTGGGCCACAAGATTCAGTACCACAAAAAAAGGAAAAGCCAACTCAGGTCAAATACTTCCAATATGATTCTCAATTTGGTCTCTCTGAATTTACAAGATTTGCCCTTCCTTGCTTTGAAAACTACCTCTGACGCTAACAGATATTAATGACTCTGAAGCAATGATGACACAACCATCCCTCAATGTGTGACGGTGACCACTAATCTATGACCCACTGTGCCAATTATGTCTGCAGCCTGTTCAGACAGATGAAGTGCGTCGCCAGTCATACTTCATGTCATCGCACCTCATGTCCGATCCGTGTGATTGTGAGAATTAAGATGTTGCCAGTCCTTCGTTCTGTCCTTGAATCAGGGGCACACTGACCACTTCCTGAAGGCCTATTATCGGACCTGACTAGATTCTGTTCTCAGCGCTGGCTTTTCATTCAGTCCTTGTGCAACTCTCAATCGCTTTATCCCTATTTTTTAACCTCAGTCTCTGGTTTTCTTTCTCAGATTGTGTCTCCTGTCTCTAAACTGCAATCTGTGCCACAGTTTGCTGTACATCGTGTTCACACACTGCTGATTCGTGGGTTGTAAATGTGATCATCACCCGCATTCCGAAGGCCCTACTTACCTGGCAAAAAATACAAATGTCTGCCGAGCGTGTCGACGAAGTGAGAAACAACAGAAGGTATTTATTCACTCGAAATAGGTGCGACCATCTGCCCTACCCCAGCATAAGGTGAGCCCGTGAGCTCCATTCATCACTGTATTTATTTATAGCGTGGTGTTTGTGTGTGCGGCGCTGTTCTCTGTGAGGAAAGAAAAGGATTTCTCTGGAGAGACAGATAATAGCACATTTAAGCATGCTTTGTTGCCAATAGGTTGGAAGAAACGACTGTCTGGTAAAGATGTGTGTGATATTTGGTTCCCTACCAGTGCTGCTCTACACTTGCAACCTGATGTCTGATTTGTCTACCCCAAGGTCTACAGCTGAGGCTGAGCTGCGCTTCGTCAGAGCTCCTGGTGGGCTTTACTACACAAAGTGACTGAACTTGTAACCTTTGTCTTAGAATAAAGACCGTTCTTACTCCCAGTGTCGCCATCAGAGTGCACCGTACACACACATACATTTATCTGTGGGTCTGAGCAGTCATCAGACACCCGCTAACACAATGCCAGCCCATGCGCCTTTCTTACCCCACTCAAGGTCAAGCGCTCTTCTGTGGAACCACTGCGGTCTTTTGCTTACTAAATACAAAGAGGTATGCAGTTCCTGACTGGTGTGTGGGGGGGTGGGTGAAAGGGTGTTAGGTGATCATAGGTCCTCACTGGTTACTGGGGGAATAGGGAAGTCCTCCTGTTGGAATTAGGGCCCTCACACACCCGGCTAGGTGTCATGCTTCATCATAGGGCGTGCTACTCGGCAGGTCGGCGCTGCAATACCGGACGGGCTCCATATGAGGGGCTCTTTGGCGGAGATCTTTTATTCCAATTAGCCATTTGGTGCCGTGTCGGTGAGGGGCCTATATGTGTAGATGTAGGAGGTGGCGGTGAAGGTGAATGAACCAAAGGAAGGTTAAAACAAATTGGAAGTCCCAGAGAGAACAATTTTGATCAGTAGGGCTTCCGACCTGGTTAAAAGCTTTGGGAGCTAATTTATCCCAAACGTTAGTAAACACAGCAGAGAAGACTTTCAAACAGCTAAATGTGTTGTGGATTGGTCAAGGGTTATAAAGAGTGACCTAAAAATGTTTTTGTCACACCCACTTTCAGAGGGCCACAGGGCACGCAGGGGCTACTGTGCCCAACCGTGGTGGTTAAGGTATTTTGCCCCTGATGTCCTGGAGTCCGTTTTACTATGGCTCCTGCTCGACTGAGCCAAGTACACCTTCTGAACTTGACTCTCAGTGGTCGATGTGACCGAACAGTCAAGGCTCCCTCAGGGGGATGCATATGCAGGTCAGTGAACACAATTCATAACTCAAAGTGCAAATAGTATGAACAATAAACCAAGGTCCAGCCAAATAATAGTTTTTATAGGAAAAGTGGTACAAAAGGGGGTGGTGATGGACGGAGCATCTGAACCAATCAAACACTCACACCCAGTCAACAGATCTGGGTTTACTCCATCACCGTTCTTTAGCCCACTCTGCCACCCCAGTTCAGACATGGCCATATGCAAATCAGTCTGACCCTGGTCCTCATGGGAACAGTCCAGTCCGAACTGCCAAGCCAGGCCTTCCCTGGACCGGAAACAAGCTTCCGAGGACCGGTTTCTGGCATTTCAGCCGTCTTCAGCCCGGCTTGCTTGAATCCAGTGGCAAAGTGAGCAAGGGACTCACGTCTGAGCATACCCTGCCAACTTATGGCGAACAAAGTGGTACAAAAGGGGGTGGTGATGGACGGAGCATCTGAACCAATCAAACACTCACACCCAGTCAACAGATCTGGGTTTAATCCATCACCGTTCTTTAGCCCCCTCTGCCACCCCAGTTCAGACATGGTCATATGCAAATCAGTCTGACCCTGTGCCTCATGGGAACAGTCCAGCCCGAACTGCCAAGCCATGCCTTCCCTGGACCGAAAACAAGCTTCCAAGGACCGGTTTCTGGCATTTCAGCCATCTTCAGCCCGGCTTGCTTGAATCCAGTGGCAAAGTGAGCAAGGGACCTACGCCTGAGCATACCCTGCCAACTTATGGCGAACTAAGTGGTACAAAAGGGGGTGGTGATGGACGGAGCATCTGAACCAATCAAACACTCACACCCAGTCAACAGATCTGGGTTTAATCCATCACCGTTCTTTAGCCCACTCTGCCACCCCAGTTCAGACATGGCCCTATGGAAATAGTCTGACCCTGTGCCTCATGGCAACAGTCTGTTGACTGGGTGTGTGTTTGATTGGTTCAGATGCTCCGTCCATCACCACCCCCTTTTGTACCACTTTATAAGAAAAGTAGCATTTCATTTCTAACTATACACATACAAAGGAATATGGCATTCAGAAGCAACAGCACAATCCCCCTGAGGTTGGGACTCTAGTAGTTGTCCGGCAAATCCCTGTCCCTCCTCCTTAATGTAAAGTGTTCAGGGTTATTCCATATTGACTGGTGGCTGCATCCAGGGAATGCAAACTATTAGACCATACTCAAGAGTTCTCCCTATGACTCTTTAGGAATTTGGTAAAAAGTGTCTATGGTGCCTCAGTACCTTCAGCATTAAATCCCCTGGGGCCCCAAAGGCCCTAGTTAGGTCTTGCCCGCTCCTGCAGCACGGACGCTCCTAGAAATCAGGATGCTCGTGGTACATGCGGCAGTATCAGGTGGGTGCAGGCTTACTCTCCATGGTGGCGACACTGCTCTACCCAGCAATTGTAGCAGCTTCTAGCTCTCAGCGGTGCAGTAAGTCCTGTTCCCCTGGCTAGGATATTCAGTCCTTTGTCTCCCAACTGGAGTCCTGCGAATGTGCGCTGTCCTCCTTGGCATATTTCTGGTCCATGGGGGTCAGTCAGGGCAGATCCTTTGGTGCTGTTAGACTTGCTGGACACAGACTCTCTTCATTTCTTGGCAACAACCCGAAGTGTTTAATGACTTGGTCCCGGCAGCCTTCCTGGTACACAGGTTTGCCGCTGTACCTTCTAGACTCAATGTAGAATCCTGAGGTACAATTGCCCACACCACTAGCATATGGGATAACCGCTCTGGCATTCAGGAATCCTAGCACTTTGGTCACACAACTTCTTCACCAGTGGCCCCCTTTGGAATACAGGGTCACCACAATGCACAATGAAGCTGTTTGGGCTCAGTGCCCTCCGCACAGTGCTCAGTCCTTGGTTCAATCAATGGTGGCCCTCTCCTTGCATATGGGGTCACCGAAAACAGCCTTGCACATGGGATATGGCTCACAGCTGAATCCTCACACCTCACTCAGGGAGTTCTCAAGGTAGGGCTACCCACGGACAACTTGCTCACTCCAATGCTCTCTTCTTCCTCACAGGGTACACTGGTCTTAGCAAGCAGGCAGGAGCTGCTGCTGCAGGTCTTGTCCCCCAGTCCTGGTCACAGGCAGAAGTCTTGCAGTTTACCCATTTCACACAACCTGTCTGGCTCCTTTAGCAGATGACACATTTTGGGGGACTCAACCTCCCCTTCTGATAGTCCCTTTCCAGACACCAAATATGATTTTGGGTCTGGTCTTTGAAGTTTTATGTTGGGATTATGCTTTTTTATGAAGTTGTCACTTCTGCTTTTCATCATCCTTCATGAAAGATATCTGTCACAGCAGGCATGACTCTGAAGCTGATTGTCTAGAGCTGTCTTTTGAACTGTAAAGGGAATCTCTTTCTTTTGCCCCCAGTTTGCCCCAACCATGTAACAGGAATGCAGCAATAGACAGATCGGTCTGGGGGGATTGCTCTCTCCTCATGTCTCTTTGGGAATCCCAGGGCACAACAGGCCTGGGTTTCCCAAAAAGCAATACAGGGTCCTCCTTAAAGGGACCATTGCAGTCACAGGCACTCAGTGTATGCTCACAGCACACTTTGGGTCCAGTACTGGTACCTCTATGCATTGTACCCTTCCATGTGGTAATACACACACACTCTGTATGCACTGTTCAGCATTGAAGCTTTTCTATTTTTAACCAGGGGGTGTTATTCACACTCAATACGTCCCTTTCAAGCATGCATACACCCAGCACATATACTAACTACCCCTGCACTGCACAGTGTTGCTCTATCACTGTACTGTATCCTTCCCAAGGACACATACAACCAACGCAGAGTCCTTACTCCTGTGGTGGGCAGCACTTCCCATTGTATCTGATGTAGTCCAAGTATGAGTTAAGTACACAGCTGTGGAACTTTTTAAAAAGGTGAGTGAGCCAGTAGGCCTCACTCCATCGGCACAGGGTAAAAGGGTCTTGTTCACTACTACTAACCACTACACGGTAAGCTGCCACCACTGCGCTCGTGTTTCTTAATTCCAGATGAAAGCGGTAGCCTTCCACCACGATACTGATAACACATTGGATACCCCTCCTGGTCCAACCAGACCACAATGGGTGAGACAGTCCTATGTCATGGTGTACATGCAGGATCCATGTTCCCCTATGACAAAAAATCAGCATTAGGGATCCAGACAATAGTACAGTTGGGCACTCAGGGCAGGTGTACACGTCTCAAGAATGCAGAGGACTTTTCTGCCCTGACAGTGTTTCTCACTGTCAACATGGAAGTAACCACTAGCTGAAAACAGAAAAATGGCTAAAGGGACAAGCCCAGTTTCAATTGCAGCCTTTCGTTAGTTTCATATAATTTATTTTAATCATTTCTAAGTTACCAGCAAAAATAAAGATGGCATTTCACATGCACGTGCTTGTGTTTAATCTGGTACATATTTGTGAACACCTACAATGAAAAATACAAAGACTGTTCATATTGGGTGAATACTCTTTTTTGTTTTTTAAACTCTTTTTATTAAACAAGCTCATCATACGATACATAATCTGGAGATAAAATTGCGAGTACAAGAAAACAGTATGGTATAAGTGACACAAGGTAGTGTGGCCAAATCACATTCTTCAAGAGTATATTTAACAGCATAGTGGTACTTAACATGGCAGCAGGTATAAACACAACTCTTCTGCAATTTGCCGGCCGTAGTCCACCAGCACCCAGAGCATGGCTGTACTATGTCCCCAGAGTTGCGCCCCAATATTCACACCAGGGGCCTCAAGCTTTCTCTCATTTGTTAGAGCATCCTCTGCTATGGAAACCACTTCCTCTGCCCTCTGCTACCAGTCCAAGTCAGTTTCCCAGTCGGGCACCGACGGGGGGAGAGGGGCCCCCCACCGCCTCGCTATGTTGCACTTTGCCACTCCAACTTCCAAAGCCTGGTTCCCGGATAATACCAGCACGGATAATACCCTAGACATCATCTCTATCACCCCTGCCAGTATCCTTGAATTCCACAGAATAGGGAACAAGGAGCCCTCCAGCACACAGCCTCTAGTGAATAGTGGCATATCTACTTTTTTACACCATAGTGTGTGAGTAGTAGGCCTGCTGTAAAACTTTGAGTTGTATCAATCTAAATCTTGTCAAATGGATATGTCCTAGGGGCTTTGTAAGGCCTCCATTCAGTTCTCATTGTCAATTTCACCTAGGTCATCAGTCCAGGTGAATCTCAATGGGCCCAAGAGGTCAGGATCAGTTTTCAGTAGATTTCTGACACTATCTTGTTTTTGATGGGATCTGTGAGCAAGTGGTCTTCCGGGGGGAGGAGGGTGGGAGGTCTGCCAGGCTTGTCCCCTTCTGAATATGGACCTGGGGGCATGTCCGAGTTGAAGATCGCAAAGTTTTTAGGAGGTCGATAACTCGTACTCCTGACTAAGTGTTTCAAAGGTAATCAATGCGTTATTCCTCCATACATCACCCAGGTGCTCAATCCCTATCTTTGCCCACCGAGAGAATCCCCGCAGGGTGGGCTCCTGACTCAGCTGGTCCCTGTGACATAGGACCTTAATGGCCATCAACTTGGCCCGCCATTCCAAATAACACTCTGCCTCGTTCCAGCACCCTACGAGAGTTGACGTGTGTGCTGGTAGCCTCTCCCTCCTCCAGCGGCCGTAAAGGATAGTTTCATAGTTACCATAAGGCATAATTTTTCTGTTTACCCTGAAGTCCGGCTCCCACAGTCTGAAACTACCCAGTCGTTAATCACTAGGAGCTGCAAGTCCCAATTGTACTTTTTAGGTCTCGGCTAGTAACGCGCGAAGCGCGTTCTCGCCAGAGAACTATAGTTGTCGTCTCAGCCCACAACTAGCTGGAATGTGGAGACAAGACCTGGCCGCGCGCGCAGCGTTGTCCCATAGGATAACGTTGCGCGCGTGAACTTCTGCCGACAGCATGGATCGCGTCGCGCGCCTCTCTGGAATGCAGGGGGAGTCTGCAGAGAGTCGCGCGGCACTGATAAGCGTCTTAAAGCTCTGCTTCCTAATTTAACGCGCGTGAACTTCTGCCGTCAGCATGGATCGCGTCGCGCGCCTCTCTGGAATGCAGGGGGAGTCTGCAGAGAGTCGCGCGGCGCTGATGAGCGTCTTAAAGCTCTGCTTCCTAATTTAACATCTGAAGTAACTTAAATTGGCAAAGCCGACAAATCTTGTGGCATCACAGAAGCGTGTAGACAGCAACTACACAAACAGAGAAAAGTCTGCAGCACGTCGGACATTGCAACAATACAGGACGATCGCTCAGTTCTCCCGGGTTAGTAGTAGTCCTTTAGTTATCTGTCACAGTCACACCACGTTCCCACTCCTACCCGCCTGCACGGGGGCTTCCTGCCCTGCTCACTTACATGGTCACAAGGATACTCGGTTTCTTCGCTTTCGCCCCATGGATGTCGTTCCGACATGATGAGGCACAATTCTCCCAGCTCACAAAAACCAAAATAAATAATGAACGACACTAGCGATCTGCCCTATCTCTCTGATCACTTCGCACGCGTTGAGCAGTTTCCAGGTGATAGTTGTTTATTAATCTCCACGGCAACGACAAATCCAGCCTTCCTGCTAACTAGGAGTCTTGTGATTGGTTGTCTGGCTGCGCACGCGTTCTATTTGTAGTTAGCGCTGTCTGCTAAACCAGCGATGCCGCAATCTTATTAGACACTATGTACTCACTTACGTGTCCGTCTTGGTGGTTCAGTGCACGCTATGCGCTTTCGCACAGGAGGCTCAGTAAAAGAGGCATATCCTTTGCAAAACAAGCAAAGTATTTTATTCTGATTTGCTTTAACATCTGAAGTAACTTAAATTGGCAAAGCCGACAATTCTTGTGGCATCACAGAAGCGGGTAGACAGCAACTACACAAACAGAGAAAAGTCTGCAGCACGTCGGACATTGCAACAATACAGGACGATCGCTCAGTGTGCCCGGGTTAGTAGTAGTCCTTTAGTTATCTGTCACAGTCACACCACGTTCCCACTCCTACCCGCCTGCACGGGGGCTTCCTGCCCTGCTCACTTACACGGTCACAAGGAAACTCGGTTTCTTCGCTTTCACCACCATGGATGTCGTTCCGCTGGACATGATGAGGCACAATTCTCCCGGCTCACAAAAACCAAAATAAGTAATGAACGAAACTAGCGATCTGCCCTATCTCTCTGATCACTTTGCACGCGTTGAGCAGTTTCCAGCTGATAGTTGTTTATTAATCTCCATGGCAACGACAGGTCCAGCCTTCCTGCTAACTAGGAATCTTGTGATTGGTTGTCTGGCTGCGCACGCGTTCTATTTGTAGTTAGCGCTGTCTGCTAAACCAGCGATGCCGCAATGTTATTAGACACTATGTACTCACTTATGTGTCCGTCTTGGTGGTTCAGTGCAGGCTACGCGCTTTCGCACAGGAGGCTCAGTAAAAAAGGCATATCCTTTGCAAAACAAGCAAAGTATTTTATTCTGATTTGCTTTATGTTTTTTTAATCAAAATTTAAGAAACACCTCAATTAATGGCCCATTGTCAACTTGATAAAAATATTTTGGGCTCAGTGCAGGTATCTGATTAAACATTGGGAGTATAAATCCATGGCAGCGCCCTCCCTCTATCTATCTTTCGCCCTCCCTCTATCTATCTTTCGCTCTCCCTCTATCTATCTATTGCCCTCACTATCTATCACATCACCACAGCATCACTCAGCACCACCACAGCATCACTCAAGGGCACCACAACATCACTATGCGCTTCCAAAATGCTTATAAGTACCACAGTAACTTACAACATTATTATAATATTATATTATTGTCAACATTGCTTAATATTTTGCAACAGCTATCATCTTGCAAATCATCTTTATACACCAATACAGACTTTGCTAAAAACTTAATGCAACACATTGTCATATACAATGCCAATAACTCAAACTTTAATGCTGCGAGACCTATTGCATTGCAAATGCTTGTTGATGTCTGGGATTGCCAACCCTCTGTCATGGACTCCTCTCTGTAGTTTTCCAAATGAAATACGCGTTGTGCCCCATTCCACATGCCTGGAGCTCATGATGGATCTGTTTAAAAAAGACCAGTGGGATTGGGTAGGGCGTATTTTGAGGGAGTATAAGAGGTGTGGTAAGCTCATCATTTTGTACAATGCCGCCTTGCCCATCAAAATTGGTGAAAGGGTATGTCCATGTGGAGTCGATCCAATTGAGGGGTGAGGTTACGCTGCATGAAAAGCTGTTGATAATGAGTCACAAATATCCTGAAATATTTGAAAACTTCCATTTCGATTTGGGCCATGCATCTCATTGGGAGTCTCGGGGAGGCCCCGACAGAGGAAACACCATAGATTTGATCCAGTTTATTCTATAGCCCGAGTAGCTACCAAAGAGTTAAAAAATATTGAGAATCCTTGCTATTGAAAAATATGGCCAAGATATGCACAGTAGTATATCGTCAGCGTATTGGGAGAAGCATCCCTCCCAGCTGCCTGGTGTCGGAATGCCACATATCAGTGGGTCACTACGGATCCAGGACGCCAATGGCTCCACCGCCAGGGCAAACATCAGGGGCAATGGTGGGTACCCCTGTCGGGTGACTCTTTGTAGTAGGAAGATACTAGATGTCACTCCATTGACTCTCACTCTAGCCATAGGGACCTGGTAGAGCAACCTGTTGCATTCGTAAAACATTGGGCTGAAGCCCAGTCTGGTCAAGGCAGTAAAGAGGTACAGCCATTCTATGCTGTCAAAGGCCATCTTAGTGTCCAGTCACATCAGTGCTAACTGTGCTGCCTGTGGAAAGCCCATCATGTGCTGGACCCCATATAATCTCCACAGATTGAGGCAAGTACTCCTGTGAGACATAAAGCCAGACTGGTCCACATGGATAATCAAGGAGAGGACATTAGCGAGCCTATTTGCTAGGGTCTTGGCTAAGACCTTCGCCTTAATGTTCAGGAGTGATATTAACCTATAGGAGCTGCACTTCCCCAGGGGCTTCCCTGATTTGTGTTTAACCACAATCTTGACTTTGCATTGATCCTCAGGCAAACAGCTGGCTTCTCTAGCCAGCTGGAACATGTCCAGCAATGGTGCAGCAATCTTGTCGGACATGCCTTTAAACAGTTCTCAGGTAACTCATTAGGCCCCACACCTTCCCGGATTGCAGCATTCTGAGGGCCGCTACTAGTTCATCCACCATTAGCTCGGCATCCAGGGCCTTCACTGCCTCACCTGTGAGAGACTGAGGGGAGAAGTGCTGCAAAGACTTTTTGCAGTCTGCCCCAGTTCTGATGCACAAGGGTGTGTAGAGGTCTTTGTAGTAGGATGCAAATGTGTCTGCTATTTCAGAGTTTGTAGTATGTAGGACTCCTCTCCTGTCCTTGACTCCCACCACCCAAGAGTGGTCTCTATTTCTCTTCTTGAGCCAGGCCAGCAGCTTGGAGGCTTTGTCCCCGATATCGTATAGGTGGCGCTCTGTAGCCAATGCACATGTCTGAGCCACATTTTCTGCCAATACCCGTAGATAATGTGGGTGCAGCAAAACCAATGTTACAGGTCTGCCCCCCTTCCTCCACTTCTCTTGTCTCAAGGGTGAGGATTTCTCGCTCAATGGTCCTACATTCCACCACTGCATCCCTCCTCTTCCCTCCAATGATTGCTTGGGCTTGTCCCCAGATGACTGTTTAAAGGCTTCCCATAGGGTACACAGGGAAGCCACCGATCCCTGATTCTTTTGGAAGTATAGATTGGCCACTAAGCATAGTTTTTCTCTAACCTAGCTGTCTCGCAGGCACTACGGATACAGTCTAGGGAAAGTGGCTGTGTTGACGCAAATGCCCACCAGGTAGTAGTCATAAATTCCTCATTCATGGTGCATACATTCTTTAAAATCCCCCACATGAGCATGGTGTGTGAAGAAGTAGTCAAGGCATGAGAAGGAACCATATGGAACTGAGTAATAGGTGTACTGTTTCAACTGAGGATTGTGGGTTCTCCACAGGTCTACCATACCCATTGCAGACACGAAGGCTGGGGGACTTACCCCGTCTGAACACCCTCACACAGTGCCCATCCTCTCGAGATTAGGGTCCATCACCGCATTCATGTCTCCCAATAGAAGAGTCTAAGTGGGCAGTTCTAGAAGGGCACTGATTTTTGGAAGAACTGTAGCATGGAGTCTAGGCGGAATATATAGGGAGCACGGATTCAAGATGTGGCCCTCCCAGGTGCCCGTAAGAGCAACATAACAGTAAAGCTGGTTGGAGCTGGCGGAGCGTTACTACGCGGAGGTCCATGGAGTTGGGAACAAACTCCGCTCCGCCACCCGCCTCCACCCCCATATTAACAATTAATTAAAAATACATTAAAGGTAAAAGAAAAAAGACTTACCTTGACTTTGGTGTCCCCAGGCGGCCGTCCTCTTCCTCGCCGTCTCAGGGTGATGTGAGCAAGTGCGCAGGCCTGCGCATGCGCATTTCTCACAAGGAATGCGCATGCGCAGATCACCCTGAAACGGCAAGGAAGAGGCGGACGGCAGCCCGGGGATGCCGCAGTCAAGGTAAGTCTTTTTTCTTTTACCTTTAATGCATTTTTAATTAATTCTTAATAGGGAGGTGGAGGCGGGGGCTGGTCAACTCCGCTCCGCTGTGGAGTGTGCGGAGATATGCCTACTACGCGTTCTCCCTGGAACGCAGAGTAGGCAAATCTCCACACTCTCCACAGGCGGAGCACTCAGCCCCAACTTACATAACAGCCCTGGGCATCCCACCATTCCCGAGTCAGTATGAAAGACAGTAAAACCCTTGATCAGGATCCCCACTCCGCGAGAGTCCGTGAAGTACCTGGCATGGGCCAGAACTGTATACCCAAACTGATCCAGAGCCCTATATTGATTGCACCTGAGGTGTGTTTCCTACATTAGTATAATGTTGGGGGAGTAGCCTTTGAAGTATTGGAATACCAGGGTCATTTAATCTTGTTGCCAAATCCGTTCACATTTCATGTCCACACATGTATGTGTTTATGTTGTGTCCCTGTCGTAGTAGGTATGTGCAAGTTTTCCAGCCTTGTTCCACCACTCAATGTTGCCAAACGCATCCATCCTCCCTGTTATAAACCTATTACATTGATGAACAAAGCAGTTCAAAATCTCAACAAAATCAAACAATCCCATGAACTACCCCCTCCCTGCGACCCTGCCTAGTGAGCTACAAACCTCCAACTTCTCCAACCTGTTGAGTGCCTGTCGCCCAAACTTGTGCATGTAACAATGGGAGGATGCTTCCACAGCCAATGTGAGCTAACTGTAGTGTTCCAGTATGTTTCCTGCACCCCTAAAAGAAAGGGTTTATATAGGTCCAAAGTCTCTGTGAGGTCCCACTGCACTCCCGGGCATATCAACCCAAGGAGCAGACTCCGATGTCCACTCTACAGGCTCATTTGCTGTGCATCCCCACAGATCATGTCTCAAACCACCCCAAACAAAATAAGGTACCAGATCACTGCTGACACAATAAGTGTTCATCCTTTATCAGTATGGGTGAGCTGGCAGAGGCCGCAGGGCTCCATGATCCAGGACATTTGTCCCTTGCAGAAGTCCTACGCCCTAGGTTACTCTCATGTCCTGCGACTCTCCAGCCCTCCAGCCAGTCCCAGGCTTCCTCCTGGGTCATGAAGTATAGCATCTTGCCATCCGTGACAACTCAGAACTTGGCCAGAACTTGATGTTCTTTTCCCAGGGGGCATTTTTGACTGAATCGAAAGTCTGCCACTGGTGCTGCCCCTGGAGGGTGAAGTCCGGAAAGAACCTCATATTGCAAATTCGCATCTGATCAGGCCACTTGCAGGAAAGCCTCCCGGTCCCTAAAATTGTATATACAAGCTGATTGTGCATGGGGGGGCACCAGGGCGCTGCGGCGGCGCCAGCTCCCAGTGCGCCTATTCTACGGAGAAGTAATTAGACAGTCTTTTGGGGTGGAGGGTGTGAGAAGTTGGCCTGGTATATGATGCTCACTATTGTAGTGAGCACCTTGCACCAGTCCAAACAACCCTTATGGTGATGGTTGTAAAGTCAATCTTATAGACCAGCTATCCTAGTGGTATCATGGACAAAGCAGCCTTAGGCTAAAACTTCAGAGAGCATGTGAAGCAAGCTGTTTTACCATATGTAACCCCTTGGATACCAAATGAAAGGACACCACACAGGTTATATATAAAATATATATGTATTTATTATAAACACAACTCCTCTGAACTCTTTATGAGATCAGAGGCTAAAGCACATAACAAGTTGCTCAATTATCATACAATAAGTTGCATAAAATACAGTCGTGCCCTAGAGGCGCTGAAGACCATATACTAAAATAGTGGTATAAGAACCACGTCACGAACACAGGATAGGCCTAGGGCCTAGGGAATCGCTGGGGCTACGCTGAGCTAACAAGAGTTAGGGAGCAGGAGGCCCACGGGATGCGTGTGCAGTGTCCATTCACACACGCGAGTTACCATAGGGAAACAATGGGAACGTAAGAGTTAGAAACTAGTTCTTTTAGGACACTTCCGGATGTACTAGGAGAAAGCCCCTGAAAACTAGGACACTAGGATAGTCAATAGCCACAGGAGCACCGGAGTGCCCGCGTTACCTCACCTACAAGAGCCAGGTGCATAGGTGTCAAGTTGTGTCTGGTTTTGTCGCTGATTCCTATGGAGACCTGTAAAAAGATGCTGCAGGCGACCAGGAGAGAAGTGTCCGGTTGGATCCAAGGGCGGATCGAGGATGAAGAGTACCTGAAAGCAGAGGGGACAGAGTCTGGGTCACTAGCCAGTGACCAGGACGGAACCAGGCGATGTCGCGAAGCAATCAGGTGATGTTGTGAAGCTTGACTCTGCAGCCACGTGGACCAGGAGGTGTCGACAACCACCAGGAGCTGGATACGGACTGCCCCATGGAAGGATCTCGCTGTTGGCGGCGTCGACTTCCAGATTGGAGTCAACAGGCCTTGGCAAATGCAACCCACGCAGGAATCGAATATTCGCTTTGAGTTAAACCAGCAAGGTCTAGGGGGCATCTCCTTTGCAGGGGAGCAGGGGCCCACTTGGAGCAACCAGGCAGGTGGTTCTGATTCAAAGGTTCGTTGTCACAGAGGCCACTAGCCAACGGGCAAGTAACCAGAAAGACACATCGAGCACAAAAACACTAGCAGGCCCCACCCGGAACTTGTGGAGTGTGGTGGGCTGTGCGTCAGTGCAGAAGGTGCTCGGGGATGGGGCTTCTCAATCCCCAACGCACAACTTCAAGGGTGCCTCAGAAGCTGCACAAGTAGCAAAGAGCAGGTTATTCAAGATGGCCGGTCCCACATCTCTCGTTGCCTTCACGGGTCTCAGCTTTGCTGTGGCTGTGGATCGGGGTCAAACAAGTCTGGAAGTTTGGCTCGTCGGACTCGGTGCTCGGGCTCTGGCAGGAGCACTGACAAAGTAAACCGCAGATCGCTGGATGGTACCTGTTTGCACAGGGTGGTCACTCCTTGACCACAAGGGAGATTCTTCAGTCTTCTAGTTGCAGCAGCAGAATGTCGAAGGTCCAGAGTTTCGTTTCAAGTTTAGGTTCAGGATAAATCTAAAGTCTCTTGACTCAACTCCTACCTATATACTAATCTGAGGGGCTGGATTACCTGCTAGGTCCCTCCTATGGGTGGGACCAGGGAAGGGGGTGGTTACATCCCTTTCCCTTTGTCCAGTTTCGCGCCAGAGCTGGGGATGGAGTACCCCAGCAACTGGTTTGAACCGGGCTATGCATGGGACACCTTGTATGCCCCAGGCAGTGTCTCATTTTATTCAGCCCTCCCTGCCCCAATACACTATGGCCTGTCTGGGATGGTGCTAGCACCTCCCAAGACAGGAAACCTATTGTCCAAGCCTCCCTCGCTGGAAGGACTCCCACCAGCAGGAGGTCAGACTTGTGTCTGTGGCAGCAGCATCCATTTTGTGGCACTGAGGCTCTGGTTAACTTTAACCGGGATTAACAGGAACAACCTGTCTTCTCCCTCTAGAAGGGTGGAATGCTACCCCCGTCGCCAGAACTGGCGAGGGGGTAGTATTCCAAAGCGTATAACACCTTACACGACATGTTTTGATAAAGCCAAACTAGAGTTAGCATTTAACCGCAAGGATTATAATGCTTTTAAGAGTATATGGTATGGCTATATCATAGAACATCTCTAAGGACATGGTTCCGAAAGCTGCAGACAGGTTCAGCTTATGCTATAGCCTCATCTCACATAAAACCAAGCACTCTGCCCTCAGGATTGTTAAGGCCTGCCATAGGAGTGACTTATATGTACATATGTGTCATTATATATATATAATGATCGGTATAGGAATACTATACATAAGCAATGGGTATCTCACACGACCTTGCCCCAGCTGAGTGATCAGCCAGTTGTGTCAGTTTGGATGGCCAGCCAGGGGTGGCATAATTCTTACTGCAGCCCCTGGTAGGCCTTGGATGCACCTATGCCCTGGGTACCTATGGTACACTATACAGGGGCTCACAAGGTGATCCAATATCCAATTGGAGATGTACCTAAAGTACATGTAGTCCATTTTACATTGAGAGCAGATTGCCTGGGGCCCTGATTAGCAGAATCCGAGGCCAACTAAGTCGAAAACCAGCTAAACACTAGGCAAAAAGTTGGGGGTAACCATAGTCAGATATCCATCTGTAGGAAGGTGGATACCTGACTATGGTTACCCCAGATTTTTTGCCTAGTGTTTAGCTGGTTTTCGACTTAGTTGGCCTGGGATCCTGCTATTCAGGACCCCAGGCTATCTACTCTCTCTGTAAAATGGACTCCATGTACCTTAGGTACATCTCCAATTGGGAATTGGGTCACCTTATGAGCCCCTGT
Source organism: Lissotriton helveticus (assembly GCF_964261635.1). Taxonomy (NCBI): domain Eukaryota; kingdom Metazoa; phylum Chordata; class Amphibia; order Caudata; family Salamandridae; genus Lissotriton; species Lissotriton helveticus. The sequence continues at coordinate 1,107,325,494 of NC_136068.1, forward strand.
ACAGTGTACTATAGGTACCCAGGGCATAGGTGCATCCAAGGCCTACCAGGGGCTGCAGCATGTATTATGCCACATCTGGCTGGCCACCTAAATTGACACAACTGGCTGATCACTCAGCTGGGGCAAGGTCGGTATATTAGGTATAGTAATCCCTATACCTACCTTATATATAGACACATAGTAACCTATAAGTCACTCCTATGGCAGGCCTTAACAATCCTGGAGGCAGAGTGCTTGGTTATGTGTTAGATGGTGCTCTAGTATGAGCTGAGCCTGTCTGCAGCTTTTGGAACCATGTCCTTATAGCTGTTCTATGGTATTACCATACCATATACTCTTAAGTGCATTATGAACCTCGCAGTTAAATGCTAACTTTGGTTTGGCTTTATCTAAACATGTTGTGTAAGGTATCATACGCTTTGGAATACTACCCCCTCGCCAATTCTGGCGACGGGGGTAGCATTCCACCCTTCTAGAGGGAGAACACATGCTGTTGCTGACTATCCAGGTTAAAGTTAACCAGAGCCCCAGCGTCACAAAATGGATGCTGCTGCCACAGACACAAGTCTGACCTCCTGCTGCTGGGAGTCCTTCCAGCAAGGGAGGTCTGGACAATAGGTTTCCTGCCTGGAGCGTTGCGAGCACCACCCCAGACAGGATTTTGTGTATTGGGACAGGGAGGGCTGAAAAGAAACAGACACTGTCTGGGGCACACTAGGTGCTCCATGCATAGTCCAGTTCAAACCGGTGCTGGGGCACTCCAGCCCCAGCTCTGGCGCGAAACTGGACAAAGGAAAGGGGGTGTAACCACCCCCCTTCCTGGTCCCACCCATAGGAGGGACCTAGTGAGTAAACCAGCCCCCTTTAGTTGTATAAAGGTAGGAGCTGACCCAGGAGGCTTTAGATTTGATCCTGAACTGAAACTTGAAACAAAACTCTGGACCCTTCGACATTCAACCGACTTGAAGGTTGAAGAGTGGCCAAGGAGTGACCACCCTGGGAAACCAGGTGCAATTCCAGCAACTCGACGGCTTGCTTTGTCCCCGTTCCCACCGGAACTCGAGCGCAGAGCTTGACAAGACCTCGACTCCAGGACTCCTCCGACCCCACTGCACGACTCCAGCACAGCTGAGCTCCGTGGAAGGCGTCGGAATCCTTGGAACCAGGCAACTTGGAAAGTCTTCAACTTGCTAACAGCGCAGCTCCTGAGGCATCCTCGAAGCTGTGCACTGGGGACTGAGACACCCCGACACTGAGCTCCACCGGCACCGAAGACCAGCCCTCCACACTCCACGAGATCTGCGTGGGGCCCTTCTGCTGGTGTTCTGCTCGATGCGTTGTCCCGGTTGCTGGCCAGTTGGCTAGTAGCCCTGTGACGACGATTCCTTTGAAAATCCATCACTGGTCTGGTTGCTCTAGACTGGCACTTGCTTCCCTGAAAAGGTGAAGTACCTCTGAATCTCCTGGTCTGCACCAGAAGCTCCTTGTGTATCCTGCGTGGGTTGCCTTTGCTTAGGCTTGTTGGCTCCAATCTTGAAGTCGACCCCTCCATCTGCGAGAACCATTGTGGGACAGCTCCTCTCCAGCACCTGGTCCTCCTCGACGCCTCCTGGTCTGCGTGGCTGCAACGACAATCTTCACATCCGCACCTGATTGCTCCTCGACGACGTCTGGTTCCTCCCTGGTTCCACCCGGTCACTGGCTAGTGACCTAGACTCTGTCCCCTATGCTTTCAGATCCTCTTCATCCTAGATCCACCCTTGGATCCACCCGGACATCTTCCTCCTGGTCGCCTGCAGCATCTTCTTCCAAGGCTCCATAGGAATCAACGAGAAACCCCGACACACTTTGACACCTATGCACCCGCAGCCCGTGGGTGAGGTAACGCGAGTACTTCGGTGCTCCTGTAGGGATTGACTATCCTAGTGTCTAGTTTGTTAGTTGTACATTCCTAGTTAGACCGGAAGTGTCCTAAATGTTCGATTACTTACCTTTAAAGTTCCCATTGACTTTCTATTGACTCTCGCGTGAGTGTACTGACTCTGCACGCGCCGCATGTGGGCCTCCCACTCCTAACCTAAGGGTCAGATAGTGTAACCCCAGCGATTCCCTAGGCCCTAGGTCTTCTCCTTTCCCAAGTCGTGGTTCTCATACCACTTACTTAGTATATGGTTTTACGCGCCCCTAGAGCCTAACTGTAAATTGTGCTATTTAAAGTATTTCTAAGTGTAACTTGTTATGTGCTTTTGCCTCTGACCTCATAAAGAGTTCAGAGGAGTGTGTTAGTGAATAAATACATATATATTTTACATATATCCTGTGTGGCGTCCTTTCATTTGATATTCAAGGGGTTACATATGGTAAAACAGCTTGCTTTACACGCCCTCAAGATTTTTTTAGCCTAAGACTGTTCTGTCCACGCTACCACTAGGATAGCTGGTCTATAAGGTTGACTTACAACCATCACCATAAGGGTTGTTTGGACTGGTGCAAGGTGCTCACTAGAATAGTGAACATCATATACCAGGCCAACTTCTCACATTGGTGTGCAGCGGTTGGGATTAGAGCTTGCTGTTGTTTTACCACTTGTAATCTTGAGATATCATTTAAAAGATCACATAGGTACCTGTAGGTACATATAAAAACAAGTCTTAGTATACTTAAGTTCTACTGAACTTAGCTGTTATAGAGCCTGGGCCTAGCACACTCTGACTACAACTCCTAGATAGGTTCTGTAGGAAAACACATAGTGTAGGTAGGTGCAACACCACACCTCACTAGAAACCATGTCTCAGACAGTGAACCCCAGTGGTTCTCTACCTGCAGAGGTAGATCCCTTGGAGACTGCCTCAAGATATGAAACCTTAGCCTTCCAAGAATTGAGACAATTGTGTACTTCTAGACGGCTAAAACAGGGTTCAAACCCTACCCTAAAGTTTTTAGTTGAGCTCTTAGAAGAGTATGATGCTAAAAAGACACCTGCCTCAGGTGCTTCAGGTAGCTCAGATGAAGTCCTGCCCTCCACAGAGGATACCACGGATACTATAGTACCAGATGAGGTAGAAGAAGTAGAGGAAGATGATTCTGATCCTGAGACAAACAGCCAGGTCCCAGTCAGAAGACTTAGCCAGGCTAACTTAAGCATACATGGAAGTCAGTATGGGCATCCCTCATATAGACCCTGAAGTGGGCTTAACCAGGGGCAGAGAAGAGGGAGATCCCACTCCAGGGACTCTCTCAGATCTCATGCTTCAAATAGCTCTCATGGCCGTACTCAGAGAGGGATGACTTCCCCTCAGAGAAGGGAACATGAGGCAAAGATGAGAGAGGGTGCTCTTAGGATTGAAAGACAGGAACTTGAGGTTGCCCTGGCCAAAGAGAAGCTTTCTCGTGCTAGAGAGCATAGAGAGAGTGGGTTAGAACCCACTGGTGGCAGCAATATCCCTAAGGATAAAGATAGGTCCTATGAAAATAGACACGTAAGCAAGATTGTGCCCACCTATAAAGAAGGGGATGACATCCACAAATGGATTACTGCTTTGGAGAGGGCCTGCAAAGTGCAGCAGGTGCCCCAAAGTCAGTGGGCAGCAATCTTATGGCTCTCCTTTTTCCGAAAAAGGTAGAGATAAGCTCCTCACAGTTAGTGATGGGGATGCTAACAACTACTCTCTTCTGAAGAGTGGTCTGATTGATGGGTTTGGCCTAACCACTGAAGAGTATAGGTTGATGTTCAGAGATACCCAGAAGACACAAACTCAGGACAGGACTGATTTTGTAGATTGTGCTACTAAGGCTCTGGAAGGTTGGTTACTGGGCAGCAAAGTACATGACTGTAGAGGATTGTATAATTTGATTATGAGGGAGCAGATCCTTAGTAATTGTCAAAACCAGCTTTTACACCAGCACCTGGTGGACTCAGTTCTGACCTCTCCACAAGAATTGGGTAAGAGGGCAGACAAATGGGTCAGGACCAGGATTAGGCCTAAAAATCAGGGTGGTGACCAAAAGAAAGATAATACCAAGCCTCAAGAGAAAGGTGGGGATAAATACAAGGACAAGTCCCCTAAAGGGCCCCAAAACTCCAATGGTGGGGGTGGGTCCCAAAATACTTCCTCTACCCAAAAGAAACCTTATTGCCATGTCTGTAAACAGCCTGGCCACTGTAAGACTGACAGTAGTTGCCCAAAGGCCAACAATAAGGAAAACATTCCACCAAGTAATACTCCGACACCTCCTGTTACTACTAGTAGTAATCCCCTAGGTGGTGGGAGTGCCCCCAAGCATTTGGATGGGTTTACTTGGGGAACTGAGGTGGACTCTGGCCTAACCAGGTCCCCTACCACAGCTACACTTGTCTGTGAAAATGGCATGGAGTTTGCCAACTTCACTGCTTGTCCGAACACTTTGGGCAAGTACAGACAGGAGCCCCTCATCAATGGTCAGAATATTGAAGCCTATAGAGACACAGGGGCTAGCATCACTATGGTGATTGAGAGCCTAGTCCCCTCAGGACAACTTTTACTTGGGTACACATAGCAGGTGGTCAATATTGATGGAGTGCAGAAAAATCATTCCATGGCAGTAGTAAATCTCAGCTGGGGAGGTGTCACTGACCCAAAGAGAGTGGCAGTGTCTACAAACTTGCCTGTAGATTGTCTACTGAGAAATGATCTAGAGATCTCAGCCTGGGCTGAGGTAGAACAAGAAACCTATTCTAAAATGGTAAATCTCCATGGAAAGGTTAGTGGGGCTGTGATGGCCACATCCCCACCTCAGGAGATCCTCCCTGAAAAGGTTGGTAGGGCTGTGCTGGTCTCAGCCCAATCTCCAGCAGACACCTTCCCTAGACAGATTGACAGGGCTGTGATGGTAACAGCCCAAACCCAAACTAAGTCCCTTCCTGAAAGGGTTGGTGGGGCTGTGATGGCCACAGCACAAACTCAAGCAGATTTTAGTGCTGTGAAGCCTGAAACTATGGATCACTCCACTCAGACAGAGAGCATTGGGGAGGAAGAAAAGTCTCCCTCCCACCACACATTAGGTGAGTGTCAGCCTCCTCAGGGAACTGACCCTACCCCTTGTGAAGGAAATGCCCCAGAGGTAGTCAGGCCTAGCCTGGCAGAGCCCCTGATGTCAGTGGACCCTTCCAAGGTGGGACCCAGTCTGGAGCAGGTAAACTGCCCCTCTCTACCCTGCCTCAGTCAGCCCAGGGCTGTAGAGGTCAGGAAGGTCAGTGGACCCCAAAGGGCCCCCTGTCCACAAGAACTCCCCCCTCAGCAGATTAGGGGCACCAAAGCTAGCAGCCCTAGCAAGGTAAAAGTTTTTAAAACTCCTGAGGGATCTCCCCTACAGTTAGTTAGGAACCTCCCCCAGATGGACACTGTTGGGCAAAGCCAAACCTGGGACCTAAAAGCCCCAAACCTGACATGTCCCTCCAGTAAGCCAACAGAAGGGACCCAGCCTCCAGCTGTAGGTAGCCAGAGGTTGACCCTGAGAGCACAGTGCAACTCAGTCATGGAAAGAAAGGCATATATGGTGGATAGTGATTGGAGGAAGCTGAGCCCAACATTAGTGAAGCCTCACTTCAATACTCCATTCCCACACCAGCCTTTTACTTTGCCAAAACACACCACAGGTAGAGATTCCTTATGGTGGAGACCCTCTGATACCCTTAGGGTGAGGGATTGCTTAGTGGACCATGAGACAGGGAGTACCCATGCCAGTGCAGGTACTTCCTTATATGGCACTTAGGCAATATAGGCTTACCTGGTCAAGGATAGCCTTATCTCCTTTCGTTTGAAGGGGAGGTTGTGTGGGAAGGTGGATACCTGATCATGGTTACCCCAGATTTTTTGCCTAGTGTTTAGCTGGTTTTCAACTTAGTTGGCCTGGGATCCTGCTATTCAGGACCCCAGGCTATCTGCTCTCTCTGTAAAATGGACTCCATGTACCTTAGGTACATCTCCAATTGGGAATTGGGTCACCTTATGAGCCCCTGTGCAGTATACTATAGGTACCTAGGGCATAGGTGCATCCAAGGCCTAACAGGGGCTGCAGCATGTATTATGCCACCCCTGGCTGGCCACCTAAATTGACACAACTGGCTGATCACTCAGCTGGGGCAAGGTTGTTTAATCACCCCTTGCTTAGGTATAGTATCCCTATACCTACCTTATATATAGACACAGAGTAACCTATAAGTCACTCCTATAGCAGGCCTTAACAATCCTGGAGGCAGAGTGCTTGGTTATGTGTGAGATGGTGCTCTAGCATGAGCTGAGCCTGTCTGCAGCTTTTGGAACCATGTCCTTATAGCTGTTCTATGATATTGCCATACCATATACTCTTAAGTGCATTATGAACCTCGCAGTTAAATGCTAACTTTGGTTTGGCTTTATCTAAACATGTCGTGTAAGGTGTCATATGCTTTGGAATATTACCCCCTCGCCAATTCTGGCAACAGGGGTAGCATTCCACCCTTCTAGAGGGAGAAGACATGTTGTTGCTGACTATCCTGGTTAAAGTTAACCAGAGCCCCAGCGTCACAAAATGGATGCTGCTGCCACAGACACAAGTCTGACCTCCTGCTGCTGGGAGTCCTTCCAGCGAGGGAGGCCTGGACAATAGGTTTCCTGCCTGGAGAGGTGCGAGCACCACCCCAGACAGGATTTTGTGTATTGGGACAGGGAGGGCTGAAAAGAAACAGACACTGCCTGGGGCACACTAGGTGCTCCATGCATAGTCCAGTTCAAACCGGTGCTGGGGCACTCCAGCCCCAGCTCTGGCGCGAAACTGGACAAAGAAAAGGGGGTATAACCACCCCCCTTCCTGGTCCCACCCATAGGAGGGACCTAGTGAGTAAACCAGCCCCCTTTAGTTGTATAAAGGTAGGAGTTGACCCAGGAGACTTTAGATTTGATCCTGAACTGAAACTTGAAACGAAACTCTGGACCCTTCGACATTCAACCGACTTGAAGACTGAAGAATCTCCCTTGTGGCCAAGGAGTGACCACACTCGGAAACCAGGCACCATCCAGCAACTCGGCGGCTTGCTTTGTCCCCGTTCCCACCGGAAGTCGAGTGCAGAGCTTGACAAGACCTCAACTCCAGGACTCCTCTGACCCCACTGCACGACTCCAGCACAGCTGAGCTCTGTGGAAGGCGTCAGAATCTGTGGAACCAGGCAACTTGGAAAGTCTTCAACTTGCTAACAGCGCAGCTCCTGAGGCATCCTCGAAGCTGTGCACTGGGGACTGAGACACGCCAACACCAAGCTCCACCTGCACCGAAGACCAGCCCTCCACACTCCACGAGATCTGCGTGGGGCCCTTCTGCTTGTGTTCTGCTCGACGCATTGTCCCGGTTGCTGGCCAGTTGGCTAGTAGCCCTGTGACGATGATTCCTTTGAAAATCCATTGCTGGTCTGGTTGCTCCAGATTGACACTTGCTTGCCTGAAAAGGTGAAGTACCTCAGACCCTCCTGGTCTGCACCAGAAGCTCCTTGTGTATCCTGCATGGGTTGCCTTTGCTTAGGCTTGTTGGCTCAAATCTTGAAGTCGACCCCTCCGTCTGCGAGAACCTTCATGGAACAGCTCTTCTCCAGCACCTGGTCGTCCTCGACACCTCCTGGTCCGCGTGGCTGCAACGACAAGCTTCACATCCGCACCTGATTGCTCCTCGACGACGTCTGGTTCCTCCCTGGTTCCACCCGGTCACTGGCTAGTGACCTAGACTCTGTCCCCTCTGCTTTCAGATCCTCTTCATCCTAGACCACCCTTGGATCCACCTGGACATCTTCCTCCTGGTCGCCTGCAGCATTTTCTTCCAAGGCTCCATAGGAATCAACGAGAAAACCCGACACACTTTGACACTTATGCACCCGCAGCCCGTGGGTGAGGTAACACGAGTACTTTGGTGCTCCTGTAGGGATTGACTATCCTAGTGTCTAGTTTGTTAGTTGTACATTCCTAGTTAGACCGGAAGTGTCCTAAATCTTCAATTACTTACCTTTAAAGTTCCCCCTGACTTTCTATTGACTCTCACGTGAGTGTACTGACACTGCACGCGCCGCCTGGGGGCCTCCCACTCCTAACCTAAGGGCCAGATAGTGTAGCCCCAGCGATTCCCTAGTCCCTAGGCCTTCTCCTTTCCCAAGATGTGGTTCTTATACCACTTACTTAGTATATGGTTTTACGCGCCCCTAGGGCCTAACTGTAAATTGTGCTATTTAAAGTATTTCTAAGTGTAACTTGTTATGTGCTTTTGCCTCTGACCTCATAAAGAGTTCATAGGAGTGTGTTAGTGAATAAATACATCTATATTTTATATATATCCTGTGTGGCGTCCTTTCATTTGATATTCAAGGGGTTACATATGGTAAAACAGCTGGCTTTACACGCCCTCAAGAGTCTTTTAGCCTAAGACTGTTCTGTCCATGCTACCACTAGGATAGCTGGTCTATAAGGTTGACTTACAACCATCACCATAAGGGTTGTTTGGACTGGTGCAAGGTGCTCACTAGAATAGTGAACATCATATACCAGGCCAACTTCTCACACCATCCTCCTACACAACCCCCCTCCCCCCCCCCACAAACAAAAGGAGATAAGGCTATCCTTGAACAGGTAAGCCAATATTACCTGAGTGGCCATATAAGGAGGAACCGGCTTAGTTATCCCCTGTCTCATGGTCCACTAAGCAATCCCTCACCCTAGGGGTATCAGAGAGTCTCCACCATAGGGAATCTCTACCTGTGGTGTGTTTTGGCAAAGTAAAAGGCTGGTGTTCGGATGGAGTACTGAAGTGAGGCTCCACTAATGTAGGGCTCAGCTTCCTCCAATCATTATCCACCATCTCAGGGTCAACCTCTGGCTGCCTACAGCTGGAGGCTGGGTCCCTTTTGTTGGCTTACTGGAGGGACATGTCAGGTTTGGTGCCTTTAGGTCCCAGGTTTGGCTGTGCCCAACAGAGTCCATCTGGGGGAGGTTCCTAACTAAGAGTAAGCGAGATCCTTCAGGAGTTTTTGGAATTTTCACCTGGCTAGGGCTGCTAGCTTCGGTGCCCCTAATCTGCTGATGGGGGGTTTCCTGAGGACAGGGGGCCCTTTGGGGTCCACTGGCATTCCTGACCTCTACAGCCCTGGGCTGACTGAGGCAGGGTAGAGAGGGGCAGGTTACATGCTCTAGACTGGGTGCTAACTTGGAAGGGTCCACTGACATCAGGGGCTCTGCCAGGCTAGGCCTGACTACCTCTGGGACAGTTCCTTAACAAGGAGTAGGGTCAGTTCCCTGATGAGGCTGACTCTTACCTAATGTCTGGTGGGAGGGAGACTTTTCTTCCTCCCCAATACTCTTTGTCTGTGTGGAGTGATCCATAGTTTCAGGCTTCACAACACAAAAATCTGTTTGCGTGTGGGCTATGACCATCACAGCCCTGTCAACCTGTTCAGGGAAGGAGTCTGCTTGAGATTGGGCTGAGACCATCACAGCCCTACCAACCTTTTCAGGGAGGAAATCTGGAGCTGGGGTTGTGGCCATCACAGCCCCACTAACCTTTCCAGGGAGACCTACCATTTTGGAATGGGTTTCTTGTTCTACCTCAGCCCAGGCTGAGATCTCTAGATCATTTCCCAGTAGACAATCTACAGGCAAGTTTGTAGACACTGCCACTCTCTTTGGATCAGTGACACCTCCCCAGCTGAGATTTACTACTGCCATGGGATGATTTTTCTGCACTCCATCAATATTGACCACCTGGTATGTGTACCCAAGTAAAAGTTGTCCTGAGGGGACTAGGCTCTCAACCACCATAGTGATGCTAGCCCCTGTGTCTCTAGAGGCTTCAACATTCTTACCATTGATGAGGGGCTCCTGTCGGTACTTGCCCAAAGTGTTGGGACAAGCAGTGAAGTTGGCAAACCCCATGCCATTTTCACAGACAAGTGTAGCTGTGGTAGGGGACCTGGTTAGGCCAGAGTCCACCTGAGTTCCCCAAGTAAACCCATCCAAATGCTTGGGGGCACTCCCACCACCTGGGGGATTACTACTAGTAGTAACAGGAGGTGTCGGAGTATTACTTGGTGGAATGTTTTCCTTATTGTTGGACTTTGGGCAACTACTGTCAGTCATCCAGTGGCCAGGTGGTTTACAGACATGGCAATAAGGTTTCTTTTGGGTAGAGGGAGTGTTTTGGGACCCACCCCCACCATTGGAGTTTTGGGCCCTTTAGGGGACTTGACCTTGTATTTATCCCCACCTTTCTCTTGAGGCTTGGTATTAGCTTTCTTTTGGTCACCACCCTGATTTTTAGGCCTAATCCTGGTTCTGACCCATTTGTCTGCCCTCTCACCCAATTATTGTGGAGAGGTCAGATCAGACTCCACCGGGTGCTGGTGTAGAAGCTGGTTTTGACAATTACTAAGGATCTGCTCCCTCATAATCAAATTGTGCAATCCTGTAAAGTCCTGTACTTTGCTGCCCAATAACCAGCCCTCCAGAGCCTTAGTAGCACAATCTACAAAATCAGTCCAGTCCTGAGTCTGTGTCTTCTGGGTATCCCTGAAAAACAACCTATATTGCTCAGTGGTTAAGCCAAACCCATCAATCAGAGCACTCTTCAGGACAGAGTAGTTGTTAGCATCCCCACCACTAACTGTGAGGGGATTATCTCTGCCTTTTTCTGAAAAGGAGAGCAATAAGATTGCTGCCCACTGACTTTGGGGTACCTGCTGTACTTTGCAAGCCCTCTCCAAAGCAGTAATCCACTTGTGGATGTCACCCCAACTTTGTAGGGGGGCACAATCTTGCTTAGGTTTCTAGTATCATAGGACCTATCTTTATCCTTAGGGATATTGCTGCCACCAGAGTAATCTAATCCACTTAACTTTTGCTCTCTAGCAAGGGCAAGTCTCTCCTTGGCGAGGGCAGTTTCCTCCCTCTCGATCCTCAGATTGACTTCCTTCATTCTTGCCTGATGTTCTCTCCTCTGAGGAGAAGTCATTCCCCTCTGAGCAGAGCCATTAGAGCCCCTAGAACCATTGGAATGGAGAGATTCCGTGGAGTGGGACCTCCTCATCCTATACCTCTGGCTAAGTCTACTTATAGGCCTGTATGGGGCTAGCCCTTCCGCAGCCCCATGTAGGCTTAAGTTAGCCTGGCTAAGTTTCCTAACTTGGACCTGGCTGCCTACTTCCTCCCCAGTATCTTCTGCCTCCACATCCTCTTCATCATCTATGATTGTAGGGTCAGTGGCATCTTCTGCTGAGGGTAGGACCTCATCTGCATTCCCTGAGGGGCCTGTACTAGAGGCTTTCTGAACATCATATTCTTCCATGAGTTTCATCAGGTGCTTGAGGGTAGAGTGAGAACACTGTTTTAACCTTCTAGAGGTGCACAAGTGCCTTAGCTCTTGGAAAGTTAGGGCATCATATCTGGAAGGTATCCTTAAAGGATCTGACTCCACTGGGAGAGATCCACTTGGTTCTGCTCTCAGAGACATGATCTAGTGAGGTATGGTGTGTGCACCTACCTACACTAAGTGTTACCTACTAAACCTCTCTAGGAGTTGTAGTCAGGGTGTGCTAAGCCCTTTGCTCTACAACAACTAAGTTCAGTAGAACTTAAGTATTTTAAGACTTATTATATGTACCTATAGGTACCTAATGTGATCTTTCCCAAATGATATCTTAAGATTACAATTGGTAAAACAACAGCAAGCTCCTATCCCAACCGCTGCACACCAATGTGAGAAGTTGGCCTGGTATATGATGTTCACTATTCTAGTGAGCACCTTGCACCAGTCCAAACAACCCTTATGGTGATGGTTGTAAAGCCAACCTTATAGACCAGCTATCCTAGTGGTAGCATGGACAAAGCAGTCTTAGGCTAAAACATCAGAGAGCATGTGAAGCAAGCTGTTTTACCATATGTAACCCCTTGAATACCAAATGAAAGGACACCACACAGGTTATATATAAAATATATATGTATTTATTATAAACACAACTCCTCTGAACTCTTTATGAGATCAGAGGCTAAAGCACATAACAAGTTACTCAATTATCATACAATAAGTTGCACAAAATACAGTCGTGCCCTAGGGGCACTGAAGACCATATACTAAAATAGTGGTATAAGAACCACGTCACGAACACAGGATAGGCCTAGGGCACAGGAGCACCGGAGTGCCCGCGTTACCTCACCTACAAGAGCCGGGTGCATAGGTGTCAAGTTGTGTCGGGTTTCATCGCTGATTCCTATGGAGACCTGTAAAAAGATGCTGCAGGCGACCAGGAGAGAAGTGTCTGGTTGGATCCAAGGGCGGATCGAGGATGAAGAGTACCTGAAAGCAGAGGGGACAGAGTCTGGGTCACTAGCTAGTGACCAGGACGGAACCAGGCGATGTCGCGAAGCAATCAGGTGATGTCGTGAAGCTGGACTCTGCAGCCAGGTGGACCAGGAGGCTTCGACGACAACGAGGAGCTGGATACGGACTGTCCCACAAAGGATCTCACTGTTGGCGGTGTCGGCTTCCGGATTGGAGTCAACAGGCCTTGGGAAATGCAACCCACACAGGAATTGAATATTCGCTTAGAGTTAGACCAGCAGGGTCTAGGGGGCTTGTCCTTTGCAGGGACGCATGGGCCCACCTGGAGCAACCAGGCAGGTGGGTCAAATTCAAAGGTTCATTGTTACAGAGGCCACTAGCCAACGGGCAAATAACCGGACAGACGCGTCAAACACAAAAACACTAGCAGGCCGCATGCGGCACTCGTGGAGTGTGGAGGGCTGTGCGTCGGTGCAGAAGGTGCTCGGGCCTGGGGCTTCTCAATCCCCAATGCACAACTTCGAGGGTGCCTCAGAAGCTGCACAAGTAGCAAAGAGAAGGTTATTCAAGATGGCCAGTATAACATCTCTCGTCGAATCCACTGGTCTCAGCTTTGCTGTGGCTGTGGATCGGGGTCAATGAAGTCTGGAAGTCTGGCTCTCGTCAGACTCTGTGTTCGGGCTCCGGCAGGAGCATCGACAAAGTAAACCGCAGATCGCTGGATGGTGCCTGTTTGCACAGGGTGGTCACTCCTTGACCACAAGGGAGATTCTTCAGTCTTCTAGTTGCAGTCGAATGTCGAAGGTCCAGGGTTTCATTTCAAGTTTCAGTTCAGGATAAATCTAAAGTCTCTTGACTCATCTCCTACCTATATACTAATCTGAGGGGCTGGGTTACCTGCTTGGTCCTTCCTATGGGTGGGACCAGGGAATGGGGTGGTTATACCCTTTTCACTTTGTCCAGTTTCACACCAGAGTTGGGGCTGGAGTGCCCCAGCAACTGGTTTGAACCAGGCTATGCATGGGACACCTTGTGTGCCCCAGGCAGTGTCCCATTTCTTTCAGCCCTCCCTGCCCCAATACACTATGGCCTGTCTGGGGTGGTGCTAGCACCTCCCAAGACAGGAAACCTATTGTCCAAGCCTCCCTCACTGGAAGGACTCCCAGCAGCAGGAGGTCAGACTTGTGTCTGTGGCAGTAGCATCCATTTTGTGATGCTGAGGCTCTGGTTAACTTTAACCGGGATTAACAGGAACAACATGTCTTCTCCCTCTAGAAGGGTGGAATGCTACCCCCGTTGCCAGAACTGGTGAGGGGATAGTATTCCAAAGCGTATGACACCTTACACGACATGCTTTGACAAAGCCAAACCAGAGTTAGCATTTAACCGTGAGGATTATAATGCACTTAAGAGTATATGGTATGGCTATATCATAGAACAGCTATAAGGACATGGTTCCGAAAGCTGCAGACAGGCTCAGCTCATGCTAGAGCCTCATCTAACATACAACCAAGCACTCTGCCCTCAGGATTGTTAAGGCCTGCCATAGGAGTGACTTATAGGTACATATGTGTCTATATATAATGGTAGGTATAGGAATACTATACCTAAGCAAGGGGTGTTTACACGACCTTGCCCCAGCTGAGTGATCAGCCAGTTGTGTCAGTTTGGATGGCCAACTAGGGGTGGCATAATTCATGCTGCAGCCCCTGATAGGCCTTGGATGCGCCTATGCCCTGGGTACCTATGGTACACTATACAGGGGCTCACAAGGTGATTCAATATCCAATTGGAGATGTGCCTAAAGTACATGGAGTCCATTTTACAGTGAGAGCAGATAGCCTGGGGCCCAGATTAGCAGGATCCCAGGAGAACTAAGTCGAAAACCAGCTAAACACTAGGCAAAAAGTTGGGGGTAACCATAGTCAGATATCCATCCTCCTACAGAGGGTGTTAAGAGTGAGATCTTCAAGGGAGAGGGGTTGGCCTAACGGCTAAGGCGCTCGACCTCGGACCTGGGGATCTGGGTTCGAGTCTCGGTAACGACGCCAAAAACCCCCCGTGATTCTGGGCAAATCACTTAATCTCCCCATGCCTAAAATGAAAGTGTGTCCTCATGTAACGTAACTGGTGCTATGTAAAGCGCTCTGATAACTGATTCGGTTCGGTTCTAGTTCGCGCTATATAAAACTCTGCAAAACAAAACAAAACAAGAAGAGATGCACAGATTGCCCCTCTTCTCCCTCAGGGACCACCACTAAATGGATATTGTTGGGCCTAGCCCTACTTTCCTGGTCCTCTAGTTTGGCCATTGCTTGTTATTTTGTAAGCTTGGTGACATGTGCCTCCAGTCACTTAGTTTTCGATTGTAGACTGCCAATATGCATTTACGCTGTAGCAACTTTGTCAGCCATATTTCGAAAGTCCGCTCGCAGCAGATTCGCTTCCTTGGTTACTGTGTTGAGCTTGGATTCATGTGTGCACCAGAGATCCCTCATTGCTTTCATGATGTCTCTCATGGAGGGCACCATTGTGAGGTCCGTTCTGCCCGCCACCGCAGATCCATAATGGCTCCTCCTGTCTTTCCACCCGCCCCCACCGTCACCATATATTTGTCAATTTAGTTGGACAGCCCGGGTGGGGGTGCTTGTTTCATACCATGATTGTGTGGCACTTGCGCTAGTCACTGCGAGCCGATTTAATAAGCGGCAGCGACACCCCTGTACCTCCTCTGTCCAAGATCCTCCAACTACCGCAATTCCACCTCACTCTGCAATCAGTGTATCTGGATACGGTCTCAGCCACTGACTCTATGGGGCCCTTGGACTGTGGAATCGTGACGTGGGCGCAGCATGCCACCCAAAGAGGAATATTGCTTCTGGTCCTCCAGGCTAGGCTCGGCATCCCCAAGTACTCCTGCACTTCACACAATCTGGGCCACAGTCTGCTGGATTACACAAGGATTAAAAGCAGAGGGCTGACCTTCCCCAGGCCGCGTGTAGGGGCCTGGTTGGGACCTAGAGCTCCGATCTCAGCCAGAGCAGGGCCCGCTTTCCACAGGGTGGCAAGGGGCTCCTCTGTTCCCTTTAACTTTGGGCTGGGTGCCTCTCAGTGCACTAGGGCCTAGATCCCCCGCCTGTCTCCAGCCTTCCGCACTGTCTTGCCAAGGACCTGGATGTCCCTGCTGGTTGGACCATTCTGAGCCCGGGTTCTCTCTCCTTGGTTCTTGTAGGCCACGGCTGTCCACCTCAGGGCAGCAGGGCCGGGCTTCAATGGTGGACTGCCGGACATGCGGTCAGGATGTAGTGACCGCTGCTCGTGCCCCTAGGCCACATTACCACTGGGTCCCCGATCACTTTGGGCAGCTCCGCGCTCGATTCCTCACTCGCGCAATAACCACTCCACGCATCAGTTAGCTTAAAAGGCCATTTATTAGGACAGGCATGACAGCCAAAATTAACATAACGTCATTAACAATTAACAATCCCCCAAACATCCTGCCTCTCAACCATCATCCACTCACGTACTCCAATAGCCACTCCCAATTCACACCACGCCTCT
Organism: Lissotriton helveticus; assembly: GCF_964261635.1. Taxonomy (NCBI): domain Eukaryota; kingdom Metazoa; phylum Chordata; class Amphibia; order Caudata; family Salamandridae; genus Lissotriton; species Lissotriton helveticus. Next base: position 1,107,341,379 of record NC_136068.1, read on the forward strand.
TCACGTATACCATTCACTTCCCCTTTTCGCTTCCAAACTCCTCCATCATCTCCATCCATCGCACTCCCATCTACCACACCCCCATCCTGCACCTGTAACCCCCTCCCCGGAAGGGTGATTCTGCCCGTCAAGGACGCCCCACCCCTCCCAGGTCCTGCAAACACTCTCCGTGCCATCCTGTCCTAAACTTGCTTGCCTCACAACGTTTTTGAACCAAAACGCCCCCATCTCCACTCCTTTTAACCTTGTACGGTGGGTGGGCAGACAAACTAATCTGAACCCTGAGGCACTGGGGACAGGAAGAGGAAGTCCTTCTCCTCCTGTCCCCTTAAGTAACCTCCTAACTCCCCCCACCCCCTAATCCCACCCCTTACCTAACTTCCTCCTGCCCGTCCTATCGCGCGAATACCCCGGGGAAAAGACTGGTCTGCTGACCTGCTTTCCCCGGGGCCCGCATCGCGCAATAACCACTCCACGCATCAGTTAGCGTAAATGGCCATTTATTAGGACAGGCATGACAGCCAAAATTAACATAACGTCATTAACAATTAACAATCCCCCCAAACATCCTGCCTCTCAACCATCATCAACTCACGTACTCCAATAGCCACTCCCAATTCACACCACGCCTCTTCACGTATACCATTTACTTCCCCTTTTCGCTTCCAAACTCCTCCATCATCTCCATCCATCGCACTCCCGTCTACCACACCCCCATCCTGCACCTGTAACCCCCTCCCCGGAAGGGTGATTCTGCCCGTCAAGAACACCACCCAGGGAACCCCCGGAGGGCGGTTACCTGCCCCATCAATCGTGCACCTTTCGCACTCAGTCACGCCTACACCATATCGACTCATTCCACAAAAAGCTGATCAGATCCCGCAGCTCCATAAGGTAGTACGCATTTCCCATGTGCGAAAGGTGCACGCCATCATCTCGAAAGAGAAGCGGCTCCTCCAGCCTGAGCCCGCCATGAGCCAGCACTTTAAGTCCATGATCAGCACAAAAGAGTCTCATTGCCCTGTTCAATTTCGTACGGGCCCTTTCAATGGCCGCGGGCTTAAGAGCCCCCCTCCAGATCCGTCGTGGTATGAATTCAGTCCACACAATACAGGCGCCAGCCAGATTGCGCTTCATTGCCTCCAAGTCCCGCTGCATCAGGTGTAACAAGGACACCCCCGATTGTCTCACCAAGTCATTCTCCCCTAAATGGATCACAAGCATGTCCGGACAGCCCAGCTGTGACACCTTCTTCGTAAGCCATGGCAGCAATTCGCCCCAACGCATTCCGCTCTTACCCCACCATTGGACCTCATGATGACTGCTCCTCAGGCCCAGGCTACGAACGTACACCTGCCTGTCCGCATACTTCGAGGTCCAATGTACAAACGAATGTCCCACAATCCAAGTGACCGTCTTGGCCCCCGGCCCCCGGACACAACCTACGAAGAGAAAGAGATTAGTACCACGGCAAAACAAAAGTGCAAAAACAACCGCAGCCGCCAAGGCTAGCCCGCGCCCCCTCCTTTACTTGCGCACATAGCGTTCGCAGCAGCGAGACCGCCAGCGACCAATCTGCCGAATCTCCTCCCACGACCAACCTAGCCCCGCCGCTGCCGTGGCCGCCCCGATCCTAAACAAGTGCGTGCCAAAATGCACCGGATCCCTGCCAAGCCTCCTCAGAGCCAATCTCAACACCGCCAGCAACTGGAAGGACGTCAAACACCTCATAGACGTACGCACGAAGATCTCACCCTCCGACCTCTGCACTCATCCACAGAAACCTCGCCACTCACGCACCGGGCACACGTCCGCACAACCGCTCTCTGCCAACCACACCCATTTACCATGACCAACCTGGTCCGTCTTGGAATGTCCCAACCAAATGCCCAGCCGGGCCCCATCCAAACGCACATCTGCAAACACCCGCCCCAAAGAACATCCACACCATGCATAAACGGAACAACGCCACTTCATCCCTGTCATAACAACAAAACGGCAACTCCCCCAAAATCCTGTCCAACAGTTCAAACGTAATCTCCTCACGAGGCAACTCCCCCCCCACCCCCCTCTGCTCTCACACGTCCCCAACCTTTCAACATACGACTGAGCAGATCCGTCCTGGCCGGATCAAAACCCATGTAGACCATGCTGTAAAAGGAAACACCTGCCAACTTGCCGGCAATCGTTGTCTGAGACAAACCTCTGTCCATGCAGTTCAGTACGAAACGCACCATCCCCTGCTCGCATGCACCCTTGGGCATCCTCCAAGCACCTTTCCTCCAACCCAAAAAGGCCCCAAACTCAGACCACGCCAACCTGTACGAACGCCTATTGGACTCGGCTATAGATCTTTCCACCAAACCCACCACTCTCATTCCCCCCACGCCCAGATACCCTCCGGTACCTTGGTCTTGCAAACCTCCACTCCCGGAGCCAGCTTCCTGAAGCGCTGCCACTGCGAACGAGATAATGCATCCGCAATTTCATTACTTACGCCAGGCACATGTTGCGCGTGAAACAGCACATTGAAACGCAAACACAGCAGCATGAAACTTCACAACAAGCACAGTACTCGCAGGTCTTTTGCTTTCTGATTGTTCACCAAGTCCACGACTGTCATGTTGTCCACATGGAACAACACCGACCTGTTCTGGAATTCCGGGCCCCAAACCAACAGCGCCACCAACAGCGGGAAGAATTCCAGGAAGGCAATGCTCCTGCCCTGGCGCAGTCAGTGAGCCGGCCACTGTTCTGCACACCAACGGCCGTCCCAGAACACCCCGAAACCAGCCGCACCCGCCGCATCTGAGCAGAGTTGTACCTGCCACACCATCCTGTCCCGCGCAAAATCCAAGGAAACACCATTGAAGTCCTCCAGAAACACCAACCAGACCCGCAAGTCCGACCGCACTCCCAGTGTGACCCTGACCCTGTGATGAGGGAGAACCGCCCCGACATGGCCATGCAGAGGCGTCTACAAAATGTCCTTCCAGCCCTCACCACCCTGCAAGCAAAGTTCAACAGTCCCAGCAAACACTGTACCAACCTCAACTCAATCTTGCGAGCAACAAGCACCTGACTCAAAACCTCCTGCATCTCCACCACCTTCCGCAACGGCAACCTCGCCTGCCAAGCCACTGAGTCCAGTTCAATCCCTAAGAAGGTAATACAGCGCCATCTGCTGAAATTGGCCCAAGGCCTTCCCACACTCTTCCGTCTGACCCAACCCAACAAACAAGAAATCATCCAAATAGTGAGACACCATCGGTGCCCACTGCGGTCCACAAAAGCCCACTGCAAAAAGGAACTGAAGGTCTCAAAGAGCACGCAAGAAACCGCACAACCCATTGGCAACACCATGTCGATGAAAATGGCCCCTGCAAACTGCATCCCTAACAGGGAAAAATCCGCCGGATGAATGGGAAGGAGGCGAAAGGCCGACTTGATGTCACACTTGGCCAACTCCGCCCCCACCCCGCACGTATGCACCAAACCGATGGCGTCATCCACCGACGCATACAAGACCCTAGAGTCCTCCTCCACGATGAAGTCATTCACAGAACCTCCCTCCGGCCACGACAGATGATGGATCAACCTGAACTCCCCCGGCTCCTTCTTGGGCACCACCCCCAGCGGGGACACCATGAGATCCGACATCGGCCACTCCTCGAACGGACCTGCGATCCTGCCTTCCAAAACTTCCTTCTCCAATTTCTTCGCCACCACATCCGGCAATTCTCTGGCCGACCGCAAGTTCTCCGCCCAACGCTGCTCCCTCGGTCCCTGATAGCCAAACCGAAAACCCTCCACAAACCCCTAGTACAGCCTCACTGCAGCCTCTCTATCAGGATACCGGGAGAGCCATGGACACATGGCCTCCACCTTAACCGGAGTATGGGCCCTTCGGCCCAACCTGACCCCTGCCTCTTGCAAACTTCCACTGCTCTGAGGGTGTAGCCAACGTGAGGCATTGCATGACCGCGTGACGTCCCCCGCACTTGGAACACTCATGTTTAAATTTACAGGAAGGTCGGTTGCAGAATCCCTTATTGAAGCCCCAACAGGCCCCAGTGGATCCCGGCTTGTATTGCTGTCCAGCCGCCCCTGTCCACACCACCTGAGCTCCTGGTCCCCCGGCAACGCCAGACCCACCCTCCCCAGATTGGGCGGGGTGCGACTGAAAGGACCGATAGGTGACCGGAAGACCACTGGCCGTATGCGTAGAAGCCGCCGCCTGCGTCGATGACATCCACTGAACCCAGAGTTCCTGGTCAACGTCCCCCCCTGGCCCTGAACTCCTCATCATAGCTCAACCAGGCAAAACCACCAAAATGCAACTGCGCCTTCCGAATCACGTCCATATACTTAAATAGCGCAATCGCCCTATCTGCGTGCTTCTCACAATAGATACTCGCATACATCAAAAAAGCCGACGTCCAATTCTCCATCGTCACCGGCACTCTCGGCCGCCTGGTCAACTCCCATTCCTCCTCCTTAGATCCTTCCTTCGCCTGAATTTCTCTGTGCAACAGCTTAAAAACATTCACATATTCATGTTTCCAAATCCGCGCCTTCGTCTTCTCAGATAAATGAGACCCAAGGGGCATAGCCATACCCATGTACGGTAACTTCTTCCGAGCTTTCTCAACCCCATTATCCTTTCCCCCATCGTCCTCTGACTTATCCGTCTGTGAACTGGCGGTCACGACCTGCTTCTTACCATCCATCGGAGCCATCTCCACTCCACCTGAGGCCCCAAAATCCCGCACAGACCCGTCCCCCACACCCACCGACCTGCAGGCCTTCTTCCTCCCTCCTTTCGCCCCATCCCCCCAAGCGTCCCACCAAGCTCCCTCACCTGATAGAGTTGCAGGGGCGTCCCGTTCAGTCCTCCGTGCGTCCACCGGTTTCACTGCCCCTCTGCTGGCCCGACTGGCGCCAGCCTGTGCCTCCGGGAAAACTCCCGGCTTGTCCATTACCACTCTAACCTTCCCCCAACTCGCAGACTCTCTCACCTCACCTTCCTCCAACTCATCCTCTTCTCTCACCCTGAGGCACTGGGGACAGGAAGAGGAAGTCCTTCCCCTCCTGTCCCCTTAAGTAACCTCCTAACTCCCCCCACCCCCTAATCCCACCCCTTACCTAACTTCCTCCCGCCCGTCCTATCGCACGAATACCCCGGGGAAAAGACTGGTCTGCTGACCTGCTTTCCCCGGGGCCCGCAAAGGGCGCTGCCTTGGCTGCGGAGAGCAGCAGCCCCCGGCAACTGTCCTGCAGACCCGCACCACCAGCTCCAGATCGGCACAGGAGCCTGCACAGTCGCTGTCAGCCACGCAGTCGAGCGATCACCCGATTAAGCCCAGGATTGTTTCCGGGGGTATTGCCGGCCCCAGTCTCGGCACTCGCAGCCTCCAGCCCCTGCTCAGACAAGTGGTCAAGCCATGGGCGATACCATCTTGAGAGATGTGCAGCCACGGGTCAGCTTCAGTCTCTCAAATTCTCTTTTGCGCTGGCTATGGAGGGTCGCTAAGCCTCCTTTGTCCACCCTGGCACCCAACACAGCAATGGGGTGGGTGAGGTATAGACCTGGACGGCAGATGAGTAAAGGTTATTCACTGACAGCTAGGAGAGCCCGTTCAGTATGAGAGCATCTCCGTGGGCAGAAAGCCACGCCCCTCACTGGATGAGTACTCTTAATGTTCATAAACATGATAGAATGCGGTTGTCATGAAATCCTCTGAAAAAAATGTAGAGGGTAGAAATTTTGTTTACATTGCATATGATCATGAATACCAGGATGTTTAATGATCAAATCTGGGGTAAAAATCAGAAATGCATTGCTTAATAATCAAAAATACTCTAGCCTAGTTGCACAAATGATGGATTTAGCGTAAAATGGTCTTTTCAAGAGGGTAACAAAAAATTCCTGGTTTTTGCAACCATCTGGAGAAATAAAGGGAAAAATATACTTAACTCCAGCATAATTCAGTGTTTTTTGATCAGCTATATCCTACCGACCCAGAGGACGTTGGTCGTTATTTGAACACAAGAAAAGGAGGTAAGGTGACGAGACTCTCAGTATGAGAGGTGGGATTTCAACTTTCAGTTTTTACTTTTGGGAGCTGAGGGGGCAAGATCAGAACTTTGAGGCAAACTTGTTCATTATTATAAAATAATCAGCCATAGTCCATTTGAGACTAGAAATAGCGTGGTTAGGAATCAATCGGTACAGTCTTAGACATGAGACTGCCTGTGACAAGTGCGGGCGTGAGTTTGCACATTTGCGCTTAGAGACCTTGGGTGATAGGCGCTATATAAGTATAAATAAATTTGCATATCTGGTCAATTTCTGCAAGAAATCTGCATGTGCGGGCGCCGCGCATGTGCAGTTTTCTCAAGCATTACCGGTACGGCAAGGAAGAGGAGGAGGGCGGCCCGGGGACTCCGAGGTAAAGAGGTAAGTGGTTTTAAGTTTTTGTTTAATTACTGTTAACTTACTTCATAATAGGGGATGGAGGCTGGGGCTGGCCAAATTCGCTCCGCTGCGGAGATTTGCATTGTCCGCGGGGGGTTAAAAATGAGTCTCATTCCCTTTCGTTTTGGGTAGTGGGTGTAGTAAGTGAGTACAATATTTAGCACTTGTATATGTAAGGCTGCTGGGTTTGAGTGATAGAGATTTATTTCTTCAGGATTCGCACCATGAATCATTTCAACTTTCAGCATGGGGAGTTTGAGGAGGTAGTAGGAGCTTTTGTTTCACCTTTCCTTATATTTATATTTATTTTTTATGATATTTGCCTCTAAAATCATAATCATTTTTTCACTATGTTTTGTTTACTCTTTTCACTTCTGTTGTAAATTAGGGCTCTGGTCTAGAGTATTGATGATGAATGTCTTCTTTAGATCTATGCACATTCGTAAATATGGTTGTGACCTACATGTTTCTATTTTAGTAGAAATTCCCCCACTTGTCAGATTGGGTGAAGAAACTTAAAGAGTGTTAAGTTCTGAAGAAGGTGGTTGAAAGCATCTGCATTCCACCTAAACGTGAATTGACCAATTTGTCAAGCAAATCCAGTCCATTATACTTCAATGGAAGGCTAAAGTAGAATTATCTCCTTTGTTGTCTGTTCAAGATTTCATGTTCTGGGTTTTGAAGTACTTGTGTATATGGAGTGGAGTATGAGTGATAGAGAGGATGTGATGAGTGGTATGATCCGTTTTCATAATGTCGAGTATTGTATTGTCGTGATTTTATATTAAATGTAAAAGTGTAATGAATTTATTTATTATTTTGAAGTATTGTATTTATAAGGAAGTCCTTGCTAAAATAAAAATAAACATGTAACAGTGATTTATTTTGGGGTCCCTCTACATGGGAATAAGTCCATTGATGAATGTGTATAGTTGAAAGGGGAAGTGTTGTTACTGTTTTTTGTTTGCTTTGCCCCCTTTTCTGAACCTCAGGTGATATTTCTGGGGGTACCCTTTTGTTTCAACTTCCTTCCCACTCATGGAGACCAACATGGCTTCAGTGTACCCTTTGAAATCCCCAGGGACAACTTCCACCCCCATCCCTACATTTGCCATGTCTTTGGGTTGGTAACCAGTTTGTGACTTTTTGGTGCACAGAGGATCTCCCCTCTTGTACCCTGGCGGTTAACAGTAATTGCGCACCTCAGCCTTTGTAGTGTCGAAATTGTTTACCATGCACCTTTGAATGGGGTATGGTTCTGGGAGCCCCACCTTGGCCATCTTTTAGGGACTCTTTGGGAGTGTCTGATTTTTTATGTTTGGCCTCATCTTGCCCCTGAAGGAGAGGCTATCCTCCTTTCTTGGGACTTTTTGGTCACCCTAGTGTGTACTGAATCATCTGCTAACTGCTTCAGCTCTCTAGGGCTAGATAGCTTTGAATCCACTAGATGCTGGTGTAACTTCTCTGAGGTACAATTTGTAAGTATGTGTTCCTTAATCATCAAATTGTAGAGCCCCTCATAGGTATCCACGTTGTTACCCTATATCCAGCCTTCCAGTGATTTCACAGAAGCATCTACAAAGTCCACCAATGTCTGAGTTTACCCCTTGTGTGTGTTCCTGAACTTTGTCTGTACTCCTTTGGAGTTAAAGCTGATGGCTCGATGAGTGCCCCCTTCATGTGAGTGTTTTTTTGTGTTTTTTTTGGTCCTCATACGCCAAAAGATATTCTCAAAGTACATTCAAATACTACCATCCACTATGCAGCAGATGAAGTGCCTCGGTCTTTTTATGAGCTCCGAAGATCTTATTGGAAGCACTTACACTTGCAGATACCCTAATGAGGGCAGAGTCAATTCAGTTAGTCTAACTACCCAGCCATGGAACTTATCCTAGGGTATTTATTCTGCAAAAAGGCATAATCATTGGACCTTATTTTAAAGCTTATCCAACCAAGCGATACACGGAATCCAAAAATGCTTTTTCCTCTTCCAATTTGCGCTGTCTAAATTCAATGTATGTTTAATTGCGTTAATCCAGTCTAAATAGGTGGGTGCGGTGTCTTTTAACCAGGATTTACAGATTTCTCTGCGGCCTGGTACCATTAAGTACAGCGACAACTTATTGACATCTCGAGAAAGTAATTCATAATTCGAAAAAATACCAAAAAATATGAGATTTATACTAACCTGTATATTAAAATTAAACAAATTTTCCATGCCTTCAGATACTGCACACCAGAAATTATGTAAGACCGGACAAGTTAAAAACATATGAAGATCGTCTGCTTTTTCCAGCTTACACTTTGGACAACAAGGAGTAATGCCTTTTGAAAATTTGGAGAGCTTAGCAGGGGACCAATAGACTCTGTGGAGAGAGAAGAGATGGTTGTGCTTTAAATTGGCGGAAGATACTGTGGTGTGTAGAATGTTAAAGGATACTTGCCACAACTGCTCCAGATCTGCGTCCATAATTTGTTCCCCCCACAGGTGGGCTGGCAGGGTGAAATCGCCATCCTCTGCTTCAAGAATGGCCCAATACAAAGTTGCTGTCTTTATCTTCCTGTTCTTCCCTTTGACAGATCCTCCACAGCATTAGTTGTTCCCGCTTGCGACCCCACAACCTGAGTCCAGCTCTTTATTTGGAAGTATTTGAACTTAGACAGGTTATTGTCAGTCAAATAAGAGATCTCATCCCAGGATAAGAGCTTCCCATCAGGCATTAGGTGGAACCAATACTTTATGTCAGCAGCCAGCAGAGGTTTCGCAAGAATGTCCTTAGTCCACTCTGGAGAGCCAGGGGAATCCCATATCGGAGCCATAGCAGTGTAATATGCTAGATTCATAGATTTCCTTGCTCTAGCCCAGGTAAGAGCCATATCCCTCAGCATCTTCAGTCAGACTTTTTTTAAAAAAGCCCGGGTCCCCATATTTATATGAGAAACCCTGTAGTCCCCCTTGAATTCCTATCAACATTTCCTTGAACATTATGTCAGCTTCCGATCTATCTGGGCAATAAAAAAGCATGGTCGCTGCCTTGAGTAATAAGGTCAACGCGTACAGTTCAGGTCTGGGGCGCACAAACCGCCTTTGCTTTTTTCCCTACGCAATTTCCTCCATGAGATCCTGATACCCTTTGAGGCCCATGTAAAGGAATTAAATCTGGCTTGAATTTTTGTAAGCTTGTCTTCTTTAAAAGCTAGAGGGATATTCTGAAATAGGAAAATTAATTTGGGCAGAAGCATACTTTTTATGACATTGACTCTTCCAATTAATGTGAGAGGAAGAAGAGACCAGCCCTTTAAAGAATCAGTGATTTCTTTGTTTACTTTATCAAGGTTTCTATCCGTCAATTGCTCAATATCCTGGGTGATTTGGGCTCCTAAATACCTTATCTCTTGTTTTAGTATCAGAAGACGTGCATCTAAGTTCCAGACCATGCATTCTGATTTGGACTGATTAATCTGATAGCCAGAGAGCTGACCGAACTCGGTTGCTACATTATAGATTAACGGGATTGCCTGCATTGGATCTGAGGTATATATCAGCATTTCATCTGCATAGAGTGAGACCTTTTTTTCCCAGTTTCTGAATTTAAAGGGTGGAATATTCATATCTTGCCTGATTTTCTCTGCCAAGGACTCGATATATAAATTAAAGAGCAAGGGCGAAAGGGGGCATCCCTGTCTTGTCCCTCTTTTTATAGTTAGAGGTGCAGAAAGATTGCCATTAACCAATATTCGGGCTATGGGATGTTGGTAAAAAGAAGACATAACTCTGCAGAAATTTTTGCCCAGATTACATCTCTCCAATACTGTAGTTAAATAGGCCCAGTTTACGCAATTGAACGCCTTATTGGCGTCAAGTGTGATGATGGCCATAGGCAGCTTATTGAGAGATGCTATATCAATTACTCCCACTAGTGCTTGGGTCAAATTCTGGATAGACCGGCCTCTTACAAATCCCTTCTGATCCTTATGTAATAAATCACCAGCAACGCCGTTCAATCTCTCTGCCAAAATCTCGGCGAAGATCTTATAATCAAGATTTAGGAGAGAGATTGGCCTGTATGAGTCACATTGTGGTGCCGGCTTGGCTGGTTTAAGAATAAGAACTACCGTTGCTTCATTCCATGATGAGGGAATATTCCCTCCTTCTTCAAAGATGGCAGAGAACAATCTACAGAGGATTGGGGCAATAACTGATGCTAAAATGTTATATAGTTCTGCTGGCAGCCCGTCGGGACCTGGTGCCTTACCTCTCTTGGCCAAGTTGATTGCACAGACCACTTCCTTGAGGCTTATGCTTCCATTTAAGTTATTGGATGCCTCATCCTCAATTCTCAGAACTGCATATTGCTCTAACCATGTATGAATTGAGCTATCCTGCGGGGATAGATCTTCATCATACACCTCCTCAAAATGGTTAAAAAAGGCTTTCTCTATATCAGAAGCATTATCTGATATCTCACCCGTTATGTCAGACAATACTCCATTGATCCTATTCTTAGATTGCTCTTTTTTTGTTTTCCATGCTAAGGGCTTCCCGCTAGCTTCCCCATATTCAAAATGAGCTAGAGAGCTGGCTTGCCAGCGCTTCCGAAGTCTGGCTTTGAGCGCCTCTTCTAATTGGCATTTACATAGTGCTAGCTCTTGCAGGACACTCGATTCAAAGTAATGGTTTGAAGCTAAGAGTTCAGCTTCTAGCTTAGCAATTTTTGCTTCTATTTCGAGTACCTTGGACCTAAACATTTTTTGCCTCGTGGATTGAATGGCCAGAATCACCCCCCTCAGATAGGCCTTATAGGCATCCCAAACAGTTTCGATTCGGGCGGTTCCTAAATTCGATTCAAAGAAGCCCTCGGAGTCCTCTGACAATTTTTTTACTACATCATCCTCAAGTAGAATACTTCGATCCAGAGTCCATCTCTTAGTACTTTGCCGTCTCGAGAGCTTTAAGGCTAAAGAGATGGCCGAATGATCTGAGAGATGACCGCCTAAATGCTTTACCTCATTAACCTTTCCCCATAGCTCCTCTGTAATCAAGAAAAAATCTAATCTTGATTTGTGTCCTAGCTTCTTATTATGAAATGTAAACTCCTTTTTTGCCGCCTATTTTTTTCTCCAGATATCTATCCAACCCAACTGATGCATAGCATTCACCAAGAGAGATCTTGTTTTAGAGTTGTATATGGATCTATCCCTGTACGTTTTATCCATTTGAGGATTGAGAACCAAATTAAAATCTCCCACTAAGATCAGAGGGTCTTTGAAATCTAAAAGTTCTCCCATCATTTCTCTAAGCGGGAGAGGATCATCCAGATTCGGGCCGTAATACCCCGCAACTGTGAATTTATGAGATTGATATTTAATCCTAGCTATGACCCATCTGCCCTTCTTATCAACTCTAGACTCTTCTACTGCTAAAGCTGGGTTCGATTTAACCACAATAGCAACTCCTCTTATGGTTAGTTGCTGGGAGGCACTCCTTGGGTTCTACTATTGAGACTCCATAAACAGTTTTCATTTGTTCGTTTTTCGTTTATTCATCAATTGTGTTTTGTTCGATATTTGGTATCATATCATATACAGTTTTTCTTTCTGCATCATAGTGTTATTCATTTGTCAAATCCATCAATGTCCTTAAACGCTCCGATGCATTTCGGGCGGGTTAGCCCTTTTTCTAGGAGCTCTATAAAATCAACAAATAATATATAGCCAATAACTAACATATACCAAGTAAACATGTCAATAAACATACTGTATATAGTGTGTTTAATACGTGCTTGCGGGTGCAAGTGTGACGGCAAAAAAGGCCGGGATACACGAAAAGTGAACGATGTGAATCGTGCGCCAGTGTAAGGTTTGGTGAGGAAACATGCCGCACTTACGTGTGTGGACTTCTTGAGGTTGAAAACGCGTAGGAGCTAGAATGAAAGGTGAAAGGCACTGTCAATTAGTCGTGCCTCTATGCTTAGTCAAGAAAGCTTATATCGTAGCGGTATGAATACCGACTTACTTGGTGGTTGGGGGTGCTTCTCTTCGCTTCGGCGGTGTGTTTCAAATGTGAGATCGCGGGTGCGGGTTCGAGGCGTTGATTCGCCAATATAATACACGTGGGAAGGCGGAGAGTGAGCGGCTCCAATGTAGTCGTGTGGCATACTGGGGCTAAAAAACGGATTTAGGAACGAATTGAAGTGTGATGGCGGCCATATTGGGACTGAAAAAAGTGAATGTGATCTGAATGAGTGTATAATTAAAGAAAACATAACAAGTGTCAACACAAAAGATTATAGCATCAGAAGATCACATAGTGATCTAAATGAGGCAGCTGAGTTCGATTCTGTCGTTGAGTCCGAATGGCTGCCGAAGCGAAGAGAAGTACCCCCAACCACCAAGTAAGTCGGTATTCATACCGCTACGATATAAGCTTTCTTGACTAAGCATAGAGGCACGACTAATTGACAGTGCCTTTCACCTTTCATTCTAGCCCCTACGTGTTTTCAACCTCAAGAAGTCCACACACGTAAGTGCGGCATGTTTACTCACCAAACCTTACACTGGCGCACGATTCACATCGTTCACTTTTCATGTATCCCGGCCTTTTTTGCCGTCACACTCGCACCCGCAAACACTTATTCAACACACTATATACAGTATGTTTATTGACATGTTTACTTGGTATATGTTAGTTATTGGCTATATATTATTTGTTGATTTTATAGAGCTCCTAGAAAAAGGGCTAACCCGCCCGAAATGCATCGGAGCGTTTAAGGACATTGATGGATTTGACAAATGAATAACACTATGATGCAGAAAGAAAAACTATATGATATGATACCAAATATCGAACAAAACACAATTGATGAATAAACGAAAAACGAACAAATGAAAACTATTTATGGAGTCTCAATAGTAGAACCCAAGGAGTGCCCTAAAGACAGTGATGCATTCATAAGCATGTTTTCACACATTTAGCAGCAATTTATTAACGTGACGGACGGACACGTTTCCTGAAGGAGCACCCAACCTTATTACACCCATTCAAACCACGAACGAAAGCGTTGATTAAATCAGCTGTGCACCTAACCCATTATATATCGTAGTTGCTGAGAGGTACATACCACATCTTGACTCCATTTTTTCGTATTACATACCTCCCTCAGTTCTTTCTCTGTGAGACGGGTCTCTTGAAGTATAAAAATCTGCTCTGGTGCATCTTTCATGTATTGAAATATCCTTTCTCTTCTATGAGTTACCCTCAGACCATTTATATTCCAATTTAAGACCTTCAGATACATATCCTGGGCTTGCTTAGACTGTGACATTGCTTCCTTAATGGATGGATTATATAGTTTGATAAGCAAACTTGGCGACTCGGACACATTTTTAAAAAAAATTGTACCCACATGCTTCCCACGCTGTGCTCAACTTCTGTCCTCCCACAATCACACCCCTTCCACTGCCCCTCCCTAGTGCTCCCCTGGAGAACCCCCCTTCTTCTTCTTGGCCCTACTCTGGCCTTGAGGCTCCCCCTCCTGACATCAGACGGCCTATTTATAATGAAACCAAACATGTTGTGGTCCCGCACTCCTTAGGTGTATAAATGTTCAAAATGGTACTCAAATTGTAACAAGTTCAGTGGTGCTGAATGTGTATACTCTCTCTGAGCATAGAGTTGCTTGACAATTATAGATGCGTGTTTCTTGACCACAAGATTCACAACACAATCGCACTCCGTTGGCACTGTTTCCTCAATGTAGTCAATAAAGTTCATTCAAATATTGTTCATGAATAAAGTTGCATTTATTTCTTTTTCTTGCTTGTTATTTCAATCATAACATTCCTTTATAGGTTTAAATCTCACATTTTTTTAGGCCCTATGCATTTCGAGCTGCGCTCTTCCTCAGGGGACTTCTAATCTGAAAACAATATAGTACATATTCTTAGTCGTCAAAGCTGAAGTGTAATCACCGTACATCCTATCATCTTGTCTCCCCATAGTGTTAAGTATTTAGTCTGGTCACCACACTCGTGTACACCTTATTACCCTGCATGTTACATAATAGTTATTGTGCACATACACATAGTTGAACCTTTTTATAACAAGTACTGCACTAACCTTAGTCCTCCTCCAGAGTAAGCGTACTGCCTATATGCATGTCCGATTGTCACACGTGTATCTGCAATTCATGAAATTATTCGTGAATGTCTAATTCGTGAATGCATGCTAGTGTCAATCATTGCACTCAGATACCAATATCTAATCTAAGACAAGTAGCTTACCCGCTCTGTGCGGACCTCTCTCTTCCTCGAACTCCTTTTCGTATTCTGGCGTATGGCGTTCTTTCTCAACTGACTCTATGGTCTTTCTCTATGCTCTACAACGCTTCCGTGTGTGTGCCGATCACGTGGTGTAAAGTGTAAACACTAAAGGCGGACTATCGTCTATTTCGACTCTATCTACACAATATATCCTATTATTGTTTTAGATGGGTCGTTAAACCTTAACGCTTACTGACGTCCTGCCAGTAAAATTAATAAGATCGCATTCCTATAATGTAATCGTTGTGTGTGCCTAATGTCTTAAACACCATGTTAGTGTAGTATGATGGGGAGACACCCTCAATTTAAAACAAGCATAGCACAGAGACTATATGTCAAAACGTAAAAGGCAAAATCGCCTAAAAAAAGGCTAATACAATACGGTTAATAAAATAAACTAAAATAAATGTGCACATATACTCAAATGTAGCAAGTAACATCATCATTACAGTCCATCGAAAGTACATTATATCATTGATCAATCTAATGTCCATGTTGTATTACAAATAACAACTAAAATCTAATCGTTCGTTGAGCCCCTCCGGCTGTAAGGTACATAAGAAGTTCATCCAGTGTATTTCTCGTTTTAGTAGATTCGTGTGGTTATCTCTTCCTGGTAGTATGTTGACAACTTCAAGAATGCAATATTTTATCTGAGATACATTGTGATTGGCGTCTGCAAAATGAGTTGCTATTGTGGATTTCAGGTTTTTTAACCTAATGTTGCTCTTATGTTCTATGAGTCTGGTTTTAATCTTTCTCTGTGTCTTGCCCACATAGGAGAGTCCACAGGGGCATCTCAGCATATATATTACGTTGCTTGTATCACAAGTGCCTGATACTTTCAAATTTACAGGTGTTCCCTTGGTGGGATGGTTGATAGTGTTACCTTTGATTATGGCTGAACAATTTCCGCAGTTATGGCAAGGAAGACTTCCAGTGTACCTTATTACGGCTACTTTCTTAGGGGTCTTAATTAATTCTTTCAAATGTGTTGTCCTTTCATACGCAAATATTGGCATTTTGGTGAACAGTCCTTTAAAATCCTCTTCAAGTGCCAATAATGGCCAGTTTCTCGTAATCGCCTTCTTAATTAGGTGACTTCTAGTCGAAAATTTTGATACAAATACTTGTCTTTTTTCATCTGATTTGGATTGAAAAATCATCTACCATTCTCACAGTTACTTAGGATCAAAAGAATTGCTTCCACACATGAACTATACATCAAACATAAGAATGACACTTTAATGAAATTCAAGAAGAGGGGATATCCACAATCCATCCTAGAATCCGCAGCAGATCGTGCAGATAAACTACAGAGACAACACTTGTTAACTTCACAATCCAGATGTTACGTGCTACATTTGAGTATATGTGCACATTTATTTTAGTTTATTTTATTAACCGTATTGTATTAGCCTTTTTTAGGCGATTTTGCCTTTTACAATTTGACATATAGTCTCTGTGCTATGCTTGTTTTAAATTGAGGGTGTCTCCCCATCATACTACACTAACATGGTGTTTAAGACATTAGGCACACACAACGTTTACATTATAGGAATGCGATCTTATTAATTTTACTGGCAGGACGTCAGTAAGCGTTAAGGTTTAACGACCCATATAAAACAATAATAGGATATATTGTGTAGATAGAGTCGAAATAGACGATAGTCCGCCTTTAGTGTTTATGCTTTACACCACGTGATCGGCACACACACGGAAGCGTTATAGAGCATAGAGAAAGACCATAGAGTCAGTTGAGAAAGAACGCCACACGCCAGAATACGAAAAGGAGTTCGAGGAAGAGAGAGGTCCGCACAGAGCGGGTAAGCTACTGTCTTAGATTAGATATTGGTATCTGAATGCAATGATTGACACTAGCGTGCATTCACGAATTAGACATTCACGAATAATTTTATGAATTGCAGATACACGTGTGACAATCGGACATGCATATAGGCAGTACGCTTACTCTGGAGGAGGACTAAGGTTAGTGTAGTACTTGATATAAAAAGGTTCGACTATGTGTATGTGCACAATAACTATGATGTAACATGCAGGGTAATAAGGTATACACGAGTGTGGTGACCAGACTAAATATTTAACACTATGGGGAGACAAGATGATAGGATGTACGGTGATTACACTTCAGCTTTGACGACTAAGAATATGTACTATATTGTTTTCAGATTAGAAGTCCCCTGAGGAAGAACGCAGCTCGAAATGCATCAGGCATAAAAAAATGTGAGATTTAAACCTATAAAGGAATGTTATGATTGAAATAACAAGCAAGAAAAAGAAATAAATGCAACTTTATTCATGAACAATATTTGAATGAACTTTATTGACTACATTGAGGAAACAGTGCCAACGGAGTGCGATTGTGTTGTGAATCTTGTGGTCAAGAAACACGCATCTATAATAATCAGACGGCCTATTCACATATTTACATTGTGAAATGTGGACAACATTAAGCCTTCGCCTTAATAACCCCTTTTTTGTTATTTTTTTTCCCTACACCTCCTGTATAGCCTATGCTTCCCAAACAGAGAGAAAGGAAAGAAATATAATATAGATGCATAGAGAGGCATAAATAATGATGTGGACAACATATAAACAGAAAGAGACTTAGCCCACCTCTGCCTCTTGAAGCAGATTCTGATATCAGTTGCAGGTACGCTTCTGCTTCCTCGACTCTTCTGAATACCCTCATTTTATTTTTAAACATAACCTTTAAAGATGCGGGAAACTGAAGGTGTACAGTTGCGCCCAACTGTCTCAAAGGGTCTAATAGTTTCCCTAGCTCAAAATGTCTGGATGCTGTGATAAAAGAGACATCTGACCTAATTTGGAAGGTAATCCCCTCTGCTGAAAGGGAGCTACTCTTTAAAGCCCTGTTGAGGATCTCATCCTTCAAAGTATATGTTAGGAAATGGATTAGGATCTTTCTCGGTCTGGTCTTGTTCGGATTCAATCTGTGCGGGTCTCTGTGGACTCTCTGTATGTCTCTGATAAGATCTTGCTCTGAGAACTTAACTGGTATGGCTCGTTTAATAAGTTTAGCTACAAACTTGGTAATATTGTCTCCCTCCGCCCCTTCTGGCACTTTCAATAAACAAAGATTGTTTCTTCTCTGAGCATTTTCGATGGATTCCAGTTTTTCCTGCTATCCCTGCTCTCGCTGTCTTAAGTCCTCGATTTTCTTTGAGTGTTGAGTAGCTAAATTTTTCAGGTCTGCGACTGTGGATTCTAGAGCCGTGGTTCTGACAGCCAATGCATCAAACTTTTCCTCTAATTTTTCACAATAGGATTTAATTTCTTGTTGATTCTTCTGTTCGACCTTAAACCCATTCCTCATCTCATGACTTAAAGACTGAAGTATTAGCAGAACCGATTGATCGTTAGGAGCCTCGTCGTCTTCCTCTTCTAGGGTCTCCGTCCCCGGACTTCCCCGCCTTACACAGGTGTTCCCCTGGGTCTCAAAATATTTATCTTCGTTTAATAATAGATCTCCAATGCTGGATGATGCTAGTCCTCTTTGTGGGCTGGGTAAATTATCACTTAATCCTGAAGTCTGTATATCTGCCATATCTGCCATATCCGCTTTATCAACTTGATGCTCCAAAAGCTGATACCTATTCGGACTAACCAAGCCCTCTAGAACATTCAAATCAGTATAAACGAGACCGCCAGATAAAGGTTTTAGCGCAAGAGTGGGGGGGAATCACCTTAAAATATTGTTTTGATACCTGACTTCCTCTTCTTCGATCTTGACTTAGCTTTAGAGGAGAGGAGGGGTTTGGTTATGGAAAGCAGTATTTTATTTTTCGGTAATGTAACATCTTTTTTTACAGGTAATACAATATTAGATGTCACTGCCTCTTGCTTTTTACTTCTGAGAGTATATCTAAAGATTTGTGGTTTATATAAATGACTCCTAGATTGAGGCAGAGCTTTTTCCGCTATTAATTCAGAAGTTGGGGTACTATCAGACTCCTTTTGAGTGCCTGCCCTGATGGATTCTGGGGAAGGAAGTCCGTATGTGTATGTCAGCCCCCTACCTCTGCCTGCATGGGAGATCCTTGAGGCTGCACTTCGCCCCCTTCTCACCTCCCGCGCAGCTCTAGCCCACTGTGCAACCCCCCCTTCAATCCTGCTATCTTGCAGCCCTCTCACCTCCTCCTTCTCCGTGGTTGTCGTAATGGCGTGATCCTCGTGATTAATGGCGGCATCCGCCACGGCGCTTCTAGCTGTTCCTGCCAGGTCTTCTCCTCCCCGAGAGAGTCTAAGATGCCAAAATATCAGGCGGCGTGAGTCTGGGAGCCGCACCGTACAGACGAGCTATACTGCCTTGAAATCACAGGGGTCAGAAGAGCTTACGAAGAGGTGAGGTTGCACTGATAGCTGTAGCCGGGAAAGCAGATTGCTCACGCTAGTTTCCAAACCCCCTGTGAGCTTGCTAATCGAATGCCACATCAGCCCGAGTTACCCGGGCTTATTTCGTTTAAGAAAACATGAACATCTGCTCAAGAAATGCAGAAAACGCCGAAAGCGCTGTCCGATGTCACAGAGCCTCCCGACTAGCTGCTTCTGCTAGCCGCCATGTTCTCCTCCGTACATCATGTGCGTGTTTGACTCTGCCACCTCATCTTCCAGTGTCATCATCAGCCTATCTTTACCTACGGTTGGAACTAGTTCCCGCAACAAGGATCCCGAATGTTGTGTACCCACCCTTCACATCTTTAGGGCGCTCTTGTAGGATTCTAGACATTTTTCTATGCCATCCCCCTCTATATATATATTTATGAACAAAGCCCTTGGGCAACCTGGGATCGTAGGTACTCCATGCATTTACTTCTGCGTCCTTGCTGCTGCTGCCATGACATTGGGGATTCAGACCCAGCTTGACCCTTTTCAGCTCTAAGGCCAATCTCCTTTCTTCAAGAGCCAGCTTCCTCTCTTAGATCCCTAAGAGGCTGAGCAGTGCTTCTAGATCCTTGACCCCCCCCCCCCCCTTTGAAGTGGTG
The DNA here is from genome assembly GCF_964261635.1 of Lissotriton helveticus. Lineage (NCBI taxonomy): Eukaryota > Metazoa > Chordata > Amphibia > Caudata > Salamandridae > Lissotriton > Lissotriton helveticus. The sequence continues at coordinate 1,107,361,206 of NC_136068.1, forward strand.
CTTTTCTCAATTCCACATGTGGAGGCATCCCTTGAACGAACTGTTGGGGCCACACTCTCATTGTCCCCCTCCATGTCAAAGAGACTTCTGCCATCTGCCATCTTCCTCATCATCACTGTCAGGGGTGATCTTCACTGTAATTTGGGATTGGGTTCTCCTGGCTTCCTTCCAGGCTCTGAGGACCTTCTCCAGGTCCTCCTTCTTGGCAGTGATCCCTAGGCTGATTTACACATCCCTGCACAGCACCTTCAAATTATAGATCATCAGTGTGCGCAGGATGGCCAAGTCGATTTCCATGTTCTCCATCTTTGGAAACTTTGCAAATGCTTCTTATTGAATGATCACCCTACAGTTTTAGACAGATGCTGCTGGTTTTACGACTCTGAGAATGCTCACAGTCCTTCTAAACAGACCTCAGTGCCTGTGTTCTAATTGCTTACAAAGTGTATGTTGAATTGGCTACCCCCAACTGGCATACACTGACTTACTTATAAGTCCCTAGAGTATTGTACCCAGGGCATATAAGACAGAGAGTCCCCCCCCCCAGGGGTGCAGCACTAGTTGTGCCATCTTGTATAGGACAAATGAGAAAATGACTACCAGCCTTCCACTGCAGCCTATAAGAGCAGTTTTAATCTGCTAGTTCGACGTTGCTATTTAAACTAATGGCAGGGCCCACACTTACCTTAACAATATATGTATATCTACCCTAAGTAAGGCCTTTTGGAGCCCTGCGGCAGGGATCTATACATTATTAAGAAGGACTTATGCTTTTAATCTGTCCTGACAGCAACACTCCCAAATTGCCATTTTGCAGTGGAATCATTAGTAACCCCTTTGGCTATCACAGGGTAATGGCTGACCCCTCAGCTCAGCTAACTTCTGAATTGGTAAAATCAAATGTGTACTTGACGGTATCATATTAATCATGGCATTATACCAGACTTGATGCCTAAATTTAATGTCACTTTGTAGGAAATGCAACTATTAGAAAGTTGCCACTCTCTAGCCCAGGTTTTTCCAATGGCTTGACATGGCTGTTGGCAACCTGACACTGCAGTAAGTGGCAGCTTAAGCTCTGCTTCCAAACATAGAGCGGCACTGAATAGCTATCCCAGGGTCCTGGTCACAACTGAAACAAGCATCGGCAAAGGCTCAAATTTGAAACTTTTTGGTTTTGCAAATTGTTCTAACAATGCTGCAGAGCTTCACTGATAACTAAGACCAACCAATCGTAATTTTGTAGGTTCACATACAAAGCATGATCAGCTTACAAGATGGCAGAACACTTTTTTCACTTTATTTACTGATCCATCAAAGTACCACGAATGGAAGGGGAAACATTACAGAGGGTTGAAGCAACATAGATGGTGGGATATGCAACTTGGAGGGAGAGAGATGAAAGGGATGGGGGACCAAGCATACAGAGGGTGAGGGAGCAAGCAACACAACTTGGAACTGGTTGGGGGAAACACATGAAAGAGTATCATGGGGGTTGGCAGATAAAAACAAAAGAAGGAGGAACAGCCCATGGGTGGGGCTAACAGAAACACGAGCATGGTGGAGGAGAAAGAGTGCACAAGGGAGACTACTGAAAATGGAATGGGGATGATAGGGCCTGGTACCACGTTCTAGATTTACTCTGGAAGCCCTGGTCGACATGCCTTTGTTTCCTGCTTAAATATATAGAGGGGAGAAAAATCAATTGTCAGTTATACATCACAATTCCAATGAATCATGACTCCGAAGAATCACTGACTCCAGGTTCTAGGTTTAGTTCGTTTATTACAAAGCAAAGAACAATTGGACATATAAACACCTCAAGATGAGGATATGGAAATACATCAGAACTAATACAAAAACAAACCTATGGGCATAATTGAGTCTGTGACTCATACAAAGGATGACCAGTTCTAGAATCAGGATGCAGAATATAACGGCGCCTAGATCAAGAGTGTTCTTCATTGGAGGTTCATAAGTAAAGAGCATTAGTCTGTTCCTACACTACCACTAATGTAACATCCCTACTTAGCAATTCCCAGGCAAGTTCAGGAAAAGGTGTCAGCACGTGAAGAATTCCTAAGAAGTGCACTGGGTCAAGTAGCATAAAACAACAGAGCTCGTTCTAAGATGCTTCTTCCTCTCTCCCGATCCTGTCTCCTCTCCTAACTGAATTCCCCAAGCACTGTCCCTAACCCCAACACCAAAATCTTAGGGCACACCCATCATCGCATCACACGATCATCTCATCCAGCTAGACAACTCCTCGTAGGTAACTTTCCAGGCGGGTTTGATGCACCCAGCCTCTAGCTTGATGACGTTGATTCCCAGGCCTTCTCCATTGAGAAAGAACACCGGCCCACATTATCAGCACCGCTTGTTCAAATATATCCTCTCCTCCCTAAGCTTAACTCCTAAAATATAAGCATTATTCTAACTAACAAAGATCAAAAGCTCCACCTGCAACAGAAACGTGAGAAAGAAAAGATTCTACATGCACCTGAATTATACCAGCAAAATTGTCTAGAGTGCCAGGGGAAATATACACGAGGCCTACAGAAATCGGCCAACATAAGAATCACATGAAAGTTCATTAAACATGCATATACATGAACATTATGATTGTGCATGTTTAAATCAGCACCTTACATAGTCAGTGAATTAATTTCTCATTAGACATTTGTAAAACGAACATTTAGATTTCATCATTTAGAACACGATTACAATGTTAATTTTCCCACAAAATACCTCCATCACTTCACTTTATATGTTTATTATGTTACATTTTAGTACCCAAATGCTAACACAACAAAAGATTGTATGTGTAGATGTGAACCACTCATGATTATAATGCACCTCTACAAATGGAAGGGCACAGTTGCGATCTATCAGGGCCAAATTGTTTTGAGACATCTCTTTGTCTCAGCCTCCTCTTGACCGATCACACCAATTGTTTCCTTGAAGGAGGTGAGGGGGTGATTTTTTTGGGGAAAGTTTCATGAAGATTCAGCTGAGGGTGCCAAAGTTATTAGCAAAACAAAAAATTTTCTTCCTATGGAAACTTTGACTTTCGTATAACTACAAGGTGGCGACTAACACTGCATGTAATAAATACATGTACATAATATTTATATATAGTCACAGTAAAAAGCAAAGGAAAAATTACAGTTACAGTTAGGTAACATAGTTTGATTTTAGCTTGTATTTATAAAACAAACTAGAAATTCACTGAAAAAATGAAGGCCAAAATGACAATACAGTTAGGTCTTGTAATAATCTAAAAACTAACATTTAAAAAATATTTAAAAGAACAAAAATGCACTGACATTCCCCAGCTATAGTTTCCTGGAATAACTATAACTTGCACCTATGTCATGCACTGCTTATGACCGGACATATTACATCACTCATGGCATGTTCTACATAATTGATAACATCACTACAACACTTGAAATTACATTATGACAACACTGTTCATGGAGGGGGCTCACGTTATAATTACTTTAGGCCACGAGTTATAGTTACTTGAATTTACTATAACTGGTGAATTTCAATTTTTCTTTTTGTTAAAACATATATGTTTTAACTGACAGTTTCAACTATCTATAACATCCATTTAACCTTTGATTTTTTAGTGAATATATATACAATCATATACAACACGTGTTGTATATCCTACATATTTATCTGTTAGCTGGTATATGATGCATAATGGGTAACAGTTATATATTATTCATAGCATTCATAATGGGTGCAATAGGATGCAATATTGCCATCATAAACCATGTGCCCGATATGCAATCACTGCCTCAGGCTTTGGTGTAGAAGATTTCCTTGCCTTGCCCCAGTGGCCTTACTTGGCAGTCTCTGTCCACTGTCCTTCACTTTCAAAGCAATCAGACCCAGCTGGCCCGGCTGCTGATCGGAAATTGGTGGGGAATTGTTTTCAGTCCCTAACGAAAGCAGGTATTTCACAGCGGATCTCGCACAGACAGAGAATACTTTGCTCCCTGAACAAGCATTTCACGCTCTGAATGGCATGTTCCTATGGATGTTGCTTCGGCAGCTTGTTATTTTTAGGTAATTTCTTTCTTTCTCCTTGACATGACTGAAAGACATATGGGAGGTTGGGGCTGGAGCGCACCCCCCAGCGAAAGCTTACTCTAAGGAGGCTAAAGATATTCTTATGTTAAGTAAACTTTCATAGATGGAGTCACTACACAGCAGTACAATCAGGGCACAAGTCGAGGGTGCACGCAGGTACACGGCGTCCACCCACTATTTTCACAGGGTGGATGCTGTCCCCTGCCAAGAAGTTGGGCCCCACGGAAATATGCTGAACTTGACCCGTTGTAATTTTCAGACCTGGGACACATTCAGCAGCACCTGTATGTTGTCTGCTTTCCATTCGCAGCAGCCAAGTGCATACAGCGAGGGGGCTTTTTTTCACCTCCAGCTGGGCAGAAGTTAAGCGGCCATCAGACCTCCATTTTTAAAATATTTTTTATATATATCGTGACTGGAGGTGGCCTGGAACCACACACTTAAAGGTAAATAACACCGAGGGGAAACAAAGACACACAGCTTGTTATCTCTTCGCAGGTAGGTAGAGAGGCAGCTTTTGCCTTTGTTCAGTTCCTGTTTATTTATTTATTTATTTGTGCGTTTTTATATAGCGGGGACTCTACCCGAAGGTGTCAGAGCGCTTCACAATAGGAACAGAACTGATACATGAGAACATTACAAGTGAACAAAATACAAAAGCAAACGTTACATTAAATGAAGCAAAAATGACAATCGTGAGCCAACAAAATACAAGAGGTAGCAAACGGTGCATTACGATTACGAACGTTTGACGTCAATTTCCATGACCCTTGCCTGATAAGAATTCAAACTACAGGTTGCCATAACATTAGATATTATATGATCTTTACACCATAATGTGTGTCAGTTATCAAAAGGTTCATTCTTTGACTAATTATACGGTTACTATTTAGGAGCAGCACAGATTCAATCGCCTCCACTGAGAAGGCTCATATTTTAAATTACCAAAAGTCTAACACCAGTCTAATTGAGATAAATCGTTTATTGTGTTATTAAAACATCTGCATGTATCCAACATATGGTCATGAGGATCTTATTCTGCATTAAGTTAATAAATTGAAATGCAATCTTTTGATCAAAATATGAACCTGGATCAATCATATAATTGTTATCTTTTGCTTTAATTTGTGTGTTGCCAGATATGAATTGTGTCAAATGCGTTTTTTTGGACAAACTTCTGTTATCTACTTAAATGGATCTCAATGAAACATTAATATGGTTTATGATGAATATACTTTCAATTATTGACTCAGCGAAATGTGAATTTTTATTTAGGTTCCATTCAGTTGTTGATGCTGTTATGACATAATCTCCAAATATGTTATTTGAGGATTCTTAATATCTTCCATATGACCACATGCGATGGGCTGGTCTGATGTAGATTTAATTAAAAGAATTCTCTCAATAAGACTAAGGTCCATTAACATGTTTTGTATGTCTGTATAGGAATGTTTTTTGTTACTGTCACTTGTTTTTTCACAAAGGTGTTGTAAAATTTGTATATAATAACTATGGATATGTAATTGTAAATATTTATATTTCAGAGTACATTGGTCTTTTATACAGTTTACAAATGACTACTGTCCTGAAGATGGTCTCTCAAAGTTTCATTTAGGAGACCGAAACGTCGACCTCCACCTCATCTATCTTCTGTTTTATTCTATATTGATTTTGGATAGGTGTATTTAGGTTTTGTTGAGTTATTTATCAATTAATTTGTTATTCAACTGCAAACCTAACTATTTCTGAATGTATTCTATCTGTATATCAAACTATTGACCATTTACTATTTGATAAATTCTTTTTCCAATACACCTTTGTGTTTGTTATTCATGTTTTGTGTATGTTCTCTTGATTAATAACTATTTATGTTAGCTAATGAACTTTGGATGAATTAAATTCACAAAAGGATTTTTCACTAATCCTGCTAAGTTAGTTTGAACCGCTAATTGTTACTTAAACAAATTCCCTTGACGGCACTTTTACCCTTCTATCTAATCACCCAAGCCCTCAAGGGTTTTTTGGGTTGCTCACTGTTTCTCAAGCATTACAAAAGTGACAATCGTGAACCAACAAAATACAAGAGGTAGCAAACGGTGCATTACAGGAGGAAAAAGTGACGTGTGCAGGTTACAAAAGCGTACAAAGTAAACATAGAGGTATAATACTGCAATATATGGAGGTCCTGTATATAAGAGATGCATACACTGTAAGACTGTCAAATGTGTTGGTCTGTCCCAGTATTTACACAAATAACGATTTCAATAGCACTAATTGTATTTCTTTTACAGCACTAAGCAACCCAATGCAGGGTATCAGAGCTCTTTCCTTAATATACACATTATACATTGACAATAAATCATGTACATGTGCAAACCAACGTAGAAGATGAGCTACATGAGACAGGGTTACAAGGTGTAGGAGTCACGTGTCCTTCATAGTTCACTGTGCTATATTTCTAAGGATTACAATTTACAAACTGCAGGTAACAAACGGATCTCTGTGTTAAAAGCAGTAACCCACTTTACTATCTACATAAAATAAAAATCTGACATGTGATGTGTTTTGCAGGAGACACATAAACCTTATACTACTTACATTCAAATATGGGACTACACAAAACACAGATCCCTTCAGCAAATTAGTTAAACTCCAGAGTTATCTCATCATTATTACTATGCCTTGAGATTTACTGGGCACCATTACAGCAGATGCCTTAATCCAATAAAATATTTTAAAATGTAGACTTTGCAATCAATTAAGCAGAACAGATCTACTGCTACGCTTTTCCTTGTTGCCAATTTCTTTGTGGCAGGGTTTGAAAAAAGGGTTTAAAAAAATAAAGGTATTAGTTGAGGCCCAGATTTTGCAAACGGATTGCGCCACTTTTCTGGCACAATCCTGATGCCAAATCTCATTTTTTAAATCTCATAATGCACTTAAATGTACTCATGATATACCTGATAAACATATGGGTGAGGTCTTACCCCTCCATGCCCATGACGAGCTCAGCTCGTCATGAGCAACGGTGCTCCAGTGCTCATGACAAGCTGAGCTCGTCATGGCCCGTGGAACGCTCGCACACTGGGCTAATTTCCCTGCTGTGCTGAGCGTTTCATTAAATGGGCATGGTCGTGACGAGCTCAGCTCGTCATGAGCACCGGAGCACCGTGGCTCATGATGAGCTCAGCTCGTCATGAGTATGTGGGTGCTGTGCGTGCCCCCTGCCCCCCAGCACAGCAGGGGAATAGCCCCAGCAGCCAAGGGGTTAATATCTGATGTCCCTTCTTCCAATGTCACTTCCAGTGAGGTTACTTCCCGTGATGTCACATGGATTGTCATGCACCGTGACATCATGCGCTGTGATGGCACGTGTCATGATTTCATTTGCATACTGCCTAACCTGGTTAGTCCCCCCACTTCTTTTGTTAGGACTTGTGCCTTGAGTACAATTGAATGACTTCCGTGCCCTCTTCCCTCAGTGTGCTAAACCCTGTGCGGATGTACATTCTTAAAACTCAGAAAAACTTGGCCACTGGATTCAAGATAGCCTGGCTGATGAGGATTATGAATCCGAAACCGGTCCCAGGATGCTTGTTTCTGGTCCATGGAAGACATGGCTTGGCAGTTCGGGCTGGACTGTTCCCATGAGGCACAGGGTCCGACTAATTTGCATATAGCCATGTCTGAAATGGGGTGGCTGAGTGGGCTAAAGAATGGTGATGGATTAAACCCAGATCAGTTGACTGGGGGTGAGTGTTTGGTTGGCTCAAACACTCCGTCCATCATCCCCTTTTGTATCGCTTTGTTCGCCCTAAGTGTGGCAGGGTATGTTCAGACGTGAGTCCCTTGCTCACTTGGCCACTGGATTCAAGATAGCCTGGCTGATGAGGATTATGAATCCGAAACTGGTCCCAGGATGCTTGTTTCCGGTCCATGGAAGACATGGCTTGGCAGTTCGGGCTGGACTGTTCCCATGAGGCACAGGGTCAGACTGATTTGCATATAGCCATGTCTGAAATGGGGTGGCTGAGTGGACTAAAGAATGGTGATGGATTAAACCCAGATCAGTTGACTGGGGGTGAGTGTTTGATTGGCTCAAACGCTCCGTCCATCATCCCCTTTTGTATCGCATTCTTAAAACTCTCCTCTTACTGTCCTACTTTCCCTCGTTTCTAATTTTTTACATCTTAACTGATGTTGTTTCCTGCTAGTTTTTTGACTCGCCACACCTTATTTTTTGTCAGGGGGAGATGGCACATAAAGGTATTGGAGTTTCGCCCCCTCCTTTAGTGATCACTTATTTTAGAGTCCACGACTCTAATTAAGCAGAATTATAAAGTAAACTCTTCCCTCATGCTTGACTGCTGGACTCTCTCTATGTGTTCCAGGTCAAGCACTTTCCGAAGGGCTATTGCACATTGCCAAGTGTGTCTGACACTGTTGCTGCAGCATTGAAAGGACTTCCCTGCACACAGGTCTGTGATTTTACTGTTGTGCAGGTACACTACAGTTGTTGTTGCTGTAGTGTTGCCAGTGTCCTCCTCCTCCAAGTGACGGTCACAGATATCATTCTTTGGCGTTTTGCTCTCCCGCCCATGTTATACAATGTTCCCTGTCATTCTGCAGCAATATCCCCCCTTCCCTTTCTCTCCCCATCACATGGTGGATTGAAACAACAAACTTCCTTGACAACAGTCCACTTGGAGCTAAGAGGGGATAGGGTGGGAATAAGAAGAGCGAGATCTTACATCATAGCTCAAGATGCCAGGCAGCATCTACTTTCATGTTTTATTAGGTGCGCATTCCATGAAGAAATCCTGGGTCTCACAACACAGATCCTGAGTCAGTAAATCACATTGTATCATTTTTACCCCAGCTCCCAGTGCCAGCTGAAGTGGCATAACCATGATGTAGGCAAGAGTATGGCCTCCATCTACCAGGAAGCCTTCAGTGAAGACACCAAAATAGTAAAGTTGAGCACGTTCCATGGAATGGTAATTCGCATCAGAAATGTGCTGGGTGAAGAAGGGCAATGGTGTGGCATACGACAGCGTCCAAGACGTGCCACATGACCCATCCATCTAGTCAAACCACTGGGGGAGTGTGAGTTACCACACTGCTTGCGCTTTCTCTTCTGGATGGGAAAGCCCTCTAATAGGGCATTCTTGAAAGGCGCACCTTTGAGTCTAGTGGTTCCATGCAGTTTGGACTCACCGCCAAATGGGGTGGACTCTGCTTGAAGCAGCTGAGGCTGATCAAGCTGTCCATCCCTAAACAAACAAAATATGCCCAATCATTCAAAATACATGAGTAGCTTAAGGGTTAAACCATCCCCAGCCAGGCCGCCTTCCCATTTATATCTGCTTCATGCCCCTGTCTGTTGTCTGGGAAAGCAGACTTATAGAAGAGCCTCTGCAACACGGCTGGAATAAATCTGAAGGCTCAGGCCACTAGGGGCCCTGTACAGGTCAACCAGAACCTTCGCACCACCCATAGACAACAGCACAATGATAAAGAGACCTCCCTGCTAATCTGGAGGAAGATAACTAGGCTTTTTGTAGTCTTTTTATCTTGGGTGACAGTGGATATTTGGGCAAGACTATCCAACCTACTAGAGCCCTACATAGATTAAAAGCTTCAAATGAGCTCTGAAGGAGACTTTCAGAGCAGCTCGGTCTGTTTGTACCATTCATTCACATGGTAGGATCAAATCAATCAATCAGTCAATCAATATTTATAGAGCGCTGCTTATCACCTGTGAGGGTATACAGGCGCTGGGTTGCTGGGCTGCTGGGCTTAGTCAAAAAGCCAGGTCTTGAATTTCTTCCTGAATCTGTCAGCGAGGGTAATGTTCTGAGGTAGAGGGGGTGCGTTCCAGGACTTGGCAGTGGGGTGCAGCGCCGGACTGTTTTCCTGGTGGGCCGGAAGGGTGCAGGCCTGTTTCGGACTGGTGGGGGCTGTTTTTGTTACTGCGGGCTGGTTTTTGTAGCAGCACTGCAATATTGGCCCCCTGTAACAAAAGCAGCAGCACTGAAGCAGCAGCAGTGTTCCCACCAGCATACCCCCTCTGCGTGAGCTGGTCCAAGTAAATTGCAAGGCTGGTTTGCATTCCCAGTCCGGTGATGTAGGAGAAGGAGTGACCTCCACTGAGGCTAAGGCAGATGCACTGGCTCTATGGGAGGGTGAGGGAGGCACAGCAAAGGTTCTGTATGGTTCATGGAAGTTCAGGCTGCGGTTCATGTATATTCACAGTCTGAGGCACTCATTAATATCTCAAGGTTTAGTGTACAAGACAGTATATGCAACAAAGAAATAACGTTTCTTGATAATAATTATTAATTGTCCGGTTCTTTGACCTCTTCTTTTTTGACAATCTTGAGAACTTTAGCCAACATGTGTTTCCTTGAATAAGGGTAGTCTCCCCACGACTTCTTCAAGGCTAAAACACTAAAAGATAACTATCATTGCACATTTATTAACCACATTTTATGCCAAAAAGTAAACATAGACTTATTTCAGAGAATCACCCAAGTGTGAGCATTCAACTTCAAATACCACAACATTTAATTCTTGTATCGTGGAAACCCATGCCTAACAACATTTGTCTATATATTCAGATTAATATCGTTACATCATCTAATGACCATCAATGCAGTATTGAGCACCTCTTTGCACATAGTGATCTAGGATTCAGGAGAACATTGCTCATGGTTAGCTCTTAACTGGTATATTGAGCGGAACAGGAGAGGATGAGTATGTTACTCCATGGACCTTTAACCCCAATTGAACTGTGTTGTGCAACCAATATCATAGTGCTCATGTGTCCTCTAACATATTCGTTCCGGTGTGTAAAAACCATAAACAATATATATCTATCTTTTATGTTGCCGGCATCAAATAGAAGATCCTGTAGTGTAGATAATACGTGAAGTTTAGGCCAACAGACACTGAGTAAAACATTTCCAGAGTTATGAGCCAGAATATGCGTACCTTACATTCAGCTGTGCTTGCAGTTCCTAAAAGATATATATTATATTCAGCCTTCCTGTGTCCCAGATGCGGTGTGCTTTACGCTATTTCTTCGATGGTCACTCCTGTGATATAACTGCAATGGTAGTATCTGTCTAAAGGCACTATTTGTTAACATAATCAATCCTCTTAATGGTAATCTGAGAGAGGGCTCACCAGACGGAGTAGGTCAGTAGTTTGACTTGGAGTCCATGTATTGCAATGAAATGTTTCTTTGTTGATAATGGCGATGCCCCTCCGAGTTTGTTGGTGGGATCATGGTATGTTAACTTGTAGCAGTTGGACTTTGCGGTGGTGATGTAGGAGGTGGAGGAGGGGTTGGGCCAGATCACTGTGATGAAGGTCACATCAGGGATGAGGATGGAGAAAGTGTCCCATACTTTGGTGGCATGTTTACAGAGAGATCTTGCATTGATCAGGAGGCATTGGAGTGGTTCAAGGGTGATCTTGGTCTGCAGAGTGGGAATGGCGTGGGTTTCTGTGAGGGCAGGGTGTTCTACATTGAATGTGAAGAAACAGTAGTGGCAGGTGAGCGATCCTGCTGTAAAACGAGATGATGCAAGGCAGCAGTTGTTGCGATGTCCGGGGTCCAGATCATAAAGAACGGTGGTGGAGTACCTGCGGGTGACCGTAGGGCCGGGTTCCTGACACTGGGCGCAGTCCAGGCATGGACAGGCATAGACAAGCCATTGGTACGCCTTTGGCCCATCATCTGCGCTCCTGCTTTGAGCAGCAGTACTGCGGCCTCCATTAAATAGGTCCAGGGAAGGGGTCGGGCACTGAGTGGTGGGAAGCGGGTGGCAGAAAACTGCAGTAAGCGGGCACTTGACAAAATGAGTGGGCCAAACAGAAGACACAATAGAGGGCACAGAAGGACAAAAACATTTAATAAACACTGGGCCACAAATTGTACCAATACTAACAATGCTATTTAGACAGGAATAGAGGCTGACTCAACACAGCCGCTAAGCAGTGTGGGATTGCAGCAGGCAATATTAGGCAGGCACAACAAAAAAGACAAAGAAATATTAGCTACCGTGGACCAGTGTACAATTCTATTAGAACTCACTAAATGAACAGAGGCTGACTAGGCGCTGGTTCTGAGCAGTGGTGTGCAGGGGAAGAGAGCGAATACTCACAGCAGCAGATGGGCAGAGTCAATTACCTGCTGGACTGAGCGGGACATTTAGAACACAACCCTAAAGACTGACGTCAAACTCTGGACATCTGGTTCTACCATGCATTCCAATGAGAGATGACTAGGACTTCCTGCTTGCACCAAGAAGGCAAACTAAGCCCAGGTTTGTCTGTAGTGCAATAAGAGCTTCTTGCCCAGGAGTCTCTGCAAGGTTCTGCAAGGATGAACAGGACACCCTGGTGAGGGGATGGTGCAGAAAATCAGGGCCCCTGCCCTGATCCAGGAGGCAGGGCCTCATGAAATCTCTGAATGGGACCTGTTGAGCACTTTCAACCCTCTGCTGAAGGTGGTAAACAATTCCTATCCATAGAAACATATTATGAACACTTTTTCTCACCACTGCCTGGAGAATTAAGCATAGATCTGTTGAACAGGGTTTGTCAGTGTTTTCAACCCTGCTGGAGTTATGGAGTCCAAGCACGATCTACAAAACACCCTCATAGGCACATTATGACATCACTTTTTTTTCAAGAGTTTTACATAGCACAAACTAGACCCAAAGATATCAGGTAACAGAGAGCTTTACAAGACCACCAGTATTGTTACAGATGTACACATTCATTATTGTTAGACACTGGCAGCTCAAGTGATTTACCCAGAATCACAGGATGTTGAATGTTGTTGCCGACACTCGAAACTGGTTCCCCAGCTTCGAGGTCACCGCTCTAGCCATAAGGCTACATCCCCTTCCCATTTGCCACTGGCTGGCAAATGAAGCTTTGACCCAAGAAAAAACAGTTTGAGTTGTTGCCGTTCTAACTGGAAACCGTCAGAGCATTCTACCATGGTAGGTCTGGCGAACACTCCTTGGGACAGCATAACCCAGTCCTGGGCACTTAGTGACAACGCAGGATGGTATATGTAGTCCAAATCCTGAGAAATATACTAGAGGTCCACTGGAATTCTAACACACAAAATCCAGCAGGATCGAGTGGCGGTAAGGGACGCCAGGAGGAATTGCTAAAAAGCCATTAAAAATAGAAAGGCTGAGGAGCTACGCCCCGGTCCAAGATGGCCGTGTGAAAGCTCACCTCCACCGGACCTGTCCCCCCTGTCCTAACATCCTGCAATTACTCATTATTGTAGACCCTGCCGCCAGTCTGCGGAAGGTGTGCGGTGTGGTGTGCATTCCTGTGACTCCTACCCCGCTGTGACATTGGGGGCCGGAGCAACGCCTTTCGTCTTTCGAGGCCTGTCCGCTGCCTGGGGCTGGATTTAGAGGGGGGGCCAGCCGCATATGCAACAACATTGAGGCCGTAGACCAGAAGTCACCGGTCGGGCCCCGGTACTGATGAACTGCTGCTGGCAGCTGCGAGCAGAGAAGTGGCGGTGAGGTGAGCTGCAGTGTGGCCCCCGCCCGGAGAATTCAGTGCGGATTGCAAGCGGAGGAGTGAAGGTGGCGGAAGGAGCGTGACTGGAGTCAGGGGTGCATCGTTGTATTGGCTGCCCCTGGCGTATGTGGACTGTGGCATGCGCCCGATTTGACTGCCCTGGCTGGGTGACCATCGGTCAGGAGGCGCACCCCCGGCCTAGCGGGAAAGCCCTCCAGTGCTGTTGCAATTCAGGCGGCAGAGCCGAATATTCATTGGCTCCGGAGAGGGAGCTACTGCCTGAGGGGCCCGCCCTGATTGAATGCCATCTGTCAGCGGCTGGGACTCCCGTGGGTGGGGCCCGCTCTTATATCTGGTAACAGACCCGGCTGGGCGCCTGTGTTATTGAGTCTCTGAGTGGCCAAAAGTCTATACAAGAAGTGGTGGCGGCACAGTGGTGTCTTCTGGGGACTCGCTGTGTGGAGGAGTGCCCCCACTGTTGAGCCATTCCCCTTGAGCCTCTAGATTGCAGGGCTGTCCCTTCCAGTGGGAGATACTTTGCGGGGGTCCCAGTGCATCCTTGGTTGGGCGCAGTAAAGTAAAGTAAAGTCCACATTTGTAAAGCGCACAATCACCCGTAAGGGTCTCTAGGCGCTGGGGGGCCGTCGGGAAGATTAAGCGAGCTATTGCCCAGAGTCACATGGTGCTGGGCTGACCTGCCGCCGGAGCCGGGGATCGAACCGTGGTCCCCAGATTCCAGCGTCAGTCGCCCTGGCCGCGGCGCCACACCTCTTCCCAAGAGCCCCCGTCTGAGGGACCGGATAAGCGGACTTCTTGTCGCTAGTGGTGTGCCCCCGGTTGGCCCTGGGGGGCTTGGGTGATTGAAGATATGAGTTTCCTGGCCGGCTCTCTCATATTGGCCCTCGACGCAGCCGTCTGGTGGTGGTGTGGCTGCGCCCTTCTGGCCCTGTGACTCCCCTGTGGCCGGTCCTGGATGATCTGAACTCTGGAGGTCCCGCTGATTTTCAGTGACCGCAGCCTTCGTGACTGGGCCTGTCTGGTGACTCGTTCTGGGGCTCCAGCCGGTTGGGTGCACTGTTCGGTTGCCCGTCGCTGCCCTGACTGGGTAAGTTGTGTGCCATCGCTGTGCCTGGGTGGAGCGGAGAGGCCGGGGGTCCATCGAGGAGGCATTTAAGATGGCATCTAAACCCAAAGTTGACAAGCAGCAGTCAAGAACCTCCAAGCGGTCTAGGCAGGTCGAGACCAACAAGCTTGACCGTAACACGATGCCTAGGGGGTCTCCGCTGGATTTGAGGCGGATTCAATCAATCTGGGAAGATTCTTCTGGTCCGCCGGCTGAGCCGACGCTGCTCGACGTGATGGTGGCATCCCTGGGAAAAAAGATGGAGTCGCTGGATAACAAGCTGGACACTGTTACCATTGAGGTCAATCTCATACAGGCGGACCTCACTAAGGCAAGTGAAAAAGTCAAATCTCTAGAGATTAAGACCACCAGCTTAACGGACGATGTGTTGCTGCTCCAGCAGGAGGTGTGGGAACTGAAGGCCTATAGCGACCTGACCAATCGGAAAGTGGACGAATACGAGGGGAGAGTTCGACATAATAATGTTCAAATTATTGGTGTTCCAGAGAAGGCCGAGGCCCAACACCGGACCTGTTCGTCGAGGACATCATCCTCAACCATCTTAAGCCCAAGGGACTGGGCAACTTCGTTCCGATCGAACGAGCACACAGGGTGCCGGGGGGAAGACCCAGGCCTGGGCTCCCCCCCCTCGGCCGATGATTGCGATGGTGTTAAACTTCAGAGACAGAGATGCTATCCTGCAGGCTTCCCGGTCAGGAGGCCCCCTTAGATATGAAAACACCACTCTTTCCTTTTTCCGGGACTTCACACAAACTGTCCAGAAGCAGTGCCAAAGTTTCCTCGGAGTGAAGAAGAAGCTCAGAGACGGAAGACTGAAGTATGCAATGATGTTCCCGGCCCGGTTGAGGGTGGAGGCCGAGAGGAGGGTCTGTTTTTTTATAACCCAGAGGTGGCTTCGGACTGGCTAGAAAGTCGTCCCCCGAGCGGGCCGGAGAGGCAAGACCGTGATGGAGGTGGCAGACTACAGGAGCAGGAATAATGGCGACCGCAGACTATTTGGGACTATTCATAACTGCCAGGTAGTGGGTCTGACCCACGTGTATTTTATTTGTTTTGGTCCCATGACTACGTGCTGTCACGGACACAGAGTGGGGTCGTTCTTCAAAAGGGTGGGGGTGACGGGGTCCTGATTTCCTCCTCCTTTCTACCTTTAGTTAGTCAGTAGTTTAGTTTACGGGGCGACAGGCACACTGCCAGCTGGGGATGGGTGGAAGCCATGAGCAGGGGTGCAGGGAGGGGGTGTGGGGGCTGGGAGGCCTTGAGATTTTGATGTCTCGAGGCTTGCACTGGACGTTCGAATGGGAGGATAAAATCTCATTGTATGCTGATGATATCTTGCTTTATTTTACTAATCTGAGGGGATCCCTGATATGTTTCCTAGATGTGCTTGCTATCTTTGGGAGGAACTCAGGCTTCACAATCAATTGGTCAAAATCAGTCTTTTTCGTTCCCAGAGGTGAGCCGCCGGTAGTCCCGCATACTTGCCCGATACGAATTGAGCCGGTAGGGTTAAGTACCTGGACATTTATGTTATGCTTGACCCGAAATTACGATTTGCTAATAATCTGGGCCCCCCTCTGACCTGATTTAGGGGAGATGTGGCGCGTTGGAAGGAGCTCCTACTCTCCCATTTGGGTAGAGTGGTGCTTTTTAAAATGATGGCCCTTCCCGGTCTTTGTACACACTTCAAAATGAGATGGATCCGGTTCCGGCTTCCTACTTCAGAGACGTAAGCCCCGCATAGCATTCTCTAAACTCACTCTTCCTTGGTATGATGGGGGGATAGGACTGCCGGATCTTTGAAAATATTACTGGGCTTCGCAGTTGGCCGCGGTGAATCACGCTGTTTACGGACCCCCCGGAGACCCGGGATACGCCATGGACCGCTGGCAGGTGCCAGGGGGTGACTTCACTAGAGTGCTATATGCCAGGCCTCGTCGGTTCCCTCTTGCGGGACCCACGGCACATGCCGTTGAGGTGTGGCATGCGGCTAATAGACATCTTAAGTGGGAGGAGAAGCTCACAACTGGCACCCCGCTATGGAGTTCGGAGAAGCTGGGAAGTCTATGGATGTCTAAAGGTTTTGACAAATGGGACCTCATTGGGATTACTCAGATTGAGGATGTCTGGGGAGGGGGCACAGTCCACACATTTCACTCCCTTCAGCAAAAATACCACCTTCACGACCGTGAACACTACCGCTACCTTCAGATTAGCTACGCATTGCTTACACACATCCCCAAAGGCATGATACTTCCCGACGCGTCCCCCCTCGAAGACCAGGTGTTAGACGGTCACCTCCCTGAGAAGACCATCACCTTCATATACAGTGAGGTTCTGTGAATTCTGAACCTATGGGTTCCATTTTGTGTATGGCAGCCATTTTGTGGTTGCCCTCACATAGGCCATGATTGTGGCTGAAACTAGTCTTTTGAGGACATGGACACCTTAGCTCGAGTTCATGCTGACTCCTGTTTGACCTGAGTGAACTGACCCTGTTGCCTGAAGCTGACCTTGTTAAACCAGTTCCCGCCCTTTAGCTGATCAAGATTGAGGATCAAAGCACAGGACATTGTAAAGTTTGGTATGCACACACACACCCCTTATCCTGCTTTCTGTTCCTTCTTTTATGGTCTGTTTATGATATGGGTTGTGGTCCTTTTATTATGGGTTTGTCCGGCTTGTCTAAAGAAGATTGTTGGGTTTGTTCAATGATTGATTATGGGCCGGACAACTGTAAAATGGGTTTGTCGTTTGGCAGACCTTGCATGTCCATGTTAGGCATTTTTTGCATGCTTGCAAAAGCTAGGACTGCCCCTTACTTGTATGCTGAAGTTTGTAACCCTAAGCATATAAAAGGCCTCTGTTTTCTGTATTCCTCAGACTACCTCATTCAGTTGCTACGGCTTCTGTGTGACATGGCCTCACTTATTAAATTTAATAAAGGTGTCTTTTCATATTTTCAGCGTCTGTGCCAAGTTCTTTTTTATTAGTAAGTATTCTCTGAGAATGAAGATTTCAGTTCTTCAACAGGAAGCTCATAAACAATATGGAGGACCTGTTGGTACTTATAGAATCGCACTGGAATGAGGATGGGCTGGAGTTAGATAATGAGGATTGGCGGGAGGAGGTTTCCTCACCGCGTGTGGTAGCAATACAGATGAGGCTCAGGTTGGTACAATTAAAGATTCTATAGAGGTCGTATGTCATGGGGCCGTGTCTGGTCCGTATGGGTCACTCGGAGGGTGGGGACTGCAAGAGGGGATGAGGGGAACTCAGAACGTTCATACATATATTGTGGCACTGTACGGTGGTGCAGATGTACTGGGGGAAGATTCACGATACGTTACGAGAGGTCCTGGGGGTGGAGATGAGGCCGGATCTGAATGCATATAGGAAGCAGTGGGTGACATTGGCATGCATGATAGCAAAGCGTAATATTGCTCAGTTGTGGGGAGCAAGCTAGCCGCCCCGGATTGAGAAGTGGGTGGAGGATCTGGATTGGTGCATGTTCAGGGAACGATCAGTGTATGTGGTTAGGGGGTGTCCTGAGAAGTGGGGGAAGGTTTGGGAGGCTTGGAATCATTACCGTGGGAATGTCTGTGTGCCCCTGATACGGCCAGAGGATGTGGAGGTGCACACATCCCCTTGATCCATTTTCACTATTCTGTATCATTTCTTTTGACGTATTGGAATGGAATGATGAAACTTTGCTAAATCTCAACTGTCACCTGATGTTCTTTTTCTTGTTGTTTCATTAATAAAAAGATTTTTTTTTTAATAGAAAGGCTGAAATAAGAACAGAGGCTTGGGATGACTGGAACAAGAAGCAGCCCTGAAAGACAACCGATCCTTTTGGGAATAAGTGGACAGGCCCTTTTTCACTAAAAAGCCAGAGTTGGGTATTGACTGCCATATAATGGAGCAAGAATATGTTACTCATTTTGCAAAAATATTTAACCCTGAAATGCCTGGGAAAAATCCAAGTCTACCCTTTAATCCTGTTGCAACTAGTGCAGAAATGAGTTGATTTTAGCAGATCCATTTCTGTGGAGAAGGTGCGTACTGCTATACTCCACTCAGCATCAGGGAAGGCAGCAAGACCAGACAGGGTACCAATTGAGTCTTTTAAACAAAATTTACATCTCTCGGCCCGCTGCTCACAAATCTTTTAGGTCTATACTAGTTGAGGGGTAAATTGAGTCACGGATGTAGTCAGTTACAGTCCCCATATACGAAAAAGGGTGATAAGAATGTTCCCTCCGGCTACCGCCTAATTGCTCTGAGCAACTCTTCAGGTAAATTCTATGGCAGGGTTATTTTAGAGAAGTTGGAAGCTTGGGCGAGTGAAAAATCCTTTCTCACCAAAGAACAATTTGGACTTCTCCCAGGAATGGGTACTACAGATCAAGCTCTGAATCTCTCTCTAATTCTGGGTAAATATGTCAAGGCCAGGAGAGGGACCATACACATGGCCTTTATGGACCTCTCCTGTTCCTTTGACTTAGTGGATAGAAATAAATTGTGGAACATCATGAGACTTGCGGGAGGGGATTCACCCTTGTTGCATGTG
Source organism: Lissotriton helveticus (assembly GCF_964261635.1). Classification (NCBI taxonomy): domain Eukaryota; kingdom Metazoa; phylum Chordata; class Amphibia; order Caudata; family Salamandridae; genus Lissotriton; species Lissotriton helveticus. The sequence goes on from NC_136068.1 coordinate 1,107,380,588, forward strand.
CTAAAAGGTCTTCACCAAGACACAAATATCAGAGTACCCTACTCCTAGTCAGATGACCAGAGTTCTCCCATTCAAGTTACCTGTGGAGTGAGACATGGCTGCATCCTGGCGCCCTTTTTATTTCTTCTTTATATTAATGCCTGTTTGACTTGGCCCTTCTGGCAGGGACATCCCAGAACTTTTTGCCTTCCTCCTGTATTTTTTTCTGACCTGTTCTTGGTGGTTTTATGACTCTGGGCACTTTACCACTGCTGATCAGTGCTAAAGTGCGTATGCTCTCTATTGAAAATTATGTAATGGATTAGTGACTCGATGATTGGCTATTTGATTTGTTTGTCAGACCCTAGTACAGTGCACCATGTGTGCCCAGGGCCTGTAAATCAAATGTTGCTGGTGGGCTTGCAGCACTGATTGTGCCACCCACACAAGCAGCTTGGAAAATGTGGCTCAGGCCTGCCATCGGAGTGCCTGTGTGCAGTCTGAGACTGCCATGTCAACTTGGCTAGTGCACCCACTTGACAGTCCCTGAACCTTCCCATTTCTACATGTTAGTCACCCCTATGGCAGGCCCAAGGTACACCTATGGGCAGGGTGCATTGTATGTGAAAGGTAGGACATGCCCTGGTGTGTGTGGTATGTCCTGATAGTGAATTACAGGCAGTTTCGTTTTTTACTATTACAAGGCTACCTGTTCCCATAGGCCAGAAGGGGCCGTTCTATTATAAAATCTTATAATCCTAACTGACCCAAGGAACAAGGTAGAAAAAACGAGTTTAGTATGCTTGGACTCAGAATGTTAAAATACATCTTTTAGTGAGGGTGATTTTTACATTCTACGTTTGAAAACATCACTTTTAGAAAGTAGGTATTTTCTTGCCTAACCATCCAGTATGCCTCTACTAGGTTTCTGTATTCCAGGTCTGGTTTGTGAGTGACAGGGGGCTGGAGAGGGCCTTGGCTCCAGCAGTCTGATGGGTCATGGCTGGGCTGAATAGGACCTGCATTGAATTGAGAGTAGGGGGAGGAGATTTCCTTTCACTTGCCTGAGCCTTCATAGAATAGGAGTAGGGGGGGGAGTTTTCCTTTCAGCTACCTGGGCCAGGTCTGCTTTCATCAATGCTGTCTCCACCTCCTGCCAGGAAGCTTCACCAAGGAGGAGAGAACTGGTTTTGATTAGGTACAGACACTCTCTGCCTTCAGAGAAGAAAGGATTGTGCAATCTAAATATTGGGGCCCAGACCTCAGAACTTTGGATCACTTCTGGGAAATCAAGACTAAACCTTTGCCAAGGAGAAGGCCCGGAGAAGCTGAGGATGAATACTGAACCTGTGCTGTTTGCTGTCTGGAGGTGGCCTGCAGTGGCTGCTTGCTGCCAAGGAAAGGAGAAAAATGACTTTGCTGTTTTGCTTTGTTACCTGCTTGAAGAAAAGATCTCCAAGGGCTTGAAACCGAGCTTGCCTCCTGTTCTGAAGTCTTAAGAACGCAAAGACTTCACCCCTTCTGTCTGCCTGGATCTAGAACTGCTGTTTTAGCTGCTACTGAAGGAAATTGCAACATTGACACGGGCGAGCGACGCCGTAATCTGCACAAAAGCTGTGAGTGCTACTCCGACTTGCAAAGTAAACCTGACTCCAGTCGCCGTGCCACATAGACAATAGCGAGCGATGCTGTAACCTGCCCGAAGCCGTGAGCGCTGCTCCGACTTGGACGTGGGCCTATGTCTGCTGCTGTGCCGCATCGACTCAGAAGCCGACTTCCTCATGGCGGAGCCAATCCTCGACGTGGGTACTCCCCGAATTGACATCGCGCCATCGTAAGTAACAGTCATTTCGGCACTATCGTGATGTCATCTTCCCGATGCAGTAAGGAACCGAAGTCACAACTCCCCTGCGCTGCAGTAAGGAACAGAGGCTTCACCTCCCCATGCGTTGTAAGGAGTCGAAAGCTGCATAGCGCCAACAAAGCTGCACCTCCCCGACGTCATGAACTGTCTTTGTGTTCATCAATTCCGAGGTACTTTTCTTTGTGGGTCTGCTTGACTCCTGCACCTCGCAATCGGCACAGTACTTTGGGATTTCTTCTGTCATGACGTCGTAATAACTAAGAGTGGAATTATTTGTTGCTAGAAGCTTGATTTAAGTGAATAACCTATTTTTAAGGATACTTTGAATACTGTATTGTTTATTTTTGCCTTTGGTCTTGTTTAGATGAAGACACTTCTTTTTCTAAACTAGTGTGGGGTCCATTTGTTCATCGTATTACTGTATGTGTTCACAAATTCTTTACACATTGCCTCTGAGATAAGCCTGTCTGCTCATACTAAGCTACCAAGGGGGAGAGCAGGGGTTATTTTAGGAGTGTATCTCTCTTTCCCTGACTAGAAGCAAGGGTCCCTATTTGGACAAAGGTGCAAACCATTGGCAACTAAAGACCCCCATGTCTAACAATACCCTTTACTTCTTTTTAATAGATTGTACCCCTGACCTCCCAAAAATTGTTTTGTGCCCAAACCCAGTTTAATTATACGCGGACAAAGCTGTCCTCCTGGTCCGTATTGCAAATGGCCTGCAAGATCTTATAGATGGGTTTTACAATTTTATGCAGGAGCTAAACCTTAAGGCAAACAATGATAAATCCTATATTTTGAATAAAAAGCGTAACCCCAATGCTGGTGGATCAGTCAGCGATACCCCGGCTGCATGCAGAAAATCTACACTATCGTTTTTGAGAAACTTGAACAGTTGATTTACTAATCTGATGTGCATTTACGTCTACCTTACTAAATCCTATATTTTGACATGTGGGCCTAAGACCACCTGCTCAAAGTCGTTTTTAGTGGCTATACACCACTAAAGAAAACAACAGATTTGAACTATTTGAGCTATATGGAAATTCTGTTTAGTGCCAATTCGAAGTGGGACTGCCTGATTCTTCAAAAATCACAGTTGTTGGAGGCAGCCTGCCAATCCTTGTTTAGATTCCAAAAAATGTAGGACACAAACCCCAAGTGGCATAGCTAGGCACTTGGCTGCCCGTGGCGGTCCCTGCCGTTGCAGCCCTAAGAGCGAGGGTTCTAGTGAGATTTTCGGTGTTTGTCGAGTGTGGGGGGAGCCGCTGCCCCCAAAACTCGTGCAGCCAGGGGTGGACTGCCCCCCTTTACTAAGCAACTGCAATCCCCCAAAAGAACTGCTAATGCTATACAGAAGTAAATGCTTGTCGCTTGGTACATATGGCACGGGAGTCTGTGGACATACACTCGTAAAGACCCTTCAGGTATCAGAAAACAAGTTTTTATCAAGGCTTTTAGGAATTCACAGGTCCACAGTATGTTTTATTATTCACAAAGAAATGGGCCGGGATTTTATGGAAGATAAGGTAGGCTTGCCACCTATTTTACTGTGGTTTAAAGTCTTGTCCACCCCGGAGCTAAGCTTCAGTCGGGGAATATTGGAAGATTGTCTGAAACTGGCTAATATGCTAGACATTCCTTGGATCAAGTATATTAAAAACACACTCCACAATTTTAGATCAACTAGTGTTTTTGAGAGTACTAGCAAGATTGGCTTAGGCATGAAGCCTCTCGTAAAGGACATATACCATGCCCATAAAGACAAGATGAGTCTTGAGAAAGCTCTGAACATGGCAACTATCCACATGTATATCTTTTTATTAGCTTGTGAAGGAATGGAGCCTTATTTATTATGGAAAAGGCACCAGAACACAGATTTTATTTAACCTGCCTCCGAGTAAATATGATTCACTTCCCAGTGGCTTTCCCTGTTACAGGAACATGGTTTTCTTCATTACCTCACTGCCTATGCGATTAAGTGTCCATTCAGTCTGCGAAGCACTTTATGTTATTCTGCACTTTATACTCAGCTTTCAGAACCCAGTTTTTATGTCCAATTTAAGTAGGAAAATAATTTAAAACTCATCAACAAGAGCTATCAACTGCTTTTACAATGCTGCAAGTGTCCTACAACCTTTTTCGCAGTATTGAATTGTATTATTCGGGTGAGGGGTTTAAGGAAAAAGTATGCAGTGTGACTTAGTCACAACACGACTGAAAGACAATTCGATGATGTGTAACCAACTAATTTTATCTTGTGATTTTATTGTGTGTGACCTGATTATAACTTGTTTTGCGCTTGTGCTTTTATGACCTTTTCGACCGAATAAAGGTTATTTGACTGACTGACAGACTGACTGACTGACTGACTGACAGACTGACTGGGACCTATCAGAGCTGGGCGCTAAAGGACCCCATTCTGGCTCCTTTGTAATAGCCCACTTGTAGAAAAAAGTCCATGACCAGGCAACCTCACCACCGGCCTAACTTGGCCTCCCAGACAGAGTTTCTAACCCTGCCTGAGCAGGGAGCCCTTCCAGAGACTGTCAGAACCCTATCGTTACACAAAAGATCCCTGTCCCAGATCATCTGCATGATGAGTAGGACCAGTGATAGCTTTTAAGTCTGCAGGAGCTGATGAGCTTTCCTTGGACCTACGGAGCCACCCCGTGGGGATTGTTTGATACCAGGAGACAGTGCAAAAGGCACAGGGTCAGGGCCCTGCACCTCGGTCCTACCGGTTAGTGTATGTTCTGTCTGAGGAGAGGAAGCCCTCCCTGGGCCTGCAGAGTGTATGCTTAATAGACTGGGAAATCAACTGCTGGTGCTTAGCACACAAGTTTAGAGGCCTATCCCAGGCCCACTGCGCTATCCGTAGCATACAGCAATACCACCTTGACTGGGGACCTGGTGAAAGCTTCTGTCCCTGCCACATCAGGAGGGCTCTTCCCAGGTATTCAAAATGCCTTACTGGGGAGTTTGTGACTCCATGAGCAACAGGCAATACAGTTGGATCTTTCCATTTGACTGGAGGAGATAAGCCTCCAAGGCCTTGCAGAAGTGTACCTTTGGGTATCTTGGGATACTAACTGTTGATTCCTGGAGCTCACTGTCCGTGGCCCATGCCTGCCCAAATTGGATTGGGACCTCTCAGAGCTTTCAATCCTTCAAGAGCTGGGGGGGCCGTCCCCGAGTGTACGGTTCCGTCCTTAGGATAAGGAAGGATGCCTCTGATTGGGGGGTGAGCCTGGAAGTTCCCATGGAGCCTAAAGTCAACCTTGTGATACCCTCTTTACAGGAAGAAGAGTTTGGTTGGTGTGTCAGTGTCTATCTCCCCCAACCATACTTTTCTAGAGGTAATAACAATACCTTCTTTATAATCTGGGTACAGATGACCTCGTGGTGCCTTGGCTGTAAGAACATTTAAAATGAGCCCCCATTAGGTCATCCATGGCAGCCTAGAATTCTGAAGTCTGAGATCTGGCCATAAATGATGTGCTCTTTTAATCTATAAAACTTTGCCTTTGAAGTTACAGCTTAAAATTGTACATACTCTTATGCGTGTTAAATGTCGCACAGGCATAATTTCAAAGACAACTGCTGGTATCTGACATCAATTATGGATATTCAGACAACAAAAGGAAAGGGAGGAAGTGAATAAAAAGGGGTAGGGTCCCGCTCCAGTTGAATGTTGATCCTCCGACTATCTTCGTGTTAAACAATATCCAAAGATATTGGAGAAGATGCCTCACTCACCTATTGTCCAATAGATGAGGGGATGCACACCCATTCTTTTTCATTTTGTGTTCGCAATTGATTCAGCCTTTGTAAAGTTCGCGTGCAGAACGGTTGTTCTGGCCTGCCCCTTTGCCATTTAGAAAGATCAACAAGTGAAGTGGAGCTACATTAAGCTCCATGAGCCATTTGCACAGCGTCATGCCGCCCCTGGCGTGCATGTCAGTTTCGAAGGTATTTTAACCATTTTTCTGTAGTAATCCCGATTTTTGTTCTAGTTTTGTCACTTTTTTATGTTAGTTTCATTTATCATATTATTTTATCCAAATCCACGGAACACATTCATATGCCAATTTTCAGTTTTCTTATATTCAAACAGTGCCGATCCTGGCCTCTTGAAAGAATATGATTGATGCTGTGTTCATCACAGGCCATCTTGGGACTTGCAGTTGATAATGATGAAAAGGCACAAGGGGGTGGGGATTAGTAACGTGCACGTGACTGGGAGGGAAATTTCTTTGGCAGTGTGATTTAAGAGGCAGGTGTTAACAGACAAGGGATCACAGCTTGGGGAGGAAAGGAGCGGACTGCAGCTTTTAAGCTTTATCACAGCAGGTATGGAATAACGCTGCGTAGGAGACACGCTGTTTGACTTAATAAGCATATAAAAGTGAACGAGTAACTCTGCTGCTTTAACATCATGAGAATATTTGAAGATGATAAAAATATGCATGTTCTACAAGTTTTAAACCTGCACATTAGCGGTAATATGGTAGTCAGCACGGGTTGAGAGAGGGATGTTTCACAGATAACAGGAGGGTTGGGGGAAGGGCACAGGAAAGTAACACGTAGTGATTGGGACCACCTGGGAAGTGCAACATGAGATATAGGAATGGAGAGCCACTGTGGGTGACGGTTACAATCCAAGGAAGGGAGCCTTTTGGGTAGATTAAATAAGGAAGGATATGCAAAGTAAGATGAAATATGTGTAATAACAAATGATTTAGGAAAAGCGTAACATTTATAAAATTCTGTATACATGTATTTGCAAAATATTGGTGCTAATGGTAATTTTTTATCATTTGTAGTGACCCCCGAAGAAGGGCCCTATAAGGGCCCGAAATGCATTGGGTTTTATTTTAAATAAAAACTGCCTGTGATGAACACAGCATCAATCATATTCTTTCAAGAGGCCAGGATCGGCACTGTTTGAATATAAGAAAACTGAAAATTGGCATATGAATGTGTTCCGTGGATTTGGATAAAATAATATGATAAATGAAACTAACATAAAAAAGTGACAAAACTAGAACAAAAATCGGGATTACTACAGAAAAATGGTTAAAATACCTTCGAAACTGACATGCACGCCAGGGGCGGCATGACGCTGTGCAAATGGCTCATGGAGCTTAATGTAGCTCCACTTCACTTGTTGATCACTCACCTATTGTGCCATGCTTCATCAGAAGCATCTTTCCACACCCAGGTTAGATGGTACTAAATGTAAATGTGGGATACTTGTAAAGCACACTGTTACTCTGCCCGAGTGTCCTGGCGCTGTAGACCGCTGGGGAACCCGTCCTGGTTTTCCCTGTGAGATGCTCCCTTTCTGGGTATCTCCAGGGTGAAACCAGGCATCCCCGGTGTCTGTGGGGGGCCGTTGTAGAGATGAGGCAAGCTTAATGCCCAGATTTACCGAGTGTGTTCCCTGGTTAGAGTAGGCACTGAGGCGAGAATTATCGAGTCCGTTGACCCTGGTCCAAGAACCTGCCGCGTCGGGAATTGAACCCTGGTCCCGGGCCGTTCTCTGCTTACAGGTCTGCCGCCTCTAACCAGTGAGCCACACCTCTCCACTAAACTACCTGGGCGGACTCAACCAAAAGATGTTATGGGAGGTCTTATATAAAATATTGACTGGCCATGCAGGGAACCAGATGAGTGACAGTGAAAATACCTAAAGGTATACCCACACCATATGTTTATTCATAGGGTACCCCTAAGATAGCTGGAGGATCAGTATTCAACCAGAGCGGGACTACACCCCTTTTTCTGTCCTTTCTCCCTTTCCTTTTGTTGTCTGAATATCCATAACGGATGTCAGATACCAGCAGTGCCCTTTGTGATGCATTTATTTCTGGGAGAGTGAAACTGATCTGCTTCTCTCTCTCTCTCTATCTCTCGTGATAAAGAAAAACATAATTTCAAAGACACACATGATCCTTATGTAAGCAAATAGTAATGTAACCTGGCTTACTAATGGAGTAATCATTCCTCTCAAGTACCAAATTCTTTCAAAGCTTTGCTCAAGTGCCCATGTTTCAGGAAATATGAGGAGGTCGTCAAATTCTAAAAATAATATATCCTTCTTCTAAAGTATTTATGCCGGGGCACCACGTTTTTTCCTGTGGGATGCCAGGGTAGGGACGATTTTCACTGCTGGTGCAAACTGGTTTTGTTGCTGGGGACAGCCGGTCAGGTTTAACACCTGCAATGTTTGGTGGTTTAAACAATGTTGAATAAATTAATTCAAACAGTGCTTCAAAAACCTTTTTTTGCATTTGAGTATTTGAGAGGTTCCTGTCTCCTGCACGGTTGCCAAAGCAGTGCTGACCTTCAGGGCGTGGCTAGCATAGGTTGAGGTTAGGCATAGTTTCCTACTGTTGCTTGATTCAGCGGGTCCAGTATATATATATGGTAAAGATTCTTCAAAATTTGAAAAGGTGTATTTCTGTATATTGTGATCTTCGCAATGCATTTCAGTTTAGTGGGTTTTCTAAATTATACCATTGCATTGAGTGGCGATTGGTAGACATGACAAATTCTACTCATTAACTTAGAGTCATTCAAGCCCCGAACGCCACTGCCATGAAAAAGATACTGTTAATGAACTGAAAGGAAAGTCAGCTGTATTTTGCTCTGTATATGTGGCGTAGGGTGTTACCATAGATAACGTAACATTATAGTAGTGCTTAATTTGTGCCGGTGCTTTCAGGTGCTTAGCACTGGCACCTATTTGACAGTGCGGGTCTACATAACACCACCACGCAACTCTGAGACTGCACGTCATATAATTAGTCATATGGTAGGCAATGTGTGTCAGTATATAAAACTAAATCATCTCAGGCTCAGATGCAGGTGGCATCACATATCATTCATATTTGACTGCACAGACCTCGTATTCCAATGATGACGCATTTCAAATTTGCTTTAAGCTCCGCGAAGCCGCAGTGAATAGCCAGCGGCCCTTCAGTGTTGCTGCCAATGGGCGGGCCACGAGCCCGGGACACTGATTGGGCAGGGGGCTGAGTTTTGTGTTCTGTGGCGGTTGGGCTGTGCTCTGCGGCAGGCAGCGTGTGCGTGTATTTTTTTGAGTATGCCAAGCCTCGGCACACCCACACGCACGCCTGTCCTCGCAGAGGTGGGCCACCGTAGGGGGCTAGGGAGCCGTCGCCATAACCCAGCGGCGAGCACCCAGTACAGCCAGGCGGGGGCGGGAGACGGCGCGGGAGACGCCAATTCGCCATGAAAACGGGGTCACCCCAACAAGTAGGGGAACCCCGAGAGGTGTCCCCCCACACACACACACCTTGCTCATAACGCGGCCAATGGGGGGGCGGGCGACATTCGAACCGCCCAATAAGGGGAGAGACTATAGCCCAGGTACAGCCTGGGGGGGCATATATTATTTACAACAAGGGGTGGCATATAAGCACTGCTCCCCCAGGTAGGCTCCTATCTACAGGAGCAGGGGGAGCAGCACGGCGACGGAGAATCTTGTGGACGGGGAATCTTGGATGACGACGGCGACGCTAAGCCGTGCAGCCCCACGTGGAGGACCTGCGGAAGTGCTCAGCCGGACCCCCTACACGGTGCATCGACCAGGAATACCAGGGCCTCCTCGAGAGACTGGCCGGAGCGCACCCGGTGCCCCACAGCCCTAGTCAGAGCGCCCGGCGAGAGCGTACCCCGTCGCGCAGGAAGACCGCACCCGGAGCCCACCCGGTGCATCCGGGAACAGGGGGAGAAAGTCTGGGTGAAGCGACGCTGCGGCACAACTGGTTTACCCCGAAGAGGCGACCGGAGCCCACCCGGTGCCCCCACCAGCGGCAGGAAGCGTCGGGGCAGCAAGAAACGCGACCGGGGCCCAACCGGCGCATCCCGACCAGCCGCCTGCCGGAGCCCACCCGGGGAGGCGCATGCCCAGCAGAGAGACTCACCCAGAACAACCAGAGCCTACCCGGTGGAGGTGGTAAGGTGCAGCGCGCAACCGCCACGACCGGAGCCCACCCGGCGTGTGCAGGAGCTCGGAGAAGCGAGACCGATCGAAGCAAAAAACACCCCCGGTGCCCCACACCTTACAGGGAGCAGCATCTGCAGCCTCCGCAGCGCTCCGGGCCGCCGGAGATAGTGGGAGGAAGCCCCGTCGGGCCCCGCATCCAAGAGGAGGGCGGGAGAAACGAAGAACCCGCCCTGCGGCACCATCACGTGGGTGAAAAGTCCAGCTGCGAGCACGACGGTAGCTCCGGCAAGGCCCTCTAGTGGAGGAAGAGGGACATGAGAAACGCGGACAAAGCCAACAAGCATTGGCAAAGCAAAGTTGGACTGTGGTTTGGGGGCAGGTACTTGGTGCGTAAACACAGCGGCTGCACCCCGCCAACATGTGCCACAGCAACAAGTTTGGTGCAAAGTCAGCAGCGACAGCACCCCACACAGCCACGCAGAGAGCCCTCAACGACAGCAGCGGTACCCCACCACGAGAGGATGCCCAGGAGAGGGAGCACGCGGAAGGGCCAGGGCCAGGACGACCTGAACGACCTGCTGAGGAGAATACGCGCAGCATCGGAAGTGCATGGCGACGGATAGTTGCAGAAACACATCGATCGCGACCCGGAGAAAGGGTCGAGCACGATGCGGCGCAACGGAAGCATGCCACCAGCAGCAAAAAGGATGAGGAGGGTGCCAGCAAAGCTCGCAGACGCGGCAAAAACCACGACAGCACCGAAACGGCGGGCCCAGCCAACTGCAGCCAGCACGGCGGCGGCGGGACCGGACAAAGGGACCAACCACGCACCAACCAGCGGTTAGCATATTAATGCAATTATTCAGGAATGTGCAGAGCTATGGCGCTGATGTTATTGAAAGAGTTAGGGGGCAGAACACGGGGGCGCAGACTAGCGCGGGTCAGGGGCAATTGCGACCAGAGGGGGCCACAACCCCACAGGGAAGGGAGGCCACAGGGGCACCTTGGTACCTACTCAACCAAGTCGCGGCGCGACAGCAGCAGGTAGGGGAACAGACTGCAGCCACCCCAGACAGGGAGGGGGGTCACCCACAGCAGCGTGGGGAATGTCCCGCTGCAAGGCAGACCTACCACAGCAGTAGACATAGCCGGGGCCTACGCGAGACCTTCACCGGGCCCCGCATCCATGACCACCAGAGCCACGGGCCTGGCTTCACTCATTCCCTTGGCAGTAAAAGAGAGAATATGTCTGAAGGAGTTCATAGATATCTTCTCGCTGCTAGAGATTCAGTTAGAGGGGCTGGACTTGACAACATGCGATAAGAAGGAGGAAGACAGGAGAGAAAGGAGAAGGGAGCGGAAGGAACGGACATTTGACAATTGGTTAGACGCATTCAGGATAATGGCATGCATCATAGTCGAAAAGTTCCCGCGCTGCGCGGCCGACCTATGGCTTTACGAGGCGAGCATACACAACGCACAAAGACAGTTCCAGGGCGAGGCGTGGCTAGAGTACGACAAGGGCTTCAGGCTAAAGATGCAGACACACCCGGAAATGGAATGGAACGAGGAGGACGTTTCAGGCTTCATCCATAAAATGATTGTAGCGAAGGGAGCTAGGTCATGGGGGAAGGGGGGAACACCCCTTTCATGGATCCTTTCAAAGAGGGAAAGGACGGCCGTTTCAGAAGCACAAACACTTTAGCACAGGGAACCGAACGTACACAAGCGGGCCGCCAGCAATATTTTGGAAATTTGAGTCCAACAAATGCACATACGGGGCGGCATGTTAATTCCAACACACATGTTCGGCATGCGGGGGAGGACACCCGGCGGCAAACTGTAGGCGCAGAGATGACACAAAGCGCGAACAAAGGGAGAAAACGAAGCAATGAGGCAGGCAGGGAGGATAACAGGGGGAAAGCACGTCAAGGTAACCCCCCCTGGCAAGGTTCCCCATCAACACACAACGATTACGCGCAATAGGTAACAGATACCAGAATAAGACAGACGCGGAAATATTGGAACACGGATTTGAGAGAGGTTTTCCCATACCATTCAGAGGCCCCCTCCCCCCAGCTCCGAGAGGAACCTGAAATCAGCAATGCAACACCCTGGGTTGGTAGCAAGAAAGATAGTGAAAGAGAGGCAGCTGGGCAGGATCGAGGGCCCCCTTCCAGCCGCAGTAGGCGAGGAGCTAATCATTTCTCCGCTAGGGGTAGTACCAAAGAAGGAGTTAGGGCAATTTAGACTGATCCATCACTTGTCATTTCCAGAGGGGTTGTCAGTTGATGATGGGATTGAGGCGGAAGTGTGCTCGGTGAGCTACTCCACGATAGACGACGCAATAGACTTGATAAGGGCTACAGTCAACGGCACACTCATGGCGAAGGCAGACATCGAATCGGCATTTCGCCTTCTCCCAGTCCACCCCGACAGCTTCCACCTGTTAGGTTTCCAGTGGGGTGGGCAATATTACCACGACAAGGCAATGCCAATGGGTTGTTCAGTGTCATGTGCCTACTTCGAGCTATTCAGCACGTTTAGTGAATGGGCGTTACACGACAGCCACCCGGCGGGCGGGAAGCTGCATTACTTAGATGATTTCTTGTTTACCGGCCCAGCAAAGTTCATCGAGTGCCAAGACACCTTGGGGCATTCATCAAGCTAGCAGGAGAATTAGGGATCCCCTTGTCCAAAGACAAAACTGAGGGGCCAACGACCAAGATCACGTTCCTAGGGATCAAGCTAGATTCAGTCTCAGGTACATCCAGGCTCCCCCCCGAGAAGGTAGAGGACTTCAAGCGAGAGATAAAAAGCCTGTACGGGCGGAGTAAAGCCACACTGAGGGAGATACAGCAACACATTGGGAAGTTGAATTTCGCCACCAGGGTCATACCAGCAGGGAGAGTGTTCGTAAGGCGATTGACAAAACTTACGCGAGGCCTCACACACAAGCACCGACTTGGGGCAGACATAAAGAGGGACCTGGCGATGTGGGACTCCTTTCTAGCAGACTTTAATGGGGTCCTGATCTGGAGGAAAGGCTGGCTCTCAGCAAACAGGTTGAGCTGTACACTGATGCATCGGGGAGCACGGGGTATAGCGCAATCTTGAAGGACAGGTGGTGCGCGGGGCAATGGCCCGACAGATGGTACAGGCAAGGCATCACAGACAATATAACGTTCTTAGAGCTTTTCCCCATTGTAGTAACTCTGGTGATATGGAGGGAGGAACTCCAGAACATGAAATTGACCTTATGGTCTGACAACAAAGGCGTAGTGCAGGCAATTAACAGGGGGTCGGCCAGGTGCCCGGACACACTGAGACTAATGCGACATCTGGTTACCTTGCAGTTGGAAGGCAACATAGACCTGCGGGCAAGGCACGTGCCAGGGGTGGAGAACGAGATAGCGGATGCCCTATCCAGAGACAAGATGAGCAGATTCAGGGAGCTGACGCCCAGGGCAGACGCAGACATGACCCCCTTCCCGCCTCAGCTGTGGAAACTGGCAGGGTAGACCTCTCAGAACTGATCACTCACACACTAACTCCCGGCGCTGCAAAAAGGTACAACAAATACGTAGCAACAGTTATGGGAGTAGGAGGCATACAATCACTGGCCAACCCGGGTGACACGCGCAGGGCGGCAGAGCAATTTATCGTCTGGGCATTCAAGGACAATAGATCTAGATCTTGGGCACAAGCCCACCTGGCAGCCGTAGCACACCACGCAAAGCTGGAAACAGGGCACAACCCAATTGCATCCCACTACATAAAAACGGCAATGAAAGGCTGGAGAAGGAAGGAAGGAAAGAAAGCAGACACCAGGTGCCCAATAGATTACGGGACATTAGGGGCACTCCGAAAGGCGCTGGAAGGCGTAGCGGCATGCGAGTATGAGCGCCTGCTCTCCAGGGCAGCATTCACCATAGCATTCTTTGGGGCATTCCGCATCAGCGAACTAGTGGCCCCGGCCAGGGAAGGCATGGCTGAACGCTGCCTACAGGGCTGTGCACCCGCCAGGAGGGGGCCCCCTACTCAAACACAGGGATGGCTCCCACCTAAGCAAATTCCAGTTCACAGCAGTAATGCGCCTCGCCCTCAGCAGGGCAGGCCTGCCACCAGGGGACTTTGCGTCCCACTCATTTTGGATAGGGGCGGCCACAACAGCGGCACAACAAGGGATGTCCGAGACAGGGATACAGGCAGTAGGAAGGTGGCGCTCGCGCGCATACAAGACATATGTGAGGCCCCAGCTACTATGACCCGGTCGCTTTCCATTTTGCCTCAACAGGGACCAGACCCCTCCTGGTATGGGTGGTGGGTCACTCCTTCATCGGACGGATGGGTGCATGGTGGAAAAGGAAGGGACCCGCGCTCGGGGCCAGACCACTGCACACGTGCATTCACTGGTTTGGCCGTCGGGCATGCGATGGGAGCAATTGTCGCCAGCCCTCAGAAGCCTGCGGGAAGAGGCGGGGCGTTACCCGGACGTCCTGATCATACACCTCGGGGGGAACGACTTGGCCAGCTTGTGGCAGAGGGCCCTACTCCTCAGGATACAGAACGACTTGGTAGAGACAGCCAGGGCAGTCGGGCGCTCGACAATTATATGGTCCGAACTGATCAGTAGGCAAGAATGGCGAGGTGCAGAATCATACAAAGGGGTGGAGAACTCCAGCAAAAAGTTGAACCTCACAGTGAGCAAATTCTGCAGGGAAAACGGCCTGGGAGCAATCAGGCATGGGTTGATACACACGGGCCGCCCGGAATATTACGCCAACGACGGGGTACACCTCTCCGAACAAGGGATGGAGATCTTTTGGAGCAACCTATGGGGCTCCATGGTGTTAGCAGGCTGTCAATAAATAAGGAGGCAGGAGGGGGGAGCCGCAGGAAGACGGCAGCCTCCCTGGCGGCGTGGCGAAGAGCTACGCTGAGAACGGTTGGTACGGAGGCACACCGGAGGGCGGTGCACCAGAATAGGTCCACTCACCTTCAGATGCCGCACGGCTGGGTGAGATAGCCTAAGTACAGCCAGGTGGGGACGGGAGACGGTGCAGGAGACGCCAATTCGGGCTCCCCCCACACACACCTTGCTCGCAACGCGGCCAATGGGGGGGCGGGCGACATTCGAACCGCCCAATAAGGGGAGAGACTGTAGCCCAGGTACAGCCTGGGGGGTATATAAGCACTGCTCCCCCAGGTAGGCTCCTATCTACAGGAGCGGGGGGAGCAACACGGCGACAGAGAATCTTGTCCCACTCACCCACACCGAAGGAACAGCAATGTCGCAGGGCTGAGATAGGGAAGGCGTGTGGCAAAGGGCTACACTGAGAACGGTTGGTATGGAGGCACACCGGAGGGCGGTGCGCCAGAATAGGTCCACTCACCTTCAGATGCCGCACGGCTGGGTGAGATGGCCTAAGGACAGCGACTCTGGGATGCCTCACGGCTAGGTGACATGGCTACGAAGGGAAGGGGTAGCAAGCAGAGACGGCGCTCGCAGCCCAGCCCCCGCCGGATGGCAGGGCACAACAAAGTCGGAAGGTAGCGAGGCGGCCTAACTCTGGGACAACGGATATCCCCTTCCCACGCAGAGGAAGCGCAAGAAAATCCAACCTACAAAAAAGAACCGCCCCAAGAGGGCCAAGAGACAATAGCAAGGAAATGTATGATGACATAACATGCAAATGCAAGATATACCTGTTTCCTTGTAACCCTAATAAACTGCTGCCAACAAATGACCACCACAAAGGCAAGAAGTGTAGTGCCTTTCTTGGCGGGAGGGGAAGTACAAGGGAGAAGGTATGGGGAATCCAATGTGGGTGTGGGGCAGAGTGCGGGGGTTATCACCATTACTTATCAAGGTTCACAGGCTGCTGCAGCAGCAGGCCTAGGCCGCCTATTGAATAAAGGCATGCAGACCAGTGCCCGGCTGCCCACCACCACCAGCAAACCGTAACTAGCAACGCTGCTGTTTTATATTTTGGAGCGTGGTGTTTGGAGTGACACAGGCGTGGTAGGCATAGGCTAGCTCCTGCTCCCACTCGGTGATGAAGTCCAGCCCCCCGGGGTAAACTTTAGAGGCCCTGCAGGGTGCACCGGCCCTGCTGCGCTTTATCCAGCAGGCCAGTCTTCTCCTGGCACTGGCAGGCAGTCAGTAGTGTAGGTTTCTGCACATTTCCCTCACCTGAGCCAGTGGTCTCCCAGGCAGCGTTGTGTCTTGGCTGCGAGGCTGGGGCCCCTCCCCCTAGGCTTGCAGCGGTACCATTAAACATGGCTGCGCGGCCTACTCGGGACCACTACCATGGCATTGTACTTGCACACGGACAGTGCCGACTCCGAGGCATGATTGCTAAGGGCAGGCCTTGGACAGTGGACTTCACAGTTCTCTTCATGTGAGTCCAAGCCGGCATGCCCTGAGCAATCATGCCTCCTGCACCGGCACCGTCCATGTGCAAGTACAATGCCAAGGTCTTCTGTTGCGGGACCCATGCTAGTAGGGGCCGAGGCACCCAATAGACCTTGTAGTCGCAACCATATTTTACCGCAGCTGCTCAATGTATACTATCATACCCAGTATGCAAACTGCAATAGTGCACCTTCCAGTGGCATTCTGAAAAATAGGTTACATGTGTATTAATTATGCGTTGCTAAAACGTGCAGTCAGTATTTTTATGGGTAATGTATATGTACATCACTGATGTACTTTTAAAACTTGCAGTGCGTTTTTGTTAGAGAATTTTGATAACACCAGACAATGTGTGTGTTCACTAGAGCACCGTGAAAACTGGGGAAAGAAGATTATATTTAGAGATGAAACCGGTATGTCATCATGAAAAACTGTATAGTGCTTAGAGGCTCTACGCAAACTAGAACTCATATGAGAAGAGATGCATTAAAATCCCAACCATGCTTGTAAAATATTGCCCACAAGAGCACAACAAGTGCGTTTAATAAGTCAAAATACATTTTAAAAAGTCTGAATTGCATCACTTTTAGGACTGAGGTGGTATGTAGTTGTGTTGGTACTGTCACTGGCAGGGGCAGTGGGTGGTGCAGGCTGTCGTGATCTCCCGAAAAGGTCCCAGGCACCTTTTATTTTACACATTAAGCACGGGTAGAGCAAATATTCAGTAGGTGGGGCCACTAGTAAAAATGGGTGCGCCTCCTAAAAAAATTAGAGCACCTGCACCTCATATTTTACAAATTAAGCAATGCATTATAGTATTTTGTTTTTGTGCAGGACACACTCCATACTGGTATATTTGAAGGCGCCCTCAAGTGCTGAAGAAGGAAATGGAGGCACTATAAAATAAAAGCATTTTTCCTAGATCTCACAATGCTGGCAAGTTGAAGATGTGATTGATGCAAAGTTTCCTGGGTTCACATTGTGCAATTCATCCACTACTTGGTTATCTCATTTTCTCTCCTTAGATCATAGCTTCATGCTGTGTGTTTAATTCGTTCATTGCTAAATCAGTGCACTGTGCAGAATACATCCAGATGTGTCATAAGAAATGGTGTTAGTAGTGTCTGGGAAAGGTGATGTTGTAGTGTAGAAGTCAAAGTGAAAACCTGAGCACCCACCCTTTGTCAGTGCGTTGAGGCCATTTGGTCAACATTACTAAATGTATTTATTCATTGCCATCCTCACTTGAATTAATTCAGTCACACACTTCTCACCATTCAACTTTTCATTCACTGATCGATGCAGTCGGGTCTCCAAAATCCATCAAGCCATTCAATGATTGGACAAGGTTCTGTAATGCAAAATGTGTTGTAAAATGCACCATATT
The DNA here is from genome assembly GCF_964261635.1 of Lissotriton helveticus. Taxonomy (NCBI): domain Eukaryota; kingdom Metazoa; phylum Chordata; class Amphibia; order Caudata; family Salamandridae; genus Lissotriton; species Lissotriton helveticus. The sequence continues at coordinate 1,107,398,217 of NC_136068.1, forward strand.
TGCTATCTTTTTCAAAAATGAAAAAGAGGAGAACCACTCCAATTTCACCTTTGTAGTGGTCAGGCTCACTTGCTACATGAAACATGGGCGCTAGTTTCACAAAATTTGCCTGGGCTGCTTTTGGTTCCCAGTTCCAATGCAAAAAAACCAGTTGATAGACAGAATGGAGAATAATGTCATACATTCACCCATACAAAGATCTAGGCCTAAATCCATCGTGTTTTTGTTTACCATGCCATTCCAGTTTGAACCCAGCTATATGCAAATCAGTCTTGACCCTGTGCCCAATGGGAACAGTCCAGCCCAAACTACCAGGCCGGGTCCTCCCTGGACTGGAAATAAGCATCCTAACACCGTTTTTGGGGTTTCACCCCTCATCTGCCAGGATAGCTTGACTTCAGTGGCATGAAGAGCACGGGAACCATGTATGGGCATACCCATCCCACGGGGGGGGTGACAAATGCAAAAAGAACAATTGAAGGACAGAATGCAGAACAATGTCATACATTCACCCCAGTACAGAGATCTGGGCCTAAATCCTTCGTTTTTTTGTTGACCGTGCCATTCCAGTTTGAACCCAGCCATATGCAAATCAGTCTTGACCCTGTGCCCAATGGGAACAGTCCAGCCCGAACTGCCAGGCCCCATCTTCCCTGGACTGGAAACAAGCATCATAGGACCAGTTGCGGGGTTTCACCCCTCATCAGCCAGGATAGCTTGACTCCAGTGGCATGGAGAGAACTGGACTCACGTCTGGGCATACCCGTCCCACTCGTGGTGACAAATGCAAAAAGAACAATTGATGGACAGAATGCAGAACAATGTCATATATTCACCCCAGTACAGAGATCTGGGCCTAAATTAATTGTTTTTTTTGTTCACTATGCAATTCCAGTTTGAACCCATCCGTATGCAAATCAGTCTTGACCCTGTGCTCAATGGGAACAGTCTTTGTTTGGACTGGAAACAAGCATCCTAGGACCGGTTTCGGGGTTTCACCCCTCATCATGGCTGGGTCTAAACTGGCGTAGCATGGTGAGCAAGAGAACAATGGATTTAACCCAGATCCCTTGACTTGGGTGAATGTATGATTTATTCAGCATTCCGTCCATCATTTGTTTGTGAAGCACTTTTCACCCTAAGTGGGATGGGTATGCCCAGGTGTGGGACCATTTCTCACTTTTCCACTGGATTCAAGCTAGCTGGCTGATGAAGGGTAATACCCAGTAACCGGTCCCAGGATGCTTGTTTCCGGTCCAGGGAGGACCTGGCTTGGCAGTTAGGTCTGGACTGTTCCCATGAGGCACAGGGTCAAAACTGATTTGCATATGGCTGGGTCTAAACTGGGATGGCATGGTGAGCAAAACAGCGATGGATTTAACCTAGATCTCTTGATTGGGGGTGAATGTATGATTTATTCAGCATTCCTTCCATCATTTGTTTGCGTAGCACTTTGGTTCCCAGGCAGCCACAAAAGAACAAAAACAACCAAGGCGTTAGGTTGTGTGCTTAATACCCAGATCAATACAACTAGGCTGCAAACTGCAACAGATAAAGTTGATCTTTGCTTGACATGTGCCTTCAATTGTGACAACAAAGAATTGGGGAACAGTGTGACTCCTACATTAGTATTGTTTTCATGGCTCGTGTAGCATTTGTTTTATTTTTTTGTCTGCGCAAACCAGTGTTCTATTTGAGGCTGACAATCTACATACTAGGTTCTGTATGAGGTACATGTACTGCTCCGACGATTGAAGTTCAGGATATCGACTTAATTTTTAGTCTCCAATTTAAAATTCCTTCACATTTACAGAGCGTTTTAAAAATGTTAAAAAAAGAAGAATGCAGTTTGTGAGAGAAGGAAGAGTACCAAGTCTAATGATACTTTCCCCTTTAAGATCAAATCCTCCATTCTGTGTGCGAAGCTTGTTCTTAAAAGTGGAGTCATTCAGCGTATCATTGTCTTCCAACACACAAAGTGGGGAGGGGCTAGGGTCCACTCATAACAGAAGATGCATAGGTTTTGCTTTGGAAAGTTAGCATCACTTGCTCTGGGTGTACAAGAAAAGAAATAACTATCAAAAGCGATAAATACCAAAACCAACCATGTTCCTGGGGTGTAGCCCTTCAAGGCCAAACAGGGAATCAATTTTGGGCACCTTCTTCTCAGGGAAGTATAGTGCTCAGACGGTTCCCACTTGGATTTGGGTTATCACATACAACACAAGGGAGGAAGCGGGTGAACAAATGCTAGCTACGTGCTTTTGTCCTAACACATCATCCTCCTCATCATCCCCTGGCCTTCCCTTGACCTTCTGTGCGTGTTTGTAATGGTGAAACATCGGATCTAGTGGCGTGGCCTCACTTGGATCAGGGGCATCACATACGACAGAACAGAAGCATTGAAAACAGACTTGAAAACGTAGATGCTGCCTTTATCTTAACACCTCTTAAGGATTAGAACCATCCTTAGGTCCTTCATTGATATTGTGAATGAGTTTCTGATGCTTTTGTAGAATGTTGTTTTCTTTTTGTTAGCGCCATGAAGCTGCAGCATACCTGCGCTCTACAAATTAATTACATATACATACATCATTGGCATTGGTAGCCACTCTGAAGGAAGCAGACCTGATAGGTTCCAGCGTCTTAGCACTCAGAGGATAAAGGTCTGAAAAACAGAGGTCATCGCGAATGAGTCAGGAATGCGTGCTTTTGAAATGAGGATGAAAAACAGTGTGGATTTCAAAGAACTCAGACTCACACAAAGGAGAAGGACAGATACATTGAGCATCCCTGGCTGTGTGCAATCTCTCTGATAGTCAGCACAAGGCCGCGGTTTCTGTGGTACAGCAGAAGGTCAATGCGATGACCGCAGGCACTTGAGAAACTGTGACCCTCGTGGCGGTCGTCATTCCTGTAGAAATTCGCACTTGCGTCGAATCAAGGACGAATCAAGGAATCTTGCAGTGCAGAAGTGCCCAGCGGGCAATGTAGGGTTAAACCAATTTTCGGGTGGTGGAGAAAGAGAGCGAACAAGTATCATTTGCCCTGTTTTTGATCTGGCAATTTGCAAGTCAGATAAGATAAGCCTTCTAAGAAGGTATTAAACCCCGGCAATGCAGCAGCGCCATGGAATCCCGAACTTCTGTTTCACTAAAAACGAGATAAAGTCATAAACACAATATCGTTGCAGCAGGACCCCCGGGACAGCGCGTTAAAAGTTAATCCTGTGTGCCCGGCAGATATGTCTGAAGCGTTCCTGGAACTGTTGTAAGCGCGGTGTGGAGGCAGTAACGGCATTAGGGGTATCCCCACTAGGCCGGCTGGGCCATGACGTGCCAGAAAGAATCGGATTTGGGACACCGTGGGTGTGTATTCCGCATTAGAGAGGGATTTTCAGCAGCGCTTGAAAGTACTCGGAGCTTTGTCAATGTCGTGGCACCTGCACACGAAAAGACCTCACAACACACCGGGGCCCGGCATTGCTTCATTTGTAAAATAATCATTGCTGGGTACCAACGTTTTACTTAGAATCCCGGGGAAAGCTCGAAGGCCGAGGTGCAGAATGCCAAACCTGCCGTGTCTTCTTTGTGCATCATGCCTCTACCTTCTATCTTAACTATATTTTCTGTCTCTTTATTTAACTCTTGCAGGGTATTTTTCATCCCAGCTTTTTCTGTTAACGTTGTTTTTTTCAGTTTTTCTACTCCCTCCTTTTTTCCCCTTTTTGTGTTTTTTTTCTCTCTTGTTGTGGATCAAAGCTTGTTGAGGAAAAATAACATAGGTCCCCAAAAATAGCTGCGGATGTGGTAAAACTCTTTAGTTGACCCTGCCTACAAGCCAGAAGCTTGAAAGTATTGCATGAATGAATCAATTAATTAATTAATGCTGCATTTGTAGAGCGCGCTGTCACTCATAAAAAGCATCCTGGCACAATTGTGGAAGCCAAATTAAAAACTGTACTTTATTAAACAAGGGAGAGAGCCAGAGGCCCCGACTAGATTAAAGATATAAAAAGAGTGTCCAGTGCAAAAAGGAGCCCAGTCTTAAGACTCTTTTTAAAGCTGGCTTCATAGTTTATCAATCAATGTGGGACTGGAAGCTGGTTCCAAGCTTAGGCACCTAAAACCCTGAAGGAATTCCCACCCCGGGATTTAAGTCTGAACTGTGGAAGTTTTAGAAGAATAGCGGATCTCAGCATCCTTTGAGTTCTTCATCAGCAAAATTGGGTGGTGAGATCTTTGTGTGCCATTGCAATTTAACACTTTGAATACCAAGACGATGACCTTGAATAAGACCCTCTTGTGAATTGTTAACCAGTGCTGGCTTCTAAGCTCTTCAGATGTCAAACTCTGTTAGGGGAGTTTAAGCCCAAGTCTAGTCGCTGCATGCTGTTCCATCTGAAGTCTGTGAAACAGCTGCTTTGAACTTCCTGCATAAATGCTGTTACAGTAGTCAAATCTGGAAATTATTATGGCAAAAGCAACTGCTCTCTTTGTAGCTAGCAGAAGTAACATTTCTTTTTTAGAGATTTATTCTGAGAGAAACACATACCAGCCACTGTAAGAGCTTGTGGGGGGAAGGAGAGACTGGTGTTGAATATGACTCCCACATTTTTAGCCACTTCGACTGTTACGGGAGAAGGAGGAACGGAGTTAGGTGACAACCACATAGAGGAGAACAGGTTGGTCTTTCAGAACAAAATAATTTCAGTCTTATCCGTATTACATTTTAGATGGTTATTTCCCATCCAACAAATAATATTGGCAACGCAGTTCTTGGAAGTTCTGCTTGGACCCAAAATAGTTCTTATCAAGGGATAGGATCCATTGTGTGTCATCCGCATATGATGTGGTAGGAATTCCAAAGGAGGCTAATGAGGATATCAGAGCTCTGCGAAATGCAAAAGTCACTGATCCTTTGGCGGAAGAGAATTGACCCATGACTACCAGTAGTTTCCTATCTGACAGGAAATATCTAAACCAAGCTAGTGCCTTATGAGAAATACTGATCTTGAGAAGGCGTTAAAGAAGGATAGTGTGGGAGTAGGTTTTGAGAGATCAAATACGAATAACACACCATTGTTACCAGCATCCAGAGTCATCTTGAAACTTTCGGAGACTTCAATTAGGTCAAATTATGTGGAGTGCTTAGGTCTAAAGCTGAATGGTGGACATGTAGTGAGTGGGAACTCTCCAAAAAGAAGATGATTTAACCATTCACAATTATTTCCAGTATTTTGGCCAGCGTGGGAAAGAGCGAGATGTGCCTAAAGTTGGCCAGAATTGAAGAGTCGGCGGGGGGCTTTTTTAGCAGAAGTGTAACCACTGCCAATTTCCAGCTTTTTGCAACTTCAGCCACAGAGACAGAGGTGTTTAATATCTTATTAATTACTGGTTTACTGTGTCATTCACCTTATGTAAGATGATCACAGGCAGGGAGCTCGGAAAGAGCCAGGCTTGTATGAAAGAATGGCTTGGCGTAATTGAGATAGCGAGATCTCCTGAAAGGAAACTACTGTGGCTTTGACCGGTTTACCTTGTAACTGGCTAAGTTTGGAATTATAACAGTAACAACATGGCTCTCATAATGGCCATGCCAATTGACCCAAAAGAGTGTTAAACATAAAGTAATGATTGGATTGCTCATCAGTAATCTTCATTACACTAATTCTTCCTTCCTCGTCCCAGTGTTTACTCTACCAGAACAATCTGCTCTCTCAGGCCAGGTCCATTCTCAAGCTCCCTAAGACATGAAAACAATTAAGGGTCTCATTTATGAAAACTGTTGCAGAGCTGTGACAAAAAAAGGGATGCAGCAGTTTTCACTGCGCTCTCCTTGCAACACGATGTATGCGCCATACTTAATGAATGGTGTTCCATGTCGCAAGGAAAGACAGATACTTCAGAATCACTGACGAATCTGAAGGTGCAAAAGTCATGCATTGCTGGAGTTGTGTCACAAGCATGACGCAACTCCAGCAATGTATGGGGGAGAACTATCCTTAATGCACTGTGTCACCCTTAAGCCTGCCACTAGGCAAACATAAGGTTTAGATGCAATGAGGTCCTAGAAGTGGCGCACTAAAATCTAATAGATTTCAATGCACCACTTCTATGAGGCTTTTATGCGGGGGAACGGTCACCCTGCATGCATTATACCTGACTCAAGTATAAAGTGGAGTAGGGCTTTACAAGGTGACACATCTGCCTAGATGCATCACTTTATAAATATGGTGCAACATGGCGCATTGTTTACACCGCCGCTGGTTCATGAAAAGTGACACAACGGCGGCGTGAAAGTGACGCGAGGCCTCATAAATAAGGCACTAAGATTTTTCTTCACTCCCTTCCCAGGACACACCCTCTAGGTGATTTCATAAAGTGCAGGCCTGCCCAATCCTCACCCTGCACCATACAAAGCAAGTCACAGAACGGCAGATGACCTGCTCCCGGGAGGGAGGGAACATACGTACTGGTAAAAGGAAGGGTGAATCAGAGTAATGAAGATTTTACTAGTAAGTAATCCAAGTATTATCTTGTTATCCTCTTCCTCATTCCATTCTTTACTCTATGAGGGTATAATGGCAAAAACTTGTGCGATTCTATACAGCCAAGACCAAAAAATACAACCCTCAAAACAACGTAAAACCCCAATTTCATTTGTATCTTCCCAATAATGCAAACATATAACATTAATTGGTCAGCCTTCAGAAACAAGCAAACTAATAACAGCACAACAGCCACTGCTGCAACCCTGTGACCTAATAATATTGAAGAGACAAAAGCGACAATCACCAAGCACTCAAACATGAGAAACAAGGAATTTTATCACCACCAGTGCCAAAGCACAGCAAAAAAGCCCCATGACCAAAACCGGGTATAGACATTCCCCAGAGTGAAAAGATAAAAAAGCCCATTCTTGACCAGAAGCATGGGTGACCTCAGAAAAAATCCCGCCACATCAGTCCATACAGTGAACACAATCAGTCCAGAAACAGGCACAAGAGGCAGAAAGAAGCATGCACAGCTAGCATCCATGGTTGTGAAGTGTGAAGTGAAGAATAAAACACAAATCTGAGCAGGTCAAAGGCCTAAGCTTTATGTAGGAGAGCTACAAGTCCTACCAAGTCCTATCAGTCATATCTGAATAAGTAGAAGGGCATTCCAGGCGGAACAGCCATGCAAACTATAATCAAGGAACAGAAGTAGGATGCACAGCCGACGGCCAATCTACTTGAATATTGGTTGAAGAAGTCAGTGGATGTAACAAAAACTGTGACTAACAGGCCCTACGTGAGCAGTAAGAATCACATCAGAGTGTCTGACTAGCAATAGCCCCACACAAAAGGAATATCCACACATTTGACCTGTAAAAAAGAAATTAATTGGAGCATTTTGTTGTTAACTTCTGTGGGAGCAAGGTGGCCATATTTTTTCTACAAATACCCTCAGCAGCATACATCATCAGCATTTTTGACTGAGAAGTAAAAGCTTTTGCCCAGTCCAATTAGGAGCAAGACCTTCACTTGAAACAAACAAAAACACAAGGAATCATCATACCAATCCAAATCTTCACATACTTATCGATCTGCTGAAACACTGTCGATCTGGTAATGTGCAAGAGAAGTATGCCTACCTAAATACAAAATGGACAGGATGTTTTTCGGATCATATTAATGCAAATACTCGGGACCAAATCCTTTACATGAGAGTGCTTGCACTACCAATAGGAGATTTTAATCCAAGCTGGGCTGGTTTAGGGGGTGACATCAAGTGCAGGCTATGTTACAATTATAAGGAAGCATGGTTTCATCTGTTATGCTGTTGCCCTGCCCTAGATCAACAAAGGAGACTACTGCTAAAACCTATCTTTTTGGCTTAGGGAGTTCGTTCATGTGTACAGGCATCGTCCTTCTGCTTTAGCAGTAGATAATCCAGGGGCCTGGGTAGATGTGCTAAATTCATGATAATTTTAAATCAATTACTCTCGAATACCCGGGCGATAGCTTTTCCTCTGAAACAACGTCAGCAATCAATTACACTCTTTACAATTGGTACGGGGCTTCCTGCTTCGGGGTGTAAGTAAGAGCGGATTTGGAGTACAGTGGCCACCTCGGATGGATGGTGCCCATTAGTGAGGTTTAATCCTTTTTAAAAGGAACATTTGGCATCTTAAGGCTCCTAAAAGAAGATTAGGTAGGGCATCTGGGTGGGTACCCTTGTATTTGGGCATTCCCTGCTGATGAAGGAGGCACCAGGAGGGTAGGGCAGTGGTAATAGGATGGATAAGCCCACTGGGTTTTAAGCTCAAACAGGTATATCGGAGGCTCTAAATTTGACAAGACTAGAGTGCAACAATTATTTTATCCACCTAGATTGAATCTGCACCACTGGTCCCCAAGGAGAGAATGTTGGCACTATTTTAAATTGGTACACCATTATTATAAACCAGATCTGTGTATATATTACCGACTTAGTATTATGAACATTTTATATTGAATATGAATTTTTGTGGCTATGAGATTATGTTCTACTTTTATGACCGAAATCACTCATTCGGATTGGGTTAGATCGAGGCACTTGGCACTTTAATAAGCGACACTGCATAGGTCACCTGAATAATAGACAATAGCTGATTCTATTGTTAATTACATTTTTGAAAATGTAATGTATCATGTTGATTATTTTCACTATGTTATGCTTAATTTTTTTTTTTTGGTAAAATAAAAATGCTAACTAACTTAACTTAAAAAAATGGACAGGATGAGAAGCAACAGGCTACAAGTTGTCTATGCTCACCTCCGAATTCAATATCATAGAGCATGGGTAAGAATGCTGCGAACAAACCAGTTCACTTAGATAAGGTAAAAGTGAACCAATATGGCAGTAGCAAAAATACGCCAAAGGGTGTAAACATGATTATGGTTTTAGATGGAGGCAGGAACACACACCCTAGAACTCCAAACTAGCAAACAGCCAAAGACAAAGAGCCCCTTCAGGGATAGAGTGCATAGCAGAAGTGCCAGACTGACATAATCTGCAACCCCCTCTCTCCCCAGTGCTGTAGGGGTCAGATTTCTAACCCCTGGTTCAAGCACTTAATTCAATGTGAGAATACAATTAGAAAACTACCCCTTGAGCAGTACTGTGCAAACTATGTTCTGGTCACCACCAGTCCCACTAGACGAATTCAGAGAAGCAGTGGAACTCCAAACCCTCTTTTGTAAATGAATAACACCTTCAAAATAGCATTAAAACAGAAGCTATACTTTAAAATGTTTATTTCTAAAACCCAAGCTCAGTGCATAAAATATGAACGGGAACCACACAGAATGTGGAAATAAATACAGTAATGCATGACATGGGCAGCAAAAACAATATGAACATTTTAGCATTGTTATTAAGTTTCCAGCACCCTAGCACCGTCCAACTACTTCTAAGAACAGTGATAAATGTTAACAGAAGCAATACATAGCAATCTTATACAGCGAGTTTCTTAGAATGGGTCGCACAGCATACTGTCTCTCGGTATAAAATAGCTGTTTAGCTATTCTCTATAACAGCATTTGCCTGAGAATGATAAGCAGTGCAAGGCTGAAGGACAATTCTCTATACCACTCCTGGAGCAGTCTGCCACCGAGGCGGGTTATTGCTGCAAATCAGCGTGACCACTGGCTTGATAGTGCTAGCGCTCATAGCCTCCCTACCATATGGTCAGATAGCTAGGTTTTTCTAGTATCTGATTGCTGATTTTATCTTACATTTATAACATAAAAACAGTGCTTGCAGACACTAAACAAACATGACTATAAGTGTGTCATCTTGATTCACATGTAGATTTTATAGTCCTGTAACTAAAAACAATCAAAACATTTCAGCTAACACAGAAAGCAATCATTGTTATAAAAGTGTCATTACTAAAACAAGCATTTGCAATGCAATAGGTCTCACATTTACGCGAATTTGAGCTAATGGCATTGTAAACGGCAATGCCTTTTATTCATGTTTTGGCTTTTAAAACAGAAATAAAAGGCATTGTCATTTACAATGACAATAGCTTAAACTTGCGTAAATGCGAGACCTATTGCATTGCAAATGCTTGTTTCTTATGATCACAAGCATACTTAGTTGGTTACTCACTGGGCTGCCAACCTGAATTATGTTTATAGTTGTTGTACTGAGCTGGCATGGCTGGAGAGTGAAAAAAAAGTGGAAAGATCAGAAGGGATGGACTTTGTTACTAATATTCAATGCCTTATTTGTAAAAAAAAAAAAAATAGATAAATGCCAGGGTCCAAGGTCATTTTTACCCAAGTTAGCGCTGCCTGAATGGCAATGTTTGCTTTACCTCCTAACATCTTCCTCATACAAGAGGGTAATTTTGGACGTTTCCAGGTCACCGTATATTGTAATAATGGAATGGGCTTGTTGATTTTATTATTTTTTTCAAAAGTATGTTAATTGGCATAGGCTCTAGTGACGTATTTGGTTAAAAAATGGACAGTCAGCGCCACCATGTGGTGGACTATCATAAAAAAATTGGTGTTTACATGAAAGCACCGGTGCCTAACACCGGCACAAATTAAGCATTGCTGTCATCCCATATCCAACTTGGATAGTGAGATGTAAAGAAGCAGTCATAGGGTATAGTTAGTTGGGACCTTCAGTTGTGAACTTGCTTAAAGTCCTCCAATTAACCAACAGTATAGGACAGGTCTCTTTATTGCATGTAAGGAACATTAGATGTAGAAGACACCATTTTCAGCAAAAAGGGTATTTCGGCATGTTCCTCATTGATGAGTGTCTTCCTGGGACCAACAAGAGCTGAGGTGACAGACTCATTAGTATTGAGATCATCAATGAGTTTGCCACTAGAGGAACTAGTCGCTAAGGCAGTAGGCAAAGAAAAAGTCACTCAGACCTTAAGAAATCGAGATTGAAGTTTAGTTTAATAATAAGGCACAAGGGCAGGGGCATTTCTGAAGAACTTTTTTCCTGCTTCAAGGAATTTTAAACTCCCTCTGACAGGAAAAAAAAAATCTATCCATGAAGGCGCTATTGCCAAAGGATTGGCCATTCTCAAAATCCAGTGATAGGATTGTGATAAAGGCAATAAATTCACTCCTCACGAGATTAGTCAGAAAGTCTTCTTCATGACACCAGCCATGCATGTCATGAAAAGAATTTTGCTTCACAGCCTTGTTCAGCAATGTTAACGCCAAGATGTACGAAGCATCTATCTGTATGGACGCCTGTTTTCAGAAACTGTGCATTCTCCGAATGTGTTTGTTAGAACGGAGGTCAGCATACCAAGGGAAGTTAGAGATTGTTTTTTTCGGTACTGAAGGAGATTTGGTACTCTCAGCGCAGAAGCCAGATGTGATGGTTACATTACGCTTTCGCCAAAACGCTCCATTTTGCAAGAACCAATCAAAGTTCATGACCCCTTAAAAATATACTTGGCTCCCTTTTATGTCACACCACCAGGCAGATTCAGCTGTGCACCAGCCCAGAACTTGTGTATAAATGACATCAAAATTCACTAAGAAGGGTTTGTAGCTCAGCCCTCTTCCGACATTTGATTCCTATGGTTAAAACATTCAGCCATTGCTTGAATAAATATAAGTATTTTTCAGATTTTTGATATTTCTCAGCAGTATTTCTATCTCGCTGTCGTGATACTGAATATTAGTTCTCCTAGTCTGGTTAGAGAACGCGTCCATTGCAGTGAAGTGTCCATGAAATGCTCTAGAGGGCTGTTTTACATAGTATTTGCCCAGTCTCCGGAGGGATTATTGGGTATCCCCAGTGTGGTGTAGCTGTCCACTGAAGGCCTCAATCCCTGATTGACTATTTCTAGTGGTGACAGTCAATTCAACGCTTTGCAGCAGCTGGTTCATATCATCTCTTTTGCTTACATCTGGCACTGGCAATATTTGGATAGGCATGGAGGATACTGTTTTGGCTGTGTTATGTTATATCAGCTGTTATAGGCACCTTGCACTCTCAGTATCCAATAACACTATTAGTCCAATGAAAAACTCTGATATGGCCACTGGATTTATTTTGGGAGGGGGGGGGGGTAATCTGACAATAATCTCTTGGCATGTGCAACCACTAATGCTGAGAGTACTGGAGATATTTTCTCAGACCACAGGTAATGTGTGAGTTCCTGGAGCTGATTATGGGGACACCACTATGTTTTGGCAGGGGTACCATTGCCGTGGCAAGTACTAAGCATTGCCTCTAGATTATGCAGGAGTTGATCCATGGGACTGTGAAAATACTGACACATAAACTAGAGCTGCTAGCAATAATACCAATGAATGACAGAAGACATGGTGACTTTGTTGCGGGAATCTAAATTATGCTGCCATGGATCATGGGGGAGTCCAGGGATACCAATAATGATTTTTCTAAGATGCTATCAGGCATATGGCGACTCTGACACTAGTTGGGGGTCATTTGGGACGCTGACAAATATACAGAAAACAGGTAGTTTTAACTTTGATGTTGGGCACACTAGCCATGCTCACACTGATAGCTAGCAATGTAGAGCCCTTGTAAATGATAGGAGGATGCTAAGTGTTTAAGATGGAGAACCCAAGAACGCTGTGGGTATGGTCCTTTCGCTCAAGGCCGATTGTGGGTCTTACCCACATTCTAATAAAGCACTGGGGAGTAATGTGTCTTCAGTGAATTCTCTGGAGGTATTGTACACATACAAGCACCGAGAGGGTGAGGATTCATGACAAAATGTTCGGTCATATTTGGAGTATGGTGTGCGGGGCCCAAGTAGAACAGAAAAATAAAGTAGATGGGGCCCGATGACTCTTTCTCTATAAAACAAATTATAAGAAAGTTCAACATTCATTTGAAACAATCCGAAGCTGGAAAAGGGAAATGCAAGAGTATCTACGAAAAAATGAATAGCATAAGGAATTCCAGTAAATAAAGGTTATAATAGTTAAACCTACTTCAACTAAGATGTTAGGGCCGACACCTACATCTTATCGCATGGAAAGTTGACACCATTGGCCACACACTCAGGGATAATGAAGCAAGTGAAAGTGGCAATGCTATAAGAGGAGAAATAAGGAAGAGTGATAGAGGAAGCCTAAGCTACTCACTGTAGAATTGTCTAGAGGCATTTGATTGAAGGAAGACCTACAAATATGCAAAAACGATTAATGGTTCATTTGGATAAAAGAAAAAGGATCCTAGGCTGGAGGTTAAGAGATAATATAATTGTCCTCTCCGCAAATAAGTAAACATGATATTTTGCTCTCTATCCCCTGAAACCAGGACTCAATCAATACAGTTGTGTTTCATGTCCAGCAGTGGCATAACATACGGCCCTGAAGCTCCAGGTGGGGCCCTCAGCACAGTACCCTGGCATGAGAGCTCCTGATTGAGTCCAGAGGGGGCCACTTCATGTACTTTGCAGGGGGCCCCCCTCAAGTTTCGTTCCGCCACTGGTAGGAAGTAAAATATTCCCATGGCCCATCAACCCGGAGACCCTTTCAAGTGAGAAAAAGACATTCTCAGTAGAAAGAATCTCACAAAAGTTTATTTTCAAAAGTAGAGCGACGACAGGTTATGCACTTAAGCAAACGTAAAGGCGTTATATTTTGGAAAATGCAGTTCTCCCTCCAAGGACTACCTTCTAACAACCTGTGCAAGGAAAGGAATCAGAGCTTACGTTCCTCACCCAAAGTTGCTGCCCTGAACACCCAAACAATATAGTAGATAAACTAAACTTTTATATCAAAATGCAAGCCTTTAGTACCGCTGTTACATGGATTCACAGCCTATAATAGGAAAGTATTCAAGCATCTCATTATGAGAGAGATAATTCTGGAGAAGGAAAAATGTACTTTAAAAGTTAAGCTGTGCGTTTCCAACTGAAGAAGTAGGAGGAACTGATCTTACATTGGGCTCCATGTGTAACTGTCGTTATATTGCTTAAATTGCTTGAATAGAAGACACTTCCACTACCACAGGATAAAAAGGAGCTTTGCAGGACCGTTATGAATTCTTGTGGGCAGGATACCAAAGGTCTGATGAACGGAAATTGAAAAACGTCTCTAGAGCTACTGTTTATGATGGACAATAAGATGATGAATAGCAGGAAGTCAACATGTTGTACGGTATTTCACAAGTGCCATGTTTACAAGGTATCTTGTTATCTTTCATGTAGAACAGATTTCCTGTACACAGTTTTCAGGTTAATGGGGAGAAAAGTATTTGGATCATTTATATTCCACCAACAAGACAGTGAAAAGGCCCAAAGCAATGGTATAGGGGAGGATATTTCAGTATTTTCTGAAGCTTACAAAGAGTTAATCATCCAGGCACACACCAAACAATGGCAGGCAGAAGCTTTGTTTGGTTCAGAAGGCAGGTCGAACAATGAAAGAAGAGTTGTCATGTGACATGCCAGCTTACGATTCCTAGCTTTGAAACATCATTTTATTTGGAGGTACCTTGTTACATATAAATGAGGAGTCTCTCACATTGACGTGAAACCTCTCTGTCTTATCTGTTTTCTTTTGACTACCATGTAGAGTAGCAACCTTGATAACACATCTCATACTATCCAGTTCTCACTATTAGACTACCTTCACACTTGTTTATCTTGGCGTTTTCCTTGAAAATGTATCCATGAAGCCTCTGAATTCCCGTTAACTCCAAGTAACTATATGGCTGTTTTTGTACCCCACTACTTTTGTACTCTATTCCCCCAAGGTTCATCTGAGGTTGTTTTGGACTACATATCTCTCTCACTTCTAATCAACATAACATTTTACACATTCCTAACGCTCCAGACACACTTCTACCTTTAAATGTGTTTCCCTTTGCTTGGTTATCTGCTTATCAACAGTTTCTTTCTCTAATGTGCTGAAAGTACCATCCTGTGAAACTCTCAAGGTCATTATTCCAAAAATATTACACAGAAAACCATTGACTACAAATAAGAGTGAGGGGTGCGGGGTTCGGTGGCAGGACAAACGGGGGACGGGAGCAGACGTCAATGGAGCTATACAGCCCATAAGGCAAGATTGGATTTATGCACCATAAAATAAACAACTGTGACAAGTAAACAAACATTCACGGCAATAACTTCTTGTGTATGTGTGGAGGTAATAGGCTTCCTTATGTCTGTTAACCCCTCCCTAACTTTTCTTGTGCACTCTGATCTCTAACACTTTCTTTTCCAGGAGCCTGTGGCGTGGCACCATGTTTGCCATTTGTAAATAAACTCTGTCATGGAACGACCCAAGGAAAGAGGAGTTTCAAAATCGATGTCAGTTCCGGTTTGTGTCTTAACTAATACTATATACTCCTAAAAATCTAACTAATTAAGAGACACATTTATCTCTGCCATATGCTAGATGGAGAGGATTCACGCAATCATTTACCCGTATTTAGTCATTTTACAGAAGGGAGTGAAGTGTCCTTACCGAAAATGGCAAAGTGAACCTGCGTTTAACTGCTTTCAGGACAAGCTTACGGTTCACCACAAAGGAAATGACAAGCTCCTTTGAAAACTGGTAACTACGTTCTCCACAGCAAGAAGGAACTGCTAAATTAAATACGCCATACAGAACAAAACTAAAAGCATCTATTTGTAAGGTGGGCCAAACGGAGTATTCAAAACAGGCCAGTGAAAACAAGGCAGCGTGACAAAGCTTCTGATAAGAAGCTTGGTTGCCATGACAATAGAAAGCTATTGCCACAAGATGACGTTGGACTGTCCACTGTCCGTATGTAAACATGCTGGTGTTAGGTTTGGACAAATGGCAAGAGCAGCCGTCTTTGCCCATCCCTACGAGTGCATGTAAGGCTTTCGAGAATCAAGTGCAATAGGCACTCGTAAGGAGCGAGCAGTGCATGCGCTGCTATCGCCAGGCAAGACCTAAACAATAAAATATGTCAGCAGCAAAATTTAGGGATTAAGGCAAAGAAAAGCCTGCACCACCAATGAACGTCACAAAATGTAAATTGATGCAGAAGGTGGTAGTACCCAGGAACGCAATGCCTATAAGATCCTGAAGGGGAACAGGAGACCCTAATTCCCTTAACAAAATTCACAGGAAATGGTCTGCACCCTTCACAACTCTAGTACATATATTGCATCTTACAAGTAAAGATCTTAATAAATATAACATTTTTTTTTTTTTTAGTATTGTCAGTTTTCCCAAGAGACAGTAAGTGGAGGCGTCCTCAGTTCTGTTCAAATCTTCTGATTGAATTTCATAAACATCATGGTAATAATTCCTTCCAAATTGAAAAACTGTTGTTCAATAATTTTAACCTTTTTACAGATGAGCTTCTTGAGAGAAAAAACGATAAATTCCCTTTTAGTACTTTTCGGGCAAAGTGTAAAGCCGCAGTATTTTAACACGCAAGTCGCCGTGTGGTCTTCTGAAGACCACACGGCGTCTTGGGTGTTAAAATGCTATGTAGCAAAAAAATCGGTTAACATTACTGAATCGGTAAGATTCGGTATTTACCGAATCGGTATTTACCGATTCGGTAATTGCGATTCATTCCTATGGGCCAGTAGGCCCATAGGAATGAATGGCAATTACCGAGTCGGTAAATACCGATTCGGTAAAATGGGGGACACATTCAAGGGTGCCAGGGTGTCACTTTGACACCTTGTTGCACCCCTGAATCGTGCTTGTGTGCAGATGTGGCACACATACATGCCCCATGTATGTCTGCCACATGGCACAGTTTAAAATGCACAGATTTGCATTTTCAAAGGTATTCGTTATTTACCACCAAGTTGGTGGTAAATAACAAATCCTAAAATGGGAAAAGCACTCATTTGAGTGCTCCCTACATTGCAAATTCGGTAATTTACAGATTCGGTATTTTAAGGAATCTGTAATTTACCGATTCCTTAAAATACAGAATCGGTAAATTACCGAATTTGCAATTTAGGCCACCTACATCTCAGTAGCCTAATACCGGTCGGTAACGGCTGAAATTCGGTAATTTCGCCCGTTACCGACCAGTATTGGGCGACCTACATCTGGCCCCTATTAGAAGATGATAGTGCTTGGGAGACATAGCACTTATTCCACTGAAGCAACCGGTTATTGCCAGATGCAACGGTTGCAACCCAAAAAGCAGGCAGTGACAACGCTACTACGAGATGTCCAGTAATTCATACATTTAGGGGATCCAAAGAAGATACCAGGGATCACTAAAACAGAACAAACAAATCGAGCTGGGGCTGGTGGCTCAGGGTCCAATGCATCCACTAATCTGCGTTCGACCTCATGGTCACGGGCCCCAATCTTGGTGAGTAACCTTACCCCTCATCCGTAAGATGAAGACAAAACAAGTATTAGTGTGCTGGGCAACAGCAAACATCTGCCTCGTCTGTGCCAGGACATACCTCAGGGTGAATGTGCTCCCCACAAATACATGTTATGTTATGTAAACTCAAGTTGTGAACCCTCATTCAGTACATCCTGCACCCGTCCATAAAAGAGCAGGATGGAAGGCACAACACACTGGCAAATCAAGTGCTACTGGTGGTGCAAGGACCAATGTAGGAATTCCAACAATCAAGGCTGAACACCCTGCCCCATGTCCAAATCCCTTAGGCTCCTCATTGTGCCCTCTTCTTCTCAGGCCAACCCAATAAGTACCCCTGAGTTAAGTAAAAAAACATCTGAGAAAAAACTATACAACTAAGGGATCATCACGAGGGAGAAATCTTGCCAACCCCTGAGTCATAGGATGACATGTTAAGCTTAACTCCTCAAAAAACAGAAAACAGTAAAAAAAAAAAAAAGAGGTAGCTCAGGACCACTAACATCAGTTAAAAAGACATGAGGGGCAGCCCTGGGAAGCACAATGTAAGATTTTGCTATATGTAAGAGAGAAGACTCCAGGCCAGGGAACAACGTCACTATTGTTTTGGTCCACATAAGTACCCAATCACTCCTGCCAATGGTCAACAATCAATTCAATCATTGATGGCACAGCACAAAAAGGAAAGTAGCAATACTAATTGCTCACACCCTTATAGTAATGCAAAAACTCAATAAGGTAGCCATCGGATGTGTGGTACCAATCAAAATGTTCCCGAAAGAATTTATGTATGAATTTACCTTATATAGAGGCTATACATGGCAGCAATAGGTCTTGAATAAGCCTGGGTTTTTTTTCTTTAAAACTTTATTTATGACAGTTATATATCAATCATAATATTACCGAAATGAGACGCAAACAATCGAGGGGAGCAGTAATGTACACATGCAATCGCACAAGAAAAAATATTGGTCGTGTCTTCTTACACAAATGGCCATATTATTCGATTCAGCGGGAAGCAGCACAAACTCCCAGAGTAGACAAGATGTGATCCCATCTATCTTTGAATTACTACTTGGCAGCGAGGCTATTGGGGTATTATTAAGGAGAACAGAAAGAAGATAATATAGTAAGTCCAGACTTAAGACACTTGAAGGGATATGGGGAGTCTGGGTAGCTGCTCAGAAAGCACTGGCAATTTCTAAATATAATCACCACACCCCACTTTGGAACTCAGGCCTCTTTCTTAACCTAAGTAATGATGGGGCCTGGAGACACTGGGCCCGACAAGGTATCCTGACACTGGGGCAAGTTATGGTCAGGGATGAGTGTAGAACTCTTGAAGAACTAAGACAAAGGCACTCCCTCCAGGGTATACAAGATTATAAATATGCTCAGATGGTCAGTACAATCAGATCAATAAGGCCCCGTATCATCTTAAGCGAGAGGTGTAAGATATTGGATTATCTGAAGGGGGGTGAACCTAGAATTAATGGTGTGTATAGACTGTTTTTGGAGGAATCCCAGGACGATATGGGCAAAATTGAGGCAGCCTGGGCTTCAAAACTGGAGGATCCGGACATTGATCTGGACAGAGCCCTTGTAATGGATAGAAGATTCCTACGCTCCTCCAATTTAAGAGCTCAGCACTTCAAAACATTATTTAATCTCTATTATACCCCCTCTAAACTTTATGATTGGGGTAAGAGGGAGAACAGCAACTGTCCCAGATGCTGCAAAGTTCCAGCTGATATTATCCATATGTTTTTTCGGTGCGAGAAACTTGAATCAATCAAAAAAGAGATTGAATTATTCTGGTCAGGGCTGTTGGATGCTCAGATAACCTTGTCCCCGACACTCATGATTATACGATGTCAAAGCAAATTGAAATTAAATATTGAGACTGAAGCTTTTATTTTTATTTCTACAGCTGTACTTAGAATTTTAATTTCAGCAGCTTGGAAAGATACTGAGGCCCCAACTTTTCAAATGTGGTTGTCCAGACTATTGGGAATACATAATGTGGAGGCGGCTTTGTATGAACTCAAGGGTAAAAACTTAAGAGAATTGGGGATGAAGATCTGGGCACCAGTGGCTGCTTGGCGTGCTAGTAGATTGTAGTAAACTTATTGATTCTTAGGCTTATGGCTACGACAATGCTCTCATCTGTTATATTCTCTTCTCATCCTTTTTTTTTTTTTTTTCTGTTTGCGGTAGCCGGTATAATGTGTACAACACCCATATCAATATTCATATTAATAACATTAATTACTTCATGATTTACTAGAAATAATTCAATCAGACACTAAGCTATGTAATTCGACAACCGACCTCTATATTTCCTTTTATTGTTAATTTCGGAGGTTTGTTTATATTGTATCGTGTTTCCTTCATTGAAATCATGTATATTGTTTTTTCTTATTATGCCACATGGATTCTCAATAAAAAAAAAAAAATATTCCAAAAAGAGGTTAATGAACAAATATCAGAGAGGGAAAAAAAGTAGTCCGAGGGACAGACAGTTGTTTATATAGGGAAACCAAAAAAGGTACATATAGGCAAATCACAGCTCTATACATAGTAGGAGCATTCCACAGAAACACATGCAGATGAATCCTCCGGATCTGGTCCTCAAAGCATAAATCAGTCCTCCTCAGTGTCAGCAGCATCCGAGGCTGAAATCAGCAGATAATTAATGGCTGCCATATTTCCCTTAGTCTCGAGGTAGAGGGTTACACAGACACATATATTTCACTTCTAGTGACCCAGTACATAAGGTTTTGAATCCACACCTCCACGGTAGGAATGGAGGCACCACATCACCCAGTAGGGCCAGGAATGGCCCTGGTGTGAGTATGTGTTCTATGATACGTGACAATGTGGAGTGGACTGCCTCCCAGAAAGTGAGGATAAGGAAGCAATTCCATGGTAAGTGAGCAGAGTCAGCATGTCCCTCTGCGCATCTGTGGCAGAAGTGCAACCTGGCATGATCGGCTCTAGCCACAGTTTGTGGCGATCGTTATCGGAAATCAGTCGCATCTGCTCGGAATAGTACCATGTTTCATCAGGCAGCAGGCTCCCTAATTCCTTTCTCCAGGTGGCCCAGGCCCTTTCCATCCCGATCGTTCCGAGATCCAGAGATCTGTGATAGAGAAAAGATGGACAACAAAATAGAAGGGGGTTCCCCGGTGGGCACGATATGTCGGCAGGTAAAGGGAAAAAAAGTATCAAAACAGAAGCAAACACCCTGCCGTCTTAAATAAAACAAGGTCCCACTAAAGGATCCTATTTGTTTTCAATGAGCAATACCAGGTATAGTCAAACTCACACAACATATTTATCTTCTGACTACATCAGTTTTTAGAATTTTGATCATTTTTATTTTCATAGTTATTTTTTCACAGGTTCTTATATAAAAAAGATTTAATACATACTGAAATCCACATAAAAATTCATAACATGTGGAGCTCAAAATGAAACAGACAAGTCCCATACATCATGACATTCACAAAACATTCATAGCCACAATCATATCCCAAACAGCTGCGATTTTATGAGGCATTCATTCAAGCATTCAAACCACAATATAAACATTCCATAATATCAAAAGAAAGCATCAAGTCACAGTATTCAACCAATCATTGGCAAGGGTGAAAAAAGGGCACAGAGGATGATATATGGGTCATAGATGGTAAAGTTGATCCGGCCCGGTGGGAAAAATAACGCCAACGCATGTTTCGGTGTAGCGGCCTACTTAGGCCACACCTTCGTCAGGGCGATGAGTGACCAATCAGTATGGGACAAAATCAGCCAACTGCAATAATAAGCAATAATATATTTTCATTAAAAGGCTATACATATCTGAACAATCACATCATTTTCTGAACATTCACATAGTTATACATTCTAACAATAGACTTTTGGCTCTCATGTATTTAGTGACTTTGAATACACTCTGTTGCTTTCAAGGGTTATGAATTCAACGCTTTCCGAAGAATAGCAAAAAGGCGGGGGACCACTCAGGGAACATTACAACACATCCTTTAACATAGAGAAAAGATGGACACCATCTTGGGCCGTCAGTATCATAGTGGGTGGAGGGAAGTCAACTGGCCCCCGAGGGGAAGAGCGAAGTGCGGCACTATTCATGATGTGTAGACGATGTAGGATAAACCTGTCCATATAGGACACCACATGTCCTTCCACCAAGGAAAATACAGGCCACAACACAGTTGCAGGAAAAAAGGTCTCCCATGGAATAGAGCTGACAGGTAATTAATGTACGTTGAGTCAATGTCTCCCTGGTCAATTAAAGCCAAGGATTATTGGGAAGGGGGATATGAGGGGAGTATATCATACAGAAACCTAAATAGTGCAGAAGTTTGGTCTAAGCCCAGTACATAGTGGGGAATGTCCGCATCTTGGCAAGGACACTGATCAAGCCCTGTGGTACAGTAGTCAAAAGGGTCGTGGGAGGGCCTGCATCCATTCTGGTTTAAGATATTACATCTGCATCTGGATAATACCAAAATAGGCAAAATGTGCCTGAGCAACAAGGTAGAGGAGTGAAAAACCTGGTACCCTGAACCCACCACTTGCATAAGGTAGTGACAACTAATTCTAGGGTGTTTGTCCACCCAGACCAGTCATGTGAGCATATTGCACAGGGTGTTAAAAAATATGGAGTGTCAGGGCTATCGAGATATTATGAAATAGATATAAAAAAACAGGGTAGCACTACCATTTTAATTATAGCTATTCTTCCTGCTATAGCCAAGGGCAGCCAGATACAGTGTTAAATATAGGCTGAAAGCTTATCTATAGTATGGTCATAATAAGACGAATGACTTTTTCGCTGCGCCTATGTAAATAAATGCCGAGGTATTTCGGTGGGTCCGTGCACCACTACAAGGGTATTTCTATGGTGCAAGGGACAGTAGCTTCCATCAACAGGAACATCTCAGAATTTCACCAATTTATGTAAATCCCAGAAAAAACACAGAATCGGATGACTTCCCATATCAGAGGGAGGAGATTAGCCTCAAGTTCGTTTACAAATAGCAGTATGTCATCTTCGTACAGAGAAGCGAGAAGAGGACCCTGATGGAATTGCAGTCCTCGGTCTAGGTGGCGTCCCTAAAAATGGTGGACCGGGGATCCATCACAATGATGAATAATAAGGGGGAGAGTGGGCACCCCTGTTGGGTACCCTGAGTAAGCAAGTATTGGTCCATCAAGACCCCATTTAATCTAAGATGAGCCAAGGGAGCAGTGTAGAGCAGTGTGACGAGGTCTCGGAAGCCTTTAGTAATACCCAGCTTCCACAAAGAAGCATGTAAAATGGATCACTCAAGGGAGTCAAACCCCTTCTCGGCATCCAGCAGTACAGCGGCCGCTCGGAAGTCTGGAGAAATCTGATTTATGACAGTGAACACTGTTCGTAAGTTCACGGAAGTAGAACTGTTCGGGACAAACCACGACTGCAGAGGAGATATGATGCTGCCCATAAGTAGAGAGAGGCACGTGGCGAGAACCTTAGCCAGAGATTTATTTCCATGATTCAACATTGACAATGGCCTGTAGGAAGAGCATAGCCATGGGGATTTGCCTGGCTTAAGTAAAAACATTCCTTGTTTGAGAGATTTGGCATGGACCTTAAGTGGGACTAGTACTACCTTGTACACTTTATAAAAGTCGCCTATAAAACCATCCAGCCCCAGGCCCGGGTGCCACTACGGGCATCTATGGCCTGCAAAATTTCCTCACCAGAAATAGGGGAAGCCAGAACCTGCTGATGGCCTTTATCAAGCCATACCATGGCCACCTCAGAACAATAGTCTACAAGTGCCTCTTCTGCCACCTCCCCACGCGATGTGTATAGTATGAGATGAACGCAGTAAAGATTGTCAGACTGTCAGCAGTCAAAGAACCATCATCCAGGTGCAGGGTGGTGACATACAAGGCTAGGTATGCACGGTGGAGGAGCCTAGCCAGGGTTTGCCCAGGTCTCTGACCTTCCCCATAGCATAGTTACTCATAAACTTAACCTCACGGTCACCAAATTCCTGAGATACCCACAGCAGAGTGGCATGTGTATGTAATGATATGTTGGGACCGGTTGACATAGTCTGTAAATCCAGAGCTCGCAACATTGCCTCCACAGCAGCCAGCTCCTTCCTAATGAAGCTAAGTACCCTCGGATGGTTAGCAATACAGACACTTTTGCTATATGCCTTAAACACCTCCCACAAGACCAAATATCTCAACACCGAGCCGGCATTTAATGCAAAATGTTCAATAATGTTGTCACAAACTACGGCGAGAAACACTTCGTCGTGTAGCGCTTTACCGGGGAAGCGTCAGGACATGGGTGGCGTCAAGAAGGGGACTTGCAGGGACTGTAGAAACTGCAAATGTTCCAATAAGGTAAGAGGGTAGTCTCGATTGTATACAATCGAGCGTACACGCTGATTGTCAACGGGGAGCCTTTACGAATTAGATGATACGGGCGAAAGCCGGCCAAAACAATCTGTGGTGTGATGCCACTGTTGACATCATAAACTGGATACGAAACAACAGAAGACCCCCGTAGAACCCCCTTGCGGGTTGGAATTATCACCGCATATTAACCACAGAGAACAGATCTGGAAATAGCCTTGAAAAAGTCGTGGGTTACACTCCCAGTCACGACGAAACACGTGTCGGCTGTGTGGAGAACTTCCAGTGATCAAGAATAAATACAAATTAATGTATTAATAACAACTACGTATTGTGATTGTTTCAAAGGGTGGCAACACCTACATACAACAGTACTGTGATATATACGTGTGCTAAGGAGTGTTACAATTTGTTTGTGGCGTATGCTCATGTTTGGAAGGATTAAGTGGTTCCTTCTACCTTATAGCACCGTAAGAAATAACGTTTAGACTTGAATATTTGTGAGACTCTCTAAGTGGCGCCGAGTAACCTATACCAAACCACTGCTTGTGCTTGACAAGGTAAGAGGGTAGTGGGCAACCCAGAGAGCTGAAGCAGCTATACAGGGGATACATACCAGTGGTCTATACACGTCTATATATTAGCAGGGGTGGAATAAAAAGTATAATCTCTGCCCTGTGGGTTTCTGGACATCATGGCATCTATCAAGTGAAAAGACTAGTAGATATTGGAGTGCACTTGCAATGCATGGAGTTGGGCAACATGGCCAGATAGCTTAGAGTCAAGCAAAGGATGAAGTGGGAGTTTAAAATTGCCACCCATAAGAATATAGTCAGTAAGCAGGCGTCTAATGAGAGAGGAAAGTTCATGAAAAATGTCAGGAGTATCCACATTTGGAGCATTGACATTGACTAGCAGCAAGGCCCTTGCAGCAAGAGTGCCCGAGACCAGAAGATAGCAACCATCAGGATCCGACACCACTTCGCACATGGCAGATGGAATGCTCCTGTGAATCAAAATGAACACCGCTCTCGAATAGGAACTATAATTAGCGAAGAAGCGGTTCTCCTCCCAGGCTGATGCATAGGAGTTAGAGGAACCAGGTGCCCAGTGGGTGTCCTGCCGAAAACCAAGTTTAATGCTTTGCCTAGGCAAATAAGAAACAACTTGCCACCCCGTACATGGGTTATTGATCCCACTGTCATTTTCCCAATCACACAATCATTGGGTTAACGCACCAACACTCCTAGATGGGGGTCCGATAAGCTCTCAGATGTGTGAATTTCTGTGTGCCTGTACGTATAAGAGAACACATTGCGGCATGCATAGTAGTGTAACCCCCACAAACAAGAAAAGTATGCAATATAGCAACCCAACATGTAATCCCCCCCCCCCACACTGAAGATCAAGAAAAAGAAGTCTGGTGAATACCACAGTAACCCCAAAAGGAAATATAACCAAGCAAGCAAAGAACTCCCGTGGGAATTTCAATGCTCTGCATTAGATTGCCAATGCAAAATGAATTTGACGAAGGTTAATCGGCCTGTCGTAGAGAGAATATGGAGAGCTAGCACGTACTGTGCATCCTGCCAGGCAGTGTACTGGTGCTCATGTGCCCAGTGGTGTAACGAAACTTGAGGAGGCCTCCCTGCAATGTACATGGAGGGGCCCCCTCCGGACTCAATCAGGAGCTCTCATGCCAGGGTACTGTGCTGAGGGCTCCACCTGGAGCCTTCCCCCAACACCCACACCGTGGGGGCTTCAGGGGCATTATGCCACTGTTGGACATGAAACCCGACTGGATTGATTGAGTCCTGGTTTCAGAGTTAGAGAGCAAAATATCATGTTCACTTATTTGCGGAGAGGACAATTATATTATCTCTTAACCTCCAGCCTAGGATCCTTTTTCTTTTATCCAAATGAACCATTAATCGTTTTTGCATATTTGTAGGTCTTCTTTCATTCAAATGCCTCTAGACAATTCTAACGTGAGTAGATCAGGCTTCCACTACCATTCTTCCTTATTTCTCCTCCTATAGCATTGCCACCTTCACTTGCTCCATTATACCTGAGTGTGTGGCCAATGGTGTAAACTTTCCATGAGGTAAGATGTAGGTGTCGGCCCTAACATCTTAGTTGAAGTAGGTTTAACAATTATAACCTTTATTTACTGGAATTCATCATGCTATTCATTTTTTCATAGATACTTTTGCATTTCCCTTCTCCAGCTACTGATTGTCCCAAATGAATGTTGAACGTTCTTATCATTTGTTTTACGGAGAAAGAGTCATGGGGCCCTACCTTCATTTTTATTTTTCTGTTCTACCTGAGCCCCGCACACAATACTCCAAATATGACTGAACATTTTGTCACAAATCTTCACCGTCTCGGTGCTTGTATGTGTACAATACATCCAGAGAATTCATTGAAGACACACATTACTCCCCAGAGCATTATTAGAATGTGGGTAAGACCCACAATGGGCCTTGAGCGAAAGGACCAACCCCACACCGTTATTGGGTTCTCCATCTTAAGCACTTAACATCCACCTATCATTTCCAATGGCTCTACATTGCTTTCTATCAGTGTGAGCATGGCTAGTGTGCCAAACATCAAAGTTAAAACAGCTTTCTGTATATTTGTCAGCGTCCCAAATGACCCCCAACTAGTGTCAGAGCCTCCATATGCCCGATAGCATCCTAAAAAAGTCATTAATAGTATCCCTGGACTCTCCCATGATCCAGGGCAGCATAATTTAGATTTCAGCAACAAAGTCACCATGTCTTCTGTCATTAATTGATATTATTGCCAGCAGCTCCAGTTTATGTGTCAGTATTATCATAGGCCCATGGATCAGCTCCTGCATCATCTAGAGGCAATGCTTAGTACTTGCCACAGCCATGGTATCACTGACAAAACATAGTGGTGTCCCCATAATCAGCTCCAGCAACCCACACATTACCTATGGTCTGAGAAAATATCTCTAGTACTTTCAGCATTAGTGGTTGCACATGCCAAGAGATTATTCTCAGATTACCCCCCCTCCCAAAATTAATCCAGTGGGCATATCAGAATTTTTCATTGTACTAACAGGGTTATTGTATACTGAGAGTCCAAGGTGCCTATAACAGCTGATATAACATAACACAGCCAAAACAGTATCCTCCATGCCTATCCAAATATTGCCAGTGCCAGACGTAAGCAAAAGAGATGATACGAACCAGCTGCTGCAAAGCGTTGAATTGACTGACACCACTAAAAATAGTCAATCAGGGATTGAGGCCTTCAGTGGACAGCTACACCACACTGGGGATACCCAATAATCCCTCCGGAGACTGGGTAAGTACTATGTAACACAGCCCTCTAGACCAGTTCATGGACACTTCAATGAAATAGACGCATTCTCTAGCCAGACTAGTAGAACTAATATTCAGTATCACGACAGCGAGATAGAAATACTGCTGAGAAATATCAAAAATATGAAAAATACTTTATTCAAGCAATGGCTGAATGTTTTCATCGTTGGAATCAAATGTCGGAAGAGGGCTGAGCTACAAACCCTTCTTAGTGTCTTTTTATGTCATTTATGCATGAGTTCTGGGCTGCGGCACAGCTGAATCTGCCTGGCGGTGTGACATAGAAGGGAGCTAAGTATGTTTTTAAGGGGTCATGAACTTTGATCGGTTCTTGCAAAATGGAGCATTTTGGCGAAAACGTAATGTAACCATCAGATCTGGCTTCTGCGCTGAGAGTACCAAAGCTCCTTCAGTACCGAAAAAAACAATCACTAACTTCCCTTAGTATGCTGACCTCCGCTCTAACAAACACAATCGGAGAATGCACAGTTTCTGAAAACAAGCGAGAAATAGAGTGGGCGAGAAATGCTTATTGCTTGAGGAAGGCAAGAGGGGCTAATGCCACCCACTGCCCACTACTAGGCTCGGACGCAGACTCACCTGAACTGAGGGCTGGGCCTGGCCTGCTGCAGCTTCAGAGGTACAAAACGGGGTGGTGATGGACGGAGCATCTGAACCAATCAAACACTCACACCCAGTCAACAGATCTGGGTTTAATCCATCACCGTTCTTTAGCCCACTCTGCCACCCCAGTTCAGATATGGCCATATGCAAATCTGTCTGACCCTGTGCCTCAAGGGAACAGTCCAGCCCGAACTGCCAAGCCATGCCTTCCCTGGACTGGAAACAAGCTTCCGAGGACTGGTTTCTGGCATTTCAGCCGTCTTCAGCCAGGCTTGTTTGAATCCAGTGGCAAAGTGAGCAAGGGACTCACGTCTGAGCATACCCTGCCAACTTATGGCGAACAAAGTGGTACAAAAGGGGGTGGTGATGGACGGAGCATCTGAACCAATCAAACACTCACACCCAGTCAACTGATCTGGGTTTAATACATCACCATTCTTTAGCCCACTCTGCCACCCCAGTGCAGACATGGCCATATGCAAATCAGTCTGACCCTGTGCCTCATGGGAACAGTCCAGCCCGAACTGCCAAGCCATGCCTTCCCTGGACCAGAAACAAGCTTCGGAAGACTGGTTTCTGGCATTTCAGCCGTCTTCAGCCAGGCTTGTTTGAATCCAGTGGCAAAGTGAGCAAGGGACTCACGTCTGAGCATACCCTGAAAAACTTATGGCGAACAAAGTGGTACAAAAGGGGGTGGTGATGGACGGAGTATCTGAACCAATCAAACACTCACACCCAGTCAACGGATCTGGGTTTAATCCATCACCATTCTTTAGCCCACACTGCCACCCCAGTGCAGACATGGCCATATGCAAATCAGTCTGACCCTGTGCCTCATGGGAACAGTCCAGCCCGAACTGCCAAGCCATGCCTTCCCTGTACCGGAAACAAGCTTCGGAAGACTGGTTTCTGGCATTTCAGCCATCTTCAGCCCGGCTTGTTTTTATCCAGTGGCAAAGTGAGCAAGGGACTCACGTCTGAGCATACCCTGCCAACTTATGGCGAACAAAGTGGTACAAAAGGGGGTGGTGATGGACGGAGCATCTGAACCAATCAAACACTCACACCCAGTCAACAGATCCGTCCACCATCCCCTTTTGTATTGCTTTGTTCACCCTAAGTTGGCAGGTTATGCTCAGACGTGAGTACCTTGCTCACTTGGCCACTGGATTCAAGATAGCCTGGCTGATGAGGATTATGAATCCAAAACCGGTCCCAGGATGCTTGTTTCTGGTCCAGGGAAGACATGGCTTGGCAGTTCGGGCTGGACTGTTCCCATGAGGCACAGGGTCAGACTGATTTGCATATGGCCATGTCTGAACTGGGGTGGCTGAGTGAGCTAAATAATGGTGATGGATTAAACCCAGATCAGTTGACTGGGGGTAGGTGTTTGATTTGCTCAAACGCTCCGTCCACCATCCCCTTTCGTATCGCTATGTTCGCCCTAAGTTGGCAGAGTATGCTCAGACGTGAGTCCCTTGCTCACTTGGCCACTGGATTCAAGATAGCCTGGCTGATGAGGATTATGAATCCAAAACCGGTCCCAGGATGCTTGTTTCCGGTCCAGGGAAGACATGGCTTGGCAGTTCGGGCTGGACTGTTCCCATGAGGCACAGGGTCAGACTGATTTGCATATGACCATGTCTGAACTGGGGTGGCTGAGTGAGCTAAAGAATGGTGATGGATTAAACCCAGATCAGTTGACTGGGGGTGAGTGTTTGATTTGCTAAAACGCTCCGTCCACCATCCCCTTTTGTATCGCTTTGTTCACCCTAAGTTGGCAGGGTATGCTCAGACGTGAGTCTCTTGCTCATTTGGCCACTGGATTCAAGATAGCCTGGCTGATGAGGATTATGAATACGAAACCGGTCCCAGGATGCTTGTTTCCGGTCCAGAGAAGACATGGCTTGGCAGTTCGGCCTGGACTGTTCCCATGAAGCACAGAGTCAGACTGATTTGCCTATGGCCATGTCTGAACTTGGGTGGCTGAGTGAGCTAAAGAATGGTGATGGATTAAACCCAGATCAGTTGACTGGGGGTGAGTGTTTGATTTGCTCAAACACTCCGTCCACCACCCCTTTTTGTATCGCTGCTTCAGAGGTAGGCACGAGCGCACCATTAAATTAATGATAAGCCTCTGAGGCCCGGCTGGGGCCCAGGCGTGCGTGCAGCCCGCACCATTTAATTTATTAAGAGGACGGGCATGCCATGCGCACCATTTAATTCAGGATGAATTGAGGGGGCCCCTGGAGTGTGGGGCCCCCCCGCAATGCGGGGGCCTGTGTTACGCCCCTGCACGTGCTTCCTGCGCATCTGCCGAAGCCCACTTGGGCAATGAAGTGGAGTGTTTGCAAAAAGCAGTGGCATCCGCTGGGGAGTCGAGGACATGATGCTTGCCGTCTACCTGGATTCGCTGCAGATTTAGATAAAGCATGGTGTCTCATCTCTTGTTGGATCTCTGCAGTACGCGCTTGATGGCGGCAAATTTACAGGGTGCCTCCTGTACCAAAAGCAATTCCCTGGTACTGTAGTGGCCACTTTTTGCAGGCCAATTGAAGGACAGTGTGCCGATCCCAATCCTGATAATGGAGGGGCCTGGCAATAATGAAACGGGGCAGTACCCTGGATACAGGCCTCGGATAAGGGGTTCTATGCACTCTCTGGATTGTGAACGTAGCTTAAAACGCCAATAGCAGATTCACAAATAAAGTGTCCATGCACTCAGTGTTATTGGACTCAGCCACCCCAGCGATGTGAATATTATTGTCCTGAGAGGGCAGCTACAATTCTTCAGTCTTGGCAGCCCTCACCTTTAGGAACCTTTCCCCTTTCTCAAAACCTTTGTTCACTGCAGCTCCGGTATCTTCAGTGTCGGATATCCGTTGTTCGGTGGCATCTAACTTAGTCTTGTGCCTAGCCAGTTGCTCATGCATGCCATACAGGTGGGTGGATAGAGCGCTGAAGCAGGAGTCAGTGGATTGAATCCGGCATTTAGCTTAGCCATTATTGCTGCAGGGCCCTGTTGTGCAATGGGCATCAATTACTGTGGTCCTCAAGTCCCCCTCAGTAGACGCCCCCGCTCCAACCCGCCAGAGGGTCATCACCAAGTCAAAGCTCAGTTGCCACTGTTTAGGGTCGTTGTGCCCCATTGTGCAGTGGACTGGCCAATAAAGGTGAGATAGGGTGGGAAGGAGGTGCCAATCAATCGTCCAATTCAGCAAGAGCCGCAAACGAGGCCTGGTAAAGGCTGGAGCCTTGCGCCTCAAATAATCAGGGATAATTACTGGGGCAGACCACCATCCCAGCACCATAAGGCGGTCACACATTCGGCACAAAGGTGGATCCCAGGATGTCAAGTGATGTAGACTGCAGTCGGCCTCAGCGGAGCGGCATGAGCAAATCGCTGATGAGGGACACCAATCTCACTGCAGTCCCTGGTCGTAGCACCAGTCACAGCCACACAGGGGACCCTGCAGCAGACAACACACCCATAAATCCGCCGGGGAGACAGCAAAACTGTGGGGTTTAGAACAATAAGCTAGTTGGTCAACAGCAAGGAGGCCCCCTAGCCACTTGCATCTCACTGAAGGAGGCATAAACCCTGCTCAGGCAAGTGTTCATGTGCAGGAAAGGCCTGGGGGTAGGCTTACTCACCACTCCCCATGTGCAATGGTGGTGCTGGTCCAGTGTCCCCCATGTATGTCCACGTGGCAGCGGGGCACTGACAGACACTTTAGATCCCAAAGTGTAAAGCCTAGAGGGGCCATAGCTGCACAGGCAGTAATTGGTGAACAGAATGCAGCCCCGCCCTAAGGCTCGCCCACAGCCCCTGTCGCCACGGGGCCTCCAAGGGCCATGTCAGGGCATGTCCGCTGGTTGGTCTGGCAGAGCGCCCCCAGGCCAGTGAGAGGTCCCAGATTAGAACAGAAGGCACGCCAAGCTCAGGGTACCCCATCCTCTGCCGCATCAATGATGGAGCCGCGACACATGGTGACAGGCTGAAGAATTGCGACAAGCTCCCTGGAGCTTCAGAGTAAGCCTGGGCTGAGTTTGCAGAGTTCCACTACGCGGAACTCCGTGAAGTGCAAAAAAAACCTCTGCTGCGCTAGCAGCGGAGTGGGTTAGAAAAATGCAGTTTGCGATAATTTTTACTGCCGGGTGTTTGTCCGCTCTGTGAAATTTTCACGAATGACACCATGCACAGCACAAGCGGGCGCTGCTTCCTTTCTGCCACTTGAGTAGATTTTCTACCAGAGCGGCAGCTTTCTCAGCGTGAACAGATGGCTTCTCGATGCGAGCGGTCGCGAGCATGTGCGTCCACTTGCATTGAGAAATCTGACCACCCGCATTGAGAAATCTCACCTGGCGGTTAACTTCCCTCACTCGTGCTCGCCAGCTTGTCGTTGACAAGCGCGAATGAGGAAATCTTGCAAGAAGGTGGATTTTCCTCGCTTGTGCTCGCCAACTTGACGATGATAAGTGCGAGCGAGAGAAAAAACTCAGCGGTCCGTGAACTCCACGTAATGCAGAGTACAGAAAACTCAGCAAACTCCGCGAGCAGAGCAGAGTTCACCACCCAGACTTACTTCAGAGTCGAGTAACCATCTTGCTACTTGGCTCGGCAATGCCCCCGCTTGGGTGAATTTTATATTACACATGTGTAATTCACAAAATTTGGGGAATTGCAGACTAAAATGTGCAGAACTTGACCATTAGGCCACTAGTGATGATCTTGCTGAATTCTGTTGTTCATGAAAAGAGAAATAGCTACAACAGACACACTACAGGAAAAATAGAATGAGAATAGCATGAAGTGCGAAACCAAAACCCTATCAACTACATATGGTAAGAGAAAAAGAGATGTTTGAAAACATGCATGCGTGGATGACCATCCTGAAATGAACACAAAAACAAGCCCTATCACATAGGGACACAAGCCCGCTTTTACCTATCTTGATGGTTCTTGATGATCTAAAGAACAACACATCATGTACATGAGGATAAGATTGCCCATTCAAGGTCCCCAGTTCAATGTTAGAATTCTGATAACAAGGCACTTCCCAGCTCTATCCAGAGACTGAACGAGGTGGTAAAGGAGGGAAGGGTAAGACTACTAGATAGTAAACACATAAAGCCACAAGTCTAAGAATGCTCCCTATCAAGGACCATAGAATCTAAAAGTAGATATTCCCCTGTGTCCTAGTTAAGGCAAGTTATACACATGAACCATAAAAATTAAGGGTGAAACAGAAAACCCACAAAAAAGCAAGCACGTCATAAACAGTGTGTCTGCACCAAACTGCTATTGAAGTACAAGAAACAAAGCCTTATGCCGCCCCCCATAAGCACCTGGCATAATAGAATGGGATACCTCAAAGTGTTGACCAAGGGACACCTTAGCGCTCAAGGCCCCACAGACGGAAGTTGAAAACACCTAGCCTCTGTTAATAAAAACACCACAGGAGAGGACAACTCAAGAATACCAATGGGTGAGACCATAATCTGTCAAATCTGATCCAGGGAAAACCTTACCTATGTACCTCAGAGTGGCATAGGGCTTCACATTAGGGCATATGAGAGTCAACATGTATTGTACGCTTTCCCTGCCTATGAATGTGCTCAAATGTTTGTCTTTGTAGCCCTCAGGGGATCCCAGCGGCCCAGCTACAGGAACCTCAGGAGGCAAGAACCTGATAGAGGAGTAAAAATATGCCTTATTCCTGTCCTAGAAGTCATTGCTTCCTGGAGGCTCATGTTCTCTGTGACAGGGCACACGAGGAGAACATCGATATGAAAGCAGGCAGAAGGGTAAGATATGACTTTGAGCCTAAATGCAAATTGACAAATGGACAGTCTTTTATTCCTCCAAAGAGAACAGCAGAGGGGGGCAAGCTAGTCCTCACCTTGAATAAGTGATGGGAAGGCCTGAATTTCTTCATTCCCCATGCAACAAAAAGGTCATCGCTACCAGTACACAAGCTCCAGAAGCCATCAGGTGGCCCAGCCAACTCATGGCACAGATGAGAGTACTGAAGTCCATTAAGCACCCAGCAGGCCCACTTCACTGCACATTTGAACAAAATCGCTGTGGAGAGAACTGTGCCTTGTTTTTAGAAAAGCTGATGAGAGCTAAACCTCACAACACACTGATTTGCGATGTGAGGCTGTAACAGACAGAGCTACCGATTGAGAGAAGATCGAACACAACATTCCAATATAGCACTTCACACCACTTCAAAAAAACAGTGTTCACTAGGAGGTACCCTTGCCCAATTTAGAAGACACTGATTTATATAACATAGAAAAGGCCTTGGCCTCACCATTGACTTACCAACCACTGCACAGCACAGGGCCAACCCAGATGATGGAGTCCACTTAGCTGCATTTTCATCACCCAGGGCAGCATGCTTTCTTATAGAAGCCCATAAAGGCCTCAGAGGGGAGACCATTATAGACCCAGGTAACTCAATGCAGGGGCCCCAAGAATGCGCATAAGTCCAGCGACTGAGTCAATAAAGTACCACACCAGACCATTCTCATGGACAGGGTGGCATTCAGAAGAGGAGGAGGAGGGGGCTGTTTGAGCCTATGCTATCACCAAACATTTCCAAGGCCTCCCTCCTCCTTTACAACTAAATAATGGAGCTCCAACCCCGTCAGGGTTATTGGAGCCCATCCCTGAAATTCTGCACATAAAAAAAGATGAAGAGGTTCAGGCATGCCTGCCCTTCCCTTTACGGAGTCACATAGAGAGTGTGGCATGGGTAGGGAGTGAGGAAAAATCTTCACTTGTCAAGGAGTGCCTGGCCTGAGGGAATGAACTGTTCTCCTCATAGAGTGAGGAATGGGATGAGGAGGGGTTGAGGAGGTAATCCCTGTTCAGCATGGTAGCATGGGATCACAGAAGTCAATACCCTTCTACCGCCCTTTCCCCCCCTCTAATTCCTTCTCAGTGTTTTCCCCAACACTGCCAAAGGTTATGTTAGAGAAAGGTTAGTCTCATGGTGGTCAATGTCAGCCCCTTGCCACAATCATTGTTAAGTAGCTGTCCTGGAGCCACCAACCTGCAGCCCAGCGGCACCAAGACTAGAAGGGGCTGAGAAACATTGAAGCACTTTCGCAGTCTAGGCCATCATTGTTCTTTAATGCATGGGGACATGAAATTAGTGAGTATTATTGCCTCGTGAGCCCATTATTGATCATTGTTGCCTACAGAATTATGCCTCATTTCTAACGTTGTTGTATTGAACCTGATTTAGTATAGGGCCCATTTATGCTGGCATATTGTGTTTTCTAAATGAAAAAAACAACAGCATTCAAATTATGTCAATGTGTTTTGATATTCTGTCATAAGTGCTCCACAGAAAAAAAA
Source organism: Lissotriton helveticus (assembly GCF_964261635.1). Classification (NCBI taxonomy): domain Eukaryota; kingdom Metazoa; phylum Chordata; class Amphibia; order Caudata; family Salamandridae; genus Lissotriton; species Lissotriton helveticus. The sequence goes on from NC_136068.1 coordinate 1,107,433,343, forward strand.
CAAAGCGACACATGCATCTCTTTCACTTGAAATGTATCAGATAATAGCAAGGCTACAAAAGATGGAAGCTGCCATATGTTAACTTTTAGCTGTCAAAGTTGAAAAAATGTGACAGAAGTTACACAGAATAAAGTAATGGCTGGGTATTTCTGAGATTTCATAATGTGGGCCATTAACTTCCAAAAAGGTGTTGGCTGGCACAACCTATAACTATTTTACATACATTTACATTTAATCACTGAAACACTTGCTGTACACTAAGATCTGTTAATAAAATATGTGATTAAAACAAACACAATAATTCTTCTAAGTGTTTCAGCTGAAGAAACACTATGGTTAAAGTTTAAAAGTTGAAGAGCGCTGGTATTTATTGGTTATGATGGGTTAAGCACCTATACCTTCCCCCTCCAAATTTACTGCTGGTAATCGGGCATATGATTGTACAGTTGATATCAGAAAAATGACATCAGCAACAGAATTTGCTTAATTGAATTGTATTTTGCAGTCCGTTGATTAGCAACAGATCTTAGGGGACTAGCTTCTCTTAACAATGTTATTTCAGTCAAATATTTGTTTTATGATACTTTAATAAATACACGGACTTTGCATGCACTGATTGCCCTAGAACCCAAAGGGCACTGGCTTTGCCTTTATTCAGAGTGCTCTGGCACAGGGATTTGTATTTGGCCAATTACCACATCAATGATCTCAGCCTCAAAGAATATGAGCTGTGTCTGTACTCTACGGGTCCTGGGTTTATGGCATGGTCTGCATGGAATTTAAGTATAGTCCCAGTCAGCCTGGGACATTGGGCATGGTGGGTGGTAGGAACTGGGTACATCCCTTGTCAATGCCACATACTCAGGCATCTCACTCGATGAGCATACAGGGCACTGAGTTTGGATATAACAAGTTGGCTCTTTCTACAGTGGAAGACCTTATTCACACAGGATGCCCAGTTTATCTACACCGACTGATCATGGCCTTTATCTTGGTGCGGAGTTTGGTCTTTAGCCATATCCTGCATCCATTCACGTTGTCCCGCTTGAGCCCATAGGGCATTAGTGTCAAGTAAAGCCAGTGGCTCTGGGCACAGTGCATGGGTTTAATCCACACAATGTCTCTTGTATCACAACCAAAAGAATGTGTTAGCCAAGGCACACCCTTTTTTTTAACCTTCTTTCCCCTTCACCTCTATGTCTGCTTCTAAGACCAAAGGACCTCCTTATAGGTGGCCCATGGACATTCTCATTATTTCCTTGCCCCCGATTTACTATGACCAAGGGTTCCGGTTAAACTGTGGGGGGACGAGGGGGGGTGGAAGTAATATAAATGATGACTTTTCGGGAATAACATGCAGTTGGGGTTCTGTTGATGGAAAACTGAAGGTCAAACAGAATGATCAAGGGTTTGGTAAACAGGGTACTCCATTGCCTTTGCAATGGAGTGTCCTGTTTGCTAAACTCTAAATCACGCCAAGAGCTGGGTAATGAAAAAACAAAGAACAATAACAAATCCCTAAAACACAGCATCATAATAAAATACCAAAAGTATCCTCAAAATGCCTCACACCCCCAACCCAAGGACGCAGAGTTATAGGTCAGAAAAGGGGCTAGTACCACAGAAAGGAAGCAGTCATAATCCTAGTCTATCATATTAGCCATTCGTAGTATTAAATGTCCCCCAAACGTACTCGGACGATACTAGATTATTTCTTCTCTTGTTCATAACAGTCAAGTTAGCAGACCTGTTATAAGTCACTACGATTTTTGAAATGTTGTATACCTATAAATATTTAACGACCATGCTCCTAAAGAAGAAGACAACTGTATTGCTCTTTGTATGTTGAACAATTTTGGTAAATCGACATCCTTTAAAGACATCAAAGCTCCACAACAGCCAACATGTTTGTCCCTGTAAATGGATATTTTTCAAGTCTCAGTCTTAATTGTCCAATGATTGGAGCTCAATCAAGGCTGATGAGCAAGCAGTGTCTTTAAATGCAGTACACAGAAAATGATGGCTGGTGGCACACTCCTCTTTGTAGATGCAGGCTTTATGCCTTTTTTCTATGTACACCACTTGGATGCACAAGTTTAGTATCGTGCTTCACCATGCTGAGATAAAATGTGCTTCTGCTTCACAGGACAGGCTCAAATTCTCATTATGTGAGAAGAGACTAATATTTTGAAGACTTTAATTTCTTAGAGGTTGATTTAAAGTTTGGTGGAGAAAATACTCGGTCTCAACAGGGACGAGTACCCTCTCCACCAAATTGATGGTCGCCCACCTGATTGACAGACAAGGGGACCTTTAGGATGTCCGTGATGGAACTAGCTTCTTCTCCATCACTGACATACTCCTCTGATGGGCCAATAGTATTGGGGCCGTTGGAGGTTTGGCCATTTAACAACCTCCCCTATTTGGGAGGGCAGTCAAATGGACAGTTTGTACTCTCCCTTTGCATCATGAACATTTCAGCTGTAAAGGACAATAACAACGTTTACATGATTGCCACAACTTGGGAGAAACCTGCCATGGTGTGATGTTTAGCAGTTTTTGGGTTTTTTCCAAAACAAAAGCAGACTTTGGGATTTTATTTTTGAAAACATAACCAGGTTAACTGTTTGACGGTCAGTTCCGTCATTTAGAACTACTCTAAATGTACCAGGTAGAGGACCCTCAGTGACATAATTAAGGTATGTCCATTTTTAAATCAGATGATGGAGTACAATGTTCGCAAATTCTGAATTAACCTCTAAGTCAGCACCAGTTTCATTTGCAGTTACCTATAACAGTATAATCATAAAGACAATGAAGAATTTCTACTTATTCATCAATTACACTTGCATGTCTTGATCGATCTCCATCTATGTTGATATGTTTATACAATGTTGCAAAACGTATTGACCCTCAACGGTCAAATGTGGAAGCCTAAATATTAATTTGTCCCATTATAGCACTGCACTGAAAAATACTTATTAAAAGTGATAGTTTTTAAACATGACAAGAGGCAAGACAGCTTCCATGTAAACTATACCCATTGCCCAGATTAATAAAAAGCATTATTATAATCCATTAAACAAATACAACAGGTTTGTGTACAACTAGAATTCTGAACTCACATATTTGAAAGTGCTTTTTTATATACGATAATGAAGAAAAAGGAGAATAGGTGAAATTAAATATTGGCCTAATATCATTTATTTTAAATGGGAAGTGGTGAATTATCAACGTTTTCTGGTTTCACTTTGTACAATTCAGCCACTAAAGGAGTATCTACGTGTCTCTCCTTTTTATGGAAATGCTTTGTTTTTACTTCTTTGTTTTTATTTTCAGTTTTTATATAGTGCAACCTTGACCCAACGCTACTGAAGTGCTATACAGGAGCACCAGCTACATCACACAAGGTCACATTCATTGCTTATAGGCACAGGGAGGTTTAATGATTTACCCAGAATGACAGGATATTGAGCTGATGCTGGGGCTAGAATCTGGTTTCCCAGTTCCAAAGTCTGCCCCTAACACTACATCCTGGGTAGAGGGAGGGTGGCAGACAGAAGCTACATGAAAGATAGGCTCATTTGGGCTGGAGGTGTTTGTGTTGATTGTCAGTGTGGATTTTGTCTTCCTTTTATTCTGTGTATGTTTGTATCTGTTATGTTTGCATCTTTCCTTGCATGTTTGGTATTAGCGGACTCATGAGGGACTTTGGGGCAGATGTACTAAGAACTGGTTGCAAAATACTGATCGCAATGTACAACCAGTATTTGTGGTCATTTGCAAACCTTCCTATGTCCAAATATGTCGAATCACAAAATCACAAATTTCTGATTACTCAGCGGTCTCAATTCCACCTACCTCATAAATATTAATGAGGTAGGTCACAAATTGCGACCCACTGGAGGGGCAACCATCAGAATGATGATGGCCTGCTGGAGTCAGCAGACCACCATGTCTGGCATTGGTTATAAATAAAACAGGTTTTATTTTTAGTAGCCCATTTTCCTTAAAGGAAAACAGAATGAGTTTTAAAAAAACACTTAAAAGTGTATGTTTCGTTATGGAAGAGTGGGCAGTGGTCCCTGGCACTACTGCCTACTTAAAAAAATGTTTTGGTAAACATTCATAAAGGGTACAACCCCTTCCTGGTTGTGAATGGCTTACCACCTCCTTTGAGGAGGTGATAATGGTTTACTGTTTTGCAACCGGAATTCGGTCACAAAACAATAATACCTACCACTATGATTAGGAATTTTGATGGGATGCACTAGACACCCCTTTTCCAAATACCAAATTGCTATTGGGTAGCAAACCCAAATTACAATTTTAAATTGTCCATTCCCTTTCTCCTCTTTTCCCAAGGCTGCAGAGATTGGGTAGGTCGTCATGTGCAACCGTCACTACGACTCTGTAAGTACCAACAATATCACAATATGCTTTTTTACAGATCTTTCACGTCTCACCGGAAGTTTTTCTCTGTGATTACAACGTCATGTTTTAATTTGTATATTTAGCATGCTTAATGAGCGTTGCATCTGATCCTACTCGAGGGGGTTATTAGTGCTACTGTATTTGAATGAGTTGTCTGACTCCCATGCCAGAGTGTGGGAAATCTTGTTGCTTGCCTTTCCCCCATTTATGTTACTTGTCTGTTATATGTTTTGTTTTCCACTGTGCTAGTTGCACTACCACTGATAGCGGCATGTTGATGATTCTGTGGCATGCTGCACCACGATGAGAATATGTCGTTGATCACCTGCAGCACGCAGTTCATTTGTATTCATGATTTAATCTCTATTTCAAGTCGTCTTTTTAGGAATCACTGTATAAAGGTGCACCACATTTAGGTTCATTTTTGATTGGTCTATCCTTGACACCAAGCCGGATTACAACCACTGTGTAGATCAGATTCATTTGGTCCGGACGAATTGCCACCTGATCAATATTGACAAATATGGTAAGAAATATGTTGACCCTTAGACTTTTTTGAGCTACCAGAGTTTATTGCCTCTACTGTCAACCACCATGTTTTTTAATTAGACAAGTAGACTGACTGATTAAAACTTGTTTTAGACAACTACTCAGTCTATTTAAAAAAACATCATTTTACGCACACATATTTCACCACTTCATCTACACTAATGGCCCTACACCCACACTTCACATATGGCTTTTAACAAAAGATCCCCATTAAAGAGCCCATTTGCAGGTAGGTGCCTGTCAGCTACTGCAGTGTCGGCCAGATGAGGAGCATGCCCTAAGATGAAGCACGGACCCCCGTCTGTTTCCTTAGAAACGGACCGACCACATATTCTCCCCTTCTTTCGCCTAAGAAACTGCTCTTTGTTGATAGATATGTATTAGAAATATTCAAATATGTATGTTTTGTAACCAGTCCTCGTCATATAGTATAATACTGTTTTTTTCCCACGATTTACTTTATATTTATTTATCCTTTGTAACTTTAAAATCTATTTTGCTACTTCCAAAGTGCTCTATTGTTCCTTGGACCTGGTCAGCGCTACATAAAACTGTAAATAATAAAAGGAACTCTCGTGGAATGTCATAAAGTTGAACAGCGAATAGACATGGGTGCAAGAGTCAGCAGGAATGGTCTTGTGCTGGGAGGGCACGTAGCCCCCACCTTGTCCTTATCGGTTATCCACCCCCTCGTTTTGCAGGGACCTCTTTTAAGTGCAGTCAAGAGGTCAAACACCGACCCGTGTACGTGTGAAAGCAGAGTTGTTAGTTTATTGGTGGGCACTCTGCTGTGCGTGGGTGTTTAAAACATCATTTGGAGGTGAGGCACCTTTGCAGAATTCGCCCGAACGAAGAACAGATGAATAGTGGTGTGACGAGAGGCTCCAGAGAAATGTAATTATCTTGGTTATTTTTAACATATTTCATTAACTGAATGCGTTCAAATTAGCCTTTTATTAACCTCGGAGAAAGTGCAAGTATTTCAAGTTAACTTCAAGAGCTGAAGGTTACTTTTCCGGAGTAAACATTCAGTAGAATAACAGGTTTTCATGATTAATGTCACGCGTGGTAACAGACTTCAGTCATGTGCAATTTATTAAGGGGAAATTGTTCAGAATAATTAGTGTAGCAGTGCCAATGATGCCACGTCACCATCGGTGAAAGGCTGAAGACTTACAAATTATATTAACAATTTGTCTGTGTGAATCCGTGTGATATCATTAGGTCGCGGGGGGGGGGGGAGGGGGGCCTGGAACCATGCCAACGGCAACCCATTTTTTCACCTTATTTCCCCTTTTCCTCTGTATGTGTTTTTAAGACCTAGGGACCTCAATACAGGTAGCCCCTGGTCGTTCCGATTATATCCCTGCCCCAGATTCTCTATTACCAAGAGTTCCGGTAAATCTTTGATAGGGAAGGGCTGGTGAAGGGGGGGGGGGTATAAGGAATAATATAAATGATGCCTTTTTAGGGAATAACATGCAGACAGGGCTCTATCGATGGAAAACGTAAGGTCAAACAGTCTGATCAGGGTCTGCTAGACGGGGTACTCCATTGACTTTGCAATGAGTCCACTAAACTCTAAATTGGGCCCACAGCTAAGCGGGGCCCACAACGATTATGGCAATTTAAAACTAGGAAAACGAATGACAGTATGCACATTCTGGTAATGAGGAATATGTAGTTTTCTTGACCAGTCGTAGATATGTCCACTGAGCAAGCAGTAGACACCATCCAAGGCCTTCCTGAAATGCAACTCTACACCAGGAATAGTTGCAACTTCCTGTTACATCCCCCAAGGCTTGCTCCAACTGACCTTTAAACGTCCACACAACCAATTGTGGGATAAACAAACACCAGGCAGACAGAATGATCCAAGAATAGAATCATCGGGGACTTTGGCACTCACACACCCCAGACTGGAGGAGATACGGACTAGATCCAGCTCGAGCAGTATTCCTGGCGATGCAACAGTGTTATAGGTGGTGGAGCATGGTCGAAGAGGACAAGCAGGATTGCAGGAAAAGAAGCAATGATTCTAGGAGATGGAGCAGATAATACAGGAGTACAGGCTACTGGAGGAAGGATAACACTGGAAACCAGAAATAAGTAGCTAGGAGAGCGAACCCTGCCTCCACATTTACTGAATCATTTGGGACATATTGAATGGAAGGATCAGGCTCCCTGAATAAGGAAGAACAGGAAGCTGAAGAGTAGAACAACCAGGACATGACCTGAAGGAAATATGGCTGCCCTTATGGTTTAGGGAAAGACAATTGATAGAGAGTGATTATGTGAACATATTACTCTGGGAGAAATAAAACACTCCACGTCGTGTCACATGACACAGAGAAAGACGGCCTGGTCTAGGAGAAGCCTAGAAAATGCTACAAGCAACACTGGGAGTGTTCAAATCTTGGAACCAAGTAAAGAGTACGTTTGGACGATAGACTAAGGGGGCGATTACGATGCTGTAAGGTTTGGCTCTGAGCCACATTCGCAGCCTTCCTTACCGCATCGTAATGACTGATTCGGAATCCAATCCGACCGAGCCATTACGATGGGCTTGGTTGGAAGGGAATCCAAATTGGTCTTCAAGTCGGCTTACGACGGACTCGGAGAGCCCATCTGCCATCCGGAAGGCCCACATTAATCCTCCTGGCCATCTCTCTCCGGCCAAGGGATTATTATGATGGTAATTTCCCACTGCTTTTTGTGCCAGCCTTTCCGGATCAAAAAGGCATCGGGAAACTGCTTTGGGGGCCCCCAGAAGGGGCCCCGCATGGTGGCTTAGGGGGCACCTATGGTGCCCCCCTGTCATGGCCAGACTGGGAACAGAAACCAACCCTGGCACACTGCTCAGCTGTCCCCACCTGGCGTGAGGGGGAGTGCAGCCGAGCAGTTTGCGAGGACTGGTTTCGGCCGATTTTGTTACAGGGGGCCAATATTACCGAACCCTGGTAACAAACACGGCCCCCCAGGGGCCCAAAACCAGCCCCCACCCTAGTGGCCTACTAGGGAAATGCCCGGTGCCTGCTATGGGCAGTCCGGCCCTGCCCCATGTTGATCCCTGCACCTCTGCATTTAGCAATGTGAACATTGCATTCCGTTTGGAATGTGTGTAGTAAATACGCATCTTCTCTCGTTGAAAACAAAAAACAAAACTAGAAACTCTAATGGAAAGAAACAAAGAAGAAAACAAAGCAAACAGAAATCAGCTATAATCGCTAGGAAACAAGATGTTATTTCGAAGGAAAACAGAAATCAGCTACAATTGCTAGGAAACAAAATGTTAATTCGAAGGAGGGAACACACCTCGGTTCATTAAACATCTGATCAATCACAACAGTAATCATTTAGTTACAGGGGAGGTCTACGAGACCTTTGACATCTTGAAGAAGACTGAGAAGAGTCAGGAGAAGAAGAAAGAACAGCCTGGTAAGAAACCCCACAACTGGACTGAGAATCAGGAGCATCACCCCCACCATCCCTTCTACCTAACCTTTGGACAGAATTAGAAGAGGAAGAACCATGAGAGGGAATGAACATGTAACCAGAACAATCATCCCTACAATCACGCTGAACCTGGACAGGAACAGAACGAGAGACCAAAGAATCAGACCCAGAACAAGCTTTCTGATAAAGAGCCACTCTCCTTAAGCTCCACTTCTCCCCATTGGAGAGAACAACATAATGGGGGTAAACCATTCTTACAGAAAAAATGCCTCGAAATTTAGGCAAACCACCAGAAACTCTGCCAGACTTCACTTTAACAAGGTCACCCTAAGAAACCCTATTGGAAACACACTTATGCAACTTCCCAGATGAAGACATAATAGAAGAAGGAGAAGAGACAGACTCCTGAACACCCCTTGACAAATCAAACTGTAGTACCATATCCTTAAGCCAAGAGGGAGTCAACTTAGTGCTAGGAACCCTACCCCTCATGAGTTCAAAGGGAGACCTGAGCTGAGCACCATGAAGAGTGGTACAATATGCATAAACCATTTCTTGTACAAGACCAGAAACCGAAGAACCTTTAGAGACAGCCATCTGAATGGTAATTTTGACCAATCTATTTAAGCGCTCACATAAACCATTCCCCTGAGGATTGTAGAGGGAAGTCCTGTGATGAGAAATACCACAATCAGAAAAAAAGGTGCGCATGTCATGCGAAACTAACTGTGTTCCATTGTCAGTAATGATGACATTGGGAAAACCTTCTAAGAAAAATAAGGATCTCAAATGCTTGATAGTAGTATCATTGGTGATGTCCTTCAAAAATTCGACTGACAACCATTTAGAAAAACAATCCACAACAACAACAGCAAACCTCTGAGAAACAGGTAATTCGTTCATTGGACCTATAAAATCCAGACAAATGGTATGTCACGGGACCTCAGGAAATTGCAACTCACCCATCTGAGAACCAACAGAAATTTTCAACCTTTTCTCTCCCACCTTACACGTAGGACAATCTTCAACCCAGGAAGAAGCAGAGGAGTCCATTCCAGGCCACCAAAAATTTAACTTAAGCCTCTGTTGGGTTAAGGTTTGGCCAAGATGACCCTCATGCGCTAAGGCAATAAGCTTGGACCTCAAATCAGCGAGAGGGACAAATTTGTCTCCACGCATTATTACATTATCCTCACAAACAGATAAATCATCAATAATCTTTAAAAAAGGACGAACAGAGACATGTACACAGCTATCCCTGCGCAAACCCAATTTAATTAATTGGATAACTTCTTGCAAATCACTGTCCTTAGACATAGCTTCCAACCAATCAACACGAGAAAAAGAACTCTCACCAAGAAAAAGAACATCATTAATCCAAGCAATATTTTCCTCTACGCCCTCAAGACTGAAGTCAGCATTAGACTGAATATTAGCCGGCACAGCAAGACAAGCAATCTGCTTGGAAGTTCTTCCAACCCTGGATATGTGATATGTCGAAATGATACTCTTGGAGCTTGGAGGCCAACCTCGCCAACCTTGGAGAACTACAGGTTGCACCACCAGGAGAAAGAATTCTGATAAGAGGTTTATGGTCAGTCTTTAGATTAAAGCGGGTACCCCACAAGTAAGTGCGAAAATGGTGAGCACCCCAAGCAGCGGCTAAAGCCTCTTTCTCAATGACTGAGTAATTCCGTTCACATTGAGAAAGAGTGCGGGAAGCAAAGGCAATGGGTCTCTCACCATCCCTATGTGTTTGCACAAGAACAGCACCAAGACCACTTGCACTTGCATCAACCAACAAGGTAGAAACCTTATTGGTATCAAAAGGCGCAAGAACCTTAGCACTGCAGATAGCATCCTTGATGTCATTAAAACAAAGTTCGAGTTCAGGCCCCCAAACAAATTTACAACCTTTTTTTAACAAAGCTCTCAAAGGTAAAGTTTTCTCTGAAAATTTCTCAACAAATTTAGAATAATATTTAATCAATCCCATGAAAGACCGTAATTGGTCCTTATCAGCAGGACAAGGGGCATAACGTATAGCCTCAAGAAGATTTCTCTTTGGTTTAACTCCGCTAGCCGATATTTCATGACCTAGATATTCAATGTCTTGAACAAGGAAAGAGCACTTCTCTCTACGCAAGGTAAGTCCGGTGTCCCAAACCCTGTGCAAAACATTTTTAATAACATGATTATGATCGGCCACCGAATCACCAAAAATCAAAATATCGTCCTGAAAGAACACTACATTCTTTAACCCCTTGAAAATTTCAGTAACTAACCTTTGGAATCAAGCCAAAGGGACCGCGAGTGAACTGGAAAATTCCCTCCGGAGTGATGAAGGCGGTGAGGGGCTTTGAGGACTCGTGTAGCTTGACCTGATGGTAAGCACTCTTCAGGTCTAGCTTGGAAAAAAAATTCGCTCCCTGAAGAGTAGAGACCATCTCGGAGATATTAGGCAAGGGAAATGTGTCAGCAACGACACACCTATTCAATGCCCTGAGGTCAACACAGAACCTCAATTTTCCATCAGCTTTTTTGGAAATTACCACCGGAGAAACCCACGCTGAAGCCTCCGTGGGTTCTATCACTCCAGATTGAAGCATTTCCTCAATTAACACTTTCACATCCTCACGAATAGAAATGGGAACCCTTCTCACACGGTGCTGTACAGCTAAGCTATTCTTCTTGAGTTTAATGAGGTGGGAGTAACCTCTTAGCTCACCAAGTTCATCTTTGAACACAGAGCTAAACTCATTAAGAATACTTTCAAGAGAATCGTCTTCCACAACCATGATTTGGTTTTTAGCTCTGGGGTTGATGACAATGCATAGATCGTATTGATGTACCCAACCAAGGATGGGAGGACCGTCAATAGAGACATACACCTTACCAAATGTGGATCTCTTCTCAAAACAAATTTTAGACTCAAAGAAATCAAGAATTTCGATATTTTGACCGTTAAAACCCTTAGGAGAAATATCACTCTCTTTCAAGCTCAACCCTTCCTAGAAAGTATCAAAAATGGATTTAGGAATGATGGTATGGCGCGACCCCGTATCCACCATCAATGACACTTCATGAGAGTCAATCTTGAAAATTGCCTTAGGTCTGTTCTGTCTTGGATCCTCGCCAACCACATCAATTTCATCAACTACCAAGAATCTTTCAGCTTCAGTTGTGATCTCGCATTCGTAGTCATCCACAGTAGCAACTCTTTGCTTAGGCTTGGCTTTACACATCTTTGAGAAGTGTCCAATTCTGCCACAATTGAGACACTCCTTGTTTGTAGCGAAGCAAAACCTTGCGTCAGAAGAGTGACTACTGCTTCCGCATCTATTGCACAACTTGTTGGTAGTGAAATTTGATAGTGGTTGCAAATGCGCTCGCGCTTTGATACCAAGATTACTCACAATTTCGAGAAAACTTCTATTTTTGAGACATGCTGGCACAGGACAGAAGTAAAAACTGCACACAATGAATTCTTTGCCTTTCGAAGATCCTTGACTGTAAATCTGGCACCAATAACGATGTAGGAAAACGGAGAAAACGTCTTTGAATCGCCGGAAGCCAAGAGAAGTACTACTGACCAGCTGCAAAACGTCGCCAAAATTGTAGTAAATACGCAGGAGCTTCCCAGTGCATAACAGATGGTTTATTCAGCAGAGATACAGCAGGACATCTTCAAAGGAGCTGGCCAGGCACAAACTGTCTCAACCTAGAACTCTAGGAAGAGTCCAGAGCCACCTACATTCTGGAACATATGAGATCATGTTACAGGAGGGGAAAACAAGGAAACAAAGGTAGGAATGATATACAACAGAATGCATGCTCCCATTGTTAAATATAGGATTCCAACTGAACATGGTTCGGTCTCATCATGATTGTAGGTCTGGAACTGATGACAAGAGGTCGTTCAGTTCCAGTTCCTGAACGATGTTGAGTCCCTCCGACATCGTAATCAGGACCTAAGAGTGAGAGCAAGCAGATTGGAAATGCCAAGATGTGCGTGAAGCAAGTCTATGTAAAATAGGCTTGAGGCAGTATCAACAGCATATTCGAGGCACATTTAAAGGTTTTTAATGCATTCTTTTTGTTTTGTTTTTTTCTTTTGAAGTTCAAAACTGCTTTATTGTACAAGATGAAGCATATTACACAGCTTTTTGCGCCCACAACCCGGAGGCCGGCAGCATAATGAGGTAACCATAACACAGCCTCATGACCGGCATCCCTGAGGCCCGGTGGGGCAGCACAACTGTGAGTGAGGATGGTGACACATCCGGTGTTGTGGGGCAATGAAGGATGAGCAGCAGTAGAACAGTGTTTTTTGAAAGTATTGTTCATGTCCATAACAGTTAACAGAAAAGCCCAACAGTATAGAACCTAAGAGGCGATTCACGTCCGCTCGGCAGGAAAAAAGGTATCGAGCCGGTGTGGCAGCCTAGGTAGGCAGGTACATGCATGTCACAGTAGCCGCAGCTCACTTATCCCAACAACCAACCATCAGTGCTATAAGTAGCGATGTGTGTGGTGTCACTAAGTGTTAAGTAATAGAAAAAGTGCAAGTGTGTGTCGGATGTGGCGTAGGGAATCCCGAAATGACAGAGGGGGAGAGATAGGCAACATAAGGAGGGAGGTCTTCGACGTTGGGTACCGTGTGGGGCCCGGAAAGTAGGCCGAATCGTCGCGGCCTGAGGGTAATAGGTCCCGGTGAGGACTGTCCGAAATGAGATGTGGATGCGTGAGTGGGAACAATGGTCGGGGCCAGAGTTCAAACCAGGACACTAAACTGTGACAGGGTTTTCTTCAGGCTGATCTGCGTCATCAGAACGTGCGAGCAGATAGCTCACTAGTGGATCCCAGATGTCGCTGGGCCGACTGGAGATGGGTAATAATTCAGCGAATGTAGTATGTTGTTCTTGACAATAGGTCAAATCCGCCAGCCAGTCCTTAAATTTGGGCGCCCTGCCCTGACCCCAGCGGCATGCCACACACCTCTTGGCTAAGAGTAGCGCGGTATCAACGAATTTCCGGCAAGATCTAGGGATCTGCATAGTATACCCGAGAAGTGTCACCAGGGGATCCATGGGCACCGCTCCCCTCTTCATCTCTGCGAGGGCACTTGTCACCTGCTGCCAGTAGCGCGTCACCTGGAAGCACTCCCATGCCAAATGCAGAAAGTCTGCATGTGCGGCGTGGCAGCGCTCGCAGCGATCATCATCCGCCAGGCCAAATCTGCGTTTCCTCACCGGCGTATAGTACACACGCTGTAGGAATTTATAATGTATGATTTTCAATCTGCCACTAGCGGAGATGCGGGAGGTGAGCGCACAGCAATAGTGCCATTGTTCGTCGGTAATGTCAGTGGCCAGTTCAGTAGTCCAGCAAGCCCGAGCACTAGATTCCGGCATCGGAGCTGCGCCCCTGAGCTGACGGTAAAGGCCGGAGACCAAATGGGCCCCATCTTGTGAGCACAACAGGAAATGAAGCGGAGGTAGGACCTCGGGTTTGTCGGGGAAGTCGGGTAGGATGTCTCTCATCCCCGCTCGTAGGCGTATATAATAAAAAAGCTCAAAAGGGGTGTGGCTGTGCGTCGCAAAAAAAAGTTCTGCCGATTTAAAATGACCGTTAGAGAACAAGTCACCCCAACAGGTGATATGAATCCTTGCACAAAGGTTGCGGAATCCTTGTTCCCACAGAAGGGTGAGATTATGATGATAGGTAAGCGGCAACCTGGGTGAGTAGGGTAGGTGACATGACAAGCTCTTGGCTATACGGCGCCACGCGTCCAATGTGCATGAGACCAAAGTATTCGGCGTGGTTATGGACGATTCGGGGCAATGAAGCAACCCATTGAGCGGGAGAGGATGCACTATCCAGTCTTCCACCGCAATATGTGGCATGAAAGGCGTAGGAGCCATCCAGTGGTAGGCGAAGTTGCCTGCGCGCACTGATAATATGCCTCAAAATCAGGGACATCAAAACCTCCTTTGTCATAGGGGAGGGTAAGCGTGGACCATTTGAGCCTGGGGCTCCTGCCTCCCCAGAAGAGCCTGCGCAGCTCCATCTTCAGGGTTTTGAAGAAGAAAGCGCCGGGGAAATAGGGAATGTTGAGGAAGAGATAAAGAAAACGGGGGAGGATTACCATTTTTATAAGGGATGCCCTCCCGGCCATGGAACGCGGCAGGGTGATCCAGCGATCCACAGAGGCGGTTAGCTTGGTTATTGCCAATCCATAATTGGACCGCAAGGTCTCTTCCCTATCCCGGGAGACACGGATCCCCAGGTAACGAAGATCGGTCCGGCACCATTCCAGAGGATAGTCAAGAGGAAAGTCGGCAATCGCTTCCGTTAAAGGGAAGAATTGCGACTTGGACCAGTTAATATGCACTCCTGACATCCCGCCGAACGCAACAAACTCCCTGAGTAAGGGATTGAGGTGCGTCTCAGGGTGCTTAACATATAGCGTGATGTCATCCACATAGAGAGACACATCTATTTGACGTTGTAAGCATTGCACCGCCCCGTCCCGGTGTAGTTGACGCAGGCGACAGGCAAGAGGTTCAACCGCTATGGCAAATAACAGGGGAGAAAGTGGGCAACCCTGGCGCGTGCCTCTGGTAATTGCAATAGGTTGCGACAGGCGACCATTAATCAACACCCTCGCCGTGGGGCGAGTATAGAGTAGGCGGACCCAGGATACAAACAATTGCGGGAACCCCATGCCATCAAGGACCGAGAATAGGTAAGACCATTCGACGGAGTCGAAAGCCTTGGAGGCGTCGAGGAAAATGGCTGCAACAGGCATATCGGGATGAACTGTGCGAAGCAGAGAGAACAGGGTACGGAGGTTGTGGGAAGTGGACCGGCCAGCCACAAAGCCAGACTGATCGGGCAACACAATTCTAGTCATCAGCAATGGCAGTCGGGTGGCAAGGATTTTGGCGAGTATTTTAACATCACAATTTAAGAGGGAGAGTGGGCGGTAAGAATTGCAGGAGCTGGGATCTTTGTCGGGCTTCAGGAGTGAGGTGATTACCACTTCGCGCATTGAGCAGGGAAGAGCGCCGTCACAGAGCGATTTCGAATACACCTCGCGAAGGACAGGGGCCATGATATCAATGTATGCTTTGTAAAACTCGGCAGGAATGCCGTCAAGGCCAGGAGCCTTGCTGTTCTTGAGGGACATAATGGCCGAGCGGACCTCGTCTAGTTCGAAAGGTGCCGCCAGGAACGCTCTGTCCCCATCACTGAGCCAGCACAGTGCGACATCCTTTAGGTATTCAGCATAGGACGTGTCGGACCCTGTGGTAGAAGTGTAGAGCGAGTGGTAATGTGCTGTGAATGTATTGAGTATCTCATCCGAGTCCCTGAGTGTGGCACCGCAAGTGTCCGTGAGTTCAAGTATGACATTATGTGGTCGTGGGGTTTGTGTGAGTGTGGCGAGCACCTTCCCAGGTCGATCTCCCTCGCAATATTTCCGGGCTTGCCAGTGTTTACCACGGAACTTAGCCTCCCTGGCAGCCTCCTCCTCATACCTCGACAATGCCTCTCTGAAAGCAGCATGCGGTTCGGGTCCAGCCTCAGTCACCATACAGAGTTCCAGAGCCCGCAGCTCCTTCTCTAATGTGCCGATCGTATGGAGGATGTCGCGCAGAACCCCATGGCTCTTGGAGATGCAATATCCCCTAATAGTTACCTTGAATGCCTCCCAAATGTGTTCAACCGAGTCCACTGATCCCTTATTCCTGGGAAAAAAGGCCGCTATCTCTTCCCCTAGTTCAGGGCGAAACAGATTGTCCAACAAGATTTCAGGGCGGAGTCTCCAGTGTGGCCTTGGGTTATCCCACCCAGGTGGACGGAAGTGAAGCAGAACGGGACTGTGATCAGAGTATGTTCTCGGCAGGTGCACCACCCCCACCAACTCCGGGGCTATACCCCTGGTGACCAGAAAGTAGTCTAAGCGTGCCCAAGTTCCCGTGTGTGAGGTAAAATGTGTACCTTCCCTCCCATGCGGGTGCGTGTGTCTCCAGGCATCCAACAGCCCGCCCTCCGCGATCACTCCCTCCAGCGCCTCTCGTGCTCTAGGCTTATAGGAGCAGACTCCGTCCGCCCTATCCAGCTGAGGTACCAGCGCCAGGTTGAAATCCCCACCCCAAATAACGTGACGTGACCCAGTGGTCATGATCTTGCCCCACAGAGTAGTGAAAAAAGAAGGCGCATCGACATTTGGTGCATATATGACGACAAATGTGTAAGTGTCCCGACCCAGTCTACCCCACAGCAGTGCAAAGCGCCCCTCCTTATCAATCAGTTCTCCATATCTCTGAAACGGTACACCGCGGGCGACAAGGATAGCAACCCCCCTCGCATAGGTGGAATATGAGGAGAAGGTGTGGTCCCCAGCCCATCTGCTCGCAAAGGTGATCCTACCCTGCGGCGACAAATGGGTTTCCTGCAACAGGGCAACCTTGACGTGGTGTCTATCAAGATAGGTAATGACATTGCGACACTTTTTAGCATCATTCAAACCCCGAACATTCCAGGACAAGCAAGTCAATTGCGTGTTAGCATTCAGAGCAGCCATAGATAGGTCAACAACAAGCGTAGTAGTGCCAGCCAAGGCAGTGAGATAGGGTCTGCCCTGCCCCGCCAACATCGGTGCACACACCAGAATAGAGTCCGCACATATAGTCCAAGCGATGAATGCCTCTTCATAGAACAACCCACCCCCCCTCCCACCCCAGCATCCCAATCATGCCAGAAGCCATTGTGCCCCATCCAGCACCCCTCCCCCTACCCCCTCCCTCCCAACCTCTGCAACAACAACAAAAACATCAGCAGTCTTAAGGGGAACACCCTGTAGGGGTATAGCATAGAGTACGCACAGCCACCTCCCGGCCCGTAGCTCCAGTTCTGTACCACCCTCGGTGGAGACTAGGGCCAAGAGAGTGGTCCTTGGTTTACATTACCACAGGAGTGTTGAGTCCGTGCAGGTCCAACATGCGTAGTCAGGCCAGTGTCTGCGCTCTTTGCAACAGAGAGAATTAAAACCGTGCAGGTGATGTGCCCAGTGCAGTTGGTGTAAGCAGTCAGTGATCGTTCAGTGCAGGAGATAGGCTTCCGTCCTCCCGTTCCTCTGCGGCATCGCGGTCCCCCATGCGTGCTCTACGGAGCGATTTCAGAAAATCCTCTACTTTCTGCGGGTTGTTGAAAAATCGTTGCGTTCCCTGGTGTGTAATCCGCAGCTTTGCCGGGTATAGGAGCGCATAGTCCACTTGGGCTTCTCGCAGCTTCTTCTTCACCGGGAGAAATTTGCGTCGTTCTTCCTGCACCAGCGGTGTGAAATCCGGGTATATGGAGAAAGTGACACCATTATACTGCAATGTCCGTTTAGACCGGGCCGCCCTCAATGCAGTGTCGCGGTCCCGATAGTTCAATAGTTTAGCAATAATTGGCCTCGGTGGAAGTCCGGGCTTGGGCACAGGCGCTAAGGAGCGGTGTGCTCTCTCTACGATGAATTGGGGAGAGAAGGAGTCCTCTCCAATCGAGCCTTTAAGCAGTTTTTCGATGTAAAGTTCCATCCTGCCCGTGTCCGTGGATTCTGGCACATTAGTGACGCGTATGTTGTTCCGGCGGCTGCGGGCTTCCAAGTCCTCGTTTTTAGCCGCTATGACCCTGAGCAGATTATCCATCCTAGCCAGTTGCGTTGTGTGAGTCGAGGTGGCATCTGTGTTGTCAGAGATGCGTTGTTCCGCAGCCGTTAGCCGCTCCTCGTGGCGATCCACCTTATGAACCAAGGCGTCCAATCGGGCAGTGACGCCATCAACCTTTTCGACGACAGTTGCAAACCCCTGCCTTATCTCCTGAAACAGGCTGTGCAGGTCAAGGTCTTTAGCAGGGGACGTGATGGCCTTCGGGGCTGCCGCGCTGGGCCCAGGATCCGCCGGTACCGATTTTGCGCCTTTCTTGGCTCCATCGAAACTGAGCTTCGTTTGGCGGTTTTCAGGCCGCACCATGGTGGCAACAGGCTGCGGCGCTTGAATGCCGCATATAGTGTCAGCGCTTTGGGCCCAGAGGTCAAGCGTGTGGTCGCAAAAGCAGTCCGTGTGCGCAGCCCGCACAGGTAAGACACGATGTAGCAGTCGCCCGACAAGGTGGCGCCGTTGTGAATCAGTAGATGTCTAACGGGAAGGCGCGGGTACCCAGCACTCTCCGTGCTCCCCAGGGGTCCCAGCGATGAAGGGTGATGAGGCTCAGACGGGAGTGGTGCTATAGCTTCCCCCCGCGGGGGAGGCAGGCCGCGGGTGCAGTCCCGTAATGCAATAGCGAGTCGGAAGACCTTGAACACCAGGCCCAAGGGGAGGCAAAGTCCAGTATAAATAAGGCGCCGTCGGAGATCCCGCCGCGAACAGGCACAGTCCAGAGCCCAACCACGTAGCTCGTTAGAGGGGGATAATCTAGATCAGGCAGCTCGGGAGATGCGACCCTGCTCCCAATAAGTCTCAGGACTTCACAAACGGGCAGAGGCACACTCGGCACCAAACACAGGGTCCAGTTGTCCCAGAGACATAGCCAGGCGCAGTGACTCCTCCCACGGCGGGGCTCAACAATGCGGTTGCCGCCTTCTAGCCTGGGCACCCCTCTGTCCGCACCCCCCCGCCGAGAGTATCAGCTTGATATGGGTCTCTCTGGGCGCTCGGGGGTCGGCCCGCCACTCGGCGCGTCCCCGGGTGTAAGAAGCGGCTCACCTGCAGTACCGGTGTTGAGAAGCAGCAGCAGTGGGGGGGGGAACCTGAACACCGGAGGGGGCGACAGCTCCTCGCCCCTGCCTCAGGCGTCCATGCAGCGTCCGTCTCGCCTCCGGGCGGCTGCCCGAGCTCGCGGCCTACCTCCTCGTGGCCGTCCCCGGTGTCACGTAGGTCGCCGCAGCCGGCTCTTTCCGCTCGCCGGTTCCAGGGCAATCTCCGGTGGATATTAAAATAGCGATAACTCCTGCTCTGAACCACGTAGCGGCCCCAGACTTGGGTCGAGTGTAGTTCGCAGCTCCCTGCAGCAGACGAGGGGAAAAGTTGGCGATTTGGCACCCTGTGGCAAAGGATAGATGAAGGTTAACTTGCCAAGGAGCGGGAGCTACTTGCCTAAGCAGCCATTCCGCTTGTGCACCCTCTAGCGCCCCTCAAGGTTTTTAATGCATTCTAAATTGAAAAGGGTCATCGAGCAGTTGAAACCCACAAAATATAAAAAATAAACTAGCTATTCTATGTTTAGTAGAGGATTCTCCTCCAGTAAAGGAAAGAAGGATTATTTGCTCTCAGTTAAAAAGCATGTTTTGAGGAAAAATGTTCTGAACTAATTTCATGTAAAAAAGGCAGAAAAGTAAGAATAGTTCCTCGAATATTTCAGAGAAAGAAATTAAGGATGAGAGCATGGATGTGTAGATTTGACAAAGTTGTCTGTGTCATTCGGATTTTTTGCACTTAAAAGAGTATTAATAAGGGACCAGAGAGCAATGCACTCTTACAGCAGTTCCATGCATGAGAGACACGGTGAGACATCTTTAGAATACGACATGGCCATGGTTTGGTAAATAAAGTCAAACAAATCCTTGAACAAACATGATTTATTATTTCTTTAGGGTTCCACATTCCACCTTTAAGTAAGTTGATGCTCTAAAAAAACTAATTAAGAGGTTTGATGTGGAAGATTGGTATTGTAAGACCCTGTGAGTCTTCGTAAGTCTTAGTGAAAGGCTAACGAACAAACATGTGCAAGACCAGGATCTTAAGTTAAAATGTTGTGTGTTTATTCAAAAATATAATCATTACAGGAAGCAAAAAGTAATTAGTTACTCAATTATGAATTGGACAAAATAACCAAAGTATAATTCTTGAAGAAGATAACATAAGGTCAGTCTCAAAAGAAAGCTCAAAGAAATGCTAAGGTATATTGTTCACCTGATTGGATGCCTTCCCAAGCCACCATGCCTGATTTCCACGGATACACCAGACAAAGACTGTGATGCTCCATTGGGGCAGACGAAACAGCAGCGGCCCTGGCGGCCCCCACCAGTCTTCACTGCCACCCCTCAAGTACATCGCTACAGCGCAGGAACTTGAGTGGGCATAGCCTAGGTGGCGCTGGCCCATGACACCACCTGGAGCTTTGGGCTGCTGAGCCACCACCTGCTGAGGGCCACCGCTGTATCCTCTTATTATTATGCCTATGCCATCCCCAAAGGGCTTTTTCTGCTGGCACTGGTTGAGACTTGCATTGAGCAGGATGAATGCTGGGCCCTGGGCCCCATTCTATGATCCTCTGGGGGCCCCAACAGCGGCCCTTCCCCTGGGACTTGGGGATTGCAGCCCATAGCGATACTTTGCTTGGGCCCCCCCTCCTCTTCTTCCCTGCCTGAGCCAACTCTGCCCCCTGCTGGTGTCCTGCAGCCCTTTATAGCTGGGACTCGGGACACCATCTGCCTCGGAAATTGGCTCTTGTTTGTCAGCTCCTTCCTTGGGGGCCTTGTTCGGTGTTTTGGTGCGTCGGCAACCACCCTTCTGCCCTTCTGAAATGCCACACTTTTGACATCGATGGCCTGTTTTCTGTGGGCCAGGGTACTACCTGGAAGGTGTAGGAGGCCTGTGTGAAAACCCCAGATACCGATGGGCTCAGTGCTCCCCCTCCTCATATGGTTCAGACCTCCCTGGCTCTGATAGTTCTAGTCACCTGGTATCCCGCCCAGAAGGACTGAATGGACGAATCACAATCATTGATGGAGGCTGGGTGGTTGCAGTAAGTTCATATGTTGCATCGCAGCCAAGCAGTTACTGTTCTCGGAGGCAGTCACCAGATGTATGCCACCTGAACAGACAACATCTTCATTGCAACAACCAGAATGTGATATGAAGGCATTGCTGAAAGAGATCTCGGTCATAGGGACGCTGAGGTACTGGTTTTTTAAGAACCGGCACAGAACCGGTAACCCAGCGGTGCCAGGGAATCAACACCCAGAGACCTCGGGTTCTTCCTGATCCAGACCTACAGAAACTCAGAGTCTTCTAGGTGAAGTCAAAGATTGGTTTATTGGCTGCAACCAAGGTAACAAGTGTCCTAGAAGTACAATACGGGTATATTCTCAGGAGACTGCACACTTTTACAAAGTCAGGCTTCTCTTCTTATACACAATTTTGGGCTCCAGGCAAAACATTCTTGGTTGTAAAGTAAATCGTTAACATACTTTTAGTACAAAGAGAAAGCAGAGTCATGATGACATGTCCATATTTCACTTCGTGCTGCCTACAACAAATCATTTGGCAAGGCCCAACATTTCATCAGATATCACTGGACCCATAATAAAAACGGGCACCTCCCCACCATAAAGTAAGTGAAGCAAAAGAGTGGAGATAGATGTGAGCGAGATATGGCAGGTGTGCGCGCTGAAATGGTTTTATGGTTTGTTGAGCCTAGATGCTATCTCGCTCGGCCACTGGGAGGGGAACTGACCTAACGAGTTCGGCCTGGGGCAATGGTTCCAACTTGTACAGGTCATGGAAAAGTCGATTAAGGAGTATGTGTCCTTGTGGAATCAAATTCAACTGGATTAAGGCCTATGTAAAGGGAAACATATAAATGGAAGCCAAGGGTTCAGAAGGTAAATGATGATTCCGAGGTGAAATCGTCACTCGAATATGCTGAAAATATATGTACATGATGTACTCGTCATTCTCGGTCTTTTGATTTTAACTCTCGTGTCCAGAATGATTATACGAATCCAGATTTTCAGAACCTCAATCCCTCCTTTTGCCCTTACATAGGCAATTAATCTATCCTCATGTTAGTCTGAGTCCAGGTCTATATTCCTAAAGTCATTGAGATGTTGCTGTAACATCATTCTAGTACTCAGTTCATCTCTTGACACAGGCTTCCTTACACATGATGTAACACAGAGGCCACATATTGCAGGAGCACACTGTATGCATAGACAGAACAGGAAAAGAATGGCTAAGACCATCCCAATGACCATCAGAATTTTCCATCCCCAGGCAGATATCAGTTCCCAGAACCATCCCATTAACGACCAATCCCCTTTATCCACATGGATAGATTCAGAAATCTTATGTAGTTTGGAGATGGCCCTGTACACGGTTGGAGCATTATCTGGGATAAAAATGCAACAACTAGACTGGATCAATTTGCATACTCCACCTCGGTCTGCAAGTATAACATCCAAAGCGACCCGGTTCTGAAGGGTCATAAGTCGATCCGACTGGAGCTCAGCAGTCAAGTTACTAAGGGCACCAGCAGTTTCAGTCACGGTGGACTCAACTACCCTTGTTAATTGCCTTATGTTTCTGCTGTTAGCCATGGATCCCCAGAACGGCAGAAAACCCTTTGCAAAGTCCCCAAATTCTTGACCTGCAGTGTCTTCTTTACTCAAAACACCTCTAACTACCCTTGTCCGGTGGTAATCCCACGCTGCTGTGTAGGTGGGAGGCAACAGGAATGAAACAAAACATGAGCCCGAGAAGTCAGGGGGCAACCATGTGTAGGCTCTATCATGGCAGATGAAATAAGTACCCTTAGCGGCTAAAAACGCAGGGGAAGTCTGAGATCCAAAAACATACGTTTCTGTACAGATACTCTTCCCTAGCTGAGCTCTGGGATTCTTGCCAATACCTTGCAGACACAGGTGACCCTGATGGGGTACGATCCAGATAGGGGACGATCTTTTGGCTTGCTGTTTCTCACTTAAAGTAGTGCCATATCCGGTCACGTTCCAACCTACATATGCAAGTATCTCATCGTCCGGAGTATCTTCATAAGAAGTTACTTCCTTGATCATGTCAACTATACCTTTGACTAGGGCGCTAGTCTTGAGGTTGTCTTTTACAGAACGTAGGGGTTGGATTTCTCGTGCATATATGAACATTGTCCTACATGCCGATACTGAACCATTGTGACTAAATGGCAGGACCAAATAGGGGATACCTCTATCCGTTGTGTGAGGCATGAGACCGCACACCCAACAGTTAGTTGTGTTCATTACAAGTTGGTGTTGGTGTAATAACTGAACAAAGGAGTTATTAACGAACTCTAATCTTCTATTTGATTTGTGGTCAGGCAGAGGGTGGAAAGAATGAGAGGAAACAGTGGGAGGAGGTATGGGTGGTGCAGTGGGCGCAAATATTACATGGAAAGAAAATAAAACATAACTTATCAAAAAGATCATTACGCTGGATAGCATAAAAATACACAATATTATAAAACTTTTCTTTGTCATCGTGTTACACAGTCTCTGCTTAAAGTTAATTGGTTTGGCAGGTCTCTCCACATCAGGAAACTCCATCCTCTCTAAAGTGCTGCCCGCGGTGGGAGGTTGCTTCTGCTAAAGGATGCTTCCGTCAGTCTAGGGCAACTCCCTTGGACTGACCAGAACTACCGACCTAACATTGTCAGCTGCACCAAATAGACTTTACTCAACCGCGGCCCTAGCAGCGGAACCCGGATGGCGGTTCGAAAAACAAAAATAAGCAAGTTACCTAGATGGGAGATCTGCACTTTCAAAAAAATAGTACTTGGGGGAAAAGGATATATTTATTTGTCCATAGGTC
Source organism: Lissotriton helveticus (assembly GCF_964261635.1). Classification (NCBI taxonomy): domain Eukaryota; kingdom Metazoa; phylum Chordata; class Amphibia; order Caudata; family Salamandridae; genus Lissotriton; species Lissotriton helveticus. Next base: position 1,107,457,396 of record NC_136068.1, read on the forward strand.
TTGGTCTCAAATCATAAAAAGGAATCACTTTTATTAGTCTGTTTTTCTCGGTCTCAGATTGTAGCGTCTTTTTCCTGGTACTGTCTGGTCCTGAAACAGGAGTTCAGGCTCCAAAGAGTTCAATTGTTCTGATGGTGGCACAGTCTCTTGTAAAGTGTCCTCGCTTTCACATTCAGGGTTAGTTTCTTTTACACGGTCATCGCTGACAGGTATGATACGTGGCACAGTTGTAAGCTCTGGGTCAGTGATACCCTTCTGGACCCACTGGTCATGTGGCGGAGGTGAAGGGATTCTTTTGCAGTGGACCCCGTGGATCCAGTTGACCTTCCCCTCCACTCGAACGGCTGACCTCGTGGAAAGAAGGACGAGATGTGGCCCGGTCCACCTGGGCTGGTCGTTCTTTGTTCTCTGAAAGTTTTTCACGAGAATCCAGGATCCAGGGACAATGGAGTGACCTGGAGTCTCAGAGACCGGAGGCAGGGTGTTGTGGACCTGTTGATGCAAAACACGCAATTTAGCCGTCAATTCATACAAGTAATCAAGCAAAATAGGGTGTTGCAGCTCGCTGAACTTCGTGGGCCTAGGCACTCCCCATATGTTGGCTGGCCGGCCAAAGACAATTTCGTAAGGGCTGAGTTTCACTCACGAATGCACAGTCATTCTGGTGGATAGGAGTGCTAAGGGTAGAGCGTCAGGCCATTTAAGACTTGTGCTCGCTTGGATTTTGGCCAATTTAAGTTTTAGCGTGCCATTGTAACATTCTACTAATCCAGCTGATTGGGGGTGATTTGCAGCGTGGAACTTCTGCCTAATGCCTAGCCCTTCACACACTCTTTTCATCACACGACCCACAAATTCACTTCCGTTGTCAGACCAGACCATTCTAGGCATTCCAAACCTGGGGAAGTACTCTTTCACAAGGGCTTTCGCTGTGGACAAGGCAGTATTGTCTTTTAGGGGATAGGCTTCTACCCATCTTGAGAAAGCACAAACAACCACAAGCACGTATTTTAAGTTGTTGCACCTCTCCATATGTATCAAATCTAGCTGCAAAACCTCGAACGGATACGTAGGAGGTGCAAAATGACCAGCTGGAGTTGGGGTTCCCCTACCAGGATTGTGTTTCAGACATACCATGCAATTCTTGACAACATTCTCTGCACACTTGGGAATCCCTGAATTCTTCCATACTGGGGCCAACAACTCGCGAATCCCTTTCACGCTGATATGAGCCATTCCATGAGCCATTGTAACCACTGCAAGCACATATGCATCGGGTAACAACCATCTCTGATGCTCTGTCAATTCAACCCAACAACCATTTGCATCCATTCTCCCTGTACTTTCTCTCCACGTGCTTAACTCTTTCTCTGTGGCCTCAGCTTAGATGGACTTCACACTCTCTATCGTGTCCTCACATATTCCAACCTCACCAGTCCATCTTTCAGGGCCTGCAACATACATTCGGCTCATCACATTGTTTGCCGTTTCTTTAGCGATCTCATCAGCAAATGCGTTCCCACGCCCAACATCATCAGTCACCTTCTTGTGAGCACTACATTTCACAATCGCCATTTGCAGAGGCAAGGTCAGTGATTCAAGAAGCTCATTCACTAACTGACCATGCTGAATCTTAGCTCCATGCGAAGTCAGGAACCCACGTTCTCTCCACAATCGTCCAAAACTGTGAGCCACTCCAAACGCATACTGACTATCAGTGTAGACAGTCACTCTCATTCCTTTAGACAATATACATGCTCTCGTTAGTGCAACTAATTCTGCGGCTTGAGCTGAACCATGGGGTATTTGTGCAGTTTCAACAACTGTGTGCAAAGTCGTGACAGCATATGCTGTAGTCACGTTCCCATTTGGGAGCTTAAAGCATGAACCATCCACCCATAATGTACCATCACATTCAGCAAGAGGAGTGTCAAATAAATCCACTCTCCCTTTTGTCTCTTCCTCTGTTGTGAGGAAACAATCGTGCTGTTCTAAAGCATCTGATTCCTCTGCAATTGGTAACAACGTGGCTAGATTTAAGGTACTGCACCTTTTTATGTGCACATGGCTCGCTAGCAGCGTCAATTCGTAACTGGACAGTCGAGCACTAGTTAAGTGCTGTGTCTTGGTCCTATTTAACAATGTGTCTACTGCATGCGGGACCATCACGATTAGTGTATTATTCATTACTAGACCAGCAGACTGTCGAATGGAAACAGCTGCTGCTGCTGTGGCCCTTAAACAACTTGGCAATGCTTTAGCTACCAGATCCAAAGTCGACGAAAAATAGGCGCATGGCCGCTGTCTACCTCCAAATAACTGAGTCAGCACAGACAATGCACAGCCTTCCTTCTCGTGGACATACAATGTGAAAGGCTTACCGTAGTTGGGGGTACCTAACACAGGGGCCGAACATAATGCTGTGCGTAATTCGAGAAAACTTTTCTGACACTCTTCAGACCAAGGAATGGGATTGGGTGTATTTTTACACGTTAATGCCACCAAGGGTTTGGCCAATAACGAAAAATTTGGAATCCACTGTCTACAGTACGATGTAATGCCCAAGAAAGCACGCACTTCTCTCTGTGTTCTTGGTACATTCAATTTCGCTATTGCCTGAATTCTTTCTGGGGTCAGTTTCCTTCCCTCCTTCGATAAGAGGTGACCTAAGTAGGTCACTTCTTGTCGGCAATATTGAAGCTTGGAAAGTGACACCTTGTGATGCAGATCACACAGATGACGCAATAATGTCAATGTGGCCTTTTTACAAATTTTCGCAGTGTCTGCAGCAATGAGCAAATCGTCCACATACTGTACAAGAGTGGCACCTTTAGGCAAAACAATCGTGTCAAGCTGTGTTTTCAGAGCTTGACTGTATATTGATGGGCTTTCACAATAGCCTTGAGGAGTGCGTTTAAAGCGGAAACTTCGACCTCCTAAACTGAAGGAAAAAATGTCCCTGCTCTCCTCAGCAATTGGGATGCTGAAGAAAGCATTCTTTAGGTCAATCACCGAAAACCATGAAGCAGAAGCTGGAATCATAGTCAATAATGTGGTAATGTCGGGGACAACTGGGAATTGTGGCACAACTATCTTATTTACTTCTCGAAGATCAATCACGAATCTGTACACAGGTGGCTGAGAAGGGTCAGTTCGTTTTAAAACAGGCAGAACAGGACTATTGCAAACGTTGCCTCGTGTTTCCTCAATCACATCCTTTTCAATCAATTCGTAAACAATCGCTAGCAAAGCTTTTTCACCCTCATTAGATATTTTGTATTGGGGAATTCGTGGCATTTTGACATTGGACTTCAATGTTACAACATATGGTGGAATTTCTAAAAGACCTACATCATTAGGACCAGTGGCCCAAAGAATATCTGGGAGAAGTGACAATTCTGCTGGAAGTGCATCTCTCGACAAATACATGGGAGAAACCACTTTCTTACCTAAAGTAAGTTGTACTCCTGAAGGAGAACAGTACAAAGTTGCATACAATCTTTTTAACAAATCCAATCCTAGCAAATTTTCACCACAACCTGTTGTCAGAATAAGGGGTGCTTCGAATTCACAAGGACCAACAGAAAGAGATAAAGGGTCAGAAATCGGATTTCTAACTGGGGCGCCAGAAAAACCTACAGAAACGTTCATTTCGCCAGACAAAGGTGCGCCAGGGAGTTTGGAGTGCATAATAGAACTCTTTGTAGCACCAGTATCCAACAGAAAAGGTTCTGACACACCTGATGTAATCACCTCAACGTAAGGTCCACTCTGATCTACTGGAACTGAAACAACTCCCTCTCTTTGTCTATGGCTGTCCTAGCAATCATTATTCTCCCACTGCTCATCTTCTGTGTAATAATCATCAACGTAGTATTGAGCTGTCCTGTCAGATACGTTATTTTGCTGATCAAACCTGTTCATAGAGTTTTGTGGTGGAAGGGGACGTGTGTCCTGAGGGGCGTTTCCACGCCCTCTACCTCTAGGTGCTTGCTGACTGCCACGACCTCTAACACCAGAAACTCCATTTGCACGTTGTAATAGAATAGGACAATTATACTTGTAATGACCCTCTTGTTTGCAATATAAACACTGGTTGGGGCCTACAGGTACACGGGGTTGAGTATACTCGAATCTTTGCGAGTTTCTCTGATACTGTTGAGGCTGCTGAAAAGTATTTTGGTAGTGATTCTGACCATTATTATTTTGATTACCACCACCACATGGCGGATAGGCTTGCTGCAGCAAAACCTTCGTTTTTAGTTCTCTAGTTTTCTTTTCTACTCTATCTTTCTCATCTTTGTCTCTATTCTCGTAATATTGTGCAGTGGCCAATAACTGGGCTGAAGATGAGACTGCCCAAGAACTTTCTGACTCTTTTAATCTTTTACACAAATCTGGAAGCAGATTGTGCACGAATTTATCGACAAAAAATCTCTGACCACCTTCTGTGGTCATATCTTGACCGCTGTGGTCAACGAATGTTTCTTCAAATCTGGTGAAGAAGTCTGAGACTGTTTCTTCTTTCTTTTGCTTGCATGCAGACAACTTATCCCAATTTACGCGTATTGCAGGCATTATCGTTTTCATGTAATCTACTATTTTACCAGGGAGTTCTGCTATCAAAGGCTCAGGCTTGGCACCACCAACTTGTCGGGCATCTGCAGCAGTAATATTAGCCCATGTGTCACCTAATTCCTGGTCATGATCTATATGACAAATTTTACCCAATAAAGGCTGTGGAACAACATTCCCAAATAACATATCGATGTCGGCTAAATTCATTATACATGACCCAGCAGTTTGTGACAACTCTTTATAGTACCCTGCAGGATTTTTACGCGGATCTGGTAATGTTTGTTTGCTAAAACTTCAGCTCGCTTCCATGGGACATGTACCCATACACGCTGAAAGTGTGGCAGAATAGGTGGGACAGCAGTCGTGTCACCCTCTCTCCATTGTGGGGGAACTTCTCTCATAGGGTATTGTCGCGCCTTTTTCCTACTGGATGTATTATGCTCAGATTGTGACTCAGAACTGCTCCCCTTACTCCGATATGATAACAACATTTCAACTGCTTTCTCCACATCTGGACCTACAATCATACCCTCTCCGAACCTAAACCGTACACGACACATCTCTCGTGGGATGCATTCCTGATCATTGTCTTCTAAATCCTCGCAAAGGAAAACACACATCTGTTCGAAAACATATCTCTGTGTCGCTGCTTCCCATTGATGGAAGACTTCCATGACAGGCTGTATATCATATTTTACGGTGTCCATGACCCATTTTCGTGCTAAACTATTCAGTGAATCTCTCTCTTGATAATCAGGTAGTTGACTTTGCAACTGTCTTCTTCCCATGTTAGGGGTCGTAGTAGGCGACCCAAAAAGAGGTAAAAGAAGGTTAGTAACAGTGCTGGCCATTTTCTGCCGAATTGAAGGTGAAACTGAAGGACAAACAGATGGAAAAACGGGGTGAGATAAGGCAGGGGCAGAGATAGCAGAAGAGGTATCAGGGGAAATAGAGGGGGCACTAGGCAAAATCGTAGAGGGAGCATTAGGAGACGTAAAAAGTACAGTAGGCAAAATTGTAGAAAACACAGGTGAAACAGAGGTGGTCGGTGGGCCTGGAGGAGGCTGCACCGAAGAAGTAGGAGCCAGCTGAAGAACAGCTGGTGGGTGCTGTGGAGGAGCAGGAGGCGTAGTTTGCGCAACTAAAGGTTGCGGGGGTGCTGTGGCATTCTGCGCATAGGGGGGTGGTGAATTTAGCAAATGCGACATTAATGGGTCTTTTTCACGTTCTTTTGCTGCCTCTTGCTGAAGAGACGGCAAAACTGGATAACACTTGTCTATTGCCATTTTACGTTGCCTGTGCAACTGCTCATTCATCTGCTCTTCTTCATTATCTTTAAACTGCACAGCAGCTTGCATTACTGAAAGTCCCCCTTCTCTCTTATTTTTCTTAGCTAATTTAATTTCTTTTTGTTTGGCTTCTTTACGCCATAAGCGGAAAGAGTCAAACATCGCCAGCCGGGCTTTCTTTTTAAAGAGTTTAACTTCAAGGTTGTCTAAGATTTCAGAATCAAAGCTACCATATTGGGGCCATTTTAGAACACCATCTTTCCTGGTGTATTTAATCCATACTTCGTTGTAGGTGATGGGGCCTTCCCCATGTTTTACATATAGCTCGTAAGTCGGAGTTCCAACTGGAGGAACCGGACATGAGTCCTCCAATCGGGAGTCCCTATTATTACCACTAAAACAAAACAAATTCCCAAGTCTAAGACTAGGCATCTTCGCTCTCTAGTCTAGTTCCAAACTTCAAAGGATTATCGATTACGATATTTCTCGTGAATACACGAGTTCTTCGGTTTTGGTGCTTGCAAGTACCAACACAAAACTTTGTATCCCAAAGATACCCAAAACTAAGTCCAACTAAGGACTGGGAGACGCTCCACTTATACTTAACTGAAATATCGATGACGTCACCAGAAGACTCGTCTTAGTGTTTCGCTCTACCAAACTTCAAGGGTCCAAATCAGGGCGATAGCCAGGGCAGCAGTCCTTGTAGCCGTCGGGAAGCGGGGAACCTCGCAGCAAAGACCTACGGACCACGTCGACATGCAGGGGTCGATGAGGTGGTTGGCCGTCCTCCGGAATTTCCACACGAAGCTCCTCACGATCTTCTGGCTGACTGGTACCACTGGAATCGCCCCAAACGTTGGGCGCCAACTGAGGTACTGGGTTTTTAAGAACCGGCACAGAACCGGTAACTCAGCGGTGCCAGGGAATCAACACCCAGAGACCTCGGGTTCTTCCCGATCCAGACCTACAGAAACTCAGAGTCTTCTAGGTGAAGTCAAAGATTGGTTTATTGGCTGCAACCAAGGTAACAAGTGTCCTAGAAGTACAATACGGGTATATTCTCAGGAGACTTGACACTTTTACAAAGTCAGGCTTCTCTTCTTATACACAATTTTGGGCTCCAGGCAAAACATTCTTGGTTGTAAAGTAAATCGTTAACATACTTTTAGTACAAAGAGAAAGCAGAGTCATGATGACATGTCCATATTTCACTTTGTGCTGCCTACAACAAATCATTTGGCAAGGCCCAACATTTCATCAGATATCACTGGACCCATAATAAAAACGGGCACCTCCCCACCATAAAGTAAGTGAAGCAAAAGAGTGGAGATAGATGTGAGCGAGATATGGCAGGTGTGCGCGCTGAAATGGTTTTATGGTTTGTTGAGCCTAGATGCAATCTCGCTCGGCCACTGGGAGGGGAACTGACCTAACGAGTTCGGCCTGGGGCAATGGTTCCAACTTGTACAGGTCATGGAAAAGTCGATTAAGGAGTATGTGTCCTTGTGGAATCAAATTCAACTGGATTAAGGCCTATGTAAAGGGCAACATATAAATGGAAGCCAAGGGTTCAGAAGGTAAATGATGATTCCGAGGTGAAATCGTCACTCGAATATGCTGAAAATATATGTACATGATGTACTCGTCATTCTCGGTCTTTTGATTTTAATTCTCGTGTCCAGAATGATTATACGAATCCAGATTTTCAGAACCTCAACCACACTTACCACTATGGTCACTAAACTCTCTGATCTCATGTCTGTGGTCAAGTCTATGTGACAGGAAGTGACTAGTAGAATCTCGGGCCTCCAAAGGTGGACCAATGCTCACCTTAAAGCTGTGGAAACACACTACAACCATCTTCCTGACTGTGAAAAAGACATTAAATTCCTTTGTCATGAAGTTAAACACCTGGGGCCTCATTTATGAGGCCTTGCGTCAGTTTTGCGCTTCCGATGCGTCACTTTTTGTGACGCATCGGCGGCGTAAAACATGCCTCCTGATGCGCACTATTTACAAAGTGACGCATCTAAGCAGATGCGTCACTTTGTAAACCCCTGCGCTACATTATACCTGCGTCAGGTATAATGTATGCAGAGGGGGCGTTCACCCGCAAAAAGCCTCGTAATAGTGACGCAGTGAATTCTATGAGATTTCACTGCGTCACTTTTAGGATGCTGTTGCATCAAAATCTTGCGACTGCCTCACAGCAGGCGTAAGACTGACGCAAGCCCTTTCACATGGGGCTTTCCCCATGTGAAAGGAAGCATTGCTGGAGTTGCGTCACTTTTGTGACACACTCCAGCAATGCGTCACTTTTGCGCCTACAGATACGTCAGAAATACTGACATATCTGTAACTCCTTGCGACATGATGCGTCATATTATAAATATGACGCATCAATCATGTCGCAGGGAGAGCGCAGTGAAAAGTGACGCATCGCTGTTTTCACGCAGCGATGCGTCACTTTTCATAAATGAGGCCCCTGGAGGATAGGGCATGGAGAAACAACGGGCCCTAGAGGGCGCTTGCACCTTACAGAGCCATTGTAATTCCAGAGGACCCAATAGGTTAGTTCAATCAATTATCCTGAGACCGGTCACAGCATGTGCACCACACCACCAACACGCCAGAGCAATTCTAATTTCAGCGTGAAAGACGGCAGATGCTCTCTTCTTTGAGGGACACCACATATCCCTCTTTGTGGACTTTTCCGCACCCACTAATGTGAAATGGAGATGATTTCTCACCCTCCGACTGCAACACAAAGTTCTCATATATGGTCTTAAGGACCCAGCCTGTACGATGGGGACCACCGATGGTGAGACACAGAAGTTCTACGACCCTGGAGACTTAGAATACTTTTTAGATTCTCTTGACCACTCCTCCCTGGACATCATACCCCATAGGGCTGCAATCCAGACGTTGCTACCTTACCCCCTTTTGTCATGGAAATCACCAGAATACCATCACAGACAGCAGAGGCTTGCAGGGGAAACATCCATTACAACTCAGTCATTACATCACACTGCTTTTACAACGCAGCTGTAACAACGCACCTGTCTTTACATCGGATGCCATTACAACGCATGCCATTACAATGCATTATAAGGTAAGCAATAGACATTTTTTACTTTTACGGTGAGTATGGGTTTTGGGGTAGATGGGAATAGTATTTCATAACAAGACACGGAGGCTGACATTATGCAAAGTCTTTTATTGCAGCCCCAAGCAGCCGCATACATCACAATAGACTAAGCTCTAAAGAGAACAATGGCAACACATAAAGCCCATGAGACAGCAATAATCTGCCTCTTTTAAATGCGGCTCCAAGACAGATAAGTTGACATCTCCTTTCTTCTTGCTAATATGGTTTATAAGAGATTTTCTGTTAAATACCCTTAATCATTGGTTATCCTTAATGTTTACTTATAACGGAAAGACTGTTGTGGTGTGTACAACCAGCTAGTGATATTCCTAACGTTTTTCTCTAGAATGTGCTTATTTGTGGGAGTGTGTTATTCTTGAAGCGTGGTTACCCCCACCCTTTCCGCTACTCTCCCCCACCGATCTCCAATTTATGGAGATCCTTTTCCTCCCATTCCCTCTCCCCTGAAAACGCAACCGAAAAACACGGTCAATAACCTCCGGCGCGACGAGCGCTCCCTCACGCTAAAGCCCCTCGCCTCTCTTTCCGCTACTGGGGCGAGCGGAACGGTTAAAGCCTTAATCTTCTTAAACCCCCCCCCCCCAACAACGAACGGGGATGCCCCTCGGCGTGCCTCCCCTTTCACGCCCTTACCGTTTGTCCTCTCGCGAACGCTCTTAACACGCTCTTCTGAAAAACACAGCGTGCGAGGGGATTCTTCCCTAAGTCCCGACGGGAACCATTTCCCAAAACTTTACACCTCGCCGCTTTAGAGGAAAGGTCGCTGGCAACACACGCGCTGCGTGTTATTGTTGCACAGGGCCTTTCCTCGACCGCCTCCCACTCGCTCAGCGTTGCCATGACGACGACCGAGCAGGCTCGCGCTAGAACGGTTTGCCTCGACCAAGATCAGCTGCTTTCATCGGATACACGCATTTTAACCCTTAAAAAGAACTAATTTACATATTCCTATAAACAAATAGTCTAAGGGAAACAAGGAATATCACCCTTGCTTTAGAGCATTAACACTTTGCTAACACTTATCTTCTAAGTGACTTCTATATTCCCTGCCTGTCCCTTTCCCAAAAAATGTCAGAATCTGATTCTGAGGGGGCCTCAGCCCCTACTCCAGGTTTGGGTGATGGATCTTTCGAAGCTATGCTCCACATGGAGGTTAAGTCCTGCATGATGGAGAGCCTATCTGAGCTATTGGGTCCCAAACGTCCACTCCCTTTGGAGGACGTCACTCATCCCCACCCTCATTCCGGTGGAAACCAGGGAGGCAAGAGACTTAAAAAAACTAATTACACCAACACCAATATTTTGGGAGGTCTTGGCACCTCAACTAACAAGGGAGGTCTTGGCACCTCAACTAACAGTGGAGGCCTTCGCGCCTTTAACACCCAGGGTGTCCTCGGCGGCACTTCCTTTGATATGGATGATGACACTTCAACTAATTCCTCTGAATTTATTGATGAATATGTCTTTGATCTTAACGATGGTCAAGATCCTCTCGACGAATTTACGGATGAACTCCCTTCTCCCTCCAAAAGCACCATTTTGGACCCCTTGGGAGAGGAAATGCTCTCCCCCCAAAACCTTAAACACCCCAGGAGTTCTGACTGGGTACCCCAGGACCATGTTTCAAAATTTATCAAAAAATGGCTCAGAAATCTTCTTGACAGGGGAACTCGAAATATTCTCAGAGCTGAATGCTCAAGACCTTCCCTCAAAGATAAGGTTTGTTATACACCTAATTTGGACCCAGAGCTTATGAAATTCTTATTTAAACTTGGGCGTGACCCAAGAAAAGGGGTCGAAAAATCCTTTAAAGGATGCCAAGATCGTCTCTTGGACGTTCTTGGACCTCTGACCAGAATCTTGGATTCGGCAGAGGATTCTCACATCAATGGTACTCCTTTGGACACCGAGATGATTAGAGGTTGGAGCCAGAGGGCCATCATCCTCCTGGGGAATGCTAACGCTTCCATTAACTCAGAGAGACGTAGGGTTGTCCTTACCAAAATTAACCCAAAATTGGGAGATCTGGCTGACAAAGAACCCTCAAGAAACCCTAAAGGACTTCTCTTTGGGGAAGACCTAATTAAATCTCTTGGGAAATACGTTTCCACCTTTACCGCTCTTGATAAAGCGCAGCAGAATATGCGCAAGGTCTTTAACAACAATAACCTTTTTGGTCGGGCCGGAAGACGAGGCCAATCTTCCGGCCGTTACAATCAAAGGCCCTTCTCAAGAGGTCGTGGCTTCGGAAGAGGATACCAACAACAACAGTTTAATACCCCGCAATTCTTCCCTCAAAGGGGTAGAGGCCAAGGTAGAGGCAGAGGCTACAGATCACGTGGATCGACCAACTCTAACACACCCTCAGGTGAGTGTTACCTCCCTTCCTTCCCCTTCTTTTCCACTAAAAGTGGGCGGAAGACTCAAACATTTTTCACTGAATTGGCATCTGATTACTCAAGACTCGTGGGTTCTAAACACGGTAAGGGGTTTTATGATAGACTTCACCCATCCTCCTGTTCAAACTTCCCTTCCCAGGAAGATTCACATGTCCTCGGAACAAGAAAAAATTATAGAAGCAGAGATCTCTTCTATGATTCAGAAAGGTGCAATCTTGGAGGTCCCATCCGATCAGCTGGGATTCATAAGCAACCTTTTTTTAGTGGAAAAAAAGGACAAAGGTTGGAGACCTGTGATCAATCTTCGAGACCTAAACAAGTTCCTCACCTACAGGCATTTCAAGATGGAAGGCATCCACCTTCTCAGGGACCTCCTCTTGGAGAAAGATTGGTTGGTCAAATTGGACCTCAAAGACGCCTATTTCACCATACCCATGGCCCAGGCTCACCAACCTTTTCTTCAATTCCTTTGGAAAGACCGCTTGTATCAGTTCCAAGCTCTTCCTTTCGGACTCTCTTCCGCTCCTTGGTGTTTCACCAAAGTGATGAGAGCGGTTGTGTCTCATGTAAGATCAAGAGGAATCCGTCTGATTATTTACCTTGACGACATCCTCATTATGTCTCAAGATCCTCTCCAACTGGTTCGGGACTTGAATTTCACTATGAATCTGCTGGAGAACCTAGGATTCATCATAAACAAAGAGAAATCGTTTTTAACCCCAACAATGTCCATCGAGTTCCTAGGTTTTACCGTGGACACGATGCGCTGTCTTCTTCTTCCCTCGAAAAAAGTTTCCAAAATAAAAAAAGAGATAAGATATGTGCTGAGACATCAGGACTTGTCTCTGAGGGAACTCGCACGACTTTTGGGTCTTCTATCGTCCTCCATTCAGGCTATTTTCCCTGGACCACTCAATTATCGAGTCCTTCAAAGGATAAAAGCGAGGGCTCTGAGGTCCGGACTCTGGTAAGAAGACCGGATTTCCTTAGATCTGGAAGCCCGCTCAGAACTAGATTGGTGGTTAGACAATCTGGAGGCTTGGAATGGCAAAGCAATCTTTGGCACCAAGCCAGAATTTGTCTTGGAATCAGACGCCAGCCTTCATGGCTGGGGAGCCTGTTTTCTCAATCAAAACACGGGCGGCCTTTGGTCTCAAGAGGAATCTTACCATCACATAAACTTCTTAGAACTGACTGCCGGTTTATATGCCCTTATGAGCTTCAGGCATTCCCTTCAAGGGAGATCCGTCCTTCTCAAGATGGACAATATATCGGCCGTGGCCTATATCAATCGTTTAGGCGGAACAAAGTCCTTGGACTTGTCAAACCTAGCCAAGAAACTCTGGATGTTCTGCCTAGAACACAAAATATCCCTCAAAGCAGAATATTTTCCAGGAGAAGCAAACTTCTCAGCGGACTGGAATTCGAGGTTCCTTGTCGACCACAGCGATTGGAAACTGAACCCTTCTGTTTTCAGCACTCTGAACAAGATTTGGGGTCCCCTGGACGTAGATTTATTCGCAAGCAGATTAACTTCTCAGATTCCTAAGTATTTCAGCTGGATGCCCGACCCGGGTGCTCTGGCAGTCAATGCCTTCCTGCAACCTTGGAAAGACGTCCGGGGTTACGCTTTTCCCCCCTTTGCAATGATTCAGAGGGTCCTTCAGAAGGTAAGACAAGAACAATCTTGCCTCGTATTGATAACTCCTTTCTGGACCTCTCAAGCATGGTTCCCAACTGTTCTGGAACTGGCCTGCAGTGTCCCCTTCTTGATTCCTTCACTGGAAGATCTCCTCTCAGACATAGACGGTCACGTTCATCCCCTTATTCTGAACGGGAGTTTGTCCCTTCTTGCCTGGAAAGTGTCAGGAGATCTAATGCAATCTCAGGTCTTTCGGAGTCGGCTTCAGCCCTCCTCAAGGAATCCTGGGCTCCTGGCACACACTACAGATACAACAGTATCTGGAGAATATGGGTACGTTGGTGCCTGGAAAGGGACTTGGATCCCTTGGAGGCCCCTATTGTTAATATAGTCAACTTCCTGGTTGAACAGTTTGATAGAGGTCTGAGTTATAGATCTATTAATTGTTATAGATCTGCTATATCTGCTGGCCACACTCTTATTAATGGTAAGACAATTGGTAAGAATGTTATTGTCTGTAGAGTTATGAAGAGTATCCGTTTAAAGAGACCCCCTAAAGCCAAATATGAGACCCTTTGGGACGTCAGTTTGATTCTTAATCTCTTCAACAGTTGGCCTCCTAATTCCCTTCTGAACAGAAAAAATCTTTCAATTAAATTGGCTACCTTATTGTGCCTAATTTCTTGCAGAAGAGCTTCTCATGTCAAAGCTCTTGAGATTTCAAGACGTTCTTACAATGTCTTTGGCGTCAAGTTTGATATTTTCAGGAGGACTAAAACTATGTCCGATTCTATATTTTACCCTCGTTTTGATCTTTGCCCTAAACTCTGTGTCGTTGAATGCATGAAGGAATATGATCAAAGGATGGCTCTCCTTCGTCCTCAGGGCGTTTCTCAATTGTTAATTTCTTTTGTTAAACCTCATAAAGGTATTTCCTCCACTTCTATTGCTAGATGGATTAAAATTGCCATGAGTCTTGCTGGCGTTGACTTACATAAATTTCAGGCTCACTCTTTAAGAGGCGCTATGGCCAGTAAGTCTCTTTGGTCTGGAGGTAAGTTAGAGGACATCCTAAAGGCTGCGGATTGGTCTAATGCAAGTACATTTGCTCGTCATTATTGTAAACCTATTGAGCATATGTCTAACGTTGTTTTAGAAAGCTACCAACATGCATAATGTAGCCTCCGTGTCTTGTTATGAAATTGCGATTCTCATATTTACATGTCTAGAGAATCTGGATTTCATTAAGGACACAGAGGCTGACATTATCCCTCCCTCCCACCCTCTGGTGGTGGTGAATGTTCTAATTGATATTACTGTTTATAATATCTTTTCTATCGCAATGTTTCATTACGCTGCCTTGTTTATTACATCAGATTGTATTGTACTTTGTTGTATTGTTGCTTTTGCAATCTCCTTTGCCGGAACTTATTTCTGTTTTCCTTTACAGAAAACCCTTGATTCCTACTTCCTTCATGATCTTCGTTGGATTGGATTCCACTCCACCATCCAGTTATTCATCTCTTCACTATCCATCTCCGTTGGATCTGGATTTCGCAGTTCTTCATGAAAAGTTCTTTCTTTTCTGGACTATTCATTTAAAAGAGGCAGAATATTGCTGTCTCATAGGCTTTATGTGTTGCCATTGCTCTCTTTAGAGCTTAGTCTATTGTGATGTATGCGGCTGCTTGGGGCTGCAATAAAAGACTTTGCATAATGTCAGCCTCCATGTCCTTAATGAAATCCAGATTCTCTAGACATGTAAATATGAGAATCGCAATTTTTACCCCTACACTATCCAACAAGTTCCCTACTGTTGCACTCACTGGAGTGGGAATAGTAATTTTTAACCCTACACTATCCAACATTTACCCTACTGTTGCACTCACTGTAGTGGGAATAGTATTTTTTACCCCTACACTAGCGAACATTTACCCTACTGTTGCCCTAAAAGTATTATGCGTTATAATGGTATGAAGTGTAATGGAACGCGTTGTAATTGAATGCGTTGTAATGGTAGTTTTAAAAAATGTGTTGAAATGGCATACGTTGTAAAATCATGTGATGTAATGAAAGTTGCGATGTAAAGACCGCATTGTAAAAGCATGAGTTGTAATTGTTTGCGTTGTAATGCCATATATTCAGTTGGGGGTACAATAGGGTGAGAATCTGACAGTGTGCACTTGCATAAAGTAGTGGAGCACTTTACAAAGAAAGGGACAGAGAGAAGTCAACCCCAATTGAAGGAGGAAGGTGGTGAGTACACACCAACAGTCTTATATAGTGCACCTGACATTTACCCAGGACTATTATGTTGCATATCCCAGCACTGATTTGCAGCACTTATGACTCCTCAAAGAAACCTTCAAGGTACAGGCACTTCCTCCGCAGCTGCTCCGTTACTGCAGTTTGTTTGGAAACTTCTTTGTTCTACCTTGAAGTATCCCCTCCTGGTCGTGTAGGAGCGCCCTGCACCTATTATTTCACTTACTCACTGGACAGTCCATCCATCCATACCTGCATGCCTAGAGAGGGACTCCCATTTACAAACGCTGGAGAACGACATGCTTCTCTATGTTGTGATTACCTCTCTTGCTTGCTATTGCTCCCACTGCCTCCTGTCCTGGTCTTGATGCCCGACAGATGAGCATACTGAGAAATGCCTTCCCCTCTGAGATCTTATATCCTCCTCGAGTTATATTCTTTTCTTTTTTTGCAAAAAAACTGTTTATTTAAAAAAAAAAACATCAGCATTAGCATGACAGTAAAGAGGGAGCAATATGATAGGCATCAGTGGTACAGTAGGTGATATCACAAAATACAATCATACATGATGGAAGGTCTAGGGTGACGGGGGTCATCCAGTGTAGGGGCCAAGGGAGGCTGACATATTTCCCCACGATAGGAGTTCCACGGGCCCCACACACTAGACCATTTTTTGGGACATCCATGTGCAACATATACAGTATTTTCTCTAAACATTGCCCAGTCCAAGTCTTTTTCCCAATCCTGTGCCGTAGGCGGGACATGAGCCCCCCACTGTTGGGCGATATTCCACTTGGCCAGCATTACCCTCAGTGCTACCCACTGTGTCAAGCAAACATTCAAATCAGTTGGTTCCCAGATGTTGAGGAGACACCGACGGGCCTCCACACGGAGCTGCACAGACAGGACAGTATTGATGATGTCATGGATGTCACACCAGTAGGGTTGGAAGTGTGCACATTCCCAAACTATGTGAAAGAAGGTCCCCATCCGGCCACATCCCTGCCTGCAGGCGCCCTCCCCAACCCTTCCCATTCGTACCAGTTGGGGCCCCGTTACATAAATACGGTGAAGAAGTTTTTGTTGGACTAGGCGGAGATGAGCTGGTATTGCTACGACTCTGGGACAGGACACTGCCTCCTGCCTTTCCTCATAATCCATTTCTATGCCATCCCTAGTCCACTTCTCTCGGAGGGCCTGGAGAGGATCTGAGGGATTGTTGACCAACTTTTTACATATCAGGGAAATAGTGCTGTCAGGGAGATGACCATCCAGCACTCTATCCTCCAGTGGGGATGATTCCGGCAGTGTGGTCCTGGGCTGTAAGTGTGTGCGAAGTGCGTGTCGTACCTGTGTGTATCAGAAGCACTCTGATTCGGCCATGTTATATTGTTGCTGCAATGCTGCAAGAGACTTAATATCAGATTTATCCCACAAATCCCTTATACTTGCAATACCTATGAGATCCCATTTGTTGAGTCCCTTACTCCTCCACAGGTCACCCAATTGCTTGGAATCCCATATTAGCGTTGCAAGCGTTAGTGTTCGTCTCCAGCCTAGGTGAGCGCAAGCTGTATGTAAACACAATAGAAGCTGGAGTGAAGTTACACTCCACCACCGGATGCACAGCTTTTTGCGTGAATAATCACCACAGTGACCACTTTATCCACAGTTCAACAATTTTATTTTCATTCCATGTAATCCATTTGATATTCGTTCAACACTACTTTCCATTTTTCAACCTTTCACATATGCGACCTTAATGTATTCAACAGTTCTAGTGCGCAGATATGCCGATCCGGGACTTTTTCTGGCGCATGACGAATCCATAAAACATCCAGAAGTTCATAACTTTACCCAATGCATTTCGGGCTATGTATAGCCCTTCTTCAGGGGTTGCCTATAGATTTAAAATAATTGACATTAGTTTCTATATTTGGTGTATTCAGCCCTATGTACAACGATCTTTCAAATACATCAAACCATTCCTGTCTCGTTTAAATAATCGGCGTATTCCCTCTAAGTGTGCTAAAAACTCGCCTAAAAGTGTACCTGAAACAGCCTTCCCGGTCCGCTCCCATGTTCAACCTCATTACCCATCTAGATTACCCACATCGATATTTCCCTTCTACTAGTTTGAAAACAACCTTTACGTTAATCCATCCCCATAAACAAAAATACCAAAGCGTCCCCGTACCTTCCACATGACACAGCGTGAGTCTCCTTCTCCTCACGATCTTAACTCACCGAATTCAGCACGTTGCACCTGATTCCCTTTAACCTTTTATCCCGTGGCTCCACCACCCTCCGAGCGTGGACCAATCTAAACAAACTGCTTATCTCCGACCTTTAATACTACATGACCCATAAATCCTTACTACAGATGCCTGATTGACCCTAAAGTGCTGATGACCCATGACTCATAAACTAATTTGATGATTCACCTACTCCCCGCTGTCAGAACCTACCCTGGCTACTTTCAAATACAAGAATGCCCCGCCCTCCCTTGAGTGTGTTAAACATGTCGATTAAACAATTAATAAAGATGACTTTCTGAAACATGAATTTGAGGTCATGTATATGCGTTTTTAAACAAGACATTAAAAAACATCTATCAAATGCTTGCATTCTCTTGCGAAGTCCGTTACAGAAACTGACTGTCATAATGTTAATCAAGATCTTGGTTCTCTGCTTCTGGAATAAATAGATGTTACTGCAGACGCACATGTGATTTCCTCCATTGTAATCTTGTCTATGAATGGTCCTCCTTGGGTGCGACTTGGAAAGAGGGCAGTAGGTCCATACAATGAGTTTAAAAAAGGGTTCACCAAGTGCACTCCTGTTTTCAAAATATATTTGTTATCCATTGTTTTTCAAAATTCAAATCTTTAGCGTGCAAACCGGACCACGGCCTGCCCAAGTGCCACGTATATAGCGCAAGCTGTATGCCAGACATGTGCCGCGTGCTTGGTGGGGCCCGTCCGGGGATAGCCCCGGGGCCTAGAGTAAAGGTCCCTCCGGGAGGAGCCACCTATCCATGTTATATCCCGGATCGCAGGGCTGGGCATAGGTGCAGTGGTTAATGGAGGACAGGTGAGACGCCCAGTAATACAATTTGATATAAGGGAGGCTTCTAGGTGAAGTCAAAGATTGGTTTATTGGCTGCAACCAAGGTAACAAGTGTCCTAGAAGTACAATACGGGTATATTCTCAGGAGACTTGACACTTTTACAAAGTCAGGCTTCTCTTCTTATACACAATTTTGGGCTCCAGGCAAAACATTCTTGGTTGTAAAGTAAATCGTTAACATACTTTTAGTACAAAGAGAAAGCAGAGTCATGATGACATGTCCATATTTCACTTCGTGCTGCCTACAACAAATCATTTGGCAAGGCCCAACATTTCATCAGATATCACTGGACCCATAATAAAAACGGGCACCTCCCCACCATAAAGTAAGTGAAGCAAAAGAGTGGAGATAGATGTGAGCGAGATATGGCAGGTGTGCGCGCTGAAATGGTTTTATGGTTTGTTGAGCCTAGATGCTATCTCGCTCGGCCACTGGGAGGGGAACTGACCTAACGAGTTCGGCCTGGGGCAATGGTTCCAACTTGTACAGGTCATGGAAAAGTCGATTAAGGAGTATGTGTCCTTGTGGAATCAAATTCAACTGGATTAAGGCCTATGTAAAGGGCAACATATAAATGGAAGCCAAGGGTTCAGAAGGTAAATGATGATTCCGAGGTGAAATCGTCACTCGAATATGCTGAAAATATATGTACATGATGTACTCGTCATTCTCGGTCTTTTGATTTTAATTCTCGTGTCCAGAATGATTATACGAATCCAGATTTTCAGAACCTCAACCACACTTACCACTATGGTCACTAAACTCTCTGATCTCATGTCTGTGGTCAAGTCTATGTGACAGGAAGTGACTAGTAGAATCTCGGGCCTCCAAAGGTGGACCAATGCTCACCTTAAAGCTGTGGAAACACACTACAACCATCTTCCTGACTGTGAAAAAGACATTAAATTCCTTTGTCATGAAGTTAAACACCTGGGGCCTCATTTATGAGGCCTTGCGTCAGTTTTGCGCTTCCGATGCGTCACTTTTTGTGACGCATCGGCGGCGTAAAACATGCCTCCTGATGCGCACTATTTACAAAGTGACGCATCTAAGCAGATGCGTCACTTTGTAAACCCCTGCGCTACATTATACCTGCGTCAGGTATAATGTATGCAGAGGGGGCGTTCACCCGCAAAAAGCCTCGTAATAGTGACGCAGTGAATTCTATGAGATTTCACTGCGTCACTTTTAGGATGCTGTTGCATCAAAATCTTGCGACTGCCTCACAGCAGGCGTAAGACTGACGCAAGCCCTTTCACATGGGGCTTTCCCCATGTGAAAGGAAGCATTGCTGGAGTTGCGTCACTTTTGTGACACACTCCAGCAATGCGTCACTTTTGCGCCTACAGATACGTCAGAAATACTGACATATCTGTAACTCCTTGCGACATGATGCGTCATATTATAAATATGACGCATCAATCATGTCGCAGGGAGAGCGCAGTGAAAAGTGACGCATCGCTGTTTTCACGCAGCGATGCGTCACTTTTCATAAATGAGGACCCTGGAGGATAGGGCATGGAGAAACAACGGGCCCTAGAGGGCGCTTGCACCTTACAGAGCCATTGTAATTCCAGAGGACCCACTAGGTTAGTTCAATCAATTATCCTGAGACCGGTCACAGCATGTGCACCACACCACCAACACGCCAGAGCAATTCTAATTTCAGCGTGAAAGACGACAGATGCTCTCTTCTTTGAGGGACACCACATATCCCTCTTTGTGGACTTTTCCGCACCCACTAATGTGAAATGGAGATGATTTCTCACCCTCCGACTGCAACACAAAGTTCTCATATATGGTCTTAAGGACCCAGCCTGTATGATGGTGACCACCGATGGTGAGACACAGAAGTTCTACGACCCTGGAGACTTAGAATACTTTTTAGATTCTCTTGACCACTCCTCCCTGGACATCATACCCCATAGGGCTGCAATCCAGACGTTGCTACCTTACCCCCTTTTGTCATGGAAATCACCAGAATACCATCACAGACAGCAGAGGCTTGCAGGGGAAACATCCATTACAACTCAGTCATTACATCACACTGCTTTTACAACGCAGCTGTAACAACGCACCTGTCTTTACATCGGATGCCATTACAACGCATGCCATTACAATGCATTATAAGGTAAGCAATAGACATTTTTTACTTTTACGGTGGGTATGGGTTTTGGGGTAGATGGGAATAGTATTTCATAACAAGACACGGAGGCTGACATTATGCAAAGTCTTTTATTGCAGCCCCAAGCAGCCGCATACATCACAATAGACTAAGCTCTAAAGAGAACAATGGCAACACATAAAGCCCATGAGACAGCAATAATCTGCCTCTTTTAAATGCGGCTCCAAGACAGATAAGTTGACATCTCCTTTCTTCTTGCTAATATGGTTTATAAGAGATTTTCTGTTAAATACCCTTCATCATTGGTTATCCTTAATGTTTACTTATAACGGAAAGACTGTTGTGGTGTGTACAACCAGCTAGTGATATTCCTAACGTTTTTCTCTAGAATGTGCTTATTTGTGGGAGTGTGTTATTCTTGAAGCTTGGTTACCCCCACCCTTTCCGCTACTCTCCCCCACCGATCTCCAATTTATGGAGATCCTTTTCCTCCCATTCCCTCTCCCCTGAAAACGCAACCGAAAAACACGGTCAATAACCTCCGGCGCGACGAGCGCTCCCTCACGCTAAAGCCCCTCGCCTCTCTTTCCGCTACTGGGGCGAGCGGAACGGTTAAAGCCTTAATCTTCTTAAACCCCCCCCCCCAGCAACGAACGGGGATGCCCCTCGGCGTGCCTCCCCTTTCACGCCCTTACCGTTTGTCCTCTCGCGAACGCTCTTAACACGCTCTTCTGAAAAACACAGCGTGCGAGGGGATTCTTCCCTAACTCCCGACCGGAACCATTTCCCAAAACTTTACACCTCGCCGCTTTAGAGGAAAGGTCGCTGGCAACACACGCGCTGCGTGTTATTGTTGCACAGGGCCTTTCCTCGACCGCCTCCCACTCGCTCAGCGTTGCCATGACGACGACCGAGCAGGCTCGCGCTAGAACGGTTTGCCTCGACCAAGATCAGCTGCTTTCATCGGATACACGCGTTTTAACCCTTAAAAAGCACTAATTTACATATTCCTATAAACAAATAGTCTAAGGGAAACAAGGAATATCACCCTTGCTTTAGAGCATTAAAACTTTGCTGACACTTATCTTCTAAGTGACTTCTATATTCCCTGCCTGTCCCTTTCCCAAAAAATGTCAGAATCTGATTCTGAGGGGGCCTCAGCCCCTACTCCAGGTTTGGGTGATGGATCTTTCAAAGCTATGCTCCACATGGAGGTTAAGTCCTGCATGATGGAGAGCCTATCTGAGCTAATGGGTCCCAAACGTCCACTCCCTTTGGAGGACGTCACTCATCCCCACCCTCATTCCGGTGGGAACCAGGGAGGCAAGAGACTTAAAAAAACTAATTACACCAACACCAATATTTCGGGAGGTCTTGGCACCTCAACTAACAAGGGAGGTCTTGGCACCTCAACTAACAGTGGAGGCCTTCGCGCCTTTAACACCCAGGGTGTCCTCGGCGGCACTTCCTTTGATATGGATGATGACACTTCAACTAATTCCTCTGAATTTATTGATGAATATGTCTTTGATCTTAACAATGGTCAAGATCCTCTCGACGAATTTATGGATGAACTCCCTTCTCCCTCCAAAAGCACCATTTTGGACCCCTTGGGAGAGGAAATGCTCTCCCCCCAAAACCTTAAACACCCCAGGAGTTCTGACTGGGTACCCCAGGACCATGTTTCAAAATTTATCAAAAAATGGCTCAGAAATCTTCTTGACAGGGGAACTCGAAATATTCTCAGAGCTGAATGCTCAAGACCTTCCCTCAAAGATAAGGTTTGTTATACACCTAATTTGGACCCAGAGCTTATGAAATTCTTATTTAAACTTGGGCGTGACCCAAGAAAAGGGGTTGAAAAATCCTTTAAAGGATGCCAAGATCGTCTCTTGGACGTTCTTGGACCTCTGACCAGAATCTTGGATTCGGCAGAGGATTCTCACATCAATGGTACTCCTTTGGACACCGAGATGATTAGAGGTTGGAGCCAGAGGGCCATCATCCTCCTGGGGAATGCTAATGCTTCCATTAACTCAGAGAGACGTAGGGTTGTCCTTACCAAAATTAACCCAAAATTGGGAGATCTGGCTGACAAAGAACCCTCAAGAAACCCTAAAGGACTTCTCTTTGGGGAAGACCTAATTAAATCTCTTGGGAAATACGTTTCCACCTTTACCGCTCTTGATAAAGCGCAGCAGAATATGCGCAAGGTCTTTAACAACAATAACCTTTTTGGTCGGGCCGGAAGACGAGGCCAATCTTCCGGCCGTTACAATCAAAGGCCCTTCTCAAGAGGTCGTGGCTTCGGAAGAGGATACCAACAACAACAGTTTAATACCCCGCAATTCTTCCCTCAAAGGGGTAGAGGCCAAGGTAGAGGCAGAGGCTACAGATCACGTGGATCGACCAACTCTAACACACCCTCAGGTGAGTGTTACCTCCCTTCCTTCCCCTTCTTTTCCACTAAAAGTGGGCGGAAGACTCAAACATTTTTCACTGAATTGGCATCTGATTACTCAAGACTCGTGGGTTCTAAACACGGTAAGGGGTTTTATGATAGACTTCACCCATCCTCCTGTTCAAACTTCCCTTCCCAGGAAGATTCACATGTCCTCGGAACAAGAAAAAATTATAGAAGAAGAGATCTCTTCTATGATTCAGAAAGGTGCAATCTTGGAGGTCCCATCCGATCAGCTGGGATTCATAAGCAACCTTTTTTTAGTGGAAAGAAAGGACAAAGGTTGGAGACCTGTGATCAATCTTCGAGACCTAAACAAGTTCCTCACCTACAGGCATTTCAAGATGGAAGGCATCCACCTTCTCAGGGACCTCCTCTTGGAGAAAGATTGGTTGGTCAAATTGGACCTCAAAGACGCCTATTTCACCATACCCATGGCCCAGGCTCACCAACCTTTTCTTCAATTCCTTTGGAAAGACCGCTTGTATCAGTTCCAAGCTCTTCCTTTCGGACTCTCTTCCGCTCCTTGGTGTTTCACCAAAGTGATGAGAGCGGTTGTGTCTCATATAAGATCAAGAGGAATTCGTCTGATTATTTACCTCGACGACATCCTCATTATGTCTCAAGATCCTCTCCAACTGGTTCGGGACTTGAATTTCACTATGAATCTGCTGGAGAACCTAGGATTCATCATAAACAAAGAGAAATCGTTTTTAACCCCAACAATGTCCATCGAGTTCCTAGGTTTTACCGTGGACACGATGCGCTGTCTTCTTCTTCTTCCCTCGAAAAAAGTTTCCAAAATAAAAAAAGAGATAAGATATGTGCTGAGACATCAGGACTTGTCTCTGAGGGAACTCGCACGACTTTTGGGTCTTCTATCGTCCTCCATTCAGGCTATTTTCCCTGGACCACTCAATTATCGAGTCCTTCAAAGGATAAAAGCGAGGGCTCTGAGGTCCGGACTCTGGTAAGAAGACCGGATTTCCTTAGATCTGGAAGCCCGCTCAGAACTAGATTGGTGGTTAGACAATCTGGAGGCTTGGAATGGCAAAGCAATCTTTGGCACCAAGCCAGAATTTGTCTTGGAATCAGACGCCAGCCTTCATGGCTGGGGAGCCTGTTTTCTCAATCAAAACACGGGCGGCCTTTGGTCTCAAGAGGAATCTTACCATCACATAAACTTCTTAGAACTGACTGCCAGTTTATATGCCCTTATGAGCTTCAGGCATTCCCTTCAAGGGAGATCCGTCCTTCTCAAGATGGACAATATATCGGCCGTGGCCTATATCAATCGTTTAGGCGGAACAAAGTCCTTGGACTTGTCGAACCTAGCCAAGAAACTCTGGATGTTCTGCCCAGAACACAAAATATCCCTCAAAGCAGAATATTTTCCAGGAGAAGCAAACTTCTCAGCGGACTGGAATTCGAGGTTCCTTGTCGACCACAGCGATTGGAAACTGAACCCTTCTGTTTTCAGCACTCTGAACAAGATTTGGGGTCCCCTGGACGTAGATTTATTCGCAAGCAGATTAACTTCTCAGATTCCTAAGTATTTCAGCTGGATGCCCGACCCGGGTGCTCTGGCAGTCAATGCCTTCCTGCAACCTTGGAAAGACGTCCGGGGTTACGCTTTTCCCCCCTTTGCAATGATTCAGAGGGTCCTTCAGAAGGTAAGACAAGAACAATCTTGCCTCGTATTGATAACTCCTTTCTGGACCTCTCAAGCATGGTTCCCAACTGTTCTGGAACTGGCCTGCAGTGTCCCCTTCTTGATTCCTTCACTGGAAGATCTCCTCTCAGACATAGACGGTCACGTTCATCCCTTTATTCTGAATGGGAGTTTGTCCCTTCTTGCCTGGAAAGTGTCAGGAAATCTAATGCAATCTCAGGTCTTTCGGAGTCGGCTTCAGCCCTCCTCAAGGAATCCTGGGCTCCTGGCACACACTACAGATACAACAGTATCTGGAGAATATGGGTACGTTGGTGCCTGGAAAGGGACTTGGATCCCTTGGAGGCCCCTATTGTTAATATAGTCAACTTCCTGGTTGAACAGTTTGATAGAGGTCTGAGTTATAGATCTATTAATTGTTATAGATCTGCTATATCTGCTGGCCACACTCTTATTAATGGTAAGACAATTGGTAAGAATGTTATTGTCTATAGAGTTATGAAGAGTATCCGTTTAAAGAGACCCCCTAAAGCCAAATATGAGACCCTTTGGGACGTCAGTTTGATTCTTAATCTCTTCAACAGTTGGCCTCCTAATTCCCTTCTGAACAGAAAAAATCTTTCAATTAAATTGGCTACCTTATTGTGCCTAATTTCTTGCAGAAGAGCTTCTGATGTCAAAGCTCTTGAGATTTCAAGACGTTCTTACAATGTCTTTGGCGTCAAGTTTGATATTTTCAGGAGGACTAAAACTATGTCCGATTCTATATTTTACCCTCGTTTTGATCTTTGCCCTAAACTCTGTGTCGTTGAATGCATGAAGGAATATGATCAAAGGATGGCTCTCCTTCGTCCTCAGGGCGTTTCTCAATTGTTAATTTCTTTTGTTAAACCTCATAAAGGTATTTCCTCCACTTCTATTGCTAGATGGATTAAAATTGCCATGAGTCTTGCTGGCGTTGACTTACATAAATTTCAGGCTCACTCTTTAAGAGGCGCTATGGCCAGTAAGTCTCTTTGGTCTGGAGGTAAGTTAGAGGACATCCTAAAGGCTGTGGATTGGTCTAATGCAAGTACATTTGCTCGTCATTATTGTAAACCTATTGAGCATATGTCTAACGTTGTTTTAGAAAGCTACCAACATGCATAATGTAGCCTCCGTGTCTTGTTATGAAATTGCGATTCTCATATTTACATGTCTAGAGAATCTGGATTTCATTAAGGACACGGAGGCTGACATTATCCCTCCCTCCCACCCTCTGGTGGTGGTGAATGTTCTAATTGATATTACTGTTTATAATATCTTTTCTATCGCAATGTTTCATTACGCTGCCTTGTTTATTACATCTGATTGTATTGTACTTTGTTGTATTGCTTTTGCAATCTCCTTTGCCGGAACTTATTTCTGTTTTCCTTTACAGAAAACCCTTGATTCCTACTTCCTTCATGATCTTCGTTGGATTGGATTCCACTCCACCATCCAGTTATTCATCTCTTCACTATCCATCTCCGTTGGATCTGGATTTCGCAGTTCTTCATGAAAAGTTCTTTCTTTTTTGGACTATTCATTTAAAAGAGGCAGATTATTGCTGTCTCATGGGCTTTATGTGTTGCCATTGTTCTCTTTAGAGCTTAGTCTATTGTGATGTATGCGGCTGCTTGGGGCTGCAATAAAAGACTTTGCATAATGTCAGCCTCCATGTCCTTAATGAAATCCAGATTCTCTAGACATGTAAATATGAGAATCGCAATTTTTACCCCTACACTATCCAACAAGTTCCCTACTGTTGCACTCACTGGAGTGGGAATAGTAATTTTTAACCCTACACTATCCAACATTTACCCTACTGTTGCACTCACTGTAGTGGGAATAGTATTTTTTACCCCTACACTAGCGAACATTTACCCTACTGTTGCCCTAAAAGTATTATGCGTTATAATGGTATGAAGTGTAATGGAACGCGTTGTAATTGAATGCGTTGTAATGGTAGTTTTAAAAAATTTGTTGAAATGGCATACGTTGTAAAATCATGTGATGTAATGAAAGTTGCGATGTAAAGACCGCATTGTAAAAGCATGAGTTGTAATTGTTTGCGTTGTAATGCCATATATTCAGTTGGGGGTACAATAGGGTGAGAATCTGACAGTGTGCACTTGCATAAAGTAGTGGAGCACTTTACAAAGAAAGGGACAGAGAGAAGTCAACCCCAATTGAAGGAGGAAGGTGGTGAGTACACACCAACAGTCTTATATAGTGCACCTGACATTTACCCAGTTCTATTATGTTGCATATCCCAGCACTGATTTGCAGCACTTATGACTCCTCAAAGAAACCTTCAAGGTACAGGCACTTCCTCCGCAGCTGCTCCGTTACTGCAGTTTGTTTGGAAACTTCTTTGTTCTACCTTGAAGTATCCCCTCCTGGTCGTGTAGGAGCGCCCTGCACTTATTATTTCACTTACTCACTGGACAGTCCATCCATCCATACCTGCATGCCTAGAGAGGGACTCCCATTTACAAACGCTGGAGAACGACATGCTTCTCTATGTTGTGATTACCTCTCTTGCTTGCTATTGCTCCCACTGCCTCCTGTCCTGGTCTTGATGCCCGACAGATGAGCATACTGAGAAATGCCTTCCCCTCTGAGATCTTATATCCTCCTCGAGTTATATTCTTTTTTTTTGTTGCAAAAAAATGTTTATTTAAAAAAAAAAAACATCAGCATTAGCATGACAGTAAAGAGGGAGCAATATGATAGGCATCAGTGGTACAGTAGGTGATATCACAAAATACAATCATACATGATGGAAGGTCTAGGGTGACGGGGGTCATCCAGTGTAGGGGCCAAGGGAGGCTGACATATTTCCCCACGATAGGAGTTCCACGGGCCCCACACACTAGACCATTTTTTGGGACATCCATGTGCAACATATACAGTATTTTCTCTAAACATTGCCCAGTCCAAGTCTTTTTCCCAATCCTGTGCCGTAGGCGGGACATGAGCCCCCCACTGTTGGGCGATATTCCACTTGGCCAGCAATACCCTCAGTGCTACCCACTGTGTCAAGCAAACATTCAAATCAGTTGGTTCCCAGATGTTGAGGAGACACCGACGGGCCTCCACACGGAGCTGCACAGACAGGACAGTATTGATGATGTCATGGATGTCACACCAGTAGGGTTGGATGTGTGCACATTTCCAAACTATGTGAAAGAAGGTCCCCATCCGGCCACATCCCTGCCTGCAGGCGCCCTCCCCAACCCTTCCCATTCGTACCAGTTGGGGCCCCGTTACATAAATACGGTGAAGAAGTTTTTGTTGGACTAGGCGGAGATGAGCTGGTATTGCTACGACTCTGGGAGAGGACACTGCCTCCTGCCATTCCTCATAATCCATTTCTATGCCATCCCTAGTCCACTTCTCTCGGAGGGCCTGGAGAGGATCTGAGGGATTGTTGACCAACTTTTTACATATCAGGGAAATAGTGCTGTCAGGGAGATGACCATCCAGCACTCTATCCTCCAGTGGGGATGATTCCGGCAGTGTGGTCCTGGGCTGTAAGTGTGTGCGAAGTGCGTGTCGTACCTGTGTGTATCAGAAGCACTCTGATTCGGCCATGTTATATTGTTGCTGCAATGCTGCAAAAGACTTAATATCAGATTTATCCCACAAATCCCTTATACTTGCAATACCTATGAGATCCCATTTGTTGAGTCCCTTACTCCTCCACAGGTCACCCAATTGCTTGGAATCCCATATTAGCGTTGCAAGCGTTAGTGTTCGTCTCCAGCCTAGGTGAGCGCAAGCTGTATGTAAACACAATAGAAGCTGGAGTGAAGTTACACTCCACCACCGGATGCACAGCTTTTTGCGTGAATAATCACCACAGTGACCACTTTATCCACAGTTCAACAATTTTATTTTCATTCCATGTAATCCATTTGATATTCGTTCAACACTACTTTCCATTTTTCAACCTTTCACATATGCGACCTTAATGTATTCAACAGTTTCTAGTGCGCAGATATGCCGATCCGGGACTTTTTCTGGCGCATGACGAATCCATAAAACATCCAGAAGTTCATAACTTTACCCAATGCATTTCGGGCTATGTATAGCCCTTCTTCAGGGGTTGCCTATAGATTTAAAATAATTGACATTAGTTTCTATATTTGGTGTATTCAGCCCTATGTACAACGATCTTTCAAATACATCAAACCATTCCTGTCTCGTTTAAATAATCGGCGTATTCCCTCTAAGTGTGCTAAAAACGCGCCTAAAAGTGTACCTGAAACAGCCTTCCCGGTTCGCTCCCATGTTCAACCTCATTACCCATCTAGATTACCCACATCGATATTTCCCTTCTACTAGTTTGAAAACAACCTTTACGTTAATCCATCCCCATAAACAAAAATACCAAAGCGTCCCCGTACTTTCCACATGACACAGCGTGAGTCTCCTTCTCCTCACGATCTTAACTCACCGAATTCAGCACGTTGCACCTGATTCCCTTTAACCTTTTATCCCGTGGCTCCACCACCCTCCGAGCGTGGACCAATCTAAACAAACTGCTTATCTCCGACCTTTAATACTACATGACCCATAAATCCTTACTACAGATGCCTGATTGACCCTAATGTGCTGATGACCCATGACTCATAAACTAATTTGATGATTCACCTACTCCCCGCTGTCAGAACCTACCCTGGCTACTTTCAAATACAAGAATGCCCCGCCCTCCCTTGAGTGTGTTAAACATGTCGATTAAACAATTAATAAAGATGACTTTCTGAAACATGAATTTGAGGTCATGTATATGCGTTTTTAAACAAGACATTAAAAAACATCTATCAAATGCTTGCATTCTCTTGCGAAGTCCGTTACAGAAACTGACTGTCATAATGTTAATCAAGATCTTGGTTCTCTGCTTCTGGAATAAATAGATGTTACTGCAGACGCACATGTGATTTCCTCCATTGTAATCTTGTCTATGAACGGTCCTCCTTGGGTGCGACTTGGAAAGAGGGCAGTAGGTCCATACAATGAGTTTAAAAAAGGGTTCACCAAGTGCACTCCTGTTTTCAAAATATATTTGTTATCCATTGTTTTTCAAAATTCTAATCTTTAGCGTGCAAACCGGACCACGGCCTGCCCAAGTGCCACGTATATAGCGCAAGCTGTATGCCAGACATGTGCCGCGTGCTTGGTGGGGCCCGTCCGGGGATAGCCCCGGGGCCTAGAGTAAAGGGCTCTACTAAAGGTCCCTCCGGGAGGAGCCACCTATCCATGTTATATCCCGGATCGCAGGGCTGGGCATAGGTGCAGTGGTTAATGGAGGACAGGTGAGACGCCCAGTAATACAATTTGATATAAGGGAGGCTGATACCTCCGTCATACCAATTCAGGGAAAGTTTGCTAAGGGCGATGTGAGGCTTACCGTTCCATAGTAGGTCCTGTTGGAGACTTTTGATCTCTCGGAAATATGACATGGGTATCGGGTCCATAAAATTCTGATGGGCTTACAGGAACCGGGGTAGGGACATCATTTAAAAAAGGGCCGCTATACCTAGCAGGGAGAGGGGAAGTGACTTCCACCTGGCGATATCCTTGCGCAGCTGGATTAGAGGGGGCTGGAGGTTACGGGAATAGCGAAGAGGGGGATCCAAAGAAAGGAAGATTCCCAAATATGTAAACCCTTCGGTACAAGTTTGCAATGGGCACACACGCGGTGGGATCGGAGGCTCACCTGCCACTATGAACAGGAGGTATTTGCTACAGTTTATTGAATAACCGGAGTAACATCCAAAGATCGTGAAGATCTCCAAAACCACTATAAAGGATCTCCTAGGAGAGGACAAATACAGAAGGATATTGTCCGCGTAAAGGGAAATCCGGTCTTCTAAGTCTGAAGACCAACACATACCCTCAATCATTTGATCTTGACGTATCCAAACATCCAGCAGCTCAATCGCTAGGGCAAACAGCAATGGGGACAGGGGGCAGCCTTGGCGGGTCCCTCTGTTGTTAACCACTACTTGGGCCATAGGTTGGGAATATAGTAACTGCACCCATTGAATGAACTTGGGACCAAACCCCAGCTTCTCCAGAACTGCCCATAGGTACGGCCATTCAACGGTTTCAAAGGCCATGGCTGCGTCCAAAGTAACTATAACTGCTGGTTCCAATATAGAGATGATTCAGAAAAGGGGGTGGTGATGAACAGAGTGCCTGTATTAAGCAGACCACTCTTACCCAGTCCAAAGATCAGGGCTTGATCCATCACCGTTTTTTAGCGCACTGCACCATCCCAGCTCAGAACTTGGCTATATGCAAATTAGTCTGTTCCTGTCCCAGTGCATGATGGGAACAGGGCAAACCAAACTACCAAGCCAATTCTTATACTGGGAAGGAAACAAGCTTCCGGGGACCGGTTTCTGCCATTTCAGGCGTCGTCGGCCGGCTTGCTTGAATCCTGATGGTGCAATGAGCAAGGGACTCACATCTGAGTATACCCTTCCACGCTTATGGTGGACAAAAATGATTCAGAAAAGGGGGTGGTGATGAACAGAGTGCCTGAATTAAGCAGACCACGCTTACCCAGTCCAAAGATCAGGGCTTGATCCATCACCGTTTTTTAGCTCACTGCACCATCCCAGCTCAGAACTTGGCTATATGCAAATTAGTCTGTTCCTGTCCCAGTGCATGATGGGAACAGGGCAAACCAAACTACCAAGCCAATTCTTATACTGGGAAGGAAACAAGCTTCCGGGGACCGGTTTCTGCCATTTCAGGCGTCGTCGGCCCGGCTTGCTTGAATCCTGATGGTGCAATGAGCAAGGGACTCACATCTGAGTATACCCTTCCACGCTTATGGTGGACAAAAATGATTCAGAAAAGGGGGTGGTGATGAACAGAGTGCCTGAATTAAGCAGACCACTCTTACCCAGTCCAAAGATCAGGGCTTGATCCATCACCGTTTTTTAGCTCACTGCACCATCCCAGTTCAGAACTTGGCTATATGCAAATTAGTCTGTTCCTGTCCCAGTGCATGATGGGAACAGGGCAAACCAAACTACCAAGCCAATTCTTATACTGGGAAGGAAACAAGCTTCCGGGGACCGGTTTCTGCCATTTCAGGCGTCGTCGGCCCGGCTTGCTTGAATCCTGATGGTGCAATGAGCAAGGGACTCACATCTGAGTATACCCTTCCACGCTTATTTTGGACAAAAATGATTCAGAAAAGGGGGTGGTGATGAACAGAGTGCCTGAATTAAGCAGACCACTCTTACCCAGTCAAAAGATCAGGGCTTGATGCATTACCGTTTTTTAGCTCACTGCACCATCCCAGCTCAGAACTTGGCTATATGCAAATTAGTCTGTTCCTGTCCCAGTGCATGATGGGAACAGGGAAAACCAAACTACCAAGCCAATTCTTATACTGGGAAGGAAACAAGCTTCCGGGGACCGGTTTCTGCCATTTCAGGCGTCGACCCCCTTTTCTGAATCATTTTGTCCACCATAAGCGTGGAAGGGTATACTCAGACATGAGTCCCTTGCTCACTGCTCCATCAGGATTCAAGCAAGCCGGGCCGACGACGCCTGAAATGGCAGAAACCGGTCCCCGGAAGCTTGTCTCCTTTCTGGTGAAGAATTGGCTTGGTAGTTTGGTCTGCCCTGTTCCCATGATGCACTGGGCCAGGGACAGACTAATTTGCATATAGCCAGGTTCTGAGCTGGGATGGGGCAGTGAGCTAAATAACGGTGATGGATCAAGCCCTGATCTTTGGACTGGGTAAGAGTGGTCTGCTTAATTCAGACACTCTGTTCATCACCACCCCCTTTTCTGAATCATTTTGTCCACCATAAGCGTGGAAGGGTATACTCAGACAAGAGTCCCTTGCTCACTGCTCCATCAGGATTCAAGCAAGCCGGGCCGACGACGCCTGAAATGGCAGAAGCCGGTCCCCGGAAGCTTGTCTCCTTTCTGGTGAAGAATTGGCTTGGTAGTTTGGTCTGCCCTGTTCCCATGATGCACTGGGCCAGGGACAGACTAATTTGCATATAGCCAGGTTCTGAGCTGGGATGGGGCAGTGAGCTAAATAACGGTGATGGATCAAGCCCTGATCTTTGGACTTGGTAAGAGTGGTCTGCTTAATTCAGACACTCTGTTCATCACCACCCCCTTTTCTGAATCATTTTGTCCACCATAAGCGTGGAAGGTTATACTCAGACATGAGTCCCTTGCTCACTGCTCCATCAGGATTCAAGCAAGCCGGGCCGACGACGCCTGAAATATCAGAAACCGGTCCCCGGAAGCTTGTCTCCTTTCTGGTGAAGAATTGGCTTGGTAGTTTGGTCTGCCCTGTTCCCATGATGCACTGGGCCAGGGACAGACTTAAATGCATATAGCCAGGTTCTGACCTGGGATGGGGCAGTGAGCTAAATAACGGTGATGGATCAAGCCCTGATCTTTGGACTGGGTAAGAGTGGTCTGCTTAATTCAGACACTCTGTTCATCACCACCCCCTTTTCTGAATCATTTTGTCCACCATAAGCGTGGAAGGGTATACTCAGACATGAGTCCCTTGCTCACTGCTCCATCAGGATTCAAGCAAGCCGGGCCGACGACGCCTGAAATGGCAGAAACCGGTCCCCGGAAGCTTGTCTCCTTTCTGGTGAAGAATTGGCTTGGTAGTTTGGTCTGGCCTGTTCCCATGATGCACTGGGCCAGGGACAGACTAATTTGCATATAGCCAGGTTCTGAGCTGGGATGGGGCAGTGAGCTAAATAACGGTGATGGATCAAGCCCTGATCTTTGGACTGGGTAAGAGTGGTCTGCTTAATTCAGACACTCTGTTCATCACCACCCCCCTTTTCTGAATCATTTTGTCCACCATAAGCGTGGAAGGGTATACTCAGACATGAGTCCCTTGCTCACTGCTCCATCAGGATTCAAGCAAGCCGGGCCGACGACGCCATGGTCCCCGGAAGCTTGTCTCCTTTCTGGTGAAGAATTGGCTTGGTAGTTTGGTCTGCCCTGTTCCCATGATGCACTGGGCCAGGGACAGACTAATTTGCATATAGCCAGGTTCTGAGCTGGGATGGGGCAGTGAGCTAAATAACGGTGATGGATCAAGCCCTGATCTTTGGACTGGGTAAGAGTGGTCTGCTTAATTCAGACACTCTGTTCATCACCACCCCCTTTTCTGAATCATTTTGTCCACCATAAGCGTGGAAGGGTATACTCAGACATGAGTCCCTTGCTCACTGCTCCATCAGGATTCAAGCAAGCCGGGCCGACGACGCCTGAAATGGCAGAAACCGGTCCCCGGAAGCTTGTCTCCTTTCTGGTGAAGAATTGGCTTGGTAGTTTGGTCTGCCCTGTTCCCATGATGCACTGGGCCAGGGACAGACTAATTTGTATATAGCCAGGTTCTGAGCTGGGATGGGGCAGTGAGCTAAATAACGGTGATGGATCAAGCCCTGATCTTTGGACTGGGTAAGAGTGGTCTGCTTAATTCAGACACTCTGTTCATCACTACCCCCTTTTCTGAATCATTTTGTCCACCATAAGCGTATAAGGGTATACTCAGACATGAGTCCCTTGCTCACTGCTCCATCAGGATTCAAGCAAGCCGGGCCGACGACGCCTGAAATGGCAGGAACCGGTCCCCGGAAGCTTGTCTCCTTTCTGGTGAAGAATTGGCTTGGTAGTTTGGTCTGCCCTGTTCCCATGATGCACTGGGCCAGGGACAGACTAATTTGCATATAGCCAGGTTCTGAGCTGGGATGGGGCAGTGAGCTAAATAACGGTGATGGATCAAGCCCTGATCTTTGGACTGGGTAAGAGTGGTCTGCTTAATTCAGACACTCTGTTCATCACCACCCCCTTTTCTGAATCATTTGGTCCACCATAAGCGTGGAAGGGTATACTCAGACATGAGTCCCTTGCTCACTGCTCCATCAGGATTCAAGCAAGCCGGGCCGACGACGCCTGAAATGGCAGAAACCGGTCCCCGGAAGCTTGTCTCCTTTCTGGTGAAGAATTGGCTTGGTAGTTTGGTCTGCCCTGTTCCCATGATGCACTGGGCCAGGGACAGACTAATTTGCATATAGCCAGGTTCTGAGCTGGGATGGGGCAGTGAGCTAAATAACGGTGATGGATCAAGCCCTGATCTTTGGACTGGGTAAGAGTGGTCTGCTTAATTCAGACACTCTGTTCATCACTACCCCCTTTTCTGAATCATTTTGTCCACCATAAGCGTGGAAGGGTATACTCAGACATGAGTCCCTTGCTCACTGCTCCATCAGGATTCAAGCAAGCCGGGCCGACGACGCCTGAAATGGCAGAAACCGGTCCCCGGAAGCTTGTCTCCTTTCTGGTGAAGAATTGGCTTGGTAGTTTGGGCTGCCCTGTTCCCATGATGCACTGGGCCAGGGACAGACTAATTTGCATATAGCCAGGTTCTGAGCTGGGATGGGGCAGTGAGCTAAATAACGGTGATGGATCAAGCCCTGATCTTTGGACTGGGTAAGAGTGGTCTGCTTAATTCAGACACTCTGTTCATCACCACCCCCTTTTCTGAATCGGTTCCAATATAGAAGCCGTCCTGCCCAAGACCCCGTGAACCCTGTGTAGGTTCAGTGCTGTGTTACGGTGCGGTATGAAACCGGATTGGTCTGGGTGGACCAAGGACCCGATCACCATCAAGAGGCGAGTGGCAAGGAGCTTAGCCAGGATCTTGGGCTCTGCGTTCAACCGGGATATCGGTTGGTAAGAACCACATTCAGTCTTGGGCTTCCCTTCCTTGTGAATAGTAACTATAGTGGCAGTACGCTGGTCTAATGGTGAAATGCCCGCTTACCTCGAGTCCTCGTACATGACTCTCAGGTATGAGGCCAATTTGTCTGGTTTCAGCTTATACAACTCAATCGATAGCCGGTTTGGGCCAGTGGCTTATGGCAGTCCCACTTCTCAGGGTGGGCTAAAGAACGGTGATGGATTAAACCCAGATCTGTTGACTGGGTGTGAGTGTTTGATTGGTTCAGATGCTCCGTCCATCACCACCCCCTTTTGTACCGCTTAGTCCCCCCTCTCCTGCCTTACAAAGCATCACTGTGGAACAATGTGACCTTACTTATAGGCGGTAAATTTTCTTCCGGGCGTCCTAGTAAGGGACGGGCTTGAAAGTTATAGACGAACTATATAGCAACAAGACTTTTCAACCAATCTGAGTCCTGAGTCTGGAATTTGGACTTTGGGTCTCGGATCACTGGAGGTTTTGCCAACTGGAGCACTGCCTCTGAACAACAATAGGGGTTTCCCTAGATGACTTCCCCCATCCCTGTCCTTTGCTATCTTTAAACCCTGGGCCATTTCTGAAGGCGGTCTCCGAATTATATGACATGCTCATTAAAGCCGCAACATCAACCGTCACCTTTAGCACTAT
Source organism: Lissotriton helveticus (assembly GCF_964261635.1). NCBI lineage: Eukaryota > Metazoa > Chordata > Amphibia > Caudata > Salamandridae > Lissotriton > Lissotriton helveticus. The sequence continues at coordinate 1,107,493,579 of NC_136068.1, forward strand.
CAGGCGTAGCTTGCAGATGACGCTCAACACAGTTTACTCCTGCAGAACTTGGCCTCCCTTCTCCTTGACCATGAGGTAATACTTTGTGAATCTGGACTTCAATTTTTATATTTAAAAATCCTCCATTGTTGGTATTTGACAGCCTGGAATCTGAAGAGGGGTAAGCTGCCGGTGCATGGCCTTTGCTGGAGATGTAATTCCTATCATTATACTCTGATGGCTTCTACGCACCAGTAATTGACGACATCCCTTGCAGTAGCCAAACTTTACATTCTCCACTACTGGGAACAGCCCTACATCCCGACATGCAATGGTTCGCTCATTGCGTTGCGTAGGGAGGCTGGCAATGCACAGGTCACTTACAGGGTCAATGATAAATTGGATATCTTCAACACAATTTGGGGTGATTTTTTTTACTGCTGACGCTTTTCCCTTCTTATTTATTCTCCATCCTTTGACTGCACATTCTACCAACCGATGCACAGCCGCGCCTCCCGGGACTGTGGGTTGGTTGTCCCCACTCCTCTGCCTTCTCGGACCTGCTAGGTAACCGCCTGACTGGTGTTGGGAGTGATGAGAATTACACACCTGTGCCTCGTCTTTTGGCCCCCACCCTCCCCCTTCCCATAAGATGCCTTTTCCAGAGGCTATTATTTCCCCCCTTTTTTGTACCCCCGTCTTATGATTGAAAATTCTGATAAACAAAGATAAAAAAAATACACTGGGTTGTTCAGCTAATGAATGACATATACAGAGGATCGTAAGGAAACCTAGAAATGTTACTGAGTAAAGAAACATCATGAACATTGTTTCTTTGACAGAGCACAAGTATTGCATTACAGACAGCACGTAATGTGCTATCTTTACAATGATTTTCCTGAAATGGAAAAAAAAACACTAGCACATAGAGAGAAAGGCTTGCTCACATAAAATAAACATGCACTAGCAATTCAGCAATGCAAATTCAGCAAATATGCATAGCTTTCATTGCAAGCTAACTGAGGCCTGGTCACGCTAACTGAACCACGCCCAGATGAGGAATTATTTTTAACTAGTAGAATCTTGTCTGCAAGTAGATTCGCCTACCATCATCTCCACCTCATTCTTTTCTTCACCAATATTCTTTAATTGTCTACTTTAGACTTCCCACCCATCAAGTTTCTATAACTGGAAGAAAGTTGAATGTTATGTATTGGTGGTCAGGGGCATGTCACTGACAAAGAGACAGGGCATGGTACATAACATATTGACTGAATGCACAATTAACTATGACCCTCAATATAACACATGGTTAGACAAGCAGAAGTATCAAGACGTAAAATTAAAGAGAAGAATGGATGGTGTAGAGAGTTCACTGAAAGAAACATCCACATAAGGTTTCCACGCAAGACTTACAAAGAAATCTCCCCACACCAGGAGTCTGAAAGAGTTTGTCGACAAAATACAAAATAGCAGTTTGTGAATCATAGAGTCAGGTGTTTCCATGGTAAAAGTTAATGGAGGCTAGATCCTACATAAAGGGAAAGACTCAAATGTATATATGTTTCGAGTAATAGCCAGTAAATTTGTATAACACATGTAGGTGACAAGTTGAGATCGGGAGAGCAAGAGAGAGTGGTCCACAGATCAAAAGAAATGTAAACAGTTTCCACCGAGTAAGCTCTTTTTGGTTTTTCACACTTCGGGAGACAGAATGCAAAGGCAGATCAATGTCAAAGATGGAGCTTATGGTGGGAAAGTTTAGCCTGAGCAAAAAAACATGACTGAAGCAGGTTACAGTTACACTAATGCTGTCGTAACTTCACCATCTTGTGCTAAATTATTTGTACAATTTAAGACGCTATGAGGTTAATTAATCTATTCAGTTCCTTTTTCACATCAGTTTCATGATAAAAACAAAAAAATCAAGATGTATGTCTAGATATCGTGGCCTATTATAGAACACTTGAGCAGTGGCATAGATGTTCAGGGGACTAGGGCTCCCTGGTTAACAGCATGCTGTATGCCCTGAAATGCTTATCCATCCCTTCTAATCAAAGCAGGTCTTGCAGTCTGGGTAGAGTCTCAAGAGGATGGAGAAAAGCCACGTTCCCATCCCGAAATAAACCCACCCCATACAAACATGGAATTTACTCCTGCTTTCTTGGAGAGATGTTCAGACACTAGTGGGAGGCAGGATGTGGAATTTTATATGACATGTTTAACCAAGATAGCGTCAAATCATTCAAACAATGTAAAATGAAATTTAGCATCTCTGAAAGTGATAGGCAGCAATTCTTACAGATGAGGTACTGGGTAATGTATGCCTCCTATTAAGTCACAGACAGTAGCGAACTCAACCTGATAATAAAGGTTTGTGAGGACTCCCCTAGTACCCGAGGAACGGTCTCAGGATGATATTTGTTCCTAACTAATTTTTATGGTAAAGCCCTTGGGTCTTTAAGACTTAGGGCCAAATGTACCAAGCTCCCCTTTTGCGATTCTCAATTGTGATTTTTCACGAATCGCAAGTTGAGAATCGCAAAACGGTATTAAGTAAAAAATTGCAATAAAATAGCGATTCCGTAAAAATCGCTATTTTCATTGTGACACCCCAAATAGCGATTCCTTATTTAAAAAATTGCAATTTTGCGAAATTCGCAAATCTGAGAATCGGAAACTAAGTTGCAGCTTGATCACATCACAACCAGGAAGTGTGACTACCCATGCTGCACCTGAGTTTCTGAAGCACAATGAGAGAGAAGGAGTGCGAGTGAGGGAACTCTGCAGTGCTACAAACAATGGAAGCCACTGGAGACATGGCCAGCCAGGACAAACAGCAGCAGGGGAAAACACAGAGGAAAAGAAAACAAACATTTTCATAAACTGAGATGGAGGTCCTGAACAAGGAAATGGTGATAAGCCATGAGCACCTCTTCTGTAAAAAATCCCTCCGTGTGCCTGAAACACGCAAGGGGCGGATTTGGGCTGATATCCAGCGCAAAGTAAATGCAGTCTGCATCACTCACAGAACGTATAAGATTTAAGGAAGCGCTGGGTAGATAAGCGCCAGCGCTCCAAGGAGAAGGTGGCTGCCATGTTGGATCAGGCCAAGACGACTGGTGGAGGGACCTCCATTGCCACTGACTCCACACCACTAGAGGAACTGGTTGAGGGGACCCTGCTGCCAGAGAGTGTAATGGGCGTGGCCGACCTGGACAGCTCCGACCCCCGGGTACCAAGACAAGGTAAGAAGCATGCCATCACACCCCTGATACCCCCCAACTACCGCCACACACCCAGGAGCGACCCAGGGGCAGAACAAAACTAAAAGTCCAGTACAGGTACACAAGCACACACAGCAATGCATTATGGGAGATGTAGTCACATGCACATTACAGTTGTGCATTTACACCTAGCCAGTCCCTAACAGCATGTGCACATCAGGAAAGGCAAATTTCAGGACCCATGTAATCCCAAACAGTGAAATTTAATACATGACAAGAGCAAGTCAGAACAGATAATTAATGTGTGCTTTTACGTCCACAGCACCATCTGTAACACAGGAAACAGTCAGTGGAAGACAGGACGATTCCCTTAACACACAGGCAACAGGGCAAGAGGAGGACACAGAGGAGACGGACAGACCAGTAATCCCTCCAGAACACCGCAGGTGGAATGTAGTGCTACCACTGCCCCCGTTGGAGGATGAAGGCCAGGACACCGATGGCGATGTCCAACCAGTCCCAGCACAGCCAGAGCCACAACACCGTGCTCGAGCACATGCTGATCCAATCCCGCCAGTTCCATCTAGGCGCAGGGCACGTGCATCCACCAGTGCAGCAGACCCAGGAGAGGACACAGTATTCGGCGGACTGGAGGAACACATGTTGCAAGTACAGCCCCTGCAGGCGAAAAACATAAAATCACTACAGAGGCAAATCAGGGTTGGCTTCAGGGGCATGACGGGTGTCCTCGAGGCACTCTGTGCGGAACTAAAAGCAGTTCATGCTGCCAGGCGCAGGGAGATGCGGCGCATTGATCTCTACACCCAGGTGGTGAACCGCCTGTCTTCAGCAACACATGTGCTGTCAAGGTGCAGCATCTGTATGCAGCGTGAGGTGGCACACAACAGCCAGGACGCTGCAAGGGCCCTGGTACAGGTCACATCTGCTGTGGATGAGCTACGGGCAGTTCGCACTACTGGGCCAGGAGTCCTAACTCCAACAGATGAGGATGCACAATCAGGCAGGAGCAGGATCACCCGCCAACCCCCAATGGATAGGCGCCATTGTAAGCGTAACAGTAGGCCTACTAGGACAACTGAGGAGGGCACTGTGCAACCCCAAACAGGGGCTCCGACCCGACAGCGCTGCATTTGAGGTGCATTAACTTGGACCAGTAGATGGGTGCAGCAACCCACTTTACATGGACACTTGCTCCTCAATATACAATCGCACTGTGAGACTAACATTTGCTGGACATTGGGAGAAACATTGTGTGGTACTCAGGCTCTGTGCCGTCATTCATCCTTAAGTTAAGGAAATAAAACACAGTCTCACAACCAATATTTAGCATTGTGTCATATTTTCTTATCTAGAAATAGTTCCGTGTAATCTCATCTCACCTCTGGCGCCTAGCAGCTGCACCAATTACACCGGCTGGCATGCATCCTGGAGCTGGCCCCTCCTCATCTGATGAATCCGATTCACTGAGCTCCACCGGTGTGCCTTTCCTGGTGGCGATGTTGTGCAGCATAGCACATGATACCACTATCTTGCAACAGGTCTGGGGGCTGTATTGTAGTGCCCCTCTTAAGTATCCCGAAGGTCAGCTCAATGGTGCATCTGGTTGCTATGTGGGCACTGTTGTACCTCCGCTCCCCAGCGTTGGCAGGATTCAGGTAGGGAGTCAGTATAAACTCATGGACCGCATACGCACTGTCACCTGTGGGGTGGGAGGAATATGGTTAAAAACTGTCCTGCACATGCTATCCTTAACTAGTGTGTCCTCTGTACAAATACATTTACCTAGTAGGTATCCCTCACCAAACTCCCCACTTGTGAGTCGACGGTGTATCCCACTGTGGTGGAAGATGGAAGCGTTGTGTGTGCTGCCTGGGTATTTAGCGACAATGTCGGAGATGATGTGTTTGGCATTGCACACCTCCTGTATGCTTAAGGAATGATAGGATTTGCGATTCCTGAACTCATACTCATTCTGGGAGGGGGGGATATGGCGACATGTGTCCCATCTATGCATCCAATGACGTGGGGAAATTGTGCTATTTGATAGAACTCCTGCTTGGTCTGGTCTAGTGCCTGTGGGGTGCTGGGGAAGTGGATGTGGTGATGCAGCCTCTGTACCATGGCATCAAGGAACGCGTGGAAAAAGCGTGACACTGCACTCTGTGACACCCCTCCTGCTGAGGCTACCACCCCCTAGAAACTACCTGATGCCAAGAGGTGCAGTGAGCACAGGACCTGGATGTGGATGGGGATGGTGTGTGTCCTGCATGTGGGGTGTTCAAGTATATGTTTGAGTTCCTCAATTAAATCAAGGATGCTCTCTTCATCCAGCCTGTAGTTTGTATGGATGTCCTCCTCAGTCCGCTGTAACAGGGTTATGCGTGCACGGAAGATCCTTTCCTGGCGTTTCCTCCTCTGTGCAGCAGCTCTGAGTTGCCGCCTCCTGGCTATCACATACAGCCCAGCCATTGTGAAAAAATGTGTTGCATTGTGGGACTCCTTAAAAAGTTTGCACCTGGTTACTACCTGCTCACACTTGGTGGTAATTGCGATTCTCAAAAGTGTGAATTTCGTGAAATCGCTAATTGCGATTTTTTCATACATTTCATTGCGATTTCTTAAAATGCAATTTTTCAATTTGCGACTTTTGCAAACTGAAAAGCGCAATTTTGAAATTCACATGTATATTCGCAGAATTATTAGATCGCAGCATTAGGAATCGCTATTTTTCGATTTCTTATTTTAGCGTTGCAAGAATGTCTCATACATCGCGTTTTGCGAAATTTTACTCACAAACGCTGTTTTTTGCGATTCGCAGCGTTTGCGAGTAAAATTTAGTTTCATACATATGACCCTAAATGGGCAAACTAACTTAGCAAATTTACAAGAGCATCGCTCTTCAAAACTCAGACTATAAGATGTTATACCAATAATATATGATGCCTGATTTAGATGCATTGTAAAGTGCCTACGACTTTAGTATACACAAAGTTACTTTTCACTCAGAGAAAAATAATGACAACAACCACTTAGACACAATTGATCACAAAGTATGTGTAAAAACAGTTAGAATCGCTATCATTTAAAACTCTAAGATATGATAATACAATATAAAATCCTTTTGCAACAATACATTTTGTTAAAATACAATTAAAATCACTCTAAATTAGAACCATACAATAAAAAAAAGTGCAATATAAGAGTTCTTCCTCTAGCACTACTGTTTCTAATCCCTGATAAACTTGCTATAATACCTGAGACTGGTCTCAAATGTTCCAACGTATCCTTCTATATAAACCAGTTGCTTTTGACGTAACACTTGAAAAATCAATGAACATAAAAAAAATACTCTGCTGCATACTCTAATTGTTCTTTGTGTAAAATGTTGGCTATTGAGTGTGATATGACCTTATTATACAGATGACAATGCAACATAAAATGCTCCATATCCTCTTTTTCCCCACAGGAACATTTGTCTGAGGACGCAGGGTTTTTTCTGCAATTGACAGACTTCAGAGGCAGGCAGCCTCCCTTGCTAATACAAACAGCCTTATTTCCTTCTGGTTGTCTAGGAGAACAAGATACTGTTGGGTATTGTGGGATGGATAGCACAGGCCAATATGGCATCTCTGGAGAAAATTGCTTAGGGTTTCTATTTTGTGTCTTTGATTTAAGCTGAGAAATTGCATGCTTATAATGTCATTTATTTACCTTCTTGCGGGTCAGCAAGTTCATGTTCGCTGTTATAGACAAACCGTGGGGCATATTACCAAGGGCTATTATCGCCGCCTTAGCGCGACTTTTCCCCGCTAAAGCGGCGATAATTTTATCGCCCTATTACCTAGCTGTCGCTAACACCAGTTAGCGAGAGCTAGTAGGAGATAGCGATCATCTTGGGGCCCACTTTGCATGTCAGCAATATTTATCGTTAATGACATGCAAAGTGGGCGTGCCGAGATGTTAGCGACTGGAAACAGTCGCTAATATCGCTATCTCCAATTATCAACAAAGCCTTACTTTTGGAAATATTCGCGCTAAGCGCGAATATCTCCAAAAGATAACGCCTGCCCAGAGCAGTTCTTAGCCATGTTATCCAATGGAAGGGGGATAACATGGCTAAGAGCATTGTCATGATAATGCATGAATAGCGCTGATTTTTCAGCGATATTCATGCATTTCGCAGGATTTTTACCGCTTTTGAGATAAACCTTGATAATATCAAGGTATCTCAGCGGTAAAAGTCCTCGGTGCACGGCGATATAATTTTAGCCGCTAACCATGCATAGCGATAATTATCGCTATTGCTTGGTAATATGCCCCCAAGTCTCTTGGCTTCCTTTTCTTATTGAGTTATGAAAAATGTTTTTCGTATTCATGGAGAAGAGTTCTTTCCAGGCATGATCCACTAAATTTGTGCCTTACGATCTCAATCCTTCAAGTCCATACTTAATCAGAGCCATCGGGCACCTAGTTTCAATTGAAGAGTAGCCAATGTCCGATTCTAATGCTACTGTTGATATGTTTGATGGCAGTTTGAACAGAGATTTCCAAAACTTTCTCTCAAATCGATCTACGCCTTGGTGGACTTGTCCAATAGCTCTGCTCAGTACACGATTTGGCTTCTGATATTTGCCTAGAAGACTTTATCAATAAAACTTGAGAACCGATTACCATGTGTGCGTGCTAATTGTAGAATGGCATTTGCAGTGGCTTCTGATTTGCCAGTAGTTGACCTTTTGGGTGGTTTCCCGCTTATAGTTCTATCCATTATCACCCATAGAAACTTAAATGATGCCGATTCTTTCAGTTTAACTAGATTTATAAAAAAAGTATACTTCCTTGACGGCTTGGTTCTAAAATTCATTATCTTAGTCTTCCCTTTGTTGATTTTTTATTTGTTTATTTTACAGTAATCTTCCTCAGCTGCTATCTGTGCTTGCAAGCCTTTATAGGTTTTTCAAGTTGGAATCATCAGCATAAATCAGGGAAGGGACCTTGATGCTGTTTACTGTTGGAATGTCATCTGTAGCTTTTCTAACTTTGTGGTTCTGATCGTTCGTATACAGGGAAAAAAAAATCCGGCCAAGAGACAACCTTGCTTGACCCCTCAGTTTGTTTATATTGTTTTGCTGCTAAACCCTATGTGATTAAGTTTTCCTGGGAGGAAGATCCGCTATACAGCAGTTGGATTAATGCCAGGAGCCCCAGATCAATGCCCATTCCAGTTTCTCCCAGGTTCAATTACTTGGGACCAAATAAAAGCCTGACGAGAAGTCAAGAAAGACCATACACAGGGGCATTTTGATTGCTGTACTAAATTTGTAACGTGAATATCTGAACAATTGTCGATAAACCTTTACTATATCCTCATTGTATTGGTGAAATAATACTCCCATTGATGACCCTTTTATCCAGGGCCTTTAAAATCAGTTTGGAGAAGATTTTGCAGTCTATGTTTATTTATTTATTTAGAAGCTTATAGAGCGCGCAGCTACCCCCAACAGGGGTGTCCCGGTGCTTGGACAGGAGGAGGATGGGAGTACACTCAGCGGGTTTACGCACACTAGAGGAGCCAAGTCTTAAAGTCACGTCGGACAATAGATTCAGATTTGGTCAGCCGCAATGGCAGAGGCAAGCTGTTCCAGATTTTGGCGGAGAACACCGCAAAGGCTCTGCTGCCCATTCTAGCGCGGTAAAAGTGGGGGGGGTGACAAGGAGGCGCAGATGGTTGGATCTAAGTGCACGGCTAGATTGTGCATGCTTAAGTGGAGCTCTAATGTAGGTCGCCCGTACCCTGCAGTGATCTAAAAACCAAAACCATTGATTTGAATTGGATGTGTTTGGTCACTGGAAGCCAGTGAAGCCTCTTCAGGTATGGGGAGATTGAGTGGCGATAAGGAATATTATATATAAGCCTAGCAGCCGCATTCTGAACAGTCTGTAAGCATCTGATCAGGTACGCAGGGGCCCCACCATACAGATTATTTGCATAGTCCAGATGTGAGGTGATCAGTGCGTGGACAATGGTCCTGCGGGTGTCCCGTGGGAGAAAGGGGAACATTTTTTGGATCATGTGGAGTTTACTGAAACAGGCTGCAGAGACTTGATCGATTTGATTTTGACAGGAAAGTTCGTTATTGAACTGAAATCCCAGATTTCTGGCTGATGTCACTGGTTCCGAAGGAGGGGTTCAGTTCTGATGGCCACCAAAAAGGAGGAGGGGGAGGGCTGGTTCGATTGAAGAATAGCACCTCCGTTTTATCCGAATTGAGCTTGAGGGTATTAAGGGCCATTCAGGAGGAAATGTTCAGCAAGCAAAGTCTAAAATTTGAGAAGGTTGCTTCGGAGTGGTCCCTGAATGAAAACACTAATTGGGTGTCGTCAGCGTAGGAGATTACTCTGACTCCACAAGATTCTACTACAGTGGCCAAGGGGGACAGATAGATATTAAAAAACAATGGGCTAAGTGCGGAGACTTGCAGGACACTGCAGTTCAGAGGTTTCTCCTCGGACACAAAAGGCTGAAGGAAGACCTGTTGAGGTTTTTTAAAAACAATCTGATCGAGGATAGAGGGGTGCCCTGGACCCCGAGGCTGAGTAGTCTCTCAATCAAAATATCATGGGAGACCGTATTGAATGCCATGGACAAGTCAAAGAGCACAAACATTGCTGCATCGCCTATAGCCCCGCATTCACGGATAGTTTCCAAAACCTCCAGCAGTGCAGTCTCCGTGCTATAGCCGGATCTGAACCCGGATTAAGAGTCATGTAGCAGGCGGCCTTATTCAAGATGGGTGTCTACTTGCTACTGGACTATTTTTTCAAGAACTTTGGCAGGTTTTGGTAGGTGGGGGATGGGGCGATAATTTTTAAAAACAGAGGGGTCAGCATCTGTTTTTTTCAGGATAGGTATCAGCATGGCCTGTTTCCAGGCACAGGGGAAGATTCCAGACTGTAATGAGGAGTTCTATATGGAGTTCAGGGGCGAGATAATGAGGGGGGCTACTGAGCTAAAAAGTGAAGCCAGGCACAGGTTCTTAGGAGAGCCAGATCTACAGGCAAGCCATTTTTGAAGAGCAAGCTCGGTAGAGATAGGGGCAAGGAGGTAAATGAGCCGTGATTAGTAACTCCAGTGTTTTGGACCAGGAGTTTCTGTGTGGGGCAGAACTGGGAGAAGATGTCCAGAATTTTATCACAGAAAAAATCTGATAGGTCATCGCAGAATTCCTGAGTGGGGGGAATCATACTGGACAGAGCAGCAGGCTTAGTAAAATCTTTGACAATTTTTAAAAGGGAGTTGGAAGAATTACTGGCAGAGTTTATATTCTTAACATAGTAATCTTTCATTTCAGCTCGCTTCAGTCTATGAAAGTTATTGATTGAGGCTCTGTAGATCGCTTTGGCCTCAGTATTGTAAGTGAATCATTAGCTTCGCTGCAGTTTTTTGCACTGGGGGTGAACCAGGGGGCGGGGGTTTATGTCTGGTGGAGACTAATGGTTGGATAGGGGCAACCTTATCGAGTGCAGAGGAGAGCTAGAAACATCAAAATCCAATTCCCCTCTTCCCTGCGGCTGGGAGCCAGAAAGGGCAACGGCCAAGGTGTTGCAAGTGAGTTTGCACCATTTTCTGCTACGATCCCGAGAAGGGGATGTCTGAATGGAACGGGGGAAGGAGGTCATGCTAGATGGGATTAAAAAATGGTCCGATGAGGTAAGAGGAAGGGGGGCGGCGGTGAGAAGTTTAGGGTTCTTTTTGAACAATAGATCTAAGGTGAGTCCAGCCTGGTGAGTGGGGCATTTCACCCTTTGAATTAGATTAAGGCCATTCAGGGTATCCACGAGTGGGCCGGCTTTAGCGCAACAGATATCATCAAGGTGAAGGTTGAAATCGCCAAGAGCAGTGAAGTGCACGTGTTTAAGTGAAAGTTCAGCCACTATATCACATGTTGATTACACTTATTGGTCTAAAAGACTTTTAGGTCATCTCTTTGGCCCTTCTTGTATAACAACACAGTAATCCTTTTCTGCCATGAATCTGGGCAGTTATTTCTCACTATGGTCTCTGCAAAGACATTTCCAAGTATTTCAGCCCACCAGTTGATGTCTACAAGAAACACCTCAGGGGGTACCATGTTAGGACCCTGTGCTTTCCCCTTAGTAAGTTCTTGTATGGCTCTCTTCACTTTATCCTTTGAGAAGGCCACCAGAAGATTAACATTTGGTATCCTGGTCAGAATTCCCTCAATATTTAGAGTGGTGATTGGGTACAATTAAGCATGGGCGTAAAATCCGTTCCGCTCGCGGATTTTCGGTAAATTCGCAATCCGCGAACTCTCGCGAACTTACCGAAAATTCGTAAATCCGTGCGAAGCGGATTTTTTTGCTTGGTCGCACTTGCCAACTAGCATACTATACAATTTCGCGGGAGTAAACACTTGCGAAAACATAGATGCGGCGGGCAGCGACAATCTCACAATTGCGAGATTGCAAAATTTGCAATTTCGCACAAGAAATCCACCAGCAGGCAGCATAAACCTTGAAAATTATGATTTTTATCAGAATAACTCCTCAGGTTGACATTTGCCTGCACTTTTTTTTTGCAAGGAGTCCATTTTTGGGGGGGGGGGGGGAGTGGGAGAAAGGAAGTGCCCCACAGTCTCCAACTTCCTGTTCCTGTCCAGCAGGCTCCTCTCAGTGCTTTCTTCATGTGCTGGTCACTTTGATTTGAATCTTGACCTGGAAGCACTCAGCAGGTGCAAAAGTTCAATCTTATCATTAGTAACCATTCCCTGTAGTGCTTCCTGAGGGGCCCCTTAAGAGTTCAGTTGCCTACTTGCAACTATTCTATGACCCTGCTCTGACCCTCACAGCAGGCTCAGAAAAAGCAATTACAGATAAGGAAGCAGGTTCCAGCCAGGAAGTTCAAATTCAGAAACACATTAATCAGCCCCTAATTCATTTATGTCAGTTGAGGCAGGGCAGGTGTGCTTTTCCACCCATAATCTACAGTGATGAACTAGAGGGTGGCATGGGTGAGCCAGAGGGTGGCATGGGTGAGCCAGAGGGTGGCAGTGGTGAAACAGAGGGTGGCAGTGGTGAAACAGAGGGTGCTGTGATGAACCAGATGTAGAAACAACATGTTCGCGACCGTTGCTACCCGAAAAGTAAGTTTGCGTTTGCGAACTGGTACAAAATCCCCGCGAACTGGCAGAAATCCTTGCGAACACAAAAAAAAATTAAAAATCTGCAAATTCGCGAGAGTTCGCGGATTTTGCGGATTGCGAATCCGTAAATACGCAATTTCGCGGATTGCCAATTCGCAAAATCCGCCCATGCTTATACCGTACAATATATTCTGAACATTTTCAATACGTGGAGTTGAAGATTTTGTAAAAATGTTTTATCAAAACTTCTTCTGAGATGTTGGATTCGCGGTGGTTTCTCCTTACTGCAGGACCTTTCCCAATCTACCACACAAAAACATGAATGTCCTTCTCCAGGATGGTTTGTTCTAATTCCTGCCACATCCTGGTCGATAATTCAAGTTTGTATTCTTTATTCGGGCTTTAAAGCTCACTCTTATGGCCCATATTACCTGTCGAGGGAGTTCTCTGCGCAGGGCGGTTTGCAATTCTGTTTTCTTTACTTTATATTCTACATTGAACCATCCAACTTTGTGGGAATTTGTTTTTACCTTCGTGTTTTTAAACATATACCTTCTTGAGACGATTGGTGTTAGTGATTTCAGTAAAAGGTCATAAAGTGGTAGTATGGCTGTGAACCCAGGGCTGTTCAGTAACTGATTTTGTAAGTTGACTGTTGTGAATCTATTTGCCACTCTACGTGTAATTCAAGATTTTCATTCCATCTGATTCTGGTTTGTCATCCCAGATGTTATTGAGCTCTTGGATTTCTATAGGTGCTAGAGCCATATTGTTTTTTAGCCCCAGGCAAAGGGGATTATGATCGCTCTCTAACTTCCACTGTACTTTCATATTTCCGAACCTACTCCAGTTGGCGATCTTAATCAGGATGTAGTCGATTACAGATTGTGCTCTACGGGCATTATAGATGGGCACATCATAGTATTCATTTTCTAAATATTTACGGGCTGAAATAAGCCACTAGAACTTCTCCATCATTTCCCCAATCTTCTGTGTTGCAGTTGAAGTTGCCAATAATATAGGTGAAAACCGTAGTCCACCAGGGCAGATATGATGCTTCCTTAATACATTATAGAAGGTGAATAACCCCAGCTATATTTTTATGTTGCACATAGGTATTTATTATTATAAGACAGCCACGGCCGGCAGTGGGAGGAAATGCAAGGCGGTGACATGAGGATGGGGAGGGGCAGGGTGGGGGGTAGTAATGTATGGATTACGGAGTTTTATAGGTAAGTAGACATTTAAATAAATAAAACGAATTTTGTTGAGTACACTGCATCCCAAAATGCGATGCAGTGCGTGCAACGAAATTCGTTTTATTTATTTAAATGTTTACTTACCTGTAAAACTCCGTAATCCATACATTACTACCCCTACCCTGCCCCTCCCCCTCCCCACGTCACCGCCCTGTATTTCCTCCCACTGCCGGCCGCGGCTGTTATTAGAGTTGAGTTATCTGAGAATTTAATATCAAGAACCTGATTGTTTTCATGCATTTCCTCTCTTACATGTTGGCAAGCATCTTTTAGTTCTACACAATATCTACAGTCCTCTGTTGTTTCCTGTTTTCTCAGATTTTTTTGCACATTTTGTGTGATAAATATAGCCTTGTAATACCCACAGTGATGAGTCCCATGTTTAAAAAAAAATCTAATTATATCATGGGTGTTAGGAAATTAAAAAAAGAAGTCAGTGTTACCCTTTTTGGAAGTTTCCTGCCAAATTCAGGAGATAATAGGGTTTTTGAAATCCCATCTTTTGGGTTCAGGATCCCCCTACATATGTCTAATAGCTAGTCATTTTTTGTGTGAATTGGTGGGTCTATAGTATATGGTGCCTAAGACTTGTTTTTGTGACAAGCCCACTTCAAGCTCCTTCTTTGCTAGTCTAGAAAGTGTGGGACCTTGGATGTGTTTTCTAAGGGAGTGGCATCATTCTGTCTATGCCCCCCTGAGATTTATACTTCCTCGTCAAACGTTGGCATTAAAAAAATTGATTTTGTATTGATGACTTTGTTCCTGAGTATATTAATATTCAGACATCTGCTTTGGTCTGTACTATCAGGTCTTTGAGGATTATAATTTCATCGTTATTAGTGTTGTTTGCAGAGACTTCTGATTCCCCTGCCTTGGATTAGGGTCAATCACATTTTTGGAGCCAGAGAAAGGATTTACTAGAGGTATAGTCCTGCTCAAATACTCATTACCCTGTACAAACTAGAATGCAACTAGTGCTGCTACCCAGACTGGTTTGGTGGTGTCTCATGATCTGCAGGTCGTTCTTCTTTAGTGTGTTATCACCTAATTTATCGATTAGCCGTTTATATGTTTTGTGTTTCAGTGCTCTTTTCTGTGGCATGGAAAAAAGAACTGCAATAGGGCATTTTATTTAGAACCCCTTTTTGATTAACAGTATATTTCCTCAATGTTTGTGGCTGCAAATTGACCTCTGAGTGGTGTCCTAAGAATCTTGGGAAGTTCAATTTCGTAGCCGCTTTCACGCAGTTCGCAGGCATGTCTTTCCCCCAGGTGGTATCCACAAAGGTGAATTTTCCTGTGGGGTCCCGTTTAAAATTTCAAGTTTCTCAAAGGAAAAGTGTGAGGGAGTAACAAACGATTCCTCTGTGACATTCCGCTCCCTTAGGGAAATTCCTTGAGATTGTAGATCTAGGGTGAGGGAATTTGCCACTTTGTCCCTTGCAGTAGCTATTGTCTTTGAGAGCTCTCCATTTGCTTTCTCTCTTTTTGTGTCCTTGCCTATACCTATTCCACCCATGGACACTGCTTCACCAATAATCATCGCCACAGTCATCGCTATTATATTTTACTTTTTTATCTTGTCGCCCCCTGCTTGATGCAAGGGGGCTTGGCTCGACTGGTGTAGATCTCAGCGCCACCTTTGACACCGTCTCTCACAGCATTCTGCTGCACCGTTTGGAGGAGATTGGCATTGGGGGGCTGGCTCTGCAGTGGTTTTGCTCCTTCCTCGACAATCGTTCTTTTTGCGTGGCCATCCCACCTTATCAGTCCAAACTCCAGCCTCTGGCCATGGGGGTTCCGCAGGGATCCTCGCTGAGTCCCACGTTATTCAATCTTTACGTGAGACCGCTGGCTGAGGTCGTTAAGCAGTGGGGCTTGACTATGGTCTCATATGCTGACGACACTCAGCTGGCGGTTACTCTCAGTGGGTATGCGGAGCTGGATGCCCCAAGGTTTCAGAATGGACTGAAGGCGGTGGCCAGCTGGATGACGGCGAATTGTCTCCAGCTTAACGCAAGTAAGACAGAAATTATGATTGTCGGTAAGAGAGCGGAGCTTTGGGGGGACAGGTGGTGGCCGTCGGAATTGGGACCATCTCCGACTCCGGTCTCGGAATTAAGAAATTTGGGAGTCTGGCTGGACTCTAGCCTTAGCTTCGTTGGCCATACTAAGAAAACCGCAGCATGTTGCTTTGGTGTTCTCCGGGGCTTAAGACCTGTCCTCAAATTCTTTGATGCCCCGACCAGGCAGCTGGTGATTCAGGCGACGGTAATCTCCCGGCTTGATTACGCCAGCTCTCTCCTGGTGGGGGCTAACCAGGCAGAATTCACTCGCCTGCAGCGCGTCCAAAATGCTGCTGCCAGAGCTTTGTGATACTGTTTTGAGACGCCAGCCTTTGTGGAATAAGGATACGAGCAAAAAGAACAACACGCTGGAACATTGAGCCCTCGGGGAAGTACGTTAACTCGACTTCACCCGATGATGCTGCTGCACAAGTAAATAGGTGCTTTATTCCATCATTTCACTGGGACTTAGGGGTCGATTAGGATCGCGGACGGACTTGAGTCCGTCCGCGACCCCTGAGGAGGAGGGAACGTCCGCATGGCTGCGGCGTTCCCTCCGATCAAATTAGGATGTGACCGCCAGGGTGGCGGTCACATCCTCTATCACTAACATTGCGGCGGGTGCAGCTTCAAGCTGCATCCGCCGCAATGTAAAAAATCCATGCACAGCATTTGCGTGCACAAAGCGGCAGGCACCGCGCGGTGCCTGCTGCATTGTGCACGCAAATGCAGGGGGGTACCATAGGTACCCCCCATGTGCACCCCCCACCCCACCTTCACCCAGGGGGCCCGCAACGGGCCCCCAAAGTGAAGGTCCGTATGCTTTTCCACAGCGGTAAAGCCGCCGCGGAAAAGCATATATTTTCAGACATCCTAATATGCCTGGCGGTGTCTGATAGACACCGCCAGACATGTTAGTGCTTTTCCGCCGCGGTCGCCTTCCGACCGCGGCGGAAAAGCGGCGGACAGATTATCAGACCCACCAGCCATCCTAATTTGGCGGTGGGTCTTTGGAGTCTCCGCCGCGGTTTTTCCGCATCCTCCAGGCCGGCGGACACTTCCGCCGGCCCGGAGGATGCGGAAAAACCGCCATCCTAATCGGCCCCTAAATGTGGATTTGTTTGCATTAATAAGAATCTGTTGGTCCTGAGGAGAACCCCGAATTTGGGGGTTCGAAACGCGTCGACCTGTTTTGGCGCCTTCTGTCAATTGTAAATACAGTGTAAAATATACTGAAAAGGAAGGGTTTCATTAAAAAAAACTGCCTTCTGGAACTATATTCAAATTAAGAAGCTTTATCATTTATATGGATAGATTATCCATTGTTTGGCATTAGGCCCATATTGTTTATTTTGTATGTTAGTGATGGATGTCTGAGTTGGCCAGTGTGGGAGTTGGATGTGTTGTAAATTTGTATATTGTATTGTAATTTGTACCTTTATATATTGTAATGTTTGACCAATGTATTATATTTGTACATATGCAAAAATAAGTTTTTTGACTCAAATTTTGAAATAAGGTTCCACTAGTGCAAAAATAATTAATAAACTAGTGACGTGAGTCTACACACGGACCGTTACGTTTCTTTTCATAATGGTTTGCCTGAATATATTGAAGTGACATCCAGTACTGGCATTTTCATTGTTCTATAAAAAGCCAGAGCGATAGTTGGCTTGCCCAGATTTTGCCCCGTCGCTAACACCCTTCGCTCCCTGCATTGGTTGCCGGTGAGGATGAGAATTCATTTTAAGGTCCTATGTTTGGCCTTCAAAATCTTGAAAGGCACTGCCCCCCAGATCCTGACCAATCTTTTATCTTTGTATGTCCCGACACGCTCTCTCCGATCCTTGGGCCAGGCCCTCGCCGTGGTCCCCCGGTTCAAGCTCTGTCGTGCCGGGGGCCGATCCTTTCGAGTGAGAGCCGCGGCTATCTGAAACTCTCTCCCGGTTGAGATCCGTTTGTTGGAGGATCTTCTGCAGTTTTGTAAGGCCATCAAAACTTTCCTGTTTTAATTCTGCCCCATAGTCGTTCCTTTTTTCTTGTTCTTGCTTAGTGGTGTTATGTTCTACCTTGTCTGGCGCCAGGACGCTCCTTTGCTGGAGCAGCTGTGCGCTTAATAAATAACTGTAACATAACATAACATAACCCCATGGTCATTATGGTGTACCTGTGCCTATGTCACCAGGAGCTTAGGTTCAGCTAACATACTTGAACAATAAAGTAGTAATTGTTGGGTGTGGGATTGGTCCGCCGTTTGT
The DNA here is from genome assembly GCF_964261635.1 of Lissotriton helveticus. Lineage (NCBI taxonomy): Eukaryota > Metazoa > Chordata > Amphibia > Caudata > Salamandridae > Lissotriton > Lissotriton helveticus. The sequence goes on from NC_136068.1 coordinate 1,107,511,553, forward strand.
TGTCAATTGTGTTGCCCACTGGGTGGTGGCATATTTTTTCAGTGCCCAGCTGTCAGAGTCCAAAGCCTCAAGCACTGTCTTCTGGCACCCAGGCCAATACTTTAGTAAGTATGTCTGGTTTGACTGTTATTTTCCCTGAGGTGGTATAGCACCACATCTTTTTCATGCACCTTCTCTTTTACCTCAATTTCCTTAGTTGCCATCTGCTTCTGCCCTCGCTGATTTCTGAATATGTTGCTGCTACTCTTATACCATTGGCAGTACATTTTTGAACTATTAAACACCAGGTACAAGTCAAAGCAGTCAAGAAGCAATAAAAGCCACAGCTGAAGTGCAAAACAGTGAAAGCACAGAGTGTGCAACATAGAGTACAACAGTAGGCTCAAGGAACTCAAAAACCCTGATAAATGTGAAAGACCTATAATAGGTACTGTGAGAATAACCAGGCTTATTACACCCCTCCTGCATCCCGGTCCTGGTTCAGCAAGATCTGCCATTTGGTTAGTCTCAAACAGAACAGCCAGAACCACCTTGTTACACCACTGCAGAACCGTAATTCCACACTCCCACGTGGGCACCCAAGCACACCAGTCATGGAATGCAGGGTCCGAGGAGATTGAGGAAGGTGGACAATCAACTGCTTGTGGCAGTAAGAGAAGTGAGTGACACACTGATACAGGCAGATGGAGGACAGGTGAATAGAGGAGCGGGCAAGAGCCAGCAAAGCCAAAAGCCTTTAGGGAACCGCGGAAGAAACCACACGGAGCGCAGTTGAGCAAACTGCACTGGCAGCTACCCCAGGCACTTCCACCCTGGACTGTGCAGCCACGGTGTCAGATTCCTGAGTGTCTCACTCAGATCTACCCAGCCATGCCCAGAGTCGGTTGGCTGTGCTTGGGGGAAAGTGGATCCATGATTAATATCACGTGGAAATGATCTTGGATTACCCCCTTTTGGAAAGAGGCCTTAAGCCACACAAAAGGGGACATTGGCTATGAATTGTAGCAGGCCCAGGGGTGACCCTATGAGGACAAATAAGGATGGCCATGGAAAACCTAACACCCTTTAATTGGATGTGGTGTGGCATTAAGGATCTGAGTGCCACAGGCAGATCCTTAATAGAGCTGCATTGGAGGAAAAAGAATACACCTAGCATTGCACATGGTTTGGGAAACTTTGTCAACTGATGCTTTTGAGCAGCTTTTTCATGGCCTTAACCACACAGATAAGAAATGTATACAAACATTTGCACCTTTGTTAACATATATGTCCAGATTTAAGTTTAAATGTTTTGAACCAACGAACTTGAGAGCATTGAAATTGTTCACAACTTTGGATTGGAAGGTTCCAGAGACACTCTGCCTCACCGGGGGAGACAGGATAAACTAATACTGTATTTATGCAAGGTGTCTCTGAAAGCAGTGGATGCTACGATTGTACACATAAGTGTATCCAGTGGGAAGGGGAGAAGAAGGGAAAGTTGAAATTGTTGTGGCTTCATTTTGATTGGCTTTTGTAACTACTGCTACCATGTGGTCACATTTAGGCCCTAGTAGGCACACCACCATTTTATATGCTCAAATTTTAAAGTTGCCATATTTTCTTAAACCCTGACATTGGACACACATTTGCTTGCATACTTGTACAGGTCAATATTCTCTGAAATGGCTTTGCCTACGTTTACACTTCTTCGTAACAATATTATCAAGTGCCCTGAACTTTCTGCACAATGGCTAAGTTCACTAAGGAAAAGGCTGTTGTTTGTTATTGTCTGCTTGGCAACTGAGTTATCACAAAAGAATGAATAATAGCGGCTTACATGGGGCTCCGGCATGATTACATGAGTACAGTTTGCTATATAAACAACATCACTCATTTGATGAGGCAGAGGAGAATTTTGCTGACACTGCTGAGGACACCCCTATGCGGGAATTCCAGCCCAGTCCTGTTTACCACCTGCAAGAGATGATAGCCTATTCTCCACCAAGACGGGCTCCCTAATGACACTTATCCTCAGGTTTCAGATGAATTAGATCACCCTTCAGGTATTATGGGTAGCGTTAGAAAGGAGTACAAAATATAACAGTACTTATATGCAAGAATGCATCCTATGTACCAGCACAATGGTGGAATTGCTTATCTTCTTCACCATTTGCCTAATGCTAATCACACTCTACTGTTTTCTTCTATTGATTATTGCAGCGCATGTATTTTACACAAGAATCATAATGCTTCAATAAATATTGAAACACCTTGTTGTGTTTTTCTTGTGTATCTCTTTGGGTATGCATAATTTACCAAAAGAAAGGCTTCAAGATCTGTTACCACGATTTCCTTGGTGAGTCAGTGATGTCATGTTCTGAGGTTGCATATACCACCTGTTATCTGACTGCAGTGAGGGGTTCAGATGGGGCGCCGTGAACTAGCAAGGACTAAGGCCAACATATCCCGATGGTGTGCGTAGAATTAGTGTTGTACAGTTTTGATGTTTAAGTTGTCCAACAAGCACACACTTTTACTGAGAAAATATGAACCATATGACACTGCCTCTCACAAAATATCAATAAAAAGACAATGGTAAAAAACATCACGATCATATTGAGTTTCCTAATTTTGCATCCTCAAAAAAGGCTTTTTAATCATGACCAAAGTTCCATCCCTTCAAAAAATATTTGATCATAATTTGTGTATATGGCGTGTTAATGAATTCACATATTTTATCTGTTCCTGTACATGAACAGGCATGTTCGGAACATATATGCAGAGTTCTACACCTTCTAAAACACAAACATCTGCTTTAACAGTCAGGACAGAGTCAAGACCCATTCTATTATGTAAAATCACAGATCATTGAGCCACTTATGCATGGAAATGAAGTTTGCCACCTCCTCCAACACCTTAGGAACACAGCATATTTCCTAAATGGAGAGTGTCATTTTGAAGCTTGGATTCAAGACTGAGAAGAATCTGGCGATTTCTGAAATGTTTTTGCTCTGTCTCCATTGCCAGAACAGGAGGTTTCATTAGCAAAGGACAGAGAGTAAGAACAACATTAGCAGGAACAGGATCAGCCTTTAAACAATCACACATATGCCCTGTAACAACAGGCATAGTAAGTTTCAGTTTGGTCAGCAGTGCCACTATGGTTAAAGAGTACAGCAGAAGGTGCCTTACGACCAATAAGAGTAACACAGGAGCCCCAGTGATCCTGATCCCTATTATCTAGAAGGAACAATAAGATGACTTACACCTGCATAGGCACTTTATTTTTGAATATGACAAACAAGCTACGTGACCATGCCTTAGCCTGACCAACACACCTTTTGCAACCTAGACATAAAAAGGTGACTAGTTTTGGTAGTCTATAATAGTGCAGCTACAGCATGAGATACAGCAACCGTGAGAGTATTTTCAAAAACCTCAATAAGATGGCCAGCAGATGAAACTGCACACAGGCATGGAGTCAATCCTGCCACCACAGCTTTGACAGTAGAGTAATAGTAAACAATTAGTTTATGAATAGCGTCAAAAAGAAATGGAAGATGGATATCTTTCTCCATTCGAGATGTTGTGACTTATATATAGAACACATGGAAAATAAAGTTCCAACTTTTTTTGTAAGTGTTTTATCATTGCTGGTCTAATGCAGTGAGATAATAAAAGGAGTCAACCCTGCACTGGTCCATGGAGTCAGAAGGAGCCAACAAATTATCAATTTACCGAACCAAAGTGTACCCTCACGGAAAAACAATGTCGTTTAGATCTTTCTGAAGTGCTTGTTAAAATATAGATGGTGATTTAGTATACCCCTGGCAGTATGAAGGCGCAAAGTAACTGACTATTGATACAAATAGAGGAAAAGGTAAAACATAGATCAATGATAGCAAACCACTTGGTTGTCATGTATGCATGACAGATTAGTAGTTGGGTTCAGTGCAGCGGGAAAACTTGGCAATACAACTCCATGTAAGGCACTTAGGGGCAGATTTATGTTGCCTGACGCATCTCTGCAAATCAACAGAGATGCGCCGGGAAAGATGCGGCACGCAAGTTTATCCTTGCGCCACCCATGATGCTCCGCATTTACAATGCGGCGCACCATGGCGCAGGAATAAACAGATGCGTGTTGTATCTAGGGCGTGAAGTTGGCTCAGTGCTGTAGTTGTGCTCACTGCGGCACGCAACTCCAGCATTTTCCAACTTGCCCAATTTGTAACGTGGTGCGTCAAGCCTTACGCATGTTTCAAGCAGGCGCAGGGTTTTGACGCATCAGCATTGGTAAAGTGACTCCGTGAAATCTTGTAGATTTCACTGAGTCACTTTTCAGGGGCGTTCCTGCGACAGAACACCCCCTGCATGGAAACACCCACATGAAACCAGACGCAGGTTCATGTGGCGCAGGGCCTTACACCATGACGCATCTCCATAGATGCGTCACAATGTAAGTATGTCGCAACATGGCGCAGGGTTTACACCACCGCTGCGTCACAAAAGTGACGCAACGGCAGCGCAAAAGTGGCGCAAGTCCAACCTAAATCTGCCCGTTAATGTTTGCACAAAATTGTAGGTGTCTTTACCATAATTTCTGCTAGTCAAAATGGGGGCACTACAGATGGTTTCAGCAAGTACCAAAAGCTTTTGCTTTATTTGAGCAGCAATAACAGGGCGAATTCCTCCATCAGGCAGTGCTATGCAGCTCAGCTTTTTGATTAGATTCATCCTACTACTGACTGGATCAGTCATTAAAATCTAAACCATATCGCTAGCATATAAAGAACACAGAGAAGATGAAACTTGGTCTAATATATCACCCATATTTTCTGTTGGAGTAATCAAAGTATCATTGGTTTGCGAAGAATCATTTTTTCCTCACTGCACAGGCAAAAGTAGCATTTTCATTTTCAATAGACATTAAAAATAGATATCATCACTAGTACAGAACACAGTATTACAGTCATGTTACACAGAAGTTCTCTTTGCAGCAAATTTGCAGGAGAGATGAGAATAGGAAAGCATGCTGGTTGGTGATTGGACTTAAGGAAATAGAAACAACATTAGTAATATTGTGAGCAGCATGGGTGCTAGAAAAGCCAGCTGACTTAACGGTTGTTTTGTCACAGAGAGAAGGAGTAGGGAATTCAGAGGTTTTTAGAGGTGATCGGTTAGCACTAGTATTGATTAGACATCAAGCGGGGGTTCCGTTAAAGATACATCTCACACACTGCCATGTCTACTCAAGAGGGGTTAGAGCATGTACAAAGCAGGCAGCTCCCTCTGGCACTCTCATTTCCAGTGCCGTAGCTGACCACAATTGAAATACTAGCAGTTACAAGGAGAAGCGAACTCCTTCCTTCCTCGTTCTTGTTTTTTCCCACTCTCCCACCTCCCATCCAATGATCCACACTATCCTACACGCTCATTTTACATCTCCATTTCTCCCTCACAGAGTCCCTCTGACCTTTTGTTGGGAGGGTTGATGTTACAGTGATATTAGTTTAGTTTCAGTGGATTCTCTCTTACACCCGTGACCTGCAACACAATGATTTGCTGTAGAAAACAATTCTTAAAGAATGTTGTTTTGCCAAATAATGCATTTTATCCTCTCTGCTACTGTACCTCAGGTAACAACCCTTGTACAAAAGTGCCACCTACTGCTTCTTGAGCAACGTTTAGAATACTAGAATAGCTATCAAAATCATTGTTCAACTTATCAAGGAAATCAGCAGGAGCTTCGACTTTCCTTTGTTTGCAATTATTAATCATGGTTCAGTCATTTTTAATGGGACACACTTCGACAACAGCATTCAACAAAACATCTCTAGCAGCAAGTGTAGCAGCATAATTTGCAGGTGGTTGTCACGGTTAATTGGCTTTGGTTGCAGCTAGTCTTTTATTTCTTCAAGCATAATGACACACAGCAGTTGATTAAAATCATCCCAGTCGTGTTTACAATTTTCAAAAACAGTTTCCAAATTCTTCTAGCAGTGTCTGGAGATTATCCTGCATTTGAGAGATCTACTAAGTGACATTCAAGAGGTCATGTGGAGAACAAGAACCATGGATGGTGAGGTGACCTCCTTCTTCTGGGCTAGGATACACTCTCAAGGGTAAGAGGGCTTCAGGAGGAACATGTGAAAGATTCAAATCATTACATTCCTTATCACAGGGGGAAGGGGAGCGTCTTTCAGGTTGGGATACGTGTTCAGAATCTCTCGCCCTTCATCCTGCAGTCGGACGTGGACAGACTGTGCACCCAACTTTTTCCAACTACTGTTTGTGAATGATGGAGTAGAGCACAGGTACGTATCAAAACAGGTAAATCTGGAGTCATCGTGTCCATCTCTCGCCCTTCCCTTGCACTTACTGCATCACGGTCAAACAGGCTGCCATTTACTGCACTTACTGCGCTTGCTGTTTATTCAATCTCCTCCACTCATCATGAATATAAAATACAAACATAAAAGCTCAGCATAGATGCGACCACCCTATTTCCCCCCAGTCGTTCCCTGCAAAAAATCTGTATCTACAGCCATGTCACACTGCAAGGCTTCCTTGAACCCAACGGCCTACTAACATTCTGGCTTTACGCTCAGCTGTTATAACCCAGTGTACAAAAAAACAGTGCTGGACATCTGAGAACAACTACTCAGCATCTGAGGCAAACGTGAAAAGGCTGCATTAATACTGCTTGACTTATCAGCAGTCTTGGACAAGATTTTCGTCCTGCTCTTTGAAACAACAAGTCAAATGGAGCCCCCCCCTTTAACTGGTGACCAGAGGCTGCATTACATACAGTGCCCCATGGGTGCAACAAACATGTGCATCTGCCATATGCATCCCGGGGCACTGTAGCATCAAAGAATAGGCCTCACATACTTGTTTAGTCCCTTCTGCAATGTAGATTATGGCAAAGCCTATATAGCTCCGGTGCTGCCTTAAAGGGGAGTTTCCTCATTTGCACAGGGGCGTGGCCAAATACAAATGAGGAAAACACCTTCCTGTATTATGGATGCAGGTGCAGAGGCAAAGAGTCTGTCAGGAGGCACACTGACTGTGAGCCACAAGGAGGGGGCTCAGAGTCAATATGTCCACTCAGGTCACCCTCAGATAGGGGCTATTATCAGTGGTGGCTCCTCCGGTGAGGTGGAGGAGTGGCGCCCCACTGCTCAAAAGGAAAACTAAAATGACAATAACGTATTTTTTTATTATTTTTTATTTTTCCTATTGCAGTCAGTGGCTCTGTTTCGTGCGGGGCTAGCTCGAGCAGGGGAGGAGTGGTTTGCACTCCCTAAGTGCGTAGGACTGTTTGAACGGCCCTCTTTGGCAGTAATGCACACTTTACATGTTCCCCACCAGGCTGTAATGCACAGCCTGGTGGGGAACATGTACAGGCCCCCTCTGAGCGCCGAAACACAGTGCTCAGACCAATCACAAGGCTGCATTGCAGCATTGTGAATGGCTTAGGGGAGCCTGGGAACCCGGGCGCTTCCTGCTTCTTCCTGCTGCCAGGACTAGAGACAGCAGTAAGGAAGATGAAGAAGACGGGGAGGGTCATTGCTAGCAGTTCACAGGTAAGTGCTTTTGGTTTCTTTTTTTTCTTATGCACCCTGTCCCACCACCCCTGTTCGATAGCAGCTACGACTGGATACTAGGAACCCCCCACACATCACCATGTAGGCAGATGAAGTTACTCACTGCACCCGCCTGCATGGGAATCTGCCCCCCCCCCCCTTGAAGGGCATGGTGGCTGCCTTCATTAAAAAAATAATAATAATAATTTTCATACTAGCTGTTATTCTTTTTAGCCAAATCTTTTGTTTCACTTTTTCTCTGTGGCTCCCAGAAACTGAAAATACAATTTGCTCAGAACAAGATTATCAGACCCCTCTTTTGACTGAAATAAATTGATCATGTCAGCATCTTCCAAACCAAACTATTTACCGATGTAAAAACTAGTGAAGAGTGATACTTTATGCAACATTTGAACACGGGCGGCTCCTCCGCAATGGGAGTGGAGGACCGCCTCACCGGCTCAGATCCAGCAGCTAAAAAATAAAAAGATATTCTATCATCACTTTATTTTTCAGCAGTGGGGAGGAGCAGCGTCATGGGAGGGGGAGGAGGACTGGTTTGTGCACTCCTAAGTGTGCATGCGTGTTTGTATCAGACCGGCCAAACACACAAGCACACTTAGGCTTCTCCAACTCAGCTGTATTGAACAGCAGAGTTGAGAGACAGCACAGACTCGCTGTGCCTGAGCGGAACATCATACTAGCCCTCTAAAGCCAATCCCTGTGCTGCTCTCGTAGCATGAGAGCAGCATGGGGATTATCTTATGTTATGTATGGGTATTTATTGAGTGCATATATCACCCGAAGGTCTCAAAGCGCTAACCTGCATCAGGAAACCGGAGGGGAGAAGAAAGGGGGCCTAACCGAGAATGAGAAAGTCTCAGAACAGCCAAGTTTTGGGAAACTTGCGAAAATTTCTGTGGTCTGCCTCAGTTCGAAAATGAAGAGGGAGAGCGTACCACAATGTTGGGGCAAGACACAAGAAGGATCTCCCACCATTCCGGACGGTGCGAATCTTGGGAAAGCTGAAAACATGTTTATTAGCGGATCGGAGAGTTCTTGAGGGAAGATACCTTTTTAGTTTATTAGCAAGGTAGTGAGGACCATGACCATTGAGCGTTTTATTAACTAAACAGTTGATTTTTAATATTCTACGTTATCTGGCAAGGAGCCAGTGCAGAGCTCTCAAACTGGGAGCCAAGTAAGATCGAGGTGGTACATTTAATACTAGTCTGGCCACCGTGTTTTGAAGGACCTGGAGTTTTGTTAGGTACTCTTTGTTAATGGAGGCCAGAAGGGCATTGCCATAATACAGCCGGCATATCATGGTGCCATGAAACTTGATTAACTCCTAAAAACTATAGCACATTGAAGGAAAATGCCTCTTTTTACATGAACACTACCATTTTTCGTAGACTGAGGCTGCTGGTTTTTCGATTCTGATAACTAGTGCATGTTGCCTGATCCCTAACTCATGCCAAAATCGGCTATACTTCTAAAAGGCATATTTAACTTAATTGTAAGTCCCTAGTATATGGTACAAAGTGTACCCAGGGCAGGCAAGTTAAGTGTCACTAGTGGACTGCAGTACCCTATGTGCTAGCCACTTCAAGGACATTGCAAAGCTGACTCTGAGCCTTCCTCTCTAGCCTGTCTGTGCATTTATAAAACTGAATTCGACCTGTCTAAATAACCACTTTTGACAGGCCTAAGCCCTCCTTTTGAATATGAGCATATCACCACTAATGCAGGGTGCAAGGTATTTAAAGTAGGACATGTACAAGTTTTACATGATATATGTATTTGCAGAGAATAGGCATCAAAAGTTGTCTCTTTTCATTGTTGAGGAGTTAGCGGTTCCATAGGAAAGCCTTGGGACACCATATTCAATTTAATATTGTTATCTGCACCAGGAAGACATCTACAAACCTAATTCTTGGATGTTTCAAAATATCTATTACAAGCCCAATCTACTGGTAAATTCGGATTTTTAACAAATATTTTACAGAGGGAATTTTAGAGTCACCACTTTCATGCTGAAAAGCTTCTAGAAACCCATTTGCATAAGCTTCCCACCGTCATTCTTATTGGATTTTTATCATTTCAGTATCATTTTGTCCACTAAATTATCCTCTATTTTTTATAAATTGGGATTTTGTATTTTTTTTGTTTTTGACTTTTTAAAAAACTGTTTTGATACTTCTAAATGCCGTAAACTTTGATACTACGTCAGACAAATGAGTACGTCTTCATCCATCCAGAAAACGTACACACTATTACAGTATTAACTATAGGAGCAATTTAGGGGAATCTGGTTGAAATTGTCTTTTTGACTTTTTTTAAAATTGTATTGACACTACAAAATGTTTTACACAGGTTCTTGAGTTAAGCCTCTCTGCTCTATGTCATAGCTACCGAGGGATGAGCCCAGGTTTAATTTATTCAACCCTTTATTGGGCCTAAGAATAATAGTGATTTTATTATATGTGGCAAACTACCATCCGCCTCAACTAATAATCCACTTTCTGACACACACTATGAACAAATTATTACAAAATGCAAAGAAATACATGGAGTGTCTTACCCCTTTTAAATAATGGAAACCATGCCGCAATGCATTTTTGTTCTGCCCTCTCTCCTTTACCCCGAAACAGAGAGTTATGGAATACACAGAGCACGGTCAGTATTCATTCTCCTACCCTGCGTTAGATACATTGAATAACTGGTTAAACTGGTCATGTACCATTCGGAATTATTTTTCACATGTAGCATCTTCACTACCAATGCCAGGAGATTCCTAATTGGGAGAGACTGACTTATTAGCATTTTATGTGGGACTAGTTACATAGGAGCACTAAATAAAATGTTCTTTTTCATCTGCTTTTTGTGAGATCCTCTGACACAAGTACATCTTCGTCTGCTGTTTGTCTTACGCTGAGTTACCTCCAGGGTTAATTCAAAACAAAGCTCACACCTAATGGGGGACAGCCATCTGGTCCCATAAATGGGCTTCATTTCCATTGGTCCTTAGAGCTAAGCAGCATGCCTGAAGTTTAGTAGTTTGTTTTGTAGGAAAGAAACGCATGTCCTGCCTCTGGAACGGGATGGTCTTAAGATTTATGTTGTAATTGGCTGAGGGTTCTGCATGCAACACTTTCAGTTCAGTTGGTCCTGGAGAGATCGGTGATTATAAAGACACGCCAAAAATTAAAATGTTAACTGAAAATGTTAAAACATTTATATAAACCAATATGGTAAGTGAACTGCAATGTTTGCTGTATTGGAGCAACAGAGTGGGAACCTAGCTAAACAAGCATTTGCAATGCAATAGGTCTCGTATTAGGAAAGTTTGAGCTATTGGTATTGTAAATGACAATTTTTTTAATATGTGTTGGCTTTGAAAATATATCAATTAATAGCATTGTTATTCACAAATCTAATAGCTTACACTTTCCTAATGCGAGTCCTATTCGCTATGGCAATGCTTGTTGGTAGCAAGCAAGGACAGTGCTGTTGTGGGGCTGAGTGATGCTGTTGTGGTGCTGAGTGATGATGGGGTTGGGCTGAGTGATATGGTGGTGTATTAGATTGATGTGCTGGTGTCCCAGAGTGATGTGGTGGTGTCCCAGAGTGATGTGGTGGTGTCCCTGAGTGATGTGGTGGTGTTCCTGAGTGATGTGGTGGTGTTCCTGAGTGATGTGGTGGTGTCCCTGACTTTTGTGGTGGTGCCCCTAAGTGATGTGGTGGTGCCCCTGAGTGATGTGATGGTGTCCATGAGTGATGTGGCGGTGTCCTAGAGTGATGTGGTGGTGTCCTAGAGTGATGTGGTGGTGTCCTAGAGTGATATGGCGGTGCCTTAGAGTGATATGGTGGTGTCCCTGAGTGTTGTGGTGGTGTTGTGTGGCGTTCAGCAGTGTGAGGCGTGCCGCAGTGTGAGGCGTGCAGCAGTGTGTGGCATGCAGAAGTATGGCATGAAACAGTGTGAGTAATGCAGCAGTGTGCAGCGTGCAGCAGTATGAGGCGTGCAGCAGTGTGAGGCGTGCAGAAGTGTGAGGCATGCAGCAGTGTGCAGAATGCAGCAGTGTGAGTAATGCAGCAGTGTGAGTAATGCAGCAGTGTGCAGCATGAAGCAGTGTGCGGAGTGCAGCAGTGTGAGGCGTGCATCAGTGTGAGGCGTGCAGCAGTGTGAGGCGTGCAGCATTTTATGGCGTGCAGCACTGTGTGGCATGCAGCAGTGTGAGGCGTGCAGCAGTGTGAGGCGTGCAGCAGTGTGAGGCGTGTAGCAGTGTGAGGCGTGCAGCAGTGTGTGGCGTGCAGTAGTGTGTGGCATGCAGCAGTGTGTGTTGAGCAGCAGTGTGTCGTGCAGCAGTGTGTCGTGCAGCAGTGTCCGGCGTGCAGCAGTGTGAGGCATGCAGCAGTGCGAGGCGTGCAGCAGTGTGAGGCGTGCAGCAGTGTGTGGCGTGCAGCAGTGTGGCGTGCAGCAGTGTGTCATGCAGCAGTGTGCAGCATGCAGCAGTGTGAGGCATGAAGCAGTGTGAGGCGTGCGGCTGTGTGCCGCACGCAGCAGTGTGAGTAACACAGCAGTGTGCAGCAGTGTGAGGCATGTAGCAGTGTGAGGCATGCAGCAGTGTGAGGCGTGCAGCATTGTATCGTGCAGCAGTGTGCTGCATGCAGCAGTGTGAGTAAATCAGCAGTGTGCAGCAGAGTGTGGTGTGCAGCAGTGTGTGGCGTGCAGCACTGTGTGCTCTGCATCAGTGTGTGGCGTGCAGCAGTGTGAGGTGTGCAGCAGTGTGGTGTGCAGCAGTTATAGGCGTGTAGCAGTGTGAGGCATGCAGCAGTGTGAGGTGTGCAGCAGTGTGAGGCATGCAGCAGTGTGTAGCATGCAGCAGTGTGTGGCGTGCAGCAGTGTGCAGTATGCAGCAGTGTGAGTAATGCAGCAGTGTGCAGCAGTGTGAGGCGTGCAGCAGTGTGAGGTGTGCAGCAGTGTGTGGCGTGCAACAGTGTGCAGCATGCAACAGTGTGAGTAATGCAACAGTGTGCAGCTTGCAGCAGTGTGCAGCTTGCAACAGTGTGAGGCGTGCAGCAGTGTGAGGCGTGCAGCAGTGTGTGGCATGCATTAGTGTGTGGCGTGCAGCAGTGTGTGGCGTGCAGCAGTGTGAGGCGTTCAGCAGTGTGCAGCATGCAGCAGTGTGATGCATGCAGCAGTGTGAGGCGTGCAGCAGTGTGAGGCGTGCTGCAGTGTGTGGCATGCAGCAGTGTGTCGTGCAGTATTGTGCAGCATGCAGCAGTGTGAGGCGTGCAGCAGTGTGAGGCGTGCAGCAGTGTGAGGCATGCAGCAGTGTGAGGCATGCGGCAGTGTGCAGCATGCAGCAGTGTGAGTAATGCAGCAGTGTGCAGCGTGCAGCTGTGTGAGGCCTGCAGCAGTGTGTGGCGTGCAGTAGTGTGTGGCATGCAGCAGTGTGCGGCCTGCAGCAGTGTGAGGCGTGAAGCAGTGTGAGGCATGGAGCAGTGTGTGGTGTGCAGCAGTGTGAGGGGTGCAGCAGTGTGAGACGTGCAGCAGTGTGAGGCGTGCAGCAGTGTGTGGCGCCCAGCAGTGTGTGGCATGCAGCAGTGTGTTGTGCAGCAGTGTGCAGCATGCAGCAGTTTGAGGCGTGCAGCAGTGTGAGGCGTGCAGCAGTGTGAGGCGTGCAGCAGTGTGTGGCATGCAGCAGTGTGTTGTGCAGCATGCAGCAGTGTGAGGCATGCAGCAGTGTGAGGCATGCAGCAGTGTGAGGCATGCGGCAGTGTGCAGCATGCAGGAGTGTGAGTAATGCAGCAGTGTGCAGATTGCAGCTGTATGAGGCGTGCAGCAGTGTGTGGCGTGCAGTGGTGTGTGGCATGCAGCAGTGTGTGGCGTGCAGCAGTTTGAGGCGTGAAGCAGTGTGAGGCATGGAGCAGTGTGTGGTGTGCAGCAGTGTGAGGCGTGCAGCAGTGTGTGGCATGCATCAGTGTGTGGCGCCCAGCAGTGTGTAGAATACAGCAGTGTGTTGTGCAGCAGTGTGCAGCATGCAGCAGTGTGAGGCGTGCAGCAGTGTGAGGCGTGCAGCAGTGTGCAGCATGCAGCAGTGTGAGTAATGCAGCAGTGTAAAGCAGTTTGAGGCGTGCAGCAGTGTGAGGCGTGCAGCAGTGTGGCGTGCAGCAGTGTGCAGCATGCAGCAGTGTGAGGCGTGCTACAGTGTGAGGCGTGCAGCAGTTTGAGGCATGCAGCAGTGTGAGGCGTGCAGCAGTGTGCAGCGTGCAGCAGTGTGAGGGGTGCAGCAGTGTGAGGCGTGCAGCAGTGTGAGGTGTGCAGCAGTGTGAGGCGTGCAGCAGTGTGAGGCGTGCAGCAGTGTGTCGTGCAGCAGTGTGCAGCATGCAGCAGTGTAAGGCGTGCAGCGGTGTGAGGCATGCAGCATTGTGTTGTGCAGCAGTGTGCAGCATGAAGCAGTGTGAATAATGCAGCAGTGTGCAGCAGTGTGTGGCATGCAGCAGTGTGTGGCGTGCAGCAATGTGTGGCATGCAGCAGTATGAGGCGTGCAGCAGTGTGAGGTGTGCAGCATTGTGAGGCATTCAGCAGTGTGAGATGTGCAGCAGTGTATGGCGTGCAGCAGTGTGAAGCATGCAGCAGTGTGAGTAATGCAGCATTGTGCAGCAGTGTGAGGTGTGCAGCAGTGTGAGTCGTGCAGCAGTGTGAGGAGTGCGGCAGTGTGCAGCATGCAGCAGTGTGATTAATGCAGCAGTGTGCGGCATGTAGCAGTGTGAGGCATGCAGCAGTGTGTGTCATGCAGTAGTGTGTGGCATGCAGCAGTGTGTGTCGTGCAGCAGTGTCGTGCAGCAGTGTGCAGCATGCAGCAGTGTGAGGCATGCAGCAGTGTGTGGCGTGCAGCAGTGTGTAATGCAGCAGTGTGCAGCATGCAGCAGTGTGAGGCATGCAGCAGTGTGAGGCGTGCGGCAGTGTGAGGCGTGCGGCAGTAAGTGGCGTGCAGCAGTGTGTCGTGCCGCACTGTGCAGCATGCAGCAGTGTGAGGCATGCAGCAGTGTGAGGCGTGCAGCTGTGTGAGGCATGCAGCAGTGTGAGTAATGCAGCAGTGTGCAGCATGCAGCAGTGTGAGGCGTGCAGCAGTGTGTGGCGTGCAACAGTGTGAGGCGTGCAGCAATGTGAGTGGTGGGGGAAAAATGCACTGATAAAGAGTGGGGGGAGCACGAGCCGATGCAAGAGTGGGGGAGGGGATACTCGTGCCAACGAAAGAGTGGGGGGAAAAAAGCTCGAGCCGACAAGAGTGGGGAACAAAAGCACTAGCAGACAAAAGAGTGGGGAAAGAAATGCACGATTCGACGAAAAAAGCATGAGTCAGAGAAGAAAGTAAAATGTGAGCCAGAGAAAGACAGGAAATAAGTAACGAGCCATGTAGAAAAAAAAAAGCTCTCCGCATTGCTGTGGTAGGGGCGTGGGAGTGCATTCCTTTCAAGTCTGATGTGGGGGCGGGGGAGCGGCAGCCTTTGAAGTCCCATGCCGAGGCCACCGGCGTAACGAAAAGTGAGGGGGGCCTCCCTGCACGGTACGTGGGCTGCGGGTGCCTGTGTTATGTCCCTGGCCGAGGCACAGACAAATGATGGTGTGTGATGTGGCTGAGGATGATGTGCACGTGCATAGCTCAGATGAACTGTACGCGACCTGCAGCTAGGTAGACTTTTCTTTTCCGCTCACTATAATCTCGCCTATTTATCCCTGCGGGATAGAATAGGCGAGACCTAAAAAGCAACAGAGTGTGGAAGCTAAGTATAGATAGCAATGGTGGCATCCATTGTATTCAACTTGACATTGTGATAATTCAATGATGATGGACATTTTAGACAAATGTATAATCATGGCTTTAGCTCATGTGGAAGTCCTGATAGAAAGTTTGCACTTTTCATGCATGTAAGCTGCAGGTAGCGCATTACATTGCAAGAATTGTGCAAGAGTACATTTCCATGATACTGCATTCTGCCTTCTTGCCTTAGCAACAGGCCCTGTAAGTCTCAGAAGTATATCCGGACAGACCTTAAGAAAATGTGGACCATTCGGATTAGCCAGCGTCTATTGCTTGGACGTGGGCATAATGTAACTGTTAAAATGTCCGACTTTAGACACAAGGGGTTTGTCACATACACATAACGCTGTACTGTAAATTTCCGTGTATAATGTGTTTGTTCACCACCTGCCGGAATATGATGACCTGGCCCATGTCCTGATACGCATGAGATATTGTAATGAAATCTTGTGGTTTGTAACTATACATTCTTGTGTAATACTTCTGCTCA
The DNA here is from genome assembly GCF_964261635.1 of Lissotriton helveticus. Lineage (NCBI taxonomy): Eukaryota > Metazoa > Chordata > Amphibia > Caudata > Salamandridae > Lissotriton > Lissotriton helveticus. The sequence goes on from NC_136068.1 coordinate 1,107,527,446, forward strand.
TTCGAGCATTAAGCACCCAATTGATACTCCTGGGCTTGTACTAAATCTCTGTATTTTATTCAGGTGGTGTGACAGAGTTTGTTTTGGGTTCTACAGGTTTAGCCAGTTTCTACATTTGGTCGATAAATGCAGTCCCTTGAGCCTTGGCCATTTGCTGCTTACCATTGCTTTCAAGCCCCCGTCCCCCCTTGAGAGGGCACAATATTGCCTCCAGCTCCTGTTTTCAGCCTGCAGTGACACTCTGAGGGAGGCTCAGAGTGGGCAAACTAATACTTCTTCTGCCTGCGATGACTCTCATGGAAAGGAGGGGCTGGACGCTCCAGTCAACACTGGCTGGTCAACTCCTTAGTAAAATTTGCAGCTCTTTTAATTTTTTTCTCAGTTTACTTCACATGCTGGCAATCTCTTCACAGTGGCTCTTAGAATTCTTTTTACCACCCTGCATATGGGCATAATTTTAGCCAAGCTTTGAATTTTTTCTGGTCTAAAGGGGACCTGGATTTGCACTGATCCAAAGTGGACAGTAAATGGACGGTCAAAAGGACTGTTCCAGAAGGGTGTGGTTGCAGTTACTGCACACCCTCACATGCTAGCCGGAGTTCAGAGGGAACTCAGACAAATGTGGGCAAGGCGCACCTTTAGGACCCTGGTTGGAGGCACTGGTGACAGAATGGTGGTTAGCATCCCCTCCAGATTTAGATGTTAGTTAGTGTGTGGTATGTTTGCCGGTTGTGCTTCATTCAGGGTTTAGATTAGGGCTAGGTTTGTGGTTCTAGGCAGTCGGTGGTGCTCCAACCAGACTAGGAGGTACAGTGAACCTGTTCGGAGAGAACAGGGACAAAAGGAACCTGAGGGAATTCTCAGGGTGGGCCCACAGAGAAAGTGTACAGTCGCAGTTGGTGCACACCCAGGATTGATATGGGTTGTAACTGCAGGTAATCCCTTGGTATTCTCTCGTTGTCTGTAAATCTGTGTTCACCTCGTTCCAGACAGGGAGGGAATTCATAATTCATTGATTTCTTTGGTTTTGAATTCATAGGTTTCTTTGGTTTCGTGATTTCTGTTGTTATTCCTGTTGTTCATCAGTTACCAATATAATTGAGAGTCTGCCTTTTGACTTTGACATGGCCACGCCAACCTATATTGCCATTTTCATACAATAATACTACCAGACTGCTTATTAGACATTTTTCACACTGTTGTGTACTGCACATTACCCTATGTCTGCATGCTCCTACTTATAAAACTAGAAATTCCAACACTCCTTATGATCATACTCATACTCCTTTGGGACTAAAATACTCAGGTAGCTCTGCACCACCTAGGGACTGGTCCAGGCTATTTGTGTTATATGTGTATGCATGTGTAAGTGCAGAGTTCTCCAGTTTTTGCCTTCTCTTTTAGTGTGATTCTACAATTCCGTCCAGCCGCACCTTTGTGGGTCTGGGTGGTACCCGGAGAAAGCAAGGGGACAGAATTACTATTCTCCCTCTGTTTCTCTCCTCTACTTCTGAATATGTTTAGTGAACTTGTAGCAAATGCAATGTCACTTTGCCTGGAGAACGTCACTCTCTCTGCTTCATTTAACAACGTGCAGGTGGCTGTTTGACCACTTCATGAATGATTGCACAAATTTGTTACCCTTGCCCATGTCCTTTGGGAATGAGCAGCAAGAGTTAGTCTGAGGACCAACCTTCTGTGTCACTTTACTAAAGTGTGTATGCATGTTTGTTAACTGCAATAGGGACAGCTGACACCATCCCACATACACATACAAAGAGCAATAAGTGGGGTACGAGTGACTTACAAGTAACATAAATGCATTGCTGTTTTCTCTCTTCTGATGATAGGAGATCAAAAAGAAGAAAAAGGACTGAGTATTAGATTTTTCATAGACTAATATAGCTTTATAGTGATTGATCTCCTATAAGGAGAAGAATAGAGGATTATGATGTGGAACTAGTTTTTTTGTGAAGTTGTCAATTTTAAAGATTGTGGACGCTGTAAATACTGCAAAAGTGATTGACTAAGATTTAATAAAGGAGTTTAGGACTGAGGATGTTGTTCAAAGAAAGGCGAAGCACGGAAAATGGGAAGTAGCATCCCACCGTACAAGAAACCATGGAGGGTAGAATGGACAGAGCACCAATAGACGCCTCCTCAGCCGAGGATGGTCAGTGATTCACATTAGCCACCAAAGTCATGGAGCTAACAACTGCAGAAACCGAATAAAAACTCACTGTCCCTGCAGCAGATAAGTTAGGGACTGATATGCCAAGAATAGAACACAGCCGTGGGCTGTGATAATGGACTAAAAATGTGTGGGGGAGGATCAGTAGATACGCCATGGTCTATCCACCCACCAGTCCTTATCCCAGTAGGTCCACACAGCCAAGGAGGCATGGATGTATGTGGAGATGCTACATTACAAATGCACCCCATAAATGCTAGATCACAAGGTTTTAGAGAGTAATGTATATCTGATGCTGGCTACAGTACAATACCATCTCTAGTACTAGACAGCATTAGTTTTGCACGTGGGCTCTGGGCTCGGGCAACAACATTATTGGCCCATTGGCAAGAGTACCTGCTCCCAAATAATAGACAAGGTCATGAACGTTACAGCCAAAACTGTGGGAGGAGAATGGTCAGGGACACTTAGCATTGCATATAACAATAGACAGGGTAAATATAGAAACAGGGACTGGCTTACAGTGGAAAGAATGAGGTAAAGGGCCAGGAATGGTGCAACTTGTTTCAATTGCCACTAATGAGGCCATTTATTTATTTATTTATTTACTGGCATTTTTAGAGCGCAACCAAATACCCGTGGGCGTCTCGGCGCTAGACTGCAGTAATGTCTATCCTAAGAAGTAGGTACGGTGGGCTGAGGATGTGAATTACTGGTCAAACAACCAGGTTTTTAGTTGTTTCCTGAACTGTAGGAGTGATGAGCTGGCTTTGACATAGTAAGGTAGGGAATTCCAGATCTTAGAAGCTGCAGCAGGGAAGCGACGGTCGCCCCAAGTAGCTGTTCTGCTGCGTGGAGTGATTAGTTGATTGAGTGTGGAGGAGCGGAGTATTCTAGCGGGATTGTAGGGTTTTAGTTGATCTTTGAGGAAGCGAGGCCCCTGGTCCTGCATTACCTTATACACTATACACATGGCTTTAAACTTTATCCTGTTTTGGATAGACAGCCAGTGATAGGTTCTCAGAGTATCTGAAATGGGGGTGAATTTGGGTTTTTTGGATAACAGGCGTGCAGCCGCGTTTTGTACAATCTGTAATTTTTTGGTGACTCTTTTTTGTGCATTTAAAAGGAGGCCGTTGCAGTAATCAAGGGAGGTAAGTACCAGCGATGTGACCAGGGTCTTGGCGGCCGTGTCAGGTAAAAAAGGCAAGATTTTTCTTATCATCCTGAGTTTATAATGTGCCGTGGAGGCTACCTTGTTGGCATGGGCCATAAAGTTGAGTTGGTCGTCAAACAAGACTCCCAGATTTCTGATCTTGGAGGCGGGACAAGGTGGAGTGCCGAAAGTTGATGGCCACCAAGCTGTGGGCCAAGATGGTAAAAGCTTGCCAAAGATGACCACCTCCGTTTTGTCGGAGTTTAGCTTTAGGCAGTTACCTGCCATCCATTCACCTATCGCCGTCATACCAGCTTGGAACCGTTCGGCCACCTCCTGACCATCACCCTTGATGGCCAGAACCAGCTGCGTGTCGTCGGCGTATGAGGTTAGGCTCATCCCATGTGCTTTGATGACACTAGCAAGGTCCGACACGTAGATATTAAAAAGTGTCGGACTTAGGGATGAGCCTTGAGGAACCCCACACGGCAACGACTGACTGGCAGATTGGAATGGACCGAGAGTGACCGCCTGGGTTCTATTGGCCAGGAAGGAAGTCAGTAGATCTTTCGCGGTGGACTGGATGCCCATTCTTTCGACACGGTTGACCAAGATCTTGTGGTCAACCGTGTCGAATGCTGCAGAAAGATCCAGGAGCACCAGCAAGGCTGTCCCTCCCTGGTCCCGGATGGTTCTAATATCATCTGCTGCCTTAATGAGAGCGGTTTCCGTCCCATGGTATTTGCGGAACCCAAACTGGGTGTCATCAAGCAGGTTATTTCTCTCTATGTGGTCCGATAGCTGTTGGTTCATAGCTTTCTCCGTGATTTTGGCTAAAAAAGGGAGACTGGCTATAGGCCGATAATTTTTCAGCTCTTGTTTGTCCAGATTAACCTTTTTTAGTAGAGGCTTGATTAATGTGTTTTTCAGGGCAGCCGGGTAGAACCCGGAGCTCAGTATTGAGTTGCAGACATGAGTGATGACAGGAATAATGGTGTCTGCAACCAAGGTTAACACAGAGGTGGGGCAAGGGTCTAAGGCTGATCCTGATTTAACTGAGTTCAGTATGATCCTAGTTTGGTCAGTGGTTAAGGGAGTAAAGCTCGTCAGAGGATTGCTCAGAGTGATCAAAGGAGGGGGGGTACTAGTGGTGCTTGATTCTGAGGTGAAAGTTTGGTAGATGTTATTTACCTTCTCAAAGAAAAACTCAGATAGAGCATCGCATAGTAATTGCGAGGGTGGTGGTGTTAGGTCTGGTGTGTTACCTGATAATGTTTTAGCTATATTGTATAGCTGTTTACTGGAGTTTTTGGCTAGTTCTATATGTTTAGAGAAAAAGAGCTTTTTTGCTGCTGTTATCATGGATTTATAGGTGGCTAGGGCCTGTTTGTATACATCCTTACTTTCGCTATCATAATCTCGTCGCCAGTGTCTTTCCTTGTTCCTTGTTAGTTGTTTTTGTGTTTTTAAATCTTTAGTGTACCATTGGGCAGTTGGAGTATTCCTATTTTTAGAATGGGATTTAGTTGGTACTAATTCTGAGGTGGCAACCCTCAGCCATTCATGGAATTGATGTGTGGCAACACTGGGATCGTTGGATAGATCTGGTTTAAGTTTAGTTAGTAGTATGTTTAAGTTATCGTAATTTAAGTCCTTCCAAGCTTTGAAAGGACCAGGCTTGAGGTGAGGGGTCTTTTTGCTCAGCGAGTCTTTGATGGTCATGCTAAAGAATATGGCCGCGTGGTCTGTCCATGCCATTGGGAGAATGTCGGTCACATGTAGATTTTCGATATTAGTAAAGATGCCATCTAGCGTGTGTCCTGCTTGATGGGTCGGGGCGTTGACCAATTGCCTGAGACCTATTAATTCTAGGTCTGACATGAGAGAGATAGTATCATTGTCATAGTGTTTCTCGAGATAGAAATTAAAATCGCCCATAACCGTGGTGGACTCATCTGTGGCTATAGATTCAGTTATCGTCCCCAGGTTGGTCAGGAACGCAGCTCTGGACCCCGGAGGACGGTATAAGAGTATTCCCTTGAAACTGAAGGACGGAGAGAATTTTATTATAAAATGTAGGGCTTCACATGACAAGGCCAGGATGGGGGAGGTACGAATTTCAAAATGATCTTTGATTATGATGGCCAGACCTCCACCTCTGTTTTTCACCCTGTCCTGCCTATGGACAGTGTAACCAGGTGGAACTGCCGTAGCCAGGTCTGGGGCCGATGCTTCGTCAGTCCATGTTTCGGTTACGTACAATGCATCGAGATTGTTATCGGTGATAAGGTCGGCGATCTCTTGGCAATGTTTAGGCAAGGATCGCGCATTGATAAGGGCCATGGTAATATGATTTTCCTTAATGCTCTTAGTGGCAGGAGTAGTGATGGTACTATTAATAAAGTGAATAAGGGTATTGCAGTGAGGACAAGTAAGGTTAATACCTGTGGGCGTGAGTGCCGGGTCAATGATGGTGCAGCAGGAGGCGGGCGAGGGGCGAAGTTGCAGCAAGGTGCTCCGCTGATAAGGTAAGGGACGAGCAGGGGTTATGGCCCTGGGCCCGGTCCCGGCGCGGACGGGCGCAGACGGGCTTGCCTCTGGCGCGCCTCCGGCGCGCCATCGGCGCGCCCGCTGCGCTCGTCCGCTGCGCGGACGGGAGGCCTTCATTTTATATCCGACATGAGGAGGGTGGGAAGCGTCCTGCATCTCGAGCGCCACCCCTCCCTCACCCAAGATGGCCGAACCCTTCTCTCCCGGCGCCCCGGATACCAATGCGCTCTGGGAGTCGGTTCAAATCAAATGAATACCTGTCCCCATCCACGTCAGCAGAGACACCACTTTAGTGAATCACCTCCACCTTATGTCCAGCAGATGGACAGGGTGAATACATGGGGCCCGATTCACAGAACTAACTTAAGACAAAATCCTAAACTTAGTACCATTTACTCATTTTGGTATGGTATTCACAGAAGGCACTTACTCATTTTGTTATTCACAGAAGGCCCTCACTCATTGATGAGTAAGTGCCTTCTGTGAATACCAAAATGAGTAAATGGGAGTAAGTTTAGGATTTTGTCTTAAGTTAGTTCGGTGAATCTGGCCCAAGGATAGGAAGAGTGAGACGTTCCTTGAACAAAGGTTAAGTAGGGAATGTCCACATGTATATGAAGGGGAAGGTAACAGAGCGGAAAGCTACCATGACCAAAAGTCAACTGAAGTCCTGGGGGACATGAAGATAGCACTGGAGGTGGAGAAACAAGTAATTCGAGGACCAGGCAGGTACACAAAACACAGCTTCAGAACAGACCAGCGTGCTCATGGAGTATGACACATCACAATGTAATGATCTTCAGAAAAGAAGCAATACTGTAAATGGTCTTGCTGCATCATTGTTGAAAGAATTCAATAGCCTAACTCTAATAGCCTGTAGATTATGAACGGAGAAAGGGGATTATTAGATATAAGGGATCCAACTGCAGAAAAAGAGCAACTTGGGAGCAAATTGGAAACTGCTAACACTGGCATTTCGACTTGTCCACCAGTGTTCAGCATTCAATTAAAATGTACTAGATGGGGCAAGACTGACCACCTCCAAAAGTGCTCAAGCTGCAGAACTTGTCCCATTAACAAGGGCATGTAAGCTTGCTGAAGGAAGAACAGTGAACATATACACCGACAGCCAATATGCTTTTGGGGTGGCCCATGATTTTGTCATGTTGTGGGCTATGAGGGGATTCATAACCTTAGCTGGTCAATAAATATCACATGCACCATTAATAGCACAGCTATTGCAAGCCCTGTTACTACCAAAATGAGTTACAATTGTCAAATGTGCTGCACACTCTTCCTCCAAAAACTAGGTATTACGGGGCAATGCATTAATTAATGCAGAAGCAAAGAATAGCACTAACAGGATATGAGAATGCAATGATTCAGATTGCATCTGTTCCACATACCAGGATGAAGGTTGATGATATGTATTATGATCCAAAGTCTATTAAGAAAAGGGGTGGTTGTAGAGAAACAGCAGAGGGAACATGGTTAGGTAAAAAAAATATGTTTGCCAAGGACATTGCTTTCTCACATGGCTCAACTTTTCCATGGACCATCACATGTAGGATGTGATGAATGATCCACCTGTTTTCCCAATGCTGGTATAATGCTACATGTTGCTAACAGGCTGAACTCTGATGTGAACAATGTACTGTCTGCACACAATATAATGTGGGAAAAGGTACTTCTCCTGCCCCAGGCCACTTCACTCCACCTTTTGGACCCTTAGATAACCTGCAAATGGACTTTATCGACATGCCCCCCTCTCGCAAATATGTGTTGATTATTGTGTGCATATTTCGCTTATGGACTTAAGCATACCCTTACGAAAACTGTGATGCACAGACTGGTGCCAAATGCCTCCTGAAAGAGTTCATTCCGCGTTTTGGAGTGACGATGCTTTTGTGTTCTGACAATGGATTGGCGAAAAATAACGGGGTGCTGAAAAATTAAATTGGGAAGATTTATGCATCCTCTGAACTGGCCAAGATTGAAGCACTGCCACTTGCTCTGTTGTCCATGAGAAGCACCCCAGACAGAGTGACAAAGATCATCCCACATGAAATAGTATTTGAATGGCCAATGAACATTCCAGGCCACATGTCTATTGCCCGCTATGTCTGTGTCCGATGAGCTGCTTCTTCAATACTGCAAAAGACTAACATCGTCAGGTGTTGCAGGCCCTTCCTGAAGTAGAGACACCAGCAGCCGATGGCCTCCAGCCAGGTGATTGGGATTCGATCAAGGCCCACACCAGACGGCTCTGTCTCTAACCTGGGTGAAAAGGACCATATCAGGTCCTTAGGACAACATCAGCAGTGGTATAGTGTGAGGGCCTGACATCCTGGATCCATGGCTCTACTACAAAGAAAGGAGTGACACCGTGGCGACCACAGTTGCCTGCAGTGCCTTTCTCTGCACCACGACAAGGATAACATCGTTACAATATGCATTCCACTAAAAAGTACCCAGTGAGAAGGGTACCACCAGTTCATGCTGAAGGGCTGCATGTGCTACATACAGGAAAGAAAGGAAGAGTGTGCAAGCGGGTCCCAACAAAGCCTTGACACAGGACATCTGGACCATCAAAGCTCCAACCTCTCTGGTCTACAAGCTGTGACAATGAGACACTATTATTTTCTTTCTCATCACTTTGTTTCCTTCATACTAAGTACCTAAGTAATAGAAGTGCTGGTTAACCTCTCAAATTACTTGAAGACAGGTACTAACAGTTACTTATTCTGTTTACAGGTATCACCACTGTAGATCTTCATCCTTCATCAGCAGACTTTTGGCGAGTGTGATAGTACAGCAGATGATAAGACATTCTTCCAATTAACCACACTAGCCACATGTACCAACGACTAGAAGAATGTCCCTAAATTTACAGAACAGCAAAAGGAAATGGCCTTGGGTGTTATTGGCAAAATACACGTCCATTGCTGCCATTATAATAAATACACACCTTATAGTGTATTCTGATCACTTTGCTATACTTAGCCCTGGCCTTGAGATAAAGATAATGTACAGAGGTACTGCACCAAGATGAAGAATTAGATATCGAAGAGGGTGGGGTAGTGGAACAATAAACATAAACAAAAGTAAATTGAGAAAATTATGCAGAGAACAAATATGTTCAAATGGTAAATTTCTATGCTGAAGAAATCAATATATCCAATTGTTATGTCTGCCAACATCTGCTGGTAAGCAACATGAAGAAAAAGAGATATTATGAATGCTTTATTATTCCATCATCATTGTTTACCAAAAGGGCTGGAATGTGGAAGCTACGTTTAGACAACAATGGTGGAATCCATTATATACAACTTGACATTGTAATAATTCAATGATAATGGAAATTGTGGCCAAATGTATAATCATTGCTTGAGCTCATGTGGCTGTCCTGATAGACAGTTTGCACTTTGCCTGCCAGTATGCTGCTGGTAACACAACACATTGCAAGGCTTGTGCAAAAGAGTACATTTCCACCTTTCTGCATTCTGCCTGCTTTAGGCACTTTAGGCCTCAGAAGTATATCCAGACACACATAAAGATAATGTGGACCATTCTGATTAGCCAGCATCCATTGCTTGGACTTCAGCATAATGTAACTGTTACACTGTTCGACTTTAGACACAGGGGACTTGTCACATACACATTAGGTGGATTCCAGAAGTTTGTAACGCTGTACTGTAAATTCCCAAGCAAAATGTGCTTCCTCACCACCTGCCAGAGAATGTTGGCCTGGTCCATTTCCTGTTATGCATGAGAAATTGTAATGAAATCTTGTGGGTTGTTAACTATATATTCCTGAGTTCTACTTCTGCTTATTCGAGCATTCAGCAACCAACCGATGCTCCAGTACACGTAATAAATCTCTTTATTTCACACTCAGGTGGTGTGACAGAGTTTGGTTTGAGTTCTACAGGTTTTGCCAGTTTCTGCAAGAGCAATGTACAAAAAAGATCAATAGTGTGTTATAAGTAAGCAGAGGGAGCACATGGGAGATGGCGATCCTAGCGAGTATGGGCATGGAGAGTAGTGGTCAGATGAGAGGAAGATACCATGTGAAGAGAAGACGCTTCATTTGCTTTCAGAAGAAGATAGTTCAAGTTCAAGTTCAAAAATTTGTATAGCGCACTACTCACCCGGAGGGTCTCAAGGCGCTTGAGGGAGGGGGGAAGCTTTACTTATCAAATATCCAAGTTTTTAGTTGTTTTCTGAAGGAGAGGTGGTTCTGTGTGAGGCGGAGGTGGGTGGGGAGGGAATTCCAGGTCTTGGCCGCTAAGTAGGAGAAGGATCTTGCTCCCATGGTGGCTCTTTGGATGCGTGGAATTGCGGCGAGGGCTTGATTGGACGATCAATGTTGGCAGGTGGGGGTGTAGAAGGACAGGCGCGTGTTGAGGTATTCAGGTCCTAGGCCGTAGAGGGCTTTGTGTGCGTGGGTGAGGAGGCGGAATGTTATTCTCTTGTTGACGGGGAGCCAGTGGAGGTCTTTCAGGTGACCGGAAATGTGAGCGTGGCGGGGGATGTCTAGGATGAGTCTGGCTGAGGCGTTTTGGATGCATTGGAGTTGTTTCTGAAGTTTGGCTGTGGTTCCGGCGTAGAGGGTGTTTCCGTAGTCCAGTCGGCTTGTGACAAGTGCATGGGTGACCGTTTTTCTTGTTTCGGTGGGGATCCAACTGAAGATTTTTTTGAGCATACGTAGGATGTTGAAGCATGATGATGAGACGGCGTTGACTTGTCTGGTCATCGAGAGGGAGGAGTCCAGGATGAAGTCCAGGTTACGTGCGTGGTCCGTTGGTATGGGTGCGGTTCCCAGGGCCGATGGCCACCATGAGTTGTCCCAGGCGGAGGGGGATGATCCTAGGATGAGGACTTCCGTTTTGTCCGAGTTTAGTTTTAAACGGCTGTTCTTCATCCATTCGGCTACTTCTTTCATCCCTTCGTGTAGGTTGGTTTTGGCGGTGTTTGGGTGTTTGGTGAGGGATAGGATCAGCTGAGTGGCGTCTGCGTAGGAGATAATGTTGAGGTTGTGTTGGCGCGCAATGGATGCGAGGGGACTCATGTATATGTTGAAGAGGGTGGGACTGAGTGAAGATCCTTGGGGTACGCCGCAGATGACTTCTGTTGCTTCTGATTTAAAAGGGGGGAAGCGGACTCTCTGGGTTCTTCCGGCGAGGAACGAGATTATCCAGTCCAATGCTTTTCCTTGTATTCCGACGTTGCTGAGGCGTTGTATAAGGGTGTTATGACAGACCGCGTCGAAGGCTGCGGAGAGGTCGAGTAGGATGAGGGCAGCAGTTTCTTCGTTGTCCAGTAGAGTTCGAATGTCGTCTGTTGCTGCGATGAGGGCGGTTTCGGTGCTGTGTTTGGCTCGGAAGCCGGATTGTGAAGGGTCGAGGAATTTGTTGGATTCGAGGAAGGCGGCGAGTTGATTGTTGACGGCTTTCTCAATGACTTTGGCGGGGAATGGGAGGAGCGAAATGGGGCGGTAGTTCTTAAGTTCAGTGGGGTCTGCTGTAGGTTTCTTCAAGAGGGCGCTGAGTTTGGCGTGTTTCCAGCTTTCCGGGAAGGTGGCGGAGTTGAGGGAGCTGTTGATGACGTCTCGGAGATGGGGTGCGATAATGGAGTCTGCTTTGTTGAAAATGTGGTGGGGACATGGGTCAGTTGGCGATCCTGAGTGGATGGTGTTCATCAAGCGGATGGTGTCTTCAGTGGTGATTGGGTTCCAGGCGTAAAGGTTGTTGGAGGGGGGTTTTAGTTCGGAGATAGGAGGGGTGGGCTGGTCTCCAAAGCTGTTATGTATGTCAGTGATTTTGTTGTGGAAGAACGAGGCTAGGGAGTCGCAGAGGTCTTGGGAAGGAGTGATGTAGTTGGTGCCGGCGGTGGGGTTGGTAAATTCTTTAACGATGTTGAATAGTTCTTTGCTGTTGTGAGCGTTGTTGTCGAGTCGATCCTTGAATGCTGATTTCTTGGTGGATCGGATCAGTTGGTGGTGTTTGCGGGTGGCGTTCTTGAAGGTGGTCAGGTTGTCAGTGGTTGGGTTGTTTCGCCAGGCTTTCTCGAGGGTGCGACAGATCTTCTTGGATTTCTTAAGATCATCATTAAACCAGGGTTTTTTTTTGCTGCTTTGCTTGGTTTGATGGTTTTTCAAGGGTGCTAATTCGTCAGGGCTGTGGGTAATCCATTGTGTGAGGTTGGTGGCTGCTTGGTTAGGGTTCGATGATTTTGCATGAGGGTTTTGATGAAGCGATGTGAAGAGCTGGTCGGTGGTAATTTTATTCCAGTTTCTCCAGGGAATTGGTTGTGGGAATTAGTTTTTTTGTAGTTGTAGTGAACGCAGCTGTGGTCCGTCCAATGAAGAGCTGTGGTGTGATTAAAGGAGATGTGTTTGCTGGAGGTGAAGATTGGGTCGAGCGTGTGCCCGGCACAGTGGGTGGGGGTGTCAACAAGTTGTTTGAGTCCGAGATTGGCGAGGTTGTCCAAAAGTGTGGTGGTGTTGCTGTCGTTGTTTTTTTCCAGGTGGAAGTTGAGGTCTCCCAGTAGGATGTAGTCCTCGGAGGAGAGGGCGTGAGGGCTGATGAAGTCGGTGATGTCTTCGCTGAATTGTGTGCGGGGTCCGGGTGGTCTGTAGATGAGGGTACCTCTGAGTGTGGTCTTAGGGTTGGTGTGAATCTGGAAGTGAAGGTGTTCAGCGGTTGTGAGGTTGTCATCGGAGCTGGTCGTGATGCAGATGGTGTTCTTGTGAACGATGGCGATTCCTCCTGTTTGGCTGATGCGGTCCTTTCGGATGATCTTGTAGCCGTCCGGGATGGCTATGGCGATGTCGGGCGCTGATGAGGCGTTCATCCAGGTTTCTGTAAGAAAGGCGACGTCCGGCGATGTGGTGTCGAGTAGGTTCCAAAGTTCAATGGCGTGTCTGTGGACCGAGCGGGTGTTGAGCAGGATGCATTTCAGGTGGTTAGTGTCGGTGCTCTGATTGGAGTCAGTGGATTTGGTGTGGGTCCTGAAGCAGTCGAACTTGCAGGAGTGGCAGGTGAAGGGTCCATGGGTGTGTCCTGTGGCGGCTTGGTAGCAGTCTGGGAGGCGGCCGGAGTTGAGTGCTGAGAGGGTGGCGGAGTCGTACGTTATGCGGGTGGAGAGGAGTTTGCATGGGGCCAGGGGGTCTGGTGCTGGGCGCGGTCCAGGCGCGGACGGGTGTAGACGGGCTTACCTTTGGCGCGCCTTCGGCGCGCATAGGGCGCGCCCGCTGCGCGCAAAAGCATCTGTCATAAGTGGATAGTGGAGGGGGGTGGGGCGAGGGATGAGCAGCTGGGAGGCGGGAGCGGGGTGGAGGGACGGACTCGGAGGCAAACAAACAACAAAATGGCAGCAGAAACAAAAGCAAAACAAAAGCGAATCAATCACTCAGGCAATGCGATATAGCGCTACGATATAGCGCTATGATGTGGCACAATTTTAATGTAGGCAATGAAACAGTCCAGCGCAGCGCTACGATATCAATCTGGCACAATTTGAATGTAGGCAATGTAACAGTTCAGCGCAGCGTTACGATATCAATCTGGCACAATTAGAATGCAGGCAATGTAACAGTCCAGCGCAGCGCTACGATACCAATCTGCCTCGATTTTAAAGCAGGCAATGTAGTGGACCAGAGTTGCGATATCAGGGAGCGTGGGGAGCGACCTCCTCTGCAGGAGTCAAGATGAACAGGTAGTGCTTGTTCGATCTGTACTGGAATCCTGATTGTTGAAACTTCACTGCCCTGTAATTATTTTTAAGTTGTTGAACCTGTGGCTATAGATGCTGCTAGATATCTTGATTTTGGAAATGAGGAAAGGAAGGCACTACAAGTAGAGGGGTTTGCTATTAACACAGTTTGGCTTGAGGGTAATACGGGCTGAGATTGAAGCCAGTACAATTGTTTGAGAGTGGATGGGATCCTGGTTCTGTGCATCCAGAAAAAGGTAGGCTGATGCAGGAATGTCATCTGTCATCATGTAGAGATGGGATTATCATGCTCCATCAAGGTACGAGTTCACCATATAGAAGTCGAAGTTCATCAGAGAGAAAACCTAGTTTCGGATTATGCAACACATCATTGGGATGTGTTCTGACCGTATGGTGTAACCCTGGAGAAGCCAGCCTCTGTTGCTTAGGTATAACATGAACCACTGCAGTATGCATCTTATTGAGGTGGAGATGGTACTGAGTAGGGCTTGGTGGTTAAGGGTGTTGAGGTCGCTGTGAGATTGAAGAAAACAAGGAGTCGAGCATTGCCAGTGTCTCTCATGTGGAATAAATCATCAACTTCCTGCATGAAGGCTGTTTCTGTGAAGCACTATGGCATGAAGCCAGATTGGCATTCATATGAGAGGTTGCTGGCCTGCATTTTCTTGCGTAGTGAGTGGCAAAAGTCTTTTCAAAGGAATTTCACTGGGAAGAGGATGTGGGTGATTAGGACATCAGGGTCCAGGGTGGGCTTCTTCAGCACAGTAAGAAAATGCCCTACATCTAGGTAATCTTGTTATGTTTCATATAGGTAGCCCAATATAGGTTCAGGTAGCAGCCTAACCTCTCACCTATATTTTCCCTGCCATTTCACTATATAGCGGTTCTTGGGACTGACCTTTTACCAAGTTACGGTACTGCTAACAGGGTGTGGGATTTTACCTGAAAACTAACCTCATCCATTATGCATGAGGATTCTTGGAAATTCAGCATAAATACCATCTCCTGCATAATAACTATGTATAAGGGTCATTCCTTCCATCATCCTAAGTCCGACATGACACTGCAAGGTATATCCCCTGAGTGTACCACTTTGGATATATAAACACAATATATCTTTGCTGAGGCAAGAGAGGAGAAAAAGGACTTCCATGCTGACACACTGATGCTAGACGCTAAGCTTCCTGCACCAGGCAGGCACTCCAGCTCGCAGTGGTCTGATATCCCTCGCGAGGGGGTCCATCTCGAGACCAAGATGTGGTCCCACAGTCTCTCACTTCAGGTAATGGGGTTGACTTTATCCTAGAGGGATTCTTTGCTCTACACCAACATACATGCTAGGTACACTTACGTACATCTAGTTAGGGTCACATTATAGGAGTATGCATTATTACTGTCATTTTCATACCTGTCTGTATTCATTGTTTTAGCACTATGGTAGAAATCCACCATCCTTTTACTCTGTTGGTGCTTATAATCATTTATATCTGTTTCTACCTTATGGTTATTTCAGCACACCTATTTTACACTAGAAAGATGCTGGTTCAATAAATGCTTATTGAAAATGTCCCTACTATTTACTCTGTGTATCTCTCTGGGACAAAGTGAGCACAAGTGACTGAGCAAAAAGTACTGCACTGTTTCCACAATCCGTGATGGGACAGAGTTGTCATGTTCGATGGTTGCCAAGAACTATTCTCTCCTTGGAAAGAGGGGTTTCTAGTGGCACTGTGAACTAGCTGGTATTCAGACAAATATACTCTGTGGGAGTGTCTGGAATCAGTATGGACACCAGTCCCACAGTCTATGTTGTTTAAACATGCAGATCTCATATAGATTTAAAGGAACTACACGACATTCTAAGCAGGTGTGTGTTGTAATGATAAAGTAGAAATAGTGTTGATAAATACAACAAGAAGTATTTATTCAGAAAGCACAGAGGTAAAAGTGGCTTCCCCTTGCGGTCAGCTTACATCCCTTCTAATGAATACCTCTATGTCACAGACATAACAACAGTAGAACTTTTACAGAGAATGTGGTGCTTAAAGTGACATATACATTAGAATACAACACATCCTTCCCCTTTATTTCTTTAAGATATCAGACTAAATTTAAACCTTTAATAATAAAATGATAAACCATAACTACAATAGAGCAAGTTTACTAAATAAAAATTAAAAAAAACAACAACAAAACATTTTGCTGGCATATAAATGTGTACTTGTCAGGTTGAGATTTGAAAATCTCCACAGACATAATCCTCAAGATACTTTGGAGGAGTGATCCAGCGGCCTATAGAAAAAATGTCATAAACTACGCTACCTAACTTCATAACACACTCTAAAAATCACCACTTAAAAACATGGACCCATTAACAAAACCTGACATATTTTGACCAACTGAATCATGTGGCCTAATTAAACTTATATACAATTTATATACATTTATATACATCCGCGGTAAATAAATGACATTATTCAAACAAATCCTAACTATTTAATTGGCCACCATGGCGATGGCATCTAGCTAATGATAACCTGCACTCCTGAAATGACAAGACCAGCTTGTTTCAAAAGTAAGATTTTATTAGCTATTTATTTGAATTATAAGAATATAGTTTTATTTATGCATTTTTATTAGTATCATTGTAAGTATATTTGTAAGCATCATATAGAATTCAGATTATTTGCAAAGAATTATAAGTTTAGCATTTTTCCAAAACCTAAGTCCCTAAACTAGCTAAATAAATGGAAATAAAGTAAAGTCTTTAGGGTTTCTTACGTGCTCCAAGTAAAGTCCGACAGCACGACACCCTCATCCAAAGGTTAGAAAGCAGCAGCGTGACCCATCCACGGGGCATGGGTCTTTATACCTTTCTGCGCTAAGCTAATCTAAGTAAAAGTAAATCTTTCTTCAAAAGTCGATGTCCCATTGGTTCGTGAGCGACAAGTGACATGTCACCCCATCATTTCAAAACATCAGATCCGTCACTTTCTTAGACTCCATTGTCTTTACTGTACGTGCTCCGAGGCTTCCTTTTGCTTGCAACAATTTTGTAATAGTTTTTCTCTGGTTTCATTTCACTTCCTCGGATGCCAAGTTATCAAATGTTCCTTCTGCCGGTTCCTGACCTTGGCCACGTCCGACCAGAATAATGTCAGAGCCTCATCGTAGTTCAACAAATGTTACTTCGATGGAAAACTTTAGAAAGGACATCTCAGGCTTCGTGCAGAAATTAAATTCATCATTTTAGTAAACTCGAGTGAACTAGGCCCAAAGCAGTCAATTTAATTTCTCTAATGTATAAACAAACACAAGAAAATAATTAGTGAAAGAAATATTATTCATTCTGTTTCCACCCTTTGTTTACTAACTATTTATCCCATCCATTAGCCTAATGTTACCTAGCAAAAAAGCAAACAAATAAAGCAGCATTTTATATCTACCAGTCTTCATAAATCCACGAAATCCTTTATGCACCTATAGAGAGTAGAATGACATCACATAGACAAGGAAAGCAAAATAAGCACTTGCCACTTTTTACATTCAGCTGCAGTTAGTTATGACATGACAGAACGACAAAATGTATTTATTATTTTTGCACGGACAAAAGATGCAACAGTAATGCACATTTATGAGCACATATGTTAATGTTCCCGCGTGTAAAAGTTTAATCTAAGTTGATTTAGTACAAATACATCACAAATCATTAATAGGATTATTTTATTTTATGGAAGTATGACTTCACGAGTTGGAATAAAAAGTTATTCTCTATCTCGCTCCATCAACTCCCTCATCTGGTGATTAACAAATCACCACACCACACCCAAAATTTAGATAATTGAAACTAATTAGAAAATGATTCAAATTCACTTGAGTTAGTATTCTAAAAATTTGTTTCTGCAAAATCTCTGCAATTATCATAAAGTGCCCTATGTAATTCTTGTAATTCTATTTCTTTTTCTTCTTCCTTTTTTATTTTATAAATTCTCTTCTTTTCTTTCATTTGTTTCTTTCTCTTGTGTAATAAACAACCAATCTTTGTTAGAACTATTATAAATATTATCACAATCAAAGGTGTTAAAATCTTGCCAAGAACTGAACCACCTATTACTTGAAACCAGGTTTTTATAGCTTGAAACCTTTTTGAAAGTCGATCTGAGAAATCTTCCTCTTCTAATGGAACTATCTCTGAATGCATTTCTGTAATATTCTTAATATACATATCAATATTTTTACTTTCGTCAGGTATGTAGGTACAACAATGTTGTACATGTAAAAGGCCACAAACTCCTCCCTCTTTTGCAAGAAGTATATCTAAAGCAAGGCGATCTTGCATCTCCATAGTTCTAATTGCAATGACTTCAACATTCACTAATTGGAAACCATCTGCTGTATCAGTGGACAATCTATCGACAATTGTGGATAATTTTCTAATTTTCCCTGCATTCAAGGTTATACCTACTATGGGTATCACTGCTTCAAAAATATCTCCTAAAATTTCTGTGAAACTTTCTCTTCTATATCTATTTACATGATTATTAATTTTGAACAGTCCTTCTGTATTTCTGTCAACATGAAATATCTTTCGAAAAACAATTCCAACAAAACAAGTCCCATACCAGTGGTCTGGGAGATTATAGTAAGCTTTGTCACCACAAATAAAATAAATCCCAGGAAAAATTGGATCCTTGCCACCTTTGAATCCCCATCCTCCCATAATCTGATAAGTGTCTTCACAATTACTAGCACCCACAAAATAATTATCAAAAAGTGTATTATCTCTTCTAATACAAAGCTTACCACTAACTGGTTTATCTATGTGAATTGCAACATTATCAAAAGTTTTGCCATTAAGCTTCTCATCTTCTTTTTGCCAGAACCTAGATTTAGTCTGCTTAACTAATTTGTTCCTTTTATAAATTGCTCTCCTCATCTCAACAAGGTTCAGGAAATTCTTTCCTTCAGTACTTAGTTTACAAGTTAGATTATTCTTATAAGCATACTCATAAGTGAGTTCGTTAGTTACTAGGAAAAATTCCCTCATCTGTTTGGCTTTTTTATGTTTATTCAAAACACTCTCAATTTTTAAATTCGCAAAAATTTCATCAAAATTTGAATAATAGTATTCTAAACGTCCAGTCTGATAGAATAAACTAACTAACACACTAAATGTTATACCATATGTAAGAGGAAGCATATTGTATGTTACTCCCTCAGAAACAGAAGCAGGTAACTTTACACAAACATAGCAGTCTTTAGCGTCCATTACTTTAACATATTCTCCCAAAAGCCTTGTGAATGTATTGCTTGAAAAATCACTAATAGATTTGTCCTGATGAATTTCAGGTTTGTGATCAATAACTTTGCTTATTGCACTATGTTTGTTTTGACTAATCGAAGCTTTGCTTGTCATATTGACTTTGTGTAAATTTTTGTTGATTTCAAAAGGAATAACAACAGCTAAAACTAACCAGAGCAGAATTAACACGAGCACACATACCAGAGTCATCTTACAGCATCTCTTGAATATAGAACATTTTGAAGTATTCCGTTCCATAACGAAAGGCATTTCTTTTTTTTTTCAAACTTTGTCTTAGAAGAAAAAAAAGAAAAAAAAATATTTTAAAATATTAATTTCAAAATGTACTTGTACACCCCCCTTTAAAAAGATTTTTTTTTTTTACCCTAACAATGTATCTTCGACCTTATGTCACAAAAAATTTCCCAGCTAAACAAGTTTTCTTCGACCTTGTGTCACCTAACACAATTTCTTCGGCCTTTTGCCAAATAATAAAAATAAAAAAAAACAATTTAATAAATCAGTACTTCAATCATTGTCACTAATTTCTTCAATTTCATCTTCCTGGCTGCTACTATTAATCTCAATGACAGGAGGAATTATCAGATAAGTCCATTCAGGAGACCTATATTTCTGATTAGGCTTCACAACTCTCTTAGTTTTTCTAGACACTACTTCTATTTTCCTCCCTTTTTCGGCTTTCTTTTCAGGCTCTTTTTGACTAGGGATTTCATCCACCTGCTCCGTAGAATTTTTAATTAGCCTGACTCTCAATCTTCCACCTCCGCTTGGCCACAAATCACCTTTTCTCAAGATCTTTCTTTTCGGTTCTGAAACATTTGTTTCTGACTTCCAAGATCTTTTCTTTACTTTTCCATCTTCATCATTCACGTCACTTTCTCCAGAGTCACTGTCAGAAATTTCGATTCTTGACACAGGAACTTTTCTACTCGGCAGTTTCACTCCGTTAGGAACTATATTTTGTCTTCCATCACTGGTACTTGGTAATTCGTTCTCCTCCTCTTCTTCAATTACCTTCAACTTCCCAGTACCTGGATCACCGTTCCTTCTTTCAAAGCTTAGTTTCTGCTTTTCGATACTCTCCTGGTAAGAAATTTCTATTGTCTCAGTTTCTCTGTCTTCAAGATTTTCAATAGATTTTACTCCATTTACTTTCTTGACTGATTCTTCTGCTACTTTCTTTTCTAGCAGATCTTCATTCTCAGAAACTATTTCAATAATTTCCAAATCTTTTCTTGTCAACTCTCCATTCACAGGTACAGTTCCCAGATGTCGACCTCCTTGTCGATCTTTAAAATCTGGAACTCTCTCACTTTCTATTTCAGAATCTGAATCTTCTGTTGAATCACTTTCTTCATCAGAATTATCAGGAGTAGGTACTGGAATAGTATGACTGGGATGAATCCACCTTTTCAATCCTTTACATTTTACTGCATTTGTAGTGACTAGAATTATCTGCCTAGGTTTCTGCCACCTAGGAACCAGACAATTTCTTCTTCGATGAACTTTTGTCCTGACCCAATCTCCAGGTCTCAGATCATGAGTCTGTACTTTTTCATCTGATTGTGCTTCAGTTCCCACCTGATTAGACACAGAAGTCACTACGTCAGGCAGTCTCTTGCAATATTCTAAAATAGCACTGTCATTAATGCTCAACAATTTGCCAACTGGAACAAAAGCTTGTCTCATGACCCTGCCCATTAAAATTTCATGAGGACTCAGACCTGTCTTCTTATCAGGTGTACTCCTTAATGACATTAGAACCAGTGGAAGAGCATCTGTCCACTTTACACCTGTATCTAGACACATTTTTCCAATCCTATTCTTAATTGTTCCATTAATTTGCTCAACAACTCCAGATGCCTCTGATCTGTATGCACAGTGTATTTTCTGCTCAATATTTAATGCTTCACAAATTAATTTCAAAAGTTTGTTATCGAAATGACTTCCTCCATCACTCTCAATAGTGACAGAAAAACCATACCTTGGAATGATTTCTCTAAGCAACAGCTTTGCAACTGTAACTGAATCACAATGTCGAGTAGGAAAAGCTTCTACCTATCTTGAGAATAAACAAACAATCACAAGAACATATTTCAAACAATTGTGTAGGGGCATCTCAATGAAATCCATTTGCAATCTGGTGAAAGGACCACCCTCTCGACCTATAATTCCTGTACCTACAATTGACTTTCTGTTTGGGTTCATTTGCTGGCAAGTTAAACACCTCTGACAAAAAGACTCAGCAATAGTCCTAAATTTAGTATTAAACCAAGTCTCTTTAAAAAGTCTGATCATGGAATCTCTTCCAATATGGCCAGGACCATGATATAATCTGGCCATGTCAGCAATTAAACAATTTGGTAAAACTACTCTGCCTTCTTTGTAAGTCCATAGTCCATCCTAATCACGTGGTCTACATTCTGCCTTTAACCACGAATCCTTTTCCTCATCATCAGCTTAATTTTTCAAATACCTGATTTCCTGCCATGTTTCCACTACCGATGTTAGCATCAATGAATTTGAATCACATTCTTTGCTTTTTTCCCGATTGTAAGCACGACAATTTTTTGCACAGTATTTTGCTGTCTCATCTGCATAAGCATTACCTTTGGAGATAAAATCCACACCTTTTGTATGTGCTGCACATTTGACCACAGCAATTTCTTTAGGTAATTGTATAGCGTCAATCAATCTCTTGATAAACACTGCATTTTTAATTGGTGACCCTGCTGAAGTTAAATAGCCTCTCTGAGACCAGAGCTGTCCATAATCATGCACAACTCCATACCCATACTGGCTGTCAGTTATTATGGTAACTCTCAAATCCTTTGATATTTCGCAAGCACAAATTAAAGCAATTAATTCAGCCACCTGTGCTGAACGAATTCCTTCAAGACATGATGCCTCTTCAACGTCTGCAACTGTACAAACTGAATAAGCTGCTTTTAAAACACCTCCTTCTGACCTCAAACAAGAACCATCCACAAAGTGAACAAAATCTGATTCAGGCAAAGGAACATCTTTAATGTCCTGCCTAGGCTTGGTGCAATATTCCATAACATCCAAACATTCATGTTCCACATCATTTTCATCAATAATTTCAGAATCAGGTAACAATGTGGAAGGATTCAGATTCACACATCTTGCAATAGAGACATTATCTGCTCCCAGAATTATTTTTTCATATTTAGTCAATCTACTGCTAGTTAAATGCTGAGTTTTACCTCTTGTCAGTAATATTTCAACTGAATGAGGCACAAAAACTTTCACAGGAAATCCCATTATGATTCCTTCACTCTGCTCAAGACTGACACTTGTTGCAGCAACTGCTTTTAAACAGCCTGGTAAGGCTTTAGCAACTGGATCAAGAACTGCTGAGAAATATGCGATTGGCTTCTTTAGATTCCCATGTCTTTGAATGAACACAGACAAAGCACATCCCTCTCTTTCACTGCAATATAGTTCAAAATCTTTCTCATAATTCGGCATGCCTCGAGCTGGAGCTTCACACAAGCTTCTTTTTAGATTTTCAAAAGACTCAAACTCAGTTTCGTTTAAAACAATTGGGTCTTTTACATCTGATTTTGTCAATCTCTGTAGTGGTTTTGCAATTACCGAAAATCCACTTATCCATTGTCGACAGTAACCAACCATTCCCAAAAACATTCTGACCTGTCTTTGTGTTCTTGGAGGTTGCATTGCTTGAATCATTTTAATTCTCTCAACTGTCACTTGTCTCTTTCCTTTTGCAATTCTGTGACCTAGATATTTTACTTCCTGTTTACAAAACTGCAATTTAGCTGGAGACACCTTATGTCCCTCATCTGCTAAATGATTTAGCAGTATAATCGTGTCTATCACACAATTTTCTCTTGTTTTAGCAGCAATCAACAAATCGTCAATATACTGCACCAACGTTGACCTGCCAGGTAAATCTAAATCTTCCAAAGATCTTTTTAACAGCTCATTAAAGATAGAAGGACTTTCTGTATACCCTTGAGGAATTCTACAGCATGCGAGGGTCCTACTCTGGAATCTGAAAGCGAAAATTTCTTGACTCTCAGGATGTAATGGTACAGTAAAGAACGCATTGCAAAGATCAATAACAGTATACCATTCTGCATCATGTGGAATCTGGTATAAAATAACTGCAGGATTTGGAACCACAGGACAACATGGTACGACAATCTGATTAATCTTCCTCAAATCCTGAACAATCCTATATGTTCCATTCGATTTTTTAATTCCCATAATAGGTGAATTACAAGGACTGCTCTCAATTTCTTTTAAAACACCTTGCTTAATAAATTTTTCGATCACAGGAATAACTCCCTCAATTGTCTCCACTTTCATTTTATACTGAGGAATATTTGGAAATTCTATTCCCTGCTTTAAAATAATTTTGACTGGATCGACATGTTTCATCAGACCCATCTCATTTCCAGTCAAATCCCAAATTTCAGCTTTTACTGTTTCTTTGAGCTCTTCTGGTAAATTATCTTTTTCAAATGTAGGAAACAATTTTGTTTCTTCTGTTTCTACCAACATCATAGTCATACGATACAAACCATCTTCCTCCATTGTTTGTAGTTCAACTCCCTCAGGAGAACAATATATTCTACAATTCATTTTGCACAATATATCCCTCCCCAACAAATTCACCGGACTGCTATTACAAACCACAAATCTGTGTTTGTCTTTAAAATTTCCAATTTCAACTGGTACTGGATCAGTTAGATCCGTTCTGATCTGTTGATTACTTACTCCAACTACTTGGATGGTTTCCCCAGAGAGAGGTAGGTTTTCAATTTCCACTGATCTAACAGTAGAACGGGTAGCACCAGTGTCCACTAAGAAAGTGATGTCTACATCATTAACTTTCCCATTTACAAATGGACCAGACTGGTCAACCTCAAGAGTGGCTCCAATAACACACTCTTCCCCCTCTCTCGGGCACCGTCAGAAGTAATCATCAGAATCACTTTCTTGTTGCCCGGTTAACAAAAACTGTCCTGAAGCATTTTGCACAATTTGCCTTTGGGTTCTTATTACCTGATCATCTCCTTGAAATCCCACACTTGGATTATATTTTTGACTTCCCCCACAATTAGGAAAAGGAGGTTGCGGTATTTGATTTTGCTGGTGATTCAATTGGTTTTGCAGCTGTCGCTGAAGACTCAAATCATTTAAATTCTGTTGCAACTGTAGCTGTCGCTGCAGATCAATATCACTCTGCATCTGTGGATTTAACAATGGACTTTTTAAATTTCTAGGTGGTTTCTTACACTCGTCTCTCCAATGTCCAATTTCTCCACAATTGAAACAAGGTAATTTCTGTTTTAATTCCTCAACTTTAGGATTACATTTTCTGTTAATATTAAATTTAAATTTTCCTTGACCCTGATTTGAATTTTGAGTTTGAATAAAATTAGTATTTTTATTTCCAAGACTAGCAATCTGTTGCTCAGCCACTTTTACTTGAGCCCACATCGCTTTCTCCTTGAGCTTTTTCTGCTTCACTTCTAACTCATCACTGCAGTATTTAGCTTTTCTTAAAATGTCATCAACTGAAAGTGATTGCCAACCGACAATATTATTTCTGATCATTTCTCCAACCTCTGGTCTGAGACCATAAACAAATCTATAGATAAAATGACTCATATCCTTTTCATCCAATTTCTCATAGCCACTGTATTGTTTAAAAACTAACAGTAACCTCTCATAAAATGAATGGACTGATTCTTTCGGTTCCTGATTAGTTCTATCTATTTTAACCCAGTCAACCTCTTTTGGTGGAATTTTTTGTTTTAACCAGTAAATCACTTTTTCATAAAAATCCATTACTATCGGAGCTGGAGCACCTGTTTCTTTAATTCGTTCAGGTTCCACTTTTGGCCAACTTATAGAAATTTTACATTCTGTCCAAAGATCTGATGGGACAACAATGTCAAAAAATCCATCCCGATCAATCCACAGAACCTTTGAGACTTTTATAAACCTGTCTACTTGACGGTACCACTCAACAGGCTTTTCTCTTAATCTCGGAAAGTCATTTGTGAACAACAAAATGTCTTGTCTTGACCAAGGGACATGAACGTACCCTCCACCTGCAATCTCTCTCATAGGAAACTGTTTTGACAATTTTTCTAATTTCTCATCTTCCTTCTTTCTTGTCCATTTCACTCTCCACTTACTCGACTCACCTAATTTTTTGATGTAAACAATTAATTCTTTTATATGCATTATTCTTCCCATTGAATTCAAGTTTTCAATATCCTTTTCTGTAAAATCTAATCTATAATGTTTTCCAAAATTCTTTTGCCTGTTCAAATCAATTTCAAGTTCTGCTGCCAGTTCTTCTAATTGATCATATTTGTTTTTTGTTTTCCACTGAATACTCTTGCAGATGAACAGGAGTTCATCATCACGGTAAAATTTTAAACTGTCAGGACCAATTGTACCAATTATTAATTCCTCCAGATTTGCCTTTAATTTTGCAACATCAAGTATAGAATTTGACCTTCTAATGTCAGAAGTTTCATCATCAGATTCTGCACCCATCGGTGATTTGAAAAAAGAACCTTCATTACAAGTCAGATCAGGCATTTTCGTTTTTCCAGAATTAATTTCAGATATATCTGAGTAAAATTTTTCAGCAACTTTTTGAATTTCTGCATTTAAAGGAATTGTTAAACCTGGCTTATTATTTTCCCTTTGTTCAAAAACAGGCTGAACAGGACCAATCGTTACTGGAACTGTCACAGCTTCCACGCCTTTTGTCATTTGCCGTATTAATTCTTCTTTTGATCGGAAATATTCAGAAGAATTTCCAACTTCTTCATCTCTAACTTCTCTCATATAGTTTTTTGGAGCTTCCCTTTCTCTTGGAATTAACGGAAAATGTTTACCTCCAATACAGACATCAGCATTTGTCCCAGTTTCTAATTTTTCTAGAGTTTCAAAAGATTCAGAATTATTTGGGTATAGTTTAGAAGATTCACTAATCGGAGGTGCACTCGGTGTAGTCTCTGTAGAAACCATCGGAGTAGACCATGATTGAGGAGGTCTCAAAGGTTCATTTCTTTTATTAGAAGTGAAAATTTCTTCTAAAACTGCATCTTCAGTCTCACTTTCTAATGGGGCATTATTTTTCTTTTCAGTTCTTTTTTCACTGGGAGATCCTAAAACCATTTCTCTAATTAAATAAAGTCCATCGTTCATGCTTCCCTGTCTCCACATTCGCATTCTGTCTTCATGTGTTTCCCTTCTATAGCTTGGTATTTTAGGAGGTCTTTTAATACCACTCGCTTCTCTTTGTAATTGAAACATTTCATCCTCCCATTCAACTAAAGCTTCAAATTGAGTAGGTCTTGGCTTTGGTACAAGAGCATTCATCTTTTCTCTTAAATTTCTTAAAACCTTTACATTAAAAGAACCATCGTCCGGCCAAGTCAAAACACCATCATCTTTTGTGTAGTGTTTCCAAATATCAAACCACAAAACAGTATGATAACCATATTCACCTTCCATATACGCTGCAGGTGTTTTATATTTATGAAGTAATTTGCCACCTCGCGTTTCTATTTTCTTGTCAGGTGAAATAAAAGTTTTAAGTTTTTGAAGCAACGAAGGCTTTTTCTCAACATGTTTAAATTGATAACTCATTTTTAAAAATCAAATTTAGTTGATAAAATTGTTCTAAAATTATTTCCGGGATGTTCCGCAAAATCCAGCCAATCCGTGCGCGAAACACACTAACAAGCCAATCAAAGTTGAGATACGTCACTACTTTACTCAACCAATAAATGTGAAGTTTTTCTAAAGAGCCAATCAGCTTACAGCTTGTCAGAGATTCAAGAACCAATCAGAACACAGCTCGTGACGTATGTCGCCCAATCACAGCGCGGCTCTGTGACCTACACAGTAGCTGCGGTTTCTCGCGTCTCACCCTCAGCGCTCACCCCTCCTTTACAAACTATTTTTCACAGCGCCATTTTGAAAACGCTCTTTCGAAGAAAATTAATTTTAACAATGACAAATAAAGACTCATCTGTCTGTTTCTCTAATAAGTGATAGAATTTCAATCACACAAGAATTCTATACGTGGAATAGACGACGCTATTCTCACAGAATATACATTTGCTAGTAAAGTAATCTTTTTACTCTACCCTTCAAGCAAGTAATTAATGAACTCGTTTTCCTCCAGAATGCACAACTAAGTGACAATTCAAAAGTTCGACTTGAACATATTTACAAAACAATCACGCACTTTCAAACGGAAAAAGACCCTATAATCAAACATACATGAAATCCGTACAGGACTCTCACCTGTTTATAGATATCATGCACCGTTAATAAAATAAACGACGTTATCCGTACAGGACTTTCACCTGTTTATAGATATAAAACATGTATCCCTACAGGACTCTCACCTGTAATCATGTACCGACGTTATCCTATCCTTCATTCAAGCTCGAATATATACTGTTAATTTTATCACAGTGAGTTTTATAACAGGCTCATTGTCCCTATACTCATGCTGTTCAAATTTCTTAGATAATCCTCACTATACAACATTCACACCTAGCCCTAACATGTGTTGCACAGCCACAACACTAGTGATACACGGCGATACCACTACACTGAAACAGATCAAATGTACTGTGTGACTACCTTCTCATCACACTATCTGTACCGGTTCAACTCACATATAGCACGGAAAACAAACTCAACATGTGTTAAACATCGATCCTATACCTATACCATAATACATTGATTACCATAGCAACCATCCTCTGCTACCAGAAGAATTGATCCAGCGGCCTATAGAAAATATGTCATAAACTACGCTACCTAACTTCATAACACACTCTAAAAATCACCACTTAAAAACATGGACCCATTAACAAAACCTGACATATTTTGACCAACTGAATCATGTGGCCTAATTAAACTTATATACAATTTATATACATTTATATACATCCGCGGTAAATAAATGACATTATTCAAACAAATCCTAACTATTTAATTGGCCACCATGGCGATGGCATCTAGCTAATGATAACCTGCACTCCTGAAATGACAAGACCAGCTTGTTTCAAAAGTAAGATTTTATTAGCTATTTATTTGAATTATAAGAATATAGTTTTATTTATGCATTTTTATTAGTATCATTGTAAGTATATTTGTAAGCATCATATAGAATTCAGATTATTTGCAAAGAATTATAAGTTTAGCATTTCCAAAACCTAAGTCCCTAAACTAGCTAAATAAATGGAAATAAAGTAAAGTCTTTAGGGTTTCTTACGTGCTCCAAGTAAAGTCCGACAGCACGACACCCTCATCCAAAGGTTAGAAAGCAGCAGCGTGACCCATCCACGGGGCATGGGTCTTTATACCTTTCTGCGCTAAGCTAATCTAAGTAAAAGTAAATCTTTCTGCAAAAGTCGATGTCCCATTGGTTCGTGAGCGACAAGTGACATGTCACCCCATAATTTGAAAACATCAGATCCGTCACTTTCTTAGACTCCATTGTCTTTACTGTACGTGCTCCGAGGCTTCCTTTTGCTTGCAACAATTTTGTAATAGTTTTTCTCTGGTTTCATTTCACTTCCTCGGATGCCAAGTTATCAAATGTTCCTTCTGCCGGTTCCTGACCTTGGCCACGTCCGACCAGAATAATGTCAGAGCCTCATCGTAGTTCAACAAATGTTACTTCGATGGAAAACTTTAGAAAGGACATCTCAGGCTTCGTGCAGAAATTAAATTCATCATTTTAGTAAACTAGAGTGAACTAGGCCCAAAGCAGTCAATTTAATTTCTCTAATGTATAAACAAACACAAGAAAATAATTAGTGAAAGAAATATTATTCATTCTGTTTCCACCCTTTGTTGACTAACTATTTATCCCACCCATTAGCCTAATGTTACCTAGCAAAAAAGCAAACAAATAAAGCAGCATTTTATATCTACCAGTCTTCATAAATCCACGAAATCCTTTATGCACCTATAGAGAGTAGAATGACATCACATAGACAAGGAAAGCAAAATAAGCACATGCCACTTTTTAAATTCAGCTGCAGTTAGTTATGACATGACAGAACGACAAAATTAATTTATTATTTTTGCACGAACAAAAGATGCAACAGTAATGCACATTTATGAGCACATATGTTAATGTTCCCGCGTGTAAAAGTTTAATCTAAGTTGATTTAGTACAAATACATCACAAATCATTAATAGGATTATTTTATTTTAAGGAAGTATGACTTCACGAGTTGGAATAAAAAGTTATTCTCTATCTCGCTCCATCAGGAGCTCTTGATCTCTGAGACCTTACGCTGTTAGTTATATTTTCTGCATTGTTAGTTGGCATTGCATTGAATGGCCTCTCAATAGTAGTATCATCACATGTATACAAATGAGGATTTAAACCTTAAACCTCACCCTTGATACTCTCCTCATTTGTATTTCTTTTTTTATAAAGTGCAACTCTCCTCATATTCCAAATCTCACCATTATACAGAGTCACATGTCTATTATGAACACTTTTAACTTTGTATGGACCCGAAATTTTGTAAATCCAGTACAAATGCGACCGAGTTTGACCTTAACCCAATCATTAGGTCTAATTTTTGATTCATGCATCATGACTTTGTTATTTTCCTCTTTATTACCATATAGATTGGCTAAACCAACACAATCCTTCATCCATGCAGGAGTCAACTTGGTACTAGCATGTCGCCCTCTCATAATCTCAAAAGGGATTTTTCCAGTAACGGTGTTTTCAGTTGTTCGATAAACCCATACTAGATCAATAAACATTTTTTTTTTAAATCATTCCTACTAGCTATTGTCACCTGAATAGCTCATTTCACCATGCGATTTGCCCTCTCAACAATACCATTTACCTGTGGGTTGTATAACGACGTTTTCGAATGTGCAATACCACATGATTTTAAAAATTTGATCATTTCTCTTGAAATTAATTGTGTTCCATTGTCTGTGATCAGCTTTATTGGAAATCCTTCTTCACTAAAGATTTCAGATAAGGTTTTTATGATACTCTTTGTAGTGATCTCTTTGGTAAACTCAACTATGAGGCATTTAGACATGGCATCTACCATAACAATACCAAACTTAAGGTCTCCACCAATGCCAGAAAAAGGACCAATAAAGTCCAAACAGACAGTATGCCATGGTAAACTTGGATCTTCAATATTCCCTAATTCCAATTGGTTCCCCACTTTTAATCTCTTTTCACTTTTCACACACTCAATACACCTATCAATTTATTCTGAAATGTGTTGATCCATGGCAGACCACCAGAAATGTTCCCTTAACCTTTTTGTAAGTTAAAGACTGACCCATATGGCCTTTATGGGCTAGCTTAAAAAGAACCAACCTAGGATCTTGTGGAGGAACAATTTTGTCTCCTTTCATTATTATGTTGGCATCGTCATCAAAAATAGGTAAATCATCTAGAACTTTAATGAAAGGTCTTGCCACAACAGGAAGGGAACTTTCACGTCTTCTTCCTTTACTGATCAAATCTTTCACTATTTTCATCGGTCTATCCTTATCCATTCTTAAACTCCACTGATCTTTTCCTACAGCACCACTACACAATTCAACCATGTCATCAATAGTAGCAACTGCACCTTTGGATTGAAAAGACTCAATATTCACTTTGTCAACCTCATCCCAAGGCAAAGGCAATCTAGACAATCCATCAGCTTGGCTATTCCTCCAACCTGCAATGTATTCCACTCTATATAGATATTCTTGCACATGAGCAGCAAGTCTAGCGAGAAGTGCTGATCCTTTGTTTGCACCATCTGGACTTAGAATTTTAGTGAGAGGTTTGTGGTCTGTTTGAAATGTGAAGCAGAAACCACAACGATTCAACCCCCCATGCTGCAGCCAACGCTTCCTTCTCTATTACTGAGTAATTTCTTTCAGAAACTGTTAATGACCTTGAAGCAAAGGCAAGTTTTGACTCCTTGGGAATGTACTTGTGCTAAGACCGCTCCAATTCCCACCGCACTTGCGTCTACTGTCAGAATTTATTTTAGACCTGTGTCAAATGGGGTTAAAATATTAGCATCACAAATTTCTTTTTTAATCTGTTTAAAATCATTTTGTTGTTCTTCAGACCATACAAACTTATGACCCTTTCTAAGTAACATTTGGATGTTTTCTGTTTTCTCCGCAAAGTTGCATACAAATTTCGCATAAAATTCTATTAGACCTAAAAATGATCTAAGTTGATCCTTATCAACCGGTGCTGGAGCATTCTTTATGGCTTCCAACGGATCACGTTTCTGTCTAATCCCATTTGCAGATAGGGTATAACCCAAATACTCAACTTCTTGGACTGCAAATTTACACTTTTCTTTCTTAAGAGTTAGTCCAGCATCACCCATCCTACTCGAGACCACCTTTAATACCAAATTATAGTGTTCCATCGTATCGCCAAACACTAATACGTCGTCTTGAAAATATACTACATTTTCAAGACCTTTTAATACTGATCCCATCATCCTCTGAAATACTCCAGCGGCAGAGGCCAGTCCGAACGGCACTCTGGTGAATTGGAATATCCCTTCTCTGGTGATGAATGCCGTGAATTGTTTGGAATCATTATGTAATTTTATCTGGTGATACGCACTGCGTAAATCAAGTTTTGAGAAGAATTCCCCCCCACCCCCAAAGTAACAATATCAATTCATTTATATTAGATGGTGGGAAATTGTCGACAACAATATTTTGATTTAAGGAGCGTAAGTCCATACAGAACCTAAAACTGCGGGTTTGCTCGTGATCACAACTGGAGAAATCCAGTTAGATGTTTTAATTTGTTCTATAATCCCTTGCTCAACCATTCCCTCAAGCATGCGTTTGACTTCCTCTCTAGCAATGATGGGTACTTTCCTAACCTTATGTTGCATCGGAAACGCATTATCTTTGAGTATTATTTTATGAACATAGTCTTTTAACTCACCAATCTGTTCAGCAAATAAATTGTTCATGCCATTTACAATCGTCTCTGTAGTCATTTCATCCACATCCATCACTTGTTGACTCGCTCTAGGATTTATTATAATGTGTAAGTCATACTGGTGTGCCCAACTTAATATTGGTGGTCCACTGCAAGCTACATACACCTTGCCTTCCACATTTCTACTCTGAAAGTGTATATCACTCAACATAAACCCAATAATATCAATTTTCTCGCCTTGGTACCCACCAGGATTAATATCTTTGGGAAGTAATTTTACACTAGGCCAGTTTTGTTTGAATAATGATTGTGGGATGATTGTCCAGAATGATCCCGAATCAACCATCAATTCAGTTTCTTTACCATCAATCACGAACATAGCTTTAGGTCTATTTCTCTTTTCAGGCGCTGTCGTTAAATCATCTTCCTCGACACATAATATCTTGTTGGTCCCTTCTACTGTTAATGTATCACTATTCAATTGGTTATTAAGAAAAGCTACTTTCAATCTGTTGTTAGACTTACACATTTTGAAAAATGCTTTTTGTGACCACATTTTTTACATTGTTTATCCAATGCATAACACCTCTTGTACTCAGCAGTGCGGTATGAACTTCCACATCTGGAACACATCTTTTCTTCTGTCCTACTCTGTTCAACATTTGTTTCTGAATTATTATTACTCTTCCCACTAGGGATCACTTTCTTGTTAGAACCTATTGCGCAACTTCTTCTTGTCCCTCACATGTCACACTCATAGCATTTGTTTTCTTTTCTGTTTCTTTCATACACTTTTCTGACTAGAAGTATTTATTCAGAAAGCACTGAGGTAAAAGTGGCTTCCCCTTGCGGTCAGCTTACATCCCCTCTATGTCACAGATATAACAACAGTGGAACTTTTACAGAGAATGTGGTGCTTAAAGTGACAGATACATTAGAATACAATAGTGTGCTGCATGAGAGAGGCAATGATGATGTTAAGAAGAGGGGTTAGAAGTCTTAGGGCATAGCAACTGATCTCTTATTATGCTTGGTTGGGCGATGGAGCCTCCAGGGGATGTGGCTTGTTGAAATCACAGATGAATTAGAAGGGCATCTCAGGAGATGTTGTTAAAATGTGGATGATATTGACACAGTGTTTGCTTGTTTTAAAGAGACCCATTCTTCTCTCAGCAGCATTTTTATTTAAGCTGATGAAATAGTTGATTTCGGCTGCAGAGATCCCCTGTCTGCACCAGGACAAGATTTCTTTAAAAAGCCACATGTCTTCTTGTTTAGCTCAACACCATTTCTTCTGTTGTATGGTCCATTATTTGTATAATTCACTTAAATACATACCTTGCACTACAATGAACAATCAATGAAAAATATTATATCACCAAATGCACTGAGCTTTATATAGCCCCAGGTCTTTAGAAAGTTCTTTAAGTTCCGCCCCATTGTAATTATAAAGAGAGTTCCTATGCATGTCCCTGCTGAGTGGGGAAGCTTTCAACACCCCCATTTCGTGCCATGCTAAGCCAGAGACATAGAAAGGAATATCACTTTGCTCTCCTAATTAATACTGTGAGTCATACTTTAAGGGTGAACAGCAGAAGACATTTGCTCCAGCATTTGCTAAATTTCCTTTTTTGTATTTGCATAATTTTTCGTTTATATTCTACTCTGTTGTTATGATCATGAGGTTACTACTTTCTTTGAGCACAGCCTAAAGCTCCAGGGCCCATGTTACAGATGTGTTCCAGAGGGCCAACATGTGTTAGCACGGTCTTTATGGGCCACCAAGGGCACTTTGGTTTTACAGAAGGGGCCACAGACGCTTGTGCAAACTCTACTTGCGCTGGGGCACATGTTGTGCCAGCTCTATCTCAAGAAGGCATTTCCTCCTTTAAATCGACGCCAAGCCCCATGCAAATGAGTGACTCTCTTTACCTCTGCCCTATATTATGGACTGGGATGGAGAAGTAAAGAAACTGTCAGGAGGCGCACTAACAGTGCACCACAAAAATGTGGTGCACTGTCAGTGCTTGATTGCTGCCCTCTGGAGTGGATCCAAGGGGGTCCTATGACACCCACCCTGACTTCACTCACTGCACCCGACCTCAAGGGTATTTCCTTCCCCTCTTTTGAGAGCAGGTGAATGTTGGCTGCAAAGAGAAACATGGAGCAGCTTTTTAGCAGTCGCTCCGTACTTAACTTGAATGTGCTGCCCCCAGGGCAGCAAGAGTTTGCGGCTGCCCTGAGGTCAGCATATTCAGCATAATAGGGTACACTTTCCCTGTTTGCACCAGGCACACCTGTTTGATATATAACATGGCACCTGATAATTTCCTATATATGCATCCATATGCACTCCCAACCCCTGAGCTGTTGACCTAATTTTTAATAGGTGATAGGAGTAGTAAGCGCTATATATAAACTGTGCTATACAATATAACACAACACCCATTAAAAGATGTCCTTGCTGAAGCAGTGATCTAGAGGTAGCCTAGCATGGATAGTTGGTCAAAATAACTACTACAGCACAATAGCATATGCAAATAACATTGTTTCTTTCTATAGTTTTGAATCTTCAAATTGCATCCTATCTCAAAAAGTATTCTATGGATTCCCAAAACCCTTAAAGGAAAACTCTGCTTACCCTTTCTTAAAAGTGATTATTTCCTTACTTTCCATCCTCTGCATGCCCCCTCTTTCTAGACTCAACTTACTTTAAGTCACCTGAATGTTTATCTTACTCTTTCCTATTGAATTTCAGCCAATTGCCCTCATTTCATTTCAAAAGTTCAAAAATCACATCACCTTCTTGGAAAGCCATTCTTGCAACATAATAATACCAAATCTCCTGTTTTGTTTGCTAATCCTACCAACCATCTGAGCAAACACAGCCAGGACATTCATGAACTAATACAGGACTATAAAATAGACATCTTGTTTATGACGGAAACTTGGATGGGACAAGCCTCCGATCCGGATCTTGTTATAGCCGTCCCTGCAGGGTTCACTACTTACAGATTGGATAGGCAAACCAAGAAAAAAGGCGGTGGCATCGCTATCATTGCTCGTGACACCTACATTGTAAGGCACACCCCAATTCCCCAGACTTCCTGCGAAGCGTTAGAATTCGCAATAAAACTGACCCCTTCATACACCTTTAAAGGGATCCTTCTTTACCGACCTCCGGGACCCAGAGGTGACTTCCTGAGGGCTCATAGCTCCTTTTTGGAAACATCCGCGCTGGAGAACTCCTTCACCATTCTAGGTGATTTTAATTTTCATTTTGATGTACCCGACAACCCTGACACAGCCATGTTTTTAGCTGACATGTCTACCTTTGGTCTATCCTCTCTGGTTTATTCCCCCACGCACGAAGGAGGTCACTCACTAGATGGCATTTTTTCCAATGCCCCGGGCCTTAAACTCAGAGACATACTTCCTTTAACCTGGTCAGACCATCATCTCATACTGACCTCACTTCTAGTAGGCGACCCCCTGGTAGACAAACCCAACCACAATCCCTGTCCTCCTTATTTGGCATGGGACGATCTAGATGTCTGCAGGCTGGAAAGCATGCTTAATGATACCCGCCCCACGCTATCTTCAGACCCTAACAACGCCACGTCCCAATTCCACGACTGGGTGAGCTCAGCAGCAAAAGATCTGGTCCCAGTGAAACAACGGTCACGCAATAGATCCACCCCCTCCGCCCCGTGGTATTCACAGGAATTGCGTTCCCAAAAGCAACAATGCCGCAACAGAGAGAGGAATTGGCGGAAGGATTACACACCCGAAGCCAAACTCCTATACAAAGAATCGGTAGCAAAATATAAACACCTTATCTTGGACGCAAAAAAAAAGTATTACTGCAACAAAATCGAAGCCGCTCATAACTCCAACAAATGTTTATACGAGACCACCAAACAACTAGCGGGTTTTCCTGTGGATCTCACACCCCCCCCTTCCCAAACCCTCTGTGACGCTTTGTCAAGGTTCTTTTTTAGCAAAGTTGATGACATCTACAGGGTTTTCGCCAATAACCTCACTCTCTCTCATAGACCACCCATTCTACCTGAAGGACCCATTCTCTCGCAGTTCAGCGAGGTCTCGTGTCCACAGGTACTAAATATCATATCTACCATCAAATCGGGATCGGCTCTCGACCCTTGTCCCTTGAAGGTCCTGAGACCAATCATGGATGCAGTTTTACCCTCCATAACCGATATCTGCAACTCCATGTTCAACTCTGGCATTTACCCCGAGACATTAAAGAAAACCCTAATTAAGCCGTTGCTTAAGAAACCTACCCTTGACAAAGAAGAACTTAAAAGCTATCGCCCCATCGCCAGTCTTCCTCTACTAGCAAAAATAGTGGAAAAAATTATGAATGTCCAACTCTCCGCTTTCATCGAGGATAACAACCGTCTTGACGAATCTCAGTTTGGGTTCCGTCGCTTCCACGGAACCGAGACGGCCTTGGTCAAAGCGGCGGAGGATATCAGATCAATTCGGGATGCGGGAGGCACCGCCGTCCTGATACTGTTGGACCTGTCGGCGGCCTTTGACACGGTCGACCATACCATCTTGGTCGACCGTGTCGAAAGTATTGGCATTCAAGGCAATGCCAAAAATCTTCTTGCCTCCTTCCTGGCCAACAGGACTCAGGTCGTCACTGTGGGACCTTTTGAATCTCCCCCATTGTCACTTCCGTGTGGAGTTCCCCAAGGCTCATCCCTTAGTCCGACACTATTTAACATTTATGTGTCGGACCTTGCCAATGTCATCAGGGCACACGGGATGAGCCTCACTTCATACGCTGACGACACCCAATTGGTCCTTGCCGTTAAAAATGATGGGCTTCAGAAAGCTAACCAATTTAATCAAGGCATGTCGGCTATCGGTAACTGGATGTCTCATAATTGTCTGAAGCTAAACTCCGACAAATCGGAAGTTGTAATTTTTGGCAACCTTTCTCCGGAGTGGTCCCCCCTCTGGTGGCCGTCATCCATGGGCCAGCCCCCAGTCCCGGTTGACAAAGTGAGGAATCTAGGAGTTATGTTCGACAACCGTCTGAATTTCCTCCCACACGCCAACCAGATATCTTCTTCAGCCTTTTATAAACTCCGGCTCATTAAAAAAATCCTGCCCTTTTTACCTGAAAACATGGCTAAAACGCTGGTAAGCTCCCTGGTGCTTTCCACCCTAGATTATTGCAACGCGCTGTTTCTAGGGGCCCAGGAGAGAGTGCTAACAAAAATGCAGTCCATTCAGAACGCGGCCGCCAGGCTCCTAGGGCGAATCCCCAAATTCCACCCGGTTTCACCCACCATGAAACAACTCCATTGGCTACCGGTGAGGAAGAGGATTGAGTTTAAGACCTTGTGCCTGGTTTACAAGGCCCTACATAACACTGCCCCAGCATTCTTCACCCAGAACCTCACTCCTTACTGTCCATCTAGAGCATTGCGCTCCTCCAGCTCTCTGGGCCTGGTGTTCCCCCGAACCAAATCTGTCAACTGGGGTGACAGAAGATTTCTTGTGGCAGCTCCAAAACTTTGGAACTCACTGCCTCACTCGATCAAGACTAGCCCGTCCCTCTGGTCTTTCCGAAAAAACGTCAAGACTTGGCTTTTTAATCAATGATCTCCCGGTCCCCTTGTTGGTCAGAACATTGCAGTTATTCAGCGCCGAGATGCCCACGGGCCTTCGTTTCGCGCTTTACAAATGTTAAAATAAATAAATAAAATAAATAAATCTGAATGAACTCACAAACCTTCCCCCAGTAAATATTACACTTAACTCATGTTAATTTAGACAACCACAACGAAATTGAAGTAAATGCATGAGCTGTTTTTTTTTTTAGAATATAAGACTAATTTTAATAACCACTGAATTTACCACTTACCTTGGATTCCGGAGCAGTCTGCTGTCTAGCATACAGAGACTGAACGCCCCATCTGAGGTACCAAGCAATATATAAAAACAATTATACTGAAATACAATATATAATCCTCCTGGCCCATATTAATACCATAACACTTAGCTGTCAAGCAGTGAATTGTATTTCATGCAGGCTGCATAATAATTCTCTTATCAAGCTTAATACATTTACACTCACAAAGATAACACTGCCATGGCTCATGTCCATAGCCCATTTCACAGCAGTAAACCACTCTTCCCCAGCTGAACAGGCATGGAATAACATAAGAAACAGGCCACATGTCTCTGTCCAACAGAGGAATTTAATGTAGTCCACCACTGCAGGTCCCGATTAGCTGTATATTATGCCTGCTTCATGACAACTCGCAATGACAATAAGAATTGGGATGATCTTAACAAAGTCTATCCAGGCAGATTTCTCCAGCTTTTTTTCCTTCAGCTTATGTCTACTCATGGTCATAAATTTTAAACAAAATACCTGGAATGGACTACCAGTGAAGTAATGTACTAAGTGGATTGTGATCATAACAATGCCATAGAGGGACTTGCAGAACGTATCATACCTATCAGCTTGCTGAAAAACCATAAACTGTGCTCCTCTTTCTCATACTTCTTTATCACAGTACTACACAATGTGTCTCATAATACGATAACTGCACCTCGGTGGTCATCAAGCACGACATGGAAAAATTTACCACACAAGATAAAAACAAAGTAAACACACTTCCAACACACAACCTATATGGTGCAACATGCTACCTATAGGAGGTTTGCGATGTAAAAACCGCATTGTAAAGGCAGGCGTTGTAATAGCCTGTGTTGTAACGTCATACATCCCTGCTTGAGTAGGTTTCCACCACCCTCAACCAGTTATCCAGTTTCCTACAGGTAGCATGTTGCACCATATAGGTTGTGTGTTGGAAGTGTGTTTACTTTGTTTTTATCTTGTGTGGTAAGTTTTTCCATGTCGTGCTTGATGACCACCGAGGTGCAGTTCTCGTATTATGAGACACATGTATGTATGACGTTACAACGCAGGCTATTACAACGCCTGCCTTTACAACGCAGTTTTTACATCGCACACCTTTACAACGCATAGTGCTTTTAGGCGCTGGATAGTGATTTATTTAATTTACTATTCCAACTCCCGTCCCCGTGGATAGTAGGGAAGGTGTTGGATAGTAAATTAAATATATTCCCTATCCTAGAGCGCCCCCCAGCGCAATGCGTTGTAATGGTTTTCGTTGTAATGACTGCGTTGTAATGGTAGTGTGTTGTAAAAGTTTCGTTGTAAGTGATGTTTACCCTGAAGCAGAAACCACAATTCCTGTCAGAGTGAAGTCATTAGCAAACCCCAAATTAACCTGTACCCTCTGGTAGCATGGCACAAAAGTAGTCAGGCTTAACTTAAAGGCAATGTGTAAAGTATTTATCAGCACTTCCAGTAGTTCTAAAGGGAAAACACTACACAAGAAAAATCCCACACCAATTTAGAAAACCAGAATACAATGTAATACATTATTTGAGGCCAAAATTACAAAAATCCAATCATTAATACCAGAGATATGCAATGTTAAAGATTTTCGTGAAAATAGTGCCTAAAAGCACAAGCGCCAACTGTGGGTATTTTTTAGCTCTGGACTGAGAGAATTCAGGCCAACCATGATGGTGCACGGGTCAGATACAGGGACCAGATTAGGCCCTCTGAACAAACAACCTAAAATCCTGGTTGCGTAGTGT
This sequence comes from Lissotriton helveticus, assembly GCF_964261635.1. Classification (NCBI taxonomy): domain Eukaryota; kingdom Metazoa; phylum Chordata; class Amphibia; order Caudata; family Salamandridae; genus Lissotriton; species Lissotriton helveticus. The sequence continues at coordinate 1,107,567,086 of NC_136068.1, forward strand.
TACGAGCTCCTGCGTTGAGGATGCTTTGGGCAGCAGAGGTTTAAATGAGCTGTGGGCAGAGAAGCATGGTCCTGTGTCAAGGATGCATTTAGCAGTGGCGGTTTGATTGAGCCATCGACGAGGCTTGCAATGCAAGGTCTTGGGTTTTCGAGAATACCATCGACGGAGGCTTGCAAGGCAAAGTCCTGCATTTGTGATGTGTCATGCAAAGGTTGCTCCGAAGAGCTGCAACTTTGATGCAAGGTCCTGTGTCAGGAATACCTCGCACAGCAGCGGTTTCGATGTGGAGCTGTGAAGAGATGTGTCATGCTGCATCGGTTCTACCCAAGAGACCACAGCTAGTCTGGCAGAGCACCTTCAGGCCTACTTCCAAGGGTCCAAGACTGGGGTGACATCACTTAGCTGGGCATGACTTTCAGCAGGCAGAGTCCAGGACTGGGTTCAAGGTGGTTGAAACCTTTTCTTTCCTTGAGGCTCTGATCAGGAGGCAAGCCAACTAGCCCTTGGAGACACTCTGCAAGTCCTGGGTTACAGATGCCAGTCCATTCCTTCTCACTCAGGCACTGGGGTAGCAGGGCTGCAGAACAGCAGTCCTTCTTACAGCAGAGCAGTACAGCAGTCCTTCTGAGCCTTCCACAAGTCTAGAGGTGTACAGAAGAGTTGCATCTGAGGGTCCAACATTTATACTTGGTGTAAGCTTTGATGTAAGAGAAGATTCTGGACGCTTCCGTCCCCAGAGGGGTATGCAATTTCCTTCCTCCCTCCCCTGGCTGCAGCTTGTCTGATGGCATAAAAGACTAGTGCCAAACCCTTTTTGAGTGGGCTGAGGCACAGCCTTGTGATATACAGGTGTGGTAGATGACAGCTCCATCCTGCCAAAACCTACTTCCGACTTGTCTCACTGGATGGGAACAATTCACAAAGACCAGCTGACAGCTACAGCTTCTAATATTACGTTTGCTCCTTCTCTTATCCACTTAAGTGACTATTTTAAAAGAGGCATCCTAAATGACTGCACACGATCTGCATACATACTTTAACAAAAGAGAGAGGTTGATCTTTATTCTTGGGGCAAACCACCCCTTTAATTACATATTATTTAAATACCACTCACCAACCATACTGCATATATGGGGCGTGGTTTGGGCGGCGATGGTGGAGGCGGCGTGAGCGGCTAGCTCCGTGCCCGATCCCGCCGATTATCCTGGAAACTGCCCGGGAGGCGGTTTAACCGACTCGGGAGGCCTGACTCGGGAGGCCTTTCTGCCCACGGAGATGCGACCTGCTGTCCTGGGGCACCCCTAAATCTGCACTTTTGGGGCACAGGCGATATCAGCGGAGCGGCGGCAAGATGGCGGACGGGCTCGCTTGAAGGATTTGGCCCGAGCCCGTCGCTCGCTGTCCGCCAGGGCTGGCGCCGGGGAACCGATTACGGAGGAGTGCGGCATATCACCACCGCTCTGCACAGGTGTCGATGCAGGGGACTGGCTGCAAAGGGAGGTGTTCTGCCACGGACTTGGACCGGCCGCGGAGAAGGTGGCGATCCCTAAAATGGCGCCCGCGCTGGTGAGGACCTGAGCTTTGTGGCCCCGAGCTAGCTGGAGTGTGCGCGGGGACCCGGGAGCGGGACGGTGGTGCGGCCAACGGTGCCAGCGGGAGCGCCAGAGAGGCTGGGGACAGCTCTGTGGAACTGTGGGTGCTGCGGCAGAGTGGAGCTCCCACGACGCTCCCGGAACTCGGATACCGGTCGGGTGCCGGTCTATGTGGCAGATACAGCGGAGCCTGAAGACTGAGCAAGTGATGCAGATAAAGGTCCTTTCCTGGGGCCACCGGTGAGTGCGGTGCTGCGGGCCTGATTTTGGCGCTGCGGAGGTGGGGGCGGGATCGGGCTCGTAGCGCCGGGTAGCCGGGGGCCACGGAGGGCTGGATTGAGCACTGCGAGGAGGGGGCGATGGTGATGACCCCTGGAGGTGGCGGCAGAGGACAATGAGGCGCGCCCTACGTGGAGTACATCCATAGAAAGCACCGGTCAGCAAAGAGGGACTTTCGGTGCCCGGCCGGGGAGCGTTGTGCTGCTGCCCTGGTAGCGAAGAGGAGGCACAGCGCGGTGCGGACCGGTGGGCGCTATCACAGGGAGCTGGTGTCCGTCACTGCGCGAGGTCCCGGGAGCGGCGTGGTGATTGCTGTGCCCGGGAGGGCACTAATGGGGTCGGAATGGCCATGCTGACCTGCCGGAAACCGCGCGCCTAGGAACTCCTGGGAGACCCGCGGAGTGGAGCGGTGGGACACACTGCCCCGCAGGGAGGAGTGCGGAGGCTGTAGGGAGTTGCCCTGGCGTTGTGGCTCTCTGGTGGACCACGCAGATCTTGACCCTTGGGGAAGCCGGTGTGGACTTGACGCACTGGACGCACTTGGCTGGCGTGGGTCCATAAGGAATGAAACCTAAAAGCAGGAGAGACGGGGAGTACCCAAGCCGGTGCAGATGCGCCAGTCGCAGCGCCTCCGCAAGAAAAACAAAGCACAACGGGCATTGCAGCGTGCACAGATGGAGGCAGAGAAACAGGGGGCCCTGGCGGCTACGGCGGCGATAACTGGTTCACAGCGGGAGGACTCGACCAAAGAAACGGAATCCGAGGAGGATGGGAGACAATCTGGTGCAGAGGTATCGGAGACCGAGAGCACCAAAGGTCCGGAGGTGACACCTAGATCGGCTAATGATCTTTAACTGATTTATCTCTGCCTCGGCCTCCCAGCTGGAGGACTGGTTGTGGTGGTACCAGAGACTCTGGTGTCGTATATACTTTTCACTCCTGTGCTTTTTTATTGCGGGATGTTGAGGGCGGGGGGTTGGCGCGGAAGCTGCCACCTGTCGGAGCCGGATCACCAACCCCATTGCCCTTAAGGCAACCTGTAGTGGCTACTGCAGGATAGTATTGTGTGACTTGCTAGGGTAGTTTGGATGGGGACTGATAAGACCTTATTGGGACCTGTTCTGGGGGGGAGGGCAAGGGTAGTTTGGGGAAATGTTTTTGGGTGTTAAGGGGTTGGCGGCGCTGGTGTGGGCAAACAAAATGTAGGGGGGGAAAAGACAAGGGAGTTAAGGGTTGTCCCATGGATCCTAACTCTTTGATGGTAATCCAAAATATATTCCCATTATTTAAGCTGACAGCATTAATGAGCGTATCCCAGTGCTCGCTTGATAACTGTTCCTTCCTATTGACAATAGCCTGATTGTATATCAGCCTTAATGACTTGACCAGATCATTACACCAAGGATTTTGAGATAGGGACTTGCGGAGCTTCCTGTTGGCAATTTATTATTTTAGTCCTATTGTACACGGAAAAAAAATTACTCTCTCGAAAGCTTTACTCTGTCCTACCATCACCCTACACCTCTACCTATTGATCCTCTATCTTCACTCTTTCTCATCCCAAACCCTTTACACTGCTATGATCTTCACAATAACCCTTCCTAGACTCCTCCCTCCTCAACACCCACTGTCTTACCCCAAACTTCAGTTTACTACAATGGTCTCCTAAACACCCCTGTTAAATTCTCTCTCATGATATCTCTTTTTTGACTCATCCCAAACCTCATTTTCCTACTCTGATTCTTTCTACCTAATCCCTTTCTACAGGCTCTTCCTGCCTCCATCTCTCCTTTACTCATCCCAGACCTCAACTTACTACTATGATCTGCCAATTATCACTTCTGGTTTTACACCCTCTCCTATCCCTCCATTACTCCATCCCTTTACTAATCTAACACTAATTCTTTCCGGTTACTAAGTAGTGTCCTAATCACCTGAAAAGCTCTTTGATGCCTCGTCAGGGTTAGAAAGCGCAATATAAATACAGTTACAATGCAAAACCTTAGCCAACATTGCATGGATACTGCTGCTCTGCTCCTGCAATATGCCAAAGGTCTCTCAGCTTGCAGCATTCCAAGCAGATCGTAAACCTCCCCACAAATACAAACAACATTACAATTATGTCAGTATCTTACAACCTGGAACTGGTGAAGGTCCTCTTGCTTTGAACCCATGAACATGCTAGGACTATTTATATTTGTATTGTAATTGCATTTATATAACGTTTAATAACCCTATTGAGTCGTCAAAGTGCTTTTTTCCAGGCAGCAAGCTGCTCCGGGAACACAAGGTTAGTGGTTAGCTCAGTGATATTGGTTACTGTTAGTAATTGGGATTAGTCTTATGAGGTCAAAGCTAAACATTTTATGCAGTCATTCCAGTTTCTTTGTGGTGAAGTAAATTAATGGTGGTTAGTTGTGATCATTAGTGGTAGGCTGTGAGCTTATGCACATGGTTGGTGGGATTAATAGATGAGTTCGAGAAGCTAGATTAGGTATTGTTAGCTTGCATAGGTATGACTTTCAGAGGAATAAGGAGAGTTGGTGATCTTGTAAATGAGTTGTGGGTATTTGGCAGAAACACAATTTTGTTATGGAAAGTTAGAGGATTGTACACAATATTTATTTGTCCAGAGAACATGAATCAGTGACAGGAAGCAGGTATCTGCTTCAATGTACTGTAGTTCTCCCTAGAGTTTGCTTGTTTTGTGGAGGACTCCAATGTTGTGAGTTACTAGTGTCAGCTTTAAGGAAATAATGTGACATCAAAACGCGTAAAGCATTGCCGAATTGTGTAGGGTCATCGTAATAGCATGTAAACCAAGGTTTGTGGTAATCTGCTGGAACAGTCAAGACCCCGACCCCCGGACATGAAACATTCAGAGCCTATAAAAAGCTAGGTGGGGTAACTAAACTTATCTACACTGAAACTTACAACTTCAAATCAGTTTTGAATGACTTCCCTTTCCCATCTATTAACTCAAACCCTCCCCCAAGTAGTGCAGGTTATCTACAGTAAGAGAGGGGGTTTTGGCTTGATTTGTCACAATCATAGCTATTAAATTCCAACCTGTAACCCAACCCCTTGCAAGGCCCCAAATCACACACACGGTGTTGAGGTAGCACGCTGTTGATATGCTCCTGTTTACAGATAGGTACTATCCAAGATAGTTTCCTGAGGGACAGCTATACTAGACTTGTTCCCAGCTTGTGCATCCCTAGTGGCTTTTCCCAGATGCTGCAGCACCTTCTATGTCCCCCTCAATCTCCTCCAGGCCAGCATGACTTTTCTTTTTGTGATAACTGCCCACCCTCCTCTTCTGCCTTCTGGGAGTTGGCCCACCTCACAAATCTCAAGACCCAGATATGTACTGCCTACCTTAGTGAGGCAAGTGAAAGTTTACCTTCCAACTGGTAAATCACCCTGAAGATGGTCCGTAATTGGTTCAAATGACCTTTGCTTGGCTTGCGAGAGCAAGGAAAGGTCCTGAAAGAAAGAGTTACATTTGCTCATACCCTGCATTAGACAGTATAACTTATTTTTATTCATAGAAGTGCACCCTGGTTAACACATCAGGGACCATATCTCCCTTTCAGGAGGCGGGCCCACACTCTGTGTTCTATCCGGTCTTACTTGGTCCCTCTCTGAGCTCTTCAGGTTGGGATCAAAGAGATCAGTAACATATCATCTCAGATCTATGTAGGGCACATCTCAAGGAATACCCCTGATGTGGATATCATTCATTCTTGAGCAATTCTCCAGGTCTTCACATATCACTTTGAGGGCTAGCAGGTGCCTCTGAAACTATTCACAACAGTCAGTTGGGTTTGTCCAGTCCCATTTCCAATTTTTTCATCCTGTCTCCTAGCTCATCGAGGTTTTTCAACTTGTGTTGCAAGCTCAGCCTAACTGTTTGTATTTCTTCCTTAACTTCTCAGAATGCCGGCAGGAGAATTGAATGCCAGCATTTCATTTATACTTTGATCCAAGTACTCCTGGGCATCTGAAGGCTTACCAGTGCCAGTCATGGTTGAGTTTCTTGTCGCTGTTCATTTTATATGCTGCACCTCTGGTGGAGGAAGGTCCTTGGACTCTCGTTCCCGTTCCTTCTTAGATCTCAGTTGCATCAGTGTTTAGGCATTTTCTAGGACTTCTTGCCGGTTCACCTCCATTTATGGGGCTATGGCTTTGGGGCTTTAGATGTCCTAGGGCTCCCACAGCAGATTGCTCCAGGACCTCCAAGCCATGCAGTTATCAGATAGTCACTTCTGCAGTTCAGGGGATGCTAATCTCAGGTCATACTCCTTCCTTATCCCTCACGGGCAAAGTGTATACAGTGTGACATTCACACTGAATTAAAAGGACAACGCTTAGCCTCCATCTAGCAGTGCAGCAATACTCACTCCCCAGGACAGGGCATACAAGCACTTACCCCCAAGAGGTAATCACGCACTGAACATAAATTGCAAGCGGGGATGGGGAACAACGCTAGTTACCATCCACCCATAAACTTGTTGTCACTGTCAGGATAGCTTGCTCTGTGCTCCACCTCCATTTGGTCTTGTGGGGAATCACTTGTGCCTCTGATTGAAGAGCGTTACATGCCACATTTTCTCCATTGTGGTGGGAGGCAGATGGGTTTCCCTCAGACAGGTTACTAACTCTCCTTGGGGACGCCTGCTTTGGAGCTACATAGCTTCTAACCAGAGACTGGCACCGACCCTCTGTAGCTTGCTGTCTCTGAGTTTGTTTACTCATCGCAGCTAAACCCCTGTGTACAGTGATTATGCCACTGTGATCGGGGCTGTCTGACTACTGAACGGGGTTCGCCATCTAAGGCCTGATTATGGGTCGCAGCGTTCACCTTGGTCGTTGGGCTGCCCCGTGTTTGTGATTTAACCCTGCTCAACAACTTCCGAAGATTGTCCAATACAATGCCATGTTCATGTTTTTTTTGGGCTGCCACTTCAGAGCAGCTCAACATGTACTTTCCTTTCTTGTGTGACAGGCAATCACAGACATGAATATGTAATAGACATCAAGACGAATAAGTTGAGTAACATTTTTTCTTCTGCAGCCAGTGGTTTAATCGCTTTAAACTACTCAACATTAAGATGGGATTTTATACAAAATTATTATCTAAATCACAGTTGTTGACTGGTCTACAAAAGTATTCTTTGCTCTAAAATAATTTTCTTTACATCTCTGAAGAATTTCGGAGTGGGAAAATCTCTAATCAATCTGCAGCCTCTTTCTTATATACTTTCAACCCGACGAAAGACGGAAAGGCACCGAAAACTCTTCCTGCATTGTTGTAAGTATCACAAGATGTGCAAGGTATTAGCAGTCACAGTAAAAGAACAATGATATGTAAAGTATCACAGATTGGAGTAAGGCAGCATCAGACATGATTGTCAGTATTGGTACTTATATAGCAAACCTAGTTCTGCACATTACAGCCAAAGGGGATGGGGGTTTGGGAGACGGTCTCCAAGATCATGTACATCAAATGGGAATTACACAAACAAATTCCACGCAGCGTTTTTCACATTTTACATTTTTTAGGCACATGGAGATTAAGCGATTAGCCAAGAATCACTATCACACTCCTGCCTTCCAAAAAAATAACAATCACAACATGAATTGTTATACGACCTGCCAACCTAGAAGAACCCACGACCCAATCGTCCTGCCGCTATTATCAGCCAAGTTGTAGCCTGTCACACGAGACAACGTAATGATAGTCTCACACCACCAAAACCTGGGTTGAAGTCCATAAAGCTCTGTCACAACACTACACTGTTAGACGAGATGCTAATACCATCCCGATGCTCACACACATGTCTCTAACCCAAAGAACACCCTTCTGCACCACTTAGGAACAATGGCTGTCACAACATGGATACCTACTAATGGCACCGCATCTCTGGAACACATTAATAGACAGACACACACAGATTACTCTTGTCACACAAACTGGCTACTTATATAGCCCAGGCATCCTAATTATCTCTTACACGCATGACTAATTAAAGTTGCATTCACTCATCCACATAAACCCCACATGAAGGGAAATATCTATCTAGCTATCTATCTATCTATCTATCTATCTATCTATCTATCTATCTATCTATCTCTCTATCTACCTATCTATCTATCTATCTATCTATCTATCTATCTATCTATCTATCTATCTATCTATCTATCTATCTATCTATCTATCTATCTATCTATCTATCTATCTATCTATCTATCTATCTATCTATCTATCTATCTATCTATCTATCTGTCTGTCTGTCTGTCTGTCTGTCTGTCTGTCTGTCTGTCTGTCTGTCCGTCTATCTATATGTGTATATCTATATATAAAGATAGATAGATAGATATATAAATATGCATGTCTATATATACATAAATATGTGTATATACAGACACACACACACACATATATATATATATATATATATATATATATATATATATATATATATATATATATATATATATATATATATTAACTCAACTAAAGTGATGCAATCAATTAATAGTTAAAATCTCAATTACATGTCACAGCTCCTGTAACCCACTTTTTCAACTGCATGTAAAAAGCAATGTAAGGAGAAAAGCTTACAATCCACAAAAGATCTTCTGTAATCCGCACTTGCACTTTACATAATCAATCATACAATGCACTGCACTTGTAAATCGATGAATAGTGCACCAATTCAAAAAGTAGTGACTAAATCTATACCTATAGGTATATACCTTTGTTTGCGTTCAGGTTTACTAATTTTTGGAATTGATAAAGGTTTTCCAACTTGTGCCAGTAAACCTTAAAAAATTTGAGAGTTGCAGATGTACTCTTGGAGAACTTTTCTGAATTAGTCATTTCAATAGAGTAGAAACTCGTCCGCATATGCAACTGTACACAGTACATAGTTGTGCAGGGTGATTCGTCAGCACAGTAATGCAAGGGCGCTTTTCTCTCCGCAGCTGAAATATTCTTTACATTGGAGATTCATCTTCCCTTGAAGCCCACCAATTTTGTCAATGTTTTGAAAACTTCCATATTCTAGCGAGGGATTTACTCCTCCCACTGTCATGAGCATGTTTCTGATCTTTGCAGTTCATGAGAGGGAGTCTGGAACAGTCTGGAACAGAAAGTGAGCCTCACATAATTCTTGAATGTATCTGTAAGTATGATCAATCTATCCAAGATTAAACTAAAGGGAAATATTTGGGTGAATCTACTCACAACACAATCATCACAATCAAATAAGAGATAGATGTTCAGCCAAGGTTATATGTTCAAAGCTCTTTAAAAAATATCTTGGGCATGTATTATATATTTGCAGTATAAGTAGTAATCAAGTCATTGGAAAGTACACAACACAATACTAAACAAAATACACCAGTGAATGGTTCTATGAACCAGTTATCTCACGATAAGAATAGTAGGGGTGGTCGGCGAACTCTGCTTCGTCAATGGAGTTTGCTGAGTTTGCCCAACTCTCTACTCCACTAGAAGCTCTGAGTATGGCAAAAAACTCTGATTCCAATGCGTGGCGGAGTTTGCCCTGCCACACAACTCCTCTTCACACTTGTGCTTGTCCTCTAGTCTTCCAACTTATCAACAGCACGCACCGGCTATAAAAGAGTACACTACCCTCTGTGCCCAGCATACTCAGTACTCCTTCCTACCTGAGGAGGACCTGGATCCTGTGACACCCGCTCTTGGAGCCCAGCACCCTTCTGAAGAGATGAGTGTGCTGAGGTGGAGGCAGCTCTCGACGACGCTCCTGCTGCCAAGAGTGACCCCTCCTTCTGCCAGGACAGCTTCCTTACCTGTGTGGACTTGTGATGGTGGGAGGGACCTGCTACTGACTCCAAGCCTGAACAGCACTGCTCCACATGCAGCAGACAGGCCACTATCCAAAACGTTCTGAAAATTTGAGCCCTCATGATTGGTGACAAAAATCCCCATTTTGACTCCAACTCCAATGTAGTGATAGGCGGTGATGCTAGTCACAGAGGGGTGCGCTTTGACAGGCAGGGTTGGAATCATCGTCATGGATCCGTACGAGGGCAGAACCTTGCAGTTAGCTGGTGGTGGTTGATGAGTTGCAGTCTGTTTCCTGCTTCTAGGTGTGAGAGTAAATTAGGAAACAATGGTCCTGGGTCAACACCGGGGCCTGTGGATGGACACTCTGGAGCTTGAAAAAAAGAAGGTACCCCCTCCATTCCTAGAGAGTCCTGCCCCTGCAGACTCTAGAAGTGTCCCACTGGGTCATAGCAGAGCGAAAGGCTGTCAGTGGCCTGCACGTGCGCATCGCAGTCATACTGCACTTGCACACTGAGTAGGCTGACCAATTCCAGATGCCATGTTTGTGCGGATGTTCTTAGACCATTAAGAATAGGGCGGAGCGGTACTCTGTGGAATTCCACTGAGTTTTTATGCAACTGGAATTCCATGTAGTGCAACTCAGCGAACTCCACCCACCCCTAAAGAATAGATGTCTTGTGGGGGTACCAACTAGAATTAAAGTAGATATACACTATACATTAATGATACAAGGATCCATAGAAAAACGTATTACAAAGGCCCTGATTACTAGTTAGGTAGAATTTCATGTGTATATATTAGTTAGTTAATGATTTTGGACAGCATCTGTGAAAATAAATCCACCTATAATGAAATAATCCCCACGAATGGGGTGAACAAGATGTACTGGGTGAAAGCCTGCACAGTATTCCTTTTTTCATACGGATTAATACTCTCATGTACTAGCTGTTTTAGCAGGTTGTAATCTGAAGCAGGAGTGAATGTGAAATGAGGGCACAGGAGGCTGCTTTTAAAGGGCATGAGGGGCATCAACCTCTCACCCTGGGGGAAAAAAAGATTAAATGACCGAGCAGCTGTAAATATATTGTTGTTGCTGCTATGTGATGAACTGGTGTTAATACCTATTTTTAAGTCTTGCCTAGGTAACGCTTGTGCTCTGTCTTTGAGACATGCTGTATTCTGGTATGGACTATAAAATCTGCCCATTTTCTACCCAGCTCTTCAATTGGATCCTCCTACTGTCTTTTGTAAATTACAGCATTTAGTTTGTGAATAGGCTTAGTTGCCCCTCCTTAGTACCTTCCTCTCTTCTATTGTTACCTCCCATTAGGACAGCCCCTCTTACATGTGTCCTTATTCTCTAGGTTTCATTAGCAGTTAGTGGTCACTATTTACTTAATTAATATCTTGCTGAAGCAGGCCCGACATGCTGTCTGGCTTTCGTAAAACACACCCTTACTGGGCACTCCGAGCTTTAGCTTATAAATAAATAGAATAAAATTAATTCAGCTACCCAGCTTTTTATTTCTATGTATTTACTTTTGTAGCAATCATGCTACTATGTGTTTTAGCTTTAAACATCACAACCTAAATCGCAGCATGCCGTGATTGCTGCAAAAGTAAATAATCAGAAAAAAAGGCTGCAGACGTCTTTTTTCTACTATTTATTTCTTTGTGTAGCAATCACAGAATGCCATGCTTTAACTTAAGATGTTAAGATCTAAAGTGTGCCGTGGCAAGATTGCCACAAAAGTAAATACATGGAAAAGAAAAGTTGTATCCTCCCGCCTTTTTTTATCTATTTATTTACTTTTGTTGCAATGGCCCCATGGTGGGCATTAGCTTAAGATGTTTAAATCTAAAGCGCTGCATGCTGCGATTGCTACAAAAGTGAATGAATAGAAAAAAAGGTGGGCAGATTCCACATTACTTTTGCATTAATTTACTTTTGTAGCAATCGTTGCACGCCATGCTTTAGATTTAAACATCTAAAGCTAAACCGCAGCTTGTCGCCATTGCTACAATAGTAAGTAAATATAAAGAAACTCTGCGAGTGCTAACTTCAGAGGCTATAATGTGCAGTAAGCAGAATGTGAACACAAGGGAGCACAACACAGAGCTATATAAAGGCCTGATCGGGAAAGATTTAATACCAAGAGTAACTTTGACACCAAAGGCCCACTGCCCATGCACTTTGTGCCTTCCACCCAAACCTACACACATATCACTGCTGCAGCAATTTTTTTTTAAAGTTCAAAGCAGCCAAAACAGCAATTTCATCTCATGGTATTATGGGTATGCAAATTTCTCCACATTGCAGTAACAGACGGAGAAAGGAGTTACACATATATTACAAGTTCAGTAGTACACAAGTTGTCAATTTTTCAGTTATTCACATATTTATTCAGATACAGCTAAATAAGGCACTTGACACTTTATTTGACATTTTAGGGACAAGGGCCAACAGCACAATTAACTGTTCAAAATACATTGAATTGCTTTTTAATAAAGTAGAACTGCTCCTTGGGCAATAATGTTCATCCATCCCTGAGATAAAAGTTGTTGTTTAAGTGCTTCAAAGGTAACTTCTCAATCCCCATTGCTGCTCTATGGGGTACTCGTGGTTGCTGACAAGCAGACACAGATGAAGTTTATTATTGCCACCATATGTATATTTTAAAAAACATTTGCAATGCAATTGGTCTCGCTTTACTGAAAGTTTGAGCTATTTGCGTTGCAAATAATATTGTTTGTTATCTTTTTTTTGTCAAAAAATATCCCAGCAGTAGCATAAGTAATAAAATAAAATCAGCGAAGCAGGAAAAAATTGCAGTATCACACACTGTTACTAGGTTTCCCTGTGGAACTGTAAAGGAACCTCTATTAGCCACAAAAGCTACAGCATCCTTAATGCAATTATAAAGAGAAAGATTGCAGCTGAGCATATGTTTTCATTTCTTTTTATTGAAAGTGAGATTTTTGTTAGCTTGAGTTTTAAAAATGCACCATTGTTTATTTTAATAATGCATTTTTAAAATGCAAGGTAATAAACCACACCCTCCCTTGTGCAGTTGCAAAACACACTGTCTTCTTTCCATGCTCTACAAAAACACACCCAAAAATGTCAGCTGTCACAGCTCCAGCTGCATGTTTTGCTCCTCCTTTGCCCTCATCATCCATATATTGTATGTTATCCGGTAGTACTGGGCGAGCAGACACCCAGACCATTATGGATAGTGTTTAGCAACTGCGTGCTCCTTCTACTGTGACAGAGAGTGCGAGCACTCCTGATATTAGAACAGGCACAAAAGGGTGATCGTAACAGGGGGAGGACAAAAAAGGCAAGGAAAATCCATGAGTGGATTCTGATGTAGAGGCTGTGATGAAAAAAAATATTCTGATCTGTTGTAATATTGACAAAATGCGTTCCTTAAAATGAATGAAGACTTGGGAAAAATGCAATAGGCATATTTGTACAACTATCTGTTTTTGGAGTGAAACATTATTTCACATTTGCAAGTGTCGACTACTTTTAATGGAAGATTGAGATGACCAAGGTATCCACTAAGGAAGTGATTCCTTCTTTTCAGAAAGTGTTTTGGTGGAAGGCTTTCATCAGTAGTAATAAAATCAATTTTTGGGGACGAGCCAGAATTTCTTGGCAGATAATAATGTAAGTCCTGTGCATACTGTATTATGAAGCAAAGTACAATGGTGTGAAAGTAGATTAGTGAAAGAGGGGTGCCGCTCGCTTTTGAGGTTGAATCCAGTGTTTGTCACGTCCTGACCAGACCTTGCTACAGGAGTAGCCTTTCATCGTTCCAGTGACGCAGAGAGGGAGGAGAAGCGAGGCCGCAGAGGAGGTGAGAGGCGCGGCCCCGGGACTGCGAGGGACAGCGCTAGCAACATCAGCTGTTCCCTCTTCCCGCGTGAGCCGCGCCCCTTCCCAGTGCCCCGCCCCCAACAAAGGCGTACTTAACCTCTCGCGGCCCCCGCTCCGCGGGTGCCGCTCGCTTTTGAGGTTGAATCCAGTGTTTGTCACGTCCTGACCAGACCTTGCTACAGGAGTAGCCTTTCATCGTTCCAGTGACGCAGAGAGGGAGGAGAAGCGAGGCCGCAGAGGAGGTGAGAGGCGCGGCCCCGGGACTGCGAGGGACAGCGCTAGCAACATCAGCTGTTCCTTCTTCCCACGTGAGCCGCGCCCCCTCCCAGTGCCCTGCCCCCTCTCTCCTCACAGACATTAAAGCAAGGCCTACAACGCGCATCGCGGGACGCGCGCGGGGTTTAGCCCGGGGCGAAGACCGGGCAAAGGGCGGGCCCTCTACGGCCCTCAAAGGCCCGAGAGGGCCGGGTCGGGCCACCCCCCTTAAGGTGCCTCTTTCGGTGAATACTCCTGTCTGGGGATGTCTAAAATGGGAACTGAAGGCCTTAAAACTGCTGAAGGGAGCACAATCCTGGGACCTTTGGATAAATTCTTTCTGAAAGCAATTGGTGAACAAGATAGAGATCTGACTCTGGCGGAGCGCCGCATCGCGCGGCGACAATCCATAGAGCAACTTAAAAACACCACTCTGGATTCTTGTCTGACACCAACCCCTGAGCCTCTCTCTGTAAATTCGTCCCTTGAAAACACTGACGGGGACTTAATGAATACAGACAATGTTCCTTTATTATTTCAATCCTATTTTTCCCAGGAAAATGGTACATCTACACCGTCCCCCTCACAATTGGTTAATAATATTACTACCACTACCATCGATCTTATTGACTTGGTCACTCAAAACTTGCCAAAGATTGCAGAGTTTGTCCCACCGGACATTATTGTAGTTCCGTCCCCCCTGATTACACAAAAGTTAACTATGTTCCAACCATTACCCGTCGTATTAAGGCCAGATAAATCCTTACCCGTTACAAATCCATCCAAAAAGAAACAGGCTATCATTCGATCCCCACCAAAAAAACGACGAAAAAGAGCCCCAGCAAAAAGGTTATCTAAACCCCTCCTATCAGCTGAGGACCAATTAACTAAAGATCTGCTACAGATTGCAGAGGGGCCATCCACTTTACCACGGGAGACACTGACTTCTAGTGTCCCCCCAACAATTAAAGACTTTGTGGATGCAATGGAACATCTTATTAAGGCACTATTAATACCTATCCTCGAGAGAGTGAAGAGAATAGGCACTCAGTTGGATACCTTTTTGGGAACCCAGCCTCAAAATCAACCTGGTAAAAGGGCCCAGGAAGCCCCTCCGAGCCTCAAAAGTGGAGATAAAATTCAGAGTACCCTAAAAACTTCCACGCCCATAATAAAGCCCACTTCCCTGATACCTGCAGAAAAAACGACTAACAAAGAACAAAAGACTGTGGAGCACAATTCTACAAATGACACGATCTCTACCAATCAACAAAGAACCCAATTGTCAAAATCAATTGAGAAGGTGGCACTTAAACAAAATCCTGCTCCACTCTCAAATGCACCTCCTAATGCTCAGGAGCAAAAGCTTCAAATAAATTCCCTTATGGCTTCGGCAAAAATGGGCAATTGCCAGGCCATATTGGAAAAAACTAGAACAACATGAAAAACGTATGCTGATTTACCCCCCGCGGCATCACAAAACGTTATAGTTTTAACGGGGGTTTTACCATTACCACTATCTGCTAAAGGAGGTCATGAAAATCACCATAGCCTAAAAAACAAGGTGATTTTCTGGCTTCGTGAGAACAGACCCCTACCTCCCCACATAAATGGCGATATAGTAATGGTAAGAAGAACAAATTGGGTCGGAATTCGTCCGAAAGATATTGATGGGGACGTTGTAATTGTTACGTTTAAAGACGCAAGGGTCATCACACACATCTTAGACTGGTTTTCTGGGTTTAGCAGGGGTCCAATATTGCCTAAATCAGTTGCTTATTTTTACCCTGAATCACTAATGCCGTCTCAGTCACATCAATCAAAAATGGCCTATGGAAATTCCTCATTGGTACAGTCTAGCAGATCATTTTATGATAAATATTCCACAAGGCACCGAGCAAGGGACGAGACATCTTTCCCTTTTAACGAGTATAGGCAACTGCCTACACTACGATATAACCCTGTGGGATATCTTCAACCTTCCCCTTTTATAAATTCGTCCTGGAATTTTCCCTGCCATAACTTTTATGAGCAACTCTACGGTCTTGACGATGTAGAGTGACTCTTTCAAGGCAAAGAAAACACGGGTAGTAGGTATGCTGTAAGATCCCCTGTCCATCTCCATGCCACTCAGGCTGATCTGGCTGAAGGGCTTGATAAAAACCTATCTGCAAACATATCTAGAAATAGTGAAAAACCCATTGAAAGGGGCAAAACTAAAGGTGTACTATGTTCAGGCCTAAAACCCACTAACAACATTTCCTCGTCATACATGGGACATAGGAATAAAATTTCCCCTTTACACTGCCTCTCTTGGAATTTGGCGGGTCTCTCTTCAAAAATGATATTACCAGACTGGATAAAGGTGGTAAATCAGTTCTCCATCCTGTGTTTTCAGGAAACTTGGGTGATTTCTCCTATCCATCTACAGGGTTTCCAAACATTTCATTCACCAGCGTCTAAAGCAAACAGGGCAGACACAAAGGAGGACTTTGTATGTATATTAGTGTAGCTGTCGCCCACAGGATTAGAAAAACGTTACTTGGGGACTCATTCCAGGTAATTGTCATGGATATTGCCCCGTCTCTTTCATTGATTATTGTCAACTTCTATAATAATTTGACCGTGGAACAGCTAGAGAAAGCATTGGAGAACTTACACCAAACCGTTCTAACGATCAAAGCTACCTCGGGGGGCGAGTGTGCAATACTTTTCATGGGCGATTTTAATTGTCACATCTGCCCCAATTCAAAGAGAGATGCGTGTGATATCTATGAGTCATATGAGTTGGATTCTCCCGATGCTATTTTTAACCATTTCCAACATAAAAAATCGGGGGATCTGCTTAATAATTTTGTGACCTCTTTCAATCTACATTTCGCAAATGAGCTTCTCCACATCCCAAGAACCTTTAAAACAACTTTTTATGGCAGAGGAACGAACTCTATCATAGATTTCATACTTTTCTCAAAAAATCATGCTTCACTAATATCAGGTTGGGACACCCTCAACCACCCTCACAGTGATCACTATCCCTTGTCTATATCTGTTGAGTGTCCCTCTCAATCTACGGATCTAAAAAACTTAGAGGTAAGACATGACCAACCAATTCAAATTGGAGCCACAGACGGTTACACCGTTAAATGGAATAAAATTAACCCAAATAATCTTCTAAAAAACCTAATCACTAAGAGGAGGGAGGAGATTCATATTTGTCTCTCCAACAATGAAAACCCTAATGTTATTTGTAAAGCCTTTATCAAAATTCAGACTACACTAAAAGCACTACTTACGCGCCAGTACAAATCTGGACCCATTGTACACAAAGGGTGGTTCGATCACGAATGTACCATGGCTTTAAAATCTTTAAAGAATTTGCTGCGTGTCACACCCAAACCACTCCTAGATATTCGACAGGCTAGAACACACTATCGCCTAGTTATTAAAAATAGAAAAAGGGCATTGAAAATGGAAGCATGGCAGAACTTGGTGAAAACTTCTGAAATTGGGGACATGTCAGCCTTCTGGAAACTTATCAATACTCCCCTGCCATGGGTAGTATTGCCTGAGAGGTTTCTGGACTTGGCAATAACTGGTGAGACGTGGGCGGACTATTTCCAAAAACTATATAGTAAACCCACGTGCTCAAACACCTCTATATCAGATTCTATTTTACCACCAATTTTAAATTCGTTTCCGGAGAGTCTACCTAAAATTGTATTTTCGTTCCAGGAGGTTGAATTGGCCATTAGGGAAACATCCCCTGGGAAGGCCCCTGGTCCGGATGGCATCCCGGCGGATGTGTACAGGGCAGAAATAGAATTTTGGGCCCCCCTATTGACCTCTGTTCTAAACTCCATAAATACTTTCGATCTACTACCATCATGGGCGGAGGCAATAGTAATACCAATTTTTAAAAAAGGAGATAGGCACCTGCCATCGTGCTATAGACCAATATCCCTGCTTGATACCCTAATGAAAATTGTTGGACGTATCATCCTGAAACGATTAACTAACTGGACAGAAGATAAGAACATACTGTCGAACTTGCAATATGGTTTTCGATCAGGCAGAGGAACTATAGAACAGACCCTCAATCTACATCTCATTATGTCCAAATACGTCGATATAAAAAAGCAAAATCTGTATATAACATACATAGATTTGACTTCAGCATTTGACTGTGTGCTTCACGACCAACTATGGGACATTTTAATACAACTGGGGATAGATCCATCAATTCTCCTTTTTATTAAGGCCTTGTACAGAAATGCCGGTGCCAGAGTCCGATTTGGCCTCAAGGGAGAATGCTCGCCACGCTTCAACATCAACAGAGGGGTTAGGCAGGGGTGCATTTTAGCCCCCCTGCTTTTCTCCCTCTATATAAATGCTATCGGCGAACATCTCCAAAACATCGAGTGTGATTTCCCAAAAATAGACGGTCAATCTATCCCAATTCTGCTATACGCAGACGACGCGGCTATTCTTTCCCAGACCAGAGTGGGTCTACAAAAAGCTGTTTCTGCATTCACAGTGTTCATTAATAATAGGGGCCTGAAAGTGAACATAGGAAAAACGCACACAATGCTATGTAACAAAAGGCATAAAAAAATCCCTTGCCCCGTGTTTATTGAGGGCGAAAGACTTGAGACAGTGGAGGCATTTACATATCTGGGCATTTGTCTACACAAAAAATTAACATGGAAATCGGCAATAGAGAAGAGGAAACTTGCGTTTGTTAGAGCCATTGGTGGTCTCCGAGATTTCGCAGGGAAAATAGGGGGGAGGCCTGTGAAACAACTAATAATCATATACAAAGCGAAATGTGCCTCTATTGCCACCTATGGGGCTGGACTTTGGGGAATAGATAAGCATATTTTATCCCTACAGATAGTGGAAAACCAATTCGTAAGATATCTTCTGGCCACCACAAAAGCAACCTCCGTGTACATGATGCATATTGAACTGGATTTGCCGTATATATCAGACATTATAAAATCTGAGCCTCTCCTTCTCTGGCACAAAATCTGGACTACCCCCGAGAATGCTTTAAACAGAGAAGTGATATTGGATATCCTAAAATTGGAAGGGGCAAAAACCGTCAACCAATCGAAATGGCTGACCTATGTCAAAAAAAATTTGCGTGAGATTGAACATCCAGAGTGGTTTACAGATCCTTCGCTACTGGAAGACATCACAAGAAAAACCCTAAGAGAGACCCTAATGGCCCACCTGGAAACAACTAGGTGGAATAAGCAAAAACATCTTAAAAACATCCAGGCTTATCAAAGGGTGACATCCCATAAGGGACTACAATTATATCTCTCATCAGAGTTCTCATGTTACTCGAGGATGTTGCTCACGAGATTTAGAATGGGTACCTTCTATCGCCTTGTAACCTTTCCCATGTGTAAGGATTGGGCTCAGAATCTTTGCCCCTGTCCTTGCGATGAATTGTCAAACCAAACTAACATCCACACGATTCTTTTTTGTAAATATTATGTGTCTCTGCGGAAAGCCCTTTTGTTACCCCTATTAAAGAGATGGGGTATTAGGTCCTCTAAAATCGCCTTCGAGCGTCTGCAAGAACTTGAAGACCGGGAGGTGATTTCTACCATGGAACAGTTTTTAAAATTATTGATTAAATTCAGGAAATCCCTAGAATGATAACGTTGATAATTATTCTCGTTTTTAAATCTTGTTTTTTAAACGCTGATTTTTAACTACTTTCCGAACAGGGCGTTGTTAACCGTCGTCTAAGCTATCGAGGAATCTCGAAATGGAATTTTATGTGTTCTTTTGTTCTTTTTTCATTATCTTGTTTTTAAATCACTGTATAACAATGTACGCTTATATGATATTTCTTTGCTAAATATCGAATAAAGCTTATTTTGAACCTTTTTTTTTTTTTTTTTAACCTTTTGATTAGTGAAAGAGAGCATTTAACATGTTCTCACCAGTTAGTTAGATGGTGATTAAGTCTCGCCTACAGACAACATTTAGCTGCCTGTTCTCTAAGATTTATTGCAGAGAATACCAAATCTTACAATAAGCTCTTGGTTAGTCTACTCCTTACCATCAGTTGAATCAGCTGTCAATCTCATTTTCTTGTTACTTATTCAATGTATTTCCTTCCTCTTCATTTGTCTGCTCCCTCTTCAATCCACTCTCTCCCAGAGCATGTCTTATTTACCATCCATTTGATTGAATACCTTTTATCCTTATACAACTACACATCAAAGAACTACTTTTTTTTCTTGCTGCATGCCATGCTCGTGCATGTGTTTTCTTTCTCTCGCCCTTGAAAGCCTCTTCCTGAGTGAAGTCCCCATCCCTGTTGCATTTCTGTGTTGCTCATTACCCAACCCACCTTGTTCTTTTCACCCCCATTTCTCTTTAGCCCTCTGGATGTTACTTTTTTTTAATATTGTTCTTCCTTACCCAGCTCTGATCATCCTGCTGAAGGAGGCCGGGCTGGACTGAGAAAACAAACCAGCCCTGTGAACTAAGTCGCACAGGCCCCAGGGAAGGGTGTTCTAGGGGGAAACACTGCTGCTGCTTTTTTTACGGGGGGCCAGTAACAAAAATGTCCCCCCCCTGTCCAAAACCGACCCCACCCTTTCAGCACACTGGGAAATCGCCCGGTGCCCGCAACAGCCAGTCCAGCCCTGGAAGGAGGTATGGGTTTCTTTTCTACATTTAAACAAAGTGCAAACTTAATAATGAAAATATGGAGTGACACAATCTAATTAACCGTCTTAAAATGGTGCTCTTGGAGAAACATGTGTTGCTGGAAGACAAGTAGCAGAAAACAGCAGGGGAGTTTGTGCACAAGGAAAGAGGCTTAGACTTCTGCATTGTTTCCTTGGAAAAGCTAGTCCATTAATGGAAGCTTGAAGTGAAAAGCTGAACATTGGTTCGGGGCTCCTTGATCAACAGAAATAGACTCTTTTTTAGTGTACCTGGATAACGCTGCATTCCTAGCCCAGGTTCCCAACCCAGCTGCACTGGCTTCCATGCTGAATCAGGAGTGGGCCTCCGGGAGACTGCGTCGGAAGAGTGGCGAGACCAAGAGCCGCCCCCCCGGTGGGCGCCTGCAGCAGAAGTGGAGCAGCTGTTACCGATGGTATTGCCCTGAACACATGGAGCAACGCAGACGGCGACGCTCAGCCCTCAAAGCTACAACTATTAAGCCTGAGATCCACCAAATGATCCCCTGGTGCCTGTGAAGACTCAGCGTCAACTAGAGATACAGCCTTATCCGGTGAACACACTGAGAGCCCATGGGAGTCGGCTCGGGTGATGCAAGCAGTCCCGCACGCCTAGGGGAAGTGCTGCAGGATACCTTAACTGTTTGTGCCTATATCGGTACCTGGCGGAAATGTCCTATTCAGCTTTAGAGGAGTTAGGCTCGGGCTCACCCTCTCGGCCAGCACCTGCCCAGCTGGACATCTGACATGGTTTTCCTTGTCTCCCCGCTGTGTTTTCACCCCCCTCTTCCCAGTGTCTTGTCTATATTATGCGTTAATTACCGATATCATTATGTAATCTCATGTTTTTTTCCTATATCTCTCCTGTAACTGATGTAATTATGTAACATGCAAACCGCTGATTCTCATGTAAAGCGCTTTGATACCTCCGGGTCTAGCCAGCGCTAAATAAAACTTTTCAAATAAATAAATGCTTGAAGGAGTCGTTTCTATGCTTGTGCTACATTTGCTTTCCCTGCTGCCAAAACCAAAAACCGGGAGGCCTTAGTCAACATTCTTATTATTGAGTTATCAAGCTAGCTACTGAATAATGCGCTACAATTAAGTAGATTTGAATGCACAGTGCCCAGAGACTCTCATAGTCAGGGGCACTCATTACAAATTGGGTTTTAAGCCTCTACTATCTGGCCACTAGGTGGTGCTTTTGAAGGCCATTTGGGGTCCTGCCTGTATCCCTAAATTCACTTCCACACCTTGCATTCCAACCTCCACTTCATATTACAATTACGGTTTCTGCACCACCTTCCTGATCCATCATAGTCCCTCTCCAGTGTTTTCTGTGTCGAAACCTGGCCAAGTTCACATCCTGTTGGCTAGTCTTTGTTCTATATTTTGGCTCCTGGTTTCCATTGCAATTCTGACCCACCCCCATACCGTTCCAGGCCTTCTGTTTCTTGGCTCGTGCCTCCTGTTTTTTTTGTTTTTTATCTTTCTAAGTCTCAGTACAGCTGCCTCTTCATTGACGGTTCCCTAATTACTTGCACTTTACCTTTTTCTTGCACCAGCTATGAGACCAGCACTGGCTTACAACTGACCTTGCTGCTGAGTCTCTTTGACCTCTGTTGTTATCCTGGTGTCATATTTCCAGGTTTCCTCTTTGATTTCTGTTTCCATTTTTACTTGATTCCACTTGCCTGTTCTGACTAGTTAAGTATTTGTTTTCTGTCTCTTTCTTCTTATCCTGCCTCTTTGTTCCTGTGATCGTCTTTTTCCTCGTTCCGGATGCACACATCCAGACCTGTCTTGTATATGCAGACTCCTGCTGTATGTTCTATGCTCCTGTCCCAGTTAGGGTGCTGATTTCCAGTACTTACAGTTCTGTGTATTACAGTCCTGTTATAGATATTGGTTCCAGTCATGTTTTTCCGCAAGCAGAGTTCCTGTTTCTGTGTTCCTTGTTCTGCTCCCTGTTGTACTTTCTTATTTTTGTGTTATAATCTAGATTACCTTTACTACCAAGGACCCCAGTTAGATTCTGAGATGTGTGCCTATGGCACTGCCACCTACCCAACGCTCTTTTTCCATAAGAGCTGCTAGGTGTCTCCCTGAACACTGTGAGAAAAATCTGCTCCTTGTCTTTTTGTAAGATCCTTTCACTTCATAGAGAGATCACTTTTCTAAGAGCATTCAAAGTATCATTTAAACTAATGTATCTATTGTTTGCTGTTGGACTGCCCCTTTTCACAGGTTTCCCCCCTGCGTTTTTGCCTTTTGCCTCCTATTTTTCTGACCCTCTTTTTGTTGGCTTTAGCACTCTGGAGACTTTACCACTGCTAATAAGTGCTAAGTGCATTTGCTTTCCATTTAAATTGTGATTATCTACGATTGGCATATTTGGTTTACGCGTAAGTCCAGAGTGAAGTGCACTATGTGTGTCCAGTGCCTGTAAATCAAATGCTACTAGTTGCACTGCAGAACTGGTTGAGCCACCCACGAGTATCCCTGTAAACTTGTCTCTGACATGCCATTGCAGTATCTGTGAGTGCAGTTTTTAACTGCCATGTTGACCTGGCAAGAGCACTCAATTACGTACAAAAATGGGGGACTGAGGGCTTTTTTTCACCAGGTCCAGCATACAAGCCCAACAATAGATAAATAGAAAAGGGCTATGCCGTTCCTGAAAGTATAAAACAGGTTGTGTGTCTAGACACAAGGGGAGAAGGAGGGGGAATCCCTCTTTTCAGAATTAGGACCCACACATACCCAGCCAGCGAGGTGTCATGCTTCATCATTGGGTCTGTTCCTCGTCGGGTCGGCGCTTCAATACCCAACAGAGATCTTTTATTCCTTGCCATTGGGTGCAGTGCATATGTTGGCCTGTGGTGTGTAGATGTGGAGGAAGCTGAGGCTAAAATAGGATGTAGGGGTCCAGACAGAACAATTTTAATGAGTATGGCCCCTCTCCTAATTAAAATAAAGTGTGGAGCACCACTGTAATAAAGTTTACCGTGTATTGCGCTCAATGGTCAACATGTTTCATGCCAAAATGTCCAATGGACAGCAATTCTTCAGGCCCTATATCAGTGACTATCTAAACTATCAATTGTGGTCACTAACAGTGAGAGTGGAGGACCACAAAAACAGCACCATATAAAGTGGTACCTGTTACTCTAGAGAAACAACCTGTAAGAAATGGAGAATAACAGCATCAGTCAATATATTGACATTAGTTAAACAATTAAAAACATGCCCGTGCAGCACACAAACAGTGGTGAAAACATGCTTCAAGTTTGCGGTGCTGCGGTGAACATGTGTGGTGGCGACGTGAAATATAAAAGTAGTGCAAAAGGGGGTGGTGATGGACGGAGCATCTGAACCAATCAAACACTCACACCCAGTCAACAGATCTGGGTTTAATCCATCACCCTTCTTTAGCCCACTCTGCCACCCCAGTTCAGACATGGCCATATGCAACTCAGTCTGACCCTGTGCCTCATGGGAACAGTCCAGCCCGAACTGCCAAGCCATGCCTTCCCTGGACCGGAAACAAGCTTCCTAGGACCGGTTTCTGGCATTTCAGCCCTCTTCATTAAGGCTTGCTTGAATCCAGTGGCAAAGTGAGCAAGGGACTCACGTCTGAGCATACCCTGCTCTCTTATGGCGAACAAAGCGGTACGAAAGGGGGTGGTGATGGACGGAGCATCTGAACCAATCAAACAATCACACCCATTCAACAGATCTGGGTTTAATCCATCACCGTTCTTTAGCCCACTCTGCCACCCCAGTTCAGACATGGCCATATGCAAATCAGTCTGACCCTGTGCCTCATGGGAACAGTCCAGCCCGAACTGCCAAGCCATGCCTTCCATGGAACGGAAACAAGCTTCCTAGGACCGGTTTCTGGCTTTTTCAGCCGTCTTCAGCCATGTTTCTCGAATCCAGCGGCAAAGTGAGCAAGGGACTCACTTCTGGATGTATGACGTTACAACGCATACTTTTACAACGCCTACCTTTACATCGCAAGTTTTACAACGCATACCTTTACAACGCATAGTGCTTTTAGGCGCTGGATAGTGAATAGTTTAATTTACTATTCCAAATCCAGTCCCCGTGGATAGTAAGGAAGGTGTTGGATAGTACATTAAACCTATTCCCTATCCTAGAGCGCCCCCCAGCGCTATGCGTTGTAATAGTTTGCGTTGTAAAAGTTGCGTCGTAAAGGCACTGCGTGGTAAAAGTAGCGTTGTAAAGGATGTTTACCCTCACGTCTGAGCATACCCTGCCAACTTATGACGAACAAAGCGGTACAAAAGGGGGAGGTAATGGCAGAGCATCTGAACCAATCAAACACTCACACCCAGTCAACAGATCTGGGTTTAATCCATCACCGTTCTTTAGCCCACTCTGCCACCCCAGTTCAGACATGGCCATGTGCAAATCAGTCTGACCCTGTGCCTCATGGGAACAGTCCAGTCCGGACTGCCAAGCCATGCCTTCCCTGGACCGGAACCAAGCTTCCTAGGACCCATTTCTGGCATTTCAGCTGTCTTCAGCCAGGCTTGCTTGAATCCAGCGGCAAAGTGAGCAAGGGACTCATGTCTGAGCATACCCTGCCAACTTATGGCGAACAAAGTGGTACAAAAGGGGGTGGTGATGGACGGAGCATCTGAACCAATCAAACACTCACACCCAGTCAACAGATCTGGGTTTAATCCATCACCGTTCTTTAGCCCACTCTGCCACCCCAGTTCAGACATGGCCATATGCAAATCAGTCTGACCCTGTGCCTCATGGGAACAGTCCAGCCCGAACTGCCAAGCCATGCCTTCCCTGGACCGGAAACAAGCTTTTATATTAAATATGTCAAACAGGTGTAGACCAATCATATCATCTTTAAAGGAGAGAGAACATTCACTTTAACACTGAATAGCAGTAGTAAACTGCCCAGAGTCCTAAAGCCAACAAAAACAGGCCCGAGAAAATACAGGAGGAAGGCAAAACGTTTAGGAATAACCCTGCAAAAAGGGCCTTGTACAACACCTTAAGAGTGGGATTTTTAGCTATCCTTAGTCCCGTCTACATTCCCTTGCCGGCGCAGAGGGCGATAAGCTGGCCTTTTTTATCAGTTTGTCCATCATGTTGCCAATTTGACGTGGACGATAAGCTGGTCTTTTCATCAATTTGTCCGTCATGTTCCCGATTTGACACTTGATGCCTAATTCTCTGAGACAGGCTACACATTCTTCTACTGATTCATTATGCCTCTGTTGTTGTTTATAGACCTTGTGCCTTGCCATGGCAACATTCATCGATCTAGCGAATCTGAACTCTTGTCATTGCTTAGCTTCTTTATAAGGGTCCAGAAGAAGTTATTCTTGCTTATCTGCCTCTTGTAGATATTTAACATGTGTTTACCATTTTTATCCAAGGCACAGATTGATAGCACTTTTTCCTGCTGTGATTAATGTATTCACCATATAAGCCTACTTAATAGTTTTCAAAAGTGTCCATCCATTCTTCCAATTTTGTAGGATGTGGTCAATCAATCAATCAATCAATCAGAACATTTGTATAGCGCACTACTCACCCGGAGGGTCTCAAGGCGCTGGGGGGGGGGTCCGCTACTGCTCGAACAGCCAGGTCTTGAGCTGCTTCCTGAAGGCGAGGTGGTCCTGGGTCAGGCGGAGGTGGGTCGGGAGGGAGTTCCAAGTCTTGGCGGCCAGGTAGGAGAAGGCCCTTCCTCCTGTGGTGGCTCTTCGGATGCGGGGGACGGCGGCGAGGGCGTGGCTGGTCGATCGAAGCTGGCGCGTGGGAGCGTAGAAGTTGAGGCGGCTGTTGAGGTATCCTGGTCCTTGGTTGTGTAGGGCTTTGTGTGCGTGGGTGAGGAGCCGGAAGGTGATTCTCTTGTTGACCGGGAGCCAGTGCAGGTCTCTCAGGTGTCCGGAGATGTGGCTGCGGCGGGGGATGTCCAGGATGAGTCGTGCTGAGGTGTTCTGGATCCGCTGGAGTCTCTTCTGGAGTTTGGTGGTGGTGCCGGCGTAGAGGGAGTTGCCGTGGTCCAGGTACTAGTAAGAACCTGGATGGTTCTATCTGATTCCTTGAATTGTTTCTATGATGCTGATATGGCAATTATTTTGAGCAATATTCAGTATATTTCTAAATTGAGGCAGTAAGTGGCAGGGCTATGCTGTTTATGTGTATTATATCCTTTAGCTAGGGGCCCTATTTATAATTTACTGGTCAGACGGATGGAATATTTTACTCCGTCACTGTGGTGAAGGTGCCAATGACCAAATTTTGAAATGTTCATCGGGCCCTTGGACATGTAAAGCATTCACAGGAACCACCATCAAGGTGGTTCCTGCCAGTGTATTGTAACTTTTCCATATGACTCCGTCATGTTAATTTACTTTTTTTTGCAAACACAAAACCCCAAAGTGGAATTTTATTTTGGAAAATAAAAAAAAAGCCCCATTATGAGGGGGGCATTTTAACATTTTCACTGCCACTTACCACCAAGGTTTTCCTGGTAGTGATGGGCATTGAAAACTGACTTGTATGTCCCCATATCTAAATACGCTGGGCGGACATACATGTCAACCTCCGACAGCCCTAACTCTTTCAAGCTGCTGGAGGAGTGTAACCATGGTAGAGATGGAGTAGTCTCCAACATCGGTACATCAAAGATCCGCCCCCCATTTAAATCAGATGTGTGGCCCATTATGTTGATGGAAAGGGTACTCCATAGCAGTTGCAATGGAGTGCCCTTTCTGCCATCATATGAATCAAGCAGACAGGCATGTCAGTTGTTCATTAGTTTTGCTTAAAAAGTTTAGGTGTGGAACTGAGCTTGTTGAGTGCTTTTGATTTGTTTTGTTACACAGTAGAACTTGGGAGCCAAGAAGAGCGGACGCAGAAGTTAAGAGATGGCTTAGTTTTCTTCAGCATAATTTCCTTTGTGGAATAGTTGTCCTTTGACCATGAGTGCAGCCACGGTCCTTGCAGGTAAAAGCGGTGAGCCGGTGGGGCCAGGTGGGGGTTATTCCGATAGATATAATGAGGAAAAATGTATTTTTTAATTAATTTTCCCTCTGCACCGTCCCTGAAATCCCCTCCCCACCTGGCCTTACTTCTGCCACCAGCATGGACCGCAGCTGGATGAGTACCATACTTTGTAAGTCAGTGGTGTGAGGTGGCAGTATTCAATTCTGAATGGAATGTCATGTGATTTGTTTCACTCACGCTAAGCAAAATGTCAGTCCAGCACACAGCTGTCTTTAACTAAGTGGGCTAAAGATATCTAAATATCTGTTCAAATTGTCAATAAGGACTGCGAATATACAAATGATCACCAACAAAATCACTTTCACATGGCAGAAGTGACATTAAGCTTGCATAGAAACAGCCATCAATAATTTTCAGTGACTCTGTCTTGGTTTTCTTCTGAGGGTGTAGTCCGGTGTCTGCTGGTGGTAACTCGATGCCAAATTGTGGTAAATAAGATCACACAGGATGCCAGGAATCTTGGCAAGGTTTCTTACTCCCATACCATCACCAAAAGAGAGGTTCCAGGCTAGCCAGCAGATTCTAACTGACACTGCTGCTCCCTCACAACTAGAGAACAATATAACCTAACAAACAAACTGTGGTTTCGTGGAACATGGGTAAGTGGAATGCGAATTTCAGAAGGTTCTCTCCGACTCTGTGTTCCACAGTCTGACAGTTAAACAGAGACCAGGTGGTGGTGGGTGGATCGATAAGGTGTTGCTGTGCATTATTCTTAAATAAACGTATACTAAATCAACTGCAATCAGCACTTTTTAGGTCTCACCTATGCAGCGCGCATGCCCTGCATAGGAGAGAGACCTAATGCCATCGGCACAGCTTTGGGGGCAAAAACGTGCACGTGTTGCATTGCTTGCAATGGAAACACGTGCACGTCTGGCGGTTTACTTGCGGGAGCGCGCGGCGCCATATGGTCGCACGCTTCTGCAAGGGAATTGCGCAGGCCCCCTTACCTGCTACCGCACGCTTGTTTTCTCTGTTAGAGAGACCCGTGCATTTTGTGTCGTTTCGGTTTGTTGGAGGCAGGCACTGTGGTCATAGTGCACCGCATTCTAGAAGAGCTGACGAACTTTGAAAGTTTTGGGTTGTAAATACCTTCCTTGAATCGGACTGACGGACTGAAGCGAAGTGACCAATCCGGCCTCAGCTGGACTTCTGTAGGAGGTTGGGGGGGGGTTGTAAAAAGAGCAGTGTCAAAAGCACATTGTTGACCCATTTTAATTAATTTGTTGAGTGTGAGACAAACCTTACCTTCCCCGGGGATGTTGCCTCTTCTGAAACCTTTCTTAAAATGATGCCAAGACAATGGATGCCATATTAGCTAAAAGAGCTACACAGATCTTTATCACAGGCAGGTAGAATATCTTGTAACACAAGCTAACGTGGCTTAGCATTTTTCAAAATGCATATACAATGGTTATTCCCTCCTTTATTTCAGAGTAGTTCTTTCACCGCAGATTTTGAGGAAGGCAATTCACCGCAGGGCAAACACCGGCACACTCTCAACGTCGGTGTTTACCCCCCCTCCCCCTGCTACCCCTGCTGCCCACCCTGCCCACATGCAGTTCGCCACCTTCAACACCAGCGCTGTTTAATTAGTAGGCGCTGCAGTGCAGACGGCGAATGAACTGCCGGCAAACAAAGGGGCATATTACCAACCAATAGAGATAATTTTTGTCTCTAACTTGTTTAGAGACAAAAATTATCGCCGCAAATCGGCGATTTTTATCGCAGATAAACCTTGCTATTAGCAAGGTTTATCGCAAATGCGATAAAAAACGGCCGCAATGCATGAATATCGCTGAAAACTCAGCGATATTCATGCATTATCGAGCAAATGCTCTTAGCCATGTTATCCACCTCCCATTGGATAACATGGCTAAGAACTGCTCCTGGGCAGGTGTTAGCTTTTGGAGATATTCGCGCTTAGCGCAAATATCTCCAAAAGTTGGTAATAGGAGATAGCGATGTTAGCGACTGTTTCCAGTCGCTAACATCTTGGCACGCCCACTTTGCATGTCATTAGTGATAAATATCACTGACATGCAAAGTGGGGCCCAAGATGGTCACTATCTCCTATTAGCTGTCGCTAACTGGTGTTAGCAACAGCTTGGTAATAGGGAGATAATTTTATCTCCGCTTTCTTGGCTTTTAAAGCCAAAAAAGCGGAGATAAAGCCCTTGATAATATGCCCCAAAATGCGGCCCAAAGCCCGCCTATCGATTTTCAGTCATTTGTTGTGGCTGAGACCCTGCAGGGAAGAGGCAGGCGGCAACTCAAATGTAATTCAAATCTCAGAATCACATGATGTAGACGGCAGAGCTACACCGAACCTACAGACTCAATACTACTTACTGCTAAGTGACACAGAATCAGATCGCATGCTTCACACCTACCCTCCATGCGTCGTGGTTTTAGCAGTAGTTGTGATATCATAAAAGTTTTATGAATATAGAAGGCAAAATGCCTTCAGGCAAGTCATGAAATAATAAGCATGGCAGGAAGTGTATTTTGGTATCAGGGAATCGAATTAAGAAATAAGTCCCCCATACTCGGCATGAATTCTCTGTCAAATATTAACTTTAAATATACTTCAGAAATGTTCAAAACATCAGTTTGTGAATTTCTGAAAATAAGCATTTGACCTTGAAACACATTTTCGTTTTTGTAAATGTGCTCAATTCCTCTGGAAGCGGGGACAACACAACACAAACACAAGCTTCTCACTTCCAGGAAAATAACATTTTGTCAAGAAATGTGGTCCAGGTTTTTATTGTTAATAAATATATTTTCTGTCCACAAACATCTTGGCATTTTCGTTTACATCAATTACTTCCAGATCTTATTGCCTAATATAGGTATATTTCATGTCGATTTATCATCACATACCAGGGATGTTGATCACATCTCCACAATGTTCAGCAGGATTATTCCAGATAAGCTAATTATGGCTGGGATCAGATCAATAAGTTAAGGATGGACTTATGTTATTGCGGGGATCTTACAAATGTTATTAATCTTGGACAGAATATGGCAAGGATGAGCCACTATTCTGTCATGGTAGTCAGACTATTGTCTATCATGCCCACATTATTGGAAGGATTACCACCATGATGCCTGGGATAGCCAGATGTTGCCTAGACTGGTAATAAAAGTGTCATTGGGTGGCTACTGAGCAAATATTGCTAGCATGCTTAAACTGTCCAGAAATGTCACGGACTGCCAGTTTGTCAAGATTAGTATGTCACCAAATCGCTGACGGGCTCCTGATGCAAAGGTCAGCCTGATTGTCCCCAAGAAGGCTTAGAAATATGTCTGGTACACCATGACAGATACAGCCAAAATGTCTCGAAATCGACGATGTGCCATTATGCCGAGCTGACCCAGAATGCCCATAATATGCATGCATTTGGTACAGTAGGGCGGGCTAGAGATATTTGGACCGGACCAAAAACACACATCCTCATTCACTCGCGGAAGGGTTCCTACGTTTCTGCCAGGGATGTTGGAGTCTTGGTCTCCCTGGTATAACCATACAAAGCACAGTTGTCCTAGTTTTTAGGTCTCGCCTGAGCCAGAGCATGCAATGTCTAAAGCGAGACATTTAGTAAGCGGGTTTTGAAAGTGCTACCCAGAGGCTTTTGCCAGCCACCAGCTTGTTGTTGCGCGCACAAGCGGGCACGACGTGCACATCTGCCATCTGGCTTTCGTCAGCTTGTTTTCTTTTACTTTCTCGCCACATACTTGATTCCCCTCCCCCTTCTCCCACTCCCTCCTCGCCAGCTCTTCATTATTTTTTTTTCTCACTTTCGCTCCCCGCGGCCGTGTCACTTTCACGGCCGCTCGGCCTTAGCGCCTCAATGCTCGCTATGCCTCTCCCATTCTCTGCCTCTCTGTTTTGCTCCTACCCCCTCCTCCCACTCCCTCCTCGTCAGCTCTTCATTTTTTTTCTTTCACTTTCGCGCTGCTACTTTCACAGCTGTGCGTTCTCTGCCTCTCTGTTTTGCTCACGCAAACTCTCTCCCCCTCCCTCACCACAGAGCGGGTTTTTTCACTATCAGGCCGGCCGCGCTTCAACTCCCTCCCCCTCCCTCACCACAGAGTGCGTCTTTCGGCACTCTGATCAGTCACCTCTGCGGGCCGTTATGCAGGCTCCGGTGCGCCGCCATGTTCGTTACCATCTCTGCCTCGCCCGTTTATTTTTTGACTATTGAGATATGCAAACCACAAGGTATTTTGTCCTCACAAAGAAAAGTAAAGGTATACGTCATACCCTGAAATGCTTAGCTGCTTCTGAAACACCCAAACTGCAAAATACATTCCACTTCCAATTTAAGAACCAGTAAATAAAAGAAGTCATTATCACGGTGCTTGATTGGGATGTTTGTATAAATAGTGGCGACTGCATGCAGCAAATGAACATTGATGGAGCACAGGTCACACGATCTAGCCCCTCGCCAGCTCGCCAGTCAGCTTTCTTGGGACATCTCTGCACAGCATGCGAAGTCTAAGATCCCCATCATCCATCCTCTCAGCATCAGCACAGTACCCTGGTACATTCCCTTCTATGCACTACTGACATCACATCTACTACTCCACCGTTTTTATAATTCACATGTGCGCATTGTTTATTTACCACTGAATACAACATGCTTCACGGAATTAAAAGAAATTAGTAAAACGCTAAAAAGAAGGGACAAGACTTGCTAAAAGCACCGCTTAGACTTAATTATAAATACATGGAGCAGGGGAAGGGCAAAATAATCCCACATTCTTAATGATCAGAAGCAGTTTTCCCTTATTTTATTCTTTACATAACATTTGCTAAAGTACATTAAACAAGTATTGAGTGTAATTTTAATTTGCAAAGTTTGTGCAAAGTCCAACATGTAAGAGACGGATGTGTATACAAAATGCGACGTAGGAATGAAAACAAGCACTGGCATAGCAAATAGGTCTCGCCTAGGACCTTTTAAGTGTTTAGCCATGCAACAGTTGTTGTTGCACCAAGAATATTGTGCTGCATAACTAAATACTTAGAAGGTCCCAAAAGCGAGACCTATTGGCTATGCCAATGCTTGTTAATATTGGTGACAAGAATGAGCATCGAAACACAGCGTCTCCATGCCTCAACTCTCTGATCGGTCACCAGAAGCTCTTGGAATCATTGTGGGAGAAGGACACTCTTGAAATATAAAACGGAGAAGTTTGGACATGACAGAAAAGAAGCTTGCAGACAAACTGTGGCAGCTGTAAAGCTATTTTGTCATTTTTTTGGCCCTATTTACATTCAGGTTAGGAAATACCAGTGGCGTGGAGCGACACAAGCCCCTGAACTCACCTGGAGATCCGGGAGACAGCGGCGCCACAAGTCCCATGTTCCAAGAGATGCCACTGCCCATACAAGGGTGAGAGCATGCTGCTCTCTAGCATGCGAGTGGTTTCCCTAGGCCCAAGTCCCAAGACAGCGCTAGCGGGAGCTGTAAGCACCCGCTCCCTCTCCAGCATAGCGGATGTGTACTAGCTGGGCGAGGCAGCAGTGCAGGTAGAAATTAACATGCCCCACTCCCTCTCCACCGCAGAGGACATGTGCTTGCTCTGCAAAACGGAAACGCATGGAAAAATGTATGTGTTGCTCAAGTGAAACTATCCCTATTTCTCATGGCATTGGTCCTTTGAAGACTTAGATGAAGGACCCTGAGTTTCACTTCACTTGAGGCCTGGATGTTAGAGGAAAGATGCTGAGCCTCACTGCACTGGTTTCTTGTATAATAGAGGAAAGGCCAGGCCCGGACTGGCCGTTGCGGTCACCGGGCAATCCCCCGGTGCGCCACAAGGGTGGGGGCCGGTTTTGGGCCCTGGGGGCCGTTTTTGTTACAGGGCCGTTTTAGCAAAATTGGCCGTGTAACAAAATCAGCCGAAACCGGCCCCGGCAAAGAGCTCGGTCACACCCCCAGGGGGCCGGTCGAGCACTTTGCCAGGGCCGGTTTTGGTTCTCAGTCCGGCCCTGGGAAAGGTTATAACTTCCTCATTTAATGCTGCTATTGAGAAGAACTGAAGAAATTGGTGGGATTTCTGTTTGGCTAGGGCATGCGCCTAAGCCAGGCAGAAACTACCACTCTAGTCAGGGCAAGGGAGTTACAGGCTGAAGATAACCCCTGCTCACCCCCTTGGTAGCTTCGCATGAGCAGTCAAACTTATCCCAGAGGCAATGTATAAAACTTTTGCGCAACTCACACACACACACACACACACCCCCAAACCCCCACACGCACAGCAGCGATACACTCAGCACACAAAAAAAGAAACTCCACACAAGGTTGTATGAAAAAATAGCCTTTGTATTCTCATAAACACATTAGAAAATAATCACAATTATACATTGTGCCAACTGGCACTAGGCAATATTTTACAGGGGACTTATATACATGACAGGGCCAATCGGGGCACTGTCAGAACCATTTGAAAGCACAAGTAGTAAATATAAAACAACCAGCAACTACTGATAAAATACTGTGCTCTGCATCATCACATTAGGCATAACCACATTATGCATCACCTAGGCATAAACACATTATGCATCACCTTAGGCATAAACACATTATGCATCACATTAGGGCCTTTCGCCCTCCCAGCACATCAGGGGCTTCAGAGGCCACTGGCCTTTCCTTGGGGCCCCATCTGTCCACCCAAGTGTTGGGCGCTAAGCTGCCAGTGCAGCAGGGTGCAGGCCCAACTGGCCAGTACCAGAAATGAGGGCGAGGGTGTAATCCACTCTGGTCTCTCTAGAGACTCAAGCAATGCCCCCAACGTTGCAGCTATCCGCAATCAGGCGGTGCAGCTGTGGAACACCTAGGCACTCACAGAGTGCCTGGGGAGCACCTCCTTCCCAGGGCTCTGCTCTGCTCATAGGAAAAATTGGCACCACAGTGCCTCGTGAACCCACACTCACCTGGGCTCTCCTCGAGTCGTTGCACCTACCCGCGATCTGGCGGTGTAGTTGTAGTTCAACAATCAGCACCAACAGTGTGCTTTTGCCTGCCCCACTCACCGGGGCTTTTATGGTGGTTAAAGAAAATGGAATGCTCCCTCATCGCAGCTGCCCACAACCTTGGGGTGCAGCTGAGGGAATTGGCACTGGCACCAACAGTGCCTGGAGAGCCCCGTTCACCGGGCTCCTCCTGGTGCAATCAATCAGCCCCCTCGGGCCCATCTCTTTTTTCTGAGGCCTGGCCAACTCGTGGCTGGCTGGAGCTCATGGCTTACATTCTTGCAGCCTCATGACTCCAGATGCACCTCTGGGCTCCTCTGCGACCACCTCATTGTTGGCATCGGGTCGTCTGCACAAACGCTGCCTCACAGACTTCACTTCTGGGCAGAAACGTGGGGCTCTCCTTGGCTGTATCTTTGTTTTGCCCTGTCACAGGGCTTGGAGATCCAGTCCCAACTGGATCTGGGGGGGGGGGGTTGGGAGCATTTTCCTTACAGTGCTCACACCCTTCTTTATCAGGTTGGGCTCTGTCCTCAGACACACCACAGGGGGTGGAGCCAGCATTGAACCAGGCAGGCACAGACCCATTCAGGGTCAGGGGCTACTCCTCCCACTCCTGTAAATGTAGATCTGCCTATTCAGCCTAGTGCTGATTCACTCTGACCCTCTGCAGCCACACAACTCACCACCCCTTTTCACTCCAGAGCCAGACATGCAATACACATCAGGCAGGCAAAGACACATAGCACACAAAAATGCCAATTTCTAAAAGTGGCATTTCTAAAATAGTGATCATAAATCTGTGCACACCATTACGCAGCATTTATTATCACTATTCCAAACATACCAAACTTGACCACCTTGCTCGTCTCATATCAGGAATTCCCACTGAAACACTTATCAGGGAATCTCCAATACATTCCTAAGAGCGTTCAGCCTCACAGCAGTGAGAAACCAAAATGGCTGTCCGTCACTACCAGGACATGTCACATGCTTAAGGTACATGCCCTACCTTTTTCCTACAATGCACCCTGCCCATAGGGCTAGCTAGGGCCTACCTTAGGGGTGACTGACATGCAGTAAAAGAGGGTCACAGAATTGGCAACCACTTTGCGTGCCACGTCACAGAGGCAGTAAATTGCGCGCACAGGCCCTCCAATGGCAGAGGCCTGGGACAGGTTTGAAAGGCTCCTTTGGCTGGTGGTACAAGTAGCGCTGCAAGCCCACCAATAGCATTTAATTTACTGGCCCAGGGTATATGAGATACTACATTACTTGGGACTGACAGAGAGCACACACACTTTACACTGAACAGCAGTGCTAAAGTCCCCAGAGTCCTAAAACCACCAACACCAGGTCAGAAAAAAGACTAGGAGGAAGGCAAAAAGTTCAGAGATGACCCTGCAAAAAGGGCCAAGTCTAACAGCAATTTTCTCCTAATTGTGTATTTTAAAGGCTCTGGATTGTGTTTTTTAAGAGAAACTGGTAATATTGGGTACTGGGTTGATTACTGATGATAGACACACTGGTACTCAGGAACCAAATCAGGTACCTGCGAAGCGGATCACTACAGATGTACCCAGGTGCTAAGTGGAGCACCAGTGATTTTGGAAGGAACTTACTCCACTGAGTATTTCTCGTGACGTTACTGAGGGGTTTTCATCAGAGTGGGTTTGACAGATGGGTCATAAAGCAGAATATTGCACCTCACCTGGGGAGCCTGTATTGGAGTGGGTAAAGTGGAAGAACGTGTTTACACACTAGGCAAGAGTTTTTGGCACCTCTTTGAATGCAAAAAGGTGGATCTCTCTGCTTCTGCACTGTCTGCATCCTGAATCGAAATTTGTTGCACGCGGTGCATCGCATTTGGCGATGCAGCCCGTGCAACGAAATTCGTTTTATTTATTTATATGTTTAACTACCTCTAATCGGCCGTAATCCGTAGGTTACTACCCCCACTCTACCCCTCCCGCACCCCACGTCAGCGCCCAGCAGCACTCCCACCACAGGCCACTACTTGAGGAGCATGACAATCACTCGAGGAAGGCGGTTGAAAGGTTTAGGACAAGAGGCTTCGCATTATAGGTGGATTAATGTAAATTGAACTGCAAGGACATTGTGTATTTGGGACATAGGTTATCAGAGGGAGGAGAAAACCCCAATGAGGCGTTGGTGGATAATATTAGTAAGCTGGCTGTCCCAAAAAAACATGGAAGACTTGGTTAAATGTTTAGACATGGCCGAGTAATACAACAATTTCATTCCTCACTTTTCTGGTCATGCCTATAATATTTGGAAACTACTAAAAAAGGGAGTGAAATTTACACGGTTGGCACAGTTTGACATGAAATTTAAGGATCTGAAAGTGGCGTTATGGAATGCCCCGCCGATAAAGAGTTTTAGAACAGCAGACAGTTCCATCTTAATCACTAATGGAAGTGCTAGAGGACTGGAAGCGGTTCTGAAACAAGGTGAAGGTATTGATGAATAGATCATCATGTTTATTTCAAGGAGCTTGAAGGATCCGCAGCACCGGTATTTGGTAATAGAAAAGGAGGCCCTCCCCATTTATTGAACTATCAGAAAACTCAAAATCATTTTGTGGGGCACCAATTTTGTTGAAGATCGAATCACATGCCCTGAGAGAAATATTTGGAATAAAGGGTTCAGATAGAGTGTCTAGTAGGATCTATAAGTGGGTTATTTTAATAGAGGAATTTGACTTCAGTGTGGAGTACATTGCTGGAGTAGAAAACGGGGTAGCTGATTGTCTTTCAAGGTTGGTGGATGTGAAGAAGGAGGAACACGAGGAGTGGATGGTTGAAGATCCTTGGAAAATGGACCATTTTAGTGTTTGTGAGGTCACGGAAGGTATAATAAGTCAAAAACAATAGAAGGACTAGGTTGTGAAAGACAACTAACTAAGCTGATTGAAGGCAGGTGGCAAGAACTCAAGAATACATGTCCAGACTCCCTGAAGTTTTGGGAGATGAGAAATGAACTGACAAAACATCATGTTGTGGAGGGGTATAACATTAATTACCAAGGTAAGTGTGAGAGATAAACTAGTAGATTTTGCTCACCAAGGTCATTTAGGTATCCGTGAGATGAAAGAGAGAATTAAATTGAGCTTTTGGTGGCCTGGACTGGATAGGGAGGTGGAAAGGGCAAATTGGGATTTTGTAGACTGTTAAAACAGTAATAAAGGCTATAAAACAAGGACACAACTTATGATGGTGAAAAAGCAACCAGTAGGACCATGGGCTTTAGACTTTTTGGGGCCTGTCACCAATAAGACTGGTCAATATTATGTTCTGATGTTGATTGACTCATTGTCCAGGTGGCCTGAGATATGGATTACTCAATGGATTAAGATGAAGAATGTAGTGAAGTTTTTAAAGTGTGTCTTTGCTAAATAGTAAGTTCCGGATTCCATCCAGACAGACAGCTGGGTACAGTTTTTTTCTCAAAATATGGAGAAATAGAGCTAGATATAAGTGAATAATAAGAGATGAATCTATGTTATTTATTGATTCTAATGTACAACGAAAGAGTGGATAATTCTCCGGATGGAACGACTCGGGGTGTGAAGCATGTATGATTATGTATTACATTACGTGTGAACTTTGTAAGTTAAGTAAATGCATAGGCATAATGAAAAGTTTCACACAAAAAAAATATGGAGCAATTTTTGTCACTGAAAGGAATTCAGCATATAAAAAATCTCTTTACCACCCTGAATCCAATAGGGTCATTGAGAAATGTAATCTGATCTTGAGAAGGCCATACAGATAGCTAAGCAGGAGTCAAGGACTGGAGGAAAGAAATTCTGTCAAAAGTGGCAATTTATCAACTGACTCCACATTCAGTCATGGGGAAGCTCCTGTTTGAACTCTGTAGATGTAGGATACCTAACTCTCTGATGTGTCAACCATGAATTATACACCTTAAAAAGAGTACCATGGGGAAACTGTTTGAGTGGAGAGTGAGACAGCAGGGTACGATGGATTGGAGGAAAGAATTGCATGATAGCAGACATGTAGTAAAACAGACAGAAAGGTCTGTGGATGACTTGGTCAGGATAAAGTTACCACTGGGTTTGATTAAGTCTTCAACATTTGGGGTACCTCAGAAGGTGGCTAAACTATTTAGGAATGGAGTGCAACTCGAGGATAATTGCATTTGGAATCTGATTAGGGTGTGATATGAAAGTGTGGGAAGAATGAGGTGAAGCAGGGAGAGGGGAAGGATGATGGAACAAGAATGTGGAGGAGGAGGATGTGGATGTGACTTGAGAACAGCCATGCAAGTAAATTTATTGGAGACCCTATTCAACACAGTATGAGGGTGGTAAGTCCACCTCAATATTTGAGAGACTGTGTAGTATAGATTTGCTTTACTTTTATTTTTGATTGTTGTTTATGCAGTAATATTTTGTTGTGGCTTTTTGGTTTCTAACTGATATCCTTTCTGTTTGTGTAAAGTGTCCTTTTTCCCTTATCTGTAGGTTGAATCTTATTTGATATAATATACTTGTTGTAGATTCATGTCTTGAGCTAATATCTTTACTGTTGTTTTATTGACTCTTTGTTGAAAATTTTAAAAGTTTAATTGACTTGTACAATTCAATTTAAAAGAGGTAAGATGTGTGTTATTGTGGAACGTGGGTACGTGATTTGAAGTTTTCAGAGGGTTCACTCTGACTCCAGGTACCACACTGAGGCAGTTGAACAGAGAGCCAGAGCTGGTGAGGGATGGGTCACTGCTGTGCATTATTATTATATGAACCTAAACTAAATCTACTGGAGCCAGTACTTTTTAATACAAATGAAAACACAAAATGACCTGTCATATCTGACATCCTTAAGTCCAACACAAAAATCTTGTAACTACAACCACTTCAACTTGCAACAAAATAACTTCACAAAAAATGTAATTTGAAATTCAACCTCAATGATGCAGCTCTCAAAGCCTCACCTCATGTAGGCCGCATTCTACCTTCTCCATCATTGAGTCCCTCAGTTGAGACACTCCAACCACTGTCCACACCTCATGCAAGAAGGTATAGTTCAGACACTTTCAAAATAATATAAATCATTCCAATTTGTGAAAGCAATACTTAGTTTCAACAACCTTATAAGATGCATATCACACATGTATCCTTCCTAGGCAAAATATAATAAAAAACAATTCAGAATATGGTCGCCATCCAATTACAGGAATAAGTTATCATCAACCCACTGTGTAACTAAAAATTGTGCTTCAGATACCCCTGTATCATGGAAATTGCAACCATTCAAGTCATAGATGTAACACCCAACTTGCTACTATGGCTGGACGGTACTTGCAGAGTTTCACCCTGTGGAATTCCAAGGAGTTACATAAACACTTAGTCAGATTCCACAGAGTTCTGCCAATGGGTAGAAAATATGCACGTCATGCTGCAACGTAGTGCCAGTAGCGCAAGCAGCGCTGAAAATTCTGGATGATCTGCACCATGAGGCATGGCCATTTGAGTTGATTTTGCTGTTGCTCGAGGAGAAAATCTACTTTAGCA
This sequence comes from Lissotriton helveticus, assembly GCF_964261635.1. Classification (NCBI taxonomy): domain Eukaryota; kingdom Metazoa; phylum Chordata; class Amphibia; order Caudata; family Salamandridae; genus Lissotriton; species Lissotriton helveticus. The sequence goes on from NC_136068.1 coordinate 1,107,607,258, forward strand.
GCAGCAAATCTACTTGAGAAGCATCTCACCGACTGCTTCTGCTTGTGACTGCCCACGACTGCCTCAAATTTTTGGAGCCTCGCAGGAAAACAGTTCCGCCACGCAGCAATTGGCATCATTTAGACAGAACTCTATGTCACAAGAGTCACATGAAGTCACCATATTCCACCAATTCGGAAGGCGGAATGAAACATTCCATCCATCCCTTCTTACTACGGGCAGCAACAAATAATGCCTCCTAATGACCATGAAATTTTGTTTAGCATTCTAGCAAGCAACATGGGTTTTTCTGACAGTTGTTCAGACACAATCCAAATTTGGACCAGATACCCCCTTCCCCCCGACCTATCAATTGTTCCTGCTCACCAGCAGCATCTCCAAAGATGACTTCCTTTTCAAATATCTCAAATTGCTAAATGGACCTTGTGGGTGATCTTCTCTTCAGCCGAGCAATCAATATTCACCAAAGTGATAATGACACACACCTTCGCTTTGTGGTAAATAAATAAATAATACCCTATTTTTGACTAGACATATATCATAACAGATAGCTCAATAAATAAGAGTCAAGATTCGAGGTAGTAGGAGTTTTTGCAGGTTTAATACAACATAAGGACAGGAACAGGACAACCTGCATAGGAATAGGATGACAGGGCCCAGCAGCTGCTGGGGCTGGGTCTGGGATGAGCGCGCTAACTTTTAATAACAATACACGAGCATATATACATAGCGCAAACACATAGCATTACATTGCAGTAGGCGTAGCAGTGGGTGGAGCAGAAGGCGTGACGCGTAGCAGTCGCGAAAGATAAGAGTAAAAAGAAGGTGTAACTGGGCGTATACATAGACATGTGGTGCAGACGTAACAGAATATGTCATGAATGGGGCGGAAACATAGGAGGGGGCTACCTAAGGAGCCGGGACCTCTAACCTGATGGTGCGCGCAAACTGGCAATGACGTGTTACGAGGAGAAGCTGGGGGCTATGAACTCTGTGCTAGGAGCAGAGACTAAAGCCTGGAGGGTCGGAGCGACATGTACCTAAACCCTATCTGGTATCTGATGTTTAGGGAACATGTTGATATAAACTAGAAGTCAGGAGGGGAAAAGCTAATTGACTCTAAGACTAGAGCATGCATTTATTCTACATGTAGTGCGTGATGAAGAATATTAAATGACCATTAAATACAGTATTTCTCTAACGTAGAGACGTGAAGGCTAGACAATGACGGAAACTATTGATGCAGTTCAGTAGCTTAGGAATGCAGAGAAGGAGGACTAAACTGATAGCTGGAATCATAACATATTCTTGGCAGACTCAGAGGCAGAGCCAAGCTGCACCGGGCACTGCGAGGCAGGAAGTAAGTGAAAGGTCGAGGATACAGGTGGGGGCTGTATCGCTCCTTAGCGAGGCTTCAGGAGACAGGAGCTGAATCTGATGTCCGGGCCCTGTTGAGGCCTGGAAACGGGGACTTTATAATGAAATAACGTGCACACTGAGAAGCGTGGCAACATTACTTTACATAAGCCTGATATTCGTAGTATTCACGAGAACTGGAAACTGGCATACTAGAGGAGGACACAACTATAATTGCGTCATTAATTGGACATGGGGAATAACATATGCATATTGGTCATGCACACATAACATATGATGGATGACACGTAGGGACACAGAACATGACAAAATTTACTTTTCCACATTCCCTCCTTGTCACTACGTTTCCATCAGGAAACATCAATATTCATGATACCATCTATCATTTCATACAGTACCATTTGTTCATCTCGAATTGTCTTGGAACGAGATTTAGAACGGGGCTTGGGACTAGGAATACAAGAGGTAGCACACATGCCGCAAATCGCAGGGCCACATTGTATACAGAGGCAGCAGCTGAATATGATCGCTACTGCGATACCTAGAAAGGACAGGACTTTCCATCCCCAGGCGGAAATTATATTCCAGAACCAACCGGACCATGTCCAGGTGCCTGGATCTTGGTGTAACAGATGGGCAATTTTATGGAGTCTGGTTATAGCTGAATAAACAGACGGCGCGGTATTTGGAATGAAAATGCAACAACTGGATCCGATGACTCTACAGGCCCCGCCCCTATCGGCCAGTATGACGTCAAGGACGAGACGATTCTGGAGCACGACAATTCTCATAAAGGATTGCTCTTCGGTTAAGTTACCTAGAGCGGAGGCAGTCTCATCTACTACTGCTTCAAGGGTTCTTGTTAACCTACGGATTAGCTTACTGTTTACAACTGTACCTAAATAAGGGAACACACCTTTATCAATATCAATGAATTGCTCTGCAGCAGTTTCAGTATAATCGACAATCGGGAGGTTTCTCTTGTGTCTGGTATGTACTAGGTAGGAATTCCTATGGTAGTCAGGTGGGGCTAGAAAAACAGGTGGCAGTAGGAAGGCAATGTAACAGGTTCCCTCCCAATCGAGGGGCAGACGAACATATGCGGTCTGACCACAAACAAAATAAGAATGACGTGAAGCTTTGAAAATAGATTTCCCACTGTCACTATACTGGATAATAGTAGTACAATCACTATGTCCTACGTGTACAGAACCATGATTTCGGACACATAATTCGCCTTTGACTGGTAGTACTGAAATAGCAGGTGAGTCTGGAGTAGTATCAGATTGAACATTCAGGACCATGAAATTCGACGAATAGTTACCTAAATTGTACACTTCATTTTCTAGATCTAAACCTGTTCTGTGGGGGAAACCTTGCTTGTCTGGGAAACATGTGCTGTTAAGAAAAGACATATCTGTTAAGGATGACGTCAACGTGGACCATGCTCCACACGAACCATTATGTGAAAAAGGATAAGGAAAAAGTGGCAGAACTCCCTTCGACGTCTGGAAAGGGGGGAGTCGACCACACACCCAACAATTAGTGGCATTGCTGGTCTGGTGTGAATAATGTAACATACGGATGAAGGTATTGTTACGCATAGCGAGGCGGTATGAATATTCGTGAGGAGGCAGATCACTAAACGTGTGTTCTACTGTAACATTAGAAGGCTTATTTACATGAGGAACTGGAAAACACAGGAAGAATGCGTAACTAGTGCAGGAAATCATTATGCTGATGAATAATATGAAACTCAGAAAAACGATACATCGGTTTGAGTTTTGACTAACTCTCTCACTATGGGGGTCTATTTTATACATGTCAGAAACAGTCTAACCGTTTCACCTAGGGGAGGACTTAGACAATCAAACTGACTGACTTATTTTACTAGACCGGAGTTTTTGCTTATACTCCTGCTGCGGAGTTTTCTCTACCAAGGGAGGGGTTGTATCAATGTCATTTGCGGGACAGTCCTTAGGAACAATGTTTTGACAAGTCTTGATATCCTGGAAAATGTTTTTAAAGACCGGCTTTAATCCGTAGAATTTCTTGACGTGCGAAAGGTGCACCCAGCCGCGGCGTCCTTCCAATTTCACAGCTGTACGGGTGGTGAGGAGGACCTGACGGGGCTCCTTCCAACGTGGCTCCAGCGGACTTGATCTGTCAAAGTTCCGGACGAGCACCATCGAACCTGGAACGATCTCATGCGGTGCCACCTCGGTATTGTCTGGAAATGCGGCGGCAACCTGTGAACGACATGAGTTGAGGGCAGACATCAAGGAAGCTAGGTAATCTGTCAGCATATTACATGAAACATCAGTAATACTTCGGGGTCTAGGAGTACCCCACATGTTAGGGGGGCGGCCGAAAACGACCTCATACGGGGACAGACCTGATCTGGAATGTGCGACCATGCGCATATAAAACAAAGCAACTGGCAGAGCTACTAGCCAGTCCACACCCTTATCTTTACACACTTTTGCAATTCGAATTTTCAGAGTCTGATTATGTCTCTCGACTAGACCGGCTGCTTCAGGATGGCGTACACAATGAAACTTCCACTGGTACCCCAACAACAGGGAAACGTGCTTCATCAGTTCAGATGAGAATGGCTGACCGTTATCAGAATATACGACTCTAGGGAGTCCATATCGAGGGAAAAACTCACGAACCAACTGCTTGGCAGTGGTCGCGGCTGTGTAATCTGGGACTGGATATGCTTCTGTCCATCTGGACAAAGCGCATACAACTACAAGGACATACTTGAAACCTCGACATCGCTCCATCTGAATATAATCCATCTGGAGGACTTCAAAAGGGTGGTCAGGAGGCTGGAAACCACCTTGTTCCACCGGGACACTTTTACCTGGATTAAACTGACAACATATCATACAGGTACGGACTTTCTGCTTAGCTGCAGCTCGTAAATGCTTGTTGAACCAAATGTTCTGGATACTGTCTAACATTGCTTTTTCTCCTAAATGTGCTGGACTATGTGCGGTATTAATAATGACTTGAACCATAGAGTCGGGGAGAAACCATGCGGCTCTACCCTTCGTTAACCATCCTTGATCTGTCTGGACCCCTCCTTGTTCGGACCATTTCTTGATTTCATCGGGAGTAGCATGTAACTGGATATCTATGACATCTTGAGTAGGGTCCTTAACTGTCATGCATGTAATCGGATCTGGAGTGTGTGTCATGTTAACTGGACTGTCTAGAGCCTGTGCTGTAAGCTTGGCTGTGCGATCTGCTAGATCATTACCTTGAGAAATAATGTCAGTGACTTTCGTATGTGCTTTGCATTTCATGATAGCGATAGATGTCGGTAAATGTATTGCATCTAACAGAGCTTGGATAAGGAAACCATGCTGAATTTTGGTTCCATGAGAAGTCATGAAACCTCTCTCTTGCCAGAGCACTCCGAAGTCGTGTACGACTCCAAATGCGTAACGTGAATCTGTGTAAACATTAACTTTCAGGTTCTTGGCGTGTATACAGGCTTGTGTCAGAGCAACTAGCTCTGCTGCTTGAGCGGACAGAGTGTCAATACGGTGTGTTTCAATAACTTCGGTGTCAGTAGTCACTGCATACGCGGCGACTAGTTCTCCTGTACTAGTTCTCATACATGAACCATCCACATAAAGTGTCAGGTCAGGATCTGGTAACGGAATGTCTGTCAGATCTTGTCTTGGCTTTGTCGTAATGTTGACTACTTCCACGCAATCATGTGTGGCAGAATTTGAATTAACTGATGGTAACAGTGTAGCAGGATTCAGAACGTTGCAGCGTCTAATTTCTATGTGTGGCTGAAACAGTGTCAATTCATAACCTGTTAAACGTGCAATTGTCAAGTGCTGTGTTTGTGTTCGGTTTAAAAGAACTTCCACGGAGTGTGGGACTTGTACTGTCAAGGAGTGTCCTAAAACTATGGAATCACTTTGTCTGATAGCTAGTGCTGTGGCTGCAACTGACTTGAGGCACGCAGGCAACGCCTGGGCGACTGGATCTAGTGTGCTAGAAAAATAAGCACAAGGCTTGTTTTGTCCTGCTTGATCTTGTGTGAGAACAGATAATGCTGTACCTTCACGTTCAGTAACGAAAAGTGTAAAAGGCTTACTGTAGTTCGGTGTGGCTAGAACTGGAGCTTGGCATAAAGCTTTCTTTAACTCGTTGAAACTAAGTGTATGTTCAGATGTCCAAGGGAGGACAGTCGATCCGGCTGCCTCCTGTGTCGTTAACTGTATCAGTGGCTTGGCTAGAAATGCATACTGAGAAATCCATTGTCTGCAATAAGAAGTAAGGCCGATAAAGGCACGTACCTCCTTCTGGGTTTTGGGCTGAGGAAGACTCGCTATTAACTGGATACGGTCTGGTGTCAACTGCCTACCCCTCTTGAACAGTAAGTGTCCTAAGTAGACCACTTGCTGGACACAGAATTGAAGCTTAGAAGGGGACACCTTGTGCCCCATCTCGGCTAGGAAATACAGAACCGTCAGTGACGCTCGCTCGCAGTCACGTTCAGAACGAGCTGTGATCAGTAGATCATCGACATACTGGAGCAGGGCAGTGTCAGTTGGCATGTGAATGTTGTCTAGTTGTCTCTTGAGTGCTTGACTGTAAATACTAGGACTTTCTGTGAAACCTTGAGGAGCGCGTGTAAACATATAGCTCCTTCCATTTAAACAAAATCCGAAAAGAAACTGGCTGTCTGGATGAATAGGAACACTGAAAAATGCATTCTTGAGGTCTATGACAGTGAAGAACGTGGCTTCGGAATCAATGGCTGTCAATAGGGAAGAGATATCTGGGACAACTGGGTACTGAGGAATAATACATTTGTTAAGTTCCCGTAAATCAATCACTAATCGATATACTGGGGGTGCATTTGGATCAGTACGTTTCATGACTGGAATGATCGGAGAGTTACATACGTTGGAGTCAGTTTCTACAACTACTCCTTGAGCCATGAGCTCGTCTATAATTTTGGATAAGGCTGCTACAGCCTCGGGTGGCAATCTGTACTGTCTGATTCGTGGTAACACTACACCTGGTTTGAGAGTCACACGATGGGGTGTGATTTGCATGTAACCTACATCAGTTGGACCTTGCGCCCATAAATGCTGCGGAACTTTAGACAGTCTGGAATCAAAATCTCGTAATACATAGTGACCCTTAAAGTCACGTAGGAACAATCGTATTCCCTCCGGGGAACAACATATAACGGCACCTAACTCTTTCAGTGTTTTAATGCCTAATAGATTTTCTGGACATGACTTAGTAAGTAACAGATCAGTAGTGCGGGACAATGGACCTACTTCTAGAGTGACTGGCTTTGAAATCTCATTAACGATAGGCTTTCCTGAAAATCCAAGGGAAACATTTCTTGAGCCTGAGAGCGGAGCCCCTGGAACTTCGGCATGACTAATTGTGGTCCTACTTGCCCCTGTATCAATCAAAAACTTTCTGTCTTTCCCTAATACTTGACTGTGAACATAGGGACCTTCTTGATCTACAGGTATCTCGATGAGAGGCAAGCCTACCTCCCTCTCTAGGCTGTTTCATGAATACTGCTGGTACTCTGGATACTCAGACTGTGCATACTGGTACATCTGCGATGTAACATGCTGTGTTGCAGCAATAGGCTGCGGTACTGTAACTGTCTGTTGTGCATTCTGTGGCTGAGGAATCTGTGAAACTTGTTCCTGTCTAGGCGGACGTGGTCTTTCTTTAGTCTTACCAGTAGCTATGTTATGTTTCAGAACTGCACACTCATTTATAAAATGACCTGGCTGTTTACAATAATTGCAGTTCCCTTTAACGGGAGCTGCAGGATGACTGGCTTGATTCGGACCCCTCTTCTGACTGTCTTGAGGAACAGATTGTGCAACTAGTACTTTCATTTTCGTGTCTTTCATACGTTTTCTCTCGTGTTCTTGCTCTTCCCTGATTCTATTCTGGTGGTACTGGAGCATCTGGAGCATCTGGGACGGAGTATTTGCTTGCCAGGTGCTTTCGACTTTCAAAACTCGGTTTTTGATTGGTGGACTTGAATTCTCGACTAATTTGGTAACGAAAAGGTGAGGGTATGACTCACTACTTGTCTTGAGACCACTGTTGATACTAAAGCACTTTTCAAACCTAGAATAAAAATCACTAATATCTTCATCTTGTTTCTGTTTACAGGCTGAGATTGCATCCCAGTCTTCTTTTCTCGTTGTTAATAATCTGGGTAAAACTTGAATCAATAATTCTGGTAATTCTTTACATTTCTCTCCAAGACCAGTACCTGGTACACGTATCTTATCTTCTGCTTCTAGGACTGCCCAATCGATCTTTTTCTCTCCCACCTCCCATTCTTTTTCCTTTAGCTTTTCATACACCCCTGCGGGTAGCAGAACCTTTAACATTTTAATGATATCTGGGTATGTGTATTCTCCCATACGGAGCATGTCTTTTAATTCTCTATGGAACCCTGCTGGATCTTTGTCATGACAGGGAATTAATTTCTTCATCTCGAGAAGTTCCATCTTTGTTATCGGAGTATATACAAACACTCGTTGCATTTCGCCACCCGTTCCTCTGACTGGGTGGACTTCTCGTAACGGATTCTGTCTGTCTATGTAGAATGATTTACTTTCTGGGGGTGAGACATGAACAAAATGCGGGTTCAAGAATGTTCTATATTTGTGGCGCTGTTCTAGAATGACACTAATTAAATCGGTACCTAGACCTCTCCATCTGTACTGGAGTAACTCGTTCAGGATATCATGTAACGGGCCTGGATCAGAATGTTGACCCTCATACAGAGTAATGAGGTGCTGGATCATATACATACCCACCAGTCGCTGCTCAGCTGGGGGCATTTTCAGGAACATTTGTGCCACTATTTCGTCTGGAAAAGTGGTAGAATCAGTAATCCATCTGACTGCTGACCGAACTATTTCTTGTTCATGCATGGTACTTAACTCACTATAACCGATTCGTGATTTCAGAATGTGATCGGTAGCTTGAAATACTTGTTCTAGGGAACCTTGTTCTGGTGCTGGATGATGGAAAATAGACTTGTGTTCTAGACGTAAATGGCGATCTGGAAATCTAGGTTTTCCTACATACGCTATTCTGGCAGTATTCTCATCGTCTTCCTCTTCAGGATCAGAGGTACTTTCTTTCTCGCTTACTTGTGCTGCTTTACGCTGTTCGTGTATCTTTATTATTTCTCTACGGATTTTCTTGTACATACTTTCCATGGCACCAATGGTATTGTGCTTTCCTTCGGCTATATTATCACTCCATTTTGTCAGAGTTTTCATTTCTTCCGGGTCTTTAGACGGGTAATCTTGTTCTCTTATTAGACAGTTAATTAAGAACTTTAATATCATGCGCTGAATCTCGGCTTTCCTTTGAGACATGGCATCACTAATACTTTGTGGGTCATCCCCTGTACGGATGAAACGATATATCCTGTCTAGATCTTCTTTCATATTCGGCAGGGTGACTAGATACTCGGTCACTCTCCTTACGCGTACGGAATATAAAACCATATTAAACTCGCCTGGAACTGGGTCATAGACACATTCGCCAAGGGTTTGCCTGATTTCTGCAACAGACTTATTACTCTTAGGAGTACGCTGTGATGCTTGAGCATGTAATTCGAGTGCTGATAAACGTTTGTATGGCGGCGGGGTTTGAGGAAGACCTCCTCCTGCGGCCCCTAAACTAGAATCATCAACTGATGCTTTCCGTCCTGGCAGGGTCGGTAATTGTAACGTGGGCTGGACTTGTATGGCGGGCTGACCCAGGGGGGCTGTTAAGGGCACCCCGGTATCTGGGGGAGCAGGAATTACCTGATTTACAGGGACTGGCGGAGCGCGAACAGGATTTGCATATTCTGGGACTGTGTCGTCCAGATAGGACGAAATAAAAATATCAGCTGCGGTCGGTTTGTGACGTAGCTTGGTCGGAACTAACGGTGGCGGGAAATTACTGGATGCCTCCGGGGTCGCTTTTGGCAAGCCCTCGGCAAGAAGAGGATACATACCCTTAATAAGGGCATGCCTCTGTCTGTCTGACTGTTCGGCTTTGACTTGTTCACCTATCTCGATTAATTCTTTTTCTTGGGCTCGTTCTTGGGATTCTCTACTTAGTTCTGACTTTCTGATTTCTTTTTCGGTTCTCTTATGAGCTTCTTTGCGCCATAACTCAATGGCATCTTTCTGTGACTGTCTGGCTTTCTTTTTCCATAATGCCTCCTCTACTCGCATGATGCATTCGGCATCCCATGTACCCGATACGGGCCATCTATACTTTTCTTCTAACTGTTTGGTATACTCTACCCATAAATCTAGATACAATATGGCACTTATGCCATGTTTCTGATACATAAAGTGACCTGGACTGTCCCTGGGCGGGACGGGAACTGCTGCTTCCAGCAGACCCTTTCTAGTTTTTAACTGACGTAACTTGGAAAATATGGGCATGACTGAACTGTAATCTAGACACAATACAATACACAATGAACACGATACTTATACTCCATTCATACCACGACATTAAAATACATGAAAAACATTTAAAATAACAGTTCGAACAGAATACTACCTGGAAATACTGAGAATACTGAGAATACTGAGAATACTGAGAAATTTCTCGAGAACAGAACTGACTAGAACAGAAACTAGATGCACTGCTGAAACAGTACGAAACTTACCGGTCTCTTTAAAGAGACACGTCAGGACCCGTATCCACCGAAGTGGACACTTCGTTTGTGGGACTGTGTACCACCAACCCACAGACCAGAGTCAATTAAATTGACCCTGTCTAGATACCACCCCAGTAACGGTACTCACCGGGTAGCAAGAACGGAAGGCCTCGGACTGGACTGGACTGCTACGACGACGAACTTCGGACTTCAGTTACGGGTGGACCTCCGGATACCTCGGACCTTGGACTCTTGGCTTGGGCTCTGGTCGGGACTCGCCGCGTTCCTCCACCGTCTCGTCTGGATGCTGGACCGCCTCCTCCGTCTCCTCCGTGGGCCTGAGGGATACTTGAGCAGAAATATCTGCCACTGCGCAGAAGAGTTCCGTCACGACTGCAGAGGGTCAGGGGGTCGGCGTGGCTTCACCGACGCGTGGGGAAAGGGCAAGTCCCTATTCGGGCGCCATTATGTGGTAAATAAATAAATAATACCCTATTTTTGACTAGACATATATCATAACAGATAGCTCAATAAATAAGAGTCAAGATTCGAGGTAGTAGGAGTTTTTGCAGGTTTAATACAACATAAGGACAGGAACAGGACAACCTGCATAGGAATAGGATGACAGGGCCCAGCAGCTGCTGGGGCTGGGTCTGGGATGAGCGCGCTAACTTTTAATAACAATACACGAGCATATATACATAGCGCAAACACATAGCATTACATTGCAGTAGGCGTAGCAGTGGGTGGAGCAGAAGGCGTGACGCGTAGCAGTCGCGAAAGATAAGAGTAAAAAGAAGGTGTAACTGGGCGTATACATAGACATGTGGTGCAGACGTAACAGAATATGTCATGAATGGGGCGGAAACATAGGAGGGGGCTACCTAAGGAGCCGGGACCTCTAACCTGATGGTGCGCGCAAACTGGCAATGACGTGTTACGAGGAGAAGCTGGGGGCTATGAACTCTGTGCTAGGAGCAGAGACTAAAGCCTGGAGGGTCGGAGCGACATGTACCTAAACCCTATCTGGTATCTGATGTTTAGGGAACATGTTGATATAAACTAGAAGTCAGGAGGGGAAAAGCTAATTGACTCTAAGACTAGAGCATGCATTTATTCTACATGTAGTGCGTGATGAAGAATATTAAATGACCATTAAATACAGTATTTCTCTAACGTAGAGACGTGAAGGCTAGACAATGACGGAAACTATTGATGCAGTTCAGTAGCTTAGGAATGCAGAGAAGGAGGACTAAACTGATAGCTGGAATCATAACATACTCTTGGCAGACTCAGAGGCAGAGCCAAGCTGCACCGGGCACTGCGAGGCAGGAAGTAAGTGAAAGGTCGAGGATACAGGTGGGGGCTGTATCGCTCCTTAGCGAGGCTTCAGGAGACAGGAGCTGAATCTGATGTCCGGGCCCTGTTGAGGCCTGGAAACGGGGACTTTATAATGAAATAACGTGCACACTGAGAAGCGTGGCAACATTACTTTACATAAGCCTGATATTCGTAGTATTCACGAGAACTGGAAACTGGCATACTAGAGGAGGACACAACTATAATTGCGTCATTAATTGGACATGGGGAATAACATATGCATATTGGTCATGCACACATAACATATGATGGATGACACGTAGGGACACAGAACATGACAAAATTTACTTTTCCACAGCTTGAAAGTCTTCTTCATCAAAGGCATCCCCAATTAAGAGATGAACCCTCACTCATTCATGTCAGTATCGCAACCACATACATAAAACTGAACCAGATGAAGGTGAAATATCTGCACATCACAAACTACACTAAAACCTGCACGTAGGAAAGACTTGCTAAAATTGAGATGACTTTACCTCAACTAACATGTGACACTACATTTCTCCCAGCTACATCCTGCACCATGATCTCTGCTTCAGGGCACCCATCAATAAGAAATCCAGTCAGCTTGGTAACAGGTCTTGCTCTTCTAGACCTGCCTCTGAGATGATGATTTCAGAACAAAACTCAAAGCTTTGGTCTTCTCCTACTTGCCATCATCCAGGAATCCATTCTGGACTTAACTAAGAGCATCCTTAACCCTTCAAAAAGGTCATCATAAAGTTGGAATCATTGAACCATACAATCTGCACTGTCTTCTAGACAAGCTGTATCACATGTAAGATATTAATTAACAAACACAAAGCACCATTCTACCTAGCTGAGAAGCTCACCCCCTCCGAGACAAGGACCGGCCACATCCAAAGGCTTTAATTCAAGACATTGGAATTCAAGCAAGAAACTGACAATGTAAAAGCCTGCTTGCTATGGAATAGCATGTCTGTGCCTTTCAGGGTTCACACATCAATCGTATAAATCAGAAGGAAGCGTAAGATGTTTCTCTTGGAAGACCACTTATGCAAACATTAATAGGAAGCTATTCTCTGCCAGGCCATATAAGGATAAAATGCACCTAATCTAATAATTTTTTTTTATCTCTAGTACGCAGACAGCTTTTACCTTTCTGTTGTCAAAGACCTATTGTGCACAATACCAATACTTACAGTGAAGTTTCATTCAGCAGGTTGCTTACCAATGGTGACCTACATGTCAATCTCATGTGCTAGCTTCTTATTCAAAGGCTTTTCTTGCACTTCAGCGGCCATCAGGGCCGTTTCTACCATTAGGCAGGACTAGGCAGCCGCCTAGGGCGGCAACAGGGGGAGGGCGGCAAAACAAATGTGTGAGTGAAGGTTACTTTGGGGTCCCTTGGAAGGCCCCGGCGCACTTTGATAGAGTCCTGTCCGAGGACGCCACATTCACAGCACTGTGCCCCCATCTTGAACACAGGGGAGGGTGCCTTGAGTCCCCGAGGAGCAGAAGAGATGTTAGACAAGCAGGTGGGGGCATCATCAAGCAGGGTCCGCTGCTCAGAAGGACGTTAGTTGAAAGGTACCGAGACCTTTCCGCCCATGGCCCCAACCTTTAGCAGGGCCTCCCTCCCAGTGTCCGCCTCTAAGAACTTGGACAGCCTCAGGTCGCTGTGGGCAATGCACAAATATTTCTATTAACGTCACTGCCGAACTGCAGTTGAAGATGTTACTCGGATCTTTAAAGTGCCTAATCCAATTTGTGTCTTCTTGGTTCCATTTTAAACATAAAATACTTTCCCATTTTCCGAACAGGTAATGGAGGTTTGTATTGCCTGTGTTTATAACACACACTATGTGGATAATTAAGCCAGCCCTTTCATGTCAATCATTATCAGGGCAGATAGCGGTTATTTTAGAGAGGGAGTGAGAGTGTTACTAGGAGCTCGATTCTTCCTTCAGTAACACCTGCCGCTCCCACCCTGCACATGGATGCAGACGTGAGGCAGGCAGTCCCAGGAAGTCCTGGCCAGGTCCACAGAGCCTTTCAATACCTCCGCATTTCATCTGTCGGTTCCAATGAGCTGGATGGGGTCAATCTCCTATTAAGAAAGGATCTTTGCCTTTGATTGCAGCCAGCCGGCACTCAGCAAAGGCATCCTCATGGGCCTCTTCCCGCAGAGGCTTGAGAATATTGGCTTGGCAAGAAGGGATGTCTGTCCAAGACAGAACTAGACACCACAGCCACCACCAGCTCCATGCTGTCAGCCCCACAGGCCCCTTCTAGTAAGTGCTAATGGTGCAACGCTGCAGAAGACAGATGTGCCCGCACTGCCCGGTCCTGAGAAAGCACTAGAGACAGGCTTCATTTCTTAGCGCCGCCTAGGGCTTCTGTGGTACACAATATGAAGTTTATTTTAAACAAAAATTTTATTTTTAATGGCGTTGTCTTGAAAATGTGCTTCTGATCAGTTGTTTTATTTTTGGATCAACATCTCCCCCTTTTTAGCCCTGCTCTTGGTGCCAAGGGGAGAGGATGTGGGATAAAGGCCAGAGATGCCAACATAGGAGCTTAGGAACCAGGTTCGAGCCTCCGCGTCGCGTCGGCTGAACATCCTGAGATTCTGGGCAAATCACTTAACCTTCCCGTGCCTACCAAAAAGAAAGTGTCCTTGTGTAACATAAGTGGCGCTCATGTAAAGCGCCCCAATACATTTGGGTCGAGTTTGCCTAAATAAAACTGCAAAATGTAAACGTACATTAGGTACAAATATGGCCTCGCTTTATGCCCTTCCACGTGACTCTGGAGGTGTTCAGAAAATTACAGTGGGGCTCACTTCCACCCTGGCACAGGCAGCTCAAAACTGTAATCCTCATGGGCACTATTTTGGAGTGGGGGCCAGCTGAAGTGGACAGATCTACAAAATGCACCTGCCCGATCCAGAGGAAGCATAATCTGATAGCGCTCACAGCTAGGTCTTCTGGATGAAACAATTTGGAGTTAATGTCAGTTACATAAAGTTTATATTTGATGGTCCTTCATTTGTGCTTAACAAGAGTTTCTGAGCATTTGGTACAGATTTAGGTCAACTTCACCCCCTTCTCTCTCTGCGCCCACCAAGCCATGTAGTGTTCCTGAGCCCTGGGGCTCCACTTGGTAAACACCTGTCTTGGGTTGAAAATGCAGCTGTTTTGTACACAAATCCCTGACCCCAGCAGAGCACAAGAACATCGGAAATAGGATGTGCCCAGGGAGGCAAATTCTGTGACTTTTCCCAGGCTTGTCGCAATACTGTTTGGTGCTTTTGCTATAACTTTATAAGCAGAAAAATCTGGACACGGGAGGGGGCGCATTTTTCAATTCTTGTCTAGGGTGGCAAAACACCTAGAAACGGCGGGCACGCACGCTTTTAAAATAAGTAAACATGGCTCTGGTGAATAATGACAATAAACCTCAGGGTCCTTATTCCGCTGTCTGGTATTTTTTTTAATGGATGCCTACACTGCTGAACATATCATTGTCTACTAAGAGAAACCGTGATGACTAAGAGATTCCCCCAGTGTGAACAACATGTACATTCTTTGTTTACATTTTATGAGGGTTAGTGATAGCTCCGGGCAATCAGTATAGGATCTGCCTGTCCTAATCCCGCTCCATCCTGTAGCCTCCTCACCTCCCGGCCCTTCATGGGAAAACCCAAAGACGACGATAAACAGAGGACAGAGTCCCATTCATCCCAGGTTGTCTCTTTCTCCTTTATTTGGGTTAACCATGATTTACCAACAACTTCTATCTGAAAATAACAATTGGCTTGTCCCTAGTTTTCACATGAGATCATCGTAGGCCCCAACTGTAAACTTGTCCCCTCCGTGCCAAAACACATTATTAACGAAACTGACTCTTTGCCAGATGTTTTTGAGTAAGGCAGTTATTCATGCACCACTGGTCCGTTGCACCGTACTTCATGAGAGTGTAATCTTGTTATTCTGCAGCAGTGCTTACTTGTTATGTGTAAATGAAGCTATTGTAAGGCAAAGTGATTATCTATGAATGCAAAACTTTTCACGTTTATGTCATGTTTTTAATTTATGCAGTTGATGCAGCCAGTTATTTCGCCTAAAGCTTAATTTGTTGTTTATTTTCTAGTTTTGCTCAATCATATTTTATAGTTTTTGCCACGTCTTGTAGCCTGTTGGTAATGTTAGTTTGCCTTCTCCAAATGGTTTTCTATTAGATATAATCAGGGAAGAGCTACTGGAATTATGCGGCAGGGCAGGGCCAAACTATGCGGCAGGGTTGAGTAAATTAAGTTTCAAGAAAAGACACATTTTGTGATAATATTGCTTCTTTTTTTGCCTTTTTACACTTGTTAACACCGTTTGGGAATTGGTTTCATCTCATTAGCACCAGTTTAAATCCCAAATATAGCAATAAGCAACAGATGTTTGACCAGTCAACCTTTGCAAAAGGCCTTCAACTGCCTGACAACATGTGTTGCTGCATTTTAATAGCTTTTAAACAGTTGTTAAAATCACCAAATGATGTGGCAGATGCTGGATAATATGGGAAATGCGGAAAATATATTAAAGCATTGGCAAGGCCAATAGGTCTCGTTTTTCCCTCTTGGCTACATCTGACGAGATTTCTCGTAATTAGTTTAACTAAATATTTATGGGCTGGGATTGAGAGAAAGAGGGAGACTCCCCAAGGGGTGAATGTTATTGTAATTAGCCGATGTTGACGCTAGTGTATACCGCCTGAGTTTTCTTCAAACACCACAATTGGATGTCTTTTTCGTTTTAGTATGACCTAGCTTCAACTTTGTTACCATGATCTTATGCTTTAAAGCACTTCCTTAACGTCTTAAATCGTTTTCTAGGTTTTCTCAGTCTAAACCATATGAAGATACTTTTTTGACACATCTCTATATCAAAGTTTTTCGAGGATTCCGCATTAGAGACAAAGGGAATAGAATTTTGATAATTATTATGTATTTGGAAGGACCGTTTTGTCCTTTCTGTCTGACATAGATCTTAGAAGAAACAACTCCTTCTAGGGTAGAAAAGATGTACATTTAGAGTGACGTAGGTTTAAAGGCATAAGTGTACTTCTGGAGAGTGGAAGTTAGGTAAATGAGTTGACTTTCACACTAGTTGTCTGTGGATGAAGAGACTCTAAAATGCAATTTTCTTCTTCACTCTTATCTCATTCTTTCCTGCTGTGATGCCATCGAACCTCCAGAAATGACCAGAGCCTGGGTACCATTAAGAGAACAGCTTTTTATATCGAGATCATCCTAAACCTGCCTACCATTTTCAACAAGCACTGGCATAGCCAATAGGTCCCTTGTTTGTATAGCGTACTAATTAACTGAGGCTTTTGAAATGTAATTCACTAAAAGAGAAACCTGAGACAGAGTCTCTGAAGAAAACAGAACAGGACAGTGTCTCAAGTGCTGATGGGGAAGAGACTATCCGCACGCGCACCACTTGCAATAGACTCGCAACAGCAATGTCTAGTAAGTGAGGCCTAAAAAGGAAAGTGCCCCACTTCAAACATCTACGACTTTCACTTTTCTGTACTTTAAATCCATTAAAATAGTATATTTGAAGTGTACATTGCACTCAATGAAATATACACTCCAAATAATAGCACTTAGTGCCACATAATTACACTCTACTGAATAAAACATACACTCCACACAATACCACTCAGTGCCACATAATTATATGGTGCATAATTACACTGCACCCAATGCAACATACACTCCAAATACCACTCAGTGCCACATATTTACACGCCGCATAATTACACTTTACTAAATGCAACATACATTCCACACAATACCACTCAGTGCCACATAATTATTTGCTACATAATTACACTGCACTCAATGCAACATACACTCTAAATAATACCACTCAGTGCCACATAATTACACGCCACATAATTACACTCTACTGAATACAACATACACTTCCCATAATACCACTCAGTGCCACATAATTGCACGCCACGTGATTACACTCTACTCAATGCAACATAAATACACTCCACATAATACCACTTAGTGCCACATACTTATATGCTACATAATTACATTGCACTCAATGCAACATACACTCCAAATAATACCACTCAGTGCCACATAATTACACACCACATAATTACACTCTACTTAATGCAACAAATACACCCCACATACCACTCAGTACCACATAATTACAAGCCACATAATTACACTGTACTCAATGCAACATAAATACACTCCACATATTACCACTCAATGCCACATAATAACTCTACTCAATGCAACATAAATACACTCCATATAATACCACTCAGTGCCTCATAATTACATGCCACATAATTACTCTCTACTCAATGCAACATAAATACACTCCTAATAATACCACTCAGTGCCACATAATTACACTCTACATAATACAACATACACTCCCCATAATACCACTCAGTACCACATAATTACACGCCACATAATTGCACTGTACTCAATGCATCATAAATCCACTCCACATAAATCCACTCTATACCACATACCACCAATCAACATAAATGCACTCCACACCATGACACAGTTTCACTAAGCATAATTTCACTCAACACCACAGTTCCAGGCCACACAATTCAACTCCACACATTTCCAATACACACCGCATAATTACACACCAAACAACTTATTTGAACTCCACAACTCCACAATCCACAATGTACCTCTAATCCACACCATATAGTGTCACCACCTGAGCACCAAACATCATTCACCGCCAACATTTTGCATCAGCGCACCACCTAAGCATCACATCAGTCTGCCCTTGAAATCTGGCATCTGTGGATTCTCAAGTATCCGTCCGCTAATCGTGTTCTTATTAAATTACTGTTTTCCAACCTCCACTCCCCCGTTATTTAGTCCCGCTCCCCCATACCAAAAAAAATTATAACAAACAAGCATGAGAACAGCCAGGAAGAAGTTGCCAGCAGTGCAAGTACAAAAAAAGTAGAAGACATTTTTTATGTTACAATCTTTTATAATCAGGTTTTTCAGTTGTATATAATGTTGTCTTCGTTTGTATAAAGGAAACAAAATTGCTTAACACTTTTTATTATAACTTTTCAACATAATGCACAGCAGCCACAATGCTCTTCAACATAGCCAAAAGTTCTGGCTAAACACATTAGGTCCCAAAGGCAGGACCTATTGGCTATGCCAATGCTTGTTTCTTTTCTTGGTGAGTGCAATTTGTGCAGAAGAGAAAAAAATATATACTTATGTGCACTTTTATATTTGTTTTTTTAGTTTACCACTTGAAGACGGATTCCTGTCATCATGAATGATAGATTAAACCCCAAAAAAACAAAATGGCCGCCAGATCATGATTCATGCTCATGCATGAGTGGTGACAGGGGACCACCATAGCATTGTGATACATAAATACGTATGCTTGATGGCACATACATGCCTTTGCATCATCACGCTTGTTTTTTAAAATATTTTAGCACTGCTGTTAGGCATTACGAAACAACATTTATTGTATTTTTGCTTATGTGAAACAGCATTGACAAAAAGCACTTGCATAGCCAAAGGTTCAGTTAACATCATTGACAATGCTTGTTTCTGAAATGTGCGTAGTACTGATGTCACAAGCAGCAGAGTGCTAATTAAATTACTAAGATAAAGAAGGTACCCTGGAGTACAGTGAGACGGTGTGGTGGTGGGACTATTGGATCCCGTGTGTGTCTGCTGTTTTAGTATGCAAGTGTCAGATTGGTAGATTGAGAAGCTCGAAAGGAAATTGTGGTACGGCCCACACATCTGTCTCCTGAAATATGCAGAAAGACGGAGTAGAGTAAGGATTGGCACTGCAAACCCTTGGTTTAACCAATAAGTTTACGACATGCCATTGGTTTGAGGACTAGTCATTCTTTTTGTGTAACTGATGTTTGTATCTGTGGTATTCTGGTTGCCCATAGGCTTGGTACTGCTGGGAGATGTTGTGAATGACGTGTGAGCCTCATGTAATGGCGAAAGTGAGAGGTGCACGAAGAGCAATAGTCTACCTTAACACTTAAATGCTATGTCTTAACTCTGCTTCTGCGAGGCGGCTTCTTTTTATCAATAAAATGTGTCACTTATGTCACACCTCTACAACCCTCATATCAACAGTGTGATTGTCCATCCACAGGGCATGAAAAATTGCACTAGAATGATTGACAGCACGGGGGAAGAGGAATCCATAGACCGAAAATAACTGAGGACTAGCCTTCACCTTTAATAACACGCTGTCGAGTGTAATCGCCTGTACACAGAAGCCATTCAATGTGATTCGACTCTGCTTCACTTTCAGACTAACGTTTTTTCGGCGCAGAGATTACATGCATACTATCTTTTCCCAATGCACATTGCTCACCATCAGATTATGGAAATACAGACAGCATCACACACATTCATATATTCATAGTGCAAACATGTACAGATGATTAGATTATTAATTAATTATTAGAGCATTTAAACAAAGAGAAAGCATGCTTTAAATGTTGAATGTAAGTCGGAATTTAGAAACCGCATATCACTACACATTTTAGCATAACATTTTAATTAATGTGGCTGCGCGATTAAAACCCTGCACCGCCGCCATCTTCTCCTTTTCTCTGAAGCTGTCAGCATTGCCAATGTTTAAATCAAAGGAACATTTTGAGTGCACATTTTTAGCAAACAAAAAGCTGCTGCACTAAAAATCTCTTCCCAGCCATTTTACCAGAGCTATTGTTGGTTAGGTCAGTTTCATGTATTCGAGAGGTGCATGAAATTTACAGAACTGACATTTCAACTTTTTGAAGTTTTTTTCAACATTTTTCAAATTGGTTATTTCGATACAGTTGTCAAATAAATTCGCATTGAAACGTCCAGCAAGATTTACAAAAAACTGCATTTTACATGAGAATATTCCAGCAAAAGATTTCCTGCAAAAATATCCTACCGTGCTGCAAAGATTACGGACTGTGTAACTCCTTGAAATTGCAATGGTGGTCCCTTTCAGAGTAGAGGCTTTCCGACACTCATCGTAATCAGCTCCAAAGTTTCTAAATCAAAATGCTTTCAACATCTATTCACCCCGAAATCTGACCCAGCAAACAAGCAATTCTGGTTAGAAACTCAGGGGCGGCTCCTCCGCTTAGGCGGAGGAGAGTCGCTCACTTATCCCGGAGCAGGAGAATGGAAAAATAAAATGATAACAACCTCTTTATATAATTAATTTTTCACTACGGGTTGGGTTAGGGTGGGATGGTGTGGTTTGCACACTCCAAGTACGCATGACTTCTTGGCCTGCTGGCCAATCATGCAGACTTTGCATGTTCCCCACCAGACTGTAATGCACAGCCTGGTGAGGAACATGCACAGGCTCAATGGCCTCATCTGAGCGCCGACGAACCATGGCGCTCAGACGAATCACAACAATGCATTGCAGCATTGTGATTGGCTTGGGGGGGGGAGCCCGGGTGCTTTCTGTTTCCACAACCGAAGATGAGGAGAGACGACGGCATCAATAGGGATGAAGGCTGAGGAGAGACAGCAGGCAGCAAAAGGTAAGTGTTCTTTTTAAAATATTTGTTTTCCCCTCCCACCACCCCTGTTTCCTGCCAGCCGCCCATGTAGAAACTTAAGACTTCTGACATTATTTCCAAAATGATTCCTGCTGCTAAATCCCGTGATTTCCTTCCTAATGAAAATCTACACTTCAAAGTCCATAAGCCAACAATGGGTAGAGATACCAGATTCTATCTTCAAAGAAAACAAGAATTATAAACACACTCTCTCCATTCAATTCAATAAGTAGCAGTAGAATGGGGCGCAGCCAAGATGGTGACTGGGTGAGTCGCATGGCGCGGAGTCCAGTCCACTACAAACCATCCTATAGTGCTCCTGATCACGCTGGCGCAACCTGTTCTACACATGCACCAGTGGGGAAGCCTGCTGTGCAGTGCTATGGTCCTCCAGGGGCCACCATCTGCTTTGCATTTCAAGCCGCCCGAGGTGAGGTCTACCAGCATCCGCAGAGATGCAGACTCCAGTGAGAGTGGCCTGCTGCTACCTGGGGCTTCTCCTCCTTGCATTGGGAAATTTCTGGATACTTGTTTGGGCTGCAGCACAGCTGCCCGGCAGGAGCTGCCTCAATACTTTGCCTCAAAGGCAGCAGCGGGGGCCCGCCTGCCCTGAGAGAGACGACTGGGCCAGCGGCATTGACGGCATCAACACCTTGGGGCCCCCTCCCCACTCCACCCTTGAACGACACAGCTCATTTCTGTGCAGCCCGTGTCTGTAGGGGCATAGACAGATGTGTTGCAATCTCCCAGCCCTCGTGGCTATTCTTCCTCATGACTCTACGTGCAGACTATGGCCCAGAGGGACTGTGACCTATGGTGGGGGTGCTCTGGAGATTCGAGGCCTTGCCTGTACCTGACAATTGGTGGTGCAGCTTGGGAAGAGCGTGGTCCGACCTGGGCGCTGGTCCCTGCCGTCCTACTCCACTCAGATTCGACTTTGTTACAACCCTATGCCTAACAGGGGTCACTCTCCATCCTTCACGATGGAATTTCAAGCTTCGATGCTGATTTAAAAATAATTGAATTTTTGTAAATCTTACTTCTGCAATCTGGACTTCATCATTCGGCACACGCCCATCAAATTGTAGTTTAAGGATCTGGAGCACAGAGGCATCAATAGACGGCTGATGCCAGGGCTTGCTGTGCGGGACCTGTACACATATCAAAACTGGCATGAGGTGCAGAAAATTGTAGTCAACCGTCTTTTTCTAGTTTTTACTCTTGTATCAAGGCCATCCCGGAGGAAGTAAGCTATCTTAAGACACAAGTCGAGGATCAGGAAGGTCAATCTGGACGTAATAATGTAAGAATTATAAGTCTGGCAGAACACACAGAAGGCCTCAGCATGGAGCCCTACCTCAACAAGTGGCTTGCACAGACTGTTCTAAGGGGCAAACTGTTGACCAGCTTTTCTATGGAACAGGCCCACAGCGTACCGGACAGACTGCCCCTCTCCCGGCTCCCCTCCAAGACCGGTGGTTGCACGACTTTTCAACTACAGGGACTACATACTACAGGAGGCATATGCAAAGGGAACCTGGACAATCAACAACTCACAGGTGAACATATTTCGTGATTATACCATGATGTACAGAGGCTGCGGACCTCCTCCATGGCGGTAAAGCAGCAACTCCATCTCTGGACGTTTAGTATACTTTGCAGTTTCCTGCTACTCTAAAGATAATGCATGACGGCAACACCACCTTCTGTGCAAAACCCTGGAGTGGCAGGGACTTGGCTAGACCACTAGGGCTTTGCCCAGCTTACCACAGGGGAGGGAGAACTCGCTGGCTTGAGGATACAGAGATGCCAAAGACCCTGTGACAGAGGCAGGAAGATGGGCCTCTCGAAAGAGCGATCAGCAAGGGAGAGAGAATAGAAGCTTGCCGTGGCTGAATGGCAAAACACAACTTCTTCCCCTCCCTTGGATTAGGCCGAAAGGTTCGATAATGCTGCATCGGAGATAGGCCTGCCGTTAGCAAAGTCCTTGTTGCGAGGAGGCCCGCTCATCAACCCAGGTCCATAGACAGCCTGCTATAGGTTGCCCATGCTGGACATGTGTAATATGAGTCACCTTGCACCTGGATGGCAGCCCTAGCCATGCAAGGACCTGGCTCGCTTGAGGTTCTGTAAGTACTCTTTACCAGTTTGTCAGCTGTAGGACCTCAAATTCCAGCGGCGGTCTAGTAATGAGGGGCTCCATATTGGTTATTTCTGCCACATCACCCTAATCCCTCACCTGGACAGTGGCTTCAATTTATGACTGTCACATAACTATGGGGTCCATTAGGATGATGGACGGATCGCCACCGCCATGCAGGCGGTGGCGATCCATCTGCCATCCTTGCCCGTCCGCCACCTTTCTTCCCCCCGCCATATTACAATGGCGGGGGGGACCGTGGCGGAGGGGAAGACCGTCCGCTGCTTTTCCTCCGCGGTCGCCTTGCGACCGTGGCGGAAAAGGCCTGATATGGTGGCTGTGTCTATCAGACACCGCCAGCCATATAAGGATGGCCTGGGAGGAATGCCTTTCCGTGGCGGCAATGCCGCCACAAAAAGGCATACGGTTCCTGCTTTGGGGGCCTGTTGCGGGCCTCCAGGGTGAAGGGGGGGCGTAGGGGGTCCACATGGGTGGTACCTATGGTACCCCCCTGCGATTCACACCACAACATGGCAGGCACCGCACAGTGCCTGTCATGTTGTGCTGTGAAACGCACAACAAGCATTTTTCATATTGCGGCTGCCGGTGCTTTAAGCACCGTCAGCCGCAATGTTAAAAATGCGGGATGCATCCGCCACTGTGGCGGGTGCTTCCTAATTGGGGGCACGGTTCCTCCGCCCTTGTGGTGGACGGTACCTGCCCCGACAGGATGGCGGACGGACTTTGTACGTCCGCCATCCTAATGGACCCCTATGTTTCTTTGCATTGCAGTGATGCTGGCTGGGTGCCTATTGGTGAACTGGCCTGGAAGGGGTGTTGGGCAGATGGTTTTGCTTTTCTAGTTTCTATTGCAGTCTTTTATTTTTTCTAAGGTACGGATTGCTGTGGGATTGGGGGTGACTAAGGGGGTGGGGAGGTGGGGACGCTGGGTGAAGTGGAGGGGCCCGGGTTGTATTGTATTGGCCATGTTGGATAGTGAACAGTTAGCTGGGATGAAATACAAGCTTATGACCTGGAATGTTAGAGGCATGGCCAGCTATGTTAAAAGGTATCTCAACTACCAATATTTGAGGTAGCGCGGAGTGCATTTAGCCTTACTCGAGAAGACCAACCTCTCCTACCCTGCACTGGAGGGGGTGCACAAGAGATGGTGGGATATGGTGCTGGGAACCACAACTCTAGATCTGCCAGGAGGGTTTTGATATGGGTCGCTCCGCGGGTGCCTCTCTCATTGTTGCACACTAAGACTGACCCAGACCCAGAGTGTAGCTACGTGGTGGTAGAAGGGTTGTTACATATACTTCGCATGTACCCAATCTCTTTGTATGCCCCTAACTCCAACCAGGCTCTTTTTTATTAACCCCCCAGTGTTATTGCATGACATTTTGGCTCCATGCTACTTTGAGGAGACTACAATTGTGTACCTGGTGTGGTGTTGGATCGTTCCCATATGCCAGTAAGTGGTGCCCAGTCCATTGCCTTGTCTAACCACCTGTGGCAATGGGCGTCCCACACCCAGGTGTTGGACTCCTGGTGCTGTTTACACTCAACAGCTAGAGAATACTCCTATCACTCCAGTTTGCATGATCTTCACAGTAGAATTAATCTCTTCTATTGTAGTGCCACTGTGCTTTCCAGGGTGTCACAGGCTTAGTACCTGGGATAAATCTTCTCTGATCGCAACCCGCTCCAGCTTTTATTAGCAGGGGGCTGAGGTCAGCTGCACATACCGACTTGGCGCTTCCAAGTAGATGCCCAACAGGATGCGGCATTCCACACTACTGTCTCTGAGCACATTGACTCGTACATTAGGGAGAACGAGGGCACTTCCTCAGTTTCCCGGATTGAGTGAGATGGTTTTAAGGTGGTCCTCAGGTGTCTGGCCATTAAAGCACGGTACCAAGTTGGTATTGCAAAGGGAGCTTAAGCGTTTGGAAATAGAAATCAGTACGCATGAGTTAGTATTACCCATGGGCCAGGCAATACTAACCTGTTAGCATGGGCCAAACAAGCTCATACTGCCACGTTGGTTAATCAGGGCTCCCTGGACTACAGGAAATATTTGGATAGAAAACACGTGGAGGGGGACAAAGCAGGCAAAACCTTGCCTGGCTCATCCGTTCAGATTCCCCCAGAATCCCCATTACTGCTTTTCAGGATGGGATAGGCAAAGTTGTTGCCACTGGGATATGGATGTTCCTGTAGGCACTGCACCTCCCTCAATTGCAGGCATCTCATTGTCCAGAACTAGAATTCTCCATAGCAGGGGAAAGATATTTCAAGCACTTAAACAAATGACGCATGGTAAGACTCCCGGAGCGGATGGTTGGCCCATGGAGCTCTTTTCCGGCTTTGCATCGTAGCTCACCCTCTGCCTCCTCCAAATCTTTGAATTAGCATACTCGGCAGGCATACTTCCCCCATCTTTATGTGAAGTGTACTAGTAGTTCTTCCCAAACCAGATTGGGATAGCTTACTGTTGGTGTCATATCACGCCCTGTCTCTTTTAAGCACTGATTATAAGATCCTTGAGAAGGTGCTAGCCAACTGACTGATACCCGTAGCACAACCTGTCATAGACTCTGACCAGAATCGTTTTGTACCCAGTAGGAACACTTTCTTGAACTTGCACCACCTTTTCATGCTTGCTAATGGACTGGGCGAAGGCATCCTGCACCAACCCCTGGGTTTTCTCTCTCCATATAGAGATGTTCGATACTCTGGGGTGGGAGCACCTCAAGGAGGCCCTTCACTGACTTGGTGTGGGTCTGAGGGTTCTGAAATTGATTTCACTGCTCTAAAATATGCCGATGGCGCAAGTGAAGTCAGTGACAATTTAACTGACCCACTCTATATTGAGCATGGCACACAACAGGCGGTCCCCTTTCCCTGATCATCTTTGCTTTAGCCCTGGAACCCTTTGCATGTGCGCTCTGTTTGAGGGCTCCGGAATAGGGTGTTTGGGATGAAGACAGATGGCATATAATTTTTGTATATGCAAATGAAGTGATAGTGTACCGTACCTCTACTAGGATGCAGACAACCTTCCACGACTTATGGACCTACTGCACCTCTTCGGTACAGCCTCAGGCCTGAAGGTGAATTGGAAAAAATATCACCTTTTTCCATAACAGTGACTATGGACGAACAGCGGAAGAGGCTCCTACACACCCCCTCCCCTGGAGCTATGACACATTCAATTGCATGGGGATCTGAGTATATCATACGGACAAAGACCTGGTGGATGGAAATATAGGAAGAGCATTAACTGGGGTGTCCCTGCCTTTTTGGACAGGCTTCCTGCTCTCTCCTAAGGGATGCATATCCATTTCTAAAATCCTGGTACTGCAGCGATTGTTATGCTTCTCCACCATTCCTGTCCTGCTGACCAAGAGGTTCTTCACAGGGCTACGTCCGCTCCTGATTGCCTGATTTGGGTCCAGGGGAGGTGATGGGTGACGATCTCCAAACTACATGCCCCGCTGAATGAATGTGGCTTGGGAGCACTAAATTAGTATTATTCAGCAGTCCAGCTGCAGTGGGGGGATGCGTTGGCCAGCATTTCAGAATTGGGACATTGGTTCGGTGGTATTTCCGTGGTTACTGGTCTCTGAGGGGGTGGTTCCTAGGGGAGGTGTGAACATCCTTTTGCAGGTGGCTAGGGCCTGCTGGGGCACCTACACTAACAAACATCACACACTTACTCCCTTTGTGCCGGGCTTCCCTCTCTGGGCAATGAAGGGTGATCCATGCTTTGTCTGAAACAAGAAGTAACCGATTGAACAAATAAGGGCCTCACCACGTGGGAAGATCTTTTTAACAACGTCCTAAACCCTTTTGAAGGCCTGGTGGGTGACTATGGTATTCCACCTTGCTATTTCCTAATTTATGTTACTCTTACATGGCACTTACACCTGGTCTGGCATAATAGGATATTTGGCATGCAAACATTACTCAAACATGGTGGGGCCAGGTGAGCCATACTTTACCTGTGTAGCTCTTTGCATGCAGACAGGGGTGTGACACTCCAAGCACTGCAGACATACTGGGAGACTACACTGAATGCTACGCTCACAGACAGGCAATGGACACAGGGCTCGATTCACAGAACTAACTTAAGACAAAATCCTAAACTTACTACCATTTTAGTATTCACAGAAGGCACTTACTCATTTCGGTATTCACAGAAGTTAGGAGTCCTAACTTTAGGACTCCTAAATGCCTTCTGTGAATACCGAAAGTCTTAAAATTAGGATTGTTCTCAGTTTAGGAGTAGTAAAGTTAGGTCCTAACTTTAGGACTCCTAAATGCCTTCTGTCAATACCGAAAGTCTTAAAATTAGGATTTTTCTCAGTTTAGTAGTAGTAAAGTTAGGACTCCTAACTTTAGGACTCCTAACTTTACTACTACTAAACTGAGAAAAACCCTCATTTTAAGACTTTCGGTATTCACAGAAGGCATTTAGGAGTCCTAAAGTTAGGATTCCTAACTTTACTACTACTAAAGTGAAAAAAATCCTAATTTTAAGACTTTCAGTATTCACAGAAGGCATTTAGGAGTCCTAAAGTTAGGACTCCTAACTTCTGAGAATACCGAAATAAGTAAGTGCCTTCTGTGAATACCAAAATGAGTAAGTGCCTTCTGTGAATACCAAAATGGTAGTAAGTTTAGGATTTTGTCTTAAGTTAGTTCTGTGAATCGGGCCCACAGTGCATAGGGATGGCAAAAATTGTCTTTACCAACTCCCGTTCAATTGCGTCTACCACACTTATCTCACCAAGTGGATAGCCCATATGTACCCGGGCACAAGGGATGCAAGTCCCCATTGTTGTACTGATAAGGCAGACTTTATACATATGGTTTGGAACTGTCCCTTCTTCAGCTCTTACTAAGACAAAGTACTCACTCATACATCAGAAGGCCTGGTCGCCTGGCGCCAAAGGACACGCTGCATTGTCTGCTAAGGCTCACCACACCCACAGCCAAACGAAAACCTCCAAACAAGTACATTGACCTGGATCTGATTCTCGGAGGATAGCCATGAGTTTAGGGTGACCAGGCGTCCCGGATTTGCCCGGACAGTCCCAGGTTTTCATCAGTTGTCCCGGCAGATTTTGGCAATTTTGGCTCATGTCCCGGTTTTTAAAAGGGGTCGACTGAAACCATTGAGGAGCACTTATTGGGTGTTCTAAAGTTATGCCAGTTAGCAGCTGTTAAAAGGAAGCAATTTAAGTAACAGTTATGATGCTGGTTTTAGAAATAAATGTTTAATTTTTTTAGTGCTGGGGGGTGTGGCCAAGCAACATGGCCGATCAGCTCCGGCCTAGGCCCCATAACAGTGAAGGAATATGGCATGCTTATCTTACCCAGAGAGCTGCCAAAGATACCCAGGAGCAGCGGAACCCCCGGGGAAGATGCCGAAATCCAGCGAAACCCCGGGAGCGCGGGAGAGTGGAGACGCACAATCGTGGCTGCCCTGTGGTCGCAGGCACAAAATGGTGGATTCTCTTGTGTGGAGCTCATAGCGCCGGCACTGCAGAAAACGTAACCTCAGCTGTGGGAAGCGGAGCACTGGCGGACCACAGCGGGTGCCCCCGAGTGATACTGAGGAGGTGCGGCGAGGTTCTGGTGAGGTGGACTGGCCCGTGCTTTGCAGCCCGTAAGATGGCGGCGACTCCCGCAGAGAGTAAGGGGCGCCTCTAATGGAAAGGCCCCCTTGCCAGTGCAGCCACCCGGGCCGGCACTGTTTTAGGCCAGTGGTGCGCCCTCATAGCCGAGTGTGAGGTGGCTGGAGGTCCCGTGACTGCCAGGTGCCCGGCTCTCCTGATTCAGCAGCGACCCCCTGGAGGCGGTAGAATGTGAACGGGTGCCAAGAGAAGACCCTGAGAGGTGAGCGCTGTGCCCGGGGCCCCCCCTGTGACTGGGAACAAGGAATTCAGCAGCAGACAGCGATTGGCCATAAACAGGGGGGAGCATAGCTGTCGCGTGATCCCGGGTATCTGGCCCAAGGAGACAAGCGCCCCTGGTTTGTGAGAGAGTTGCAGGTGACCAGACCCTCACTCACCTAACTATCCATAAACTCGACTTTAAGCCTGCATTTGCAGATGAGGCCTCACAAGTGACCGGACGCTGCACTCATTGGCCGGCTGTGAGACTGGGAGTCCATGCAGGGAGCTGTGAGAGGTCCTGGGCCCTAGTGACACTGCTCTCTTTTGGTGACAATCCTCAGCAGAAGGGCCTTCATGAGAACAGGGACAGCAGGGGAGGCTAACCAGGCCCCATCACGCAAGCTGAACTTCCAGATGCCTGACCTTAAGAGGGCCACCAAGGCAATCATGAGCTAAAGTTGCAAGTTTAATGTGCAGTAACGAAGCGGAGCGGTTCGCACTTGTCACACAGAGCCCTGCGGAAGGACCAAGCACTGGGAGGCCTCTAACCCGACGCACTGCCTGGCATTAAAGCAAGTATGGATGCCTTCTTCAATCTAGTCCGCGTAGAGATGCGGGAGAAGCTGGTGACCCTGCAGGCGGTTGCCGATTCGGTGGGCACTCGTACGCTAGATCTGGAAGTGAAGTATCAGGAATTTAATCCCCTTATCCTGCCTAGAGACAAGGGTCCCTATTTGTCACAAGTACCTACCTGTGCCAACTAGAGACCCCCAAATCTAACAGTCACCGACAAGATCATTTTCCAGAACGTCACATGCACGCTCTACCAAGATGTAGCCCAGGCCACGCTCCTGCGATGCCAACAATTCTGCCCCATCACTGAATTTCTGCAGGAGAAGAAAATCCGATAACACTGGACGTACCCCCTTGGGATTGACTTCCAATGGAACAGCACATATCTCCATTACACAGAATTGGCGGAATCAGAGGACCTGCTGGGAATAGAGCTTTCCTCATCTGCTGAAGCGACATCTTCAAGGGACACTGCAGGGGAGCGGCGGTCAGAGCGGCAAGACAGAGGCTAGTAGCGGAGAGTGGGTAAGGGGAGCAAGATCACTTCAGACTGAACTCTATGATCTATGGGCCCTAAAAATAACTGACACTCGTTTCAGAGGGTTAACAATCTACCCGGACATACAGTCGTCCAGGAGGGAATGATAGGAGCGAAGGACTTACATCTCCCTTGACTCTGGGGACTCCAAGACTTGAAGGTCTCACAATCAATCTGTGTTTAGAAAACAGGGATCATCACACCTTCACTGCAGGGGGACAACCTATCATTGGTATGGTGACATGGATGGAGCAGAAGACTTGCATTCCACAAGTCTTTAATGAGCCTATGGCCTGCCCAAGTTTTTGAAAACTAGGGTCTATCATTCAGAACTTCTGGATTGCAGGAGGACAGCAGTCGGTGTTGTGGAGAAATGGATGGTGCAGAGGGCTTGCGTTCCACAAGACTTTAAGGATCCTATGGCCTGCCCAATTTTATGTAGCCTAGGGTCAGGACATTGTAACTTGTGGACCGTATGAATGGTCAATGTGTGGTGTGAGTGGAATACGTCGCTGCCTGTCACAACAGTAGTAAGGAGATTACATTGGGAGGGTGATTGGAACGGAGAACTTGCACACAGTCGGACACCTATGGAATCGCCTGAGCTGATAGTCTGATGTTGCTATGACAGGGGTGTTCAGAAATGCGACGGCCGCAGAGTGCTGTATAATTTTTCTATGCATATGCCTAATCAGTTGCTGGGGCAACGGGAATGGTCGCGTTCCCTGAGTGTGTTCTAGTTAAGAGGGTCTCCTCTAGGATGGGGATACACTACACTCCATTTTACAATCCCTTTTGTTTTGTTAAGTTAGTTCGATATCATGGTGCCTTTTTTATATTTTCTGTTTGAGGGGTAGGGGGCAGGGGGAATCCCGGAGACAGAGTCTGCGCAGGAGGTCTAACAGGGAAAGGCCGAACACCCACCCAACTCCCCATGGCAGTCCGGGCTATAACATGGAATGTCCGGAGCCTCAACTCCCCTAAAAAGCGTCAACACATTTGGAAATATTTCCTTGATCATAATGTCCAAGTGGCGGCCCTTCAAGAAACGTCCGTCTTAAAGCTCAGGAACAATGTCTGAACCACAGAGCATATCCTCTCGTCTTTAGATCCTCGCACACTTCTAAACAGAATGAGATGGCACTGCTTTTCCATGCGGTGGTCCCGTTTCAAGCCCTGGATACCAAAGCTGACAAAGCGAGGAGATACATTATGGTCAGGTGGGAACTGAGGGGCCAACAGTGCACGTTTGCAGTTATCTATGCACCAAATACAGGGCAACAAGACTTTATGCTCTCCTTCCTTATGGCTTTGGAGAACTTTGCGCAAGGGGACATGCTCCTATTGGGAGATTTCAATCTCATTTGAGATCAGTAGCTAGACAGGACTCATCCACAAAGGGCAGAAGGGGGACTTCTTGGAAAGGCACTTAAGGCGCAGCTCCAACTAATGGGCCTGGTGGACATATGGAGGAATCCTACAATGCAAGACTATTCCTTCTTGTCCCACTCCAACAGAACATACTCCTGCATTGATCACATAGTTGTGAGCAAATCTCTGCTCCCCTTGATACTACAGGGCTAGTAACATAACCCGAACCCTTTATGAGCAAAATACTAAACCGGCAGCCCATAGTGGAAATAAGGATGATGTTATTCACGTGAATATGGGACTTGCAGGCAAAGTAAATCCTAACTCTGTTTTAAATCAGCAGAGTAGAGAAAACCCCATTAATATTAGAAGTACAAACTCCCCCTATGCCGATGTAGCAAATAATGTTATAGAAACAATAGTGGGTGAGAGTGATATAGTTCACTTTAATGGAAAATCACCACGGGGTAAAGAGGGTAACCGGGCAGAGGACAGCTGCTTTCGTTTGATTTCTGGGAATATAGCTGGCTTTTGGCGGAGGTTAGAGGATCCAGCCTGGTTAAAATTCATCGAATCCTTTGACATTGTCTGCCTTCAGGAGACATGGAGTATTATGGACCATAGCCTGGATGGTTACCAAATGTTTAATGTTTTTGCTGAGCCTTCACAAGCAGGGAGAGCTAAAGGTGGGCTTGTGACAGCTATCTCTGTAAAGTATAATCTAACACACATAGTTCGAGTGGTGGAATCTCCTTGGTACCAATTACTTATGATCAAGGACTTATTTCCAGTAACCCTTCTTCTTATAAATTGGTATTATAATATATTTGATCCCCATGCAACCTCAGTTATTGAAAAATTACAGGAGGAAATTTTTAAGGTTACAAACAGGGTTTTCCCTCTTTTTATTATATGGTTAGGTGATTTTAATTGTGTGTTGTGCAAATTTAGTGGGTCTAGAGTGTGTGGATTGGTGGATTCAACTGACCAGCCTATGGCTCATTTTACCCATTCGAAACAGGGGGATGCTTTGAATAGTATTGTTATGAATAATGATTTATGTATCCTGGATATGCCTAGCTTTTCCGGCTCATTGAGTATACCCACCTTCCAGGGTACAGGGGGCCAAGTGAGTACAATTGACTTTGCTATGGTATCTATGGGTTTTGCCCATCTTGTAAAGGACTTTAAGATTGAGGCGAATCCCGCCAGCGACCACAACCCCCTAATATTGAGTTTTAACCCTGTCCTTGAGAAAACCCAGACCGCGGAACAACCGATAAAATATAGTCAAAATCAGGGGGTCATCTTAAGGTGGGACAAGGTAGATGTGAGGCAATTGGAGGCGGACATCTTTAAGAAAAACAAGGCTGGGATAGAAATTTGTTTGACGCCTAAGTCCGATCCAGACTTTATAATCAAGAATTTTGAATCACTGCTAGGAAACGTGGCTTCACACCTTGTAAAAACAGGGGGGAGGAAACAAGATAGGGGACCTAAATGGTTTGACGAAGAATGTTCTGCTGCTCAAACAAGTTTAACAAAGGCTCTACGCCAAGTACCACGTGATAGAGATTTGGTCAGATCAGCTAGGAAAAGGTATAGAGACGCAATCAGTAGACGGAAAAATGAGCTAAGGATTAAGGCATGGGAAGATCTGGAAAAAGCGGCAGAACTGAGGGACACTAGGCTTTTTTGGGAGGTAATAAACCGACCATTTTTAAGAACTGGAGAAAAGGGTACCATCCAAGCGCACATACCAGAAGACTCTTGGGTAGCTCACTATAGTAAAATCTTTAATCCAAATGAGGTATTGCTAACTACTACTGTGGGAGTTGGCGACCTCAATATGGAGTCAGCAAAATTATTTAGTGCCTCATTAACGCTTCAAGAGGTTAAGATTGCCCTGAGTAAGGGTACTGCATTAAAGGCCCCAGGGCCAGATGCAGTACCCTTGGATCTCTTTAAACACAACTTAGAGGTCTGGTCACCACTACTATTAAATGTATTTAAGGCAATAGTGGTGGGGTCTATTCCAATTTCCTGGAAAGAAGCTGCTGTGGTACCTATTTTCAAAAAGGGTGACAAGTCTGACCCGTGCTGCTACAGGCCGATATCACTAATAGATGCGTCCTTCAAACTAATGGGCAGAGTGATATTGGCACGCCTCGAAACATGGGCGGAGTCAGTAGGCATTATTGTGGACTCCCAATATGGGTTTAGAAGAGGTAAAGGAACCACCGAGCAGTGCCTCAATTTGGCACTAATTATGGGCAAGTACATGGGTGCCAAGAATAGTTCCATCCACTTGGCATTCATGGACTTGTCCAGTGCCTTTGACACTGTATGCAGGGGTAAGCTGTGGCGGATGATGGAGTCCATGGGGTTTGAGGAACCATTGGTTACCTTGCTTCGCAGGCTCCATGCCGCCACAACAGTGAGAATTAGATATGGCCCTGGTGGGGAGAAGACTAGACCCATATTATCCACTGAAGGTGTCCGCCAGGGATGCATTTTAGCTCCCTTTTTATTTTTGGTTTATACCAATGGATTAGAAAGTTTTTTGTTGGAATCTGGCGCTGACTTCCACAGGCTAATGGTAAAAGGATTCCAATGTTGTCATACGCAGACGACACTGTTTTAATGACCCTTACTTCCAATAGCATGCAGATCTGTCTAAATGCTTTTGACATATTTATGGAAAGCTTAGATCTTAGGGTCAACTTCACTAAATCCTTTGCCATGACTTGCGGCCCGAAAAGTGTAAAAACCCGCAGGTATATGGTGAAGGACTCAATCATAGTGAAAGTTGACAACTTTAATTACCTGGGTAACCTATTTAACAAGAAACTGAATTGGGACCCTTTGATATCAGCTCGGGTCCAAAAGGTTACACAATCAATTGAAGCCCTTTTTCGTTTTGCCAGTAAACTAGGTCAAAGGCGATTAGCAGAAATAATATCCCTATATAAAGCCAAGTGTGTCTCCGTTGCAACTTTCGGCGCTGGAGTCTGGGGGTCACAAAACAGTGAAAAGTTACAGGTTATGGAGAACAAATTTATAAAGCGTCTCCTATCTGTCCCATCAGGTACGTCGAACAGTTTTGGTCATGAGGAGGTGGGTATGGAGTTTGTAAGTGACATTATACATGTAGCGCCACTATTGTTATGGTCTAAAGTTTGGCAATCTGAAGAACTGAAATTGACAAAGGACATTTTACAAGATTGCCTTAAACTTGACCACTCTATGGAGATTCCATGGCTCCTATTTGTTAGGGATACCTTTTACAAGATTGGGTTAGGTAATATGTTTGAAAACCCTGATATGATTGGCAAGGATTCTTAGTTAACTATCAAAAATGCCTACTGTTCTAATTTGGGTACCTTGAGAAATAGTGAGCATGCACTGTATGTTAGGGGCAAATTGCAGCGGCCTTTTTATTTATCGTATATCATCCATACGCAATGGCGTTTTTATTTGACAAGGTTTCGCCTTAGTACATTACACTTCCTTTTTGTCTTTCCAAAGCAAGGGGGGTGGTGTGAGAGTCTACCTCCTTGCCCCTGTAATGATAGGGTTTCGCAAAATACCTTGCACCTTATCTTTTTCGGTGCTTTGTATAAGGTCCCAGGAAACACATTCATTAGACCTGTTTTATTATCTTTTGGATCATGCTATTACAAAGAGGGCTATGAGCATTTATTGTCCTTGTCAACTCCAAGTATTTGTAATGCTGTACTGAGTTTTATTAGATCAGCCTTTGCTATTAGAAACCGATATTGAAATAAGTTACTGGTGGAAATTTCCATAAATGTTTCTCCTGTTGGCCTGTTAATGAAATCCACTTAGCACTTTATGTCCTGTCCATATACATGATCAAGGTTATTTTTTTTAATGCATTGTAAAGCCTAACTATGTAAATATGTATCGTGGACTTTTATGACAAATTATGTACTTTTTTATTGGTGTATACTTTTATGACTCCTTTTTGGAATCGAAATAAAGTTATTTGAATGAAATGAATGATAATACAAAGCGATACCAAAGGGGATGATTGACAGAGCATTTGAGCAAATCAAACACTCACCCCCAGTCAACTGATCTGAGTTTAATCCATCATCATTCTTTAGCTCACTCTACCACCCTAATTCAGACATGGCCATATTCAAATCAGTCTGACCCTGTGCCTCATGGCAACAGTCCAGCCCGAACTGCCAAGCCATGTCTTCCCTGGACCGGAAACAAGCATCCTGGGAACGGTTTCGGGTTCATAACCCTCATCAGCCAGGCTATCTTGAATCCAGTGGCAAAGTGAGCAAGGGACCCAAGTCTGGACATACCCTGCCAACTTAGGGCGAACAAAGCGATACCAAAGGGGATAATGGACGGAGCGTTTGAGCAAATCAAATACTCACCCCCAGTCAACTGATCTGGGTTTAATCCATCATCATTATTTAGCTCACTCCACCACCCCAGTTCAGACATGTCCATATGCAAATCAGTCTGACCCTGTGCCTCATGGGAACAGTCCAGCCCGAAATGCC
This sequence comes from Lissotriton helveticus, assembly GCF_964261635.1. NCBI lineage: Eukaryota > Metazoa > Chordata > Amphibia > Caudata > Salamandridae > Lissotriton > Lissotriton helveticus. Next base: position 1,107,643,388 of record NC_136068.1, read on the forward strand.
AAGCCATACAGTAGGTGAAAGTTGGACCACTTTGTTAAGTAGACCAATTGCACAAAAATATGAAGCATCGCCATTAGCGTTAGCCGCATTAGAAATGTTCAATGGAGATAGTGATGGTACCTGTGTGCCTGTCGATCCAGGTATCTCACCGTCAGCAGATTGCATCTGTGAGACCTCAATGAATGCCGTCATCAGGATTGGCAGCCACTGGGGACAACACAAAGCATGAGCCATTACCGAACCAAGCAAAGTATCAACATCCATTGGCAGGACTGATGGGAGTGTTAGACAGATGTCCAACACGCATTCTTCTCCACATAGCAGGCATCGTAGAACAGGTAAGATGCAATCTTTCCAGATTGGTCGGAATGATAGAAACCACGTGGTATTCAGATCTCTCAAAAGATCCAAGCTCAGAATCTGTATCATGCGCTCACGACACTTCATTGCCAGGAGAGTGTTCTCTATGGTAAGCTGGGTGTCTCTGGTGACCTGACTTGCCATATCAGAGCAGAAGGAACAAGAATAGTATTCCTGCTACAAGTCCCAAAATGAGAGGCAGGCCGCTGAACACAGAGTGCACGAAGTTGAGAAATATGCCGAGGACTGCTTCAAAAGGTGCTAACAGTCCCGAAAAAACTGTCTTAAATACATGTACAATACCACTGGTATCAGACATGTTTAAGATATGACCTAACATCTCTACGAAATGTACAGGGCAGTTTGTCGATAAAAGGGCATGTATCTCTGCAGAAGACCTTGCAACTTGTAGTTCATACGTCTCTTTGAATGAGGTCAGTGGCACAGTTTTTTGTAAAAGAATGGCTTTCATTCTGCTTAAAGTATCAATTCGTATAGCAGAGATGTTCAGTGTAGGCCATAATGGCGACTCCCCGTCTGTCTTAGTTTTAGGAAACAATACTTGCATACAACAAGTGATGCTGGCTGGCACAGTTACGAGATAGGCTATTCCTGGCAACATTCCACAGCAACTGTGGTCATTCAACATAATATAGCTTCCGTAAGAAAGCTGCCTAAAAATTGGATCTATCATTGCAGCTGGAGACCCTTGCAGGTGGCAGGATAAGTTGGTCGAAGAACCGTCACAGGCTCCATGTAAATTAATACCCTGACATAAAAGTCGATCGCTTAGTGCGCTTTTGCAGTTGGTACTTTTCCCCCACTCCAACATCTGTGTGTATATGGTAATTCCCAGGTTGACTTGATGTATTCTTTACCCAACCTTTCATATACGCCAGCTGGTATATGTTTCAAACAATATTGAAAATGGAAAATTGTGACAGGCAGAGTGATTGTCCCATGTATTAGCCATTCTGTTACAGGTTTTTCTGAAACAGTTAATGGTAATCTTGCCAGTTTCTCAATGCTCAGCACCGTATAGTCTGCTCCTCTTTGTGCCAAACTGATTTGTTTATCTGCAAGGTTAAATACAGAAAACAATGACGTAGTGTTGATTAGACGCCAAGGCACATATCCAGAAAGAAGATTTTGTAACGTCCAGCCTAAAAGCATTATAGAACGCAAATGTGACTGTCCATGCTATAGCATGAGCAAGTCCTGTTCCATTATGTCCATGGCAGAGGATACTATGCTGTCCAAAGAATGCATTCTGGATGACAGAGTCATTAACCCATTGTCAACTACAGAGAGAGCTTTCTCTAAATTAATATGAGCAATTTCTCGTATTTGTTCTGCAGTCTCTGCTTGAGTTGCCTTCCAGAGTTCATTATAAATGGCATATATACCAGCGTATATAAAACGTTTATGACACCGTTTCGCTGGACCTTGTAGGAAGTCCCTTAAATCAATGCCATCTTTAAGTAAAGATAAGTGTTGTATTATCTCTGTTAGTGTGGATTTTTGTAGCCAGTCAAGGCACAGTTTCCCTACACTGTATGTTGTTACTATCCCTGGATGTTGTCTCTGGACATATCTTGGATCTGGCCTAGTGAATGTAAACCCTTGTGTCTTATTCAGAAATCTATCTTGACAGTTGTATCTGTCTGTGGGCCAGATTAACTATTTCTTCCCATCAGGATCAGTTCTGTTTTTAAATAAAATTGTTTTTACGTCGACCCCACCTTCTGAAGTGTTTTTACTATCAGGTGTAGGTGTAGGTATAGACGGTTTGTTCAAATCTTTTATCTTGGCTAGACCAAGACAGGATGTCTGTAGAACAGTGTTGTTCAAAAACATTATTTGTTCAGGGATAATGCAGGCTCGAAATAAAGCTTCTATTCCCTGCACCTGCCAGTCTTTTGTGACCCAGACAGTTTTTGTTTCAATGTTTTCACTCCAAAAGTCAAAACCTAACAAGGACAGCTGGGCATAAAAGGCTGCAGAATAAATTTGCATAGCATTAGTTAACATACTTTTCATTCCTGTCTTGTAATGTCTTACAGCAATCTCAAAAACTTTAATAAACAGAATTTGAATTTTTTTTTAGTGCTTCTTCTGTGTTCTATGTTGATAAGAGATGTCATTCTGTGCAGCACCGTTGAGGTGAAATTGTAGTCCTTCTTCTATTTTTGCAAAATGTTCAGTTTTTTTTGGTTCTCAAGATCTGGTCACCCTACATGAGTTGGAAGTCAGCTCTTGCCCCCCATACATCTGAGGCTCTCAGACTTACCTCTGAGATACTGGCTCAACAGGCGTAGCACCCCCGCCCGTAGCTGCCCGCAGCTCGCAGCTCCCTCGGTGTTTATCTGAACTTAAGTAAACTGAGTTTACTTAAGTTCAAAGATGCGAGCCAAGGCGAGAGAACTGACAATCATGTCAGTCAGCATGACGTCAGACCGCCCACCCCCTTCAGAGTCTAAAGGGGTGGGCGGTCTGGCGTCATGTTGATTGGATTTGAGTCTTGTGGATATGTGTTTGCATTTCGATGTGCATGAATCTGCATTTGTGTGTGTTATCTGTTTGTGTGTGCTCGCATCTGTTTATGTTTCTTTCTGTAGTTGAGTGTTGTCTGTTCTTTGCCCATCATCATAGCTGGGAGGATGAGTGCACTTAATTGACATTATAGAAGAATTGCTTTATTAACCTTCTTGCTGCCTCAATTTTGCTTGCAAATGTACAATTTTCACACTCTTTCTTAAAAATTTTACCAGGGGAAGAACCTTTGCCCCCAAACGTTCCTAATAGCAGTCTGGCTCGGTCGCTCGCCATAAGGCACGCTTCCCAAACTTTTACGCCCCGCCACTTTCAAATCTGACCAGCCACCACTGTGGCTGAATGAAACGTGCTGCACAAACCTGTTGCTGGTCTTGGTAGTCTGACCATGCTCACAGACTGAGAAAGATTTTAAATGCATGGGACACTTCCCACGCATCAGCGCGATACTCGCACCCCTCAGATAGATCCGGCCTGCATCACCCATGGGCTGCATTCTGGTGAGCGTGACCAGCCGCCACATCTGCCCTCTCTGCAGTGATTTCCCCTTGACCTCTGACCCTCCTCCCTTGCCCAATTGGTGAGGGACTTTTCACTCGTTCTGTGGACACACTCTCATGTGACAACTGGGTGAATTCTCCCGTCCTTGGGTTCTAGCCTACAGCTGCTTACCTCAGTTTGGTTGAATTAGTTGTTCTTGGTTCCCTTTGCGAGGCAGCTTACTCGAAATTATAAGCATGGGATAACAGGTATAGATTCTCATATATGATACATGATCGGGGACGACCAATCTACGTTTGAGATATTATGTAAACATGCTTGTTCCTCCTCCTTATAATGTCTGACGCTACCTGTGATCTGCCCTTAAAATGTTATGTTATATCTATTCGACTTCAATGACAAAACTGCAAATAAAGAGTTATTAAAAAAAAGTAGCAGTAGAACTATACTAAACTCCCGACTGTACAATGATTCTACGGTTTCTACCCCACACCATTACGAGCTGTACTTCATACTGAAACAGCAGTGAGTGACAGACCCGCCATTCTGAGATTCTGGAATTTTCCACTACGCTGCAAACGGAGGGGCTGCTTCCACAGCTGACTGGGCTGCAATGAACCAACGATGAAACCTGCAATGGCCCCATTCAGGCCAGACCCCCCAGCACTATGGGGCTGGTTTGAATATTTTTACCAGAGGATATTTGTTTTCCCATCTGGCCTTGGTTGTCCGGTTTCTCAACAAAGCAAACAAGCATTTACAAAGCCAATAGATCGGGCGTTGGATGAAAAACTTTGATTTTGTCATTTTTTTGCAATGGTTTTGGTAAAAGTTTATTACAAACAACCACACACTGAACACTAAAGGAGGTTGCTTGTTTTAAGTAAGTGCACATTGTGCAAGAGCAGAAAGGCATCAGTCAGAGTTAAGTTAACTAGTGCCTGATGTGGGCTGACTGATTGCCCTATACAGTATACTGTAGTGAGTGGAAGAAAAATGTGAATGACATAACAACAAACCAACGGTTGCAGAGGGCTTGATCAAAGCCCCTTTATCTAAGGACGTTATATATACAATGTTACTAAAATGAAGAGGTAATGCTAATGCCACACCTACAAACACCCATATAACCCCCTTCTCTTGCCTACCTTAATTGACTCTTAATTCAGGCACGTCATTCTTTGAGAACTACTTGTCTCGAGTACACAACTTTAAACTTCTAAATCCCCATGTCACTCCCAGAAGCTTTTTCTGTTCTGAGGTTTCTATGCCCTATGTTGAAAAGGCATAAGTTATCTTTCTACTCTCCATACAGAGTACTACTCGTCATAGATCCTTCTGCAGCAGTGCTCCTAAAATGTGAAATGTTCTCCCTCTTCACATCAAGGGTGTACACTCCATGCAAATTTTTAAATCTCTTCTTTGGAGAACATGTACTTCTTGCTAATAAATTTCACTACTCTCGCATGCTATTTCAAGGGAGCCGTTTGCGATCCAAGTCCTGGGTGGGCAAAGGTTAACAAGCAGCTATCTTATTATTTGAGTGTCAAGTCACAGCATGATCCTCGTAATTTTGATTTCCATTGGTTTACCCCTGGTATCTTTTCCACTTTTGGATTATTCCAGAGCCATATTTTTATAGTGCCAATGTCAACTTATGCTTGGTTATGTAGTTTATTTTGCTGCTTTTTAGGACTCGCCTGGCGCTAGCAGCGCACGTGCGCTACCCTCGCCATGCGAGGGTCTTTTGGAATCGATACAGATTCGGAAGTAATTTAACCCCTCCCATGCTCATGACGAGCTCAGCACGTCATGAGCCACGGTTCTCGTGTGCTCATGACGAGCTCAGCTCGTCATGACCGTTAGAACGCTCGCGCGCTGGGCAAATTCCCCTGCAGTGCGAGCGTTCTAATGAAACAGGAGTGGTCATGACGAGCTCAGTTCGTCATGAGCACACGAGAACCGTGGCACATGACGAGCTGAGCTCATCATGAGCACCGGGGCGCGGTGCGTGACCCCCCTCCTCCCAACACGGCAGGGGAATGACCCCAGCAGCCAAGGGGTGAAAGCCACGCCCTAGTTTTCAGTTGGCGTGCCTCATCATTTATGTTAAACGCTGTTGCATGATTGTAAAACGGGATTTGGGGTTATCGCTTTGTCCACTTTTAGGAAAGCCCATCTGGACAGGCCGACGCCATCTTTGTTTGGCGAGATGTGAGCACGCATGCCCACTTTCACTTTTAAAGCGCAGCTTGGAAATGCGTTTGTATGTGTCTCGCATTTAAATGATTGTCAGATTAAACGGAGGCATATTGCCTTTGCTAATGTTTGTTAATGTCTTTATGTATTTTATTCATTAGAGATATTGGTTGTTCGATAATGCTGTTACTGACTTTTCTCCACCCAATCAGACTTCCAGAGTAGGGTTACTAAAGGACTTCATGTGACCATGAATCAGTGCTTGCAGTCATCAGGCTTTTCTATCATTGTTTTCAGTTTGGTTATACCAATGGGCCAATCAACGTAAGCCAAGAAACGAAGGCTACAAATCCCAGAATGCCCTGATTTGTTAATTTTAAAAAGGTGGCTAGAAACAAGGTGTCACATGTCTTGTGAACTTTCAAATCCACAACCAGATGCCGAGTATTAACACGGAGCCCAAATCTAGGGGGTGAAAGGTGTGACAGCTACTCTGGGTCATGCATTGCACAATACGGGGGTAGGGAGGGGGTAGTACACTTGTCACCTGTACCTTAGACGGGGTTTTGATTGATGCTGTAATATTTCTCAAAAGCAGAGTCACGCCCCCAGGCTCAGAAGGAGTTTGGACGGGGCACTGTAAGTAGCACACTCCTGCTGCAGGCTTAAGTTACTCCTTCCAACACTCCAGTCAGAAGGACAGTCGGACAGGGAGACTTGCAGTTTAGGTTTGCTCGCCCTAGGTACCGCCGCCCCACCCCAAAAGAAATACCAGCTTTCCGTGACATAAACATGCAGTCTGGATTGGGCCAGGTGATCATCTGACAGCAATGCTGCCTCGGAGGGACCACTTTAAGCGCTACAAAGCGAGCACCAACTTGTGGCAGCAAGAGCTATGAATAATGGGGATGTCTAAAGCTTATATCGCAATGAACACTTCTCACAAATCAATACATCAAGATAAAAATACAATTGTCCCACCCACCGAGGGGTTTCAAATGTTATTATCAAAAGTATAAATCATTTTTGTAAATTAGTTTTTTTGATATCGCACATACATTGAAGAAATATACCAACATACTTTAAAGCATCAAAGTTTAGCACATCAAATGTTGAAGAGGCCCACTAACATGACAAACAGCAATTACATAATATATATATATATATATCAATTAGTGAAACATAACAAGAAACAGAACAAATGTGTCAAAAGAAATGGACAATAAACAAAAACAATAATAACAAGCACATACACACACCAACGTAAAATACAATGTTTGCTCAATAAGTTAAATACAAATGTCAAAAAAGCATTTAAAATGCATTAGGTCTCACCTTTTATTAAGTTATAGCCATTTGCTTTGCTAATGGTATTGTATAGCAAAGCAAATGGCTTTAACTTAATGAAAGGCGAGACCTATTGCATTTTCAATGCTTGTTTAACCATGCTACAAGAATGTTTTCTGATCTGTCATTTGCGTTTTTGCTCCTCTAGAACACGGGCATGCTCAGCCAAATTTTACACATTCTTACTTAGTGATGCTATTGTTTTTGTAGCTGTGAATTTATAGTGTTCATTTCCTCTCCTCTTTTTCATTGATAGCCACTACTATTGGTGTCTATTGATGGAATTGCTGCACTTATATTTTTGTGTAGTTGCAGTCTGTGTTGCTACCTCGACTTTATCTTTCTTTAATGCAACAAGTCTGCTTGCAAACAATATAATTACATATTCTCTACTTTGACTATACAGCACTCTGACAGACACTCGTTGTGTTTGAGTTTCCGTTAAACAAGACATTACGTAAATTAACACATACATACATGCAGTCATATCTTTCTTGTAATAATCAAGTAGATCTAAACATGTGCTCTTGGTGAACACAGACCTGTAGTAATGAATGTCTCCAAATCTTTAAATCATCAATGGAGGAAATAAAATACAAACTCAGGTAATACAATCTTAAACTCTACAAACAGAGACGTCCATAAGCAATATTTAATTTTTTTAGTTACAATTTTTTGAAGGGGCTCAACTTTTCCTACCAGGGTAAGGCTTAAGTGGAAAAGATGATCAAAGAATTATCAAGAAAAGAGACACCAGACTCCTTTCATGTGATGGAAAGTGTCTGGAATGACTTTGCTTAGGTCACTGTAATGTTCCAACAAGTATCCTAAAGGAACTTCCTTTTTTAAGCCCTCATACAGGCTCTATGAGTTGGTTCTTTGTTCAGGAACCTGACATTTTGGCTGAGATATAAGTGGCAAAGATTGTAGCAGATCTGCTTTTTATATCCGTTTGTCAGTCCAAAGGTTATGACTGAGACAATCGGGAATTGACACTGGTTTTTACTTCACAGAAAGACTTTATATTATTTTGTGGATCATTTATTTAGGGTCCTGCTGTAAATTCTGCCAAACCTGTTGTTACCTATTTCATTTAGAGGTGACGCACCGCCTTTGATGGAGCCTTGGCTGACTCTGCCATTGGTAGATCCATTAACCAAGGGGATACTGGGTCACAGTGGCAGATGCCTAACCCTTTTGTATCGCTTTGTTCGCCCTAAGTGTGGCAGGGTATGCTCAGACGTGAGTCCCTTGCTCACTTGGCCACTGGATTCAAGATAGCCTGGCTGATGAGGATTATGAATCCGAAACCGGTCCCAGGATGCTTGTTTCCGGTCCATGGAAGACATGGCTTGGCAGTTCGGGCTGAACTGTTCCCATGAGGCACAGGGTCAGACTGATTTGCATATAGCCATGTCTGAAATGGGGTGGCTGAGTGGGCTAAAGAATGGTGATGGATTAAACCCAGATCAGTTGACTGGGGGTGAGTGTTTGATTTGCTCAAACGCTCCGTCCATCATCCCCTTTTGTATCGCTTTGTTCGCCCTAAGTGAGGCAGGGTATGCTCAGACGTGAGTCCCTTGCTCACTTAGCCACTGGATTCAAGATAGCCTGGCTGATGAGGATTATGAATCCGAAACCGGTCCCAGGATGCTTGTTTCCGGTCCATGGAAGACATGGCTTGGCAGTTCGGGCTGAACTGTTCCCATGAGGCACAGGGTCAGACTGATTTGCATATAGCCATGTCTGAAATGGGGTGGCTGAGTGGGCTAAAGAATGGTGATGGATTAAACCCAGATCAGTTGACTGGGGGTGAGTGTTTGATTTGCTCAAACGCTCCGTCCATCATCCCCTTTTGTATCGCTTTGTTCGCCCTAAGTGTGGCAGGGTATGCTCAGACGTGAGTCCCTTGCTCACTTGGCCACTGGATTCAAGATAGCCTGGCTGATGAGGATTATGTATCCGAAACCGGTCCCAGGATGCTTGTTTCCGGTCCCAGGATGCTTGTTTCCGGTCCATGGAAGACATGGCTTGGCAGTTCAGGCTGGACTGTTCCCATGAGGCACAGGGTCAGACTGATTTGCATATAGCCATGTCTGAAATGGGGTGGCTGAGTGGGCTAAAGAATGGTGATGGATTAAACCCAGATCAGTTGACTGGGGGTGAGTGTTTGATTTGCTCAAACGCTCCGTCCATCATCCCCTTTTGTATCGCTTTGTTCGCCCTAAGTGTGGCAGGGTATGCTCAGACGTGAGTCCCTTGCTCACTTGGCCACTGGATTCAAGATAGCCTGGCTGATGAGGATTATGAATCCGAAACCGGTCCCAGGATGCTTGTTTCCGGTCCATGGAAGACATGGCTTGGCAGTTCGGGCTGGACTGTTCCCATGAGGCACAGGGTCAGACTGATTTGCATATAGCCATGTCTGAAATGGGGTGGCTGAGTGGGCTAAAGAATGGTGATGGATTAAACCCATATCAGTTGACTGGGGATGAGTGTTTGATTTGATCAAACGCTCCGTCCATCATCCCCTTTTGTATCGCTTTGACCCTGTTGAGAGCAGGACATCCACCACGATTTCTCATGCACTGGCCATCCTCCGAGGCACGGTGGACACAGACAGGGAAACTGAAAATTTCTCTGATGCACGGGTAGAAAACTCGAAAACTCGATGGACAGAGACATTACCTTTTTGTCTGGCTCATGACAAAGTCCTTCTTTAGGTGTTCAGTGCAGCAAGTGAAAAAAATGCTAAGTGGGCTGCATTAATATAGCAAATCACTCAGTTTCCCACTGTACCGTAAGTTCATCGTCAATGTTCTCTATAGGGGAAGAGCAGTCCTCCACCAGGTGGATGGGGAGAGTGCGGGAGAAGAGGCAATGGCCTCAGTGGACCCTAAGGGCTGATGAGTCATGAACCTGACTCAAAGTTATGTTATGTTATGATATCTTGGTATAATGCAGGAAATCATCCGTGAAGGAATATCTTGTGTAATAGAGATTTTGTTGGTACCGTTTTCACTGATGTTTTGGTGGCATTGGCAAATAATGCAATGACATATAGTTGGCTTGACAGCAGAACTTCCTAATGAGGACAGGAATGATTGGCACAACTGAAGCTATTTCTCTTTCATCCACCTCCCTATTCACTACCGAGGAATAATGATAATGACGGGCTGCTGTTGGCCCTTGAGAGGAAAAGGAGGTTACGAGTAAACCCAGATTAGCCATTAGGCTGGATTCCCCAGTGCTAATATTTGTATGGGCTACTGGGCTTTCTTACACAAAAAAGTGGAGAACCCTAGAAATGAACACTAAAAGTCCACAAAAGAAAACAGTGGTCACTTAGTCATCCTTGAATCTCCAGTTAGATGTGGGTGATCATTTCAGGGTTCCACTCCAGACAGAGTTTGTGGGTTGAATCTAAGTAAAGGACAAGGAGGATATACCAATCACAGTAAAGAATCATTGTCCAGACAAGGTTGTTTCCTTACTACACTTTTAAGAGCCCCATACATCGTAAGTATATTTGGAGTATGGGCATTTCAAATCAATGGAATCAAAAAACCAAAATGCCAAACAAACTGCCAGACTAACTTGAATGCGGATACAATGAACCAGTAATTTCACAATGAGAATCTTAATTTCATGATAGTGTTGTTCAGCAGTTAAAGAAGATGTTTCAGCACTAGAAAGTAATGAATATAGGACTCCTAACTAAATACACTATACTATAATTGTGATCTGTTAATATTTGCAATTCTTCAATGATCACAAATCTCATAACAACTACAATGGAAAAGACCAGGCAGTACTTTCGTGGAAATAACAGGTTAGCAAACAGCTGCAGTTCATAATGCATTTAACTGACACTGTATGTTATGTTATATAGATTTATATAGTTCACTAATCACCTGAGAAGGTATCAATGCACTTACAGTGTAGTGTGGTGAGAAAAAAGACTAAGAGGACATGGCCTAGAGGTGCACAAGGTGGCTACACTTTAATGTGCTTTTTGTGGTCAAGGAGTTTCGTCTTCTGTCGGCTCCTGTTCATTGTCGTATCTTTGTAGCTCACAATCACCCATACCTGCAGGGCATCCCCAACTCTCTTTGGGTGAGTTTTCATCCAAACCTTAGGCAGGAAAACCATGGTTTCTTTTTCAACAAGGGATTCTGGCTGCCATGTTAATTTCACTGAGGTGATTGTTTTTCACACAATTTGTGTTGCAAGGAGACATCTTCACATACTTTATCATAATTTTGGAAACTTTTAATCGAGGAATTAGTCCCTCCAGAACGAAGTGCGATTTTAATTAAAATTGGTTTTCTTTATTATAGTTTTTTCCTCTTCAGCATCAGCCAACAGCCATTTTTGTTTTGCCCATTGATAGTTTTCACTGAGGTTTCTCTTCAGTGATTAGAAACTTTTATTCAACATTTCCCAATATCTACATAATTTTTCTCATAATATTCTCCTTTTCTGGTCACACTGAATATTTGTTCCTTATTCCCCGATTATGGGCAGATCCATCATTTGATGAGATATTTTGCCCTTCATATCAATCTTTGGAAAAATGAAACCGACTCAGATTTGATTAAGAAATCTCAATCTTCCGCAATGGAACAAAAAAGACTTAAAAATTATCCCACTGTTGGGCATCCTTAAATCACCACCTCTCACAATTCAGAGTGTTTGTCATCTTGGCCCTACATTCAACTCATCTAAAGAAAGGGAAATAATTATGTTATTTTTGGAATATGCTTTGCAGAAATATAACCAGAAATGGAAACTGCAAAACGGAAGACGACAAATTGTCCAGCCAAAAGTTATATATTTCTTGGAATTTATTTATCCACTGCCATCAAATACAGAAAAAAGGAGTTTCTGGCCATGTGTCCTTTGATGTGACAATTGAACATTTGATATGGCATTAAAACATCCATGCAGCATTCAAAGACTCAACAACACTCTCAAAGAAATTCAACAGTGGCTAGCAACAAACCACCTTAAACTCAATCAAGACAAAACCGAAATCCTCCTTATCTCCAACAAAGAAGAGAACCCCCAAATCGTTGAATGGCTGAAATCAGTCGATGCTCTCAACAGCAATCTCACCCTAGTTAACTCGGTAAAATCTTTAGGAATCACCCTCGATGCAAAACTGAACATGACCGACCACATGAAGATCTCCGCAAAGAGTGCCTTCCTCAATATAAAGCTTCTCAACAAAATTAAGCCCTTCATACCGCCCAAGGACCTCAAACAAGCCACGCAATCACTAGTGCTATCTAGACTCGACTACGGGAATGCAGCCCTCACCGGTACAGCTCAATCCCACCTAGCGCCACTCAAAACAACCCTCAATGCAGCCGCCAGAATGGTCTCCGGGGTTAAGAAATACGACCACTTATCTCCCGCCCTCAGAGAACTAAAACGGCTCCCAGTTGAAATGCGTGCCAGCTTCAGAACTGCCTGCCTCACGCATGAAGCCCTGCACACAGGGAGACCGGAACTCCAAACTCAAGAAAGCTGGCCAGACAAGAAACCTCAGGAGTTCCGACAACCTCCTACTCATCCCATTGACAAGTCTCAAACAAAAATCCGCTGCACGATCCTTCTCTGGAAACGCACCCATCCAAGTCAATATCAGGACTATCCCTTCATTTATAAAATTCTAAAGTCTCCTAAAAGACCTCTACCTCAACCGTGCCTTCCCAAAACGAGAATTCCAGATGAAAACGCACAAACCGGAATTCCGCTGGCACCTGACAATGTTCCACCACAATCCTACCTCTTACTACACTTTAAAACCCCTTGATAATGTTCCCCCTCGATCTACCTCATCCCCATTCCCCTACCCCCACCTCGTTCCCTCCCCATGGAAAGAGGTTGAACCCAGGACATTGTGCACTCATTGGTATCTCAGGACCTCCCTACCTCAAGGATGCAAAACTCAAGGATTCCGTCAAACTTTTACGTATACCTTTCCCTTTTTTGTCTCTCTATATGTGTCTTCTGCTCTAAAATCTGTTGTGAAGAGCTCCGATACCCCTGGGTCTGGCCAGTGCTATACAAAACTCCTAAAATAAAATAAACTTCTAATGGCGACCCCAAATCATTTCAGGATCCTATAAAGCTGGGCTTTATTCTACCAATATGGATACTTTACCACCTACTACATAACTTTTATACTATATCTTCTCCAGGACTACATTTTCTTTTTTCTGCACTATAAATGCTCTAGTGACCAATTCGGTATTTAATGTCATGCTTTTGTACTCTTACTAATTTTCTTACTATGTAGATTTTATTGCTTGATCTGCCGCTATACTACTTTTTCTCTTATACTTTTATCTTTCTTGTTACTAGACCTGGGCGGAGTTCGTGGAGATCCCTGGTGCGGAACTCTGTGAAATGACCAAAAACGTCTGCCGTGCTATGGGGAGTTCTTCAAGCGGAGTAGCGCGTTAAGGTGTGCCGTTTGCACAGATTATTAGTGCCAGATGTTTGTCCCGCGCTGGAGAATCAGTGCGAAAGGCACCATGCATGGCACAAGAGGGCGCTGCTTCTTTCTGCCATTCTAGTTGATGTTCTACTCGAACTGCAGCTTTCTCAACATGAACGGAAGGTTTCTCAACATGAGCAGTCGTGACCATCCACGACAGCCTGAGTTGAGAAATCTCACTGGGATGTGCTTTAGCATTGGGGTTTCCTCACTCACACTTGCCAACTTAACATTAGCAAATGCAAGCGAGTTAAAATATCAGCTCTGCTTCGCAGAGAGGCATTTTTTGGAACTCTGTGTGCTCCGTGGAGAGCAGAGTGTGGAAAACTCCACAAACTCCGTGAACAGTAAGGAGTTCACTGCCCGGGCCTACTTGCTACCTTCTTATTATTTCTTTCTCAATTCCTATGTTCCTACTTTTAGCTTTCATTTCTTTTTTTATAAATAATTAAGTGACCGTACATAAGTCAGTACGTTAAGCGAAACACTCAGGAACTGGGTTATATATATATTTATTTACTATATTTTGAAAAGGGCAACTGATAGAAATTTCTTTGAAAAGGAGCTTAAGTGAGCCATTGTACCTTTCAACTAGCCCATCTGTTTGAGGATGATCCACTGAGGTTTTCAGATTTTTTTTATATTTACCTGTTTACAAATTTGGGTCATGAGTCGGGAAATGGAAGGGGTGCCCTGGTCCATAATGATCTCTTTGGGAAACCCAACAAGCGAAAAAACTCTATAAGTTTTCCTGAAATAGACTTAATGTCAGGATTACAAAGGGAGAAAGCTTCCAGGTAGCGGGTACCATAATCGACAAGGACAAGGGCATGCTGGCATCCTTTAGAAGTTTTTGGTAAAGGGCCTATAAAGTGCATTCCTATTCTCTCAAATGAAGTTCCTATCAGAGGTAAAGGTTGGAGAGGTGCTTTAGGAGGCAAGTAGGGATTCTTTCTGTGGCACACTGCATACTATAAACAATATTTTTTTGTATAGGACATAATATGGTCCCTGAGATCCTTTGGACTGACAGCTGAGGGGAATCAGTGTGCCCTGGTATTCTATATAAAAGTCAGTTGTTCATGTGGAAATGGGGAAAACATTGGGTATTGTTCTGTCGGACCTTCTCCCAGATAGGTTGTAGGAAGACATCGTTCATCTGGGTGAAGCGGAAGCTACAGTCTATCATCCAGGGTTCGGGAGATAGTAGGGCATTTTTGGGAGTGGGGTCTTGGACTTGTTTCTGGGTTTCATGTATTCGGGTAAGCATCTTATAAAACATCTCTATAAAATGCGGATTATCGGTTCTTAAGATCATATCTTCAGGCAGGTTGGGGAGTACCCCTACTTCTTTTTCAGTTGTCCTATTGGACATAGAAAGGGAAAATCTGGCAACGGGATGCTCTTAAAAGACGTCAACATGTACGCATCTGATGTGTACAAGTCTTTCAGGTATGACTTGGGAGGGTAAAACAAGCTCCGCTCATACAACTGATTGTTTACACCCTGAGTCTAATAAGACAGTTGTCCATCTCTTGAGTAAAGTACACCGAACTCTAGGAATATTTAACCTCCATCGGTTCATCTGTAGCTTTACAAAAACGAGCGATGTGGCCCCATTCGCCACACTCAAAGCACTGAGGGCAGGAGGGGATTTGTAACTCTGGTTTAGTTTGAATGTCTTCCAGTTTTCACTGGTCGTTTTGTTTTGCATTCAATCATTATGAAGAGTCACAGTTTTTTCGAGGGATTTTTGGTGTGTATGTCCATTTCCTGGGACGAAAACCGAGGGCGAACTGCTCCAAACAATTTCTGTCCACGATCTCTTCTTTGGTATGGTCGTAAGGTTTAAGGCATTGTTCAACTACTGTTTTCAATTTGAAATGTAGGACTTTGCGGTGTTGCCAGGTCTACCCATTTCTTGTCTAAAGCGTATCCTGTAGGCTTCTTCATCCAAACACTCTCTATCTAATATCACCTCTTTCACCTCTTCGTAGGTGGCATCACTGTGGGCGTTCGTGGTTTGATAGGCTGCTTGGGCATCGCCTGTCAATCAGGGGTCTAAATAAAAGGGCTGCTTCTCAAGGGGCGATGCATATGCCCTCGCTCCATTCTTAAAATTGTTAAGAAAAGCATCCAGGTCATCCCCGGGTTGCAGCTTCTGCAAAGTCACCATAGGAGCATTAGGTGGGGTCGTATTATGACTCGCTAATCCAGATGTCACTTGTAGTTGTTCTTGAGCTATTTTGGCCAACTGTTCTGTCTGAGCTTTTAGTGTTTCACAAAACAATTCTCGGTCAGTCTTTGCGGACGACATCTGGCGTTCTAGGGCCCATTCCAGTTTCTCTTGGCCCTGAACCAGGAGTTGTATTAGGGCATCCATTCTGCATCAATGGAAGGGATGTGCCCGCATTCTCCACCACTGGTGACCAGACGTAAGTCTGTACGTTAAGCGAAACACTCAGGAACTGGGTTATATATCTTTTTTTTAAAGGGCAACTGATAGACATTTCTCTGAAGAACACAACATAAAGTTCCACTTCTCATAATCAATCACGTCTTCTTCTTTTCAGGTTCCTCGGAGTCCCTCTTCAGCAGTACCCTTGATGGAAAGAAATATAAAGGTAAGAGTCTGTCCTTTATATATTTAATGGTGTGGATTAGTGGAGTGCCCTCTTAATATCCTTTTCTGGTAAGGGGTGCTTGTTAAAAAAAAACTGGGTGAAAAAGACAAAAAAAAACCACATTAATGTAAAAGTAAATGTAGGATACTTGTAAAGCGCACTGTTACTCTACCCGAGTGTCCTGGTGCTGTAGACCGCTGGGGAACCCATCCTGGTTTTCCCTGTGAGATGGTCCCTTTCTGGGTATCTCCAGGGTGAAACCAGGCATCCCCTGCGTCTGTGGGGGGCCGTTGTAGAGATGAGGCAAGCTTAATGCCCAGAGTTACCGAGTGTGTTCCCTGGTTAGAGTAGGCACTGAGGCGAGAATTATCGAGTCCGTTGACCCTGGTCCAAGACCCTGCAGCGTCGGGAATTGAACCCTGGTCCCGGGCCGTTCTCTGCTTACAGGTCTGCCGCCTCTAACCAGTGAGCCACACCTCTCCAGCATTAGCAATATCCTCACAAATAGTGCCTGGACCTTTCCCCTTTTATCCTTGGGTTTTTATTGCTTCTTTTAAGTTTTCCTTTACATGGAGTTCAATGGTTCTCTTTTAGTGGTTATTCAGCAGAGGTGGACGAACAAAACAATTATCAGGCGCCCCTAAGTCCTTTTCATTCAGTCAACTCCCTCCTTCTTTCCCACTTCACTAGTTTCGGCCCCCGAACCAGGAACTGGGTACACACCTGGCAGAGCCATACCCCTCCTGGGATGCGGCGGGACTCTCGAGACAGCTGGTAGAAAGGGGTCTGCTTCTTCTGCTGTCACCGGAGTTGTTGAGCTCCTCCTCTGGGCATCGGGTTCCTCTAGATTTCACTGGCTGCTCTCCCCTTGGTCTCTTTCTTCCGCTGTTCCTTTAGCCTTCTGCTGCCTATATGCGAGCTGAACGCACTCTTATTCTTCTTCCTCGTTTACACTGTTTCTGTATTGCCGTGCTCCGTCAGTTCCAGCCTCTTCCTGGTCGTGCTGTCCCTCCTGGTTTCTCTTCTCTGCCTGGCTTCCGGGTCGGATGAAGTAGAACAACGCGGCCTCAGACTCCGGAAGATCGGGCTCGTCAGGTAGGTGACAAATTATTTGACTTTTTTCATTGGTTGTAGCCTATTACTGTTTCTTTATTGTTTCTACAGATTGTTTTGTCCTACTGTTCATACTCATTTGTTTCCTTCTGCCTTTGTTAACTTTGTCTTGTGGAATGTCCATGGATGGGGTAATCCTGTCAAGCATTAAAATGTATTGTCTCATCTTTCTAAACTCGACTTTCAAGTTGCTTTTTTGCAAGAAACACATTGCAATATTATAAATTAAAAACGTGTTTGGTGGGATAGTGTACTCTTCTTCTGTTAAGAGTAAATATAGTTGTGCTATTCTGTTCCATATTTCACTGAAAATGTCTACCTTCTCAGGAATGTGGCAATGAGGATTGTAGGGTTCTGGGTACTGTTAAACTTGATCAGATTACTCTTTAGTTTCTCTGTGTATAGGGCCTAGTAATATCTAAGTTTGATTAGAATATCCCTCTTTCCCCTTTTCATGATACTTTAACCAGAATAGACTATATATTTGTCTCACATTCTTTAACACTTTGCTTAAACTCCTTACACATGGGTTCTATTTTCATAACTGATGTGCACATGTCATAACTTGTTTTGAAACACTTTTGGATCCTCATAAATATAATCAAGGGCACTTTAATAACTTTTCCCTATCTTTTTAAAAACATATTTTATTGATTTTTGCATATGAAAGAGTAAACCAGAAGACATTATATTTTATGCATACATGTCATCACATAAACGTTCACAAGAATGACGTTACAGTCTGATAGCAAAGTAGTGCTCATATACATAACTGATCAGCAGTTAACGTCAAACAAGTGTATATAGCTCTATTCCTAGAGTGCTTTGCAGACGGTATTCCATATGATCCAACTTTGTGGGCTACTTAATATTATACAAGTAAGTAATATAACAATCCCTTGTGGTTGCTTCTCTTTTTTAAAAAACTACTAGCAAACTACGTCTATGCCCCCCCCCCTGCAGACTCAGCCAAAGTACCACACCCTCAGTGTGTCCACTGTAATTCCGTATGTCCATAGAAATCCAAATCCTCCCACAGTAACAGTAAATTACTTTGTATAATAAAGACATATTACAGCCCATCCTCTTTCCAGCGGTTCATTGAAAGACTTGAGGTGGAAATATGTATTCCGTTAGTACCTTTGCATATCAACAGCAACAAATTCTTCTAACAACATATTTCAGTCCATAGACATTGGCTTTTTCAGCAATCTCCTGTGTTCTTCTCTCTGCAGCTCAGTACCCTCCACCCTGTCCCATCTAACCATTTCATCGTGCCATTCCTTAATGATGTTTCTTTAGCGGTCTTCCACCGCATGGAAATGTTGCACTTAGCTAGTAAAAGGGCAAGATTAGCAAATGTGTTAACTGGGTTTCCCTTCTTCCCTTTTGTACCCAACCCTAATAGGGAGTACTCCATTAAGTCATTGTTCCACACTGGGGCGATATCCTTCAGTATCATACTTACGGATGCCCAATAGTGTCGTAGTCTCGGGCAGCTCCATTGCATATGTATTAGACCCGGATCTGGTAAATGACAGCGTGGGCAACTGTCCGCTACGTCTGGAAACATGGAACTCAGTCTGCGTTGAATCAGATAAGCCCTGTGTAGGAGCATAAGCTGCATACATTTGAATGTAGGATTTCTAGATACCTTTTTCGGATATCCCAACGTGGAATTCCACATTTTATCAGTAAGCGCACCCCCCACATCCCTGTCCTATTTGCTGCGGAGAGGTTGGTGCGGCACAGCTGCTATCGTACGAATCCCTCTATAAACCCACTTCATCAGATGACTCCCATTCCCCATTAAATATTGCATAGTGAGCAGGGCATGCATTTCTGGTTCTAGCCCCTCTGGGCCCCAAGTGGTGCGTATGTATCAAGAAATACTAGCATATAAAAGGAACGATGTAGGTGGCAATCCATGTTCTTGAAAAAAGACGTCATGGGGCATTAGGGTACCATCCAAAAAGAACATACCAATCGTGTTCACTTCCGCGTCTTCCCAAGCCAACAGTCGTCGGCTAGTAACAGTACCCGACTGGGAGGGAATTCCCAAAAGGGGAATTGTAGGAGCATATGAGGCCATCCTTTTGGTGTATCCAGTACAACAAATGCAATTCACTATAAGTGAGGTGCGGTTGAAGGGATTAAGGGTGGGCGCAAAATCCGTTCCGCTCGCGGATTTTCAGCAATTTTACGATCCGCAAATCTCGCAAAATTGCCGATTTGTTTTTTTTTGCAGTAGATACAATCAACATGGTGGCATCTTTGTGGATAAATATGCAGGCAGGATTCACTCTGGCATGATGCTCCTGTCACAAAAATTAAACCTCAACAGGAAGCACTTATAGATAAAAAATAAAGCAGGTGCCCGAGTTGAAGCTCAAATTCAGTCACGCATTATAATCAGCCCAAACAACCAGTGAGCACGGTGTAGGCTAGGCAGGTGTGCTTCCTCCCCATATCTACCGTCTACAATTAGATGTAATCCTTGATGGAGATCTTTGCATCCACAAGTTTCTCTAGCGCAATCCCTGTGTTCTTGCTGTAACATGAGGCTGCTTTCTCCTCATCTGGTGCTCTCATCGGTCTCTGACCCTTTATAAACAAGAGGCATCTGAACTCGCATAGAAGCCCCGCCCATTTGGCCCCGCCACACACACACACACTAGGGTATGCAACTTCTTCCCACCCTTTCCTCACTATCATGGACAGCTCACTCGAGGGATCTCGTTGCCTGTCGGCGCAGTGGCAAAGTTACAGATGCATGTGGTCACTGGAGACAACTTTTCTGAGCCTTTACACAGCTGTAGTGTAGCAAAAGCACTATACATTTACTCAACGAGGTACCACTTACTGATTAGCCAGTGGAAAGTACTCCAGTTGAGTAGAGGTATGGCACAACAGGTGGCATCATCGTGGATAAATATGCAGACAGGATTCATCCTGGCACAATGCTCCTGTCACAAAAATTAAACCTCAACAGGAAGCACTTACAGATATAAATAAATCAGGTGCCCAAGATGAAGCTCAAATTCAGTCACACATTATAACCAGCCCAAACAACCAGTGAGCACGGTCGAGGCAAGGCAGGTGTGCTTCCTCCCCATATCTACTGTCTACAATTAGATGTAATCCTTGATGGAGATCTTTGAATCCATGAGTTTCTCTAGCGCAATCCCCTTGTACTTCCTGTGAACAGGAGGCTGCTTTCTCCTCATCTGGTGCTCTGATCGGTCTCTGACCCTTTATAAACAAGAAGCATGTGAACTCACATAGAAGCCTCGCCCGTTTGGCCCCGCCCCACACACACTAGGGTGTGCAACTTCTTCCCGCACTTTCCTCACTATGATGGACAGCTCACTCGAGGGACCTCGGCGCCTGTCGGTGCGGTGGCAAAGTTACATACACACCTGGTCATTCCGTCATGGTCACATTATGTAAATCCGCGAGTTCGCGGATTTTCGCGCAAACTCGTGGATTTTTGCAGTTGGCTTGCATAACAATACGCCTTCAGATCCGGGACCCCCATTCCATTTTAGTAATTCCAATACGCCTACGGCCTGCTCCCCAGATCAGTTCAATTAATAAGGACGTCAAAAATGTAAATATCTGTGCTGGGACAATTATTGGCAAGTTAATAAAAAATTATAACACCCTAGGGAGCATCACCATTTTGGCGATAGCCACCCTACCCACCACTGATATGGGCAGGGAAGTCCAGAATCCTATTTGGGTTTGAGCGCAGTTATAGTGCGGTTTAGGTTACCATCTAGCAGGTCTATTGTGTCCCTATATGTCTGGATTCCTAGATATCTGAAAGTATCAGGTGCTATCTGAAATTTCCACTTCCAAAAGCAAAGGCAACCGCTACATGTGTTATCAGTGAAAAAAATAGGCATAGGACTTGTTTTCATTGATCAAGAGACCTGATAATCTCTGGAACGTGTCAAAGGTAGAGGGAATGGGTTCTGAATTCTCATCAAGGTTTTTTAAATATAATATTAGGTCATCCGCATATGCAGAGACGATATGCGTACTGAGTCCCATTACAATTCCCATGTGTCCCGTCGTATTCCGGAGTTTATGTAAGAAAGCTCCAAAGCTAAAATAAATAATAATGGTGAAAGAGGACATTCCTGTCTGGTAACCCAAGCAACACTGTACTGCTGTGAGATGTGCTGTCCCATACGTGCTCGCGCTGTCGGGTTCAAATACATCAGCCGCACCAACTATGTATATGTTGCTGGTATGCCAAACCTTTAAAGGGTATAAAACATATAATGGCAGTGCAGGGAGTCAAAAGCTTGCATCCCCTTGCCTTGTCTGTTGTCGGCGTGCATGTCAGGATTTGGTGCAACCTCCTAATATTAAGCGCTGTGCTTTTGCCCGGCACGAATCTGCATTGATCAGTGTGTATCAACTGCGGTATATACTGACAAAGTTTATTCACCAACAATTTACGCACCAGCATCCAACGATGTCTAATATAGCCGTTGTAAGTGAGGTACCAGCAAATCAGAGTAGGTTGCATAAAATTTGATAGGAAGACCATCACTCCCTGGTGCTTTATTGCGAAGCAGATCTTTGATCGCCCGCCATATTTCCATGCTAGTTACCGGCAGTTCTAGTTCCTCTTTGTGGTTTTTCAATAATTGTGGGAGCTGCAGGTCATCAAAGAAGGGCTCAAAATCCACGTCTTTAAAGTCTGTTGGGTTCTCATATCATTTCTCATAGTAGCTTTTAAAAGCAGTGTTTATTTCTAGCTGGGTACTAAGAACTTCTAGAATAGGGGAAACCGGCGGGGGCATCTTTAATAATTTTAGCAAGAAGGAGGCCAGCTCTATTAGCTGTGACATGTTGTTTCTGAGTGTAAAGGCGATAGTCTAGTATACGTAGGTCTTCTAAAAGTTCAGAATATTTTATATGGGCTTCTTGTAGTTGTGCCCGTTGTGTATAGTTCTGTGAAGTTTACTGTTCTGATCTACTCAATCAGTTTTCGACCTGTCAGTTGTTCAATGAGAGCGAGCAGTGCTCCCGCTTTCGTACTAATCACTACCCCCTTTATTACAGTCTTAAAGGCATCCAACTCAATTTGACGCATGCTCGCTGTATCCGCATTGTCAGAAAAATAATTGTCTATGGCTGTGGATAGTGTGCTACGAAAGACCAAGTGCTAGATGTAGGTAATCCAGAAATACTGAGTCCTTAAAAGCAAATTTTACCGATTCGTTATTAAGAACTCGGTATTCCATTTGTACGTAATGATTCGGTAAAAATTACTGATTCGGTAAAAATCGCTAAAAAATCGCGAATCGGAATGAATCGGTAAAAAAATTGGTAATTGTGGAATCATCCAATCCTGTGCATCATCATTACCTCCCAAACAGGAAGTGGCCACACCCATGCAGCTGCACTGAACCTGGAGCTGACTGTGAGGCAGGGAGCAGAGCAGAGAATCCAGGAGCAAACCAACTGATTTTTGCAACCAATGGCCAACCAGGAGAGCGAGAAGGAGGCTGCTGAAAGAAAAAGGAAACACAAATTTAGTGAGAGGGAGCTGGAGGTCCTCATTGAGGATGTGACCAAGGACCACGAGAAATTATTCAGAAAACAGTCCCTGCACGTGCCAGAGTCACAGAAAAGACAGATCTGGCTTGCCATACAGGAAAAAGAATCGGAGTCACCCAGCGCTCCATTGAGCACCTGAAAAAAAGATGGTATGACCTAAGGAAGACAGCTCAGGCGAGAATGGCAGAGAGGCAGAAGCAGGCCGCCCGTACAGGTGGAGGGAGGAACACAGCACCTGCACCAACTGCTCTTGAACTCCTTGTTGAGTCCACCCTCCAGCCGGAGAGTGTGAGTGGGACTGGCGATGCAGACAGCTCAGCCAGAGCTGCCAACAAACAAGGTAAGATGCATTCACAGCATGCTGTGCCCCCCACTCTCTACCCCCAATCCCCAAAGAGGCATAGGGACCCCACTCCAGTACATGTTTTATTTAAAACCTGCAATGCATTATGGGAGATGTAGTCAGGAGTAACACATGTCAGAACAGTCAGTCCACTGAACCCAACGGCATGTGACACCAATTAGCAAATAGCAAGCAGAGGACAGTCAGTGTGATTGGCAGGCATGAAATTTATTACAATGCAAATGCTGCCAGATAAGTGTGCATATGTACATTCTGTCTTCACAGGCGAGCCATCTCACAGGGCAGCTGAGGGGGGCAAAGCAAAGGCACCCAGGACCGAGAGGAGACAGGAGGAGGAGATCCAGGTGCCTGCTGGGCACACCACCCACCCACCACCACCACCATCATCATCACCATCACCACCATCACCACTGCCACCATCCACGCCACCAGCACCGAGAGGCAGGAGGCATCCAGTGGCCACCCTCCAGCCGATGGAGGTGTCCGAGGAGGACAGCACAGGAGGACAACAGTCCCAGGTGGCTGAGGATTAAGTATGGGTGAAATTTGCGAATTCGCGCCAAATCGTAAACGCGATTCGCAAATTTCACAAATTCCGCAAACTCGCTGATTTTTTTTTTGCCAGTTCGCGATGGTTTTTTATAAGTTCGGGAACGCAAACTTACTTGTGTGGTCGCAACGGTCACGACCATGTTGTTTCCACGTGTCCAGCCTGTTCGCGATCCTGTGGTTCATCACGGCCACCCTCTGGTTCACCACTGCCACCCTCTGGTTCATCACAGCACCCTCTGGTTCATCACAGCACCCTCTGGTTCACCACTGCCACCCTCTGGTTCTCCACTGCCACCCTCTGGTTCACCACTGTCACACTTTGGTTCACCACTGTCACCCTCTGGTCCATCACTGCCACCCTCTGGTTCACCACTGCCATCCTCTGGTTCATCACTGTCACCCTCTGGTTCATCACTGCCACCCTCTGGTTCACCATTGCCACCCTCTGGTTCACCACTGCCACCCTCTGGTTCATCACAGCACCCTCTGATTCATCACAGCACCCTCTGGTTCACCACTACCACCCACTGATTCATCACTGCTACCCTCTGGTTCACCACTGCCACACTCTGGTTCACCACTGTCACCCTCTGGTTCATCACTGCCACCCTCTGGTTCACCACTGCCACCCTCTGGTTCATCACTGTCACCCTCTGGTTCATCACTGCCACCATCTGTTTCACCGCTGCCACCCTCTGTTTCACCACTGCCACCCTCTGGTTCTTCACAGCACCCTCTGGTTCATCACAGCACCCTGTGGTTCATCACTGCCACCCTCTGGTTCATCACTGCCACCCTCTGGTTCATCACTGCCACCCTCTGGTTCACCACTGCCACCCTCCGGTTCACCACTGCCACCCTCTAGTTCACCACCGCCACCCTCTGGTTCATCACAGCACCCTCTGGTTCATCACAGCACCCTCTGGTTCACCATTGCCACCCTCTGGTTCACCACTGCCACCCTCTGGTTCATCACTGTCACCCTTTGGTTCATCACAGCACCCTCTGGTTCACCACTGCCACCCTCTAGTTCATTACTGTCACACTCTGGTTCATCACTGCCACCCTCTGGTTCATCACTGCCACCCTCATGCTCACCACTGCCACCCTCTGGTTCACTACTGTCACCCTCTGGTTCATCACTGCCACCCTCTGGTTCATCACAACATCCTCTGGTTCACCACTGCCACCCTCTGGTTCACCACTGCCACCCTCTGGTTCATCACTGTCACCCTTTGGCTCATCACAGTACCCTCTGGTTCATCACTGCCACCCTCTGGTTCATCACAGCACCCTCTGGTTCACCACTGCCACCCTCTGGTTCACCACTGCCACCCTCTGGTTCATCACTGTCACCCTCTGGTTCATCACTGCCACCCTCTGGTTCACCAGTGCCACCCTCTGGTTCACCACAGCACCCTCTGGTTCACCACTGCCACCGTCTGGTTCACCACTGCACCCTCTGGTTCATCACTGCCACCCTCTGGTTCACCACTGCCACCCTCTGGTTCATCACAGCACGCTCTGGTTCACCACTGCATCTTCTGGTTCATCACAGCACCCTCTGGTTCACCACTGCACCTTCTGGTTCATCGCAGCACCCTCTGGTTCACCACTGTAGATCATGGGGAGAAAGCACACCTGGCCAGCCTCAACCTAGACAAATTAATTTGGGGCTTAATATGTTACTGAATTTGAGCTTCAAGTCCGGCACCTGCTTCCTTATCTGTAAGTGCTTCCTGTTGCAGTTTAATTTTTGTGAAAGGAGCATTGTGCCAAACTTGTAACTATTACTGACTCTGCTTCAAGGGTCAGAGCCGGGTCAGAGAATAGTTGCAAGTAGGCAACGAACTCTGGAGGCGCCACTCAGGAAGTACTTACAGGGTCACAGCAGGCAGGTGCCCAAGTTGAAGTTTATTTCTTTGTAACCATTTTGTAAATGATTTTTCAGCAATTTCGCGGGATTCGCATATCACGAAATTGCAGAAAATCTGCAAATTCCGCGAGCGGAACGAATTTTCCGCCCACACTTACTGAGGATGCCAAAGGGGCAGGGTCACAGTCTCCCACAGAGCACACCCACACAAGTTACAGACGCCGCAGGGAAAGGGCAGCCAGTCCTCATTCTCAGGGCGAAGATGAAAGTGTTCACTGGGCTTGAAGGGAACATGTTGAAGGTCCAGCGCCTGCAAGGAAGAGCAATTAGGTCAGTGCAGCGGGAGATGGCACACATGAATGCCCACATGCACCATATTGAGAAGGTCATCAGTTCCATCAACACTCCCATGGCTGAGGGCATGCGGGACATGTTCGAGGCTTTGAGGCTGCTGTGCAGCAAATTAGATGAGGACCGCCTGTCGAGGAGCAGGGAGAGGCAGAAACTTGATAATTACACCAAGGTAGTAAACCGCCTCTCCACTGCCACATCTCTGCTGTGGTGGCGCTCGGTGGCCATGCAGGAGCAGATGGCACACTGCAGCTGTGATGTGGCAAGGGGGCTGGTCAAAGTGACCAGCGCACTTGAAGTGCTACAAACTGACAAGGTGGCCACTCCAGGTGATGGGGGTGAAAGTGAAGAGGCTACTAGACGCAGTAGCATCATGCCCCCTCCCACAGAGTCCAGGAGGCGCAGCGAATGCCACAGCACTGCCACTGGACAGACTGGCAGTGCGGACAGTAGTGTGAAGGAACACGGCAGTGCAGTGCATGGGCACAGGAAGTAGAGCCAGCCATAACATGTTTTTTTTAAATCTTTTATTTTCCCAGTTTTGCATACAGGAATAGGAAAATCATGGCATTTAAAAGTGCATAATTGATGATATAAACAAAGCAAATACGACAGTTCAATTATAACCATTAACATGTCGACGCAGGGGTGTCATGGATCGCAGATGTACCAATAACAAAGGTCCTGGTTGTTACTACTCATTGATGTTCAATACTACAATTCGGTGCGGCTCACCGGAACAAGGACATGTGTACTATAGTGTACTCTTCTTCTGTTAAGAGTAAATATAGTTGTGCTATTCTGTTCCATATTTCACTGAAAATGTCTACCTTCTCAGGAATGTGGCAATGAGGATTGTAGGGTTCTGGGTACTGTTAAACTTGATCAGATTACTCTTTAGTTTCTCTGTGTATAGGGCCTAGTAATATCTAAGTTGGATTAGAATATCCCTGTTTCCCCTTTTCATGATACTTTAACCAGAATAGACTATATATTTGTCTCACATTCTTTAACACTTTGCTTAAACTCCTTACACATGGGTTCTATTTTCATAACTGATGTGCACATGTCATAACTTGTTTTGAAACACTTTTGGATCCTCATAAATATAATCAAGGGCACTTTAATAACTTTTTCCTATCTTTTTAAAAACATATTTTATTGATTTTTGCATATGAAAGAGTAAACCAGAAGACATTATATTTTATGCATACATGTCATCACATAAACGTTCACAAGAATGACGTTACAGTCTGATAGCAAAGTAGTGCTCATATACATAACTGATCAGCAGTTAACGTCAAACAAGTGTATATAGCTCTATTCCTAGAGTGCTTTGCAGACGGTATTCCATATGATCCAACTTTGTGGGCTACTTAATATTATACAAGTAAGTAATATAACAATCCCTTGTGGTTGCTTCTCTTTTTTAAAAAACTACTAGCAAACTACGTCTATGCCCCCCCCCCTGCAGACTCAGCCAAAGTACCACACCCTCAGTGTGTCCACTGTAATTCCGTATGTCCATAGAAATCCAAATCCTCCCACAGTAACAGTAAATTACTTTGTATAATAAAGACATATTACAGCCCATCCTCTTTCCAGCGGTTCATTGAAAGACTTGAGGTGGAAATATGTATTCCGTTAGTACCTTTGCATATCAACAGCAACAAATTCTTCTAACAACATATTTCAGTCCATAGACATTGGCTTTTTCAGCAATCTCCTGTGTTCTTCTCTCTGCAGCTCAGTACCCTCCACCCTGTCCCATCTAACCATTTCATCGTGCCATTCCTTAATGATGTTTCTTTAGCGGTCTTCCACCGCATGGAAATGTTGCACTTAGCTAGTAAAAGGGCAAGATTAGCAAATGTGTTAACTGGGTTTCCCTTCTTCCCTTTTGTACCCAACCCTAATAGGGAGTACTCCATTAAGTCATTGTTCCACACTGGGGCGATATCCTTCAGTATCATACTTACGGATGCCCAATAGTGTCGTAGTCTCGGGCAGCTCCATTGCATATGTATTAGACCCGGATCTGGTAAATGACAGCGTGGGCAACTGTCCGCTACGTCTGGAAACATGGAACTCAGTCTGCGTTGAATCAGATAAGCCCTGTGTAGGAGCATAAGCTGCATACATTTGAATGTAGGATTTCTAGATACCTTTTTCGGATATCCCAACGTGGAATTCCACATTTTATCAGTAAGCGCGCCCCCCACATCCCTGTCCTATTTGCTGCGGAGAGGTTGGTGCGGCACAGCTGCTATCGCACGAATCCCTCTATAAACCCACTTCATCAGATGACTCCCATTCCCCATTAAATATTGCATAGTGAGCAGGGCGTGCGTTTCTGGTTCTAGCCCCTCTGGGCCCCAAGTGGTGCGTATGTATCAAGAAATACTAGCATGTAAAAGGAACGATGTAGGTGGCAATCCATGTTCTTGAAAAAAGACGTCATGGGGCATTAGGGTACCATCCAAAAAGAACATACCAATCGTGTTCACTCCCGCGTCTTCCCAAGCCAACAGTCGTCGGCTAGTAACAGTACCCGACTGGGAGGGAATTCCCAAAAGGGGAATTGTAGGAGCATATGAGGCCATCCTTTTGGTGTATCCAGTACAACAAATGCAATTCACTATAAGTGAGGTGCGGTTGAAGGGATTAAGGGTGGGCGCAAAATCCGTTCCGCTCGCGGATTTTCAGCAATTTTGCGATCCGCAAATCTCGCAAAATTGCCGATTTGTTTTTTTTTGCAGTAGATACTATCAACATGGTGGCATCTTTGTGGATAAATATGCAGGCAGGATTCACTCTGGCATGATGCTCCTGTCACAAAAATTAAACCTCAACAGGAAGCACTTATAGATTAAAAATAAAGCAGGTGCCCGAGTTGAAGCTCAAATTCAGTCACGCATTATAATCAGCCCAAAAAACCAGTGAGCACGGTGTAGGCTAGGCAGGTGTGCTTCCTCCCCATATCTACCGTCTACAATTAGATGTAATCCTTGATGGAGATCTTTGCATCCACAAGTTTCTCTAGCGCAATCCCTGTGTTCTTGCTGTAACATGAGGCTGCTTTCTCCTCATCTGGTGCTCTCATCGGTCTCTGACCCTTTATAAACAAGAGGCATCTGAACTCGCATAGAAGCCCCGCCCATTTGGCCCCGCCACACACACACACTAGGGTATGCAACTTCTTCCCACCCTTTCCTCACTATCATGGACAGCTCACTCGAGGGATCTCGGTGCCTGTCGGCGCAGTGGCAAAGTTACAGATGCATTTGGTCACTGGAGACAACTTTTCTGAGCCTTTACACAGCTGTAGTGTAGCAAAAGCACTATACATTTACTCAACGAGGTACCACTTACTGATTAGCCAGTGGAAAGTACTCCAGTTGAGTAGAGGTATGGCACAACAGGTGGCATCATCGTGGATAAATATGCAGACAGGATTCATCCTGGCACAATGCTCCTGTCACAAAAATTAAACCTCAACAGGAAGCACTTACAGATATAAATAAATCAGGTGCCCAAGATGAAGCTCAAATTCAGTCACACATTATAACCAGCCCAAACAACCAGTGAGCACGGTCGAGGCAAGGCAGGTGTGCTTCCTCCCCATATCTACTGTCTACAATTAGCTGTAATCCTTGATGGAGATCTTTGAATCCATGAGTTTCTCTAGCGCAATCCCCTTGTACTTCCTGTGAACAGGAGGCTGCTTTCTCCTCATCTGGTGCTCTGATCGGTCTCTGACCCTTTATAAACAAGAAGCATGTGAACTCACATAGAAGCCTCGCCCGTTTGGCCCCGCCCCACACACACTAGGGTGTGCAACTTCTTCCCGCACTTTCCTCACTATGATGGACAGCTCACTCGAGGGACCTCGGCGCCTGTCGGTGCGGTGGCAAAGTTACAGACACACCTGGTCATTCCGTCATGGTCACATTATGTAAATCCGCGAGTTCGCGGATTTTCGCGCAAACTCGTGGATTTTTGCAGTTGGCTTGCATAACAATACGCCTTCAGATCCGGGACCCCCATTCCATTTTAGTAATTCCAATACGCCTACGGCCTGCTCCCCAGATCAGTTCAATTAATAAGGACGTCAAAAATGTAAATATCTGCGCTGGGACAATTATTGGCAAGTTAATAAAAAATTATAACACCCTAGGGAGCATCACCATTTTGGCGATAGCCACCCTACCCGCTACTGATATGGGCAGGGAAGTCCAGAATCCTATTTGGGTTTGAGCGCAGTTATAGTGCGGTTTAGGTTACCATCTAGCAGGTCTATTGTGTCCCTATATGTCTGGATTCCTAGATATCTGAAAGTATCAGGTGCTATCTGAAATTTCCACTTCCAAAAGCAAAGGCAACCGCTACATGTGTTATCAGTGAAAAAAATAGGCATAGGACTTGTTTTCATTGATCAAGAGACCTGATAATCTCTGGAACGTGTCAAAGGTAGACGGAATGGGTTCTGAATTCTCATCAAGGTTTTTTAAATATAATATTAGGTCATCCGCATATGCAGAGACGATATGCGTACTGAGTCCCATTACAATTCCCATGTGTCCCGTCGTATTCCGGAGTTTATGTAAGAAAGCTCCAAAGCTAAAATAAATAATAATGGTGAAAGAGGACATTCCTGTCTGGTAACCCGAGCAACACTGTACTGCTGTGAGATGTGCTGTCCCATACGTGCTCGCGCTGTCGGGTTCAAATACATCAGCCGCACCAACTATGTATATGTTGCTGGTATGCCAAACCTTTAAAGGGTATAAAACATATAATGGCAGTGCAGGGAGTCAAAAGCTTGCATCCCCTTGCCTTGTCTGTTGTCGGCGTGCATGTCAGGATTTGGTGCAACCTCCTAATATTAAGCGCTGTGCTTTTGCCCGGCACGAATCTGCATTGATCAGTGTGTATCAACTGCGGTATATACTGACAAAGTTTATTCACCAACAATTTACGCACCAGCATCCAACGATGTCTAATATAGCCGTTGTAAGTGAGGTACCAGCAAATCAGAGTAGGTTGCATAAAATTTGATAGGAAGACCATCACTCCCTGGTGCTTTATTGCGAAGCAGATCTTTGATCGCCCGCCATATTTCCATGCTAGTTACCGGCAGTTCTAGTTCCTCTTTGTGGTTTTTCAATAATTGTGGGAGCTGCAGGTCATCAAAGAAGGGCTCAAAATCCACGTCTTTAAAGTCTGTTGGTTTCTCATATAATTTCTCATAGTAGCTTTTAAAAGCAGTGTTTATTTCTAGCTGGGTACTAAGAACTTCTACAATAGGGGAAACCGGCGGGGGCATCTTTAATAATTTTAGCAAGAAGGAGGCCAGCTCTATTAGCTGTGACATGTTGTTTCTGAGTGTAAAGGCAATAGTCTAGTATACGTAGGTCTTCTAAAAGTTCGGAATATTTTATATGGGCTTCTTGTAGTTGTGCCCGTTGTGTATAGTTCTGTGAAGTTTACTGTTCTGATCTACTCAATCAGTTTTCGACCTGTCAGTTGTTCAATGAGAGCGAGCAGTGCTCCCGCTTTCGTACTAATCACTACCCCCTTTATTACAGTCTTAAAGGCATCCAACTCAATTTGACGCATGCTCGCTGTATCCGCATTGTCAGAAAAATAATTGTCTATGGCTGTGGATAGTGTGCTACGAAAGACCAAGTGCTAGATGTAGGTAATCCAGAAATACCGAGTCCTTAATAGCGAATTTTACCGATTCGTTATTAAGAACTCGGTATTCCATTTGTACGTAATGATTCGGTAAAAATTACTGATTCGGTAAAAATCGCTAAAAAATAGCGATTCGGAATGAATCGGTAAAACAATTGGTAATTGTGGAATCATCCAATCCTGTGCATCATCATTACCTCCCAAACAGGAAGTGGCCACACCCATGCAGCTGCACTGAACCTGGAGCTGACTGTGAGGCAGGGAGTGTTAAAACCTGAGTCGGGTCTGGGACAATCGATATTTGCCCGGCGGTATTGCCTCTGTGACCCTCTAGTTATTTAATCAATGAAGAGGCAGGCGCTGGAGACTGGAAAGCAGGAAACAAGGTTTTTATTTTCTCCGGAGGAGAACACAACGAAACGGACAGAAGGTATCGTTCTGAGGTGCTCTAGATACATTTCTGAGGCCTGGCCTCTTATACACGGTTTTATGACTTTATTGTAGATTACACATTCATGTTAAAGCTTTGATGTATGGAAAAGACATTCCCGGAAATCCCCTTTGGGCCCGTTCCCACACACATTTACAGTTGAAGTCCCCACCCTAGTCATAACAGGTGATGAGTATCACGCAGCTGGATATTCCGCCGATTCACGGAATGTGGGGGGTTTGATCGGATCTCATGGAGTGGGGGCTTTGATCAACCCGGGGATCCTTTGATGGGGGAAGCTTTCTATTGTACGGGGAGGGGCAAGGAATGGTATCGGCAGAGCTGGGTGTCGGCCTGGGAACGGGGAAGACAAAACGGGCACACGGGGAAAAAGGGGGGTTTGCATCTAAGGGCCGGAGATCATGAAAGGGAAGCAGGGAGGTGTCGCGCTGGGAACAGGATGAGGGCCTGGGGCAGAGCAGCGCCGAAGAGGGGTTTATGAGACTCAAGGCAGGTGCAAGCAGGGGGTGGTCTTAGTGAAGGCGAAGGGCTATGTCAGGGGCCAGCGGCATGCAAGTGGGTTCGTTCTGCTCGGGGCATCTTAAAAAAATGGCGGGCGCGCTCGACAAAAGTGTGGCATCAGGGGAAGAGGCAAGATGGCGCAGATAATGTTCACCAAAACGTACTAATTTTCAACAGTCCTCCCTTTAACATATTCAAGACATCTTGCTGGTTCATTTTCTACTCGGTTCTATTGTGGTGGGCATGAGAAAGAAAACGGTAGGAACCCTAGAGGAAAAGAGTTGTAAACAATACATTTTAACATTTCTAGTTTTTAGGAGGTGGGCCTATTTGATAAACTTTGATCAATTTGTTTAGCAGGAAAGTCATAGGAATGCAATACAAAAACGATTCTGTAGCGAGAGCAGCAAGCATATTTCATACTGGCAGGTTATTACATATATCAGGTTCGGATTGGAGCATGATCAATACAATGGCGGCTGGGAGAGAAATGAGGTCTAGCAGAAACGGCGATTGGGGATGTCAAATGTTCGAAGTTTAACGAGTTCTCATCATTCTTTGTTGCCTTTCGTTGGCGCTGTTGAGCACCGGCGGTGGAGCTACAAGTCCAGCTCTGTTCTAAGTTCTGCGTTGCAGGGCACGACCCTTTCCTCGCGTTTCTGGTCGGAAAGGTCCTTATCACCCTGTGTCCTTTGAGGTGATTGTCAGAAAGTTCAGATGGAAGAAGAGCGTACAAAACAGTCCATAGGGTAGGTCAGAGGAAAAGGGGGATGGAGCAAGGCCAAATTAGGAACAAACTAGGGAAACGAGAGACTTCAAATAGGCGGGCGTGTGACCGAATTCAGAGAGCGGGGACTTGTCGACCAACACTGGACATCGAGCAGGGGCATCAGGTCGACCCTTTCTTCTCATGTTGTCGAAAACAGTGCCTCGTCCTGCAGCTCTTTTCTGTCGTGGTCTCGCCTTGGCTAATGTCGCAGGTGTTCCTTAGTCTGCAGTCAGGCCTCGTGCTCCCACATCCGGTCCTTCTCTCCTCCAACAGCAGTACCCTTAAACAAGTTTGAAAAGACAGTCTTTAGAGAATTTGCAGATGAAGATAATCAAAAAGTCTATTTCTCTCCCAGCTCCAGGCAAAGAATGAAAATGCCCGTTATATTAGTGTTCACAACTGGCATATGAATGACCGGTGACGGGCCTGTTGGATTTACTATGATTTTCCTTTACAATTATTTATTACAGTCACGACAGTTCATCTGATGGTGACCCACCTTCGTGAGACGAACCTGGCAAAGATATGCCGTTCTCTAGAGTTTTTCATTTACAAAGGGTACTGTGAGTCGTCAACATGGTACTACACAGGTATTTTGCTGAGAGACGAACATGGCTACCTGGTTTTCAACTACTACGGGGTTCATTTCGATGATTTCTTTACCTTGGACTAGTCTGTTAACCTTGTAAAACATCATTCTGGATCCTACGTAACCCTTTACAGCCCGATTACTTAATTAGGAAGGACAGGGGTTTTATGGGAAACAACCAGGGACATAGGAAACTTGTGGTAAGGGCATAAATCGACCCATCTCTCACAACCGGAAATGAGGGGTAGTTTCATAATTCCAGTTTTTTTTTTTTGGGCGGCTGATACAGGGGAGGTAACAGGGGTGATCATTTTTCCGGTTTGGGTATTGCGACAATTCGGGGAGGGGAGGGTCGCGTATTCTGAGGTCCTTGTTTTATACCATAGGAGCCGCTGACATGTGGTTCCCTTATTTCGGGTCAGATTAGGGAACCTCTGTCGTCTTACCTGTCCTTTCCCTTACGGCCCAACCTTGGTTCATTGACTTCTAGCGGAAAAGGAGAGGTAATGACGCGGCCTCAGGGTGATTGTATTAAAGACACGTTTTTGTGCAAATACTGACGGTATTTGAAGCCAATTAGGTGGTGTGCTAGGGGTGGCAGTCTGCCAATTTCGGGGCTAATCACTCGGAAGAGTGGGAGTGCAAAAATAGAGGGAGAGAGAGAGAGAGAGAGAGAGAGAGAGAGAGAGAGAGAGAGAGAGAGAGAGAGAGAGAGAGAGAGAGAGAGAGAGAGAGTGCAACGGCAGGCTAAATAGTACACGTGCAACAGAGAGGGTGGCAGTGTATTCAAGAAAGGCTATTTAGTGCATTACACAGTAAAGGGCATTCACGGGTCTGCGTTAGAATCTTGTAATCATGCAGTTCGAGCATTAGACAGGGTAGAGGGGACGTGCCTTGAGAAAAAGGAAAGAAGAAAGGAGGTACCATTTTGTCGCACTTCTCGCATTCTCGGTCCTTCGACCAGTTGGGTCGACGCCTCAGTTACACACACACATTCCCTCATAGTTTCGCATCATACGTGACATGGGTTCATTCGTCCGGTCTGGTTTAAGGGTGATCACTTTTTATCAGGTTGTGCTAATTTTCCGGGTTTGTTCGATACGTGAGTAGTTTGCAGGCGTGCGTAGACACCACCTTGCGGCGCTAGTCCGCTTCGTGTATTAGACATGGCAAGGCTTCAGATCTTCGCCGCACCTCGGCTGCAATCTCTGATGTAACCTGCAGAGGGAGGAAAAAAGGGGGTGGGGGAGACAACATTCGTGCATATTCAAACACATGGGTTCATAAGTCCTTTACTTACCTCTTACTCGTCTTTCCTCCTCGGGGCAGGGTCCCCGGGGATATGGTTTCTGGAGTCGAGGGGGGTAGTGTGTCCATATAGGGCGTGTGCGGGGAAACGTAAAAAGGAAACCAGAGGTGCTTAGTGCGAGGTATCTAGTCAAAGGATGTATCTCACTATCGGGATCCTTAAACCTCTTTCAACGCTGTGGCGTTCTAAGGTTCTTCGGTTCTTGGGTCAGCTCCGTTCCCTGATACTTTGGAACGTTGTACTTTATCACATTTACATTATTTCATTTCACCCTCCTTTTACATTCCCTCATTTACACCGTTCGTTTTACCCATCCTTGGAAGTCAAGGTCTTCCTCTACGCGAGAGTTCATGAGTCAGTCGCGTACTTTGAAGGCGGAGTGTCGTGTTGTCGATCCGATCCGTCCTCCAGGGCTGGGCAACCATCTTCTTTTAACCTTAAAGAGAGAGCAGAGTAGGGTGCACAGAAAAGAACTTTCCCACCGATCCCACATTTTTTTTTTAAAATAAAGCATGCAATACCCGTCCATAGTTTCAAAAACTTTATTTTGCAAAATCATTTCAGCATGAGGATTATGAGGGTGCGGTCGTATTTGGCCGGTCGTGGCAATGGCTAAAGTGCGTACAGTGGGGGGTGTCGTTTGCAGCAATAAAAACATCGGAAAGTTTTACTCATTCATTTGTAAGAGACTAAAACGTCTATTAATTGGCTGGGGGTTCGGGGGCATTTATTTTCATAATTTAGAAGCATAATCATAATAGTGGTAATCAGATTTCCTATATGCATACCGTACGTGTGCATCGTAAATGAGGTTTACATCAGTTATAAAAATATAATACATTGTACATTTGTAATCAACATTCGTAACGGGGATCCTTTCATACTGTTCGTCGAGTGAGTTCTCCTTGTCTTTTCTAGCCAAGTGTACAAAGGATCATATAAAATCTCAGAACATCAAGTTTATATTAGTGCGAAGGAACACCACGAGGTGTTCGTAAGTTCCGATTGATACCAGCGCCATTTTGGGCGGGGCCGGTTCAGTCCGGAAGCAGCATCAGGGGGAAATGTTTCCCATTACTGGCAGTTTGGACCAGAGTCCTTTTCGGCAGTTCTAGAATTCATGCTAACAGAAGGAGTGGCAATGTCATGTTTGCTTCGTTGGCGACCAAGGCAGCCGTCCCTTATCGGAAGCCTGCAAAGGCCGAAGGTTCCGCCGGGGACCTTTGTAGGATCTTCAAGGCTGCGGAGGTGCTGTCGGAGATGGGGGCTCGTGCTCCAGGGGGCAAATGTTCGAGTTATATTGCTGGTCAAAGTTACTCTAGTGGCCGGGGCCCGCCTTCCAGTGGACCCAGACGCCATTTTGAGGCCCTACAGGGGCCACTCTCGTCGAGTTTGCAAGAGTGGGAGAGATCCTTCGGAGTGAAAGGAAGAGGTCCCTGTTGTGTGAAAGCGGGACGTTCAGCTGGGGTGCAGCTGTGATGCCCCCACCTGGGGGGGGGGGGGCGAGGGAGACTCGTTCGCATCGTCTCCTTCTCCCGGTGCACTCCATGCCACTCCTTTTCATCGCCCCGCATGAAGGTCTCTCCACATCCGGTGTTTCCCAAGTCCTGTGCTCAGTGCTGTGGGAGTATGGTCACCTGTGGCGCGCATTCGGCGCGGCACGAGTATCAGTGCAGTCATTGCAGGTTCGGTGTTCCGAAAATATGGCCACCATTGCACGTTCGGTGCTGCGCAAGTACTGGGGTGCCACCATGGTGTGTTCGGTGCTGTGGAAGTATTGGCACCATCGCCTGACTGGGGGTGTTCGGCGCCGGGCCGGGGGCTGGGAGACCTCCTATCGGTGGAGGTGGGAGAGGCTCGTCCGCGTCGCCTCTCCCTCCCAGCCCAACTTGGACAAATTGTTGTGGAGGCACGTGCAGGACATCCCGCCGTCCAGAGCTGCTGCGGCTGTTACGGAAGAGAAAAGGAAGAGGTGCCTTGTTCTTCTCTGGACATGTGGCGGGACTACTTAAGTCTATCCAGGCCCGTTGCGGCTGGCTGAGGAGACATGTGGCGGGACTACCTACAACTGCCCCGGCTGCTGGCTCCTGCCTCTCCTCCGGCTCCCCCATACGTTAAGATTTCCTGACCAAGAGTTGGCGGCCGGGCCCGCCTTATATGGGTTGCCGTTGGTTGGGCGTAGCCGTAACCCTGCCCTACTTTGGAAGGTTCCAGAATGGGGGGGGGCGAATGTTCTGTTTGACTTTCATTTTCTACAGTTTACCGTTATCATTCCTTGTTTGTTGTGCTAAATTAAAAGTTCAAGTTCGTTAATGGTCTACGGATTTTGTTTTACCATTTCTTTCTTTCCAGGTTGCTTTTATGCTAAGTTTCTGCTAACAGAGGTTGAGTAACACGGAAACACGTGTAGAGGGATGACGCAGATTTGTACATTACATACACACAAACTCAGACGGGGGACAGTACAAGTACGACATACAAAGACCCAAGACGAATATAAAACAGTTATTGGTCATAATTATCTCTTTCCGTCTGTGAATTTGAAACGAGGCTGGGTTCCCGTCTTGACGTTGCCCGGCCTAGGAGAACTTGAGCATGCCGCTGAAATTGTCCTGGCGAAATCTGTGCCATCGGGCATAATCAAACGTGGTGGTTCTGTCTGGTCTGTCTATGTAAGTCGGGTTCTTCTTTGTCTCGCGCTTTTTCTCGTACTGCCGGTCTGTCGTTCCTGTCGGCCCTTTGCCTTTACTCACGCTCAGTAGAGTCGGGCATTGGGCTTTCCAGTGTCCGACATACCTACAAAAAGCGCATTGGTCTGGCCCTAAGTCTGGTCGTCTTTTGCATAGTGTCGGGGGATAAGTTGTGGGTAGCGATGTCCTGGGGTTGTCCTGTCGGTATATTTCTCTACTTGGTTTGTCCTCGTCTTTTCTCTGTCGTTGCATAGCCTCTCTGCGCCACATACCGAGACTGTCGAGCATAATTGGCGTTGTCTTATTATTTCGAAGGGCTATTTCTAACGTTTCTATTTTTATCAAGGTCAAAGGATCCTGCCAGTGGCCACTGTTTGTCTTGACTCTCTTCGGTATACCTGTGCCACAATTTATTATAGGCTATGGTGACTAATCCATAGTTTATGAACATGTCCTTATTAGGGGTGCCTTCTAGTGGAGCTATATGGTCCACCTCTAATACACGGTCCGGGCTAAACAGGCTATTAATCAGTGGGGAGAAGACAGACATGACGGCTCGTAACGAGGGACTAAAAAGTCAGCACTGCCTATCTCATCACTAGGTGCAAAGACTGGACAGAATATTTCTATTCAACGTTGTTTGCAGGCAGTGAATACCTCATGGATCAAAAATAACAAAAAGACCAATAAATAACAATGGGGAGAATGAGTAGGTCCGCAAAGATCTGCGTTACCTACCCTTTTCACTATCTGCAAAAAGGGTGGTCTCTTCCCTGTTTGCAGACAGGGAATCTCCAGGAAACAATAGTTTTGCGAACAACAGTTCAGTTTCAAGTAATTATTGAGTGGGGGAGAAAAAAATA
Organism: Lissotriton helveticus; assembly: GCF_964261635.1. Classification (NCBI taxonomy): domain Eukaryota; kingdom Metazoa; phylum Chordata; class Amphibia; order Caudata; family Salamandridae; genus Lissotriton; species Lissotriton helveticus. The sequence continues at coordinate 1,107,682,182 of NC_136068.1, forward strand.
AGCACGGCTGCTGCCCTACCTATCCTCCACTGCTTGCAAAGAGAGAGCCCGTTGTTTCTCCGTTTGTAGACAGTGAATCTCCAAATAAATAAAGAGCAATACTAGTATTTTTAAACAATCAAACAATCAAGCACTCATTTCGCAACTTGTCGTGATTACACGACCTTACCCGGACCATGTGGACAGTTTCTTGTCTTCCGAATCCAGCGCCCGATCGTCCTCTTTTTCTCGTATTTCTCACGGCACTCCTGATGGTCCCCAGTCAGGACCGTAGATCACTCGAGAGAGGTCTGTTCGGAACTAGTGAAGTTCGGATGATCGGCTGCCAGACGAGGGTCTATTGGGCAAGAGCTCTCCCGATCGTTGCAGTCGTTCACTCTGTCGTCGGGACCTCTCCCACTGGATCCACGAGTCGCTGATGGGCCCCACGTTGGGCGCCAATTGTTAAAACCTGAGTCGGGTCGGGGACAATCGATATTTGCCCGGCGGTATTGCCTCTGTGACCCTCTAGTTATTTAATCAATGAAGAGGCAGGCGCTGGAGACTGGAAAGCAGGAAACAAGGTTTTTATTTTCTCCGGAGGAGAACACAACGAAACGGACAGAAGGTATCGTTCTGAGGTGCTCTAGATACATTTCTGAGGCCTGGCCTCTTATACACGGTTTTATGACTTTATTGTAGATTACACATTCATGTTAAAGCTTTGATGTATGGAAAAGACATTCCCGGAAATCCCCTTTGGGCCCGTTCCCACACACATTTACAGTTGAAGTCCCCACCCTAGTCATAACAGGTGATGAGTATCACGCAGCTGGATATTCCGCCGATTCACGGAATGTGGGGGGTTTGATCGGATCTCATGGAGTGGGGGCTTTGATCAACCCGGGGATCCTTTGATGGGGGAAGCTTTCTATTGTACGGGGAGGGGCAAGGAATGGTATCGGCAGAGCTGGGTGTCGGCCTGGGAACGGGGAAGACAAAACGGGCACACGGGGAAAAAGGGGGGTTTGCATCTAAGGGCCGGAGATCATGAAAGGGAAGCAGGGAGGTGTCGCGCTGGGAACAGGATGAGGGCCTGGGGCAGAGCAGCGCCGAAGAGGGGTTTATGACTCAAGGCAGGTGCAAGCAGGGGGTGGTCTTAGTGAAGGCGAAGGGCTATGTCAGGGGCCAGCGGCATGCAAGTGGGTTCGTTCTGCTCGGGGCATCTTAAAAAAATGGCGGGCGCGCTCGACAAAAGTGTGGCATCAGGGGAAGAGGCAAGATGGCGCAGATAATGTTCACCAAAACGTACTAATTTTCAACAGGAGCAGAGCAGAGAATCCAGGAGCAAACCAACTGATTTTTGCAACCAATGGCCAACCAGGAGAGCGAGAAGGAGGCTGCTGAAAGAAAAAGGAAACACAAATTTAGTGAGAGGGAGCTGGAGGTCCTCATTGAGGATGTGACCAAGGACCACGAGAAATTATTCAGAAAACAGTCCCTGCACGTGCCAGAGTCACAGAAAAGACAGATCGGGCTTGCCATACAGGAAAAAGAATCGGAGTCACCCAGCGCTCCATTGAGCACCTGAAAAAAAGATGGTATGACCTAAGGAAGACAGCTCAGGCGAGAATGGCAGAGAGGCAGAAGCAGGCCGCCCGTACAGGTGGAGGGAGAAACACAGCACCTGCACCAACTGCTCTTGAACTCCTTGTTGAGTCCACCCTCCAGCCGGAGAGTGTGAGTGGGACTGGCGATGCAGACAGCTCAGCCAGAGCTGCCAACAAACAAGGTAAGATGCATTCACAGCATGCTGTGCCCCCCACTCTCTACCCCCAATCCCCAAAGAGGCATAGGGACCCCACTCCAGTACATGTTTTATTTAAAACCTGCAATGCATTATGGGAGATGTAGTCAGGAGTAACACATGTCAGAACAGTCAGTCCACTGAACCCAACGGCATGTGACACCAATTAGCAAATAGCAAGCAGAGGACAGTCAGTGTGATTGGCAGGCATGAAATTTATTACAATGCAAATGCTGCCAGATAAGTGTGCATATGTACATTCTGTCTTCACAGGCGAGCCATCTCACAGGGCAGCTGAGGGGGGCAAAGCAAAGGCACCCAGGACCGAGAGGAGACAGGAGGAGGAGATCCAGGTGCCTGCTGGGCACACCACCCACCCACCACCACCACCATCATCATCACCATCACCACCATCACCACTGCCACCATCCACGCCACCAGCACCGAGAGGCAGGAGGCATCCAGTGGCTACCCTCCAGCCGATGGAGGTGTCCGAGGAGGACAGCACAGGAGGACAACAGTCCCAGGTGGCTGAGGATTAAGTATGGGTGAAATTTGCGAATTCGCGCCAAATCGTAACCGCGATTCGCAAATTTCACAAATTCCGCAAACTCGCTGATTTTTTTTGTTGCCAGTTCGCGATGGTTTTTTATAAGTTCGGGAACGCAAACTTACTTGTGTGGTCGCAACGGTCACGACCATGTTGTTTCCACGTGTCCAGCCTGTTTGCCATCCTGTGGTTCATCACGGCCACCCTCTGGTTCACCACTGCCACCCTCTGGTTCATCACAGCACCCTCTGGTTCATCACAGCACCCTCTGGTTCACCACTGCCACCCTCTGGTTCTCCACTGCCACCCTCTGGTTCACCACTGTCACACTTTGGTTCACCACTGTCACCCTCTGGTCCATCACTGCCACCCTCTGGTTCACCACTGCCATCCTCTGGTTCATCACTGTCACCCTCTGGTTCATCACTGCCACCCTCTGGTTCACCATTGCCACCCTCTGGTTCACCACTGCCACCCTCTGGTTCATCACAGCACCCTCTGATTCATCACAGCACCCTCTGGTTCACCACTACCACCCACTGATTCATCACTGCTACCCTCTGGTTCACCACTGCCACCCTCTGGTTCACCACTGCCACCCTCCGGTTCACCACTGCCACCCTCTGGTTCATCACAGCACCCTCCGGTTCATCACAGCACCCTCTGGTTCACCACTGCCACCCTCTGGTTCACCACTTCCACCCTCTAGTTCACCACCGCCACCCTCTGGTTCATCACAGCACCCTCTGGTTCATCACAGCACCCTCTGGTTCACCATTGCCACCCTCTGGTTCACCACTGCCACCCTCTGGTTCATCACTGTCACCCTTTGGTTCATCACAGCACCCTCTGGTTCACCACTGCCACCCTCTAGTTCATTACTGTCACACTCTGGTTCATCACTGCCACCCTCTGGTTCATCACTGCCACCCTCTGGCTCACCACTGCCACCCTCTGGTTCACTACTGTCACCCTCTGGTTCATCACTGCCACCCTCTGGTTCATCACAACATCCTCTGGTTCACCACTGCCACCCTCTGGTTCACCACTGCCACCCTCTGGTTCATCACTGTCACCCTTTGGCTCATCACAGTACCCTCTGGTTCATCACTGCCACCCTCTGGTTCATCACAGCACCCTCTGGTTCACCACTGCCACCCTCTGGTTCACCACTGCCACCCTCTGGTTCATCACTGTCACCCTCTGGTTCATCACTGCCACCCTCTGGTTCACCAGTGCCACCCTCTGGTTCACCACAGCACCCTCTGGTTCACCACTGCCACCCTCTGGTTCACCACTGCACCCTCTGGTTCATCACTGCCACCCTCTGGTTCACCACTGCCACCCTCTGGTTCATCACAGCACGCTCTGGTTCACCACTGCATCTTCTGGTTCATCACAGCACCCTCTGGTTCACCACTGCACCTTCTGGTTCATCGCAGCACCCTCTGGTTCACCACTGTAGATCATGGGGAGAAAGCACACCTGGCCAGCCTCAACCTAGACAAATTAATTTGGGGCTTAATATGTTACTGAATTTGAGCTTCAAGTCCGGCACCTGCTTCCTTATCTGTAAGTGCTTCCTGTTGCAGTTTAATTTTTGTGAAAGGAGCATTGTGCCAAACTTGTAACTATTACTGACTCTGCTTCAAGGGTCAGAGCAGGGTTGCAAGTAGGCAACGAACTCTGGAGGCGCCACTCAGGAAGTACTTACAGGGTCACAGCAGGCAGGTGCCCAAGTTGAAGTTTATTTCTTTGTAACCATTTTGTAAATGATTTTTCAGCAATTTCGCGGGATTCGCATATCACGAAATTGCAGAAAATCCGCAAATTCCGCGAGCGGAACGAATTTTCCGCCCACACTTACTGAGGATGCCAAAGGGGCAGGGTCACAGTCTCCCACAGAGCACACCCACACAAGTTACAGACGCCGCAGGGAAAGGGCAGCCAGTCCTCATTCTCAGGGCGAAGATGAAAGTGTTCACTGGGCTTGAAGGGAACATGTTGAAGGTCCAGCGCCTGCAAGGAAGAGCAATTAGGTCAGTGCAGCGGGAGATGGCACACATGAATGCCCACATGCACCATATTGAGAAGGTCATCAGTTCCATCAACACTCCCATGGCTGAGGGCATGCGGGACATGTTCGAGGCTGTGAGGCTGCTGTGCAGCAAATTAGATGAGGACCGCCTGTCGAGGAGCAGGGAGAGGCAGAAACTTGATAATTACACCAAGGTAGTAAACCGCCTCTCCACTGCCACATCTCTGCTGTGGCGGCGCTCGGTGGCCATGCAGGAGCAGATGGCACACTGCAGCTGTGATGTGGCAAGGGGGCTGGTCAAATTGACCAGCGCACTTGAAGTGCTACAAACTGACAAGGTGGCCACTCCAGGTGATGGGGGTGAAAGTGAAGAGGCTACTAGACGCAGTAGCATCATGCCCCCTCCCACAGAGTCCAGGAGGCGCAGCGAATGCCACAGCACTGCCACTGGACAGACTGGCAGTGCGGACAGTAGTGTGAAGGAACACGGCAGTGCAGTGCATGGGCACAGGAAGTAGAGCCAGCCATAACATGTTTTTTTTTAATCTTTTATTTTCCCAGTTTTGCATACAGGAATAGGAAAATCATGGCATTTAAAAGTGCATAATTGATGATATAAACAAAGCAAATACGACAGTTCAATTATAACCATTAACATGTCGACGCAGGGGTGTCATGGATCGCAGATGTACCAATAACAAAGGTCCTGGTTGTTACTACTCATTGATGTTCAATACTACAATTCGGTGCGGCTCACCGGAACAAGGACATGTGTACTATAGTGTACTCTTCTTCTGTTAAGAGTAAATATAGTTGTGCTATTCTGTTCCATATTTCACTGAAAATGTCTACCTTCTCAGGAATGTGGCAATGAGGATTGTAGGGTTCTGGGTACTGTTAAACTTGATCAGATTACTCTTTAGTTTCTCTGTGTATAGGGCCTAGTAATATCTAAGTTGGATTAGAATATCCCTGTTTCCCCTTTTCATGATACTTTAACCAGAATAGACTATATATTTGTCTCACATTCTTTAACACTTTGCTTAAACTCCTTACACATGGGTTCTATTTTCATAACTGATGTGCACATGTCATAACTTGTTTTGAAACACTTTTGGATCCTCATAAATATAATCAAGGGCACTTTAATAACTTTTTCCTATCTTTTTAAAAACATATTTTATTGATTTTTGCATATGAAAGAGTAAACCAGAAGACATTATATTTTATGCATACATGTCATCACATAAACGTTCACAAGAATGACGTTACAGTCTGATAGCAAAGTAGTGCTCATATACATAACTGATCAGCAGTTAACGTCAAACAAGTGTATATAGCTCTATTCCTAGAGTGCTTTGCAGACGGTATTCCATATGATCCAACTTTGTGGGCTACTTAATATTATACAAGTAAGTAATATAACAATCCCTTGTGGTTGCTTCTCTTTTTTAAAAAACTACTAGCAAACTACGTCTATGCCCCCCCCCTGCAGACTCAGCCAAAGTACCACACCCTCAGTGTGTCCACTGTAATTCCGTATGTCCATAGAAATCCAAATCCTCCCACAGTAACAGTAAATTACTTTGTATAATAAAGACATATTACAGCCCATCCTCTTTCCAGCGGTTCATTGAAAGACTTGAGGTGGAAATATGTATTCCGTTAGTACCTTTGCATATCAACAGCAACAAATTCTTCTAACAACATATTTCAGTCCATAGACATTGGCTTTTTCAGCAATCTCCTGTGTTCTTCTCTCTGCAGCTCAGTACCCTCCACCCTGTCCCATCTAACCATTTCATCGTGCCATTCCTTAATGATGTTTCTTTAGCGGTCTTCCACCGCATGGAAATGTTGCACTTAGCTAGTAAAAGGGCAAGATTAGCAAATGTGTTAACTGGGTTTCCCTTCTTCCCTTTTGTACCCAACCCTAATAGGGAGTACTCCATTAAGTCATTGTTCCACACTGGGGCGATATCCTTCAGTATCATACTTACGGATGCCCAATAGTGTCGTAGTCTCGGGCAGCTCCATTGCATATGTATTAGACCCGGATCTGGTAAATGACAGCGTGGGCAACTGTCCGCTACGTCTGGAAACATGGAACTCAGTCTGCGTTGAATCAGATAAGCCCTGTGTAGGAGCATAAGCTGCATACATTTGAATGTAGGATTTCTAGATACCTTTTTCGGATATCCCAACGTGGAATTCCACATTTTATCAGTAAGCGCGCCCCCCACATCCCTGTCCTATTTGCTGCGGAGAGGTTGGTGCGGCACAGCTGCTATCGCACGAATCCCTCTATAAACCCACTTCATCAGATGACTCCCATTCCCCATTAAATATTGCATAGTGAGCAGGGCATGCGTTTCTGGTTCTAGCCCCTCTGGGCCCCAAGTGGTGCGTATGTATCAAGAAATACTAGCATGTAAAAGGAACGATGTAGGTGGCAATCCATGTTCTTGAAAAAAGACGTCATGGGGCATTAGGGTACCATCCAAAAAGAACATACCAATCGTGTTCACTTCCGCGTCTTCCCAAGCCAACAGTCGTCGGCTAGTAACAGTACCCGACTGGGAGGGAATTCCCAAAAGGGGAATTGTAGGAGCATATGAGGCCATCCTTTTGGTGTATCCAGTACAACAAATGCAATTCACTATAAGTGAGGTGCGGTTGAAGGGATTAAGGGTGGGCGCAAAATCCGTTCCGCTCGCGGATTTTCAGCAATTTTGCGATCCGCAAATCTCGCAAAATTGCCGATTTGTTTTTTTTTGCAGTAGATACAATCAACATGGTGGCATCTTTGTGGATAAATATGCAGGCAGGATTCACTCTGGCATGATGCTCCTGTCACAAAAATTAAACCTCAACAGGAAGCACTTATAGATTAAAAATAAAGCAGGTGCCCGAGTTGAAGCTCAAATTCAGTCACGCATTATAATCAGCCCAAACAACCAGTGAGCACGGTGTAGGCTAGGCAGGTGTGCTTCCTCCCCATATCTACCGTCTACAATTAGATGTAATCCTTGATGGAGATCTTTGCATCCACAAGTTTCTCTAGCGCAATCCCTGTGTTCTTGCTGTAACATGAGGCTGCTTTCTCCTCATCTGGTGCTCTCATCGGTCTCTGACCCTTTATAAACAAGAGGCATCTGAACTCGCATAGAAGCCCCGCCCATTTGGCCCCGCCACACACACACACACACTAGGGTGTGCAACTTCTTCCCACCCTTTCCTCACTATCATGGACAGCTCACTCGAGGGATCTCGGTGCCTGTCGGCGCAGTGGCAAAGTTACAGATGCATGTGGTCACTGGAGACAACTTTTCTGAGCCTTTACACAGCTGTAGTGTAGCAAAAGCACTATACATTTACTCAACGAGGTACCACTTACTGATTAGCCAGTGGAAAGTACTCCAGTTGAGTAGAGGTATGGCACAACAGGTGGCATCATCGTGGATAAATATGCAGACAGGATTCATCCTGGCACAATGCTCCTGTCACAAAAATTAAACCTCAACAGGAAGCACTTACAGATATAAATAAATCAGGTGCCCAAGATGAAGCTCAAATTCAGTCACACATTATAACCAGCCCAAACAACCAGTGAGCACGGTCGAGGCAAGGCAGGTGTGCTTCCTCCCCATATCTACTGTCTACAATTAGATGTAATCCTTGATGGAGATCTTTGAATCCATGAGTTTCTCTAGCGCAATCCCCTTGTACTTCCTGTGAACAGGAGGCTGCTTTCTCCTCATCTGGTGCTCTGATCGGTCTCTGACCCTTTATAAACAAGAAGCATGTGAACTCACATAGAAGCCTCGCCCGTTTGGCCCCGCCCCACACACACTAGGGTGTGCAACTTCTTCCCGCACTTTCCTCACTATGATGGACAGCTCACTCGAGGGACCTCGGCGCCTGTCGGTGCGGTGGCAAAGTTACAGACACACCTGGTCATTCCGTCATGGTCACATTATGTAAATCCGCGAGTTCGCGGATTTTTAGCGCAAACTCGTGGATTTTTGCAGTTGGCTTGCATAACAATACGCCTTCAGATCCGGGACCCCCATTCCATTTTAGTAATTCCAATACGCCTACGGCCTGCTCCCCAGATCAGTTCAATTAATAAGGACGTCAAAAATGTAAATATCTGTGCTGGGACAATTATTGGCAAGTTAATAAAAAATTATAACACCCTAGGGAGCATCACCATTTTGGCGATAGCCACCCTACCCACCACTGATATGGGCAGGGAAGTCCAGAATCCTATTTGGGTTTGAGCGCAGTTATAGTGCGGTTTAGGTTACCATCTAGCAGGTCTATTGTGTCCCTATATGTCTGGATTCCTAGATATCTGAAAGTATCAGGTGCTATCTGAAATTTCCACTTCCAAAAGCAAAGGCAACCGCTACATGTGTTATCAGTGAAAAAAATAGGCATAGGACTTGTTTTCATTGATCAAGAGACCTGATAATCTCTGGAACGTGTCAAAGGTAGAGGGAATGGGTTCTGAATTCTCATCAAGGTTTTTTAAATATAATATTAGGTCATCCGCATATGCAGAGACGATATGCGTACTGAGTCCCATTACAATTCCCATGTGTCCCGTCGTATTCCGGAGTTTATGTAAGAAAGCTCCAAAGCTAAAATAAATAATAATGGTGAAAGAGGACATTCCTGTCTGGTAACCCAAGCAACACTGTACTGCTGTGAGATGTGCTGTCCCATACGTGCTCGCGCTGTCGGGTTCAAATACATCAGCCGCACCAACTATGTATATGTTGCTGGCATGCCAAACCTTTAAAGGGTATAAAACATATAATGGCAGTGCAGGGAGTCAAAAGCTTGCATCCCCTTGCCTTGTCTGTTGTCGGCGTGCATGTCAGGATTTGGTGCAACCTCCTAATATTAAGCGCTGTGCTTTTGCCCGGCACGAATCTGCATTGATCAGTGTGTATCAACTGCGGTATATACTGACAAAGTTTATTCACCAACAATTTACGCACCAGCATCCAACGATGTCTAATATAGCCGTTGTAAGTGAGGTACCAGCAAATCAGAGTAGGTTGCATAAAATTTGATAGGAAGACCATCACTCCCTGGTGCTTTATTGCGAAGCAGATCTTTGATCGCCCGCCATATTTCCATGCTAGTTACCGGCAGTTCTAGTTCCTCTTTGTGGTTTTTCAATAATTGTGGGAGCTGCAGGTCATCAAAGAAGGGCTCAAAATCCACGTCTTTAAAGTCTGTTGGTTTCTCATAGCATTTCTCATAGTAGCTTTTAAAAGCAGTGTTTATTTCTAGCTGGGTACTAAGAACTTCTAGAATAGGGGAAACCGGCGGGGGCATCTTTAATAATTTTAGCAAGAAGGAGGCCAGCTCTATTAGCTGTGACATGTTGTTTCTGAGTGTAAAGGCGATAGTCTAGTATACGTAGGTCTTCTAAAAGTTCAGAATATTTTATATGGGCTTCTTGTAGTTGTGCCCGTTGTGTATAGTTCTGTGAAGTTTACTGTTCTGATCTACTCAATCAGTTTTCGACCTGTCAGTTGTTCAATGAGAGCGAGCAGTGCTCCCGCTTTCGTACTAATCACTACCCCCTTTATTACAGTCTTAAAGGCATCCAACTCAATTTGACGCATGCTCGCTGTATCCGCATTGTCAGAAAAATAATTGTCTATGGCTGTGGATAGTGTGCTACGAAAGACCAAGTGCTAGATGTAGGTAATCCAGAAATACTGAGTCCTTAAAAGCAAATTTTACCGATTCGTTATTAAGAACTCGGTATTCCATTTGTACGTAATGATTCGGTAAAAATTACTGATTCGGTAAAAATCGCTAAAAAATCGCGATTCGGAATGAATCGGTAAAAAAATTGGTAATTGTGGAATCATCCAATCCTGTGCATCATCATTACCTCCCAAACAGGAAGTGGCCACACCCATGCAGCTGCACTGAACCTGGAGCTGACTGTGAGGCAGGGAGCAGAGCAGAGAATCCAGGAGCAAACCAACTGATTTTTGCAACCAATGGCCAACCAGGAGAGCGAGAAGGAGGCTGCTGAAAGAAAAAGGAAACACAAATTTAGTGAGAGGGAGCTGGAGGTCCTCATTGAGGATGTGACCAAGGACCACGAGAAATTATTCAGAAAACAGTCCCTGCACGTGCCAGAGTCACAGAAAAGACAGATCTGGCTTGCCATACAGGAAAAAGAATCGGAGTCACCCAGCGCTCCATTGAGCACCTGAAAAAAAGATGGTATGACCTAAGGAAGACAGCTCAGGCGAGAATGGCAGAGAGGCAGAAGCAGGCCGCCCGTACAGGTGGAGGGAGGAACACAGCACCTGCACCAACTGCTCTTGAACTCCTTGTTGAGTCCACCCTCCAGCCGGAGAGTGTGAGTGGGACTGGCGATGCAGACAGCTCAGCCAGAGCTGCCAACAAACAAGGTAAGATGCATTCACAGCATGCTGTGCCCCCCACTCTCTACCCCCAATCCCCAAAGAGGCATAGGGACCCCACTCCAGTACATGTTTTATTTAAAACCTACAATGCATTATGGGAGATGTAGTCAGGAGTAACACATGTCAGAACAGTCAGTCCACTGAACCCAACGGCATGTGACAACAATTAGCAAATAGCAAGCAGAGGACAGTCAGTGTGATTGGCAGGCATGAAATTTATTACAATGCAAATGCTGCCAGATAAGTGTGCATATGTACATTCTGTCTTCACAGGCGAGCCATCTCACAGGGCAGCTGAGGGGGGCAAAGCAAAGGCACCCAGGACCGAGAGGAGACAGGAGGAGGAGATCCAGGTGCCTGCTGGGCACACCACCCACCCACCACCACCACCATCATCATCACCATCACCACCATCACCACTGCCACCATCCACGCCACCAGCACCGAGAGGCAGGAGGCATCCAGTGGCCACCCTCCAGCCGATGGAGGTGTCCGAGGAGGACAGCACAGGAGGACAACAGTCCCAGGTGGCTGAGGATTAAGTATGGGTGAAATTTGCGAATTCGCGCCAAATCGTAAACGCGATTCGCAAATTTCACAAATTCCGCAAACTCGCTGATTTTTTTTTTGCCAGTTCGCGATGGTTTTTTATAAGTTCGGGAACGCAAACTTACTTGTGTGGTCGCAACGGTCACGACCATGTTGTTTCCACGTGTCCAGCCTGTTCGCGATCCTGTGGTTCATCACGGCCACCCTCTGGTTCACCACTGCCACCCTCTGGTTCATCACAGCACCCTCTGGTTCATCACAGCACCCTCTGGTTCACCACTGCCACCCTCTGGTTCTCCACTGCCACCCTCTGGTTCACCACTGTCACACTTTGGTTCACCACTGTCACCCTCTGGTCCATCACTGCCACCCTCTGGTTCACCACTGCCATCCTCTGGTTCATCACTGTCACCCTCTGGTTCATCACTGCCACCCTCTGGTTCACCATTGCCACCCTCTGGTTCACCACTGCCACCCTCTGGTTCATCACAGCACCCTCTGATTCATCACAGCACCCTCTGGTTCACCACTACCACCCACTGATTCATCACTGCTACCCTCTGGTTCACCACTGCCACACTCTGGTTCACCACTGTCACCCTCTGGTTCATCACTGCCACCCTCTGGTTCACCACTGCCACCCTCTGGTTCATCACTGTCACCCTCTGGTTCATCACTGCCACCATCTGTTTCACCGCTGCCACCCTCTGTTTCACCACTGCCACCCTCTGGTTCTTCACAGCACCCTCTGGTTCATCACAGCACCCTGTGGTTCATCACTGCCACCCTCTGGTTCATCACTGCCACCCTCTGGTTCATCACTGCCACCCTCTGGTTCACCACTGCCACCCTCCGGTTCACCACTGCCACCCTCTAGTTCACCACCGCCACCCTCTGGTTCATCACAGCACCCTCTGGTTCATCACAGCACCCTCTGGTTCACCATTGCCACCCTCTGGTTCACCACTGCCACCCTCTGGTTCATCACTGTCACCCTTTGGTTCATCACAGCACCCTCTGGTTCACCACTGCCACCCTCTAGTTCATTACTGTCACACTCTGGTTCATCACTGCCACCCTCTGGTTCATCACTGCCACCCTCTGGCTCACCACTGCCACCCTCTGGTTCACTACTGTCACCCTCTGGTTCATCACTGCCACCCTCTGGTTCATCACAACATCCTCTGGTTCACCACTGCCACCCTCTGGTTCACCACTGCCACCCTCTGGTTCATCACTGTCACCCTTTGGCTCATCACAGTACCCTCTGGTTCATCACTGCCACCCTCTGGTTCATCACAGCACCCTCTGGTTCACCACTGCCACCCTCTGGTTCACCACTGCCACCCTCTGGTTCATCACTGTCACCCTCTGGTTCATCACTGCCACCCTCTGGTTCACCAGTGCCACCCTCTGGTTCACCACAGCACCCTCTGGTTCACCACTGCCACCCTCTGGTTCACCACTGCACCCTCTGGTTCATCACTGCCACCCTCTGGTTCACCACTGCCACCCTCTGGTTCATCACAGCACGCTCTGGTTCACCACTGCATCTTCTGGTTCATCACAGCACCCTCTGGTTCACCACTGCACCTTCTGGTTCATCGCAGCACCCTCTGGTTCACCACTGTAGATCATGGGGAGAAAGCACACCTGGCCAGCCTCAACCTAGACTAATTAATTTGGGGCTTAATATGTTACTGAATTTGAGCTTCAAGTCCGGCACCTGCTTCCTTATCTGTAAGTGCTTCCTGTTGCAGTTTAATTTTTGTGAAAGGAGCATTGTGCCAAACTTGTAACTATTACTGACTCTGCTTCAAGGGTCAGAGCAGGGTCAGAGAATAGTTGCAAGTAGGCAACGAACTCTGGAGGCGCCACTCAGGAAGTACTTACAGGGTCACAGCAGGCAGGTGCCCAAGTTGAAGTTTATTTCTTTGTAACCATTTTGTAAATGATTTTTCAGCAATTTCGCGGGATTCGCATATCACGAAATTGCAGAAAATCTGCAAATTCCGCGAGCGGAACGAATTTTCCGCCCACACTTACTGAGGATGCCAAAGGGGCAGGGTCACAGTCTCCCACAGAGCACACCCACACAAGTTACAGACGCCGCAGGGAAAGGGCAGCCAGTCCTCATTCTCAGGGCGAAGATGAAAGTGTTCACTGGGCTTGAAGGGAACATGTTGAAGGTCCAGCGCCTGCAAGGAAGAGCAATTAGGTCAGTGCAGCGGGAGATGGCACACATGAATGCCCACATGCACCATATTGAGAAGGTCATCAGTTCCATCAACACTCCCATGGCTGAGGGCATGCGGGACATGTTCGAGGCTTTGAGGCTGCTGTGCAGCAAATTAGATGAGGACCGCCTGTCGAGGAGCAGGGAGAGGCAGAAACTTGATAATTACACCAAGGTAGTAAACCGCCTCTCCACTGCCACATCTCTGCTGTGGTGGCGCTCGGTGGCCATGCAGGAGCAGATGGCACACTGCAGCTGTGATGTGGCAAGGGGGCTGGTCAAAGTGACCAGCGCACTTGAAGTGCTACAAACTGACAAGGTGGCCACTCCAGGTGATGGGGTGAAAGTGAAGAGGCTACTAGACGCAGTAGCATCATGCCCCCTCCCACAGAGTCCAGGAGGCGCAGCGAATGCCACAGCACTGCCACTGGACAGACTGGCAGTGCGGACAGTAGTGTGAAGGAACACGGCAGAGCAGTGCATGGGCACAGGAAGTAGAGCCAGCCATAACATGTTTTTTTTAAATCTTTTATTTTCCCAGTTTTGCATACAGGAATAGGAAAATCATGGCATTTAAAAGTGCATAATTGATGATATAAACAAAGCAAATACGACAGTTCAATTATAACCATTAACATGTCGACGCAGGGGTGTCATGGATCGCAGATGTACCAATAACAAAGGTCCTGGTTGTTACTACTCATTGATGTTCAATACTACAATTCGGTGCGGCTCACCGGAACAAGGACATGTGTACTATAGTGTACTCTTCTTCTGTTAAGAGTAAATATAGTTGTGCTATTCTGTTCCATATTTCACTGAAAATGTCTACCTTCTCAGGAATGTGGCAATGAGGATTGTAGGGTTCTGGGTACTGTTAAACTTGATCAGATTACTCTTTAGTTTCTCTGTGTATAGGGCCTAGTAATATCTAAGTTGGATTAGAATATCCCTGTTTCCCCTTTTCATGATACTTTAACCAGAATAGACTATATATTTGTCTCACATTCTTTAACACTTTGCTTAAACTCCTTACACATGGGTTCTATTTTCATAACTGATGTGCACATGTCATAACTTGTTTTGAAACACTTTTGGATCCTCATAAATATAATCAAGGGCACTTTAATAACTTTTTCCTATCTTTTTAAAAACATATTTTATTGATTTTTGCATATGAAAGAGTAAACCAGAAGACATTATATTTTATGCATACATGTCATCACATAAACGTTCACAAGAATGACGTTACAGTCTGATAGCAAAGTAGTGCTCATATACATAACTGATCAGCAGTTAACGTCAAACAAGTGTATATAGCTCTATTCCTAGAGTGCTTTGCAGACGGTATTCCATATGATCCAACTTTGTGGGCTACTTAATATTATACAAGTAAGTAATATAACAATCCCTTGTGGTTGCTTCTCTTTTTTTTAAAAACTACTAGCAAACTACGTCTATGCCCCCCCCCTGCAGACTCAGCCAAAGTACCACACCCTCAGTGTGTCCACTGTAATTCCGTATGTCCATAGAAATCCAAATCCTCCCACAGTAACAGTAAATTACTTTGTATAATAAAGACATATTACAGCCCATCCTCTTTCCAGCGGTTCATTGAAAGACTTGAGGTGGAAATATGTATTCCGTTAGTACCTTTGCATATCAACAGCAACAAATTCTTCTAACAACATATTTCAGGCCATAGACATTGGCTTTTTCAGCAATCTCCTGTGTTCTTCTCTCTGCAGCTCAGTACCCTCCACCCTGTCCCATCTAACCATTTCATCGTGCCATTCCTTAATGATGTTTCTTTAGCGGTCTTCCACCGCATGGAAATGTTGCACTTAGCTAGTAAAAGGGCAAGATTAGCAAATGTGTTAACTGGGTTTCCCTTCTTCCCTTTTGTACCCAACCCTAATAGGGAGTACTCCATTAAGTCATTGTTCCACACTGGGGCGATATGCTTCAGTATCATACTTACGGATGCCCAATAGTGTCGTAGTCTCGGGCAGCTCCATTGCATATGTATTAGACCCGGATCTGGTAAATGACAGCGTGGGCAACTGTCCGCTGCGTCTGGAAACATGGAACTCAGTCTGCGTTGAATCAGATAAGCCCTGTGTAGGAGCATAAGCTGCATACTTTTGAATGTAGGATTTCTAGATACCTTTTTCGGATATCCCAACGTGGAATTCCACATTTTATCAGTAAGCGCGCCCCCCACATCCCTGTCCTATTTGCTGCGGAGAGGTTGGTGCGGCACAGCTGCTATCGCACGAATCCCTCTATAAACCCACTTCATCAGATGACTCCCATTCCCCATTAAATATTGCATAGTGAGCAGGGCATGCGTTTCTGGTTCTAGCCCCTCTGGGCCCCAAGTGGTGCGTATGTATCAAGAAATACTAGCATGTAAAAGGAACGATGTAGGTGGCAATCCATGTTCTTGAAAAAAGACGTCATGGGGCATTAGGGTACCATCCAAAAAGAACATACCAATCGTGTTCACTCCCGCGTCTTCCCAAGCCAACAGTCGTCGGCTAGTAACAGTACCCGACTGGGAGGGAATTCCCAAAAGGGGAATTGTAGGAGCATATGAGGCCATCCTTTTGGTGTATCCAGTACAACAAATGCAATTCACTATAAGTGAGGTGCGGTTGAAGGGATTAAGGGTGGGCGCAAAATCCGTTCCGCTCGCGGATTTTCAGCAATTTTGCGATCCGCAAATCTCGCAAAATTGCCGATTTGTTTTTTTTTGCAGTAGATACTATCAACATGGTGGCATCTTTGTGGATAAATATGCAGGCAGGATTCACTCTGGCATGATGCTCCTGTCACAAAAATTAAACCTCAACAGGAAGCACTTATAGATTAAAAATAAAGCAGGTGCCCGAGTTGAAGCTCAAATTCAGTCACGCATTATAATCAGCCCAAACAACCAGTGAGCACGGTGTAGGCTAGGCAGGTGTGCTTCCTCCCCATATCTACCGTCTACAATTAGATGTAATCCTTGATGGAGATCTTTGCATCCACAAGTTTCTCTAGCGCAATCCCTGTGTTCTTGCTGTAACATGAGGCTGCTTTCTCCTCATCTGGTGCTCTCATCGGTCTCTGACCCTTTATAAACAAGAGGCATCTGAACTCGCATAGAAGCCCCGCCCATTTGGCCCCGCCACACACACACACTAGGGTATGCAACTTCTTCCCACCCTTTCCTCACTATCATGGACAGCTCACTCGAGGGATCTCGGTGCCTGTCGGCGCAGTGGCAAAGTTACAGATGCATGTGGTCACTGGAGACAACTTTTCTGAGCCTTTACACAGCTGTAGTGTAGCAAAAGCACTATACATTTACTCAACGAGGTACCACTTACTGATTAGCCAGTGGAAAGTACTCCAGTTGAGTAGAGGTATGGCACAACAGGTGGCATCATCGTGGATAAATATGCAGACAGGATTCATCCTGGCACAATGCTCCTGTCACAAAAATTAAACCTCAACAGGAAGCACTTACAGATATAAATAAATCAGGTGCCCAAGATGAAGCTCAAATTCAGTCACACATTATAACCAGCCCAAACAACCAGTGAGCACGGTCGAGGCAAGGCAGGTGTGCTTCCTCCCCATATCTACTGTCTACAATTAGCTGTAATCCTTGATGGAGATCTTTGAATCCATGAGTTTCTCTAGCGCAATCCCCTTGTACTTCCTGTGAACAGGAGGCTGCTTTCTCCTCATCTGGTGCTCTGATCGGTCTCTGACCCTTTATAAACAAGAAGCATGTGAACTCACATAGAAGCCTCGCCCGTTTGGCCCCGCCCCACACACACTAGGGTGTGCAACTTCTTCCCGCACTTTCCTCACTATGATGGACAGCTCACTCGAGGGACCTCGGTGCCTGTCGGTGCGGTGGCAAAGTTACAGACACACCTGGTCATTCCGTCATGGTCACATTATGTAAATCCGCGAGTTCGCGGATTTTCGCGCAAACTCGTGGATTTTTGCAGTTGGCTTGCATAACAATACGCCTTCAGATCCGGGACCCCCATTCCATTTTAGTAATTCCAATACGCCTACGGCCTGCTCCCCAGATCAGTTCAATTAATAAGGACGTCAAAAATGTAAATATCTGCGCTGGGACAATTATTGGCAAGTTAATAAAAAATTATAACACCCTAGGGAGCATCACCATTTTGGCGATAGCCACCCTACCCGCTACTGATATGGGCAGGGAAGTCCAGAATCCTATTTGGGTTTGAGTGCAGTTATAGTGCGGTTTAGGTTACCATCTAGCAGGTCTATTGTGTCCCTATATGTCTGGATTCCTAGATATCTGAAAGTATCAGGTGCTATCTGAAATTTCCACTTCCAAAAGCAAAGGCAACCGCTACATGTGTTATCAGTGAAAAAAATAGGCATAGGACTTGTTTTCATTGATCAAGAGACCTGATAATCTCTGGAACGTGTCAAAGGTAGAGGGAATGGGTTCTGAATTCTCATCAAGGTTTTTTAAATATAATATTAGGTCATCCGCATATGCAGAGACGATATGCGTACTGAGTCCCATTACAATTCCCATGTGTCCCGTCGTATTCCGGAGTTTATGTAAGAAAGCTCCAAAGCTAAAATAAATAATAATGGTGAAAGAGGACATTCCTGTCTGGTAACCCGAGCAACACTGTACTGCTGTGAGATGTGCTGTCCCATACGTGCTCGCGCTGTCGGGTTCAAATACATCAGCCGCACCAACTATGTATATGTTGCTGGTATGCCAAACCTTTAAAGGGTATAAAACATATAATGGCAGTGCAGGGAGTCAAAAGCTTGCATCCCCTTGCCTTGTCTGTTGTCGGCGTGCATGTCAGGATTTGGTGCAACCTCCTAATATTAAGCGCTGTGCTTTTGCCCAGCACGAATCTGCATTGATCAGTGTGTATCAACTGCGGTATATACTGACAAAGTTTATTCACCAACAATTTACGCACCAGCATCCAACGATGTCTAATATAGCCGTTGTAAGTGAGGTACCAGCAAATCAGAGTAGGTTGCATAAAATTTGATAGGAAGACCATCACTCCCTGGTGCTTTATTGCGAAGCAGATCTTTGATCGCCCGCCATATTTCCATGCTAGTTACCGGCAGTTCTAGTTCCTCTTTGTGGTTTTTCAATAATTGTGGGAGCTGCAGGTCATCAAAGAAGGGCTCAAAATCCACGTCTTTAAAGTCTGTTGGTTTCTCATATAATTTCTCATAGTAGCTTTTAAAAGCAGTGTTTATTTCTAGCTGGGTACTAAGAACTTCTACAATAGGGGAAACCGGCGGGGGCATCTTTAATAATTTTAGCAAGAAGGAGGCCAGCTCTATTAGCTGTGACATGTTGTTTCTGAGTGTAAAGGCAATAGTCTAGTATACGTAGGTCTTCTAAAAGTTCGGAATATTTTATATGGGCTTCTTGTAGTTGTGCCCGTTGTGTATAGTTCTGTGAAGTTTACTGTTCTGATCTACTCAATCAGTTTTCGACCTGTCAGTTGTTCAATGAGAGCGAGCAGTGCTCCCGCTTTCGTACTAATCACTACCCCCTTTATTACAGTCTTAAAGGCATCCAACTCAATTTGACGCATGCTCGCTGTATCCGCATTGTCAGAAAAATAATTGTCTATGGCTGTGGATAGTGTGCTACGAAAGACCAAGTGCTAGATGTAGGTAATCCAGAAATACCGAGTCCTTAATAGCGAATTTTACCGATTCGTTATTAAGAACTCGGTATTCCATTTGTACGTAATGATTCGGTAAAAATTACTGATTCGGTAAAAATCGCTAAAAAATAGCGATTCGGAATGAATCGGTAAAACAATTGGTAATTGTGGAATCATCCAATCCTGTGCATCATCATTACCTCCCAAACAGGAAGTGGCCACACCCATGCAGCTGCACTGAACCTGGAGCTGACTGTGAGGCAGGGAGCAGAGCAGAGAATCCAGGAGCAAACCAACTGATTTTTGCAACCAATGGCCAACCAGGAGAGCGAGAAGGAGGCTGCTGAAAGAAAAAGGAAACACAAATTTAGTGAGAGGGAGCTGGAGGTCCTCATTGAGGATGTGACCAAGGACCACGAGAAATTATTCAGAAAACAGTCCCTGCACGTGCCAGAGTCACAGAAAAGACAGATCGGGCTTGCCATACAGGAAAAAGAATCGGAGTCACCCAGCGCTCCATTGAGCACCTGAAAAAAAGATGGTATGACCTAAGGAAGACAGCTCAGGCGAGAATGGCAGAGAGGCAGAAGCAGGCCGCCCATACAGGTGGAGGGAGAAACACAGCACCTGCACCAACTGCTCTTGAACTCCTTGTTGAGTCCACCCTCCAGCCGGAGAGTGTGAGTGGGACTGGCGATGCAGACAGCTCAGCCAGAGCTGCCAACAAACAAGGTAAGATGCATTCACAGCATGCTGTGCCCCCCACTCTCTACCCCCAATCCCCAAAGAGGCATAGGGACCCCAGTCCAGTACATGTTTTATTTAAAACCTGCAATGCATTATGGGAGATGTAGTCAGGAGTAACACATGTCAGAACAGTCAGTCCACTGAACCCAACGGCATGTGACACCAATTAGCAAATAGCAAGCAGAGGACAGTCAGTGTGATTGGCAGGCATGAAATTTATTACAATGCAAATGCTGCCAGATAAGTGTGCATATGTACATTCTGTCTTCACAGGCGAGCCATCTCACAGGGCAGCTGAGGGGGGCAAAGCAAAGGCACCCAGGACCGAGAGGAGACAGGAGGAGGAGATCCAGGTGCCTGCTGGGCACACCACCCACCCACCACCACCACCATCATCATCACCATCACCACCATCACCACTGCCACCATCCACGCCACCAGCACCGAGAGGCAGGAGGCATCCAGTGGCCACCCTCCAGCCGATGGAGGTGTCCGAGGAGGACAGCACAGGAGGACAACAGTCCCAGGTGGCTGAGGATTAAGTATGGGTGAAATTTGCGAATTCGCGCCAAATCGTAACCGCGATTCGCAAATTTCACAAATTCCGCAAACTCACTGATTTTTTTTTTGCCAGTTCGCGATGGTTTTTTATAAGTTCGGGAACGCAAACTTACTTGTGTGGTCGCAACGGTCACGACCATGTTGTTTCCACGTGTCCAGCCTGTTTGCGATCCTGTGGTTCATCACGGCCACCCTCTGGTTCACCACTGCCACCCTCTGGTTCATCACAGCACCCTCTGGTTCATCACAGCACCCTCTGGTTCACCACTGCCACCCTCTGGTTCTCCACTGCCACCCTCTGGTTCACCACTGTCACACTTTGGTTCACCACTGTCACCCTCTGGTCCATCACTGCCACCCTCTGGTTCACCACTGCCATCCTCTGGTTCATCACTGTCACCCTCTGGTTCATCACTGCCACCCTCTGGTTCACCATTGCCACCCTCTGGTTCACCACTGCCACCCTCTGGTTCATCACAGCACCCTCTGATTCATCACAGCACCCTCTGGTTCACCACTACCACCCACTGATTCATCACTGCTACCCTCTGGTTCACCACTGCCACCCTCTGGTTCACCACTGCCACCCTCCGGTTCACCACTGCCACCCTCTGGTTCATCACAGCACCCTCCGGTTCATCACAGCACCCTCTGGTTCACCACTGCCACCCTCTGGTTCACCACTGCCACCCTCTAGTTCACCACCGCCACCCTCTGGTTCATCACAGCACCCTCTGGTTCATCACAGCACCCTCTGGTTCACCATTGCCACCCTCTGGTTCACCACTGCCACCCTCTGGTTCATCACTGTCAACCTTTGGTTCATCACAGCACCCTCTGGTTCACCACTGCCACCCTCTAGTTCATTACTGTCACACTCTGGTTCATCACTGCCACCCTCTGGTTCATCACTGCCACCCTCTGGCTCACCACTGCCACCCTCTGGTTCACTACTGTCACCCTCTGGTTCATCACTGCCACCCTCTGGTTCATCACAACATCCTCTGGTTCACCACTGCCACCCTCTGGTTCACCACTGCCACCCTCTGGTTCATCACTGTCACCCTTTGGCTCATCACAGTACCCTCTGGTTCATCACTGCCACCCTCTGGTTCATCACAGCACCCTCTGGTTCACCACTGCCACCCTCTGGTTCACCACTGCCACCCTCTGGTTCATCACTGTCACCCTCTGGTTCATCACTGCCACCCTCTGGTTCACCAGTGCCACCCTCTGGTTCACCACAGCACCCTCTGGTTCACCACTGCCACCCTCTGGTTCACCACTGCACCCTCTGGTTCATCACTGCCACCCTCTGGTTCACCACTGCCACCCTCTGGTTCATCACAGCACGCTCTGGTTCACCACTGCATCTTCTGGTTCATCACAGCACTCTCTGGTTCACCACTGCACCTTCTGGTTCATCGCAGCACCCTCTGGTTCACCACTGTAGATCATGGGGAGAAAGCACACCTGGCCAGCCTCAACCTAGACAAATTAATTTGGGGCTTAATATGTTACTGAATTTGAGCTTCAAGTCCGGCACCTGCTTCCTTATCTGTAAGTGCTTCCTGTTGCAGTTTAATTTTTGTGAAAGGAGCATTGTGCCAAACTTGTAACTATTACTGACTCTGCTTCAAGGGTCAGAGCAGGGTCAGAGAATAGTTGCAAGTAGGCAACGAACTCTGGAGGCGCCACTCAGGAAGTACTTACAGGGTCACAGCAGGCAGGTGCCCAAGTTGAAGTTTATTTCTTTGTAACCATTTTGTAAATGATTTTTCAGCAATTTCGCGGGATTCGCATATCACGAAATTGCAGAAAATCCGCAAATTCCGCGAGCGGAACGAATTTTCCGCCCACACTTACTGAGGATGCCAAAGGGGCAGGGTCACAGTCTCCCACAGAGCACACCCACACAAGTTACAGACGCCGCAGGGAAAGGGCAGCCAGTCCTCATTCTCAGGGCGAAGATGAAAGTGTTCACTGGGCTTGAAGGGAACATGTTGAAGGTCCAGCGCCTGCAAGGAAGAGCAATTAGGTCAGTGCAGCGGGAGATGGCACACATGAATGCCCACATGCACCATATTGAGAAGGTCATCAGTTCCATCAACACTCCCATGGCTGAGGGCATGCGGGACATGTTCGAGGCTGTGAGGCTGCTGTGCAGCAAATTAGATGAGGACCGCCTGTCGAGGAGCAGGGAGAGGCAGAAACTTGATAATTACACCAAGGTAGTAAACCGCCTCTCCACTGCCACATCTCTGCTGTGGCGGCGCTCGGTGGCCATGCAGGAGCAGATGGCACACTGCAGCTGTGATGTGGCAAGGGGGCTGGTCAAAGTGACCAGCGCACTTGAAGTGCTACAAACTGACAAGGTGGCCACTCCAGGTGATGGGGGTGAAAGTGAAGAGGCTACTAGACGCAGTAGCATCATGCCCCCTCCCACAGAGTCCAGGAGGCGCAGCGAATGCCACAGCACTGCCACTGGACAGACTGGCAGTGCGGACAGTAGTGTGAAGGAACACGGCAGTGCAGTGCATGGGCACAGGAAGTAGAGCCAGCCATAACATGTTTTTTTTTAATCTTTTATTTTCCCAGTTTTGCATACAGGAATAGGAAAATCATGGCATTTAAAAGTGCATAATTGATGATATAAACAAAGCAAATACGACAGTTCAATTATAACCATTAACATGTCGACGCAGGGGTGTCATGGATCGCAGATGTACCAATAACAAAGGTCCTGGTTGTTACTACTCATTGATGTTCAATACTACAATTCGGTGCGGCTCACCGGAACAAGGACATGTGTACTATAGTGTACTCTTCTTCTGTTAAGAGTAAATATAGTTGTGCTATTCTGTTCCATATTTCACTGAAAATGTCTACCTTCTCAGGAATGTGGCAATGAGGATTGTAGGGTTCTGGGTACTGTTAAACTTGATCAGATTACTCTTTAGTTTCTCTGTGTATAGGGCCTAGTAATATCTAAGTTGGATTAGAATATCCCTGTTTCCCCTTTTCATGATACTTTAACCAGAATAGACTATATATTTGTCTCACATTCTTTAACACTTTGCTTAAACTCCTTACACATGGGTTCTATTTTCATAACTGATGTGCACATGTCATAACTTGTTTTGAAACACTTTTGGATCCTCATAAATATAATCAAGGGCACTTTAATAACTTTTTCCTATCTTTTTAAAAACATATTTTATTGATTTTTGCATATGAAAGAGTAAACCAGAAGACATTATATTTTATGCATACATGTCATCACATAAACGTTCACAAGAATGACGTTACAGTCTGATAGCAAAGTAGTGCTCATATACATAACTGATCAGCAGTTAACGTCAAACAAGTGTATATAGCTCTATTCCTAGAGTGCTTTGCAGACGGTATTCCATATGATCCAACTTTGTGGGCTACTTAATATTATACAAGTAAGTAATATAACAATCCCTTGTGGTTGCTTCTCTTTTTTAAAAAACTACTAGCAAACTACGTCTATGCCCCCCCCCTGCAGACTCAGCCAAAGTACCACACCCTCAGTGTGTCCACTGTAATTCCGTATGTCCATAGAAATCCAAATCCTCCCACAGTAACAGTAAATTACTTTGTATAATAAAGACATATTACAGCCCATCCTCTTTCCAGCGGTTCATTGAAAGACTTGAGGTGGAAATATGTATTCCGTTAGTACCTTTGCATATCAACAGCAACAAATTCTTCTAACAACATATTTCAGTCCATAGACATTGGCTTTTTCAGCAATCTCCTGTGTTCTTCTCTCTGCAGCTCAGTACCCTCCACCCTGTCCCATCTAACCATTTCATCGTGCCATTCCTTAATGATGTTTCTTTAGCGGTCTTCCACCGCATGGAAATGTTGCACTTAGCTAGTAAAAGGGCAAGATTAGCAAATGTGTTAACTGGGTTTCCCTTCTTCCCTTTTGTACCCAACCCTAATAGGGAGTACTCCATTAAGTCATTGTTCCACACTGGGGCGATATCCTTCAGTATCATACTTACGGATGCCCAATAGTGTCGTAGTCTCGGGCAGCTCCATTGCATATGTATTAGACCCGGATCTGGTAAATGACAGCGTGGGCAACTGTCCGCTACGTCTGGAAACATGGAACTCAGTCTGCGTTGAATCAGATAAGCCCTGTGTAGGAGCATAAGCTGCATACATTTGAATGTAGGATTTCTAGATACCTTTTTCGGATATCCCAACGTGGAATTCCACATTTTATCAGTAAGCGCGCCCCCCACATCCCTGTCCTATTTGCTGCGGAGAGGTTGGTGCGGCACAGCTGCTATCGCACGAATCCCTCTATAAACCCACTTCATCAGATGACTCCCATTCCCCATTAAATATTGCATAGTGAGCAGGGCATGCGTTTCTGGTTCTAGCCCCTCTGGGCCCCAAGTGGTGCGTATGTATCAAGAAATACTAGCATGTAAAAGGAACGATGTAGGTGGCAATCCATGTTCTTGAAAAAATACGTCATGGGGCATTAGGGTACCATCCAAAAAGAACATACCAATCGTGTTCACTCCCGCGTCTTCCCAAGCCAACAGTCGTCGGCTAGTAACAGTACCCGACTGGGAGGGAATTCCCAAAAGGGGAATTGTAGGAGCATATGAGGCCATCCTTTTGGTGTATCCAGTACAACAAATGCAATTCACTATAAGTGAGGTGCGGTTGAAGGGATTAAGGGTGGGCGCAAAATCCGTTCCGCTCGCGGATTTTCAGCAATTTTGCGATCCGCAAATCTCGCAAAATTGCCGATTTGTTTTTTTTTGCAGTAGATACTATCAACATGGTGGCATCTTTGTGGATAAATATGCAGGCAGGATTCACTCTGGCATGATGCTCCTGTCACAAAAATTAAACCTCAACAGGAAGCACTTATAGATTAAAAATAAAGCAGGTGCCCGAGTTGAAGCTCAAATTCAGTCACGCATTATAATCAGCCCAAACAACCAGTGAGCACGGTGTAGGCTAGGCAGGTGTGCTTCCTCCCCATATCTACCGTCTACAATTAGATGTAATCCTTGATGGAGATCTTTGCATCCACAAGTTTCTCTAGCGCAATCCCTGTGTTCTTGCTGTAACATGAGGCTGCTTTCTCCTCATCTGGTGCTGTCATCGGTCTCTGACCCTTTATAAACAAGAGGCATCTGAACTCGCATAGAAGCCCCGCCCATTTGGCCCCGCCACACACACACACTAGGGTGTGCAACTTCTTCCCACCCTTTCCTCACAATCATGGACAGCTCACTCGAGGGATCTCGGTGTCTGTCGGCGCAGTGGCAAAGTTACAGATGCATGTGGTCACTGGAGACAACTTTTCTGAGCCTTTACACAGCTGTAGTGTAGCAAAAGCACTATACATTTACTCAACGAGGTACCACTTACTGATTAGCCAGTGGAAAGTACTCCAGTTGAGTAGAGGTATGGCACAACAGGTGGCATCATCGTGGATAAATATGCAGACAGGATTCATCCTGGCACAATGCTCCTGTCACAAAAATTAAACCTCAACAGGAAGCACTTACAGATATAAATAAATCAGGTGCCCAAGATGAAGCTCAAATTCAGTCACACATTATAACCAGCCCAAACAACCAGTGAGCATGGTCGAGGCAAGGCAGGTGTGCTTCCTCCCCATATCTACTGTCTACAATTAGATGTAATCCTTGATGGAGATCTTTGAATCCATGAGTTTCTCTAGCGCAATCCCCTTGTACTTCCTGTGAACAGGAGGCTGCTTTCTCCTCATCTGGTGCTCTGATCGGTCTCTGACCCTTTATAAACAAGAAGCATGTGAACTCACATAGAAGCCTCGCCCGTTTGGCCCCGCCCCACACACACTAGGGTGTGCAACTTCTTCCCGCACTTTCCTCACTATGATGGACAGCTCACTCGAGGGACCTCGGCGCCTGTCGGTGCGGTGGCAAAGTTACAGACACACCTGGTCATTCCGTCATGGTCACATTATGTAAATCCGCGAGTTCGCGGATTTTCGCGCAAACTCGTGGATTTTTGCAGTTGGCTTGCATAACAATACGCCTTCAGATCCGGGACCCCCATTCAATTTTAGTAATTCCAATACGCCTACGGCCTGCTCCCCAGATCAGTTCAATTAATAAGGACGTCAAAAATGTAAATATCTGCGCTGGGACAATTATTGGCAAGTTAATAAAAAATTATAACACCCTAGGGAGCATCACCATTTTGGCGATAGCCACCCTACCCGCCACTGATATGGGCAGGGAAGTCCAGAATCCTATTTGGGTTTGAGCGCAGTTATAGTGCGGTTTAGGTTACCATCTAGCAGGTCTATTGTGTCCCTATATGTCTGGATTCCTAGATATCTGAAAGTATCAGGTGCTATCTGAAATTTCCACTTCCAAAAGCAAAGGCAACCGCTACATGTGTTATCAGTGAAAAAAATAGGCATAGGACTTGTTTTCATTGATCAAGAGACCTGATAATCTCTGGAACGTGTCAAAGGTAGAGGGAATGGGTTCTGAATTCTCATCAAGGTTTTTTAAATATAATATTAGGTCATCCGCATATGCAGAGACGATATGCGTACTGAGTCCCATTACAATTCCTATGTGTCCCGTCGTATTCCGGAGTTTATGTAAGAAAGCTCCAAAGCTAAAATAAATAATAATGGTGAAAGAGGACATTCCTGTCTGGTAACCCGAGCAACACTGTACTGCTGTGAGATGTGCTGTCCCATACGTGCTCGCGCTGTCGGGTTCAAATACATCAGCCGCACCAACTATGTATATGTTGCTGGTATGCCAAACCTTTAAAGGGTATAAAACATATAATGGCAGTGCAGGGAGTCAAAAGCTTGCATCCCCTTGCCTTGTCTGTTGTCGGCGTGCATGTCAGGATTTGGTGCAACCTCCTAATATTAAGCGCTGTGCTTTTGCCCGGCACGAATCTGCATTGATCAGTGTGTATCAACTGCGGTATATACTGACAAAGTTTATTCACCAACAATTTACGCACCAGCATCCAACGATGTCTAATACAGCCGTTGTAAGTGAGGTACCAGCAAATCAGAGTAGGTTGCATAAAATTTGATAGGAAGACCATCACTCCCTGGTGCTTTATTGCGAAGCAGATCTTTGATCGCCCGCCATATTT
Source organism: Lissotriton helveticus (assembly GCF_964261635.1). NCBI lineage: Eukaryota > Metazoa > Chordata > Amphibia > Caudata > Salamandridae > Lissotriton > Lissotriton helveticus. The sequence goes on from NC_136068.1 coordinate 1,107,709,991, forward strand.
CCATGCTAGTTACCGGCAGTTCTAGTTCCTCTTTGTGGTTTTTCAATAATTGTGGGAGCTGCAGGTCATCAAAGAAGGGCTCAAAATCCACGTCTTTAAAGTCTGTTGGTTTCTCATATAATTTCTCATAGTAGCTTTTAAAAGCAGTGTTTATTTCTAGCTGGGTACTAAGAACTTCTAGAATAGGGGAAACCGGCGGGGGCATCTTTAATGATTTTAGCAAGAAGGAGGCCAGCTCTATTAGCTGTGACATGTTGTTTCTGAGTGTAAAGGCGATAGTCTAGTATACGTAGGTCTTCTAAAAGTTCGGAATATTTTATATGGGCTTCTTGTAGTTGTGCCCGTTGTGTATAGTTCTGTGAAGTTTACTGTTCTGATCTACTCAATCAGTTTTCGACCTGTCAGTTGTTCAATGAGAGCGAGCAGTGCTCCCGCTTTCGTACTAATCACTACCCCCTTTATTACAGTCTTAAAGGCATCCAACTCAATTTGACGCATGCTCGCTGTATCCGCATTGTCAGAAAAATAATTGTCTATGGCTGTGGATAGTGTGCTACGAAAGACCAAGTGCTAGATGTAGGTAATCCAGAAATACCGAGTCCTTAATAGCGAATTTTACCGATTCGTTATTAAGAACTCGGTATTCCATTTGTACGTAATGATTCGGTAAAAATTACTGATTTGGTAAAAATCGCTAAAAAATAGCGATTCTGAATGAATCGGTAAAACAATTGGTAATTGTGGAATCATCCAATCCTGTGCATCATCATTACCTCCCAAACAGGAAGTGGCCACACCCATGCAGCTGCACTGAACCTGGAGCTGACTGTGAGGCAGGGAGCAGAGCAGAGAATCCAGGAGCAAACCAACTGATTTTTGCAACCAATGGCCAACCAGGAGAGCGAGAAGGAGGCTGCTGAAAGAAAAAGGAAACACAAATTTAGTGAGAGGGAGCTGGAGGTCCTCATTGAGGATGTGACCAAGGACCACGAGAAATTATTCAGAAAACAGTCCCTGCACGTGCCAGAGTCACAGAAAAGACAGATCTGGCTTGCCATACAGGAAAAAGAATCGGAGTCACCCAGTGCTCCATTGAGCACCTGAAAAAAAGATGGTATGACCTAAGGAAGACAGCTCAGGCGAGAATGGCAGAGAGGCAGAAGCAGGCCGCCCGTACAGGTGGAGGGAGGAACACAGCACCTGCACCAACTGCTCTTGAACTCCTTGTTGAGTCCACCCTCCAGCCGGAGAGTGTGAGTGGGACTGGCGATGCAGACAGCTCAGCCAGAGCTGCCAACAAACAAGGTAAGATGCATTCACAGCATGCTGTGCCCCCCACTCTCTACCCCCAATCCCCAAAGAGGCATAGGGACCCCACTCCAGTACATGTTTTATTTAAAACCTGCAATGCATTATGGGAGATGTAGTCAGGAGTAACACATGTCAGAACAGTCAGTCCACTGAACCCAACGGCATGTGACACCAATTAGCAAATAGCAAGCAGAGGACAGTCAGTGTGATTGGCAGGCATGAAATTTATTACAATGCAAATGCTGCCAGATAAGTGTGCATATGTACATTCTGTCTTCACAGGCGAGCCATCTCACAGGGCAGCTGAGGGGGGCAAAGCAAAGGCACCCAGGACCGAGAGGAGACAGGAGGAGGAGATCCAGGTGCCTGCTGGGCACACCACCCACCCACCACCACCACCATCATCATCACCATCACCACCATCACCACTGCCACCATCCACGCCACCAGCACCGAGAGGCAGGAGGCATCCAGTGGCCACCCTCCAGCCGATGGAGGTGTCCGAGGAGGACAGCACAGGAGGACAACAGTCCCAGGTGGCTGAGGATTAAGTATGGGTGAAATTTGCGAATTCGCGCCAAATCGTAACCGCGATTCGCAAATTTCACAAATTCCGCAAACTCGCTGATTTTTTTTTTGCCAGTTCGCGATGGTTTTTTATAAGTTTGGGAACGCAAACTTACTTGTGTGGTCGCAACGGTCACGACCATGTTGTTTCCACGTGTCCAGCCTGTTCGCGATCCTGTGGTTCATCACGGCCACCCTCTGGTTCACCACTGCCACCCTCTGGTTCATCACAGCACCCTCTGGTTCATCACAGCACCCTCTGGTTCACCACTGCCACCCTCTGGTTCTCCACTGCCACCCTCTGGTTCACCACTGTCACACTTTGGTTCACCACTGTCACCCTCTGGTCCATCACTGCCACCCTCTGGTTCACCACTGCCATCCTCTGGTTCATCACTGTCACCCTCTGGTTCATCACTGCCACCCTCTGGTTCACCATTGCCACCCTCTGGTTCACCACTGCCACCCTTTGGTTCATCACAGCACCCTCTGATTCATCACAGCACCCTCTGGTTCACCACTACCACCCACTGATTCATCACTGCTACCCTCTGGTTCACCACTGCCACACTCTGGTTCACCACTGTCACCCTCTGGTTCATCACTGCCACCCTCTGGTTCACCACTGCCACCCTCTGGTTCATCACTGTCACCCTCTGGTTCATCACTGCCACCATCTGTTTCACCACTGCCACCCTCTGTTTCACCACTGCCACCCTCTGGTTCTTCACAGCACCCTCTGGTTCATCACAGCACCCTGTGGTTCATCACTGCCACCCTCTGGTTCATCACTGCCACCCTCTGGTTCATCACTGCCACCCTCTGGTTCACCACTGCCACCCTCCGGTTCACCACTGCCACCCTCTGGTTCATCACAGCACCCTCCGGTTCATCACAGCACCCTCTGGTTCACCACTGCCACCCTCTGGTTCACCACTGCCACCCTCTAGTTCACCACCGCCACCCTCTGGTTCATCACAGCACCCTCTGGTTCATCACAGCACCCTCTGGTTCACCATTGCCACCCTCTGGTTCACCACTGCCACCCTCTAGTTCATTACTGTCACACTCTGGTTCATCACTGCCACCCTCTGGTTCATCACTGCCACCCTCTGGCTCACCACTGCCACCCTCTGGTTCACTACTGTCACCCTCTGGTTCATCACTGCCACCCTCTGGTTCATCACAACATCCTCTGGTTCACCACTGCCACCCTCTGGTTCACCACTGCCACCCTCTAGTTCATCACTGTCACCCTTTGGCTCATCACAGTACCCTCTGGTTCATCACTGCCACCCTCTGGTTCATCACAGCACCCTCTGGTTCACCACTGCCACCCTCTGGTTCACCACTGCCACCCTCTGGTTCATCACTGTCACCCTCTGGTTCATCACTGCCACCCTCTGGTTCACCAGTGCCACCCTCTGGTTCACCACAGCACCCTCTGGTTCACCACTGCCACCCTCTGGTTCACCACTGCACCCTCTGGTTCATCACTGCCACCCTCTGGTTCACCACTGCCACCCTCTGGTTCATCACAGCACGCTCTGGTTCACCACTGCATCTTCTGGTTCATCACAGCACCCTCTGGTTCACCACTGCACCTTCTGGTTGATCGCAGCACCCTCTGGTTCACCACTGTAGATCATGGGGAGAAAGCACACCTGGCCAGCCTCAACCTAGACAAATTAATTTGGGGCTTAATATGTTACTGAATTTGAGCTTCAAGTCCGGCACCTGCTTCCTTATCTGTAAGTGCTTCCTGTTGCAGTTTAATTTTTGTGAAAGGAGCATTGTGCCAAACTTGTAACTATTACTGACTCTGCTTCAAGGGTCAGAGCAGGGTCAGAGAATAGTTGCAAGTAGGCAACGAACTCTGGAGGCGCCACTCAGGAAGTACTTACAGGGTCACAGCAGGCAGGTGCCCAAGTTGAAGTTTATTTCTTTGTAACCATTTTGTAAATGATTTTTCAGCAATTTCGCGGGATTCGCATATCACGAAATTGCAGAAAATCCGCAAATTCCGCGAGCGGAACGAATTTTCCGCCCACACTTACTGAGGATGCCAAAGGGGCAGGGTCACAGTCTCCCACAGAGCACACCCACACAAGTTACAGACGCCGCAGGGAAAGGGCAGCCAGTCCTCATTCTCAGGGCGAAGATGAAAGTGTTCACTGGGCTTGAAGGGAACATGTTGAAGGTCCAGCGCCTGCAAGGAAGAGCAATTAGGTCAGTGCAGCGGGAGATGGCACACATGAATGCCCACATGCACCATATTGAGAAGGTCATCAGTTCCATCAACACTCCCATGGCTGAGGGCATGCGGGACATGTTCGAGGCTGTGAGGCTGCTGTGCAGCAAATTAGATGAGGACCGCCTGTCGAGGAGCAGGGAGAGGCAGAAACTTGATAATTACACCAAGGTAGTAAACCGCCTCTCCACTGCCACATCTCTGCTGTGGCGGCGCTCGGTGGCCATGCAGGAGCAGATGGCACACTGCAGCTGTGATGTGGCAAGGGGGCTGGTCAAAGTGACCAGTGCACTTGAAGTGCTACAAACTGACAAGGTGGCCACTCCAGGTGATGGGGGTGAAAGTGAAGAGGCTACTAGACGCAGTAGCATCATGCCCCCTCCCACAGAGTCCAGGAGGCGCAGCGAATGCCACAGCACTGCCACTGGACAGACTGGCAGTGCGGACAGTAGTGTGAAGGAACACGGCAGTGCAGTGCATGGGCACAGGAAGTAGAGCCAGCCATAACATGTTTTTTTTTAATCTTTTATTTTCCCAGTTTTGCATACAGGAATAGGAAAATCATGGCATTTAAAAGTGCATAATTGATGATATAAACAAAGCAAATACGACAGTTCAATTATAACCATTAACATGTCGACGCAGGGGTGTCATGGATCGCAGATGTACCAATAACAAAGGTCCTGGTTGTTACTACTCATTGATGTTCAATACTACAATTCGGTGCAGCTCACCGGAACAAGGACATGTCATATAACATGACGGCATCATAGGCATAAGCTCAAAAAAGGGGAAACCAAAAGGAAAGGACACAGTGGAAAAGAAAAGCAGAATATTACAGACATGCGCACCTGGAGATGAAGATCCCCGTAGGGTCAATACCATTAATACTTTGCAAATGTTGAGCAGCACGAACCCTAGCTATGTATGCTCTATAAGGGCCCCAAATGTCCAAAGGTCGGGAAGAACACGGGATCAGAGTGTCGTATTCTTCGCACTTAGTATTACAAAATGCAAGACTCCTAAGCCAAGCCTCCAAGGATGGGGATTTCTCACTACCCCACAGGAGAGCAACCTCTCTTTTGGCCAAAAGGAAACCCAATGCCGCAAGTCTTCGTACCGTCGGGAGAAAGGTGGATACGTAGCCCAACAGAGCAGTTCCAGTGTGGGAACCAATTGAATGGAAAGTATGTCGCCTAGAGTGGAGTGTACCAGGGACCAATACTGGTGTATTTTAGGGCATGTCCATGAGAGATGGGCGAAATCAGCGTAAGGAGCCCCACATTTCAGACAATGATGTGACCTATTCGGGTCCATCCTGTGTAAACGTGCCGGTGTGTGATACATCCTACGGAGGAATTTAAAATGAAGGAGTTTGTGCCTACTGTTTAAGGAAACCTCCTTTGTAGCCCTACAGCACTATTCCCATTGATCATCAGTAATAGCTTTACCCAGATCCACCTCCCACGCAGCGCGCACCCTGGAGTCAGCTGAGGGGATGATCTTGTTACATTGTCTATACATTTTGGAATCCAAATGTGCACTGGTAGGTTGTTGTATAAGCAACGTCAGTGCCCCCCACTGACGTTGGTTCCAGCGCTACTGGAAAAGAGGGGAAAGCGGCCCGGAGCATAGATAAAATACGTGTTAATACAAATGTGTCCATAAACGAGCGGTCAGAAAATTGCTTGTCCTCTGAAACAGAAAAAGCATGGCCCTCAGGAAACAGGTCTCCCACTGTGCCAATGTGGAATTTGGACAAGGTCCGCTGAATCAACACCTCCCCAGTTATTGGGAACAAAGAGGGGTGCGGTAGAGGCAGCGATGGTGAGTATAGACGTTCAAGGCCCAACAGTTTGTAAAGTCTACCCCATGCCCAGCAAGTAGTTCAAGTCAGTCAAATGATCTTTATTCGGAGTAAATACATCCATAAAAGTACAGTACAAATTGAACATTAAAAAATCACATATTAAAACAATTAGTACATCGTATTAGTGCAGTTAATAAAACCGATAATTATTGGTACAAAAACATATCATGTAGAGGAGAGCTTCTACAGGTCCAATCTTAAACATACACCCATCAAAAATGTGTGAAGAAATTGTACAAATTATGCAGATTGTGCAAGGAATGCAATTTCACTCTTTACTTCATAGTGAATCCATAGTAGCACGAGAACGAACAGCAGCTTTAAGAAAGCTGCTTACACAAAATATCTCCTCGTCTGACCCTAACAATCGAAAAGTTTGTAATGCCAGATTAAAGTCTCTAAGTTCATATTTGCGACAAAACGGCATTAAATAACGAGTGGTATACAGCCGATAAAAACTACAAAAAAAGAAAAAATTAACCAGGCTTTGTTTACCACCCGTCATACATGGACAGTCCAGCTTATCGAGATGTTTGTTGTATCCCAGAGGAAAATTTAACAGATTTACAGAAGACTCCTATTCCATCTACCTAATGAAGTAAGCAGATATCTCTGTGGTGACACTGATAAGCCAGCATTAGGATCACGAAGGGTAGAATACTTGATAACAGATGTCTTTAAATATTCAAGTCTTGACCGTTCCATATTATAAAGATTGTTCAGGGCCCCTTTAATTTTATTCTTATGAGAATGGTCTATAGTGTTGGTGGAAGTAAATAAAGAGCCATACCCCACACTAGTCAGACTTTTCTCAACTGCATTCAGCCATGGAATTTGGTGGGACCTATCACTTTGTAAACAGTCAGTTATTATGCTGCGTGTTAAAGTGGCCGAGGGGTTAAGGCAAATTTTTAGCCAGAAAAGCACTGGTCTTGAACGAATAAAGTCTTCTATAAAGGGTAAATTAAGTTCTTTATGACAAATATATGTTGCCGCAGAGACAACTCCCCCCAATACCTTTCGGCAAAATATATTTTCCTCAATTTGAATAGGGGTACAATTGGAGTATCCCCACACCTCTGAACCATACGTGGCAATAGGTTGGCATTGAGTACGGTAAATCTTTATAAAGGAGGAGATAACATCTGCATGTCTTGGTTGACGAAGGGAGAGAACCGAATTAATAGATTTTCCAATCTTATTTCTCCCATATGCGACATGTGGTTGCCAAGATCCTGAATTTGAGAAAAGTAATCCCAAATAAGGAAAAGTGCTTGTGCTTTTTAAGATATTTTCTCCGGATTTGATTGTGGTGATGTTATATCTTTTAGGGCCGCAATTCATAATATATGATTTATTAAAATTGGTCGACAAACCCAAGTCGGCCATAAAGGAAACAAAACCTGAGATTAAAATCCTTAAGGCGTTAGGTGTGCGGCCCATTAGCACCGCGTCATCCGCGTACAAAAGGGCGGGGATGGGGGTGCCATTAACAATTGGAACATAATTGGTTAAAGTGCATAGGGTCGTACTCAGCTCATTGATGTACAAAATAAAAAGCAGGGGGGCGAGCACACAGCCCTGTCTGACCCCCCTGCCGATTAAAATGTCTTTGGAGACCTCACCCTCACAATTAATACGGACACGGGCCTTTAAGTCTCTGTGCAAATAAGAGAGAAAATAAACCAAAGAATCGTCTAAACCATATTTAAGGAGTAGTGACCACAAACGTGAACGGTTAACAAAATCAAATGCAGAACTTAAATCCATAAAACCAAAATACAGGGGGGACTTTTTTACAATAGTGTATTTTGCTGTTAGCAGATTCAAGTTCAAGCATTGTTCAACAGTGCCCACTTTAGATCTAAAACCGAGCTGGCATTGGTGTAAAATATCATTTTCGCTGGCCCAGCTACTTATCCTCTTAAAAAGCACCCTCCCAAGAACCTTTAAGGTGTTGTCGATCAGTGATATCGGGCGATAGCAGCCTGGATCTGATCTATCGCCTTTTTTAAATATGGGCACGATAACACTGTTAGACCATGAATCTGGGATGGAGTTATCAGATAAATTATTAAAAAGGTTACAAAGGAGAGGTGCCCAGAGACTAATTTCTGATTTAATTTGATCTATGGATAGACCATCAGGGCCGGGGGCTTTATTGCCCGCGCTCTCAGATATGGCATCCTCAACCTCATATAGTTTAAACCTCAAAGACCTAACAGGGAGAACAATATCAGAGGGTGGCCCTGAAACAGCATAGATTTTGGAGAAGTGCTCGGCCCATGTGTCCCCCGTGATGTTACAGTTAATAGATGTTAAATTGGAGCCAAATGATCTAAGAGCCTTGACCTCCCTCCAAAACCCTGTAGTGTCTTTTAGAACAGCAGTGCGTACAAGAGCCTCCCAATGATCCTTCACTAGTGCTTCAGAGCGGGTACGTAATGTGGACTTATATCTAGCCCTCATTGTTCTTACAAGTACCAGATCTCTAGGTATGGTCTTAATAGCGTCCCTCAGATCTCTGTTAGCCCGTGAGCACGATGAATCAAACCAGCGTGGGTTACTAGATTTTTTAGCCCGTGCTGGTTTAGAGGTCTCTCTTTTGATGGCAGTACAGAGTTCATAGAAGGAGTCAATGATAATATGCCCCGGTTTATCACAGGCCAGGCAATTCATAATTAATGAAGGATGTTTATGAATCACGTTAGCTAGAATGCCCTTGTTGTCCACACCCCTCCATATAACCCTTAACCCATCTATGGATGCTTCCAAGTTTGTTACTCCAGTTACCCTATTAATCTCAACTTGATTGGTCCCATGATTTTTCAGTTGTATTAATAATGGATAATGATCGCTATAAGGAGAGCAAACAACCTCAGCTTTTTCCAGGATGTCGCACAATGTTGGAGAGACAAATATATAATCTATAGTTGAGGTGCTCCCCATACCAATATATGTGGGGGTAGAGACATTATTTCCCTCAGTACCGGCGATTTCCATAGCATTTAATAGAACACGAGGGGCAAGGTGGTCCCTCAATTCTTCTCCGTTCCTACACGTATAATTGCTACGGTACATATGAGCATTGAAGTCTCCACCAATACAAATACCATCAAAAATTCCATGTTTTTGCCCAACAATCACATCATCTATAAAGTTAAACAACATTAAAAAAAATTCATTTGGGTGGGATATAAAATCATTATTATAAAAATTGATTAGACATAGTTTTATCCTGTTGATATATTTCAATGCCATAAAACACTTTGCATTATTCTTAATCAATTTGGTTTGCACACCAGCTTTTATCTTAACCCAAATTGAGAGGCCCCCACTTGCTCGACCCATAGGGGGGGCATTTACAATTTGATTATGGCAACAAAACCCTTCAAGTGTAATTGGGGTGGTGCACCAAGTCTCCTGCATCATTAGTATATCAAACCTTTTGATCCAGTCAGTCCATTCTTTAATTTTCGATTTTGACTTAAGGCCAGCTATATTCCAACTCATGAGAGACAAATCAGGGTTCTGCCCTGGTGTTTCTGTGGTGCATAACAGTTTATTCTCAACAGTAGGTGAGACAACCACGGGAGTCGTTGGTGCTAATTCTTGATTCGCTAGCTCTAATGGCTGGTCAGTTGCCATGATGGGAACTGATTTGGCAACAGGTGGTCAATCCAAGGTATCCAGATCTGATAAAGGTGCAAACCTATTATATAACCCAAAAGGAGAGAGGGCTGGATGTGATGGCTTTTGTGGGGGTCTATAAAAATTACTTAAAGAAAGTGGAATTACAACAGTGGACGGGGCTGGACGTACCATGTTTGTGTTAATGTTGAGCAAAGATCTAACTGTGCCGGGGTTCCTGAAGTTAATGACAATACAGTCACCATGGATATCTTTAAAAAGGGGGCCTACCCACGATACCCTACGTACTGAGACAATCTCATTTGATATGTTATAGCCAACCCCTTTATGCTTTGTCAGCCAGTCAATGCATTTGTTGTTAAGTTGGACCCATGATTCGCCTTGTCCCTCTCTGAGTGGTGGAATGCCTGCCAAGACCAGAACATAAGGGCAGGCGTCAGGGTGTAAGTGCAGAGAAGGTCCCTGATGTTTTATGGGTCTACTGTCCCTAGACAGACTCATATTGCTAGTGCTGGCCGGATTAGACCTTGATCTTGCTGGTATCTGGGAGTCTTTCGGATTACTAGTGATAGGACAGGCACGATGTAAAGTGCTCGGGACATTAGATGTAATTGTTTTTGGTTGTGAACTGTTTACAGCCTTATTGTGTCCATTACTATTTCTATTAGTTCTTCCTGGAGGGATATGTGGTTGGCTAGATGTTTGGGTGCCGTCAGATATAGTGCTAGTACAAGCGGTGGCAGACCCCCCAGTAGATAAGGTGTTGCTCAGTGTCTCCGGGTCTTTTAGCAAACGGTCACCCCTGATCTGATCAAGGACAACAGTACCCTTTCTTTTCGCTTCTTCATTTTTTACCAGATTTTCCAGCCTGTCTAATCTCTTAAAAACATTTTTGAACTGTACTGTCATTTAACTCTCTAAACGTTTAAAAATAGTGTCCACAATAGTCTCTATTAGATTCCCATTTTGTTTAGTTAAGAGGTTGATATCCCCTACTGGAACAGTCTGTGTCCATATTGTGTTGTTATTACCAGTAGGAATGTCAATGCGAGTAGAAGTAACATCAGGATCAGCGGGTTGTGAGTCGAGTATAGAAATTGGTGGCCCACTCGAGAGTTTCTGCTTAGACCACATACTCTGTGGTGTAGGCTGATTCTTGTTACAAATGGGTTGTTTCCGTTTATTTGCAAAATGTTTGGGGGATGCCCTTTTTCGTTTTTCCCCTGCCGGTGTTATACTTCCATTCACCGGATTAGAGGAAATAATAACAGGCTGGGAGTCAATGATTGTAACAGGGACGATTTCGCCCGGGATGGGTTCCTGTGACAGGGCACCGGTGATGGATTTCGTAACCAAAATCACAGGGGAAATAGGAATGTTTGGAGGTGGTAACTGCATAGAGTTAGTATTAGGATTACTCATTGACATTCTCCTTTCAGTATTTGCGATTTCGTTTGACACCATATTTAGGGCATTTTCTAATAGAGTTTCAAAAGAGGGGGGGGAAATGGGAAATCATCAATTACGGGCGTGGTAACAGTGTTTTCCATGTTTAGTTAGTCTTCACTCACCAAACGGGAAATATCAGATGGAATGGCCGGCCGGCCGCTGAAGTCCACTGACGGCCACAGACGGCCCGCCCTCTGCCCGGGCTCAGCCCGGCGACGCCCGCGCGCGTTCCGCGACGCGGAGGGAGCGTCCTGTTTAAATAGCGCCTCCGGGCGCGCAGCGGCAGGAAGTGGCCGGAAGTGTTCGCTTGGCCCTCTGGGAGCTGTAGTCTCCAGCCGCCACCAGCCGCGAGATGAAGAAACGCGGCAGCGGCGAGACCACAGCGTCAGGGCCCCAGGAGCAGGAAAGCAACCAGCAGGTAAGTGCCCCACAGCGTCACGGCTCAGTCTCCGCCGAGAAAATCACCCCCGCTCCACCGAGGGAGCGTCCTGTTTAAATAGCGCCTCCGGGCGCGCAGCGGCAGGAAGTGGCCGGAAGTGTTCGCTTGGCCCTCTGGGAGCTGTAGTCTCCAGCCGCCACCAGCCGCGAGATGAAGAAACGCGGCAGCGGCGAGACCACAGCGTCAGGGCCCCAGGAGCAGGAAAGCAACCAGCAGGTAAGTGCCCCACAGCGTCACGGCTCAGTCTCCGCCGAGAAAATCACCCCCGCTCCACCGAGGGAGCGTCCTGTTTAAATAGCGCCTCCGGGCGCGCAGCGGCAGGAAGTGGCCGGAAGTGTTCGCTTGGCCCTCTGGGAGCTGTAGTCTCCTGCCGCCACCAGCCGCGAGATGAAGAAACGCGGCAGCGGCGAGACAACAGCGTCAGGGCCCCAGGAGCAGGAAAGCAACCAGCAGGTAAGTGCCCCACAGCGTCACGGCTCAGTCTCCGCCGAGAAAATCACCCCCCAAGTAGTTGAAACCGTCTGAATGTCACGGGGGTCTAGTAGAAATCCAATAGGCAAGAGAGTAGAAAGGGGGTGGTGGAGCACCAGATCAGCTTCTAGTTTCAAATACCGAATACGAGTGTCGGGGTGAAACCCTCCATGAGCGTAGCAACATTGTGCTATTAAATAATAAAGATAAAAATCCGGGACACCAAATCCCCCCCGGCGTATGGCAAAGTCAAAATCCGACAACTCACCCGTGGGGCCTTGTCCCCCCAGACAAGGTGCAGTAGTAAGGAGCGCACCTGCACAAAAAAGTAAGTATGGGTGAAATTTGCAAATTCGCATTACGCGAATTCGTGCGAAAGCGAATTTGCGTTCCGCATAATCCACGAATTTGCAGATTTTTTTTGTGTGTGTTCGCGGGGCGCTTTGCGTGTTCGCAGGCCACTTGCAGCGCGCCGACCGCGAAGTTACCCATGCGGTCGTGCATGGTCGCGGCCATCTTGTTCGCGTTGCATATTTCTGTTTCCGGGCGCTAGGTGCATTCTCGCCTGTGTTTTTGCGTGCTCGTGGGGGAAATATTGCGCGAACTTACCCACGCGGTCCTCCATGGGCACAGCCTAGCAGGTCGAGCAGGTCCTGCTCCCGGTCAAGGAGGTCCGCCCACCGGTGCGTCGCCTGATGGTAGGTGCGCCGGACCCCCGACTCCTTAAACATGGCCCGGCACACCTTATCCCAGAGCTGGCGATGCTCCCTGAGGCCATACCCTGCACCGGGCCTGCCGCCTGATATGACGGTCTTCGGGAGGCGGCCCTGAACATAAAAGATAAGTGCGGCCACCTCCACCGTGCTGAAAATCTCCCGGGCCAATACATCCTCCCCCTTAATCGCCCGCAAGGGAGCCGGGTACAGGGTGCGGGACCCTTCCCCTTGTTCTTCCTGGCCTTTGCCATGGTCCTGGACAGGAATGTAAATAATAGAAAGAGAATAGGGGGCTTGGTGAGTAGCTATTTAATAACTACTTTGTTTTCTTCTGCTCTGTGTTATTATATTGCTAATATATGTTTTTCCCGAAGTGCAAGAATGCTGCCGATTCGATTACATTGCAGGTAAATTAATGTTTATAGCTTCTGTGATTGCAGCCTGGTGCTCGCCTGCTCAGTGGCGTTGCTACTATGCTTACTTGTTTGCAACTTTGTGCTCATTTGGCCTGATTATGTATGAGTGTAGTACTTTACAGAACTGCGTAATGCTAGAGAGGCTAGAGACTCAAGTCTAGTCCTTCCTTTGTACTGCTGCTGCCACTAAGAAGAAGAGATTTTGGTGGATTGATAGGTTGAGTATATATTATGACTTGTTATTAGTAGTAGGACATTTTTCAGTGGTCTGCAATCATGATGACGGACTGTGTCTGTCACGTCGAGTGCTGCTGAGTGCTGGCAGTCGTAGTAGAACCTTTTTGTTGTTGGTTTAGTTAGTGATTTGCATAACTTTCCAAGTAGACGGTCTGCGAATCCAGCAATAGTGTACTATCCTCCTAGTTGACCAGATCAGGTAGGTCAATGCATGTAGTGCAATTGTTGGTAATTTGTTTCCCCGAGATCATTTTAGATTGTGGTCAAAGAAATCAAATATTTAAAAAAAATAATCATCCATGTTTGTGTTTATTTCATGATCATCAGCAACTCCCAGGGGCAAGAGGACGACAGCGATGCAGGTGGAACAAGGTGGGCAGGGTCGGTCCTCCGAGCTCTCTTCTGCTGGCCCCAGTAAGTTGTTCTGTTGTAATGTTAATATTAATAATTATACTTCCCTAACTTTTACAGCACCTATTCATTCCGAACTGTTTCCTAATTCTATTTTTTACAAAATAGTCTTTGATCTTCCTGTAGATTATTTCTACATTCTTATCCTGCCTCTACTATCACTCTCTGTGTATTACTATTTACTATTATTATGATTCGGTGTGTGTAGGTAGCTAAGCTTGCCCAGTCGGCAAACGATGTTAAACAAAACTCTGATCCAGCAATAGCTCTAGGCACTGAGTGCAATCCTCTGGGTTTCCCTTGCTGTCTATTCCAGTCTTCTTAATGTAAGTGCTTTGACAATTTCCAACAGCAAAATGTCAATGTGTCCACCAAGAATAAGCTAGTAGTTGGCTTTTTTGATTTGATAGGAGCACATACCATACCGCTAGTGTTTCAGGGACTATTCTGCACATACAGAAGTATGGACAAGATAAATAGGACATTGCTGATGATAGGTGCAGATCAACTTTCCACATACCTCAGTCCGAACAGAAGTTGAACCCCCAATTTCCTGACGGACTATCCAGTGTGTCTGACCAATGATTATACAACCCAGAAGAACAGAAGAAGACTATCGCTGAGTCCCGACCTATCAGAGTCACGGAAGCATGCCTGCAAAGTGCAGTAGTGCAAACCCTTCCACTCACTCACTTGTGAACAAAAACCACACAGTGTTTTTTTTGTTTTAAGGTTTTATTTTCAAATAAGAATTAAAAAAACAATTTCTTTATTTTAAGTAGCGCAGTATTCCGAGGGAGCAGTGGTGATAGATGACGTTAAAGTTTAAACATCCTTCCCTAGTATCAATATACTTCAACTTAACACATCTAATTATTAGAATAACTGTGCGGGAGCCCACACCTTGTTTGAACTTCAAGTACTGGTGGTGATGAGGAGTAGGTGGTGAATTGAAAAGCTCTTGTTGGCAGAAGGGCAATAGAATCTTCTGTCTGTAATTAGAAAAACGGTGCACGTTAAAAAGCAAGTATTCATCAGTTGTGCCAAACAGTGTAGCATGTAATGGCTAAGCATATGAAAGGTTAACACCCTCCCCAAAACCGTCACTTTTTTTCATTCCCAATAATTAAAAATTGGTTATGTATTAACAATTTTTTCTTCCATTATGAGACGAAATAGGGGGTGGTGTATGGCATCTAAAAATATGACATTTTTTTTCTAGGCGTCATCACAACATCTTATGCGGCACCTCCTACCACCAGTGCCGGGGCCAGCAGCGTGGAGGCATCCATTACTCCAGGGGCAGATGCGGCGGTGCCACAAGTGCCACCAGGAGGAGCTGTGGGGGATGGCTCAGCAGCGGCAGACGGTGGTAAGTTATTATACTCCTTACTTATTGACATTTTAGAGTAGGCTCGCAAAGGAGTGTATGATGTACTGTACAGTGGACAGTACACTAGTACAAGTACACTGTACTTTTAAGAACAGTTACTAATTTAGAACTACATTTTTGCCATTCACGGAGAAGACAGTCACCCCTGACTTAGCAATAGCATTAGCGGCGGTAGTTCTCGAGTAATTTGACTTCAACTCAGCTGGGAAACTTTTATCGTGAAGCCAAGTCATATCAGATAAACATGAGGGATGTGATAAACGAGCAGGGAAAGAAGGGTGAAAGGAAGGAAGAGCGAGTCGTAACCTTTATGACTGTAAAGAATGATACGTGTTTTTGAATGCAGGCACAGGTGGCTGATAGGAAGGAATTAGATGCATGGCTGCTTGAAGCAAGGATGGTTGGAGGAGAAAGAAAAGATGACTGCCTGTGTGGGTGAATCAGAAAATGCATGTGTGGTGTGCATTGCAATATATCATTTGGGTGAAATTCAAATGCAAGTCAAGACAATGGTTTACCAAATAAAATAAAAAGGGTGTTAGTGTGTTGTTGAGAAAAAGTAAAGTTGGTACAGTTGAGACATTAAGAAGAATGATAGACGTTTACTTTGGAAGCCTGGATGGTATCTTCTTCCTCACAGATAGCAGAGGTGTATGTAGAGCAGACGCTCAGTGAATGAAGAGTGTTACTTTGAACAGCATGTCCGTGCCAGAGTAGCAAAGCAGAGGAAATCCAAATACTAGAAGTTGTGATTGTTCAGAAATACTCCCTTGACTAACAGTACAGTAGTTTACTTTGCAAGCACAGCATATATTGTGTATGTATTGTATAGTTCACATTATATCAAGTCAAGTCCCTTCCTCCGGCAATAATGGGTATCACACTCACTCCCTATGTTAATAATTTTCTTTCTGCTGTGTCAATCATGGGTGGACTATCGCTGTTGTTCACTCAATCTATCAAAACAAAGCACCTAAAGTCAGCCGTCATATAAGCAAAGATCATGTGATCGGCTGGATATATGATCAGAAATGAATCATCTTCATTTTCCTTTTGTAGTATTGAAGGCCCGGGGGGCAGTGCGAAATATAAATTACATTGAGCAGTAGCCCTTGATGTAACCGAGTATGGCCAGGGCCACCCCTATAGAAAAATAAGAGCTTCCCTATCCCCACCTGCATGTACTGCTTAAAGTAATGCGTCATCATGGCTTGTGTCTGTTTTTCTTGGGTGCAAGCTGACTGAGTTGGCATTATGCCGGCTACCACAAGTTCACGTACAAGTAATTTCTTTTGCAAAACAAGAGAAAAAAGAAGAAGACTGGTGTACTCTCTGACTCTCTAACTATGTAGTGAGTCCATAGTGCTGCTAGTAGAATTCCTGAAACTCCCACTAATGTTACAGGCCTACAAAGACGGCGGAAAGATACATGCCAAAATGTTATACTGTGCTTGCAAGTTGCTAGTGTTACTGTGAGACAACTTTCTGTTGAATTATTTTGTGTTAATGTTAAAGAGTATTGGTTACAGTATTTTTCTTTCTTTCTTCATAGATGCTCCACAAAAGCTCACCAGGAAGGAGATGGCTGTCCGGGCCAGGGCCTGGAAACTGGAGGCCATTTGTGCCGAATATCGGTGGCTTGTGGCTTGGGAGCAGGAGGAGGAGACTGCAACAGCTGCATCCTCCTCCTGTGCCCCCGGGTCCACCAGCCAGTAGCCTCCAGTGGAACGGTGCCGTGGCCCGACAGCCTCCCGCCGCCACCGCGGAGCAGCTAACAAGACATCAGCAGCTGCCCCTCCAGAGCCTAGATGGCACGTCAGCGCCACCTCCGCCGGAGAGTGGACTCCCTGGAGCGCGTGGTATAGAAGCTCCAGCGCCAGCTCCGGGACCTCCGCAAAGAGATGCGGGACCACCTGTCCACAGGACACCGCCGGAAGAAGTACTTTACTAGTACTACTGTCAGTCTCTCCTCTCCTCCGAGCCTATTATTCTACCTCCCCAAAATGCTTATCTTACCTGTGATTCGTGTTTGAGAATAGGGCTAGGCACAGGCCTGGCTACATGGCAAATGGCGATTAAGGTTGGGTATGGAATCCTGGACGGATGAAATGTCATCGTTGTGCTAGTAGTAGTAGTGGTACTCACTGGCAGTAGCAGCATATGAAAAAAAAAAGGAAATAAAACATTGAGTGGCCAGAGCATAGCATTAGAACAGTACGATAGTACGATAGATAGTACGGTAGAGAGTGCCATAAATTGTAGCCTAAGCAGTGCTAAAGTAATCAAAATATCAGTACTAGTTGCGTGGAGTATGGCTACTATAAGAAATAGTATTGAAGGTGAAGGACACAGCAGCGTAAAAGCATTAAGCATTTGATTCGTCATGTTTAGAAGGAGGATGTTGTTGATGATCAATCCACGATGGCGCACATGAAATTCTGATTTGAATGATTTTTCTGTTGCTTTGATCTTATCCTCCCCAGCAAGTGTGTGGAATTATTGCTGTCATTTAGTCACAACTCAATGAAAACCACACAGCCCGGGGGAAGAGGGTTAGGGTTTGAAAATTGGATGGGACTGCGTTTTTTTTGAGAAAGTTTTATAGAAAGAGGAAAAAAATCACAGCATGGACAAACAACAAATGAAGATAAACAAATCTTTGGATATAAAGATATCCATAAATCTTTTAAGGACATAAAGGAAGTGCGTGCACTACTGCATGCAGGAAGTTGTTTGCTAAATGGATGGTTATGTTACTGAAAACTAAGTAGTACTTTTTACAACTTACTAACTATGAAGAAACAATGTGACAGTACAGGGCTGCAGTAATTACGCAATTTCACTTGCCTATCTGCCCTCAGAGAGATTAAACACTTAATATATTAAATTAGTTTTAAAAATAGCAAAGAAAAATGTATATAATGGCTGGAGGGATTAATTTGAAGCAGAGAGTAACAAATGAACAGAGTCACACTCATAGAAGTTCACAACAATAACATTATTTAAAAGATAAGAAGTGAAGAGGATACTGTAACTGTATGTTGTAGTTGTCCTGTTGAATTTGGGAAGTTGCATGCATCCAGCCATTCCTCTTATTCGCGGTACTCCTCCATTCTATCTGATGCTCCGTCGATCAATCTTGGTGACCAGACACACTGTCCACTGCTTGCCTGGAGGATGCGGAATTGCGGATCGCTAATGGTAAGCCCGAGTTAATCGTTTTTCCCATCGCACAGGGTAAAAGCCGGCCTGTAGTTGTTGATGGAAAAACAGGAAGTGTTATTAAAACACCATGGAGAAAAAAATATAAGGTATGCTGTGTAGTGCAAAAATAACACTTTCAGTTTCAGAGGTGACAGTATTATATACACGCATCATTTCTAAAGTTCGTACTCTGAGTCTCCTTTTCAAGGATAGTAATTAGCACGCAGCAGGCCAGGGTCATGCAGATGGTCAATGCAGGCACCACTGAGTAAAGCAACCTGATGTAGCATACCTCTTTGACACAGACAGACAAAGCATATCTAATTGTATGCAGCAAGCCACAAAGCCGCAATTTTACATGAACTGCTGTCTGGACTCTGGCATAACAACACTACACTGGCTCGACCACTCCATACCACGACTAGACAGTTCTGCTGTAATAGTTGTTGTTGACTGGTTTACCTGTTTGCCACTCACGAATTGGCCATAGTTCTTCCGTAAACCGACAATGATGATCCATCCATCCCAGTGAGTGACTGTAAAGAAAAAATATGTATTATTTAACTTTGATCATCAGCACTCATCATCATCATGGTATATGTCAAACAGTGAGTCCAAGGACATTTTGCATATTGGAAAATGCAACGTAGTGGCCCCTGCAGTTGAAGTACAATTTGAATTTAACAAGGTAAAAAAAAGCAGAGTAGACTTGAGTTATGTTTAGTGTGTAAAATGTTAAATAATAACAGAAGACATATGATTCATTTCATGCACAACAAACAAACAGCAATTGCTTTCATCAGAGCCAGACAGCCATTGCTGTCCACTGCATGCCATCTTCTAATTATTCATTACCTGTTCCACTTTTTGTCCGCATCTTGTTCTTAAAGGCCCACAGGGCAGCCTCTCCTGTCAATTTCAGAAGTAACTGTCAGCAATCAGCATGTAGTCAGTAATTCCAATCCCACTTGAGGGGACTCGTCTACGAAGCCAAAGTTTCTTGATTCTGCGTAATCCAGCCATCTGCCTTGAGGGAAATGGTTAGGGGGAGTCTGGAGGAGGGGGATAGAGTAGCATGACTGAGTTGTGAACTTGTGAACCTCAGGAATGCAGACAGCGGCACCTTCAAATCAATAAGTTAATAAGATGAAGACTGTGCTGCTGATGGATTTGTTGTTATTAGGTGATATGGGTTTTGTTTTGGTAAAAGTTGCAAAACAAAGAAAGACACACAGGAATAAAAGTGAATAAGGACGGGGAAAAAAAGGAAGTCATTTTCAGGCCTCGGTGTCAGGGAAGTAGAGCTCATCCTCAAACTCTGTGAATTGAGACGGGAGTAGGTCAGCTAACAGAGAAGAACTTCCGTCACCTAAGTCGGTGTCCTCTTTTTCCTGCGTGCATTCACGTATTTTGTAATTTGGTGGTATGAAGTGCTGATTCATTTTGATCATTGTTAACCTCTCCGCATTTTTGGGCGAGAGGTGGGTCCTTTTTGAAGTTACAATGCCACCAGCAGCACTGAAAACACGTTCAGAAGACACACTTGCGAGTGGTCAAGACAAATAGTTTAGAGCCAGGTTGGTGATCAGTGGCCATTGACCCCTTCTCCCATACCAATACAGCAATGGGTTCTGATTAACGATGACCTCTGTTGGGTCATCCAGATAGGCCTGCACCATCCACTCAAGGTTCTCCAGGTGTGCTCCACTTTGCGTACCATCTGTGGCCTTTGCATCAAAGAGCAAACCCTTGATGAGTTAGCCAATCCGCTTCCGACAATATTATGGCTGGGCCTGTTTTCGAACCGAGTGGCTGACAGAGCTAGCCAATGTTTGTACTTTGAAACATCTGCTTCAGTAAAAGGAATAAATGCTTTGCTGGCCCCTGCCTTTTTGTACCGTGGATCCAGAATAGTGGCACAAATGTAATGTTGTTCTGTATGCATTTTTTAAGCCTTTAATTGTCAACTAGGCGGGTTAATAAGCTCACAGGCAACCAATATGCGTCTTGCTTGTCAGTCTCACCTTTGAACGTTGAGGACACCGCCTTCAGTTGGTGCTCTAGCATGCGCAACAATGGGATAGCTTTGCCCAAAGTACAGTCCTCCCTGCTGACCTCACGCGTGAAGACCTCAAAAGGACGAAGCATGTCTGTCAGGCTTTTAACTAGCTTCCATTCTTCCAACTCTAGCCTCATGTCTTTCATAGTAGAACCCAGTGCATAGACATACTCATTGGTTACCAAGCACTACTCAGACAGACGCTCAAGCATGTAGAAGGTTGAGTTCCAATGTGTTACCACCTACTGGATGAGTCCTCCGACTGGCAGTCTATGGTCATGTTGTATGTTCCTCAGCTGCTTCCGGGCCTTAAAACAATGGCTGAAATGTGTGCAGATTCTTCGGCAGGTGGTCAGTAACTTGCTGACTGGGTTTTCTTTTTTCAAGAAATCTTGAACAACAATGTTAATACTGTGCGCCAAACACGGCACTCTGAAATAGCCACCATCAGACATGGCCCTAACTATACTACTGCCGTTATCCGTGGAAACATAACCAATCATGCGCTTTCTTGGATGCAGCCATTCATAGACCTTACTCTGAAACTCATCCAAAAGGTTTAGTGCAGTATGAAATTTCTCCATGGCAAACATGGCTACTGTTGCATGTTTCCGAGTAGCTTGAAAAACTGTGTCCGTGTCAACACCTGCATATAACTTGTTTCTAACCCCTGCAAAAGAGACCCAGTGTGCAGTGATGCACATGTAATCAAGGGCTTGGCAACTGGTCCACATGTTTGTTGTCAGGTGGATAGTGTGAACAGCACTCTTCTGCAAAGCTGCCCCAATCACCTCCAGCACATCTTGATGTAGTGCTGGAACTGCAAGTCTGGCAAAATAGGACCGGCTAGGAACCTTCCATTTAGGGCAGACTGTTGCCACAAATTCTAGAAAACCCACCCCTTCCACGAAAGAAAAAGGGAGAAGGTCCAGCGCTAACGTGCCGTTGGGTGGTTGCGTTCAAATGGCGCATCCGACCAAAACATGCTTTTAATGGTGGTCTGGACCGTTTTTATACGTGATGATGATGATGCAGACTTCTTCAACCCAGTTAGGCTCATTGATGTACTTTTTCGCATTGGTGTCTCTCCCAGACTCTCAGGGCCACATTAGGATGGCGGGCGGGCTTTGCCCGCCCGCCACCCTAGTGGATATTGGGACCACCCGCCGAAAGGGCGGGGGTCCCGACATTGCCATTAGGATGCGCCCACCACAGTGGCGGGCGCATTCCTCAATTTAACATTGTGGCGGGCGGTGCTCACTACACCGCCCGCCACAATGTTAAAAAACAAAAGCACGCCTTTGCACAATCGAAGCGGCAGGCACCGCGCGGTGCCTGCCTCTTCGATTATGCAAAGGTACCCCCCCATGTGCCACCCCCTTTGGCCTTCACTCTGAACACCGCTTGGAAAGGCATTGAAAAATGGCCATAGTAATATGGCGGGAGGTGTCTAACAGACACCGCCTCCATGTTACTTGTTTTCCGCCCTGGCCGCAAGGCGGCCGGGGTGGAAAACAGGCGGGAGGTGTTTTTCACCGCTGCCTTCCCCTCCGCCATCCTAATATGGCGGGGGGATTTGGGCTTGCGATGTCAGGCGGTTTGCCTCCGCCAGGCCGGCGGTGGCCACCATCAGCCTGGCAGAGGCAAACCGCCCGACATCGTAATGGACCCCTTAGTGTGCCTCATACATGTTGCTGGGGTAGAGGGTGTAGGCGCTACCACTGCAGGGCTGCTGCCAGGGGTACTGGATGTACCAGAACAAATGTCTGTCGCTTCTTCACTTCCCCCCTGCACGATCAGCCCCTCGTCATCATCAGATGCAATATGAATGGATGCATTTGGATTTGTTGTACTTTTGGCTTCCCGGATCTTCCTTAGGTGCGCCTCCCAAATGATAGTGTGGTGTTTTTGGAGATGACCTCTCTGGCCTCGGGTACCATAGTTGGTACCAAGCTTACCCCGACTAACTACAGTTTTACATATCGAACAAACAACCATGTTTTCCGCCTTTTTGCTAACACTAAAGAAGTCCCAAACTGGGGACTGGAGATATCTGCTGGTGGTGGAGGTACTACTTTCAATGCCAGATGAAGTGGAGGATGGGCGTGGCTGAATTTGACTCTGTTGTGCACTTACAGCACCACTACTTGAGGTAATGGAGGTCAAGCTGGATGGAGGTCCATTCTGACGAGAAAATATGGAAGCTGTAGGTCGTGTTGGTGTAGTAGTTAACTGCGTTGGTGGTGGTACCAGTGCCACGCCGTCCGCATCCCGCTCAGCAGCAATTCGGGATAGGGTCAAAATGTCTGTCTGCTGCATGCCCGCTGGGGCTGGAGTGACGACAGTGATGACTGGGTCGTCGTCAGACTGTTCATCAGCAGCAGAATACACCACTTCTTGTTCGTCGTATCACGCATCAGTGGAAGCCTTGCGGGAACCTTCCTTTTAGGCTTAGCTACCTTTGTCGGCTCATGCCGTGCCTCACTCTCAGACAGCATTGGTGGGTTCCAATCAACATCAAGATCATCAGAAGGAAGGGGGCTTGAAGAAGAACTTGTAGTAGCCCTCCTTGACCTTTTTCTTGCTGGGGATCTGGAAGACAATGGATCATTATCAGGAGGAGTGGCTTCCTCGGATGATACCTCCGCTTGAATCTCGATTTCCTGATGTGCCCCTACTCCTGGAGGAACAAGCATTGTGGGCAGTTGTGCCACTCCATGTGCCTCTAGTTGCGCCTCTCCATGCACCTCTCCATGCGCCTCTCCACGGGCCTCTCCATGCGCCTCTCCTTGCGCCTCTACTTGCGCCTCTACTTGCGCTTCTCCTTGCGCCTCTCCTTGCGCCTCTCCTTGCGCCTCTCCTTGTGCATGTACTTGCGCTTGTACTAGTTGCACCTGTGGTTGTCGTTGTGGCTATGGTTGTTGAAAACTCGTCAGATGAGTTACACCCTGCGTTGATTGGATGCTACTTTCTTGCGATGAGCCAACATCACTGGTCGATGGTGATTGAACAATTAAAGTGGCTGCCTCTGCAGCACTCATGGCCTTGGACCTAACTTGGCATGGTGGCACTGAGCCCAATGAAGCGGAGGTGCTGCTCCCAGCTTGGTCCCCGGCGGACCCCGCTGCTGCAGGCGTAGTTTTTTTTTCTCCAAAAAAAAGTGTCTGTGGGCTCACCAGTCTCCCTGGTAAAGGGTGCGACTTGCTTCTTCTGCTCCTTACTGGCAGTGGCACTGGCAACTTTCTTGGTAGAGGAGCTACGGCCACCTTTCTTTGGGCCCATCTTTTTCAGATATCAGAACAGCAGTCCGCAGTTGCACGAGTTGCAGAGTTGTCTGTGGCCACACGTGACATCACGTGACGTTGTGCTGCACACACCGCAGCAGGACTTCTTCCTGGCACTGATGATGAATGATGACTGATTTGTGGTTCTCTTGTGCACCTAAAAGCAAAGGAAGCCAGAGGAACATCAGTTAAATAAATGTTGCATATGTCGTGATTCAATTAATATTTGCAACTAGGCATTTATTTTTACAACACACCCAAAAACGGAAAGACCCAAAATAAAAATTGCAATTCTAATCAAAAATGGACGTTTACATTAATAGAAGAGACACCCCACAGAAAGACTTGGTCCATGCATCACTGAGTACTCATGGGCATAATGGATGAAAGCAAGGAAAACTGGGTGCAGGCCTGAGCACACTGCCTGGCTTCAAAATGGCCCCTTGACCCCCACCCACATGGCCAGGCCCTGCCTTTACCAGGCCTCAAAATGGCCCCCAACCACATGGCCAGACCCCAACAACACCCCAAAAATTTGAAAAACACACAAAAATCACCACAATCCAATGCCATCCATGGCCTCAATGAAGTTTAAATTCAAGACACCCCACAGAAAGACTTGGTCCATGCACCACTGAGTACCCATGGGCATAATGGATGAAAGCAAGGCAAACTGGGTGCAGGTCTGAGCACACTGCCTGGCTTCAAAATGGCCCCTTGACCCCCACCCACATGGCCAGGCCCTGTCTTTACCAGGCCTCAAAATTCCCCCCACCCACATGGCCAGGCCCCAACAACACCCCAGAAATTAGAAAAACACACAAAAATCACCACAATCCAATGCCATCCATGCCCTCAATGATGTTTAAATTCAAGACACCCCACAGAAAGACTTGGTCCATGCACCACTCACTACCCCTGGGCCTACTGGCTAGTGTGGCTTTACAGGCCCCCAACATTAAAAAACAAAATTCCACATATAACAGTGAGCTAAAATTCTATGACATAAATGAGATTTAAGTTCAACAAAACTCACAGAAACAGTTGTATCATGCACCCATGACTAACCCTGGGCCTACTGGATACTGTGGCTACCCACAATATATTATTTGTAAAGTTGTGAAAAAGTTTTAAAATTGTAGTTGCAGCAACTGCAATGCCCTAAACAAACAACACCAACTTACTGGTAAAATCTCAAATCCAAAAGTGATCCAAAGTCCAAAAAGTCCTCAAATACAAATATCCTGCAGCAGCCACAAAAAAATAATCCTTCCAGCTCCAGATCCAAATGAAAAGTGACCAGGACATGGAGAAAGCACTGGGAGGAGCCTGCTGGACAGGAACAGGAAGTTGGAGACTCTGGGGCACTTCCTTCCTCCCACCCTCCCCCAAAAAATGGACTCCTTGCACAACAAAGTGCAGCCAAATGTCAATCTGAGGAGTTATTCTGATCAAAACCATCATTTTCAGAAGGTTTATGCTGCCTGCGGTAGATTTCTTGTGCAGAATTGCAATTTTTGCAAGTTCGGGAAAGCGAGCTGTTCAAATCACCTGGCGGAAGTCAGCTGCGCGCCGCATTTACGTGTTCGCAATTGTTTACTCCCGCGATGCGTGATCGCGGGCCCTTATGACGTACTTGCATTGTCAAACTGTCGCTGTGCAAGATGGCGGGCCACGATGACGTGCTCGCGATCGAAAATCTCTCGCGCGATCCCGCTGCAAGATACAAAATGGCGCAGCGCACGCAAACTGGGAGGAAAAACAACTCTGCGAACTCAGAATCACGATAAGTCAATGCGCGCACGCGAGATTGTATTTTTGAAGCATGACCAAGCAAAAAAATCCACCAGCTTGCGAATTGCAGATTTTTGGACAATTTTGCGTGATTCGCGGACCGCGAAATTGCCAAAAATCCGCAAATTCCGCGAACGGAACGGATTTTCAGCCCATAGTAACAAAAAAGGTTTTAGTAAGCGGGATGGTATTAAAAAGATACAGAAACCGTGGAAGGACCACCATTTATATAATAGCGACTCTCCCGGCCATAGATAGTGGGAGACGCAGCCACTTCACAATTTGAGATTCGAGAGAATCAATCGCCCGTCCATAGTTTAGTCGGATCATAGTTCTGGTGTTAAGGTGGTAGTGAACCCCCAGATACTTGACCGTATCCTGGCACCACTCAAGTGGGAATGAACATTGCCACGGTAACAGGCTGGAGGTAAGTGGAAAGATAACTGATTTATGCCAGAGCCATAACATGTTTTTACTCAATTGGGTGATGGAACCCATCTTTTGTTAGGATACTGCATTTCATTTAGGCATAACATGTGACTCACTTCAAGTTGTGGTGGTGTGCTATGATCATTAAACACCGTCACTCACATACGGTAACTGGGTACATCTCCTTACTTACTCAGAAAATGTTATCTCAGCCCATCTGTGTCTCCCATCCAGTGCTGCTGCCACACCTGCTGCGCTGTGCTCTGGCTGTGGACAGTCCTCACCCTCGTCCTCAGAGTCAGTTAGTTCCACTGCTGTTCCTTTCTTTGTGGCAAGGTTATGCAGCATTGCACATGTTGCTATTACTTTGCAGGAGATGATGGGACGGTACTGACGTGCACCCTCACTTTTGTGGAGGCAAAAGAACCTGCTTTTTAGTAGTCCAAAGGTGCGCTCCACAACGTTGCGCATGCTTTTATGTGCCACATTGTATCTCCTCTCACTTGGGGAGGAAGGGTTGAGGTATAGAGTTAGGATAAATGACCACACGGCATATGCACTGTCAACTAAATGGGAAAGAAAGTGCCATTAATTGGAGTCACCAATAGATTCGTCCAAGGCATACATCAGGGTATGTCACACTGATTTACCTAGCAGGTATCCTTCTCCGAATTCACCACCTGCCTGAAGATACGGGACAAGCAACTCTGTGACACACCACCTGCCACAGCTATCACACCCTGGTAACTTCCTGATGCAAGTAGGTGCAGGCTACAGAGCACCTGCACATGTGTTGGTATGGCGTGTGCCCTTGGTGTCTGATGCTCCAGGTATGGGTGCAGGTCCTGTATCAGGTCTAGGATGGTTTGTGGGTGTAGCCTGTACCTCTCATGTATTTCTGCCTCAGTCATTTGGAACAGTGTGACATGGAGTCTGTACACACGCTCTTCCCGTCTCCAGACCCTCAGTCCTGCTGCTCGCAAACGTAGCCGCCTTGCTGTAATGTAGAGGGCCGCCATTGTGTTCACACTGGTGCATTTTGGGGCTGTTGTTATGCAGTGTACCTGATTACCACTTGCTTTGAGTCAGTGGTAATTACCGATTCTCACATAACCATTTTTAGCAAATTCGGTATTACCAATTTTAGGTACATCGCATTTGCGATTTGTTACTGATTTCTTATTTACCGATTCAGTGTTTTGGTGCTTCGGTGTCTGCCGATCGGTAAATAAGGAATCGGAAACTGGTTCCCCTTATTTTTACCAATTCCTTATTACCGATGGCATTCGGTAATATCAACATCGCACATGGCTAAATACCGGTCGGTAACGCTGAAATTTACAGAATTTTGGCATTACTGACCAGTATTTAGCCACCTACATCTGGCCCCAAGTCTTCCAATAACAGGGGTTGCAGCCTCCAGGTCGGTAGCAGAGTAGGAACCCTGCCCCATCGCAAGGTAACTTCTACGGGATTGTGATCCGATAATGTTTTGCCCAGGTGTATTGAATAGCTTACTAGGCCAAGTAAAGTCAAAGAGCAAAATATTCTGTCAATGCAGGTATGTAACCTGTGAGGTGGTAAGTAGAAGGAGTATTCCCTGCTATTGAGATGTGCCATATGCCATGCATCCCCCATCCCACTTCCATCTGCCCATCCTTTGAGTGCTTGCGCTAATATTTTACTTCCCGTTTTGTGTAAAGGGGGTGCGACCTGTCTAAATCAACATCAAGCACTGCATTGAAATCGCCACCCAACACCCAGGGATATTCTTCCCATCCCGTTAAAACCGTGCTAACATCTCCCAGAAATTTGTCCTGATCAGTGTTTGGAGCATATTTGCTTCCCATCACAATGTGTTCCCCATCTAATAACCAATGTGTTAGAATTGGGGGTCTCTGGTTGGCGCAAGTATGCACTTGTGACAAGCAGGGACCCTCTCCTCTAAGTCAGGGCGAAGGATGACCCCTTAGAATTACCCTTGCTCACCCTCTAGGTGCGTGGCGTGAGCAGCCAAGGCTATTCTTCAGGCGTTATTCAGTTAAGCATTTGTAATCACACACACAGCAAAATGTACCAATCCCCCCACAAATGGACACCAGGCTGGAAGTATATATCAAAATACGATTCTTTATGTAAAAATATATATCTCAGATCAGGCTTATTCACAAGACCAATAACGTTTTCTTACGGCCACTAGATTGTAAATAGGCAAAGGTTCTCAGTTGCAGCTTCAAATGGTTGTTTACTTGTTCAAATAGTTCCTTTAACTCAGGGGAAGGGCTTCCCGTTACAATGTTCTCTCCAACGCTTCTCAGGGCTTCACAGTCAGCCTGAGACCTCCGGTGCACTTCGCAGCGCTTTCCTCGCGTTCGCCGAGGAAACTGATCCGGCGTCTACTGTGGCTCACGCGGCGGGCGTGAGGCTGCTGAGGCCGCGTCCGACTCTTCCCAGCGGCTCGGGGACAGAGCAGGCGGCGGGCCGGGCTCGCGGTGCGGCAGACTTAAAGAAGGGGAAAACAAACGTTGCGGGCCCCTAGCCCGGTGTGAAGTCCTTCCAGCGGTTGTCAGGTTTCCTAAGGACGAGCCGTGCCAGGTCAGCGCGACTTGTCAATTTCGTGAGCACCTTCGGATCTCGGAGAGTAGCAGGTGCGGGCTCACAGGCAGGGGCGGCCCTCGACGCCTAGTACCACGGTACTAGGGGTCTCCACAGAGGGGGCCACGCGGCCTTTATATGCTATGGGGTCGTGAAGCGGGGACGGCAGGGCACGGCTGTGCAGGCTGCGGTCTCAGCAGAGATCACGATCTCCCAGCGAATTCCGGCGGGAGGGGCGAGAGCGGTTCAGCACACTCCAGTGGCAGGCTTCGGCAGAGGAGCAGGCGGCCTGACCCGGGGGCAGAGAGCGGCTCTGGGCAGAGCGAGGCTCTCACGGGTTGAAGGGCAGGCAAGCTCCCGAGTGCCACAGCCCTAGGAGGGGGTGATGAGGGGCGCAGTCTTCTCCGGTGGGAGGCACACACGGCTTGGTGCTCAAGACGAGCGAAGGCACATAGAACCCAATGGTCCTGGGGTTCAGTTCAGGGGGCAAGCTCAACTCAAGCCCTTGGAGAATGTTTAAAGCACAAAGCAGCAAAGTCTTTTCTCATCAAGTCTTTTCCTCTCCTTTCTCAGCAAGGCAAGCAGCAGGCCAGTCCTTCCAGCGTCTTCTTCTCCTTCTAGTCGGGCAGAGGTCCTTCGTGGTAAAACAGGATTCTAATTTACAAGGAGCAGGGCTCCTACTTTTATACAGAGTTTCTTTTGTTCTTACAGGCCAGGGGGGCCTTTGCATAACTGCTTTCAGTCTCTGAGCACTTGTTGGGTGTACTTCTGGCTTCTGCTTTCAGTGTGTGGGCAGGCACATCAGACGCTCCAAAGGGGGGCTGAGCCAGCATTGTGGGGACAGGGGCAGCCAGGAGTACCTTGTTGACAGTGCTTCGCCCTTCCTGGGCCAGGTGCAGGCTGAGTCATCAGTCGCTCCCCAGGGGGACGGAGCCAGCATTGTGGTGGCAGAGCACAGCCTGATGAAGAGTCCAGAGAAACTCCTACCTCCCACTAAGGTGTAATCCTTGCATTCATCACCTGTCATCCCCCCAGCCCTGTCACTCAGACAACCCAGACAGTCAGATACACATCCAAGCAGAGGCGGGCTGAAATGGTTAGGCAAGCAAATGTTAACTTTCTCAAAGTAGCATTTGCAAACACAGGATATTAAAATAAACTTTACTAAAAGAAGTATTTTATTATTCTGAGTTCAGGCATACTAAACATTATTTTCTACCATGTTCCCTGAGCCTGCTGGGATTTTTGAGTGTAATAATTCCAGCAGCCCATCTGGCCTAAAGGGACCAGGTAGCCTTACAATAGTGAAAAACGAATTTGGCAGTAATTCACTATTAGGACATGCCACACACATCAGAGCATGTCCTACCTTACACTTACTATGCACCCTGCCCTGGGGCCTACCATAGGGGTGACTAATATGAGGTTAAGAGAAGGTTTAGAGGCTGGCGAGTGTGTGCACTTGCCCAGCCAGCATGAGAGTACCAGACTGCACGCAGGTTCTGCAATGGCAGACCCTAGACACATTTTTAGGCTGCTTCTGTGGGTGGCGCAACCAGCGCTGCAGGCCCACTAGCAGTATTGGCATTTACAAGCCCTGGCACTCCTGGTGCACTTTACTGGGGACTGACAGTAAATCCAATGAACCAATCATGGACATCAATCACAGTTACACTTTATACAGGGAGAGCATATGCACTTTAGCACTGGTCAGCAGTGGTAAAGTGCCCAGAGACATTAAACCAACAAAAACAGGTCAGATAGAGTATTGGAGGAAGGCAAAAAGTTTAGGGATGACCCTGCCAAGAGGGCCAGGTCCAACACAACCCCCTTCCAGCCAAAACGCAGGGTAGACCAATCACCACTGTGATGGGCTTCCCTGCTTTGGGCGATAGAACATGGACCTGGCCCGCAACAGCAGGGGCACATTCCAGTTCTACGCCAATCTGAACCTATTTCAAATCCTCTGTCCATACTCTCAGGGTCCACCCAGCTAATCCATGGGGCACCCTTCTCTTCCTCTGTGAACACCACCTGTGCAGCATCTAACCTTAACTTGCTCACAGGTAACCCTGGGCGTAGTGTGCGGAGTGGGGCTCCGCGGAGCTACGCGAAGTGGGCACACAACTACGCCCACCCGCGCACTCCGCGTAGCCCCACTCCGCGCCGCCCGCCTCCCTCCCGCTCTCCCTAAATACATAAATAAAAGTATAAAAAGCATTTAAAAACACTTACCTTGTCTGCCGCGTCCCCGGGGCTCCCTCTCGCCGTCCCGCGATTCGCGCCGCCACCGATTCGGATCCTAATGCGCATGCGTGGGTGGCCGCGCATGCGCATTCCTCATGAGAAATGCGCATGCGCGGCCACCCGCGCATGCGCATTAGGATCCGAAATGGTGGCGCGAATCGCGGGACGGCGAGAGGGAGCCCCGGGGACGTGGCAGACAAGGTAAGTGTTTTTAAAAGCTTTCTATACTGTTTATTTATGTATTTAGGGAGGGCGGGAGGGAGGCGGGTGGCGGCCGGCTACGCACCGTCTGCGGAGCGCACGTAGTGCCGCCTGGCTACGCCCGCTACGCAAAATGCGTAGGAGACGGCACTCCGTGCACTCCATGCACGGAGCGTAGCTGGCCGCCGAGGGTTACTCACAGGTGTGTCCCAACAGATAGTCATCAAATCACAGTGGCCACTGACAGTAGTCAGGGCTGAGACCCAGGCCTCATGCCTCTCAGGGCTCTCAAACCTCTGTGGCCTCAGAGAGCGGGGGGCAGTAGCCCCAGGTGCTTGGCACCTTTTGTCCACTCTCCCTCCTGTCAGGTCAGGTATGTCATCCTGACCCTGACCCACCAGCTCCAGGCCTGTACCTGGTGGCTGGACCAAAGACTGGGGTGTGCTCTCCCACACCGGGCCTCCTCCTTGGGGCTCTGTACCCTCCCACCTGGAGTGGTACCCCCTTCCAGAATTGTCAGGGCACCTGTGGCAGGTGACCTGCACAATTCGCCCACCAGTTCAGGGGTGCTATCCTGCAACTGGGGCACCAGGTCAGGGGGGACACCCTGCACCTGGCCCTCTATCCTAGGGTCTAAACCCTCAAACTGCACCGGGGTCAGAGGCAAGGACTCCCTCCCTCTGCACCCCCTTCCAGAGTACTGCCCACTCCCAACTGGAGTGGTACCCCTAGAAGTGACATGGGCCAGGACACTGATTACAGTGGTCCCACCCTCCAGGGCGAAGGATGACCCCTTAGAATTACCCTTGCTCACCCTCTAGGTGCGTGGTGTGAGCAGCCAAGGCTATTCTTCAGGCGTTATTCAGTTAAGCATTTGTAATCACACACACAGCAAAATGTACCAATCCCCCCACAAATGGACACCAGGCTGGAAGTATATATCAAAATACGATTCTTTATGTAAAAATATATATATATCTCAGATCAGGCTTATTCACAAGACCAATAACGTTTTCTTACGGCCACTAGATTGTAAATAGGCAAAGGTTCTCAGTTGCAGCTTCAAATGGTTGTTTACTTGTTCAAATAGTTCCTTTAGCTCAGGGGAAGGGCTTCCCGTTACAATGTTCTCTTCTACCCTTCTCAGGGCTTCACAGTCAGCCTGAGACCTCCGGTGCACTTCGCAGCGCTTTCCTCGCGTTCGCCGAGGAAACTGATCCGGCGTCTACCGTGGCTCACACGGCGGGCGTGAGGCTGCTGAGGCCGCGTCCGACTCTTCCCAGCGGCTTGGGGACAGAGCAGGCGGCGGGCCGGGCTCGCGGTGCGGCGGACTTGAAGAAGGGGAAAACAAACGTTGCGGGCCCCTAGCCCGGTGTGAAGTCCTTCCAGCGGTTGTCAGGTTTCTTAAGGACGAGCCGTGCCAGGTCAGCGCGACTTGTCAACTTCGTGAGCACCTTCGGATCTCAGACAGTAGCAGGTGCGGGCTCACAGGCAGGCGCGGCCCTCGACGCCTAGTACCACGGTACTAGGGGTCTCCACAGAGGGGGGCGGCGCGGCCTGTAAATGCTCAGGGGTCGTGAAGCGGGGACGGCAGGGCACGGTTGTGCGGGCTGCGGTCTCGGCAGAGATCACGATCTCCCAGCGAATTCCGGCGGGAGGGGTGAGAGCGGTTCAGTGCGCTCCAGTGGCAGGCTTAGGCAGAGGAGCAGGCGGCCTGACCCGGGGGCAGAGAGCGGCTCTGGACAGAGCGAGGCTCTCACAGGTTGACGGGCAGGCAAGCTCCCGAGTGCCACAGCCCTAGGAGGGGGCGATGAGGGGCGCAGTCTTCTCCGGCGGGAGGCACACACGGCTTGGTGCTCAAGACGAGCGAAGGCACATAGAACCCAATGGTCCTGGGGTTCAGTTCAGGGGGCAAGCTCAACTCAAGCCCTTGGAGAATGTTTAAAGCACAAAGCAGCAAAGTCTTTTCTCATCAAGTCTTTTCCTCTCCTTTCTCATCAAGGCAAGCAGCAGGCCAGTCCTTCCAGCTTCTTCTTCTCCTTCTAGTCGGGCAGAGGTCCTTCGTGGTAAAACAGGATTCTAATTTACAAGGAGCAGGGCTCCTACTTTTATACAGAGTTTCTTTTGTTCTTACAGGCCAGGGGGGCCTTTGCATAACTGCTTTCAGTCTCTGAGCACTTGTTGGGTGTACTTCTTGCTTCTGCTTTCAGTGTGTGGGCAGGCACATCAGACGCTCCACAGGGGGGCGGAGCCAGCATTGTGGGGACAGGGGCAGCCAGGAGTACCTTGTTAACAGTGCTTCGCCCTTCCTGGGCCAGGTGCAGGCTGAGTCATCAGTCACTCCCCAGGGGGGCGGAGCCAGCATTGTGGTGGCAGAGCACAGCCTGATGAAGAGTCCAGAGAAACTCCTACCTCCCACTAAGGTGTAATCCTTGCATTCACCACCTGTCATCCCCCCAGCCCTGTCACTCACACAACCCAGACAGTCAGATACACATCCAAGCAGAGGCGGGCTGAAATGGTTAGGCAAGCAAATGTTAACTTTCTAAAAGTAGCATTTGCAAACACAGGATATTAAAATAAACTTTACTAAAAGAAGTATTTTATTATTCTGAGTTCAGGCATACTAAACATTATTTTCTACCATGTTCCCTGAGCCTGCTGGGATTATAGAGTGTAATAATTCCAGCAGCCCATCTGGCCTAAAGGGACCAGGTAGCCTTACAATAGTGAAAAACGAATTTGGCAGTAATTCACTATTAGGACATGCCACACACATTAGAGCATGTCCTACCTTACACTTACAATGCACCCTGCCCTGGGGCCTACCATAGGGGTGACTAATATGAGGTTAAGAGAAGGTTTAGAGGCTGGCGAGTGTGTGCACTTGCCCAGCCAGCATGACAGTACCAGACTGCACGCAGGTTCTGCAATGGCAGACCCTAGACACATTTTTAGGCTGCTTCTGTGGGTGGCGCAACCAGCGCTGCAGGCCCACTAGCAGTATTGGCATTTACAAACCCTGGCACTCCTGGTGCACTTTACTGGGGACTGACAGTTAATCCAATGAACCAATCATGGACATCAATCACAGTTACACTTTATACAGGGAGAGCATATGCACTTTAGCACTGGTCAGCAGTGGTAAAGTGCCCAGAGTCATTAAACCAACAAAAACAGGTCAGAGAGAGTATTGGAGGAAGGCAAAAAGTTTAGGGATGACCCTGCCAAGAGGGCCAGGTCCAACACAACCCCCTTCCAGCCAAAACGCAGGGTAGACCAATCACCACTGTGATGGGCTTCCCTGCTTTGGGCGATAGAACATGGACCTGGCCCGCAACAGCAGGGGCACATTCCAGTTCTACGCCAATCTGAACCTATTTCAAATCCTCTGTCCATACTCTCAGGGTACACCCAGCTAATCCATGGGGCACCCTTCTCTTCCTCTGTGAACACCACCTGTGCAGCATCTAACCTTAACTTGCTCACAGGTGTGTCCCAACAGATAGTCATCAAATCACAGTGGCCACTGACAGTAGTCAGGGCTGAGACCCAGGCCTCATGCCTCTCAGGGCTCTCAAACCTCTGTGGCCTCAGAGAGCGGGGGGCAGTAGCCCCAGGTGCTTGGCACCTTTTGTCCACTCTCCCTCCTGTCAGGTATGTCATCCTGACCCTGACCCACCAGCTCCAGGCCTGTACCTGGCGGCTGGACCAAAGACTGGGGTGGGCTCTCCCACACCGGGCCTCCTCCTTGGGGCTCTGTACCCTCCCACCTGGAGTGGTACCCCCTTCCAGAATTGTAAGGGCACCTGTGGCAGGTGACCTGCACAATTCGCCCACCAGTTCAGGGGTGCTATCCTGCAACTGGGGCACCAGGTCAGGGGGGACACCCTGCACCTGGCCCTCTATCCTAGGGTCTAAACCCTCAAACTGCACCGGGGTCAGAGGCAAGGACTCCCTCCCTCTGCACCCCCTTCCAGAGTACTGCCCACTCCCAACTGGAGTGGTACCCCTAGAAGTGACATGGGCCAGGACACTGATTACAGTGGTCCCACCCTCCAGGGCGAAGGATGACCCCTTAGAATTACCCTTGCTCACCCTCTAGGTGCGTGGCGTGAGCAGCCAAGGCTATTCGTCAGGCGTTATTCAGTTAAGCATTTGTAATCACACACACAGCAAAATGTACCAATCCCCCCACAAATGGACACCAGGCTGGAAGTATATATCAAAATATGATTCTTTATGTAAATATATATATATATCTCAGATCAGGCTTATTCACAAGACCAATAACGTTTTCTTACGGCCACTAGATTGTAAATAGGAAAAGGTTCTCAGTTGCAGCTTCAAATGGTTGTTTACTTGTTCAAATAGTTCCTTTAGCTCAGGGGAAGGGCTTCCCGTTACAATGTTCTCTCCTACCCTTCTCAGGGCTTCACAGTCAGCCTGAGACCTCCGGTGCACTTCGCAGCGCTTTCCTCGCGTTCGCCGAGGAAACTGATCCGGCGTCTACCGTGGCTCACACGGCGGGCGTGAGGCTGCTGAGGCCGCGTCCGACTCTTCCCAGCGGCTCGGGGACAGAGCAGGCGGCGGGCCGGGCTCGCGGTGCGGTGGACTTGAAGTAGGGGAAAACAAACGTTGCGGGCCCCTAGCCCGGTGTGAAGTCCTTCCAGCGGTTGTCAGGTTTCTTAAGGACGAGCCGTGCCAGGTCAGCGCGACTTGTCAATTTCGTGAGCACCTTCGGATCTCGGACAGTAGCAGGTGCGGGCTCACAGGCAGGCGCGGCCCTCGACGCCTAGTACCACGGTACTAGGGGTCTCCACAGAGGGGGGCGGCGCGGCCTGTAAATGCTCAGGGGTCGTGAAGCGGGGACGGCAGGGCACGGCTGTGCGGGCTGCGGTCTCGGCAGAGATCACGATCTCCCAGCGAATTCCGGCGGGAGGGGTGAGAGTGGTTCAGCGCGCTCCAGTGGCAGGCTTAGGCAGAGGAGCAGGCGGCCTTACCCGGGGGCAGACAGCGGTTCTGGACAGAGCGAGGCTCTCACGGGTTGAAGGGCAGGCAAGCTCCCGAGTGCCACAGCCCTAGGAGGGGGCGATGAGGGGCGCAGTCTTCTCCGGCGGGAGGCACACACGGCTTGGTGCTCAAGACAAGCGAAGGCACATAGAACCCAATGGTCCTGGGGTACAGTTCAGGGGGCAAGCTCAACTCAAGCCCTTGGAGAATGTTTAAAGCACAAAGCAGCAAAGTCTTTTCTCATCAAGTCTTTTCCTCTCCTTTCTCATCAAGGCAAGCAGCAGGCCAGTCCTTCCAGCGTCTTCTTCTCCTTCTAGTCGGGCAGAGGTCCTTCGTGGTAAAACAGGATTCTAATTTACAAGGAGCAGGGCTCCTACTTTTATACAGAGTTTCTTTTGTTCTTACAGGCCAGGGGGGCCTTTGCAATACTGTTTTCAGTCTCTGAGCACTTGTTGGGTGTACTTCTTGCTTCTGCTTTCAGTGTGTGGGCAGGCACATCAGACGCTCCACAGGGGGGCGGAGCCAGCATTGTGGGGACAGGGGCAGCCAGGAGTACCTTGTTGACAGTGCTTCGCCCTTCCTGGGCCAGGTGCAGGCTGAGTCATCAGTCACTCCCCAGGGGGGCGGAGCCAGCATTGTGGTGGCAGAGCACAGCCTGATGAAGAGTCCAGGGAAACTCCTACCTCCCACTAAGGTGTAATCCTTGCATTCACCACCTGTCATCCCCCCAGCCCTGTCACTCACACAACCCAGACAGTCAGATACACATCCAAGCAGAGGCGGGCTGAAATGGTTAGGCAAGCAAATGTTAACTTTCTAAAAGTAGCATTTGCAAACACAGGATATTAAAATAAACTTTACTAAAAGAAGTATTTTATTATTCTGAGTTCAGGCATACTAAACATTATTTTCTACCATGTTCCCTGAGCCTGCTGGGATTATAGAGTGTAATAATTCCAGCAGCCCATCTGGCCTAAAGGGACCAGGTAGCCTTACAATAGTGAAAAACGAATTTGGCAGTAATTCACTATTAGGACATGCCACACACATCGGAGCATGTCCCACCTTACACTTACAATGCACCCTGCCCTGGGGCCTACCATAGGGGTGACTAATATGAGGTTAAGGGAAGGTTTAGAGGCTGGCGAGTGTGTGCACTTGCCCAGCCAGCATGACAGTACCAGACTGCACGCAGGTTCTGCAATGGCAGATCCTAGACACATTTTTAGGCTGCTTCTGTGGGTGGCGCAACCAGCGCTGCAGGCCCACTAGCAGTATTGGCATTTACAAGCCCTGGCACTCCTGGTGCACTTTACTGGGGACTGACAGTAAATCCAATGAACCAATCATGGACATCAATCACAGTTACACT
Source organism: Lissotriton helveticus (assembly GCF_964261635.1). NCBI lineage: Eukaryota > Metazoa > Chordata > Amphibia > Caudata > Salamandridae > Lissotriton > Lissotriton helveticus. The sequence continues at coordinate 1,107,747,371 of NC_136068.1, forward strand.
TTATACAGGGAGAGCATATGCACTTTAGCACTGGTCAGCAGTGGTAAAGTGCCCAGAGTCATTAAACCAACAAAAACAGGTCAGAGAGAGTATTGGAGGAAGGCAAAAAGTTTAGGGATGACTCTGCCAAGAGGGCCAGGTCCAACACAATGTGTCAAGACATACCTGCAATTTAAGTCAATCTTTTGCTCCAATAACTTAAAAGGGGTACTACTTCTAACCCAGGTCATGGCCCCCCCATGCAAAGGCCGAGTAGGATGTGAAAAACAATTGTCCTCGCCATTTCTTTTGCAGTTTAATGGCTTCATCATGGCTTAAGTGGGTTTCCTGAAGGAATGCAATAATAATTTATCTTCTGTTGAGCTGCACCAGTAATCTATGTCTTTTATGAACGGAACCCAGTTCTCCTATATTCCATGAGCTGTATAGTGAGACAACCTTTGCAACGCAGTCATTACATCGCACTACACTTACAAAGCAGTCATTACATCACAACATCCCTTAAAACGCATGTCACTACAATGCAGGCATTGCAACGCATACCATTACAACGCATGACGCTACATCACATGTCACTACAATGCAGGCATTACAACGAATACCATTACAACGCATACCATTACAAAGCATAGTACCCCTACACTATCCAACACTTACCCTACTGTTGCACCCCCTGGAGTTAGAATAGTAATTTTAACCCCTACACTATCCAACACTTACCCTACTGTTGCACCCCCTTGAGTTAGAATAGTAATGTTTACCCCTACACTATCCAACAATTACCCTACTGTTGCACCTCCTGGAGTTAGAATAGTAATTTTTACCCCTATACTATCCAATACTTACCTTAAATGCAATGTAATGGTATGCGTTATAAAGGTAGCATGCGATGTAATGGAATGCGCTGTAAAGGTAGTTTTTTAATATGCGATGTAGTGTCAGGCGATGTAATGGAATGCGTTGTAGTGGATGTTGCGATGTAAACATTGCATTGTAAGTGCATGCGTTGTAAATGTATGCGTTGTAACATCATATATTCACTGTATATATACAGGTGGAGTAATCAACCTTGAGCATATAGGATTCTAGGACTATCTGGTGACATGTAATCGCTAGCTGAGCCTGCAGAACTATCAGAACTCCCCAATACTAGGTTCCCCCGGAAAACCTCAGAGGACCAAACCATGAAAGCAAGTTAAAGAGGAACTCTAAACAGAAAATACAATAGTGCAGTCGCCAAAGGGGGGGGGGGGGGCAACTACCCCATTCTTAACACACATTACCCTGTGTGTAGTGACCTTGTTTACATCACTCCAACACAAGCCCCATCATCATCTAATGGCAACTGGACCTTCCATCCCCAATTTGTACAGTGAAGCACACTGATTAACACATCAAACATCACCAATGTCTGGAGGGCTCATCACACAACTTTAATAATCATTCGCAGTCTGAGCAGTAACTGATGGAAACAATGTCCAGCTGGTATCCGATTCAGAGCGAACTATGGCAGCATCCCAGGATTGTGTAGACACCACTTGATTCTGGGCAACGTACTCTGCCAGGGCCGCCGCTGTCAGAAGGACATCTCTTTGGCTATTCGAGATCTGCTCCAAGGATGGGCTCACACTGGTATCACCTGCTTTGCGCCGATTTTCATCAAGGCTGGCTGCATCTTCACGTTGCAACAAGGGTCGTGCTGGCTGACACGACGGGAGAGAGTTGTGGGACACTGGAGGCATAAAGGGGATTTCCAACCAGTCTGCCACCTCCTTGGGATTATCAAAAAATATAGATTGTTGGCCATAAATGACATTCACCCAGGCCGGAAAAAGCGGAGCATATCTCAGGTTGTGTGCTCTCAATTTCTTTTTAACATCTTGAAAAGTGGGCCTCGCTTTCTGCACCACCAGTGTGAAATCTGGATATAGGGAAATTGTTTGGTTTTCAAAGCAGATGGGAGCGTTCTCTCTTGCAGCATGCTGGATCGTGTTCCGGTCCTTATAATTCAGGATGCGCGCTATCAATGGTCTGGGTGGCACCCCTGAATGGGGAGGTCTGGACGGCACCCTGTGTGCCCGTTCCATGCTGTAAAGATCTGTAAGGCCCTCTCTCACCACATGTTCGTGCAGCCATCTTTCGACAAACTGGGTGGGGTTAGACTCCTCGCTTCTCTCCAGTATTCCGAGTATGCGGACATTATTTTGGGGGGGTCGCCCTTCTGCATCATCCACTCGATCCTGCAAGCCTCGTAGCTGATGTTGCAGTTGTTCCATTTGGGAGGTGTGTGTAGTTTGTTGTGGGATCAGATCATCTACGGCAAGTTTATTCGACTTCACTCTGTGCACCAGTTTTTTGTGATCCGCCTGTAAGAGGTTAAGGCTAGTAGTTAGCGACCCTATTTGCGCCTCAATCACCACTCGTGAGTCCCTGATTTCTTTTAGCATTAGGTCCAATTTGACAGTGTGTTGTTCAGTCCCAGTGGTTGGCACCACATCGGTGTCAGGACTCTGCGACAGGTCACTGCCCGTTGTTGAATGCATGTCACCAACAGCAGCTGGATCAGGTTGCTGATTCTTGACACGACCCATGATGTATAGGAGCGATGATCACACACGCTAACCTGCTCCGATTTCACAAGTGGGGAAGCTCAATACGCGCCCCTCACCTTAGGATATTGCTGGGATATATTTCCAATAGTCTAGTCCCCTCCTCACATGTGTTGGTGCAGGCAGAGAGGACTCTATCTCCGACGTGTTCTAGGCCAGGACACCAGGGAGGCCTCAGATGCCTGATGTCTACATGCACGGGGATCGCACCATGCCTCAGTATGTAGACTTTACTATGAGGCTAACGTTGCAGTGCATGGGCGGTGTCGTGATTTGCACCCACCGTACCATATTGCACTCAGTTTGCCTCTGCCACCATCCGGTAAACCAGACCACAGTATCCCCCGCTGTCTGGCTCCTCAGCGTGTCTGGCAATGAATAGAGATATGGACTTGTGTCGCAGTGATGGAGCAGTATTATATGCTCCTGAAATTGTCACCATAAAGGGCCTGCGGTGTATTCCCTCCTTCGATCCACCGCATAGAGGCCCGTTATTGCCAGTTGTGCGTCCTTATATCCCTCATCCTTTATAATTCTTGACGTCTGTATCTACTCCCTATGCCAGTGCGACAACACCTCCTCCTCCTTATCACAGCCACAATCAGTGGAAATGTCAGGCACTTCCTGTCGAGAGTGGCGATCTAAAATCCCAGACAAAAGGTCAGTCGGACAGTTACGTGTATTTCCCTACTCTTGTCCCCTCTGCTTAAATCTCCAGACTATTACACAGCAGAAATGAGCCCTGCCGAGGTCGTCGATATTGAACAATACCCCAACAAAGGTCCTCTTGTGTCTTTTGTGGTTACTGCCAACGAGGGAGGGTGTCCACACACCACATCGACAGCTTCCCAGATTCCGGTATTGATCTGCTGCAATCAAGCGCTGCCCTCCGCCATCTTGTTGCTACCTCGCCAGGCATACATGCATATCCCGGGATGGGTATTCACCGCGTTCTCGCTGAGACTCACAAGCGGTGCGGGCGTTTTTAAAAAAAAAAAACAGCCAATTAATGCAGGCGCAAGTCGAGTGTTTCCTCTCACCGTCGCATCACACCGTGCCCTCCAGTTGCATTCAGCATTCCGCCCATTTCCTCTCCGTCGGCCTAAGGAGCAGCTGCTTTCAGGTGCTATAAACAGGATCTGGACACTCCTGTTAAGTTAAAGGAATCCACGAATTCATGTAGTAGTTAGAAGATTTATTAAGTATTAGGTAAATAAGGCCAACACAGCATCTGCAGCTTCGCACAGCCGCCGACTCCTGCACCACATCCTCAACTGATCACTGATTCCAAGTGTCATCAGTGATGCAGCAGCTGAGTGTACACGACACATTAAAGAGACACAAGCAAGAAATAGTGTAAACACAACACATCTTCCTCCTTTAACAATGGAAACAAAATATCATGAATGAAATAAGAAGCACAGTGAAAAAGAAGAGCATTGAAAAAAAATGAAACTTTAAAACAAAATAAATACCAACCTTAAATCCAGAAAATAGAACACACCATTCCCCCCTGCAAAACTGCAAACACCAAAAAAATATTAACCCTTTGTAACATAGTCCTCAAGATACGAAGGTAGTCTGATGGACCTACCAAAACTATTAACATTCCCTGAAGAAACAGAAACAGGAAAACTTTCTGAATTCACAACAGGAGCTTCTCTAATTAGAGTAGACTCAGAAGGAACAGACAAGTATACTAAACTGGAATTATTCTCGTGTAAACTAGGAGAAGAAACAACAATTGTATCCTCACCCAACCAATGAAAATTACGAGAAGTTTCTGAAACATTCTGACTCTTATCTGGCCAATTATCTACATTACCATTGAACTTTACAATTCTACTCACATGCCAGACCTTGCCATCTGACAATTTAACTGAATTCTTGAAAGTATCATTGACTTTTTTAAGGGAGCAGAGAATTTATTTTGTCCCTTCCTTACTTTAAATGGTAATTTGACTCGTACTAAATCACCAACTAAATACAATTTCAGTATTATCTTTAACCCCTCCCATGCTGGTGATGAACCCCAGCCATCACGCCCCGCGGTGGGCGTGTGCGGATGACGGCTGGGGTTCATCACGGCCCGCCCTGTTCTTTTGTTTACCGCACAGTGGATAATGACTCTATTGAACCTCTCAACTTCGCCATTACCACCTGGATGATAAATGGAGGTCAATTTATGAATAACACAATTTCTTTTAAGAAAATCCTCAAACTTATTGCATTTGAATTGTGCTCCATTATCAGTTATGACAATTTTAGGTAAACCTTCTCTCTGAAATAGATCGTCCATAAATTCTAAAATACTGTCAGAATCTGCTCTCTCGACCACCCTCACCTCAGGCCATTTCGAGAAATAATCTACTGCAACTAAAATATACACGTTGCAATCACTCCTGTTAACATGGCCCATGACGTCCAAACCTAAAGTTTCCCATGGCATTGCCGGACAAGAAATGGGACAAAGAGGGGGAACAGTAGTTTTCTGAGTTTTATCAGAATTAAGACAGATAGAACATGATCTAACTAACCTTTCTACCTCAGTGTCGACACCTGGCCACCAATATAATTCTCTCAAGCATTTTTTAGTTTTTACTATACCAAGGTGCCCCTCGTGACAAAATTGAATGACTTTTTCTCTCTGCTCTCAAGGAGGAATAATCTTCTCACCCCTTAAAACATTAAAATCCTTAAGTGACAACTCCTCACAAACTTCCAAAAATTGTTTAATCTCTTCACTTAACAATTTTTTAACAGGCCAACCACTTATGATACAACCCTTGACCTCAGTGTTGACACCTGGCCACCAATATAATTCTCTCAAGCATGTTTGTGTTTTTACTAGACCAAGCTGCCCCTCGTGACACAATTGAATGACTTTTTCTCTCAGCTCTCCAGGAGGAATAATCTTCTCACCCCTTAAAACATTACAATCCTTAAGTGACAACTCCTCACAAACTTCCCAAAATTGTTTCATCTCTTCACTTAACAATTTTTTAACAGGCCAACCACTTATGATACAATCCTTGACCTTGTTAAGGAGAACATCATTGGTCATACACATTTCCCATTCCTGAGGACTCAAAAACATATTATCACCTTTAAGATCAATTCCAGCAGCTTGAAAATCATCCATATTTTCAGTAGAAGATTCCAAAGGCAAAGGCAACCTACTCAGGCAATCCGCTACCTGATTCTTTACACCAGGAACATAAGATAAAGAATACCTGTAATCCAATAAACAAACCGACATCCTGGCTATTCTCGGAGTGGCATTTAACAACCCATCAGGAGAGAGTACCTTAATCAAGGGTTTATGGTCACACTTGACTTGAATCTGCAAACCCCAAATAAAACTCCTAAAATGTTCGAGTCCCCACACAACGGCTAACGTTTCTCTCTCAATCACCGAATATCTTTCTTCGGCAGGAGAAAGAGCTCTGGATGCATAAGCAACAGCCATTTCTTTTCCATTCGATTTTCTCTGTGATAACACAGCCCCTAGACCTTTTTGACTGGCGTCAGTTGTAACAATACAATGCAAACATGGATCAAACCCTACCAACTCCTTGGCATCACATAACTCATCTTTCAACTTCTTGAAATCCTCCTCCAAAATCACAGACCATTTAAAAGTAGACTTATTCTTAAGGAGTTGACGCATGAAAAACACTTAACGAACCTACTGTAAAATTCTATCAAGCCAAGAAATGACCTCAACTCATCCTTGTTGGTAGGTGATGGAGCATTTCTTATAGCACTAACTAAATTCATTTTAGGTTTAATACCCTTGGATGAGATTTCATGACCCAAATAATCCAAAGAATCAACTCCAAATTTGCACTTAGACAACTCTGTAGTAAGACCTCTTTCCTTCAAAATCCTAAACACTGAACGAATTCTATCATCATGAATACTTTTATTCTCACCCATGATGAGAATATCGTCTTGAAAAAACAATACCCCTTGTAACTCATTGAATAACTTAAACATCAGTTTTTGAAATACTGCAGCCGCCGACGTGAGGCCAAACGGCATGCGCAGAAAACAATAACATCCTTGAGGGGTCATAAATGTGGTCAGGCTCTTACTATCCTCATGCAACATAATCTGATGATACGCTGACGTTAAGTCAATCACAGAAAACCACTTCATACTTTTCGTCAGCAAAATTAGTTCATTAATCTTAGGTAATGGAAATCTCTCAACAACTATATTATCATTGAGAGACCTCAAATCAATGCAGAGACAGACTTTACCATTGGCCTTGCGAGCCACTACCAAAGGTGCAACCCAATTGGAGGATTCCACCTCTTCTATGATGCCATCATCCAAAAGGCGTTTGAGTTCTTTTGTGACTTCCTCCCTAACAGCCCAAGGAATGTGCCGTGACTTGTGAACCACAGGTTTGGCATTATCTTTAAGTATAATTTTATGGACAAAGCCATTAAGTTGACCAACCCCTTTACCAAATACTTCTGGGAATTCCTTTTGTAACGTAAGATGATAATCCTCATTAGAATCCTGAACCATTACCTGTTCCACCCCATTGGGATTAAGAATTATGTTAAGACTCCTTTGACCGATCCACCCTAAGACAGGTGGACCTTCCAGAGCCACATAAAGTTTTCCAATTGCTGACCTGCCTTTAAATCGAAAGGTAAGTTCCCTAAAGCCAACTAAATCTATCTTTTCCCCAGTAAAGCTTTCATGAGAGATATCTGGGGGACTTATGGAAGGACCGAGAACATGTACAAAGTCCTTTTCCCATTGTGCCTTGTCAATGATTGTATACAGAGAACCAGAGTCCGCCACAATCAGCATCGTAACACCGCCTAATGAAATTTCACATACAGGCTTAAACTTACATTCAACATTTAAAGAATTAACGGAATCTGATATTCCTAAAACACACTCCACTTTTTTTCCAGAATTGTCCTCTTCTGAAGATAAGGAGGAAGAGTCATTATAATCATCTTTTAAATAATTAACTTTCTTCTTCTTATTGATGTTTTTCCTACAAAACTTACTAAAGTGGCCAATTAGACTACATTGAAAGCACTTCTGTTTCATCGCAGGACAATTTTCAAAATTGGTCAAATGACTTTTGCTACCACACCTATAACATTTTAATTCTTTACCAGTAACATCTTTAGAAGGCGTTGGTAAATTCAAAGACTTTGTCTTATTCTTATGACTAACCCTGCTGGCAGTGGCCTCATCACCCTCTTTAGAAGATCCTGAAATTGCTTTTGCACATTTGTTAGTAATTTCTGCCTTTTTAACTAAAGCAACAACATCAGATAACGAAGCTTCACCATGAATCCAATGACGCTCTTGGACTTGCTAATTATTTACATACATTATAATCTGATCACGAATAAGTTCTTCTTCCAGTATGCCAAACCTGCATGACAAGGCTAATTTCTTCAAATCTGATACAAAATCTTCTACAGATTCTTGTTTGTCTTGCTTACATCCAAAGAACTTATGACGATCAATAGCTATGCAAACTGATGTAGAATAATAAGTGTCAAGATCTTCCAATGCATGTAGAAACACATTGTTATCATCCGAAGGGTGAGTCTTCTTTTTTATAGAATTATAAACTTTCAAACGTTGAGGGCCCAGGGAATGAAGTAAAATCTTCTTTTTCCTGATCTGAGTTAAATCATCCTCACCGTCTTCTAAAGTATCTATATAATTTAAAAAATACTCCCTCCATTCAAGCCATTTACTGGAGGATCACCCTTAGTAGATAGAAGGGATTGTGGTGGGGTCAAAGAGAAAGTTTGAGCAGCACACATTGTAATACTATATATGCAAGAAAACAAGCTAAGTATGTTATGGCAATCTTGAGTCTCTACACAATATAATTAAAATACAAGACTGCTGTAAAAACAACTTGCTGTAATTTGTTATAACTGTAGTAATTTGCAATGACTGCTGTGAGAAAAATATACTTTTACACTGTAAGAGATAAGACTGTAAAACTTGTGAGAATCTTTGAAAGGTGTGTTAATCACCGAGGTAATCAGCGTAGAAGAATAAATGCAAGGTGTGCTAATCACCGTGAATGACCAGCAACTAAACTGTGAAACTCCTGAAAGTCTTTGAAAGGTGTGCTAATCACTGCGGTAATCAGCGTCGTAGAATAAGTGCAAGGTGTGCTAATCGCCGTGAATGACCAGCAACTAAAATATTGTAAATAAATTCCAAGATTGTAAAAGACTTAAAGTGGTGTGCTAATCACCGTAGGTAACTAACTTGGTAAAGTAAGAACAAGGTTTGCTAATCACCGTGGTGACTAGCGACTCAAAACGAAGGTGTGCTTGTCACCGTGATAACGAGGAACAAACAAGCAAAAACAGGAATAAAATAAAGTGTACCTTCGTGTGTACCCACACAGCTTTAGAAAACAACCCTCAAACAATGCGCTCGTAAAATGAACTTGGCGCATACACTGATGATGAAAACAATGAACTATACAAAATGGCCGCACGTAGGCTGTAATGACGTCGTCAGTTCAGAGGTGAATCTGGTTGCTGCGTGGGACGTCAGCACGCCAGGTCATCGTTGCGCTGTAAGACGTAAATACATCACGAAGCGATGAGCAAGAAGAACACAGAACGATGGAGCAAAGATCCAAGTCCGAACCTTCTAGGAGTGCGGAGCCAATTCAAATGAGGCAAGACTCCCAACGGTAAGGTTTAACAATGCAATCTTATCATATTGAACAATATGAAAAGACAATGTGCTGCCCTTTTTTCTTGAAAAAAATAAATCAAAGTACTCACAGTTCACTACCAAATCAATAAAATTCATATGAGGCCGTTCGCTGCTCATTCGTCGCTCTTCAGAAAAACACAGGAAAGTAAATCCAATAAATGATGAACTTGACTTTGCACGCAAGGTTTCTTCCGAATCGTCGCCAATTTGTTAAGTTAAAGGAATCCACGAATCCATGTAGTAGTTAGAAGATTTATGAAGTATTAGGTGAATAAGGCCAACACAGCATCGGAAGCTTCGCACAGCCGCTGACTCCTGCACCACGTCCTCAACTGATCACCGATGACACTCGGAGATTCCAAGTGTCATCAGTTAGGCAGCAGCTGAGTGTACATGAGACATTAAAGAAACACAAGCAAGAAGTAGTGTAAACACAACAACTCCTTTCCAGGGTCGCTGGTGCCACGGGTGTTCCGCTGTCCACAGCGCTGTGTTTGAACCCAGTCGGTCCAGTTACTGCCAGGATTCTTGGCGTAGTTTCGGGGCTTGGCACGGAGCTCCTTCAGCACACGTCCGCCGTGCTCTGCAGTTGGCCAAGCCCCCTTCCCCTATCTGATGAGTATTTTATTACTAACTTTTAAAGTTTCAAGGATGATTATTTTCATTTCAATAAACCTTCTGATACTTCTGTTAGATTCCTTTATCCATTTTTAAACAGCTTGACTCAATTTGCTCGAATGTTTTTATAGAATAATAAAACTTCCCAAAAAGCTTTTTCTGAACTTAAGAGACAAAAACCAGAAGATGGTGTTAGATTTCCTGACCTAATATTGTATCATACCTCATTTTGTGTTTAGAATTATTTTCTGGATATTATTTTTTTATGAGGTTCACCATATGTTTGATGCTAATCACCTGAATAATTGATCATTATTGAAATTCACACATAAAACAGGTACAACTTACTCTTTTCTGTCTATACTGATGCTCAATGCTGTTTTTCTTTCTTCGTACTATGGCACAATAAATACTTACAAATTAAGACTATCAGGTAGATTCATCAAGCATTTTTGCGAGCGCAAACGGTGCGAATCGCAAAATTCGCCCGTTTGCGCCCGCAAAAATGGCAATTGAGATTCATCAATGGTTCATGAACTCGAAATTTGAAAAATCGCAAATAATTGCGATTTCTCAAATTGCTATCGCATTTAAGGAATCTCAATTTGAGATTCCTTAAATGCTATTCATGAACCTTTTAAAAATTGCGAAATCGCTATTTTTGGCCGCTATTTACCGCGAAGTCTGACTTCGTGGTAAATAGCGAATACTTAGAAAAATGCACTTTAGTGCATTTTTCTAAGTTGTATGTTACACACACACATGTTGTTTGGACATGTGTGTGCGTGACATCAGTCTACATTTACATTTCAGGGGTGCTACAGGGTGTCCTTTGGACACCCCTGTCACCCTTGAAATCGCATCCTTATTTGCGATTAGCAAATTGTCGCAAATAAGGAAGCTGTAGGAATCGCAAATAAAATTGCGATTTCTACATGAATCCCGTTTTGCGAGTCTTTAATAGCGATTCCTTAATAATCGCTATTAAGGACTCACAAAACGGGACAATGATGAATCTGGGGTAAATCTTACTCTTGGAAACAGTGGAACAAAAAAGATATCGCCTAAATTTGTCACATTTGGGATGATGTTTCTGTATCACCTTTTTTGACACTCCAAGTGAAATGTAATTTACATGATGACTTTGTTTTGGATTATAACAAATTATCTATTTTCATGCATATATCCAATAACATGGTTAGTTGTCAAACTTCAGGTAGTCCGCGACATGACAACTTCTAGAAGCTTATTAATATTTAAGTTTTCACTAACTTTAACATTTAATAATATCTTCCTTGGCTCATATAGTACCATTAAACAATTGAATCTTTTTCTTGCTATTGCTTCTAGATAGATTACAGTCTCATGGAAAGATTATTCTTCTAGGTCGATCTGTTGCTGGTGGAATCATAAATGTAACAATCACAGATTTATTACATTTCTGCCTACAGTGTTTAAGGTCAGATTAGGCCAGATTTACTGTGGCTCCCTATTACTACATATTTTTCAAACACTGTACATAAATTGTTCTTCATCTTTCTTCATCTTCGCTAATATTTTCCTCTTTTGCTTATACTTTTTTCTCTTCTTTTTCTTTTGAATGATATTTTAAAATGTTTGTAATATGATTTCATTCATATTTATAATCGTCCCACCAAAATAGTTTTCTTTGTGTATTTGTTATTAAGATTCACAATTTTGAGGTTGGAAACATTTAGAGTAATGCAATGCAACACAAAGCAAAATAAAATGACAATTCCAGTCTTAGGGGGCATGCTGGGCAAGGGAAGGCGTCTTTGACTTTTTTTCTGACTCTATAGACACAGTGGTGGTATGTCGACCGTGAGGAGTCAAATATTAGCCCACAGAGTACAAGGCTCACCTCATGGGTAACTGGTCTATGTTAACTGGCTACGCAACCTTGTAATGAATTGTGACCCCCAACAACGATAGAAACCAACAATTAAATTGATAACAAATAAACAATAGTGATGCTGAGAAGTGTGTGATCATCATCCTGATTCTTTACTATGTAGCATACATTTACAGCAGTCAATCGCTTAGGCAGTTTGCCCCCATTGATTGTACTGCTAGAAAGTCTTCTGCAGATGTTTGACCAATATCAGTTATAATCAATGCAGATTCTTCTGCAGCCCATCCTCGACTCGTGAAGAGGGATAAAACATTCTTATGCTCTCAGTCATCAGTGAGGTAGGAATCACTTTGCTGGCTGTGGGTTTCCAGGCCATGCATCTTCCGCAGCAGTACCGGCCAGCGAGATTCATGAGGGCTACAGGCATAGTCATAGCCAGAAAGACAGTTGGGGGCAAGCTGACTCCACATTCCATAGGCACAAAAACAAGGATGATCCAAGCAGGTCCAAGTCCATGAAATGATCTATCAGCTGCATTCCCAATGCTGAACAATTGGGCAGGTGCCCACTTTCATTTATAGTCCAGTGCACCTTTACCATTTTAAAGTGCTATCCAACCAAGCTGCCGATCTCAAAGAGGAGTCAGGGGTTCCATGAGACACCACTTAATTACAGGGGCTCAGGAGAACTCATTCCGGACTTCTCTGTCAGGAAACCATGTATATTTCTTGAAGACAGGCTACAATAATGGACAACAGGAAAAAGAAGTGTTGGATAGTGTTGATCCATGTTGGCAGTACTCATCCTGTAATTTACAACACCATTCTTACCAAAAAGTAGATGATTTCAAACAGTTACCTTAAAATCTTAATAACAGGTGCCCAAGTAATGTTCTGAAAGCCCATTTTAACATCATTCATTCCAATGTTAAAAAAGGATTATGCCAGTGATGGCTGAGGCCCGTTTATTAGTCTGGTGGTCCACTTAACACCAGACGTACGGGGTGCGGTGGTGGCGGTCTCCCAACCACCCTATGAAGAGTTGGGCGGTGGGACTACCATAGCCCTATCACAGCCGCAAGGGAATCGCCATTTCCTGGAAGTGTTGCGGTGGTCAGGAGGCAGTAATATGCTTGGCTGTCCTGCCGCAGTCCCACCAAGCATATTACAAGTTTCCTCTCCGCCGCAGTTTTCATGGCCGTTCCAACATCATGAAAACTGTGGGGGAGAGGTAACATAGGGGACCCCACAGGGCCTCCTGGTGCCTCACGCTCTAAGGATGCACACGGGGCACAACATGTGCCTCCTGTGTGCATGCACACCAGTTCCTCCACGGCATAAACTTTTCAGTCCATGCCATGCCGGATCTGTTTTTGGCATTCCCATTGCAGTGCCCATTTTTAGGGCACAGCCATGGGAACATCAAAAACAAAGCCCACCAGACAGTAGGAAACTCCTAATTTGTCAGGCGGTCCGACCACAGCTTTGGCGGTGTGGCAGTGGGGGTGCCGCACGGCCAAAGTCGCAATCAGGCCTAGAGTGTAATATTTGCAAACATTATATATATATATATATTTTTTTAAATACATTTGAAGGTGCCTTCATCAAACCTGAGCTATGAGACTTCATTTTACACTGGGATGTCCATAGGCAATGTCCTTCAGTGTTACAGGGAGCAGGAACCAAAAACACTATAAGCTACCATCAGCCATGGCTGGGGAAGTGTGGGCTAGGATGCTCTATCCCCTTAGGAGAAAAGTAGGCAAGAACAAATTAGGTCTCTCCTTTCAGAGTTGATCCAACAGATGACCCAAAGTAGCACCAATATTTAGTTTAGGGTTACCCTGGTCACAGAGGCTCCATAAAATAATGTCAAAAAACGAAATCACAAAGGGAACTGTAAAATATGATGGAGATTTGAGCTCCTATATTTGTCGGGTATTTTCATCCTTACACTAGTCCTCTGGGAAAAGAACATGCCCAAGTATATGTAACTGATGCAGATAATCCTGAATTCTCTGTTGGAGATTAAGGGCCTCATTTTATTTTGCACAGCTATTCACAATGGTTAACTTAGAAGTTTTGTCTAAATTTAAACTGAACGTCTAGGCTTACGACTTTAGGAATCCACAAAGGACATTTAGGAGTACTATCTTTACGTCTGCACTCGGACTGGATCTTTGTCATGAGTGTGGACATAAAGATAGCACTTGTAAGTGCCCTTTGTGAATTACTAAGGTCGGAAACCTAGACGTTTGGTCTAAGTTTAGATCAAGCGTATAAGTTTACCTTGTGAATCGGGCGCTATATTTGTAGCTGTGCAAAATACATGGGCCATATTTTGCTTAAAGAAAAATAAAACAAGTCACATTTCCTGTAAGGATGCAAGTCCTGTAGCAGCAAAGGTATGTAGGGCGCCACAAGACTTGTATTGACTATATCTACCAGTGGCAAGAACCCCTTGCAAAATAAGGCTCAGCAATAACAGTAGGTAAGGTTTAGTAGGCATAAACCTTTAGTTGTTTTTTTTGTTGCCAGCAAAGCATTGTAGCATTGTAATCTATAAAATATGCAAGAAATTTATGAAGAGGCAGATGGGAGTTGTGCTTTCATTTTGGCGCCTCGGTCAATGTACGCAAGAGCTGGCTCATCATACCTTGCAGCAGAAAAGAGGGATGGCAGTTGTCTCTTTCACATCTTCACAGGTGCAGGGACTTGGTATAGAACTATCACAATACATTTTCACATTCCTTTTTTCAGACTCTCAGTCAGGACAGATTCAGAGCCATCAGTTTTAGCAACGAGCAAAACAGATCAATCCAGGCCATTTACACAATAGAAGCATGGCTAATATGTTGATCAAAACACCTCATTTCACACTTTTTTCTGAAAAGTAAAAGTTGAAAGACATTTCCCAGTTTGTCCAAAAGGACAGAGAAAGATTAGAAGATACACATCGCAGTTGTGCCTGAGCATCGAAATACGATCTGCTGAGCCGTCACAAAGGCACTGCCTCAGTGGTTCACACAAATCGCTGGACAGCAGAAAAAAGAAAGAAGTGGACAGATTGAAGCTGTACATCACTACAGACTGAGCTACATTCCAGGCTCTACTGCTGTGCTTTATGTTTGAAATATCTCATCTGGTTCTCAGCTTCATTCTGGCATTTAGTCAGAATCGTTCGAATGGCTTAGATCAAAGGTGTTGACTGGCGCATTTCTCCTTTCAAATGACAATTTATGTGTACTGACAATGGCATTTACCATGTAAATCCTATTTTACAAATTGTTTTATCTGATTGATCAGACCCCCCTTAAAAGGATACTAACTGCTGAAAATATAGTGGGCATAAGTTGCAGAAATGATGGCATGTTCGCCACTTTAAAAAGGGAGACAATACCATACGGTGTAATGAAAGCTGCTATATTATTTATGAACATACCTACATTTTGCCCACACACACCCAGCAAAAAGCAACCATACATCCAGCTAGAGGCGATCAGCAAAGACAAACATAGGGACATCTTTATTGTCTTTAGTGAGGAAGTACGGTTGAACTAGACACGAGCACAGACTTACTGAATATCTTTACCACCTCTTTGAAATGTATTGTGATACACATCCAATGCACAACTGCGATTTTAGATATCGTACTTAAAAAACAAGGGTGAACAGCTAATACACGTATTTATAAGAAACCGACTGACAGGCATATATGCTAGAAGTCACCAGCCTGGACCCGTGAAACAATATTGCTCCCACTCCATGCATTGCAAGGGGCTGTGAATGTACAAAAATCAGAGATACCGATATGCTGTACTGAAAGAATTACTATTTTGTACAAGGTTCACCATATGTCAACGGGTTAACGTTCTGGCAAAATGTAAGTGTAACGCTCTTGGAGTTAGACAGATCATTCCCCAACCAATTTTCCATAAAGTTTTAAAATGTATTTGCAACTTGGGTACAGAGGAGATGGCTCTCTTAAAGAAACAGTGGGGGTGGGTAATGACTATAAAACGAAAATGCAAGTTTAAGGCTGGGATATTATAAATGTTAGGATTCTACATGTAGCAGTCTGATCATTGGGCATCACTTCAACATCTCCTAATAGATTCCGGGTTTGTGGGTGTAGTACATGTGGCTCTGAGTGTCTGATATAGTGTCAGATTCCGATGAGGAGCTACAGGGCAGGCAGGGGCTATTGGGCCTGACACCTGGGAGTTAAAGTCCCTAGTCACCAATGTCCTAGGGCCCCACTGCTATAGATCTGCTAACTGGGCTATGTGCAAACCCTTCTGTAGATGGCACTCAGGTATAGCACGGGCAAGCAGTCACAGGCTTTTCAGGGAGGTAGTCGGGGTGCTCAATCTCAGAACACATACACCAACCTACATACACAATAACATTCGCCCCACTGCAGTGGTTGTCTTAATAAGAAAGAAAGTACTTTAATCACAGGTGTACTAAATACTACACACACCAAGTAATGAATGGGTCAAAGATCCTCAGTGAATTCTCCTCTAGTCTCCGTACTCTTGTAGGCTCCCTCTCTGCTCTCACATGGGTATTCCCTCCAACTCTGGATTGCCAATTTCACTGGCAATCAGGGCGATGTTCAGTACAATTGTGTTCAGTCTTTTGTGATATCTTAGCCGAGTAGGTGAAATACTTCAAGTCCTTCAAGTGCTGGTCTGTATCTAGTGGGTCTTCCACGCACATTGGCAGGATCCATTAGAAGCTGGCAACTCGTGTTGTATGCACTGGAGATAGATCACAGCTGGCATCACGCCCGCTGCTACTGAGGTTGTGGTCCAAGCTGCAAACAGGTCTGCATGGGCCCCAGCCACCGACATCCTTTGGACATTATTTGGTTATGTGGCTACCAACAAAGCAAAAATGATCCTCGAGTCTGGCGGTCAGCATTCGGGGTCAGTTGCAAACAGGGGGGGACATAAAATAGGTGTTACCTTGGACAGGCCTATGGCAGTCAGGTAGATGCAACTCTCGTGTCAGTTGTAAAAGTTATTAAAAATGTGCAATACAGATTGTTAAAAAAAAAAAGAGAATTTGGGTCTCTGGCAGATGCCAGACATGCTAACGAGTAGACCAGTGATACAGTTCCCAAAGAGAAGGATGAGATCCATGGGGGTCACATGGGCACTAGGGTTCACCCTATATTTCTCTCAAGCAGTCTGCTTATTCCTGGATGTGCTGTGGTAACCAAGCAAGTGCTGGGTCTCACTGCTCATGGAGGGGTCTATCCTCCTGTAAAGCCAAGAAGACTCCTTCCCTCTTTTAGTAGGTAGGCAGGCTTCTAGGTGTGTCTACGGCTTCTCCAGTATAGAGTTTAGACTTCAGGTGATGTCTCATTAACTCTGGGAGACTGGCTATCAGGCAGACACCAGTTCTGCAAGCACTGCCTTAACGGATGATTAAAGACATGAAATAGCACCACTATAAAATGTTTTATTACCAGGCCCACAATGTACCGCCTTTTATTAAGTCTTATTGTGCTTTAGTAATTTTTTGCTTTGCACAGCAGTTACTCAATCACTCCGGATTCCCAGCAACCACAGCACAGACACCATCCTCATAGGCAACCCCGATGATATCTGCGCCCTCCTCGACCAAGGCCACACAGTAGTCCTCATCCTCTTGGACATTTTCAGCAGCCTTCGACACTGTCTCCCACTGCACACTAGCCAGCAGACTCCACGACGCTGGCATCCATGGAACAGCCTTAGACTGGATTCGATCTCTCCTCTCAGGCAGAACACAAAGAATAAGACTCCCGCCCTTCCTCTCTGAACTAACCATTGACAGAAAACACGGACTCAGCATAGTCTCTAATGTCAAAGACACGCAGCTCATCCTCTCCCTCACCAAGGAACCCGACATCACCAGGCGCAGTTTCCAAGAAGGGGTGAAAGATGTCACAACCTGGATGAGCAGCAGCTGCCTGAAGTTCAACTCAGAGAAAACAGAAGTCCTCATCCTCGGCTCCACCCACTCTGCATGGAACATCATATGTTGGCCCTCCACGATCGGAAACCCACCCACCGCAATGGATCACGCTCACAACCTCGGCATCATACCCAACTCTTCACACACCATGAACCACCAGATCAACTCTGTGTCCTCCACTTGCTTCAACACCCTCCGCATAGTTCACAAGACTTTCAAATGGATCCCCCCAATGCCTGCACCCGCCACCCCTCAGAGCCTTGAGACCCTCATGGGTGAGTAACTTGCTTTAAAACCCCTGATTGATTGATTGATTGATTGATTACTCTAAAGGGATACCTGTAACACCCCACATAGACTTAGACTTATGGCACATCACATTGCAAAGGAAGAATACCCCTGCAGTACTGTCCTTCTTCCCTGCACTACATACTAATGATCATCTGCTACACTTATTTTCTAAAGTAGGATCCCTGCCCAGAAAATCAGGATATATAGGCAAAATTGTGCGCAAGTTGTGCACTGTGCACATTCGTATGGAAGGAGGAAGTCTAGACAGTATGTAGCATAAATATGGAGCATCACATGGACTGACACCGAGAAGTAACACGTGCATTTACCTTTGATTTGAAATATGCAATATGATATTGTCATATAACAAATGGGTCACGACGTTGGATTGTAGTTGTAGGTAAGTGGTGACGAGACACTGATTCTGATTTCACGTTTCCTACCTAATCAATATATTAGGGAAGGAGCTTGGGTAGGACTTTGTTTCGCGTCACAATACAGGATCTGTTGAGCGGCGGGTGCAGTGTAGCAAATGAAGACTGTTCTTTGGTGCAGTCCACCGTGGCGAGCAGGTGCAGGTATTGTATTGTGCTATAAACCACATTTACCGTCAAGAAGTGCCAGCTCCTTGGCGCAGGCTGCGAGTTTTCTACCTCAGGTCCCAACTGTGTCATTCTTTTACTTCACCCTTTTAATTTTGTCTGATATTTACTTCCCTGCAATTACTCGAGATGCACTCTTATTTGCCTGCATTTACTGATTTACACTATCACTTCTTCCAAAGCATAATGACAACTTTTCTATGACCTTTCTGTTGGGATCGGAACGTCCTCTGCAAGGTCAGTTAAGCATGAGGCCTAAAAAAATCTCTGAAGTATTGCTAAATCATACTTGTTAATGTATTTAAGCTTAATTTTGGGTTAGGATTACGGTTAGCACTGTAATAACTAGAAAGCGTCATAAACTAATTAAACGTTGATGTCACAGGAATCATATTTTTACATTCAATTGTTTAATTTAAAATAAATTAATAATATTTACAGTTAGATTGAGGATTCAAATAAAGAATACAAATAATATAAAAATGCATACATTTAATACAGTATGAGCAATGCAACTGGAATTATAAATTATTGGAGAACCAAATTATGTGACAGGATCGACTAAATTATGTGTTAAGAAAAGGGTAATTGTGCTGCCCACCACTGTGATTTCTGTGCAATATTATGTCTCTATTTTAACATTTTAACACATATTAATTGTTGAGATCTGCAAATTGTAGGGCACGTGGTGGTACATTTTAAGGTAAATGCCTTATATCTATAAATATGCAGGATCAAGAAGCTCAGAATACTAAGAAATTCAGACAATGACCGACCAAGTGGTGACATTTCTAGCTCAGGGACTTATACACAAATGTCAGCAATATTCAGGTTTCATGAAACCCCTTCTCCTGTAAATTCACAGCACTGTGCAGTCCGTTCAGTCGTACACCACAGAGTTGCATGTGCCAAGGCTGTACCTCAGTGGTGGCTGTTGATCCTGAAGTGGTGGTGAGATGTAAATACCTGACCCGAATTGTACCGAGCAAGTCGGTACATAACTTGATGGTCCTTTGGAATTGGGAAGACCGAGACACATCAAGAAACTGTGGAACGTGCAGGATAAAATAAACAAGCATTTGCAATGCAATAGGTCTCGCATTAGGAAAGTTTGAGCTATTGGTATTGTAAATGACCCATTTTTTATTTATGTGTTGGTTTTGAAAATAGCGAAATTAATAGCTTTGTCATTTACAATGCCAATAGTTTTAACTTTTGCAAATGTGACACCGATAGCATTTGTAATGCAATATGTGTTGCATTTACGTGACTTAGATGTATTGATATTACAAATAACAATGGCTTTTAATTTTTTTTAAATAATTAATACTTAAAAGTTATTGTAATTTATAATGGCAATAGCTTAAACTTTTGAATCTGCACTCTGAATCTGCACTCTGCACTCTGAATCTGCACTCTGCACCCTGAATCTGCACTCTGCACCCTGAATCTGCACTCTGCACTCTGAATCTGTACTCACAATCTGCACTCTGCACTCACAATCTGCACTCTGCACTCACAATCTGCACTCTGCACTCACAATCTGTGAGTTGACTTAGCCTATTTAGCAAGTTATTTAACAGTTCCATATTTTCATTTGAAAACAGTAACCCTGTCTATGTCAGACCCATCAATTGCTGTTATTGTCATACTTAGGCAGTAGTAAAGCCTATTTTCGCATGTGTCTAGCACTTGTGTTCGAGATTGACAAGGGACAATAATGCAAAGGTAAACACACTGGTGACTACGATTTTGAACATTGGCTTTGCTGGTATGGGTTGCTTTTTCTCATGGAATCTGGCATACGGGGATAGGGCTCCCACACCCGACCTAGGAGCCTACCCCTGCTTCTTGTTTTACCTAAAGTTCTGTGCACCTAATAGACTTTTAACACCTTGGTCGGGTGTGGGGTTTTGATCCTAATCTTATCCACCTTATTAAAGGTAGTTGTTCATCCCTCAATATTTTCCTGGATCTCCATGTCCCAGACATCTCACACACTGGCCATGAGGCACCATGCACAGGATCAGCGTATGACCACGCACACTCACACTAGCTATCATGATGCCTCTCAAAATGGTGTAACTTAAAATGCAGTGCCTGAACTCCCAGATCAAACGCCAGGCCTTAATGCTTTGCCTTAAACAGAAAAAGGTGCAAATGGCACTATTGCATGAAACCCGCCTACTCAAAGCTGACACTAAACGCCTGCATTCATACTGGTTCCCTGTGCAGTACCATTCCTAATATACACGCAAAGACTCACAGTGTAGCTATCATCCTACGCAAAGGTCTGTGTTTTCATATAGACAACACACACAGACTGCGAGGGTCATCAAGTAGGGATATGGGGAACACTAGGCTATATTCCAATAATTATCTCCCTCTGTGGCCCCAATTAGGACAGGGAAAGTTATTTCAATTGCCTCTGTCCTGGAATCTCTCAATTTGCCATAGGCAACATCATAAGGGGAGGGGGTTTCATTACCCCACTAAATGTAGAGTTGGAATGCTCCCACCCCAGACATGGCAAGCCCCACTCTCTGGCCACGCTGTTACAAGGTTGATGAGATATAGACTTTGAGGACGTAGAGTTCCCACCACCCACATAAAAAGGATTACAAGTTTCACTCCAACGTCCTTTGACAACCCACACCTTGACTATTTCTTGATCTGTCAGATCTTATTACCCAGACTAATAGACTCGACCATTGACATCCAATTACTGTCAGATCATGCACCGGTCTGGTCTGACTGTTGAACACCTCTCATCCACAAAAGCCATACCCAAAACCTTGGGTTGTAAACCAAATCAGGTTAAGAGATCCAACCCTAAGGGAATGTATTAGGTAAATAATTTAATGTTATTTAGTTGAAAATGACAATGTTGCAGTATCTCCCCTGACCCTCTAGGACGCGTCAGTTTTTTTTTCTTGGGGAACTCACATACCACATGACGACAAATGAACACCTGGCCAAACAACGTAAGGTAGATTTAGTAACTCGAATTTCCCAGGTTCAAGAACCGATTTAAAAAGGGGGCTCGGCGAGAACGAAGATTTTGCTAGACTGAGAAGGGAACTGGAACAAATTCAAATGAAAGAAGCAGTCCAGAAACAATGTCAATCAAACCTACTACAAGGAGTGAGATAAGGCCAATAGCCTTCTGCCCTACAAGATTAGAGTAGTGGCCTTGTAAAATTATATCAAGTTGATAAACAGAATTGAAATACGAGGCGTCTTAAACAAGTACAATAAAAACTCACCGCCGCAGCCCGGCTTGAACAGGAAGCCAGGCAACCTGTGTTGGGACGGGGGCGGGGCCGCAAAAAGACAGGAAGCAGACGGGAGCCTACCCCGCGCGCCTGTGCTGAAGCGCTCCTGTGCCCGTCAGCCGGAAGATTTGCGTGTCAGCTAGCGGGGCTCCCGTGCTCGTGGAGAGCCCCGCCTGCTGCTGAGGATGACCCGCTGCCTGCCGCTGCCTGCCGAAGGAGAGAGTAGTCAACTCAAATTGCAAAAGGTAACTAAAAGGAATTGATTTGAACATTTTAACCGCCTCTGTCAGAATTTGGCCTATAGTTTTCCACGAGGGGCTCTCTTACACTGAAGTTGTACACTGCACAATTACAGCAGATTAGGCCAAAAGCATCAGAAATATTGCTGTTTTAGCTCTTCTAACTTACACGGCAATGCCAATCACAGCAGGGGACGTGGCTCAGTGAAATCTGCATAGTGGATCACTTGTTGGTTTATTAAAAAAACAAAACCCGCGCTTCAGAAAACGGTGCCTTCAGCACAGTGTATGGAGGGCACGTTTCTGCTCCGAAATCCACAGCGTCAGGTGGATCGGGCGCCTTGCTGCAGTTATGAGCAGGGGAAGTGGTTTCGAGGGAAAGGAAGCACACACTGTGAACGCCAGAGCGCAGTTCAGTAATTTACTTTTAAAGAAATACACAGCTGGAGCACACTTTATTGGCAGCAGTTGGGTTGTAACTCACACTGCTGCGTGCATTAGTGAGCAGGGTGTAAATCACTTCTGCAGTCCATCGAACATGCAGACTGCATCCAAGGGTCCTAGCCCACGACCTGCTCTATTACAGCCCACTTCTCAAAGAGTTTATACTTTTAATGTAATAAAGTTCTCCTAAGATCTATGGTATTCACATGTATAGCAGTCACGGGTGCGTGAGCCGCAGAACTCCTAACCCGGAGCGAAGCGCCAACATGCCTTTGTTTTCATGAGTTAACTGAGGCCATAACTCACACATGCCAAAAATTAAAGTACAAATGAGCGTTTCCTAAACGTCTTATTTATTGAAGGCTGCGGCAGCCCCGAAAAGAAATCCCACTGAGAAGGGGCTATGCGAGCCTGAATGTGTTCATTAATCCAGCCGGGCGGCTCGGCTCTGAAGGGGCAGCATATAAAATCTGCTTAACCTCAGGTTTTCGGGTGCAGGCTTCCTGGGCTGTACATCCCACAGGCAGAGAGGGCTGCCGAGAACCACCTGCACGAGATCCCGCACGTTTCTGATAGGTACATCAAGAGAAAAATCAATCACAATAATAAAATGGCCTTCAATCAATCAAACCACAAAGTAGTAGTGTAAAATGCTATGCAGGCAGCTATACAACAGCGCTGGAGCATGGGAAATTGGGTTCAACTGTTTGCGCCAGTCTATGTCGCCATCGCCAGCGTAAACCCTAGAGTAAAGTACATCAAACAAGGCTCAAAACCATATGGGAAGTACTGAACTGTTTGATGGCGACTCAACGACAACACTGTCAGTTGTAACTGCGCTCTTAAAACTAAATGAAAGTGTATTCCCCAGGATTACATTGAGCTTCAACAACAGGGCCGGTCCTAGGACTTTTGGGGCCCTGGGTGAAAGGGAAGATGTGAGGCCCCTCTAATTTGCGACATCCAGTGCCGGCGTCAGTGCTGGTGGCCCTCGGTGCGACAATGTTTGTTGGCGCCTTGCCAATGAGCTCCTTGGCTATGAATTTCCTCACTTCCACCCTGTAACAGTGCTCCTCAAGCTATGCTATGTAGATTTATTCTATGCAGATTTATAAAGCACATAGCCGCCTGAGGGCTTCCCAGTGCTACGTGAGTCGATCACTGTGTAAACTAGCGGGATTCTGAGGCGGTACATGTCTAGAGCAAGTGAGAGTGAAGCCATGTTTTAAGCATTTTTTTTTAATCGGGTCTTGTTCATTTAGTTTCTGAGCTCAGCGGGCATAGCATTCCAAAGCTTGGGGGTCAAATGCAAGAAGGATACACGCCCCCCCCAATCTGATCCTTTGGACCTTCAGCAATCAAGCATTGGAGGATGTTGAGGTACTGCTAGGAGTGCAAGGTACCAGAAGAGCTACTATCGAGGAGGGTCCACTATAGTTGATTCCCCTATGTGCCAAGTAAAGTGCCTTGAATTCTACCCTTTCCTCCACTGGAAGCCAGTGCAATTTTTGCTGAGGTATGTTTGGGAAGCTTGAGGATAGTCCTTGCTGCCACACTTTGGACTAACTGGAGTCTCTTGGTGATATATTTGGCTGAGCCCATATACAGGGCATTTCCATAGTCCAAGCAGGAAAGAATCAGCACTTGGACCACTATTCTCCTAGATTGTGTAGGTAGGAGGTTTAGGATTTTCTATAGGGTTCTGATAAGGCCAAAGCAAGATGCTGTAAACATTTTTACTTGGGCCTCCATAGATAGAGCGCTATCCAACCACATACCTACGATCGTAATGGGGGAGGAAGAGAGATTGGCAGTGCCCCCAGACACTCTGGCCATCCAAGGGTTGTTTGTGGTGTTGGCTTGTTTCTTAAAATCAGCAGCTTGGCTTTATTTCCCTTCAATTTAAGTGCGCAGTTAGCCATCCATCATGCAACTTTCTCTAGAAAAGGGGCTAGTTGTTGTTGTAAACCTGTTCCTGGGTAAAGGGAGACTGCCAGTTGGGGGTCGTCAGCAAAGGAGACCATCAACACCTAAAATTCCTTGACGATGTCTTCCACTGGACTTAAATAAATGTGGAAAGGTGTAGGTCTCAATGCAAAGCCCTGCGGAACCCCACACTTCAAAGGGAAGACCTCTGAATAGTAGGGAGGATCGCAAATTTGAAAGGACTTTTCGTTTAGGAACAAGGAAAGCCAGGTCATCGCATCATTTTCTATTCCTTTTTCACTCATCCTGAGTACCAGAGTCTTGTGGTCAACGTTGTTGGACGCTGTCCACAGGTAGAGAAGGATAATGGTAGGGAACCTGCTTTGTACAGTAATATTTTCAGCTTCTCTGTTATTGCTAATAATGTGGTTTCCATGCTATGTTGTGGAGGGAAACAAGTCTGAGTTGAGTAAAGGAGAGAGTTCTCCTGCTGGAACAGGGAGAGGTTTTGATTGGTATGTTTTTGTAGTACCTTCCCCATGGCTGGAAGCAAGGAGATAGGTCTGTAGTTCCCGGGACATGAGGGTTCAAGATTGGTTTTTGTTAGCAGAGGTTTAACCACTGCTTGTTTCCAGGTTCAGGGAACTACTCCAGTGGAAAGGGATAAATGGAGATCAAGAAGTGTGGTGAGAATATCTTGTGCTCCTTGTAGCAGAATGTGAGGTGGTTTCCTGTCTACACAGGGGATCCCGATTCAACTTTGCTAAATATTGCTGAGAGTGACTCCCCTGTAGTAGGGGGAAGTTTGAGATACATGTCATCTCCTCATGTAGAACATGTGTCTCCGGCTGAATAGACAAGGCTTTTTTTGTCTGTTGTAGGTTACTGTAGTTACTGTAGATAACATCAACTTTATCTTGGAAGTACACTGCAAGTTTGTTGCAGGGTGATACTGTAGGGGTAGGTAGCGTATTTTTATCTTTTGGAGTAGTGAGTGACTTAACACTACAGAAACATTGACTATATTCATCATTACAGCTTTGTAGTATGCTGCCTGTGCCTTTTTAATTTCCTGATGGAAATGTCCGAAAGTCATCAGGTAGGAGAGTTTTAGGTTTTTTAGGGGGACCAGGTGAGCGGTGAAGAAAGGTGCTGATTTCTATTTATTTCCATTCTTTATAATAGTGATAGGAATCATTTCATTTAGTGAGACCTTAATCCAGTCTTCAATTATGGAATTTGCTGCTGAGGGATGTTTACCTATGGCCGGCTCTTTTGAGGCTATGGAGTTCATTCATATTTCTTTATTAAGTTTTGACCAGCGTCGTCATAGGCTGATTATGTTCTTATTGCAGTAGCGGCTGGTGTCAGAGTAGAGGGGAAGGGCCAGGGGGAGAGACAACAAACAATAAAAAAAGGATAAAACAAAGAACGTACCTGCTGCCCACCGCATCGCCATCTTTTGCTACACTCAGACCTCCACTGCAGGCAGCTTCTCCCAGACTCTCCTGCACCCAATCCTGAACCTGCTCTCACCCAGGGGAGCAGCTTCAGGATTGGCCTGAGCAATGATGATTTGCGCTCCCAGGGGGACTGGGAGCCTGTGCTTTGCTGTCTCAAACCCAGCAAAGCAGCTAGGGTGCAGAGCGCATTAATGCTCATGATGGTTTGGCTAGCCTGAGACAGCCAGCCAAATAGTCCTGCTCACTGATAACAGTGCACACCACTCTGAAAGTACTACAAGATTATGTGAGTGCAAATAATGTTGAGGCCAGAAGTTGATTAGCAAAGGCTACCCTATGACTCACTGTACTAATCCTTGGTCATGTTTTTAACAACTGTAATGTAAGATGTGTTTAACATCTTGTTACATTAAAAAAGTTAAATAAAAAAAAATAGTGCACACCACTCCCCTTGGCACCCCGGTCCCCAGACTCATGTAAACAAAATAAAACTATAATAAACGCTGGGTTATTGTCATTTTAATTTTATTTCAGGGGTCGGTGCTCCACCCCCATAGTGGAGGAGCTTCCCATGTCTTATTTTCCAAAGGGGATGGGATACCCTCCAGTGTGAATAAGATCAGGGCATGGTCATCGTACATAGGTTTACAATTTTTACATTAGTGTCATTTCTAAACACTGGATGTAGAAGATGTCTTTTGTCATGGGTGGGACCTGCTACTCTTTGAGTGAGCTGCAGAGAGCGTAGGTCATGTAAGCTGCCTGACACCGTACGGTTGTTGATTATATCCACAT
The DNA here is from genome assembly GCF_964261635.1 of Lissotriton helveticus. NCBI lineage: Eukaryota > Metazoa > Chordata > Amphibia > Caudata > Salamandridae > Lissotriton > Lissotriton helveticus. The sequence goes on from NC_136068.1 coordinate 1,107,774,207, forward strand.
GAACGTTGAGATCCCCTAGAAAAGTGTACATTTGGTTTTTCGATGGCAATGCTAGCTACTATCTCAGGTAAGGCTTCTGCAAACTTAGTACATGGACCTGGAGGTCTATACATATTTAATCCTGAGAAGGAAGCAGTGGGTGGCAAGTTTATAGTAAAAGAGAAATTCTCAGAGTCTGGGATGGACAAGGAATGAAAATATACATCTATGTGTGTCTTTTAGCATGATAGTGATACCCCCACAGCTTTTGTGCACTCAGTTTTTCCTACATACATAATATCCCTTGGGATGTCTAGTCTAGAGATATCATGTAGCCACATTTCTGTTAGGAACAAGACATCCAGTTGTTCATCGTCCATTAGTGTTAGTAGCTGAAACTTATGATGGTACAGGGATCTACAATTGGTAAGTGTGAGTTCAATTTTATGAGCCCAGGCATTCAGTAACACGGAAGGGCTGTACAAAACCAAAGTAAACAGCATAAACCCAGGGTCAGGGCTTTCAGGTCCCTCTGGATTTCATGCCACATAATAATTAAAATCTGACTTTGAAAGAAGGGCCTATTGCTCTGTATTGATGTCCTTTACAGGTCAAAGCTCTAATGCAAATATGTACATATTATAAAAACCCCTGCAAAGAAGCTGTCCTAGATCAACGGGAGACCTGCCCCACAAAAATATAGTGAAGCAAACCAGCATTTCCCAGACTGAGTTAATGGTTAAACTTCATGTGGCTATGGCCCAGAGGACTCCCTGGTAGTCGATCGTGAATTATTTTGTACAACCCTCAAAGCTCTTAAGATGCTTTCTCCTAACACCCATGAACCTTTTCCCTGCCCTCATAGCTGCCATTTTTCCCAGGCCCATGCATGATGTGGTGTTCCAGTCCAGGTTTTTTCTTTGATTTCTGGGGCTTGTTGTCTTGCTTTAAAATGACATAAACACAACTACAAGTACCAAAAATCAAAATAAAAACGTGGGCTGTAGTAGCACATCTTGCATGGACCAGGGAAATTTGGCAGGTGGCCCCTTGGTGACATTCAACCCACATCCAAGCTAGCCTGTTCTTGCCCGAAAAAAATGACATCCTATAGCCTTTCCTTTTACATCAGCAAGATTGTCACATAGATCAATTTGTAAAGTCCTCTCACTTTGCACACAAAGAAAAGAAAACAATCTATATGTTAAAAGAATAGGCAGCAATTTGTCAGAACACATCCCCTGACATTTGATGTCTGTCTTTGAAATTTACAGCCATCTTTATTGCTCATTCACCTTCCAAACTCCAGCATTTTAAAGATGGGGGTTCTGCAGCTGACCCCCCGCCGCACTCCTACTTCCATCACCTATATCCTTCTTTGCCTTCTATACGGCATGTACCTTATTTCTTTACACTTTTCCTTGCCTCCTCCTGGTCTAGGCACACTGTTTCCCCATAGTCAGTCAGTGTGTTGCTGTTATTCACTTCTCTCAATTATCCCCTTTGATTTCCTCTCTTAGCCTCCGTCCAACATCTTGTCTCTAGATCACATACTGTCCCACGTTAGAAGTCTTCCCATTTCTCCTCTATTGATATATTTTATCTTCACACTTTCACTCCACACGCTCCCATCCACTTATCTCCTTAAGGCAGGGTACACCACAGACCCAGATGTCAACACACACACCAAATGTGACAACATAAAAGCAATAATTCAAAAGCATCTTCATTGCTCCTTTACTTTTGGAACAACAGCAGGGTTATTTAGGGGGTGCTGTAGCACCCCACTCACCCCTATTTCCAGAGCATGTGAAAATTCTCTGGACTGCCAACACAGCAAATGCACCCACAAGTGTAAAACTCTGCTGTGTTACATGGACTGTGGCAGTAAAGTCAGGCATGACTCACAGTCCATAACGTGAGGGGATTTGCAGTTTTATATGATGTGAACTCAGCTCTAAGGCAGTAGAGAGCTGTACATGATCACCAGTTACATTACAAAATGATATTTTCATTTTTATGGGGCATGTGGAAATAGTGATATGCCCACAATCACAGGATGTTCAGCAGACGCTGGGAATCTAACCTACTTACTCAGTTCTATTAAGCTGCTCGATGCGCACAAAGCCCAGGGGAAAGTGTTTCATCCCATGGGCTTCAGAGCCATACTTCAGTGCTACGAAGTTCAGGAGATGGGGTGGGGGGCCCTACCCTGGGCCTCACAGTTCTGAATAATGACTGTATGTCCCAGGGCAGGGGGCCCCACACTTGGGCCTTGAGGTCTGATCCATTGCTGCACGGCACAAGAGAGGGGCCTCTGCCACCCTGGGGCTCACAGCGCTGGATAAGGGATGTGAGGCCAAGAGAAGGGGGCCTCACACTTGGGCCCTGATCCAGTGCATCGAAGCCCAGGGAAAGGGGCCGGGCCACCTTCCCTGACTTTGAAGCGAGTGGTGCCTATAAACATTGCCCAGCCACGGCTTCTCCCTCCTCTACTGAATTGCCGCTCCCCACCTATTACTTACTGTTCAGCCAATCCTGAAAACAAAAGGGCCATTTGTTGCGTGGAAACGCAAATCCTTTTCAACAGACACAGCCCCACCATTGACCTGCTCACACACAATAGTCTTCGCTGCTGTCCCAAGACCCCTGGCCATTCTTTCCACCCCCCCCCCCCCATGCCCGTAATCCCAGGACTGACACCACGCCTTTACAACTGCTGAGGTTTAGCACCTCATTAGCAAAATGTAAAAATGCGGTGATCGGAGGGGAGGGGACCCCGCAGGAGCAGATGGCCTGAATTTAATGAAGCCTTTCATGTAGAATGGAGGCCCTATGTGGTGGCCCTATGTTTTTGACCTGAGCTCGAGGCCCTGGGCAGCTGCCCATACTGCCCATGCCTAGCGCCGGCCCTGTTCAACAATTGCCAACACATCTAAATATCATTTCAACACAGTGATTTGAAAATTAACTGCGACGTGTGGATTGTTGTCTTTTGTCTACATTGCTGGTGGCACGATAAGGAGAGAGAGAAATCCGCCACAATGAAGGGTAATTGCATTTGTCAGGGACAAACAAGGCAGAAAAGAAGGATTACACAAAGCAGGCTCGCTCAACCTATAAAAATGGATCAATGGGATAATTGTAATGCCTACTGGTGGCATTGCCCTAATGTAGCAATGCTACATCTGCCGCTCTAGATGGCAGAAGATGCAGGGGCTGCAGGAGGCCCCGCAGGTTGCCACCAGCTCCACATTTATCTCCACATTTACCATCATCCTACTGGTCCTGTTACATGTGGTGGGCATCCACCATTTCACAAAGCATCAGAGGCAGCAGGCATGAAGCCAATCTACGCAGTTCATGACCCGTGGCAAAGGTCTCCACCAGTAGCTCTGGGTCTGCTGCAATGTGTCCAGCAGAGGTGCGGCTGCCAAGAATTTAGCGTCTTGAGCATCTACTGCTCATTACGTACCAGGCAGTAGTGAAGCAGCAGCTCCCTATACCCCCCTCCCCCCAGCAAAGACACTACTTTTATCAAATAAAGAGGACACTTGCTCTCATGATAACTAGTGTCTCGTCTGTAAAATGGCTAATTCCTTGCACTAGGCTACAGAAAGCCATTCAGCACTTTAATGACGAATTACAGATGGATAAAATCGTACTGTGCACTCGGTTTGTGAAAAGTGATCACTTGTGTGTAAATTCAGGAAGCCCAAAACGTTATCTGCTAAAAACATACAGTTCAATCAAACTAAATAATGTCAGACTAAAGCTGGAGTGTGACAATCTGTCCCAAAAATGGATGCTGACTCCTGATGCTGGGCCTGGAAACGTCTTGTAGAGCAAATGAGCAATGGTCTTAAATTTGAAGAGATGGGCCGGGGGTTGCAATATTAAAAACAAGTTTCAGTCAAAGATACAGTTCTCTGTAACACGTTGTTTCCAAAAGTGTCTAAAGCAGATCAGTCGAAGGTTACCATTAGCTGATGTAGCTCAGTTTATGGATCATGGAGGGTCAGAACCAATATTGTGTATCAACCTTAAAGGAGGAGGAACAAAGATCTTGATAAAATGCAAGGTAAGCCATTCATTCTAGTTTAGGAAAGGGAGAGAGTAATTTACTTTATATGGTAAACATCTGTAAATTGTCAATCATCCAGAGCTACTAAGCGCAAGCGAACAATTATCTCTGCTATGCATCTGGAGAGTGTCTTGTAAGCAGACATATTTCCATGGACAATTGCAACTGGCATCATTAAGATTAAAAAACACCCTCAGGAACTACTTTACACTATAAAAAGTTTGTACATAACATACAAGTTCAGCTGCGAGTGCAACTATACCGAAGTCCATTTTTAAATATTTGCAATATCAAAAGCCATTTCCCAGTACTTAGATCATATGCTCACATTGCTCCCTACAAAACAAAATCATGAACTACAAATAGATGCTGGTGCCAAAAACAGTTTAATTATTAACACTTTTTTACTGAAAGCGGTCTGTTGCTGCACTAAGGTTCTAAGTGCTAGCTGGAGTAAGTATGAAAGCATCAACGCGGGACACAACATTTCTCCTTTGATAAGCATCATTTCAAAAAGTAGTTGAGATGCAGCATTTATAATGTTGCAAATGTAATATGCTAGAAAACGCTATTCCAAAGTAGTCCTTTACTATGATATGGGGCAATGGAATTATGCAAATGTGTGGCCACGGCGTTTTTAAGCATAATTATGGATTTGCCACATAATCCATCATCTGCTACATAATCTGAAGATGATAACAAAAAAAGCATTTTTCTAGTTCAGACGGTTCAAAAGTTACTAAAAAGCAGCAACACTTTACTGTGTAGCAGAAGACCCCTTACAAAGGTTAAGGGACAATTTTCTGTTGCCGACTGCAATATTTGGGTATTAAACTGGTACTAATGAGATGCAATTTATCTTTATGTCCAGTTTTAACAAGTATAAAAAATGAGAAAATTAAGCAATACCATCACAAAATGTGCAGCATTAAGCAGCATAATTTGTCTTTTCTTGCTGCATAATTTAGTCAACCCTGCCACATAATTTGCACCTCCCCTGCCGCATAATTTCTGCAGTCCTGATCACAATCCTATCCACTGATGAGCCAAGTGAATGTGCATGGAACATCTGAAGGATGAGGCACAACATTAGACCATGTAGGTATGTAGACAGTCAACAAGTGGTTATTAAGATAGCAAGTTTTAGAAATAAGATATTGCTCCATTTACATCATGAACCTATTACCTACTCAATGTGCCAAAGGACACCTCTTTGTTCAAATAAAAGAAGGGATTGTTTTGAGATAAGTGGCATGAGATCATGCGAGTATTACACAGTTTATGATGTTCATTCTCTCCCCACTTTCTTTAAAAAAAAACAAAAAAACTAAGAAAGCAAGAAAGAAACTTGCCATAAGTGAACAGCAAAATATCCAAGCTGAAGGGAGCGATAGGGTTAAAAATTCAGCAGCCCACTCTTTTCCTCAAGCAACTCTCCCCACTGTAAATTCTTTCTGCAAGGGAAATTTCTATAATCATTTTGATAAATATTTATAAGACTGACACTTTGGAGAGAATTTAATTGGCAACTAAGAGGAGAGAATGGAATACAGGTTTGCTGTACAGCAGTAAGAAATACAATACCTTCTGTGTGATTTAATCAGAGTGAACAAGAAAATAGCTCCCACCCCCCTCCACGTCCAGCAGGGCGTGTGGGATAGTTTGAAAAAGATGTTTCCAATTTTGTTTCAAATGCTAAGGAGTGAATGGAGGCTACTAACCTACACTGTCTGTGCATGCTATTCCTTATTACACATGGCATTTTGTAATTTATTTCAAAGCCTCTATTAGGAGGCAGGGGGACTGTTTGAGTTAACCCCACTCTGCCCAGGCCCAGTCGTCGCGCGCCGCGACGGAGGCCGTGGTGGCGCGCGCGAGGGGTGCCCCTGGTAATGATACCTCTCGGCAGCCGCTCCAGAGAGGGGAGGCGAGCGCCGTCCATGAAACGCTTTCCAAAAACAGGGGCGGGAGGTCTCTGGGTAAACAGAAAGCGTTAACCGGTTCACCCCTTCATGGAAGGGGGCTCCGAGGCCAACCGGCGCCCCCTGCGCTCTGAACTTCATTAACAACAACAGAAGAGGGACTCCGCGCGCTAAGTAATTATCAGCTGCGAAGACGGGTGAATCACTGCACTTCATTTTCATTAAAGAGGAAAAAAACTGCCAAACTAGTCGCGCGGTGGGTAAGCTACAGTAGACAGACATGATTTAAGGCTTGCAGAAGGATTCCCCGGGCCAGCACTTCTGTGACAGCCAATTACAGAGTCCAGCCCAGCCCCGGCGCGCGGGCTGCTCGCGCGCAGACCTTGCTGAAAAGGTAATGTTTCTTACAATGAGTTACAGATTCTCGAGAACAGGAAGGCGCAGAGAACAAGCCGTGAGCGTGCACGTCCCGAAACCGGAAGTTCGGGAGCGTCACGGCTGTCGCGCGGTGGCTGCAGAAGTCAGGAGGGGCGACTGAGGACGTCGATGGGTGAGTGGGGCTTAGTTGGGGGGGCGGGTGTGTGTATGTGCGTGTCTGTGTGTGTGTTCAGGGGGGGCTGCGTGCGTGAATGAGAGAGGCGCTGTGTGAATGTGGGACAGACAGGAGATGTGCACAGTGCCGGGAGGCTGGGCATGCGCGTCCACGATGTTAAATCTGCGTGCCAAGCCCGGTTAGGTAAGAGAGGGGAGAGGGGGAGAGGGGGTTGCCTGGGGTTGCCTGTATGTGTCTGCCTGCGTCTGGGTGCCTGCGTGTGTGTGTAAGTGCGTGTGCGCGCGTGTGTGTGTGTCTGTGTGCATGCATGCGCGTTAGGCTGACTGGCTGGGAGTATGGGAGGGAAGTGCGCGGCGCAGGACGGAACGTGCGCGTTCGCGCACACAAATCCAGGGAAAAAGCGGGTAACACCCTCTTGTCCTCCTTCCCTCGTGACAGGCAACATTAGGTCTCCAGCTGTTACCAGCTCGACCTAAAAAGGAAATATATAAAAAAAAAGGCCAGCTGGGGCAGCTGGTTTAATAGCTGTGAACTATCTTCTTTATGCTGACTAATGCTAGGACGTACATCTGGCTGATGCTAGGCACAGAAAGAAACCCCGTAACCTGACTGAAGCCAAAAAAAAGGAGTCACAGAAAACTGACCAATCACAAGCCATGTGATACTCAGGACCGGACCACCAATGCCAGGCCCCAATATACTGCACTCTGATTAATACATGAACACAGGAGAGCGATAGTCAGACAGAATTAAAGAATTAGAGTGCGCTCTGAGCACGCCTCAATCACCAAATATGGTGGTCCACGTGGCCCTCACCATTCATGTTATCTGTGCTTGAATAAATAGCTTGCACAATAAATGCTGATTTGAACTGGTCCCCTTGTTTATTTGAGCCCCTTACTCCATGATCTGAAACTGAACTTACCCTGACACTGGCCCTAACCTCCAAGACTCATAATCAGAGAAACACATAAAAACGAGCACCCCCAATTACCAGAATGCAGTGCTCTAATCCAAGGCACCAGCCTCTCTGTGCGCTGGCCTGTCTAATGAGACCCAGACCTCATGTTATGTTATGTTATGTTATAACACTTTGTAGAGGGCACAGCTGCCCAAGTGAAGGGGCATCCCGGCGCTAAGCAACAGAAGGAAAAGCTGCTGAAATTGGAAGGCCCACAGAGACGCGAAAAGATGGGTCTTGATGGCTTTGCGAAAAGCAAGGTAGTTGTTCATCCTGCAGGTGGACAGAGGCATTGAATTCCAGAGTTTAGATGCCAGAACACGGAAGGAACACCTACCAGCCCGCTCCCTCCTTATCAGGCGAACAACCACCAGATGGTGAGCAGTCAAGCGGATGGGCGAGTGGGAAGATATGGTAACACCGGATTGGACAAAATACCAGTGGCCTCATTTATGAGAAATGACGCATCGCTGCGTGAAAGCAGTGATGCGTCACTTCTCAGTGCGCACTCCTTGCGACATTCCTGATGCGTCATATTTAATGTATGACGCATCATGTAGCAAGGAGTTACAGATACGTCAGTATTTCTGACGTATTTGTAAGCGCAAAAGTGACGCATTACTGGAGCGTGTCACAAAAGTGACGCAACTCCAGCAATGCGCCCTTTCACATGGGGCAAGCCCCATGTGAAAGGGCCTGCGTCAGTCTTACGCCTGCTGTGAGGCAGGCGCAAGATTTTGACGCAACGGCGTCCTAAAAGTGATGCAGTGAAATCTCATAGATTCCACTGCGTCACTTCTACGACCCTTCCTTGCGTCAATACGCCCCTCTTGCATACATTATACCTGGCGCAGGTATAATGTGGCGCAGGGATTTACAAAGTGACGCATCTACATAGATGCGTCACTTTGTAAATATGGCGCAACAAGGCTCATTTTTTACGCCACTGGTGCGTCACAAAAAGTGACGCACCGGCGGCGTAAAAGTGATGCACAGCCTCATAAATGAGGCCCCAGGAGAAGAGAGATTCAGAATTTTAAAAGTGATGCAGAGGGCTTTGAACTCAACGCATCTAGCCAGTGTAGCTGAGAGATAGCATTAGTGGTGGAACAAATTCTAGGAAGGCCGAGAAGAATTCTGGCGCAGCATTTAAGACCCTCTGCAATCTCAGAATCTCTGATTTGTTAATTCCGAGGTAGAACGAGCTGGCATAATTCGGTCTCTATAGATGGAGGCTTGGACAATTACCTGTCTGATGGGCGGATCGAAAAACCTAACAGCGGTTTGAGACCCCGCAGTATGCCAAAGCACATCCCTGCCACTTATTTGGTTTGAACTTGAAAACTTAGGGCTGGATCTACCCAGACTCCGAGGTTTTTGACCACCTGTTTAGGGACAGGCGCACAGCCAAGGGCAGCAGGCCACCATTGCTCAATCCATAGCTCAGGATTTTTCCCTACCAGCAAGACCTCAGACTTGCTGATGTTGAGCTGGAGAAAGTTGGCAGTCATCCACTCAGGGATGGCGGCGAGGCCGCTTTGAAACATTTGGTCCTCCCGCACAGAGTCATCGGAGAGTGCCACAACCAGCTGTGCATCATCTGCATAAGACACAACTGTAAGCCCTCTGCTTCTGGCCACTGCTGACAGTGGTTGCACATAAGGATTGAAAAGTGTAGGGCTAAGGGTTGAGCCCTGTGGCACACCTTGTTTGATAGAATGGACCGTAGAGGTAACCAGGGGAGCCATTATCCATCATGCATGTTCCAACTTCGGAGGATTCGGAAAGTTCGTCACCTTCTCCCCCCCGTGGCACTCACCCAAACTGTCACCTCACTCGTGCTTTCCCGTCTTGATTTCTCCAACTCCATTTACCATGGTCTTCCACAATTCCTGTTAAACCGCCTCCAAGTCGTCCAAAATCAGGCGGCCCGCATGATTCATGGAACCCCCAGATGGCAATCCGCCAAGCCTCTGCTTCATAGCCTTCATTGGCTCCCAATAGACCAAAGAGCTGCCTTCAAGGTGGCATGTCTCACCTTCAAAGCTCTTCATTGCTCCAGTCCCGAGTTTCTCAAATCCCTCATCCGTCCCTACCGCCCAACACGTAACCTTCGTTCCGCCCACTGTGACTTGTTAGTCACCCCAAAAAACAAAACCAAGAAATTTGGCGGCCGCCGCTTCTCCTATTTAGCCCCTACTCTCTGGAACCTTCTTCCCCTTTCTATTAAATCCTCTTCCTCTCTCCTTACTTTCAGAAAACAATTAAAAACCCATTTCTTCCCATCCTTTAGCTAGGTTCTTCTGCCTCCCGCATCTTCTCCTTTCTCACTCTGTCTACCAGCGCCAGGAAGCGCTTTACAAATGGCACCTAACATAACATAACATAACATAACAGAAGGTCCTATCTAAAAGAAAGGAGGTAAACAAATCCAGTGCAGGACCCACAATTCCTGCCTCCTCCAACCTTTGCAGCAGGATCTGGTGGGAAACAGTATCAAACGCGGCACTGATATCCAAAAGCATCAGTGGCGAAGTGTTCCCCACATCCACTGCTGCCCTCAGATGTTCTGTCACAGCTAAGAGAGCTCCATGCTGTGGCCAGGCCGAAAGCCATTCTGAGAAGGATCCAGTATGTTGTTCTCCTCTAAAAAGTCTGTCAGGATGGAATTTATGTAGGCCTCGGAGATCTTAGAGGCCCAAGGCAAGAGAGAGATAAGTCGAATGTTCTCAGGTTAGGCTGCATCAAGGGTTGGTTTTTTTAAACAAAAGAATTACCCTAGCTTGCTTCCAGGTCCTGGGAACGATAGCACTGGACAGAGACATATTGATCACCTGACCCAGTGGTGTAAGAAGCACAGGTAGCAATTTCATCAATTGTTCGGGCTTCATAGGGACAGCAGGAGAGCCCGATTTAACTTTGCTTCACAGAGCACGTAGCTCGTCCTGGGTGATTGGGGGGCACATGGCTAGCGTATGAGTAGATAGAGATCGACATGTAGGGGCATGGCATGTCATGGCTTGAGCAAAGGTTTTATAGATGTTTTCCACCTTAGTGACAAAAAAGGTGGCGAGAGCCTCACAGTGCTCATCTGACTTGATCGAGGGTGTTGCAGATACACCTGCTAATTTCAGATCTTTGAGTATAGAGAAAATACTCTTGGTGGGGTTCCTGCTGCTCCTAATCTTGTCAGAAAAGTAGGCCGCCCGTTCGGACTGAATAGCCCTATGGTATTTTTTAATGGCTGCCTGATAGCACCCCTTCCGGATCAGATCATAATTCTGCCTCCAAGCCAGCTCCAGCCTCTTACATGCTTTACGCATGGTGGCAAGTTTGTCATTATACCAGGGACTGGATTTAGTGTTGCGACATTTGGACCATTTTGCAGAAAAGAGTACATCTAGCAAGCTTAGTAGCCAATCGGACAGTGTGTTGTATGCAGTATATGGGTCATCTGACAGACTGGGTGTGCTCCTCATGAGGATGGCAAGAAGGTGAATAATGTCTAATTTATGCCAGGGGCGTTTAAAAGAGAGGTTGTGAAACACCCTTCATGGGGGTTCAACCCTTGAGAGTGTCATGGGGACCAAAAAGTGGTCGGGCCAGCTTATAGGAATGGGGGTAGCAACTAAGGGCCAGATGTAGGAGACCAAATACTTGTCGGTAATGGCCGATTTCGGCCGTTACCGACCGGTATTTGGGTTTTGTAATGTAGGGGGTCTTTGATTTACAGAATCGGTAAATTTACCGATTCGGTAAATTTACAGAATCGGTAAAATACCGAATCGGTAAATTTACCGATTCTGTAAATCAATATGTAGGTGGCACAGTAAACAGTGCCACAGGCCCCTAAGAATTCGGTATTTACCATGTAAATAACGAATTCCTGTGTACATGCACATCTGTGCATGTACACCTGTGCCATGTGGCACACAGACATGCCCTATGGGCGTGATTGTGTGCCACATGGTACACAAGCCAGAAACAGGGGTGCATCAGGGTGTCAAAGTGACACCCTGTCCCCCGTATTTTTACCGATTCGGTAATTACCGAATCGGTATTTGCCATTGATTCCTATGGGCTTCAAGGCACATAGTAAATACCGAATCCTACCGATTTGGTATTTGTTACTGAATAATTACCTACCGATTTATGAATACCGAATCGGTAACATTCGGTATTTATGAATCGGTAAATCTGATTTACGTACATCTAGCCCCAAGAGATTAGGAAGATTGGAGAAGACCGAGCAGAATGGGTAGGGCCATGAACCATTTGGAACAGCTGACAAGCTGCTAGATCCGCGGAAATATTACCAGCTTCTGAATCCTGGGAATTTTCAAGGTGCAGGTTTAGGTCACCAATAACTCTGAAATCGGCAGATCTCTTAGCTAGAGAACTGACTGTCTCAATTAATGCAGCCCTAAACTCCTTCGAGGGTCCTGGCTGATGATAAACCAGTAGGCCAGACACTGTAAAGTTAGCATTAAAAGAGATCAAAAAGCAGGGAGATTCGCAGCCCACCAGGGATTCTTTAACCAAAGTGCAGGTGTAGTGGGATTTAAAAACAACTGCTATACCTCCCCCTCCAGCCTCTCTATTGAGAGTCACAATACTATAGCCTGGGGGGAGTGCCAGATCTGGCTCAGCCACCATGTCAGCTGACAACCATGTCTCCGTCAAAAAGAGAACATCGGGAGACTCATCCATTAACATGTTGTAAACATCAGGGAAATGATTGGCTAGGGAATGACAGTTAAGGCTAAATAGTTTAATAGTCGACCCAGCACAAGGAAGCGAAGTGGGAGGTAACAGCATTCTTGCGCAGCAGTTGAAACCACAATTCCCGCAGCAGAACGGGCCATCCAGTATGCTACACGGAGAGGACCTGCAAGGGATCACTGCCCCTCTAATGGCAAGCAGCTCATCGCCAGAGTAGGCAAGTTTACCGTTATCTGAACCAGTAGCATGTCTGGCATCTGGCGGCGTCCAGGCGCAGACAGACGCAGACGGGCTTGCCTTAGGCGCGCCTTCAGTGTACCAGTAGCACACCTGCTGCATTCGTCTGCATTCCCGGCATGCCTAAATAAAGAAGTGCCCAAGTGGTGCCACCCCCATCACCCCCGGAAGTAGGTCAGCCCAGCAGTAAACAATCAAACAACTGACTGCCCTCCACACAAATGGCATATACAGCTGCGGTGGACTGGAGCGGTAAAAAGGTAGTAAGTATGTAACTGTGCGCAATTAAAAGTTTAGCAGAGTTAAAAATTAAGGGTTAAAAGCAATTTCGTAATGCCAGTAGAACGTGTGCACTGACACACAGCTTCATGATTCATGTGCTACGCGCCCGCCTTCCCAACATGCCTAAATACAGAAGTGCCCAAGAGGAGCGTGTTTTACACTCCTGTAAAGTGAGTGAGAATGTAGACATGTATACTGCTTCAAGACAGAAATGGACATACTGGGAAGCTCTTTTGTCAATGGTCTATTCTTCCACTCAGATCTGAGATGCAGCTGAACTTCAACGTGCACATAATTTAGAATAGGATGAATATGGAAAATGCCCTTCCTTCCAGGGTTATTAGGGAACTTCATTGGCTTTCCATGGGGCATAGAATAATGTTAAAATGAATCATACTTGATAAGGGGCTCAGGTTGCCTTACAATTGCGCACTGGTGGAGTGATTAGTAAGACAGCAGGAATGAAGATGCAGCAGAAAAAGCCACATTTTGAGCTATTTACAATAATGCAGAAAGACCACAGCCCCATGTATTCTCTTCTGAAGAGAGGAAAGCATGTCGAAAATATGAGGATAAAGTGCATTCGGGCTTCGCACTTTGTCCTCATATTTAAACCCTATCCAGACAAGCAGAAAAAGGGATGTTAAATCTGCACAAAAAATGGGGATTTCTAGAGTAGAAGCCAGGTAAGAAAAAAGTGTGTTAAAATTGAATATTTTTAAATTACGCTTTATTATCACACTTTTTCTTGCAAACTCTTATTTATACTTTGAGGAAGCATGCAGAAAATGACGGTGGATGTCATTATAAATTGTCCAGGGTTGAAGTGGCGGTCCTGGTGCATGTACTTAGGGTCATATTTATGAGCCCCTTGTGCCACTGTAGCATCACTTCTTGTGATGCTCAGGTGGCACAATCCACAAAATCATATTTGTGAGGTCATGGAAAGCCACTTTGCGTGGCTTTGAATGGCCTCATAGATATGAAGAAAGTCAAAGCAGTGCATTTTGCTGCTCATAAATGAGGCCCTTAGTTATCTTGCAGTCCATGGTCGCCACCCACCACCCAGGAGAAATAAAGATTAGGCTCTCTGAACTCAGAATTTAATAACACACCTTTTAAGGGAAATGTTTTTTAAATTGTATTTTTGAAAATAATTTTTTTAGAAAGTAGGCATTTTCTTGTTTAATCATTCTGTGTGCCTCACCTGTTTTGTGTATTGACTTTCTGGATTTGGAGTGACAGGAGATGGGGATGTGCATTCACTGTAGACAGCCACAAGGGGGATTGAGGTGTCCCTTTCCTGGGTGACTCATAGCTAGACTAAATAGACCTTGGCTGCATTTAAAGTAGTGAAAGGAGTTTCACTTGCACCTGAATAAGCCATGTCTCCTTTGCACAATGCTGTCTCTCCCTCTTGTGGTCATGCTGCTCCAGAGAGGACAGAACTGGCTTGGACCGGGCTCAGAGATGCTTGCCACAAAGAGAAAATGAGGTATTGGTATTAGACCTTAAACCCCAGAGAATTAGATCACTTCAGAACTCAAGATGAACCTCTGCCAAGGAGAAGAGCTGGAGATCTGTAAGTAGGAGTACTGCCCCTAAGCTGTGTGTGCTTTGCTGGGTTGGCCTGCAGTTGCCAAGGAGAGGACAAAGACAGGCATATTGCTATGAACCTGCTTGAAGAAGAATCTCCAAGGGCCTGTGTGTACTGGCCTCCTGTTGTTAAGTCTCAGGGCCACAAAGACTTCACCTGCAACACACTGTCCTGCACTTATCTCCTCTGTAAAATCCTGCATTCAAAAGGAAGGCAGTTCCAATTCCTGGGCCCTGATAATTGTGTGGTTTGTATTGCAAAGCAAGGAAAACAATTCCGCGCAATCAGCGACGTCACCAGTCATGCCACGACCTGCATCGAGGCCGAGGGCACCACTCGTGAAGTACACAATGCACTGCCCTGCCTGCACCGCAGCTCCGACACCCTTCAATGCCTTCCCGACACCAGCGCTCGCACCAACGCCATCACCCCCAGCGCCTGCATCCCGTTATCACAGAGCCAATAACTGATGAGGGAAACTTCACAAACTGTTTGACATCGCAACGCCTCACTGGAACCAAAGCCTTACTGTCAACAATGCCTAACTTCCCTGTCCTGGACTAGCTGCCTTGCCTCCTCACGGACTCGACGCCTCACCTTCCCCGTGGCAGAAATGAATTGGCTTCGCCTCGGCACTAACGCCTCACCTTCACTATGCGATGCATTGTCTACTGACTTTGTTTCCAAGGTACTGTTATTTGGGGGTTCGCGTGACTCTGTGCCTGTGGCACGCACCTCGCGGTTGGTGCTATACTTTGGATTTATGCCTGTCACAACATTTTAAAAGTCCCAGGAGGAGCTATTTTGTTTCTATATGTTAAAATTTTGAAATAACTGTTCTAAAAGTTTATCTTGATACCTGCATGTTGGAATGTAGTTGTTTTGGTCTTGTTTGGTTTAGATAAAGATACTTTATTTTTCTAAATAGGAAATTTAAGGAAACAGCTTTACTCTCGCCTCGACGCTCAAAGATGCTTGCTCTAAAAAGAATATGCTCACCGTTCACCCACAAGTAGATTCTAACACTAGTAATTATACTCTTATTTGTTAGAGTCCATCCCTAATTTTGCTTCAAATCTCGATCATTCGTAGTTCTCATTGGTCCAGACACATATGTTGTTCAGTCACACCACTTCCTTCCCACTTAACTTTCAAAAGTACTTTGTTAGAAGCCATGCTGTCAACGTCGTCCTTCAGCAGAGGAAATCACAATATTTTCCTTCCAAAGCCTGCGCACATTTCATAAGTCCTTTCAACAATTTACTAGAACAGTTATCCACAAACTAAACATTTTCCCAGACTGTGAGGAAGTTACACCATCAATTTTAGACAGAGCCGTCGACAAGAAAAAAAATAACACAACAATCAATATGAAGGACAAAAACATTTCTTTTTGCAGCCTACGTTAAAAAGAAAAGCAAAGTAACAAGTTTTAGATTATTGGTTCACATAAATGCTTTATTACATTATTTTTTAAGTCTTCTGTCATTCTAACATAGACACTAATATTCTTAGGCAACTGAGAAGGGAGATTGGTGCGCAAAGCGAAGGTTTTGACTGTCCTTAGGGGTTGCTTCCCCTCGCTACTGATGCCTAAATAAAGAAGTGCCCAAGTGGTGCCGCCCCCAGAGACTGCCCCATCAGTACAGGTCCTGAGGCATCACTAAAGACCCTGGCTTTACCGGCGCATCTGGCGCAGGCTTACCTTGCTGTCCTGAACCCCTGCAACGTGTGAGGCAAGCGCTGCTTCCGCAGTCCGCCGACTGCAGGGTCCGCTGAAGAGCACCTGAAGGGGGCCGGCGTGTGAGGCAAGTGCCGCTTCCGCCGACATCGAGGAAATCGAAGGTGAGGCCGAAGTGTAGTCCCGCCCCAGCGCTGGCCGGAGAGAGCAGCTGGGAGGAAAGGAGCGGAATCGAAGGCGGCCAACCCTGAGTGAGATTCCCGAGGGAGGATCTCTTCACTCCGACGCTGAGGTGAGGGACGCGCAAGAGGGAGAGACTGACCGGCGTGGGCGAGAGGTTCCCTTTCAGGAAGTTTAGCGACTAGGGCTCCACCTTCCCTGGGCAGTGTGGGAAGCAAAGACCTTGATCCGTAGATTCCCAGAGACGCTGTCAACGCCTCAGGCCACGAAGTAAGCTGGGAGTTGGGATGTTGGACTAGTGTAAGCAGGAGGACTCTGCAGGGCCCATTTCTTTAACGATCTTGCTGTGATTCATCGGGAGATATCGTGCTGAGGCTCTGGGCGCTGGAGTCAGCAGAATTATACCGCGGGTGGAGTCAGAGTCCGACAGGACAAAGGAAACAAGAACCTGCTTGGTCTGACTGAAGCTAATTTGAGATTGGGGCGTGGCAGATTAATCGAGTGGGTCATGTTAACCAGCTCATGCTGAAGTGTTGCCATAACTTCTTAAAAGTATCTGCCTCCCTATGATGTTAAATTGAATTTAAAATCTGTCTACTTAATGTGCGTGTTTTAATCAGCAGTTTTCTGCCTGTTTGGATTGTCCTTTTTGATCTTGCTGGTTAAAAGAAGGTGGAATGTACTCACTGTATAAATGACCTTTTGCTTTGACCTTCAGGTAGCATCCTAGGCTAACAACTGCTTAATTCCTCTTTCAAGATACCCTTGCTGCAGAATTATTATTGGAGCTTGATCTTCACAAAAAGGGGTAATGTTATGAATGCCTGTTTAGAGCTAACTCACTCTTCCTGATATATTTTGAGAGCTGAAAGGATTCACCTATGAAACGTAACTTGGTACTGTAAAGTGTGCTTTATCTATGCAGGTGTTTCAGTAGTAACGACTATTATGTGAATTATTGTCGAATATATGTAACTAATAAACTAACTGAAGGGAAGATAAAGCTTTTCTACTTTTATAAATACGGTGTAGTGTCATTTTTGAGTGGGTGATCACTGAGTTACTTTAAGGGTGCTACGCAAGCTTAACACTTATTGCCTTTTGGACTGATCTGCCTACTCCGCGCCAAGCTCCCTATGTAGTCTGGAGATCCCAAGTCTAACATAATTGGTGTCCAGCGGTGGGATGAGAACTGTGCTTGCGTCCACTCTATAGTAACCTAGTGTACTCCATAGACCTACACCTGGAGTTTTCTCCTAACGGACTCCCTAATTATATTTTTGTTTTTTCAAATTTACTCCTGGTGGTGGGTGGAGGTAGCTTCTAAATACCCTCTCAATTAATTCCTTCCAAGTGGCTGTCCCTGACTCTCATTAGCAAAATGGAATTTGCTCTGGAAGAATTGGAGACCTATACTGCGGCCCAGCTTAGAGACTTTTGCCAAAAGATGGGAGTGTTCTTTAAGCGTGGTGCTAAAAAGGGGGAACTCCAGACCAGCTTGAGGGCATGGGTGGCAGCGCACCCAGAGGGGAAGGAGGAGGAAGAGGAGACAGACCGAGACACTGTCATCGGGGTAGATGGATTGTTCCAACCTGAAGTGGGGAACCTACTACCGGGTCCTAGGACACTTTCAAGGGAGGGCAGCAGTGTCTCTGGAAGAACCTTAACCAAAGCTGAATTAGCTGACAGGAGGGAGAAAAGACAGCTGAAGTGGGAGTTAGCCCGGTTAGAAAAGGAGAGGGAGGAGCAGAGGATGGCTCATGAGTTGAAACTCAGAGAGTTAGATCTCAAGGCCCTACAGGCAGGGACTCCCAATACTCCAAATGGTGGCAGCGAACCAAAGGATTTGACCAGGGAACCCAGACCTTATCTACCTAAGGATGTAGTCGCCAGCTACAGTACAGGGGATGACATCGCCAAGTGGCTGGCCGCCTATGAGGTCTCCTTAAGAGCCCATGGGATACTGGAGAAACACTGGGGGGGTGGCTTGTATAAATACATGCCTCCTGCAGGAAGGGATACACTTTTGGCTCTAGAGCAGGGCGAGCAGACCCACTACCCCACCATGAAAGTGGCGCTAATAAGAAAGTTTGGACTGACTCCAGAGAAATACCGACAGAAGTTTAGGGGTAGTCACAAACTAGGCACACAGAATTGGGTGGATTTCTTGGACTACGCAAAGAAGGCATTAGAGGGTTGGGTACAAGGCAGCGAGGTGAGGGACTATGAGGGGTTGTATGACCTTATTCTTAAGGAGCACCTACTCGAGAAATGCTTTCCCGAGCTGCGTCAACACCTGGTGGACAGCAAGCTGACCAACCCCAGGAAGCTTGCTGATGAGGCGGACATCTGGGCAAGTACCTGGGTGTCCTCAAAGGGGACTAGAGGGGATTCCCAAAGGACCGGACAGGGCGCCCCCCAGAAGAAAGAGGGGGGGGGATAAAAAGAAGGAGTCCTCAAAAGGCCCCCAAAACAGTTTCCAGGGAAAGGGAACAGGATTCACCCCTAAGGCTAACCCGCCCAGAAACCCTCATCCTGGCCAAAGTCAGCAGCCAAGGGTTGTCCACTGCTTTGAGTGTGGTGGTGTTGGACATTATAAGGGAGATGTCAAGTGCCCAAAGAGACCACCCGTTCCCACTGGAGGAAAAGCCCCGGGAGTAGCTAGTGTAGTGCTCAGGGAGGAGTTGCCCTTAGATAAGGGGGGGAGTGAGCGGGTGTCACCTTAGTGTCCCTGGGAGATCGGGAGATGGTTCCTAAGATCCAGGTGCCCTCAAATACTGTAAAGTATGGGCAGTGGGTCACCATCAATGGCCAAAGAGGGAAGGCTCTGAGAGACACAGGAGCCAGTATGACTATGGTAAGGAGTCAACTGGTGTCTCCAGAGCAGGTGATTCCACATGTACTCCACCCCGCCGAAATGGCTGACAGCAGATTGATGCAAGCTGCCGGCGGATTCCCAATGATGTATTTTCATTCTCGAACTCACGTTTCTTGAAGGAGATTCACAACCCTGCTGATCCCCGGACCCAGTACCGGTCGGGGCTCCGTTGCACGCTCGCATTTAAGTCCCTCGGCAGTGGTCCCTGAAAGAGGTCTACATCCCTGGTGATCCCCGAACCCAGTACCGGTCGGGCCTTTCGTCTTCCGCCCGCATTCAAGTTCCCGGGCAGAAAGTCTCCACTGTCGTGTCCCCTTTTCAAGTTCCACCCGGCCAGCAGCCCCTGTGCGCTAATTACAGAAAAGGACCTTTACAGTCCACGTCCTGAGGAGAACCTCGAACTCATCGTAGGTTCGAAACGCGTTGACTCCCAGCCTGTGATAAGGAAGAAGGGTGCAGCTGGGGAATAAGTAGTAGCACTGGCCCTGCCCCAGCCGTCCAATCCTTAAAAACACCTTCTCACAGGTTCTTTGAGATAGGCAGGAAGTCTGTACCATCTGTCTTTTCCGCCTATCCATTGGTATATAATTTAAAGGACTGTGTCGCTTCTATGGAATGTTTTGTATGTTTTAATATGTGTTGTATATAGTAACGTGGTTCTTGGTGTTCACAATTTAGATAATCCACTGTGATTTACTTTGTCATTTGAATTAATCTGTCACTTGTATATATTGTGCACTCCGATGTCTGTTTGTTGATTCAACTGCTTGACAACTGTGCCTTCTTGTCGTACAAAAGTAATCAATGAAACCAATATCTAAAAATGATAAATAAATAAATTCCAAACTAATCTGGCCCACGTAGCATTTACAGGCTGGGTGGGGCTTCAAGCTTTCACAAAACAAACCGGACCAGCCACTGTGTTCTGTTTAGCGATTGTTGAGGTCCAGGCTGGTAGGGATAGGACCCAAAATCTCCTTTTGTTGACTGTTGACAGCAGATTGGGCCACTACCCTGTGGCTGAGGTTCCATTTGAGTGGGAAGGGGTTGCAGGTTCACTTCGAGTTGCCGTAAGCCCTGCCGTGCCAGTCAATTGTCTGTTGGGGAATGACATGGAGCACCATGCTTGGAAGGAGGTGGAATACCGTACTCATTCTGAGATGCTGGGTACACCTGACTGGGCCTGTGCTAGCACAAGGTCCGCGACTACCCGGAGGGGGAGTTCGCTTGGGCTGGAGCCTGGAACAAGGGTCCAGCCAGCTGCCAAAAAGGGGAAGAACCGAGGACAGGAGAAGCCTGCCTCGACTTCCACACCCCATGAGACAGATAGGCCACCTGCGGTGGTGGACCAGGAGTCCGTGGAGGGGGAAGTTGTCTGGAGAACTTACCTATCCCTGCTGAGTGGCATGTGGAAGGAGGGCCTACCAGGGAGGAGTTTTGTAAGGGCCAGAAGGAGTGCCCTACCCTTGAGGGACTGAGGCGACAGGCCGAAGCCCAGGCAGCAGGGAACGTTACTGGGAATTACCATATTTACTGGGAGGATGGACTCCTCTACAGTAAACCTAAGGCACCCGTGCACGGTTCATCACGGGCCTTGGTTGTCCCTCAACGTTACCGAGCTTTTCTTTTAGAACTGGCTCATGAAATTTCCTTGGCAGGACACTTAGGACAGGACAAGACCTTTGCCCGGCTTGTCCCCCACTTTTACTGGCCTCAGATGAAAGTGGCATCCGACACATACTGTCGGACATGTGTATCCTGCCAAGCCAGTGGGAAAATAGGGGTGAAGCTGAAAGCTCTCCTGGAACCACTTCCAGTCGTTAGCACCCCCTTTGAAAGGGTGGACATCGACATTGTGGGGCCATTGGATCCACCAACTACAGCTGGTCACAGGTTCATCCTGGTTCTGGTGGATCACGCCACACGGTACCCAGAGGCAATTCCTCTGAGGACCATTACTGCACCTGCAGTGGCTAGGGCCCTGATGGGGATCTTTACCCGAGTGGGTTTCCCCAAGGAGGTTGTACCCGGCAGGGGGACCAACTTCATGTCAGCGTACATGCGGGCTATGTGGAAGGAGTGTGGAGTTACCTACCGGTTTACCACTCCTTATCACCCACAGACCAATGGTCTGGTGGAAAGGTTCAACAAGACCTTGAAAGGCATGATAAGAAGTCTTCGCAACAATGGAGAGAGAGAGGGAAAATAATAATGCTAGGCACTATGTGAGGTGGGAACTCCGGGTCCCCCAATTAATATGAAAAAAACAATAAAGGAGTAACCCCTCGTGGGTAGAGAGAAAAAAACTCTCTGACAATGAGCACAAGTGCTCTGGTTAGCACATTTTGCCCCAACCTGTTACTGGATAAAGCATATCCTTATAGAAGACCCCTCACTCACCAACCTGGTTGGTGACATGCTTCATCATCGGGGTCCCACCCCATAGGCCGAGTGCCTACAGGGTGTGCTGCGACACCTGATTACAGTGGAGCTGGTTTAGTTTTTATGTGTTCAAGACTATCAAAATTGTGTATTAAAAAGGGCCAACACTACTCACTTCAAGTATTTATTCTTGAGTGCTTGAACCCTTAGTAAAATTAAAGTGTGGCACCTTTGCCTAATTAGGAAGGCTTTGGTGTCAAAAAGTCGTATTAAAATATATAAAAATAGCGAAAGTGTGCTATGTGAATGTGAATGTACAAAACTATTGTTTAAAAAGGTCTACATGTTTCAACCCATACATGGATTCAAGGGTTTTCGTCAGGACCGTAGGTGATTTGAACTGGGTGGTCCGCCCGCGCTAAGGAGCGTCCTGCCCTAGTTCAATTTAGAGATCGTAAATAGGGATCTCGTGCAAAAGGTGCGTTTTTCTCTTTTGAAAAAACCTGTGAAAAGACAGGGAAACAAAAAACAGGAAGGGGTCACACACAGGGGTAGACAAAATGGATTGTACCACATATAACACATATATTCATGTTCATTAGCACAATCATAATATCCACGTGTGGAATCATGCCAGCATATCACTATCGTGATTAGAACATATCTATTGCGTGGGTGGCAACAGAAATATAGTGATAAAATGCCGGGAGGTGCCTTTCAATCGAAGGGCAGGCGCCAAATGAGGGGTGTCGATATGGTTTGGCGTCTGGAATACGTGAAAATCAGGGGTCGATAAATGGAAGAGTGACCTATTAGCGTGCTGCGCTGTGAACGGCTGCCAAATAAATGTGAGCAGTCGTGAGAAAAACCGTCTCAATTGTATTGAGGCGGCTAGTTATTTAGTGCTTACGCTTGGAAGCGAAACTCTCGCTTCATGGGCACCAGCGTTACCAAGTTGACAGGATTCCATCTCCTGTAGGTAAAAAAACAAGTATCCAGTGTCAGCGCTGTGGTCATAGAGCGCTGACAGTCGAGTATTGCCCCAAGAGAAAATGCGGTCGATCGTTCCCGCATAGCGATCCTACAAGTGTACTTACTTGTCGCTTCTGTTCATCAGACCAATTAACCTACTTGGTTCTTGCTCGGCGTGCCCCGTGGAGTGTCTCCGGTACCTGTTTGCCGGTAATGTGAACACTTCCTCGTTGGGCGTGGCCGGGTCACGTGTGGTGAGCACGTGATCCAGAGATAGCCAATCGCAATGTTCAGTGAACACTGTTGTAGGACTTGCCCAAGTAGATCAATGTGTACATCGCTATGGTAACGGGTGTTGTGATCTAGGGCGGACAGCGCTCGTTTTGCTGAGCCATGGTTCTAGGTTTTTTTTGTCGTTTTTGTGAGCACAAACATGGGTTTGAATGGCAAATATTTACAAGGGGTTTAGTTACCATAGCGATGTACACATTGATCTACTTGGGCAAGTCCTACAACAGTGTTCACTGAACATTGCGATTGGCTATCTCTGGATCACGTGCTCACCACACGTGACCCGGCCACGCCCAACGAGGAAGTGTTCACATTACCGGCAAACAGGTACCGGAGACACTCCACGGGGCACGCCGAGCAAGAACCAAGTAGGTTAATCGGTCTGATGAACAGAAGCGACAAGTAAGTACACTTGTAGGATCGCTATGCGGGAACGATCGACCGCATTTTCTCTTGGGGCAATACTCGACTGTCAGCGCTCTATGACCACAGCGCTGACACTGGATACTTGTTTTTTTACCTACAGGAGACGGAATCCTGTCAACTTGGTAACGCTGGTGCCCATGAAGCGAGAGTTTCGCTTCCAAGCTTAAGCACTAAATAACTAGCCGCCTCAATACAATTGAGACGGTTTTTCTCATGACTGCTCACATTTATTTGGCAGCCGTTCACAGCGCAGCACGCTAATAGGTCACTCTCCCATTTATCGACCCCTGATTTTCACGTATTCCAGACGCCAAACCATATCGACACCCCTCATTTGGCGCCTGCCCTTCGATTGAAAGGCACCTCCCGGCATTTTATCACTATATTTCTGTTGCCACCCACGCAATAGATATGTTCTAATCACGATAGTGATATGCTGGCATGATTCCACACGTGGATATTATGATTGTGCTAATGAACATGAATATATGTGTTATATGTGGTACAATCCATTTTGTCTACCCCTGTGTGTGACCCCTTCCTGTTTTTTGTTTCCCTGTCTTTTCACAGGTTTTTTCAAAAGAGAAAAACGCACCTTTTGCACGAGATCCCTATTTACGATCTCTAAATTGAACTAGGGCAGGACGCTCCTTAGCGCAGGCGGACCACCCAGTTCAAATCACCTACGGTCCTGACGAAAACCCTTGAATCCATGTATGGGTTGAAACATGTAGACCTTTTTAAACAATAGTTTTGTACATTCACATTCACATAGCACACTTTCGCTATTTTTATATATTTTAATACGACTTTTTGACACCAAAGCCTTCCTAATTAGGCAAAGATGCCACACTTTAATTTTACTAAGGGTTCAAGCACTCAAGAATAAATACTTGAAGTGAGTAGTGTTGGCCCTTTTTAATACACAATTTTGATAGTCTTGAACACATAAAAACGAAACCAGCTCCACTGTAATCAGGTGTCGCAGCACACCCTGTAGGCACTCGGCCTATGGGGTGGGACCCCGATGATGAAGCATGTCACCAACCAGGTTGGTGAGTGAGGGGTCTTCTATAAGGATATGCTTTATCCAGTAACAGGTTGGGGCAAAATGTGCTAACCAGAGCACTTGTGCTCATTGTCAGAGAGTTTTTTTCTCTCTACCCACGAGGGGTTACTCCTTTATTGTTTTTTTCATGATAAGAAGTCTGCCTGAGAGCCTGCGGAGGAAATGGGGCGTCCTCCTACCCTGTCTGTTGTTTTCCTACAGGGAAGTTCCACAGAAGGGAGTGGGCTTCACCCCCTCCGAGCTTCTGTATGGGCACCCTGTGCATGGACCTCTCAGCCTGGTGAAAGACGGATGGGAAAAGTCTCCCAGGAAGCTTCCCCAGGATGTGGTGAGCTACATGCTGGCTTTCCGGAGCCAAATGGCTAAGTTGTGGAAACAAGCTTCTGACAACTTGGAAGCCAGCCAAGCAGTGATGAAAGAGTGGTATGACCACAACACTCACCCCGTGGAGTTGGAGCCTGGCCAGAAAGTGTGGGTGATGGAACCTGGAGAGCTGAGTGCCCTCCAGGATCGCTGGACAGGCCCCTTTGAGGTGATGGAGAAGAAGGGTAAGGCCACCTACCTGGTGGATCTTAAGACCCCTCGACAGCCCCTACGGGTACTGCATGCCAATCGCCTCAAACCCCACCATGAGAGGCCCGAGGTCATCTTGATGATGGTGACAGATGGAGCAGAGGAGGCGGAAAGCGAGCCTCTCCCTGATCTCTTTTCGTCTCAGGAAAAGGATGGGTCGGTGGAGGGAGTGATTCTCTCCCCATCCCTAACTCCTGAGCAGCGAGAGGACTGCCGCCAGGTCTTGGAGCAGTACTCCTCGTTGTTCTCCCTTGTCCCGGGAAAGACCCACCTGTGTACCCATGATGTGGACACAGGAGACAGCCCACCAGTGAAGTCTAAGACCTATCGGCTGTCAGACAAGGTGAAGGCCAGTATCCACAGCGAAGTTACCTGGTCCAGTCCGGTGGTTCTGGTACCAAAAGCTGCCCCACCGGGCAACACTCCAGAACTGAGGTTCTGTGTGGATTACCGGGGACTGAATTCAGTGACCAAGACTGATGCACATCCGATCCCTAGGGCGGATGAACTTATTGACCGGCTGGGAGCTGCCCAATACTTGAGTACCTTTGACCTTACTTCAGGGTACTGGCAGATCTCTCTTACAGATGGACAAAGGAAAGGTCAGCCTTCTCCACACCTGAGGGCCACTACCAGTTCTGCGTAATGCCCTTTGGGCTCAAGAACGCCCCTGCCACCTTTCAGCGGCTGGTGAACCAGGTCCTCTCTGGGATGGAGGCTTTCTCCGCTGCATATCTAGATGACATTGCTGTCTTCAGTAGCAGTTGGGAGGATCATTTGTGTCATCTACAAGCTGTTCTCCAAGCCCTGAAACAAGCTGGCCTGACAATCAAGGCCAGTAAATGTCAGATCGGGCAGGAGTCGGTTGTGTACCTAGGCCACTTGGTGGGCAGGGGAGCGGTGAAGCCCATTTCAGGCAAAGATTGAGGCAATCATGGCCTGGGAGACCCCCAAGACCCAAACTGAGGTCCGAGCATTCCTGGGCCTCACAGGTTACTACCGTTGCTTTGTGAAGGGATATGGCACTATTGTAGCCCCCATCACTGAGCTCACATCTAAGAAACAACCTCGACGGGTAGTCTGGACGGAGGCTTGTCAGCAAGCCTTTGAGAAGCTGAAACAAGCAATGTGTGCAGCACCGGTCCAGAGGGCCCCGGATTTCTCCAAGGAGTTCATTGTCCAGACAGACGCATCAGAGCATGGCATTGGGGCAGTGTTATCGCAACTCAATGAAGAGGGTCTGGATCAACCAGTTGTCTACCTATCTAGGAGACTGCTTCCCAGGGAACAGAAGTGGAGTGCAATAGAGCGGGAAGCTTTTGCAGTGGTGTGGACTCTGAAGAAGTTGCGGCCATACCTGTTTGGCTCGCACTTTATGGTTCAGACCGACCATCGACCCCTTCGTTGGCTGATGCAAATGAAGGGGGAAAATCCCAAGCTGTTGAGATGGTCCATCTACCTTCAGGGAATGGACTTCAGGGTGGAACATCGGCCTGGAGTGGACCACGCCTCTCCAGGTATTTCCGCCTTAGTGATGAGGGCTCCCAAGGGGTTGGGTAGCTCTCCCCACTTTCAGCTGGGGGGGATGCGTGTTAGACCTGTCAGCCCTTTGGGTGGTCCCTCCTTTTGTTTATTTATTTTCGTTCCCTTTTTGCCCCTCAATATTTTTATTTTTGATGTCCACTGGAATTTTTCAGGTGCTGACTTGGGGGTTAGGTGCTCCTTGCCCTTGTAGATTTTTATTCCAAGCCTTACGTGCCTTTCCTGACTGAAACTACAGGAACCACAAAATGGTGGCTTCCAACTGCCACCTAACTGGCTACCTCAGGATTCAGGTCCATAGGACAACATGAGGGTTTCCAGAACCTTCTGGACTCCTCTGGACATTCTGGGGTTAGCCTATATAAGGCGGAATGTTGGGCAGCCATGTTGTTGTTGTGAGGAGGGGAGTCCAGACAGGAGCTTAGGCAACTGAGAAGGGAGATTGGTGCGCAAAGCGAAGGTTTTGACTGTCCTTAGGGGTTGCTTCCCCTTACTACTGATGCCATCCCCGATGAGCTGACCTAGCCCTGCTCTCCCCCGCTCGGTCATCATCCCCCTTGGTGACTTTGTTTGGGACCTTAACCGAGGTGAGAGGTTTTACGATTTGGCAGTCAGAGGGGTGTCACTTCCTCCAGGAAGCGACTACAAATTCTGCCATTGCACTCTCACCCTTGTTGTGAGGCCCGACTTCTGGCTGTCCCGACAGAAACCCCCAGAGACTGCCCCATCAGTACAGGCCCTGAGGCATCGCTAAAGACCCTGGCTTTACCGGCGCATCTGGCGCAGGCTTACCTTGCTGTCCTGAACCCCTGCAACGCGTGAGGCAAGCGCCGCTTCCGCAGTCCGCCGACTGCAGGGTCCGCTGAAGAGCACCTGAAGGGGGCCGGCGTGTGAGGCAAGTGCCGCTTCCGCCGACATCGAGGAAATCGAAGGTGAGGCCAAAGTGTAGTCCCGCCCCAGCGCTAGCAGGAGAGAGCAACCGGGAGGAAAGGGGCGGAATCGAAGGTGGCCAACCCTGAGTAAGATTCCCCACCCCGAGGGAGGTTCTCTTCACTCCGACGCTGAGGTGAGGGACGCACAAGAGGGAGAGACTGACCGGCGTGGGCGAGAGGTTCCCTTTCAGGAAGTTTAGCGACTAGGGCTCCACCTTCCCTGGGCAGTGTGGGAAGCAAAGACCTTGATCCGTAGATTCCCAGAGACGCTGTCAACGCCTCAGGCCACGAAGTAATCTGGGAGTTGGGATGTTGGACTAGTGTAAGCAGGAGGACTCTGCAGGGCCCATTTCTTTAACGATCTTGCTGTGATTCATCGGGAGAGATCGTGTTGAGGCTCCGGGTGCTGGAGTCAGCAGAATTATACCGCGGGTGGAGTCAGAGTCCGACAGGACAAAGGAAACAAGAACCTACTTGGTCTGACTGAAGCTAATTTGAGATTGGGGCGTGGCAGATTAATCGAGTGGGTCATGTTAACCAGCTCATGCTGAAGTGTTGCCATAACTTCTTAAAAGTATCTGCCTCCCTATGATGTTAAATTGAATTTAAAATCTGTCTACTTAATGTGAGTGTTTTAATCAGCAGTTTTCTGCCTGTTTGGATTGTCCTTTTTGATCTTGCTGGTTAAAAGAAGGTGGAATGTGCTCACTGTATAAATGACCTTTTGCTTTGACCTGCAGGTAGCATCCTAGGATAACAAATGCTTAATTCCTCTTTCAAGATACCCTTGCTGCAGAATTATTATTGGAGCTTGATCTTTACAAAAAGGGGTAATGTTATGAATGTCTGTTTAGAGCTAACTCACTCTTCCTGATATATTTTGAGAGCTGAAAGGATTCACCTATGAAACGTAACTTGGTACTGTAAAGTGTGCTTTATCTATGCAGGTGTTTCAGAAGTAACGACTATTATGTGAATTATTGTCGAATTTATGTAACTGATAAACTAACTGAAGGGAAGATAAAGCTTTTCTACTTTTATAAATACGGTGTAGTGTCATTTTTGAGTGGGTGATCACTGAGTTACTTTAAGGGTGCTACGCAAGCTTAACACTTATTGCCTTTTGGACTGATCTGCCTACTCCGCGCCAAGCTACACTATGTAGTCTGGAGATCCCAGGTCTAACAATGCTCTTTTATCATTCTGGTTTATTGATTTTGCACTAACATTATATCTCTGCTATGTCTTTTGTGCAGATGTAATTTGCGACCTACAGACATCATTTGTCATTTCTCCTGCACATTTTACAATCCTTCTCCAAAAGCCCCATGTTAATATTTTTCTCAGTTACTTTCACAACTCTAGTTAAATAATTTTCACACAGGAGGTTTAATCTGAGTAGGTTTATTTTGCGAAAAATCCTGCTCCATCATTCCCCCCTTGATGGCTACTTAGGCCATCATAAATCCAAACATCTGATTAAAATCTGATTTGCCTAGAAAATTCTAGTTCTGACTGACTGACTGACTGATGGTATTTCTAAAGCGCACTAATGCCGAGGCGTCTTGGCGCTGAGTAAAGTGACCAACTAGGTACTAACCGAAGCATCATTGAGTAAAGAGCCATGTCTTAATTTCCTTCCTGAACAGTTTACGGTTAGTGATTTGTCTGAGGTGAAGTGGAGCTGAGTTCCATAACCTTGAGGCCAGATGAGAGAAGCCCTTGCCTCCCCAACGTGATCTTTTAATCTTAGGAACCTTAACCAGACACTGCGCAGCCTGACCTAAGGGAACGGCTTGGCTGATATCGAGAGAATAGGGATTGAAGATCTAGAGCCCCCTCTCCGGCCAAAGCCTTATGAACCAAGCACAATGCCTTAAACTCCACCCGTCGTTGTACTGGAAGCCAATGTAATTTGCTGATAGAGCGGGAAGTAGAATAATACTTGGGCAGGTTGAGAAGTACTCTCGCTGCTGCATTCTGAACTGATTGCAGCTTGGCCATTAGAGCCGTGCCAGCTCCCAGATAAAGGGCGTTCCCGTAATCAATTCTAGAGAAGACAGTAGCAATTATAACTGTTTTACTGAGAGAGAAGGGGATAAACGGCAATATCTTTCTCAGCCCTTTTAGCATGAAAAAGCACGCTGAGGCCACTTGATTAATCTGTGGCCGCCAGGACATGTCTTTGTCAAACACTATGCCGAGATTCCTAGCTTTAGCCACTGGAAGCGGACAGGTCCCCGCTGAGATAGGCCACCAAAGCTGATTCCAGATGGAGGCCTTTTGGCCAAATCCAAGGACTTCTGTTTTTGCAGTGTTCAGCTTTAAAAAGTTCAAATTCATCCAGGACATGACCTTGGACATACATAAGGAGAAATCTACTGCTTTGGCCTCAATTGAATGAGAAACTGACACATCTGCGTACGACACTAGCTTAAGGCCTAGTTGTTGAATTAATTTCGCCAACGGTGAAAAATAAACATTAAACAAAGTAGGTTATAGAGAGGATCCCTGCGGAACTCCTCCTGGAAGGGTACATTTTTCTGATTGGTAGCCATTCCAGAGGATAACCTGTTCTCTGTCTGACAGGAAGGAGGTGAGTAAATCCAATGCTATGCCCTTGACACCAGAGTCCCTAAGCCTTTGAATAAGTACCAAGCGGTTTACGGTATCAAAGGCCGCTGTTAGATCCAGCAGGACCAAAGTTCTCATTTGTTTCAACTTAATCCCATCTATATCTTTCATTACTTCATAATACACTCTTTTCTTATCTTCCATTTCTATTTCTACTCTCTTTCTCCTTTTGGCTCTTCGTTTTGTCTCTAAAGTTTTACCCTTACACTTCCAGCACTTATATATTAAAAAGAGCATTAGTATTCCAGTAGAAGCAGCAATAATAGGTGTTAGTATTCACCCTAACAAGCTACTATCAAAAGTTAAAAACCAGTTTCCTATGGAGGAGAAACACTTACCAAGCACCATCAATGTTCAGTCCAGTCAAATCTTCCTGTACATTCGTGATATATTAGTAATACATCCCTCTAGATTCTTACTTTTGTCAGGGATATCTGTACAGCATTGTTGAATTTTCAACATGCTACAGACTCCGCCCTCTTTTGCCAATAAGACATCAAGAGCAAGTCTCTTTTGCAAAACCATAGACCTTATAGCCACCATTTCTGTATCAATCATCAAGAACCCACCAGCAGTGTCTATTGATAATAACCCTGGGCGTAGTTTGCATAGTAGCGTCACGCGTAGCTACGCGAAGTACACTTCGCACTATGCAAGCTACGCGTAGCTACGCAAACTGCGTAGTGCCGTAGAGAAAATGCTGTTCGCACTGATTGCGCAATGCCGGATGCTTGTCCGCACTGTGCAATCATTGCAAACGGCATCTTGCACAGTGTAAGCGGCCGTTTTCTGCTGCTCGAGTAGATTTGTACTCGAGCGGCAGCTTTCTCAACTCGGACTGCAAGATTCTCATCACGAGCAGTCGCGAGCATACGTGAACACTCGCAATAAGAAATCTGACCTCCATGTGTTGAGAGTCTCGCCGGGAGGTTCATTTTCCAACTAAAAAAAGTAACATTTTGCAAAATAAGATTTGATAAAGTATGGGTATCCAAACACTTTTAAGCCTCAGGCCCTTTCAGAGCATTCCAGGAACTTCAAATCCTTCGAATCCAAACCCCCTCTCTTTTTTTGGATTCTTCTTTCAGACTTTTAGCACAGTTCCAGTCTCGATTTCAGTCTTTTCTTTTTCTGCACTTTCCAGAACAGTTTTTAATCTACCGCACTCCAAGTTTCAACTCAGTTCATTTAGGGTAGTTCATAACAATTTCTGTGGCTTGATTCGACAATTTCTTATCCACAATTGTCTGTTGAAGCAACTGTTTCAGCAACCAAATACGTCTTTTCAGGTGCGGTGTACTTCTTACTCGGAACTCTTGCTCTTTTTGCTCTGTAAACTGTATCTCGTTCAGAATCACTTTGTTCTGATTGGCTCTATATTTCAAGTACTGTATTTGGAACACTTTTAGTCAAAGTATATCTTAGCCTTTTGACTTCTTTTGACCATACATCTCCTTGCTCTTTTCTTCTAAACACCTTCAGTCTCATTTGATCAAAGACTTCCCTCAAAACTTTCTATAGTTGATTCCTCTTTTTCTTCTTTTCTTTTTTGTTCTGGAACCAACTTCTTCACTGTATCGACATAGACAATCTCACGAGACCCAGTAGCAGGTGCCCACTTTACTTGACTCTCAATCTGTTCAGGTTCTCTTTGATCACTTTCTTTTCTTCTTTCCTGATCACCTTAAACTGATTCTTTACTTTCAAGTGGACTTGGGACTCTTCTTGTGTGACTTGCATGGATCCCATTTGGCAAGCCTCCACACTTCACTGCTGTCGTTGTCACCAGTATCACTTGATATGGCCCATGCCACCGCGGTTCCAAACACTATTTTCTCACATGCTTCTTGACAAGAACCAACTCTTCAGGGCTCAAGTTGTGTGCTTGTTCTTGCTGGGTTGTCGTTACAACTTCTCAAACTTGATGAAACACAGAACGCACCACATCAGCCAATCCTTTGCAATGGAGCACTAAATCATCAGTTATATTCACCAGTTGATTTGCTGGAACTATTGGCTGTCTCATTACTCCATCCATGATAATTTTATGCGACGATAGTCCAGTTCTTCTATCAAAGATACTTCTTAGACTCATCAGGACTAATGGCAATGCATCTGGCCATTTCAATGTAGTGGATGCACCTACTTTTGCAGGTATTGACTTAATTATGCAATTAACCTGCTCAACCACTTCAATGCTTCTGGTCGATAGGCACAGTATAATGTTTGTTCAATTTGTAATGCTGCACAAATCATCTGAATTATTTCATTATTGAAATATGTCCCTCTTTCAGATTCTAAAGAGACTGGAAACCCAAATCTTGGGATTATCACTCTAAGTAGTAGTTTAGCCACTGTTAAGCTATCATTGAAACTTGTTGGGTAAGCTTCCGCCCAACGAGAAAACAAACAAACAATCACTAGTACATATTTTAGTCCATTACATGGTGGTAGTTCTATAAAATCAGCCTGTAAACGTGTAAATGGACCAGCTGCTTTTCCAATTCGTCCCCCAACTCACAACTGTCTTACTCCCTGCATTTTGCTGCTGACAAGTCACACACCTTTGACAAAGACTTTCTGCAAGGACTCTAAATATGGGATTAAACCATGTTTGCTTGAACAACCTAATCATTGTGCCCTTACTAAGTATGGGCAAATTTTGCGAATTCGCGGTACGCGAATTGGCGCGAAAACGTACTCGCGGTTCGCAAAATACGTGAACTTTCGTGAGATTGCGGATTTTTTTTTTTGCGAGTTCCAGGTTTTTTTTTCACCGCGGCTACCGCGAAGTTACCCATGCTGTCATAAATGGACGAGGCTATCTTGT
The DNA here is from genome assembly GCF_964261635.1 of Lissotriton helveticus. Lineage (NCBI taxonomy): Eukaryota > Metazoa > Chordata > Amphibia > Caudata > Salamandridae > Lissotriton > Lissotriton helveticus. The sequence continues at coordinate 1,107,806,934 of NC_136068.1, forward strand.
TTTCACTGTTCGCATTGCGTATTTCCGTTTCCGGGCGCTAGTTGCATGCTCGCGTTGTGCATTTCCTGTTGCGGGGTGCAATTGCGTGTTCGCGTCCGTTTTTGCGTACTCGGGGGAAAAAATTGCGCGAACTTACCCACATGGTTGCAATGGGCGCGGCCCTCTTGTTTTTCATTCATTGCTATGGTTCTGGGCATGGCTTTTTTATCCTGCTTTAATATTTGTAATCCTTTGTTTGAACTTTTTTAAAATCTTTTTTACTCATTATCTATCTCATTATTTTTGTAGATCTATATTTTGTGTTTTTTTCTACTTTTTGTTACTTTAATAACTACTTTTTTTTTAGCTCTCTCTTTTCTTTTATTTACTTTTTTGCCCTATTCGTTCCTATTTTTCCTTTCTTTAACCTAGGACCATGGCAAAGGGAGCCAGCAAGTCCAAGGGGAAGAGTCCCGCTCCCTGCAGCCGGCTCCCTTGCAGGCGTTTAAGAGGGGAGTCTGTAAGTCCTAGGTAGATCTTCAGTGCGGTGGAGGTGGCCGCACTGGTCTTCTTTGTGCAGCGCAACCTCCCGAAGACCATCGCAGAAGGCGGCAGGCCCGGTACCGGGTACGGCCTCCGGGAGCGTCGCCAGCTATGGGGTAAGGTGTGTCGGGCCATGTATCGGGAGTCAGGGGTCTGGCGCACCTACAACCAGGTGATGCACCGGTGGTCCGACATAATGGAGCGGGAACAAGACCTGCTCGACCTGCTTGGCGTCGAGATCCCTGGGCTTGATGAGTACTAGTAGCTATTTAATAACTACTTTGTTTTCTTCTGCTCTGTGTTATATTGCAAATATATGTTTTTTCCGAAGAGCAAGAATGCTGCTGATTACATTGCAGGTAAATTATGTTTCAAAAGCTTCTGTGATTGCAGGGGCTCGCCTGCTCAGTCAGTGGCGGTGCTACTATGCTTACTTGTTTTCAGTTTTGTGCTCATTTGGCCAGAGTGATTATCTATGAGTGTACTTTACAGAACTGCGTAATGCTAGAGACACTAGAGGCTCAAGTCCAGTCTTTCATTTGTACTCCTGCCACTAAGAAGAGATAGTGGCGGTGGATTGATAGGTTGAGTATATTATGACTTGTTATTTAGTAGGACATTTTTTAGTGGTCTGCAATCATGACAGACTGTGTCTTTCACTTCGCGTGCTGCTGAGTGCTGCCAGTCCTAGTAGAACCTTTTTGTAGTTTGTTTAGTGAGTTACATAACTTTCCAAGTAGACGGTCCGCGAATCCAGCCATACTAATATCCTAGTAGACCACATCAGATAGATCAATAAATTTAGTGCAATTGTTGTTTATTTCCCTGAAATAATTTGTTATTTTTTTTTTTTAAATGTTTGATTTTGTTGACAACAATCATCCATGTTTGTGTCTTTCTTTCATGTACATCTGCTCCTCCCAGGGGAAAGAGGACAGAGGTGGCGGTGGCGGTGGCGGCGCCGGCGGAGCAGGAAGGCCAGGATCGGTCCGCCGAGGGCTCTTCTGCTGGCCCCAGTAAGTTTTCCTGTTAATATTAATAATTATACTTCAATAAATTTTACAGCACCTATTTATTCCAAACGTTCATCATAATTCTATTTTTTCCTAAATCGTCTTTGATCTTCTTGTAGACTGTTTCTAAATTATTATCCTGCCTATGACTCTCTGTGCTACTACTATTTATTATTATTAGTCTGTCTGTGTAGCTAGCTAAGCTTGCACAATTGGCAAAAGGTGTTAAACAAAACTCCAATTCAGCAATAGCTCTAGGCACTGAGTGCAGTCCTCTGGGTTGTCTATAATGTCTATTGAAGTCTTCTTAATATTTATGCTTTGACAATTCCCAACAATAAAATGTTAATGGCCACTAAGAATAAGATACTAGTTTACTTTTTGATTGGATAGGAGGACATACTACTAATGTTGCAGGGACTATTCTGCACATACAGAACTATGGACAAGAAATAAGGCATTGGTTATAATAATAGGCGCAGATAGACTTTCCACATACCTCAGTCATAACAGAAGTTGAACCCGCAAACTCCTTACTGACTAGCTAGTGTGTCAGAGTCATTATTTAGCTCCCGAATGCAGTGATGATCCCCAATGATTATACAGCCCAGAACATAGGACTACGGAGTCAGAGTCCCGACCTCTGAGTCACAGAATCATGCTTGCAAATTGCAAACCCTTTCGCTCACTCACTCATGACCAAAAACCAAAGAGTCTATGTAAGTTTTAAAGCTTTATTAAAAGTAAAACAACAAGCTCTGTGTGTACTCCGTATATTAAATTTCAATTGTGCATTATATAAAAACTTTTATTAAAATCAACTTCATAGAAGAGAAACGGTGAACTCTTGAAAACTGAACAGTGGCTGATATTACACATTAATTGTGGGAGACCCCTCACCTGGTTGGAACTTAAAGTACTGGTGGTGATGATGATGAGTAACATATTGCTCTTGTTCATAGAAGGGAAGCTTCTGTCTGTAATGAGAAAAAAGGTGCTTGTTAAAAAGCAAGCATTCATCAGTTGTGCCAAAAAGTGTAACATGTTATGGCTAAGCATAAATAAAAACACCCTCCCATTCCAAAAGGGGAATTTTTAGTTTAGACGAAGGAGTCACAAATAATTACATTTGTTTATGTAGTAAAACATTTTTTCATTCCTAGACAAAATAGGGAGTGGTGTATATGGTATCTAAAAATATGAAATGTATTTTCTAGGCGGAACACCATCGGCACAGCCCACCACCAGTGCCCGGCCAGCGCGGAGGTGGTCACTCCAGGGGCTGATGCGGTGCCACCAGTGCCAGCAGGAACTGCTGTGGGGGATGCCTCGGTAGTGGCGGGCAGTGGTAAGCTATTATATTCCTTACTATTGAGATTGCAGAGTAGGCTCCCTGCAGGGGTGTATATGTTGTACAGTACAAGTACACTTTACTGTTAAGAAGACTTACAAATTTAGAACTAAGTTTTTGTCAAACAGGTAGAAGACAGTCACTCTTGACTTCGCATTAGCAATTGCATTAGTGGCGGGAGTTGTCAAATAACCAATGGCCTCCTCTAAATTTGACATCAACTCAGCTGTGAAAGTTTTATCAAGAAGCCAAGTCAGATCAGAGATGAATTTGATGGATGGGATGAACGAAAAGGGAAAGAAGGGTGTAAGGAAGGACGAGCGAGTTAAATTAATGACTGGCAAAGAATGATACGTGTTTTTGAATGCAGGCAGAGTTGGCTGGTCGGAATCTGATGCATGGCCGGTTGAAGCAAGGATGGGTGGAAGGAGAAAGAAAAGAGGACTGCCTGGGTGGGTGAAACAGAAACTGTATGTTTGCGCAATATATCCTTTGGGTCAAATTCAAATGCAAGTCAAGCACGGATGCATGGGTGGCGGTTTACAAAATAAAATAAAAAGGGTGTTTTTCGGTGAGAAAAAGTAAGGTTTGTCCAGTTGAAACATTAAGAAGAATGATTGACATTTAAACTTTGAATGGATGGATGCCTGGATGGTATCTTCCTCATAGATAGCATAGGTGTATGTAGAGTAGACAGAGTAGACGGTCACTGGATGAAGAGTGTTAGTTTGAGGAGCATGTAACACCGCACGTCCGTGCCAGAGTAGCAAAGCTGAGGAAAGTAGAAGTTGTAATTTTTCAGAATACTCTCTTGACTAACAGTAGTTTGCAAGCACAGCATATATTGTGTATCTATATTGTATATTTCACATTATCAAGTCAAGTCAAAAGTGCCTTCCTCCGGAGATTACGGGGACCACTCACTACCTATGTTAATCATTTTTTTTCAACTCTGTCTTCCATGTGTGGCCTATTGATGTTCACTCAATCAATAAAAACAAAGCACCTAACGTCATCCCTTATATAAGCAAATATCATGTGAAGAGATAGATGATCATATTATCTTCTTCATTTTCCTTTTGTAGTAGTCAGAGGCAGGGCAGGGTGAAAGGTAAAAAGATTGAGCAGTAGCCCTAGTTGTAAATTATGAGTATGGCCAGTGCCACCCGTAATAGAAAGGTAAGAGCTTCCCAACCTGCATGTTCTGGTAACAGTTACGCGAGTCTGCGTCATCATGGCTTGCGTCTGTTTTTCTTGGGTGCAAGCTGACTGCGCTGCCATTATGCCGGCTTCTACAAGTTTAAGTACTAATTTCGCTAAACAAGAGAGAAGAAGAAGACTGGTGTACTGTCTGAGTCTAATGTAGTGAGTCCATAGCGCTAGTAGAATTCCTGAAACTCCCACTAATGTTAGAGCAGAGGCAGACAAAGTGGGAGGTAAGATAGATAAATGCCACAAATGTTATGTACTGTGCTTGCAAGTTGCTAGTGCTACTGTGGCACAACTTTCTGTTGAATTATTTTGTGTTAATCTTAAAGAGTATTGGTTACAGTATTTTGTTTCTTTCTTCATTTAGATACTCCTTCTAAACTATCAAGGCTATCTGGGCCAGGCGGTGTAAGCTGGAGGCAATTGTCGCCGAATATCGGCGGCTGGTGGCTCAGGAGGAGGAGGATGACTCTCAGTCAACAACAACAGCTGCATCCTCCTCCACTGCCCCTGGGTCATACAGCCAGCGCAATACTCCAGCGGTACGGCGCCAATGGTCCCGTAGCCACCCGCCGTCACCAAGCAGTCAAAACAACAGCTGCCCCCCACAGTACCTGCAAGGCGCGTGTGCACCGCCTAACCCTGCGAGTGGCCTACCTTGAGCAGGAGGTGGAGAGTCAGAAAGTCCTGCTCAAGGCCCTCCGGAGAGAGCTGCGTGACCACCTGGCCACAGGACACCGCCGGCCAAAGTAGAGACTGTCCCTTGCCCCTTTTTGTAAAGACTTTTGGGGGGGAATTGGGCATTAGGGTTTTTGGACTTTTGGGGACATTTCATGGACATTGGTTGGGGTTAGGGAGGGGGTGGGTTGGGTCTTGCGGGATAGTTTATTTTTGTTAGGGTCGAAATAATTATTTATTTTCCACTTAAACAGAGCATACGTGTTTTTACTGTTTTGTGGGGAGGCAGGGGGGGGTTAACTTTATGTTTATTTTCCTGAAACTTAACTGGCTGGTTGATTCAAATTGTCTAAGTAATCGCCCAAATTTGTACAAAAGGGCCACTGACAGAGTTAGTGAATTCAATTGTCCTACTAATTTACTAGTACTACTGTTAATCTCTCCTCTCCTTCTACTCCATTAATTTTCCTCCCCAAAATGCTTATCTTACCTGTGATTCGTGTTTGAGAATAGGGCTAGGCACAGGGCTGGCTGCATGGCAAATGGTGATTAAGGTTGGCTATGGAATGCTGGACGGATGAAATGGCATCATTATGGTGGTAGTAGTAGTGATACACACTTGCAGTAGCAGCATATGAAAAAATGAGACATTGAGTGGCCTTAGAGGAGCATTAGAACAGTACGATAGTACAGTACACAAGAACAGTGCCATAAATTGTAGCCTAAGCAATGCTAAAGTATTCAATCAAAAGTTAGCTACTAGTTGCGTGGATTATGGCTACTACAAGAACTAGTACTGAAGGACACAGCAGCGTAAGCTTTCGTCACGTGTAGGAGGATGTTGTTGATGATGAATCCACTCGATGGCGGACATGAAATTCTGAATTGATTTGCAAATACTCATGGGTGTGTGTCAAGCAGAATAAGAATATATCCTCAGATTCATTGACCTGCCTTGAAATTGATTTTCTGTTGCTTTTGAACTTATCCTCTCCAGCAAGTGTGTGGAATTATTGGTGTCATTTAGTCACACCTCAATGAAAACCACACAGCCCGGGGCAAGAGGGTTAGGGTTTGAAAAAGGAATGGGAATGGGGGATTTTGGGAAAGTTCTTTGGAGAGAGAAAAAAAAACAGCATGGCAAACAACAAATGAAGAAAAACAAATCTTTGGATACGAAGATATCCATAAACCTTTTAAGGGACATAAAGGAAGTGCATGCATGAAGTTGTTTGCTAAATGGATGGTTAGGTTACTGAAAAGTAGTACTTATTACAACTTACTAACTAGTACTAAACAATTAGACAGTACAGGGCTGCAGTAATTAAGCAATTTCACTTGCCTATCTGCCCTCAGAGAGAATAAACACTTAGTAGTACATTACATTAGTTTTAAAAATAGCAAAGAAACGTATCAAATAGCTGTAGGGATGAATTTGAAGCAGAGAGCAAACGCACAGAGTCGCACTCATAGAAGTTCACAACAATAACATTATTTAAAAGATAAGGACAAGTGAAGTGGCTACTGTAACTGTATGTTGTAGTTGTCCTGGTCAAATTGGGATATTGCATGCATCCAGCCATTTCTCTTATTCGCGGTACTCCTCCATTCCATCGTGTGCTCCGTTGATTAATCTTGGTGACCACACTGTCCATTGCCTGCCTGGCGGATGCGGAATTGCGGATTGCTATGGTAAACCTGAGTTAATGTTTTACCCATTGCACAGGGTAAGTGCCAGCCTGTAATTGTCGATGGAAAAACAGAAAGGGATATTAAATAAAACACCCCAGAGGAAAAATATAAGGTACGGTGTGTAGTGCAAAAATAACACTTTCACTTTCAGAGGTGACAGTATTACATACATGCATAATTTCTAAAGTGCCTACTCTGAGTCTCAGTTTCCAGGATAATATAATTAGCACACAGCAGGCCAGGGCCATGCAGACGGTCAAGGCAGGCACCACTGAGTGAACCAACCTCCATGTAGCATACCTCTTTGACAGAGACAGACAAAGCAGATCTAATTTTATACAGCAAGCCACATGAACCGCTGTCTGGACTCGCATAACACACACTGGCTCGACCACTCCATACCTCGACTAGACAGACATGTAGTTCTGCTGTGGTTGTTGTTGACTTGTTTACCTGTTTGCCACTCACGAAATGGCCATAGTTCTTCCGTAAATCGACAATGATGATCCACCCATCCCAGTGAGTGACTGTAAAGATATTATGTAACTTTGGTCATCATGACTCATCATCATCATGGTGTTGGCAAGCTCAATGTTGTTCATGCAGTCACAGTCTACACACAGTGAGTCCAAGGACATTTTCCATATTAAAAAATGCAACGTAGTGGCCCCTGCAGTAGAAGTACAATTTGCATTAAACAAGGTAAACAGAGTACACTTGAGTTACATTTAGTGTGTAAAAGATTAAATAATAAAAGACATAACACATAGGATTCATTCATGCACAACAAACAAACAGCAATTGCTTTCATCAGAGCCAGACAGCCAGTGTTGTCCACTGCATTCCATCTCATCATTCATTACCTGTTTCACTTTTTGTCAGCATATTATTCTTAAGTGGAGGGTCACAGGGCAGCCTCTATCAATTTCAGAAGTAACAGTCAGCATAGTCAGTCATTCCAGCCCCACTTCTTTTGAGGGGACTCGTCTACGAAGTGACAGTTTCTTGATTCTGCTAAATCTGGCCATCTGCCTTGAGGGAAATGGATAGGGGGAATCTGGAGGAGGAGGATAGAGGAACATGACTGAGTTGTGAACTTGTGAACTTCAGGAATGCAGACAGCGGCACCTTCAATATGGAAATAAGACAAAGGCAGTGCTGCTGATGGATTTGTTGTGATTAGAGTTTTGTTGTGCTAAAAGTTGCAAAACAAAGAAAGACACACAGAAATAAAAGTGAATAAGGACGAAAATAAAGAAGTAAGTATTTCAAGCTTAGGTGTCAGGGAAGTAGAGCTTGTCCTCAAACTCTGTGGATTGAAACAGGAGTAGGTCAGCTAACTGAGAAGAACTTCCGTCACCTAAGTCGGTGTTCTCTTCTTCCTGCGTGAATTCACGTATATTGTAATCTGGTGGTATGAAGTGCTGATTCAACTTGATCATTGTTAACCTCTCCAAATTTTTGAAGTTACAATGGCACCAGCAGCACTGAAAACACGTTCAGAAGACATGCTTGTGAGTGGGAAAGCCAAATAATTTATAGCCAGCTTGGTGATCAGTGGCCATTGAGGCCTTTTCCCATACCAATACACCAATGGGTTCTGATCAAAGAAGACCTCTGTTGGGTCATCCAGATAGGACTGCACCATCCACTCAAGGTCCTCCAGGGGTGCTCCACTTTGCGTACCATCTGTTGCCTTTGCATCAACACTGGAACGAGCAAACCCTTGACGAGTTATCCAATCCGCTTCCAACAATATTATTGCTGGGCCTGGTGCAGGTGATGATGATACTGTTGCTGGTGTCGGTAACGGCTCTGAGGGAAAGTGACTGCCTTCGGCCACAGAAGTGGACCTTGATGCCGGATGGCCTGCTGCTTCAGTAGTACTTGTGGTGGTTACTTCAATTTCCTGCTGCTCTTTTTCGAACCGAGTGGCTGACAGAGCTAGCCAATGTTTGTACTTGGAAACATCTGCTTCAGAAAAAGGAATGAATGCATTGCTGGCCAGTGCCTTTTTGCACCGTGGATCCAGGATAGTGGCACATCTGTAATGGTTTTCTGAATGTATTACTTTACGCCTTGCATTGTCAACTAGGCGGCTTAATAAGCTCTTCGCCAACTGATATGGGTCTTGTTTTTCAGCATCAACTCGGAACGTTGAAGACACCTCCTTCAGTTGGTGCTCTAGCATGCTTAACAATGGGATAGCTTTGCCCAAAGTACAGTCCTCCCTGTTGACTTCACGCGTGAACACCTCAAAAGGACGAAGCATGTCTGTCAGGCTTTTAACTAGGTCCCATTCCTCCACCTCTAGCCTCATGTCTTTCATAGAAGCACCCTGTGCGTGAAAGACATACTCATTGATTACCAAGTGCTGATCAAACAGACACTCAAGCATGTAGAAGGTTGAGTCCCCACATGTTGCCACCTCCTGGATGACTCCTCTGACTAGCACTCTATGGTCACGTTGAATGATCCTCAGCTGCTTCCGGGCCTTATAAGAATGGCTGAAATGTGTGCAGATTCTTCGGCAGGTGGTCAGTAACTTGCTCACTGTGTTTTCTTTTTTCAAGTAATCTTGAACAATAATGTTAATGCTGTGCGCCAAACACGGCACTCTGAAATAGCCACCATCAGCCATAGCCTTAACTATATTACTGCCATTATCCGTGGAAACATAACCAATCATGCGCTTTCTTGGCTGCAGCCATTCAAAGACCTTACTGTTAAACTCCTCCAAAATGTTTACTGCAGTATGAGATTTCTCCATGGCAAACATGGCTACTGTTGCATGTTTCCGAGTAGCTTGAAAAATTGTGACACTGTCAACACCTGCAGCTATCTTCTCTCTAACCCCAGCAAAAGAGACCCAGTGTGCAGTGATTCATGTAATCAACGGCTTGGCAACTGGTCAACATGTCTGTTGTCAGGCGGATAGTGTGAACAGCACTCTTCTGCAAAGCTGCCCCAATCACGTCCAGCACATTTTGATGCAGTGCTGGAACCGCAACTCTGGCAAAATAGGACCGGCTAGGAACCTTCCATTTTGGGCACACTGTTGCCACAAATTCTAGAGAACCCACCCCTTCCACGAAAGTAAAAGGGAGAAGGTCCAGCGCTAACATTTTAGCAAGCATTGCATTATAAAGACGTGCCGTTGGGTGGTTGCGTTCCAATGGCGTCTCTGACCAAAACATGCTTTTAATGGTGGTCTGGACCGTTTTCATATGTGATGATGATTCAGACTTCTTCAACCCAGTTAGGCTCATTGATGTACTTTTTTGCATTGGTGTCTCTACCAGACTCTTACTGTGCCACCTAGATGTTGCTGGGGTAGAGGGTGTGGGCGCTACCACTGCAGTGCTGCTGCCAGGGGTACTGTGTGTACCAGAAAAAATGTCTCTCGCTTCTTCACCTCCACCCTGCACGATCAGCTTCTCGTCATCAGATGCAATATCAATGACTACATTCGGATGTCTAGTTTTGGCTTTCCGATTGTTACTTAGGTGTGCCTCCCACTGGTTGCTGTGGTGTTTTTGGAGATGACCTCTCTGGCCTCTGTTACCATAGTTGGTACCAAGCTTACCCCAACTAACTACTTGTTTACAAATCGAACAAATAACTTGGTTTTCCACCTTTTTGCTAATACTAAAGAAGTCCCAAACTGGGGAGTTGAGATTTCTGGTGGTGGTGGTGGAGGTGCTACTTTCAATGTCAGATGAAGTGGAGGATGGGCATGGCGGAATTTAACTCTGTTGTGCACTTACAGCACCACTACTTGAGGTAATGAAGGTCAAGCTGGATGGAGGTCCCTGCCGGCCCTTCTGAAGAGAAAATATGGAAGCTCTAGGTCCTGTTGGCTCTAGGTCCTGTTGGTGTAGTAGTTACCTGTGTTGGTGGTGGTACCAGTGCCACGCCGCCCACATCCTGCGCAGCATTTCGGGATAGGGTAAAAATGTCTGTCTGCTGCATGCCCGCTGGGGCTGGAGTGACGGCTGTGATGACTGGGTCGTCATCGTCAGACTCTTCATCAGCAGCAGAATACACCACTTCTACTTCTTCTTCGTCATCACCCATAACTGAAACCCTTGCGGGAACCTTCCTTTTACCTAGCTTTGTCGGCTCATGGCGTGCCTCCCTCTTGGACTGAATTCGTGAGTGCCAATCAAGATCTAGATAATCAGAAGGAAGGGGGCTTGAAGCCCTCCTTGACCTTTTCCTTGCTGGGGATCTGGAAGACAATGGATCATCAGGAGTGGCTTGCTCGGCTGATACCTCTGCATGAATCTCGATTTCCTGATGTGCCGCTACTTCTGGAGGAACAAGTATTGTGGGCAGTTGTGCCTCTCCTTGTGCCTCTCCTTGCGCCTCTCCTTCTGCCTCTCCTTGCGCCTCTCCTTGCACCTCTCCTTGCGCCTCTCCTTGCGCCTCTCCTTGCGCCTCTCCTTGTTGCACCTGTGATTGCCGTTGCGGCTGTGGTTGAAAACTCGTCAGATGAGTTAAACCCTGCGTTGATTGGATGCTACTTTGCGATGCCAACATCACTGGTCGATGGTGAAAGAGCGATTAAAGTGGCTGCCTCTGCGGCACTCATGGGCTTTGGCCTAACTTGGTGTGGTGGCACTGAGACCAATGAAGCGGAAGTGCTGCTCCCAGCTTGGTCCCCGGCGGACACCTCTGCTGCAGGCATCGTTTTTTTCCCCCAAAAAAGTGGCGGTCCACACAACAGTCTCTTTAGTAAGTGGCGCCACTTGCTTTTTCTGCTCCTTCTTACTGGCAGTGGCATAGGCAACTTTCTTGGTAGAGGAGCTACGGCCAACTTTCTTTGGGCCCATCTTCTTCAGATGTCAGAACAGCAGGACGCAGTTGCACGAGTTTCAGAGTTGTCTGTGACATCACGTGACGTTGTGCACACACCGCAGCAGGACTTCGTCTTGGCACTACAAGTGATGATGATTAGGATGATTCCTGGTTCTCAGTCTTTGTGCACCTAAAAGCAAAGAAGCCAGAGGAACATCAGTTAAATAAATGTTTCATATGTCGTGCTTCAATTAATACTATTGCAACTAGGTATTTATTATTATTAACACAACACACCCAAAAACGGAAAGACCCAAAATAAAAATTGCAATTCCAATCAAAAATGGATGTTTAAATTAATAGAAGAGAGACCACACAGAGAGAGTTGTTTCATGCACCCATTCATAATCCTAGGAGCACTGGCCCGCAAGCTTGCCGGCCTATGGCAAAAACTGCCTGGCCTCAATATGCCCCCCCCACCCACATGGCCAGGCCCTGGACCAGGCCCCAACAACACCCAAAACAATCGAAATACACACAAAAATCACCCCAATCCAATGCCATCCATGCCCTAAATTATGTTTAAATTCAAGAGACCCCACAGAAAGACTTGGCCCATGCACCACTGAGTACCCCTGGGCATAATGGATAAAAGCAAGGCAGTCTGGGGGCAGGCCTATGGCACATAGCACACTGCCTGGCTTCAAAATGGCCCCTAGACCCCCACCCACATGGCCAGGCCCTGGACCGGGCCTCAAAATGGACCCCACCCACATGGCCAGGCCCTGGACCAGGCCCCAACAACACCCAAAAAATCAAAATACACACATAAATCACCTCAATGCAATGCCATCCATGCCCTAAATGATGTTTAAATTCAAGAGACCCCACAGAAAGACTTGGCCCATGCACCACTGAGTACCCCTGGGCAAAATGGATGAAAGCAAGGCAGACTGGGTGCAGGCCTATGGTACAAAGCACACTGCCTGGCTTCAAAATGGGCCCTAGACCCCGACCCACATGGCCAGGCCCTGGACCAGGCCTCAAAATGGCCCCTACCCACATGGCCAGGCCCTGGACCAGGCCCCAACAACACCCAAAAAATCAAACTACACACAAAAATCACCTCAATCCAATGCCACCCATGTCCTACATGATGTTTAAATTCAAGAGACCCTACAGAAAGACTTGGTCCATGCACCACTGAGTACCCCTGGGCACAATGGATGAAAGCAAGGAAGACTGGGTGAAGGCCTATGGCACAAAGCACACTGCCTGGCTTCAAAATGGCCCATAGACCCCGACCCACATGGCCAGGCCCTGGACCAGGCATCAAAATGGCCCCCACCCACAAGGACAGGCCCTTTACCAGGCCCCAACAACACCCAAAAAATCGAAATACACACAGAAATCACCAAAATCCAATGCCATCCATGCCTTAAATGTTGTTTACATTCAAGAGACCCCACAGAAAGACTTGGTCCATGCACCACTGAGTACCCATGGGCACAATGAATGAAAGCAAGGTAGACTGGGTGAAGGCCTATGGCACAAAGCACACTGCCTGGCTTCAAAATGGCCTCTAGACCTTCACCCACATGGCCAGGCCCTGGACCAGGCATCAAAATGGCCCCCACCCACATGACCAGGCCCTGGACCAGGCCCCAACAACACCCAAACAATCAAAATACACACAAAAATCCCCTCAATCCAATGCCATCCATGCCCTAAATGATGTTTAAATTCAAGAGACCCCACAGAAAGACTTGGTCCATGCACCACTGAGTACCCCTGGGGCTACTGGCTAGTGTGGCTTTAACACGCACCCCAAAATTAAAACAAACTTCCACATATAACAGTGAGCTATTCAATTCCATGCCATCCATGCCGTAAATGATATTTAAGTTCAACAAAACTCACAGAAACAGTTGTATCATGCACCCATGACTAACCCTGGGCCTACTGGATACTGTGGCTACCCACAATATATATTTTTTAAAGTTGTGAAAAATTTATAAATTGTAGTTGCAGCAACTGCAATGCCCCAAACAAACAACACCAACTTACTTGTAAAATCTCAAATCCAAAAGTGATCCAAACAAAAAAAGTCCTCAAATACAAATATCCAGCTGCAGCCACAAAGAGTAATCTTTCTAGCTCCAGATCCAAATGAAAAGTGACCAGGACATAAACAAAGCACTGGGAGGAGCCTGCTGGACAGGAACAGGAAGTTGGAGACTCTGGGGCACTTCCTTCCTCCCACACCCCAAAATGGACTCCTTGCACAAAAAACTGCAGCCAAATGTCAATCTGAGGAGTTATTCTCATCCAAATCATCATTTTCAGAAGGTTTATGCTGCCAGCAATTGATTTCTTGTGCAGAATTGCAATTTTTGCGACTTCGGGAAAGCGAGCTGTTCAAATCTCCCGCCGGATGTCAGCTGCACGTCGCATCTACGTATTCGCTATTGTTTACACTCGCGATGCGTGATCGCGGGCCCTTATGACGTATTCGCGTTCTAAAAGTCTCGCAGTGCAAGATGGCGGGATTCCATGATGTACTCGCGCTCGAAAAGTCTCGCGTGATCACGCAGCCAGATCCAAAATGGCGCAGTGCACGCAAACCGGTAGGAAAACAACTCTGCGAACTCAGAATCACGCTAAGTCAACGCCGCACGAGCAAGATTGAATTTTTGAAGGGCGACCAAGCAAAAAAAATTCACCAACTCGTGAATTGCGAATTGTTTGGCAATTTCACGCGATTCGCGGACCGCATAATTGCCAAAAATTCACAAATTCCACGAGCGGAACGAATTTTCAGCCCATGCTTAGTCCCTACCTATATGTGTAGGACCATGATAAACTCTGGCCATCTGAGACTGTCTGGCATGATTGGTCTTCTATCAGTGTAGATTCACACTTCATCTTCTGTCCCACGTGAACAAACTGCCTTGATTCAATTTTCCTTTTTTTCAACACTTGCTTCTTCCTGTATCCACCTAATTTCTTACCAAGTTTTAACAGATGAGAACATCACATTGCATGGTCTTTCATCAGATTTCTGTGTTTCTTTATTGATTGAAACTGAATTTAGTCCACAATATCGCTCAACTACATCACCGTACCTATTTCCAACTGTGATGTTATCACTTTCGTATTTGTGTGCTGAACATTTTAAAACCCCACTTTCTTTAGGAAATTGTAGCGCCACCAATAGGTCTCTTACATATGCTCCATTTCGAATTGGTGAATCTGATGAGGTCAAAAAACCAAGTTGAGACCACAATTGCCCGAAGTCGTGTACTGCTCCAAAACCATATTGACTATCAGTAAATATGGTTACTCTCATGTTCTTTCCAAAATAACACGCCTTTGTTATTGCAACCAATTCTGATATTTGAGCAGATTTTACTCCCCTCAAGCATGAAGCTCCGATGACAATAGCCACCGTACAGATTGCATAGGAAGCTTGCAAGGTACCCATTTCATCTATCAAACAAGATCCATCCGTAAACATCACACAATCTGATTAAGGCAACGGAGTATCCCCTATGTCAGGTCTTAGCTTTGTACACAACTCAGTCACATCCAGACAATCATGATCTGCTTCATACTCCACCACTTCACAATTTGGATTGGGCAACAAGGTATCTGTATTCAAATTCATACATCTCGTCACAGTCGCTTTCTCACCTCCCAATATCACTCGCTCGTGTTTTGTCAACCGACTGCTTTTAAGGTGCTGTGTTCGAGTACATGGCAACAAAATCTCACCCGAATGTGGTACATACACTTTCAATGGATGTCCCATCCCAATTACTTCACTCTGTTCCAAACTCACAAAAGTAGCAGGAACTGCTTTTAAACACCCTGGTAAAGCTGCAGCCACAGAATCTAAAGTGGCAGAGAAATATGCCACGGGATGTCGTGTGTTCCATGCATTTGCATTAGAACTGAAAGAGCACATCAGTATCTCTTGCAATATAACAATGCAAAGTCCTTGTTGAAATCTGGCATTCCCAATTGTAGTGCTCGACAAAGGCTGTCTCGCAACTCAACAAAGGCCTTCATGCATTCCTCATTCAGTTGAATTGGCTCTGACACATCTTTGTGAGTTAATTTCTGTAATGGCTTGGCTGTCAATGATAAAACCATTGACCCACTTTCGACAGTATCCAAACATACCCAAAAACGTTTGAATCTCTTTCTGTGTCTTTGGTGGATTCATTTGCAAAATCGCATTTATTCGATCTTGTGACACTTTCCTGACTCCTTTCTCAATTTTGTGAGCCAAATAAAGAACTACTTTTTGGCATAATTGCACTTTGGCTGGTGACAGCTTATGCCCATCTACTGCCAAATGATTCAGTAGCGCATTAGTATCTGTCACACAGGATTCATTTGTCTTTAATGCAACAAGCAAATCATCAATATATTGCACTACGACTGAGTCATTAGCCATTACTAGTAACTCTAAGCACCTCTTCAAAATCTGATTGAAGATTGAGGGGCTCTCTGTATACCCTTGAGGAACTCAGCACCATGCCAAAATACGGTCTCCAAAGCTGAATGCAAATACATTTTGACTATCCGGATGCAAAGGTATCGAGAAAAACGCTTGACACAAATCAATCACTGTGAACCACTCCGCATCACAAGGAATTTGATAAAGAATTACTGCTGGATTTGGCACTATTGAACAACAAGGTATTACTATCTGATAGATTTTTTTCAAATCCTGAACAATTCTATACTTTCTGCTTGGTTTTGTAGTTCCCATTATAAGTGAATTACAAGGATTACTTAATATTTCTTTTAGACTACCTTGTTCAGTCATCAATTCAATCACAGTCCTGCGATTGTCTCTGGACTCTTTTGTAAGGTGGCATTTTTGGAAATTCTGCACATTTTCTTAACTGATATTTGAATAGGATCAACTCCCTTCATCAATCAGATGTCTTTCCCTGAAAAATCCCACACATCAGTCAACACAGTGTCTCTCAATTCAACAGGCAAATCCTTTGCTGTAAACAAAGGATACAAATTATTCACCTCTGTCCCTTGCCTTGCCATTGCCATCTTAGAAACCACATCCTCGTCCTTTGTATGCAATGCTAATCCATCTGGTGTACAATAGATGGTGAAATTCATTTTGCACAACAAGTCTACCCAATAGGTTAACTGGACTTGTATCACACACCACTCCAATCTGCACTTTCATTGTTTTTGTCACTGGAGTTTTAATCAATTGATTAAAATGCCCACAACTTAGATGCTTTCTCCCAAAAGGGGTAGGTTAGGAATTTCCACAGTTCACCCAGTAGAAGTGGTCGCACCAGTGTCTACAAGGAATGTAATCACATTACCTTCTACTTCACCATCCACAAAAGAACCACACTGATCTACCACTAGGGATGTGCCAAGCACGCAATCCTCCTCCCCCCCCTGGGCACCGTCATTGAGATTTATCTGAATTACTCTCTTGGCACTGCAACCAATATTGTGAAGCCACTTGTACATTTGGTTTAGCTTGTTCATCCATGTGAAAACCCATATTCCCACTGTATCTCTGCACTTGACCATTCATAATATGATTTGGCAGAGGAGCTTGTGGTACCTGTTGCTGTTGATTCTTATTCATTTCAACAGGCATCTGTTTATTCTGATTCTGATTCATTTAATTAGTTCCTAACAAAGCCCTACACTCGCGCCTCCAATGTCCCAACTTGCCACATGCATGACACGGATATTTCTTCTTTAAATCCTCTTTGTTACCTCTACCCTTGCCTTGTGGAGAAACACCACCATTTACCACACCACCTCTCATAACATTAGTAGTCTGACCATCCTGAACATTCTGACCCTTTCTCTGAAAACCTATCTGAGAGAAATCTACAAACCCACCTTTCTGTGCCGCTTTCATTTGAGCCCACCTTAATTTTTCTTTCAACTTTTTGTGTCCGTCTCGATTTCATCACTACTATACTTCGCATAACTCAATATCTTGTCAATGGTCTTACTTTTAAGCCAGGGAGAGACCTCTGCTCCACCCGCGGAGTATGCAGAGATTTGCCTCCTCCGTGTGCTGCAGAGAACGGGGAGAAGGCAAATCTCAGCAGACTCCGCGGCGGAGCAGAGTTGGCCAGCCGCCGCCTCCACCCCTCCTATTAACAATTAATTATAAATCACATAAAAGTAAAGAATAACAACTTACCTGGACTGCGGCGTCCCTGGGCTGCGAGAAAAATGCATGCAAGGGCGCATGCGCAGTATTCGTAGAGATGTCAAGGTAAAGGAGAAAGGCAGCCCCGGGGATGCCGCAGTCCAGGTAAGTGATTTTTCTTTACTTTTACGTCATTTATAATTTATTGTTAATAGGGGGATTGGAGGCGGGTGGCCCAGCCAAGCATAGCAGAGTTTGTTCTCAACTCCGTGGCCCTCCGCGTAGCCTCGTTATGCACCAAACGCCCGGGGTTACTTACTTTGCCAACAAATCAAATGTTGCTGAATCATGCCACTAATCTCTGGTCTTAAACCAAACACAAACCTATATACAAAATGACCCATATCTTTGTCAGTAATGTTTTCAATGTCACTATACTGTTTAAACACTTGGAGACGCCTTTCATAATAAGCATGCACAGTTTCTTCCGATTCCTGAGTAGTTCTATCTATTTTGACTCAATGTGTCTCTTTAGGTGAAATCTTCCCTTTCAAATAAGTAATGACCTGATTATATCTTTTTATCAATTCATCAGATGGTATTCCAGTTTTTGCATCTCTTGGATACTCTTCTTTCGGCCAATGTACACCAATTTTACACTCAACCCACAAATCAGCTGGAACTACAATATCAAATAAACTATCCAAGTCTTTCGGCAAAACCTCTGAAACGTCCACAAACCTCTATACCTGTTTGTACCAATCCACTGGTTTCTCTCTCAATCTGGGACTTCATTTGCAAAAGACAATATATCCTGCCTCGACCATAGGATATGAACATACCCACCTCCTGGTACTTCTCTCATTTGCTATATCATCTCAGTTGCCTCTGCACCTATTTCTCTCACTGGAAACATTTGTAAAGCTCCTTGATTCACAACTGTTTTGTGCTTCTTTTTAGCCCATCTTCCTTTCCAACTATTCAACTTACCCCATCTTCTCAATGTACTAAATAACTCCCTAATTTACAATTGTTTCCCAGACTTTTCTATGTCCACACCATACGTCTGTGCAACTTCAGCAAACTTCTCATGAAGATTTCTCGCTCTCATCGTAATGTTCTTACACAAGCATAACAACTCCTCTTCCTGATACTTACTCAATATTTCTGTACTAATCGTACCCATAATCATTTCTTCTAAATCCGATTTTAATTTACCCACATCCATGTGCATGCCTTTAATAGACGTCATTCCTCTAATCAAATTCCTCCGGCGAAGGCCCTAACGACCCTCCTGATGTAGGTGTCACTCACTTTGTATTCTGCAACAATCTCCTTGGATCCATTTGTACACTACGTTTTGGTGTTTCCACTGACCTCTCTAAAATATCAATCAATGACTCTGTTTTACTTGTACCAGTAGTAGTCCTACCATTTGCTACAGGAACAAAAGTTTTATCTAGAGCTGCAGGCACTGTTAGATCATGTACCTGTGAAATATTCTGTCCATCACTGTATAATGGAACAATTGCACCAATAGTCATGGAAACTAACAAAGCATCTGCATTCAAATTCAACTATGTATTTTTTTGTGTGAAATCATCCTTTGACTGACTCACTGCATTTGT
The DNA here is from genome assembly GCF_964261635.1 of Lissotriton helveticus. Lineage (NCBI taxonomy): Eukaryota > Metazoa > Chordata > Amphibia > Caudata > Salamandridae > Lissotriton > Lissotriton helveticus. Next base: position 1,107,825,990 of record NC_136068.1, read on the forward strand.
ATTCTGTTCTCGAGGAGCTCCTAACTCTATCAACGGAGCACTTGGTGTAACCCTCTCATTTTCTTCCTCATACGGTGGTGGTCTGTTCATTAATAACTCATCCAACAACTCATCATCTATCTCGTTCAGATCTGTCTCTGATTCTACAAAGTTTTTCTTCTTCTCCTTACATTTTCTTCCTTCCTGATTCTCCACCAATACAACTGATACATTCCTAAAACCCATTGCCGCTACATCCCTTCTCCATTTATTTATCTGTGCATCCTATTTCGCTCCTGAGTATCTACTCACAGTGTTTCTGTGTTAGAACCGGGGTCTCTAGTTGGCAGGGGTATGCACCCTAGTCCAAGTAGGGACCACCGCTTCCGACCTGGTAGCTTGTCACAGAGCAGCAAAGGCGTAACTTCAGAGGCAATGTGTAAAGTATTTGTGCAACACACAACGGCGATGACACAGTAAAAACACTCACAAAAGGAACACCACACCAGTTTTGTATAAGAATAAGAATTTCTTTATCTAAAAATCATGCGAGAACCAAAAGCAGGTAAATCCAGCTCCAGGCAAGATCAATAATGAAAAGGATTCCAGTTTCCAAGCAAGATCAATAATCAATAAGAATGAATCCAGTTCCCAGGCCTGATCAATAATAAAAAGGATTCCAGTTTCCAAGCAAGATCAATAATCAATAAGAATGAATCCAGTTCCCAGGCCTGATCAAATCACCAAAAGCTCATGTGTGCCAAGGGATCCTGCTGGTAATGTCTTTCTCACAGTGTCCTTGGATGGTAAAAGTTCACTTGAGGTAGGTTCTTATGGTCAAATTTCACTGTTGGAAGGTTCTTAGGCCAAATTTCCCTTGTAGCGTAATAAGTGTACCTCTCATAGAAATGATGCTCCCAGCGTAAGAAGTGCGGCTGCCCAGGCGCTGCTGGTAATGCTAAAACATGCCCCAGTGTCAATCACCAAGTAATTATGCCCCCCGTAGGCCGGTCAGTGAAGGACGGTTCCCAGCCAAGCACAAAGCTCACACTCCAGGTACCCGGCCAACCCGCACCCCGCCCCCTCGCAGCAGCCTGGTTGCACTGAGGCGTTACCTGGGGTGGTGGTTGCGGGTGCGGGTGCGAGGCTCCTCTCCCCCTGGGGCCTCGGGCTCAGCAGGCGCTGCACGGGTGGGGATCACGGCCACACAGCGCTCCTTTAGCAAAGCGCTTAACAGTGCCTCCAAGTCCGGGGCAACGACGGAGCCTCCTGCCACACAGCGCTTCGCTTCTCAGCGCTACACAGCATGCTCCGGTCCCAGTGGCGGTGACCTCAGGGCCAGTTTCAGTCGGCTTGCGCCAGAAGCAGAAGCAATCACAGAGCCCTCGGGAGGATCACGGGGCAAGCAGTGCTGAGGGCAGGCACAGCGTTGCAGGGCAAATCTTGAGAGTGTTGTTGCTGTTCCAAAGGGCAGTCTTTAAAACGCTGTGGTCCAAGGACAGGTAGTTTCCGTTAGCTTAAAAAGGGTGCAGTCCCAAAAAGGCAATCTTTAAAATGTTGAAGACTCTTTAAATTGTTGTTCAAAGAAAAGTAGTTCCTTTGGGATGTTGTGGAGACACTCTGGTGGTGATGTTGCAGTCTCCCATGCAGGGCAGGATCAGCAGACAGTAGGGTAGCTCAGAAGGTTGTGGGGCAGCAGTTCCTTGGAGCAGTCATCCCCCTTCCCAGTGGCAATCCTCTTGCGCAGCAGTCCTCACTCCAGCAGGGATTCTTCCAGGTCCAGCAATGTAACAAGAATGTGAGGCCAGGACCCTCCCTTATATATTCTACAGTCCAGGGGCTAGAAAGTGGTGGAAATCTCTGGAAGGGTCTGGGGGCAGGGGCTTCTGGAAGAGTCCAGGGAGTTCTGGTATGTTCCCTGCCTTCCCTGACCTAGCTGTCACAGTGACGAGAGACAGGCCGTTAAGGCTACAGTGGGCAGCCCATCACAGCTCATCCCAGGGAAGAAGGTGTGAATCACCACTCCCACCTCCCAACCCAGGCAGGCTATCAGTATGCAGAGGGGAGGGGGGAGTCTGCAGCCTAATCTAAGTGTAGGCAGGAAAAGGTCCCCTTTATAAAAGTGGGATCCCTAGCGAAGGAATACCCAAACCCTATATATCATTGGAAAGGGTTCCCCGCCCCGAGTCCAACAAGACCAAACATGATAGACTTATTAGGTCCCTGTCAGAAGTTATTCCATAAGGGGAGGTTCCCAATATTAGCCTATGGAGGATTAGCCTTACTGCAGTAGCAGTGGCTTGTGGCAGATATGCCAGCCTCACGAGGTTTTAGGGAAGAGCACCTGCACCTCAGCACTGTTTAGCAGTGGTGAGGCGCCCAGAGTCCTAAGTCCAACAAAATATAGGACAAAAATGGGAGGCAAAAAGGGCAAAAATGTAGGGGAGACCACCCTAAGGCTGACAGGTCTAACACGTGTCCCCCCCAGCTGAAAGTGGGGAGAACTACCCAACCTCCAGGGAGTTCTCATCACTAAGGCGGAAAAACCGAGAGAGACCGTCAGCATTGGCGTGGTCTACTCCGGGTCTGTGTTCCACCCTGAAGTCCATCCCCTGTAGGGAAATGGACCACCTCAACAATTTGGGATTCTCGCCCCTCATTTGCATGAGCCACTTGAGGGGCCGGTGGTCAGTCTGAATCAGGAAGTGGGAGCCACACAAGTATGGCCTCAGCTTCTTCACAGCCCAGACCACCGCGAAGGCTTCTCTCTCTATCGCTCTCCACCGCTGTTCTCGGGGGAACAGCCTCCTGGAGATGAAGGCTACTGGTTGGTCCCTTCCCTCCTCATTGAGTTGCGAAAGTACCACCCCTATGCCATGCTCTGAGGCGTCCGTTTGGACAATGAACTCTTTGGAGAAGTCAGGGGCCCTGAGCACAGGAGCGGTGCACATGGCCTGCTTTAGAGAGTCAAAGGCTGTTTGGCAAGCCTCTGTCCAGATCACTTTTCTAGGTTGTTTCTTAGATTTTAGCTCAGTCAAGGGGGCCACAATAGTGCCATAACCCTTGACAAATCTGCGGTAGTATCCTGTGAGGCCCATGAATGCCCTGACCTCAGTCTGTGTTTTGGGAGGCTCCCAGGCCAGGATGGTTTCTATCTTTGCCTGTAGGGGCTGCACCTTGCCCCCGCCTACCAAGTGTCCTAGATAGACTACCGACCCCTGCCCTATCTGGCATTTGCTAGCTTTGATAGTCAGGCCTGCCTGCTTCAGAGCCTGAAGCACTTCCTGGAGGTGACCCAGATGGTCCTCCCAGCTGCTACTGAAGACAGCTATGTCGTCCAGGTAGGCAGCAGAGAAGGCCTCTAAATCGGAGAGGACCCAGTTCACCAGCCGCTGGAAGGTGGCAGGAGCGTTTTTCAGTCCAAAGGGCATCACTCTAAACTGGTAGTGGCCCTCTGGGGTGGAAAAGGCGGACCTCTCTTTAGCTCCATCTGTTAGGGCGATCTGCCAGTACCCTGACGTGAGGTCAAAAGTACTCAGGTATCGGGCAGCACCTAGTCGGTCAATGAGCTCATCCGCCCTAGGGATAGGATGAGCATCAGTCTTGGTCACAGAGTTCAGTCCCCTGTAATCCACACAGAACCTAAGTTCTGGTGTGGTGCCCGGTGGGGCAGCTTTTGGTACCAGAACCACCGGACTGGACCAAGGGCTGTTGGAGGGCTCTATCACCCCCAACTCCAGCATCTTAGTGACTTCACTCTGGATGCTGGCCTTCACCTTATCGGACTGCCTGTAAGACTTGGACTTCACAGGGGGGCTGTCTCCTGTGTCCACATCATGGGTACACAGGTGGGTAATCCCAGGGATAAGGGAGAACACTGAGGAGAACTGCCCCAGGACCTGGCGGCAGTCCCTCTGTTGCTCAGGAGTCAAGGATGGGGAGAGGACCACTCCCTCCACCGATCCATCCTTCTCTTTGGAAGCAAAGAGGTCTGGGAGAGGTTCACTTTCCTCTTCCTCGGCCCCATCAGTTACCATCAGTAAGGTAAGCTCAGACCTCTCATGGTGGGGTTTGAGGCGGTTGGCGTGTAGCACCCTGTGGGGCTGCCTGGGGGTCTTAAGGTCCACTAGGTAAGTGGCCTTGCCCTTCTTCTCCAATATCTCATAAGGGCCTGTCCAGCGATCCTGGAGGGCACTAAGCTCTCCAGGCTCCATGACCCACACCTTCTGTCCAGGTTTGAGCTCCACAGGGTGAGAATTCTGGTCGTACCATTCCTTCATTACCACCTGGCTGGCCTCTAAGTTGTCAGAAGCTTGTTTCCACAACTTAGCCATTTGGCTACGGAAGGCCAGCATGTAGCTCACTACATCCTGGGGAAGCCTCCTTGGAGTCTTCTCCCACCCATCCTTCACTAAACTGAGAGGTCCCCTAACAGGGTGACCGTACAAGAGCTCAAAGAGGCTGAAACCCACCCCCTTCTGCGCTACCTCCCTGTAGGAAAACAGCAAACAGGGCAAGAGGATGTCCCACTTTTTCCTCAGGCCCTCAGGCAGACTCCTGATCATGCCCTTTAGGGTCTTGTTAAATCTCTCCACGAGACCATTGGTCTGTGGGTGGTAAGGGGTGGAGAACTTATAAGTAACCCCACACTCCTTCCACATGGCTTGCATGTAAGCAGACATAAAATTGGTACCCCTGTCAGACACCACCTCTTTGGGAAAACCCACTCTGGTAAAAATCCCCATCAGGGCCCGTGCCACTGCAGGTGCAGTGATGGTTCTCAGAGGAATAGCCTCTGGGTACCGGGTGGCGTGGTCCACCAGAACCAGGATAAACCTGTGACCAGAAGAAGTCGGTGGATCCATAGGCCCAACAATGTCGATGCCCACCCTCTCAAAGGGGGTGCTAACGACAGGCAGCGGTTCCAGGGGAGCCTTCAGCTTAGTCCCTGTTTTCCCACTGGCTTGGCAGGTCAGACAGGTCCTGCAGAATGTATCTGAGGAGATCCTCATCTGCGGCCAATAAAAATGTGGGACAAGCCTAGCAAAGGTCTTGTCTTGGCCCAAGTGTCCTGCCAAAGGGTCTCATGGGCCAGTTCCAAAAGAAAGGCCCTGTAGCACTGGGGGACCACTAAGGCCCTTGATGACCCATGCACAGGGGCCTTGGGCTCACTGTAAAGGAGCCCATCCTCCCAGTAAATATGATACTTCGCGGAGGCATTGCCTGCTGCTTGGGCTTCGGCCTGTCGCCTCATGCCCTCAAGGGTAGGACACTCCTTCTGTGCCCGGCAAAACTCCTCACTGGTGGGCCCTCCTTCCACTTGCCACCCTGCAGGGGTAGGTAGGTCCCCCAAGGGAGCAACGTCCCCCTCCGTGGACTCCGGTGCGACCTCCTCAGGTGCCCCATCCATCTCACGGGGTGACTGCCCCGGGGCGGGCTTCCCACGCCCTCGGGCTCCTCCCTTCTTAGCAGCTGACTGGGCCATTTTTCCAGGCTCCAGCCCTGGCTGACTCCCTTTCTGGGCAGCCATAGACCGCGTGGTAGCACAAATCCACTCCGGTAACCCCAGCATCTCCACATGCGCTTTGAGCTCTACCTCCTTCCAGGCAGTATGCTCTAGGTCAGTGGTTCCCAAACTTTTGACTCCTGAGGACCCCCATTGAGTCACCACTGGAAGCCGGGGACCCCCAAGCAATTTGTATGAGTTAAATTTCAAACATTAACCCCTTGCACGCTCGTGACGGAACCATTCCGTCACGAGCCACGGTGGGGCTGTGCTGGTGACGGAATGGTTCAATCACGGCCCGGAAGCCGCGCCTGCGCGGTGCTGATTTCGCGCCTGCACGGTGTGTTCTAGTGAGTGGGCGGGGCCGTGACGGAACCATTCCGTCACAAGCACAGCGCCACCGCGGCTCGTGATGGAGTGGTTCCGTCACGAGCATGGCGGCGCCGTGCGGCCCCCCCTGCCCCTAGCGCCGTGGCGGAATTACCGCCGCGGCCAAGGGTTTAAAACAGTAATTCTAAAAAAAATACACACGTGTGCACACAAAACAAATACTCAAAGTACTAAGGATTTTGGGGCTAGATGTACGACCATTTCATTTAGCGCCTCGCAATTGGCGACACATTGCGAGTGGCAAATTGCAAGTCGCTAAATTAAATGTACAGCAGTTTGTTTAACACTGTTTGGGATTCCCAATGGGGTCGCAATTTGCGAGGTTCCTTAATATTAATGAGCCTCTCGCAATTTGCAAGCCTATTGGGAATGCCAGCCCTCCCAGGGATGGTGGCCTGCTGGGCTCTGCAGGTCAACATGTTTAAGTTTTAAAAAAAAATGCAGCCTATTTACCATGCATTTAAAAAAAAAAGAAACTGAAACATTTTGGTTTCATTTTCTAAGGGCAGGCAGAGGTCCCTGGGACCACTGCCTGACCTTAAAAAATAATTTTGCATGCATTTGGGAAGGGGTCCCCTTGGGACCCCTTCCATTGGCGAATGCATTACCATCTACTTGAAGTAGGTGGTAATTGTGACTGTTTTGCGAACGCAAAACATTTGTACATGGTTTTGAGATTCGCTATTTGGAAGGGAATGCCCCTTCCAAATAGCAAGTTGCAAAACCTATTTAGAGAGTCGCAAATAAATTGCAACTCGCGAAATAGGCTATGTACATGGCCCAATAGGTTTTTGCATTCGTGAACCCGTTCGCGCATATAAAAACAGATCGTACATCTGGCCCTTAGTATTTTATATTGAAGTAATAGCCCCTCTGTCACATGTATTTCATTTGTTTTGTAGCATCTCTCATACCATTGTAGGATGTCAGAGCACACATATAGAGACATTGAATCATATATGTAAATCAGTATGCATATAAAATGTTTAAAGAGTGCTTGGTCTGGAAAAGCACAAACTCGGGATTCAGAGCATAACACAGAGGCTTGCATTGACTTTAACATTAAAAATGTATTTCCATCCAAATATATCTTTTTAGCAGCATCAGGATAATGAATAACTGGGACAAAATATAAGTTACTAACTGTTACCATGCAGTTTGCAAGCAGCTCTTTGATGACATTTTATAGGTCCCTCTGCTAGATTACGATTGTCACTTATGAAGTGCACAGTAATAAACTAATCTCTGTGACAAAAGCAGTGACCACGAACCTAGGCACATAAAATGCTGCTTTTTAAGATGCATGTTACACGTTCTTTGCAGTAGGCACATTAACCCTCTGTGCTACATTAGTTAAATCAAAGCTGCCACTGAACAAAACTCTCCTCACTCTCCAGCATGTACATTAATCACTGGCATTCTCTTGACACTTTTATTGTTGCTGGAAAGCTGCTAATTATAAAGAAATGTTTCTGTGCGTTTAAAACTGTTGCCTACGGACCCCCTGGGAATGTGTCACGGACCCCTGGGGGTCCGCGGACCACAGTTTGGGAAACACTGCTCTAGGTCATTCCCTAACAGACAGTCCACTGGCATGGCAGGGCTCACAGCAACTCTTAAAAGGCATGAAACCCCTCCCCACTCAAATGGAACCTGTGCTATGGGATAGTGACCGCCCCTGTTGTCAGCCATCACAACTGGATGGACTGCATCGGGAACTATTTGCTCTGGGGACACCAGCTGACTCCTTACCAAAGTCATGCTGGCACCTGTGTCCCTCAGGGCCTCCACCCTGACCATTGAGGGTGACCCACTGCCTATACTTAGTAGTATTGGAGGGCACATGAACATTAGGGACCATCTCACTGTCTCCCAGAGACACTAGGACAAGCCCTGCCCCCTCACTCCCATCATCTAGGGACAGCTCCTCCCCAAGCGCTACACTAGCCACCCCGGGGTTTTTACCTCCAGTGGGCTGTGGTGCTCTCTTGCGACACTTGGGATCCCCCTTGTAGTGTCAAAGTTCACCACACTCATAGCACCGGACAATTCTGGGCTGCTGACCTTTGTCAGGATATGTGGGCTTCTGGTGGCCAGATTGGGGCTGGGACCCAGACCCTTTCCCTTGTGAATTATTTTGGGGGCCTTTGGAGAACTCTTTCTTTTTGTCTCCCTCCTCTTTCCTCTGGTGGGAACCCTGACCACCCCTTTCGGAGTCCCCCCCAGAACCCTTGTTGGACACCCTGGTACTGACCCAGGTGTCCGCCTCCTCTGCAAGCTTCCTAGGATTGGTCAACTTGCGGTCAACCAGGTGTTGGCGCAGCTCTGGAAAACATTTCTCTAGAAGGTGCTCTCTTAAAAACAAGTCATACAACCCTTCATAGTCCTGCACATTGCTGCCCCGCACCCAACCATCTAAAGCTTTACTAGCGTAGTCCAGGAAGTCTACCCAGTTCTGTGTGGGAAGTTTGTGGCTATTCCTAAACCTCTGCCTATACCTCTCAGGGGTAAGACCGAACCTCTTAAGCAATGCGGCTTTCATGACAGAATAGTTAGTCTGGTCTTCCTTCTCTAGGTAAAGGAGGGTGTCCCTAACATCTGGAGGTAGTTACTTATACAAACCACACCCCAATAACTCTCTGGGACCCCATGGGCTCTTAAAGACACCTCATAGGCGGCTAACCACTTATAAGTATTATCCCCCACCTTAAAACTGGCCATCACATCTTTAGGCATAAAGACCCTGGACTCACATGAAGCTTCCAAAGGTACGCTGCCACCATTCTTGTTGCTGTTGGCCCCTACTTCTAGGGCCCTGATTTCCAGTTCCTTCAGGCTGAGCTCATGGGCAAGTTCTTTTTCCCCGCATAGCCAGTCGCTTGTTCTTGCGATCCTGCTCCATGGCCCACCTTTCTCTTTCCCGCTCTCTCTCCAGCTTGGCAAGCTCCAACTTGAGCTGTCTCTCCTCCCTCCTGTCCTCCAGGTCCTCTGAGGACAGGCTCTTCACTGACACACTACTGCCTGCCCTGGAAGGTACCCTTGTACCTGGTAACAAATTACCATTTCCCGCCAGGTGCAGTAGGTCAAGGTTTCCTGTGGCGTCGTGCTCTGGTCCTTGCCCGCCCCCATCTCCTTCTGGGTCGGCTGTTACCCATGCTCTCAAGGCTTTCTGAAGCTCTGCCTTCTTGGCACTTCGCTTGAAGGGCACCCCTTTCTCCGCGCAGAATTCTTTGAGTTGCGCCACTGTGTAAATTTCCAGGTTGGCCAGCTCGAATTCCATCTTGCTAGGTAGGGCCTCAGACGTTTGTAGAGAAAATCAAATGGGACTTAGGCAAAAGGACTTTTAAAAAGAGCAGCCAGTCAGGGAGAATTTTAAAAAAATTCAAAAATGCCAATTAGAGAGGGTAGACAAAAATTCAGTAGAGTCAGCTGTAGGGTTGCGGTGTACACTGCGTCGCTGCGTGGTGTTACACAATCACAAGTCCTATCCCACCGCTCGATCACCAATGTTAGAACCGGGGTCTCTAGTTGGCAGGGGTATGCACCCTAGTCCAAGTAGGGACCACCGCTTCCGACCTGGTAGCTTGGTGCAGAGCAACAAAGGCGTAACTTCAGAGGCAATGTGTAAAGTATTTGTGCAACACACAACGGCGATGACACAGTAAAAACACTCACAAAAGGAACACCACACCAGTTTTGTATAAGAATAAGAATTTATTTATCTAAAAATTATGCGAGAACCAAAAGCAGGTAAATCCAGCTCCAGGCAAGATCAATAATGAAAAGAATTCCAGTTTCCAAGCAAGATCAATAATCAATAAGAATGAATCCAGTTCCCAGGCATGATCAATAATAAAAAGGATTCCAGTTTCCAAGCAAGATCAATAATCAATAAGAATGAATCCAGTTACCAGGCCTGATCAAATCACCAAAAGCTCATGTGTGCCAAGGGCTCCTGCTGGTAATGTCTTTCTCACAGTGTCCTTGGATGGTAAAAGTTCACTTGAGGTAGGTTCTTATGGTCAAAATTCACTGTGGGAAGGTTCTTAGGCCAAAGTTCCCTTGTAGCGTAATAAGTGTACCTCTCATAGAAATGATGCTCCCAGCGTAGGAAGTGCGGCTGCCCAGGCGCTGCTGGTAATGCTAAAACATGCCCCAGTGTCAATTACCAAGTAATTATGCCCCCCGTAGGCCGGTCAGTGAAGGACGGTTCCCAGCCAAGCACAAAGCTCACACTCCAGGTACCCGGCCAACCCGCACCCCGCCCCCTCGCAGCAGCCTGGTAGCACTGAGGCGTTACCTGGGGTGGTGGTTGCGGGCGCGGGTGCGAGGCTCCTCTCCCCCTGGGGCCTCGGGCTCAGCAGGCGCTGCACGGGTGGGGGTCACGGCCACACAGCGCTCCTTTAGCACAGCGCTTAACAGTGCCTCCAAGTCCGGGGCAACGATGGAGCCTCCTGCCACACAGCGCTTCGCTTCTCAGCGCTACACAGCACGCTCCTGTCCCAGTGGCGGTGACCTCAGGGCCAGTTTCAGTCGGCTTGCGCCAGAAGCAGAGGCAATCACAGAGCCCTCGGGAGGATCACGGGGCAAGCAGTGCTGAGGGCAGGCACAGCGTTGCAGGGCAAATCTTGAGAGTGTTGTTGCTGTTCCAAAAGGCAGTCTTTAAAACGCTGTGGTCCAAGGACAGGTAGTTTCCTTTAGCTTAAAAAGGGTGCAGTCCCAAAAAGGCAATCTTTAAAATGTTGAAGACTCCTTAAATTGTTGTTCAAAGAAAAGTAGTTCCTTTGGGATGTTGTGGAGACACTCTGGTGGTGATGTTGCAGTCTCCCATGCAGGGCAGGATCAGCAGACAGTAGGGCAGCTCAGCAGGTTGTGGGGCAGCAGTTCTTTGGAGCAGTCATCCCCCTTCCCAGTGGCAATCCTCTTGCACAGCAGTCCTCACTCCAGCAGGGATTCTTCCAGGTCCAGCAATGTAACAAGAATGTGAGGCCAGGACCCTCCCTTATATATTCTACAGTCCAGGGGCTAGAAAGTGGTGGAAATCTCTGGAAGGGTCTGGGGGCAGGGGCTTCTGGAAGAGTCCAGGGAGTTCTGGTATGTTCCCTGCCTTCCCTGACCTAGCTGTCACAGTGACGAGAGACAGGCCGTTAAGGCTACAGTGGGCAGCCCATCACAGCTCATCCCAGGGAAGAAGGTGTGAATCACCACTCCCACCTCCCAACCCAGGCAGGCTATCAGTATGCAGAGGGGAGGGGGGAGTCTGCAGCCTTATCTAAGTGTAGGCAGGAAAAGGTCCCCTTTATAAAAGTGGGATCCCTAGCGAAGGAATACTCAAACCCTATATATCATTGGAAAGGGTTCCCCGCCCCGAGTCCAACAAGACCAAACATGATAGACTTATTAGGTCCCTGTCAGAAGTTATTCCATAAGGGGAGGTTCCCAATATTAGCCTATGGAGGATTAGCCTTACTGCAGTAGCAGTGGCTTGTGGCAGATATGCCAGCCTCACGAGGTTTTAGGGAAGAGCACCTGCACCTCAGCACTGTTTAGCAGTGGTGAGGCGCCCAGAGTCCTAAGTCCAACAAAATATAGGATAAAAATGGGAGGCAAAAAGGGCAAAAATGTAGGGGAGACCACCCTAAGGCTGACAGGTCAAACATTCTGTATCTATTCTGAGTCCTGTCTCTGTCTCTCTTGTATGCCTCATGTTCCCATTCTTCAAGTGCTTCATACTGCTTAGGTGTAGGACTTGGTTTCAACTCATTCATCTCGTAACTCAAATTCTCCCAATTTCTTGTGTTAAATGTACCATGTCCTGGAAACGCTAAAATATCTTCTTCAGTATACTTCACCTAATTCTCCAACCATAAACACGTATGATAACCTCTTTCTAATGACATAAAAGAAGGAGGCGTACCCTCAGGAGCTACAGAGATTCCCTGGATGTATGATGTTACAACGCATGCTTTTACATCGCATGCCTTTACAACGCGGTTTTTACATCGCATACCATTACAACGCAGAGCGCTTTTGAGTGTTGGATATTGAATAGTTTAATTTACTATTCCAACTCCAGTCCCCGTGGACACTAGGGAAGGTTATTGGATAGTAAATTAACCTACTCCCTATCCTAGAGCGCCCCCCAGCGCAATGCGTTGTAATAGTGTGCGTTGTAATGACCGCGTTGTAATGGTAGTGCGTTGTAAAAGTTTCGTTGTAAGTGATGTTTCCCAGATTCCCTATCTAATAGGTATAGGCTCATCCTTCCTAAACAAAGTTTTCAACAATTTTAGCAACTTCATATTGTCTCATTTGTTAAAACCTAAACAAAAACTCCTTTCGTACTTCTAACAGTCTGATTCGTTCACCCTGACCAATACCAGCGCGTCTCACACCAAAAAACCAAGAGCAGCACAGTACTTTCATGACGATTCACACTAACTGACCAATAGCAGCGTGGCTCTTTGTGACGTTAGTAAAACTCCTGCGACTGACTCTCCCTTTACAAAAATATCTGCAACAATTTAAAAAGAATATTTAAGGAAAAAGAAGACTAGACCACATAAACACAACCAGCTTGTCTGCTCCACTAAAAGAAAAAAAGATGCAATTCACTCTAAGAATTCTTCCGCTACCAGCAGAATCTCGACCAGTGTGATTTAACCCTCAATCAAGTGAAAACTTTTGGGACTTCTCCAGATGCGCTTTCTGAAGGTACCCAAATAAACCTATACCATACTAACTTCAAAGTTTCCTGTGCAATACCAAAAATATGACCAATGCCAAGTACAGCATCAACAGCAGACAATGCAATACTGTATGCTATACTAATACATGGCCTTAGGCTTATCCCGGGATCTTAGGCCTACTCCGGACCTGCTAACTCAATTCCTTTAAGGTCAGACCACAACATATATCAAAAAGGTACATAAACAAATTAATAACAAGAAAATGATGTCCGTCTTATTCAATTGCCAGTATAATCAATCTAACCAAAACAATCCTACCTCTGCTACTAAAAACTGATGCAGCAAAAGCGGGCGCAATTTTGTTTTATCACAAATGACCTACTTCCATATCTACCTGTCATTTCCCCGCATAACTAAATTTGGCCCATACCATTAATAACGCAGTCCTCCAATGGACCTTTAGAAACTTGTTAGGGACTGACCATTGACAAGATGGATAATATTTCCCCTACAAGGACCTACAATAAGAGAAATATTCTACAACCAGTCTATGTGCATATCACATTAATAATATTCTTCAATAATGACAGACTCTGATTACTTATCAACTTGCTTTTATCTATTTCTTAAACATATGCATGGTAAATCAAACAATACAGCTTTGAATCACCAATCATCACACAAAAGAAAAACGCAATTCACAATAACATCTCATATAATGTGCACGAGTGAGTGGATAGGAGAAGAGACAAAAGAGCATTGCAATAATATCAATGCAATTACAGAATTTCATGCGAACCTGGAGAAAACTATAGTAGAGCATGCTAATAGTCTGAAGAGCTAACCTCCGGCCGTAAGGGAAAGCTGGGGCAACCTCACAAAGTATGAGGAGCAAAGTTAAAGAGTCAGGATTCAGACAGCATCCAATCAAGTAGGAAGCTTAAGGAAACAGCTTCACTCTCGCCTCGACCCTCAAAGACGCTTGCTCTCAAGAAAAATGTTTATCGTTCACCCACAAGTAGATTCTAACACTAGTAACTATACCCTAATTTGTTAGAATCCATCCCTAATTTAGTTTCAAATCTTGATCATTCACAGTTCTCAATGGTCCAAAAACGTAGGGTGTTCAGTCACACCACTTCCTTCGCAGCTAACTTTCAAAAGTTCTTTGTTAGAAGCCATGCTGTCATTATCATCATCCTTTAGCAGAGGAAATCACTATATCTTCCTTCCGAAGCCCGTACTCATTTCGTAAGTCCGTGCAACATTTTACTAGAACAGTTATCCACAAACTAAAAATGTCTCCAGACAGTGAGGAAGTTCCGCTATCATTTCTATCACGTAGATGTTGACAAGGAAAAAATAACACAACAATTATTATGAATGACAAATATATTTCTTTTTGCAGCCTACGTTAAAGAGAAAAGCAAATTAACGAAGTGGTTTGAGGCCTTCTCTGTAAAGAGGGACATTCTCTAGGAAAGAGAAACAATTTTTGATTATTGAATACATTATTTTTTTAAGTCTTCTGTCATTCTAACATGGACACAAATATTCTCAATCATATATTCTATATATTAATATCACTCATGTAAAGCTCTTTTATTAATGTGGTTTATTTATTTTATACTAACAATATATCTCTGCTACCTTTTGTGCAGATGTCATTTGCGACGTAGAGAATTCATTTTTCTTTTTCTCCTCCACATTTTACAATCCTTCTCCTTCTGTTAATATTTTTCTTGGTTACTTTCGAAATCCCTCTAAATAATTTTCACACAGAAGGAGGTTGTAGTATTTGTGTTAGTACTATTGTTAATTGTATAATGTAAAATATGTATTAGCTTAGGTAGCTTGGAAGTTAGAACTTCCATTTGTGCATTCTTTATTCTATGTTCTTGCTTGTAATCAGAACCTTGACTGCAGATTCTGCAAGGCTCTTGAAGAGACAACTTTGTGTCCTGAGGGTTGGAATAAAATATACAATTTCTTCACTACAACTTCTGAGTTTGTTACTTCAGAAATTTGGCCACAAGGATTTCGATGGTTTCCAAATTTCGGGTAAATATGAATTTATTTTCTTAAGTTTTACCGATTTCTTCAACTATTTAATCACATTTGGTGGATTACCGTTACCCGCATTTTCTAAATCGGCTCGCGCTCACCAACATTCTTCAGCGCCACCATTCCGATGCTTCCTTCTTCGGATTAATGACGCATTGGCGCACAGGCAAAGCATTTTGGGATACTTTCACGGGTCACGCTGCGTGACTCCTATGTGCCGTTATTTTGTAATACAGCATGGTAAGTTACTTAGCAACGTTTCTTCGTGATTTTTAAGCAGCAAGATCGGAAATTCTTCTTCATCTGAAATACTATTTCAACATACACTACTACTGCTTCATTTGAACTGCAGTTCTTGAACACTGGTCAGTTATATTTATGGTTTAAATCTTTTATTAATTACATATTTTTTCTGTTTTGCATGTTTTGAATAAACAATGGAAAGGAGTTCTGAAAATCCATCATTTCTCCCTAATGTTGTTAATAATTTGGTTATGGGAATTAACTTGAACACTATATTTACTCAATTATATTGCAACATTAGAAGACAACAGTGGTATTCTTTCACCAGAAAGAAAAAAAAGAATACTAATGCACTGTCTTGGACCTGAAGGCTTAAGAATATACAATCAAATGCAGAAAGCAGATAGAGCTGGCGATATTGATATGTTTAAGTGTGCAATTCTGGATTTAGATAATCACTTTTCTCCCATTGTTTGTTTGGAAATTTCCAGACGTACATTTTATAAAAGAAAGCGACAGTCAAATGAATCCATTGAGGATTATGTTTCTTGTTTAAAAAGTTGAACTATTCCTTGTAAATTTGGAACACTTCATGACGAAATAATAAGGGATCAGCTTGTGGTTTGTCAAAAAAAATAAAAATATTCAAGACAAGCTCTGGATTGAAGGAGACGAATGCCTTAAAGATATAATCACTCTGATTAAAAAAGCTGACCTTTCGGAAAGGAGTGTGAAAGCCATCTCAGATAATACAGAGGCATCTTCAGTGAGTTTAGTTTCTTCCAAACCTAAAGGAAAACTTAACTCAAGTTTTTCACAAGAAAAACGTTAAGACAACCACAAGTCTTCTGATAAAAGCATTTCCAAACCGCGAGGAAACGTTTATAACTTTACTTGCTATAGATGTGGCAGCAGCAAGCACAATGCTAGTTCTGAAAAATGTTATGCTAGATCTTCTAAATGCCGTAATTGTGGAGTTGTTGGCCATTTAGCTAAAGTTTGCAATAGAAAGAAAAATAAGAAATCTAACCAAGTTGCTTGTCTTACAGAAAATTCTGATTCTTCTGAAAATGATTCCGATGATTTTCAATTCAATTCCACAACTACTTCCAATTCATAAAAGGTTGTCCTCATTATCACGGACTCTGATAAAAGCAAACCTTTGTGTAATATTAATTTTGGTAGTATTCCTTTAAAGGTAGCTGCTGATTCCAGATCTCCTTTTACTATTATTGCTCGTTCTATTTGGGATGATAAGTTTGTGAATGTGTTAAGTCCACATTTAGAACCTCCTGATATTAATCCTGAAAGCTTTACAGGTGAAAAAATTAATATGATCGGTTATCGTTCACTTATATTTCAATTGAAAGGAAGACAAGCACTATGCAAACTTTATATTGCTTATGATGGTCCTTCAGTTTTAGGATGGAAGGATCAGAAGGCTCTTAATATTATTCTTGATCCCAATAATCCAGAACAAGTTTTAGTAGCTTGTGATGGTGAAGAAACAAAATAAATGGGTTTTAAGAGAATTCAAAGAAGTGTTTAATGGAGAAATTGGCAAACTTAAGGGATTCACTCATCTTATTAGGGTTAAACCTTAAGCCATACCCAAAATGTACAAAGCACGCAATATACCATTGATTGCAAGAGAAGAGGTTAAACTTGAATTAGAAAAGCTAAAGATGCAGGGATTATTGAGCCCATAGAAGCATCTGAGTGGATTTCTCCGTTGGTAGTTGCCAGACGCGCCAATGGAAAAATTCGCTTATTTGTGGATCTCAGAAATCTAAATAAGAATATTATTGTAGACTAGTTACCTCTCCAGAGAATAGATGAGATGCTTTCAATGACCAGAGGTTCTAAGTGGTTTTCTACAATTGATCTTTCCGCGGCATATCACCAAATTGCACTACATCCACCTCGCAGAAGCCTTACTTCTTTTTGTACTCCTTTTGCTTGTTACCAATTTTGCAGAATGCCTTTTGGGTTGGCTTCTGCAGCCGCTGTATTTCAAAGATTAATGACTCAATTATTTAGTGATATGCCGGGTTTTACTTTCTTTCAAGATGACATTCATATAATGGGTCGCAACAAAGCTGAACATGATGACAGATTAAGAAATGTTTTAAACGTTTTGAAGAACAAAGGTTTAACTGGTGAGATTTCTAAATGTAAATTTGCTGAGCGCAGTGTAACATATTTAGGCCATGAAATACGTTCTGATGGTATCAAACCAAAATCTTTTTTTTTTATTGTTTTTTACGTCACAAGTGAAACAATGACAAGAGAGCATTTGTGGCACAGAAAACAAAAAGAAAAGGGGAATTAGCAAGCATCAAAATATCTAACAGAATCATACAATTGACAGTCATAAATGTAATATTAATCCAAGCCAAATTTCGAATGCTGATAAGTGAATGAAAATAAAAATAAGAAATAAAAATAAAGATAGATAAAAACAGTCTATAACAATAATGGAAACATAAGACATAGAACAATTAGTCCCACTGAAGACTTGACCAAACCCTCCCAAACTTCACCCTTGACCGTAAGCCCCAAGCTTTAGCTAACGCAAGTTCCATTTCATAGACCCCTCTCAGTAATAACCAAAAGACAGAGATTTGGGACTAGATATATCAATCCAACCCCTAGCAATACAAAGCCGAGCAGAAATAATAATAACTGAAACTAAGGGTTTGGATAAGTAGCCTGGATCAGATACCAACCCCAGTAATATTTTTTTCTCTGTCAAATAGATCGCATTGCCTGATAACCTGCTCAGCACCGATGCGACTTCGTACAAAAATGTAGCTAAACGGGGACACGTGGCAAGCATGTGGCGGAGATCAGCAGTATACTCGTTGCATTTAGGGCAATATAACTTCGAGGAGACCTGGGTAATGGCCCATTTTGAGATTACCTAATATAGCATGAACATAGTGCGATGTTGTTGCAGCTTAAGATTGATGGAAGATACAGCCAGATTTATAGTAGCCATTGAGTCAGCAACCTCTTCTTTATTGATTCCGATTCCAAACATACAATTGAGTTTAACTACCGTCTCCAATCCGCCATTGACCATTACAGACAGGAAGCTCTGATAAGCTTTCCCAATCTGACCCTGCCCAAAAGTTTTAAAGATAACCCGCAGTACATCAGGAGTATGAGGGAGGGCGGACAAGCCCTTCCCTTGTATGAAATGATCCCTGACTTGCAGGTACTTAAAAAATGAATTATGGGATAACCAAAACTCATCCTTCAAAGAAGAAAATTACCTGAAACCACGTTCATCATACAACTGCCCTCACCATGTTATTCCACACTGTTGCCATAATCTACAAACAAAGTCCAAAAATATGCCCGGAAACCTAGGATTGTCCCATAAGAATATAAATTCATGTAAGTCTGGCACAGCAAAAACTTTACAAATATCTCGCCAAATACGATAAATGTGCCTAACTACCTTAAAACATACTCTCTTAAAATAATTTGGGTCTGACATATACTGTAGAAGAATCCCACTATTTGGACCAAATGCGAGCTGATACGCAAACCATGTTTTGACCACAGTGGGTCCCAAAAGTAAACTCTGAATACAATTAAGAAAAGCTGCCCAAAAATAAGATTTAAAATCGGGGAGCTGGAACCTACCTTGCTCAAACGTCAACTTAATATATCTGATCGCTCTCCTGGCTCTACGATAGCCCCAGATGAAGCTTCCAATAACCGAGTGTAGCTGTTTAAAAAATGACATTGGAACTCTTAAAGGAATTGAATGAAACAAAAAAAGAAATTTAGGTAAAACATTCATTTTGACTATATTGCATCTCACGATGATAGTCAGGGGCAACCTGTGCCATCTCCGGAGATCCGCAGAGATTTTTTTGGAGCACAGGTTCATAATTCAAGGCAATAAAATCGTCAGTACAGCTACTGAGACAAACACCAAGGTACGTAGCAGTAGTAGTAATACCTAGCTGGTGTAGAGCAAGTTCAGGTACATAATTGAGAATAGACTGAGTTTTATTTAAATTAAGCTTATAGCGGAAAAGGAACCAAAATGTTGTGCCTCCTGTGTGATTACAGCTATAGCCACATCTGGCCTAGTAGTGAATACGGCAATATCGTCTGCATAGGCAGTAATTTTTAACATCATATCATTAAAAGATATAAGTGAGATAGAAACATTCTGAAGGAGATGCCTAATAAACGGCTCGATGTAGAGAGCAAATAGTAAGGGAGAAAGCGGGCAACCCTGGCGCGTGCCCCGCTGTATACTTACTGGCCTAGATGTACAGCCATTAAGTTTAATACCCTCAGAGGGATTGTGGTACAATCGCTGGACCGCCGAGATAGACCTCCGACCTAGGCCTAATGATAGCATAGTGCACCATAAGAAGCACCAAGCAACTCAGTCGAAGGCTTTCTCGGCATCCAGCATTAGCATGCCAATCCGCTGACCCAAATGACCTGCAACATCAAAAGCTGCGAATGTCGTGTTTATATGTGCTAACGTGTCCCTACCTGGAACGAAACCATGTTGTTCTTCTGAAACCATTAGGTGAACAAGTGGGGCAAGGTGAGAAGTGAGAAGCTTCGAAATAATTTTGCCATCCGCATTATTTAGAGAAATCGGTCGATATGACCCAAGGTCCTCCACAGGTTTGCCCTTTTTTAGGGATAACCACAATATTTGTTCTATTTCATGAAGGGGGAGCTTCCCCTCCCTGCAGTACATTGTTAATCAGCTCAAGGAGAACTGGCGCCAAGACTTCCCAAAAGGTTTTGTAAAACTCCAGCGGTATGGAGTCCTCTCCCACTGCCTTCCCACTAGGCAGATCCCCGATAGATAAGTTAAATTCCTTGAGGTCAGCGTTACTTTTTAAGCCTGTAGTGTAAGACACATCCAAATAAGGTAGAGCACTCTCTTGTAGATAAAGCCTAGCCATATGTTGATTAAAAGTTCCAGCTTCCTTATATAGGCTAGCATAGAAGATCCTAAACTGCTCGGCTATATCTTCGGACTTTGTATAGGTGACACAATCCACTCCCTTGATTTTCTTAATGTGAGAATTAGCCCGCTGATATGCAAGTTGGTAGGCCAGTATCCTTCCAACCCCCTCTCCATACTCATACTGCGTTGTTTTAAGCTTGAGAAAATTATTGGCAGCTTTATCCCTCAGCCTTCTATAAAGTTTCGCTTTTACATCAATAATCTCGGCATATATCTGTTGTTCACCCCTATCCCTTGACGCTATTGCACGGGCGTGTTGCTGTTCTAGCTCAATATATAGCCTATGTTCATTAACCCACTAAGTACAATTAAGTCTGTTCTACTTAACTACATACTGGAGAGTGGCCGCTCTCACACATGCTTTTAAACAATCCCAAACCAGAGCGAGGGATGAAGTGTGAAGATTATTCAGAATATATTCCTTCAAGATCTCTTGCATATAAATTACAAAATCCGAATTACCTAGCTAGTGCCGAGGAAACGAGAATTCCCTAGTTTGATGTTGTCTGGATGATCCAAGAGTTATATTGAGCATGATGGGATTGTGATCTGAGGTTATCTTTGGGTATATTACCATTGATGCATTAGCCAACAGTCCACAATTAGTAAAAATCATGTCAATCCTAGAGTACTATTTATGGGGGTAAGAGAAATAAGTGAACCCTGTTATTGTAGGAAACAGTGTCCGCCAGGCACCATCCAATTGATGATATGCAATAAATCTCGTATAGCAGCCCTTACCTGGACCATTCTAACCCTAGCATGCGTGTTTGAGGTATCAATTTTTTTATCTAAAATGCAATTGAAGTCCCCCATTTCAATAAGATCACCCGTCCACTCTAAAAATTCAGAATTAAGGTAAGAAAAGACTTCAGGAGTTTCAGCATTAGGGCCATAAACCATACATACTGTAACCTTATTTCCAAATATCAAAATTTGCGCAATTGCCCACCTACCCCGACTATCAGCAAGGGTTCGCAGTACAGTTATTTTGGAATATTTATCGTTCAGTACAGCGACCCCCCTTATAGATGCGGTCTGTGAAGTACATATGATCAGATCATAGCCTAGTTGTTTGAAGAAGCTTTTATCTTTATAGGCCAGATGTGTTTCAGCCAATCCAACTATTTGGGGTTTAAATCCTTTAAGCTCTTCTGCAACCAGTCACCTTTTACTAGCCATATTTAGCCCACAGACGTTCCATCTCATAAATTTGACTATAGACATTACCAAAGTTCTGAAAAAACGAATACTGCTCTTGCCGTAACCACCTACACATTTTCCCACACAACAGATGCTCATTACTGTTTACGAAAATTTGTGCTACTTTAAAAAGGCTGTGACTACTTAACCCCCACCTTCCACCCAACCCCCTCAGACCACCCCCCATTCCCCCACCCCATTTCTTAGAAAAGCAATCACCCCCCTTACGGCTGTCATGACCGACAGCAAATGAAAGACGCCACAACCGCCCCTCCCGCAAAAGCCCCCAACCAAACCACACACGCCGCCCCCTCCCACCGCCCCCCCGTTGAATTAGAAAACCCCCGAGAGACTATTACTGAAAGTAAAGAAAAGATCATCTTTAACTATTGCAAAATTACAACCCAAAGGCATTTCATACTTTCCCGTGCCATAAAAACACAAAACAGATTAACAAAGGTTGTTCAACATCTGATGATCAAAAGACTTCTAGTGGGAGGATCATTAAGAAACCATCTCGTTTTCATGATTTGGTGTGTGAATATTTTTTTTGTTTTATTTTAAAGGGGAAAGATGTGTAGTATTTGTGTTAGTACTATTGTTAATTGTATAATGTATAATATGTATTAGCTTAGGTAGCTTGGAAGTTAGAACTTCCATTTGTGCATTCTTTGTTCTATGTTCTTGCTTGTAATCAGAACCTTGACGGCAGATTCTGCAAGACTCTTGAAGAGACAACTTCGTGTCCTGAGGGTTGGAATAAAATATACTATTTCTTCACTACAACTTCTGAGTTTTTTACTTCAGAGGTTTAATCCAAGCAGGTTTATTTTGCAAAAATCCTGCTGCATCACATACATCTGCCAATTAGAGACCCTAATTTCTAACAACAGACGAGGCGTTACAAGGAGAAAAATCATTATTTCTCCTTGTTACTTCCTCTTTCTATATATGCTGCATTTTAAAACACACATAGAAAGAGGAATTTTCATTTAAAAGTTGTTTTTGAGCAGGAAGGTCTCCCTTCCTGCACAAAAACAATCCTGCCTGAAATGGAGGTGCATTTACACTATGGTGTAAGGGTGCCTGCTTTGGTGCTAGGCAACCAAATTGGTGCCAGTGCAGGGAAAGTATAAATGAGAGGCTTTCTGAATGGACAGGCAAAGGAAGACTATGCCAGTACTTGGATAATAAAATGAGAAGGGAGTGGTTTCCGGAATACAGGTACCTGGAACCGAGGCGGAGCAAAGCGCTCTATCAGGTGTTTACAGGGCGACACATTCAAATTGCTTTAAATATTTTTCGTTTGACGACTGAATGCCAGTTTCAGATATTTAATGGGTGGGGACAGAAACCTGCAAAGGTAGGCATGACAGAATTCTTGCTGCAGAATTTAGAATCAGTTAAAGTTTTTGTATGGCATAGTAGGAGAGTGCTAAATCAAGCACATTACAGTAGTCAATTTTTGGCAATAATAAAGACTGAACAACTGTTCAAAGAAGAAGGAAAGGAATCGCTTTACTCAGCATGGAGGTAGAGTAGAAGCAAGATGAAAAAATCGTATTGATTTGTTCCATGTAATGAAAGTCTCGGTCAATGAAAACTTCTTCATTTTTAGTACAGCAAACTAGAGGGAGTGAGGGGCGCTCAGCTCGGAGTGCAATCGATTGCGTCACCACATGGTGGAAGGAGCACATAATACCAACACCTTTGTTTCATATCAGTAGGGCTTAAGAGGACAAGGCTGTCCAATATCTAACTAGATACTGCAGAGAGAGATTGATAAAAACTGTCTGAGAAGCAAAGCATGTCATCTTTCAGAACTATGGTAATCACTCATAGGGGCAATTATCTGCAAGGGGAATAAGATAGAGGTCTAATTTTCGGGGAGGCAGTATACTCAGACTTGGAGGGTTCCAGGCTAAATGTATAATAGCAGCACTAGGAATCTTTTCTGTGGAACATTGGACAAGGGCGTGACATAATAAGATGGCAACAGTTATGGGTCAGCTGTCTAGTGGGCCCACAAGAGTAAAGTTATAAGACTCCAAAATAGAATGAAGTGCTTTGGAACATTGCAGTTCACATTGACAACTGGTCAAGCATGATGGTTTGTGGTGTGCTCTGAGATTTGTAGCAGTGACATTAGTTTAAATGGTTAGAGGCATGTAAGTTTGATACTTCCAGAGAAGTGCTTGCTGAGGGAAGCTAAAAGAAGAAGGTGAGGGCCCGATTTATAAGTTGGTGGACTGCCTGTTGTTCTTCCAGGGGAAGAAGTAGCTTACTCCATCCCCCTGGCAGAGGAACTGCCCGACAAATTTATAGATGACCGCCAAGCTTGCGGTCATTTACAAAGCAATGGCAGGTACAGCCATCAAGGCAGTTCCGGTCAATTCTTTTCGCTATTTGGTGCAGGGTTCAGGCTACATGACGGAACCCTGCACCAAACAATTTAATTTTTCATTTTCAAAAACATAATCCTGAAATAGGAGTTTCTAAAACAGAAAAGAAAATGCCCCCTTCACCATGGGAGTCCTCTGATCTGAGATGAAGTCAGGCATCTAAGGGCCACATTTAGAGTTTGACGGGCACCCCAATGACTCACCAGGTGACAGTTCATTACCTCCACCACCCTGACGTACTAACAGCCTGGGTGAGATCCCTGTACCTTCAAAGGTGCTGCGCCACAGCGGCTGCTCCAAAGGCACAACATGTTTGCTGCGTGACCACCATGTTTCATTGGGTAGATTAGTAAACTTTTGTGTTTTACTTTTGTAAAATAAAAAAATAATCTGACTGCACCATGCGGTTTTCTAGCAGGGTCTGCACAGGACAGCCAGGCTTTCCCTGGAGGTCCAGAAGAGGGGGGGCGAAGGTCATCAGACTGTCCGCTGTAAATGGCGAAGAAGATCTAATGCAGGGGCGGCTCCTCCGCTAAAGCAGAGGAGCATCACCCAACTGCCTTCCAGCATGGCAAAAAATGAAAAATAAAATGACATTAAAAACCTGATGTAATTATTTTATTTTTCTGCACTGGGGCAGTTTTGTGGGGCGGGGCTGCGTAGGGGGGATGAGGGATGACACCCTCTTAAGTGCGCATGAATGTTCTGCACCCAAGCTGCATTACAGTCTGGGTGGAGAACATGCCCAGGCTTCCATTCCCCATCTGAGCGCAGAACGCATTGCAGCGTTGTGATTGGCTCAGTGGAGCCTATCCTGCTTCCTGACTGTTACAGCAGAAGCCAGGAAGAGGTCTGAAGAGAGCTTCTGGCTGGCCCGCCGACAGATAAGTGATTTTTTCCGGTCAGTCGGTTAGCTAGTATACGAGGAATACCTTCTGTACAAGTCGTTGTCCGCAGGAACATATGTGACGTGTACACATTGCTGTGTGTCAGACTGTCCCTGCATGTAAAGTGCGACTGCTGTACAGACGAGTCACCATCCCGCTGAAAGGAACACAAAAGGCAGCCCTTAAGAGGCCCTGAGCAGCACACATCAATACCAGCTCCTGCTTTCAGAACTTTGATCAAAGAACAGAAAACAGGTTGATTTCCATTAAACGTCTCACAGAGGGGAAGGGGAGATCAAAGGGTGGGAGGCAGAGTGGAAGGAGGGGAGGGAAGCACAGAGAACAGGAGAGGTAAAGGGCCCCCACATCGATGTGTCACATCCTCACAGGTAGCTGGCTGCCACATTAAGGAGAAAAAAACCTTTCAGCACAGTTCCCTTTTTATATTGTGTTCACGCCAATTTTCAGGCAATTTTCAGATAAAAATCAAAGTGGAGCACTGAAAGGAAGAACGTAGCCAGTAGCCCATAATAATACATATGAACTTGAGCTTTTAAATAGAGCTTGCTGCTTTAAATTGTTGCTGTATTGTAGATCTTTAAATGACAGGTTTTACTATTATCCGACAAAATTGGGCTCATTTTATCAACCACAGAAGGATGAAAGGCTGTATCGTCTATGATGAACTACAAACAGACCTCAGGGGCGAACACTTAATTCAGTAGGCTATCGTACTGGCCTTTAAACACTAATTCCATAATGTGCTGTACTGTAGCGTGAATATAGCGATTCATGCCCTCGGAGCCGCTGATAAACAAAGCCCACTCAGAAGCAAGGCAGGTACAGACTGTTGAGAACAAATAAAACTACCCCTAGTGCTTCAAGGGTGGATATATTGTGTTCTGCAAGTCTTCTTGGACCTGGGGCACATGAACTCATCCTTATGGCCCTTACCATTGCTGAGATATCACCCACAAATGTATTTTTATATTGCGATTTGTATGGTTGGTATTGAAAAGAAAGAGAGGTAATCGTCCTTCTACTGTTTTCTCTTGGGTGCAGGAACTTGAGTCTATTTTTGGCCTACCAAAGACTACTGGATATAGGGTAGTCCTTTGTGAGGTTTAGAATCTATAGTCATCTACATAGCACCAAACTAATCAGATAGGCTGCTGAACAGCACATTCAGCATGGACTCTCAAGAGAAGCAATTCTAGACTACTCAGTAAGCCATGTGGTAGTTTATGAGTACTTCCGGGTTACAGCCAAATGATGGGTGAAATGCCAATTGGAGCAACAAAGCCAGTGACCTGAACTGGAGCCAGGGAGCTTTGCAAAGGCAGAGATAGTGTCTATTTATTTATTTTATTTAAATAATTTATAATACATGGGTGCCTACAATCCCTGTATACAATCCCATCACTAATGTATTTATTACAGGAGACTTGTGACAACCATAGTTGCCTATAATAAAGAAATGATGTAGACACTCGACTGTGATAGTTTAGTACAGTTGAGTTCTAATGTCAAAATGCCTGCTTCCATAGCAAGCACTGGTAGGGAAAGGCAGGCCACAGAGCTTAATTAATGGTTCACTATATGAAATGAAAACAAATTTGGCTTTTCCTTCTTCAGTTCTATTTTTCTAGATGAACATTGATAAGCGTAAATTAGATATTTATGGCAATATAGGAAAAATTAATCTTTCTACTTTTCTGCACATTCTGGATGACAGTGTTTTTAGGGCTCGTGCCTGAGTTGCAGTGCACAGCACTGTCGTGCAGCGAGAGCCCTTTTGTATAGGGTTTTGAAAGCTGACCTAACGCTTGTGCGTGTGATCAGGCTTTCTCCGTCAGGCATTGGCTTTCATGTGTTTTTCAACAAAAAAAAAGGCACCGATTGGGCAAAGGTGGGCGGGCGCATGTCCCGACTTTGTAACGCCCGTTCCTGATGGTGGCTAGCTCGCGCAGCAGCGGGTGTTCGCCTCGCTGACGCTGATGCGCTCCCCCCATTACTCTGTGGTGCCACGCACCACTTTGTGAATTTGCTTCGGACACAGAAGTCTGTCTGAGGAATTTGGAGTTTGTGTTATTGCTTACCCTGACTCCACCAAACCATCGCATTTTATAGTGTTTTCTGATAGCATACTATTTGGTTGCAGGGATGAAAAAAAACTGTCTTTTCCAATGTTATCGCTTTGCATTCGAGCAACGCGTTCAAGAAATCTAATTCTCTTTGTTGCCTTGTTGTTCTAACTATCTAATTTCTATGGCACTTTTTTTGTAAC
The DNA here is from genome assembly GCF_964261635.1 of Lissotriton helveticus. Lineage (NCBI taxonomy): Eukaryota > Metazoa > Chordata > Amphibia > Caudata > Salamandridae > Lissotriton > Lissotriton helveticus. The sequence continues at coordinate 1,107,852,657 of NC_136068.1, forward strand.
ATTCATGGTAAAAGTCAATTGCTCCATGTGTGTTCCGTATATGTGTCATCAATTTAACTGTGCAACATTCGAGATCTCCTTGAGGGGAAGAGTCGTTTTCAATCTCGGTGGAGTGTTATTGCCTTTTCAGCGCAATATGCATAGCGCTTTTAATGAGGTCAGCTGCACCTCTCTCATTATTGTATTAATTCTTTCTCTTTTGGTTTTTACTTGCGGTTCTTACTGCCCCTTATCCCCTTCTTCAAACTGTAAGCAGTGGCTGACTAAGTTCCTTTATGTTGTTCCCCAGCAAATGCATTATGTATCGTGTCCTATGCCTTCGCATACTCTGGTCCAACCCCCACCTTTCCCGGACTCCCTTTGGAACAATATACTCTGATGTTCAGACCATTTGGAGGCCTCCAGTTTCCATACAGTTAATATTGGGGTATTTACAGTTTTCCGGCTCATCACTGATTTGCACTTTAAAACTATTACCAGCCCTAGGTCCACGTGCTTACTGGTGACCTTTCCGCTCTTGGATTTGGAAAGAGGCTATGGAGGCATGTAGGTAGGTGATGCCTTAAGTTTCTGACTGTTATTCTGTTAATTTTTATAAAATTTTCCCAGTAATGTCAGCCTGCTGCAGTCCCAAAACAAGTGAAAGTAAACTGCATCTTCCATTTTGCAATTTGGGCAGGTGCCCTGGGTGTCTTCAAAATATTGTTTTATCCACAGGGCGTGAGGTAGACTCAGGGTATATATTTAAAGGGTGCCATGTGAATCTAGTGTTTCTGGATACGCTTGCTGCTTTTGATAGTATTCATGCCCAGTTGTTGTCCCTTGAATGTTTGCGTATATCCGCCTCCCATGTATCCTTTAGTTTTTTCTGCTAATTCTTGGTCTGGTCTAAAAGTCCTTGGCTTACAGTAAGGTTCTGCTCTGTATCTCCTATTTATGGTACATTGTGCTCTAGTCCCTTATGCATTGGTGGTTTCGTTTCTTCAAGTTTAACATTCTGTCCGAATTACATCTCTGGCCCACTCCTTACAACAGAGGCCTTCAGTTATCTCATAATACTGGATTAGGTCTCGAAAGTCCCTAAGTATCGCCTCCCCCTCATAAAACTCTCCAGTTGCGTCTATACCACTCTGTACCCATGCCTGCAATCTTACAAGCCCTTTAGTGGCACTACAGAGGTGTAGGGCACTTGTGTTTCCATTCTTTGTAAGCTACCAGCGCATCAGTGCCTGAATGTCAGGAGCTAATTTGGCAATTTCTTTGTCTTCTTCCTAGGTTAAACAGAATCAGATCTAGTGTTGTGAGCTTTTCTGCAACGTGACTGATATAACACTACTGAAAAGCATATTGATGCTCACTCACATACTGTGCCGATGTTTCCTACCACACCTGAGTGTCCCACACTCCACCAATGTAGATGGACCAGGAGATTTATAGCAATGCACTCCTCTATCGAAGGCCAGTGTTTTTCATCAGATCTTGGAATAACAGAACACCTGGTTATCACTTCAATGTCATTTGTTATTGCATTGCTGGTTAAGGTGCACTTTATAAAAGAAAATGTTTTATATAAGAAGATACAGTTTTGATACCTTGTTTATCAAGAATTAAACACATTGGATTGAGTACATTGAGTGTGTAGTAAATGAGGCAGAGCAGGGGAGATAAACTGGATGGAACTGAAAACCCAGGAAGACAAATAGGACAGTGACAAGGTAAAAGTGAAAAGAGCATCATGTTGGAAGTGAGTATTACCGACAGCACCACACCTAGCAGTACATTTACATAAAAGCCTGGTGCTTATGCCTAGTGAGGGCGTATAGAGAATGCAGCGTCCATTTCCCATGTTGTGCTTTTCAGGCGTCTTCTGTCCCAGATTCCGCAATTGCTGCTTCTGCTAGGCATCCCTGGGTGAATCTGTTTTTCTAGACTGTGTGGTAACACTTGCCTCTTAGGAACAAGAATGAAAGATTTTTTATGTGTTTTCAGAATCTACAAGCAGTGTTTACGCACTGCTTGCAGGTTTTGTAAACACATCAATAAAAGACCTTTTGGCAGATGCATCAAAGTTATGTTTTGCGAGTCCTTAATAGCGAATTTTAAGGAATTGCTATTAAAGACTCGCAAAACGGGATGCATGTAGGAATCGCAATGTTATTAGGGATTCCTTATTATTCCTTATTTGCGATTCGGTAATAGCTAATCGCTAATAAGGAATGGCTTTCCCTAAAGGCCCATAGGAATGAATGGAAAAGCCATTCCTTTTTAGCGATTAGCTATTACCGAATCGCTAATAAGGAATGGCTTTCCCATTCATTCCTATGGGCCTAAAGACCCATAGGAATGAATGGGAAAGCCATTCCTTATTAGCGATTAGCTATTACCGAATCGCTAATGTTCCACTATTTCAAGGGTGCCAGGGTGTCCAAAGGACACCCTGTTGCACCCCTGAAATGGACCTGTGCACAAATGTTACACACACACATGCCCTAAGGGTATGTGTGTACGCAACATGTAACTTTGAAAAATGCACAAAAGTGCATTTTTCAAAGGTTTAGCAAATTACCACGAAGTTCAACTTCATGGTAATTTGCTTCCCCTATTAGCAAATACGCTATTTTTTTGGGTTTCATGCATTGCATTTAAGGAATCTCATTTTGGGATTCCTTAAATGCAAGAGCAATTTAAGGAATCGCTATTTAGAGATTCCTTAAATTGCGATTTCTGCATTTGGGATGATGCATCCCAAATGCAACAAGCATTGGAAATGCAATAGGTCTCGCATTAGAAAAGTTGGAGCTATTGGTCTTGTAAATGACAAATATTTTATTTAGGTGTTGGTTTTTAAAATAGCTAAATGGATAGCTTTGTCATTTTAAATGCCAATAGTTATAACTTTCGCGAATGTGACACCTATAGCATTTGGAATGTAACATGTTTTGTATTTACGTGACTTAGATGGCAGCTCTGGTCGTTAGGCCACATCTCCAGAGAGCACGAGAGTGCAGCAGGGGAGAGAAGCACAGAGAGGGAGCAGAGAGTGCAGCAAGGAAGAGAAGCACGGAGAGGGAGCCCAAGAGTGAAGCAAGGGTGAGATGCAGGGACAGGGAGCCTGAGAGTGCAGCAGGGGACAGAAGGATGGGCCCATATCTCACACCCATCTGCGCTTCTGAACCACTGCTCTGCTCAGGGACCTGGCCCTCAAAAGTTTGTGAGGTTGTCAACGTACGTACCCGTGTCATGTGGAGAGTAGGCACAATTTTGCTTCACGCCACTACCAGTCGGCTCTAGCAAAGACATGCATCAAGCAAGTAGCATTTACAGATCACATGAGAAAATACAAATCTGGGTTTCTATATGTCCAGTTGGGGAAATAGAAGCAAGCTTTGAAAAGATGCCCATACAATCGCAGCAAATTCCTCTCAACGATATGGATGAACATGGCTCAAGACAGCACAGGGGTTGGTTTTTGGGGGAGGCAATCGTTGGCACCTCCAGGGGCCATCGTAGTGCCCATGCATGCAAGCAAAACAAGCTGTCCAAAAACAGCGCAGGGGTTTTGACACGAGCGGGTAGGGTGGAAAACACAATAGAGAGCGTGATGAGAGGTGAGACAAACGGGGTGGGTTAGAAACAGGAAGGAAGGAGTGAGGGGGATTTAGAAACAAAGGAAAGCGGGAGGGTGGATTAAGGAGAGCTCCTGTACCCCATGTGCTTTGGACAGTAAGTGAATCCTTCAGGGGCAGGCGCAGAGGCGCACAAGTAACACACTTCAAAAGACAACAGCAGCAGGCAGCTGTGCGGCGCCGAACCAGAGCTCAGCACCCGAGAGAGCAGGAAAGGATGCGACAGCTCTGACGGCAGAGCCATGTGCAGGAAGGTGTATGCGTGTTTGCACACCCGCACTGGTATGTGGACTGTCAGGTTGTAATGGATATGGCTGCTGCACAGGCGCGCTGGACGCACGTCGAACAGTAACCAACCTGTGCTCAGAGCGGCATGACGTGTTCAGCACGCCGCTCGTTTCATTGGCTGGTATTAACAACAGTGACGTAGTCTGTGCGCAGGGTGCTGCATGCTGACTGAATGATAACCAGTCTATGCGGTGCATTACCAGTCAGTTGGCACTTGGTGCGGGAATAAAATAAAGCCGAGGACAAGAAGCGGCTGGAAGAAGGAAGAAAGAAATTTGAACAGGGAAGAAATTCAAGGTTCTGAGAAAAAAGTTGGCTTTAGTAACAAGTTCCATTTTGCAGTAGTAGGATTAAAAGCTCTTTCATTCAGGGCACTAATCCTTAAAAAAGAAGTGGGAGGGTGGATTAAGGAGAGCGGATTAAGGAGAGCGGGAGGAGGCAGCGAGTAGTTTTTAAAAGAACAGCGAGCGAAGACAGAGGGCATTGCTGTGGGGAGGGGGGAGGAGAAATGCGACACAGCAGGCAGGGGAGGGGGCGGAGCGGGGGTGTGGGAGGAGGGAGAGCGGATTAAGGAGAGCGGGAGGAGGCAGCGAGTAAGCCAAGACGGAGGCCATTACTGTGGGGAGGGGGGAGGAGAAATGCGACACGGCAGGCAGGGGAGGGGGCGGAGCGGGGGGGTGGGAGGAGTGTGGCTTTGGGAACAGATGGCGATTTGATGATGTGCACGCGCATTTTAGGTCAATGCGCTTGCACATTGACCTAAAAGCGCACGGGCACAGCACCAAATCGCCACAGTTAGTTAAACTTTGTTTAAAGCCATATAGTCTCGCTTCTCTCAATGCGCATGCGCATTGATAGGTCACGAGACCTAAAAATACCGGGAGCAAACGGCCAGATTCTGAGAATCTGCCCGTTTGCTCCCGGTATTTTCTTTGATGCATCTGCCTGCTTATCATTTACAATGCCAATAGCTCAAACTCTCGCAAATGCGAGACCTATTGCATTGTAAATGCTTTTTTTTTTTTTAATCTACTTGTCTTAAACTGATTCTAGCGTCTTTTTTCAACAAATATATAACCACTTCTTAACATGTTTGATTTTGCATTACGGACTTTAATTTTATTTTTCATATTTATAAACAGCCTACCGACCACAACAGGGATTTAAGTGGTTTATGGGAAGAGGTATAGTGTGACCTTGTATTATAGTATGTAAATGTAATGTAAATGTGGGATACTTGTAAAGCGCACTGTTACTCTACCCGAGTATAAAGTCACCCTGCCGTGCATTATAAGGATATTGGAGGTCACCTCAGAATTTTATGAACTTATAAAGGAACTCGTCCTTGGGCCTCTTCTTTGTGACTTGCAATGTATCACAGAAGGTAATTCATCACATAAACAGCACACTTGATTACCTAAAAAGATGCCCTGGCGCTAATACGGATTTACAGAGCAGCAAATCTAACATGGACAGGAAAAAAAGAAGAAGACAGGGAGAAAATAGACAAGTTTTCAAGGCTTTGCAAAAGGGCAGTAGATGTTTGATGGCCCGAAGACACTGCAGAGGGCATTCCAATGTCCAGTGACTACTTCTGCACATTTATGCAGTAGCGGCCCGTGGAGGAAGTTCGCATTTTGCTATGCAGTGTACGCTACGAAATTCGTTTTCATTTATTTAAATGTTTACTTACCTCCGTTCATCCATATTCCGGTGTTTACTACCCCTCACCGTGCCCCTCCCCACCCCGCCTCATCGAACTCCCTCCACAGGCCGCTACTGCATTTATGTTACATTACCAATGTAGAAGTGGAAGATCAATCAAAACTGGCAAATGAGCAGAAAACAACACAGTCTTCTTGTATGGTTGGAACTGTAGAGCTATCTCTTAAATTACAGTGTGGAGCAGGAGCTGCGAGCCTCGTGGGAAGACACTCCCTACCGAGCTAAATGTTGAAGTGACTATTATTTCTTTTTAGAACCAAACTGTATTACTTTTGTGCAGCTGTACAACAGCATAAACAAAACAAAACATGGACCGCAGTCCAACATGCAAAGAGGATTACAAAGAGAGAATCAATAGTCAGCCAGACATAATCACAATGATAATCAACCAGTATCAGCATCAAGCCCATGATGAGCCCACCAGCTGCCCCAGATCTTCCATGCTTATGAGAACAACCCCGAGCCCATAGGTGGGCTGCTCCGGTTGTGCACACAGCCCACTCCCTGCCGCAACTCCACTAAAGTGGGAGGGGTTGAGACATCCATCTAAGAGCAATGTCACTCTAAGCCACCAACGTCACCACCCCAATAAAGATACGCTCCATCCCAGGGACACTCAAATCCTCTAACAGTTCCAGCAGTGCCACCCGGGGGATAAGGACGAGGCTGTGGCCCAAGATGATCAAAAGTTCCCTCCCGATCCCTTCTCAGAAGGGGGCAAGGCCCAGCAGGATCTTCTGGCAACATGGAGCCGTAGGGGGGTCATATAGGTCATATGCAAATAGTTAATCTGGACCAGTCGTAGTCGTGTAGAAGTAGCCCATTCTTGGAGCACCAACAGTCTGCATCCTCAAGGTCTCCCACCCAGGCCTCCCACCATTGACGCAACCTGGAGAAGTGATCGGGGGCATTGATATTAAGAGAATGTTAATATCGCAGAGATAGTCCCTATCTGCAGCTTCTCCATCAATAGTTTAGTCTCAAGGTGACTAAATTCCATGAGGTGTGTGCCTGGGGGAACAATGTCTAACAGGACATGGCACAGCTGTAGGCAGTCTCAGCTTCTCCCCTGAAGCAGTAGTGGGGCAGGGCGGGTGTGAAGTGGGGAGGAGGCAAGGAGGGGAAGAGAGGATAGGGTGTTAAATTGTTTATTTTAAAAAGATCACTTACCTGCCGGACAGCTAGCCGAAAAACCGGCTGCTGCCTCTCTTTCGGCATCTCCGTCCTCTTCCTGGCTTTTGCTGGAACAGGAAGCAGGAAGCATCCATGCTCCCCAAAGCCAATCACAACGCTGCAATGCAGCATTGTGTTTGGTCTGAGCACCGTGGTTCGGCGCTCAGATAGGGAATGGGAGCCTGGGCATGTTCTCCACCCAGGCTGTAATGCAGCCTGTGTGCAAAACATGCAAAGTGCCCATGAATGTTTGGACCGCCCTAAAGGGCCGGCAAAACATTCATGCACGATTAGGAGGGTGCCACCACTCCTCCCCCCACTGCCCAGCATAGCTCCGCCCCACAAAACTGCCTCAGCACAGAAAAATAAGAAGATAATAACCATGCATTATTATCATTCTATTTTTCCTTTTTTGCCATGCTGAAAGGCAGTGGGGCAACACTCTTCCGCAAAGGTGGATGAGCTGCCTCTGTCTGTAGGTAATTATGGAATTGCAAGGTGGAAAGCAGATAGTGTTCCTATAACTCTTGAAACCCCCACACAAGTGTATCTGCCCAGACAACCTCAAGATGAGTAATCCCAATCCTATCCCATTGCACAAAACCCTCCAACCCCACGGTATGACGCAGCCACATCCCTGCCATTAGGGGGTCCACCAGGTAAGCCGATGGTTCCAACCCACAAAGTGAAATGCCGCCCTCCACCACATCAGAGCCATGCGGGTGCAGTCAGGGAGGGATTGGTCCCAGCACAGAAAGCCTATTATTTCTTACATGTTGTAGCACTCTCTTATATGGTAGTTACAATATTATGGTAATCATTATCCAATATATAATCACACAGAAAGTTAGTTGATGATGGATTACAGTCGACATGTGTTTACAGCAAGCATAGTTATAGAGGTTTGCACTCTATAAATAGCACTGAGGCAGATATAAAATGTTTTGTTTCAAACAAAATCTCTGCATGAATACATTTGGATATTTATTGATGCACATTTCGAATCTTTCATATAACAGAGTGCTGTGGCCTCAAAATAATAATAAACCTTTAAAAGAGGTACATTGGATGTACTACTCCTAAGCTGAGGGAGACCAATTAAGAGTAGTGTTTGAGTCAAGCACCCTGGACTTGCTCCTGGAGAATTCCAAAGTCATAACAGACACCGGGTGGGTGACACTTGCAAGAGTCATCTCGAACTTAGATCAGAGGGCAAACTGCACATGCAAGAGTGAGACATGAAGTGCTTGACAGGTTGCTTCCCTAACAGAGCAAGAAGGAATCACACTCGCCATCTGTCATTTTCTTCTCTTTATTTGTTTGAGAGACAAATACTTTTTGGGGAAATCTCAAAGTCCCTGCTCCTTCTAGTTAGCAATAATTGCCCATAATTATTTTACATTTTCAGCAGTGGTGTAACTCTGGGCCTCACTCCCTCCATTGAAGGGGAGCCCAGTGTTCATGGAGAGTGATATAGGAGTGGGCGGAGCCAGGCTGCAGATCATCTTTGCCCTGCAATTGCTGCCTTTATATCATCCCAGGACACCCTCGCATTTTTTACGAAAGTCTGCCTTGGTGTAGGGGGTCCTCTGCATACTTCATGGGGGCTGAGGAGCGCCCAGGTTCTTTATTGCCCTTAGTTTTAGAAGGTTTACAAGAAAAGACCTAGCAAGAGTACATCAGGAAGGGAGAAAGATCGACTTCAGTAGAGTATGAACCTGACATAGCATGCACCTGACATAGTACAGCCAGTCAGCAGATCATATATGCGTGTAAGGTGTGGACATGTCCCTGTCCACACCTTACACGCATGTTCAACACGTTCTCCATGTTTACCTTTCTTAGCACTGTGTGACCCTGTGCTCCTTTGACTTGGAGGACGTTCTTTATGTTCGCTAACATTTCTCTTAAAATCTTTTTATCGAATCTCATGTCGTGTCCTGCAATTCCACTGAAATCTACAAGCTCTTAAACTGTTTCTTTTATTTAGCAAGTTACTGCATGGGCATAATGCTTTCGAGGAACCCCTTGAGAGCAGCATAATGCCCATGCATATGTCATATACTGCAGATTTAAAGATGACGGGCGGAAAACCAGTCCGACCGTCGCGGCAGCGGAAATTAACCGTAGCAAAACCGGCGGCCCGATTAGGATCAACCGCCCCAAAAATCAAACCACGGCAGAAGGATGCCATGAAAGACCACTGGTAGCGGGTGGAGCAGTTGAAAAACCATCCGCGGAGGTTGGATTTGTGGCAGTAAAACCCAAAACCGCCGCACAGCCAGCGGATTGACCGCACATGCAATTAGGATACCATTGAGGTGACAGCGGAACGATATGCTGTTTCCGACTGCCGCGATCAATGTTCCCTCTAATTTATTTCCTCTGTGTGTGGTAGTGGAGGGTCTCTGTGCGCTGCAACCATGGCTATGTGCGCCAGGAACCAAACCGCGCATGTCTGCGGTGCCAAATGGCACTCAAAACGTTTACTTTAAAAAGTGCAAAGATGGTGTATTTTCACACATACAGAGCCACAATAAGGGTCTTAAGGGCAGTTTGCAAATTTATTGTATTACCTGTATTTTCATTGTTGTGTCTCTGACTGCTGTTGTCTGTCTTTCCCGCTGCCTGTACGTGGTCTGTGCCCCTTCTTCTTTACACGAGTGCGTTTGGGGATGGCAAGCCAGCACTACAACTCCCAGCAGGCTCCCATGTCCCACGGCTGAGACGGATGGTACACTCCACCACCCAACCGCTACCATGTGGCAGTCATTGCATTGCTCCCTTCAAACCTACAGGTAGGTAGCCATCTTATGTTCTCTTGTCCCACCCCTGAGCAGGATGGAACACTCCCCACACCCACAACCATGTTTCAGCCATTGCATTGCCCACATTCACCTAACAGGTAGGTAGCCCTCTTAACAGGAAGGGGGGTGGTTACGTTTGGGAAGCCAGCACTACAACTCCCACCAGGCACCCTTGTCCTGCAGCAGAGCAAGTTTGAGCACTCCACACACCCACAACCATGTGGCAGCCAATGAATCTCACTCATCAAACTTACAGGTAGGTAGCCATCTTCACAGGGAGGGGGGTCTGTGGGTGTGAAGCCAACACTACAACCCCTACCGGGCACCCTTGTCCCACAGCAGAGCAAGATGGAGCACTCCACACAACCATGTGGCAGCCATTGAATCTCACTAATCAAACTTAAAGGTAGGTAGCCATCTTCACAGGGAGGGGGTCTGTGGGTAGGAAGCCTGCACTACAACTCCCACTAGGCACCCTTGTTCCACAGCAGAGAAAGATGGAACACTCCACCCCATACAAAAGCATGAGGCAGCGATTGTATTTCACCACCCAAACTTACAGGTAGGTATCCATCTTCACGGGGAGGAGGGTGTGTTGGTGGGAAGCCAGCACTACAACTCCCACCAGGCACCCTTGTCCCACAACCATGTGGCAGCCATTGAATCTCACTCATCAAACTTACAAGTAGTTAGCCATCCTCACAGGGAGGTGTGTTTGGGGGTGGCAAGCCAGCACTACAACTACAGGCCATTGTCCCAAAGCTGAGCCGGATGGTACACTCTACCACCCACCACCTACCAAGTGGCAGCCATTGCATTGCTCCCTTCAAACTTACAGGTAGGTAGCCATCTTATGCTCTCTTGTCTTACCCCTGAGCAGGATGGAGAACTCCCCACACCCAAAACCATGTGTCAGCCATTGCATTGCCCACATTCACCCAACAGGTAGGCAGCCATCTTAACAGGGAAGGGGATGGTTGTGTTTGGGAAGCCAGCATTTCAACTCCCACCAGGCACCCATGTCCCACAGCTCAGCAGGATAGAACACTCCACCCCACCCCCAAAGCATGTGGCAGCCATTGTATTTCACCAACCAAACTTACAGGTAGGTAGCTATCTTCACAGGGAGGGGGGTTTGTGGGTGGGAAGCAAGCACTAAAACTCCCACCAGGCACCCTTGTCCCAAAGCTGAGCAAGATGGAGCACTCCACAACACGCCCAGAAAGACGTGTCAGAAATTCCCAGCAACTGTGCCATGGGACAGGTAGGTAGACAATGCATGCACCCCGTCATTTCACTAAAAGAAACATGGAGCCATATGACCACCTCACACCCCACCAAACTTGGCAAAGATCCAATAGCCACTTCCAGTGTGCAGACAGCTAATCGTATGTAACTGTCACAGAAATCAAAGTGTGACTCACCAAATCACATGTCGAAGAAAATCAGGGCCCAATCATGCACATCACTGAATGCTAACTGTATGTGCCATGGGGCAGAGCACCAAGGACCATATGAAAACAAAATAAGCATGGTCAGTAGTAAAAAGAAAGGGTAAACATCACTTACAACAAAACTTTTACAACGCACTACCATTACAACGCGGTCATTACAGCGCAAACTATTACAACGCATTGCTCTGGGGGGCGCTCTAGGATAGGGAATAGGTTAATTTACTATCCAATAACCTTCCCTAGTGTCCACGGGGACTGGAGTTGGAATAGTAAATTAAACTATTCACTATCCAGCACCCAAAAGCGCTATGCGTTGTAATGGTATGCGATGTAAAAACCACGTTGTAAAGGCAGGCGTTGTAATAGCCTGCGTTGTAACATCATACATCCAAAAGAAAGCAAAGTACATGGCATGACAAAGGTATGCATGAAATTACAATGGCGAGTTAATGCTCAGATGTAATGTCTTTCATGCAGAGTAAACAACAACGATGCTTCACATAAAGTTGTTGTGCTGCTAGCTGTTAGATGACTATCAAAGTGTCAGAGTGGGATGCACACCTTGCTTGTCCATAATTTTTTCAAAAATGTATTCAAAACATTATCCCTGAATGCCTGCATATGGGAAGGTACTTTGCCCAAAAGTCCCAAATGTATAAACAGCTTCTGAAAGTGGGGCGATCACTCACCCCAACCCATTGCACAGCAAAAGGTGGATAATAGGCGTTGTAGAGAAATAATGTTTTGCAAACAACCCGGGATGCAATGGTAATGAGAGGGAGCGGTGTAAGAAGAGTGAATTGTGAAACGTATGTTTTAGCACGAAGTTTTCTGAAATAGACATTAGTGCGTTATAGGGGAAACTTTCGATTTATTACGTTTTAAAATGAATGTGCGTTATCACACATAAATGCTTGTGGTCGACACGTTTTGGTTACTGAGTATATCTGAATAAGAATGCACCCAGGGCCAGATGTAGGTAATTCCGATTTACCTACTCTTAAATACCGAATCATACCGAATCGGTATTTAAGAGTAGGTAAATAGGAAGCAGGCAGATGTACGTAATCTTTATTTTGCCGATTCGGTATTTACCGATTCGGTTAATACCGAATCGGTATTTCCCATTGATTCCTATGGTCCTTGAAGCCCATAGGAATCAATGGGAAATACCGATTCGGTATTTACCGATTCGGTAAATACCGAATCCTGGCAGGGGGAACGGGGTGTCACTTTGACACCCTGTAGCACCCCAATTGCAGGCTTGTGTGCCATGTGGCACACATACATGCCCTAAGGGTATGTCTGTGTGTCACATGGCATAGGTGTACATGCACAGATGTGCATGTTCACTGGAATTTGGTATTTTACCACCCAATAGGATTGAGTGGTAAAATAAGAACTCCTAAGGGCCTGTGGCACTGCAAACTGTGCCACCTACATATGGATTTACAGAATCGGTATATTTACCGAATCGGAAAAATACCGAAGTGGTAAATTTACCGAATCTGTAAATATACCGATTCTGTAAATTTCGAGCCACCTACATGTCAAAAGCCAAATACCGGTCGGTAACGGCCGAAATCGGCCGTTACCGACCGGTATTTGGCTACCTACATCTGGCCCAAAGTGATGACATGATTTTATAACAGATGCTGATTGTTTTATTGTTTATTTCCAGTGACCCCTGACGAAGGGCGTACATCGCCCGAAATGCATTGGGCTTTTTTATTCAATAAACACTGCTTCCAATGAATTTTGCAATAGTCGTGTTCTTTCAGAAGGTCCGGATGGACATAGTTTGAGCACTAGAAACCTGAAAATCTGGCATTTCTCATTCCGTGTGTGGATGGCTAATATTGCTGAAAAAAAGTGGAAAACAGTTGTACAAGATGGAAGAGAAGGAATATGGTGATAAAAGTAGTTGCTAAATAATTGATTGCCATGATGGCAACATTTCGCTGTGCAATGGGTTGGGGTGAGTGATCGCCCCACTTTCAGAAGCTGTTAGATGACGACATGTCCTTGCAATCACACAATCTGTACGTGGCTCATGGTATCTATTGACATGTCACACCATTTTATTTATTTATTTATTTATTTATTTATTTTATAAAGCGCGGCACTCATCCCATCGGGATATCAAGGCGCTACAGTACATGGTCCAGTGGAACAGAAAGGGTCGGGCTAGGGTTTCTTACATTTTGGGGAACAGGTGGGTCTTTAGTTTTTTCCGGAAAGCCAAATGGTTGGAAGTGAGCCGTAGGTCCAGTGGTATCTCGTTCCATTTTTTTGCCGCAAGGCATGTGAAGGATCTTCCGCCGGACCTCACTCTCTTGATACGCTTTGTCCAGGCCAGGGCTAAATGTGTTGACCGCAGGCTCCTTGAGGGGATTTCAAAATTCAATTTTGTCCTGGAGTATTTTTGGGCCGCTTTCGTACAGTGCTTTATGAGCGTGGCAGAGCAGTTTAAATACTGCTCGTTGACGCACGGGTAGCCAGTGCAGGATCTTCATGCACATTGATGCAGAGCTCATCCTGTTTTGGTTGCAGACTAGTTTGGCTGCGGTGTTTTGGAGTATCTGAAGTCTAGTAAACAGATGCTCGTTCATGCCGACAAATAGTGCGTTATCGTAGTCAAGTTGACTAATTAGGGGGCCTGCATGACTGATTTCCGACAGTCCATTGGTATCCACGGAAACAGTCTAGTTAATAGTTTTAGCGTCGCAAAGCCCCTTCCACAGAGGATCCGCACATGGTCCTTCATGGATAGGGTGTCGTCGATAAAGACGCCTAGGTTTTTTGCGCATTGTTTAGGACTTGGGGCAGTGCCCAATGTTTGTGGCCACCACGTGGTGTCCCAGAGAAGCTTAGCCCCTCCAAAAAGTAGAATCTCAGATTTCCCCGCATTTAATTTTAGGCAATGCTTATTCATCCATTGGGACATCTCTGTCAAGCAGTTATGCAGTTTATGTTTGGAGACTTCAGGCCTTTCCTCCAGTGCTACCATTAATTGCGTATCATCTGCGTATGAGCAGATGCCGATTCCCCACTTCCTGCCAATTTTGGCCAAAGATGAAACATAGGCATTAAATAGGGTCGGACTAAGTGATGCCCCATGAGGGACACCACACCTGGAGGTGCTAGGTTTGGATTGGAATTGGCCCAGGCGGACTGATTGGGTTCGGTTGCTTAGGAATGATTGGAAACATTGCAAGGCGTTGGAGTGGATTCCCTTGTCACGGAGGACTTCCAGCATTCTGTTGTGTGAGACCGTGTCGAACACTGCCGACAGGTCCAGCAGTATCAGTGCGACTGCTCCGCCTTGGTCAGTGCTTATTCTGATGTTATCCAGCACTGCCAGCAGCGTGGCCTCTATACTATTGGTGGCCCTGAAACCCGTCTGTGATGGATCCAATAGATTGTTTGTTTCCAAGTAGAGTGTCAATTGCTTGTTTACCAGTCTCTCCAAGATTTTGGATAGGTAAGGAAGTTGGGAGATTGGTTGATAGTTTTCCGGATTGAGGACATCTGATCCAGCTTTTTTTAGCAGGGGCGTTACTATAGCATGTTTCCAGATATCTGGAAATGTGGCGGTGTTGAGGGAGTTGTTGAACAGCTGGATGACGTATGGGCAGAGGATGGGGGCAATCTGAGCAAAGATGAAGTGAGGGCAGGGATCGAGGGGAGAGCCAGATTTCACTTCTCTCATTGCTTTGAGAACCTCGGTTTCTGTCAGTGGTGTGAAGTTACTCATTTCTGATTAGGTCTCTGGATGTGGGATTTGTGAGTCTAGAGTAGTTATGTTTGTATGTGGGGTGGATTTGAAAGAGGAGTAGATTTTACTAATTTTGTCCGAAAAGAAGTTACTTATCTTTTCGCAGGCTTCTTTTGATGCTGGTAGAGTTTGGGACAGACCGGTTGGCTTGCTAAGTTCTTTTACTATTTTAAATAGCTATTTAGCCGTGTTGCAGTTGTCATTAATTCGTTGTGTATAGTAGCTTCTTTTGGCAGTTCTTTTGGCATAGTTATAGGCTTTGAGTTCGGCTTTATACTGTAGTTTAACAGTAATGTATGTACCTCCACATCATGTCATGATGCTCAGTACCATGCAGCTATACAAAGTGATGTCAATGTAAACTCTGTGGTGTATAACATGTAACATCCAAACATCTAACACCAAGCTTGTGGGGTGCACTTCAATAACCATTTCTCCTCTGTTCCACAGGTGACCAATAACTGACTGCTGCAGATGACAACACCAACGTGCAGAGCCAGTCTCTTCCCCCGGAACATGGACTCTCTGATGCAGACTAGGCCTGGGCGGTAACTTCCGTTCTGCTCGCGGAATTTGCAGAATTTGGGTAATTTTGCATTCTGCGGAGACTGCGAAATTGCCCAAAATTCTGCGTTCCGCGACTTCGCAAAATGTTTTGCTTGTTCGCGTTCACAAAATGTGTGTTCACAAGATATTTCCCCCCGAGCACGCTAACAGCGATTGCAAGCTGTAAAAAAAGCATCGCAAACAAGCAATTCCGCGTGTTCGTGGAATTTCTGAGTGTTCGTGGAGATTTTTTTACCGTTTCACAACGATTTGCGTTACACGATTACGCGAATTCCGCCCACCCCTAATGCAGACTCCCTCGATTCCTTGGATGCGGACCCAGAACCTGGCCCATCAGGCCTACCAGGGCGCAACAGGTCCCAGGACCCCACTGTCCCCACCACCACCACCTCAGCAACAACAAGTGCAATGACCCTTGCTGTAACGACCTGTGCAGCCTCCACCACCACCACCACCACCACCACCACCAGTGCTGCCTGCAATACTGTCCCTGCTTCAGAAGATACCCACCCCACCCCACAATCTGAGGAGGGCAGGGAGAGGCAGCAGGTGCGTCAAGTGGTGACGCAACAGGTCTGGGATAGCAGGGCAGGTGGGAGGGCAACTCGGGACAAAATCAACCATGCACTGGGGCTGAAGCCCTGGCCAACATCGCAAGAATCAGAATCAACCGCAATGGATCGCACACCGCTAGCCCCTCCTCCGGATCGCCCCTAAGGATTCTGGTACGTATAGTTCATGAATGGTTCACCTCAGTAGGTGCAAGTGAGTACTTGTTGTTGTGAAGATCTCTAGACCCGAGACATGGCCTGGGTTTGGGGATATCTTCCCTCATCAGTAGAGAACGTATTTGGGATGGAAAAGAAGACCGCCAAGCAACCGTCACAGGCCTTGATACCTAACCGGCACGCAGGTGAATCATCCAGAAGCTCGTCAGCTTAAAGGCTCAGGGGAGTCCATTTGTAGAATCAACCGCAATTGATCGCACACCGCTAGCCCCTCCTCCGGATCGGCCCTAAGGATTCTGGTACGTATAGTTCATGAGTGGTTCACCTCAGTAGGTGCAAGTGAGTACTTGTTGTTGTGAAGATCTCTAGACCCGAGACATGGCCCGGGTTTTGGGATATCTTCCCTCATCAGTAGAGAACGTATGTGGGCTGGAAAAGAAGGCTGCCAAGCAACCGTCACAGGCCTTGATGCCTAACCGGCACGCAGGTGCGTCTTCCAGAAGCTCGCCAGCTTAAAGGCTCAGGGGAGCCCATTTGTAGAATCAACCGAAATGGATCGCACACCGCTAGCCCCTCCTCCGGATCGCCCCTAAGGATTCTGGTACGTATAGTTCATGAGTGGTTCACCTCAATAGGTGCAAGTGAGTACTTATTGTTGTGAAGATCTCTAGACCCGAAGCATGGCCCAGGTTTCGGGATATCTTCCCTCATCAGTAGAGAACGTATTTGGGGTGGAAAAGAAGGCCGCCAAGCAACCGTCACTGGCCTTGATGCCTAACCGGCACGCAGGTGCGTCATCCAGAAGCTCGTCAGCTTAAAGGCTTAGGGGAGCCCATTTCTAGAATCAACCGCAATGGATCGCACACCGCTAGCCCCTCCTCCGGATCGCCCCTAAGGATTCTGGTACGTATAGTTCATGAGTGGTTCACCTCAATAGGTGCAAGTGAGTCCTTGTTGTTGTGAAGATCTCTAGACCCGAGATATGGCCCAGGTTTCAGGATATCTTCCCTCATCAGTAGAGAACGTATTTGGCGTGGAAAAGAAGGCCGCCAGGCAACCGTCACAGGCCTTGTTGCCTAACCGGCACGCAGGTGCATCATCCAGAAGCTCGTCAGCTTAAAGGCTCAGGGCTTCTGAGCTTAAAGGCTCAGGGCTCCCCTGAGCCTTTAAGCTTAAAGGCTCAGGGCTCCCCTGAGCCGTTAAGCTGACGAGCTTCTGGATGACGAACCTGCGTGCCGGTTAGGCATCAAGGCCTGTGACGGTTGCTTGGCGGCCTTCTTTTCCACCCCAATTACGTTCTCTACTGATGAGGGAAGACATCCCGAAACCCGGGCCATGTCTCGGGTCTAGAAATCTTCACAACAACAAGTACTCACTTGCACCTACTGAGGTGAACCACTCATGAACTATACGTACTAGAATCCTACGGGGCGATCCGGAGGAGGGGCTAGCGGTGTGCGATCCATTGCGGTTGATTCTACAAATGGGCTCCCCTGAGCCTTTAAGCTGACGAGCTTCTGGATGATTCACCCGCGTGCCGGTTAGGCATCAAGGCCTGTGACGGTTGCTTGGCGGTCTTCTTTTCCACCCCAAATACGTTCTCTACTGATGAGGGAAGATATCCCGAAACCCGGGCCATGTCTCGGGTCTAGAGATCTTCACAACAACAAGTACTCACTTGCACCTACTGAGGTGAACCACTCATGAACTATACGTACCAGAATCCTTAGAGGCGATCCGGAGGAGGGGCTAGTGGTGTGCGATCCATTGCGGTTGATTCAATATCGCAAGAATCCTTCGGGCCTATGAACAGCCAAATGGGCACAAAGGGACAAATGGGCCAGGTTCTGGAAGAGGTGCGTGAGGTCCGCCTACTGCTGAGGTCCATGGACAAGCATATGGGCCAAATCATGGACCTCTTGGGCCAGCTTGTGGGTGTCCTGAGAGACAGTCCTGTGACCCGAAGAACAGCTCTATCTCCCTCCAGTGGCTTGCAGGATGACAGTCCCACCACCCCCCCTGTGGCCACAGAGAGGGGCGAGTCCTCAGACAACGCTGAACCTGCAGTAGAGGTCCCCCTGCCAAACGCTTAAGGGGCTGTCCAAGGAAAAACACGGGAGGATCACGTTGAAAAGCCCCAGCCAAACATAAGTCAAAGAGCCAGCCATGATGGCACCTCTCTTCATCTTGCCATTGAATTTGTTGACTGTCCTTACCCACACTGCCATGTTGATGGTAGGCGTCTGTTGGACTGCATCACCACATCAAAGTGGTGACTACTCTATTGTCTCATCTAACAATACTGACAACTCATTAATTCCCTTTTCACCTTTTTGCAAATATTCACTTCCCTGTCACATATACCTATTGTAAATAAACACTCTTTACACACCTATGTTTTTGTGTCAGCTCCATGTTTATCACAGGATGTACAATGTTGACTCTGATTACAATGTACCAGGAGCACTGATTGTTTTGAGTCATTGAAAGGCTGAAGGGACCTAAGAAAACACAAGAGAACAACATTCACTTGTCAGGTGATGGCATCACAGCCAATATACAACACTTGTTATCAAGGTACGCAAACCTGCACACATCACAATGAGAATTGTACCGACATAGACATCCTGTAGCTGTGCATAATTACCCTGTCCCAGAAACATTAGCACTCAGCACAGAGCCAACAACAGGCAGCAGTCACAAAACTCCCCTAGGCCTTTTCAACAACAAAATCACCAGATAATGGCACCGTCGTACAATATCACTCACCTTCAAGGGAAGTAGCGGTTGATGAGTTGTTGACGCAGGTCGACACCTTCCTCCTCTCCACTATCCTCGTCACTGGACATGTGTGGGTGTCCAGGCGGTGGCCTCGGCTGCTCATCATCATCCAGGATCAGGGGATCTCTTTGCGCAAGGCCAGGTTTGGGAGCATGCAGAATGCAACTACGATCTGACACATCTTTTGGGGAGAGTACATCAGTGCACATCAGGTCCTGTCCAGGCATCGAAATCGTGACTTACGTATACCAAAAGTAAGCTCCACTACACGATGTGTCCTCCCATGGGCTTCATTGCAGCGGACTCCACCTGGGGTCCTGGGATTCCTCAGTGGGCTCAGCAACCAAGGCAGATTGGGATAAGCAGAGTCACCTAAGTGTGAGATACACAGAACAAATTAGGAACATAACTGTGGCAGAGGACAGCATGTCACACGTACAGCACACTACTTGACTCTGCGTACTCACCCACAATCCATGCATGCTCTGGATGCAGATTTGCCATCAGCTGTGGTACAATGCTGTTACGTAGGATGTAAGAGTCATGGGCTGATCCAGGATATTTGGCACAGACATTGGATATTATCATATCCGCTTGGCATACCACTTGCACATTAATTAAATGGAAATGCTTCCTGTTCCTGTAAATGTGCTCACGTGCCTGTGGTGGAACCAGGCTAACATGTGTGGAGTCAATGGCACCAACAACATTAGGGTCAAGGTCATAAAAGTCACCCTTCACAGCTACCAATTCATGTCTCCTGGGGAAATGTATGTAGCTGTCCTTGTAGGTCAGAATAGTGGACAGGACATCATGTAGCACCATAGTGAGTATTGGTTGAGACATCCCACCTGCGCTGGAAACCGCGTACTGGAATGAACCAGTTGCAAAGAAATGCAGGGCCACCATCATCTTACACGTTGGTGTCAAAGCAGCCGGATAGATTCAGCAAGGCCTCAGAAGTGGCTTCCACTGACCACAAAGGGCTTGAAGGGCAATCCAAAAGGAATTTATGTATAACGTCCTCATCCTCCATGTCTGCGAGCAATGTGAATGGACGATGCACATTTGGTCGCCTCCTGGCTGAGATAAAAGGGGACACATGACAATTCAATTGCCCTATGAGAAGTGTCCAACATGTTACATTTTGACTGACACAGCGCAAGCAATGACGGCATTAAACTACAGCTTACAGCAAAAGTTACATGTAGGACACCTTGAGCTAAACTAGTCATACACTTGTCCATTATTCACACAGTGAGTAGCCCCAAAACAGATTCAGACTATGCGAATGCCAAAGGTACATTTCAACATCTTGTGTAACCAGCCCTGTGAGTAGTTGAAACAGCACATGTGTGAAACAGCAATACTGCTGGCTTCTACGTAGCTGCTGTACCTGCCACCCCTTTTTGCGTAAGTCAAACAGGGCACACATTAACAACACAATGAGCACAGTCTGTGCATAAAGATCAAGTATGTACATGAGCAAAGCAATGTACACAATGAAATAGGCACATTATGTAGTCAGACCTTCATTACTGTGGGTTACTTAGCCATATCACACATTGACATGTGTACATATTGGAGAGTCCATCATACCACATATCTGTGTACATGCACAACAATATCATAAGTGTTATGTGAGGGAGTACATGCCAATGCATGTAATCCTGTGCACTGACATGGCATGTGTAGTCATCAGTGTTTCAAATGTAACAATATCATTGTTTTGAAATATCTAGTGGCATGATTCATAGTAAGTGTCCACTGTCTAATGTTGAGAACAGGCCAGTGCCATTGCTACAGTATGATGTGTCCATAGGTGCTGGAAGCGTGCTCTACCACCACAATCATGGTCATAGGCACCAATGTCATGCTGCAACGTCGCGGTAGCAACCGCCTGGGCCCGCCGCATGTCACCGCCAACGCCCGTGCAACCATTGTGAACCGCAATCGCAGTAGTGATATACACTATGCAAAATGGCAGTTGGCATGCTCCGTCACCACAATCATGGCCATAGGCACCAATGTCATGCTGCCAAATCGCGGTAGCGAACGCCTGGGCCCCGTGGTATGTCACCGCCAATGCCCATGCCCTTGCAGCCAATGTGAACTGCAATCACGGTAGTGAAATGCACTTTTGAAAATTGTGGTAGGCATGCTCCGCTACCGCGGGTCGGTCATTGGATGCAATTGAAAGATGCACAATCGCAGTAGCGACCGCCTGACCCTTGCGGTGTGTCACCGCCAATGCCAATGTGCATGCCCTTGCAGCAAATGGGAACCGCAATCGCGGTAGACAAATGCACTTATGAAAATCACGGTAAAAGCTGACCTGGAACACCAGATGCAGTAGCTCAGTACCACTGAAACAACCCCAGGGGGTTATATATGTGTGGGCGAGTGCCACACATTTCCACTGCTTCCAGACACTACTGACTGACAATCTTCACCACCAACTGCTGCTGTTCCTGTCTCCTGAACCCAATGATGGCGAATACTGATAACATCAGGGCCTGTCCCTTCACCACAGAGGAGCTGGAGGTCCTGGCGGACGAGGTGTTCTCACAGTATGGGAGGCTATATGGTGATCCTGATGTCAAGGTTAGTGTTTCAGAGTGAAAGTAGGGGAGTGCAGGTAGTGCACACATGAAGTTGATCTGCTGCAGTATGTGCCTGAGAGTGTGGGTTTGTGTGATCCACCGCCTAGCATGCTGGCCTCTGGAAAATGGGGTTTCTTGCCTATTTCACACATTTCCCATGGGGTATTTCAGGATGGCAGGGACATGCAGTGTTGTTGCAGCAATACAGTTACACTGCTAGTTTGGAAAGTGGAATTCAGAACAGACATTGACTGTGCTAATGGATGTTTGAGTTCATGAGGTTTTGTCATGCTCATTTTTGATATCACAAAGACTTTTCATCCAGAGGGTACTGATGGACGTGTGTTTCACTTTGTATTGCCACCATGGATCTGTGAGCAGTTTGCACAAGGGTGAAATGCCTGAGGGTGACACTCTTGGTGGAAATTCCTTTATGACACAGCAGATTGTTGTACTTCAGGAACATCCCCCTTCCATGTTTTTCCTTATGTATACTGACTCGCATGTATAGACACTGTTTGCCCTCCCATATTGTACATGCATGTGACTGTTCGGATGGCCCACGTTTAACCTCAGTGTGAGCCCCCCTGGCCTGCACAGTTACTGCCCAATTTCACAGGGACCCATCACTGAATGGACAGAGTGAGACATATGTGTTGTCTGCCACCCTATTCCTCAATGAGCTATCTTAGACCTGTGGATTGCACAAGACAGACCTCGTGATAAGTGTGTGGGGATGTAATATCATGTCCCTAAATGTGACCTCGATGACACAGTGAGCCATTCACAGGCCAAGGACATTGAGAGGTGTGCATTATTGGACCCAGTAAGTCTGCACCGAAACATCATTTACAATGTAATGTATGTCTTGCTTACTCACAAACTGCATTGCAGATGAGGGCCTTCATCACATTGCTCTCTGTGCTGGCATTCTGCATGTGCATGAGGTGGCCAGTTACTGGGTCCATCCTCACACCGGCATGCATTTAGATACGGTTGTCTTATGCTAATGTACTACGTGTCATGCTGTATGGCCTCTGCTGAACATATCTGAATAGTTTTTTAAACATTTTTTAATATATTTTTATTGCATTTTCAAAAAGAAAAACTAAAACAATAATAATGCCACATCCGAATAGCCATCACTTCCTACCCTCCCTCCACCCTCTTCCCACCTACTCCCGGACCCCACTGAACAAGGCAATACAGTTCTATTAAAAATCTCATCCTTCAACTCAAGGAATTGCTACCCTCGGGTCTCTAGTATGCACAGAGAAAAACCTTGTGGAACCCACCCTATTCTTTCAAAGTCCCCCATCTAAGCCGTAGAAGCGTCTCCATTTCCCCCACACTCTACGAAACTTCTTTGGGCAGCCTCTTGCTTTATAAGTAACTCTTTCCGCCACCATATATATGTCCATACCCTTCCTCCAGTCTGCAATTCTCTGCGGGTTCGGGGCTCCCCATTCCCTAGCCACATCCCTCTTGGCCACCACTAACGCTAGCGCCAAAAAAAGTTAAATCAGGTCGGGAGAGGTCCACCTGGGTCATTATCCCCAATAAGATCAGCTTAGGCTCCAGCGGTATGGCCACTCCTAGTATCTCACCAAGTTCTCTCAATATTCTCGCCCAGTAACTCTGGAGGACTCCGCATTCCCAGATGGTGTGATAAAAGTCGCCCTCTACATGGCTACACCTCAGGCAACACGGGTCAGCCGCCCGCCCCATCCGGTGTAAACGGTTCTGTGTAGAATTTTGAATTGAATGAGTCGTAGACGGGATTTTATGGCCACCTCCCTAGGATGTATCAATGCAGTCTCCCAATTGAGCGTGTCCATCTCCCATAGGTTCGACTCCCGCATAGTTTTCAGTGTCGCCAGGCTCTCCGGCATGTTGTTGAGAAGAGTTTTATAGGTCAGGGAAACTACTTTGGCCTGCACCTGCTCCTGTAGCAGGTGGCCCTCCAGAGGGGCGTATTCCGGCAATGACTCCGAGAGCGCCCCCTCCGCCTGCCACGCATGGCGCAGTTGCGCATCTTTAAAAAATTGAGAACGGTGTAACCCGTATTCTACCCTCAATTCCCGGAAGGACTTCAGGGCTCCCTGTCTCTGCAGGCCCCCCAACACCGAGATTCCTATGTTATCCCACTGTCTGAAGCCTTTCAACTTGTGCAATTCCTTCAACCAAGCGCATTGCCAAATGGGGGTTTGTGCCGACGGCTTTTGACGCCAGCCGATCCGTCGCGTCGCCCTATCCCATAACTCCACAGTCACCCTAGTCGCTGATAGCAGTACAGTTTTCCCTTTCCCTCAATACAAATAATGTAACCATGTACGATGGCCCAATTTCTCCCGTTCCAGTCATACGTGGCGTAATCTGCCGGGGCATGAATCCAGTCATTAATCAGGGCAAGGTGTTCTGCCCAATAGTATGCCTCAATGTTAGGGAGGGAAATCCCTCCGTTATATTGGTTTCTCTGTAACGTCTCTAGCGCAATTCTCGGCTGCTTCCCTAACCAAATCAATTCTCTAATTCCCTCATTCAGCTCCTTAAAAACCTGACGCGGGAGAGGAAAGTATTCATTTTGCAGCGCGTAGAAGAGCCTCTGCAAAGTGATCATTTTATACGTCGCTGCCCGACCTAACATTGTAAGTGGGAGGGTCCTCCACCTAGCCGCATCTTCCTTAAAATTCTGGAGTACTCGTTGTATGTTCTTTTTGTACGAAACGGAACTATTGGTCGTTATGTAGATTCCTAACTATAGGAATCCTTTGGTCGTCACCCGTAACGCCTCAGGTAATGCCGGCCCTAGTCTACCTTCCCCCGGGTTGTACACGACCGATTTGTACCAATTGATGGTGTAGCCTGACCACGACCCATAACAATTCAGTAGGGAGAATAGACGCGGTATCGACACCTCCGGAGAGGTAACATATAGCAGGATGTCGTCCTCATAAAGCGATATTTTCACCTCATACCCTCCATCCTGTTGGAATCCAAACCCAGCTATCTGCCTGTCTTGTCGGACCTCGCACACAACTATTTCAATGGTGAGGGCGAACAGCACTGGGGACAGGGGGCAGCCCTGACGGGTCCCCCTCCTTATGGCAAAGTCCCCGGAGAACACCCAATTGACCTTGATCCTCGCCCGTGGATCCGTATAGAGAAGCGTGATTCACCTCCGTAACTTCGGGCCTAACCCAAACTTTATCAATACACTGTCGAGGAAGGGCCAATGTACCGTATCAAATGCTTTCTCAGCGTCTAGTGAGAGAAAGACATGGGGTTCCTCACGCGCTGCTACTTCCATTAACCAGTTGTGCGTCCTCCGTAAGTTGTGCCTAGTCGCTCTGTCCGGCAAGAAACCAGTTTGATCCAGATGAATCAGGCATGTAATTACCCGTCGTAGATGGAGGGCCAGGATTGTGGCTAACAGCTTAGTCTCCACGTTCAACAGCGATATGGGGCGGTACGACCATATCTGAATAGTTGTGCTAAAGTTGTCCGTGCTCCTGTACTAAGATACAGTGGAACATTACCCAGTGTTAATGATATTTGCTCCTGTTGTCTCCCATGCCTGCAGCTTAAAGTCCACCAGCGTAAGGCCTTATGGAGGGCCATTGCACGCAAGGTGCGGGCTCTGAGCATCTCTAACTGATGGCACACACACTGTCACAAGAGGTGGGATGACATCTGCCGGCTGAACAAAAGCGTAGCAGAGATGACGCTGGGGCTGCTCCCTCGGACTGGATATTTGGCGCGCAGGTGTATTGACACCACTAATGGCCCGCATCTTGGCAGTGGCAGTGACTCAGCCAGTGCTGGATAGATGTTTGAGGGCCCATCAGCAGCAAGTTGGGAGTGAGTATTCTGTGAAGGGTGACTTTGGCTGTGAGTGACTGCATGTTTCCCAACCCTGAGCTAGTGTGGAGCTCTGTGATGTTTCTAGTGTGATGCAATGGCTTGTAAGTTGCCTCTGTGTTGAGTGAAGCTGTCATGCATTTTTACTACATGTACTTTCTCAGGTGTTGAATGTAATGGCCCTTGACATTGCGTGCTGAGATGTGGCCTTATGGCATCAGCTGCATTAGGGGAGTCATGGACATCACTGGGCATTGAATGGCAGTGTGCCTTATCTTAGTGTACTGTTGCCGATGTGTGCAGTGCCTATCCTCGAAATTGTCTGAACTACACATCTGACACCACTGTGCAACTGTAGTTGTGCGTCAGAGCATGACATGGTGGATAACAGGAGCTTATGGCCATTGCAAAAGGACATTTTGGAGTCTGTGCTGTCCCCTTAAAGTGACTCCATATGTGACTGTGTCAACAAGTTGGGATGTACACCTTTTTCACCTACAGGCATGTAGGTATGCTTACAGGAATCTGTATGTTAGGTTACATGGAGGCATGGGCAAGATATTTGGCTGTGTGAACATCAGATGGGTCAATAATGCCAAGTATGCATGTCACCATGCATCTTTTGCATTAAGGTTGAACATGCAGACTGCACAGCGTGATGTGCAACATGGGGGTATCATCATCTTGTTCTGGGCTTTGTTTGCATATGTTGTTTGTGAGTGTGGCACTAAACTGTACCTATGTCTCTGTCTCTTGCAGCATCTACAGAGAGCACAGAAGGACAGGGGATAGACACCGGTGATAAGGCATCTTGCACGACTGCTACACATGATCTCAATGACACTGATGTGACCAGCACATCGGAGGGGGACAGGAGTGCCCTTGAAGAATCACGCCCAGAAACACCAACTACAACGTCATCTGATGCCAGCGGTGACTCCTCGATGTTGGTGGGCACAGGGAGTGGGAAATCTGTCTCCTCTTCCGCCACACATCATCCAGTGCCCCCCTCCCAGCTACTTCCACTAGTGCTGCACGTGCCCGTAGCAGTAAGAAGGGAAGAGTGTCCTTCCCCCAGGCACCGCTGCCCCTACCCCTGTGTCCCCATCTGCCCACAGTGTTGAGGCTGTGGACCTTTTGCACCAGCTGTGTGTGGGTCAGACAACTCTCCTAAAACACTTCCAAGACCATAACAAAAAGTTGGAACAGGTAGTTGCCTTCATAAAGGGGATTAATTCTGACGTGGGTGGACTACTAAGAACTGTACAGTCTTTGTCCTCCACAGTGACGGCAGCCTTTCAGCTGTCAAAGGCTCAGAGTCTAGCTTCAGTCCCTTTGGCAAACCCCTGCCAGTGGCAACATCTGACGAGAGTGACCGCACACTACAGCCCTCAGGCTCCATGTACTCCACATGCAGCATAAAACAGAGGCACCCCAAGTGGCACAGATTGCAGACACCATCCCCCAAACAAAGAAAAGCCACACAGGAGCGCAAAGGCAAAAGCCCTTCAGGTGACACTCAGGAGCATCAAGCCAAGAAGCAGTCTCAGGCTCACAAGCCTCAAAATTAACCCTGGGCGAAGTACTTCGCTACGCGTAGTTTGTGAAGTTTGCGCTTCTTCGCACTACACAGATTGCACGTAGCACTGTGCAAACATGTGTAGTGGTCATTTTTTGCTTGCTCGCGGTCCTCAACGTCAAGTTGGCGACCGCGAGTGAGCAAAATGACATCCTGGCAAGACTTTTTCCTTGTTCCCGATCAGCAGCATCAAGTTGCCAATCGCGAGCGTGAAAAATAAACCTCCCAGCGAGATTCTCAACGCTGGGAGGTCAGGTTTCTCATTGCGAGTGGTCACGTATGCTCGCGACCGCTCACGATGAAAACTGCCAGTCTGCGTTGAGAAAGCTGCCGCTCGAGTAGAAATCTACTCGAGCGACAGAAAACAACTGCTTGCAATGTGCAAGATGATGTGGTTTGCACTGATTGCACAGTGCGGACAAGCATCTGGCACTATGCAATCAGTGCGAACAGAATTTTGCATAGTGCACTATGCAGTTCGTGTAGCTACGCGTAGCGCGAAGTGCACTTTGAGTAGCTACGTCTAGCGCTACTATGCAAACTATGCCCAGGGTTACTCAAAATCAGTCCCATCCAAGGACACTCCCGTTCCAAAAGTTATCCCAAAATAGACAAGCAGTTTCAGTGCCTGCTGCAAAGCTGGTGCCTGCAAAGACTCCACAGAAAAGGCATTCTAAAGCAGATACACCCACAATCTCAACTCCTACCCACACCCCTGAGAAGGTGGGACAGGAGTGCACTGTGGGGGCTTCACCTCGTCAACAGGGGATGGAGGGCAAATGGCAAGGCCAGGCCAAGCATACCACCAGATCCAGCAGATCCCCAGAGGGAGGGCCACCACCTGCACCTGATGCACCTTTGGTGGAGTGTGCCTGTTGTGCCCGCCCCACTTCCCACTCCGATCAAGATGTTTCTTGCCTATCGAATCCCCAAGAAGTGGAGAGGCAGCCCTCCAAATTCACCCTCATACACTGTGTCTCACAGCAGCATGTCTCCACCTCCACCTCCCCCTGCCACCACGCCACCCGGTCCAAGCAGCCCTCCGACTACCTAACCCACTGATGCCTCTACCTCAGCTGGTCCTCTCTCTCCCAGGTCCAGTCCTTCAACTGGCACTGACAATCAGCCACCTCTCAGTTCGACTGACAGGCAAGTCTGAGGCAAATTCCCCCTCCAAAACCTGTCTCTCCCACAGCGGTACCTGGACTGCCCATTGTTATCCCCCTAGCTGTGTTGCTAACCATGGCAGTGTAATGTGTCACCTATTCCCTGTCAGGTTCTAATGCACACATGTGCCTCCTTTGTACCATGAACTGGCCACTGGCCATCCTGTTTGTAACTTTGGATGCCCTTTCCCTGTGCAGTTTTTCATGCACACGTGTGCCTTCTTTGAATTATGGACTGGCCACTGGCCTTGCTGTTTGTAACTTTGGATGCCCATTCCCTGTGCAGGTTCTCATGTACACATGTCCCTACTTTGCACTATGGACTGGCCACTGGCCTTGCTGTTTGTAACTTTGGATGCCCATTCCCTGTGCAGGTTCTCATACACACATGTACCTCCTTTGAACTATGGACTGACAACTGGCCTTGCTCTTGTCTACTTTTGAGGCCTCTCTGTGTATTATGTAATAACGACAGTTACTCCTGTTGTCTGCTTTGTCAATGTCCTTGCTAAATAAAAAGTTTTCTGTGTGGGTATGGTTTCATGTGACACATGCTTTGTTTGCCACGTTAACATTTCCAATAGCTTGTCTTACTTTTTCAGAGTTTGCCAGAGATGACAGGCACTTTGGTTCTTCTTGACTCTGAGGCTTGAGAGTGCAATGATGATTGTTTGTGATTATCCACTCTTATACTAATCATTCTATGGTCATGTTTGCTAAATTGTGCACATGTCATGTTAGGATGCAAGGCCAGAAGAGGGTTGAATTCTATCCACAGGAATACTTGTGTGGTGGCCAGGGTCCATCAGATCTGTGTGATATTTCTTGATGTGTGAACAGAAGTGTTGATGTGTGGTCATCTTGTGATGGCCTGTCTTCCTAGTCACATGGGTACATTTGTATGTGTGCACTTGATTGGTCATGAAGTGTGAAGGGGTGACTTGGTCAGTAGTGTTGATGTGTGTATGTCCCTGCAATGCAACTGCACACATGTATGATCCAGGAAATGAGTGCCTGTTTGTTTGCATTGTCAGCCATGTGCTTCAGATTGTGGGCACATATAGGAGTTGTAGGTTGAGCACTGTGCAGTGTGTTGGTGTGTCCCTGCACTCTAGGGAGACACCTACTCGTTTGTCTGCCCATTGTGAGTATGCATACTGTGTGACAGCCAAGTCTGTGTTGTGTTTTGTTGATCAGCCATGTGTCTTGTTACAGTTTGTGTTCACTGTGCAGACCTGCTCAGCCACACTGACATTGTTTGTGAGTTTTCTCATGCATTGCTGTCACTTGACCCATCTTTGGCACCAGTATGATATGTGTGATGTGGAGTCATACCATCCCCTATGTGTGCTTCTGATGCCTACACATTGTGAGCGACTCCTTTATGTGCTTGTGTACAGTACACTCCTCACATGTCCACTACTGACGTACACACCACTTCAATTGCATGTCTCCACCCTTTGGCTTGCCTGTGTGTGAGCCTCCCCACCACTTCATTTGTCACACTATGCTTTGTGATGCTGGTCAGTGCACAGGACCAATGTGCTACTTAGGACAGGTTCCCAATTAGTTATGTGTTATTTTCTTGTACAGGTTTGCATTCATGGTTGTTCATGTGCAGTGCAAATGTTTATTCAGCACAGCCCTCTGGTCATGTTGTTTGCACCTGGGTGTCTCTCAGTTGTGCATCTGTGGGTGATGGCTAAGCTGTACGTGTGTTTGCTGAAGTACTGCTATCCTTTCTGAGTGTGATGTTCTCTTTGTGCTGTGCTGATTTGTGTTGTGGGAGTACATGGTGTGGCACTAAGATGTGTGTGATTCTGATTTGATTGGTGTGCACACACTGCTTGTTGTGCATGCAGTGTTGTTAGTGTATGTTGCCTTGTACTTGCTTGGTGTGCATCCCCCTGATGTCCAGCTGAGTTTGCAATGTGATTGATTTGTCTGCGTATCTGTTGTGCTTTTATTGTGGTTGAATGCATTGTTTGGCCTGTGTTGGCTCTTTCTACTGACAGATGTTCTGTGTGTGTGATGTTCTATTTGCAGGACGTTGTGTGTGAGTAGTTTGTGCAGTGTGATCTATTCTGATGTATGTTGCAAATGTAGTGTGCATTACTCGTGTGTCTGTCACAGCAAGGTGGATTCTTGTTCCTGATCTTGTTTTGGGTGCACATTGGTGGTTTGTCCTCCTATTTTTGACCTGTCACTTGTCAGGATTGTGCATGTGCATGCTTGTGGTACACTATGAGACCATGTTGACTTGATGGGTGGTGTGGTGTCTCTGTCTGTGTTAGCTGATTGTCTTATTGATCCCAGTTAGTATTTATGGTTGATTTTTGATGATGCAATTCTTGTTTGTGTCGGGGTATGGTGTCTGTGCATTGGCCCTGAGTGGCAATGTTGTGTACTCCTGTTCTGTCTGGGGTCCCATTGCCTTTCCACTGATTGGCTGGCCATGTGTGGGCTTGTTGGACCTATGTGTATGTTGTTTGTGAGCTTTGTATTTGGCTATTGTTTTTTGTCAGCATTGGTTCAGGCATCCCTGCGTGTGATGTTTGCGGATGCACCCCAGGGAGTGTGATTGCTTGTCAGTGAACACATAGGCCATCATTTGCACCATTCTGTGTGTTGATGAGTGTTGCAGGTGTAAGGTGGGGGAAGGAGGGGTATGTGTGATGGTCCTACTTGTGTTTGTTAGTCAGGGAGTGTGACATTGAGCCATGTGTGTTGTGCTGAGGACATACACTTGTCAAGTAAGTTGACATAGATGTATGGCTGGGCACTGTTTGACTTTAGACACTTCTTATCATCCCTGTGCCTATGCATGGCTTGCCTTGCTGTCTCCCTGAGTTATTGCACAGAGGTCACTTTGGTTTAATTTTACTCACTGTGCAACCCATGTCTGATTTGATGGCCTAAGGGTGGTGTGGTATGTTCCTTCTCTTGCATTTAATGTAAAGATGCTATGTGGTTTGCTCCATGGTTTTCCAGCACTGTCCAATTCACTTTTGGATGGTCCATTCATTATCATCCTTTGCTGCTGACCTATGGTGTGAGTATGAGGCACAGTGTCAGTGTGGGGTGTTTGTGGGTGACTTGACAGGCAGTGTGAACAGTTCATTGGATGTTCATATGCAGTGTGAGTCTTCATTTTGTGATTTCACTCAGTTTGATTCACATGAGTGGAAGGTAGGTTTGAGGAGGAGGGCTAGCCAGCAGAGTTTTCCTCTTCACACCCACCTTCCAAAATAGGCTCCCTTATCCTTTGGTGTGTGAGGTGCAGGGTCTGGGTATACCTGGAAGATGAATTGTGCAGGGGGGGGCACAGGAGGAGCACACAGCATGTTCACAAATGGATGTGGCAAGCGTAGTGTGTGCAGGTTGGAGGTGGAGCTCGGTGAATCCTTGCTGACTGCCCATGCCTGGCGCTGGCCCTGCCTACTACATTGTGGCCAGGTTTTCCTGCGTCTTCACCTCTGCGGTGATGTGTAAGGGACATTGCAGTGATTTCGCGGTTGATGTGTGACCTGGATGCGGAAGACTGATTTGCTGACAGGTAGGACATATGTGGGTAGACAGGCGGATATGTTCCTGTCCCCACCAGAGTGTCTGATGTGGACAGAACCGTATATCAGCACAGGTGTTGTGTGTTGTGGGTATGTGTGGAGTTGTGTGATTGTGTACCTGCGACGTTGTCCCTGACGGTCCATTATTTGCTGGTAGTAGATGAGGTATAGCACCGGAATTGCTTGTAGAGCTGGATCCATTGCGGTCCGGACTGGGTGGAGGGAACGGGAGTCTGGTTTTGCTCTCCACTGTCGTGCTTCCGCCATTTCAGGGTGGGTGGTTTCTCTGCTGCGGTGTGATGGGCTGTTTGGGGCATCGTGATTCGCACAGCAGACGGGACATCATTCTGCACTGCGATGGTTATCTATTGGCTTCCTCCGCTGCGGTGATGGGTGCAAATATCTGGAGGGTCACCTCGTTCCGCGGCCGAGGGTAAATGGGCCATATTTGCCCATTGTAATATGGCGGGCGTGAAGACCGCTGCTGGAGTGCGGAGTAGGTGATTTTCCGCCAGCACCGCGGTTGTGCCTGCGCCCGCCATCCTAATGAGCCCCTATATACAGTACTTCAGTTGTGGGACCAAGAACTGGAGACAATGCTAACCATGGGGTCTCCACAACTGGACACCATAAATCGTAAATGGGATTTATAATTCAGGTTAATTCCCGTCACTGATATGTACAGATGTCACACGCCCTGCACTTGCTGCCCTTCAAACATTCTTGCAGTAATCTCCTCAGGTGTTATATGCTTATGTGCTCCAGAAAAGCTGGAACGAAGGGATGAAAGCAGTGGCACCAGGGGGCATGCAATACATGCATGCTGCAGCATCACATGCCGGTGTGTATAATGTGAAGGCTGTCACAGGTTCATCGGGTGGCAGATCTGTCTCGGTACTGACGGCCAGGCTTTGCAACACATTGCCTATCCACCTTGCATAGCAGAGTAAGAGCACTGTTTCAGGAAAGATCTAAAAACCTGGGGCCAGATGTAGGTAAATCTATTTTACCGACTCATAAATACCGAATTTTACCGATTCGGTATTTATGAATCGGTAAAATAGAAGCAGGGAGATGTAGGTACATCCAGATGTTTTTTTACCGAATCGGTCAAAATCGGTATTTACCGATTCGGTAAATACCGACCGACTTTGAAGCCGACTTTGAAGCCCATAGGAATGCATGGGCATTACCGATTCGGTATTTACCGAATCGGTAAATACCGAATGTCACAAGGGTGCAGGGGGTGTCACTTTGACACCCTCTGGCACCCCCAAAAGAGGCTCAGGGTCTTGTGGGTGTGCCAGTAAATAGCACGTCAGGGGGGCCCAGACATCCCTGGGTCGAGATGCACACAGCAGCAGTTCAGCATATGCAGCGAGGAGCTCCTGGCAGGTTACTAAGTCGGCTATCCAATCCTTAAATTTGGGTGCCTGTTCCCTCCCACAGCGGCAGGCCACCCGTCTCTTGTCCATTAGCAGTGCAAGGGCAACATATTTAAGGTGTTCCGCCTGCAATGGTTTTACATAGCCCAGCAGAGCCATCATTGGGGTGGGCGCTACTTGTTCATTGATCATCAATGTCAAAGCGTCAAATACTTGCATCCAATATGCATTCACCCCTGGACACTCCCACGCTAGGTGCAAAAAACCAGCCCCAGGGGCATGACACCTATTGCATCTGTCTGAGTCTTCTAGGCGGTACTTATGTAGTCTAACTGTTGTGTAATATATTCCATGAGGGAATTTATAGTGGATAATCTGGAGCCTGCTGCTGGCCGTTATCCTTTCCGTCTGTAAACAACAAAACTCCCAGTGTTCATCCGTCATCACGATCCCTAGTTCATCACTCCAACGAGCACAGGAACTTGTGGCCGGCAGTTCCCTCTATGTGTGAACTACTTTATAAATCAGCGAGACAAGGTGCTTGGCCGTTACATTCTGCAGCATTGTTTACAGCGGCGCCAAAGCCTGCGGTTCAGCTGGGAAGTCCGGGGTGAGAGATCGTATCCCCTGCCTCAGGCGAGTGTAAAGAAACAAGTCAAGTGGGGTGTGCTGTATTCCCTGCAGAAGTTGCTCCGTCGTGCGAAAGTGCCCATCTTGATACACATCCCCCCAAGTGCAAATGTTGGTGCGTTCTCTGAATTTGTGAAAGATTGTTTCTTGAAGAAGGGGCATGTTTGAGTGATAGGTAAGAGGCAATAATGGTGAGTACAGCAAGGTGGCATTCAGCATATGCCCGATCCGCCGCCACGCTGTAATCGTACACGTGACAGTGTTAGGCATACTCTCTCTGGGGCTGGTCACCTCATGTAGCACACCATCAATAGGAACAGGGTGCACCAGCCAGTGCCCTGCCGCTACTTGCGGCATGAACCTAGGCTCCGCCATCCAAAACCATGCATAGTGAGCCTGCACTCAAAGGTAATAAAGCTCAAAATTTGGGATACCGAACCTCCCCCCCCCCCCCCCCCCCCGAGAATACGGTCATATAAGGACATTCCATTGCTGTCTAGGCTGTTTACTGCCTCACACCAAGCGCGTCATCTCCGATCGCAGTGTTTTAAAGAAGAAAGTTACTGGGAAATAAAGAATATTTAAAAAAAGATAGAGCTGCTGGGAGAGAACCACCATTTTGATTAGTGATGCCCTTCCAGCCATTGAGAGGGGTAATGCAATCCAGCGAGACACACTCTCTGTTATGTGGGTCATTGCAGTGCCATAGTTTATCCTCATAAGTTCCTCTCTGTCTCTGGTTATCCGGATCCCCAAATAATGCAGTTCGTTATCGCACCACTCTAATGGGTAATCAAGTGAGAAGCGAGTTGTGGCGGCCGTCAGTGGGAATATACTCGACTTTCCCCAGTTTATCTGGATCCCCTATAACTTCCCAAAAACTATGAATTCTCTAAGGATAGGATTCAAATTCTGCTGTGGATCTCGTATGTACAGTGTAATGTCATCGGCATATAACGATATAGGAATCTGTCGCAATTTACAATATAGTGCCTTATCCTTGTGATGCTGTCTCAGTTTTGCCCCCAATGGCTCTACCGCTATGGCGAACAGCAGGGGGGAAAGCGGCCATCCCTGCCGGGTTCCTCTAGTAATTTGAAACGGCTGTGACGTGCGCCCATTTATGTGCACCTTGGCTACCGGTGCCTGATACAGTAGGCTGATCCATGATAGAAAGAGAGGAGGAAACCCCATACACGACATCACCCCGAAGATGTAATCCCATTCAAATGAGTCAAAAGCCTTTGTGGCATCTAAAAAAAACGCGGCTAGTGGAAGGTCAGGTGAGACATTGTTTAGTATGGAAAAGAGGGTTCTCAAGTTGTGGGAAGTGGCCTTCCCAGGGACAAAACCCGATTGGTCTGAGAGGATCAAATCTTCCATCAGGAGGCTTACTCGGTTCGCAATTACCTTAGCTAGAATCTTGGCATCACAATTGAGGAGAGACAATGGCCTATACGAGTCACAGTGCTGGGGTGTCTTTCCCGGTTTGAGTAGTGAAATGATCAGCGCCTCCCGCATGGATGCGGGAAGAACTCCCACCTCAAGTGACTCTTCATACACCTCCCGCAGGATAGGGGCCATCAGATCTATGTATGTTTTGTAGAATTCCACCGGAATTCCATCCATCCCTTTGGCCTTTCCTGACTGCATCCCCATGATGGCCTCGCGGATTTCATCTAATTCAAATGACACACACAGAAAGGTACGCTGCACATCACTCAGCCAACCCAGTGAAACGTCGTCTAGGTAACTCTCTAAATCCAAAACGTCTCTGCGTTGAGTGGAGTAGAGACGTGAATAATGTTGTGTGAAAGCGCTTCAAATATTAGCTGTGTCGCGACATACCATCTCATCCAGGTCTGCAACTTCTATGATGTAGCCCGAGTAGCGAGGCTGCCAGACTATTTGCGCTAAGGCCTTGCCCGGCCTTTCCCCCTCCCCGTAGCACCTGGACGTCCAGTATTTCCTTCTGAATCGAGTTTCCCTTTGTGCTGTGTCCATGTATTCCATGAGTGTTTACCGAAACTGAGCCTGAGCAGTGTTATTCGGTCCCGCAGACATCTCCGCTTCCAGTGCTTTAAGCTTGGCCTCCAGTCTGTGCAGTGCGTTAGTAATATCCTTGAGCACTCCTGCCCCCTTTGATATGCAAAACCCGCTCAGTGTGACTTTGAATGCTTCCCATGTGGTTTCTACCATGTCCACCGTTCCCCTGTTGCGTACTAAGAAATCTTGGATCTCCTCTCTGAGTTCTGAAATACCGTGGATCCCCTCTCTCAGTTCTGAAATACCGTGTCTAACAAGCTAGGGCCATGCATTCGCCAGATCCTGCGTGGTGCCTCAAATTCAGCACAAGAGAGAGCAAGTACTACCGGGGCGTGATCCGAATACGTCCTGGCTAAGTGCTGCACTCGGGTCACTGCAGGGCCCAGCCCCCGGGACAA
This sequence comes from Lissotriton helveticus, assembly GCF_964261635.1. NCBI lineage: Eukaryota > Metazoa > Chordata > Amphibia > Caudata > Salamandridae > Lissotriton > Lissotriton helveticus. The sequence continues at coordinate 1,107,888,818 of NC_136068.1, forward strand.
AAGCCAATAGTTTAATCTTGCCCACGAAGCTGCCTGCGCCGTGTAGTGTGTTCCCTCCCTTGCTTGCGGGTGCATATGCCGCCACCCATCTATCAGCTGGTATGTGGTTATTGTGTCCTGTATTACCCCGCGTGCCCTGGTGTAATGGTGCGGGTCGGGTGCGATCTGTCCAAGCTTGGGTTATATGTTACATTAAAATCACCACCCCATATGATGTGACTAGATCCCACCTCAAATATTTTAGCCCACAGCAATGTGTAGAAGTCCGGAGCATCCACATTAGGTCCATAACAACAGGCCAAGGTCACAGATACAGTCCCCAGTCTTCCCCATGCCAAACAATAGCGACCCTGTGAGTCCCATGCCGCCCCCGCTAGGTGGAAATGTACCCGCTTTTTATAAGGATTGCCGACCCCCTCGTATAGGAGGAGTATTTACTAGCAACGTTTTGTGTTGTTTGGGGAGTTAAATGTGTCACCTGTAGCATTGCTATGTGTTCCCAATGTCTGTCCAAGTATGCAAAGGTTTGTCTCCTCTTTCTGGGGTCTCCTAATCCCCGGACATTCCATGTTATAATGTTCAACGCCTCCACCTTTGCATCAGCCATTGTCTTTCCAAACTGATAACTGTTTGCCTGCGACCCACTGAGTGCAGAACCTCCTACGTACCATATCACCTAGTGAAATCTGAAGTCGCTCCTGATGTTCTAGTGTGACCCCGGTAGGCAACCCAACAGTTTCTCTAACATCACAATCCTGGTGCATAAACCTTATGCAACGTACCAAACATTATTTTACCCCATCCTCCCCCTCCCACTGAAGCAACCCCACCTTGCCAGAAATAGACTCCCACCCCCCACCCTTTCCAGCACCCTGAATGAAAACAAAAACAAAAACAGATGCAACACTACAAACCCCGTTACTGTCTTGTAGTATACACTCCAGGGGGAATACCCAATGGGGGTCATTTCTTGGTGGCATCACAGAAACCCCTCCCCCATTGAGCCCACCGGAGATGGAGCCATAGGACTCTAAGGGAGGTGGGGGGGGCCAGGAGTGCAAGAGGTAAAGCTCAGTTACCCCATCAGGACGTTGCGCCATTCTGTCCTTGGCGCCAGTCTTCATCTCCACCCCCTACTCCCCGTATAGAACCAGTTAACACTCAAGTAATGATGATGAGGATACGTGTCACTGTGAGTCTTCCTCTGCGCCCTTCGATGCAGACTGTTGTGAGGCCCACGCGTCCCTGCCAGGCCCATGTGTGCGCTTCACCTGTTTGAGGAACTTCTCCAATTGTTGTGGCTTTGTAAAGAATCTTTGTTTGCCCTGATGTGTAGTCCTGAGACGCGCCGGATATAGTAATGCATAATCGATTTGCGCTGTCCTCAATTTGTTTTTGACGTCCAAAAACTTGTGCCTCTCCTCTTGCACTATAGGCGTGAAATCCGGGAAGATAGAGAATGTATTCCCATCATACGACAGGGTCAGCTTGCTTCTTGCTGCATGTAAGGCCACGTCGCTGTCCCTATAGTTCAAAAGTTTCGCTATGATGGGCCTTGGGTTAGTACCTGGAGGCGGTCGCGGTCCGAGTGACCTCTGGGCCCGTTCCACAATGAACTGGTTCGAGAAGGATTCAGCTCCTATTGCCACCAGCAGCATTTTTTCCACATACTATTCCATATTTCCTGTGTTAGTGGATTCCGGGATTCCAATAATGTGTATATTAATGCGCCTACTGCACGCTTCCAAATCCTCATTTTTGGCAGCTATGATTTTTAGTAGTTTGTCCATGTGGGCAATTTGCGTGGTTTGTCTGGCCGTCGTATCTTCCGAATCAGAAATGCGCCTTTCCGTTTCCTTGATTCTGTCCTCGTGCCCCTCCAGTTTGTGCGCAATTGCATCCATACGTGATGACATCGATCAACTTTATCCACTACTGTGGCGAAGCCCTGCCGGACTTCCATCAGTATGCTCTGCACGTCGGTAGTTTGCGTTGCAGACCCACCTTGGGTCTCCTCCCCTAACTCCAGGTTACAATCTTCCCGCACGCCGCGTGCATTGCGTTTTGCTTTGAAATTCAATTTCGGCTGCCTTGTGTCCTGTTTCCCCATGATGACACGCTGGCGGGGAATATCTCCAAGCCGTGTCTTGCCCACTCACACCGCAACTCTTAGTGGCCTCGGGCAGTGTATCTCACCGCAGTCAGCTAGGCCATCAGTGATGTCGTCCGGGCCCTCAGTCATACAGGGCATCTCTCCCCATCGCACAAGCCCAGCGCAACCTACGTGGTGCCCCTAGGTCTAACGCTCATCTGGCAATCCAGCCACCATGCGCCTCTCTCAGCAGACCCACTCACAACAGTTCCAGGGTGAAACAACACTGCAGTGGTGCTGGCAGCTCACCACATACCTGACGTCTGGTCGAGCCCTTGCTCCACATACATTAAATTCTATAGCTGAGGCTGCTTCTCTGAGGCGTTTAGTGTGGCAGCATGTATTTCTGGGGAGATGTTCCGATGAGCCCCTCAAACAGCATGCACCTGCCTTACTTGTCTTCACTTAAGATGGCGGCTGCACCATCTCCATTCAAATGTGGTGCCAGGGGTAGCAGCCGGACTGGCCGTAGGTACACAGCGAGGGGGGGACACGGCCTCCAGCACCCGCACCCCCACCTCACCTCACTCGCATCCACAGTCAGCGGCCGCCTTCCACAAATTCACCAGCAGCATGCAATCCAGTCGTCCCAGGTGGGGGGGGACGCCACAGCGCCCCAGACACTACAGATCTCCGCAGCCGCCACTCGCCGCAGCGCAGAGCCCCACGCTCTCTCCTCGATGCAGCTTCCGTGCAGGACACTCTGTGCGTCTTTCAGCGCCTGTTCCCCTTGTCTACCGCAGCGCGACACGGACTATCTCGCCGCTGCTGCCCGCTGGCTCTGCCGCAGCTCCCTCAAGTCCTCCTATTGCCCACGCATGCCTGCAAGAATCGCAGCCACCACTTGCCGATGCCTCCAGGCTGCCACCTTCGCCGAGCGCCGTCCAGTCACGGGCGGCGCAAAGTGCACAGGGCCGTCGCCTCTGCCCGCGCCGTCCCCGCCGCCTCCGCAGGGCCCGGACGTCCACCACCCAGCCCGGGCCTCTGGTAGTTCCTTTGTCCACCACAGCGATGCCTCCAGAGCCACGCCACACCTTGTCCGCTCGTCGGAACTTGGGCTGGGTAAGGCCAAATCTCTTCAAATTTTTAGCGAGTTTAGTGGGGATGGTTCTCTGTTAGATAGCCGAGTTTCAGACGTCTGATGGGTCGTGATGTAGGATGAGTGATAGGATAAAAACTCAGGGCTGCAGGAGCCTCACACTAGTGCGGCCATCTTGCTAGTGTGCCACCTAGCGCCCCCCTAGTTGGTGTAACATTCACAGAATAACCAATCCAGAATCAGGACACACATGATTATAGAGACCACATGACGAGCTTTCTTCATTAGTGGTTCGTAAACAAAAAACATTAATCTGTCCCTACACTACTTCTACCATGACACACCCTACATAGCATTCCCCAGGCAAGCCCCCAGAAAGGTGTCAGCAGGTGCAGACTTCCTAAGAAGCACACTCGCATTGAATGTGTCAAGTAGCATAAAGCTACAGAGTTTGTTCTAAGATGCTCTCCCCTCTCCAGGTAAGGCAGAAGTCCCCGAAATCTGTCCCTCATCCCAATGCAAAAGTCAAAAATCACACCCACAAATATATCACATGGCCGCCTCATCCGGTTAGACACCTCCTTGTAGGTAATTTTCCATGAAGCAGTAGTGCGTCCAGGCTCTTGCTCCATGGTCTTGGTTCCCAGCCCTTTCCAGACACTAAAGACATCCTCCTACATTATCAGCTCTGCTTATTCAAAGGCATCCTCTCCTCCCTATGTCTGTCTAACTCCTGAAACAAAGACATTATTCTAACTAATGAGGATAAATTCTTACACCTGCAACAGAAATGTGAAATAAGAAAATTCCACAAACACATAGATCCTAATTAGGGGTGGGCGGAAGTCAAGTAAGGGACTTACGCAGAGAGGCACGGAGATTGAACCAATCTCCATGCCTCTCCGCATATTTCCGTTACACGGCACCCGCCCGCACGCCTTCCTCCCGCCATATTAAACAACAATAAAGCCTAAAATAACGATTTAAAAAACGTACCTTATCGCAGGGTCATCTTCCTTGTCCATCTAGCCTTCTTCTTGGAACTGCCTGCGCATGCGCATTCCTCGCCAGGAATGCGCATGCGCAGATTATATTTGAATGCAGACTAATCATGATTATAATGCACCCCTACAAATGAAAAAAGCAAGTTACCTGTAATAAAACTGAAGATTGATTTCGGGTCCCTACTGAGTCTGGCCTGGTACTTCCACTCAGAGACTTTCCATGTTTACAACAATGCCTATGACATCAAAGGTAACTTAATGCACCATGTGGTTGGGGTGTCGTTAGCACCGATTGCAAGGGGCCCTGAACTGTCTCTAAGAGAGATGTGTGCTCCTGTAATGTCCTGCCCCACTCTCCAATTAGAACTCCAGGTCGTGGTTTCTGGCATTGGCCGCGTTTTTCGAAAACTTGTTGCAAAAGTTCTAGTTTTCGTGTGCCCTTGTGAAAGCCAGACAGTGTGAATTGTCTGCTTGCTGAGAAACTTTACTGGCTATTTAAGAGATCCTCAGACACTCAGACTTGGCCTGAAATCTCATGAACCACCCCTGAGTTCAGACGGATAATTGCTTTATCGCTGAAGGAAATATAACTGATATGAGTCTTGTTTTATGAGGGAAGTTAAAAAAATCTTATTATCCTGCGCTGTTTCTTCTGTGGGGACTCCCTTCAGATTCTTCTCAGTTAACCGGTTTACATTTCTTGGCACAGACGGTGCTGCAGACGCTGCTCCATACAGAGCAGGGCGCCGGCAGATAATGCACGGTAGCTCAGCGCCCAGGCCAGTCCCCCGGGCACTGTACAATTTCGTGTCCTCTCAGATGTGCCCAGCATTTAAGAGTTATGCAGGCGCTGCTTCAGAATACACTACAGTATGACGCCCCACAGAGGCGAGGAAGAAGACTGCCAGCCCTCACTGCGTACATTCAATGTCCAGACCTGCTATGGTGACCAACTGTCCGTAAATTTCACGGACCGTCCATAAATTGGACCTCACGTCCATTGTCCGTGAGGATCCCTTTTACAGATGCCTTTTGTACGAAATTTTGAGCCTTGCAGGGAACAGAGCTGTTCCCTGTGGGAGGCCTCAGCACCCTGATGGGGCCGCCTCGCACTCATCTGTGAAGCACAAGAGCACCCACACCTGCCCATTGTCATTCTGTATGTGGCTGATTGTCACATACAGAACGACAATGGGCTAGCTAGGGCTTTGAAAGCATGTGGTGGCCTCCTCCAGTCTTGGTCTAGGGCAGGTTATTCTCTTAGTTTTAGATGGATGGCATTTAAATGTAAGACTCCTCTTAGGTGGTGGTATGGAGCGTGACAATGAACACTAGTCTAGATAGCCTACAGAAGTACCAGGCTGTAGGCTATCTAACTTGGAACCCCATTTTGATTCTCACACAAATCTAGGTGTGTGCTGAGCATTTAGTAAAGACCAGTGACAAGGGGTACAGCATTTTTCGGGTGTCATGTTGCACTTCATTCAGTGTTGACGTTATGACCCCCAGAATGAGGAAGAACTGTTTACCTGTGCATGTTTTTTCCGATTCCAAGGTGCAGAAACTCAGTTTTCGCCCATTTCTGTGTATGATTTGAGCCAGGATTTGACTAGCAAAAATCAGGCCTTACTCAAATTCCAAAATCTGCTGCAGCAGGTGGGAGTTGGCGGACGAATTGGGATTAGCTCTTGTTTCAAATGGGTCCCTGGTGCACTTAAGGGGACCACAGCACATAAACTGTGGGATTCCCATTACTTACCATGAGCCAGACCCTTTTCTTTACCAGGCATTCTTTCAAAACACAATTGCAACAGATGGAAAAGATACACCAAGCAGGCAAACAAAAAGAATTTGTAGAAGAGAAGTACCATGATAACAGTGTACAAAAAAAAAAGTTAAAAAGAAGATCTTATAGTTCTTTCACAATCTCATCATTTCAGAACCGAAGCATTGTTAATATTATATACAACGAAGCCATAGTTGCTGCTTTTTTATTTATATATTTCATGCTACTAACCTCCATTGACATAGCCAATAGTCATGGCTTGTTGCAGGTCTAATGTTACTGGGTGCAATGATAGAAACAGCAAAATACCAGTCCGGAGGCACACTATGCTCAGCACATATTTTTAACTTAGTTGTTTTAAGCCAAGCCCTTAATTAAATCAGACACACCCCTTGGAGAGACCCCCAGTTGTTTCATCCCACATAAAGCCCTGGAAACAACACACTGTCACAGTCACCTAACGTCCTGGCACTGTGCATCATGTATGACTTATGACTTCAAAGTTTTCAGATTGCCTATGTGCAGGTGTATAGTGAACCCTCCCCCACCCCACCCCTTGCTTTAGGAACTACAGCGAGGGTGAAGCGCTTGATTGGCCTCTTCTGTCTGCAACTGGATGGGTGGGTGGGTGTATAGGTATAGTGTGGCTGGAAGGATGGGTGGCTAAGTGAAAGGTGAATGGCAAGAGAAAGGGAGGATGGATGGATGGATGAGGGAAAGCATGAAAGAATGATAGGCAGAATGGCTGGGCGAATGGGTGCATGAATGAGTGAAAAGAAGAATGTAAAGATGGATGAGTGAAAGAATGCTTAATGAGTGAAAGGGAGGGTGGAGAGATGGATGGATGAGTGAAAGGGTGGACAGATGAGAGACTGGGTCGATGGATGAGTAAGTGAAAGTATGGCTGGATGGGTAGGGGGTAAATGGTTAGATGGACGATTGAATGGATAAATGGGTGGAAGACTGGATGGATGAGTGAAAGAATGGCTTGGGTGAAAGGGTAAATGGTTGGATGGATGAGTGAATGGATGGATGGATGGAAGAGTGGATGGAGGAGTGAAAGGATGGATTGGGTGAACGGGTGTATGGATGGATGATGGATAGATGAGTGCAAGGGTGGATGAAGGGATGGATGAGTGAAATGATAGATGGAAGGATAGATGATGGATAGATTCGCAAATGATTGAAAAGGTATGGATATGGATGGGCTCATAGATGGAAGACTGATTGATGGATGAAAGAATTAATGGATGACAAAATGTAAATTATCATATGAAATATCACAAAAAGACCTGCACAGTTGCTCAAAGCGGCATGCATACTGAATAAACCTGAAGTGCAAGATTGTCTTAACCTAATATAAACTTATTTTGACCTGTACTTTAGTGGTTGTCTAGTTACTTACTTTTATACTATAGCACAACTTCCTCTGATGTATTTGTAAAAGGTACCATTTTTCACAAAGGTTTGTCCTGAATTTTGACCTTCTGTCCTGAATTTTTGCCTGCCCGGGAACTGGGTGCCACCATGTGTCACATGCTATTATGTCTCACCGCCAGGTGAAGAGCTGGTATCACAGTGATACCAAGGTGAGCTGGAAACCCAAATTTGGAGTGGGTGTGCATTTCGTGTGTGGGGCTCTAAATTCGGAAATCTATTACAGTTCCACAAGCCACCCTTGACACATGTGGGAGGCTGTTTCAGAAGCCTTTTTTGTTTTTGGCCATGGGAGGATTAGCCATGCCCCTCTCTGGGCCCCACCCCTTCAATGTCCTTGCATGGCATTGTTCAAGCAGTGACAGCCTGAAAGCCCGGTATCCGTCCCTCCGAGGTCCCACCCTCTAAATGAAAAATGTTTCCAAGTTGCAGGCCTGAAGTTCCTAGCTTCCGGCCAGGGGTAAGTCTGCTGTGTGTAGTACGGACTCCCCTTATGGAAAGTCCATCATTGATGGGATGAGACCCATGTGCATCAGGAAATCCCATGTAAATGACACTCCACCCCTAGCTGTACGAAGGAGGAAGCGGACATGTCAGTCTACATGAGACCTGTAAACCTCTAAGGGCCCTGAGGACACAACACCCCTCCTTGATGATGAAGCCATGGATATCTTCTTATGGCTATGGAAAACAAGCCAAAGCCCCTCTTCACAGTAGCAAAATGTGTGCTCTCTGATCCAGGGGAATTCCATACTATAATGGATAGGCCACCGAAACATAGTTCTCTGGGAATTAGAAGCAGCGCTGACTAAAATGTTGAAATCCGCCTCTCCTTCTGCCTCTCTCTTTCTAGCCAAGCATCCGTTTTCTCTCTCTCCCCCTCTCCTGTCTCTCTCGCTCCCCCCTCTCACTCTCTCTCCCCCCCCTCTCTCTCTCCCTCTCTCTCTCCCTCTCTCTCTCTCTCTCTCTTTGATTTTGATGTCTCGCATCTCTCTCTTTCCTTCCAATCTTCCATTCACCTCTCTTGCCATCCTCTCTCTTTCCTGATGCCCCTCTATGCCTGCAGCAATACAGTGACAGGGGCAACAACAGCGGCCTTCAAATGAATGTTGGAAAAGTCAACAGGTCTCACTTTTGTGACCTATTGGCTTTGCCAGTGCTGTTTGGGGGTGGTGTGGGGAGGTATGATGGGCGAAAGCACACTAGGAGGGAGCAGTATGGAACCCCGGGAGGGGTGGAGTGTGTTTGGGTCTCTCTAGCATGCTATACTGCTTGGATACAGAGCAGGGCCGAACTGACTACCGGGCGTTTTGGAATGCAGCTGAGCTGGGGGCTGATTTCGTTGATGGGGACCTGCCTGTACTGAACGAAATTCGTTTTGCTTTAATTATTTTGAAGCACACGCAGGTCTCCATCAACAAAATCAGCCCCCACCACAGTGAAATCAGCCCCCAGCTCGGCAGCATTCCAAAACTCCCGGTAGTCAGTCCGGCCCTGATACAGAGTTGTGAACATGAACGGGTTTTGGGTCCCTCTGCCGTGCCCAAAATGCTTGGATACCGGGTTGTGAACATGAGAGTGGTGGGGGTCTTTCTGACGTGCTCTACAGCTTTGTTACACTGGTGCGAGGATGAGGGTATTTGTGTCAATCTGCCGTGCTATACTGCTTGGATATGGTGTCTTTAGACTGAGAGGGTTTGAGGTCTGTCTACCGTGCTATACAGCTTTGATATGGTGGTGTAAGCATGAGTGTGTTGGGAGACTGTCTAATTCGCTCTGTTTGAGTTAATAGAGCTATACATATAATTCATTAGCAGTGGGCAGTGTTGGGTGAAGAGTACAGGGAGTGTTCGTCGATTGCTATGAAAACGAAAGTATACGTAGGCAATAGCCTTCTGTCACAAGGAGGGTGAGGGGGACTTGATTCGCTTAGGTGTCCTCATGACTCCATTGCACTGTCTCTAATGTCGGTTCTTGCATGACCATCACCTGTGCTGAGCTGAGAAAAGCAGAAAAGTAACTCGTAGCTGCTCTCGCATTTTCTTCCGTCTGGAAAGCCTGGCCACAGGAGCACTCATTGCTGAAACAAAGGCGCAGGCTTCCGGCGACCATCAAAAGCAATTGAGAGACAGGGGCATTATTCCAAGGCCAGATCATATGCTTTTCCAGGAAACTATGAATATTACATGGTTGCAACAGTAGAAGAACATACATATGTTAGTGTTTTTTTTCTTTTAATGCTTTAAGAACATTGATGGCTAGTAAAAATGAAATGAAAACGAAACAAATCATAATGAAAATAGATGTGCAATCCCATCATTAGGTTAAGTTCGCACTCTGCAGGTGTAGTCGTGAAGAAATGCTTGTGAAGTAACACTGCACACGTGGACGCGTGGGAACAGCAGTGGGTGCTGTGCCTAATTTGTAAAAGAGTAACTTCCTGTTCGAAACATTGCCGCAGAAGCACAGTGCATGCGCTGTCACCTAAACAAGACGGGGCAGATTTACAAGCCCTGTATGCCACATTTGCGCCACCTTTGGGTCACTTTTGTAATGCAGCGATGGCGCAAAGCCAGCGCCATGTTGCGGGGTATTTACAACGTGACGCATCTGGGAGATGCGTCCCGTTGTAAAGCCCTGCAACACATGTGGGCGTTTCGGCACAGGGGAGGGGGGGGGGTGGGGGGGAGGCATTCGGCGCAGTAGCGCCTCGGAAAAGTGGCTGAGTGAAATCTACAAGATTTCACTCAGTCACTTTTACGGCAATGCTGCGTCAAAACCCTGCACCTGCTTGAAGCAGGCGTAAGGATTAACGCAGCATGTTAAGCATAGGGGCACCCGAGCCTTGCTGGAGCTGCGTTGCACTTGCGACGCAACTCCAGCAATGCGCCGCTTTTCCGCCGAGGGATGCGGCACGCATCTTCCCATCCATGCGCCACGGTGAGCCACATTGTAAATGCGGCGCATCAGTGGCACATCAGTGGTGGCGCACGGGTGGTTTGGAGTGTCGCAACTGTTCTGGCGCATCCCTGCTGATTAGCAGAGATGTGCCAGAAGTTGTAAATCTGCCCCGAACTTCCTTCCTGGACAGACCCTTCCCTTCCCTGGTGTCCCAAAGCCAAGCCCTTACAAATGGAGGCCTTTGTTACAGTGTTCAGGCAATGGGAAACCGTGCTGTTTACTATGCCATTATTTTTATTTGGTCGCACACTCCACTTGACCTATTCTTTTATGTTAAGGTTGCTTTGGGGATCGCTCATTTACTGTCACCGCAGCCAGCACTTAAAAGCCGGGTTGGTCAGCCCTCCCCATTGATTGGTGAGCGCGGATCAACACATCATCGATCATTCCACATACTAAGGTCTCCGCTGTCGAACTAAAGTAGCTGCTGCGTCGCTCAGCTGAGCCAGATGGGGTTCCTCCCTGCTTTATTTGCTATTTCAAATTTTCATCACATTATTTGCCAGTTTGTAAAAATGTAATTTGAAGGGTTGGAAAAAGTAAAAGGGTAAGAAAGCATCCCATCTCTGCCACCAATTGTGAGAGTCTAGATGTAGGTAGGTGGAGCACTTTGCCATTACAGAGCATGTGATCTTTACTTCAGAGCAAGAACAGTAGCGTGTCCTTGAATGAAGGGACACGGCTGTGCTATCTTATTAATAAAATTGCCTAGGATCAATTTGCCAAAAGGTTTATGCTTCCAGCCGGAGACTGGGTGATGCTATTCATTTCTCTAAAGATGTGATACCAGCAAGCTACAATTCCGTTGCAAGGTTATTGACTCAATGAGGAAAATTAGATTACAATTATTGAATAAATTCACTATTTAAAAGATAACATCGCATATATAGACGGTACTGAATCATTCTCACATTACTTTTCCTTTTCCGAGGTTAAATTGCTTCAAAATCTGACGTGCTGTTAAGTTTTTTTTCCTTAAATAGAAGTTTCCTGAGCGATTAAACAATTAATAATTACATTCGAAATGTCCTCTTTCGGAATGCCTTATAATCTGTACAATCGTTGGCATGGTGACTTTTTAACTTTAAGTTTAAGTATGATTGCTATATTAGTTATTACCATTTGTCATTACTAAGGAAACTTGCAATATGTTAAGCTTCCCTTGTTTCTGATTGGGTGGTGCAAAACTATGCTAAATATTGTGAGAATGCTGAAGGAAGTCTGTATCTCCCATCATACATGATCCTCTCTGGTTACATATATATGCAGAAGATTTTGTGTAGCTGAAACCTGACACGGGTAAATAAAGCTTGTGTATAACAATCAGGAATGAGTGAGTAAATGGCCACCATTCAGTTGAGCCTGAGTGGGCAGCGAGAATGAGAGGTCCCTAATTATTGAGGGATCCAGCCCTCGAGTAGACAGATTCAGCTCTCCCTGAATGGCAGCATCAATGAGGCATGCTTAATATGTGGACAGATGTTGCTCCATGTTCTTGCATTAAGATTATCCCTCATTCAAACTGACTAGTCATGGCTTTAAGACTCTACAAGAGGAAGTTCTGATTTAGTTTGAGTTTGTCAAAAAGTGAAGATCTTCATTCTTCAGAGAAGCTAAGAGCCTGATTTAGAATTTGGTGGACACGGTACTACATCACAAATGTGACAGAGAACCCTGTCTGCCGAACCCTGCATCCCACTGCCTCATTTAGAGATGGGGGTATTCTGTTGATGGAACCCCATTGGTTTCATCATTGGAATACTTCCTTCGATGGTCTGACAGAATAGGAGCCTTTAGATGAGGGACATTACACCACCCGCACTATTTAGGGTGCATGGTGCAATATCTTTTTTTCTGTTCCGTTACTGCAAGGAAATACCAGGCAGTGAGGGACAGAAAACAACAAATGGAGCCCATGCCCTGGAAGAAAACTTCGATGGTGTGTGGGTGTTGGGTACCTGCATTCTACGTGAGTGTGGAGGTTCCTATGGAAATAGAATGCCGGGGCAGTATTCGATGGGGCAGTGGTTGGATGAAAGGAAGGAGCTTGAGCTGTCATGTCCTGCTTCAAGCTGGCAGCAGGAGGAAGAACTCACGCGTCAGGGATCCAAGCGTCTTTCTACACTGCTGGGCTCCGTTTCTGGCATGCAGGCGATTATCTAAGCATCAGGGATCCAAGCGCCTTTCTACACGGCTGTCCTCCGTTTCTGGCATGAAGGCGTTTATCTAAGCGTTAGGGACCCAAGCGTCTTTCTACACTGCTGTCCTCTGTTTCTGGCATGCAGGCGTTTATCTAAGCGTCAGGGACCCAAGCATTTTTGTACACTGATGGACTCCGTTTCTGGCATGCAGGCGTTTATCTAAGCGTCAGGGATCCAAGCGTCTTTCTACACTGCTGGGCTCCGTTTCTGGCATGCAGGCGTTTATCTAAGCGTCAGGGACCCAAGCATCTTTGTACTCTGATGGACTCCGTTTCTGGCATGCAGGCGTTTATCTAAGCATCAGGGATCCAAGCGTCTTTCTACACTGCTGGGCTCCGTTTCTGGCATGCAGACGTTTATCTAAGCGTCAGGGATCCAAGTGTCTTTCTACACTGCTGGACTCCGTTTCTGGCATGCAGGCGTTTATCTAAGCATCAGGGACCCAAGCATCTTTGTACACTGATGGACTCCGTTTCTGGCATGCAGGCGTTTATCTAAGCGTCAGGGATCCAAGCGTCTTTCTACACTGCTGTCCTCCGTTTCTGGCATGCAGGCGTTTATCTAAGCGTCAGGGATCCAAGCGTCTTTCTACACTGCTGTCCTCCGTTTCTGGCATGCAGGCGTTTATCTAAGCGTCAGGGATCGAAGCGTCTTTCTACACTGCTGTCCTCTGTTTCTGGCATGCAGGCGTTTATCTAAGCGTCAGGGATCCAAGCGTCTTTCTACACTGCTGGGCTCCGTTTCTGGCATGCAGGCGTTTATCTAAGCGTCAGGGATCCAAGTGTCTTTCTACACTGCTGGACTCCATTTCTGGCATGCAGGCGTTTATCTAAGCGCAGGGCTTTAAGTGGACCGGGTCTCAAGGGGTCTGAGCACCGGCAGTTTTTTAAAGGGGGCCTCGAAACGGGTCCCTATCGGGCTCTGTTTTGAGCCCTGGCACAGGCGGTCTGTTTTTTTTCCAGACTGCAGTGACAGCAGTTTGATGTCAATGTAGTCCAGAAAAAAAGTGCCAGGGCGAAAAACAGCCCAATAGAGACCTGTTTCTAGACAGCAAGCACATCGATGTGCGCTGCTCACACTGCTCACTTCTCACTAGTGGGGAAGTTACGGCATGGTGTCATGCCAGGTGAGAGTTGTGTGGGAAGGGAAATCCTTTAAAGAGTAATTTTCTTTCTGGATTTCCCTTCTCTTTCTAAAACGCAAGATTGTGGTAGGGTCAGCAGGGCTTTAATTGGAAGCTTTTTCAATATTATTCACAAGTCATAGTTGCAGCTTATTTATCTTATACAACCAATAACCAGTGACAAAGCCAATAGTCCTTACTTGTTGTAGGTATGATGTTACTTGTTGTATCACATATCTGGATGCAATGACAGAAACAGCAAAAAACAAGTGGGGCGGCACACTATGCTAACACAGATTTTTAGCGTAAGTGTTTTAAAGCCACACCCTTAATTACGCTGGCCACGCCCCTTTGAGAGACCCCCCTGTTTTTTCATCCCACTTAAAGCCCTGTCTAAGCGTCAGGGATCCAAGCGTCTTTCTACACTGCTGTCCTCCGTTTCTGGCATGCAGGCGTTTATCTAAGCGTCAGGGATCCAAGCGTCTTTCTACACTGCTGGGCTCCGTTTCTGGCAGGCAGGTGCTTATCTACCACGTGCTCCCTTCAGGTGTGCTCTGTTTCTGCACCGTAGTGGCTGCCCAGGACGAGGCTCGCAGACGACTCCTAGTTGGTATAGACCCAAGACTATGATTCACAATGTGCAAAGAACACTGTGGGATCTCCCACCAGTTACAGGACACTATCCATGTGGCAACTGCTCAGTTTGCCCCCAGACGGGAATGACCGAGAAAGTCACCTTCCCCAATACATTCACATGGACATTGCAGAGACTCATGAACTGTAACACTACACTCTGCATCTATCTAGTGACTTGCCCCTGTAACAAGGCATATGTAGGGATGACACTGAGAACAGTGAAAACACGGATAACAGAGCACAAAAGCAACATCAGGTGTCAGAGAGTAACAACGATGATGTACACTCATTACAAAGACCAGGGACATACTCCAGATTCATTACACTGGATAGTGTTGGAAGCCCTTCCTGGGGTAACACAGAGAGAATTATTCATGACAGAGCAGACATGGATACAGTGTCTTAGGTTAGAGACAGGGAGGGCATGAACGATGAAATTCCGTGGTCCACACTACCTATCAGTTGAGCCCTGATTTTTTATTATACCGTATGTTATCGATCTGCATGACAGTAATAACCGTGGTACATGCGACAGCCCCCTGTGACTCTTACATATTCTGTGAGCCCATTTGATCTAGTGAACAGGGTGCAAGTGCTTACTTCCCCCGTAGTCCTTCTGTGAGGGCCTATAATACCTACCCACCAGGGTGGAGGTACCTGCCAACCTCACAGTCCTTCTCTGAGGCTCCATAGTTCATGCATCTAATATGCCGGCCTTGCACTCCGGCATTACCTATTGCGCACCACTACACTCGCTCCTCTCACCCTGTAGTCTGTAGTTAGGTGCAATTGGAGGACGGGGAGGTTCTAAAGTAGATTGAGACAATTGGTCTCTATGTGCACATATAGGGACAAAGTGGGACACACTACCACTCAAAGATGGTCGCTTTACCGGTGCATAACGGGTCACACATTTACAACATGTGACCAGTACATGTGGTTGAATTCACAGAAGCCAGCCCAGCCCCGCCCAGGCCGGTGGGTAGTTCAACGCGTCTACACAATGACACGGGACTCCTGGGTTCGAGCAGCGAGGGGCACGTCTTCCAGCCCTTTCCGGTGACATACTAGATGTGAGTAACCAAGTTGGGATTGCGCCATGGTCTCTGTAATTTGTTAGGACGAAGGGATGGACACACACCCCCCTGTTGTTAGTTGGGGGGGCAACCATACGCTATGGTGCACCGCCAGGCTGTCCTAGTTGATGTCCGTCACCGATTGGAGTCAGACTGTGAGTTGCCGGTACTGAGACACTAGCTAGTGATGGGACTACCCCTTGGAGTCTTCTGCATAGCTATGTCCGATTTTCTTAGGGGTCTGACTTTCTCCACAGCTCTGGCATTGGTGGGGATGACACCTGAAAGCTGGTCACGTCGGCGGCGACCCATTGCATTGCATTGACTTGCATTTTAGAAAAACAATGAGGTAATGGCCCCCCTGTTTACCGCTCTTGGTTTTCCACGGCACCTTGTGATATTCATGTGTATTTTCTTTCACCCACAGGACACCCGAGCTTGGTGTCCCGGTCCTGCTCTGAACATGGACTGGAGCATGTGGTAACACTAGTTTGGGTGAGTGTTACCCCAACCTTAACCGAACAGTGTGCCTGTGGTTAGTTTACCCACTCTAGTATATGCTGTTATTTTGTGCTCAACCGACACACGGTCCACTGGTCTTCTTTTTAATACTCGTGCAACTGCATTTTTATCATGGTTTTAACCTCACAACCTTATTGGTTTTCAACACTGTGGCTATCAGATATGAAACACCCCCTATGATAACCCATGATCTTGGTATGACCCATCACTGGGATAGAGTATGGGTTATGGATTGAACAGGAGAGAGGACTCAGTACCCTTCATTGACACTGCTGTGGTTACCTTTTATATATTTTAATTAGGTTACCAGACTTACATGGAGAGACTGATTCCATTTTGTGTGACATGGTAGGTAGCAGCTGAACCCACCACTTATGTGTAGATAGTTCTTCCCTTCACACTAGGTCCTGTAGAATTGCCGAGGATCACTAGGACCGCGAGGCATGAAACATGTTGACCCACAGAGATGAGCATAGCTGAGCTGAACCTTGACATCAGCAGGCTGCCACTCTTCATTTGTTTTTAGTCAGGCGGATAGCCAGCCTGAATAAAGTCATATTTTGGACTATCCAACCTGTTTTAAGAATCACTTACACCCACTCACATCTACACCACTAGGCCCCTCACACACACAGCACCATACGGCCAGGAACAAAATATCTCCGCCAAAGAGCCCCTTTATGGGAGCCCGTCGGGTATTGCAGCACCGACCCGACGAGGAGCAGGTCCATATAATGAAGCATGACACCTAGCTTGCTGGGTATGTGAGGACCCTAGTTCCGACAAGAGGAATTTCCCTCCTCTTCTTTTCTCCTTTCTCCTTCTCCCTCTCTCTTGCGTACTCCCACTACGAGGAACTGCATACTCGTTTTTTTCCTATAGCAGGAGGAAGAACTCAGGATTCAGGGATCCAAGCGTCTTTCTACACTGCTGGGCTCTGTTTCTGGCAGGCAGGCATTTATGTAGGAGTCAGGGATCCAAGCGTCTTTCTACACTACTGGGCTCCGTTTCTGGCAGGCAGGCGTTTATCTACCAAGTGCACCCTTTGGGTGTGCTCTGTTTCCACACCGCAGTAGCTGCCCAGGACGAGGCTCGCAGACGACTCCTGGTTGGTATAGCGATCGCACTATACGAGGTACTTTGGACTTAGTTCAGTTGCTGGGATCTCTGCGCTGTACCTGTGTGTGGTGCCTGGCTAGAGCGGAAGGCAGGTACTCGAGCTTCCTACATACACATAGCAGGAGCGTTTCTCTTGCATCATCACAGCGGTAACACAGAGCAGCTCAGTGGTGGAAGTGTGCATTACCACTGATTTACACGTATTGTATATTGGAAATTTCAGTGATACACACACTATTATTCATGAATGTCAAGGGCTTTCATGGTAAAGCACATGGCATATTTTCAGTGACAAGCACACTATTAACCACTGTATGTGATTTAATAATTTTCTTGTGCCATTGTAGAGACTGCACCACAGTGACAGGCACACCTATGCCACAGTGACAGACACTCCTGTCTGCTTACAAGGATCTCATTTTGTGTCTGCAAGTGCAATATATTGTATAATATTGCAGCAAAGCTGGGAACCCAATGATGAAGCATGCCACCAACTAGGTTGGTGGGTGTGGGTCCTTCTTACAAATCCACTGGATTTTTGTGCTCCAACAATTGCTACTGAGTTGGTCAAACTAACGGTTTCATTAGTGGGTCCGTCTATGTTGTTGCATTTATAATATTTTAATATACACTGTGATTGGTACGTTTTCTTAAGTATTTGTATTTTTAGTTTTAAGTACTGAGATCTGCAAGCTGTCCATGGTTCATCTATTAGTCAAATCCACCTGGATCTTAATGCAGCATTCCTTTGTCCCTCCACTAGGTTTCTCTCCAAGTCCGACAACCCCTGAACTAGATTGGGAACAGTGGAAACAAGCGTTCGAGACCTATTTGGACACTTTGGAAGGAGATTTATTCCCCCCACAAAAGAAATTTGCGATTCTCCGTCACTATTTAGGCTCAGAAGGTCAGAAATGTTTAAATCACATTCCCAAGGAAGTTGTCCTTTCTCTTGAGGGAGAAGGTGAGGAGGGAGACAGAGTTATTGATGAGTATGCGGCGGCTATCAAATACTTAGATCTGAGGTTCAAAGCTAGGAAGAACGTTATTATGGAACGACATAAGTTTTACAGAACACAAATTTCCGGAGAATCTGCTGCCAGTTATGTAGGCGCCCTAAAGATTCCGGCGGTTTTGTGTGAGTACAGATATTTTGAAGAGGAGATGGTGAGATCAATTGGTTGAGAAGACTAATAAACAAAATTCAAGAAGCGTTATTACCTAAACCAAATCTTACATTTGATAAAGCAGTTGAAATAGCCTCTAGAATTGAAAGTACTACTGTATTCATGGATCCAATTACTATATCAAATGCAAAGTCTCAGGACGTCTTAGCGGTGAAGCCGAAAAATAAGAAAGAAAAAGTCAAGGAGGAGGCAGGAAAATCAAAAGACAAAAAAAAGACAGTATTACATACAATTAGAATGTTTTAGATGCAGTCGCTCCTCTCGTCTTGGGTATGCTAATGTGTGCCCTGCCAAGGATCGCATCTGTGCCAAGTGCATGCGTAAGGGGCATTTTGCGAGAGTTTGCAGGTCAGGCAGACCTCAACCACCAAAATCAATGATGTAAGGCTTAACAAACCAGGTGACGATGATAGTTCCACGAGCAAAGAGGGAGAGGTATTAATAGTTAAGGATGCCAACTGTGCAAACTTGTATGGGGTTTTGGAAAATGATATGGCAAGGCCTTTCTGTACCTTGAACATCAACGGACTTGATGTGAAGGTCAAGGCAGACTCAGGATCACCATTTACTATGTTGAATGAAAATTAATTGCATAACAAACTCAGAAGTTGTCCTTTAAAAGACTCTAAAATGCGCCCTGTTGGGTATGCTGGGAAGTCCATAGATGTAGTAGGGGAACTTAATGCAAACTTTAAATTTCAAAATAGCAGTTCCGAGGGTGTGGAATATATTGCCAAGGATGATGCTTGTTTATTAGGCTGGCATGACCAGAAGAATCTAGGAATATTGTTAGATCCCAATAATCCCACTCAAGTGATTTTAAGGAAGGAATATTTGCCCATTTTTCCTGTCGGGGAGAAGAATTCGTGGAAGGATGAATTTCAAGAAGGTTTTCCACAGAAGTTAGGTCAATTATAGGGTTTCACACACAAGATAATAGTTAAGGAGAATGCATGCCCCGTTGTTCATAAAGTTATTAGAGTAGCTTTAGCCGTGCGTGATGAATTAAAGAAGGAGTTACATAAACTGTGTGATGAAGGTGTCATTGAACCTATGGAATGTTCAGACTGGGTTGCCCCTATTGTTTTGGCACGCAAGGCTAATGGTGCTGTTCACATGTGTATGGACTTATGCAACCTTAATAATCAGATCTGGATTGATCGTCCCTCCCTCCCCAACATCACTGAAATGGTTTCTACTTTGAAAGTGGGCAATATAGTTAGTTTATTTGATATGACTTCAGCATATCATCAACTTGATTTGCATTCTAGCTCCAGGCACCTGACTGCTTTCATAACCCCTGAAGGTTTATTCCATTTCAAGCGCAAGCAATTTGGGTTGGCTTCAGCTTCTGCTGTCTTTCAGAGAGTGGTGTGGAAATTATTCAAGGATTTGGACTGGGCCATCGCGTTTCAAGACGAAATCCTAGTACTTGGCAAGGATCAGGAACAAAATGACAGCAGAGTGCGGCAAGTGTTATCTATTATCTATCTTAAGAGAAAAGGGGTTGACACTGAGTGCGGACAAGTGCAAATTCAACTCTCTCAGCATTGATTACTTAGGGTACAAGCTGTCTGAAAAGAGAGTGGAACCAAAAGACAAATTGGTCGATGCCATTGGTCAGTTTATACCTCCCTAGAATAGGGATCAATTGGTGTACTTTTTAGGTCTGATTGAATTCTATACCAGGTTCATTTCCAAGTGTGCTGAAAAAATATTTAACATATGTAATTTACTCAAAAAGAGTGTTCAATTCATGTGATGTGAAGGGTGCAACCTAGAGTTTGAGACTATCAAGAAGGAGGGCATGTGTGCCATACCATTAAAAACATTTGACACTCAAGATGAAAGTATCACTATGAACAAAGCCAGCAAGTTAGATTTAGGTGCTGTACTTTTTCAATGTAGAAATGGCAAGGATGAAGTGGTGGCTTTTGCTTCCAAGAGCTTAAGAGGCGCTGAGCCATCGTGCTCGGTGAGAGAAAAAGAAGTTTCAACATGTTGGTGGGCATTGCAGAATTTCAAATGTATTTGTGGAGTACAAGCTTCACAATGGCAGTCGATCACAAGCCTCTAGTTCAGCTGTTTACCACCAAAAGGATGGAAAGTGCACATCAAGAATTACTAAGTGGCAACTCAGACTTCAACAATATGACTACCGTGTATGTACCTGATGTCAAGAATGTGCTGGCGGATTGAATGTCTTGTTTTCCCTATGGTGATCATCAGGAGTATGATGAGACCATGGATGATGGGAGTGTTGATGCGGAATTAGTATGTGTTCTTGCAAAACAGTGTCATGGGACCATATCTGAAAGTGAAAGGGTTGCTGCATGTGAGCTGGATGAGCAGTTGAAGGAAGCCAAGGAGGGCATTATTCAAGGTTGGGACAATGGAAACCCGTTGGGGTGAAGAGCGATGTGTACAAGCATGTTTTTGAAGAATTATCCATAGTCAATGGTTTGGTTTTCTGACCAAGTGTGTTGGATGTGCCCGAGGGAATGCGGTTTAAAATTATGACACTTGCCTATGAGGCACACAGGTATGCGAGCTATGAAAAGAAGGATACAGGAAAAATGTTGCTGGCCAGGATTGGACACATGTGTGGAACGCTATGTGTTAGATTTGGTGGTCTCTGGTTGGCACAGGTAATTACTTGTGTCAAGCAGGGACCCTCTCCTCTAGTCAGGATAAGGGGATCACCCTCTTGAAATAACCCCTGCTCACCCTCTAGGTAGCTTGGCGCGAGCAGACAAGACTTATTTTCAGAGGCGTTATAGGTTAAGCATTTGTGAACACATACAGTAACTCAGGGACAACACCACAAATGGACACCACACTAGGGTTGTATCAAAAATAGTGAATCTTTATGTAAAGGCTTAGCAAAAGACCAAATAACGTCAGAAATTATCCACAATACTTATTAGCAAAAGAGGTCTTAAACCATGCGTAATTGAGCGTTCTGTGCACTTCGCACTGTCTGTCCGGCTCTCCCGGTGATGAAACGTTCTTAGAAAGAGTCAAGCAGGCGCAGCGGACGCCCCGGTCCGGTGCGCACACCAATGCAGTGCGAGTCTCACAGTACCTTAGATTGTTGTGTCCGACACGGACGGTGCATGGGAAAACAGAAGCGTTGCAGGCAGCGATGTCCTCCTTTTACGGTGCAATCTCCGGCTCGTAGATGTCCTGGGTGCGGATCGGAGAATTCAGAGTCGCGTTGTGCGAGGGGACGGTGTCTTGTGCGGTGCGTTTGAGTTCTGGTGCGGTGTACGAGCGGTACCTTGAAAGTAGGTGCTCGGGTAATCCTTTGAGTGCGGTTTGAAGCGGACTGTACGCTGCGGTGGTGCGAGACGTACCCAGCCGCTTTACGCGCTGCAGCCTTTCCACATTAGCGGCAGGGTGTGCGGTGAGCAGTGTGGCTCGGAGGGGGAGAGAAAAGCGGGATGCGGTGCGAGGTCCTTCCTTTACGTTGCGAGCTACGGCTCGTTGGGGCCACAAAGTCGCGTTGTTCGGGCCGGACGAGTCCTTCCTTCACGTTGCGAGCTACGGCTCGTGGGTGCCACAAAGTCACGCTGTTCGGGGCGGACAGCTTGGCACCGGCTTCCCAGTGTACGCGTCGACCTTACGAGGCGCACACTTCTCTCTGCTTCAGCGCTACGGGGAGAATGGTGGTTTTCAGCAGCTCCTCTCAAGGCGGGTGTAGTCCACTGGTCCTGGGACTTCGTTCAGGGGGCAAGCTCACTTACAAGCCCTTGGAGATATTTTAAGCACAAGTTTGGAATAAAGTCTTTGTAGTCTTTTCCCCTCCTTCAGTAGCAAGGCAACCACTGCAGGCCAATCCCCCAGGACAGGGACAGTACTCCTCCTTCAGCTTTCCCGGTTCCTTCTCCTTAGGCAAAGGTTTCTTCTTGTCGAGCAGGATCTAATTTCTTGGGAGCAGGGTCCCAATACTTATACCCCTAATCCTTTGTTCTCTGAGGCCAGGGGGCCTTGCCTAGTCCAGTCCAGTTCTTGAGCACTTTGTTGGCATGACTCTGACTCTTTCTTTCAGTGCGCAGGGCAGAGACATCAGACGCTCCACAGGAGGTGGAGCCAGCATTGTTTTAAAAAGGCACAGCCCTATTCAGAGCCCAGGTGTACTACTCCCACCCATCTGGATGTTAATCTCTATATTCACCACCGGGCTGCCCCAGCCTGTCTCCTGGAATTCCCCAGCCCTGTCACTCACAGAAACCAGACAGAAGATACACATCCTAGCAGAGGCGGGCTGAAAGGGTTAGGCAAGCAAATATCTACTTTCTAAAAGTGGTATTTGCAAACACAGAATATTAAAATAAACTTTACTAAAATATTTACTTTATTATTCTGTGTTCAGGCATACTAAACTCGAATTTCTACCGTGTTCCCAGAGTCTGTTAGGATCATAGAATGTAATGATTCTAACAGCCCATTCTGGCCTATAAGAAAAGGTAGCCTTGCAATAGTGAAAAACGAAAATGGCTGTAATTCACTATTAGGACATGCCACACACATCAGGCTTGTCCTACCTTATACTTACAATGCACCCTGCCTGCCCTTGGGTCTACCATAGGGATGACTAATATGAAGTTAAGGAAAGGTTTAGGGACTGGCAAGTGGGAGCACTTGCCCAGTCAGACAGTACCAGACTGCACGCAGGCTCTGCAATGGCAGACCTTAGACATATTTTACAAGGCCGCTTCTGTGGGTGGCACAACCAGTGCTGCAAGCCCACTAGCAGCATTTGGAGTTACAAGCCCTGGGTACTCCTGGTGCACTGTACTAGGGACTGACAGTAACCCAAATAGGCCAATCATGGAATCCAATCATATATACATTTTCTACAGGGAGCACCTGCACTGTGGCACTGATTGACAGTGGCACAGTGCTCTGAGCAGCTAACACCAGCAAACCACACGAGGCACAGCAAGAAAAAGTGGAAGGCAGACTCACGCCAAGGTGCCAGGTCTAACACATGTCCCCTCCAGCTGAAATGTGGGGAGAACTACCCTACCCCAGGGAGTTCTCATCACTAAGGCGGAATAATCTGGACAGACCGTCAGCATTGGCGTGATCTGAACCAGGGCGATGTTCCACCGTGAAATCCATACCCTGTAGGGAAATGGACCACCTCAACAGCTTTGGATTCTCACCCCTCATTTGCATCAACCATCTGAGGGGCCTGTGGTCTGTCTGAACCCGGAAGTGAGTCCCAAACAGGTAGGGTCTTAGCTTCTTCAGTGCCCAGACCACAGCAAATGCCTCACGCTCAATTGCACTCCACCTCTGTTCCCGTGGAAGTAACCTCCTACTGATGAAGGCTACAGGTTGGTCGAAGACCTCCTCAGTCATCTGTGAGAGAACAGCCCCTACACCATGCTCTGAAGCATCTGTCTGCACAAGGAACTCTTTGGAGAAGTTGGGGGCAGGAGCACGGGCGCCGTGCACATGGCAGTTTTCAGGGTCTCAAAAGCTTTCTGACAGGTGTCAGTCCAAATCACTTTCTTGGGCTGCTTCTTGGAAGTCAGCTCTGTCAAGGGTGCAACAATGTTGCTATACCCCTTGACAAACCTCCTGTAATACCCAGTGAGTCCTAAGAAGGCCCTCACCTCTGTCTGGATTTTGGTGGTTTCCCAAGCCAGGATGGTTTCAATCTTGGGTTTCAGAGGCGCCACCTGGCCGCTCCCAACCTCGTGTCCCAAGTACACCACAGAACCCTGCCCGATCTGGCACTTACTCGCCTTGATCGTGAGGCATGCCTTCCACAGTGCCAACACTTCCCAGAGGTGGCGCAGGTGTTCTTCCCATGTGACACTGATTACTGCAATGTCATCAAGGTAGGCGGCACTAAACTCATCCAGTCCAACCAACACCTGGTTGACCAACCTCTGGAAGGTGTCATGGGCATTATTCATCCCAAAGGGCATAACACGGAACTGGAAATACCCATCAGGTGTGGAGAATGCTGACCTCTCTTTGGCCCCATCAGTCAAGGCGATCTGCCATTACCCAGACGTCAAGTCAAACGTGCTGAGGTACCGGGCAGCCCCTAACAGATCAATGAGCTCATAAGCTCTGGGGATGGGGTGTGCATCAGTCTTCGTGACTGAATTGAGTCCTCGGTAGTCCACACAGAACCGGAGTCCAGGTGTGGCACCCGGCGCTGCAGCCTTCAGGGCCAAGACCACTGGGCTGGCCCAATGACTGCTGGAGGACTCAATCACCCCAAGTGCAAGCATCTTTGAGACCTCCTCTTTGATGCAAGCCCTTACCCTGTTAGTTACCTTGTAAGCCTTGTGTCTCACAGGTAAGCTGTCTCTTGTATCCACATCATGGACCCAACAATCTGTGATACTAGGAACCAGGGAGAACAGGTCAGAAAACTGTCCCAGCAACTGGCGGCAGTCATTCTGTTGCTCTGGGGTCAGGGTGGGAAAGAGGTTAACTCCATCCACTGACCCATCTTGCTCTGTGGCGGCCAGGAGGTCAGGAAGAGGCTCAGTCTCCTCCTCCATCATCTGTTGCCAAGAGCATGCCCACTTCAGACCTCTCCAAGTGGGGCTTAAGGCGGTTGACATGCAGGACCCTCAAGGGGTTCCTGGGAGACCGCAAGTCCACCAAATAGGTAACAGGATTCTTGCGCTCCACAACCTCAAAGGGGCCGGTCCACTTATCCTGGAGCGCACAAGGCTCCACTGGGGCCAAGACCCACACCTTCTGTCCAGGCTGAAGCTCTACCAGAGTGGCATTCTGGTCGCACCACCGCTTCATCTCCTCCTGGCTGGCTTCCAGGTTTGCCTCAGCAAGTGCTCTGAAACGCCTAGTCTGATTCCTGAAGGCCAGCATATAGCTATATACACTCTGGGGAGGTTTCCTGGGAGATTGCTCCCAGCCTTCTTTGACCAGACTTAGAGGTCCTCTCACTGGGTGGCCATACAGGAGCGCAAAGGGGCTGAACCCTAGAGACTTCTGTGGCACTTCACGGTAAGCAAAGAGAAGGCATAGTAAGAGGCCCTCCAACTTTCGCCTCATGGGTTCTTCCAAGACCCATTATCATGCCTTTGAGGGTCCGGTTGAATCTCTCAACCAGCCCAATTCCTTGGGGGCGGTAAGGTGTGGTAAACTTGTAGGTTACACCACACTCTTGCCAAAGTGAGGTTCTGTGAGAATCGTCACGGTGTTCCGGGCATTAACGAATACGGGCAAGTAAGGTATCTATGAACCGTAAATGACGTGTTCAGTAAGTGTACGCGTTTTCACTACACTACCTGTTATGGTTCGCCTTATTTACGTGTTTCTACATCTGGACCCTTGGGTTCCATTTTAGATACGGCATCCATTTTGTTTCTTGACCTCACGTAGTCAGCGAACAGGCAACTGTCCGCATCGTGACCTTTTTAGTTCCCAAGCTTTACGGAAGAAACATATTCCTTTCATGCGTCTTTTATAACCAGGGGAAGGACACTGCTAAGGCAATTGCCTCCGATCGAAGGTGATTCTGCCCGGTCGGTCTATTGTTTCAGCCTCGCACATGCTGGGGTCAAGCCCTTTTAAGCTACGATTACGCATCCAATATTAACATCTTCCCTGCTGTCTGACTTCCTTGCAGCTGTTCTTGTCTCTTTCTTATGCCTATTTACAACTCAAGTGGAATGTACCTAATGATGAGAAGATGTGCTATTACAGTTGGAGCTGGCGATGTTAATGTCATTATGTTCCGGGGTTCTGAATACACGAAAGCGACCCTTTTGATGCCTTTTTGTGGGAACTGGGTTGTAACCTTTTGTTCACATGTTGTGCAATGGTAAAATCTTGTATAAAAGAGAGCGACTCACAAATACAATTTGAAGCAGACTCTCAGAACTACATGCTGTTGTACTTCTCGTGACTTGATGTCGCCCCACGTTGGGCGCCAACTGAAGGACTGGACTATTTAAGGCCCAGCGGTGCCAGGGAACAACACCTAAAACCTTCGTGGGATACCTGTTCTGGCGCACTAAAGACAGAGACACGGGAGACTTCCTTCGGCGTCAAAGATCAGCGTTTATTACTGCAGGGAGGCAAAAGTCACGAGAAGTACAACAGCATGTAGTTATGAGAGTCTGCTTCAAATTGTATTTGTGAGTCGCTCTCTTTTATACAAGATTTTACCATTGCACAACATGTGAACAAAAGGTTACAACCCAGTTCCCACAAAAAGGCATCAAAAGGGTCGCTTTCATGTATTCAGAACCCCGGAACATAATGACATTAACATCGCCAGCTCCAACTGTAAAAGCACATCTTCTCATCATTAGGTACATTCCACTTGAGTTGTAAATAGGCATAAGAAAGAGACAAGAACAGCTGCAAGGAAGTCAGACAGCAGGGAAGAAGTTAATATTGGATGCGTAATCGTAGCTTAAAAGGGCTTGACCCCAGCATGTGCGAGGCTGAAACAATAGACCGACCGGGCAGAATCACCTTCGATCGGAGGCAATTGCCTTAGCAGTGTCCTTCCCCTGGTTATAAAAGACGCATGAAAGGAATATGTTTCTTTCGTAAAGCTTGGGAACTAAAAAGGTCACGATGCGGACAGTTGCCTGTTCGCTGACTACGTGAGGGCAAGAAACAAAATGGATGCCGTATCTAAAATGGAACCCAAGGGTCCAGATGTAGAAACACGTAAATAAGGCGAACCATAACAGGTAGTGTAGTGAAAACGCGTACACTTACTGAACACGTCATTTACGGTTCATAGATACCTTACTTGCCCGTATTCGTTCATGCCCGGAACACCGTGACGATTCTCACAGTACCTCAAAAGGGATTTCATATACTTGGATATGAAATTGGTACCCCGGTCAGACACCACCTCTAGAGGGATGCCCACTCTGGAGAAAATTCCCATCAGCGCACATCCCACCATGGGGGCCGTCACTGTCCTCAGAGGGATGGCTTCCGGGTACCGGGTGGCATGGTCCACCAGGACCAGGATAAACCTGTTGCCCATGGCTGTCCTGAGGTCCAGTGGCCCCACAATGTCAAACCCCACTCGCTGGAATGGGGTACTGACCACAGGGAATGGCTGGAGAGGAGCCTTCTGCTTCCTCCCACTCTTTCCACTTGCCTGGCAAGTCTGACAGGTCCTGCAATGAACGCCTGAGCTCTTGCGCATTTGGGGCCAATTAAAGTGGGTGACAAGCCTTTCAAAGGTCTTGTCCTGCCCCAAATTTCCTGCCAATGGCACATCGTGAGCCAGCCCCAGTAGGAAGGCTCTGAAGCTCTGGGGTGCCACCAGCGCATAGGCTGACCCAGGCTCAGCAATCTTATGCTCCGAATCCAGGAGGTCATTCTCCCAATAAATGAAATGTGTTCCAGACTGATCACCATTGGCCTGGTCTGTAGCCTGCTGCCGCAGACCCACGAGAGAAGGACATTCTTTCTGCCCTCTGCAGAATTCCTCCCAGGAGGGGCCTCCTTCCTGCTGCCAATGGGTCAGCTCAGGCAGGTCCCCCAGTTCAGCTATCTGTTCCCCTGTAGGTTCCAGGGCATCCCCCTCAAGGTCTGCTTCCTCCTGGACCGTGGGAACTACAGGGGCCGGTTTCCCTCACCTCCTGTGTCTTCTCTCTAAGGCAGGTCCCTGGGACTCTCCCTCTGGCTCCAGGACCTCTTGAGCACCCCTACTGGCTGCCATTGACCGGGTGGTCACGCACATCCAGTCAGGCAGACCCACCATCCTCAGGTGAGTACTCTTCTCCACCTTTTCCCACCTGCTCTTGAGACACCAGGTGATGCATGACGGCTGTCACACTGGCTCCTGTATCTCTAAGAGCCCCACCTTTTGGCCATTGATGGTCACCCACTGCCCATATTTCTTAGTGTTATTGGGCAGTTGGTTCTCAGGGACCACCTTACAGTCTCCTAAAGAGACAAGGGACATTTCTACAGAACCCCACCCACCTTAGGCTTCCACCTCCTCCCCAAAGGCTACACTAGCTATCTGCCGGTGCGGGGCACCAGTGGGTGCTGGTTTACCAAACAGGTGACACTTGAGATCATTGGCAAGATTACCCAGGTCACCACACTTGTAACACCTTGGGGGCCCTCTTTGAACAGGGGACCTGTTGGGCCCTGGTCGGTTTCTGGGGTGGGGGAGGCAAAGAACCTTTCCCTTGGTTCCCTTGGGGATTACTTTGGGGCCTTCTTTGGAACTCCCTCTGTTTTCCCTTGTCCCCCCCACTCTTCTGCTGGGGACCCTGCCCACCCTTGGCGGAGTCTCCCACTTGACCCTTGTGGACCCTGGTACTGACCCAGCAGTCCCCCTCCTCAGCAAGCTTCCTAGGGTTAGTAAGCTTACTATCAATCAGGTGCTGGGGTAGCTCAGGAAAACAATTACTGAACAAGTGCTCCCATGCAACTAATTCAAGAAGCCCTTGAAAATCATCAACTTTGCTACCCTTCACCCAACCATCCAGTGCTCTGCAGAAAAAAGGTACATATTCAACATACGTACTGTTAGGAATCTTTGTGCAACCCCTGAACCTCTGTCTATATAACTCAGGAGTTAACCCATATCTGGTCATCAAAGCATCCTTCATGTGTGGATAAGAATTATGAACATCTGAGGGCAAATCTAGCAGTGTGTCCCGCCCCTCACTCAGGAACCGCCCCCACAACCCCGCTTCCCAATCTCTCTCAGGGACCCGGTAGGAAGACATGGCTACCTCATAGGGCTTGAAACACTGCCCTATGTCATCATTTTTAAAAAATTCTTTCACCACCTCCTTTGGTATGTACACCCTTGATACTACCTGCACTGGCGGTGTGCTGCCACCAGAGGGAGTAAGCTCCAAACCTTTGGCCTGCAGCTCCATCTCCCTCAACTTCATTTCATGTTCCATTTGGATTCTTTTCTCTTCCAGAGCCAGCTTTTTGCTTTCCAGCTCCAGTTGCCCATTCAATTTAAGTTTTGCCATCTCCATCTCATGTGCTCGGGTTTCTTTCCTGTCTGCCAATTCCTCCGGCGACAGGCCTCTGCCAAAACCATGGTTGTCCTCAGCCTGCTCGGTTTCCACCAAATCCTCAGGGTCTTTCCTTGACTCAATCCAGGCCCTTAGCGCCTTTTGTAGCTCTCCCTTGAGCTTGCATCCAGCATGGGGAACTTTGAACTTTTGCAGAAGCCCTTCAGCTGATTTCTGGTGTAGCTCTCTAGTCTCTCCTCTTCCCATTCAATATCTTCAATTTCAGAGGCTACAAATGCTGCCCTTTCTATGCTGTTTAGACCAGGCATGATTTTTCAAAAATGGAGATTTCCAGCAAAACAAGAATCAACAAAGTACGTGGTTGCGCTATTGGACTGCACTCACTAAGTGTTGTTCACCAATTACTGTATATGAATCACAAATGAAAATTCGAAATCCTCACCGCTGACCACCAATGTTAAATTTGGGGGTCTCTGGTTGGCACAGGTAATTACTAGTGCCAAGCAGGGAACCTCTCCTCTAGTCAGGATAAGGGGATCACCCTCTTGATATAACCC
This sequence comes from Lissotriton helveticus, assembly GCF_964261635.1. NCBI lineage: Eukaryota > Metazoa > Chordata > Amphibia > Caudata > Salamandridae > Lissotriton > Lissotriton helveticus. The sequence goes on from NC_136068.1 coordinate 1,107,918,600, forward strand.
CTGCTCACCCTCTAGGTAGCTTGGCGCGAGCAGACAAGACTTATTTTCAGAGGAGTTAAAGGTTAAGCATTTGTGAACACATACAGTAACTCAGGGACAACACCACAAATGGACATCACACTAGGGTTGCATCAAAAATAGTGAATCTTTATGTAAAGGCTTAGCAAAAGACCAAATAACGTCAGAAATTATCCACAATACTTATTAGCAAAAGAGGTCTTAAACCATGCGTAATTGAGCGTTCTGTGCACTTCGCACTGTCTGTCCGGCTCTCCCGGTGATGAAACGTTCTTAGAAAGAGTCAAGCAGGCGCAGCGGACGCCCCGGTCCGGTGCGCACACCAATGCAGTGCGAGTCTCACAGTACCTTAGATTGTTGTGTCCGACACGGACGGTGCATGGGAAAACAGAAGCGTTGCAGGCAGCGATGTCCTCCTTTTACGGTGCAATCTCCGGCTCGTAGATGTCCTGGGTGCGGATCGGAGAATTCAGAGTCGCGTTGTGCGAGGGGACGGTGTCTTGTGCGGTGCGTTTGAGTTCTGGTGCGGTGTACGAGCGGTACCTTGAAAGTAGGTGCTCGGGTAATCCTTTGAGTGCGGTTGGAAGCGGACTGTACGCTGCGGTGGTGCGAGACGTACCCAGCCGCTTTACGCGCTGCAGCCTTTCCACATTAGCGGCAGGGTGTGCGGTGAGCAGTGTGGCTCGGAGGGGGGGAGAAAAGCGGGATGCGGTGCGAGGTCCTTCCTTTACGTTGCGAGCTACGGCTCGTTGGGGCCACAAAGTCGCGTTGTTCGGGCCGGACGAGTCCTTCCTTCACGTTGCGAGCTACGGCTCGTGGGTGCCACAAAGTCACGCTGTTCGGGGCGGACAGCTTGGCACAGGCTTCCCAGTGTACGCGTCGACCTTACGAGGCGCACACTTCTCTCTGCTTCAGCGCTACGGGGAGAATGGTGGTTTTCAGCAGCTCCTCTCACGGCGGGTGTAGTCCACTGGTCCTGGGACTTCGTTCAGGGGGCAAGCTCACTTACAAGCCCTTGGAGATATTTTAAGCACAAGTTTGGAATAAAGTCTTTGTAGTCTTTTCCCCTCCTTCAGTAGCAAGGCAACCACTGCAGGCCAATCCCCCAGGACAGGGACAGTACTCCTCCTTCAGCTTTCCCGGTTCCTTCTCCTTAGGCAAAGGTTTCTTCTTGTCGAGCAGGATCTAATTTCTTGGGAGCAGGGTCCCAATACTTATACCCCTAATCCTTTGTTCTCTGAGGCCAGGGGGCCTTGCCTAGTCCAGTCCAGTTCTTGAGCACTTTGTTGGCATGACTCTGACTCTTTCTTTCAGTGCGCAGGGCAGAGACATCAGACGCTCCACAGGAGGTGGAGCCAGCATTGTTTTAAAAAGGCACAGCCCTATTCAGAGCCCAGGTGTACTACTCCCACCCATCTGGATGTTAATCTCTATATTCACCACCGGGCTGCCCCAGCCTGTCTCCTGGAATTCCCCAGCCCTGTCACTCACAGAAACCAGACAGAAGATACACATCCTAGCAGAGGCGGGCTGAAAGGGTTAGGCAAGCAAATATCTACTTTCTAAAAGTGGTATTTGCAAACACAGAATATTAAAATAAACTTTACTAAAATATTTACTTTATTATTCTGTGTTCAGGCATACTAAACTCGAATTTCTACCGTGTTCCCTGAGTCTGTTAGGATCATAGAATGTAATGATTCTAACAGCCCATTCTGGCCTATAAGAACAGGTAGCCTTGCAATAGTGAAAAACGAAAATGGCTGTAATTCACTATTAGGACATGCCACACACATCAGGCTTGTCCTACCTTATACTTACAATGCACCCTGCCTGCCCTTGGGTCTACCATAGGGATGACTAATATGAAGTTAAGGAAAGGTTTAGGGACTGGCAAGTGGGAGCACTTGCCCAGTCAGACAGTACCAGACTGCACGCAGGCTCTGCAATGGCAGACCTTAGACATATTTTACAAGGCCGCTTCTGTGGGTGGCACAACCAGTGCTGCAAGCCCACTAGCAGCATTTGGAGTTACAAGCCCTGGGTACTCCTGGTGCACTGTACTAGGGACTGACAGTAACCCAAATAGGCCAATCATGGAATCCAATCATATATACATTTTCTACAGGGAGCACCTGCACTGTGGCACTGATTGACAGTGGCACAGTGCTCTGAGCAGCTAACACCAGCAAACCACACGAGGCACAGCAAGAAAAAGTGGAAGGCAGACTCATGCCAAGGTGCCAGGTCTAACACATGTCCCCTCCAGCTGAAATGTGGGGAGAACTACCCTACCCCAGGGAGTTCTCATCACTAAGGCGGAATAATCTGGACAAACCGTCAGCATTGGCGTGATCTGAACCAGGGCGATGTTCCACCGTGAAATCCATACCCTGTAGGGAAATGGACCACCTCAACAGCTTTGGATTCTCACCCCTCATTTGCATCAACCATCTGAGGGGCCTGTGGTCTGTCTGAACCCGGAAGTGAGTCCCAAACAGGTAGGGTCTTAGCTTCTTCAGTGCCCAGACCACAGCAAATGCCTCACGCTCAATTGCACTCCACCTCTGTTCCCGTGGAAGTAACCTCCTACTGATGAAGGCTACAGGTTGGTCGAAGACCTCCTCAGTCATCTGTGAGAGAACAGCCCCTACACCATGCTCTGAAGCATCTGTCTGCACAAGGAACTCTTTGGAGAAGTTGGGGGCAGGAGCACGGGCGCCGTGCACATGGCAGTTTTCAGGGTCTCAAAAGCTTTCTGACAGGTGTCAGTCCAAATCACTTTCTTGGGCTGCTTCTTGGAAGTCAGCTCTGTCAAGGGTGCAACAATGTTGCTATACCCCTTGACAAACCTCCTGTAATACCCAGTGAGTCCTAAGAAGGCCCTCACCTCTGTCTGGATTTTGGTGGTTTCCCAAGCCAGGATGGTTTCAATCTTGGGTTTCAGAGGCGCCACCTGGCCGCTCCCAACCTCGTGTCCCAAGTACACCACAAAACCCTGCCCGATCTGGCACTTACTCGCCTTGATCGTGAGGCATGCCTTCCGCAGTGCCAACACTTCCCAGAGGTGGCGCAGGTGTTCTTCCCATGTGACACTGATTACTGCAATGTCATCAAAGTAGGCGGCACTAAACTCATCCAGTCCAACCAACACCTGGTTGACCAACCTCTGGAAGGTGTCATGGGCATTATTCATCCCAAAGGGCATAACACGGAACTGGAAATACCCATCAGGTGTGGAGAATGCTGACCTCTCTTTGGCCCCATCAGTCAAGGCGATCTGCCATTACCCAGACGTCAAGTCAAACGTGCTGAGGTACCGGGCAGCCCCTAACAGATCAATGAGCTCATAAGCTCTGGGGATGGGGTGTGCATCAGTCTTCGTGACTGAATTGAGTCCTCGGTAGTCCACACAGAACCGGAGTCCAGGTGTGGCACCCGGCGCAGCAGCCTTCGGGACCAAGACCACTGGGCTGGCCCAATGACTGCTGGAGGACTCAATCACCCCAAGTGCAAGCATCTTTGAGACCTCCTCTTTGATGCAAGCCCTTACCCTGTTAGTTACCTTGTAAGCCTTGTGTCTCACAGGTAAGCTGTCTCTTGTATCCACATCATGGACCCACCAATCTGTGATACTAGGAACCAGGGAGAACAGGTCAGAAAACTGTCCCAGCAACTGGCGGCAGTCATTCTGTTGCTCTGGGGTCAGGGTGGGAAAGAGGTTAACTCCATCCACTGACCCATCTTGCTCTGTGGCGGCCAGGAGGTCAGGAAGAGGCTCAGTCTCCTCCTCCATCATCTGTTGCCAAGAGCATGCCCACTTCAGACCTCTCCAAGTGGGGCTTAAGGCGGTTGACATGCAGGACCCTCAAGGGGTTCCTGGGAGACCGCAAGTCCACCAAATAGGTAACAGGACTCTTGCGCTCCACAACCTCAAAGGGGCCGGTCCACTTATCCTGGAGCGCACAAGGCTCCACTGGGGCCAAGACCCACACCTTCTGTCCAGGCTGAAGCTCTACCAGAGTGGCATTCTGGTCGCACCACCGCTTCATCTCCTCCTGGCTGGCTTCCAGGTTTGCCTCAGCAAGTGCTCTGAAACGCCTAGTCTGATTCCTGAAGGCCAGCATATAGCTATATACACTCTGGGGAGGTTTCCTGGGAGATTGCTCCCAGCCTTCTTTGACCAGACTTAGAGGTCCTCTCACTGGGTGGCCATACAGGAGCTCAAAGGGGCTGAACCCTAGAGACTTCTGTGGCACTTCACGGTAAGCAAAGAGAAGGCATAGTAAGAGGACGTCCAACTTTCGCCTCATGGGTTCTTCCAAGACCCATTATCATGCCTTTGAGGGTCCGGTTGAATCTCTCAACCAGCCCAATTCCTTGGGGGCGGTAAGGTGTGGTAAACTTGTAGGTTACACCACACTCTTGCCAAAGTGAGGTTCTGTGAGAATCGTCACGGTGTTCCGGGCATTAACGAATACGGGCAAGTAAGGTATCTATGAACCGTAAATGACGTGTTCAGTAAGTGTACGCGTTTTCACTACACTACCTGTTATGGTTCGCCTTATTTACGTGTTTCTACATCTGGACCCTTGGGTTCCATTTTAGATACGGCATCCATTTTGTTTCTTGCCCTCACGTAGTCAGCGAACAGGCAACTGTCCGCATCGTGACCTTTTTAGTTCCCAAGCTTTACGGAAGAAACATATTCCTTTCATGCGTCTTTCATAACCAGGGGAAGGACACTGCTAAGGCAATTGCCTCCGATCGAAGGTGATTCTGCCCGGTCGGTCTATTGTTTCAGCCTCGCACATGCTGGGGTCAAGCCCTTTTAAGCTACGATTACGCATCCAATATTAACTTCTTCCCTGCTGTCTGACTTCCTTGCAGCTGTTCTTGTCTCTTTCTTATGCCTATTTACAACTCAAGTGGAATGTACCTAATGATGAGAAGATGTGCTATTACAGTTGGAGCTGGCGATGTTAATGTCATTATGTTCCGGGGTTCTGAATACACGAAAGCGACCCTTTTGATGCCTTTTTGTGGGAACTGGGTTGTAACCTTTTGTTCACATGTTGTGCAATGGTAAAATCTTGTATAAAAGAGAGCGACTCACAAATACAATTTGAAGCAGACTCTCAGAACTACATGCTGTTGTACTTCTCGTGACTTGATGTCGCCCCACGTTGGGCGCCAACTGAAGGACTGGACTATTTAAGGCCCAGCGGTGCCAGGGAACAACACCTAAAACCTTCGTGGGATACCTGTTCTGGCGCAATAAAGACAGAGACACGGGAGACTTCCTTCGGCGTCAAAGATCAGCGTTTATTACTGCAGGGAGGCAAAAGTCACGAGAAGTACAACAGCATGTAGTTATGAGAGTCTGCTTCAAATTGAATTTGTGAGTCGCTCTCTTTTATACAAGATTTTACCATTGCACAACATGTGAACAAAAGGTTACAACCCAGTTCCCACAAAAAGGCATCAAAAGGGTCGCTTTCATGTATTCAGAACCCCGGAACATAATGACATTAACATCGCCAGCTCCAACTGTAAAAGCACATCTTCTCATCATTAGGTACATTCCACTTGAGTTGTAAATAGGCATAAGAAAGAGACAAGAACAGCTGCAAGGAAGTCAGACAGCAGGGAAGAAGTTAATATTGGATGCGTAATCGTAGCTTAAAAGGGCTTGACCCCAGCATGTGCGAGGCTGAAACAATAGACCGACCGGGCAGAATCACCTTCGATCGGAGGCAATTGCCTTAGCAGTGTCCTTCCCCTGGTTATAAAAGACGCATGAAAGGAATATGTTTCTTCCGTAAAGCTTGGGAACTAAAAAGGTCACGATGCGGACAGTTGCCTGTTCGCTGACTACGTGAGGGCAAGAAACAAAATGGATGCCGTATCTAAAATGGAACCCAAGGGTCCAGATGTAGAAACACGTAAATAAGGCGAACCATAACAGGTAGTGTAGTGAAAACGCGTACACTTACTGAACACGTCATTTACGATTCATAGATACCTTACTTGCCCGTATTCGTTCATGCCCGGAACACCGTGACGATTCTCACAGAACCTCAAAAGGGATTTCATATACTTGGATATGAAATTGGTACCCCGGTCAGACACCACCTCTAGAGGGATGCCCACTCTGGAGAAAATTCCCATCAGCGCACATCCCACCATGGGGGCCGTCACTGTCCTCAGAGGGATGGCTTCCTGGGTACCGGGTGGCATGGTCCACCAGGACCAGGATAAACCTGTTGCCCATGGCTGTCCTGAGGTCCAGTGGCCCCACAATGTCAAACCCCACTCGCTGGAATGGGGTACTGACCACAGGGAATGGCTGGAGAGGAGCCTTCTGCTTCCTCCCACTCTTTCCACTTGCCTGGCAAGTCTGACAGGTCCTGCAATGAACGCCTGAGCTCTTGCGCATTTGGGGCCAATTAAAGTGGGTGACAAGCCTTTCAAAGGTCTTGTCCTGCCCCAAATTTCCTGCCAATGGCACATCGTGAGCCAGCCCCAGTAGGAAGGCTCTGAAGCTCTGGGGTGCCACCAGCGCATAGGCTGACCCAGGCTCAGCAATCTTATGCTCCGAATCCAGGAGGTCATTCTCCCAATAAATGAAATGTGTTCCAGACTGATCACCATTGGCCTGGTCTGTAGCCTGCTGCCGCAGACCCACGAGAGAAGGACATTCTTTCTGCCCTCTGCAGAATTCCTCCCAGGAGGGGCCTCCTTCCTGCTGCCAATGGGTCAGCTCAGGCAGGTCCCCCAGTTCAGCTATCTGTTCCCCTGTAGGTTCCAGGGCATCCCCCTCAAGGTCTGCTTCCTCCTGGACCGTGGGAACTACAGGGGCCGGTTTCCCTCACCTCCTGTGTCTTCTCTCTAAGGCAGGTCCCTGGGCCTCTCCCTCTGGCTCCAGGACCTCTTGAGCACCCCTACTGGCTGCCATTGACCGGGTGGTCACGCACATCCAGTCAGGCAGACCCACCATCCTCAGGTGAGTACTCTTCTCCACCTTTTCCCACCTGCTCTTGAGACACCAGGTGATGCATGACGGCTGTCACACTGGCTCCTGTATCTCTAAGAGCCCCACCTTTTGGCCATTGATGGTCACCCACTGCCCATATTTCTTAGTGTTATTGGGCAGTTGGTTCTCAGGGACCACCTTACAGTCTCCTAAAGAGACAAGGGACATTTCTACAGAACCCCACCCACCTTAGGCTTCCACCTCCTGCCCAAAGGCTACACTAGCTATCTGCCGGTGCGGGGCACCAGTGGGTGCTGGTTTACCAAACAGGTGACACTTGAGATCATTGGCAAGATTACCCAGGTCACCACACTTGTAACACCTTGGGGGCCCTCTTTGAACAGGGGACCTGTTGGGCCCTGGTCGGTTTCTGGGGTGGGGGAGGCAAAGAACCTTTCCCTTGGTTCCCTTGGGGATTACTTTGGGGCCTTCTTTGGAACTCCCTCTGTTTTCCCTTGTCCCCCCCACTCTTCTGCTGGGGACTCTGCCCACCCTTGGCGGAGTCTCCCACTTGACCCTTGTGGACCCTGGTACTGACCCAGCAGTCCCCCTCCTCAGCAAGCTTCCTAGGGTTAGTAAGCTTACTATCAATCAGGTGCTGGGGTAGCTCAGGAAAACAATTACTGAACAAGTGCTCCCATGCAACTAATTCAAGAAGCCCTTGAAAATCATCAACTTTGCTACCCTTCACCCAACCATCCAGTGCTCTGCAGAAAAAAGGTACATATTCAACATACGTACTGTTAGGAATCTTTGTGCAACCCCTGAACCTCTGTCTATATAACTCAGGAGTTAACCCATATCTGGTCATCAAAGCATCCTTCATGTGTGGATAAGAATTATGAACATCTGAGGGCAAATCTAGCAGTGTGTCCCGCCCCTCACTCAGGAACCGCCCCCACAACCCCGCTTCCCAATCTCTCTCAGGGACTCGGTAGGAAGACATGGCTACCTCATAGGCCTTGAAACACTGCCCTATGTCATCATTTTTAAAAAATTCTTTCACCACCTCCTTTGGTATGTACACCCTTGATACTACCTGCACTGGCGGTGTGCTGCCACCAGAGGGAGTAAGCTCCAAACCTTTGGCCTGCAGCTCCATCTCCCTCAACTTCATTTCATGTTCCATTTGGATTCTTTTCTCTTCCAGAGCCAGCTTTTTGCTTTCCAGCTCCAGTTGCCCATTCAATTTAAGTTTTGCCATCTCCATCTCATGTGCTCGGGTTTCTTTCCTGTCTGCCAATTCCTCCGGCGACAGGCCTCTGCCAAAACCATGGTTGTCCTCAGCCTGCTCGGTTTCCACCAAATCCTCAGGGTCTTTCCTTGACTCAATCCAGGCCCTTAGCGCCTTTTGTAGCTCTCCCTTGAGCTTGCATCCAGCATGGGGAACTTTGAACTTTTGCAGAAGCCCTTCAGCTGATTTCTGGTGTAGCTCTCTAGTCTCTCCTCTTCCCATTCAATATCTTCAATTTCAGAGGCTACAAATGCTGCCCTTTCTATGCTGTTTAGACCAGGCATGATTTTTCAAAAATGGAGATTTCCAGCAAAACAAGAATCAACAAAGTACGTGGTTGCGCTATTGGACTGCACTCACTAAGTGTTGTTCACCAATTACTGTATATGAATCACAAATGAAAATTCGAAATCCTCACCGCTGACCACCAATGTTAAATTTGGGGGTCTCTGGTTGGCACAGGTAATTACTAGTGCCAAGCAGGGAACCTCTCCTCTAGTCAGGATAAGGGGATCACCCTCTTGATATAACCCCTGCTCACCCTCTAGGTAGCTTGGCGCGAGCAGACAAGACTTATTTTCAGAGGAGTTAAAGGTTAAGCATTTGTGAACACATACAGTAACTCAGGGACAACACCACAAATGGACATCACACTAGGGTTGCATCAAAAATAGTGAATCTTTATGTAAAGGCTTAGCACAAGACCAAATAACGTCAGAAATATTCCACAATACTTATTAGCAAAAGAGTTCTTAAACCATGAGTAATTGAATGTTCTGTGCGCTTCGCACTGTCTGTCCGGCTCTCCCGGTGATGAAACGTACTTAGAAAGAGTCAAGGAGGCGCAGCGGACGCTCCGGTCCGGTGCACACAGCAATGCAGTGCGAGTCTCACAGTACCTTAGATTGTTATGTCCGACGCGGACAATGCTTGGGAAAACAGAAGCGTTGCAGGCAGCGATGTCCTCCTTTTACGGTGCAATCTCCGGCTCGTAGATGTCCTGGGTGCGGATCGGAGAATTCAGAGTCGCGTTGTGCGAGGGGACGGTGTCTTGTGCGGTGCGTTTGAGTTCTGGTGCGGTGTACGAGCGGTACCTTGAAAGTAGGTTCTCGGGTAATCCTTTGAGCGCGGTTTGAAGCGGACTCTACGCTGCGGTGGTGCGAGGCGTAACCAGCCGCTCTACGCACTGCAGCCTTTCCACATCAGCCGCAGGGTGCGCGATGAGCAATGCGGCTTGGAGGGGGGGAGAAAAGCGGGATGCGGTACGAGGTCCTTCCTTTACGTTGCGAGCTACGGATTGTTGGGGCCACAAAGTCACGTTGTTCGGGCCGGACGAGTCCTTCCTTCACGTTGCGAGCTATGGCTCGTGGGGCCACAAAGTCGCGTTGTTCGGGGCTGACAGCTTGGCACGGGCTTCCCAGTGCACGGGTCAACCTTACGAGGTGCACACTTCTCTCTGCTTCAGCGCTACGGGGAGAACAGCGGTTTTCAGCAGCTCCTCTCAAGGCGGGTGAAGTTCACTGGTCCTGGGACTTCGTTCAGGGGGCAAGCTCACTTACAATCCCTTGGAGATCTTTTAAGCACAAGTTTGGAATAAAGTATTTGTAGTCTTTTCCCCTCCTTCAGTAGCAAGGCAACCACTGCAGGCCAATCCCCCAGGACAGGGACAGTACTCCTCCTTCAGCTTTCCCGTTTCCTTCTCCTCAGGCAGAGGTTTCTTCTTGTCGTGCAGGATCTAATTTCTTGGGAGCAGGGTCCCTATACTTATACCCCTAATCCTTTGTTCTCTGAGACCAGGGAGCCTTTGCCTAGTCCAGTCCAGTTCTTGAGCACTTTGTTGACATGACTATGACTCTTTCTTTCAGTGCGCAGGGCAGAGACATCAGATGCTCCACAGGATGTGGAGACAGCATTGTGGTGGAAAGGCACAGCCCTATTCAGAGCCCAGGTGTACTCCTCCCACCCATCTGGATGTAAATCTCTCTATTCACCACCGGGCTGCCCCAGTCTGTCTCCTGGAATTCCCCAGCCCTGTCGCTCACAGAAACCAGACAGCAGATACACATCCTAGCAGAGGAGGGCTGAAATGGTTAGGCAAGCAAATACCTACTTTCTAAAAGTGGTATTTGCAAACACAGAATATTAAAATAAACTTTACTAATGATGTACTTTATTATTCTGAGTTCAGGCATACTAAACTTGAATTTCTACCATGTTCCCTGAGACTGTTAGGATCATAGGATGTAATGATTCTAACAGCCCATTCTGGCCTATGAGAACAGGTAGCCTTGCAATAGTGAAAAATGAAAATGGTGTAATTCACTATTAGGACATGCCACACACATCAGGCTTGTCCTACCTTATACTTACAATGCACCCTGCCCTTGGGCCTACCGTAGGGGTGACTAATATGAAGTTAAGGGAAGGTTTAGGGACTTACAAGTGGTTTCACTTGCCCAGACAGCATGACAGTACCACACTGCGTGCAGGCTCTGCAATGGCAGACCTTAGACACATTTTACAAGGCCGCTTCTGTGGGTGGCACAACCAGTGCTGCAAGCCCACTAGCAGCATTTGGAGTTACAAGCCCTGGGCACTCCTGGTGCACTGTACTAGGGACTGACAGTAACCCAAATAAGCCAATTATGGAATCCAATCATATATACATTTTCTTCAGAGAGCACCTGCACTGTGGCACTGATTGGCCGTGGCACAGTGCTCTGAGCAGCTAACACCAGCAAAACACATGAGGCACAGCAACAAAAAATGGAAGGGAGACTCACGCCAAGGTGCCAGGTCTTACACTATGTAAGTGATTGCATTAGTTGCGTTATTAGTTATAAATCTCAAGTTACAGTTCCCAGTCCGGTGGAAGCAGTGGAAGTTCCCTCTAAGGCTTGGAGCAAAATAGCATTTGATCTTATAGGCCCCTGTAGTAAGTAATAATGTCCACAGTCTTCTTGATTCAAAGAAGGAGTTTATTCCAAAGAAGTTCACCCACGAATAATGTGTCCTCTCAGGCCGGAGTTCACTCAGTAACTGAAGTCACTGAGCGAACCTCGAGCCAGGAACACTCAAAGACATTCAAAGGAAGACATCTCTTAAAGGGACATAGAATAACAATCACAAAGCAATTCATTACATAACAATCTATCACATCACCTTCCCCCCTATCAGAATAAAACAAAAAAAAACAATTCCCTAATATCTAACAAAATCATTAAACCTAACAGGGGCTTTTATTACTCTACCATTCCTGTTGAAAGAAACAGAAGTAGAAGGTTGAATGTAAGTAGCAGCATGTGAACTCAAGGAAGAGGAAGGTTGAATGGAAACGGAGGTATCAGAAATGGAAGTATTCACTTTCCTCCCACCAGTACTAGGTGCTAACCAGTGGGACCAACCACAGTTATCCTCGACCCCTCTGTCCTTGTGTCTGTTAACCACTAATGCTTGATTTTCAGACATCTTAACCACCTGCCTCACAGTCCACCAACCCTTCTCTCCCAAGAAGACTGCACCTTTACTAATTTTAACAACTTGCACAGGTCTAGAAAAAACAGTTTCCTTTTGAAACCCTAAAAGGTTTCTTTATCATCACCCAATCCCCGACCGCAACACCTGGTGAAACAGAGGCCCTTTTTCTATCAAATTTTTTTTTCATGACCTCTTGTTTTTGTCTGACCACTTCAGCTAGTTTTCCATTTTCTCTCACCGCTCCCATACCAGAACATTTATTGTCTAACCAAGTAGGAAATAGTGACGAATTTACCTTCATTCCTCTAAGCAACTCAAAAGGGGTAACTCCTGTAGTACAATGTGGAGACGTGGTATTATTCCAAACTTTCTCCTCAACAAAGGTCCCTACCTCCAAACCAGAAGCCACAGCCATTTGTATACCCTCTTTCATCACTTTGTTGCCACGCTCCACCAGACCATTAGAAGCAGGAGAATAGAGCGCCACCCTGAGTTGTTTGACATCTTGAGACTTCAAGAATGTACACATTTTCTCCAAAACAAAGTGAGTTCCATTGTCCGTCACCAAAAATTTAGAAGCCCCCTCCAACCTGAAGAGCTTCCTCAAAAATATAATTGTGTTATCCGGATTCGGAGCATCCACAAATTTGTAATATAACCACTTCTAAAAGTAGTCCACCGCCAAAATCAAACATTTCATATAATCAGGCAAGATATTATAAGGTCCAGAGAAGTCCAAACCTACTTTTTCCCAAGCAGCATCTGGAAAAACAGTGGGATGTAAAGGTTCACTAGGTAATTTCCAGTGCTTATCCGAAAGCAAACACTCATCACAATTATTCACTACTGACCTTACCTGTGAATCCAAACCAGGCCACCAGTAATACAATTTTATCCTCATACAGGTCTTAGACACTCCTAAATGACCAATATGAGCCAACCTACTAATCTCTTTCTTTAACCCCTTCAGCGCTAATGACAAGGGTAACTCGTCATGGACTTTCCATTGATTTCAATGGAAAGTCAATGGAGCTCATCGAACACCCTTAGCAGCCAAGTGGTTAACTCAACTGGGAAACTACTTTGTCCCCTCGTAGAAGGACGTTGCTGTTTACAGACAACTCCTTCGCCACTTGAGACATAGTTCTTAGATCACCCGACAAATTCCACACATCCGGACAACTCCCCGACGCAAACTTCAAGGCCTTAGACAAAGTTAAATCCTTCTTACTTGCACTTAACCAATCATTTTCTGAAACTGAAAGCTTAAATTCATCAGTGGCATCACACATTCCACATCATCTTCCACCAAAACGTTACCTTCATCCTTATCCAGTGACATCCTAGACAAACAATCCGCCCGGAAATTTCTTCCTCCAGAAATATGTCTTAACTCAAAATTGTACTCCTGTAGTTTCGAAACCAACCTTGTCAATCTAGGAGATAAATTATTACTTCCAGACACCTTACTAAAAATGAAAGAGAGAGGCTTGTGATCTGACAACATGATAACCCTTCTGCCCCAGACATACATTTTAAACTTCTGCGCTCCCCACACACAGGCTAGAGCCTCCCGCTCTATGGTGCTATAACGTTTCTCATACTCCTTTAATGACCTTGAAGCAAATGCAACCGTTATCTCAACCCCATGCACCTCTTGACTCAACACTGCACCTAATCCACTCATACTTGCGTCCACAGCGATCGTAGAAACACAATCATCACGAAATGCATGCAGGGGATGAGCTGCTATAATCAACTCTTTAACTTTCTCAAAAATCCCCTCCAAATCAGTAGACCATATAAATCTTTGGCCCTTCTCTAACAGCGCTCTAAGAGGTTCCACCACTTGCTCGTAGTTACTCACAAATCTAGCATAATATTCCGCTAGCCCTAGAAAAGAGCGCAGAGAATCCTTATCCATGGGAGCTTTTGCCTCCTTCAAGGCCTTAGTTACTGAAAACTTTGGTTTAATACCAGCCTGCGATATGGTGTGTCCTAGATATTCTAGTTCTTGTACTCCAAATTTAAACTTATCCTCTCTAATGGTCATTCCACGCTCCCCTAACAAAGAGAGAACTTTTCTCAATAACACATTATGCTCATCCAGGCTATCTGCAAAAATTAGGATATCATCCAGATAAGCCTGGACCCCCTTCAAATCTTTAAATATAGTATCCATCAACCTCTGGAATACACTGGCCGCTGACACCAACCCGAAGGGAAGTCTTAAAAATTTGAACGCCCCAAACGGAGTGACAAAAGTGGTCAATTCCTGAGAGTCTTTGGTCAACGGAACCTGATGGTACGCGGATTTCAGGTCTATCAAAGAGAACCATTTTGATCCCCCAAAATTTGCCAATAACTCCTGAATTTTAGGACAGGGATGACAATCCACCTTAATGTTCTTATTTAAACCCCTGAGGTCCGCACACAACCTAATTTTGTTATTTTGTTTTTCGTGCGACGACAATCGGGGTGACCATTGAGATGATTCTGTTGTTTGAATAATCTTCTGTTCACACAAATCATCTAGCATTTTCTTCAGCTCAGACCTTACACTTAAAGGGACATTATGAACCTTTTGAGCTATAGGTGAAGCATTGGGAAGAAGTCTGATTTTATGCTCCACTCCCTTTACTAGGCCTACCTTGCTGCTAAAAACCCGTTTAAATTCTTTAATTAAATCATCGCGATCAATCATCATCTCCTTAATGTTACAAATAGGTTAACTCTCTAACCCTAATTGGATTTTTATCTCCTGGAACTAAATACAACCCCATTCTGGCAAGGTCCTTCCACCCCACAATATTTTTACCTTTTATTTGCATGTATATTTTTGTACATATGGACCTTTCCAAGACTTCCACAGAACCCATAAAGAATCCAAGCATATCAATATCTTTTTCCCAAAAGCTTTAGGGTTCACATCAGTTTCTGAAAGCACCATTTCCTTGCCCCACTTCTCAAAGAATGTAGAATCCCGAAGGATCGTGATGGGCGATCCAGAATCTGCCATCACTTGTAGTTGGACTCCGTCGATAATTGCAGAACATAAAGGAACTTTAATTTCCTCTTCTTCCATGTCCAAAGATAAAAGTAGATTGTCCATGGGCTCAGCACAATCATCCCAATCCACATTGTTAATTTGAATACTCTTTTTTTTAAATCTAAACACTTTTTGAAAATGTCCCACTCTTTTACACACAGAACAATGTTTACCCAAAGCAGGACAGCCTTTAAAATTACCAATATGGAACTTTGAACCGCATCTGAAACAAAAATTTTGGGCTTTACTCTGATAGCTTTTTGTTTTGTCTTTGTTACCCACAGCATACAAACCTTCTTCCTCACCACCATCTGACACTAGATTAACCTTGGAATTTACATCAGAGGACATTGCTTTAGTGGATAACACTGACCTTTCAATGCTTAACACAAGGTCAATTACCTCCGATAAAGAGGGATTTTTACAGCTAAGGATTCTTTCTTTAATTTTAGTGGAAGCACAGTTAAACACCAATTGGTCTCTAATATAATTATCTAAGAGAGGACCAAAATCGCAAGAAATAGCCAAAACTCCTAAAGCAGCCACGTACTCCTCTATCTTCTCATCCTCCTTTTGCTTTCTTTTGTAAAAATTATGCCTTTCAAGCATAATATTCGGAGACTTATCAAATTGTTTTTTTAATCTAGCTAACGTTTCAAGATACACATTCCACTGCCTGTCCCCAGATTGGCCTACAGGAGGAGGAATAGGAGTAAGACTATTAAAAATACGTTGTGCTAGTAGACCTAAACTGCCAAATAATAATGCAAATTTGCGAGGTGGAGTATAATCAATGGCATCAATAGCTACAAAATGATTCTGAAATAAACCTAACCATTCTGACCATAAAAGATTTGGTTTACCAGGTTTATCCAGAAATGGTGGAGGCTGAGTAATCTCTTTATTAGAAGACATGGCAGTCTTGTACAGTCCCCTTTTAACTAGTTAATTCAAAACAGAAAGTCCCATCTGAATCAAACAAAACAAAGAATACTTGTAGTGACAATTGATCCAAGCGTCGATGGAGTCAAATAAAAGCTGTTTTGAGAGTAAGCAAAGAATCAAAGTTACCTTGAGCGGTTGATAACAAAATCCCCCCAAAAAATAAATTAGAACTGCCCAGTTTTCTTTTGACAAGGAACGAGCTCTGTGTGCCCAGTTCACAACACACTCAGATACTGACTTCCTGAAACGAACAGACGGAAGGCTCACGGCATGAAAATCCAATTAGAGGCTGCGAGTGTCTTGCCACAGCGTCCTGCGTCACACGTTTCCCAGAATTCGTCGCAAGTTTCCCAGAATTCCTTGTAGAGATCAACGTTATAGGACTTGACGGCAGCAATGGAATCCGCAAGCTTCCGCGATCTCGAAGCAGAGGAGCACACCGACAGAACGTGCCGGTAAGAAAACGTTGAATACTCCTTTCAAACAAACACAAAGTCCAAATCTCAATTATAGAGCTTCTTCGTGCCAAAAAAAAAAATGCCTCGAAAATTAAAGAGGACACGAACATCCAAAGGAGCGTAGACCGTACAATCTCGTCAGCAACGCTCAACTTTAGAATCTCATCCAAAGATTAATTACACTCATTAACGAGTTATGTTACACAAGCAGCGACACCTGCACACATAATCCTACCGTAATCCGACAATTCCAAATGAAAAACAAGAAATTGCCAATACTGCCGTAGAAAAAGGTGATTTATGCCAGCTTGATTTAGTAACCAATTATTATTTTTTTTTTCTCGTTAGAGTTAAAAAAATTTAATTCAGCGTGGGTTGGTGGGTGAACAATAATCCCAATCGTCGCCAATCTGGAGCAATGGCCTGGTGGAAAGGTTCAATAGACTTCTAAAGGACAATATTCAGTTATCTAAAGTGAATAAATTGAATTGTAAGGCTAAGTTAAGGAAATTATTGTGGGCCGTTTGCACCACTCCCAACTCTGATACAGGGGTGTCACTTTTCGAATTATTGAGAGGTTGAGTTCCTGCGTCTAAAATGATAGGACAGTGGATGGGAGAATTTTCTGTTTCCAAGGACAGGTTGGAGGGAAACATCCTTTACAATGCAACTTTTACCGCGCAGTGCCTTTACGACGCAACTTTTACAACGCAAACCATTACAACGCATTGCGCTGGGGGGCGCTCTAGGATAGGGAATAAGTTTAATTTACTGTCCAACACCTTCCCTATTGTCCACGGGGACTGGAGTTGGAATAGTAAATTAAACTATTCACTATCCAGCACCCCAAAGCGCTATGCGTTGTAAAGGTATGCAATGTAAAAACCGCGTTGTAAAGGCATGCGATGTAAAAGTATGGGTTGAAATGTCATACATCCCAGGTTGGATGATGTAGGAAGGAAAGGAGTGCAAGCACAGAACAAGTATGTTGGAAAATGTGGACAAGTGTCAAAGCTAAAGGTGGGTGATTTTGTGAGAACAAATATTCCTAGAGTTATCGCAAAATGGCTTTCTAAATTTTTGTCACCCAAGAGAGTGGTGATGGTGAAGAGGTGTGTGGTCGAATTAGAGGATTGCAAGTGGTGAAATAAGGACAAACTGGCCATTGCCCATGATGTTGCTGGACGTCACAGGGTTGAGCTGAGTGATGGCGCAAAGTGTGCTGGAACTGAAAATAAAGGTGTGAGCAAGAAGGTGTCTATTAGAAGAAAGAATCTTCCCAGTAAATTACAAGATTTTATCCTGGGGTAGTTCTGGGTGAGTTCCATCATTGTACATAGTTATCATTGTTTCTCAGTGGTATCCAACCATTGTGGAAAGTGTTAAATGTATTGCTTACTTTTATTCCATACCTGCAAACACCTTGCACTGCCATGCTTCGTGTTGAAATGTTATATGTTATGTGTTATAAGGGGAAGGATATGTTGGGTCTCTGCATTCTTCTTGAGTGTGGAGGTTCCTAAGGGAAATAAAATGCGGGGCAGTATTCGGTGAGGCGGCGGTTGGATGAAGGGAAGGAGCTGGAGCTGTCATGTCCTGAAATCTTTGTACTACTTATATTATATAATAAAACAGTTGTATTTACTGATTCCTTTGAGTCGGGTAATTTTTTTTTTCAGAAACAAACTCTCACTTTGAGCAGTACCGGTGGATAACTTTACATTTGGCAGAAGAAGATCCCTCGGAACAGCTGAACTATTGTTCTCCGTATTCGCGACAGAGTGAAAACTCTATCTGCCAACTTGTAAATCAGGCTCCCTATCTATCAGACTCAGCATATTTTATCAAGTACATGGAGGGCGGGGTCCACCAAGGGTGCTACAGAGGTGAGAAATACAGGGATGTGAGAATAATATATTGATTAATGAAGCACACCATTCATCACACAGGGATTTCTTGACGCTAAAGACGGCCAAAGGTCAAGAAGATGACTTAGCACAGCATCCTGTATCATCTTTCTAAAGGCTCGAATATTTCTAATTTTTCACAGTTCAGTGGTATGTCGTTCCTCAATTTGGCACCCAGGAGGCAGAAGGAGCATCCACTCTGCCACAACAAACCTGTTCCATCCTTGGCTGCTTTAGGACTAGACTATTTCTCGATCACAGATACATCTGAGGATGATATTTTTGCAAGAGTCACACAAGCCCAAATCTCTCAAGTTCATAAAATATTTTATGAGACAATCAAAGAATTTTAAAGTGAACTCTGTATTCAAATGCTAGCCAGTGAATGTTTTTCCTTATGGCTGAGGTCTGATTAATCGTTTGCATCTTAAAGAAAGTGAGAACTGCTACATTCGACACTCCTTAAACGCTTGCAGTGTGGTTGGTTGGAATGCCCATGTAGAGGCATTTACAATGCTCTGTTCTAGACTAAATGAATGAGGCAACGACTGTCGCTCTGGTTTCAAAATAAGGAATGCAGGGGCATATTACCAACAACTAGCGATAATTTTTGTCTCTAACTTGTTTAGAGACAAAAATTATCGCCGCACATCAGCGATTTTTATCGCAGATAAACCTTGCTATTAGCAAGGTTTATCGCAAATGCGATAAAAAACGGCCGCAATGCATGAATATCGCTGAAAAGTCAGCGATATTCATGCATTATCGAGCAAATGCTCTTAGCCATGTTATCCACCTCCCATTGGATAACATGGTGAAGAACTGCTCAGGGCAGGTGTTAGCTTTTGGAGATATTCGCGCTTAGCGCGAATATCTCCAAAAGTTGGTAATAGGAGATAGCGATGTTAGCGACTGTTTCCAGTTGCTAACATCTTGGCACGCCCACTTTGCATGTCATTAGTGATAAATATCACTGACATGCAAAGCGGGGCCCAAGATGGTCGCTATCTCCTATTAGCTGTCACTAACTGGTGTTAGCGACAGCTTGGTAATAGGGAGATAATTTTATCTCCGCTTTCTTGGCTTTTAAAGCCAAAAAAGCGGAGATAAACCCCTTGATAATATACCCCGAAGCGCTTTCCTTGACCATCATAATAAGTGAAAAAAATCTGCTCTCAAACAGTTTATATTGCTGTTTAAATGCCTGGCTTTAATCTAAAATTAATCCTAATGATTTAATTTTAGATGCAGGAGTGGGTGTCTCACTTTTGCATGATGCCCATAAGTTATTAAAAGAAGCAGATTTTGTTACTGAGCAAAGGTAGTACTCAGTTCTCAGTCTTAAACTTAAGGAAATTGTGGCCCATCCAATGTTGGAATGCCAGCAAGCAGTCACTCAAGTTGTCTGTAAAGCTCCGAACATATTCATCCAGCCAGGTGATTTTTTTTTTTTCATTTTCATGATGGCCACGTGTTCTGTTTAAATTTTACGGCATGTTGTGAAATAACGGTTTGCATCTGGTGGTTCGTATTTAGGTTCAGTTCAGTTAGTTCGCACTTAGCAGTCTACGGATAAGGTCACGCTGTCAGCGATGGTGTAAGCAGTAATAGATTTTAAAAACTTAAGTACGGTGAGTTTGTTGTTTGGTGGGTTTGGGGATATGGAGGGTGAATAATTCACATGCATCTCAGTTCAAGTATTTGCGCATGCAGGGAGGGTGAAGCACGGGTTTTTGTTTTCATTTAGAACATTTTGGCCCAGATGTAGGTAAAAAATATTTACCGATTCTTAATTACCGAATTTTACCGATTCGGTAATTAAGAATCGGTAAATATGAAGGGTGGACATGTAGGTCCATCCAGATGTGTATTTTACCGATTCGGTAAATATCTGTAGTGCTTTGAAGCCCATAGGAATGAATGGGGCATTACCGGTCGGTATTTACCGATTCGGTAAATACCGATTTTGACAAGGGTGCAGGGGGTGTCACTTTGACACCCTCTAGCACCCCCAAAAAAGGTTTGGGGGCCATATGGCAGGCATACCTGCCCTAAGGGCAGGTCTGCCTGTCATATGGCACAGGTGTGCATGCACACATGTGCATGCACACCTGAATCGGTATTTTAACATCAAATACAATTTGATGGTAAAATACCGATTTTGTAGGCCTTGTGGGACTCAGAAGAGTCCCACCTACATATCAATTTTACAGATTCGGTAAATATACCGGTCGGTAAATTTACCAACCGGTATATTTACCGAATCGGTAAAATTACTGATTTGCCCCGTTTCAGTCCCCCTACATCTCGGTAGCCAAATACCGGTCGGTAACGGCCGAATTCGGCCGTTACCGACCGGTATTTGGCTACCTACATCTGGCCCTTTATGTAGTATATGTATATGTTTTAAAGCATCAGGGCCCAAATTTATGAAAAGTGAGGCCTGGATTGGCATTTTTGCAGCAGTCAAAGCATTGAAGCACGAAACTTCTGTGTACAACTTGATAACTATGTTAACCATTGGAATAAAACGTAATTTTAATAATGAATTGGAGTATACTGTTTGATTGATCGCACTTTCTGCAAGCAAAGCTGTCACAGCTTGTGTCTGGTGCAAAACGTTGCACAAGACAGTTTTTTACTACCTTGGGCTTACCTTAGGGATGACATTTGTAATAAAAGGCAAGGTTTGGGCCTGGCTAGTAGATAAACTTCCCAGGTCAAAATGGCAGTTTAAAATTGCACACACGAACTCCTCTGCGGCAGACCTGAGACATGTTTGAAGGGCTGCTTATGTGGGTGGAACACTCAGTGCTACAGGCCCACTAGTTGCTTTTGATTTACAGGTCCTGGGCACACGTAAGTGCACTGTACTAGGGTCTTATCAGTAAATCAAATACACCAATCATGGAGAAACCAAATGCCATTGAATTTTAGACACAGAACCCATGCACTTTAGCACTGGCCAACAGAGTACTGAAGCCAGCAAAAACAAAATTCAGCACACAGTCACATTACCGGCACGATCTGTCGGTGTGCTGAGCATCTATAGCCACTGGTCCCTGTACCTGAGCTGTATGGGACAGCGACGGCAAAGGCAAGGACAGTCTACACTCTGCGAGCTTAGTTTCTTTACTTATTACGCCCACATCACACTCCAAAAATCCATCGAGTGTGGTGCTAGTGGGATGTGGCTCAGGAGTTGTTTTACGTTTTCGCATAGCTACCACTTACCAAGGGTCAGGCACAACAATGCGTCACTGGGAATTGCTCCCAAGAGAACAATGGAATAATTTAAGCAGGTGATGGAATTACCATAGAAAGATTGCACAGTACCTTGCCGGATCATTCAAAAGAAGGAGCCATGGGACGTGGATCGCAAAGCCGTGGATGAGCACGGACATGCCTGCCCTTGGCCTGGTTTTACCCACTCGCATCCAGCACAACAGGAGCCCGTGTCATGCTATACAGTGCTAGGAAGGGGGTGTCCTCTTTCTTCTTCAGGTGGTTGCTGGCGCCCTCATGCACAGTGATGGGTGTACCCTAGAGTACTCACAAGGAGAGCAGTGTCCCGGTTGGTAGCACTCCCCATGCAGCGGGAGCCGGCGTTGCGCTATATAGTGTTTGGAGGGGTGTGTTCTCTTTCTCCCTCATATGGTTGCTGGTGCCCTGATGCACAGTGATGGCTGG
The DNA here is from genome assembly GCF_964261635.1 of Lissotriton helveticus. Lineage (NCBI taxonomy): Eukaryota > Metazoa > Chordata > Amphibia > Caudata > Salamandridae > Lissotriton > Lissotriton helveticus. The sequence continues at coordinate 1,107,940,414 of NC_136068.1, forward strand.
ACCTTAGATTCCTCACAAGAAAAGCAGTGACCCAGTTGTCAGTACTCCCTATGCAGGAGAGCCCACATCATGCTATATAGCGCTAGAAGGGGGGATGGCTTCTTCCTCCCTCAGTTGGTTGCTGGCACTCTGAGGTGCAGTGAAGGCTGGAACTTGGAGTCCTCACAAAAAGAGCAGTGACCTGGTTGGCAGCACTCCCTGTACAGCGGGAGCCCATGTTGCGCTATATAGCACTAGGAGGGGCGTGTCCTCTTCCTCCATCAGGTGGTTGCTGGCACAACTCGACTGCGCAGGGTCTGGGGCCTACAACCATACCAGAAATTTGTGCTCAAGTTTCCGCAAACACACACCGGAGCAAGACAGGGTTTGTGGTGCAACAGGCACACGTGCATTTTATTCTGCTTGCTGACGGACAGCCACCACCGCCGCCGCTCATCGGTGTACCTCCTGTAACGTCACAAGGCAGGACTGTAGAGCAACCCCGGAGCTAGGAAGAGCTGCAGGTTTGCCAGGGCAGGGCATGCTCATCCCGAGTTCTACCGAGGTTTATGCATATGGGGTATTTCAGTTACTTAAGGCCACTGCTGTGCACACAATACTCTGCACCCTTCCGCACACAGATTGGCACAGTGTTTATTTAATAAAACATGTTAGCACAGGAACGCAAAGCTTAAATGGAACGTAAAAAGGATGAAAAAGCCCAAAAATAACCTGCAATAGTGCCCTCTGCAAAGCCGAAGTTTCTTTTATTTTATAGCACAGACTGGCTCATTTCAGCTGGAATTGCATGGTAAGTTATTCTGTAATTTCTTTGCCATTTCGCCACTTTCTCATGTTTGTCAAGGATTTTCTAATGTTTACCACCATCTCAAAAGCATCAGCGTGTCTTAATATAATCATCACTTCACCTGTGGTCGTGCTCTGCGAAGCGATAATGGCATTGGGTGTTCACTCTGTCTGCAGCCACCGAGTCTGCCGTGGCATCGTAATGCCTGTGGCCCCCTCCTGCTCTTCTGCCTTTTGTACGGCATACCCTGCCTTCCCCCATTTCCCTTCACTTCCTCTCTCTTCTTTATTGTCCCGTCTCTGTCCTTCACTTTTCCCGTTTCTTTTTTCTTTTCTTTCTTCACAAACCACGTCTCCTCCTTTCTGTTCCCAATGCTAGCTCTCCCGTTTGTTCATTGTTCTATTGTGCTCTGCTCTCTGCTGGTCTTCACTGTGCTTCCCTGTTCTGCTCTGCCCTGTTCTGTTGTGCACTATTCTGTTCTGCCCTGTTCTATTTTCCAATGTTCTGTTCAGTTATGTGCTGCCCTGTTGTATTATGCACTTTCTGTGCTGCTGATGGAGCAAGGATTCACATGAAACGCATCTTGCTCGTAACCAGTCCTCTCGGCATAACGTTAATACATTAATCAACATGTTTGTCCTATTAATATTGCAATTCACAAAACATTGGGTATCTAGAAGAAGCTTGCTTATGTGTTTTACTAACGATAATCCGCTTGCACTAAAAATGGCTGCTGCTACGCTGGGTTTCATACTGCGCATGCGTCAGTCACACTCACGTGACATGACGTACTATCGGCTTTGGAGGGAATCGGTCGCTTCTGAGCACTAGTATTAAGATGGGTGCTCTATTTTCTTACATGCGAGAAGCTTGCACCGCTGCTTTTGCTAAGCTGTTCGTCCTGCATAATCACTAATGCAATAGTTAAAATAAAGTAATGGGAATAGAGTAGAGATAAGTGGTATACAGTGCATTCATTTATTCTTTGTTCTAAAACTGTTTGTCTTCTATTTTTACATGTAAATCTTTTGGGCCTGATGAGATCTGCATACATTTTGAATGTGCGCATAAGAAACCAAGGGACGCTTCAGAAATGGCATTGAATGATTGCCAGGAACAGTCTCATCCAAGATGTGTCTGGGAAACTGACCTTTTACCTCTGTCAGAGGAAGCTCAACTATACAATGTTAATACAATGTATTTGCTAATAGAGCATTCATTGTTGGATGGAATAAAGATGTCATGCGAAAATAAAATTGATGGGCAGGAACGAAAGTTTCAATATGAGATGCCGAAAGTTTCAATTTGGTATGGTGTGATGACCTCTCCCCATTTTTGTGTCCAATAAAAATTTGGGATCCTTACACTTGCAACATTGGGGGGTGGTACACTGACCTGGAAAATAGTATAACTAGGGTAGGTTTAGTTAGAGAAATTGTCCGACTTGTCCGAATAGCTGACCTGTCACTGACCCAACGCACTTAATAGGTGACCAAGAGCAGAGGGCTGCGGAGCACTCTGTCAGAAGATGCGATAACCCAATCGGGGTTCTGGGAGCTGAAGTGCTGGCGAAGCACTTTGTCGGGTAAATCGATAACCCAATCGAGGTTCTGGCTGTTAGCTGCAGAGAGGGGTAGCGCAGGCGTTGCAACTTAACTGCGAGTGCCGGTCTTAACCTTTGGTGGTCCTGTCCTGATCCAATTTGGCTTTACTTGTCCTGATTCTGATCCGCACCTGCTAGCCTACTGGCGACTGCAACTTTCGGGGTTCTGTCCTTAAACTGACCTGTGGTCAGGGTTAGTTCTTCACACCATTCTAGGTAAATAAAAAATCTATGTGGGTTCGTCATTGATTTGTTCCCTCTCTTACCCTTCCTAATCGCTACATGCTTTAATTGCTGCATGTTTGCATATCATGATTCTTCTCTTTACCCTTCCTATTGATAAAGTTTGACATATGTTCCCTTTTTACCCTCCCTTTTGTTAAATGCCTAAACATTTTGATTGTATTTCATGTTCCCTTTCCTACCCTCCCTATTGCTAAATGATCGAAATTAGTTTAATACATCTTTTGCATTGTTACATTTTGATTTTGATCTTCATAATTGAAATTCTTTTGGTGTTTAATCTTTGGATCATGACCATTTGAGAAATTTATATAAAGAGTTTAAAACTTTCCCGAATCTGTGGTTATTATATGAGTGCAATGTTAAATTTTGCTACCTATTTTCAAACTAACTCCCTCCTCCTATAGGTTTACAGGTACCAGCAACAAGGGTTGGTAAGTTAATGGTGTAGGACCTGGTAGGGAAAATATCTGGTAGTGGAGCAAATGTTACCTGATTAAGTTATATGTCATTGTATATGGGATGGTAAATATATAGTCGGCTGACCTGCGCGCTCTATCACTGCCCTGCTCTATTTTGCATTGTTCTGTGCTGTCCTGTTCTGCCCACTTCTCTGCTGTTTTTTTCTTTTGGGCGCTGTTCTGTTCTATCCAGTTTTGTGGTGCCCTGTTCTGGCCAATTCTGTGCTGTGTTTTTGTGTTCCAAAAGGGGGTGGTGATGGACGGAGCATCTGAACCAATCAAACACTCACACCCAGTCAACAGATCTGGGTTTAATCCATCACCGTTCTTTAGCCCACTTGCCACCCCAGTTCAGACATGGTCATATGCAAATCAGTCTGACCCTGTGCCTCATGGGAACAGTCCAGCCCGAACTGCCAAGCCATGCCTTCCCTGAACCGGAAACAAGATTCCGAGGACCGGTTTCTGGCATTTCAGCCGTCTTCAGCCCAGCTTGCTTGAATCCAGTGGCAAAGTGAGCAAGAGACTCACGCCTGAGCATACCCTGCCAACTTATGGCGAACAAAGTGGTACCAAAGGGGGTGGGGATAGACGGAGCATCTGAACCAATCAAACACTCACACCCAGTCAACAGATCTGGGTTTAATCCATCACCGTTCCTTAACCCACTCTGCCACCCCAGTTCAGACATGGCCATATGCAAATCAGTCTGACCCTGTGCCTCATGGGAACAGTCCAGCCCGAACTGCCAAGCCATGCCTTCCCTGGACCAGAAACAAGCTTCAGAGGACCGGTTTCTGGCATTTCAGCCGTCTTCTGCCCGGCTTGCTTGAATCCAGTGGCAAAGTGCGTTTTTGTGTTCGGCAGTGTTCCCTCCTGCTCAGATGTTCTGCCCACTTCTAACAAGTAAGATGAAGAAACTGGGGGGAGGTCTCTTGAAAGATGTACTTCTTCTCTGTGCTTGTTTTATTTTAAGAGCATCATAGTGTTTCAGGCTACGTAATATCTAATACTAGATTGGTATCTAGTCTCCTTAGGACTTACAAACTTCTTCTCAACCATTTCCCTATACCATCCTGGATAACTTAGCACAGGAACATTATTCTCATACTCGAGTTTGAGCTGTTGACATTGTAAATAACAATGCCTTTTATTTTTGTTTGGGTTTCTAAAACATAAATAAAAGGCATTGCCGTATATAATGGCAATAGCTTAAACTCGCGTAAATCCGAGACCTATTGCATTGCAAATGCTTGTTCTTTTCAGGCACGCCTTTGGCCTGACTCCACACTCACTGGCACTGCCCCCCATTGCACTCAGGATCACAGTTCCCATACTTTTTTGATGCACTACGATCCCTGCTCCCACCCCATCCACCCTTTCCCGCCTCCAGAATATCTGAATTTTCATTATGTGTGTATGCCATGGTGCAAGTGGAGTATGCAGGGGAGCGCCGCATACCAAACTGTAAATATTGGGATGGGAAAACCAGGCAAAGAAATACAGCGACATCAAGGTTATGTAGTCCCAGCCTGTCAGGGCGCCTCACCCTGGGTGATCCATCACGCGCTGGGCGTCCAAGCTATTGGATATTTTTCTTTAAAGAAAACATTCTTTAGCAGCTTAATAACAGGAGTGGGATGTTGTAAAAGCCAGCTACATGATCTATCATGCTCACCATGCTCCGCCTGATAAAATGAGGATTTGGGCGATAGAGGCCGAGTGACCTTGTGGAGACAGAATTAAAGTGAGGCTGCTGCACAAGCTTTTATCTGATCCCGGCAGCTAGGAATACATTGGTGAGATGGGACCTCATGCAAATAGATGTCACACTTCAAATGTGACATCTCTGCTCCCGCAGCCACACAGAGGGATGAGCCCTGCAGATGGGAAGATGCTGCTGTGTTATTGGGTCCACCACTCGAGTGACGCGCATTGTGGGGCAGCGGTGGGAAGGAGTCTGGGCAGCATTTAACTGATAAGAAAGATAGTTGTAAAGGTCGGGCTCATGCTACGGAGATTAGTGTTTGAGCTCCTGTTTACAAGCATGTATCTAGCGACTACTGAGATTCTACTGAGAGTCTCATCATTCCAAGTTCGATATAACAAATATCAGCCAATTGGATGATCATGATTCCTACTGTTGAATCGGGGATTTGTTTTGTGGTCAAAGATAGAACAAATATGTATTATGTTACAAAAACTCAGCCTTCCATCCTTCTGTGTCATTTAAATTGAGGATGATTACATTATGGGGCATAGTTACAAGTGAAAGGTGAAGCGTAGCGTTAAGCAAGAATTGCAAATGCCATGCTCTGCCATTCTGCAAACGCAGGGATGTACCATATTTCCAATGGTAAGGCACATCCGTGCGTTTTCCCTGGCACTGGCCCTAAACTCAGCTGCCTATCGCCATTGCAGGCACCCTTGCACTGTGTTGAGGGACTGATTGTTTATGTGCAGGAAGGTGTCCCATCCTGCACATAAACAATCCCTAATGGCAATGTGTAACTCCTATGTGTGTAGCACCCATAAAAGTTGCAAATCATAATTTTTTAAGGATTGTTTATGTGCAGGAAGGGACACCTTCCTGCACATAAACAATCATTCATGACGATTTGCTGTTTCAATGTGTGCTGCACAATGCAACACACATAGAAACAGCAAAAAAAAGTAGAAAATATACATTTCTCCTCATTTCGCCAAGTTAAGACCAGATTTTTCCTAGTCTTAATTTTGGCGCTGCACCATATTTAGTCCATCCTTGTAAACAGGGGGTAGGGTCAAAATCAATGGCTGTTGCAGCAGAACGTCCAACTCAACTCCCATTGCCCGCCCCTTTCACGCTAACTGTAGCATGAAAGTGGGTCTTATGTTAAGTTATGTTAAGTTAAGTTAAGTTAAGTATGTTAAGTGGCTTAACGTCACCTTGTAAATAAGGTGAAGGGATTATTGCCTCAGGAACGTCACACAAAGTGACGTTCCCGTGGTGATAAGCCCTTGCAAATATGTCCCTATGGTCGGTTGCCACACAGGGTCTTCAGCGGCAGTTGTATACTTATTTTAAGGGAGTCCCAGTGCTAGACTCTGGTCTCGGGAGCAGAGAGAGGACAAACTGCTACTCTGGTATCAGAGGAGGAAAACAAATCAATGCATCCAATGTCACTTCCATGATGTCACTGCAGTGATTGGGCACATTTAAAATGAGTTGGCCATGGGCAACTTCGGATTACTTTGTACTTGTTTGTGAAGTATAAAAATCTCCTATATTTCTGAAACTATGCCAGAGTATCTAAACATTGTTCCACCCTTATTTGAAACCTAAATTGTGTTGCTGATCTAAGAAAAGGGAGTACTTACAACCCAAAAGTCGTTGTTTTCTCTAATAATAGAGGACTCGTTTAAAATCTCAAGGGAAAGTGAGAAAAGTGACAGCGCCTTGTTAAAAAAATAGTCACTATTCCTTTGGCAAAAAAACTGTTACATCCACAAAACTACATAATACGAACAAGAGTACTCACATCATTCGGTTTTAGCTATGCTCGTTTATCACGTTGCCATAATTCCTGATTTCCATAAACAAAGGGAGCAATATAGGTTCAAGAGGCGTGGATCAATTGTGGATTTTTAGCATGTAGGCATGAGGTAAATCTTCATATGTATGCACGAGTGTGAGCTTGATTGCAGCAAAAGACATGTAATGTGGGCCTACATCTGCCATTCATAGTCACTCCTGTGATGGAATTGGAAATAGTTAAACATTAATTCAACGTACACAGTGTAATGATATAGTTCAGTTAGTCACTCTAGTCATCATTCGATTAAATCCACTATGGTAAATATAGAACAGAACATGACAAATACAGTAGCCCAAAATATCAATTGATACAAGAAAAAAATACACAAAAAAACAAGCAAATATGTCTCACCAAAGTCCGAGAGACTTACTTATTTAATATATATTTTTTGAAAGTAGCAAATATAAAATACAAATATTTACAAATGGGGTTCACTGTCAATTGATGTGCACAGAAAAGAGTGAAAGTAAGTGCTTGTGTAAGTGGTTATATATATAACATGTATTATAGATATTGAGAACTGATATGTAAATAATGACATCATTGTATGTACACGTAACTGGTTATGTATATACACTACTGTTGGTACGAGTAATAAGTGATGTATCAATGTGATTACCATTGCTGGAACAAGTATTAAGCAATGTTTATAATTGTTTAATGTCACATTTTTTCCTTTTTCACTTCACCAACATGTAAGACACTGAGTACCATCTAGGTTATTTCTAATACTTTAGATGAATTAAGTTTCCATGCGGGGATTACGTGGAGTATCCGGTATGGCAATCATGAGAGACACAGCTGTTGTTTACAATTGAGCAGGTTGCTCGTGGTTATCAACCGGAAAGCTAGGCTTCACTATTGCAGACGCGGTGGCGGTTGCCGGGTAACCACGTTGACGCTTTGACGTTCAGGAGCATTGATGTTTTTGGATCTATGACGCGGTACGCACCAGGAGTTAGGTTACTTCTAAGCCCCGTCACGTACGTGGTTTCCGCTTTCCATTGAGGCATTTCGAGCCGTTACAGCGTCTGAACGGAGACAAAACGACTGTTCCGCGGTTTGGGACAAGCTATCAAGGTATGACGAACGGAACTTCTGGCCCTGACTTACTTTTTAACTATTTTCTTTTCCTCGTTCTGGACAGGGAGTTTGTTTTCTAATTGAGATATCCTGTTTCTTTTATAGTCAAATTCTGTATCGACGACTGAGAATCGTATCAAGGGACGTGTTGTGGGTGAGTGTGACTTGCGTTTCACTTACTGCATTACGCTGCCTCCGTTTCAGACCATATTTGTTGGGAACCATAGCTCGCTTATTTAGAACATTTTGTGTGAGCTACGGTGGCCCGTTGCATAACTTTAACGAATTTCAAGTAGATTAATAATGATGAACAATACTGAGAGTGTTCATTATTTATTTGTTTTGCCATTATTTAATTTAATGATCGATAGCTATGTGGCAATACATTGCAGGGTGTTTGTGTTTTTATTTATTAGGTAAATGCACGATGGGCTTTTTTAAATAAAGTACGTGTTACATAACTGATATATGTGACAATCAGTAGCACTAATGGCTACTCGGTTTCTCTCTCCAGTGCTAACTTTAGCGCACTGTCAAATCCTTGTTGGGTGCAGACCAACGTCGCACAAGTGGCACACCAGTGAAGTGTGAGTGCCCCCGCTTTCTTTGATTGTTTTATAAATTTCCCTGACAGTACTTAGAGATATTTAGCCCTTATATTAATTTGTTGTTACAGGTGCCCATTGATATTGGGGTTACTATATCTACGTGCACATTGAGCCCCTCCCTCCCCTCCCCCGTCCTGATGAAGACCAGTCCCTGAGGAACCCAGTTACCCAGTTTTCTGTTTTGGGTCGAAACATCAAAAATTCCCACCCTTTGGAGCCTGTACCTACATTTTCCTGTCCCTCCCCCCTCCCTTTCTTGTTGTCTCCTGTGCCAATCCAGGACTATCCAACCGCGTGCCAGCAAGAAAGAATTACATTTTTTGCGAGCTATCAAGTCAGGGCAGGCTCTCTTGTTTATTTTTCAAAATATTCTATTTTTCTTCACTGACCATCTTGGTCACTTTCACGATGCACTTACTTTCACTCTTTTCTGTGCACATCAATTGACAGTGAACCCCATTTGTAAATATTTGTATTTTATATTTGCTACTTTCAAAAAATATATATTAAATAAGTAAGTCTCTCGGACTTTGGTGAGACATATTTGCTTGTTTTTTTGTGTATTTTTTTCTTGTATCAATTGATATTTTGGGCTACTGTATTTGTCATGTTCTGTTCTATATTTACCATAGTGGATTTAATCGAATGATGACTAGAGTGACTAACTGAACTATATCATTACACTGTGTATGTTGAATTAATGTCTAGGACCAACTGTTGACTATAATACTTGCTACCCAGGTCCTTTGACTAGAATTGGGTTACCCCTTGTTTTATAACAATGGAAATAGTTAAAGGCCTGAATTGAACATTATTGACTTTTATTCGAACTTGAGGACTTACGTTGTTCAGCAGCTTAGGTCCCCGGACTCCTGTGAACCTTCCACCATCTTTTGTTAGGGAGTGTTGTCAGCTCTCATAAGCAAAGGAGGAAACCATTTTTCTGGCTGGCAGTATTATGAAAGTTGTTGGTGAAGTTAGCGTGGACTTCTGCCCCCAGCATATTTTGTGCGTAATGCAAAGTATTTGGTTCTAAATTGAGTTGGAAGATAATGGAGAGCTTAAAATTTGGCACAATTTGGCGCTCTGAATTTGCTCTATTTAGGTTCTGAAAATGAGTCTTTGGTGAGGTTAATGTAGAATATATTGAGATAGTTCAAACAAGCAATATATAGAGCTCAAGTTAGCTCTATTATGTGATTAGTTTGAAGGAAAGTGGAAACATTATAGGGGCACAACAGTAGAATCTGATTTTATATCCCCTAAAAACTGTTTTTATTTGTTAGGTGATGTCAGGGTCCAAATCGAAAATGATCCTCAGATTTTTTTTAAATGGAAGGTCAATTTAATGGGGTGTCTCTGGGCTGGTTCCTTTCTGGATTAGGGCTTCAGGTTTATGTATATGTAGTAAATAGATGGTGATAGAATAGATGACAGGATACTTCTAGTTGATTACATGTAGTTTTATTCCAAGACACAGCTGAGTACAAACTTCGCCAGCTGACCAGACCATCAACTGACACTGGTAGAACACTCTTGTACAGGTTAGAACACTCACAGGTATTCTGGGAGGCTGAGGAGATACGAACACTAAGGAAGGGCTAATGACTACTGTCAGCCATAGTACATGAAGAATCAATATACAACAGTATAGTTTAAATCTTTCTTCATCTGAAAATAAACATGATCGAGACACTCCATGGTCTGAAAGTGCTTTTCTATTCTATTGTCGGGCAGTTAAGGATATGGCTATCATCTGCATGCATCCCTGAAGAGCTTCACAAATTCCTTTAGGGGCAGTTGATGGGGATAACCCAATTTCTATGTGTTGGGCACTACTGCAGGGGAATTCATCAAATCCACTTGAGGACCATCCCTTATTTCTCATCCCGTTTCTTAAACTTGCTCAATGGGGTGTTATTGTTCACTCTGTTGTTAGTACCTGAGAAGTCAAGAAGGAATTTTTTGATGTTTGATAGGTCTTCTTGGATCTTTGTCATTGCTGTTTCTATGCCCCTGAAGCTCTGTAACATTAAAGGTGATCATTTAGAATGGAGTTGTGCTCAACAACTTCTTGAAGATCTCGTTCCAAAAAAGTTCTTTGGTAATGGAGGTTTGTTGTCTTATAATAGTTGAATGCATATGGAGGTCTGCTATAGGTTTCTTTAAAAGATGGGCGATGATTGCATGTTTGAAAGAGTTAGTAACTATGCCACTTTGAAGGGAAGTATTTTGTTTTATATGCCCATCACAAATGTTGCAAGTAGTAAGTATACAGTACTTGTACTTAAAGTCAGAACAGGGGGAGGGGGATTGTTGGAATGTAATGCTTCTCGTGTTGCTAACTCAATAAATAAATTAAAAGTTCTTCAGAAAGGCAAAGCTCTACCACGAGGATGAAGGCTTCAATTTTCTTTGCTGAATTTATCTATTTCTAGTAAGATGTGCGCTTACAGGATAACAAACATGTTTGGAGAGGTTTCAGATTAATAAGTTGATAATGTGACTGTGATAATTTCTCAATGATGGTGTAGATAATTCACAGTTTCTGCATGGTCGCCCTATATTTTTTGCATTTCACTGAAGCCTCTATGTTTTGCTGGCATTAAAACTCTGTGCAGTTTAACCCTGATAACCAGTGGTGAAAAGACTATGGGGCATATTATCAAGGGGCTTTATCTCCGCTTTTTTGGCTTTAAAAGCCAAGAAAGCAGAGATAAAATTATCTCCCTATTACCAAGCTGTCGCTAACACCAGTTAGCGACAGCTAATAGGAGATAGTGACCATCTTGGGCCCCGCTTTGCATGTCAGTGATATTTATCACTAATGACATGCAAAGTGGGCGTGCCAAGATGTTAGCGACTGAAAACAGTCGCTAACATCGCTATCTCCTATTACCAACTTTTGGAGATATTCGCGCTAAGCGCGAATATCTCCAAAAGCTAACACTTGCCCAGGAGCAGTTCTTAGCCATGTTATCCAATGGGAGGTGGATAACATGGCTAAGAGCATTTGCTCGATAATGCATGAATATCGCTGACTTTTCAGCGATATTCATGCATTGCGGGCGTTTTTTATCGCATTTGCGATAAACCTTGCTAATAGCAAGGTTTATCTGCGATAAAAATCGCCGATTTGCGGCGATAATTTTTGTCTCTAAACAAGTTAGAGACAAAAATTATCTCTATTGGTTGGTAATATGCCCCTATGCTCCTCATTTAAACATGGTTGAGGGGGCGTGGCCGAAATTGCATCAGAGTGAGACGTGCCTATTGTAGCCTTTCGGGGGGGCCCTGCTTATCTATGCATAATAATAGGGGTTGCAATTACGGGGCAAGAAGTGCACAGACACTCATGTACGCTGGTATGGACCGGAAGTCTCGAGCGACCCCGGCGCCTTTATTTAAGCTCTGGCCAGAGAGTGCTACATTGTGTGGATCTCTTTCCGGGTCTTTACCCGGCCGGGCAAAGACACTAGACTGCTACATCCCTTCCCAAATTGGTAAATAAAAGAAAATGTTGTCAACAGTTTCTCAACAAACAAAATCTGCCAGTCTTTGGTTTGCCGATGATTCGGCCTGGGGTTATATTGGTGCCGGTGTCCATAGTGTTGGTGTCGTGGACTCGAAGGCCCTGGGTTGATGGCCTGAGCATCCGGACTCTGTGCTTCGGTCTGTTGTGACTTCGCAGGGCTTGACATTGGAGTTTCATCTGCCTTGCCTTCGATTTATCAGGTTGCAGCTCTGACTGGTCTACCGCGTTATGTGTCCTGCTTGCGACTGGAACCTTTTTGAACCACGAGATATTCCTTGTTATTGTCTCGCCGTTTCATTCCGCAGTGACTGCGGTCCCCTTGACTGATTTAACAAACCACAGGCCGGGTTCATAGCGAGTCCGAAACTTCCCTACGCTCCACCGATTCCACAGCAGCACGGCGCATCCAGGTAATACGATGCGGGTTTGCGCTTTGCGTCGACGGCTGGCCTTGTCATTGTTCTTTTGTCTTTTCGCTTGGGTACTTGCCGGGTCATATGGTTCCTGTCGCCAGCTGTCAGCCACGGAAAGCATGTCTCGTCGAGGTCCTGTTAGCATGAGTGACCATGGAGACCGTTGAGTTGTGCAGTGGGGTGTGCTGCGATACTCCCTCAGGAATTGTTGTAACGCAACTTCTGGATCGGTGTTCTCCGCTGTAGCTATACGCAATATCTTGTTAATCATGCGCATAAATTGTTCCACTTCACCATTGGCTTGTGGCCATTGAGGGGTAATTCGGTGATGCTTGACCCCTAGGCGCGTCAGAAAGTCTCTGAATTCACTGCCCTGGAATGGGGGCCCATTGTTGGTCTTGATGACATGTGGCAGGCCAAAGAGAGCAAACGACTTTTCCAGAGCGGGTTGCAGATTGGCAAACGATGTGGACAGAAGAATTTCAACCATTGGATACTTGGTGTAGCTGTCAATGAGAACAGCCGTGACCCTTCCGTCAGGGAACCTTCCAAAGTCTAGGCTCAGCCACGACCACGGTGATAGGGCCGTATCCTCGGTAATCACAGGTGCCGGAGCTTCAGTAATGCCTGTGAGTTGACAACCTCTGCAATTGTGTACGACAGTGTCTATGCTGTCTCCCAGGTCTGGGAACCACACATTTTCTCTCATTCTGGATTTCATCCTTCCGATTCCTTGATGCCCCTCATGTGCCAAGATTGTCGCTCACTCCTGTAGGCTTTGTGGTATCACGATGCATGACCCTCTTAGGATGATCCTGTTTTCCGCGGAGCTGAGTTCATTTCTCACCTTCCAAAACTTCCCTAGGCGAGTTCGGTCCGACTCACTCCACCCTTGAATGTGCTTGAGGAATCCTTCCCAGGATCCGCTTTTAAGGGCATCAGTCACCCGCTGGAGGCACACATCTTTATCTAGGTGTTCTTTTATTTCATCTGTCGAGAGTGCTCGCGGGCACGACCACTGTGAAACCATGTTGATGAATTTTTCCGTCTTTGCCTCCTGATTAGCATCTGAATCTGCTGCTGCAGCTGGGTGGTGAGATAAGAAGTCAGCGGGGTTCTTTGCATAGTAGTTATAGTATAGTAAAATAGTAGTATAGTAGTTCATTTGGTAATGTTGCAAATGTATGGCCTATCTTTCAATTCTTGGAGGTGGGTGTGGTGCCGTTCCTTTGAACAAAGGAAGAAGAGGTTGATGGTCCGTTATCACTCGAAACAGGTGGCCACTCACGTACAAGTGAAAATGGTTGCACGCCCATTTGATCGCGAGCACTTCGCGCTCAATTTGTGAATATCGGGCTTCGGTTGCGGTGAGCGCCTTGCTTGCAAATGCTAGCGGGACTCAGTTTCCTGGCTCAGTCTCGGGAGAGTAGAGCTCCCAGACCTACTGGGCTGGCATCCACTAACAATTCCGTAGGACGAGTGGTGTCAAAATATGCCATCCTTTTACTGTCCAGCAAAGCTGACTTTACTTGCTTAAATGCTTTGTCCTCCTCGGCGGTCCACTTCCAGGGAGTTTCCTTCTTTGTTAGATTCCGTAGAGGCTCTGCAATCGTTGCGAAGTTTGGGATGAATCGTCCGCAATATGTTGCCATCCCCAGAAAACACCTCACTTCAGATGCGTTGGTGGGTGCGGGAGTGAGTTGGATTGCTTGGGACTTTCTGGGATCTACTTTGACGCCCTCTGCATTAAACACATACCCGAAGAAGTCAATTGTTTTGCAGAAGAACTGGCACTTCTTCCTGTAAAGCATCACACCGTGTTCTGCTAGTCGCTGTAGGGAGGCTCTGAGTCGTCGGTGATGATCTTCAATGGTTTTGGAATGAATCAGAATCAGAATTTCTCTTACAGTATTTTGAAATATCTCTGCTGCTGAAGATATCCCAAAGTTTAGTCTTTTCTACCGACGAAGCCCTAGGTGAGTCGAAAATGTAGTTATGTATCTGCTTTCTTCAGCTCATTTTAACTGGTGATAGCCAGCGTTTAGGTCTAGTTTTGAAAACCATTGTGAACCATTTAGGTTGGCCAGGATGTCGTCAACCGTTGGGGTCAAATGTCTCTCCCATTTTATGGCTTGATTGGGCATTCTCATGTCAATCAGCCGCGGGCCGTGGAGGGTGTTACGGTGGGGCAGGGAGGCGGGGAGGGGGAGGGGCAGGGTGGAGAGGGCTAAAAACCGGCACATGGATAATTACAGGTAAGTAAACAATTTAATTAATGAAACAAATTTCGTAGCGCGCACTGCATCGCATTTTGCGATGCAGTGCGCGCTAGGAAATTCGTTTTATTATTTAAATTGTTTACTTACCTGTAATTATCCATGTGCCGGTTTTTAGCCCTCTCCACCCTGCCCCTCCCCCTCCCCGCCTCCCTGCCCCACCGTAACACCCTCCACGGCCCGCGGCTGATGTCAATACATATTCGAATCTTCCCTGGTTGCTTCGGTTTTTCAGCAATTACCATGGGTGACACCCAGGGAGTTGGACCCATCACCTTTTCGATGATTCCTTGGTGTTCAAGTTTTAGGTGCTCTTGTTCTACCGGTGGTCGAAGATTGAATGGGATCCTTAGCGCTACTGGCTGTACAGCTTTGTTTATATGCAGCTTGACGGGTGGTCTCTTTATGCTCCCTAATCCCTGGAACAGTTGTGGGAACAGATCCAGGATGTCATCAGTTTTTAGGAGCTTTACCACGTTTTCAAAAGCAATCAGGTTGAGGTCTTCAGCGGTATGACTTCCGACTAGGATGTCGGCCTCCCTATCCACGATATGGAAAGTTGTAGTTACTTCTTGGTTCTCTGATTTCACCAGTACGGTCATTTTTCCTTTTAGTGGAAGTGGATCCTGACTTCTGTATGTTAGAATCCTGATTCTTGACGGGGTAAGTGGTGGCTTTGGGTTCAGTCGTTTGTAGTGTTGCAACCCCATCACATTGACTGTTGCTCTGGTGTCAAGTAAGCCGGGTACTGGGGACCCATCAATCTCGATGTTGCATTTGGGTTGCGGTCGTCGCCTTTTCTTGAGGTCGCTTGCAAACGATACGAAATAACACTCTTCGTCTTTGTCTGTGGATGAGTCATCCAGGCGCTGTGGGTGGCGAGTGGAGGTCTTTGTCAACCTTGAGGTTGTTGGTTCTTCCAGTGAGAGATTCTTCACAGCTGCCGTTGGCGGCTTCCTCCCTGTGTTGCCTCTCCCTCGCGAACCTCCTCGACACACACTCGCGAAGTGATTGGGAATCCCGCACTTTGAGCACGTCTTTCCTCTTGCTGGGCAGCTGTCTGGAGGATGTTCTTCTCTCCCACACCATCCACACGAGACTCGTCGCATCGTTTTCGCGGGCCACTTTCCTCTTCCTCCTCGAGGTGGTGTACGAATGGCATCTACACGCTCCATCTTGATACTGACCGCTTGCTCGGTGTGATAGTTAAGCGCTGCCTCCATTGCTGTTGCTCGGATATCCGATAGCTCATGTGAGCGAGCGAGAAGTAGAATTTCCTCTAGGGTAATGCGGGCTTGTCGAAGTATGAGCGTTCGCAGCGTCTTGCTGATACAACCTTGGATGAGCTGTGCTGTTACTTCTTTGGTTTGATCATCCTCCGTGCATGATAGTTGTCCATTGACTCTCCTTCTCTTTGTCTGGCTTGCCTTAGCGTGAATCGATCGTAATGAGAATTGAGCTGGGGATCAAAATTAGCATTTAGGGCTCTGACTGCCGCGTCATAATCGTTGGGTGCACCAGTGTTTTGGAGATGTTCAAACAGCTTTTATATTTTGTCTCCTGCAAAGTGCAGTAGTAGCGACCTTTTGACGGCCTCGTCTGTCTCTCTGGTGGCCACGAAATAATTATCCAGGCGACCGACCCATACTTTCCATCTTGGTGATGCGGTGGTCGGGTCAACAAGCTCACTGAACGGGGGAAGCCCCGTAATTTGTGAGTGTACCGGATGCGGTACCACCGGCGGGCCACTAGCTGTTGGGCTGCCTGTCCTGCTGGATTCGACATGGTGCTCTTTCCTTCGCTGGTTGCACCTGCGCTTCACTGTGCGTACTTAGTGTCCTTTTGCGTGCCCTGGGTGCTTGGGGCTGCCAATGCTTGTTGCCTTCTCTTGTGCCTCAAGGCGTCTGACTTCCTTTTGTGCAGTGTTGTGCCCCAGTTGTTCTGTTCTGCCTCCTCTTGTTCCTCCCCTTTGATTTTTACTTTCTTTTTAGCAGCCTCAGTGCTATTATTCTCTTTCTGTTTGCCACTGCTTGTTTGAATGTGGCTCCTCACTCTGTGGTTTCCTCTGTCTCTGAGCGTTGTGACGCTCGCACTGCTTGTCTTGCTATCGGGGAGGCTGTTTTATCCACTCTCAGTTGTGTGCCCTCGCGAGCTCTCCCACCTGTTCACACAGGTGCTGCTGTGGGGGTGTTTTTTTACTCCTTTCTGCGACCACGCATGCGCACGTTGATCCGATGGAGCACCAGGGTTCCCGATAGCACTGGGAAACCCCCGGGCGGTGTGCGCAAGCTCTTCTCTCCTCCCCGGCTGGACACCCACGAGCGCAGGCGGTGTCGCGCTTTGCTCACCGCGCGGCCTCCAGGGGGGCTGCTCGTCACCTTCATTGCTGGACTCAGCTGGACTGCTCACACGTCGGCGCTGCCTCGGGCTGCACGGTGGGTGTCTTCTATTTTCTCGTGGGACCAGGAGTGCGAAGGGATCCCACCCTCGTCGCCAGTGTAGCGTTTGGGGGGGGGCACGCTTATCTATTCATAATAATGGGAGCTGCAATTACGGGGCCAGAAGTGCACAGACACTCATGTACGCTGGTATGGACCGAAAGTCTCGAGCGACCCCGGCCCCTTTATATAAGCTCTTTGGCCACGCCTGGCCAGAGAGTGATACATTGTGTGGATCTCTTTCCGGGTCTTTACCCGGCCAGGCAAAGACACTAGACTGCTACACCAATAAGTCTCTCCCGCGCAGTCAGCATTAAGCACTAACTGCTACACCAATAAGTCTCTCCCGCGCAGTCAGCATTAAGCTTCTTAATTTCAGCGCTGTGCCGGTCCTTTCTGAAGGGAAGAACACGTCGGGAGTGCAGGGCTCTGTTCTTGCCTACTTGGAGGGGATAACGTAGCCAAAGGAATGAGATCCGCGGCTGCTGAGAGCGGATTGCGACTGGGTCTGCAGCGTGATACTAGGGCCTGCAAAGGGAACGGAGGCTCACTCCCACTGGAGAATTGGAGAGGCCTGTGGGCCATACCCACAAATTCTCCGTGAGCTCCGTGAGCTCGGAGGAGGCTGGGCTGGGGGGGCGCGACGGCGGCAGTGTGAGAAAATCAATGAGGGAGGCGGCGTCAGAGGCCCGGGGTAGCCGTGAGCTTCAGCTGCAGCAGTGGGGGGGTCCACAAGCACTGCAGGACCTGAAAGAAGAGGCGGACGACTCACTGATGTGCTTCGACAGCCCTCCAGGCTTGGAGCCTCTGTGGCCTGTTGTTGGAGACCGAGAGTGAGAGGAGGCTGGGTTATTGCGGCGTGGCCGTGTTCTAAGAAGGTACCGCGGCTGAGCCCCAGAGACTGGCCTCTGCTGAAGAGAAGAGTGTGAAAGCCCGGTCTCGGCTGACACACCCCCTGGCTGCGGTGGACTGCCAGAGATGGTTTGACTCAATCAAAACCCCCCTGCGAACACTGTCTTAAGTGGAGTGTAACAGTTGGCGGTCTAGTGGCCAACACTCACGCACCCACCACATCCGCAGGCCAGGCGTGGCCTGCAGGGTCTAATAAAAGGAGGGCGGATGCTCGGGGCGCGTCATTTCTGACTAATACACTAACGTGGTCCCTGTGTATTCATTGCGTGATCCTGCCCCCGCGCTAGCCCCATCTATGCCTGGAAGGCCTGTGGGGTGTCCAAGGTCAGGATGCAACACTGGGGACAAGCGGAGGGAGCCCAACCCTCGCTCGCACCTCGCACTGCCCTGGGGAGCGACTGTCTCCTGTACGCGGCAACGCGGCTGTGTGCCGCCTACGGCCGAAGGTACAGAGTGTCCGCGGTGTTTGAGCGCGCCACCCCCACCTCAGCGGCGGCTGCGATTGATGCGGGAGGCATCTCGGCGATCCGGATAATCACCGGCACAGCACGCCTGAGAAGACCACGCCCCCGCTGAACGAAAGCGCTCCGCTCCAGACCGGGCGCCTGAACTGCCCGAAGCCTCACCAGTGCTGTGTGGTCCTGCTGCTGGAGGCTCCTCTGCTCCCCGTGTGTCCCCATCAAGCACTGGCACAACTAAATAGAGAAAAAGAAAAGCACTGGCAAAACCAAAGAAGAAAAAGGAAGGGGATACACAGAGTTGCAAGAAAAGCCTCTGGAAAGTCAAGTAAGGAGAGAGTGGGGACACCAAGTGCTGGAGTGCCCTGGTGGGAGTGGGAGGATATTACGACACAGCACCACGTGGGGCACACAACACCATCTTTTTCCTTGAACCAGCCAGAACGTTCAGGAACACTCACCGCCAGGCGCCATGGCGGACAACTATAACGCCGATGCGCCAGCCAGCATCCCATTCCAGCACACAGCATCGGGGGTCCTACCTCCTTTCAGTGAGCTAGAAGATCCCGCGTCAGCCTTACAAGGAGTGCTTGTAAGTGGTGAGAGAGCCACCACAGCACTGCAGAGAAGAGGTACATTGGTGGGTGGGTACCTCCCGGAATTCCTGCACATGGAGCACTGCAGCCGAGGCAGCCCTGAACTGCGGTACCGTCCCCCGCCTGGAAGGCTGTGTCGAGGTTTCCCTCTGCGGTCGAGGCCTCAATGTACAAGAGGAAGGGAAGAAGAGGGCACACACCAGCAGAGCTAATGGAAATAGGAGGGCGCGAGTGAGCCTACTCCAGCAACCGAACACGTGGATGTGGGCCTGTTAGCCGCTTTTAATTGGGACAGATGACCTCTGCCTTTAGCACACTGTACGGGCACACATCAGAGGAATAAGGATTAGGTCTTCCAAACAGAGCGGAGCGCCCATCCATGAAGCGCAAAGGTTTTGAGAAGCGGCCGGACTAACGATGAGCCCTATGCGCACAACAACCCTACTTGGATAGCGCTAGCTGCCCATAGCACAATTCACCATTTTCTATTCGCCAGTAGTGGTCCTCCAGCAACAGGAGGGAACATATGAGAGTGACTAAGGGGCATTGCTGAGAGAGGCTGTCGGTCGCCATATAAAGAGCGAAGCCCAGACGGTTTAGTGCGAGTAGCTCCCCGTGGCCTACTGCACTCCAACAGCTGACACTACAAATACAGTTGCAAATACAATTGTAATGGCTGCACCCAGGGTTAAAAAGCATAGATCAGTGAAGGACATGTTGCTGAAGCAAGAACTAGCGCCCAACACGGCAAGCGTGACTGCAGGAGACGAAGATCAAAAAGAGGGATAGGAGGCCTCTGAAGCCCCAGCGACCAAAGCCTGTATGACCACGCTCTTTACCTCTCTTCGAGAAGATCTGCTCACAATGCAAACTCAACTCTCGGTGGACCTGATGGATGTTAGAAAAGATCTTTATGAGGAGGGAGACCATGTCGCACCCTTGGAAGAAACCAACAGGGATGAAGAACTGGAGATGATGCAGAAGGAAATTCTGCGACTACGTGAGCAACATATCGAGCTGCAAGCGGCTGCAGAAGACCTAGAAAACTGCTCAGGAAGAAGCAAAGTGCACATCAGGTGGGTGCCTTCCTGCTCAGAAGGAGAAGACATGTTCTAGCCCTCTTCAAAATGGTGCTAGGTGACGATTGCCTCACAGAAATACAGATTGATAGAGCGCACCGTGTGGGACTGCCTAAAAGCAACAAAGCTCCCCCGCCTGATATCCTGGTATGTGTCCACAACTTCAAAGTGAAAGAATCTATCATTTGCCAAGCTAGGAAGGCCAACCCGGTACAGTTTTGAGGCCAGACAATATAGTTTTTCCAGGATCTTTCTCTGACCACAATCTTCAAAAGGAGGGAGTACCGGACCGCCACCGCACATCTCAGGGAGAAGGGGATAACGTACTCATGGGGTCACCCTTTTTGCATCATCTTCTGCTGCGAGAACACGCTATGGCAGATAAAATCCATAAAGGAAGCACAGGAGGTGCTGGGCCTCATGGCAGAACCATCCTAAGATGAAAATAGCAGGCACTGGCAGAATTTGAAGTCCAAGGATTCTCGCTGGTGGCATGTCCCAAGGCCTTCTGCTAGCCATAAACATGACTTAGACACAATTGCCAGTGAACGTAAAGCAGTGATCAACGCGCTGACTGGATCACCGGAACAACCTATCTCCCCTTGGCTTGCTGCTTTGGGCACTGGACTTCACAGGAGCGGATAGCGCTGGGGACTCTCCCTGAATGGACAGTTCTTCATCGAAAGGCTCTAGATGACTCCAGATCAATCACCTTCGTAAGACAGGTGGAGCGCTGATGGCGCACCCCCGAGAGTTCTCTCACGTTGAAGAACTGATGTCACCAACTGAGATAATATTGTTTGTTTGTCCTTCTGGAAAGGGAATTTGTTTTTTTGGGGAGGCTTTTGTTATTGTTCTTGTTTCTTTTTTTCGTATCCTATCCTCTTCACCAATGCATGGAAATTGAAATTTGCTGAGGGGGCGGGGGCAGCTTTGGGGTGAATAGACCCAGTGCAATGCAAGATCTAGGTAAGACAAAGCACTCCCCCTTTCTTAGTATACAAATGATGGGCAAAACCCTTAGAATTGTTAGCCTTAACTACTGGTGCCTCAACCACCCAGTGAAGAACTCAGCGAAACTGTTCCTCCTGGAAAATCATCAGGGATAAATCTGCATATTACACAAAACCCACCTCCTGCAATGGGATGTACACCGCATGCGCTCCCGGCGATTTCATCCTCAGGTGTGGTCCTCCAACACGTCCCAGAAGATTAACGGGGTCCTTATTCTGTTTAGTGCAAAATTCAGTGGCAAACTCCTCGCTACAATTGCTGAAATCAAGGGGCGACTAATAGCCACCAGAATGCAATGGGAGACCTCCCAATTCATGCTTGCCATCATATACTCACCGAACACACAACAGGAGCACTTCCTGCGCAAAGCCCTGGGGAAGACTTTGGCATTCGCATATGTAGAGATCCTGGTGGGTGGAGATCTCAACATGGTAATGGACACAAATCTATATCGCTCAGGACAGCGTTCCAAACAGTCAGGGTCTCTATAAGCGCATGGTAAACGCTGCCTCTCGGAGCATGGTTTTCTTGATATCTGGCGCATCCGGACACCAGGGATTACACACACTACTCAGCAGCACATAAAACGTACGCGCGCATAGACCATTTCCTGACTTCTTCCTCACTGGCACTGAGCCTCTTTGACCCCACCATTGAACCTCACTCTTTGTCAGACCATGCCATGATCACGGTTACACTAAACAGGAAAACGCACTTCCCACATCTGGTGGGATGGGGACTGCGTGATAGTCTCCTACAATCCAAGCCTTTGGCGGAGGCGATTTGCACCCGAATCTTAGACTATCTGCAAACTAACTACACAGAGGTCACTTCCTTAGTCGCAGTATGAGAAGCATTGAAACTAGTGGTTAGAGGAGAATGCATAGCGATCTCAGCGGCAGAAAACAAACTGCAACTGGAGAAAAGGTAGAGCATAGAGCAGGAAGTGAGGGAACTGGAAGCAATACATAAGAGAACTGGGGAACCTAGCGTCTGGAGGGAACTAGAGAGGAACAGACATTTTCTGGTGCGTCTGGATGTTGAAAGGGCAGAATATGCACTTTTGAGACTCTAACACATTTTTTTTCTAAGCAGCGACAAATGTGGGAAAATGCTGGCGCAAAGGCTTAGAACAAAAAAGCTAGCAACATAGATCCAGTCCATAAAAACCGCCTCAGGGGACAGTGCAAGTAGACCAGGACATAGCCGGGGAGTTTTCACCACTTTTACCAGACTCTATACGCGGAAGATGATATAGCTCCAATGCCCTCCTGCCCTTTTCTGCAAGACATACATGTCACCAGACTGCCCCAGGCCACTGCAGAAGAGCTGGAGCAACCAATTCGTATTGAAGAGGTGATCACAGCCATCGCACACCTCAAAGGATATAAGGCCCAGGCCGGTTTACGGCGCAATTTTATAATCTATTTTGTCCAGCACTAGCACCCTTACTGACGCAAGTATTTAATTCCTTCAGGGAGTCAGGCTCGCTGATCGACTCAATGCTGGAAGCTTCGATTTCGGTTATCTTAAAACCAATGATGGACCAACAGACTCTGGCTCTTACCGCCCTATTTCTTTATTGAGTTTAGATGCTAGGATATTTGCCGGAATCCTGGCGGCGTGGCTGAACCTGCTGATGGTGGGACTGATAGAACCTGACCAGTCGGGCTTTATCCCCTCTCGGCAAGAGGGAGACAAAACAAAGAGGCTGCTACACCTCATGGATGTCATACACAGATCGCATAAAGAGGCGGTGTTCCTCTACATTGATATCGAAAAGGTGTTTGACCGGGTGAGATGGTCGTATCTATTTGATGCATTGTGGCATTTCAGCTTTGGGCAGGGCTTTATCAAATGGGTCGAATGTATATATCGTGCTCCAAGAACCTTTGTCAGGGTCAATGGAGTGTCTTCGAATCGGTTCCCTATAGCAAGAGGCACCAGACAAAGATGCCCCTTGTTGCCGCTCCTTTTCATGCTCGATATGGAGCCGATTGTGCAAAAATTCGCAACAACCTTCGGATCAGTGGTATTAAGCTTGGGGCGCATATACATACCGTCAGCCTTCACGCTGATGACATGAACCACAGACTTATCTACCATCCTTGCTTGCGGATCTGGAGCACTTTGGGGAGGTGTCGGGATTCAAAGTGAATCTCAGTAAATCCCAAATTTTAAACCTCTTGGTGGCCCCTGACCAAAAGCGACAGCTGGAAAGAGCGCTTCCACTATCATGGGCAGAGCAGTCTATAACGTATTTGGGCATCACACTAGCACCCACCATTCCTAAGACCCTGGCACTAAACTACTCGGCTCTTATGACGCACACGTCACAGGCCTTGAGCAGTTGGGCCCGATTGGGCCTGGCCTGTTTACGAAGGGTGGTGGCAATCAAAATGACGGTCTTGCCATGTGTCTTATACATCTTTCAAATCATCCCATTAGCTCCTCCCCGAATGTCATCTGATCTTTGCAGCTGGCCATCAACTAATTTGTCTCGGAGGTAAAAAAGCGTGATTAGCCACTGCCCAATTAATGCAGCATAAACAGGAGGGTGGTGCGGGACTCCCTTTTATTCATAGATACCTGCAGGCAACTCACCTGAGGTATATACCTGAATGGAACTGCCCTCTGTCAGAAAAACATTGGTCATTCATGGACCAGACGGTCGCAGGGGTCAACATATGAAGGGAGGTGTGGCTCCCTCACAAGCATAGGGCATGGGGCTTGTACTCCTCTCCAGTGACATCAAACACGATGAAAACTTGGGACAGAGTGGCGTACAACAGGGACCTGACATCTTTTCCCTCTCCGATGACTCTGATTACCGGGAACCTTGACTTTCCTACGGAGTGCAACTCGGTGGTCTAAACGAGTCAGATTGTTATTCGACCCGGGCGGCTTGATTCCCTTTGACCGTCTGAAACGGGACACGACCTTCCTCAGCCAGACAAGTTCCATTACCTTCAAGTGCCCAATTGGGTCACCGAGACCGAAGCAACGCCATGGAAGCTGAAGGC
This sequence comes from Lissotriton helveticus, assembly GCF_964261635.1. Classification (NCBI taxonomy): domain Eukaryota; kingdom Metazoa; phylum Chordata; class Amphibia; order Caudata; family Salamandridae; genus Lissotriton; species Lissotriton helveticus. The sequence continues at coordinate 1,107,964,521 of NC_136068.1, forward strand.
CTTTGAGAAATGGATAGTATGTAAGAGGGATGATAAACATCTAATTTCTGAGCTCTGCGATGCTGACAAAACCTGCGGGAGGGGATCGCTTCAAAGGTCAGCGTCGGTGGGAGGAAGAGCTGGGACGGTGCTTTCGGAGAAGGAAAGGGAGGTCATATAATATAGGGCTTCTCACACAGTGCACAACACAGCAGGGGCAGAATCAACATATAAATTGCTTTTATTCTGGTATCTTACCCCGGCGCGTATTCACTGCTGGGACAAAAGACGGTCTAAGAAGTGTTGGCGGAGGTGCGGACAGACTGGGTCGCTTGTCCATTGCTTTTGGGGGATGGTCTTGGATGACATAAAGCATTTGACTCTCAGTCAATTAATCAGGGTTGGTGAAGCGCTTTACTGAGGGTCTCAAGGCGCTGGGGAGGGAAGGTAGGGCTGCTCTGGTCAGTCAAAAAGCCAGATCTTGAGAGCCGGTCTGAAGGTGTGCAGGGTTGGTGAGTGTCTCTTTTCTACTGTGAGATTCCTCGCTTTCCAGCATACATGCTCTTGGGTCTTTCCAACCCCTTAACATTTCCCCTACCCTCCTTAAGAGGCAGCTAAATCGCTCATGCGCTTCTGGCCGCCTGAGAAGTAATTCTGGCTCTGTGCGGCACACCGATCTCTCTAGACCATTTACATTGACTACGTAAACTATGGCTAACATTGGCAATGTCATTGGTGGTGGACCACAAAGAAGAGACTTATAGAGACCTTTGGTCCCCATTCATTCAGATCCTTTCGACCAAATTGCGGGAGGTCACCTGCCCTCAATATCTACGTATCTTAAGACTTATTCCTAGTTAAGGGGTTAGCTTTGATTATTATACTGAACCGTTCATGCGGTCACTTCCTGCAGACTGATGGGAATAGATAAATGTGCCCACTCACCAGGAGTGCTACTGTTGGATTGAGGAGAGGGGGGAAGGGCTGAGGAGGTAGAGGGTAGAGGGGGAGGAGTGAGGACATTTTCCATCGCTCCTCTTTCCTTGCTCCATTGGGGTCTGATGTTCTTTTGTTTCTTGTTCTTATTATTCGTCATATGAGATTCCTGACCACTGCCCTCTGGGTTGTGGGCCCTCTGGGTTGTGGGCATACAAACTGTGTAATCCTCCTATTGTCGATTTGCTGCTGGCCCCAGGGTTGTAGGCACATAGCTGTGTTTGTTCCTTGGATCTCTCAATAAACAGAATGGTTCCATAAACATGGTTGAATTGGCATATTCCTAACTGGTATATTTAACTTACCCATAAGTATCTAGTATATATATTACAAAATGCACCTAGAGCCAGCTAGGTAAATGTCACTAATGGACTGCAGTTCATATTGTGCCATCCACTAAAGCAACAGAGTAAAACATGGCTTCCGGCCTACCACTGCAGCCCCACTGTGGCAGTTTCAACATTGCAACCTGCCAAAATAACCCATTACACAGGTCAAACCTTATTTTTAAATATTAGTATGACACCAATATGTAGGCCTTGTGGCCATCAAGGCAGGGTGCATGGTATTTGAATTGAAGACATGTAGAAATGTAATATTAATATGTCCTTAAAGTGACCAGCACCCTAAGAATCAGATGTTTAATAAATATTAAGGATGGTAACTTTTAGCAAGCTACCTTTATCCTGCTTGAAGTTGCTGTGGGGTAGATTTGCATCTGCTCTCCCACTTCTGCCAGCCAGTAATTAGCATTTGAATGGGTGCAAAAAATGTGGAAAGCACCTCCCAAAAGCAAATGATAGGCTGACCTGGCTGTGCAGAGATGACTCCTCTGAACCTCCCAGAATGTGCGCGTTGCAGGCCATGAGAATCCTTTTTGATGATTCAGTGTCAAATCTTGCTTGACAAGTCAGCTGGGTTTACATATACCAGTTTGGGCTGCTCTTCAAAGGAAGGGAAACAGGTTGCCAAAACGTTTCTTGTGTATTCATTTCAGAAAACTTAATATTCAATATAACACCAGGCATTGAGAAGAGGAGAAACTCATATCTAGGACTTCAGTGAAGGTCAAGGGCAAGGTGGAAATCTTCTTGGAACCTCTTATGTCATGGCTTATATTGAACTATGAATGTAACTGATTATCAAAAGCTGTGGTTGAGTAGTCTCTGAACCAGGGCTCTATGAGCCCAAGAAGATTGCAGTCCTAGCCAGTTCAAAGTTCCCTTGTTGTGATGTTCCCGGGCTAGGCCCATGTAGCGAAGCTTTTAATTTCTTACATTGTCCTATTTTTCACAATAACATTTCTGGCATGAACTTTGCACCTATTTGCATGCACAATAATGTTGAATTTGTTTCTAAGAAACCACTTTGTTTACACATCTAGCTTCGTAGAACATTATCACGAAGCCTAGAACATCATGTACAAGGCTTCTTTATGCACTACGTACAAATGTCGATATATCTTCATACCCGGGGCGACAGATATCCATAACATTGCTAATCTATAAAGTACATCACAAGGCTGCTTTCTATTATAATATCTGAGCATCCCGATAGATTAGCAGAGGAGGCACTTTAGCTGAGACCGAGGGTCCCTGCATGCTGAGACTTCACCACCCAGCGGTCTGACATCTTATGAGTGGTGTCCAGTTTGTGACAAGATGGGATCCTTTATTCTGTCCTACCAGCTAATGGGGTTGGATCGTACCTTGGGGAGATTCTTGGCTATACATCTACATATACTCTTGGTAAGCTTAGAGTAGGGTTTGAATAGTAGGAGTACGCCTGATTACTGCTTTGTTTACATGCCTGCATATATACACTGTTTTAGCACTATGGTAGAGCTGTACCTACTGTTTACTCTTTTGGTGCTCGTAATCACTTTCACCTGCTTCTATCTACTGATTATTGCAGCACATCTATACTACTGTTGGATCAATAAATATATATTGAAAACATCCCAATGTGCATTCTGTATATTTCTCCGAGCACACATAAGCATGATTGACTGAGGGAAAGGATGGATCTGTTTCCAAGATCCCTGAAGGGTCAGGGTTTCCATGTTCAGTGGCTGCCAGAAACCACTCACCCCAGGTAAGGTTAAGGGAGATTACGGTGGCACTGTGTGCTAGCTGATCTACATATCCTGCGGGGGTGCCCGGCATGACTTCAGGGACCTCACCCAAAGTTTATTTTGCCAAACAAACGTGCAGGTCCTGCGGATTAGTGGGAACTACATGACAATGGTGTCACAAACGTTGGTTGGGCTCTTATTTTACAGTCTATCTGAGCAGTTCAGTTGTGCCCTCCTTAGAGACTCCTACTCAACTCCAAACTGGAGACAAGTAGGTATACCCTATGTATTGGTTAAAAGTTATTCAAAGTTGTAGGATCATTTATTTCCCGTATTGTGCCAAACCCTAGCTCCATAAATTAATTTCCTTAAAATTCTACTCTCTTCAAGCAAAGTCCGTAAATGGAGAAGCCAGAGGGCAGGATGTAGTTGCTTTAAATATTGCAGAAAATTGCAGACATGCAGTTACTCTGAAAGTGTTACATTATGGCCTCCTGCAATGGGTGGTGATGTTACCTTCTTAGTTGAGACATTCAGAACAGCTAACAACACTATATGAAGATTTACTAAAGATTTACAGAAATCTCACACAGTACATTATGCGAACAATAACAGTTAACCCAGCGCGTACGGCTTAAGCTGCACAACCTCAATTGGCTGCTACAGGTATCAACCCTCAAATGCTGAATGCCGTTATGGGAAACGTTCCCACCAGTAGGAAGCAAATTCCATTCTGGAAGCACAGAAAAAAAGCCAGCTTGAAGCGGTGTTCCCCCATATGGGTCAGCAGGATAAGCACAGAATATTAACAATTTGCTTGCCAATGGGGGCTGCCCCCTCGGTGGAAGATTGTGCCACTTGGAGGGCAGTGTTTTGGTGCAGTCTACACCAGAACTCATGGTACCTCTTCAATACCAGTTTTACCTTCAGGTACTGAAACAAGTACAGAATGAGTACGAGGTAGGACCTACCCTGGACGTAGGAATAGAACTGATGAGCAAGTTTGCTGCTGTATCAACCATAATGCTAAGTAACATAAAAGGGGAAGCAGCAGCATTTGCTATACACCAACACCTGAGGGAGTGCCCTCCTGCACAGCAGGAGCGGGAAATGCCTAAAATGATAGAAGAAATCTATGCTACGCTAGGACAAGATAATTCCGGAGCAAGACCTGGGAAACCACATGTTAAGAGCAATTCTGAAAAGGATCATTCCAAGCAAGCAAATGATTCTTCCAAGAAGAAATGTAACAATAAAAAAATAATAAACAAACTAAGACAGTCACTGGGTCGGTCTCCTAAGCAGGAATCCACTGACAAAAATACAATCTGAGAAACTTTGATAATATTAGAAAGCCTGACAGGTATCAGGATACTGATACATGTTCCTCTCGTTCCTTTCAGAATTAATCCGTTAGAGGTTCAGAGAGAGGTGGACAGTCACAGCACAGATCAGAAGAGCGTGTGAAGCCGAAAAGGGAAATGCATCGCACTTCACATTACATCCTTAAAGGGGACAAACAAAAACTCAAAAACCTCAATTCAAAAAGAAGAAGGTAGCAGGGATTAAAATAAGACATGCCCAGGCTACTGAGGACTCTGCCTCTGAACAGTGAGTGGGCAGTGACAATGCTGGACAGCATGGCAAAAGTCACAATAGCTGGCCGGCCCATGATGAATTTTTTGATGGTAATAGCACTGAATGAACATATCATGGTAGAAAAGCCTGTTAACAAGGGTAAGTGTCCCACATAGTTTATAAAAAATAACGCTCCAAATGGAGGGGGACATACCCAGGAAATTCAAGGCTCTCTTTTGGGAGAACCTGACATATGGTTATGACATTCTTTTGGTTGAAAAGGATTGGCCACCTGAGATCGTAATGGAGTGCCCACTGGGAGAAATGCTTACTTTATCTGCTTTCTCTGACATTGTTCCAGAATCAGTTAAATATTCAGCAGTGGGATTTAACACTAGCTCCTGCACTTTACCACAATCATGTTGTGTGGGATGATGAATCTGCTCATCATGAAATCCTATTAAAATCAGTTCCTCAACTGCAAAGACAATACCCAATAAAACATGAAGCAAAAAGCAAGTTAGGAAATTCCTAAACAACTTGCGTACCAGGGTGTAATAGAAATTGCACCTCACCCAAGAATAACACCTTTTTTCCCGTAATGAAGCCGGACAATTCATATAGTCTAGTTTTAGATTATAGACATTTGAACACTTTCACATGCACATTTGCAGTACGAAATGCATATAGTGCTGCACTGATAATAACGTTGTGCGGAAGAAATACAACAGAGCACTAGGTATCTCAAATGGATTTTTCTTATTTTCAGCTCTAGGTTCACAGCATCAATTTTACCATTTATCTCAAGGGCATAAAAACATCCTGGGGCTATTCTCAGCCAGTGTAACAGAGATCATTCAAAATTTTTATGAGGAGGTATTGTCCTATGTCGATGATATTTATCTAACATACAATGAGTTAATAGAACACTTGGCTAAAGTGAACCACATGATTCTTGGGTTCGCTCACCTGGGTTACAAATTAAATTATAAAAAATAAACATAGAACATACATTTTGGATAATGCAGAATGAGTAAACCCATTCTACGACTTAATTAGACCTGATTTTCCATTGGACACAGGAACCTACAAACATTTAATGTTCCGTACAAGCTGATATGATAGCTTTCAAACATTTGTACACATGTAACACAGCTAACCTTGTGATCCAAGTAGTTGCTGGACCCACCGGGTACACCTATATCACTTTCAATAAAGGTAATGCAGTACATAGTATGTACAAATCTCATTTTTTCACCAACGCTGAAATGCGTTTTGCACCGACTGAGAAAATTTTCTCAGCGGTACAGATGTTGTAGTGAGAGAAAGTGGTACAAAAGGGGGTGGTGGTGATGGACGGAGCATCTGAACCAATCAAACTCTCACACCCAGTCAACAGATCTGGGTTTAATCCATCACTGTTCTTTAGCCCACTCTGCCACTCCAGTTCAGACATGGCCATATGCAAATCAGTCTGACCCTGTGCCTCATGGGAACAGTCCAAAGTGAATAAAGTGGTAGAAAAGGGGATGGTGATTGCTCACTTTGCCACTGGATTCAAGCAAGCCGGGCTGAAGATGACTGAAATGCCAGAAACCGGTCCTCGGAAGCTTGTTTCCGGACCAGGGAAGCCATGGCTTGGCAGTTCGGGCTGGACTGTTCCCAAGAGGCACTGGGTCAGACTGATTTGCATATGGCCATGTTTGAACTGGGGTGGCAGATTGGGCTAAAGAACGGTGATGGATTAAACCCAGATCTGTTGACTGGGTGTGAGTGTTTGATTGGTTCAGATGCTCCGTCCATCACCACCCCCTTTTGTACCACGTAGTGAGAGAAAGAGCAGCTCAGGGTAAGCAAATTATTGTTGCTGCCCCTTTACCAACCTTAGAGTCCATTACAAAAGCAAGTGTTCCAAATGCCAAAGCATTACATACAAGATGTATTCAAAGGGCTAATTCCAACACTGCATCAGATGTAGATTACAGATTTGATTCTATGCTACAAACACAAGCTTTCCTGCAGTATGAACAACAATATCCCCTGCCAAATGAAATAATGCCTCTATATTGATATGAATACATTATTTATACTGATGGATCTGCTCAGCCTGCAGTTGGGGCATAACAGCAATATTCCGCAGCATGCATGACAGAAATCATAAACTCAGTCCTTATGGGGCTGACTGTACAGCATAGCTGGCAGAACTCAAAGCGCTAATAATGGCACTACCAAGTAAAGATCCTGAATTCTCCACGCTTGTAGTGTGTGATTCATACTATTGTGTTCAGTCCTATGATGAATATTTTCACTATGGGGCCAAAATGGATTTGGTGAGTCTAAGGGTTACACAATCAAGAAAAAGCTGCTTTGGGAACAGATAGCAAAGCTGAAAGAATACTTGCCACGGGCTCATGGTATCCACACATTGAGTCATCAGCGTGTTGGTGTTCACGTGGCAGGGATTTCCATGGCCGATGAGGTTGCTAAGACAACAGTTCCCCCTGCTGCCATTGCTGCAATCACTTGTTCAAGCACGAGATTAGACAGAGACATTATGGTGGCTGTCAATGCTGCTAGCAATGACACCCACCTGCCGAAAGGCTTTCCTCTCAAGTAGTCCTACAAGTAAGATGCAAAGAACATTCCGTATGCTCAGATTACAAGTGTGGGGGGTTAGAGTAAAACCAAACACTGATTGTAGATTGGGTTTAATACTATCTGCAAATGAGGATCTGGGGTCAGCACACACATGAGTCACTGATGCAGTTTCCTTACTGAAGCATCACTATTGGTGGCCTAATCTTACAAAACAGACCAAGGACTTTGTCCTCAAGTGTGACATCTGCCAGCAGATGAAGGGCTCAACCACAGCAACTTCACCTCAAACACCCCTTTTGATCTTAGACAAGCCTCTAGTGCTTGTTTATTTGTATCACTGTGGTCTCTTATACTCAGACGGGGCTTACAATTACATCTTGGTGGCAGTGGATTCATTCTCCAGATTCCTGTGCGTTTGGCCACTCGAACTGTTGTAAAGTCTTCATCGTGACATATGCAATTGACACAGTCCATTCCAACCAGGGTCCGGGGTTTATCTCTTTGGCTTACAGAGAAGCCATGGGAAGTTTGGGTGTGGCCTTGTAGTACTCCTCCCCTGCCATCCTGAGGTAAATCCGGTGGTTGAGAGGAAAAAACGTGACTTAAAACAGTCCTTAACAGCATGAGTATTAGGCTCAGGTGGCAGTTGGGTCTATCACCTATGCGGGGTCCAGAGGGCACCCAACAACATGCCAAGAAAATCCCTGGGGGGTGTACTCCTTACAAACTCCTGTTCAATGTCAGAATGTAGGTACCAGACCTCCATAATGTCAGCACAGTGGCGACAGAAACACTGTTTGACATCAATGATGATTTGCCAGTTTTACAGGAACGTAATGAATTCCGGTTCTCAAAAAGCAACGTCCAAGTAAACCTCACCGACACTATAAAAGTGAAGGTTGTACCAGGAAGATCAACCTGGGTCCCGAAGACGGGGGACTGAGTCAGAGAGAAAAATGTAGACAAGAAAGAATTTGGGCATCTTACAGAGCACCATTACCTGTCCTGGCTGTCGAAGGTACTAGAACTGAACTTCTTCTGCCCCTTGCTGGTCAAAGGGACAAGAGTTTTGTCTCAATAGATCTGATCAAACCACACTATGTTGCCAATTCTCAACAGTAGGCCGCGTGGGCTCCTGGGTAGCCACTGAACTTCTCTCGCTACCATTCAGGATGTTCAGATGGAAGCTTTTATAAGTACAGAAGATTCCCCCTGCAAAGAGAAGTTGTAAACAACAATGAAGCAATGCTTCTTCCTTCTGAAGCAACTACAACTGTACAGTCAATGAGTACAGAAATCTCAAATTCAAAAGTTTGACAATGTCTATGTGCATATGTACAGATCGAGTCATCTCCCAGTTCTACAAAAAATGCAGAGCTGCCAAAAATAGGCGGGACGGCTCCGGCTACTTTGTGGATTATTACGACTTCTCATCAGATTCAAGTGAACCTGAGCTACCACCACTGCCTCTCCCTTTCAGGCTACGAGTGTACACTCTCTATCTTCGGCTGAAAAAGACATACTTTGTTCTTCCTTGGATACATCTATGGATTACAATCAGATTACTATTCCTGGTCTTTTGTATTGGTTTGGTGACTGTCTTTTTCCTGCTACTGAATGGACACTATCTTCCAGGACACTCTGCAGTCCAACTTGTGAATTTGGTTCTGAAATCAGATGAATCATCACACTGTGAACTAAGGAACCTGTCTCTGGAGCACATTACAGCAGTTCCAGTTCCGGAAGGAATAGTATGGGATAGGGTATCATATGATGTGTATGGGTATTGAAACTGTTAATAATTTGCTTGCATATCTAGAGCAATCAGCAGCATTTTCAAATGATGAATTGTATGATGGTACACCTAATATTGGCGATATGCTTTATTATCAACATTATGGTCACCATTTTTTTAAAGAAAGCTATGATCCCACACGCTGTTTACAATTACACTCAATGGGAACATTGCCATACACCGCCAAAAGGTAGTTCAAAATATTTGCACAATAGTTTACTTATTTTCTGGTTTTGACACTTCAGACCCAGCCTCTTATTATTATAGGCTTACACCTACACCAGCAAAGAAAAATATACTAGCAAAAACCAAACTGATATACTCCACTTCCTTTATTTTCCAGCTGCCTGTACAGGGTTTTGACTTTTGGAAAGACACCATGGACACAAAATCTTTCAGGGGAAAAAGGATTGGCAGGTTCTGGAAAATAAGGCCTTATTTAGAGCATGCCTCATACCACATTAAATAATTTTCCTGAATTAAACAGTGCAACATACTTCCTGTGTTGCCAAAATGAAGGATTTGAACATGCCTTGTATTCCCTCATTTTCACGCCTTATAAACAGGCAGCATCTAACTAACCCCAGGCGGAGAACTCTGCTCCGCCCGCTGAGTGTGCGGAGATTTGCCTACTCCACGTTCCGCGGAGAACACAGAGAAGGGAAATCTCTAAACACTCGGCAGCGGAGCGCATTTGGCCAGCCCCCGCCTCCACCCCTCCATTAACAAGTAATTGAACATTAATTAAAAATACATTTAAAACCACTTACCGTTATTCTGCGGTGTCCCTGGGCTGTCCTCCACCTCTTCCTCACCATCTTGTTAATCCTTGAGAAAACTGCTCCAGCACATGCGCATTTCTGACAAGAAATGCGTTGGTGCAGGCACATGCGCAGTTTTCTCAAGTATTACTGAGACTGCGAGGAAAAGGAGGAGGGCAGCCCGGGGATGGCCCACTACAGGGGTAAGTGGACTTAAATTGACTTTTAATTAATGTTGAATTACTTGTTAATGGTGGAGGAGGGTGGCGGAGTGTAGTTCAACGGAGTTTGTTTGCAACACCGTGGACCTCTGCGTAGCCCCGCTATGCCCACATCTAACACACTCTAGTGAGGATACACTAGATCATTGTTAGAACTGGGGGTCTCTAGTTGGCAGAGGTAGGTAACACTGTCCATATAGGTACCCTTTTTCTAGTCAGGGTAAGGCGGAAACACTCTTCAGATAACCCCTGCTCACCCCCTTTGTAGCTTGGCATGAGCAGTCAGGCTTATCGAAGGCAATGTGCAAAGTATTTGTACCAACACTCACAGTAACACAGTGAAAACACCACAAACTGACTCCACAACAGTTTAGAAAAATAAAGGTATTTAATCTAAACTACACAAGACCAAAACGACAAAAATCCAACATACACAGTGCTAGAATATGGTTTCAAATGAGTTCTTAAGGTTGTGTTAAAATAATCAACAGTTGCCTCACGTTTTAGCCAGCAGTACCTTTAGATGCGACAAAAGTTCCAAGTGAAAACAGTAGTGTTGAAAAGCAAGCGATGCTTCACTCCTGAGACCCTGGGGAAGCGATGCGACAACCCCCCTAGATGAGGTGTGTTGCGGTGACTCCGTTCTGTATGGGGAGGGATGTGATAGCTTGCGTGGATTCCGGTGCACAGGTTTTCGGTGGAAGCGGCTTGCAAAAGGTACGATGCGACGATCTTTGGGGCGGCGACGATCTCCGGTGCAGCGATGATGCGTGGCTTAGCGTCGATCTTCTTTTTGTGAAAAGGTATCTACCCAGGCAAACAAATAAGAACAAAGACTGGCTATTGAAAGAAACACATATTTATAAACAACTCATAAAGGGAGAGGTGCCTTATCCGCCCCGCCTACTACGTATCGAACATTCTATAACTTCTCTATATCTAGAAATAATGGCTGATATCAAACTGTCCTGAGGAAGACAAATGTTTTGTCGAAACGCGTAGACTCACAGCCTTAGAAACATCCTGTATTGGAGAAATTAATTTTAAAAACAAAGTGTTTTATTTTTATTCTTATGTATATTGATATGTTTGTTCGCCACACATTGTTCAAATAATTCATGTCTATTCAAATCATGTAATTATTTTTTTACTGAATCAGATTTATCCACATATCTTTTATAATTATATTAAAAATCAATCTTTTTGATATCATTACAGTCCATTGCATTTTTAATGAGTTGTTTATAAATATGTGTTTCTTTCAATAGCCAGTCTTTGTTCTTATTTGTTTGCCTGGGTAGATACCTTTTCACAAAAATCTGTTTTCCCTGACCCAGGAGCACGATCCAAATCAGGGGGTCCCTGTTACCTACAAAATATTAGCGTCGATCTTCTCCTCTCGGGGCCCCTCGATGCGATGGCTCTGCGACGACTCTCGCAGTGACGTGATGCGGTCCGCAAGCAAGTGGTGCGACAATCTCACCCAGTGATGACAGGCTCTGCGATGATACTCGCAGCAATGATAATCTTCCCGCACCAAACTGGTGTGTCCCGCAAGCGAAGGATGCGACGATCCTGGTAGCGGCAACAGGTGCTGTGACGATCTCGGCCTTCGCGGCGGAGGGAATTTTCTCGCACTGACAGGGATGCGCTCTGCAAGCGAGCAATGTATTAAAACTTGCAGAAAGTCTTTAAAATCTTGGTTTCCAGCTTTCCAACACAGGTACAACTTCTAGAGGCACCACAACTAGCCCAAGCACTCTAGGAAGGACAGGACTCTCTCACCAGAGTTCATGGAAGCTGGGGGTGAAGTCCTTTTGTTCCTGGCACTTCTTAACAGGGAGCCAGCTCTTCTTCAGGCCCTTGGAGATTCCTCCAAGCAAGGGGACACAGCACAAAGCAAAGTCCTTCCCCTCTCCTTGGCAGCAAAGCAACGGCAGGTCAGTCCAGCAAAGCAACAGCAGGACAGTCTTCCTTCTTCAGTCTTCCAGCGTTCTCCTTGGCAGAGGTTCCTTCTTGATTCCAGGATGATCTAATTTCCTGTAGTCTGGGGTCCTGTACTTGTTGTGAAGGAGGGCTCTGAGCCCGGTATGAACCAGTTCTGGGTGTTCCTTGAGCGCTTTGTTTTCCTGGCCTCTCCTTTCCTTTCAGAGAGAGGGGCAAGGTTGTCAGCCACCCAGCAGGAGGTGGAGACAGCAGGGTGGAAGGCAGGCACAGCCCTATTCAGGCCCAGGCGCTACCCCCTCCCACCACTCTAGATGCAGATGGAGCTATTCAGCCCAGGGATGTCCAACTCAGCCTCTGAGAGCCACCCAGCCCCTGTCACTGACAAACCAGACAGTCAATTCATAAACAGGCCAAGGCACACAGAAAGGTCAGACAAGAGAACAGCCACTTTCTAAAAGTGCTGTTCTCAAACACAGGATTTAAAAACCACCTTTCCTAAAAGATGTGTTATTATATTCTGAGTTCAGGGATACCAGACTTTAATGTCCTACCTTGCTCCTTTGGGAAGATATGCTGGTAGCCATTGTAGCCAGCATTCCCCATGATAGCCTACGAGCAAGGGAGCCTTACAATAGTGAAAAACAAAAACGTCTGTCATTCACTACCAGAGCATGCAACCTGCACTAGTACATGCTCTACCTTTCACATATACCGCACCCTGCCCAAGGGGGTACCTTGGGCCTTCCATAGGGGTGACCAATGTGAACAGAAAGGGAAGGGTTAGGCCTGGTCAGTAGGGACACTGACCAGGTGGACATGGCAGTTCACAGACTGCACACAGGCACTGCGGTGGCAGGCCTGAGACACCATTTTAGGGCTACTCATGTGGGTGGCACAATCAGTGCTGCAGGCCCACTAGTAGCATTTGTATCACCAGCCCTGGCACACTCAGTGCACTTTACTAGGGACTTCTTGGTGATACAAATATGCCTATCATGGATAACCAATCACAATAACAATTTACACATGGAGCAATTGCACTTTGACACTGATCAGCAATGGCAAAGTGCCCAAAGCATCTAAGCCAGCAAAAACGAAATGCAGCACGGCATCAAAAATACAGAAGGCAGAGGCAAAAAGACAGGGGAAACCACACCAAAGATGCCAGGTCTAACAATCATGATACGTAATGGTTCTTTTAATTCATCAGATCCCAATTGAAAGGGGTAGTTGGTTTGGCCTGTGGACACGAACAGGTGTCAATCTAGATTCCTGGGTGACACCAAAGGATTTAGGATCATTAGGCCTGATCAAATACATGTACAAACAGAACACTCTGGGATGTTGACATGATATAGTGTTGGGAAGTTGTGCCTTGACTAGCTGAAAACCTCAACACTCTTTAAGGTGAATCAACACTTGCCCCTTCTTTCTGATGACATGGATCTCAGAGATTTTCTATTAGGTCCTGGAACCCACGTCAAAAGCACTTCTTGTATGGAATACACATTGAGCTTTGGAAAATGTCCCAGCAGGAAGCTGCTGAGAGATTCCGCTAGATCGATAGGGTTAATTTAGAAATGGCTTTGGCTGTAGTTGACGAAGGTATGACCACATTATCATCCAGAATTTATTCAATAGGCAACATAGTGTCTTCTGCAATCGATATGATGCAGCAAGACATGTCTATTTTGCAGCATTGACAGTCACAATTAAGGTCCATTGTAATACTGAGCTGGACATTGCAAATATTACCTTCTGGCCACGTGCTATGATGTTATATCAATAGCACAAATATATATTTTTGCATACGATCTAACAGGAACACAGAAAGTAATAGTACGCAGAGATGAGAAATATACCATGTTGCACATTGAAAAAAACTTAGACCAACTACCTTTCACCATGGCTGAGACACCATCCACTGACTGGAAAATCCATGGTTACATCACCCCGTCGATCACAACTATCCAATTTCAATATTTTCTACAATTAGCAGGTAGACAGATACAAAATGTTATGGTAAGGTTATGTGCATGAGCAATGGGAGTTACCATTCCGGTTTAGATGCAGAAATGCAGACTCTGAAGTTTTAATTAGTGGTTCCGACTGTGAGGATGCTGTAAGTGGGTCCCTAGGTTGCAAGGACATTTCTCTTCACAGAGCTTGCAATACTTTGGTTGCGAACTTGTCCTGTGTGTCAGGAATCGCGATGCAGAGCGCCTGCTTAGACGTCTGAACCACAACTCCCAGAAGGCCATAGGGGTGGAATGTTCCTACAAGTTGACGCGTCGCACACCAACAGGCGTGCGTAATTCTGTTTGCTGTGCATGAATATTCATAGAGGCGACTGTGAGAAAGTCGCTGTGTTTTTTCCTTGGTGACTGTTGCCAGGGATTTCCAGGAGGCGGTGCTTGAAAACCGCGGAAGCCTTTTTCCCGGTCCTTGGTCTCTTAATCTCCTCGTTCACGCTTGAAAGCCGTGGAAGCCTGTCTTTTTTCACTTGTCGCTGATTTCTTCTGAACCATTACTTCTCCTAGGCGGCGGTGAGGTTAACCGCAGACGCCTCCTTACTGGGTTTCTTTTCTCGTTTGCAGTTTTTGTTTCTTATTTAGTAACCTGGCGGCGGTTTGACACCGTGGAAGCCATAACGTTGTGCCTTTTGGGATTTGTACAGCATAGGTGGAAGAGCTGTCACTCACCTGTATTTGAGGCTTATGCTAGGCATTATAGAAGTAGCGGAGCAGCGGTGAGGTAACCGTCGAATGCTAGACATTTAAGGAACAGCTAGGGAATATTTTTTCTTTTCTTTTCTTTAATGCTTTCGAGACTTTAACTGAAATTTCCCTTTAGATGTTCCATAGAGAATCGGTGAGCAAGTTCACTATATGGTTAAGGGGTGTCTTCACCCTGGGCTCAGTAGTAGAGGGGGAGTGGAGGTTGGAGATGGCATGAGTGTTTCTTTCTTTAACATATGCTTATTGTTTTGGTAGGATTTGTCCCGGATGAACACCATGTTCTGTATAGATACCTTAGAAGAATAATTGGTTTTTCAGTGGAAAAGGTAAATCAGTTCCTAGTGAGATATAATGAGGATAGTCGATATGCGTGTGTATTATTGACCTATATTGTTTTCTTTTTTAGGTTCTCATCCCTGCTGTTCCCACCCTTTTCTTATCCCTCACTTGAACCCTCTAAAAACTCTTTAACTTTCTAGTTGGAGTTTGGGGATGTCAAGGGAGGGACCCCTTATTGATTCATTCAGGACCCTGAGGAGCACGGAATCTGACACTGTTATCTGAAGGGTTTCCTGGCTCTGTGATTCATCCGGTGTTCAAGCTGCTCTTTTTTTTAAATTGAAACTAAATATGTTTATTTTTTATTTATTTAGAATCTTTACAATAAAAAAAATAAAGGTACAACACTAGTGCTCGTTATTTAAAATATCACTAAAACCATATATTATAGATCATTTTTTATTTTTTTATTTTATATACACAATCAAAAAACAAGGTGGTAAAATGAATTAGTCAAAGAAGGCCTTGGTGAATGGCGAGGCAAATTGGGTAAATGGTCTTTTTTATTGGCATTGCCCTCTTTGGTGACTATTTCCTCAGTCAGGAGGCTGTTACCAGTCTATTGTCAGAACAAGTTGGGGTATAAGCAACTAGCGATGTTTTGCTGCCTTCATGAGTGCCTTTTTCACACCATAGATGTAATTTACTGTTCTAGCAATGGAACTTGCATCTGATGAGATGACGCAGGTCAGAATAGCTTCCATGCAGGTGCGCACCGCTTGCTGTTTCCGTTGGAGGCGCAAATGTTTTCGGCAATTTTCTAATTTTGTTGCACAGAGGCAGATGGTGTGAACCAGGTTTTCAACTGCTAAGCCACATAGCATGCATGCCGTGTCACTCGCTGTCCTCACCCAAGGCTTGATAAATGGTAGTGATGGGAAACCACATAGTCGACAGAACAAGAACTGTTTCTTTGTCTTGAGATTTAGAGCTTACCTGAAGTACTGTTGAGGTCCTAGGGATGTATAGCTGTTCATCACAACTGAGGCATGTTGGCGTTTTGCTAAGGCTGCCTTGTCCTCTAACAATGCTGAGTTTTATACGGTTTTGTTACCGCCTTTTTGAATTGGTCTTGGCTTGCTGAGGTCAGCCACAGTTCTGCCAAGACTAGCATTTCAATAGTGTTGTTCCGATATATATAAAAAGGCGAATGCAGCTTTTTTACAATCTCCTCCCAAACATAATATTTGATGGAGTTGGGCTCTGAGTTTTTTTAGCTTATAGCAGAGAGTGGCAAAAGCTGCTCCTCTTGTGTGAGACTGCTTTATTAGCCCAAACTCAAGCCTGATTTGTGCTGGCGAGGTACTTTGGGGGAGAAGTAAAGTTCGCCTGTACATGCAAACTAAAGTTTTGTCCATGACCAAGGTGTCTCTGCCTCTCAGTGCTTCACACCTACAGTTTAGGTTTGGTACTATTTTTGCTTTGGCAGTTTCAAGAATCGGGATGTAGGAGGGCCCATTCAGATTTCTGAACAGACTTGCCAGGCCTGCAGTGAAGGCCATCCCTATCTTTTTGATCTCTTCTATATGAGACTTGAAATAAGGTAAGGCCAAGGTATTTGTAGCTGTCTGTTTCATCTGTTCTGCTCCCCCGAGATGCCAGCTGGTCTTTCCTTTGTAGGAGAGGTATTTGATGCAGAATGATCAAGGTTGCTGTTGCATGGACCCAGATATTGATTAGTTAGTAAGGGGGAATTCCATAGTCACTGGTTGCACACAAGTACTGTTTACACCTGCCCGCACTGCTAGAAAGGCAACGCTATGGCCTTCAATAAGTGTCTCCAACATTCGCTTTGATTCTCTGTGCAACCTAAAAGTGTGCTTTTTCAAAAGGATGTGCCCTTAACTTTTGATCTCCAGGTTGCAAGGTACTCGTCTGAGATACAGACACTACTGCTGGGATCTGGTTCACCGTATCTATAATATGTCTAATACGAATAGTGCACTTTAAAAAAAGTATTAGCCCCGTACTGGTTAGCACCTTTCAGACGATGTTTGGAGTTATACCATCTTTCATACACCCCATGTTGGGAAACATTTTTGTAGGGAATCCTGATCTTAATTTTTCTGCTACGCAATGGACGTCCCAGTTCAACTGGAATTGAG
Organism: Lissotriton helveticus; assembly: GCF_964261635.1. Classification (NCBI taxonomy): domain Eukaryota; kingdom Metazoa; phylum Chordata; class Amphibia; order Caudata; family Salamandridae; genus Lissotriton; species Lissotriton helveticus. Next base: position 1,107,981,652 of record NC_136068.1, read on the forward strand.
ATAGCACTGCTTGTACTGCAAGGCCGTATGCACATGGTACACTGCTTCGGCACACCTCGGCTTCACGAAAGGAATGAGCACTGATTCTTGACCTTCAGGCCTGTTTGGCTTTACTGCGTACTACCTGTACTCCACTGCCTGCTTTGCAGCCACAAATGCGTATTGGATCTATGCCTTATATCACAATTGGTTGTGCCACTGGACATTGAAGTACTGATGGACACCCTAATGGCCCATGGGTATTGTTGTCCCTAGGTTATTCCATTGCAGATTAATGCATTCTTTGAGCCACCCAGGGATGCTTTGGCTCCCACTAAAACGGATACCGGCTCCACAATACGCTTACAGGATGTAGTCCCTCTATCTGCGGTTTCTGTGTGAATTGGAGGTAATCACCTCTGATCCATAAACCTGCGTCAAGGTGTGCCTCTGGGACCGCCGTCTGCGGTTGCGTGCAACAGCATTGTTGCATCTTCCACTTGGAGCACATAAACAATTGGCTTTTTCGTGAAATGGGAATCATTTGGCCTGTTTAAAAAAAAAAACGAAAATCGTTCAACAGCTTTTTGCTTTTTATTTTCTAGGCACCATGGCTTTCTGAGTGCTTAGAATTTCAAAGAAGTATAATCTCTTTTAAAGGCTATTTGTGACTACTTTAGAGGGAATCTTGGTTTTAGATGATTTTATAAGTGGTTTTACAACTTTTTTAGTTATTCATTATGGCCTATTATTCACTCACTTGGTGTCTAATGATTATCACAGCACACATATTCTTAACAAAAGTAACCATGGTTCAATAAATATATATTCAAAACTTCCCAATGTGTAGTCTGTATATTTCTTTGAGCACACTTAAGCATGAGTGACTGAGCAAAAGGTTCAGATCTGTTTCCACGATCCCTGAGGGGTCAGGGTTGTCATGTTCAGTGGTTGCCAGCAACCATTTGCTCCCCGGTAAGGTTATGGGGGCTTACGGTGGCACTTTGAGCTAGCTGGTCTTCAGGCCAACATATCCTGCGGGGGTGCCCGGAATCAGTCTAGACACCTCACCCAAAGTTTATGTTGTCCAAACAAATGCAGGTCCTACGGATTAGTGTGGAACTCCACTACAATGTGTCAAATGAATGTTTGATGGCTGAGTGTGGATTGACAAGCCCTGATTTAATGAGGGGTATTGGGGACTAGTTTTGATTTTGGAGAGACAAGGGAGAGAATAGGTTATATACTTGAGATGTTACCATGTGATTAGTTTGGCTTGTTCTTTTTCATCATGAAGATTTTGCCTTTTCCCTCCTGTTTATTCCCCTGAATGAGTTACGTGTTAGGCAATTAAAAGTGAATATGTGTGATTAATAGAAAGTTCATTTAGATTAAATTAATATGTTCTCCAACTAATGGTTAAGTATTGCTTGATATATTTCCAATATTTAATATAAATACTCACTGTTCTGCCTTGCATTGTTATTTATTTCAGATGAGTTTCTAAAAGGGAGATAACTGCCTGTCTCTTTTATAGTTGGTATTCCAAAGAACCTTATCTCAAAAGGAAAAGAAGTGAAAGGGCATCACAATGCTCTCTGGTACGTGTTTATTGTGAGAGATTCTATAACAGTAAAATAATGCTATTAAACCCAGGGACAAAGAGAGAAGTGTTAGAGAGGAATCCTGCATGGCAGATGACACTGGGACAGGCTGTGTAGAATCACACTACAGATTCCAGTTGAAGGCTACTGGTGAGGCACTTAGCCTTCACCTTTTCACCAGCTGAAATTATCAGAATTGCTGGCCTTGCGAGACAAGACTAGCACACCTTGCTATTATATTGAACACGAGTCATATTGTTCAAACAGGTATGCAAATGTAAACCAAGTATGAAACTCGCACATTTTCTGCTGTGTTAGAATCAGCTTGGTGTCTAGAATTAGCAGAGGGGGTAGGCTTGCTATAAATGTATAACCACAATAACGTGGGAATATTTCCTCTTGCTCATATTTCTAGTAACTTTGCTGATGTCATTTATATTTCTTTATTGTGGCTAAAATTCGTATCATGTACATTAAACTAGGTTTTTGATTTTAAAATAAATCTTTAAAATGAATTCCTCATTTTCTAGTATCTTTGAGGGTGTTATTACTTAATGACAGAGGGTTTTGGGTTCTACTAACTATTTCTGTAATGCCTCATGGATCTGATCGTTCCCAGAAACACACCTCAATCAAATATTGGTCAGTGCTTTGTTGAGTGGGTGCAGTACAACTGCTTTTTTCTGCTTCAGGTTGGCACATTGATTTAGTCCTTGGTACCAGGGGATCTAGAAAACGACAACCTTCATTTCTAGAAAATCTAAAAACATATAATTTTGCCCTGCCACGGTGTACACATTTTCTAGATCTTTGAGTAATTTTGGATGACACACTCAGGAAACAAAGCATTACAAATAGCTGAAAAGTCAATGGGGCCAATTATGATGGATTGCATAGTCAAAAGGGACCGCCCGCCATAGGTGCGGTGGTCCCGCAGTGCAAATTACAATGCGCCTGCCACACTGGCGGGCACATCCCATATGTTTACATTGTGGTGGGGCAGCACCCGCCACAATGTAGAAAAACATATTTTGTTTATGTATGTTCAACGTGTCTGCTATCTTGTACATGCATATGTAGGGGGGTACCATAGGTACCCCCACGTGCAGCACCCCACCCTCCCACCCCCCCTGGGGTCCCGCAAAGGGCCCCCAAAGGCAATTACTGCCTGTCTTTTTGCGGAGACATAGCCGCCAAAAAAGACAGGCATCCTAATGCCCACCCCATTGTATCTTGTCCCGCAAGGCGGGCGGAAAAGGCCCACCTTGCGGGACCATGACGGGCGATCTTTCGGTCTGCCGCAGTACCTTTCCCATTCCCACCGCCATCCTAATTTGGCAGTGGGAATATTCAGGGTGATGGCGGAAAGTCCGCCAATGCCGGGCCGGCGGTCCTCACCGCCGGCCCAACAGTGGCGGACTTCCCGCCATCGTAATTGGCCCCAATGTTCGATACCTCTTTTACTGAGCTAGCTACCCATTTGCTGTGGATTTGTCAGACACTTGACTTATAAAAGGTTATTCTCCATTTTCTGTTTTTGATTTTCATGTTTACTGAATCTGTTCAATAAAAATGGTACAAGCTCCTATTTCGATAGGTTCAAACTACAGGGCATCAGTCATACACCATCTACTTGATAGGGGTGCCCCTAATGCAGGCCGTGAGTTAATGCTTGTTGTTAATGCACATGCTGCATAACATTTGAAATATTTTATTCATGGACGGAGTCTGATCATGGAGATTCCACTACTGAACATTTTCATACATACAGACATGTTGCATTTCCAGCAAACCAGGCATGGTTTGGTGGTCAACTACCAAATGTAGTGCAAAACATTAGAATGGGTCATCTAATTAAATACAAGGCCACTTGGTCCATATTGGCAGGTTATACCCCATATTCTGATTAAGCAAATCTGACACTTCTAAGTAAGATAGTTAGCTACTCAGGTAGTGTTTGCTTATAGGCGACTTCAACAGTATGTCCTGAAAGCTACTGTTATGGTTTCAGTTGCTTCTGGACCTACACCACAGACTATTAGTGCTATCTTAGGCAAAGCTCTGACAAAACGAGATGAAATTCAAACCTGGATTGCTAGCAAGACCAAACCGTTGGAAGCAGTCTATTCTCATATGACTCCCAAGGGTAAGTATAGATTCCTAACCATGTGTCTTTCCCCTGGTATGGTGCTACCTGTAGAAGAGTGCAACACTTGAGGAAGTGTGTTTGCAAGTATGTATACTATTAGGTATGGCAAGCTCTCCTTAGTGGTGCAACTGGAGGTGTTGAAACAGGTACACAATTAGCACAGAGCCTCATCTGCTCACGATTTAGGGATGCAATTGATGGAGAATTTCTAGGCAGTCTTCTAAATAGTCATGAGTAATGCTTGTGAGGAAGTCACAGTTCTTGCAGTGTGTCAACAGTTGGCAATCATTTCCCTTCAAGATCATGAAAGGGAACTCCCAAATATATTTCAGAAGTTGACATCTCTGTGAGCTGTGATACCTTGGGGTCATGGTTCCTGGCAAGGAGAAAGTCGGAAACTAAGAAAAAGTAGAAAGTAAAGTCATAAGCAACGACTGGATCTCCCTCAATACAGGAGTCCAGCTGTGGTGGTTATCCTTTGAGGGACCATGATAAAATTAAAAAGCAAGATCAGTATCATTGAAGAATCACCTTCAAACTCCTCATCCACGCACACAAAGCCCTACACAACACCGGACCCACAACCGTCTCAGCTTCCACACCCCCACCCGAAATCTCCGCTCAGCCAACCTCGCCCTCGCCACAGTTCCTCGTATCCGGAAAACCACCGGCGGCGGCAGATCGTTGTCCTACCTCGCCGCCAAGAACTGGAACTCTCTCCCCACCAGCCTACGACAGACTCAGGACTCCTCAAGACCTGGCTCTACGACCATTAGCGGCACCCCCTTCCCCCCCAGCGCCTTGAGACCCTCACGGGTATGTAGCGTGCTTTATAAATGTAGTTATTGATTGATTGATTGATTGATTATCATTCATTCTGCCATTTTTTTAAGGAATCTGGGGACAGTAGAAGGGTAGAAAGAATAAAATGGACTGAGTATAGCAGAAACGATGCGTATATCAAGTAGAAATGTGAATCTAGATGTGAGGCTGAAGCTAGTGTAAAGTGACTGGTTTACTAAAGAAACATACCCAACAAATTACAAATACGTTTGCGGAAAGGGCCCTGGATGGTAGCACTTTTTGACAGAATGGCTAAGGTGACAATAGTCCACAAAGACAAGGAGCATCTGGTGGTGACTCCAACTAAAGAATACATACCGGTTGAAACAATGATGGGCAAGCAAACACAGCCGATAGTGTTCAGATTGTAAAAATACAGATTGGGAAATATACCTCACAGTATAAAAGCTGCATTTTAGCATTTTTTTGTTGGACGCTATGATATCAATCTTGAAGAGGATGACTGGTCTCAGGTGTTTGTAAAGAATGCACCACGAAATGAGGAGGTAATAATGCTAACATTTTCCTCCTTATTACCTGAAGACCTGAAAGAAAATTATGGACATGAACCGGCTTTAAAGCAGGCCTTAGTATTGTATAGAAAGCAAGGCGGTTGGGACAAACAGTCAGTTTCTCATGTAATTGCCTTAATGTGTAAGCCCCAAATTCAAGCTCCATATCCCTAAATGCTAGAAGCTAGGTGTACAATAAAAACTTTAAACTAAAATATCAAGGTAATAATGCCTTTTAGTTCCACAATGAGCAGCCCTGTTATACCGGTATTTAAGCTTGGTAATTCATATAGAATAGTTTTAGAATATAGAAATTTAAATGTATACACCCACTGACACACACACACACACATGCTGTGCAAATTGCTCATGGTACTGGACTAATAAGAAAATGTGTAAGAAAGTGTTTAAACAACTTTGAACATTTACAGTGGCTTCTGTAACCAAAATACAACACCTAAATCTCAGTTATCTATCTGCTTTTTCCTTCAGCGATATTCAATACACCTATACGAGATTGCCATGAGGTATAAAAAATGTTCTGGGCTTTTTGCAGCAAGAATTATGGTGTTCTTATAGTAAGATCCTAAGGCTACAATATATCTATGATACATATATCACCCATTATAGCTTGACTGAACACCTAGCTTGGGAGGATAGAATAGGGACTTTACTAGCCTGTACAATGTACATTGCATAATGTACAAATTAACTTTAAGAAATCTAAAACTGCATATTTGAATGCAATTTTTGTTGGATATCAATTATGCATTGAGGATAAAGGTTTGATACCTGACTTCATAGAAAAGTGTACTACTTGACAACCTCTGAACACATTGAGAAAATAACAATCCATAATGGAATTTATTACTTTGGTCTAGCTTACTTGCCACATTATGGTGAGTGAGTGAAGCTCTTGTATGGTTTAATGACTACCACATTTTCTAAACTACATAAGATGAGAATACACATAGATATGTAATATGGACTGCAAGCAGGCATTTTAGAGACTAAATATGTATAGGCGGAAGATAACTAGGCTAGTAATTAGAGTTATTCCCAGAACCTCAGGCTACACATATGTAGTTTACAATGAGAGACAGACAACACCCATTGCATCCATATCACAGGCCTGATTCATAAAGGTACACTTGCACTTTTATGTAATATTGCCATTTTCTTGGCATTCACAAACTACAAGTTTAATTTTACTAATAGTAATTTTATGACTGTGGACATTGCAGGCAAACAGAGAACTCTGTGCATAAAAAGATAGGCTAGTGATAGAATAGACATACGTTTTTATGTGCTGAGTTCTCTGCCCCGACTGCAAAGTTTTCGCAGTTGTAAAACTACTATTAGAGCTAAATGCATCCTCTGGAACATTTTAGATACAAGGGTGCATAGTGCTAAATGCTGTATTATACTTCCGAGATAATTGCTCATAGTTACAAGTACGTGTGCAATAATTATGAGTAATTATGGTAAGGAGAAATACGTCAGTTATGCCCACGCCTATTTAAATGTTGACTAAGAACACCGGCCCAAGATTGGTGAGGACCTGGATTTCAGTCACTTCCTTTTAGGTTCACATCTTGTAAAAATAAATGATTTATGTCTGTTTTAGTGTATGCCATTATTAAAGTAGAGCAGACATATTCAGAAAGAGAAGCTGACAAAAGAATTAGAGAAACTAACAGAGGAATAATGCAGACTATGTTTAAGGATATCTATAATGGTGTTTAGATACTCTCAAAATCGGTATACACAATTCCCACTATAAATTCAACAGCTCTCAATCTTGTCAAAGGAGACTTAAGTAAGGACAGATTCAGGTGTGGTTAATAACACAATTAAATTGGGCATTACAAACCGTAAAAGCAAGCAAAGTTCCATGATAGCTTATGGATGAAAGTTCTGTTTTTGACACTTACAATTTAACCTCGACACTGAGAACAATGGCTGGTAAAGAAGCATCATGTACACTCTTTTACGTTTTGAGGAGCTAGAAATCACCCCATTTTCTGTGGCAAATGACCCACATACCACGTGGCTCTTACATGAAGTTATTTCTTTGCCAATGACGAAAGAACATGTCCTTAAGTGGGTATGAAAAAATGCACAATGCCTCCCATTATCATTATTGGAAGTTTTCATGTGAATTCTATTGTTAGACAATACATGCCCCAACAATCTAAAATAGTTACTCATCTGCGATTCCATTACTCCGCAGAGCTTGTAAAATTGTAATGCCCAGTTTCAGCTACAAATTGTTGCTTCATTCATTCTTTTTATGTAACACACACTCATAGATAATTGTTTTCATTTATTAAGAACAATTTATATCTGTTGCGAAAAAACCTCCAGGTTGACATTTTTTGTTAATTGTTCAAAAAAACAGTGAAATGTTGTGGTACTGCATTATATCCTACCTCCAAAAAATCTTTGAAAGTATTTCATTCCCAAAAATAGACATGATACATTTGCGTTTTGATGATCTAAATAGCTTTAACCTCTGTGACAGAAATATTTGACTTGCAAACAAGCTATTCTGCATCTCTAAAATTAAACTCCTGCAGACACATTTCCAACCCATTTTGCTGACTTACTTCACACCATCTTCTACAAACACAACAGGCTAAACTACAGTTTTCAAAAACCTTGGAAATGATTTACTCTCTGGCTTTAAATTTATTTTAGATGGATCCTCTAATTCTTCAGTTCACTGTTATCAAGTCTGATTGGTAGGTTTTCAACCACACTAGAGATTATTAGTTGTGCAGGGCTCATGTTTCTTCTAGTAAAGTAATAAAGTCAACGTGACCTTCAATGTGAGCAGAAATACATCTATCCAACCGAGTTGCAATGCCGAGAGCATATCGCATCCTACTTTTGGGAAAATTATTGAATGAGGTGAGTACAAAATGAATGCTATTATTTAGCAAATTTCAAGTTACACAAGTGAGTCCTTTGTTTGGTGCATTATCTTTTTTGAGAGCATTTGCTTGTATATGCCTCCATTATAGAGAGTTTATTCAGCAGTAAGATTGCACCAGTCATTCTGCACCACAATGCAGCTGTCAATCTTGAAATATGCAGTATATGATGAGACATCAACACCTGCCTCGTCACTTACTCAAGTGAGGGTCAGACCTCAAACCACATCTGCCCCGTTGGATTTCTTTGAAACTCCTCTCCAGTATGTACGCACTCAATCTTCAATGGTGACAACAAGAACAATGCTATCAGCTAATGCTGTTCTACATCTATTAAAGGTGCATATTCATCACCATTGACTCTTCTGCCATCTGCAGATTCAATATGCACAATCTTTGGAAGACCCTGGCATCAGGGAGAAAGTAACAGTGATGAGGTTGCATCATGATGTGCAAGTAATTCAATTGTTCCTTCTTTTTTTGGAAATTATATGAAGAAAAAGCTCTCAAAGGGACAGTTTGTACCTTTTATTTCTTTCTAATATACAACTGTTGAAGTAACTTTTTTATTAGTATTTCAAATAAAAGAAACATAAAGGTAACTGCCTTTATTATTCCCCCTATGCAGTGAGCTATTTGTATCAGCCTAGGGCATAGTGCCATGCACTATAAGAAACAATCCATAAAGAAAAACATCGAAGTCTCCTCCCCTACATCCCAACTGTCCCTATCCCCCATCAAATTTCATCCTGGCAAATGAAGTCTAATACACCACAGGAAACACAGATAACACGTTTCATACGCTAATATTCACTCAAAACTCAGAGCAACAGGCAGCCACGGCTGTAATCCACAAAAAGAGGTCATCCTTCCTCATCCAAAGAGATCCACACTCTCCACACAGCCTCCTGTAAAGAGTCTTCCATTTGTTCTCCAATTACATAGGAGTTCTGTTCATGATGCTGTAAAAGCTTCACCATAGCTAACTGGGACCAAAGTCTGTGAACCACTGAGTAAGCAGGGAGTTTCTGTCTTTTTCAGTTGTGGGCTCTGGTCAATGTAGCTCGACCCAGACATTGTATAACCATATCCCACTCATTTTTCAACATCAGTTTGAATGTTGGAGGCTTCAACACTAGAAGTAGTGCTGAAAGTAAAATATTCATATTGGAACATAATTTGGGTTTCAAGAGCAAACAGTTGACGAACATTTGCTACCTCGGTAGATAACAGAAACGGAGGAAGAGGTGAATGAATTTCAAGATGCTATGTGCAGATTGGATCAACAGTTTGATTAACAACCGAGCCTGGTTGTTTTGAGAGATACATTTTTCACTAGGGATCAGCAAAGGGCCGGACAAAGATATTGTAACCTATGTGTCAGCTTTGTGCATATTAGCTGCTGAATGTGTATTTGGGGAATACTCATCGCAGCTAATAAAAAATCAAACAGTGGTACAGTGTAGAGATGAGAAAGTTCATGAGAAATTGCTTACTCTTAAGAATCCATCTTTACAGGAAACTATTAGCATTGTGAAAAGTATTGAGATATCTCAAGTTTCATCCAAAGAGCTAGTTAGAAATTATAAACTGGTTGTAGGAGCAATTAAAGATTAGGGTGAAAATCAGAATGCTGGGGTAAAGACCAGTAAAACCAGGTGTTGTTTAAAATGAAGAAGAAGGGTAGTTTTCTAAACCAAAGGAATATCAGTTTTTGTTGTGGATTTCCGTCACATTTGCCTAATGTGCATGCCTGTTAAATTTAAATAAAGGAGAAGGATAGTTTTTAAACCAAAGGAATATTTGTTTTTGTTGTGGCCTTCTGTCACATGTGCCTAATGTATGTGCCTGTTCTGGCAAATCCAGTGTATGTTGTGGATGTGGGAAACAAGGGCATTTTGCCAAAAGTTGCTAAAGGAAGGTGAAAGTTAATAGTGTGATCCAAGATGAAAAAGATTATGAAGCCAATGAAAGTTCAGTGAATGACATGAGAGAACTAGTTTTAGCGATTAAGGAAAAATATGAAAATGGGGTGGATTCACACACTATTATTTCAATAGATAGTAACAACTTGAATTTGTTAGTTGATTCTGGAGCTAGGATGACTATGATCACTGAGCTTATGTTCAAAGAAAAGTGGATTGACAAACAATTGGAACAGCCTGACAGAGGTCCTGGGTCAAATGCCGGAAGGAAAATTGAGTTAGGGGCAATTTTATCACCAATTTGAAATTTACAAATCATATTATTAATGGGAACGTTTATATGGACAGGAAAGGTTTTAATATTTTGGTTTGGTATAATCAAGGATTATATAGTATGACATTGAGACCAGGAATGAAGGAATAGGTGTCACTGGTGGCGGATGAGGATGAAGGTGAATCAAAGATTTGGATGGATGTTTACAAATATTTGTTTTCTGCCATATTAAAGGATTTAGTCATAAATTCAAGGTTAAGGAAGGGGGCAATGCTGGTAAATCTAAAACTGCGTAATGTTCCATTCAGTTTGAGCTAGGATTGGCAGCTAAATTGAAAAAAAATTGTGGGAGGGATGTTATTGAACTTTTTGAATCATCATTGTGGTTGTCTCCTCTACTTGTAACTAAGAAGAAAAATGGAGCTTTGGAGCTTTGAGGGTATGTGTGGATTTGCATAGTCTCATTAAGGAGATAAGGGTGTACTCACATCCCTTTCTGAGTATAGATGACATTGTTACTGCATTTGGTGGAGCAATGGTTTTTTTTTCGCATCAGCGTATTATCAAGTTGAATTGGATCCTACATGTAGACATCTTATTGTTTTTGTTTCACCTGTGGGCACATTTCAATTCAATAGAATGCATTTTCGATTGGTATCAGCTGCCTCTATATTTCAGTGCATCGTAGAAAGACTGTTAGCGTGTGTTACACTACTGTAGCCTTTTAGGATAGCATTTGTTTAATATGTGGGTCTACAGGCAGCAGTGGTTTGCACTCTCTCCAAGTAGGGACACTTATGCTAGTCAGGGTAAGGGGATTACACACCTAAGATAACCCCTGCTCACCCCCATGGTAGCTTGGCATGAGAAGTCAGACCTATCTCAGAGGCAATGTGTAAAGCATTTGTACAAAAATACACAGTAACACAGTGAAAAAATACAAAAGGACTCCACACCAGTTTAGAAAATTAACTGATATTTATCTGAATAAAACAAAACCTAAATGATAAAAATCCAACATACACAAGTAAAGATATCACTTTTAAAAAGTTAAAAATAGTTCAATCCGTAGGAAACTATGGATGTGTCACTTTTATCACAAAGTACCTGGGATGCTTCAAAATGAAAGAAGAAAACCGGGATAGGGTAGGTGAGGCGCTGGAAAAGCAAATGGTGCATCGGTTCCTTACCCCCAGAGGAGGTGATGCTTCGGTTCCTTACTGCCAGGGGAGGTGATATGTCAGTTCCTTGCTATCAGCCCAGAACTGTAATTTGCACCACTTGGCAGGTCAGAACTCCCAGCAGAGGAGTTCAGGGGCTGCAAATGAACTATTTCATGGCCCAGAGACTTCTTAACAGGGTGCAAGCACAAACAATTCCTTGGATAACCGTGCAAGTAGGATGTAGAAAACAAAGTCCAGTCTGTTCACTGCCCAATACAGAAGCAGCAAGCAGCAGGTCAACACAGCAATGCACACAGAAAGGTGGTAGTCCCTCCTGACAGCTTTTTTTCATCTATTCTTCTTGGCAGAATGTCTTCTTAGTCCAGAAGTGTTCAGAAGTCATGGTGTCATAGCTTCAGTACTTATACCAGTTTCTACCTTTGAAGTAGAAAAACTTCAAAGGAAAGTCTTTGTACTGCACAAGACCCTGCCTTATCCCTGACCTAGTTGCAGACGCTCTACGCAGGTGTGGAGACAGCTTTGTCTGAGGGCAGTCACAGCCCTTTTCAGGTGTCAGTGAGACCTCCTCCCACCACTCTAGCTCAGGAAGACCCATCATTCTGGTGATGGGCCATCAGGATATGCAGGGCACACATCAGCTCCCTTTGTGTAGCTGTCTAGAGTGAATGCACAAACAGCCTAATTGTCACCCTCCCTCAGACTTGGATTCCTGTCCATGGGGCTAACTTGGGCCTACCTCAGGGGTCCTTTACATGTAATAAAAAGTAAATCAAATATTCCAATCCTGGATAATCAATCACAATTACAATTTTCATAGGGAGTACTTGCACTTTAACACTGATCAGCAGTGGTAAAGTGTGCAGAGTTCTAAAAACAAGCCAAAAACTAAATGCAGCACACTGTCAAAAACAGGAGGTCAGGACCAAAAAAGACAGGGGAAAAAAACGCCAAAGATGCCAGGTCTAACAGCATTCTAGATGCAGGCAAAAGCAAAACGAAACATGATAAAACTTTGAATATAGTTTTGTCTAGATTGCAGGAAGGAGGAATTGTGGCTAAGAAACAGAGTGTGTGTTTGCTACAAGCTCTTTTGAATATTTGAGTCATGTGATTTTTTAGTAGGGGTTGGAGCTACGCTCAGGTTTGATTGAAGCAATTATCCAGACCCATGGTCCTACAAAAAATGATCAAGTGACATTATTTCTAGGGGTTTGTGTATTTTATTCCAAGTCTGTACCAAATTTTGCTGCTAAAACTGAGGTTTCTATTGAGAAATGTAAAAACTTTTGTATGGGATAAAGAGTGTGAAGATAAATGTGTTCAAGTAAAGAAGGAGCTTGCTTCTCACAAAGTACTCTTTCCGTTTGAGGGCGATGAAGAGTGTATTGTGTCAGTTGATGCGAGTTTGTGAGGTTGGGGGGATGATTATTCAAATTTGTCAAGAAACTACTGTGGGTTTTGATTCTCAAGTTCTGTGTCTCAGTGTAAAGAAGTATTCGGTGATTGAGAGAGTTGCTCACATGTTGATGGGCGATTGAAAGATTTAGAAGTTTCCTGTCGGGCTGATCTTTTGGATATTGATGGATCACAAGCCTCTTGTGTATATTCCTAATGGGAATGCTATTAAGCATCCCACGTCAAGTATTATCAGGTTGTGTTCTAAAATGCTTCAATAGATTTCAAGGTGGACCATATACCTGGTGGTAAAAATGTTAGACCTGATTTTTTTTCGAGATCCCCATGCCTGTGGAGGTGAGTGATATTTACGGGGCAGATGAGGGTGAAGAGTAATAGCTGCTGTTGATGCTGTTTTGTCAGGAGGGTTTTCTAAAAATGAATGGTTTGCAAGATTAGAGAAGGGTGGAGTTTTGAGTGTAGTGTCTGAATATATAGTCAAGGGGTTGCTAAGAGAGAAAAATCTTCCCCATGATGTGCAACCATTTTTCAAAATTTTGGATGAGTTATCCTTGGAGAAGAACAATATGGTGATGCAGGGGGATCCATTTATTCCAACAGAGGATTTGAATTCATGGATCACTAAAATAGGTCAAAAAGGTCACAAGGGTCAAACTGTTACTAAAAGGAGAATTCATAGTGAATTTTGTAGGCCATCTGTGGATAATCATATATCAGAAGTAGTGAAAATGCACATTGGTGTATAAATAGTTTATTTTTTATTAATATGTATATTATAGTCATACTATGTTATATATATATATTTGAGTTTTAAAGGGAGGGAGATGCTGCATATTCATTGTGCATGTGCTGACATAGGAAGGGTTCTATGAGAAGTTTGTCCTTCAAGTTCTACAGGATGTTATATTTCAGTTAAACTCCTAAGGTACTGCGAGGCTGCGGTGAATAATGGATGTTCCTGACACTTGCCTGTGTATGAATTGTTTTCCCTGCCTGCATCAGTGTGGGCAGGGAAATTATTCTGTCCTAGAGGTAGGTTTTCTGGGACAGGGTACTTGAGCCTACCCGGGAGGTGTGGGTTCCCCGGGGCCTCACTCTGTTTTGAGGGGAGTCAACATGCCCTCCTCCCCCAAAAAACGATTTCTGCCTCCCTGTGGCCTGACCTCCCCCAGACATATTTTCAAAAGACACGCAGGAGCTTGCACTGTTTTTTCCTAATTTTGCTGTGGATTCACATATACTCTACAAATTCATGGGGCCCGATTCACAGAAGTAACTTATGACAAAATCATAAACTTACTACCATTTTGGTTTCCACAGAAGGCACTTACTCATTTTGGTATTCACAGAAGTTAGGAGTCCTAACTTTAGGACTCCTAAATGCCTTCTGTGAATATCAAAAGTCTTAAAGTTAGGATTTTTCTCAGTTTAGGAGTAGTAAAGTTAGGACTTCTAACTTTAGGACTCCTAAATGCCTTCTGTGAATACCGAAAGTCTTAAAGTTAGGATTTTTCTCAGTTTAGGAGTCCTAAAGTTAGGAGTCCTAACTTTACTACTCCTAAACTGAGAAAAATCCTTACTGAATCCCAAGCCCGAAGATGGCTACAGCAACATCGGTGTTGATGTGGTGGCACCGATCAGATCTCAGCTTGAGATGTGCCGGCACGAATATCCTCCACTACTTGATACATTCAAAGATTTTGCCCTTAATCGCTTAGAATCTACTGAATGGATTTACACCAAATCACAAAAGCACTCTTTCTGGAAAAAGATCTAGCTTTCTGCAAAATGTGGTGTACATGGGTTCAGTTGTTTGGGTTGTAGCTGTGTGTGCACATTCTATGGAAAAATAAATGTAGAAAATGCATTCGGAGATCACCCCTTTTTCCTGGCCCTGGCTTAATGGATCACTCCGAAACTGTCCATGCCCAAACTAGATAAAAAGTAACACTATTTAGGAAAGTTTCAGGGAAATTTATCAAACAATGCCAAAGTTATCAGCATCACAAAAAAAGGCATTTCGTTTGAAAACTCAATCTTAATTGTAACTACACAGTGGAGACAAGTATGTGAAGTCAATGTCCTCAATATGCTTTTACATTACAATATATATCTTTACCAATCCTATTTTGGTATTTTGCTCCATTTCACTTTTAGAGGCCAACTGATATTTTCAAGCCAACGTGGGTGAACAAATGGTTAGGCACACTTGAAATGATGCATGAGGATATAACTGCTGAAATAAGGTTCACTAAGGAACAATGCAGGTCACAAGCATTTTAAATCTCAGCCTGGAATCTGTGCTGAAGTTATCATACCTTTCAAATTGTAGCAGGTCACTTAGAAATAGTTTATTTTCTGAAGAAGCTAAAATTGATGCAACGTATTAAAGTTTGGATCACTCAACAGCTAACATCAAATAAGATAATCATTTTAGATATAAATTTGTAGATAAAAATGTTGAAGTTCCTTTTTTTTAAATAAGCACTTATTGGCTCCAAGTACCTTCAAATAAGTGATATTTCAGAGCATCAGTCGTCCTAAAAAATTGATTTAAACCTATTTAAGTGCAAAAAAGACAGCTTGGGGTCATAGAAATGATTTAATGATTATTTCTACATTCTATTATGTAGCGCATCTGCTACAGAATTCATGGTTAGTGGCTATGCAATATTAATTATAGGTGTGAAAATACTTGATATTTTTATTTAGATTGTGGCAAACTATGGTTCTTTTAGTGAATGTTCCTTAAGAGATATCTTGCAAGGCAGAAGGTGGAGTCTATAAAAGGTATATCATTTCCCGAAGAAATTGGTTGCCTTCAAGAGGAGATTGATCAGCATGTTGTGTAAAAGGAACATGTCATTTATTTCAACAGAGCCTGTGAAATACATTCGGCTTCATACTTTAATAGATTTTGATTACAATTGATATTTAATATATTGTGTCTAGTAAAGGTGTGGAAATTGTTAGTTTGAAAGGATAATGGGATGTTTCTTTGAATGATCTTCCAACTGAGCTAATTCATTTTATTAATTTATTCAGCAGATCACTTTAAAATGCCCCTGTGAGAAACTGGCCTGCTGGGCAATGGTCCAGAGCCCATGCAACAGAATGTAACAGATTCCCATTTGGATTCCTTAGTTTAGTTCTGGTAGAGAGGGTAGAGTCATATGGAAATCTTCAGAGAAAATGCACACAATGATATGTATATTACTGCAACCAAGGAACATTACAACTGCGAAAAAGTTTCAAAGTCCCAAGCTGAGCATAGCCAATACTCCACAATCATAGAGATAAGAATAACGTGAAGAAAAGTTACAGGAAATATTAAAAGGTTTCTATATTAAAAAAAATACACCAGAATATAGAGATGCATTGAAATTGATTATTAAAGGGGAAGCTGCCAGGCACATGGAGAGTGGAGACCTGAAGGGCTGGTGAAAGAGCGGCTTTCTGATGCACGCTGCATATATAACAAGCATTGACTTAGCCAATAGTCCCGCTTTTGGGACCTTATGTCTTTATTTTGAAGTTTTGGCTGTGTTGTAGAGTATTGTGGCTGATATGTTTTATGTAGAAAAGTTCTAATAAAAAGTGTTTATATGTGGTACTTAGTGGTAATATGTGGCGTGTATGTTACATTTAGTAGTGTTTAATTATATGGTGTAATTATGTGGTTTTAAGTGGTGTTATGTGGAGTGTATTTATATTGTATTGTATAAAGTGTAACTATGTGGCGTGTTATTATGTGACACTGATTGATATTATGTGGTTTGTATTCATGTTGTATTAAGTAGAGTGTAATTACGTGGCATGTAACTATGTGGTATTGAGTGGTATTATGTGAGGTGTATGTTGCATTTAGTAGAGTGTAATTATGTGGTGTAAATATGTGGTTTTGAGTGTTGTGTGGAGTGTATTTATATTGTATTGAGTAGAGTGTAATTATGTGGTGTGTTATGTGACACTGATTGATATTATGTGGATTGTATTGATGCTGTATTGAGTAGAGTGTAATTATGTGAATATTCTCTACTCTACTCTACTCAATACAGCATCAATACAATCCTCATAATATCAATCAGTGTCACATAATAACACACCACATAATTACACTCTACTCAATACAATATAAATACACTCCACAGAACAACACTCAAAACTACATATTTTCACCACCTCAGCAACTCGTCTCTTTAGGACACACCACATCCAAGCACCCTACCTAGCATTGATGAAAGCCCGAGCTTGTAACAAACACGCTGATAGACAACTATGGATCACATTAAATGGCAATAGTGTAATATATAAATACTACATAACAATAACATGTTATGTAACATTGCTCCTGGATAGTCTCCATTTAAATTCCTTGCAAGCCTAATAGTTCCTTCAATGTATTGATCCTCTATTTTTCCTGGGTGAACTACATATGATGCACCTTGATGGTTTCAGCTGGGTCTGGTGGCTTAGTGGACTATAGCTCCATTGTAGGGGCCTGTGTTCGACCTCATGATCACAGGTTCAAATCCAGATGGGCCCACTCAGGCTTTCATCCTTCTGAGGTCAATAAAACTTGTGCCATTGAGTAGGGTAACAATAAACATCTGTTATTCAGTGCCAAGATACCCTTGAGTGAACATGTGTTTTACAAATACTTCTGCTATGTGAGAGTGCCTGCAATGGATTAACACTTGTTTCGATCCTGTGCACTCTCCATATAATAGCCTTTGTTTTTTTTCAAAGGGCTTCTAATAGTTTTACTCCATGAGGATACCAGTAATGCACTTAAATGACACATATAATTCTGCTCACACAAGAGATGCATAGGCGCCGGTGTCTATTCTCACACTATCCTCAACACCCTTACTTCTGTTCAACGACAGAGACAGTCCTCAATCCTCACACCTCTCAAAAAGCATGTGCCGTGTATGCCAACGCACAACACCATTTCAACCATGCACGGCGGGGGAACTGGGTGCTAATCGGAACCCTTCATGACATTGTTCAGACTATGACTCCCTATATTAAAACTGTAGAAAAGCACTTTAGGCCTCACATTGGGTATTGAAAGTGCTACATGAATACTAATAACGTATAATAAAATACAATTTGTTAAGTTATCTGACTTTTGGAGCATTTATTTTTACTGTTGACCTTGTGGCATTTTGTCTCCACAGTTTATATATCTGGCTTTTTTTAAGAATTTATTATAGTGGACTTGTTTTTTACAGTTCGTGACCTGGATATTGTGTTATTCGTTGACACTTTATTGAACTTATTGATTATATCTTATGTGGCTCCTTTCAACATTAAAGAGGACTGCTTTGGAGCAAGCAACCGTTCTTGTCTCTTTTGTCTCATATTCATTACATCATGCCCTTATTTATTTGTTTGATGGGTTATATTTACAATTTATTTCTCAATAGACGTGCAGCTATCAATAATGCAACAGGGTATTTGAGGGGCTCACTAGATCCAGTTTTGCATGTCTTTTACTAACAAACCTAGGGAGTCATTTATATATTTTTTCAATTGAGGCCTGTGACCCTTTATGTCACCAGCTTCATGAGGTGCATGTTCAGCCTTTAATGTTGTATGTGATAACTAAATATGTTATGGCAAATCCATATCTATTGAGTACGTGAGAGTGTGGAGGAACATGGGTGTCTATATTCAAGCATTTCTTAATAATCGGTATCTAATTGTGTTTTTTTCTCTATAATTTAGAATTGTTACTATTTTTTTTTTTTTTTTTGTAAGACCTTTATTAGCAAGAAAAATATTTTACACAGCATGAGCCTACAACCCTGGGGCCGGCTCGCTACGTTGGTATTATCCTCTGTCATAATTCGATTGTGTCATGAAGAATAGCACAGTATTACATATTCGAGCCTCCCCACACATCCTCCGTAGGTCCACAAGCCGACACATTACTTGAGTCTCACCTTTTAACATTTTTGTAGAAAGGAAAACAGAAATTCAACATACCCCAACTAAGACCTCACAGCACCATCGTACACATTCTAAACAACAATTGTGATAATAGTTCTCGTGTCCACCAAGAGTCTGCCACCAGCAGACACGGGCTTGCGCCTCATACACCATCCCTGTTAGATTGAAGCAAAAAGAGAGCTAGTCCTCCTCACTGTCCTGCAGTGAGGTGAGGTAGTCTGTTAGAAAACACCAAATGTCCTTCGGCCTGGACTTAGCCGGCAATTGCTCCTCATATGTTTGCAGTTTGTCACGGCATATGGTCATATCATAAAGCCACGTTTTCCTCGTCGGCACTTTGCGGCTGTTCCAACATTGCGCCACTTGTCTCTTCGCCAGCAGCAAAGCAATTGCACAGAACTTGCGCTTTAATGCCCTGAATTGTGGCACAATACCCAGTAGACAGATCTTGGGCGTGCACTGCACCACCTCTTCCAGCATCACCGCTAGTGTGTCAGTAACCTCCCCCCAGTACTTCGCCACCCCTGCGCAGTCCCAGGCTAGATGTGCAAATAATAATAATAATAATAATCCACATTTGTAAAGCGCACAATCACCCGTAAGGGTCTCGAGGCGCTGGGGGCCGTCGGGAAGATTAAGCAAGCTATTGCCCAGAGTCACATGGTGCTGGGCTGACCTGCCGCCGGAGCCGGGGATCGAACTCTGATACCCAGATTCCAGCGTCAGTCGCCCTGGCCGCGGCGCCACACCTCTCCCACAAAGTCCGCCCCCTCCCTGCTACATCTTTTGCATTTGTCTTCCTCGTTCAACCCAAACCTGAGCAATTTTGCCGGTGTGTAATATATTTGATGAAGAAATTTAAAATGAATAATCCTTAAATTGCCGTTGGGCGTCAGTATCTGTGTTAAAGCGCAGGTGCTACTCCATTCCTCATCTGTCAGTGGTGTGTCCATTAACGCATCCCACCGCCCCTTAGCCTTCTGAGTATTCCCCGCTACCTCTGATTGCGCTGCCGTATATAATCTGGACACCAAATGTGAAAGATCATTAGAGGTAATTAGCAGTTGTAATGGTGCAAGGCTTTCTGGTTCCTGTGGGAACGTCGGGTAGTGCTCCCTCAATGCTCTGGTCAATCTGTAGTATGTGAAACGAAACATAGGAGTCTGATTTTGAATATAGTGCAGTTGGTCTAGACCTATGAACGTGCCCTCTTTAAACACATCACCCAGTCTGTCAATCCCAGCTCTACTCACCAAAGACATCCCAACCTTTTCCCCAGTTACAGACAAAGCCTGATGATGTTGTAATGGCATGGCTGGTGCATAGAGCGGGGCCTTATGAGCCAATTGTCCAAGCCTGTGCCATGCTTTAACCGTTGTGTCTACAGTATTGATATCTTTTGCATGTAGCGGCGGTCTCGTGTGCGTGACTATTGCAGAGAGAGGAACCGGATATGCATCATCCTCCTCTATAGCTGTGTGTGTGAGATACGGGACCGCATGGTACCAATACGCTGCATATTGTGCCTGCGTACAGAGGTAATAGAGGAGGAAGTCAGGCACCCCGAACCCACCCTGCGCGAATGGTAATGTAAGTGTTTGCAAATCAATACGAGCTTGTTTGCCCGCCCATATCAGAGTCCGCACCAAAGAATTCACACGGCGGAATACTGCCTGTGGTGGCGTGATCGGTATGTTGTTAAACAAATAGAGCAACTTGGGTAGCACGTTCATTTTGACTATAGCTATTCTATCAGCTAGTGATAGCGGTAAATGAATCCAGCGTTGAATTTTGTCTTCCAGTTTAGAGATCACCACCCCATAGTTCGCCCGTAGAACCTCATCCGGATCCCTGTGATACATAACTCCTAGGTATCTAATCGGTTCTTGCTGCCATTCCAACGGAAAGTCTACTGCAAAGGACAATGTAGTGTCAGTGAGGGGTATTATAGAGGATTTAGCCCAGTTGATCGCTAGCCCCGAATGCCCGCCAAACCGGATGTATTCCCTAAGCAGTGGGTTCAAGTGGGTTTCCGGGTCTCGGACGTATAGTAACATGTCGTCCGCGTATAGTGAAATGTGGAGAGGTCTGACCACAAATGTCAGCGCCGATTCCTTGTAGTTCTGTCGCACTATGCACGCCAGTGGCTCCAGTGCCAGCGCAAACAGCAGTGGCGACAGTGGACAGCCCTGCCTTGTACCACGCTCAATATCAAACTGCTCTGAGACATAACCATTTATTCTGACCCTGGGGCGCGGTCGTGTGTAAAGCAGAGAGACCCATTGCACAAACCGCTTGGGAAACCCCATTCTATGCAGGACCGTAAGCATGTAGCGCCATTCAATTGAATCGAATGCCTTGGCGGCGTCCAGCATGACAGCCACCGCTTTAACCGAGGGTTGCAGGTAGTGTGAGAGTGCAAATAAGGACCTAGTATTATGTGCAGTTGATCTGGTGGGTACAAACCCAGATTGATCCGGAAGGACCAGTCGGGTCATCAAGGGGGATAGTCGTCCTGCTATGAGTTTGGCTAGAATTTTCGAATCCACATTGATCAGGGATAGAGGTCTATAGGAGTCACACTCCTCTGGGTCCTTGGACGGCTTTAACAGGGCGATAATCATTGCTTCTCGCAGCGATGGGGGAAGTAGCGATCTCTCCAGGGAGGCACCATACATTTCCACTAAATGAGGAGCTAACCTGTCCGCGAATTGTTTATAGAATTCAGCGGTGTACCCGTCGGGGCCCGGTGCCTTTCCATTTGGCAAGGAGCATATTACTTCAGTGACCTCTTCCACCGTTATGGGCCTGGCCAGGAACTCCCGGTGCCCGTCCGACAGCCACCCAATCGCTACGTCGTGTAAGTAGTCGTGCGTTTCCTCCTCTGGTGCTGTGGGTTGTGATTGATATAGTGAGCCGAATGTGTCTACAAAACATTTCAGTATGTCCGCTGAGTGTGTTTGCAATATACCCTCCTTGGATTTAATTCTAAGTATCGCTGATTGTCCCCTTCCCTCACAAATTTTCCGAGCCAGCAGCGCCCCCGGCCTTCCCCCCTCTCCAAAGGTTCTAGCCACATGTGGGCGATCCAGGTACTTTATTTCAGACTCCAGGAATTCCGCGTGCTCAGTATGCAACTCGCGTAATCTAGGCAGCAATGAAACATCCTTGGTCGTCTCATACTGCACTTCCAGATCTCTCATCTGCTGTTCGCAACGGTGGATCTGATTCCTGATGTCTTTTAGTACCCCTATGGTGGTGCCAATGCAAACACCCCTAATCGTGGCTTTGAACGCCTCCCAAAGTAGGCACGGGTCGTCCGTTGCCTGTGTGTTAATATCAAAATAGTCCTTTATCGCTGTCTTAATGGCGTCTACATATACCGTGTCTGAGAGAGCACGGGAATTGAATCGCCACTGGAAGGGGGGAGGGGTGTATTGTGGAATGTCCACTTGCAACATGACCGGATTGTGGTCTGATAATGTACGGGGCAACACCTGTATTTGATGAACCCACAAGGCCCAGTCCCTCGAACCTAACCAGTAATCCAATCTGGACCAGCTATTGTGATATGCAGTGATGTGAGTGGCGCCTGGCGTGTCAGTGTGTTGCAGCCTCCAGAGATCTGCTAACATTAAATCCTTCATCATGTGGTCTACCATTTGTCTCGACTGCTTATGCGGCTCCAATGAATTAGAGGAACGGTCTATCCCGTCCTGCAGTGTCATATTCCAGTCCCCCCCACACAGTATGTGCGTGTTAGCATGTTTCTGCAAGTGATCCCAGACTTCCCTAAAAAAGTCCGGTGCATCGGTGTTTGGTCCATATACGTTAAGTAGCGTCACACGTTGGCCCCTTAGAGTGCCTGATATTACCACGTATCTGCCATATGGATCCTGTGTGACCTGTTGTGCTTCGAATTCCACCCCTTTCCTTATCAATACTATCACCCCACGAGAGTAGGACGAATATGAAGCCCTGTATACGGACCCAGCCCACCTCGCTCCCAGGTGTGCGTGAGTGTTTGGTGCAAGGTGTGATTCCTGCAGAAACGCTACATCCACCTTCCATCTAGTAAGACTGGCAAAGATCTGTCTGATTTTCTGAGGTCTTGAAAATCCCCGGATGTTCCAGGTAAGAACGTTCAAGCTACTCCTGTCCGTATTTCTAGAACCCATTAACATCAGACAATGCAAAACATAACATTTTCATACAATTCCATGGTGCAAACAATACGCTTCCATCCTTCGCATAATAAACCTCTATATCTGTGGTAGGCAGTTCCGGTGGAGAAACAAATAACATATCCAGAGACAGTGCTGTCGGTCTATGTAAACGTACAAATAACCCCCCCTCCCTTAACCCACCCACTCCAGCATCCCCAACCTGCCAAAGCCATATCCCCTCTGAGCACCCGCCCCATAAACAGAAAACTTTCAACTCAGTGCCCATATTCAGAACTCGTGTTGGGTATTACCCTCATGGAGGACCGCCAGGTGCACACTACGTCACCCAGAATATGGGTGCAGGCGACACTATGTAAACTGTGTATATGCGTGAGTTATGTGATCCTCCGCCGCCCTCCCCTCCCCTCTCCAAGCAGTGCCTAGTATTTCCCGAGCATCTGCAGTGATATAGGGCAACATATCAATTCTACAACTGCTGCCGACGGCGGCTTCCGCACTATTCACCTCATGTTCAATGTTCAGTGTGTGCCCTGCGGCAGTCTCATCATTGTCTTTAGGCTGCATATTTGAGTCTTGCAGGAGTGGGTGTGCAATTGTCGGGCATCACACCCCTAGTCTGTGCTTCACATGGTGCATCTCGTTCCCACTCCGGTTACTCTCCTGCACTCACAATCCCACGTGTCCGAAAATCACCTCCACACCGCTGGATGTCCAGCGTATATGCACCGCCAGGCGTGTCTGTACTTAATGTGCACTTACAGGAAACAGTCAGAGTAGAAACATGAGGAATTTTAGCAAATCCTTATGCCACAATGAGTGTCAGCCCCTTAAATATATAAGTAGTGCATCACCATCTAACTGATCCACCCTGCGGATCCGGCATTCGACCTTGCACAGTTCAGTCGGAAGTGACCATGTGGCAACACACATTCGTCAACAGTATAATATAACTCACCGCCTTCTGATGAGGGACATTACCAGCGGCTTCAGTCTGAGTCTCTCTGTTGCTCATTTTGCGATTCCGCTCGCGCTTCCCTCTGAGCCTTTTTAACAAAATCCTGGGCCGCTTTGGGCGTAGTTAGCACCATCGCCTTCTCCTTCCACACCACTCGGAGCCGTGCTGGGTATAACATTGAGTACGCAATGTTCAAATCGCGCAGTTTAGCCTTCACTGACGCATATTCCTTTCGGGCCTGTTGAACTGCTACCGTGTGGTCCGGGTAGAACTCCAGGGAGTTGCCTTGATGTTGTATTTTACCCTTCTGTCGTGCGAGCCGGAGGATGGTGTCTCTGTCACGATAGTTTAGGATCCTCGCCACGATCGGTCTAGGTGTGGCACCAGGTGGCGGTTTGGGGGCCAGCGATCGATGTGCCTGCTCCACTATGAAGATCGGTGACAAGGCCTCCGCCCCAAAAAGATCCTTGCACAGGCATTCGATGTAGTTCTCCATCCTCCCCGTGTTCGTTGTCTCCGGCAGGCCCGTGATACGCACGTTATTGCGCCTCGAGCGCGCTTCCAAATCCTCCTCCTTCGCTCTTATCACTTCCAGGATTCTTTCCATGCCAGCGTATTTGGAGGTGGAGGCTCGCGCTTCGTCCTCAACGGCTGAAATCCTAGTCTCGGCCTCATCCAACCTCTCGCCATGTTTTTCCTGCCTGGCAGCCATGCCGTCCATCCTGCAAGTCAGGTTGTCCAGCTTACCGTTGATATCCTGCAGATTAGATTGTATCGCCAATAGGATCTTCTCCATGTTGCTGTTAGGCGTAAGTTCAGCCGCGCCGCCATTTTCTAACACTTCCTCCGTGGATTTTGCCGCTTTCCTGTTGTCGAAGGAGATCTTAGGCTGCTGCTTATCCGGTTTCCCCATGTTTGTGGATGGGGATGTCTCTTTCCTGCAAACGGGCCCAGACGCCCTTGTGGTTCTCACCGCAGTCGCCGTGATTCACCTCCCTGGGTGTTCCACTGCTACAATCACCACTGCCACCGCTATTGAGGATCAGAGTCGCGATAAGTACCCCTCAGGTCTTGTGGGTAATGGGGTTTGAGGTCAGGACCCCACTTCAACAATGCGGTGCAATAATGTTGGGTAGTACCCGGTAGAACCCGGTGCAAGAAGGTTGGGTAGTACCTGTATAGGGCTCTGCACCCCACCATATAGCGCAGGATACTGAGGCTCAGCCGTCTCTTCGAGCTCCCTGCCGTCTATGCTGCGTACGCATCCGGCGCCGACCTGACCGATCTGCGTCAATGAAAGGTCGCTGGAATTGGTAGTGTGCCCTCCGAAAGTTAGTAGCAAGTGCTATTCCCCGGCAGCATCGATCTTCATTTATCCGCCAGCCTGAGAGATCCGACCCGTTCAGTCCGAGTCTCAAGGCGCGAAGGCAGCAATCTCCGTACCCTGTCCCGCCGCGCGGCCATCTTGTCAGGCACTTGTCCGGTGCCCCTGTTGTGATAACCTGCCGTACAAGGTCGGTAGAGGCAGCTCAGCCCGGCGATTCTTGTGGACAAGGCTACAGCTTACCCTTTGTGGTAGCCCGCTGTTGTAGTACGCTGGTCTCATGCTGCTATCCCTGCATTAGACCGATGTTCGCTCAGTGCCGCCGGCCATTTTGTCAGGCAAGCGTCCGGTCGCCACATGTCCCTCGGTTAAAATCATTTTCCGCCGCAAAGTGAGCGAATATCACCTCACCGGACGGTGCAGCCCATGTTCGCCCACATGTACATATGCTCGGAGAGCGGGTTCGAGGGGGTTAAAGCGGCAAACTCTCACAATGCCGGCGGTCGCCCGGCGGAGCTGCGGTTCAGGCAGCCATTCCGCTGTGCGCCCCCTAGCGCCTCCTGAATTGTTACTATTTTTAGTATAATTTAGTAGGCTGGGCCTCCACCCATACCTGCTCCTACGTTGTCAGAGTGGAGTGACCAAATTTACACAAAATGGGGGAGCACTTTTGAATCAGTATAGGCATGTCAATAAGAGGCGGACGCAGCATGGTCCATTGAAGACGTCTGGAGACCACTACACCTTGCCTGGCCTCGAGTAAGGCCCAACAGTTAGGTCTGGTGAAGGAAGAGCTGGAATCTACCAAAATGGGTGGACTGGTTCGTCTGGTGTAACATGGTCCGGTCCTACCACCAGCCCAGGACCCAGCTGCAGACAGCCTGCCTCCAAAAAAAGCACACGAGCAAGCGAGTCTGGATCCTTGACATTGTAACCTTATAGGCTCCCGTAATAGGCAGATAATTTTCAGAAAATACTAAAGAGTATTATCTCCGTATTTCAACAGTGTATGTGAAAAAAATTGCCAAATTGCAAAACTGGCGAAATTACATTTTTTCAATAAAACTCTTTTATAATCCTCTGTACGAGTTAAGCAACGAAATTGATGTTTCAGGTGCGTCTTATGTTTTAAATGCATCTTGACGTCACAACGTGGTCCTCTGAGAACAGGACCCCCACAACCTGCCAGTGAACTGGGCAGCCCACAGTTCAAATTACCATTCCACGCTGCCTCCACCTTGTTGTTGTTACTCTGTGGCAGGAAAAAGTGTAACAGCAACATTTTGCCGAGGAATGAAATATTAAAAATGCCCAATCGCTGGTTGTGGCCAAATAATTGTAATTTAGCCTTCATAACCCGTGGAAGTCGCTGTAGCACTTGTTAGAAGCCAGGGTCGCGCTCTACACCACGGACCAGTGATTGGTTGAATAGACGCATCTGCAAGTGGTCTTTGTGGGAAGCGTTTCAGTGTCAAGCTTTACTGACCAGAGAGGGGATCATATCCTGTTCTGGATTGCGTCTAGTCCCTGTTTAGTGTGATGTGCACGTGATTGGTGTCCTTACTGCCACTGGGCCTCCAGTGCTGCTGTGGAAAATTAGTACGGTTTGGTAAACATTATCTGCGCCATCTTGCCTTTTTCCCTGATGCCACACTTTTGTCGTGTGCACCTGCCATTTTAGGTGCCTCGATCAGAACCACCCTCTGCACGCCACTGACCCCCAGCATAGCCCTTTGCCCTCGCAAAGCCCGCACGCTGACAACCCCCCCGCTCTCGCATGCCTTGGGTCATAAACCCCTCTTCAGCGCAGCTCTGCCTCAGAACCCCATCCTGTTCCCAGCGCGACACCTCCCTTCATTCCTTTCATGGTCCCAGGCCCTTTTTTTGATACAAACCCCCTTTCCTGTGTGCCCGTTTGTCTTCCTCGTTCCCAGGCCGCCACCTAGCTCTGCGGATACTGTTTATTGCCCCCCCCCCCCGTACAGTAGGAAGCTTCCCTCATCAAAGGACCCTCGAGTTGATCAAAGCCCCCACCCTATGAGATCCGATCAACCCCCCACATCCCGTGAATCGGCGGGATGTCCAGCTGCGCGATAATCATCACCTGTTGTGACCGGGGTGGGGACTTCAACTGTAAATGCGTGTGGGAACGGGCCTGAAGGGGAGATTCAGAGGATGTCCTTTCATACTTCAAAGCATTACAAGAATGTGTTACCTGCAATAAAGATCATGAACATGTGTATAAGAGGCCAGGCCTCAGAGATGCGGCTAGAGCACCTCGTGACGATACTGGCTGTCTGAACTGATGTGTTCTCCTCCGGAGAGAATAAACCTTGTTTCCTGCCTTCCAGTCTCCAGCGCCTGCCTCTTCATTGATTAATATTTTGTGGGTTAAAGAGGCGATACCGCCGGGCAAATATTGATTGTCCATGACCTAGTTTTTACAATTGGCGTCCCAAGCGTGGGGCCCATCAGCGACACGTGGATCCAGTGGGAGAGGTCCTGACGACAGAGTGAACGACTGCAACGATCGGGAGAGCTCTTGCCCAATAGACCCTCGTCTGGCAGCCGATCATCCGAACTTCACTAGTTCCGAACAGACCTCTCTCGAGTGATCTACGGTCCTGACTGGGAACCATCAGGAGTGCTGCGAGGAATACGAGGAAAAGAGGACGATCGGGCGCTGGATTCGGAAGACAAGAAACTGTCCATACGGTCCGGGTAAGGTCGTGTAAACACGACGAATTGCGAAATGATTGTTTAATGGTTCGGAAAATACTAGTATTACTCTTTGTTGACTTATTTGGAGATTCACTGTCTGCACACGGAGAAACAACAGGCTCTTTCTCTTTGCAAACAGTGAAGGATAGGTAACGCAGCCAGCGTGCCTATCTTTCTCCCCCACTGATTGATTATTTGTTCACGAATTGTTTTCGGGAGATTCCCTCTCCCACACTGATTAACTGTTTTTGACCCCGAGCTACTGTTCGCGGATTGTTTTCTGGAGATTCTCTGTCTGCAAACAGGAAAGAACAGGTTCCCCTTTGCAGATAGTGAAAGGGTAGAGGACGCAGACCTTTTGCGGACCTACTTATTCTCCCCACTGGTTGTTTATTAATTGTTTTGATATTGGTTCATGAGGTATTCACTGCCTGCAAACAACGTAGAATAGAAATATTCTGTCTAGTCTTTGCACGCAGTGATAAGATAGGCAGTGCTGACTTTTTGTCCTCGTCCTCGTTGCGAGCCGTCATGTCTGTCTTCTCCCCACTGGTTGGTAGTTGGTTCAGCCCGGACCGTTTATTAGAGGTGGATCATCTAGCTCCGCTGGAAGGCACCCCTAATAAAGACATGTTCATAAACTATGGATTAGTTACCATAGCCTATAGTAAGCTGTGGCACAGGTATACCAAAGAAAATCAAGAGAAACAGTGGCCACTGATAGGATCCTTCGATCTTGATAAAATAGAAACGTTAGAAATAGCCCTTCGTAATAATAAGACAACGCCTATTATGCTCGACAGTCTCGGTATGTGGCGCAAAGAAGCAATGCAACGAAAGAAAAGAGACGAGGACAGAGTAGGTAAAAGAATATATCGACAGGACAACCCCAGGACACAAGGACCCGAAAGTAATCCCCCGACACTACGCACAGGACGACCAGACTTAGGGCAAAACCAATGCGCTTTTTGTAAATATGCCGGGCACTGGAAAGCCCAATGCCCGACTCTACTGAACGAGAGTAGGAGCAGAGGGCCGACAGGAATAACAGGCCGGCAGAAAGGGAAAAGGCGCGAGACAAAGATGAATCAGACTGACATGGACAGGCCAGATAGAACCACCACGTTTGATTATGCCCGATGGCACAGATTTCGCCAGGCCGATTTCAGCGACTTGTTCGAGTCCTCATAGATCAAACAACGCTAAGAGGGGAAACCCAGTCTAGCTCTAAATTACCCGGCGACGAACCCCGTACTACCACTACTGTTCCCTAACACAAAAAAGCCACCCTTTTCGGAGAACCTATAGAAACAATACACAGAGTAGTCTCGGACAGATTAGTATACATTCCATTAAATGAACGCAAACTTCGAGTGCAATGGGACTGATTACTCTCTGCTGCCCCCCACTCTGTAAAAAAGGAAAGGAGCAACTACAGGCATGCATAGACAACCCCCCATTACCCAGACATGCCTGTCCAAACAAAATACCTACCCCCACTCCGGAAGTTCCCGAAATGCCGCAGGTCACCGGTCACGCCCATCCGGAAGGTGAACCACACAGCACGTGTGGGGCGGGGCCTGCTGACAACCGTCGATCGAATCGCCAGTGGGATGTCCAGGAGGCACCACGGGCCCGGCATGAAATGGCTGTCCCATCCTCTTCTTCGCGGAGTGGGCTGGGAGGGAGAGGCGACGCAGACGAGCCTCTCCCACCTCCACGGATAGGAGGCTTCCCAGCCCCAGTCCGGCCATCACAAATACCTCCGCTGAAATTAGTCCAGGTTGGGCTGGGAGGGAGAGGCGACGCGGACGAGCCTCTCCCACCTCCTCGGATAGGGGTTTTCCCAGCCCCCGGCCCGGTACCGAAATCCTCCAGTCGGACGGTGCCCATACTTGCGCAGCACCGAACATGCAACGGTGCCCATACTTGCGCAGCACCGAACATGCAACGGTGCCCATACTTGCGCAGCACCGAACATGCAGCGGCGCCCATACTTGCGCAGCACAAGACATACGATGGCCCTCAAGAGTACATGTGGAGCACGGGATGTGGAGTGGCCATCATGTATGCCTGTGAGAAGGGGCGGCGTGGGGTGCACTGGGAGAGGGAGACGGCGCAAATGAGTCTCCCTTGCCCCCCCAGGTGGGGGCGCCACAGCTGCACCCTAGCCGAACGTCCTGCTCCTACGGCACGGAGTTCCATTTCTTTCACCCCAAAAGGTCTCTTCCACTCTTGCAGACTCGACGAAGGGCGGCTGCTGCAGGGCCTCAAAATGGCGTCTGGACCCCTGGAAGGCGGGTCTAGGCCGCTAGAGTGACTTTGACCAGCAATGTAACTCGGACGCTTGCCCACCGGGGCACGAGCCCCCACCTCCGACAGCACCTCCACGGCCTTGAAGATTCTACAAAAGTCCCCCGAGCCCTCGGCCCCTGCCGGCTTCCAGTGAGGAACAACTGCCTTGGTCACTAACGAAATAACCACGACATAGCCATCCCTTCTGTTAACATGAATTTTTGAACTGCCGAAAAGGACTCTGGTCCAACCGCCGGTTGTAGGAAACATTTTTTCTGATGCTACTTCCGGACTAACCCGGCCCCGCCCAAAATGGCACCGGAATCAATGAGAACTTACGAACACCTCGTGGTGTTTTTTAGCTAAAAAGACTCGATGTTCTGAGATATGTATATGATCCTTTGTACACTTGACAAAAAAAGAGGGAGGGTTCACTCGACGAACATGTAAAAGGATCACGTTAAAAATGTTGTTTTCAATGTACGATTTATTATGATATTATTGTAGCTAATACGTAACCTCGCTTGTGACACACGCCCACGGTATGCATATAGGAAATCTGATTACAACTAGCCTGACTGTGCTTCCAATTATGAAATGAATGCCCCTTGATCCCTCACCTATTGATAGACCTTTTAGTTTCCTGCAGATGACTAAATAAACCCTTTTTTAATGTTTTTAATGCTGCAAAATAGCCCCCCTTACTGTACGTACTTCAGCCATCGCCGTGTCCGGCCAAATACGATTGCACCCTCATATCTACATGCTGAACGATTGTGCAAATAAAGGTTTTCCAAATTATGAACAGGTATTGCATGTTTTTTTTTAAGGTGGGATCAGCGGGAGAGTTTTTCTGTGCACCCTGCTTTGCTCTCTCTTTAAGGTTATTAGAAGATGGAGAAGGACCTCGGCTTCTGAGGACGGGTAAAGTGAAGCGGTGTAAATAATAGAATGTTATAAAGGTACGGCACTAAAAGGTACTAGGGAGCAGAGTTGGCCGAAAAACTGATATACCTTAGAACATCACAGCGTTGGAAAAGATTTAAGGACCCCGATAGCTAGATACACCTACCAACTAGATACTCGCACTAAGTGCTTCTGATTTTTAACGTTTCCCTACACACGGCCTATAAGGACACACTGCCCCCCCCTGGCTTCAGAAACCAAGACACCAGGGATTCTACCCCGGGGAGATAAGACGAGTATGAGGTAAGTAAAGGACTTTCGTGCCCATGCATTTGGTATGCTCGAATGTTGTCCCCCTCCCTTCCCCTCTTTTTCCTCCCTCTACAGGTTACATTGGAATCACGACCGAGGTACGGTGAAGATCTGAAGCCTCGCTATGTCTGATACATGAAGCGGACTAACGCTGCAAGGTGGCACCTAAGCACACCCACAAACTGCTCTCGTAACGAAAGAGCTAATGAGTTGTATGATATGATGACACACGGTCACCCCTAATCCGTGTTGCGTGAATGGGCACGTGTCACGTATGTCTGAAACTATGAGCAAATGTTTTTGTGCGACTGAGGCGCTGACTTGACTGGTCGAAGGACCGAGAGTGCGAGAAGTGCGATACAATGGTGTCTTTTACTCAATGCATGTCCCCTGTACCCGGCCTAATGCTCGTCCGTCCCAAACTGCATGCTTTCGAAATTCTAACACAGACCCGAAATGTCTTATGTTGCGTAAAGCGCTGAATAGCCTATCTTAATACACGGCCACTCCCCACGTCGCACGTGTACTATTTAGCCTATTGTTGCACATCTCTCTCTCTCTCTCTCTCTCTCTCTCTCTCTCTCTCTCTCTCTCTCTCTCTCCCTCCCCTCCACACTCTCACTCTTCCGAACGATTAGCACCTAATTGGCAAACCGCCACCCCTGGTGCACCACCCAATTGGCTCCAAATACCGCAAGTATTTGCACAAAATTTGTCTTAAATAAAATCACCCTGATGCCGTGTCACTACCTCTCCTTTCTGCTAAAAATTGATGAAACCTAGAATTGGCCAAAAGGGAAAGGACAGGTAAGACGACTGAGGTTCCCCAATCTGACCCGTAATAAGGGAACTACATGTCAGCGGCTTCTATGATAAACAAAAATGCCTCAGATAACGCGACCTTCCCCGTCCCGAATTGTCTCAATACCCAAACAGTAAAGGTGATCGAAACATCCCCATCTTCCCAGAACGCCCCCAGTTTTGTATCAGCTGCCCCGGGCGAGAGTTTTTAATGTCCCTCACCCTCGGTTGTAAGAGATGTGTCGTCTTACGACTAACACAGGCCAGCCGTTGTTCCTAGGAATGATTTGTCGATGAGCAAGCTACAGAGTTTAGAATTCGAGAAATGTCACTGAACGCTTACCAACTGAACTGTGGCCTTCTGCTAGATAAACGCCCTCATGACACAAAGCAAGACAATAGTCCCTCACCACAGTTTGCTATGTTCCTAGTTGTCTTCCATAAGACCTCGTTTTTTAATGAAGTAGTCAGGTTGTAAGAGACCATGTAGGAATTAGAAGGATATTTGCAAAAGTTAAGATTAGACCAAAATGAAGAAAAAATTGTTGCAATAAACCCTGTTAGAAGTAAAATGTTTAGCTGAAAGGTAGGATGCGTTGATCGAATGGAAAATTGTTTAGCCTATGTTCGTTCCTCATTAAGATACCTATCAGACCATGGTGATAGCACGTTGCACTTTTTCCGTAAAATATAAAGCCCTGGAGAACGGTATAGCTTCGTAAGGCTCGTACTAGGAAAGTGGGTCTCTGCCAGAAGAACTGACGTAATTGTAATAAACAAAATGCAATGGATAGGTACCAGATCTCGTACCACGACAATGAATGTAACACCAACAAACACCAAAGAAATAGTTACGAAGGAAAGTTATAATAAATCCAGCAAGCCCATCGTCAATTATTTATATGTTGGTTGTGAACCCCAAAATAACGGATGTTTCTCATTTACTTGGAGCTGGGAGAGAAATAGACTTATGTGATTACCTTCCTCTGCCAATTCTCTAAAGACTGTCTTTTTAAACTCATTTAAGGGTACCACTGTCGGAGGAGAGAGAGACCGGATGTGGGAGCACGCGGCCTGACTACAGATCGTGGAACATCTGCGACACTGGCCAAGGCGAGACCGCAACAGTAAGGAGTCGCAGGACGAGGCACCGTTTCCGACAAAATAAGAGGAAAGGGCTGACCTGATGCCCCTGCTCGATGTTCAACGTGTGCCGAAAAGTCCCCGCTCTCTGAACTCGGTCATGAGCCCGCCTACCTAAAATTTTCCGTCCCCCTGGTCTGTTCCCGATCTGGCCCTGCTCCATCCCCCTTTTTCTCCGACCTACCCTAAGGACTACTTACACACACACTTCTTCCACCTGAACTTTTTGACAATCGACTCAAAGGGACACAGGGCGAAAAGGACCTTTTTGACCAGAAAAGCGAGGAAAAGGTCATGCCCTGCAACGCGGAAACTAGAATAGAGCTGGACCCATAGCTCCACCGTGCCAACAGAAGACGACAAAGAATGCTGAGAACTCGCTAATGATGGTCCATGACAATGGGACCTCCCCTTCGAACAATGACACCCCTGATTATTGTTTTTTACTACGTCTCATTTCTCTCCCAGCCACCATTGTATTGATTATGCTCCCACCAAAAATGAACAGAATTTACATATGTAATAACCTATCAGTTCACATTCCGAATGACTACAAGTATCTATGAAATGTACTCCATGCTCTCACTACAGAATCGTTTTCGTCCGACATTGCATTACTATTAAGCATGGGCGGATCTAGCGGATCTCGCGTACGCGAACTTGCGGATTTACGGATTCGCAATCCACGAAGATCCACGAACTCTAGCGGATTTGCGGATTTTCCCGTTTTTTGTGTTGGCGCGCGTTCGCGCCGATTTTGGGACAAGTTCGCAATTGCGAACTTACTTTTCGGCTCGCAACGGCCGCGACTATGTTGTTTCTACGTCTGGTTTATCATCACAGGTTCACAGCACCCTCTGTTTCACCACTGCCACCCTCTGGGACACCCATGCCACCCTCTGGTACATCCTCACTGCCACCCATTAGGTTTATTTATCACTGTAGATTATGGTGGTTGAAAAAAGCAAGCACACCTGCCCTTCTTCAACTGCCATCAATTAATTTGTGTTTCATTAATGTGTCAGTAATTTTGAAAGTTCCAGTCTGGCTGGCACCTGCTTCCTTCCTTATCTGTAATTTGCTTTTTGTTGCAGTGAAATTTTTTTTTCACAGGACCTTTATGGTCTACTTGTAGCTATTCTATGAGCCTGCTGTTTGGGTCATAGCAGGGTCATAGAATAGTTGCAAACTCTGGAGGGGCCCATCAGGAAGCACTACCTTGAATGTTACTAATGTTAAGTTTGAACTTTTGCACCTGCTCATTGCTTTCAGTTTAGCTAAAATCGTTTTTTTCTGCAATTTCGCGCGTTTTTTGGGGCGCGAATCCGTGCGAGATCGATTTCGGAAGCCGCGAATACGTGCGAATACAAAAGTGTTTTTTTTGCGACGTGTATGTTCGCGTGATCTTGCGCGTGTTCGCGAGGCGCTTCTAGCTATACGTTTGCCAAGTTACCCTATCGGTCGTACACGGGCGCGGCCATCTTGTTGGCGTGACGTAATTCCGTTTCCGGCCGCTATGTGTAATCTCGCAAAGTGTGCTGCTCGCTAGTACAATTTCGCGCGTACTCGCAAGGAAAATCTCGCGCGAACTTACCCACGCGGTCGTGAACGGGCGCGGCCATCTTGTTTCTCATTCATTGCTATGGTTCTGGGCATGCTTTCTCTATCCTCATTTACATTTACATTCTATTTCTTGTTTATCATTTAACTCTATTTCTGCCCAGACCATGGTAAAGGGAGCCGGGAAGCACCCTGAGAAGGGGAAGGGTCCCGCACCCCGTGCCCGGCTCCCGTGCGGGCGTTTAAGGGGGGAGCAAGTGGTCCCGAGGGAGATCTTCAGCGCGGAGGAAGTGGCGGCACTGATCTTCCACATCCAGCGCCGCCTCCCCAAGACGATCCTGGGAGGCGTCAAGATCGCGACTGGCTATGGCATCCGGGAGCGTCGCAAGCGGTGGGAG
The DNA here is from genome assembly GCF_964261635.1 of Lissotriton helveticus. Lineage (NCBI taxonomy): Eukaryota > Metazoa > Chordata > Amphibia > Caudata > Salamandridae > Lissotriton > Lissotriton helveticus. The sequence goes on from NC_136068.1 coordinate 1,108,017,034, forward strand.
AAGGTGTGCCGGGCCATGTACAAGATCTCTGGGGTCCGGCGCACATATAACCAGGCCACCCACCGCTGGACCGATGTCATGGACCGGGAGCGGGACTTGCTGGACGCGCTCGGCGTAGAGGTCCCCGGGCTTGGTGAGTAGTAGTAGTAGTACATTTACTACTCTGTTTTATCCTGCTCTGTTATTTGCAAATCTTTGTTCTTTACCAAGAGCAATAATGCTGCCGATTACATTGAGGTAAATTATATTTCAAAATCTTCTATGCATTTCAGGTGCACTGCTCTCCTTCTCAGTAGCCTTGCTTGCTACTATGCTTCTTTGTTTTGTATGTTGTGTTCAGAAGCATTTCATTGGCCTGAGAAATTATGTATGAGTGTAGTGTAAAGATAAGAACTGCGTAATGCTAGACAGTAAGGGTCATATTTTCAATTACCGGCGCATCCCTGCAAAGTAGCAGGGATGCGGCAGTAATTGTGTGCCATGCCACCACCACCCATTGGCCCAAAACGTCACAGAAGCCTTACGCATCTGTGCCGTAAAGGCAGCGCATTGCTGGAGTTGCGTGCCAACGATGGCGCAGCTCCAGCAATGCTCTGGGGTACCCTATCTCCCCAATGCTGCATCAAGCCATACGTCGGCTTCAAGCGCGCAGGGTTTGAGTCATGCATCATTGTCCTAATAGTGACTGATTGACATCTTGTCGATTTCCCTCAGCCACTTTTAGGATTCGTTCCTGCGCAGGTACGCCCTCCCTTGCGCCGGAACGCCCCCTGATGGCGCAGGGCTTTACAACGTGATGCATCGCCCATATGCCCATATGTGTTTTTTTTTAATATATACGCCGCACCAACACCATGGCGAGTCTTTTGTTCTGCCGCTGCGTCACAAAAGGCACGCAACAATGGAGGAAAATGAGCCGCAACTTCCGCAAGGGACTTCTAAATCAGCCCCAACAGACTGAAGTCCAGTCCTTCCTTTAGACACATGGCTATAAGAAGAAATAGTGGCGGTGGTGGCGGGTGGATTGATAGTTTGAGTATTCACTGATCTGCAAGCAGGATGGACTTTGTCTGTCACTTCGCGTGCTGCGCACTGCTGCCTGCAGTGCCAGGCCTAGGCAAACCTCTTTAGTAGTCTGTTTATTGAGTTACATAGGAACTTTCTAAGTCAACGTTCCGCAAATCAGGCAATACGAATAACGTAGTATACCACATGAGATAGATCCCGTGGAATAGTTGTCTATCTATTTGCTATTTTTCCAAAATATTTTGTTATTGTTCTTTTGAAATGTTTGATTTGGTTGAAAAATCTCATCCATGTTTTCTGGTTTTTCTTTCTTTCATGTTGTACATCAGCTCCCCCCAAGGGCAAGAGGACACAGGAGGAGGGTGCTGAGGATGCAGGCCAGGATCGGGCAGGCGAGGGCTCCTTTGCTGGCCCCAGTAAGTTTACATTTTAATAAACAGTACCTATTTTTTCCTAGCGTTCCTCATTCGATTTTTTCTAAATCGTCTTTGATCTTCTTGTAGACTGGATATAAATTCTTATCCTGCCTCGAATATGACTCCCTGTGGTATTACTAGACTATTCTTATTAGTCTGTCTGTGTAGCTAACTAAGATTGGACATTTGGCAATTCCATTGGACTCCCATTATATTCAGCAATACCTCTATGCACTGTCTCCTTACTGACTAGATAGTGTGGCAGAGTCATTCAGCTCCCGAAGTCACCGATTATAGATCCCCAATGATCTCTAGATTATCGTACGCAGGACAAGAGAGTAGTACGGAGTCACAGCACAGTCAAGAAGTGTCAGAGGCACTCATGCTTGCAAAAATTCCAAAACCTTTAGCTCATCCACTCTAGTCTGGAGGAACAAAAACCACAGAGTCTATTTAAGTTTAAAAGCTTTATTAAAAGTAAACACATTTATTAAAATCTACTTTGTCATAAAACTATTTAACTGAAAATGGAAAAGTGGTTAGTGCTTACGATAAATTGGACACATTTCTTGTGGTCGAGCCGAGCTCTCACCTGGTTTGAACTTGATCCTGGTCGTGTTCTTAGGAGTCAAGCTTCTGTCTATTAGGAGAAAAAGTGGTGCGTGTTAAAAATCAAAAGCAAGCATTCATCAGTTGTGCATAAAAGTGCAGCAAGACAACAGCCTTCCCTGGAAAATGGGACATTTTTACTATGGAGTAGACAGTCACAAATTATTACATTGTATTCTGTTTTTTTAACATTTCTCCTAGACCAAATATTATATAGTAGTGAGTGGTGTATTCTAACATTCTTAAATGTACTTCGTAGGTGTAACATCTGGTGACGGGGCCAGCGCGGAGGTGGCTGTGTTGGGCGAGGACTCGGAGGACTCTGGGGAGGAGGCGGTGCAAGAGCCGGCGGACGGTCCTGTGGGGGTTCAAACGGTGGTGGCGGAAACAGGTAAGCTATATATTCCTTACTTATTGAGATTGAAGACTGCATAGTGTGCTTTCTGCACGGGTGTATTACAATTACAAATCAACCAGGTAGTAGCCTCCTCGAAATGTACTTCGACTTAGCTGTGAAGTTTTTGGTGAGAAGAATCCCAATAAGTTCTTAGACGAACGTGATGGATGGGATGAACGAAAAGCGAAAGAAGGGTGTAAGTAAGTGGGACGCGAACTTGTATGATGGCTGGCAAAGAAGAACGATATGTGTTTGCTTGGCCCCCGAGGTGGCTGGGAAGGAAAGAATATGGTATGGTGCATGGCTGGGTCAATGATGAAGCAAGGATGGGTGGAAGGACAGCAGCCTGGGTGGGTGAAACAGAAACTGTATGTGTGCGTATACTTTGACTGAATGGATGCCCGGAGCATGGTATTCTCTGACTCTTAGATAGCACATGTGTATCTAGAGAGAGTAGATGGTCGCCAGGTGAAGTAAGTGTTACCTTGAAGAGCATGTACCACCGCACCCGCACGTCCGTTCCAGTGCAGGGAAGGCAAGGAAAAGAAATTGTAAATGTGTCCAATACTACCATGAATAGTAGCAGTACTTTGTATTGCGTTTGCAATCACAGCATATATCTGGTTATTACGGTGGACACTCCGTACCTCTCTTAATAACTTTAGTTTACTTGTAGTACGTCATTCATGTGTGGGTGTATCACTGTTCACTCAATATTAAGCAAAGCACCTAAAGTCATCTCATATGTCATCAAATACGTCCCATGTGAAGTGATAGATAATCAAATTAGTTAGCTTCTTCATTTTCCTTTTCTAGTACTCATTTGCACTGTAGGGTGAAAGGTAAATTAATTAAGCAGTAGCCCTTGTAACAGAGTATTCTCAGTGCCACCCGTAATAGAAAAGTAATAGCTTCACCACCTGCATGTACTGGACCGGTACAGTAACGCAAGTCTGTCTCACTCATCATGGTGTGCAACTTTTTTTCTCGGGTGCAAGTTCACTGTGCTGTCCATGTCATTCTGCCGGCTTGCATAAGATAACGTAACAATTTCCCTAAACAAGAGAGAAGAAGAAGAATAAGACTGGTGTACTGTCATAGTCGACTGTAATGGAAGTCCATAGTGGTCGTAGAATTTGTTCATTAAACTACCACTAATGTTAGAGCAAGGATGCAGAAGTGGGAGGTTACATAGATACTGTCCTCAATAGTTATGTACTGTGCTTTCAATTTGCTACTTGTACTCTGTGACCCAACTTTCGGCTCAATCACTTTGTGTTATTAATAAGGAGCATTGGTTACAGACTATGTCTTTCTTTCTTCATATATTTGCTCCTTCCAAATCAACAACAAGGAGGGAGCAGGCTAGATTGGCCCGGCAACGGAGGCTGGAGGCCACTGTCGCCGAATATCGGCGGCTGGTGGCCCTGGAGGAGGAGGAGGACACGCAGTCGAGCGGGGCAACAACGACATCCTCGACTGTGACCACTGCATCCTCCTCCGTGACTAAGCCAGCAGGACCGAGCCGGGCTAAGAAAGATGACCGCCACCGCCAAGCAACCGAAATACCAGCTGCCCCCCACAGCTGCAAGGACCGCCAACGCCGCCTACGAGTCCGCATGTCCAACCTGGAGCAGGAGGTCCTGAAGTATAAGAACTTGGTTAAGGGCCTCCGCTCCGAGCTTGCCACCCTCCGCAAGGAGTATGATGCCCATGCCGCATCATGCACCAGCACCAGCACCCTCCAGTAGTGGAGTGTCCCTTGCCCTTTTTTTATATACTTTTGGGGGCTGGGATTTGGGAGTTGGGATCGTTTTGGGACGTTTCAGAGACAATCGTTGGGGTTAGGGTGGTGAGGGAGATTATTTTGTTAGGGCTAAATAAATATATTTTTAAACTTTATCTGACCATACCTGTTTTTTACTGCTTTTCAGTCTGGTGGGTGGGGGGCGGGGGTGTAACAGTAACTTTGTTTTCCTGAACAGTCGTAGGACTTTAGTAGTACAACCGTCAATCTCTTGTCTACTCCGAAATAATACTCCATTATACTACCTCCCACCAAACGCTTATCTTACCTGTAATTTGTGTTAGAAATTAGGGCTAGGCCCAGGGCTGGCTCCAGGTGAAATGGGGATTAACGTTGTCAATCCTGGGCGGGTGACATTTCCTCATTGCGGTGGTACTAGTGGTGTGACACAGTGGCAGTTGCATGCCTATGGAAAAAAAGAAAACGAAACCTTGTTTGTCCTCCTTACTGTAGCATTACAACGGTTACGGTACGATCGAGAAAATAGCAGGTGACAGTACACTAGAACAGTGCCATAATGTAGCCTAACAAATGGTAAAGTATTTGCTTGCAAGTATAACTAGTACTTGCGTTGAATTTATTTGACATTGGCTACTACTACTAGAAGATATAGTACTGAAGCTGAGTAAGTCTAGAAGATATCCTCGTATTCCTTCACCAGCCTGTTGCTATGACCTTATCCTCCCCAGCAAGTGTGTGGAATTATTGATGTCATTTTAGTCAGACATCAAGCAAAACAACACAGCCCGGGGGAAGAGGGTTAGGGTTTGTAAAATGGATGGGAATGGGGGTTTCTTTTTGGGTAGGTTTTGTTGAGAGAAGAAAAAAAAAGCAGAGCATGGACAAACAATAATTGAAGATACAGACAATATTTGGTTACAAAGTAAAGGTAAGCACATGCAGTCACACTCATAGAATAAAAGACAACAATGGATACTGTATCTGTATTGCGTATGTTGTTGGAGTTGTCCTGTTGAATTTGGTAAGTAAGTTGCATGCAGCAAACAATTCCTCTTATTGGCGGCACTCCTCCATTCCAGCTGACGCTTCGTCCATCAATGTGGTGACCACTGACAGAAGACACCCTGTCCACTGCCTGCCTGGCGGATGTTGACTGAGACCCGGCCTGTAATTATTGAACGGAAAACAGGAAGTGCTATTACAATACCACTGATAAATAAATAAAAGGTATGTACGCTGTGTGGTTCAAAAAGTGACACTTTGATTTCCCTAATAGACAGTACAATATTTTTGAAATTGCGTGCTCTGTCTGAGTCACCTTTTTAAGGATAAATAAGTATGGCCAAAATATTATAGCGGATCTTTCCCCTCAAGGTAGGTGTACTGTAAACTGTGTTTTAGAACAAAATTTGACCTTCCCAGCAATGCTCCCACCAAGACCCTTACTAAAGCCAGTCGCAAAAATGTAGAAGAACCCCAATCAGATCTCCAAAAACGATGCCTAGCAGAAAAATGGTTACAAAACGTACTTTGAAAGTAACAGTAGGCCCAAATACAGACCATGGATTGTATTCAAACCCCAGGCAAGACCCGCCAACCCACCCGCAAAAAAACACCCGACAACACCCCCAAACAGCGAAAAAGCTAAATCTCATACTTACAATGTCTCTCGGCCTTCGGTCCAAACGCGGCGCTGTGCAGCTAGGTCATCATCATCATCAATCATCATAACTCCTGTTTTCCACCACGGATTTCCTGAAAAGCAAATGCAATCAAGATTAGACTGTCGCAGCAGTGCTTCGACAGAGACCCCGGCAGCAACCCACCCACGAACAGCAGGAAGCCCCCCAAAACGCTACATTGAGCAAGATGTCAGAAGAAATAGCAAAAAAAAGGCTGTTCCTTATGGATTTTGTCCAAAACACTTCTATCCGGTATTAGACCTTCCCAGGAATGCCCCAGGCAAGACCCGCCAACCCACCCGCAAAAAAACACCCGACAACACCCCCAAACAGCGAAAAAGCTAAATCTCATACTTACAATGTCTCTCGGCCTTCGGTCCAAACGCGGCGCTGTGCAGCTAGGTCATCATCATCATCAATCATCATAACTCCTGTTTTCCACCACGGATTTCCTGAAAAGCAAATGCAATCAAGATTAGACTGTCGCAGCAGTGCTTCGACAGAGACCCCGGCCGCAACCCACCCACGAACAGCAGGAAGCCCCCCAAAACGCTACATTGAGCAAGATGTCAGAAGAAATAGCAAAAAAAAGGCTGTTCCTTATGGATTTTGTCCAAAACACTTCTATCCGGTATTAGACCTTCCCAGGAATGCCCCAGGCAAGACCCGCCAACCCACCCGCAAAAAAACACCCGACAACACCCCCAAACAGCGAAAAAGCTAAATCTCATACTTACAATGTCTCTCGGCCTTCGGTCCAAACGCGGCGCTGTGCAGCTAGGTCATCATCATCATCAATCATCATAACTCCTGTTTTCCACCACGGATTTCCTGAAAAGCAAATGCAATCAAGATTAGACTGTCGCAGCAGTGCTTCGACAGAGACCCCGGCCGCAACCCACCCACGAACAGCAGGAAGCCCCCCAAAACGCTACATTGAGCAAGATGTCAGAAGAAATAGCAAAAAAAAGGCTGTTCCTTATGGATTTTGTCCAAAACACTTCTATCCGGTATTAGACCTTCCCAGGAATGCCCCAGGCAAGACCCGCCAACCCACCCGCAAAAAAACACCCGACAACACCCCCAAACAGCGAAAAAGCTAAATCTCATACTTACAATGTCTCTCGGCCTTCGGTCCAAACGCGGCGCTGTGCAGCTAGGTCATCATCATCATCAATCATCATAACTCCTGTTTTCCACCACGGATTTCCTGAAAAGCAAATGCAATCAAGATTAGACTGTCGCAGCAGTGCTTCGACAAGACAGAGACCCCGGCCGCAACCCACCCACGAACAGCAGGAAGCCCCCCAAAACGCTACATTGAGCAAGATGTCAGAAGAAATAGCAAAAAAAAGGCTGTTCCTTATGGATTTTGTCCAAAACACTTCTATCCGGTATTAGACCTTCCCAGGAATGCCCCAGGCAAGACCCGCCAACCCACCCGCAAAAAAACACCCGACAACACCCCCAAACAGCGAAAAAGCTAAATCTCATACTTACAATATCTCTCGGCCTTCGGTCCAAATGCGGCGCTGTTCAGCTAGGTCATCATCATCAATCATCATAACTCCTGTTTTCCACCACGGATTTCCTGAAAAGCAAATGCAATCAAGATTAGAATGTCGCATCAGTGCTTCGACAGACACCAAAAATTACCCACAAACACCCGGAACCCCGCCAAAGAGCACCTCAAAGGCAAGCAAGTCAGCAAAAACGGCAAGAAATTTCCACCTCATATTTGGTCCAAAACACTTTTGTCCATTATTAGAGCTTCACAGCAATGGGCCCAAATCCGTCAACTCACCCGCAAAGAAGTACAACACCCCCACAAGTGCTGAGTCTTTCTTCATTGGGTGTAATCCAGCACTCTGCTTGGAGGGAAATCGCAGTCTGGAGGAGGAGGATAGAGGAGCATGTTCTTCAGAACTTGTGAACCTGAGGAATGTAGACTGCGGCACCTTCAAATCAATAAGCAAACAAGTGAAGACAGTTCTGATGATGGTCTTGTTTTTGGGATTAGGTGATTAAAGTTTGAATTAAATTAACTGTGCAAAACAAAGAAAGAGAGACACAAAGCACACAGGAATAAAAGTGAATAAGGACGAAAAAGAAAGTTCTTGATTGATTGTCTCATTTTCAGGGCTCGGTGTCAGGGAATAAGAACAAGATTTCGTCATCATACTCTGCGAATTCAGGCTGGATGAGGTCAGTGCCACCGAACAGAGAACAAATCCCCTCATCTACGTTGCCGTCTTCCTCGTCTTCATGCGGCGTGCTTTCTCGTACTTTGTAATCTGGTGGTATGAGGTGCTGATTCATCTTGATTATTGTCAGCCGCTCCACATTTTTGGGCGAGAGGCGGCTCCGTTTGGGAGTTACAATGCCACCAGCAGCACTGAAAACACGTTCAGAAGACACACTTGCGAGTGGGCAAGACAAATAGTTTATAGCCAGGTTGAAGAGCTGTGGCCACAATTGTTTTTTGCCATGCCAATACTGCAATGGCTCATCATTAAGAAAGACCACTGTTAAGTCATTCAGATAGTCCTGCACCATCGACTCAAGGTCAGCAACGGTTCCTCCACTTTGCTTACTTTTTGCTGTGGCTGTGACATTTTTTCGAGAACCATACCCAAGCAAACTTAGCCAATCCTCTACAACAGCCACTGTTTTTGTTGTGTGTGGTGCAGATGATCCAGTTGCCGGTGTCTTTAACGGCTGAGAGGTCACTTGTGCCCCAGCCACAGGTGCAGAAGTGGATTCTTGTGACTGGGGATGGCCTGCTGATGCTGATGCTGATGTACTGGCTTCTCCTTCAATAACCTGCCGTTCTTTTTCAAACCTCTTGGCTGACCAGGCTAACCAATGTTTGTACTTTTGAACATCTGCATCAGCAAAAGGAAAGAATGCTTTGCCTGCCAGCGCCTTTTTGTAGCGTGAATCCAGAATAGTAGCACAAATGTAATGCTGATCTGACTTGATCTTTTGAAGACGTTCATCACCACGTAGGCGCTCTAATAATTTCTCAGACAAAATGAAATGGTCTTTTTTTTTTCATCTTTTTCAAACTCAGAAGACACCGCCATCAGTTGGTGCTCCAGCATGCACAACAATGGGATAGCTTTTCCCAAATTACAGTCCTCCTGGCTGACTGCACGCGTGAAGAACTCAAAAGGACGAAGCATGTCTGTCAGGCTTTTAACTATGTCCCATTGCGCCGCACTCATCCGCAGGTCCTCCTTCTGAGATGTACCCTCTGTGAAGAAATAGTGATCGAGTACCGTATACTGCTCATACAGACGCTCAAGCATGTAGAAGGTTGAGTTCCAACGTGTTGCCACCTCCTGGATGAGTGCTTTCACTGGCATTCCACGTATAAATAGCAGTCTCCGCAGATGCTTCCGGGCCTTAAAAGAATGGCTGAAATGGTTGCACATTTTGCGGCAGGTGGCCATTACCTCGAACGCTGTACTGTCTTTATCACTCAAGAATTTTTGAACTACCAGGTTGATACAGTGCGCCAAACACGGCACTCTAACATGGTCACCCTTCTGCATGGCCTTAACTACATTGGCGCCATTATCCGTGGAAACATAACCAATCTTGAGTTTTAGGGGGGATAGCATTTTCAAGACCTTTTTGTTAAACTCTTCCAAAAGGTTTTCTGCTGTGTGACTTTTCTCCAAGCCAAACATGGCTAGTGTTGCATGCTTCCGAGCAGCTTTGAAAACTTTGTCCGGGTCAACACCTGCGTTTAGCTTTGCTAAAACACCTGAAAAAGAGACCCAGTGTCCAGTGATGCACATGTAATCAGCGCCTGCGCCACTGGTCCACATGTCTGTTGTCAGATGTATTGTGTGAACAGCACTCTTCTGCAAAGCTGCCCCAATCGCCTGCAGCACATCTTCATGTAGTGCTGGAACCGCAACTCTGGCAAAATAGAACCGGCTCGGAACCTTCCATTTAGGGCAGAGCGTTGCCACTAATTCAAGAAAACCTACCGCTTCTACAAAAGAAAAAGGTAGAAGGTCCACAGCTAGCATTTTAGCCAGCTTAGTGTTATACAGACGCGTCAGTGGGTGGTTGCGTTCATATGGCACGTCTGAAGTAAGCATTGTTCTAATGTTGCCCTGGACCAAGCATTTACGGGCTGATAATGACTTCGTTGACCCAATTTTGCTCGCTGGTGAACTTTTGTGCGTTGGTGTCTCACTCGCTCCAACACTCTTAGTGTGCCTCACATTGGGTGTGCTGCTGACAGGGGTACTGGGTGTAAGGGAAGTGTTTGACACGTCTTCTTCCTGCTCGTCATCATCAGATGAAACATCAACGTTTCCTTGAATTTGGCCTTTCTTGATCGCATCTAGGTGCGCAAACCATTTGACAGTGTGCTGTCTCCTAAGATGACCTCTCTGGCCTCCGGTACCATAGTTGGTACCTGGCTTACCACGACTAACTGCTTGCTTACAAATGGTACAAATGGCAAACTTTGGATTTTTTGGACAAACAGTAAAGAAGTCCCAAACTGGGGACTTGAAGTGTCTGTGGGACATGGAGGAGGCGGCGATACTGGTGGTGGTGGTCATGAAGCTAATGCTAGATGAAGTGGAGGATGTGGATTGCCCAACTTTTGTACGTTTTGCACTTTCACCGCCACTAATTAAGGTCGAGGTTGACGGAGGTGTCTTCTTGCCAGAAAGAAATATGGAAGCGGGACGAGTTGGTGTACTACTTAACTCCAATGATTGTGGTGTTTCCACTGCCTCCTCATCGACAACATCATCATCACGCTCAGCAGCTCTTCGGGCTAGGGTCAAAATGTCTGTTTGCTGCATGCCCGCTGGGGCTGCAGTGACCTTTATGATGACTGGGTCGTCGTTGGCAGAGCCTTCATCAGGAGCAGTATCCGCCACTTCTTGTTGAGACTCATCACACTCCATAACTCTGAGACTTTGGATGAGCTTCCTTTTACGCTTAACTACCTTTGTTTGTTCCCAAGTTTGATCCGTATCATCAGAAGGAGGTGTGCTTGAAGAGGATGTAGACACCACCCTTGATCTCTTCCTTGCTAGGGGTGTGGAAGACAATGAAGGATCATCAGGAGGAGTGGCTTCCTCAAATGATACCTCGCCTTGATTGTCGATTTCCTGATGTGCCCCTTCTTCGGGAGGAACAACTATTGTGGGCACTTGTTGTGACCCTCCATGCACCTCTGCTTGCGCATCTCCTTGCGCTGCCTCTCCTTCCACATGTACTTGGGCTTGTACTTGCACATGTGATTGTTGTTGCGGCTGTGGTTGTTCAACACTCGTCAGATGAGCTACAACAACCTGTGTTGATTGAGGGACATTGCTGCTGCTTTCTTGCGATGAGCCAACATCACTGGTCGATGGTGATTGAAGAAGTATACTGGCTGCCTCTGCAGCACTCAAGGGCTTGGACTTAAGTTGGCGTGGTGGTGGTGGTGGCACTGAGCCCAATGGAGCGGGGGTGCTGCTGCCAGCTTGGTCCCCAGCAGATCCCGCTGCAGCTGCTGCAGGCATACTTTTTTTTTTACTCCCAAAAAAAGGGGCGGGCGGCACACCAGTGTCCTTGGTAACTTGCTTCTTCTGCTCCTTACTGGCACCTTTCTTGCTAGAGGAGCTACGGGTTACTTTTTTTGGGGCCATCTTCTTCAGAGCAGGTCAGCAGGCAGCAGTTGCACGAGTTGCAGAGGGTTCTGTGTCCAGACGTGACGTCGCGTGACGTTATGCTGCACACACCGCTGCAGGACTTCTTCCTGGCACTGGTGGTTCTATTGAGTCTTCTTGTGCACCTAAAAGCAATGGAAGACAGAGGAACATCAGTTCAGTTATACACCCCAAAAAATCGACAAAACACAGAAAAATGAGCACAATCCCATGCCATCCATGATGTTTACATTGAAGACACCCCACAGAAAGACTAGGGACATGCAAGTATGCAACACTCACTACCCCTGGGGATAAGGGATGAAAAGTAGGCAAAATAAGTGCAGGCCTCAGACACTGCCTCTCCTCAAAATGGCCCCCTTACACCCCAAGCACATGTTGCCTGTACCAGCCAGCACTCAAGATGGCCACCACCACCACTCACATGGCCAGTCCACATCAACAGTACACCCCCATAAAACAGAAAAACAGCCAGAAATCACCACAATCCAATGCCATCCATGATGTTTACATCAAAGAGAGTGAGACCACACCACAGGCACACTCAGTCCATGCACCACCACCACCCCTGGGCAAGCAAAAGGCCACACCAGCAGCCCCCCCAAAACGACAAAAAACAATAAAATAAGCACAATCCCAGCCCATCCATGGCCTCAATTATGTTTAAATTCAAGAAGACACCCCACAGAAAGACTAGGCCCATGCAACACTCACCACCCCTGGGCAAAGGGCCACACCAGCAGGCCCAAAAAAACGACAAAAAACAATAAAATCTGCACAATCCCAGCCCATCCATGGCCTCAATGGTGTTTAAATTCAAGAAGACACCCCTCAGAAACACTAGGCCCATGCAACACTCACTACCCCTGGGCATAAGGGATGAAAAGTAGGCAAAATAAGTGCAGGCCTCAGACACTGCCTCTCCTCAAAATGGCCCCCTTACACCCCAAGCACATGTTGCCTGTACCAGCCAGCACTCAAGATGGCCACCACCACCACCCACATGGCCAGTCCACATCAACAGTACACCCACAAAAAACAGAAAAACAGCCAGAAATCACCACAATCCAATGCCATCCATGATGTTTACATCAAAGAGAGTGAGACCACACCACAGGCACACTCAGTCCATGCACCACCACCACCCCAGGGCAAGCAAAAGGCCACACCAGCAGCCCCCCAAAAATGACAAAAAACAATAAAACAAGCACAATCCCAGCCCATCCATGGCCTCAATTATGTTTAAATTCAAGAAGACACCCCACAGAAAGACTAGGCCCATGCAACACTCACCACCCCTGGGCACAGGGCCACACCAGCAGGCCCAAAAAAACGACAAAAAACAATAAAATCTGCACAATCCCAGCCCATCCATGGCCTCAATGGTGTTTAAATTCAAGAAGACACCCCTCAGAAACACTAGGCCCATGCAACACTCACTACCCCTGGGCATAAGGGATGAAAAGTAGGCAAAATAAGTGCAGGCCTCAGACACTGCCTCTCCTCAAAATGGCCCCCTTACACCCCAAGCACATGTTGCCTGTACCAGCCAGCACTCAAGATGGCCACCACCACCACCCACATGGCCAGTCCACATCAACAGTACACCCACAAAAAACAGAAAAACAGCCAGAAATCACCACAATCCAATGCCATCCATGATGTTTACATCAAAGAGAGTGAGACCACACCACAGGCACACTCAGTCCATGCACCACCACCACCCCTGGGCAAGCAAAAGGCCACACCAGCAGCCCCCCAAAAACGACAAAAAACAATAAAACAAGCACAATCCCAGCCCATCCATGGCCTCAATTATGTTTAAATTCAAGAAGACACCCCACAGAAAGACTAGGCCCATGCAACACTCACCACCCCTGGGCAAAGGGCCACACCAGCAGGCCCAAAAAAACGACAAAAAACAATAAAATCTGCACAATCCCAGCCCATCCATGGCCTCAATGGTGTTTAAATTCAAGAAGACACCCCTCAGAAACACTAGGCCCATGCAACACTCACTACCCCTGGGCATAAGGGATGAAAAGTAGGCAAAATAAGTGCAGGCCTCAGACACTGCCTCTCCTCAAAATGGCCCCCTTACACCCCAAGCACATGTTGCCTGTACCAGCCAGCACTCAAGATGGCCACCACCACCACCCACATGGCCAGTCCACATCAACAGTACACCCACAAAAAACAGAAAAACAGCCAGAAATCACCACAATCCAATGCCATCCATGATGTTTACATCAAAGAGAGTGAGACCACACCACAGGCACACTCAGTCCATGCACCACCACCATCCCTGGGCAAGCAAAAGGCCACACCAGCAGCCCCCCAAAAACGACAAAAAACAATAAAATAAGCACAATCCCAGCCCATCCATGGCCTCAATTATGTTTAAATTCAAGAAGACACCCCACAGAAAGACTATGCCCATGCAACATTCACCACCCCTGGGCAAAGGGCCACACCAGCAGGCCCAAAAAACGACAAAAAACAATAAAATCTGCACAATCCCAGCCCATCCATGGCCTCAATGGTGTTTAAATTCAACAAAACAGTTGTATCATGCACCCATAACCAACCCTGGTCCTACTGGATACTGTGGCTACCCACAATATAATTTATTTAATTTTCTGAAAAAGTTCCAAAATTGTACTTGCAGCAACTGTAATGCCCCAAACAAACTTACTTGTGAAAGTTGATTTCTAATCCAAAAGTGATCCAAAGACAGTCAAAAAGGCCTCAAATCCAAATATCCAGCAGCACCCACAAAAAGTAATCCTTCCAGCTCCAGATCCAAATGAAAGTGACCCGGAGATGGACAAAGCACTGGGAGGAGCCTGCTGGACAGGAACAGGAAGTTGGAGACTGTGGGGCACTTCCTTCCTCCCCCCCCCCAAAATGGACTCCTTGCAAAAAAAAAGGCCATGCAAATGTCAACCTGAGGAGTGATTCTGATAAAAATCATAATTTTCTGAAGGTTTATCCTGTTTGCTGGTGATTTTCTTGTGCGAAATTGCAAAATCTCTATTTCGCAAGTGCGAGATTGTTCCTTTCCGCCGCAACTACGTGTTCGCAATTGCGAACTCTCGCGAGGTGTGCTGTGCAAGGTGGCAAGCCGCGAGTACGTATTCGCGGGCGACAAACTCCCGTGGGAACACGCAGCAAGATCTAAAATGGCGCGTCACTCGCAAAGAAAAACAACTCGGCAAACGCTAAAATGACGGAAAGTGAACGCCGTGCACCACGCCGCGCGCCGCAACCAAGCAAAAAATCCGCCGCGAGCGGATTCACGGATTTTCGACAAATTCGCGAGCGTTCGCGGATTGCGAATTTGCCGAAAATCCGAAAAATCCGCGATCGGAGCGGATTTTACGCCCATGCTTAATTACTATGACTTTCCTGCAAACAAGTTTTATCGATAGACCCGCCTCCTAAGACGAAAGATTTTAAATGTAATGTTTATAGCTCCTTCACCTGGGTTCCTACTTCTTTACTTATGACCGCCACAGTAGACATGGATAGGAAATAGGCCAGCAAGATGTCTTGGATATGTTAAAGGGAGGACTGTGGAAAATGAGTACGGTTTGGTAAACATTATCTGCGCCATCTTGCCTTTTTCCCTGATGCCACACTTTTGTCGTGTGCACCCGCCATTTTAGGTGCCTCGATCAGAACCACCCTCTGCACGCCACTGACCCCCAGCATAGCCCTTCGCCCTCGCAAAGCCCGCACGCTGACAACCCCCCCGCTCTCGCATGCCTTGGGTCATAAACCCCTCTTCAGCGCAGCTCTGCCTCAGAACCCCATCCTGTTCCCAGCGCGATACCTCCCTTCATTCCTTTCATGGTCCCAGGCCCTTTTTTTATACAAACCCCCTTTCCTGTGTGCCCGTTTGTCTTCCTCGTTCCCAGGCCGCCACCTAGCTCTGCGGATACTGTTTATTGCCCCCCCCCGTACAGTAGGAAGCTTCCCTCATCAAAGGACCCTCGAGTTGATCAAAGCCCCCACCCTATGAGATCCGATCAACCCCCCACATCCCGTGAATCGGCAGGATGTCCAGCTGCGCGATAATCATCACCTGTTGTGACCGGGGTGGGGACTTCAACTGTAAATGCGTGTGGGAACGGGCCTGAAGGGGAGATTCAGAGGATGTCCTTTCATACTTCAAAGCATTACAAGAATGTGTTACCTGCAATAAAGATCATGAACATGTGTATAAGAGGCCAGGCCTCAGAGATGCGGCTAGAGCACCTCGTGACGATACTGGCTGTCTCAACTGATGTGTTCTCCTCCGGAGAGAATAAACCTTGTTTCCTGCCTTCCAGTCTCCAGCGCCTGCCTCTTCATTGATTAATATTTTGTGGGTTAAAGAGGCGATACCGCCGGGCAAATATTGATTGTCCATGACCTAGTTTTTACACTGCCTCCCTGCCAATTGAAAGATGTACCGGTGCACCTACATATTAGGACACAGGT
Source organism: Lissotriton helveticus (assembly GCF_964261635.1). NCBI lineage: Eukaryota > Metazoa > Chordata > Amphibia > Caudata > Salamandridae > Lissotriton > Lissotriton helveticus. Next base: position 1,108,033,107 of record NC_136068.1, read on the forward strand.
GGTGCTACAGAGGTGGTTGCCAATGCTATCAGTGTATATGTCTCATATTGGACGTTTTTGTGTTGCACACAACGTTCCCTACCATAAAGATCAGACAAAATGTTTCCCACCCTTATTTTAATGGAGTACAGCAAAAAAAAGTGTGTTTATAAGACACGTATTCAATGAGGTTCTGAGTTTTATTTTAAGTCTGCTTCTGGTTTTTCTCTGATCTATAACATGGCATCCTACGGTGGACATGTTTGTCAGACCGCAAAATCATCTATAACATATTTTTCAAGGCTCTTGACACATGTTGATCATTCGTAAGCGCTGTAAATAAGAGGCTTTGCAGTGCTCAGTTTGTTGACCTCGGAAGGATGGGACGCTGACCTTGCACTCTCGGGGCTCAATCTTGCGACCCACTAGCCTCACGGGCAACTAGAGCCAAATTTCGGGGGGGGCTGAAAATATTTCGGGGAGTGGCTAATTCGTCCAACCACGGACAAAGCGGCTGTGAGAAGGGGTGACCACACAACAAAAGCCTCATTTACAACTAAATGGTCTGTTAAGTACTCGGGTGCGGCTGCAATTACATGCTCGCCAGCCCGCGAAGCTGTGTCAGCCCGGGCTGACATGACAGGCACGACGGGGGGGGACGGGGGGGGTGCTGAAGCCCCGTGAGCCCAATGGGTTTTGCACGCCTGCATCAGCACCGAGTACTAAACAGCCACGGCCCGTGGAGGGAGTTTCGGTAGGGCGGAGAGGCGGGGCGAGGGAGGGGCAGGGTGGGGGGTGCTAAAAGCCGGAGTATGGATAAGTGAAGTAAGTAAACAATTTAATAAATAAAACAAATTTTGTAGCGCACCCTGCATCACACTTTGCGATGCAGGGCGCGCTACGAAATTCGTTTTATTAATTAAATTGTTTACTTACCTTCAATTATCCATACTGCGGTTTTTAGCAGCCCCCACCCCGCCTCTCTGCCACACCAAACCACCATCCACGGGCCGCGGCTGGTACTAAATTCACCAAGCCGGCAAATACGGTTAAAAACAAAAACAACAAGCTTGCGCGGGTCGCGCTAAAAGTTTTAAAAAAGTGTCAGCAAAAGTGCGGGTCACAGCCCCGACCAAGGGCCCGTAATAAAGACTCGCCTGTAATCCGGTTAGTGAGCGCGTGCCACAGGTGTGAGCGGTGGTGTGATGAGGGGCGGGACGTGGGGCTCTTATTCGCACATTTAATGCTCATCACCGGCCCGCGGCTCACCTCCAGCCTCGCAAAGAGGCGGTAATGACTGGAGATGGCCGCCAAAGAATCTCATCAGAGACGATTTGTCACGTCTTCTTCTTTTTACCCGTAAGCCCGTGCAAGCTATTGGTTCACTCTGCAATCAGAACATAAAAAGGCTGATTGTGTTCACAGGTTAAGTGAGGCGCTGACCAAGAGGAGCTTTATCCGTGGGATAACGAGCACGTTTGTCACGCGCCTGCCTTAGTGCTACACCATGAATCTGAAACTCCTAAGTATGTGATCACAAGGCACTCTGTCTTTTGACAGAGTGCAATGGTAAACGGATTGCTTTTATTTGTACACTATTCACACCTTCTGAGCAACTAAAAGCCTGCAGGCAAGGTGGTGCTTGCCCATGGGGGTGTATCCACTACTGGGCAAGCATTGGCCGCATGCGCGCCTCACGCTTAAAGTTACACCAAAAAAAAGCCCTTGAGTTGTGTGTGCACGCGCTAGAAGCAGGGGGGAGGAGAGGGGCCTGTGCGATTTACTTGCGGGAGCGATAATTGCTACCATATGGCGGCGCTCGCTCCCGCATGTAAATCGCCTCACGTGCACGTGTTGCCATTGAAGGCAATGGAACGCGTGCACGTGTTTGGCTGAAAAGCCATGGCGATCGGATAAGGTCTTTTTGCCTAAGTAGTGCATGCGTGCTGCATAGGTGAGACCTAAAAACGTTTCTGAGTTTTTATGGTTATACAATCAGAAAAACTTCAGTGTTGATTCTGCAGTGCTCATCTACCAATGCAAACTGGCAGGGGCACTTAACACGCACACAGTTCTGCTCTGTTTTAACAGCACCTGCATGGACTGTGTCCAGGAAGGAAGGGCTCTTGTTATCGTTACAGGACCATCAGATCCAAAAACACGTCATGACTGCATTAACAACAGGCAGCCGCTTGCTTCAGGGTTCTCTGTGATCATCAGTTTCATCTTCATACAGGACATTTGCAGCTTCCTGTACACATTTCCTGGAACCAACCTGTTTTCCAGAAGATACGGTTCTAAATTGCCAGTGGACCAAACCCACAAACTTTCTTCCTCAATGCAAGGGTTGAACTAATCTTTCTTCTGTTGACCTACTAGGCAGTGAGTTTTGTTACAGACGGAAAAGAAACTTTTTCTTCTGTGATATGAGCAGATTCTAAAGCTCCGTCACCTAGACAGCGGCTTCCGATAATTTTTAATGAATGTATGCAGAAAGTGATATATGAACTATAGCCACATATTTAAAAAATAAGCATTATGAGCATTTTAAAAATGGAAGTTAAAAATGGTATGCCGTATTGAAGGTAAGCAATATTCTCTCCAAATTTACTATTTCCAACTAAAGTGCTTTAATACATGCATCCTTCTAATTTATTGTTCGCCATTAAAGAGCCTTTCACAGCTGTCACCACTGAAGAAGTCTGAAGAATAAGTAAAGGACAGCATTGATAACGATCGCTTTAGGTATCGCACGTTTTTGGTTTTATAATTGGCACAAAAGTAGAAAAAGTACCTCGCAGTGCAAAGAGAGGTGATGTAATCAGACCCGATTTCAACAATATTGTAGCCTGTCTTTATGGAATTCATTATTAACTTTTACACAATTCTACCCGCTCTAAAGCGGGTCAGCAGATGTCTTCCATAATTATGTTTAACTTGCACTGTGCTTTTTTCCATGCCTAACCCCATTTTAATGAGCAAATAAGCCCATGCCAATTATCTTTTTAATTCTCTTTGCTCAAGCATATCTGCACGCCTGTCCATAAATCTCTCCTTTTATGCCGGCTTTGCCTTTACCATGATAGTACTAGTGTCTACGATATGAAAGCAACAATTGGACTAGTTATAAATGCCCAATAGTTATGGCAACCCCCTGTCATGGAGGCAACGTCTGGACAGAGCCTACAAAAATTCAAGGCTAAGGGGCAGATTTATGAAGGCCTTGCACCGCCGCTGCGTCATTTTTAACATGGGAAAAAGTGACGCACCGGCGGCGCAAGGCCTTCATAAATAAGGCCCGTATGCAAGGGGGGCGTATTGACGCAAGGAAGGGTCAGGCCCAGAGTTTTTACCTGCGTGTTTTGGTTTTGAGTGGATGTATGTGGTGAGGAGTGCAGTGGCATTGACTGGAGTGGAGCAGGATTGTGTCACATTTTGTACTATGGAGTTGTCACATTGTGTGACGAAGAGTAGTATTGAGTGGATTGCACAGATATATGTAGATGTTCGTTATTATTAGTGAGGATATAAAGATGGGAATTGACCCCTAGGTGCTGAAATTGGGCAGTGGTTTTTTTCTCTGCAGCATTTTTTAGCACTTGAAAAACACGTCATTTCCTTATTTACAGTTTCTTACAAAGAGTTAGGCAGCTCTGAAAGGATTCAGTGCGTTTTACTTATGGATTCTATAGTAAAAAAAAATCAAATTGACAATGTACATGTACCATTATTATAAGCTGTCAATTTTAAATTATGACTGAGAGAGAGATTGGATTAGCAAGAGAAGCATGAAGGGAATGAGATAATAGAAGGAAACACTGCACACGGGTGAGAGTGCAATATGCAGGACAGCAAGACCACGGATGCATAAAAGCAGTATGGAGGAGAGGGTGCACAGGCGGAGGGAGGGGGGTGAGGATTTCACAGAAGCTGCAAAGAACACCATGCGAAAGTTGTAAAACACACACACACACGCTTGGAAGAGTGCTTAATTAACAATTGTATTTTTCAAAATTCTACCTATCGGTGCATTTTTTTTGTAAAGTCGCAGTACCAGCTTATCTTTTTATTTACTAAACGATCACTTTGAAAGATTTTACACGTAACATCACATTCTGAGGGCAGCCACAAATGAGCTAACCTATTAACAAATTCCACCTTAAGTGCGTTTGTTTTCCAGCAAGTCTGTGAGCTTGCGACAATGCTGCGGAACCCCGCGCATCCCATCCAGTTGGCCAAAACTGTTGCATCTTGGTATTCATTTTTGTATTTTTGGAACCTTTTGGTAACACATGCAGAGAGTTTTGAAATGCATAACACAAATAGAGGGGTAGAGCAAATAGCACAATGGGGCTAGTGATCGGTGAGGGGGTATTTAAACAGAAGTCGGGTGCCTTAATTGGGGGAGGCTTGCTGCACATATCAAAAAGTGCACAGTTTCAAAGAGTAGGTATTAACTAAAACACTTACCTCTGCTGTCTTCTTCACAGTGGCTCCCACGTCCTTATCCTCAGGGGAGGGGACCGTATGGCACTGAAATTCATTAGCAGCAACAAGGGGGAACACACAGGGCTTTTGTTAATCCTTCCTTCCTTGGTCCCCTCCACCAGAGCACACGCTAGACTCACTTATTTCCATTCCTTCTCTATCTGGGGAACTTTGTACCTCTTTTTGTGTTACTGAAATTCATTAGGCCTTGAATGAAGGGGGGCGGGGTGACCAGTGCATACCAAAGAAGCGCATAGCTTTAAAGCGGAGGGATTAAGTAAGGCATCCTCCCTCTGCTGTCCACCAAGTCCTTATCCTCCGGGGCAGGTACAATATGGCATGTTGGTGGGGGCTCAGAGGAAGAAAGAATGGGCCTGCATGGGGGGCGGAGTGCAGCTTGTAATATGCGCAATGGTAATGCTATATAACAGAGAGTGGGCGCACGTCCCCAAGATGTCTGGAATGCGGATGAACAAAGCTGCCCGTTGTGTGGGGACCGGCGTACCTGCTTGTTGTTCAAGAAAGAGACAGGTCACAGGCATAGTGCCAATATCGCCAACACTCCCCATCCCTCCCCCAGCAATATCCTGGAGAAATAATCATACAAGTCACATTCTTTGTGGAGAAAATTGCTGTAGGTTTATTTGCATAACAAATATGCAAACATGGTGGGTTATATTACGGGCAATCCCTGGGCAGGCAGCCCCTCGCCGCCTGCCCACCTGATGAGCCGAATGACACCGTGGCCCTAGTCAACCGGTGTTTGCCAGATTTGGGGGAGGGGATAGTCCCTCCCTCCGGTGGACCGCCAGTCTACCCCCTTACTCACGCCCCCCAGAAAGGGGGCGGTGCATTCCAGGCAACCCCCGGTTGCTCAGGTCCACAACTGCCCCTAGGACTAATGGGGCGCCATTACTCCTCCAGGGTCCAACACGAGGACCTCCCTGGGGAAATATGGCCTTTGCACTCTTGTGATGCTTGTGCAGAGGGTACCCCTCTGTACCTTACAGCCTCTGGATCGCCCTGTAACTCCGCCATAGCACTGGGTGTGGCCACCCTCACCCCAAGACCCCACCACGATAGGCCTAGTTACCTACACCCTGCTGATTCCAAGGCCACCCGCAAATCAAGCAAGAACAGGTGCATTCCCCCAGGCCGGCCCCTCCCATACTTCATTGGGGTATCTCTGACCATCAAACTCACATGCCCGCCAGTGGGTGCATAAATTACAACAGGAGGAATTCAATTCTGGAAGCAGTACCCTCCTACCCTGGAAAGTCAAATCATTGCCTCCCAGGTGTCAGACCACAGTGATGAGAGGGGAAACACACACCCCCCGCGAGTGCCGCTGTTCCAGTGCCTGCACAATAAACTACCCCTCCACAGGGTGGCTTACGGCCAGCTGTACCTTTAACACCTTGGGATTCCCATCTCCCCACATGCAAGCATGTCCTGCCGAGTCTTAAACTCGAAGGGGGACCCAGTATACGGGGTACTCGACTCGCCAAGCCCTTCAGTGCTGCCCTGAAAAGGAGAGACATAGTAGGATTGACCTTGCCCGCCATTGCGTATAATGGCAACTGCCAACTGGTGCTGTGTTGCCACACTAGTGTCCCTACCCACAGCGAGTGTACATGCGCCGAGGATGACATAAAACCATTAGTTTGGTGTTGGTTAGATGTTAACATTGCCTGGCTGATGAACAATACCTTTGACAATCACCTCCTGATAAGATGTGCCAATGCGGGTAGAAGTAAGAGTTATCAAGCCCGCCTTACTTCCTTCCACCGAGTTATCTGTGTATAGCACTTGCTGGAGCATGTCCATCGAATTAAGCCCGGTCACCACCCTAGGTGACGCCTTGCCCTCTCAAACTTCTGCTAGTCTACGAGGGAGCAGACAAGACAGTGTGACCACGAGGGGCACCATATATATAAATACCTGAACTTTTTTGAATACTGGAATGCCAAATGTTCTTTAATACTTTGTAGCCCATTTGTGCTTTAACTCACCCTGGGCAAAGTACTACGCTACGCTCGCGTAGTTTGCGAAATTTGCGCAACTTCGCACTACGCGAACTGCACGTAGCACAGTGCAAACATGCGTAGCGTAGCGTAGTGCAGCGGTCATTTTTTGCTTGCTCGCGGTCCTCAACTTCAAGTTGGCGACCGCGAGCAAGCAAAATGACATCCTCGCGAGACTTTTTCCTTGTTCGCGAACAGCAATATCAAGTTGCCAATCGCGAGCATGGAAAATAAACCTCCCGGCGAGATTTTCAACGCGGGGAGGTCAGGTTTCTCATTGCGAGTGGTCACACATGCTCGCGACCCCTCGCGATGAGAAACTACCAGTCCGCTTTGAGAAAGCTGCAGCTCGAGTAAAAATCTACTCGAGCGGCAGAAAAGTACTACTCGCACTGTGCAAGATGCCGTTTTCAAAGATTGCACAGTGCCGGATGCTTGTCCGCACTGTGCAATCATTGAAAACGACATCTTGCACAGTGTGAACATGCTACTGCACAGTTCGGGTAGTGTTACGCGTAGCTCGCGTAGTGCGAAGTGCACTTTGCGTAGCTACGCGTAGCGCTACTTCGCGAACTATGTCCACCCTTAGCTTCAACCCAGAGCTTCCCCAATCTTTGAACCGTAGTACACTTGTTGGATGACAACTTCCACAACCTGCATGGCTGCCAGCTAAGGCTATAGGACAGGAGAATTTACACAACTTTATTGGTATTCAACTCAATGGTACTCATTTTATCAACCTCAGAAGAATGAAATGCTAAGTGGACTTACCAGGATCTGAACCTGTGACCAAGAGGTAGAACACGAGCCCTATCAGTTCAGCCGCTCCACAGGCCTGTGAACTTGTATTCAAGGGCCGATTTCTGGCCTCTTAACCCTTACTTTAACATGCCTGAGCTATAAACCCACATTTAAAAGGCCTGCCAACTGGCTGACCACCAGAATGCAGTCTCAATGTTAACTGACAATTCCAAAGGAAAATTTGCTTAACTGAAGCAACTGGTTACATGCCATACTTTTTGATCAGGGGACATGGAGTAAACCTATCAGTAATGTGCCTGCGCCCTCTTAACTATGACTGCAAAATGTGCTCTGATAGTTGTCCGTATTAGTGCTCTATCCCCTCCATTTCAGCACTATCCAGGCAAACCGCACCCTCTTGGGAATGGCTCACTCCCGCCCCAGCTGACAGAAAGTGCCTATTCGTGTGTAGCCCATAACCTTCCATTTTTCAGTGACGGTATCCCAGGATTCTGCTGAAACTTAGCTTGCTTTACTGCCGAGTGCTCGTTGCGCAATCACAGATATGTCTTGCTTATTCTGTTTCTGGCCGCAAAGTTCGATGAGATTGCCAGCCGCTGATGCTAATGATGGCCCAATATAGCACCGGTAAACTAGATGCTGCACTATAGCATTAGTGGGTCATTCAGGCACTTTATTAAAGTTCATGGCTAACCTACACACAGTGTGGCAAAACAAGAGAGGCTGTAAATTTAAAGCCAACTGGGATGATCGTTAGATAGACCCAACAGGGAGTGATTCTGTGAAATGAGGTAGGGACCACCACCGCAACACCCCGCATGTGAATCAGCCCAGGTTTACTTAGCCATGACCTATCTTAAGCCCTTAGAGATCACCATAAACAACCTGCAGTGGCTAAGGGGCAGGCACCCCGTGGGACCTGGCAGTCCTATTTATTCACCAACTCCTTGCTGCCTGGCAGCACTCCCTGCTGCAGGTGTCTTGTTGCAACCCCTACTCACCCCTCTTGACCCGTAATGATTTACATCATTGAAGAAGCGTTGTTACCTATCATCGGGATCGGTAGAACGTTTAACATGTGTCCTGAATGTACAATATCTATGATGTTGTGCAGGCGTAGAGGAATCAGAACCTAATAGTAACTGTGCACAGGACATGTGTTAGTATTCAAAACTGTGACCTATAGATTATGCATGGTGCTTTGCAGCACAACTTGGCCCATCTCCTCAACTTTACAAATCCAAGAAGAAAACCTTTTCTGGTTACCCCCAGATCCTTGCTGTGCACGCCTTAACTCACGGAGTTCTCTTACTACCAGAGCATTTGTCCAAACAGAACTGACACATCTGCATTCCCCTTTCAGATGACGCTCTATGTGCTTCATGTTTGCCGGCTTACGGCTTGGTGTCCCAGATCATGCAATGCTATATCCACCCAGCTTATCTACTTTCTCTGACCACAAGTGAAAGGATAATGTAATCACCAAACCCAATGTAAACCAAAATGCAAGCCGAACTTGTCAGGAGACATTTAACCTCTGTCCTTCAAGCGCAGCAAACATGGCTATCGAAATTACAGAGCTGACATGCCTCTATTTAACTTGAACTCGAAGTGTGACAAATGAGGCAATCCAGGCCCCCCAAGGCTAAAAGAATGGCTTGGGCAGAAGAAGGCAATAGTCAACAATGATCTTGACTTACATAGTGCCTGTTGTAGTGGTCCTCTCTAAAAGCCAGACAGTGCCACCTAGTGGCAGACTGTCAGAGGCGCCGGTGGTGACAATTAAGTGACGGTGTCGTGCACCAGAAAAAACACCCAGTCAGATTTAAGGTGAACTTGCTGCTGAAAATAGCAGTGGTGGGCCAATGCAGCACTTTTGGAAGTTCAGACTTGACTTTCTCACCTTGTCAGCTTAAACAAGGTACAAATTTGACAAGTGCGTACCCCATGACTAACTAGAAGGGGAGAAAATGTTAGGCCCCCCTGCTGTGTGCAAAACCAATTGTGACTCACATATACTGATCTGCCGATAACTTTATGAAAAAAGTCCTCCAGACACCCCACAATGAGGGCCAGACCAGTCTTCTACCATTCTACCCATGTGGTTACTCATCCTGTCACCTAGGAGCTGTGGCCAGCCAGGACTATTGGCTTTGTCGCTGTTTGGTAGTTGCATCAGGTAATTAAGCAACAACTGTGGCTATCGTGTAAGAATATAAAAATTCCACCATTCTGAACTGATCAGACTGAGCCAAGGAAGGAGTACCTTCATGGTAATTTCAAATAGGCTACACTTATCTGTGCATCTACCCTTCCTTCAGTGGATAGGGCCTCATTCATTCATTAATGCAATTGAAATTAGAGAGGAAAAACAGCACAGTCCAAACAGTACATATTCCACACTAATCCTGCCCCTGTCCAAGAGTAATGAATGCATTGTGCCCAATATTGTGCAAGTTAGGCCCCATTTAATGTGAATGACATAAGTGGTATCTTGCAGCCTCTGACAATATGTGCCCCCAGCTGGGCTGAAAAGTAGGTGGTATTGAAAAAATAGTTCCCAAACCATGGCGATGCATCCCTTGCGCATGCCCCAGGCTCAGAGCAGCATAGTTGCGCATGTAAATCCAGTTGCACTCCGCTTCTATTTGCCTCACGCTGCGTGGACAGCAAGGACTACTGGCGTAGCCAATGGGAATGCTCCCCTATACTACGTCTTGTATCTACACTTGTGACCACTAGTTGCGTGACCCAGGGACACACCCTTTACCTGTCACACTGCTTGTAAACTCATCTTTACTAGTGATAACCACATGCATTCGAGCTGTGTCCCAAAGCATTTAAACGCCTGTTCTGCTACCCAGGGCAGAGTTGTGAACCCCAGGTGACAACAACGTTTAAGTCTCCTCGGATGAACTCCTGTTCCCTTTTCTGGTGGTAGTTTGGTGGGTAGTAGTGCCCACCCCTTGTAGGAGTTACTAGAGGCATGACTAGTTTGGAGACATCTTAAACAGGATGCAACATGTCCGTTTGCACAAACCATCCAACACAAGCAGGCGCATGACACCCCACCACAGAGCCGTTCAAGAAGGTCAATAACACCAAAGTGCATACAGACATCCACTCCTTCCGGCAGCAGCTGAAAACATGTTCCCCTCCCCTGCTGTTCTTTCATTTTGTTACAGGTGTGTTTTGGTGGGTGTGTGAGGTCGCGTTCTCAGTTTGCCTGGGCTGGATGCATAGTTCCGGGAAACCTTAGGGTAGCTGCTGCGCTCTATAAAAATAAATATAATAATAATAATAATGGTTAACGTTCAGGTGGCTTGATTTACTGTCTGCGTGGCTGACCGAGCAATGCGTCCCCTCACTGCACGCATCCCCCCTCTGCCGACAATAGATTGCTCGAAAACCCGTCAGGCTTCCCACCCACACACTGCCCAGGGTTCTGCTTGCCTCAACAGGCAAGCCTCAGCAGCCACATTCAGATGGCCAAAATTCTACTGCATAGCAAGCGGCTCACGACCCGCTCTGTGCTCTGCCTACAACTCAAGTTATGGGCCACTCAGAGGCGGTGGAACTGATCCCCAGTCGCCCAAACTAATAATGCTTGTCCCTAGCTCGGGTCTCAGCCATCCAGCTGTGTAACCTCCCCCGGGTTGGCAACGACAGTGCAAGGACCCATGACCAATCATTACTTACCAAAAGAGAGGGGATGGGGGCTTCCTATGCGGTATCAGCCAAACCAGCTAGACCAAAAAACGGCTTCAGGAAAAACCTATTCGCCAGAAACTGGAGCGTTGCACCTACTTGCAGTAAGTGGTCACCTGAAGTCACCGAGGGATCCCCCCTGAGTCGATTTTTATTTATTTATTTATTTATGCATTTTTATATAGCGCGGACTTTACCCGAAGGCGTCAGAGCGCTTCACAATTTGGAACAGAAATGAAACATAATGAGAAACATTACACAAGAACAGATCGCAAAAGCATACGTTACGTTACATAATGTAATAGTGACAATTGTGAGCAAACAAAATACACGAGGTAGTAAAAATTGTGAGCAACCAAAATACATGAGGTAGTAAAAAGTGCACAAGAGGAAAAAGTGACAGGTGTGCAGTTACAAGAGAAAACGAAGTATAATTTGTGGTATAATAATACTGCAATAGGTGCAATCGATCAGCATACCTGCTCAACACGGGGCAGATACACCGCACAACAGCACCCTGGGTGTGCTGCAGACTGTCTCCATGCTCAAAGTATGCACCCAGTCCACCTTCTTGTGAATACAGCAATAGGCCCCAGGAGCCCTCGACTAACCATGAGCAACGACGCCACTGGTACCACCGGACCCGGGAAGGCGGAGAAACATGATAGTCGGTGTGACCAGAAAGCACAACTGGTGACATCCTAATTTATAGCTGCCTGGCCACTTGCACCAAGTCAATCAAAGGCATGATGGCAAAGGCGAGGGAGTCAGCTTGCTGTGTGTGAGGGCCGTTTTATCATTTTGGTGCATTTTCACACACTCATCTACCTTCACGTAGTTTTATTATCCCTCTTCTTTTTGTGATTGAATTACTGAGCGGGAGCTCGTAGAGGGACCGTTATCCTCTCACCCCTCTATATCTCAAGTGCTTTTTTGTCAAAGGCGATAGAGTCTCAGCTGCTTTACCCCAGGAGCTCAAATCACCCGCTGCCATGACTTGATACCCACGCCTTCACACGCACAGGCCTGAAACTGCCGCCTAAATCCCCTTGTGCTCACCGGGCCCCCTTGGAGATCCCTGAGGACTGAACCTGCAACCCGGTGTACTGCCAAAAGCTATGAGAGCTCTCATCAGCCCGTTACTGCCTGCCCCCAAAAGAGGGAGGGGCCAGTAACCCAGACCCGAGATGGCCGCCCCTTTCCCCAACTACAAATCACTGCCACCTAAGCGCCTGCCTGTCAGGGGGCCATGGTTGAAGCTGCAGCCCCTCCATAAGTAAACGGGTTACATTTTGTGACTCCACAGGATGGTTGCTCTACAGAGGATTAGGGTTTCATCTATTGTTTACCTCCAGTATTTGGAACAAAGAAATATTCCAAACAACATCCATATTACTCTATTTGGTCCATATATCCTGACAACAGTATTACGTCCAAGTTAAGTAACTAGTAAAATTGTCAGACCACTTGGTAACATCATTGTAGTCAAAGATTATAATTTACAAAAACAGCACATAAGGAAAGCACTTAATGTCCATAAATAAATGGTATATTACAAGGTTCTATAATGTTGTAATCTCAAACTCTAAAAGATGAAAGTCTCGGAGACGCTCTATCTAGTTAGGTCAGGCAAGGGATTTTCCTCATTAAAGTGCATTTAGGAGCAATAACAACCTGCAAGAAAAGACATTCTCACTTGCATATAATTTTTTAAGAAGGGCTAAAATTTATGTTCCCACTGGTTTGCAAACCAGCACAATACTCGGGAGTCTAGAGTGATCCTTGCAATGCTGCTGAGAACCACTTTTCAGCCAATACAAAGTGTAGGTTTTAAGGACTTGCCATAAAAGTTAAGACAAGTTAAACACATGCATTCTCGGCTTATGAACATTGTATTGATTTTCAAAGGGAATAAGTGATGTCGAACCCTGATCCTTCTTACTTATCTAATGAACAAAATTGCGCACTGGTGCTCCTCTTCGCAAACTGGGCCCCAACCACCTGATTAACTCAAACCCAAATATTAGTCTCTGACCACGACATCCCCTGGCATCACGAATGTTGCGGATGTAGTACCCCTCGTGCCCCCCAGGTGAATTTTCGAATATCAAGGACGACTGCACAGAGTTTGGCACAGCCCCTTTCTGAGCCCGGTGCTGCCCGCATGACCCAGCTCATGTGAAGCTCTGGAACATCTCAACACTATTTTCACATAGCGGCATGGCTCATAAGGGACCGGGAGACACCATACCACAGCACCCGCCGTTAAAAAATACCCAACCGAAGTTTCGAAAAGTCCAGAGGCTGAAGCCCTTTGTCTCAAGTAAAGGAGGGTGGAGCCGAAGGAGACCAGAGAAATTGCCCCAACAGACCCCGGACACAACTCCTAAACCACCTATGCTGCCAGCACCACCGGAGTGTGGCGCGCTGCCAAGGTAAGACCTGCCCGCAGGCCCCCCACCGCTGACCAAACTGCGGCCGCCGAGCGAGCCCAACCAGCTGCCGAGTGAAAGGCGAGTCAGCCAGGACCCGCGTCTGCCACACCTCTCCCCAGTACCCACGCTGCCCCCCTCAGTGGACATCCAGCAGGGGACCATGGTCGAGAGCTGCAGGCCGGCCATGTACGACGGCGAGGTGGGGGCATTGCGCGCATGCAACTCCACTACCCGGAGTAGGGTGGGGGCACATGGGGGACCCCGGGAGATAGGCAGAGGTGTGGGTGACTCGCCGCAAGGAGGCCATGCGGCAGGCCACTTCTCGCTGGAGCAGGGATGAAACCGCATGACACAAGACAAATGGCGTCAGGGCAGTAGACAAAGAGGGCGATCAGTGGGTGGGAGAGGTATAAGTACCTCGCCCCGCCCCCTCCTGCCTGGAAGTGACACGGGCATGGGGTACCTCGAGGGTCCCAAAAAACTAGGCGGCTGCCTCGTGTGCCACCCTGTGGCCCTCTTTGTGGGCTGCGTCGTAATGGTAACGCGGTGTAAAGCCCGCGTTGTAATGGCTGTCACCCACAACACACCAGGGGGTACAAGATGCTGGAATGCACACAATATCAGGAACTTCACGGGGATTGGGGTACATCAAAAACAGCATCCCTGGGTGGCACACAGATCTCTTCTATATATCTATTCCAAGGTCCCCATATCAATGACCCTTCCGAGGACGGCCTCTCGCCATGAAAACAGACTTTTCCCTAAACATACTCCAGTCTAAGTTGTTTTCCCAAACCTCCAAGGTGGGGGCTGTTGGGCTCCCCACAGCTGGGCAATATTCCTTTTAGCTACCATGAAGCCCAATGTAGCCCACTGTGTCTGCGCAGAGTTGAGGTCCATGGGTTCCCATATGTTAAGGAGGCATCTCCTCACTTTAGACAGCAAGGGGACCCCCAAAACCTCGTGTATGGTGGTATGAATCTTGCGCCAGTACTCTACGATATACTGACATTCCCAGATGATATGAAGGAATGTACCCACGAGACCACACCCCCGTCTACACAAGCCGGTTTCAGAGAGACCCATATGTACAAGGTGGGGCCCAGTGACATAGACCCTATGTAGTACTTTTAGTTGAACGAGCCGCAGCCGTACTGGAATGGCGACCACCTTCGGAGAGGACATGGCTGATTGCCAGTCCTTGTCATCGAATTCTGTTCCATCTTGCAGCCACCTGGCCCTCAACTCCTCCAGGGGATTAGCCCTGTGGTTGATTAGCGTCTTACAGATCAGGGAGATCGTTTTCTCGGGGAGATGACCATCCAAAATTCTATCCTCGAGGGGCGAAGCCTCCTGGAGATCTGCATCTTCGGGTAATGCCGCCTGGAGCGAGTGTCGGATTTGTGCATAGCGGAAATACTCAGAGCTCGTCAACTCAAATTCCGCCTGCATTTCTCCGAATTACTTAATCCTGCCTTTGCCCCAGATATCTCTAATAGTGGAGATCCCTATCAGGTCCCATTTATCAAAACCCTTTTTCCTCCAGAGCTTGCCTAGCCGCTTAGAGTCAAAGAGCGGGGTGGCTAACGTCAGTTTATCCCTCCACCCCAGGGAGCTCGTGGCATCATGCCAAATCCAGACGGCATGCTTAGTCGGCCCTGTCAAGTCCAACTTAGTTGGTTTAGAATACAGCGCCCTATTGTATCTACCTCCGGGGAGAAGCCATTTAACCATAGCATAACCCAGATCAGCGATGGGACCATACGTTCCATGGTTGATCGCAGCCAGCTGGGAAGCCCAGTAGTACCGCTTAATGTCCTGAGGGCAATGCACCATCCTAATAGGGAAGCGTCAGCTTAGCTAAAGCGATACAGGGTCTGCCCTCCCATAGAAGACTACGCTGCAACCCTTCCACCTCACAAAAATAGCTGGCTGGCACTACATCAAGGGTATTTTGTAGGGCATAAAGGAAATGAGGCAGAGCCATCATTTTGAAAAGGCTGCTTGCCCCAACAAAGAGATACAAAAAGGGATGATGGACGGAGCGTTTGAGCAAATCAAACACTCACCCCAGTCAACTTATCTGGATTTAATCCATCACCATTCTTTAGCCCACTCAGCCACCCCATTTCAGACATGGCCATATGCAAATCAGTCTGACCCTGTGCCTCATGGGAACAGTCCAGCCCGAACTGCCAAGCCATGTCTTCCATGGACCGGAAACAAGCATCCTGGGACCGGTATCGGATTCAAAATCCTTATCAGCCAGGCTATCTTGAATCCAGTGGCCAAGTGAGCAAGGGACTCACGTCTGAGCATACCCTGCCACAATTAGGGCGAACAAAGCAATACAAAAAGGGATGATGGACGGAGCGTTTGAGCAAATCAAACACTCACCCCAGTCAACTGATCTGGATTTAATCCATCACATTCTTTAGCCCACTCAGCCACCCCATTTCAGACATGGTCAGACTGATTTGCATATAGCCATGTCTGAACTGGGGTGGCTGAGTGAACTAAAGAATGGTGATGGATTAAACCCAGATCAGTTGACTGGGGGTGAGTGTTTGATTTGTTCAAGCTCTCCGTCCATCATCCCCTTTTGTATCGCTTTGTTCACCCTAAGTGTGGCAGGGTATACTCAGACGTGAGTCCCTTGTTCACTTGGCCACTGGATTCAAGATAGCCTGGCTGATGAGGATTATGAATCCGAAACCGGTCCCAGGATGCTTGTTTCCGATCCAGGGAAGACATGGCTTGGCAGCTCGGGCTGGACTGTTCCCATAAGGCACAGGGTCAGACTGATTTGCATATAGCCATGTCTGAACTGGGGTGGCTGAGTGAACTAAAGAATGGTGATGGATTAAACCCAGATCAGTTGACTGGGGGTGAGTGTTTGATTTGTTCAAGCGCTCCGTCCATCATCCCCTTTTGTATCGCTTTGTTCGCCCTAAGTGTGGCAGGGTATACTCAGACGTGAGTCCCTTGTTCACTTGGCCACTGGATTCAAGATAGCCTGGCTGATGAGGATTATGAATCCGAAACCGGTCCCAGGATGCTTGTTTCCGATCCAGGGAAGACATGGCTTGGCAGCTCGGGCTGGACTGTTCCCATAAGGCAAAGGGTCAGACTGATTTGCATATAGCCATGTCTGAACTGGGGTGGCTGAGTGAACTAAAGAATGGTGATGGATTAAACCCAGATCAGTTGACTGGGGGTGAGTGTTTGATGTGTTCAAGCGCTCCGTCCATCATCCCCTTTTGTATCGCTTTGCCCCAACAAAGAGAGCGGTAGTTTCCTCCAGTTAGCAATATCACTCCAAAGCCCCTGCAATGGGGGAAGACGATTTTGGGTATATCTGACCGCTGGGTCAAGAGAGACGAAAATTCCCAAATACTTGAACCCCTCGGTATTGATTTGGATGGGACAGGGCCAGGAAGGGACCGGGGGTTTCACCCTCAGGACAAACAACAAAGATTTCCCCAAATTAATGGAGAGTTCCGAAACGCAGTCAGGCTGATAGAGGTTCCAGGGCCAGCGAGAAAAGAAGGGGAGAGAGAGGGTAGTTCTGCCGAGTGCCCGACCAAGCTGAAAGCACGCCGAGGCCCAATTATTAACGACTATTTGGGCAAGCGGCTCAGAATACAGTAAACGCACCCAGCTTATAAACCCAGGGCCAAATCTAAATTTAGTCAGGACCGCCCACAAATAGGACCACTCTATAGTGTCAAAAGCCATGGTGGCATCAAGTGAAACAATCACGGCTGGCTCCTGCAGAGTGTGGGCCCTAGCTATCACACCATGCAGTCTACGTTAATTTAGGGCTGTGTTTCTGTGGGGTATAAAGCCCGACTGATCCGGGTGGATCAGTCTGCTTACTACTTTTACCAGCCTATTAGAAAGAAGCATGGCCAATCTTTTGAGCTCAGCGTTTAATAAAGAGATGGGCCTATAGGAGGCACAATTGGTTTTGAGCTTACCCTCCTTATGAATCACCGACACCACTGTCTGATCACTAGGCAGGATCCCTTTTTCCCGTGACTCAACAAAACTGTCTTTGAGGTAGGGTGCCAGCTTATCGGGTCTGAGCTTGTAGAGTTCAATCGGTAGCCCATTAGGTCCCAACGCCTTACCCTAGTTCAAGGATCGGATAGCCTTGGCTATTTTGTCAGCTGTTAAGGCACTATCCATGAAATCAAGGTCCTCGAGGGACAAAAACGGGAGCTGTATATCACGAAGCAGCAGATGCGAGTCATCCACTGTTCGATCGGAGACCGAGGTGTAAACTGCCCGGAAGTGCGCCACAAAGCTATCAACGATGCCCTGTGGGTCTTTAAGCAAAGTTCCCTCCTCCGTGACAAGTTCTGGGACAATACGATCTGCCCAGTCCTTTTTGTCCAACCAAGCGATAAGTTTCCCTGCCTTATCCCCCAGGTCGTAAAGCCTGCCCTGCTGCTCCCTACCAAGAAACTTAGCCCTATCAGTGACCAGTGATTTGTAGTCATACTGCTTGAGGCTTAAGAGATGTAATTTGGCCTGCGTCACCTCCTGTTCCAGTTCTCCCTCTAAACGACTAATCTCAGTCTCAGCATCAACTACCTCCTTGTTTCTCTCCTTTTTAGAACCCGCTATAAGTAACAAAGCCTGACCCCTAATGACTGTCTTAAAGGCCTCCCAAAGGGACACGGAGGAGGAGACCGACCCTTCATTGTCCGTAAAATAATCATCCAGAGCCTTAATGAGGTCCTTGTGCAGTTTGGGGTTATGTAGATACCAAGGGTTAATGGGGGCCACCCTCCCCGCCGTCCCCCGCGTAATGCACAGCTGGATCCAGAATGGAAAATGGTCTGAGATACCCCTAGCAAGATGCATAGCCTCAGTGATGTAAGATGCCTGAGCAGCTGGGATCAAACAATAATCCAGGCGGGAGAGACTATTATGGGCGCCAGAGTGAAATGTGTAATGTGTAGCAATCTCCAGCCATCCACCAGACCCATTGCCTCCATAAAATCGGGCAGCCATCGCATAGTGCACCCCATATCCCGCGGGGGATGCCTATCAAGAACACCAGAGACAACTGCCTTAAAGTCCCCACCCAGTACCACAAGCCCCACTGGCAACTCGAGCAGAAGCTTTCCCAGGTCTGCAAATGAGGTACCCTGCATTCCCGGGGGGACATAGACAGACAGGAGGGTAAGAACATGCCCCTCCCACCTACCCATAATACTGATGTATCTGCCAGTGTCCTCCCACATGGAGTCAATTACCAAGGGGAATCCCCTCTGAATTAGGATGCCCACCCCCCTGGAGCCAGACGTGAACCCCGAATGAGCCACCAGCTTGTACCCCATTCTATGCATGGCCTTACATGAGTTCCCCACTAAGTGTGTTTCTTGAAGCAAAACCACATCAGGCGCCTGACGCTTAAGATACTGAAGGACCACACTGCGTTTAATCTTGTCCCCCAACCCATTCACGTTCCAACTCAAACTCTTTAGTTCCCTACCCCCCATCATCCGTAAAGAAGAAGTGACAATCCTCTGTCTGGTGCATACTAGTCAAATACAACATGCTGGGGCCATCAACAATCGACCCAACTGGTAAAACAAACTTCCCTCCCCAACACCCCCCCACCTCGCTGCCCTGCCCACTAGGCATAGAACTGCCCATTGAAAAAAGCAGAGTGCCTGTCACCCTTAACATTCAAAAGAAAGAACAAAAAGAAGTAGTTAGGGGGATAAAGCATAGGAGCTCCGGTCAGCCCCCAAACAGTCATAGCAATGAGTCTAGAGAAAATACAGTTATACAGGTACTATATCTCCCACCCCACCGATCCACTCAAGGATATGTCACGTCCCTACCTCCCCACATACACCCCTACCGCCCCCCCCACACAGCTAAGACATACAATTGGACGTCCATTCAGGAAGGCAGAGCCTCGGCACCTCCATCTCCTCCCTTGTACGCCGAGGCAGTGAGAGCCCCGATACTCGAGCCACTCCATTAACGCTTCCGGCTCATCAAAAAACCATGCCCGACCATCCGCCTCAACTCTAAGACGGGCCAGAAACAACATAGAGTACTTCATGCCTCTCTCCCGCAGGTCACGCTTCACTGACAAAAAGTATTTTCGTTGCTTTTGCACTCTTTGCATGAAATCAGGAAAGAAAGCAATAGAAGCGTTCTCATATTTGAGAAGGGCACTGGCCCTTGAGCACTGAAGGATAGCATCTCTGTCTTGGTAGTTTAGAACTCGGGCCAACATGGGCCGCAGGGGGAGCGCCCGGGCGGGGACGGCCGCCCGGGACCCTGTGTGCCCGCTCAGTAACGAAAAACTTCCTGGGGCCCCTCGGCTGCAGGTGCTTGAGGATAAGATCCTCAACAAATAGGTCTGGGGTTTGACCCTCGGACTTCTCAGGCACGCCAAAGATGCGTAGATTGTTGCGGCGGAGGCGGCCCTCATAGTCATCCAACTTGAGGCTGAAGGCTTTGCGTGAATCACACAGCTCCCTAACGTCCGTCTACAACTGGGAGACATCCTCCACAAGACTGGATGTAGTAAGTTCAACCTGCATCACCTTTTTATTTAGTTTCCCCATATCTGCACGAATCAAGTTAATGTCTATGGCCATGGAGTCCATCTTATGCTCCAGCGAGGTTTTAACCCCAGTTATAGCATCCATGACATCTTTAAGGGAGAGCTCAGGTTCCTCCCCAGTCAGCGCTCCCTTCGCCGAGTCCTCCGGCAACCGCCCTTTTGGCATCTCCTTAGCGATCGTATATCTGTCAAGTTTGTTGGCCTGCACCGGCTTCGACCCCCTGGCCCAGGGCCCTTCACGCGCTCCATGTTTCGATTCACAGTGTGCGGTCAGAGGCGGCCGCAAGAGCCGGCCAGATGTTACTCCAGACACCGCAACTCAGAACTCGGGCCCTCTACAATCCGCTGCACCAAGGACAAGCAACACTATTTATCTACAATGAAGGTGTCGAAAAAGGGCCCTATAAAGGCACTCAGCTCCAGGGAAATGTAAACACAACACAATCCACCACCGTAGGGGGTCACCAGCTGCGCCACAGCAGTGCTAACAAGTGTTGTTCAGCTGCGCCTCAGTGCCCACTCTCCGCTCACACCCAGGTCCAGCCAGCACGCCCAGCCCATGAGGCCCATCATACCATCAGTTGACTGCCCAATTGTCCACCGTGCCTCCTGCGGGTAATAAAAAAAGGGGGGGAGTTCAGCAGGGCGGGGTGGCCCCCACTAACACCACGGCCGCCAAACAGACCAATGTTGCAAGGTCCAGGCCCGCCGCCACAACACACCCCAGAGCTACAGCACACTTCCACCAAAGAAAGCCTCCTCCGCGGTGCAGCAAATATAGCACACTCCTAAGGCCTCCGCAGGCGACGGTCCCTAAATGCAGCAAGTCACAAATTCCACCTCAGCGTAAAGTCCCAAGGACCCCGCCGGGGGGCACCTACACCTCTGCTGTGTAGAGAAGATTTCCCGGGGGCCAATCATCCGCCCCGCATCACCAAGATCCAGATAGTGGCGCCCACCACCATAAGACACATCCCGCTCCACTGGCTCTGTGGGCAGACTGCGGGGCACAGCGAGGGGGGTGCATAGCACCATAAGCGCGACCGGCAGGGGCTCCAGGGATCCGCAGTACATCGCGCTCACCCCGCGGCGGCAGGGCTCATCAATTTGGCAAAGTGACTCAGATGTTCCAGGAGAAAAGGGGGAGGGCAGCCCCCACAATCACCGCCTCACCGCGGCCATCCAGAGTCCGCAGGGGGGGGAGAGAGGGAGAGAGGAAACCACAAGTCACAGGAGGAAAAAGGTGGGAGATCGAATCTCTACTCCGTGTTGGGTAGTCAGCAACAGGAGCAGCGTCCGCCCCAGCCACGGCCGCCGCAGCACCTCCGCGGCCTCCGCTCCCCTCTCAGATCAGCACAGACCACTTCTTTTTCCGCGGCCCCACCTTCCGACCGGACCGGAAGTTGCAGACTGTCGGGCCAGAGCTTCCACTGTGTGCCCCGGCTTTAAGGCCCACACTCGGCCACTAGCAAGTCACGGCCAGAATGCCCCCGCAGGGACAGCGAGTAACCCCGGGGCAGGCGGCCAAGACTCCACGACCTCTCAGGCACCGGGAGAAGCACACCAGATGTCAGGATGGGAATTAAGGATGGTAATCAGGGATTACTGAGCACGGAGCTCAGATACTACGCGGCCATTCTAGATCGCGCTTGGCCACGCCCCCCTCGTCCAATTTTTTATGCATAGAATGTAAACTGTTCTATAAAACAACTGAAGGAGTATCCCCAGGTAGCAGTGTCCTAGTGGTTAAATGTAAAGAGAAGTGGAATGCAAGAAAAAGAAAAGAACTATTTTCTTTAAAAAAAAAACTCACTCACCAACCTGGTTGACATGCTTCATCATCGGGGTCCACCCGAGTGACCGAGTGCTACTCAGGTGTGCTTTGACGCCTGCAACTGCAGCGGAGCTGGTGATTTTGTGAGATGTGAAAAGTGAATTAAAAAAGTGTGCTACATGTACTCCCTATATTCTTTATTCTGGAGTAATGTGCCACATTTAAAAGCAAGTGAGGTACTTCTGTTGGTGTGAATTGACCAGAAAGTACCACAGTTATAGTGAAGATATGGTCAACATGTTTCAACCTTTCTTTGTTTTTCAGGTTTTCATCAGGACCAAGTGAGTAGAGTCGAGAGGTCTGCACACGATAAGGTGCACCCATCCCAGAATCTGCTGAATGCCAGATCGTGTACTTACGGTTTAGCGTGCTGACATCATACTGAGTAAGACAAATTTTAAACTAGTTGTAGTTGGATCCCATGGATACCGTGGGGGGGCCTTTTAGTGAGCGTTTTGTCAACTAATTGCGACCCGCCGGAAACCTGCCAGATGTCCACACAGAGTCCCGAGAATGAGAATGTAAACTGCCCATGATTCACTATTTTCTTCAGATTGTGTGCACTGTTGTGTTCCATGTGTCTATTCACAGCACAGTTCTGAGCTCCCTTCAATTAGGAAATAGCAGAGCATAACGTTTCTGATTGTGTGGAACTCAAAAGGGGCCTTAAAAAGATGCTTAAAATTTAGGTGATTCTTACTCACTTAAAAGTCAGTCACAAGTGACAGCGCAGAGCAGACTAATGACCCTACCTCCAGTTCACTCGGGTCATGTCTCTCCTGTATCATCTTGGAGGTGTTATGTCATCTCCAATGTCTATTTTGAGGGTCTCCCTCAGCGCCGCAAGCACTCAGTGGTCTGGCTATGCGTGGCTCCCAGAAGAGATGCACCTTCAGGCAATGCCACAGGGTGTGCATGAGTGAGCCTTCCATCACACATTTTCGAAGACACTTTATATATCCCACTTTCTCCATTTATGCAACAGTGTTCTCATATAGAATATTCTATGATGGATCTTTGACTAAATCAACTGGCAACTCGCCTTTTTTGCCACTTCCAGAGGGTAGCTGAGCACCATTTGCCAATCGACCTCATCCATGTCACCCATATCTCATTCACAGAGGCCTCGCAGTCTCACCGACTTCCCCTTTGTATTTTTCAGTAAGTTCCTGCATGTTAATGATATAGCCCTCGTTTGGACATGCCCATCCAGTAACCTCATTTCCAGTGGGGATTTCTCTTGGGCCTCTTCATCCCTGGGTATGCACCAGTGGAGTGCATGTCGCAACTGTCTATATTTGAGCCATTGCGTTGCAGACATCTGACATTCCTTTCACAAGTGCTCAAATGGGACAATCGCATTTGTGTCCCACACATCTGCTAACCTGAAGAGGCCAATATCATCCCACCTTCAAAAACCCTGCAGTGCCCCTACGAATCCCAGTCTGGTCAATTCTCTTGCCCCATTTTATTTCTTTGTTAAATCTACTGTCAATGTGCCCAGCCTCACTACGTGAACCAGCCTCGCCACATATAGTGCATACAGGTATCTTCTGTTGCTCATTCCCCATCCATCCATTTGGAAAGCCGGGTTGTTACAGGCCGCTTATTACAATTCATTAAGAAAACTGGCCTGGGATGCCTCATAGTACTTCCAGTCATTTGGCTGTGCTATACCTCCCTCATATTTGGGATGCTGCAGCACTGCCATCGCAATGCAAGGTTGCCCACCCATCCACAGGATCCTCCTCAACAGCATGTCAATTTTAACAAAGAATCAATCCAGGATCTTATTTGGGCTGTTCTGAAGAATATAAAGTATCCTGGGCAGCGCAATCATTTAAACGAGCACAACCCTTTAACTGGCCACCCCCCTAAATCGCAGTACCTATGATCTACAAACAAAAACAACATTATAGCTCTTTAGTGCGCATTGTGCATGGGGCATCACTACTTGGCATTGTTACTACTAACAAGAGTATCTCATCACAATAACTGCATTCCCATATTGCACTCCTGTCTGGTACTCCAAAGCAAGTTTCAGCACATTTGACCCCTGGTTAGGGCCATCGATGATCATTGTGAGCATAGTCCAGGACAACACTACCTTTCAATCTATTTCTGGTGACATAAACAATGTCTTCTGCAGTCATTGGGGTTACAACATGTAGTTGTTCCTCCTCGGTTTCTGGTTGTGTTATGCGCAAAGATGTCCTATCATCTAGATGAGCACATAAGACAAAAACACAGACATGGAACGAAGGTTCTCAGACAAAAGAACTGCTTCTGCTGAGATGCAGAGCATCCATTTGTCTTTGCTAAGGTACGGAGTCTCCCAGTTATCCTAGAGATCTTTCATATATAATCATTTAGCTTTAGTAGAAGGGGAAGGAGGTTAGGTCACTTTGTCCTATAAAATTACAGGGCTTTTCATAGTGTATGGATTATTAACCATTCTAACAGTGTTTTCAATGTGCATTCGTTTTCTAATTGTGGCACGTATACTGCATTTTAGACCAAAATTGTTAAACAAATTTCCTTTGTGTCTCATGGTTATCTTATTGTGGACAAATATGAGTGAGAGAGCAAAAGGGTGTGCCCTGTAACTGTGATCCCTGAGAGGTTCTAGAGTGTTGTGTTTCAGGGTGCCTATTCATTTGTTTCTCTGGTAAGATTCGGAGGGCAAGAAGAGAAATAAAACTAGTCAGACTCTGACTCATAGATACCGTGGTGGTATGGTGACTCAGTCCCTACATACTAATGTTCTATGATTCCTAGCATAGTTCTGTTCTAGAGCAGAATCCCTGCAACATAGCTCCACCAAAGTTTGGTCTGGTACTTACTTGCACCTTTTCCCGGAGACGTCTGTGGTGCTAGAGATTTTTCAAGGAGAGTACGTGCAACCGAAAAAGGAGAGACAACGCTCGTCTGACATGAAAATAAAGAAAGTGGATGGACCTCTTCCTTATAAACCCTCTTTAAAAAAAAGAAAGTTGCAGCATTAACAGCTAAATATGCCACAGACAGTGAGAACCCTGCTCCTCAACAGCAGTTGGGCGTTAACTCTCCTTGACTGTGTGGCAGAGGTCAGCATAGTACACTGGAATCTCCACCAATTTCTAGAGAAAGCAACTGAAACATTTATTACAGATCAAACCGCTGATACCCACGTAGCATCCCCCAAACAGATTATGGGCCAGATGTAGGTAACTTCAATTTACCGACTCATAAATACCGATGTTACCAATTCGGTATTTATGAATCAGTAAATATGAAGGTGGGAGATGTAGGTATTTCTTAAAGTAGAAATACCGAATCGGTAACATTCGGTATTTACCGATTCGGTAAATACCGAATCAGTATTTCCTATTGATTCCTATGGGCTGTGAAGCCCATAGGAATCAATGGGAAATACCGATTCGGTATTTACCGAATCGTTAAATACCGAATGTTGAGAGGGTGCAGGGGGTGTCACTTTGACACCCTCTAGCACCCGAAGTAAAGGCATGTGTGACATGTGGCACACATACATGCCCTTAGGGCATGTCTGTGTGTC
The DNA here is from genome assembly GCF_964261635.1 of Lissotriton helveticus. NCBI lineage: Eukaryota > Metazoa > Chordata > Amphibia > Caudata > Salamandridae > Lissotriton > Lissotriton helveticus. Next base: position 1,108,058,491 of record NC_136068.1, read on the forward strand.
ACATTGCACAGTGTGCATGCACAGATGTGCATGCACACCTGGATTCGGTATTTTACCACACAATAGGATTGTGTGGTAAAATACCGACTCTTAAGGGCCTGTGACACTCTCAGGAGTGTCACCTACATTTGGATTTACCGAATCGGTAAAATTACCGATGCGGTATTTTACAGAATCGGTAAATTTACCGAATCGGTAAATTTACCGATTCTGTAAAAAAATGGTCCCTACATGCCAATTCCTAAATACCGGTTGGTAACGGCCGAAATCGGCCGTTACCGACCGGTATTTACTCTCCTACATCTGGCCCTATATCTTTTAGATATACAAATTGAAGGTGACGTTAAATGCACAATTAAAGTAATAATTTGGGACAATTTGACTACGTCATGGAGGAGGTCGACTGACTCCCCCCACCTTTTGTTCTTTCATGTCCCCAGGGAAAGGATCACAGCAAAATGAGAAACCTTACGGACGTAAGGTGAAAGTCCTGAGCACTCCTGAGTGCTAAGTATATGCTGGAAAATAAACCAAGGTGCTTGAAAGTTCAAAGTTTTTTTATTCACTTTGTTATCTGAATGTAGTGATTCATACTTCTGAATCCCAATTTTTTTTTTAACCAAAGGTTAATGTACAATCAATAGTGAAATCAATCGTAGAAGATTCCGTGATCAAAACATCATGATTATGTGCGTGAAAACATTTGTAAATATCCCCAATGCATTTCGAGCTGGAGAGCTCTTCTTCAGGGGGTCCACATAATCTAAAAAGAAGCGTGATACGTTGAAGTTTACTAATAGCAGGGCCCGAGAATAGTAATTAACGTTAAAAAGTGCAGGTGGAACGGCGAAAAACCATGCAAGTGATTAGTATCGAAAATGTGAGGTAGAAAAGGGGAAAAAATGGAAAAGTCGTGGACGAATATGGATCATCAGTGCCAAGTAGTGATTATTATTCCCATGGGTAACCAGCAGGAAAGTGCAGGCGAAAAACGATGTACGATTGTGAAAGGGTCCATGTGTGATGAAAAAACCAAGTAACATAAAGGTTTCAGGATGTTCATGCAAAAATCGGCTATGTGGCGAAATACACTCTTAAAGCATGGAAAGGTACGAGACGATGGGAAACGAAGGGCTTACCATGAGTGTAATTCGGTGTAACAACGGCGTTCGAGGGGCCAGTGCGACAAGACGCCGGCTGGGAAATGCGGAAGTGCTGAAAGGGTGTGCATGCGTGATATGATAGCGGAGTGAGAGATAGAAAAGGGACTGGTGCAATGAGGTTGGGAATGGGTGCTGGGGAGATCAAAGCAACCCGGGAAACAGTGTGCGGCTATAATTTGTGAAAAATGAGACATTAATGAGCAAACTGTGTCCGATAGAGTGGGAATGAAAAAAATGTACAAACATTGCTAAATGATGTCAAAAGTGCAATTTAAATAGAAGAGAAAAATGGAGGAAAAAAACTACAGTATGAATCGAAAAAAACTACAATGAAGGAACAGACCAGAAATAGGAAACATATAAGTTGCATACTTTATCATGTCTAATGCATTAGCTGATTCTCTCTTTTGTGACTGCTATCTCTTGTGTTACTCATTTTCCTTGTCATCTTTTCACTCCAATCCACCTTGTTCAGATCTCACCTTTTTCAATTTTCCCTTCACACTTTTTTCCCACCTATTCCAATTCTCAGGTTCACTCCCTCATTAATACTGCTTGTTCTTCTTTTGCTCTACCTTCTCGTTGCCCTTTCCTATTCCTTTTTTCACCTTTTCCAGGTTCCACTCTATCTATTTTCTCCATAACACACTCTGTTCACCAGGCAATATACCTCTTGTATTCTTTCCATTCATAACCCTTTTTTTACCTCGCATCATATTCTTATACCCTTTTTTACCTCCTTTTGGTTTTCATCTGCTCTTTTTTCCATTGCTTCATTTCTCAATTTTCCACTTTTTTTTCGCGTTCCTGCTTCACCACACACCATTTATTATGTTTCCTATTTCTGGTCTGTTCCTACATTGTAGTTTTTTTCGATTCATACTGTAGTTTTTTTCCTCCATTTTTCTCTTCTATTTAAATTGCACTTTTGACATCATTTAGCAATGTTTGTACATTTTTTTCATTTCCCATTCTATCGGACACAGTTCGCCCATTAATTTCCCATTTTCACCAATTATAGCCGCACACTGTTTCACGGGTTGCTTTGATCTCCCCAGCACCCATTCCCAACCTCATTGCACCAGTCCCTTTTCTATCTCTCACTCCGCTATCATATCACGCATGCGCACCCTTCCAGCACTTCCGCATTTCCCAGCCGACGTCTCATCGCACTGGACCCTCGAACGCTACTCGAATGTTACTCGTTCTCACTGAATTACACTCTTGGTAAGCACTTCGTTTCCCATCGTCTCGTATCTTTCCATGCTTTAAGAGTGTATTTCGCCACATAGCCGATTTTTGCATGAACATCCTGAAACCTTTATGTTACTTGGTTTTTTCGTCACACATGGACCCTTTCACAATCGTACATCGTTTTTCCCCTGCACTTTCGTGCTAGTTACCCATGGGAATAATAATCACTACTTGGCACTGATGATCCATATTCGTCCACAACTTTTCCATTTTTTTCCCCTTTTCTACCTCACATTTTCGATACTAATCACTTGCATGGTTTTTCGCCGTTCCACCTGCACTTTGTAATGTTAATTACTATTCTCGGGCTCTGCTATTAGTAACCTTCAACGTATCATGCTTCTTTTTAGATTATGTGGACCCCCTGAAGAAGAGCTCTCCCGCTCGAAATGCATTGGGGATATTTACAAATGTTTTCACGCACATAACCATGATGTTTTGATCATGGAATATTCTACGATTGATTTCACGATTGATTGTATATTAACCTTTGGTTAAAATTTTTTGGGGGGATTCAGAAGTATGAATCACTACATTCAGATAACAAAGTGAATAAAAAAACTTTGAACTTTCAAGCACCTTGGTTTATTTGCCAGCATATACTTAGCACTCAGGAGTGCTCAGGACTTTCACCTTACGCCCGTAAGGTTTCTCATTTTGCTGTGTTACTCTGCCCCTCCCGGACAGAAGGAGTTCACCCTGAGCACCCTAAGCTATTTGAACTATTGATTACTTTGATATCTACACTCTGATCACCACGGAGTGCAGCGGACCCCACTTTCTTTACCCAGGGAGAGGATGTCATTCTCCCTTATTTTTCTCATCTTGTGCCTGAAAAGGTCAAGCAAGCTTGTGCTTCCAAATGAGCCTCAGCTTTGGCCCCAGAACATTATCATAATCATGCAGATTGGGATAAGGATTCTCCTTACAATGTTATTCCTATATGGTCTACACCTCCGGTACGATCAAAGTATTCCATTAAATTAGATGCAAAAACACCTGATAAGGAAATTCTTTCCGAACTAGTGTACCACGGATTAATTGAACCCTGTGTTTCTCAAATGAAAAATCCTCCTTATCCTGTTTTGAATGCGGATCATTACTATCATATTGTCTTAGATTACAGATATTTGAATAGTCGTACACACACTTTTGTGGCACAAAATACTTAGAGTATGGCACTGATTAACAATATTGTCAGTAAAGATATAAAACCACATTGGACATTTCCAATGGTTTCTTCAGTTACAATGTGGCTCCAGAGAGTCACAATAGGTCTGTGTTTAACACCCTTGGTTTTTAGACCAACTCCCTCTGGGCTACAAGAACAGCCCGGGAGTCTTTGCAGCATGAAGTATGTCAATTCTCCATGGCATCGAAGCTGAAGTGCTATCCTACGTGGATGATATCTATCTTACAAACAATGATGTAAACGCTCATTTAGCTAGAGCAGCCCGCATAATATCTCTGTTCCCAGACTTAGGTTACAACTTTAACTTAAAAAAAATCTTACATTGCCTTTCTAACTGTCCTTTTCTTAAGATATGAAATGAGGGAAAAAGTCTTGCCCCTCATTTTCTGGCAAAGTGTGCTCAATTGCAACCTCCAAGTACCTGCTGGGATTTTTACATTTTGTCAGGACATATATACCTGACTATGCCCAATGTATTAAACCACTTTATGCCTTAATACGCCCTGATTTTTCAACTTCCTGCTGGATGTTGGACGATACTGAAACACTCAGACCTTTACAGTCTGACTTACTTAAAACACACCATTTACAAAGATGTGTTAATACTACGAACTTGGTCATACGGGTCTTTCCGGGTGCGATTGGATTTACTTAGGTCACCTTTAGTGAAGGTGAAACAGTACCCATTGCATATAAGTCACATTTATATTCTTGTGCAGAACTGCACTTTGCTTCTACTGAACAAATTCTAACTGCTGTACAGATGGCCATCCTGAAGGAACGGCACTTGCTCAGGGTAGACGCGTCATTGTTGTTTCTCCTGTACCCACCTTGGAGTCTGTCACAAAAGCCAGCATTCCTAATGAAAAAGCCCTACAACCTCATTGGATACAGTGGGCTATGGCCTGAACAGCTGTGGATGTCGACTTTGTCTTTGACCCTTCTTTGCAAACACAAAAAGTTCTGCAACATGAGCATGTTTATCCTTTACCTTCTTCAATTCTGCATCTTGACCAATATAAGTCCATCATTTATAATGATGGTTCGGCACAAACAGCTATAGGTTCCTAGCCGCAATATTCTGCCACATGCACCATTGTTCTAGGCACTATTTCTGATGGTGTCTTTTACCCTTATACTACTCGTACGCAGTCTCTTGGAGACTGCACTGTGAACTTGGCTGAATTGAAAGCCTTACTAATTGCACTTGAAAATACAGATTCCCCACACTTATAGCCTATGATTTGTATTATCGGTTACAATCTTTTAATGATAATTACAATTTTTGGAAACAAAAAGACTTCATAGGTTCCAGGGGTAGCACAACCAAGCAAAAGTTTATTTGGGTTAAAGTGGCTGATCTTAAGGTTAGGCCTCCACAAGCTCATGTTATACATACATTGAATCATCAACATGTGGGAGCACACATGGTAGGGAATTCTCAAGCTGATGAAGTGGCCAAATATGCAGTAGCCACAACTAAAATTGTAGCAGTCACCTGCTAAAAAACTTGGATCTACAAGAGCGCTTTTAAAACCAGAACACCTTTACCAAAGGGCTTTCCTTCTCAATATTATAATATTCATATGACCAAAATGTTCCACTATTCAAGGCATTGTGATCGTGTGATTCCCAATGCAGACCACAGACATAGTTTAATTATAGCTGCATATGAAGATGAAGCTATATCCTCTGCGAATGCAGGTGTGACTGCCACCAATTCACTCTTACAGCAAAGATATTGGTGGCAACATTTGTACCAACAAACCAGAAAATATTTTTTGACTTGTGATATCTGTCAACAGATCAAAAGTTCTACTATGGCTCGTCCATTACTGAAAAATCTGTTTATTTCCAAATAGCCTTTTGGCTGTCTTTACTTTGATCATTGTGGTCCACTGATTTCAGATACTACATTTAAATACAGTTGATTCTTGCTCTAGATTAATATGGGTTTGGCTCAGCTCAGCTGATGCTCGAACTGTTATTAAAGACTTGCAAGTCTTTGCAAGTCTTTGTCTGACATGTTGTGCATTCCTCTTGGACCAAGGGCCGGCATTTGCTTTTAAAGCATACTGTGATTCGAAGGGGTCCTTGAGTGTGCAAGTGTATTTTTCTTCTCCGTATAGACCTAAGGGTAATTCTGTTGTGGAAAAAATGAACTGTGACTTAAAGCAGTCCTTACCGGCTAGACTATAAGGTACAGGGCGTGGTTAGTTGAACCATTGATATGGTTTTCAACTGGCATTCCCTAACCTCCCTTAAAGATCTCTTGGTGGGTGGACTCCATGCAAAGTACTTTTTGGCAACAGGATGTATGTTCCAAACCTTAATGGTCCAGACGTTATGGCGGCTGCCACAACCTTTGACGTAGATAACCAATGTGCTGTATTAAAAACGTTCCATGACGAGCAATCTCGCAAACACTTACCTGAGTCTCACTCTTCCATTGCTACTAACAAATTCCAATTTCCAGCTGTCTTCCATAAATTGGAGATCTGATACGACAGAAGGTGGTCATCAAGAAGGAATTCGGCCCAACATACTGTGCTCCTTTTCTGGTCCTTGGTATTCAAGGTACACAAACTGTGAATTTGCCATCACTCCCAAATTATAAAGATAAGCTCTTCATTGAACATGTCAAACTACACCATGTGGCTGATGTTTCAAACGATGCCACGGATTAGCAGTTCTTTCCTGTAAGGATTTTCTTTGCAGCCTGAGAGCACCACCAATGCTGATACTCCCCAGCTGAAGAAGGGACGGCTGAGTCCTCCTCCGACAATTTTGCTAAAATGATACCTGCTTCTAACACATCGTCTTCTACAAGAGATGTCATTTATAATGAGTCCATCCGAGTTGGTCTTTTCAAGTCCTACTGCTGAGTCACACCCTCCTGTTTTTCACTGAGTACCTACGGGCAGCCGCGGCCCGTGGAGGGAGTTGCGGTAGGGCAGGCAGGCGGGGCGGGGGAGGGGCAGGGTGGGGGGTGATAAACACCGGAATCTGGATGATTGCAGGTAAGTAAATAATTGAATTAATAAAATGAATTTCGTTCCGTGTACTGCATCGCATTTTGCGATGCAGGGCGCGCTACGAAATTCGTTTTATTAATTTAAATGTTTACTTACCTGCAATCATCCAGATTCCAGTGTTTATCACCCCCACCCTGCCCCTCCCCCACCCCGCCTGCCTGCCCCACTGCAACTCCCTCCACGGGCCGCGGCTGCCTACGGGTACTATATGGATCAAGAAGATTTTTCTTGAGACAGTTCTTCTGTTCTGCATCCACCTCCAGCAAAGATATGTGTTTTTATTTCATGGTTAAAAGACACTTATCTGATCCCTCCTTTGATATATGTCTTAATCATACTTTCCATTATTAATTTAATCTTGTGTATTGGATTTGTGACAATTTTTTTCCTACTGATCAATGGCTATTACCCCCAGAACGTCTGCTATAGAATTGGTTGACGGGGAGTTAGTCCCCCCATTCGTTATCGCATAAACTGAAAAGAGACTTGTCCCTTGTTAACATTTCAGCCGTTCCAGTTACTGATGGAATTTTTTGAGAGAAAGTTCCTTTTGACATATTTGGTCCGACTGAGATCCTGCAGATACCATATGTTTTCAAAGTTTCTAAGGGTGATGTAATAGTACCTGGGTAACATACAGATGATTGGGATATGTTGGCATTGCAAATTCTATGCTTTCTGATTTAGAGTATTATGCTGTTTTTGAATCAGATTACCTATATCTTAATTCCGCTAACTATACTGAGATGTCCTGTTACAATCATTATGGACACTATTTTCTACAAAGAACAGTTAGCTAGCTCCCTCCTTTTAATATACACAGTGTTCCAGAAAGCAAAATGTTAAATATACTCATTTCATGAGATTTGACACTTCAGACCCCATGTCATATAATTTTAAATACGATCCATTACTGTCAAAGAAATATTTAGCTTACTCAAACTAAGCTTATATTTACTACTACATTTCTCAATCAGTTGGCCCTTAAAGTTATGATTACTGGAATGATACTACTGATTTGAAATCAATTTGGGGTACAAAGTCCTGGCAGGTTCAGGGCACTGAAAGCTTGTTTTGAGCCTATTTAATTCCCACACCAACGATTTATCTGAATGAAACAACCCAGCAGGCTACTTGTCTGGGATTGGCTAAAATTAAAGTAATTTAGGCCCAGACCATTCCCTCTGTTGCTGGCTTTGAGAATTGGCTAATTGTTTCAAATTACACGGAAGAACAAATAAATAGTATGTTACAGAACAATACATTTATTTCTTCGTTTTTGAGTCTTAGCGTGTGTTTATTGTGACCTGTGGACATAAATGGTTGTCATGCTTGTTTTCTCAATTCTACATTTGACTTTAAATCGTGTAGACCTGATCCCCGATACTATCAGTCAACACATTCTGGCATTGTTACCACACATACTGTCTGCAGTGAAACAACATCTTTCTCTCCTGTCTGAGGATTTGCATTTGTCCGATTTTCTTTTAGCACCAAAATCCCTGCATTCTAAAAGATATATATATGCCACTTATAATGAAATTTGGAAATTATCCCAAATAGAAGCTGCTGCACGTTTAAAACAAATTGACCATAATAATTTGGAAAAAGTGCAAGCTGCAGTTAATAATAGTATTAATACCCTGTCATCTCAAATTATAACTTGAATAATATTGTGCCATCTGTTATTGATGTTGTACAGAGTGACATGTCCAATCCTGGGAGGTTAACTCCGCTCCGCCAGGGGAGTTTGCACAAATTTGCCTACTCCGCGCTCCGTGGTGAACGCGGAGTAGGCAAAAATTCCACCTCCATGGTGGAGTGGAGTTAGCAGCCCCCTCCCCCCTTCCAAATGCTTTAAAAAGATATAAAGAAGGCATTTACCTGTATTTCTGCCACCTTCCCTGTCTGGCCACTCTTCTTCCTGCTCCTCTCGTGTCCTTGACGTCCTTCTTCATAAAAAAAAAACACTACGTTGTACATCTTGTGAGTGCGCATGCCCGCAAGACCTACAAATTGCAGGTGGCAAGAACTTCCTGTAAAATACAGTCATTGTTAAATACTACCCTTAGCCTGCATTTCTGAGATGTAGAGCGTCCATCTGTGTATACCACGGTACAGGGTCTGCCCGTAATCCCAGATATCTTTCATATATAATCATTTAGCCTTAGTAGCAGGGGAGGGGCGTTGTGCCCCATATACTGCCTTTTAGAGCACAATATTTTAAATGAATATTCTAAACTTCCTTCGTGTCTTATAATTATATTATTGTGGAAAAGTACTAGTGAGCAAGCAAAAGGGAGTGTCCTGTTCCCATGATCATTGAGAGGGTCGAGAGGGTTGTGTACTGGGTTGCCAATTCTTTTGTTTCTCTGGTAAGGTTAGGAGGGCATGTGAGGACCTATTGCTTGTTGGACTCAGACTCATAGATACTGAGGTAGTATGGTCAATCAGTCCCTACATACTGATGTTCTGTGGTTCCAAGCATAGTTCTGTTCCAGAGCAGAATCCCTGCAACAGTACCTGTGCCCTCGAGTCCACTTCCATTATCCCTTACCCCAGATGCCAGTGATCTCCATTTATTGTCAAGGATATTGCTGCACTGTTTGACCTACATCATTGTTTTGACTTACTCTGCATGCACCTTAGTTGGAGAGGTTTTGTTTTTATTTCTGTTTCTTTCCCTGGGTGGAGTCATCTACCATACTGAGTCTTTCTGTGAGTGTTATTTGGCCTCGCCTTAGCCTTTGTTGTTCGAACCAGTTCCAAGCCTCCTGTGCCAACATTAACAAAAAGGTTTTCTCTTTGTGTGTGATCCACATTTTTGCAGGGGAGAAAAATGCATATTTCATGTTCAGCTGTCTCAGTACTCTTTTCCCTTGGCACAAAAGGCATCCTTTTGTTCTGGACCAGATTAATATAGTCTGAGAATATGCTGACCTTGTTTACATCAAATCTCCATGGGTCATGTTTAAGCAACATTTGTAGGATATTATCCCGGTCTCTAAAGTTCATTAGTGGCACTATGATTGGCCTAGGGGTTGCTCCCGGTGCCGGCGCTAGCCCTGGGATCCTCAGGGCTCTCTCCATGGAGAAGAAAAACTTTGAGGGGTGCCCCTGCAGCACGCCTCTGACCAACCACAAATAGTTTGACAATGGGTCCCTCAATTACTTTTTCCAGAATCTCCACCAGACTCACATTATGCTGCTGTGACCTTCCTTCTGCATCCTCAAGGTGGTCTGTCAGGACCTTCAGCTCTTTCGTTGCAGAGGTGCATTTCAATTTTAGGCCCTTTTCTGTTGGCTAGACAGTGTTGATTTATTTTTCTGTCTCTTTCGCCAGCACCACCACATTTTTATGATCATCCCTCAGGATATTTGGGCCTCCAGCATTACCTTAGTGTCCTTAATTGCCACCAGGATTGCCGCCATGTGGGCTTCCAGCAATGTCCCCGCGTCATTCAACACTATTGCTCCTTCTTTGTCTTCATCTGCCATCGCACTTTGTGATTTCACCTTGGCAGCTCAGGCCTTCCCCATCTCCCCCTGTCTCTTCCATCTGGGCATCACATACCACCTCCTTTTGATGAGTTCCCCACACCATCGGATCCCCCGCAGTAGTGATTGTTGTCTTGACCAATACACCAGCCTCCTGCTCCTTGGCGGAGCTCGACTCTCTGTGCCAGGCACCGGTCTTCTGGTATCCTCGTCTTGTACTCCTGCACCTCCGCTCCAAAGGGCTCAGGTCTCTGTACTTTTTGCCCCAGTGGTGTCTCTTGCCAGATGCTCCAGTACTCGTCTGTCCTCAAGTCCCTTCAGAGGCTGCCAATCAGAATGATGTGTCTGGGCCAGTACAGTTGCCCATCCCTTCCATCTGCAGTTAGCAACCTCTCACATGCCTCTCAGTCCATTGTGTCAGTGAACTGACATGTCCACCACAGCCAGCACAAAAAAGGAGGGGAGGAGTGCGTCTTTATGCTCCATGCACCTTGCAAATGGTTGGCTTCTCACTGCCGCAGTCCCATGGCCTCACTCACCGGTGGGATCCATCTTGTTCCGGGTCTCCTCCTCCTTGCCCAGTAGCTGTTCCTCTTTGTGTGAGAGGCGAAAAACACCTGCAATGTGGTCCTCTGCTGCTGCAACAGCCAATGTCCTTCACAGCAGCAGAGAACGTCTGTCTCCTCCTCCAGGGGACATCCTGGCTGACACGTAGCCTCCGCAGTGCCAGGTCACAAGGGGTGGGTTCTGCATGCCCGATCAAGACACTGCATTCTTTGCCCTGTGGCCAAGTGATGGTTGTCTCGGCCGCTCCTTGGTCCCTCATTGCTTTGTGATGTGGTACACTGCAGTCCCCACAGCCACTTCAATCTGGCTACCTTTTTCTTTTGTTGGCATCTGCTGCTGAAGCAGGGCGAGCTGGCCATCTTTTTGGCTGTATACTGCTTCATTGTCTTTCTGTTTCAGGGGCAACATCCAACTGTACCTGGTGTGGCAGCTCCCTAGACACTCCAGTGCCACCCAGGAAGCAATACTCACATCATCCCGGGGGGTTGGTGGGTTATTGTACTCAGGATATATCTAGCTTTGGGGTCCGTTACTGGCAGGAGTGCAGCATTCCATTTCCTACACCATGGCCAGTTAAGCCACACCGCTATGTCTGACATATTTGTTGTGCTAAATAGGGTGCTAGTATTCTGACAGCATTAAGTAAAGTTTTGATCCAGCAAGGCTTCAATAAACACCAGTTCATTTTTCTGTCGGTTAAGGAGCTTGGATAGTCGTCACCACATTACTGCCAAAAGTAATCCTGGAAGTTGGGGAGAGCCATCCCTCTATTTGTACTGGCAGCTGAAGGTTTCTTAGGGACCTTCTGGGTCTATGAGGTCGCCAGATAAAGGAAGTGATAAAACCATCTGCTGCTTCCTTAATAGCAGGAAGTACAGCGTCTAGTTCTGCTGTGATAATATGTTGTCTGTTTTGCCCAGGATCTGAGGCTCTAATGCAGATAGTTTAATTGATATAAGATCCAGGTGTGAAATAAGTAGTCTTAAAAGTGACTTCAAATATAGAGGACGTGTAAACAAGGTGACAGAGGGCCTCCCTGCCTGGTCCATCTAGTAACTATAAACATATGTGAAGTGATTCCAATAACTGACAGCAGCCCTACTGGATAGAGGAAGATAGCCTATATCCATTTAATAGCCAGTTCAAGGATCCCACATCGATCAAGAGCCTGCCAAAGGAATGGCCACTCAACCCTATCAAACACTTTTCCTGCAGCCCCTTAATAGAATCAGTAAGCTCCAGCAACAAAATAGGTCTCATGAACTCCTTCTGCTGAGACTGAGAGAGCACAGGCCGGTTATTCCCAGCAAGGAACCGGCTAATTTCATCAGCTTCTTCATTTATAATGGAGGATATATAAAGATTATATCAATATTTGCGAACTTCACTCACTATATCTTCCTGTACTTTTCCCCTGCGCACAGTGGGCTGCAGCGCACCAAACCAGGCACCTTTGCACCATGGTGCAAGGGTGCCTGCGTTGAAGGGATGATTGTTTTTGTACAGAATAACGAAACCTTCATGCACAAAACAATCACAAGAGGCATTTTCCTTTTTCTATGTGTGCTACGCAACACACATAGAAAAAGGAAAAACATGGAGAAATAAATACATTTTTCCTCGTTGTGCCTCCCTTACGCCTCCCCTGGGGAGGCGTAAGTTTTGAAGCTGCCTCAGATTTGCGATTCCTTGTAAATCTGGGGCAGTTTCAAAATGCCATGGGTGTTGCTGGGAACGCCCCCAGCAAAACGCATTGCATGCCTCTTCATCACAGAAAACTGCGTTAAAGGGCACAATATTTATGAGGCAGTATTAAGCCAAAAAAAGTGGCTTAGTGCTGCCTCGTAAATATGGAGCAGGCTCCTGCACCACAGAATGTCACAAAAAGTGACATTCCGACTACACAAGGGGCCTCAGTAATGATACCCTAAGTATTTCACAAATGACTAAGCCTCCTGATGTACCCTTGTTGGTGTAATCAAACTTAGTAAATTACTAGAGGAAAATGTATTAACTGGAACTATGGGCCTGATTCACAGAACTATTTTAAGACAAAATCTTAAACTTACTACCATTTTGGTATTCACAGAAGGCACTTACTCATGTTGGTATTCACAGAATGCACCTACTCATTTCGGTATTCACAGAAGTTAGGAGTCCTAACTTTAGGACTCCTAAATGCCTCAGCTTAGTAAAGTTAGGACTCCTAACTTTAGGTCTCCTAAATGCCTTCTGTGAATACCAAAAGTCTTAAAATTAAGATTTTCTCAGTTTAGGAGTAGTAAAGTTAGGACTCCTAACTTTAGGACTCCTAAATGCCTTCTGTGAATACCAAGTCTTAAAATTAAGATTTTCTCAGTTTAGGAGTAGTAAAGTTAGGACTCCTAACTTTAGGACTCCTAAATGCCTTCTGTGAATACTGAAATTCTTAAAATTAGGATTTTTCTCAGTTTATGAGTAGTAAAGTTAGGACTTTAAAAAAACAAGGGTAAAATTCATGGGGCTGATTCACAGTACTAATTGGTATTCACAGAATGCACTTACGACTCCTAACTCTACGTCCGCACTCAGGCCGGAATTTCCGCACCCGCACCGTACTCTCCGCACCTGGATCGTACTCTCCTGCTAGGGCCATAATCTCCTGCTCAAGCCGTAATCTCCGGCTAGGGCCGGATAAAGTGTAATCAATGGGCCGGATTGCAAATTTTACAAAAAGGCACATTAGGATTGTGTGATAAATGGTAGAGGAGGTCATAAAAAACAGTTTCAGCAGGGAAAAGGGTACGGCCAGACACTACTTCATAACCCAGAAAAGTTTTCTCCTTTACATCATGGTACATGCAATGCACAATATGCGTTCCCCTCAGTGTTGACTGTGCAGTCAACACTGTTATTTTATTTATTTCTATTAAAAATAATGTTGATCCTTTACACTATTTAAAACTTTCATTACGTTGCTGATGTCATCAGCCTGGTAGAGATCCTTTCACAGAAACACTATTCATTCTGTCATCTAATCTCTGTAGCACAACTTTGGCACTAGTAGGATAACACAGGCATTATCCTTGCATTTTTTCATTTCACAGAGGCAAAACCCATGCACTCATGCAATCACCGAGATGCTACCCCTGCACTTATGCAATCACCAATGCTCTACCCATGTACTCATGCAATCACTCAGGCACTACTTTGAAAACATACATTAACCTCTAATACTACTTCTGCACTCATTCATTCAGTGATACACTACCCATGCACTCATCCAATGACTCAGGCATTTCAGTTGCAGTCATCCTTTTAATCAGGCACTACCCATGTACTCATCTAAGCAACCAGACATTAGCATTGCACTAATAAAGTCACTCAGGGACAACCTATGCACTCATCCAATCACTCAGACAGTACCCCTGCACTTATGCAGTCACCCAGGTACTGCCCATGTACTTATGCAATCACTCAGGCATCATTCTTCCACTCAACCATTCACTGAGGCGCTAACCATGCACTCATCCAATGACCCATGCATTAACCTTGCAGCCATTATTGAAGTCAGGTATTTCCCATACACTCATCCAATCACTGAGGTACTACCCATGCACTCATGGAATCAGACAGCCACTACTCTTGCACTCATACTTGCACTCATCAAATGACCCAGCCATTACCCTTCCATCAAACCTTCCACTCAGGCACTACTCATGCATTCATCCATTCACTCAGGTAGAACCCATACACTCATGCTGTGCAGTCGACACTGAGGGGAGCAGAAATTGAGCACTGCATGTTCCATGATGCAGAGGAGAAAACTTTTCTGGTTTATGATGTAGTGTCTAGCAATTTCCTTTTCTCTGCCCAAACTGTTTTTCATGACCCCCTGTACCATTTATCACACATTCCTAATGTTCCTTTTTGTAAAAATTGTAATCCGGCTCATTGATTACACTTTATCCGTCCCCAGCTGGAGATTACGGCTCGAGACGGAGAGTACAGCCCTAGCCAGAGAGTATGGTCTGGGTGAAGAGAGTACAGTGCAGGTGCGGAGAGTATGCTCCGGTTGCGGAGAGTAAAGCTAGCAGTCATAAGTGCATTCTCTGAATACCCAAATTCATAAGTGCTTTCTGTGAATACCAAAAGTAGTAAGTTTAGGATTTTGTCTCAGATTAGTTCTGTGACTCTGCCCCCATGTGTGATCCAAACAAAACTGCTTGTGTTCTCTTAGTACATGTTGTTCCAGCACTCCCACAATGGAAAGTTTACTCACATGGAAGCTCATTCATTCGATGTAGTGCAAAGGCGTAATTTCAGGCATTTTTCATAAGAAGTGCAATGTGAAATGCAGGAAATTGTGCAAGATTATGCCAGACTAAATAGGAATTCTCCTGGGCAGAGTATTTATATAGCACTTTCCATAATCATTGCTAGGTCAAAGGTGCCTAAAGAGAAGAAACATGAGATACTGAGGGATATGTCCTGCATCCTGACTTCCTTTATGTTATATTTAATAGCTCCTTCCCAGCATAATCTACTCCAGCACACTTATACTTCTTGCTGTTTTACAAGGCACGGTGGGCACGATAATGATAGACTGGGATGTGGCCCCAATGATTGCCAGTGGCTGAGATGAATCCATCACCTTTTTGTTCTTGCAGTTGACACCCTAAGTGCAATGGGTATGCCCAGATGTGAGCCCCATGCTCACTGCGGAACTGGAATCAAGCTCTACCTGGCTCATGAGCCCTTATCAGGGCAAAACCGGTCCTAGGTCACTTGTATTCTGGTTCAGGAACGACCCAGCTTAGCAATTCAGGTTGGACGGTTCCCAATGGAGCAGGATCAAGACTGATTTGTATATGTCAAAACTGAGGTGGCATGTTGGGTGAAAAATAATGAACTGGGATGTACTCTGAGTGAATTTCAGTGGCTGAGATTAATTCAAGCATTCCATCCATCAACTTGTTTTTGGTTCAATTAAAACAAGCACTGGCAAAGTCAATCTGTTTTGCACATGAGACATATTAACGTTGGTACTGTTTGTAGCCATGCTACAGCAGCACAGAGGCTTTGCAGTGTGGCTAAATCTATTTTCAAAAAGTGCTGTGATGTCGCCAGGGTCAATGCGTTTTTTAAAATTGTATTAGCAATGGGTGCATTGGGGAAATCAAAGATAATTTCTGTTAGCATAAGCTGAAGCCATCTTGTCTGTGGCATCCATTTTGTTAGCTATGTAATTCTTATGTCTTCACTGCTGCTTGCCCTTCTATTCTGCTTAAGTCATCAACTTTATTTAACTCCTTCTGTACTGAGCCAAAGCAAAGCACGTGCTGAGAAAAGGCCTGTAGCTGCTGAAATGCACCTGGTTAAAGATGTAACTGTCGACTATTTGTGGCTGCTGTAAGCAGTTCTGTTCCCCCTTCCACTTTGCTGACTAAGTGATTACTCATCTGCCCATGTCTGGCTGTAACTATTTCTGTGTAGGCCTGTACCTTCTATTTGTATCTATCTACATGCTTACTCTGCAACAAAGTCTGTATATAAGCACCATGTCCTGTGTATTCAATGTACTACCTCGTGGAACACTTGAGGGTGTTGTATGGACGTATTCCCACGCATGAGTGATTAATAAACTTGTTATTTGAATGCCAGCTTCAGTGCCAATCTCTATTTTGTTGGTCTGCGGACCCATGAACAGAGAAGGGTGAACCCTGCACCGGTGTGCCCACTAAAAGGCACATTTCCACAGTTAGTGCCCGACACGTGGGTTCTCATCAGAGACGCGGCCACCCAAAGGACTGGTCTTGACAGAAGAGTGGAATTTTTCTCAGGAGACGTCCTGCGTGAGGAGACTCTTGTCTTTGCAGCTGAAGTGATTTTTCCGGTTTTCTTGATTTGACCCTCCAGGTGGTGGCCGGTCCCGACTGAGGTATCTTTTGGCGTAAATATTTGCAGTGAACATTAGGTCGAACAAGAGTTTGGCAATTGGAGTCTGGAGACTCTTGTTTGGTAAGGTCGCTGAAGCGGCACTCTTGATTTACTTGGCAAAGATTCTGGTTTTGTTTGTTGGATATATTTTTTGCAAAAGATAAAGGCAGGTAATGGGGAGATTTTTCTCTACTTTTGAATATTTTGGAAATGTAATATTAAAAAAAAAAATTGGTCACATGCCTGTTTCCAGCACACTCCGTAGGCTGTGTTGTTGTCTTGGAGGTATCAAAATGGATTTAGACAGAAGTCAGCTGGCTCCTCCAGAGGGTACACCTAATAGGCGTATGTACATTAAATATGGTATTTCTTCCATAATGTATAGTACACGGTGGAACAAATATACGAAAAAGGATCCTGATCTCCAATGGCCAGTAAATGGGTCATTTGACTTTAAAAAGATGTCATATTTAGAGCAGTTTTTATTCAAGAAAAAAAGTCGACACAATATGTTTGATTGTGTACGAATGTGGGAGAAAGAAGGCAAGAGAGAGTGAAGAAAGACGAAGCAATAGCAAAAAAAGAACAGCATAAAACAATATATCAAAAAGCATTGGAATTAAAAAAAATAAGGAGATGAAGGCAATAAAAGAAAAAGAGGATTGGGAGCATTGTTTAGAGGTAACTGACTAGTACCCTATTAAGTGCCCCATTTATCCCATAATAAACTTAATAAACCTCGGATGATTCCATCTTGTTAGATCAACCTTCACCCCCGTATAAATTTCCCTCTGCCCCTGAGAAAGATCTTTCTGATGAAGAACATTTTTCTTCAGACGAGAAAGACACTAAGCATGGGCGGATTTTGCGGATTGGCAATCCGCGAACTTGCGTATTTACGGATTCGCAATCCGCGAAGATCCGCGAACTCTAGCGGATTTGCGGATTTTTCCGTTTTTTGTGTTGGCGCGTGTTCGCGCCGATTTTGGGACAAGTTCGCAATTGCGAACTTACTTTTCGGCTTGCAACGGCCGCGACTATGTTGTTTCTACGTCTGGTTTATCATCACAGGTTCACAGCACCCTCTGTTTCACCACTGCCACCCTCTGGGACACCCATGCCACCCTCTAGTACATCCTCACTGGCACCTATTAGGTTTATTTATCACTGTAGATTATGGTGGTTGAAAAAAGCAAGCACACCTGCCCTTCTTCAACTGCCATCAATTAATTTGTGTTTCATTAATGTGTCAGTAATTTTGAAAGTTCCAGTCTGGCTGGCACCTGCTTCCTTCCTTATCTGTAATTTGCTTTTTGTTGCAGTGAAATTTTTTTTTCACAGGACCTTTATGGTGCTATTCTATGAGCCTGCTGTTTGGGTCATAGCAGGGTCATAGAATAGTTGCAAACTCTGGAGGGGCCCATCAGGAAGCACTACCTTGAATGTTACTAATGTTAAGTTTGAACTTTTGCACCTGCTCATTGCTTTCAATTTAGCTAAAATCGTTTTTTCTGCAATTTCGCGCGTTTTTTGGGGCGCGAATCCGTGCGAGATCGATTTCGGAAGCCGCGAATACGTGCGAATACAAAATTGTTTTTGTTGCGACGTGTATGTTCGCGTGATCTTGCGCGTGTTCGCGAGGCGCTTCTAGCTATACGTTTGCCAAGTTACCCTATCGGTCGTACACGGGCGCGGCCATCTTGTTGGCGTGACGTAATTCCGTTTCCGCCCGCTATGTGTAATCTCGCAAAGTGTGCTGCTCGCTAGTACAATTTCGCGCGTACTCGCAAGGAAAATCTCGCGCGAACTTACCCACGCGGTCGTGAACGGGCGCGGCCATCTTGTTTCTCATTCATTGCTATGGTTCTGGGCATGCTTTCTCTATCCTCTCTCAATCTCTGCCATCCTTTGCTTGTTTGAAGTTTTTTTGATCTAATTTTACTTATTATCTAACCCTCTATTTTTCTAGCTCTATATTTTTGTGTTTTCTGCAGCTTTTAGTTACTTTTAAACTACTTTTTTAAACTCTTTTCTTTTCTTCTTCACTATTCTATTTCTTCTTTATCATTTAAGTTTATTTCTGCCCAGACCATGGTAAAGGGAGCCGGGAAGCACCCTGAGAAGGGGAAGGGTCCCGCACCCCGTGCCCGGCTCCCGTGCGGGCGTTTAAGGGGGGAGCAAGTGGTCCCGAGGGAGATCTTCAGCGCGGAGGAAGTGGCGGCACTGATCTTCCACGTCCAGCGCCGCCTCCCCAAGACGATCCTGGGAGGCGGCAAGATCGCGACCGGCTATGGCATCCGGGAGCGCCGCCAGCGGTGGGAGAAGGTGTGCCGGGCCATGTACAAGATCTCTGGGGTCCGGCGCACATATAACCAGGCCACCCACCGCTGGACCGATGTCATGGACCGGGAGCGGGACTTGCTGGACGCGCTCGGCGTAGAGGTCCCCGGGCTTGGTGAGTAGTAGTAGTAGTACATTTACTACTCTGTTTTATCCTGCTCTGTTATTTGCAAATCTTTGTTCTTTACCAAGAGCAATAATGCTGCCGATTACATTGAGGTAAATTATATTTCAAAATCTTCTATGCATTTCATTTTCAGGTGCACTGCTCTCCTTCTCAGTAGCCTTGCTTGCTACTATGCTTCTTTGTTTTGTATGTTGTGTTCAGAAGCATTTCATTGGCCTGAGAAATTATGTATGAGTGTACTGTAAAGAAAAGAACTGCGTAATGCTAGACAGTAAGGGTCATATTTTCAATTACCGGCGCATCCCTGCAAAGTAGCAGGGATGCGGCAGTAATTGTGTGCCATGCCACCACCACCCATTGGCCCAAAACGTCACAGAAGCCTTACGCATCTGTGCCGTAAAGGCAGCGCATTGCTGGAGTTGCGTGCCAACGATGGCGCAGCTCCAGCAATGCTCTGGGGTACCCTATCTCCCCAATGCTGCATCAAGCCGTACGTCGGCTTCAAGCGCGCAGGGTTTGAGTCATGCATCATTGTCCTAAAAGTGACTGATTGACATCTTGTAGATTTCCCTCAGCCACTTTTAGGATTCATTCCTGCGCAGGTACGCCCTCCCTTGCGCCGGAACGCCCCCTGATGGCGCAGGGCTTTACAACGTGATGCATCGCCCATATGCCCATATGTGTTTTTTTTTTTAATATATACGCCGCACCAACACCATGGCGAGTCTTTTGTTCTGCCGCTGCGTCAGAAAAGGCACGCAACAATGGAGGAAAATCAGCCGCAACTTCCGCAAGGGACTTATAAATCAGCCCCAACAGACTGAAGTCCAGTCCTTCCTTTAGACAGTCACATGGCTATCAGAAGAAATAGTGGCGGTGGTGGCGGGTGGATTGATAGTTTGAGTATTCACTGATCTGCAAGCAGGATGGACTTTGTCTGTCACGTGTTGCGCACTGCTGCCTGCAGTGCCAGGCCTAGGCAAACCTCTTTAGTAGTCTGTTTTTTGAGTTACATAGGAACTTTCTAAGTCAACGTTCCGCAAATCAGGCAATACGAATAACGTAGTATACCACATGAGATAGATCCCATGGAATAGTTGTCTATCTATTTGCTATTTTTCCAAAATATGTTGTTATTGTTCTTTTCAAATGTTTGATTTGGTTGAAAAATCTCATCCATGTTTTCTGGTTTTTCTTTCTTTCATGTTGTACATCAGCTCCCCCCAAGGGCAAGAGGACACAGGAGGAGGGTGCTGAGGATGCAGGCCAGGATCGGGCAGGCGAGGGCTCCTTTGCTGGCCCCAGTAAGTTTACATTTTAATAAACAGTACCTATTTTTTCCTAGCGTTCCTCATTCGATTTTTTCTAAATCGTCTTTGATCTTCTTGTAGACTGGATATAAATTCTTATCCTGCCTCGAATATGACTCCCTGTGGTATTACTAGACTATTCTTATTAGTCTGTCTGTGTAGCTAACTAAGATTGGACATTTGGCAATTCCATTGGACTCCCATTATATTCAGCAATACCTCTATGCACTGTCTCCTTACTGACTAGATAGTGTGGCAGAGTCATTCAGCTCCCGAAGTCACCGATTATAGATCCCCAATGATCTCTAGATTATCGTACGCAGGACAAGAGAGTAGTACGGAGTCACAGCACAGTCAAGAAGTGTCAGAGGCACTCATGCTTGCAAAAATTCCAAAACCTTTAGCTCATCCACTCTAGTCTAGAGGAACAAAAACCACAGAGTCTATTTAAGTGTAAAAGCTTTATTAAAAGTAAACACATTTATTAAAATCTACTTTGTCATAAAACTATTTAACTGTAAACGGAAAAGTGGTTAGTGCTGACGATTAATTGGACACATTTCTTGTGGTCGAGCCGAACTCTCACCTAGTTTGAACTTGATCCTGGTCGTGTTCTTAGGACTCAGGAGTCAAGCTTCTGTCTGTTAGGAGAAAAAGTGGTGCGTGTTAAAAATCAAAAGCAAGCATTCATCAGTTGTGCATAAAAGTGCAGCAAGACAACAGCCTTCCCTGGAAAATGGGACATTTTTACTATGGAGTAGACAGTCACAAATTATTACATTGTATTCTGTTTTTTTAACATTTCTCCTAGACCAAATATTATATAGTAGTGAGTGGTGTATTCTAACATTCTTAAATGTACTTTGTAGGTGTAACATCTGGTGACGGGGCCAGCGCGGAGGTGGCTGTGTTGGACTTGGACTCGGAGGCCTCTGGGGAGGAGGCGGCGTTAGAAGAGCTGGTGGCCGTTCCTGTGGGGGATCAAACGGTGGTGGCGGAAACAGGTAAGCTATATATTCCTTACTTATTGAGATTGAAGACTGCATAGTGTGCTTTCTGCACGGGTGTATTACAATTACAAATCAACCAGGTAGTAGCCTCCTCGAAATGTACTTCGACTTAGCTGTGAAGTTTTTGGTGAGAAGAATCCCAATAAGTTCTTAGACGAACGTGATGGATGGGATGAACGAAAAGCGAAAGAAGGGTGTAAGTAAGTGGGACGCGAACTTGTATGATGGCTGGCAAAGAAGAACGATATGTGTTTGCTTGGACCCAGAGGTGGCTGGGAAGGAAAGAATATGGTATGGTGCATGGCTGGGTCAATGATGAAGCAAGGATGGGTGGAAGGACAGCAGCCTGGGTGGGTGAAACAGAAACTGTATGTGTGCGTATACTTTGACTGAATGGATGCCTGGAGCATGGTATTCTCTGACTCTTACATAGCACATGTGTATCTAGAGAGAGTAGATGGTCGCCAGGTGAAGTAAGTGTTACCTTGAAGAGCATGTACCACCGCACCCGCACGTCCGTCCCAGTGCA
Source organism: Lissotriton helveticus (assembly GCF_964261635.1). Lineage (NCBI taxonomy): Eukaryota > Metazoa > Chordata > Amphibia > Caudata > Salamandridae > Lissotriton > Lissotriton helveticus. Next base: position 1,108,080,435 of record NC_136068.1, read on the forward strand.
GGGAAGGCAAGGAAAAGAAATTGTAAATGTGTCCAATACTACCATGAATAGTAGCAGTACTTTGTATTGCGTTTGCATTCACAGCATATATCTGGTTATTACGGTGGACACTCCGTACCTCTCTTAATAACTTTAGTTTACTTGTAGTACGTCATTCATGTGTGGGTGTATCACTGTTCACTCAATATTAAGCAAAGCACCTAAAGTCATCTCATCTGTCATTAAATACGTCCCATGTGAAGTGATAGATAATCAAATTAGTTAGCTTCTTCAGTTTCCTTTTCTAGTACTCATTTGCACTGTAGGCTAAAAGGTAAATTAATTAAGCAGTAGCCCTTGTAACAGAGTATTCTCAGTGCCACCCGTAATAGAAAAGTAATAGCTTCACCACCTGCATGTACTGGACCGGTACAGTAACGCAAGTCTGTCTCCATCATCATGGTGTGCAACTTTTTTTCTCGGGTGCAACTTCACTGTGCTGTGTCCATGTCATTCTGCCGGCTTGCATAAGATAACGTACCCATTTCCCTAAACAAGAGAGAAGAAGAAGAATAAGACTGGTGTACTGTCATAGTCGACTGTAATGGAGGTCCATAGTGGTCGTAGAATTAGTTCATTAAACTACCACTACTGTTAGAGCAAGGATGCAGAAGTGTGAGGTTACATAGATACTGTCCTCAATAGTTATGTACTGTGCTTTCAATTTGCTACTTGTACTCTGTGACCCAACTTTCGGCTCAATCACTTTGTGTTATTAATAAGGAGCATTGGTTACAGACTATGTCTTTCTTTCTTCATATAGTTGCTCCTTCCAAATCAACAACAAGGAGGGAGCAGGCTAGATTGGCCCGGCAACGGAGGCTGGAGGCCACAGTCGCCGAGTATCGGCGGCTGGTGGCCCTGGAGGAGGAGGAGGACACGCAGTCGAGCGGGGCAACATCTTCGACTGTGACCACTGCATCCTCCTCCGTGACTAAGCCAGCGGGACCGAGCCGGGCTAAGAAAGCCGACCGCCACCGCCAAGCAACCGAAATACCAGCTGCCCCCCACAGGAGCTGCAAGGAACGCCAACGCCGCCTACGAGTCCGCATGTCCAACCTGGAGCAGGAGGTCCTGAGGTATAAGAACTTGGTTAAGGGCCTCCGCTCCGAGCTTGCCACCCTCCGCAAGGAGTATGATGCCCATGCCGCATCATGCACCAGCACCAGCACCCTCCAGTAGTGGAGTGTCCCTTGCCCTTTTTTTATAGACTTTTGGGGGGTGGGATTTGGGAGTTGGGATCGTTTTGGGACGTTTTAGAGACAATCGTTGGGGTTAGGGTGGGTGAGGGAGATTATTTTGTTAGGGCTAAATAAATATATTTTTCAACTTTATCTGACCATACCTGTTTTTTACTGCTTTTCAGCCTGTTGGTTGGGGGGCGGGGGTGTAACAGTAACTTTGTTTTCCTGAACAGTCGTAGGACTTTAGTAGTACAACCGTCAATCTCTTGTCTACTCCGAAATAATACTCCATTATACTACCTCCCACCAAACGCTTATCTTACCTGTAATTTGTGTTAGAAATTAGGGCTAGGCCCAGGGCTGGCTCCAGGTGAAATGGGGATTAACGTTGTCAATCCTGGGCGGGTGACATTTCCTCATTGCGGTGGTACTAGTGGTGTGACACAGTGGCAGTTGCATGCCTATGGAAAAAAAGAAAACGAAACCTTGTTTGTCCTCCTTACTGTAGCATTACAACGGTTACGGTACGATCGAGAAAATAGCAGGTGACAGTACACTAGAACAGTGCCATAATGTAGCCTAACAAATGGTAAAGTATTTGCTTGCAAGTATAACTAGTACTTGCGTTGAATTTATTTGACATTGGCTACTACTACTAGAAGATATAGTACTGAAGCTGAGTAAGTCTAGAAGATATCCTCGTATTCCTTCACCAGCCTGTTGCTGCTATCACCTTATCCTCCCCAGCAAGTGTGTGGAATTATTGATGTCATTTTAGTCAGACATCAAGCAAAACAATACAGCCCGGGGGAAGAGGGTTAGGGTTTGTAAAATGGATGGGAATGGGGGTTTCTTTTTGGGTAGGTTTTGTTGAGAGAAGAAAAAAAAAGCAGAGCATGGACAAACAATAATTGAAGATACAGAGTTTACAGACAATCTTTGGTTACAAACTAAAGGTAAGCACATGCAGTCACACTCATAGAATAAAAGACAACAATGGATACTGTATCTGTATTGCGTATGTTGTTGGAGTTGTCCTGTTGAAATTGGTAAGTAAGTTGCATGCAGCAAACAATTCCTCTTATTGGCGGCACTCCTCCATTCCAGCTGACGCTTCGTCTATCAATGTGGTGGTGACCACTGACAGAAGAGACACCCTGTCCACTGCCTGCCTGGCGGATGTTGACTGAAACCCGGCCTGTAATTATTGAACGGAAAACAGGAAGTGCTATTACAATACCACTGATAAATAAATAAAAGGTATGTACGCTGTGTGGTTCAAAAAGTGACACTTTGATTTCCCTAATAGACAGTACAATATTTTTGAAATTGCGTGCTCTGTCTGAGTCACCTTTTTAAGGATCAATAAGTATGGCCAAAATATTATAGCGGATCTTTCCCCTCAAGGTGGGTGTACTACTGTGTTTTAGAACAAAATTTGACCTTCCCAGCAATGCTCCCACCAAGACCCTTACTAAAGCCAGTCGCAAAAATGTAGAAGAACCCAATCATATCTCCAAAAACGATGCCTAGCAGAAAAATGGTTACAAAACGTACTTTGAAAGTAACAGTAGGCCCAAATACAGACCGTGGATTGTATTCAAACCACTTGCCTGCAAGCAAAAGTATCCATAGCCAGCATCGCTCCAACAGTGCTCTACAACAACAGAACCGCGTTGCAATAGAACCCCCCTAAACACATGCAATCCTGCTGCTAGGGCTAACCCTAACGAACCCTAACTTACAAAAAGTGCCAAAACTGGTGTTTCCTTATGGATTTTGTCCAACAAACTTCTAGCCGGTATTAGACCTTCCCAGGAATGCCCCAGGCAAGACCCGCCAACCCACCCGCAAAAAAACACCCGACACAACACCACCAAACAGCGAAAAAGCTAAATCTCATACTTACAATGTCTCTCGGCCTTCGGTCCAAACGCGGCGCTGTGCAGCTAGGTCGTCATCATCATCAATCATCATAACTCCTGTTTTCCACCACGGATTTCCTGAAAAGCAAATGCAATCAAGATTAGACTGTCGCAGCAGTGCTTCGACAGAGACCCCGGCCGCAACCCACCCACGAACAGCAGGAAGCCCCCCAAAACGCTACATTGAGCAAGATGTCTGAAGAAATGGCAAAAAAAAGGCTTTTCCTTAAGGATTTTGTCCAAAACACTTCTATCCGGCATTAGACCTTCCCAGGAATGCCCCAGCCAAGACCCGCCAACCCACCCGCAAAAAAACACGCGACAACACCCCCAAACAGCGAAAAAGCTAAATCTCATACTTACAATATCTCTCGGCCTTCGGTCCAAAGTAACGCGCTGTGCAGCTAGGTCATCATCAATCATCATAACTCCTGTTTTCCACCACGGATTTCCTGAAAAGCAAATGCAATCAAGATTAGACTGTCGCAGCAGTGCTTCGACAGAGACCCCGGCCGCAACCCACCCACGAACAGCAGGAAGCCCCCCAAAACGCTACATTGAGCAAGATGTCTGAAGAAATGGCAAAAAAAAGGCTGTTCCTTATGGATTTTGTCCAAAACACTTGTATCCGGTATTAGACCTTCCCAGGAATGCCCCAGGCAAGACCCGCCAACCCACCCGCAAAAAAACACCCGACACAACACCCCCAAACAGCGAAAAAGCTAAATCTCATACTTACAATGTCTCTCGGCCTTCGGTCCAAACGCGGCGCTGTGCAGCTAGGTCGTCATCATCATCAATCATCATAACTCCTGTTTTCCACCACGGATTTCCTGAAAAGCAAATGCAATCAAGATTAGACTGTCGCAGCAGTGCTTCGACAGAGACCCCGGCCGCAACCCACCCACGAACAGCAGGAAGCCCCCCAAAACGCTACATTGAGCAAGATGTCTGAAGAAATGGCAAAAAAAAGGCTGTTCCTTATGGATTTTGTCCAAAACACTTCTATCCGGTATTAGACCTTCCCAGGAATGCCCCAGGCAAGACCCGCCGGCGCCAACCCACCCGCAAAAAAACACCCGACAACACCCCCAAACAGCGAAAAAGCTAAATCTCATACTTACAATATCTCTCGGCCTTCGTTCCAAATGCGGCGCTGTTCAGCTAGGTCATCATCATCAATCATCATAACTCCTGTTTTCCACCACGGATTTCCTGAAAAGCAAATGCAATCAAGATTAGACTGTCGCAGCAGTGCTTCGACAGACACCAAAAATTACACACAAACCCCCGGAACCCCGCCAAAGAGCACCTCAAAGGCAAGCAAGTCAGCAAAAACGGCAAGACATTTCCACCTCATATTTGGTCCAAAACACTTTTGTCCATTATTAGAGCTTCACAGCAATGGGCCCAAAACCGTCAACTCACCCGCAAAGAAGTACAACACCCCCACAAGTGCTGAGTCTTTCTTCATTGTGCGTAATCCAGCACTCTGCTTGGAGGGAAATCGCAGTCTGGAGGAGGAGGATAGAGGAGCATGTTCTTCAGAACTTGTGAACCTGAGGAATGTAGACTGCGGCACCTTCAAATCAATAAGCAAACAAGTGAAGACAGTTCTGATGATGGTCTTGTTTTTGGGATTAGGTGATTAAAGTTTGAATTAAATTAACTGTGCAAAACAAAGAAAGAGAGACACAAAGCACACAGGAATAAAAGTGAATAAGGACGAAAAAGAAAGTTCTTGATTGATTGTCTCATTTTCAGGGCTCGGTGTCAGGGAATAAGAACAAGATTTCGTCATCATACTCTGCGAATTCAGGCTGGATGAGGTCAGTGGCACCGAACAGAGAAAAAATCCCCTCATCTACGTTGCTGTCCTCCTCGTCTTCATGCGGCGTGCTTTCTCGTACTTTGTAATCTGGTGGTATGAGGTGCTGATTCATCTTGATCATTGTCAGCCGCTCCACATTTTTGGGCGAGAGGCGGCTCCGTTTGGGAGTTACAATGCCACCAGCAGCACTGAAAACACGTTCAGAAGACACACTTGCGAGTGGGCAAGACAAATAGTTTATAGCCAGGTTGAAGAGCTGTGGCCACAATTGTTTTTTGCCATGCCAATACTGCAATGGCTCATCATTAAGGAAGACCTCTGTTGAGTCATTCAGATAGTCCTGCACCATCGACTCAAGGTCATCAACTGTTCCTCCACTTTGCTTACTTTTTGCTGTGCCTGTGACATTTTTTCGAGAACCATACCCCATCAAACTTAGCCAATCCTCCTCCCCAGCCACTGTTAGTGTTGTCATTGTGTGTGGTGCAGATGATCCAGTTGCCGGTGTCTTTAACGGCTGAGAGGTCACTTGTGCCCCAGCCACAGGTGCAGAAGTGGATTCTTGTGACTGCGGATGGCCTGCTGATGCTGATGCTGATGTACTGGCTTCTCCTTCAATAACCTGCCGTTCTTTTTCAAACCTCTTGGCTGACCAGGCTAACCAATGTTTGTACTTTTGAACATCTGCATCAGCGAAAGGAAAGAATGCGTTGTCTGCCAGCGCCTTTTTGTAGCGTGGATCCAGAATAGTAGCACAAATGTAATGCTGATCTGAGTTGATGTTTTGAAGACGTTCATCACCACGTAGGCGATGTAATAATTTCTCAGACAAAATGAAATGTTTTTTTTTTTTTTCATCTTTTGCAAACTCAGAAGAAACCGCCATCAGTTGGTGCTCCAGTATGCACAACAATGGGATAGCTTTTCCCAAATTACAGTCCTCCTGGCTGACTGCACGCGTGAAGAACTCAAAAGGACGAAGCATGTCTGTCAGGCTTTTAACTATGTCCCATTGCGCCTTACTCATCCGCAGGTCCTCCTTCTGAGATGTAGCCTCTGTCAAGAAATAGTGATCGAGTACCGTATACTGCTCATGCAGACGCTCAAGCATGTAGAAGGTTGAGTTCCAACGTGTTGCCACCTCCTGGATGAGTGCTTTCACTGGCATTCCACGTTGAAGTAGCAGTCTCCGCAGATGCTTCCGGGCCTTAAAAGAATGGCTGAAATGGTTGCACATTTTGCGGCAGGTGGCCATTACCTCGAACGCTGGACTCTCTTTATCACTCAAGAATTTTTGAACTACCAGGTTGATACAGTGCGCCAAACACGGCACTCTAACATGGTCACCAAGGAACATGGCCTTAACTACATTGGCGCCATTATCCGTGGAAACATAACCAATCTTGCGTTTTAGGGGGGATAGCATTGTCAAGACCTTTTTGTCAAACTCTTCCAAAAGGTTTTCTGCTGTGTGACTTTTCTCCAAGCCAAACATGGCTAGTGTTGCATGTTTCCGAGCAGCTTTGAAAACTTGGTCCGGGTCAACACCTGCGTTTAGCTTTGCTATAAAACCTGAAAAAGAGACCCAGTGTGCAGTGATGCACATGTAATCATCGCCTGGGCCACTGGTCCACATGTCTGTTGTCAGATGTATTGTGTGAACAGCACTCTTCTGCAAAGCTGCCCCAATCGCCTGCAGCACATCTTCATGTAGTGCTGGAACCGCAACTCTGGCAAAATAGAACCGGCTCGGAACCTTCCATTTAGGGCAGAGCGTTGCAACTAATTCAAGAAAACCTACCGCTTCTACAAAAGAAAAAGGTAGAAGGTCCACAGCTAGCATTTTAGCCAGCTTAGTGTTATACAGACGCGTCAGTGGGTGGTTGCGTTCATATGGCACGTCTGAAGTAAGCATTGTTCTAATGTTGGCCTGGACCAAGCATTTACGGGCTGATAATGACTTCGTTGACCCAATTTTGCTCGCTGGTGAACTTTTGTGCGTTGGTGTCTCACTCGCTCCAACACTCTTAGTGTGCCTCACATTGGGTGTGCTGCTGACAGGGGTACTGGGTGTAAGGGAAGTGTTTGACACGTCTTCTTCCTGCTCGTCAACATCAGATGAAACATCAACGTTTCCTTGATTTTGGCCTTTCTTGATCGCAGCTAGGTGCGCAAACCATTTGACAGCGTGCTTTCTCTCAAGATGACCACTCTGGCCGCCGGTACCATAGTTGGTACCTGACTTACCACGACTAACTGCAAGCTTACAAAGGGTACAAATGGCAAACTTTGGATTTTTGGGACAAACAGTAAAGAAGTCCCAAACTGGGGACTTGAAGTGTCTGTGGGACATGGAGGAGGCGGCGATACTGGTGGTGGTGGTCATGAAGCTAATGCCAGATGAAGTGGAGGATCTGGATTGCCCAACTTTTGTACGTTTTCCACTTTCACCGCCACTAATTAAGGTCGAGGTTGACGCAGGTCTCTTCTTGCCAGAAAGAAATATGGAAGCGGGACGAGTTGGTGTACTACTTAACTCCAATGATTGTGGTGTTTCCACTGCCTCCTCATCGACAACATCATCATCATCATCATCACGCGCAGCAGCTCTTCGGGCTAGGGTCAAAATGTCTGTTTGCTGCATGCCCGCTGGGGCTGCAGTGACCTTTATGATGACTGGGTCGTCGTTGGCAGAGTCTTCATCAGCAGCAGTATCCGCCACTTCTTGTTGAGCCTCATCACACTCCATAAGTCTGAGACTTTGGACGAGCTTCCTTTTACGCTTAAGTACCTTTGTTGGATCATGGTGTGCCTCACTCTCAGACGGCTGTGGTGCTGGTTCCCAAGTTTGATCCGTATCATCAGAAGGAGGTGTGCTTGAAGAGGATGTAGACACCACCCTTGATCTCTTCCTTGCTAGGGTTGTGGAAGACAATGAAGGATCAGCAGGAGGAGTGGCTTCCTCAAATGATACCTCGCCTTGATTGTCGATTTCCTGATGTGCCCCTACTTCGGGAGGAACAACTATTGTGGGCACTTGTGACCCTCCATGCACCTCTGCTTGCGCATCTCCTTGCGCTGCCTCTCCTTCCACATGTACTTGGGCTTGTACTTGCACATGTGATTGTTGTTGCGGCTGTGGTTGTTCAACACTCGTCAGATGAGCTACAACAACCTGTGTTGATTGAGGGACATTGCTGCTGCTTTCTTGCGATGAGCCAACATCACTGGTCGATGGTGATTGAAGAACTATACTGGCTGCCTCTGCAGCACTCAAGGGCTTGGACTTAAGTTGGCGTGGTGGTGGTGGTGGCACTGAGCCCAATGGAGCGGGGGGGGTGCTGCCAGCTTGGTCCCCAGCAGATCCCGCTGCTGCTGCTGCAGGCATACTTTTTTTTTTACTCCCAAAAAAAGGGGCGGGCGGCACACCAGTCTCCTTGGTAACTTGCTTCTTCTGCTCCTTACTGGCACCTTTCTTGCTAGAGGAGCTACGGGTTACTTTTTTTGGGGCCATCCTCTTCAGAGCAGGTCAGCAGGCAGCAGTTGCACGAGTTGCAGAGGGTTCTGTGTCCAGACGTGACGTCGCGTGACGTTATGCTGCACACACCGCTGCAGGACTTCTTCCTGGCACTGGTGGTTCTCTTGAGTCTTCTTGTGCACCTAAAAGCAATGGAAGACAGAGGAACATCAGTTCAGTTATACACCCCAAAAATTCGACAAAACACAGAAAAATGAGCACAATCCCATGCCATCCTTGATGTTTACATTGAAGACACCCCACAGAAAGACTACGGACATGCAAGTATGCAACACTCACTACCCCTGGGCATAATGGATGAAAAGTAGGCAAAATAAGTGCAGGCCTCAGACACTGCCTCTCCTCAAAATGGCCCCTTACACCCCAGGCACATGTTGCCTGTACCAGCCAGCACTCAAGATGGCCACCACCACCACCCACATGGCCAGTCCACATCAACAGTACACCCCCAAAAAACAGAAAAACAGCCAGAAATCACCACAATCCAACGCCATCCATGATGTTTACATTAAAGAGAGTGAGACCACACCACAGGCACACTCAGTCCATGCACCACCCACCACCCCTGGGCAAAAGGCCACACCAGCAGCCCCCCAAAAACGACAAAAAACAATAAAATAAGCCCAATCCCAGCCCATCCATGGCCTCAATTATGTTTAAATTCAAGAAGACACCCCACAGAAAGACTAGGCCCATGCAACACTCACCACCCCTGGGCAAAGGGCCCCACCAGCAGGCCCAAAAAAACGACAAAAAACAATAAAATCAGCACAATCCCAGCCCATCCATGGCCTCAATGGTGTTTAAATTCAAGAAGACACCCCTCAGAAACACTAGGCCCATGCAACACTCACTACCCCTGGGCATAATGGATGAAAAGTAGGCAAAATAAGTGCAGGCCTCAGACACTGCCTCTCCTCAAAATGGCCCCTTACACCCCAGGCACATGTTGCCTGTACCAGCCAGCACTCAAGATGGCCACCACCACCACCCACATGGCCAGTCCACATCAACAGTACACCCCCAAAAAACAGAAAAACAGCCAGAAATCACCACAATCCAACGCCATCCATGATGTTTACATTAAAGAGAGTGAGACCACACCACAGGCACACTCAGTCCATGCACCACCCACCACCCCTGGGCAAAAGGCCACACCAGCAGCCCCCCAAAAACGACAAAAAACAATAAAATAAGCCCAATCCCAGCCCATCCATGGCCTCAATTATGTTTAAATTCAAGAAGACACCCCACAGAAAGACTAGGCCCATGCAACACTCACCACCCCTGGGCAAAGGGCCCCACCAGCAGGCCCAAAAAAACGACAAAAAACAATAAAATCAGCACAATCCCAGCCCATCCATGGCCTCAATGGTGTTTAAATTCAAGAAGACACCCCTCAGAAACACTAGGCCCATGCAACACTCACTACCCCTGGGCATAATGGATGAAAAGTAGGCAAAATAAGTGCAGGCCTCAGACACTGCCTCTCCTCAAAATGGCCCCTTACACCCCAGGCACATGTTGCCTGTACCAGCCAGCACTCAAAATGGCCACCACCACCACCCACATGACCAGTCCACATCAACAGTACACCCCCAAAAAACAGAAAAACAGCCAGAAATCACCACAATCCAATGCCATCCATGATGTTTACATTAAAGAGAGTGAGACCACACCACAGGCACACTCAGTCCATGCACCACCCACCACCCCTGGGCAAAAGGCCACACCAGCAGCCCCCCAAAAACGACAAAAAACAATAAAATAAGCACAATCCCAGCCCATCCATGGCCTCTATTATGTTTAAATTCAAGAAGACACCCCACAGAAAGACTAGGCCCATGCAACACTCACCACCCCTGGGCAAAGGGCCCCACCAGCAGGCCCAAAAAAACGACAAAAAACAATAAAATCAGCACAATCCCAGCCCATCCATGGCCTCAATGGTGTTTAAATTCAAGAAGACACCCCTCAAAAACACACTAGGCCCATGCAACACTCACTACCCCTGGGCATAATGGATGAAAAGTAGGCAAAATAAGTGCAGGTCTCAGACACTGCCTCTCCTCAAAATGGCCCCTTACACCCCAGGCACATGTTGCCTGTACCAGCCAGCACTCAAGATGGCCACCACCACCACCCACATGGCCAGTCCACATCAACAGTACACCCCCAAAAAACAGAAAAACAGCCAGAAATCACCACAATCCAACGCCATCCATGATGTTTACATTAAAGAGAGTGAGACCACACCACAGGCACACTCAGTCCATGCACCACCCACCACCCCTGGGCAAAAGGCCACACCAGCAGCCCCCCAAAAACGACAAAAAACAATAAAATAAGCCCAATCCCAGCCCATCCATGGCCTCAATTATGTTTAAATTCAAGAAGACACCCCACAGAAAGACTAGGCCCATGCAACACTCACCACCCCTGGGCAAAGGGCCCCACCAGCAGGCCCAAAAAAACGACAAAAAACAATAAAATCAGCACAATCCCAGCCCATCCATGGCCTCAATGGTGTTTAAATTCAAGAAGACACCCCTCAGAAACACTAGGCCCATGCAACACTCACTACCCCTGGGCATAATGGATGAAAAGTAGGCAAAATAAGTGCAGGCCTCAGACACTGCCTCTCCTCAAAATGGCCCCTTACACCCCAGGCACATGTTGCCTGTACCAGCCAGCACTCAAGATGGCCACCACCACCACCCACATGACCAGTCCACATCAACAGTACACCCCCAAAAAACAGAAAAACAGCCAGAAATCACCACAATCCAATGCCATCCATGATGTTTACATTAAAGAGAGTGAGACCACACCACAGGCACACTCAGTCCATGCACCACCACCCCTGGGCAAAAGGCCACACCAGCAGCCCCCCAAAAACGACAAAAAACAATAAAATAAGCACAATCCCAGCCCATCCATGGCCTCTATTATGTTTAAATTCAAGAAGACACCCCACAGAAAGACTAGGCCCATGCAACACTCACCACCCCTGGGCAAAGGGCCCCACCAGCAGGCCCAAAAAAACGACAAAAAACAATAAAATCAGCACAATCCCAGCCCATCCATGGCCTCAATGGTGTTTAAATTCAAGAAGACACCCCTCAAAAACACACTAGGCCCATGCAACACTCACTACCCCTGGGCATAATGGATGAAAAGTAGGCAAAATAAGTGCAGGCCTCAGACACTGCCTCTCCTCAAAATGGCCCCTTACACCCCAAGCACATGTTGCCTGTAGCAGCCAGCACTCAAGATGGCCACCACCACCACCCACATGGCCAGTCCACATCAACAGTACACCCCCAAAAAACAGAAAAACAGCCAGAAATCACCACAATCCAATGCCATCCATGATGTTTACATTAAAGAGAGTGAGACCACACCACAGGCACACTCAGTCCATGCACCACCCACCACCCCTGGGCAAAAGGCCACACCAGCAGCCCCCCAAAAACGACAAAAAACAATAAAATAAGCACAATCCCAGCCCATCCATGGCCTCAATTATGTTTAAATTTAAGAAGACACCCCACAGAAAGACTAGGCCCATGCAACACTCACCACCCCTGGGCAAAGGGCCCCACCAGCAGTCCCAAAAAAAAGACAAAAATCAGCACAATCCCAGCCCATCCATGGCCTAAATGGTGTTTAAATTCAACAAAACAGTTGTATCATGCACCCCTAACCAACCCTGGTCCTACTGGATACTGTGGCTACCCACAATATAATTTATTTAATGTTCTGAAAAAGTTCCAAAATTTTACTTGCAGCAACTGTAATGCCCCAAACAAACTTACTTGTGAAAGTTGATTTCTTATCCAAAAGTGATCCAAAGACAGTCAAAAAGGCCTCAAATCCAAATATCCAGCAGCACCCACAAAAAGTAATCCTTCCAGCTCCAGATCCAAATGAAAGTGACCAGGAGATGGACAAAGCACTGGGAGGAGCCTGCTGGACAGGAACAGGAAGTTGGAGACTGTGGGGCACTTCCTTCCTCCCCCCCCCCAAAATGGACTCCTTGCAAAAAAAAAAGGCCATGCAAATGTCAACCTGAGGAGTGATTCTGATAAAAATCATAATTTTCTGAAGGTTTATCCTGTTTGCTGGTGATTTTCTTGTGCGAAATTGCAAAATCTCTATTTCGCAAGTGCGAGATTGTTCCTTTCCGCCGCAACTACGTGTTCGCAATTGCGAACTCTCGCGAGGTGTGCTGTGCAAGGTGGCAAGCCGCGAGTACGTATTCGCGGGCGACAAACTCCCGCGGGAACAAGCAGCAAGATCTAAAATGGCGCGTCACTCGCAAAGAAAAACAACTCGGCAAACGCTAAAATGACGGAAAGTGAACGCCGTGCACCACGCCGCGCGCCGCAACCAAGCAAAAAATCCGCCGCGAGCGGATTCACGGATTTTCGACAAATTCGCGAGCGTTCGCGGATTGCGGATTTGCCGAAAATCCGAAAAATCCGCGAGCGGAGCGGATTTTACGCCCATGCTTACAGATAAGCAAGATGGGCGTCACACTCGCTCTACTTTGACTGTTGATGAAAAAGCCACCATTAGATGCACTGCTCGCAAAGAAGCTCATGGGACTACTTCTGCTTCCGACTTTCAAGCAATGGTGCAGCAGTGGAAGGATTTAGAGCAGTTATATTTTACAGAGAAGTTTACCTGGGAGCTAATACTTGGTTTCAGAAATGTTTCTAAAACCTTAGAGCCCAATGATATTAATTTTGATTATAAACAATTAAGTGATGGAACTTTCCTTTTTTCAAGTATACCTGATCTAATTAGGCGAGTAGTTAAATTAATACAAGATACACAACATGTTTTTTTATTTATTTTTTTAAAACTTTTTATTGAGTGATTTTTTCCCACTTTTACATACAAGGCACGGCAATATATTACATTTAGCGAAAACATTACGAAAACAGAGACGCAAGGGTTAAAGTTTCCATTTGTTACAATTTCCTTCTCAATTACAGAGAGAAAGGAAAGAAAAGTGAAATTATTTTAAAGTCCAAACAAAGTTATAGAAAATCTGACCAGCTAAGCAAGACATCAAAGCATAAACATAAATTAAACAGTCCAATACACATTAAATATATATATAATTCTTATATATAGTTCAAACCTTTCAATCCCTACTCCCTTCTTTCCAATGAGTGATTGGATCCCAGATCTGTTTACCAGTTTTCCTTCCCTTTTTCCCCTTCCTTGCATAAATCTCAATCTCCAAATTATATATCGATAGTAATTTAGCCAACCACTGATGGAATGATGGTGGCAAAGGGTCCAGGCATGCAGATGCAATGCAGAGTCTCATAAATGACATAGCTACAAATAAGAAGGATTCCCCCCCACCCTGTTGTTGCCCCTCCTCCTCCTTTACACCCAAAAGGATTAATGAAGGGGTTAAGAGAGTATTTGTTCCTAATACTCGATTTATGAAGCCCTCAATGTCTTTTTTAAGCGTCTGCAGGTGAGGACATATTGCAAATACATGTATTAGATCTGCATCTACGTTTCCACATCTAAAACAAGTAGTTCCTGCTGTGCCCCCCCACTGAGCTATCTTTGCAGGCGTGTGATAAAGATGATATAACGTTTTATAGTGTTGTGCCTGCAGAGGCGCTGAACACAGCAGTGTATACCCCATTTCTAAAGACATGTAGAAACATTCCTCACTAATCTCTAGACTAGATTTCCATTTATTTGCCCATTTTTCGATATCATCCTTCTTTGCGGTCACTAGTTCGGCGTAAAATTTCTTTATGGTACAGTCTTCACCTGCTTGGATCACTTCCATGATTATATTTTTGCTAAATCCTGACGGGCCCCCTTTTTTGTTATACAAAAAACTTCTTATTTGTAAATACTTAAAGAATTGTCTTTTATCTAGTGCATACTTGGCCTGGAGTTCAGAAAACTGATAAACCCCTTTCTGTCCCAGGATGTCTCCTATCATTCTGACTCCTTTACTTTCCCATTCTGCAAGTATAGGGCCAGCAACAACTTCCTCCGGTAGATTCGGGTTTCCTTTCAATCTAGTGTATGAATTATATCTCCCCAACCCAAAACTTTTAGAGAAAGCTTTCCAGACAGTGTGAGCCGCCAGAAGCATTTTAAACCGTGTCCTTTTGAAGTAGCTAGGTTCAGTATATCTTAAAAACAAATTCTCTGCTTCTGGTCCCAGTATCAAACCATAAATTGCCAATGTTCCCAGTTCGTTCCATCCTTCATATTCTGCCCCCCCCCCACCAAGCCAACCATATTTTGCAGAACTGCTGCCCAATAATAAAGCTTAAAATCTGGTAGTGCCCACCCACCCCTCTCCCTTGGAAGTGTCATAAACTTGTGTGCTCTCCTGGTTTTCCCCTTTGCCCATATAAATCTATTAATCAAATCTTCAATCTTCTTAAACAACTTGGCCTCAAATAATAAAGGTATCGCTCTAAAAAAATAAAGAAACTTAGGCAAGACCAACATCTTTACTACGTTCGTCCGTCCCACGATCGATAAATGTAGATTGTCTAATCTATCCAGGTCCTTCCGTACTTTATTAATTAAAGGTATCATATTCTTTTCCACTAACCGATCTAAGTCAGCCGATATGGTCACCCCCAGATATGTTCCTGCTTGAGTGACTCGGCTATCTACACAGGTAGTATATTGATTTTTAATTATCTGAGTCTTAGTGTTGTTAAGTTTATAACCCGAAATTTCCCCGAATCTCAAAGCCTCGATTTCCACTTGGGCAATAGCCTCCGTTGGAGTTAGTGTAATTACTGCCACGTCGTCGGCGTATGCTAATATTTTACAGTGGCCAATTCGTGTAGGCAGTGATTTTATTAGATCGCAAGTCTCTATTCTGCGGATCAATGGGTCCATATACATAGCAAATAACAATGGAGAGCAAGGGCAGCCTTGCCTCGTACCTCTTCTTATTTGAAATTGGGTTGTAGTCCCCGCATTCACTCGTACAGAGGCCACTGGGTCTACATATAATGCCTGGACTGCCTTGATGAATCTTTTTTTAACCCCTGATCTTTCCATGGTGTGCCACAGGTAGTCCCAGGAGACCCGGTCAAATGCTTTTTCCGCATCTAGTAACATGATCGCCATCGGGTCCCCTGAGACTGCTGCAGCATCAAATAGAGTAATTACCTTACGCGTATGATGGGTGGTGCCCCTTCCAGGTATAAAGCCATGCTGGTTCATACTCACCACCCTATCAATTATCTTCGCATATCTTGTTGCTAATACTTTAGAGAAGAGTTTAGTGTCTGTATTCATCAATGTAATGGGCCTGTAGGACCCAGGTTCTTCCGGGGGCTTCCCTTTTTTTAAAATTATCACTATTTCAGCCCGCCCCATGACCCAGGTATAGATTCACCTATCTGCGCCTGTTGCATTGTCCTGATTATATCAACTTCTAATATGTCCCAGAATATCTTGTAAAATTCTATAGGAATCTGATCCGGGCCTGCAGCTTTTCCAGAGGGGAGGTTCGAGATAGCGTTTTTTATTTCCTCCCCCTGAAAAACCTCTTCCAGACTATCTGCCTCCTCATCGGTGAACACAACCACCGGAATTTCCTGTAAATAAGCTCTAATTCTACTAACATCTCCCCTTAACGGTTCATCATATAATTTCTCATAAAAGTTTCTGAAAACTTCCCTTATTTCCTCTGATTCTGTATGGATCCTACCGGAGGTATCCCTTATCTCCCTCACAGTACCTAACGCTTCTTGCTGCCTAGTTCTTACAGCCAAGGTTCTACCGACTGTTTCACTAAATTCGTGACATTTCTCTCTTTTTGTTACATAAAGTTTTGCGGCCTTTCTGGCGATATCTCCCTCAGCATCCCCTTTCGCTTTAAGGAGTTCCAGCATTGCATTATCTAGTGGGGTTCCGCTCATAATACACTCCTCTAGTTTCTCTTAAGTACTGCCTTTGCAAGTTCCATATTCCTCATCTGTTCCTGTTTACGCTTATAGGAATTAAAGCTCAGAGTTTCTCCCCGAACCCCCGCTTTAAAGGCATCCCATACTACCCCTACAGTAGAGCTATCTCTATTATTCTCAAAAAATTCTTTAATCCATACTTTCATGTGGTCCACATATTTATCTTCCTGCAATAGCCCTCTTTCAAAAGTCCACGCTCTTTGCTGTTTAATGTTTGCTGACTTTTTTGTTGTAAGGATTAGGGGATTATGGTCACTTAGAACCCGTGGAAGTCTTTCTATCTTTGATTCCGATAAGAATATATTTGAGGTAAAAAAATAATCCAATCTGACACAGATTTTATGTGGGGCAGAGTAATATGTAAAGCCCTTATTTCCTGCCATTCTTTTCCCCCAAACATCGGATAGAGCGTTATTTACAACGAATCCCTGGAGGGCTTGGCATACGCGCCTCTTTCTACCTGAATATTTACCAAATGAACCCAAGCCCAGGCCTTCAGCTCCATTAATATTCAGATCTCCTGCCATGATAATTCTGGGTGCCCAGGTAGCTAATTCCACATCTAAAAATTGAAAGATCTCCGGATCATCCTCGGTTGACCCATATACAGTTATCAGCGTAGTCCACTCCCAATCTATCATGCACTCCACCATTGCCCATCTCCCCCATTGATCTTGTGCCTTTTTTCTCAGGAGCAAATTTTTATTCCTGGTTAGTATAGCTACTCCCCTTTTTTTAACGCTTTGCTGTGAGCTTACTAATACCAGGAAACCCAATTGTTTCAAGTAAAATTCTTGCGAGGTCATAACATGTGTCTCCTGTAAAAAAATAAAGTCCACATTCATTTGCCTCAATAACACTGAAGCCTTTAACCTTTTCTGAGCATCGTTTAGACCGCACACATTCCATGTTACAAATCTAGTCCCCATAATAAATTCATTATTTTGTAGCCATATATACTCATGTATTTACACAGTTTACACAGTTTATCTATTTTTTCATATTTCCTATTTTCTCAGATCTGTGCCCCCCGCCAAATAAGCTTTTCCTTCCTTTCAACCCCCAATCTCTTATCTTGTCTCCTCTTTCTGTCACCTCTACTTCTGTCAGTGATTCTCCCTTATGTTGCTGTGCCGTGCCCTGTACCCCCCTCACCCCCCCTGGCCCCTGCCCTCCCTCCCACCCCTACTGGCAAACAGGTCAATAGTGACCTATGTCTGACAGCCGAGCCCCCCCAGGAAGCCTCTCCCCTCCCACTCTCCTAAAGTCTCAGTATCCTTTTCTTAATCCTGCAACGCCAGGAATACCCACGCTGCTCCCTCCCTCACTTACTCTAGCTACTTTTATTTCATTTCTTGTTCTGTGTCACATAAGCGGTTTGGCTTATAGCTGCAGCCCTGTCAATTTGGGTTTTCCCATCTCTTTGTGCCTTCCCTTCTTTTAGATAAGTCAGGTATTCCTGTGCAACTATTTCAGAGAAAAAGACCCTAAACTGGCCATTAAAGCCAACTTTGAGTCGGCAGGGGAACATCAGGTATACCTCGCATCCCACATTTTGGAAGGGTGTTATTAGCTGCCTCATGCGCCACCTTCTCTCCACAGTAGTGTGGCAGAAGTCTGGGCGAGCAAAAAAGATTATGTCTTTATACGAACGTTTGGCCACTGGCTTTGCTTTTCTGATTACTTCTTCTCTTAGCAAGAAGTTTCCCACGTACACTAGTATAGCCCTTGACTTAGAGCCTGTATTTTTCCTTTGCGTCAGAGGAAAACGGTGTGCCCGCTGCACCTCCTTGTCCCAATCCCACTTATCCATCTCTGGAAAAGCTCCTTTCAACAACTCTACAGCAAAGGCCCGTACATCCGCCCCCTCCTTCCCTTCCTCAATACCAAGCAGTCTTATATTGTTGCGCCTCTGTCTGTTCTCGAAATCTTCGAGCTTCCACAAAACATCCGATGAAATCTTTTCTTGCTCGTCTCTATACTCTTGCAACTTTACGACTTCATCCTCTACTTTGCCTGTCCTCTCCTCAACTTCCACCAGTCTCCCAGACATTTCCTCATACATTTTATCCACCTTTCGTAGAGTCCCTTGTATTTTCTTGTTTGCGTGCTTAGCTCTTTGACTCTCCCGCCGAGCCTCCCCCTGAATCTGTTTTAGGGTTGAAAACAAGAGATCAAAGCTTGCTGCATAGTCTTTCTCCTGTGTCTGAGCCTGAGCCGGAACCTGCAGATTCTTTGGTTGTATAAGGCCGCCAACCGCGCCCTCCTGGTACAATTGTGAAGTGGCTGCATAATCCCAATCCAGTTTTTTAGCCACGCCTGGCTGTGTTATGCTCCCCCTTTTCTTTGCTTTTCTACGGGTCCTTCCCTTGGTTCTGTTTGGCTTACTCACTTGATTTCGTTTTAGTACAGTATTGTGTTGTGACTCAGATTCAGTATCTAGCTCTGAAGTATCTATCTGTGATACCTCGGAGCCACTTTCCGTGGGTGATGATGAATCATCTAAGTTACTAGAAAAGTTATGGCTTAAGTCTGACTCATCGAGCTCTTCCTCCTCCCAATTATCATCCTTATCATCATCGTTTCCAGTAAAAAAACATTCATCACTAGGAGAGCCAGTAGCTGCAGGTAGGTAATCATTCCTGTTGGCGGCACCCACCTTATCTGCTCCCTTAGTCATTACATGAGAGCTATTTGGGACTCCCTCAGAGATATTACCATTGATGCCACTTGTAACCTTACTCATTTTATCTGCTGGATTATCTGCAATGTTATCTCCTGAATTAATTAGAGTGGATCTGCCTATTGTTTCCTTATTGTCAGGGATTTCTTGTGTCATTACCACTGCTGAGGCGCTCTCAGTCGCTTGATTGCCCCCCTCCTGCTCCTTATTCATCTGGGCTTGATTCTCCAATGTTAATACAGCAGTGTGCAGTTCGGCCTCTAAAAAGACCTTTCTTCCGGGATCAGTGTTCTGTATATCCGTTTCCCCCATTTCCTCTCTTGCGCCTCTGAGCATTATGTTTGACTTTATTACCTCAGCCATACGCTCCTGATCTACCGCCACCTCTGGGCACTCCTTTCTATTATAGATATCCCCATGCTCTGAGGTGACCACACCATTCTCGGGTTCCGGAGCTACCTCTTTGCCTTCTTTGCCTTTCATCGACCCTCTCCGTGAGCCGCTGCTAATTCCCGCCGTGTCATGCCGTCCTTCTCTCTGACTCACCGCAGTTACAGGTCCAGATTGCACAGCGCTCCTCATCTCGTTGACGTCACCCTCCGGGACTAGCTCAGCCTCTAGGATTCCAGCCTCGGTTACATCTTTCAATGAGGACCGCTGCTCTGTAACGCCAGCTGACCCGGTAAGCTCATTCGATCCGCCGGCATTCACAGAAGCATTTTCAGCTCTTAGCGCCGGGAATGACTCGAACAGTGTTGGTTGCCGCAAGGTAGCTTCCCTCGAGGACTCAGAGCCGGCATCCATGTTCTTTGTAAGCCCTTTTCCAGTTATTTCTTTTTTTTCCCTCCTTTCCGTCTCTTTGTCCTGTTTTCTCTTCTCCGTTGCAGAGAGTCTCCCTTCTTCGCGGATCCTGGCTGCTTCTCTCCGCGATTGGGCTCTGTTTCGCGCCTTCACCCTAAGATTTGCTGCTGGAATCTCAGTGTCGCTTGCCTGTAGCTCCTCGTCCTCTCCTCTGGCCTTATCTTTAACTGCCTTCATTACTTTTGGAGCCATGAGTCGCTTCCCAATGTGCCAAGTATTCTGCAGTCGCTGGAACGTCGCTTCAATCGCTGTTCCAAGTATCTGCCAGAGAGTATACGACCCTCCCTCAGCACTAGCAAGCGTCCATGTGAGGGGCCACTCCAATAGATCAGTCCAGTTGAGCAAGTCCTTGAGCATCCCGCTGTGTGACACAACTGAGTTACTTCAGCATTCCTTAAGCGCTATTTATCTTTAGCTACGTAGATTGCAGCATATCACTCAGTCCCCATCCAAGCCTGTTCCCAGCTTGTAGTTACAGGAGAGTGGTCAGGAGCTGCTGCCTCCTACGGACTGTCGGCGGCCATCTTGCCTGTAGTTACAGGAGAGTGGTCAGGAGCTGCTGCCTCCTACGGACTGTCGGCGGCCATCTTGCCTTGTAGTTACAGGAGAGTGGTCAGGAGCTGCTGCCTCCTACGGACTGTCGGCGGCCATCTTGCCAGATACACAACATTTAAACGCTGAGCAAAAATCAACTGGTAAAGTTAAAACTGCACAAACAGATCAGACCTCAGTGCAAAAAGAAGAAGTTTTGGGGAAAGACAATGACCCTAGTGATACTGTAGTTGCTGTGAGCCCGATGTGTGAAGCGGCGCCTTTGTATGTTACCCCAAAGGGCGCGGGCACAAATGCAGATAAAGATTCAGATGATGCAAAGGGATATTTTGTCTATAATTGGGTCTATACTCCTTGGAGTAGAGCAAACGTTATGGCTCTTAAAGCTGCTTTGCCTGAGCCGCGGAAAAATCCGTCCGCTTTCTATGAAGAAGTGGAAGGAGCCATTAGCTCTTGCACTATGACCTTGCCAGATATAGATATGTTTTTTGGACTTATTTTGCCCCCTGATATGTGGAGAACAATTCATAAATCGATGATAATGTAGCATATGGTGATACTTGCGGTTCATTTAGAAGAAATAGATGCGGCCAGGGAGCCTGCGCAGAAACCACAACAGGAGATATTAGATCCCCCCAAAGCTATTGTGACTAGGTTGAAAACTCTCATACCCCTTAAGGAAATAGATTGGACAATGTTAGCGTCTTGTAAACAGAAAGCGGATGAGTCAGTTTCTGATTTCTATACACGATTTTAAGAGACATTCCAGGACTTTAGTGGGCAGTCATTGACAGATGATACGGGTAATCATTTGTTCGTCGATATATTTGTCACTAATATGTTGCCAGAAATAGCTAGTCGCCTCAAGGCCAGTGAGAGTTCGTGGACTACGTCTTCCCCAGTCTCCCTTTTGACTATGGCCCATTATTATGAGTATCAGGAATTGGAAGCAAAAGGCAAAGAGGATAAGAAGGTTAAGGATTTAAAGACAAAAGTTATGTTGGCTCAAGTATATGGCCCACCATTTAGAGGGAGTGGTAGAGGTGGCCGTGCAGTATATACCTCTGGTGTACCCCCTTTCTCGCGAGCAACTTTGTCTTCTGATCAGTGTGCTTATTGTAAAGAGATTGGACATTGGCGTTCTGAGTGCCCCCTTTTGCGAGGTCAGCAGTTTCAGCGGGGTAGAGGAAGCATGAGAGGACGCCCAGGGAATTCAGGACATATGGGAGGAATAGGAAATTGTCCCAGATTTGAGGAAGTTGAACATGGACCAAATTATTCTAATACTTTTGACAGACTGAATCAATATCAAATGTCAGATTATTCGGCTGATGGTCTTGGGGATTCTGATTATGCATTGGAATGCCTAGGATGGGGGTAAGGAACCGGTTGAAGTCCCTGTAGATCAGAAAGTTCCTTATGTTGATGCAAATGTTTTGGGCTCTACTGATCGGTTTCTGGTTGATACAGGGGCTACTTGTAGTGCTCTGTCAAAATTGGTTCTGAGGGCTCCCTTGTCTGGGCAATGATAACATTGATAGGATTCGATAGGACACCTACATCTAGCCCACTGTCACAGCCACTTGTATTTAGTCTTGATAAATTCACTGCAGAATGTCCATTTTTTCTTTCCTCTAACACGCAGGATAATATTGTGGATATCGATATGCTCAAATATTTTTGTGCTACAATACGTTGTTCCCCAGAAGGTATGCATGTTATTTTAAATGATAACTATCCAATGGTTGAAAGGTCTTGTCTCATTAAAGAGGATATCGCTCTGGCATCCTTAACTAGTACTTTATTGGCTACATCAGATACCAATGAGGGACAAATGGTTATCCCACTAGTACATATTCAAGTGAAGGAAGGTGCTTCATTGCCTCGACTGACCCAATATAAAATATCTCGGGAAGGTGAAGAAGCATTTACGCACATTGCTCGGGATTTGATCATGGTGGGGGTTATGGAGGAAGTCCCTTATAACATTTGTAACATCCCTATCCTTCCTATTTTGAAAAGAGACACTGATACTAAAATGTACAGATTCAATATTGATTTACTAGAGGTTAACAAAATTGTGGTTCCCCAACACCCGGTAGTCTCTGACATCACTACACTTCTTACTATGGTTCCTCATACTGTCACTATATTTAGTGTCATTGATTTAAAGAATGCATTTTTTTCAATAGCTATTCATTCTGATAGCGGTTATTTGTTCAACTTCACTTTGTATAATAGATCATACAGATTCTGTAGAGCTCCACAAGGGTATACAGAGAGTCCTATCATTTATAGCCAGGCATTAATAAGGCAGCTTGATTCTTTTCCTGTACCGAAAGGGGTGGCTCTTATTCAATATGTCGATGATATCTTGTTGGCTGCCGATACCCCTGAACAGTGTAAAGAAGGAACACTGTCCTTGTTATCATTTCTTGCCTCTCATCATCACAAAGTCTCTCGGAAGAAGTTCCAATTCTGTAGCCAGCAGGTCATCTATTTAGGTCACCTCCTGTCTAAGGAGGGACGTGCACTCATACCAGATCGCATTCAGACCATTTTAGACACTCCTGTGCCCAGTACTCAGAAGGATATCTGTGCACTGATTGGCCTTACCTCTTTCTGTAGGCAGTGGATCCCTAGATTTTTGTACATTATTAAACCCTTGTAAGCCCTTTTGATTAAAGACACTCCGATGCCTCTCCCATGGACTACTGAATGCCAGAATGCCTTTCAACAGGTACGTCAAGCTCTTTGTTCTGCACCAGTATTAGGAACTCAAAGACTACACTAAGACTTTCACACTTTATGTACACGAGAAGGAAGGTTGTGCTTTCTCGGGTTTAACACAGACACACGGTCATAAACAACGTCCTTGTGCATATTTCTTAGCAGTCCTTGATCCAGTTGCCTGTGCACTGTCTTGTTGTTTTCAAGCGGTAGTGGCAGCAGCTGTGTCTGTACGTCAGAGTGAGGGAATAGTCTTGTCACATAGATTGTTTGTGTTAGTACCTCATTTAGTCGATGCCTTGCTAAATCAAACGAAAACACAGCATCTGATTAGTGCCCGTTTGACATGGTATGAATTGACACTTTTGGCCCCTCATATCACATTGAAAAGATGTTTGACTCTGACTCCTGATACATTATTGCCATTTCCAGCTACTCAGTCTCAGTCACAAGAGTTACATGACTGTATATCTCTTACTGAAGAACAAACAAAGAGTTGTGTTGACCTCCAAGATAAACCTCTTTCTAATGTTGATGGGGAATTATGGGTTGATGGGTCCTGCCTGAAGTTGTATGATGACAATACATCTGCTCCATATACAATTACAACACTTCAGACAGTAGTTGAGACAGCTTCTATCCCACAGAAGTTAGCTCAAGCAGCCGAGTTGATAGCATTGTCAAGTCAAAGGTACTTTATTCGGTTTATAAATAGATATAACCATAAAAGCATATAGCATAAAATTTCATATACATAAAAAAAATTCAAAAAACATTTCTTAAATGAGACATGTTTTCCTTCTGGACAAACTGTTACAAAAAACATCCAAGATAATTGACTTGCGCAATATATAAACATAAAACGTGCTAAAAAACTGTTACAACGGAAAAAATTATATCTAAACTCTTTAGGTCTAACGGGACTGGATGACATGGGTTGTAGTACATTACATGTTAGGCGCAAAATAAAAAATTTCCCTTAGAGTAATGTCCTTAACCATTCAATCCTATGAATCTAAACCCGAAAGTAAGTCAAATCGGTTGGAAGTGGGAATATTATAGCCACTCAATGCGAGGCCTCTACTGCCCCTCGAATAGTTACTCTCTGCGTTTGATCTTAATGGTGGGAAGTATGATGTACTGGGGTAAGTCACGCAGTTCCCAGGTTACAATAGGGCTGTCTCCTATTTGTGCCTGCCAGGCTTGAAGATATGGAACGACATTTTTATTCCTGAAATTTACTAGTACCAAGTCTCCGGCTATATCCTTTGGGAGGGGTCCTAGCCAACCCACCCTTCTAACATTTAATATTCTTCCATCGATGTTTGGTGGCAGGGGCCTATTTTTTGTTAACCAGAACAATACCTTGTTTTTTAGGTCCTGTTGCCTTTCGGCTTTTCCATTTGTCAGTACAGGCACTCCCGAGAGGATGCACACAAATGGGGCGGCCTCCGGTGGTAAATGTATATGGTCGATTTTTCTTGGTATATTGCCTTGGCTAGCAACTGTCCCCTCGTGGAATGTGGGTTCTTTGTTCTGCCCTTCTCTGGAAGCAGAACTCAGTACTATTACCGGTTTTAAGGTTGCCTTCTGGGTGTTTGAAGGTGACGTATCTAGGACGAGTGGTTGATTATGAACAGTGATACTATGTGCAGAAGCTTTAGATGCTGCGGTGGCAGCTAGCGACTGTAATTGCTTTGATCCCAGCATGCTTTGTATGAGTAGTGAGTTTGCCTTAGTCGTTTCCTCTATGCCCGTGAGCCTTTCCCCTAAGCTGTTCATTCTTTCTATCAGCGGGAATATTATAGATTTAACCAGGTGTTCAATCTGGACCAATAGAGTTGCCTGTGGAGAAAGTGGAGGATTTTCCAGTGTTGAATGTGCCTTAGATGCTTTAATGGTGGTGCTAGTAGCCAGGGGGGGGGCGTGAGTATAATTTTTGGTGTTTTGCTGAACTCTCCGTATGTTCAGTTCCATTTCGCTTTCTTTTAACAGAAGGGACCTGAGGGAGCACTATCGGTTGCGTGTTATCTTTAGCTGATAGTAAGAGGGGAGTACCCAGGAGACTATCGTTTGATTGAGAAGATATACTAGACTGGGGACTTGTATTTACTGTAAGGCAGGTAGGGACGCTGATTTGCCCACTTCCCGGTCCCAAAGAAGCGTACGTGGTGTGACACATCTTGTTTAATTCCTCCAAAAGAGAAGAGTTTTGTGCTGTGTCAGCTGACAGTAAAGGAGATAGCTTAATAGATGTAATGTCTGTAGAGAGACATCGTTCTGTTCTCTATATTTCGCGATCAATAGTTGATGTTGCCCTATTTAAGTAATGTTCCAGTGTCCCCTTAAGCGAGTCCCTCTTGGTGATAGTATTTTTGGGAACCCCCTTACAAGTCATGGTGTATCTGGCTTTTATATATTTAGTAGGAGGGCAACAAAAAACACCTGAAATGTTCTTGCTAAACAATATAGAGTCCCTCAAAGAAGGCCCAGACGATAATGTAGATGATCTCCGGTGGTTGCTTTAGTCACTTTACCTTTTTTTGTGGCAAAGCCAAGGGGGGTGGCCCTGTCCGGCCTCCTCTGGCCCCTGAGGGCCACAGAGGGCCCGCCTTTTGCCCGGGTTTTGCCCGGCGTGCCCCTCGCGTCCCGCGAGGCGGGCTTACACTGTTTTTAAGCACCTCCTGGCGCCGTTAGGTGATGCGTGGGCCGCATGGGCTGATGGGAGATGTAGTCCCCAGCCCGCTCTCCACTCGGCGGCCGCGCTAGCATGATGGCAAAGCTAGCGAGGCAGCGGGAGGCAGACAGGAGGCTCCGGTGGCGGGACAGCGTCCAGGAAAGGGTGCTCTGCCAGCAGGAGACAGGCAGCGATCCCGCTAGCAATCCGTGGGCAGGTCAGCAAAGGATAGCATTGACAAGAGCATGTGAGCTTAGTACAGATTTGCTTGTTAATATTTACAGTGATAACTAATATGCCTTTGGGGTGGTTAATAGCTTTGGCCAGCTCTGGAAAGAAAGAGGCTTTCTCACTTCACATGGGATACAAATAGTGCATGGGGAATTAGTACATAATATCCTTACTGCCTTGACCTACACTAAGAAAGTGGCAATTGTTAAAAGTAGAGCACACAAAAAAGTGACCAATAAAATAGGAGCAGGCAATGCCTTTGCGGATGTCACAGCTCAGGAGACCGCAATGCAGCGAAGTACCACATTTATGTATATAGTTAAATCACAGGCTGAACGTTGGCATGATGCCAGGCAAAAAGTGCTGGACATGCAACAATCTGCCTCTGTTAATGAATTAGACAAATGGTCCAAGGAGGGAGCATTGGATGATGAATGATGTAGGAGGAATAAAGAAATGACAACATGGAAGTTACCCTCAGCCTATTTATTATTTGTCTCAGTTGACCGACAGTTTGTCTTCTATTGATCAACAGGTTGGGGAGACTCTTCCAGACAGGTCGCAAAGTGAGGGCCACTGCTTGCGCCCTGGTGACTTTCTGTTTACAAAGTCCTTCCAGAGAGCCAGCTCCCTAGCAGAGAGATGGCGAGGCCCTGAGCAAGTGCTCCTGGCTACCAGGACTACAGTTCGAGTGACGAATCGGATGAACTGGGTCCATGCGACACACTGCCCGAAGGTGTTGCAAGACCTACTGAGCCCAGCTGCGTTTGCAGATCACTGCGATATCCTGGTCACTGAGAAAGGACAAGCTGTGTCACCTGAAGGATCTGAGGAAGTCTTCCCAGTCCACACGATTCCTGGTACATCTCGATATCAGCTGCGACCCAGGAAGAAAGACACTTCGTTGCTGAAAAAGACTGTTTGAGCCACTGTCCTGGGTGGATAAAGCCAGACTACAAAGGGGGGTAGCCTTTTAGTGACTGCTCTTCTCAGCCTCAGTGAAGAAATCAACGTCTGCCCAGGATCTTAGGGCACCATCAGTTTTGATGTTTGTCAATGAAATGAATATGCCTAAGGAGAAGAAACCAATTGCTGCAAGAGTTTGTAGAAAAAGAACAATAATTGTTTCTGGACTCACTTTGGCTGTTGTTATTGTTGCTGCAATAACATGGATTGTAGAGGAAGTAGCTCCAGTTCGAAATCTGCTGACTGCTACTACTCCTGTTCTCACTGAACATTATTACTTTACTCTTCCTTATCGTGAACAAAACCACAGAATGTCAATAACACTTTCAATCAGATGTTGCACCATACACACAATGCTACAAATGTTACCAACTGCTGGGTGTGTGTAATGATGCCAGCTCATCAGAAAAAGGGAGGACCACCTTTCATTCCCTTGCCGTTGCAGAGCCTGGTTTGCATTGTTGTAGGCTTCTCAAGTTGCTAACATTACTTATTTTTTTATTTTTTTTATTTATTGATCCACATTATCACAAAATTACATCACACTTCAAGCATTCATATGTTCATAAAACACTCCCCAAATATAAATACCAGTCTTTCGTTTCCTTAAGCCTTTTGCTGATTATAAACTGAATTCTAAATTAAATATATTATACATTCTAGCTCGCCACATTTCAAAAACAGGGGATTCAGGCTGCAACCAGGAAGCAGCAATACACAGACGAGCAACAGCCATAACGATAAACAATAAATAACTATATTTAAACATACGTTTCCCATTCCCAGCCTCCAAATCCTGCCCAATTCCGAATAGCATCATTGCTGGAGTAATTTTAATGGATACATTAGTAAGACTGGTTAAAAAGTTTTATATGACTAATTTGAAGAGCCAATTTACTACATGAGTAAAAGATATGCAAGCTATTCGCATAGTCACTCCCACACCGAAAACATTTACCATCTTGCCTCCCGCCCAATTTCAACAATTTTGCAGGCATATAATATAAGTTGAAAGCAGTTTTAAAAAATTGGGTTTTAAGATTTGCAGACCGAAGGATTTCTCCAGACATAGCAGTAGCTTTCTCTAATGAGAGTTCATGTTCTCCCAAAATATTAGCCCATTTAAGATTATGCTTCTCCAAATCATCCACCCTAGAGATTAATAGCATTTTATAGAACACCTTAATTTTCTCCTGTCTACTAACAGCTTCAATAAGTTTATGCAATACTAGGGCTATCTTGTTCCAACCCAAAAAAACCTTTACTTGGAGAAACTTAAAAAACTGCGTCCTGGGTAAATTATATTCCCTTGCACAATCCAGAAAAGTGGGATAGAGCCCTCCAACCTCATGAAAATCACCAATTTGAGATATACCCTTACTTCTTCAACTTTTAGCTATGTGGTCCCAAACAATCGGTGGGAGTATCTTAAAGGCATTTGTGGGTGTATAATATGTTTTCCCCTCCAAAGAAAATGTTTTCTGAATAGCTTTCCAGACTTTAAAGACAGCATCTATGACTTTAAAGCGTATCCTCTTATAGTAGCTACCGTCCACTTCTTTAAACAAACTAGTTTTAACTTCCAGCCACCCCTTTCTCTAGAAAGGGTCATAAATCGTCCTGCTGGCCTAGGTTTACCTGGAGCCCAAAGAAATTTCACACAGAGTGCCTGTAAATGTTGTAATTGAGCCAGCGTTACTTCCAAGGGGACCGATCTAAAAAAATACAGAAATTTAGGGAATAAGCTAATTTTTAAAATGTTGCCTCTACCCACAAGTGTAAGATGTAGGCGCCCCCACCTTTCTAAAGATTGTTTAACACTGGTCGTTATAGCGACCTAATTGGCTTTAACCAAATCTTTCATAAATACTCAAATTTTAATCCCTAAATAGGTCACCTCCCTGACAACCCTTAAATCCTCGGGCATAATGTTATTTGTGCATAATATTTGTGTTTTTGTTATATTCAGCTTATAGCCAGATATCTGTCCAATCTCTTGAGCTAAATGTTCCACCTCCAATATAGTTATGGCCAGATCTGCCGTTGTGATAGCTATTTCATCCGCATAAGCGAAGACTGAATAGTGATTCTCCCGCACAACAAATGGTTTAACCAAAGCACTTTTCTCCAACATATTAACAAAAGGGTTAATGTACAGGGCAAATAGCACGGGGAGAAGAAGGGCACCCTTGTCGGGTGTCCCTCTATTAATAATAACTAGTTCCGATAGCATCCCCATTGAACATATCCTAGCTACCGGTGACTTATATAATACTTGTAGAGCCTGAATAAAACCTTGACTGAATCCCGTCCGATACAAGATATCCCTTAGGTACTCCCAGGCTACGCGGTCAAGCAATTTTAACCCCAGATCTCTGAGCAATATCTAATAATGTCACTACTTTATTAACATGTGCCACCGTCCCTAGACCAGGGATAAAGCCATGTTGATGAAGGGAAAATAGCAGTGTAATAACCTTTGCCAACAGTTTTGCCAAAGTTTTGGCATAGATTTTCCCGTCGCAATTGACTAAAGAAATCAGTCTGTAAGATCCCGGAGGTTCTGATGGTTTCCCCTTCTTCTTGAATACCACAATAGTGGCCTCAACCCAACTCTTAGGTGCCTGGCCATTCTGTGCAGCCTGAATGACTTCTAACATCTCATTCTTAATGTCACGAAAAAAAACACCTATAGACCTCCCCTGGTAGTTTGTCCGGTCCAGCAGCTTTAACAATCGCCAAGTTGTTAATAGCCTTCTCTAACTCCTCCATTGTAATAGGCCTTTCTAAAACCTCTGCTTACTCCCACTCCAGTTGAATTGGATCCCCAAAGATGCCTAAATTACTTGCGTAATCCTGTAGTATCTGCTGATTGTATAAATCTGTATAGAATTGATGAAAAATTGCAAGTATCCCTTTAGGGTCATGCGTCATTACTCCTGAGTTATCTCTAAGACCCGCTATTCTCTGAGAAGCTTCGTTCATTCGTAGTCGTAACGCTAAACAGCGACCCATTGCCTCACCATACTCATGGCACTCCTTTTTATAGATTAAATATTTCCGAGAATTTTCCTTATTCCACAGAGTATTAATATTTGCCCGGCACCTTGCCACATTAGTTTCTAGATCTGCTATATCCTTATATTGTGAAATTCTTTGTGTAAGTTGTTCCTCGGCCAGTCTCAATTTAAAATAAAGTTTCTGTAGTTCTAACTTTGCTTGCTTTTGATAATGTATCCCGAAACTCAATACTTCCCCTCTAAAGCAAGCTTTAAACGTATCCCAAAGAACCACTATATGAACAGATTGTCTATTATTCTCGAAAAAGTCTTAAATCCATATCCGCATATGATCTCTAAAACTACTCTCAAGCAATAACTTTCTGCCGAACGTAAAGAGTCTTGGAGTACACCCAACAGAGAAAACAGGAATTGCTAAAACTATTGGTACATGATCCGAGGTAACTCTAAAGAATATATGCATCTGTGCCCCATACGTAATGCTGAAGATATAAAAAAATAATCAAGGCGTACTAATTTTTGATGGGGAAAGGAATAAAATGTGAACCCAGGTAGTGTTGGTTGGAGACTGTCCCACGCATCAAGTAGTCCATGATCCTTTAAGAACTTATTTATTGCTTTGAACACCCTGGGTTTCCGGCCTGTATATCCGCGCAACCCCACCTGTAATTCTTTCTTAATCAAATTTATATTAAAATTTTCCGCATAATATCAACGGCACCGGCCACAATGCTAATTCCATATTTAATTCTACCAACACTAATGGTTCATCGAAATTAGACCCATAGATAGTACACAGTGTACATTTAGCAGTGCCCAAACCACACTCCACAATTACCCACTGTCCCAATTTATCAGCTAAAAAATGACCCGTGGCCTGGATGGTGGGTTTAGCAAAAATTGCTACACCCCGTACCATTGATGCTTGTTGTGAGGCAGCCAGAAGTGCAAACCCTAGGTCAGCCAACATTTTACGTTTCCCCCAAGGAATATGCGTGTCTTTGCCTCTTTAGGACTCATGGTGCTTATGATGACAAGCTTCCAATCACCCAATGCTGTTGTCTGCAAAAACCTAACTCATCTCAGCCATGTAGGGAAAGAAAAAGAATATTCCATAGGCTCCCATAGGCCACATCTATATTACATATGCAAAAGCAGTATCTAATATCCTTTTTAATGGCCATGTAGCCAAAACATGAAAAGAAAAACATGAAATCCTTCCCTCTCATGGCTGAGAATGATGGACATAATAAGAAAGAAAAAAAAAGAAGAGTGGCAAAGTGGTGCATTGTGATGCTTACTACTTGGCAAGTTCTTCCAGATTCTACCAACACAAGCAAGCGAACAAAAAAAAGAAGACAGAAAGAGGACATACCACATCCTCATGAGGTTGGTGTTATCCCAGCCCATCAAATACAGAACAATTTAAAAAATCTTACAGAGTTTTTTAAAACTCTTTTGCATAAACCTCTGTGGAAAGAAATTGTGCCCGATCCTGGAAAATAACTTTAAGTTTAGCTGGGTTCAATAAAAATACTTGCGCCCCTTTAGCTTTAAACAATGGGATGAGCTGCCATAACTGCCAGCGGCACTCTACAGTAAAATGGCAAAAATCAGGCCTGACAAAAAACTCAACATCCTTCCCTGTCCTTTTTTTATCTGGACGGGCTTGCGGAAAGACATCTTTCCGAGCTAAAAAAATATTGAAAGGGATCAAAAGTACTCTAGGCCTATCCGATGTTTGAGCCCCTCTCGGACGAATATTAAATGGAAAACGATGCACTCTTTCTATCTCTCTATTCCAGTCCCATCTAGTTAAGTCAGGAAATGCTTCCGTAAACAAATCAACAATAAAACTTGCGGGGGTCTTGCCCCTCCTGCCCCTCAGAAATCTGTAAAACCCTACGTTTTTTTCTACATGACCTATTCTCTAAATCGGCCAGTTCCACTGAGTGTCCTCCTTCATAGTCCGTAAAGATTCTGTCAGGCCTTTTGAGCCACAAGTTTTGTCTTCGAGATGCGTGCCTCTGCTTCATTAAATCTTGAGGTAAAGTCAGAGCAGGTTTTAGCGATACGCCGTACTGAATTCTGAAGTTTTCGACAAAGGTTCTGGACTCTTTGACTTTCCACTCTAGTTTCCTCCCCATGGGACATTATTGATTGATAAATTAAAGCTAAAGATATATCTTCTGGAGGATAACTGATATCTATGTCCTTCTGTAAGCCACCAGGGGGTTCTCTTTCGGACTCGCTGTTACCAATCTTGTGGTCCAGTCTCTTATGTACCGTGTGAGGACTACATTCAGCAAATTCACCAAAGTCTTCCAAATACGCACTACTTTGGTCACTGCCACCAACCACATTCAACTGGGCTTTAAATATTGCCTTTAAGTTCTCACAAGATGATGTAGACTGATCAGATAGGGACAAATAAACACCAGATTCAGCGTCTTGCAATTGAACATTGCCATTCTTGTCAGTGTCAGTGTTTTCCTCCATGCCAGGGCCCCCTACGATACTAGCCGTGGTCTCGGGTTAATACCAGAAATTTAGTCTGGGGAAGCAGATAAAGCCACGTCCAGGATCGGGTGTTCCCCTATAGGCAAGGATATAGAGGGAGCAGCCAAATCATCTATCTGAGAATGTTGCTCCTTACCCCTCTGATCCTGAAGACAGCCTTCACTATTATGGGAAATTAAAGACGCAGTGGCCGAAGATATAGGGGCTCCATTTTTCCCAGTCATTGCAGCCTAATTAGCCTCCATATTTTCATCAACTGGTTGCCCCCCATTCCTTCTGCCCCCTTAATTTGTAAAGAGCCCAGATTCTTCCCCTTTCTTTTGTCCTTACCCGTGGTAAAGAGCTCTGGAATAATCCGTTTAGATATCATGTCAGTTTTCAGCCCCTTCAAATTTAAATTCTCTTTAGTATTCTTTCAAAAACGAATTACTGCCTTCACCACTGTCTTCACCACTCTGCCGTTTTGCGGAATCCAGCATCGGCGGTGAGCGGTCAGCTTACACGTCTGTGCTCGCGGATGCCATCTTGCCTCCTGACCTAATAATGGCTCCTGTAGAGCCTGGTTTGCATTGTTGTGGGCTTTTGAAGTTGCTAACATTACTTATGCTGATGTAGGAGGACTAAACACTCAATTGAATAGGGTCTGTTACCCTGATGAGGAAGGAGATACACAAGCTAATGGAACTGTATGGGAAATGGAGGAGTATTGTTGCAGAAATTCCTCTGCACACTATGTTTTCCCTAACATTCCAACAACCAAGGGAATAGGACCTCCTCTTATTGCTGTCACTAGAGCTCAAGCGGATCTCTGTGTGAGCAGTATTGGCAGTATACCTGTGGGAAAAAGTGACTGTACTTTAGAATATTACTGGAATGAACAATAGCAGCTTTTTGTCATAACATATGGGCCGATTATGATAGCGGTTTTTCCGCATCCTCCGGGCCGGCGGAAGTATCCGCCGGCCCGGAAGATGCAGAAAAACCGCTGCGGAGACTAAAAGACCCCTCGCCAGATTAGGATGGCTGGGGGGGGTCAGGAAGACCGTCCGCCGCTTTTCCGCCGCGGTCGCCTTCTGACCGTGGCGGAAAAGCTCTAACATGTCTGGCGGTGTCTATCATGCTGTTCCATGCCTTTCCACGTGGCATTTCCGCCGTGGAAAGGCATACAGACTTTTGTTTGGGGGCCCGTTGCGGGCCCCCAGTGGTGAAGGGGGTTAAGGGGTGCACATGGGGGGTACCTATGGTACCCCCTGCCTTTGCGTGCACGAAGCGGCAGGCACTGCGTGGTGCCTGCCGCTTTGTGCATGCAAATGCACTGTTGTCATTTTTTACATTGCGGCGGGTGCTGCTTCAAGCAGCACCCACCGCAATGTAAAAAATACAGGATGTGACCGCCAGGGTGGCAGTCACTTCCTAATTGCCATGGAGGGACCGCCACTGCCCAAGCGGACGGTCCCTCTTACTCAGTGGTGGCGGACGGACGCAAGTCCACCCGCCATCATAATCGACTCCATAATACTTATTTCATTTGCAGGAGTAAAGGTTATTATCATATACCTATTGGTTGGTCAGGTAGCTGCTACATGTCCTTTTTGCTTCCATCTGTGTTTTTGGCACCTGCATCCTACCATAAAGACTATAAACTGTATAATGACATTTCTAAGAGCTGATTCAAGAGGATAATAAATATTAGATAGATCAAACTGATACTGCACTGCAGCAGTATGTTGACTTTAACTTGGGACTATTCTTCTTTGTTGGTGTGGCCTTAACCAGCCGAAAAATCTGACGTTTGACACGTGTTGTAGAGGCTGGAACCAATCAGACAGCAATGGCGCTTGGAAATATCACAGAAGAACTACAGATTGCGAGAATTGTGATGCTCCAAAATAGGATGGTCCTTGATGTCATCCTGGCTGAGCGTGGTGGAGCATGTTGCATCATCGGCAGTAGCTATTGCATTTACATCCTTAACCACTCCCCTTCTGTTTTTGATGCACAAAATAGCCACTGAAATCCATCAGGATTCAGGGACATGGACTTTGACTGGATGGCTATGGAACATGTTTACTGTATGGGCCTGGAAATTACTGTCAGCTCTATGTATATTTGTTGCTATTCTTTTCACTTGTTGCCTATGTATCCAATGCGGCCCGATGCTTTGTTCCCTTTGTGTTTCTACTTGCACCTCGTGTATACCGACTAAAAAAAATGCTAAGAATGTAAATGCCCGATTAGCAAGTGATCAAGAAATACATGAAATTATGCAGAATAATGTCCATGATATTTTTCGTATTCCTTCGAAAGTATAAGAACATGTCTTCAGCATATGCTAAAAGAGCCGTCTGTGGAAATCGAAAATTATTTCTGTTAGCATAAGGTGAAGCCATCTTGTCTGTGGCATCCATTTTGTTAGCTATGTAATTCTTCCATCTTCACTGCTTCTTGCCCTTCTATTCTGCTTGACTCATCAACTTTAGTTAACTCCTTCTGTACTGAGCCAAAGCAAAGCACGTGCTGAGAAAAGGCCTGTAGCTGCTGAATTGCACCTGGTTAAAGATGTAACTGTCGACTATTTGTGGCTGCTGTAAGCAGTTCTGTTCCCCCTCTCACTTTGATGACTAAGTGATTTCTCATCTGCCCATGTCTGGCTGTAACTATTTCTGTGTAGGTCTGTACCTTCTATTTGTATCTACATGCTTACTCTGCAACAAAATCTGTATATAAGCACCAGGGCCTGTGTATTCAATGTACTACCTCCTGGAACACTTGAGGGTATTGTATGGACGTAGTCCCTCTCATGAGTAATTAATAAACTTGTTATTTGAATTACAGCTTCAGTGCCAATCTCTATTTTGTTGGTCTGCGGACCCTTGGACCGGTGTGCCCATTAAAGGGCACATTTCCACAGTATCATAGTCCTTTCTTTTTTATATCAGTATTTTTAGCCATGCTGCACATGAGACACACTACTATACAGCATGGTTACAAATCATTGCCAAATTTGATAATGCCCATGCTGTACATCATGAGCAAAAGGCAATGGCAGAGTCATTAGACTCAAAGGTGAGGCCTTTTAGCTTTGCCAATGCTTATTTGGTCTTGGCACAACACCTCTGTGTTTCTGAGTGAACAATGAAGCTCTCCATGCGTGAAAAATAAAACAGTATGACACTTTGCACAAAATCCTATCAAAATCCTATCACACTATCAATTGTGCCCATATCCATGTCTTAGTGAACACACATTTCGAAGCAGATATCACCTGTTGTAACATACAAGTACATAACATATGTTGTCAAAATAAACATCCATTTGAAAGGAGACAAGGGCTTCTTTGAAGTGTGTATGGCCTAGTAAAACATAGCTACAAATACGAGGGGTTCAATAAAGATATAAAGGAAGAAGAAAAAATAAAAGTTGTACTTCTATCACAGCATGATCAGCGTAAGAACAGCAATCAAGCTGAAGCAATAAGTACTTAGTCAATGCTCCAGCTGAAAGAAGAGGAAGTGAAGCCAGCATGTGTTGGCCAATTTGGCCAATTAGAAGCAGCAAATTATAGTGCCATTGAAACCAACAAATGTTCAGCAATGGGTGTGCTGCAAGCTTCTTTGCTGTATATAATATCTCTTGCAAGCAAGAGTACACACAGTGCATGTGATGTTGCAGGCAAGACCTACAAAGAGAAGTGGAAAGCACAAAAGGGAAACCAACACATATGACAACAGTAAAGTGAAGAAAATCAACAGATTGATGTCAATGTAAAATATTTTTATGAATAAATACATAAAACCAGCAACAGCACAAGATTAGTCAAAATGCATTTAAAATAAGATTTGTCAATATGACTGGCTTCTATCTAAAGTGCCTTATTGCTTCCATTTATGCTGTCACTCCTCCATTCTTACATGCAGTCACTCATCAGCAACCTTGTCTATATATGCTCAGAAATTCAACTTGAAAAAAACTGGAACACAGAAGGCATTTAGGAGTCCTAAAGTTAAGAGTCCTAACTTTACTACTACTAAACTGAGAAAAATCCCAATTTTAAGACTTTTGGTATTTACAGAAGGCATTTAGGAGTCCTAAAGTTAGGACTCCTAACTTCTGTGAATACCGAAATGAGTAAGTGCCTTCTGTGAATACCACAATGAGTAAGTGCCTTCTGTGAATACCAAAATGGTAGTAAGTTTAGGATTTTGTCTTAAGTTAGTTCTGTGAATCGGGCCCTATATTTTTATTTCAATGGAAAGGTTGGAGCTTTCTAAATTCAAATGAGGCCACTCACCATCCATTCTATGTTCTGTTTGATGACTTGCACTGCTCAAATCAAATCAAATGAAAAATACTTTATTTTGACAATCGAGGCAATTAAAGTGCAAAAGTGCCAGGTAGAGTTAAAAGAATGATCGATACCTCAATTTGACAATATTATGTAGATGATTTGTCAAAAAGATCAAATTGTACCGGTTCAATCAATGCAGTTAATGTGAATATTTTCAAATATATTTGGATAAGCAGCTTATGACTTAGTAATATGGACATTGCATAGTTGTATTGCGCTGTTCAGATTACGGTCATGTGGTTAAGATAAAAAATTACAAAATCTTCGAAATGAGACCATGTAAAAGCTAGTTTTTTCTGTTTGCGCTCCATTTTTAAAAATCTGTGATTTTAGTAAAATAAGCTGGGTATCACATATTTCATAGCTTTGTGAAATGTATCTTTCACTCTAAATAAGTTCTCAACTAAGCCGCTGCTTCTTTTAATGTTCTGGATTTTTTCTTCCTAGTTTATCTGTAATGTCTGGAAATTGTAAAATTATGGATAACGCTTGTAGCTGCTCATTATCATTATTTAATAAGTGGCTGACAGCAGATGATAATGTCCTTGACCCCTCATTTATCCACAGATGCCAAAAAAGTCTTCTGCGATCCTCAAGGAGGGTGGGGCATATGCAGAGCAGGTGGTTTATCGATTCCTGAAATAGGCTACATAGTCGACATGTTTAGACTCGGGTTTAGTTGTCCATGGAGGTAGTACGTCTAGTGATGAAAAGGAGCCCATTGAGGAACGCAGGTATGTTTTTTTTGTAAGATGGTAAGAATGGTTCCATAGTGTAGTTTTGGGGACTTTTTCGATCATAGCTGATGAGGACAGGGACAGTGTGTTCTCTTTTAGCAAATGCCCTGTGATAAGATTCAAAGGATTTAATTTGTACTTTTTTGTTCAGAGCTGTTTTAAACTGTGGATGCGGTAGTGTTAGCCCCTTCGGGGCTGATGACGAGCTGGGCTCGTCATGGCGCACACCGGTCGTGCGCTGATGACGAGCCCAGCTCGTCATGAGCCCCACCCTCGGGGGAAGCGCTGGCGCTCCCCCCGAGGGTCTCCGAACGTGCTCGTTTTGCGGGGGGTGGCAGCGGAAGAGTTTCCGCTGCCGCCCCCGCCCCTCCCCATGGGAATCCCTGATGACGCCAGCGCGCACAGCACGCGCTGACATCATCAGGGATTCCCAGCGCTCGGGAAGCCATTTGCTTCCTGAGCGCCGGGGAAGGTGGGTTTTCTGTTTCTGGCGGGGGTTTGGGGCCGCAAAGAGGCAGCAGGGGAGAGGAAAGAGATTTTTCTCCCCCCTGATGTCTCTTTGCAGGGCATTTCTGCCTCACGATCGCGCACAGCGTCGCGATCGTGCGACGGAAATGCTCCCACTAGCACCAGGGATTACAATTTAGTTTATAGGAAGCGACCCCTTGGGCAAGGGTCGCTTCCAGGCGGGGTCTGATTATGTTTTCGTTTTTCTGCCCCCCCTGGGGGCAAATCGGCCCGTTTTTTCGGCCGTTTTGCCCCCAGGGGTGGGGGGGGGCAGAAATTCCCCACTAGCACCAGGGTTGTTTTTTGGTGGCAATATGGCGGCCATTTTTTAATGTTTACGTTTTTCTGTCCCCCCTGGGGGCAAATCGGCTGTTTTTTTTTGCCATTTTGCCCCCAGGGGGGCAGAAAATGCCCACTAGCACCAGGGAATTTGATTTTAGCTTTTAGGAAGCGACCCCTTGGGCAAGGGTCGCTTCCAGGTGGCCTCACAATTAACTTTTTGTTTTTCTGCCCCCCCCGGGGGCAAATCGGCCCGTTTTTTGGCCGTTTTGCCCCCAGGGGGCGCAGAAATTTCCCACTAGCACCAGGGATTTTTGTTGGGGCAATGTGTTTGTTTTGGGAAGCGACCCCTTTTGTTTTTCTGTCCACCCTGGGGGCAAATCGGCCCGTTTTTTTGCCGTTTTGCCCCCAGGGTAGTGGCAGAAAATGCCCACTAGCACCAGGGAATTTAAATTTAGTTTTTAGGAAGCGACCCCTTGGGCAAGGGTCGCTTCCTGGTGGGAAGTAATTATGTTTTTGAATTTCTGCCCCCCCTTGGGGCAAATCGGCCCGTTTTTTTTTATGTTTTTCCTCCTGTTTTTTGGCCCACTAGGCCCTAGGATTTGAGTTTTGTTCCAATGGTGGTTATAATTTTGGTTGTTTTTTACTGTCCGCCTCCCTTGGTGCCGGTTGGTCTTTTTTTGTCCTTACTGCCTTGGCTGGCGGTGTGTGTGGAGTGGTGCTTGGCTGGCGGTGTGTGTGGAGTGGCGCTTGGCTGGTGGTGTGCGTGGAGTGGTACTTGGCTGTCTGTGCACGGAGTGGTGCTTGGCTGGCGGTGTGTGTGGAGTGGCGCTTGGCTTGCAGTGTGCGTGGAGTGGTGTTTGGCTGGCGGTGTGTGTGGAGTGGCGCTTGGCTGGATGGTGTGCGTGCAGTGGTACTTGGCTGTCTGTGCACGGAGTGCTGCTTGGCTGGCGGTGTGTGTGGAGTGGCGCTTGGCTGGATGGTGTGCGTGGAGTGGTACTTGGTTGTCTGTGCACTGGATTGGTGTTTGGCTAGTGGTGTGTGTGGAGTGGTGTTTGGCTGGCGGTGTGTGTGGAGTGGTACTTGGCTGGATGGTGTGCGTGGAGCGGTGCTTGGCTGGCGGTGAGTGGCGCTTGGCTTGCGGTGTGCGTGGAGTGGTGCTTGGCTGGCGGTGTGTGTGGAGTGGTACTTGGCTGTCGGTGTGCGCTGAGTGGTGTTTGGCTGGCGGTGTGGGTGGACTGGTGCTCGGCTGGTGGTGTGTGAGTAGTTACTTTCTGTTGGTCACTACACACACTGCTAGTTGAGTGACACTCTACGCATTCCATCATTTTCTGTAGTTGCTGTGTCAGATATGTGGGCGTGTGAAAGTGATGGGCCCTTGAATGGCGATGGCGGCTGGCGGTGTGAATGTTTTGTATGTGTCACACGTACGAAAGGTGTAGGAATGTCCTTACTGCCCCTGTGTGATGGGGTACTGATAGGAGCAAAAGACCGACTGGCACCAAAGGGGTCAGGCAGTAAAAAAAATTCAAAAAATTAACCAGTGTCTTGATGTTAAACCTCATCTAATCCCAATTGGTCTAAGCCCTATTTGATGGCCCATCTGGGCGAATTTAAATTTGGGGGCAAATTTGTGTGTTGTTTTTTTAATTGTTATTTGTTTGTGAAATGTGGTAGTAATTTTTTTTTCTTCTCTATTTTTGTCTTGTTCCAGGATTTTGCTGTTTGGATTGTTGTAGGTTGGCCTCTGGGTTCCCCCTGGCATGGTGCAGCCGGCATTGCCAGAGTTCACTGGTCTTCCTGGGTGTAGAGTGAATACTGAGAATTTTATGCCAATACATTTTTTTCAGTTGTTTTTTGACGATGTGTTTTTGCAAGAGATTGTTGATCAAACTAATTTGTATGCAGAACAATTTTTGAGGGACAACAGTGCCAGCCTTAAGCCCGATTCTAGAGCAACCCGGTGGACTCCCACAAATGTTGAAGAGATGAAGAAGTTTTTGGGATTAACTTTTTTGATGGGCTTGCTAAGGAAGCCATCAATGTCTTCATATTGGTCCACTAGTCCCTTGATGGCAACAGCTATATTTCCAGCAGTCATAAGTCATGATCGATATATGCTTCTTCTTCGGATGATGCATTTTGTTGATAATGGTTTAGCGTTGCCACGTGATCACCCTGATTGTGACCGTTTGTTTAAAATTCGGCCTGTCCTTGATCACTTTGTTGATCGTTTTTCTGAGATATTTGCCCCTGGTAAAGAAATTGCAGTGGATGAGTCTTTGCTATTGTTCAAGGGCCGCTTGGTTTTTAGGCAATACATTCCTAGTAAGAGGGCACGCTATGGAATCAAACTGTATATGCTGTGTGACAGTGAGACTGGATATGTCTACAATTTCAGGGTATACACTGGTAAGGAGTCCAGCATTAACCCTCCTGGTTGTCCTTCTACTTTTGGAGTGACTGAGAAAATTGTGTGGGAACTAGGTAGAGGATTATTTAACAAAGGCCATC
Organism: Lissotriton helveticus; assembly: GCF_964261635.1. Classification (NCBI taxonomy): domain Eukaryota; kingdom Metazoa; phylum Chordata; class Amphibia; order Caudata; family Salamandridae; genus Lissotriton; species Lissotriton helveticus. The sequence continues at coordinate 1,108,121,562 of NC_136068.1, forward strand.
ATTTATATGTAGATAACTTCTACACTGGTGTGCGGTTGTTCAAGGAGTTGGCCAAAGTGGGCACTGTTGCTTGTGGCACAATGCGCAGTAACCGTAAAGGTTTCCCAAAGGAACTTGTTTGCAAAAGGCTTGTGCGGGGACAGTCTACTGCATTGCGATGTGGGGAGCTTCTAGCTGTGAAGTTTTCAGACAAGAGAGATGTGTACATGCTGACTACTATCCACGATGAAAGTACTGTACCTGTGCCTGTTTGGAGTCAGGGTGCTGAAGTGCGCAAACCTGTGTGCATTTTAGCTTACAATAAGTTCATGGGTGGTGTTGACAGAGTAGATCAAAGGTTGAACCTTATGCTGCTCTTCGAAAGGTTTTCGTTTGGTACAAGAAGTTGGCTATCCATCTGTTCCACTTGGCATCCTTTAATGCTTTTGTTGTATACCAGAAGTCTTGTCCTGAGACGAAGATGCCTTTTGTTAAGTTTCAGGAGTCTATAATAGGCAGCCTTGTACTTGTGAGCAGGCAAGTGTTCCTAGATTTGGAGTGGTGGAGGATGGGGCTAGATTGAAAGTCCGCCACTTTCATGAATACATTTATCCCACTACCGCAAGAGACTTTTCGACTAGAAGATGCAGAGTCTGTTGGCGAAGAGGCGTGCGGAAGGAGTCTCGTATGCACTGTCCTGACTGTCCTTCTAAGCCTGGATTGTGTCTGTCAGCTTGTTTTAAATCGTACCACACGCAAAAGAAGTTTTGGGAGTTTTAATGAGCTGTAAAGTGAATTGCCTGGTCTGCAATCTGTAAAAAATTTTAGTTTGTTTCAAGGATTGGCATTAGTGCAAAGTGTTTAGTTTTAGAATTTGTGTTAGCTGATTTTTAGGTATTTCCATTTGTTTAGTGTTATTTTTAAAAAAAGAATTCTAAATGTGTTTGTGGTGTGTGCAGGCTGGTGCTTGGCTGGCAGTGTGTGTGGAGTTACGCTTGGCTGGATGTTGTGTGTGGAGTGGTACTTGGCTGTCTGTGCACGGAGTGGTGCTTGGCTGGCGGTGTGTGTGAAGTGGTGCTTGGCTGGTGGTGTGCATGGAGGGGTACTTGGCTGTCTATGCACGGAGTGGTGCTTGGCTGGCGGTGTGTGTGGAGTGGCGCTTGGCTGGTGGTGTGTGTGGAGTGGTACTTGGCTGTCTGTGCACGGGTGGTGCTTGGCTGGCGGTGTGTGTGAAGTGGCCTCTGGGTTCCCCCTGGCATGGTGCAGCCGGCATTGCCAGAGTTCACTGGTGTTCCTGGGTGTAGAGTGAATACTGAGAATTTTCTGCCAATACATTTTTTTCAGTTGTTTTTTGCCGATGTGTTTTTGCAAGAGATTGTTGATCAAACTAATTTGTATGCAGAACAATTTTTGAGGGACAACAGTGCCAGCCTTAAGCCCCATTCTAGAGCAACCCGGTGGACTCCCACAAATGTTGAAGAGATTAAGAAGTTTTTGGGATTAACTTTTTTGATGGGCTTGCTAAGGAAGCCATTAATGTCTTCATATTGGTCCACTAGTCCCTTGATGGCAACAGCTATATTTCCAGCAGTCATAAGTCATGATCGATATATGCTTCTTCTTCGGATGATGCATTTTGTTGATAATGGTTTAGCGTTGCCACGTGATCACCCTGATTGTGACCGTTTGTTTAAAATTCGGCCTGTCCTTGATCACTTTGTTGATCGTTTTTCTGAGATCTTTGCCCCTGGTAAAGAAATTGCAGTGGATGAGTCTTTGCTATTGTTCAAGGGCCGCTTGGTTTTTAGGCAATACATTCCTAGTAAGAGGGCACGCTATGGAATCAAACTGTATATGCTGTGTGACAGTGAGACTGGATATGTCTACAATTTCAGGGTATACACTGGTAAGGAGTCCAGCATTAACCCTCCTGGTTGTCCTTCTACTTTTGGAGTGACTGAGAAAATTGTGTGGGAACTAGGTAGAGGATTATTTAACAAAGGCCATCATTTATATGTAGATAACTTCTACACTGGTGTGCGGTTGTTCAAGGAGTTGGCCAAAGTCGGCACTGTTGCTTGTGGCACAATGCGCAGTAACCGTAAAGGTTTCCCAAAGGAACTTGTTTGCAAAAGGCTTGTGCGGGGACAGTCTACTGCATTGCGATGTGGGGAGCTTCTAGCTGTGAAGTTTTCAGACAAGAGAGATGTGTACATGCTGACTACTATCCACGATGAAAGTACTGTACCTGTGCCTGTTTGGAGTCAGGGTGCTGAAGTGCGCAAACCTGTGTGCATTTTAGCTTACAATAAGTTCATGGGTGGTGTTGACAGAGTAGATCAGAGGTTGAACCTTATGCTGCTCTTCGAAAGGTTTTCGTTTGGTACAAGAAGTTGGCTATCCATCTGTTCCACTTGGCATCCTTTAATGCTTTTGTTGTATACCAGAAGTCTTGTCCTGAGACGAAGATGCCTTTTGTTAAGTTTCAGGAGTCTATAATAGGCAGCCTTGTACTTGTGAGCAGGCAAGTGTTCCTAGATTTGGAGTGGTGGAGGATGTGGCTAGATTGAAAGTCCGACACTTTCATGAATATATTCCTCCCACTACCGCAAGAGACTTTTCGACTAGAAGATGCAGAGTCTGTTGGCGAAGAGGCGTGCGGAAGGAGTCTCGTATGTACTGTCCTGACTGTCCTTCTAAGCCTGGATTGTGTCTGTCAGCTTGTTTTAAATCGTACCACACGCAAAAGAAGTTTTGGGAGTTTTAATGAGCTGTAAAGTGAATTGCCTGGTCTGCATTCTGTAAAAACGTTTAGTTTGTTTCAAGGATTGGCATTAGTGCAAAGTGTTTAGTTTTAGAATTTGTGTTAGCTGATTTGTAGGTATTTCCATTTGTTTAGTGTTATTTTGAAAAAATAATTCTAAATGTGTTTGTGGTGTGTGCAGGCTGGGGCTTGGCTGGCGGTGTGTGTGGAGTTGCGCTTGGCTGGATGTTGTGTGTGGAGTGGTACTTGGCTGTCTGTGCACGGAGTGGTGCTTGGCTGGTGGTGTGTGTGAAGTGGTGCTTGGCTGGTGGTGTGCGTGGAGGGGTACTTGGCTGTCTATGCACGGAGTGGTGCTTGGCTGGCGGTGTGTGTGGAGTGGCGCTTGGCTGGTGGTGTGTGTGGAGTGGTACTTGGCTGTCTGTGCACGGAGTGGTGCTTGGCTGGCGGTGTGTGTGGAGTGGCGCTTGGCTGGTGGTGTGCGTGGAGTGATACTTGGCTGTCTGTGCACGGAGTGGTGTTTGGCTGGTGGTGTGTGTGGAGTGGTGTTTGGCTGGCGGTGTGTATGGAGTGGTACTTGGCTGGTGGTGTGTGTGGAGTGGTACTTGACTGTCTGTGCACAGAGTTGTGCTTGGCTGGTGGTGTGTGTGGAGTGGTACTTGGCTGTCTGTGCACGGAGTTGTGCTTGGCTGTCGGTGTGCGCTGAGTGGTGTTTGGCTGGCGGTGTGCATGGTCTGGTGCTTGGATGGTGGTGTGGGTGGACTGGCGCTCGGCTGGCGGTGTGTGAGTAGTTACTTTCTGTTGGTCACTACACACACTGCTAGTTGAGTGACACTCCACGCAGTCCATCATTTTGTGTAGTTGCAGTGTCAGAAATGTGGGCGTGTGAAAGTGATGGGCCCTTGAATGGCGCTGTTTGCTGGTGTGAGTGTTGAAATGTGATGGGTCCGCGGCTGGCGGTGTGAATGTTTTGAATGTGTCACACGTACGAAAGGTGTATGAATGGCCTGTAAAGAGGCTGGTGCCTTGACGTGGCTTTACAGCTCACGAGCTGTGAGTCAGTGGTTCAGTTAATCATACTTTCAATTATACGCAGTGTATTTCATTTTTTGTGAAATTACTTGCGAATACAATTGTATGTACTGAATCATCACTCACCCTCGTGCCAAATCCAACCAGTATGTGTGTGTGCTTGCGGATTAGATGGCTGTGCAGTAATATTTGTTTTTTTTCTCTTTCTGCAGTAGGGTGTACCTTGTCCCTTATTGTGATTGTTGTAATGTGTTGCTTTTCCTTCCAGATAGTGTCAGTGGTCTGGTTTGTATCAGGTATGAAAGGTGCGTGAATGGCCTGTAAAACGGTTGGTGCCTTGTCGTGGCTTTACAGCTCACGAGTTGCGAGTCACTGGTTCGGTTTTTATGCATTTATTTATTGACAGAGCATTTCATTTTTTTGAAATATCATGTTAATAAAATTTTATGTACTGAACCATCACTCGCCCTCGTGCCAAATCCAACCTGTATGTGTGTGTCTTTGAGGAATAGATAGCCGTGCTTGATTCTTTGTCTTTTGAGTAACTCAGATATGGTGTATATTATAGCTATAAATAACTTTCTAAATTTAGATATTATTGTTAATTCATGGTAGTATATGGTCATGTCTTTCTGGTGAATTCTATTGTTGTTTTTTGTCCACAATCTCTTGCAAACTTGAAATTGTCTGTCACAATTTTCATGCGATATTGTCCCCTGAATCGCACGTTCTCCAATTGAAAACTTAATTCATTCAAAACAATTTGGTTTTGCAAGGGATTTCTGTTTAGGAAAACATTGGGGGACCCATGCATGCCATACCTCCCTGGACTCCCCCGGGTGTCTAGTTTTCAGAACTGTTTGGGTTTGGTAGTTTCCAAAGATGCCCGCCAAGCCCCGGGCCACAAACTCAGGTGGTTTTGCTATAGGGCATTGTAAATTCACCACCGTACGATTTGAACCTTTTCCTGTTGCAGCCACTATGCCTACCCACGCAAGTGAGGTACCATTTTTTTCAGAAGACCTGGGGAAACGCTGGGTGGGTGGAAATTTGTTGATCCACGCAGATTCCAGAACTTTCCACCACAGAAATGTGAGGAAAATGTTTTTTTTTGTCAAATTCTTAGCTTTGCAAGGGATTCTGGGTAACAAAACCTGGTGGTAGGCAGTCGAGTCACCCCATCCTGAATTCCCCTGGGTGTCTAGCTTTCAAAAATGTATAGGTTTGCTAGGTTTCCTTAGGTGCTGGCAGAGCTAGGGCTCAAAAACAAAAGGTAGTCTCTTTGTCCAAAAATAGCAAGATTTCACTGGGAAATTGAGGTGCGACCACGTTGCGTTGTGCGCTGTTTCATGTCGCAGCCACTATGCCTACCCACGCAAGTGAGGTGCCATTTTTTTTGGGAGACCTGGGGGAACGCTGGGTGGGTAGAAATTTGTTGATCCACCCATATTCCACAACTTTCCACCACAGAAATGTGAGGAAAATGTGTTTTTTTTTTCAAATTCTTAGCTTTGCAAGTGATTCTGGGTAACAAAACCTGGTGGTAGGCAGTCGAGTCACCCCATCCTAAATTTCCCTGGGTGTCTAGTTTTAAAAAATGTATAGGTTTGCTAGGTTTCCCTAGGTGCTAGCAGAGCTAGGGCTCAAAAACAAAAGGTAGTCTCTTTGTCCAAAAAGGGCAAGATTTCACTGGGAAATTGAGGGCCGACCACGTTGCGTTCTGCGCTGTTTCATGTCAAAGCCACTATGCCTACCCACGCAAGTGAGGTACCATTTTTAGACCTGGGGAAACGCTGGGTGGGTGGAAATTTGTTGATCCACGCAGATTCCAGAACTTTCCACCACAGAAATGTGAGGAAAATGTGTTTTATTCGTCAATTTCTTAGCTTTGCAAGGGATTCTGGGTAACAAAACCTGGTGATAGGCAGTCGAGTCACCCCATCCTGAATTCCCAGGGTGTCTACATTTCAAAAATTTATAGGTTTGCTAGGTTGCCCTAGATGCCGGCAGAGCTAGGGTGCAAAAACTACAGGTAGGCACTTTGCCATAAAAGGGTCAATTTTTAACTTCAAAATTGAGGTGTGACCACGTTGCATTTTGCGCCGTTTCCTGTCGCAGGCACAAGGCCGAAACACACAAGTGAGGTACCGTTTTTATTGGGAGACTTAGGGTAATTCAGATTTGTAAATCAACTGTTATTACCAATTGAGTTTTTATGCATTTCTCCCTTCCCAATGAAAGACATTGTGTAAAAAAAAATCTTTTTAAAAAATGACCAATAATTCTCATGCTAGTATGAGTATAACCAATTTTGAAAATGTGCAATTATATACTGTTTGTAGACTCTATAATTTGTACCCAATTCAGAAATACATAGGTGTCTTTCATACTGATTTTTCCACATATACATTTTCCAAGAATAAGTGCTCTATACCCAGTAAATAAAAAAAAATCATTGCAAGTTGCTGCTCAGTTTTTGGATCTGGGTTCGTCGGGTTCTTGGAGAAACTACAAGTCCTATATATCCCCACAACCAGAAAGGTCTAACAAATGTAATGGTACATTGCTTTCCAAGAGCTGTCAAAATTACAAGAAGTTATAGGTGAAAACGTTGAGACAAAAGGCTGTTTTTTTCAACAAAGTTTCAATTATTCCAATATTTAACTGTTAGTTTATATAAAGAAACCTTCATGGATTTAGACAAATGACCCCTTTTTGAATTCAGGATTATGTCGACTTTTCGAAAATGTATAGCTTTCCAGGATCCCTTATTGCTTTCATACTCATTTCTACCATTAACTGGAAGGTGGTGAAAAGCACTAAAAATAGCAAAAATAGGCTATGTCCCAGAAAAATGCCAAAACTGTGTGAAAAATGTTGGTTCTCTGACAAAAGACTGTCATTCCCTAAAAGCTAAGAAAATGGAGATTTCAGCCCCACAAACCCTTTTTTGATACCATTTGCAGGGAAAAACCCAGAGGCTTTCATTTGCAGCCCGTTTTTCCCATTTTTCTGAAAAAAACAAAAATGTCACTATATTTTGGTTAATTTCTGGGACCCCTCCTAAGGAATCCAAAAACCCTGGGTACCTTTAGAATCCACATGATGTTGGAAGAAAAGGACGCAAAATTGGCGTGGATACCTTATGTGGTCAAAATGTTACAGGGGCCTAAGCGCGCACTACCCCAAATCGCCAAAAAAAGGCTTAGCACAGGAGGGGAAAACGCCTAGCAGCGAAGGGGTTAAGTTCCACAGCTCCACTGAACAGGTTAGCTCCAGTGCTTCAGAGAGGGTATGTGCTCAAACGTTTGGATGGTGTTGGCCATGATACTTCAAGATAAAAGAGATATTTCACTGTTCCTTGCTCGGCTACCCGTGCGGAGTGCAGGTACTTTATTATACAGGACTTCTACATGATCAGTGGTCCCTTACTGCAAGTTCCATCCTAATCTGGGCAGGTGAGGCGCTATGCGGTAATTTAAATAGAGTTATGAAGACCGCGCTCTTGAGTTATCCAACAAGGCCCCCAATTTACCCTGGACAGCCTCTGATCCATATTCCAATGTTGGACCTTGTTTGGCAGAGACTATTTTCAACAATGATTCAAAGGAAGGAATGTTTGTGCTTTCAAAAATTGTTTGAAAGGCGAATTGCAATGCAGCTAATTCTGGTTTTAATGAGTGTAAATGTAATAAGTGACCTCCTTTGTCAACTAGCCAACATACCAAATATTTATATTTATTTGCGATGGTCAGGCAGTGGTTGTTAAGATGCCTGTGGAGTTGTTTTTTATTTTTCTGGCCAAAAATAACTATATTGTTTTTTTAATGGTTGATATGCATCTCATTTGCACAGCAGTGAATGTATAAACGCCTAACCGTCTTTGCAGCACTACCAGTGTTTGGCTTAAGAGGACAACATCATCCACATATAGAAGTGAAGTGATGTGTTGGTTTGCTAATTTCTGTGGATGGCTGATTACTCAATTTAATGTGGGAGCCAGGTCAATCATGTGCAGGTTGAAAAGAGTTGGTGCTAATACGGATCCCTGCATGGCTCCTTGTTCAATGCTTATTTATTCGGAAACCGTAATGTGTTATCCTAGTTTTACTCTAGCCCACGTCTTAGAGTAGTGCACCAGAATACCTTGTAATAAATGGTTTTGGGATTTTCCAAGCTGTAAGTTTGGAGCATGTTAGCTGACGATCAACCTGATCAAAAGCTTCACTATAGTCTATGAAACAGTAGTACAGCTGTTCCTTCTTCTGTATTTGTTTTGCTGCAAGCATCCTTATGGCCACAATTGGGGAGAGGATGTGGCATAACGGCTAGGGCGGTTGACCTAAAATCTGGGGAGCCAGGTTTGAGTCTGGGCAAGGACGCGCACCATCCTGTGATTCTGGACAAATCACTTAATCTCCCCATGCCTAAAAAAAATTAATGTGTCCTCATATAACGCAACTGCTGCTCATGTAAAGCGCTCTAATACCAGATACCTTTAGGTCAAGTTATTGCTATATAAAACTCTGTGGAAAAAAAAGTTGCCTATAGTGCCGCACACTGTTCTGAAGCTGGTTTGGTTAAATTGGAGCAGGTTGTTTGTCATTGCCCAATCTTGCAAGTCCTCCGACAGTAGCGATGCAAAATATTTTGCCTCAATATCCAACAGTGAGATATGTTGATAGCTGTCTGGGAGTGAGATGGGGTCTTTTATGTAAATAGGGTGTAGTATTGAGCCTTGCCAGGATTTTGGAACGATTTTACTACATCCCTTAAGTAGGTTTTCCAATACACCTGACCATTAATTGATGTCATATTTGTAGACTGATGCTGGGATGCCATTGAGACCTGGGGCACTGTCTGCTCTACTTTTTGAATTAATGTTGCTATTGTGATGACTTTGAAAGTTGTCGCATATTGGTGACGTTTTGCATCAATTGGCATTAAGTTCAGCTGTGCTTAAATTTGTTTACTGGAGACTGAGAATTGATTGGGCATTTTGGATGTGGATTTATACTGCGCCGACAAATAAATCCGAGGGTACAACTTAATTTGTAGCCTCTAATTTAAATTTCCATCACATTTGCATAATATTTTAAAATTTTAAATTTTACATTTTGGGATTAAAGGGCCACTTTTTTGTAATGAGAGCACGGACCTTTATGTAGGTGGGATTTGACAAAAAGTATTGTTTTAGTTCTCATTTTTGTATGGTGTGCCTGTTTTGCTCATTTATATTTATGGAATCAATGTTTTTGTGCTTTTGTCTTTACAATATCATCTGTAAAATGAGAGTGTGAATCCACATAACTGTGTTCGAAACGGTATACAGTTAAAATATCGAGTTAAAAATATAGAATTGCATTAATATCGAGTTAAAAATATAGAATGGACTAAATATCGAATGGACAGAATATAGACAACAAGAATATCGAATATAATGGACAAAATATGAAATGGTCAGAATATAGACAACAAAAATATCGAATTTGAGGTAAGTTAGTTAATATCGATTTACATACATATAGAAAGTCAAAATATCGAAGTATATAATATAGATGGTAAATATATCGATGTTTTAATAATATCGAATTTTTTAAATTGTTTTTTATGTTATTATATGTGTGAAGTGTATATTTATTTTATAATTTATTTTAAGTAAATAATGTTATGGTATTTAATGTTTGCGTAATTTAATTCGGTAGCGGGTTGTGGGTTCATAGGGGAATAGGGTGAGAAGTAATTCAATTATAATTGATTAAAAGTTTTAATGTATTTATTGGTACTTATCTTGAATTCATTGTTAATTAATTTTTAATTGGTAATTAATTAAATTATAATTGGTAAGTAATTTTTATTAATTGATTAATTGATAAATATGTTAATTTTATTAATGTATTTACTGTATCAGGTTGTCGGTTTATAGGGGAATAGGGTGGGAAGTAATTTAACTGTAATTAAATACATGTTTTAATTTATTTATTGGTATTTATTTTTAATTAATTGTTAACTATTTTTCAATTGCTAATTAATTAATTGTAAATTCGTAATTTATTTGATTTAATAGGTAATGATTTCTAATAAATATTTCTTATTTGTATTTTTAATTGATTAATTATTATATTATATTAAATTGGTAATTATTTTTAATTAATTTGTAATTGGTATTAATATTTAATTTTTTTAAATTATTATATGAAGTATTTACTTTCCCTACTGTTGCACTCACTGGAGTGGGAATAGTAATTTTTACCCCTACGCTATACAACGCTTTCCCTACTGTTGCACTCTCTGGAGTGGGAATAGTAATTTTTACCCCTACGCTATCCAACGCTTTCCCTACTGTTGCACTCTCTGGACTAGGAATAGTAATTTTTACCCCTAGGCTATCCAACGCTTTCCCTACTGTTGCAGTCTCTGGAGTGGGAATAGTAATTTTTACTCCTACGCTATCCAACGCTTTCCCTACTGTTGCACTCATTGGAGTGGGAATAGTCATTTTTACCTCTACGCTATCCAATGCTTTTCCTACTGTTGCACTCATTGGAGTGGGAATAGTCATTTTTACCTCTACGCTATCCAATGCTTTTCCTACTGTTGCACTCTTTGGAGTGAGAAAAGTAATTTTTACCCTCCCGCTATCCAACGCTTTCCCTACTGTTGCACTCTCTGCAGTGGGAATAGTAATTTTTACCCCTACGCTATCCAACGCTTTCCCTTCTGTTCCACTCTCTGGAGTGGGAATAGTATTTTTTACCCCTACGCTATCCAATGCTTTCCCTACTGTTGCACTCTCTGGAGTGGGAATAGTAATTTTTACCCTCCCGCTATCCAACGCTTTCCCTACTGTTGCACTCACTGGAGTGGGAATAGTAATTTTTACCCTCCCGCTATCCAACGCTTTCCCTACTGTCGCACTCTCTGGAGTGGGAATAGTAATTTTTACCCCTACGCTATCCAAAGCTTTCCCTACTGTTGCACTCTCCGGAGTGGGAATAGTAATTTTTACCCCTACGCTATCCAATGCTTTCCCTACTGTTGCACTCTCTGGAGTGGGAATAGTAATTTTTACCCTCCCGCTATCCAACACTTTCCCTACTGTTGCACTCTCTGGAGTGGGAATAGTCATTTCTACCCCTACGCTATCCAACGCTTTCACTACTGTTGCACTCTCTGGAGTGGGAATAGTAATTTTTACCCCTACACTATCCAATGCTTTCCCTACTGTTGCATTCTCTGGAGTCTGAATAGTAATTTTTACCCTCCCGCTATCCAACGCTTGCCCTACTGTTGCACTCACTGGAGTGGGACTAGTAATGTTTACCCCTACTATATCCAACGCTTTCTCTACTGTTGCAGTCATTGGAGTGGTAATAGTAAATTTTACCCTTTCCGCTATCCTACGGTAAAAATATTCTGTCATTGATGAAGAACACTGAGGGCCTTATTACGAGTACGGAGGTCCATAGGAATGGCATATTTGAAGTGGCGGTCCGATACCCTGCGGACCTGCCCACAGTGTTACGAGTGTGGTGCTCAAACTGCCACAGAACTGCTGCATCAGCCTGGGATCCAGGATCCCACTGCAGTGGTGCAGAGGTCAGGAGCTGGATTATACTGGCAGTATCACTGCAGCACCGCCCAGCTTATTCTGAGTTACCTGTTTCCTGCCCTTTTCATGGCAGTGAGCCCACCATAGAAAGGGTGGCAGAGAGGCAACTGAGGGAGCCCTAACAGGGCCCCTTGCTGCTCCTGGGTCTCGGAGTGCATGCAGGGGGGAACATGTTGTGCCACCCTGGAATTTCACCGCTGATCCTGCGCATGCATGCCACACTGTGCAGGAACATGCTGTAGGCGTTGTCATGGCAGCAGGCTGCATGTTAGGCTCTACTATGAGCCTAGCAGCCCACCACTGTGAGACCACTGCCTACCCGGCCATTGATTAAACTTCTAATCCATTGGGTGGATATACCACAGCTTTGGTGGTCCTCCTGCAAATTGCATTGTGGCAGCACCACAGGAAGACCGCCAAGTCATAATGAGGCCCCTAGACCAAACTTTAAAAAAAATTATTTTTCCAAATACAAACTCTCAAATTGAGAGTTTGTTTTTAGAAAAGTAAAAACTAATGTCCGCAACACAATGTGGGTTTTTTCCCATAGTGTTGTGGTCATTTTTCTTTTTACTGTCAGTCACTAGCAAGATATTCCTGGTGGTGACAGACAGTTAAATAAAAGAAATCTGATCACCTACTCTATATAAGTCAGACAGTCTATCCTCTTCTCTCTGATGGCCTATACTCCCTCGGGCCTGCTAAGGAAGCTTTACGCTGATGATGTAAATTTTACTTCCTCTACATAAATGTAAACTTGACAGTCTGCCCAACGCAAAATTGGGTGGGCGGACTTAGAGTTTGTTGCACAGGGTATGTTGCAAATTCTAATTTCAGCCCTAAATCTTTGACCATCTGTTTTATGAGAGTCCCAGACTCACAAAAACAAGTCAAAATTTACTCCAAATGACATTACTGCCAAAAATGCAATTGTTCTAAACCTGTAGTACAGGGACCCCAGGGGGTCACTTACTCCTACTCAGGGGGTTCACGGCTGCTTAGAAAATTAAATAATATTAACAGATTAATAAAATGTATAGAAATAAAGATGAAAAGAGGAAGCTAAAAACTATGTTGGTATCCTCAATGATGGGTGGCGTCTGATGAATTTAGAAAAGATCCATTAAAAAGTTTATTTTTTTTAAATGTTTGTTATTGAATTATATAAAATATTTAATCATTTAGGTATTTGTTTGATGGATGTGTTATACCTTTGTTGCTTCTGTCATCCTCGAGCAGGCATGAGAATCTGGACTGTCATTATAGATTTAGTTTAGTTCCAGATTATCTGCATTCCGAGGAAGGCGGTTGCTGAGGCAGGATGACTACAACTTGTTCTGTGTACCTCAACTCCACAATAAATCTAATTTAATCTTCCATACTTCGCACTCTGGAGTCCTGTATCTACAATATTTTGGCAACGATCCTGTTCTCTCACCTCGTTCTTCATCTACGATCCTGCTGCTCCCGATTTCTCCTTTCCTGCTTTTGAGATTCCTGAGCTTCGTTTCTTCATTTTGTCTTGGACTCTTTGCTGATAAACCTCAACCAAGGTACTGTTGTTCCATTTTAATTTTTTTTATTATTTCCTCGTTTTGCAAACGTTTTGGCAACCTTTTCAAGCGCATTCCATAAGTCGCGAGACGCACTCTGATGTGCGCGCGCAGGCATTAAGTTGCGTTGCTAAGCACTCATTGACCGAGCTGCAAGCGTCTTTTCGTCATTACGTTCATGACGCTTGGCGGCCATTTTAAACTTTGTTTTTGCCAACCACGTATCGCAGTTACACGGAGCCACGTACTTTATTACATCATTAGGCTCCTGACGTTTGATGGCCATTTATTTCATCGTTTCATGCTGTTGCCAACCAGATTGCCAAGTACGTCTTTACGAAGCGCCCTTTTCTTGGATATTTGAATTTTGTTTCGTTTACTCCTACGTTTCTCACTACTGACTGCCTACTTGTAATATTTTCATTGCAATATCTCCTGCCTCAGCCTAATTCCGCGCAAATTAATATTTATATCATTTGTTTTTGCATACAAGACATTTATATACTTACATATATTATTTCATGGCTACTGCAGCTAATTCAACTATTGCACCGCCACCTCCAGTTTTTAATAGATGGAGATAACTTAGATTTCCAGCTTCAAGAAAGAAAGACATTTTGTTAAACTCCCTTGGGAAAAGAGGCCAACATGCTTTTACATTTTTGCCAGAACTTGTAGGTGCTGATGGTCAACCTGTGGATAATCCTTATAATTAAGCTAAACAAAGGCTTGAAAAGTATTTTGGAAAACAAGGTAACATTGTGATGCAGAGACATAAATTCTACACTGTTCCGCAAAAAGAGACTGTTGATCAAATGGTAACTCGCTTAAGGGAACTTTTGTTAAAATGTGATTTTGGTGTTATGATAGATCAACTTATCAGAGACCAGTTGATTGTTCAGTGCAAAAACAAGAGGATGCAACAAAAACTTTGGGCAGCCAAGAATCCGACTTTAATGGACGCCATTGCTAACGCCAAGGTTGTGGAAGAATCGGATAAATGTATGGAGGAGATGCGTACCCTAGAGATGAAAAAAGAAGATTCAATCAATATTGTCAACAAGTTTGAAAAAGATTCTTCTTCTACTGATGTTAGGTCTAAATTTTCTACGTTTGGACCTAAACCTAAAGGTTTTGTCCCTGAGGGGAAGAATACATTTGTTGGTTGCTTTCGCTGCGGGAGCATGTCTCATGGAGCGGATTTTTTAGGCTGTTTTGCTCGAGATAAGACGTGCAGGAAATGTGGGAAAAAGGGGCATATCAGCAAAGCTTGTAAAAGTCCTCTGTCAATAGGGTTGCGTATGTTGAAGATGATGTTATTCCCCATTATATGGCTTTATGTATAAAAGATTGTTCTTGTGGTGGTCGTCAAAGACCTAAAGCTGTCTTTGTTTTGAATGGGGTTTCTGTAACACTCTTAGTTGACCCCGTATCTATGTTCACCATCATTCCTTTCCATTTATTCAAAGAATGTTGGCCCCATATAGTATTATCTGAAAGTGATATCACCCCAAAGGGTTATGGAGGTGAAGTTATTAATATAAAGGGTGTTATGGATACCTCTTTCGAATTCAAGGGCAGATTTTCATCCGGAAAAGTGTATATTTCTGATGATGGTCCAGCTATTCTGGGTTGGACACAACATGACTTGCATATTATTCTGGATCCTAGATCTGCAGATAAGGTTCTTGTTATTGATAATTTTCCAAATGTTGATGCTATTCTTACTAAGTACAATGATGTTTTTCGCTCCAGTTTGGGAAAATTGGAGGGATATGTACATGAGATTAAATTAAGAAGAATGTTTCTCCTGTAAAACATACTCTTAGGAGGATTCCCATTGCTATACGGAAAGAAGTCAAGGAGATGCTTGATGATATGCAGAAACAAGATATAATAGAGCCAGTAGAAGCCTCTGAGAGGCTTTCTCCTGTGGTTGTCACTCAAAAGAAGGATGGAAAACTTCATTTTTGTGTGGACCTTAGGTCTCTCAACCAAAATATTATTGTAGATAAGTTTTCCCTTCCCAATATCTCAGAGATGGTACTCTTGATGGACAAGGCAAAATGTTATAGTAAACTTGATCTTAGATCTGCCTACCATCAGGTAGTATTACACCCTGACTCTAGGAAACTTACTGCGTTTTCAACTATTGAAGGAGTATTTCAATTTAAAAGATTGTCATTTGGACTGGCCTCAGCGGCCAGCGTATTCCAACGCATGACGCATTCTTTACTAAAACATTTAAAGCACGTTCACTATTTTCAAGATGATGTATTAATTACTGGTATAGATGAGTCTGAACATAATGCTAATTTGGCCAAAGTGCTACATATTTTTTCGAATGCTGGTCTTACCTTAAGAAAAGATAAATGTCAATTTTTATTGACAGAAATTGATTATTTGGGTTACACCATTTCTCAATCTCGTGTTAAGCCAAAAGAAGACTTATTGAAAGCCATTAGATGTGCTCCTATTCCCTCAAATAGGAATCAATTAAAATTCTTTTTAGGATTAGTAGAGTATTACTCTAAATTTGTATTGAATGTTGCGCATAAAACTGAAGCTTTGCGATTGTTGCTTAGGAAAGGGGTACAATTTGTTTGGCAATCTCAACAATCTGCAGCTTTTGAAAAAATTAAACGAGATTGTTAATGCAGGTATTCTTACTACTTTTGAACCAGGTAAAGACACTTTTGTAACTGTTGATGCTAGTGCCCATGGTATTGGTGCCATTTTATCGCAAAAAAAAATGGCACGGAAAAAACGGTTGCTTTCGCTTCACGTACTCTTAGTCCATCAGAACGCAACTATGCGGTGATTGAGCGTGAGGGGTTAGCTGCTCTTTGGAGAGTTTCGCATTTTCGCACTTATGTGTGGGGCACGCAATTTTCATTAAAGACCGATCACAAACCACTCATCATGATTTTATCACCAGGAGGAGCTAGTAATGGTTCTCCTCGCTTGATGAGATTTGCTGCCAAATTGCATACCTATAATTTGGAACATATTTCTGGGTGGAAAAATATACAAGCGGATTGCTTATCTCGTTTACCTATTCAGTCAGAAAATTGTGATGAGTTTGAAGATGAAAATGTGTGTTCAGTGGCTAGCTTTGACGATGTTTGTTCAGGTGGTTTCAATTCTATTTCTAAAGATGAGTGGCATCAGGCAGTGATTGAGGACCAAGATTTTGTTGACTTAGTGCTATACGCCTTAGTTGGAAACGTGAGGGTGAAGTGAAGCCTTCTCTACGTAATTTTGTCAAATTGCAAGAGGAACTTAGCCTTGGTTGTTCTAATGACTTGGTGATGAGAGGTGAAAGATTCATACCTCCTAATTCTCTTAAAAAAACGTTTTCTTCTGGTGCATGAGTGTCATCTTGGCCAGAGTATGACCAGTAAACGGCTTAAAGTAAACTTTTGGTGGCCAGGAATGGATGATGATGTTAGAAGGTGGGTTGAGAACTGTTCTCTATGCAAAGAGAGTGAAAAGAGGTTGAAAATTGATTCACATTCTCAGGGTTCCATTATGTGTGATAAGGACTTACCTTGGGATAAGGTCTGTTTGGATTTTATTGGTCCTATGGATTATTTATCTGAGGATTGTCGTTTTGCTATGGTTTTGGTGGATGTTTGTTCTCGTTGGATGTGTGTTGAATTCATGAAGAATATTACCACTGAAAGTGTTATTAGACAACTCAGATCTATTTTTTTGAAAGAGAGTTTTCCACGTATTTTACTGACGGATAATTGTACCCAATTAACTTAATTGTCTCTGCGTACGTTTTTATCTAATCATGGGATCAAACATATGTGTACTTCCTTGTATAATCCGCAAGGTAATGGTGTTGTGGAGCGTATGAATAGGAGTGTACCATTCAAATGTATGTGTAAGGTCAACGTGATGTTCGAAGTGCTGTGGAAGAGTTAGTTTGGTCATATAATACCACTATTCATAGTGTCACCAATGCCATTCCTTTTGAGCTCATGCGTGGTAGGGTTCAACAAAAAGTTGTTCCACAATGGTTATTTGAGGGAAAAATGCCTTTAAATGCCACTACTTTTTCAGGTAAGATGGGAAAAATGCCTTTAAATGCCAGTACTTTAAGTGGTAAGATGGGGAGAGCAGAAGTGAGAGATTGTGTCAAAATCAAATTAGGCAGAAAGGAACATGGTGTAAATAAGTTTTCTGAACCTTATAGTGTCAAGGAAGTTCACAAGTGGCATGTAGTCTTGGAAAATGGGCAGAATTGGAACTTCAGAAGGATTGCCTTGTATTCTAAGAGAGGTAATGCCACAGATTCTGGTTGTGATGCTTCAAAGAAAGAAATCCTCAGTAAAGCATTTCAGGGAGGTAAACGGATGAATTCTATACGTCAATGTCGTATGCCAAAGAAATATGATGAATTTATGATGTATTAATTGTTTTATTCATGTAGGAAAAGTAAGTATTGATGACACCCTTAACCTATAGAATGGTATTGTATAAAATAAGTATTGTTGACATCCTTAGTTTATAGATTGTATTTTTATATTGTTTGTGCACATTGTATGGTATTTCTGTGTCAACATTTAATTATTTATTCTTTTTCTTTTGTTGTGAGAAAAGTTTAATTATTCTTTTGTTCATTATAAGAAAAGAAGATATGTTATACCTTTGTTGCTTCTGTCATGCTCGAGAAGGCATGAGAATCTGGACTGTCATTATAGAATTAGTTTAGTTCCAGATTCTCTGCATTCCGAGGAAGGCGGTTGCTGAGGCAGGATGACTACAACTTGTTCTGTGTACCTCAACTCTACAATAAATCTAATTTAATCTTACATCCTTCGCACTCTGGAGTCGTGTATCTACAATAGAATGCTTGTTTCTTTATTATTGTGTATTGTTTTGCAGATTCCAGTAATGATTTAATGGGAGTCCACAGAAGTAAAAAGTTTAAGAATTTTGTAATAGAGTGTTACTTTAAGATACAAATATTTAAACATATTTACATCTGTCACCTTTCACCCGTAAAGTAATTCCAGGGTTACACTGGGGCAGGATATAGGCCCAGGCACCAAAATTAGCCCCCATTAAGATGGCGGGCGGACTTTGCCCGCCTGCCACTCTTGCGGAAAATAGGACTACCCGCCTTAAGGGCGGGGGTCCCGAGGTTTGCATTAGGATGCACCCACCACAGTGGTGGGCGCATCCCTCATTTCTAACACTGTGGCGGGCGGTGCTCACTGCACTGCCCGCCACAATGTCAGAAATGCATGCATGCATTTGCACACACGAAGCAGCAGGCACCACGCGGTGGCAGCTGCTTCGTGTATGCAAATGTTGGGGGTACCACAGGTACCCCCCTATGTGCAACCCCTACACCTCCTTCACTCTGGGGGCCCACAGGGGGCCCCCAGAGTGAAGACCGCATGACTTTCCGTGACGGTATCGCCGCCACGGAAAGGCATCTGATTTGGCCCATCGTAATATGGCTGGCAGTGTCTATTAGACACCGCCACCATATTAATCCTTTTCTGCCCCGGCCGCAAGGCAACCGGGGCGGAAAAGCGGCGGACCATCCGCCGCGGTTTCCCCGCCATACTAATATGGCGGGGGAGAATTCGCTTGTGGATGTTGGGCGGATTGCCCCCGCCAGGCCGGCGGTGGATACTGCCAGCCTGGCGGGGGCAATCCGCCCGACATCCTAATGGGCCCCTAAAAGTGGACTCCATAAGTGAATCAGACAGGCAAGAAAGTGACCCACGTTTGCAAATCATGCAGTCTTGAAGTTTTGCAAAGCGTGGGAGACCATGCATTTGTGCTTGCTGCAGGAAAGGTGTTTTGAAATATGTTGGAAACCAACATTAAAACTTGCCCACCAGACCATGAAACAGACCCGCAAACAGCCAAAAAGAAACTGACTGACAGACTGACCTGTGTCAATCCAGCCATTTTCTGCACTGCCAACAGCAGTGGCTGTTGGTATCTTTTGACGGGGGGTTATGGGTTTAAGAAAAACACTTACCTGATCCTGAGGGACAACATCCTTCTTTCTCTGACTTCTTCTGCTGGGACTGTAGTGCAGGCCCCAGCAAACTCCTTCAACTAATCCTGGCCTGCTCATCTGCTGTTAACAAGCATGTGAGATTTGCCCTGATTGGTGGAAGCGGCCTCTCTCAGCACTTCTGAGGACATTGGATGCCTGTATTTGCTCTCAACCTAGCTGTATTAAGACTGCTGTGTTGAGAGGTTTAAAGTGCGCTTGTCTGGCTGGCCGTCGGCCCATCGCAAAACAGCTGGCCAACAAGCCATGCGCACTTTGGACAAATTCAATGGCAGCCCTCTGCCCACCACTCCTACCTGTTGTCACACAACAGGCCCCGCCCCGTCCTAATGAATTACCATTTTATTTTTCATCTCTGGGGCTTTAGGGGGCACATAAGTGGGGCGACGCTCCTCTTCTCCAATGGAGGAGCCACCCCTGGCTCAGTCCTAAAGGGCAGTCCAACCCTGAGTAGTAACACATTTGTATCATTATGACTGGACTACTACAAGGCATCAATAAACTCAAGCCGGCGAACAAAAACCTCAAATGTTGCAGGTCAGATTAATGAAGCACGATCCTTACTGAAATTCAGCTGCTCATTTAAGATCTCTCTAGCTTAGCATTTCCACATTGATTGCTGGTGTTTCAGTGTATAAAAATGAAATCCCAATGTCTTGTTCATAAATCAATCTGTAGTGGTAATATGACTCCCCTTATCCATACTTGTCAAGATCTGTCAGCCTGCCTGCAAGGTATGGCCTGCTCTGCTCGGATATTTAATTGTGTTGCCATACATGGAGGAGAAAGTGAGGAGCTGGGTTTCTTCAATCTTTGAGGTAAAGCTTTGGCACTCTGTCCCAGCCAAACTTTGCTCAGAATAAAATGTATTCAAATTTGAGTGAGGTCTAAAAACTTGTTGCACTTTCAAATTGCTGCTTTTTTCATTATTTGCTCAATATATAGTGATTTTTTTCAGCGACAAAATGGCAGCAGGTGTACCTAGTGCCAAGTGAGCAATCCAAATACAAATAAGCCAAGAATGACAGAACCTCACATGATTCACAATAAAGTCAAAGCAAATAATCATGTAGGTCTTTATTTTTTTGTTTTTATTTTTTATTTTTTATTGTTCAGTTCATAACACAAATAAAACATATACGTATCATAGATAAACCAACATATTAAACAGTGTTATACAAAGAGAATACAGAAAGAGAAGAAGAAAAAAGAAGAAAAAAAGGGACAAAAAGAAACAAAAGAAGATCAAACCATTGCAAAAACATGCGGTTAACCAATGATGCACTGAATCAATCTAGGCAGAGACAGAAACACTAATCAGGACATTCACTTTCCATATGATATATCATAGACTGCCAAATCTGGATCCCTAGTTGCTTTTTCTTCATTGAGTTGAAACGATAGAGATTAATTTCTAAATGAAATACATTATAAAACGTGGCGCGCCACATTTCATATGAAGGTGCCTCGGGCTTCAACCACATAGAGGCGATGCATAATCGGGCGACTGACATGGCCATAAAAAAAAGGAACCTATATGGATAGTACAGTGCCAAAGTATCTCTATCTTTACACTATCCAAGCAGCATTAACTCTCTAGATATCACCAAGTTGATATTTGTAATATTAGAAAGAAATTGAGCAATGGACAGGAAAAACGGTTCCAAAACGCTACAGCCCAAAAATATATGTACAATATCAGCCGCGTCAGATCGGCACCTAAAACAATGACCATTATGCACATCTCCCCACTTCATCATTTTTGTCGGTGTATGGTATAAATTAAACAAAGTTTTGTAATGTTGAGCCCGTAGATTAGCGGTCACGGTAGCTTTAGTAGCCATATCAATGGAGTCTTGAATAAGCTACCGGGAGGATCCGCTGTGGTGAAGGCGCGGATACGCGAGAACGAGATTGAGGAGCGCGGAGTGAGCAGCGAGGAGGAGGGGCCGATCGGCGTTGTACTGGTCCGGTCCAGGAGAGACTGCGGAAATCACAGAAGCACGCTGTTGGAGACGCGGTGGAGTACGCTTGCTGAGTGCTGACCCCCCGGATTGGGTCTCTGTTTCAAGACCTCCGTGCTATTAGGGCCTGATGCGGCGAATGAGGGGAGACGCAAGAGATGTGGCGTGAGCGGCGAGGAGGTGCCGTTTCGATTTAGCGCCACACCGGTCTGGAGAGATCGTGGAGACCGGTGAGTACACCACTGGGAGGTGTGGAAAAGTACGCTTGACGAACGCGGACCCTTTGAACGCTTTCAAGCTTGCAGGGAATATTCCGGGAATCTTTAGAAAATCATTGATATTTATCGTCGTGTAGCTCAGCTGGCTGGTTGGACGGACGAGTCTTTTTGAGCTGGTTTAAAGTAAAAGTAAGAACTGCTAAGTGCATTAATTGTTTATTATTGCTTACTGTATTCAGCACTTCATAGCCTACAGACTTCAAATTACAGTTCTAGTCAACTCTGCAAGCCCTATTCAAATTCGTGAAGAGAAACAGTAATAAGGTATATTGACTGCAGGTATTAGACTGAGCAGTATTGGCTATGGGACCAAAGACGGCACGTGGTGGGAAAACAAGAGCTACGGGAGATAGTCAGGTTGGCACTTGAGCTGCTCTCACCGCTAAACTATCCCAAAACGTAAGTGATAGGGAACCAAGTAGTAGAGACACTGAGGTTGTTAAACAGGCTACCACCAAGATTCCGCAAAAGTTTCAGCGTGCTACTGGGAAAAAGGCTATGATTCCAGTTGTTGGACTTGTTGATATCAATATTATTGATGAAGATAATACTGGGGTGGGAGTACCAGATGGCTCCCTCGGCCAGATACAGGCATCTCAGCTACCACAAGTTGCGGAAGGGGATGAACTTAACTTAGCGAATGAGGCAGGTGTGGTCAATACTGTCGGTAGTGAAGATGTAACGGATCCCATTAGTAGTAAAGATAGTGAATTGTATTCCCTCTCTGAGCAGTCAGATGGGACTGAACTTGATGTCGATCTGGACGACGACCTTGTAACCTATGATGAAGCTTCAGGAGACACCACTCCTACCCTGCAGGATACCGCACAAAGTGGTGAAAGCCCTGGCACTGCTATAGTTAATTTAGATACTGTTCGGAAAAGAGATGCTGTTAGAGATGTGTCTCCTGCTTCAGAATTAACAGATTGAGATCTTACAGGTGGTGAACACCTCTTGGAGAGATTAGATTTATCTGATCAGGCCAGTGTGAGTCTAGGTGTTGAGACAACTAGCCATGTTTTACTTGAGGAAATTTATAGGTCCATTTCGGAGCATCGGCTTGAGGCTCGTGCAGAGCATCTAAAAACTCACATTGCATGCAGAAAGCTGCAGAACACGGTTCGCGGTTTGGCTAAGACATGTAACGACTTCACTGATAGAATGACAGAGGCCGAAGGTCGTATCTCTGCATTGGAATATCAAATGGCAATCCAAAAGGAAGAAGTCGCTGATATAAAGGCACATAAGGATGATGACGTGCACGACAAGCTTACCGATATGGAGAATCGACTACGGCGCAATAATCTGCGTATTCTTCGAATCCCAGAAGGCCTAGAGGGGCAAGATGTTCACAAATTTGTGATTGAGCTTTTTGAGGAGGCATTTCCTGAGGTGAAAGAGAGGAATGGGGCCCTGGAAATTCAACGTGCGCACCGATTTCCATTTCGTCAGCGACCTGCTGCTAGGAGTGGGCAAGGTGTACAACATCCACGTGCTATTTTGATTTTATTGAATAATTTTTTGGCAAGGCAGACATTGTATGACCTCGCTCGCCCGGAGAAAAGGAGATCGGGTAAAGGAACTCAATTTTTTGTTCGTCCAGACTACTTCCATTCTACTGTGGAGAGACGGTGGCAGCTTCGGCAACTAATTGTACCGTTTCAATCCAAGGGCTTACAGGTTTTTCTTTTACAGCCAGCAACTCTAAAAACAATTCACAATGGACAAAATCGTTTCTTTACTTCCGAGGCGTCGGCTAAGGAATATCTTGGTTCTTTGGGCTGACGTTTAAGTGCATTGGGTTGGTGGCTAAGGCCATTCATTAACTAGATAATTACAATGTTTTGGCATTATGCACTTAGACCGCGTTTTTTTTCTGTATTGGCTTTTATTGATATATTGTTTGGAAATGGGACTACCCGAGCAATTAGTGAGTCTCTCATATCTATCTAAAGGGCAATAGGCCCTATTGCCTTGATTCTGGGGGAGGGACACTTGAGGGGTGGGAGGGCTGCTGGGTGGGGTGGGAGTGTAGGGGGTATAGGGGGACACTTTTGGGGTTATGGGTTGGGTGATCATTGAGGTAATGGTGAAAAGGGTAAAATATCAGTTCATAACAAACGTTGCAGGGCTTCAGGAACAATTTTTTTTTAGTTCTACATATTGACAACCAGCGAGTGGCTGGGGGTAACGGCTAACAATAGTTTGCTTATATGTTCATTTAATGTATGTGGGCTGAACAATGTGCTCAAACGGAAGCGAGTGATTGAGGAATTGCAGCTAATTATTCCTGATATTATTTGTTTTCAGGAAACACATGTGCCCTGGGTAAATCGCAAGATATTAACAGAATTGGGCTTTACACTTCTTGCTGCGTCTAGGCAGGCTACCATGAACCGCTATGTGGTAATTTTTGGGTGTCAAGTGATAATCGCTACAGGTAAAGAAAGGGTAGACAATTTTGGGTGCTGGGCAATAGCTGAATGTATCATTGGTGGTGTTGTGACCACAGTATGTACTGTATACGGTTCAAATTTAGAAGAAGCTGAGATTCTAGATTTTTTTAATGTTAAACTTGCACTATGGGGTACCCCCTTGCTATTACTTGGGGACTTTAATATACATGGCAAATTAGATACTTGGGACCCCCATTTCTCTAGATATAGTGGTCGCAAACCGAAAGTATTTAGAGCACTACGCCAGTTATTGTCTTAGCATGGCTTAGTTGATGGATGGCCATTGACGAATCCGGGGGATCCTGGATATACGTTCTTTTCAATTCCACACAACAAAGCCGTTCGACTAGACTATATTTTCGCCCCTAGATCACTAATCATCGGGGCTAAAATGCAGGTAATGCCGCGGATCACATCCGATCATGGTCCCATAGTTATGGATTTGTTTCCTTTTCATATCAAGCGGGCACAACAGTCATTTACATTTAGTAAAAAGCTTACAGTTGATGACGAATATGTAGCCCATATTCAAGAATGGGCCAAGCGGTTCTTAGAATATAACAGAGGAACATCTTCACAATCTATGGTTTGGGATTGTTTCAAGGCTGGGATCAGGGGCGAAACTTTTAGATATGGGTGGGCTCAAAAAAGGAAACGGAAAGTTGTAGTGGAAAAGCTGCTGATAGATTTAAAGGACGCTGAGCTTGAACTTACCCATGCGATTAAATCACATAGTGATAGCCAAATTGCTCAGACCAAGGTGGCATGCTGCAAGGCAAAGTTTAATGGGGTTTGGAGCCAGGATATTGCAAGGCAGTATAAAACAAACAAAAATGAGAGATATGAGTATGGCGAAGCTGTTGGCAGATGTCTAGCTCAAAGACTCTGTGGTCGGCATACATATCAACGTATAGAGGCATTGGAAAATACTCAGGGCCACCTGGTGGAAACAACTGATGGTATTATGGAAGTTTTTCAACAGTACTATAAGGCGCTATATACCCAGGAAAGTTCATCTCAAGATTAGATCGTCCAGTTTTTGTCCAGATTTGACTTACTGGTGGTGAGGCTTCACGCAAGAGAGGAACTAGAGGCTCCAATATCTTTGTTGGAATTAGAGACAGCCCTTAACGACCTTGCGCTTGGGAAAGCAGCCGGCCTGGACAAAGTCCCTTTAGAGGTTTATCAAATCTTATATCCTATTATCAAGGATGATATGCTTGCTACCTTTATTGCTGCTCAGTCTGGCACACCCCCTCCTTTAGAGGTTTATCGAATCTTATATCCTATTATCAAGGATGATATGCTTGCTACCTTTATTGCTGCTCAGTCTGGCACTCCCCCTCCTTCTTGGGATGATGCAACTATTGTGGTGTTTAAAAAGAAAGACAAGCCCCCTAATCTCCCTGTGTCATATAGACCTATTTCATTAATAAACGCAGATGCTAAGATATATTCTAAAGTACTTGCTATCCGCTTAATTCAATTGGTTCCATCATTGGTTTCTTATCATCAACACGGGTTTCTTCCAGGTAGGAGTACTGTTAACCATCTGCATAGGGTTATCGCTGTGTTAGATTATGCATCTGTGTATCATAAAAATATTGGCCTAATGTTTCTAGATGCTGAAAAAGCTTTTGATCGTGTGGCATGGGCATTTCTTTGGTCTGTAATGCACAGAATGGGATTCGGCCCATCTTTTTGTGTGCTCTGCAAACCATGTATAAGCGACCAAGGGCCTAGATCTGTGCGATGGGGCAGTAATCTGCTTCTGTTCCTATCACATGGGGTACATGCCAAGGATGCCCATGCTCACCATTATTATTCGCAATTTATATTGAGCCACTGCTGCGAATGCTTGAAACTACCCAGCGTATACAATCAATGATAGTGGCCGATCATCCCATACGGGTTTTAGCGTATGCTGATGATATTGCGGTAATAACATCAGACCCTGAACAAGCACTAGGTGAAATTGAGAACCTGACACAAGAATTTGGGAAATGCTCGGGTTATAAATTAAATATCTCGAAAACCCAGGTTGTCTGTACTGCCGGGCTATGTAAATGTAAATGTACAGGAATTTATATAGCGCAAATCACCGAGCGGTTTCTAAGCGCTTGCTTAGGGAACCCGTCCTGGTATTCCCCTGTGAGATAACCCCGGCAGGGTATCCGCAAGGTGAAAGCCAGGCATCCCGCCACGAGGGGCCGTTGTGGAGATTAAGCAAGCTATTGCCCAGAGTCGCAAAGAGATTGTAGCTGTGAACTGGGCAGACATATTAAGATGAGTTAACCCCTTCACTGCGGTGGCTATTCCGCCGCAGTGCTAAGGGGGCGGCCGCACGGCGGCCGCATGCTGGTGACGGAACCGCTCCGTCACCAGCCGCGGTTGAGCTGTGCTCGTGATGGAGCGGTTCCGTCACGGCCCCACCCGCTCAATAGAACGTGCCGCGCAGGCGCGGAATTCGCGTCGCGCAGGCGCGCCGAGTGGGCCGTGACGGAACCGCTCCGTCATCAGCACAGCGCGACCGCAGCTGATGACGGAGTGGTTCCGTCACCAGCAGGGGAGGGGTTAAACGGCAGCTGGAAAGGGTGGAATGCCTTCATTTATCTATGGTGGGACGACGCAATGTTTTAAAGATGTGCATATTACCTAGGGTGCTTTATTATTTCCGGATGGTACCCTTGGAGCTGACACGGGCACAATTAATGCAGCTACAATCTATAATGGATCAGTTTATTTGGAGCTGGAAGGCCGCTCAGCGGGCTTCAAAATATATGACATTATCATGTAGGTCTTTAATTGAGAGAACATGTGTTTTATGTTAGAACTTGACAGCACATGTATGATATTTGGATTTTATGTATGTATATACATATGTATATGTTTTGGATGTATTAGGCCCAAACCTAGCTACATTGTAACATAGCACTGGACAAGAGTACGTTTTTGATTACAGGGTGTGCCAGTGGTAGGAACGTTAGTGGTTCTTGA
Organism: Lissotriton helveticus; assembly: GCF_964261635.1. Lineage (NCBI taxonomy): Eukaryota > Metazoa > Chordata > Amphibia > Caudata > Salamandridae > Lissotriton > Lissotriton helveticus. The sequence continues at coordinate 1,108,148,243 of NC_136068.1, forward strand.
GAAAAAAGGAGGAGAACTTTTTTGACTCATGGGAATTGAAATAGGGACTAATAATAAAGGAGATGAATACATGGAGACCAAAGAGGAGGGGAGCACTTTAGAAAGGTTAAGAATGAGAGCCCATGAAGCAAATATTTGTTAAACGTATGAGTTTAAATCTATTTCTATATTGGGGAAGTGCAATGGTATACACTGGTGTTCCATATTTTGGCTGAGCTGCAGGAGAAGGCATGCCATTCCTCCTTTCAATTCCTCATTCCCAACCTGCAGATGCTGCTACCACTTCATGTTGTGGGTGTTCAGCTTAGGGCTTGATCTTGGTTTCGTGGTATCAGGGGAGTGTGCAGGACCCAAAGAACGCTTCATAAATGAAAGGCTTCCCCTCGCAGAGAAGAGCCATTGCCACCAGACAGTCTTTATCTTGTGTGTGATTTGAACCTTTAAGCTGAGGTTGTGCTTGGTGAAAGTCTCAAGTACACTCTTATTCTGATTCACCTTCAGGAAGGATTGAGCATCCCTGCTTGTATGGTGGTGAGGAATTCCTTTAAGTTTTAGGAGGCCTGACCACATCAGATTTGAAGGTTCTGATTTGTTTCATCTATATGTTTATGAATATTTGTGTTCTTGCAGCCAGCAGGATTCCCCAGGGCTCCATGAGGGTGAATATAGTACTTGTGAGAGGATGGAACCTTGGAGGTCACCAAAACGAAGTGAAATCATTTCAGATCTGGTTGAGCAATCCTTGACTAACTTTATTCTCTTATTTGAGTAACATGTGGCCACTGCTGTATGATTCGTTCACGCCCAGTCAGTATAAGAAGACCCTGATTTGGACATTGTGATCAAAAGAGTCAAAGGGTGCACAGATGTAAAGGAGGACATGACGATAAGGGGACTCCTTGTCAGGAGAAAGTCGTTGGCCATGTGGATTGTCGCTGCCTCTGTACTACATCATGGTGTGACACTGACTGGTAGTCTTGCTTTTGGGTGTTGTTTTAATCTTTTTTGTGGAACTGATAGGAGACAGTTTTCTCAGTGAAGGAAGGTGACAAGGCAGTATTTGACAAAATCATCTGAGACCACTTGGGCTTCTTCAAGAGAGTCAGGAACTGAATGGTTTTGAAGGCGAGCAGGAAGAAGCATTAACAGAGCCTTCCAGTGATTTCCCTGACAAATGAATATGGGATGATATTGACTACATTAGAAGTGGCTTTCGCACAGAGGCATCAAGGGCAATTGTGGTGAAGCAGTACCACAGGGCTTCATGGGCATTACTGTGGTGAACTCTAGTGATATTGCATTGGTAATGTGAGATCATGTTTTTTCAATCATATGCTTGACGTAGAGATTGATTACTGTTCACTTACGTTTGGAGTGGCCAACAGATAGAGTTTAAACTACATATCATTACTGTGAAGAGCGTTTTACTTCTTTCTGAGGCTTCATTGACAATGTTGTTTTAGTATGTGACTTTGACCTTTGAGATGAACTGTCTAAATGTTGCGGAGTGATTATTTAATTTTTGTTGCATTTTGTAAGTCTGTATATGCCCTGTATTCATGTAATGCAAATCTGGCCTTAGACATTGTTGGAGCTCTGTTTACAACGAAAGGTGAAGAATAAAATAAGAGAGCATTTCAAGGATGGAGAGGAGGAAGCCCCTGATCTCTGAGATGGGTCGATAAGTTTACATGGCATTGAGTTATAGCTTCTTTAAAGTGGAGTTTCTTCAGCTCTTTCCTATATGGGACAATTTGATGATTGTTACTCTAGATCCCCAGTACATATGCGCAAAAGTCCTGTTGCCTGTATTTTTATTCTTTTTTTACATTTTTATTTTTATTTCCTCGTTTCCAGACTAGTGGTGTCCTTAATGTATCTGTGTTAAGGGCTACGGGAGATGAATAACCTATTATCAGGATAGACGGGGTGTAAAAAATGATGGCTTTGCAGACATTGAAAATGGTCTTGAAAATGGAGCAGGTGGGTAGAAATACCAGTGGAGGTCCATTATGATGGGGTTATGTGGTTATTTTCAGACACTTAATGAAGTGTGTTGTGTGTGGCATGTAGGATGTCTTTCAGGGGGCCAATGTGGTATCTGGAAGTCCCGGGAACAGGATGTTGCCACAATCCAGATGTAAAAGTATGCAGACTGCAATGACATTACAAAATCCCTTTCAGGGATGGATGATTTCACTTAGTAACAAGCATATGCAATGCAATAGGGCTCGCATTAGTAAAGTTAGAGGTATTAGTATTGTAAATGACACAATTTTTTATTTATGTTTTTGATTTGAAAATAGCGAAATTAATAACTTTGTCATTTACAATGCCAATAGTGTTAACTTTTGCAAACGTGACACCTATAGCATTTGAGGTGGAGGGGTGCAAGAGAATGGAGGTGGAGGGGTGGGAGGGAATGGAGGTGGAGGGGTGCAAGAGAAAGGAGGTGGAGAGGTGTGAGGGAATGGAGGTGGAGGGGTGCAAGAGAATGAGGTGGAGGGGTGTAAAAGAATGGAGGTGGAGGGGTGCAAGAGAATGAGGTGGAGGGGTGTGAGGGAATGGAGGTGGAGGGGTGCAAGAGAATGAGGTGGAGTGGTGTAAGAGAATGGAGGTGGAGGGGTGCAAGAGAATGGAGGTGGAGGGGTGTGAGGCAATGGAGGTGGAGGGGTGTGAGGGAATGGAGGTGGAGGGGTGTGATGGAATGGAGGTTGAGGGGTGCAAGAGGGTGGAGGGGTGTAAAAGAATGGAGGTGGAGGGGTGCAAGAGAATGGAGGTGGAGGGGTGTGAGGGATTGGAGGTGGAGGGGTGCAAGAGAATGAGGTGGAGGGGTGTAAGAGAATGGAGGTGGAGGGGTGCAAGAGAATGGAGGTGGAGGGGTGTGAGGTCATGAAGGTGGAGGGGTGCAAGAGAATGGAGGTGTAGGGGTGTGAGGGAATGAAGGTGGAGGAGTGCAAGAGAATGGAGGTGGAGGGGTGTGAGGGAATGAAGGTGGAGGGGTGTGAGGGAATGAAGGTGGAGGGGTGCAAGAGAATGGAGGTGGAGGGGCGTGAGGGAATGAAGGTGGAGGGGTGTGAAGGAATGAAGGTGGAGGGGTGCAAGAGAATGGAGGTGGAGGGGTGTGAGGGAATGAAGGTGGAGGGGCGCATGAGAATGGAGGTGGAGGGGTATGAGAGAATGGAGGTGGAGGAGTATGAGCGAATGAAGGTGGAGGGGTGCAAGAGAATGGAGGTGGAGGGGTGTGAGGGAATGGAGGTGGAGGGGCGCAAGATAATTAGGTGGAGGGGTGTAAGAGAATGAAGGTGGAGGGGTGTAAGAGAATGGAGGTGGAGGGGTGCAAGAGAATGGAGGTGGAGGGTGCAAGAGAATGAGGTGGAGGGGTGCAAGAGAATGGAGGTGGAGGGGTGTGAGGGAATGGAGGTGGAGGGGTGTGAGGGAATGGAGGTGGATGGGTGTAAGAAAATGGAGGTGGAGGGGTGCAAGAGAATGGAGCTGGAGGGGTGTAAGAGAATGGAGGTGGAGGGGTGTGAGGGAATGGAGGTGGAGGGGTGCAAGAGAATGGAGGTGGAGGGGTGTGAGGGAATGATGGTGGAGGGGTGCAAGAGAATGGAGGTGGAGTGGTGTGAGGGAATGGAGGTGGAGGGGTGCAAGAGCATGGAGGTGGAGGGGTGTGAGGGAATGAAGGTGGGGGTGCAAGAGAATGGAGGTGGAGGGGTTTGTGGGAATGAATGTGGAGGGGTGCAAGAGAATGGAGGTGGAGGGGTGTGTGGGAATGAAGGCGGAGGGGTGTAAGAGAATGGAGATGGAGGGGAGTAAGAGAATGGAGATGGAGGGGTGTAAGAGAATGGAGATGGAGGGGTGCAAGTAACTGAAGAGAAAAGAGGAACACAAAAGAGAAGGGTGAGGGAGGGAGGCCAAGAAGAAATTTGAGGTGGTAAGAAGGCGAGGACGAAATAAAAGAAGACAAAGGGGGAATTGAAGGAGGAGGAGGAATGGAAGGCAATGAATTGCTAGAAGGAAGGACCGACAGGAGGAGAGAAGAAAAATTCAAGAGATGTAAAAGAATGAACCGAAAAGGAAGAAATGGAAGCAAGAGCTAGAAGAGAAGGAATTAAAGCGGAGTAGAGGGGACGGGAGGAATTAAAGGGGAGGGGAGGAATGCATGTGCACTGGCTAAACTGTCTACTTTTTAATCCAAATTCCAGACCTGGTTTCAGGGACAGACCAGTGTGTGTTCCTGGGCCTCACAGCAAGGTTTTTGTGAAAGCATGAGGAACTTTTAAGTGCAAACATCACATCAGTAGTTTGGAATGCACTGAGCAATTCCGTTTGGAGATGGTAATTACAAACGCGACAGCCAAGTGTTTAGCCACAGATGTAATGAAAGGGGAAAGGATGTACGCGTGGTATAGCGGCTAGAGGGCGACTTTGGAACCTTGCAACCTGGGTTGAAATCTCGGCTGCAACGATTGACTAATAAATGTGTGATTCTTGACAATTTACTACATTTCTTTGAGACAAAGACTGTAAATATGCATACGGTTACATCATTCTATATATGTCATATGTTATACAATTCTACTTTCAGAGGTGTAACGCCCCTTGATGTGCATGATCTAGTATTGTAACCAACCCCCCACCCACCACATTACACCATGCACGCCGCTGCTCCCAAGGATAGGTTCATGCTGCATTTTACCAATATACAGTGTGGATTTCAAGGGCGTGGCCAGGCACAATACGGTGTGACGTAGACACACAAGTCACACTTGTGGCTATTCACAGGCTGCCGGTCGTTCCCCATCCGGGACTTGATTCACACAAATATACTCCTGCAAAAAAGCTGGAGTAAAGGACATTCATTCCTTGTTGAAAATAATAAAGTTTGAAATGTTCAGCAGATGTAAACAATTAAACGCAACGTGTGCTGAGCAAGATGTATGCCTGAAAGTATAGGATTTGTGTAAACTGCCATACGTACTTCTGTTGCTGTTTGAGTATTGAACATACCCAGTCCCAAGGGGGTTATCGGATCGCGCTATTCTATTCAAGTTTGTGTATTGGCAACATGTGCAAATCGAGTCAACTCATGTAAAGAAGTGAACGACTGACATCTGTACATATTTCTTGTGAATACTCCGAACTGCCAGGTGTCTGGGAGCTTAGAAACAGATTGAGCGCAGCATTAAGCGCTAGATTAAAATAAATCCACGGAACACAGGAGAAAAATGCAAACAAGTTAGTGCAGGTGAAATGGACGGGGCCACTCTACCCTCATTACTCAGTGTCATGGCCACACTGAGACCAATTACTGCAGCCCTTAAACAGCGTCAGCAAGGAGAGAAAAAAATGTGTTTTGCTAATGCTCAGCATCAGGAAACAAGGATAATACTGCAATGAATGGTAAACATTCCAACAACAAGAAAGAACGCACTAGGAAGGCACTTCCATAGTCAGGTGAAGGCACCTCCATGGGCATTGGGTTGTTCGGAGGGGGGAGGGGAGGGGGTGCCTACAGGAGAGACCTTGGTAGCATGCAGGGGCCTTTCATCATCCGGAGGTATTTTGGGTTGGGGGCAGGGAGGCGGGCACTGTGAGAACAGGGAGGGGGTCGGGCGAGGTCTGTTCCAAGAAGGGACAAAATAACCAAGCAATGTCCTGAGCAAATGGTGGAGGCCTGAAGTAGTGGAGTGGGAGAGGTGAGGGGGGAGTCACAGGGAGATTAAGGGACAGAAGGCAAGCAGATGAAGGGACAGGGGCACGTGATGTGCAGGCGGGGGGCGGGGAGCAGAGCCTTTGAAGAGCCAGAGTCACGGCCTGCGCCGTGAATAAGTGAAGTGAATAATTAGGGGAGGATTGTCCCAGGCTTCCTCACGTAGCTCTTGCTTTCTACATTTCAAGTGATTTTTATAGATTACCGTGAGGGCTGTAATAGCTCCCTTATCTCTTGTACTACTTGTTAGGGCTTTCTTTAATTCTTGTAGGGACTTAGTGCAGGCTCCGTCAAGCCACCCTATATTGTCCCGCTTTCTAATGACCTTGGCAATTGTTAATATCTTTTTAGTTGATTCATTTATCTTCTTAAAACCAGCAAGGATGCATGCAGCGCCTGCGTTGGCATCTAAGCAGCTCTGCAGCTCCTGTATGCTAGCCGCCACAATGTTTGTCAGCAACTTCTCTGAATTATCGCTACACCACTTAATCCTGAAACCATTTGGCCTACAAGGGACTATTTCAGCAACAGTCCTTCGAGTAGCTTGGTCGTTCCATCCCCAAATAAAAATGGACATGGTAATACAATTATGGCCACTAAGGGCCAAGTCTAAAATTATCGGGGTATCACTGAAAATACTAATATTCTCGGTAATCAACACATGATCAATGACAGTTGCTGAGTTCCTACCAATAAAGGTCGGGACGGGGTTACCCTCACTATCTTTGGCAGGCTGATATATTAACAGTTCAAATTTAAGCAAAAGTGAATTAAGTGACTCTCCAGACAGGGTGTGTGTAAAATTAGCAATCCTCCCCTCTTACCCAGTCAAATCCACAAACATCCGTAAAAGAGAAGGGGCACAGAGAAATATTAAAATCCCCCCCCCCAAATGATAGCAAAAGGGCCAGAGATGGCGCCAGATAAATTATCCAGGGCATGCTGTAGTTCATTAGCTACTAGAGCACTAGAGGAGTCGAACACATTATTATAATGGTTGATCAGCAAAACATTACGGCCCCCGTTATGTTGCAGCCAAAGTACTTGAGAATGGTACCCAATTTTTATATAGGATTTAACTTGTACCGGGAAGTTAACAGAGAGTAGTATCAAAAGCCCCCCTTTAGCCCTGCCCATGGTTGAACTCTGCGCAAGGAGGTTAAAAGAGACATACCCATCAAAGATTATCTGTTCCGTAGACCACGTCTCTTGTAAATAGAGAATATCATAGTCATTAACAAGCTCCCGCCAACCAAGGGATTCTTCCTTTTTGCGCCAACCAGCAATGTTCCAGCTTACGAATTTATACCCACTACCATGGAGCCCCATGCCCGATCCTGGAGCCTCCTCCAGGGGCAAACAGGAGGGCACCGCTAGTGTTGGGACATCCAGACTCTGGGTTTGCATACCACATAGATTGGGAATAGAGTTCTGCTGGGGAATAGTCCCTGGATGGTCTATCGCCTTTGGCAAACACTCTATTGGTTCATACCCTGATTGATCAGTAGGCCCCACGAGAAGTACTTTGTTCCCTTCAAGATTTCCACCCTCAGATGACATCTGGTTAACAGGGGGTAGTCAGTCTACTGCATCGAGACAACTAAAACGATTGAAGTCGCAATAGGGGTCAAGGGTAGGCATGGGGCCAAATCTACCAGTATATCTCCTACTTCTTCCTCTACGGTCAACCCTTGTCCAATCATCGTTACTTCTCCCATGGACCATACCATTGGGGGGGTAAAAAAAGGACCACGGCAGTGCCTGAATAGTAGAGTCAAATGACCTATTAAAACCAGCACATATATGAGAAACAGTTCTAGGATCCCTAAAGTTTATCGTTACACAATCCCCGTTTATTGTTTTTACTGTCTTACCCAACCAAGGTAACCTTCTTAGCATGACGATCTCGCTAGATAAATGTGCCGGCAGAGGTTTAACCAGTTTAACCATTTGACAACCTTGCTTTTTAAAGAGCTAAAGGATTCACTTTCCTCTTCTAGTAAGGCTGGGACGCCCGCCAGGACGACCATAAAACGGTTTGCTTCGGGTGGCAGGTCAGGTAATCGGGATCTTGTAACTCTACACTCCTTTACTAGTGCTGGTGGGACAAGCTTGCAAGTATCTACTCTACTATTACAGGGCTAGTCATTACTGCTAGGCAGGGGATCAGGGATCTGCTTAGGGGGGTCTTAGGGGACCAAGGTAGTACCTGGTTGGCTATGTGATCTGCGATCTACAATGGGCGGTCTACAATCTAGAGTAGATAACATCCCCCCCTTTTGACACAGTGTTGTCATGGCTACACCCTGCTTGGTGGCCAAACTTGGGCATGCTACTAAGTTAGATGTAACTTTCTCGATATTGGCAAGTCTGAGTTCTATTTGATCCATTGTGGCTTCTAGGGGGTATAAGAGGGATTTAAATAACGCGCCCAGGCTTTCGATAGACAACTCGGTGCCATGCTGAATCTGCGGGTGGGTAACAGGGACGGGCATAGTTAAGTCGACCGTCCCAATCGCTGTTTCTTTTGGACCGATCATAGGCCTAGTTGGTGGGTTACTACCACTCTCTCGTTTAGCTATTTTAGCCTTACTCTCGTCTTTCTTATTATACACTCGTTTCCTTTTAGGAATTGCCCCTTCTTTGATACCATGGTTCAGTGTACTATTTGCGGGGACTATGGGGGTAGTCACATGGTTATCAAGAATCATATTGATTTCAGGCAAGAGTTTGTTAACCAGAATGTCCAATTCCTGCGAATCATGCTCCTCTGCTCCAGTTGGGGCCTCTAGTTCGATTATACAGGATACAGGTGTAACTGTATCCAGGTTCCTGTCTGGGGTTCTAGCATTTGCAATGGCTCCCAAGGATGATCTTTTGGTTACGAGGATTTCCTGTGAAAGTCGTTTTTCCAAAGCGGAAATTTCAGTTTCTATTAAGGAGTTTGCTCTAATTAAAAACTTTTCCATACCTCCCGCCATGGAGCCTCCAGCCGGAGTTGATTTGCTCCTTAGTTCGCGTCCGGACATAATCCACAGAGTTCCTGGTGGAGCAACCACAACAACAGACCAAGAGGGAGGGCCCGGTCCGGTCTTGACCGGTCAGGAACGGGCAGAAACGGGCCCGCCCTTGGCCCGGGCTTCGCCCGGCGCCCGCCCGCGCGCGGTGTCTCGCGATGCGGGTATGTAAGACTGATGTTATACTTTTCTGGTGGTAGGCGTGGCCATGTTTGGGCAGGGCGGGAAGAGGACCCAGGTGCGGCCGGTGAAGATGTTGCTTGGCCCCCTGGTCCTCGCAGTCCCGCTACATACCCGGTTTGTAGCCCCAATTCATCGTCCCTGGGTCAGCGAGGAAGGTTGAAGGATATGAGCAGCAATGTCCGTGCGCCTGCACTGGGCTGATTCTGCGAGCCTGGGAATAAGGCAAGAATGAGCAAACAGAGTCTACAGCCTCGAGCGGCAATAGGTCAATAGGGTTGCCTCTGAAATCTTTTACCCCATTGGTTAGGGAGTGAACAGGAATAACCTCCACCCACTAGAAATGCTGTCTATGACCTGAGAGGAGCCCTGGAAGGCTATGCCTGCTCCCTTTTGTACCCAGCCAAATAACTGAACTCAAAGGGTTAGTTGGTTGACCCCCATTGTGGTTAGAAGGACATAACAAGCTGCAAAGGGACTTTTTCAGAAGTGCCAAGCTCACAAGTTGCAATTGGACCTGGAATGGATTTTGGTACTGGCCTCTGTCTGATAACTGTTGCATTTCTAAGTACCTTTCTCTGAGGTCCTCTGGTCTTAGAATTGTACTCCTATTGTTGTTTGGGCACCAGAAGAAAGTCTTGGAACTTCTGAAACCTTTTTTCCCCCCAGCAGACCCGCCAGAAAAAGTACCTGACCATCAGTTCCACAGAATCGGACTGGATTTAAGTTTCATTCTGGTCAAAGTTCCCTGCACCTCTTAACAAATACAGCTAAGTCTGGAACATAGAACGTTTTCTGTGAGAAAATCTCCAAAGGTCTAGCAGGTCCAACTTGCTTCAGATATCTGACTTTTGGTTCCATTGTGGAAGTTCCAATTCAGCGACAACCCACATGGGGAGAATTTTTCTTTCAAGACTTTTTGACTTTCAGTCTGTTACAGGAGCCAATTCATGTGCTTTGTCAGATCATTGCAGTCAGCCTCAAAATATGTCTGGGTTTGTGGCTACTACTTTGATAGATTTCCATTGGCTCTATTTGTTCCTACAATGTTCAAAATTCATATCTTAGGTTCCCTTTCTTGGATTATTGCCACTTTAGTGTCATTTCGGTTATTAAATGTTACTATATTGTTCTAATTCAGTTTGGGATTTTTATTACTTGGTGTGTTGACTTTATTACTGTTTTAGTACTGCAAATACTATACACATTAACCTAAGTTAAGCATGCCTGTGCTACACCATAACTACCAGGATGTTGAGCTCAGGTTAATGGATTGACTTTAAGGATTCACTTGACAAGGAGTGTTATTGTTTCTTGAGGTCAGCTGTCACTCACCCCAAATAATAATCCACGTTCCAACCAATCCTATTTAGGTCTTCGTGTGTATCCAGCTTGGTGCTATCAATGTGACTTTTTAAGGAGGTTAGTGGGTGACATGCTCTTTCATGCTGAGAATGTCACTGAGATTGCAGAGGGTGTATTTTATATTCTTTGTGCTTGATTTGTTTCATGTTTGAAATCACAAAGGAAGGAGGTGTGGGTTGTGTTGCTAAGTAGAGGTGGCGAGGGGTTACAACAATGTGTCTGTCAAGTCTTTGTTTGGTTATAATAGGTAAATAGTGGTAGAATAGGTTACAGAGAGTGGTAAGTATGTGTCATGTGAGGAGCTCTATAAAGTGTATTGCTTCTTTTCCTACAGTACTTGAAGGACCTGTGAAAGATGCCGTGACCTCCCACTCTGCGTTTGTAGTCTGCATGCTGAATGCTGAAGCCAATGGGGACAGGGATATCTTGGCTCTGTGAACCAAGTTTCAGTAATAAAGAGTGCACCTAAGTTTGGACGTGAGATTATGCCTGTGGTTCAAGAGGTGAAGTATTGCAGCGCACATATTTGTTTGCCACACATCACAGTTTTTTAATGCCAACTCTATTGACGCAAGACTCCTCTTGTGCTCTCTGAAAACAATAATATACTAAGTCTCTTGCACAGGAGGAATCCTCATCTTGATCTGCAGTACTCATCACTGTACCCTTCCTGGCTCTTCCATTATATTTAATCCTTGTAGTGTCGTCACCCAACCCTACACAAACTCAACATAAAATGTAACAACTAGTGAAGACATTTTACAATTGTGAAAGATGTTTCTTTAAGTAGTTGGCTTTTTTGTTTTTTCTGTAGTGATTGCTGTAACCTCTCAGTCTACGCGACAGCTCAAACTTCAGAGTCATAGAAAAATTAGCTAGTGACTTGCTGATTCTGAAATATGGGTCTGTGAAGCTAGGGTTATATGATGAACATACGGTTGGTTATATGTCAGAAAATTATTAACAAACAGATCGTGTGCTGTGTTGACTTCTCTGGGTGCACCGGACTTGTTGTCAGTACTGTGCCGGACTTTTGTTGATGCCTTTGTCGGACTGGGCTCTCCATTATCCTCATGGTTTCCCATTGTTCCTATATAATTTCCTTAATGTTTTCTAGGCTCGGGGTGTGGTGTTTAGTATCTTTATGTTGTTTGTATGTTATTCTTATTTGACAATTTCCATGGTAAGGGTTCTCGGTTAGGCTACACAAACCTGTAAGTGTTTGGGAGGGTGGGCGATAGGCACTCTGCTAGTTTGGAGGGCGTTTTTATTTTAACTCTGCTGAGCTGGGAGGCAGGGAAGGGGCATTGGGCATGTTTTTTGGGTATGTGGGGTGGGTGGGTTGGAATTGTGTTTGTTTTTGTGTTGGGATTGTGCTGTTTTTTAGGCATGACTTATGTAACCGGTTACAGGTCAAAGCAGACATAGACTCACTGTTTTGAATGTCCTCATTGTTGAGAGAACTGGGGGACATATCGGCGCTTCTCCACATACACCTTACGTAGTGCTCCGTACTGGGGCGTTGCACTTCATCAAGAGTGGATGATGGGTCTGACACGTAGACAGAAACTTACCTTACTATCCTGGAATGTTAGCGGACTAGGTGACAAAATCAAACAAGGGGTTGTCCTTCAATTTTTAAAGCGGCACTCGCCGTACATAGTTTTTCTGCAAGAGACCCATCTGTTGGGCAATGGCTGTAAGGCACTGTCCCGCTGGGGCTTCCAGTTGGTAGCTCATTCCGCATTTGGTTCGGGCTCTCAGGGTGTGGGCATCCTAGTCCGTAAATCGTTCCCCTTAAATGTGGATGTGGTCTGAACTGACCCTCTGGGTATATTTGCTGCCATTTCCGGGACTTCGGAAGGATCCACACTTAATTTAATCTCTGTGTACATACCACCGGCCTTACACACTCGGACTTTTATTGATCTCGGTGATCACCTCCTTGGCTTGCCGAAAGGGAGGCTACTAATTGGGGGTGACTTTAATTCCATCACCTCTGATTCCCTGGACTGCTGGCCTCAGAAAGACTTACCTCCCTCTCGTAAACAAATTCATAGTTTTCTGTGGGCTATGGGCCTTGTGGATATCTGGAGAGGCTTGCACCCCGATGAGCTCCAAAACACCCACTTCTCCGGACCTCATCGTAGTATGTCACGTATAGACTATGTGCTCACACATACGCACCACCTTCATTGGGTTAAGGACATTCAACATCTGGCTAGGGGAATTTCAGATCACTCAGCTGTTCAGTGCCGATTGGAAGTGGGCGAACCCACGGTCTGTCGGGGAGTGCCGCTCAACTCACGACCCATGTCATCTGGGAGAAGGTTCTGAGTGAGTCTGATCTGTATTTTCAGGAGAACCTAGGTTCGGTCAGCTCCGCTGTGGTACTTTGGGAAGCTTACAAGGTGGTTATTCGGGGGGTTGTGTTGAATCAAATTGCTGGACAGCGTAAGGGGAGAATGGCAAATATGGTACGAGTAGAGGGTGAATTCCAAATCTTGAGAGCGCGGTGCACCTGCAAGACTCGGAGGATGTGCGTCAAAACCTACGTATTAAAATCAATGAGTTCTCTGACCTAGCTATAGAGGCGGCGAAGGCACAATTCCGAGCTACACAAAGTAGGATATATGATGTGGGAGATAAGTCTGGCAGGCTCTTGGCTTGGTTGGATCGTAGAGAGGGGGCGCGGCGTGTGGTGGTTGAAATGGTAACGGATCACCTAACCCGCATTACTGCACCGCAGGACATTGCGGACACATTTGGTCGGTACTACCATTCACTTTACACCTCCCGTACCACACACTCTGAGGAGGAGGCTTCCTCTCTTCTATGGAATATTAGACTGCTGGCTCTCACTGAAGAGGAGAGTTCTGATCTTGATATCACAATGCTTGAAGTTGAAAAAGTCATGCATGACCTGCAAGGAAGGAAGGCATTGGGCTGCAACAGGATTCCCTAGAGTTATTCAAGATAACAGCAAATAAGACGGCCCAATTTCTCACCAATATGTATAGGGCGAGTAAAGAGATAGGGATCCTTCCCGAAGATCAAAGACTGGCCAATATCATTGTAATCCCCAAGGCGGGCAAGCCCGCTAACCAATGTTCATCCTACAGACCTATATCACTGCTTAAATGCAAAGCTAAAATCCTTGTGAAGGTCCTTGCCACTCGCTTGCTCCGGGTTCTCACCAGTCTGGTCCACCCCGACCAGTCAGGGTTTATGCTGGCGAAAAATACATCCCTCAACCTCCGCAGGCTCCACGGAGTACTTTGCCGGGCGGACACGATCAGGGAGGATGCAGAGGTGGTTGCCATGGATGCCGACTCAGCTTTTTACACTATTGAGTAGCCTTACCTGTTTGCTGTGCTTCATAAATTTGCTTTGGTCCTGAGTTTATTAAATGGTTGCGTCTTCTGTACCATCAACCGTTGGCTCAAGTGGTTGTGAATAATCGGAAATCGCCCGTCTTCTCACTTGGTAGAGGCTCCCGACAGGGTTTCCCATTGTTGCCGCTCCTCTTTGCTTTGGCTTTGGAGCTGCTAGCGTTGTGCATTTGTCAGCATCCCGCCATTAGGGGCCTTAGATGGACACATGGTTGGGAGGACCGCATATCATTATACGCAGACAATATCTTGCTTTATCTGGCCTCCCTAGCAGCGTTGCTCGACGTGGCCTTAGATATTTTTCGAGTGTTTGGGAGGTTTGCAGGGTGTACAATTAATCGGTCTAAGTCAGTGCTTTATGTTCTCTATGGACGGTGTCTTTCACTCCCCCGGGGTTGCCAGTTGACAGAGGCTGAGAATGGCTTCAAATATCTGGGAATATGGGTTTCCAAAGATCTCTCTAAATTCCATGACCACAATCTTCGTCCTCCACAGATACGTCTCAAGTCTGATGTTCAGCATTGGAAGTCACTTCTCTTGACTCTCCTGAGACGTGCAGCCTTATTTAAGATGATGTCTCTTTCCCGACATTTGTACGCACTGCAGAACACCCCACTTCCAGTTGCTGCCTCATACTTTAAAGAACTTGATAGTGTAGTTCTTGATTTGCTTTGGGAGGGTAAACCCCCGTATTGCCACACATAAACTCACCCTAGGTTGGTTTGATGCGACTCCCGGACGTCAAAAGGGTATTACTGGGCCTCGCAGCTCACTGCCATCAACCAATGCCAATATAGACTGCAAGACGACCCGGCTTTTCGGATCCACAGATGGCTCCTCCCGGGAGGTGATTTTGAGGGTGCTTTATACGTGTGGTCTCTGAATCCCGCTCTATCCGGCCCGACTCGACATGCCCTGCAGGTGTCGAAAGACGCAAACAAGAGCCTAGGCTGGGAGAGCACACTCACCCAAGTCACGCCGCTCTGGCATAGTGATCAATTGGGTAGGCTGTTTCGCTGCAAGGGCTTTGATAAATGGGATCTCATCGGTATCTCCAGGGTTGGGGACCTCTGAAAATCGGGCGCAGTCATATCCTTTTCCCAACTTCAGTAGAGTTACGAGATGGCAACAACAGAATATTTCTGGTATCTGCAGACTAGGCACGCCATGTTCGCGGCTCTCCCAATGGGTACCGTCTTGCCTAACTCCTCCCCCCTCGAGGATAGGATCCTAGATGGCGACCTGCCTGAAAAGGCTATATCTCTTATTTATAAAAAGCTCATTAAAAACATGGCAGATCCCCTGACTCGTCTGAGGGGTAAATGGGACCACGACATGGCCGGTCTGGATGATGAGGAGGGGCGGGCTGTGGTGGCTTCTCCCCATGAGGTTGCCATCTCCTCCCGATTCCGATTGGTCCAACTAAAGATTTTCCACAAGGTGTATCTGTCAGGGATCTCACTGGTCCATATGGGGTATACCCAAGATGGTGGTTGTGCAAGACTGTGTGGGCAGGAGGGCACTTTCATTCATACTCTGTGGAAGTGTGCCAGGATTCAGAAGTACCGGGGGAGAGTGGTCCCCATGATGGAAGAGGTATTGGGGAAACGGGTGCAGTGCAGCATTAAATTGGTGCTATTGAACATTTGGGATCCCACTGATCTGACTGCCAAGGAAAGAATCTGGGCCACTCTAGGATTCATGGTGGCCAAACAAAATGTTGCACGACTGTGGAGAGCCCCAAGGCCATCGCCGATCGCCGCCTGGGCTAATGATATGGACTGGAGTATGGTAACCGAAAAGCCCATATACGAATCCCGTGGGTGTCCGGTAAAATGGTCCCAAATAATGGGGGGCATGGAATTCCTATTGGGGAGACACCTGTGAGCCACCCAGAGTTGCGGGGGACAGTGATGCTGCGCATTAGCTACATTTTATCATTGTTATCAGACCTATGTCAATGGGTCTACTTCCATATGGATGTACTACCTGCAAATATGTTACTAGTCACCTGTGAGATGTTGCATTGTAACCAGATCATGCCTTCTTCAATAAAAAGAGTTATATAAAAAAATATATATCATCTGAAAAAATAATTTTATCATGACTGTTATTAGTGCTTGATTAGACTTTATTACATACTTTAAGGTGATATTTTTTATTACAATATTTAGGACACAATATTATTTTGAGACGGTATTTAATTACATGATATGTACCATATTGTGATGGGCATCGGAAAACAAAAGCTATGACTAAGTTTCAAAATATTGGTCATGGTATATTTACCAGCATCTCAAACATTACTGATAGTCGGGATTTTCAGGGCCACCAGAAAGAAACCTGTTGTATCATCTTTGGATAAAAATACTGAAAAAAAGTGCTGTTCTATCCTCACCTAATAAATCTGTCAGTTTGTGTTCTAAATAGACATTTTGCCAGTCCTTTAGCTGGAGCTTAGGTCCATTGAACTCTATTGAACTAGAGAAACCCTAAGGCCCAGATTACGAGTCTGGTTGTCCAAGGACCGCCAGACTCACAGGGGTGCGGTGATGGCAGTCTTCCGACTGCCGTATTACAATATGGGCGGTGAGACTGCCACAGCCCACTGCAGACGATAGGGAACCGCTGTTCCCTCGTGGTGTTGCAGCGGTCAAGAGGCAGTAATCTGCTTGGCTGGACCGCCGAGGTCCTGGCATTCATAATACAAGTTTCCTCTCTGAGACAGTTTTTATGGCTCTTCCACTGCCATGAAAACCGTGGCAGGGAGGAAACAAAGGGGCCCCACAGGGCCCCCTAGGGCCTCATGCCCTGTGAATGCGCACAGGGAGGGCACAACATGTCCCCCCCAAGTCCATGTACACCAGTTTCTGCACAGCATTGACTTCTCAGTCGATTGCAGTGCCCATTTTAGGGGCACTGCTCTGCAAATGTCAAAACAAAATCAACCAGACAGGGGGAAACTCCTAAACTGGTGGGCAATTTGACCAAGGCTTTGGCAGTCCAATGGCGTAGTGGATCCGGCGTCGCACCGCCAAAGTCATAATTGGGCCCTTAGAATGTATACAAAACATAACAGGCAGCAGATTTCAAGACATTGTTCCATAGCTACTAGAAGTACAATGCAACCATGACAATTGTTCAGAGACATTAGGTAAAGAACATTGTGTATTTCCCTTTTATACATTCCATCTCGATAGTGGTGTCTAGTCTCTATACTTCCACATTGGGGCCTGATTTCTTCAGCCAACATGCACCAACTACATGCCTTTTTTTCCAATCATCCACCTCCGGGGTCTGACCCACTCCCCATTTCTGGCTATGTTCTGTTTAGCCAATCCCAGTTCTAGGGACAACAACAGTTTACTATACCTAGGTGGGGGCTCAGCTCACCAAATATTCAACATGCAGCATTTAGCCATATCAAGTACTGTGTAGCCCATTGTGCCTCTCATGATCTCCCTGAGTGCTGTCCGGCATGGCCGTAGTCTTGGGCAGTTCCACACCACGTGGAGAAAGATACCCACCTCCTCTAGCAGAGATCCCCATGGAGCACTTGCTCAATCAATCAATCAATCAAACATTTGCATAGCGCGCTACTCACCCGGAGGGTCTCAAGGCGCTTCATGCTCATGGTATGAAGGGTCATAAGGGAGTAGTAGGATCATTGCAATACACACAGTTGCACCAGTCTGAACCCAACCTAGATGGTAATCTCCTTAAAAGCTCCTGTGGACTCTATCCTCAAAGTCCCCCGCCTCAGATTTCCATTTAGCCCTAAGTTGCTGCAGGATATCAGGGGAGTTCTTGACCAGCTTTTTATATACCTATGAGAGTCAACCCTTGCACAGTGGCTCCAACAGCATCGGTGAGGAGTCCTCGGGTACAGTATTTCTGGTGTTGTGTGACGGTAGTGCATGCTGGAGCTGGATGTATTTATTCTTCTCTGAGTGCTCCCGTTTGTACTGACACTACATTTCAGCAAATGTGAGCATGACTCCCCTTGCCAAATGTCTCCAAATATAGATATCCAAATAACATCCCACTTTGAAAACCCTTGGAGTTTCTCTACATCCTCTAAGATGTCACACCCAGAGGGGAGTCATTTCAGTTGTTTTTTCCCTTCCACCCAAAATAGGCGGTAGCCTCCCTTCAGCTGTATACCACTGCTTTTGTGTGCATCGGTAGTCGCCGCAAAGTCTTAGTCCAATACAGTGCCACCCAGTATTCCTCCTGTGTCCAAGCCAGCCTCTCCAGTCTAATCATCGATTCATCCTAGGCAGCAAATTCCTAATCATTAATTACAGCTAGTTGCGTGGCGGAGTAAAATTTTCGTATATCAGGAAGGCCAATCCCACCATTATATATCCCACTCATCAATTTCTGGAGAGCAATGCGGGGTGAGCCAGTGCTCCAGTGAAGTTCCAGAGTTCGCGATGGAGCACTAAACACTGCTGCCTGCCAGGAGGGTGATCAATGGGCTTTCCTCACCCTGCGGCCTTTCGGTGTTCACACTTATGCTGCCCCAGCCAGAGTAGGCATTCAGATTTTCCCCTTGCCTTTAGTTGGAGTGAGTTAAAATGTGCAGCATTCAGACCTGTGGGGTCAATAGCATGCCCAGCAATGTGACCCTCTGACTCTCTCCCTCCCTGCTGAGGTACAAAGGAGGCAGTGTGTTCTTACCACTATGCACGGTGCTGCAACTGATATCGGGGGGAGGTCCTCAATGGTCTTCACTGCCCACCAATCACAACACCTACAGAAGGCCCTGCTTAGTATCCAGTATGTCCCAAATATTAAGGCTCTCGGAGGGCAGATGCTCGTGCAGGCAAATGCGCACCCTCCAAGCCTGCAGCAGCAGGCAGTACGCCTGGGGCACCTCCCATGATTGGGAATCCAGGCAGGAGCCCCGACTCTCCATTGTCTCTCACACCCTTTCGAAGCACCCGCAATACAGGTCTGTCAAAATGTGGGGCCCTGGCCTCGTCCATCACCAGATCTGTTTTAAATTGCTGTGGGCAGGGCTCTTTCATTGCTCCCGCCACCTGGGCCCAGCATTTGCCTCCATCAGTCCTCAACACCATTTCAATTCAGAAGCCTCCCCAGCTGCGGTCAATCTCAACTACCTGGGAATGTCCCGCATCCATCCAATCACCTCATCTACCTGCAGGGCTCGACGCAGTCAAAAGGGCACTCACCGTCACAGCCTCCTCAATTTGTGACATGGGCCGGCACCACCGATATTAGCAGCGTTTTCAGCCAGGACATAGCTACATACAAATTTCATCCTCTCCTATTTCCAGGATTTGGGAGTGGGGGCAATGCCGGATTCAGGTTGGATTGTCAAGTGAATATGTTTAGGTAGCCAGAGCTTCCCTAGAGCGCAACCTCCATGTTTGGCTGCAAGCCACATCCCCCCACCTCTGTCTTGCACCTCTTTATACTGTGTGTCCTTTCATTCACCTTGTCACACAGCCACAGGGGTAACCCAAAGTCCAGATTTGTCTATGACAAATACTGTTAGTCTTACATTGATTTGCTGTTTTGGCCTCCTGGATCAAAACTGTAATTCACTTAGTAAATATTTTGTGGCATATGTATAGATCTATTTCAAAGTGGCCAACAAACTCTGTGTCCTTGAAGCAAAAGCATGTACTCAGATGGGTTCAGTGCAGTAGCACTTTATGTTTTTGGATTTAGGCATGCTGTGACAAAAAGCTACCAAGAACATGCACATTTTAAAATCATTTCTGTAGCTTTTAAAATGCCAAGTCCTCATACATGCATACAAAGCTCTACACCACAAAGCGCCATCCTCATCAACCATCGACTAAGCTCCCAACCCCCACAAGACACCTATGCTCTGCTTTGCTTGCCTTGCACACACATCCATCTCAGCCTCAGTGGTGGCAGTTCTTACTCCTTCATAGCCACCAAGACCTGGAACAACCTGCCCCTCCACCTCCGAACAACACACTCAGTGGCGGACTTCAGAAAGAAACTTAAGACCTGGCTCTTCGATGGCGATACAACACACTTAGCGTCTAGATACCATTAGCTTTACAAATACTGATTTATTGATTGAAGTCTCAGGTAGAGGAGGAAGGGCTTCCAAATGGTTAGGCTAATGCAGGGATGCTAGCCTTAGGTTGTTATTTTGGAAGATATTATGTAGGGCCAAGCCCTCTCATGAAGGGCTTTATTGAAAAATATTGTGGAAGGTAGAAATGAAGGAAGATACTTTGTACATTTGAAAACTGGAATGAGATCATGTCATGTTGAAAACCCAGATTGTAAGAAAAAGCCTACAAAGCCTGTACATTTTAGTCTATATTTTAATAATGATGTACCACTTAGCCAATGTTTTTCAGACTATTATTGGGACTCGAGAGAACCCATCAAAAACACCTAAACCATAAATTATTCTCATATTTCACAAATTACTATCTTTCAAGGTCATTGCTTTTCAGAATATTTATTTGAATTGTGTTTTATAAAATGCACCATTTTGCTCCATGTTTTTCTAATATTTCTCAGGGAGAGAACCTTCACTAATGGCCCTAAAAGGGTCAATCTATCTGTTACATTCCAACACTTACAATTCACCTGCCGCCATTGGCAACCAAAAGCTGCATATTCTGCAGTAGCAAGCACTATAGAAAGATCAAGTTATTATTCATGTGACACAAAATTTCAGTCTGTCTGGAGGTACAGATGAAATGTCATCATTTTGTTGCCCTATAACCTGTCATTTTTCAACAGCTTTATGAATATTGATCAAATGGTACTTCAGCAACAAAATGCATTTTTTATTCAAGCAGATTTGTACAAATTAATAATCCATAAAGTAGAGTATCCCAGGTATGTAGAGGTATGTAGAGATATACATAATGGGTGCCAATGAAAAGCATGCACAAGTAATATCCTTGAAAGTTCTGTGGTTGCAATCACAATACAATGTCACTTTAATGCTTAATAATTAGTGATGCAACTAAAAACTTAGGGGCATATTACCAAGCAATAGCGATAACTATCGCTATTGCTTGGTTAGAGAGAAAATTTTACCGCTAAGCTGCGGCGATTTTTACCGCAGATAAACCTTGGTATTACCAAGGTTTATCGCAAATGCGATAAAAAACGGCCGCAATGCATGAATATCGCTGAAAAGTCAGCGATATTCATGCATTATCGAGCTAATGCTCTTAGCCATGTTATCCACCTCCCATTGGATAACATGGCTAAGAACTGCTCAGGGGCAGGTGTTAGCTTTTGGAGATATTCGCGCTTAGCGCGAATATCTCCAAAAGTTGGTAATAGGAGATAGCGATGTTAGCGACTGTTTCCAGTCGCTAACATCTTGGCACGCCCACTTTGCATATCATTAGTGATAAATATCACTGACATGCAAAGTGGGGCCCAAGATGGTCGCTATCTCCTACTAGCTGTCGCTAACTGGTGTTAGCAACAGCTAGGTAATAGGGAGATCATTTTATCTCTGCTTTCTTGGCTTTTAAAGCCAAAAAAGCGGAGATAAAACCCCTTGATAATATGCCCCTTAATTTTTTCAACCAAGGCAACCGTTTTTTTTCTTTAAAGTTCTAGGTAAGATGACAAAGAACAATTTGCTGATATTCTTTCACAATTAACAAACAGTTGAACATTGGATGGGAGGCATAGTTCTTTACTAAAGAGATAGAGCAAAGAAAGGATAATGAACCGATTAAACAAATAGAAAGGAAGGCATGAAAAGCCCCAGTATTTGATACGTTTATTGCCTGGTTAATAGTAATAACCAACAGCACTCCATACAAATTTTTAATAATGACCTAACCAATCTGTTTTAGTATGCAGGCATCAAATTCTCCAAATGAGGCTGTTCTGAGAAGGTCCTTTTTGCAACCCTTTCCTTGCCTCCTCCAAATCGCAAATTTGCTATTATATCCTAATCTACCATTATCACTGAATACATGTACAACCGTAAGGGATAATACATGATACGGACACAATTAGGCACTCTTCTACAGTCTAGATTCACCAACAAAAGAACGAACATTCACGTAACCGAAATGAAAAGAAACAAGTTCAGCCCGCCCAAAGTTCATAATGTAATTTTTAGAATTAGTTAAAGAAATGGTAAAGTAAGAAACGGCACAAAATTGACTTCCACATGCAACACTTCTATCTATGCCTGATCTCACCATGAAGCACAATGATTAGGGTGCAGTGGCAAGTTTTTAATGAATCCTGTCCATGACATTTCCGCACTCCAATATTATTTGCTAAATAATGGAGGTTGAAATTTAATAACGTACCTGGACTTTAACAAATCACTGCCACAAATGATCTCTAAAATAACATAAGATGAAAAGCCGATCAAGCACTGACACTGTTGCTATGGTGACAGCTGCCACTTATCCTATAGCTGACTTCTTGAGCTAGATTCTATCATGTTCAACAATCAAGAGATAATAAAAAGCAAGACATTGTGTGCCTGCATGTCTCTATAAAAGGTATTCTAAATTTCAGTAAGCACAGTTTAGTCACAATAATTTCTGGTATGCTTTTCATTTCATCTTGAAAGATTAGTTTTTTCAACACAAAGAGAAAGAAAAAAGCATCACATGAAGATTTTAAGAAAAGTCCATTATGATTCATACAGTCATCGTTTTAATTCATTGCGGTAGTTGCACTTTAAAAGTAGTACTTGGGGATACTTTTCATTATTTAGGTCGGTCTTCGGTAACTTATTTTTTTAGATCAAATGCATTTATGTTAAGATTTCTTTGAAATTTTTGTGTTACTGATAGATGGATGTTTTAGATGCCTTCATCATAGTCATATGTTCTTACTTGTCTCTGAGAAATTATTAATTGTAGCTATTTACACCTCATGAAGAGTTGATCAGGTCACTTTCAACACTATTTCAATTGTCACAGCAATTTCAGATATCCTTCCTATAGTATTAGGGATCAGAATGTAAAAGGGATCAGAATGTAGGCATTACATGCCATGTGACCAATCAAACTGGGATGAAGGCAATTGTGAAAAATAAATTTAACTTGAAGAGGCATTTAAAAATAATAATGAGGAAAGTCAAGACTTGTTCTACGCTTCCGTAAGACCTAAAATTATGAATAAATTTAAATGAGATGTCAGCGATTTGTCTTCTTTTGTCCTTAGTTTTTTTTTAATGTTAGTGATATATGATATGAAACTATGAGCAGACTTCTACCTACGTCAAGTATTTCCTTCTAATGAATTCAAACACCACTTTGTTTCTTTCTTGTACATTGTTACTTTGACCCCCACAGGTGGCCAAAGTCTTTCCCTAACTGTCATTGATACATGTTGTCATTGTTAACACGACCAACTTAATACCTTACTAACACACCTAGGGCATTGTAGATTTGTTGTACCTACTGTGAGTGGTCACTTAGTGTTTGGAGAAGTGCCTCCCCAAATAGGTAGTACACCTGCTTCATTTTGAGCAGGTGGCTCCAACCAGTCTATCATGAGCTACCAGTATCTCGCAAAAACCTTCTGGCTAGCTCCCAGCATGAACGTCATTTAGGGGTCACTAGGGGTCACAGCTGCGCCCCCTGGCTTTACCCTTGCTACCCCAGGCACTGCCTTTGCGACCCATGGCGTCAGAGGTGGCAAAATCAGTGCCTTGAACACAGAAGCAGTTCACCTAATGGACGTCATTTGGTGCTACATTTTCCTTGTTTTCTGTTACATTTTTGTCACACAAGAAGTTGGAACAAGACCCTATCTGACAGTTAAGGTAAGTAAAAATGCTTTTAAATGTATGGTGTATGCATGCTTGTAGGTGAATGTGTTCATCTGAGAGTGTCTGAATTTGTGTGTATCTTTAAGCATGTATATGTGTGAGTCAAAGTAAAAGTCAAAGGGGCCTGGCTTAACCACCCACAAGATGGCCGCAATCCACTGAGGCTCCTCGGTATGGTGGAGACAGCAGTCCGCTTCTTTGTACAGCATGAATCAGTTTAAATAGGATGTGAACTCAGGAGCAAAGGTATCTTCCTTTCTGACCTTTAGCAAGCCGTGCTTTTCTTTGTTCCGCTCCCAGGTCGCGTTCTCCTCAGGAGTCGGAGTATTGACCGCCATTTTGAATGCAACGGTGAGCCAGAGCGTTTCTTGCTAGAAACATCGTTCCTTCAACAGAAATCTCTTCAGGGTAGGTTAAATTCTTTGGAGAACACTATCTGAACCAAACTGCATATCTGACTCCTTGTTTTAATCAATTTGTTCTGTATTATCAACCTGGCTTCTTTTTCTTTTTGTTTATTTACACCTGTGGCTCAGAGTTGTGAACTTTCAAGAGGCAAAGTGTGCCTATGACAATTTTCTTATTCACTGCCTACAAAGTCCCGGTGGTCATCAGCTGTGATTTCTCTGGAGGTGGTAACCAATAGTTTTCTGCTAACTAGTTTACCTGGTTATTTTGGCAATTATATTCACTGTTTATGGAGGCAGCCCAAGTGTCTTGTCAAAAATTTACAACCACCAACCTGGCATCAGTCCACAAAGACACCACTACTGCCACAAAACGTCAGAAGAAAGACCCTAACTCCCCATCTAATTTCCCTCTCTCCTTCAGTGAGCTTCAATCTAAATATGGACTGCCCGCGTCCTCCCTTCATAAATACGATTCTTTGAAATTGATCCTGACTCAGCAGTATTCTCTTCTTTCCCTACCCTCTTCCCCTTCAGCAGATTAATCATTAGAGCAGTTGCCCACTTCTTCTTCCCTCAGGCATCTCACATCTATAAATATCTTCATTACTCTCTACAAAATCGATGTAAGAGTAAGGTTGAACTGATATGGGAAACTGATTTACAGCAAACTTTCTCTATACACACATGGCACTCCATCTGGGCTTGTTTACATAATGCGTCCTGTAATGCTAGCACTACTCATACTTTTTATTACTTTTACAACAGGCTGTACCTAAACCCATCATCTATCTCTAAATACACCCAGGGTTCCTCAGTTGCCTGTTGGACTTGTTCAACTTCTCCTGGTACATACGTACACTCCTTTTTTATGTCCACTTATTACCTCTTTTTGGTTAAAAATCTGTAAAACAATTTCTTATATATGCTCTATTAGTTTTCCTTTTAAAATTAACTCTATATTTTTAGGAAGTACTTCCCCAGTCTGGTTTGGTGCCCGTAAACATGGACAATTTGTGGATCTGTTATGGCAATTGCCTTCCAGGTTAGTACTTCCAATTGGAAAGATGCCTCCAAGGTCATCTTTTCTGCCTGGTGAAACCTTCTCTGTCATCACCACAGATTGGACAGAGCTTTTGCAACTTCCTCTCACCAACTTCTTAGAAAAGAGGCCTTCTGGTCGCCACTTACTAATTATGTACCTTCCCATTCAACTCAGATCCCGAATAGTACTTCTGCTTTTCAACCACCATGAGACTTACATTCTTAATTTTCTTATACTGTACACATTAGGAAACTTATTGTTACCTTTGCATTATTTGTTATTCACTGTGTAATTATTGGAGTTAAATATGATTATTTCTGTAAATAGTGCTGCATTTTTCTTGTGTTTGTTCTTCCCTTCTCCCCTTTCTTTTTATGTATGTATCAAAAATGCTAAGTTAGTAAGGTACATTCTTCATATTGACTCTTCTACTCCGTTGTTAATTATATTCATTGTATCATAACATATTCACATTAGGATTTTCAAGCACTTGTTCTATGTAATTTTGATTACTTTTAACTCACGTTGTAAACTGTACCCCTGTTTTTTCATATATTTGAATAAAGCTATATTAAACAAAACAAAAAAGTAAAGAGCAAATGGTGTGTGATATCACTTCTGCTACCCCTTGCGTTTTGGTGAATTGATGCGTATTGCTCCTAGCCTTGAGTTCCTTTGAACTAAGAACTGCAAAAAGTGTTGCATTTTCCTTTTAAAGTTAAGGAAATGCTATATATTTTTTTACATTATTATGGGCTGCAGATAGCAGAGCCTGATAATAAACAGTGTTGCAGTCAGATTTATGACCCATATTGGTCACAGAGGTTCAGAACTGAAGCAATGAGGTATTGAACTCTTACATAAAAGTTCTCCTCAACTTAATATTGGAGCATGAGAAAAATTATATTTCTGAATGCTTTTAAAGGAAAGAAAATTATTAGAATGAAGAGTTAGCTTAACAATTCAGTTAACTATTCATTTACATTTTCTCCTGTTGCAAAGAGTCACATTTAGAAACAGCAGGCATCTTGCTCCAAGTGGCTGGTAGACACAGTGCTATATTTATAACTGAAACATATAGTCATTTTTTTTTAAATGGGAGACATTTAAGGGGAAAAGAATGTTTCTCTGATACAAGGTCTTAATGTTTTTCTCAACTTTAAATTAAGCCAATTAAGTCCTAATGTTTTATGAAGCATGTTTCTTCACGTTAAATTCCTCACATTTAAACAAATTACTGTATTTTCCACTTATAAATATGACACCTTGTCTACAGACCACTGGTAGTAATATGCCTGTTGTGTGTAAAGAAACTATGACATGCAAGAAAATGAAAATGAGTTTTATGTAATGCTTATATACATAAAGTCAACTTTTCAGGTGAATTTCCTCCCATTTCAAAGTGTCACATTTACACACAGCAGACATCTTGCTCCCAGTGGCTGGTAGACAGGCTGCCATTTTTATCATTGAAAAATACAGTATTTTTTTTTTAAATGGGAGAAATTTAAAGTACCGAAAAATATCCCTTCAAGTGTAGATTTTTGTTTCCTTATTATGTAAATTTTTGCTGAATATTTTTCTGCACCTTAAATTTCTCCCATTTAAACAACAATGGTTGTGTTTGTGTTATACACATATTAATGCAGCATATGGTGAAAGGTATTTTCTGTGCCACTAGTACATACACCACAGGCTCTCAGTCCCCCATACACATATATTCCATTCATTCACACACATGTCCATACATTCCCACTGACCATGCACTCACTTACGCACATGGCAGCCCTATCATGGTACCTCTAGTAACAGTATTTTGTTCAAACCATAGTATCAGGCTCCATGGACATTAGGTTTAAAGTCAATGAAGCTGGGTGAGGGGGGTGTCTTGTAACAATGCACAAGTTACTATGCATTCAGTAGCTCATAATGATTTTCACTGATCTAAAGTAGCTGTCATTACAGAAAAATTTGGAGAACCCTGATTTAGGGGAATGCTTCTGATGGGGGAGACTCAGTTGACCTCACACCCAGAAACATTTGACCCTTAGGCACATTCATCATAAAGTCACTGGTTCAATGTGCGTGAAGGTCTGCAGTAATTGTGCGGCCTGAGATGCTATGAAAGGCACAGCTTTAGAGAGCGAAAAAAACAATCCTTTCTTCTGGACCGAAATGATAAATCGTGAAGATACGGAATCATGTCACACACAAGAAATATTTTTACGCTCTATTTATCTAGCTAGGAAACTTCTGTGGCATAATACCAATCAATCAGTGATAGCATATTTTTTTTAAATGCGTCTATTTAGATAGTCGAGAACTTTACCAAGTCAATACACCTTAGGATAGATTTGCCACATTGGACTATGTGGGTGCAATAAAGCATGCTTTCATCAGTTCACAAAGGCTCTGAAAACTCTAGTTTTACATAGTTCTATACATCAATGATTTTCAGGCCCGACGCAGCATGACCCATGACCAATTTAGTCTAGTCATGAAACAGATGGATTGAAGAGAAATAATCACTGGGGTACCCCCCACTCATATATATATATATATATATATATATATATATATATATATATATATATATATATATATATATATATATATATATATATATATATATATATATATATATATATATATATATATATATATATATACGCTATACTGTGAAGCCTCAACGTATCAAACGTGTGTCTACAGTGGTGTTGAGAAATCTGGAAATCCTAACTAGTTACTAAGCGGTTACCCAGGTAGTTGAATGGTTGAGCCTTCACCCATGGTTTTTGGGGTGTAGTATCTCTGCTAATCAGGAAATACCACATTAGGTAGCACTGATGGGTTGGTCTTAACAGCACTACCTGTAACACAGCCAGTGATGACAGTACATTGACAAACACACTAAAAAGACATTCAGTCCCCCCTATAACATTGAGGAGCACACTAATGATGAGGAGCCCGGTTTGTAGAACAGGGCACATTTGTATGCCCACTGGTTGCTCCGGCAAGGTGTCTTACTATTATGTTTTATATGTACCAGTATTGGCACCCCTAATGTCAGCATTGTAGCAGAGATAGTACACCGCACAGTTACAGGGTTAAGATACACTCATTCATTTAGAAAGCTAGACTTGAGGAAGTATATTGTGAATGTGTACTATACTGGGACATTATACTATACAAAATCTGGTGCCTGGTGTAAGGAAACAGGCCTCACTATTAAATAGGACATGTATGTTTATATGTGTCTTAACAGCAGAACCCCTAAAGTTATTGTTGCTGTGAAAAGGTTAGTTGACCCATTGGTTAGCATAGGGTTACAGTCTGGCACTTTAGCCTGGCTAACTTTTGAATAAGACTACATAACTGGGTACTGTAAGGTATCAAATTAATTGTCGCAATAAAGCCGACCTGATGCCCGACACCTACACAGGTGCCTGCAACCTCAGGCAATGGATGCGCCAACACTCTTCCTCGATCAAAAACCCCTTAAACAGACGCACCGACAGAAAGGCCAGCTGGTTCACCACCAAACTCCAGAAATCCAAGCGGACTTGCTGATGACCCAAACAGACACTGGACAACCATGCAGCCTTCAAGAACACCAGCCGCAAGCACCACCAACTCATTCGAGCCACCAAAAGGACCTTCTTCAAGAAACCTATCGACAACACACACACACCAGCAAAGAGCTCTTCAATATCGTGAAGGAACTCTCCAACCCCAGCTCCATCTCCAACGACATCCTGCCGTCGCAAGACCTATGTGACTCCCTAGCCACCTTCTTTCACCCCAAGATCGCAGACATCCACGACAGCTTCAACACCCAAACCCTCCCGACAGCCGCCGTCACCACAGACTCACCACCCCCCAGCCTCACCAACCTCCTGCTCTCCTGGACCCACATCAACGACAACAACACCATCAAAACCATGAACACCATCCACTCCGGCTCACCATCCGACCCCTGCCTCACCACATCTTCAACAAAGCAAACCGCATCATCGCACCCCAACTCCGGAATATCATCAACAGCTCCTTCCAGACCGCCACCTTCCCAGGAAGCTGGAAACATGCAGAGATCAATGCCCTACTCAAGCAACCCACAGCGGACACAAAGGACCTCAAGAACTTCCGGCCCATCTCCCTGTTCCCGTTCCCGGTGAGAAGCTTGTCAACAGGCAACTGACCCACTTCCTCGAGGAGATTAACATCCTGGACCTGTCCCAATCTGAAACCCGCAGCAATCACAGCACCGAAACTGCCCTCATCGCTGCCACCGACGACATTAGGACCCTAGTGGACAGCGGCGAAATCGCGATCCTAATCCTCCTGGACCTCTCGGCCGCCTTCGACACCGTCTGCCACCACACCCTATGTACACGCCTCCATGGCGCAGGGATACGCAACAGAGCCATGGGCTGTATCACCTCCTTCCTCACCGACAGAACCCAGAGGGTCAGCCTCCCCCATTCCGATCTGGAGCCACCAAGATCACCTGCGGTGTACCCCAAGGATCATGCCTCAACCCAACCCTTTTCAACGTCTAAATGGCACCACTTGCCAACATCGTACGATCGCACAACCTCAACATCGTCTCCTACGCTGATGACACCCAGCTGATCTTCTCACTCACCAAGGACCCCCCAGTGCCAAAACCAACCTCCACAAATGAACGAAGGCTGCCGCCCAATGGATGAAGAACAGCCGCCTGACAGTAAACTCAGACAAGACAGATTATTATTATTTGGAATCTTGTATAGCGCGTAGTTACCCTAGGGCATCCCAGCGCTCATTCATGGCTCAAGGATGTAAAGCTAGGAGGACAGCATTAAGCGGGGAACAGGTGGGTCTTGAGTAGCTTCCGGTACCGAATAGTACAGGTCTCAGTCCGCAAGTTCAGAGGCAGCGCATTCCATAAATTGGCTGCGTTCACAGAGAATCTTCTACCGCCCGTCCGGGCTCTTTTCACTCTGACCACTTGTAACAGAAATTTATGGCCAGAGCGCAGGGCTCTACTAGCCTTGTAGTGGAGCACCATATTAACCAAGATGGGAGGTCCCTTCCCATGAAGGATTTTATGGGCCGTACAGAGAGATTTAAATTTGATCCTCTCCCGTACCGGGAGCCAATGCAGCGCTCTTAATGCCGGCTTTGCAGATTGTCTCCTAGGAGTATTCATCAACAGCCTAGCTGCTGCATTCTGCACTTGTTGGAGTTTATTAAGTGTTGCTTGCGGTGCGCCCAAGAAAATTGCATTGCTGTAATCCAGCCTCGAGACAATTAATCCCTGGATAAGACGTTTCCTGGAGGCCGGGGGGAGAAGAGGTAAGATCTTACGGGCTGACCGGAGCATACCAAAACAGACTCCAGCGATTTTTTTTGCGTGGGTCTTAAAAGACAGGTCTTGCTCCAGCCACACCCCAAGGCTTTTGATCTCCTTTTTTGGAATTGGAGGGTCGCCAAGACAATTTGGCCAGCTGCCTGGTGGAAGAGAAGGTCCCGAATGTCCAAGCAGCATCATCTCTGTTTTAGCACCATTCAGTTTTAGTGCTGAATTGCACATCCATGTGTGCACCTTGGACATGCAGGAATGGAGTAGGTCCGGTTGGTTCACCAATTGGGAAAAGGCCACCACCAACTGGGTATCATCAGCGTAGCTGATAATTTTGATACCAAAAGGTGCCACCACATCCTCCAATGGTGCCATATAGACATTAAACAATGTGGGGCTCAGGGAGGAGCCCTGAGGCACACCACATTGGAGGGGGATAGGGGCTGATTGTACACTGCCTTCCCAGACTTGGTAGGTTCGCTGGCTCAAAAAAGACGCGAGCCATCTTAAGGCCATTCCCGTCACGCCTACCTCTGACAGTCGCTGGAGCAGTACCTGATGGTTTACGGTATCAAAAGCCGCACTGAGGTCCAGGAGGATCACTGCCACCGATCCTCCTGAATCTAAAATGCTCCTGGCTTCTTCCACGACTGCCAGCAAGGCAGTGTCAGTGCCTTGGCCCGGCCTGAACCCCGTTTGGGAATTCCGCAACAGGCCATTGGACTCCAGGTACTGTGACAGTCGCCTGTTCACCAGTCTCTCCGCGATCTTACCGAGCCCAGGCAGAGACAGAGGTCCTCATCCTCAGCACCACCCTCTCTGCCTGGGACAACTCTTGGTGGCCGGCAGCTCTGGGAGCTGCACCAACACCTCCGACCATGCACACAACCTGGGATTCATCCTGAACTCTTTGCTCTCAATGACCCAGCAAGTTAACACTGTCTCCTCCTCCTGCTTCAAACACCCTCTGCATGCTTCGCAAGATCTACAGATGGATCCCCACTGGAACCAGGAGGACGGTCACCGAGGCCCTCGTCAGCAGCAGACTGGATTACAGCAACGCCCTCTATGCAGAAACCACGGCCAAACTCCTGAAAAGACTACAACGCATACAGAACACCTCCGCACACCTGATCCTTTACAGCCCCCACCACACCCACATCACAACCCACCTGAGAGACCTGCACTGGCTCCCAGTCAACAAGAGGATCACCTTCAAGCTCTTCACCCACGCTCATAAAGCACTCCACAGCGCTGGACCAGCATTCCTCAACAAACGACTTACCTTCTACACCCCGAACCACTAGCTTCCCTCCGCTGACCTCGCCACCATTTCACGCATCAACAAGACGACCACCGGTGGCAGATCTTTTTCCTACCTCGCCGCCAAGACATGGAACACCCTCCCCACCCATCTACTACAGACCTGCTGACCTTCAGTAGACACCTCAAGACCTGGCTGTTTGAGTGGTAGCTGTACCCCACTCTCTTAGCGCTTTGATACCCTCACGGGTGATTACTGCGCTCTACAAATGCTTTATTGATTGATTGATGCCCAGGATGAATTTAATGTTAATATCAAATAGCAGCCCGCTGCAGGGAGAAGCGCTACCTCTCCTGTGCTGGAAGCCACTAAGGGTGCTAGCCCAAAAGCAAGCTTCAAAGTCAAAGCCGCCTTTGGTGGGCAAATGGCAATAACACAACTGGTCTGGAAAATGCTCTGGTGGCCAAGCAACTGTCCAAATCTACTCCATTGGCCCACTGGCCTTCTCCTTGTCAGAGTCTGTCTCTCGAGCCAGGCACTAGTAGCCAAACTAACTTTCAGAAAGTTTGCAAAAGTTTGTAAACTTTTGATTGACCAATGCTTTTTTGCAGTTGAATTAAAAACTGATTAAATCTTAAAAAAAACTGTATCTACGGAACCCTCCAGTGGATTTTGCTCATCAAGGAAATGTATAAAAATATCATCTGTTTTTATAAATTGGTGTTGTGTTTCTTTTGTGATGTGTGAGATTCTTATTTTGTTGTTTGGTACTGTTAAATGCTTCACACTTCGTTGCTGCTCGAAGCCATAGATACCCAGGGTTGGCTTAAGGTTGTTCAAACTAGCCTGACTGGTCCCAAGACAGTTTATGTGATTGCATTACACCATATGGTTACACAAACATGCCATAGAATACTCCCAAATCCTCACACCTGGCATGCCGCAAATGTTCTATTTATGTCTTCTGTCTTACGAGGGTGTAAGGTTCAAAGGTTTTCGAAATGGAATAAGCATACCAATGAGGTCCAACCACTATGGGTGCCACAACAAACTCGTTATCAGAGTTATGGATCCCCCTCTCAAATGCTTGCTCGTTAGGTTCTTTAGTGGGTAATCTATGGCCATGAATGGTATTGCAGCATTCTTGACAAAAGGCTGTTGAATTTATTTTGCATGAGTGCTAAAATAGCCAACAATACACTTTGTATACTTGAAAAGACACTAGCATGACTAAAGCTACAATTCCCAGCAAAGCTTCCTTGATACTTGGATTTCGAAAATGGACTTAGCATGATAGGGGTTTCTATTTCAGGTCTGTGGTTTCTTCTTGCTTCTTGGATTTGATATCAATGTCTTTTCTAATTTTATAAGTATTTCTATTTCAATCTCAGAGATAGTTATAGCACACAGGGGGCAGAATTACAAGCCTCTTGCAACACTTTTGCACTGCCGTTGCATCACTTTTTGTGACGCAGCAGTGGAGTAAACATACGCCACATTGCGGCCAATTTACAATGAGACGGATCTAGGGAGATGCGTCACCTTGTAAAGCCTTGCGCTACATCATACCTGCATCAGGTATAATGCATGCTGGGTGGGTGTTCCCATGCAAAAAGCCATGTAAAACCGACACAGTAAAATTTACAACATTTCACTGCATCACTCTACTCCTTCCCTGCGTCAAAATCCCCATGACTGCTCAGGCCAGGCATAAGGAATGACGCAAGGCTTTTTTAAATTTGACTCACCTACCTGTTATGGCGCTTGGCTGGAGTTGCGTCACTTTCACGAACAACTCCAGCAATGTGTCACTTTTGCGCCAACAGATGCGCCAGAATTCAATATGTTCTAGTGAAAACTGAATTTTCCTTTTAGCAATGGGTTTGGCATATACATTAGAAAGAGAAGACCGCAAATGAATGGAAAGTATTTTTTATTATTTGCTTATGGGTAATGGCATGTCCTATCCTAATAATAAATGTAGAAAAAAGCACGACAATGCTCCATATAATTTATTTTAAACCTATTGTCAATGTACATCAAGCCATTGGTACTAAGATCCAAATATTTATGTGTACTTTTGAAATATATCAATTTTCAAGAGCTCTGGTCGTAGAAGTCTTGTGGACCTTTCACTAATTTTTAAGTGAAATAGTAGTTATACCTATTTTCTGTACTGATTTTCTACAGTTTTTTAACTGTTTATTTATAAATGTTACATTCATTAAATAACATTATATATTTTTCTGAAAATTGCAACAAAAAAACGTTTTATTTGAACTGAAATATTGTTTAATTTAATTGTTTTATGTTTTATTTCAATATATTTATATTATTATTTATTTTTTTATTCCAATTTTTTTTCGGAGTCGCACACCTAAAGTGTACACATCACGGTGGGTGCGCGGATTCTAGCCGCCATATTAGAAAAGTCATGAAGGATCCACGTTTGGTGTGTGACGGCAGCATGTTTTTCAGTTACATCATATACAGTTAATATTGCGTGATGTGTGCGATTGGTATGCGACCAGTCCACGACTCCTGCTCCCATGCATTCATGACACATGCGCATTACGGTACGCGACGCTTGCTTAGTGGCGGGTCCCGCGTGACTACAAATACGTGCTGGGGCGCACTGGGTGCGCGACTCCCGCAATTTTTTTTAATGTTTTAAAATGATATGTATGTGTCTTTAATATTCACATTAGGACAAGAGATCATCTAAGATATTCATAAAAATAAGATATTTGTACTATAAAAAACGTATATTATTTTTAAATATATTTTCGCGAAGTAGCGTCGGGTGCGTGCTTCGTGAGTGCAGAGCGTGCGCATCCCATGTGATCTAAAAAAAAAAGATTTCATTGGTACATAACATTTCTCACTGTAACTATTGAAGGACCCCACCCATTTTAATCACTCCTGTTGGAGCATCTTTAGAGAGACATCTCTTTTCCTACAAGAACCCTTTCTGCTTGTTTTTTTTAGTGTTTTTCAAAAAATATCAAAGAAAATGGCATCTGGACAGCAGCAGCAGCAGGAGGAAGTATCTTCTGAAGAAGAATTCTTGCAGGAGGCACCATGTTCACAGAGGCCGGAAACAGTAGGTTGTAAATTCTACTCTTTTCCACCTGGAGCGAAGAATGTAAATCCGAGAAAGGTGACGTGCAAAATTTGTGACTGAGTCCTGTCAAGAGCGAGTGAAATAAATACTCTTGTGCCACTGGTTCTATGTACAAGCATCTCCGGACCACACATCCTCTCAATCTTGCTCGGGAGGAAATGAGGCGAACTGCTTTGAACCCCTCACCTGCTGTGGTAAGTACATCTGGAGCATCCTCAGGAACACCTGCAATGGACATTAGGCCAGAATTCGCCTTTCTCGAGCAACACTCTGTGAAGTGTAAGAAATTTATATGCTTCGGTGAGCAGTCGGTGGATGCAGTTTGTGCCACGCAACGCAACCATCATTGTTAATTATTTTTTTTGGTTTGGTTTTGAAATGATAAGTAATTCCAAAAGTTTCATGTTTTATTCGTTCTTTTTTTGTTTATTTTTTGAAAAAAAAAAACCAAAAAATGCAAAATTGTTTCAAAAAATAAAAAAAAATACAGAAGAAAAAAAGTTCTTATCAGACCTACCTTATCTGGTTAAAGAAAGAACTATAATTGCAAGGTAATGTGTGAAAGTATGGTTGAATATATGTATACAGCATGATTGACTGAAAAAATGCATTAGCAGTGTATGGTGAATTTATAGGTGAAGTACTGCAGCCTGACACTGCAAGCTCTTTAGCTGCACTGCACTGTAGCACTTCTGAAGCACAGGGATGTAAATGAATATGTTGCAACTCTGTGCTTCCCTCTGCACTACTGCACAAACTGCAGCCATACGGTGACACAGGCACCCTTGCACCATGGTGCAAGGGTGTCTGTGTCGTGCAGAGATTGTTTTTGTGCAGGAAGGGACACCTTGCGATTGTTTTTGTGCAGGAAGGGACACCTTCCTGCACAAAAACAATCAGTAAAGGCATTTTTCTCTTTCAATGTATGCTGTGGAATGCAGCATGCATTGAAAGAGGAAAACATGAGGAGAAATGAAAAGATTCTCCTTGTTGCGCCTTGCTACAACAACTCTAGGATGGCGCAGCATTCACACACATCTCCAGATTTACGATTTCTCATGAATCTGGTGATGTCTCTTCTGCTATGGGTGTTGCGTGGGAACACCCACAGCTAAACCTATGGAACGCCCCTTCAATGCAAAGTACTGTGTATGATGTGGTCATATTTACAATGAGAGGAAAAACCACGCAGAATTGCTTTTCCTCTCTTTGTAAATATGAAGGAGTGCCTGGCGCCATCCCTACGTTACAAAAAGTGACGTACTGGTGGCGCAGGGTGCTTGTAAATCTGCCCCATAAGTGCTTAGGTATTAGCAGACTGATACAATAAGAACAGAGTGCTGGATGGGTGTTTGAAGAGTTGCATGAGACTGACAGGAGTTATCCTACGCTGCAAGGGTACTACTTCAGTATTTAATGGAGTGGACCAATAGTATGTATTTGCTTAGAGATTTGTAGGGATTATGCACATAATATTTTATGTGTACTTGTGTTGGTGCCTAGGTCATTTTATAAAAATACCACTAGTAACTGGAATTATGACAGTGCTGCAAACAGAGTGAACACTTAATTTACAAGTGCTTACGTATTAGTGGAGTGATAGGATAAGTAGATAATGGTAGATAAGTGATTAAAGAAGTGCATGGGACAGACTGGACGATTCCTACACTGCATGAGTACTAACTGGGTATTTAGAAGTGTGTATCAATAGTATGTAGCTAGTTAGAGGTCTGCTTGGATAGTGCACAACATATTATAGCTGTACTTGTGTTAGTAGCTAGGCCATTTCATAAGTTCATGACTAGTAACTAGAATAATTACAGTATTACAAACACAGTGTACAGTGAATTTATAAGTGCATATGTATTGGCAGAGTGATAGGATACGTACATAGTGCTGGATTGGTGAATGGACAAGTGTATGGGACAGACAGAAGGATTCCTAGATTGCATAGGTACTAACTGAGAATTGAAAAGACTGTATCAATGCTATATAGCCGATTAGAGGTCAGCCTGCATAGTGCACAGAATATTGTAGCTGTACTAGTATTGGTGTGTCTATGGTTTCGAGAATGGTAGTCTGTATTTTAGGGTGTGAGCAGGTGCATCAGATGATCACGTGGATGATGTCATCAGTGATATCATTTGAGATGTCATCAGTGATGTCACTGACCATGTCATGAGTGATGTAATATGTGACGTCATCGGCAGTGTATTGCAGTTGCGTGAGTTATAGTTAGCACAACTAGCTATAACAGCTGAATTTCTCTTGTTTTGTATGAGTTAAATGCTAATTTCTAACTATAATGTCCCTGAAACCTGTGTTTTTTTCAGTGAATTTTATATATATGTATTTAATCTCCTCTCACTCTCACAAGGAAGGAATCAGCACTCAGGTTGTAGTTTGGAAGTATTTAATCTGCAAAGGACGTTATCCACGCGTTTCGGCTAGTCCGAACCTTGATAACGATACAAGACGTCATTGTAGCATCCTTATTTAAATGTACATATGTCTCCAGTTGCCAATATTAACAATGGACTACATATTACTTTAATCCAAACATCTGGCAGCCATATTGGCCTGGTCACGATGTGAAAATTCAGGAATTGATACAATAAAGAAAAGAAAACAAGTGTTAATATGCACACAATGTCATTTCAGCATATCTTGCTCCGTGACCGCCATACCTGTATGTTCGTCAGCATGACGTATTCATAATAAACATACTTAGGATTGTAAACATCCACATAAACAATGGACTACACATTACTTTAAAGTGAAAGGCTCTTGGCCATATTAATATGGGCACGTTGGGTATTATAATGGTTCTTACATGAAAGAAAAGAAAAAAATGGGTGTTCATATACACACACTATCCCTAAATAAAGTTCTAGATTTTATAGTTCCATTCCATTCACAGCTCATTTGAGATGTCATGAGTGATGTCATGAGTGATGTACGTCAT
This sequence comes from Lissotriton helveticus, assembly GCF_964261635.1. Taxonomy (NCBI): domain Eukaryota; kingdom Metazoa; phylum Chordata; class Amphibia; order Caudata; family Salamandridae; genus Lissotriton; species Lissotriton helveticus. The sequence continues at coordinate 1,108,185,852 of NC_136068.1, forward strand.
GAATGATGTAATGTTTGTGGTCATTAGCAGTACATTGCGGGGGCGTAAGTTATAGTTAGCTCAGGTAACTATAACTGCTGAATTTCACTGATTGTGTGTGAGTGAAATCTGAGTCTAACTATACCGTCCCTGTAATCTTTGTTTTTTTCAGCAAATTTCTAGGTTTCTTTTAACGTTAAGTAAGATGCATATCACAATGGATTTGTAGGGGGTTGGAAGCAGGGCCTGGCATTGTGCTGCCCCCATCCAAGTTTGCTGCTCCTGCCTTCCCTCCTCCTTGCCATCCATTGTCCAAGTCTATGTCCCTGCTCCCTTATTACAGCCCTGTGTGGCCATTGTTCTGCCACTGGACTTCCTACCTTCTCTGAACAGTTAGCTTGCTGCCCCATCCACCTCCTCCCTATCCTCTGTTGTCTAAATCCATGGACTAGCCTCCTCCCTCCAGCCATTCATGGTCTGATGTGCTGCCACTGTCCTCCATTTAGCATGATGTACCAGTCCTCTCCTCTTGCCCTCCATTGCCCAATTCTATGCCCCATCATTGACCTCCTGCTTAGCCTCTGTGCTTAGCTTGCTGCCCCTATTCTCCTTCCCCCAGCCCTCCGATGTCTGTGTGCATGCCACTGCTCCACCCTGTTTGCCCACCATGTTCCATGGACCTGCCACTCCTATCTACTCTGAGTTTTCTGCTGAGTTGCCACTCCCCTCCCACCTGCCTAGCATTGTCAGATGACTGTAACCTGTCCCTGCCACCTCCAACCTGCCTGTTCACATTCCATTCCCCTATCACCTTCCACCTGTCTTCCATGGTCCATTTTACTGCCACACCCTTCTACCCTCCCTGGTCTGTTGTGCTGGAACTGCTCCTCCTGCCTGCCCATGTGGTCTGTTGTGAGGCCCCTTCCCCTGAACTCTCTTGTCTGTGCCCAGGTCCTGACCTTCCCTTCTATCCTCCATGGTCCTTTGTGCATGCCCCTGCACCCTCCTTCTCGCCCATCATAGCCATTGTGCTACCACTAACCCTCCTGCTTGCCGTGCATGGTTTTCTGTTGCTCTCCAAGCTGTGTTTTGCTTCTAGGGCCCATCCTACTTGACCTCCAAGGTCATCTTGCTGCTCCTGCCCTACCCTCTTGCCATCAGCCCTCTGTTTCCCTGTGCAGACCCCTATTCCCTCCCTCCTGGCTTGTCTGTTCCATTGTAATGCCCCTGACCCGTCCCTCCTGCCCTTTATGGTCCTTTATGCTGCAGCTTTCTCTCCTGTCTGTCCATTATGGTCAGCTAGCTACCATTGCCTCTGTCCATGTGCATGGTCCTATCCCCTTCCTATTGCTTTCTATGGATTGTTGTGCTGCACTCCTGTCCCACATGCCCTCTGTGGTGTATTGTGCTGCTGCAAACCCTGATGTCTGCCCTGTAGGGTCAGTTTGGTGCACCTCTCCATGTCCCTTCTGTCCTCTGTTATCCAAGTCCATGTCCTTACCCCAATTCCTCCTGCATTCCATGATCCAATGTACCATATTTGCTAACATTTTGAATTTGGTAAGAGGGAGATTTTGAAAATAAAATCTGGGGTATTGATTTTCCCCATTTACTTACATTGAAAAAGAGGAGATTGTAGATAGGACACAGATCAAATAAAGCCCATGTGGGCTTAAAAACATTGGACGTTTCCTGTCTGATTCGGGTCTGTTGGCATGTATGGCTGTACTACCACTGCATTTTCCTTCTGCCCCCTAAGGTGATTTTACCATGTGAAAAAGCCTTCTGCTGTAATATCATGAATCATGTTTTAACTATTATCTCTTGCTTTTCCCACAGTGGTTTGGAAGGGGATCTATAAGCTAAACTGAAAGCATATTTTCTGTAAATTCACATTATCTTTCTCAGTCATGTGAGCATGAAGTCTGACATTCTCAGTAAAACATGTACATCCAACAAGGACAGAGACTGTCAGTTGATTCCTTTGTGTTCTACTGCAGCCTCCTAGAGTGTTCTAAAGAACAACTAGAGCGCTAACAGTCCTACTTATTACAAAGGTATGGCACACCTGAAGCCATCTTGATTGGAATAAAGTGGTGACTCTTAAAACATTTAATTTAAAAAGGAACAAAATGAGGGGGTATATTTTGCCATAGAATGTATGATTAGTGCTGAAGAAAGAAAAATTAGGGCACATTTTGAGTGACTTCCAAAATCCTCTTCTATTTCATAAAAAAATTCTGACATGCAGTCTCCCAAGATGGCCACCAGAGACAAAAGAGCCCAAATGTAGCCCAAATATCACCCAGATATATCCCAAGTATAGCCCAATGACAGAATGTCCCAGACTGTTCTAAAGAACAACTAGAGCGCTAAAAGTCTTACTTATGACAAAAGTATGGCACACCAGAAGCCATCTTGATTGGAATGAAGTGGTAAGTCTGAAAACATTTAATTTAAAAAGGAACAAAATGAGGGGATTCATTTTGCCATAGAAAGTATGATGAGCAGCATGTATGAGTGAATCTACAGGTAAGTGATTAGATGTGTGTATACATCTAAAATCACTGAGTGGGTTTTTAGATACTTGTATTGCTGTAACAATGGATTCAAATATGATACTCTTTATTTTACAAAGAGTGATGAAAGATTTTACTAGTGTATGAAAAGGTGTATGTGATTGTCACGTGGATGATGTCATCAGTGATGTCATCAGTGATGTCATTTGAGATGTCATCAGTGATGTCACTGACCATGTCATGAATGATGTAATATGTGACATCATCAGCAGTGGATTGCGGGTGCGCGAAATATAGTTAGTACAACTAACTATATAGGAGCAATTTCAATGGTTTTGTATGAGTGAAATGTCCAGCTAACTATAACACCCCTAAAACTTATAGTTTTTTGAGTGAATTTTAAAAGTTTTTTAAATGCTAATTCCTAACTATATAAGGCCTAAAACCTATGGTTTTTTCAGTGAATATATATATATATATATATATATATATATATATCTATACTACTATTATAAAGAGAGAACTGTGTCCTTTGAGGCAGGTAAACTCGAAAAGTACACCACCAATCCAAACACTCAATACATCTTTGAAAACGTCAGGGCAAGCAGATGGACATAGGCTATATAAGAAAAAAATATATATGTTAGAAGGGAAAAGTAATTTTTAAGGAAAAGTAGTCCCTTCGAAGTAGCGCCAGCTAACGACGTGCGTGCTGACATCACGGGTCGGCGGCCAGGAGCGCAGAAGCCAGAAGGAACCCCCTGCGAGGGCCGGAGCGCGGAAGTGACACCCTGCGAGGAGCGGACAGGAGCGCCGAAGCAACACCCTGCAAGGTTCGGTGCGCGGAAGACACACCCTGCGAAGAGCGCCCAGGAGAAAGAAAGCGACACCCTGCGAGGTCCGGAGCGCGTAGGAGTGTTCAGGAGCGCGGGAAGGACATCGACATAAACATGCCCAGGGGAGCGCAGAGTAAAAGTGGACAGGAGCATGGGCAGAAGCGGTCAGGAGCAAGAAAAGGGGAGCAAGGAAACAACACCCTGCGCTCGTGATGCTGGTGAGTACGCTGTGCTGTGAGTACCCTATGCTGCTCCCGCTGCTGGCCGCTCTGCTGCGCATCTCCTGCTGCGGTGCTGCCCCCAGCCCCCTTCTGCCCTGGACAACATCGGGACGGGCTGCTAGTATATATACATATATCTATACTAATATAATAAAGTGAGAGCCCAAACCTTTGAGGCGGGTAATCTCAGGAACCACAGCACCATTCACAACACCCAATACAGCATTGGAAAGGGCAGTTGCAGCAGAAGGACATAGGCTATGCAGACGCCCACCATATACATTTAAAAGGTAAAAGAACCGTGCCAGCAAAGTAGTCCCTTGTGGGCGTGTCTGCGTTGTGCTGTGGGCGTGACAAACGCTGGGGGCGTGTGGTATGTTCCGCCCTTCATGCCATGTCTCATATCGTGTGCTGTGGGAGTGTGCTGGGGGTGTGGGCGTGTGCGGGGCGCGGGATTAGGGAAAAAAAGCTAGGGTTGTGCCCAATATTTCATTGTTTTTTCTTCCCAGGTTCTGGACATTCCAGTTCCGGGTGTCCACCCTGCTCCTTTTAAATACCCCTGCACCCCATAATCGTAACCCACCCTTACTCCTTTACCCCAACACCCTTAAACACTAACCCATCTTAACCCTATAAATATACCCTTTACCCCAAAACCCAAACCTATCCCTAAACCCTAAAAATACCCCTGTACCCCAAAACCCAAACCTAGCCCTGAACCCTATAAATACCTGTGTACCTCAAAACCCAAACCTACCCCTGAACCCTAAAAATATCCCTATACCCCAAAACCCAAACCTAGCCCTGAACCCTAAAAATACCCCTGTACCCCAAAACCCAAACCTACCTCTGAACCCTAAAATACCCCTGTACCCCAAAACCCAAATCTAGCTCTGAACCCTTAAAATACCCCTGTACCCCAAAACTCAAACCTACCCCTGAACCCTAAAAATACCCCTGTACCCCAAACACCAAACATAACCCTGAACCATAAAAATAACCCTGTACCCCAAAATTACCCCTGAACCCTAAAATACCCCTGTACCCCAAAACCCAAACCTAGCCCTGAACCCTAAATATACCCCTGTACCCAAAAACCCAAACCTAGCCCTGAACCCTTAAAATACCCCTGTACCCCAAAACCCAAACCTACCCTTGAACCCTAAAAATACCCCAAAACCCAAACCTAGCCCTGAACCCTAAAAATACCCCTGTACCCCAAAACCCATACTTATCCCTAAACCCTCAAACTACCCCTGTACCCCATAACCCAAAACTATATCTGAACCCTTAAAATACCCAAACACCACAAAACATATACCTCAGTACCCCAAAACATATACCCCTATACCCATACTTACCTTATCCAAACAATAAAAAAAACCATCTTTTACCATTCATGCATTTACAACGAATTTCGCCTGTTTTTATCTGTATGCTCATGATTTTTTCTGAGATTGCAAGCAGCCATTTGCTGCCTATGCCGATACACGGCAAGATTTTGTAAATAATTGATAATTACTAATCTACGATACACGTATTTTAAGGGACGTTGTGGTATCATAGCGTTATTGTCTCAGGAAATCATCCTGCAAATGAACCATGTGATAGAGTTTCCGAAAAATGAACTAGAACGGAGACATCTATTTGCCTCATTTTGTATGCGCCGATACACGGCATGCAGTGTCCAAATAGCCTCTTTGTTAATTTGTAATGTGTAACGAGGATTTGTTATGTTTAACATATTCAAAGATGGCGCGCAATAATGCATACTTGTTTAAGTCCTTTGTTTGTTTTAATGATTCCAACCAACACAGATAAGGGTGCTGCATTGCGTTTTCCAATGTGAACACTGACGAAGGGATTTGGTCCCGAAACGCGTTTGTTCTATAATAAAACCTTTTGCTGATTGCTGAAAAAACCCCGTGAGTGCTGTATTTCTTCAGACAGAGGAAATTGGAGCGTGCATTTGTTACGCGGGACACCACCGCGTTACAGCACCCGCTGTCAAGAGTGACCAGGAGTATTGGTGTAAAGGAGCTTTGATATATATATATATACACATACAAAACAAACAGGTAGCCCCAGTGGGAACGTCCACAGGTAGGGTTATCCTCAGATTCTGGGGACCTGGATCACCAGTGGTCTCCACAGTCAATCACATACTTCCGTTCTTGTTCCTCGAGCCTGACGGTAAAAACAAAACAGCAGCTAAGTTGAACATCGGATACATTTTTATTCAATGTTCCGCCCCCAGTGGGAGTATACATGCGCCTGATAAGCGCTAAGAATTCTGGTACATGCAGTGTTCAACAGATAAAAACCAAGTGGATGCTTGCTGATTGTTCTGATCATATCCAAATAAACCCACAGTGGGTAGATCAATCTATAAACACCACAGGAGCTGCCTGTACCTTGTCCTCCAGCTCAAGCCTTTGATTCTAAAAAGGCACACAATAGTCTGAGCGCCCCAGATCCGCCACAGCGGTGGGTCGTTCCTGCGTCCGAGTAAAGCCGCAAAATATCCAAAGCTAGGCTCAAGCTGGAGGACAAGGTACAGTCAGCTCCTTTGGTGTTTATAGATTGATCTACCCACTGGTCACATGGGACCCTACGCGGATCCCATGTGACCAGAAAAAAAATAGATTTGATTGGTTCATAGCACTTTCTATTCTAACTATTGAAGGACCCCACCCATTTCAATCACTCTTCTTAGACCTTCCTTGGGAGAACAGCTCTGCTAAGAAGAACCTCAATTTTCCCTGATTGGACACATGGTCTTCCTTTCTTTAAAGAAAAATGGGACTGCAAGTATGCAAAAGCATTTATAGTGTCTGCATCCTGTAAATTTGGCACATGAGGAGTGCAGAAAATTCTGAGAAAATCCACCTCCACCACCGGCAGTTCCAAGCACTTCTAGGGCGTCTCCTTCAAACCCACAACTGAACATACATCCCCAATTTGGAAAAGTGAAAATGCAGTTGTCGTTTTTTTTCCTTTTAAAAAAAAAAATCAAAAGATTTATAAAAAAATAACAAAAAATTATAAAAGTACAAAAAACAAAAATAGAACTAACTACTCTGGTTAAAAAAAGAGCTATATTTGTATGATAGTGTGTGAAAGTTTACACAAATGTATGTGTAGTGAATAATTGACTGAAAGAATGCATTTGTGGTGTATGTTGAATGTATAAGTGCAGAACTATAAGGAAGTGCTACAGAATGACACTGTAAGCTCTTTAGCTGCTGTGTGCTGTTGTACTTCCGAAGCACAGGGATGCAACATATGTACATAAATATGTTGCAAGTCTAGGCTTCCCTCTGCTTAAACTGCAGCCATGTGGTGACACAGGCACACTTGCACCATGGTGCAAGGATATCTGTGTTTGTTTTTGTGCAGAAAGACACACCTTCATGCACAAAAACAATCAGTGAAGGCATTTTTTCTCGTTCAATGTATGCTGTGCATTGTAGCATATATTGAAAGAGAAAAAATGAGGAGAAATGAAAACAATTCTCCTTGTTGTGCTTTGTTACACCAATTGGAGGATGGTGCAACATCCACACACACATGTTCAGATTTATGATTTCTGATAAATCTGAAGATGTGTCTTTTTCTATGAGTGTTCTGTGCAAACATGCACAGCAACACCTATAGAACGCCCCTTTAACACAAAGTGGTGTGTATGATGAGGTGGGATTTACATGGAGAAGAAAAGGTACACAGAGTACAATTTCCTCTCTTGGTAAATATGAAAGAGTGTCTTGTGCCATCACTATGTTACAGAAAGTGACATATTGTTGGCACAGGATGCTTTAAATTTGCCCCATAAGTGCTTAGGTATTGGCAGACTGTTACAATAAGAACATATTGCTAATTCATTGTTTGAAAAATTGCATGCGAGTAACAGGAGGTAAGCACAGAGTTATGTCTCCAAAGATTCTCAAAGAAGAATGATTGAAATGATTGCGGTCCTTCAATAGGTACAATGGGAAATATTATGAACCAATCAAATATTTTTCAAGTCACACGATATCCTATGACAGTGAGATTCCAAAACTACATAGGTATAAACTGGGTGTTTTCAAGACTGTATTAATACTTGGTAGCTTCTTGTAGATCTGCTTGCATAATATATAAAGAAATTGTACTAGGGTTAATGGCTAAGGCAATCCTTAACTATATGAGTAATAACTAGAGTAATTTCAGTACTGCAAAGAGAGAGCAAGGTAAATTTATAAGTACTTATGTTTCGGCAAAGTGATAGGACATGTTTATGGAGTTCTGAAGGGAAGAGATGCGGCCTCATGTAACATATGCAAACACACTCTGTGACATGTTTTAACTTAAAGAATTTAGTCTCTCTTAATCTTCAAACTACCTGGACCCTAGTAGCCCACTATGTCTCTATATTGAACACATAGAGCTGCGATGCAGAGAAGTGCTCTGAAGCAACCATGTCCCATTTTATACCTCTCTGCAATGCAACTGTCTAAAACTTTCTGCACATATCTGGTGGGTTAGTTGGCCCCCAGTGACACTCCGTATTCATGTTAACTTAATCCTGTAACTTAATACGCCCACAGAGCATCTTTCCACACATATGTACTCCGCCATCTCCCCTTTCTTCACCTATGTGCAAACACAGGCCATTGTGCATTTTAATACTTAGTTAAACTTACCTTGACAGTAATAGAAATAAAAAATGCTACACATTTTTTTTCAGTTATTTATATTCTATATTTTTGAAAATCTGATATTTTAGAATTAGGATCTGTGAAAGAGAAGAAAAATACAGTTATAATATATAATATTATATTTTTTACAATACAGCATAATTCTAACATTTTACAAATTATTTTCTTTGCCTTTTTTGCTGTTCTCATGTTGTGTTTCTATCTAGGACCCTAATTCGATATTCCCAATTTATGCCCTTATATAGTTATAACAAATAATATCCTTATAAAGGCATAAGAATCATATCCATATTTAGTAATAGCCAATGCAGCCAAATACGGCAAGGCTACTCCCCTAGACTCCTAGAAAGTACAACGCGTTCTTTAAACAAACCAAGCCCCCAGCAGCCCGGGAAATCCCCCTGCTTTTGGTTTGATTTCAATCAATCAATCAATCAATCAGAGATATTTATAAAGCGCACTACTTACCCGGAGGGTCTCAAGGCGCTTGAGGGGGGGGGGTTGTGCTGCTACTGCTCGAAGAGCCAGGTCTTGAGCTTCCTCCTGAAGGAGAGGTGGTCCTGGGTCAGGCGCAGGTCGGTCGGGAGGGAGTTCCAGGTCTTGGCGGCCAGGTAGGAGAAGGACCTTCCTCCTGTTGTCGTTCTTCGGATGCGGGGGACGGCGGCGAGGGCGTGACTGGCTGATCGGAGCTGGCGTTTGGGAGCGTAGAAGTTGACGCGACTGTTGAGGTAGCTCGGGCCTTGATCGTGTAGGGCTTTGTGTGCGTGGGTGAGGAGACGGAAAGTGATTCTTTTGTTGACGGGGAGCCAATGCAGGTCTCTCAGATGTCCGGAGATGTGGCTGTGTCGTGGGATGTCGAGGATGAGTCTGGCTGAGGTGTTCTGGATCCGCTGGAGTCTCTTCTGGAGCTTCGCGGTGGTTCCGGCGTAGAGGGCGTTGCCGTAGTCCAGTCGGCTGGTGACGAGGGCCTGGGTGACCGTCTTTCTAGTCTCGGTGGGGATCCACCGGAAGATCTTCCGTAGCATGCGCAGGATGTTGAAACAGGACGAGGAGACGGTGTTGACTTGTCTGGTCATGGAGAGGGAGGAGTCCAGGATGAAGCCCAGGTTGCGTGCGTGGTCTGTCGGTTTGGGTGCGGTGCCCAGGGCGGGGGGCCACCAGGAGTCGTCCCAGGCGGAGGGCGAGGAACCCAGGATGAGGACTTCCGTCTTGTCTGAGTTCAGTTTCAGGCGGCTGGTCGTCATCCACTCGGCTACGTCTTTCATCCCTTCAAAAAGGTTGGCTCTGGCGGCGGCGGGGTCGTTGGTCAGGGAGAGGATCAGCTGGGTGTCGTCAGCGTAGGAGATGATGTTGAGGTTGTGTTGGCGTGCGATGGCCGCGAGGGGGCTCATGTAGACGTTGAAGAGGGTGGGGCTCAGCGACGATCCTTGAGGGACGCCGCAGATGACTTCGGTGGCCTCTGACTTGTACGGTGGTAGGCGGACTCTCTGTGTTCTACCGGCGAGGAAGGAGATGATCCATTCCAGAGCCTTCTCCTGGATTCCGACGTTGCTGAGGCGCTGTACTAGGGTGCGGTGGCAGACCGTGTCGAATGCCGCGGAGAGGTCTAGGAGGATGAGGGCCGCTGTTTCTCCGTTGTCCATCAGGGCTCGGATGTCATCGGTGGCAGCGATGAGGGCGGTCTCGGTGCTGTGGTTGGCTCGGAAGCCAGACTGTGAGGGGTCGAGGGATCCATTCGTCTCGAGGAAGGCGGCCAACTGTTTGTTGACGGTCTTCTCGATGACTTTGGCTGGGAACGGGAGGAGCGAGATGGGGCGGTAATTCTTGAGTTCGGTGGGGTCCGCTGTAGGTTTCTTCAGCAGGGCGCTGAGTTCGGCGTGCTTCCAGCTCTCCGGGAAGGTGGCGTGTCGAAGGAGGCGTTTATGATGTCCCGTAGGTGGGGTGCGATGATAGCGTCGGCCTTGTTGAAGACGTGGTGAGGGCAGGGGTCGGTTGGAGATCCGGAGTGGATGGAGTTCATCATGCGGACGGTGTCTTCGGTGCTGATCGGAGCCCAGGCGTGGATGATGGTGGTGGGGGGCGGTGGTTCGGTCGTGGCTAGCGTCGGTTGCTTGCTGAAGCTGTTGTGTATGTCCGCGATCTTGTTGTGGAAGTAGGAGGCGAGGGAGTTGCAGAGGTCTTGCGATGGGGTGATGTCGTTGTTTCCGGCGTTAGGGTTGGAGAGCTCTTTCACGATGTTGAAGAGTTCCTTGCAGTTGTGTGCGTTGTTGTCCAGCCGGTCCTTGAATGCAGTTCTCTTGGTGGCGCGGATCAGTTGATGGTGCTTCCGGGTGGCAAGCTTGAGGGTGGTCATGTTGTCCGGTGTTGGTTCCCTTCTCCAGGCTTTCTCGAGGGCCCGGCAGTTCTTCTTGGAGCTCTTGAGTTCGTCGGTGAACCAAGGGGCCTTCTTGCTGCCGGGTCTGCTGGGCGGGGTCCTTAGTGGGGCGAGTTCATCCGCGCAGCTGCTGATCCACTTCGTGAGGTTGTCGGCGGCCTGGCTGGGGTTCGCTGAGCTGGCGGGAGGGTGCTGGCTCAGGGAAGCGGCGAGCTGGTCGGCTGTGATCTTGTTCCAGCTTCTTCGAGCAACCTGTTGCTGGTGGTGGTGGATCGTCGTTTTTCTGAAGGTGAAGTGGACGCAGCTGTGGTCCGTCCAGTGGAGTCCAGTGGCGTGGCCGAAGGCGATGTGTTTGCTGGACGAGAAGACGGCGTCGAGTGTGTGTCCTGCGAGGTGGGTGGGGGTGGACACCAGCTGCTTGAGTCCGAGGGTGGCGAGGTTGTCGAGCAGGGTGATGGTGTTGCGGTCGTTGTTGTTCTCCAGGTGGAAGTTGAGGTCCCCCAGGAGGATGTAGTCAGCGGAGAAGAGGGCATGCGGGCTGACGAAGTCGGCGATGTCCTCGCTGAATTGTGTGCGTGGTCCCGGGGGTCGGTAGATCAGGGTGCCTCTGAGGGTGGTGCTCGGGTCGGTGTGGATCTGGAAGTGCAGGTGTTCGGCGGTTGTCAGGGTGTCATCGGTGTTGGTCGAGATGTGGATGGTGTCCCTGTGGATGATGGCGATGCCTCCTCCCATCTGGTTGGCGGAGCGGTCCCTCTGGGTGATCTTGTAGCCCTCTGGGATGGCGATGGCGATGTCGGGCGCTGAGGAGTCGTTCATCCAGGTTTCTGTGAGGAAGGCGACGTCAGGAGATGTGGTGTCGAGGAGGTTCCACAGTTCGACGGCGTGCCTGTGGACGGAGCGGGTGTTGAGCAGGATGCACTTGAGGTGGTTGCTGCTGGTGTTCGGCTTGGCGGGTGCTGGTGCGGGGCAGGTCCGGTTGCAGGAGAACTTGCAGGCGTGGCAGCTGAAGGGTCCGTGGGTGTGCTTCGGAGTGGCTCGGTAGCATTCAGGGATCCCGCCGGTGTTGAGTGCGATGAGTGTTGCGCCGTTGTAGGTACGGCGGGTCGTCTTGCTTCGGCGGGGGCCAGGGGTCCTGGCACTGGGCGCGGTCCAGGCGCGGACGGGCGCAGACGGGCTTACCTTTGGCGCGCCTTCGGCGCACAATCGGCGCGTGACCGCTGCGCGTTCGCACGGTCGCCATATATGGCGAAGTGCGAGGGAGGGCGGAGCAGCTGGGAGGCGGGAGCGGGGAGGGTACAGAAGAAAAATGGGCGTGGTTAGCGGCGGTGGCGGGAAGCGGGCAGGGAGGACAACGAGAAACAGGGGGACCGGCGAACTAACGAACACAGTACAAATAAACAAAATAAAGACCACAAATGAACAAAATAAATACTCAACAGTCAGGGGGCACACAGCAGGAGAAAGGGGTACAGGAGTACAGCGCTATCCCGCAGGAGACCACGCCGCTCAGTGGCAGGGGGCGTGGTCACACGGCGGCAGCAGGGGCAGCGAGGAGGCACACGCAGCAGCTGGTGGCCGTGCGGCGCGGGGGTGTCCTAGATTAGGACACACTCACCTGCGTCGCACGGTCGCCATATATGGCCAAGTGCGAGGGAGGGCGGAGCAGCTGGGAGGCGGGAGCGGGGAGGGTACAGAAGAAAAATGGGCTTGGTTAGCGGTGGTGGCGGGAAGCGGGCAGGGAGGACAACGAGAAGCAGGGGGACCGGCGAACTAACGAACACAGTACAAATAAACAAAATAAAGACCACAAATGAACAAAATAAATACTCAACAGTCAGGGGGCACACAGCAGGAGAAAGGGGTACAGGAGTACAGCGCTATCCCGCAGGAGACCACGCCGCTCGGTGGCAGGGGGCGTGGTCACACAGCGGCAGCAGGGGCAGCGAGGAGGCACACGCAGCAGCTGGTGGCCGTGCGGCGCGGGGGTGTCCTAGATTAGATTTGCACAAGAACTCCTGGAGTCCAGAAAGAACTGTTAGTTCTTAGTGACGTCTTATGTCAAAACTTACGTCAAACCCGGCACCTTCCAGGTATAAATATACCAATGTTGCCTTAAGCAAAGACATGGTGGTTTGGAGCAGAGCGGCTATCTACTTGCCCGACGCCCAGCTGATGCGAGAGCCGAAGGAAGCCGACCCTCCCTTGACGCACTGAGAGAGACGCTGTCTTTTTCTCCAGCCGAGAAAATCCAGCTCCCGTGTTTCCAGTCACCCTTGCGGGTTGCTGGGAGATCGAGTCCTGAGAGAGAGATACAAGAACTCCTACATTCTAGAACCAAGGTACGGAGCTGACTAAACCCTTGAGAGAATTCTTGATTCAGATTCTTGGCAACAAACCAACTTAACTTAAACTGCAACTTACTTACTCCTTCCCACGTATTAGGCTTAGGTCAGGTACACCGGGGTAGGCGTATCTTAGAAGCACCAGTTGAGTACGTTAGTCAATGTTTTCATGTATGTATATATTTTATCCATTTTAAAGTATCATATGGCTAAGAAACCATATCAATGCTTTTACAGTATTATTTCATAATACTCCTTTTACTGTACGTACTTTACTTCATGATAAGTATTGCAACTGTGGCAACTCATTTCTCTTGCATGAGAAAGAAGACTGCTCAATAAATAACACCTTTTATTGAAAACGCCCGTCACTCTATTTCTCTGCACTCTAGTGAAACTAAGTATGCACGATTTACTGAGTGAAATAACTCTCTATTGTTTTCACACAACTCTAGAGATATACTCTTTATTCTGAGGGAGCAAAGTTGTCATGTTTATGTGGTTGTCAGAAACTAATCCCTTCTTGTCTAAATCAGGAGAGTTAACTCTTTCCTGAACATTCGAGAAAGTTTCTAGTGACCTCTGAGCTAGCTGGTAAAACTAATTAAGTCTAATATAGTCAGTAGAGACCTAGATGACCTTAGTCCTACGTCTACACTGCTGTTTATATTATTCCAATGCGCAAAGCCTATTGGGAATATAGGAACTACACTACATGGCGCCCAACATTTGGTAAGGCGATAATCTAACGCAAGACGCTAGAGTAACTCAGTCGTGCTTTTTCACACAGACCCTTTTTCCCGTAAAAACTCCAAAAGACGTCTGGAGTGGGTAAAAGGTTAATATTCGCCGGAACTTAGTAGGAAGAGATTCCTATGTATTAGTTTTTGGTTTAGTCAACGTTGAAGGATACAGTGTTCCAAAATATTGTGCACCTAATCTTTGTTTCCCTTGAAACTTGATCTGCAACAAAAAACTTTCTGTCAGTAAAATGCCGGAAGGTGACGAAGAAAGAGTTGTTTTAGCATCTCAACTGTTGTTAGATGACACAACTCTCCAACAGAATGACCCGAATGCTATAATCATTCCGGTTAATGTAAGAAGAACTATAACTCTTAAACTTATAGAAAATGGACTATCATTAAGAGGTGGTACAGTCATATTCGTGGTAGAGGCCCATGAATATCGGCAGACAGAGGTATTCTATTCATGGATAAATTTTCCAGCAGCAAATGCTGTAACACAAGACTTCCACTATTACAAAATAGAGGAACCTCCGGATGAATACGCTCCATTCGAGGACGTTGAAATCCCACTAACTTACCAAGAGCACCTGCTCTGGTTTAATGGCGCCCTAAAACATCAAAATCACATCACCAGACTCGGTCCACTAGGTAGACCAGAAGCAACGTGGCCGGTTCTTGCCAGCTACACACCACATCCCAACATTGCAGAAATGTCAAGTGAAGAACTCTTAGTTAAACTAAAAGAATTAACAAAGGCATATAGAGAATTAGTTCAATTTCAAACTGAAAGAAACAGATATTGCAGAACAACCTTTTGAACTTGCCAGAATCATAGAAAAATCCTATGAAGAGCTAGGTAGAGATAGTTTGGGTGGGAAACCTGTAAAACCCCAACTACTTGAAAATCCTGAAAAAACCTTTATTAAAAATAATCTAAACACTCCAAAAAAGAGTTGGGATGGAAATAAACAATCCACTCCCAGGGAAAAACGATTCCAGTCCAGAGGAAGGTCTCCTCAACGGAGAGATAGATCTCCAGAACGAGGTGGTAAGTCTCCCCAGAGGGAGCCCTCTGAGAAAAGATACAACCTTAGAGATAGGGATAAATTAAGAAAACCTGACAGATATCAAGATATTGATACACGTCCCTCTCGATCTTTTCAGACTTCCTCACAGAAATGGGAAAGAAGAGGATGGTCAGAACACAAAGAAGAGCACGTCAAGTCCAAAGACAAGGAACCTGCTCATCAAAGTAAAAAATTACAATTTCCAAAGAAGAAGGTAGCTAGTATTAAAATAAAACATGCCGAGGATACTGAGGACACAACTGAAAAATGGAGAGTGGGCCCAGACAGTGCTAGACAGCGCAGCATAAGTAACCATAGCTCGCAAGATCTTGATGAATCTTCTGGAGACAGTGGACACGAATGAATACATTCAAGTGGAAACTGCAGACCCCAGAGTTAGCAAACCCCATAAATTATATGAAATAACATTGCGTATAGAGGGAGACAAAACTAGGAAAATAAAGGGTCTCTTTTGGGATAACCTTTCAAAAGGCTATGACATCCTGTTATCTGAAAAAGACTGGCCACCAGAGTTTGTCAGGGAGTGCCCTCATGGCGAAGAAATGATTATGCCTGCCTTCTCAAATCATATTCCAATTCATAAAAAATATACATTTGCAAGAAAATGGGAAGTAGCCCAAGCTCCTGCATTATATAAAAATCATGTAGGATGGGATTCTCCTCGCCATAAAATCCAGTTAAAAAGTCAACCTACTGCACAAAGGCAGTACCCAGTTAAGCAAGAAGCTAAAAAACAAATCAGGGAGATCTTAGATCAACTTGAATACCAGGGGGTGATTGAAACATGCACCTCACAAATGAACAATCCTTTGTTTCCTGTCTCCAAGCCAGACAATTCATATTGTCTAGTTTTGGACTAGAGGCACCTAAACTCCTGCTGCAAAACATTTGCAGTACAAAACGCACACAGTACAGCACTAATGAATAACATTGTGCACAAAAAATATAAAACAACATTAGATATCTCAAATGGTTTCTTTTGTCAAAACATTGCACCTGAAAGCAGGTATTTGACCGCTTTCTCAACAATGGGGTCGCAAAAACAATTCTGTCGACTCCCACAGGGATTTAAGAACAGCCCAGGGTTATTCTCAGCAAGGGTAACAGAGTTACTACAAATATATGATGATGAGGCATTATCATATGTCGATGACATCTATCTCACAGACGATGACCTGGAGACACACTTGAAAAGAGTGAACGCCATAATACTTGGGTTCACAGCTGAAGGGTATAAATTCAACTTTAAGAAGTCACGAATTGCCCACCTAACTGTCCTGTTTTTAGGATATGAATTATCAAGTGAAGGCAAAAGCCTAGCAGACAACTTCTTAGAGAAGTGTGCTGTACTCCAAGCACCTTAAAACGCTGAAGAACTTACAATCAATACTAGGTTTCCTGAATTTCGGAAGAACATACATTCTAAATTATGCAGAGAGGGTTAAACCTCTCTATGAATTAATAGAACCTGATTTCAAACCAATCAATTGGACTCAGAAACACACAGAAATGTTAAGATCATTACAAACAGACTTGTTAACTAAAACAAAACTGCAAACACGTGAAAAAATACGCAACCTTGTAATCCGAGTCATCCCAGGAAGATGCGGATTCACGTACCTGACCACTAATGAGGGAGAAACGGTACCAATAGCTTACAAATCACACTTGTACACACAAACTGAAATGAAATTCATTTCTAGTGAAAAAATTCTAACTGCGGTTCAAACTGCTGTAGCAAAAGAAAGAGCCCTAGCACAAGGTAAACGAATAATAATCGTTACACCAGTACCTGCCCTAGAAACAGTAACAAGAGCAAGCATTCCAAATGCTAAAGCACTACATCCGAGATGGATATAATGGGTTAATTCTCTTGCTGCATCAGACGTAGTATACGAATTTGATCCTAATTTAAAAACACAAGAATTTCTCCAATATGAATATGAATGTCCTCTGCCAACCGAAATCCTGCCTCTGGAACATTACGGCTGTGTAATATATACAGACGGATCAGCACAGCCCGCAGTTGGGGGTAAACAAGCTTACAGTGCTTCGTGCACGATTGTTAAAGGTCGTTGGCACGAAGGAAAATTTAGACCACTGGTCACTAAAACCCAATCTCTAGGAGATTGTACAGCTCAGCGAGCTGAACTACTAGCATTTAAGATGGCGCTTGAAAATACCGATCGCGAATTCCCCACGCTAATAGTGTGCGATTGATATTACTGCATCCAGTCTTACAATGAATACTTGCAGAACTGGTTCAAAACGGCTTCAAAGATGCAAAAGGTGGCACAATCAAGCATAAAACGCTTTGGGAACAAGCAGTTCTTTTACAGAAAGAACTACAAAAGACTCATGTGATACATACACTGAGTCATCAACGTGATGGCGTTCACATTGCGGGGAATTCATTGGCTGATGAAGCCGCGAAGGCAGTTGTGCAAACGGCTTCCGTAGCTGCTATCACCCGGTCAAAAACAAAAATAGACAGCGATATAATGCAAGCTGTCAGTGCTTCAGTAAAAGATGAAAGAAAAACACTCCTGAAAGGCTTTCCAGTAAAATACTCATACATAACTGATGCAAATAATGCTCCTTTTGCTCGAATCCCTGGAGTGGGGGATAGGGCAATTCCAAACATGGAGCACAGGTTAGGACTAATTTTAGCGGCACACGAAGGGCTCGCTTCTGCACACGCTGGTGTTTCCGCCACAGTATCATTATTAAAACAGAGATATTGGTGGCCACGCATGAGGAAAAAGACTAGAAACTATGTTCTAGAATGTGAAATATGCCAAAGAATGAAAGTATCAACAGTGAAACGACCAGCACAGACACCCCTTCTAATCTCAGATAAACCATTAGCATGCGTTTACCTGGATAACTGTGGTCCCTTACAAAGGGATGGCAACTATAAATATATCATGGTCGCAGTGGATTCCTGCACGAGATTCATTTGGATGTCGCCCCAGCACTCGGCTGACGCCAGAACTGTTATAAAAGATTTGCGAGTCTTTATCGGCACATACGCAATTGGCATGCTACATTCTGACCAGGGTCCTGTGTTTAGCTCTCGAGTTTACAAAGAGGCCATAGCCAGCATGGGCATTGCATTGCGGTACTCTTCTCCCTTCCATCCTGAGGGAAATGCGGTAGTGGAAAGAAAAAACCGTGACATAAAGCAATCTATAACGGCGAGGGTATTAGGTTTGGGTGATGGGTGGGTCAAACATTTAACAAGTGTCCAACGTAGTCTTAACAATCTGCCAAGAAATTCTCTAAAAGGTTTCACTCCTTACGAACTATTGTTCTGCACTAGAATGCACATCCAGGATCTAGATTGTCAGACTTCAGTGGTGGAAGAAAAACCCTTTGATATGAAAGAACGTTTGGCTGTTTTACAGGACTTAAATGAAAAAAGAAGAAGTCTGAGTAATATAAAGTTAAAACCAACAGCCACTGAAGAGAAACCACCTGTACCAGCAAGACCTGTCTGGATTCCAAAGATTGGGGATCTAGTCAGAGAGAAGATCGCGGTGAAGAAGGAATTTGGGCCTTCTTACAGAAAAGCAGTACCTGTCTTAGCTGTCAGCGGAACAAGATCAGTAGTACTACCGCCCCTTGCTGGTAAAAAGGAGAACAGAGTTGTATCCATCGACCTGGTAAAACCACAATCATGTGGCCAATAATAAGTAGTAGGCCCAGTGGACTCCCAAGAAATAGCAGAAGACCAAATCTTGCTACAATCCAAGAGGTTCAAACTGAGAGACTAATCACTTTTGATAAACCTGCAGTGAACAAAAAAGGACTATAATAATAATAATAATAATAATCCACATTTGTAAAGCGCACAATCCCCGTTAGAGTCTCTAGGCGCTGGGGGCCATCGGGAAGATTAAGCAAGCTATTGCCCAGAGTGACATGGTGCTGGGCTAACCTGCCGCAGGAGCCGGGGATCGAACCGTGATACCCAGATTCCAGCATCAGTCGCCCTGGCCGCGGCGCCACACCTCATCCACTATGCAACAAAGCCATGGAACTTGTGCCTCTTGAAACCCAAATTGCAACAGTTCGTCAAGAAACACCAGTCTACAACGATGTAGCCTCAGACTATGCTAATAAAACAAAGAAAAATGCAAAGACAAATGAAAATCCGGAAGCAATTCCAAAAATTGACAGAACTGCATCTGGCTACTTCATTAATTTCAATGACTTTTCTGATGATCCAAGTGAACATGAAGAAACACCAGCAACAAAAACTTTCAAAGACAAAGTAACTGAACTCTTTCATCAACTCAAAGAAACATATCTGATCTCTCCATGGATTGAATTTTGGATTGTGTTAGGTGTACTTTTCTTCCTGCTTTGGCTCATCATGGTTCTATGTTTGGGAAAATTAATTGAAGGAAAATATAGTACAATGGACACAGCAAGTCAGAACATCAACTTGGTCCTAAAGCCTCACAAGTCATCTCACATCGAGAAAAGAGAACTGTCATCAGTGAACATCGCAGCCAATCCAATACCCGGTGGGGTAGCATGGGACAAAATGGATTATGAAATTTATGGCCCAATTGAGCTCTTGAAAATATCCACACCAGTTTAAGGTTTCCTTAAGTGACTTTGTAAAACCAAGTACTTTCTCTGATGATTGGGACTTTGAAAATATTAATAATATGATATCAGATTTAGTAATGCCAGCTAAATTCACAGAACATGATTACGTGCAGGGTTCATCAAATTATGAAGAAATGTACTGTTATAATCATTATGGTCATCACTATTTGCATAAATCGGCTCAACCTAGAAATGTTTTTAATTATAACCAATGGGAACATTGTGCAACACCGCCTAAAGGCAGCTCGAAAACATTTTATGAGAAATTCCCATACTTCTCAGGGTTTAACACAAGTGATGCAGAAACGTTTTATTTCAAAATGTTAAATAAGACAGGAATGAAAACAATGTTGACAAATACTAAATTGATTTATTCTGAAACATTTTATGAAAAATTGACTACATTTGGTTTTGAATTTTGGAAAAACAACATTGAAACAAAAACCATCTGGGGTACAAAAGACTGGCAGCTCCAAGGTTTAGAAGCATTATTTAGAGCCTGTATGATCCCAGAACAGATAATATTCCTGAATGATACCATTCAGCAAACAACCTGTCTTGGTTTAGCCAAGATAAAAGACTTAAATAAACCATCTATTCCGAAGCCCATACCTGATAGCAATAGCACTACAGATGTGGAGATAGACGTATCCCATATTTTACACCAAAACAGAACAAATCCTGATTGGAGAAAATGGTTGATCTGGCCCACAGACACAAATAACTGTCAAGATAGATTCCTCAACACAACACAGGGGTTTAAACAGACCAGGCCAGACCCTAGATATTCCCAGAGACAACATCCAGAGATAGTTACAACATACAGTGTAGGGAATGGCTAAAGAAATCCACACAGGCTGAAATTAAGCAACACTTGACTTTACTTAAAGAAGGTGCTGACTTGCGTGATTTCATACTGGGACCACGCAAACAGAGTCAAAAATGTTTCATATATGCCGGTATATACGCTGCTTACAACGAGGCTTGGAAAGTAACACAAATTGAAACTGCTGAAAAAATACGAGAAATTGATCGTATAAATTTGGAAAAATCACTTTCTGTAGTGACAATGGGTTAACGACTCTGTCCTCCAGAATATATTCACTGGACAGCATTGTATCATCTGCTATTGATATAATAGAGCAGGACTTGCTAATGTTACAACATGGTCAGTCCCAATAACGTTCTATTGTACAGCTTGGCTGGACGTTGCAAAACCTGTGTTCAGGCTACGTGCCATGGCGTTTAATCAACACAACGTCATTATTCTCTATCTTTAACCTTACTGATAAACAATTCAGTTTGCCACAAAAAGTAGCAGACTATACGATTCTGAGCATTGAAAAACTTGAGAGATTACCATTGACAATGTCAGAGAGACCTGTCATTGGATGGATAATACATGAAACGATTACAATCCCAATAACAACTTTCCAGTTTCAGTATTGCTAAAAGTATATACCAGCAGGCCTGTATGAAAGGTTGGGTAAAGGATACATCAAATCAACCTTACACACATAAATGTTATAGTGAAGGAAAAAAGAGGTATTCCTTAGTGGGAACAATTGTAAAAAATCACTAAGCGGTACACTTCTGTGTCAAGGTATAAACTTCCATGGAGCCTGCGAAGGGTCTTCAAATAACCTTTCATGTCACCTGCATGGCACTCCTGCAGCACAGATAGAGCCATTTTTCAGACAGCTTTCCAACGGCAGCTACGTTCTAATAAGTGACCACAGCTGTTGTGGCATGGTGCCAGGAAAAGCCTATCTCATGAGTGTTAGTTCCATGGTCACTTGCTGTATGCAAGTATTGTATCCAAGCAGCAATCCAGACATGGTGGCGGAAATATGGCCTTCTTTGAATATCTCTTCTATTCGAATTGATAGTTTAAGCAGAATGAAGTCTATTATTTTACAGACAACTGTGCCTTTACCCTCGTCCAAAGAGACGTATGATCTGCAAGTTGCAAGGACAGCGGCAGAGATACATTCCCGATTATCAACAAATTGCCCGTACATTTAGTAGAAATGTTAGGTCAAATCTTAAACATGTCTGATACCAGTGGCATCGCACATGTATTTAAGACAATTTCAGGACTGGTAGCACTCTTTGAAACAGTTCTGGGCATTTTCCCGAATTTTGTCCATTCCCTTTTCGGCAGCCTGCCTCTTCTTTTGGGACTCGTAGCAGGAATTTTATTTTTGATCCTTCTGCTCCGATATGGCAAGCCAAGCCACAGACAAAACTCCAGCTACAATGGAAGAAACGATCTTAGCAATACGCTACAGAGACCAGATCACTAGAGTCCTCGGATTAGCCCGGCTAAGAGATCTGAGTGCAACCTGGTTTCTTTCACTCAGACCAATCTGGCAAGATTGCATCTTACATGTGCTTCGATGTCTGCTATGCAGAGAAGAACGCGTGTTGGATGTCTGTCTTACACTACCATCAGCAGTACCAATGGATATCGATACTTTGCTAGGTCCGGTAACGACTCATGCAATGTGTTGTCCCCAGCTGCTACCTATTCTGATGACGGCATTCGTTGAGACTTCACCATTACGACTAGGTGGCGGTGAAGTATGAGAGGAAAGCAGCACCAAACAGGTACAACCTTCTGTGAGCATTGCTGATCCCGACATCGATGATAACAATCACTCTCACGTGTGCACTGTTTCATAATTCTAGAACTTGGTCGAACTTTCACCTGATGTTGTAGACCAATTTTTTGCAAGCCTGTCTGATATGATCTTCTCTCCAGTGAACGAGAATAACTTTTAAAAACAACGAGCACAAAGCGTTCCCTGAACTCTGAATTTGGCCTTCAGTTTTTGATAAGCAAAACTACTGAAAACATTTGGAAATATTTTTTCCCCTGAAAGCGAAATTATTTTTTCTCTTCCAAAATATTTACCTTTTTCTGGCACATGGAACTCTGCTTAAAGTAGAACTATTCTTAGAGAACAGAGCTTCTATTTTAGGAACTCTAGAGACAATATTTTATCTCAGCCTCTAGCACATGTACAGTATTGTATAAATATGTGATGAAATGGTCTCGACCTTCTTTTCTGTATTTAGAGCCTTTTCATGTGTAATTTTCGCAAATTCATTCAGCTGAGATATATATGCATTTCACTGAATGATACCACTGCTTGAAAAAACGTACAGTACCAATACTCATTTTCGTGTATTTACCATATACCATTTCAAATGCGATTTATGTATTTTGGGGTGGGTTGGAAAACACACATGCATCGTTATATGTTTAATGTTGCTTAGTTTTTAGTAATGATGGACATTAATACGTGGAGTAGGTGTTGTGTTTCTATCTAGGACCCTAATTCGATATTCCCGAATTATGCCCTTATATGGTTATATCAAATAATATCCTTATAAAGGCATAAGAATCATATCCATATTTAGTAATAGCCAATGCAGTCCAAATACGGCAAGGCTACTCCCCTAGAAAGTGCAACGCGTTCTTTAAACAAACCAAGCCTCCAGCAGCCCGGGAAATCCCCCTGCTTTTGTTTTGATTTGCACAAGAACTCCTGGAGTCCAGAAAGAACTGTTAGTTCTTAGTGCCGTCTTATGTCCAACCTTACGCCAAACCCGGCACCTTCCAGATATAAATATACCAATGTTGCCTTAAGCAAAGACACGGTGGTTTGGAGCAGAGCGGCTATCTACTTGCCCGACGCCCAGCTGATGCGAGAGCCGAAGGAAGCGGACCCTCCCTTGACGCACTGAGAGAGACGCTGTCTTTTTCTCCAGCCAAGAAAATCCAGCTCCGGTGTTTCCAGTCACCCTTGCGGGTTGCTGGGAGATCGAGTCCTGAGAGAGAGATAAAAAGACCTCCTACATACCGTACCAAGTTACGGAGCTGACTAAACCCTTGAGAGAATTCTTGATTCAGATTCTTGGCAAAAAAACAACTTAACTTAAACTGCAACTTACTTACTCCTTCCCACGTGTTAGGCTTAGGTCAGGTACACCGGAGTAGGCGTATCTTAGAAGCACCAGTTGAGTCCGTTAGTCAATGTTTTCATGTATGTATATATTTTATCCATTTTAAAGTATCATATGGCTAAGAAACCATATCAATGCTTTTACAGTATTATTTCATAATACTCCTTTTACTGTACGTACTTTACTTCATGATAAGTATTGCAACTGTGGCAACTCATTTCTCTTGCATGAGAAAGAAGACTGCTCAATAAATAACACCTTTTATTGAAAACGCCCGTCTCTCTATTTCTCTGCACTCTGGTGAAACTAAGCATGCACGATTGACTGAGTGAAATAACTGTCTATTGTTTTCACACGACTCTAGAGATATACTCTTTATTCTGAGGGAGCAAAGTTGTCATGTTTATGCGGTTGTCAGAAACTAATCCCTTCTTGTCTAAATCAGGAGAGTTAACTCTTTCCTGAACATTCGAGAAAGTTTCTAGTGACCTCTGAGCTAGCTGGCAAAACTAATTAAGTCTAATATAGTCAGTAGAGACCTAGATGACCTCAGTCCTACGTCTACACAGCTGTTTATATTATTCCAATGCGCAGAGCCTATTGGGAATATAGAAACTACACTACACTCAGAATATATTAAATTTCACTAGAAACAGTGAATTCAATCGTACTCATCATATAACAGCGGGCCAAAAAAAAAACAATCAATGAGATTATTTAAAAAAAAACAAGACTACATCCTCGATAACATACCATGTAATGCAAATCACACATATATAAAATGCTTACTCCTTAGAAGATTTTCTACCTTAAATTAATATATACTGTAAATGTTGGTATTTAAAAATATACACTGAGAGAATGTGCAAGAAAAAGTCCGTAATTCCAAGATACACCTTTCCTCTTGGCCAAATGGTATTCTTGAAATCCTTTACATTGAAATTGTCCAATAGTAATCTTATTAATACATGTTAATAAAATCCTCAGAGGCCGAATAATGTTCCTAAAACTTTGGCTTTAAATATATTAGGTAAGAATTTGGTAATTCGCTTGGCAAACATTGTATAAAAACCAACTGAGCATCATTACAATATGTCCAACCTTTATCACATTTTAGATAGGCAGTGTAATGTCCAGATGTTGTGGAAGGACCATCATGGAAAATTATTGATACTGCTACAAAAGTCCTTCCTGATATTGATAGTTGACTTGCTACAAAATGTTTTATTAAAGTGTTCAATTTTCTTCCATCAGCTGTACAACGTTGCATCATTAAAATTATATATTGTCCATCTCTTAGTGTAAATAATGTTGATAACATTTCTGATTTGCATTGGCTACACTCCATGTCTTGATTTGCTGCTTTACCTAGTTCATTGAAAGATACTGATTTACAGTCTGGTAATGTCAAATATATAAATCTTTCAGTGTCTATATTACATACATACAATGTTCACAATGATGTTCCCATTTAAAGCACAGGCCAAAAAGATTTTCAATTTCTATTCCTTCATTTTCCAATACAATAAGCATATACATTAGAAATTCCTGACCAACTTGTTGGATATTCTGTGTAAATTGTGTAGAACCAGAACATACATTCAAAAGATTATGAATATCAGAAACGCGTTGCATTTTACTTTTATCAGTTCTCAATTTTTCATAAATTCAATGCAACAAAGAACAAAATCTTTTTTCCCGATTCTCCATAATTTGCTGTTGCAAACGTTCAAGAAAAACAACATTGACCACTACAGTAGCATAGCAATTGATACTTGAACTATTTTCAAACTGATAACCAACAATCTATTCAACAGTGTCCTTGTTAGGTCTCGCTGGCGTTGCAGCGCGAAGCGCTGCGCCAACGAGACTTATAGCCGCCTCGCTCTCTCCCAAGGGAGACAGAGCTGTGCACGAGCCGATCCAGACCTGGGCACGAGCCGACTCAGGTCTGTGAACGCCAACGTGCACGCTCACGGCGTCCCGCTCCTGCCCGCCGGCGTCTCTTCCGAGGCGCGCTCCAGGCCGACTTGCGGTGTGCGTGCTCCAGCGTTTCTGTGTCCAAGGAGGTAGACGGCATGTGGTAAGTGAGGGCCGGGGGGGATTTGTTTGCTTGTTCTGAATTGTAACCCCCTGTCCTCCTTTTTTCCAGCTCCACCCCAAGTAGTTTCTGTTCCATGGTAATGACGTTGTCGTTTTCGGGAGTGTAACAATCCCCCTGTTTAATGGTTCGTAATATTTAAATCCCTCGGGAACCGGTGCTCTAACCCGCACTGGAAGCTGCGCTGTCCGTGTGTCCCTCTTGGCATTTTATCAACATTCCTATTGTGCTAAATGATTTTTTAAGTCGCTTAATCTGAGGGTCGCTGCTGGCCGCGTGCAGCAGCCGTCGGTAGCGGTGGATTTGCTCCGTCTATTTGCTCGAGCTGTGTACAAAGTGGGATTAGAGCCGCTTCAGACAGCTCGTGCCAGGGAGCCGGTGCTGCCGTCCCGCCGCCGCCTTAGCTTCCGGCTGCAGGAATGGCGCGCTTTTGCTCGACTCCAAGGCTGGGGTTCCAGGGATTCTAACCTCTTCCTTGCCATAAGTGTTCTTCAGGAAGTCCTGTTTTGTTTGCTGTTGCCGCAAACGAAAAATTGCCATTCTAAACGTTGATTTATATATCTATATATCATCAATAGCACAATGGGAACAGGTTCATCATGACTTAATAGTTACTTTTTGATTTCAAAGTATTTTATTAAATTATATACATACAGTTCAATACATAAGTTAAGTGGAGTCTATTTTTTTTATAGCTTTAAAATTACCGAATGTTCGAAAGGATTTCTTCCCGCCCTCATGTGATGTTAAAACTAAAAACGGTAACTATTGAATATGCTTCAACAGGTTTTTAATTATAAATCCAGGTAGACGAATACATTGGAGATTAAAAGAAGAGATCACATGGAAGCAAGCAGCTAGGAAGGCTCAGCTTTGAGAGCCAATGGCATACAGACTTGGTCGCCAAGACCTTGCTCCAGTGCAAATCCTTATGTGACCGAGTACCATAATTTTTTGACAGGTTAGCGCGGAAGTACCAGCCATTAAGAAATGTGATCGCAGAAAAGAAACCTCGCCTAACTGATGGCAGATCTCCCCGACCATGCTGGCAGAAGACTGTGTGAGAGCAGCCTTGTACAGGAACTCCTTGTCCCTTGTTATCCATTTCTGGCAAAACTATATGAAAATTAGGAAGGCTGTTAAGGCACTGCTCGTTAAACTGTTTTATATTTTGGACAAAATATTCTCATTTTCCAACATCTTTACCAGAGGTCCTTGCATTTTTTTTTAATTATTCTAGTGTCTGCGATAGAAGAGTGCGGGTTGGCACCTTCCTGTAGTGCTGGCACCCTGTAACGTAACTGAGTATTTTCCAGGTGCTGCGTTTCCACAAACCATATTTGTTTGAAGCACAAGTTAGTATCGTTTTGTCCATCAATATGTGCTTGTTTTCAAGAGGGTTTCACAATTGAGTTTTCTGAAAGACTTGCACCCATTACATGTAAATTTAGAAGTTTTAAAATTCTAAATATTTATTTTTACGAAGAAGTAGCATATTTTTTTTAATTGTTTTAGTCATGATTTGAATGCACTCTAAACATTTAATTTTGAAACACTCAGCTCTTGTGGAGGGCAGATTTATGAAAGATTTTGTGTCACCCTTGTGCCACGGAAGGGGACACAGGACAAAGCAAAACCTAGAATAAGATTTACCCAGCTAAGAAAAGCCAACTTGCATGGCCCTGCGTGGCTTAGTAAATATGGAGTAACGCAAGCATTTAACAGTTTGAGAGGCGAGAATGATGGGGCAGTGTTCACACTGATGCAGATATAATGAACCTGTGGCAGTTAAGTTAAAAATATTATGGGTATTGTGTTTAAATTTCGGCTAAAAGATTAATTCCACAACAGTGAACTGTGCAGCTGCGTTATTGTTGGTTTAATGTTGTCTCTGGGAGCTAGTGTCCAACATTTGCGCCAGCATGGTTTCTAATGCAGTAATTTTTAGGTCCAGCTTAGACAGCACATGTACTGTTTCTTCCAGGCCTATATTTTTTTCCTATCAAGGCCCTAAGGACCACCCATTGCCTACCATTGAGTGCATCTTTTTCAGCTGGCTCCATCGTGTACTTCTCTTCCTTCTGTGTTCCTTCCCTGTCGTAATTGGTTTGCACTCGCCCTCCTTCCTTCAATTGTCCATGTCTACCCTCCCTCCCATTGTCTGTTGCTCGGCTCCCACCCTTCCTTTGTCTGTGTTGTTCTGCTCCCACTATCCCTCCCTCTTTCTGCGTTATTCTGCTTCCACCCTCCTTCCGATACTCAGCATTGCTCTGCTTCCACTCACCATAACTTAAAAGGTGCTAAGATGCTGACACTGCCTGCCGCATCATAGTGCTTTGTTCCTCACTTCCTCCGTTGGACTTGTTGCCCCTCCCCTCCCCACCCAGCATAGCAAAAGTACAGTGCTATGACACAGAAACAGCTGACTGCTTGATGTCGCTTACCCACCCTGCCTTCCGTTGTCCATATTGCCTTCAGCCCACCATTACAACATAATATGATATGACACAGGCACCACTGACCACGCCATAGCAATTTTTTCCCCCTCCATGGCGCCACACACCTTTCCCTCAATCTCACTAATAATTAAAATAATGCTATGATGCACTAGCTTCTGTGCAATATAGCTAAAAAACATTGACAAAGCCAAATGTTTGCATAGGGGAGACCCATTGGCTTTGCAAATGCTTATTTGCGTTAGCCAAGTGGGGATTCCAGAAACCATTCCTTCTACAATTGAAGTAATTTTGTTTAGGTATAGCTGTGAACATTCCAAGTGATCCTTATTTCATAACAGTTCTTCTGAGGAGTCATATTAAGTTTTTGAAGCATCGCATTGGTAGTAGTAATTAGAAACCGTAATTCATTCTAAGTCACTGATTCCCTTTCAGGAAGGAAATAATGGATTAAGAGCAAGTTGATTTTCTGGGTTGCATATCCACAGAATTTTGGAAAGGTGAATAATTTGTAATCACGCTCACCTCCTGCTCTTGTTCCTTGAAGACAACCCCTCACTGAAGGTTGATGGAAATATGAAGATCACCTCCTTTGTGAATGTCCATCTTGCATGTGCGACAGAGTTTATTTCTTGGTTGTCTTTTGCTGCATCTGGGTAGTTATGCTCTTTCACTTCAGCATAAGAATAGTTTTTTACAGTCTTGCACTGTTTGTAGACTATCTCACAGTGTTGTAGGGTAACTTTCCAAGCTATTCCCAGGAAAACATTACTTTTAATTTCTAGAGAAGGGACGCTCATAACACTTTTTATGGCTCGCACCCTGCGTTGCCCTGTGCAGCAGTGCACGCGCAGGCGAGAGCCCTTTTGTCCAGGGTTTGAAAACGGACACTGGAATCGCACACGCTTGTGCGTGTGCTTTTCCTGTTGGGTTCCGCTATTGGGCTTTGCGTGCGTGTTTTTTGTAACAGAGCACGCAATAGGCCAAAGGCGGGCGCATTGCTCCGCCCATGGCCTATTGGTGTCTGTTACGTGCACCAAAGCCCATATGTTTTCAATTATCGTGCCCAGACAGGGGCGCGATAATTGAAAACATATGCCTCGTAGTGGCGCGCGCGGGCACCACTCGCGGGCGTGTTTTAACTGCGACGGATTTACCGCACAGCTTCTAACTCCTCTAGTCAGAAACATGCAAATGAAGTAACTGGTGAGGAGAGGTCTTGTAGGATGTTTATGGATCTGAGGCAGCCAAAAAAACGTTAAGCGCTCTCTCTAATAATTACCAAATGAACGCAGCCCTACGCTTCCAGGCTATCTCTGGAAGGGGGCAAGAGGTGGTACGTCCCATGTAGTGGTTGTCAGACCACCGTAGAAGTGCCCGACCTCCTGGCCTACGTCTGGGGGCCCTGTGCCGGGGGTAGAGGGTAGGTTGTGCCACTAGTCCCAGGTGTGCACTCTAGTCCGGGACAGGATGGGGAGGGCTGCGCATGCAAACCTTTGTAGATTGGAGGCGCTCTCTGCAGCAGTGGCTTACAAGGAGAGGCTTCTTTGTCCCTAGACCAGCATGTGTACCATGACTCGCTAATTCCCCACCCCCAGCATAATCCAGGCATAACCATGGTGTGGCGGGTTAATGAGCAGGCCAGACAGCTCCCAGGCCCACGGGGTGGTGGACAGTAAAGTGGAGGGGGGGGTGATAGTTGGACCGCTAATGATGTGGATAGTAGGCCTTTGCCGCTCCCCACGCCTGAAGATCACGGCATATGTTAGTTCCGCCCTAGCGGCAGGGGCCAGCCTTGTCCCAGCCCCCATCCTTGGAGAGTCTGATGTTCTTCTTTATGTCTTAATGGCAAAGGGCGGTGGGCAGCAGGAGCCAGCGTGTGGTGTGAGAAGTGCCGCTCTCGCTACTACACATGTGGATCGGGGCTAAGATAGAGAATGCGTCGCCATTTAGGTCAGATGGAACAGGAGAGGGAAGAGGCAGATGCCCCGCTCAACAGCCAGGCCACCTGTGTCCCTTGGAGCGCCATGTTATTAGGCCTCTATGATAGGTTTGAGCTGGGTTTGCGGGCACTCCGGCAACATGTCAGGCCCATACCCGCCACTCCCTCAAAACACAGGGGTGCTGATGAAGCAATGGAGGATGTCAGACCACTGGGTGCAGGTTGGGCTCCCCCAACAAAGGTACTCACTGTGAAACCAATAGATGTGGGAAGGGCACAGGCACTGGATCTTTTAGGAGAGGATGAGGAGACAGACGGCGCAGCCCCCAGCCTCCACGATCCGTTCAGTGTACCCAGGAGTCTCTCCAGCCTCATGGGCAGTGCAATGGTGTCCATGTTGAAGGACGGTACTCTGCCACATCTGCCTGGGTGCGATGGGTAGTAATCTCGGCGTGTAGGTCTGGGAGGCTAGGCACAGGTTGGCCCCCACTACATGGTGCTCTGGCCCGGTGGGCCTTTCAGTCCTCAATAAGCAGCTCCAGCAATGGCTCACAACGGGTGGCAGGTAGCTGTGCCTGCCCGATGGTGCGTCTACGATGTGTGGTTGCAGACCCGGGATGGTCACGTGGACAATGTGTCCTCCTTCGTAGAAGCGCCCACAATCAGCCCGGGCCGCAGAATCAGCCAAGCCTTGCCCGCAATCTCAGGGTCGGTAAAATGTGGGCTGTCTGTGTAAGGGTATTTACTGCCAGGATCAGGACGGATGATGGCAGATCATGGGTCGTGGTGTAGAGCAGCTCTAAAACGCATCCAACATCTTTTCATAGCTGGCCACTCCCCCACTGCCAGACTAATTTGAGTTGACTGCGCAAGTGTGATTAAGTGGTCAACCACACACAACCACACACACACAACCAACCACACACACACAACCACACACACACAACCACACACACACAACCATACACACACACAACCACACACACACACACAACCACACACACACAACCACACACACACAACCACACACACACAACCACACACACACCACACACAACCACACCCACACACCCACACACCCACAACCACACCCACAACCACACCCATACACACACAACCATACACACACACACAACCACACAACCACACACACCACACACACACACACACCACACACACACACACACACCACACACAGACCACACACACGCAACCACACACACAACCACACACACAACCACACACGCAACCACACACGCAACCACACACGCAACCACACACGCAACCACACACGCAACCACACGCACAACCACACACACAACCACACACACAACCACACACACAACCACACACACACAACAACACACACAACCACACACACAACCACACACACACAACCATGCACACACCCACACACACACACCCACACACACAACCATACACACACCCACACACACAACCACATATACAACCACAGATACAACCACACATACAACCATACATACAACCACAACCACACATACAACCAAACATACAACCACACACACAACCACACAGTCAATCACACCGTCAGTGCACACTTTCACCAGGCACTTAGACCATCAGTCGTCAGTGCAGGCTTACACCGGGCACAGACACTACAAGCCGTCAGTGCACGCTTTCACTGGGCACAAACGCCATCAGTGCACGCTACCACCAGGCACACACCACCAGATGTCAGTGCACGCTTTCACCAGACACACACACACCACCAGCCGTCAGTGCATGCTTTCACCAGGCACACACACACCACCAGCCGTCGGTGCACGCTTTCACCAGGCACACACACACCACCAGCCGTCAGTGCACGCTTTCACCAGGCACACACACCACCAGCCATCAGTGCACGCTTTCACAAGGCACACGCCACCAGCCATCAGTGCACGCTTTCACAAGGCACACGCCACCAGCGTCAGTGCACGCTTTCACAAGGCACACACCACCAGCCGTAAGTGCACGCTTCCACCAGGCACACCCACCACCAGCCGTCAGTGCACGCTTTCACCAGGCACATACCACCAGCCGTCAGTGCACGCTTCCACCAGGCACACATACCGCCAGCAGGTAGCTGTGCCTGCCCGATGGTGCGTCTACGATGTGTGGTTGCAGACCCGGGATGGTCACGTGGACAATGTGTCCTCCTTCGTAGAAGCGCCCACAATCAGCCCGGGCCGCAGAATCAGCCAAGCCTTGCCCGCAATCTCAGGGTCGGTAAAATGTGGGCTGTCTGTGTAAGGGTATTTACTGCCAGGATCAGGACGGATGATGGCAGATCATGGGTCGTGGTGTAGAGCAGCTCTAAAACGCATCCAACATCTTTTCATAGCTGGCCACTCCCCCACTGCCAGACTAATTTGAGTTGACTGCGCAAGTGTGATTAAGTGGTCAACCACACACAACCACACACACAAAACCAACCACACACACACAACCACACGCACACAACCACACACACACAACCATACACACACACAACCACACACACACACACAACCACACACACACAACCACACACACACAACCACACACACACAACCACACACACACCACACACAACCACACCCACACACCCACACACCCACAACCACACCCACAACCACACCCATACACACACAACCATACACACACACACAACCACACAACCACACACACCACACACACACACACCACACACACACACACACACCACACACAGACCACACACACGCAACCACACACACAACCACACACACAACCACACACGCAACCACACACGCAACCACACACGCAACCACACACGCAACCAGACACGCAACCACACGCACAACCACACGCACAACCACACACACAACCACACACACAACCACACACACAACCACACACACACAACAACACACACAACCACACACACAACCACACACACAACCACACACACACAACCATGCACACACCCACACACACACACCCACACACACAACCATACACACACCCACACACACAACCACACATACAACCACAGATACAACCACACATACAACCATACATACAACCACAACCACACATACAACCAAACATACAACCACACACACAACCACACAGTCAATCACACCGTCAGTGCACACTTTCACCAGGCACTTAGACCATCAGTCGTCAGTGCAGGCTTACATCGGGCACAGACACTACAAGCCGTCAGTGCACGCTTTCACTGGGCACAAACGCCATCAGTGCACGCTACCACCAGGCACACACCACCAGATGTCAGTGCACGCTTTCACCAGGCACACACACACCACCAGCTGTCAGTGCATGCTTTCACCAGGCACACACACACCACCAGCCGTCGGTGCACGCTTTCACCAGGCACACACACACCACCAGCCGTCAGTGCACGCTTTCACCAGGCACACACACCACCAGCCGTCAGTGCACGCTTTCACAAGGCACACGCCACCAGCCGTCAGTGCACGCTTTCACAAGGCACACGCCACCAGCGTCAGTGCACGCTTTCACAAGGCACACACCACCAGCCGTAAGTGCACGCTTCCACCAGGCACACCCACCACCAGCCGTCAGTGCACGCTTTCACCAGGCACATACCACCAGCCGTCAGTGCACACTTCCACCAGGCACACATACCGCCAGCCGTCCGTGCACGCTTCCACCAGGCACACACACCACCAGCCGTCAGTGCACGCTTCCACCAGGCACACACACCACCAGCCATCAGTGCACAATTTCTACGGGCACACACACGACCAGCCATCAGTGCACACATCAATTGTTAACGCACCCACAATTAACTATTGTAGCAATCGCAGTATGGCGCACTTTACTTTTAAACATATACATCTAAAGCGCAGCATGCCACAATTGGCCTACAATTTATAGACTTTTGTTGCAATTGGTGTTGCAATATTTAGCAATGCCAATAGCTCAAAATTAATGCGAGACCTATTGCATTGCAAATGCTTGTAATTACTGTCAGGGCACTGTAACTCCACTGTATAATGTTCCCTATTTTTATATATTAGCACCCTGCCCTGTGGGATTACAAGGCACACTTTAGGGTGACTTAAGAATATACAAAAATAGGCTTTTCCTACATGAAAAAAAAACTTTTATCTGCCATGCATTCGCTGCAATGCATTTAAACTGCAGCCCAGCCAAAGCACAGTAGTGCTTCTAGCAGACCTATATTTTTTCATATCTTTGAGTGGAGCACTCAAAAAATTTTACTTTTCTTGTCATAGATGCACTTTAGTTTTAATTATAGTAGGCTAGTAGGGAATAAATAAATACTAAATATTGAGTTCCAAATATACGGGACCTGATTTCCAGGGAAAGCACAGGCACTTAAAAACTGTTTAGCAGTAGGTGAGTGCATGGCGCCTTAAATCACGCATAACTATGGTGCAGAAAAATCGAGGACGCCCAAGTTGAAAAGGCAGATTTGCTACAGGTACCTGTATGCATGACCATGTATAATGTTAATTCATGCAAACAATACTGCAGATGTACTCTGTGTAACTGTCTTACAAACATGAGGAAATCATTGGATATACAAGGCACAACCTCTGATGTCCTTGTCTGACTGTGGACAAATAAGTATTGGCAAAGTGACTGGTTCTGGACTAAGTATTACATCCTGGCTAAAACATTTAAAAGGAGTGTGCAGAGAAATAAAGAAGCAAAAAACATTCCTCTCTATATTTGCAAGGCACCTATGAGGAAAATAATATAATGTATGAAGATTTAGTGTACTTTTGATATGTAAAGTATTCTGTCATATATTGAAAATCAGATTCTCGCGTGAGACTGAATAATACACAAAACAGCCAATAGCATAAGGTTAAAGAGTAGTTTCCCTTCTCGGTGGAGCTAAAGCCCTCCCAATGCATATTTTGAATTTTCAGTAAGCCCAGTTTTCCGGCATTCACTCTTTCATAGATTCACATGCTTGAAATCTTCCCCATCGCCCGACTAGGAAATATTCGAGCATGTGAATCTATGAAATGTTATACTGAAGAACTATATTTACAGGTAAGGTGTTGTTTTTGCATTGTAGTCATATGTACTCTAAAGTCGCATCTAAAAAGGGCGCAGAAGCAGACGGTTCTGAAAGTGAATGTAATAAACGGGATGTAAAGATGATTTTTCTGCACGTTTTATGTATCCCTTTCATTGTCAGTGCCTGTATGTTACATATTTCACTTTGGTGTAGGTAAACATGCCATGTTGCACACATTGACCTATACCATACCTACAAAAATGTACGTTTTGGAAATGGTATAATCAATTTTCACTTGTATAATTATGTTAACGGTAGGAAGAGCTCATTTAGGAGCTTGGGCACTCTTCATGCAGACCTAAAATATGGGGAACAATCCTTAATTTGAAGAAAGTGTTGACAGGAATTCCCAAATGTAATGTTTCAGCCCCTTGAGCGCATATGCCATATATTAGTACGGTTGATTTGTAATTTCGTAAAGGGCAGATCAAGGCTCTAGAGGATTCTGAATGCTTTAGAAAAAGTATCAGGATAGAATTGTAATATTAGACAAATACAACACTTAGAAAGCCCAAAAACATACAAAACAAGCTATAAAGCAGCCTCCGTTCTGTACATTGCACCGATACCTTTTAACCATGGGCGGAAGCCATGATTTGTTTTTAGGTCTTGCACCTGCGAACCGATCGCGAAGCGATCGTCGCTGCGAGACTCTATTGCAATCATTTCTGCTTTCAAGGAGTCAAGGGAGACAGGCGACAAATGATGTGCACGCGCGCTTAAACGGATCAGGTCACGCGCGCTTCCTGTCTCCCATGGCTCCTTGGAAGCAGACTCGCACACACACACACACATACAGATCCCCCCGCCGCGCATACACACACACACAGAACCCCCCCGCCGCCGCGCATACACACACGCACGCACACACATAGAGACCCCCCCACCGCCGCCGCACATACACAAACACACACACCCCCCCCCCACACACACACACACACACACACACACATAGAGAGCCCCCCCTGCCGCCGTGCATGTTGTTTAATGTATATGTAGTGTATGCCAGCCTCGGTTTTCAGTGTGTCTATCTGCTCTCCGCCGTGTTACCTGCATTTGCTTCAGTGTCTATGTGTGCCCTCCGAGTGTCTGCATGTCACTGTGTATATTTCTCTACCACCTGTTTGCTTTTCTTTTCATCTCTGCGTCTGCCCAACTTCCTTTCCCCTCCGCCTGCCCAACTTCCTTTCCCCTCCGCCTTCTGTCTGTCTGTCTATACTCAATGTACCTGAATATACCCACATCCCTGGTGCGTCCCACAATGTACCTGCACTTAGCACATTGTCTTTCTCTGCCATCCATGTACTCTGCCACTTCCTTTCCATGGCCTATCATTCGGGTGTCCCTATAAACAGCAATGAGCAGCTCCGCCTGTGCCCGACTTCCCTGCGGGGGAAACCACATACCCACAGCCTCTGGAGCACGTAAACGGCTCGATCTGACTAGCACATGTGGGAGCGAGGTGTTGAGAAGCATGCCTGTGCCTTGTAGTTAGGCGTTATTACTCTGCTGGTGTAAATAATACAGTGAACGTGTGCGCTGCCATAGGCCAGGCCAGCCTCCATCTTAGCAGGGCTGCACCAAGTCTCATCTCCAGTCTATCCTTTACTTTAGCTCTACCTTTGTAAAAACCGGGCCTCCCCTCGGAGGAGGGGTGTGGCAGGCCTCTAGCCTCTTTTCGTGACAAGCTGTGTGAAGAATAGTATTGCTACTCCTAGCACTTCTCTGTACCCGCGGTGACCTTTTCGAAACAAAATGACATCCTACTGGTTGGCGAACACTACTTTGCTGACCCCTCTGTGTTGCTCTGCAGGCGACGTGGCCAGCCGCACTTGTCTCCTTTCAATGTGTGCTATGACAAGCCCTAGGCCCCCCCCACCTCTGTGGGCTGTGCGTTACTAATCCTCAGTAAGTTTCCACCAGTGCAGTGCCAAGCTTTGCTCCAGTGCCAAGCGATCACAGGTCTTGCTTACAACTTTGTTCTGTGTGCAGTTTCTGTTTAAAATATGTACAAATAAGGCCTAGAAATACAGTAAGTTAATGTCTCCTAGTTTGTCAACTGTTGCATCAGTCAGTTTGCTGGATCTCACTACCTAAGATGGGATAAGGCTGCCCCTTTTGCTTGAGTACAGAAGGTAGGGCACCACCCACTACAATGAAATGAGCGGTGCATAAATGGGGCTAATATTTAAATACACTAGTGGAGGGTGCCCCGTTTATTTATATCCTTAGATTCCTCTTTTTAATGCACACATGAATTCCACTCCCCCCCACTCCATCCCCCCACTCCATCCATCTCCCCATCCATCCATCCCCCCATCCATCCATCCCCCCACTCCATCCTTTCCCTCCACTCCATCCATCCATCCCCTCCATCCATCCATCCCCCACTCCATTGCTATATTCTTGCAAATAATCTTTATACACCAATACAGACTTTACTAAAAATGTAATGCAACACATTGTCATATACAATGCCAATTACTCAAACTTTAATGCTGCGAGACCTATTGCATTGCAAATGCTTGTTCTTTTTGCTTGCAATCACAACAATATCTTGTTTTTTTTCTTTCTCTATATCTTCACTACAGATATTCTCATACCTTCTTTTTCAACCTACTACACGCTTTTCCAATACAGGATATTGACCTAAATTGGGAGCATACGCTCTTCTTAACCTATTATACTCTTTTACACAGTTTGCATCTGCAGTAACCTTTGTGCCATCAAAATCAATCAAAAACAAACCAGATAAAGTTCTGACTCGCGACAAAGCAACATATGCCATACCCTCTTTTAACACGGTACTTCCAATGTTCACCAAAGCACTGTCTACACTTCAACCTTGAGATTTATGAATAGTCACTGCATATGTCAGCAAAAGTGAAAACTGTTTTCTACTGACATATAAATCTTTAACAAGCAAAAAATGAACTGAACAACGACCAATTTTGTTTACTTATGCAATCTGATCAAATTTAATTTTTAAAAATTCAATTCCATCTTTATTCTGATAATTAACAAAATCCACACATTTTCCCATTGCTCCATTAACTAACCCTTTTACTACATCCAAATGTTGCCTTAAAATTGCCCAACAGTTTATACATGCATATTCATTCTTTTCTAAACCAGCAGTTTTAGATATCGATTTTTCTAAAGAATCCAATTTTGTTTTAAATTTTTCTGTAAAAATATTAGTGATTCCTTCATGCTGCGTTATATCAATATCTTCCATTTTTATTATTTCTTCATTCTCCAGCTTCAAAAGTTGTTAATTGAATATAGAACACTCGCAGCGTGTTGGCATTTAGCTGATTATAGATTTGTTTTCTGCAATTTTGATATATATTTTTTCAGGAACTATATTTTCATTTGGAAACACATTGGAAAGTAATCGAATCTGCAAAGCTTGTTTTCCATGTTCTGTTAGTACTCCAATTCTTATATCTTGAAGAATAGTTCCATAATCAACATAATTTGCCTGTCGCATATTTGTAATGAGTTCCTTGTATTCAAAATATGACCAAATGTTAACGTTTCCAACGCTACCCAAAGACTTTCTGGTGTCTTCATGCGCAAGTGTTTTAAAGACTGGTTGTCCCTTTATGGGAGTAAGATGCAGTAGATCTCCAAAAACTATGAGATGTTTTACTCCAAATAAGACATTGTACTCTGTTTTAAGAATTTGCTGCATTCTTAAATGCACAAAAGCAAGCATTAAGTTTGAAACCATGCTTACCTCATCAATAATCAAAAGTAGTATTTTCTTTCGCACTCTTGAAACTTCACAACAAGCTTCTCCAGATAGCTTGTGATATTCCAATTTATTTTCATGCTCCACAGGTAGCATAAGTAAACAATGTAATGTAATTCCTTTCATGGGTGCTGCCAACTCACTTGGAGCAGTTACAACACAAGACAAATGTGACTCAGTTGTTTTTTGTAGATAACTGGTGATTACTTTAATTAAGAAACTTTTTCCTGTTCCAGCTTGTCCACTCACAGACATTCGGATAGATTGAAATGATGTGCAAGTGCATTCTTTCTTTTCATGAAGAAATCCATGGTCAATCTGTTGTCTCACTTTCTGATATATTTCTTTCTGTTCAAGATTTAGTAGTTCTTCCAAGTTTGCTAAGTCCATGACATCTTATTGAGCTTGATGCATTGCTGCTTCTACCTCAATCATGGCGATTGGTGCTTCATTTTCAACAATTGGTTGTCCTAGTGGATCTTGGCTCAGTGGAGCACAACCTTGACTGTCTTGAGAACTGTCTCTAGCAATCTCAGCTGCAATAGTAGCTTTTTGATCAATTTCATCGTTCAACATTTTCACATCATTTGCAAAAACAGTGCATTCTATGGTATCTTTACAAGCATTGAAGGAATCTTCATAGCTCAGAAAATCTCCAAGTAATTCCAATTCTGAATGCCACGGTTTGAACAGTTGCAAAAGTGCTAAATAGTAAAATTCCCTTTTATCAGCAGTGTCGCAACTCAGTTTCCTGTGATTAATCAAATTTCCTTTCGTTTGTTTCACCAAACATCCTTCGGAACCAATCACTCCATATTTTCTATCATTGATGTTCTCTGTAGTATTCCGTTTAAAAGTGTAGTTTTGCAGCACTATATAGAGACACATGTTCTCAAGATGATGACTTTTGTTTGGATAATATGTGTCCAACATATTCGTTTTCAAAATATCTGTACTTTCTGGATCTTTTTCAGCTAAATATTCGATTTCTTGTACAGATTGAAGTATTCGATTTCGCATTGCAGCAAGACCTAGACTCACCCAAATAATTCTTCTAGATTTGGAGTATAGACTTGCAGATGATAACTGATCTGAGCATTCATACGCTCCGATTTCTCGATGGGATAACATAATCAAACTGAAACTGTATAATTTCTTACTTAGACTCTTATCTTGAGAAATCTATTCCCACATTTCTTTCAATTCAGTCTTTTCTGATTTTGTAATGTAGGATGTTACATATCGAGCAACAGCAATGGAATTGTCCGCAATATACTGAATATCCTTGTTAGCATTCCACATTGACAGAATAACCGGATTGTAATCATTTATGTTTTTTGATTCTTCGCTTCTTCTCAAATTGTAGGTATTTTTTGGTGACTTTCTTGTAATGGTATGTCGCATAGCTGACATAAAACTGTTCACTCCTCCTTTGGATATTACAGGACGTGGAAATGTAAAATGACATTTGGGTATAGAACTTATCCTTAGACATGTACTTTCATCGGATGTTGTCTCTGGGAGTATCTAGGGTCTGGCCTGGTCAATTTGAACCCCTGTATTTTGTTCAGGAATCTATCTTGACAGTTATTTGTGTCTGTGGGCCAGATCAACCATTTTTTCCAATCAGGATGTGTTCTGTTTTGGTTTAAAATATGGGATACGTCTATCTCAACATCTGTAGTGCTATTACTGTCAGGTGTTGGCTTTGGAATAGACGGTTTGTTTAAGTCTTTAATTTTGGCTAGGCCAAGACAGGTTGTTTGTTGAATTGTGTCATTCAAAAATATAATTTGTTCTGGGATCATGCAGGCTCTGAATAATGATTCTATACCTTGCACTTGCCAATCTTTTGTATCCCAGATGGTTTTTGTTTCAATGTTATTTTTCCAAAAATCAAAACCAAATGTATTAATTTTTTCAAAAAATGTTTCTGAATAGATTAATGTTGTATTTGTCAGCATGGTTTTCATTCCTGTCTTATTTAACAGTTTGAAATAAAACGTTTCTGCTTCACTTGTGTTAAACCCTGAGAAGTATGGGAATTTCTCATAAAATGTTTTTGAACTACCTTATGGTGGAGTTGCACAATGTTCCCATTGATTATAATTTAAAACATTTCTAGGTTGAGCAGATTTATGCAAATAATGGTTAGCATAGTGATTGTAGCAGTACATCTGTTCATAATTTGATGAACCCTGTAAATAATCATGTTCTGTAAAGTTTGCTGACATAACTAAATCTGACATCATATCATTAATATTTTCAAAGTCCCAATCATCAGAGAATGTGCTCGGTTTTACAAAGTCACTTAATGAAACCTTACATTGATGAGGATACTTCAAGAGCTCGACCGGGCCATATATTTCGTA
Source organism: Lissotriton helveticus (assembly GCF_964261635.1). Classification (NCBI taxonomy): domain Eukaryota; kingdom Metazoa; phylum Chordata; class Amphibia; order Caudata; family Salamandridae; genus Lissotriton; species Lissotriton helveticus. The sequence continues at coordinate 1,108,226,960 of NC_136068.1, forward strand.
ATCTGTTTTGTCCCATGCTGCCCCACCGGGTATCGGATTGGCTGTGAAGTTTACTGAAGAAAGTTCTCTTTTCTCGATGTGTGAAGACTTGTGTGGCTTTAGGACCAGGTTGATATTCTGGCTTGCTGTGTCCATTGTAATATATTTTCCCTCAATGAAGTGTCCCAAGCATAGCACCATGATGAGCCAAAGCAGGAGGAAAAGTACACCTAGCACCACCCAAAATTCAATCCATGGGGAAATCAGATACGTTTCTTGTAGTTGATGAAAGAGTTCTTTAGCTTTGTCTTTAAAAGTTTTTGTTGTTGTTGGCCGTTCCTCTGGTTCGATCGGATCCTCAGAAAAGTCATCGAAATTGATGAAGTAGCCTGATGCACTTCTTTTTTTTTTTTTTTTTTTTTGTCCTCATTAGCCATATAGTCGATCCAAATATGCTCCTAGCCGCAAGACTCAAGATCCGTTTGCCCTCATATCACCTGGGGGCCGATAAAAAGGCCCCCAATGCCCCTAAAGGCAGACTTGATGTCTCTGGTAGTGCTTGGACGGACAATCTCCATTCGGGCCAGCTCGGCGTGTAGTCCAATAGCAGTATGGCTTGGGGTGCCTCCCTTTGGACAAGGAGATTTTAGGCCTAATCATCGGACCCGGGAAAAAAAAAAAAAAAAAAAAAAGCCCGGGTTGACTAACTATACCTTCTCCATTTAATCAAAAAATCCCAGAATCTCAAAGATCGAGGGCTACATGTTCTAGTTAGATCGACCTTCGATGTTACATATAATGAAGACAACCAGTCTGCATGTGTCGGGGAGTTTATATTGACCCAGTTTTTACTAATTTCTCTTCTTGCTAATAGAATAGCATAGAATAAAATCTCTCTTTCTAAACCTTTGATGCTATTATTTAGGCCAAAGATGATTAAAGGCCATGACCACGGGATAGGTGTACTGAGGATGGATTCGAGTGTTATCCTGATTTCTTGCCAAAAAATGGCAATATTCGGGCACTCCCAAAACATATGAAGATCTGAGGCTGCTGGATAGGAGCATTTGCTGCAGTATTTCCCGGGTTGGAATTTCGAGAGCCTCTTAGGAGAGTAATATGCCCGATGGAGCGTGAAAAAGTGATTACGCCTCAGCCATGCTGGCTTAATGATCTTATAGAGGAGGATAAAAGATTCTTCCCATATGTCCTCCATATGTGGTTCACCCTCTCCACCCCAGAGTTTAACCGGGAGATTGGGGTCGTCCTCTCCACCCTCTACGATGTGCCAATAGAAGAGTGCGACTTCCTTTCTTCCCGCGGGTTTCTCCACTAGGTTGTTTTCTAAGGGGCTATCTTCCCCCGTCATTGCTCTTTTCTTAGTTTGAGTTCGGATCCAGCTAGCCAGTTGTGGATATGCTAGCCAGGAGAGTGATGATGTTGCCATGAGCTTGAATTGTTCCCATTTCATAAGAGATCCTTCTACCAGTAGTTCCCCCCACTGTGTTATACCTGCTTCCAATAGGACCTTTTTAACTGTATTGAAGTCTTGTGGTGATAGCCCGGGTAAATCCCAAATCGGTGCATGCTTGGATAGATATCCTATCCCAGTCTTAGATTTAATTTGGGACCATTCTTTTATAGTGGCCAATAGTGACTTTAATCTAACTTTTTTTTAAAACTTCTGGTGGCCGAACTTAAACAAAAAGCCGTTCAATGGAAGGTCCGAACCCAGTAACATTGCCTTATACATAAGTCCGTTTGCATTTTCCCAGGGGGTCTTAAGTAGCATCCTGGAATGGGTCAAGTGAAACGCCCAGGCATAATATCCCAAATCCGGCAAGGCGAGCCCCCCTTTCTCTCTTCTCCTTTTCAATTTCTTCCAGGCCAGTCTGCTGGATTTATATCCCCAAATGAATGAATTGATATTTTGTTGGCATTTTGCAAGTTGTGTAGTGTCAAATGATAGCGGAATGGTGTTGAAAATAAATGTATATTTTGGAAGAATGCTCATTTTTATCAGGCTGGTCCTTCCATAGATGGTAAGCGGGAGAAAAGACCAAGCTTTCATCAGGGATTGGGATTCGCGGGAAATCCGGGCTAGGTTATTTTGAGCTAAATGGTCCAGGTCTTTAGTTATTGTGATTCCAAGGTACCTCATTGAGGATTTTACCGGGAGTTGGAGATTAGGAATGTTCCAAGCCATTATATCTGTTTTTCCGGCATTTATTTCATATCCCGAAAATCTTCCAAACTCCTCCGCCTTCTTTATGACTGTAGGAAATGCCAAGGCGGGGTCAGTTGTGTAAATGAGTATGTCGTCGGCATATAGGCCGACCTTCTTATCCCAACCGGAAAAAGTAAAATGTGGAATATTCATGTCCTCCCTAATGGCCTGCGCAAATGGTTCCACGTATAAATTAAAGAGGAGGGGAGATAGAGGACAGCCCTGCCTTGTTCCTTGACTAATTTTAAAGGGAGATGTTCGTGTACCGTTTATTAAGAGGGATGCTCTAGGATTGTTGTATATTAGGCCGATAGCTCTGCAAAATTTAGGGCCAAGATGAAATTTGTCCATTATTGTGTTTAAATATGTCCAGTTTACCCTATCAAACGCTTTTGTAGCGTCAAGTGTCATAAATGCCAGGGGTAAGCAAAAAGTTGAGGCAATATCGGCGGCTCCCACTAAGTCATATGTTAAATCGGCTAGTTGCCGGCCTCTAATAAACCCCTTTTGATCGGGGTGGATAATTGATCCAATCTCGCTTCCCAATCGTGCTGCCAAAATTGACGCAAAGATTTTATAATCATTGTTGAGAAGCGAGATTGGACGATATGATCCACACTCAACTGGATCTTTGCCTGTTTTTAATATTAACGCTATGTTTGCTTCCCCCCAGGAACTTGGTGGTGTCTCGCCTCTGATTAGTATATTATTAAAAAGGGTCGTAAGGACTGGGGTAAGAGTGGGGTTAAGTGCCCTAAATAGTTCTCCTGGGAGACCATCCGGTCCCGCGGCCTTGCCATGAGTTAGTTGTTTGATGGTATTTTCAACTTCTAATTCCGTTATTTCTTTATCTAAATCTTCACTTTGGGAACTATTCAATTCTGGGAGAGCTATATTATCCAGCCATTCCTTGCTTTCATCTAGATTATCATTAAGTTCTTCTGTATAGATGTTCCGAAAAAACTCACTAAAGGCTTCCCCAATGTCAGTATCAGTTGTCATGTTCTCGGTTCTCCCAGCCACCCTCACTTCCTTGATAAAATTTCTGGTCTGGTCAGCTTTTATTTTCCAGGCCAGCAATTTTCCAGCAGATTCGCCATATTCAAAGTGCGGGAGTTTGCTGGCCTGCCATCTTTTATTTAGCCTTTCTTGCAATAGCGCATCTAACTTGGCTTTTAATTCTATTTTCTCCTCTTGGTTGTCTGAGGGAGCTTGGTCCGCCGACTCCAGGCGGGTCAGTTCTCGCTCTATGTGCAAGATCGCCTCCCCATATTTCTTTTTCCTGTATGAGGCCCTATTGGTGATGCAGCCCCTTATAAAAGCTTTCCAGGCCTCCCATACAGTAACCAATGAGGCAGAGCCTATATTCCTTTCTAGAAAGGAGGCGGTTCCGTGCATCAAATGAACTCTCTCCTCCTCTTCCAATAATATAGTTCGGTCGAAAGACCATGATGCATGAGTGGGTATCTGCTCTAGTTTTAACGAAAAGAGGATAGCAGAATGATCTGATAGATGCAGAGGCAAGTATATTATATTTTTAATCTGGTCTTTGAGCGAAAGGCTGAATAAAGCATAATCGATTCGGGATTTGTGCCTGTATTTGTAATTATGAAAGGAGACACCCATGGCCTTGCCGGCTCTTTGTCTCCAAAGATCGATTAGGCCTATATTCGACATACATCTAAGGAGCGTATCCCTCATGTTGCTGAGAACTACGGCTCTGGAAGTGGGAGATTTGTCTAGTTTTGGGTCTAAGACAAGGTTGAAATCGCCCATCCATATTAAAGGATCAGAGTAGGTAATCAGATGATTCTGTAGAATATTTAAATAAGAGGGATCGTCCTGGTTGGGTCCGTAATAGCTGGTGATGGTGAACCCCCTTGAGTATAGTTGGACATTAACTATCAACCATCTACCGCTTGCATCTGATTTCCAGTCTGTGATCTGGGCCCTTGCAGCTTTTTTTAAGATAATGGCAGTTCCGCGGATGCTAGCGTTATGGTCCGTACTTACAAATTTATCAACCCATTTAAGTTTTTTAAATATGTCCGTAATCTCTTGTTTGTTTAAATGTGTTTCCTGGATCGCCATGTTCTGCGCAGGCGAGTCTCGTAAATACTGTAAAATTTTATTCCTCCTCGCCCTAACTCGGAGACCATTGACGTTCCAGGATAAGAATTTAATATCTGGCATCAATTTTAACTCTTTGTCGTAATTTTGCCATCCCTCAGTACTACTACTTTATTGCCGGTTATCTGCCTGTCGTTTCTAACATTGCTTCCTGTTTTGGCCAAGCAGTAACTTTGAGACACCATTGGATCCATATTCTTGATGATTATAAAATTCGGCTTGTGAGGACTTTTATATTTTGCCTTCCCTTTCCCACCCCCGGAAACCCCCCCCAACTTACTCTGGCTAGATGTATTGCCAGCTAGTCGTCCCTGACGTGTTCCTGTTTCATGCCTATCTTTTCACTATTTCTTGGTCACTATACTTAATATTTTTTTTAAAATAAGCAGTGGCAGATAGCGAACGTGCGACTTTTATTCTCTTGTCTGATCTGAATTGAGATATATTATTGCTTCCGATAACCTTTGAATCCAAGATATTATTTGGTGGGAGTCATAGGAATTGTAGATAAGCCTAGTATACCTCAGGGCTTCTAACATTAAATTTACAGAGGGTGGAGGTCTATAGTGAGTATTATTCCCCCCACGCTAATTTTGTATCTTATTTTTAGAAGATTATTTTTTTTTTTTAAATATTTTTATTATTAATTTCGTTTTTTAAATTTTTTTTTTAACTATACTTTACCCCCTGTTTACCACCCAAGTGCTCATTATTTCTTCCCCCCTATATATATATATATATTTTTTTTTTGCGGTGCCCTCGTCTCCGACTGTGTCTCCTGCCGAAATGCCCTGAATGACGAACTAGCCGCACTGGTCACTATGGACGGGTGAAAGACGGTAAAGGATTGAGAGATGGCATGCTAAGGCGCAGACAAACACTTGGAGTTTACCGGGCGAATGTTTTAGAGGCGGATCGGACGAGCAGAAAGCCGGGCACCGTGCTGCGAGCTGAGAGGGGCGGGCAGCGAGCTGAGTCCGCCGGGCTCGGCTGATTGGCTCCGAGAGCTGTCTGATTGGAGGTGCGGGGGCGTGGAGGCTGCCTGAGCCCTCGGAGCAATGGGAGTCAAAGCTGCTGATGTACTGGGGGCGGGCTCTCCTCCCTGCACCCTACCGCTGGGGAGACGCAGCAGTGGAGCTCCAAAGAAGCAGAAGGGCAGTTGCACACGGCGTCTCTACAAGGAGGGTGGCTGCAGACACATGGTGTGGTAAGGGGGGCCAGCAGGGTGGGAAAATATTGGGAGGCGAAACTCAGCCCACTGATAATTGGGGCCCCACAGATATACAAGGCTGCAGCTCCTCGCAAAATTTAGCCCCTATATCCAGAGTATTCAGCTTCAAGGCTCACTCACAAACTCCCATCCAGGCAATTAGTGAGACCTCGAGTATAAGGGTGGATAGAACCCTGGGGAAACGGAAGGCTAAGGGGAAAGGAAAAGGGAGTAATAAAGACAAGGACTCCGCCGCCCTTACAAGATTTAGAGACACAGGCCAGGTACAGGAACCCGATAGAAGCACAGGAGAACAGCTTCTCACAGAGTTCGAGCCAGAACCTGAGTCCGAGGCCATATCCGATACAACACAACCCCCAGTCCCAAGGGTCCCAAAGAGAGGGAAGGGATATCAGCTGCGGTATACCGGTCCTAAGGAGCTACCCCATAGGGGGAGTACGAATAAAGAAGATTGCAAAACAAAAACTATCAAAATCTCCCGAATTACACCTTCACTGAAGTCCTATTTCAAGGTCCTGCCCCAGGTTCTCAACATAAATCAAGAGCCCCAAAATCTTGTTAACACTCAATCTGAACCCACATCAGTTGAAGCCCTTGAACCTACAACCACACTTACAACCACACTCTGCAACTTGGGAGCAATAGCAGGGGAAGTAATAGGGGCAGAAGCGCCGGTTGGTGGTGCAAGGATGGGAGACCCAGCAGAGTAGGCCATTAATACAATGCCCCTTATAGACCACCAAGGCACTACCTCAGCGGAGACAGAATGGGCGAATAAAGAGTCGGATCAATGTGGTGGGGGGAGCGCAGAGATTGAAAGTGAAAGCGATGACACCCTTCAGACCATACTTCTTAGTATGAGGGAGGAGATCAGAAGTGGGTTTGAGGAGTCGAGGAAGTGTTTTGAGGAATCGAGACAAACTCAGTCGGAGATCCGCACCATGTGTGAAAGCTTAGAGACGAAGGTAGATGGTCTCTCATTGAGAACTGGGAACTTAGAGGACTCTGTTGGCGAACTTAAGGTAAAATTGGAGCATGCAGAGATTAAAATACAGGGGCATATTATCAAGGGGTTTTATCTCCGCTTTTTTGGCTTTAAAAGCCAAGAAAGCAGAGATAAAATTATCTCCCTATTACCTAGCTGTTGCTAACACCAGTTAGCGACAGCTAGTAGGAGATAGCGACCATCTTGGGCCCCACTTTGCATGTCAGTGATATTTATCACTAATGATATGCAAAGTGGGCGTGCCAAGATGTTAGCGACTGGAACCAGTCGCTAACATCGCTATCTCCTATTACCAACTTTTGGAGATATTCGCGCTAAGCGTGAATATCTCCAAAAGCTAACACCTGCCCCTGAGCAGTTCTTAGCCATGTTATCCAATGGGAGGTGGATAACATGGCTAAGAGCATTAGCTCGATAATGCATGAATATCGCTGACTTTTCAGCGATATTCATGCATTGCGGCCGTTTTTTATCGCATTTGCGATAAACCTTGGTAATACCAAGGTTTATCTGCGGTAAAAATCGCCGCAGCTTAGCGGTAAAATTTTCTCTCTAACCAAGCAATAGCGATAATTATCGCTATTGCTTGGTAATATGCCCCACAGTCTCTAAGACGAGAGGGCGATGCAGTCAAAGAGGGGGTGGAATCTCTTGAAAATTTCTCAAGAAGGAATAACTTGAGGCTGCTGAAAATTCCGGAGGGGAAAGAAGGAGGAGAGTTAAAGAACTTTGTAGCAACCCTACTAAAAGACTCTCTTAATCTGGAAGAGCCTCTGTCTGAGATAGAATTGGACATTCAGAGGGTACATCGAGACCCTTTCCGTCTCAATTCAGGCAGAGTCAGGCCAAGGAAGATCCTGGTGAACTTTCTAACTTATTCACTGAAAGAAAAGATACTGAATTTAGCCCTGAAAGCCAAGACCCTGAAAGCTTTAGACTTCTCTTTTGAAGTCAGGTCTGACCTGTCCAAAACCACGTTAGATAGGCAATGGGAATTAGGCCAGCGGATGGAGAGATTCAGAAGCTTAGGAGCCACTGTTCAAATGAGATTCCCTGCCTTTCTTAAAATAATGTATAATAACAAAATGCACAATGTTTAGTCTCCTTTCGAAGCTGACGAGTTATTAGCTACTATAAGTGCACATGCAAACCCTCCAGACCACAGGTAAAATAAGGTGCAAACAACAAAGGAAAACATAAGAGCCTTTCTAAAAAAAAACCAAAAAAAAAAACCTGATGCACTTCTGTCAATTGTTGGAATTGCTTCTGCATTTTTCTTTGTTTCATTAGCATAGTCTGTGGCTACATCATTGTAGACAGGTGTTTCCTGATGAATTGTTGCAATTTGGGTTGTAAGAGGCATAAGTTCCATCGCTTTGTTGCATAGTCCTTGTTGAGTCACTGTAGGTTTATCAAATGTGATTAGTCTCTCAGTTTGAACCTCTTGATTTGTAGCAAACCTTGGTGTTCTGCTATTTCTTGGGGGTCCACTTGGCCTACTACTTATTATTGGCCACATGATTGTGGTTTAACCAGGTCGATGGATACAACTCGGTTCTCCTTTTTACCAGCAAGGGGCGGTAGTACAACTGATCTTGTTCCGTTGACAGCTAAGACAGGTACTGCTTTTCTGTAAGAAGGCCCAAATTCCTTCTTCACCGCGATTTTCTCCCTGACCAGATCCCCAATCTTTGGAATCCATACAGGCCTTGCTGGGACAGGTGGTTTCTCTTCAGTGGCTGTTGGCTATTGTTTCAACTTTATGTTGCTCAGGTCTTTTCTTGTTTCATTTAAGTCCTGTAAAATAGCCAAACGATCTTTGATATCAAAGCATTTTCCTTCTACCACTGAAGTCTGACTATCGAGATCCTGGATATGCATTCTAGTCCCGAACAATAGTTTGTACGGACTGAAACCTTTTAGAGAATTTCTTGGCAGATTGTTAAGACTACGTTGGACACTTATTAGATGTTTGACCCACCCAACCCCCGAACCTAATACCTTTGCCGTTATAGATTGCTTTATGTCTCGTTTTTTTCTTTCCACAATCCCGTTTCCCTCAGGATGGAAGGGACAAGAATACTGCAATGCAATGCCCATGTTGGTCATGGCCTCCTTATAAGCTCGAGAGCTAAAGGCAGGACCCTGGTCAGAGTGTAGCATGCCAATTGCGTATGTGCCGATAAAGACTCGCAAATCTTTTATAACCGTTCTGGGGTCAGCCGAGCGCTGGGGCCACATCCAAATGAATCTCGTCACGCAGGAGTCCACTGCGACCATGATGTATTTATAGTTGCCATCCCTTTGTAAGGGATCACAGTGGTCCAGGTAAACACACGCTAATGGTTTATCTGAGATCAGAAGGGGCGTCTGTGCTGGTCTTTTCACTGTTGAAACTTTCATTTTTTGGCATATTTCACAATCTAGAACCTAGTTCCTAGTTTGTCTTCTCATTTGTGGCCACCAGTATTTCTGTTTTATTACTGATACTGTGGCCGAGACACCAGCGTGTGCAGAGGCGAGCCCTTCGTGTGCCGCTATAATTAGTCCTAACCTATGTTCCATGTTTGGAATTGCCCTATCCCCCACTCCAGGGATTTGACCAAATGGAACGTTATTCGCATCAGTTATGTATGAGTACTTTACTGGAAAGCCTTTCGGGAGTGTTTTTAACGCATTTTTTACTGTAGCGCTAACAGCTTGCAATATCTCGCTGTCTATTTTTGTTTTTGACCGGGTGATAGCAGCTACGGAAGCCGTTTGCACAGCTGCCTTCGCGGCCTCATCAGCCAATGAATTCCCTGCAACGTGAACGTCATCACGTTGATGACTCAGTGTATGTATCACGTGAGTCTTTTGTAGTTCATTTTGTAAAAGAACTACTTGTTCCCAAAGCGTTTTATGCTTGATTGTGCCACCCTTTGCATCTTTGAAACCATTTAGAACCCAATTCTGCAAGTATTCATTATAAGACTGAACACAATAATATGAATCGCACACTATGAGTGTGGGGAATTCGCGATCAGTATTTTCAAGCGCCATCTTAAATGCTAGTAGTTCAGCTCGCTGAGCTGAACAATCTCCTAGAGATTGGGTTTTAGTGACCAGTGGTCTAAATGCTCCTTCATGCCAACGACCTTTAACAATCGCGCACGCAGCACTGTAAGCTTGTTTACCCCCAACTGCGGGCTGTGCTGATCCGTCTGTATATATTATACAGCCGTAGTGTTCGAGAGGCCAGATTTCGGTCGGGTTGAGGACATTCAAATTCATATTGGAGAAATTCTTGTGTTTTTAAATTAGGATCAAATTCGTAGACCAAGTCTGTTGCAGCAAGAGAATTAACCCATTGTATCCATCTCGGATGTAGTGCTTTCGCATTTGGAATGCTTGCCTTTGTTACCGCTTCTAGAGCTGGTACTGGTGTAACGATGATTATTCGTTTACCTTATGCTAGGGCTCTTTCTTTTGCTACCGCAGTCTAAACCGCGGTTAAAAAATTTTCAGTTGAGCTAAATTCAGCTTTTGTATACAAATGTGATTTGTATGCTATTGGTACCGTTTCTCCCTCATTAGAGGTTAGGTATGTGAATCCGCATCTTCCTGGGATGACCCGGATTACAAGGTTGCGTGTGTTATCACGTGTTTGCAATTTTGTTTTAGCTAACATGTCTATTTGCAATGATCTCAAAATCTCTGTGTGTTTTTGAGTCCAATTGATTGTTTTAAAATCTGGTTTGATTAGTTCATAGAGAGGTTTAACCCTCTCTGCATAATTTAAAATGTAAGCTCTTCCGAAATTCAAGAAACCTAGAATTGATTGTAAGTTTTTCAGCGTTCTTGGTGCTTGGATTAAAGCACATTTCTCTAAGAAATTGTCTGCCAGGCTTTTGCCTTCACTTTATAATTCATAACCTAAAAACAGGACAGTTAGATGGGCAATTCGTGACTTTTTAAAGTTGAATTTGTAACCCTCTGCAGCGAACCCAAGTATTATGGTGTTCACTATTTTCAAGTGAGTGTCCAAGTCATCATCTGTTAGATAGATGTCATCGACATAAGATAATGCCTCATCATCATACATTTGTAGTAACTCTGTTACTCTTGCTGAGAATAATCCTGGGCTGTTCTTGAACCCCTGTGGGAGTCGACAGAATTTTTTCTGCGAGCCCATTATTGAGAAAGCGGTCAAATACCTGCTTTCAGGTGCTATGTTTTGACAAAAGAATCCATTAGAGATGTCTAATGTTGTTTTGTATTTTTGCGCACGTTGTTATTCATTAGTGCTGCACTATGTGAGTTTTGTACTGCAAACGTTTTGCAACATGAGTTTAGATGTCTGTAGTCCAAAACTAGACGATATGAATCGTCTGGCTTGGAGACAGGAAACAAAGGATTGTTCATTTGTGAGGTGCAAGTTTCAATCACCCCCTGGTATTCAAGTTGATCTAAGATCTCCCTGACCTGTTTTTTAGCTTCTTGCTTAATTGGGTACTGCCTCTGTGCAGTTGATTGACATTTTAACTGGATTTTGTGAGGTGGAGAGTCCTCATCCCATCCAACATGGTTTTTATATAATGCAGGAGCTTGGGCTACTGCCCACTTTCTTGCAAGTGTATATTTTTTATGAATTGGAATGCGATTTGAGAAGGCAGGCATAATCATTTCTTCGCCATGAGGGCACTCCCTGACAAACTCCGGTGGCCAGTCTTTTTCAGCTAAAAGGATGTCAAAATCCCAAAATAGTCCCCTTATTTTCCTAGTCTTATCTCCCTCTATACGTAATGGTATTTCGTATATTTTATGAGGTTTGCTAACTCATTCATTCATTCGTGTCCACTGTCTCCAGATGATTCATCAGGATCTTGCGAGCTATGCTCACTTCTGCTGAGCTGTCTAGCATTGTCTGAGCCCACTCTCCGTTTTTCAGCTGTGTCCTCAGGATCCTCGGCATGTTTGATTATTTTAATACTGGCTACCTTCTTTTTTGGAAATTGTAATTTTTTACTTTGATGAGCAGGTTCCTTGTCTTTGGACTTGACGTGCTCTTCCCTGTGTTCTGACCGTCCTCTTCTTTCCGATTTCTGCGAGGAAGTCTGAAAAGATCGAGAGGGACGTGTATCAGTATCTTGATATCTATCAGGTTTCTTCAAATTATCCCTATTTCTAAGGTTGTATCTTTTCTCAGAGGGCTCCCTCTGGGGAGACTTGTGTCCTTGGTCCGGAGATCTTTCTCTCCGCCGAGGAGACTTTCCTCTGGACTGGAATCTTTTTTCTTTGGGAGTGGATTGTTTATTTCCATCCCAGCTCTTTTTTGGAGTGTTTAGATTATTTTTAATAAATATCTTTTCAGGATTTTCAGTTAGTTGGGGTTTTACTGGTTTCCCACCCAAACTATCTCTTCCTAGCTCTTCATAGGATTTTTCTATGATTCTGGCCAGTTCAAATGGTTGTTCTGCTATATCTGTTTCTTTCAATTTCTGACGGATCGTTATATCCTCAGTTGCCACTTGAACTAAGTCTCTATATGCCTGTGTTAATTCTTTTATTTTAACTAAGAGTTCTTCGCTTGACATTTTAGTAATGTCCGGATGTGGTGTGTAGCTGGCTAGAACCGGCCACTTTGCTCCTGGTCTACCTAGTGGACCGAGTCTGGTGATGTGATTATTATGTTTTAGGGCGCCTTTAAATCAGAGCAGGTGCTCTTGGTATTTTAATGGGATTTCCACCTCCTCAAAAGGGGTGTACTCATCCGGTGGTTCCTCTATTTTGTAATAGTGGAATTCATGTGTGACAGCGTTTGCTGCTGGAAAGTTTATCCATGAATAGAATACCTCTGTCTGCCGATATTCATGTGCCTCAATTACGAATATGACTGTACCACCTCTCGATGTTAGTCCATTTTCTATAAGTTTAATAGTTATAGTCTTTCTTATGCTGACCGGGATGACTATTGCATCCGGGTCAGTCTGTAGGAGACTTGTGTCATCCTCAAGGAGATGAGCTGCTATTCTAGCTGTCTCCCTTTCTTCTTCAGTTTTTGACATTTTTACTGACAGAAAGGTTTTTGTTGCAGATCAGGTTTTCAAGGAAACAAAGATTAGGTGCACAATATTTTGGAACACTGTATCCTTCAACGTTGAATAAACCAAAAACTATACATAGAAATCTCTTCCTACTAAGTTCCAGCGGATTTTTAACCTTTTACCCACTCCAGACGTCTTTTGGAGTATTTACGGGAAAAAGGGTCTGTGTGAAAAAGCACGACTGAGTTACTCTAACGTCTTGCGTTAGATTTATCGCCTTACCAAACGTTGGGCACCATGTAGTGTAGTTCCTATAGTCCCAATAGGCTCTGCGCATTGGAATAATATCTTCAGTAGTGTAGACGTAGGACTGAGGTTAACTAGGTCTCTACTGACTATATTAGACTTAAGTTTTTTGCCAGCTAGCCCAGAGTTCACTAGAAACTTTCTCGAATAAGCGAGGAGGAGTTTAACCTCCCTGGATAGACAAGAAGGGATTTAGTTTCTGACAACCATAAAACATGACAACTTTGCTCTCCCTGAATAAGAGTGTATCTCTAGAGTCGTGTGAAAACAAAAGACAGCTATTTCACTCAGTCAATAAGTGCATACTTAGTTTCACCAGATTGCAGAGAAAAAGAGAGACGGGCGTTTTCAATAAAAGGTGTTATTTATTGAGCAGTCTCTTTCCTCATACAAGAGAAATGAATTGCTACAATTGCAATACTTATAGTTAAGTAAAGTGCATACAGTAAAAGCAGGATTATGAAATAATACTGTAAAAGCATTGATATGGTTTCTTAGCCATATGATACTTTAAAATGGATAAAATAGATACATACATATATATATTGACTAATCGTACTCAACTGGTGCTTCTAACTACGCCTACCCCGGTGTACCTGACCTAAGCCTAATACGTGGGAAGGAGTAAGTAAGTAGCAGTTTAAGTTAAGTTTGTTTTGCCAAGAATCTGACTCAAGAATTCTCTGTAAGGGTTTAGTCAGTTCAGTACCTGGGTATTAGAAGGCAGGAGGGCTGGTATCTCTCTCTCAGGACTCGGTATCCCAGTCACCCGCAAGGGTAAGCTGGAAACGCCGGAGGCTGGATTTCTCAGCAAGAGGAAAGACAGCGTCTTTCTCAGCGCGTCAAAAGGGAGGGGCAGCGTCCGTGGGCTCTCTCATCGGCTGGGCTCTCGGGCAAGTAGTAGCTGCTCCAGATTCATCACCACCGTGTGTTTGCTCAAGGCAACGTTGGTATATTTATACCTGAAAGGTGCCGGGTTTGACGTAAGGCTGGACATAAGACGTCAATAAAGATGTCACTAAGAACTGGTCGTTCTTACAGTGCTTTACAGGAGTTCTCGGACGAAATCAAAACAAAGCAGCGGGGATTTCCCAGGTTGCTGGAGGCTTGGATTTGTTTAAGAACTCAGTGTGCTTTCTAGGGGGCTGGAGGAGTAGGCTTGCTTAATGTGACAGCATGCGCTATGACGGAATTATGAAAAGGGTTTCTATGCCGTTGTAGGGATATTATTGATTTATAACCGGACAAGGGCAAAGAATAGGAATATCGATTCAGGTACCTAGATAAACACACTACACACTTTACTCATAAATTTCTTTGCAGAAACATTTTGCAGATGAAATCCTGTTTTCAATATATGATTGACTGCATATGAAAGTCCAGACAAGTCACTCTCAAACAAAAGATGAAATATATATGGGATACATTGTCAAAATCTTGGATCTTCTGCATACAATATTGTTGTCCGATATTCAAATGCAGGAATCTGCACAGATCGTTCATTATATTGTCCCCCTTTTCCTGTTGGAAACAAATGTGGAAAACAACGAGCTTCCAAGCTTTCTTCCCATACACTCATGGGACTTCCCTTCACTTTTTATAATTTGGAATAAATCAATAGTATTCCCCATCACTTCTGTCGACTTAAGTGGATGTACACTGTAATGTACATAGATTTCTTCTCTTCTGGACATGTCCACTTTTTCAATTTGTCCACTTGACGTTTCAGTTTCATCTCCTAAAAGTATTTCTTCTTCTCCCATATACACATTTTTATAGTACTCATTGTTTTTTATCAGATACAAAGTTGCCTTTTGCACTTTCCTAACATCCACTAATTCCTGCCATATTTTCTTACTCTTAGTAGGCACACCATTAACTAGAATAACTAGTGGTTCATTTTCTACACACTCTACACCATTAATTTCAACATTTGTCTTCAAATCTAGAGGTAAATATACAACTCTTCCTTTTAATCCTCTCTGTCAATCTGTAGGAGGATATCTACCTGTTTTAGGCTCTATACGAACAATAGCCTGAAATGGGTGCACACATTGAATAAGAATAGACTCATAAGTATTTAAACCTATCAGTTCTGGAGGAATAGTTCCCAACTCTAGATTATTATGGACAGCTCTAGCAGGCATTTTGTTCTCATCTAATTTATTATAACAATATTTACAAATACGCTGATCAGAACCCAAATTAAAACAATTCTCTACCAACAAAAAAGTTCCAAATTCCTTCCACTTATCATTATTTTCTATTCCACTTTTTAAATGCAGAACAACAGTTCTAGTCAGATTTGTATAGTGAGTTTGCCGACAACAAATAGAAGAATAATTTGGCCTTCACCTGAAATCACCTTAAACTTTGTAATTTGTTCCTCTACATTTTTTGTAGTAATATGTTGCACATTCTCTTCAACGTTTTCTTCTATTAATGTCTCAGTTTCTGCACTCTCTTGTTCAGGACCAAAGTAACAAAGCTCTATTTCATCACAAACCTTTTTCACATCTGATACTGACCCGCGTAAAAGAGCACTAGTCAACTCATTCAATTTTAGTGCTGCACTTTTTGCATAATACAATCTTCTGACTAACTTCCGCATTTGAGAATGATGTACTGCTAACATCCTGAAATGATGAAAAACACTTTGACATACTTTTCTAGAAAGACAAGCCAGAGAATGACTTTGCAAACCAGTATTTTTTCTCCCTCTGCAAGGGTCTAGTCCTTGCAACATCTTAATCTTTTGTTTAACACTTTTTTTTATTGTATTGCCGTAAGAAATTGCGTAAAATACCAATAGATTCTTGTCGTACACTACAAATACTACGGCAATCCCAAGTGTACACTGGGGCTTTAAGATATCTGCCTAGAACTTCATCAGCTAACACTTCTTCTGCATTTCTGGTAACCATTTTCTCTTTCTCAATTGGACAACCATTTCTAACCTGATAAGCTCGACCACTGGTATCAACTGCATGCAATAAATCATTGTTCTGAAAATAACTCTCTTCATTAAAGAAAGGCTCTGAACTTGAACTGTGTTTCCATTCACCCCCAAAAAATCACAAAAATGAGTTCTGTTAATTTCTCTTTTCCTCTTACCTTTGGCCTTCATAAAATGGATTCGTTTATCTAGTGATCGAATTCTGTTTAAAACTAACATTAATAGTTTCCTTTTTACTTTAAAAGCCTTTTGAACAATGGATTCAGTATGCTTCTTCTTTTTATAAAATAGTGCTCTTTGTCTATATTTTTCACCTCTTTCAGCAAGTTACGTCCCACTCTATTATATATATATATTTTTTTTTTAACGGATTTCTTTATACTGATTTTGCCTTCTTCTACCATACATCAAATCGTCTGACTGTAAATGTACTTTTTTTCCTTGACTGTTATTATTTTTATTTTTTCTGGTTGAATTTTTTTCAGAAGTTTGTACATTCTGCACACTGTTTGTAGGCTTTGAAAGTTTTTTTAATGAGTTCCTTAGTTATCTTACCGGAAGATTTTTTTCTTTTTACCCACATGATGGTCATCCAATACTTCCTAATTGTCCTTTAGCTGTCTTTTTCTCTTTCTTGATTTTTCAGGCATAATAACTTTATTTTAATGATGATAAACAATATCTGTAAAAAATAAACATAAATACATGTATTTGAATAATATATAATTTATACTTTTCTATTACTGTACAAACACATTCTACATAAAAATCATTTAACCACTTTCTTTTCTCATCAATAATTGAAATTGTAATTCAAGGCTTTATACATAACTGTATAGGAATGCAAGGGAATAACAGGGTGTTAGCAGTAGTGTATGGATACTGACTGGGGAATTGTAGGCCTGAAACACAAGTGTGAAGGTGGTTAGAGAACTACATGCATAGTGCATAGGAGTTTTAAGCAGCCCATATCCTAAGGCCTGGCTTCCTTCATGAGTACATGGATACTGACTGAATGATTAGAGTAGTACAAGGAGAGACACCGTGTGAATTTATAATTGGTTGACTTTTACTTCAGTGAATGAATTAGTACATGGTGCTGAAGCAGTCACTATGGGAGTGCAACAGCAGTGACAGGGTGTTTGCTGGACTGTATGGATACTGACTGGGGAGTTGTAGGCCTGAAACACAAGTGTGAACGTGGTTAGAACACTACATGCATAGTGCATAGGAGTTTGAAGCAGTCTATGTCCCAAGGCCTGGCTTGCTGCATGAGTTCATGGATACTGACTGAATGATTACAGTAGTACAAGAAGAGACACTGGGTGACTTCATAATTGGTTCAGTTTTATTTCAGTGAATGGATTAGTACATGGTGCTGAAACTGTCACTATAGGGTTGCAAGAGCAGTGACAGGGTGTTTGCTAGAGTGTATGGATACTGATTAGGGAGTTGTAGGCCTGAAACACAAGTGTAAAAGTGGTTAGAGCTCTACATGCATACTGCTTAGGAGTTTGTAGCAGTCCATCTATTAAAGTCTGGCTCACTGCATGAGTCCACGGATACTGACTGAATAATTATAGTACTGCAAGAAGAGACACTGGGTGAATTCATAATTGGTAAGTTTTACTTCAGTGAATAGATTAGTACATGGAGCTGAAAGGGTCACTATAGGATTGCAACTGTAGTGACAGGGTGTTTGCTGAAGTGTATGGATACTGACTAGAGAATTGTAGGCCTGAAACAGAAGTGAAAAGGTGGTTAGAACACTCCATGCATAGTGCTTAGGAGTTTAAAGCAGTCCATGTCCTACGGCGTGGCTTGCTGCATGAGTACATAGATACTGACTGAATAATTACACTACTATAAGGAGAGACACGGGGTGAATTTATAATAGGTTGAGTTTCACTTCAGTAAATAGATAAGTACATGGAGCTGAAATGGTCACTTTAGAGATGCAAGAGCTGTGACAGGGTGTTTGCTGGAGTGTATGAACTTTGACTAGGTAATTGTAGGCCTGATACACAAGTGAAAAGTTGGTTAGAGCACTACATGCATAGTGCTTAGGAGTTTGAAACAGTCCATGTCCTAAGGCCTGGCTTGCTGCATGAGTTCATGGATACTGACTGAATGATTAGAGTAGTACAAGGAGAGACACTGGGTGAATTTATAATTGGTTGACTTTTACTTCAATTAATGGATTAGTACATGGTGCTGAAAGGGTCACTATACGATTGCAAGAGCAGTGAGTAAAGTAAGTAAAGTTTTTATTTGCATAATTAATTAAAATCATTGCAAAGTGCACTCACAGAAATGACCATTGCATAGTAAAAAAGGGAGGGAAGGTACACAGATCAATTATGAACACAGAAGAATTATAAATTAAAAGGACAGATGGTAATGTCACTGGGGAGGAAACAAACGCAGGCTAGGTCAAAAGACAAAGTTAGGGGAATTAATTTCTGAGATAAACTTAACAAAATTCGCCGCCAACTGCGGGGAGTCGCCCCTCATGCAAGCGTCTAATGCTTCTTGGCAAGTCCTGATGTTAAGAAGCAGCCAAATTGGGCGCAGCCAAAAGTTTCTTTGAGCTTGTAGTTTTCGACATGTGCACAGGATATGAATAAGATTTTCATCGTCCAGCTTGCAAAAGCGACATTGCGATGATACTTCTTTCTTGTATCCTTGGCCAAACTTGTAGGCCATCAGCGGAATTAGGCCGAATCGAAGTCGCATTAGTTGAAGTTTTGTGTGGACTTTCGTAGAAGATGCGAGATAGGACGGAAGAGTTTTCGGGGCATATAATTTGGAGACCCAAGGACCATGGGAGAGCTGGGCGACACGGTGCTCGTCAAAATCACTTGATAGAATTTTTGCTTGTTTGGTTAGGAGTTTTGTTTTCACGTCGATGGGGAGGGAGGATAACCATATGTCCTTTGCTTTGAGGGATTCAAGGCATGATGTCAGGTATTTGCTCCAGGATGTTTTGTGGTTACTAAAGACTGACCATAAACAGCTCTTTAAGGTGTAAGGGCTAGCATGCTTAGTCTTTAGGCAATAACTGATATAGCTTCCGCTCATTATCCATCTTTGGGAGGACAATAAAAATTCTTACCGGTTTTGGGCGTGGGCAGTTGAAGTTGGCAGTCGAAAGACCCTGCAATAGCACGACGATTGAGCTCTGTCCAACCAATTATTCATTTTGTCCTTAAATGTTATTGCACCGAAGGAGATTGTGGGAAGAAATTTTGCTGAAATCAGTTTTATTAATGGTACTAGGTCCTGGGAGTGCTTTTCGTTCTTATAAAGGCCCCTTCCAGGGAGCGAGCAACAGCCTGCATTTCAGTTGTATGCACAGAGGTTCTCACTTTGTGATCGATCCACACTCCCAGATACTTATAGGCGGAAATGGTTTCCAATCTCTTCCCTTCGACGAGCCACGTGATTTTTTTAGTTTTACCGGAAGATATTGTCATCGCTTTGGTTTTTGACACATTTATCTTGAGCATGTTCATAATGCAATAGTGAGCAAGGGAATCGAACAGTCTTTGAAGACCCACCTGGGTTTGGTCTAGCAGGATAGTGTCATCAGCATATTGGAGGGTTTGGATCTTTCTTGACTCTATTCCTGGAGGGAAAGCGCGTATGCGTGACAACCATTCTGGGAGATCCGCGAGGTACAGGTTGAAGAGCATTGGTGCAAGGGTGCACCCTTGTTTTAAACCTCTGGTGGTATAGATTTTATTAGAGGTCGACCAGCTTGATGTAACTAGCACTTTTACCCATGTGTCAGTATGTAAGGCGATTAATGCTTTCAATAATGACTGTGGAATGCCCCATCTTGCAAGTTGTTCCCATAGTTTTGTCCGACTTACGCTGTCGAATGCTTTACGAAAGTCAATGAACCCAAGGTGTAGAGCCTTTCCTTTTGAGGCTCGGGTCAATTCCATCAGATGGGCAATACATATCAGGTTGTCCTCGATGTGGCACCCTCTTTGGAAACCAGTTTGGGTGAAGGGGACCAAGTTGTTATTTTCCGCCCATTCGGTGAGTGCTGTTAATAGGATGCTAGCATATGCCTTCCCTGTCCACGTCTAAAAGGACTATCATCCGATAGTTATCGGGGTTGGAACGCGAGCCTTTTTTGTGGAAGGGAACGAGGAGCGATCCTTGCCAAGACTCTGGGATCGGGCCACCCAAAATTGCGGCCTCGTAGAGGGGTGTCAAAATCTGGGCCCATATTTTGGCAGAGGCTTTGAAAACTTGGGTCGGGATTCCGTTGGGACCTGGGGCGCCGCCCCAGCGCATTTTCTTTATTATTCTGGTTATGTCGTCCGTTAGTGTATTGATGAGGGCTGTTGTTCCCTCCTGATTAGTTAGTTGATCAAAGGTGGCCGGGCTATTAGCACTCTGACCATCTGGTGCAGAATAAAGCGCTTTGACATAGGACTCCCACTCAGCAGGGGGGATGTTAGTTGCGGTAGGAGGTTTAGTTGTTTGACTAACCTTGTTAACCCAATTCCAGAATTTCCTTTGATCTTTAGATTTTATAATCTCAAAGGCTATTGCCCAATGCTGTTCTTCTTCCAAATTCTTTTGAGTAAAGCGAGCCTTCCTGTAAGCTTTTCGTGCAGCGTTAATGTCCTCCTTCAGAAGTTTATGGTCACTTTCATTGTAAACAAGTGTTCGTTGGAGCTTATTTAATTTACTTTTGGCAGTGGTTGTGTGTTGTTGTTGCACTGACAGAGTTGTCGAGGTCGGGATTTCCTTTGAGCAGATGTTTAAAGGTTTTGAGGTGAAGTGGTCTCTAAAGTTGGTCAGTGTATTCTCCCAAGTGGGGGCCGTCACATGGCTGATATCAGCCAGGAACCCTCTAGTCATAAGTTTATCCACTTCCGCTTCAATTGCGTCCTGTTTGCTTTCTGACCATCGGAGTTTCTTCACACTCTGTAGGCTAGAAGCCGCCCCTATCGGATTTGTGGTCGGGCGTTGAGGGGGGCCCAAGGCAATGCTGCATGTTAGAATGCCGTGATCACTATCTGGAGAGGGCGTTACCAGGAATTGGCGTACCAGGTGGAAGGCCGTTAATGATATACATATACTGTCTAGGGTGGCCATTTCGAAAGAAGGATGTATGTGAGTATGCCGCCGGTCGATCAGTGGCGATCCTTCCATTAAGAGTACGCAGACCAAGATGGTTCAGTTTTGTTGCCAATTGTATACCTTTCACATCCTTTCGGTGGTTCTGGGATTTTGTCTCCGGGATTGACCACATTGCGTTGAGAGATGTTATTTGGGAGGTTTGGGCTGGGTCGGTTTCCATTAGGTTTACATTAAAGTCGCCTGTTATCAGCCACAGGTCGGTAGGGTACAGAGTTTCAAGATTATGCATTATTGGGAGTATAATACTCAGAGTGAGCTCTCGCCTTGCTTTTGTTGGATGTAAATAAACACATCCAAATATCATTTTTTGTTTTAGTTTCCCCTTTGCATGGCTCTTAATCTCAATACTAATGAAGACGTGGTCACCACCTCCCCTATGCAGGGTTTCTATCTTCGTAGTCAGAGAGTTCTTCACGGCAATCAGCACTCCCCCAGACGCATGGCCGCCTACCTTAGACGGGATGGCGATATATTCTATTATCGTAAAGACTTCCTAGATGGTGTTTTCCAGGGCCCAGGTCTCTTGTAGGGCAAAGATTTCATGGGTTTTCAGCGTACCTAAGGTTAATCGCTCCGCCTTTTCCTTTGTTAGGCCCCGGATGTTCCAAGAGCAGATGTTTAAATGATGGGCTGTCTCGTGGATTGGTTTGTGGCTGTGCGCAGACGCCGGCGCTTTACCCTAACACCTGGGAGAGCCAGAACCAGTCTTCCGATTTGTGGGGTTTTAGTATGCATTTACGTGGGCCGCCTGCTGTGGAGGTAAATACTTGCAGGGGGTGCTCGATCCATAAAGCTGTTTTTGGCTCCTGTTGGAATCCCCGGAGCACTGACAATGGCTCGGTTGGATATTTGTCCTGTTTTTATCTGGTCTGGTAGTAGCAGTCCTTTCCACGACAGAGGAGTTTTTGATGAAAATCGGGTAATTGGTGGGGGTATAAGCGTTAGCCGGCGTGAGCTGGCGCTGACAGCGTGTGGAATTTTTTTTTATTGAAAGTCTGGCACTGGTGCGGTTGATCGAATAACCGTCCAGCACAATTTCTTTTACTCTGTGTAGTGCCTCGGTGCGACTCTATTTTTAAAAATAATACTTCTAATGGGGGGTGAATTTGTGTGCTGATATTATCATTTTGGTCTGCACCTGGCACCCACCTGATTCGGTCCCCGGTCCGTCACGGCGATTTTGTGCCGATTGAACGGAGGGACGCGACTCCTCCCCCTTGCTGCCTACATAGGTGCCTGAAACTTCTGCCGCGCTGGTGAGAGCAGTGTGAGCCGGCGCTGACAGCGTGTGGAAATTTTTTTATTGAAAGTCTGGCACTGGTGCGGTTGATCGAATAACCGTCCAGCGCAATTTCTTTTACTCTGTGTGACTCTATTTTTAAAAATAATACTTCTAATGGGGGGTGAATTTGTGTGCTGATATTATCATTTTGGTCTGCACCTGGCACCCACCTGATTCGGTCCCCGGTCCGTCACGGCGATTTTGGGCCGATTGAACGGAGGGACGCGACTCCTCCCCCTTGCTGCCTACATAGGTGCCTGTAACTTCTGCCGCGCTGGTGAAAGCAGTGTGAGCCGGCGCTGACAGCGTGTGGAACATTTTTTATTGAAAGTCTGGCACTGGTGCGGTTGATCGAATAACCGTCCAGCGCAATTTCTTTTACTCTGTGTAGCGCCTCTGTGCGACTCTATTTTTAAAAATAATACTTCTAATGGGGGTGAATTTGTGTGCTGATATTATCATTTTGGTCTGCACCTGGCACCCACCTGATTCGGTCCACGGTCCGTCACGGCGATTTTGTGCCGATTGAACGGAGGGACGCGACTCCTCCCCCTTGCTGCCTACATAGGTGCCTGTAACTTCTGCCGCGCTGGTGAGAGCAGTGTGAGCTGGCGCTGACAGCGTGTGGAACATTTTTTATTGAAAGTCTGGCACTGGTGCGGTTGATCGAATAACCGTCCAGCGCAATTTCTTTTACTCTGTGTAGCGCCTCGGTGCGACTCTATTTTTAAAAATAATATTTCTAATTGGGGGTGAATTTGTGTGCTGATATTATCATTTTGGTCTGCACCTGGCACCCACCTGATTCGGTCCTCGGTCCGTCACAGCGATTTTGTGCCGATTGAACGGAGGGAGGCGACTCCTCCCCCTTGCTGCGTCACTTCCTTTACCCACCTATACTAGGCAATGATCACTCGTCCGCACAGTGGGCGAGCGCAGTGGGCACGCCTAAGGCAAGCCCGTCTGCGCCCGTCCGCGGCTGGCCGGGGACAGGGGCCGCGACCCCTGGCCATAATGGGTCAGCAATACACTGGAGCGCTCACCAACTCCTCGCCCTCTGTCCTGTATTTGCTAAAGCCTGTCTCCATAGTCTCAATGCGGAAGACACTAACAACTGTAAGGAGTGTCAGTATAACTGGCACAGTACATCTACGCCTAAGGCTGAGATCATTAGTCTCACATGTGGACTACTTAACACCAGATGTATGCAGAAGCATAACCCTACATATACGACCTGCTCATAGATATGAAACTTGACCTCTTATTCCTTACTGAGACTTGGCTTGACTCCAACTCAGAACCGGATATAGTCGCTTCTCTTCCAGCTGGCTATACCATGGTGAGACTGAACAGAACTGTGGGCAGAGGTGGTGGGATAGCTATAATATCTAAGCAGCCACTCTGCGGTCAACTTGAACCTCTCGCTATCGTTGACAGTGAGACAGGAGCCTTTTCTATTAAGGTTAACGCTAGTAACACGGTGAAGGGCTTCTTAGTCTATCGCCCCCCTGGTCCTTATGCCCACTTTACTACCAGCCTCACTGAAGGTATAACAGAAGCGGCTTTACGTAGGGACAAGTTTATGCTCTTAGGTGACCTTAACATCCATTTGGATGACCAACTAGACAAAGGAGCTACTGACTTCTCTCAGCGACTACAATCCCTCCAATTACACATTAGATCTAAGGCCCCTACCCATCAAAAGGGCCACTTACTGGACCCTATCTTCGCCAACTTGGAAGACCTTGAAGTTAAGGCCCCTGTCCCTTATCTTTGGTCCGACCACTTTTTAGTGCCTTTTATAATAAATACACTGTGAATATCAAGGGTCCCCTGCTAATAGAATAGATAGTTCTTAAGGCAGGGACAAAAACTGTGTGTGAATAGCAACTCAAAGTGAATACAAAACTATAGGTTACAATAAACAACTATAGGTCAACAGGGAAAGGTACATTCAAAGGAAACCAGCACAAGAGTAAGTTATTTATAAAAAAAGATTGATTCATTTAATAATAATCATATTAAAAAGTAGACATCAACTGTCATACTAACATAAACATACATTTAATAATTAAAAGCAAGAAACAGATTACACAACATACTATACTTCAATACAAATAAATTGACAACAAATTAAAAATAATAATCAGTGGCAATGATTATTGTTCGACGCGCGTTTCGGCGTTGCAGACAACGCCTTCTTCAGGAGCCACAATTTCTCATCTAAAGAAATACAAAATATGCACATAATCAACATGACATTTATCAAAAAAAATTAATTTTAACAATTTAAAAAAAAAAAACAGGAATCATCCCCTTCCTATACAATAATATTACAATCTAAAACTACAGTGCTAGTGCAAAACCTTGAAAACACTTTCCCTATGTTGCGAGTACAGTCCTGATATTACTCGACATAATACAGAATAATATATCCATTTCTTTATATATTTGAGCAGTTGACATTCAATTGTAACGGGCCTACTGAACCACAGTCTCCAATGAACCCAGAACAATTCATAGTTTTCAAAATTACGGGGAATAGATTTTTATTGTGCTTATTATTTTAAAATAGGAACCTATTCATCCACAAATTACTTACAAGCCTAGGTTTGGCATCAAACTATGTATTTATCCATGGGGCCTATTTTACACATGAACTAGTCATTGCTTATTAAGCCGGTGCTATAGGATGTCCAATGTTAATTATCCTACACATGTAATACAAAGTCGGATACAAAATGGAATCAGATCCACATTGCTCTTACACCCGAAGGCCTTACTTATAGATTGGATCTCAACAATGGGGTATTGCTCTTACCAGAAAGATATTCTGTTGATCACTTATACCAGCTTCTAGTATAATAATGGCCAAGATCTAGCCACCTTTTGCGAAGAGTTTTTCCCCACGAACAATTTCTAAATCTATAGTAAAAAAATATAATAATACATGTGGAGAAAATATACATGTAAGTGTGCTAACGGTTCTTCAATTATTTAAAAAAAGGAGAGAATACAGTTTCCACCCCACTATCCTTACCTAAAATATGTGGTAGTACTGCCTCTGTAGTAAATGAACGATGCACTTGGAGGCAGCTGTGTATTGCAGTTATTTGAAATGACATCGACTGCTCCTGATGTGAGCTTATCTGTATATTCAGGATAGTGATACACTGTCTGCTATAAACATAATAAATTTGTGTTTTATACTTTAACCTATAGCACTCTCAGCAAATGTCGTTATACATTTTTCATTAATTTAGTTGAAATCTTATTCCAAACAACCCCCTCGAATTACATGTCCTAGCCCTGAAAAACGACATGCCTCTTCAGGCCGATTTGCTTGTTCCTATCTATTTAAAATCAGAACTCGGTGACAAGAGCCTCCCTGTTCTCAGGCCCAGTGCATTTAGACGTTGACGCTTAACTATAAATTATGTCAATGCTATGTTACCACGCATACTTTCTATGTAACATACGGGAGATTCACATCAACTAGCAAATAGCGACTTACATAAGCTTGCATCAGTTCCCGACGGTAAGCCTTATCTAAATTACTAGCAATCAACGTAAGGGCAAGGCAAGTCCTGACACAAGTTTCTTCAGCTGCTCCTACCTCTTAAAGAATGTCAGGCTTGTCCGTTCTGGTGATTCTTTAAAGTCCACTAGCTGCAGGCAATACACTGCACCTTTTCTCAGCGTGAAAGCGGACAGATAAACCGCTCCAAGCAGAGTCTGCATAGGAAACAAACGCGTACTTAATTCACTAACGTTACTAAAAGGAAGCTACTTCTCTTTTCCTAGCAGCGCTCACTCATAAGGAATACAATATTTACCGTGCCGTTGTTTAAATGGTGCACCTTTTCTAAGCGTTAAGACGGGCAGATGTACTGCTCCAGGTACAATCTGTATAGAATGAAAAACGCGTGCACTATTTACTAACGTTTTAAAATGAATCCGCTTCCCTTTCATATCACCGCTCGCTCATTAGAAATGCAATATTTACCGTGCCGTTTTTTAAATGGTGCACCTTTTCTTGCCGTGAAAGCGGACATATATAATACTCCAAGTACAATCTGTATAGACAGAAAAATGCGCGCACAATTTATTAGCGTTTTAAAAGAAAGCTGCTTCTCTTTCCTATCACTACTCGCTAATTAGGAGTGCAATAATTACCGTTTTGAAACTCGGATGGTGCAGAAATACATCCGGGTGCTGCAAGGGATAACTGCTCGCAACCCGCCGACGGCCAAAAATGTGATCGCTTGTTACAGATAAGGAAACGCCTATATATGTATGAAAGGCGTGGCATTTTCCCGCTCGCATTGCATGTTCCCTTGGTTCTTAAAGGGAAATCAACTTCTAGATTTAAAAGCGCAGGAAAAGGAAAATTTCCCCACCCTTATGAGCAAATTGCCCGTTTCTCTATTGATTCAAAATTTAGCGGCAATTTTCCCAATGCTGGAATATTGCAATAATAAAGATGTGTACCATACATTTCAAATAAAAATTCTGAATAGATAATCCAAATTTTAATACAGATTCTATCACCATGTCTAAGTAATATTATTTCGCGTTTTCAAACTAAACCGCTTTCTCGACCCTGTGCACATTATGCGCAATTATTTACGTATGGTCAAGAACAGTAAACTCAGTAAAGTATTGGCTGCAGATATATTAAAAGGAGATTTATACAATAGCATTCTCCCACGGGATTTCGTTGTTCAATCCTTTTTTAAAAGTGTTAAGAACAAACACCCAAAACACTTCTCTTTTCTTTCTAATGGCCTGTCCGCCCTTACTGTCAGGCGTCCTAATTCTCTCCAAAATTCTCCAGCTAAAATCATCGGGTTTATGGTTTAGTTCCATGAAGTGCTTGACCAAAGGCGCTGTCAGTTTACTGGTTCTTATTGCGGACCTATGTTCGGTCAAACGTACCTGAATTGTTCTACAGGTTTCACCGACATAGCCCAGGCCGCATGGGCACTGAAGGAAATAAACCACATTAGTGGTTTTGCAGTTCCATAACTCGTTCGCTTTGGCCACAAAACCATTGTGGACCAGCTCCGCGCCACCAAGAATATTTTTACACGATTTACAAGAGGAGCATGGAACTGTTCCATATACCGGACAATTGCCCAATAGGGATCTCTGTTTTAAACATGAGCCAGACTGGTTGTTACCAAATCTTGAGTGCACAATCTTATCCTTTAGATTTCTATTTCTTCTATGTGCGAAAAGTGGTTTCACTAATGACACATTAGAGGTAGGATTACAATTAAGAATGTGCCAGTTAGCGTTAATGATTTGCCTAACACGTTCATTCATGGTGGAATGCGTTGTTACGCAGACAAGTTGGTCTGTCGCTTTTTGTTCTTTTGGACTCAGTAGGGCGTCACGATCAAAAAAACGCGCTCTTTTGTAAGAGTTCCTTATGAGCCTATGTGGGTATCCACGTTCGAGGAATTTTTTCCTCATAAGGGACGCCTGTCTATCAAAATCTGCCAAGTTTGTACAGTTCCTGCGAACTCTGAGGAATTGGGAGAACGGGATACTCTCCCGCTGACATTTCGGATGGAAACTACTAAAATGTAGTAATGTGTTTCGGGCCGTGGGTTTCACGAATAAGTCTACCTCTAACTTGTTGTTGTTCTCCCTTATCAACAAATCCAGATCAGTGCTGTATTGAGCGGTGAATCTCAGATTATCGTCCGTAAGATTAATCCATTCCAGGAATTCCAGAAGGGACTCTTTCCCATTGGTCCAGATAAAAAATATATCGTCAATATATCTGGACCAATGGGAAATGGATTCGAAGAACGGAGCTATTTCATTCTCAATGAATTTGTCTTCAAAGACAGACATGTAGATATTTGCGACCGAAGGGGCAACAGATGCCCCCATGCTGACTCCCTTTAGCTGGCGATATAAAGAGTCACCAAATTCAAAGATGTTCTCAGTCAACACGATAAACATACAGTCAATCAGGAACTTCTTGGGGCAAGCTATTGCATATTTGTCGATAAACCAATCTGTGGCCCTAATGGCATCATCAAGTGGGATGTTACTATATAAAGATGCAATATCCATTGTCACCATTATGTCTCTGTTAGGTACAAATTCAAGATTTTCCACTATATTAATCATATGGCTTGTATCTTTCACATATGACTTGATCATCGGTATACAAGGTCTTAAATAGTGATCTATGAATTTGGATAACGGTTCAGTTGGTGTGCCAATAGTAGACACAATTGGTCTATATGGAGGGTTGTTAATATCTTTGTGTATCTTTGGAAGACCATAGATACAGGCAGTCTTGTTCCTGTGACTATTTAAAAATTCAAACTCCTTGACATTAATGTCGCCATTCAGCAAGGCTTCATCAGTCAAACAATGTATCTTCTTCATTACACTTTCAATAGGGTTGGAATTGATCTTAGTATAAGTGGAACTATCATCTAGCATGGAGATCATATTCCGTTCATAATCATTAGAGTTGAGGACAACAATTCCTCCTCCTTTATCACATCCCTTTATCATCAATTTTTTGTTCTCAGAAAATGCTCTTCAAGGCTAAAGACTCTTCCCTATTTAAATTATATACTGGTTTGGGGATGAATCTTAGAGATCTTTCCAATTTTTGAAGGACTACAAGCTCAAAAGCGGCCACTTCCGGACCCAATTGATCAAGCCCTGGACTAAAGGTAGAGGGTAGCGTTATCTCTCTCTGCCTTAAAGATTCTTGGTCTCTATTCTCCTGATCTTGAAAGAACTTTCTGAGTCTAATCTTCCTAAAGAATGATATAATGTCTTTGTGCAATTCAAAAATGTTAGCAGTTGCATGCGGTACAAACGAAAGACCTTTAGACAACAAAGCCTCACTATAATGATCCAGTGCGAAAGATGACAAATTGAAGATAGGAATTACATTCCTTGGCCCCAATATTGTCTGTTCCGTGTCTCTCGAATAAACTGGGGTTCTTGTTGTTGGTGTTGTTGTGGGTGCTGTTGATGTTGTGCTTGATGTTGATGCTGATTCATGAGAAAGTTCCCCCTGGTCTGACCCTGGCCTTGGAACCTCACTCTCGGGCGACCACGTCGAGGCCCCCGGTTGGATAAAAAAGGCCGCCTTTGTGCTCTTGAACCAGCATAGGAATTAAATCCTCCATCTGACTCATAATAGTTACTGTTAGAACCCTCCCCTTCAGAGTCTGATGTATCCGTGAAGTTGTTAACTCTCTGTTGGGTATTCCTAGACTCATCTACATAATGATTCTGTTGATAAAAGTCTTTATGTAAAAAAGGATAAGCTACTTCTTCTGTATAGAATCTCTTATCTTTATTAAGTTTATCTGTTTTCCGTTTGTTCAAATAACTAATAAAGGATTCTATTTCTTTGTTGTATTCCTCTATTTTTTTCAACGCTTCATCCACACCGTTCAGTTGCTTAAGTTTTTCTTCTAGATCATCAATTTCGCTCTTTATAGCTGCTGCCAGTTCTTTTGAGGTTTCCACGATCAGTATCAGATCGCGGGAGCATCTATTGGCTATTAAGCTCCATCTCTCTAGAAAAGGTCTGTGGTGTACGAAAAGACCGGGTACGTTTCGTACCCTCAGACCAATGGGGATGACCCCTGTTTTCAGGTAGGATAGCATAAACTCACCGTGAGCTTCCATACGAATGAGTTTCTTCTTTAACTCTATTAGCTTCCTACCTTCATCATTTCCCCTAATATGAGAAATAGTACTACTGGACGTGGTTGAAATGCCAACCAAAGTGGCAAAATCCTCATCGGAGAAGCCAAAGGTTTTCATATTAGCCATGGTCAGCTACCCTAAGGGGGATAAGGAATTTATAGAAGTAGGTGACTAAAAATTACAACTGCTCAAATATATGACAATAATACAAAAGACACAATGATGAACGGCAACCAACCCTACACAGACAAGCTGTGGGAAAAACACTGTGAATATCAAGGGTCCCCTGCTAATAGAATAGATAGTTCTTAAGGCAGGGACAAAAACTGTGTGTGAATAGCAACTCAAAGTGAATACAAAACTATAGGTTACAATAAACAACTATAGGTCAACAGGGAAAGGTACATTCAAAGGAAACCAGCACAAGAGTAAGTTATTTATAAAATAAGTTTGATTCATTTAATAATAATCATATTAAAAAGTAGACATCAACTGTCATACTAACATAAACATACATTTAATAATTAAAAGCAAGAAACAGATTACACAACATACTATACTTCAATACAAATAAATTGACAAAAAATTAAAAATAATAATCAGTGGCAATGATTATTGTTCGACGCGCGTTTCGGCGTTGCAGACAACGCCTTCTTCAGGAGCCACAATTTCTCATCTGGTAAGAGCAATACCCCATTGTTGAGATCCAATCTATAAGTAAGGCCTTCGGGTGTAAGAGCAATGTGGATCTGATTCCATTTTGTATCCGACTTTGTATTACATGTGTAGGATAATTAACATTGGACATCCTATAGCACCGGCTTAATAAGCAATGACTAGTTCATGTGTAAAATAGGCCCCATGGATAAATACATAGTTTGATGCCAAACCTAGGCTTGTAAGTAATTTGTGGATGAATAGGTTCCTATTTTAAAATAATAAGCACAATAAAAATCTATTCCCCGTAATTTTGAAAACTATGAATTGTTCTGGGTTCATTGGAGACTGTGGTTCAGTAGGCCCGTTACAATTGAATGTCAACTGCTCAAATATATAAAGAAATGGATATATTATTCTGTATTATGTCGAGTAATATCAGGACTGTACTCGCAACATAGGGAAAGTGTTTTCAAGGTTTTGCACTAGCACTGTAGTTTTAGATTGTAATATTATTGTATAGGAAGGGGATGATTCCTGGTTTTTTAAAAAAATTGTTAAAATTAATTTTTTGGGATAAATGTCATGTTGATTATGTGCATATTTTGTATTTCTTTAGATGAGAAAGTGTGGCTCCTGAAGAAGGCGTTGTCTGCAACGCCGAAACGCGCGTCGAACAATAATCATTGCCACTGATTATTATTTTTAATTTTTTGTCAATTTATTTGTATTGAAGTATAGTATGTTGTGTAATCTGTTTCTTGCTTTTAATTATTAAATGTATGTTTATGTTAGTATGACAGTTGATGTCTACTTTTTAATATGATTATTATTAAATGAATCAAACTTATTTTATAAATAACTTACTCTTGTGCTGGTTTCCTTTGAATGTACCTTTCCCTGTTGACCTATAGTTGTTTATTGTAACCTATAGTTTTGTATTCACTTTGAGTTGCTATTCACACACAGTTTTATAATAAATACTCCTGCTAGCAATACCCAAAAGCGTACCAATTCTAAATACATGAGCCGCAAATGGTCTGCTTTTTCTAAAGCCAAGTTCGATACTGCACTGACCAAAGACGGCAGACAGGAGGTGAGGATGCTGATACTGCATCAGATAGACTAGAAGTCCAAATTAATAATGCCTTGGATGATATAGCCCCTCTCTGTCATAAAAATCCCGGCAGCAGACCCCAGAAATCTGCCCCCTGGTTTAGCGATGAGCTTCGCCTAGCTAAAGCGCAATGCAAACAACTAGAAAAACAGTGGAGGGTAGCTTACCTCGATCAAGCAAAACAGAGGTACAAAGACAAACGCAGAGAATATCATAGCCTTATCAGGCGTGCCAAAACTACTTACTTTTCAGGTAGAATAGGAGAAGCTAAAAACTCTACCAAGGAGCTATTCAAAATTTATAAAGAAATCTCTTTCTGTGGTTCATCTGTTGACCCGTCGTCGGTTTCACAGGAATCCTGTAACCGCATTGCTGCTTTCTTTTCTGATAAAGTGGCTACCATCTACTCCACCTTTTCAGGGGGAAAGAAAAGGGGAACAAAGTTTAGAGGGAATTTACTGGAGGTTGTGGGGGTTAATAGGCTGGACCACTTTTCCACCCCATCCCCTGACGGGCTCCAGTAGATATGTCGCTCCATTAAGTCAGGATCCCCCCTGCGATCCGGCGTCACCAAAACTTCTTGGAGAGAGTATCGAGATCCTTGAACCTTATATTAGGGATGTTCTGGATCTTTCTTTCAGATCCAGCACCGTACCTAAAAGTTGGAAGCAGGCAGTAGTACTCCCACTTAAAAAAAAAACGAATCTAAGCTGGGACAGGCTGGACAATCTCCATCCTATCTCACTCCTCCCCTACCTGGCCAAAGTGGCAGAAAAGTTGGCAAATCTTCAGCTTATGGCATTTGTGGAGAAAGCCAACCTGCTCCATCCAACTCAGTTTGGCTTCCGTTCCCGCCACTCTATGGAGTCTGCGTTGCTTATGGCCACTGAGACCATCAGGCAAGGGGTAGATGAGGGACAGATGATGGCCCTCATTCTACTTGACCTAAGTGCAGCCTTTGACACTGTAGCACATTTCACCTTGCTACAGTGTCTTAACAAAGGTGGAGTCACGGGGTCAGCGCTGAGGTGGATTCATTCTTTTCTGACCGATAGGGGTTTTCAGGTCAGAAAAGGAGATCATTACTCGCGTAGGTTCAATCTTGATCAAGGGGTTCCTCAGGGCTCCTCCCTGAGCCCCACCTTGTTTAACCTTTATGCTTCCCCTGTAGCCACCATTGTGGAAAGTCATGGCATCCAACTTGTGTCATATGCCAATGACACACAGCTGGTCATCTCGCTGTCACGGGCACCTGATGTTGCGGCATTCAGCTTCAGTGCTTGCATGCAGGAGCTTGCATCCTGGATGTCTAACAACTGCCTGAAGTTGAATGGGTCCAAAACCGAGGTGCTCTTGGTGGGGGGTGGTACGAATGTGTGGTCCTCAACATGGTGGCCTGCATGCCTGGGCCCCACTCCAGTGCCCTGTCAACAAGCGAAAAATCTTGGGGTGACGTTTGACTCTGACCTGTCGTTTGCTCCCCAGATAGATCGTGTAGTTGGGATGTGCTTCGGTATACTCAAGAGTCTACGGAAGATCATGGACCTACTCCCTGTGGGTGCCAGGCAGACTCTGGTGCATGCCTTGGTTACATCAAGACTTGATTACTCCAACCTCCTCTATCTGGGAATAACAGCTAGAAGCCTCAATCGTCTCCAGGTGCTCCAAAATGCCACAGCCCGGCTGGTGCTGAGGCTCCCTAGGAGAACGGCCTCTAAAGCTGCCTTGAAGTCCCTACACTGGCTTCCGGTCAGAGAAAGGATTACCTTTAAAGCACTATGCATGTGTCACCGCATCATCGGGGGCAACGCGCCCGATCCCCTTCACCACCTTATTACTCCCTACAGTCCGGAACGCATGCTCAGATCCTATGGCACCGGACTTGTAGCCGTCCCCAAAATTTATAAAGCCCGAATGGGGGGCAGATCCTTCAGGCTACTCGCAGCCAAGAGCTGGAATAGTCTTCCGATGGAGCTGCGTCTCGAACCTTCTGAGGCTAAGTTCCGCAGAGCTCTTAAAACCCACCTTTTCCGCTCAGTATTGATGTAATCCCCCTGCTCTGGCCACCTCAGACTTCTCTCTCAGCGCGGGGACACGCCGGGGCGCGTAACCAGGCACTTTATAAAATTCCATAATAATAATAATTAGCCTAGATGCCCCATTCGGACAGTTGTTTCTTGCTCTTCATCAGCATTTCCCCCCGTTCCAGATTGGAAAAGGTTACTAATGTAGACTAATTTCTTTGTCCAGACTCGGGGTCTATGAAGGCCACCGTCTCAATATCTGTTGAGTTCACATTTTCTAAGCCCAGCAGATTCTGACATAGCCTTAGGATGTTACCTCTATTTAAAATGTCCCATTTACCCTGAGACTCGTACTCGGGGTAGAGCAGTATTTTTCTGTGCTGTTGTTGTCCAGGGCAAGGGTCTTGGTCCAATAGAACCGGGTTGGTACTAGGTCCAGCAAGGTCATTGCCCATGGACTCAGAGTTGGCGTGGGTGCTCAGTTTAATCGTTAGTGGGCAGACTGTTTTTGAGGGGTCACCACACGTTGGAGGTTTTTGATGGAAGGGCGCCTTGCTGACAGTACTGTCTGTGTTTGTGTTTGCTTTGGACCGTTTTCCTTCCTCTTATGTTCGTGTCAGTTGGATGCCTCCCTCCGGTGTTCTTGTTTTTGGGCTCTGATCTTTGGAGATCGGTTTGTGTGTTTTGACTGCTGGGAACAAGGGGCTGTTATCAGAAGGGTTAGCGAGATCGCACATAATTCGGCATAGTTTCCAGGGATTCAGTGTTTTCCTTTTTGGAGGGTGCTAGTTTTTCGACCTTATTGGTCAGATCGGTAGGCTGCCTGCTTACGTTTTTGCCAAGCCATTGTGTTAGTACATTCCCCCTTCTATTTGCTTTATTTAATTTCTTCAGCTTCTTCTTGTTCTTTCTGGACAGGTGGGTGCCTGCTTTTGAATCGTTATCGTTCTTAGTGGCAGGCATATGAGGACTTAGTGATTTAAGGAGAGACACTGTGGTATTGAGTTGCATGGTTGCTTTTGGAGCACTCGATGTTTGTAAAGAGGAGTTACCGACTGAGTCCGGAGACGCGGATAAAAGTTGCTCAGGGGGGATATTGGGTGTTGATTTGAGCGAAGAATGGTCCAATTTTGAGCTGATATGGGTCGTGTTGAGACGGGATAAGCTATTAGAGCGTGGTTCTGATGGTCTGTGAGTTTCCGAGGCTCGGAGGTGGATAGGCGGGATACCATGATTCTTTGTTCTGGTTTCGGCTTGCAGCCTCAGGTCTTCTATTAATGTTGACATTATATCAGGAAGTGCTTCAAGTTTGTTCAATAGAGGCTCACAAATACATCCACTTTGGGCATGATTTAGATATGCAGTTGCGTTTGCAGTTGGTTCCAAATTTAGATTCGCGTCAGGGGCGAGATTTTGGGCCACATTATTTTGAACTCTTTGTATTAGCGAATTTAGTTGGTCAAGTTTTGAATCAATTCCCATTATGGAGTCGGCCACCAGTTGTAGGATGGCTATCTGGGTGTCAAGTTTATCGGCGTGCATGTAGGCAGCACAAGTCATAGAGCTCAGGGCTGTGTTGGTAACGGCCAAGAGAGCTTCAATTTTAAGCATTCCAGGGTCAGGTTGAGTGGCTCCTCACCAGGGATCCTTTACGAGTGAGTTTTTTACAGTGGAATAATTGTGAGCCAAGGATAAGTTGATCGATGCATTGATATGTTCTTTTGGGAAGTGATTGCTTGGGCTTAAAATAAGACTAAGATCCTGGGTGCTGGTATTGTGACTGCTGCGAGTTACTGACATCCCTTTTAGTGGGCTTGCTTTAAACCCCTCCTCGGGCGAGCCATTCATTCTGGAGCAGACGGAGTCTGGCCCCCCTCTAAGAAAAGGGGTGGATGTTTGAGACGGAGGGTCGAAACTGTGTATGTGGGGGGGATCGTGGGGCGAGCTCCGCGATGAGTTAATCGCCTCTTCGTGCGCTGGGTCAGATTTCATTGGTGAGAGTTTTAGAGCTTTGGGTTGATGCGTTGTCGAGACCCAGAATATGGAATCATCATTGCCACCTGTCGTTTTTTTGACCTTATCTTTGCGGTTTCTATTTTCCAGCTTGGGAGTTAAGAGTTCTTTCTATGATGGAAAGACAGGGGTTTGGCTTTCAAGGAGTGGCAGGGCGAGCGGGGCTGGCACTACCAAAGAGCATTGGTTTTCGAGCTGTTTATTATTGGTGCTTGACCGAGGTGGTTGGTGCTCTGGAGGTAGCGGAAAGGCTATCTCCTCGGAGTAGGGATGCCTTGTTAGTGATTTTCCCAGAGCAGTGGCAGAGGCTGTAGTCTTGCGTTGAATGATTATTTCAGGATAAAGCGACATAAAAGGGGGGGAGCTGGTGGTGCTGATGGTGCTAACGGTTGTTGAGGGGATTTCCCATACATTCCGTGTTGAAGTGGGGCAGTTTGATTTAATTTACCGATCCGCAGAAAATGCTCTCTAATGTCAGCGGTGCTACTGCTTTTTGCTTTTGATGGGTGTTGTGGGCAAGCGGGTTGTGGATGGTTGTTGACCATTTTATCGTCCTTGGAATGCCCCTGCGAGGACTTTAGAGGGCTCGCGTCTGCCGCGTCTGCTTTCTTTGGGTACAATTTGCAAGGGGGAGTTTGAGGGCCCCTGCCAGATTCTTGTGTGTAAAGCAGTTTCGTCTTTTGGCGCTTGGCCGACTTATGAGGGCGGTGAGTATTTGAAGGTTGAGAGCTTCTCCTAGTGCGCATTGTTGTAGAGTAGCAAGATGGCGAAGTGTCTGGGCAGCCATTAGCGCTCGAGTTATGGGAGCAGTTGTGAATTTTTTTTAAAAAATGATAATGATAATAATAATGTTGAATGTTGAATGCTGATTGGATGTAATAGTCACCCGCAGTTATCGAGGGTTGATGGAAATCTCTGAGAACTGTTGCACTTATGCTCTCTGCTTGAAGAGGCTTAAAAGGCTTAGAGGCGTTTTTAATGCTTTTTAATGCTTTAGGTACTTCAGAGAAGGCTTTTTGCGGGAATTTGCGAAGTTTTTTGTAGGGGGCCCTTTGGTGAGGGGCCTGCTAGTAGGCAGCAGATAGCAAGATAGCAAGCGGCAGGTGGAGAGAACAGAGTAGATAGTGAGCGGGCCGCACGGGGGCGGGCCTTAGGCAGTCTTGAACCTAGTCAGCACTGCCAGGCTCACTGCCCCAGGGCTCTTACTTAGCAGCTGCCTCTAACGGCAGCTGCGCTCGCGTGTAGTTGCTTGCTTGCTTGCGCACGTCCACCCTGGCTCCAGTCGTCAGGGCGTGCAAGGTGAAGTTGCAGTGTTGTGAAGCCATTGCAAGCCTGTATTGGGAATGTGCGGCTGACTGGCTGACTGCCGGGTGGCCCCCACGGTTGCGCCTCACGCAGCGCACTTCTTACAACGAGACTTGCCCCCTTGCTCCGGTAGGTCTCGTAGTCCCGTAGGCCGTGGTCCGTAGCCCCGAAGTCCCGTTTGGCCCCCCGTAGAACCGTACACTCGGGTCCGGCTGATTGGGGGTGAATCAGGGGCGGGTTTACCAGTCCTTTGAGTCCTTCAGAGTTTTGCCGCCGCTGCAGTGAAATGCAGTATCTGGGAGCAGCGGAGAGTTTTGCCTGCAGGCTCGCAGGTACGCTTGCAGGTATGCGGGTATGCAGGCCCACGGAGCGATGGCGGAGCTAGACACTAGGCACTAGGCGCGGCAAGCCCTGGCAGTGGGGCGGAGGATGGCACCAATGTTGGTATTAGTCCCGCCGGCGTCCGCGTTTGCGTTCACCAGCACTACCGCCACCGCAGCTGCTCGTTTCACTCGCCTGCACGCCTCGCTCCTCGCTCCTCCTCACCCCTCCTCCTCCTCCGGAAACAGTCACGCTGAATCAATGCAAAGAAGGCAGTGACAGGGTGTTTGGAGGAGTGTATGGATACTAACTAGGGAATTGTAGGCCTGAAACACAAGATTTAAAGGTGGTTTGAGCCCTACATGCATAGTACATAGGAGTTTGAAGCAGTCCATGTTCTAAAGCCTGACTCACTGCATGAGTACATGGATACTGACTACATGATTATTTATTTATTTTATTAATTTATGCGATTTGTATAGCGCGCAAATACCCTGGGGTGTCTCGGCGCTGAAGGTAACTCAAGAGTCGCTTAGGTGGAAGGCTACTGATTAAAAAGCCAAGTCTTAACTTGTTTCCGGAATGTCAGTAAGGAGGGGCTGTTTTTAATTTGGAGCGGGAGGGTGTTCCACATTCTGGAAACAGCCACTAAGAATTGTCTGTCTCCCCAGGACACTTTTTTGGTACAGGGGATTGTGAGCAGGTCAGCCGAGATTGAGCGTAGTGATCTTTTAAGAGTGTAAGTGCGCAATGCTTTTTTTAGGAACTCTGGCACTTTATTGTTGATAGCTTTGTATGCAATGCACAGAGCCTTGAATTTAGTATGGCTTCTAACCGGCAGCCAGTGCAATTGACGAATGATGGGGGATATTGACGTGAACTTTGGGGTGCGGGTCAGAATTCTTGCTGCTGCGTTCTGGATTAGCTGCATTTTGTTAAGGACTTTCTCCTGAGCATTAAGTAGGAGTCTGTTGCAATAGTCCACCTTGGACAGCACCAAGGTACACATGAGGGTCTTGCTGGCACTAGGCGGAAGAAAAGGCAGGAGTTTTCTAACCATTCTAAGGGTGTAAAATGAGGAGGAAATGACAGCATTCGCATGGTTGATGTACAACAGCTTGTCATCAAACATTACCCACAAGTTCCTAACGTTTATTTATTTTTATTTATTTAAGGATTTATAGAGCGCCTGGTGACCCGAGGGCATCCCCGCGCTATAAACTGTGAATTGGCTAAGAGGGGGGAAGGGAGGAGCGGAACTCTTTACTTGGGGAAAAGCAGCGTTTTAAGTTGTTTGCGAAAGCGAAGGTAGCAGGGTTCCAATCGCAGGCTGCGGGGAAGCAGATTCCAGCGAGAGGCTGCCTTTACAGAGAAGCGACGGCCTCCGGTACGTGCCCTCCTAAACTTGGGGACATTCGCCAGTCGTTCATTGTCCGATCGTAGGGACCTCAGGGCCTTGTACGGGGTAACCATTTCTTCCAAGATGGAAGGGCCTTGTCCATTTAGGAGCCTGTGGGCAATGCACATAGCCTTGAACTCGATCCTCTCTCGTACTGGTAACCAATGGAGTGCTTTGAGGGCAGGTCTTGCGGAAGATCTGGAAGGGAAACCAAGCAACATCCGAGCAGCTGCATTTTGGGTTCGTTGCAGCTTACCCAGGGTGGATTCAGGGGCTCCCAAATAGATAGCATTACTGTAATCCAGTCGGGCAAGAACTAGTCCTTGAATCAGTAATTTCCTGGAAGGGGGGGAGTAGGGGAAGAATCTTGCGGACGGACCGCATGAGGCCAAAGCAAGTATCAGCTGTTTTAGTAGCCTGGGTTTTCATGGTTAGGTCTGGTTCAAGCCAGACCCCCAGGCTCTTAAGTTCTTTCCTGGGGGTTGGCACCTCACCCAAGCAGTCGGGCCAAACAGATGATGGAATAGTTGTCCATTTCTTGCCCATCAGCATGACCTCTGTTTTAGACCCATTGAGCTTGACCGAAGATTCGCACATCCAGTGATGGATCTTCTGGAGGCAGTGCAGAAGACTGTCTGGACGCTGGTCTAGGTGTGACAGTGAGACTACCAATTGCGTGTCGTCCGCGTAGCTCACGATCCTAAATCCAAAGGGGGCAACTACATCTTCCAGAGGGGCCATATAGGCATTAAAAAGGGTAGGGCTCAATGAAGAGCCCTGGGGAACCCCATTTATCAGAGGAAGAGAGTCAGACCGGGAGCAGCCATCCCAGACCTGAAAAGAGCGGCCCGAGAGAAAGGACTCCAGCCAGACCAGCGCCGTGCCCCCGAGTCCCGCCCTAGCCAGCCGGTGGAGCAGGACACGGTGGTCCACCGTATCAAAGGCTGCACTAAGGTCCAGGAGGATCACTGCCACTGATCCCCCCGAATCCAGAATGCACCTTGCCTCCTCGGGCGGTGTCCGTACCCTGGCCAGGGCGAAACCCTGTTTGGGACTGACGCAGCAGTTTGTTTGATTCTAGAAACTGGGACAGCTGCGCGTTGACCAATTTTACGGCAATTTTGCTGATGCCAGGAAGGAGCGAGATTGGTCTATAATTGGCTAGGTCGGAAGGGTCTAGTTGGTTTTTTTTTAGCAGGGCTTTGACTACCGCTCCCTTCCAGCCAGGGGGGACCATGCCTTGAGACAAAGAGGCGTTGATCAGCTCTGTGACTGGAGGAGCGATCACTGGGGTGACTGCTTTGAGAAATCTCATGGGCGCGGTATCTTCGTGACAGTTGGTGGGGGGGACCCAGGTCGGTAGGCCACCAGGTTGGGGACCATGAGGGGATGAGACTGCCAAAGATCATGACCTCTGTTTTGTCGGAATTAAGTTTTAGGCAGTTATCTGCCATCCAGGAGCTGATAGCTAGCATTCCCTCTTGGAAGCTGGCAGCAATTGCTCCTCCATTGTTGTGTACAGCCAGTACCAGTTGGGTGTCGTCGGCGTACGAGGTTAGTCTTATCCCATGTGCCTTGATGACCCTGGCCAAGTCCGACACATAGATGTTAAATAAGGTCAGACTTAGCGAGGATCCTTGGGGTACTCCGCAGGGAAGGGTGAATACGGGGGAGTAGTAGTCTCCGAGTTTGACTGACTGGGTGCGGTCAGATAGGAAGGAGGTCAGAAGGGATTTGGCTTTGTGATGGATGCCGATGGAGGATACACGGTCGATCAAGATGGTGTGATCGACCGTGTCAAAGGCCGCCGACAAGTCCAATAGTATCAGGACTGCCGCGCCGGTCGAGGATCATCCTAATTTCGTCTGATGCCTTAATGAGGGCCGTTTCTGTCCCGTGGCCCTTCCTAAATCCAAATTGGGTGTCATCCAAGAGGTTGTTCTGGTCAATATATTGGGACAATTGAATGTTCATGATGTTTTCAAATATTTTTGATGGGAAGTGAAAGGATGCAATGGGTGTATAGCTTTTTGGTTCTGCGGGATCGAGATTGTTTTTTTTTTTGATGATGGCCTTTTTCCAAACAGATGGGTAGAAACCTGAGAGGAACATGGAGTTGCAGATGTTAGTAAGAGTAGGTCCTATTAAGTCTGAGATTGGTTTAAGGATGGAAGGAGGGCAAGGATCGAGGGGGGATCCTGATTTAATGGATGCGATTAGTTCTGCTATCTGCATAGGTGAAGTTTGACTGAATTCGCAAAGTGTGGTGGTGAGGGAGTTGGTGATTATGTTGTGATTTGGGCGGTCAGTAGTGACCTTGGTTGAGAAAAAAGAATAAATATCGTTGACCTTTCCTTTGAATAAATTTGCAAGGGAGTTGCAGAGAGCTTGAGAGAGTTCTGTGTGATTCTAGACAAGCAAGAGTACTCCCTGGACTTTACCAGGTAAAACTCATTAATCTTATTAAAAACAAAGATACCACATACAACCCCTCACACATTAATAACTCACCTTTCAAATTGATTTATAGATTAAGAAGTATGTCAGTCACACACCAGATGTTCTTATTCAGAATCTCTGTACTGCACTGCTCTTATCAAAACCCAAAAATGACAAAGTTTCCCTCTCATTCTGCACACATATACATGAAAATATCAAATCACATTGCTTCCCACATGGTTACACATTTCAACCCTTTCCAAATTACATAAGTTTGAACCCTACCCCCAATCTGCTTACTGCCTGTTACCATAGTAACAGTTCATGGAACACTCAACTGAGCACACAGGTCACAAATTCAGCACAAAATGTTTCTAATCCAAACAACAAGTGTGCTTAACTTTTCAAAATATCAGCTTATCCTATGTAATGTTCCTTTCAAACACTTTTTGTTAACCAATAAGGCAAATGCTTTCAAAAAACAGAAACATACACCCTACTTTTCAGTCTAGAAAGTTCTTAAACAGCCAATAATTTCTTTTCTTTTTTCAAAACTGCATCTTATCCACCATTTTAGAAAAATCTTACTTTACAAACCGCCACTTCATTTACAGAGACCATCTGAGTGCATCCAGACCTTCTTTCAAGATGGTTAGAGTGTGGATTGTGGGACACAGCTATATTTTCTGGAGCCAAAGGTATGCAGAAAAGAGAGGCATTGACAAAAACCTAGCTTTGCCAAATGTAGACATTAAATGGATTGGACAGAGAGGGTGAAAGTGGCACCAATTGATGCTATTGGTTAAATCCTTTTTCCATCTCCAACACCCTAACCTCATAATTGTGCATTGTGGTGGCAATGACCTAGGCACTTTGACTGGGGTAGGTCTGGAAATGCTTAGGAAGAACACCTTTGGAGAATTGATGTCACTTTTCCCTCAAACTGCTTTTGTCTACTCCAACATATGCCAAAGGAAGAAATGGAACTGGTCCAATCAATTTTGTCCACAGATTGAGAAAACTAGGAAACATGTCAATAAAACTGTTTCTGCTTTTCTCCAA
Source organism: Lissotriton helveticus (assembly GCF_964261635.1). Classification (NCBI taxonomy): domain Eukaryota; kingdom Metazoa; phylum Chordata; class Amphibia; order Caudata; family Salamandridae; genus Lissotriton; species Lissotriton helveticus. The sequence goes on from NC_136068.1 coordinate 1,108,269,304, forward strand.
GATTATAGGATGGGGTTCATTTACCACAGCAATCTGCGTTTCAATATGGATGGCATCTATACAAGAGATGGTGTGCATTTTACAGATGAGGGTAACAGAGTCTTCCTCATGAACTTTAGACTTTGCATAGGTACTTACTTGTAGCTCTTTTTAGAGCTACCCAAGATCTGTACACATATGCTTGGAGTCGCGCACCCAGTGCGAGAAGATCGTGCACCCAACGTGTTGAAGTAACGCACCCTACATATTAGGAATCGTGCACCCAATGCGTGCACATCAGGGGGCCGTGATGAGCGCTGCACTGGGTGCGCGACTCCTAATTTTACCGTAAAAAAAATAGCACCAATCACTAATTTCTATTCTCCCCTGAGACCCCTTCCCACGGGGCTTAAATATAACGTTGAGGACTGTGGGGGGAGCTCCAATGCCAACACGGTCCCAGCTGGCTCCCCGCGTTCTTCGGGAGCCCGCATTGCTTTTCAACACGGGGAGCTGCTAACATGCAGCTCCGCCTGTGGAAAAGCAATATGGTTTGCATTTTGAAAGAGAGAGCAGGTTTCCCTGCTCTCTCTTTCAAAATCCAAACCAAGTATGCTATGACAGGGCGAGAGCCTTCACTCCCGCCCTGCCATAGCAAACAGCAGTGTCCCAGGGGCGGGCACCCCGGGACACTGCAGGAGCATGCCCGGGGGGGTGGCGGTCCCCAGGTCCCTTGATAGCTCTAGGAAGGGGGCCACGTGGCCCCCCTCCCACAATATACAAAGCCCCAGGGTGTGGTGGTCCCCAGGGCTTGGAGGGGCCTTTGAGCCCCCAATCATTTTTTACAAAGCCCCAGGGGGTAGCAGTCCCCAGGGCTGGGGGGGAGCCTTTGAGCCTCTGCACCCAAATATTTTGCTGGGAGGGGTGATGGAGGACCCCCCAACATTTATTTTGTAGCCCCGGGGGGTGGTGGTCCCCGGGGCTGAAGGGCCCCCCTAACATTTAGTATTTTTGCCCCTGGGATATGGCCCCCTGGGGGCTAACTATTAAAAAAGCGTGGTCCGTGCTTCATTTTATTTTTGTTTTATGGCAGGATCCATGCACCCTGTGCGTATTTTGCCATTTAAAAAAATATATTAATAATTTTTGGGAGCCCTGGGGGTCCTTTTGGGACCCCCTAGCAGGTCTAGAGGGTTGGGGTATTTCTACCCTGTACCCTTTATACATTTTGCACATTTGTTCCACTGGTTTCTCCAGCCTCGCTTCTACCGAGGCAGAAAATGGCTGCCAACATTTCCTGGTTTGGAGTGTTGACAGACAGTTGACAGCCAATTAGCATGCAGCTCGTGATCGTAAGGGTGCGCTCAGGATGCGCGGATCCAGCATGGCCATAGATATATATGTGATTTTAAATTAGATTTTCTCAGAAACTACTGAACGGATTTACACCATTTAAGCAAAAGGCATGACTCTGAACCAAGGTCTACCTTTCTGCCAAATTTGGTGTAATTCCGTTCAGCAATTCGGGCTGTAGCTGCGATTAACGTTTTGGGACCCCCCTTTTTTTCTCGGCCCCGCTTGATGAATCACTCCAAGTCTTTCAGGATAGGAGCAGACCGGAGCGGGCCACCAGTTTTGAAAATCTCGCGAAGATTCGTCAACCAGCGCCAACGTTATTCTAAATAAAATGTTGCAGATTCCCTTTGGAAAATAGGTCCTAACTATAACTACCTACTGGCGACTGCCAGTAGGTAAATATATATATACATATATATATATTCACTGAAAAAACCATAGGTTTCACACCAGTTATAGTTACCTGGAAATTTCTAATCTATATATTTAAATATTTAAACATTACTCACTAATATATGTATACACTAAGATACACTTAATAAGCCAGTGAACCAATCAATTTTTTTTAAAAAAACATCCATGTAAACCCTTATTTAAATATTTATTCTTCCATCAACTTTTACATATACATATACAATACATATTTATTTTTTAAAAATACACACATTCACTGGATGGTGTCATCAGTGATGTCATGAGTGATGTCACTGACCATGTCATGAGTGATGTAATATGTGATGTCATCAGCAGTGCATTGCACGCGCAAGTTATAGTGAGTCCAACTAACTATAACGTGGGAATTTCAATGGTTTTATGCGAGTAAAATTTCCAGGTAACTATAACTGGTGTGAAACCTATGGTTTTTCAGTGAATTTAATAGGTTTTTTAAATGCTAATTCCTAACTATAACTGGTGTGAAACCTATGGTTTTTTCAATGAATTTCAATGGTTTTTTAATAGCAAATCTCTATAGGTATAAAAAATATAAATTTTTATAATGAATTTTATATTGTATAATTATGTAATAGTTTTTTTTTTTGTACCGGGAACGCACAGGTAAGCGCAATGTTACGGCGCACCCCGGGGCGTGTACCGGTCAGCGTTCCGTTAGCGCTATTCTCGCGAATGAAAACAACATCGTGACGTTTCGCGTAACCGCGTGATGCGTCATATGACGCACTGCGTAAGGGCACCCGGAACCAGGCGAGCGCATACGATCGCGCAACGTCCTGACTAACCCTGGGCGAAGCACTACGCTACGCTCGCGGAGTTTGCGAAGTTTTCGCAACTTCGCACTACGCGAGCTGCACGTAGAACAGTGCGAACATGCGAAGTGCAGCGTAGCGTAGTGCAGCGGTCATTTTTTGCTTGTTCGTGGTCCTGAACGTCTTGTTCGCGACCGCGAGCAAGCAAAATGACATCCCGGCGAGATTCTCAGCGCGAGGAGGTCAGGTTTCTCATTGTGAGTGGTTGCGCATGCTCGCGACCGCTCTCAATGAGAACTACCTGTTCGCGTTGAGAAAGCTGCCGCTCGAGTAATAATCTACTCAAGCAGCAGAAAACTACAGCTCGCACTGCGCAAGATGCCGTTTTCAATGCTTGCACAGTGCTGGATGCTTGTCCGCACTGTGCAATCATTGAAAACGCATCTTGCACAGTGCGAACATGCTACTACGCAGCTCGCGTAGTGCTACGTGAAGTTCGCGTAGTGCGAAGTGCACTTCGCGTAGCTTCGCGTAGCGCTACTTCGCGAACTACGCCCACCCTTAGTCCTGACGCGCTTATGCTACGCTCCCCGGGGCGCGTAGCGTAAGCGCGTCGGGTCATGTGATCTGAAAATGACACTTTTCATTGGTGCAGATCAGTTTTGGTTTCCAAATGATGAAAACACGGATCATGTGACTTATAAATAACACTTTGAACAGCGTTGTTTTCCAAATGATGAAAGGCCCCACCTTTTTTCCTTATTCTGACTTTGTCCTTTGACAGAGGAAGACCTCTTTGGAGCTCTGTCTCTAATCTTTTCTAGTTTAAAATGGCTACAGTAGCAGCAGCAGCTGGAGCATCTGCACCACCACCACCACCACCAAGAGGACCACCACAACATCACTTTGGTGGTCAGGAAGAAGAAGAGGAGGAGGAGGGTGAGGAGGGGAGAAGGACATTCCTCCAACAAGACAATACCCCATATAGGCCAAAGGAGCACATAGTATGGGAGTTTTTTTTCTATTCCAGAGGGCAAAAAGAAAGTCAATGCACCAAAGGTGACTTGCCTAATATGTGGCATGGAACTTTCAAGGGGGAACCCTAATAGGAAATATTAATTTGGTAACTATACCATGATTAGGCATATGCAGCGCAAGCATCCCAGGAACTATGCTGCTGCAGAGATGAGAGAAATGGCCAGTAACCTTTCCCAATCTTCAGCCAGCACCTCCAAAAGAAAGCAACCCACTCCATCGGGACCAGACACACGGGAGACGATGCCAATCATCCAACCACGGTTTGGTGAATTTAGGGTGACTTGTATTTTTTGTGGTAAGACCATCAGCTATGGTGAGCAGAGCGTAAAGCTCATCGTTCTTGCTGGTGACAACCACAATTGCCCCAAAAAACCCTAATTTTTTCCTGATTTTTTTGTTGCTCCAATTGAGCCGTTTACAATTCCCTGTTTTTTGTTTCCCCCCCATAAAAAATACAATTTTTTTTTTAAAGTGTTCAGAAAAGCCCAAAAAAGTAAAAAATGTTCAAAAAAACTATAAAAAAAATATAAAACAACAAAAAGAATAAAAAACAGTTCTTTTTAGAACTACCTTTAATTTATAAAAATAAACCTATATTTTTAAAGAATCTCTGTCATTCTTTTTTCCTTAGGGTACGCGCACCGGGGCGCGCACCCAAAAAAAAGAAAAAAAATTAATGTAGGAGTGAGCATGAGGGAAGAACACAGAGAGAGTAATGTTAAGAGGAAGAGACCTAGAGAGAGCAACACAGAGGGATTGTTTATTACATAGTAAAAACAGAGAAGGTATAATAGGATGTTATTGAGAAAAGGAAAATGAATAAGGGGGCGAAATTAGGGAAGAGAGACGAAGAAGAGTAAAGTAGAGGGACTGGGAGAATGTGAGTGGGTGTTGAAAGAAAAAGGAAGGACAGTAAAGAATGGGGAAAGAAGGGTAGTGATGGAACTGGGATGAATGAACAACGGTGAGGGAGGGTGAGAAAAGAGCAGTGAGTGTAAGTAAAGAGGGGTGAAAGAGGGTGAAAAAACTGAATTAGGGTAATACATGGGGAGTGACAGACAGAAAAGAGAGAGAGAGTAAAGGAAACAGTGACTGAAAGGGTCTGAGTGAAACAGGAAAGAAAGGGAAGTAAGGCAGTGTGGGTGACTTATAGGGAGTCAGTGGGTGTAGGTGGGGGTGTGGGGGTGTAACGTGTGTGTGTCTGGGTGTGAGTGTGTGGGGTGTTTGTGTATGGGTGGAGGTGTGGGTGTGTAAGATATGTGTGGGTGGTTGTGAGTGTGGGGGATATGTGTGTGGAGAGTGTGTGTGTGTGTGGGATGTGTAGGTGTGTGTGTGTGAAGAGTGTGTGTGTGGCTGTGTGTGTGTGTGTGTGGTGTGTGTGTGGGGTATATGTCAGAGGTGTGTGTGTGTGTGTGTGTTGGAGGGGGAAGGTGTGTGTGTAGGAGTGAAGTAAATGATTAAGGCAAAGAAAATGAGTGAGGGAGCAAAGGAAGGGAACAGAGGGTAAGGGAAGTAAAGAATGGGGACTGAAAGAAGTTGAATGTGGGAAGGGAAATAGGGAAAGGGTATTAAACATGGAGAATATGAATAAGTGAGGAAAGCAGAGTAAAGAAACAGGAGTGAGGTAGGTTGAGAAAATAGTAGTGAGGTTCAAGCAAAGGGTGATGACAAACTACATTTTTTTAGTCACACTTACCATATAATAAATGTAACTTTAATTACATTATTTTACTACATTTTGTATCTGTAAAGAGAGAAGAAAAAATAAGTTATAATTAGTAACATATGTATTTAAAATTAAAGATACAAATGAAGAGGTTAAAAATCATAACAGTGTATTTAGGAATAAAGTAAGGTAGAAGGGCAAAAAGAGGGAAAAAGAAATAGAAGGAGAGCAAATTACTAAGAGTAAGGCATATAGATTCACTGACAGAAAGGAAGAGAAGAAGAGAAAAATGAACTGAAGGTAAGAAAGATACTAAAGAATATGAGTTAGCAAAACTAAATCAAGACACAGGAGTAAGTAAAAAGACAATGACTGAGAGGGAAAGTAGTCTAATAAAGGATGCATATAGAAGAATGAGGAATGGAAGATAACTGAGAGTAAGTGAAGGAGAGTCATAGAGTGAAGGGATGAAGGGAGAGAGGATAATATAGAAGGATTGAGGGAAAAGGAGTGAGGAAGTTAGTAGACAGAGAGACTAAGGAAAAGACTGAGTGAAGTGGAGTACAATGAGTGAGGAAAGAAAAATGAGTAAGGGAGCAAAAGAAGGAAAGAGAGGAGAAGAGGACTAAAGCAGTGGTACTGAGAGAAAGTGATTCGGTGATGAAAGTAAAGAGAAGGACACTGAAAGATAGGAAATGAGGGGTAGTAATGGAACCGGACTAAAAGAAATAGGTTGAAGAACAATGAGAGAGGAGCAGTGAAGTTGTTGTAAGAGAAATGATAGAAGGTAGATAAACACAAGTGAACATAACACAAGGAGAGTGAGGGACTGAGGACATAGAGGTAGTGAACGGTAAATAGAGAGAAGAGGTCAAAAGAAAGGAGGAAACAAAGATAAGCGAGGGAGAGTGGATGATTTATAGTGATAGAGTGCGACAATACTGGTGAGTGAGTAAAGAGGAATTACTAAAAGAGCAAAGGAGGAAACACGGAAAAAGAAAGTAAAGCAGACAGACTGAAAGCTGAATAGTTATGCAAGGGAGAGAGGGGATGCAGACAGTTGAAATGAGAATGAGGGGTTGTGAAAGAAGTGGAGTAAAAGAACGGGGTTGAAAGAGAGTGAAAGAAAGACATTATAAGTGAGTAAAAAGAGCTGAAAGAGGGTGTAAAAAGGAAAGTGAGTGTGAGACAATGGGAATATAATTTAAATTACAGAATACAAACTATAGATTAACTTGTACAACATGTTACATAGTTTATTTTTGCTGTTCTCAGAATATATTGAATTTCACTTAAAAAAGTGAGTTCAAACTACTCATCATATGACAGCGGGGAAAAAAAACACAATCAAAAAGATTGTGTTTTTAAAAAAACCATCTAAACTTAAAAATAACAAATGTACACTAATCTTTGATTCACTTACTTTTCCTTTAGGCCAAATAGTATATCATGAAGGTCCTTTTCGTTGGAAAGTACTCTGCTGTTCTCTAAAAATTCCATTTCATCGACTTTCTAGAAGAAAACCTCGAAGAACATCTGAAATATTTTCATTATTTTCATATAATCCTTCTGTTCAGTCATAACTCTTTGCTCATTCCTTCACCATTCCTTAAGGCCAAATAGTGTCAGATGGATCAGTATATTTTCAAATTAATTTAAACAAACTCTAAAATTACCGTTTTTCCGACGTTCTGAAAGAAAGGCTCAAACAACATTTTCACAATATTTAAATTTTCGTAATTCCATCTCTGACTCACTCATGTTCATCATTTCCTATAATACTGATATCACTTACTATGAGATCCACTTACAGTACCCATATGACAACTCAATTTTTTATATTATCTTGATCACTTTTACTCAGAATATAATTTTAAACAGCAAACTAACCTTTATTAACTGCTCCCGTCTCCATAGTCCAAATACCTTTACTTAAATTTTGGTTCTAAAAACACTAGATATGAATTTAAGTCAAAAGGCAAACGTTGTTTGAAAGTCAAATGAGTGTCATTACAAAGGGTCCAACCTTTACAACTTTTTAAATAGCATGTGTAATGCCCTGATGTTGTTGAAGGACCGTCATGATAAATAATAGCTACAGTTGCAAAGGTTCTTCCTGAAATTGATAACTGAGAAGCCACACAATTATTAATAGAAGTTGACAATTTACTTCCATCAGGTCTACATCGTTGGAACATTAAAATCACATATTTACCATAAGTTTGTAAAAATAATGTGGACAGCATTGCAGACTTACATTGGGTACACACCATATTGTGATCAGCTGCTTTAACTAGATTATTAAAAGGCACTGATTTGCAGTCTGTTAAACTCAAATATATAAATCTTTCAGTGTCTATTCTAGTACTACTTGATAAAGTACAGTTGTCACAGTCATGCTGCCATTGATAAGAAAGGCTAAAAAGATTTTTTATATCTACTCCTTCATCTTCCAATACATCAAACATATACATTAAAAATTCCTGACAATCCTGCTGAATAATCTGTGAAAATGTATTTTGACCAGAACATATGTCTAGAAGATTTCTAATTTCTGAAACACTTTCTATTTTTGCTCTATCACTGCTACATTTCTCAAACACAGAATTCAATAAACAGCAGAATGTTTGATCCCGATTTTCAACAATCTGTTCTTGTAAATTTTAAAGAAAAAAAACAACATTAACCACTACATTAGCATAGCAGTTGACACCAGAACTGTTTTCAAACTGAAATCCAACAACATCTTCAACAGAATCCTTTTTCTTCTTTCTGCTTACAATTACAGTTTCTTCTACTTTTTGTCTTTTTGCTAGTACCTCACTGCAATTATTCTCATTTCTTCTTTTTCGGCCTACCACACAGAGGATATTGAGGCAAATGTGGAGCATACTCTCTTCTTAACCTATTGTATTCTTTAACACAATCTAGATCAGCACAAATCTTTGTTTCATCACACTCAATCAAGTACAATCCTGATAAAGTTCTGACTCATGATAATGCCACATATGCCATACCCTCTTTAAACACAGAACTTCCAATGTTCACCAAAGCACTATCTACACTTAAACCTTGAGATTTATGAATTGTCACTGCATATGCCAAACAAACAGGGAACTGTTTTCGGCGAACATATAAGTCTTTCACAAGCAAAAATCTAGCTGAACAACGACAAATTTGTTCTATTTCGTCAATGCCATCAAATTTAATTTTTAAAATTTCAATTCCATCTCTATTTTTGTAATTCACAAAACCAACAACATGACCCATTGCTCCATTTACCAGACCTCTTTCAACATTTAAATTCCTTCTCAAAATGATACGACAATTTAAACACACATTCAGAGTCTTTTCAAAACCAGCAGTTTTAGATATAGTCTTCTCTAATGAATCCAATTTTGATTTCAAATTTTCTGACAAAATAATTGTTGCTCCCATATGCTCTATTTTATCTATAGCTTCCAGTTTCACTATCTCTTCATTTTCTAACTTTAACATTTTGTTGTTAAACATGGAACATTCTTTCAGAGTAGGCATTAAACATATGCCAGATTTCTTCTCGTTAATTTTCTTATAAATATTCTCTGGAAGAATGTTTTCATTTGCGTACAAATTTGAAATTAATCGTCCCATGTAAAGCTTCTTTCCCATGCTGACTTACTTTTCCGATTCTTACATCTTGTAGAATATTTTTATAATCTTCATCCTTTGCCTGACGCATATTTTGGAGTAGTTCTGCATATTTGAAATTTAACCATATATTAACATTTCCAATGCTTCCTAGGCACTTCCTGGTATCTTCATGCGTAACCATTTTAAACACTGGTTGTCCTTTCACTGGAGTCAACTGCAGTAGATCTCCAAAAACAATAATGTGTTTTCCTCCAAATAACACATCATACTCTGTTCTAAGAATTTCTTGCATTCTCAAATGCACAAAAGCAGGCATTAGATTTAAGACCATGCTTACTTCATCAATGATAAGAAGTTTAATTTTCTTCAGGACTCTGGAAACTTCGGTACACGCATCTCCAGATAGCTTGTGGTATTGCAATTTGTTATCATGCTCCACTGGCAGCATCAGTAAACGATGTAAAGTAATCCCTTTAATATTATGTGCTGCCAGCCCAGTTGGAGCGGTAACAACACAAGACAGCGGTGATTCAGTCCTTTTCTGCAGATAAGTTGCAATTGCTTTAATCAGAAAACTTTTTCCAGTTCCAGCTTCTCCACTCACGTACAGTTGGACAGGCTTAAATGATGTACATGAGCACTCTTTCTTCTCATGACTGAATCCATGTTCAACCTGTTCTGTGACTTCGTCATATATCTGTTTCTGCTCAAGGTTTAATTGTTTCACCAAATCTTCTAAATTAATTACATCCTCTTGAGCTTGCTCCAAAGCTCTTTCCACCTCATCCATGGTAGTGGCAGCTTCATTTTGGATAATTGGTCCTCCTAGTGGATCCTGACTCAAAGAAGCAGAACTCTGACTGTCTTGAGAACTGTCTCTCGCAATCTCTGCAGCAATTGTTGCTTCTTGTTCTATTTCTTCATTCAACATTTGCAGTTAATTTGGAAAAACAGGACATTCTATGGTATCCTTTGTTGCATTAAAAGAGTCTTCGTAACAGAGAAAATCTCCAAGTATTTCCTCTTCTGTACACCATGGTTTAAAGAGTTGCAAAAGAGCCAAATAGTAAAATTCTCTTTTGTCTGGATTTTCACAACTCAATTTTCGATGATTAATCAAATGACCTTTTCTCTGTTTCACTAGACATCCTTCACATCCAATGACAGCATATATTCCATTATTGATATCTTCTCTGATGTTCCTCTTATAAATATATCTTTGCAGAACTTCATAGAGACAAGCGTTCTCAAGATAAGGACTTCTATTTGGATAGTATGTATCCAACAGGTTTGTCTTCAAAATATCTGTACTTTCTGGTTCTTTCTCCGCCAAATACTCTATTTCCTGTACAGATTTCAAAACTCGATTTCGTGTTGCAGCAAGACCTAGACTCACCCAAATGATGGTTCTAGATTTGGCATATAGACTTGCTGATGACAATCGATCGGAACATTCATATGCTCCAATTTCTCGATGTGACAACATCTTTAGACTGTAACTGTATAATTTCTTGCTTATACTCTTTTCATGTGAAATGTCCTCCCACATTTCCTTCAGTTCTGTCTTTTCTTTTTTTGTGATGTAAGACGTCACATATCGAGCCACAGCAATAGAGTTGTCAGCAACGAATTGAATATCCATGTTAGCATTCCACATGGACAAAATCACTGGGTTGTAATCATTGATGTACTTGGACTCTTCGACGACAGTACTTTCCACAACGATGGGATTGAAAGCGTAAAACTTGTTGCCTTAAACTGTTTTCTTCAGTAGTTTTTGGAACAGCACATGTTGAATACTCTTCAATGAAGCTCATCACTGTCTCATCCGAATCTGTTCCACATTTGGGTGCATCTTTAATCCACAATAACATATGTATGTGAGGAGCACCTCTCGCTTGGTACTCCTTTCTCCAAAAGAAATCCAAAACCTCTCCAAGGGGAAGATTTTTTTTATTGGTAATGAAAGACATCATAGCTTCAAATCTATGATTAAAATATCTGCATACATTCACTGGATCCTAAGAACACAGTTCTCCATGTGTTTTGAATTCTATATTTTGTATATTTGCATTTGCCTCGCGTATAAATTGAAGTAAGTCGTCCCATGCATACTCGGCACAGCTAAGAGTGAGGAACCATGTAGGAGTTCCTAAGTTTCTTAGCATACATTTCAATTCCCCATGACGACGGTACCAATACTCGTTTGTACCACGCTGACATGCCATGAGATTGATTAGATGAGATTCCAAAATATTATCTTGCAGATTAACTTTCTCCATAAAGTCCCTCGCCGAAACATTTTGGAGATGTGCTCCACTTTTCAGTATATGGTTTACTGCATAAGAAAGCCCAGACAAGTCACTTTCATACAGTAGATGAAACAAATATGGGATGCATTGACGAAACCTTGAATCTTCAGCATATAATCTTAAAGTCCGGTATTCAGATGCTGGAATTTGAAGTGGTCGATCATCATATCGTCCACCTCGACCTGTTGGAAATAGCTGTGGAAAACAACGAGCTTCCAAACTTTCTTCCCATACACTAATGGGACTTCCTTTTGCTGATTTTATTTGAAACAAGTCAATTGCATTCCCCATTACTTCTTTGGAATGCAAAGGATGAACAGTATAATGTTCATATATTTCTTCACTTCTAGACACATCAACTTTTTCAATTTGGCCGGCTGAACAATCACTGTCTTCTTCTGCAGCTGTTTCCTCTGCTCCAACACATACATCTTTGTAGTACTCATTGTTTTTGACCAAATACAACGTTGCCTTTTTGACTTTCCTAACATCCACTAAATCTTGCCAGATTTTCTTACTCTTTGTCGGAACCCCATTAACTAGAATAACCAGAAGTTCCTCTTCCACTTTCTCTACACCAATTGTATCAATATTTTTCTTGAAATCTAGAGGCAAATAAAAAACTCTTCCCTTTAATCCTCTCTTTAAATCTGAAGGAGGCAATTTCCCTATCTTAGGCTCCATGCGAACAATTGCCTGAAAAGGATGGACACATTGAATCAAAATACACTCATATGTATTTAAATCCATCAATTCAGGAGGAATGTCTACCAACTCAAGATTATTATGAACAGCTCTAGCAGGCATTCTGTTTTGATTTAATTTATCATAACAATATTTACAAATACGCTGATCAGAACTCAAATCAAAAGAATTCTCCACCCACAAATAAGTTGCAAAATCCTTCCACTCATAATATTTATCTTTTCACTTTTTACGTATAAATCAACTAATCTAGTTTGATGCTTATAATGAGTTCGTCGACAACACACACAAGTAAAATTAGGCCTTTCACTTGATTTCACCTTAAACCTGGTAATTTCCTGGTCAAAATTTTCTGTACTTGAAATCTGTACATAGTCTTCCACATTACCTTGAATTTCTGTGTCAATTTCTACACTGTCCTCTTTTTCACTAAAATAACAAATCTCAATTTCTTCACAAATCTTCTTCACATCTAATTCAGTTCCATGCAAAAGAGCACCGTTTAATTGCTTACGCTTAAGTGGTGGACTTTTTGCATAATACAACCTTCTCACTAATTTCCTCATTTTGTTATGATGCACTGCTAACATCCTAAAATGATGAAAAACACTCTGACAGACTTTTCTAGAAAGACAAGCCAGTGAATGCCCTTGCAAACCTGTGTTTTCTCTCACTCTGCAAGGATCTAAGTCTTGCAACATCTTCATTTTCTGTTTTAGAGTTTTCTTACTATATGTACGTAAGAAATTACAAAACAAATCGATTGATTCCTGTCGCACACTACAAATACTACTACACTTCCAAGTGTAGACTGGACCCTTAGTACGTCTCCCTAAAACTTCATCAGTTAACACCTCTTCTGGTTCTCTAGGCACAAGTTTCTCTTTTTCAATCGGACAACCGTCTTTCACCTCATATGCTCGACCACTGGTGTCAACTGCATGCACTAAATCATTCTCCTGAAAGTAACTCTCCTCATTAAAAAATGGTTCACAACTTGAACTGTGCATCCATTCTCCAGAAAAAACTTTACAAAAATTAGTCCGATTAATTACTCTTTTCCATTTACTGTTTGATTTGAAAACATCAATTGTGTTGTTAAGTGTCCTAATTCTATTGATTATTAAAATAAATAATGTTTTCTTTACTTCAAAAGCATGATCAACAATCTTCTCTACACTTTTCTTTTTCTTATAAAAAGCAGATCTCTGTTTATATTTTTTAATATTTTTTAACAAATTTAAAACCACCCTATTGCGAAACATTCGTTTACAAATGTCCCTAAATTGATTTTGCCTTCTATTCCTATACATATTATTGTCTCCTGCTGCAGTAGTAAAATTTTTTCGGAATCTCTCCTTCTTCTTCAAATTTGCTCTCTCCTTCTCTTTTTCTACATTCTGTCCAACATTTTTTTTTTGATCTACATATGTTCCGTAGGAAAGACTTAGTTGTCTTACCAGGAGATTTTTCATGTTTTTTGAAGAATTTGTTGTAGGAGACTGCTTTAATTCCGTTGCTGTTTTTGATTTTTTCCGCTTAGAATCTTTTCGTCTCCTTTCCCTTGAGGGCATATTTCCTTACTATTGAAATCTTGATTTAAATCTGTGGAAAACAAAAAAAAAATAAAAAAATCATTATAGACCACTATTTCCAAACAACAAAACAATGACAATAGGCAAGCAATATAAACACTATAATACTTCTAGATATGACATTATCTCTGTTTTTTAAATATAATTCTAAAAAAATATTTTGGGCACATGAATTACTTTTACATTATTGGCAAGGATTAGATAGTATCTGCATGTTTAAAAAAATATATTTGCACATTTCACAATCATATCACCTGTGTTTCCTCAGATTAGTAAGCAGATTGTACACATGAGGTAAGGACTGTCCTGGGGAGCATAGGTGGTGAGGCCGGTGTCTAAGAGTGCACTGGACTGCACTTCATGAAGCCTATCCCCCACTGCACTCTTAGACACAGCCCTCACCTCCTTTCCACCCCTGGACAGACCTCTCTTCCACTACACTCCTCAACCCAGGCATCACCTCCTATGCACCCCTGGACAATCCTCACCTTATCTGCAACCCAGAATAGACCTCAACTCATCTGCACTATTAGACAGGCCTCAGTTCATTTACAGCCCTGAACACGCCTCATCTCATCTGCACCCTGTTACCATCAATTATACTCAATGTATTGAGGCCTGTCGAAGGGCCACAGATTAGATAATGTTTGTCTAAGGGTCAGAGGAGGTAAGTCCTCTCAATTGCACTCATGGACACAGGCCTCAACTCCTTTGCGCCCCTGGACATGCCTCACCTCATCTGCACAATCCACTTCCTAATTTGAGGAAACACAGGTAACATACATTTCCTCTCTCTTGCAAACATTCCTACCAAGCATTACCATAAAAATGACACAAACCAACAGCAAACAAGCTCAGTCTGCTTCCTAATCTGAGGTAACACAGGTGACATGATTGTGAAAAGTTCAAATATTTTTATGTAATCATGCACACACTATTTATTCCTTCTCAAAAATGTAAAAGCCATTCATTTGCCCCAAAATCGTTTTTTGAATAACATTTTACAAACAGAGCACAGGTCCTATGTACAAGCATTCAACTTCACTACTGAAACCTCACTATTTCACAAAATAAAAATCCTCTATCTTGCAAATGTAGATACCAAGCATTATCAAAAAGCATGACACAAACCAACAGCAAAGAAGCTCAGAGCCTCATTTATGAGGCCCTGCGTTAGTTTTGCGCTGGTGATGCGTCATTTTTTGTGACGCATCATCAGCATAAAACATGTGCCTTGTTGCGCCATATTTAAAAAATGACACATCTAGGTAGATGCGTCACTTTTTAAACCCCTGCGCCACATTATACCTTCGTCAGGTATAATGTATGCAGAGGGGGCGTTCCCCCGTAAAAAACCTTGTAATAGTGACGCAGTGAAATCTATGAGATTTCACTGCGTCACTTTTAGGACGCTGTTATGTCAAAATCTTGTACCTGCCTCACAGCAGGTGTAAGACTGACGCAAACCCTTTCACATGGGGCTTTCCCCATTTGAAAACACGCATTGCTGGAGTTGCGTCACTTTTGTGACACACTCCAGCAATGCGTCACTTATGCGCTTACAGATACGTCAGAAATACTGACTTATCTGTAACTCCTTGCGACATGATGCGTCATACATTAAATATGACACATCATTGGTGTCGCAAGGAGTGTGCAGTGAAAACTGACGCATCGCTGTTTTCATAAATAAGGCCCTCAGTGTGCTTCCTAATCTGAGGTAACACAGGTGACATGATTGTGAAAGGTTCAAATATTTTTATGTAATCATGCACACACTATTTATTCCTTCTCAAAAATGTAAAACCATTGATTTGCCCCAAAATCGTTTTTTGAATAACATTTTAGAAACACAGCGCAGGTCCTATGTACAAGCATTCCATTTCAGTTCTGAAAACTCACTATTTTACAAAATACATTTCCTCTCTATTGCAAACATTCCTACCAAGCATTACCCAAAAAATAACACAACCCAACAGAAAAGAAGCTCAGTCTGCTTCCTAATCTGAGGTAACACAGGTGACATGATTGTAAAAGGTTCAAATATTTGTATGTAATCATGCACACACTATTTATTCCTTCTCAAAAATGTAAAAGCCATTGATTTGCCCCAAAATAGTTTTTTGAATAACATTTTAGAAACACAGCGCAGGTCCTATGTACAAGAATTCCATTTCAGTTCTGAAAACTCACTATTTTACAAAATACATTTCCTCTCTATTGCAAATATTGATACCATGCATTTTCAAAAAGCATCACACAAACCAACAGCAAAGAAGCTCATTCTGCTTCCTAATCTGAGGTAACACAGGTGATATGATTGTGAAAGGTTCAAATATTTTTATGTAATCATGCACACACTATTTATTCCTTCTCACAAATGTAAAACCATTGATTTGCCCCAAAATCGTTTTTTGAATAACATTTTAGAAACACAGCGCAGGTCCTATGTACAAGAATTCCATTTCAGTTCTGAAAACTCACTATTTTACAAAATACATTTCCTCTCTATTGCAAATATTGATACCATGCATTTTCAAAAAGCATCACACAAACCAACAGCAAAGAAGCTCATTCTGCTTCCTAATCTGAGGTAACACAGGTGATATGATTGTGAAAGGTTCAAATATTTTTATGTAATCATGCACACACTATTTATTCCTTCTCAAAAATGTAAAACCATTGATTTGCCCCATAATCGTTTTTTGAATAACATTTTAGAAACACAGCACAGGTCCTATGTACAAGAATTCCATTTCAGTTCTGAAAACTCACTATTTTACAAAATACATTTCCTCTCTATTGCAAATATTGATACCATGCATTTTCAAAAAGCATCACAGAAACCAACAGCAAAGAAGCTCAATGTGCTTCTTAATCTGAACTCTCTATCTATATTGAATGAATCATAACTCACCTTTACAAATGCTTTTGGAGATTGAGAACAGTGTCAGATACACACACCAATATTTCTTTAGCAGAGCAAAAGGTATGTACTCCAGGCACTGCAACCATGAATGGCACAGAAAACCTCTAATTCTACACACATATTCCTCATGGTAACCAATCAAAACTCTTCCCTCTCTATTTTCAAATCAACACCCTTCCCCCCCTCAGCCCTTTCTACCTGTTACCATAGAAACTCCCTCCTCACTGAGCTCTCAGGGTTAAAAGTTTATTCTACAATGTTGCAAATGTACTCAGCAAGGATGTTTGACCTATCAATAAACCAGCTTATCAGGTGCAATCTTTCTTTTAATGACTTTTTCTTGACCATTCAAATGACTTCTTTCACAGAACACAACCATGCACCCTAACTTTCAGTTTTCAACTATCTGAATCCACCAATCATTGCTTGTGCACTGAAACTCCACAGTTTTTTTTTTGCAAACTCCTACTGTTCCAACTGCCATTTCATTCCTACACTTCATCTGACTGCACCAGAACCTCCTCTCACCATGTACTCTGTCTGGATTATTGGATATAGCTACATTCACTGGGCTCAAAGGTATACAGCTATCAGAAATTTTCACAACCTTGATTTACCAAATGTGCACATAAAATGGATTGGCCAAAGAGGATTGAGATGTCATCAATTACCATTGGTGAAAACCTTTCACCATCTGCCACACCCTGACCTTATAATTTTGCACTGTGGTGGAAATGACCTAGGCACTTTGACTGGGGTAGGTCTGGAAATGGTTTTAAAGGACATCTTTGGGCAATTGATGACACTTTTTCCACAAACTGCCTTGGTATATTCCAATATATGCCAAAGACAGAAATGGAAGTGGTCCAACCAATTTTGTCCACAGATTGAGAAAGCAAGGAAACATGTGAATAAATCTGTTTCTGCTTACATGAGAGACTATGGAATGGGTTCAATATACAACAACAACTTGCGTTACAACATGCAAGATATCTACAGAGGAGATGGCGTGCACTTCTCAGATGAGGGGAATAGAATATTCCTCCTGAATTTAAGATTGTGCATTGGAACCTACTTGTAGGTACCTAAATCAGCCACAGAACCCAAAAGCTCTTTTCAGAGCTACCCTACCTCTCATCACTCAAAATGATTACTTTACTCTAACTTTTTTCACTAATTTTCACCAAAGTACGCTCCCCGGTACGTTCCCCGGTGCCCGTACCGGGTGCTCACCCTGCAAATTTTTTTTTTTTTAAATTTTTTTTTGGGCCTATATGGGCCACCTAAGCCCCCCTCAGAAAACCTAGGGGGTGAGGGGGTGTCTACCGTGTCCCCTTTTACCCATTCCCAATGTTGTTTGTCCTCCATCTTGTGTCTCAATTCTTCCGAAACACAAGATGGAGGACTCCCGTTGCGCTGCCGGTGCACGTACCGGGGCACGTACCGGGGCGCGCACCGGTGAGCGCTCCAAACATTTTTTAAAAGTTAATTTACATAAAAACCTCTGTAGAGAAGTTCACCAAATATAGAATAGGCAATGCTACATACCAGTCCCTACCATTTTCCCAAATTTGGTGGAATTCCATTGAGCCAGTTGGCCTGTAGCCCTGTCTAAATATCCTGAGGTAAATTACATGACAAAAACACATCTGAAGTGTTAGAATTTACAACCAATTAAAATGTTACTTTCATTTTCCACTATTATTTCCTGACATTTGATTGGTTATGTACATGAATATATATAAAAAAAAGAGAGGGAAACACAGCCATTTTGACTACTACTTCCTGAAGTACATTTGAAAAAGATTTTCACTGAGAACTTCAACTGCTATCACAAAGGTAAGTTGTTATTTTGGAAAGTGAAGTATGTTGTGCCCTTTAAGTTAATTTGGGAAAACATTTTCTGATAGTTATATACTATCCCTCTGTAATAGTTATAGATTGAGATAGGCTTCTCTGTTATAGTCTCTGTTATGTTATAGTTATGGATTGAGTTAGACTTCTCTTGTATAATTATGAATTTACTTAGGCTTTATCACATACACTTTTTTATATTTCAACTTCCAGCCTGATACCATACACTGCCCAAAGATAACTTCACTGTTAAAAAATCAAAACTACCTGTCTGAACTTAAACCCAACAGTGCCCTATCTTTACTGATATATTTATTTTGTATGCAATTTACAGCAAGAAAATGGAAGGAGAACAGAATAAAATGAATATTTCTTTCGAAATTGTTATGAAAACAACCCTGAAGAAAATATTGCTGAGAATGATGACTTTGACTTTATGGATGAGTCTCTGGACCATGAATTACTTGAGTGTGTGGAAGCAATAGAATCACAGAATGAAAATGAGGACATTCCAGACAATATATTGTTAGAAGTTTTATTACATTTTGAAAAAGAATCAGAAAAATAAATTTATATTTTATAATCAAAAATTGTTCGAGACATTATTCATTTTTATATGTAATTCATGAAGTAGTACCAAAATGATTATAATATAAAGTGAGATAGTATACTGTGCAACTTTTTTGTGTTACATAGTAATTTTGCTCATAGTTACTTCCTTTCTCCCACTTTATTATCTCCAATGTGTATTTGACATCTCTTTTTCATCTCCTGCTTCCATGTTGTTTCAGCTTTCCTGACAGACTATAGTATAGATTCCATATACCACAATAACTTCTGTAACAACATGCAAATTATCTACAGAGGAGACAGTCTACATTGAATTTAAAACTCTGCATTGGTACCTACATGCTGGTACTTATATCACCCACACAACACAACAACTCTATGCAGAGCTACCCTACCTCTAAGCACTTTAAATTATTATTTTACTGTTTCACTGGGTTTTCCCCATGTGTGAGGGGGGGTGAGATGTGTGTGGGGGATGTGTGGGGTGTGTCTGTGAGGTGTGTGTGTGTGGGGGGGGTGATGTGTGTGTGGGTGTAGGTGTGGGGGGGGTGTGGGTGTGGGTGGGGGTGTGGGTGTGTAAGGTGGGGGTGTGGGTGTGGGTGTGTGGGTGTTTGGGTGTAGGTGTAGGTGTGGGTGTGTGAGGTGTGTGTGGGGGATGTGTGGGTGTGGGGGGTATGTTTGTGGGATGTGTGTGTGTGGGGGGGATGTGTGGGTGTGTCTGTGAGGTGTGTGTGTGTGTGGGGGGGGAGGTGTGTGTGTGTGGGATGTGTGGGGTGTGTCTGTGAGGTGTGTGTGTGTGGGGGGTGAGGTGTGTGTGTGAGTGTGGGTGTGTGGGGTGTGTGGGTGTGGGTGTGGGTGTGGATGTGTAAGGTGTCGGTGTGGGTGTGTGAGGTGTTTGGGTGTGGGTGGAGGTGTGGGTGTGTGAGGCGTGTGTGGGGAGTGTGTGGGTGTGGGGGTGTAGGGTTATGTGTGTGGGGTGTGGGTGTGTGTGTGTGAGATGTGTGTGTGTGTGTGTGTGTGTGAGGAGTGTGTGTGTGGGTGTGTGTGGGTGTGTGTGTGGGGTGTGTGCATGTGGGTGTGTGTGGGATGTACTTGTAGGTACCAAAATCAGCCACAGAACCCAAAAGCTCTTTTCAGAGCTACCCTACCTCTGATCACTCAAAATGATTATTTTACACTAATGTTCTTCACTATTTTTCCCCATGGTAGGCTCCCCGGTGCGCGTACCAGGCGCTCCCCCCTCGCGAAAATTGAATTAAAAAAAAAAAAATGTTGTTCAGCGGGACCCTTTTATGGCCCCCACATCAAACCTAGGGGGTCAGGGGGGTCTACCCTGCCCCCTTTTGGTTATTTCCCCCTTTGTTTTTGCCACCTCTTGTGTCTCGATCCTACCGAGACACAAGATGGCGGCCGCTCCGGACTGTTTCGAATGTTGACAGACACCCGAGAGCCAATCAGCTTTCCGCGCGCGAACTCGCGGTGCGCGTCGGGAGCGCTCCCCGGTGCGCGTACCGGGGCGCGCCTATAGATATATATATTTTTTTTAACCTAAATTACTCAAAATCCACTGGATCACATATCTTGAGACATAGCAAAGGCACATCGGGCTACCAGTCCCTACAATTTTGACAAGTTTCGTGGGAATCCATTCAGCCCTTCGGGCTAAAAGTGAGTCCAACCGCCCTATGGAAATTAACATGGGGAAAACACGTTTTGGGACCCCCCTTTTATCTCGGCCCCCGCTTGACGAATCCCCCCAAACTTTCAGGGAAGGACCGGAGCGCCGCGAGGCAAATTTGAGGAAAATTTCAGGCAGATTCCTCAACCGGAGCCAAAGTTATTCCCAATAGAATGTTGCGATTTCCCTATGGAAAACAATCCTAACTATAACTACCTACTGGCGACCGCCAGTAGGTAATATATATATATCACACAGTCCTCTCACAGGAGAGAATTGAGCCGCACTCCTACGGTGAGTAAAATAAATCATTTATTCTTCCATAAGCACAGTCCTGACGCGTTTCGGTCAACTTTGACCTTATTCATAAGTAAGCCTGTGAGCATCAATCACCACAAGAAACGATTGCCTGTATTTATAGGTTTTGGCCCCTAGTGGCTGCCTGTATGGGACATCTTTGTGAGGCATGCTTGAACTTGTGGTGTCCTAAAATTCAATCTCTCATTTGGGTGGTGCATTCGGTGTATAAAAAATAAAGTCAGTTTCTGCTCACTGCTGCTCCCTCGTATCCCTATTTCCGAGGTTTCTGGAGACCATACTGAAGCCAGTGTTCGGTGGCGCACTGCTGACCCCTTTGCGCTTTCACTGACTACAAAAATCATGTAATTTCGGGCAGCCATGGCGCGCTTCCTGGCGGTGCGTCACTCGCAGCAGAACCAAGCCACTGAAACTTTCCACAGCCTTCTCCTCACAGGAAATAATTGAGCCGAACTCCCACGGTGAGTAAAATAAATCATTTATTCTTCCATAGGCACAGTCCTGACACATGTCGGTAAACTTTGACCTTCTTCATAGATAAGACTGTGAGCATCAATCACCTGTATTTATTTACTGGAGGTCGCCAGTAGGTAGTTATAGTTAGGACCAAGTTTCCATAGGAAAAGTGTTTTTCTTTATCCAATAACTGCCGCTGGATGAAGAATCTTCGTGAAATTTTTAAAACTTGTGAGGCGCTCCGGTCAGCTCCTATCCTGAAAGATTTGAGGTGATTCAGTAAGCAGGGGCCGAGAAAAAAAAGGGGTCCCAAAATGTGTTTTCTCCATGTTATTTTCTTTAGGAAACTTTAGACACGGCTACACCCCGAACTGCTGAACGGATTTACACCAAATTTGGCAAAAAAGTAGCCCTTGTTTCAGAAAGAACTCTTTTTGTTAAATGGTGTAAATCCGTTCAGTAGTTCCTGAGAAATTAAAAAAAGAGGTCAAAAAATGAATTTCCCATATGACACTTTAGACACGGCTACAGCTCGAACTGCTGAACGGAATTACACCAAATTTGGCAAAAAGGTACTGCTTGGTTCAAAAAGCGCCCTTTTTTAAAAAAGTGTGTAAATCCGTTCAGTAGTTGCTGAGAAAATCAGAAAATAATAGTTTCGGTATATAGAGGTGTAGTGGATCCGCGGACCCTTCCGACCATGAGCTTTATTCTAATTGGCTGTTAACACTCCAAACCAGGAAGTTTTGGCAGCCATCTTGTGCCTTGGTAACCAAGGCACAAGAAAAGAGGGAAATAAAGGTGAAAAAAAAGAAAAGAAAAAGGGTAGAAACACCCTGATCCTATAGGCCTGCTCAGGGGGTCCCACAAGGACCCCAGTGCCAAAAAAGCATTTAAAAAACTCAAAATAGGTGAGATTTGTGCACCCAGTGCGAATTTCAGCCTAAAAAAAACCGAAGTGCAGGACTCCGCTCTTTTTATTATTTAGCCCCCTGCTGGGACAAGTTCCGGGGGCAGGTGATAATGTAGTTACGGGGGCCCAGGGAGACACCCGCAGCCCGGAGACAACCACCCACTGGGGCTTTCCATAAATATTTGCGGGGGCCCATGGCCCCCCCCCAAGCCCTGGGGACCGCCATCCCGGGGCTTTTATTAATTATTTTGTGGGGCACATGGCCCCCCTCTGTCCCAGAGACTGCTACCTCCCCGGGGCACTAATATTCAAATTTGGGATTATATAACGGACCCCCGAGCCCCGGGGACCACCACCTCCCCAGGCTGTGCAATAGATGGGAGGGGGGTCACAAGGGCCCCCCTCCTGGAGCACTTCATGGTCCTGGGGACCACCAACCCCAGGGCCAGCTCCTGCAGTGTCCCGGGGTGCCCACCCCCAGGACACTGCTGTTTGCAATGACAGGGCAGGAGCCGCGTGGCTCCCGCCCCATCATTGCAAACTGCTTTGCTTCATTGAAGCTAGAGCAGGGAAACCTGCTCTCGCTTCAATGAAGCAAAGCAGATTGCTTTTCCACAAGGAGAGCTGCATGTAAGCAGCTCCCCATGTGGAAAAACAATGCCAGCTCCCGCAGGACGCGGGGATCCGGCGGGACCGTGGGGGCAACTACCCCTCTTGATACATCCAGTAAGTCCCACACTGTGGGATTGCGAAGACGTCTTGGGAGGCCATGGCCTCCTTTATCTACCACTCTGCAAACGTGCCTCGTGGCAGACTACGGGTTGGTGATGAAGTCCTATTTAGTCCTGAGGGAGTTTGGGGGTCAAGAATCCCTCCTGGTACCTCCTGTAAGTCCTACGTAGTGGAATTAGTTAAAGTAGCATATTTCTGCACCTTTGATTTAGAGGTAGTTTTAATCCCCCTGCCCTATTATGTACTAGGTCCTTACAGAGGAGGTCATGCTAATCACAGGGGTGCCCCAACGCATAGTGTTTCCTAGTGTATGTAGGTGTTTTCACTGTACTTTAAGTGTCTTTTAGCATAGCACTGGCTCTAGGCCTGGTTAGTCAGTCAGTTACCACCAGTACCCATCTGAAAACGTTGTGGGCACAGGATGGTTTTGCAACAAGGCCTCTTTTGGTTCTTTCTGTACATGTCTTGCTTCTTCCTGTACTTTTCTTCGTCTTTGTGGACTCCTGTGGCTTATTTCTGCATTTCTTTTGCTTATTTCTGTGCGTTTTTTCTTCTTTCTTCACATGTCCTTCCTCTGTAGGCATAATTAGAAACTAGCATTTAAAAAACTTTTGAAATTAACTTTAAAAACCATAGGTTTCAGGCATGTTATAGTTAGAAATTAGTATTTAAAAAACCTTTAAAATTCACTGAAAAAACGTAGGTTTCAGGCACGTTATTTTCAAAATTAGCATTTAAAAAACCTTAGAAATTCACTGAAAAAAAACATAGGTTGTAGGGAAAGTTATAGTTAGTTGGACATTTCACTCATATAAAATCAGAGAAATTCCCCTATTGTAGTTAGTTCAGCTAACTATAACTCATGCCCTCGCAGTACACTGCTGATGATGTCACATATTACATCACTCATGACATGGTCAGTGACATCACTGATGACATCACTGATGACATCTCGAATGTCGCAAACTTGGTTTGGATTTTGAAAGAGAGAGCAGGGAATCCTGCTCTCTCTTTCAAAATGCAAACCAGATTGCTTTTCCACACGGGGAGCTGCATGCTAGCAGCTCCCCATGTGGAAAAGCAATGCCGGCTCCAGAAGGACGCGGAGAGCCGGCTGGGACATGGGGGCATTGGGGCTCCCCCACGGTCCCCAATGTTGTATTTAGGCCCCAGGGGATGGGGTCCCCGGGAAGAATAAAAATTAGTGGTAGGTGCAAAAACAATTTTACAGTAAAATTAGGAGTCGCACATCCAGCTCAGCGCAGCCCCCTGGTGTGCACAAGTTGGGGGTGCGACTCGTAATGCGCTGGGTGCACGACTCCTAACGCGTTGAGTGCGCGACTCATAACACGTTGGGTGCGGGACTCCTAGCAAAAAAAAACATAATATCTTTCAGAAATATATCAGGCTTATGTGTTTAAGTCTTGGGTGGCTCTAAAAAGAGCTGTTGTGTTTTTTGGGAGATTTTGATACCCACAAGTAAGTACCGATGCAGAATCTAAAGTTGTTGGGGAAGACTCTGTTACCCTCATCTGTAAAATGTACACCATCTCCCTATCTATGCCGTCCATATTAAAACGCAGATTGTTGTTGTAAATGAACCCCATTCTATAATCTCAGAGATAAGCAGAAACAACTTTATTGACATGTTTCTTTGCTTTCTCAATCTGTGGACAATATTGATTGGACCAGTTCCATTACAGTCTTTGGCATATGTTAGAATAGACAAAGGCAGTTTGGGGGAAAAGTGACATAAATTCTCCAAAGGTGCCCTTCATAAGCATTTCCAGACCTACCCCAGTCAAAGTGCCTAGGTCATTGCCACCACAGTGCACAATTATGAGGTCAGGGTGTTTGCGATGCAGAAAGGATTTAATGTCTACATTTGGCAAAGCTAGGTCTTTGTCAATGCCACTGTTTTCTGCATACCTTTGGCTCCAGAAAATATAGCTGTGTCCCACAATCCGCACTCTAAGCATCTTGAAAGGAGGTCTGGATGCACTCGGAAGGTGTCTGTATATGAAATGGCAGTTTGACAACTAAGGTTTTACTAAAATTGTGGCTCAGATGCATTTTTTTTTAAAGAAATGATTGGCTGTTGAGAACATTATATACTGAAAAGTAGGGTGTATATTTCTGTGTTTTAAAATCATGTTTCTTATTGGTTAATGAAATGTGTTTGAAAGGAACATTACATAGTATAAACTGATATTTTGAAAAGTCAAGCACACTTGCTGTCTGGATTAGCAATATTGTGTGCTGAACTTGTGACCTGTGAGTTCAGTTGAGTGTTCCATGAACTGTTACTATGGTAACAGGCAGTAAGCAGATTTGGGGTTAGGGTTCAATGTAATGTCAATTGAAAAGGGTTGAAATATGTAACCAATAGAAATGTGTGTTCACTTTTGAATTAATGTGGGAAGCAATGTGAATCGTGATTCGTGATTCAATAATGCTTTATTCGATTTTGTTTTAAAATCATAAAAGCGTACATATAAGAACAATCTTAAAATAAAAACATACATACAGTAATAATATGATTACAAGTTAAAAGGACATATGCCCATCCTCAGGGTTCCATAATAAGACATATTATTCATTCAGTTTATCGCTATCGACTGTGGTAATACATAGAGCACTCAAAAGTTACGACAATTGTATAATGGTTCGAATCTGTTGGGAGCGGAGAAACTAATGCCATTGGGCACACGAACCCCCCTTCCCAGCGGATGGTGATGCTCTACTGTTGGTCTAAGCAGGGGGTTATTTGGCATGCATGGATAAAAATCAAGTAGGTCCCAAGTGCAAATAGGGCCATCTCCTTCTTGGGGCGGACAAGATCTTAAGTATGGGACGATGTTCCTGTTCCTGAACTTAACCAGTACCAAATCCCCGGGAATGTTTTTCGGTAATGGGCCCAGCCAACCCACCCTTCTAACGCTCAGGATTCCACCATCTTGGTCCGGTGGTAGGGGTCTATTTTTCCCCAACCAGAATATGACCTTATTTAATAGGTCCTGCTGTCTTTCGGCTTTACCGAGAGCAAGTGCTGGTACTCCTGAAATAACGGACACATATGGCACGGCTTCTGGAGGAAGATGTATACGTGGTGGTTTGTTTGGTTCTGTTCTAACCCCTGTGAACCTTGATGGAGCAGGTTTGAAGGGGGCTTTGGGTGCAATTGGGGCTGGGATTTTAAGTGGTTGTGATGTGAGTTGGGCGTTTATACGTTTAGCAGTTGGCTTAGATGTTTCCAAGGTTGTAAGCGGCTGGCAGCGGTTAGATGTTGTCATATTATTGATAGGTGTCAGAATGGTCGTAATTGTATTCTCTAGTCCTGAGAGCCTTTCCCCTATGGAATTGATTTTTTCAACTAGTGGGGAAATGATGGCTTTGAGAAGATGCTCGATCTGGGTCAATAGAGTCAACTGGGGGTAGAGTATTGTTTCGTCTGATTTGTCTGCAGACTCCATGGTAGTAGGGAGGTTATTGACAAGTAATGTAGGACTTTCGGATAGTTTTTGTAATTTGGATTGAGTCCCTTCGGGATTGTTCCCGTATTGCTTCCTTTTAGTGGGTAAAGGCCGAGGGAGGGCTAGATCTTGATTATTGTCTTTCTTAGGTGAAAGGGCAAGATCCCGTAAGCTGCATTTGATACTTGAGGAGCTAGTGCCTTTAGCAGGAGGAGGTGATTCCACTACGGTATACTTGGTATTGCAAAGGATGTTTAGTTCGTCCCACAAAGACGGGTTTTGCACTCTTACTGGAGTTTGTTAGGGAGATTGCGTACTGATAGAAGAGTGGCAAGGGGAGTTATAGTCTATCTCTTGAACAGTAGGCAGTGTGCTGGTGCTATTCATGTGATGCTCTTGTAGCCCTTTGCACAGGTTCCTCTCAGAAGCAATGTTTGTGCCCCACTTGCGTGACATTATTAAAGCAGGATTAATCAGACCACAAAAATAGTCAATTAATAATTGGATTCACTCTACCTCCTCTCACGGTAGGGTCCAGGGAGGGGGGCCCGTTCCGCCCCCTTCTGTCCATGGAGGGCCACAGAGGGCCCGCCCTTTGCCCGGCTTAGCCCGGCGCGTCCCGCGTTGCGGGAATAGCTGGTTATTTATATCTGCCCCCGGTGAGTGATTCCAGGTGAGGGTGGGAGGGGCGGCAGTCCGTGCGTGGCCCCCGCAGCAACCACGGAGCAATGGGCGCTCTCCTGCCCAGCGATGCATCTCCCGCGGAGCGGGAGACGAGAGGAGTCTTTCAAAGCCCCAGCAAGTGATTCCAGGTGAGGGTGGGAGGGGCGCCAGTCCGTGCGTGGCCCCCGCAGCAACCACTGATCAATGGGCGCTCTCCTGCCCAGCGATGCGTCTCCCGCGGAGCGGGAGACGCGAGGAGTCTTTCAAAGCCCCCAGCAAGTGATTCCAGGTGAGGGTGGAAGGGGCGGCAGTCCGTGCGCGGCCCCCGCAGCAACCATGGAGCAATGGGCGCTCTCCTGCCCAGCGATGCGTCTCCCGCAGAGCGGGAGACGCGAGGAGACTTTCAAAGCCCCCAGCAAGTAATTCCAGGTGAGGGTGGGAGGGGCGGCAGTCCGTGCGCGGCCCCCGCAGCAACCACGGAGCAATGGGTGCTCTCCTGCCCAGCGATGCGTCTCAATATTTACATGTATATGTGTGCAGAATGAGAGGGAAAGTTTGCATATGTTTTGGGTTTGAGCAGTGCTGTACAGACATACTGTATAAGAAAATCTGATGTATGACTGACATACTTCTTAATCTACAAATCAATTTGAAAGGTGAGTTATTAATTTGTGAGGGGTTGTATGTGGTGCCTTTGTCCAGGGAGTAGTGTTGCTTGTCTAGAATCACATTGTGAGTCTGTCTGCATTTGGGCAACCATTGTGAGAGAAGCATTTGGTACTTCATATCTTTGCAGACAGATAACTGCTTTAAAACCTGTCATGTTGTCAAGTTTTAGCAGTATTAGAAGCCAGTCATTGCTTATGCATTCGCAGAATGAGTCAGGCTTTCATATCAGAGTGTAGTTCTGAAATACGTAGAATATGTGCAGTCACCTTACCCCTTTCAGACTAGTGAATTTGTTTTGGTAAAGTCCAAGGAACAGTTTTGCTTGTCTAGAACCACACTGTGAGTATGTGCGCATTTGGGCAACCATTGTGAGAGAAGCATTTACTTCATGTCTTTACAGACAGATAACTGCTTTAAAACATGTCATGTTGTCAAGTTATAGTAGTGTTAGAAGCCAGTCAGTGCTTATGCATTCGCTAAATGAGTCAGGCCTTCACACTAGAGTGTAGTTCTGAAGTATGAGGAATGTGTGCAGTCACCTTACCCCTTCTAGACTAGTGAATTTGTTTTGGTAAAGTCCAAGGAACAGTGCTACAGACATACTGTGCTGACGAATGCTGTTTCCAGTGCCCGTGCACCAGTGTCAGTACTCCAGAAATTTCAGAAAGGAGATGACCCAGATTATTTCTTTGTGAACTGAGGAAAAGTGTTCTTGTGATCGGCATTATTTGTACGGAGACTCCATTCCTTTTTATTGCCATCTCGTGTCAAACACTTCCACACGACTCACCTGGTTGTTTCTGCTGATGCCTGAGGAAAATCTAACTAACACGACAACAGCCATCTTGCAGCCTGCATTTCTGCCCAGGAACTGTCGCACACCCAACCTCCCCCCTGTTCTTGCAGTTCAACCGAAAGCCATAAGACACTCACACCCTGTGTAAATGATTTGTTTTCCATCTCCTGCTCCCAGCCTGGTAAACATCTTTGACACCGTGATCAGGTTATCTGGACAATGACCTGACTGCTGGGCCTTGATCAGGGTGATTAAACAATGACCTGAAAGACCGGGCTTTGATCAAGGTGATTAAACAATGACATGAAAGACTGAGCGTTGATCAAGCCGAGTGAACAATGATTTGTGTACCAAGCCTTGACCAGGTCACCATCTACAAACATCGTCTGGATCTGGTTATCAAC
Source organism: Lissotriton helveticus (assembly GCF_964261635.1). Taxonomy (NCBI): domain Eukaryota; kingdom Metazoa; phylum Chordata; class Amphibia; order Caudata; family Salamandridae; genus Lissotriton; species Lissotriton helveticus. Next base: position 1,108,298,248 of record NC_136068.1, read on the forward strand.
TGCAAACACTGCCCTGATTGAACAATGAACTAACAGCCAAAAGACTGAGATGAAAAAGTATAAAAGGCTTGTAAGCTGCGGAGTAAAGCAGCAGCCTCCTCTGTCTTGTTACTGATGAGCTTGGGACTCTGTTCCATAGCCCGGGCTATTTGAATAAATCTGGGTTCCTCCTGCAGACAAAGGTTCCTGTGTGTCCTTTTACTATGTATGAAGGGTATGGAAGGCTTTGGCAGTTCCCCCACCACCGAGACCCAGTACGTGAGTTAATCCGGTTCTTCAAATGGCGCCTGAACAGGGACTCCACGAGCACGAAGGTCAGGCCCGGTGGATGTGAGGAGCAGCATGGAGAGACTCCGACGGAGGTACCCTACCCGAGGGATTCTTGCAATCCGGTAAGCAGAACGACTCGCCCGCTGTTCCTCCCCACCCGGTCTGGGCCACATGACCGCGTTCTCGTAGGAGTCCCCTGGCAAATAATTTCTGGAGCAGGACATAACCCAAAGTCTGCAGAAGAGAACTACCCCTGTAAGGTAAGGGTGGACTGATCACCCACCAAGTCTGTATAATTCTGTCATTGACTTTTGCAAAAGCCAAGCTGTTATTGACTTTTGCCAAAGCCAAGCAAGCGAGGTGAGTTTTTAAAACCCGCTGTTGTCTGTTCTGTATGATTCTGCTGTTATTGACTTTTGCAAAAGCCAAGCAAGCGAGGTGAGTTTTAAAACCCGCTGGTGTCTGTTATCTGTTTTCAAGCATGGCAGTCAGTAGTAAGTTCAAGAGATTATGTTGTTGTATGTGTACGCAGGACTCCCAGCTGGAGGCGGCTTGTCCACTTGCCCTTCTGCCATAATGTTTTCCTCATTCTGGGTAAAATATACAAAACAAAGTACCGCGGAATTACAGTGGTCCCTTTATGGCTCCTTTAATTCCCAAGTTATCGCCAACCTAGAGGAACAATTAATGAAAAGAAAAACGCACCCGTCTATGTTTGAATCTGACCGATTTTGGAGGAAAGAGATACAGCAGAGAGCTAGAAAGCAGAAAGCTCAAGAGAGAATACAAGAACGTATGTCAATGGCCGACCACGCCAGAGAAAATTTACAAAATCAAATGACAAAATCAGTAGAAATAGCGGATAGGGAGCATGGGGCCCAGGTACAAAAAAGCCTGTGAGGAGAAAGGAAAGGGCCATACGGAAGGGGGAGAAAAGGTGATTCCTTGCTTGATACCATGCCAGAAAGCCCTCCTGCATATGCCCCAATGTACCATGCCCTGATGCCTCACACCCCGCATGCCCCCCCGCCACAGCCCACTCCTGCCCCCACTGCCCCTCTTACTGTTCTCCCTGTCACACCATCCCTCCCGATTTTTCCTATGACACCGACCATGCCCACTAACCCTGTCCTCGCTGCGGGAATGACAAGTCTCCATCTGCCCAACTCCTGCGGCTTTACCCCTACACGCTCTTTTCCTGCTTCCCTGTGGTCTACATTTAAGGAGGATTTATATAAATTGTTGAATTCACCCCGACTGGCATCCTTGCGCTCTTCAGTTAGCTTTTCGTCCCTTCGAGAAAATGACCTACAGAGGCAACAGTGTGAATGTTGGATAAATCACGGGAATATTTATGCCTTTAAAGAAATATGGTCCACCTTTTCCCAGTGGACGATTATAGAACAGACCACCTGGGCTGAATACATGTGTGCCCTGGTTATGCAAAGATTTGAGAATGCGCTTATGCAGATATCCACCGGATTAATGGACCTTAGGTCGCAAATAAAAAGAGGCGATGTTCAGGGAGAGGGGATGTTTGGCACTATATCTGCTTTAATGTCTTACCGTGATATGACCGCTTTTCCCAACACCCCTCTAAAAACAGCTATGCCAATGAGAGAGGCGGCCCCTGTCTTTGTTAACGCACTTACCGATGCCCAAAATAATGGCCGAGGAGCTGTTGAGGCACACTGGCCCAGGCTTTGGGTTCATGTTCCTTGGAAAAGGTCAGAAGTAATGCAGTTAAAAGGACAATTACCAGATCCCTGGAAGAATCCGGCTGCCTTTTACAGAGAATTAGGTCAGATTATAACGAACTACAACAACTTTCCCTCCAGAGGCGGAAGCCGAGAGGTCTCTCCTCTTTTCTTTGCATTTGCATTTAATAGCATTCAGTTACACTTTTAAAAAGCGTGTATTTTATTGGCTTGATTTAAAAAGCACCTTGAGACTTCTTTAGCGCTTCCTCGCGCTCTGTGTTCCTCTCCCCCCTCCCTCTGCCTCGAGTCCGCTCTCGGCCGAGTGTTGACGCCGAGGGCCGGCTCCCGGGTAATTGGCGGCCATATTGGGTGAGGAGGTGGTGGGTGACGCGCTCTAGCAGCGCTTAAAAAGGGCACATCTGCGTGTATTCGCTTGATAACGAACTACAACAACTTTCCCTCCTGAGGCGGAAGCCGGGAGGTCTCTCCTCTTTTCTTTGCATTTGCATTTAATAGCATTCAGTTGCACTTTTAAAAAGCGTGTATTTTATTGGCTTGATTTAAAAAGCACCTTGAGACTTCTTTAGCGCTTCCTCGCGCTCTGTGTTCCTCTCCCCCTCCCTCTGCCTCGAGTCCGCTCTCGGCCGAGTGTTGACGCCGATGGCCGGCTCCCGGGTAATTGGCGGCCATATTGGGTGAGGAGGTGGTGGGTGACGCGCTCTAGCAGCGCTTAAATAAGACGACTATGGCTCCACGCAGCGGACGCGCCGGACCTGCGCCGGAGTCGTGCCCGAGTCCTGCCCGTCTGCGCCCGTCCGCACTCGATCGGGGTCAGGGGTCAGGACTCTTAATCACCGATTGATAGACTTGAGAGACTTGGATTTGGGTAGACAGGGTCTGGACCCTGCTATTGTGACCAGATTAAAAGAATTGAATATTCTCCACCCTCCCGGGGGTTTTTCCAAAACTGCTCCCCCCTCCTTGAAATTAGCCTGTCTAAATACTAGGTCGCTCCAAAAGCACCATCTTGAGGTTTTCACTCTTCTCCAGGACGATGCTATTGATATCTTAACACTCACGGAGACGTGGCTAGGTGAAAATTCCCTGCCAGATATTATAGCTGCCCTTCCTAGCAATTATGACGTGGTATGGCACAACCGCGCGGAAAATGCTCGGGGTGGGGGGGTCGCAATTCTGTTCAAGAAAAATCTAAAAGCTGTCAAAATCATTGCTGAAACTATAGAAGTCGCAGATATACTTGGAGTAAAGATCATGCTGAACAATTCATGCTTAGTGATCCTCTCTGTGTATCGCCCCCCAAACTCCACGTCAGTTTTTAATGATTTGTTTGCTCCGATTATCTCTGACTTATGTACTAGGTATCAAAAAATCATAGTGACAGGAGATTTTAACATGCACTGGGATAAAGTTCATAAAGATCTGCCATCTCGCTATCTAGAGAATACTATGTCCTCCCTGGGGATTAGTCAACTTGTGGATGGCCCCACGCATGTTAAGGGGCACATCCTAGACCTCATTTGGACATCGGATCCAAGGGTAAAACTTGGGGACATTTTGCCTTGTGTCTGGTCGGACCACTATTTGGTGAATTGTGAGATCCCGATCGAAAGCCATGTGTCCCAAAAACCCCCTATATTAAAAAAAGTCCGGCAGTGGACTAAAGTAGATTCTCAAACCTTGACCTGTAGCCTACCTAACCGCGTCCAAACCTTCGTTCTAAAGGGGGATTTGGAGCAGGACTATAAAGATCTAATGCAGAATCTGAGTCAGGCAATAGACCAGATAGCCCCGGAGAAAGTACAAAAAGTAAAAGGAATAATAAAAGGCGCCCCATGGTTCACCCTGCTTCTAAGGGACCATAAAAAGAAACTCCGGTGCCTAGAAAGGACCTGGAGGAGAACTAAAGAGGGAACAGATAGGGAACAATATAGAACCTCACTGAAGACATACAAAAAAATTGATTATGACAACAAAAGCAGACTTTTATGAATCCCGTATAAGTCAGGCGGACAATATTCAGAAGGAAACATTTAAAATCCTAACCGAACTGACCAAAAAACCAGATACATCGGAAATAATAATAACGGCCGATAGCTTCCAAAACTTCTTTTTTGAGACGGTGGAAACTATCCTTTTGGAGATCAAGGCTAAGGCCATGAAGGACCCTTGTCCGTTACACGAAGTTCAGTCTTCAACTGGAGTATATCTTGTGAAATTTCCTGAATTAGACCCGCCAAGCCTGGAGCAGATTATGAATAACATTAAGTCAGGCTCCCCAGCAGACCCGAGTCCCCCCAGGGTCTTTAGCCTTGCGCGTCCTATTTTGGAAAATCATATTATCTCCATTCTCAACAGCTCAATGGAGATCGGCCATTTACCATCAAGTCTTAAGGAGGCACGGGTGAGGCCTTTGTTGAAAAAGCTTGGAGCTGACCCAGCCATCTTAAAAAACTATAGGCCAATATCCCAACTGCCCTATCTGCCCAAGATTCTAGAGCAACATGTGCTGAAGTCCCTTTCCTCGTTCCTGGAATCACACCATCTTCTCCAGGAGCGTCAGGCGGGATTTCGGGCACATCACAGCACTGAGTTGGTGATGCTTGCTGTGCTGGATGAACTGAGAGGTATGGCTGACAGTAAAAAACCAAGCGCCCTGATACTTTTAGATCTATCAGCGGCGTTTGATACTGTCAGCCATTCCTTGCTATTGGATAGATTGGCTGCTTTTGGGATAAGGGGTCAGGTCCATCAATGGCTCCAATCTTTCTTGACCGGTAGGACCCAGAGGATTCAACTGGGGGATGCCATTTCGAAGGCAGGTGTGATAGAGTGCGGAGTCCCTCAGGGTTCCGCACTGTCCCCACTGCTTTTTAACCTGTACCTCCAGCCGTTGATTGCTTCTCTAGCTGACATGGGTTGCCGTGTATTTAATTATGCTGACTACACCCAGTTATTGCTGAGTATCGATAATACGATCTCAGCACAAACCAGTGCTCAGAACATCCTCAGACATACGGTTGGCTGGATGACGGCCAATCTGCTGAAAATAAATCCGGAAAAAATGGAGGTGGTCTCTACTCTAGCATCACCTTGGAGTGACCTCTACTGGCCCAAAGAACTAGGGCCTTCACCGATACCCAGTGATAAGGTGAAAAGCCTTGGAATAAAAATCGACAATGAGCTGTCAATGGCCAGTCAGATCTCCTCAGTAGTGGGGATGTGCACTGGCCTGATTCGACAGCTAAGAAAGCTGGCCCCTCTTCTCTCATATTCCACACTTCGTATGGTAGTTTCTGCCACTATTGTCTCGAGGTTGGATTACGGGAACGCCCTTTATCTGGGCCTACTCAAAATTTTGATTAACAAATTGCAGGTGGTCCTAAATGATGCAGCGCGTTTGATCTTCAAGCTACCTAGAAGATCACACGCTACTGCTCTACTCCTCAAGTTACATTGGCTCCCCATTGAACAGAGGGTAGAATTTAAGAGCCTGTGTACAGCCCACAAGGCCATCTATGGGCTGGCCCCTGCGTATATCAAAGAGCGCCTGGAGGTATATACCCCCAGACGAGCTTTGCGGTCCGCCGACTCTCAGCTTATAGTCTGCCCCCGCTATAAATTAAAAACTAAAGGAGGCAGGTCTTTCTCGGTTCTGGTTCCGCAGATCTGGAACAACTTACCAGAAACACTTCGGAAAGAAGCAAATCTGCTGCGCTTAAGGAAGCTGTTAAAAACTTTCTTGTTTAGGGAGGCTCTCGACCCAGCTAAATAGATCATATCTCTGGTCCCTGGACCACTTCATTTCTTATGAATCGTAGTTGCTGGTTTGTTTCCAAGCGCCTTGAGACCTGTTGGTGAGTTGGCGCTATAAAAGACCAAGTTAACAATAACAATAACAATTATACCTACAGGTACTCTCGTTCTTGAGGTAATAGATTTACTTTTTGGTACAGTTGTCCCCACTGAAATTCGGGACAAAATTCGACATACTGACCATGAAGTAGCATTGGGAGATAAATGGACTGACCTAGAGGCTATGGAAGAAGCAAGGGTAGGAGGGACTAAACCAGAAGCTGCCATCCTGACTTTTCCTGGTAAAATAATAACGGTTATTAACCCCTTCCACACTCATGACGAGCTGGGCTCGTCATGAGGTAGCCTCCTCGCACGCTCATGACGAGCCCAGCTCGTCATGAAACAATGGGAATCAACAAATCTCAGCACAGAAGGGGAATATGCTGAGCATCGATGTGGATAAAACACTTTTGCCGGAAACTGTCATTAACTGGGATAAAATAAATGCCTGTAGGCAGCGAAAAGATGAGAATATGGCTGACTTCTTTACCCGTTTTGAAACAGAATACAAGGGACATAGTGGTTTGGATCCCCGGACCCCAGGTTCTGGCCCAGTATTTGTCGATAAGTTTGTCAGCAACTTGCTTCCTGAGATCTCCGCCAGGCTTAAGAAAGTTGAAAGTACGTGGACTGCCCAAACTATGACTGGTATCTTGGCTTTGGCACAATATCACGAGAATAGGATGAATGAAGATAGAAACAAGGAAAGTAAGAAGGTTAGGAATCTTAAAACAAAGGCACTTCTTCAGCAGGCTTACCCTCCCTGAGGTCCCGATGCCTGCGGGAATTTCAGACCTCAACCCCAACGCCCTCCGAGGGTTTGCCAGTCTACCCCCTCCAGCCCTCAATGTACGGGAGCCCTCCAAACAGATCAGTGTGCTTATTGTAAGGGGTACGGCCATTGGATAGATGAGTGTCCTGTGTTAGCTGAAAACATCCGATCAGGGAACACTCGGCCTCGCGCTCCCAGGGAGGTGAGGCCGACTAGGGACCATGGCCCGCCCCATCCACAGGATAAAGAACACAGGCCTAGGGATGACGCTCCCATCCAGCAGCACCCGGCCAATAGGTTTGATGGGTACAAAGCAAAACGCACTTATTACAATGATTATTATGATGAAGTTGATGAGACATGGTCCTACCAAGCATAGGACAGCCAGGAAAGGGGTATTACCAGAGTGCAAATTCCAGTGGATCAAAGGGGCCCGTATGTTCAAATGTCAGTTGTGGGGAACAATCAGAATTTTCTTTTGGATACTTGGGCCAACAGGTCTTCTATTGCACATCTGTCAGTCCCAGAGGCACCAATTTCTGGCAATATGAATGTCTCCATGGGTTTTGCAGGAATACCTGTGACCAGCCTTGTCTCTGAACCCCTTCCTCTCGATATTGGCCCTGCACATGTTGACGCTCACTTGGTCCTTACTACAGGTTTCAGTGAAAACTTGTTAGGCATGGATTTACTGAAAGCTCTGTATGCGATCATATCATGTAGTGCCCAAGGTGTATCCCTAACAATTTCCCCCACCGCAGCTTCCTATATGTATCTATCAGGTCCCCTCCCACCAGAGTTGCAGTCTTTACCTTCGTCCCTCGGGGCATCATCAGACACTGATGTATGGTGTCTCAACATATCCCCTCATGTGGTACGCATCCAGCCAGGTGCACTTCTCCCCCGCCTCCGGCAGTATCGACTGCCCGCGGAAGGAGAAATGGCTCTTTTTTACAATAATATCTGAATTAATGGACAAGGGCGTAGTGAAGGAGACACGTGGCAATATCTGTAACAGTCCCATTATTCCCGTTCTTAAAAAGACCAATGGAGATGCTCTCTCCCCTAAGATTTGTGATTGACCTGAGAGACCTTACCAAAATAACAATCTCCCAATATCCTGTAGTCCCTGACATTTCAGCCCTCTTAACGATGGTCCCTTCTGACGCCACGCACTTTTCTGTCATAGACCTGAAGAATGCTTTTTTCAGCATTCCTATACATCCTGACAGCAGACATTTTTTTGGTTTCTACCTTGGTGGGCGGAGCTTTAGATTCTGCCGCGCCCCTCAAGGTTTCACCGAGAGCCCCAGCATCTATAGTCAAGCCCTAAAAAGTCAACTAGATTCCTTGGAACTCCCTGATCATTCCACACTATTACAATATGTAGATGACTTCCTCATTGCTGCAAATTCTGCCCCAGCATGTAAAGAAGCTACTCTCTGTTTGTTACGCCACCTTGCCCTTCATAATCACAAATTCTCTTTGAAAAAGCTTCAGTTTTGTCAAGAGAAGGTGACCTATTTAGGTCATCTCCTCTCGAAGGAGGGAAGGCAGCTCACCGCTGATCGTGTAGCCATTATAAATGCTATGACGGCCCCAGGAACACAAAAGCAGGTGCGAGCCTTCATAGGCCTAACCTCATACTATAGACAGTGGATTTCCAATTTTTCGGCCATGGTAAAACCTCTTCTTGCCCTCACCACTAAAGACATATCAGACAGTTCTTTTCCATGGACTAGAGAGCATGCACAGGCCTTCCAAGATTTAAAAAAGGCTCTGTGTACTGGGCCAGTCCTCAGTACTCCTGATTATAACAAACAATGTTTTCTTTTTGAACATGAGACAGCCGGCTGTGCATGCGCTGTCTTGACCAAGATGTTCGGAGGTCACCATCGGCCATGTGCCTTTTTTTCAGCCACCTTAGATCCTGTTGCAGGGATTCTCCCAGGATGCCTACGGGCGACCGCTGCGGCTGCCCTCATGGTCCGTTAGAGTGCGGGGATTGTCATGAACTCCCGCCTGACTCTGATAGTCCCCCATTCTGTAGATACCCTCCTTAATAACACCAAGACACAGTACCTCACTAGCGCACGACTCACAGGATATGAACTGACACTCTTTGCCAGCCACATTAATATCAAAAGATGCCCTGTACTAAACCCCGCCACATTACTTTGCCTGGATACTCAGGATGCCCGCTTCGACCCACATGACTGCATATTAAGGACAGAGGAGGAGACGAAGGGACGAGTTGACTTACAGGACACCCCGATAGCAGAACCAGAAGGAACACTGTATGTGGACGCATCATGTCTCAGAGGGTCAGATGGTAACACCTCAGCCGCCTACGCCCTCACGACATTAGGGCGAGTAGTAGAAACAGCTCAGATTCCGCAGTGCTCTGCTCAAGCAGCAGAATTAGTGGCCCTCACTAGAGCTTGTGAGTTAAGCAAAGGGATGATGGTAAATATTTATACTGATAGCCAATATTCCTTCGGGGTGGCCCACAACTTCAGGAGGTAATGGAAAGAAAGGAATTTCCTTACTTCCCATGGGACCAAGATTCAACAGGGCCCCCTAATTCACCGATTGTTAGACTCCCTAACACTCCCCAGAAAGGTGGCCATTATAAAATGTAAGGCCCATAAGAAAGTGACAGATGATGTTGGGAAAGGCAATGCCCTGGCTGACCAGACGGCCTGACAAACAGCTCTTAGGAAAAGGGAAGGAATGTATGTAGGAGGTACCGCTAGGTAGGTGGCAGACGAGGGCATGGTTGAAAACACAGTACGGAGTGTGATTGATATTCAGTCCCATACTACTCCTGAGGAACTACGGGTGTGGAAGGAGCAATTAGCAAAGGAGGGAATTGATGGTTGCTGGGTCCGTACGACTATGGAAAGACAATGGATGTTACCTGACAGTCACGTGCTACCAGTGGTTACGATGGCCCATGGTCCTGCTCGCATCAGTGCAAAAGGGATATGTAAACTGTTGGATCCTACATGGTACAACTCTAAGATACCAGCACATGCTGACAAACTGGTCAAAACATGTATGATTTGCCTAATGTATAACCCAGGAAAAGGCACAGTTATTCCTAAGGGAGGATTCTCTCCTCCTACCTTCCCTTTTGAAGTCCTCCAAATGGATTACATCCAGATGGACCGATGTAACAATTTGAAATATGTCCTAGTGGTGGTCTGTACCTTCAGCCGATGGGTGGAGGCCTACCCCGTCAAAGACTGCACCGCTATCACTACCGCCAAAGTGCTATTAAAAGAGTACCTCCCACGATTCGGTTTGCCACGCTTGGTCTGGAGTGACAACAGGACCCACTTTACGGCTCAAATTATGGAATATGTCTTTACAGCATTGGGTATAAAACAAAAATTTCATGCAGCTAACCACCCCCAGTCAGCAGGTCTAGTGGAGGTGTACAATGGCATCCTAAAAATGAAAATGGCCAAAATAGTAGCCGAACACACAAGATGATGGACGGAATATTGCACAATGACAAACCATTCACCCCCAGTCACAGATCTGGGTTTAATCCATCGTTATTTTGCTCAACAAGCCACCCCAGTTCAGACATGGCCATATGCAAATCAGTCTTGACCCTGTGCCTCATGGGAACAGTCCAGCCTGAACTGCCAAGCCATGTCTTTCCTGGACTGGAATCAAGCATCCTAGGACCCGTTTCTGGCTATCAGCCGTCTTCAGCCAGGATAGCTTGACTCCAGTGGTTAGTGAGCATGGGACTCATGTCTGGGCATACCCTTCCCACATAGGGTGAACAGCAAAACACACAAGATGATGGACGGAATGTTGCACAATGACAAAACATTTACCCCCAGTCACAGATCTGGGTTTAATCCATCGTTATTTTGCTCACCAAGCCACCCCAGTTCAGACATGGCCATATGCAAATCAGTCTAGACCCTGTGCCTCATGGGAACAGTCCAGCTCGAACTGCCAAGCCAAGTCTTTCCTGGACCGGAATCAAGCATCCTAGGACCGGTTACTGGCTATCAGCCATCTTCAGCCAGGATAGCTTGACTCCAGTGGCTTAGTGAGCACGGGACCCACGTCTGGGCATACCCTTCCCACATAGGGTGAGCAGCAAAACACACAAGATGCTGGACGGAATTTTGCACAATGACAAAACATTCACCCCCAGTCACAGATCTGGGTTTAATCCATCGTTATTTTGCTCACCAAGCCACCCCAGTTCAGACATGGCCATATGCAAATCAGTCTTGCCCCTGTGCCTCATGGGAACAGTCCAGCCCGAACTGCCAAGCCATGTCTTTCCTGGACTGGAATCAAGCATCCTAGGACCGGTTTCTGGCTATCAGCCGTCTTCAGCCAGGATAGCTTGACTCCAGTGGCTTACTGAGCATGGGACCCACGTCTGGGCATACCCTTCCCACATAGGGTGAACAGCAAAACACACAAGATGATGGACGGAATGTTGCACAATGACAAAACATTCACCCCCAGTCACAGATCTGGGTTTAATCCATCGTTATTTTGCTCACCAAGCCACCCCAGTTCAGACATGGGCATATGCAAATCAGTCTTGACCCTGTGCCTCATAGGAACAGTCCAGCCCGAACTGCCGAAACAGGTCTCACTTGGGTTGATGCTCTGCCCTTAGCCCTACTGTCCACAAGTGCAATGGGCCACACCAGGATAGGGCTATCCCCCCATGAAATTGGGTTCGGGAGGCCTGCCAATGTATGGGGTGTCCCGCGGACTAATACCCTGTATTAACTGATTATCTGTACAGTCTGACTAATACCTTTCGTACTCTTTATCACCAGGTGCATGAGGCCATACCTGACAAAAGCGAGGGCCCAGGACATGTCATCCAACCTGGGGATTGGGTCTTGGTGAAAAATTTTCAACGGACTAAGAGCCTCGAGCCCCGCTGGATACATCCCCGTCAGGTGTTACTGGCCACCCCCCACCGCAGTGAAAGTAGAAGGTCGGAAGAATCGGGTACATTTGTCCCACTGCAGGAGTGTGTGTCTGCCCCTCCCCTATGATCAGTGGGTGAGGGAAGGACAAGGAGACTCAGAAACAGAGACAGTCCCGATGTTTGTACCATTCAGCGATGCTAGACTGCATTTTACATCCACGGAAGCAGAGAGTGACAGTATACTGAACCCTCCCTTAACTCTGCTCAACACCAAGAACAATTGTTTCCTGACCATACTGTCCCTACTTTCGACCGATACAACTTGCGCCCCCAAGGGAAGGCTTGCCCTTGACTTTGCCAAGTGCCTATAGGCTGTAGGGCTGTGATCTTCCCCGGCTGAGAGTAGTGCTGGTGTGTCAGACTAAGGTACGCCATAGGGCCCTTGGAAACTGCGCCCAGTGAAGCAACCACCAATCACAGACAGCCACTAGAGGTCCCTGACTTAGCACAATGGCAGCTGTCCAAAACACCCGAATCCAGAAACAAGCTGTCAGTCTCCGACATAGTAAATGCTTCATGGCCACCGTGGTGATGCTGTTTGTCTCCCTCATCCTGTCTATCCTTGGTTGGCTGTTGCTAATCTACCATCCTGTTGCCTCACCAGCTCCTATCCCGACTCCTGCAGAACACCAGTATTTCACGCTACCAGCCCACGTATTCCCCGCCGTGCAGAATTATTCAATAACACCTTCATCCAAATGTTGCATCATCACCAGCTGATCATGAACACTTCCAACTGCTGGGTTTGTGGACTTATGCCGCATTCCATGATACACCCTGTCCCATTCTTTCCCTACCCCTTCTCCATCTTTGGGTCTTGTCTTTCATGGTGGATGTTGATACAGGAGGCCTACACTGTCAATGGTACTGCCAATTCTGCCCTTGGAACATTTCGGGATGACTTCTGGCGGAACAGATCTGGCCATGTCAATGCTCCCTTTTGCCCGACCAGCTCATCCACAACGCTTCTATCGCCAGATGAACTCGGTGAGATGGTAGTATTCAACTCAACTAATCGACGAACATTTTCCAGATTCCGCACAAGAAAGGTACTGCTTGATGTACGAGACACTGTGAACGTCCTAAATGTGCAAGGCCGTGTCTGCATTCATGACCTAGGGACTAAGAAAGTTGGTACCAGTACGTGTGATATCACAAAAGCTGTAAACTCCACATCTCCTACGAAGCTGGTGACATCCCCCAACACCTATTTCATCTGTGGCACTGCCGCCTACACTTGGCTCCCCCGTAACTGGTCTGGTACCAGCTATCTGGCCTTCCTCCTTCGACCAACGTATTATACCCATGGAGGTTATCACCTGTCAATGAAGGGCGCTCTGCGCCGCTGACGTAGGGGCGTCATATCAGCCGAGGATATAGCAGGACAGGAAACTGGGGACTTCTTTAAAGGTTTCCTTCCTTTCTGGGGCCCCATGGCCAACAGTCGAGCTGTATGAGGACTGACCAGGGTCCTTGAACCCACCATCACAGTAACAGCTGGTGCCCTCTCCAACATCACTGCAGAGCTGCAGGCGGACCTCCTCATAACGCTCCAGAACAGAATGGTCCTAGATGTCATCCTTGCTGATCGTGGTGGTGTGTGTAAATTGATCGGCTCCAGCTGCTGGTGTACATCACAGACAACGCACCTACAGTGTACGAAGCCATCCAACGTCTGCATCGCCTTTCTTCCGAAATTCATCTGGATGAAGGGAACTGGTCCCTCACAGGCTGGATCTGGGGCATTCCTTTCACAGTGGGGGTGGAGGATCCTCATCTTCCTTGCCTTTGAGAGTAACTTTCCTGGTATTTTGCTGTTTGTGCTTTCAGTGTCTGCCAGTGCTCTGTACAATGTGTGTCCAGGCCGTCAAGCCTCCACCCTCTAACATTCACAACACCAATATGATGATGATGCTCCAACAAGAAACCGATGGCCTAATGAACATTGACATTTCTTAAAGTATTTGCCACTCAATGGCAAAAGGAGGGTCTGAGGAAAAGTGTTCTTCTGATCGGCATCCTTTGTACCGAGACTTCATGGCTTTTTCATTGCCATCTTGTGTCAAACACTTCCACATGACCCACCTGGTCGTTTCTGCTGATGCCTGAGGAAAATCTAACTAACACGACAACAGCCATCTTGCAGCCTGCATTTCTGCCCAGGAACTGTCACACACCCACCCCCCTCTGTTCTTGCAGTTCAACAGAAAGCCATAAGACACTCACCCCATGTGTTAATGATTTGTTTTCCATCTCTTGCTCCCAGCCTGGTAAACATCCTTGATACCGTGATCAGGTTATCTGGACAATGGTCTGACTGCTGGGCCTTGATCAGGGTGATTATACAATGACCTGAAAGACCGGGCTTTGATCAAGGTCATTAAACAATGACCTGAAAGACTGAGCCTTTGCCCAAGCCGAGTGAACAATGATTTGTGTACCAAGCCTTGACCAGGTCACCATCTACAAACATCGTCTGGATCTGGTTATCAACTGCAAACACTGCGCTGATTGAACAATGAACTAACAGCCAAAAGACTGAGATGAAAAAGTATAAAAGGCTTGTAAGCTGCGGAGTAAAGCAGCAGCCTCCTCTGTCTTGTTTCTGACGAGCTTGGGACACTGTTCCATAGCCCGGGCTATTTGAATAAATCTGGGTTCCTCCTGCAGACGAAGGCTCCTGTGTCTCCTTTTACTATGTATGAAGGGTATAGAAGGCTTGGGCGGTACCCCCGCCGCCGTGACCCAGTAAGTGGTTAAATCCGGTTCTATAAGAACTTTGCAAGGGTGCCCACCACAGCATCGTGGCCACCTGAGAGGTGGGGGCAGTATATAGCGGCTTTGCTTTCAGGCGAATTATAGGCCACCAATCAAGCAGCGAATACTGCAGTAGCAAACCACTTATGTGGATGTAAAGAAAAGTATCCTAGAACACCCGGGATGTTACCTTAAATACTAAGGAGCCAATTTTGGAAGGAGAAATGGACAGCAGGGGACAACAAAAGATCCCTGTATTACAGCATCAGAGATTTGGAGGATAGGTGGCTCCAACCCTCTGCTGCAGTGGTGGATGCCGTAACTGAGAAGATATCCTTGGAGAAATACCATGATGCCCTACACGCCAACACCCACTCCTGAGTGATCAGCACCCTAATCTGTCAGTGACCTCAGTGGTGGAGCGAGCCTGCCCATATCGCCACTCCCCAAAGTTCTTAACTCATCCACCAGACATCTTTTGTTCCACCAAAAGGGCACAAATGGGGAGGGGGAACCCCAGATGCACATACCTCCTAGATATCCTCCCAGAATGCAAACAGGGATAGTCTGCCCAGCTACAGTGTCAACAGCATTTTTAGTGTGCAGCATGGAGGCACATAGCAATGTCCCAAACAGGCCACAACCAGCATACCCATGTGTGGTATACAAGTGGAAAGATTCTAGCTTCAGGGACCAAGTCATGGGGTTGTAAGAAAAAGATCTACCTTAAAAGTGGGCTCCTTTTGCCTTCTTAGACATGGTTTGCCACTGATCAGTGGTTAGTCGAAACCTGGTCCCAACCACCCTAATGGGAGATGGGGAATACAAAGAGGTTATGTGTGTACATGGGGGCAAGAACACCTTTCTAGTGGCAGAGGTACTGCTTGAGAGAGAAGGGGATCCACAGGCCTAGAAAGTGGGTATTATTCCCTCCCTACCAGAGAAGGTGTTCCTTGGTACTGATTTACCCACGTTTGGAGAATACAGGCCTAAAGCTCCCAGGGACTGTTGTGGGTTGGCTCAGGGAGGCACCCTTCTGTGGGACTGACATAGAATCAACTCTGTTGAAGGAGGTGAAAACCGGAGGGGAGAAAAAAGGAAACAGATATACTATTGTCAGATCTCACACCCTTCAACTGCCTGTATCCTTTTGTCCTTAGAGGGAAAGCAGACTTTCCTCATACCTTCCGACCGCCCTGAAGGACAATAGTACTCTGATGCAGGCCTGGGAGCTCGTCAAAGAGGAGGAACCTGATGAGGTAGGACCATTCTTTAGAATAAAAATGGCCTGCTGTACAGAGTTAAGAGGGGGGTGAGTGCCATACTGAATAACTTTTAGCACCTATAGCTTTCCATGATCAGGTATTACATCTAGCCCACAATCAGACCAGGAATGGACATTATGAACAGGAAAATACATTGATGTACATGCTAGAAAGATTTTAACAATTTCCTGAAGCACAAGCCAATTCATATATGGGTTAGCAGTTCAACAGTATGAAATAAATTCCAAGTTGTTATGCTTGTCTTTGTTCTTTATTTCTTTCACTTGATCCCATTCTTCCACTCCCTTATGCCAACGCGTTTCGTCGTCACTGGGTGTGTACCCACGACTTCCTCAGGGCTGGAAGTAATACATACAATCACCATATTGTAAACATCTTTACAATGTCATCAGTCACCCAAATGAAACTAAGCACCCACTATGTGCATAAGGGGACTACTCAAACCAGTGCAGCAACACATTATTATAGTACATAAATCTATATTTATCACATTTTCATACAGTTAGGCACCTTCATGGCTATATATCTTTGGATCTTCTGATCGTCCTAGTGAAAGAGTGAGGTGTATTCAACAGGTCAGTGCACCATTTATATTTAAATAAAAACCTCCCATGAAAATATTGATACGTGCAAATCATGAAAAGAGATTGCACTTGTATCTTATGTATCTTTGTGACGCCCAATACCTGCTATTTAGTATCAATATTTTCACGGGAGGTTTTTATTTAAATATAAATGGTGCACTGACCTGTTGATATACACCTCACCTGGAGAGTACAGTAGTAGTTTACAAACCTTGGGTTACCTTAGCAGAGTTACTTTATTATATGTACATCATTCTCAAATATTCATTTTCGGTAAAGGTTTTATTTAGTTCACATTTGTGGTACCAAAAATATGAACATTAAGTGATTGGCTTTAAATATAGGGTAGGCATTACATACAAATGTGATAACTTATTGTGTTTTATGTGAAAGGACAAATTTTAGGTTCGTATTTTCTTGCAGGTTTCATATTAAACATTTAAATATTGAGCTGATCTGACTGCACCCACCATGCTGCTGGGTGATTCAAACAGAAGTGAGAGGTACAGGCGGGACTATTTGAAACTAAACTAGGTTGAGTGCGGCGGACAGGTTCTACAGGACAGGTTTTAATGCATTGCAGGCTATGAGGCCTCGGGACCGGACGCCAAGGAGTGCTTTGTGCTGTGCAGTTGCTCCTTTGCTGCGTAAAGTGCCCTCACAGTGTCTGCTGCTATGCAATCTGTGCTTATTGCTGTCAGGGGTTAGTCACAGATTCTGACATCCTAGGGAGTCTTCCCTCCTTGTGACTAGTGCAGCGATCAGTTTTAAATGTGCAGTGGCTACCAGAGGAAAGCAGTGAGCAGAGCTGAGTTCTGTAACAGACAGCTCAGGAATGACGCTCTATGTATAAATAATGGATCATTTTACAGACCTCAGACTGTCCGTGGCAGAGAGCCATGATGAGTTTCTCCGGGAAGCAGCACGGGCTGCGGCTGGTTGTGGCATCATGCGGAGAGGCTGGGCTGCCCGCATGTTAAGTTGTCTCTGCCTTGATTGGGTAAATCATGGGACACACCGTTGCAGTTTGAGACGCCAGGTGATGCCGGGGTGACTGTAACCAGCAGCGCAGGTGAGCCAGCCCTCAGGACCCACCTGGCAGGAATTATCATGACTGAAAACTTCTCAAGACATTCACAACACGGGAGGCAGCAGGCAGTGCACAGCGTGTGTGCAGCAGTTTGATGAATACGGAGGGTATGAATGGCAGAGATGAGGGGAAGCCCCCTCAGGCTTTTAAGGGGCAGTGCGCTCGACCTCACTAATGAGACAAGAACAAGCATTGGCCCGCGCGGCCATGAAAAAAAAAAAAACAAGCATTGGCCGCGCGACCCGGCGGGGAGTTGTGAATCTAAACGGCAGCTGTGCACGATGGCCGCGGTGCACGTCACGCGCACGCTTGTGTGCGCGATAGTAAGCTGGCCGCCGGGAAAGTGGCACTTTTCAAAGAAGCAACTAAATGTCTCGGCCAGACCAGCGCATGCGCTGGATCAGGCCGAGACCTAAAAATGGGAAGAAACCCCTCTTGGTCAATGGACCCCATGGTACCCATAGGATAAATCTCCTTGAACAACCTCATAGACATCCGCATTCAACCATTACCAGAGACCAAACCAACGAGCAATAACATTGTGGAATTCCTAAACACAGAAGAAAGTCCCAACAAGATCCTCTCATGAGGAAATACCCTACCCCCTCTCGGGGAATCCATGATGCACTACATTAGTGTCCCATAATGTTATCACTGATTAGTCCAGGGTGGTTAAGTTAAAGCCCTACTTCATCCCAGTGGCTCAGAGGCTGGCGGTGGAACAGGAGTTGGAAGTATTCTGAAAAGCAGACATAATAGAGCCGTCCCAATGTGTCTGGTGTTCCCCCATGCTGTTAGCACTAAAAGGAGATGAAAGTCTATGATTCTGCATTGTTTCTTGCCAGCTGAACTCCATGTCCCGGTCCGATATATATCCCATGCAAGGGATGGATGAGATGATAGAGGGGCTGGGCAAGGGTCATGTCCAGGATCGACCTAACGAAGTGCTATTTGTCGTGTCGTCCGCCTGACCTTGTCTGCGTACACGGCAGGCAGAAGTGGATGGGGAGGGTCGAGGGAAAAAGGAAGTACAGTTCGGGGTAGTAGAAGGAAGAATAAGGTCACGTAAAACCCCAGCTCCGGGCATGAGTCTTCTTGGGGGGGCCTGAGACAGAACACTAGCGACGAGGGTGGGATGTGCTAACCCACCGCTTTGCCCCTCGCTGGGACTGCAGCGCGTGAGAGCCGAAAGAGCACGAAAAGACACGATCGCGCTGAAAGCTGTGAGCCACAGGGGTGCCAGCAGCAGAAATCAGCAGCGCACAAAGGGTGAGTCTGAGCAGCGACTACCCTTGCTGGAACAACTGCCAGAAAATAAAAGCAGACATTGGGCAGAGGAAGACCTGTGTCCCCATCGGCAGCCATTTGGAAGTCAGGCACTGTGCATAGGACTTCATCAGCTTCTACCACGGCGGCCATTTTGAGGTCGGGCAAGTGCAAGAAACCTCATAGAAACTTGAAAATTCCTAGAAATAAGGCATTGCAAGGCCAATTGAGCCTATATCTGCACTCAAGATGCCTGGTGAACCTGATACTTCACGCGCATAAGCCACGGGGTCTACCCTGCATGTCCCGCAACCACACCCGATGATGATGGGAGTGTCATACCTACGCCCGCCAGAGCCCCTAAAAATAACGTCTGGAAACAGCACGGGCTGAAATGGAAGAGCTGGGCAGAAGATTTTGAGGACCTTATGACAGGGTCCCAGGTGCAAAACTCCAATCAAAAGCTCATAGCGCTGCGAAATCTGATAGGAAAGGACATTGCGCAGATTATCAAAGAATTACCCGCCGCCACTGCCATTTCATATGAGGATGTGAAAGGAGCCCTGGATCGGAAGTTCCTCCACAAATGAAACCTAGACTACGAGCGGTACACGTTCAACCTTGCTTCCCAAGAAAAGGACGAACCAATGTGCGACTTCATCACTCGCATTCGGCGCCTAGCCCGGTACTGCGAGTTTGATGCATTTAACACTGAAGATGCCCTACGACTGCGCATTATTGAGGGATGCCAATCGGAATCACTGCGCCGCAGACTGCTGAAGAAACATTACACGCTAGAAGAAATCTAAGAGTCCACGCGCATCAACGATCAAGCCGAAGACCATGCTAAGAAAATGGAAGCCAGCAAGTCTGAGAAAAAAGAAAAAGCCTTTCGAATGCAATCACACATGGACTCGAAGCGCTATCCTGACCGCCGCAAATCAGAAAGACCGACGCAGAAAACCCGAGCGACTTCATCACGCCATGGAGCCCGAAGTTATCACACAAATAGGCCCGCCTCAAAATATTACAGATGCGGTCAAGACTACCCACACTCGGGACAATGTCCTACCATAGGACAACAGTGCCACCGATGTGGGAGAGAAAATCACTTCGAAGCAACCTGCCAAATGCGTCGGTCGGAAACAAAGACAGCCAAGTCAAGTCCAGGAACCCGCCACCATGCCAGAGCAGTAAGAGGGAGGGAAAGTCGCTCCTCTAGCTCGTCAAGGTCAAGCACTCACTCAACTGTTTCACGTAAATCTCGGAGGTCAACATCCCGGGAATCGTCCTCTCCCACGCCTGTGTCACAAGACAGTGACGAATATGTATACATGGTGTCGGATCCCGACAGACTAAAAAAATACCCACGGCTGAACATTCAAATAGGAAGTCACCCGGACAAATTTGTTTTAGACTCAGGGGCATCCTTGAACTACATTTGTGCCATGGAATACAACAACATGAAGCCTCAGCCAAACCTAGAACCAGCCGCTGTTCCAGTTTACATGTGGATGTCCAGGAAGCCTCTACCCTGCCTAGGACAATTCCGCACGACTCAAACCTACAAAGACCGACAGATCCAAGCACATATCCATGTGATTGAAGGTCCCGATGCAGCGGATTGCCTCCTCAGTCTGCAGACAGCAGAGCGCCTCAAACTTGTCGAGCTTTTGTACACCGTGGATGATTCCCCGGATATCGTCAACAAATTCCCAAACCTATTCATAAACCTAGAAAAGCCGAAAACCCAGCAGACTACATGTCAAGGCATCCGCAATCCCACACGCGTGAACGATGCTCGGTAGCGGAGGAGAACATTCACTTTGTCATTGACAGTGCACGTCCTCCAGCTGTGCTCCTGGAAGCCATTCAAGCAGCCTCGGCCCAAAATCCTACTGTTCAGGCCATCATAGGTCGAATACGTGCCAACTCCTGGAGACACCTGGACACCAGTCACCATGATGCGTCTGCGGATGCTCAAGAACTGATGGCATTTAAGCATGTTCAGGCAGAACTATCAATCAGCACGGATGATCTACTGTTAAGAGGAGGGAGGATAGTCATTCCTCAATGGGTTGGCCAAGGGATCATCAATCTCGCTCATGAAGGGCACAGAGGAGTCGTAGCCATAAAGAAAGCACTCCGAGAACGTGTCTGGTTCCCATCCCTCGATCACATGGTGGAAGCCACACTCAAAGATTGTGCCTCATGTCAGCTCGTTGGTCGAGAGGAACCACCGGCCCCTTTGCAGATGTCTGAACTACCCGATGGGGTATGGCAACAAGTAGCCATTGATTTCTTCGGGCCATTAAAATCAGGCAAGTACATCCTCGTCATCATGATGAATACTCCCGTTTCCCTATAGCGCAGCAAGTGTCCTCCATGAAAGCGTCGGCTGTCATTCCCGTCATCGACGAGGCATTCGCGGCATGGGGAATACCTATTGGAGTAAAGACAGACAACGGACCACCGTTCAACAGCCACGAATTTGCTGAATTTGCTAAACAACTTAAACATCGGAAAATCACTCCCCTATGGCCCCAAGCCAACGGCATGGTCGAGCGATTCATGGGAACTCTTAAGAAGACAGTTCAGCAAGCGGAACTCGCTCACAGTGACATTCAGCAAGCACTGAACGAAGTGCTGCGAGTGTACAGGACCACGCCACACAGCACCACAAATCAATGCCCTGCCACCCTGATGCTCAGGCGAATTACTCGCACGCGACTGCCGACATCAAACACCCGTCACGCAACCCCGAATTGTGACCACCGATCATGACACCCTGGTAAAGCTAGACCAGGCAACGAAAGCAAAGATGAAAGACTACACCGATCAGCGCAGGCATGCGCGACAGAAGGACATTCATGTAGGGGACTGGGTGCTGGTGAAGCAAGACCGCAAGACCAAGGCAGACAGCCAATACCACGCCCACCCAATGCGAGTCTCCAGTCAAAAGGGGACTATGATCACAGCCGAGTCGGAAGGAAGAAGGATAACTCGAAACATATCCCATTTCAAGAGATATCACTCCTCAGCTCATGTTCATTCTGAAGACAGTGAGTACAGCACGGACTCGTCAAGCCACTAAGAAAACAGTGATGGAGCACATCCTAAGTCAGTGAGCGAAGAAGACACACGAGACTGTCCTACTCCTGATCAAGCACGAAGCCGTCGCCGAAGAAGAATGATTAAACGACCCGTTTGACTCATTGAAGAACTCTGAGAGACAGTAAGCATTATTGAATAAAGGGGGAGGTGTTGTGTCGTCTGCCTGACCTTGTCTGCATACAGGGCAGGCGGAAGCGGATGGGGAGGGTCGAGGGAAAAAGGAAGTTCAGTTCGGGGTAGTAGAAGGAAGAATAAGGTCACGTAAAACCCCAGCTCCGGGCATGAGTCTTCTTGGGAGGGCCTGAGACAGAACATTATTGTTACATACCCCTAGCCCCATAGGCCTGGTAGATGACAGCGTCATGTCTGTATCACCTTACGGAGCTGCCCTTCGGCTTCCATTGTGCACCTGCAACATTCCAACTATTCTACTGTGAGTACAGTAGGAGTATGCTGCTGGATACTTGAATGACATTGTTGGGACAGGTGTTGAACACATTACATCAAGCAGGACTCTTATTGAACCCAATCAAAACCACGTTCACCACAGACCATATTGAATGCTTGGGGTACATCATCCATTCAGGTGTCATCCATCCACACATAAGCAAAGTTGAGGCCTTACAAGAGATCCCACAACCTATGGCAAAGAGGGAGATAAGCTCCTTCCTGTGGCTTATGGGTATTATCGCAGATTCCTCTCACTGTTCCCCAACGTCACAAGCCCCCTCACTGACCTATTGTTCCACAAATACCCTACAAAACATATGTCGTGGACAAACGTTCACGAACAAAGCTATTAATGGCTTAAAGATGTGTTGTGTATCGCTACCCATCTTATTTCCCCTGACTTTCAAAGGTCTTTTGTATTGCAGACTGTTACCTCTGGTCGAGAAATTGAGGCCATTATCTCCTAACCTGATCATCAAGGAGGTTTCTGTACTATATTTTTTGAGTCACAAACTTTTCAGAGTACTACACTATTCCACCATAGAAAAGGAGTGCCTTGCCATCAAGTTGGCTTTGGAAGCACTATTATCTCCTGGGCATACCTTTATCCTATTGACTGATTATGCCCAGCTCACTTCGATGGCTCGACAAAAAGACACAAATCATAAGAAACTGACTCCTGAGGCGGAAGCCGGGAGAAAACGCTCGTTTTAAAAATATTTGTATTTACTGCATAAATTGTTTTTACCTGTTGCGCACTGCTCCATGGGCACTCCCCCCGGAGACCTGCTGGATATCCCCGCGCAGCTCGTGATAATGCTGCCGCGGGTTGGAACACAAACTGCAGCCATTAGCCTCGCAAGCCCACAGGCCACGCACACTGCCGGGAGTCCACGCTCCTCCCGCCCCTACAAAATATGTGCATTTTTCGGACGCGCAGCGGACGCGCCGCCAGCGCGCCGAAGCGCGCTAAAGGCAAGCCCGTCTGCGCCCGTCCGCGGCTGGCCGGGGATAGGGGCCACCCCCCCTAACAACTTCTCCTACACTCACGAGAACAAATAGGCAATACAGCATTGACACCCTCTATCAGTTAAGGCACACCGATAAAACCAAGTGCGGCCAAATATTCCATCCCTTGGAAATCCCCCATCAGTGCCCTCATTGCAAGACAAAGCTCTCCAGCCCTCTGCAGAAGGATGAGCTGCAGGAATACCACATGCTGCTGCTAAACTGCAGATCCCTCCCCAAACACAGTCTGGAGATTTCAATGCTGCTGGATGAGCTCATGCCAGACAGAGTCTTCTTGACCGAAACATGGCTCACCCAGGATTCTGAACCCGACCTAGTCCAAGCACTCACACCAGGCTACCAAATTGCCCGCCTGGACCGCGCCCAGGGAAAAGGCGGGGGGCTAGCCATCATCTATAAAGACGCTTACACTTGCCGGTGTACTTCAGAGCCCATCGCAGACTGTGAAAGTTTGCACTTTGCCATTAAATTCTCCCCCAACAAAAGTTTCACAGGCATTTTCATCTACAGCCCCCCTGAGCGCTTAAACAGTTCCCCGCCGCACTACCTTATGCCGTGGCCGAACTAACCACCTCATCGGCGAATTTCACAGTATTAGGCGACCTTAACATACACTTCGACAACACACAGGATAATGTCGCCAACGAACTAATAGCTAGTCTAGCGGCAATCGAACTAGAACAACTCGTTCCCTCCCACACCCATATAAAAGGCCACTTACTAGATCCCGTGTTCAGCAACTGCCCCGAACTAGCAGTTGGTACCCTTACTCGCCTCCCATGGACTGATCACTTCCTCAACCCACTCACCTGGACCACACGCAAGTGCGCTCCATCCCCTCACTTCCCCCTTAGATCGAGGAACTGGTCCAAACTCTGTCTGAAAAAATGGGATAGCGATCTCAACACAACCAAACCTGTACTCAACGGTGACCCCTCAAAAGGCAACATCGAGTACAACAGCTGGATCACGAGCTCGCTAGACTCCATACTACCCCTTGGCACCACCAGATCAAAAAGACACCATAGAACAGCACGCTGGTACTCGGAAGAGCTCTGAGGAAAAAAACGTACCTGTAAGAGGGTAGAAAGGAAGTGGCGTCTAAACTACATGGCCACGGATAAAATTACATACAGAGAGGCCATTAGAGCCTATAAGTCAGCAGTAAAACTGACTCAATCAGCCTACTATGAGGGTAAAATAATGGCAGCCAAGTGCAAGCCCAAAGAAATGTACCGAACGGTAAAAGGTCTCACTACGCTTCCCCCCCCTCAACCGTTAACCCCGTGGAACCCCCACGTTGTGACGATCTAGCTGAGTTCTTTTTTCTCAAGATAAATAACATCTACACATCCTTTCTGAACACTGGAGCAGAACCTTCCTCCAAAAGCTCTTCCTCCGCAATAGAAACAGAGGTATCTCTCCATAACACCCTAGCCTACCTCCCACAACCAGATTCAGTAACACTAGACTCGCTAATGCACCAAATAAAATCCGGCTCACCCTATGATCCTGCGCAACCAAACACACTGATCTCGGTTGGACAGGTAATTCTCCCCATATTACTGGAACTGCTGAACTCTTTGATAACAACTAGCACAGTCCCACTAACATGGAAACATGCCAGGGTACGTGCACTCCTAAAAAAACCTAATCTCGACCCTCGCAACCTCAATAACTATCGACCCATCTCACTACTCCCTTGGGCAAGCAAACTCCTCGAAAAGCATATTAATACTTGTCTAACTAAGTTTTTCGAGAGCAACCATCTGCTGGACACCACCCAGACTGGCTTCCGGCCTAAGCATGGTACGGAGACGGCCCTGGTAGCGGTTACAGAGGAGGCAAGGCGGATCTTAGATCAAGGAGGAGCAGTGGCAGTGATCCTCCTTTATCTGAGCGCCGCATTTGACACGGTGAACCATCAAATCCTCCTCTACCATCTACTAAGTCTGGGAATATCAGGAGAAGCCCTAGCTTGGCTTAAATCCTTTTTAAAAGACCGTACCTTCAGTGTCTTTGAAGGAGCCTCAGTCTACTCAAGCAAGCCTCTGGGGTGTGGGGTGCCACAAGGCTCCTCACTTAGCCCCACGCTTTTCAATGCATACATGAGACCACTGGCAGAGATTGTTCGTCCGCATGGCATCACGATCGTTACCTATGCGGACGACACTCAGCTAGTGGTCTCCCTTGCACATAAGGACAGCCAGCAATCACAGACCAACCTGATTCCCTGTCTGGAGCAGGTAAAGAGCTGGATGACAAGCTCATGCCTAAAGCTTAACGGGGAGAAGACCGAGCTGATGCTCCTCGGCCCGCTGGCTCCCTCCACCTTAGAGCTTCTGTGGCCCCCTAGCCTAGGCGATCCTCCTGCACCCAAAGACAACATAAAGAGTCTTGGAGTATGGCTAGACAAATCCCTGACATGTAACACGCAAGTCACCAAAGTGTCAGCAACCTGCTTTGGTCTGATTAGGCAGCTGAAAAAAATCCTACCACTCCTCCCTTTCGAGGCAAAACAGGTAGTTATCCAGGGCCTAATCCAGTCTCGTATAGACTATAGCAACGCCCTGTATTTGGGGTCCCCAGAATACTGCCTAAACAAACTTCAGCGGATCCAGAACTGCGCTGCACGCACCCTCCTCGGAATTCCCCGTAGAAACTCTATAGGGCCTGGTCTGAAATCTTTGCACTGGCTCCCTGTTAGGGAGAGGATCAAATTCAAGGCCATGTGCATCACCCACCAAGCCTTCTGGAAATCGGGGCCGGCGATCAATCACTCTTTGATCACCCCCTACCATCCCAAAAAAGAACTCCGCTCATCGAAAGCCTTTCTAACTGTTGTCCCACAGATACGAAGAGCCAGATCAGGAGGTCGCTGCTTTTCCTATAACGCATCCAAGTTATGGAACTCTCTCCCCCTCCATCTAAGATCCAACCCCAACCTGCTCACCTTTCGTAAACAATTGAAAACTTTCCTCTTCAACCAAAAAAATATCTAAATAAAATCACCCCACCGGCGATCCACCCCAGCAGAAGTTTCCTCTACCTACCAGCGCCTGGACGCCTCAGGGCAACTGTTTGCGCTTTATAAAACTCCCTTTCTTTTCATTTCATTCATTTCATTTCATAAGATACTGCGGTTGTTCCTGGCGCTGCAACCTTTCTCATTTCAGGCACTGCATGTGTCCAGGAAGCAGCAGGGTAACGTGGACTTCCTGTCCTGCTACCTTGTCTCTGGATGACTCCTAAGTCAATTTCTGGATGGGGTGCAGTGTAGTCGGGAAGCAGATCTAGCCGGGGATCCCAATATGGCTAACAACGCCAACCCGGAAGTATAGAGCTGAAGCATTCTAGTCGCTCTCCACAATGTCCGAGAGTTGCTCAAGCCACCTGAGGCTAAAAGCAAGTAAGAGCTGGAAGGATGGAGGAGAGGAGAAGGAATCAAAACATATGGATTGCCCAGCTGTAGAGGGGACGACACCGGAGGATTACGCTGGACCAGCTGGAGGGTTAAGGCGCCCACCGTGGTGCAAAACGAGGATGCCGAGCTGATTGCTGGAGGTGAGGATGCCGAGCTAACTGCAGTAGAGGAGGACACGCTCATTGGAGACTACACTGTCCTAGAGGCGATCAAACCCATCAGCCAGAGAAAAGATGCAGACACTGTGGTTCCCGACGTCATGACCCCAGAATGCTGTGGCCTCAGGCAAGTACTGTTGCTGCGATTTGTGTCACTATGGAGGTGGTGGTTAGGGTTGCAGCAGCCGGTTTAAGGGCACCCAGTGTGAAAAGGGTATGGAGTCGAGGAGAGCATACATTTACGCACAAGAACGGTGGCGGACACTAGTGGGCGTCAAATGGGTTCCCCCGAGGCTCAACCCTACAACCTTTATTAAAGTCTTGGGGAGGAAGAACGGTGTAATAAAGGAAGGAAGACTAAGAGGAAAAAGGGAGTGGAACGCTGTGATGCCACAGTGAAGGCCCTGGGAAGGAGAAAAACACTATATAGCCAGAGAGACTTATCTGGGTATACTTTTAAAGGTAATAGCTAGTAAAAAAAAAAAGGCCTGATGTCCATACCCTCATTGGCATATTTTTCCTGTTAAGCCTACACACAGTTTTGAGTGTGAACAGTGCATGTGGTCCACAGAGTATGTGGCATGTTGCTAATCCCATCCTGACAGGTAGGGTGTAGAACTGGAGGATTGGACTTGAAGTGA
This sequence comes from Lissotriton helveticus, assembly GCF_964261635.1. NCBI lineage: Eukaryota > Metazoa > Chordata > Amphibia > Caudata > Salamandridae > Lissotriton > Lissotriton helveticus. The sequence continues at coordinate 1,108,325,652 of NC_136068.1, forward strand.
ATAATAGAACTGGGATTGTGTTCCATAATGTGCAAGGGGCGTGGTTGGGCTGATTTAAGGGATGTTTGGTAGGTACTAGGATAGTCTTGTATCAGCGGTGTTGGCATCCTCTGTGACTATACATTTTCCATTTCCATGTGGTGCACTAATAGAAGGGAGACTGACTTTGGACATCAATAGCAAGATTTTGTGAAGCAAGTTATGTAGCAATATCATTGTAGTACGAAAACATTGTGTAGGAAAGAGAACTGATTTTGGAAAGGAGTTTAGAAGGAGGAATACAATTGATTAGACAGACAGTTATATGTTTGACTGCTCCTTTGTAAAGCCTACTACTGATCATTGTACTTTTCATCTTTCCTCCTCTCAGAAGAATCGAAGAGAGACAAATCGGGCATGAGTGGCCCAATCAGAGGAAGATGCCCTGACAACAGAAGGCGTTCCTGCTTGAGCTGGTAAGTAAACCGTATTATTTATTTCCTACTTTAACTATTCTCACCATGTGTCTTATGGCATTCTGTATTTTTCAATTTCAAAACTACCCTTGGTCACCTTTAATGTTCGATATCCCCACATATTTCCTTGCATTTTCTTTCTTCGATGTTTCTGCAGCTGTCTTTCTCTTTCTGTAGCTTCCCCACCACTTACTTCCCTGTTATGGTGACAGAAACGTTTGCCTCACCCCTCTTATACATTTCTATGCTTCTTTTCTGTGAGGGTAGAGCAATTTCATTTGTAGGAAACTGTGTGTAAGACCAGGAAAATAACATATTTTACTATTTGATTTGAACTGAAGGTAAGTAAAGGGTAATAGATTTGTTTGCCTCTAAAATGCTTCCGGGTTGAGAGCAAACCATTGTACTGAGTCAACAATGGTGGCCGTATTGGAGGAAATTACAGTCAGGGTGGACTGGAGCTGTAGAGCAGCATTAATCATATTGGATCTCTCCACCGCCTTTGATACGGTCCACAATGCACTACTTATTAAGCGCCTGCACTGCTTAGAATTCAGGAACACTGCACTAACTCTGCTGAGCTAATTTCTCGAAAACAGTGGGTAGAGATGGGAGATGCAAAGTCCAGCCCTTTCTCCCTCCCCTGCGGGGTGCTGCAGGGATCTGCGCTTGGACCCACTCTTTTCAACGTGTATGCCATCCCCCTGGTAAAGCTCATTCTTACTTTTGGTCTGACCACATTATCCTATGCGGATGACACTCAGATAGTGGTATCCATCTTGTCTCAGGTTGAGAAGGATGCTAACAATTTCTGCAGATGTATTGCTGCCTTCATGAGTTGGATGCAGAGTAATTGTCTGAAGCTAAATTTGGACAAAACGGAGGTGTTGCTCTTTGGGAAAGAGACCTCCTTTTGGAATGCATCCTAGTGGCCCACGGAGTTGGGTAATCTCCCCAAGCCAGTGTAGAATGCAAGAAACTTGGGAGTCATCTTCGACACCGAACTAGATTTTTCTGCTCAAATCAATGCAGTGACTACAGGCGGCTATTTCACGCTACGGGTTCTCAAAAAAATCCTCCTGTTCATCCCGTCTGACTTAAAGAAGACTGTAATGTTGGCCCTCATTGGCTCTAAAATGGACTACTGCAATGCCCTCTATCTAGGCACCTCTAAATACCTGATCAAAAATTACAGTCTCTACAGAATGCTGTAGCAAAAACTCTTCTGAAAATCCCCAAGTTCAAACCAGTGTCTCACCTTTTGCATGGCCTTCACTGGTTGCCGGTGGAGAAGAGAATTTCATTCAAGCCTTTGTGCCTAATGCATAGGGCTCTCAAGAAAGGCTCTCCTGGTACACACCCAGCAGAATCCTCAGATCTAGCACTGCGCAAATGGTCATAATTGTTAGAATCAAACGAGTAAATTGGGGTGGAGAACGCTTGCGTACCTGGGGGGAAAGTTCTTACACACCCTTCCTCTTGCTCTCCGGTCACTATCTAGCCTGCAGGTATGCAGAAAGCAGCTAAAGACCTGGCTGTTCCTATTTAAAAAAATAGAGTCACTTAAACTTTAAACTCAGCTTGCTGCATTCCTTTTAGGCTCTTGATCTGCTCAGCGCTAAGACACCCTCGGGTAATGCGCGCCCCACAAAACATTTTTATTCATTCATTCATTCAAGCCCCTTTCTTTAAAAAGAGTGCCTCCTTTTAACTACTACTGGGTTTATTTTTCCTCGTTTTAGGACCGTTCACCACAGACAACTCACACTCCATAGAACTGAAACAGCCTCCACCTCTGACATTCCTGGTGGTGCTGCTGGTAAGTCATTGTGAATATGTCTGCCTTTAAACTAGTATGCATCAGGGTTTTCTGCATTTTCTGTAACTTCTACTATCTACTTTAGTGTCTGCTTTAACCACACATACCTGGCTCCATGTGTTTTCTTTTATACTCCCCTGTCTGCAGCATTTCCCACCTTCCTTTCCTAGTAGCTTTTCCATTGCCCCTCTTTTACATGCCAAGTCTTGTGTTGACAGACAATTGTTGGTAACAAACAAGGAACACATGCCTGCGTATTCACACCATGTAGGTTGACAGAAGGCTTTATTGAGCAAGCAGTCCATAGTAGAGATAAAGAAATGGTTACTATTGACCCCAACAGGATGTCCTATAAGGTTCCATGGTGTCATGAAAGAGCAGCGGAGCAGGATACCACCATACAACCGTTCCATTCCCTTCTACCCCTTCGCTGTTTAAAAAAAAAAAATCAGAATCATGTCCCTACATTATAAAAAACAAAAATTATATAGTGGTCAATAGTTGACTCCCTACTTGGTATGTTAAACCCAAAGTGATACTTTGGTTAGTAGATAAAATAACCCAACATAAGCGACAACAGGTTACAGCAGGTATCTAAATATGTGAGTAATGTCTTTGTCTATCACAGGAAGTGCTCCAGGCTCCTATGGAAGAGGGCAGAGACTACCATCCAGTGGATGGGGAAGGAGTAGCTGCTGGGACAAGTGGTAAGTCACTTTTTTTCTCAATAACTATAACTGTATTTATTGAGGTATTGCGCCCTTTCTTCAAAGTACACTTAGCCTTTCTTTCGGAAATTATCCAGCCTCCCATGTTTTTGTTTCATCCTACCCAGGAGTGGACATTTCCCAGGAAAGCCAGGAAGGGTTCCTAAGCGGTATACGGACAGCGCCGGGACACCTCCGGTGGAGGTAGCTGTGCGCTTTACAAATTCCGACATTTACATTTACATTTTACCACCTAGACTGCTAGAAGAAAAGGTGCAGTGCCCCGGTCCCACTTACTTATAACTTTCTCCATTGTTCCTGTCAACCAAGCCCTTAAATTGCAATTGCATTTCGACATGTGCCAAATTTCTTCCACAGTTCCTGCTTTGTTATTACTTTCATGTCTTCTTTACTCCTCTATCTTCTACCTCTCATTAACCATGTGACTAAGCATACTAGTATATGGCACCCAACCAGTTCATTGCCAAACATAAACCTAGCCAATGCATGCTTTTTAACTTACCTAACCTTACCCTACATTGTCACTTACTTGCCCAATAGTCAAGGGAAAACGTATTTGTAGAGCATTATTTTGGGTGGAGGATGCAGCTTACAACTCAGTCTGGAGTCCTATTCAGGATGGGACTCAGGCGAAAGTAGAAATAATAAGCGCAGAGCCATTGGAATTTATGGTGACAAGCCATCAGCTGTCTCAAAACAAACCAAGCAGCACCTCCAGTAATGTTGCACATTATAGTCAAATAAATTGTGCAGCTTTAATTAAATGTGCCATGTCCAACAATGGCAGTATATATTTTTTATTAGGCAGTTCATTCAATAGTTAACACACATTAAGCATTAGTTGCAGGTGCTACCCCATTGAGAGCCATATTATCAAGAAAGGACGATACATTATCGCCGCTTTTATCGGAAGGAAACTGCCGCCAAAGTGGCGATAATGGGCTTGATAATATGGCCTTGTGAATTCCCGTAGAAGCCCAGGTTCTGGTGTTAACCTGGGCTTCTATGGGAATTCACAAGGCCATATTATCAAGCCCATTATCGCTGCTTTAGCGGCAGTTTCCTACTGATAAAAGCGGCGATAATGTATCGCCCTTTCTTGATAATATGGCCCTAAATCTTTTTAACTTTTCATCCTTTTTAGTCAAAACATCTATTTTTTGCTCATGTTGATGATCATGGATTATTTCATACCAAGCACTGCTACTACACTGTGGTAATGTATGAAAAATGTGCCCTCTGACATAAACAATCGCAATGCTCCTAGGGGAACAACAATGTTGTAACTACTGTAGAATGGGTTGAGTACTACAATTCATGTTCTTTCTTTTCTCTTTGGGTCATCTAGCTTCTCAATGACCTGCCATGGAGGCCCACTAGTGGCGGAACACACCTTTTGATAATGGAAAACATTGTGGTGAACTAAAAGGACCAGCCGCTTCTGCCTCGGTTCACCAGCTACAGGGACACAGGCAACAACATCGCCACCACTGCAGGCAGCCAAGGTCCGCAGCCACCCATACCACCTCCAAACACTACCACAGACTCTGCCTTCCTGCAGCAAATCGGGCGGGACCTGGAGGAGATAAACTGCATCCAGAGGGATCTTTTGCATTGGGTGTGACGGTATGCTGGATTTGGGTAAGGGGGTGGGCCTGTTATGGGCTGAGAGTTTGGGAAGGACATTAGGGGACCGAATGTTATTGGGGCATGTTGGGTTTGGGTGAGGGGTAGTCCTGTTGTAGGATAGGTGTGATGGACTTTATACATTTCTGTTAAATTAAATCAATGGATCTTTGTTTATCATCATGAATATCTGTCTTTGCATTACAGGATAGAAGAATAGCATCACACACAGTTAAAGAAGAAGCACTACCAACACAGTTATGGCAGAGACTGTTCTTCTCGGCACCTCTGCCATAGCAAATCAATTGTCCCATTGTGCCCCTCACCTTCCCTTATCAAGTTTTTTATATTTCCCTACCCGATCTTCCTTTCCATGTGTTGTTAACTACTCTACTTACCTCATGCAGTCCAGAACCACCCCTGCAAACAGCTTTGTAAAACAGATCGAGTGATCACACACAACCTTCCCACCCTTGCTTGTTGAGGCTGAGCAGCATCCACCCTCCCAGTGTCTGAAATATTAGTATAGTACTTACTATCCTTACCCTATCCTCTGTAACTAGTGACAGCTAATAGAGTTTGACAACTCACAACAAAAACAAAAATTCCACCAACCAGAGAGATACTTTTCTAACCTGAGTAGATGAAGACATTTTTGCAAAGGGCACTTCTTAATGCTAGTGGTGTGTTCATCCGAACTGGATTTTTAACCTAATTCAATTTCTGTTAGTCCTTCACTTGTTCTGTCATCAGCACTGCACTTTCCTGCATCTCCGACACCCGCCGTAAACCGCTAACTCCCCAGTCCACCACGGGTTTTCCCGGTTGTTGTGGAGGGAGCGAAGGCGGCAGATCTATCTAAGTCCGGGTTAGGGGTGCAGGGGGCAGGGCTACTTATAGCGATACTATGTAGCTACTTCATGGAGGCGACGCGCGGCGGGCGCGCGCAGCGGACGCGCCGGCGACGCGCCAAGGGCGTGCCAAAGGCAAGCCCGTCTGCGCCCGTCCATGCCCGACCGGCGCCAGGGGCCATAACCCCTGTGCAAAATTATAATGTTCCTCGTTTATATTCCCATGAAGATCTTATTATGCTCCGCCCTACCGGCAACAGAACTGTGAGATTATGCCATTGGAGAATCAGTCTCTTTCTTGCCCTTGTTGCAATTTTTCTTTCTCCTCTAGACCTCAAAGCCACGTACCTTTTACTATGGCCCATAACGATTCTACGCCTCATTCGGAGCTTAAAAAGGACCCACCTACTAAAGATTTCTTGTTCTTTAGTATTAACTGTAGGTCTCTTCCAAAACATAAAAAAGATATTTTCGACCTCTTAGAAATTCCCAGCCTGATGCCATCTTTCTGAAGGAAACCTGGCTTAATGCCAGCTACGGTCCTGACATTGCTATAGCTATACCCCATAACTACTCGATCCTTAGGATGGACCGTGTGAACAAAATAGGAGGCGGCATTGGAATCATTTTTAAAAAGGACTTTACTTGTAAATGGGAAGAGCTCCCGATGAATAATTGCGAAGCAGGTCTTTTTAAACTCTCTCTTACACCCCAATTTACTTTCTCGGGGATGTGTATCTATCGCCCCCGGGTTCAGCTGGAGCCTAGGCAGCGGCGCTTCCAGACTTTATTGCACCCTTTTTACTTGACGCCACCAATTTTTTGATTTTAGGAGACCTGAATTTACATCCTGTTGACCCTAACTGCTCCATTAGTTCCATGCTAATTTGCGAACTAGCTGCTTTAAATATTCTTCTATGCAATTCAGGCCCTACGCATAAAGCAGGACATCAACTGGATCCTATTTTCTCCAACTTAAGTAGTATTACATGCGAACCCACACTTCCTTTATTATGGTCCGATCACTTTTTAGTTAGCTTCAAGCTTAAACCGGTGGTGAGACATGAGTCATCGTCCGCCACCGCTGTTGCAATTTGGTCCAGAAATTGGAAAAAAACATGTTGATTGTCTTAACGCCCATCTGCTGGAATCTAGGCCAAACATAAAGTTAGTCAGCACCACTGATACAGACACCATTTACAGCTGGCTCTCCGTGGCCGTGGATACATGCATTCCTTTAACGAAGAATAAAACCAAGAGCTATCGTCCTCCTGCCCCATAGTTCTCAGATAAGCTTAAACTAGAAAAAAACAAATGCAAGGTGCTAGAGAGGCAGTGGAGGAAACACTATGCATCAGCTGAAGGGCGGACCTATAAACAGGCCATTGAAGGCTACTAGGCACTATGTAAAGCGGTGCAAGCCGAATACAATAAGAATAATATTCTGATGTCTCAAAATAGTCCTAAACTACTTTTTAAGGTGGTACAAGAACTGTCTGGCTCCACACACCAATTGGAACCCCCAAAGTAACGAAAACGCAATGTGAAAAACTAGCGGTGTATTTCAATGATAAAATTGATACAATTTATTCGGAATTTGACATAAATAGAGAACAGCTTTCCAAGCCTAATCACGTATTAACAAATTCTGCCTCTCCCAGTGGGCCATTGGACACTCCGTAGAGTACACTTAACAGATGGCTACCCCTAGACACAGCATCTTTTATGGACACCCTAAACAGCATCAGATCAGGCTCACCTAAGGACCCATTCCCAATGTATGTCATAAAAAAGCTGGACCCTCTGATTCTGTAATGGATATGGGAACTTCTTAATGCCTCACTTGAGGAGCCAATAGTGCCTGCTATTTGGAAACATGCAATGATCCTCCCTTTGTTAAAGAAAGCTAACGCTGACCCTGAAGTTTTTTCCAACTTCCGTCCTGTTTTTTGCTTCCCGCCTTTTCCAAAATTTTAGAAAAACATGTTAACAACCAACTGACTCAATTCGTGAACTCCCAAAATATTCTGCATCCGTCCCAATCCGGCTTCAGAACAGGTTTCTCTACCGAGTCAACACTCCTGGGAGTTACGGAAACCATCCATCAGCGATTGGACAAGGGTGATACAGTGGCACTCATCTTGTTAGATTTGAGTGCCGCTTTTGACACCATATCTCATGAGATCCTTATTTAAATTTTAAATTCCAAGGGTATTGGTGGCACTGCTCTGAAATGGTTGGCGAGTTTTCTATCTAATCGTACATTCCAGGTATTCTCAACGGTGACTAACTCCAGTTCTCATGTTTCCCTATATGGTGTTCCACAGGGCTCTATTTTGAGCCCACTGATTTTTAACATTTATATTAGTCCCCTGGCAGCCATAGCAGAAGAAGCTGGACTTACAATATATTCTTACGCAGACGACACACTGCTTATTTTTGCTCTATCCACAGATGACAATTCTAAGGTGTCTTCTCTCCAAATAGGCCTACAAAACATTGCTGGATGGATGCATTCAAATAAATTGAAATTGAATGGAGGAAAAATGGAGCTCCTTATTCTTGGTGGCAATAAAGCTCTTTGGGGCTCACAGCACTGGCCGCACCAAATGGATCCCCTTCCCCAGCCGTCACAATCTGTTCGTAACCTGGGCATCCTTATTGATGACCAATTGTCCATGCGACAACAAGCAGTCAGGGTCACCTCAACATGCTTTGCCATTTTGAAAGGGTTAAAAAAGATTCTATGGATGCTGCCACCTGGGGCTCAAAAGACGGTAGTCCAAGCCTTAATTGTGTCAAGATTGGACTATGGGAATGTCCTATATATAGGGGCCAACAAGGATGTCATACTCAGGCTGCAAGTGGCTCAAAAAACTGCAGCCAGACTCTTACACCAGCTTTCCAGAATGGCCCCCATCACCAGGTCTCTTCGCGACTTACACTGGCTAAAGATTGAAAATTGATCTAAATTCAAACTCTGTTACATGCACAGAATCAACGCCGGGAGGGCGCCTCGCTATCTTAGTGCTTTAGTTAAATAATACATTCCCACCCTTCTTCTTCGCTTGTCCAAGCAGGCCAAATTTGTGACTCCAAGGTTCAAACTGGCTTGGATGGGTGGTCGATCTGTTGCCCAGTTGGCCCAAATTTTGTGGAATTCATTACCACTTTCACTCAGTCTTGAGCATAACTATGTCAAATTTCGGAAAGGTGTCAAGACATTGTTATTCAATCAGTAAGCTCTAATGGCTGCTCTTTCTCCTAACTGGTGTGTCCGTAGGCGCCGGGAAACCTCCGGGTAGCTGTTCCGCCATATATAAATTTAAATATAATAATAATAATAAAGTGGTGGTGCACCAATGGCACTATCACGGACAACATCACAGGGATTGCAAGAGGACATTGTGAATGACCCTGATGAGATGAACTGGCGCATCACAACCAACAAATAGACTAAAAGGAAAGATAATGAGTACAAAATCTAAGACTACCATGAAAAAAATAAACAATCAGGAACACAGTGCTGAGTTACTTACTAAAGTAAGAATGGTGAAACCCTCAAGTGTCAGAAGGTGTCAGGAGGACTCAGTAGAACGTTACTTAAGTAGAATACATGGAACGTAGACTGTGGTAAAAGAAGTGCACTTTGCCTATACCCTTAGACACACATTGTTGTAATTAAGTCCCTGCACTATGATGTCCATTTTATTCCTGGCTTGGAGAGGCGGTGTGGGCAAATGTGAATTTTGATACTAACCACCGGGAAACAACCTTTACTACGCAACTTTTATAATACAGTCATTACAATGACTGCGTTGTTACCAAGCGTGTCATTACACCGCAATTCATTTCAATGACTTGCTCTAGGGGGCGTGCAACACCAGGGAATATGTTGGATTTTAAATTCAACACCTTCCCTGCTTTTGCGCAAACTGGAGTAGGAATAGTAATTAATACTATTCCTAAGTCCCGGGCACCCCCTAGAGCAAGTCGTTGGAATGACTTGCGTTGTAATGACACGACTGGTAACAACGCGGTCGTTGTAACAACTGCGTTGTAAAGTAACGTGTTGTAAAAGCACGCATTGTAATGTGCTATATTCCTAACCACCTACTGTAACAGTTAGGGTTGCTTTAGCCACACCCCACCCCCACCAAGTAGGAGATCCTTTAATGGTGGAAATGAACACACAACTCAACTGATCGCACAGCCTAGGGGAAAAAGGTTAGTAGTTTTATGAATGTAAGGGTGGAGGGGATTAGGGCAAAGTGAGAGAGTGACAAACGCAAAACAAAAGCAAACATTGCTTCAGACCCCAGACTCCTAAATTATAATTGATTTGTTACCTATGGTTTGAAAATGGAAAAAAACAAAGAATCTGTACAGCTCAAAAATAGTAATAGTTATATAAAGAAAAAATATACTGTATGCAAATGGTTGGTTAATCTGTGTTTTTCTGGGATTGTGCATCTTGGATGCAGGGCTGACTGTAATGCTGGAGTGCTGTGGAGCATTCTTCTTATAGACAGGAAGGTCTTTGGAGTGCAACCATAAAATGTCAATGTTGGAGAGTCAAGGTATTCATGATGGTGCCTGAGGAGCAAGAAGGCCTTGGCTGGTGCAGTGGTATGCCATTTACTGAAAAGTGAGCAGAAACAATCTCCTACCACCAAACACAACTAGCTTCATGTACCCAACTGATCACTCTAACAAAGGAACATTTTGATGTGTACATTAAAGCAGACCACAAGTTAGTCACTTTATTAGTTTGCCATTTGAGCCATGATGCCATCTGCATTTTCCTAATCAGAACACCACTTAAGTTCGTAGCGTAACCCTCTTTGAGTCGTCTTTTTTCCCACTGAAGCAAATACTAGGGAATGGTCCTTCTTCTGATCACTGTCAATGGTACTTTAAGATTTATTTCAGCCACAAAATATAGACCTGTAGTATTGACAAGAAAATGAAAAGAATTTGGTATTTTTTTTAATTTTAGTTTAGTCTTGTAAATGGACTGGTCATAGAATAACCTAGAGATGATGAGCTTAAGTTAAGTAAAGGAAAATGTAAGTATATATCCCAATATGTAAAAATCATGCATAAAAGCAGATTGATCTCTCCAAACAAAACATTATCAAATGTAGATTCCTAGACCCTGCAATTCACCACAACATGATGAATCATTTATTTGGTAATAATTTGGTACGGTACCTGTGCCAAGTGAGTGGTGTCCCTTTGTCTCTGGCTTCTCCAAGGAAGCTATAAACAATATAGGGCAGTCTTGGTTTTTAAATCCTCACTGGCAGCCCACCAAGGGAATGAAAGAAGGACAAGGATGGGAGACATCTCATTCTCAAACTTTTTTTTAGGAAACTGAGGCTTTCCATTTCAGCAAATTGCTGAATCTCTTGATTGACTATCTGTGCCATGTACATTTGCCCTTCTAGTTCAGTTTTTTATTTACAATAGGCACTTGCTGTGCCTGGGCCTCTGCCATTGACTTCAGTCCTGCTGAATGAACCCCACCAATTGCAGAAGCTGGTTGTGAACTTGAAGTGATTGTTGCTTTGGGCTTTATAGTATCTGTTGACAGTGCAGGCCACATTGCAGAGGCTGCAAGCCAACAGCAATCACCCTTGTGGGGGTTGAAGGTTGAAATTCAGAATTTGTGCTCCAGCCTTAAACTAGCTGTTGTTCTTCTTCTAGATCAATTGCTTAGCTGCCGATCCAAGTCTTGTAAACTAAGACATCCATTTCAATAACAAGAATGAATTTGGCCAGCATTCTTTTGTATTATAAATCCAGTATCGTGACACATAAGTAGTATTTTCACGATACAATCTCTTTTTGCAGCCTTTAATTAGTGTTAAAGACAAGGATTAAGCTATCCATCAAAGAAGCTGCTTCTTCATTGACACTGGTAAATGTTTGTCCCGCCTTTTTCAGCTGTTCCTATTGCTGATGCAACAATTGGATTCCTTGGCTCATGGCACTGTCTTCCCTGCTGACTTCCCATGTCAAAAGGAAGTATCATTTGTATCAGGCACTCCAGTAGCCCGCCACCTGTCCAGATCCAGTGTCATGGCTTTGGCAGTTGCATCCCCTCTCCTTTGAATTATGTAATAATTGATACACTTGTACTGCTTAAATAACCTTCCAGCAAGTAGTAGATTGAGTTTCAATATGATGGCCCCTCCTGTATGAGGGCTTTTAAAGGTGGTTTATTAGCCTGCTGAAGGATCCCCAACAGCTTCAGGGCTTTGAATAAGTGGCTGAAATGAGTGCATATTCTTCAGCAAGTGACCATTGTGTTACTAACTACCTCTTTTGAGAATGTCCTGCATAACTCGATTAATGCAATGTGATGAACACCAGACTGTAATATCCACCGTCAATCTCGGCTTTCCCTAGTCAGTGAAACTGCTCTCCTCCAGCATAGCTCCACCAGCTAAGTGCTGCCCGAGCTCACTCTGAACTTTGTGTCACGGTGTTCAAGGCCCTCCTCCACCTGCAGGCTCCTGGCTGTGCCTCATCCCTTATGGTCAAGTGGGAGAGCATGTTGCTCTTCTGCTCTTATGCCCTATGTATTTCTTGTCTGCCTGTTTTTCATTTTGCCTTTTCTCCTTCTCTGTGCCTTTTTCTGTGTTTGCCTGTTTTTCATTTTTTTACTGTTTCCTTTTTCTGTGCCCACTTTTCTTTTCCCCTGGGCCGCCTTCAGCCTAATCCCACCGCTGCTGCCCTGCGGTCCCTCCTACTCCATTGCTCAGTTCCCTGCTTCCCGCCTCCCAGTTGACCCGCCCTTCCCCTACTTAATGGTGGCCACTGCAAAGCAAGAAGAGCAAGCCCACTGACCTAGTCAGTAAAACTGCTCTGCTCCCACACAGCTCCACTAGCTAGTTGCTGCCTCCAAGCACACTCGGACCTCTGTGTCAGGGTGTTGGAGGCCCTCTTCCACATGCAGGCTGCTGCCTGCGCCTCATCCCTGGTGGTCCAGCGCGATATAATTATGCTCTTCTGTTGTTTTACTATACGTCTTTCTTCTCTGCCTTTTTTTCCTTTTGCCTTTTCTCCTTCTCTGTGATTTGTTTCTGTTTTTGCCTCTTTTCCTGTTTTTACTTTTTTTCCTGTTTCCCTTTTCTGTGCCCACTTTTCTTTTCCCCGCAGCTCCTCCGGCCTTTTCCTGCCGCATGATGTCCCTGCAGCCCCTCTCCCCTCTATTGCACCATTCACACTCCCTGCTTCCCACCTCCCAGTTGTCCTACCCACCCTCTCACCCTGCTGTGCTGCTAGAAGAGCAAGCCCACAGACCTCTCCAGTGAAACTGTTCTCCTACTGTGCAGCTCCATAACTAAGTGCTGCCCCCAAGCGTGCTCTGACCTCTGTGTCAGTGTGTTCAAGGCCCACTTCCACCCACAGGCTCCTACCCGTGCCTCTCCCTGGTGGACCAGTGGGAGAGCGTCTGCTAATCTACACTTTGCCTTTCTTCTCTGCCTTTTTTTTCCTTTTGCCTTTTCTCCTGCTCGGTGCCTTTTTCTGTTTTTGCCAGTTTTTCCTTATTTTGTGCCCCTTTTCTTGTCTACCGCTCCTCCTTCAGCCTTTTCTCACTGCTGCTGCCCCTGCAGCTCCTCCCTCTTCCATTACACTGTTCCTGTTCCCTGTTTTCCATCTCCCAGATGACCCGCCCTCACCCTACTTTATGGCGGCCACACAGCAGGTGTGCGCAGTGAGAGGGCTGCTCGAACACCAAAGGCAAGCCAGTCTGCGCCTGTCTGTGCCTTGATTGTGCCCAGCACTAGGAACCCTGGCCTCCTGAACTGCCTCCGCTACAACTCTAGCAGCCTCTACGATCTCAACCCCTGAGGCAACAACTGCCAGCAGAGCATCACTGATGGCCCTCTCTCCTGCCTTCACTGCTGCCACACCTTCACCCACCTCCGTACCCCAGCTCAAAAACTCAATCAACCAACCCTCACCACACCCAAACCACTCAATTGCATCCGTCTCTATGTACGATCCCTCCACAAACACACCACAGAGCTCTGGGATTTCCTCGGTGCTGCCTCACCCGACATCGCCTTCCTTACGGAAACCTTGATGTATGCCAGCTCAGCACCACACATCGCCATCCCCAATAGCTACTAGATCCTCTGCAAGGACTGCACCAACCGGCAAAGAGGAGTCATCGTCATAATCCACAAAAGCTCCCTCTGCCTGACCACTCACCCAGATGACCCCACAACCCACTTGGAGCACTTGCACTTCCAGATCTAGACCAACCTAAAAAAAAACATCCTCCACAGCACCCTCTTCTACAGACCAGCCTTCCCCAGTGCTCCATTCACTGACACCATCATCAACCTCATCACACTCCAGGCCTTCACATCCACAGACTGCATCCTACTCGGAGACCTCAACTTACACCTAGACAACCACAATGCTCCGAACACCTGCTCCATCCCAGAGAACTTTGCCAATGTAGGACTGAAACAGCTAGTCACTTTTACAATGCACACAGCAGGGCACCTGACCCCGTCTTTGCCGCAGGAAACAGTGTCTCCTACATCCACACCACAGAACTTCTCTGGGCGGGCTACCACTGTATGAACTTCTTCTTCAAGAAACCCACTGCACCTAAGTGTGCCTACTGTTCCCCCTGCAGAAGCTGAAACAAAGTCACCGAGGACCAGCTCACCACTGCCCACAGTAGCACCTCACAATTGTCAACCTCCGACAGCAACACCACAGCACGCAACCTTCAACAATGGGTCGCAAACTGTGTCGACACCCTGGGCCCCCTCAAGAAACATATCAAGAAAGCAAGCTGGTTCACTCCTACCCTCCAAGAATCCAAATGCTCCTGCAGACGACTTGAAAAGACATGGAGGAACCACGAAACCCCGGAAGCTCACACCGCCTTCAAAGCAGCCAGCCCTGCACACCATCACTAAGCATGGGCGGATTTTGCGAATTGGCAATCCGCGAACTTGCGTATTTACGGATTCGCAATCCGCAAAATCCGCAAACTCTCGCGAATTTGCGGATTTTTTTTTTTTGGTGTTCGCAAGGGTTTCTGCCAGTTCGCGAGGGTTGTGTACCAGTTCGCAATTGCAAACTTACTTGTCGGCTCGCAACGGCCGCGACTATGTTGTTTCTACGTCTGGTTCATCATCACAGGTTCACAGCACCCTCTGTTTCACCACGGCCACCCTTTGGTACACCCATGCCACCCTCTGGTACATCACTGCCACCCTCTGGTTGGTTTATCACTGTAGATTATGGGGGTGAAAAAAAGCAAGCACACCTGCCCTGCTTCAACTGACATGAATTAATTTGGGGTTGATTAATGTGTCACTGAATTTAAACTTCCAGTCTGGCTGGCACCTGCTTCCTTATCTGTAATTTGCTTTCTGTTGCAGTGCAATTTTTTTTCACAGGACCTTTGTTGTATACTTGTAGCTATTCTCTGAGCCTGCTGTGAGGGTCAGAGCAGGGTCATAGAATAGTTGCAAGTAGGCAAATGAACTCTGAAGGGGCCCCTCAGGAAGCACTACAGGGAAAGGTTACTAATGATAAGATTGAACTTTTGCTGAGTGCTTTCAGTTTTGCAAAAATCCAAATATCCAGCAGCATCCACAAAAAGTAACCCTTCCAGGTCAAGATCCAAATCAAAGTGACCAGCACATGAAGAAAGCACTGGGAGGAGCCTGCTGGACAGGAACAGGAAGTTGGAGACTGTGGGGCACTTCCTTCCTCCCACCCCCCCCTAAAATGGACTCCTTGCAAAGAAAAAGTGCAGGCAAATGTCAACCTGAGGAGTTATTCTGATAAAAATCATAATTTTCAAGGTTTATGCTGCCTGCTGGTGGATTTCTTGTGCGAAATTGCAAATTTTGCAATCTCGCAATTGCGAGATTGCCGCTGCCCGCCGCATCTACGTGTTCGCAAGTGTTTACTCCCGCGAAATTGTATAGTATTCTAGTTGGCAAGTGCGACCAAGCAAAAAATCCGCTTCGCACGGATTTTACGAATTTTCAGCAAGTTCGCAAGAGTTCGCGGATTGCGAATTTGCCGAAAATCCGCAAAATCCGCGAGCGGAACGGATTTTTCGCCCATGCTTAGCCATCACCTCTTCAAAAACCCAAGGAAGAAGGCCTTTAAAGGCAGAATCAACACCAACACACTAAACAGCAAATACCTCTTCATCATCATCAAGGAATTCACCAAACCCAACAGCAAAACCTATCCCACCCTCCCAAGACCTCTGCAACAGACTCAGCACCTTCTTCCACCTACTGCACCAGCAACTTCCTCAACTGACGCCCCCAGGATAGACCCTGCTCAGTTGGACACTATTCACCACGGACGACACCCTGAAGACAATGAAACGCATCCAATCCGGAGCACCATTGGACCCCTGCCTGCACTGCATCTTCCACAGAGCCATCACTGCCATTGCACCCGAGTTAAGCAAAACCATCAACTGCTCCCTCGAGACTGCCTCCTTTCCAGATGACTGGAAACATGCCGAAATCAACCTACTCCTGAAGAAACCCTCTGTGGACCCGACAGACCTTATGAACTTTAGACACCTCTCCCTGCTCCTCTTCCCAGCCCAGGTCATCCAAAAAGCAGTCAACAACCAACTAGCCAACTTTATCAAAACAAACAGCATCCTGGCCATCTCTCAATCCTGATTTCCGAAGCAATCACAGCACGGAGACCGCCCAACACACCGCCACTGAGGACATCCGCTACCTCCTCCACCAGAGTGAAACCGCAGCCCTCATCCTCCTGGACCTCTCAGCAGCACTCAACACCACCTCCCACCACACCCTAACCACTAGATTCCATGAGGCTGGCATCCACGACAAAGCCCTCAATTGTATCAGATCCTTCCTCACAGGCAGGACACAATGGGTCAGACTTCAACCATACCTCTCGGAACCGAGAGAGACCAACTGCTGAGTGCCCCAAAGCTCTTTTCTCAGCCTCACTCTCTTCGACATCTACATGGCCCCCTTCGCAACCATCGTCAGTACCCATGAACTTAACATCGTCTCCTATGCTGGATGACATGCAGCTGATCCTCTCCCTCACCAATGAGCCAACATCACCAGGCAAAACTTTCGAGAAGAGATGAAAGCCATTGCCACCTGGATGAAGAACAGCTGCCTTAAGCTCAATTCAGATATGACAGAAGTCCTCATCTTGGAATCCACCCCCTCCATGTGGAATGATACCTGGTGGACCTCTGTGATAGGAACTCCCTCACCCGACAGACGGCGCACGAAACCTTGGCATCATTAAAGATGCAGTGCTCATTATTGACCCCCAGATCAACTCAGTATCCTTGGCCTGTTCTATCCCCTCCGCCTCCTGTGAAGGACCTTCAGGTAGATCCCCACTGAATCCAGGCAGACAATCACTCATGCACACATCAGCAGCAGACTCAACTACAGCAACGTACTCTACACTGGTGTTATCCATAAAAAACTCTGCAAGCTCCAAAATGTCCAGAACGCCACAGCCAGAGTGGTCCTCGACCACCACCGGCACAGCCACATCACTCAACACCTCTGCAAGCTCCACTGGCTCCCAGCAGACAGAAGAATAACCTTTAAACTCCTCACCCATTCTTACAAGTCCCTCCACAACGCTGGACCTGCATACCTGAACAGCCGCCTGTACTTCCACACAACCATTAAACACATCTGCTTTGCCAAGCTCACCCTGGCCACTGTCCCATGGATCCGAAAGATCAAAGTCAGAGGAAATTACTTCTCCTTCCTTGCTACCATGACCTGGACCACCCTATCCTTCCACCACAGACTATCTCGCATGCTACCCTAATTCTGGAAGTACCTCAAGACTTGGCTCTTCCAGTGACACCAGCAGTTAGACAGATCTATCCTCCACCTCCCTCAGTACCTTAGGACCCTCACGGGTGAGTAGTTGCACTTTATTAACCCCTGATTGATTGAGTACTACCATTGTCAGTGGTAACAAATCCAAATGTGAGACCTCTGAGTTTAAGCCATTCGAAAATCTTGGTATTAAACTCTTTCAACATGTTGATAGCTGTATGCTATATCTCCATGATGAACACCACAAATGTTGCATGCTGCAGAATGTCCTGAAAAGCATAATTTGCAGTGAAACCAGCAGATACCCTTTTTCTAACTCCTTGGAAAGAGACCCAGTGTGAAGTGATGCACCTGTAATCTGTTACTTGACAACTGATTCACATGTCTGTCGTGAGGTGGATAGACTGAACAGTACTCTACCTCATACCGTAGCCAACCAATTGCACCATTTCATGATGCATCTCTGGCACAGCCACTCTGGCAAAGTGGCCATGGCTGGAAACCTTCTATTTTGGCAGAGAGCCTCCATTAATTCCTTGTATCCTACTCCTTCCACAAAAGAGCAAAGGGCAAGGTCAATTGCTACCATTTTAGTCAGCTTCCTGTTATAGACATTGGCTTTTTCACTCTTCTGGTGGTTTGGTGATTCCTTGGTAAACATAGCCTTAATTGTAGTCTGCTTTTCTTGTGGTACTTTTTTTTTTATATATTTTTATTGATGACATGAAGACAAGATTACAGTAAATAAGGAACAAGCTCATCGTACAAAACAAAAATAATAAAAGAGCAAACAACTGATATTTGTGGCAAGCAACACAACTTAAAGCACTTTGATAGGGCAAACACAAGGTAAAGAATCTTATATAGAGAAAGAAAGGGCTCGGATTGAAGTGAAAAAGTATAACATAAAAAAACAAATAAACAATTTCCTTAGCACATTCCTAGACAAATTCTCCCCAGATTTTTTTCACTTTACATAATGCTCTTACACCTCTGACTTTAGCTGATGCACATTCCATATTATATGTGTCTGTTATTATTGCCCACCACTCTGCCGTCGAAGGTAGGTCTCGTGCGATCCATGCTCTGGCAATTGTTAGCCTAGCGTAGGCCAGTATAATGCTAATAAATTCTCTTGAGCTGGGGTCACAATATTGTGGGCCCAATAATACGTCTGAGGCGGTAAATGATATAGGTCTATTAAGTTTATGTGACACAGTCTTTTCCAGACCTCTCCAAAATATTAATAACAATGGGCACGAATAAAACATATGCATTAGATCAGCTGCATATAAATCACATTTTGGGCATCTAGCCCGATCACTCCTTGAATTACTTGATGCCCATTTCGAAATACGAACAGGGGTATAATAAAGAAAGCAGATAGTCCTATATGACTGCAGTCTTAAACTAGATGAGTGAACTGATTTACGAATAGTATCCAGTGCAGAAGATATAACAATAGGGGTGATGTTAACCTCCAATTTCTGGCTCCAGCGTATGGCTAGTTTCTTACAATCACCATCTTTCTGAGAGTTAAAGCTTTTATATGCGGAGCTAATCAATGATTTATTTTTAGCTAAATGGATACATTCCCATATGCTAGAGTCCGATAATTCAGTGATATTGAGACTGCGTAAAAAATAGTCTAGAATTTGATAGTATTTTAAGCGCATATTTTCCGTAGCTTTATAGAGAAGTTGAAGTCTCTCAAATGATAAGAACCCAATATTATCATATAAATCCCCAAGATTTTTAATACCCATAATCTCCCCCCCCCCCATCGTGAAAAATTCCTGGGAGAGCTGGATTGTCCCATAGAGGGATTCTGGAATGATATAACGACATTTGGAATTTGTTAGTAATGGCTCTCCAAAGATATACTATATCTCTTGCAGTCTTAAATTTGACCCTCTTGAAGTATTACGGATCAGATATACGATATAAAAATATTTTATATTCAGTTCCTAACATAAATATATAATAAAAAAATGTATCTTTATAGGGGAGTATTATACTACGAATGCGTCCTATAAATGTCGACCAGAAGTATGCTTTAAAATCAGGAAAGTCAAAACCACCTTTACCATATGAAAGTTTAATTAAATCAATTGCTCAACGTGCTTTTTTATAGCCCCATATGAAGCTGCTTAATATGCCATCTAGGCGTTTAAAAAAAAGATTATTAATGCAAAATGGTATTGATCGAAATAAGTAAATACATTTGGGAAGAATCTTCATTTTAATTAGGTTAATCTTGCCAATTAAACTCAGTGGAACCTCATGCCATTTTTTTAAAACAATAGCTGTGTCTTTTAACAGTAGTTCATAATTCAATGTGGCTATCTCTTCTGGGAAAGCAGAAATCTTTACACCAAGATAAGTAGCTGTTTTGCATACTCCCTGAATTTGATCCTTTGGTTTATAATTCATGATAATTTATGTCTTATTAGTGTTTAGCTTATATCCAGATACTAAACCAAACCTCCTGGCCTCCGTAATAATCCCTATCATTGCTTCATCAATATTTGTCGAGTAAACCGCAATATCATCCGCGTATACCGTCATTTTGAGGGTGTTGTAGCCAGATGAAAATGGTACTATACGCGGATTCTTATATATTGCAACTAAAAACGGTTTGATGGATAAAGCAAATAATAAAGGTGACAGTGGGCACCCTTGACGGTCATCTTTTTTCTTGTGTTACCACTCCTACAAGTGATGTAAAGTTATCAGTTGCAGGTAGGTTGCCCTGGGACTTTGCAGTAGAAGTTGCTGTATCCCTTTGTGCCTTGTGCCATGCAGAAGTTAATGTGGGTGGGAACTGTAAACTATGGGGGATGCTTACAGGGCTGCTTTTTGTGTTGTTGCCATCCTCTTCTTCCTCCTCCTGACCCCTGGGCTCTATCAGTTCAGCTGCTGGTTATCACTCACCACCAGCAGCTTAAGTTTTAAGGTGGTCTTCCCACATGCTTGTTTGTTGTTATTACAAATGGAACAATTGTCTTCCGGTACTGTAGTGCCCACATGGTTAACCATGTTAAACTTTCTTCTAGTAAATGGAGCATATTACAATATTATCTTTATGCGGGCTAAGAATCAAAAAAAGTTCCAAACTGGGGAAGAGAGAACACTTGTTGTGCTATATCGCATTTAGCGACTATTGTCGAATGGTGGCGGCTGCAGGTTTCTGAAGTCTTGCAAATATGGGAGCCGGTGATGTTGCTGCACCCACATGCCTCTGAGCAGGTTAAATAGAGGTGATCTGTACCTCATCTGTGTCACTCAGCACACTGATGATCACTGGCTCACCATCATCATCACCACCTTCCTAAATTGCAAGATCATCAGGAACCTTCCATTTCCCTTATCTCTCGGCCTGGGTCCAACTCACTTCCAGATCATCAAAAGGAGAGCTTGAAGAAGAAGGTGGAAAACTCCTATTTTTGCTAACTGGAGAACGGGAAAGGAGGAAGAGCAGTCTTTTAAAAAATATCTTGATGGATTGATGGCAGTGGTGGCTTCTACTCTCCACTGGCCACCCTCTTGGTAGAAGCCTCCTTCTTTTGGCCAATTTTGTTAGTGCTAGCACTTAGCACTTTACACTATTCAGCAGAAGCACTTAGTAGTGGAGGACTGCCACTATCAGCTGATTCCTTCACATACTTCTCTCTGCATCACTACTGTGTGTGATGTCTTCTACCGTACCTACTACTCTTAAGATTACTTAAAAGATGATTAAAGTCTCTTAGTTCAAGTTGATGGTAGATGCGACAAAGTTCTCAACAAAGTACCTGGATGCGTAACGCAGTGTAAACAAAAAGACTTGCAGAAGGGGAGATGTGTCGGTTCCGTGACCCGGGGGAACGTTGCGTCCTTCCTCAATGCTTGCGCAGAGTAGGGGACTCGTCGTGAGCCTTAGCGGTGCGGAGGTGATGAGTAGATTCTCGGCCTGCGGGCCCTTTGCGGTGCGCAAGATAGGGCCTTGATGCGATGCGATGATCCAGTTGCGATGTGAGAAGATGGTGATGCGATGTCGCCCTGGCTGCCTTGCGGCGACTCTGTACGTTGGAGCCACGACAGGCCCTGCGACGCGCTTCTCCTGGGATGCGATGGCGACTCTCTCGATGGCGTCACGCTTCTCCGGTGATGCGACAGCAGGCAGCTTCGATGAGCACACGCTTCCAGGGAGATGCGACAAAGGCTCGCTTCTCCGGCGTTGCGATGATTTCAGCTGCGGCGGCGACATGCTTCTTCTCGATGCGTCGCACTTCCAGCTCCCAGCGGCACGCAAGTGACTGAAGTCAGAATTCCCAGCAAGGAAATTCAGGAGGGAGCTGGGGGTGAAGTCTTTTGGCCCTGAGACTTCAGCAGGAGGCAAGCACAGTTCAAGCCCTTGGAGAATATTCTGTAGATGAAAGTCCTTACGAAGTTCCTTCTCCTTTCCCTTGGCAATCAAGCAACCACTGCAGGCCAACCCAGCAAACAGCACACTGGCAGAGGGACAGTCCAAACTCCTGCAGCTTCCTTGATTCTTCTCCCTGGCAGAAAGGTTTCTTGTTCCAGAAGTGATCTAAAGTCTGTGGGACAATATTTATACCCCAAAATCCTTTGTTCTCTGAAGGCAGAGAGGCCTCTGCCTAGTTCAAACCAGTTCCTGAGCACTTTGTTGACATGACTCTCCTCTTCCTTTCACTGTGCAGGGCAGAGACATCAGCTGCCCCACAGGAGGTGGAGCCAGCACAGGGGAGGGAAGGCCCAGCCCTATTCAGGTCCCAGGTGCACTCCCCCCTCCCATCTGGATGTAAATCTCCATATTCACCACTGGGCTGTCCCAGACTGTCTCCTGAAATTTCCCTAGCCCTGTCACACATAAACCCAGACAAGGAATACACAACTCAGCAGAGGCGGGCTCAAATGGTTAGGCAGGCAAATGCCTACTTTCTAAAAGTGGTATTTGCAAACACAGAATATTAAAATAAACTTTACTAAAAGATGTATTTTATTATTCTGGCATACTGAATTCGAATTTCTACCATGTTCCCTGAGTCAGTTAGGATTATAAGAATGTAATAATCTTCACTGCCCATTCTGGCCTATGAGAACAGGTAGCCTTCAATAGTGAAAAACGAAAATAGCTGTAATTCACTATTAGAACATGCTATACACATCAGAGCATGTCCTACGTTACACTTACAATGCACCCTGTACCTGGGCCTGCCATAGGGGTGTCTAATATGAAGCAAAGGGGAGGTTTAGGGACTGGCAAGTGGGTGCACTTGGCCAAGTCGACAAGGCAGTGCTAGACTGCACACAGGCCTTGCAATGGCAGGCCTGAGACACACTTTACAGGCTGCTTCTGTGGGTGGCCAACCAGTGCTGCAAGCCCACCAGCAGTATTTGATCTACAAGCCCTGGGCACACATGGTGCACTGTACTAGGGGCTGACAGTAAATAAAATAACCCAATTGTGGAATAACCAATCAGTACATCAATTTAACTTAGGGAGCACTTGCACTGTGGCCCTGATTAGCAGTGGCACAGTGCCCAAAGCATAAATCCAGCAAAAACATATCAACACAGAGGAGGCAATCCGTCAAAAAATGGAAGGGAGACTCACGCCAATGATGTCAGGTCTAACACGTGTCCTCTCTAGCTGAAATGTGGGGAGAACTACCCTTCCCCTTGGGAGTTCTCTTCACTAAGGCGGAAAAATCTGGACAGACCATCAGCGTTGGCGTGTTCTGGAACAGGGCGGTGTTCCACCGTAAAGTCCATACCCTGTAGGGAGATGGACCACCTCATCAACTTTGGGTTCTCAACCCTCATCTGCATCAGCCATCTGAGGGGCCTGTGGTCGTCTGAACCCAGAAGTGAGCCCCAAACAAGTATGGTCTCAACTTCTTCAGTGCCCAGACCACAGCAAATGCCTCACGCTCAATTGCACTCCACCTCTGTTCCCGTGGAAGTAACCTCCTACTGATGAAGGCTACAGGTTGGTCAAAGCCCTCTTCAGTAATCTGTGATAGAACAGCCCCCACACCATGCTCTGAAGCGTCTGTCTGTACAATGAATTCTTTTGAGAAGTTGGGCGCCTGAAGCACAGGTACTGTGCACATGGCAGTCTTCAGGGCATCAAAAGCCTTCTGACAGGTGTCAGTCTAGTTCACTTTCTTGGGCTGCTTACTGGAAGTCAGCTCAGTCAAGGGTGCAACAATGTTGCCATACCCCTTGACAAACCTCCTGTAGTACCCCGTGAGTCCTAAAAAGGCTTTCATCTCTGTCTGAGTCTTTGGGGGTTCCCACGCCAGGATGGTATCAATTTTAGGTTGTAGGGGCACCACCTGGCCGCTTCCTACCTGGTGACCCAAGTCCACAACGGAACCCTGCCCGATCTGACACTTACTTGCCTTGATCAGGAGGTCTGCCTTGCGCAGCGCCACCAACACTTCCCAGAGGTGCTGCAAGTGTTCTTCCCAACTGGCGGTGAACAATGCAATGTCATCCAGGTAGGCGGCACTGAAATCCTCCAGCCCAGCCAACACCTGGTTGACCAACCTCTGAAAGGTGGCAGGTGCATTCTTCATACCAAAGGGCAGAACCCTGAATGGGTAGTGCCCATCTGGTGTGGAGAATACTGACCTCTCTTTTGCCCCATCAGTCAAGATGAT
Organism: Lissotriton helveticus; assembly: GCF_964261635.1. Classification (NCBI taxonomy): domain Eukaryota; kingdom Metazoa; phylum Chordata; class Amphibia; order Caudata; family Salamandridae; genus Lissotriton; species Lissotriton helveticus. The sequence continues at coordinate 1,108,349,669 of NC_136068.1, forward strand.
CTGCCAGTACCCAGACGTCAAATCAAACGTGCTGCGGTACCGTGCAGCCACTAACCGATCAATGAGCTCATCAGCTCTGGGGATGGGGTGTGCATCAGTCCTAGTGACTGAATTGAGTTCTCTGTAGTCCACACAGAACCGGAGTTCAGGTGCGGCACCCGGAGAGGCAGCCTTTGGGACCAAGACCACTGGGCTGGCCCAAGGACTGTTGGAGGACTCAATGACCCCTAAAGCAAACATCTTGGAGAGTTCCTCCTTAATGTAAGCCCTAACCTTGTCAGTCACTCTGTAAGCATTGTGCTTCACAGGGGGACTGTCGTCAGTGTCCACATCATGGACGCACCACTCTGTGACACCAGGAACCAAGGAAAATAGATCAGAGAATTGCCCCAACAGTTGGCGACAATCTTGCTGCTGATCAGGGATCAGGGTGGCAGAGAGGCTGACACCATCCACTGACCCATCTTGCTCTGCTGCAGACAGGAGGTCAGGAAGAGGCTCAGTCTCCTCCTCCATTCCATCATCTGTCGCTAGGAGCATGCCCACTTCGGACCTTTCTAAGTGGGGCTTCAGGTGGTTAACATGAAGGACCCTCAAAGGGTTCCTTGGGCACCGCAAGTTCACCAGAAAGGTGATATCACTCTTGCGCTCCACCACCTCGTATGGACCGGTCCACCTGTCCTGGAGTGCACAAGGCTCCACAAGGGTCATGACCCAAACTTTCTGTCCAGACTGAAGCTCAATCAGAATGGCATTCTGATCGTACCACCGCTTCATTTCCTCCTGGCTGGCTTCCAGATTCGCCTGAGCGAGATCCCTGAAACGCCGGGTCGGGTTCCTGAAGGCCAGCATGCAGCTATATACATCCTGGGGAGGTTTCCTGGGAAATTGCTCCCAGCCTTCCTTGACCAAACTCAAAGGTCCTCTTACCGGATGACCATACAAAAGCTCAAAGGGGCTGAACCCTAGAGACTTTTGTGGCACCTCTCGGTAGGCAAACAGAAGGCATGGCAAGAGGATGTCCCACTTACGCCTCATTGGTTCTTCAAGACCCATGATCATGACCTTAACGGTCCGATTGAATCTTTCAACCAGCCCATTTCCTTGTGGGTGGTAAGAAGTGGTGAACTTGTAGGTAACACCACACTCCTTCCACAGAGACTTCATATAATTGGAAATTAAGTTTTTACCTTGGTCAGACACAATCTCTCTGGGGAATCCCACACGGGAGAAGATCCCCATCAGTGCAGGTCCCACCACCACGGGGGCCGTCACTGTCCTGAGTGGAATGGCTTCTGGGTACCAGGTAGCATGGTCCACCAAGACCAGGATAAACCTGTTTCACAAGGCTATCTTGGGGTCCAGTGGCCCCACAATTCCAATGCCCGCCTGTTCAAAGGGGGTAATGACTACAGGGAAAGGTTGGAGAGGGGCCTTGTGCCTCCTTCCACTTTTCCCACTTGCCTGGCAAGTTTGACAGGTCCTACAATGAGTATCCGAACTCTTCCGCATCTGGGGCCAATAAAAGTGGGAGACACGCCTTTCAAAGGTCTTGTTCTGCCCCAGATGACCAGCTAAAGGAACATCATGAGCAAAACCCAGTAGAAAGGCCCTGAAGCGCTGGGGTACCACCAGCACACGGACTGACCCAGGCTCAGCAACCTTAGGCTCGCTATACAGGAGACCATTCTCCCAGTAGATCCAATGTGATCCAGACTGATCACCTGCTGCCTGGTTTGTGGCCTGTTGCCTCAAACCCACAAGAGAAGGGTACTTCTGCTGCTATTCACAAAATTCTTCCCTGGAGGGACCCCCTTCTTGCTGCCAATGGGTCAGCTCAGGTAAGTTCCCCAGTTCAGAAACTTGCTCACCAGTGGGTTCCAGGGCATCCCCCTCAAGGTCTGCCTCCTCCTGGACCGTGGGAAGAATAGAGGCTGGTTTCTCACGCCCCTTACCTCTTCTCTTTAAGGCAGGTCCCTGGGCCATATTTTCAGGCTCCAGGGTCTCTTGAACACCCTTAGCTGCCATAGACCGAGTGGTCACACAAGCCCACTCAGGCAGACCCAACATCTCTAAATGCACCTTCCTCTCCACCTTCATCAAAGGGGAGTTTTCTAAATCATTGCCTAACAGACAATCAACAGGCATGGATGGCCTCACAGCCACTTGAAGAGTACCAGAGACCCCCACTCAAAGGGAACTTGAGCCACCTTGTAATGGCTCTCTGTGTTGTCAGCGGCAACAACTGGGAAGAATGCTTTGGGCACTACCTGCTCTTCAGAGACCAAGTGACACTTGACTGCTGTCACAATTGCTCCTGTGTCTCTGAGAGCCTCCACTCTATGGCCATTGATGGTCACCCACTGCCTGTATTTTTTAGTGTTCTCAGGCGGCTGAGTTTTAGGGACCATCTCAAAGTCTCCTAATGAGACAAGGGACATATCTGCGGGACCCCACCCACCTTGGGCACCCATCTCCTCCCCACACAGGGCTACACTGACCATCTGATGGAGTGGTGCACGGGGTGGCACATACTGTCCTTTCTGAGGACATTGGGTATCATACCAATGGTGTCCCACCTGCTTACACTGAAAGCAGGTAACAGCCCCCCTTTGAACAGGTTTACCTGTCGGGGGTCCTGACTTCTTTTCTGGGGGAGGCTGGGAACACTTACCTTGGTTCCCTTGGGAATTACTTTGGGGACCTTTTTGGAACTCCTTCTGTTTACCCTTGTCCCCCCCCACTCTTCTGCTGGGGACCCTGCCCACCTTTGGCGGACTCTTCCACAAGACCCTTGTGGACCCTGGTACTGACCCAGCGGTCCGCCACTTCAGCAAGCTTTCTAGGATTAGTCAACTTGCAATCAATAAGGTGCTGGCGTAGCTCTGGAATACAATTAGCAGACAAGTGCTCCCTAGCAATCAAATCATAGAGCGCTTGAAAATTATCAAAATTGCTACCCCTCACCCAACCATGCATAGCTCTGCAAAAGAAAGACACATATTCTACCCAAGTGGTTCCCTCCGGTTTCTTACAATTTCTGAACATCTGTCTATAGAGCTCTGGAGTTAACCCATACCTTGTCATCAGTGCTTCCTTCATGTGGGCAAAAGACATTCTATGAGAACTGGGCAAGTCTAACAAAGTATCCCTACCCTCAGTTAAAAAGCGGCCCCACAACCCCGCTCCCCAATACTTCTCAGGGACTCGGTGGGCCAACATTGCAATCTCATAGGCTGCAAACCACTGCCCAATATCTTCACCTTTGTGAAAATCTTTGATGACATCCTTGGAGATATGTAGCCTGCCTTCTGAAGGCACAGATGGTGCGCTGCCACCAGAGTGATTGTTTTCTAAGCCCTTGATCTCTAATTCCCTCAACATCCTCTCATGCTCCATTCTCATTCTCTCTCTTTCCAAAGACAACCTGTTATTCTCTGTTTCCCTCTGACCCGCCATCTTAAGTTTAGCCAACTCCAGTTTGAGTGCCCTATTTCTCTCCCTGTCTTCCAACTGCCTGGGGGACAGGTCTTTGGAAGAGATCCTGCTGCCAGGTGGGGACGGCACCCCTCCCCTGGCTGGAAATTCTGGCCCATCAATTTGCCCATTTGCATCCCCAACAGGCTCCATCACAAAATCAGGGGCATTTCTTGCTTCTACCCAGGCCCTCAGCGCCTTCTGGTAGTCTTCCTTTTTAGAAATGCCTGGTGTAGCAACTTTCAATTTCCTGCAGAGATACTTGAGCTGTTTCACAGTGTAGGTTTCCAACCTCTCTTCCTCAAAATCAAGATCCATAGATGCAACAGATGCTGCTTTACTCATGGTGGTAAAAATTGTGAGTCTTCAGGAAAAACTAACAGTCCAAGGAATAAGGATTCTAAAACAAATATGTGGTCGCATTTGGTCTGCATTCACTAGTAGTGTACACCAATCACTGTCTATGAAAAACAAATGCAAAGTCCAAATCCTCACCGCTGACCACCATTGTTAGATCTGGGGGTCTCTAGTTGGCAATGGTATTCACCTTTGTCCAAATAGGGACCCTTACTTCAAAGTCAGGATAAGGGGATTACACTCCTTAATAACCCCTATGGTGGCTTGGCACGAGCAGACAGGCTTATCTCAGAGGCAGTGTGTTAAGCATTTGTGCATATACACAGTAATACAGTGATAACACTACAGATGGACACAACACAGGTTTTCTAAAAATAAGTATTCTTTATGTAGACTTAAACACAAGACCACAAATGACAAAAATCCACAATACTACACTTAAGATTACTTAAAAGATGATTAAAGTCTCTTAGTTCAAGTTGATGGTAGATGCGACAAAGTTCTCAACAAAGTACCTGGATGCCTAACGCAGTGTAAACAAAAGGACTCGCAGAAGGGGAGATGCGTCGGTTCCGTGACCCGGGGGAACGGTTGCGTCCTTCCTCAATGCTTGCGCAGAATAGGGGACTCGTCGTGAGCCTTACCGGTGCGGAGGTGATGCGTAGATTCTCGGCCTGTGGGCCCGTTGCGGTACGCAAGATGGTGCCTTGATGCGATGCGATGATCCAGTTGCGATGCAAGAAGATGGCACCCTTGATGTGGCGATGCGATGCGATGACGATGCGATGTTGCCCTGGCAGCCTTACGGCTACTCTGTACTATGGAGCCACGACAGGCTCTTCGACGCGCTTCTCCGGCAATGCAATGGCAACTCTCTCGATGGCGTCACGCTTCTCCAGTGATGCGACAGCATGCAGCTTCGATGGACACACGCTTCTAGGGAGATGCGACGAAGACTCGCTTCTACGGTGTTGCGATGCTTTCAGCTGCAGCGGCGACACGCTTCTTCTCGATGCGTCGCACTTCCAGCTCCCAGCGGCACGCAAGTGACTGGAGTCGGAATTCCCAGCAAGGAAATTCAGGAGGGAGTTGGGGGTGAAGTCTTTTGGCCCTGAGATTTCAGCAGGTGGCAAGCACAGTTCAAGCCCTTGGAGAACATTCTGTAGATGAAAGTCCTTACAAAGTTCCTTCTCCTTTCCCTTGGCAATAAAGCAACCACTGCAGGCCAACCCAGTGCACAGCACACTGGCAGAGGGGCAGTCCAAACTCCTGCAGCTTCCTTGGTTCTTCTCCTTGGCAGAAAGGTTTCTTGTTCCAGAAGTGATCTAAAGTCTGTGGGACTGGGTCTCAATATTTATACCCCAAAATCCTTAGTTCTCTGAAGGCAGAGAGGCCTCAGCCTAGTTCAAACCAGTTCCTGAGCACTTTGTTGACATGACTCTCCTCTTCCTTTCACTGTGCAGGGCAGAGACAACAGCCGCCCCACAGGAAGTGGAGCCAGCACAGTGGAGGGAAGATACAGCTCTGGAGCACTCTGTTGACAGTATTTCTCTTCTCCCTTCACTGTGCAGGGCAGAGACATCAGATAAGCCACAGGGGGTGGAGCCAGCATTGTAGAGGGAAGGCCCAGCCCTATTCAGGTCCCAGGTGCACTCCCCCCTCCCATCTGGATGTAAATCTCCCTATTCACCACTGGGCTGTCCCAGACTGTCTACTGGAATTTCCCCAGCCCTGTCACACACAAACCCAGACAAGGAATACACAACTCAGCAGAGGCGGACTCAAATGGTTAGGCATGCAAATACCTACTTTCTAAAAGTGGTACTTGCAAACACAGAATATTAAAATAAACTTTACTAAAATATGTATTTTATTATTCTGAGTTCAGGCATACTAAATTCGAATTTTTACCATGTTCCCTAAGTCAGTTAGGATTATAAGAATGTAATAATCTTCACTGCCCATTCTGGCCTATGAGAACAGGTAGCCTTCAATAGTGAAAAATCGAAAATGGCTGTAATTCACTATTAGAACATGCTACACACATCAGAGCATGTCCTACCTTATACTTACAATGCACCCTGCCCTTGGGCCTACCATAGGGGTGTCTAATATGAAGCAAAGGGAAGGTTTAGGGACTGGCAAGTGGGTGCACTTGGCCAAGTCAACATGGCAGTGCTAGACTGCACACAGGCCTTGCAATAGCAGACCTGAGACACACTTTACAGGCTGCTTCTGTGGGTGGCACAACCAGTGCTGCAATCCCACCAGCAGTATTTGATCTACAAGCCCTGGTCGCACATGGTGCACGGTACTAGGGGCTGACAGTAAATCAAATAACCCAATTGTGGAATAACCAATCAGTACATCAATTTAACTTAGGGAGCACTTGCACTGTGGCCCTGATTAGCAGTGGCACAGTGCCCAAAGCATAAATCCAGCAAAAACATATCAACACAGAGGAGGCAATCCGTCAAAAAATGGAAGGCAGACTCACGCCAATGATGTCAGGTCTAACACGTGTCCTCTCTAGCTGAAATGTGGGGAGAACTACCCTTCCCCTTGGGAGTTCTCTTCACTAAGGCCGAAAAATCTGGACAGACCATCAGCGTTGGCGTGTTCTGGAACAGGGCGGTGTTCCACCGTAAAGTCCATACCCTGTAGGGAGATGGACCACCTCTACAACTTTGGGTTCTCACCCCTCATCTGCATCAGCCATCTGAGGGGCCTGTGGTCGTCTGAACCCAGAAGTGAGCCCCAAACAAGTATGGTCTCAACTTCTTCAGTGCCCAGACCACAGCAAATGCCTCACGCTCAATTGCACTCCACCTCTGTTCCCGTGGAAGTAACCTCCTACTGATGAAGGCTACAGGTTGGTCAAAGCCCTCTTCAGTAATCTGTGATAGAACAGCCCCCACACCATGCTCTGAGGCGTCTGTCTGTACAATGAATTCTTTTGAGAAGTTGGGCGCCTGAAGCACAGGTACTGTGCACATGGCAGTCTTCAGGGAATCAAAAGCCTTCTGACAGGTGTCAGTCTAGTTCACTTTCTTGGGCTGCTTACTGGAAGTCAGCTCAGTCAAGGGTGCAACAATGTTGCCATACCCCTTGACAAACCTCCTGTAGTACCCCGTGAGTCCTAAAAAGGCTTTCATCTCTGTCTGAGTCTTTGGGGGTTCCCACGCCAGGATGGTATCAATTTTAGGTTGTAGGGGCACCACCTGGCCCCTTCCTTCCTGGTGACCCAAGTCCACAACGGAACCCTGCCCGATCTGACACTTACTTGCCTTGATCAGGAGGTCTGCCTTGCGCAGCGCCACCAACACTTCCCAGAGGTGCTGCAAGTGTTCTTCCCAACTGGCGGTGAACAATGCAATGTCATCCAGGTAGGCGGCACTGAAATCCTCCAGCCCAGCCAACACCTGGTTGACCAACCTCTGAAAGGTGGCAGGTGCATTCTTCATACCAAAGGGCATAACCCTGAATTGGTAGTGCCCATCTGGTGTGGAGAATGCTGACCTCTCTTTTGCCCCATCAGTCAAGATGATCTGCCAGTACCCAGACGTCAAATCAAACGTGCTGAGGTACCGTGCAGCCACTAACCGATCAATGAGCTCATCAGCTCTGGGGATGGGGTGTGCATCAGTCCTAGTGACTGAATTGAGTTCTCTGTAGTCCACACAGAACCGGAGTTCAGGTGCGGCACCCGGAGAGGCAGCCTTTGGGACCAAGACCACTGGGCTGGCCCAAGGACTGTTGGAGGACTCAATGACCCCTAAAGCAAACATCTTGGAGAGTTCCTCCTTAATGTAAGCCCTAACCTTGTCAGTCACTCTGTAAGCATTGTGCTTCACAGGGGGACTGTCGCCAGTGTCCACATCATGGACGCACCACTCTGTGACACCAGGAACCAAGGAAAATAGATCAGAGAATTGCCCCAACAGTTGGCGACAATCTTGCTGCTGATCAGGGATCAGGGTGGCAGAAAGGCTGACACCATCCACTGACCCATCTTGCTCTGCTGCAGACAGGAGGTCAGGAAGAGGCTCAGTCTCCTCCTCCATTCCATCATCTGTCGCTAGGAGCATGCCCACTTCGGACCTTTCTAAGTGGGGCTTCAGGTGGTTAACATGAAGGACCCTCAAAGGGTTCCTTGGGCACCGCAAGTTCACCAGAAAGGTGATATCACTCTTGCGCTCCACCACCTCGTATGGACCGGTCCACCTGTCCTGGAGTGCACAAGGCTCCACAAGGGTCATGACCCAAACTTTCTGTCCAGACTGAAGCTCAATCAGAATGGCATTCTGATCGTACCACCGCTTCATTTCCTCCTGGCTGGCTTCCAGATTCGCCTGAGCGAGATCCCTGAACCGCCGGGTCGGGTTCCTGAAGGCCAGCATGCAGCTATATACATCCTGGGGAGGTTTCCTGGGAAATTGCTCCCAGCCTTCCTTGACCAAACTCAAAGGTCCTCTTACCGGATGACCATACAAAAGCTCAAAGGGGCTGAACCCTAGAGACTTTTGTGGCACCTCTCGGTAGGCAAACAGAAGGCATGGCAAGAGGATGTCCCACTTACGCCTCATTGGTTCTTCAAGACCCATGATCATGACCTTAACGGTCCGATTGAATCTTTCAACCAGCCCATTTCCTTGTGGGTGGTAAGGAGTGGTGAACTTGTAGGTAACACCACACTCCTTCCACAGAGACTTCATATAATTGGAAATTAAGTTTTTACCTTGGTCAGACACAACCTCTCTGGGGAATCCCACACGGGAGAAGATCCCCATCAGTGCAGGTCCCACCACCACGGGGGCCGTCACTGTCCTGAGTGGAATGGCTTCTGGGTACCAGGTAGTATGGTCCACCAAGACCAGGATAAACCTGTTTCACAAGGCTATCTTGGGGTCCAGTGGCACCACAATTCCAATGCCCGCCTGTTCAAAGGGGGTACTGACTACAGGGAAAGGTTGGAGAGGGGCCTTGTGCCTCCTTCCACTTTTCCCACTTGCCTGGCAAGTTTGACAGGTCCTACAATGAGTACCCGAACTCTTCCGCATCTGGGGCCAATAAAAGTGGGAGACACGCCTTTCAAAGGTCTTGTTCTGCCCCAGATGACCAGCTAAAGGAACATCATGAGCAAAACCCAGTAGAAAGGCCCTGAAGCGCTGGGGTACCACCAGCACACGGACTGACCCAGGCTCAGCAACCTTAGGCTCGCTATACAGGAGACCATTCTCCCAGTAGATCCAATGTGATCCAGACTGATCACCTGCTGCCTGGTTTGTGGCCTGTTGCCTCTGCTGCTGTTCACAGGAGACCATTCTCCCAGTAGATCCAATGTGATCCAGACTGATCACCTGCTGCCTGGTTTGTGGCCTGTTGCCTCTGCTGCTGTTCCTTCTGCTGCTATTCACAAAATTCTTCCCTAGAGGGACCCCCTTCTTGCTGCCAATGGGTCAGCTCAGGTAAGTTCCCCAGTTCAGAAACTTGCTCACCAGTGGGTTCCAGGGCATCCCCCTCAAGGTCTGCCTCCTCCTGGACTGTGGGAAGAATAGAGGTTGGTTTCTCACGCCCCTTACCTCTTCTCTTTAAGGCAGGTCCCTGGGCCATATTTTCAGGCTCCAGGGTCTCTTGAACACCCTTAGCTGCCATAGACCGAGTGGTCACACAAGCCCACTCAGGCAGACCCAACATCTCTAAATGCGCCTTTCTCTCCACCTTCATCCAAGGGGAGTTTTCTAAATCATTGCCTAACAGACAATCAACAGGCATGGATGGCCTCACAGCCACTTGAAGAGTACCAGAGACCCCCACTCAAAGGGAACTTGAGCCACCTTGTAATGGCTCTCTGTGTTGTCAGCGGCAACAACTGGGAAGAATGCTTTGGGCACTACCTGCTCTTCAGAGACCAAGTGACACTTGACTGCTGTCACACTTGCTCCTGTGTCTCTGAGAGCCTCCACTCTATGGCCATTGATGGTCACCCACTGCCTGTATTTTTTAGTGTTCTCAGGCGGCTGAGTTTTAGGGACCATCTCAAAGTCTCCTAATGAGACAAGGGACATTTCTGCAGGACCCCACCCACCTTGGGCACCCATCTCCTCCCCACCCAGGGCTACACTGACCATCTGATGGAGTGGTGCACGGGGTGGCACATACTGTCCTTTCTGAGGACATTGGGTATCATACCAATGGTGTCCCACCTGCTTACACTGAAAGCAGGTAACAGCCCCCCTTTGAACAGGTTTACCTGTCGGGGGTCCTGACTTCTTTTCTGGGGGAGGCTGGGAACACTTACCTTGGTTCCCTTGGGAATTACTTTGGGGACCTTTTTGGAACTCCCTCTGTTTACCCTTGTCCCCCCCCACTCTTCTGCTGGGGACCCTGCCCACCTTTGGCGGACTCTCCCACAAGACCCTTGTGGACCCTGGTACTGACCCAGCGGTCCGCCACTTCAGCAAGCTTTCTAGGATTAGTCAACTTGCAATCAATAAGGTGCTGGCGTAGCTCTGGAATACAATTAGCAGACAAGTGCTCCCTAGCAATCAAATCATAGAGCGCTTGAAAATTATCAAAATTGCTACCCCTCACCCAACCATGCATAGCTCTGCAAAAGAAAGACACATATTCTACACAAGTGGTTCCCTCCGGTTTCTTACAATTTCTGAACATCTGTCTATAGAGGAGATTCCTTGTAGGACCGGTTGTTGCCGTGGCTTTTTCACCTGTGCCTGGACCCTTCTCTGCAAGTGCAGCTGCAAGTGCAGCTCCTCGCCGGACCCGCTCCGCGGGTCCCGCTTCGCTGTGTGGTGCGAGGTGCTTTGTGATTCAAGGAGCGCCGTTTTTCAGACTGTGGACTTTGCACCGGGGAGGAAGAGCAGGCAAGTTCAGGGCTGCGAGCGGACCCGCAGGGACTCTAACTTCCAGGAGTCCCTGCGTGCGGTCAACCCTCAACACCTGGGTCGCTCTCCCTGACTGCCACGCCCCCTGCCCCAGCATTGAAAGCAGCCGCCTTTGAGAGCGTTGTGGGATTCCTTGTAGGACCGGTTGCTGCCGTGGCTTTTTCACCTGTGCCTGGACCCTTCTCTGCAAGTGCAGCTCCTCGCCGGACCCGCTCCGCGGGTCCCGCTTCGCCGTGTGGTGCGAGGCGCTTTGTGATTCAAGGAGCGCCGTTTTTCAGACTGTGGATTTTGCACCGGGAGGAAGAGCAGGCAAGTTCAGGGCTGCGAGCGGACCCGCAGGGACTCTAACTTCCAGGAGTCCCTGCGTGCGGTCAACCCTCAACACCTGGGTCGCTCTCCCTGACTGCCACGCCTCCTGCCCCAGCATTGAAAGCAGCCGCCTTTGAGAGCGTCGTGGGATTCCTTGTAGGACCGGTTGTTGCCGTGGCTTTTTCACCTGTGCCTGGACCCTTCTCTGCAAGTGCAGCTCCTCGCCGGACCCGCTCCGCGGGTCCCGCTTCGCTGTGTGGTGCGAGGCGCTTTGTGATTCAAGGAGCGCCGTTTTTCAGACTGTGGATTTTGCACCGGGGAGGAAGAGCAGGCAAGTTCAGGGCTGCGAGCGGACCCGCAGGGACTCTAACTTCCAGGAGTCCCTGCGTGCGGTCAACCCTCAACACCTGGGTCGCTCTCCCTGACTGCCACGCCCCCTGCCCCACCTCTCCCGCTATAATACTGCATAGCGAACCTGCTGCGCGGGAGCGCGCGGGAGCGCCGGGAGAAGCCCGGGACAAGGGCGGGACCGTCTGTGGCCGTCCGGGGCAGATAGAGGCCGGGCCGGGCCCACTCTCTTTGCCCTCGCTGTTATCTTATTTGTGTCATTAAGTGTTCCTTTTTATAATTTTTGCTTTATACGCCCTTTTTCCACCCTTAGCGATGTCTACCTCTGAGCCATCACAGACACAGGCCATACAAGGGTCTTCTTTGCTAGGTCCTTTGGACAAATTTTTTGCCAAAATTAAGACTGATGCTGACCGGGAGCTCTCTTTGGCCGAGAAATGGGCGGGTCGACGCCTTTCCATTGACAAGTTGAAACTAACACCTATTCAACCTTTAGACGCAACAACAACATCCCTTTCTACTTCAACGGATTTAACCTCATCACTAGAACATGCCAATCCTTCACCTCCCATAGAAGATATTCCCCTTATCTTTCAGACTAATTCCTTTGCACAGAATGACATTATTATTATCTCGGACTCCATTCACTCTCAGGTACCTGATACCCAGACAATAGATCTAAGCACCCCCTTTGTAGAAACAGCCCTTCTTTATGATCCAGGTATTCCATCTCCCGTGTTCACACCGAGCATACCTGACCACCATACTAAGTGTACTACTGAGGGCCAGTCTATATCGTCACTGCTTAGGGACACTACTAAAAGCTTTAAACCTCCTGCCAGTAAAATCTCTTCTGGCTCTCCACCAAGGAAGCGAAGAAAGAAGCTGATAATTAAAAAGAGTGCTATACCTCCCAATCAAGCGCCACAAACTATATTTACTATTCCAAATAAGGTTGGGGTCGTAGGCCCCGTGAAAGAGATGACTTCCAGCTCCATCTCGGTACCTAGTTATGCAGGACTATTGGATGACATTGATTGTCTTATAAAGGCATTGATCCTCCCTCTTACGGAAAGGATCAAAAGATTAGGGGAGAGTGTTGAAAAAATTCTGCAAGGACAACTGGGGTCACCTTGCCCGAAATCGAATGCCCCTAGAGTTTTATCTCAGCCTATTAGAGAACCCAAAAGATCTAAGACTTTGATTGGTACCCCTAAGGTAACCGTACCACCCCCAGCCGGGCCACCAAAACCATCCCGGAATCCTATACCATATGCCAAAATTAGCAATAATGGTAACGATAAAATTACTACTGCATTGGAAAAACCTAAGACCATAGAAAAACCCAATACGCCTATAAATCCCCAAAGTACGCATCCCCTTAAGAGTACTAACTTAAAACCCCCTCCTTCCGTTCCATATCAACCAAATAGAACAACAAAGAACATCGCAGATCTGCCTCCTGAATGCTTAAACTATGTTATAGCCCTCACAGGAGTGCCACCCCCGCCAGAAGGCAAACGTGAACATCAGGCCAATTTAAAAAATAAGGTTATTTACTGGCTGAGGAGAAACAGACCACTTCCGCCCCACCTTAACGGTGATATCGTCTTGGCCAGGCGATGCCACTGGGTAGGTACCAGACCTAAGGATATCAAAGGCGACGTGATCCTAGTTAATTTCAAGGATCACAGATTGGTAACCTATATTAGCGACTGGTACCCTGGAACGGGGGAGGGGGGAATTTCAACTCATAACCTTAGCTATTTCTATCCTGAGGCTATGCTGAATAAGCCGTCAGCCCAGCCCAGATTTTACCATCCTGATAGCTATGGTTGCCCACAAACCCCTGGTGGTTTTAATACATTTACATTCCATAAACATCATGTGGCCCATAACACTTCTTTTCCCCATCATCCGAATACTTTTGCTCCTTTGCCGTATAGACCTCCCACCTCAGATAGTTTAGCCCACGTGAGGACACCAAGGGTACAGAACCCATTTGAATACACTAACGATTCCCGGTTGCAATCCAGTCAGGTATTATTACCATCGAGAAATTATCAGAATTCCAACGTCCACTGGGGTGATCCAAGTCTTTACAATTCAAAAGACTTCTGGAACATACCTCTGTCCAATTTGTATCATCCACTCTCAGGCTTAGATGACAATGAATGACTTCACAAGTCAATTATTACAGAAAAATCTTTTGTGGGTCAGCGGACTAGTCAACACACTTCTGCCCACTTACTGCCATCTAGCCCGTTTAAAAACCATTCTAAGAGCAACTGTGGCAGCACAGTGGCGCGTATGGATTCTCTGAGTGAACCACAGCTACCTGATCATCCTCAGTTCCAACAGTCCTTGCATAACGATCCCACTCCCACACCTTTGAGCCCTTCCTATATTCATACCACCAGAACACAACAAATTGATCCATCTTGTGTGAACCTAGGCCGCACCTGTGTAGAAACCAGCTATGTTCCTGTCTTTAATTCACTCCTCTCATGGAATGCGGCTGGTCTAGCCAGCAAGGCCACCAACAAAGCTTGGTTAAATGTTATTCACATGCACGACATCTTATGTCTCCAAGAAACTTGGTGCTGTGAAGAAGTACATCTTCTGGGGTATCAAACTTTTCATTCCCCTGCCATACCATCAGTTCAGGGTCACAACAAGGGGGGCTTTGTGTCTACGTCTCAACAACAGCAAAGGTCAAGATCCACGAATTTTTCTCTAACACCCACTTCCAAATTTTATTTTTTAAGTGGGGCTCCTTAGAGAACATAGTATTGTTGAATTTTTATAATAATATGGTTGATAATGAATTGGAGTCCACCATGTTAGATATATCACGTTTGTTGTCACATACTGTGGATCATCTTAAGGGGGCAATAATAATGTGGGCAGGGGATTTTAACTGCACGATTTGCCCACATTCAGATTTACCTTTGTGTGGTATTGTGGATCTTGGCGAAGAAAACCTTACTCATTTTGTGCACACAAAGAGGGGGATGTTGTTAAATACATTCGCCCTTAAATTTGATCTTTGCTTTGCCAACCAGGTTTGTCCCGCACCTGTGCAGTTTGAGCCAACCTTTTTTGGTAGAGATTGTAATTCAACAATCGATTTTATTTTGATATCTACTGCCAATACTGAAATACTGACCTCGTGGGCGGTGGGTAAGGATGTATTTAGTGATCATTATCCCCTTTTCATCAGCGTAAAAATAAAGGAGTGTAATGCTAAAAAATCTACCCTTTCCACGTACCCCTATAGGATTGATTTAGCTAAAACCAATGGCTATGTTGTGAAATGGGAGAGGATTGTACCTGGTGTGTTTTTGAAAAATTTACTCTCCGATTCCGCAAATGATGTTAACCTCTGTCTAGAGGATCAGGCGGACTCTTTTTCTGTTATGACTGCCTTTGCCAACATCCAACAGCGGATAAAAAACTTGTTGACTCGGGCAGCGAAAAATAATCACTCACATAGAGAAGGTTGGTTTGATGGGAAGTGCACAAAAGCGTTAAAAGCCCTTAAAAAAGTATTGGCCCTCAAACCTAGGGATCCCGACATAATTCGTATGGCTAGGCGAGTATATAAATGCGCATTAAAAGATAGAACCCAGGCCTTACAAAAGCAAGCATGGGCTACACTAAGAGAAGCATCCGCCCAGAAAAATACCACCAAGTTCTGGAGACTGGTCCAGTCTTTGTACCAACCAAATAACAGGGGGAATAAAATAGATCTGGCAATAACTGGTGACAGATGGCTGAAACACTTTACACAGCTATATATGGACACAAAGCCAGCTGACACTATCAGTTCGATAGGACAGGTCCCGACTGTTCCACGACCTATAGATAGTAGGAGGGAGACCCAGCTTTGTGCCTGTCCATTCCCAATTGATATAACATTTACTGTAGGGGAAATGCAGGACGCAATTAGGGACAGTGCATCAGGTAAAGCACCAGGGCCAGATTGTACCCCGGTAGACGTGTATAAAGCTGAACCAGATTTTTGGGCCCCTTTGCTTACAAACGTACTGAATAAAGGCAATCAAAAGGGGTTTATAGAAAGCTGGTCGGACGCAATAGTGGTCCCCATTTTTAAAAAGGGCAGGCGTGATGATCCAACCTGCTACAGGCCAATATCCCTATTAGATGGCCTCATGAAATTAGCAGGGAGGATTATTTTAAAGAGACTTCAGGAGTGGGAGGAGGAACATAATGTAGTCTCACACCTTCAATATGGATTTAGGATGGGCATAGGGACTGTTGAGCAGTGTTTAAATTTGGCCCTTTTATGTGCTAAATACACGCAGGCTAGAGGTGGTGCACTTTTTATTACTTTTGTTGATTTAAGTTCAGCTTTTGATTGTGTGGACCACTCTTTGTTATGGTCAACATTGGCCGAGATGGGTATCGACGCACGCTTAATTACTTTCATTAGAGAACTGTATCACAATTGTGGGGCCAGAGTGAGATTTGGCAAGCAGGGTGAATGTACTGATAAATTCGCCCTGTCAAGAGGGGTTAGGCAAGGGTGCATCCTAGCCCCCAGGCTATTCACGTACTACATAAACTCAGTGGGCCAATATCTCTCTCTTTTTCAAAACGATTACCCTACTGTGAAAGGTGTACCGACGCCAATCCTCCTGTATGCCGATGACGCGGCCATAATGTCCCAGACCCAGGTGGGATTGCAGAGGGCAGTGACTAAATTTGCAGGTTTTATGCAGGATAGAGGGCTGAAAGTAAACATTTCGAAGACTTTTACCATGCCGTGCACTAATAAGCGCAGTAAGATGTCATGTAATGTGTTCCTGAACAAGCAGAATATAGCCATCGTAGACAAGTTCTGCTACCTTGGCATACTGTTTGACAGGAAATGTCGGTGGAGACAGGCGATTGAAGCAAGGAAGTTGGCCTATATCCACAGCATAGGCGCTTTACGCGCTTTTTCTAATAGAGTGGGTGGTAAACCAACTAAAGAACTGGTACAAATATATCATGCGAAATGCGTGTCCACAGCCACATACGGGGCGGGACTTTGGGGCATCGAGAAGGACCGATCTTTGCAGAGCTGTGAGAACCAATTCATCAGCTACCTTCTAGGTGTCCCAAAGACTACATCCTCATTTACGACACACATAGAGGTTGGAGTTAAGCATTTGGGTGATATAATTAAGATGGGCCCAATCCTCCTATGGCACAAGGTATGGACAACCAGGGAGGCCAGGTTTAATAGGGACCTCCTGGAGGATTGCTTGGCCCTAGACGGGGTTGCAAATTTCCGTTGGCTGTCGTATGTTAGATCTGTTCTTAGCGAAATAGGCCTTTCAGATTATTATGTAAATCCGAGGACCCTGGAGGGCGTGTCTAGATCAGTTCTCAAAAAAACACTGACCTCCCATCTGGAAACTTTGAGATGGAACGCTGAAAAGAATAAACAAACCATCTTAAACTTCCAAGAAATCACCCCTAATGAAGGCATGCAAATGTACTTAAAAGTAGACCCCAGCCCTTATCACAGAATGCTTTTGACCCGTCTCCGTCTAGGGATTTTCTTTCGTATGATTTCTGTACCGGAGATGAACAATTGGTCCTCACCGACTCTGACATGTTTGTGCGACAACACCGCATTTCAATCCAATTTACATCTAATGTTCTTTTGCTCCTTCTATTCCACCCCTAGAAAACTTTATTTAAAACCCTTGTTAAATCGTAGGGATGTAAGAAACTGTAGGTCTGCTTTTTTAAGACTGTTAAAACTTGAAGACGAACATGTGATTTTTGCAGTTTCCTGCTTCTTAAAATCTGTCATGTTGTTGCGGAAAACCATGCTGTAAAACATTCGTACCCTCTATGTCTATTGTGTTGGTTAGCATCAATTCATTTCTCATTGTATGGTATTTGAATGAGTTTTTAAGACTTGATTATTTTAATTGTCGTTTTTAATTGTTAAATAGTATAGGCAAGCATCTATTAACTGTGATGTGATGTTTTTATATGTATGTATTGTGCTTTTATGATTTTACGAAAATCGAATAAAGCTTATATTACTTACTTACTTACTGTCTATAGAGCTCTGGAGTTAACCCATACCTTGTCATCAGTGCTTCCTTCATGTGGGCAAAAGACATTCTATGAGAACTGGGCAAGTCTAACAAAGTATCCCTACCCTCAGTTAAAAAGCGGCCCCACAACCCCGCTCCCCAATACTTCTCAGGGACTCGGTGGGCCAACATTGCAATCTCATAGGCTGCAAACCACTGCCCAATATCTTCACCTTTGTGAAAATCTTTGATGACATCCTTGGAGATATGTAGCCTGCCTTCTGAAGGCACAGATGGTGCGCTGCCACCAGAGTGATTGTTTTCTAAGCCCTTGGCCTTGATCTCTAACTCCCTCAACATCCTCTCATGCTCCATTCTCATTCTCTCTCTTTCCAAAGACAACCTGTTATTCTCTGTTTCCCTCTGACCCGCCATCTTAAGTTTAGCCAACTCCAGTTTGAGTGCCCTATTTCTCTCCCTGTCTTCCAACTGCCTGGGGGACAGGTCTTTGGAAGAGATCCTGCTGCCAGGTGGGGACGGCACCCCTCCCCTGGCTGGAAATTCTGGCCCATCAATTTGCCCATTTGCATCCCCAACAGGCTCCATCACAAAATCAGGGGCATTTCTTGCTTCTACCCAGGCCCTCAGCGCCTTCTGGTAGTCTTCCTTTTTAGAAATGCCTGGTGTAGCAACTTTCAATTTCCTGCAGAGATACTTGAGCTGTTTCACAGTGTAGGTTTCCAACCTCTCTTCCTCAAAATCAAGATCCATAGATGCAACAGATGCTGCTTTACTCATGGTGGTAAAAATTGGGAGTCTTCAGGAAAAACTAACAGTCCAAGGAAAAAGGATTCTAAAACAAATATGTGGTCGCATTTGGTCTGCATTCACTAGTAGTGTACACCAATCACTGTCTATGAAAAACAAATGCAAAGTCCAAATCCTCACCGCTGACCACTATTGTTAGATCTGGGGGTCTCTAGTTGGCAATGGTATTCACCTTTGTCCAAATAGGGACCCTTACTTCAAAGTCAGGATAAGGGGATTACACTCCTTAATAACCCCTATGGTGGCTTGGCACGAGCATACAGGCTTATCTCAGAGGCAATGTGTTAAGCATTTGTGCATATACACAGTAATACAGTGATAACACTACAGATGGACACAACACAGGTTTTCTAAAAATAAGTATTCTTTATGTAGACTTAAACACAAGACCACAAATGACAAAAATCCGCAATACTACACTTAAGATTACTTAAAAGATGATTAAAGTCTCTTAGTTCAAGTTGATGGTAGATGCGACAAAGTTCTCAACAAAGTACCTGGATGCCTAACGCAGTGTAAACAAAAGGACTCGCAGAAGGGGAGATGCGTCGGTTCCGTGACCCGGGGGAACGGTTGCGTCCTTCCTCAATGCTTGCGCAGAATAGGGGACTCGTCGTGAGCCTTACCGGTGCGGAGGTGATGCGTAGATTCTCGGCCTGTGGGCCCGTTGCGGTACGCAAGATGGTGCCTTGATGCGATGCGATGATCCAGTTGCGATGCAAGAAGATGGCACCCTTGATGTGGCGATGCGATGCGATGACGATGCGATGTTGCCCTGGCAGCCTTACGGCTACTCTGTACTTTGGAGCCACGACAGGCTCTTCGACGCGCTTCTCCGGCAATGCAATGGCAACTCTCTCGATGGCGTCACGCTTCTCCAGTGATGCGACAGCAGGCAGCTTCGATGGACACACGCTTCCAAGGAGATGCGACGAAGACTCGCTTCTACGGTGTTGCGATGCTTTCAGCTGCAGCGGCGACACGCTTCTTCTCGATGCGTCGCGCTTCCAGCTCCCAGCGGCACGCAAGTGACTGGAGTCGGAATTCCCAGCAAGGAAATTCAGGAGGGAGTTGGGGGTGAAGTCTTTTGGCCCTGAGATTTCAGCAGGTGGCAAGCACAGTTCAAGCCCTTGGAGAACATTCTGTAGATGAAAGTCCTTACAAAGTTCCTTCTCCTTTCCCTTGGCAATAAAGCAACCACTGCAGGCCAACCCAGCGCACAGCACACTGGCAGAGGGGCAGTCCAAACTCCTGCAGCTTCCTTGGTTCTTCTCCTTGGCAGAAAGGTTTCTTGTTCCAGAAGTGATCTAAAGTCTGTGGGACTGGGTCTCAATATTTATACCCCAAAATCCTTAGTTCTCTGAAGGCAGAGAGGCCTCAGCCTAGTTCAAACCAGTTCCTGAGCACTTTGTTGACATGACTCTCCTCTTCCTTTCACTGTGCAGGGCAGAGACATCAGCCGCCCCACAGGAAGTGGAGCCAGCACAGTGGAGGGAAGATACAGCTCTGGAGCACTCTGTTGACAGGATTTCTCTTCTCCCTTCACTGTGCAGGGCAGAGACATCAGATAAGCCACAGGGGGTGGAGCGAGCATTGTAGAGGGAAGGCCCAGCCCTATTCAGGTCCCAGGTGCACTCCCCCCTCCCATCTGGATGTAAATCTCCCTATTCACCACTGGGCTGTCCCAGACTGTCTACTGGAATTTCCCCAGCCCTGTCACACACAAACCCAGACAAGGAATACACAACTCAGCAGAGGCGGACTCAAATGGTTAGGCATGCAAATACCTACTTTCTAAAAGTGGTATTTGCAAACACAGAATATTAAAATAAACTTTACTAAAAGATGTATTTTATTATTCTGAGTTCAGGCATACTAAATTCGAATTTTTACCATGTTCCCTAAGTCAGTTAGGATTATAAGAATGTAATAATCTTCACTGCCCATTCTGGCCTATGAGAACAGGTAGCCTTCAATAGTGAAAAAGGAAAATGGCTGTAATTCACTATTAGAACATGCTACACACATTAGAGCATGTCCTACCTTATACTTACAATGCACCCTGCCCTTGGGCCTACCATAGGGGTGTCTAATATGAAGCAAAGGGAAGGTTTAGGGACTGGCAAGTGGGTGCACTTGGCCAAGTCGACATGGCAGTGCTAGACTGCACACAGGCCTTGCAATAGCAGACCTGAGACACACTTTACAGGCTGCTTCTGTGGGTGGCACAACCAGTGCTGCAATCCCACCAGCAGTATTTGATCTACAAGCCCTGGTCGCACATGGTGCACGGTACTAGGGGCTGACAGTAAATCAAATAACCCAATTGTGGAATAACCAATCAGTACATCAATTTAACATAGGGAGCACTTGCACTGTGGCACTGATTAGCAGTGGCACAGTGCCCAAAGCATAAATCCAGCAAAAACATATCAACACAGAGGAGGCAATCCGTCAAAAAATGGAAGGGAGACTCACGCCAATGATGTCAGGTCTAACATGCACCAATGATCAAAGGGTGCAAGAGTTCTGCTGGCTAAGGTCCCAGATTTCAAACAAGCAGATGTGATGGTGGAAGCAATGGAGAATGTTTCCAGATGTGTTTGGGAGATCTGCAAGATGCGGGCAGAATAGCGCATACCTGTGATTGATACAGTGAAGGAGGTCTTTGGGAAAGGTGCTAAAGGAGCTAGCAAAAGTCACTAAACTAGTGGTAAAAGTTCCCAGATGAACTTGGATAGCAAGGAGCTGAAATATTATAGATGTGGGAGTACTTCACACTTATCTAATAGTTAGAACTGATATGCCAGGAATGCACGATGTAAAAAGTGTGGCGAAAAGGGACACTATGCTACGGTTTGCAAAGGTGGGAAGGTGAATGTTGTTGAAGATGTGGCAGACAAGGGAGGCAAGGTTGTCCTAATGGTGAAGGGTGAGTGTGACATAGATGGTGGTGGTTTTAAAATGCCAGAAGATCTTGTTGATACTGGTGGTAAGATTATAAAGGTCCTGATGGATTCTGAGCCTCCCTACACTATCGTGTGGGACAAACATTGTAATGAAGACTTTGGTGACAGTGGTATTAATAATTCCATCATATTATGGTGAGATATAAATTGAAGTGTTGGGGAAGAATGTCTCGGAGATCCATTTCCAGGATAAGGAAACTGTGAGCAAAGTGAAGTGTGGGGGAAATGTACTGGGCGGGAGGCACCAAGGGGACATGGGAATTGTACTCAGACCCAATATTTCAGAACCCATTATGTTGGTGGGTAACAGTGGGAATGACTGTGATGTGGCGAGTGCCTTCTCAAAAGTGTTTGTGGAAGATTTTCGCCTGTTGCGTGGTTTTGAGCATAAATATTTTAAAAAAATGCTGTGCCATGTGGGTCTTAAGTTAGGAAGGTGACAAACTTGATGAGAGAACCCCTGAAGTGTGGGTTGGAAAAGCTGTTAAAATTGGACATTATCGCAGAGATCGAGTTTTTCGAATGGCTTACCCCGGTGGTTCTGGATTCCAAGGAATGTTGGAAGAGTGTGCGAATGTTTGTGGACCTCAGGGGTCCTAACAAACCTATCTGGGTCGATCGCCAACCTCTTCCCAACATATCTGAAACAGGATATTTCAGCACCATGGATATAACCTCAGCATACCACCAAAATCCCCTGCATGAGGTTTCACAACATCTCATCTCAATTGTAACTCCTCTAGGTGCATACAGTTTTTCCAGGATGCCCTTCAGATTGGTGTCAGCGGTCGCCTGTTTCCAGAGGGTGATGAAAATAGCGTTGAAGGGGATTCTGAAAGTGTTATTCTTTCTAACCCCTGGCGTAGTGGGCATAGAGGGGCTACGTGGAGGGCCATGGAGTTGACAACAAACTGTATGGAACTCCATGGAGCTCCGCTACACCACCCTCCTCCCGACTGACCCATTAACAATTGCTTATGAGTTAAATAAAATGACTTTAAAATAAATAAAACACCTAATGTGTTTTTATTTACTTTAAAGTCATTTTTTAACTTAAAAGCAATTGCAAATAGGGTGGGTGGGAGGCGGGGTCTGGCCACCTCCGCGGAACCCGGAGTAGGCAAATCTCTGCACACTCTGCAGGCAGAGCGGAGGTTTCTGCCCGGGGTTCATTCTTTCAGGATGACATTCTTGTGCATGGGAAGAACAAGATTGATCATGATAGGATATTGAGATGGGTGTTGGAGAGATTGCAGTCTTCAGGATTGACTTTAAAAAGAGACAAGTACTGGTTTGGTGTCCTAGCTGTCACTTATCTGTGACATACAGTATCTGGGGAAGGCATAAGTATCAAGTTACATCTTGCAAGGAGCATTGTGGAGGCCCCCACTCCTGTGACTATAGACCTAGATAGATCCTTGGCCTTCAAGTCAGTTAAGTCATCCATTGGGAAACTGCCCACACTGGGACATTTTGATACATGCAAAAAAAAAACCATTTTAACAACTGTAGACATCTTGAAGGTTCTTGGTGCTGTATTGTCCAGGAAGTGGAACAGGAATGTAGGAATGTGGCTTTCACATCTCATTTCTTGAGAGGAGCAGAGGAGTGATACTCTGTGATTGAGCATGAGTCTTTGGCAGTGGTGTAAGCTGTGCAGAATTTCAGATTTTATATGTGGGGAATACCCTTTGTGGTGATGTTAGATCATCGCCCACTAGTGCAGATTTTTGCCCGCATGTGTCATGCAATGGATCAAAAGATGGACGGAGGGACTGATGGAGTACAAATTCCAAGTAGAATATGTGCCTGCTAAGCGGAATGTGGCAGCAGACTTCGTCAAGAATACCTGTGGAGGACGGAGATTAAGTGAAGGATCGGACATTAGTGGGGGTCGCTATGAAGGTGGCAAGGATTAAGGAAAAGCTAATAACAGAACAGGAGTACAAACAGGCTAGAGGCTATGATTGTGGTTTGCAAGACTTTACCTCAGTTTGTGGTAAAGAGTTGGCCTGAGCTGAAGGATGTTACCAGAGAGGTGAGGGAAGAGTTACGCTTTGGTGATGGTCACCTGTTTAGGGGCACATGATTGGTACTGTTGAAGGAGATGCTTGAGAGGATTATACATTAGGGACATGAAGGCCGCTTAGGGAGAAATTTGATGAAGTCTCAGATAAGGGAGATATACTGGTGGCCAGAAATGGACAGATAGGTTGAGCATATTGTAGGTCTGGGCAGTCAACTCCGCTCCATTCGCAGAGTTTTCCACATTCCCCAGAGCACGAGGAGTTTCGAAAAGGGAGCATACTTTTGTCCTCACTCGCCCATGTTAAGTTGGCAAGCACAAACAAGGAAAATCCACCAGTAGACCACCTCCAGGTAAGATTCCTCAACATGGGCAGTCGCAGATGGTTGTGACCACTCGCATTGAGAAAATATCAGTTTGTGTTGAGTAAAATGCTGCTTGAATAGGACATCTACTCGAGCGGAAGAAAGAAGCAAAGCCCTCTTGCTCTGTCCATGGTGTCACTTGTGCTGATTTTTTATTGCGGGACAAACACCAGGCGCTAAAAATCTGCATGAATGACATGACCTAACGCACTCTGCTGCTTGCAGAACTCTGCATAGCGTGGTGGAGTTTTTTGGTCACTTGGCAGAGTTCCGCATAACACATTGTCAAGGATTGCTGGTTGGGTGCAAGGAATGACAAGTGAAAAGTGACATGTGCTGCATCACTCGCTCCAAGGGAGATACCAATGGAGCCTTTGAAGAAGTTAGATCTGGACATAATTGGTCCGTTTGGTGCTAGCGAGGAGCGTTAAGTTTTCCTGCTTATCAGTTATACTTTGAAATGGGTGGTGACTCGTTGTGTATGTGAGGCTAACACTAAAGTGGTGACTGAGTTTCTTAGGGATGAATTCACGAGCGAAGGTGTCCCTGGTGTGATTGAAACAGACAATGGAGTGCAATTTACCTCTTCTGAGATGTAATAATTTTTGAGTGCCTTAACCATTCAGCACCATATAAAGTCTCTCTTTACATCCCAGGCCAGTGGTCTTGCAGAGAGGATCAACAGGATTTGTTAAATCATGTGCTCAGAGGGAAGAGGACACAGGGTCCTTGTTGAAGGAGGTTTTGAAAGAGACTGGGTGGGCTCATGGAAACAACTGCAATGAAGTCACTCTGAAGTCTCCCTTTCAGATGCTTAAGAGGAGGGTTCTGTGTTTGGAACTCAAGCCAGCCTGTTTGAGGGTCATGGTAGACATGAAAGAGTAAATGAGAGAAAAATGAGGAATAAATGGTCACAAGAAAGGAGAGGAAATTATGAGGAGAAAAACAAAGCAAGCTATGATGAGAGGAATTGTGCAAAGGATGTGATGTTGGGTGTAGGAGACATGCTGTAGGTGAAGAAACCTTACTTCCCTGTTAGCCTCTATCATTCTCGGCACACCCACAGTGTGGAAAAGGAACCCAGGATGTCCATTCCCAACACGGCT
This sequence comes from Lissotriton helveticus, assembly GCF_964261635.1. Lineage (NCBI taxonomy): Eukaryota > Metazoa > Chordata > Amphibia > Caudata > Salamandridae > Lissotriton > Lissotriton helveticus. Next base: position 1,108,374,421 of record NC_136068.1, read on the forward strand.
GACAGTGGTGACTTCCCCCCCCTGCTGATCTTTTACTTTTACTCACAAATCCCTGCCAGGACTGTGCCTGACCAAGAGGATGTCTAAATTTTCTTGGTCCATGGCTTCCACCCACACTATTCTGACATTCCCCTAAGTACTCTTGACTCCTACCCGGACAGCGGAGAGTGAGCATGTTGTCCGTCGCCCGGTGGTGCTGCTCTGTTCATCCCCTGACCGTCACCTGCCCAGCCCGACAGTGGTCACAGTTTCTCCCCTTCTCCCCCCTCTGCATATTTCTGCCATTCTGCCTTCTCCTTATCTCCTTTCTTTCCATCTTTCTGACCGATGTCTGTGGGACCTTCCTAGATAGCTATTGGAAGACAGGCTGTAGATCTCCTCCCTGGCCATCACCTACCCTTCCGGTCTTTGGGCCAACCTTCCCTCTATCTTCTATTCCATTTTCCCCCTCATCCATTCCCTTCTCACTCCCCCTCTCCTCCTTTGTCTCTCTACTTGTCTCCCCCGAAGTACACATGATCTCTACCCTGACGGGGGAGTCAGAACATTTTGTCCGACACCCGGTGGAGCTGCTCTGTTCAGCTAATGAGGAGATCGGCCTTGGTTTATCCCCTGCCAGACCTTGGGAACAGTTTCTCCCCTTCTCCCTGTCTCGCCCACCCCCCTCATCATATTTCTGGTGCCCTGATTTCTCCTCGTCGCCTTTCTTTCCAGCTTTCAGACCGTTGCCCGTTGGAGCTTCCTTGAGAACTATAGAGGAGACTGGCTTTGGATTACCTCCCTGGCCGTAACATACCCATTTGGTCTTTGGGCTGACTTTCCCTTGATCTCTTATCCGTCTTTCCCCTTGTCCTCTCCCTTCTCACTCTACCACTCCCCTTTCCCTCTCTATGTGTATCTCCGGACACTGGACACAGTTCTTCCTCGCCTTTCTGCTATTGCTCCTTCCTCCCCTCATTTCCTATCAATTCTCTCAACCTCGTTGTTTGTTTACTGTGCCTTACTACGCTATTTGTAACGCAATACTCCTCTGTTAAAGCGCTCAGATACCTACAGGTCCAGCCAGCGCCCTATAATCCTTTTGATGTACCTTCTAATGCAACGAACGTTCCCCTGGTAATGCGCTCTGATACCCCCTGGTCTAGATAGTGCTATGTATCCTTCGCAAATCAAATAAACTAAACACTGGTGTTTCTTGAACATTGAGACCTGTGCAGCATGGCTGATGACCGGTGGAGCTGCTTGACCGCTAATGAGGAGATTGGCCCTGGTTTTCCCCCTTGACCATCACCTATCCAGCCAGACAATGGGCATTGTTTCCTCCTCGTCTTCCTGCTATTACTCTTTCCTCCCCTCCCTCCTACGAATTATTGAAACATTGTTTGTTTACTGTACCTTACAATGCTCTTGTATCTGATGTAACTTGTAATGCTACGATCCTAAATGTAAAGCGCTCTGATACTCTCTTGGGTCAAGTTCACGCTATATAAAAACTTTATAAATAAGTTTGTGGTGCCTTTCAAAATAAAGGGAGTGAGATGTAATGTGGTGGTGGTAAAATCAGATGATGTATGGAGCATGTCCCGCTTAGTCAAAGTGGATGGTAAGGCCCATGATGGGGATAGTCATGGTGCCACTGCTGATGGGTCTGCTACTGTTGATGGTGTGGGTGCCCAGGAAGAAGGGACACAAGGAGGCTGGTGTGGTAGAAGGACTATATGGTGGGTGGCTGTGCATGGTGGACTCATAATGGTTTTCACCACAACGGGGATGTTACTATGTTGGGAGTTTATCTTATTTTCAATTTTTTATTGGTGGGAGTTGCGCCATAGTTATTCTTGCGTTTTGAGTATAGTTATTTATGTGTTTTTATTATTTCAATGCAAGTTGTTGTTTATGGGGAGGGAACTGTGTTATTGTCTGTCTTGCCATTTGTACTGTGGTCAGTCTTGTGAATGGCTCTTGGGGTGGGTATCTAGAATGTGTGACATCAGTATGGAATCTGGCATTAGGTCAGATTGCAGCTGATGCCATGATGAGTGGTTGTGTGGTTCCACTGTTCCAGTATAACTAATAAATCCTCATCCTACAACAGTGGTTTGCCTACTCATTCTCAACAAGCACAACAACGTAAACACATTTAGAATTTGGACAAGTGTGCATTGTCAGTGACCTGGTCAAATAGGGCAAGGAAGAGCTGAACGTGGATCCTAAATTCAAAGCTGTTCAAGAGGTGGCACCAAAATATGTTTGGTCCAGGCCCCCATAATCCTTATAATGATCCTGCCATAGGACCCAAGGAGACTCTATGGGAGGCAGGGAGAGGTAAGCAAAAATTAAACTAAATATATCACATAAGTCCTGGTGCCCTTCACATAAGTCCCAGGATTCTATTAGAGACAGGGAGAGGTAATGGGAGGCAGGATAAGAATCAACAAAATGTTTAAAAACAACAAAACCGGGGCCTTGGTCTGGCCACCATCAGAGATGGCCGCTAGAGCTCTCTGCGCTGGTGGGCCTTCATGAGAGGCAGTGGCCCCTAAATATGGAGGGGTTCCCCAGATAAGACCCAAAGACCCCACGCACCCTGGGGGTACTGAGGTGGGTAACAAAGCCCCCATCCCCTGACATGCGGCAATCTTCTAACCTCCGTCCTGCCCTGCCATAGTCCGGATGAGCTGGACTTGCACGGAAGATCAGAGTAGAGGCCCAGAGCAGAAAAATAGCAGGCTTCCTACTTCTCTGCCACAGGACAGTGTCTGATGTTAAGCCAGTCCCTGACCCCGGCCACCTCCTGCCCTGGAATCAATGTCACCTACCCACAGGACTGTAGACTGTAGATTTAAAAGACACCCACCCCAGGCAGGGTGACTCTCTTTGCGGTTAGAACCAGGCATACAGGACGGCATGGCCTGACCTCCACATCCATCCTTCGCAGGCCTGAGGAGGTTCGCCTGCATCCACCTGAGGGCAGTCCTTGCCAGCGTGCCTTCACACACTGTCCCTGGCGCCCCATCAGCATGCATTCCCGCACCACCATTATGCTGGAGAACTCTGGCACTCACAAGCAGGGAGTTACCCTGGGCAGGCCTACTCACTTGCCACCAGCCTCTGACCTCAGATGTCCACGGCTCCAGCTGCACTGCAGCCCACTTGAAGTCCACAGAATCACAACAGTCCCATGTGGCAGCTGGGCGAGTAATATGGGGGACAGTGGAATATCTGGTGCATGGCCCAGATCTGGCTGCGGCATGCAGCAGCAGCACTACTGTGAGGGAAATTAATTTATAATCCCATGCCTACAATTCCCACCTCACATACTACATGAGTGAATAATGTTAGCGCTTCATTGTAGATCCGTGACACCCGTTCACCTGGAGGATGGACTTGGACTGCCCCCTCCCACGGACACCAGGCCAAAAGTTGGACTAAGGCACAGCTGAGGGTAGTGTGTACCCCCATTAGACCTTCTCTACCCCTGCCCCTTTCGATTCTTGGGATCCTCTTGCTCATGTCCCTGTGTGAGAGCAGCACTTCATCAGAACATCTGAAGGCTTTGCTTCTGTCCCATACCTGTTGGGCCCCTGCCCATTCTGCCACCATTTCCCCCCTCATGTCATGAATGCCATGCCTCCCTAGGGGGTCCACCTCCAGCGCGCTGGCTTTCCAAATCTGGGGCCATAGTCTACAGCTCCAGGTGCTTGGGGTTTAGATCCCGGAGCAAGGTTGAGCCTTATTTTCTCCCACCCCCCCTTCACAAACCACATTACCTGAGGGATCGTCACTTCTGACGCCTGCCCAGCCTGTTCCCTTTCCTTCTCTTCCCTTCCCTTCCCTTCTCTTCTCTTCTCTTCTCTTCTCTTCTCTTCTCGTCTCTTCTCTTCTCTTCTCTCTTCCCCCCTTTCACACACCACATTGCCCGAGGGATCGTCACTTCTGGTGCATGCCCAGCCCCTTCCTTTCCCTTCCCTTCCCTTCCCTTCCCTTCCCTTCCCTTCCCTTCCCTTCCCTTCCCTTCCCTTCCCTTCCCTTCCGTTCCCTTCCCTTCCCTTCTTTACCCTTCCTTTCCCTTCCCTTCCCTTCTCTTCTCTTCTCTTCTCTTCTCTTCTCTTCTCTTCTCTTCTCTTCTCTTCTGTTATCTTATCTTCTCTTCTCTCTTCCCCTCCCCTCCTTCAGGGTAAGTCCCAATTGAGAGTGCACATCTCCACGTACCTAATGGACAACAAGGGCTCAATGGAGACCCATAGGGTCATATGAGCAGTCGGGAAAGCGACCATCAGTGGCCAATTCATGCTGGACACGACATTGACAAACCGGCAAAATGTTGCTTGCCAGAAAGAACTGCAGGGAGAGATTGTGTCTCTTACTCACCTATATACCACCCACCCTTCACTTCTTGCATGCCGCCATTTGCAACAATCCTGCATGGCTCTCAATGGCGTGTACAGCTAACAAGGCTGAGTATGCGTTGCAGCGGCTAAAAGGCCCCCACTATGAACAGGGGGAGAAGGAGGGCTGACTTCTGCTTGCCTGTTCCCTATCCTTCTCTTCCCTTCTCTTCTCTTCTCTTCTCTTCTCTTCTCTTCTCTTCTCTCTTCCCCCCTTTCACACACCATATTGCCCGAGGGATCGTCACTTCTGGTGCATGCCCAGCCCCTTCCTTTCCTTTCCTTTCCTTTCCCTTCCCTTCCCTTCCCTTCCCTTCCCTTCCCTTCCCTTCCCTTCCCTTCCCTTCTCTTCTCTTCTCTTCTCTTCTCTTCTCTTCTCTTCTCTTCTCTTCTCTTCTCCTCTCTTCTCTTATGTTATCCTCTCTTCTCTCTTCCCCTCCCCTCCTTCAGGGTAAGTCCCAATTGAGAGTGCACATCTCCACGTACCTAATGGACAACAAGGGCTCAATGGAGACCCATAGGGTCATATGAGCAGTCGCGAAAGCGACCATAAGTGGCCAATTCATGCTGGACACGACATTGACAAACAGGCAAAATGTTGCTTGCCAGAAAGAACTGCAGGGAGAGATTGTGTCCCTTACTCACCTATATACCACCCACCCTTCACTTCTTGCATGCCACCATTTGCAACAATCCTGCATGGCTCTCAATGGCGTGTACAGCTAACAAGGCTGAGTATGCGTTGCAGCGGCTAAAAGGCCCCCACTATGAACAGAGGGAAAAGGAGGGCTGACTTCTGGTTGCCCAGTTGCACCAACAGGAGGCCGCTCTGGTAATCCACGCCATCAACTCTATGAGCATTGAGGTCCTCACCTGCCCGCAGGACTTTGTCAATTAATTTGCATTGCTTTATCGGACTCTGTATATTCCAAAGACGTTAGCCATCAAGGAACATGTGGTGACTTTCCTGGAGGACGTGCGCCTCCCCCGACTGTCAGACAAGGGCTGGCCACTTCTGGAGGAGAAGATCAGGCAATCTCGAAGCTACCCTACCACAAAGCTAATGGGGAAGATGGCTTCTTCGTGGAGTTTAATAAATGGTCTGGGGAGGAAGTCGGTGATTCCCTCCATGCTGTTTTTCAGGAGTCAGAGCAGGTGGGCTCCCTGGGCTCTCTCTGCATCAGGACTCGGATTGTGGTTCTCCTCAAACTGGGGAGGAACCCCCTCCTTTGTGGCATTTATAGGTCCCTATTCCTCCTAAATGGGGCTAGCAAAACCCTCACCAACATCCTGGTGGCTCTCATCCTCAAGGTCATCCTGTCCCTGATACACCACATGCAGGTGGGGTTGTCCCAGGGTGTACCTCCAGAAACCATCTTCGCACCCTCGCACATGCATTTTGGGAGGCCAAGCACCTGTTGGATGAGGCCTTGGCCCTCTCCCTTGTCACAGAGAAGGTGTTCAGTCTTATTGAATGTGGATGTCTCTCTGCAACCCTGAAACGGTTTTACTGTGTGATCACCTCATTGCCAAGGCCCGCTTGCTGTAGGACAGTCCTATTGCCCAGGTCAACTGCAGAGGTTTTCTATCTGACCCCTTTCTGATCATGAGGGGTTAACAAAAGGGCTGACCGCTTTCACCCCTTTTATTCCTGCTGGTGATTGAGCCACTGCCAGCATCCATCTGCCAATCGCCTCACCACATGGAGGTACCCATCAAGGGCAGATGTCTAAGATACATTTATAAGCTGATAATGTCCTACTCACCCTAACGGACCTGGGCCATTCCCTCTAAGCCTTACGGGAGATCATTAATGGATTAGCAACCCTGTCTGTCTACCGGGAGGACTGGGACAAGAGTGAGGCTCTGCTACTGTTGACCATAACCACAATAGGGGCAATTCATGGTTGCCCCTTTTGGTGGAAGTCGTCGCACCTAAAATATCTGGAAATCCTGGTCAACCGGAGCCTGGGTTGGATGATTGTGGACAATCTTGATCCCATTATTGCTTGCATGAAACTGGACTTTGAGAAGTGGTCACATCTGGGGCTTTCCATGTGGGGAAGGGTACAGGCGGTTCGGATGGTCACGCTGCCACACTTTACATATGCGCTGGGCATCATTCCTCAACTGGTGCCCTTGGCCATCTTACTGCTTATAGATACACAGATTTGTGTCTTTGTGTGGAGCTCCTTATGGCCCGACTTTCTACTGCTAAGCTCATGTCACAATGCTCGTGCGAGAGCCTGGGTCTTTCATTGGTAGAACATTATGCCATAGCTCTCCACCTCTCATAATTGGCATACATGCTCCAGAGACGCTGAACCTGCACCAAAATGGGTAACAAAGAACGACTGCTGATTTCCAGCCGTCACAGCCTTGACCTTTTGCACAGGAGTTGTACCCTTCAGCCCCATCTGTCTATCCCATGCTACAAACTATGCGAAATGCCTGGCACCGGGCACACTGCCTCTTCGGAGCGACCCTTGACCCTGTCGCCAGGCAGGTCACTCCCCCCACCGCCACACAGCCCTCCGGTGTGCCCTGAGCCCGCTGCGACTGCCGCTCACATTTGGTCTGTGTCCCACGTATTGCCTGCACTCCCCTCTGCATCTGTCTGTACTGCTCATCTTGTATTTCTATGCCCGTATTCTTGTGTTTCTGATTTTCTTCAGCACGGTTGTCCTCCCCCGTGCCCCCTGTTGCCTGCTGTAATCCCTGCCCACTCCCCCCTCATTCTTCCTGCCGCTGCGTCCCCTGTGGCCCGCCCCCATGCTTTCCCATTGGCCGCCCTGCTCCCGCCTCCCAGCTGCTCCTCCCTCCCACACCCCCTCATTTCTCTGCCCGTATTCTTGTGTTTCTTCTTTTTTTAGCCCTGCTGTCCTACCCCCTTGTGCCCCCTGTGGCCTGCTGTAACGGCCGCCCGCTCCCCCCCTTCTTCTTCCCGCCGCTGCATCTCCTGCGGCCCGAGGCCTGCTTTCCCATAGGCCGCCCCACTCCCGCCTCCCAGCTGGTCCTCCCTCCCACATCCCCTCATATGGGGGCCGCATGCAGTGGGTGTGCCTCTGGCGCACCAAAGGCACGCCTAAGGCAAGTCCGTCTAAGCCCATCGTGCCCGGACCACGCCCAGCACCAGAACCCTTGGCCCTCACAAACACCACGACACCTGACTCCATTACGCTCATGCACCTGCAGCCTGGCCGCCCGAGGCGCACCCAAGTACCCCTCTCCTGCCGGAACTGCAGCTTCACCAGCATCCGACCCGCCTACCTTGTACCGAAGAACCCAACCTCCTCAAATGCATCCTGCTCAACACCCGGTACGCCCGCAAACATGCTGTCGAACTCTGGGACCTACTCGACACCAACACCCCAGACGTCGCCTTCCTGACGGAGACCTGGCTGAACCCCTCCTCGGCACCCGACATCGCCATAGCCATCCCGGAAGGCTACAAGATCACCCGCAAGGACCGCCCCAAAGGAGTAGGAGGAGAAATCCCCATCGTCCACAGGAACACTCTCAGAGTCCCGACCAGCACCGACAACACCCTCAGCACCGTCGAACACCTCCACTTCCAGATCCACACGGACCCCAACACCACCCTCAGAGGTACCCTCGTCTACAGACCCCCGGACCCCGACCGCAGTTTAGAGACTCCATCACTGACCTCATCAGCACACACGCCCTCGCCTCCACGGACTACATCCTCCTCTGGGACCTGAACTTCCCCCTCGAGAACAACAACAACCCCAACTCTTCCACCCTGACAACCTCGCCAACCTCGGACTCAGACAACTCATCACGACACCCACCCACTCCGCCAGCCACACGCTTGACCCCATCTTCTCAGCAAGCTCCCACGTCTTCTTCAACCAAACCACCGTACTCCACTGGACCAACCACCGCTGCATCCACATCACCTTCCAGAAACCCACCATGCACCACCACCCCCCAACAGATGCCTCACTGCCCCTGGAGCAAAGTCACAGAAGACCAGCTAACCACCACCCCCGCCCAGAGCCCACCCGCAGACCTGACCGATCCCAATGCAGCAGCCCGCCACCTCAGACAGCGGATCAACGACTGTGCCAACACCCCCGCCCTGCTCAAGAAACCCTCCAACGCCCACACCAGCAAGAGAGCCAGCTGGTTCACCGAAGACCTCCAGGCCTCCAAGCGAACCTGCCAAAAATTGGATCCGTGAACAAACTCCAGAAAGCTACACAGCCCAGAAGAACGCCACCCGCAGACACAACCACCTCATCAAATCCGTCAAAAGGACCTCCTTAAAAGACTTCCTAGACAACAACGCACACAACAGCAAAGAGCTTTTCAACATCGTGTAGGAACTCTTCAACACCAACGACATCCCACCTTCACAAGAACTGTGTGACTCTCTGGCCACCTTCTTCCATCGCAAGATCCCAGACATCCACGACAGCTTCAACACCATCACCACCCCGGCAACCACTGAGACCCCCGCTCCCTAGACCACAATCCGCACTAACCGCCTGCTCTCCTGGACCAAAATCAAAGACGACCACACCATCAAGATCATGAACACCATCCACTCCGGATCCCCGGAAGACCCCTGCCCACAGCACATCTTCAACAAAGCCAGCAGCACCATCGCATCCTATCTCCGGAAAAACCATCAACATCTCCTTCAAGACAGTGACCTTCCCAGAGAGCTGGAAGCACAAAGAAATCAACGCCTTACTCAAGAAACCCAAGGCGGACCCCAAGGACCTCAAGAACTTACGACCTATCTCCCTGCTCCCGTTCCCGGCGAAGGTCATCGAAAAGGCCGTCAACAAACAACTGACCAACTTCCTCGAGAAGAACAGCATCCTGGACCTGTCCCAGTCCGGGTTACGCAGCAACCACAGCACCAAAACTGCCCTCATCTCCACCACTGATGACATCAGGACCCTGCTAGACAATGGAGAAACCGCAGAACTCATCCTCCTGGACATGTCAGCCGCCTTTGACGCGGTCTGCCACCGCACACTACGGGCACGCCTCCACGACGCCGGAATCCAAGAGAAGGCCCTGGACTGGACCACCTTCTTCCACTCCGCCTCCCCCCCTTCGGCTCTGAAGCCACCAGGATCATCTGCGGCGTACCCCAAGGCTCATCCCTCAGCCCAACATTGTTCAACGTCTACATGGCACTGCTTGCCCACGTCGCATGATGTCACGACCTCAACATCATCTCCTACGCCAACGACACCCAGCTGATTCTCTCCCTCACCAAAGACCCCCTCACCACCAAAACCAACTTCCACGAAGGAATTAAAGCTGTCGGCCGCTGGATGAGAAACAACCGACTGAAGCTGAACTCGGACAAGGTGCTCATTCTCGGATCCACCCCCTTGGCCTGTGATGACTCCTGGTGGACGATTGCACTAGTAGCACCTTCTACACCCACCGACCATGCACGCAACCTAGCGGATATCCTTCGCTCCACCCTTTCCATGACAAAGCAGGTCAACGCCGTCTCCTCCTCCTGCTTCCACACCCTCTGCATGCTTCGCAGGATCTTCAAGTGGATCCCCACTGATACAAGAAGGGCGGTCACCCAGGCCCTCATCAGCAGTAGACTGGACTACAGAAATGCACTCTACGCAGGAGCCCCGTCCAAACTCCTGAAATGACTAACGCACGCAGAACGTCTCTCCACGCCTGATCCTCGACATCTCTTGCTGCAGCCACATCACACCCCACCTGACAGACCTGTAATGGCTCCCTATCAACAAGAGGGTAACCTTCAAACTCCTCACCCATGCACACAAGGCACTCCACAACACTGGGCCAGAGCATCTCAACATCCGACTCAGCCTCTACACCATCACCCGTCAGCTCCTCTCCGTAGACCGCGCCCTCGCCACTGTCCCCCGCATCTGAAGAGTGATCACCAGGGGCAGATCATTCTCCCACCTCGCAGCCAAAACCTGGGACACCCTCCCCATCCGCCAGCGGCAGACCGAAGACCGAAAACCTTCTAACCTTCAGGAGACTTCTCAAGACCTGGCTCTTCTAACAGTTGCAGATCCACCCAGCACCTTGAGACTCTCATGGGTATGTAGTGCACTCCATAAATGCTATGATTGATTGATTGATTGATTGATTCAGTGTGGACCCCCGTTTACATGAACAGGTGCCATTATGAAGCAATGGTTACCTATCCAATGGCAGGGAGGCCTCCACTGGGAACATTGGCGAGTGGCAGGCATTCACTGTCTGGATCAGGTCCTGGACGATGGCGAACTTCAACCATTCGGAAGACTGACTGAGGCATTCGGTCTCCTACCCCACCAGGCATGGCAGCACTTACAAAAGCACTGCCTGTGGCACTGTCTGGGAAACCGGCCCTGGACTCTACAGACCTCACCCATGGTGTACCACCTCAAAACTTGGGGTTGTCTCCATAGAGTGATGTTGGAGTGCTATGAAATCATTACGTGTCATCTCGTCTCACAGCCTCTCTTCGACAGTCTCCGCATCAAATGCCAGTCCTCTATACAGATAGAAAGGGAGGAGGAAAATTGGGCTGACACATTGAAGCCTCTGGATTAGGGGCACATGAGAGGCATTCCTGAAGTTTTGTCTCTTCAAGAAACTTCATAAGTGGCATTGGACCCCAGTGGATTTGCTGCCACATGTGAACTGCTTGCGATGCCCGGACACCTGCTGCGACCTTGTGCACATTCTCTGTGAATGCCCATCGGTTCAGCCCTTCTGAGAGATTATCAGACCTGCATTGGGGGACTCCATGATGCTCAAGTTACCCCTCCTCCACTCTCTGATTCTCCTGTAGGATAAGGGAAACTCCTCAGAGCTATGAAGCTCAGAGTGCCACCGCCTACATACGGCTCTGGAGACTGCCAAAATATATATCCTCTGCCAGTGGTGCTCCCCTATGCCTCCACCGCCCGAGGACTTGACAGTAGCTATGATGCAGACAGCCGCTCATGAACGTGTCATTTATAATCTGCAGGACCAGTCAGAGGTTTTTATGCGGACATGGGTACCTTTCTTCCTATACAAATCCTAATGCATCTGTCCTCTCATACCAGCCACCTGTGCAGGTAAGAGTGGTGGGGCTGCATGGGGGTATTTCGAGGGATGATGTAGAGGGAAAATGAATTATTTATTTAATTTCCCCTCTGCATCATCCCTCGAAATGCCCCAGGTAGCCCCACCACCCCACAGCACTTACCTGCTTGGACCACAGATGTCTCATACCACAGAATCTGGAAATCACTACCAGCAGTACTCCAGAGGGATCACAACCTTTCCCCTCCCTCTTCCCTCTTCCCTCTTCATCTCTAAGTCGCTGCCATGTTTCCAATAAATAAAATTACTACACAAAAACACAACAACAAAGCTGTACTACAATCAGCCACAAGCGCAAGTAAATCTATCAAGAAAAAAGAAAAGACTAACAAAAAAATCATGGACCTCTTCTATCAATGCTCCTAGAAAATGGCTTTCAAACGTGGATTAAAGGGATTGAAGCACACATTGGCTGCACAAAATGGTGAACTCTAGCTCATACACCATATGGCTCCTGAAGAAGGAGGCATGGAAGACAAAGGTAAACAGGCCACCAAATACATACACACTAACTGACTCCAGAAAATCATGGTCACCACATGGCCAGCTAAGAAGCAGGCATAAAGAACAAAGACAAAATGGCCTCTATTTGACCCCACACACTAGCTACACAAAATGGTCACCTCTGCATAGCCGGCAAAGTAAAGGCAAAGGGAACATCAAACACATGGCAACCTAGGGCAAACACACACACACACACACATGCCCACACACACACTAGCTACACAGCATGGTCACCACCTTATGGTCAGCAAAGAAAGAGGCATGGCGTAAAAAAAGACAGCTGCCCTGTCCTTCCTGGACCCCATACCCACCCCCTCGGAAAGGGTGCATTGCAACAAGGGTGCATTGCAACATTGCAGCATTGCAAGGAAAGGATTGCAAAGTTATTTAAAGCAACAGGCACATACAAGCAACACATTAAAATACCCTACTTTTGTAATTTAATCCATAACCATCCACAACCTAGTAAATATTTTTAAATAGCATAGAGAACAGCAGCATTTAGAATGTGAAACACACATCAAAAATATACCCAGGGCCTGATGCAGGGCAGACTAGACCCCAAACAGTAAAACATCATTAAAATAAAATGGTTAAAAAATCAGTGTAAAATTAAAAAATGCATACAAGAAAATTGAGAATTTGTATACTAACCCCAGACCTCCACCACAAAAAAAATGCAAACATTTCCTCTTAAAAGAAGTTAGTTAATCCACCTTTGGGCCCTCTCTATTCTAGCCCAAACCCATGACACCCATGAACAAAATAAAAAACGAAAAGGAACAAACAATATTAGTGTATGCCCTCCGTCCCACAACAAACAGTTCTAGAGTACTGCATTGAACTGACTTAATTTTTCCCAAAAAGTTAAGATTCCAGTTGCTTGGATACAACAGGGACTGCAGGCAAAGAGAGCCAGTGCTTATTTTCCTCCAAAATGCAAATTTGAAGTGACCAAGGACTGGACAAAACAGAAAGGAGTGTCTTCAGGACAGGAAGAGGAAGTTGCTATTCTATGTATAGTAGCCACCCGGTATTTATAGCACTGCCTTCTGTTTTTTTTAAGTGCATTTTTGCACTAAAAAAATACTCAAGCAGTTGATTTGGTTAAAATATAAACTCAAAAATGCATTTTGAGTAGATTTTCCACCCACTCAAGTAAAAAACGTAGTTGAAATGCCGACCAGCGTGTGTGTGGGTTAATGTACTGCAGCTCGCACTCCGAACAACCACTGAACATTCTGACTGCGTTCTCCAAAAGAAGAACGTGAGTGGTTGTGCTCTCACGTTGTTTCAGTTAAATAACGCCCAGGCCTAGTTTTGAATATCAACCTGCAATATATCGAACGCACTATTGACTTTTACTATATTGGCAATATAAGTTTATTTAGAGTTACAACAGTAAATATATGCTTAAATGCTTGCAGTTTGTAGTATGGAGTCAATGTACATGCAACTGTTGTTTATATTGCATTTAACTAAACCACGGGTTGTCTGTCATCTAGCCCTCTGCTATTTGATCGTTAGTAAGGAAAGGAGCAAAGGGGTTAGTTCTGGAGAAGGTTTCAATCTAGACAGAAACATAGACAGACAGACAGACAGACAGACAGACAGACAGACAGACAGACAGACAGACAGACAGACAGACAGACAGACAGACAGACAGACAGACAGACAGACAGACAGACAGACAGACAGACAGACAGACAGACAGACAGACAGACAGACAGACAGACAGACAGACAGACAGACAGACAGGGGCAGGCAGGCAGGCAGGCAGGCAGGTAGGTAGGTAGGTAGGTAGGTGGGTAGGTATGTAATGAGCAGTAGAAATCCACCATATAACCCTCAACTCTCCTGATCGCGTGCCTGGCAGACTTACCGAACGATAAAGTGATGTAAATGTTTAGAAACATAGAGCAATAGCTGCCTCCCCCAACCAGTATATCTGCATCTGTTGAGTCGTAAAAGTGACAAACTGCCCTGAACCTTATCTCATTGGGGAGCATTTAAATGCAAACGTTTTTCCTTAAAGTACACGAAGGAATTATTTAACAACCATTTTTTTTTTATAATAGACGTGTTCCAATAAAAATGCAGGGCTGGGTTTTTTGCTTTTTGCCTAGATGTGGAATACAGCCTACAAATTATGTGCATGTGTGCGGAGTGTAACATGCATGTCACTTCCCCTAGTTCTATTCTCTGAACTTCTCGGCATTATACTATCATCATTTTCGAAACGGCGTCTCTCTTACTATTCCATTAGAATGCATTTTAAGGGGCAAGCTTAGGATGCAGAGTCCGAGAACTACCTGTAAATGTGTCTTCCTTTCTGATCTTAGCTGCTATAAATACACAGTTGGACTTATATTGGTTATCTTGCTTCCTGCACACATCTTCCGCCACAAAGGGAAATGTCAGTGTCTGTGCAGTATCACTGCATTTTGGGGCAGATTGAAATATTACTTATCTTGAAGTCCACTCACGGGAAGTCTGGTGTCCGACAATTGCACCCCCTGGTTTAGGTGATTTGAGCCCAGACTTAGGCGGTTGTTTGGTCTTGGGGTCCAGAAATCATACACAGTATTCTGACCATTGTCATTTGCATAATTGTTTGGAGAAATGCCCTTAGGTCGGTAAGGGAAGAAGATGAGTGCGCCTGGGATACCGGTGGAGCAACCTCAGGAGCTTGATGGCAGCCATGCCAGACGTAGAGGGAAAGCGTGATCTGCTCAGGTTTATCTGTAATTTATGATTAGGCTTTCCTGTTTTTTAGTTTCTATTTTTAGTAAATTCTGGTGGTTTTTTTTCAGTGTTTTCAATACCTTAAAAAAATCAGTGGTTATCAGTGGTTACACATTTTCACGCCATTAAAACAATAGAAACAGTGTTTTCCGGTGTTTATGCAATGTTTTGCTTTTAATTATTGCTTGCTTTCTGCACTGGTAGTGCATGTGTATAGACAGGGTATATAAGGTCCAAATACTTTTTTACAAATCAAACTTATTTTAGTACACCATACACAATACTTCCTTAGTGAGTCTGTGGTCTCGCTCTTTCCTTCCTATGTAAACGTTTATCTGTGAAAAGGCTGTCTCTACATCGGTACGTGAGACGGGCAACCCCAAAACAGCCAGTACACAATTTGCTAACTCTGGCAAATGACTTAGCTTTCCAATCCAGTACTGCTGCACCTGAAGATTGTGATTCTCTTGGACATGTTTTACAACATGTGCGCTGAACTGAGAGAATATGACCTCAATTAATAAAGCAGTCAAAAATGAAGCAGTACTTTTCAAAGTCTAGAGAAAATTCAGAAGGGATCTACAACTTGTGCAGAGTACCTCAGTGAGGCTTCATTAACTTCAAATGCCATAGTTGGTGAAGGGACATTTCTATGAATCACTGCAAGCCAATTCCCATAGATTGTAAAATAACATTTCCTGAATTGCTCCTCAACATTTCTTTGCTTACCAAGTGGCAAGAAGTCTAACTTGCAGCGTGTTACAGTGCCAGTCAGTAAAAGTGTTGCACAGCCTACTCTCAAGGAGATGTTTCAGATCTTCACCAATTACGCTGAACACTTAGTAGACAAGGTGTTTTCAGACTCTAGTTTTTTGATTATGTCCACTACATCATGCATGTATTCTTGTAAAACCTAAGCATGCAGTAGATTGAACTTTTTCACATCTCTATCAAAATGTGACCAAAGATAATCACATTTTTCAAAAGCGGAACAGGAGCGGGACGGCTGTCATCGGACCTGGGGGCACTTACCTGCTCGTTGCCTCGCCGCCTCTGGGGTGCTCACGCTGCAGCTCTCTCCCGCCGCAGTGGTCCAGTGAAGCCTGTGGACGCCGCGGGGAGACTACAGCTCCCAGAGTGCTCGGCAAGCACTCCCGCCCACTTCCGCCTGCCAGCGCGCCCGGAGGCGCTTCAAAGGGCGAAGGCTCCATCTGAGGAGCGGGGGACATTTTTCAAAAGCGGAACAGGAGCGGGACGGCTGTCATCGAACCTGGGGGCACTTACCTGCTTGTTGCCTCGCCGCCTCTGGGGTGCTCACGCTGCAGCTCTCTCCCGCCGCAGTGGTCCAGTGAAGCCTGTGGACGCCGCGGGGAGACTACAGCTCCCAGAGTGCTCGGCAAGCACTCCCGCCCACTTCCGCCTGCCTGCGCGCCCGGAGGCGCTTCAAAGGGCGAAGGCTTCGTCCGCGTCGCGGGACGCGCGCGGGCGTGCGCCGGGCTAAGCCCGGGCAAAGGGCGGGCCCTCTTTGGCCCTCGGAGGACGGGACGGGCCACGGGCCCTGGCTCCAACAGAAGGACCCAGTACATTCAAGTGAGACATTGGACAGTTCATATATTATTTTTAATTTGATCTTGTATTGTATTGTAGACAATTGCTACATTAGACTGAGGTAATACAGGTTTTGCATCGCCCATTGAGGGCTCGGGGCATACTGTAAATAATGCCCAAAACAATCTCGGATCCATTAATAGCTGGCCTGCGTACCATGGATAACTTCCTGGTCAAAAAAGTCGCTCAAATAAACAACGAGCGTAGGACCTCACTAGGTGGTAAAAGTCTTCCCCCCCTAATGGATAATGTCCCAATTGAAAGAACAGAAGGCTCAGAAGGCAATTCAGAAGATGCCCCACATAGTACAGGGGGATCTAGCTTAGTGGTACAGGCACAGGTTAATCTTGAGAAGCCTATGGTACTGGACAATACATCAGAGGAAGATTCAGTTGTGGAAGAGTCAGTAGAGGCTCCCTCTGCTCAAAGACCAGTGAGGAAGTGCAGAAAGACTCAAGGGAGGCGTGGGGGGAAACCTTCTAAAACTAAATCCCATGCCAATCCACATAATAATTGTAAAGCCACTATCGTTAACAGTGCAAGTAACCCAGTCATACAAGAAACCAATCCAGAGGGCATTAATGAAGGAAGTTTAAACGTATCTGCCTCCAACCTAGAAACACTGATAAACTCAATAGTGGGAAAGCTGGAGGCTAAAATCACTGAGTTAATAAACCCAATAATGTCTAGACTGGAAGTAGTAGCCTCTGAGGTAGAAAGGCTGGGCAGTTTGGTGGCGGCACACCTGGCCCCAGCCCCAGCAGCTACAGCCCCGAATATTATACCCGATAGGGGCGGGAAGGATAATGCAGCCAGGGGGCAGGGCGGGCAGCGGCCGAATCCCCAAGGTTTGACTGATGCCCCGGATGTGAAACCTACAGCACCGGTAATCCAGCCAATTCAACAGGCTTTGAAACCCACAGCACCGGTAATACAGCCAATTCAACAGGCACTTGCATCCTTGGGTACTCGTGCAGCTGCCTCGCAGAGGGCTAAACTTAGGAATGTAAATCTCCCTCCTGACTGTGTGCCTTATGTGGTGGTGTTAACCAAT
This sequence comes from Lissotriton helveticus, assembly GCF_964261635.1. Classification (NCBI taxonomy): domain Eukaryota; kingdom Metazoa; phylum Chordata; class Amphibia; order Caudata; family Salamandridae; genus Lissotriton; species Lissotriton helveticus. Next base: position 1,108,391,839 of record NC_136068.1, read on the forward strand.
GTTCCACGCTACGAAGAAGTACCAACCCAACCACATGGAGAATCTTATGACTCTCTAAAAAACAAAACGGTTGCGTGGTTAAACAAAAATTGTGGTTACCCAACTCATTATTATGACCAAATCATTTCCACTGAAAGGGTCAATTGGGTTGGCCCTTCGAGGAAGGCGACTACTGGGGATTGTGTGGTTGTTAATTTTCAGCATCCCCAACATGTCGCGACAGTCTTATTGCGTTCATCCTCACTAGTATACAATGCAAATAGTGTTTGTGCGCGCCCTCTGGGCTATTTCTATGTTCCTGATCAGAATTCCCCTAAGGACCCTCGCAGGCATAGGCTCACACCCTATGTGCAGACTCCAATTTCAGCAATACCACATATGTACAATAATAACACCAATGGGCAGAATGGCTGGCAAACACCGGCAGAAAATTTCAATGCTGGTAATCAGAGTATGAGAGGGTATACTGTTCCCACACATAACCGCTTTGAAATGTTTTCAGGGCTGGACGCCTGCGATTGACTGAGGGTCTCGGATGCTCAGAATACCATACAAAAAAACGGTGTTGGATCTAGCCCTGATCTCTTGACTGGGTGAGAGTACTCTGCTTAATTCAGAGACTCTGTCCATCACCACCCCTTGTTGTAAATCAGAATACCATACAGTCTCCTGTAGGACAGCCGACAGAGGAGAACCCACCCACAACTCTTAGAAACAATGTTATATGCTGGAACGTGGCGGGCTAGAAAACAAAATGCAAGATGAAAGCTGGTTATTATACATCAGGGGTTTTCAGATTATTTGCCTTCAAGAGACCTGGTCAGTTAAATGTGAAATGTATATTGAAGGTTATAAGGCATATTATGTACCTGCCATATCAGTAAACCGGGGAAGGCCAAAGGGTGGCATGGTAATGTTTATCTCAGTAGCACTTACTTGTACAATTGATAGCAGGGCATCTAGTAACCCAGGTATACAAGGTTTAATTCTATCTGCTGGCAATTGTAAGGCTGGCCTGGTCAATTTTTATAATTCTATTAATAACAATGGTACAGGTCAAGGAAACTTAGAAATGTTGAACGATTATATAGGTACCTCAATGAGGGACTGTTCACATAATTTGTTGATCATGGGCGATTTTAATATTCATCTCTGTGGTGACCCCCTAGGGAAAAACCTTCAGGAATTACACTGTCCTAGACTAAATGGTTTACACCTGGAACATTCCACGAAGGGGGCCCGTTTTAATAATTTTCTTAATGACCATGGTCTTACTTTAGCAATGGCACTATGTGATCCCTCAAAACGCTTTGTCACCCCAACTTTCAAAGGGCACGGAAAGGGGACTATTATTGACTATATGTTGTTAACCCTGCCCATGCAGGTCTTTGTGCGTTCATTTTCTATTGATAATAACGCACTTAGTGACCATAACCCACTTACCATACATCTAAGGGGGCCTTGAGTGGTTAGCGTAAGTCGCAACCTGGCCAAGGGTAGGGTAACAGCAATGGATGGCAGACGCCGCCTAAAATGGTCTATGTGCACCCCGGACCTCATATATCAGAATATCCAAAATAACTGTAGCGACATAATCAATAGTTGCATTCAAGATGATTCTGATCCAACTCAGGTCCTGTCTGATTTTCAAAGCTTGATAGATAAAATAGCTATCCTAATGACAGAACCTTTAAAGAGTAGAGGGAGGGTTGGCCCGAGGTGGTTTAACAAGGAATGCTCTAAAGCACCTCGTGACCTCAGATCTGCCTTGTCATTAAAACCAAGGAACAAGGAATTAGTACAGAGATCACGTAAAGAGTATAAATCAGTCATTGCCTCACGGAAGGAGGTACTGAAGAACGAGGCTTGGGCTGAGATACTGGAACCACAAACACTGAAAAATAGTGCCAGATTTTGGGCGGCGCTCAAGAAACCCTTCCTGGTGCAAGACTCGGGTGAGGGGTTAGAATGTATTATAACTAAAGATGAATGGGTTGCACATTTTAAACAAATGTACGGGGGCAGTGAAGTCAACGCTGTACTTTCTGAATGCACCAAAGTGGGCTCATGCCTTAATGTCAGTATAGGAGAGGTTTTAGTGGGAATAGAGGGGCTCACAGCGGGCAAATCACCAGGCCCTGATGGGATACCCCCGGATCTCTTTAAATCGGATCCTAATTTTTGGGCCCCGATTATCGTGGCAGTTATTAACGCAGCCGCGAGAGTCGGATGCCCGCTATCCTGGGGGCTCTCCACCATTGTGCCTATATTTAAAAAGGGGTACAGGGATAGCCCCCTTTGCTATAGGCCTATCTCCCTAATTAACTCCATGGCGAAATTAGTGGGGAGAATTGTATTGCGGCATCTCTCTGAGTGGACACGGGACAATAACATCATGTCCATTACTCAATACGGTTTTTGTAACGGCCGCTCGACCACAACACAATGCTTAAATCTCTTCCTAATACTTAGTAAATACACTATTGCACAAAAGGGTACAGTCCACCTGGCCTTCATGGACCTATCCTCAGCTTTAGACTGTGTAAACAGGGGAAAGCTGTGGGGGTCCATGAGGGACAAGGGAGTAGACAGCGGTATTATAAATTTTTTGGTTGACCTCCACAGTAATACGAGTGCAAACATAAGGTACTGCCAAGACCTGTCTGTAACAGATGATTTTAGAACAGGGAAGGGGGTGCGGCAAGGCTGCATATTAGCTCCTTTCCTTTTTAACTTTTATATAAACGAGCTGGATGGCGTTTTACAGGAGGTGAAAGCAGATAGTCCAAGAGTGGGGAAAAGAAGTATCCCTGTCCTGTTATACGCAGATGATGCGGTGTTTGTTGGCAAGAACTGAAAAAGGCCTTCAATCATTACTGAACGCATTCAAAAAGTTCATGGAAGATAGAGATCTGTTAGTGAATAATTCTAAATCATATATTATGCAAGTTGGGAAACAGCCAAAGAGACAATATGCTTTTAAACTAGATAAGGCAGTAATACCGTTTTCTAACACATTCTCCTATCTGGGAGTTCTCTTTGATTCTAAACTAACCTGGGGCCCACAACTTGCGAAGAAAAGATGTGATGTGACTAGGGTTAATGCTTCCATCTTCAACTTTGCTTCAAAACTCGGTAAAAAGCCCACGGCTGCTATGATAAAATTATATGACGCAAAATCTGTAGCAACCGCAGCCTATGGGAGTGAGCTCTGGGGATACATGGCTGGTGATCAACTTCAGATCACAGAAAATTATTTCTATAAACGGCTTCTGTGTGTCCCGGCCTCCACCTCCAACTTTGCAGTTCACGAGGAACTAGGAGTGGGGTATTTGAGCGATATCCTGTCCCTACGACCTCTGTTATGCTGGCTGAAAATGTGGTTATGTGAAGACATTCCATTAACACATTTAATTGTTAGTGATTTTATGGCTCATGACAATTCACTGGGCACTCCCTGGTTGAAATATTTAAAAACTTGTTTCTCTGAGATGGGTCGTCCTGATTTGTTCTAACACCCGTCAGGAATTGGAAGGGTGGACATTGATCTAGTCAAGCAGGCCTTTCTTCTGCGCAAGAAGGCTGTGAGGGAGGGTGCGGAGTTACATAAAGTAAGTGTAAGGAAATTTATTATGGTTAAAACCTGTTTGAAAACAGAGCCTTACCTACTCGGCACTCTTAGCACTCACGATAAGTTCTTATTAACAAGATTCAGACTTAATCTGTTTCAACATCTGCTTATCAGGCCTAAAAAGGAGAGTTTCTGTAAAAATCCAATATCCTGTGGCTGCGACGGAAAGTCTCCACAGGATATGTTGCATTTTATGTTTTTATGCAGATTTTATGAATTCCCACGTAAACGCTTTTTAATTGCTCTTTTAAAAAAAATGAATTTTAATCAGATATGACCAGCCTTTTTCATATTTACAATTGCTGCATAGTGATAGTGTTTTGCAAGTTCTTGAATTTTTAAAACTGTCTCTTAAACTGCGAATATGCTTGGACCAATGAATGAATTGACGAATCTAATGTACTCAGTCCTTTATTACCTGCAATCTAATTTTATTGAATGTTATTGTATGTCTGTACTATATGTTTGATGCACTTTTATGGTTGAAATACACTGAATAAAGTACCTTTAACAAAAAAAAAAAATCACATTTCTTGCCTTTGGCATTATTACTAAGCAAAAATTCTGTAAACTGTCAGAACATGGATAATATTGCATTCACAGCCTCTAGGACTGAGAACCACCGGCTAAATGACACAGTTAGGATGACTCTTTCTTTGATGCCACACAAAGCACAAAATGAGAAATATTCGCACTTTAGTTCCTGGGCATACCGAAACAGTGCACCAGAATGGACTACAAAGTCAATGGCATTGTTCATTAACTCTGAAGATTGTAAAGATGCTTTCTGTATACCATCTAGCAAGTGACAAAGACCTCTTATAGGGAAGCACTTCAGCTTAGTTATCGATTTTGACAGGTCATCATACATCTTTTTCATATACTTAGCTGAATTAATGTAAATACATACAATATCACTCCAATCTTTATTGAACTTGGTTTGAACTTTTTTGCAGCTGGATTCCAAGTGACACTGTGTTCCATATTTACCAAACGTCTGGTGTCATGTTTTGACCATTATCTCAAATGTTTGGTGACAACAGTCTTTTCACATAGACCTGTCACCACACCTTGATTTGAATATTGAAAGCCTGGAGTGTTTGGCAATTCATCTACAATCAAAAATTACTCACTAGAAAAGGGGGCTGATGTATCAAAGGAATTCACCCATTCTCTGTCTGTGGGTAAATGTGATAGTATATATTGGGAAAGATTCTTATGAAACTAGCCATTTTACCTATCTGTGAAATGAAATCTAGCCAAAATATCAAATATGATTTTGATATTTCCTGATTCTCTACAGTTTATAAAATAACTAAATAAGAACTAAAACATGCTTCTAAACATTGCCTCTTGAGACCAAGGACAACAAAACTGAAAAAAGCAGATAGAAGAAGAAACAATATTTTATTGACATCCCTAAAGAACAAAACTCAAGCAGAATAATGTTCGCCCAGTCCTTCTTGCTGCTGCCATGTATAAACAAGGTACATTGTATTGTCCCCTTCAAAAAGAAATAAATGACTCTTTCACTCATCTTTTCCTTTCTTTGAATGGCAATTAGTTTGTTGTTGTGAAGGTGTTTTTTCACTGTTTATTTGTTTGCACTGGTAATGGCTATTTTCCTTTCTGTGGGGTTTTATCAGGTATTATAGGTTTACATCTAAAATCAGATAGCCTATTTATGATATATTAGTACGTAAAGCAAACAAACACGCCCTAGCGCTGGTTAAATGTTATGAAATGTATGTGCCCAAGACCCCTATGTCTCAACCTCTCTCTCTCTCACTCAGTGCCTTTGTCTACCTCAGACACTGTACCTTTCTATAGCACTCTCTAGCTCTTTATATACGTTCCCCTACCAAATCTATCTCTCTCTCCCCAACTTGCTGATTTTTATTTATCTGTTTTTCTACTTTCGTATATACCTTTCTGTTAGACTTGGCATCCTTGGCGTGGTGTCACCTGACATTTTGCCTCTACCTCCTACATTTTTGGTGCTCGGCTGGATTTTGTTTTTGCGGGCTTAGATGATTTTGGTACTTAGCCACTGATGATAAGTCCCAAAGGGCAAGTGATCCCTGTGCAAATTGTTAGTGCGATTGGTTCTCCATGATTGGCATATTTGATTTACTGGTAAGTGTCTAGTAAAGTGCACTGAGTGTGCCAGGGCCTGTAAATCAAATGCTACTAGTGTGCCTGCAGCACTGATTGTGCTATCCACCTAGGTAGCCTGCAAATGTAGCTCAGTTCTGCCACTGCAGTGTCTGTGTGCAGTTTTAAACTGCCATGTCGACCTGGCAAGTGCACCCACTTGCTAGGCGCTAACCTTCTCTTTTCTTACAAGTACAACACCCCTCAGGTAGGCTCAAGGTACCCACGTGAGCTGGGTGCAGTGTATGTGAAAGGTAGGACATGTAACTGGTGTGTATAACATGTGCTGATATTGTAAGTCTATCTGTTACATAGGATAGCATGGGAGATAGTATGTAACATCTTACAAGTATAACTTCCCATTGGGGCAATATATAGGAAAAACGTTTAGGATCTCTGAACACATATTTTAGTGAAGATGGTTTTTAAATTGTGTGTTTGAAAATGCCCATTTTGGAAAGTATGCATTTTCTGGTTTAACCATTCTGTGTGCCTCTGCCTGGTTGTCCATTGACTGTCTGGTTTTGGAGTGACAGGGGCTGGGGATGTGCATTCACCAGACAACCACTGGCGGGTGTTGAGGGGTGCCTGGGCTTATCCTGGATGACTCAGAGCTGAGCTGAATAGGTCTTGGCTGCATTTAGAGTAGTGAGAGGAGTTTTCCTTGCACCTGAATAGGGCCTGTCTCCCTTGCACAATACTGTCTCTACCCCATGTGGTTATACTGCACCATTGAGGACAGCACTGACTTAGACTGGACTCATAGACCCTTGCACAAAGAAGAACAAAGACGAAATGGGGTACAAATAGTGGACCTTAAAACACAGAAATTTAGATCACTTCTGGTCTCAAGAGGAACCTTTGCCAAGGAGAAGAGTTGGAGAGCTGTGAGGAGGAGTACTGCCCCTTTGCTGTCTGCTGTGTGAGGTTGGCCTGCAATTGCTTCTTCAGCCAAGCAAAGGACAAAGACTGGAACTTTTCTTTGACCCTGTCCTCAGGCAGGTTGCCCCCAAGCCGCCACGCGGTCCTCCAGTGAGGCTACCCCCGCTGTTGCTGTTTGCCGCCATTTTGCTCCTGCCGCTGCCTGCGGTCTTGTGAGTGCCCCCTTCCCCCTCTGACCTCTATCCCTCGTTCTCCTGCTGCCCTTGAGTTTGTATTGTTTGTATTTGTATTGTATTGTATTTTTTAGACCGTTGTGCCCTTTGTTCCTCTTTTCCTTCTGTGCCCTCTTCCCACGCATTGCCACTGTGTCCTTTCCCCCCTTTTATCTTTCTGTGCCACTCTTTCCCGTGGCTGCGGCCCTGCGGCCCCTCCCCCGCTTTGCCAGTGGCCGCCCTGCTCCCGCCTCCCAGCTGCTCTTCCCTCCCACTCCCCCTCATATGGAGGCCGCGTAGCGGCCGCTCCGCTGGTGCGCCGGAGGCATGCCTGAGGCAAGCCAGTCTGCACCCGTCCGCGCCTGGACCGCGCCCAGCGCCAGAATCCCTGGCCCCCACCAGAGCCACGCCACCCGACTGAAATACGACTCCGCCACCCTCAACGCACTCAACACCGGACGAACACCCACCTGCTACCGAGCCACCCCGAAGCGAACCCACAGACCCTTCACCTGCCAAACCTGCAACTACACCTGCCTTCGATCCTGCAGACCACCCGCCGGGCCTCGCATCAACAACAACCACCTCAAGTGCATCCTCCTCAACACACGCTCCGTCCACAAGCACGCCGTCGAACTATGGGACCTCCTTGACACAACAGTGCCAGACGTCGCCTTCCTCACGGAAACCTGGTTGAACGCCTCCTCGGCCCCCGACATCACCATAGCCATCCCGGACGGCTACAAGATCACCCGGAAGGACCGCGTCAACCAAACAGGAGGAGGAATTGCCATCGTCTACAAGAACACCATCAACATCACGACCAACGCCGAAGACACACTCTCCGCCGCCGAACTCCTGCACTTCCAGATTCACACCGACCCCAAGACCACCCTTAGAGGAACCCTCATCTACAGACCCCCGGGCCCGTGCACACAATTCAGCGAAACAATCGCCAACTTCATCAGCCCGCACGCCCTAGCCTCACCAGAATACATCCTCCTTGGGGACCTGAACTTCCACCTGGAGAAAAACAGCGACAACAAAACCACCACCCTGCTCGACAACCTCGACAACCTCGGACTCAAGAAACTGGTGAACACCCCCACCCACATCGCGGGCCACACACTCGACCCCATCTTCTCCGCCAGCAACCACGTCTCCTTCAGCCACTCCTCTGGACTACACTGGACCGACCAAAGATGCATCCACTTCACCTTCAAAAAGACTACATATCACCACGGCACACAACAAATACCCTGCAGATGCTGGAGAAAAATCTCCATAGACCAGCTCCACTCATCGCTGAACCAGAACCCGCCAGCCGACACCGCCGACACCAACGACGCAGCCCACAACCTCACACAGTGGATCACCAACTGCGCCGACGACCTCGCACCACTGAAGAACCCCCAGGCATGACCAGCAACAGGAAAACTTCATGGTTCACAGACGCCCTCAAAGAATCAAAGAAAACCTGCAGAACCCTCGAAAAAACCTGGCGCCACGAACGAACCACAGAAAACAGAACAGCCCTCAAGACCGCCACCCGCCAATACCACCAGCTGATCCGCACTACCAAAAGAACACCATTCAAAGAGCGACTAGACAACAACACCCACAACAGCAAAGAACTCTTCAACATCGTCAAAGAGCTCTCCAACCCCAGCGCCAGCAACAACGACATCACACCATCACAAGAACTCTGCAACACTCTTGCCACGTTCTTCAACCGAAAGATCGCAGATATACACGACAGCTTCGGACCCCAGACTCCGCCTCCGGTCACCAAACCAGCGACCACCACCCTCAACACCTGGACCCCAACCAGCACTGAATACACCATCAACGTCATGAACTTCATCCACTCCGGCTCCCCCTCGGACCCTTGCCCCCATCATATCTTCAACAAAGCCGACACCATCATCGCACCCCATCTCTGGAACGTCATAAACATCTCATTTGCGTCAGCATCCTTCCCCGAAAGCTGGAAGCAAGCAGAAATCAACGCCCTTCTGAAGAAACCCACAGCGGACCCCAAAGACCTCAAGAACTTCCGCCCTATCTCACTTCTTCCCTTCCCGGCCAAAGTCATCGAGAAGACCGTTAATAAACAGCTGACAGCTTTCCTTGAGGCAAACAACTCACTCGACCCAACCCAGTCCGGATTCCGAGCCAACCACAGCACCGAGACTGCCCTCATCGCAGCCACCGACATAATCAGGACCCTGATGGACAACGGAGAAACAACCGCCCTCATCCTCCTAGACCTCTCGGCAGCCTTCGATACGGTATGCCATCGCACCCTAATAGCCCGCCTCTTCAACACTGGAATCCAAGAAAAGGCCCTGGACTGGATCTCCTATTTTCTCTCCAACAGTAACCAGAGAGTCCACCTCCCTCCCTTCCGCTCGGAGGCCACCGAGATCATCTGCGGCGTACCCCAAGGCTCCTCGCTCTGCCCAACCCTCTCCAATATCTACATGAGCCCCCTCGCCGCCATCGCACTCCAACACAACATCAACATCATCTCCTACGCCGACGACACACAGCTGATACTCTCTCTCACCAAAGACCCAGCCACCGCCAAAACCAACCTACAGGAAGGAATGAAAGACGTTGCAGAATGGATGAAGCTCAGCCATCTGAAATTGAACTCAGACAAAATGGAGGTCCTCATCCTCGTACAATCACCATCCGCCTGGGACGACTCCTGGTGGCCCTCAGCTCTGGGCTCTGCGCCAACACCCTTGGACCACGCACGCAACCTAGGATTCATCCTGGACTCCTCCCTCACGATGACCAAGCAAGTCAACGCTGTCTCGTCATCATGTTTGAACACCCTGCGCATGCTCCGAAAGATCTTCCGAAGGATCCCCACCGAAACCAGAAAGACGGTCACCCAGGCCCTCGTCACCAGCCGCCTGGATTACAGAAATGCCCTATACGCAGGAACCACCGCCAAACTTCAGAAACGAATACAACGCATACAGAACGCCTCTGCACGACTCATCCTCGACGTCCCTCGCCATAGCCACATATCCGCCCACCTCAAAAACCTGCACTAGCTCCCCATCAACAAGAGGATCACGTTCAGGCTCCTCACCCACGCACACAAAGCGCTCCACGACATGGGCCCCGAATACCTCAACATCCGCCTCTTGTTCTACACTCCCACCCGCCACCTCCGCTCAGCCAACCTCGCCCTCGCCACCTTCCCATGGATTCGAAGAACCACCGCCAGAGGAAGATCGTTCTCCTACCTGGCAGCCAAAACATGGAACTCCCTTCCCGCACACCTACGTATGACCCAGGACCATCTCACCTTCAGGAAACACCTCAAGACCTGGCTCTTCGAGCAGTAGCAGCACCCCCCCTTCTCAGCGCCTTGAGACCCTCACGGGTGAGTAGCGCGCTATATAAATGTGTTGATTGATTGATTGATTGCTGAGAAACCTGCTTGTAGAAGAAACTCCATGGGCCTGTGTGTGCTAGCCTCCTATTCTGAAGTCTCAGGGACACAAAGACTTCACCCCCAGCGCCCCTGAACTCTATCGCTGAGAGTTCTGACCTGCCAAGAGGTGCCTATTCCAGTTCCGGGGCTATGGAGGTTGTTCTTGCTGCTGGGAGGTGTAAGTAACTTGATCGAAGCAAGTAAACCGGTGTCTCATTCATCAACGATGCTTCTGCGATGCCGCGACGTGCACCCAGGCCCGGGGCACCGCTCATGAAGTGCACGAAGCACTGCCCGGCCTGCACCACTGCTTCGACGGCTGCAGTTATCAGCCATGCCTGATGTCAGCAATCGCACAGACTCCGCCAGCGCCTGCATCCAGTTATCACAGCTGCGGGACTTGGCCCTTTTTGCAGGGTCATCCCAGAACTTTTTGCCTTCCTCCTGTATTTTTTCTGACCTCTTGTTGGTGGTTTTAGGACAATGGGTACTTTATCACTGCTGATCAGTGCTAAAGTGCATGTGCTCTCTGTGGTAAACTAGGTAAGGTTGGTCTATACCTGTTTGCCACATTTAATTTACCTGTCGGTCCCTTGTACAGTGGTATGGCATATATCCATGGCCAGTAAATTAAATGCTACTGGTGGGCTTGCAGCGCTGCTTGCGCCACCCACCAAAGTAGCCTTTTAAATCAGTCTCAGGCCTCTGCCACTGCAGGGCCTGCGTGTGCAGTTTGCTGCTGCAGTGATGTGGTACATAAAATGGTTACCACGTCTGTCACTCCCCTTTTACTACATATCATGTACCCCTAAGCTATGCCCTAGCTAGCCCTATGGGCAGGATGCAGTGTAGGTAAAAGGTAAGACATGTGCCTTAACTGTGTGGCATGTCCTGGTAGTGACAAACCACCTATTTGGTTTCTCACTGCAGTGAGACTGCCCTCTCATAGGGATGCATTGGGGATTCCCTGATAGGTGCTTCACTGGTAATTCCTGACATGAGAGGTGTAGCGTGATCAAGCTTGGTATGTTTGGAATAGTGGTGATAAATGCATATTGGTGTCAGCGGATTTATTATTACTATTTTAGAAATGCCTTTTTTAGAAGTAATTTACAACAAGGGGTGGTGATGGACAGAGTCTCTGAATTAAGCAGAGTACTCTCACCCAGTCAAGAGATCAGGGCTAGATCCAACACCGTTTTTTAGCTCATTGCACCATCCCAGTTTCAGAACCTGGCTGTATGCAAATTAGTCTGTCCCTGGCCCAGTGCATCATGGGAACAGGGCAGACCAGACTACAAAAGCCAATTCTTACACTGGGAAGGAAACAAGCTTCCGGGCCGAAGACGGCTGTAATGCCAGAAACCGGTCCCCGGAAGCTTGTTTCCTTCCGAGTGTAAGAATTGGCTTTTGTAGTTTGGTTTGCCCTGTTCCCATCATGCACTGGGACAGGAACAGACTAATTTGCATACAGCCAGGTTCTGAAACTGGGATGGTGCAATGAGCTAAAAAACGGTGTTGGATCTAGCCCTGATCTTTTGACTGGGTGAGAGTATTCTGCTTAATTCAGAGACTCTGTCCCTCACCACCCCTTGTTGTAAATGTTTTTAGAAGTAGGCATTTCTGTCTGCTGTGTGTCTTTGTTCCTCTGACTGTCTGGCTTTGGAGTGAAAGGGGATGGGGATGTGCAGTGGCTCCAGAGAGTCTGGATGAGCCAGCGCTAGGCTGAATTGGCCTGGTCTACATTTGGAGTGGGGGAGAAGTAGCTTGGGCACCTGAATATGGCTGTGCCTGCCTTCCACAATGAGGGCTCTGCCCCCCTGTGGTGTGTCTGAGGCCAGGGCTTACACTTACAATGGGGAGTGTTGTGCACTGTAAGTATATTTTTAAGTGCCCCCCAGAACTGGGTTGGACTGGGCTCAGAGCCCTGTGCCAGCAGAGAACAAATACCTTGTGGACTATAAATATTGGGGCTGTTACCCCATGTCTATTGAGCTTGCGTGGAACTGGAACTGAAGAAGACGCTGCATGGGACAGCCAGGAGGAACCACTTAGGGACTGGACTATTCTGGGGGGCTGAGAGAAGGACTGCTCCTTGTTCTGAGGCTCCTTGTGCTGGCCTGCCCAGCTCCCTGCCTGCGTGTCCACCTAGCACTCTTCGAGGAGTGCTGCTGTGCCTCTCGTCTGGGCAGACCTGGGTGCTTTGTTATCTTGGGGTTTGTGGCCCTGTACCTGGTCTGAGTGTGCACCAGACTTTATTTGCCTGATCCCCAGGTGTGGCCTCATACTGCAGTTGAGTGTGTCGAGCACTGTGCCAGCACACCAGAAGTGCGTGATGAGTTTTCTTTTAATATGCCTGGCAGTGCGTGTCATGCTGCACTGCCCAACTAATTCGAGAAGGGAAGGCCTGAAAAGTAACCAGCTTTCGCTGCTGGTTCCGAAGTTCTGGGCTAAGCCCCGCCTGCTGCCCTCGCCGTGTGGTGGTGGAAGTTGGAGGAAGCGTGGCCACTGCAGGTCGCCGTAGCCACAAAGGAGCAGTGAAGGAGACTAGCCCCGCCCTCTGGTTGCCGGAGCAATCCCGAGTCAGACGAGTCCGGACGTCAGCAGAGGGAGGGCTGCACATCACCGTGAGGAGGATCCGTTGAAGAAAAGCGCGTTCCTCCCTGTCGTCGGCTCGCGCGGTCACGTGCACCATGCATTCTTCTGATGTCGATAGGGAAGGAATCCCCTCACCGTGGCCAGCACCAGCTGCCGTGTACCCTCCGAGGAGACAGAACAACGAGCTGAGTATCACTGGTGGTTCCGGCCCGGGAGATGCAGGTTAGCGGCAGCCACCAGGTATGTGGGGCGTGGAGGCAGGTAAAGGTCTCCCTGATGGTGAGCCAGCTTGGGACCCACCATTGGAAGTGAGACTGTTGGGGGCTGCATTGCTTTACTGCTTGACAGCATTTTGATTGCCAGCATTTCTGGAGGACCAGCGGTCCCGTTAGCCTGGGTAGAGTAGGCCTCCCCCCAATGTATTGGTTTCGGCAGCTGAACCACGTGTCTGTGGGCAGCTGCCTTGCAGTATCTGGGGCATTTGTTCTACTGTGGCATTACGGGGCAAGCCCAGGACGGGGCCTCCGCTTAGGAATGTGCTGCCTTGGGGAAAACATCACTGGGAGTATGGTAATCCCAGTTGTGGGAGCGCAGATGCCGCTGTGCCCAGTCTCTGTGTAAGGAGCACCACGTTCTAGGTAAAACTAGCGCAGGAACCCCACTATAGGTTTATGCAGCTGATGATGTTTATGCCTGATGCTTTCGTATATGTGGTATTACATTGCCAGCGAGGGTTACAACTGTGTGCCCTCTACAGGTACTTGCTAGGAGGTACTGCTGAGGATTCTATGTATGCATAATGTGCTATGCTGAGTACCGATATGAGGTTTATTACTAATGTGTTGTGCTAAGTGCACTCTTAGCAGTAGTTACTGGTTGCCCTACCTAATTATGGTTTAGGTGATTATGACAGTGGCCCGATTGGCCTATTGGTTTATATATTACCTGTTAAGTCATGACAAGTGCCTGGTTGCACAGTTTATATGTGTGATGATGTTCAAATGGGTTTTATGGATAATACAAAGGCTATGTTTTATATAACCTTATGTGGAGTTTCATTTGTAATGTGCCTAGTGTGTCGCTGCTGTGTGAGTGTGCTGCGTAAACGCTTTACACATTGCCTCTGGGATAAGCCTGACTGGTCTGCCAAGCTACCAAGGGGGTGGGCAGGGGTTATCTTCAGTGTATAGCTCCCTTGCCCTGACTAGATTGATGGGTTCTGCCTGGCATAGACATACGCCCTGGGCAACTAGAAACCCCTATTCTAACAGCAGCTCCGATAAACGCTGAGAGTGACTCAGCGAACTCGCTGACTTCGCATCGTATCGCATCACCTGAACCAACGACTCACTGTCGATGCAACCAACTTCCTCTGTCCCGGATTCGACACGTCACCTCCTCACGGACACAATGCCTCGCCTCCCCCGTGGCAGCCAGGGAGCTGGCCTCGACCTTTGCACCAACGCCTCACCTCAATGACGCTGTGCATCATCATAGACTTTGTTTCCAAAGGTACTGTCTGGGGGTCTGCGTGACTCTGTGTCCGACACGGCGCACCTCACGGTCAGTGCCATTTTTTGTATTTATTGCTTTCACTACATCGTAATAACGCCAGATGGATCTATTTGTTTTCTACAAGCTTTCCTTTGGAAACAACTGTTTTGAAGTGCTATTTTTCTACATGTAGTTTAAATAAAGATATTTTATTTTTCTAAACTGGTGTGGTGTCCAATTGTGGTGTTATCACTGTGTTACTGTGGTACTGTGTGTTTTGAGTACAAATACTTTACACATTGCCTTTGGGATAAACTTGTCTGCTAGTGCCAAGCTACCAAGGGGGTGAGCAGAGGTTATCTAGAGTGTGTATCCCACTTACCCTGACTAGAAGCAAGGGTCCCTACTTCGATATTGGTTTCACTCTCAAACCTCAACCCTATCTGTTTCTCCGTGTCCCTCTCTCTGTATCTATCTCTACATCCCTACCGATCCCTGGCTCCCTGGTTTCTCTAAATCACCTCTCCCAACCTCACCTCTTTTTCAATGCAAATCTTTTCCGCAAATCTCTCTACCTATTTGCAGTGACTTTGCCTTTCTTTTTCTTTACCACTCTCTGACCTTAGCCCTATACCTTTTCCTCTCTACCCTCTACCTTCACCTTCTCTACTTGACCTCTCCCTCTATCTCCATCTTCTCTACTTGACCTCTCTCTCTGAACTTCACTGTTTGGTTTCCATCTCAGCTCTCTGTATCTCTTCTCCAAATATTTTTTGCAATAATTCTTTATTGGTCAGTTTTGCCTTTAAGGCCTTCATCAAACCGGACCGGACTTTCTGAGGAAAGCCTGGTGCGGATACACCCCCAACAGAACCCTCTGCTCCTCAATGGCCAACCTCTTGCACATCCCCCGCACTAGGAAAGTAGCTTGGGGTGACAGAAGATTCACTGTCGCCACTGCCAAACTGTGGAACACCCTTCACCAGCATATCAAAGTATGCACATCCCTACTCGCCTTCAGGAAACAGATCAAGACTTGGCTTTTCAATCAATAGGCACCTCATCTCTGGCCCCAACCTCCACTCAGTTCGCAGCGTCGAGACACTCCAGGGTATTTGCGCGCTCTACAAATCACTAAAATAAATATTTTGTTATTTCTCTAAATTAAAATGAGCACAATTATACTCTCAGCATGTCTTAACGTTTAAGTTTATCCAATGCATAAAACTGGTATATGCTAAAGTATCACCAAAAAGAAAGTCATAAGAAGCTAAGGCATGAATACACTGTTTTTGGTAAAGAAATTAAATGATTCCTTGCAAATAAAAATAGGATTCCTAGAGCATATAACGATTAAGTAAAGGAATATATATGAAAGCAAGCATCAATTTACAGATCCAATCTGACCCGGGAAGCATTTCCCTTTACATCTAGTAAAACCCCCAGCTCAAAATTCTTCCCCCAATTTCTCAAATCCTCACAATTTACCTAAATACCAGGCTCAAAATTGCTCAGTAAATTTCAGGAGTCCTTTGCATACAATGTGTAGAGGCAATATGCAAGCGACCCATTATGCCTAAAAAGTGAGTTCAAAGCCCGCTGTGCGTGCAGTTATGTGTGCCTAAACTTTAGCCCACAGTGCTTTATGATAAGTATCCATTTATCAGGTGCTCAAACATTAACTTGACAAAGTGCTATTTCTAGCACACACTGTACTTTTAAACAGCATGTGCATACTTGGTGCTCAGTAAAATGTATTTCTTCAAAATCCCATTTTTATACGAACGTCTGTGTCACCTGTAGTGAAAATGTTTTACTGAATTGGATTGGATTCAAGCAAGCCGGGCCGACGAGGCTGAAATGCCAGAAACCGGTCCCCGGTAGCTTGTCTCCTTTCTGGTGAAGAATTGGCTTGGTAGTTTGGTCTGCCCTGTTCCCATGATGCACTGGGCCAGGGACAGACTAATTTGCATATAGCCAGGTTCTGAGCTGGGATGGGGCAGTGAGCTAAATAACGGTGATGGATCAAGCCCTGATCTTTGGACTGGGTAAGAGTGGTCTGCTTAATTCAGACACTCTGTTCATCACCACCCCCTTTTCTGAATCGTTTTTGGCCACTATAGGTGTGGCAGGGTATACTCAGACATGAGTCCCTTGCTCACTGCTCCATCAGGATTGAAGCAAGCCGGGCCGACGAGGCTGAAATGCCAGAAACCGGTCCCCGGTAGCTTGTCTCCTTTCTGGTGAAGAATTGGCTTGGTAGTTTGGTCTGCCCTGTTCCCATGATGCACTGGGCCAGGGACAGACTAATTTGCATATAGCCAGGTTCTGAGCTGGGATGGGGCAGTGAGCTAAATAACGGTGATGGATCAAGCCCTGATCTTTGGACTGGGTAAGAGTGGTCTGCTTAATTCAGACACTCTGTCCATCACCACCCCCTTTTCTGAATCGTTTTTGGCCACTATAGGTGTGGCAGGGTATACTCAGATATGAGTCCCTTGCTCACTGCTCCATCAGGATTCAAGCAAGCCGGGCCGACGAGGCTGAAATGCCAGAAACCGGTCCCCGGTAGCTCGTCTCCTTTCTGGTGAAGAATTGGCTTGGTAGTTTGGTCTGCCCTGTTCCCATGATGCACTGGGCCAGGGACAGACTAATTTGCATATAGCCAGGTTCTGAGCTGGGATGGGGCAATGAGCTAAATAACGGTGATGGATCAAGCCCTGATCTTTGGACTGGGTAAGAGTGGTCTGCTTAATTCAGACACTCTGTTCATCACCACCCCCTTTTCCGAATCGTTTTTGGCCACTATAGGTGTGGCAGGGTATACTCAGACATGAGTCCCTTGCTCACTGCTCCATCAGGATTCAAGCAAGCCGGGCCGACGAGGCTGAAATGCCATAAACCGGTCCCCGGTAGCTTGTCTCCTTTCTGGTGAAGAATTGGCTTGGTAGTTTGGTCTGCCCTGTTCCCATGATGCACTGGGCCAGGGACAGACAAATTTGCATATAGCCAGGTTCTGAGCTGGGATGGGGCAGTGAGCTAAATAACGGTGATGGATCAAGCCCTGATCTTTGGACTGGGTAAGAGTGGTCTGCTTAATTCAGACACTCTGTTCATCACCACCCCCTTTTCTGAATCGTTTTTGGCCACTATAGGTGTGGCAGGGTATACTCAGACATGAGTCCCTTGCTCACTGCTCCATCAGGATTCAAGCAAGCCGGGCCGACGTGGCTGAAATGCCAGAAACCGGTCCCCGGTAGCTTGTCTCCTTTCTGGTGAAGAATTGGCTTGGTAGTTTGGTCTGCCCTGTTCCCATGATGCACTTGGCCAGGGACAGACTAATTTGCATATAGCCAGGTTCTGAGCTGGGATGGGGCAGTGAGCTAAATAACGGTGATGGATCAAGCCCTGATCTTTGGACTGGGTAAGAGTGGTCTGCTTAATTCAGACACTCTGTTCATCACCACCCCCTTTTCTGAATCGTTTTTGGCCACTATAGGTGTGGCAGGGTATACTCAGACATGAGTCCCTTGCTCACTGCTCCATCAGGATTCAAGCAAGCCGGGCCGACGATGCTGAAATGCCAGAAACCGGTCCCCGGTAGATTGTCTCTTTTCTGGTGAAGAATTGGCTTGGTAGTTTGGTCTGCCCTGTTCCCATGATGCACTGGGCCAGGGACAGACTAATTTGCATATAGCCAGGTTCTGAGCTGGGATGGGGCAGTGAGCTAAATAACGGTGATGGATCAAGCCCTGATCTTTGGACTGGGTAAGAGTGGTCTGCTTAATTCAGACACTCTGTTCATCACCACCCCCTTTTCTGAATAGTTTTTGGCCACTATAGGTGTGGCAGGGTATACTCAGACATGAGTCCCTTGCTCACTGCTCCATCAGGATTCAAGCAAGCCGGGCCGACGAGGCTGAAATGCCAGAAACCGGTCCCCGGTAGCTTGTCTCCTTTCTGGTGAAGAATTGGCTTGGTAGTTTGGTCTGCCCTGTTCCCATGATGCACTGGGCCAGGGACAGACTAATTTGCATATAGCCAGGTTCTGAGCTGGGATGGGGCAGTGAGCTAAATAACGGTGATGGATCAAGCCCTGATCTTTGGACTGGGTAAGAGTGGTCTGCTTAATTCAGACACTCTGTTCATCACCACCCCCTTTTCTGAATCGTTTTTGGCCACTATAGGTGTGGCAGGGTATACTCAGACATGAGTCCCTTGCTCACTGCTCCATCAGGATTCAAGCAAGCCGGGCCGACGTGGCTGAAATGCCAGAAACCGGTCCCCGGTAGCTTGTCTCCTTTCTGGTGAAGAATTGGCTTGGTAGTTTGGTCTGCCCTGTTCCCATGATGCACTTGGCCAGGGACAGACTAATTTGCATATAGCCAGGTTCTGAGCTGGGATGGGGCAGTGAGCTAAATAACGGTGATGGATCAAGCCCTGATCTTTGGACTGGGTAAGAGTGGTCTGCTTAATTCAGACACTCTGTTCATCACCACCCCCTTTTCTGAATCGTTTTTGGCCACTATAGGTGTGGCAGGGTATACTCAGACATGAGTCCCTTGCTCACTGCTCCATCAGGATTCAAGCAAGCCGGGCCGACGATGCCGAAATGCCAGAAACCGGTCCCCGGTAGCTTGTCTCTTTTCTGGTGAAGAATTGGCTTGGTAGTTTGGTCTGCCCTGTTCCCATGATGCACTGGGCCAGGGACAGACTAATTTGCATATAGCCAGGTTCTGAGCTGGGATGGGGCAGTGAGCTAAATAACGGTGATGGATCAAGCCCTGATCTTTGGACTGGGTAAGAGTGGTCTGCTTAATTCAGACACTCTGTTCATCACCACCCCCTTTTCTGAATAGTTTTTGGCCACTATAGGTGTGGCAGGGTATACTCAGACATGAGTCCCTTGCTCACTGCTCCATCAGGATTCAAGCAAGCCGGGCCGACGAGGCTGAAATGCCAGAAACCGGTCCCCGGTAGCTTGTCTCCTTTCTGGTGAAGAATTGGCTTGGTAGTTTGGTCTGCCCTGTTCCCATGATGCACTGGGCCAGGGACAGACTAATTTGCATATAGCCAGGTTCTGAGCTGGGATGGGGCAGTGAGCTAAATAACGGTGATGGATCAAGCCCTGATCTTTGGACTGGGTAAGAGTGGTCTGCTTAATTCAGACACTCTGTTCATCACCACCCCCTTTTCTGAATCGTTATTGAATTAGCAGCAGCTGTGCCTACAAAAACAGGCAATGACGATGTTCCCTAGTGTTATTGGGTATAAATGCCTTACTGATTCTGTAGGGGAGTCAAGCATCTGGACGAAATGGCAAATAGAGGTAACTGAATTTGTTCTGTAAGAATAAAATGTAGGGCGTATACATTATATTCTTCCCACAATACAAGGAACTATTAAACAAGTAATTTTTGGAAAGATGGGGACACGCTGCAATGCCATCACATACTGTGGTTCAGCGAAGCTTGATGCGTGAGCATGTGTCCAAAGTAAAACCAGTAGTCTACTCACCGGCAGCGCGACGTGTCAGAAGATGAAGACACAAGTCACCATTACAAGCCTCATTTAAGACAATGACATTTTTCTTCTGTTAGCCATGTGTGCCTGCAGCCTGTCTCCAATACACGTCTGAGGTGGGTGACAGCTGGGCCTTGTGCATTCCCTCTAAACAGCCATATACAAAGGGAGCTTATGTGTGACAAGTGGGCCATCCACATGGGCCATCCTGAGCAGGATGGGAGGGAGGAGCTGGGCACAGTCTGATACTTTCACTTCCACACAAAGGACTGCTTAACTTCCTGTAGTGAGTCTGGAGACAGGGCATGAAGGGAAGACTAGGGTTGGGGTGCCCGAAGTTTTGCCCACTCGGTGCGCAGTTTGGTGCGTGCCGGCAAAACTGCAGCATAGTGGAGTTTTTCCTCGCACGCGTCTCTCCAATGTAAAGTTGGTGAACAAGAATTTGTATCCCCTAGTGTGATTTTTTTGTGCTAGAATGCCTACTAGACAGATTTCTCAACTCCAGCAGCAGGAAGAAGCATCTTCCTCTGGCACGCCGCTTGGTGCAGTTCGTGCTGACTTTACAGCATGGAACAAGCTACTGGTGCTAAAAATCAGCGCAACTTGGCAAAATTCTGCTGCTCATGGAACTCAGCGGATTCTCATGGAGGTTTTAGGTAACTTAGTGGAATTCTGCAGAGTGAAAGTCTGCGTGTTTCTCACACCCCTAGGTAGGACCACTGTTTATTTCAAAGCCCCTCTTTGATGTCTCCCCGACTTCAAAGGCACCACTGGGGATAAGAGCTGGACTTCTAACTCTACCAACTCCAGACACTTTTGGACCCAAAAATCAATTCTCCCCTTGGTACAGCAAGTAAATCACCTATAAGTCTACAGGCATTAATTTATCCACCATCTGTCTAACCACAAATGTATGCAATCATGAATCGTACCTCGTAAATATCAGGTTTGCACTGATCATTAACTACACAGTGGTTAACACAGGGAACCAATATAAAAAAAATCATATATATTGTTATGCAGTTGTAATTCCCCACATAATTCTTGTATATATATATATATAAAAAAAACTGTATTTACATGCAGAAGAGGTTCACATTACAAGATCTCAAATATACATGCTACAACCCCTTACCCACAATCCGATGCAAAGATTTTATAAAAGTTAAAATGTCATAATCATAAATAGATTTAAAAAGGTATCAAACACAAGACAATGCACATAGGTCTATTCAAGTGCGCTATGATCATTGAAAGTAATTCATAATGCTTCACAAGGATAATTATCTCCCATATAAAAGTTTCAGGTCGATCCTGCACCCAAAAAGTATGTGAACACATTTCAGTGGAATTTATGGTATGTTGCCACCTTCAGGACAGAAACAAAAAAGACACAATCTCCCACATACATTCACAGCTAAAAAACATTAAAAACCTTTGTAAAAAAGTAATTACAATTACTCCATTATTTTTACAATTTTGATGGCATCAAATCTCAGGGCAAATAATTGTTTTGTGGTACTTAGATCAACATTCCCAAGGCATTTTTTCTTCCATACCAATCTCCCAGGCGGATGTCCGTGCTGCTCTACCCTCTCATTCAAGTTTATGCAGCACCATTCTTTGTTCCATTAAACCATAACCCCAAAGGGAATCACTTTGTGAGCACTCAGGTTTCCCACCCAGATTGCACAGATTCCAGTTCCATTCATTCACATCCTTGAGGGGAATCATTTGACTATAAATCAAGTTCAAAGAGCTTCCAATTCTAAACTTCCCTTGCGTTCAAATAGGAAACCATTACCACTCACCGTTCAGTGAGATGAAAACTCCAATACCTGGCCTTCTCTTTCAGATCTATGTGCATGGGGGTTCCCAATTATTTACTGGTTCAAAGTATGCTATGTATTACCAAGATTGGACATCATGCAATCCTTCTGGAGGAAAGGAAGATATTGTTATGTGTTTCATTTTTTTATTCTGAGATTGGCCAACATCTCTCTCTCGGGACACAGTCAAAATATCGAGTTGTAAATATCGACCTACACAAATATCGAGGTAGAAATATTGAAGGTAAAGAATATCGATGTCAAGAATATCGTTGGACAGAATATCGACACTAAGGTAAGTAATATCGATTTTTTTTATATTGATATAAGTAATATCGAAGTCAGTAATATCGATATCAAATATATCGATGTTAGTAATTTCGATGTTACTAATATCGATATTTGTACTATTGTTATGTATTTAATATGTATGTGTTATATGTTTTTTGTTAAGTATTTTACTTGTTTTAAGTTATATGTGAATTATTTTCATATATTTATAATGTTATTTTTAAGTCAATTTTATGTTTTAGTACCGGAGCGGGTTGTGGGTTTATAGGGGAATAGGGTGGGAAGGTATTTAATTATAGTAAATTAATTATTACTTTTTAGGAATTATAAATTAATTTTAATTAATTTTTGCGTTTAAGTTCTGTAGCGGGTAGTGGGTTTATAGGGGAATTGGGTGAGAAGTATTTTAATTGTAATTAAGTAATGAATTATATTTATTTATTGGTATTGATAATTTATGTATTTTTAATTAATTATGAATTGGAAATTAATAATTTTAATTGGTAATTAATTGTTTTAATTGGTGACGCACGCGAACAACATGGACGCCTCCGGGTAGAGCTCCGCGCTGAGCTTCCCCACCCGGTGCATTTATCCTGTCCAGCGTGGGCCACGACCGGCAGAAACTGCTGGCGCCGACGTGGTGAGTGGTCATCCGTCACCCTGCCAACTTTGGGGACGATCGGTACATCTGACCTGCACCGAGGCCCGCGCTGGGAAGCAGCCGAGCAAGCTGCCTCCACGCCCGGCGTGCGCCCAGGACAGCCCGGGGCTCCAGGACTGCTGCTAGGCCCGGAGGGCCGGGACGGAGCACACACGCAGCGCTGTTCACGGAGAAGCATCGCACACAGGAGGGAGTCCTGCAAGAGGCGCCGGAGGCACTGGGCATCACGAATTGCACCCCCCACCGGCTGCTGCGGATGCCGGGCCTGAGCAGAACCGATCGGCCCTGCAGACGCCCGCGCAACTGGCCGACGCTGAACCACCGCGTGGGGCCGGGGCCGGCAGAATCAACCTCCTCGGCGGGGTGACCGCTGTGCAGACAGCCGGCGGGGGTGAACGCCGAGGACCTGAGCGGAGGTGAAGATAGGAGCCGGGGGCACTCGCCGGCCGCCACTGGTGGCTGCTGCGGCGGAGAGGCCCAGCTGCCAGACGCAGAGTGACGTCCTGACAGGGCTGGATTGCGTCTGAGGTGCCCCACCGTGCCTGACCGAGACCGGCGCTCCGGACCTGCTCCCTTTGGGCCACGCCTGCTGCATCGGTACCCAAACAGTGCTCTGGCCTACCTGGAGCTCCACACACACTGGTGGGCCCGAGGGAGAGGCCTACACGACAGGATTGTGGCACTGGACACGCTCATCGGCCTTGTCCCATACAACCCTTCGCCGGCTGCTGTGGACGCTAGACCCTTGCCCTCTGCTGCGAGACACTGGTGAAGGGGCTGAAACCCGAGGGGCGAGAGGACGGTCCCCCACCGAGGCCAGCACTGGACGCCTGGCACACGCGCTGCCCAGGAGCGACCCCTGACCCGTGGACAGAGCGGACGGGCCTGGTGGACGGAGGGGAGCATCGGGGACCCGGGCATTGCAGGCGGCTGGGGTCGAGAACACCGGAGACTGCCCTTAGCGAGGCCTTGTCAACCGTTTGACGGGCCGCGAAGAGGGGGCCGACCACCGGAGACTGGGAGTAGCCCTAACGAGGCGGGCGTGTGAGCAAGGCACCCACGACACTCCCTTTACCGACGATTCCACACGAGATGTGCCGGGTCCCGAGAGACCGCCTGTGACGGCACAACGCCTACGCCCCACTCCCGCGTAGCAATGACGACCCACCTGAATCGGGACTCTGTGCTGCTCGCGAACTGAGGCCCGGAGTCGGGAGACCGACACCGCACCGTGACCTGCCAGAGCGTCCACGGACCCAAACTTTATCACGCCCCACTGGCACAGCCCTCCCTGCTGAGGTGATACTCGCGTCCTGGCACAGATGTCTGGTGGGACCAGGACCCGAACCGGGAACAGTGGAACCATCCCCAAGGGCAAGATGGACAAATCCGGGAAGAGCTCTGACCCCGATCAAACGGCGGCTAAGCTGGACACCATGTTAGCGGCGATAGAACATCTGGAGGAATCCATCCACCTGACGCGCACCTCATTAGCCACAAAAATAGATGGAGTGGTCATTGATCTGACGCACCTGAAAGCAGATCATAAGAAGTTGGCGGATCGCACTGTATCCCTGGAAAATGATGTGCAGGAACTCCGACCCCAGGTCAGCCAATCGACTAAACACATCCAAGACCTACTGAACAGGGTGGACTTCTTGGAGGATAGAGCGGAGGACGCAGAAGGCAGGGCGCGAAGGAACAACGTGCGCCTCGTAGGCGTTCCGGAAAGGTGGGAAGGGAGACACCCGGAGGAACACATGGAACAATGGCTACGGGGCCTACTACCGGATGGTTCGCTGTCCCCACACTTTGTGATCGAACGTGCACACCGCGTCCCCACCAAACCACTAGCTACAGGCTCTAATCCGAGACATGCTACTCCGTATCTTGAATTACAGGGACAGGGACTCCATCCTGAGAGAAACGCGCAAGCTCCAAGAGATCAGAGTTGAGAACGCGTCAGTGATGTTCTTCCCGGACTACACTGTTCAAGTGCAGAGACGGCGACACGACTTCCTAGAGGTGAAAAGACGCCTGAGGCAGCAGGGCCTGCAATACTCTCTGTTGTTTCCTGCGAAACTGAGGGTGGTGGCTGGGGAATGCACCCACTTCTTCACTGACCCGGCAGAGGTGGAGGCATGGCTGGACAGCGGCGTGGACACGGACCCTGGTACCATGGCTGGTCCTGCGCCCAGGAGACAGAACGGAAACGCCCGGAGGAGACGCAGGCCGCGCCGGAGATCACGATCTGCTACGCGAGGAACGGCGAGGACAACCCCCCCGGAAGACGCTCGGCAGCAGGAGAAGCAAGACGCCCTTCGCCTGGTCATGGAATTAAGCTCTTCCCCAGTGCAGAGTGCGACAGCGGGAGGCAGCCAGCAAGACCCTCCCAGTGACGACGAAGCCATCTATGGCATACCGAATTCACAGGGCTCGGAGCAACGACCGGACGTCACACCCCAAACGGCGGACTATATCAGCTGAACGCGCCACAGGGCAAAGAGACACAGCTCAGACAACGCCTCCACGGAACCAGTGGAGGAATGGATAGACACGCACTCACCCCATGCCGGGTGAGACTGTTGGCCCTGCATTTTGCTTGAGGGGTGAATGCGCACCCGGAGACCCCTGTGGCGATGCTGACCCCCAGACTTGTCGCCGGCGCCCATTCCCGGCTAGCACACACGCCCGGAGAAGCTGCTCCTGAACACTGCCACCCTGGGACACGTAACGTATAGTCTATTGGTGCTTGTGTGCATGGGGGCCCGCATTTGCATTGATCTTTTTCTTTCCCCTTTCTATTTTTTTTTTATTGTGCTGCCGAACATTCGCCGGGTGGGTGGAGGATCTCCATGGACAGACATTGTTAGTTTGCTGCCACGATCAGGGTGCGTTCTGCACACCTACCCCCTTCAGTCTTAGACATGGTTACTCTCCTTGAGAGCATGGACGGGAGCACGTTCCGCACCCGACCTTTTGGTATTCTATATGTTCACCAAGTTCGAAGTTTCACTGTTCCCCCCTTTTTTTGTGCCCTTACCCCCCCCCCCTTCCATTGCTGGGAATTGTGACCACGGGGAGGCTGCTGTGATATGGTGCTGGGGTGAGTTGTTTGACGATGGTGTGGGATACGAGGGGCGGCGACGGGGAGGCGGGGTGGGGTCTGTTATTGGGATGCTGTAATGTCTGCCATTAAGATATGCACGTGGAATGTCAGGGGCATGCACACGCCATCCCGACGCTACCAAATATACTCCTACCTCAAACGCCATCACATACAGATAGCTCTCCTACAGGAGACGCACCTCAGTGACTCGGAAGTCTGCACCCTGCGCCGCAGATGGCGGGGGCAACTATACGCCACACGCCATTCATCATATGCCAAGGGATCACTAGTATGGGTCAGACCAGGCACACCTTGGGCGATGTCGGACACACACATTGATCCCGGAGGAAGATTTGTAGTGGTCCATGGCAGGTTAGACGGGAACCCACTGGTGCTGGCCTCGGTATATGCACCCAACACGGGCTTGGCGGCTTTCCTGACACAATTGTCCACCACTTTAGCTCCCTGGCATGGTGTCCCGTGGGTGTTGGGTGGGGATTATAACGGCACGCTGGACGTGACCCTAGACCGTTCGCACCCCCCACCGCCCAACTCGCATGCGCAGACTACTGCAGACACCCTCCAGGCGTGGTCCACACAATGGGGCTTGCGAGACGCTTGGCGCAGCCACAACCCACACACCAAGGCCTACTCGTACTACTCTGGGGCGCACGCTCTTCATGTGAGGTTAGACAGATACATGGTCACTGAAGACATTTTGCCACACGTCATAGACACCTGCTACATGGGCCGCACGCATTCAGACCACAATCCCCACACTCTGAGTATAGTATGGGACTGCCCCCGACCCCCGGTGCCCACTTGGCGGCTACAACCTGACCTGCTCCTAGACGGCCATTTCCGAAGCTCCATTAGTGCACAGACAGCGCAGTATTTTGAGAACAACACTGGCACAGCGTCATCCCCGCAGATCGAGTGGGACGCATTTAAAGTGGTCCTCAGAGGGCAATGTCTGGGCACACAAGCCCTCTCACGCCGCCGCATAGAAGCTGACCTCAAACGCCTGGAAACAGACCTGTTGCAGGCTGAACGAGAAGCGGCTGACGGTGATGACACCAAACTCTTAGAGGCACGCGCGGAACATGACAAACTCATGGACAGCCTGAAACATGTTAACTACGCAGCACATTCGGCCCGCACACATCACACCGGTGATAAGCCTGGCAAACTCCTGGCTTGGCTAATTCAACGCGAGGAGCGAACGTCCCCCATCACTGCGATACACCCGCCCGCTGGCGCCGCGGTGTACACCCAAGCGAAGATCCATGATGCCTTTATAGCGCACTACCGAGCGCTATATGAGTCACGTCTCTCGAACCCGCACCCGGACATTGCCGGTTACCTCGAAGGACTCATGCTTCCCGCCCTCACGGCGGACCAGCAAGACGACCTTGGGTCGCCACTGGAGGCGGATGAGCTACGCGACACCATCTCTGCCCTCTCGAACGGTAAAACACCCGGACCAGACGGCCTCCCGGCTGAGTACTATAAGGCTTGCTCCGACATCTTGATCCCGGAGCTCTTTAGAATGTATTCGGCGGCGTTGGATGACTCTGCCCTGCCCACATCCATGAATGAGGCAACACTGGTGTCGCTTCTCAAACCCGGCCGGGACGCCACGTTCCTCGGCTCGTACAGGCCTCTAGCACTCCTGAATACGGATTACAAGATCCTAGCGTCCTCCCTGGCAAGGCGGCTGGCGCCACTGGTACCATCCCTGGTACACAGCGACCAGAACGGCTTCGTGCCCACTAGGTGCACATCCCACAACATCAGGAGACTATTTCGGGTGCAGGAATATGCAGTGCGGGACTGGCCAAGATCGGGGTGCCTAATTCTCGATCTCGAAAAGGCATTCGACTCGGTCGAATGGCCGTATCTACGGGAGGTACTGAGCAAGTTTGACCTGGGCGATATCTACATCGAAATGGTCGGCCTGCTATACAGGAGTCCGGAAGTGCGCGTCCGCACGGGCAAGCTACTTTCGGACACTATAAGAGTCAGACGGGGCACCAGACAGGGGTGCCCGCTGTCCCACTACTTTTCGCGCTGGCAATCGAACCTCTCGCTGAGATCCTGCGCGGAAACGGGGCGAGCTGGGGTATACCGTTAGCAGATGGCACGCATGTGGTCTCACTGTACACTGATGATCTATTACTGTACTTCAGAGACCTTGCGGATTTGCCACAGGAACTTTCGGACATATTCCAGACCTTTGAAACCATGTCTGGACTCAGAGTGAACTGGGTGAAGTCGGGAGCATACTCTTTCGCGCCTGACGTCCCGAATCCAGGAATTAGCATCGGTGGGGCACCACTGCCATGGCATGACACCGTGTTTAAATACCTGGGAATCTATGTATACAGAACACACCCTGAAATCCTAGATGGCAACCTGACACGCGCCATCACATCCATCAGGTCGCAGACATCCTTTTGGAAGACTCTCCCACTCAATGTCCCGGCCAGGATCACATTGACGAAGATGATAGTGTTGCCCAGGCTTCTCTATTACTTTGCCAACATACCGGAGTATGTCCCAGCCCGTACATTTAAGGACCTGGAGTCTATACTGCGGGATTTGGTCTGGAATACTGGACGACCCAGGGTGGCGCTAACTAAGCTCTACGCACCGATTGAGGCAGGCGGCCTTGCGGTGCCAAACCTGGAGCTCTACTACCTCGCGGCGCAGCTCCAGTGGGTGACCGCCTGGCTCTCGGGCAGGAACCTGGCGGACACGGCCTCGCACGGGGACTCACTCACCCTCCTGCAGATTCACTCGTTTTTCCACCCATTGGCAAGCGCGAAACACCGACCGCAACTACATATGGACGTGGCGGTGAAATGCTTTAACAGAAGCATACGACTCACTAAACATGTCACACCTTACGCCCCAGCACTCCCACTCCTGGGCACGCCTAAAGCGACTTCCATAGTCACGGAAGCTGCACTGGAGCACTGGACGAGCTCAGGGATTGAAACCATGGCGGACCTATATGCCGATGGCACCCTGATTCCCTTTGAGACACTGGCTGACGACACGGGCATTCCCGCGGGTCAATTCTTACAGCATGCATCCATAGTAGCGGCATACACCCGAAGATGGGGTACCATCACAGTTGAACCCCCCACGCATCAACTGATACAACACCTCCATGTCATGGGGGATAGTACGCATGTGGTACATTGGTTGACTCAGGCCTTATTGACCCACACGCAACACACCCTACAACCCCTGCGTGCTAAATGGGCAGTCGACAGAGGGAGGGACTGGACGGATAAGGAGTGGACGATGGTACTCGCCAGCCCCAAAAACCTCCCTCGTAACGCACGCTTCAAAGTGATACAATTTTATGTGTTGCACAGGGCATACATCTCACCAGACAGACTCAACCAATATTTCCCGGGTACCTCAGCTGGCTGCCCGAGGTGTGCGCTGACTGGAGCGGATCTGCTACATATGTTATGGCTCTGCCCACGGATACGACCATACTGGCACTCAGTGCTACTGGTTCTTGACCGCTGCACGGCTATGCCATTACCGCACACATGGGAGACTTGCCTGCTGGGCCTCTATAAGAGGACCGCCCTCAACAAAGTCCCCTCCCGTTTCTGGGATCTGGGCCTTATTACGGCCAAGAGGCTACTCACAAAACATTGGAAACGCGCGACCCCACCCCTGATACAGCATTGGCGCACCTCTCTAGACACCTGGGCAAGGGCGGAAAGCACAGTCCTACACAACGAAGAAACGGCGAGATTGCGACAGTTCCCAATAGCGACACTATGGGACGACATACTCAGCGCCTTTCACAGCGACAGACACCCACTGGGAGACCACAAGCCCGCCAACTCCCCTGAGAGGGATGGGGACACGATAGCGGGACAAGCCGACACACATGGCAGCCCTGACAGCCCTTGCCCAGCCCCTCATGCACCCCCCTGAACTGACGTTCGCCCAGCTATCAATCAGGTTGCACTCTGGCTGACGGGGAGATGACCTGCAAGTCATTCCAACGCCTCGCGCCTCCTGCAGACCTCCCCGCGCCCCCCCCCCTACACACTACGGACATCCACCGACCGACACGATAGTTGCCCCCCCTACCACCCGCTCTTGCTGCGCTATCCCCACCGCACCACGCGAGACACATAGCTGACCTTGCTGACCACACCCAGCCCCTCCCTCCCCCCCCTTCTCTCTCCCCTGTTCGTCAGTTCATGTAACGGAGCACATGAGACAGCTATGACATTGCTGTGACCACACCGCAATTTGCCGAGTGGCAATAAGGGACACGGAACGCAGGGCTCCGAGACTTCGCCTACCTCCTTATACACTGGAAACATGTGGGACATGCCTCTGCACTCCTCCTCCCCACACGCCACTGGTACGTGTTGACCAGTCCGGGACTGGCCCGACCTGCGCACTACATGGCCCTCGGTGACGCCCTTCCCCTATGACACCCCACTGGCCGCGGCCCTGCGGCTAGTGCAGATCCACACTCACATTAACATGCACAGATGTTGCTGCCTCGGCCTTCGGTGGCTTCCATTGCCCTGGTGGGTAGACGGGGGCGGCCATGGAAGAGACTGGCACGTACTGGTGGGAAACGCAGAGTAAGGCTGTTCTGTGTCACCGCCACTGTTTTCTTCCCCTATACCCTCCAATTTCTTTCTCCACAGAGACACTGGATGAACCTCGTACTGGTGGCGCCGTACGATTTTCTTACTGTATTTGCTCCTAGCTGTGATCCCTATTAATCATTGTTGTCTCGCCCTGTACCGTCTACAGCTCTGCATTGTTACTATATGTTGAAATAACAATAAAAACATTCAAACAAAAAAAAAATTAATTGTTTTAATTGGTCATTAATATTTGTAATTGGTAATTCATGTATTTAATTAGTAATTAATGTTTGTAATTGATAGTTAATGTTTGTAATTGGTAATTAATGTATTTATTGTGTAATACATTTTTTGTAATTCGTAATTAATTTATTTAATTGGTAAATACAATTTTTTTATTGGGAATAATTTGTAAATAATTGGTAATTAATGTGTTATAAAAGTATTTTTTGGTATAGAAATAATTTTATTGTTTAATGTTTTTAATTGGTAATCAATTATTAATACTTTTTTTTGAATATTTATTATTTGGTAACTATTATTTATTAATTGATATTTATTGTTAATTTATTGTTAATTATTTATTCAAATCTATATAATTTTTGAATATTAATGGGTATTTTTAAATGATGTTTAGTTATTTAAAAATTAAAACATTAATAAATGTAAATATAAAATTTTTTTGTAAGTATGTTTTATTTAATTTTTATGGTATCCAACGCTTTCCCTACTGTTGCACTCTCTGGAGTAGGAATAGTAATTTTTACCCCTACACTATCCAACGCTTTCCCTACTTTTGCACTCTCTGGAGTGGGAATAGTAATTTTTACCCATACGCTATCCAACGCTTTCCCTACTGTTTCACTCTCTGGAGTTGGAATAGTAATTTTACCCCTACGCTATCCAGCGCTTTCCCTACTGTTTCACTCTCTGGAGTTGGAATATTAATTTTTACCCTTACGCTATCCAACGCCTTCCCTACTGTTGCACTCACTGGAGTTGGAATAGTAATTTTTACCCCTACGCGATCCAGCGCTTTCCCTACTGTTTCCCTCTCTGGAGTTGGAATAGTAATTTTTACTCCTAAGCTATCCAATGTTTTCTTTAATGTTTCACTCTCCGGAGTGGTAATAGTAATTTTCATCTCTATGCTATACAATGTTTTCCCTAATTTAGCATTTTCTGGAGTAGGAATAATAATTTTATCTTTTACGCTATCCAATGTTTTTAATACTGCAGTTTTTTTGGGACTTTAAATAGTAGTTTTATTTATTATTTAGAATGAATTTAGATAATGTATTATGTTATTAATTTTAAAAATATTGAAAGTATATTTAATTTTTTTAATTTACTAAAAAGAATTATTTACTTTTTTATGTAATTAGTGTATGTGTGGAGATCTATTTGTAATTTATAGTATTTTTAAAGAATTTATAAATAATTAAAGTAATTATTAAAATGTATTATTAAGTAAATATATAATATATATTTTACATATGTGTTTAATTAATGTTATATTATTATATATCTAATATTTATTAATTTTAAACATTACTAAATATTTTTAACAATGTCTATTTTATTTATAAGTATTATTTACTTTATTTTACACATTATATTTTAACAGATATAAAACGATATTTTTAATTACGATATTTTTAACATCGATATTTTTGTTTCCATATTTTTGTACTTACCATGTTGTAGATAGGTTCTCGATATACTTGCCTTCGATATTCCAGCGTCGATGTTTCTGTAGGTCGATATTTTGTCTGTCGATATTCTGTCATAGATCCCTCTCTCTCCCACTGAAAGATACAGCTCTGTCTCTTCCTACCATTCAGGTTAACATGTTTTAAACATAGACCTTCCAGTGCCCACCATGGAGGGTTTGAACCCAGCCCAGATGTCAAGGGAACTTGATCCTGCTCTGCTTTTTGTGGTCTTAAGCTCCCTGTAATCGGTATCAAATTGTGAAAAACAAATGATGCCAAGGTCACTTACATGTGGTTCGGCTGGCATTTTAGGTCTGGTAAATATTACCTCTCAGCAGATATCTTACTGTTAGGGTGAATGGTACCTTATTTAGTTTCTTGGGGTCACATTGTTCATTCAATATATCACTTATGGTTCATAGTCTATAAACGAAGGAACAGAGATAGACATCACAGTTAGCCACCCCTTCCAAAAGTAGCTCTTGTTAGGGACTAGTCCTCTATTTGGGTTGATTTGGCTTGCGCTAATCTGGTCCTCAATTTACCTTTTTAAGGGAACACTAGATCTAGCTCATTTGTGAGGGTTTATGTGATTGCCTACTGAAGAAAAAATATTACCATAAATGTGGACTACTCAAATGTTGTTTAGCAGCGTGTCTTGTTGGATTAAGTTCCACTACCTTGGATTGCGTCGGTATATCTATTTCCATAAAGGAACATATATTGAAGGCTGAAATCTCCCTTCACCTTTGATATTTTGTCTAATGGGATTACAATCCATTTAGCATGCTAAGTGTAGCGCAATACGGCGACTCACTAAAATCACTTCAGTGTTGCCATTTCGTGGCAATTCAGCTCGTTCTCAGTCCATTTCGACTTCCACCTTTACATGCTGCATATGCCATGATCAAACTCTGATCAAGGCAATACTATCTTTAGAGGATGTGTTATCACTTGCTTCACTAACCTCTAAATATTCTACACCATATTCTTGGGGTTATGCATGCCCTTACCTCTCGCCTTCTGAATTTCCATGGGGCTAAGGTTCAATGGTCTAAGACACACTTCCCGACTTCGGTTCACTTAAATCCCTGCTAATAGGTTAATATGCATCACATGTGGCAGTGTACAGCATTGAGCTCTAGACTGCTTCCATAGATTTCTGAATCAGACGGGCACCATCTGTGAGTTGTACGCAAATCCATATACATGTTCCAAAGTCGAATCATACAAACTGACCCCATGCCCTTCCCAGGCATATGAAAGTATATCTCAATACGTTTAGACAATCTACTACTTTCAATGCTAGGGTATTATGTGAGGACCCATTTTGTAAAAACGATTTATGTCTAACCCACTTATTGTCTCGGAACTCCATATTCACAACTGTTCTTCATCCAGGTTTCCATTAATCTTTGTATATTTACTTCTGAGTATATGAAGGATAAATTATTAATATATGTGCCATGCAGTACT
The DNA here is from genome assembly GCF_964261635.1 of Lissotriton helveticus. Taxonomy (NCBI): domain Eukaryota; kingdom Metazoa; phylum Chordata; class Amphibia; order Caudata; family Salamandridae; genus Lissotriton; species Lissotriton helveticus. The sequence goes on from NC_136068.1 coordinate 1,108,425,514, forward strand.
ACTAACTGCACCAGAGCAGGGTACACATGTGGTCCATTTATCTATATCACGTCTCCCAGACCCAAAGGTTGACCATTATATGGGTGTGTACCCAAACATTTTTGGGCACACCGTTCAATGTGCAAGACATTCCCAATCTTCCCTATTGTTTTAATCCATGCCTTGTGTCAAATTTTGATTTAGTTTCCTTCTCTACTCAATACTGCCACTTCTTTTTCTATCAATGGTTTTCTCTAGGATATTGTTTCTCAGCCAGGAAGACGAACTGCTGTGCTGCTGAAGGACTGACACTCTGTTGGACTGCTGCTCTGGAAGAACTGCTTTTCTGTTGTGCTGACCATCCGTTCTGCCCGCTATGAGGTTTGGAACTGCATCACTTGAAACCAGATTGACTATATGGACTTGCTGACTTGCCTCCTGTTCTGATGTCTCAGGGACATAAAAGACTTCCACCTCTCCTGCTGCAGCACCTGAACTCTGCCGTCTGTGAGTTTTGCCCTGCCAAGAGGTGCCAACCCAGTCCTGGGCTCTTGGAAGTGGGTACACAGTGCGGCTCCAGCAGAGACCCATGCTTCGATGACATTGAGCTGTTCGGGAACCTGAGCATCTACACCGATACATTGCTGCTTCCGCAAGAGTACATGACGCATCACGTCCATTCTCAATGCATCTTTGACTTTGCACAGCTCAGAACCGATGCATCACCTTCATCCTGCAATTCGAAGATGTTGCTTTGCCTCTTTGCTTCGAGCATCCCACCTCTGACAATGATGCATCGTCTCTTCACTTCAACCATCTCACATTTGTTGGCGAAGCAACTAAGGTACTTTTCAGCATGCGAAGGCTGGTCCCTGTATCTCAATCAATCAACCAACCAATCAATCAGAAGTCTTGTGAATTGTGACTACTCACCCATGAGTGTCTCAAGGATCTGAGGGGGGTGTCTGGGGTTCAGTCGAAGAGCCAGGTCTCAAGGTCCTTCCTGATTGTGTCAGAGATTGTATTGTATTGTATTGTAATTGCATTTATATAGCACTTACTACCCCTGACGAGGCGTTGAAGTGCTTTTTCGGCAGTTAGCACAATACTCCGGGACCCATAGAGGATTAGTGTTGAATTAGTATAGTGAAACATGCAAATACATTTTAAGTGGTGGATAGGTTAGTCAGTTATTTGGATATGGAATGATAGCAGAAGGATAGAGGACAAAGGTTTGTATTTATTTATCGCTTGTTGACGCACACTATTCAGGAAGCCTATAAAGGATTAGTGGTGAATTAATATGGTGAATTATGAGGTAATTTCAGTGGTGGATATTAGTCTGTTACTTGGAGTGAGAAGGATAGCAGAGGGATAAAAGGGGAAGAAAGATTAGCATTCATATAGCACTTGTTACCCCTGATGGGTGTTGAAGCGCTTTTTCTGGCGAGTAGCACGCCACTCCGGAACCCCTAAAGGATCAGTGTTGAAAATTAGTATAGTATAAATATGAAGTAATTTGAGTAGTAGATATGCTATTCAGTTATTTGGGCAGTATATTAGTATAGTTGAATATGGAATTTGAGAAGTGAACATGTTAGTCTGTTAATTTTGATTGAAAAGGATAGTGGAGGGATAAAAGAGTGAAGGATTTTTTATTTTTTTAGGTCTTAGCAGTAGGAAGAGGCTTTTGGATGAGTAAAAAGGAGTTTCGGAGGGGAGGAGTCAGAGGGGAGAGTTTAGAAAGGTTTGTTTTAGGGGATCGGTGTAGTAAAAAGAGGTGTCAGATGATACAAGGAGGGGTAGAGGAGGAGAGAGTCTAGGAAGGGTTATTTTGGCGATCATAGTAGTGGTATGGTGTTCGGGATAAATGAGAGAGTGGATGTAGAGGATATATTGATAGATGTATAGGATGAGAGATAGGGTAGTGCATTGGAAGGAGTAGTAGAAAGAAGTTTGAGATGACTCAGAAGGTTGGGATAGAAGATATATTGAGCGAAGTATAGGCTGAGAAATAGGCTAGTGCATTGGAAATGCTAAATTAGAAGAAAGTGTTAAATATATAGATCCGAAGGTACATTGAAAGTATATAGATACATAAAAGAAGTGTGTATATTTAGATTAAATATATTGATAGAGGCACAGGATGAGAAATAGGGTAGTGCATTGGATATGCTTTTTCAGGAGAAAAGTAACAGACACACAGATCCAAGTACATGGAAGGTACATAGATGCACAATGGAAGTATGTACATGTAGACCAAAGATGATTTTTATTTATTAATTAATATTATTATTATTTTTTTTTCTTTTCTCTTGACAACATCATTATTTTACATGTTTTATAAAGTAATACACAATGATAGGTACATATCTATAGTGAAAACAAATGCTTATATACAGAGGGATATGCTGTAAATTTCGGTTTCCGTATCGTTCTTAAGTGGGGAGGAGCCAAATCTTGAGTAGTTTTCTAAAGATAAGGTGGTTGGCGGTGGATCTTATGTTGGGGGGTTAAGAGTTCCATAGTTTGGCTGCTTGAACAGAGAAGGATGTGCCACCCATGTTTTTTTTCTTGTATGGTGGGATTTTGAGGCGAGAGGCTTCTTTAGAGCAGAGGTTCCTTTGTTGAATGTGTTTGGTGATTTTATTCCTGATGAAGAGTGGTCCTATTCCATGTATTGCTTTGTGGGTAATACAAAGCAGCTTGAACGTGGATCTTCTGGCAACCGGTAACCAATGCAGAGCTTTCAAGGCAGGGTAGATGTGGTCTCGCGGTTTGATATGCAAGAGTAGTCTGGCAGCCGAGTGCTGAATCCTTTGTAGTCTTTTCATGGTCGTTAAAGGTGATCCGTGGTAGAGGCTATTGGAGTAATCGAGTTTGGATAGAACAAGGGAGGTGGTAGCTTGGACCTTGTGTGGAAATCCCAAATGAGGGAAAATTTGTCGCAGCATTTTTATAGTAGCAAAGCTTGATCTTGCTAGTTTATCCACTTGGGCATTCATCGACAGCTTGGAGTCTATGGTCATTCCTAGGTTTTTTACATCCTTTGATACTTTAGGCAGTGATCCCAGTTCATCAGGCCATGCGGCAAGTGGGTTGTAATTTTTCCAATCGCCACACATGAGTATTTCAGTTTTTGAAGCATTCAATTTGAGATGGCTCCAAGTCATCCACTGATCCACGGCTCTGAGACAGCTGAATATTGGTGATTTTCCAATGTCTTTGGGGCATTCCAGTTGAAGGAGTATTTGCGTGTCATCTGCATAGTTGTAGCACGTGAGGTGAAATTTATTGATCAGTACTGGTAAAGACTTCATGTAGATGTTGAAAAGCATGGGCGAGATGATAGAACCTTGAGGGACCCCTGCTTTCGTGTAGTACGGTTTGGACGAGAAAGGTGGGGTATGGATGATAATAGTTCTGTTTCGAAGGTAGGACGCAATCCAGTCTAGAACAGTTCCCTCTATGCCGGCTTCATAAAGTCTTCGTTTCAGAGTGTCATGGTCAACCGTGTCAAAGGCAGCTGAGAGGTCCAAGAGGAGTAGCGCAGCAACCCCGTTGCGGTCAACTGTATTCTTTAGGTCATCCCAAATGGCAAGGAGGGTAGATTCAGTGCCTCTTCCCGGACGGAATCCTGTTTGGAAATCTGAAAGTATGTCATTCTCTTAAATGAATTGTGAAATCTGGGCGAAAGCTGTTCTTTCTATCAGTTTGCCCAGGAAAGGTCCATTTGTAATGGGTCTGTAGTGGTCAGGGTTCAGCGGGTCCAAGTTTGTTTTCTTCAGTAAAGGGCGTATGTATGACTTTTTGAGTTCTTCTGGAAATATTCCAGTAGTTAAGGAATCGTTGATGATTCTTCTTACTGGAATGGCAGCAGAGGTTGTTAAAAGAATTGTCTTGAAAGTTTGTGGCGGACAGGGGTCAGAATGGCTGCCAGCAGGCCTGCTTGCTTTGACCAGGTCCATAAATTCATTGTGTGAGATGTGTTGGAAGGAACGGAGAGGCTTGATTAGAGCATTCTTGGATAGTTGTTTTGTACAATGGTTAGTGCTGGTGCTTTGTTTCTGTTTTAAGTACGAGTCCAACATGTCTGCTTTGTCCGTGTAATGATTTGCCAGTTTGTCTGTGAAATCTTGAGTAACAGGGTGAGTTCCTTCTAGGCAATTTGTTTTTCGAAATTCATTGAGAATTTTATAGAATTCTTTAAAATACTGGTGATTGCCTGATGTGCTGAGGCAGTGAGTTTTAGGTCTTCACAGCGAGGTAGTAGAAGGATCTTCCTCCAGCCATGGTCTTGCGGATTAGTGGGACAGTGGTAAAGGCCAGCTGGGGGGAACAGAGATATCTGGTGGGAGTGTAAAAGGAGAGGCGGTCATTGAGGTATGCAGGATGGTGTTGTGGAGGAGCCTGTAGTAAGCCTGGGTGGATTTCACGTTGCCGTGCTATGTGGAACTCCGTGAAGCTGTAAAAAAACTCTGCTGCACTACGTGGAGCTCCACGAGCAGTCAGAGTAGCTAGTCTCGCCTGTTCGCATGACGTTTCTGCCATACCTCAATGCGGATCGTGTGTATGGGCGAAAATATATAGGACAAACTGCATCAAGCTGTCGCGCATGGGTGCAGCCATCTCTCTTTATGGTGCTTGGGTCTACTTTTAATCCTCCCTAAATCCTTTCAATCCTTCTTTCCCAAAACATTTTTTCTGATCTTTTGTATTTATTATCTTACCCTCTGTCTTTTTAAGTGTGTATTTTGCAAGTGTTTATCTTTATTTTGTGTTTTTGCATTAGTTTTGTACTTTTTTTATTTTTTAGCCTTACCATTCCCTTTCTACCCTCCTTCTTTCTTTTTCCCATTTATTTTTTTCCATCTTCCCCCCAGCGCCAAGGCAGATAAGGGCGCACCAAGGTGTGAAAGTAGCAGCCGCCTTCCTTACGGAAGGTGGCGCCAGGCAGTGGTGCAGCTCTGTGCCCTGTTTTCTGAGGTGGAGGTTGCAGCGCTGTTTTTTTATATCCAGCTCCACCTCCCTTCCACACTGGCAGCAGGTGGCAGGTCTGGGTCGGGTTCTGGGATGCCGGAGCGCCAGCAGCACTGGCTGAGGGTACGCTGGGCAGTGTACTGCTGCTCTGGAGTCCAGCACACCCATCACCTGCCAAACCTCTAGTCGGACATCCTGGACCTGCCAGGGGTTGAGGTCGCTGGCTAGGTGAGTAGCCAATTAATAAAATTATTAATTTATTATTACTTGTGTGTTCTATGCTATTGCTAATATATATTTGAACCTCATTTCTATTCCATTAGACAGGGCTCTTTATTTTAAGCTCAGAGTGGGTACTTTACCTTTAGGCAACCTGGTGTCTAGGTGGAAATCAGCTTCCGAGTCTTCACCCTTGTGTGCTTTGTGTTTAACGCGGGTCGAGACGGTGGCACACATTCTCTTTGAATGCCCGGACTATTGTGCTCCAAAGAGGCGCTGGCTTACTCCAGTGTGCAGACTTCTAGGTACAAGACAGTATTTGGTGGCCCTCCGTATTTTATTGACTGATACATCATCCCTCATTGTGTGGGGTGTTACTAAATTTTTAAAATGGGCATGGATGATTCGTTCTAAAAGGCTTTCCATTGCAATTTAATTCTTTTTTTAAATATTTATTACAGCAGTGTTGCTTGTTTTAGCTTTTATAAACTTCCAAACTGTTTTTATCTTGCCTTAAGAAATGTAATTCTCAAAATGTATGTACTGCTTTTAAGATATTTACATATCGAAATAAAGCATAGATCACTCAATATATATTATATATTATAAGTTACGTTTTCAAATATTATGTGATCCTTATTCTAGACAGGTGCTTGGCGCTACCCAACCTAGTAATCGTACTTGTTAGCGTTCGCTTGGGCTGATGATAAGTGATTATGTAAGAATTGTAATTAGTTTTTTGTAATTGTAACAGCATTTTGCATGACACAAGGACGTACAGGGTTGTTTGTGAACAACATCAATTTTTCAATGAAAGCTTGTGCTGTGGGCCTTTTCTGCCCGCTGCACAAGCTTCCATTGACAAATGGATGTTTGCAACTGCCCTATGCCCTATGGGTGGTTGCATCGTAATAGTGTGGTCGGGACCGCTGACCTAAGGTCGGGCAGTTCGAGAACCACAACGGTGTCCGACCGATATCTTGTCGTAATAATAAGGCTCCTAGTGTATTGGCCCATCAAAGCGGGTTGAGAGATTGCATATGAGATTTGAGAAGAAGCAAACTTCATTTGTTGCAATTTATTATTAGCAATCCCGAAATGTAGTTATCTAAATTTGGAATAGGGCTAGGTAGGTAGGTTTTAGAAATTTGGAATAGGATAGGTTGGTTCGCAATATACTGCTACTAGTCGATCTGATTTAGAAAAGTTCAATGTTTTTGCGATTGCCTTTTCCTGTCAAAACATATTTGGGGGAAATTATTTATTTACCACCAATCTTTTTTTGCCTTTATATCTTACATCACCATCTTTGGACAAGAAGAGGGCTGATGTTGGTGAGGGAGCTGGAGGTGCCTCCCAGAGTTCCTTGGCCAATGGCTCTGCTGGCCCAGTAAGCCCTCCTGGTGTTAACATTAATATATTTATTCCCCTAACTTTTACCACTCCTTTTTGAATTATATCTACATGTTTTATATTTCTTTCCCAAATCCTCTTTGGTCTATCTGTTTCTAAATTCTTGTTATCCCTGCATTATCCTAATTACTTATTTTCTATAATTCAAGTTTCTGTACTTTATCTGTCTCTAATCTAGTTAATAGTCTGTCTGTAGCTTCCTTTCTTCTGCTTTGTCAGTCAGCATTTCATCTCCCCTTACATGCTGTTGACTGCCTCCTGGTGGAACTCTGAGACTCAGAAATCCCATTGGTCACATACTACTACTAGTAGTCTGCCATGCAGATTGCATGCCCATTGCCCAAGTAAGGTATTCTTTACAATGTTGTTGAGATGAGAAGGCTCAATCACTAAAACAAGAGAGTGGCCATGGTCACGTTAGACTCCCCAATATTGTGTCTTATTAGCTAGGCCTAGTATTAATAGCAGCAGTTGGTGAACTGATGACCGTGCACCATAGCTGGGAGGAAATACGAGGAGGATGGCCCCATTGCATTTGCCAACCAAGACCATATGTCCAGAGGTCCACTCATTTACAAATGTTTCTTAAAACATCAGTTTCATCAATAGCTCTAGCCAATCCTTAACAGTTTGTCGGAGGCGTTTTAAAAATTGTCACCAACAAAATGCCCAACCTGATATTTTTTATAGACGATACTGTCTGTAATGCATCCACATTGTAGTGATGTGTGGTGTATTTTGCTATAAAAAAGTTAATAGAGGGGATGCATATCTGGCATCTAAGAAATGTATAATGTTTTTTCAGCAGTGATGGCGCCAGCCAGTCTGCAGATGCAGCAGCGGTAGAGGTGAGCCAGCGGCAGTAAAGTGCGGTTGTAAGCCATATTCCTTGCTTTTTGACAATTTATTATATACTCAATGTAAGGGTGTAGTGTTGACTTGTGAACAACAGGTGAACACAGCAGGAGTTGAGCAACTGATGGCCGCTTCTATCTTCAACCCAGCATAGAAAGTTTTATGAACAAGACCCTTAACTATGGGTTGATGGAAAAGGGAAAGGCTGGAAGGAGTAAGGATGGGTGAAATGTAATGTATATGACTGGAAGAGAAGGATGCGTGGGTGAAAGCAGATGCATATACTATAAGTGGCTGATAGGATGCAAGGGTGGGTGAAGGATGGATAAAAGGTATATGGGCGGGAAGCCTGTCTGGGTGAGCGAAAGTGTATGTGTGAAAGGAGAACTGCCTGGGTGGGTGATTGGAATCCTACGGTGGTTTCTTTTGACTGAAAGGACACATGGGTGGGTAAATGACAAATGTATGTAGCTGAAAGGTTTATTGAGAGTGAAACAGAGAGCCATGTTTTGATGGATAACTATATGGATGAATGGTTTCAATGGTGAAGACTTGATTGAGAGAATGTAAAACTTAAATGGTGAGTAGCAAAGCCAAGGGTGAAAAATTAAAAATAAAATACTATGCAATGATGAATGGTAAAATCCTTGGGAAGGAGAATAAACAAGGGACTAGGGGACTACTCTCTAGTGGTGTTCTTCTCACCTTTACTTGCTTAGAATGGTTTATCAAAGTTTTTGTATTCAAAGGGTTGAGATGGTATTTCAGACTCCTCCCTGGACTCACAGAAGTTTTTTAAGCGCAACATATTATGTATCCTTCCTACCCACCCATCATCAATCACCTCCCTCCCTCCCCCCATACGCATGGCATACTTTGTTATGTGTTTTGCTTAGAGTATTGTTTACAATCTTTCTGTTTTCTTTCTTGATATAGAGCCACACCTGCTGATCCAAAAACATCACATGGCAGGCAAAAGATTGAAGCCCCGACCCAGCAGAGGAAACTAGAGGCCATCAGGGTCCACTATGCCGGCTGGTGGACTTGGAGGATGAGGAAGCAGAAGCTACTGCAGATGCCCCAGGCCCCTGCCAGGCCCCAACAACACTCCGTCATTGTGGTCCAATTCTAGGCGCCCACTGCCATTCCACCATCACTGCTGCTCTCCCTTATTTTCGCTGATTTTAGTACAGCATCGTGCTGAGGCTGGCGAATATTGAAGCCATTTATCAAGGAAGAGAGAGAGGACTAGGTAGCTAGTCTGTATCCCCAGGGTTTATATGTAATCAAAAAGGACTAGCCTATTGTGAAATTATATACAGGACTCAGAGCTGTATGTTGAAGCACAGACCATTAGGTTTTTTCATGAAGCCCTCACCCACCAACCTAGTTGGTGGCATGCTTCATCATCAGGCCCACCCAGTGACACTGAGTGTGTCCGAGGTGTGCTACGATGCATGGTTACAGCAGAGCAGGTATGTAACTAAGTCTGCAGTGTGGTGACTTGAATAGTGATAGTTAAAAAGCTATACAGTGGTCCCAGTTCCCGAGGGTTAATAGACCTTAATGACAGGGCATCTGTTAGCGTTTAAAAAGGCTGGTGAATGTGCAAGGAGTATGTATTTGGGCCTCCTACATCCAGGTGTGGTCTACATGTTGCAGCCAGGCCTTTGAATTTAAAACTGGCTTTCCTCAGGACCGTAACATAGTGAAAGTGCAAATAAATATTTAAGTGAGTGTTTTGGTTGGAATATGTGAAGCACTCTCTAAGGTGCTATACGTGTGCGAGGGGGATTCCCTCACCAAGCAAACCTGGATATACAACATATACGACAAGACAAACATACAGGGAGAGAGTCTTAGCATGATGGCTTATGTCACAATAAAAACGTTATTTGCCGGTTTTTAAGGTGCAGTGTACACGATCAAATGCGGCAAAGGTGTAAACATGTTGGTGGTATGGTCAGCGTGAACATTATCGGGTTGGTATGTACAAGAGTGGTGAGCTAAGACACGGGAGCATCACACACATGATCAGTGATTTGGAGCATTTTTTTAGGGATATGTATTCTTACGCTGGGGTTTTGCCTTGAATGTCTCCAGGATTTATCCGGCAGAGGTATTGACCCTGAAAAAATGAAGGAACCGTGGGTAATGTGCGACCTGCAAAGAGAAAATGGCTTACCCAGGAAGTTGTTGAATTTCATGCTACTCACGGTACTGGCGGTCAAGACCTGCGGTGGACCTGTAGTGTAATAACGGACCTCCAGAGAATGGTTCGAGGTCTTCTGTGGTCTTGAATAATGCCCGGTTTTGCTGAGAGTGCCTGTGTTTTGAGAGGACACAGAAGAAAGACTGCCTATTGCCGTGTCATGCTCGCACCACGCCTGCACAGGTGTGGCCGCGAGCGTCTCACAGGCTGCACATTCGCAGAGGAGACAAGCTTGTAGTTGGGTGACAGGGCAGTTTGTCATTTACAGAGAACTGCTCTATATGTGAACGTTAAAATACGATTATTGAGGGGTATATATGTATGTGGTTATATATACTGTTTAGGAACGCTATAGTCGAGGGCCTCATCTAAGGGGAGATAAAACCGTGCCCAGTGCTGTGGGGGTATGAACACTGGTACATGGCAAGTCACCGTTTTAAGGTAGATATATCTAAAGCTGTTTTTTGAACACCTTGTCGAGGGTGTCCAAATTCATGGTTTTAGCGAGTTCCATGGAATAGAGTCATTGAGACCATGATGTTGTAGGGACAGACGGTAGATCCATCTTTGCTCCTTGGTCAGGAGGATCTTGTTGTTGTCGCGATGGTTGACATCAAATTGTTCGATGATTTTCCAGGTCATATCATTGGGGGTGTGGCGATGTTGTAGGAAGTTGCCAGTCAGTTTGCTGATGTTCTTTTTGCATCTGATGGTGCTCCTGTGTTCCACCACTCTGGTCCTCGCTTTACGTGTTGCCATGCCCACGTAGCGGAGGCCGCATGGGCATGTGAGGAGGTACACCACATTACTGGAGTTACAGTTGATGTGTTGGTGTTGCGTCCAAGTCTTCCCCGGTTCAAGATTGAGTGTTTTGGTATGTTGGGTAAGGTGGCAAACGCTGCAGTCATTACACGGGTAGTGGCCAGTGACCCTCGGAGGCCCCCAGGTATTCAGAATTGTATTATTAGGGGGTTTGGTGCTGGTTTTCGGACGTGTTGACACCAGGTGATCTTTTAGGTTATTCTATCGTTTGTATGCAAAACATGGTGTGTCCCATTCTCTTGTTCCTGAGTTAGTTATCCGCCAGTGTTTGCGGATAATACTGGAGACCTGGTTGGAAGCGGTGTTGTAGGTAGTCACACACGTCATGGGTGGTGATTCGGGTTCTTTTGTTACTGTTTCAAGAAGTGCCTCCCTGTTTTGGTTGCGTGCCCTTTTGCTAGTTTTTGCAATTACTGCGTTGGGGTAGCCATGTTGTTGTAGTTTGTGCAATAGAGCAGCTGACTGTTTCTTGTAGTCTGCCAGTTGGCTACAGTTCCTGCGTATTCACAAGAACTGGCCGAACTGAAGGTTTTCCCTCAGTGGTCTGGGGTGGAAGCTGTCGAAATGTAGAAGGGAATTCCTTGCCGTAGGTTTATAATAGGTGGTAGTGGTTAGGGTGCCATGTTTTGCTGTAATGTTAAGGTCCAGAAATGCCAGTTCAATAGTGCTTGAGGTACTGGTGAACTACGGCAATTGAGCCAGTTGAGAAATGTGGCCAGGGTGTCCTGGGTGCCTTCCCAGAGCATGAGGATGTCATCTATGTACCTGCGCCATGTTTTTATGTTGCCCGAGTAGGGATTGGTGATGGGCATTATGTGTTCTTGTTCAAAATGGTGGACGTATAGTCCCACCACGCTTGGTGCAAAAACACTGCCCATTGATGTGTCGTTGGTTGGTTGGCAGTTGCACAATCCAGGATAAAGTGCCTAGGTGTGTGGTATGTCCAAGGAGTTTGCATGAGGACATCCTGGAGGACCTGGGGTGTGGCATCTTGCTGGAGTCTGGTATAGAGGTTTTCTATATCGAGCCCTACCAGGAGTTGGGTGATTGGGTCAAAGCTCTCATGCTTGATGATATTAAGCAGGTACTTAGTGTCTTTGATGTAAGTGGGGATTTGCTGAACCAGAGGGTTAAGGAAGTGGTCGCAGTACCGGGACATGGGTTCCAAGAGTAAATTGCTCCCTGATACTATGGGGCGGCTTGGAGGTGGTATTGCGCCCTTGTGTACTTTGGTTACAGTATAGAAATATGGTATTTTGGCATTGTTGGTACATAGGTATTCTGCTTCCTGACTGGAGATGGGCTCCGAGTCGCTGGCTCTCTTGACCAGGGCTTTTATGGTCACTTGTAGATCCGGGGTGAGGTCTTTGTTCAGACACTTGTAGTTACGGGTGTCGCTTAGTAGTCTGCGGCACTCTTTGTCATATGAGGACAATCCCCCCCCCCTCTGTCAGCGGGTTTGATGATCAGGGTGGGGTTGTTCTGCAGGCGTTTGATGGTGTGCTGGTCTTGTTTTGAGACATTGTGGAAAGTTCCCGTGGGATTCAGTTTCTCTATATCAATGTATAAAGGTAGTGATCTCAGCTGGTACGCTAGTTGGCGGTGGGACAAAAGTGGATTTCAGTCTCAGGCCCGTCTTGTTAGGGTTATCGTTAGTGACATCGTCATTCGGTATGGTCTTCTCAAAGAAGGCTTTAAGTTTCAGTTTCCTAAAGAATTCGGCCAGTTCAACATGAAGTTTAAACTTGTCCAATCTGTTGGTAGGGACGAAGGAGAGGCCTTTGTCGAGCACCAATATTTCTTTCTTCGTTAGCGGGGCGCTGGATAAGTTAAATACCAGGGATGCTGGTGGTTCAGTTGTCACTGTTTGCTCGTGCCTGGTTGTTCCCGGGTTTTGTTGCGGGTATTCGCTCTTACTGGGTTCTTGTCTTCAACCCAGTGTACTTGTTGGTTCTGCCTTCTTCTGCCGCGTGATCTTCGGCCCTGCCCTAAAAAAGGTGGCCTTTGGTTTCCTGGGTAGAAGGGCATAGGGCCTGGTGGGTACATAGGGGGTTAACCATAGAACGAATTCTGCATGTGCCCAAATGGTGGTGGGCCAAAGGTGTGTACCTGTTGCGGTCCCTGCCAGGTTTGGGGCCATTGTTGTGCTTGGCGTCGTATGCCGCGTTGTTTGTTTGAGCCGGAGCTTGAGTCGCTAGAAACAGAGCTATTGTCTCCCGATGTATCACTGGCTCTGTTTGTCTTGTTGGGAGGCTCATAGTCATCATCTGCGTAAGGGTACGTCTTGGAGTAGCTGAATTTCTTGAGATCTTTTTGGAATTTATTAATTTTAGCTTGGGTCAGGTAGTCTTTGTATTCCGTCATCTCTTTATTTTGGTCATCTAGTTTTTTCTTGTAGGATGTGATCGTGGTTCTGAAATGGCTCTCTGTGGCTTGGATTTCAATGATCATGGCTTCTGATAAGCGTTTGGTCGTTTTAATGATGAGCACCAGCCATTCCCTGGTGCAGTGCCATGCTATCTGCGCCCAGTCCTTTCTGAAAGTGGCATCGTCCAAAAATATTCTAGGGGCATTGGTTACCAAGAATCCCCTTGGGGCCGTGTTTGTCCGAAGGTACTGGGTAAGGATGAGGCCATGTAGGATGGTTCTTATCCGGTTGCGTTTTTTCTCCGTTAGTGTGTCCCAATCAGTAGTTTGAGCTATAGTGATCGAGATATTAAAATCTGCCAGGAAGGAGGGGTCAGCGAGGATCTCGCTAATGTCGTCTTCGCTGAATGTTAAGCCTTGGTTTTCTGCCATGGTAAATCTAAGGTATCTCTCGCAGCTGTGCGCTGCCTATATACGCCGTTTATCAAGGAAGAGAGAGAGGACTAGGTAGCTAGTCCGTATCCCAGCCCGTATTGAAGCCAGACAGGAATGGATGGACAGGCACCTGAAGAAGTTCCTAGCCCTCCGTTAGTGCCCTCTTCAGCCCATTTTTTAATCTTTTTTGTGTGGGTGGGACTTGTTGTGGGGAGAGGGTGGGAATGTGGGAGTTGGTGACTTGTTGGGTTTTTCTTTATTTACTGACAATTTCATTTTACTTTTTGGAGTCTTGGACACTACTTGGACATTGGTTGGGGTTAGACGGGTGGGCAAGTTGTGGGTTTGGTAGTTTAGATTTGTTCAGCGAATAAATTTTTCATAATTTTATATTGTGAATGATTTAAAAACAAATTGAGGGGTTATTGTTTTACTTCGCACTGCTGCCTTTGTCGCACCCACTTTTTTAAATATGCTAATAGTGTAAACAACAAAATAGTTATGTGGTTACCTCCCTTATCCTACTACTCTCTCCTTCTAGTGTCTGCAGTCTGCTACTTTATATTATCAAGAACTCGGAAGAGGTGGGGTTGATTTTCCAATCCATAGAATGATTGCTGGTCAACAATGAATCAATCAACCACAGCTCACTTCTCTTACTGGATTAGATGAAGCGAGGAATGCATGGAAGAGTAGTAGTAACAGCATGCATTGCTAGCATTTTAACATTAAAGACAAAGTCATCAGAACTGGAGCGAGGTGCCACTCCCTCCTAGGCGAACTTAAACTGTAGGATTGCAGGTATGTTAACTAATTGAATTAAAAAGGTTAATGTTGTTATTATATACAAGTTTCGAAAAAATTTACAGTCACCAGAGACTACACCACTAGAACAGACTCAGACACAAGAAGAGAATGAGCGACAATAGAAATATGATAATAAATGAAAAAATTATTTTTTATTTTTTGTTAAATGATTTTTATTAACCCCTTCTACGCTCATGACGAGCTTAGCTCGTCATGAGTTACGCCTCTCGTACGCTCATGACGAGCTGAGCTCGTCATGTAACGCGGTTTTCCGCAAAAGTCAGCGCACAGCGGGAAAAACCACAGAAAATACATATAATAAGTATGTTCAACAATAAAAATAAGGAAATAACAAATAACAAATAAGGAGGATATATGTAAAACAATTAAAATAAGAATAATATAACTGGAAATTACATGAACTCTTAAACAATAGTCAGAATAAAAACAGTTAATATAGGGAAAATTGAACAATAATAAAATTAAATAGAGCATATCTGTGAAAGAAGTAAAAGAGAAGAACAATTAAAAGAAAAGAGTTTTATTATAAAAAGGAGAGGAGAAAAAGAAAGAGTAAGAAAAGTGGGGGAAGAGATAGAGAAAGAGAAGAGGAGAAAAGGAAAGGAGGAAAAATAAAACAGAAATAGATAGGAAAGAGGAGATTATGGAAGAGATATGTTTGAAGATAAATAGGTAGTGAATGGTAACCATAACAAATCAAATTTAATCTTTAAATTAATTGATACAGAAGAAACTGAGGCAATTCTGTGCTCATCACAAATAAGATTGCACCAATGCATAAAGGATAATTTAGAGTTGTCTTTCCAGAAGGTTAATATAACTTTATAAGCAACTGCAATAAACAAGTCAAATAAATTAGATTTGGAGAGAACCTGATCAAAATCTGGAGATAAAGTGCCTAAAAATACATTACGGATATTAAAAGGGACATTATATGAGAAAATCAATAAACATTTTGACCAAATATTTTTCCAAAAAGAATTAACCTTCGGACAATAGTAAAGTAAATGTGTCAAAGAACCCTCAGCAGTGATGCATGACCAACAGGAGGATGACACTAAAGGATTAAATGCATGAAGAAGGCAAGGAGTTATAACAATTCTATTGTAGATAAAATAAAAAGATTGTGTTATGTGTGCAGCCTTCGAGGTTTTAAATAATTTCTGCCATAGTTTGCCCCACTGAGGAATAGACAATAAGTGGGATAAATCTTGTTCCCAATCAAGTTCAACTTTAGATTTAGTGCGAGGGCATAACACATTAGATAAAGTTTTGTAAATGAAAGAGGCACTTGGTATCATGTTAGAAGGAACAGTATATAGAGGAGTGTCAGGTGAAAATGAGAGTGGAAAGGGTTGAGAGATGAATTTATGTAGAGAAGTTTGAAGATTCCTAATAAGAGTATTATATTGTTGAATACATGAAGCAGGTAAATCAAAATTCTCTTGTAATTCATGAAAAGTTAAACTCGAACCATTGGCAAACAGTTGGTATATATAAAATATGCCCTTTTTTTTCCAATGTTTGTAATAAAAGGATTTGTGGCGAAATTTAATGTGTCTGTTAAACCATAAAGAAGAGGCTAGGAAAGTTTGATAGTCATCAAAAGGCTGAAACAAAAGTGTATGTAATAGATGATGAGAATATTTCAAAATTGGATATTGAGAAATAAAAGTACAGTTGGTCATAAATATCACATCCTGAAAAGAAAATCATTTAACAGTGAACATTCAACGGAAACCCAAGAAGGTTTAGGTACATCCTGGTAATCTTTAGACAAAGCATAAAATTGGCAAATCAAAAAAGCATTGTGATACAATCTAAAATTCGGAATTCGGACACCCCCTTCAGATTTAGGACGAGAAAGTTTGGGTAGTGCAATGCGAGCACGTTTATTGTTCCAAAGGAACTTAGTACAAATAGAATTAATCTGTGAAAAATAATAGTTGGGAATTTTAAAAGGTAACATTGACAAAATAAATAATATCTGAGGTACAATCATCATTTTAATTGTATCAAGTCTACCCCAGCAAGATAAACACAAGGGAGACCAAGAGATTAATAAATTGGTAATTTTGAGTTTCAAGGCAGTAAAGTTGTGTACTAATTTATCACAAATAGTAGAGGAAAAACAAATTCCTAAATATTTAATTTTTTGTGGACACCATGTAAAGTTAGTAGAATCAAACATATGTTGATAACAGGCGTCATTTAATGGTAAAATCTCCGTTTTGCAAAAGTTTAATTTGTAACCTGAAACTGGAGAGAATAATGAAATTTCTTGCAGGAAATGTGGTAGAGAGGAAACAGGGTCAGACATGTATATAAGAATATCATCCGCATAGGCAGATAGTTTAATGTGATGAGATTTTAATTTAAAACCAAAAATCTGAGAATTATTCCTGATGCGTTGGAGAAAAGGTTCTAAACATAACAAAAAAGTAAAGGAGAAAGGGGGCAACCTTGGCGTGTACCTCTCTGCAAGCAAAAATAAGGGGAGAAGAGACCATTAACAAATACACAGGCTTTGGGATCTGTATATAGCAATTTAACAAAAGAAGTAAACTTAGGACCAAACCCAAACCAATGTAAAGTATGTAACAGAAAATCACAATTAATCCGGTCAAAAGCTTTTTCAGCATCTAATGATAGAGCTGATAAAGGGGAAGAGTATTTTTTGCTTAGAGTAAGTATGTTAGAGAACATTCTGGCATTATCAGAAGCCAAACGACCCTTGACAAAACCAGATTGATCCGGATTAATAAGAATAGGGTCAACATTCTCCAATCTGGAGGCAAAAAGCTTCGCAAACATTTTACAGTCATAATTGATTAAAGACTTAGGGCGGATATTCTTGCAAAAGGAAGGGTCTTTATTGGGTTTGGGAATAACAATAATAAGGGCTTCTAAAAAAAAAACCAGAAGCCTTACAATTAGATAAAAATGAGTTAAAGATTTCCTATGATTTAGGGGCAAAAATGGAAGAAAAGTAATTCCACGGAAAAACCATCTGGTCCAGGGGCTTTAGCCTTTTTCAGGGATTTAAGAGCGGAAGTAATTTCCTGTAGAGAGATATCTTCCTCGAGAGAGGTAAAGCTATCAGGGGGGGTAGCAGGTTTGGGAATATTTTGGAAAAAAGATGTGAAATCCCCTTCAGTTGGGTTAGTGGTTTCTGTGTATAATGTAATGTACTATGATTGAAAAGTGTTAATAATATCAGAATCAGAAGAAAGTAGCTGATTATTTATTTCTGAGTGGATAGGGCCAACATTTGTGGGTTCGGATTTGATTTTTAAATAGTTTGCCAACATTTTCCCAGCTTTATTTTGGCCCCCATGATGTTTGGATTTGATTTTAAGGAGGATGTTGCAAGCATCTACTGTGGCAATTGTGTTTAATGTGGATTTGGCTTTAATTAATTCTTGCAATGAAGAGGGAGATTTAGAGGAGAAGTAACTATGTTCCAAGGTTTTAATTAAGTCAAGTGTATCTTTATATTCTTTATTCAACATTTTTTTCTTCTTAGATGAGTAAGCAACAGTAAAGGCTCTGAATGATGCTTTAGAGGCATCCCAGTTGTTATGTATAGGGGTGTCTAAAGAGACATTAATTAAAAAAAAATCCTTAATGAAAGAGTTTGCTTCCGAAATAAAAGTTCGGTCAGATAACAGATAATTATTAAAACACCAGCGACCTTTTTTGGGTGAGGATAGGGATGTATCAATACAAGTAGAAACTGGTGCATGGTCAGAAATAAAAATAGAGCCAATTACAGAGGATTGCAGACAAGGTAATAATGATTTGGAAATTAAAATATAATCAATACGAGATCTTGTGTGATGGACAGGAGAGAAATGGGTAAATTCAGATAAATCAGGATTACATGTTTTCCTTGAGTCAAACAAGGTATGAGAGGGGATCGCTGATTGGAAATATTTTTGGGTCTTGTCAGGTTTAAATATATAATTTGATACTCTGTCAGAGAAAGGATCTAACCAATTATTAAAATCACCGCCAACACCACATTAGGGTTAGAGATGGACATCAGTTTCATTTTAAAAGTGTGCCAAAATTCAGAGTCTGGTTTCATGGGACCATAAATATTGAGAAAAGTAATTAATGTTTTGTTGATAGTACTAGCATCAACTATTACCCATCTACCATGAGATGATACAATTTGAGCTTGAATGGATTTGTGAAATAAAATAGCAACACCATCATGACGGTCAATGACAGGCGAAAAAATAACTTAGCTAACCCAATTGCGTTTGAGTTTTAAAGATTCAACATCATTACAGTGGGTTTCCTGCAAAAAAGCAACTTGACCATTGAGATTAGCCAGGTGAGACAATACCTTTTGATGTTTAACAGGATGACCTAGGCCACGTACATTCCACAAGATGACATTAACCATGGAGTAGGATTAGGGAATATGAAAGGAACCAGGAACACGAGACAGCATATTCAACGAAGGGAAATTGTGGGACCAATAAAACAAAAGAAAAGAAAGACACCAATTATACGATAAAAGTTGAGCATTGTAAAAGAGAAGACAAGTAATGAACAACAGAACCGGCAAAGAGAGAAAGTAAAAGGGGAAGGAAGAAAAGAAAAAAGGTGAGGAATAGGAAGATACAAATAAGAAGGTAGACAGATCAAGGAAGGAAATCCAGACCTAAAGAAAAAGAGAAATGCGAGTTGAGAGAAACATGGTGACAGCTAAGAACACGGACACCCATAAGGGAAGAAAAGTTGGAATACAAACCTCAAAAAGAATAAAGATAATCAGCAACAAGAAAAAGCATTATACAAGCGAAAAAGTTGACAAAAGAATAAACAATCCTGCAAAGGAAAAAGCAGTTAAATAATTCGAGAGAAGTGAAATAATCTGCAAATAGAAGAGATATTAGTCATTAGTCTCCATGCCGTGCGATGAAATGGTATCAAGGAAGAGCTTAAGTTTGGCAGGATCATCAAAGGAATGGGAACGACCATCATGCGTGATTTTGCACAGACAGGGATGGAGAATTCTATATTTGATGTTGAGTTGCCTCATTCGCGGTCGTAAAGCCAGGAACTCTTTGCGCCGAGCATTTGTAGCAGTAGAAATATCTTGAGGAATAAAGATATTATGGCCTGACCAAGTTAGACGACGTTTAAGTCGTTCAGCTCTCAAGACATGCATAAGTTCAGTAAATTCCAAGAAAAGCATTATAATTCCACGTGGTTTGTTTGACATGGGAAGCAGACGACCTAGACGATGAGGTCTCTGAATGTTGAGAGGAGATGGCGCAGCTTGAAGATCCAATAATTCAGGAAGAAACTTCTGTAGAAATGCAACCAGGTCAGTCCCTTCAACATTTTCCGGAAGACCATAAAAGCGCAGGTTATTTCTACGATTACAGTTTTCAAGATCCTCAGTGTGAAGTTTTAATTCATGAATTTCCATTTCAAGCATTGGAATCTTCACGGAAACATCTTGGATATTACTAACCCTCTGCTCCAGATCCAGTACCTTACTCTCCATGACAATCCATTGTTCCTCAATCTGTTTCAGTTTTTCATTAGAAATGGTCATAACTTGCTGCAAACCACGTACCTCATCCAAAATAGAATCTAAAACAGGGTTCTGTGAGGAGTGGATAGGAGAAGGTGGATCATTCTTGTGCCTTTTCGGTTTGGTTCCAGTGGAGGAGGATCTCGTAGAATGAAGATCATTGACCATATTAAACACTGGAGGTAAGTAAGAAAACTTAGGAGGTAAATGAGAAAAGGCGGCAGAACAGAACCTGGCAAGTGCTGGTATAGATGCTGTAAAATGGTAAAATAGGTCAAATGTAGCAACCTGCAGCAGAATGTAGTAAAGCTGGTGAGCAAGGAACTTTAAAGAACAGCTCTTAAGATAGGCACAACAGGGTTGTGTAGTAAACAGAGATGCCCATTATCTCCTGAATGAGGAAGAAATCCCACATGGAAAGCACAATGAGGCTTGAGAGGAAAAACGACTGAAAAATGCCATATCAGCTGTAACAATAAAAGAAAGTTCCAATAAGAAGCAGTCGAATATAAGGACCAAATGCAGGTAAATCGCATAAAAAAGGCTCAACAGGGCAGAGAAATCCTTTACCGCGGCAAGAAAAAACAAGCGCAAGCGCAAGCGCAGAGATATAAAATGGCGGCTGCATGCATTTCCTGAAGGAAAAATGCTGTGATAAAAAAAATCGGCAAGGAAATAGAGGAATGCCCTTCAGAGCACTCTGGGAGACTCACCCCGTCTTCATAAGGCTACATGAACCGCAGTATGGGCAGACTGCAGCCGATAGAGGCTCCAAAATCAGTAAAGAGTTCCGTGTAATGACGGAGTTCACTCGGGGTCCGCCATGTTGCTTCGGCGGTCAAGCCACGCCCCGATAAAAAAACGAATTAATAGGAAAAATGTTGTGCTAGTAAAAGTTACAAAATGATGTGGACTCGAGCTATGAAGTGGGCAAGCTTAACCTTAGACGCAAATCAATACAGTGCCTGACTGATGATGCTGACATTGAGATGTTCCTCTGAAAAATATATTGTACACTGTGCGGGGGTTGCTGATATAATATATTGCCAATGTGGGCTATGCAAGCTGAAGAATAAGATCCTCCTCACCCTGCACTGAGTTGGTGTTGCCTTCCCCACATCTGCCCCACCAAGTGTGCGATCAATTAATGGTGTAAATGGTCACACCTCAATAAATCACACAGCCCGAGGTAAGAGGGTTAGAGGTCTGATGAATGGATGGGAAGGGAGATTTGGGGAAAGGTTAGACAAATACAAACACTACACAAGGACCACATTCATCTTGGCAATGAGCAGCCAACCATAATAAATCTGTTATTGGAGGAAATGGAAATGAAGACACAAAGAAGTACAGGAAAACCAAACCAAATTGTCCATCTACCCCCAGAGAGACCAAGTTACATTATTATGATGATCTGTCTTACTGAGCTTTGAAAGGTGCAGAGAATATATTTCAAATTAAACTTTCTGTAAGATTCAAGTAAACAACTCAAACACACGCATTTCAAATGATTACTGAAAGAACAAATGATTCTGTATTTCAAATTGGGACTGGGAGTTGCATCGGCATTGATTCCTCTTCTACAATTCCTCAATCTTGGGTGCCTGGCAGATATGGTCCGGTAATGTAAGCATTGGTTTTCCCGTTTGGTGCTGGATAAGAGACCCTGTAGATTGGAAAACAAAAATGATATTGAAAAATCAAGGAGAAGGAAAGAAGCTAAACTAGGACTAGGTGTGCATCACGAAGACTCAGAGGAAGTGCAAGAGAAGAAAAGAATAGTCCTTTATTTTTTTCATTAATTCCTTTTATGCTGGTGTGTGAACAAATTGGTGAGGCCAATGTTACACCTACCAAAAATCCCACAAAAATGGCTGCCTATAATGTAACTATGGGTATCGGGCTGATCAAACTGTCCTGATCATCGTTTCATCATCACATAATATATAATTTAACAGCCCTACAGCAGCACATGCATAATGTGAATATTTATCATTCATGACTAAATGTCTGACCCCAGTTACCTTCAAGAAGCCCCCACTCAACCACCACTTTGCTTCAAATTTGAGCCAGACAGCACTGAGCAGCACACAAAACCCCAGCAACATAGGATTGTCCCAATCAAATAAAAAATCAACGCACCACTGTCAGTCATACCACTCATCATCCTATCTCTCAAAGGAGAAGAAAAAAATAACATTCAGGGGCAAATTATTGATCAGTCATCTGCACTTAGGCCACCAACATTGTGAATCTCAAATCTCGATCACCACTAACACATTAAGCATAATAAACACCCAGTCTCTCACTGCCTGCCACCACATAAATCATCTCTTCTCAATCTCAACGCACATGATGATCATTACAACAAGTTCACATTACTTTTTTTGATTCCACTGTTTGATCTGATAATTATTGCCACACCACTTGTACTCCCACTCTGATTGGAACAAACTACTTCCTGGACCCATGGCCATTTCTTAAGGTCAGCTAAATATTCGCTTCTTTCAGAGAGTGAGTTTCCTGTAAAAAGATAATATTCACCTCAGCTTTCTTAAGAAATTCCGTAATACGAGCCAATTTTCTCTTCGATCTCATCCCATTGTCATTCCATGAAAGGAAATGCACCAAATTATTACTCATTTATATAATATATAACTCCCTCCCAATAGATTTGCGTGGCATTCATTGTATCTCTATTGAATTTAAAGCCAATAAAATAAAATAAAATTAATAAGAACAAAGCAATCTTAAGTGGCAGATTGAGGACACTGATTTTTTCTATTTTTCTCCCAGATGCTCCCAACACCCTGTGACCCCCCCCCACACCCTCCCCTCCCACCCCAGGGAACCCCCCAAATTATCTCTTAGGGTGAAAAATGCCTTTGAGATATCCCCATGCGGGCAAGTCCGAGCCAGGCGCCGGTCCCAAATACACGGTAACACCTGTATACACAAACCTAATTAATACTACATTAGTCACAAGGTGCTAATCCATAGCCATTTATACCGCATACAAAAAAAAGAACTAGTATCTATATAGGATCGCCACCTCTTACTATATATAATTATTTACAATCAAAATAGAAAGCCACCTTTCCAATTCTTTGGGTAGATGGCTATTAGCTAATATCAAAATCCAGAATAGGGCGTTAGTGTGGGTTAGATATTATGGTCCAAATCAGGACAACACAGACCCCTTTATTAAATTAGAAGCCACACTTCTATTAACACATAGGCCAGTGATTATTGGAGGTGATTTTAATCTAGTTCAAAGATCCAGGTTACATAGAACGTCCAAAGTAAAATATATCACTCCCCTACACTCAATGGCTATACTCAGAACACTGGTCCAAGAATTAAACTTGATTAACGTCTGGAGAATTAAAATGGGGAATAAGAAGGGATATACTTTTTTTAGTAAAAGATACGGCCACCATTCCCGTATAGATTACTTTTTAATAGATCATTGCTTGTTCGAGGGAGTTGAAAGGGTTAAACATCTCCCTGCTACTCTTTCTGATCATTCTGCTGTATCCCTCTCTGAGTTTTCAGGAAAAAAGGAGTACAACTAGATGGACTCTAGACCGGACAACCCTATTAGATGAGGAGGTCCAATTTAAGATTCGAGAAGAGGTCATGATTTTTTTAAAAGATAATAATGGGCCAGCAAAGAGTCAGGTTATTTGGGACGCTTTCAAGCCATTTCTTAGTGCCTTGGGAACATCAATAATGATGGGGACGAAGCGTAGTACGAGACAACGTGAGGATGATTTGTTGAAAAGTATTCAAATTAAGGAGCTAGAATTGCAGAGGGCCTCACTAGAGTTCTTTAGCGAGGTCCCTCGTCTTACTGAGGAGATGGAGAACCTCCAATCAGAATACAGAGGAGCTCTAAATAGGATCATAATAAATAGATGGAAGGTCAGTAAGCTGCAAAACTTTTCATATGGGGAGAAAAGTGGCCGGTTCTTGGCTTGGAAAGCTAAAACCGATAAAGTCCGCAATTATATAAATATTTTGAGAGAGTGCTCTACGGGCCAGATTTTAGACATAAGTACAAAAATAGGGGCTGAAGTTTGTGGATATATCGCCAAATTATATAAAGAGGATACTGAACCAGGGTTGGATAATATTAAAGAATTCTTGGGTAGAGTTGAGCTCCCCTCCCTGGATGATCATCAAAGAGTTTATCTAGCTTCAGGAAGAAGTGAAGAAGAGATTCGAGTGCAGTTGGGAAGAATGTCCACAGGGAAGGCGGCAGGGCCAGATGGCCTCCGGATAGAAATGTATCGATTTCTCGAAGATAATCTTATATCTGTTTTTAAAGAACTGTTTGACAAGATTCTGATAGAAGGGGAAGACCCTCCGACGACTTGGGCCGAAGCAACAATTGTTTCAATTTTGAAACCAAATAAAGATCCGATGGCAGTAGAGTCCTACAGGCCTATATCCCTGTTAAACACCGATTATAAAGTGTTCACGGGGATATTGGCAACTATAGTTGCTAAGATCATAAAGAGTACAGTCCATGGAGATCAGAGGGGGTCTATCCCTGGAAGGCAGCTTAATGAACTCACCTTCACCATGTTGGGTATAATATATCTAGCTGAATCCTTTAATCTCCAAGTGACTATGGTGGCAGTAGACGCTGCTAAAGTGTTCAACCAGGTTCACATGCCGTACCTTTGGGAAGCTTTGAGAACTTTTGGTTTTCCCACAAATTTAATAAAAGCGTTACAGTTGCTTTATAGTGCACCTAAAGCCAGAGTTCTAGTCAATGGACAATTAACGGATTGGCTTAATATTTTGCGGGGAACAAGGCAGGGATGCTCGCTGTCCCCCCTGTTGTTCAACATATATATTGAACCTTTTGCAGCTTTAATTAGACCGGATTTCTCTATTCTTCCCTTTAGACATAAAACCTTTGAGGTGAAAGTAGCTTTATATGCGGATTACCTCATTCTTTATACTCAGAATCCTAAGGAGGCAATTCCTAAGCTGTGGATAAAGCGGACCTATTTGGGATGGTCTCTGGATATAGTGTAAATAAAGACAAAACTGAGGTTATGGAGTGGAACTTATCTTCCCAGACAACCGGAGTAAAAACTCAAATGCGATATCTTGACATAATAATTACACAGAAGTTAGTAGATCTTCCCGGGGTAAACTGGAGAAAGATAAGTCAGGAGGTAGGAAGATTGCTGATCAGATGGGCTAATCTTCCTCTTAATATATACGGAAGGGTAAATCTGATCAAAATGATTATACTACCCAAGATAACTTTTCTTTTTAATAATATACCCCTCCCATTTAATAAGAATGAGGTAGCAAAATTACAGGGCAAGATAGGTAGTTTTTTGTGGGCGTCAAAAGCTCTGCGTATTTCTTGGAAAAGGTAAAGGAGGAAGCTAAAAAGTGGTGGTCTTGCCTTTCCTGACTTATGGGTCTATGCTCATGTATTTCATTTTAAGAACTTCGGGATGCTATTAAATAAGCCGGATGACTTTGCATTAGGTATAATGTATGAGGCATTGCTCAGCGATTTGGGGGACAGACAAGATCAGTTCTTCTTTGAGTTCGGAGACCCGAATTCTTTTTTTTAAAGTAAGGCTAGAAATACTGTTGCAGGCGCAAAAGAATTGGGTATTCATGCGGAAAAAATTGGGAATCTCATACTACTCAGATTATACTCCAATTTGGGGTTACCCAGGTACTCAAGCATTTTTAGACGATTTACTTATACTTAGTTTACCGTTGAAACAAGCAGGCATTTCAAAGTTGGGGAGAGTTAAAAATAGGTAGAGATCTGATGAGTTGGGAAATGTTGATATTATGTACTCATGGTCAATTAACCAGATTCAAATATTATCAACTGTTTGCTTGGTGGGCCCGGCCAAAGTGGGAGGAACAGAAGGATAATACCTGGCTAATTCAAGCCATGAAGATCGGGACTATTAACAAAGAGCTGGCTTTGTGGTACCGAACTTTGACTGAATCAGAAGGTGATTGGAGTCAGGATATTCAAAAACTCTGGAGTGATGATGTAGATACCACTAATTTGAGGGATCTTTGGTTGAGCTCATTTACATTGCTCTGTCAGACAGTTAAACCGGCCTACCTTAAGAGAAACCATCTTTTCACCCTTTATTGGGTTTATTGGTCTGCGGTGAAACTGACAAGATTTTCAAGAACTCAATATGTATGTTCACGATGTCAGGACCCCTCAGCAAATGACTATCATATGTTTTTAACTTGCCCTGTAACTACAAAGTTTTGGACTGATTTATGTGAATTTTTGACTGATGTAACAGGAATCCGAACAGAAGTAACCCCCGAGCTTATATTTTTTGGATTGGGCCAGGATAGTATTCTGACCTCAAATAAAATTGCGGTAAGGTTAATTTATTATGTTACTTCATTGGGAAGGAGAGAGATTTGTAAAGCTTGGAAATCAGCTGTTCCACCCCTTTTCTCTGACTGTAAAAATAGCATTATACATGTAAGCCAACAAGACATGGAATGTGAGATTAGAAGTCAGGAAAAGATATGGGTCATGTTGGTCGAGTGGTGTCAGAGGAATGGGTTCCAATGATTAAGCCAACTAATAGCTGTCGGTCCTGGTCCTGGTCCACCTCTTTTGTACTCTTGCCTGTCAGGCGTACGAGGGGTAGGAGTGGAAACACCTAGATTTTTTGTCTGGAAAGACTCTATTCCCATTTTGCTCTTAGCAGGGGAAAGTGAGTATCGCCAACAGGTTAATTGGCAAGTTGAGGACCTTAAAAAAAAAACACGTTCGCATCACAACAAACAACAATAACTCAGTGTGCAATGAATACCAGCTTGTACCTGTTCTTCCGGGGTGCTCACCATGACCGATTGGGGGTACATTGCAGAATGCAGATCATCATTTGTTCACAAATGCAGAGAATTGTTAGTGTAAGTCAATGTATTATAAAGTCAAGTGAGGGTTAGTCCCTCTAGGGTAGGAAAGGATAGATAGTCATGGCACAGGGTTAGAGGCAGGCACACATTTGTTTGTAATCTCCAGCCAATGCCTTGAGGGAAATGGCTTTGGAGGGCAAGTCAGGACTTCTTCACTGCACACAGTTGCAAGTCCGACTCCAATCCAGCAATAAAATGTGGCTAAGAGTAAGACGGTGGGGATGAATTGATCAACCAGACACACACAAATAATAAAGTAAATATTGCTCCCAAGCTATATTGTTTTTTTTGGGTGAGGGGTTTTCGCATCAAAGAAAGAAAGAAAGCGTAGCAGTCAGGGAAGTAGAGCTCATCCTCAGACTATGGTGCTTTGCCCAGAACTAGGTCATCTAACGCACTACTTTCATGACCTGAGTCTCTGTCACCTCCCTCCTGTAGTACTTCAGAAATGGTGTAATCCAGTGGCATAAAGTACTGATTCATTGTGATCATGTTTAATCTCTCCGTGGTTTGGAGGGAGTAACTGGTCCATCTCACTGTGACAATGGCACCAGCAGCACCGAAAACACGCTCAGCAGAGGCACTGGCTACAGGGCATGCCAGATAATTTAAGTCATACTGCTGAGCATTGGCCATTGGGGCCTCTTCTCCATACTAATACTCCAATGGATTTTAATCAAGGTAGACCTCTGTTGTGTCATGCAGATAGGCTTGGACCATTTGCCCAATGTTTATTGTTGGTGCTTCACTTTGCTCGACCTCTTTTGCCTTCACCTCTGCACTGGACTTAAGCCCTGCTAGTAAAAAACCACTCAGTTGTAGATTTGGGGGCTGCTGCTCCTGGTCTTATTGTTGTTGGTGTTGTTCTTGTTGTTGGTTTTGGCTGCTGTGAGCCAACAGCACTGCCCTCAGGCTCTGAGCTTGAAGGCTGCCCCACAGGACTTGGGATCTGGAACCGTGGGCCTTTAATTCCATGCTGGTCTTTTTATAGCTCACTGCCCTGCTCAGCTATCCATATTTTGTATTTTCTAACATGCCTATCTGAAAAAGGAATGAAAGTGAACAGTAATGGTTTGTACCGTGGATCAGGAATTGTGTCACAGGTGTAATGTTTGGAAGACACAATGTCTATTTGCACCCTTGTATTAGCAGACAAGTGAAGGATTAAGTTAGCCACCAAGTCATACGCATCTTTTTTTCCATCACACCTGTGTACATTGCAGACACTTTCTTTAGCTGTTCCTGTAGCATGTGCAATAACGGGACAGCTAGGCCTATGGTACTATCCTCTTTGTTGACTTCCCATGTTTACACCCCAAAAGGAAGCAGCATCTCTGTCAGGCATTTGACTAGGTCCCATTGGTCGATCTCAATGATCATGCCTTTTACAGTTGCATCCCCTCTTTGCATAACATATTTATTGATAGGTCTGTACTGCTCAAACAGACGTTCAAGCATGTAAAAAGTAGAGTTCCAGCGTGTTGGCACCTCCTTTATGAGTGCTTTAGCAGGTATTCTATTTTAAACGCTGAAAGACCCTCAACTGTTTCCGGGCTTTACATGAATGTCTGAAATGAGTGAAGATTCTTCTGCAGGTCGACAGTAAGTTGCTTACTTGTTCTTCTTTTTTGAGAAAGTCCAGTACAATGATGTTGATGCGGTGCCCTAAACACAGGACCCTGAAATAACCACCATTGGCCACGGCCTTAACTATATTACTGCCATTGTCCGTGGCAATAAATCCAATCTTAAGCCCTCTTGGTTGCAGCCATTCCAAGACCTTGTTGTTAAAGTCTTTGAAAATGTTTGCAGCTGTATGGGATTTCTCCATTGTGAACATCGCTCCTGTTGCATGCTTCCCAGCAGCACTCAAAATCTCAGCAGTGTCAACACCAGCAGATATTTTTTCTCTAGCCCCCACAAAAGATCATGTGTGCAGTGATTCACATGTAATCAGTCACTTGCAACTGGCCTACATCTTTGTTGATACTGTGGACAGCACTCTGCTGCAAAGCTTGTCCAAGCAATTCAAGCACATCGTGATGTAGTCCTGGAACAGCAACTCTGGCAAAGTAGAAACAGCTGGGAACCTTCCATTTCAGCTAGATGGTGTTGTATGGCGTTGTAGATTCCAAATGGATTTTCCAGATTCATGCCCTTATATAGGTACAATATAGGGTTGCCCTTATATAGGCATAGAAATCAAGCCCTTATTTAGGCATAGCCCATGCAACCCATCCGTTCACCAAATGTCACAACGATTTCTTGGAAAACCAGCTTAAGCCGTTAGGGACTTCCCCTTGCTTGAATATTGATTTCTCCAAGAAATCAGTTAGTTTTATAATGAACATCTATTCCTATGGGGTTCATTCAAGACGTTCATATGCCCGACTTTACGTCAATGCTGGCATTCATAAACACCTTCAAGGTATAAATATACCTTCACTTGCTATGGCAAAGCACGGTGGTTTGGAGCAGTTCAACGACCTACTTGCCCGATGCAGCTCGCTAGAACAAGTGCCGAAGGAAGCCAACACCTCCAGCTGACGCACTTACAAGAAGCTGTCCTCCTCTGCTGAGAATCAGCTCCAGTGTTTCTGACTCCCCTTGTGGGGTGTTGGGAAATCGAGTCCCAAGACAGAGATACCAGACATCCTTCATTGTAAGGTATTAAGCTGATTAGAACCTAGAGAAATCTTTGGTAGATTCTTGGCAAAAACGAAACCTATGCTAAAGACCATAATTACTTATTCCCTCGTACTACACTTAGGTTAGGTACATTGGGGTAGGCGTATTTTAGAAGCATCAGTTGAGTATTTTGGCCTATGTTATTTATGTATGTATTTTTATATGGCTTAGAAACCATACAATGCTATTACAGTATTATTTGATAATACTATTCTCGCTGTGCGCAATATACTTTGCATTCTGTCTAGCGATTGCAGAAGTTCACCTCTCTTGCATGAGAAAGAAGACTGCTCAATAAACCTTTTATTGAAAATGCCTGTCTCACTGTTTCTCTGCAAACTATGTAGAAACGAAGCATGCACGATTGAGTAAAATAGTTATCTATTGTTTCTACAACTCTGAAGATATTTTCCAGTTCTAGGGATCAAAGTTGTCATGTTTATGCGGTTGTCAGAAACTAATCCCTTCTTGTGTATTCAAGAAAGTTTCTAGTGACCTCTGAGCAAGCTGGCACTCACAATGAAGTTTTGTATATTCGATATATGCGATAGAGACCTACTAACCTAAGTCCGACGTCATATCTATAGGATATATTATTCCAATGCACAGAGGCTATTGGGAATATAGGAACTACGCTACATGGCGCCCAACATCTGGTAAGGCACTAATGCTAGATACTAAAGTAACTCAGTCGTGCTTTTCTCAGAGACCCCTTTTTCCGTAATACTCCAATAGACGCCTGGAGTGGGTAAAAGGATAACATCCGCCATAGATGAGTAGGACGAAAATCCTATGTATTAGTTTTTGGTTTGTTCAACGTTGAAGCATACAGTGTTCCAAAACATTGTGCACCTTATCTTTGTTTCCTTGAAACTTGCTCTGCAAACTTTTAATCAACAAAATGACGGATAGCGACAACAGCACCGAGAAAAGGTGGAGCTTCAGCTGATCTGGCAGCTTTTAACATAACAGGTTTCCAAGAAACCGACGATGATGCTATAATCATTCCTATAAATTTAAGGAAAGCCATCACTATAAAACTTATAAAACATGGCCTAACATCGAGAGGTGGTAGGATAGTTTTTGTGATAGAGGCACATGAATATCACCAGACAGAGGTATTCTATACATGGATAGTCTTCCCTGAAGCAAATCCAGTAACACATGTGTTTCACTTCTACAAAGAAGATGAACCACTAATGGAATACATTCCTTTCGAGGATATAGAAATTCCACTAAGTTACCAGGAGCATGCAATCTGGTTTAAAGGCGCCCTAAAACAAATAAATCACATCACCAGGCTCGGTCCATTAGGTAGACCAGGAGCAACATGGCTAGCTTTAGCCAACTACAGTCTTGACCCTGACATTGAAGCAATGTCAGAAAATGAATTACTAAGTAATATACAAATTTTAGTAGATTTATACGGTTAAAACTTAACTGTCAGAAAGTCCTGAAAAGGTCTTTACTGAAAAAACTCCCACTTCACTCATTCCAGAGTTTGGTCTCCTCAAAAGGATCCCTCTGAAAGGTGGTACAACCTCAGGAACAGGGATAATTTGAGAAAACCTGAAAGATATCAAGACACTGATGCACGTTCCTCTCGTACCTTTCAGACTTCGTCACAGAAATTCGAAAGAAGAGGACGGTCAGAAAACAAGGAAGAACGCATGAAGTCCAAAGACGATCAACACGTTCATAAAAACAAGAAACCTCAATTCACAAAAAAGAAAGTAGCAGGTCTAAAAATCAGACATGCCGAGGATCTTGAGGACACCACTCAAGAACGGGGAATGGGCTCAGACAATATTGGACAGCGCAGGAGAAGTCACCATAGCTCGAAAGAACTTGAAGGATCATCTGGAGACAGTGGACTTAAATTAATTCATTCAAGTTCAAACTGCATGATACCAGGGTTAGTTGCCCACATAAGTTATATGAAATAACACTACGGATAGAGGGGGACATACCAAGAAAAGTAAGAGCACTCTAATGGGAGCGACTCTCTAAGGGTTATGACATTCTTCTAGAGGACCAAGACTGGCCACCACAATTTGTCAGGGAGTGCCCACATGGCGAAGACATCATTATGGTGGCCAATTGGCAGCACTGCCAGCCGGTCTCAGACACGCACTACTAGTAGTGATTTACAATCAATAAGGGAATATTTTCAAACCAAGGGTAAATACCAATAACATCCAACATTTCTTTTCACAATTTAATGATGATATTTTTCTGTTCTTCCTCTTAAAAATAGTATAGTTTCAGCAAAAAAACATAGCAACTCTTTGTCCAATATATTGCAAATTAATTGACAAACATAATGATAGAATAAATCATGTTGACTTTTAGCGTTTTGCTCGATTAAACAATGTTGATGTTAGAAGCCCAATGCATTTCGGGACTTTTATTGTGCCTTCGTCAGGGGCAACACTGTAAGTGGAAATAAATGAATAAATAACAATCAGCGAATATTCACAGTGGAATATCTACAAGTGCCATCTTTAAATTTAACAAATTGATGCTATTACATCATACGAGTCTTTTTAAACAATGTGTGATTATCAATGCATCACAAATTTACTGTTTCTCAACATATGCAGGTGAAAACAAGTTTTGAAAAAAAGGGGATGTGAAAGCAGCCGTCACCAGTGTCAAACCAACATAAATAACACAATCCTGGGCACTTACTCATCAATTCAGCCACAGCACTCATCCTATCGAGGCCGTCAGTCAACAATAAATATATCTCTCAACAACGAGCACTCCGGAAAGTGAAAAATGCAATGAATTTATATTCATGCCCATCAATTGAAGCTTGTTTCCGGTCCAGGGAAGGCATGGCTTGGCAGTTCGGGCTGGACTGTTCCCATGAGGCACAGGGTCAGACTGATTTGCATATAGCCATGTCTGAACTGGGGTGGCAGAGTGGGCTAAAGAACGGTGATGGATCAAACCCAGATCTTTTGGCTGGGTGTGAGTGTTTGATTGGTTCAGATGCTCCGTCCATCACCACCCCTTTTGTACATCAATTGAAAAAAACCTGCTCAAAAGAATAAGACGAGTTAGAACGAGACTTACTCAAGAGACTCCCCGTAGAAGTTATCTCTCCTGAAAAACGAACCGAGATATAGGCTACTGGGCTCAACTTTAAACAAGTAGTAAGCTATATTAGTAATGCAACACAGTGCCCTTACGTACCGTGAAGAAATCTTTATTAAGGCAAACGCTCGTCAGAAAATCGCCGCCATAGACCTCCTTTCGACACACACAGTCCAATCACGTGACAACGTGACGTTGTGAACTACATGAACCAATCCAAGTTTAAATAACTGTGAGCATTGATTGGCTCAGTCTTCCCTCAGGAAGATGTCACCAAACGGTTGTCAATACGACGCAACTGTGATTCTTCTTAATGCGAACGTGTTAACTTTATTGACACGAATCAAAACATCAAGCCCCATTTATGTCAAATCAACACATAATCAAACTTATTGGTGGGTTTCTCCAAGAAATCACCTGACTGCCGGCGACATGATATCGATAAAAAACGGCTACTAATGAGAGCGCCATGTATTATGCGCTTATCACACGAAAACTCAAGAGCAAAAATAAACTAAATGAACCCCAAAAATACTTGCTCTAGGCACGTGAGTGAAAGAAGAAGAAAATAAAATGATATATTTCAGTTGAGAAACCATCATATAGCTTGTGTGATCACATTACATTGCAGTAGAAAGACACGTAAACAATTCTCAGATACATTTTCACCATAATCTTACTAATTTGTTACAAGAAACAGCTCATCTCAATACGATTATTGAGCCCCAAAGGTGTCAGTGTTCCTAAACGTCTGATCCAAAAGGTCAGAAAAATTAAAACCAGGATAACAGAACATAAAAGTAGAATCAGGAATAAAGTGATGATCTCTTCATTAGCCACACACTGGTTAGAAAAGTGCCACATAATTGCACAGTTTAGGTCACAGATTATAGAGAGAATTCCAGAGAGAACAGGTTTTGACATGAACAAAAGGCTTCTCCAGAGGGAGACCTTTTGAATCAGACGTTTAGGAACACTGACACCTATGGGGCTCAATGATTGTATTGTGAAGAGCTGTTTCTTCTAACAAATTAGTAGGATTATGGTGAAAATTTATCTGAGAATTGTTTACGTGTCTTTCTACTGCAATGCAATGTGATCACACAAGCTATATGATGGTTTCTCAACTGACATCTATCATTTTATTTGCTTCTTCTTTCACTCACGTGCCTAGAGGAAGTATTTCCGGGGTTCGTTTAGTTTATTTTTGCCCTTGAGTTTTCATGTGATAAGCGCATAATACTTGGCGCTCTCAACTTAAGCATACAGGTATTGGAGCATTTTATGAAGATTCAGGGTGTCTTTGTTAGCCAGATAGTGTCTACACTGGCGTATGAGGACGTATTAGTTGCCGTTTTTTATCGATATCATGTCACCTGCAGTCAGGTGATTTCTTGGAGTAACCCACCAATAAGTTTGATTATGTGTTGATTTGACATAAATGGGGCTTAAGAAGAATCACACTAGTGTCCTCTTGACAACCGTTTGGTGACGTCTTCCTGAGGGAGGACTGAGCCAATCAATGCACTCTTCAGTTATTTAAACTTAGATTGGTTCATGTAGTTCACAACGTCACGTTGTCATGTGATTGGACTGTGTGTGTTGGAAGGAGGACTATG
This sequence comes from Lissotriton helveticus, assembly GCF_964261635.1. NCBI lineage: Eukaryota > Metazoa > Chordata > Amphibia > Caudata > Salamandridae > Lissotriton > Lissotriton helveticus. The sequence goes on from NC_136068.1 coordinate 1,108,459,535, forward strand.
GCGCCGATTTTCTGACCAGCTACGAGCGTTTGCCTTAATAAAGATTTCTTCACGGTACGTAAGGGCACTGTGTTGCATTACTAATATAGCTTACTACTTGTTTTAAGTTGGGCGCAGTAGCTTATATCTTGGTTCGTTTTTCAGGAGAGATAACGTCTACGGGGAGTCTCTTGAGTAAGTCTCATTCTAAATCGTCTTATTCTTTTGAGCATGTTTTTTTCTATTGATGGGCATGAGTATAAATTCATTGCATTTTTCACTTTGCAGAGTGCTCGTCGTTTAGAGATATATTTATTGTTGACTGACGGCTTCAATAGGACGAGTGCTGTGGCCAAATTGATGAGTAAGTGCCCAGGATTGTGTTATTTATGTTGGTTTGACACTGGTGACGGCTGCATTCACATCCCCTTTTTCACAACTTGTTTTCACCTACATATGTTGAGAAACTGTAAATTTGTGATGCATTGATAATCACACATTGTTTAAAAAGACCTGTATGATGTAATACCATCAATTTGTTACATTTAAAGATGGCACTGATTGTTTTTTATTAATTTCTTTCCACTTACAGTGTTTCCCCTGACGAAGGGACAAGAAAAGTCCAGAAATGCATTGGGCTTCTAACATCAACATTGTTTAATCGAGCAAAATACTGAAAATGTCAACAAGATTTATTCTACCGTTATGTTTGTCAATTAATTTGTAATATATTGGTCAGAGAGTTGCTTTGCTTTTTGCTGAAACCATACTGTTTTTGAGAGGAAGAACAAATAAATATCATCATTAAATTGTGAAAAGAAATGTTGGATGTTATTGGTATTAACCCTTGGTTTGAAAATATTGCAATATTGATTTTAAATCACTACTAGTAGTGCATGTCTGAGACCGGCTGTCAGTGCTGCAAACTGGCCACCAATTTGAGTTTACATAGAGTGTGATGAGGTACACACTTTTGGATACTGCACACTGATCGAATAATTTAGAATAGACTTGAGACAGATCTTTTTTAAACAAAGGTGTGCTTTAGACCACCCATCATTATGGAGACCTCATTATGCCAGCCTTCTCCAACCACATTCCAATTCATTTAAACTATACCTATGCCGGGAAAAGGGCAGTAGCACAGGCTCCTGCATTATACAAAAATCATGTAGGATGGGATGAGGATTCTCCTCACCATAAGATCCATGAAAAATCAACCAACTGCACAAAGGCAGTACCCAGTTAAGCAAGAAGATAAAAAACAGGTCAGGTAGATATTAGATCAACTTGAATACCAAGGGGTGATTGAAACATGCACCTCATCAATGAACAATCCTTTGTTTCCTGTCTCCAAACTAGACAATATGTAATGTCTATTATTGGATTACAGACATCTAAACTCTTGTTGCAAAACTTTTGCTGTACAAAATGCACACAGTGTAGCATTAATGAATAACATTGTGCGTAAAAAATAGAAAACCACATTAGATATTTCTAGCGTTTATTTCTGTCAAAACATTGCACCGGAAAGTAGGTACTTGACCTCTTTCTCAATTATGGGGACACAAGGTCACTTCTGTCGTCTCCCACAGGGATCAAGAATAGTCCTGGGTTATTCTCAGCAAGGGTAACAGAGTTACTACAAATTTATGGAGATGAAGCATTATCATATGTATCTAACAGACGATGACTTGGATAGGAACTTGAATAGGGTGTACACATTTATATTGGTATTTGCCTCTGAAGGGTATAAATTCAAATAAAAAAAATCTAGAATTGCCCATTTAAATGTCCTCTTTCTAGGATATGAACTTTCAAGTGAAGGCAAAAGCCTGGCAGCAAACTTTCTAGAGAAATGTGTGCTGTTCCATCCTCCAAAATGCTGTAAAACTTTCAGTTGAATCTAGGTTTCTTAAATTTCGGAAGAACATACATTCTAAATTACGCAGAAAGGGTTAAACCTCTCTACGAACTAATCAAACCTGATTTCAAAACAGTAAATTGGACACAAAAACACACCAACATTTTGCATTTATTGCAAACAGACATGTTAGCAACAAAACATTTGCAAACACAAGTAAACTTACACAACTTAGTGATCCGAATCATTCCAGGACAATGCGAATTCACGTACTTAACTTTTAACGAAGATAAAAAGTACCAATAGCTTACAAATCACATTTGTACACACAAGCTGAAATTAAATTCACTTTTACAGAAAAACTTCTGACAGCGGTTCAAACTGCAGTAGCAAAAGAGAGAGCCCTCGCATAGGGTAAAAGCATTATGCTCGTTACACCTGTACCTGCCTTAGAGGCGGTGATAAAAGTGAGCATTCCGAATGCTAAAGCTTTACATCTGAGATAGATACAATGGGTGAATTCTCTTGCTGCAACAGACGTTGAATACGTTTTTGATCCATATTTGAAAACACAAGCATTTCTACAATACAAACAAGAATGTCCGCTGCATACTGAAATTCTGCCTCTAGAGCAGTATGAATGTATAATTTATTCTGACGGATCAGCTCAACCCTCTACGGGGGTAAACAAGCCTATAGTGCGGCGTGCGCGATCGTTAAAGGTCGTTGGCGCGATGGCAAATTCAGACCAATGGGCACTAACACACAATCTCTAGGATATTGTACAGCTCAACGAGCTGAACTACAAGCATTCAAGATGGCGCTTGAGAATACGGACCTCGAATTCACCACACTCATAGTGTGCAATTCGTATTATTGTGTTCAATCTTACAATGAATACTTGCAAAACTGGATTCAAAACGGTTACAAAGATGCAAAAGGTGGCACAATCAAGCATAAACTGCTTTGGGAACAAGTAGTTCAGTTACGACAAGGACTACAAAACACTCACGTGATACATTCGCTGAGTCATCAACTTGATGGCGTTGAAGAGAATTCAATGGCTGATGAAGCTGCGAAGGCAGCTGTGCAAACGGCTTCCGTAGCTGCAATCACTCGTTCAAAAATGAAAATAGACAGCAAAATAATGCTAGCTGTCAATTCCACAAGCAAAGGCAGCAGTACAGCATTACCTGATAAGTTTCCACACAAATACTCATATATAATTGATGCAAACTCTGTTTCTTTTGCTCGAATCCCTGGAGTGGGGGGTAGGGTAATTCCAAACAGGAGACGTAGAGTAGCTTTGATATACAAAGCACATTTGGGAAAGAGTCTGATACATCAGGGGATCACTAAGACTATACTAGAAATAAAAGAGATGTACTGGTGGCCGGGAATGAATGCACACATTCACACATTTGTGATTAATTGCAGTTACTGCAATAGAGATCGCAGCACAGAACGCCACCAGATTCCTGACTATAGCATAGCCATCCCAGTACAGACACCATTGTTAGACAGCATTAGACTTTCTACACGCAGATGTCCCTGTGGACAAATTCGGTGCCACAAATATTAAGACAAGGTTCATTTGGATGTGGCCTCAGCGCTCGTCTGACGCTCGAACTGTAATAAAAGATTTGCGAGTCTTTATCGACACATACGCAGTCGGCACGCTACATTCTGACCAGGGTCCTGCGTTTAGCTCTCGAGCTTACAAGGAAGCCATGGCCAAATTTGGCGTTGCATTGCGGTATTCTAGTCCATTCCATCCTGAGGGAAATTCGGTTGTGGAGAGAAAAATCCAGGACATAAAGCAATCTATAACGGCTAGGATATTAGGCTCGGGTGGGTCAAACATCTAATAAGTTTCCAACATAGTCTTAACAGTCTGCCAAGAAGTTCTCTAGGGGGTATCACTCCATATGAAGTCCTTTTTGGGACCAGAATGTTGGTATCGGATCTCGATTGTCAGACTTCAGTGGTAGACCAAACACCATTTGATATCAAAGAACGTTTGGCTGTTTTACAGGACTTAAATGAAATAAGAACAAAACAAAGTAACGTGTTCCTGAAGCCAACCACCAATGAAGAGAAACCGACCATCCCAGCAAGGCCTGTCTGGATTCCTAAGCTTGGGGATCTAGTCAGAGAGAAGATCGCTGACAAGAAGGAATTTGGGCCTTCTTACAGACAACCAGTACCTGTCCTAGAAATCCATGGATCAAGAACAGTATTACTGCCGCCCCTTGCTGGTAAAAAGGGGAACAGGTTCATGTCCATCGACCTGGTCAAACCACATCATGTGGCTGATCATAAGCAGTAGGCCAAGTGGACTCCGCCAATGTAGCAGATGTCCAGCTCTGGCTACTATCCAAGAGGTTCAAACTGAGAGATTCATCACCTTTGAAGAAACTGCAGTGCGAAATGAAGGTCTATGCAACAAAGCTATGGAATTTGTACGTCGTGACACCCAAATAACAGTTCGTCAAGAAACACCTGTATACAATGAAGTAGCATCAAACTACACAAATGTATCAAGTGATCAAGTGGTTCCAGCGATTTCAACAAATCCGGATGCAATTCCCACCATTGACAGAACTGCCTCTGGCTATTTCATTAACTTTGATACGTTTTACGAGGATCCCAGCGAACTTGAAACAACGCCAGTAAAAAGAACTTTGAAAGAACAAGCAGCAGACCTTTTTCATCACTTGGAAAAGACTTATCTGGTTTCACCATGGATTGAATTTTGGATTGTGTTGGGTGTGCTTTTTCTTCTACTTTGGTTGTCTCTGGTAATAACTTTGGGAATGCTGATAAATGGAAGATATGTCAAAAGGGACACAGCAAGTAAGAACATCAACTGACTCCTCAAGCCACACAAATCATCCCATCGTTAACAAAGAGACTTGTCATCAGTGAACATCACAGCCGTTTCTATATTGTTATTGTTATTGTTAACTTAGTTTTCTATAGCGCCAACTCACCTACAGGTCTCTAGGCGCTCAAGACCAGATAACAAAACCACAGTGAAAGAGGACAAGAGGAGGCCTACAACACCACTTATCTAGCTGAGCCGAGAGCCTCCCTAAATAAGAAGGTTTTTAACAGCTTCCTGAAGCGCAGGAGATTCGCTTCTTTCCGAAGTGATTCTGGTAACTTGTTCCAAGTCTGAGGGACCAGAACCGAAAAGGATCTCCCTCCTTTAGTTTTTAGCTTGTAACGAGGGCATATTGTTATACCAGGGGGTATAGCTTGGGACAGAACTGATTATGACCTTTTTAGCCCTACGGAGCTGATGAAGATTCCACACCAGTTCAAGTTTTCCTTGAATGACTTTGTTTCATCTAGTACCTTTTCTGATGATTGTGACTTCGAGACTGTTAATAATATGATGTCAGACTTAGAAATATCTGCTGTATTTACAAATCATGAATACTTAGAAGGTTCATCAGATTATGAACAAATGTATTGTTATAATCACTATGGTCATCATTTCTTGCACAAACCTGCAAACCCTAGAAATGTATTGATGTATAACCAATGGGAACATTGTCCTATGCCACCACAGGGCAGCTCAAAAACATTTTTGGGAAAATGTCCATACTTTTCAGGTTTTAATATTTCCAATCCAGAATCATTTTACTTTAAAAATGTTATTAACACAGGAAAAAAAGTGTGTTGAAAAATACCAAGCAAATTTATTCTGCAGCCTTTTATGCGTAGCTGTCTTCACAAGGTTTCGACTTTTAGAAAGACAACATTGAGACAAAAACTGTCTGGGGCACAAAAGATTGGCTAGTGCAGGGGATAGAAGCTTTATTTAGAGCCTGCATCATTCCAGAGCAAATCATGCTTTTGAATGACACTGTCCAACAGAAATCTTGTCTTGGGTTAGCCAAGATAAAAGACCTAAACAATCCGTCCATGCCTACACCTACACCTGTTAGTGATAACACTTCAGAGGGGGAGGTCGACGTACATACTATTTTGCATCACAACAGAACAGATCCAGATTGGAAAAAATGGTTAATCTGGCCACAGATACAAACAACTGTCAAGAGACATTCCTAAACAAAACACAGGGGTTCACATTCACTAGACCAGATCCAAGATATGTTCAGAGACAGCATCCAAGAATAATAACAACATACAGTGTAGGGAAACTGTGCCTCGATTGGCTACATAGATCTATACTAAAGGATGTAAAACAACACTTATCTTTACTTAAAGATGGTGCTGATCTTAAGGAATTCTTGCTAGGACCAGGAAAACCGTGTCATAAACGTTTTATAAATGCCGGTATCTATGCTGCTAATAATGAAGCATGGAAGATTATGCAAGAAGAGACTGCAGAAAGAATACGAGAAATTGATCATATTAATTTAGAGAAAACTCTCTCTGAAGTTGACAATGGGTTAACGACTCTGTCATCCAGGATATATTCTTTGGACAGCATAGTATCCTCTGCCATAGACATCATGGAACAAGACTTGGTCATGTTGCAACATGGTCAGTCGCAATTACGTTCTATCATGCTATTAGGCTGGACGTTACAAAACATATGTTCAGGCTATGTGCCTTGGTGTTTAATCAATACTACATCACTGTTTTCAGAATTTAATCTCACTGATAAACAGATCCAACTGGCACAGAGGGGAGCAGTCTATATGGTGCTGAGCATTGAAAAACTGGAAAGATTGCCATTTACTGTAGATGAAAATCCAGCCACAGAATGGATTATACATGGAACAATTTTACAATTTTCCATTTTCAATATTGTCTAAAACACATACCAGCAGGCACATATGAAAGGTTGGGTAAAGAATACATTAAGACATCCTGGTAATTACCGTACACACACAGATGATGGAGTGGGGGAAGAGAAGTGTTTCTTAGTGGTAAACATTGTGAAAACGCACTAAGCGGTTCTCTCCTTTGTCATGGTATTAATTTACATGGGGCCTGCGATGGTTCCTCTAACAACTTATCCTGCCACCTGCAAGGTTCTCTGGCTGCGATGATTGATCCTCTTTTTGGACAACTTTCAAATGGATGTTACATTATGTTGAATGATCACAGCTGCTGTGGCATGTTGCCAGGTTTACCCTATCTAGTGACTGTGTCAGCCAGGGTCACTTGCTGTATGCAAGTATTGTTTCCAAAAACGAAGACAGACCGGGAGTCGCCTTTATGGCCTTCACTGAACATCTCTTCTATATGATTTGATACTTTAAGCAGAATGAAAGCCATTCTTTTACAGAAAACTGTTCCACTGACCTCGGCCAAAGAAACCTTTGATCAGCAAGTCGCAAGGACTTCTGCAGAGATACATGCCCTCTTAACTACAAATTGCCCTATACATTTCTCAGAAATGTTAAGTTGTATCTTAAACATGTCGGATACGAGTGGTATTGTGCATGTATTTAAGACAGTATTTTCTGGACTGTTAGCACCTTTTGAGGCAGTCCTAGGAATATTTTCAAACTTCTTGCACTCTGTGTTTGTCGGATTGTCTCTCATTTTGGGACTCGCTGCAGGGATACTATTTTTGCTCCTACTGCTGTGATATGGCAAGTCAATCCACAAGTGACACCCAGTTCACCATGGAGACAACTCTACTGACGACAAAGTGTCATGAGCGCATCGTCCAAATTTTGGGACTACCTCGTCTAAGAGGATTAAATACCACATGGTTACAATCATTTAGGCTAATTTGGCAAGATTGCATCTTATCTGTTCGGCGCTGCCTGCTATGCGGAGAATAATGCGTGCTAGACACATGTCTGACACTCCAGTCATGCCAACGGATGTTGATACTTTGCTTGAACCAGTAACGGCCCATGCACTGTGTTGTCCCCAGCGGTTACCAATTCGGATGATAGCATTCATTGAGATCTCACAGAAGCAAAATGCTGACGGTGAGGTACGAGAGGAAACAGGTGCACAGGTACCATCCACTACGAACATTGCTAATGCGACCAATGCTGACGGCGATGCTTCACATCTATGTGCGGTAGATCTTCTTAATGAGGTAATCTAACTCTCACCTACAATGGTAGACAAATTCTTTACAGACTTAGAATATTTGATGTTTTCTCCAAACAATAACACTGACTTTTGATTTTGGCACACAGTGTTCTGAGAGACTCTGAATTCGACCTTCATTTTTTCAAAACAAAGTTCTAACTTTGGAACTCTTTTTTCTTTGATTATTAATTTTTCCAAATTTGTATTTTTCATTTTTTGGCACAAAGTAATCTGCTTAAAGTAGAACTATTCATAAAGAATGAGAATTCTTTGAAAAACTTCCAGAGACAATATTTTACCTTGTCCTCATACCAACAGTTTTATTTAATATGACATGAAATGGTTTCTGCTTTTTTCTTCTGTATTTACGAGCCATTTCATAAATGTATTTTCATGATTCATTCAGATAGCATTTTCGAATGTCACCTATTTGCTTTGACTGAAACATTGCTTCTAATGCGTACAGCACCAATGCTCATTTGAGTACAACCAGTACCAATGCATTTTTATGTGTTTTGGGTGGGTTTTAAACACGTGTTGCATAGATAGCTTTTTAAATACGTTTATACATGTTTAGAACTTAGTATTTAGTAATGTCGTACATAAGAAAGTGGAGTGGATGTTGTATGGAGTTTAAGATTCCGAATAGATTTTCCCGATTCATGCCCTTATATAGGTACAATTCACATTGCCCGTATATAGGCATAGAAATCAAGCCCTTAATTAGGCATAGCCCATGCAACCCAAATACAGGCATGGCTACTTCCATCCGTTCACCAAACGTCACAACGATTTCTTGGAAAACCAGCCTAAGCCGTTAGGGACTTCTCCTTGCTTGAATATTCATTTCTCCAAGAACTCAGTTAGTTTTACAATGAACATCTATTCCTTAGGGGTTCATTCATTACGTTCATATGCCCGACTTTACGTCAATGCTGGCATTCCTAAACACCTTCAAGGTATAAATATACCTTCACTTGCTATGACAAAGCACGGGGGTTTGGAGCAGTTCGATGACTTACTTGCCCGACGCAGCTCGCTACAGCAAGTGCCGAAGGAAGCCGACCCTCCAGCTGATGCACTGACAAGAAGCTGTCCTCCTCTGCTGAGAATAAGCTCCAGTGTTTCTGACTCCCCTTGTGGGGTGTTGGGAAATCGAGTCCCAAGACAGAGATACCAGACCTCCTTCATTCTAAGGTATGGAGCTGATTAGAACCTGGAGAAACCTTTGGTAGATTCTTGGCAAAATCTAAACCTATGCTAAAGACCATATTTACTTCTTCCCTCATACCAGACCTAGGTTAGGTACATTGGGGTAGGCGTATTTTAGAAGCACCAGTTGAGTATTTTAGCATATGTTATTTATGTATGTATTTTTATATGGCTTTGAAACCTTACAATGCTATTACATTAATATTTTATAATACTATTCTCGCTGTACCCATTATACTTTGCATTCTGTCTAACGATTGCAGAAGTTCACCTCTCTTGCATGAGAAAGAAGACTGTTCCGTGAGCGTATCAGATGTGGATTACCTGCTCAGCTGGCTTTCTCCCCCTTCACCAACACTTGCAGTTTGGATGCTTAGATGCACCTACCTATGGATCGTATGGTGCTTTCTCAAATGGGTTGTTTGGCCCCGGTACCACAGTTTGTACCAAGCTTACCCCTACTAACACTTGCTCCGCAAAGAGAGTATATAGTAATGTTTGCCTCCTTCTGGCTAAACGAAAAGAAGTCCCAAACTAGGGAGCTCAACTTTCTGACGGCACTGCCAATGTTGGATGAACTGGATATAGATGGGCGTTTTGACGTTTGACTCTCTGCAGTACCTACTTCTACCAAGTTTGTTGTGGATGTGGGTCACTGCCGGGACTTAGCTGGTGGTGGTTGGATCTGTGGTGCCACTGCCACATCCCATCTGGGAAGTTGGGATGGGGTAACATCAGGCTCCACTGGGGCTGGGCTGCCATCCATGATGACTGTCTCGTCGTCATCCTCATTTTCTACATCTGCCTCCATAACTCAATATCTTTCTGGAACCTTCATTATCCCTAGCCTCGTCTGCATTAACATGTGGCGTGTGCCGCGTGTCTTACTCTCAGAATGCCGCGGTATCCAAGTGGTGTCTATATCTTCAGAAGGGAGGCTTGAAGAAGAAGATGATGCACCACTTTTTCTAGCTGGAGATCTGGAAGACAATGGATCTTCAGGAGCAGATTGTTCCACTTCCTCAGCATGAAGCTCAATCTCTTGAACTGCTCCTACTTTGGGAGAAACTACTATTGGCAGGTATGGCTGTTGTTCTTTTTAAAAAAAAAATTATTTGCAAAAAGAACAAAGTAAGTGGTGGTCACACACAATGCATACCTTAGCTACATGATATACATGTAAGGAAATCACAGGAATCAAAAATCTGGCAAATCACATTAAATCCTGGGATTAAGTCCTTTTTCCTTTTCCACAGAGATCATTAATCAATTAGCTTGTCAATGGGGGTAATCATGGGGGGCTCGCATATGTTTCCCCTGTTATCATTCGATTTGGACCACACCACCACCCACTTCCTCGGACATCCCCTGGCTACATAAACTGTCTTCTCCTGAACCATGCTCCAATCCATGTCTTTCTTCCAAGCACTGAGCGTTGGCGGTGTGGCGGCCCCCCATACCCTTGCAACATTCCTCTTCGTGATCACAAGGCCCAACGTCACCCACAGTTTGCCTTTCGCTGGGAGGTCTGAGGGCTCCCAGATATTAAGGAGGCACCTCTTTGCCTCAGAGTGCAAATCCACCCCCCACACCTCCCTCATACAATTGAGCACCTGAGTCCAATAGGTCTGTATCACCTGGCATTCCCATAGTATACGTAGAAAGGTGCCAACCTCCCCACACCCCCTGCAACAGAGTCCATCCTCGCTTCGGCCCATCAGGACTAGCCTGGTGCCAGAGATGTATCTATGCAGGATCTTCAACTGGAACAATCGTAGTTTGGCCGATATTGCTATTTCCTTCGGGGATGCCAGCGCCTCTCGCCATTCATCATCATCAATTTCGAGTCCATCTGCCTCCCACTTCCCCCAAAGAGCTAGTAGTGGATCCAGGGTATGATTAATGAGCTTTTTGTATGTGAGCGATAAGGCCCTCTCCGGGAGGTGACCATCCAGTAGTCTGTCTTCGAGTGGTGATGACTCCTGGAGGTGCGACCCGGGAGGAATATTGGCCTGAAGTGCATGCCGAACCTGTATGTAGCGGAAGTGTTCCGTCCGGGCTAGATCATATGTGTGCTGAAGGGTGCCAAGTGATATTACCCCCTCTGGGCCCCATAAGTCAATTTCGAAATCCTTTTGTGCGACTAAGAGTGACCAGCTTCTCCGAAGCCCACAGCGGGGTTGCTAGGGTGAGCCTGCCATCCCAACCCAATTTCTTTTGGGCTATATGCCACAGCTGGACTGAGTGCTTGGTGGGTCACATAAGGCGGTACCTTCCCGCTCTTGAATAGAGAGCCGCCTCGAAGTTCTCACCCGGAAGAAGCCATTTGTCCATCTTGTAACCTGTGTCATTCCCTGCACAGTATGAACCCTGGTTAATGGCCGACAAATGCGCCGCCCAATAATATTTCCGGATGTCCGGGAGCGCTATCCCCCGTCAAACCAACCAAGTGTGAGTTTTTGGAGGGATATACGGGACACTCCGGTCCAGAGTAGGTCCCTCTGAGTGGCCTCAATGGTGGCGAAATACTTTTGTGAGATTAAGTCCAGGTGGTTTTGAAGGGCGTACAGGAACCGTGGCAGCGCCATCATTTTAAATAGCGCTTACCGACCCAGCAGAGACAACAGGAGGTTCTTCCAGGTGGTGGTGTCTCTTTGGAGCCGCTGTAGGGGTGGCAAGAGATTCCGCTCATATCGAGTGGCCCGGTCCTTGGAAATGAAAATTCCTAGGTATGTGAAGCCATCGCTAGCTATTTGGATCGGGCAGTCACCCGGTATCTGTGGGGGGGCGCCGTGCAGGACTTAGAGGAGGGATTTTCCCCAGTTAATGCTGTAGCCGGAGTAATCTCCGAAACTCTTAAAGATATCCGATACCTTAGTAAGGGACTCATGCGGCGCTGTAAGGTAAAGGAGGATATCATCCGCGTAAAGCGAGATCCTGTCCTCCCACCCGTCTGTCCACCGTATCCCCTTCAGAGAGGGGGCCTGCCTAATCCAGGCTGCCAGTGGTTCTAGGGAAAGAGCAAAGAGCAGAGGTGAGAGGGGACACCACTGTCGCGTCCCTCTCTCTAATATGAAAACCTCAGTGAGTTTATTGTTGACTATCACCTGGGCTAGAGGTTCTGTGTACAGGAGACGCACCCAGCTAACAAAGTTTGGACCGAACCCCAACTTTCGGAGGACGGCCATCATGTACGGCCACTCAAGGGTGTCAAATGCCATCGCTGCGTCCAAAGACACCACCACTGCATCCTCGCGCAACAGGTGACAACATCCCAACGCCCCATGGAGACGGCGCAGATTAAGTGCTGTATTACGATGAGGCATTAAGCCCAATTGGTCCGGATGTACCAGGGTATGCAGGACCGGCTTGAGCCTATAGGCCAGCACCTTGGCTAGGAGATTCGGCTCAACATTTAGCAGTGATATCGGTCTATAAGAGGCACAGGACTCTTTGGGTTTCCACACATTGGGGATAGCAACCATAGTGGCTATGCGTTGGTCCTTGGGCAGTAGTCCCTGCTCAAGACTTTCTTTGAACATTTGTTTCAGGTGCGTACCAAGGCTGTCTGGCTTGAGCTTGTAGAGCTCGACCGGCAGACCAATAGGCTCGAGAGCCTTTCCGGGACGAAGGTCATGAATGGCCGTGACTGTCTTGTCCACGGCCATTAGGCTCGAGAGCCTTTCCGGGACGAAGGTCATGAATGGCCTTGACTATCTCGTCCACGGCCAGGGGTGCTTCTAGAGTCTCCTGTTCTTCCGCGGAGAGGGTGGGAAGGACGATGTCGCCCAAGAAGGCCGCCGATTCCTCTTCTGACAATTCAGATTTCCTAGCATATACCCTTTTAAAGTGTGTTGCAAACTCCTTGACAATCCTTTGGGGCTCCGTAATAACGTTCCCCGTGTCCACCTTAAGTTCAGCCACCACCTTCTGAGCTTGCTGTTTCTTATCCAGCCATGCTATTAATTTACCTGCCTTGTCACCCTGGTCATATAGTCTACCCTCCCTATCTCTCGCCAATGTCTTGGCCGCGTCAGTGGCCAGGTCCGTGTATTCTGCAGTTTTCAGTTGAGTTGGTGGATCGTGTCAGGGTTCCTGTCACTCTGTGCAGTACCCTCAAGTGCCAGCCGGTCAGTTTCTAAAGTCACCAACTGTGTCTCTCGTTCATTGCGGTGTCCCGCAATCATAGAGAGGGCCTCCCCCTCATCACCGTCTTGAAGCCCTCCCACAAAACCACCCCCGAATCAACAGTTCCGACATTTTCCTCAAAGTATCGATCGATCGACTGAGTCAGCTTCTTTTTGGTATCCTCGCCCCTGATGTGCCAGGCGCTAATGAGAGCCACATACCCAACTTTCCGGTCGCTAATTGTTACGTGTGCCCAAAGAGGGGAATGATCTGATGTACCCCACGCCAAGTGGGTGACCTCATGGATCGTTGCGTCTTGGTGCATTGGTGCAAGGAGGTAGTCCAGGCGCGAGGTGGTGTGGTGTGGACCTGATAGGAAAGTGTATTGTTTTTGTGTCGGGTGTTTATGGTGCCAGAGGTCAATAAGTCCGAACGACTCCATAAGGTTGGGAAGCCACCTTTGTCCTGCCCCAATGTCTCTGGCCGGATGCCTGTCTACGTGACCGGAAACCACAGCATTGAAGTCCCCACCCACCAGGAGCAGCCCCTCTGGGAGGGAAAGCAGCATCATCCCAAGATCATGGTATGATGGCGTTTGGAGGCCTGGTGGAATGTAAACCATTACTAAATTAAGTCTACGACCCTCCCATTTCCCTGAGATAGCCACAAAGCACCCCAGGGGATCCACAACTGTACTGTCAAGGACCATTGGAAAGGTGCGGCGCAGAAGGATTCCTACGCCTCGGGACCCCGATGTGAAACTGGCAAGTGCCGTCAAGGTGTACCCCTATCTGTTTAGTGGATGACACGTGTATCCCTTCAGGTGGGTCTCCTGCAGTAAAACAGCATCAGGGAGGTGTCTCTAAACAAACTGTTACAAAAGGGGGTGGTGATGGATGGAGCACCTGAACCAATCAAACACTCACACCCAGTCAAAAGATCTGGGTTTGATCCATCACCGTTCTTTAGCCCACACTGCCACCCCAGTTCAGACATGGCTATATGCAAATCAGTCTGACCCTGTGCCTCATGGGAACTGTCCAGCCCGAACTGCCAAGCCATGCCTTCCCTGGACCGGAAACAAGCTTCCAAGGACTGGTTTCTGGCATTACAGCCGTCTTCAGCCTGGCTTGCTTGAATCCAGTGGCAAAGTGAGCAAGGGACTCACGTCTGAGCATACCCTGCCACACTTATGGCAGCTAAAGCGGTACAAAAGGGGGTGGTGATGGACGGAGCATCTGAACCAATCAAACACTCACACCCAGTCAAAAGATCTGGGTTTGATCCATCACCGTTCTTTAGCCCACTCTGCCACCCCAGTTCAGACATGGCCATATGCAAATCAGTCTGACCCTGTGCCTCATGGGAACAGTCCAGCCCGAACTGCCAAGCCATGCCTTCCCTGGACTGGAAACAAGCTTCCGAGAACCGGTTTCTGGCATTCCAGCCGTCTTCAGCCTGGCTTGCTTGAATCCACTGGCAAAGTGAGCAAGGGACTCTCGTCTGAGCATACCCTGCCACACTTATGGCGGCCAAAGCGGTACAAAAGGGGTGGTGATGGACAGAGCATCTGAACCAATCAAACACTCACACCCAGTCAAAAGATCTGGGTTTGATCCATCACCGTTCTTTAGCCCACTCTTCCACCCCAGTTCAGACATGGCTATATGCAAATCAGTCTGACCCTGTGCCTCATGGGAACAGTCCAGCCCGAACTGCCAAGCCATGCCTTCCCTGGACCGGAAACAAGCTTCCGAGGACCGGCTTCTGGCATTCCGGCCGTCTTCAGCCTGGCTTGCTTGAATCCAGTGGCAAAGTGAGCAAGGGACTCACGTCTGAGCATACCCTGCCACACTTATGGCGGCCAAAGCGGTACAAAGGGGGATGGTGATGGACGGAGCATCTGAACCAATCAAACACTCACACCCAGTCAAAAGATCTGGGTTTGATCCATCACCGTTCTTTAGCCCACTCTGCCACCCCAGTTCAGACATGGCTATATGCAAATCAGTCTGACCCTGGGCCTCATGGGAACAGTCCAGCCCGAACTGCCAAGCCATGCCTTCCGTGGACCGGAAACAAGCTTCCGAGGACCGGTTACTGGCATTCCAGCCATCTTCAGCCTGGCTTGCTTGAATCCAATGGCAAAGTGAGCAAGGGACTCACGTCTGAGCATACCATCCCACACTTATGGCGGCCAAAGCGGTACAAAATGGGGTGGTGATGGACGGAGCATCTGAACCAATCAAACACTCAAAAGATCTGCTTTTGTACCGCTTTTGTCCATCAAAAGTGTGGCAGGGTATGCTCAGACGTGAGTCCCTTGCTCACTTTGCCACTGGATTCAAGCAAGCCGGGCTGAAGACGGCTTTAATGCCAGAAACCGGTCCTCGGAAGCTTGTTTCCGGTCCAGGGAAGGCATGGCTTGGCAGTTCGGGCTGGACTGTTCCCATGAGGCATAGGGTCAGACTGATTTGCATATAGCCATGTCTGAACTGGGGTGGCAGAGTGGGCTAAAGTACGGTGATGGATTAAACCCAGATCTTTTGACTGGGTGTGAGTGTTTGATTGGTTCAGATGCTCCGTCCATCACCACCCCCTTTTGTACCGCTTTTGCCCATCATAAGTGTGGCAGGGTATGCTCAGACGTGAGTCCCTTGCTCACTTTGCCACTGGATTCAAGCAAGCCGGGCTGAAGATGGCTGTAATGCCAGAAACCGGTCCTCGGACGTTTGTTTCCGGTCCGGGGAAGACATGGCTTGGCAGTTCGGGCTGGACTGTTCCCATGAGGCACAGGGTCAGACTGATTTGCATATAGCCATGTCTGAACTTGGGTGGCAGAGTGGGCTAAAGAACGGTGATGGATTAAACCCAGATCTTTTGACTGGGTGTGAGTGTTTGATTGGTTCAGATGCTCCGTCCATCACCACCCCCTTTTGTACTGCTTTTGGCCATCATAAGTGTGGCAGGGTATGCTCAGACGTGAGTCCCTTGCTCACTTTGCCACTGGATTCAAGCAAGCAATAATGCCAGAAACCGGTCCTCGGAAGCTTGTTTCCGGTCCAGGGAAGGCATGGCTTCGCAGTTCGGGCTGGACTGTTCCCATGAGGCACAGGGTCAGACTGATTTGCATATAGCCATGTCTGAACTGGGGTGGCAGAGTGGGCCATCCAACGGTGATGGATTAAACTCAGATCGTTTGACTGGGTGTGAGTGTTTGATTGGTTCAGATGCTCCGTCCATCACCACCCCCTTTTGTACCGCTTTTGGCCATCATAAGTGTGGCAGGGTATGCTCAGACATGAGTGCCTTGCTCGCTTTGCCACTGGATTCAAGCAAGCCGTGCTGAAGACGGCTGTAATGCCAGAAACCGGTCCTTGGAAGCTTGTTTCCGGTCCAGGGAGGGCATGGCTTGGCAGTTTGGGCTGGACTGTTCCCATGAGGCACAGGGTCAGACTGATTTGCATATAGCCATGACTGAACTGGGGTGGCAGAGTGGGCTAAAGAACGGTGATGGATTAAACCCAGATCTTTTGACTGGGTGTGAGTGTTTGATTGGTTCAGATGCTCCGTCCATCACCACCCCCTTTTGTACCTCTTTTGGCCATCATAAGTGTGGCAGGGTATGCTCAGACGTGAGTCCCTTGCTCACTTTGCCACTGGATTCAAGCAAGCCGGGCTGAAGACGGCTGTAATGCCAGAAACCGGTCTTCGGAATCTTGTTTCCGGTCCAGGGAAGGCATGGCTTGGCAGTTCGGGCTGGACTGTTCCCATGAGGCACAGGGTCAGACTGATTTGCATATAGCCATGTCTGAACTGGGGTGGCAGAGTGGGCTAAAGAACGGTGATGGATTAAACCCAGATCTTTTGACTGGGTGTGAGTGTTTGATTGGTTCAGATGCTCCGTCCATCACCACCCCCTTTTGTACTGCTTTTGGCCATCATAAGTGTGGCAGGGTATGCTCAGACGTGAGTCCCTTGCTCACTTTGCCACTGGATTCAAACAAGCCGGGCTGAAGACGGCTGTAATGTCAGAAACCGGTCCTCGGAAGCTTGTTTCCGGTCCAGTGAAGGCATGGCTTGGCAGTTCGGGCTGGACTGTTCCCATGAGGCACAGGGTCAGACTGATTTGCATATAGCCATGTCTGAACTGGGGTGGCAGAGTGGGCTAAAGAACGGTGATGGATTAAACCCAGATCTTTTGACTGGGTGTGAGTGTTTGATTGGTTCAGATGCTCCGTCCATCACCACCCCCTTTTGTACTGCTTTTGGCCATCATAAGTGTGGCAGGGTATGCTCAGACCTGAGTCCCTTGCTCACTTTGCCACTGGATTCAAACAAGCCGGGCTGAAGACGGCTGTAATGTCAGAAACCGGTCCTCGGAAGCTTGTTTCCGGTCCAGGGAAGGCATGGCTTTGCAGTTCGGGCTGGACTGTTCCCATGAGGCACAGGGTCAGACTGATTTGCATATAGCCATGTCTGAACTGGGGTGGCAGAGTGGGCTAAAGAACGGTGATGGATTAAACCCAGATCTTTTGACTGGGTGTGAGTGTTTGATTGGTTCAGATGCTCCGTCCATCACCACCCCCTTTTGTACCGCTTTGGCCGCCATAAGTGTGGCAGGGTATGCTCAGACGAGAGTCCCTTGCTCACTTTGCCAGTGGATTCAAGCAAGCCAGGCTGAAGACGGCTGGAATGCCAGAAACCGGTTCTCGGAAGCTTGTTTCCAGTCCAGCGAAGGCATGGCTTGGCAGTTCGGGCTGGACTGTTCCCATGAGGCACAGGGTCAGACTGATTTGCATATAGCCATGTCTGAACTGGGGTGGCAGAGTGGGCTAAAGAACGGTGATGGATTAAACCCAGATCTTTTGACTGGGTGTGAGTGTTTGATTGGTTCAGATGCTCCGTCCATCACCACCCCCTTTTGTACTGCTTTTGGCCATCATAAGTGTGGCAGGGTATGCTCAGACGTGAGTCCCTTGCTCACTTTGCCACTGGATTCAAACAAGCCGGGCTGAAGACGGCTGTAATGTCAGAAACCGGTCCTCGGAAGCTTGTTTCCGGTCCAGTGAAGGCATGGCTTGGCAGTTCGGGCTGGACTGTTCCCATGAGGCACAGGGTCAGACTGATTTGCATATAGCCATGTCTGAACTGGGGTGGCAGAGTGGGCTAAAGAACGGTGATGGATTAAACCCAGATCTTTTGACTGGGTGTGAGTGTTTGATTGGTTCAGATGCTCCGTCCATCACCACCCCCTTTTGTACTGCTTTTGGCCATCATAAGTGTGGCAGGGTATGCTCAGACGTGAGTCCCTTGCTCACTTTGCCACTGGATTCAAACAAGCCGGGCTGAAGACGGCTGTAATGTCAGAAACCGGTCCTCGGAAGCTTGTTTCCGGTCCAGGGAAGGCATGGCTTTGCAGTTCGGGCTGGACTGTTCCCATGAGGCACAGGGTCAGACTGATTTGCATATAGCCATGTCTGAACTGGGGTGGCAGAGTGGGCTAAAGAACGGTGATGGATTAAACCCAGATCTTTTGACTGGGTGTGAGTGTTTGATTGGTTCAGATGCTCCGTCCATCACCACCCCCTTTTGTACCTCTAAACAAACTGTAGCACGATACTCTATTTGAGTTTGTCCCCCAACCCATTGATTTTCCAGCTAATTATCTTTAGACTTTTTTCCCATTTCACAGCCATATGTACTTTTCCTTGCCAAGTTGTTACCGTGCTCCTTAAATCTCTGTTCCAGAATCTGTGCCTGACCTCGGTGTGACCTTACCAAACTACCCCCCATACCCACCACCCTGTCACTTCTCCGCCTCCCCCACCCCCAAAACTGGTGTCCCCCAACAAATCCTCCTCCCTGCTTTCCTGCTCCGTAGGCTTTGAACTACCCTCATACTCAATTAGCAGACCGCCTTTCGCCCAATACCCAAACCTGGAATGGGGAAAAAACCTCCCCCTCCCGAAAAACCTTTCCTAAGGGGAGTGTGCACCGGGCCCAGGTCCAACTGCCGCCCACGCCCACCCCTCATGGTATATCAATGAACTACTGAAGCTTACACTCCTCAAGGATTTAATCTCAGTCACTTCAGGTCGGAGCCTGTCTCTGATTAGTCATTGTTTCGGCCCGTCGTGGGACACTAAGTGCAGCAAAGTCAAAGAAAAGAGGGGGGACCATCAACAATCTCTGCCCATCACTACTAAGGCCACCGGTCCCTTCAGGATGAGATAACTTCCCCCCCTCCCCTCCAGGATCCACCAGAGAGAGCAGGACCCACACTCAGGCCTTGGAGCCCACAATACATTACAGTTTGTAAAGGTCCACGTCATCAGGTTCATCACGCTGTCCGCTGAGTCACAGCGGACAGTTCGTGCAGTTCCCGAATAAGGCACCATCCCTCAGGTAGTGGTCCACGGATATATGTGCATTCCACTGGCCGCAATGCTCCCATACCGATCTCCTACCCGTGTATGGCTCCCACGACATCACAGCCACTGTCTCTCTCAGTTACAATTGTCTCCAAGGTCATGCAGCAAGAAGTCCCACATGTTTCTGCAAAGGCTGTATGTGCTGTTTTGCGTGACCGGCACCGTGCCCACTTCTACGCCTGTATCACCCCTCCTTCCGGTGGGTGGTGGAGGCGCCCCGACGTCTCCTGTGCTGTAATGGGCCCCCTCCAGGCCTACAGGCGCCACCTCACGCCTGTGCCTCCTCACTTCGCGCCCAGCCGTGTCTTGTGGCCGATGGAGCGGCCAGTCACCCGGGCCTGCCGCTGAGCCGCACACGATCTGCACTGTCCCCCAACACGCACCGGGCTGGTCAACTATTTATCTCCTGTCGATGGTGCTGGGTGCTAGCATCGCTTCTTAGTCCTCTCCGGGGGGCCCACATGTCTGCGCCCCACCGTTGGCACCACTTCCGATTCAGACGGGGAGCGCGAGCCCCGACACAGGCCCCCGGCGTGCGCCGTCTCCTCCAGCGCAGGCCGTCAAGCCGGGGGCCTCTCGTGATCTTCTGGCCCGCGGGTGCAGCTCCAGCTCTCCCAGCCGTTGCCCGGGTCTAGTCGGCAGGATTGCAACTTGGTGTAGGAGACAGGCAGAGTTTCCGAAGTCAATTCTGCCGGCACCGCTACTCAGCGACAGACTATAGGTGCATGAGAAGTGCAGTTCTGTGTGGATACTATCCGGATTACACGGGGTAAGGGCTCGGCTCCGGCAGAGCTCCCAAGTCAGGCGACCATCTTCGTCGAGGCCTGACCACGCCCCCGTGGCTGTTGTTCTTGTTGATGTCCATTTCTCTGAGTTTCCTGTAACAATTTGGTCCTACTTTGCGATAGAGAAAAGTCAATGTCAACATCACTGCTCGTCAGTGTTGCCGTGATTAGACTGGCTGCCTCTGTGACAGACATGGGCTTGGGCGTAGATTGGAGTGAATCCACTGGTTTGGGGGTTCTGCTCCCAGCTTACTCCCCAGAGGCCGGTGCAGCGGGCACAGTTTTTTGTTTTCCAGGAAAACATCTGGGGCGATATACCAGTGGTGGTGGTGGTAATCTTCTTCTTCTTAGTGGCCTCTTTCTTGGTAGTAGTTTTAGCACCTTTCTTTGGTGCCATCTTGAAGCTGTCAGTTAGCAGTGGCACTTAGCTTCACAAGCTGAAGAGATGCTTGATGTGCGGGTCACTCATTCATCACGCCGTGCAGTGGCCTTCTTTCTGGCAGTAGTGTGGGTGATGTGTTGCTGTCTCTTGTTGCCTTGTTGTGCACCTAAAAGAAAAGACGCAAGAAGGACATCAATGTTCAATTAGTAGTAAAACCAAAAAACAATATAATTTAGTGTGATCACTGCTGTTACTCCCTTAACTAACAATATAGTGTAAATCTAATTATTTGTAAAACTGAAAACCACACCAACATATACTTTCATGGTGACTGACAGACCAATCTGGAAGAATAAGAGAGCAAAAATTACAACTACATACAGATGAAACTGTTTGCTTTATGTGCAGCATGTGACGTCACTCATGAGTGTGATGTGGCACCCAGGAGGAGCACCTGACAAATGACAATGGAAGGAATAATCCCTAGACAATGAACGCTGTTGTGCAATGTGCACCTATTGCAAACACGGGTTTGATTGATGCAAGATGTAATGGAACATAAGTGAAGTTAGCCTCAAATATATAATAATAAGTTATTATTAAACTGCTATCTCATCATTGCTTAGCCATCCATGCAGTCTATGGCAAAGGGCTGAATTTGTTTGGATGCACAATATGGCTGCCAACCAGTGCCACATTGTCATCAACAACAATACTGAGCAGGAAGGCATTCATTGGGAACAAAGAGTAGATACGCAGGCCTATAAGGAAAACACACTGGCTGGATCGACAAATGGCCACCACCCACATGTTCACAACAAGAAGCAGGAGGCCTAGGACAAAGAATGCATGCATGCCTATGGCAATAGCACACTGGCTGCCCACAAAAAATGTCTGCCAGCTACATGCTCACAACAACCAGCAAGAAGGCATGGTCACAACAAAGAAGACACACAGACCTATGGTAAAAGCACATTGGCTACATACCCAAAATGGCCACCAGCCACATGGTCAAACAACAACAAGCAGGATGCCTAGAAGAACAAATAACGTTGCAGGACTATTGAAAAATCACACTGGCTGCCTACACAAAATCACCACCAGCCACATGCTCACAACAAGAAGCTGGAGGCTTAGAACACAGAACAAATGCAAGCCTATGGAAAAAACACACAAACTGCCCACACAAAATGGCTGCCAGCCACATGGTCAGAACAACAACAACCAGAAAGAAGAAGTGGCCACAACAAAGAAGACATGCAGGCCAATAGCAAAAGCACATTGGCTGGATACACAAAATGGTGGCCAGCCACATGGTCACACATCAAGAAGCAGGAGGCCTAGAAGAACAAAGAACAATTGCAGGCCTATTTAAAAAGCACACTGGCTCCCTACACAAAATAGCCACCAGCCACATGGCCAAAACAAGAAGCCGGAGGCCTAGAACAAAGAATGCATGCAGGCCTATGGCAAAAGCACACTGTCCGCCTACACATAATGGCCTTCAGCCACATGGTCATTCACATGTCACAACAAGAGGCAGGAGACCTGTAAAAACAAAAAGCCCATGAAGGCCTAGGGACAGTCCACAGACTATAAAAAATGGCCCATGAACAGTGGCACCATGGCATCTGGAAAAAAGGCAAATAGTGGCCTATGGCAAACACACAAACACACATACTGGCCAGACAAAGGAGGCGAGGTAAAACAGAGAAAGGATCATTAATTCAACAAAGCCAAAAATGAAAATTATTGGGCTAAAAACAATGTTTAGAGCAACACACATCCATCAAAGGTATCACCCCTCCTAGTCCTATACACTGTTTGCGTGAAAATAAAAACATGAATTACCACAAAAAAGACATTTTGTGTTTCAATCCAAATCCATCCATGCCCTAAATGCTGTAAACACCACAGAAACTGTTGTTTCTTGCACCCATTATTAGCACTGGGTCTGCTAGCTGTAAGGCCAATTGGCAGACTAGGCCACATAGTGAATTCAATCAATATTTCAAATGTATTAAAAAACATGGAGAAAATATAATAAACTGTAAAACATTTTCCTTCACAAAAGAAGAAAATGCAAAGAAAATGCAAAGAAATCAGTGATCACTAGCCCCCTACTGAAACAACAACCCACCCATCACAATACATTTGAAAAATCAATTAACAGTACACATAAATCCAGGTTCGTGGCTCCAATCAATCTAAAAACAACAGTTTTTCAACTTACTTGTGACATTCCTAATACACAAGTCCTTAAATCCAATGGGATATGCAGCAGAGCAGACACAAAGAGTTATCCTTCCAGCTCCAAATACAAATAAAAAGTAACCAAGAGATGGACAAAGCACTGGGAAAAGCCTGCTGGACAGGAACAGGAAGTTGGAGACTTTGTGGCACTTCCTTCCAGTTGAAAAAAGCAAAAAAACTAAGACTCATCAAACAAACCACAGCCAAATGTCAATTCAAGGAGGTTTTTAACTTCAAATCGTCACCTCGTGAAGATTTTGATGCTTCTTGAGGGAGAATCGTCCCCAGATTGCAGCCATGGTTGATCCTGCGCTTTCCGGATCGCGTACAGCAGAAAACATCTGCCGGAAGCCACTGGCATGCCTGAATAACGAGTTGGTGCCCGCAAAATCTCGCAGGAGCATGCGGCTGGCAACTGAACCTCATGGGGCCCATAAATGACACTAAAAATCTGGTGGGCGAGCACCCAGCAAGTTGCTCCTGCATGCGCAAAACGACATTTTGAGCACACAGACCAAAATAACTTTGCTCCGTTGTAGAGTGGGGATTTTAATGATAACTCCACATTTCACAGAGTTGCCGAATTCCGCAAACTTAGCAGAGTTTTACCCCTGGGCTTACTTTGTAGGCATGTGTGACAAGGTTGAAGGTGATTTTTTTGTTCACAGGTAGCCAGTGAAGTTCTCTGAGATGGCCGGTGATGTGGTTGCAGCGTGGGATGTTCAGGATGAGTCTGGAAGAGGCGTTCTGGACGGTCTGCATTTTTTTGGGAGTTTCTGAGTGGTGCTGACGTAGAGTGAGTTGTGGTAGTCGAGTCTGTTGCTGACAAGCGCATGGGTGATGGTTTTTCTGGACTCGATGGGGATCCACTAGAAGATCTTATGAAGGAGGCAGAGCTTGTGAAATCAAGAGGACAAAACAGTGTTGATTTGGTAGTTTATTGAGAGCGAGGAGTCCAGGATTATGCTGAGGTTTTGTGTAGGGTGCGTGGGTGTGTGGGGATTCCGAGCGTTGTGGGTCACAAAGAGTCATCCCAGACAGAGGGGGAGAAGCCCAGGATGAGGACGTGGGAAAAAATTGCAAATGTACAAGTTGTAAAGTCACACAACGAAGAGATACACACAGAAGAAAAATTGCAAATGTACAAGTTGTAAAGTCACTCAAGGAAGAGATATAGACGGATAAACTCTAAACTCATAGGAATGGTAGTAAGTACAAAAGTCTACTACATATACTAGTGGTTAGAGTTATACATAAATATATATACAAATAGTAAATGTACTCATGATTACATTTTACCAGCGATTAGGCTTGGACAATTAAATATGACATATTTACAGAGTGAATGGAGAAATAAAACATCAAAATGGGTAGAGAGAGGTGGGGGTACGAAGAGTTTCACCTCGGTCGAGGAAGGTGTGGATGTCGTATGTAGGGGTGAGGAGAATGGTCTTGATGCTGTGATTGCTTCTGAAGCATGATTGGGAGAGGTCCAGGATGTTCTTTATTTTGATGAACTCGGATATTTGAGCATTAATTGCTTTCTCAATGACTTTGGCTGGGAAGGGGAGCAGACAGCTGGATCTGTTGTTCTTGAGGTCCATCGGTTCGGCAGAAGGTTTCTTCAGCAGGGGGTTGATCTCTGCGTGCTTACAGTCTTCTAGGACGGTTGCGAACTCAATAGAGCAGTTGATGGTGTAGCAGAGTTCAGGTGCGATGGAGGTTCCGGCTTTGTTGAAAATGTGGTGAGGGCAGGGACCTAAGGGGGCTCCAGAGAGGATGCTCTTCTTGATCCTGAGGGTGTCATCAGTGGTGAGGGTAGTCCAGCTGGTCAAGGTCTGCTGGAGGCTGGAGCCAATGGGTGCAGTGGTTGTTGGTGGGATGGGTGAGTCATAGGTTGCGCGGCTGTCATAAATCTGGATATATTGGGGTGAGGGATGTCTGCTGTCTCGGTGCTCGGTTTAGTGAAATCTTTGACCATGGTGCAGAGTTCTTTGCTTTTGTGTGCATTGGCCTTGATGCGTTCCCTGGTGGCTGCTTTCCTTGTTCTTCTAATGAGGCGGTGGTGTGCAGTGACAGTGGATTTTAAGGCTGCATGATCTGCCGTGATCTTGTTGCTCCTCCATCATTTCTCGAGCCATCTGCAGGTGCGCCCGGACAATTGGAAGGCATGAGAGAACCAGCTGGCTTACTTGGAGGGCTGATTGCCTGAGGGTTTCCTGAGGGGGGACAGTTTATTGGCACCGTTGGAATTTCAGCTGTGGATGTCGCTTGTTGATGTGTTGGCCTCTATGGATGTCTGTGGTGGGGTTTTGCTGAGGGAGGAGGTGAGATGGTCTTCGGTGACATTGAACCTGCTTCTGCAAAGATTGCGGTGGGCATTGTGGCATATAGCGGGTTTGGTGATGGAGAAGTGAACGCAGTGGTGGTTGGTCGAGTGTGGCACGGATGTGTGGCTGGTGTTAAAACTTGCGGAGAAGATGGGGTTGAGTGTGTGTCCTACTGAGTGGGTTGGCGTTTTGACCAGTTGTTTGAGTCCGATGGTGGTGAGATTCTCTCTTTCTCAATCATTAATTGATTTCTAACTCTACTTCAGTATTCATTATTTTTTCATTACTAAACCTCACTTTTACTTTTTCAAACTTTATTCCCTCTACCTTACCTAATTAGCTTATCCTTTGTTGCTACCTCTTTTCTCATGACTCCCCTTCTTTTACGTTCATTGCCTATTCATTTTATCTACTTTTTCTGCTTTTCCCTCTCTTTTACATATTGCCATTCTAATGCATGTCTCTTTCCCTCTCTATGATAATCTCTCTTCATACATATTTCTGTCTCTCCTTTCTGCCTCTACCTATCTCTATATCTCACCCTTTTTATACAACTGTATGATCTTCATCTCTCTTCCTTTACCCTACATCTGTCTCTCCACTTCATCTTTTTTCTCTCTACACCTCATGTATCTTTCTACTCTTCACCCTCTTGCTCTTCCTTTCTCCCTTTCCTCTCACTTTACCTGAGCTGTCTTTCAGTACTCCAATTCTTCTTTTTCCTCTTTCTGTGACTCATCACTCTCTCTGCCTTGTCCCTCTCGATACGTATCTTACTGTCATGTTACTACTTCTCACCCCTGAGGCGAAAAGCCGGGGGCTCTCTTCACTGTCCCTTCATTTTCTGACAAATAACTGATGATATAGAATTGTTAGCAGCATTATTTTTAAAAATTTGTATATATTTTAGCCAGCTCGTTTTTAGCTGCTAACACTCACGATCTCCTCGTGGCAAGATTGACATTGGCCCGAGGCCCCCCGAGGACTCTCCCTGACTGATTTTAGGGCTGAGGCTGGCAGGTTACAACGGGCGCCATCTTGGGGAGGAAGGAAGGAAGAGGTAGCGGTCCAGTTGTTAGGACGCTCCTATCCCTCCCCCAACAGGATATAAGGATGACAACTTCCCGTCCGCGCAGCGGGCGGGCGCAGCGGGCGCGCCGAAGGCGCGCCGAAGGCGCGCCAAAGGCAAGCCCGTCTGCGCCCGTCCGCGGCAGTCCGGGGCACGGGGCCAGAACCCCTGCCCATTCTACCCAGATTGCCATAACCAACAGGACACATATTAGGTACACTGCCAATGATTTGCTTGCCATACGCCCCAATATTAACGAGAGCTGCTGCCACACTATGTCTGTAGACTCTCCCACGATGCATTGCTCGTCCTGCCATTTCACCATTAAGAAAGGAAAGGATGATAAGCCAATAGGGAAGACCTTGAAAATGTCACTACTTAATTGTAGATCCCTCAAAAAACACAGATCAGAGATACATGACATGGTGTTAGATGGGGATCTCGATGTACTTTTTTTAACCGAGACATGGCTTGACACAGCCTCGACTCCAGAAACCTTAGAGGCGGTCCCGGTAGGATACAGCCTGCTCAGAATCGATCGAGAAAAACAGATAGGCGGAGGACTAGCTATAGTGCATAAGAGTGACCTACACTGTACCTTAGAGAAAGCTACCCTACCGAACAGTGAGAGTGGTTTTTTTTCGATAAAGATCAGTCCCAAAAGTAGCATCAATGGACTTCTAATATATAGGCCGCCGGGTACATCTTCTCAATTTGCCACTCAGCTGACTGAACTAATAACGCAACATGCTCTTCGACATAAGAAAATTCTCATCCTGGGAGACCTTAATTTTCATTTTGAAGATTTTAAATGTAAAGAGGCACAGGCCGTGGTAGAAGCCTTGAATTCTTTGTCACTAACACTTCAATCACTATCTCCATCTCATCAACTCGGCCATCTCTTAGACCCTGTGTTTGCTAACTGGGAAGATCTCAAAATGAATATCCCGTTACAGATCACATGGTCTGATCATTTTGTCATCCCTTTTGAGGTGCAAAATGTTCTACTGGAATGTAGCACGATTAATTCTAATGTGCTCAATTCTAAACCCGTGAAACGCAGAGATTGGAAGAGCTTTTCAGAAGAAAAGTTTAAATCTGCTCTTGGGAGAGAACCTCCCCCCTCCAGCGATACCCTACTTAAGGCATGGGAAGACTATGAAAAATGGATGTCCAGGGCTCTGGACACAGTAGCACCATGGACATTTAAACCCCCTGTCAGAAAGACTCAAACGGCTCCATGGTTCTCCAAAGAACTCAAGGAAGCTAAGGCCAAATGTAAAAACATTGAACGAGGATGGAGAAAAAACTATGATCCGGAGGACAAATTAAAATATAAAAATGAATTAAAAATGTATCATAAACTTATTAGAGCAGCTAAAGGTGTGTATTTCAAAGAACGTATTGAAAAAGCTAAAAATCCTACTAAGGAACTTTTCTCAATATACAAAGAGCTCACGGTCCCCACCAGACTTGAGGCTCGAGACACATACTCTAATGAGTTATGTGAGGAGATTGCAGACTTCTTTGTGAACAAAGTAGACTTAATACATGCTACTTTCACAAACAGCCCACATGACCATCATTTAATAGTGAGAAAGGTTCCCGATACCAAGCCCCAGTTGACAACCTTCTCAGTCCCTAAGAGATCTGACCTGCTCTCGATTATGAGAGGAATTCATTCCGGATCCCCTCTGGATGTTATCTCCCCTAATCGATGTACGGGAGTTCTCGATGGCATGATTGAGCAGATTGAACAACTTATCGCTCTCTCTCTCCAGGAGTGTCATGTGTTGGAGGCCTGGAAAACCGCACAGGTTATACCCCTGAAAAAGAAAGCGAATATTCAGATCTCTCAACTGCAAAACCTTCGTCCGATATCTCTTCTCCCCTATTGTGGGAAAGTTGTGGAGAAGGTTGTGAATAAGCAACTTATGCAATTCATCGAAGAGAACTCCTGCCTCCACTCAACCCAGTCAGGTTTTAGAGCAGGATATTCAACTGAATCTGCGGTTCTGTTTTCCACAGAACGCTTGAGACAACTTGTTGATGGAGGGCAGACAGCAGCGTTGGTGTTATTAGATCTCAGTGCAGCATTCGACACCGTGCTGCACTCAACGCTGCTGTCACGCCTCTCAGACATGGGGATTGTGGGCCCAGCCTTGGAATGGATAAGATCCTTCCTGGAAAACAGGAGTTTTCAGGTACATTGCCCTCCCTATAAGTCATCCCCCCTCAAGTTAAGGCATGGGGTTCCACAGGGCTCAAGTCTGAGCCCCACGCTGTTTAATATTTATATGGAGCCCTTGGCACATATTGTGGAATCCTATGGTGTGGATATCGTCACTTACGCTGACGATACCCAATTAATAATTCAACTTGCCAATAACCAGCCTGAGGAAGCCATTAATTTTTCCAACTGTATGCGGGCAGTGGCTGGATGGATGAACAACAACTGCCTTCGCCTTAATGGCGAAAAAACTGAGCTGCTAGTGATAGGTAAATCGCCCTCTACCTGGTCGCAGGACTGGTGGCCGACGGATTTAGGGCCAATCCCCCGCCCAGCAGAGGCTGTAAGAAACTTGGGAATCATGATTGATGCGGAGTTGTCTTTCAAGCAACAAATCAGCAAAATCACTGGAAAATGCTTTGGAATTCTAAAAACCCTCCGCAAAGTTCTCGACCTGCTCCCCTTTGGTGCCAGGAAGAAACTTATCCACGCCCTAGTCACGCCGCATCTGGACTATGGCAATGCCCTTCTCCTTGGCCTGAGCAAAAAAGGCATTCAACAACTTCAGTGTGTCCAAAATGCTGCCGCCCGCTTGGTACTGAACCTTCCACGTAGGGCATCCGGTACAACGGCATTGCGCAAACTCCATTGGCTCCCCATTGTGGAGCGTATCAAATTTAAGGCACTATGCATGGCTCATCGTATTGCCCAGGGAAAAGGCCCTAACTACCTGCAAAGACTCCTTATCACCCATCGCCCTACTCGAAATCTTAGATCCGCTGGAGTGATGTTATTCAAACTCAACCGCGTTTACAGGTCCAGAATGGGCGGTAGCTCCTTCCGCTTCTTGGCTAGTAAGCATTGGAATGCCCTCCCCCTGAACCTTCGGAAGGAGCCCTCCGAAACAAGATTCAGACAAAACCTAAAAACTCACCTCTTTCCCAAGTAATGTACCCTGACACTTCTGGGATTTAGTGCATCTTGGTTTTAGCTTCATCTGGGAGCAGTAGTTTTTCAGTGCGGGGACACACCGTCATAGGTGTAACCAGGCGCTTAATAAATGGTCTTATTATTATTATTATTATTATGTCCTTTAGGATAGTCCAGTCATGTATACCCCATTTTTACATACATTGTCCCATCCACACGAAAATAACTATTCTAAACATGCAACCTTTTAACTGGTAGCTTGATCCTGTCACCTCAACACTAGTCTCTAAGTGTTCTATCATAATCTGTACCTGACATACATAAACATGTCCCAAGATGTAGCGGATTTATTCTGTATCAGGCGCACCACTTTTTTCATCCTTGACCAACAGCCCGCTGTCCATGATCACACTTATTTAGAAAAGCATTGGTGATTGTTTTCGAAACATTTATGATAGTTTTCAAAACATCCATGGTTGTTTGAAAAACATATCAATTCTATTGATAACTAATTTGGTTGCGCGCTACATTGCATTTGGTGATGCAATACGCGCAACCAAATTAGTTTTATTTATTTGTTTGTGTACTTACCTCTGTGCGGCCATATTCCGTAGTTTACTACCCCCCCACACTGCCCTTACCCCGCCCCGTGTCACTGCCCAGCAGCACTCCCACCATGGGCCGCTACTGACATAGGAAATGCACTTGCAATACTATGCAGAAGGGAGTCTAGGGAGTTCCCTGGCATTGGCTACCCTTAATAATAATAATAATAATAAAGAGTTTTATAGAGCGCGAACAGTTGCCTCACAAGGAGGTATCCCGGCGCTATAAGAACAGAACGGCCGTAGAAGTCATGTGGCATACTTAACGTTGTGGAGTGAAAAGCCAGGTTTTCAGCAGTCGTTTAAAACAGGCTTCTGAGGGGGCCTGTTGGAGAGCGGAAGGAAGAGAGTTCCATAGCCCCGCCACATTGGCCGAGAACGTTCTTCCGCCCAGCCGTGCCCTTCACAGTTAACTCGGGTTAGGAGAGGAGAGACCGTCACCTTCTCTGGGATACATATTGCAGGGACAACACAAACATATATAAACTCCACATGATTACTATGACAGGTCACAGGACCTTTCCTACGTATGACTCCCATCTGTAGGGAAAAACCTATGTTCGTTTCATACCACACCTCCTGTTACAGCCAGGGCAGGCCAAGTGAGATTCTATCAAGTACCCCCTTCCATGTGGGCAGTCCCAAAACCATGAGTTCTGTATCAATGTGCTAAGGCACAAAAAACTCCCAAACACGTTCAATTGAAACAACAAGTGACATAACATTACTTAATAACGGTCATCAACAACACAGAAACATGTTCGGAAGGAAAATGTATGAAACCTTGTCTGTTACAGTATAATGGTATCTTGTTACCAAAATAGAAAGCAACTCAACATGAGTTGACAGATGATGTAATGCTTTAGGAGGAATGTCCACTGCAGGTCAAGGTGAGCAACATCTAGTCTTTCATAGAAGAAGAGCTAACCCTCAGCAAATATCTCATAGACGAGACAAATGCTACGGTACCATGGACTACTGCCTACTCTTAAATATGAAACTTCAGAGTTTCATTTTCTGCTTTTTAAACACATCAAATTTCTATTTAAGGAAAAACGGGCTGCATTTAAAAAAAAAAGCCATGATGCATGATGAAAAGCTATAACAGACATGATGGTGGGCTGACCCCAGTAGGCCACCATGTCTGTGATGCCTGTTATTCATAATGGGTAGCAAACTGCAACCTACCTCATTCATAATAATGAAGTAGGTCAATTTGTGACCCACTAGGAATCACAATTTGAAAGATGTACGTTTTCTTACATCAGGAATTGCATGTTCCTAGTTGATATTAGGTAAGAATCACAATTAGGTAATTGTATTTCTAGATTTTTGCTCTTGTGGCCTAACATTCTGTATGGCATCAGGGGGACAATGGCTGTCATTTAGGGGTCACCGGGGGTTGCAACTACAGTCCCTGGCTTGCCATTTTCTATCCTTGGCATTGCTCCTGCAACCCCTGGCCTCCTCAATAATAATGGTAGTGCCAGGTTCGGAAGAAAAACAAGATCTGATGAACCTCATTTACTTGCTGTTGACACATACACTCTATTTGAAATATATAAATGAATTGCAATGTGCATCACACTTCAAAATGCATTTATTTTGGAAAATAAAAACATTCTAGGATGCACACTCAGATGAATTCAAATGCTATCCTTCTGGCAGACCAACAAACACTCTCATTGCATGCATCTGCCTGCTTTAACTTGCACATACAGTGCGAGATCTTTCTCTGTCCTGATGCAGTGAGGGCCCCTAACTGAACTCTTTCCCCAGATCCCAGTGCATTAGCATGGCTATGCAGAAACAACGTACATTGTTTGTAGCCCTGGTTCCTACTTATGTCATTACAAAACTCAACAAGCCTGGATAAGAGCAATAAGTCAAGATTAGATTACTGGTCTCTCGACTATACCATAGCTTGTGGTGTATAAAATTGATTTTGGAGAATACATTAACAATTTAAAAATCGCTGACCAGGCATGCTCACAAATGTACAGATAAACGTGCATTTTCAAATGCCTTTTCTAACAACGTTTTACAAAAACCATTTGAGTGTCCACTTATTCATGCACAAGTAAGTGCAAAGGTGGCAATTTTTGAATTTTATTTGTGATAACATTTTACAGGAAACATTTCAAAAGAGAGGAAAATAAACATTTGCATTTAGCAGAAGGCACTGAGCTCTATTGAGAGATCGGGTAGGGGGCCGCTAGCATTACAAACAACTGACACAGTGTAGAAAGACCAAATATCAACTTTTTTCCTTGCCGTCCATGTCCCTTCTCCTGAGAAGACATTGAATCCTACGATGTCACTTCCTGTGATGTCATTCTGGTAAAAGGATGTGCAAAGTGACTTCTTCTACCCCTTAGATTTTGGTGAATCAACATCCCTGAGTGGACCTTTTCTCAGTCATAATCACTGAAGCTTTTGAAGAGATCTGGGAAGGCCCTATCACAGCCTTCAACTGCTGCCCACAGCTCCTCCGCTAAGGCAGAGGAGCATCGCCCCACTGCTCATGGAACAGTGCAAACAAAGGAAGTGATAATAGAAGTTATTACTGTTGTTTTCATTTTATTTTTTTCGGGCAGCTTGGGCAGGACTGGAACTCCTGTGACGTCTTCGAGAAGTGGTTTGTACTCCTTAAGTGCACACGACTGCTTGGCCGGCCCTCTTGGGTCTCCCAAGCAGTCATGCACACTTTGCATGTTGCTTTGCATGCAGCATTAAGAATGGTCAGGGAAGGGAGCCTATGTGCTTTCTGGTTCTGGGAAGGCAACGAGGGACAACACGACGGAGGAGAGGCAGCTGAGAGGCAGCTGAGAACTCAACGTGGAGGTGTTTTTATTTTTATTTTGTGATACCCACTCCACCCCTACACTCTTGTTGCCTGCCAGCCACTACTGCCTACAATCCTGAGAAGAAACAATAGCCCTTACAACTTTGTTGTGCCTTATGTTGATGTAAGATGTGCAAAAATAGAAAATGAACATGAAATATTTCATCTTGCCTAAGGTCTTTCATTGTAACACTCATACTCAAGAAGCCATCATTGGACCCAGCTGATACCCAACAACTGAAACAACCTAGCTACCATACAATTAAAAAATCCCAGAAATGCAGTCACTGTTCAGCTACAATCTCAAACAAGCATCGGCAAAACCAGTAGTCCTGGTGTTGGCTGCCAGCCTGTTGTTTTTTTCTCAATGGATATTCTTTCATGATTTTTGTAAAAATATATTGGTGGAGAAGCTGTTTGGCTAACGTCAATCTGAAAAGAAAACATTGATTAAAGCAAAAACATTTTGTTGGTCTCAAAAAGCACATGCTTCCATAGTAGTCCCTGGCACTGAAAGGGAATACTTTGTGTACTTTGTATATGGATGTGCTTCTTGTGAAATTAAAGAATATCAAAGTAAAGACAGCCAGTTGATGAAGTGACCACTGCACCATGCTACATGTAATAGTAGGTGGGAGAAAAAAATCGTAATGAAACAAGAACAGACTAATGGAATAAGCGGCTAGCTGAAAGCTGCTATACGTTTATATATATATATATATATATATATTCACTGAAAAAAACATAGGTTTCAGGCATGTCAAGTAGGGGCCGAGAAAAAAGGGGAGTCCCAAAGCGCATTTTTTCCATGTAATTTTCCATAGGAAACTTTATTACAAGTTACAGCCCGACCTGCTGAACGGAATTACATCAAATTTGGCAAAAAGGTAGGTCTTGGTTTAGAGTGCGCCCCTTTTTTAAATTGGTGTAAATCCGTTCAGTAGTGCCTGAGAAATGTAAAAAAGAAAAATATTGATATCTGAGCACTGAGGAGGAGTTGCGAACCCTCCCGGGCACGAGCTTCACTCTGATTGGTTGCCAACACTCCAAACAAGGAAGTGTTGACAGCCATCTTTTGACTTGGTAGAACCAAGTCACAAGAAAACAGTGAAATACAGGATAAAAAACAAGAAAAGGGGGCAGGGTACAAACATCCTGACCCCGTAGGCCTGCTCACAGGGTCCCACAAGGACCCCCAGGGCCAAACAAAGCAGTTTATTTTTTTTAAAACGGCCAAATTCACACTGTGGTCGTGAATCCGGGCAAGAAAATAAAAAAATAACAAAGCTCGGGCTGCAGCACTTTGTTTTTGAAAGCCCCCGGGTGGGCCAAGTCCCGGGGGCACTCACCAATTCATTTGCAGGGGCCCACAGGGCCCTCCGCAGCCCCGGGGACTGTCACCTCCCTGGGGCATATTTATTTGTATGCGGGGCACTGCGGCCCTCGCAGCCTCCATGGCGCTTAAAAAAATAAATGCGTGGGGGTTCCCAATCTCCTCCACACTACCCCACGGACCGCCACCTCCCCAGGGCTTTGAAAATGAACCACAGGGGATCACGGACCCCCCCAGGGGTTCTGTTTTAAAATTAGAATGATGTGTGCGGGGGAAAGAGGCCCCCACACACCCCGGGTCATATACTGATTAAAAATGCAGGGTCCGTAAAGGACCCCCGGGCCCTGGGGACCACCACCTCCCCGGGGATTTAAAGGCTTGGGAGGGGAGTGCACTGCTGGTGTGGCGATGTGGTCCTCTTGTGTCCTGAGGACCTCAAGTGGACTTTATCCTCCGAGCAGCAGTGCACCAGAAGCCGGTTTTGCAGCGTGGTATAAAAAGGGGCATAGCCTCGAAACACCTTTCTGCAATGCAGCTTTGTGGCCCTTACTGGAGGTACCTGCTGGACTAGTTTGCCCCCAGGGACCCCTGGGATTCAAGGGGACTTAATCCCCCAACTTACAACGCGCCAGGAGGCACGGATTTGCACAGTGGTGCAGGGAGGGGGGGACATGATATAACAAGTTATCAATCCTGCTGTGTGGGACTTACAGGAGGTAACAAAAGGGGTAGTTGGCCCCCAAGGTTGACGTTGGGGTCTTAACTACCCCTCCTGTTACCTCCAGTAAATCCCACACAGTGGGTTTGCTAAAAGGTGTTTGGAGACCATGCTCACCTTGCTCCACCGCTCTGAAACTGCGACTGTTATGTTATAGTTAAAATTAGCATTTAAGAAACCTTTGAAATTCACAAAAAAAAGGTAGCTTTCAGGGACGTTATAGATAGAAATCAGCATTTATAAAACCTTTGAAATTCACTGAAAAAACCATAGGTTTCAGGGACATTATAGTTAGTTGGACATTTCACTTATACAAAACCAGAGAAATTCTGCCGTTATAGTTAACCTGCGCCCCTGCAATGCACTGCTGATGACGTCACATATTACATCATTCATGACATGGTCAGTGACATCACTGATGACATCACTGATGACATCTCAAATGACATCACTGGTGACATCACTGATGACATCACCCACATGAAAATCTGATGCATCTCCTCACACTCTAATATAACCTTTGATACACCCACTCTAAAATACAGACTACCATTTTCGAAACCATAGACACAACAATACCAGTTACTACATACACACTCGCTGATTCCTAGGCCTACACACACATCTACTCATTCACCCATACAGTCCCTCATACATGCAGTCACTCATCAATATAACACTATCATATGCAGTGTGAGAAGGTTGACTCTTTAACGACAACTACGGATCCAGGCCAGGTTTTGCGGATCGCAGTTGAGCACAGCGGAGCACAGTGAAGCGAGACGCTGTTGCGGCCGCCGCCGCCACCGCCATCACTGCCACCACCGCCCCATGCCTGCGTCCTCAACTCCTGCTGCTGTAACAGCCTGCCTTGCCCAGCTAACCAGCCTACCTCCTGCGCATCCTGCACGGCTTCGGAGCGGGCGGCTGGCTTGAGGCACGCCGGAGCGGCTGGTGCCGGGGCGGGGAGCGAAAAATTCTCGGCTGGTCCTGCCTGGTCTTGCAGGCAGGCAGGCAGAGTGGAGGCAGAGTGGAGATCAAAGGGGACAGCGGAGCAGAGCGAGACGAGGCGAGGTGGAGGAAAGGGGAAAGGCAAGACAACGACGATAACCAACAGCAGCACTCACTGTGAGTCTTTTGCAAATCCCAATACCCTTCAGCTGTTCTGCGCTGCTGTTCCATTGTTCCACTGTTCCGCTGCCCCAACAGAACAGAACAGAAGAGGTAGAGGCCAGAGGCCAGAGGACAGAGGGGGTGACCCTGTGAGACTGCAAGTTTATTCCTCGAGATCCTGGCTCGGTGGGGGGGTGCATATCACTGTGAGCATCGAGGCACGCCAGGTCGGGTTAGGTAAACTCTGCTGGCCCCCATCGAGGTCCTAACATAGCCCTAATTGTCCACCAGAACTGTTTTCTGACCAGCAGAGTGCAGTAGAGAGCAGAGAGCAGCAGACGCCACAGTAAAACATCGATCCTGGCGGTACTGAGCACTGAGCACCGTGGATTAAAAACTGCAAAAACTGCAAAAACTGTGTAGCTGACACGAGCGCTCTGCAGGAACTACTTGAACCGGGACCACTGCGAGTACTGTGAGAGCTGTGAGACCCCCAGTTCTGTAGTGTGTTGCTGTGTTGCTGTGGGAGTCTCAATCAGCAATCAGTAACCAGCAATTAGCTGTTTCCCCGTTTGGGGGAGAGAACAAAGGTGCCAGCAGCTCTGATTGCAGCAAGGCGTTACTACTGTGAAGGGCTGGGAGAAAGCTTGGATGTCCCAGCACCCAGAGAGCATTCTTGCCAGTTAGTGAAGCGGGGTCTCAAGGAAAGCCACCGCACGCCAAAGGAGCGGTGGCGCTGAGGCACTGAGGCTGGTTTAGCAGAGAAGGCTCAGTGGTGGAAGGCTCGGTGGTGGAAGAGCCACGACAGACTGAGAACCTACTGACAGGCACCAGGCAGCAATAGCCAGAGCCGGAGGCTCGTGGCAGGAACTTCGACCGTTGGAAGCCTTGTCAGACCTGTTGATTGCCAAGCACCAGTCGGAGCGCCCGACCCCTGAGGCTGTGCAGGAAGGCATAATTTAAACCACATTTTCCAGGCCGCTGGTCACTGGGCCATCAGGTGCCAACGGACGCGACCTAGACGCCCGGTCTGTCCTGGCGATATGAGATCAGGACGTGTTCGTGGATGCCCCACGAATAAAGGGGGGGCAAACAAACGCACAAATAAACGCAAAAGATTGCCGAAAGCTCTCGCAAGAGAAGAGCCACCGAACAAAACCAGGCAAACAACTCAGAGCGAAGGCTCGCTAATTGATATAACAAGCGATAAATCCGACTATAGCAGCCTGAGTAGTGAACAACCGACATAAGCAGAAAAGGGCAGCAAAACAAAAACCAGCCTCGCAATGCTTCAACCAAAAATTTACACAAAGTTTCACTTTTTAAGAAATGCGGGGGACACACTACTCTCAAACATCAATGAATCCTCAGGCTTACAGCAACCAATTGAACCATCTCAGCTTTCTCAGCCTGTGCAGCACACTGGCTTACTGCCAGCGATCAACAGCAAGGGATGCCCCAGCTCCACGGCCAGGGGACCTATACAAGTGACATCAACCCCTCAGCATGACAAAAGCTCCATCTCAAGGTCTGTTACAACCAAAGAGATAAAGCCAGGAATGAAATTTGTCTTAGAAGCAAACCTTATTCAAGTGCATAGGGAAAATAATAATACAAAAAGTCTGCCTATAAACACACCCCACAAAAGCTTCATAGGCCCTGGCACTACTGCTGATGGAAATTCATGCGAGGGCAATATACCCAATAAGGGACGCGAAGTCGACGGATCTATGAACTGCATTGCAACAAGCCAAGAACAAAAAAAGTGTCTCAGTGACAACAACGAAGCAAATGTAAACATTGAAAAGGAGCGCTGGGAACAGAATGACTCAAATCTGGGAAACCTAACTTTAACCCATATCGAACAAGTAACTGACCACAATAGCACATTGAGGCCTGGGAAGGATACGGCCCATACTGACAGGTCACCAACCTCGCCGCTAGAGATAATAGAAATATCCTCATATCAGGGTAAGGAAGAGTGGGAAGATCTTTTAGCAGCATACATTCAAGACAACAGTAAAAGTGAGACAAATACCAAGGTGCCGAATACGCCTATTATAATAAGCGATGCTTCTCGTGAACACTCAATGAAGGATATGGGGGCTTCGGAGACGGGCCAAAAAAGCCCCACAACTGCAGAAAATCACGACGAAATCCCAAAGCTCACAAAGCATGAAAGCGCCTGGTGCAGTTTACTTAAAACAACACAACTCCTGGTAAAAGCCCTCAACTATCAGTCGGATAAAATGGACACTCAATTGACGCTCCTTGACACACTGGCTGTATTTGTGGTTGCCATTGATGGGAAGTTGGGCACATTAAATACGCTTCTTCAAAACAAACTGGCTCAGCCGAATCAAGACTTGGGGAATTATAGAGAGGGTTGCGGATGTGGCCCAATAATCGATAAATTGGCAACATTACCAACAATATTGAGCGACTTGTGTACACAGCTCAGAAGGCCATCTAAGTGCAAACAAAGCAATCCCTGCGATAACTCCTTCAAGGCGAACATAGCCAATAGAAGGTCCAAAGAAGCGCCGGTGAGCAATAGACAAGGTAACTCTAAATCAAGGGCCCCTCTACCTATAATACCAACAAGCACAGGAGTGAGTGATACCGGAACTATAGATCCTCCACTCTTTGAAAACACGGAGGAAGATAACACAAACTTAAAAATGAACGCCAAGCAAAGACGAGCAAATAAACATAAAGGCAGGAAATATAAAATTGACTCTCAACGGAAAGGTTTTTTGCACCTCTTTGGGAATATTCCAACTAATGAACAAAGCGCAACTCAACTCGAGGGTGTCACGTGTTTATCGGAATGCGAGGAAGTCATTAATATACCTGAGACTCCTACCGAGGTAACAACCATTAATGGGATAGGGTGCAACAGTAAAAACGAATCAAAAACCTCGGAAAAACATGAGATTTGCACACAAAAAGCGCCCGAAATAGGAACACAAAACTCATGCCTCCCAATCGGTGAACAGAGCAACTTAACCCTTAAACCAAGCGCAGAACAGGCACAAAAAAGCAGCTGGCAGCCCGGCCCCAACTCACGGCATGTAAAAAACCAAGAATACACTCGGGTAGTGAAGCCTGAGAATAATCCGGAACTAGATAACGTAGAAATGGGCAAAGGGCAGCCAGCAAGCTATCTACCTACAAATATCCAAGGAACATCGTCCACAAAGAGAGAAGAAGAACCTCCCATTACAGGGAAAGCGGATCTCATATGCTTTATCTCCAGGCCTGGAGATAATCATCACCCATCCGGGCAGCCAGCATGGAATGAGCACACCACCGGTCGAGATCTAAGAATAACTGCACTTAATACAAACCAGCTTAAAACAACTGCAACACGACTAGTAGAGAACTTGCGACCCAGCCTTCCCAAAATAGAGGGAAGGCTGTCAAACGAACAAAGAAACGTTGAAGAGTCTGCACGAAATCAACAAATACCTAGCCGAGAGTTAAGAGTCACCTCACTTAATTCTAATCAAACGGAAACAACTGCAATAAGACTAGTAAAGGAAATGCGATCTAGCCAACCGAAAATAGAGAGTGGGCTGACAAGCGTACAAAGAAACGCAACAGGTGTCATTTGGTTCAATCTGGACTATACCTAGCAAAGAAGACATGACACACTGAACAGAGGCAACATCTTACGGCTGCTATCCCATATTCCCTCTTTGGCAGAAGTAAAAAGCTCGGAACTAGTTTCTATTGAATTTATAGCCGATGAAGTCACTGGTAGAGAAAAAACAAAAGCAACTTGGACATCCTTGGCAACTTCACAAAAAATATATGCCGAAGCTGAAACCTTTAAAAACTGGGGGATCACAATAAAACCATATACAAAGCCAAGATATCCTGATATTCTTGTCCCGCCGGAAAATGAGGCAGAACAAGCCACCACAAAAAGTCTCAGAAACTCGGTCCTGAGAGGAGCGTTAGGGCCAGGGGGCTATAACGCCGAGCAACATAACGAGATCACCAGACGTTCTGCAGGTGAATATACACAACTATCTGGACTGCCTGACCCAAGATGGACAGCCAGAACTTTAAATAATAATGAATGACAAATCAGCCCCAAGCCAATGGAGAGCGCCCATGACTTATTGAGAATATGCTCTTGGAATATTAATGGTTTGGCACCTAAAATAACTGACACAGAGTTTATGACTTACATTAGAAACTTTGATGTCGTGGCATTCCAAGAAACATGTCTCGTAGATCCCCCGCACCTTCATGGCTACTAACGCTTTTACTCCGCTGCAAAAAGGATAGCTAAATATGGGCACCCTCAAGGCGGCCTAGTAACTTATATATCGGCCACAAGTACCTTGACGGCTAAAGAAGTCGGACCAACTTCTACAGCCTCGCTGGCTGTCAATATTCACCTGTCACAACTTAAAACAAGTACTGTTGACACCGACTTTACTTTAATCAACAACTATATCCATCCCAGAAGGAAAAGAAAAGCAGCCAATGACCTTGGCAGCTTTATGGAGACTTGCATAAGGGAAAGACCCATAACAAATGTCGTTCTCACTGGGGACTTCAACCTTAACCTCATGGGCACCACACAAGAAGACGGACCACTAATTCAAAATGCAATCTGGGATATTCCATCACAAGGGCTCCACAACTCTCCAAGCAAACAAAGCTAGGCAATAAGACTTTAAAAGATCTGGAATACTTCTGTTGGGTCTGTCGTGGTTGCTCCTCAGGATTGGATCGATGCTATAAAGGGGCCCACCTCTAGATCATCCCAAGTCTGACTGTCAAAGTCACAGACTGTTAAGGAGATCAAGCGGGGGAAAATATGTGTCCGGAGGGGAACAGCTGGGCAACTGGAACCGCAACCTGCAATTATAGAAGCAAGGGATAAGTGCAAAATATAATCCTAAGCGGGAAGACCTGCTAAACAATATACCACATGATACCTCACCTGCATATCTTACAGGTGTGCATAAATGAAGGAAGGATCTAAAGGGCGGCTTCTAAATCCCCTGGTTTGTGCTACTAGAAGACATAATACAGAAAACATTAGAAAACCCCCATGTTCCCTCCCATCATGTGACCGGAATCTTGAAGGACAAAGCTGATATCAGAACTCCTACCCAGAATTTGGGATGAAGATAACCCAAAACAATGCCCAGAACAAAAATGAAGGATGATCACATTCCTTAAAGGTAAGTTCACAACAAAAGGTTCCTCCTCCTAGGAAATGTATGAAACGAATATTCACGGGGTAATGCAGGAAGAGTCAACCCCTTTTATATTGCATACATTCCCTACTCGTTTGATGTTCAAAGAAACAAAAGACCAAATCATATGCCCAGCTTAAAGTATAAAGAAAGCGTCTCTACAGATCCTTCTCTGTAAGCGCTAATGAGTAAGTACTGTGCGATGAATGGTGTTGCGGCACCTAAGCCCAGGTGTCCTGCAAAACCCGGAGCAAGACGCTCCCTGAAGGTAATTAGTATAACAAGTACAAGAACACCAGGTTCCACCAGAGAGTTACTCAAACTCAAGCACCCCCTCAATCATGTAAAACCTGATACTCCGATGACAGTTGACCATACGGGCGCTTCCTAAGCCCCACCAGGATAATCCAGAGATCACGTGCAAAGAATTCTGGGGACCTTTCCGATGTAGGCGCTTCCTAAGCCCCACCAGGGTAATCCAATGAACCCAGCAAATAACGCTGAATCACAGCGCTAGTAGCGGGCGCTTCCTAAGCCCCACCTCAGTAATCCGCGTTACCAGTCAAAGCGAACCAACGCTTACCGCCGCCGACATCCAGAGAACTTTCCAAAAGGAGTCAGGATACACGCTCAGATACTCTCCTCGCCAAGCAGGAATAATCGGCAGCGCGTCCACCGTGAGACGCCATATTATCCACTCCAGTCGCACAACGTCATAGGAACGCGCCACGCAAAGGATCATGGGATATGTAGTTTCCCAATCCGTTCAGCATCGAAGAGCAGGCAGTGATTTACCAGCGGTCGGGGGAATCGTGACAGTACACCCCCCTCTCACGACATTCACTGACTGCCACCAGGTTTCCCAGGATGAGACATATGGAACCTCCGCACCAGTCTAGGAGCATGAATAGCACCAACCGGCTCCCAAGAGTCCTCCTCCGGACCATATCCCTTCCAAGATACCAACTACTGGAGTTTCCCTCTCACCCTACGAGCGTCCAGAATGCGCCGCACCTCGTACTCCACATCATGCTCAACCCTCACAGGCGCAGGGGCCGCAGGGCCCGGACCCCGAGCAGGTTTGAGCAGTGAGACATGGAACACCGGGTGTATCCGGAAATGTGAGGGGAGTTTTAATTTCACCGCCACTGGGTTGACATGGCGAATCACCTGGTAAGGACCAATGAACCTAGGGTTGAAAACGCTGTACTTTTTGAAACGGATGTTCCGAGTGGACAGCCACACCCAATCCCCCTTCTTGTACCCAGGACAATGCCTTCGGTGTCTATCAGCCTGAGATTTGTATCTCAGTTTCGCCTTTGCAAGATTCCGTCTAGCATGCAATACTGTCTTCCTCAACTGCACTAATCTGGACTGTAACTGCGGAATGGGAGCTTCAGTGACTGGCACACTCAAGGGGGCAAATCTGGCATGAAACCCATATGTACAGAAAAACGGGGTATACAAAGTAGAGGAATGAACTGCGTCATTATATGCCACCTCAGCAGACCACAACCAATCCACCCATGCCTCAGTAGTGGTATCAACAAAACACCTCAGGTATTGTTTGAGGGTCTGGTTCAACCTTTCGGTCTGCCCATCCGTTTGCGGATGAAAGCTGGTGGACAAGGAAGAGGCAATGCCTAATCGGTCACACCAGACCCTCCAAAAGTTTGCGGTGAATTGTGCTCCCCTATCGGAAACGATCACCTTGGGAAGGCCATGCAACCGGATTACATGAACAAGCAGGTTATGGGCTAATTGGCTAGCTGTGGGAACCCCTTTACAGGCGATGAAGTGGCCCATCTTAGTTAAGTAGTCCACAACTACTACTATAGCTGTCATCCCTTGATCTTTAGGGAGTCCCACCACGAAATCTACTGAAAAGCTCTCCCAAGGACTCACAGGAGTGGGCATGGTTTGTAACAGCCCTTGTGCTGGTTGATGATCGCTTTTAGCTTGCGAACAGACGTCACATCGCTGAACCCAAGCATACACATCCGGCCTGATGGTTGGCCACCAATAGGTGCGTAGCAATTTTTCCAAAGTTTTCTTCCCTCCAGTGTGTCCTGCACATGGCAGATTGTGGCACCACTGAAAGACTTGTTGTCTTAAGGCGAGTGTGGGGAGAAGCAACTGGGACCCCTTTCTCGGCAACCCTTGCCGTATTCTCCATTTCGGGTGTAGGCGAATCCACGCTTTCCAAGCAAAGGTCTGGATACCTCTCTTGACTTTGCGGAGAAATTCTTCCGTGTGGATCACCCCTACCACTTGTCGGGGTTCGATGATGCTGGTCTCTGGGGACGCCATCACTGCTGGGTGACTTTCTTGACGCGTGAGAGCATCAGCTTTCCGGTTGTCACAACCCGGACGAAAGGTAACCACGAAACGGTATTCAGAAAAGAAGAGCATCCATCTTAATTGTCTGGGGGTGAGGTGTCGAGCTGCTCGCATAAACTGCAGATTACGGTGGTCGGTATATACAGTGATTTGATGTGAGGCGCCCATCGGCCAATGCCTCCATTCCATGAAGGCGTCTTTAATTGCTAGCAGTTCCTTCTCAGCGATGGTATAATTGCGTTCTGCAGGATTTAACTTGCGAGACATGAAGGCGATGGGGTGGAGATGGCCGGTACTCTCACTCCTTTGCGAGAGAACGGCTCCTACTGCTAGTTCTGACGTATCCGCCTCTACCACGAAGGGGAGGTTCGGGTCAGCATGGACCAATATCGGTGCCGACATAAACGCGGTTTTCAACCGATCAAATGCGGTCTGTTCTTCAATCCCCCATACAAAGGGGGTGTTCTTCTGAGTTAATTTTGTGAGTGGT
Source organism: Lissotriton helveticus (assembly GCF_964261635.1). NCBI lineage: Eukaryota > Metazoa > Chordata > Amphibia > Caudata > Salamandridae > Lissotriton > Lissotriton helveticus. The sequence goes on from NC_136068.1 coordinate 1,108,503,833, forward strand.
GTTACCAAGTCTGAAAAGTGCGAGATGAACCTCCGATAGAAGTTTGCAAATCCAAGGAGTTTTTGGATATCTTTCACAGTGTAGGGTCGTGGCCACTCCACTATGGCCCGTACCTTCCTTTCGGCCATTATCTGCCCTGATGGAGTGAGCATGACTCCCAGGAATTCCACCGTAGTGACATGAAACTCACATTTCGTTAGCTTGCAGTACAGTTGGTTTTGCTTTAGGGCTTCAAGCACCTGACTCACATGTTTTTCATGTTCTGGTTCATCATTCGAGTATATTAAAATGTCATCTATGTAGACTACTACAAAGATATCCAAGTAGTCTCTCAACACCTCATTAAGGAAAAATTGGAAGGAGGCAGGGGCGTTGCATAGCCCAAAGGGCATAACCAGGTACTCGAAGAGCCCGTACCTCGTTTTAAACGCTGTTTTCCATTCATCGCCTGATCGTATGCGCACTAAATGGTAGGCTCCCCTCAGGTCCAATTTCGTATAGATCCTGGCCGATCTCACTTGCTCTAACAACACCGGTATCAATGGGAGTGGGTATTGATTCTTTGTTGTTATGGCGTTTAACGCCCTGTAGTCAATACAGCAGCGTAATTCACCATTGGCCTTCGGAATGAAGAAAAGCGGGGAAGCTGCTGGAGATCTTGATGGTCGGATGAATCCCAAGGCAAGGAGGTTATCCAAATATTCCCGAAGATGTTTTGTTTCAGGTTGTGACAGCGCATAGATTCGGCCACACGGAACCACTGACCCTGGTGTTAAATCAATGCGGCAGCCATATTCTCTATGCGGAGGAAGTACTTCAGCTTTCACTTTACTGAACACCTCCACATACTCTTGGTAACATCGAGGTAGCTCCACCTCTTTTTCAGCGGCTGTAGAGATAGTATGAGTAACCGCCAGTACCCTTGATGGTCGGGGATTCTCCTTGATGCAGTGGTCTAAGCAATACGAGGAGGAGAATTCCAAAGTCTGTTCCTTCCATTTTATGGTGGGTTCATGTGTCTTCAGCCAAGGGAGTCCCAATATTATGCCATAGGTAGGGGCCTGGATGAGGTTAAACGAAAGTTGCTCCATATGATAACCCCCATACCACATCTCGTACTCCGGGGTGTGCTGGGTGATAGGACCGGATTCTAACACATGACCGTCTACTGCAAACACGTCTTCAGAGACAGATTTATCTACCGGAGTTAGTCCCAACTTCCGTGCTTCTGCCAAATCCATAAAGCAACCTGTAGCTCCTGAATCTACCATGGCACGGACCTGCTTAGGGTTTTGATCAATCCATAATTCTATGTCCACAAAGAACAGCTGGTTTCCCACGAAGTCCTCCTCTGTTATTGAAGGGATGACATGTGCGCTCGAGTCCCTCCCTTCCTTTGGACTCAAGCGTTTGAGTTTTCCGACCCCTTGTCCACTGTGGAAGCTACTCCTTGTCCTGCACGATAGCGTCCTCCCTTTGGTTTCACAGGACATTCGCGCAGAAAGTGACCCTTTTTCCCACAGTAAAGACACAGCCCAAATTTGCGGCGATGTTCTCTTTCACTCACTGTGAGGGATGCTCTCACCACTCCAATGTCCATGGGTTCAGGTTTTCCCTCGGCTTTATCCCCACTGGTTGGTTTCTCCCCGAACAACAAAGGTCTGTCCTTTCTTCCCATCTCTCCTTTTCTCTCTCTCAACCGGTGGTCCAAGCGTAAGGCCAAATCAATAAAGGCCGCACATGTGGTAGGCTGGGGTTCAACTTGTGCTATGACGTCTTTTAAGTTGTCTGTGAGCCCTTGGTAGAACAGAACCATCTGTTTGGCTTCAGGCCAATCGGTTTCAGCAATTAATCTCCTGAAATGGTTTAAATATGTCACTATATCGGAATTGCCTTGCTTAAGAACAAGCAACTCCTTATCTGCTGAGAAGGTTTCAGCTCTACTGTCGAATGTTTTTTCAAATTCGGCACGAAACAAGTCCCAATCATACAGGATCCCATCATTATTCCTGACAATAGGGACCGCCCACTGAGCTGCCTCTCCACCCAAATAGGAAATCAGGAAGGAAACCCGTGATTGATTGGTAAGAAAACATTTAGGCTTACAGGTGAAATGCAACATCACCTGGGTCATGAACACCTGCACCTTCTTTCTATCTCCCATAAACCTTTCCGGGGGAGCTAAGGGTACAGGGGAGGGCATTTCTACCACCACTGAGGCAGGCTGAGGGGCAGGGTTCCCTGCATCAAACGGATTCCGCTGCATGGCATCCAACCGTGTCTGCAACGCCGCCGTATCCTGACGGGAGGCGGCTAGTTCCGCCTGTACTAAGCCTAATGCGGTCAGTACCTCCTCTAAGGAGGCCATCCCTTGTATCAACCCAACCGGGAGGAGCAAATACTCTTGGGCCGATTATTCTGTCGGGTCTGTCGTGGTTGCTCCTCAGGATTGGATCGATGCTATAAAGGGGCCCACCTCTAGATCATCCCAAGTCTGACTGTCAAAGTCACAGACTGTTAAGGAGATCAAGCGGGGGAAAATATGTGTCCGGAGGGGAACAGCTGGGCAACTGGAACCGCAACCTGCAATTATAGAAGCAAGGGATAAGTGCAAAATATAATCCTAAGCGGGAAGACCTGCTAAACAATATACCACATGATACCTCACCTGCATATCTTACAGGTGTGCATAAATGAAGGAAGGATCTAAAGGGCGGCTTCTAAATCCCCTGGTTTGTGCTACTAGAAGTCATAATACAGAAAACATTAGAAAACCCCCATGTTCCCTCCCATCATGTGACCGGAATCTTGAAGGACAAAGCTGATATCAGAACACCTACCCAGAATTTGGGATGAAGATAACCCAAAACAATGACCAGAACAAAAATGAAGGATGATCACATTCCTTAACGGTAAGTTCACAACAAAAGGTTCCTCCTCCTAGGAAATGTATGAAACGAATATTCACGGGGTAATGCAGGAAGAGTCAACCCCTTTTATATTGCATACATTCCCTACTCGTTTGATGTTCAAAGAAACAAAAGACCAAATCATATGCCCAGCTTAAAGTATAAAGAAAGCGTCTCTACAGATCCTTCTCTGTAAGCGCTAATGAGTAAGTACTGTGCGATGAATGGTGTTGCGGCACCTAAGCCCAGGTGTCCTGCAAAACCCGGAGCAAGACGCTCCCTGAAGGTAATTAGTATAACAAGTACAAGAACACCAGGTTCCACCAGAGAGTTACTCAAACTCAAGCACCCCCTCAATCATGGAAAACCTGATACTCCGATGACAGTTGACCATACGGGCGCTTCCTAAGCCCCACCAGGATAATCCAGAGATCACGTGCAAAGAATTCTGGGGACCTTTCCGATGTAGGCGCTTCCTAAGCCCCACCAGGGTAATCCAATGAACCCAGCAAATAACGCTGAATCACAGCGCTAGTAGCGGGCGCTTCCTAAGCCCCACCTCAGTAATCCGCGTTACCAGTCAAAGCGAACCAACGCTTACCGCCGCCGACATCCAGAGAACTTTCCAAAAGGAGTCAGGATACACGCTCAGATACTCTCCTCGCCAAGCAGGAATAATCGGCAGCGCGTCCACCGTGAGACGCCATATTATCCACTCCAGTCGCACAGCGTCATAGGAACGCGCCGCGCAAAGGATCATGGGATATGTAGTTTCCCAATCCGTTCAGTATCGAAGAGCAGGCAGTGATTTACCAGCGGTCGGGGGAATCATGACAACTTCAACATCAGGGCGCTGAATGGAAGGACCTCTGGAGACAACCCCTCAGCCGCAACTTTTCACTCAACAAGAACAAGCAGCACCCTAGACTACACCTTTATTTCATTACCACTATTCCAGTTCTTAAAATCATATCAGATAGGCCGCAGAGGAGACAGTGATCACTGCCCCCCAAGAATCCATCTTTAAGATCGAAAAGCCCAACTTTGAGCAATCTAAAGACCTGGAAGAGTCAATCCACACCGTTAATTTAAAAAAAATTAAATATTCAGCAGCCTTAGACGAAACTCTAGTGGAAAGAGCAAAACAGCACCTTGGGAGCTGCTCTGGATCCAGCGAAACCATGAAATGGGAACAATGTATTAACTTTATGTCTACATATGCAACAAGACCTAAGCCACATTCACAAGCAGGCAATGAAAGATCGGGCAAATTCTCTCAAGAACATAAAAGCTAAATTAGAGGCATAAAAAACAGAATCTATCGCATAATGAGAGAGCTCCAACAGGCACCCAAAGACACAGCGAAGCACAACGAATTACGGATATTAAAATCAACTTTGAAAAAATCAAAATGGGAAGCAAACAAATCTGCTGAGGATAAATTATGGGCGAGACTTCACGCTGACATTAAACGGAACGATGGGGCAAGGTTCTGGAAATCAATAAACTCATTTATAAGACCAACTCACCATGGGATCTCATCTAACATCTCAGAGGACACATGGGCAAATTATCTTGGTACCCATTTTAACCAGGCTGAGGGAAATAACCAGGACCAGGAGCCTGCTACCTACAAAAAACCTCCAACGAGCAACAACATAAGCTCCATAGAATGGCACTCTCCGAGCGAAACAGGGAATCTGCCGAACTTGAAAAACATCATTCAGCGCCTGATCAAGAAGGGAAGAAGAGAGGGAGCTCCAGGGCCGAATGGAATCCCGCCAATTCTTTACAAACAAGATGCAGCAGGCTGGGCAGCAGCCCTGGAACCCCTCTTTTTAGAGATAAGACATTTCAACATCCTGCCAAGCTCCTGGAAGGGCTCAATTATCTCCCCAATTTACAAGGCAGGAGATAAGGCTTCCCCTCAAAATTATCGATTGGTGGCTTTAATCGACAACGAGGCAAAATATTTTGCAGGCATCCTTCTAGAAGAGCTGAGGGCCTGGGCAACAGAGAGATCCTTAATCCCGGCAAACCAGACAGGCTTTGCCGAATCAGTAGGCACAATGACGAATATTTTGAGCATAGGCATGCTCATAGACAAGGCAGAATCTAACAAAATGCCCATTCATTTCTGCTTCATTGACTATAAGGCCGCTTTCGACCATATAAACCGGAACCTCTTATGGTCTAAACTGAACAACTGGGGGATATCAAGACCACTTTTGGACCTGCTAATTAACCTCCACACAGAGACCTGGGTACAGATAAAGGTGGGGGATGGATCCGTCTTGTCCAGGCGCATACAGACCAACAAGGGCCTGAAACAGGGCTGCGTCCTGGCCCCTACCCTATTTAACTTGTTCCTAAGCAACCTGGTCCCCATTTTAAATGGTTGTAACTCCCATGCTCCGAAGCTAGGGGGACTGCATCTACCTTGTCTACTATATGCTGATGATATCGTCCTTATAAGCTATACCAAGGTAGGACTTCAACATCTCCTGAATGCAACACAATGTTACTCAGATAAAAATGAGCTTACAATAAACCTTGAGAAAACACAGACAATGACCATCAGCAGGAAAAAAAGGAAACCAACATCATGGTACTGGAACAAGACAAGAATTGGAGATACCCCAACATATAAATACTTGGGAGTGAAAATTGACAACAGTGGGCAGTTCTCCGCCCAGAGAACGAGTATACGAGGGAAAAGGTTATCTCTGGCAATTTCGCTGAAGACTCTAAACCTCAAACTTTCTGGCCCCTCACTTCTGCCCCTGATGCAAGTAATCCGTGCTAAACTTCTCCCAACAATTACCTATGGGAGCGAGGGACTTAGTGGAAGGGATGCTAAGATCCTTGATAATACAATAATAGCCGCCTACAGAATCATCTTCAGCCTGCCCAAACAAACCTCACCAGCGCAAAACAGGCTAGAATTTGGCATCAAGCAACAGCTCCTAGCAAGGCAGGGAGCCTACATGATAGTCTGGGACAAAGTGAGGAAGTCAAAACAGGGAACATTAAATGAATATTTGTGGAGAGAGTTAGTACAACATCCGTCCTCAGCAGCAGCCAAGTTCCTACTGGACAACCGGAAAAATACGGGACTAGAGCAGCTCTGGGATACCCCAGTAAATCATATAACTTTTAAAAAATTGATCAAGAAATCGATCAAACAGCTATCATGGGTCCAAGATAAGGCAGCTCTCTCCAAAAGAACACATGGCTGGATGACCCTAAACTCGTACACTACTAAGGCACCACAGAGCTACCTTGGCGATGGATATTCCAAATCTGTCAAAATGCGCTTCTTAAAGCATAGGCTGGGCCTGCTACCCTGTATTCAAAATCTCCCGCGCTGGATTAAAATCAAAGCTGACCCCCTTTGTCGGCTATGTGGCTTGGGGCAAGAGGACATGCTGCACTTGATATGCTCTTGCGAGAAATTACATGATGAACGGAAACACTTGCTGAAACAACACTTCAATCGGCAAGGAATCCGCACACAAAGGAAGGCAGTTCTGGCTTGCTTTTCCCCCATGACTCTCGCTTGAGCTGTAGCTTTGTAAAATTTATGAAGGCGGTGGAAAAAAAGATGCCTGAAATAAATCTATAACGGTCTCTGTATTGACCTAATCCCGCTTGTCGAATGACATTACTGACTCAAAAAACTTATGGGGACACCAGGAATGCAGAAGCATGTTATAATTATAAAGTTGAACTTTTCATTCATTTATTTACTTATCTACTGGTTACAAAGTTGCTGCGTGCACATTCGAACCAAGGAAATGTGAATATTTTATTCTCTTTTATTGCAATTGTATTTTTATTATTCACTGTTCTTAACCTATTCTTGTATTGCAATGGTTTTAAGTAACTATGCGAAATAAATAAATTATTACAATTATTATTATTACTATCATATGCACTCATACACTTATACAGACACTCACACACCACCACTCATCCAGAGTTACTCACACACCTAGTCAGTCATGCAAAGAATCAATCACACTTCCATTTACTCACCTATACAGTCATACACTCACCACCTCACTTATTCATACAGATACTAACGCATACTTGCTCTCTTATACAATCACTGATACAAGTACACACTCATCCATACAGCCACTCTCACAATCACTGACTCTCACGGATAGTCATTTATATACTCCAACTCTCACATACACTGAGTAGTTACCACTGAGACACAAAAAGTTACCTGCAATGAGGGAGCCCAACACAGGTAAGTGGAATATCGCCATTGTTTTAATGGAAGAACACAATGTTCAGTACAACGGAGATAGCCTCGTCATAATATTAAGTCCTTGCCCAACGCGTTTCATGCTCTGCTGCACTTCCTCATGGGCTGCGGGCCTTTAAACTGAAACCAAATCACGAATATATATATCAATCAAAAGAAATCTCCACTCCACTTCAGGAAAAAGAGCACGCACACGAGGACCTTTCAGGTAAAGGCTTCTTTTTTTAATTAAGACTCCTCCAACTCCGCACAGAGAGACGCGTTTCGCCTGTCACAGCAGGCTTTCTCAATCTAACTGGCGCCATTTTGATCGTAGCCTTTATACTCTGGCAAACTTATGAACATAGAAAAGTTATTTAGTTAACTAAAATTTGTTTAAATATTTAAAATGGTGAGCAATTGCCTAAAGAAACATTTCATATAATGTCTGTACAATGTGGCTATTTACATCATAAATAATAAAGCATATTGTGATGCATCAATAGTTGTCAATATGCGCATATACATATATATATATATATATACATATATATTTTCACTGGAAAAATCATAGGTTTCAAGCCGGTTATAGTTAGGAATTAGAATTTTAAAAAAACCTTAGAAATTCACTGAAAAAACCCATAGGTTTTAGGGGTGTTATAGTTAGCTGGACATTTCACTCGTACAAAACCATTGAAATTCCATCGTTATAGTTAGTTGTACTAAGTATAACTCCCGCACCCCGCAATCCACTGCTGATGATGTCACATATGTGACATCATCAGCAGTGGATTGCGGGCACGCGAGTTATACTTAGTACAACTAACTATAACGGAGGAATTACAATTGTTGTGTACGAGTGAAATGTCCAGCTAACTATAACACCCCTAAAACCTATTTTTTTTCAGTGAATTTGAAAGGTTTTTTAAATGCTAATTCCTAACTATAACCTGCTTAAAACTATGTTTTTTTCAGTGAATTTCAAAGTATAACCTGCCTGAAACCCAATGTTTTTTTCAGTGATTTTGAAAGATTTATTCAATATCAATTTTTAAATCTATTAATTGTTATATTTATTTATTTGATACTAATTTTAATTTTTTTTTCAAATATATTTTATTTTAGATATCTTTTTTAGATTGCATTACACATTTTTAATATATATATATTTAAAATGTAATGTATATATATTTTTTATATTTAATAAGATATTTTTATATTTTTATATTTTTTTTATAATTTTTGTGCAGTCCCGCACCCATAGCCCACTTCTCTCGATTGCTGCGCAGAACGTAGCCACCAATTGTTCTGAAGGATGCACGTAGGGTGTGTGATACGTGCGTATTTTCATGCGCGATTGCTATGCGACCCGTACGTGACTTCAAACGCATACGCAACATATACGTATCACACCACACCGCACATGTGCGTTTCAGCATGACATCATATACGTGTTCAACGCGGTGGGCGCACAACTTCCGCGAAATTTTTCGGTACAAAAAAAGATATATATATATATACTTAATATAAATATTAAGGAGAAATAGAATTATATTCTTTTAGTTTTAATAAACCTATATTATTTTTAAATGCAATTTTGAGAAGCCGTGCTAGATGCGTGCAGCGTGTTCGCACCCAATGCGCATCCCATGTGACCAAAAATAAGAGATTTCATTGGTTTATAACACTTAGGGGGTCATTAGGATGACGGGCGGACTTTGTCCACCCGCCATCCTGCCGGTATGCGGGACCGCCCGCCATAAGGGTGGGGGTCCCGGGGGTGGTATTAGGATGTGCCCGCCACAGTGGCGGGCACATCCTGCATGTTAAGCATTGTGGCGGGCGGTGCTCTCAGCACCGCCCGTCACAATGCTTAAAAAGCACTTTTACATTTGCATAATGAAAGCGGCAGGCACCGCGCGGTGCCTGCCACTTTGATTATGCAAATGCAGTGGGGTACCACAGGTACCCCCGTGTGCACCCCCTACTCTCCTTCACTCTGGGGGCGTGAAGTCCGCATGCCTTTCCGTGGCGGCATTGCCGCCACGGAAAGGCATTGAGAAATGCCCATGATAATATGACTGGCGGTGTCTGATAGACAACGCCACCATATTATTCCTTTTCCGTCCCAGCCGCAAGGCGACCGGTGCGGAAAAGCGGCGGACGGTCTTTGCGTCCGCCGAGGTCCCCCCCGCAATACCAATATGGCAGGGGGGAAAATGTGAGTCGATGGCGGGCGGATTGCCCCTGCCAGGCTGGCGGTGGCCACCGCCAGCCTGGCGGGGGCAATCCGCCCGCCATCATAATGGGCCCCTTACTGTTCTAACTATTGAAGAACCCCACCCATTATAATCACTCTTCTTAGACCTTCCTTTAGAGAAGACCTGTTCTGAGAAAAACCTCACTTTTACGTCATCAGAAACCTGAACTTCTTTTTGGATTAAAAAATGGCTACACCACTACAAGAATCATCTGATTCTGATGATTTTGTTACTGAACAATTTCTACCAGAACCTCACCCTCCCAAAAGATACACAACCATTGTATGGAAATGTTTTACTTTTCCTGAGGGACAAAAGAAATGTAATGCCACCAAGGTGACATGCAAGATTTGCCAGGCAGTGCTGTCCAGAGGAGATCGAAACAAGAAATACTCCTGTGGCACTGCTAGTATGCGCAAGCACCTCCAATCCCAGCATCCTGTGAACAATGCTCACAAAGAATGTAGAAGACTGAGCCAAAATACACCTCCACCACTGGCAACACCAAGTACCTCTGTGGCATCACCTTTATGCTCTTTGCTGCCATCACCATTTGAACTCTGATCGCATTAACAGCATCTGTGCTCTGCTCGCATTGATTGTGGTTGCATTTAACTGCCTGATTTATTTTTGTAGCGCTTTTAGTGCATAGCCCACATCGCGTGTACTGTGTCTTGTGCCTGTGTGACCTCGTAGCGCTATATCGGAAAGCTCGCATTGCTGGTTAATTGAAATTGTGCCTGATTGTGCCGGTGCCTCTGCCCACATCTTTGCATTATTCTTGCCTGTGCCCCAATCTCGTCCTGTTTCGATTTTGGTTTGCTGCCATTTTGTTGTTGTTTTGTTGCCTCTCAGCCCGCCTCTCCACCCCGCTCCCGCCTCCCAGCTGCCCCTCCCTCCCACTGGAAGTTAGGAGCTGACCTCTCCGCACCTACACTGTGACCGTCCTGACTCGCTCAGAAGCGGTCGCTCCCCACGCTTCCCTGCTCAGCTGGTATCGTAGCGCTTTGCTGCTCTTTGCTGCCATCACCATTTGAACTCTGATCGCATTAACAGCATCTGTGCTCTGCTCGCATTGATTGTGGTTGCATTTAACTGCCTGATTGATTTTTGTAGCGCTTTTAGTGCATAGCCCACATCGCGCGTACTGTGTCTTTTGCCTGTGTGACCTCGTAGCGCTATATCGGAAAGCTCGCATTGCTGGTTAATTGAAATTGTGCCTGATTGTGCCGGTGCCTCTGCCCACATCTTTGCATTATTCTTGCCTGTGCCCCAATCTCGTCCTGTTTCGATTTTGGTTTGCTGCCATTCTGTTGTGGTTTTGTTGCCTCCCAGCCCGCCTCTCCACCCCGCCCCCGCCTCCCAGCTGCCCCTCCCTCCCACTGGAAGTTAGGAGCTGACCTCTCCGCACCTACGCTGTGACCGTCCTGACTCACTCAGAAGCGGTCGCTCCCCACGCTTCCCTGCTCAGCTGGTATCATAGCGCTTTGCTGCTCTTTGCTGCCATCACCATTTGAACTCTGATCGCATTAACAGCATCTGTGCTCTGCTCGCATTGATTGTGGTTGCATTTAACTGCCTGATTGATTTTTGTAGCGCTTTTAGTGCATAGCCCACATCGCGCGTACTGTGTCTTGTGCCTGTGTGACCTCGTAGCGCTATATCGGAAAGCTCGCATTGCTGGTTAATTGGAATTGTGCCTGATTGTGCCGGTGCCTCTGCCCACATCTTTGCATTATTCTTGCCTGTGCCCCAATCTCGTCCTGTTTTGATTTTGGTTTGCTGCCATTTTGTTGTTGTTTTGTTGCCTCCCAGCCCGCGTCTCCACCCCGCTCCCGCCTCCCAGCTGCCCCTCCCTTGCTCCGCCCCCCCACTATCCACTTATGACAGTCACACTTACGCGCAGCGTTCACGCACTGCGGTTGCGCCCTATGCGCGCCGAAGGCACGCCAAAGGTAAGCCCGTCTACGCCCGTCCGTGCCTGGACCGCGCCCAGAGCCAGACCCCCTGCCCCCCGTAAAACCCACTCCACCCGTATAACGTACGACGCTGCTACCCTCTCAGAACTTAACCCCGTCCGACTCCCAAACTGCTATCAAGACGCCCCAGGACACACCCATGGACCCTTTACCTGCCACTCCTGCAAGTTCGACTGCATCAAAACCCACACCAATTCCACAAACCACAAACAGAGCTCCGACACTAACCACCTGAAGTGCATCCTGCTCAACACCCGCTCAGTCCATAGACACGCCATTGAACTTTGGAACCTACTCGACACCACATCGCCGGATGTCGCCTTTCTCACAGAAACATGGATGAACACCTCATCAGCACCCGACATCGCCATAGCCATCCCGGACAGCTACAAGATCATCCGAAAGGACCGCATCAACCAAACTGGAGGAGGCATCGCCATCGTCCATAAGAACACCATCCGCATCACGACCAGTTCTGACGATAACCTTGCAGCCGCCGAACACCTTCACTTCCAGATCCACACCGACTCCAAGACCACACTCAGAGGCACTCTCATCTACAGGCCACCAGGACCCCGCACACAATTCAGCGAAGACATCACTGACTTCATCAGCCCACACGCCCTCCCCTCCGAGGACTACATTCTACTGGGAGACCTCAACTTCCACCTGGAAAAGAACAACGACAGCAACACCACTACCCTTCTGGACAACCTCGCCAATCTCGGACTCAAACAACTTGTTGACACCCCCACCCACTATGCCGGGCACACGCTCGATCCAATCTTCACCTCCAGCAAGCACATCTCCTTCAATCACACCACAGCTCTCCATTGGACGGACCACAGCTGCGTTCACTTCAACTTCAAAAAGACTACGACCCACAACCACCCACAACCAATTCCCCGCAGAAACTGGAACAAAATTAACACCGTCCAGCTCTTCACATCGCTTCACCAAAACCCTCCTGCCAAATCATCGGACCCAAACCATGCAGCCACCAACCTCTCACAATGGATCACCCACAGCGCTGACGAATTAGCACCCTTGAAAAACCATCAAATCAAGCAAAATAGCAAAAGAGTACACTGGTTCAATGATGACCGCAAGAAATCCAAGAAGATCTGTCATACCCTCGAGAAAGCCTGGCGAAAAAACCCAACCACTGACAACCTAGCCACCTTCAAGAACGCCACCGGCAAACACCACCAACTGATCCGATCCACCAAGAAATCAGCTTTCAAGGATTGACTCGACAACAACGCCCACAACCCGCCGACACCAACGACATCACTCCCTCCCAAGACCTCTGCGACTCTCTGGCCTCGTTCTTCCACAACAAAATCGCTGACATACATAACAGCTTTGGAGACCAGTCCACCCCACCCACCTCCGAACTAAAACCCCCCTCCAACAACCTTTGCGCCTGGAACCCAATCACAACTCAAGACACCATCCGCCTGATGAACTCCATCCACTCAGGATTGCCAACCGACCCATGTCCCCACCACATTTTCAACAAAGCAGACTCCATTATCGCACCCCATCTCCGAGACGTCATCAACTGCTCCCTCAACTCCGCTACCTTCCGGGAAAGCTGGAAACATGCCGAAATCAGCACCCTCCTGAAAAAACCCACAGCAGACCCCACTGAACTTAAGAACTACCGCCCCATTTCGCTCCTCCCATTCCCTGCCAAAGTCATTGAGAAAGCAGTCAACAATCAGCTCGCCACATTCCTCGAATCCAACAAATCCCTCGACCCTTCACAGTCCGGCTTCCGAGCCAAACACAGCACCGAGACCGCCCTCATCGCAGCAACAGACGATATTCGAACTCTACTGGACAACGGAGAAACAGCTGCCCTCATCCTACTTGACCTCTCCGCAGCCTTCGACACAGTCTGTCATAGCACCCTTATACAACGCCTCAGCAACGTCGGAATACAAGGAAAAGCAGTGGAGTGGATCATCTCATTCCTCGCCGGAAGAACCCAGAGAGTCCGCCTCCCCCCTTTTAGATCAGAGGCCACCGAAGTCATCTGCGGCTTACCACAAGGATCAACACTCAGTCCCACCCTCTTCAACATATACATGAGTCCCCTCGCATCCATCGCGCGCCAACACAACCTCAACATCATCTCCTACGCAGACGACACCCAGCTAATCCTCTCCCTCACCAAAGACCCAAACACCGCCAAAACCAACCTACACGAAGGGATGAAAGAAGTAGCCGAGTAGATGAAGAACAGCCGTCTAAAACTGAACTCGGACAAAACGGAAGTCCTCATCTTAGGATCATCCCACTCCGTCTGGGACGACTCATGGTGGCCTCCGGCCCTGGGAAACGCACCAATACCAACGGACACGCACGTAACCTGGGCTTCATCCTGGACTCCTCCCTCTCGATGACCAGACAAGTCAACGCCGTCTCATCATCATGCTTCAACATCCTACGTATGCTCAAAAATATCTTCCATTGGATCCCCACCGAAACAAGAAAGACGGTCACCCATGCACTGATCACAAGCCGACTGGACTACGGAAACACCCTTTACGCCGGAACCACAGTCAAACTACAGAAAAAACTCCAACGCATCCAAAACGCCTCAGCTAGACTCATCCTAGACATCCCCCGCCAAGCTCACATTTCCGGTCACCTGAAAGACCTCCACTGGCTCCCCGTCAACAAGAGAATAATGTTCCGACTCCTCACCCACGCACACAAAGCCCTCTACGACCTAGGACCCAAATACCTCAACACGCGCCTGTCCTTTTACACCCCCACCCGCCAACTACGATCGTCCAATCAAGCCCTCGCCGCAATTCCACGCATCCAAAGATCCACCATGGGAGGAAGATCCTTCTCCTACTTAGCAGCCAAGACCTGGAATTCCCTCCTCACCTACCTCCGCCTTACACAGAACCACCTCTCCTTCAGAAAACAACTAAAAACTTGGATATTCGATAAGTAAAGTACCCCCTTCCCTCAAGCGCCTTGAGACCCTCTGGGTGAGTAGTGCGCTATACAAATTTTAAACTTGAACTTGAACCACCAGACACATGTCCCCAATTTGTGAAAGTTATAATGCACTATGTGAAGTGCATTCATTTAATTTGTTATGGGGAGCAATCAGTAGACCTAGTTTGCAGAGCAATTGATAACCATCAATGCTAGTTATTTTTTTAATTCCCTCAAAGTTCATGGTTTTGTTCGTCCGGTTGACTTTTTTTTCTTTTTAAAAAAACATTAAAAAAAACCTTTAAAAAATCAATTAAAAAAAAGTTATTTTCAGAACTAACTACTCTGGTTAAAGAAAGAGCTAAATTTATATGCTAGTGTGTGAAAGTTTACATAAATGTGTACATACTGCATAATTGACTAAAGAATGCATTTGTAGTATATAGCGAATGTATAACTGTAGAACTATAAAGAAGTGCTGTAGCATGATACTGTAAGCTCTTTAGCTACAGCGTGCTGACCTACTTCCGAAGCACAGAGATGCAACATATGTACACAAATATGTTGTAAGTCTGTCCTTCCCTCTGCACTGCTGCTTAAACTGCAGGCATGTGGTTATACAGGCACCCTTTCACCATGGTGCAAGAATATCTGTGTCGTGTGGAGTTTGTTTTTGTCCAGGAAGACACACCTTCCTGTACAAAAACAATCAGTGATGGCATTTTTCTCCTACAATCTATGCTGTGCATTGTAGCATATATTGAAGAAAAAAATGAGCAGAAATAACACTAACTGTGAGTAACTATCTATATAAATAAATGAAGTGCTGTTTGTATAAGTGTTAGGGGTAGTGGTTTAGGGTTTAGGGTAGTGTAGTGGTGTTTGTGTACTGAACGGGTTGTGCTAGGGATAGATTTAGGGTTTAAAGTAGTACATAGGTCTTTGTCTAGAGTAGGGGGCCGTGTTGGTGGTACATTTAGTGTTTAGGGTAGTACACTGCTGTTTGTGTAGTGTAGGGGGTCGTGCTGAAGGTAGTCTTGTAGGGTCTAGGATAGTCCAGTAGTGTTTGTCTACTGTAGTGGGTAGTGTTTTAGGGTTTAGAGTAGTGCAATAGTGTTTATGTACTGTAGAGGTTCATGCTGGGGATAGTGTTTAGGGTTTACGATAGTGTAGTGGTGTTTGTGAAGTGTAGGGGTTGTGCTGGGGGTATCTATTAACATTACACTATCTCCACCCTAAGCACAATTGTCAGTAGTAACCACCAATAAATTCCAGATGCTGTTATCAGCAGAATGCTAGGAAAATGTTTATCAATATTAAATGCTTCTAATCAAGTAAAATTCAAATCACCACATACAGTGTGCCACAAATGGTATTACCACAACAGTAAGTCTCCCCAACTTAGATTTAAAGTGCATAAACATGTTTCATGTGACAGACCCATAGGCCAACGCTGCAGCTTCCACATGCTTCAACACCCTCCACATACTCAGCAAGACCTTCAAATAGACCCACCCCAGAATTAAAGAAGACCATCAACGAAGCGCTCATCACCAGCAGGCTGGACTACGGGAATCAGCATATCTCTACTCCACAAACTTCAGACTGTCCAGAACACCGCAGCCAGACTTATCCTCAGGATCCCACGACAAGACCACATTACTCAGCATAAACGAGAACTGCACTTGCTCCAAGTCGAAAAAACAGTGACCCTCAAGCTGCTCATACACACCTATAAAGCCCTCCACAACACTGGACTCCAATACCTCAATCTCCTTCTACACCCACAAAAGAAACCTCCACTCCGCTGACCAGGCCTTGGACGAAATCCTCTGTTTTCACATAACCAGACAGGAGGCACACCCTTCTCGTACATCATGGCCAAGACCTGAAAAGAACTCCCCCTCAGGATCAGATGAACACCCACACTGAAAGCATTCAGGAAAAGCCATAACACCTGCATTTTCGAATGACCAAAGCTGCACAGATCCCCCCCAAATACTCCCCCTGCGCCTGGAAACCCTTACAGGTGAATTGTAAGCTCTAGACATCCATAATTGATTAATTCATATGCCACCACTTTTTGTGTTTGAGTGTTATGAACAGGCCCTGCCATTGCTTTGGTTGTCTGTAACTCTTAAGGGTAGTGAAATGAGCAGTACTACCTTCTTTAATATACACAGAATCTGTGAGATTGGTTTGGGTTGGCTTCACCTCTGAGAGCTACTTTCAGGGTGCTAGTGAGCTACCAGTAGCTCCCGAGCTACTGGTTGGAGACCCCTGCTATGTATAGTGAGTGGGGAATTGTAGTCTTCAAGCATAAATATAAAGGTGATTACACCACTATATGCATAATACATAGCACTTTGAATCACTGCATTCCCTAAAGCCCGCCTAACTGCATGAGTACATGCTTACTGAGTGAATGATTACATTAATATAAGTAAAGACACTGGGTGAATTCTTAATTGGTTCACTTTTACTTTACTGAATGAATTACTACATGGTACCAAAAGAGTCATTTTCAAATTGCAACAGGAGTCACATTGTGTTAGCTGGAGTAGATAGATACTGACTGGGGAATTGTAGGCCTGAAGCACAAATGTGAAGGTGGTTACACAACTACATGCATAACGCATAGGAGTTTGAAGCACTGCATACCCTAAAGCCTGGCTTACTGCAAGAGTATATATACTTATGTAACTGCAAACACATCAACCAACCAAATCAATCTCTCTCAATTTTGCCAAATGGACACTGATTCATAGTGTAATTCTACACAAATAACAGTATCCCTTGCAGTGTATAAAAAAGATTAAAATATTAGATAAATAAATGTATTAAAACTCGTAGTAATGGAATTAAATAAATTAATACTCGGATATCAATTAGAATACTCAAAGTTTAATAGAGAGTATCTCTTGCACGGGATGTAGGGAAAATAGGGGTTTAGGGTAATGACGAATATTAAAAATAGTTTTACAAAAAAAGGGAAGTTACTAGGAAAATAAGTAAAATAAAAGGGAATGAATGTTAATACTCATATAAAAAAAAGTAACCTATAGAAATGCTTTAATAGGAAAAACGAGTTTAAATAAAGCATTTTAGAAATTATACAAAAGTTATAAAGTATGGAAAGAGGCACGTTTACATAAACACGTGACGCACTAAAACAGTGCAAATGAGAACACCTGTCAACTAAAAAACGTGACTTAAAAGTGGGCGGAGCAATAAATTGATCCCATAGACTGTTAAGTAACCAAAAAGTATATAAACCACACACGTGGGATAATTAGTTTTGTTTCAGAGAATCAATACGGGCAAAGAAACTACGAGCAAGGAAATGATTCGGAACTGCGGAAGCATCTTGACAATATCTTTCATTTCCTCAGAGGGAACATATTGTTAATGTATATTTAAAAATACATAAAACATTATGTCCCCTCCAGAGGAGTTGGATGAATTTTGACAGAGGAAGGAAAGAATATCGAAGAGAGGTAAAATATCCTAATGGGTATATGTTTTATATATTTAAAAAAGAAAGCAAAAATATTTAAATGATTATAGAATGTGGTATGATTACGTTTAAATAGAATATAATAACAAGTTCACTAAAGAACTATTACACGAAATATAGGTTATTTAAGGAATTACTACGTGCAAAGTAATGATTAGGCGCGATGTCATAATCTTCAATTTATCTTTCATTTCCACAGAGGGATCATATTGTTAATGTATATTTTAGTATGCAAGTATTTCTGAATGATTGAAAAATGTACTATAAATAAAGTATCGACAAAACAACGAAATACTTTGGAATAAAAAAGAATACTCTTTATCTTTTAGAGTGAAAATAGGCTAAAAGTATCTATATTGAGTAGTGCTTTTCCCAATTTTTACTCGTGAAGAACAGGAGGATTATCTTCGCAAGCACTTTTTTTTAAAACAAGTAATATAAATGTGCCTTCAAATGTTAATAATTCTTTCCATTTTTAAAAATGATTGTTAAATGTAATAATGACATGAAATGTACATAAAAAAGAAAAATGAAGTAGTGAGGGAGTGTCTGTCGTAGCACTTCTACTCTACTTTATCTGAAAGTAAAAAAAGCCCAAACATTTATAAAAAGATCATGGGGCATCACTTATATCATGTAAACATAAGGAATGAGTGCTTATGATAAAATAAAAAAAATGTGGTCCAACGTGTGATACCAATGAATGTAAAAGAATTTTTGCATTTCACCCATATGATGAATATTAAAGACTCAATAAAAATATTTTGAAAACATGAGCATTTTTCATTCAAGTATGGTAATGATTATCCAGGCTCTCAAGCCTAAACACGTCACAAATCATCTCTCGTCACTTTCTCTTCTTCCACGTTCACTGTGAAAGTGCGTGTCTCCTTCTCCTTTAACTCCTTTCCTTTTCATAGTAATTGTTACTCATACACTATCCTGCAAATACCCCACAGATGCAACCCCCTGGGTTTGCAAAAGTAATTGTTACTCATACTCTATGCAGCACATACCCTACAGATACATCTCCTTGGGGTTGGAATATTTTTTTTTGTGATACACTATCCTGCACATTCCGTACAGATGCACCCCCCTGGTGTTAGAATAGTAATTGTTACCGCTACACTAACCTGCACTTACCCTACTCTACTCTCTATTTCAAAATCCAAATCAGATTCACAACACTGTTGCACCACTTTCGCCTCACTTTTCCCATCTAAAAAGTGATGCAATAGTAACGCAATGAACTTGTAAATCTACCCCTATGCACATTACGAGCAAAACAAGTACACAACTCATTCACTTCTTTATTGATCACAATTAGACAGTGTTGTTTCACGATTCACAATGAACTTCAATAAATACTTAGTGCCTATTTAAATGGAATACGAGATTGCTGACATTACAAAACTTAGTGGCATATTTACAAAGACAGAGTTAAAATTGTTGTCACTTTAACGCCTGCAAAGTACAAAAAACCCAGCAAAAATGGACTTCAAAATCCTTTGTTATCTTACCAGAAGATTTTCTCAACATTGCTGTTTCCTATACAAGACTGAGAGCCACCACCTGAAGCAATAAAATAAATGGTTGTGGGGGGCTCCAACGCCCCCCCTTCAAAATTAAAAGTGTGGGGACCTCAACGGCCCCCTTCAATCTCCGGGAACCACCACCCCTGGGATTTAGTGTATTGTGCGAGGCAGACTGCGTGACCCTATGCCTAGAGCCCTCAAAGGCCCTGGAGACCGCCATGCCCCAGGTCCGGCTCCTGCAGTGTCCTGGGATGCCTACCCCTGGGACACTGCTGTTTGCTATGAGAGGGTGTGAGTCTTGCACCTTCCGCCCTCCCATAGCAAACTATGGGGCTGATTAGGATTGCGGTGAATCCGCATCCTCTGGGCCGGCAGAAGCCACCGCCAGCCCGGAGGATGCGGATTCACTGCTGCGGTGATTGAAAAGACCCCCCGCCAGATTAGGATAGCAGGGGGGTCATCTGCGGACGGGGAGACCATCCGCCGCCTTTCCGCCGCGGTCGCCTTCCGACCGTGGCGGAAAAGCTCTCATATGGTGACGGTGTCTATCAGACACCGCCAGCCATATTAGGATGCATCCGGAAACATGCTTTTCCACGGCGGGTTTTCCGCCGTGGAAAAGCATGTGGTCTTTTGTGTTTGGGGGCCCGTTGCGGGCCCCCAGGGTGATGGGGGGTGGGGAGTGCACATGCTGCCTTTGCATGCACAAAGCGGCAGGCACCGCGCGGTGCCTGCCGCTTTGTGCATGCAAAGGGAAAACATGCATATTTAACATTGCGAAGGGTGCTGCTTCAAACAGCCCCCGCCGCAATGTAAACTATACGGGATGTGACCGCCAGGGTGGCGGTCACATTCTAATTCTGAGGGAGGGAACGCTATTGGCCCTGCGGACGGTCCCTCCACCTCGGGGGTGGCGGACAACGCCATCGTAATAGGCCCCTTAGTTTGCATTTTGAAAGACACAACAGTGAAATCCAAACCAGATAGCTTTTCCACATGCAAGATAGCATCTCCCCATGCGGAAAAGCAATGCCGGCTCCCGAAGAACGCGGTAAGCCGGTGGGACCATGGGGGCATTGTGGCTCCCCCACGGTCCCCAACATTATCAGTGATGTCAGTTGAGATGTCATCAGTGATGTCATCAGTGATGTCACTGACTATGTCATGAATGATGTAATATGTGACATCATCAGCAGTGGATTGCGGGCGCGCGAGTTATAGTGAGTCCAACTAACTATAACGTGGGAATTTCAATGGTTTTGTATGAGTAAAATGTTCAGCTAACTATAACTGGTGTGAAACCTATGGTTTTTTCAGTGAATTTCAAAGGTTTTTTAAATGCTAATTCCTAACTATAACAATTGTGAAACCTATGTTTTTTTTAGTGAATTTCAAAGGTTTTTTAAATGCTAATTTCTAACTATAACGATTGTGAAACCTATGGTTTTTTCAGTGAATTTCAAAGGTTTTTTAAATGCTAATTTCTAACTATAACGTTTGTGAAACCTATGTTTTTTTCAGTGAATTTCATAGTTTTTTTAAAACCTAATTCCTTTGTATATTGACTTTGTAACCTACGATTTTTTTTATTAGGTGTTTTTTATAACTATTAATTATTATTTAATTTTTTTATAAAAAATGTATTTGTTCACTGTCATTTTCTTTTTTTTAATAATTTTTTCCTGGTGCGCTCAGGGTGCGCGCACCGGTAAGCTTACCCGTACCATTTTGTCTTGGAGCGCTCAGGGTGCGCGCACCGGTAAGCTCTCCCGAGAGCGCAGCGAGTGCGCTATTTCTGCGTTCGTAAAAAAAAATATGTATGAAAACTAAATAATAATGCAAGACATTCAGTACCATACTTATAAAAGTAGTATTTTTGATTTTCCGAATTAAAATGATTTTGCATTTCCGTAAAGCTACCAAAACGTCACTAAGGCGCGCTGCGTAAGCGCCCCCGGAAGCGCCTACGTTCGCGCCACGTAAGCGCACCCAGAAGCGCTACAGTGCGCGCAGTGTAAGCGTGTCTTAAAATAACTCTTTTCATAGTTGTTAACAGTTTTTTTTTACAACTATTGAAAACCCCACCCTTTTCCTTCACTACTTCTTTCACTTTGGTGAGAGCAAGACCTCTTTTTTATGTGCTAACAATTTGTGGCTAGAATGGCTGCCAGAGCATCCAGCAGCAGTGAGGAGTCAGATGGTTTTATAGATGAAGAGCCTCTTCAGCCGAAGGTGAAAGAACATTTTATTTGGAAGTTCTTTGACATACCTGAGGGACATAAAAAAGTAAATGCTCCAAAGGCGGAGTGTAAGATCTGCCATACTGTACTTTCCCGAGGAGACCCCAGAAGGAAGTACAGTTTTTGTAATTCAGCTATGATTCGGCACGTCCAGCGGAGGCACCCCCAGAACTATGCCCGGGAGAGTGTCAGGGCTCTGGCACGAGAGGCTCCAAGGGATGGTGCTTCTACTTCAACAGGAGGAGCAACTGTATCGGTGAGGGGGCGACCAGAACAGCTGATCTCAAATATTCAGCCTGTTTTTAATGAGGCCACAATCAAATGCAAACATTATGATGTACTACTTTGTTACGGGGAACAAAGTATTATGAACATTGTTCGAGTAATAGAGAACGACCGCTGCCGTCCCCAGCCCTAATTTTGATTTTTTTTTTTGCTCCTGTTGAGTAGTTTCCCATTCCCTGTTTTTTTTTGTTTAGAAAAAAACGAAAAAAGAAAAAAAAAAGTTATTTTTAGAACTACCTCCAATTCTCAAAAAAGAGCTGTATTCTTAAAAAAATGAAAAAAGAGTAACTGAAGTGGAGTGCAGTGAGAGAGGAGAGGAAAATGAGTGAGAAAGCAAAGAAAGGGACGAGAGGGGAAGGGAAGTGAAGTAGGGGGACTGAAAGAAGGTGAGTGTGGGGAAGGAGAGTGAGGAGAAGGAGAGTGAACATGGGGAATGAGGATAAGTGAAGAAAATGTAGTAAAGGAACGGGGGTGTGGAAGGGTAAGAAAAGAGCAGTGATGTTTAGGAAAGAGTGGAGATACAGACTGGATAAAGACAAGTGAGTGTGAGACAAGGTGAGTAAGGGAGTGAAGAGACAGAGAAAGTGAAAGAAAAAGTGAGAGTAGAAGACTGAGGGTCTCATTTATGAGGCCATGCGTCACTTTTACGCCGCCGGTGCGTCACTTTTTGTGACACACCAGTGGTGTAAAAAATGCACCTTGTTGAGTCATATTTACAAAGTGACGCATCTAGGTAGATGCGTCACTTTGTAAACCCCTGCGCCACATTATACCTGCGCCATGTATAATGTATGCAAAGGGGGCGTATTGACGCAAGGAAGGGTCGTAGAAGTGACGCAGTGAAATCTATGACATTTCACTGCTTCACTTTTAGGACACCGTTGCGTCAAAATCTTGCACCTGCCTCACAGCAGGCGTAAGACTGACGCAGGCCCTTTCACATGGGGCTTGCCCCATGTGAAAGGATGCATTGCTGGAGTTGCGTCACTTTTGTGACACACTCCAGCAATGCGTCACTTTTGCACTTACAGATACGTCAGAAATACTGATGTATCTGTAACTCCTTGCAACATGATGCGTCATACATTAAATATGATGCATCAGGAATGTCGCAAGGAGAGCGCACTGAGAAGTGACGCATCGCTGCTTTCACGCAGCGATGCGTCATTTCTCATAAATGAGGCCCTGAGTGAGAGAGGAAAGAAACATAAGTGAGGGAGTGTGGCTGTGTTATAGGGAGAGAGCGTGATAGAAGAGGAGAATGAGGCTAACAGAGAGAGAAAGAGGGAAGGGGAGTGTAGAAGTAAGAGGACAGAGGGAGTAAGAAAAGGAATTAGTGAAGTGGAGTAAGGAAAGTAAGGGAAGGGAAAACAGTGAAGGAGTGAAGGAAGGGAAGAGAGAGGAAAGAAAATAAAGCAGAAGGTCCGAAAGAAGGTGAGTGTGGGAGTATGGCTGAGTTATAGAAAGTGAGTGTGATAGAAGAGGAGTGAGAGACTAAGAGGACGGAGAGAATGGGGTAACAGAGAGACAGTGAGAGAAGGGGAGTGAGTAAGTTAGAGGACTGAGGGATTGAGAGAAGGAGTTACTGAAATGGAGTAAGGGGAGTAAGGGAAGGGAAAAGAGTGAAGGAGTGAAGGATGGGAAGAGAGAGGAAGGAAAGTAAAGGAAAAGGTCTGAAAGAAGGTGAGTGTAGGAGTATGGCTGAGTTATAGGGAGAGAGCGTGGTAGAAAAGGAGTGAGAGACTAAGGGGACGGAGAGAATGAGGCTAACAGAGAGAGAATGAGGGAAGGGGAGTGTAGAAGTAACAGGACAGAAGGATTAAGAGAAGGAGTTAATGAAGTGGAGTAACAAACTGAACATTTTAATTGGTTGTACTTTTGAACACTTTGAAAGTCACATAACATTCACCCATCCCCCAGTGCTCATTCCCCTGTTACCATGGTAACTCCCTCCTCACCCAGCACACAGTTCAGAAGTTCATCATACTATGTTGCAAAAAAAAAGCAGCAAGGGTGTTTGACCACTCAATGTACCAGCTAATCATGTGCAATGTTTCTTGAAATGACTTTTCCTCAACCATTGAAATGACTTATTTCAAAAAACAAAAGCATGCACCCTAGTTTTCAGTGGAGAATGTTAAGAAAGCACCAATCATTTTTTGTTTTTCAAGTGCACTGAATCTCAACCACTTTTTTACATAACTCCTACTTTCAAACTGCCATTTCATTTCCACAACTCATCTGAATACAAGCACACCTACCTTCAAGATGCCAAAAGTCTGGTTTGGGGGTCATGGCTTTGTGCAGTGGAGTCAAAAATACGCAGCTAACAGAGGTATTTACAACCTTGATTTACCAAATGTGGACATTGTATGGATTGAACAGAGAGGATTGAGAAGTCACCAATTGATACCATTGGTAAAATCCTTTATGCATCTACCACACCCTGACCTCATAATTGTGCACTGTGGTGGCAATGACCTGGGCACTTTGACTGGGGTAGGTCTGGAAATGCTTTTAAAGGACATCTTTGGGCAATTGATGTCACTTTTTCCAAAAACAGCCTTGGTATTTTCTAATATATGCCAAAGGCAAAAATGGG
The DNA here is from genome assembly GCF_964261635.1 of Lissotriton helveticus. NCBI lineage: Eukaryota > Metazoa > Chordata > Amphibia > Caudata > Salamandridae > Lissotriton > Lissotriton helveticus. Next base: position 1,108,528,377 of record NC_136068.1, read on the forward strand.
TCCAACCAATTTTGTCCACAGATTGAGAAAGCAAGGAAACATGTGAATAAATCTGTTTCTGCTTTCCTCAGAGACTATGGTATGGGTTCCATTTACCACAACAACTTGCGTTACAACATGCAAGACATCTATAGGAGAGATGGTGTGCATTTTACAGAGGGGAATAGAGTTTTCCTCTTGAATATAAGACTCTGCTTTGGTACCTACTTGTAGGTACAAAAAACACCCACATAACACAACAGCTCTTTTCAGAGCTACCCTACCTCTAAGCACTCTAAATTATTTTTTTACTATAATTTTTTATATTGTTTTCCCTGTGGTGCGCTCAGGGTGCGCGTACCGGAGCGTGCACCTGGGAACGCACCTACCCCGCGAAAATAAATAAAAAATAAAAAGTTTTTTTGCCCTTCAGGGTCCTTCTAGGCCCCCCTCAGAAAACCTAGGGGGTCAGGATGTGTCTACTCTGCCCCCTTTTAATTATATCCCCCTTTCTTTTACACCTCTTGTCTCTCGATTCTACCGAGACACAAGATGGCGGACTCTCCGGACTGTTTAGAATGTTGACAGACACCCGACAGCCAATCAGCTTTCCGCTCGCGCACTCCCGTAGCGCGCCGGGTGCGCTCCCCGGTACGCACACCTGTGAGCGCTTGGAGAGCGCTTATAGATATATATGTGTTTTTGAAGTTAATTTAAAAAAAAAACACTGGAGCAATTTTCACCAAATATAGCAAAGGCACATCTGCGTACCAGTCCCTACAATTTTGCCAAGTTTGGCGTAATTCCGTTCAGCGGTTCGGGCTGTAGACTTGTCAGACTGTCCTATGGAAATTAACATTTTTCTCAGCCCCCACTTCACGAATCCCCCCGAAACTTCCAGGGAAGGAGCGCGGAGCGGAGCTGGCCCAAATTTTGGAAAATTATACACAAATTCCTCAACCGGCGCCAGAGTTATTCCCAATAGAATGTTGCGGTTTTCCAATGGTAGCCAATCCTAACTATAACTACCTACTGGCAATCGCCAGTAGGTAATATATATATATATAAATATATTCGCCAATCACAAAAGCAATAAGAAATTGCTGGCGCACTCCCCTCCAGAAAGCAATGTTACCACTCCATTATCAGATGCAAAGAAACAGGTTTATTTTTCCATCATCATTCGCATGGTGTACTGAGCTGGATGAAAAACCCAACGCGTTTCGACGACAGACTCGTCTTGATCACGGGTACCACCCATGTCTAAGGTTGTGCTTTAAATAAAGTATGTACAAGTGCAAAAACACACACAAAATGAAAACCAAAACATAGGTGTAGGACTTCACAGTGAACGCTTATTGCAAACGGCGGCCATCTTAAAGGGGGGGTTTCATGAAAAACAGATACCAAAATTACTATATCTCCTCAACAGCTGAAATAGTACATTCGCCAAGTGACATAAACCACCAAAAGAAACACAAAGCATAGTGAATCATATTGTGTTGATACCCAATAATAAAGTATAAATGACTCCACTGGATAATATTATAACAATCAATTTGAGTACCATAAATGAATGCCAAGCGGCATAGACAGCTGTTACTCCACATGGGCAAAAAAACAAAATAATGCGCAGGAGTAATATATTACTCATTACATCGCATACATGCGCAAAAATAATACATTGCTTAATATATTAATATATTCATACGTAAGGCTAGTCACATAGTAAATTTATCCCAGTGGGTAAATAAGAATTTAAAAATAAAAAATAAATTGAAAATGTTGTACACCCCCAGTGGGTAATGTGTCAAAACAACTTAAATTGTCCGACCAGCTCAAATATACTACGCCAGTTACCTGTAAAATATTATTGAAATTTTGCATTATTTTTCAAAAATAATAAGGCATATACAAATCCCAAGTGGGAAAATAACCTATTTTGCCCGATTCTATCATATTGCCTCCAACTTCATGGATATACCAAAGTTCATTACAAATTGGGTCTCAACTGTTGGTAGATCTCCACAGTATTCTATCACGATTACTTTGGTACCTAGACAAAACAAGAGAAAACCACCTCAGTAACGTTTATGCAGTAAAAGGAGTCGTCCTCCACTAAGGCCTAAGTTTGCAGCAGCTAACAGTAAATAATAAACAAACAGTGAAAAATTGTTTCAGGTTACGTGAAGATTAAAAGCAATGTTGGAGTTACATAGCAGGAGATAAAAAACAGATAGCAGATTACTCAAGGAATGGTTAGGAGAACAGAAACATCACTTCAATTATTCACCCAAAAACCAGGACAGTTCTTCCTCAGAATTCAGCCCTACTGGGATCTTAGTGTCTAAATCAATGATGTACTGACTCTCCAGTTGTCGAAGTTTCCGTATTCTGTCCCCTCCTCTCTTTAATGGGGGAATCCGATCGATAACGAAAAACTTTAACAAATTACGATTACTCTTGTGCAGTTCATCAAAGTGTCTAGCAATGGGTGACGTTTGATCCTTGTTTTGAATTGCCCTCATGTGCTCTAAAATACGTTTCTTGGCGGGGAACATAGTGCTTCCCACGTATTTTTTCGCACATGGGCAAGTCAGAACATAAACACAAAAGTCTGACAGGCATGACAGATGTTTTCTGATACTTCTCTCCTTGTTTTCTACTGGAAAGTAAACCTTTTTAACATTGGTACTGAACTTGCAGGCCTTACAGGCCATGCAGGTAAAAAAACCTTCAATACCAGGTTTTTTGGTTTGCCGAGCACTAACATCATTCTTACTCAGTTTATCCTTCAAGGAACCAGCCTTGCGATAAGATATGTCAGGATTATTACTCAAGGCATCATCTAAAGTAGGTTCTGTGCCTAATATTTTCCAATGTTTTCTAAGACTTTTTTGTACTTGCCAGGATTTAGAATGGTAGGTGGCTACAAATCTGATCTTGTTGTCATTCTTGTCCAATGGTTTTACTTTGGGAGTTAGTAGGTCTGCCTGACTGAGGGAACCGGCTTTCTTAAATGCTGCCTGGATAATGTTGATATCATAGCCCCTCTCGATGAAACGTTCAGTCATACAACTACCTTCCGTTAGAAAGTCTTGTTCAGAGCTGCAATTCCTCCGGGCCCGGAGGAATTCGCCAAATGGTATACTCCGAATCAAAGATTTTGGGTGGCCACTATCTGCGTGTAACAGGGTGTTACCAGCAGTTTCCTTTCTGAAAAGTTTGGTGACACGTTTCTTATTTACCACATGGACAGTTAGATCTAAAAACTCCATCGTGTTGTCACTAATTTTACCTTCCACACTGAGATTCAGAGAATTTTGATTCAATCTCTGAATGAACTGTTCTGCCACTATACAAGGACCATCCCAGATGATAAACAGGTCATCAATGTATCGCAGCCAAAGAATCACATGGCTGCGATACAGATCCTGGGTACGTGCAACTTGTTGCTCTCAGCCGGCCATAAAGAGATTGGCAAAGCTGGGAGCAAAACAAGTTTCCATGGCGGTCCCCTGTCGTTGCCTGAAGTAGCTGTCATTGAAAATAAAAAAATTATTTTCCAGACAGAACATCATCATTTGAAGCAACATTTCAGTATGGTCCAAGAATGAGATAGAACGGCCTTTCAAGAATTGATGACATGCTTGAATACCATCTGCATGTCGGATTGATGTATATAAGCTACATACATCTAATGAGATCAGCAGATACCCTTCTTTCCAGTCTACATCCTTGATCTTAGTGATAAAATCTCTACTGTCTCTTAAGTAGGACGGAAGTTTCTCCACAAAGGGACCAAGGAAATGGTCTATATATTTGGATGTATTTTCCAATAATTATCCCATGGAGGAAACAATGGGTCTCCCTGGGGGTTCTATTGCATTTTTGTTATATATATATATATCTATAACCTACTGGCGAAAGCCAGTAGGTATATATAGTTAGGACCTAGCTACCATAGGAAATCTGCAACATTCTATTGGGAATAACTTTGGCGCCGGTGGAGGAATTTGCGTGTAATTTTCCAAAATTTAGGCCAGCTCTGCTCCGCTTCTTCCCTGGAAGTTTCGGGGGGATTCGTCATGCGGGGGGCGAGAAAAAAGGGGGGTCCAAAACATGTTTTCCCAATGTTAATTTCCATAGGACGAATAGACAAGGCTACAGCCCGAACCGCTGAATGGAATTACACCAAACTTTGCAAAATTGTAGGGACTGGTAGGCAGAAGTGCCTTTACTATATTTGGTGAAAATTGCTCCAGTGGTTTGTACGAAAATTACCTTAAAAAAATATATATATCTGGGCGGAGCCTAACCATACATCTCATCGTGAGATCTGATTGGCTGTCAGCACTTCATCCAAGAAGTGTTGGCAGCCATCTTGGGACCAATATACATGATAGCCCCTCATTAAAAAGCATTGCAGTTAATAGAAGGTTTTAGGACTTTAGTTACATTATAAATCATTTGATGATGGTACCGTACTCATTTTAGGAATTGTGGTGTGTTCTAAGGTGATTTTACCATGTGAAAAAGCCTTCTGCTGGGATATCATGAATCATGTTTGAAAGAAAACTATTATCTCATGCTTTTCCCACAGTGGTGTGGAAGTGGATCTATAAGCTAAACTGAAAGCATATTTTCTGTAAATTCACATTATCTTTCTCAGTCATGTGAGAATGAAGTCTGATATTCTCAGTAAAACATGTACATCCAACAAGGACAGAGACTGTCAGTTGATTCCTTTGTGTTCTACTGCAGCTTCCCAGAGTGTTCTAAAGAACAACTACAGTGCTAACAGTCCTACTTATTACAAAGGTATGGCACACCTGAAGCCATCTTGATTGGAATAAAGTGGTAACTCTTAAAACATTTAATTTAAAAAGGAACAAAATGAGGGGGTATATTTTGCCATAGAAAGTATGTTTACTGCTGCAGAAAGAAAAATTAGGGCACATTTTGAGTGACTTCTCAAATCCTCATGTATTTCATTAAACAATTCTGAAATGCAGTCTCCTAAGATGGCCACCAGAGACAAAAGAGCCCAAATGTAGCCCAAATATCTCCCAGATGTAGCCAAAGTATAGCCCAATGACAGAATGTCCCAGAGTGTTCTAAAGAACAACTAGAGCGCTAACAGTCTTACTTATGACAAAAGTATGGCACACCAGAAGCCATCTTGATTGGAATGAAGTGGTAAGTCTGAAAGCATTTTATTTAAAAAGGAACAAAATGAGGGGGTTCATTTTGCCATAGAAAGTATGATTAGTGCTTCAGAAAGAAAAATGAGGGCACATTTTGAATGACTTCTCAAATCCTCTTCTATTTCATTAATACATTCTAACATGCAGTCTCCCAAGATGGCCACCAGAGACAAAAGAGCCCAAATGTAGCCCAAATAGCACCCAGATGTTGCCCAAGTATAGCCCAATGACAGAATGTCCCAGAGTGTTCTAAAGAACAACTAGAGCGCTAACAGTCTTACTTATGACAAAAGTATGGCACACCAGAAGCTATCTTGATTGCAATGAAGTGGTAAGTCTGAAAACATTTAATTTAAAAAGGAACAAAATGAGGGGGTTCATTTTGCCATAGAAAGTATGATTAGTGCTTCAGAAAGAAAAATTAGGGCACATTTTGAGTGACTTCTCAAGTCCTCTTCTATTTCATTAAAACAATTCGGACATTCAGACTGAAACATACACTTTGAATACCAGCAGCAGACTTCCCTGGTGAGCAGTAGCTTTACTACAGTGATATAATGAGCAACTAGAGTGCTAACATTCAGAATTCATGGCAAATGTGTGACACATCTGAATGCCTTCTTGATGGAACCAAAGTAAAGAAGCATTGAAAATGCAATAGATCTCGTCCTCGTTTAAGTTAAAGCCATTCTGTTTGTAATGAGGTGGCTTTTTAGCTTTGCTTTTATTAGTGTTTTTCAAACTTTCATGTAAATAACATGCATATGTATACATATATGTATATGTATGCATGCATTTATATGTGTATTTATATAGATATGCAGATTATATATGTTTATATATGTATGCATATATATATTACCTACTGGCGGTCGCCAGTAGGTATATATAGTTAGGATTTTTTCTCTATGGGTTTTTTGAAAATTCTATGTCTAATAACTTTGGCGTTTGTGGACGGAATCGGCTGAAATTTTCAGGAAAATGGCACATTTTGTTTCTGAGCAGCCCTTGAAAATTTGGGGGGGGTTCGTCCAGTGGGGGCCGAGAAAAAAGGGGGGTCCCAAAACGTGTTTTTAACATTGAGTTTTCCATAGGGCGGTTGGCCTCACTTTTAACCCGAACGGCTGAATGGATTTGCACGAAACTTGGCAAAATTGTAGGGACTGGTAGCCCGATGTGCCTTTTGTAGGTCTCAATATATGTGCTCCAGTGGATTTTGAGAAATTAACGTTTAAAAAAAGATATATATCTGTAACAGCGGACCGGTTAGCGCTCTGGTTCGCGGACTTTTCGCGCAACGGAGCTTTGTGAAGCGAAGCTGATTGGTTCTCCGGCGTCTGTCAACATTCCAAACAGTCCGTAGCGGCCGCCATCTTGTCTCTCGGTAGGATCGAGAGACAAGAGGAGGTCAAAACAAAGGGGGAAATAACTATAAGGGGGCATAGTAGATCCTCGCTGACCCCCTAGGTTTGATGTGGAGGTTTTAAAAGGGCCCCGCGGGGCAAAAAAAAAACAAAATAATAATAATCGAACGGCTGAATGGATTTGCACGAAACTTGGCAAAATATTAGGGACTGGTAGCCCGATGTGCCTTTGCTAGGTCTCAATATATGTGCTCCAGTGGATTTTGAGAAATTAACGTTGAAAAAAAGATATATATCTGTAACAGCGCTCCGCTTCGCGTACTTTTCGCGTTACGGAGCTTTGCGAAGCTGATTGGTTCTCCGGCGTCTGTCAACATTCCAAACAGTCCGTAGCGGCCGCCATCTTGTCCCTCGGTAGGATTGAGAGACAAGAGGAGGCCAAAGCGAAGGGGGAAATGACCATAAGGGGGCATAGTAGATCCTTCCTGACCTCTTAGGTTTGATGTACCATTTTGCCAAGTTTGGTGTAATTCCGTTCAGCCATTCAGGCTGTAGACGTATGTAAATGTCCTATGGAAAATTGCATGGGGAAAACACATTTGAAAGTGTTGAAATTTAGAACCAATTAAAATGTTACTTTGGTTTTGTATTTGTGTGTGATGAAAGTTAATTGGTTATGTATATATGTCAAATGAGAGGAAACCACAGCCATTTTGTGATACTACTGTCTGAGGTACATTTGTGAGGAATTTTTGGTGGTGAATTTCTGGTGTTTGATTTACACAGTACTAACACTTCTGCTACTTTTAAAAAGGTGAGTTGTTAATTTGTATGGGGAACTATGTTGTACACTTGAAGATAATTTGAAAAATGTTTTCTGTTATTTATTTGCAGTCCTTCTGTTATACTAAATACTTGATAAAGTTAGTTTTATATTATGTATTACTAAAGACGATAAATGAAAGTGATTATTTTTTTCTGCAATTTACAGCAAGCAATTTCAAAATAAAATGGCTCACAATGAAGAGACCGTGGCAATTTCTTTTGAATTGTCCAACACATTGATTGAAATTGAGAGCACCAATAATGAAATATTGTCACAAGGAGGACATGACTTGTATGATTCCATTAGATTGATTGAAATGGACAGCACCAAGAATGAAATATTGTCACAAGGAGATGACTTGAATGATTCCACTACATTGATTGAAATTGAGAGCACCAATAATGAAATATTGTCACAAGGAGGAGATGGCTTGTATGATTCCATTAGATTGATTGAAATGGACAGCACCAATAATGAAATATTGTCACAAGGAGGAGATGACTTGAATGATTCCACTACATTGATTGAAATTGAGAGCACCAATAATGAAATATTGTCACGAGGAGATGACTTGAATGATTCCACTACATTGATTGAAATTGACAGCACCAATAATGAAATATTGTCAGAAGGAGGAGATGACTTGAATGATTTTTTTGATCAATCTCTTGATGGCGAATTTATCGAGTGTTTGGAGACCATAGAGTTACAAGAATCATCATTGGAGACTTTTAATGAGGACATTGCTGATGAGGACATGTTACTAGTTCTTTCAAATTTAGAAAATTCTGAAGAATAAATTTATATTTAGAAATCAAAAATTGTTTGAGACATTATTCATTTTTATTTTTAATTTATGAGGTTGTAGCGAAGTGATTGTAGTATAAAATGAGACTTATAGTATAGAGTGCAACATTTTTATGTTACATGGTAAGTTTACTCATATTTACTTCCCTTCTGCCACTATATTATCTCCAATGTGTATTTGACATGTCTTCTTCAGCTCCGGCCTCCTTTCTCTCACTGTGTGTCTCCGATGCATCTTATCGCTGCTATTTTGTGTAATTACAGAAGAGAGTAAAATAAAATAGTTCGGAACGTGAAAAGGGGGCAAAGTAGAGTACTCCTCACCCCCTAGGCCTTTTTAGGCGGTCCCAAAAGGATCAGTTTCTGCTTTCCTGAGAGATTATGGTATGAGTTCCATATACCACAATAACTTGCATTACAACATGCAAGATATCTATCTCCTATTACCAACTTTTGGAGATATTCGCGCTAAGCGCGAATATCTCCAAAAAGTAACACCTGCCCTGAGCAGTTCTTAGCCATGTTATCCAATGGGAGGTGGATAACATGGCTAAGAGTATTAGCTCGGTAATGCATGAATATCGCTGAGTTTTTAGCGATATTCATGCATTGCGGCCGTTTATTATCGCATTTGCGATAAACCTTGATAATAGTAAGGTTTATCTTCGATAATTTCTGACGATGCTTAGTGGTAAAAAATTGGTTGGTAAGCATCGTTAGCGATAAATATCGCTTAACTTTGGTAATATGCCCCAACGTCTGTTAACGTTCGATTCGAAGGAAATGAGGAAGTGTTGAAAAACATTGTCTGCGCCATCTTGCCTTTTTTGAAATGCCACACTTTTGTCGTGCACGGCAGCCATTTTAGATGTCTTGACCAGACCCACTCTCTGCACGCTGTCGATTCGTAGCATGGCTCCTCACCCTCGTAAGCATCTCCCCCAGGCACTGGTCACCACCGCTCTCTGTCTTATGCATGGGCAATAAACCTTCCCCCATCTGCGCTGCTCTTCCCTGAGAATCACACTCTGTGCCCGCCCGACACCTCCCTTTCGCCCTATTCACTACCGCACCCTCTGACACTCCTCTTCCTCTGTGTCCGATTGTCCAGGCTATCAGCTAGCCCTGCAGATGTAGTTTATGGCTCCAGCTGTAAAGATTCACCCCTCTTCAAAGGAGTTATAGTAGATCAAGGCCCACACCCGATGAGATCCGTCACACCACACGTGTTCCTACTATCTGAAAACCATCCTGTATTGTGATTGGTGAGGGGACCGAGCCTGAAGCGGAAGATTCTAGGAATGACTCTTTGTACATCAAAGTTTTTACAATTATGTGTCACATTAAAAATATATAGCACTCCAACAAAGTAGTAGGAATATAAAACTTTAATAACATATAAATATATACAACAAAACAAAAACAGTAAAAACATTTAAACAACGAAGAGACCGTGGCAATTTCTTTTGAATTCCTGATGAAGACATGTTACTAGTTCTTTCAAATTATGAAAATTCAGAAGATGTTGCCTGGGGGTGGGTCGTCAGTAGCAGTCTGTTGTGCGAATAGTTCCAAGGCAGCAGAACGCGCTGAAATCTAGATGGCACGAAAGTGATGTCTAGTAAGTTGCCGCCCAGCAAATAACGGCGTGGGGCGCCGCGGGGGTGAGTGAGTCCAGTAGGCACCACAGCTATTCTTACCGGCATTGCAGAATTACTGCTGGGGACAATGCCTGTGCTGTAGCAGGGTCACAGCAGAAACAAAAAGGATTCTGTTGAAGATGTTGTTGGTTTTCAATTTGAAAACAGTTCTGGTGTCAACTGCTATGCTAATGTAGTGGTTAATGTTTTGTTTTCTCTAGAAAATGTAAAAGAGGGGGAGGCAGTCCAAAGTTCCGTTAAAAGGGCAAAGGAAAGGATCGGTGGTTTGAACTATCAGTCAAAAAGGGGAGGGGGTGCAATAATTTTTCCTACCGGGTCACACTGTGCTTTCACCGGAAGTGAGGTCTGCAGGATTGTAGTAATTCAAAGTGAGGCTGGCGCCAGCATGGGAGCGCCGACGTCCCGCGGATACAGTTTCGTCACTCCACGGGCGATCATGGCAGTCATTCCCCATCGGGGGTCGGAGACTCCCGCGGCTCCTCTAGAATCTTCAAGGTCGTGGAGGACTACGGTGGTGGAGTCAACCAGTGACCGGGCCATTTCTTTATGTTGGGCCCGCTCTTGCCAGGTCGACCGCCATTTTGAGAGTTCGGCAGCTACCGGCGATCGCGGGGTCACATGAGCGGACGGGCTCCACCCTGCCGGGCGAGACGTTGCAGCATGGCCACAGTGGAAGAACCGTTATCTAGGTCGTTCCGAAACTGTGCAGCACTGTAGTTGTTAGGATGCCACCGCCTGGAGCGCTGAGGGTGCAGCTGGGAAGCCTCCACCTGGGGAGGCGGGAGAGGCCTGTTCGCACCGTCTCTCCCTCCCAGTGCACCCCACGGCGTCTCGCTTGAGATTTGTTATGGCCGGACCAGGCGATGAGGACGAGGGGGGGGTCGGAGGCATGTGCAAGACATCCCCCTCCAGTGTTGTCGCAGCCATTATAAAAGAAAGAAGTGTCCCGTCCGTCTTCGGGCCGGGCTTCCGGTGGATGTCGGCCGGACGCCCCTGGCTCTGGCCCCATGAACGGGTTTCTTGGTTTATCGGCTGCAGCCGGATCCCGTCGGCCTCGGCCCCCCGACCGTTGGTGGTCGGACCGGAAGAGCATGTGGCGGGACTACCTGCAACTCTCAAGGGCCACCGCGGCCGGACTGGGAGAGAGAGGGGAGGGTCGAGGAGACATTCCCCCCCCCTGCAACTGTTCAGCGTTGTAAAGGCAATCCCCTGGCCGGGTCCCGCTGGTCTCGGCCTCTCCTCCGGCTACACCCTACGTTAGGATCTCCTGGCCGAGGCGTGGCAGCAGGACCTGCCTTATATGGGCTGCTCCCGGCTGGGCGTAGCCGGAACCCTGCCCCACCTTGGAAGTTTCCAGAGTGGGGGTGGATGTTCTACTGACTTGCATTTTCCCTAGTCTATCGATTTTTTTGGCGTGGCAGGCGGTGGGACAGCGAGGGGTGATTTGGTTTCTCTTACTGTTTTTCTGGTCTCTCACCACTGGCATATTTTAACGTTTTCTTGTTTCTAGGACATTAATAGGTTTTATCATTACGTTATGTTATCGTTTCTTTGTTCGTTGTTTAATAAAAGTTAATGTTCATCAGTGGCCTACTGATTTTCGTTTTCCTATTTTTTTCTTTCCAGGTTGTTTCATGGTAAAGTTTCTGTTAACAGGATACAGTGATCACTTCGTTATTATTGCATATGTCCTTTTCACTAGGGGTGCTCTCTGGTCGGGCCAGATGACGTATCTCTAGTAAATGGTCCGGGTGAAAAAGGTGCATCAATCAGTGGGGAGTAGATAGGCATGACAGATTACAACGGGGGAGAAAGGTCCGCATTACATACCCTTTCACTACTTGCAAAGATTTTCCTACGTTTATTTGCAAACAGGGAATACCTCCAAAAAGAACTAATTCCCAAACAGTCAATGTTCGGACAATCAATCAATCAATGAGGAATGAAATAGGTACGACGTGTTAAAGGCTTGCGTTACCTACCCTTCACTATCTGCAAAGGGAGATAGAATATTCCTATTCTTCCTCGTTTGCAGGTAGAGAAGATCGTTAAGAGAATTAACTTCGAACAATTCAATGCTCGATTGAAACAATCAACAAGGGGTACTGTGAACACAAATGAACGCCGCTTATATACATACGCATTGCTATTTTCAACAGGTTGTTCCTAATGTTTCTATTTTAGCGAGGTCAAAAGAGATCCCATTAGTGGCCTACTGATTTTGCTCGATTCCTTTTGTTTTTTTACACGATTTTTCGCTATCTGCAAAGAGTAAACAGAGTATTGCGACTCTGTGCTTGTTTGTAAATAGAGAATGAACCAAAGAGAACAATCAATCAAATGGAGAGAGAAGCAGGCACGACGGATTACAAAGGGGGAAAGGGCTGCGTTAACTACCCTCACTATCTGCAAAGAGAGAGTACTCCTAATAGAAATGAGGGGTGGGGGGCAGCAATCAAAGCAGATCAGTGTGCATAAACACGAAAAAAAAAATTCTTACCACGTACTTGACATTCGACAGCTTATGATATTTGCTATTAAAAAACCATTGAAATTCACTGAAAAAACCATAGGTTATAGACCATATATAGTTAGGAATTAGCATTTACAAAACCTTGAAAATTCACTGAAAAAACCATAGGTTATAGACCATATATAGTTAGGAATTAGCATTTAAAAAACCTTATTTTACTCACACAAAACCATTGAAATTCCATATATAGTTAGTTGCACTAACTATATATTGCGCACCCGCAATCCACTGCTGATGATGTCACATATTACATCATTCATGACATGGTCAGTGACATCACTGATGACATCACTGATGACATCTCAAATGACATCACTGATGACATCACTGATGACATCTCATTTGACATCAATGACCACATCACTGATGATATCATTCATGTGACAATACAATGCATCTCCTCACATTTTAATATAACCTCTGTTTCACCCAGTGTTAAAAACAGAGTATAATTTTTGAAACCATTGACACACCAATACTAGTTACTACATACGTACTCACTGATTCCTACGTCTACACACACATTCACTCATTCACCCATACAATCATTCATACATACAATCACTCATGTTTACAACACAATCATATGCACTCATACACCTATACAGACACTCACACTCTGCCACTCATCCATGGAGTTACTCACACACCTAGTCAGTCCTGTAAAGAATCAATCACACTTCCATTTTCTACTCTATACAGTTAAACATAGAGCACCTTACGTTTTCAACCATATACTAACACATACTTACTCTCTTATACAATCATTGATACAAGTACACATTGATCTGTACAGAGTCACACACCTCCCAGACAGCCACACACACACTCAGTCTCCCATGCAAATACTTGGGCAATCAATCAATAACCCATATAGTTACTCATATAGCTACTGATCAACACATGCAGCAGTTTACAGAACAACAGACATAATGATGCACAAATTAAGACAGTTTAGTCACTAACCCATGCACTCAGTGAGACACATTTAATCACTCACTCATACATTCAGTCATGCACCTACTAAATCCTTCGTCCAGACACTTATACATCCACTCATTCTTCAATATGTAAGACATATTTTAACTTTACAGAAACATAGTCACTGGATGTTGTCATCAGTGATGTCATCAGTGATGTCATTTGAGATGTCATCAGTGATGTCATCAGTGATGTCACTGACCATGTCATGAATGATGTAATATGTGACATCATCAGCAGTGGATTGCGGGTGCGCAATATATAGTTAGTGCAACTAACTATATATGGAATTTCAATGGTTTTGTGTGAGTAAAATAAGGTTTTTTAAATGCTAATTCCTAACTATATATGGTCTATAACCTATGGTTTTTTCAGTGAATTTTCAAGGTTTTGTAAATGCTAATTCCTAACTATATATGGTCTATAACCTATGGTTTTTTCAGTGAATATATATATATATATATATATATATATATATATACACATACATATATATAAATGCATATATATGCATATATATATATATGTGTATATGTGTGTGTGTAGATAGACCGAGGCACAAGAAAGCAGAAAAACAAACATGAAGAACACAAAAAGGGGGCAGGGTAGATACACCCTGACCCCCTAGGCCTGCCCAGGTTGTCCCACAAGGACAAAAAAGGCCAGTTTTTAAAAATAAACCTGGTCTGCTTTTTTTTTTTTAAATTACCCCCCCCCGGGGGGACCAAATCCCCCCCACACTGCCCCGGGGACCGCCGCCCTCGGGGCGAAGCAACGCAGCCACTTGGCGCATAATGGAGGCTCCTGGTGGGCTACTTGGCCCCCAGGGACCCCTAGTATGCAAGGGGAATTAGTTCCTATTCTGCAAACACACCAGGGGTTGCGCTGCAGAGAGGTGTAATGAAGGGTGTGGTCTCATTACACCTCTCTGCAATGCAGCCCCCTGGCACATACTGCAGGTTCCAGGTGGGCTAGTTGGCCCCCAGGAACCCGCAGTATGCAAGGGGAATTAGTTCCCCCTCTGCAAACACGCCCAGGGGCTGCGTTGCAGAGAGGTGTAAAAAAGGGTGTGGCCTCATTGCACCTCTCTGTAATGCAGCTCCCTCGCTTATACTGGAGGCTCCTGGTGGGCTAGTTGCCCCCCAGCGACCCCCAGTATGCAAGGGGAATTAGATCCTCCTCTGCAAACGCACCAGGGGATGCGCTGCAGAACGTGGTAAAAAGGGGACATGCCCTCTGAACACCTGCCTGCAAAAATGTAGTAAATCAGTATAAAAAAATAACAATTAATACATTTAAAAATTGTCATTTAAAAAACCTTCGAAATTCAATGAAAAAACCATAGGTTTCAGGCCTTATATAGGTAGGAATTAGCATTTAAAAAAACTTGCAAATTCACTTAAAAAACCATAGGTTTCAGGCCTTATTTTGGGGCCGATAAGGATGGCGGTTAATCCGCATCCCCCGGGCTGGCAGAAGCCACCGCCGGCCTGGAGGATGCGGATTAACCGCCGCAGCCACAGACAACACCCACCGCCAGATTAGGATGGTGGTGGGATTGCGGTGGGACCAGCGGCGGACTATCATCCATAGGAAATCTGTAACATTGTATGGTACGGCTGATCAAGACTGCTTGGGTAGACGCGGATCACTGATTGGCATCTCCGATGCTGGTGCAGAGAAGTGCGTGGCAGAAAGAGAGGGGCAGGAGTTGAAAATTGCAGTGAAATCATGGCGGCCCTGTTCTGCATCGAACATCCCGAATGCTGCACTGTGGGACTGATAGTCCTCTGAATTGGCAACAAAAGGTGATTCCAGGCAGGTGAGGCTCCTAAACTACGGAGAGGAGGAGCCCATAAAAGAACAAGTGAACGGAGAGCAAGCATTTGAATTTCGTCATCTGATGAAGGCACAAGCGGATACCTGGTTATGCAGAGAGATTAATTAAATGGCAAACCCCTGAAACCCGCTGTGTCCTTTGCTTACTTCACCCGGTGGGAAGGGGAAGTTGAATTTTTATATCGCCGACCCATGAGGCGCACAAGGACCCTTTCGCTAGAAGTGTGTCACAGAGACATGGGAATGAACTGACTTTAGCCGAGGTATCGGATACTTGCCGTGACCCGCCA
The DNA here is from genome assembly GCF_964261635.1 of Lissotriton helveticus. Lineage (NCBI taxonomy): Eukaryota > Metazoa > Chordata > Amphibia > Caudata > Salamandridae > Lissotriton > Lissotriton helveticus. Next base: position 1,108,543,864 of record NC_136068.1, read on the forward strand.
CTCACCAATCTGATACCAGGAAGCCGCTGTGGTACGGCGGATTAAGACTGCTTGGGGAGACGCGGATCACTGATTGGTGTCTCCGATGCTGGTGCAGAGAAGTGCGTGGCAGAAAGAAAGGGGCAGGAGTTGAAAATTGCAGTGACATCATGGCGGCCCCGTTCTGCATCGAACATCCCGAATGCTGCACTGTGGGACTGGTAGTCCTCTGAATTGGCAACAAAAGGTGATTCGAGGCAGGTGAGGCTCCTAAACCACGGAGAGGAGGAGCCCATAAAAGAACAAGTGAACGGAGAGCAAGCATTTGAATTTCGGCATCTGATGAAGGCATAAGCCGAAACCTGGTTATGCAGAGAGATTCATTAAATGGCAAATCCCTGAAACCCGCTGTGTCCTTTGCTTTCTTCACCCGGTGGGAAGGAGAAGTTGAATTTTTATATCGCCGACGTGTGAGGCGCACAAAGGATCCTTTCGCTAGAAGTGTGTCACGGAGACATGGGAATGAACTGACTTTAGCCGAGGTATCGGATACTTGCCGTGACCCGCCACTCACCAATCTGATACCAGGAAGCCGCTGTGGTACAGCGGATCAAGACTGCTTGGGGAGACGCGGATCACTGATTGGCGTCTCAGATGCTGGTGCAGAGAAGTGCGTGGCAGAAAGAAAGGGGCAGGAGTTGAAAATTGCAGTGACATCATGGCGGCCCCGTTCTGCATCGAACATCCCGAATGCTACACTGTGGGACTGGTAGTCCTCTGAATTGGCAACAAAAGGTGGTTCGAGGCTGGTGAGGCTCCTAAACTACGGATAGGAGGAGCCCATAAAAGAACAAGTGAACGGAGAGCAAGCATTTGAATTTTGGCATCTGATGAAGGCATAAGCCGAAACCTGGTTATGCAGAGAGATTCATTAAATGGCAAACCCCTGAAACCCGCTGTGTCCTTTGCTTACTTCACCCGGTGGGAAGGAGAAGTTTAAAATATATATATATATATGTATATATATATATATATATATATATATATATATATATATATATATATATATATATATATATATATATATATATATATATATATATTCACTGAACAAACCATAGGTTTCAGGCCTTATATAGTTAGGAATTAGCTTTTAAAAAACCTTTGAAATTCACTCAAAAAACTATAAGTTTTAGGGGTGTTATAGTTAGCTGGACATTTCACTCATACAAAACCATTGAAATTGCTCCTATATAGTTAGTTGTACTAACTATATTTCGCGCACCCACAATCCACTGCTGATGATGTCACATATTAGATCATTCATGACATGGTCAGTGACATCACAGATGACATCTCAAATTCCTAACTATATAAGGCCTGAAACCTATGTTTTTTTCAGTGAATTTGCAAGGTTTTTTAAATGCTAATTCCTAACTATGGGGCCGATTAGGATGGCGGACAGACCTGTGTCCGTCCGCCACCCCAGAGGTGGAGGGACCGCCCGCAGGGGCAGCGGTGGTCCCTCCGTGCAAATTAGGATGTGACCGCCATCCTGGCGGTCACATCCTGTATGTTTAATATTGCGGCTGGTGCTGCTTGAAGCAGCACCCGCCGCAATGTTAAAACTGCATGTTTTACATTTACATGCACAAAGCGGCAGGCACCGCGCGGTGCCTGCCGCTTTGTGCATGTAAATGTTGGTGGGTACCATAGGTACCCCCCATGTGCACCCCCCACCCCCCGACACCCTAGGGGACCCGCAACAGGCCCCCAAACACCAATGTCCACATGCTTTTCCACAGCGGAAAAGCCGCCGCGGAAAAGCATATGTCCGTGCACATCCTAATTTGGCTGACGGTGACTTGCAGACACCGTCACCAAATAGCCCTACACACCCCGCAGAGCCTGCAAAGCCTGCAAGTATAGTAACAATATGAAACAAATTGAGCTGTCAATACACCAAAAACCTTTTGTGATAGACAAACACTTATTATGCAAATCTGATTATTGTGTATATGCCCTGATCTGCCCCTGCCCAAAAATCTATATAGGCAGCACTATACATGAAGTCAAGAAACGAGTCCTAGAGCACAGACGAGCTATCGTTAATGAAGACAAACAATACCCGATAGCTCGGCGCTTTAAGGAGAAACATAATAAAAATGTAGATCTCCTTAAATTTTGTGCATTAGACCGAGTTGCAAAGGATGAAAGGGGAGGGAATCGCCTGAAAGAACTTAGACGTAGGGAATCCAAAATGATCATTAAATATGAAACAAGATTCCTGTAGGATTGAATAAGGACGAAGAACTGGCGGTCCATCTAGGATAACGCGTTAACTGTTGCATGAACTAAAGTAGCCTGTATTGATTTTATTTGTTTAGTATGAAATTTTAAGAAAACTATGAATTCACTTTACTTATATGTATATTTTATCATGGAGACGGAGACACCAGCATCTGTAAAAATGGACATTATTGAGGAAGCCAGTATTGCCATATACAACAGCCCACTGGAGCAGAATTGTACAAAATAGTTCTAAGCACAAAGTGGTTAATGAATTAGCCCACTGGGGCAGAATTGATGAAAATAATATATAGAGCCAATACCTTGGACTACCAATACATTAATTGGAAAAGATTAGTTGTCCTAAAATACTGAACATTAGATGTAAAGAGTATCATTTTACATTGGTCATATTATTTGCTTGAATTAATTTCAAACAATGAGTTGCAATTATGTTTAACCAATTATGAAAGTGTAATATATATTACTTTTGAATAAGGAATGTAATACTACAAAATGGCGCCCATGTTTCCTTACCTATTGATGTGGTGCAGTAGTCCTATTTTGATGTTGATTTTTTGTGATGTCCTATACTTTATTGAAACAAGAAAATAATGACCCGTGACCAAGGAGCTGGGCTCCGAAACGCGTCGGGCAGGACTGCCGATTTATGACTAAATAAATCCTTTTTTCACTCGCAAAACGGAGTTTGGGCTCGGTTCTTTCATTCTTCCTCTGAAGGAATTCACAAAGGAAATTGGAGTTATATATATATATATATATATATATATATTACCTACTGGCGATAGCCAGTAGGTATATATAGTTAGGATTTTTTTCCTATGGGATTTTTGAAAATTCTATGTCGAATAACTTTGGCGTTTGAGGACAGAATTGGCTGAAATTTTCAGGAAAATGGAACATTTTGTTTCTGAGCAGCCCCTGAAAATTTGGGGGGGTTTCGTCAAGGGGGGGGCGAGAAAAAAGGGGGGTCCCAAAATGTGTTTTTCCCATGCAATTTTCCATAGGGCGGTTGGCCTCACTTTTAGCCTGAACGGCTGAATGGATTTACACCAAACTTGGCAAAATTGTAGGGACTGATAGCCCGATGTGCCTTTGCTATGTCTCAAGATATAGGCTCCAGTGGTTTTTACGAAAATTAACTTTGAAAAATATATATTGGGCTACATTGGGCTATATATATGTTGGAGCCCAAATGTAGCCCAATGTAGCCCAATGTAGCCCAATGTAGCCCAATGTAGCCCAAAGATGGCCACCAGAGACAAAAAAAAACAAATGTAGCCCAAATATCAGCCAGATGTAGCCCAACTATAGCCCAATGACAGAATGTCCCAGAGTGTTCTAAAGAACAACTAGAGTGCTAACAGTCCTACTTATTACAAAGGTATGGCACACCTGAAGCCATCTTGATTGGAATAAAGTGGTAACTCTTAAAACATTTAATTTAAAAAGGAACAAAATGAGGGGGTTCATTTTGCCATAGAAAGTATGATTAGCGAATATATGACGAAATCCCGCATACCATCAGTCCGCAAAAAAAATCCTGCATGTACTATTAGGCCGCAAATTAAAATAACGAAAACTTTTAGAACGAATATGCCTTTAGCATACACTAAACAACTAAACTACCCTAAACCCTAAAACACTACCCCCAGCATGACCCTACACTACACAAACAGTACAACACTACCCTAAACCCTAAAACACTACCCCCAGCATGACCCTACACTACACAAACACTACAACACTACCCTAAACCCTAAAACACTACCCCCAGCATGACCCTACACTACGCAAACACTACAACACTACCCAAAACCCTAAAACACTACACCCCAGCAAGACCCTACACTACGCAAACACTACAACACTACCCTAAACCCTAAAACACTACCCCCAGCATGACCCTACACTACGCAAACACTACAACACAACCCTAAACCCTAAAACACTACCCCCAGCATGACCCTACACTACGCAAACACTACAACACAACCCTAAACCCTAAAACACTACACCCCAGCATGACCCTACACTACGCAAACACTACAACACTACCCTAAACCCTAAAACACTACCCCCAGCATGACCCTACACTACGCAAACACTACAACACTACCCAAAACCCTAAAACACTACACCCCAGCATGACCCTACACTACGCAAACACTACAACACTACCCTAAACCCTAAAACACTACCCCCAGCATGACCCTACACTACGCAAACACTACAACACTACCCTAAACCCTAAAACACTACCCCCAGCATGACCCTACACTACGCAAACACTACAACACTACTCTAAACCCTAAAACACTACCCCCAGCATGACCCTACACTAAGCAAACACTACAACACTACCCTAAACCCTAAAACACTACCCCCAGCATGACCCTACACTACGCAAACACTACAACACTACCCTAAACCCTAAAACACTACCCCCAGCATGACCCTACACTACGCAAACACTACAACACTACCCAAAACCCTAAAACACTACCCCCAGCATGACCCTACACTACGCAAACACTACAACACTACCCAAAACCCTAAAACACTATCCCCCAGCATGACCCTACACTACGCAAACACAACAATACTACCCAAAACCCTAAAACACTACCCCCAGCATGACCCTACACTACGCAAACACTACAACACTACCCAAAACCCTAAAACACTACACCCCAGCATGACCCTACACTACGCAAACACTACAACACCACCCAAAACCCTAAAACACTACACCCCAGCATGACCCTACACTACGCAAACACTACAACACTACCCAAAACCCTAAAACACTACCCCCAGCATGACCCTACACTACGCAAACACTACAACACTACCCAAAACCCTAAAACACTACCCCCAGCATGACCCTACACTATGCAAACACTACAACACTACCCTAAACCCTAAAATACTACACCCCAGCATGACCCTACACTACGCAAACATTACAACACTACCCAAAACCCTAAAACACTACCCCCAGCATGACCCTACACTACGCAAACACTACAACACTATCCTAAACCCTAAAACACTACGCCCAGCATGACCCTACACTACGCAAACACTACAACACTACCCTAAACCCTAAAACACTAGCCCCAGCATGACCCTACACTACGCAAACACTACAACACAACCCTAAACCCTAAAACACTACCCCCAGCATGACCCTACACTACGCAAACACTACAACACTACCCTAAACCCTAAAACACTACCCCCAGCATGACCCTACACTACGCAAACACTACAACACAACCCTAAACCCTAAAACACTACCCCCAGCATGACCCTACACTAAACAACCACCACAACTCTACACTACACTAACACAACACTACACTACACAACACTACACTACACTACACAATCACTAACCCACGAAAAAATGAACACAAAGCCACTTACCTCTCTCGTCATCGTGGTTTTCACAACGCAAATGCATTTACCATACATGCCTTTAAAACGTAATTCTTTGTAAAGGCATGCGCGATAAATGCACATGCGTTTTGAAAAAATGCGGGATAATGGTATGCGAGGTCAATGACCTTGCGGGATAATGGTATGCGGACTGAAAGTCTGCGGGATAAAAAATGCGGGAAAATGGCTGCAAACCATGATTAGCAGCAGACTTCCCTGGTGAGCACTAGCTTTACTACAGTGATCTAATGAGCAACTAGAGTGCTAACATTCAGAATTTATGGCAAATGTGTGACACATCTGAATGCCTTCTTGATAGAACCAAAGTAAACAAGCATTGAAAATGCAATAGATCTCGCCCTCGTTTAAGTTAAAGCCATTCTGTTTGTAATGAGGTGGCTTTTTAGCTTTACTTTTATTAGTGTTTTTAAAACTTTCATGTAAATAACATGCATATGTATGCATATATGTATATGTATGCATCCATTTATATTTATATAGATATGCAGATTATATACGTTTATATATGTATATTACCTACTGGCGATAGCCAGTGGGTATATATAGTTAGGATTTTTTCTCTATGGGATTTCTGAAAATTCTATGTCTAATAACTTTGGCGTTTGTGGACGGAATTGGCTGAAATTTCCCTGAAAATTGCACATTTTCTTTCTGAGCAGCCCCTGAAAATTTGGGGGGGTTTCGTCAAGGGGGGGCCGAGAAAAAAGGGGGGTCCCAAAATGCGTTTTTCCCATTCAATTTTCCATAGGGCGGTTGGACTCACTTTTAGCTCGAACGGCTGAATAGATTTACATGAAACTTGGCAAAATTGTAGATATGGTTTGCCCGACGTGCCTTTGCTATGTCTCAATATATGTGCTCCAGTGGATTTTGAGAAATTTACGTTTAAAAAAATATATATATCTGTGACAGCGCTCCGGTTAGCGCCCCGGTTCGCGTACCTGACGCGTAACGGAACTTCGCGAAGCGAAGCTGATTGGCTCTCTGGTGTCTGTCAACATTCTAAACAGTCCGGAGCGGCCGCCATTTTGTCTCTCGGTACGATCGAGAGACAAGATGTGGTGAAAAACGAAGGGGGAAATGAAGGATAGGGGGCAAGGTAGACCACTCCTGACCCCCTAGGATTGATGAGGGGGATATTAAAGTGCCCCGCGGGGCAAAAAATAAAATTTTTTTTTTTTTTGAGATTTTACGCCGTAGAGGCGCGTCCCGGTACGCGAACCGGGCAGCTCACCGGGCAGCTCACCGGGCAGCTCACCGGGCAGCTCACCGGGCAGCTAACCGGGCAGCTAACCGGCAGCGTAGCTGTCAACATTGTAAACAGTCCGGAGCAGCCGCCATCTTGTCTCTCGGTAGGTTCGAGAGACAAGATGTGGTGAAAAAAGAAGGGGGAAATGAAGGAAAGGGGGCAAGGTAAACCCCTCCTGACCCCCTAGGATTGATGAGGGGGATATTAAAGTCCCCCGCGATTTTTCGCGGTAGAGGCGCTTCCCGGTACACGAACCGGGCAGCTAACCGGCAGCGTAACGGGAGTCCGCCATCTTGTGTTTTTGGAGCGTCCGGTTCGCGTACCGGGTAGCGTCCCGGTAAGCGTAACAAGGGGAAAACCAAGAGAAACAGTAAAAAAAAAATTAAGGGAATAGATTTCCAGCAAACTTGGCAAAATTGTAGGGACTGTTTGTTTGATGTGCCTTTGCAAGGCCTCAAGATATGTTCACGTGTGGATTTTGTCTAATTAAGGTTAAAAAATATATATATATCTGTAAGCGTGCTCCGGTACGCTTACGTTACGGGTTTTGTTTGCGCTGCAGAGCCGATACGTCACGGTTATGCGACGCGTCATGAGGCGTCTCACGTGGCTACGTGATACGTCACGTAATAAAGAATATATTTTACAGCTATAGATATTAGCTTTTAAAAAACCAATGAAATTCACTGAAAAAACCATAGGTTATAGACCATATATAGTTAGGAATTTGCATTTACAAAACCTTGAAAATTCACTGAAAAAACCATAGGTTAGAGACCATATATAGTTAGCTGGACATTTTATTGACATAAAACCAATGAAATTCCATATATAGTTAGTTGCACTAACTATATATCGTGCACCCGCAATCCACTGCTGATGATGTCACATATTACATCATTCATGACATGGTCAGTGACATCACTGATGACATCACTGATGACATCTCAAATGACATCACTGATGACATCACTGATGACATCTCAAATGACATCACTGATGACATCATGACACACCAATACCAGTTACTACATACGCACTCACTGATTCCTACGTCTACACACACATTCACTCATTCACCAATACAATCACTCATACATACAGTCACTCATTATTACAACACTATCATATGCACTCATACACCTATGCAGACACTCACACACTGCCACTCATCCATGAAGTTACTCACACACCTAGTCAGTCCTGTAAAGAATCAATCACACTTCCATTTCCTCATCTATACAGTTAAACACAGAACACCATACTTCAGTGACATCACTGATGACATCCCTGATGACATCTCAAATGACATCACTGATGACATCTCAAATGACATCACTGATGACATCATGACACACCAATACCAGTTACTACATACGCACTCACTGATTCCTACGTCTACACACACATTCACTCATTCACCCATACAATCACTCATACATACAGTCACTCATTATTACAACACTATCATATGCACTCATACACCTAGTCAGTCCTGTGAAGAATCAATCACACTTCGATTTCCTCATCTATACAGTTAAACACAGAACACCATACTTTTCACACATATACTAACACATACTTACTCTCTTATACAATCACTGATACAAGTACACATTGATATGCACAGAGTCACACACCTCCCAGCCAGCCACACACACACTCAGTCTTCCATACATCCACTCATTCTTCAATATGTAAAACATATTTAAACTTTACAAAAACACACAGACACTAGATGATGTCATCAGTGATGTCATTTGAGATGTCATCAGTGATGTCATCAGTGATGTCATTTGAGATGTCATCAGTGATGTCATCAGTGATGTCACTGACCATGTCATGAATGATGTAATATGTGGCATCATCAGCAGTGGATTGCGGGTGCGCGATATATAGTTAGTGCAACTAACTATATATGGAATTTCATTGGTTTTATGTCAATAAAATGTCCAGCTAACTATATATGGTCTCTAACCTATGGTTTTTTCAGTGAATTTTCAAGGTTTTGTAAATGCAAATTCCTAACTATATATGGTCTATAACCTATGTTTTTTTCAGTGAATATATATATATATATATATATATATATATATATATATATATATATATATATATATTACCTACTGGCGGTCACCAGTAGGTATATATAGTTAGGATTTTTTTCCTATGGGATTTTTCAAAATTCTATGTTGAATAACCTTGGCGTTGATGGACGGAATTGGCTGAAATTTTCCTGAAAATGGCACACATTTACTCTCCGGTCCTTCCCTGAAAGTTTGGGGGGGATTCGTCAAGTGGGGGCCGAGAAAAAAGGGGGGTCCCAAAACGTGTTTTCCCCATGCAATTTTCCATAGGGCGGTTGGACTCACTTTTAGCCCGAACGGCTGAATGGATTTCCACCAAACTTGGCAAAATTGTAGGGACTGTTAGCCCGATGTGCCTTTGCTATGTCTCAAGATATATGCTCCAGTGGTTTTTACGAAAATTAACTTTGAAAAAATATATATTGGGCTACATTGGGCTATATATATGTTAGAGCCCAAATGTAGCCCAATGTAGCCCAATGTAGCCCAATGTAGCCCAAAGATGGCCACCAGAGACAAAAAAAATCAAATGTAGCCCAAATATCAGCCAGATGTAGCCCAACTATAGCCCGATGACAGAATGTCCCAGAGTGTTCTAAAGAACAACTAGAGTGCTAACAGTCTTACTTATGACAAAAGTATGGCACACCTGAAGTCATCTTGATTGGAATAAAGTGTTAACACTTAAAACATTTAATTTGCAAAGGAACAAAATGAGGGGGTTCATTTTGCCATAGAAATTATGATTAGAGCTGAAGAAAGAAAAATTAGGGCACATTTTGAGTGACTTCTCAAATCCTCTTATATTTCATTAAAAAAATTCTGATATGCAGTCTCCCAAGATGGCCACCAGAGACAAAAGAGCCCAAATGTAGCCCAAATATCAGCCAGATGTAGCCCAACTATAGCCCAATGACAGAATGTCCCAGAGTGTTCTAAAGAACAACTAGAACGCTAACAGTCTTACTTATGACAAAAGTATGGCACACCTGAAGTCATCTTGATTGGAATAAAGTGGTAACACTTAATACATTTAATTTGAAAAGGAACAAAATGAGGGGTTTCATTTTGCCATAGAAAGTTTATATATATACATATATATATACATATATATATATATATATATATATATATATATATATATATATATATATATATATTCTTCAAAAGCTATCAGCCGATAGCGTAAGTCAGCACTCAACAACGGATATATTTCCCAAAGTTTCACCATTTATTTTTCAAAAGGCAGCATTCATCGCACAACACCAACGCGTTTCGCAACGTACTGTTGCTTGATCACGGTAGGGATACAATGTTGCAGTTCTTTTTTATGTTATTAAAAAAAAAACGCCTGAAACCCATCATTCTGATCTCACTTCCTTTCCATGACAGGAAGTAGCTTGGGAATTGTAGTTTTTAGTTTTTATAAAACCGAGTGTTTTGGTTGGGAACAGCGCTATCATTGCATAACTATTGTGATGTTAATACAGTATATATCCTTAATGGATGTTTGAGCATAATTAGGTAATTAATACATTTCTATACAGTTTGCACACCATTACGGGGATGATGCTTATTTTATCAACATTTTCCGCAATTGATTGGGATGTTGGATATTTTCCTGCCCTCTGGTGGGCACAGTTATTTTACCATCTATTATCAAGTTAACCTCTCCGGTGAGCATTTATACATTTGTTGAAGCCCTCTAGTGGGCTGATGGTTCTCATCCCACACCCCTTTCAGTTCTACCCCTTGTTATCTTAATCAGTTCTGGGTTATTTTACCATACCTCCATACAGTGTCACATATTCTAACCCTTCTTATGTCCTTATTATTTCATAATGTACATAGGCCGATGCGTTGTTCCCTGGTGTTCTTCATTCTTCCCACTCATCTATGTATATTTTCTAAATACCTCTTCTATTAGGTTTTGTTTCTCATTACAAAGAAAACATTGAAAAGAAAACATTACGGTGTGTCCACAGTTCTCAATCTGTCCAATTGATTATAAATGTACATAAAGTTCCTCACTTAAATTTAAGCCCCAAGGGCTCATCGTTCGGAAGTTTAGAATTTGCCTTGATTCCCTGCATCTCAGTTGTTTTTCCTGGTCTCCGCCCCTTTCGTGTGGCAAGACACATTCCAGTGCATAGATTTTTAGGAGTTTCCAGTCGCTGTTGTGCATCAACTCCATGTGTTTTGCAACAGCATTGTTTTTGTCTCTATTCACTGTTGCTCTGATGTGCTCAAGGATTCGTAGTTTGAATTGTTTCTTCGTGCTTCCAATATATTTCAGTGCACACGGGCATTCGATCACATATACCACGTGTGTAGTTGTACAGTCTATCAATTGGTTGATCTTCCATAGTTTTTTATTTGGCAACATTACTTCTTTTTTATTTGTGGCAATTTGGCAGACCTTACATCGTTGGCATTTAATGAATCCTTTCGTATTCATCCATTGGATTCCTTTTTTCTTTTTGGTTCTGTCCTGGAAGTGACTTTGTATCAATTTGTCTCTCAGGTTTTTCGCACGCCGATATGTAACCAGTGGGTGGTTGCCCATTATTTTACCCATTGTTTGGTCTAATTGTAGTAATTTCCAATTCTTTCTCAGAGTGTTCACAATTTGTTTTGATTCTCTCGTGTAATCCAGTATTAGTCTCACTTTTCTTTCACTTGGTGATTTGTGGGTGGTGATTGTTGTTGTTTTCTTAAGTTCTCAGAGCATCTTTTCGTCCTTTTTGATTTGCTCTTTGCCATCCCTTATTTATAATAGCCTTGTGGTATCCTCTGGTTTTGAACCTTTGAGCCATGCTTTTACTTTTAGATTCCCATTCCTTCTTTTCTGAGCATATCCTTCTCGCCCTCAAAAACTCCCCATACGGTATATTCTCTTTGACAGAGGGTTTATGGAAGCTGTCGAAGTGTAAAATTGAGTTGGTTGCCGTATCTTTTCTGTGGAGTGTAGTTTCCACTTTGTTGTCCTTAATGTAGATTTCTGTGTCGAGAAAGATTGCTCTGTCTTTACTGATATGGTATGTAAAGTGAATGTTTGGAGTAGACGAATTTAAAATCCGAAAGTAGTTCTCAAATTCCAAGGCTGTTCCTTCCCAGATTATTAGGAGGTCATCTATAAATCTGATCCATTTGGCTATTTTTTCCACATAGGTGTCATTGTCAGTGTGCCAGGCGATCTGTTGTTCCCACCACCCCATTGTGAGGCATGCGTACGCTGGACTAAATGAGAAACCCATGGCGCAGCTGAGATATATATATTACCTACTGGCGGTCGCCAGTAGGTATATATAGTTAGGATTTTTTTCCTATGGGATGTTTCAAAATTCTATGTTGAATAACTTTGGCGTTGATGAACGGAGTTGGCTGAAATTTCCCTGAAAATTGCACATTTACTCTCCGGTCCTTCCCTGAAAGTTTGGGGGGGATTCGTCAAGCGGGGGCCGAGAAAAAAGGGGGGTCCCAAAACGTGTTTTCCCCATGCAATTTTCCATAGGGCGGTTGGACTCACTTTTAGCCCGAACGGCTGAATGGATTTCCACCAAACTTGGCAAAATTGTAGGGACTGTTAGCCCGATGTGCCTTTGCTAGGTCTCAAGATATGCGGTCCAGTGGATTTTGAGAAATTAAGGTTAAAAAAAATATATATATCTATAGCAGCTTACCCGTGAGCTTACCGGTGCGCTTACGGTACGCGCACGTACGCGTACGGTAAGCGTACCTCAAGCGCACGAGCTGCATGCTGATTGGCTGCCAATGTCTGTCAACACTCCAAAACAGAAACTGTTGACAGCCATCTTGTGCCTCAGTAGACTGAGGCACAGGAAAGCAGAAAAACAAACGTGTATAACTCAAAAAGGGGGCTGGGTAGAAGCACCCTGACCCCCTAGACCTGCTCAGGGGGTCCCACAAGGACCCCGGAGGCAAAAATATATATATATATTTTTTTAAAGTCGCGGGGTACGCGTACCGTACGCGCACGGTAAGCGTACCCCGATTTTTACAAATTTTTAGGGGGTCAGGGTGATTCTACTCTGGCCCCTTTGCGAGTTTCACACCTTTGTTTCACTGCTTTCTTGTGCCTTGGTTCTAACAAGGCACAAGATGGCTGCCAACACTTCCTGGTTTTGAGTGTTGACAGACAGTGGCAGCCAATCAGCATGCCTTCCCGAGAAAGCTGCATGGTCATTGGCTGTCAACACTTCTAACCAGGAGGTGTTGGCATCTATCTTGTGCTAGTGTTGACAGACAGTGACAGCCAATCAGCATGCCTTCCCGAGAAAGCTGCATGCTCATTGGCTGTCAACACTTCTAACCAGGAGGTGTTGGCATCCATCTTGGGTCTTAGTAGACTCAGGCACAAGAAAGCAGAAAAAAAACGTGTAGAACACAAAAAGGGGGCAGGGTAGAAACATCCTGACCCCTTAGGGCTGCTCAGGTGGTCCCACTAGGATATTAATACATTTAAACGTTATCCGCTAATGGAATTAGCATTTAACAAACCTTTGAAATTCAAAGAAAAAAACATAGGTTTCAGGCCTTATATTGTTAGGAATTAGCATTTAAAAAACCTTTGAAATTTACTGAAAAAAAACATAGGTTTCAGGCCTTATATAGTTAAGAATTAGTATTTAAAAATCCTTGCGAATTCACTAAAAAAACCATAGGTTTCAGGCCTTATATAGTTAGGAATTAGCATTTAAAAAACCTTTGAAATTCACTGAAAAAACCATAGGTTTCAGGCCTTATATAGTTAGGAATTAGCATTAAAAAAAGTTTGAATATATAAAAACGTTATCCGCTAATAGAATTAGCATTTAAAAAACCTTGCAAATTCACTGAAAAAATCATAGGTTTCAGGCCTTATATAGTTAGGAATTAGCATTAAAAAAACCTTTGAAATTCACAGAAAAAACCATAGGTTTGAGACCATATATAGTTAGGTATTTGCATTTACAAAACCTTGAAAATTCAATGAAAAAAACATAGGTTTGAGACCATATATAGTTAGGTGAATATTTTAATCATACAAAACCAATGAAATTCCATATATAGTTAGTTGCACTAACTATATATTTCGCGCACCCGCAATCCACTGCTGATGATGTCACATATTACATCATTCATGACATGGTCAGTGACATCACTGATGACATCACTGATGACATCTCAAATGACATCACTGATGACATCTCAAATGACATCACTGATGACATGTCAAATGACATCACTGATGACATCTCAAATGACATCACTGATGACATCACTGATGACATCTCAAATGACATCACTGATGACATCACTGATCACATCTCATTTGACATCATTGATCACATCACTGATGACATCATTCATGTGCTAATACGATGAACCTCTTCAGACTCTAATATAACCTTAGATACACTCAGTGTATACAGACACTCACACACTGTCACTCATCCATGGAGTTACTCACACACCTAGTCAGTCATGCAAAGAATCAATCTCACCTCCATTTCCTCAACTATACAGTTATACACACCTTACTTATTCAAACATATACTAACACATATTTACTCTCTTATACAATCCCTGATACAAGTTCACAATGATCCATACAGCCACTCACACATTCACTGGCTCTCATGCACAGTTATTTATATATGCCAACTCTCACATGTACTGTGTTTTACATATGTACTTACTATGACATGTAGCATTGAGATATCCATTCACTCATCAATACACTCATGCACACAGTCAACCGCCCATGTAGCTGTTTCCACATGCACTCTTGAACTCATACACCTAGTGAATCAACTGCTCACACATCTAGGCACAGAGTCACAAACCTCCCAGCCACCCCCACACAAACTCAATCTCCCATACAAATACTTGGGCAACCAATCAATAACACATATAGCCTCTCGTATAGCTAATGATCAACACATGCAGCAGTTTCTAATCGAATCGAATCTTAATCTTTATTCGGATTTCAAAAAATCCATAAAAGCACAGTTTTAAAATACAATTCAACATATTTAAAATTGCAGGTACACTAGATGCAATAGATGTATATAAAGTGCATATTAGTACTATTACGAAGTCACATATTTCCATTATCTAAAATGCAAAGGAGGTCCATAAACATAGGGAGTACAAATAAATCAAGGGCATCCCATACTTCTATGAACAAAAAATAACTTCAAGGAAAGTGCTTGTGCGGAATATGGCTTTAAATTGGACAGTTAAAAGGATTAAACATGCTTTGCAAAGACCTTTGGGCAGCGTTGTAGATAACAGTATTCTAAAAGAGCTAGTATTTACAATATGTACAACTGTTATGCGGCGGATTGAGACAATTAAAAGCCATTGAAAAACTACTGCCATTACTTAAATGGGGTCCTTTGCCCACTGGATTGTTGTCAGTGCCCCGGGGACTAGGGGAAAGCATGTAGGACGTTTTAGGATAAAAATCATGTAGATTCCAAGTGGAAATAAGTCCATCGCCATTTTGAGATAGCCATGTCTGCATGTATGGCACAATGTGTCTGCTCCTGAATCGTATCAAGATCAAGTCTCCCAAGATGTCTTTTTTAAGGCGTCCAAGCCAGCCCACCCTCCGGACACTTATTATTCGGCCATCAAGATGGTAGGGCAAGGGTCTGTTTTTGGACAGCCAGAACTTGACCTTATTCATGAGTTCAGGTTGTCTCTCTGCTTTACCTTTCGCTAGTTCAGGTACTCCCGAGAGAACAATTACAAAAGGGGCAGCTTCTGGAGGTAGATGAATATGGGTGGTACACACATGTTGAAATGGAATCTGACGTGCTGTTGACAATTTCGGTGGGGCTTTAGGATTAATCGGCAACAAGGAGGTTGGAGTTGGCAATTGAATAGGCATCACTTCATAAGGTGTAATCAAGTTAGATGGGTTTGAGGGAGCATTTGTCGGCAGGCATTGGGTTGTTGCAACATGGTTTGAGTGGTTCAGGAGACATTCAACAGAGTTCTCCAACCCCGTCAGCTTCTCCCCCAATGTAGTGATTTTGTCCATCAAGGGGTGTATTAAAGATGTGATCAGGTGCTCGATCATAGTCAGAAAAGCCTGATGGGAGGATGGTGGTGAATCATCCAGGTTGGCAACAGGTGGCAAAATTAAGGATGAGTTATTTAAAGATGGTATGGGGCTTAAAGAAGGATTGTCAAATTTGGGTATTTTAGGAAGACTCCCATTAACTTTGTCCCCATCGAACTTCCTTTTGGCAGGTGTAGCCCTGGGAGGTATTTGTTGAGTATCAGAAAAGGATTCCATCTCCCTTAAACGTGGTGATAAGCTGCAGCATTTTAACGTGGGGGAAAGTACTGCTGGAACGTACTTGACCTTACACAGGCTATTTAAGTCCTCCAGCCATGATAAACTGGAAGGAGAATGTGCAAATATATCATACGGGATTTTATCGGACATATCCCCTGTTTTGGGCTTAAGCATAGTTGGAAAAGGTACAAGTCAAAAGATTACCTCTGAAGTGACAAAGGGGGTGGCCCGTCCCCGTCCTCCTCGGTCCAATGAGGGCCTTAGAGGGCCCGCCCTTTGCCCGGGCTTTGCCCGGCTAGTCCCGCACGCGTCCCGCGATGCGGGAGGGGCGGCTGGTTCTTATGCGCCTCCGGGCGCTGCTGGATGATGCGTCAGGTCGGCGCCCCCGTTGGCGGTGAGGGGACGCTGGGAAATGTAGTCCCAATCGCTCTCCCCCCTCGGCGCCCGCGATGTCCAAGCGGCGGCGGGGGAGAGCGTGTGCAGGCAGAAAAACAGCCACGGGACCCCCACAGGTAAGATCAGGTCACAATGCCCCCAAGATAATGGCAGTTTACATCACAACAGACATACTGATGCACACATTCAGACAGTTTAGTCACTAACCCATGCATTTAGTACGACACATTTATTCACTCACTCATACAGTCAGTCACGCACCTACTAAATCCTTCATCCAGACACTTATACATCCACTCATTCTTCAATATGTCAAACATATTTAAACTTTACAGAAACATACAGTCACTGGATGATGTCATCAGTGATGTCATCAGTGATGTCATTTGAGATGTCATCAGTGATGTCATCAGTGATGTCATTTGAGATGTCATCAGTGATGTCATCAGTGATGTCACTGACCATGTCATGAATGATGTAATATGTGACATCATCAGCAGTGGATTGCGGGTGCGCGAAATATATAGTTAGTGCAACTAACTATATATGGAATTTCATTGGTTTTGTATGATTAAAATATTCACCTAACTATATATGGTCTCAAACCTATGGTTTTTTCATTGAATTTTCATATATATATATATATATAGTTTTAGGGAAATCAAACAGTCTTGGCTAATGCTAGACCTAATAAAATCCCCCAAATTGCCGGTAATTAAGTAAAATCTGGGTTCCTCGCATACCATGACACAAAGACGCATCAAATCTTAGGTGAGATAAAACACGGACCAGGGTTGCTTCAATAAGCTAACTCTTCTACATTATGCCTTCAATACAGTAAATCACAATGGACCTGATGTACAATCAATTTTGGGGTCACATATCAGTCACTAACTGGTAAAGACTGCAAAAGTAGACATTTATTAGGAGTGGGACATCAATGTTTCTTAAAATGAGTACATCATAACGATTAAATGAGACAACAATTGTATTTCGTAATTTGTGATAACTAAATAGTGATTAACAAATCTGATGCACAAAATGTTAGAAAATTATGAATATTCACAAAAATATCAAATTGCACATGCAGATTTCCATCATTTTGAAGCAGACTGTAACTAGTGTTAAGTATAAAAGCTCACGCCAAATGAATTTGCAAACTTTCCCAATGACAGCACTCTATGCTGTAGTTAGATGAATGTGTAACCCAGGAACTGAGCAGAAGAAGAGGAGGGTGAATGAGAGAATTTTCAACAAGAGGGGTCAGTATGAGCGTGTGAGTCTCATGGAATTTGCTGTAATGTAATTACATGTAAGTGCCTCAAAATTAAAGGAGAAATTATGCATAGTTATGAAACATGCTTTTGCACTCCAAAGATTAGCTGACCGGTTGTTTAGGTAAATATTCATCTTGAAAATGTAATTTTATGTAAATTTCCAGTCGCTCACGTTTAAAATACTGCTGCTCATGTTTGGATTTGTAGATGTGTGCTTAAAAATTACCTGAATGATCTGCTCCATTAAAAAGATCTACTTGAAATTCTGCCCTAGCTCAAAATTGACCTAAACGGCAGATCTCCCGTGAAAACTTCACCCCAACATTATGTGATGTAGAGAAATGGCCTAATCTCGGTTCATTTGAGTACCTTTTTTATTTAGTGAAATTACCAAAATTAAAATGTCGTCCAGGTCCAGAGGTCGCCATGTTCAGCCAAACAGAGGAGGAGGTGTATGATAGCCATAGGTACTGTGAGCAGATCATTCTAAACCTAATAAATGAGCTGCAGACTGTTCTAGGAAGGTATATTCAATGCAGTGTACAAATCTTCCCACACACTGGTTTTGTGTAGCTTACGCCTCTTGGCACCTCAACACTATCACTATACAGTAGCAGTTGGTGGGGATATCAGAGAGCACACTATCAAGGTTGTTTGGCAATTTTTTTGATGGAATGACGAGAAAGATTCATTCACATATCACCTTCTCATGCTCCCCTGTTGACCTACAATTTACAAGGGTGCAATTCTGTGCTATTGCTCAATTCCTACAAGGTATTGGATGTATGGTTGGGACTCAAGTCCTCCTATGTCCCATCTCAGGAAATTAGTACATGTACCCAGGTCAGAATAACCAGCGCTCCCTGAATATATCAGTGGTGTGCAATGTCACCTGCCTAACCACTGACATCATTGCTCGACATCCACGTAGCACATATCATACATGTATTTTTTGGCAATGTGATTGGTTAGTAAGAAGAGAGTTGAGCGATGGGTACTAGGTGAGCATATATAAATAAATACGGTATACCCTGGATATAGGTGCATTTACATCAATATTTGAAATTTAAATATCCAATTGGATGTGACAGTGCGTATGCCCTATGTACATGGATAAGGACAGCCTATTTCAACCCAGAGACAACTGGACAAAGGAGGCACAATGTTATTAAAAAACAAACAAGAACCATCACAGACATTTGGATTGTTTAAAGGAAGACTCCAACACCTGAACAAGAGCAATGTTCCCCTCGAGTATGAGCCTAGTACATATTGTAAAATCATTGTCACCTGTGCAACGTTGAGAAAATAGTTATCAGAGAGGGTCTTTTGATGGATCGTCTAAGAGGTAACGCTGATGATGATGAATTCCCTCCTCAACTTCCATTCCCAGGACAAGATGCTGAAAGAGTTGCAAAGGTCAAGCATGCATGGATGATGTCATCAACAACTCTCTTTTAGGAAAATATATATTTAAGGAATGTGAAATAATTAACAGTGACAGCACGTGTAATTTAAAAACAATACATCGGTGTATTTAGAGGATGAAATGATGAATGCATCTAGGCAATAATGACAAATGGCTTTCTAGCTGTGTTATGAACTCGCACACTATTGTTGTTATGAAATTATAATTAAACATAAATTAAAGTACAACACAAATTACTATTCATTTGCACCTTTGTCTTCCTGCCGTTGGTCTCTCTGTGGTATGCAGTGTGATAATTGCTTGTCTTTCACTACTGTGACTGCATGCGTGCTTGGTGTACTTTTCCATCCTGCAGTTGGTTTTGATCTAGCAGTAGGCCTTAGACACCTTCTGTCAGGAAACAAAAGAAGTGGATATGTAATTCTACGAGGGCTTGTGAGTGCTGCAGACCGACGGAAAGTAGTATGTACTTCTGTCGTGGCACGGGTTGGCAGTTTGGCTCGTGGGTGACAAGACTGGCTGTCTGATATGTGCTCTGGCAGTCTGTGTTGTTGTGGTTACAGTAACACTCCTCTCCGCTGATAGAGTGTTTCCACAGCCAGACATATGTCCTTCAGTCTCTGTGTCTGGCTGGGTGTTGTGTGTTGTTGGATCTGTTAGGGTGAACAATAGTTATCCAATTAGTTCATTTAAACAGAGTTATGGGTACCTACATTATAAATGTAGTATCACATCAACTACAACATGTACCATTATTACATGCCAAGCCAGTACAAAGCATATCATGACGTTGATTTTACTACATATATTTGACCGTGAAGGCCACTCCAGATTATGCCACTGGAATACAGCTGCTACGCAATGTGGCACACGTTACCCATAATGCATTGTGTCAGATACACAGATATCCTAAAATGCACGTGAACTATTTGCATAATACTCATAAAATCTATAAACGTAATTAGTATTTAAAACAAATGGATGAAGAGCTATCTGACCTTATGAGCCAGACCCATTTATTATTAAGATAATTGATGTGAGAATCCACATTTTATAAAGTCAGAACTGTTAAAAATAATTTAGCAAGTAGGAAACCTGAGCTTTAATATTTGCATTTGTTTTTTTTAGAATTGGAAGAGGAGCCTACGTGGCGTCACAGATTCTGGGGCAGATGTAGCAGTGGAAGACAGATCACTTTTGAAAATTGTTTAATCCCTTCCTTAGCCCTGTCCAGCAAAAGGATAAGACTCGGTGGCGTATCCAATCCTCCCATCCCTATCCCTCAAACCTCTCCTCCTTTCTGCTCTACACACCTGGAAGCCAGCATTGATTGTTTGAGATTCCATCACTTCTACTTTTACTGCTTTGCTGAAGCTATGCAAATATGCCTAAGTACCACAGGTGGTAAGGTCAAATTCAAAGCCGTGTCCAAAGACATTAATGCACTGGACTCCAGAGCCTGAATTATGCATAGGACACACTGTCTCGGATTGCATGGCTGCTCACCCTTAACTCAGTGTAGCCGGTTATTCTAAAAAATACCCTATACTCATTGGAGAGTTAACACCACTGCAGATAAGGACACATTAGTCAAAGAAAAGGCTGTTGTTTGAAACTACAGCTCAGTCTTTCACTGGAAATGGAGTAGCCTCAGTTTTAAGAGGGAACAAAGATCTATCTACATGAAGATGCAATACACCCATCTGCAGGGAGATGCTGGCTGAGTTCCTCTGATTCTTGAGCCCTCCTCCTTGGGGTGCACTTGGTTTGTGGGTTCTGTAATACAGCCTAGGTGCAAAGACAAAGTGATTCCTTATGTGCATGGTGCTAAACCACCAAGCAAATGACGGAATGCTCTGACGCAATTTGTGCCCACCATGTTCTGCATTATAGAAAGACGGGCCCTCAGCATCTCCATGCCCTTCATACCATCAAAGTGCCCCCAGGGCGCAAAAAGCAGGGACACAGACATATGCACCGCATGGGGGCAATGTCAGTTGGTTCCTTGATGGATTACATGTTTCTAGACCTTAATGGCTCCAAAATAGAGATACTTGCTGTTAGGAATTGGGTTGAAGGTTGACTGGGGTATGAGCCCTAGTCAAGCAACACCACAAACCTATTCAGGGCGAGAAGCAGGCAAACCATAAGTTAACCTGTGCTCACCCTGTAGTAGCTTGGCACAGAACAGTTAGACATAACTTAGAGGCAATATGTCAATTATTTGTGCAACACATCAAACAGTAAAGCAGTCAAACCCACTCAAAAAGATTCCACACCAGGTGAGAAAAATAGAACTTAATTTAATTTAAAAAAAACAAGACCAAAATGACAAAAATGCAACAAGTAGAACTTGATATGATTTTTTACATAATAAACTGTATAATTGCCCTTAGAATCAATAAACCTTTATTTGGGATATCCTGTTGTGACGGATGGGGCCAAAGTTCAGGCCGACTGCGATCGAGGACAGGTCGGATACAGGGACCCAGTGAGACCCACAGAACAAAAGTACCTTGAGCCCGGATGGGTTGACATCAAAGATGCGGATCACAGCTGAAGCGATGCGTCAACGTCAATCCATGCAGTGGTGCTGATGCAGCAGTCCTGATCCATGCAGCAGCAACAATGCATTGGCTCCCATGCGCCAAGTGAGGCAATGCAGAGATTCAGTGTAATTGTTGAAGATGCCAGTGGTAGTTCCAAAGGCGATGCATCAGGGCCGATCCGCACAGTAGACATACAACAGGAGTGATGTGCTGATTCCAATCCATGCAACAGGAGCGATGCGCCAGTTCCGATCCATGCCATAAGGACGATGCAACGGTTTGGGCTTTGCAAGAGGTTTAGGTTGCCAGGACGAAATGTTAGTGTAAACTGCACCCACAGCCTCTGCAATGGCAGGCCTGAACCATGGTTAGCATAATAAGTGCTACAGGCCCACTATCAGCATTTAATTTACAAGCCCTGTGCACATTTAGTGCATTTTAAAAGAGACTTATAAGTAAAGTAAATATGCAATTGGGGATGAGCCAGTATTACCATATTAAGGGGAGAGAGCACAGGCACTTTAGCACTGATTAGCAACAGTGGTGGCTCCTCCACAATGGCAGAGGAGCGTCGCCTCACTGCTATGCCAGCAAACTCAAAATAAAACAATGCTCTAGCTCCAGCTTGTGCATGGAGGTTTGGGGCATGGACGGAGGAAGAGTGCGTGTGCAATCCCTAAGTGCTCATGTGGCTGACCAAAACACACATTCACACTTTAGTTTATCAGCCCGGCTGCATGAAGCAGCCAGGCTGGAGAAATCTCCACACGCACCCTGGTCTGAGCAGGGCATCTTTCCTGCCTGCTCCGATCAATCCCTGACCTGCTCTGCAGCACAGAGATTGGCTGGGAGTCTGTCCCAGGGGCTGCTGGGACCCAGGATGGCCAGCAGGAGAGACGCGACGCAACACACAAGGCGGACGCCGGAGTCAGGTACGTTTTTTAAATTGTGAATAACTTCCCCCCATCCTGCAGTCGCTCTCCCTCCCAAGCTACCCCCACCCGCCCACTACCCTTTGTTACTGGCAGCGGCTACCGGTTAGCAGTGTTAAAGTTTACAGAGTCCAAAACAGTGGCAGTTCGCAGTAAGAGTGCTGCTGGAGGTGGGGCAGGGTGGGGGAGGGGCAGGGTGGGGGGTAGTGGAGTCGGACATACGACGTCCACGAGTAAAGTAAGTAAATAAATAAATAAAACTATTTACCTTGGGCTCAATGCGCCGCCAACTCGGCGATGCATCAAGCGCAAGAAAAATATTTATTTATTTACTTACTTTACGTATGGATATCGTATGTACAACTGCACTCCCACCCCAACCGCCTTGCCCCCACCCTGCAGCACTCCCACTGCGAGCCGCCACTGGTCCTAAAGCCAGCAAAATGAGGTCAGGATAGTGGAGGAGATAGACTAAAAGTTGGGGGAAGACCACCCTAAAGCTATCAGGTCTAACGTTTGCCAAATGTCCTCACTACTGCTGAAAACAAATAACTTTCTATGCCACTCTTTATCTTCTTTGGGAAAAAAATCAAAAATAACTTAAATTAGGAGTGACATGGAAAGCGGATGTCTGCCTCGATACTGAAGGACAAACAGTAGCATCTTCCTTCTACCTACTGACAGGGCTGTCATGACACTTAGACAATGTAGGACTCGCTAATGGGGCCACCTGCTACAGGGTCATTTCACCACAGGCCATGACACTGCCAAAGCCAATACAAGTAAAAGCAATAGTGTGTCCAGCTTGGCTTGTATGTGTTGTGGTCTATTGTAAATAACGGGACTATTTGTCCTTGAGTAGTGCCACCTTTGACCCGTATTTGGAAAATAATGAGAGGATGTGTAGAATGCATATTCACACCCAAGCAATAGAGCAGGCTGACACATTTCTCTCTACAACCCGACCCGGTGCTGTGTACATGCTAGTTTGCCTCCCACACAGTGCTTAATTTGTAAAAGAACGAGTCCGGTGTTGGAAGCTCTGCTTCCGTGGTGCTATTAAGAATTGCTGCACCAACTACAAATAAGTGCTGGTCCTCAAAAACATGTGCTGCAGCCAGCCCCTGGCTCAAATTGAGCACTGCCCCAGCAACTAACACAAGCCTTGTGCCGCTCCTCGCCACGTGCCTTTTCTTACTCACGTGCTGCTCAGCTGAGTGTATGATGCCATGTTATCTCATGAAAGCACAGAATGCAACTGCGGGCGGTAGTGTTTTTTTGGTGCGCACGGCAGTGACTGCCTTGCTGCTCGGTAGGTCAGCCACTCGCAGGCACATTGTGAAGGGCTGACGAAAGGCCAGGCGGCCAGTCACTGCACACAGGGCTACTAGACAGAGCCTCACATTCTCGCATGTTCTCGAGAAGGTGGTCCCTTTCGTGAAGGTCACCTACATTCAATACTTTTTGGTATTTACCTAACAGCAGGTTTCCGTCTAAAAGTTTAATTTTTGCCTTTCAGATTGTAATGATTTGCAAGGCATATTGCTTGCTGTTGGTTAAAATGTCAACGCTGTCTAAAGTTGTCAGACTTTCGGCAATTTGAACTTTCCATTCAGTGTTCTTATTAAAGTGCATTTCAAAGTATTGTAAAAAAAAAATCTGCTGCTTAATGCTATAGGAGTATAAGCGGTATCAAAGGAATTATAAAATAGGTGTAAACAGCTGTGCAAAGCTGGGACGCACGACTGCTTAAAACTTTTCATTTTTTTTAAGAAAAACTCTCCAGATTTGCTAAGTGTAAAGTTGACAATTTTGTGGGGGAGTATTTTAATTTTAAAAATGCTGATATGGGAGTTGTGTGTGGTAATGCTAGCTTTCTGGTATCATGCATGGCTGAAAGAAGAAGTTGTGTATAAACTTTCGTGGGTTTCTATGCTTCTTTCCATACCTTTTCCTGATTTCGGAAGTCCCAGAGTGGCACTTTAAGGCGATAGGAAAGGATATGAAGAAGCCAAGCAGCTGTGATTGTAGTTTCCCACTGTCACTCAAGAAATATGACAGTTATTTGGCTGCACATGGAAATTCCACTCTTGTCATGGGCGGCTCCTCCACTAGGTCGGAGGAGCATCGCCTCACTGCTTTCAGTTATTACTATTTTATGTTTGGTTGCTGGTGGGTGGGTGCCATTGCTCTGTGAGCAGGACAGGGGAAGAGTGGTGTGCCCACTCTTGAGTGCGCAGATTGTTTGGTAGGCCCTCTGGGGCTGCCCAAACCAGTCATGCGCACTCTACCCTTCTCCATACAGGCTTCATGGAGAATTTGGCCTACCCTTAAACCCCTGGCTGGCGGCGTCCCACCCAATCACAACTCTGCTTGCAGCGTTATGATTGGCTTAGGGGAGGGAGCCTGGTTGCCTGCTTCCTTTTCCAGAAGCAGGAGAGCATGAGCAGGGAAGACGAGTAAACCTGGGCGTAGTTCGTGTTGTAGCGCTACGTGTAGCTAAGCGAAGTGCACTTCGCTCTACGTGAGATACGCATAGCACTATGCGAACTGCATAGCGCGCTGTTCGCGATGATTGCACAGTGCCGGATGCTTCTCCGCACTGTGCAATCATTGAAAACGGCATCTTGCATAGTGCGAGCTGTCTTTGTCTGCCGCTCAAGTAGATTTTCCCTCGAGCGGCAGGTTTCTCAACACGGGCTTGTAGTTTCTCATTGCGAGTGGTCGCGAGCATACACGACCATTCGCAATGAGAAACATGACCTCTCCGCATTGAGAATCTCGCTGGGAGGTTTATTTTCCTTTTTTTAAAAAAAAATTTATTGAAAATTTTCATACATTTTAACCCCCCCGCCTTCCCCCTACCCCGAAGGACAGTTTTCCTTTGAATTCGGGTCTGGGGCAAACCGTGGAGGCAATCCATACATTTTACATAAACTTTGTTTGCACGGTTCGCAGTTATTAATAATCAATAAGTAATATGAAAGACAAGTATATTGAAGGTAGACACGAGATAAAAGAAAAGAGAAAAAGAAAATAAAGGAGGAGAAGAAAGAAAGAAGAAAAAGAGAAAAATGGGAGGGAGAGAGGCAGGGATCAAGTTGAAACAAAGTTCATGTAAGGATATAATCTGCACATTCCACATTCCACGACCACAATGATGACTGATAGTCTTAACCCACCCCTTCCCTCCATTTGTTAATTGGGGCCCAGATTTGTTGCCCCATTGCTCTCCCTTTTTTTCCCCGCCTGGCATAAATTGAGTTCTCCAAGTTGCAGCTATGCAATAGCCTAGCTACCCACTGCTGTAGCCCAGGTGGTGTTTTATCTTTCCAGGCCGTCGCAATACACAGGCGATAAACTGCCATTGCTACGAATATAAGTGGTAAGTGGACAGTGCAGTCCCTACCGCTTTTTGCTCTGGCGCTTCTGTGTGCTGCTCGTATGCTTTCTAGCGCATGAGTGCTTTTTATACTTTTAATATCACAAACTTCTTCTCCTCACCTGGCGCTGTGCAAACTGCTTGGCAGAGCGAGATTTCTCCGACCTCCGCATTTTTGCTCGCTAGAGCCTCCGTAGGCGGACAAGCAGGTGCTGCTGCCTGGCAATGGAGTGCTGGACTCGCCCCTCCCTCCCGCCTCGGTCTGACACCGGTGACTAGCACCGTTTGAGCAGAGGGCGTGGAGGGTCCGAGCCAGACACTTCCGGCAGGGAACAGCAGCGCTCTAGTTGTTGGGACGCTGGGGGGGATTTAAGGCACTGGAGTCTGGAGCCTTGTGTGGTAAGTGGACAGTGCAGTCCCTACCGCTTTTTGCTCTGGCGCTTCTGTGTGCTGCTCGTATGCTTTCTAGCGCATGAGTGCTTGTTGCAGGGTTTCTGTACTCACACAGAACTGTGCACAGAGGAGTGGAACCTCGGCAAATTAGGGTGTCCCAAAACTTACCTTAGCAACCAACTCACCCCTTACCGAGCTAGCTACAGTGTCTCATTGGACATATCAAACTTCCAATGTTTAGACAAACCAGAACATGAACTTACAGTACCTCAGGGTACGTGGGACTCATGAACACTCTTTCGTTATATTATCATTACAAACCAGAACATGGAGTAAAGAAGACACATGTGCATTTGAAATGTTTATTTACTAATGCCGTCTTCTCAGGCGCAGTATCTTAGATAATACAAGTATACTTATTAACAGTAGCAAAATTATCAGCATAGTTACTAAGACATAAAAAGCGAATGGTGACAGCATGTTAACATGCTGTAATGAATAAGAGTTAACAACACTTATATCTCACCCTCCCTAACACATATATTATATTATTAGCTAAGAAGGTCTCTTTGGGTTGTTTTAGGGCGGGCCCATACCTTAGTGTCCTAGCATGAAGGAATCACATCAGCATACACCAGCTCTCTCTGCATGTGCACCGCATCAAGTCTGTTAACAATTCTCGTGCAAAGCAATATCAATCCCGCCTCAAGCCCAAGTTGGCAAAGGCTGCACTTGTGTTATGACTATGAAGGCGTGGAGATCAGACCTCATAACAATACCATATCGTGTTGCTCCTGAAACTTCAGCACTCTCCGTGCAGACATGGTTTATTAAACAAAACTGATATCAGAGCAATAACATATTATTCTCACATACACCACGGCAAACCACTAGGTTGAAAGCTAAGTCAACAATTAAGGGTCGTGTGCAGAAGTTGCAAGAAAGGAAAAATGGCGTTTAAATCTCAAATGTACCTATGCTAACTTAACACGATATAAGGATATATAGGAGCTATACAACACCCCCCCATGATCCGAGAACGGACTAAATAAGATAACAGAAGTGCCATCACATGAGAGCAGAATCCAACAATAAACGAGCATGAATAAAAATTCAATTATAAAAACTAAAGCTAAAAAATAGCCCACAAGTATAATGTGGCTCAAGCCAATAGGCAAGCAAAAAATAAAATGTCTTGACCAAAAGTCAATAAAATCAAGGAAATGCTATCAATCAGCATGTCAATTTGAGGCAGTGTTTATGATAAGACTGTATATGAAAAGTAAGCTGCAACAGCCTCCAGGAGGAAGTCACTGTCCTCATCCGAAAACAGTTCAGCCATCCAATTTAAAAGATGAAAGGAACATACGTGTTCTCCCAGCACCGGATCCTCTATAACCATCAGAGGACAGCTCAGTGGGTTTTCAAGAAAACTTCGTTCCAAGAAATTTTGCGCTGCCGACAACACATCCCAGGGACCCATTAGTCCATGTGCCACCGCCAAGGCCATAATCCTTTCGTCAGAACAAACCAACTCGTGAGCAATGATAGGACTCATCAGTTGATCAAAATCGACGTCAGAAGAAATCGGTCCGCAGAGACACAAATCAATGGCCCAAAGGAAATCACAGGTCAGGCAGCGAAATACAGGCTGGACACAGGTGAAATAGGAGAACCGAAAAGATAATCCAAACGCCGTGCTTAGAGTCGCCAACGGCAGTGTGCCATAATAATCAAGCATGCGGTTGCGAAACCGCGTCAGTAGCAGTTGAGCGTGGTCTTGCACAGGAAGGGCATCCATATTTAAAAAGGCAGAAAACCACCAAAGCGCCAGCCGCTAATGCAAGTAAAAACGGGAACCCTCCAAATAAGGATGAAAAAATAGAATGGAAGAAGGCAGGGATGACTCCAAAAATCTTCTCAAAGGAAGTCACGAGACCACCGCTAACAACTTTAAAAAAATGTGCTAGGCCCGTTGTGGAGGATGCGTTAAAGATAGAACGAACCATGGCTCCGAAATGCAAAGGCAAATCAGTATTTAAAAGAGCCTGAACCTCCGTACGGGTGTTAGCAATGTGAAGCACGAAAGTTTCACGGGCCGAGCTCAAGGCCACCTCTTTCTGGGACAATAGAGCTCTTATTCTAGCCATGCCGCTGAATTCTGCTCCCAAGGTCGGTATCTGTGGCCAAATGGAAGACTCCCTATGTTCACGTGTGGGAGGATAAAGAACATTTCTGCAGCAAATAACTCGCTCACTTACTGTTACTATGAAAGCTATACCTTTAATTAACCCACAACAGTTTTCATTATTGAGCATTAAATAACTACCATTCTCTAACAATTTAAACGTGGGGATGATAGCAGGAACTGGCGTGCCCTGTAAAACGCAAGCCATATTCGGTCGGTCCTTGTTACATGAACCGTGTAACTGTATGTGTCTGCACATTAAAGAATGATCTGGCGTCTCAGTACACTCATCCCCTGTTAGATAAACCTCCTGTTCATCCTTGAAACATCTGTATGTGTATGGGAGTGACCAGACCTCATGAAGAAAACCGCTACCTAAGGGTTCAAAACGACCTATTGGCACATATTTCATACAATTTGAAAACTTATATAAAGCAAAAGGCAGTGTTAATAAACCGTGGATAAGCCACGTAGCAGCAGTGGCTTCTGCCACAGAAAAAGGCAAAGATTCCAACCTCTCAATATGTAGCATAGAAAAGGAAGCATCACGCATTGAAAGCAAGCGTTGTTTGTCTGTCAAATTAAACGGTGCAAATAAAGAGGAAACGTTCATGTATCCCCAGGGAACTTTACCCATTTTCAGAGTCTGAAGTGTCCATGCAAACTGCATGATTGACCGTAATTGATTTTGACCATGGTATAATACTGACACTTCATCATGCACAATATCAACAACAGACGACACAATATTATCTAATGTGTAAATTCTAGAGGAAAGCACATTAATGCTATTGTCAACCACTGCAAGCACTTTCTCAAGATTCGCCTGATCAATAGCCCTAAGGCGTGAAGCAGCCTCAATCTGTGAGAGTTTCCAAATTTCATTGTAAACCCCATATAACCACCTTTTCGACCTGCCACTAGCTGGGCCTTTAATGAAATCATTCAAATCCACGTCTGCATTCAGTTTGGAAAGGTGATACTTAACCGCAGGTAAAGTTGAATGTTTCAGCCAAGCTTGACACAACTTGCCCACAGAGTAAGAGGTGACAGTATGACTCAAATCAAACCGGGGATCAGATCTAACAGTCTTAAAACCGTCAGTTATATTCAAAAATCTTTTTTGGCAAGAATCAGCACTACGGTGCCAAAGCAGCCAACCCTTGGGATTCATACTGGAAATGTTAAAGGAGGAATTAAGAAGCAGAGCCTGTATATCTTTAATGGACAATTGAGTAAAATTACTCCAATTCTCATATTCCTCCAACTCCGGGAAAGACGGGGTGTTTAACCTTTTAGATGTAGCCAATCCAAAGCATGTGGTCTGGGAAATGGTTTCATTTAAAAACAACATATGATTCGGGATGAGACATGCACGGTGCAAAGCCTCAGTGCCTCGTACCTGCCAGGCCCTTGAACCCCAAACCGACTTAAGGTCTATTGTTTCCTTCCATAACTCATAGCCCCCAGTAACTAATTGATCTAGGAAGGCCTTCGAATACAACAATTTGGTATCGGTAAGTCTAACCTTGGACAGTGGCTGTTTGTGAAATTTAAAATAAAAGGACTCGGGATTGGACTGATTAAAGTCAGTGAAATAAGTATACTTTTTAAGAAACGTTTCTGAACTCCCTTGTGTAGGTGCCGGGCAATGTTCCCACTGAGTAAAATTAACAGCATCCCTTCGGGAAGATGTCTTGTGTAAGAAGTGATTGCCATAATGTTGGTAACAGAACAATTCACCATAATTAGCAGATTCTAAATATAAATCCTCAGCATCAAAAGCAGCATAGTACTTCAAATCAGAAAACAAACTTTCCACAGCATTAACATCCCAATCATCAGAACGAATGTTTTGTTTCACCACATCCCCCATATTCACTCTCAGTACATTAGGAATATTAACGACTTCCGTTGGGCCATGAATCTGAAAACGAACTGCATCCCACGCGATTCCATCCAGAACAGGCCATGCTGTGATGTTAACCAAAGTCAAGTCTCTTTTTAATCTGTGTGTAGAATGTGAAGAGGAAAGTGGGGACAAAGTTCCATTTAAATGAGTAATGCAAGTTCTCTCCTCGACATAGTGTCCATTCATAATTCGAAAAAAATAAAACACAAAACCAATCGACATAAAAAGGTAAACCGAAAAAAGGACCAGCCAAATGTATATCCAAGGAGGTATCAAAAAATGTTTTTTAAACAGGCTAGCATATACTGCAATTTGAGAGGGTTTTTTCGAGGCAAGGGAAGCAGAGTCAAATGAAAATCTGGATTCCGTGGCTAAACGAGCTTGCAGGTCAGGCATGGACAAATCAGTGGGGTATGTATAGTCCAACTCATCAACGTTAGTTCCGGGTAAATTATTTAATAATGGACTGGAAACAGCAGGTAATTCGATGGCCACTTCAGGTTCAATATTAGAAGCAGTGGGCATAACTGAATTTCTCACAATGGAAGGACAGGAAACAGCCGGTGTCATGCTAAGAAGAATCGGCCACTCTGTGTATCTTGACATTGTCAATTGAAATAAACCTGTTTTCCTTACGACCTGGAAGTGGTGGTAAAATGACTGTTCTTGTGCCCTTCACTCCAAGCACTGGGACTGGAGCTCGATAGGAGGGACCAAACTCTTTCTTGTTGTCGATCTTCTCTCGAACCAGTTCTCCAACTTGGGGTAGCCAGCCAACTACCGGGATCTGCAATGCATCATCCGAAGTTGAGGGCAAATGTTCCTTTGCAAGACTGTCTCTGGTCTTTTGTAGATTCTGTAAAACATTGCAATGTTCATCTGCGTCAAAGGAAGTGGCGCGAACCACAGAGTCTAGACCGTCAAGGTCAGGGACGTACATCTTGATGCCAAAGAGCATTTCATATGGGGTCCGCCCACCCAGAGACCTTCTAGGGAGATTATTAAGAGCACGCTGCACGCCATAGAGGTGAGCCAGCCAGTTTCTGCCAGTGCCTATAACTCGGGCTGTCAAAGATTGCTTTAAATCACGGTTCATTCGTTCAACTACACTATTACCCTCAGGTCTGTAGGGTGACGAAAACTTGACTTGGACCCCCATCGAAGTCATGGCATCCTTATACGCCTTAGAGGCGAAAGCCGGACCCTGATCCGAATGGAAGGTACCACAGGCAAAAATCCCTATAAAGATACGCAAATCTCTAATGACAGTCCGTGAATCAGCGCTGCGATGTGGCCATACCCACACAAAGCGTGTGCATGAGTCAACTGCTACTAAGATGTACTTATACGCAGTATCAGACGAAAAAGGACCGCAGTGATCTAAATAAACACAGCCTAGCGGTTTATTAGAAATGTACAACTGAGTCAGTGGCGGACGCGTAGCAGTTGAAGGTTTAATCTGCTGGCATATGTCACAAAGAAGGACATAATCACGCGTCTGTTTGTACAGTCCCCGCCACCAGAAACGTAGTTGTAATTGAGTTACAGTGGCCGAGACGCCCGCATGCGCAGACGCCACACCTTCATGAGCCGCTGTAATCAAGTCTGCTCTGCGATCCGAGTTGGGAATCAGCCGTTCCCCAACATCAGGAATTGTCACAAAAGGAACCTTTTCGGGACTTAAGTGGTATTTATACTTTGAAGGGAATCCTGCAGGATGTTTACTTCCCTTCTCAGAGGCAGCAATCGCTGCCAAGATGTCGCTATCAATCTTGGTTTTAGACCTAGTAACTGCTGCAACTAAGTATGTAGATACTGCTGATTTCGCTGCTTCATCAGCAAGCGAGTTGCCAACAGCGTGTACTCCTACGCGCTGATGACCGAGAGTATGAATAACAAAAACGAGTGGCAACTTAGCCTTAAGCTCTGCCACTCGAACCCAGATCATTTTATGTTTTATTGTGCTACCCTTGGAATCATGAAAATCATTTTGAATCCAAAAGAACAAGTTTTCATTGTAAGACTGGACACAGTAGTAAGAATCACTTACAATTAGAGTAGTAACACTTGGATCTGCGTACTCCAAAGCTAGTAAGAGAGCACGAAGCTCCGCCAATTGTGCGGTGCAATCGCCCAGGGGCAACGTGTGCACTTCCCTGGAAATGAACTCATCATTCCACATAGCACCGACCACAATGGCGCATGCGGAAACGTAGGCATGTTTAGAGCCATGCGCAACCTGCGCCGACCCATCAGTGTAAATGATGCAATGGAAGTCCTCCAAAGGTCGCATAGCCAGAGGAGCAGGATGAACGAATTCATACTGCAAGTACTCTTGCGACCGTAAGGAGGCGTCAAAAATAAACATGACATCCGTGGATGACAATGACGCAGCCCACTGAATCCACCGAGGGTGCAAAGCTTTTGAATTCGGTACACTGGCTTTCGTGACTGCCTCCAAGTGAGGACAGGGTGTTACCACTAGCATGCGTTTCCCCTGAGACAGTGCTCGTTCTTTTAGAATTGCCATCTGTACAGCAGTTAAAACCTTTTCCACTGTGGGAAACCGCATCTCAGCCGAAGTGTACAAGTGTGACTTGTAAGCAATAGGTACTGTGTCACCTTCATTAAAAGTGAGGTATGTGAAACCCACCGTCCCAGGAATTATTCTTATTACCAGGTTGGTGTGGTTATCACGAGTCAGTAAATATTTAGAAGCGAGCAGATCAGCCTGCAAGGAATGCAAAATGGCTGAATGCTCAGGCAGCCAGCATGATTTTGAGAAAGTTGGTTGTATCAAAGCATACAAAGGCTTGATACGCTGGGCATATTCCGGAATGTAAGTTCTGCCGAAATTTAAAAAGCCCAGCAAAGACTGTAATTTTTTCAGTGTTGTAGGAGCGCGCAATTGTGCGCATTTCTCCAAGAAGTGAGGAGCCAAACCTCTACCTTCATTGTTCAGCTCATAGCCGAGGAACAACACAGTGTGTTCTGCAATGTGCGATTTTGCAAAATTAAATTTGTAACCCATATCAGCAAAGGTACAAATTATGGAATTCACCCGACACAGATGCATCCAAATCTCGTCGTCTGTGAGATAAATATCATCTACATAAGAACATGCATCTGGATCGATTCCCTCCAACAGAGTGACTATTCTGGAGGTGAAGACTCCAGGACTATTTTTGTAGCCCATTGGGAGTCGCCGGAAGCGTTTTTGCACCCCAGCGGACGTAAAACTTGTCCACTGGGAGCTAAAG
This sequence comes from Lissotriton helveticus, assembly GCF_964261635.1. Lineage (NCBI taxonomy): Eukaryota > Metazoa > Chordata > Amphibia > Caudata > Salamandridae > Lissotriton > Lissotriton helveticus. The sequence goes on from NC_136068.1 coordinate 1,108,577,987, forward strand.
TCATCCAGTCTGTGGGCATAAAAACCATTGGAAATGTCAAGCGTTGTCTTGAAACGCTTACGCACTAGACTATCCACTAGGGCAGAGCCGTGAGTATTCTGTACTGCACAGTTACGGCAATGCGAGTTCAAATGCCGGTAATCCAATACCAAACGATATGATCCGTCAGGTTTGGTCACAGTAAAAAGGGGATTATTCATTGGTGACACACACGTTTCAATAACTCCCTGATATTCCAATTGTTCAAGGATTTCTGCGACGGCTGCTTTAGCTTCACGCCGTATGGGATATTGAGGCTGAGGCTGCGGCTCAGACCGCAAAGGAATTTCGTGGCATGGGGACAATTTGTCCCAACCACATTGGTTGCGGTAGAGAGCCGGTGCAAGAGCCCGAGCCCACTCTTCTGCAAAATGCTGCGCATGCTCAGTCGAGACAGTGTGCGCGAAACTGGGAAGGATTACCTCCTCCCCTCGCGGCGCTGCGAGCACAAAAGGTGGGGGCCAGTCAGCCTCGGAAAGCAAAATGTCGTACGTAGACGAAAGGTTCTCCCAAAATACCCCTCTGACAGTACGCTGTATGTCACCTTCAATTAACAGGACAATTTCAAAAAGTCTTTCAGGGGGAGCTAATCTCGTATCGGCTGTTTCTATTACAACAAACACTTCAGTCGCTTGTAGCACAACTGGGTAGTAATTCAAAGAAACCGTTTAAGAAAGAATCAAGCTTGAATAAAGACCTATTTCAAAAAATAGGTAGGTTTCACCGACACCCCGTTTTCCGGAAACGGATGTGAAGGGGTTAAGGCATGAACGATAAACTACTCGAGTGTCATGATATAAGACCACCGAAACCGTTGGGCGCCATGTTGCAGGGTTTCTGTACTCACACAGAACTGTGCACAGAGGAGTGGAACCTCGGCAAATTAGGGTGTCCCAAAACTTACCTTAGCAACCAACTCACCCCTTACCGAGCTAGCTACAGTGTCTCATTGGACATATCAAACTTCCAATGTTTAGACAAACCAGAACATGAACTTACAGTACCTCAGGGTACGTGGGACTCATGAACACTCTTTCGTTATATTATCATTACAAACCAGAACATGGAGTAAAGAAGACACATGTGCATTTGAAATGTTTATTTACTAATGCCGTCTTCTCAGGCGCAGTATCTTAGATAATACAAGTATACTTATTAACAGTAGCAAAATTATCAGCATAGTTACTAAGACATAAAAAGCGAATGGTGACAGCATGTTAACATGCTGTAATGAATAAGAGTTAACAACACTTATATCTCACCCTCCCTAACACATATATTATATTATTAGCTAAGAAGGTCTCTTTGGGTTGTTTTAGGGCGGGCCCATACCTTAGTGTCCTAGCATGAAGGAATCACATCAGCATACACCAGCTCTCTCTGCATGTGCACCGCATCAAGTCTGTTAACAATTCTCGTGCAAAGCAATATCAATCCCGCCTCAAGCCCAAGTTGGCAAAGGCTGCACTTGTGTTATGACTATGAAGGCGTGGAGATCAGACCTCATAACAATACCATATCGTGTTGCTCCTGAAACTTCAGCACTCTCCGTGCAGACATGGTTTATTAAACAAAACTGATATCAGAGCAATAACATATTATTCTCACATACACCACGGCAAACCACTAGGTTGAAAGCTAAGTCAACAATTAAGGGTCGTGTGCAGAAGTTGCAAGAAAGGAAAAATGGCGTTTAAATCTCAAATGTACCTATGCTAACTTAACACGATATAAGGATATATAGGAGCTATACAACATGCTTTTTATACTTTTAATATCACAAACTTCTTCTCCTCACCTGGCGCTGTGCAAACTGCTTGGCAGAGCGAGATTTCTCCGACCTCCGCATTTTTGCTCGCTAGAGCCTCCGTAGGCGGACAAGCAGGTGCTGCTGCCTGGCAACGGAGTGCTGGACTCGCCCCTCCCTCCCGCCTCGGTCTGACACCGGTGACTAGCACCGTTTGAGCAGAGGGCGTGGAGGGTCCGAGCCAGACACTTCCGGCAGGGAACAGCAGCGCTCTAGTTGTTGGGACGCTGGGGGGAATTTAAGGCACTGGAGTCTGGAGCCTTGTGTGGTAAGTGGACAGTGCAGTCCCTACCGCTTTTTGCTCTGGCGCTTCTGTGTGCTGCTCGTATGCTTTCTAGCGCATGAGTGCTTTTTATACTTTTAATATCACAAACTTCTTCTCCTCACCTGGCGCTGTGCAAACTGCTTGGCAGAGCGAGATTTCTCCGACCTCCGCATTTTTGCTCGCTAGAGCCTCCGTAGGCGGACAAGCAGGTGCTGCTGCCTGGCAACGGAGTGCTGGACTCGCCCCTCCCTCCCGCCTCGGTCTGACACCGGTGACTAGCACCGTTTGAGCAGAGGGCGTGGAGGGTCCGAGCCAGACACTTCCGGCAGGGAACAGCAGCGCTCTAGTTGTTGGGACGCTGGGGGGGATTTAAGGCACTGGAGTCTGGAGCCTTGTGTGGTAAGTGGACAGTGCAGTCCCTACCGCTTTTTGCTCTAGCGCTTCTGTGTGCTGCTCGTATGCTTTCTAGCGCATGAGTGCTTTTTATACTTTTAATATCACAAACTTCTTCTCCTCACCTGGCGCTGTGCAAACTGCTTGGCAGAGCGAGATTCCTCCGACCTCCGCATTTTTGCTCGCTAGAGCCTCCGTAGGCGGACAAGCAGGTGCTGCTGCCTGGCAACGGAGTGCTGGACTCGCCCCTCCCTCCCGCCTCGGTCTGACACCGGTGACTAGCACCGTTTGAGCAGAGGGCGTGGAGGGTCCGAGCCAGACACTTCCGGCAGGGAACAGCAGCGCTCTAGTTGTTGGGACGCTGGGGGGGATTTAAGGCGGATGTGCTGTCGGCAGCGCAGCGGACGAGCGCAGCGGGCGCGACGAAGGCGCGCCGGAGTTGCGCCTGAGTTAAGCCCGTCCGCGGCCGACAGCGGTCCAGGGCCAGTCCCCATGCCCCTTTTTCATGCCGCACTACGTGGAGTCGAGAGGAACTTCTCCTCCGTGGAGAGCTGGGTGGACTATGCCCACACAGCATCGAGTCAGGAAACAATGCGGGCTGCAGCCATTGTACTTATACCTTTGACACCAGTAAGGCTCAATTCACAGGCCAGCATACCTTGATATGCGGCCTGTTGAATGTACGCTCCCTACGCAAACACTCTCTGGACATCCATGACCTCCTCATTGGAAATCAATGGGATCTGCTCTTCCTGACGGAAACTTGGCTTGACCAAGATTCCATGCCGGAGATCATTGAAGCCATTCCAGAGGGCTACTGTCTGCTAAGATTAGACAGAATACGGGGGAGAGGGGGTGGCATAGCCATAGTTGCTAGACAAGACTATCAATGTCAGCTTGACAGCACCATGATTGATGACAGCGAGGCTGGTGCCTTTTCCATCTCTATCAACGGCTATTTCACCCTGAAGGGCCTTCTAATCTACCGCCCTCCGGGCTCCACTGTAGCCTTCATCGAGAAGTTAGTGGAAGGTGTCACAGAAGCCGCGCTACGCACGGATAAATTCCTGGTCTTAGGGGATCTGAATTTACATTTAGACACCCCTACGGATAGGGTGGCAAGTGATTTCTGTAACACGATGGCAAGCTTACAGTTCGAGCAGAAGGTGTCGCACCCCACTCACAAGCTGGGCCACCTTTTGGACCCAGTCTTCGCAAACTGGAATCAAGTAAACGCCCAAACCCCGATTTCCATCCCATGGTCTGACCATTTCCTCGTCCCTTTTACCATCGAAATGCAGGGACCTCGCCCCAGTGACCCCCCCGCCGACAAACACCCTAGGCGGAGGTGGGCAGCGTTCTCCCAAGCCAAATTCGACCTGGCATTAACTGAGAAGGGCCATCCTGGAGGCGATGGGGTAGATGAAATTAATACCAACTTCGATCAACGCATATTGGAAGCCCTGAATTCGGTGGCACCATTGGGTATGGCGAAATTGGGGGGCCGAGCGCAAAGATCGGCTCCTTGGTATAACGCGGACTTGCGAATGGCCAAAGCAGCATGTAAACGTGCGGAAAGGCAATGGAGGACAGCCTATTCTACTCGGGCCAAAACAGAATATACTGACTGCAGGCGCGTTTACCACACTTTGATTAGGAAGGCTAAATCACTGTACTATTGCAATAAGATAGAGGAGGCAGAGCAGTCCACCAAGGAGCTTTTCTCTATTTATAAGTCTATTGCAATAGGGAAACCAGCCGTGGTGCCTAAGAAATTATGCACGACGGAGGGCTGCAACCGGATTGCTGAGTTCTTTGCAACAAAGGTTACCAATATCTATAATTCCTTCCCTCAGAGAACAGATAGCGGCCCTACTTACCCGGAACCCACTAGAGTGAACGGGGAACAACGGTTATCCACGTTTGTTACTCCCCCTACTGCGGAACTCCTCCGTGTTTGTGGATCTATAAAATCCGGTTCCCCTAGAGATCCGACCACTCCTAGTCGGTTAAAGGGTAGCTTGCCAGTACTTGAGCCTTATGTGCGTCATCTACTGGACACCTCCTTTGAGTCCCAGGTGGTCCCGAACGCCTGGAAGCAGGCAGTGGTACTTCCTCTGCAGAAGAAGGCCAATGTCAGTTTCGAAAAACTGGACAACCTCCGTCCCATCTCCCTCCTGCCCTATATGGCTAAGGTGGCGGAAAAAATTGCCAATACACAGCTTATGCAGCACGTGGAGATGGCTTCGCTACTCCACGACTCGCAATTTGGCTTCCGCCCCCGTCATTCGACGGAGTCCGCTCTTCTCGTGGCGGTGGAAACACTAAGACAGGGTGCGGACGAGGGCCAAACTATGGCATTGATCCTTTTAGACCTTAGCGCAGCGTTCGACACTGTAGCTCATTCCACCTTGCTACAGTGTCTGATCGGAGGAGGGGTGACAGGAGCTGCGCTTGGCTGGATCACGTCCTTCCTGTCTGACAGGCGTTTTCAAGTCAGGCTAGGGGAATGTTACTCCAGGGAGATTGAGTTGGGCCAGGGCGTGCCTCAGGGCTCGTCCCTGAGCCCAACCCTATTTAATATCTACGTCTCCCCCCTGGCGGCCATCGTGGAAGGATACGGTCTTCGTCTGGTGTCCTACGCCGATGACACGCAGCTGGTCATCTCCCTATTGCGCGCGCCTAATCTTGCAGCGGACATCTTCAGGAATTGCATGCAAGATCTTGCTGCCTGGATGTCCGCAAATTGCCTAAAACTGAACGGCAACAAGACTGAGGTGCTCGTGGTGGGGAGTGGGCCGTCTGCGTGGTCATCGGCGTGGTGGCCGCCCTGCCTGGGTGAAGTTCCAGTCCCCTGCCTCTTAGGAAAGTGTTAGATCTGCTTCCCATCTCTGCTCGAAAGACGCTGGTGCACGCCCTCGTCACCTCCCGACTTGATTATGGGAACCTGCTTTTTCTGGGGGCCACAGGTAGGGTCATGGGCCGTCTGCAGGTCCTTTAAAATGCGGCAGCGCAGCTGGTACTTAGGCTCCCCAGGAGGTCTTCCGCTAAACCAGCTTTGCGGGCCCTCCATTGGCTTCCCATTGAGAGGAGAGTGGAGTTCAAGGCTCTCGCCACTTGTCATCGCATCCTGAGCGGCAAAGCGCCTAGACCGCTCCAGAGCCTAATATTTCACTTATCACAGCGCGGGGACACGCCAGTGGCGTAACCAGGCGCTTAATAAATGCCCAAATAATAATAATAATAAAATATTCATGATTACGACAAGAGTCATCACTTGTGACCCCTAGCATGACCAGATCTGGAGTAAGCTTAATTTGCAGTTTAAGTGTTCTATCCATGAATACCTCCATAGATTATAGCAGTGGCCGTAAGATTGGGAAGCAACAAACATATGCATTATATCGCCCTCATTACTATCACATCTGGGGCATGTTATTCCCTGTGTTCCCCCCCATTGAGCTATTTTAGCAGGTGTATAGTACAGCATATACAGAGTTTTATAGTGCTGTGCTTGCAAAGCTGAGGAGCAGAGAATTTCATGGCCATACTTTAGTGATTTCCCAAACACCCCCCGCTCTATCCCCATTCTATTAATCCACTTCAGTTCTACCTTCTCCAAATCATCATCTCTATTGTTAATCAGCTCTGCATACAGTCTTCCAATCGTGCATCCTTGCCCCTCCTCAATGACCTGCAATATTATATTGTATTCGAAACCTCTCTCTCCCCCCGTCTTGCCTGCAAGGAAGCTTCTTGCTTGTAGATATTTGAAAAAGCTTCTTGAGTTCATTCCAAACTTCCCTTGCAATACTGAAAATTGGTAAATACCCTCGGGGCCTATAAGATCACCCACGTTCCTAATCCCATGCCTGACCCACTCCCCAAAAATTGAGTCTCCGAATATATCCTGTGGTAATGTAAGGTTATTGGCCAATCTGTTGTGGGCATTAAATCTGCCCAAGCCAAAGCTCTTCTTAAAAGCCTGCCAGATCTTGTATGCTGCATCCACTGTCTTAGATTTAGTATCTTTAAAAAAGCGCGGCTCCGTTTCCTTCAGTAACACATTCTCAACTTCATCTCCTAAGACCAATCCATAAATCTCGGTGGATCCGGTATGGTGTACTGCTTCCATTTCAGATCCTCCCAGAAGACTTGTCATTTGTTGTAATGCAGCTGCCCAATAATACAACTTAAGGTCCGGCATAGCCCAACCCCCACGCTCCCGTGGTAGTGACATAAATCTAAGAGCCCTTCTGGTTTTACCGTGGGACCAGATAAAACGGTTAAACATTTGCTCTATTAGAGTAAACCAGCTAACATTAAAATATAAAGGGATTGTTCTAAATAAATATAAGAACTTTGGGAGCAGGTTCATTTTAACAAAATTCACACAGCCTACTATAGACATGTGGATGTTGTGTACCCTTTCCAGATCTCGTTTGGCCTTATTTATTATCGGTCTGATGTTGTTTTCTACTAATTGATCTAAATCTGCCGTGATGGTCACTCACAGATACACCCCCTCTAACACCACCCGAGAGTCGGTGCATTCTGCATATGCATTACAGATGATTTGAGTCTTAGTTTTGTTCAGTGCATACCCTGCCACCCTTCCAAACTGATCCGCCTCTAATTCTATTTCCCTGATAGACTCTATGGGTGTGGGTGTGAGAACTGCAACGTCATCCGCGTATGCTAGTACTTTGCAAGGACCTATTTTTGTTGACAGGGGTTGTATCCGCACGCTTTGTTCTAGCTTAGCCAATAGCGGGTCAATATATAGTGCAAACAGCAGGGGTGAGCATGGACACCCCTGCCTAGTGCCACGCGAAATTCAATGGGGCTTGAGCGTTCCATATTTAATCTTATACACGCACCCCGCTTTCCTCAGTTCTGGCCACAGGAACTCCCAGGTCACGCGATCGAACGCCTTCTCGGCGTCTAGCAGGAGGACTGCCATAGGTCCCCCTGCCCCCTCTTGTGTTATCCCCTGGGCATCAAATAAAGTAATTAGTTTTCTAATATGTTGAGTCGTGCCCCTGTTTGGAATAAACCCGTGCTGATCTTTACTGACTAAACCTTTTATCACCCCCGATAGTCTTGTAGCCAAGGATTTTGAAAAGATTTTAACGTCCGAATTGATTAAGGTTATAGGGCGGTAAGATCCAGGATCGATAGGTGACTTGCCCTTCTTAAGGATTATTACTATGTCGGCCCCAGCCCAGCTGCCAGGAATTGATACTCCTTCTTGAGCAGCAAGCATTGTATTAATTAGATCCGTTTTTATAGACTTAAAGAAAACCTTATAAAATTCTCCAGGGATCATATCTGGCCCAGCAGCTTTGCCAGATGGCAAACTTAACATAGCCTCCGTGATTTCCTCCTCATCCAGTGGAGCCCCCAGCGCCTCACTGTCAGTCTCAGATAGTACTCTGCTAGGTATTCCCTCAAGGTATTCATTAATATCCTCTGGTAATCTTTCCTGTTCCTCTGTGTACAGTTTGAGGTAGAATTTCCTAAAGACCTCCAGGATCTCTTTCTCTTTGGTTACTATGTTACCTTCTGTATCTCTTATTTCACTGATTTTCCCTCTTGCTTCCCTCTGCCTTGTTCTGACTGCAAGAATATGGCCCACCTTTCCATTATATTCGTAACATCCTTCCCTTCTTTCCTTAAATATTGTAGCTGCCTTCCTAGATATGCTTTCCTCCGCTGCCGCCTTAGCTAACATGACCTGTAAAACCTGCTGATCCAAATCTTGCCTGTCCCTGATAACCTTGGCCAGTTCATGTTCTGCATTTAACACTGCTATCTTTAACTGCTCTGATACTTCCTTTTCTTTTTTCTGCTTTGCCAGGCTGTAGCTCAATGTCTCGCCGCGGACCCCTGCTTTAAAGGCGTCCCATACATTTCCTATTGCGGTGCTACCCCTATTAATATCCCAGAAGTCTCTAATCCATATATGCATACGTTCCACATAGGCTGGATCTACCAAAAGCTCTTTTTCAAATGACCAGGCCCTTGCTTGTCTCCTAAAGCCATCTCCAAGGACCGTAAGAACAAGAGGGTTATGATCGGATACTATACGAGGTAGTCTCTCGATCTGTATTTTGGAGAGCGAAAAACCTGATGCAAAGTAATAGTCTAATCTGACACAGATTTTATGGGGTGCTGATTAGTAAGTATATCCAGGTTCAGACGGTTTTAGTTGCCCCCATATATTGCTTAAAGAATTATTGCTAGCCATCCTCTGAATTGCCCGGCAGACTCTTTTTTTCCTACCTGAGTAATGACCATGATTTCCCAGGCCTAGACCATCGGCACCATTTATATTAAAATCGCCAGCTAAAATTATTTTCGGTGCCCATGTTGCCAGTTCTATATCCAAAAAGTCAAATACCTCCGGGTCATCCTCGGTAGACCCATATACTGAGCCTAATGTAACCCATTCCTCCCCAATCAAACATTCTATCAAAACCCATCTCCCCCATTGATCTTCTAGTTTTTTCCTAGTCTGGATATCAAACCTCTTTGTGAGAATGGCAACTCCCCTTTTCTTAACTCCCTGTTTAGAATAGGCTAGTACCCGAAACCCTAGTTGCTCCAGCAGAAACAGCTTATTCCCCTCTATGTGGGTCTCCTGAAGGAGGAAAAAGTCCGCCCTTGTCTCTTTCAGCAACACAGCCACTTTTTGCCTTTTAGTCTGATCATTGAGGCCACATACGTTAAGTGTAATTACCCTAGTATCTATATTAGGTCTTATAGTACCCATTTTATCCAACGTCTATCCAACCAGTATCTTCTATCCACTCCACTTGTCTTCCTGTCTGCTTTTCAGTCCGCAAATAATCGATATATCTATTTACTCTGTGCTCTTGCCCCTGCCCTTGTCCCTCGAATAAGCCTACCCTCATCCCCTGTCCTTCGTACCCCTCCCCTGGGCCTCCCCCCCTTACAGGCAAATAGGTCAAATCTGACCTATGCATGGCTGCTTCCCAGCTCAGCGGAGCATCGCAACCCTCTCCCTCCCTTCCAACACAACCTTATGAGTTCATTGAGGTGAAGCTCTTTTTTTTTTTTTTTACCCCCCTTTTTTTTGCCTAGTACTGCACCCAAACTTATCTACCAGTGTGACCAAGCCCTACTACTACACTCCCCCTATATACAAACCTTTGTGTCCATAGAGATATTCAGATACATTTGACGTTGTGTCAGCATTGTCATCAGGGGGCTTGGCTACCCATTCGAGCGCCGCCTCGTCTATGTTTCTCCTTGTATTCCTCCAAGAAGGCTTGCGCCTTAATCTCCGAAAAGAACATTCTAGTCTGGCCATCCACTAATATTTTAAGCCTTGCAGGAAATAGCAAATAAGCCTTGCATCCTTGCTTCTGAAATGGTTCGATCATCTGACGTAGCCTCCATCTTCTTTCCACAGTGACGTGGCAGAAGTCGGGGCGTGCAAAGAATGTTACCCCATTATACGTACAGCGGTCCTGCGGCTTAGCCCTGTCCATAACTTCCTGCCTGGCCAAGAAGTTCCCAAAAAATACCAGCATGGCTCTCGGTTTGCCCTTCTGCGAGCCACGATATGATGACTTCTGCGTTAGGGGAAATCTGTGTGCTCTCTGCACCTCTACATCCCAATTCCATCTCTCCAGCTCGGGGAATGTCCCCCTAAAAAGTGCCACTACATAGGCCCGCGGGTCCTGCTCTTCTACTCCCTCCGGAATCCCCAGGAGTCTGATGTTATTTCTCCTTTGCCTATTTTCCAAGTCCTCAAGTTTCCAGCTTATGTCCTCTGTGGCCTTGGTTTGACTCTCCTTAAACTCCTGCCATCTAGAAACCTCATCCTCCATTTTACCGGTCCGTTCCTCCACCTCCGTGACCCTGCCCGCCATCTCAGCATATAATTTGTTCATTTTGCTAAGGGAGTTCTGAATTTTCTTATTTGCATGCTTAGTCCTCCTACTTTCTGATCTCGCCTCTCCCTGCATCTGCTTTAAAGTGGAGTAAAGTAGGCCTATCATAGGAGTCTCTCCATGCTGGCTCCTTTGCTGACCTCTGGCCCCCCCAAGTGCCATATCATCTTCTTGATACAGGCTTGAGGTGGCTGAGTAATCCCAATCCAGTTTTTTGGTGACCTCTTTATACGTTGGGGTGACAGGGTCATGGCGCTTGTAGCGTCGTCGGCTCCTCTGCTGTTGCTTCCGTTTCGGATTTTTAGGCTTCTGTTTGATTGACTCTACTAACTCCTCTGATTCTTCCGTTTCTGAACCTACATCTGAGCCTACATCAGAGCCCAATAGCTCTGAATCTGAGTCTTCGCTTGCTGAGGAGGTTTCCCCTGTGGGTCCATCCGACTCATTCTCAGTATCGGCACCTTCTGAGGTCTCTGAGACACCTGTTTCATTCACGGAGAAAAAGCACTCCTCTGTTGGGGTCCTCGGGACCAGCTGCCCCCCCCTCTGCGCCAGCTTGCTCGTTCATAGTTGGGTTACCTTCTATTTCAGTATTCCTGGCCTTAGATGGGATGTCTACCTCGGGTCTCTGTCCAGTAACAGCATTGACAACAATAACATCCACCTCGTTATCCCCCGTCATCGCGGACTCTGAACACTGACTTGATGAAGCCTCTACTGAAATAGTTGCAGTACCTGTGCTGCCCTGCGCGTTAATAGTGCAGCTTGCCTTTAGGGTCTCTGCATGATCTGAGCCTCCAGTGTCCCCTCCTGACTTCCCCGGGAAGTTTGATCCTTCCCCTGAAATGCCTGGATTGCTGCCCTCCATACAGACACAGACCTCCATTGTCTCCGCTGCTGCTGCTGTCTGCTCCGTCTGTTCTGTTCTCTCAGCCCGTTCTGCGATCTCTGCGATCTCTGCCTCCGGTTCAGGTTGTGGGCTGCGCTCTGCTTCCGGCGCGCACACTTTGCCTGTCTGAGACGATGATTCAGCTACCCCGGCTGCCTCTGCGGGACGCCTTGCTGTTCCGCCATTACCCACGAGATCGCCATCCACCGCTCCTGTCACTGTCGTTGTCCCGGGCGGGCACACCTTGCACACCTTGCCTGCATCAACCGCTGACCCATCTGCCTCGGCTGCCTCCGCAGGGCGCCTCTCCGCTCCGCCACCGGCCACGAGATCGACATCCTGGTCTCCTGCCAATGCCATAGTCCCAAGTGATGGCACCGCCGATGCCTTGAATGCCTCCTGCACGGTGGGTTGACGCATACCGGCACATTTTTTACCTTTTAGCTCTGCGGATTTTGGGGTCGCTTTGGGCTGTTTTAGTTTAGTTGCTACTGCAGCTGCTTTCTTTTCTGCTCTCTGTTCTGCTTTAAGTTCAGCATCTCGTTCTTTAGTCTTAGTTCTCTCCGCCTTTTCTTTAATTTTCCGTGGGTTCGGGTCCGTTTCGTGTGCCAAGACTCCGCTACTCATCTTAGCTGCCTGCATCCTTGTCACCGTATGTGTCTCTGAGGGGATACTGACTTCTGATACAACCTCCCCTTCTATTATGACTTCTTTCAGCTTGACGCGCGGCGGCATCCTGTAGCTCGGAAATTTCCAGCACCCGCTCAGTACTCCCAGTACCTCCGCTATCGGACACAGTACCCTGCTCCAGAGATCTGTCAGGGATCGCGATACAATCCTGCTGAATATCTTCTGTTGTCGGGATAGCAGTAGGGTATGCTCAGTCCAGCTTCTTCTCCTCATAATCTGTACATTTTCACCTCGTCACTCTGATACCAGGAAACAACCATCAGGAGAGAGAGGTGAGAGCGACCTACTCCTGAGACTGCTCCGCGACCATCTTGGAGGTTTATTTTCCATGCTCACGGTCGGCAACTTGATATTGCTGGTCGCGAACGAGGAAAAAGTCTTGTCGGGATGTCATTTTGCTTGCTCGCGGTCACCAACTTGACATTGAGCCCAGCGAGGAAGCAAAAAATGACCGCGACGCTACGCTAGGCGTGTTTGCACTGTGCTACATGCAATTTGCGTAGTGCGAAGTAGCTCAAAGTTCGCAAACTACGCGAGCGTGGCGTAGACAAGGGACCAGGCCGGTGGAAAGGTAAGTTTAATTCTTTTTGAATTATTATTATTAAATTACCCCCTGCATGACCTCCCCGCGTGACCCTACCACAACCTCCCCCCATGAGCCATGCCAGCCGCTACTGCTCTTGGTCTTTGAGGACTGGGGAAAAGAGAGGTTGCAGACAAGCGGCTATCATTGCGTGTTTTTACAACTACTTGGTTGGCAGTGTGGAAACACAAGTCCCTGCAGCTTCAAGTCCCTCCATGCAGGACATTTGCTGGAAGAACTGAACATAATGAACCAAGCCAGCTTCAGACAAATTTGTAGTAGTCTGGTACTTTCCCTTCAAGTACAAAATATCTAAAATTCACCCTTCTACCTATGTAATCTAAATTCACCCATCTTTATTAAACCCAGTGACTACTGACGTAGTGCAAGTCAAGCTTTAAAGTGCTCATGTAATAAGTGATATGTTGTTTGAGACAATGAAAAGACCAACCATCAGTAAGGCAGACAAAAACCCAAGTACTAATCTGAATGTGTCTTATTCGGCGAATGCCACACGTGCGAGGGAGCTTTAGGTAATAATAACTACAGTCAGAACATAAACAAATGATAATTAAAACTCCAAAAACTGTGAAAGAAGAAATTCAAAAGTGGGAAAATGCTGCAAAAACAAGTTTGCATTTTTATATCTCAATGCAACCTTATTGAATACCTTGCAAAAAATTAACTCATGAACATATGCTAACCTCAGTTTGCGTTAATTGTATATAGATTGTCGTATAAAGGAAACCCGGGTGTCATATGTGTAATATTTATTTGGTAAGAAGTAAACCTTCTTGCTTTCTACTTCTGTCCCATTCTCGGATAATTGCATTCATCAATTATGCACCTTTCATAAGTATTCTTTTTGGGGTGCAGTAAAGGGGTAGGTTGAAAGGGAAAAAAATTGTGTATGTGTTTTTCAATGTGTGCGTGAATTCTCCATAACTTGTTCCAGGCAGTTTGGCAAAGCACCATAACAAGGGCAGAATCACGTTTAAATTCTGCTTTTCGTTGTGGTCCAAGAGCTGGCTCATATGGAAGTTTCCAGCTGGATCAGTTGGTATGCCTTTTTACAATTTATGTATTAATTGTATTGACTTGTATAGCGCCAGAATCACCGCCAGAGGGGTATCTCCGCGCTGGGAAGGTGCAGCAGTCAGAGCAGATAAGATGCAGGCATTTTAGAAAAGCTTGGTTTTAAGGAGCTTTCTAAATAAAAGGTATTCTGGGCATTTCCGGAGATGAATTGGAAGCTGATTGGAATAATAGGGGGCTAGGTGGAAGAAGGCTTTCCCACCCATGAGTGATTTCTTGAAGCACGGGACAAGGAGCATGTTTTCCTGCTAGATAACCTAGGGCCCGATGTAGGTCGCCAATTACCGGTCGGTAACGGCCGATTTCGGCCGTTACCGACCGGTATTTGGGATTTGGCATGTAGGTAGGCTTAATTTACAGAATCGTTATATTTACCGATTCGGTAAATTTACCGATTCTGTAAAATACCGAATCGGTAAATTTACAGAATCGGTAAATACAGATGTAGGTGGCACTGAAAACAGTGCCACAGGCCATTACCGATTTGTTATTTACCATGTAATATTATTACATGGTAAATAACGAATTTCAGTGCACATGCACATCTGTGCATGTACACCTGTGCCATGTGGCACACAGACATGCCCGAATCGGTATTTGCTATTGAATCCTATGGGCTTCAAGGCCCATAGGAATCAATGGCAAATACTGATTAATTACCGAATCTTACCGATTCTGTATTTTTACCGAATTCTTTACCTACATAGCAATTACCGATTAGTAAATACTGAATTGGTAAAATTCGGTATTTACCATTCGGTAATTTGCTATTACCTACATCTAAGCCCAGGACCTTTACCGTATAGTGCTTTATGTACAATACGACATATCTTAAATCTAACCTGCTTCTGGATCGGTAGCCAGGGTAAACATTGTAATAGTGGGAGAGAGGCTGTTCTGGCAGGTGAGTTCGGGACAAGACGAGCAGCGCTGTTTTTAACTACCTGAAGAATATTTAGAGAAGACTCACTATCTGCAATTAGAAGGGCATTGCAGTAGTCCAGGCGACTTATCACCAGTGTTTGGATGAGTGTTTTACATACGGTAAGGGGGAGAAAGGGAAATACCCTGCGTAAAAGGCTTAACAGATGGAAGCATGCGCCCACGGTGGGTGTAACTTGCTCTTTCATTGTAAGTTTCTGGTCCAGACGTATGCCTAGGTTGTTGACCAAAGGCTTTGAGACCAGGGCGGTGCCTAATTCGGGTCGCCACTACTCTGGGGACCAGAGCAGATGCACATCGCCGAAATCATGATGTCAGTTTTCCCACCATTTAGCTCAAGGACGCGCTTTATGAGCGGAGGCTGAATTTTTAAACTGCCAATATTCAGTTCTGGTATGTTACTAGGAAGTTGGCGTTTTAGCGGCCCAAATCCCTCTATAAAACCAGATGTCCGGCAAGATGCGCAGCGGACTCACGCAGTGGGCGCGCCAGCAGCATGCCAAAGGCAAGCCCGTCTGGGTCCGTCTGAGCCCGGCCGGGCCCAGGGGCAAGAACCCCTGTAGTTTTGGAAGCCCTGATGAGAATCAAGTATTCAGCAGATAACTTACATAGATTGTCTAAGCCTATCCAAACGAAATGTAAACATAATATCAACATAGATAGGAAATCATTGAAGTGTGATTATTGTAACTATAACATGTCAAGCAGGAACCACTCCAAGACACAGGAGGAAAAATTGTTTTTAATGTCAATAAATTGTTGGTCCATGAATAAATACAAACATGAGACTTGTGATATCTTAAGGGAAAAAAAGCCCGATACGCTGATTTTTAACTGAGACCTGGCTAAATGAAAGCTCTGACCCTGATATTTTAGACGCACTCCTGAAGGGATACAAGATACAAAGACAGGACAGAGTAGAACAACGAGGAGGGGGAATTGCAATAATTCAGAAATCCTCTTTGAAGTGCAGCGTAGGAGATGCAAACTTAGAACACTGCGAAGCACTACTCTTCAGACTCTCAGTGTCAGATAACATGACCATAGTAGGCTTCCTAATTTACCGCCCACCGGGCCCAGCAGCCAAATTCATAGCAAGTTTAGGAGAAAAAAGTGTTCGACCAGCCTTACGCTATAAAAACTTTCTTATACTTGGCGACATGAACATACATTTCGATAATAAGGAGAACAATGAAGTCCAATCTATATGTATGGACCTAATATCACTACACCTTGTCCAACGGGTAGAAAATGCAACACATCAAAAGGGCCATATTCTAGAACCTATATTCACTAACTATAAGGAGATAGAAGTGGAAACACCATGGCCTATTCCTTGGACTGATCACTACCTAATCCATTTTTCAATACCTGTGTACAGAGCAAGGATAGTGGGAAGAAGGCTGAAAGTTACATGCAGGAAGTGAACTGGGTCTAATCCCAGCAGCCGCGGCCCGTGGAGGGAGTTACAGTGGGGCACGGAGGTGGGGAGGGGGAGGGGCAGGGTGGAGGGTGCTAAAAACCAGCATAAGGATAATTGCAGGTAAGTAAACAATTTAATTAATTAAACGAATTTCGTATCGCGCACTGCATCGCAAAATGCGATGTAGTGCGTGCTACGAAATTCGTTTTTATTAATTAAATTGTTTACTTACCTGCAATTATCCATATGCCGGTTTTTAGCAACCTCCACCCTGCCTATCCCCCTCCCCGCCTCCCTACCCCACCGTAACTCCCTCCACGGGCCGCGGCTGAATCCCAGCTCTTTCTCACAGGCACTGCTGATGAACAAACCGATACTAGACACAGATATAAAGATTGCAAACACCCAATTTGAAGAATAGGTAACAGAGGCATTAGATGAGCTAATACCCTGGAGTGCCAGGAGTCCCAAGAAAAAGAAGGCATCAGAACCATGGTTTAATGAAACACTAGCTAGAACAAATAAAGACTGTAAGAGGTTGGAACGCACATGGCGCAAACATTTCTGTAACAAGGCCAAGGATTGTTATAAAAAGGAAATAAAAAGATATCATACATTAATTAGGAGGACAAGGTGCGACTTCTACACGGTAAAAATAGAAAGAGCGAGGAATTCCTATAAAGAAATGTTTTCTATACGCAAGTCAGTCAAATCATACAAAAACCCAAAGAAGGAAGCAATACCCTCACTAGAAAGCTGCAACAAAGTGCCGAATATTTTGTAGAGAAAGTGGCAAAGATATGTAATGCATTCCCAGCAGAAGCACGCCAGGGGAAGAGCCTAGAACCCAGGGAGGATAAGAAATTCACAGGAGAAATGCTCAATGAACTTAGAATATTAGAACTAGAGGAACTAAAAACTATTGCTAAAGGTATTAAATCGGGCTCACCATGAGACCCTGCTCGTCCTGAGCAACTAATGATTGGAGCAGATCTTATCATGCCCCATATCTCTGAGCTAATTACAAGCTCATTTCAGAAGGGAGAAGTTCCTACTAGCTGGAAACAATCAATAGTTCGTCCTTTTAAGAAAAAGCCATCAATAGACCAAGCAGTTTTAGAAAACAGACACCCCATCACGCTGCTACCATTCATCACAAAACTTGCGGAAAAAGTAGCAAATATACAACTAACCAACCGCATCCAGAAAAATGACCTACTACACCCTTCTCAATCAAGCTTTAGAACAGCACATTCAACTGAATCAGCTCAATTACTGGCTACAGACACAATGAGATGCTGTGCAGATGAGGGACAGACTGCTGCAGTGAACATGGTGGCTCTAAGTGCGGCCTTCAATACAGTCTCCCAAGGGCTGCTCTTGCATAGACTAGGGGAATGTGGTGTAAAAGGTACTGCTCTATGCTGGATGGCATCTTACCTTTCGTCACACAGTTTTCAAGTCTCTCAACAATCTCAACTATCAAAGAGTATCCCCTTGCCGCAGGGAGTTCCACAGGGATCAATCCTAAGTCCCACATTATTTCATCTATATGTGGTACCACTGGCAGAGTTAGTGGAACATCATAATGTTACCATTGTATCGTACGTTGATGATACTCAGCTGATTTTGACACTATCCCAAAGCTGTGAACAGGCAGCGCCTAATTTTGCCAGGTGTTTAGAAGGGGTAGCCGAATGGATGTCCAATCGCTGCCTCAAGCTGAACAGAAATAAAACAGAGGTAATGATAGTGGGCAAAGCACCAAATATATGGTCATCTGCATGGTGGCCGGAAAGACTAGGTCAAGTACCTACTCCCAAAACTGAAGTAAAATATTTGGGAGTATGGCTCGACCCTAAATTTTCCTTTGACACCCAAATACAGAAAGTAATGCTTTGGTACTTTAAAAATTCAGAGAAAAATTTGGGACTTGCTACCACCCAAGGAAAGGAAAACCAAAGTACATGCGCTGGTCACTTCTCAACTGGACTATAGGAACGTCCT
Organism: Lissotriton helveticus; assembly: GCF_964261635.1. NCBI lineage: Eukaryota > Metazoa > Chordata > Amphibia > Caudata > Salamandridae > Lissotriton > Lissotriton helveticus. The sequence goes on from NC_136068.1 coordinate 1,108,596,042, forward strand.
CTATTTGGGAGCACCAAAAAAAGAGCTAGCCACATTACAGCTGGTACAAAATGAAGCAGCCCGGCTGGTTCTGAGTCTCCCCAGAAAAACTTCGACAAAGAAAGCACTGGCAGACTTACATTGGCTGCCGGTGGAGGAAAGAGTACTATTCAAGTCAATGTGCTAGTGCCATAAATTTCTAGCACAAAAAGGACCGCAATACTTGCACCCTTTAATAACACAATATATTCCTAGCAGGAATCTGCGATCTAAAGGAAGGGCATTGGTGACTGTTCCTAGAATACATAGTGCAAGAATGGGGGGTGCGGTCCTTCAGATACCTTGTGGCCAAGTCCTGGAACAGGCTCCCAGAACCCCTAAGAATGGAATCATGTGAACTGAAAATCCGAAAAAACCTAAAAACATGGTTATTCCCACCTGTAGCCTAAATTACAGTGTTTTGGGTTCTCATGTAACTCAGTATGTTCCTCTGTATGTCTCATACGAATAGGTCCGTCTAGCGCGGGGACACGCCAGTGGCGTAACCATACGCTTAGAAATGGATAAATAAACAAATAGGAAGTTATACCTCATCCAGGCAGCAATAGCAGTCATGCCTTCTAAGAAAGTGGTCTGAGTGTTATTGGAGTTTTTATCAAATTACAGTAAAAAAAGGGCGTCATCAGCATACGCGATCGGAGTAAAGCCAAGCTTTCCAAGTGCTGTACATTGGCCTAAACCCAGACTCTGAGGAGTCAAGGCATCCAGTGGATTCGATATAATCAGAAAGATGTTTATTAGGATTTTCCAATAGCTTACTCAGAAGAGCTAAAAGAGAAATGAGGCCGTAGTTAGACAGATTCTCCAATGGGGCATTAGCTTTCTTTAGGATGGGAATTATTTGTGCGGCCTTTATTTAAGTGGTAGTTGGCCCTCTCTCATAGAGAGATTGAGGATTGAGCAGATAGACGTAGACAACTGTTTGTAAAGTAGAGAAGAGATTTTAGCTGGAATAATATCCATAGGTGAACCAGATTTAACTGTTTTCAACAGTGTCTCCACTATATCTAATGTAAGAGGGGTGAAACTTCGCATAGGGGGACCATTGGTCAAAGATGGAGGACAGAAGATTAAAGTGTCATTCAAAGGGCTCCTCTCTTCAGTGATTTTATCGAGGAGGAGCTTGATTTTCTGTTCAAAATGTTTAGCATTCTTATTGTAAATTTCTTGAGATGGAGAAACTTCATTGTTGCAGGCCTTTGGGTTGGTAAAAGATTTAAGGATTTGATATAATTCTTTAGGAGCATTCCCTGCCTGGTTGAGTTGCAACGCAATGTGTGCTCTACGTGTGTTTGTTAGGTTCTTATGATATTGAACTTCAGAGATCTTATACCTTTCTTTGTCATTTAAATCATGGTGGTGATACCAACGTCTTTCCAGATTTTTACAGAGACATTTTTCCTTCTGCAGTTCCAGAGAATACCACACTGCTAGCAGGCGTCTAGGCGAGTTAGGGTATTGATTCAATGGGGCCCGCAAATTAATGGTTGTTTTTACTATGGTATTGTAGCTGGCTAAGCAATCTTCAACATTCGCAGATTCCTGGGTAACAGTTGCCGGGAATATATTCATGAAAAGGTGAGGTGTCATTATCTGTCACTGTCTCCTGAGACTATAGGGGGCCATGGAAGGGGCAAGGTTGACCCTAGGACCCTAATTTGGAAGCCAATTACAGAATGATCTGACCATATGAGAGGATGTGGAGCCTCACAAAGGATGTTTGGGGAGTTGGTTAAGATTTAACATATGTCCCACTAGATGAGTAGGGCTCTCGTTGATCTTTTCTAATCCAAAAGTTGCCAAGTCAGCGAGAAACATAGAGGCATCCAAATTAGATGTAATCTTGTCGTGTATTTCTATAGGTTCTGAATCGATCCCCCTATTCCTGACCCTATTCTGGTTAAACTAACTATCAAGTTAACTAACAGTCAGCCCATGAGGCAAGAAATCCCCCATGATGCAGATACCGTTATCTGACGCAGTCACACTACGGCACAGGAACGTGTTATCTGATTAGGTCATAACGCTTGAGATCTAATTAGACAAGCGACATTCCTCCAGCCCCTGATAAGGCATACGACGTTCTCATAACAAATCAAACCTATGACAACCTGGATAATCCGTGCGGCCATTGTTTTGATTTCACAGAGAACTTTTGCAAAAGAATGTGCTAACGAGCAAGTCGTATGACATCTTTATTGACGTACCTATGTCCATCCTTACGTCAATCTCGGCACCTTTAAGGTATAAATATTGCCGACCTTGCCCTATGCAAACACACGCGTGGTGACAAGACGGAGCAGCCATACTTGCCGAAGCCGAGAGCAGAAGCAGACCCCGCTGGCAGCAGCCCCGCCTTCCTGACGCGCTGAGAGACGCGCTGCTATCTCAAGCCGAGAGACCCAGCACCGGCGCTTCCGGGTAGCCCTCGCAGGCAGCCTGGAATATCGAGAGCAGAGAAAGAGATACCATTCCTCATCCATCCTAAATTCCAGGTACAGAACTGAATAACCCCTCACAGAGAATTCTTTAGTTATTCACTTGGCAAAAACAAACTTAACTTAAACTGTAACTTTCTATTCCCGCCCACGCATTAGACTTAGGTCAGGTACACGGGGTAGGCGTATTTAGAAACACCAGTTGAGTACGTTTAGTCAAATGTATATGTGTATGTAAATATATTTTAATCATTTTAAACATCATATGGCTCAGAAACCATATCAATGTTTTTACAGTATTATTTTATACTATTGCTTCTAATGTATGCACTTTACTTAACTATAAGTATTGCAATAATATCGATCCATTTCTCTTGTACGAGAAAAGAGACTGATCAATAAATAACATCTTTTATTGAACACGCCCGTCTCTTCCTTTTCTCTACAATCTGATGAGACTAAGAATGCACGTACTGACTGAGTAAAATAATTGCCTTGTGCTCACACGACTCTTGAGATTGACTCTTGATTAGGGGAGAGCAAAGTTGTCATGTTCTATGGTTGTCAGAAACTAAATCCCTTCTTGTCTAATCAGGGGAGTTAATCCCTTCCTTGAACATTCGAGAAAGTTTCTAGCGAACTCTGAGCTTAGCTGGCAAACCCAAAAATTAAGTCTAGTATCGACAGTAGTAGACCTAGTTAACGTCTGGCCTAGGCCTTTACTGCTGTAGGTACTATTCCAATGCGCAGAGCCTATTGGGAAAATAGGAGCTACACTACATGGCGCCCAACGTGTTTGGAAAGGGCGATAAAACTAACGTAAGACATTTAGAGTAACTCAGTCGTGCTTTCTCACTCAGACCCCTTTTCCCGAATACTCCAAAGACGTCTGGAGTGGGTGAAAGGTTATATCCTCCAAAACCTCGCAGGAGGGAACTCCTATGTATGGTTCTTGGTCAAGTCAACGTTGAAGGATAAACAGTTCCAAAATATTGTGCATCTAATCTTTGTTCCATAAAGAAACCTGATCTGCAAATAGACATAATATCATCCTGTCTGTAAAATGGGAGACAGTGATGAAGAAAGAGAGGCAGTTAGATTAGCAGCTGAAATAGCAGCAGCAGATACTGCACTAAAGGATGCAGACGCGGATATAATACTCATTCCGGTCAGCAAAAGAAGATCTATAACCTTAAAACTTATAGAAAATGGACTGACACCTAGAGGTGGCACAGTTATATTCGTAATTGAGGCACACGAATATCGGCAGACAGAGGTATACTATACATGGATACATTTTCCAGCAGCAAATGCTGTAACAAAGTACTTCCACTATTACAAAATAGAGGTACCACCTGACATTTACACTCCTTTCGAGGAGGTGGAAGTACCACTCAAATTCCAAGAGCATTTGCTCTTATTTGATGGCGCCCTAAAACATAATAATCACATTACAAGGCTCGGTCCTTTAGGAAGACCAGGAGCAACGTGGCCGGTCTTAGCCGGATACACACCACATCCAGACATCGAAAGAATGCCTGCAGCAGAGCTGTTAATACAGCTAAAACAACTACTAAAAATTCATAGACAATTAGTTCAGTATGTAATGCGGACTTCAACAATTCAGCCAGCAATTAAACTTCCACAGCTGACCCCTCACCAGGGGAACACAAATAAAATTACACCACAGAACATCCAATCCTGCCTAGGTAAAGTTCCAGCTAAACGGGAACAGATACCATTCTGGTTGGCACAGAAAATCACCCAAATAGAGGCGGTGTTTCCTGACACCACCCCATTAGAAAAACACAGGATTCTGACTATATGTCTCCCAATGGGAATCGCACCACACATTGAGGACTGTGACACTTGGGGTACAGTCTTTGCTTCCATCTACACAAAAACGCACGGTGTCCCATCCATTTCGGTGATACCAGATGTGCTAAAACAAATTCAAGATGAATACGGTCCAGAACCTGCTTTAACTCTTGGTATGAAATTACTGAAAGACTTCAAGCAGGTCTCGGCTATATTACTAGCCAACATAAAAGGTGAAGCAGCAAACGTGGCGATCCGCCAGAGGTTAAAAGAGACAGATATAGCAGACCAACCAGCTGAAATAGCCAGAATCATAGAAAAATCCTATGAGGAACTAGGCAGAGATAGTCTAGGTGGAATACCAGTAAAACCGCAACTGACTACAAGTCCAGAAAAAATATTTTTTAATAATAATAATTCACCAAAAAAGAACTGGGATGGAAACAAACAATCCAATCCTAAAGAAAAGAAATTCCAGTCCAGAGGAAGGTCTCCGAGGCGAAGAGAGAAATCTCCAAACCTAAGACAGAGGTCACCGCAGAGTGACCCCTCTGGGAATAGATATAACCTTAGAAATAGGGATAATATTAAAAAACCTGATAGATATCAAGACATTGATACACGTCCCTCTCAATCTTTTCAGAATTCCTCGCAGAAATCGGAAAGAAGAGGACGATCAGAAGAGCACGCCAAGTCCAAAGACAAGGAACCTGCTCAACTGAAAAAGAAATTACAATTTCCAAAAAAGAAGGTAGCCAGTATCAAGGTAGTTAACAATGCCAAGAATACTGAGGACACAACTGAAAAACGGAGAGTGGGCTCAGACAATGCTAGACAGCGCAGCAGAGGTGAGCATAGCTCGCAAAGTCCTTATGAATCATCTGGAGACAGTGGACACGAATGAATACCTTCAAGTGGAAACTGCAGACACCAGAGTTAGCAAGCCCCACAAGATATACGAGATAACATTACGTATAGAGGGAGATAAGACTAGGAAAATTAGGGGACTATTTTGGGATAACCTGTCCAAGGGCTATGACATCCTTCTAGCTGAAAAAGACTGGCCACCAGAGTTTGTCAGGGAGTGCCCTCATGGCGAAGAAGTAATTATGCCTGCCTTCTCGAATCATATCCCGATTCATAAAAAATATACACTTGCTAGAAAGTGGGCAGTGGCCTTAGCACCTGCTTTATATAAAAATCATGTAGGATGGGATGAGGATTCTCCTCCTCACAAAATCCAGTTAAAATCACAACCAACTGCACAAAGGCAGTACCCAATTAAGCAAGAAGCTAAAAAACAAGTAAATGAAATACTAGATCAGCTAGAATACCAGGGGGTGATTGAAACTTGCACCTCACAAATGAACAATCCTTTGTTTCCGGTCTCCAAACCAGACAATTCATACCGTCTAGTTTTGGATTACCGACACCTTAACACATGTTGCAAAACTTTTGCAGTGCAAAACGCACACAGTGCTGCACTAATGAATAACATAGTGCGCAAAAAATACAAAACAACCTTGGACATCTCCAATGGATTCTTTTGTCAAAACATAGCACCAGAGAGCAGATATTTAACTGCATTCTCAGTAAATGGCACTCAAAAGCAATTCTGTCGGTTAGCCCAGGGGTACAAGAACAGCCCGGGGGTATTCTCAGCGAGAGTAACAGAATTACTACAACTATATGATGAAGAAGCATTATCTTATGTTGATGACATTTACTTAACAGATGATGACTTGGAGACTCACTTGAAAAGAGTGAACACCATAATACTTGGGTTCGCTGCAGAGGGTTACAAATTCAATTTTAAAAAATCCAGAATTGCCCATCTGAAAATCCAGTACGGAGGATATGAATTATCAAGTATAGCCTGGTTGACAGTCTTCTAAGAACTAGAAGAATTAAAAAATCTAAAATATGAAAAGACGTATCCTCTGCCAATCGACATTCTGCCTCTAAGACATTACGCCTGTGTAATCTATACAGACGGACATGCTCAACCCTCCGTTTGGGGAGAACAAGCATACAACCCCACATGTGAGATTACAAAAGAAGTGTGGCGCGGAGGTAAATTAAAACCTCTATTAACAAAATCACACTCAGTAGAAACTAATTCAGAAAAACAAACTGAAATAATAGCTTTGAAAATGGCGCTAGATAATGCGGATCGCGAATTCCCGACACTTATAGTGTCAGATTCATATTACTGCGTCAAAGCATATAACAAGGATTTGCAGACATGGATTCAGAATGGTTACAAAGATGACACAGATGCACCAATAAAGCAGAAACTGCTCTGGGAACAAGTAGCTCTTTTGAAAAAAGAACTACCAAAGACTCACGTGACTCACTCACTGAGTCATCAACGTGATGGCGTTCACGTTGTAGGGAATTCATTGGCTGAAACAGCCGCAGCGGCAGCCACTAAACCGGCTCCCGTAGATCGAAAAAAGCGTACATTAAAATACATTGACGGTGAAACATTGCTGGCGGTGAAAACGTCATCAAAAGGCGACTGCTCAGCGTTACCGATCAACTATCCACTCAATTACACATACATAATCGATGCGAACTCCGTCCCTTTTGCTCGAATCCCTGGAGTGGGGGATAGAGTGATTCCAAACATGGACAGGAGACACTTGTTAATCGCAGACGCACATATGGGCGAGGGTCTTGGACACCTCAAACTAAAAGATTCTCTGGAAGATTTACAATCACGGTACTGGTGGCCAGGCATGAGCCTACATCATACCATGTTTGTAAAAAACTGCCCAAACTGCAACAGAAATCGCAGTGGGGAGAGAAAAAATAAAATACGATGGAATCTGACTGCAGACAACATCACCAGTAAAAAGAATGGCTTGCGATTAACATATACAGGCTAGTTTCCACTTATAATGTAGATCCACAGCACTCGGCTGACGTCCGGACTGTTATAAAAGATTTGCGGGTCTTTATCGGCACATACGCAATTGGCATTCTGCATTCGGACAATGGTCCTGCTTTTAGCTCTCGGGCTTATAAGGAGGCCATGGTCAGCATGGGCGTGCAATTGCGGTACTCTTGTCCATTTCACCCTGAGGGGAACGGAATTGTTGAAAGAAAAAACCGTGACATAAAGCAATCTATAACGGCAAAGGTATTAGGTTCGGGAGCTGGGTGGGTCAAACATCTAATAAGTGTCCAACGTAGTCTAAATAACTTGCCAAGAAATTCTCTGAAGGGATTCAGTCCGTACGAATTATTATTCGGAACTAGGATGTTGATCTCTGACCTTGATAGTCAGACTTCAGTGGTAATAGAAAAAACCTTTGATGTCAAAGACCGTTTGGCTATTTTGCAGGACTTAAACAAAACAAGAAAAGACCTGAGCAACATACAGTTGAAACAACAGCCAACGACCACTGAAGAATCACCACCTGTCCCAGCAAGACCTGTCTGGATTCCAAAAGTCGGGGATCTAGTCAGGGAGAAGATCGCGGTAAAGAAGGAATTTGGGCCTTCTTACAGAAAAGCAGTTCCTGTCTTGTCTGTCAACGGGACAAGATCAGTTGTACTACCGCCACTTGCTGGAAAAAAGGAGAACCGAGTTGTATCAATCGACCTGGTAAAACCACAACATGTGGCCGATAACAAACGGTAGGCCAAGTGGACTCCCAATAAGTAGCAGAACACCAAGGTTTGCTACCAGTACAGAGGTCCTAACAAAGAGGCTCATCACATTCGAAACGCCTACAGAAGAACAACAAGGACTATGCAACAATGCAATAGAACTAAGACCTCTGAAAACCCAAATAAAAACATTTAGCAGAGACACACCAATCTACAATGAAGTACCAAGTGACAATGCAAAAAACAAAAATCCTGAACCAATTGGAACAATTGACAGAACTGCATCTGGTTACTTCATCAACTTCGATGATTCCTCTGAAGGCTTCAGTGAACCAAAGACACAGCCATCATCAAAATCCTTTAAAGACAAAGCTAAGGAACTTTTGAAACAACTGAAAGAAACATATCTGGTTTCTCCATGGATTGAATTTTGGGTGGGTTTTGGTGCATTTATCCTCATACTTTGGCTCATCATGGTATTTACCTTGGGACGCTTCATTGAGGGAAAATATGCTAAAATGGACACAGCAAGTCAGAACATCAACTTGGTCCTCAAACCACACACATCTTCGCACGTCGAGAAAAGAGAACTTTCTTCAGAACTTTCTTCAGCCAACTTCACAGCCAATCCGATACCTGGTGGGGTAGCCTGGGACAACACTGACTATGAAATTTATGGTCCGGTCGAGATCCTGAAATATCCACACCAAATCAAGATCTCCTTGAGTGACTTTGCAAAACCAAACTCATTTGCTGATGATTGGGACTTTGAAAGTATTAACAATATGATGTCTGACTTAGTAATGTCTGCTAAATTTACAAAACATGATTATTTGCAAGGTTCTACAAATTATGATAGTATGTATTGCTATAACCATTATGGTAACCATTTTTTGCATAAATCTGCACAACCTAGAAATGTTTTAAATTATAATCAATGGGAACATTGTGCTACACCTCCAAAAGGGAGTTCAAGAACCGTTTATGACAAATATTCATATTTTTCAGGTTTTAACATAACTAATGCTGAAACATTTTATTACAAATTGTCAAACAAGACAGGGATGAAAACCATGATAACCAACACAAAATTGATATATTCAGATTCATTCTTTGAAAAAATGAATACTTTTGGATTTGATTATTGGGACAAAAATGTTGATTTGAAAAGTGTTTGGGTTACAAAAGAATGGCAAGTACAGGGTTTAGAAGCTTTGTTTAGAGCCTGCATGATCCCAGAACAAATGATATTTTTAAATGACACTGTTCAACAAACCACCTGTCTTGGCTTAGCCAAAATCAAAGATTTAAATGACCCGTCTATTCCAAAGCCAACAATGTTTAGCAATAACTCTGATACAGATGAAGAAATAGACATAAACTATATACTAAACCAAAACAGAACACATCCTGATTGGAAACAATGGTTGATCTGGCCCACAGATACAAATAACTGTCAAGATAGATTCCTGAATAAAACACAGGGTTTTAAAATGACCAGGCCAGACCCTAGATATCCCCAAAGACATCACCCAGGGATAATAACAACCTACAGTGTGGGCAAATTATGCCTTCAATGGCTACAGACTTCCACACTGCCTGAAATTAAGCAACACCTAACTTTACTTACTGATGGTGCTGACTTGCGTGATTTCATAATGGGACCACGCAAACAGCGTCAAAAGCGTTTCATAGCAGCCTCTGTATATGCAGCATACAATGAGGCCTGGAAGGTTACTCAAATTGACACAGCAGAAAGAATACGGGAAATTGACCGTATTAATTTGGAAAAATCACTTTCTGTAGTGGACAATGGGTTAATGACTCTGTCCTCCAGAATATTTTCATTGGACAGCATTGTGTCTTCAGCAATCGATATATTATCGCAAGACTTACTGTTATTACAACATGGTCAGTCACAATTGCGTTCTATTGTACAGCTTGGCTGGACGTTACAAAATCTGCGTTCAGGCTATGTGCCTTGGCGTTTAATCAACACAACGTCACTATTCCAAATCTTTAACCTTACTGATAGACAAATCGGTATGGCGCAAAAGGGTGCTGATTATACAATCTTGAGCATTAAAAAACTAGAAAGATTACCAATGACAATGTCAGAACGACCTGTCAGTGAATGGATAATCCACGGAATCATAAATATTCCAATCTCAACCTTCAGGTTTCAATACTGCCAAAAATATATACAGGCTGGCATGTACGAGAAATTGGGAAAGGGGTACCTTAAAACAACTTGGAACCTGCCCTATTCACATGCATGTGTCAGTAATAAAGGACAGAAAGTGTTTCTTAGTGGCAACAATTGTGCTATGTCACTAAGCGGCACGCTTCTGTGTAACGGTATTAGTTTGCACGGAGCCTGTGAAGGGAATTCATACAACCTTTCATGTCACCAGCAAGGCGCACCTGCAACTGAAATAGAACCATTCTTTCAAAGACTCTATAATGGGAGTTACATTCTTATTGTAGACCGCAGATGTTGCAGTCTTATGCCCGGGACTCCTTATCTAGTAACTACAACGGCGAAGGTCAAGTGCTCTGGACGTTCTTTATTCCCCAGCTCCTTTCCAGACAGGGAGGCGAGGGCATGGCCCAGTTTGAAAATTACTTCTATTCGAATAGATACTTTAAGCAGAATGAAAACAGTGCTTCTTCAGACGCCTACAAGGCTCACGTCATCAAAAGAAACGTATGATCTACAAGTCGCAAGGACGACTGCAGAGATACATACATTATTATCAACTAATTCCCCCGTACATTTCGCGGAAATCCTAAGCGAAATCTTAAATATTTCTGATACCACTGGGGTCTCAAAAGTATTTAAGACAGTATTTTCGATGGCATTAACACCATTCAAAGCCATACTGGGTATTTTTCCAGATTTCGTCCATTCGATTTTTGGCGGACTTCCCCTGATCCTAGGACTAATTGCAGGAATCCTATTCCTAGTCCTTATTTTTCGTTATGGCAACCCATGTCACAGATCAAACTCTCGCGACAATGGAAGATACGATCCTAGCCATTGGATACCGGGACCGGATATCAAAAATCCTGGGACTCTCCCGGCTTAGAGACCTAAATATGACTTGGTTTCGATCATTTCGACCAATGTGGCAAAGGTGTGTTTTACCTGTACTAAGGTGTCTGCTATGCGGAGAAGAATGCGTGTTAGACACCTGTCTGACGCTACAATCGGATGCGCCGGTGGATGCAGATACACTGTTGGTTCTTACCAAGGTTCACGCTTTGTGCTGCCCTCAAAGGCTGCCAATCCTGATGACGGCATTCCTGGAATCTTCACCACTACGATTGAAGAGTAGTGAAGTCAAGATGAAAGCAACATCGAACAGGTACGACCTTCTGTCAGCAATGCGAATCAGAATGTCAATGGAGACAATCATGCGCATGAATGCATGGTTACCCCTATTTCCGACTTAGTGGAACTTTCCCATGAAGCTGTTGACAGTTTTTTCGAAAGCCTGAATGATATGATGTTCTCTCCGGAACAGAAATAGAGACTTTTGAGTAAACTCGCACACGGCGTTCCCTGAATTCGGCCTTCAACTTTAAAAATAAAGTCACATGAACAATTACCATCCAGTTCACGGACAGCAAATTTTTTCAGCATGCCCCTTAAAATATTTTTCTACATATTTTTTCCCGGGACACTGATCTTCTGCTTAAAGTAAGAAACTATTCCTAGAGAACTAAGATTTCTATTTTTAGATACTTTTTATAAACTTTAGCTGCCCGCTGGTAGGTTCACAAATATTTTATTATGTGATGAAATGGTCTCGAACTTCCTTTCTGTATAGCCATATTTAGAGCCATTTCATGTGTATTTCTCATATACCAAAAAGCAATAATGCATAACAATGCGTGTTTACTTTTGCATTTAATTCATAGCTAAAGTGCATACAATATATATGACTGCAATTTTTCAGTATATTTGAAAATTTCAAAATGCATTTATGTATTTTGGGGTGGTAAGGTATACACTATACTCTATAGTATGTTGTACTATGTTATACTATGCATAGATTAGTAGATATGACCATAGTTAGCGTGGAGTGGGTGTCGTGTATTTCTATAGGTTCTGAATCGATCCCCCTATTCCTGACCCTATTCTGGTTAAACTAACTATCAAGTTAACTAACAGTCAGCCCATGAGGCAAGAAATCCCCCATGATGCAGATACCGTTATCTGACGCAGTCACACTACGGCACAGGAACGTGTTATCTGATTAGGTCATAACGCTTGAGATCTAATTAGACAAGCGACATTCCTCCAGCCCCTGATAAGGCATACGACGTTCTCATAACAAATCAAACCTATGACAACCTGGATAATCCGTGCGGCCATTGTTTTGATTTCACAGAGAACTTTTGCAAAAGAATGTGCTAACGAGCAAGTCGTATGACATCTTTATTGACGTACCTATGTCCATCCTTACGTCAATCTCGGCACCTTTAAGGTATAAATATTGCCGACCTTGCCCTATGCAAACACACGCGTGGTGACAAGACGGAGCAGCCATACTTGCCGAAGCCGAGAGCAGAAGCAGACCCCGCTGGCAGCAGCCCCGCCTTCCTGACGCGCTGAGAGACGCGCTGCTATCTCAAGCCGAGAGACCCAGCACCGGCGCTTCCGGGTAGCCCTCGCAGGCAGCCTGGAATATCGAGAGCAGAGAAAGAGATACCATTCCTCATCCATCCTAAATTCCAGGTACAGAACTGAATAACCCCTCACAGAGAATTCTTTAGTTATTCACTTGGCAAAAACAAACTTAACTTAAACTGTAACTTTCTATTCCCGCCCACGCATTAGACTTAGGTCAGGTACACGGGGTAGGCGTATTTAGAAACACCAGTTGAGTACGTTTAGTCAAATGTATATGTGTATGTAAATATATTTTAATCATTTTAAACATCATATGGCTCAGAAACCATATCAATGTTTTTACAGTATTATTTTATACTATTGCTTCTAATGTATGCACTTTACTTAACTATAAGTATTGCAATAATATCGATCCATTTCTCTTGTACGAGAAAAGAGACTGATCAATAAATAACATCTTTTATTGAACACGCCCGTCTCTTCCTTTTCTCTACAATCTGATGAGACTAAGAATGCACGTACTGACTGAGTAAAATAATTGCCTTGTGCTCACACGACTCTTGAGATTGACTCTTGATTAGGGGAGAGCAAAGTTGTCATGTTCTATGGTTGTCAGAAACTAAATCCCTTCTTGTCTAATCAGGGGAGTTAATCCCTTCCTTGAACATTCGAGAAAGTTTCTAGCGAACTCTGAGCTTAGCTGGCAAACCCAAAAATTAAGTCTAGTATCAACAGTAGTAGACCTAGTTAACGTCTGGCCTAGGCCTTTACTGCTGTAGGTACTATTCCAATGCGCAGAGCCTATTGGGAAAATAGGAGCTACACTACAATCTATGTACATTGAAGTCCCCTAATAACAGGAAATGTTTAGTGAAGATAATATGGGGGGCAATTAGTTCCCTCAAATGGAGCAAAAAATCTTGGAGTGGACCTGGATGCCGGTATACAAGGGCACCTCTGAACTAATCTCTGAACCCACTCCTGAGGCGGAAGCCGGGAGCTGGTGGTACGCTTTCATTTACCTTTTAAAAATTTGAATGTCACCTGTTTTCCTGTGTATTTTAAAAACAAAACGAAGCTCACCTCCCTTAACCTCTCTTGGGGCAGAAGCCCATTGTCTGTTCAGCGCACAGCCGATTTGAACGCTGTTGCGCTCATAGTTTACTTTAGCGGCCGCCATCGCCGGCGTGCTCGCTTACCACGCCCCCTTGAGGACACGCCCCCCCCGCCCAGCATAAAAGACGCTGATAACAAGCGTCAAACACTAATCTCTGAACCCACTCCTGAGGCGGAAGCCGGGAGCTGGTGGTACGCTTTCATTTACCTTTTAAAAATTTGAATGTCACCTGTTTTCCTGTGTATTTTAAAAACAAAATGAAGCTCACCTCCCTTAACCTCTCTTGGGGCAGAAGCCCATTGTCTGTTCAGCGCACAGCCGATTTGAACGCTGTTGCGCTCATAGTTTACTTTAGCGGCCGCCATCGCCGGCGTGCTCGCTGACCACGCCCCCTCGAGGACAAACCCCCCCACCCTCGTTAGATATGTGCATTTGCAGGAAGCGCAGCGGACGAGCGCAGCGGGAGCGCCTAAGGCAAGCCCGTCTGCGCCCGTCCGCGACAAGAACGCGACAGGCGCAGGAAACTCTGGTCAAGTACCCTCCACTTTAAGGTACCAACCCGACGTCCTACGCAGTCTCCGCATAAGAAACAGTTGCACTTGTAAGATTGAAATGAATAACATCAAAGGGCCCTTCAGCTGTAAACTCTGTAGGTGGACTTCCTCCGGGTCCCCAGTCAAGACACAAACTCCTTTAATCGACTTGGTAGATAATATGTCGCACTTTAAAGGAGGGATGATCAACGCTCGCTCCATGTGTAGCCACAGCCAAGATATAAAAGATCTCATCCTGGAGTTAGACCTAGATTGCCTCCTCATAACCGAAACCTGGCTAACTGATAATAGCAACCCTGACCTAGCCATCGCCCTCCCTCAAGGCTATACCATCCTTAGGCAGGACAGGCTGAAGGGGAGAGGTGGAGGAGTAGCCATGGTGTTAAAAAACCATTTTAAATGCCACACATTCAACTTAGACCCCCTCAAAGGTATAGAAGGCCTCGGTTTTTCAATCAAACTGAACGAAACCTCCTCCTTCTCAGGAGGACTTATCTACCGCCCCCCGGGTAATGCTACCAGATTCCTAGAAATTTTCAGTGACTCATTGGGTCAACTTCTCATTAGATACCCACACTTCACTCTTCTGGGTGAATTTAATCTGCACCTCAAATCCAAAACCGACTTACAGGCTCTTAATTTTCACCAGACCCTGGACATTTTTAACCTCCAACAAAGGGTTAAACAGCCCACACACCAAGCTGGACACATACTAGATGGGGTATGTACGAACTTTCCCCTTCTAGCAACCCAATCTCCTGTCCCACAAATATGGACCGATCACTGTCTGATCCCGTTTTGTATCAAAACCTCTCGCCCCCTGAATGCAATTAAATCCAGTTCACATTCGGAAAACTACGTTAACTGGAAAATGGTAGAGGAAAATTTCAAGCTTAAGCCTATCATCCAAACACCGATCCCTAATCTTACCGGCGACGTAGAACATGACTCAAAACACTTCCAGAGCTGGATGCAGCATGAGATTAAAGCACGTGAACCACCCAAACGTCCCCGAAGAACGGAGAAAAAACCTAAGACAAATGCCCCCTGGTTTACTCCAGAATTAGCCAAAGCCCATCTATTATGTAGAAAAGGCGAACGCAAGAGGCGTAAAACTTACGATACGGCAGACAGAAACTCTTTTATCCAGCTGAGGAAGATATATCACTCCAGCATAAAAATTGCCAAGAAAGATTTTTATATCAATGCCATCAAGGATGCCAAACAAAAACAAAAAACATTGTTTTCGATAGTCAAGACTTTTACCCATCCCAGAGCGTTACAGCCTGAAATACCCCCATCCCAAGAGTTCTGCAATCAAATAGCTGACTTTTTTGAGGAGAAAATTGACTCAATACAGAAAAACTTTCCTATACCCCAAGTCGCTCTGACTTCTACCCTCTCTGATCAGGGAGAAAACTCAATTGGAAGTCTTAAAACTTTCACACCGGTTAGTCTAGCCCAAACACGGGACATAATCCTAGCCTGTAAATCAGGCGCACCTTCGGACCCATGCCCCCCAAGAATTCTCCATCAGTTAATTGATGTGGTGAATCCAATCATAAACAAGATTGTTAACTCTTCCCTCAATACAGGTATCGTCCCACGTGAATGGAAACAGGGAATAGTAAAACCCCTGATGAAAAAACTTAATAAATCCCCCTTAGACCTCACTAATCTACGTCCAAAATCACTCCTCCCAGTTTTGGGAAAAATCACTGAACAGATGGTCTATAGAGAACTAAAAAGTCATATAGAAGCATACAACGTCCTCCATCCCCAACAGTCAGGTTTCCGTCCCCATCACTCTACAGAAACTGCACTGATTGAATTGACAGACTCTATAAAGCTGTTACAAGATCAGAGAAAGAACGCCGTGCTGATACTACTGGACCTCACAGCAGCGTTCGATACCATCTCGCATTCTATACTGTTGAGCAGACTGAAGAGGGTTCGGTCTGGAGTCCCTCAAGGTTCCATTTTGAGTCCTCTTCTCTTTAATGTGTATTTGATCCCACTTATCTCCCTGATTGAATCATTCGGCATACTCGTAACTTCGTATGCCGATGATACTCAACTCATTGTACCATTAGATGAACATTCCACTAAGGCCAAACAAAATCTTAAAAACTGTCTGAAGGCCGTTTTCCACTGGATGGATAAAAACCACCTGAAATGTAACGCCAGCAAGACAGAAATCCTCCCAATGGGAAAAAATGTTAATTTCTGTCCCAGCCTATGGTGGCCAGAGGACTCCACTGCTCCCCCCCAGACCGTAGCGACAGCAAGGAATCTCGGAGTCCTGTTCGACACGGAATTATCCTTCGACCAACATGTCAGGAATGTGGCAGGTCACTGCTTTGGCATCATAAAATCTCTTAAATTTTTTTTTGCCTTTTTACCCACTGACTCAAGAAAGGCTGTAGCAGTGGCTCTTATCCTTGCCCGCCTCGACTACTCCAATGGTCTGATGGCAGGTGCAAAAAAATCTACACTAAAAAAACTTCAAAGTGTACTATATTCGGCAGCCAGATTAGTTTTAAAACTACCCAGAAAATCCTCAATATCAGCTGCCTTAAAGACTCTTCATTGGCTCCCTTTGCATAAAAGAATATTTTTTAAGATTCTAATCGTCGCATTTCGGGCATTCAACAACACAAGCCCTAAATATCTCATCAGGCGTTATCCCCACTACAACCCTTCTAGCACTCTACGATCCTCTAATGACAATCAAATAAAGCTAGCTAGGTTTAACCTCAAAACCAAAGGTGGCAAAACCTTGACTTATCTGTCCTCTAAAGCCTGGAACTCTATGCCCAAAAATCTCAGGTCCCAAACCCAAGAAATACAGTTCAGGAAGCTACTAAAACCCAGGATTTTTAATCTCCCAGACGAATATATCATGGCCGCCATTTAATTTTTTGCTTATGTAACTGACTGCTTACCATCAAACAGCGCCAAGATGCTCCTTTCGGAGCGACCGTTGCCCTCTACAAATACCACTACAAATTACAAATTACAAATTACCTTTCCAGCAGTAATGGGGTAGAAAATTAATTCTAAAAACAGAGATTTAAATTTTAACTTTGCTCGAGTACCGATACCTTAACAGCTTCTTTATGGATAATGGCAATACTGCCACGTCCCTTAGACTGTCTATGCCGCCTTTGAATACGGTAGCCATTAGGGAGTGCCACCGCAATAGCGGGGGTGGAGCTAGGTTTGAGCCAGATTTCATTCAGAAACCTGATCTCAGGATTTCCAGAGGAAAGTAAATCCCAGATTTCAATGACGTGCTTGGGCAATGATCTAACGTTGCCCAAAAAGCAATACCAGCCCAGACCTGATTTTTGGTCAAAAAGTCTGGGGAGAGAGGGAGACTATCTAAGTTATAATTGCCCATTGCTTGTTCAGATAGCAGTTGAGCTGCATGCTTATGCTTCAACTCCATGCTTTGGAATTGACAATTTCTGCAAGTGAAAGGTCCCTCCATGTCAGGGAAGGCCCCAGATGTGCCATGTAGGCAGTTGATACATTTAGATGTGCCTGACCGTCTAATTTCAAGGAGTTCCAAGCTCGAGTAGGAAGGTTTCTGCCTATGCCGCAAGTCTGGCTTAAAAAGAGCACGGGTCCTGGCTCCTGGGGACGGCTGGGCGTGGACAGGTATAGATGGGCTTGCCTTTGGCACGCCAGTGGGACGTCCGTTGCACAGTGGGGCAGGCATGTGTTTAAATAGCTTTGGGTAGCAGCTAGACTGCTATATCCATGGCTCCTCCCCAACCCGGAGGTAGCAAAAAGTTAGGTTCACTTTCTGCCTCCACACAATTGGGAAAACCTGTGGTGGGCCAGGGAGCAGACGTGATACTTTCACAGCAGGTAGGGGAAGAGTGCAAGTAAAAGACTGAAAGGTTACATTTCAATTAATATTGGAACATAAAATAACCATCAAACCAGCCGAAGAGTCAATCTAATCCGACCGTTACAATCAGCAGCATTAAAATAAATATAGCAACTAAGAACAGTCTTACTGAAAAGCTATTTAAATTGCGTTGTAATTGTATTTATATAGTGCTTACTACCCCTGATGAGGCGTTGAAGCGATTTTCGACGAGTAGCACGATACTCCAGCACCGAAAAAGGATTAGCGATGGATTAGTATAGGGAAATGTGAGTTAATTTCAGTGGTGGAGATACTGGTCTGTTAGTTGGATTGAATAGGTTAATGGAGGGATAGAAGAGGGTAGAGTCTAGAAAGTGTTATTTGGGAAATCATAGCGGTAAGATGAGGATTGGGATGTCAAATTTCTTTTATCAAAGTTACATACTATCTCAGTGTAGTAAGAAGACAGAGCTGACACAATACCTATCTCCCCAACAACTAAAGCAAAGACACAACCTCAAATGAGAATTCACATGGTGCCAAAAGAAAAGCGGACATTGTAAAAGTGTTTCTAACTTTCTCAGGGAATGAATCTGGGTTCAGATAATTCAGTGTAACAGGTGCCTTATCCATAAGCTATCATAATATGCACTTTATTTGTGATCCATTCAGCAGGCCAAAACAGCTTTACTATAACATTTTCCTAGAAAACATCAGCAAAGAAAATGTAATATTAAAACTCTTTTTACTTATTCCACTGGTCACGAACAAACTGCATGTAAACTAGGCCACCAACTGCAGAGATCTGTATGTATCTATGTAGCACGATTCATCATACAGTACTGGCAAGAAGAATCAAGAAATTAATACATTCACTAGAGAGGAGTACGCATAATTTCTGGTCACAGGAATAAGTCATCATAAAGTAGCTTAAAGCTTTAAAGTTTTTACTGTATCTAGGCTCCTAGAGGTGTGGAGGTCATAGGTTCTATGTAAGATAGCCCAGTGGGTTGATGTTCTTGTTGCAAAGATCCTTTTATAGTGGAGGAGTGCGGCTCAATGGTTAGAGCGGCAGACCCTGATGCAGAGTTCTGGCCAGGGACCAAGGTTCGATTACCACCTCGGCGGGGTCTCTGGCTCAACTTCCTCGGACCTGTAAATTCTTGCCTCGGTGCCTATTCTAATCACGGGCTCCACGCTGCAACTCTGGGCAATCGCTTGCTTAGCCCCCACACCGGCCCCAACAGCGCTAAGGATGCCTGGCTTCACCCTGGGGGTGCCCAGGAGTGGACATTTCACAGGGAAAGCCAGGAGGCGTTCCACAGCGGTATGAGTATCAGCGCCAGGAAACGGCATAGGCGACACCGCAAGGTAACCGTCTGGTGACAGTGCGCTCTATAAATACCATGACATTTACATTTACACTATAATCCAGTCACATGCACACCCATTGTGAGCAGCTGCATGTATTTGCAAGGCATACAATGTAATCCTTGCAGGCTTTAACTCAATTAATTATTATTTTAAGATTTCAGAAACGGTGTCATAAGTAAGCCTGGGCAAAATTCAAGAAATTAGGTGGAATGCCCAAAAATGACACAACTTGACATGTTAATATGCAAAACTCTGGTCTGCCATTTTGAGATACATTTTAATTATGAAATGCATGCCTGCAACCAATTTGGGTATGAGGAAGCATTTTGTGATTTTTAAAAAGTAGAGCAAAACCACATGAAATGCTAACAACAACACTCACATTCATCCTCCTATGATATGATCTCAGTTATGTGGTGTGGCATTATGGTATAATATTGGGCATTTCGCACAACAATTGTGACACAAAAAGCCATAAATTACGTGTGATTATGCCAGTGTAAACACAATTTGCCCAGTCGTATTATTTAGGGTAGTAGTAAACATTTATTATTGTGTGAAAATGTACTTTGTATTGTTATGTTATGCAGATTATTAGAGCGCGTGTCTAAACAAAAGGAGAGGTAGGGAGAGTAGAGTGACACTCTTATTCCCCGGTAATAGCAAATAAACAAAAGAAGAGTGTCCAATGCTTTAGATTATTCAAGACCACAAAAAGGAGCAAGCAAACGGCTTCAATTCAGACGTTTTTAGAAAGCCCTCACTCACCACCTAGTAATGACATGCTTCATCATCGGGCCCCACCAAAGAGACCGAATGTCTCTTTGGTGTGCTACAACGCCAGATTTACTGCGGAGCGGGTTGGTGAGTTCAGGCAGTGTTGTGCAAAGGAAAAGTAACTAGTGAGTGGGGAGTGGTTAAAAACAGTCTGTAGTGTATCAAAATAACTTTATTTGGATGATCACTAAGGAAGGGTTTAAAATTATGTGTTGGAAATTATGTCCACAATTATTTGAGTGGAAGTTTCCTAAGTATCAGTCGACATGTTTCAGCCACGAAACGGTGTAATTTTACCTGGCATTCATCAGGACTTATGTGTGCTAAACCCTGGTGGAATGGACGCACTAAGGCCCACCCTTACCTAGGGGCGTGAAAGTGAAAATTAACAAAAAAGTGAAAAAAGTGCGAAAAATTAAAAAGAGAAGAAAGTCTTCCTAATTACTCCTGGTTTAGGAGCCTTCCAACTTAAGGGTTTCTGCACCTGTAAATGGAAATGACAAAGACATACAGAAAGGACAAAACATATATTCAGTGATGATGCTGAACACTGTACATCGCTAGTGCTCCAGAAAGTGGTTCGAGAGAAAATTGTGGTGATAATAACGGTATAGTTAACACCACCGTAGTCCCTGGGCTTATAGATGCTAAGCAGTGGGTAGTGCTGTGTACTATTTGTGCTATGTAAAGGTAAGATTGATTAAAAGGAAGGTATTTAACCTTGCAACTATCAAATTAAAATGCAGGCACGATCGTGCTGACAAGATAAAAATATATACATATTTCACTTTTGTGGTGTTAGGAATTTGCACCATGGGTGTCAGGAGGGGGATGGGAACGTAATTGGCACACCCTGCGGTTTTTCGAAACGAAGGAAATAACAGTACAGTCAATCGTATAGCGTTAGAGAAATACTTAGCTCGGTAATGAAATCGTGAACAGGATTTTTGCTTCTACTCACGCCCTCGACGCTCGGCACCCGCTGTGTACCTGCATCTACCCTCGACTGGACCCCGAAGATGTGGGCGCAGGTCAGGAGAGCGTTAAAATGGAAAGTTTCGGAATGATCGGCTTCCGGGTGGGCGTGGCCGCATTCTATCGGTACCCACGTGTGGGCCAATCAGAGAAATCCTTCGTCATCTGACGTTTCAGTCACATGATCAGGAAGTATCCCGATGCGTGAATGTTGTCAGTTGTTATGGTGACCCTCGGCTTTGGCACCGAGGCGGTCGCTCACTTCTAAGAGCTAGGAGCTTGGTCAGAGGCTCGAAACAGAGGCCTTTCATTGCGGAGCCCGGGAGCTTGGGTCGCACGCAGTAAGTGAGCGGCAAAGGCAAAAAAACAAAGCAAAAGACGAAAAAAACAGTTCAGTGCTCATAGAAAGTGCAATACTCTATAGAAGCCAATAATATTGGAAGCAAAAGAGCATAATAGTGTGCCTGGAACTGGTGTTGGACTGGTCATCTTACGGGGCAGGATTGTGTGCTTACTTATGTGCTAATAGCCAATGGGCCCTCGTGATAATGGGTCTCATATAGCAAATAAAAGGACAAAGCGAGGGGGGTTTTGGGCAGAGTAACGCTCAGTGTGCTATACTGTTCAACAGTTGCCTGACTGTCTGACACAGGTCTAATTGTAATCATTTTATCACAGAATTCCATGGAATATCGTCATTTAGTCCAAGCAGATGGGTCCCAAGTCTATATACCCACCGCTGTTCTTTTTCAAAAAGGCGGTTATTGATGTTATAGTCACCACTCAAATGTTCAATAATTGTCCATTGCATGTCATTGGTTGTATGGTTGAGTTCGAGAAAGTGTCTGCTCATTTTAGTTGTGGCTTTTTTACATCTGATGTTTGATCGATGTTCACAGATTCTCTGTTTCACCCTTCTGCTCGTAATGCCCACATAGCGCAACTTGCAGGAACACGTGATAAGATAGATCACGTTTTCGGTGTTGCAATTGGTATGATCTTTTTGTGTCCAGGTTTTGCCAGGCTCAAGTTCTAACGTTTTTGAGTGTACTGTGAGGTGGCAGACGCTACAATTAGAGCATGGGTAATGGCCGACCACTTTGGGTAGGCCCCAGATGTCCGTGACTGATCTTGGGGTCACTGTGGTTTTTTGTTTTGGCCTTGTGGGGACCAGGGCATCCTTCAGACTGCGTCCTTTCTTGAAGGAAAAAAGGGGTTTCTCCCAAGTTTTATTTATACTGGACAAAATTCTCCAGTTCTTATTTATTGATTTCTTCACAATGTTTGAAAGAGTGCTATGTGTGGTTACACATGTCAGTGGAATGTCTCTTGTGTTACTGACCCTGTCCTCAAGGAGCACTTCCCTCGGCTGATTCCGGGCTCTTTTATAACCTTTGTCCAGGATTGCTTGTGGGTAACCTCTCGTCTTTAGCTTTGATGTTAGATCTGCAGATTGGATTTTCAAATCCTGTAATTCAGAGCAGTTCCGTCTTAGCCGTAAATATTGGCCATAAGGAAGGTTTTCTTTTAGAGGGCGAGGGTAAAAACTGGTGTACTCTAGGAGGTTGTTTTTAGCCGTAGGTTTATGATATGTCTTGGTGAGGAGCCTTGTTCCTCTGACTTGGATTGTTACATCCAAAAAGGTTGCCTCAGTTTTGCCGCTGGCATGTGTAAATCTTAAATTGTGGTTTAGGGTATTGACCCAGGTAAAGAAGGCCTGTAGCTGTTCATCGTCGCCGGTCCAAATGATCAGGACGTCGTCAATATAGCGTTTCCAAACTTGAATGGACGTTGAGAAAGGGCTGTCTGGTTGTAGGATATGTTTCTCCTCAGAATCTGCTACATAAAGACCTGCCACACTGGGGGAAAATGTGCTGCCCATTGAGGTCCCAGTGCATTGGAGGAAAAGGTTGCCTTTGTAAGAGAAGAAATTCTCTTTGAGAGCTAATGTTGCACAATCCAAGATGAATTTTTTTGAAGCCTGGTAATTCCAAACTACAGAGTCTAGGGCCGACCCCAGGACCTTGATGGTATCATCCTGGGGGATGCTCGTATAAAGGCTCTCGATGTCTAGCGTGACCAGTGTTACTGTATTTTCAGGGAAGCTGAGGTCCTGAAGTAACTGAAGGAGGCTCTTGGTATCCTTGAGATAGGTCGGAGTGTTCTGGACTATCGGCTCTAAATAAAAATCACAAAAGCGCGATAATGGCTCCATTAAGGAGCCAATCCCGGACACGATCGGCCGTCCAGGGGGGGCATCCGATTTTTGTGGGTCTTAGGCAGTGTGTAAAAGTATGGTGTTATACACTCATTAGTACTGAGAAAAACCACTTCATTTTTTAAAATTTGCCCGTCTTCTTCTGCTCTCTTAACCAGATTCGAAATCCGTGTTCTCAGGTCCTCTGTGGGGTCTAGTGTCAGAGGTTTGTAATTTTTCTTGTCATCCAGGAGTATTTGACAAGCCTTGTCATAGTCAACAGTATTCTGTATGACAAGGCCGCCACCTTTGTCCGCTGGCTTGATCGTGATGGTCTGGTCGTTTTGCAAAGCCTGTAGTGCATGGTATTCTGCAGTACTGAAATTATGATAAGTTGTTGGGTTTTGGCAGGTTTCGAGATCCCGAGACACTGCCTGTTTAAAAGCAATGATAGCAGCCGGCACTGTGTGCGGAGGAGGTTTAAACGTAGAGCTCAATCTGAGGCTGGTGTCCCCATTACGAAAGGCTTCATTGGGGTCTTCTTTGCCCTCAAAGAAAGCTTTGAGTTTGAGCTTCCTAAAGAAAGCAGCGAGCTCACAGTGGAGCCTAAACTTGTCCGGGCGAGACGTAGGGACAAAGCCTAGTCCCCTTTCAAGAATCTTTGTTTCGACCGGAGATAGAACTTTGTCAGAGAGGTTGGTTATCAAGCTCACATGTTGCTCGTTCCCGGTTGTTGATCCTTGTTGCGGGTGTGGTTGCTCACTGCATCGTTGTCTTCCCAAGACACTTGCTTCGGCCCTCTTCTCTTCCCTCTTCCTCTCCTGCCCAAGTCTAAAAAAGGCTGGCGATATTGGGGAGTGAAATTAGGTTGTGGCATAAAGCCCGGGTTCCATCCCATAAATGGATAAGGTGGTTGAGGGAAGGGGAATTGTTGTCCCATTCCCATCATTTGAGGTGGTGCGGGCCACCCCTGTGATTGGTTGTGGTGGGCAGATCGCCCTCTGTTATTGCGGTTCCCTCTATTGCCTCGTCTTCTTCCTTGTTTGTAGGACCCGGTACCGGAACCACTGCTATTGGATGAATCATCATTTGATTGATCATTGTTGCTTGTGTTCCGTGTAGGCGGTGTATAAGAGGCCGCTGAATAAGGGTAGACCTTCTCAAACTCAAATTTAGTTAGGTCTTTTTGGAACTTGGTGACTTTAGCTTGAGTTAAATTTTCTTTGTATTCATTGAGGTCTTTATTAATTTCATCCAGCTTTTTTTTAAAACCGGTTATCGTGGTTTTGAAGCGAGCCTCTGTTTCTTGAATTTCGACCAATAAGGTCTCCGAAAGT
This sequence comes from Lissotriton helveticus, assembly GCF_964261635.1. NCBI lineage: Eukaryota > Metazoa > Chordata > Amphibia > Caudata > Salamandridae > Lissotriton > Lissotriton helveticus. Next base: position 1,108,620,805 of record NC_136068.1, read on the forward strand.
CTTAGGGCTGTTTTTATTATGAGGACGAGCCAGTCACGGGTACAATGCCACGCGATCATGGCCCATTCCTTCCTAAAGATGGTGTCATTCAGGAAAATCCTTGGGGCATTGGTGACTAATAGCCCTTTAGGTGCTGTGTTTTTGAGGAGGTACTGTTTTAGTATGGTTCCATGAAGGATGGTACGTATTCTCTCTCGTTTGACTTCCGTCAATTTCTCCCATTCGGAAGTATGGGCTATGGCTTGAGAGACTACAGGATCAGCAAATAGATTTGTGTCAGACAGGATATCAGCTATCTCGGACTCAGAGTACGTTAGTCCCAAGTTCGACATGATGAGCCCACGGTAGTGAGACAGTGGATACACAAACTTTTATATACAAAGGCCCAGTCAGGACAGGCTTGGGTAAGAACAGCTCTCACAGCTCTGTGCTGCTAAGTATGTCTAAACAAAAGGAGAGGTAGGGAGAGTAGAGTGACACTCATATTCCCCGGTAATAGCAAATAAACAAAAGAAGAGTGTCCAATGCTTTAGATTATGCAAGACCACAAAAAGGAGCAAGCAAACAGCTTCAATTCAGACGTTTTTAGAAAGCCCTCACTCACCACCTAGTGATGACATGCTTCATCATCGGGCCCCACCAAAGAGACCGAACGCATCAACATCCGGGAGGCTATCCTGGCACTGAGCTGTGTGTGAGTCTATCAAAACTAGGACCTAGCGGGACTAATTGTAAGCCATTTCTTTAGCTTTTTGCAGCATTCAAGAATTGAGAAGGAGGCCCTAATGTATTGTAATACGTTGCATAGGAGCAGGATCAATACTGATGTGCATAAGTCTGGGTTTAAACTAGAATGGCATGGGGAGCAAAAAAAGATGTATTTAGGCCCAGATCTCTGTACTGGGGTAAATGTATGACATTGTTCTGAATTTAGTCCATCAATTGTTCTTGTTGCATTTGTCACCCCAAGTGGGATGGGTATGCCCAGACATGGATCCCATGCTCTCCATGCAACTGGAGTCAAGTTAGCCCAGCTGATGAGGGGTGAAACCCTGAAACCGGTCCTAGGGTGCTTGCTTCCAGTCCAGGAAGGGCCTGGCCTAACAGTTCAGGCTGGACTGTTCCCATAGGGAGCAGGGTCAATACTGATTTGCGCATGGGTGGGTTAAAACTGGAATGGCACGGAGAGCAAAGAAATTATGGATTAGGCCCAGATCTCTGTACTGGGGTGAATGTATCACATTTTTGCATTTCCTTATGTGTTGTGGCAGGTTGTTCCATGCTTTAGGAGAACTGTAGGAGAAGCTTTGACCACCAGATCTGGTTTTCTGTATGCATGGGATTTGTGCAGGTAGGAGTCAAGATGAGAGGAGACGTCTGGAATGTTTGAGGTCTGTGAAAGCAGATGCAACTGTTGCGGTATGCTGTGCCAGTACTATGTAGTGCCTTAAAGGTGAGGGTGAGGAGTTTGAATTCTGGTCATTTGTGTATGGGGAGCCTGTGGAGTTCCTTCAGGTGAGGTATGATGTGAGTGTGGCGTGGGAGGTGATTCTGCCTACCAAGTTTTGAATGGTCAGTAATTTTCTGGTGAGTTTTTTATTGATCCTGGCATAGAGGGTGTCCCTGTAGTCCAGCTTGCTTGTGACCATGGCATTCGTGATGATTTTCCAGGTGCTAATCAGGAGCCATTTGAAAATCTTCCTCAGCATCTTCAGGATTTGGAAGCATGAGTTGGTGATGGTGTTAACTTGTGCAACTTTTGGACCTGACATCCGATGTGGTGTTCTGCTTAACATTTTGCATTCCATCCTCCTATTTTTGCTGACTTGGTTTTTGCTGGCTTTAGGACTTTTTACCATTTACCACTGCTAACCAGTGCTAGAGAGCATGTGCTCTCTCCTTTGAACATGGTAACATTGGCTTACACACAATTGGTATATTTAATTTACTTGTAAATTCCTAGTAAAGTGGTACTAGAAGTACACAGGGCCCATAAATTAAATGCTACTTGTGGCCTGCAGCACTCATAAGCACCACCCACTTAAGTAGCCCCTTAAACATGTCTCAGGCCTGCCATTGCTGCCCGTGTGTGGAGTTTTAAAATGCCATTTGGACCTTGCAAGGTAAACCTCTTGCCAGGCCTGAAACTCCCTTTTTTCAATACATATAACTCACCTCTAGGCTATGTCCTCAACAGCCCAGATGGCTGGGTGTAATGTATTTTAAAAGTTGAATATGTAAATTTAGGTTTTATACAGCCTGCTAGAAATAAACCCCCTACATTCGTTTTTCACTAATGTGAGGCCTACCTCTCCGATAGAATAACATTAGGTTAATTTATGCCGACTCACTGTGATTATTTGCTTCTTGGTATTCGGAAACTACAATAATATTAAAAATGAAATAAAAACATTTAGTAACAAAAACATTGGGTAATGTTTTACATTTAATAAGTGATAACTTTCAATTGGGAGCAGGAAGGAATGTTGAGTTTGGTGTCTAAAGAATTGTAATTTAAAGTTCTCTTTAGCACTGAAGTCAGATTTTAAGTCACACTTCTATAAATGCCAACTTTAGAAAGGTGCCATTTTCTTGTCCCAAACATTTGGTGTCTGCAGTCTGTATCCTGGGCCACATGACTAGGTGTAGCTGGTAGTTGGTGTTTGTATATTGCTCCCATCATAAATAATCAAGGGGAGGGAGAGAGAAGAACAGTTGAGATCCCCCAACATCCCTGAAATTACTGTATATAAATCAAAAGAAAGGGTTCCCTATGAGTCCAGTCCATCTGGGCAGTACCGGATTGTGAGTGCTTTTTTTACTGTAAAACTCTCACCCATCAGCAAATTCTGAAGACATGCTTCATCATAGAGTTTGCCTGATGGGAGTCTAATACTTCCATCGTGGGCTTCAACCTGATCTCTTTCAATCAATCAATCACGGCATTTGTATAGCGCGCTACTCACCCGGAAGGGTCTCAAGGCGCTGGGGGAGAAGGGGTACGTTACTGCTCGAACAGCCAGGTTTTGAGCTGCTTCCTGAACGAGAGGTGGTCTTGGGTTAGCCGAAGGTGGATGGGGAGGGAGTTCCAAGTCTTGGCTGCCAGGTAGGAGAAGGATCTTCCTCCGACGGTGGCTCTGCGGATGCGTGGTACAGTGGCGAGGGCGTGGCTGGTCGATCGTAGCTGGCGGGTGGGCGTGTAGAAGGTCAGGCGGTTGTTGAGGTACTTGGGGCCCAGGTCGTGGAGAGCCTTGTGTGCGTGGGTGAGGAGTCTGAACGTAATTCTCTTGCTGATGGGGAGCCAGTGCAGGTCTCTCCAGTGTCCGGTGATGTGGATGTGTCGGGGGATGTCCAGGATGAGTCGTGCGGAGGCGTTCTGGATGCGTTGGAGTCTCTTTTGAAGTTTGGCTGTGGTTCCGGCGTAGAGGGTGTTCAGGGCACACTTACAGATACTTCAAGGGATTGAATGGTGTTACGGATCTTGAAGAGGTAAAAAAACTATTTTAAATGTAAATGTATCTTTTGATAATTTTTGAAGTGACTTTCTGAGTGTGCCTATGTTTCTCCTGATAAGCTGTTGAGCCAATAATTCAGACAGCAAGGGGGGAATGTTTGTAGGATACTCTTTGCTCTCCACCTTGAGGAACCGGGTTATTTAATACCCAGCGGTGCCAGGGGAACGCCCAAAGTCTTCGGGTTCCACCTGTCTTAGAATACAGAGACACGGAAACCTCTTGGTGGCGTCAACGATCAAATTTATTGGCTGCAGCCAGTAACAGAAGTCCAAGAAATCATCACGGTATGAGTTCTCAGGAGACTGCTCAATTTGACACAGCAAGTCGTCCCTTTTTATGCCAAAAATCACATTCCATACAAATACCTAATTTTTACAAACTGTCCAATCACATGTATTCACACCAAAGGTATCGCATGACAGTAAAACCCACTTTTCAGTTGCCCAGCCCATGATCAATCATCGGTCAAACCCAACATTCTTCTTTAGACAGGTCAAACGAACCCATAATAAAAAAAGGCCACAACCCAATCATAAATAGACCATAAAGAAAGGAGCAGAAACAGGTGAGAGTAGGATAAGGCATATTTGTGTGCAATAAAACTTTTACGATGTCCTGTGCTCTGATCCTTAATCTTGATCAGCTAAAGGGCAGGAACTGGTTTAACAAGGTCAGCTTCAGGCAACAGGGTCAGTTCACTCAGGTCAAACAGAAGTCAGCATGAACTGGAGCTAAGGTGTACATGTCCTTAAAAATACTAGTTCAGCCACAGTCATCGGCCTATGTGAGGGCAACCACAAAATGGCTGCCATACACAAAATGGAACCCAAGGGTTCAGAACGAAATCCCTAAATACGTAGTGAATCCATCGGTCTAACGTGATGAAAACACTCATACTTGCCGCACTAACTAGTTACGGTTCGCTAATATCAAATTCGTAACGAAACCATGACCTTTATGGAACGGGTTCAAAATTCACGGAAACTCAGACCCTCCTTTTGCCCTTACATAGGCAATAACCTAAACTCATGTCAATCTGAGTCCAGGTCTATATTCATCAGATCATCAAGATGTTGCTGGATTTAATACATTGCATCGCTTAATATGCACATGACTAGCCAAAATTGTCAACTCATAACCCGACAACCTTGCACTAGTAAGGTGTTGAGTTTTTGTCCGATTTAATAAAGTATCCACTGCATGTGGAACCATCACAATCAACGTATTATCCATCACCAGTCCAGCAGACTGTCGGATAGAAACAGCCGCTGCCGCTGTAGCTCTCAAGCATCTCGGCAACGCTCTAGCTACCGGATCTAACGTTGATGAAAAATACGCGCATGGATGCTGCTTGTTCCCAAAAGATTGTGTCAACACTGACAACGCACATCCCTCTCTATCGTGCACATACAACGTGAAAGGCTTGTTATAATCTGGAAAACCCAACACAGGAGCCGAACACAATGCATCACGTAATTCTGAAAAACTTTTCTGACATTCATCAGACCATGGAAGAGGATTCGGTGTATCTTTACAAGTCAAAGCCAACAGAGGTTTCGCCAATAGAGAGAAATTTGGAATCCACTGTCTACAATACGACGTGATACCCAAGAAAGCACGCACTTCTCTCTGTGTGCTTGGTACTGTCATTTGCGCAATCGCTTGAATTCGTTCTGGGGTCAATCTTCTTCCCTCCTTTGACAAGAGATGACCTAAGTAGGTCACTTCTTGGCGTCAATACTCCAACTTAGAAGGTGACACTTTATGATGCAAGTCCGACAGATGTCGCAACAAAGAAATATTAGCTTCTTTACAAGTTTTCTCATCATCAGCAGCCACTAATAAATCGTCAACATACTGAATAAGAGCAGTACCATCAGGCAACGCAAGAGTATCAAGCTGAGTCTTCAAAGCCTGGCTATAAATAGAAGGACTTTCGCAATAGCCTTGGGGAGCTCTCTTAAACCGGAAGCTTCGGCCTCCTAAAGAGAAGCCAAAAATATCTCTACTTTCCTCGGCAATTGGAATGCTGAAGAAAGCATTCTTCAGATCTATAACCGAAAACCAGGCAGCTGAAGTAGGAATCAAAGTCAACAAAGCAGTAATATCCGGAACAACTGGAAACTGTGGCACAACAATCTTGTTAACCTCTCTAAGATCGATCACAAACCTATAAACAGGTAGCTGAGTAGAGTCAGTGCACTTCAGGACAGGCAAAACGGGACTGTTACACACATTACCTCTCGTTTCTTCAATCACATGTTTCTCAATAAAATCATAGATGATCGCTAAAAGCGCTCTTTTACCATCGTTAGAAATCCGATATTGGGGAATACGCGGCATTTTAACATTTCTTTAAGCGTTACAACATAAGGTGGAATCTCCTAAAGACCCACATCATTAGGACCAGTAGCCCAAAGAGTATCAGGGAGAGAACGCAATTCCGGTGGAAGCCGATCTTTAGACAAATACATCGGAGAGATCACTTTCTTACAAATGTAATCTGTACTCCGGCAGGAGAACAACGTAATGTTGCATGCAACCTTTTCACCAAATCCAAACCCAACAAATTTTCACCACAACCTGTCGTTAAAATGAGAGGTGCTTCCAACTCACAAGGCCCTATAGAAAGAGAAAAGGGACTAGAAACTGGGTTACGAACTGGGGCGCCAGAGAATCCTACTGAAACATTAGTTAAGCCAGACAAAGGTGCGCCAGGGAGTTTAGAGTGCATGATAGAACTCTTCGCTGCACCAGTATTCAAAAGAAAACGCTCTACCACACTCGATGTGGCTACTGCAACATAAGGCCCACTCTGATCTACTGGAACCAACACTACTCCCTCTCTTTGTCCATGGCTGTCCTAGCAATCATTATAATCAGCATTCTCACTCTCAACATAATAGTCATCAGCATAGTACTGAGTTGACTGACCAGATGCAATTTTCTGTTGATCAAAACAATTCATAGAATTCTACGGGGGAAAGGAACGTTCGTTCTGAGGAAAAGCACCACGTCCTCTACCCCTAGACACTTGCTGAAAACCACCACGGCCTCTCGGGGCCGGCATACCACTCGCGCGTTGTCGTAAAACAGGGCACTTATTTTTATAATGACCTTCCTCCCTACAGTACGCACACTGATTCAAACCCAAGGGGGTCTTGGAGGAAAATACCCAGCGTTCTGTTGCGGTCTCTGAAACTGTGGAGGTTGCTGAAACTGTGGGCGTTGCTGTGACTCTTGCTGATTCGAGCGAGGCGGATACGCCTGCTGTAAAAGAACCTTTGTTTTTAAGTCTTTTTTCTTTTTCTCTACTCTTTCTTTCTCGTCCTTGTCCCTATTCTCGTAGTACTGTGCAGTCGCTAATATCTGGGCTGACGAGGAAACAGCCCAAGAAATCTCAGAATCTTTCAACTTATTACACAGTTCAGGAAGTAAGTTAAAGACAAACTTATCTACGAACAATCTTTGCCCACCTTCCGTACTCATATCCTGACCACTATGATCTATAAATGTTTCCTTAAATCTAGTGAAGAAATCAGATACACTTTCGTCCTTCTTCTGCTTACATGCTACTAACTTGTCCCAATTTACTGGTAACGCTGGCATCATCGTCTTCATTAAATTAATAATTCTACCTGGCAATTCCGTAACCAAAGGTTCAGGTTTAGCGCCTCCCTGGTGTCTACCATCCGCAGCAATAATATTCGCCCAAGTATCTCCTAATTCTACCGCATGATTCTCATGACGAATCTTGGCCCATAGAGGTTGAGGTACTACATTACCCAACAGCATATCTATGTCTGCCAAATTCATGATGCATGCGTCAACTGTCTGGGACAATTCTTTGTAATAGCCGGCAGGATTCCTACGGGGATCAGGTAAGGTCTGCTTAAGAGCCAAGACCTCTGCTCTCTTCCATGGCACATGTACCCATACGTGCTGAAAATGAGCCGGTGCGGCAACAATACCCTGATTTACATTAGCCTGAACAGCTTCCTTCCATACAGGAGGAACTTCTCTCATGGGATACTGTCTCGCTTTTCTTCTAACAGAGGAATCAGGTTCGTACAATGTCTGAGGCGGAAGGCTAGATCTAAAAGCCAGTATCGTCTCTACGGCATCTATAATATCAGATTCCACTATTATCCCTTTAGCAAAATCCGACTGAACATCAAGTAGTTCCTGCGGGATTAAACCCAAATCATGATCTTCCCATTCCTGACGCAGAAACATACACATCACATTAAAAACATACCTTTGCTTAGGCGGTTCCCACTGAAAGAAAACATCCATAACCGCTGGCAAACTATACCTTGAGGCATTTATAATCCATTTACGGGCCAACAAATCCAACACAGCCCGTTCCTCGGAACCAGGAAGCTGACTACGACTCTGCTTATGTTCTGAAACAGGGGTCATATTCAGTGACCCAAACAATGGAGACAGTAAACTAGAAACAGTTTCTGTCATTCTTTTTCGAACAGAAGGAGAAGAAGCAGTCATAAGAACAGGAGAATAAGTATTTTGAGGCAAAGAAGGTTTAGGAATAAGAACAGTAGGAGTTTCAGATGCAGAAGCAGAAGCAGAAGGCAAAGGAGTTTGAGGCAAAGCTGATAGCAAAGCTGGCAACGCTAGAGCGGGTTGCGCAGGAGGAGGTAAAACCATCTGTGGAGTACCAGGTGGCTGAACAACAGCAGGAGGTTGAACAACAAAGGGTGGAACAACTGGTGGTAATGGAGGCGCAGTAGCACCCTGCACATAAGGAGGTGGTAATCTCAGTAAATGAGACATCAAAGGATCTTTCTCAAGATCTTCAATCGCTTTCGGAGGAGAAGACGGCAAGGCCGGATAACATTTATCTATGGCCATGCAACGTTGCCTATCTGACACCTCAATTGCTTTATCTTCTTAGTTTTCTTTAAACTGCCTAGCAGCTTGCATTATTGATACATCCTTTTCTCTTTTATCTCTTTTAGCTTGTTTAATTTCTCGTTGTCTGGCTTCTTTACTCCAAAGGCGAAAGGAGTCAAACATTGCTGGCCGGGCTTTCTTCCTAAATAATTTAGTTTCTAAATTGTCTAAAATCTCTGTATTAAAGTTACCATGTTGGGGCCATTGTGAAACACCATCTTTTCTAGTGTAGTGGACCCATACTTCATTGAACGTAATGGGCCCACGCCGTGTTTAGAATAGAGCTCATAAGTCGGAGTTCCAACCGGAGGTATCGGACACGAATCCTCCAATCGGGAATCCCTGTTGCAACCACAACCAAACCAAGTACCAAATTTGCTAAGATTAGGCATCTTTGCTCACTAATCGAGCTTCAAACTTCAAGGGATTATCTCTACCGATTCACTCGTAAATATACAAGACCCTCGGCTTTGGAAATTGCAATTTTCAAATCAAAACTAAGGACCAAACAAACTAAGAACCAAAGGACCAAAAACTAAGGACTGGGAGCGACCCACTTATACTTAACTGAGGTAATCAGTCACGCCACCAGAAGACCCGTCTATCGTCTCGCCGTACAAAGCATCACAAATGGGTCCAAGACAGGGCGACAGTCAGGGCAACGGTCCTTCGTAGCCATCAGGAAAGCGGGAAGCCTCGCAGAAAAGACCTTCAGTCCACATTCGACATGCCGGGGTCGATGAAGTGGTGGCCGTCCTCCAGAATTTCCTTAGGAAGCTCCTCACGATCTTCAGGCTTGGACCGGTACCGCTGAAGTCGCCCCACGTTGGGCGCCAACTGAGGAACCGGGTTATTTAATACCCAGCGGCGCCAGGGGCCCGCCCAAAGTCTTTGGGTTCCACCCGTCTTAGAATACAGAGACACGGAAACTTCTTGGTGGAGTCAAAGATCGAATTTATTGGCTGCAGCCAGTAACAGAAGTCCTAGAAATCATCACAGTATGAGTTCTCAGGAGACTGCTCAATTTTACACAGCAAGTCGTCCCTTTGTATGCCAAAAATCACATTCCAGACAAATACCTAATATTTACAAACTGTCCAATCACATGTATTCACACCAAAGGTATCGCATGACAGTAAAACCCACTTTTCAGTTGCCCAGCCCATGATCAATCATCGGTCAAACCCAACATTCTTCATTAGACAGGTCAAATGAACCCATAATAAAAAAAGGCCACAACCCAATCATAAATAGACCGTAAAGAAAGGAGCAGAAACAGGTGAGAGTAGGATAAGGCATATTTGTGTGCAATAAAACTTTTACGATGTCCTGTGCTCTGATCCTTAATCTTGATCAGCTAAAGGGCAGGAACTGGTTTAACCACTACAGCGCTAGCGGGTTTTCCCGCTGTGTGCTGGATGTTCATAAATCACACTTTACATGACAAAGCCAGCTCGTCATGCGCGCAACGCAGGTAACGCCCATGATGAGCTGGCTTTGCCATTAGCGTGGAAGGGGTTAACAAGGTCAGCTTCAGGCAACAGGGTCAGTTCACTCAGATCAAACAGAAGTCAGCACGAACTGGAGCTAAGATGTACATGTCCTTAAAAAGACTAGTTCAGCCACAGTCATCGGCCTATGTGAGGGCAACCACAAAATGGCTGCCATACACAAAATGGAACCCAAGGGTTCAGAACGAAATCCCTAAATACGTAGTGAATCCATCGGTCTAACGTGATGAAAACACTCATACTTGCCACACTAACTAGTTACGGTACGCTAATATCAAATTTGTAACGAAACCATGACCTTTATGGAACGGGTTCAAAATTCACGGAACCTCAAACTTCTTGTAGCCAGGACACAATGTGGACGCATGGTATTACTTATTGTGCAGGAAGTGAGGTTTTACTACCAAGACACAAGGTAAAACAAGAATAATCCTCTCCTTCCTTGCAGGTTGCTACTTTGCGTGGTGATGTAGTGAATGCACGTTGGTGTCACTATGTGTGTCTCTCAGGTTCTGGCCAGGGGTAACGATGGACTAGAGCGTTGCTGCATGCCCTGAGCAGTTGCCAGGAGCTGAGCGTTCCCTCCCGATATGATACAGGAGGGTGACACCTATGCCTTTGGTGGCAACAATTATGGTACATAGGTATATTGTTGTATCGTTCCTTACACAATTGGTTAAGTCCTTTTTCACTACTATTGTGGAGTAGTTACATCATCTAGGTCCTGAAAAAAGCCAAGATCACAGGAAGATCTGAAATGGATGAAACATGTTGACCTCATTACTAGCGCCCTCGCACATTTATTTAGAGCGTTCTTGCACTTTTTTAACCTTTGACACAATAGGATATTCAATTAATACATTTTTCCCCTGGTAGCCAATTTTAATTCACAATTTTTACACTGCACTACATATTCACCACACTGCATTATGCTTCATTGATCTTAGATGATCTTGACTTAGATCTCACTGAAAATATCCGCGAGCTCCTCCTTTTACACTAGCAAGGAGTTGTAGCTCATTGGTTGTACTAGAGTGCAGCAGAGAGGAGATCCCGAAATGATGAAGCATGCCACTTCCGTGGGTGATGGGAATCCGTCCTCTTAATTGAGACTCCTTTTTGCTTATTACGTTTATTTTCTCCTGTTGGACGCATTCTGTAACATCAGTCTCCACAAACAATTTTTCCTTCCGCCCTTCCCTTGTTAGACCCGCGGATTTTTGTTGTTGTCACTTAGGGGCACATGCATCAAAGGAAATTGCATTCGCAAATGGTGCGAAATGCTAAATTCGGCCGTTTGCGAATGCAATTTCCGTTTTTGAGATGCATTATCATTTTTGTAATTTCGCAATTTAAGAAATCAATTTAAGAAATCGCAAAATTGCGATTTCTTAAAAAACAATTGCATTTAAGGAATCTCAAATTGAGATTCCTTAAATGCAATGCATCAAACTTTCAAAATTTGCGAATTCGCAAATAAGGGGAGCAAATTACCATGAGGTAGGGATTACTCTGCCAAAACTACGGACTTTTGCACCTACCTCTGGGGCTCCTGTAATGGGCTCCTGTTGCATGCCCTGGTTCACTGCTGCTCGTGCGGGCTCCTGACATCGGCCCAGGTCCCCCCCAGCTTCCGGAGACGCTAGACCATCACGCGCCACGGCCGCCGGGAGGGGGGGACTAGAGCCCCCAAGAGCCCTTGCGGCTGACGACGCCCACCTCCAGCCAGCGCCCGGAGGTGCTTAAAAACAAGCCAGCCCTTTGCCAGAGCGGGATTACTCTGCCAAAACGACGGACTTTTGCACCTACCTCTGGGGCTCCTGTATTGGGCTCCTGTTGCATGCCCTGGTTCACTGCTGCTCGTGCGGGCTCCTGACATCGGCCCAGGTCCCCCCCAGCTGCCGGAGACACTAGACCATCACGCGCCACGGCCGCCGGGAGGGGGGACTACAGCCCCCAAGAGCCCTTGCGGCTGACGCCGCCCACCTCCAGCCAGCGCACGGAGGCGCTTAAAAACAAGCCAGCTCTCCCGCGTCACGGGACGCGCGCGGGCTAAGCCCGGGCAAAGGGCGGGCCCTCTGAGGCCCTCAGAGGCCTGAGGAGACTTGGCTGGGCAAGAGACCCTAGTTGTTAGTATACCTGAGGACTACGAAACTGTAAGCTACCGCTTTTCCTCTTATTGTCTATCCATTATTAGGATTCATTGATACTGATTAAGTGATTACATGCTACCTCTGATCTGTGGGCCCGTTTTGAGGATCCTTTCTGATTAACTATATTGAGAATATATCATAGTGACTGAACAGAATAGCTCTATCATACATTGTAAACCTTGATATCCCTAGCTTTCGAATATGACACGCGAAACAAGAAGTAAGGCTCCGGCGGGAGGAAAAAAGTTGACGGGAACACTAGATGACTTCATAGTATGCACAAATACCTTGATAGATCAAGGAATTGTGCTTATGGAGAGAAGGGTATCACAAGATCTGGCATTTACTAAGAGGTCGTCTATGGGTCACATTGCCTCAGCACGAACCCCTGAAAATACCTCAAATAAATCTACTGCCATCCAGACATGTGTGGAGGTTCATGATATTGCCTGTACTCAGCCTGCTCTCCAAGACTTAATTTCTCAAGACTCTCAGGCCTTGGCACCCTCAGGGAATGTTGCGATCACAACACTATTAGACACCCAGGATGATAGTAGCAATACTCAAATAAGAGGGAAAAGGGAGGGGGCAATCCCAAAAAATAAGCACATTGATAAGAATACTCGTACTTCCAAGAAGGCAAAAGCACCAAATGTAGACGGGACTAGTGAGGCCTGTAGTAAAGAGAAAGTGATGGGAACTACTGGGAAGGTGTCTGGGAAAGAAGAGGCGGGGTGTAAAACCACGGCCATGACTATTTTTGAGGATACTACCCTAGATGATACGCTATCTGATATTTTCTCTAATAGTTCCACATCTAATAGTGTAGGTATAACGGGAGAAAGGGAAGATCCATTAATATGTACCCTTACGCCCCTAATTAAATCCTTACTTACTCCTCTAGAAGAAAGGCTCCATGGGATAGAAACCCAACTTAATGAATTGCAGAAAGATATAAAAGCACAGTATATTGGTCAGGCAAAAAGAATAACATCTGCAATTTTGCCGGCTAATAAACTGCAAACATCCCAAAAAAGTGCAGAGGGAGGGAAAAAAGCAGCACCTAAAACCCCCTTATTCAAACCAATTTCTTCAAAAACAAGTATAGCTTGTGCAACACCTACTCCTGCAATCATAGCAACCACAGATAAAATGGTTGATCCTATTGTACCCGTTCATAATTCCGATAAATCTCAGCCAGACAGGGCCGAAAAACATAGAAGCATCAATTTACCACCAGAAGCATGCCCCTACGTGGTGGTGCTGACTGGGGTTCCAGAACTGGCTACTCAAATCACAGAACCCTACTGGGCACTGAGAAATAAGGTGTCACATTGGTTAAATTCTAACCACCCTTTACCACCAGCAATAAGAAGTAACATCCTAATGGTTCGGAGGGTTCCTTGGGTGGGGCACAATAGAAAAAGATCTCATGGGGACTGTGTGGTTGTAACCTTTGAAGACCCTGACACGGTGGATTATATTTGTTCACGGGAACTAAGAAATTATGAATCATCAATTGTGGCCAGACACCTGTCCTATTTCTATATCCCAGTAGAGCAAACGGACAATAGATGGAGCTGGACTAGGGACTCAAACTACCCCAGTGAGGGAGGAGGCATGAAATGTATAGGACTTCCAACCCAAATAGCTGGGGAGGGGGGGGGAGACGATGGATGGACTTTAGTGCAACGAAGGGCCGAGAGAACCCTTGATTCTGGACAGCAGCATAGGGCAGAATGGATGGGTCCACAATTTGTTCCACCTTTGATCCCTTGTTACAATCGGTTCAGTAACTTAGAGGCTGTCGACTGATGCCCAGAGTGTGAAATGGTCCCCCAGTGCATCCCTTCTTTATGTACTCCCCCAAACTCTATTGGCAATAGTTCCCGACAGGATGTGCCCGATACGACTGTAAGAAGCTTAAACATGGAGAAGGAGACTAATATATGTAAAAATGGAGCAGGACATAAGAGACAGGGTGGTCAATTCCCTGTACCGAAAAAAGCCCATGGTAAAAGTAATCTAGAAGAAAATGGGAAGGAAATGGGAAACGCCGTCACTGATTTGGTGGCAGTAAATAACAATAAAGAAACCTGTAGCCTGATGTTTTGGAAGGTCGCAGGCCTAAGACAGCAAATGAACAATCCTTCTTGGGAAACTGTTATAGATAATCATGATGTTGTGGCCTTACAGGAAACTTGGACCGTCGATCCCATACATATGAACGGCTATAAAATATATTGTACGCCGGCAGTGGGGGGAGCTTATGGGAGACCTAAGGGTGGTTTAATTACGTTCCTCTCGAATCGTTTGTCATATGAGAGGGTACGTTTTTACCCTAAATGTAATTTTTATCACAAAATGGTAATTGACACTAGGAGAGGAGCTAGTGTCATTATCATACATTTTTACAATAATATTCCAAGTAGTGCGATACAGGACATATTGAAAATGTTAAGTAATGATTTACAGTGTGAAATAGATAGCAAGGGGAAGGAAGTAATGTTATTGTGGGGGGGGTTTAATTGTCCACTGTGTAAAAAGGGCAAAAAAGGCATTTGTGGTTTAATGTTAGAACAAGACATTAATCTCACACATTTTGATCATACTCTGATTGGGGATCTGCTAAATGAGATATTATTTAATTATGATTTGGGATATGCAAATGAAGTGGCCTATCAACCAACATCATTTGCCCCGACCTTTATTGGTAGGGGAGCATCAACCACCATTGATTTTACTATCTGTTCAAATAGCTATGGCCTCAAATTAAGTGGATATAAGATTTTGGACTCACCAATGAGTGATCATCTCCCACAAATTCTTGAGATGGATACTCCATTTGTGGTATGGCAAAAAGATCTGCCCCCTACCCATGAAGCTCAGGACGTGACGCTGGGTAGGCAAAATGGGTACACACTCAAGTGGAGTAAGGTGGTCCCGAAGGAATTCCTAGCTAAGTTGGTGAAAGCCTGCACAGATAGCTTTAGAGTTTGCCTGGATGAAGATTCCATGAGTGAACATATAATAGAACATTTCTACATTATAGCTTCTACTATTAAGGAGAATCTATGGGTGGAGTTAAGGAATGGGCGTAAGAATAACAGAAGATGGTTTAATACGGAATGTACCAAGGCCCTGACTGGGCTCAAACACGCGATACATCGGGTGCCCTGGGATCTCTCTTTAATAAGAGATTTAAGAAAATGTTATAATTTGGCACTGACCAATAGGAAGAATGCCATAAAGAAAATGGCCTGGGAAGAGTTATGTGCAACCTCAGAATCTAAAGATATATCTGCTTTTTGGAGGGTGGTAAATGCCCCCCTCCTTTGTGATAATACCAAAGCTCGCATCGAAATTGTGATAAATGAAGATGAGTGGGTTGCACATTTTTCCACTCTTTACATGACTTTAGAGGAAACTCCTGATATAGGATCAAATAGAGTGCACGAGAAAGGGGATGATGTACACAATTTGGTGGAAACTCTCCCCGAAGTTTTAAGGAGTATATAAGCCACAAAGGGTGGAAAGGCTGCAGGTCCAGATGGGATCCCAGCAGACCTGTATAAAGCAAACAGTGACATCTGGGGTCCCATTCTGGTACAGCTTTTTAATGCAGTCTTAGCAAGGGGTTTGAGTCCGTCATGGTATACATCGATCATTGTCCCTATCTACAAGAAGGGAGATAGACAAAACTGTGCATGTTACAGGCCAATATCCCTACTTGACTCATCGATATAGATCCTTGGCAGAGTTATTTTAGCAAAATTACAATATTGGGCAGAGGACAACGGGGTAATAAGTGATCTTCAATTTGGATTCCAAAAGGGTATAGGAACCATTGAGCAGGGCTTAAATTTATTTATTGTTCAGCAGAAATACATAACGATAAAAAGGGAGCGTTTATATTTTACGTTTGTCGACCTTACATCGGCTTTTGATTGTGTATCTCACAATAAACTATGGGATTTGCTGCAAAGGCTGGGGGTGGAAGAACCGAATATTCGGTTTCTGAGGGAGTTGTATTCAGGGGCTACTGCTACTGTTCGCTAAGGAAAAGGGGGGGAATGTAGTAGATCATTTGGAATAGGGCGTGGTGTACGCCAGAGGTGCGTCCTGGCACCTTTCTTATTCTTGATGTACATAAATGGATTAGAGGCTTGTCTCCTGCAGGAGTGCAGGGATATGCCCATGGTGGGTAGAAGATCTATCCCTGCGCTCTTGTATGCAGACAATGCTGTTTTAATGGCCCGTACCCCCATGGCCCTGCAAAAACTGTTAACTTCCTTCAATAACTTTATGCTCTGCCTGGATTTAATTATTAACTGCAGCAAAACTTTCTCCATGAATTGTGGACCACGAACAAAAAAAAAAATGAAAACAATGTTTATAAATAATGCTCCCTTAGAAAATACGTCCACTTTTCCTTATTTAGGCATCCTGGTTCATGAGAGTGGTTCCTGGGCAAGTGCAATAAAAGCGAGAACTCTTTTGTTCTCAAAGACAATAATGGCCTTAAAGAGTTTTATAAAAAAACTGGGAAAGAAACCAATACGAGAGATTTTAACTATTTATAACGCAACGTGTCTATCTGTGGCTTTGTATGGATCAGGATTGTGGGGGTATTCCAACATAAAATTGATTGAGTTAGTAGAAAACAAGTTTATGCTGCACATTTTGTCCATACCCGAAAGTATTGCAACCATTATTTGCCACGTGGAGTTGGGGCAGCCATATTTCTCTGATATAATTAGAACACAGCCCATCCTCCTGTGGCATAGGGTATGGACTGTAAACGAGTGTGTTGTAAACCGTGCGATACTCCAGGATGTGTTAAAACTTGACCATGTGAGTGATTTTAAGTGGTTAAATTATGTTAAGACCTTCTTGACAGAAATTGACTGTTTACAATATTATGAGGACCCACTGACAATGGTACACATATCGAGAAAATCATTGAAAAAAATGTGTATGGAATACCTAAGGGAAAAAAGACTGTCAGAAGAAACAAAGAAAAATACGGTCTGTGCATACCAGCTGATTTTAACTGGAGATAAATTACAGCCATACTTAAGCCTCCCCATGTCAAACCGTGATAGATTCCTTTTAACACGTTTTAGGCTTAATATACTTTTTAGGTTACTGACATTCCCAGAAATGAACTCTTGGTCAAATGAATTGTGTAAGTGCCCATGTGATGAATTGTCTCTGCAATCGGATATCCATGTTTTATTTTTTTGTACATTTTATACCGTGCCTCGTAGAAAATGTATTGTCCCTCTTCTTAAAGATATGAATTTAAATAGATGCCGCCCAGCGTTTTTAGAATTACAAAGAATGCACACTGTTTTTATTGTCGCATCATTATCGGAATTTTTTAAGCACGTTTTTTAATTGCGAAAATCAATATGTTTGGATGATTTTTAAATGTTTTTAGTAAAAATTATGCTTCCTTTGCCTCTGATGAAATTTGCTGTAATATTCACTGTAAATGAATTCTTATCTTGTCGCTTTTATGGTTATTGTTTCTTTTAACCGAATAAAGTACTTTTTGACTTTTGACTTTGACCATGAGGTTGAACCTCATGGTAATTTGTGAAAACGTTTCAAAGTTTAATGTTGTGCACCCACATGCCCTTAGGGCATGTGGGTGCACAACATATGTGCACAGATTGATTTCAGGGGTGCAACAGTGTGTCCTTTGGACACCCCTGCACCCTTGAAATTGCATTCTCAATTTGCGATTCGCTAATTGCTAATCGCAAATTGAGAATGTCTACCCATTCATTCCTATGGGCCTCTAGGCCCATAGGAATGAATGGGGAGGTATTCCTTAATTGCGACTCGCAATTTGCGAGTCGCAATTAAGGAATATTAAGAAATCGCAATTTATTTAGCGATTTCTTGATGCATTGCATTTTGCAATTCCTTAATTGTGATTCCTTATTTTTCGCAATTAAGGAATTGCAAAATGCAATATTGATGCATGAGCCTGTATGTGTGTACCAGAGTCAGAAATCTCCTCCTTGACGTAATATGGATGATTTACTTAGGCCAACCTCAAACCTGGACCCAGCTCAAGAGCAGTTGCACAGAAAACAAACAGCGGAAAGTTCACATTCAATGCAAGTCCCCATGTGACTGGTAATGGAGAGATTTTCAGAGGGACCATCCCTCTCGGAAAGCATAGGACCTGGATGTAAGGGTGCTGTGGGTGCTATAGCATCCCCCAAGTAAGCATGCTGAAGTTCAGAATACAAATTAGCAATAATAATGCTTTTTAACATTGTCTCATTTCATCTGCATTCAAAGACAGAGGTCAAATGTTAAGTTATGTCTTCTGACATATTGCTCCGTATTCTTTTAACATGGAATTTGCCATGTTTTTCTTCTACTGACTGCAAATTGAGAGGCTTTTAGAAACTGAATTATGTGACAATCTTGAGTGGGAACACGGAGTGAAAAATGATAGGCTATAGGATGTCATATTTAACACAACATTTTAATATCTGTCAATGGACTGTACAAATATTTTTTTTTAAATAGCAGTTAGGAAAGTCCAAACGATGCTCATTTTTTTGTAATTCTGAGGTGTGATGGATTCAAACATTTTGATAGCAACAAAACAAATCAAGAAACGTGTTGCTGTGCAAATTATAAATATTCACTGAAAGCCCATTTCAAAGCATTCTTTTTTGTGCATTATATACTTTTATCAGCACAACTGCGTGTCTGCAAATTTAGGGGCACATTACGATGGAGGATTTTCCGCATCCTCCGGGCCGGCGGAAGCCACCGCCGGCCCGGAGGATGCGGAAAATCCTCTGTGGACCCACCAAAGACCCACCGCCACATTAGGATGGCTGGTGGGTCCTGGTTTCTGTCCGCTGCTTTTCCGCCGCGGTTGGCTTACAACCGCGGCGGAAAAGGCCTAATATGGTGGCGGTGTCTCTCAGACACCGCCAGACATATTAGGATGGCTCTGCAAACATGCTTTTCTGCGGCGGATTCTCTGCCGAGGAAAAGCATGTGGATCTTCACCTCGGGGGCCCGTAGCGGGCCCCCTGGGTGAAGGGGGGTGGGGGGTGCACATGGGGGGTACCTACGGTAGCCCCCTGTCTTTGCATGCACGAAGCGGCAGGCACCGCGCGGTGCCTGCCGCTTTGTGCATGCAAATGCACTGCTTTCATTTTTTTACATTGCGGCGGGTGCTGCTTCAAGCAGCACCCACCGCAATGTAAAAAATACAGGATGTGACCGCCAGGGTGGCGGTCACATCCTAATTGCCGTGGAGGGACCGCCGCAGCCCATGCGGACGGTCCCTCTTACGCAGGGGTGGCGGACGGACGCAAGTCCGTCCACCATCATAATAGGGCCCTAAGTGTCCATTTCAATAGAAAATGTGTTGCCAGTAAACGACAGTGTGTCACCACATCATGCTTTAGCAATATATTTCTGACAGTGTGTTCCAAAATACACCACCAGCTAAATACTACACCCTTAGCACTCCATGCAAAATGGGAGTGCCTCATTTGCAACATTTGTTCTGTGTGTGACGCTTGTATTTTTAGCAATCCCCATGAATGCAGTAAAGCAACATTGATAGCAGCCCCCTCCCACACCCCCTCACCCCGACTCTGAAATTTGTTCCAGCAACCCTGTCAGCAAACAAAATTATAAAAGGTAATTATGCAAGCCATACTCTTGAAAGAAAGCTGTCATGTTCCTGTAATATAGCCATGGTGCAGAGATGTAATCCCATGTCTACTACAGACAGGTTTTTAATTACGACGCTACGACCTTATTTATTCCTACCTCTAGATACCCAGGAATGATAGCAGAGAGGTGTCGACATGCCCTAGTGGCTCGGCAATCAAAGAAGATATTATATCTATCTTGTTTTTCTACGTAGGACACAGCCAAATTAGAAAAGATTTCTCAATCCGAAAATTGTGTAAATGGGATTAAATGTTACGATTTAGCTATTCAGTTTTTCTTAACGATATCTGACATAAATGTACATTGGGATATAGTAAATATCTTAAAGCGTGCTCTAATGTTCAGAGCGGCTAACGGCAATCTTTTTCTAGAATGTAGCTTGTGGTCCTTGCATGCCCTATCTGAAAATTTGACAGAACAATGAGCTCACTTCATGTTTCTTTGTAGCTTCCAATTAGACGAAAAGAGTTATGACGTACTTATTTATCCTTCTAGAGAATATGAAATGTTAGGAGTAATAATGCTTTGTAACTGCATTGTTCACTGAGTATGTAAATGTCATACATTTAGCGGCTTTTTTTCTCCTTTTTAAATATTGATGAAATGTGTTCTGCCAAAATTGAACTCGAGAGAATTTGTTTTTTATTACCTACTGCATCTGTGACTGCTTTATGGTGCTTTGTACCAAAATAACACATATCTGACTGATTTTCAGAGCGAGGGAGTGAGGCTATACGTTTACAGTGTTTGTGAGCTCCCAAGACGAGTATGTCTTTATACTGTCAAACTATGTACGTGTGTAATGTGTTGTGGTGGGTGTGTTGGTTCAGCAGGTGAGAGGTGGATTTGTAAAATTAGTGGTCAGAATATGACTGGCATTGCCGGTACACGTTAAAAGATCCCATTCTGTATATGTGCATTACATGATACTGTGAGTATGGACACACACAATGCTACATTGATTGTGAAAGACAGCCCTAACAACTTTACCAGGTACAAAGAACTGTAAACTGGTATGTGACAGATCAAAACCAATGAACAAGCTATTTATCTGGTGTTGTGGACTTCTCACGCTCTGTTTTCATGAATGAAAGTTTAAATGTGAATTAGTCCCAGACAGAAACCAGGAGAATCACACCAATGCTAAATGGCAGCCAGCAACAGAGAAACTGTTGAGGCTGTGTAGGAGGAATTTTACTGAGGGAAGGGAAATCTACACTGAGGTAAAGAGGTAAGACTAGTTTTGCTAAGGGGTCCTGAGAAGAGAGAGATGTGAACTCTCATGCAAGCCTTGGGCCAAGAAAGTCTTCAGTAGGACTACATTATTTTGCAGCCATGCCCACAATGTCCAAACGGACACCACATTTACTAAGACTAAACACTTCGACCTTCTACAAAACTCTCTCTCTCTCTTTCGCTCTCTCCCTGCACAAATACGATAGGCAGTGCAATGCAGTTATTTTTAATGGGCAAACCTATGCCATGCAAAATCATTTAATAATCTCTAAGCATCTGTAGAGGTTCCAACTTGGTTGACACCATGTCAACAGAATCTTTTTCAACTGATGAAAAGCAGAACAGAAGCTTTTAGCATCTCCTGGGAACTCACAGATTGCCAACTTCACTAGATGAAAAACATAGGACAGACCAGAAATAAACATACAGATTCGAAGCCAAGCAAAGGACTTTTAATTTAAAAATGATTATGCATTAGAATGACATAGAAAGGAGGGTGGGGCTTCCTGTCTAGTTTAGGTTTGCGATATAAACTAGAGCTTCCTTGCTCTTTTTATTACTTTCTCTTTCTTTGATGACTTTGAACCCTGCAGGAAGGAGGTCAGCAAGGACTCTGAGTGTAACCAAAACGTGCTTCAGTTAGCTTCACTACATGGTAGTTTATTTTGGTGAGTAGATTTGTCAGGGTACAAATCGTGCTTTTGAGCTGAACGGGTGCTGATGGAACCCACCTTCATGTGGTAGCTAGTATCCTCTCTAAAGCTGTATTAAACAAGCATTGGCATAGCCAATAGGTCTAGCGTTTGGGACCTTGTAAGTGTTAGCCATGCAACAGATAATGTTGTTGCAGTAAGGATGTTGTGATGCATAACTAAATACTTATAAGGTCCCAAAGGCGAGACCTATTGGCTATGCCAATGCTTGTTAGCTGGTAGCGGAGGGGCAGAGCATGTGCATGTGGTATAAATGGCTGATTGTGGCCATACTAACCAACACCGTCACACACATGGCTGCCGGAGACATGGCGCATCTAAACGGACTACAGAGTCAGACACCGAAGTAACCCCTACAATAATAGTTGTATTCAAGCGGTTACCCACTAGGGCTATGCCATAGGATACAGACTCCGCATTTGATGTGCACTCGCGATACCTTGTTAGCGACCTGACACGCAGCTCATCAACAGGCCAGACTTACAAACAAGCACATTCTAACCAAGCTCAACCACATTCTGTATTTAAACCTTTCCATCAAAAAATAAAAATGTATTCATAATGACAAAATAAGAAACACGTCTCTCTGTACTCACCAAGAGATGTGAACTCTGAGGGCAACCAGCAACGTCTGATTAACTAGCAGAGGTGGGATAAACGTACAGTTGCCAGTAGGGGGAGGGAGGGAGAGACAGAGAAAGGGAAAGGGAAATAGTGCGAAAGAGGGACAGGGGGCGAGGGAGAGCGAGCGAGGGGTTAGAGAGAGCGAGAGAGAGAAAGAGAGAGAACGGGAGAGAGAGAGAAAAAGAGAGAGAGAGAGAGAAAGGAAAAAGAAGTGCCCGAAAAGGAAGGGAAGAAATAGGAGGAGAAAAAGGATGAGGTTGCCTGGAGCCAGAGTGATGACGGACAACGCGTGGTGGAAGGTGCAATAAATTATGCCCAATACTGCTAGGATTGGTGGACAAGGGAGGAGCCTGGTCAACCTTCTGGACAGGGTAGTAGCTTCAATTGGTGCAGCAGATGCAGTGGCACCGGGATATAGAGGCTATGGAATGAAGAGAAGAGTGCAGACGTCAGAGAAGCTGTGAATAGACTGAAGGGACAAATGGGAACAGAGCAACCAAGAGGAACGATACGCTATACAACCATAATACATACAATGATGACATTTTGAAATATATATATGGAGATAAACATTGGTAAAGAAATGAAAGACAAACAGAAAATAGAGCTTAATGAAGGTGGGAGAAAGAACAATAGGGGAGCAAGGGAGGCTGTGAATGAAGGACAGTCAATGAGAGAGAAAGGGAAAAATAAATGGAAGGTGAGACTGAAAGGAAAGGAACCGGGAAGTGTGAACAGGGATGAACATGCACTGTAAAGCTAGGTCTGAGAGAAAGGAGAGAAAGGGGCGGAAGAGCCAAGAAGCATAATTCTAATCGCATTAAAGTAGCACTTTATACCCCTTGCAAGGCGCAGAAGAGCACTGTCGGAGCGGCAATGAGTGAGCCTACGAGGTAGTGCGTGGTTGGAAGGGGGTTGTATTTT
Source organism: Lissotriton helveticus (assembly GCF_964261635.1). Classification (NCBI taxonomy): domain Eukaryota; kingdom Metazoa; phylum Chordata; class Amphibia; order Caudata; family Salamandridae; genus Lissotriton; species Lissotriton helveticus. The sequence goes on from NC_136068.1 coordinate 1,108,644,120, forward strand.
AATGTTGATCTATGCCAGAAGAGTTTAGGTGTCATGCGTGAGTAATCAGAGAAGTGCTCCGAATATGTATGTCTTTGGTCTTAGTGCATGGCGGACGCGGTAGGAGGACCAAGAGAAAGGAGAGAAGGGGCGGAAGAGCCAAGAAGCGCATGGAATGCCCACCTGCAGCGAGGTAACGCAAGGAAGTGATAAATGCTGCGTTCAGTTACATTGGATTTACTAAACAATGCAAAGCCACATGAGGCAGCTTTCCGTGGCTTGGTAAATACCACTTAATGACTTGTGATGACTTATGTCACACAAGGGAAATGCAAGCCCTTCGTAAATCTGGCCCTCTGTTGCTGCAAAGGTAGTGTGGATGATGCTGGCTTTTGGTGGGCACCCTCTTTATTTATTACTATTAAAGTTCAGCAAATACAATTTTAAATTTCACTCACCTCGTGGACACCCACCTAGGAACCCAAGCACTCATTGACCTCACTTTGCTAAGACTAGACAATCCAATGTGCCTGCACAGGATGTTCATGCTGCATGCTTTATCACATTAAAGTCTGACCTCATGGCTTTACCTATGCTCATTTGCAAAGTGCATCAAAGGTGACTCTGATGCCAAGAACACTAATAGATTGTGGAAAAAGATTTAATTTTGTGTGGTTTACAGGTTGCACTTTCAGAAAAGTTCCTGGAAAAAGAATAGAGTTGTGTATGGAAGATAGACACTAAGAAGTGCAGTCAGCAGGTTTGAGAATTTGGACAATCCCTTCCGTTTGCACAGGTCAGTGCATCCACAATTACAGGCGGGCGGCACAGAGGGTAATTTTAGAGCTATTGGTCACAGTGTTCAGCTTCGATCTTAAGTATTCTGAAAAATACTGGAATAAGAGCATTCAACTGCTGGCAGGCCGACTTCCTTTTCTCATGGCTAAATGAGTTTCTGCGGGCAGCGGCCTTAAGCTGCTCGCCTGCCAACAGATGCTTCACGGTTCTACTGACTCAAAGAATGGACCCACTGGTAAACACATTTACATGTCTGCGTGCGGTGGCTACCTCAAAGAAAAGCAGCAAACTTTTCAGGATGCGTTTGTGCAAGCATGTTCCTGCTGATGTGATATAGTACTTGCATATGGCGCCCACCGGTCCAAGTCATCGCTGTGTTGCCAGCCTAACAACAGCAGTGTTTATTTAAAATGCTCAGATGACGGTGGTAGCCACTGGCATCACTGAGGGATGCCTGCCTTGCCTTTTAGTACCCGGTCAGTACCCTGCAACCTCTGGCCTTCGAGTGAGTACTGCACACAAGCGGCCGTGAAAGCGAAAGTCATCGCACAGATGCTTCACGGTTCTACTGACTCAAAGAATGCACCCACTGGTACACACATTTATTTGTCTGCGTGCGGTGGATACCTCAAAGAAAAGCGCCAACCTTTTTAGGAATGTGTTTGTGGAAACCTGTTTCTGTAGACGTGATATAGTATTTGCATATGGCGCCCACCGGTCCAAGTCATCGCAGCTTTGCCAGCCTAACAACAGCAGTGTTTATTTAAGATACTCCGATTATGGTGGTAGGTAGCCACTGGCTTCACTGAGGGATGCCTGCATTGCCTTTTAGTACCCGGTCAGTGCCCTGCAACCTCTGGCTTCCGAGAGAGTACTTTTTTTTTTCCCGAGAGAGTACAGCACGCAAGCGGCCATGAAAGCGAAAGTCATCGCACAGACGCTTCACGGTTCTACTGACTCAAAGAATGGACCCACTGGTAAACACATTTATTTGTCTGCGTGCGGTGGATACCTCAAGGAAAAGCGCCAACCTTCTCAGGAATGTGTTCATGAAAGCCTGTTTCTGTAGACGTGATATAGTATTTGCTTATGGCGCCCACCGGTCCAAGTCATTGCAGCGTTGCCAGCCTAACAACAGCATTGTTTATTTAAGACGCTCGGACGATGGTGATAGCCACTGGCATCACTGAGGGATGTCTGCTTTGCCTTTTAGTACCCAGTCAGTGCCCTGCAACCTCTGGCCTCCGAGCGAGTACTGCACACAAGCGGCCGTGAAAGATCGTGATCGTGGTGAAAGCGAAAGTGATCGCGATGACGCGCTCTGTGCTCAGCGCGAGAGGGAAGCACGCGCAGCAGCGTTGATTGCAGAGGCAGAGTGAGGCGCGCGCGCTTGTGCGCGTAACCGAAAGCTGGTGGCCCACAACATCCTTTGGAAGCATTTCCAAAAGCCACTGACTAAATGTCTCGCAGACAGCGCATGCGCTGACTCAGCGAGACCTAAAAACAACACTGGAAATAAGTTGGGACTTTGTGCTGTACTTGATTTGCTATCATAGCTGAGATAGTGAAGGGTGATTTTAGTGGTGTGATGAGTAGGTCAGTGGTGCAGCACAAGAGGTTTTCCAACAGGTGGTCTGAAAGAAGAGTCTGTGCTGCTGGAAGACCTAAGGGAATCAAAGGCTTTTTCAATATCAATGGTGAGGACTGAGGCCTTTGGGCAGTCTCGCGACAACACCAGAGTTACATCTCAGTTTATTTTTTTTTGGAAGAGAGATCATGAGCGCCTCAGGTAAAGTGGGGGGGGAGGGGGTCAAACAACCTGCACTCTTGGACTCATTAAAAATTGCAGTGAGTTTGGGCATGATTACATTCACAAACTATACATAGAATTCGATAGGGAGGCTGTCAGATCCCATCACTCTTCCTCTTGCCAAGCTCTTGTTGGCCGCTCATGCCTCCTATGTTGTAATTTCAGACTGAGGGAGTTTGCAACTTCTGCAGAAAGTTATGGTTAGGCAGCAACAACATATTGTAATAGTCTACTACTTTCATCAATGTCCTCCCGTGCTGCATATAGATTTTCATAGTATGCTTTAACGCTCAAATTATTCTCCAGTTGGGAGAATACTAAACTGTTGCCATCTCTATGGAGGTCACAGATTGGGATGTGCTTATTGTCTTGAGAAACCAATCAGCTAAGTAGTCTTTCGACCATGTCTTGGTCATTGTGCAAATGCCCTAGATAGGCTTTGTAATCATAGTCCCATAAGCATTCTGCCATTTTTTCTTTCTACATGCTATCCCTCCCTATTTTGGGGCCCTATTGAGACCTGCCTCGCTATAGTATTCAGGTTTTCCTCCTGGTTTCATAAGTCCATAAATCCGCATGGAGTTGTGCACAAGACCCTACTTGGATGCCTCTGCATTGCCATGGACCACTGCCTTAAAGGCTTCCCATTCTACTAGTACAGTTGAGGCCACACCAGTAGTCTCATTGAAGTAATTATGAATTACTGTACCTAGTGAACCCGAAAAACAGGCCCTCCAGTAATCCCTGCTGCTTTAATTTGGCCCAGAGTAACTGTCGACATACGCGGTCAAAGGTCGCCTTGAAATCCACGAAACATAGATAAAGAGTTTGATGATTTTGCAGGCTTTTCTCAGCGATCAGGCTTATTGCTATGGCATTTGCCATAGTACCTGTGCCGCGGCGGAACCCTGACTGATTCACTGAAATTTCTTTGTTGTCATCTGACCATGTTGTGAGGTCAGCTAGTATTAATGAAGCATAGTATTTGGCCTCGGCATCAATGAGCGCTATTAGGCGATAATTAGCAGGATTTTTCCGATCACCACTTTTGTATATTGGGTTGATGACTGCCCCTCTCCAGCTTTCCGGGATCCGACTGGTGTTGTGTATTGTCTGGAATAGTTTGTTAAAGTTGCTGGCCCAATAGTGGGGATCTGCATTCACAACACTTAGAGTTATGGCATAATTCAATTTTCCAAGGCCCCAGGCATAGCACCTCAAACCTTCGAAGGGGGGAGGCACAGAGAACACAGGATAGGCGAGGGGTGACCCACAGAACACCCCTGGTCGGAATGAAGCCAAAAATCAAGCATCCATGGGACAGCTCCTGCTGTCTACCTGGGGTAGACAGTGCTCCAATATTCCCCCATCAACCCCCTTATCATCAGGAACAATGCAAACTCCGCCGATCAGGTGCCTCATGAGCCATGGGGTCGGGCACTCTCCCTCGGGCCTTGTCCTCAGCTGGCGAGAGGGAGTCAGAGGCATACTGAGGTCCAGGACGGCAAGCGGCACCTGCCATCTTGGAAGGGCCGCACTCTCCTGATCACACCAAGCGTGCAGCCTCTGGAACGCCGGTGAACTCCACCTCTGTAAAGGAGTTTGGTGTGCAAAACGAGAATCCCTGTCACCAGCTGCAGCAGAGCATCACCAAGAAGGCTCAGGATAGTAGCATGGTGGTCAGGGCAACCCTGGAGCTCCAAGAATCCGATCATACCACCATTGCAGTTAACTCTGCCCCCTTAGGGTCCGACTTCTTTTTTATATTCAATCCACCAGGTGACGTGGATGACAGGTGTAAGGTAGGAGATTGGTTTTCATCTTTGATCCTCTGAAATTGTAATGCAATATACTTGCTCTCAATGCAGCAATTCTATGATAGGCTTGAGTTTGCAAGCGATCCCATTGAAGATTGCAGGACTTTTTTAATTGGCCTGGATGATGTGGATTATGATATAAATAAAATGTATAAAGCGTATAAATACTCTAATGCATCAATACACTATAAGACCCAACACAGAGCTTTCAAAGAACAGAGAACAAGGCTGTATAAAAGACCAAAAACCTCACTTACTGAAAAAAGAGTCAGATTTTCAAGCTCCTTCTAAAAAATAAATGGGTAACCAGTTCCGAGATCTGAGATATGGAGAATATAAGAGTTCAGCGGTCATAAGGAAAAGATACATTTCTCTCCATCTAGCTTTGGGAGATCTGGGTACAGCCAACTGTTTTCCAATCATATTGGGCTAACCAGATGATACCACTGAAATTTAGACCACAAAAAGTAAAGTCCCTGACTATGCAGAGCATGATGAGCATTACAAAGGGCTTTAAAAGCGAGTATTGGCATAACAGGGAGCCGATACAATTTCGTTCAGCTCCTCTTATAATGACCTGATTTTACAGATGATCAAAATAAGGTGGTGGTAACATTTTGTACACTTTAAAATTTTGTTAAAGTGCTCTGCCTAATGTTAAGGAGCATGACGTTACAATAATCCAACCTGGAAGAGATTAAGGTAACAATAAGAGTTTTCCGAACCGACTAAAACAAAAGATTTTCTTAAGGGAGCAAATTATGTTAACATAGGAAAAGACGTATGTCTAAAGCAAGATATTTGGCAAACATCACCTCTGGATTTTTAGCTACCTTCATAGTAAGGGAGGCGAGCCTAGGGCAGAGGGTCCACAATTGTAAGTCCAAACTGAGGAATGGCAACAAAAAGTAGAATCTTAGGTTTGTCAGCATTACATTTTAACAAACTGTCCTTCATTCACTCACTAATTGGCAATATACAGTTGAAATTTCAAGCCACAGAGATGACGTCTGTGGCTGCTGCCCTTCATCTGGGTATCGTCCACGTAAGATAATACACTAAGGCTGATAAATTGAAAATAATACGCTGAGGCTGACAAATTGAAAGAGCGTAGTCAGAGGAGAGAACAATTAGCAAAAAAGTTTTCCTTTCTGTGTTATTAGGCTTTCATAATAGTGACCAACAGGCCTACATATCAATAAAGTAGTTTTTGTTTTTAGACTGTGACACTAAATGTCATAACACCACACTAAGTTTTTTGAAAAATTCTCTCAAGATTAATTTTATTAATTACCTTTTTTGCTAATTATTCTGTACCCAGTCCTTTCTGGTCTCTGGGAAACTCTCATTCTTGTTTAAGGTCAGAGGAGAGAACTACAGATTGAATATGGTAGGACTAAGGGGACGAACCCTGAGGTACCCAATGGGCAGCAAACAGGGTTTGGAAGTGAACTGTCCACATCTAACAGCCTGAGTACTTTTGGATAGAAAGGAACTGAGTAGATTCAAGGCTTTGCCCTTGAGCCCCAGCTGACTTAGATGAGCTATCAGAAGTTACACAGTATCAAAGACTGCAGACACACCAGAAATAATAAGCGCTGCAGCCTCTCCTGATCACCAATGGGTCTGAAATTATATACCTCTGCCACTAATGCAGATTTGGTACTGTGCTCGCTCCTAAATCCAGTTTGAGACTGGCACAGAATATCATAATAGTCGAGGACAGCCATTAGTATCAGATTCAGGTGTGTTTCCAAAACTTTAGCTGAAAAAGTCAAAATCGATTTAGGGAGATAATTCTTTAAATTTTTCACATCAAGGTTTGCCTTTTGAGCAAAGGAATTACCATTCCTTTCTTCCAAGCTTTAGGGAAACATACAGAGGTAATCTCAGCAATCGCAGCATTAAGTAGCGGTGTGAGCTCAGCAGCAACTGCCATCAGTTGTAGGATTTTAGGTGGACGAAGGTCTTGAGGACAATATTTTCAACATAAGAGCCTCTACTTGGGAGACAGAAAACATGGAGAATGAAGATCAAATAGTGGTATCGTTTAACTCACAAGGAACTGTAAAAAGCAAAATTAACTGAAGTTTTCAATGTATGCTAAAATGAAGAGAAAGGAGGAATATTCCCACTGTCTCCCTCTAAGTGAGCAGGAGTAGCATCCAATTGTATGCACTCCTGAGAGTTGGAAACTCAGAAAAGATATTACAAATCTTGTTGCGGGAACGTTTGCCTAAATTGTCACAAAGGAATTGTGGTAGTTCTTTAGCTGCTGGAGCTTTCAATTTAGAGAGCAAATTAACTACTTTAAGCCATTCTGTTGTGGGATTTTGGACGTTCATAATTTTGAATCTGCAAAACTTGGATTTTTCCTCAAAAATGACCTGTTTGTAATCAAGGCACAATCTGGGCTTGCACATGTCCAGACTGACTGACTGACTGACTGATTGAAACATTTATAAAGCGCTCGAATGCCGCAGCGTCTTGGCGCTGTAGTACAAAGAAAGCGGTGTGAGCAAGATTCTACTGCAGAGAGAAAAGCCAGGTTTTCAGTGCTTTTCTGAAACACATTTTGGATTTTTGTGAGCGCAATACGGGGGCAGAGAGTTCCACAATCTAGAGGCTTGGTAGGAAAAGGATTTTCCACCCCAACGAGCTCTCTTAATTCTAGGTTGGCAAATTAAGTCTTGGTTGGCTGATCTCAAGGTGCGTGCTGGCAAGTACCGAGGAAGGAGTTTGGTCAGGTCATCAGGTCCCTTGCCATACAAGGACCTGTGGACCAGGCAGAGGGCTTTAAACTGTATTCTGCTTCTAATTGGCAGCCAGTGAAGCTCGCGTATGGCTTTAGAGGTTGGATGGCGACGTGGTAGGTTCAGCAGGACCCTGGCTGAGGCATTTTGGATTGCCTGTAGTTTTGTCAGCTGTTTTTCTCCTGTGCCCAGGTAGAGTGAGTTGCAATAGTCCACTCGGGACATTACCAGGGCACCCATCACCGTCTTTTTTAGTGTTGACGGAATGTATGGTAACACTTTTCTGAGGATCTTGATGGTATAAAAACAGGTGGAAGTCACCTGATTGATTTGCGCCTTGCACGAGAGATCTTTGTCTAGCATAAAACCAAGGTTCCTGACCTTATCTGCAGGGTCAGGACATGAGCCCGCCAGGGCAAAGGTCACTCCAAACGGAAGGTTTTTGGCCGAACTCAATTATCTCGGTTTTATCCGTGTTCAATTTTAGAAAATTACCACTCATCCAATTTTTTACACAAATGAGGCAAGTCTTGAAGCGCTCTGCTGTTGCTTCGATTGACTGGGATACTGACACTACAATTTGAGTGTCGCCTGCGTACAACACTAATTGTAGGCCATGAGCTTGAATTAGAGCGGCCAAAGGAGTGACATACAAATTAAAACGGGCTTGCCTTTGGAGAATTTTCGGCTTGCCTGCATTTCGCCCACTGCGCAGAGACGCTGCCTTGCTGTTAAAGAAGAACACCATATAGAAAGGGTCGTGGTTAATCTGTGACCCGTCGTGTCAGCTGATAAGGAAGAGGAGAAAGTAAAAGTCAAAGCTAGAGGCCAGCAACTCCTGCTTGTAATCAGAGCCTCCCCTCTGAAGCGGGATTACGTTGAAATAGAAGTGAAAATAAATGTGAAAAAACAAAACATAAACAGATTAAAACTGTCTATAAAGCTCTCCCACAATGGAGATGATAAAATACAATGGAGCCACCAGCAACTAGCGCTGTACAAGGAAACAAAAGGTACGTCCCCCCCAGAGTAGGACAGGAATTAATGAATGTTTGTTACTTGTAGAGCCCAGCAGCTACTCAAAAGAGTGTCCCTGAGCTACAACATGAAAACATGAGGGAGTAGATGGAGGTTACCTGTTAAACAGTAGCTGCTCCTCGAGGGAGTGCTGCGGGGTGGTGAGGCGGGGCGGGGGAGGGGCAGGGTGGGGGTAGTAATCTCTGGCATTCGGCCGAATGGAGGTAAGTAAATAAATAAATAAATAAAATGAATTACATTGCGCGCGATGCAACGCCAAATGGCGAAATCCCTAAATCATAGGATAAAGTGCAAATTACATTGTAGCAACGCCACTCAAGGTGAGGTTGTCCGTGGAGGAGGAGCGAAACCCGCTTGTAGCGGAAAAAACAACAGATGGTACCTTGTGGGAGTAGGTACATTCATATCAGAGGGGGTTCATCAATAGAGCTTTCACATCTTTTTTGAAAGATTCTGTTGAGGGAATTAGTCTGATTTCTGGAGGCAAGTAGTTCCAGATTCTCGTGGCAATAACAGAGAATGCTCGATTATAGGTTTTCTTTCTTTGGAATTTTTGAGGTTTTAGCAGCAGGGTGTTGGAACTCCTAAAAGATCAGCAACCACCAGAAAGTTCCAATTTGTGAGCTAGGCACAAAGGGGTGTTATGGTGAAGTACTTGTGTGTCATGCAAGCAATTTTAAGATGAATCCTAGCCTCAAAAGGCCGCTTTTTTAAAGATTTCAGGTCCAGTGTGATGTGGTTATTTCTTCTGGATCCTGTGATTAGCCGAGCAGCTGAATTTAGGGATCCCCTAAGTGGTGCCACCTTGTAGCTGGGTAGCCCACAGAGTGTTGCTTTACCAAAATCCAAAAGGGAAATTACTAGTGCTTGAACAGCAGAATTGAAGTCATCCGGGGGAAGGAAGGGTTTTATCTTTCTTAGGATACTCATGTGGAACTTAGCTCCTTTAGTGGCTAAGCTAATGTGCCCCTGCATACTCAAGGTCTTATCAAGTATTACTTCAAGAGACCTGTGAAGAGTCAGTGATGTGTTGAGTACAGTTGAGAGCTGTTAGGTGTTTCCGGTATTCAACAGTGATGGTAGCCTGTTTGGATGGCGCGATAAGGAGGAATTTCGTTTTGGATGAGTTTAGCTTGAGATGTTTGGAGGTCAGCCAGTGTTGAGTTTTGAGTAGGGTTGAGTTGAGTGATCTGATGTCTTCCAGGGAGCAGATTTTCAAGCAAAGTTGGGTGTCATCCGTGTACATGTGATATTAAAAGACATTATCTTGTTTTCTTCTGAAGAAGTTTGATTACACCCTCCTCATATGTTTGTTGTATGTGCTTCTTCTAGATCTAAGAAGCATGAGGTGTTCAAGGAATGGGGAGCCTCTCCAGGATCATTCGGCTAGGGTCAGATCGCATGTCTCTGAATTTAAACTATCGTTGAACCAAGATGTGGAGTCTTTTGAGGACTTTCTTTTCAGTTGTAATAGGACAAATTAATCTAAATTACTCAATATAGAGTTGTTGTAATGGTCTGTGTGGTCCTATACCTCAGGCATGTCAATAGGTGGTGGCAAGGTGTTCTTGCTGAGGGATATCAGTTCATTCTTGGCTTGTGATCTTTTCTTAGACCAAAGTTCAATGATATGGAAGGAGATATAATGATGATCAGACCAGTCACACCCTAAACATGTTCACGAGTACTGCTGTGATAGAGTTCTCACGAAGTGCTTTGAAAACTAGCCTTATACTTTTGATTGGAGTAATATTTTCTCCCTACCAATTGGATTTGTTTACGCTTGAGCTTAGAGCTCCTGAACTGCAGAGTCAAGGCACTCCAGTCTTTCACTATTTCCCATTCCACTCTTTCATTTTTTTTAGTATTCAATATCCCTTTTTCTGTATGCAATCTTCTCCTTAACGTACAGTGGCTCCTGGCACAGAATTCTATATGCTTTTCAGAGGATAGCAGGATGTAGCAGTGCACCCGCTTTTATGTCTTCATATACAGGCTTTAACAAAGTTGGCACTGCCTGAGAGCTTATTTTTATACCCTTTGTATTACCCAAAGCTAGCATACTATGTCCCACAGTGTTCTAAGTGCTCATTGTTCCGGTTAAAGGAAGGGATAAAAACATGGTTAACCATAGTATGTTCATTAAGAAGACATAACATAAACACCAATGACCCACTCTTGTTGCCTATCTGCCAGGTAAGTGAACAGACTTAATTTTCTATGTTCAAACCAAATACTTCCAACAGAAAAGAATTAGGGGAAAAGGATGCACAGGAGTACACCTGCACTACCTTAGCAATACATCGCTAAATGAGATAGCAGCAGGGTCATGCCAGAATACCACACATTTCTGTTCGTGCTCACTGGTTCCAAGAGAGCCTTTTAAATAGAAAAAAAAACATTTGAATTCCTACTTCCAAGACAGGGGAGTAAAATTAAACATCATGACTTCAAACCCTTATTTGGAGCTTTGCTCACTGCTCCAGAAAGATGCACACAGAAGGCAGGGCACACTTTGTGGTGGTAGATGCACTCTAGAACTCTCATCCAGGGCACTCATGACTAATGACCACACAGATTTCAAGTGATCGCCTAAAAACTTTACTTTGCATAACAGCTGAGCATGTGGTTGTGTTTACTCATCACACCTTCACTTCAAAGAGACTTTCTTCATTATGCTATACAAAGCATAATAAACCATAACCAGTGAAATCTTGCAGAGAAAAGGACCATATTTTCAGGGTCGAACTGGCCCAGAGGGCAATCAGAGATTGCTGGAAAGGGTGGTCTGACGGGTTGTGTGTGGGCTATTTTTTTGCTATTGTTCTGCCTGTTTTATGGTCTGCTAGGCTGGTTTTTGCTGTTGATTTACCTGATATTTGAACGAATTCTGCCTGCAGCAGACTCAAATTCATACAGTGTTCGATGCCTTGCAAAATGCTTCGAAAGTGTATCATACCAAGTTCAAAACTGCCCAGATTTATAAACATGAGACACTTTTTTTGCTATTTAATACACTAACGAGGCCTGTTAGATCTGGGGGTCTCTAGTTGGAAATGGTATTCACCTTTGTCCAAATAGGGACACTTACTTCTAAGTCAGGATAAGGGGATTACACTCCTTAATAACCACTGCTCACTCCCTTGGTAGCTTGGCACCAGCAGACAGGCTTATGTCAGAGGCAGTGTGTTAAGCATTTGTGAATATATACAGTGAAAACACTACAGATTGACACACCACAGGTTTTATAAAAAATAAGTATTCTTTATATAGACTTAACACAAGACCACAAACAACAAGAATCCACAATACTACACTTAAGATTGCTTAAAGATGATAAAATGTTGCTTAGTTAAAGTTGATGATCAATGAAACAAAGTTCGCAACAAAATACCTGGATGCGTAACGCAAAGTAAACAAAAGGCTCGCAAAAGGGAGATGCGTCGGTTCTGTGATCCAGGGGCAATGATGCGTCGTGCCTCAATGCTTGCACAGAGTAGGGATGCATTGTGATGCTTACTCGTGCGGAGGTGATGCGTAGATTCTCAGCCTGTGGGCCCGCTGCGGTGCGCAAGATGGCGCCTTGAATCGATGACATGATCCGGTTGCGATGCGAGAAGATGGCTCCCTTGAAGCGACGATGCGACGATGATGCGTAGACGCCCTGGCAGCCTTGCGATGACTCTGTACTTTGGAGCCGCGACAGGCCCTGCGACACGCTTCTTCGGTGATGCGATGGCGACTTCCTCGACGGCGTCACGCAATGCCGATGATGCGACAGCAGGCAGCTTCGATGAACACGCGCTTCCAGGGAGATGCGGCGAAGGCTCTCTTCTCCGGCAATGCAACGATCTCGGCTGCGGCGGCGACATGATTCTTCTCGATGCGTCGCGCTTCCAGTTCCCAGCGACACGCAAATGTCTGGAGTTGAGAAATCCCAGCAAGGAAATTCAGAGGAGAGCTGGAGGTGAAGTCTTTTATCCCTGAGACTTAAGGGGGAGGCAAACACAGTTCAAGCTCTTGGAGAATAATCTGTAAATGATGAAAGTCCTTAAAAAGTTCCTTCTCCTTTCCTTGGCAATAAAGCAACCACTGCAGTCCAACCCAGCAAGCAGCACACTGGCAGAGGGGCAGTAAAACTCCTGCAGCTTCCGTGGTTCTTCTCCTTGGCAAAAGGTTTCTTGTTCCAGAAGTGATCTAATTTCTTGGGATCAGGTTTCCAATATTTATACCCCAAAATCCTTTGTTCTCTGAAGGCAGAGAGACCTCTGCCTAGTCCAAACCAGTTTCTGAGCACTTTGTTTACATGACTCCTTCCTTCCTTTCACGGTGGAGGGCAGAGACATCAGACAAGCCACAGGAGGTGGAGCCAGCATTGTAGAGGGAAAGCCCAGCCCTATTCAGGTCCCAGGTGCAACTTCTCCCTCCCATCTAGATGCAGATCTCTCTATTCACCACCGGGCTGCCCCAGCCTGTCTCCTGGAATCCCCCAGCCCTGTCACTCACAAACCCAGACAAGAAATACACAACCTAGCGGAGGCAGGCCTGGACAGTTAGGCAAGAAAATACCTACTTTCTAAAAGTGGTATTTTCAAACACAGAATATTAAAACCAACTTTACTAAAAGATGTATTTTATCATTCTGAGTTCAGGCATACTAAATTGAAATTTCTACCATGTTACCTGAGTCAGTTTGGATTATAAGAATGTAATAATCTAACTTCCCATTCTAGCCTATGGGAAACAGATAGCCTTGCAATAGCAAAAAACAAAAATGGCTGTCATTCACTATTAGGACATGCTACACACATCAGAGCATATCCTACCTAATACTTACACAGCACCCTGCTCATCGGCCTACCATAGGGGTGTCTAACATGAAGCAAAGGGAAGGTTTAGGGACTGGCAAGTGGGTGCAATTGCCAAGTCGACATGCAGTACCAGACTGCACACAGGGCTTGCAATGGCAGGCCTGAGACACACTTCACAAGCTGCTTCTGTGGGTGGCACAACCAGTGCTGCAAGCCCAACAGCAGTATTTGATTTACAAGCCCTTGGCACACATGGTTCACTGTACAAGGGGCTGACAAGTAAATCAAATAACCCAATCATGGAATCACCAATTAGTACATCAATTTTACATAGGGATCACTTGCACTGTGGCACTGATTAGCAGTGGCACAAAGCCCAAAGCATATAACCAGCAAAAACATATCAAAACAGAGGAGGCAATCGGTTAAAATGGAAGGGAGACTCACGCCAATGACGCCAGGTCTAAAATATGTCCCCTCCAGCTGAAATGTGGAGAGAACTACCCTTCCCCTTGGGAGTTCTCTTCACTAAGGCGGAAAAATCTGGACAGACCATCAGCGTTGGCGTGTTCTGTACCAGGGCGGTGTTCCACCGTAAACTCCATACCCTGTAGGGAAATGGACCACCTCAACAACTTTGGGTTCACACCCCTCGTCTGCATCAGCCATATGAAGGGCCTGTGGTCATTCTGTACCAGGAAGTGAGTCCCAAACAAGTATGGTCTCAACTTCTTCAGTGCCCAGACCATAGCAAATGCCTCACACTCAATTGCATTCCACCTCTGTTCCCATGGAAGTAACCTCCTACTGATGAAGGCTACAGGTTGGTCTAGGCCCTCTTCATTAATCTTTGATAGAACAACCCCCACACCATGCTCTGAAGCGTCTGTCTGCACAATTAATTCTTTTGAGAAGTTGGGCACCTGAAGCACGGGTTCTGTGCACATGACAGTCTTCAGGGCATCAAAAGCCTTCTGACAGTTGTCAGTCTAGTTCACTTTCTTGGGATGCTTCCTGGAAGTCAGCTCAGTCAAGGGTGCAACAATGTTGCCATACCCCTTGACAAACCTCCTGTAGTACCCCATGAGTCCTAAAAAGGCTCTCACCAGTGTCTGAGTCTTTGGGGGTCCCCATGCCACGATGGCATCAATCTTGGGTTGTAGGGGCGCCACCTGGCCGCTCCCTACCTGGTGACCCAAGTACACCACGGAACCCTGCCCGATCTGGTACTTACTCGCCTTAATTGTGAGGCCTGCCTTGTGCAGTGCCATCAACACTTCCCAGAGGTGGTGCAGATGTTCCTCTCAACTGGCGCTGAACACTGCAGTGTCATCCAGGTAGGCGGCACTGAAATCCTCCAGGCCAGCCAACACCTGGTTGACCAACCTCTGAAAGATGGCAGGGGCATTTTTCATCCCAAAGGGCATAACCCAGAATTGGTAGTGCCCATCTGGTGTGGAGAATGCTGACCTCTCCTTAGCCCCATCAATCAAGGCGTTCTGCCAGTACCCACACGTCTGAGGTACCGTGCAGCCCCTAACCGATCAATGAGCTCATCAGCTCTTGGGATGGGGCGTGCGTCAGTCCTGGTGACTGAATTGAGCCCTCGGTAGTCCACACAGAACCAGAGTTCAGGTGTGGCACCCAGTGCGGCAGCCTTTGGGACCAAGACCACTGGGCTGGCCCAAGGACTGTTTGAGGACTCAATTACCCCTAAAGCAAACATCTTGGAGATTTCCTCCTTAATGTAAGCCTTTTGCTTCACAGGAGGACTGTATCCGGTGTCCACATCAGTGACACCGGGAACCAAGGAAAATAGATCAGAAAATTGCCCCAATAGTTGGCGACAATCTTGCTGCTGATCAGGGGTCAGTGTGGCAGAGAGGTTGACACCATCCACTGACCCATCTTGCTCTGTTGCAGACAGGAGGTCAGGAAGAGGCTCGTTCTCCTCCTCTATTCCATCATCTGTTACTAGGAGCATGCCCACAAGGGACCTTTCTAAGTGGGGCTTCAGGTGGTTAACATGCAGAACCCTCAAAGGGATCCTGGGAGTCTGCAAGTTCACCAGATAGGTGACATCACTTTTGCGTACCACCACCTCAAATGCACTGGTCCACCAGTCCTGGAGCGCACAAGGCTCTACATGGGCCATGACCCAAACTTTCTGTCCAGGCTGAAGCTCAATCAGAGTGGCATTCTGTTCATACCACCGCTTCATTTCCTCCTGGCTGGCTTCCAGATGCTCCTGAGCGAGATCTCTGAATCGCCGAGTCTGGTTGCTGCAGGCCAGCATGTAACTGTATGCATCCTGAGGAAGATTCCTGGCAGATTGCTCCCAGCCTTCCATGACCAGACTCAAAGGTCCTCTTACGGGATGTCCATACAACAGTTCAAAGGGGCTGAACCCTAGGGACTTTTGTGGCACCTCACGGTAAGCAAACAGAAGACATGGCAAGAGTACATCCCACTTACGCCTCATTGGTTCCTCAAGACCCTTGATCATGCCTTTAAGGCTCCGGTGAATCTTTCAACCACTCCATTACCTTGTGGGTGGTAAGGAGTGGTGAACTTATAGGTAACACCACACTCCTTCCACTGAGACTTCATATAATTGGAAATTAAGTATGTATCTCGGTCAGACACCACCTCTCTAGGGAACCCCACAATAGAATCCCCATCAGTGCACGTTCCACCACGGGGGCCGTCACTGTCCTGAGCGGAATTGCTTCCGGGTAGTGGGTAGCATGATCCACCAAGACCAGTATAAACCTGTTGCCCATGGCTGTCTTGGGGTCCAGTGGCCCCGCAATGTCAATGCTCACCCGTTCAAAGGGGGTACTGACTACAGGGAAAGGTTGGAGAGGGGTCTTGTGCCTCCTTCCACTTTTCCCACTTGCCTGGCAAGTTTGACAGGTCCTACAATGAGTATCTGAACTCTTCCTCATCTGGGGCCACTAAAAGTGGGAGACAAGCCTTTCAAAGGTCTTGTTCTGCCCCAGATGAACAGCTAAAGGAACATTATGAGCCAAACCCAGTAGGAAGGCTCTGAAGCGTTGGGGTACCACCAGCACATGGGCTGATCCAGGCTCAGCAACCTTAGGCTGACTATACAGGAGACCGTTCTCCCAGTAGATCCAATGTGATCCAGACTGATCACCTGCTGCCTGGTTTGTGGCCTGTTGCCTCAAGCCCACAAGAGAAGGGCACTTCTGCTGCTCTTCACAAAATTCCTCTCTGGAGGGACCCCCTTCTTGCTGCCAATAGGACAGCTCAGGTAGGTTCTGAGGTACTGAAATTTTGAACCCTTTTCATTAAAGTCGTCGCATCATGACGATTTTGGTAACATTAGACCGAAAATGGCAAGTGTAAGGTATACGAGCATTTTCGTTATATTCGAGCGACGAGATCACCATAAAATCAGGGATTCCGTTCTGAACCCTCGGGTTCCATTTTGTATACGGCAGCCATTTTGTGGTTGCCCTCACATAGGCCGATGACAGTGGCCGAACGAGTCTCCAAGCACACGTACACTTTAGCTGACTTCTGAATGACCTGAGCAAGCGACCCTCCTGCCTGAAGCCAAACTTGTTAAGCCAGTTCCTTTCCCAGTAGCTGATCAAGATTACTGATCAAGACACAAGACACCATCAAACCTTTTATTGCACACAACTATGTCTTATCTTGCTCACACCTGTCTCTGCTCCTTTCTTTATGGTCCATTTACGATGGGGATGTGCCCGTTTTTATGGTGGGTTTGATCGACCTGTCTGATGAAGAATGTTGTGTTTGACTAAAAATCAATTGTGGGCTGGACAAACTGAAAAATGGGCTTGTCATCATGATTCCGCAGTGTTTTCGTGAAAACATGTGAATGGCCAACTGTAAAATAAGGAATGTTTGCCTGAAGCATAATATTTGGTATAAAAAGGGATGGCTAGATTTGTAAAGTTGAGCAGTCTCCTGAGAACATACACCGTGTTGTACTTCTAGGATACCTGTTACTGGCTGCAGCCAATAAATCTGATCTTTGACGTCACCAAGAAGTTTATGTGTTTCTGTAGTCTGAGACAGGAGAATCCGAAATCTTCGGGTGCGTCCCCTGCACCGCTGGTTTCTAAATAACCCAGTACTTCAGTTGGCGCCCAACATGGGGCGATTTCAGCGGTACCGGTCCATGCCTGAGGTTCGTGAGGAACTTCGTGTGAAAATTCTGGAGGAAGGCCAACCACTTCATCGACCCCTGCATGTCGTCGTGGATGGAAAGTCTTTGCTGCGAGGTTCCCCGCTTTCCGACGGCTACGAAGGACTGCTGCCCTGACTATCGCCCTGTCTTGGACCCTTTGATGACTTGTAGAGCGAGACGATAGACGAGTCTTCTAGTGACGTCATCGATACCTCAGTTAAATATGAGTAGAGCGTCTCCCAGTCCTTAGTTTTTGGGTATCCCCTTGGGATCTTTGATTTGGAACTTGCAAGTACCAAAGCCGAGGGACTTGTGTATTCACGAGACTATCGTATTCGATATTCCCTTGAAGTTTGAAGCTAGGCTAGTGAGCGAAGATGCCTGGTCTTAGCAGACTTGGAAATTTGTTTTGTTGTGGTTATAATAGGGATTCCCGATTGAAGGACTCGTGTCCGGTTCCTCCAATTGGAACTCCAACCTATGAGCTCTATGTGAAGCATGGCGTGGGCCCCATCGCATATAACGAAGTATGGATTTGTTACACAAAAAAGGACGGTGTCTTACAATGGCCCCGACATGGTAGTTTTGACACGGAAATTTTAGATGACCTAGTGGTTAGACTTTTTAAGAAGAAAGCCCGGCCGGCGATGTGTGACTCTTTCCGCCTATGGCGAAAGGAAGCCAAACAAAAAGAGATTAAATTAATGAAGAGAAATAAAAGAGAAAGAGGTATCTCGATAATGAAAGCTGCTATGCAATACAAGGATGATGAAGAGGAACAAGCGAGTGAACAGTTGCACAGGCAACGTAAACTGGCGATTGATAAATGCTATCCCATTTTGCCACCTCTTCAGCAAGATGTAGCGAAGGAACTTGAGAAAGATCCTTTAATGTCACATTTGTTGAATTCACCACCCCCTTATGCGCAGAGTGCTACAGCACCTCCGCAACCTTTAGCGGCGCAACCTCTGGTTGCTTTGCCTCTTGCTATTGCACAGCCGTCAGCTCCTCTGCAGCTGGCTCCTACTCCTCTGGTGCAGCCTTCTCAAGGGCTGCCGACTTTGCTACCTGTTCCCTCTTTAATACCTACGACTTTTCCACCTGTTTTTGCTGCTTCCTCTGCTACTGCTCCTACACTAGCTTCTTCTCAGTCCGCTTTATCTCCTGTTCTGTCAACTTCCCCTTCTGTCCGACAGAGAATGACGGACACTGTTACTAGTCTTTTGTCTCCTTTCTTTGGGTCATTAAGCACGACCCCCGTTTCAGAGCATAAACAGTTACGTAGCCAATTGCCTGATTCTAGAGAGAAGGAAGTATTGGATCATTTGGCGCATAAATGGGTTACTGACCCTACAAGATATGAGTTAGAGTCTGTCATGGATGTCTTTCGCCAATGGGAAGCACCGAAGCAGAGATATGTTTTTGATAAAATGTGTGTTTTTCTTCTCGAAGAATTGGAGGATCGTGATTTGGAACCCAATCCACCTGAGTTGTGTCGTGTACGGTTCGAGTTTGCGAAAGGCACGATTGTGGGTTCCGACGTTGAGAGAGCAGTTGCGACATTGTTGTCATTTAGGAATGAGGCTATTTCTCGATCATTGTTTGAGCCTGATCCCTCTGTTAGGAGGAAAGTGGGACAGTATCCCATGAGAGAAGTTCCCCCAGTTTGGAAAGAAGGGGATCTAGCCGCTAATCCACCTGTTCAGCCTCATTTTCAACGTGTTTGGGTACATGTTCCATGGAAGCGAGCTGAAGTCTTGGCCCTTAAACAGACCTTACCTGACCCCCGTAAAAACCCTGCAGGGTATTATAAGGAATTATCCCAGACTGCAGACTCATGTGTTATGAATCTAGCTGATATAGACATGTTGTTTGGAAATGGGGTTCCACAGCCTTTATGGGGATTGATTCGTCACACGGATCATGCGCAGGAGTTAGGTGATACTTGGGTTAATATTGCCGCTGCAGATGGCCGACAAGTTGGTGGTGCTAAACCTGAGCCTTTGGTTGCAGAACTCCCTGGTAAGATCGTTACTTACATGAAGACTTTAATGCCTGCGATGCGTGTAAATTGGGATAAATTGTCTGCATGCAAGCAGAAGAAAGAGTAACTGTGTCTGATTTCTTCACTAGGTTTGAAGAAACGTTTATCGACCACAGTGGTCAAGACATGAGTACAGAAGGCGGTCAACGGTTGTTCGTTGACAAGTTTGTGCACAATTTGCTTCCCGAGTTGTGTAACAAATTGAAAGATTCAGAGAGTTCTTGGGCCGTTTCCTCTTCAGCACAGATATTGGCTACTGCACAATACTACGAAAACAGAGATAAGGATGAGAAGGACAGAGCATACAAGAAAACTAAAGAGTTAAAAACAAAGGTCCTTTTACAGCAAGCGTATCCGCCCCGTAGTAATCAGCGTGACTATCAGCAACCTCAGCAATTTCAGAGAAACTCGCAAAGGTTCAAGTCTTCTCAACCACGTTTTCCTGTAGGCCCTAATCAGTGTGCATATTGCAAAGAAGAGGGCCATTTCAAAAGTAGCTGCCCTGTTTTGTTACAGCGTATGAATGGTGTTTCTTGCGCAAGAGGTCGGGGTGTTCCACAAGCTCTTAGAGGTAGAGGGCGTGGAGAATTCTCCCAGAACGCACGTCCATTTCCCCCTCAAAATTCAATGAATCGTTTTGATCAGCAGAATAACGCATCTGGTAGGACGACTCAGTATTATGCTGATGACTACTACGCAGAAGGTGAAAATATGGAGGGTGGTGATTGCTAGGACAGCCATGGACAAAGAGAGGGAGTTGTTTCAGTTCCAGTAGATCAGAGTGGACTTTATGTTGAGGTGATTACATCAGGTGTGTCAGAGCCTTTTCTGTTGGATACTGGTGCTACGAAGAGTTCTATTATGCACTCTAAACTCCCTGGCGCACCTTTACCTGGCGAGAAGAATGTTTCAGTAGGTTTTTCTGGCGCCCCGGTTAGGAACCCAATTTCTAGTCCTATGTCTCTTTCTGTTGGACCTTGTGAATTCGAAGCACCCCTTATTCTGATGACAGGTTGTGGTGAGAACTTGTTTGGATTGGATCTGTTGAAAAGATTGTACGCGACATTATATTGTTCTCCCTCGGGAGTACAACTTACACTGGGTAAGAAAGTGGTCTCCTCGATGTATTTGTCAAAGGATAAACTTCCGGCAGAATTGTTATCTCTTCCTGATATTCTGTGGGCTACTGGTCCTAATGACGTAGGTCTTTTGGAGATACCGTAATATGTTGTGACATTGAAAACAAATGTTAAAATGCCACGTATTCCCCAATACAAGATTTCGAGTGAAGGTGAAAGGGCGTTGCTAGCGATCATTCATGACCTGATTGAGAAAGATGTAATTGAAGAAACAAGAGGTAATGTTTGCAATAGCCCTGTGCTGCCTGTCTTAAAACGTACTGACTCTTCTCAGCCACCTGTTTACCGGTTTGTGATCGATCTTCGCGAGGTGAATAAGATTGTAGTTCCGCAATTTCCTGTCGTCCCAGATATCACTGCCTTACTGACCATGGTTCCAGCTTCAGCCACGTGGTTTTCGGTGACTGATTTGAAGAATGCTTTCTTCAGCATCCCGATTGCCGAGGAGAGTAGGGATATTTTCGGCTTCTCTTTAGGAGGCCGAAGCTTCCGGTTTAAGAGAGCTCCTCAAGGCTATTGTGAAAGTCCATCAATATATAGTCAGGCTTTGAAAACACAGCTTGATACGATTGTTTTACCTGATGGTGCGGCTCTGATTCAGTACGTCGACGATTTGTTAGTCGCTGCAGTTACTGAGGAGATTTGTAAAGAAGCCACCTTGTCATTGTTGCGTCATTTGTCTGATTTGCATCACAAAGTGTCTCTCTCAAAATTACAGTATTGTCGACAAGAAGTGACCTACTTAGGTCACCTCTTATCGAAGGAGGGAAGAAAATTGACACCAGAACGAATTCAAGCAATTGCAAAAATGAGTGTGCCAATTACACAAAGAGAAGTGCGTGCTTTCTTGGGTATCACGTCATATTGCAGACAATGGATACCGAATTTTTTCCTACTGGCCAAACCTTTGGTGGCATTGACTTGTAAGGATACACCGAATCCCCTTCCGTGGTCCGAAGAGTGTCAGAAAAGTTTTTCGGAATTGCGCGATGCATTATGTTCGGCTCCTGTGTTGGGTACCCCCGACTACAGTAAGCCCTTTACACTGTATGTCCATGAGAGAGAAGGATGTGCATTGTCAGTGTTGACGCAATCTTTTGGGGACAAGCAGCGTCCATGTGCGTATTTCTCGTCGACTTTGGATCCGGTAGCTAGAGCATTGCGAGTTGTCTGAGAGCTACAGCGGCAGCAGCTGTTTCTATTCGACAGTCTGCTGGTTTGGTGATGAATAATACGCTGATTGTAATGGTTCCACATGCAGTGGATACTTTGCTAAACAGAACCAAGACACAGCACTTAACTAGTGCTTGATTGTCAGGTTATGAGCTGACACTTTTAGCGAGCCATGTGCACATAAAGAGATGCAACACGCTGAATCCAGCTACGTTGTTACCGATTGTAGCAAAGTCAGAGGTTTCTGAACAACATGATTGTTTTCTCAGGACAGAAAAAGAAACGAAAGGGAGAATAGATCTTAGGGACACTCCTCTTGTGAAGTGTGATGGTACCTTATGGGTGGATGGTTCGTGCTTCAAGCTTCCGAATGGTGATACGACTGCGGCATATGCTGTTACGACTTTGCATACGATTGTTGAAGCTGCACGTATCCCACATAATTCCGCTCAAGCAGCAGAGTTGATTGCACTTACGAGAGCGTGTGTACTATCAAAAGGAATGAAAGTAACCATATATACTGACAGCCAGTATGCGTTTGGTGTGGCTCACCGTTTTGGACGATTGTGGAAGGAACGTGGGTTCCTCACGTCTCATGGAACTAAGATTCAGCATGGTCAGTTGGTAAATGAGCTCCTCGAGTCACTTACTTTGCTGTTGCAAGTTGCAATTGTGAAATGCAGTGCACATAAGAAGGTTACTGACAACGCTGGTCGCGGTAATGCGTTTGCTGATGAAGTTGCGAAAGAAACGGCAAGAGACGTGATGAGTCGAATGTATGTTGCGGGCCCTGCAAGATGGATTGGTGACGTTGGAATGTGTGAAGATACAATAGAGAGTGTGAAGTCTATTCAAGCTGAAGCTACAGAGAAAGAATTGAGTGTTTGGAGAGAGAGTACGGGTAAATTGGATGCGAATGGTTGTTGGGTGGAGTTGTCAGAGCATCAGCGATGGTTGTTACCCGATGCGTACGTGCTTGCAGTGGTTACAATGGCGCATGGAATGGCTCACATCAGTGTGAAAGGGATCTGTAAGTTGTTGGCTCCAGTATGGCAAAATGCTGGAATTCCCAAGTGTGCAGAGAATGTGGTTAAAAATTGTATGGTTTGTCTGAGATACAATCCTGGTAGGGGAACTCCAACTCCAGCTAGTCATTTTGCGCCTCCAACGTATCCGTTCGAGGTTTTGCAGCTAGATTTCATCCACATGGAGAGGTGCAACAACTTGAAATACGTACTCGTTGTTGTTTGTGCCTTCTCAAAATGGGTAGAAGCATATCCCCTAAAAGATAACACTGCCATGTCCACAGCTAAAGCCCTTGTCAAAGAATTTTTCCCTAGATTCGGTTTGCCGAGAATGGTCTGGAGTGATAATGGGAGTGAATTTGTGGGTCAAGTGATGAAGAGAGTATGTGAAGGGCTAGGAATCCGGCAAAAATTTCATGCTGCAAATCACCCCCAATCAGCTGGACTAGTAGAGTGCTATAATGGCACGCTAAAACTGAAACTGGCCAAGATACAAGCGAGCTCTGGTCTTAAATGGCCTGATGCTTTGCCATTAGCACTTTTTTTCGACAAGAATGACTGTGCATTCACGAGTGGGACTTAGTCCCTATGAAATTGTGTTCGGTCGCCCGGCCAACATATGGGGAGTGCCGAGGCCGACAAAATACAGCGAGATTGAACACCCTGTACTGCTTGATTACTTATATGATCTGACGGCTAAATTGCTTGTTTTACACCAACAGGTTCATGATACTTTGCCTCAGGCTTCTGAAGATCCAGGACACGTCATCGATCCTGGCTCCTGGATCCTAATTAAGAACTTCCAGTGGGTCAAAGAACGATCAGCCCCGCTGGATCGACCCCTACCTGGTGCTTTTGTCCACGAGAACTGCAGGGCGAGTGCAAGGGAAAAAGAACTGGATCCACGGCGTACACTGCAAGAGGGTTCCCTTACCTCTGCCGTACCAGTGGGTCCAGGAGGACATTCCTGATTCTGAAACTGAAACTGTGCCTCGTTTTCTGCCTTTTAGCGATGCACGTTTAATTGGAACAAGTTCTGAGCGTGAAAGCGACGACCTTTTGCAAGAAGCTGTGCCACCGTCAGTTCGATTGGACACTACCGAGCCTGAACTCCTATTCCAAGGCCAGACGTTATCCGGAAAAAGCCATTATAATTTGAGACCAAGAATCATGGACAAATAAAAATCCTATTCTTTACTATTTTTTAAAGTTCAGCTCTCCCATCTGAGAAACTGTTTTGACCGATTTTTGTTTTTCGAACCGCCATTCGGGTTCAGCTGTAGGGTCGCGGCGTCAAGTCTTTGGAGTGCAAGCCGAAGACACAAGGTCGACGGTTCTGGTTGGTCCTAGGGCGTTCCCTGGACTGACAGATGCATTCCTTAGCACGGAACACCCTACCCCCGCGAGCAGCAAGGTTAGAGGATGGAGTTTTTCGAGATGGAGAGACCTGTTAAAGAAATGAATTTTAGAGCCAAAATGTGTACACTAATGAGTAGAAAATGGTTTTTAATATTGTGTCTTTTATGTTGCTTAGCTTAATTATGTTTTTAACGGGATATGTTATATTCTCTTTTCAAGTGACGTTTGCAACCACTACACAGCCCATACCTTCTTCTACTGTTTCTTCACATTCTTTTCATCCTCTGCCTGAACATGAGACCATTAGAAGATTGGAATTCATTAATAACTCTTTCGTTCAGCTTCTGCACCAACACCAATTAGTAGTGAACACGACTAACTGTTGGGTGTGTGGTCTTATGCCTCATACTACTGATAAAGGTATTCCTTATCTGGTCCTGCCATTCAGCTACAATGGTTCCGTATGGGCATACAGAACAATGTTCATCTATGCTCGTGAAGTTCACCCCCTACGTTCTGTGAAGGATAATCCAAAGAATAGTGCTCTAGTTAAGGGAATAGTCGCCATGATTATGGGAGCTAGTTCCTATGAGACTATCCCGAAAGATGAGACACTAGCGTATATAGGATGGAACGTGACTGGATATGGAGCGAGTCTGAGCGAGAACCAGCGAGCAAAAAGATCCACTCCAATTTGGATTGTACCCCATCAAGGCCATCAAGGTCATCTATGTCTGCAAGGTAATGGCAAGAATCCAAGAGCTCAGTTAGGGTAGAGTATCTGCACTAAGACGTATATTTTTGCTTCTCAGAATTCCCCATTGTTCCTAGCAGCTAAGGGTACCTATTTCATCTGTTATGATAGAGCATACACATGGTTGCCCCCTGATTTCTCGGGCACATGTTTTGTCTCGTTCCTGTTGCCTCCCACCTACACAGCTGTAGCAGATTACCACAAGACAAGGGCAGTTAGAGGTGTCTTCACTGAGGAAGATACTGCAGGACAAGAATTAGGAGATTTCTTAAAGGGTTTTCTGCCGTTTTGGAGACCTATGATTAACAGCAGGAACCTACGGCAATTGACGAGGGTGGATGAGTCCACCGTAGTTGAAACTGCCAGTGCCCTTAGTAACTTGACTGCTGAGCTCCAGTCGGATCGCCTTATGACACTCCAGAACAGAGTTGCGTTAGACGTCATACTTGCAGATCGAGGTGGGGTATGTAAAGTGATCCAATCAAGTTGCTGTGTTTTCATTCCAGATAATGCTCCGACAGTGTACCAGGCCATTTCAAGACTGCATAAGACGTGGGTTTAGGTTATTGCCTATGTAAGGGCAAAAGGAGAGTCTGAGGTACTGAAATTTTGAACCCTTTTTCATAAAAGTCGTTGCATCATGACGATTTTGGTAACATTAGACCGAAAATGGCAAGTGTAAGGTATATGAGCATTTTCGTCATATTCGAGCGACGAGATCACCATAAACTCAGGGATTCCATTCTGAACCCTCGGGTTCCATTTTGTATACGGCAGCCATTTTGTGGTTGCCCTCACATAGGCTGATGACAGTGGCCGAACGAGTCTCCAAGCACACGTACACTTTAGCTGACTTCTGAATGACCTGAGCAAGCGACCCTCCTGCCTGAAGTCAAACTTGTTAAGCCAGTTCCTTTCCCAGTAGCTGGTCAAGATTACTGATCAAGACACAAGACACCATCAAACCTTTTATTGCACACAACTATGTCTTATCTTGCTCACACCTGTCTCTGCTCCTTTCTTTATGGTCCATTTACGATGGGGATGTGCCAGTTTTTATGGTGGGTTCGATCGACCTGTCTGATGAAGAATGTTGGGTTTGACTAAAAATCGATTGTGGGCTGGACAAACTGAAAAATGGGCTTGTCATCATGATTCCGCAGTTTTTTCGTGAAAACATGTGAATGGCCAACTGTAAAATTAGGAATGTTTGCCTGAAGCATAATATTTGGTATAAAAAGGACGGCTAGCTTTGTAAAGTTGAGCAGTCTCCTGAGAACATACACCGTGTTGTACTTCTAGGATACCTGTTACTGGCTGCAGCCAATAAATCTGATCTTTGACATCACCAAGAAGTTTCTGTGTTTCTGTAGTCTGAGACAGGAGAATCCGAAGTCTTCGGGTGCGTCCCCTGGCACCGCTGGGTTCTAAATAACCCAGTACTTCAGTTCCCCAGTTCAGAAACTTGCTCCCCTGTAGGTTTCAGGGCATCCCTCTTAAGGTCTGCCTCCTCCTGGACCGTGGGATCAACGGGGGCTGGCTTCCCGCACCCCCTACCTCTTCTCTTTAAGGCAGGTCCCTGGGCTATACTTTCAGGCTCCAGTGTCTCTTAAACACCCTAAGCTGCCATAGACCGAGTGGTTACACACGCCCACTCAGGCAGACCCAACATCTCTAAATGCACCTTCTTCTCCACCTGAACCCAAGGGGAGCTTTCCAAATCATTGCCTAACAATCAACAGGCATGGCTGGTCTCACAGCTACTTGAAGAGTACCAGAAACCCCCACCACTCAAAGGGAACTTGAATCACTTTGCAATGGCTCTCTGTGTTGTCAGCGGCAACAACTATGAAGAATGCATTTGGGACCACCTGCTCTTCAGACACCAAGTGACACTTGACAGCTGTCACACTGGCTCCGGTGTCTCTCTGAGCCTCCACTCTATGGCCAATGATGGTCACCCACTGCCTGTTTTTCTTAGTGTTATCAATCAGCTGAGTTCTAGGGACCATCTCAAAGTCTCCTAATGAGACAAGGTATATTTCTTCGGGACCCCACCCACCTTAGGCACCCATCTCCTCCCCACCCTGGGCTACACTGGCCATCTGACGGGGTGGTGCACGGGTAGCACATACTGACCTTTTGGGGACACTGGGGATCATACCAACGTTGTCCCACCTGCTTACACTGAAAGCAGGTAACAGGCCTCCTATGAACAGGTTTACCTGTCAGGGATCCTGACTTCTTCTCAGAGGGAGGCTGGGAACCCTTACCTTGGTTCCCTTGGGAATTACTTTGAGGCCCTTTCTGGAACTCCTTCTGTTTACCCTTGTACTCCCCACTCTTCTGCTGGGGATCCTGCACACCTTTGGCGGAGTCTCCCACAAGTCATTGTGGACCCTGGTACTGACCCAGCGGTCCGCATCTTCAGCAAGCTTTCTAGGGGTAGTCAACTTGCTATCAATAAGGTGCTGGCGTAACTCTGGAAAACAATCAGCAGACAAGTGTTCCCTAGCAATCAAATCATAGAGCGCTTGAGAATTATCCACATTGCTACCCCTCACCCAACCAGCCACAGCTCTGCAAAAGAAAGATACATATTCTACCCAAGTGTTTCCCTCCAACTTCTTACAATTCCTGAACCTCTGTCTATAGAGTTCTGGAGTTAAACCATACCTTGTCTTCAGTGCTTCTTTCGTGTGGGCATACTACATCCTATTTTCACTGGGCAGGTCTAACAAAGTATCCTTACCTTCAGTTAAAAGCGACCCCACACCCGTTCCCCAATCCTGTTCAGGGACCCGGTGGGCCAACATTGCTAACTCATAGGCTGCAAACCATTGCCCAATATCTTCACTTTTGTGGAAATCTTTGATGACATCCTTGGGAATATGTACCCAACCTTCTGAAGGCACAGATGGTGTGCTGCCACCAGAGGGATTGATTTCTAAGCCCTTGGCCTTGATTTCTAACTCCCTCAACATCCTCTCATGTTCCATTCTCATCCTCTCTCTTTCCAAAGACAACCTGGTATTATCTGTTTCCCTTTGACTCTCCATCTTAAGCTTAGCCAACTCCAGCTTGAGTGCTCAATTTCTCTATCTGTCTTCCAACTCTCTGGGGGACAGGTCTTTGGAAGAGATACTGCTGCCCGGGGGAAAGTCCCCCTCCCCTGGCTGAAAATACTGACCTCTCAATGGGCATATCTGCATCCCCAACTGGCTCCACCACAGGATTAGGGGCATTTCTGGCTTCTACCCAGGCCTTCAGCGCCTTTTGGTAGTCATCCTTTTTAGAAATGCCTGGTGTAGCAACTTTCAATTTCCTGCAGAGATTCTTGAGCTGTTTCACAGTGTAGGTTTCCAATTTATCTTCCTCAAATTCAAGATCCATAGATGCAACAGATGCTGGTTTACTCATTGTAGTAAGAATTTGGAATTTTCAGGAAAAACTAACAGTCTAAGGAAAGAGATTCTAAAAAAAGTATGTGGTCACGTTTGGTCTGCACTCCCTAGTAGTGTACACCAATCACTGTATATGAAACACATATGCAAAGTCCAAATCCTCACCGCTGACCACCAATGTTAGATCTGGGGATCTCTAGTTGGCAATGGTATTCACCTTTGACCAAATAGGGACCCTTACTTCTAAATCAGGATAAGGGGATTACACTCCTTAATAACCCCTGCTCACCCCCTTGGTAGCTTGGCACGAGCAGACAGGCGTATCTCAGAGGCAGTGTGTTAAGCATTTGTGAAGATACACAGTAATACAGTGAAAACACTACAAATGGACACAACACAGGTTTTATAAAAACAAGTATTCTTTATATAGACTTAACACAAGACTACAAACGACAAAATCCACAATACTACACTTAGGATTGCTTAAAGATGATAAAATGTTGCTTAGTTCAAGTTGACGATCAATGCGACAAAGTTCTCAACAAAGTACCTGGATGCGTAAGGCAAAGTAAACAAAAGGCTCGCAAAAGGGGAATTGCGCTGGTTCCGTGATCCGGGGGAGATGATGCGTCGTGCCTCAATGCTTGCACAGAGTAGGGGATGCGTTGTTATCCTTACCAGTGCGGAGGTGATGCGTAGATTCTCGGCCTGCGAGCCTGTTGGGGTGCGCAAGATGGCGCCTGATGCAATGCGATGATCCGGTTGCGATGCGAGAAGATGGTGCCCTTTAAGGACAATACGTAGACACCCTGGCAGCCTTGCGACGACTCTGTACTTTTGAGCCGCGACAGGCCCTGCGACACGCTTCTCCGATGATGCGATGGCGACTCTTTGGATGACGTTACGCTTCTCCGGTGATGCGACAGCAGGCAGCTTCGATGAACATACGCTTCCAGGGAGATGAAGCGAAGGCTCGCTTCTCCAGCGATGCCACGATCTTGGCTGCCGCGATGATACACTTCTTCTCTATGCATCGCGCTTCGAGCTCCCAGCGACACGCAAATGTCTGGAGTTGAGAATTCCCTGAAAGGAGATTCAGAGGGGAGCTGGAGGTGAAGTCTTTTGTCCCTGAGACTACAGCAGGAGGCAAAGCACAGTTCAAGCCCTTGAGAATATTCTGTAAATTATGAAAGTTCTTAAAAAGTTCCTTCTCCTTTCCTTGGCAATGAAGCAACTACTGCAGGACAACCCAGCAAACAGCACACTGGCAGAGGGGCAGTAAAACCCCTGCAGCATCCTTGGTTCTTCTCCTTGGCAAGGGTTTCTTGTTCCAGAAGTGATCTAATTTCTTGGGATCAGGTTTCCAATATTTATACCCCAAAATCCTTTGTTCTCTGAAGGCAAAGAGGCAAACCAGTTCCTGAGCACTTTGTTTACATGACTCCTTCCTTCCTTTCACAGTGCAGGCAGAGACATCAGACAAGCCACAGGATGTGGAGCCAGCATTGTAGAGGGAAGGCTCAGCACTATTAAGGTCCCAGGTGCAACTCCTCCCTTCCATCTAGATGCAGATCTCTCTATTCATCACCGGGCTGCCCCAGCCTGTCTCCTGGAATCCCCCAGCCCTGTCACTCACAAACCCAGACAAGAAATACACAACCCAATAGAGGCAGGCCTGGACAGTTAGGCAAGAAAATACCTACTTTCTAAAAGTGGTATTTTCAAACACAGAATATTAAAACTAACTTTACTAAAATATGTATTTTATCATTCTAAGTTCAGGCATACTAAATTCGAATTTCTACCATGTTCCCTGAGTCAGTTAGGATTATAAGAATGTAATAATCTAACTGCCCATTCTAGCCTATGGGAAACAGATAGCCTTGCAATAGTGAAAAATGAAAATGGCTGTCATTCACTATTAGGACATGCTACACACATCAGAGCATGTCCTGCCTAATACTTACACTGCACCATGCCCTTGGGCCTACCATAGGGGTGTCTAACATGAAGCAAAGAGAAGGCTTAGGGACTAGCCAGTGGGTGCACTTGCCAAGTCGACATGGCAGTAAACGACTGCACACAGGCCTTGCAATGGCAGGCCTGAGACACACTTTACAAGCTGCTTCTGTGGGTGACACAACCAGTGCTGCAAACCCAACAGCAGTATTTGATTTACAAGCCCTTGGCACACATGGTGGACTGTACCAGGGGCTGACAGGTAAATCAAATAACCCAATCATGGGATGACCAATTAGTACATCAATTTAACATAGGGAGCACTTGCATTGTGGCACTGATTAGCAGTGGCACAGTGCCCAAAGCATATAACCAGAAGAAACATATCAAAACAGAGGAGGCAATCAGTCAAAATAAAAGGGAGACTCACGCCAATGATGCCAGGTCTAACAAGGCCCACGTTTATTATGGTACCACAGACTAATATCTGTTCCAGTCCTGCGTACTTTAGAAAGAAATATTTCAGCATAGACAGGCAGATTTACAAGCCATTGTTACACTTTGACGCCGTTGTTTTGTCAGTTTTGACGGGGCGGCATTAACAATGCTCCACTTTGTGACACATTTACAACATGACGCGTCTAGGGAGATGCGTCATCTTGTAAATACCTGTGCCACATTATACCTGCGTCAGGTATAATGTATGCGGGGTGGGCGATCCGATGCAAGAGAGCCTCTGAAAAGCGATGCAGTGAAATCTACAAGATTTCCATGCGCCACTTCTAAGACGCCACTGCAGCAAAACCTTACACCTGCTTGAAGCAGGCATAAGGAGTGATGCAGCACAATCAAAATACAAAAGGAACAATTGATGGACAGAATGCAGAACAATGTCATACATTCACCCCAGTACAGAGATCTGGGTCTAAATCCATTGTTTTTGTGCTCACCATGCCATTCCAGTCTGGACCCAGCCATATGCAAATCAGTTTTGACCCTGCACCCAATGGGAACAATACAGTCCGAACTGCCAGGCAAGGTCCTCCCTGGACTGGAAACAAAAATCCTAGGACCAGTTTTGGGCTTTCAGCCCTCATCAGCCACGATAGCTTGACTCCAGTGGCATGGAGAGCACGGGACCCACGTCTGAGGATACCTGTCCCACTCGGTGTGACAAATGCAAAAGAACAATTGATGCACAGAATGCAGAACAATATTATACATTCACTCCAATACAGAGATCTGGGCCTAAATCCATTGTTATTTTGCTCACCAGGCCATTCCAGTTTGGACCCAGCCATATGCAAATCAGTCTTGACCCTGCGCCCAATGGGAACAGTCCAGCCCGAACTGCCAGGCGAAGTCCTCCCTGGACTGAAAAGATGCATCCTAGGACCGGTTTCGGGCTTTCAGCCCTCATCAGCCAGGATAGCTTGAGTCCAGTGGCATGGAGAGAACGGGACCCACGTCTGGGGATACCCGTCGCACTCGGGGTGACAAATGCAAAATGAAAAATTGATGGACAGAATGAACAATGTCATACATTCACCCCAGTACAGAGAACAGGGCCTATGGCCAGGTCTAAACTGGGGTGGCATGGTGAGCAAAAGCATGATGGATTTAACCCAGATCTCTTGACTGGGGGTGAATGCTTTAATTTGTTCTGCATTCCGTCCATCAATTGTGTGTCTTTTGCTTTCTTGCCCTAAGAGAGCCAGGTATGCCCAGACCTGGGTCCTGGGCTCACTGTGCGACTGGAATTAAGCTATCCTGGCTGAAGAAGGGTGAAACCCCGAAATCGGTCCTGGGATGCTTGTTTCCGGTCCAGTGAGGACCTGGCTTGGCAGTTTGGGCTGGACTGTTCCCATGAGGCACCCAGTCAAGACTGATTTGCATATGGCCAGGTCTAAACTGGGGTGGCATGGTGAGCAAAAGAATGATGGATTTAACCCAGATCTCTTAACTGGGGGTGAATGTTTTGATTTGTTCTGCATTCAGTCCATCAATTGTGTGTCTTTTGCTTTCTCACCCTAAGTGCGCCAGGTATGCCCAGACGTTGGTCCTGGGCTCACTGTGCCACTTGAATCAAGCTATCCTGGCTGAATAGGGGTGAAACCCCAAAACCGGTCCTAGGATGCTTGTTTCTGATCCAGTGAGGACCTGGCTTGGCAGTTTGGGCGGGACTGTTCCCATGAGGTACAGGCTCAAGACTGATTTGCATATGGCCAGATCTAAACTGGGGTGGCATGGTGAGCAAAAGAATGATGGATTTATCCCATATCTCTTGACTGGGGTGAATGTTTTGATTTGTTCTGCATTCCGTCCATCAATCAATCAATCAATCAAACATTTGTAAAGCACACTACATACCCGCAAGGGTCTCAAGGTGCTGGGGGGGCGCTACTGATCGAAAAGCCAGGTCTTGAGTACCCTCCTGAAGGTCAGCAGGTCGTGGGTCTTTCGTAGGCTCAGTGGGAGGGTGTTCCATGTCTTGGCAGCGAGGTGGAAGAAGAATCTCCCACCGGTGGTTGCTCTTCGGATGCGCGGGACGGTGGTGAGTGAGAGGTCGGTGGAGCGTAGCTGGCGCTTGGGGATGTAGAAGGAGAGACGTCTGTTGAGGTAGGCTGGGACAGTCTTGTGGAGTGCCTTGTGTGCCTGGGTGAGGAGCTTGAAGAATATCCTCTTGTTGACGGGGAGCCAGTGATGGTTTCTCAGGTGGGGGTGATGAGGCCGTGGTGTGGTACGTCGAGGATCAGTCGTGCCGAGGCGTTTTGGATGCGTTGTAGTCGTTTGATGAGCTTAGTCGGTGCTCTCGCATAGAAGGCTTTTCCGTAGTCAAGTCTGCTGCTGACAAGGGCATGGGTGACTGTCTTTCTTGTATCTGTCGGGATCCATCTGTAGATCTTGCGGAGCATGCAGAGGGTGTTGAAGCAGGAGGAGGAGAAGGCGTTGACTTGCTTGGTCATTGAGAGCGTTGAGTCGAGAATGATTCCCAGGTTGCGTGCGCGGTCGGTGGGTATCGGGACTGCCCCCAGTGCCGTCGGCCACCAGGAGTCATCCCAGGCTGAAGGGTTGGAGCCGAGGATGAGGACCTCCGTCTTTTCCGAGTTCAGCTTCAGACGGCTGGTCTTCATCCAGTCGGCGACGGTCTTCATTCCATCATGGAGGTTGGCTTTGGCTGTGATGGGGTCCTTGGTGAGGGAGAGGATCACCTGAGTGTCGTCGGCATAGGAAATTATGTTAAGGTCGTGCTGTCAGGTTACGTGTGCGAGCGGGGCCATGTAAATGTTGAACAGCCTCGGGCTGAGGGATGATCCCTGGGTACGCCGCAGATGATCTCAGAGACTTTGGAATGGAATGGGGAGGCGGATGCTCTGTGTTCTGCCAGAGAGGAAGGAGGTGGTCCAATTCAGAGCCTTGTCTTGGATCCCTGCAGCATGGAGGCGTGCACGTAATGTGCGGTGGCAGACGTTGTTGAAGGCAGCAGAGTGGTCTAGGAGGATGAGTGCTGCGGTCTCAGTGGCGGCCATGAGGGCAGTCTCGGTGCTGTGTTTGCTGCAGAACCCTGACTGGGAAGGGCCCAGGATTCTGTTTTCTTCGAGGTATCAGGTTAGCTGTCTGTTGACGGTTTTCTTGATGACCTTGGCCAGGAAGGGGAGCAGAGAGATGGGCCGGAAGTTCTTGAGGTCTCCTGTGCCTGCCTTAGGTTTTTTGAGTCGAGTGTTGATCATGGCGTGTTTCCATATCTCTGGGAAGGTCGCGGTCTCGATGGAGAGATTGATGACGTTGCGCAGGTGGGGTGCAATGGTGCTCCTTGCTCTGTTGAAGACGTGGTGAGGGAATGGGTCCGACGGAGAGCCGGAGTTGATTGAGCGCATGTTCTTGATGGTGTCATCGATGCTCACGCTGGCCCAGGCTAGCAGGGGGTCGTGGTTGATGGTGTACGGAAGGTCTGTTGTGTTGCTGTCTGTTAGGGCTGTATGGGTGTTGAAGCTGTCGTGGATGTCTGCTATCTTGCGGTGGAAGAAGGTGGCAAGGGAGTCGCACAGGGCTTGCAACAGCGGGATGTCATTGGTGTTGGAGCTGGGGTTGGAGAGTTCCTTCATGATGTTGAAGAGCTCCTTGTTGTTGGTGCATTGTTGTCGAGGCGGTCTTTGAAGGAGGTCCTCTTGGCCGCCCTGATGAGGTGGTGGTGGTTGCGGATGGCGTCCTTGTGTGCTGCGTGGCTGTCCAGAGTTTGTTCACTATGCCATTTCTTCTCTAGTTTCCGGCAGGCTTGCTTGGAGGCTAGGAGTTCTTGGGTGATCCAGCTGGCCCTCTTGCTAGTGTCTATGTGGGGGAGTTTCTACAGCAGGCGAGGGTCTTGGCGCAGTCCTCGATCCAGCGTCTGAGGCTGCGGGCAGTGTCGTTGGTGTTGGAGGGTTCGGTGGGTGGGCTGAGAGCGAGGTTTGCATGTAGTTGGTCTTCGGTGATTTTGCTCCAGCAGCGGCGGGGGATCTGTTGGGTGCGGTGGTGTGTGGTGGGTTTCTGGAAGGCAAAGTGAATGCAGCGGTGGTCGGTCCAGAGGAGTTCAGTGGTGTGGCTGATGGAGACGTACGGGCTTGAGGAGAAGACTGGGTAGAGCGTGTGGCCAGCGGAGTGGGTGGGCGTTGTTACGAGTTGCTTCAGTCCGAGGTTGGCGAGGTTATCGATCAGGGTTGTGAAGTTGTTGTCGTTGTTGTTCTCAAGGTGAAAGTTCAGGTCTCCGAGGAGGATGTAGGTGGTGTAGGTCAGGGTGTGCGTGCTGATCAAGTCGGCGATGGAGTCACTAAACTGGGGGTGGGGTCCGGAGGGTCGGTAGACGAGGGTGCCTCCGAAGGTGGAATTAGGGTCTGTGTGGATCTGGAAATGCATGTATTCAGCGGTGCTGAGTGCGTCGTCAGTGCTAGTAGAGACCCTGATGCTGTTCTTGTGGACGATGGTGATTTCTCCTCTGACTCTGTTGGTGCAGTCACTGCGGGTGATCTTGTAGCCGTCTGGGATGGCTATGGCGATGTTGGGAGCAGAGGAGTCGTCAAACCAGGTCTCTGTCAGGAAGGCGACGTCCGGGGATGTTGTGCCGAGCAGGTCCCAGAGCTCGACGGCATGCTTGCGTGCGGAGCGGGTGTTCAGTAGTATGCATCGGAGGTGGTTGGGGTCTTTCTTGGCGGATGATTCGTTGGCTCTGAGGCTGGTGTAGCTGCAGTTCCGGCAGGTAAAAGGGCTGTGTGTGTGTTTCGGGGCGGCCTTGATGCAGGTGTGGCTCCGCCCGGAGTTGAGAGCGTGCAGAGTGCTGGTGTCTTAGTGGCGGCGGTCATCGTGGCAGGTGCGGGGGCCAGGGGTTATGGTGCAGGGCGTGGTCCAGGCACGGACGGGCGCAGAGGGGCTCGCCTTAGGCACGCATTCTGCACGCCAGAGGCGCTGCTGCGCAGCATCTGGCATATATGGGGAGGTGGGAGGGAGGAGCAGCTGGGAGGCGGGGGCAACGAATGGGCAGTGGGCAGTCAGGGAGCGGGGCCCCTTGGGATGCAGCGGCAAGGGCGATGAGGGACAACGAAGGTAACAGAAGGAAAAGGGGCACACAAATCGAGGGTAAAACGAGTGGCACAGAAGGCAAAAGGGCACAAAAAACGAGTGGAACAGAAGGCAAAAGGGGCACAGAAACGAGGAAAAAAGGAGTG
The DNA here is from genome assembly GCF_964261635.1 of Lissotriton helveticus. Lineage (NCBI taxonomy): Eukaryota > Metazoa > Chordata > Amphibia > Caudata > Salamandridae > Lissotriton > Lissotriton helveticus. The sequence goes on from NC_136068.1 coordinate 1,108,679,868, forward strand.
GCACAGAGGGCAGAAGGGCACAAAAAAACGAGTGGAACGGAGGGCAGAAGGGCACAAAAACAAGGGAAAAACAAGTGGAACAGAGGGCAGAAAGGCACAAAAAACTATGAAAAACGAGTGGAAAAGAGGGCAGAAAGGCTAAAAAATGAGGTAAAAACGATTGGAACAGAGGGCATAAAGGCACAAAAAATGAGGGGAAAACAAGTGGAACAGAGGGCAGAACAGGCAGAGAGGCACGGGGGCAGCTAGGGGAACAGAAGGGAAAACCGGGCAGAGGCACGGGGCAGCGAGGGGAACAGAAGGAAAGACCGGGCAGAGAGAGCACAGGGACAGTAAGGGGAACAGAGGGAAGAAAAAGGGGCACGGACCACGTACAGGTAGCGGGGGAAGATAGACAATAGCAGTCACAGACATAACAATGAAAATACAGGCAATTCAATAAAGGCAATAAAGCGGAGGATGAACAAACCTACCTACGGCCTACCACTGGCCACCAGGGATGAGGCGCAGGTGGTAGCCTGCGGGTGGTGAAGGGCCTCGAACTTCCTCAGCAGGGGCAGCTGGGGCAGGCAGACACAGGCTGTGCTGTGCGGAGGGGGAGCGACCTGCCTTGTGGGGTCAAGGGTCGCTCCATAAATTGTGTGTCTTTTGATTTCTTGCCCTAAGTGCGCCAGGTATGCCAAACGTGGGTCCTGTGCTCACTGTGCCAAACTGGGGTGGCATGGTGAGCAAAAGAATGATGGATTTATACCAGATCTCTTGACTGGGGGTGAATGTTTTGATTTGTTCTGCATTCCCTCCGTCAATTGTGTGTCTTTTGCTTTCTTGGCCTAGGTGCGCCAGGTATGCCTAGACGTGGGTCCTGGGCTCACTGTGCCACTGGAATAAAGCTATCCTGTCTGAAGAGGGTGATACCCTGAAACCGGTCCTAGGATGCTTGTTTACGGTCCAGTGAGGACCTGGTTTGGCAGTTCGGGCTGGACTGTTCTAATGAGGCACAGGGTTAAGACTGATTTGCATATGGCCAGGTCTAAACTGGGGTGGCATGGTGAGCAAAAGAATGATGGATTTAACCCAGATCTCTTGACTGGGGGTGAATGTTTTGATTTGTTCTGCATTCCATCCAACAATTGTGTGTCTTTTGCTTTCACGCCCTAAGTGCGCCAGGTATGCCCAGACGTGTGTCCTGGGCTCACTGTGCCACTGGAATCAAGCTATCCGTGCTGAAGAGGGGTGAAACCCCGAAACTGGTCCTAGAATGCTTCTTTCTGGTCCAGTGAGGACCTGACTTAGCAGTTCGGACTGGACTGTTCCCATGAGGCACAGGGTCATGACTGATTTGCATATGGCCAGGTCTAAACTGGGGTTGCATGGTGAGCAAAAGAATGATAGATTTTACCCAGATCTCTTGACTGGGGTGAATGTTTTGATTTGTTCTGCATTCCGTCCATCAATTGTGTGTCTTTTGCTTTCTCGCCCTACGTGTGCCAGGTATGCCCAGATGTGGGTCCTGGGCTCACTGTGCCACTGGAATCAAGCTATCCTTGCTGACGAGGGGTGAAACCCCGAAACCAGTCCTAGGATGCTTGTTTCCGGTCCAGTGAGGACCTGGCTTGGCAGTTAGAGCTGGACTGCTCCCATGAGGCACAGGGTCTATACTGATTTGCTTATGGCCAGGTCGTTTTTTTGAGTGATGCAAGTAAACTGACACATCTCTGCTATAACACAGAGATGCATCAGTTTCTTGTAAATCTGCCCCTGGGTTTTTTACCAAGGAAAAAATGCTGACTAATCATAAACAATAATAGTATAATTCTAGAGGGGAGACGATGTTTAGCTCACGAAGGTACTCTCTCTTTCCTGTAATGAACCACTTTCGGAAGGACTTGGATAAGCAGTTTGGAATGAGCTTTGAGCCAATTCAGACACATGTGGTTAGTCCATCTGTAATGGAACAGACAAACTAAAAACGAGAGAATGGAATGCTGTCCAGAATTAGTCTAGAACTAGCTGTCTAGTGATTTAGATTGATTGACTAATTTCTGTTCATCACCTTTTTTCTTGCTAACGGTCGATTTTTTAATATGGGAAGAAAATTGCTTGTCGACTTTTGAGATGAAACACACTCCACCGCAAAAGGCTTTAACTCCTTGACAGCGGCGAAAATTCCGCCGCGGTGCGGGTGATTTATGGCGTGGGCGTGGTTCGGACGGCCCCCGGCCGTCCTCCGCACACGCCCACCGTGACGTCGGCCGGCCGCCGGCCGTCCGACGCATGTAAGGGGTAAAGGAAAATCTGTCCAGCTGTGTGCTCTGCTTCAGAGCTTCTGAGGTGTCCCCACCAGATCTGCCGTAGGAAGAGCAGAAACCAACCAATGTCCATTAATGCCACAGAGATTTTTACCTGCAAATGTGGGTATTGCAAATGACCCCCTTTAGTTCAAGTAGATTATCAGTACCCACACATCTACAGTCTTTCCAAGTCGTGGGGCATTTGTAAACGTGGTAAGGAGACCATTCTTATCATTCATTGAACTTTTCCAATTCTTGCAGAGATAAATAAGTAAATGATCCTGACAGTGTGAGTTTAGTTTGGGCAGCTCTAACACCACCTTTTTGTGTGTTACCTCTGAGCCTTGGTGTGATGGATGCTGGAGCAGGAATAGTTTGCTTCAGAGGAATACTGGACGTCCCCAGATCTCAAAAGTGCAGATAATCTGCTAGAAGCACGGACAGTAAAACCACACTTTTTTAGCTTATTTTTTGTTTCCACCCTAACCGATGTTGCACTGCCAATACATATGCTTGTGATTGCACCATCCCCCCCCCCCCCCATACTACCATATCAGTTTAGTGTCTCCCTTGGGTTGACTCCACCTATTTTAGCCTCAAGCTGTCCTCAAAATGCGCAATTAAGACCTAAGCAACCGGTGACGAAACCACACTCAGCGGGCAGAAGCGATAAATGCAGCAACTTCAACCATAGGAGGTTATCCCTAATTAGCTGTAATTAACAGCGTCTCCAGCAAAGACTAGAGCCATTGGAGACCGGGCTAGCGATGCGTTCATCAATATGGATGAGGAGACTTCGGGGTCTCGGGGTTGTGAGCTAAATTTCAATGCGTGTAATTGCTTGTAATATCTTCTTTTGCCGAGTTTATAGGAACTCATTACTGTGCTGTGTTCACTTCACAGACAGCCATTCCCATAGCTAACCTAGCTGTCCGTGGCGCAGCATCACAATGCAGGCTTTGTAGGCCCTTTACGCAGAGATAAATCTACGCAGCGCAGGAACCCAGGCGCCCGGAGGAGGTAAACAGATGCATACCAGCAAAATTCGCTATGAAGACGCCGTCCATAGCAGGAAACCAGAAAGCCGAATAAACACACATACTATTAACATTTCGAGCCTCATTAAAGAAGGCACTGATCAGATTGTTTACTAGGTAAGAATCATTAAACGTTGTAGCAGAAACATCACTACAGCCAGAGGTGGTAGAAATAAAAGGAAGAGGAAACCCAAAATATTTGGGGGCATATTATCAAGAACGGCATTAAAATTATCGCCGGTTCAGCGGCAGGAAACTGCTGCTAAAGTGGCAATAATGGGCTTGATAAGATGCCCTGGAGAATTCCAATAGAAGCCCATGTTCACACCAGAACATGGACTTCTATTGGAATTCTCAAGGGCACATTATCAAGCCCTTTATCGCCTCTTTAGCAGTAATTTTCTGCCGCTAAACCGGCGATAATTTTTAACGCCGTTCTTGAAAATATACCCCATAGTTTGATTTAGAGTACACAGCTCTACACAAGAATATGAGAGTGTTCTTAAACCAAAAACAGTGACCATGAAAACAAAGCAGTTACTGAGGTGGCACATACTTAATCTTTAAACCATTAGCTAAAAGAACAAGCATTATTGCAAATTCTATTCTTGAGAGTTTGCGCTATTGGCTTTGTAAATGACAATGCCTTTTATTTATGTTCTGTGTTTTAAAACATAAATAAAAGGCATTGTCATTTACAATACTAATAGCTTAAACTCTCGCAAAGGTGGCACTGTGTTACAGCATAACACTTCCTTCAAAAACCAAGTAACCAATATTACAAATTAGCAAAGAAATATTCACAATGAGAAAACAGAATATAAAATAATGATCTATTGGATTGGTAGGACAGTCTTTTAATCACAGCTGCTAGTACAACATCATGAAACAATAATTATTTCATATGAAGGAGCCATTTAATGAGACATCGTGGAAACTGAAAGACACATTATGCCACCTGAGCAGTACACACCAGTTTGCAAATAAGCAACAAGTTGTTAGATGACGTACTTTGGCGTTTGACCTTTAGCATCAAGAAGCAATTCTTAGGGAACCATGCCATCTGCTATCCCAAATGTGCATGCCCTGAAGACAACTATGAATGCTACAGACGGAAGAGTGTTCAATCCGAGAGAAGCGATTATGAATGTCACCTGTTGACTGGCCACCTGCTTGACTTGCTGGGTTAATTATTCAGTTCAAAGAAAATTGGGAAGGAATGTCGTATTCACATGACACCACGATTAAAGACACACAGCATAACAGGCATGCACGCATCCCGAGGCAATGTTCAGCGTTGGTGGACAGTTATTGAAGACTTAGAGTAGGACTCAGTGAGCATGGAGATGTCTAAAATATTTCTGTTGCCCTGATGACTTTATGCATGGAGAGCACAACACAGTCCAAGTGAACATGATTTAGGATAGAAATGCAGCTGCACGATTAAAACATAATATATAATAATCAAGTAAACACGAATTAGCAGTAACCAGAAAGAAAACAAGCATTGGCATAGCCAATAGGTCTCGCCTTTGGGACCTTATAAGTGTTTAACCATGCAACAGTTAATGTTGGTGCACCAGGGATATTGTGCTGCTGCATAACTAAATACTTATAAGGTCCCAAAAGCGAGACCTATTGGCTATGCCAATGCTTGTTTTTCTAGGCATGGATGCCAACAGAAACAGTCATCATTTCACCTATTTTTTAGTTAGCAATCTTTATTTAAAAAAGAAGTAATGTAACCCATCGATTGGGGAGTCTATAACATGCCTCAGTGTCGAGTTTTTAAATTTGCTGATGGCAGGAAGCACTAGAATGGGTGCGTCGGGCAAAAGTGAAACTGTGAACACCACATTTGTTTAATTGACAATGTTCATGCCTGGTCAGTACTCTGGTAAGCATTAACGTAACCGGTGCCAGTAGAACGTATTCCGTGAAAACACGGCATAAAAACCTCAACGAAGCTCACTTGGGACAAAACAGATAAAAGAGGGACAATGTAAGCAGGGGAAGGGGCAGAACGAGAGTGGAGGGGAGAGAATGAGCGAAGGACGGGACAGAAAGAGATAACACTATGCCTATAAACAGATGAAAGTCGCAGTGCGCCTGGCTTAGGATGGGGCAGAAAAGAAACGAGGGTAAAATGAACGTGGAATGGAGGAGGACGAGAGTCCGTGCAAGAAACAGGCAGGCAAAGGGAGGTGGGGGAAGTATGAACAAGAGATGGAAGAGGAAGAGGAGACTCTGAGCAGAGGGCGCAACAGAAATTAAGGACATGGTAGAGTATATGCATTGGATGGGCATAAAGAAAGGTGATGATGGGGCACAAGAAGGAATAGAAAGGGGAGGTGAAGTGTATGTGCATGGGGCAGAGCGGGGAGGGAGGGGATGATCAATGGACGGGAGAGAAAAAGAACGAAACGGGAGACGTGAGCTGGGGCAGTGAGAGGAAGGCGAGGTGTAGTATGAGCCAGGAAGAAGCAGAAGGGGGAGTAGGAAAAGTGTGAACAAGAGATGGGACAGAAAGAGGGCGAAGGATGAGAGCTTGAGTATGGGACGGGCTTAGAGAGAGGGAAGGAGGGACATTTTTGCAGAGTAGTATCGATGGATGGGTAGACAGATAAAAGGCGGAGAGTATGAGGAAGGGATGGGACAGGAAGGGAAAGATACAGAGTGTGTGCAAGGGATTGACAGAAAGAGAAAGGGGTTGTGAGTAAGGAATTGGGCAGAAACAGATAACGGGAGGAGCGCATCAGCTTCAAATGAGGCAGGACGAGACCGGGGAATAGAGTATGAGGAAGTGATGGGACAGCATCAGATAAAAGGAGAAGCGTAGGACAAGGGGTGCAAAAGAGGAAAGCAGACCCCTGCGTCTAAAGCAGGGTCGGAACTGCAAGAGATTCGAGAGGGGGGATGAGCAAGGGATGGGATAGAAAGGCAGGCGGGCTGTGAGCAACGGATTGGGCAGAAAGAGAGCGGGGGTATGAGCAACGGATGGGACAGGAAGAGAGCTGGGGTGAGACCAACGGATGGGGCGGAAAGCGAGGTAGAGGGGGCAGTATGAGCAGTGGATGGGGCAGAAAGAGAGGCAGAGGGTGCAGTATGAGCAGTGGATGGGGCGGAAAGAGAGGCAGAGGGGGCAGTATGAGAAGTTTATGGGGCAGAACGAGAGGCCGAGGGGGCAGTATGAGCAGTGGATGGGGCAGGAAGAGAGGCAGAGGGGGCAGTATGAGCAGTGGATGGGGCAAAACGAGAGGCGGAGGGGGAAATATTAACAATGAATGGGGCAAAAAGAGAGGCGGGGATGTATGAGCAACGAATGGGGCAGAGAGCGAGGCAGAGTGGAGTATGAGGAAAGGAAAGGGTAGAAAGAGAGGAGGGGGAATATTAGCAAAGGATGGGCAGAAAAACAGAGGGGGAGTATGAACAACGGATGGGGCAGAAAGAGACTGAGTATGAACTTCGAGTGGGCAGAAAGAGAGGCAGAAGAGGTAAAAGGAACGGATGGGGCAGAACGAGAGGCATGGGGAGAGTGGGCAACTGATGAGGCAGAAGGAGGCAGAGGGGGTAGTTTGAGAATCGGGTGGGGCAGAGGGAGATGCAGAGGGGGCAGTGTGAGTAACGGATGGGAGGAAGAGGCGTGGGTGAGTAACGAATGGGAGAGAAAGAGAAGCAGCGAACATGAAGCACCTGAGCATGCGAGGCCGAAATAAAGTGCAACAGTCTGTGGAAATATTTATAAGATGCGCAAGAGGAATTATTATTGAAGGATAGGGGTAGGGACAACAAGCTCTTTGCATTGCTGTGGGGAGGGGGGAATGGGGGAGGAGAAATGCGACGACATGGCCTGCCAGCCGTGAAAGTGAAAGCACGGCCGGCCGGCCGTGAAAGCCTTTGATGCCGCAGGGGGTGGAGCGGCACCAAGCTGGGGAACAGATGGCTGACGATTTGATGCTGTGCACGCACATTTTAGGTCAATGCGCTTGCGCATTGACCTAAAAGCACACGGGCACAGCATCAAATCGCCAGTTAGTTAAAGTCTGGTTAAAGCCCTATAGTCTCGCTTCCGCTCAATGCGCATGCGCATTGACAGGTCGCGAGACCTAAAAATGCTACTGGTGGGTGCTGTTTAAATTGTTCAAGGAGAAAACATGAAGAAACCGTGACATTTAGTATGCGTACATCTCAGGGCTTGCAACCTAAGAAAATCAGGCACTTTGGGCCATATTATCAAGCAAGGGCGATACATTATCGACGCTTTTATCGGCAGGAAACTGGCGCTAAATCGGCGATAATGGGCTTGATAATATGCCCTTGTGATTTCCCATAGCAGCCCAGGTTCTGGTGTGAACCTGGGCTGCTATGTGAATTCACAAGGGCATATTATCAAGCCTGTTATTGCCGCTTTAGCTGCAGTTTCCTGCCGATAACAGCGGCGATAATGAATCGCCCTTCCTTGATAATATGCCCCTTTATTTTTTTAACAGGAGTTAATTTTGCCTGCTAACACACTTCTGATACATACATTGCCATTGTTGCATTCGTACCTGTTGTAACCAACAAAAACGTTTTCACTGAATGAACTTTAATTTAAATCACATGCGTTTAAAACATAATCATATTCATTCCTCAAAACTCATTAGACAAGGCCCGACATACCAAACTCTGTGTGGTTCAAAGTGAGACAATTACGAACTGTCGCCAGTGCCCTAAGGTGATACAATGTGTCCATGTCCGTCCATAATATCACTGGTGCTTATGAAGTTCGCGCTATATAAAACTGCAAAAAAACACCAATGCATATGGTATTTTCTCTGATACCCGCAACCAAGCTCCAATTAACTTGGAAACAAAAATAGGACTAGAATAAAGGTAAAAGAGCTTCGTTAGGAGCACCTTTTGTTTAATACGTGTCCGGCTTTACGCTATATGTCAATGAGTTTGACCAATCCGCCTTGCCAGGGTTCGGATTTTTGTACTTTCTAGCATCTGGCCTTTCTTACAGGTAAACGTTATGGGTGGTGTCAATGCAGCGCTCTGGATTTACATCACCAACTTCAAAAGTTTGTTTCTAGTTCTACATATAAGTAACACCATCTTGTTACTGAATGACGGAGTGAGAGAGGACCCTGTAAAAGGAAAAAAATAAGATGTTTTGCAATTGATCGAAAATCTATCTATCGGCTTATTAAGCAATCTGCATGATTTGAAATTTAGGGACTTGGAGAAGGTGCAGCGTAAGCAGTTGCGTAATTGACACACAGTCCATAGGTAGCCATGAGCCAGTGTAGAGGAGTATCTCAGAGGGCAGAGACCTATGTCTAGTTCAAAGCTGAGCGGCATCCGAGGGGAAACGTCTGCAAGTATACGGTAATAGAAATCGTTTCTGTTGTGGCTAATAAAGGACCACAGTTCCTGTTGTACCCTGTGCACTGGTGTGCGGAAGTGACGTCTGCTGCGGTGCCACCCGGCACAGAGAAAGAAATCCTAAGTCATGGAGGAGTTAGGAATTGCTGTTGCTGAAAAAGTGCAGGTAGATTTTCCATACTACTACTGTATAGTGACATTAAAGACTACCGCTTTTATCCATCCTCATTAAAGTAACACTCGTTTTGAAACAGCACAGGGTGCAGTACCATAGCTCCCCCCCCCCAGAAGAAACAAGCGAGCCCGCCTCGCAAGTTTGAAGAGGAGAGGAGGTGGCAGCAGGGGGAGGGAGGAGGGGAGGGGGCCTGTGCCTGTTTCCCTTGCGGGAGCAAGCTTTGAAACCATCTATTTATTACAATAAGATGGTTTTAAAGCTGGCTCACGCAAGGGAATTGCCAAATGTGCACGTGTTGCCATGGAAAGCAATGTAATGTGTGCACGTTTTTGGGACACAAACTGAATTGATTGCTAAAGGTCTTTCTCCTATGCAGAGCATGCGCGCTGCGTAGGCAAGACCCAAAAACCAGTGCCATCTTAAGGATTTGTGGGGCCCTGGGCAAGAGATATTCCCATTCAAGCACTGGTGATGCTTCACAATATCGAATTATGTATTAAACCTTTAAAAACAGGTGTAGAGGTGCGTGGCTTAGAGCCGGAGAAAGATGGCAGCACTTTATTGAGCTGGTGTTGTCTTCACGGCCTATAGTTCTCTCTACTTCTGTGTTGGTGGCTCCTGCAACTCCAGAGCTGAGGGGATAACTATGACCACCTGGCGAGCGCTCATTGCGGCTTTGCAGTTGCTGCTTCAGAGAGTTTTTCTCCCTATCTCCCTGACGTGGTAAAGCCTGATAATGGCGGCGCCCGAAGTCTGTGCTCCTTAGAGGCTCCGCGTGGAAAGTGAAGTCCTCTGAACAGGTGTCCTGCAGTTGCTGAGGGGCACAAAGGAATACTCATGCTTCCCAACATTTTGGTAAGCGACTAAGAAGTTAGCCGCTTTGCCTGCTTACACACACAGTTTTCTTGATCAATTTGGTGTATCGGCAGCCTCAAAAAGGCGACACCCTTTTTCTCAGAGCCATTTGCTTGGCTCCCCACACTATTAAAACCAGCTATGGGTGTTTCTTCTCTGCTAATCACTATGGGAGTGATTCGGTTTGCACATAGTGTGGCAAGGATTCAATTGTCGATAGAAGAGATTGCTGACTCTAACATGGCGCCCGCGGTGGACGGGATAGCGGCACCAGCTGCCATTTTGAATTTGGGGGGCGATTTTATCCTCTGGCAATCTCCTGACTGTGATGAGCAGCCCCGCCAGTGTCCTACAGTATTAGGACCCGGACCCCGCTCAGCGGCACCGTTCGGAAAACTCCATAGTGGCGCCTGTGAAGAAACGGACCTGCTTTTTTAATGCCTCGCAGCAGATCCATGGGAACTTTTACCAAACTACCTACCACCTACCCCTCCCTGCTCTACTCCTCTTCTCTTCCCTGCTACTAAATTCTGCCCTCACCTGTCCTTGCCCTAGTCCCCACCTTGTTTACCTGTGAATTTCCCGCGTCTTCTGAGAACTAGCTATTTTGTCTGATGCCCGATGGAGCTACCTGGTTTAGCTATAGGGGAGACAGGTCGGGGATTCCCTCCTTGGACATCACCTACTCAGTCGGTCTTTAGCCAGACTTCCTTTTGTCTCTCCTGTCATCTCTTCCCACTCCCTCCCTCTATTTATATCTCTACTTCTCTCCTCTCTCAATGTATTGAGACTGAACTATTCTGTCTGATGCCCGATGGAGCTACCTGGCTTAGCTATAGGGGAGATAGGCCGTGGATTTCCTCCTTGGTCGTCACCTACCCAGTCGGTCTTTAGACAGATTTCATTTTGTCTCTCTTTGTTTGTCTCTTCCCCTACCCTCCCTTTCCCACTTTCCCTGTTCCCTCCCCCCTATGCTCTTTTTATTTTGCCCTCCATGTTATTTAATTGTTTCCCATTTAGACCTAGCTATTTGGCCAACGCCCGGTGGAGCTACCTGATAGCTATAGAGGAGATGGGCTTTGGGACTTCCCCCTCGACCGTCACCTACCCAGCCGGTCTTTGGGCAGACTTTCCTTTGTCTTTCTGCCGTTTCTCCCTCTCATCCTGTTTTTCTGCGAACCACTTCCCTTGACACCCGAGACCGAACTACTTTGTCTGATGCCCGATGGAGCTAACTGGTTTAGCTATAGGGTAGATGGACCGTGGACTCCCTCCTTGGTCGTCACCTACCCAGTCGGTCTTTAAACAGACTTCCTCTCGTCTCTACGGTTGTCTCTTCCCTTATCCTCACGTTCTAACCTCACCTCACCTACCCCCCACTTGTTTTCTCTCTCCTTTCTCTCCTCTCCTAATGTATTGCTGATAGTTTGATGTAACGAGTAATTGTTGATCTTTTTCTGGTATACTGTTAAACCACATTGTTGCACTTCCTTCCGTCCCTCCTGTCGTCTCCTCCCGCATCCTCCCACTATTTATGTCTCTCCTTCTCCCCCCTCTCATTGTATTGAGACTGAACTTTTCTGTCTAATACCCGATGGAGCTACCTAGTTTAGTTATAGGTGAGATGGGCCGTGGATTCCCTACTTGGTCTTCACCTACCCACTCGTTGTTTAGTCAGACTTCTCTTCATCTCTCCATACTGTCTCTTCCCTTATCCTCCCTTTCTCACCTCCCCTCCCCCTCCACTACTTTTCTCTCTCCTTTCTCTCCTCTCTGAAGTGTATTGCCTATTTTTAGGGATTTATTGTGTAATTGTTAAACTTTTTCTGTTACATTGTTGATTCTCATGTAAAGCGCTCTGACACCTCCGGGTCTAGCCAGCGCTACATAAAACTCTTCAAATAAATAAATAAAATAAATGTGGTCGCTGCTTTGTAAGGGGACTCACTGGTATGAAGGCACTGACTAACTTCGACCAGCATTTGTAAAATTGCAGAGTGGTAGAGGAGGTACTGTTTATCTACTCAGCTGCTTTGAGTGCACGTATTGATTTTGCATCTAAGGGAGCTCTTTTGGATAAATCTGACCGGGCACTGTGCACCGCCTGACCCAGGTAAGTAAGCGGTGCGCACACCTCATATACATTGAAGACACTTTACCTAAAGACCCCTGTTCTGGTTTGGGAGAGTGAGGGGCAGAAGAAGGTAAGCTTTTACTAGACTCTTATCTAAGACCCCCTTTATTGTCTGGTATTTCACCAGCAGCTATTGACGACTGCTCAGTGTCCATATACTAGCTGACCACATTTTCAGTAGCACGGTAAAAGCAGTTTTGCTCAACCTGAACTTAATGGACAACAAAATAGTTCTTTGACTAGGCAAGGCTCAAAAAAGCTCTTCAAATAACATTTGTTAAAGACTTTGAGATTGAGAGAGCTCATAGGATACCAACTTTGAGAAACAAGAACATGATGGTTCCTCATTGTCTAATTTTCAAACTTTTAACGCCAGCAACATTCTGAACAAATTCTGGCACAAGGAGGATCAGAGTCATCATGTAGAGGGGTCATAGAATTTCAATCTCACAGGACTTTAAAGAAGATACTGTAATGCGTCCTGAAGGATTTTTGACGCTTCAGCAAAGACTTAGAGATGCAGATTCCTTTTTCATTCTCAGGTCCCTCCACATTCAGAATCACCTTCAAGGGTAAACCGCATGTTCTTTCAGAGCCTTCTGATCTTTCCACTTTCTTAGATAAAAATCTGAAACTCTAATGGATTCAGGCCCTCCACCTAATGTTCAGTAAATGGAATTTATACTTTTAACTAGCAGCCCGTCCCGACGTTGTCCGGGAGCAATTAGGCTTCAGGGCCCCCGCCCGGCCCGACGTTGTCCATGGGTCCCACGGAGCCTTCCTCCATATATTGCAGTATTATACCTCTCTGTTTACTTTGTACGCTTTTGTAACCTGCACACGTCAATTTTTCCTCCTGTAATGCACCGTTTGGCTCACTTTTGTAACGCACCGTTTGCTTCCTCTTGTATTTTGTTGGCTCACGATTGTCATTTTTGCTTGATTTAAAGTAACGTTTGCTTACTTTGTACACTTTTGTAACCTGCACACGTCACTTTTTCCTCCTGTAATGCACCGTTTGGCTCACTTTTGTAATGCACCGTTTGCTTCCTCTTTTATTTTGTTGGCTCACAATTGGCATTTTTGCTTCATTTAATGTAACGTTTGCTTTTGTATTTTGCCGCCGCTCACCGCTCCTAAATAAATAAATAAATAACCTACCTCATCCGCCGCTCACCGCTCTTACCCGCCTTCTCCGCCGCTCCTCACCGCCTGTCCGCCGCTCCTCACCGCCTGTCCGCCGCTCCACACCACCTGTCCGCCGCTCCTCACCGCCTGTCCGCCGCTCCTCACCGCCTGTCCACCACTCCTCACCGCCTGTCCGCTGCTCCTCACCGCTCCTCCCCGCCTGTGCGCCGCTCCTCCCCGCGCTCATGTCCACCGGTCCTCTTTGCGCTCCTGTACGCCGCTCCTCCCCGCGCTCCTAACGTCAGCACGCATGTCACGGCCGGCGCTTCTTCCAAGGGACTACTTTTTTGGGGGGGTAAATGTTTGAAATTAAGTATATTTATTAAGTTTATATAGCCTATGTCCATCTGCACACCCTGACGATTACAACGATGTATCGGGTGTGTGGATTGGCGCTGTGGTTCCCGAGTTTACCCGCCTCAAAGGTTCAAAGTTCTTCCTTTATAATAGTAGTATAGATATAGTAGTATAGATGTCAGCTGTTTGCTTGTTAATTGGTGGCCGCTTGTGTAGCAGGCTCAGTTTTGAAAGTTATGTCTTACCTTTATTCATTTGGATGAAATGCCATTTTTTTCTAGGTTTAAGACTCTGTGGACATGTGCCCTCCATTTGATGCTCTTGGCACCTCTGCATATCTTTATTATAGAATTTGAAAATGTTTTATTCATAATATTGTGTTTCTATATTCATTATTGCTGACCCACCATTGTTGCCTCTTACAAAAGGGCATACGTTGAATGTTCTCTCCTTATTCAGCACTAAGATCCGATTGTTCTCTGGTTGTGTTGTTATTTTGTGATCTAATTGGACAACAATTTACACCTTAATTTTGGGTGATTCGGATCTCTTCGGTGATGCACATACCTTGAGTTCGTGGGTGATATCTCTTAGACCTACTAAATCTATTTATCTATCTGTTGTATCAATTTTATGCACATTTGGTGCTTCTTCTTGGTTGCTTTCATAATATGTTTTTCTTTTCAATGAAGGACCAATAGACGCAGACTACCTCCAATTCGCACTCTCCTGTTGAGTTGAGAGCCCATTACAAATATATAAGATTCCATTACAGACAGATAAGATTCCAGTTGGGATCTCCATTTCCTCAGGCTCTTCTTACTTGAGTCTTTGTTTGTCACAAGTAAGAGACACCTTATGCCTTTATCACTGAGTCATGTTTGGCTCTGGTTGGGGTTGTATGATTTGGAGTTTGTATCTGTCTTACAAAGATTCATATGTCAATACATTGAGTCATGTTCTTTTTTTCCGAGGCAGTTGCAGGTTGCACGTTAGGTTATATTTTTCATGTCTGCCCTGTGGGGCTGGCTGGCCCTTGGACTGACTTCTTTGTACTCCCACATGCCTTCTGTCTCCTACAGACTTCCCCAGGTGGGTAGAGGTCTGGAGGGGCCCTCGTTTTTTTGTGGACTCTTGAGATGTCAATTTGTTCTTTGCTTCTCCCATATTTCATCCGTTGGCCCTCTCTTCCAACTCTGCTCAGCACTACTAAGAATGGTAACAATAATGCTACTGCTCTTTGGCTTTCTCTGTTTAGTGGCAGATGCACACTCTCTTGGCTGCAATTTTCGAGTCGGACACAGTTTCTCATACCTCTCCCTAAGGGATTCTCTTAATATAATATCCCTTAATACTAAGGGTCTAAATCATCCAGTGAAAAGAACCAACATTTTGAATTATGGTAAACGTCTAAGTGGGGACATTGTACTATTTGAGAAAACCAACACTGGCATTAAGCAAGCCTTCCTTATGAGAAATGGATGTGTTACTGATGTTGCATGTACGAAAGCACATGGGAAGAAGAATGGTGTCCTCACACTTATCTCCAGAAAGTCGGGTCTCTCTATTGTCACAGAGGACCATGATTCTAATGGGCGTTGGCTTCTATCCAGGCTAAATAATAATGGGAAAGAACCATATGTAATGAACATATATTCCCATAATATAGATGACCTGAATATCTAGATCTGTCTTAATAAAAAACATGCTGAAATTCCACAAGTGATCAATTGATCCCAGGTGGTGACTTTGATCTTCTACTACACCCAATACTGGATCAGTACTCTGCTTTTAACTTCAGACCCTCTAGAGCTCACAAACAATTGATGAATCTTTGCATATCACACCACCTACATGATGTTTGGTGGCTCCATAATCCCAAAGGCAATAAGTTCACCTTTTTCTCTCCTAACCAGTTTAGCTTTTCTCGCATTGATTATCACTTAGTTGATGTGGCTCTGCTCAGATCTACAGTAGATATTAAGATCCATCCCATTCTTATATCGGGTCTTGCTGCCATTTCCATGTCCCTTCAAACTGGATCAGATAACTTCGGTCCTAGGATATGGTGATTGAACTCGGAGATTCTGGCGAGAGAGTCTGATGCCTCAGATATTATACACAAGATTTAACTATATTTTAAAGAAATTGAGGCTTTGGTTTCCTCCCCGGTGATCCTCTGGGACTCATTTAAATGTGTGATTAGGGGGCAAATTATCAAATTTAAGGCAGAAAAGAACTGTAACACTAAAGATCAATTACAAGCCCTTGGGTCCAAAATGATACAGAAAGAAAACAATGTTAGGCTCTCTAAAGACAAACCTTACTAGATGAAATTAAGCAGCTTATATTTACATTTAATACCATTGATAGGATTAGGGCTTATATTCAAGTTCAAGCAGAAAAATCTAAAACTCTCCTCTTCAGAAACAGAGCTGGTAGAACACTAGCTAATACACTGAAATGTAAATAGTGCAGCAATCAGATCTCATCAGTTAAAGATATTGATGGATCAAACAAATTTAAGACTACTGAAATTTTAAAGATCTTTAGGAAATTTTATGAGAAACTGTATACGCCTCACAATCCTTTAGATAAATCTGCCTGTCTAGACTATCTTAAATCTATTCCTATGTGTTCAGTCACTGAGCTGTAGAGAGAACGCCTGAATTTTCCTATTTCCATAGTTGAGTTTACTAGCGCAATCACATCAATTCAGTCAGGTAAAGCCCAGGGTCCTGACAGGTTCTCCATTGATTTTTAGTAGCCCTTTCAACACACATTAGCGATACATTTGAAAATGTACTGGACCCCTTTGCTATCATTGGGGAAGTCTAAGGTATGTCAAATTAAGCCAAATATTGGCCATTCCGATAGAGTATAAGGATCACTCTGATTCAACAAAAACAATTCCCCATATTGCTACTGAACATGGAGGCAAAACATTTTACAAAAATGCTTGCCAAAAGACTGGAGCCTATTATTCCATCCCTATTACCTGAGTCACAAAATGGGTTTCTAAAGGGATGACTTGTTAGGAATAATATACAAACCTTTTGCCATGTGATTGAAAAAGTCACTCTCTCCAATAACCCTTCTGCTCCCATTGTACTTAATGCCGAAAAGGCTTTTGACAAAGTATCCTGGCCTTTTTTTCATGCAATACTCAAATTACATCATCTGGGTAATTCATTCAACTCTATGATCATGGTACTATACACCAACCCCATAGCTAATATTATGGTCAATGGTGTCACCTCCTCATTTTTTAATCTATATCAAGGCATGCGACAGTGCTTCCCTCTATGTCCTTTGTTATTTCTTCTTGCCATTAACCCTCTTCTTAGCTTAAAAATGTATCCCAAGAGTTAAAATGGATGAAATATGGGTCAAAATCATATACAACTGCAGTGTATGCAGACATGTTTTCAGTGAGGATATTGAGAGGGCAGCCCTGACATCTCCGGCAGTATTCAGGAAACCCCTTAAACAAGGACAAGACTGAAGTGTTTTCACGTAACCCACTTTGTTTCTCATTTCATTTAGGTGACTCGGGCCTTCAATGACAAATAAATCATCTTAAATATCTGGGAATCTGGTTTGGTGGAGACTTAGCTGATACCATTGCATTGGATGAAACACAGACCATCTCCTAAATCAAGGACCTACTAACTTCATGGTCTCCTAAATTCATTTTGTGGTAAGGGGAGAATCCAAAACCTCAAAATGATGATCACACCTATAGTTAACTTTGTTTCGAGCATGCTCCCTTTAATATGTCACCCTCATTCATACATGCACTGCAATAATCAATAGAAGGATACAAAAGCGAGTAATCAGCATCACGAGAATGGTACAGAAAATGAACATATCCACTATTGTGCTGTTATATAGAATATATGCTTGCATATCAACACAGTTATAGATGTCCTACTACCTAGTGCTCCCCATCCTAGTGTGCCTAGCGTGGGTGAATCTTCCAGAATCCCTGTAGGGCAATCTAACTCCCCAGATACCTGTGGGTATGTTTTATCTTGGAGCCCATATTGGTCTAGAGGTGGGCACCATCCTTCTCAGGAGGTAAACAGGATTCAGCTGGGCTGGAATTCCGGCATGGGATGACCTCGACAGTGTCATTGAAATGCTCCTCTAACTAGAAAAAGAAGGGATGTAATTTATATAATACACATCCCACATGTTGCCATATCGAAGTCCCAGTCAGGCTGTCATTATTGGTTCTATCCTGACAGAGCTGTCACCGAGCAAACAATAAAAAACATCATTTTGCGCAGTGAACTTTAGCTTTCGCACAGAATGATCAAGTTTCTGACAACATGCCAATGAAGATGTGTAAATGTAGGAAAAGTTATTTCACAGAACCTTATCCATATAAGCATGTAAGGAGATTTGTGTCAAAGTTCAAGAAAAGATGTCAACTTTAAACATGAACATATAAAATGGTAGTGTTTCTGTGACCACATGACACAGGGGCATGTAAAAACAGCAACAGCTCGTGCTGCCTGGTGTCCGCCAGTGGAATAGTACCATAAGAAAGATTGAACAACCATTGATAAAGCCATTGCTTTTTGAGCCCTGATCCAGATCGTTTTTACTTGTAACAACATAATTGTATGTAGAGTTCAGTGTTTAACCAGCATGTTACTCTGATAGTAGGAAAAACATGCTAAGTGTAACTTTATATTGAAATAAAAATACATACACACATATAATTGGAAATGGTAACTTTAGTTGCCGGATTATTCACAAGTATATCCCCGAAGGAAATCCGTCTTTTCTGCATGGTCACCCTTGATGTTTATACCTTGTGCTGGACCCTATATTTTTGCTGACTTTAGAACTATGTGCCCTTTATCCCTGGGATGCCTCAGGGTAGCCATGCGCTATATAAGAGCGCACTCATTCATTCATTCATTCATCCCTGTTGATCAGTAGTAGAGTGCCTGGGCTCCCCCTTTAAACAGGGTTGAATTGGCATTCTCCTAATTGGCATATTTAACCCCTTCGCTGCTAAGCCTTCCCCCCCCCCACGTGCTAAGCCTTTTTTGGCTATTTGGGGTAGTGCGCGCTTAGGCCCCTGTAACTCTTTGACCACATAAAGTATCCATGCCAAATCTGCGTCCTTTTCTTGCAACATCATGGGAAATTCTAAAGGTACCCAGGGTTTGTTGAATCCCCTGGAGGGGTCCCAGAAATTAGCCAAAATACAGCAACATTTTGGTTTTTTTTGGGAAATGTAGGAAAAACTGGCTGCAAATGAAAACGTTTGTGGTTTTTCCTGCAATTGTTATCAAAAAAGGGTTTAGGGGGCTGAAATCACAATTTTCCCAGCTTTTAGGGAAAGATAGACTTTTGTCAGAAAACCAAAATTTTTTACCCAGTTTTGGAATTTTACTGGGACATACCCTATATTTGCTACTTTTTGTGCTTTCAACCTCCTTCCAGTTATGATAGAAATGGGTGTAAAAGAAATAATGGATCCTGGAAAGCTATACATTTTAGAAAAGTAGACAACATTTTGAATCCAACAAGGGGTCATTTGTGTAGATCAATAAAGGTTTCATTATAGAAACTAACAGTTAAATATAGGAAAAATTGAACATTAGTTGAAAAAACAGCCTTTTGTGTCAACGTTTTCACCTGTAACTTTTTGCAATTATGACAGCTCTTTAAAAGCAATATACCGCTACATCCGCTCGACCTTCCTGGTTGTGGGGATATATAGGACTTGCAGGTTCACCATGAACCAGACGAACCCAGAGTCAAAAAGTGAGCAGCAATTTGCAATGGCTTTTCATTATGTACCAGGTATATAGCAATTATTGTGGGAAAATGTTTACATGTAAAAATCAGTATGAAATACGCCTATGTATTTCTGAAATGGGAAAAAATGATAGATTTTAGAAGCAGTACATATTTGCACATTTTCGAAATTGGGAATACTCATACTAGCATGAGAATTATCGGTCATTTTTCAAAATGACTTCTTTTTTACACAATGTCTTTCATTTGGAAGGCAGAAATGCAGCAACAATCAATAGGTAATAACAGTTGCTTTACAAATCTGAATTACCCTAAGCCTCGAGATAAAAGTGGTACCTCACTTGTGTGGGTAGGCATAGTGCCCACGACAGTAAATGGCATCCAAACCCAACGTGAACACATCCCATTTTCACAATGAAAATGTACTCTTTTTTTGCAAAGTGTCTAGCGGTAGTTTTTGAACCCTAGCTCTGCCGGCACCTAGGGAAACCTAGCAAACCTATACATTTTTTAAAACTAGACACCCAGGGAAATCCAGGATGAGGTGACTTGACTGCCTCCCACCAGGTTCTGTTACCCAGAATCACTTGCAAACCTACAAAATTGTCAAAAAACCCACATTTTCCCTACACCCACCCCGCGTTTCCCAAAGTCTTACGAAAATAATTGTACCTCACTTGTGTGGGTCAGCCTAATGCCCGCAATAGGAAACGGCCCAAAACGCAATGTGGACACACTTCAATTTCGCAGTGAAAAATGACCCTGTTTTGGCAAAGTGCCTAGCTGTAGTTTTTGAAGACTAGCTCTGCCGGCTTCTAAGGAAACCTAGCAAAACTAAATATTTTTGAAATCTAGACACCCAGGGGAATCCAGGATTGGGTGACTTGACTGCCTCCCACCAGGTTCTGTTACCCAGAATCCCTTGCAAACCTACAAAATTGTCCAAAAACCACATTTTCCCCACATTTCTGTGGTGTAAAGTTCTGGAATCTGTGTGGATCCACAAAATTCAACCCACCCCACATTCCCCAAAGTCTTTTTAAGAAAAATGGTACCTCACTTGTGTGGGTCTGCCTGGTGCCCGCGACAAGAACCGGCGCAAAACACAACATGATCACACCTCAATTTCGCAGTGAAAAGTGACCCTTTTTTTTAAAAAAGTGCCCTAGCTGTAGTTTTTTAACCCTATCTCTGCCGGCACCTAGGGAAATCTAGCAAACCTATATATTTTAGAAAACTAGACACCCTGGATGGGTTGACTTCAATGCCTCCCACCAGGTTCTGTTACCCAGAATCCCTTGCAAACCTAAAAAATTGTCCAAAAAAACACATTTTACACACATTACCGTGGTGGAAAGTTCCGGAATCTGCGTGGTTTTGAGATAGGCAATTTTGATGTCACCTCACTACATTTTGGGCCCTTGCCTGTCCCGGGTACTTGGGCCTCCCACGTAAGTGAGGCACCATTTTTATCAGGAGACCTGGGGGAACACTGGGTGGTAGTATATTTGTGTGAGCCCGGTGATGCCACACTTTCCCACACAAAAATGTGAGATAAAAATGATTTTTTTCCAGCTAAAATTGAGGTTTGCAAGGGATTCTGGGTAAGGAAATGTTGGGGGATCCATGCAATCCATACGTCCTTGGATGCTCCCGGGTGTCTAGTTTTCAGAAATGTGTAGGTTTGGTAGGTTTCCCTAGATGGACGCCGAGCACGGGGCCAAAAACCCAGGTAACAACCCCATGAATAACCAGGTGATAGGCAATTTTGATGTTGCCTCAATACGTTTTGGGCCCCTGCCTGTTGCAGGGCCTCCCACACGAGTGAGGCACCGTTTTTATCGGAAGGCTTCGTGTAACGTGAGGTGTGTGGAATTTTGTGGATCCACGTAGATTCCAGAACTTTCCACCACAGAAATGTGAGGAAAAATTGGGTTTTTTTGGACACATTTTTAGGTTTGCAAGATATTCTGGGTAACAGAACCTGGTGAGAGCCAGTCAAGTTATCCCATCCTGGATTCCCCTGGGTGTCTCATTTGGAAAAATGTACAGGTTTGCTAGGTTTCCCTATGCGCTGGCTGCGCTAGGGCCCAAAATCGACAGGTAGGCAAATTGCTAAAGAAAAATCAGTCCCTAGTCTGCTTTCTGCCGCCCTGGGGGTGATATCGGGGGGGGTGGGGTTGTCCTGATATGCCCCCAAGGGGATCAGAAACACTGTGGCTATTTGTTTGGGGGTGGGGGCATTGGTATGCCCATTCTGGGCAGCCCCCACCCCCACACATAAAAAAGACAGCGTAATCATTGACGTCTAGTTGGCTTTTTGCCCCCGGGGGCAGATTGGGAGCAACTGCCCTCATCTTCCCCCCAGGGGGGGCATAAAAGCTGTAATTGTTGCAGGTGGGGGTGGGGGCGTTGGCATGCCTGTTTAGGTGGGCTACTGCCCCATCTGCCCCCCAAGGGGAGTAGAAAGGCTGTATTTTTTATGGGGAGGGGTTGGGGGCATGGGCATGCATGTTTTGGGCAGCCCCACTCTAATAAAAAATGTCCCAAAAAAACCCTGGTGTCTAGTGAGCTTTTTGCCCCCCGTCGGGGCACATTGGGGCCTAATGCCACCATCTGCCCCCCGGGGGGGACAGGAAATCTGCAATTGTTGCGGGGGAGGGGTGGGGGTTTGGGCATGCCTGTTTTGGGCAGCCCTCACCCTAATTAATTCAAATTGCCCCCAAAATAATCCCTGGAGACTTGTGGGCTTTTTGCCCCCCAGGGGTGCAGATTGGGGCTAATGCCACCATCTGTCCCCCAGGGGGGGCAGAAATCCTACTACACACCAGGGATTTTTTTGAGTTAATTTTAATTAGGGTGGGGGTTGTCGAAAACAGGCATGCCAATGCCCCCACCCTAATAAAAATGTACCCCAAAAAATCCTTGGTGTCTAGTAGGCTTTCTGCCCCCCCTGGGGGACAGATGGTGGCCATTTTGGGCTGCCCCACTCTAATTCAAACAGAATCCCTGGTGTTTAGTGGGCTTTCTGCCTGTGGGGGCAGATTGAGGGCTACTGCCCCATTTTGGGCAGTCCCCACCCCTAATAAATATCCCATAAAAAATCCATGGTGTCTAGTGGGCTTTCTACCGCCCCGGGGGGGGCATATCGGGTGCTACTGCCCCATCTGCCACCCAGGGGGGCAGAAAGGCTGTAATGGTGGTGGGGTGGGGGCATTGGCGTGCCCGTTCTGGGCAGCCCCCGCCCTAAAAAAAAAATGGTGCAAATACAAAATCCCTGGCAATTGGAGGGCTTTCGGCCCCCCGGGGGGGCAGATCGAGGGCAGAAAGACTGTAATATTGTGGCCAGTGGGGTGGGGGCATCAGCATGCCCGTTTTGGGCAGCCCCCAACCCTAATAAGTAGCCTATAAAAAATCCCTGGTGTCTAGTGGGCTTTCTAACCTTCCGGGGGTGGGGCAGATTGGGGGCTACTGCCCCATCTACCCCCCAGGGGGGGCAGAAAGACTAATTATGCCCAAATAATCATGGGGGGAGCAAAGGCCCTTGCCCAAGGGGCCGCTCCTCCCTCCCTGGTGCCTAGTAGGTGGATCACTGCTTGGGAATCGACCTCCTGGGGAAATCCCCAAGCAGGGATCCACTAGGGAGGGTTACCATTGGAAAGGGGAGAGTCTCCCCTTTCCAACAATACCTCTCCTGAGTTTCTACGTGCTCAGGGGGCTTAGATAGCCCCCTGAGCACATAGAAACTGAAACTGAAATGAGCCTTTTGGGTCATTTCAGTTTCGGTTTCACTGAAATGACGTCAGCGCGACGTGCGCACTGATCGTCATTTCAGGGAAACCATGTGGGGGCCCTCGGGAGCTGGGGAAGCTCTTTACCAGCTTCCGAGGCTTTGGGGGAGAAAAGGGAAACCCTCTTGTGCCCGCACCAGAGGGATTTCCAAGGCTGGGTGTCATGACGAGCTGGGCTCGTCATAAGCACACGAGCACTGTGTGCCATGACAAGCTCAGCTCGTCATGAGCACCGAAGGGGTTAATATGCATGACTCCCAAGAATTTGGTACAAAATATACCTAGGTCCATGAAGTTAATATCACTAGTGGATTGTAAGCACATATTGTGCCATCCACTAGAGTGGAATTGCAAACATGGCTTCTGGCTTACCACGGATATCTGACTGCAGCAATGTAAAAACTGCAGTTCAACCAGTCAAAATGAATCCTTTTGAAAGGTCAAAATCACTATTTTAAATATTAATTTCACCCCCCTATGTAGGCCTTAAATGGTATTTAAAAGTATGAGATGTAGAAATGTAATGTTAATATGCCCTTACAGTGACTAGCACCCAAAAGTTATTTCCACTCTAGGAAGGCTTGTTGACCCATAGAGAAACACTGAGAAGCAATATTAAATACTAATACTGTATCTCGGATAAGGGGTCATCTAGGAAAATAATTAAACTACTATTTTTAATAGTTATTAAAAATCCAATCAAATTATGAAGTTTGTTTTTTAAAAGCTATTAAGGAAAATAACTTTGAGCAATTTATTGTTTAATTGCCTGGACTGCAGAATACTAATTAGCACACATCTCTTACAGCTCTGTCTGTCCTTAGCCTTGAATAAGTATGAACATTTTTTGATATGCCTAGCAGGAGCAAACAATAGGTTTACCCTAATGGGAAGAGATTACTCCTCTGAACTCTACGGATTATGCTAGGTAGGGGCTGTGGGTATCCTCTTTGACTCAACAGTGTCAAATCCTGCTTGACAGGTCTGTTGAGGGACCACACTTGGGGCACACAAGGATTTCACCTTGCCCTCAGCCACTGTTCACAGCCTTGCTGCCTCCCAACAACTCTGAGACACACTATCCAACTTCTTCCACAGCAAAATTGCAAACATCCACAGCAACTCTGCACAGCAACTCAACCCCAGAGAATTTGTTGGCAAGCTACCCTCCACAAAGCATAATGGCCACTTGCCCAAATAAGCAATTCTGAATGGAAACGCACAGCAGCAATCATGTGGACCATCCACTCAAGGGCCCCAATGGACCCATGCCCCCACTAGATCTACAACCTTGGAACATCACCAATTAGCACCACCCTGACACACATCATCAATCCCTACATCACATCCACCACTTTCCTGAAAGAATGGAAATTTACAGAAATCAAGGCCCTCCGTCAAGTAGCCCATATTCAACCGAAATTAACTGAGCAATGTCCAATCCAGCTCCCTGCTTCCCTATCCAGCCAATTTGATTGAAAAGTCCATCAACAACTCACATCCCACCTCAAACTTAACTATCTTCTAGACAGCACTCAATCAAGATTCAGAAAGAACCACAGCACCGAAACAGCACTCATAGTGGCCCCAAGGACATTCAAATCATCTTAGACTGAGAAGAAACAGTGGCCCTCATCTCTGCAGTTTTCAGCATTATCTCCCATAACGCCCTTATCAGAGGACTCCCTGAGATTGGCATACTAACATACACTCTCAGATAGATCTGTTTCTTCCTCACAGCAAGAACCCAAAGGGTCAGGCTGCCACACTTCACATCAGAGATCAAGAAATTGATATGCGGAGTCCGACAGAATCCCTCAGCCTCACCCTTTTCAACATATACATGACACTGCTCACCAACATCATCTGATTCTGATCAGCGATTACCATCATGTCCTATGCCGATGACACCCAACTCATCCTATCAGTGACAGACAAGACACCAACCACCACAACCAACTTCACCAACTGTATGACCATGGTAGCAGATTGGAGCCAACTGCTGCAGCTCAACTCAGAGAAGATGTAAGTACTGGTCTTTGATAACAAGACGTTCCAGTGGCGCTAGGACCAACACCCACACTCACAGACCACCCAAAAAATGTAGGGATCATCCTAGATGACAAGCTCAACATGACAACTGAAGCCAACTCAGTGTGAAACTCCTGCTTCCACATCGTACACATGCTACGAAAGATCTTCAAATCTTTGCCTCAGAACACTAGACGAATCATCACACAATCACCTGTCACTATGTCACTAGTAGGCTTGACTACATCAATACTCTCTACGGGGCAGATTTACAATAAAGTGACGCATCTGTAGAGATGCGTCACTTTCCCTGCACCACTCTGAGAAACCTTTGCGCCACCATGGATGCGCCGTATTTACAATACAGCGTACCATGGTGCAAGGATTGACAGATGCATGAGAAATTCTGACGCATCTGTTGGGGCAAAAGTCACACATTGCTGGAGTCGTGTCACAAGCACAACGCAACTCCTGCAAATAATTTTGAGGCCTATTCCCACAACACTGCGTCACTCCTTACGCCTGCTTTAAGCAGGCGTAAGGATTTGACACAGTGGTGTCCTAGAAGTGACGCATTGAAATCTTGTAAATTTCACTGCGTCACTTCTACAAAGCTTTTTTTGCGTGGGAACGCCCACCCTGCATACATTATACCTGATGCAGGTATAATGTGACGCAGGGCTTTGCAAAGTGACGCATCTCCCTAGATGCGTCACGTTGTAAATGGGCCGCATATTTACACCGCCGCTTCATCTCGAAAAGTGACGTAACAGAGGTGCAGAAATTATGAAAAGGGCTTGTAAATCTGCTCTTTAGTCGGAATCTCCAGACAACTTCTACATAAAGTAGAATACAGACCATCCAGAACTCCACTGCAAAACTCATACTCGACCTCCCATGCTGCATCCACATCACACCACACCCCAAGAACCCTCCCTAACTTCCCCACTCACAAGCACAGCCAATTCAAACTCTCACGTACACATAGAAAGACCCACACAACACAGGTCCAGAATACTAGAACAGCTGCATCCACTTTCACCAACCCAACAGACATCTATGCTCTGCCTCACTCTCACTCACATACATTCCCCACATCCAGAAAAGAAAAACTAGAGGTCACTCTTTCTCCTAGATAGCACCCAAGACATGGAACAACCTTACTCAACACATCAGAGCCTCCTCCTCACTTCTAGTGTTCCGCAAAAAGCTGAAGACTTGACTCTTTGTGTAAGCACCTGGGGGACCACACACCAAAGCTCCTGGATACCTTCTCGAGGGATTAGTGCAAAGTACAAACCAACATATAACATACCATAACATAACATAATCTGAAATGAGAGAACAGGATGACAAGATGTGAGAAGGTTGATTATTGGTTGGTGTTGGTGTGGATTCGTACACTAGGGGTGAGCGAAAATTAGTGGAGTTTCATTTTGTGTACTTTCAGAGAGTTACATGAAAACTCGGTGAGATTCTGCATAGTTTACGGACGGGTGTAATTCGTCACATTGTGCTGCTTGCGCTTAGTTTTTAATGCCAGAAGCATGGTCCATGCTGAAAAATGTGGTGAACCAGAGGGCCCTGCTTTTTGAATTGGTTTTCTTGCCGCTCGAGTAGATTTTCTACTCAAGCAGCAGCTTGCACACTGCAA
The DNA here is from genome assembly GCF_964261635.1 of Lissotriton helveticus. Taxonomy (NCBI): domain Eukaryota; kingdom Metazoa; phylum Chordata; class Amphibia; order Caudata; family Salamandridae; genus Lissotriton; species Lissotriton helveticus. The sequence continues at coordinate 1,108,706,472 of NC_136068.1, forward strand.
ATGGGCGTGACTGCCCTTGGGAAAATATCGCTAGCTGCCTTCCTAGTGCCTCAAAATCATGCTAGGAGACTCCAATTCTCAGTTGCTAGCTTACTATTGGCAAGCTGCGTGTGAGACAAAAACTCAGCCACAATGCAGTTGGTGGAATTTGGACAGAACTCTGCATTACAAACGTAACGCAAGGTGCCCAAAACTCCACCATCTCCAGTAGCGGAGGGGAATTGATGGCCCACCCCTTTTGTAGATCACCCCAAGTAATAATATTGCTGTTCTTGTTAGGTCCAGGAAATGTTTCAATAATTTAAGCCTGAACTCCCTTTGGTAGCTATGGCACACAGGAGACAGACTTATTTTAAGAAATTGTGTGATGCATTTGGAAGCACCATAACAGTTAAAAAGTAAAAAACGCACCACAACAAAAATCACACTCCAAGTGATAAAAAAAAAAAATAATTCAATGAACAAAATGTATACCAAAACGAAAAAAATCCAATAAGGGGAACTGGAGATATGAATGGTTAATCTTTTAAATAAAAACAGCACCAGAAAGCGTTAAGCATCAACTGTGATCATCAGGTTTCACTTTACTTGTACCAAGGCACAGTTTAGAGCCAACAGATAGAGTGCAGATCAGACATGAAAATCAAGTTCCTCCCGGTCTGAATCTTTACTTTCTGACTTAGGGCCTGTTTTAGAGTTTGACAAATGGGATAATCTGTTGCAAACATGACGGATATCCCTTTCGCCATGTTACAAGTGCATTATATCCTATGGCCTGCTGGAGTATCATTTCCACCAAACTCTAAATCGGGCCGTTAGTCTCTAAAATGGAAATCCAAAATCCTTAGGGAGGCAAAACAGAGCTGTAGCGAAACAGGCCTGCACTAGGCTGGATTGCCTCTCCGCGACATCCATCTGAAACAGATTTGCTGTTTCTAGTGGGTGCACCCTGACATTTGAGCCCAGAGGAAAGACACCTTCATCTGATTGACTTACTTGGCAGGTCTGACCCGGTCCCTGGAGGTCTTAGGAGCCGAAACGCTTCTAAGTCCAAGGCTTCTCAGGATATTAGGAGGAGTACATTTTGACACAGCCAGGGGTCCCATAACCTTAGGAATAGCAACCTGGGGTCAAGACTCCCTGCAACAGAAGCCCAGGGGTCACCTACATGTGCCTAAGAAAGGTTAGCCCTATTTGAATATCATTAAGTTCCTAGGAACTTCCCAAATGGTCGTCCTGTCAAAGGAACATAACACCTCCCCATACCCAAGGACTTTGTCCCAGGTCTGGGAGCAAGTTCACACCTCATCAAGGAGCTAATAAGCTCCACAGTGAAAGTTGGAAGCGCATGCAAATGGGCTTCTAAAAGCTTTAGGCAGACAGAGGGTGACCTTTCAAAAGTAACTTTTGTAAACATTCAAGTACAAATCCACTTTACCATTGAATTTAAAAATTCAAGAATTAATTTTTTAGTTGGTTTCTAGGTAGAAATAACATTACTTCACTTCAATATTAATTCCCAATGCTAACCCTGCTACAGTGAAAATAGCTTTAATGGCCTTGTCACTTTAAGGACACGTTTTACATTAAACCTATTTATGTCCTACGTGTAGATATCATGTACTTGCCTGAATTGGAATTAAGACATACATAGGAGTGGCTTATTAAGATTTAAAAGTCAAAAAGAGTTATTTTGACAGGTCTAATTTGCAATTTTAACCTGCACAGCCAAACGACTGGTGGCGGACCTGCAGTCATGTTTTGCTTTTGCATTGCCATTTTAGTGCTGGCATAATATGTGCTGCAGTCCACTGGTGACATTTAACTTACAGGTACTGGAAATAGTTTGCACCACATACTAGGGACTTATATCAGTAGCATAACACAAAATGTTGCACCTTCCCCTACAGATTGTGATGAGGGGCGCCTGAAGGCTCCCATATCTCACAGACATTCATTTACATTGGACTGAATGGGGCCCCTTCAAGAGGTGAAGCCCCCTGGAGGTTTGCCCCCACTCTACTGGGGCTGCAAGAACATTACTTACACCTCTAATTGATAGGTAAGTTCCAGTTAAGAGTGTAGCCAAATTTAAGATTCTGTAGGGGTCAGAGCACAAGCACTGGGCACTAGACGGCTGTGTCCCAGTATGCATAGTACAAAAACCAGCAATAGTATCCAACAAAAAGTAGGCCACGCAAAATGATGTAAAAGGGGTATTTCCATACAGTAGAAAGTTAGTGCCCGATTCACAAAGGCCCTCTTCCCTAATTGTGGTGGGACCTCCATACTGCAACTACCCATGGTGGGGCCTCCCCCACAATTGTGGCAGCGCCAATGAGAATTGGCCCCTCTCACTGTATCTTCTGTATAGTTCCTGGAGAAGACTGGCTTTGTACTACCAGGCTTCTATCTCTGAGTTTTTTGTAGGTACAGTGCCTCCCTCAAGCTGGGTTTTAGTGTAAGACGTGGGAGGCCACTAGGACCACCATAGTACACTCCCCCCACACACACCTAGCCTTCAGACCCCAATTTGAGTGTGGCCAAAGACTTTTGCCATCTTGGAACTGGCCTGTCACATTACACTTTCAGCCTGTTTGCATTAAAGCACACAGGCACTACAGAAAAAGTAGGTAGGATTACCCCTAGAAACTGTTATCCCCTTAGTTATTTCATCCTAGCTAGTACCAGTCATAAATGGCAAATCTCCAGGTATCCACAAAAGATCACTCTCTGTACCTAACCTAGGAAAGATCAGGAGAGCCTTGGATCTGCTGTCTGTTACCTGAGATAAGCCCACATGGACTGGACCTGCTCCCTCTTGTACCCTGAACAACAAACTGGACTCCAAGCATGGCTGCAGGGAGAAAATAAGCTACAGGAGGCTGAGGGTTCATCCCGGCAAGTGTGAATATTCATTGAGGTGGGTAGTCAGCCACCCCAAATAATAATACAAATTCTTCCAATCCCCCTTTCTTATTGGTGCTCTTGTTGCAAACAGTAAAAATCAAAAGTGAATTCTCACCATTTATCTGTGTCAAATCTAATAATTTTCTCCAAATTACTCTACCTCTGGTATGACCCTCTTTTCCTCTTTATCTGTATGCACGCCTTTAGCAAGACAATTGCCTGTGATATTGCTGAGTAGTAGAACTATGGTCAGTACAAGATATTGTAGAAGGTCAGAGCCATACAGAGAAGAGCATCAGGAGATACATAAAGTAGAGGGAGGGGATGATTGAGACAGACTGATATAGAAAGATACACAATATAAGGGGAGAATTAAAGTATAAAGAGAAACATGTGTTTGCCAGAAAAAATGCTAAAGAGAGGTAGAAAGAGGAAGTTATATGTAAAGAAAGAGAGGTAGCGAAATAGGTAACGTTTTATCGTGAGGAGTACAGAACCTTGAGCGGGTGAGGTAGTGAAAGGTAATGTTGTAAAGGAGGTAAAGTAGAACGGTAAAGGTAGACAGAGAGAGGCTTGAGGAAAAACAAGTATATGAAGGATAGACAGTGCAAAATGAGAGGAGGTATAGAGAAAGGGCCAGGTAAAGAGAGTAGTGAGTAAGATTGAAAGGTAGAGAGTGGGGTGATGGGAATAAAGAGAAATGTGGTGTACAGCAAAAACAGGAAATTGTGAGACATGCGTAAAACAGAGGCAGACATAGGTACGAGAAAGAGTAAGAGTAAGAGACAGTAAAGTAGAGTGATTTATAAAGAACTAGCTTACGCGTCGCGCGTTGCTGCGATCTCCGAAGAAAGGAAATTCAAGTAAACTCGTTATGATAACATTCAATTTACATTGTGTCATTTTTATTGAAACTTATTCATTTTAATATGGAAAACATTTCAAAGTGTCATTTTAATTCTATTTATTTATTCGAGTGCTTGTGGATACACGATTTTTTGTTTTTCAGTCTTATGCGTGCATCAGTATTTGAAATATTATGAGGGCCCTGGGGGTCTGATATTCTTCCTATACCTGTCCTGTGGGCGACATACATGCGCCCACTTATCACGGAACTTTGTCCCGTGTTGGTAAAACTTACTTAGGAGCACGGACACTGGACCTTATCAAGCTCCCGGTCCCCCCCTCTTCTCTTCTTATATTGACTCCGTTTTTGCACAGCGGCCCAGACGAGGGACCTTCTATTTCTTCCCCCTTTTTCCTTCCATTCCTTTACCTAATCTTTCACACAAACAACAGACACTTGCACTTGGCATGACGACCTTAAATACGGGGGACAACCTAGGCTTAGCCTATGGCGATGACATAGTCTCTGAAATCCTCAGGACACCTTCAATCCTTGATACAGATGGAAATATGGCTGGAACCAGTACCCAAGGCGACTGGAACTCTCTGACTGAGCTAAAGAAATCCCAGGTGAAGGTGGCATTACACGGACAAGTAATGACAGAATACCTGAGAGCAAATGCGGCAGCAAATGGCCTAATTATCCGAATCGCCCCACGGATTTTCCTCGATTACCCGGTTTTCCGAAAAGAGTGAAGCCAGATCGCATGGAAATGTACCCGTGACTGGCTTATCCTGATAATCAGTACAGCGAGAAGGATTTCTGAGGCACTCATCATCAATATCAAAATATCCGAGGATGGTCTGAAAACCGGAATTAGCATAGCAGCATTCAAGACACGCCTTGCAGAAATAAACACTGAAATCAATGACCTCCGGGACTACCTACTCCAACAGAAGATATCGAAATTACAGAAGGATGTCAAAAATTTGACCGAGAGAGGATCTACCCATACAGTAAAGAAGAGTACCAAACCACGGATCCTGACACCGGCTCTGATGATGGTTCGGTCTCCTCTAACAACTCGGGGAGAACGACCTTCAGCAACTCGAGTGACAGAAGCTGGGGTAGGAATCAGAACGGGGCAGGCATACTCCCCACCCCTCCGACTATACCACCCCCTATGTATGGATACCCTCCTGCGCCCTTCCACCCTCAAGGAGCAATGTGGTACCCAGGTGTCCCAGGACCACTTCCAGGCTTCCCTCAGCAAGGCCTTCCCCATCCCCCCTTCTTCCATAACCCACCACCTCCTTTTCAGTACAGAGGCAGGGGGCGAGGCAGAGGAAGAAGAAGAGGGCAGAAGCAGGTACATTGGCAGGAAGGAGACCAACAACAGAGACAAACCCGGATCATGACATACCAAAAACCCTAGAGGTGAATTTATCTAATAGAACTAATAATGAAGAAGAAACTGCACCTCTGTAACTAGGACTAGGCTTTGTCCTGACTCTGAAGGAAGACAAGTTCAGGATGAATCAGGAACTACAGACTCTGTTCAGGAAAATCCGTTTACAGGCTTTCTTCCAAGGAAAACCGACCCCAGAACTCACTGATTCTGGCCTTCGACACCCCTCCATATTCACGCCACCCAACTCTATGGTCCCCAGTGAGGTATTGACATTCGAAAAAGCAGTCCTCAAGGAAATTAGCCAACTGTCTCGAGGCAGTACTTTCAACAACATCCCAAAAGCAATACAACGAGGTATGACATCACTGCAAGATGACCAGACTATCATTATAAAACCGGCGGACAAGGGGGGCGCAACAGTCCTTCTTAACATAGAGGATTATGACAATGAATGTATCAAACAACTGAGTAATACAAGATATTACATAAAGATGAAAACTGATCCTACAGACCAACTGACAACGAAGATCCGCATCATGGTGAATGAGGCAAACACAGAAGGGTGGATCTCCACAAAAGAGGCAAACTTCTTGGTCAATGACAACCCCACCATGCCATATTTCTACGTCCTCCCCAAGATCCACAAAGGTGTCGTGCCTCCTCCGGGGTGCCCTATTGTTTCAGGCATCAACTCTCTACTGGAACCTCTCAGCCAATTCGGCGACCACTTTCTACGCCCACTCGTACAAGCAACTCTGGCGTACTTGAAAGACACACGAGAAGTCCTGAACCTCATAAACACTATCAATGAGGATAACACCGAACCGATCGACCTCCTCGTCACATTGGACGTGGAGGCACTTTATACAAACATTCCACAGGACGCAACGATAGAGGTAGTGGGTCAACTCCTGAGAGGAGCTGATCTCCAGTCAGATACGCCCGCAGACTTCATACTGGACCTGATCACCCTTGCACTTAAAAACAATTTCTTTAAGAACAACACATCTATTTACTTCAAGTGCAGGGGACCAGTATGGGCAGTACTTTTGCACCGAGCCTAGCGGGAATCTATATGTCATCTTTCGATTCAAAGAACATCTTCTCAAATAACAACCCATACCAGGAGAACCTGATAACTTGGAAGAGATATATAGATGGCGTGCTGATCCTATGGAAGGGCTCTAAGGACACCTGCGACCAATTCCTAAGATGGATCAACAGCCTTGATGAGCACCTGCGCTTCACATGTACCATGAGCAACTCTGACCTCCCCTTTCTAGACCTCAGAATCATTTTGGAAGCAGGAGTACTGAGAACCACACTACACAAAAAAACTGCAGACCGCAACAGCCTACTCGACTACCGGAGCCATCACCCTAAAGCCTTACGGGAAAACCTGCCATATGGGCAGTTCCTTCGGATAAGAAGAAACTGCTCCACCATCCACGACAACGAAGTGGAGGCGGAGCGTCTTGAAAAGAACTTGAGAGACAGACACTATCCCGCCCAGGCAGTAGCAAAAGCACGGAAACGGGCGAAACATAACAACAGACAATCCCTACTGGAGAACAAAGTAAGGTAAGAAAATCAAACCCTCACCTGTGTAACCACTTTTACACCTCTATCGAACAAAGTGAAGAACATCGTCAGGCGGAACTGAAAAATACTTAACAGTGATACACTCGATTTGGAGCCACCTCGCTTCGCCTTCAGGAGGACAACTAACCTCCATGATACCCTAGTCCATACTCGCCCCCGCGAAAAGACCAGAACCAACGTAGACACCACCCTCTGGAATTTACCACGAGTAATGGGGCACTACCCCTGCAGGAACTGTCACGCTTGTCCCACGACCAAACCTACCAAAATACTACACCTGGGTAACTTTACATGGGAACCACGCACCCATACCAATTGTAATTCTAAAAACTGTGTCTACCTTATTACTTGCCCCTGCGACCTGAAATATGTCGGAATGACATCGCGGCAGATCAAGACTCGCATCAGCGAGCACAAGAGCACAATCAGACGAGGAAGGACGGCGACCAAACTAACTAATCACTTCCTGGAACACAAACATAACTGCGATGACATGATGTGGACGGTCCAAGAATCCAAAGCAAGTTGGGACCCACGTGCATTACTACGCCAGGAACAACGATGGGTGTTCCGCCTCAGAACTCATGAACGAGGCCTGAACGATGATATACCGTGGGCAGAACTGTGAGGGTTTTCCCACCCAGACCAGTCTGGCTATAAGCAGCACAGCGTAACAATGGGAACGCTACCCAAAGAGGGACAAAACAACCTAACATCCTAACATCCGTCCCCCTGCAACACAGAACCTACCTTAATTTACCTCTCCACACCCACCTAGGCTGAGGAGATGGATCCATCACTACAAAAGAAAAGATTATGCTGTCTTATTAATGCCTACTCACTGCACCACTCGATTAGGACACATGCATGTCACACCGCATGGCGTGCTTGACCCCAGTGGCCCCAATGCCCCCACCGTTATGACATCTTTTGCCTGTAACACAAGTGCCTCTTTCGTGCACCTGGCTCAGTGGTAGACAATCTCCATATCCCGAGTCCGGATGTAACTAGCATGCTCATTTTTTCAGTCACGCCCCCCGCTACATGCTGACAGTGAACACTGCTTGCCAGCGCATGCGCAGACCCTCCAGCACGTACCCGGAAATGGAGCTCACCACGCCCGACGCCGCGAAGTATGCAGCATACTTATAGAGGGCTGAACATCGCCATTGCAAGGCAGCCGCTGGAAGGGGTAGGTGCGGAAGCACGAGCATTCCACGATAACCGTGAGTATTTCCCTCTAGGGGGATATGAGAGCGCTGTAACGCTGGCTCTGGCCCACATACAGGGCTATGATTTAATTAAACTCCACTTCCTCTGCTCCTTAGTATTCCTGGATGCTTGCACGACCAGCTCCGCATAGCCTCAGGCACCTGACCTTTGACAGAGGGTGAGCATGTGAGAGTCATTGAGTGGGTTACAGTATTCTAACGGCAAACCAGCAGCCGTGACTACACGCCAGTTGCATATATCTCATCAAGCGAGACGAGTGTACCGGCGCCGCCCAGTTAGGGTGATTCACGAGTCCTAGTGATTACCGTATTGGGACGGTCTTTCTGCGCCGGACACACGGCCATTGTGAGATGACTGTGTACCTAATCATTACATCGAACCAGGGTCGCGTAAATGGCAGACGGCACTGGCGCCGTCACGGGTGGATACAGGAGGACATGCTTCGTCCCTTGTCGCGGTCCCATGTGCCCTACCTAGACCGGCACTTGTGTCTGTTCTCTCCACACGACTCTGGCTTCCTTTGACTACGATTGAGGTCTTTTATCTGCCAATACTGTCAATATGTCTGTGTGCGAATCCGGTGCAAGGCTGGCCCGGTCCCTGATTCTAGGGACTGTACACTACTAGTCCTCCACCGTTTTTTCGTTCTTCCTTTTGTCTCCCCTTTTTCTTTACAGGCACACACATCAGTATCTACCTACGAAGATCCTGGTATGTACCCTAGGAACAGTTCTAGGACACTACACGACTAGTGACAAGGATATTAACGGATATCCCTGTGTATGTGCTCCCCCCAACACTTTCCCCCCACTCATTTTTAATCAGACGTGCACTTTAACTTAGGTCCTGAAGAAACGCCACTGATAAGTTTGACACACAGAAACCGGTCCCCGGAAGCTTGTTTCCTTCCCAGTGTAAGAATTGGCTTTTGTAGTCTGGTCTGCCCTGCTCCCATGATGCACTGGGCCAGGGACAGACTAATTTGCATACAGCCAGGTTCTGAAACTGGGATAGTGCAATGAGCTAAAAAACGGTGTTGGATCTAGCCCTGATCTCTTGACTGGGTGAGAGTACTCTGCTTAATTCAGAGACTCTGTCCATCACCACCCCTTGTTGTAAATAATTTTGTCCACCCTAAGCGTGGAAGGGTATACTCAGATGTGAGTCCCTTGCTCATTGCACCATCAGGATTCAAGCAAGCCGGGCCGAAGACGCCTGAAATGGCAGAAACCGGTCCCCGGAAGCTTGTTTCCTTCCCAGTGTAAGAATTGGCTTTTGTAGTCTGGTCTGCCCTGTTCCCATGATGCACTGGGCCAGGGACAGACTAATTTGCATACAGCCAGGTTCTGAAACTGGGATGGTGCAATGAGCTAAAAAACGGTGTTGGATCTAGCCCTGATCTCTTGACTGGGTGAGAGTACTCTGCTTAATTCAGAGACTCTGTCCATCACCACCCCTTGTTGTAAATAATTTTGTCCACCCTAAGCGTGGAAGGGTATACTCAGATGTGAGTCCCTTGCTCATTGCACCATCAGGATTCAAGCAAGCCGGGCCGAAGACGCCTGAAATGGCAGAAACCGGTCCCCGGAAGCTTGTTTCCTTCCCAGTGTAAGAATTGGCTTTTGTAGTCTGGTCTGCCCTGTTCCCATGATGCACTGGGCCAGGGACAGACTAATTTGCATACAGCCAGGTTCTGAAACTGGGATGGTGCAATGAGCTAAAAAACGGTGTTGGATCTAGCCCTGATCTCTTGACTGGGTGAGAGTACTCTGCTTAATTCAGAGACTCTGTCCATCACCACCCCTTGTTGTAAATAATTTTGTCCACCCTAAGCGTGGAAGGGTATACTCAGATGTGAGTCCCTTGCTCATTGCACCATCAGGATTCAAGCAAGCCGGGCCGAAGACGCCTGAAATGGCAGAAACCGGTCCCCGGAAGCTTGTTTCCTTCCCAGTGTAAGAATTGGCTTTTGTAGTCTGGTCTGCCCTGTTCCCATGATGCACTGGGCCAGGGACAGACTAATTTGCATACAGCCAGGTTCTGAAACTGGGATGGTGCAATGAGCTAAAAAACGGTGTTGGATCTAGCCCTGATCTCTTGACTGGGTGAGAGTACTCTGCTTAATTCAGAGACTCTGTCCATCACCACCCCTTGTTGTAAATAAGTTTGACACACAGGCGTGAAACATGTCGACCTTTTGACCAGTCACATCGGCACATAGAAGCTTCACGTGACACCCTAACCTGTTGGTTTTTTACTCTACCAAGGACACCATATAATTAAAAGTACCCTAGACTGGATGCCCTTAGGTATTTTTACTCACTAGCACGCACTTCTTCACTTACTAAGAAACCCTCCCATCTACAATCTCTGCCCCCACACCTGCACACACCATACAGCTTTTTCTCACTAAAAGATCTCCGCCAAAGAGACCCTTCGGGGGCCCGTCAGACATTGCAGCGCCGGTTTGATGAGGAGCACAAAAAAAGCCAGATGATGAAGCATGACATCCTTCGGGCTGTGTGAGGGCGAAAGAGAGGCAAGACTTGATCTTCCCCTTCGGGAGTGTATCCTTGAAATCGGGGAATAACATCTACCTCTTTTCACCCTTCTTTTCCTCCTTCGCTCTACCCTCTACCTCTCCTTTTCCTGTACCTGTCCTGTGGGCAACATACATGCGCCCACTTATCACGGAACTTTGTCCCATTTTGGTAAAACTTACTTAGGAGCTCGGACACTGGACCTTATCAAGCTCCCTGCCCCCCCCTCTTCTCTTCTTATATTGACCCGGTCTGATATTTCAAACAATTTTATGCCAGAAACCTTCGCGGGAGTGTACTCAACAACTTCCCAAAATTTCATGGCGATCGGATGAATGGTGTTTTAATTTTATTTATTTATTCGAGTGCTTGTGGATACACGATTTGTTTTTTTCCGTCTGGTGCGTACATCAGAATTCAAAAGATTATGAGGGCCCGGGGGGGGCGATATTTAAAAAAAATGTATGCTAGAAACCTTCGCGGGAGTGTACTCAACAACTTCCAAAGGTTCATGGTGATCGGATGAATGGTCAAACAGACAGACAGACAGACAAACATACTTTCGTTTTTATATATCGATAGAAGAGATAGAGAAACAGAGTTGAAATGGAGGGTCTAAGTTGAAATCGAGAAAGGGGTTCTGAGAGAGATATGTTTGTTTGTGTGTGTGTGTGTGTGTGTGTGAAAGAGAGAGAGCGAGAGAGAGAGAAAAGTAGCAGTTGAAGAGAGAAAATGAGGTAGATATAGACAAATAGATTTAGCCAGAAAGCAGTCAGCTATTTAAAGAGGGGAAAAAAGGTAAAAGAGGTAAAAAGAGGAAGAAGAGGTGGAGAGATGAGGTAGTTAACAAATGGTGAGGTAAATTGAGTGGCTAGGTAGTCAGAGGGAGAGCTTTGGGACACAGAAAGGTGAAATAGTGAGGGAGATTTGAGATAGAGAGAGAAATGTAACAGGGGTTATTGGAGTGGTGAGGTAGGGAAAAGGCTGAGCAAAAAGAAGAAAGAGAAAGATCGAGAGAGAAATAGAGAGGTGAATTAAAAATAAAGTTGTGGTTGTGTGAGAAGAGAAGTAGAGTGAGGAGAGATACAGGAGGTCTGGTGAAAAAAGTACAGTGAGATACAGAGAGAGGGATGAGGTACAGAGAGAGCTGCATTAGAATGAGAGAATTAAGAGTGCTAGATCGGGAGGTAGGCACAGAGACTGACAGAGGCAAAGTCTTGAGAGAGCAGTAGAGAGATGAAATTAAGTGAGATATATTGGGTATATTGAGAGAGCGGTGATGTGGACAATGTTTTGTTAAAGAAAGCTGTAATTAAGAGAGAGTATGTAGGTACATAAAGCTACAGAGAAAGAGAAGGCAGGAAAGAGAGAGTGTTACGATAGAAGAAGAGAGGTCATGTAAGGAGAGAGCGAGATGACAGAAACATGTTTTTCAAATGAATTGTCACCAACTTCATGAGATTGCAAGGGTTAAGGCTTGGCTGGTGAGGCATGTACACTAAGGGCCAGATTTATCAGCATTTTGGCCTGGTGTAAAGTCAAAAGTGACTCAAGTTATTGCAATGTATAGATTTAGGGGCAGATTTATGATGACTGGCGCATCCCCAGGGATGCGCCAGTCATCCTGCGCCGCTTCTCCGCCACCCATGGTGCGCCGCATTTACAATGCGGCGCTCCATAGGGCAAAAACGGCACAGATGCCTGACGCATCTGTGCCGTAAAGGTGGCGCATTGCTGGAGCTGCGTCGCAAGCGCGACGCAGCTCCAGCAAGGCTCGGGGGTGCCCCATCTCCACAATGCTGCGTCAAGACCTACGCCTGCTTCAAGCAGGCGCAGGGTTTTGGCGCAGCATTGTCCTGAAAGTGACTGAGTGAAATCTTATAGATTTCACTCAGCCACTTTTGCGAGGCGCACCTGCCCCAGAACGCCCACCCTGCGCTGGAACACCCACATGTGGCGCAGGGCTTTACAACGTGACGCATCTGCCTAGATGCGTCATGTTGTAAATAGGGCGCATTGTTTGCGCCGTCGTTGCGTCAAATAAAGTGACGCACCGGCGGCGCAAGGCCTTCATAAATCTGCCCCTTAGGATTTACTTTCTAGTGCACAACCTGTTTTGCACTAGAAAGTTGCCTAAACGTAACACAAATTAGAAATATGCGCTACTTTGTTTTGCTTTGCGTCAATGTAAATTTGCCCCACGTTTCTGTTAAGCATGCTCAGCTTTAAAATTAAGAAGGGAAACAGGATGCTATGAGCATGGTTCTTATGGCAGGAATTTCAACTGCTCTATTTATTTTCATGGGGGGCCTAAGAAGGTGGGGGGGTGCTGGCCAATTCCCCACTGTGCCCATGACTTAACAAGCCCCTGAGAAAAACATGTATGAAACAAAAAGTTGTCTGATAAAAGAAAATTTACCCGAAACAAAAAAAATTGGTAAAAGTAAAAAAAATGAAATCAATCAGTTGAGAATAAACGTGCACAAGTAAATTCCAATCTCACTTTAGCCGAATCTCAAGAGAATAACTCACCACAGTAACTATTTTTGGACCAGTTAGACATATTACAGCTGGCCACAAAAGACCACAAAACACACAAATAACACTGACTGAAACAAATGATCATATACAGCCTTTAAAACCTGAAAGGTGAGAGGATTAGATTCCTCCCAAAGACCCATATTTATGAACAAGTAACACAACACAATGCTACAAGACACCTTGCTGTGTTGTGGTGGTTGACAGGGAGAAAGCAGGAATGCACCATATCTACTAAGATATGGCACATTCATGCTCTATCTCTCTGCGCTGGTGCACTGAGTGAAGCCTAGCGGCAACACAGACATCCTTATGCCACTGTGCAAGGGTACCTGTGTTTCAGGCAGCATGTTTTTGTGCATGAAGGGACACCTTCATACACAACAAAAAACCTTTGAGAGTTTTTCATTTTTGTATGTGGGTTGCAGAATGCAGAGCATGTAGAAAAGGGAAAAAACGAGGAGAAATAAACGTATCTCCCCTCATTACGCCTCACTGGGAAAGCGCATCATTTTGGCGCATTCCCAGGTTTACTTGTGTAAGTCAATCTGGGAATGCGCCAAAAAACATGGGTGGATACCTGGGAACTACCATGCTCCACCCATAGAACGCCTCCTAAGGGCAGAGTAACACAAGGCAGTGACTTGCACCACCTTGTGTTACATTAGATTTACTATGCACACAGAGCCATGCACGGTGGCTCTGTGTGGCATAGTAACTCTCATTTAAGGGCTTGCGTTGGCTTGCGCTGCCTTGTGTGATGGAATGGCAATGCAAACCATGAACAAATCTGTCCCTAATTCTGGTGCCATTGCTAAAGCACTAATAGCACAAACGGGTATGGCTCTAATCAGTAAGGCTGAGCCCTATACATGATATAACAAGAAACAATGCCAACACTGATACAATAATCAAACACTGTTTTCACAAAAATGCATAAACCATACGCCAATCCATTTGAAAAGCTCATTAGTCGCTTTTTATTTTGACATACAAATTTTTATTCCAAAGAAGGTTCAATGCTTAAAAACATACAGCTAACAGCAAAAAGAATTAGGGACCCAAGGACTAATAGGGAATCTCCATTCATTCACCCAAACTTACTCATTTCATAACCCACCTGAAACATTCAACCCACTAAATACACACGTATGGTTTATGCATTTTTGTGAAAACAGTGTTTGATTAATGTATCAGTATTGGCATTGTTTCTTGTTATATCATTGCTAAAGCACAGCACAACCGCGCTAGAGGAAGCCTTTGTACAACTTTTTATTCACATCTTGCACAGTGGCACTCCACAAGCTGGGCTTAATGCTTTATCAAAACAACACATAAAACCAGAAACCACATTGGTGCAGAAAACTGTTGTTTCTGCATCGGTAGCTCTTTAGGGAAACTTTTTTGTAGCATCAGAAATTGAAGCACAATGCCACTTTTCAGGGAGTAAAGTAATTTAGATAAAAGCCACGTCGTTTTTGTTGTCTAAACACAGCACATCAGACCACATCCTGCACACGGTAACAGAGAAACAAGTCCACAGAATCCTCAAATGGTAACAACTATTTGTTTGTTTTTGTAAACTTTACAAAATGACTTCTTCTGGACCCATGACATCTTCTAAAACTCTTGTAAAGTGGCACATGGTGAGGATATACGATTTAATCAAGGAAATGGCCTTGTACTTCCTGCAAGAGCAAAATGTGAAATTGGTGTTGCTGAGTCCCACTCTCTTTAATCATTACAGCCAAGGTCCACTGCTACGAATTACAAAGATTATGAGGTACTGGAGAAGGTCTATGGCTCTTACAAAAGGTGATTGGATCCTAGAAATGCCCCTGTTGTCTTCATATGAGAAAGGTGTGTATTCACGCCAAGGTCAGAGCAACCATTGCACTCAGGCATGGGGATCATTTAATCAATGGTATCACTAGATCATGTGTGTTTGTCTCTTCTAAGTGAAGCTAATCTATTTAGTTAAAATTTTGATTTATATTGCTAGTACGGATGTTTTAATCCTTTCCCTGTTCATATTTTGTATTTGTTTTATTCCATGTTGGTTTTACTCTTAAGTACAATTGAATACATTTTTTTTCTCCATCAAACTCTTTATTTGTGCTGTTGATTTGTTACATCTGTCACCCAAACAAAGAAAGCCTACAACCAAGCTGAATCTCAAAAATGTAAGCACAACTCTTGTGAATAATTTCCAGATAGAATCCAGAAATAGAGTATCAAACGACTTTTTTTATCTCCACAGTGTGATCCCTGAACACACCACGCTCTAAACCTTGCATCAATTTCAGGTCAAAAAGAAGGCTGGAGAAAAATTAGCATAGTACGTGATTAAATACAACATGCTAATTATGAACCTATCTTAAACCCCTCAAACCAATTATCCTGTTTGGGTGGAAAGTGTGAAGCCTACAGAAAACAGAGATGTATACAAGTTGACGATAACACCAACATAGAAACCACACCTAATGTGCATGGAAACATATCCAATAATGAATGATGAACAGAACTCTGGAGATGTCTCTTGCTACTAAAATTAGGAAGGCAAAACATTCAAGGACATCTCAATGAATATGTTTCAAATATATGTCAATATAAATCCCCAACAACCAATGGAGTGAAGTAAAATCTCAAGAAAGACAAGTGGTGAAAACGGAGAAAATTACTAGGGGTGGGCGGAATTTGTGAAATTGACTTTTGCAAATTATCGCGAAAATGTTTAAAATCTCCGCAAACACACGGAAATATCGCAAAGACGCGGATGTTTTTTTCCCGCCCGTTTGCGGTATTTTCTGCGTGATCGCGTTGGAAATGACGTGCTTGTGTCCTCACGCTCTCGCTCGCGGTGGAGAACGACGTGTTCGGGTTCTCTTCTCTTGCTCCTTGTCGCGTTCGATATGACATGTTCGCCGCGTCCTCACGCTTTCGCTTGCGGTGGCGAATGACGTGTTCGAGATCTCATACTCTCGCGGTGCATGATTGCGAGACGAATGACGTGTTCGCGAGCGCGATCTCTCGCGAGATAGCGCAAAATGGCTACAAACAATCCAACATCTCGTGGAGCACGCGACCGGATCGGGAAAACTTGCTGCTGAATAGAAAAGGAGGAAACCCTGCCAGGGTCAATTTTAAGGTCCCACTAGGGGATCCTCACATTCAAATGAAGGGTGACAGAAATTTACGTATCAGAGCTGACATAGATTTACACAGGATCCATACAATTTTCTTGAAAAAATAAATATATTTTATTTATGATTGATCAAGATAAATTTAGAATATACAAAGTGTCATAAGAGTTTATAAATCACATACATTTCTTCAAATCCCACTTACTCCCACAGTCATCCAAGGCATATATTCTCACTCATAACCACAAGCAATGCAACATTAACACATTCGTACAAGAACCATTAGAGGGATACATAGCAGTCTGGGGAAAAGATTTTACAATGGCCACTAGGACTGGAACAGTAACATGGGGGCAAGGTACAGTAAATAAGATGGAGAAGCTTGCGCTACATAGGTGCCGTCCATGTGGGTCACGCCAACGCGCGTTTCGATGCTACGCCTAATTAGGCTGCACCTTCATCAGGGCTAGGGGGGCCATGGGAGGGGGCAGGACAAGAACAGGTACACTGTGAATGAGAAAGGATTTGATTTAAGGACACAAATTCATATAAATAGATCATATGACATTCTTCAACATGATTATTTTTAAAACATCAGAAAACATTTCTCATAATTAGTCAAGTTTTTAGATAAACAGTTTATATACAATGAGGATAAAAATTGAAGAAAATTCATTTCTTATATAGGAAAAATAGCTCTGTGTGTATGTCATCACTCTGATAGGTAGGCGTCACTCATTATGTTAAACGGTTCCTCTAGGGGAATGTGTTCACGGGCTCAGTCAAGTATTCAAACAACCATTCAGGCGTACAGGGGCGTCACTCTGTTTAGGTAAGGGGCCCAGGATTTATGGTCCCTCACAGGAAAGGGGGTAGGAGATTTATTGAAAATAGGGCAGGTCTCGGGATTACAGAAGGGGGGGTACGTTTAATTTCTTAATAATTAGCTAAGGAACTTACCTCTTTTTACACTAGGAAGGACAGATATTTCAGTCAGAGTTCGAAGGCAATCTGATTCTACTTCAGGGGGGTTACAGCACAAGTATATGATAAGTCCTCCGAATGAAGTAAGATCCTAAGTAGGACAAAAAAACGGATACAATTCAGATAAAGTATGGAGGAGTCCATGGCCCCCTTGGAATTGGTCACCGTCTAGGAGGGGGGTGGGGGGGAAGGTTGTTGATGTGGTACCGACCGGGCCGATATGTGATCAAAGGGTGTCTTACCTCAACAAGGATGGGGCAGACGGCCTCTCATCCGGAGGGTTCAATTTCTGACAGATGCAGGCAAGATGTTAATGGATACCCCGGGTGGTCCTGTCAAATAAAGCTTCATGTTAGCGTCAGCTATGAGTGTCAATCAAAGCGATCCATGTCGGGGTCACTACTGAACATGGGCATTCTAAGTACCTTGTAGGTGAATAGGGGGGCGCAGGCCGCAAAGTGGCGTCCTCTTTTCTAACAGATACAGGTAAAGGCAGGCTGATACCCCGGATGGTCCTACAGGATATGGAAGGATCTCCGGTTAGCGCTGGTCAAACATAGGATTTAAGGTCGGCCATGTTAAGGTCATAACTAGGCGCGGGTATTCTGATTACCTTAATAATATATAGTGGACACGGGCCGCTGGGCGGCGTCCTCTTATTTTGGCAGATAAACACCAAGGCAGGCAGATATCCCGGGCAGTCCTGCAGGGCATAGGAGGACCCCCGGTTAGTGCCGGTCAGACAAATGATTCAAAGTAAAACCACTTCATGGTCGCAACTATGCGCGGACGGTTTGATTACCTTAGTTGTGAATGGTAGGAGCTGACCGCAGGGCGGCGTCCTCTTTACGAGCATATACACACAAGGGCAGGCAAAGATCCCGGATGGTCCTGTAAAGCATAAAGGGGCCTCCGGTTAGCGCGAATCGAGCATGTACTTTATAGTGACCATATCAGGGTCACAGCTAGGCGCAGGTACTCCGATTACCTGATCTAAAGATGAGGGTACGGACCGCAGAGCGGCGTGCTCTGTTCTAGCTGTTGTAGTCAATGGCAGGCAGATATCCTGGGTGGTCCTGCAGAGCAAGAGAGAACCTCCAGTTAGCGCGGGTCAAACATATGATTTAAATTGAGCCACGTCAGGGTCACAGTTAGGCGCGAGCGCTGGTTACCTGGTTTCAAGATGGTAGGCGCGGACCGCGACGCGGCTTCTTCTACGGTTGCCGAGATAGCACAGGGTCACGGAGGCCGGGCTGTTTTTATATATGGCGCGTGTTCTTAGATGGATCTCAGGTGAGTCGGTGCATATCAACAGCGCGGCCGGACTAGCGCTGTCCATGAGATAGGATGGCGGCCATTTTGGAATGGGAAAACAACTATGATCAAATGGCGACGGCTTGTAATCAAGGGAGGTAAATACAGCGGCCATCTATGAAAGGACAAGGTTTTGACGATGTGGCCTATAGAAATGGAAAGGCCGTTCCACTTTAACGGTTCGGTGACAGCACAGGGATTGGGCCACATACGAACTCATAATAGTCTGGGGTCAGGGCAAAGGCAATTTAAATAGAGAAGGCGGTATACTCGCGAATGAAGAGTTAGGCAGCAGCGATTTCTACATGGATGGTTGTGAAGTGGACATGAAGAGGACAAGGAAATCCAAAGGTGGATTCTCATGGGGGCCTCATAGGAGAGCATTTTGCCATAGGCATTCCTCATTATGGCCCCTGGTGACAGAGTTAAACATAAACATCCAGAATACCTCTCTTTTTTTACGGAGATTGGTGGGGTCAACTCCTGCCTGAGCCGCAATTTTCTCCAGAATGAACCATCGGAGATCTTTTTCCGTATGGTCTTTGTCTAGCCAATGGGGGAGCAGGGGGGCGGATGTTTTCTTGTTTCGGATATTAGACTTATGTTCCCCAATCCTCAGGCGGCATTCCCGTCCTGTTTCTCCCACATATGGGAGATTGCATGGGCAGAGAATGATATAAACAACGTTGGCCGTCCTGCAGTTGGTCATTCTTTTGTTTCGGGCTATCGAGATCGTTCGCTCAGAGGTACTGACTGTTTCTCCTATTATGGCATGCGGGCACGCTTGGCATGAGCCGCATCTATGATTCCCATAAATAGGTTCAGAGTTGGTGATGGCTTTCTGAGTACTGGTAGGGTTTTCCGATATCTTTCCCCTGACAAGATGGTTTTTCAGGTTTCTATTTCTTTTAAAGGCAAATATCGGTTGACTGAGGGGGATGTGGTCCTTTTACAGATTGAGTAAATGCCAACTCGAGTTTACGATCTGTCGTATTTTGTGGTTCATATTGGTGTGACGTGTAACATATACCAGTTGTTCCAGCGGGTCCGATTCCTTAGGTTTGAACATCACATCTCGGTTGGCATATCTGGCTCTTTTGAATGACTCCTTTATGAGTTTTTTAGGGTAGCCGCGATGTATTAATTTTTCTTTCAAGATGTCAGCCTGGGATAGATAATCACTTATGTCCGTGCAGTTCCTTCTGATACGGAGGAACTGGCTCTACGGAATGCTGTCTCTTTGGTTCCTGGTGTGGAAGCTAGCATATTGCAGCAGAGTGTTTCTGGCTGTGGGCTTGGTGTATAGCGATACCTTTAAAAGGTTATCATGGTGTTCGACCCATAGGTCCAGAAACTCAATCCGCTGAGCACTATGGTGACTGGTGAAACGTAGATTGGGGTCAGCGGCATTCAGCCATGCGATGAATTCCTCCAGGGATAGGTGGTCCCCCTACCAGATTAGGAGGATATCGTCGATAAATCGACGCCAGCCCCGAACATTCTCATGAAAGGGGGCCACTTCGTTGAATATGTTAATACGTTCAAATTCTCCCATATACAGGCAGGCTATGCTCGGGGCCCAACTAGCCCCCATGCTGACCCCGGTAGTCTGTTTGAACAGAGAATGATCGAATTCAAAATAGTTCTCGTGTAGCACCAATTCAAGGCATTGTAGAATGAATTCAGAGTTGGTTATGTCGGGTTTGGTGCTCAGGATGTTTTCTATGGTATCATATGCTCCTCTCTGGGGGATGTTCGAATAAAGCGATTCGACATCGAGAGTTACCAATAACTCTCGATTGGCAAAATAGGGGGTTCCTTCCACCAGGCTGATGAAGTGTCCCGTGTCCTTGACATAGGACTCGAGCTCAATGACCAGCGGTTGGAGGAATCTGTCTATATATTTAGACAGTGGCTCAGTCGCCGACCCAATGGTGGACACTATGGGTCGTAGAGGGGGGTACACACAGTTTTTATGAGTTTTAGGGACCCCATAAATGATGGGTATCCTGGTATTGGTAGGCGTAAGGAATTCTGCCTCTACTTCACAGATCCAATTACGGTCCACTGCTTTAGTCACCCTGCTTAGAATCTCTCGTTTAAGGGCCGGTTCAGGTTTTTTTATAACCTTTTGGTAATGTCCAGAGAGAGAGAGGAGGTCATTCATTTTGTCAATGTAATTGGATGTCTCAAACATGACAATGCCCCCGCCCTTGTCACATGGCTTGATGGTAATGTTGTCATCCTTCAAGGTTTTGAGGATGGCCTCCTCATCCCTGTGGAGATTAGATTCCGGCATGGGAACATATTTAATAATTTTCTCCACCTTCGAGATTACAGTTTTTTCAAAAATGTCAACCTCTGGGCCCAACATATCGAGAGAGGGGGTGAAGGAGGATGGAGGTTTCAATCCAGATCTGTTCTCTAGATCTGTATTGTAGGGTCTATCCTGAAAGTATTTCTTTAGGCGGATTTTTCTAAAGAAAAGGTGTAGGTCTTTAGTAAACTCAAACTTGTCAAAGTTGGCAGCGGGTACAAATGAAAGTCCACGGTTCAATAAGTCTATGGCCATCGGGCTCACCTCCTTCTTGGTAAGGTTAAACACAGGGATGCCTTTTATATTTTCCAATATTGATGGCTGCGAGTTTGGACATACATTTGTGGTTGTCCCCGACCCGGACGGTAATTCCTCGCTTGTTGGGCCCCCGGTGGTGGGCGTTGATTGCCTCGGCGGTTCCCTAAAAAACGATTCTGGGTGTTACCACGCTCATACCCTCAAGTTCGGTTGGATCTGTTGGTGTTATAACCCTGATCGAAGTTGGGATTGTATTGTTCTTGATTTTCCCCTTCTGCGTCCGTGGTGTCCGAAAAGGTGGTGACCCTTTTATTTCCCCAGCCATGGGTAGGGGCTCGGGAATTACCGTCCTCCTGGATGGTGTAATAGCCAGGGGATAGATATGGGTAGGCGCGCTCCTGGGAATACATTCGAATGTCTTTGCGGAGTTTGTCGGTTTTCCTCTTTAATAGGTACTCCGTAAGGGAGTCCAACTCCTGATGTATTTCCTCAAGTTTGCTTTTACCGAGGTCAACCGCATTAGGATCTTTAAGCTTGCTTTCTAATTTCAATATTTCCTTATCCAGGGCTGCCAGGACTTCCCTGGCAGTCTCCACGATAAGCATCATGTAGTCCCTGGAGCAGCGGTTGGATATAAGCGCCCACCGCTCCAGGAACTGTCTAATTTCTACAAATAAGCCAGGTATATTGCCCACTCTCAGGCCTATAGGGATAGTGCCAGATCTCAGGTAATCCAACATAAATTGGGCATGTAATTCCGTTCTTTTGCTCTTTTTCTTTAGGTTTAATAGCTTGGTCCACTCTCCATCTAACCTCTTGGGGACGGAGAATTGGGGATTGGCGTTGGACGAGGTGCCAATCATTTTGGCAAAATCTTCATCTGTAAATCCGAAGGTTTTGATGCTATCCATTTTGGGGATGAGGGGTGCGGAGGGCCTTATTTAATTAGGAATAAAGGATAGGGATCTCAATCACTCCAGTACATTCAAGCCCACTAGTGAACACACAGGGGGGCTGCTTTAGCAGTCAGAGCCCTAGGCCAAGACCCCCAGAGCACAGGGCTGTGAAGAAATTACGAAATAGAAGGGGGTTCCCCGGGTGGGGCTTCAGGATACTGGCAGGAAATGGGGAAAATAACAGCTGAATAGAAAAGGAGGAAACCCTGCCAGGGTCAATTTTAAGGTCCCACTAGGGGATCCTCAAATGAAGGGTGACAGAAATTTACGTATCAGAGCTGACATAGATTTACACAGGATCCATACAATTTTCTTGAAAAAATAAATATATTTTATTTATGATTGAACAAGATAAATTTAGAATATACAAAGTGTCTTAAGAGTTTATAAATCACATACATTTCTTCAAATCCCACTTACTCCCACAGTCATCCAAGGCATATATTCTCACTCATAACCACAAGCAATGCAACATTAACACATTCGTACAAGAACCATTAGAGGGATACATAGCAGTCTGGGGAAAAGATTTTACAATGGCCACTAGGACTGGAACAGTAACATGGGGGCAAGGTACAGTAAATAAGATGGAGAAGCTTGCGCTACATAGGTGCCGTCCATGTGGGTCACGACAACGCGCGTTTCAATGCTACGCCTAATTAGGCTGCACCTTCATCAGGGCGAGGGGGGCCATGGGAGGGGGCAGGACAAGAACAGGTACACTGTGAATGAGAAAGGATTTGATTTAAGGACACAAATTCATATAAATAGATCATATGACATTCTTCAACATGATTATTTTTAAAACATTTCTCATAATTAGTCAAGTTTCTAGATAAACAGTTTATATACAATGAGGATAAAAATTTAAGAAAATTCATTTCTTATATAGGAAAAATAGCTCTGTGTGTATGTCATCACTCTGATAGGTAGGCGTCACTCATTATGTTAAACGGTTCCTCTAGGGGAATGTGTTCACGGGCTCAGTCAAGTATTCAAACAACCATTCAGGCGTACAGGGGCGTCACTCTGTTTAGGTAAGGGGCCCAGGATTTATGGTCCCTCACAGGAAAGGGGGTAGGAGATTTATTGAAAATAGGGCAGGTCTCGGGATTACAGAGGGGGGTACGTTTAATTTCTTAATAATTAGCTAAGGAACTTACCTCTTTTTACACTAGGAAGGACAGATATTTCAGTCAGAGTTCGAAGGCAATCTGATTCTACTTCAGGGGGGTTACAGCACAAGTATATGATAAGTCCTCCGAATGAAGTAAGATCCTAAGTAGGACAAAAAAACGGATACAATTCAGATAAAGTATGGAGGATCGGGATAACTTGTCGGTGAACGCGGGGATCCAGGTAAGGCGATCGCGCGCGCAAAAACATATTTTTACAGCGCGAGCATGAAAAAAAATTCCGGTTCGCTGCGGATTGCGGAAGTTTTGGCATTTTCCCGCTCTCCGTGGAACGCAAAAATGTCAAATGTCAAAATTTCCACAAGCGGAACGGAATTTGACGCCCAGGCCTAAAAATTACCTCAGGTCAGGTCAGCAGAAGTAGCAGAGCCATAGAGATGGTATACAACCCACATGACCACCCAGATAAATAATTATGAGATGCTACAGACTTGAGCTTGGTATACAACATTTAAATAGCGCTCTCAACATGGAAACGTTTTAACCACTATTTAACTCATGTCTGAGTGTCAACGCTAGGCACTGATTTAAAAACTAAGTGGGATTTTCAGAAGTCTTGAATTTCTTAACAGAAATTATTTGAGTCATAGCTCCATGAGGAGCGAGTTTCAGAATTTAGCTCCCTGTCTTATGAGCATGAGTCTAGAGGTGTTCTAAATTCCTGTAACTTGCTTTTACGTAATTGTGTGAAAATCTGCAAAAAATTTTACAAACTTACTTGAATAGCAAAACTGACATTTTGCAAGTGCACGCCTCATCGGATCCCTAAACTCCATACAGATAGCACAGTTCCCATTTAGAACATGAATGAATAGGGCTATCCCATTGTAATCCCATGAATGGTATACTGCTTCTTGTTCCCTCCCTTTGCAGGTTGCTCCCTCCCTTCCTCCAATGAGATGCCAGAATCTTTGGCCTGCAGCAATGAGGTCTTCCTGCTGCTTTAAAGTGCTTGGGAGTGCCGGGTTTTAACAACACCAGATGGCGTAGTTCCCTGTGTATTTTCTGTCCTATCCCGTTTGTCGATATGATGTGGATGGCAGCATGGAGAGGATAAGGCAATTGTCCCCTCCAGACATCGTGACAGCAGTGTTGTGCACAGTTTGTGTGGTGATTCTACTTGGGTATATATAGGGCTGACGAGCTGGTAAGTGTGGATTATGGTTGTGTATATGTATTGGGCAAGTGGCCATGTCAGTAAAAGAATGCATTACTGTTTGCTACCTGTCCACCCACTAGTGGAAAGTTGTCACATACCATGTTCATCCCAGAGGCCTCACTCAGTATCTCCTTAGGAGGTAGGAAAGGTGCTTGGATTTGGGTATAGATGCATGTCTGATCATTCATCATATAAATAATATGCTCACAGTCTGCAATTTTTGCCAGCTCTGTTAGCCATTCGGCACCGTCGCTTCCTCCAATGGTGGAGGATGCATAGTTTGGCAGGCAACAATGCTGTTGCAACCCTTCATTTCTTGTGCTTACTAGAAATTGTGCTCTGAGTATATGGTAGAAATTATGCCGTGTCATATCATGTGTTAAAGCCAGGCATACAGATGGGGTGATCTGAATATCTTGCGCCTCATAAAGAACAGACCAAACTTCCGTCCAGTAGCCCAGTAGTTTAGGGCAGCTCAATAATACATGCAGCATGTCGCAGTCGCCAATCCAGCTTCACAACAGTGAAAGTTTGGCAGGAGGCTAGCTCTCTGTAGTCCAATCGGGGTCCAGTAAATGTTATGGAATATTTTGAAGCACAAGAATTTTAGCTGAACCTCACTGAGACTCGAATCAAGGGAATCTAGTAATGAAGACACGGTCTTTATTTTTATTTTATTTATTTATTTGCAAAGTTTTATATAGCGATGGCTAGACCCGGAGGTATCAGAGCGCTTTCCAATAGGATCAGTGAGTTACAGGTTCCATAATTACATAGACAGGTATAGACATAGGAGAAAAGAACAAAAAACATGAGATTACATAATAATGTGGGATTATTAGCGCATACACACTTCTTCTCTATAGCTGCATATGACAGCTCCACCGGCTATCAGCCAAAGTTGCTGTAGCACCATGGTATTATTTGCAAAGATTTACATAGTGCTGGCTAGACCCGGAGGTATCAGAGCACTTTACATGAGGATCAGAGAGTTACAGGTTCCATAATTACATAGACAAATATAGACATAGGAGAAAAGGAAAAAACGAAAAAAAACATTAGATTACACAATACTGTGAGATTATTAGCACGCATACATGTTTTATGGGGTGTGAAGAGGTAGAGGGGGAATGGTAAATGGGGTTAGGGAATGCAGGTAGGAAAACACAATGGGGAGGTGAGAAAAACAATGTCTGTTGTCCGGCTGGGTAGGTGCTGGCCGAGGGGTGAACCATAGCCAAACTTATCTATAGCTGTACACGACAGCTCCACCGGGCATCAGCCAAAGTTGCTCTTCCACCACGGTAAGTACAGACAGCTTTGGTTACCGCCCATGGGGCATTGTTAAAGTTCCATCTTGAGAGAGTTTGTGTGGCCTACTATCACTTGTCAATACTGTCTTGGTGAGTTGAGTGTGGTTAGGGAGAAAGAAGTATGAATCTGAATATTGTATGTTCTTGTGATCGTCACCCTGACTGTGCTCCATTTGTAAGTACAGATTGGAGAAATAGGAATGGTCAGCGTGCCTCTGCCTAGTTTGTCCCAGTGACAGAGTCAGAGTCGAAGATATGCCCACTGTTGTGCATGTCTGAGGCCATGTTCTGCCATCAGGTTTGTAAAAGATTTGAGGGTGTTCCCTGAGATCATCTAATCTGCCGTGTTTATACCGCAGTCTTTCCATTGAGGCCACTCAATCATCCATTTACGTATTCTTGTACCCACGTTGTTCCATAGGGGGGCCAATTCAGGTAACCAAGGTTCAATTTAAGAAAAATGTGTGCCTTTTTCCATATTTTGAACATGTTGAAATGCACTTATCTAGTCCCACCTTCGATATATGTCTGGATCATACTCTTCTTGGTTTTCCTGTTCATGTGGATTGGATTTGAGGCATTTGTTTCTTGTTGACCAATGGCCACTACCTCTCTGAACACTCTGCTGCATAAACTATTGGGGTAGTAATCGTTCAGGCTTCAGGTTTTGGATTCTGGAAGGCCCCTACACTGACTGCTCAGTGCAAGATATTCTTTTCTGTTTCTTTATAAAAGGATCTTGGATCTCCCGTTACCAGTATATCATTTGCAAGAAGTGGTTAGCTAGATAGTATGATCTCATTTGTGGTAGTCGGAGACCTCTCTCCCCAACTCCATGTGTGTATATAGTTGGACACGCGGTATTGGGGTGTACATGTGTCCCAAACAAAGCCCTTAATTTTGTTGTCTATCGCAACAAAGTCATCAAGAGAATCCCCAATATGTAATAAAAACATGGCGCCGTCACCATCTTCACTACCTGTACATGAACCCACATTGATAGTTGGAGATGTAACCATTTTGTAAAGTAAAAATGTGGTGAAGTAAGTAAGAGTCGCATTCTGTCCTGTACCATGTCCATCAGCCCCCTGTTCAGACATATGCCTAAGTAGTTCATTCCATGAGGAATCCATATCATCTCTACTCTCTGGAAGCACATACTATTTATGACTATGGACAATAGCACCACCTCTCACTTGACCCAGTTCCCCTTGTTGTGTGTTTTTCACATGGCCCATTGTCGTTTTCCCTATGTTAGCTAAATCATGCACTTTGTAGGCCCTTTTGATTTTGCACACATTGCTAAATAATCATGCTTGCCTTTGTGCAACATTGTATTTTCACACGGAACTAGCACATATTTCTGTATTGTGTTCTATTCCTGGGATTTAGTTTGAACAGCCTAGGCAAAGTCAAACAACATTGCCCCTAGTTATTCTCTCTGGTCAGATAGTAACACATAGATATACTAAAGGAATGCAGTTGTTGTTTTTGAATACACATATCTTGTCATATAACTGAGGACAGAGACTCAGGAAAAACACACACAGAGTAAAGGTCCTGAGACGAGGGTGCTGTGTCAGCTGAGATGGAGAACATTCACCTATGTATGCTAAGGTACAGGATCCACCACTAAAACCAGAGATCTATAATATATAACCACTTAGCTTCAGTAGTATGGGGGGGGAGGCAGATCTCTCAGATAACGCGGCAGGGCTTTTTGTGGTATAAGGTCTATTAACCATGCTAATGATATAATTGACATGTATTTGTATTCTAATTGTGGCGCAATTACTGCATCTCAGAGCGCGATAGTTTAAATAAACATTGTAAACTTCCTTCATGTCTCTTTTTTTATCTTATTGTGGACAAGTATGAGTGAGAGGGAGCCAAAGGGCGTGTCCTGTTACAGCAATCCCTGAGAGGGTCGAGTGTGCTGTGTTCTAGGGTACCAAATCAGTTGTCTCTCTGAAATGGTTAGGAGGGCAAGTGAGCCACTATAGCTAGTTAGACTCTGGCTCATAGATACTAAGGTGGTATGGTGACTAAGTCCATAAATACTGATGTTCTGTGATCCCAAGCATAGTTCTGTTCCTGAGCGAAATCCTTGCAACAACCTTGTGGCCAGAGAAGGTAGTAAAAGTTTTCCGTAGATCTATCATCACTGGGATGTATATCCAAAGTTCTGACATGGTCATCAGAATATAATCTGCATAGTGGAAGGACTTGATCGGGCCTGAGGCAGTGAGAATACTCTGAACAAGGTGGTACTTCCTGATGGGAAACTCAGAGGACATCCCTTTCTGATGTCTGTTTTTGAGGAATGTGGCTCCCACATTCAAGTGGGTTTTTCCTTCCCTGCTTTGGACTGGTATTATAGCTTTATTAAAAAGAGGGCCTAGATCGCCACTTATGTCTGCTTCTCAAAATGCTCAGTAGGGTATCTGTGTAATTTCAGTGGGAAATATTTTGTAAAATACCCCCAGAAAGCCATCTTGGGATAATAGGGGGCTTGTTATGACCTTGCTGATTTCCTCAAGATTTATTTCCTCATTAAGGAGGTCTCTCTCCTTGACAGACAGAGATGGTAGGTTGATAGAGGTCTTAAACTGGTCTTCAGTTGGTGTGAGGTCATTACTGGTGAAGTTATAGAACGATTCATATTAAGAGGCAAAAGCTTCTGTGATTACTGTGGGATGGGTAATTAAATGTCCAGACGCCGGCCTTATGCTGGCACTGAAAGCTGTGCCACCCTGTTGCCGTAGTTGGAAGGTGAGAAGATGACCTGCTTTTTCTCCCCTCTCATAATGCCACCATCTGAGTTGTGCTAGTGCTTTCTCTGCGGCTGAGGTGTGCAATTTATTCTATTCTCGTTTTACTGTCTATATGCATTTTCACTTTCTGAGGTGTGGGTGAGGAGTTATAAATTGCTGTATGGGAGCTTATTTAAGTTTCCAAACATTTTCTGTTGCCGTCGCATTTTTTCCTGCCTATTGCACTATCCAGCATTAGAAGGCCTCTCCATGTCACATTTCCCAAGCCCAAACCATCTGGGGTGAAGAAACTGATTGTTCATTTTTTGTTACAATGTGTACATGAGCATACAGGGCCTTCTCCACCTCTGGTAGTTGGTACTTGGATAATGACAGACACCAGTGGCCTAACGGGAGTTGTCTATGACCAAAAACTAAGCTAAGCCATTCTGTTTTATGGTCAGAAAGGCCCCTGGGTAGTATGTCAGTTTGAAAGAAGAAAGATAGCAGAGAGTAATTACAAAGAAAAAAGTTGAGTCTTGTTGCTGTGTCGGGTATGGCCAAGAAATGTGTATTCTTTGTCCATAGGATGGTCGATTCTCCATTCACCTATAAGGACATGATCACTCAACACTTCCATTGAAAGCGCTCAGTCTGTGCTGCTTATGTGGTATGGGTGACCTGTTCTGTTAATGATTGAGTGTGGTGCTAAGGTCCAGTCAGCCCCATGATCAGTTTAATCTTCCCAAATTCAGTCAGAAGCCTTCCTAGTTGGCCAAAAAGCAGTCTTACTTTCTTTTAAGGCTTACGTTGAGTCTATTAGTAAGACCAGCTCGCGAGGTTCACTTTCACAAATACATATCTACTGTCAGGAATGGTCCAGAATTTCAAGAAGTTTGTGGGGAAAAGATTTGTGTATTGAGATGGCAACGCCACATTTCCTGTGGGTAAAGAAGAGATTGGTGACCCGGTAGCTTCAAGGCCAATGGAATTAGTTGGGCTACTACCTATAACCCTCTCAGCCCAATCTTGCTTCAGCTTATAAATTTCAATAGGGTGGTTAGTGCAGTTCTTGGAGGAGTGTCACATCCACCCAGTGATGGTGGAGATGGGTATCATTTTCCATTTGACAAATCTGACTAGGCAATGGGATGGTCCTGGGATGGGGTCTGTGCCATTGACCCGGTTTGGGGATGTCACCTAAGGCCGGAGGAAGGGGGAAGATGATGTTATACCATTAGCAATTATGTATGTAATAGGAAGGATCCTGTAAAGGAACCACTGTTTTTTCATTTGGCTTAGTTGTCATTCCCCCACTGTATGTTATGCTGGGAGGAGTGTGTGAGCCACAGTGAAAGTTCTGGCAATGGGCAGAGAAAAGTGTGACCTCAACTGGTGTGTTTCTACATGGGCTTGCCAACTAACATTAGTTGTGATCAGCGAGCTGTGCAAACACTGGAGTTTAACATTTTTACATTTGCTGGGTGGCAGATCAGGATAAGAGATGTTGGATCTGTTGAGTATAACATGTCGATGATGCAGCCGGGTAGCAGTACAATTATGCAAGACCCCCACTCTCCCTCCATTCCAGCAGCAAACACCAAAGCACAAGTTCATCAATCGATGGGGGTGTTAACCTGATGGCTTAGCAAGGTATACTAGGTTCTTACTCTTTAACAGGAGCAGAAGCAGAAACAGAAAAACACATTGTAAGGATTTGACTGTAATATATGGTATGGCTGCGGGGTCTTACCATGGAATACACTCACAAAAACTGTCTTGGGTCAAGGCAGGCTTGCTTAAACAACCTTAAGTTCAACCCTGAGTAGGTATGGCGTTCAAGCAGCAAGGCTTTTAGCAGTACCACACAACGAATTAAGAAGGCCAAACAATACAAAAGAAACTGGACATCAATTTATTAAAAATGATAATATTTTTTGAAATTTTTAAAGACCTAAGTGACCAAAATCCACTGGTGGTTTTCAGAGAACAGGTTTTTAAAGGTTTTATCACTTTTTAATGTAACTGCAACCAAGCATTGGTCAGCAATAAGTTTGTCATTGTTTCAAACTTTGTGAAAGTTAGTTCAGCTACTCCAACCAGCCTGGGGGACCAAATGTGACAGGATGAAGGTCTCGGGTGACAATGGAGTAAGAAGATAGCTGCCCACCGGAGCGTTTTCCAGTCCAGTTCCAAACTTTAAGGCATGGCTGCCATAAACTTTAATGGAGTGGTCCTGATGCTCATGATACAGGATAAAAAGATGGTCAAAGACGCTCCGGTTGTGGTGCTGTCAACAGGCTTGCCTAAGTGTCGATTCCTCAGTCCACATGTGATAGGGAGTGACTTTGGCCACAGAGGTTGGTGTCTCACAAAATCCACTCGACAGAAAGAGAAGGCCCGCTGTGGCTTGGCTATTGGTTGCCATGCACAGCGGTTGGAGCGAAATCCTTTGTAGGGACTAGTGTCCTGATTGAGCAACCAATCCAGACAGTGACAACACTCCTGGGTCAGGCTGACTCAGACTTTTAGCTATCATTAATTGGTCTCGTGGGGCACCCAACAGCATCTAGCAGCAAATCGTTTCTGTTGGCAAGCAACTTGCCAGTTTGGGCTTCTTTAACTCTTTTGTCCATTGAGATGATTACAGAGGATTGACTGACTGATCTTTGTAGTCAATTCTTTGGTCTGGGGATCAACTTTCCCCAAGCTAGGAGCCACAGACACAGACCAAACTTTAGTAATCCAAACTACAGCAGGTGCAGTCCAGCAGATGGTGCAGCCTCTCTTTGTGCAGTTCCAAGGGCAGCAGGACAGCCCTTCTTCAGCCCTCTTTCCAAATCCAGCATGATCTAAGAGTCTAGTGTGCCAGGGGTGCCCTATTTATCCTGTTAAAGTGCCTGAGGGGACCATGCAGTTCCAAGCAAATGGGATACTAGGTCCCCTCCATCTTGGTTACAACTTTTTGGCAGTGTGTAGCATCCAGCAATTCCAAAGTGCACCATTCTGGTCACCCTCAAGATGGCGAACCCTTCCTTGGATGTTAGGAGCTCAGTAGCCCATCCTAGAGATGTGGCTACATGGGAGCTACACACCCACTGGAAAACTGGTTTCAGGATGGGTTCTCCCTCTCTGGGCCTTTCTCCAGCTAGTCTACAGGAACAAAGGGCAGCCCCTCTGGAGCGTTATCAGTGTTTGCCTTTTGAATGCTGTGTTCTGGTTGAGTTTGCAGAGTTTTTCCCACTCGCGCTCCACCTGGACACGGAGTTTCAGAAAAACGACACCAACTGCCGCATGTTGGAGGTTTCTTTTGCAGATGTGAGAAAATTGAGTGCTAGACCACCTCCCGGCAAGATTTCTCAGTGCGGGCGGTTGTGGCTGGTTGTTACTCCTCACGTTGAAAAAGCTGCAGCTCAAATTAAGAAAGCTACCGCTCGAGTAGAGGCCCCGTCACATTCTCAATCCAGAGGTCATATCTTGGTTGTGGCGGCAGCGGGGAATCGGGTGCCTCCGCTTGATGATATCACCCTGGGCAGGGGGGTCACCCGGGAACTCTTGGGTATCCTCGGTCCAGAATGTGCGGGATGAAACAGAATACTTTGCGAACCCAGATCGGAGCTCCTTAGAAAACATCAGATGCATTCACTATCTTGGACACGCCTGCCACTCTTCCTTTCCCACAAGTAATTTTCATGAAATTTCATGAGAAAAAATGGTCTGTTTTGTAAATTGATAAATTCTAATTCCCAGCTTATTAACTCGGAATCAGGCACAAAAGCTGTGTGGTGTGAAACACCAATCATGCAGTACTTCCTCCATGCAAATTTCGTACCCGCAAAAAACACTGGACTCGGAATGAAAGGACCTCTGTGGTAACAGGCAGATAGATTCTTGTATATAATGTCAATAATGCAGTAAATAGACATACCATTAGAAACAATTTCGAATCGGCTAATAATAATGCAATGATAGATTTAAAAAAAGGACAGAAAATATTTATTAAAGCCACTTTTATAATTCTGCTCAGTGACCTGCCTTTCACGTTTTCTGCTGCATCTGGAATGAAGTGTTAATTGTGTGCCATATCAGCTAAATTGAAAATTTAGTGATGTGATTTTCTTATTATGGCTGAATAATAATGCCACATAAAAATACAAGTGAACTAACGAAATTAGATACAACCCTTTACGACTGTTACTGCATGCTTCTGTCTACAGTGTCTTATGTCCTACATATATGCACGCACTTTCGAATAGATGCATATGTATTGCTAAGGATACTGCAACATGTAATATAAAATCCTACACATAATTTCTCATCACGGTTTAGTTTTCACATAATTTCTCAGTTTTTGGGAAAATGGTTTCACCACTAATAAGGGCACACACCTCTACAGTTACAAGCTTGCGTTAATTCGATGGTGAGCGTTGTTTGAAAAACAAGCTATCCCCATTAATGGAAATAGGAAGACTTAAAGCAAGTGGCAATTAAAGGGTGAGGGAAATAGAAATTTCTCATGCAACTTTCCTAATCAATAATTCAAACTGTCTAATGACTTGTCAGTTATGGAGAAAATGCAATTAAAATATGAGCCCTGTGGTGATGGATTCCTGTAGTTTCCCCACGGTTCCCCAACGCTGACATACTTTAAGTCTTGGTATGATTGATTTGAACCCCACGGTGGAGGCCGCGCGCTCAGGATTCTGGGACAGATCTGCTGACCGCAAATGGACTAGCTGGTTCAACACACCTCTCTGTGTTGAAGCGTGAGGGTATATGAGTTAAGGAAGACGCGTTTATTCTTTGGACATCTACACACACCAGCCATGTCCCCGCACTAGATTCTTCATGCATTATATTAGACCACTAGTGGATAAGGGCACCTTGTACCTGTGCTACTGTGTGAATAGTTCACCTTGTTTCCACTCTAGGCCACTGTTAACATGTTGTGCTTCTGTAGTGAGGTTGTTTCTTGAATCGTGTGCTGCGTTCCTTTCAATGGTTCGGTGTGTGCTTCCAAGCTGTACCTGGCTGTGCTGATTATTAGGTTTTGCCCTCACGTCATTGTGTCCCGTTCCTTCCCTCTGGTGCCTGTGTTCTCCTGCTCCAATGAGTGTCTGTTATCCCAGGGGACTTTACCTGTTCAGGCAGCCCCGTGTTCTTGGCTACAGCGTTTGCTATTTATTCTGGCTCCTGTGTACATTTTGTGTCAAATGGACTGTCAGAAGTTACTGCCGGGCCTTGGTCAAGTTGCTTCTAGGTATACAAAAGCCTCCCGTAAAAAAAATAAAAAAACATGGCAGCCCTAACATCTGGCGTCATCTAATGATATAACTTTGTTTATTTGCCTCTTCATTAATAAACAGGTAGGCTTGTTTTAAAGTCAATAAATAAATATAAGGGGGAGGGGGGTCGTGTGCAGCATCATGGCTGGCTAGGACACATCTTCACGGAGCTCCAGCCGATGTCCCACAATCTGTGCATAAATCCGGGGGTTCAACGGCCCAGACGCCTGATTTATACCCCAGTGTTCCCGGCCCCTGATGCTACGCCGCGAGGGGTGAAAAGTATCCTGGAGCGGCAGCTCTGGAACGGCCCAGCTTTGTGGAGCACTACTCAAGATGGCGTTGATTGGAGGGGCGGCAGCTCCATTTCGACCCTGAGGCAGCGCCTTTCCTCTGGCGGTCCCACACAGCAGGGCTGAGGAGATGGAGAACATGAAGGCCGCGACCCTCCACCCCCAATCTGGGACCCATGAATGAACTGCTGGCTGGTCCCTCTGAGCGGGGAGAAGTGAGGCGTGGTCCTGGAGGCCACGGCCGTCGATGTCCGCTGGTGCCCCTGGCTCCTGGGGAGAGGTGCGGCTGCAAGGGCCACCTGCTGAAGGTGGTGGCGGCTGTGGATGCCATATGTCTGGAGACCTGTGCATTGCGGTGAACATTCCTGCACAATAGGGGGTGAGAAGAGCGGACCGGGGCCCGGGACTGCCGCGGGCGACTGACGCCCTGAAAGGTGACATGCAGACTGTACATATGGGGCCAGGATCCTAGGGGTCTGGGATCTGGACCCTTTCTCCTGCTTGTCCCCGATTCTGTTGCAGGTTTTCCTCCTGCTTGTCCCTGATTCTGTTGCCAGGCGATCACTGCGGCAACTGTTCTCGATGCCTGCCCCACGCACCTGGAGATAGTTCCTCTGTGAGCCCCCCACTTGAGCGGAATGACGGCCCCATCACTGAGCCACGGATGACACGACATACCCAACGCAATGGTAAGGTGACCAGCAGGGGTTTTACTGACCCCTTGGGGCCTCCCACAAGTGGCACTGATGAGCCTCCACTTGGCCTAGAAAGAGAGCATAACCCTGGACTGGGCTGTGGGCCCTATGTGATTGGAGGGAGATTGTCCACCGAGACCTACACCGCGCGTCAGGGACCCGTGGCCCGCCCCCCCAGGAGGGGGACTCCTGAACGTGGCTGTTCCGAAAACTACATCGCCTAGAGCGCTCCAGAGGTAAAAGGGGACCCATTGGGGGGCACCTTCCTGGTACTGGGGGAAGCGCCACTCTCGAACTGCCCACCCCCTCACGCAGCGGGATAACCACAGGCATCCGTCTTTTCCTTCCGTGGTGCCAAGGCAAAGATCCCAAATCCTCCAAACAGGGGAAGATGGACCGTTACAACAGGGTGGTCACTCCGCCCCAGGACGAGCGACCATTGTACAGCACAAATATGGGCACTCTACTGCAGGCCATCCAGGCTTCCAGGTCGGCGCTGCAGGAGAAGATAGAAGGGGTTGGCTCAGAAGTCACGCTATTGCGCCAAGATCTCTCCAATTTGTCCGCTAAAGTCACAGAGTCGGAGACAAGAATAGGGGAATCAGAGGACATGATTCAAAATCTCTGTAAGGGACTGGCGGACCTGCAGGCCTTAAAGAAAGATCTTCAATAGTGCCTTGATGATGCAGAAAACCGTGTGGGAAGCAATAACCTCCGCATTGAGGGTTTTAGAGAGGGGGTTGAAGGAGGAAACACGGCGGACTTTCTCTATACCTGGCTAAAACAGACCTTCCCGGCTGCCGAATTCTCAATGTGCTTTATCATCCAGTGGGCACATAGAGCCCTATCTGCGAAACCTCCACCCAGAGCACCATCTAGACCCATTGTAGCACAATTCCTGAACTTTTTAGATAGAGACTTAATCCTTAGAGAAGCCAGGAAATTGGGAGACATCCACCAAAAAAATGCGCGCATAATGATCTTCCCAGACTACAGCAGGGAAGTCCAAAAACAGTGACGCACCTTTGACTTCGTAAAGGCCAAATAGAACTGTTAAGCTACCATATAAGCTGCAGTTCCCAGCGATGCTGAAGATC
Source organism: Lissotriton helveticus (assembly GCF_964261635.1). Lineage (NCBI taxonomy): Eukaryota > Metazoa > Chordata > Amphibia > Caudata > Salamandridae > Lissotriton > Lissotriton helveticus. The sequence goes on from NC_136068.1 coordinate 1,108,742,316, forward strand.
ATCATGGGGAAAACTCACTTCTTTCAGATGCCAGAGGAGGCCTGGCAGTGGCTAGAATACCGCCCCAGCACGAAACAACTAAAAGACACACAGCGAACGACCCAGCATCAACATGAACCAATCAGGAGATCACCCGGGCCCCGGAAAACTGTCCAGACCCAGAGTCGCCAGAGGAGCCGGATGCAGGGAGTGACGCCCTATGCGCCGAAGGGCACTAGGCGCCTGCGAAGACGAATCCCGCGGTCACAGGACTTCCAGAGAATGGCAGGCACATGCACGTCCCGCCTTATTGGACAGACTGACCCTGGAACTGGAACTGACACCAGAGAAAGCAACGCTGGCGAAGACGACGCTGATAAGACACAACACCACTTGCTGGCCGAGATAGTAGATATGGAAAAAGACTGAGATAAAAAAAAAACATTACACAAGAAGAGTTGCCCGATTCCAACTCATGAACAAGAAACTCAAAGGCCTACCGCAAATTCCAGAATAGGGATCCAACCATGGAAGCTCTCACGCCCCAAGGTTAGCACTCTTGAGGCTCTGCATAGAGACAGACACTTTGCATCCAAGAGCAAGAGATAGGCCATTCCAGGCCTGTGACTTTGATTGCATTTTTATTGTTTTCTTTCCCTTCATGGTTTTTTCCCCTTCTTTTTTTTCTTGACCCCCCCGATACTTCCCTATCCTCCCCTTTCCCTGTTATTTTGTTCATTTGCTGTTTTTGTTAAGGTCCTTGTCGTGTTTTAGATATAAGGGCCTAGTTAGGATTTTTGGGCAGGGTGGGCGACAGACCTTTCCCACCCCTGTCCACAACACCGAGAGAGAGACTCTGCAGGAGCGTGTGATGGGGGGAGAGAGGAGGTGGGGTGGGAGGGTGTATGGGACGGGTTTCAATTGGTTGCACAGTTGTTGTTTTTCAGGTATCAGTCCCGGCCTAAACCAACGGGTTTATATGCAAGCATGTCCAAACACAGTTATCTAGTAAGGCTGCGACACCCTGCGGTGATAGACTAGCACCGTTCCTTAGTACTAAACACCAATGTTAGATTCTGAACCTCCCTTTACTGTACTAACCTGGAATGTGAATGGCCTTAGGGACAAAATCAAAAGAGGGCTAGTGACATCCTTCATTAAGCGCAGGCCCCCTGATGTGGTGAAGCTGCAGGAAACTCACCTTAGGGGTATCAAATGTGGGTTCCTAGCACGGGGGGCCTATACAGTATGGGCATACACGGGCTACACCTCTGGTTCCAGGGGAGTAACGATTCTCATTAAAAAATCTCCCCCTTTTCATATACATCGCACATGGTTGGACTCCCAGGTAACATATGCTGGAGTGACAGGGAGATGGGGCAGATGGACGGTAACGTTTGTCTCAATCTACGCACAGCTCAAACTTCAAGTTCGCACACCAGACAAGCTAACAGAGATCTTGATAGAGACACCAGACTCCCTACACGTCATAGGAGGGAACTTCAACAAGGTTATGTATGCAGTCACAGACCGGATGGAAGAGCACGCTCAAGCACCTCACATCTCATTGATCAGGCATCTCACTGAGATCCTAGGATTGATAGACGTTTGGAGGCATTTGCATCCAGAAGAGAGACAATACTCCTATTATTCTGGAGCACACTAAGTTTACTCCAGACTTGAATATGTGTTCCTACCGAAAGGAGAAGTACAAGACATATACAACTCTCAATACCTAGCGAGGGGCCTATCAGACCACTCGTCACTGTACGTGTAAATAGGAGTCAGACAGCGTGACCGGAGCACAGGTTGGTGCTTAAATGTGTGGGACCTCCAAAATGGCTCTCTACTGAAAGGCACTAGAGTGGGCACTGTGGTCTTCTTGGCCGAAAAAGTGGGGACCGTCCAATCTGGGGTGGTCCTATGGGTGGCCTACAAGACTGTAATGCGAGATAGAGCCCAGAACCGCGTGACATGGGACAGGAGAAAGGCTAGAGAGGAATTGACTTGCCTAGAAGCCCTGATCCTAACCCTGGAAGACCGCAATGTGGCGTATCCCGACCCATAGCTCTCGAGACTACTTAGTGACACTCAGCGTCAATATAAAGACCTAGCAACTCAAGCGGCTAAAGCTCAGGCCCAGGCGACCCTGCATAAACTTTATGATGTGGGTGACAAATCCAGAAAGCTCATGGCCTGGCTTGGCCACAAGGCAATGGAGGCCTGGTGGGTAGACTGTCTAGTAGACCCACGGGGAGTGCTGCAGGATAGGGATGAGCAGATTTTACGAAGTTTTGCGTCTTATTATGCAGACTTCTATGAGGCCCACCACTTACAGGCTCACCAAGACATAACTGCCTACTTACAAACCGTAGATACCCCGGTACTGGACGATGTGGCCAGAACGGAACTAGATATGGAAATCACAATGGAAGAAATCAAGACAGCCATAGCCCAGTTGGGTCCTAAAAAGACACCAGATCCCAACGGTATACCGGAAGAACTCTATAAAAATGTGCGGACCTGTTCGGTCCACGCCTTCTAACCCTTTTTAAAGACGCAACTGCAGATGGGGTTCTCCCACTGGACTGCAATTATACCTATCCATAAGGAAGGGAAACCTAAGGATAAATGCGATTCCTATTGCCCGATATCCTTGCTTCACACGGAGGTGAAGATTCTATAAACTATCTTGGCTACCAGATTGCTCCAAGTGATCACGACTCTGGTACACAGGGATCAGTCAGGGTTCTTGCCAGGCCAGGCGACTAGACTGAACCTACGGAGGACACATAACTGGATGATAGAGGTCAAGGGGCGGGACACTCCACACTTGATGCTATCCGTGGACTCAGAGAAAGCGGTTGATGTAGTTCAATGGCCCTTTCTAGAAGCCTCCCTGATTAAATTTGGACTAGGTCCTAATTTCAGGAAGTGGGTGGGACTTATATATATCATTCCCAGGGCCAGAGTCCAGGGAAACAGCAGAACATCAGAATATTTCCCCATTCGGAGGGACACGAGGCAGGGCTTTCAATCACCCCAGAGGACGACATGGCTATAAAGATTTCCTTGTATGCCGATGACATACTCCTATACATTACTCACCCAGACACAACTATACCCAACATGTTTAGCACTATAGATCACTATGGTCAACATTTGGGATACACCATCAATTGCCATAAATCTGTAATCTACAATCCGGACACCTTGCATACATGGCCTGCCCTCCCGGGAGATATACAGATTGCGGACACAGGGTTTACTTATTTAGGGATTTATCTTACAACAGACAAAATCCTCTGCTATAGGAGAAACATTCAACACATACTTACGAATGTTAAGGAAAATGCACCCCGTTGGAAAGTTCTACCCCTTACAACCTCAGGCAGAGCATCCATGTTCAAAATGATTACGTTACCCCAAATTTTATATGCCCTACAAAACACATATTTGCCCCTACCAGTCACTTTTCCAGGAAGCAGAGGAAGAACTACGCTCTTTTCTTTGGTTGGGGAAACAGCTCAGGATTGCGCTCCATACCCTACAGCGCAATCAGTACAATGGGGGAATCTGCCTGCCGGATATAGAAGCCTACTACTGGGCGGAGCACCTAACCCCTATTAATGAATGGATCCAAACACCAGGGACACACCCTACATATAGGCTAGAAAGGGCAACCATGAGCAGTTGCACGTTTCTCCATTATCTATATGGTGGTAGAGGTGTGGGAAAGCTTCTCCCGCCCACTCAGGTCACAGTTGAAACCTGGGTGAGGGCCACGTAACCCATTGGATGGGGCAATAAACCAACCAAAGAGAAACCCTTGTGGCAATGCACCTGGCTGAAGGAACTACATAAATTGAAGGGATTTGGAGGTTGGGATGATATCGGTATTTCCAAATTAGGGGATATCCTTTTCAAGGGAATGCTGAAAAGTTTTGATGTGCTTAAGTCTATTCACTATACCCATCCCAATTCCTGAAGTACGTGCAGCTTAGGCACTTCTGGTTGGCTGAGGAAATAGACAACTCACAGTTACCAGACTACGCACCTCTAGAGGGGAGACTGCTCCAAGAATGCTCATAACTAAATCTGTATCGCTAACGTATAAAACCCTGAATCATAACACTCCAGATAGACTGGGAAAATTGAGGTCAACCTGAAGAGTAACCTAGGTGTGCATGAAAATATAGACTGGGAAGCTGCTTTGATGTTCCCCAGGGAGGTGGTGATCAAATCCAGACTGCGCCTCATACAGTACAAAATAGTGCATGGAATATACTTCGATAGAGTCTGACTACACAGGATGGGGCGAGCAGAGGATCCCAGATGTCGGAGGTGTGGGTATAGCAAAGGCGACTTCTATCATACCATCTGGTACTGAGGACAGATACAAGTCTACTGGGAAAAGATAACGAGGGAATTAGGCAAAATATTGAACACTACGATACCCATAGACCCCAAACTTATAATGATGGGTATTTTCTACGATGTGGATTTAGCAGACCCCAGTTCATTTTCCTGGCACTAGCACTGGTAGTAGCCAAAAGAGAGGTGTCAAGGAAGTGGGGTGCTGCAGACATGCCACAGCGGTGAGAATGGAAGGGGGATGGATATGTATATGGCCACTGAAAGAGTAATCTAAAAAGCAAGGGGTTGCCCCAGGAAATTTCGAAAGGTGTGGGGCAATTGGAGACGATAATATGGTTTCGATCTACAAGGGGATGTTACCCACTGGATCCTCCTGGGCAAGCCCACCCAGACACTTCACCAGCTCACTAAACCCTTGAGGCCTAGGGGAGGAATGGTTCCAAGGCGTTGTTTTCCATCAATGACTGTCTTGTACGTATGCTGCAGGAGGAGATGTAACGCAGACAAAAACCTACTGTATTGTATGATGATTAATTGCACTAAAGGCTGGACGACTGTAACCAATGTTTCTTATGTTTTGTTTGTTTTAGAAAATAACAATAACAAATATTTAATTAAAAAAATTATATATTAATGTAGCAGGAATGCGGGCCTTAATAAAGTATAGGCCCGGAGCATTATCACCCCAATGGCCGCCCCTTTCCCTTGAAATGGCCTGGTGTCAATAATTCTTACATTTGGAGGTGTTTATATACTGTTGTACAGTCTAAAGGGCAGATGGTTTGCTGTCGAAAAGTTAGAAAACAGTCCTACGTAAAGAGAGGTGGAAGGTTTTTATTTTTAAAATGTAAATGCCATGGCTGCGAGTTGTATAATTGGAAGGTTAGTAGGGGGTTTAGCATCCACCTATGCGAGGTGTGTTGCAGATAATATTCACCCAGTGTGTTGGTGTATGGGTAAACGTTTGTGCATTTGTGATGGAGAGCGTTCTGCTTTTCTGATAAATAATTTCTGAAAGACTAGATTGTATATGATACCAGGAGGATTAAGTATTACAATATTGCTGTTGAGTGTTTTGCTTTTATTGCATTGGAGTGAAGAGTGGGCATAATGTATTTTGAAAAAAAGGGTAAGATGTAATATTGACTGTTGTGTGGTGATTGGTTTGATTCTGTAGCAGTGAGGAGAGAGATGCAGCGGGGAGAGGGTAGTTGTAGTTGTTGGGGCAGTTTAAGAGATGACTGCTGGGATACAGATACAGGAGATAGGCTAAGAAGATAGAGTGAGAGGTATAGTAGAGAAAATGTTGGAAGTGAATGAGAAATTATGTTTTAATTTTGGGAGGCATGTTTAGTTATGAGCTGCAGATATTATGATGTTTGAATGTATGGGATGGACGATGTTATTATCGTAAAATCTAAGGTGTGTGTGGGGGAGGCAGTTCTAGATTGAAGTCTTTCAGTGGGAGGCGGAGATTAGTGTGCAGTGCCGGAAAAGAGAGGGAAGGAGGATGGGGAGTGAGATGGTGGAAAAATAAAGATGAGTGAGAGTAAGAGGAGATAGGGATAGGGATAAACGAGTGTGCGTTGCACAGTTGGGATGTATAGTTAGGTGGAAAGAAGCTGACATTTTTGAGGGAGGGTAGGATATGAAAGGGCAGGAATCTGTAAAGTACCAAGGTTGCTACTCGCCCTGGAGCACCATTAGTAGTAATGGGTAGCCCTGTGTCCATTAGAACCTTGTTATTAGTAATACAATCTACAGTTTGTTGTGCTGGATAAAAGCAATGTCTTAGCATTCAGTAGTAAATAAGATGTGGGAAAACAAGCAAAGAATTATTTGCAGATATATAGTCTAACATATCACTTGTTTAGACGTGCAATGAAACACACCAAAGGAAACTGTTTCTTAGTAAATGTCATTTTTACTTTTTTAGTATATGGCTGACTCATATAAAACTAAAATTAACAAATGACGTATGTAGAGTGACTTTTGTGAGTCAAGTGAAATAGTGTGGCAAGGTGATGTTATGAGTGAAATATACAATAACACACATATATACAACAAATGAGTCAATGATGGCCTGTCCTTTCACAATTTAATACATGTTTCCACAACAATCCCAAAAGAGATTCTTATTTCGGCCTTGGGGTGTGGAAACTGATGGACATGAGCTTCAAAAAGCTAAAGCAAGCAAGAAACAATGGGTAGCTGTAAAGTGAACCTTTAAGACCATTGAGCTCAGTGCCACTGCACCTGCTGCACTATCGATAGCTACACCTCAGGCTTAGATAGAGGAAAAGAGGGAATGAGAGGATATAGGGTGATAGATAAGATGGTGGTGAGGGAGTGGGCAAGGGGAGAGAAAAGATGATTACTGAGAGCTTGTGTTTTACAGTGTTGGGAGGCATGACTGGTTGTGGGTTCCAAGTGGTACGCTGTCAGCATATGAGGGATGAGAAGTGTGATCATGCAAGTCAGACTTGGCCCTTTTTACAGGGTCATCCCTGAACTTTTTGCCTTTCTCCTGGTATTTTTCTGACCTGATGTTGGGGGTTTTAGGACTTTGGGCACTATATCACTGCTGTTCAGTGTTAAAGTACAGATGCTCTCTATGGTAAACGTGGTAAGATTGCTCTACACCTGTTGAGCATATTTAATTTACATATCAGTCCCCTGTAAAGTGGTATCTCATATACCTGGGCCAGTAAATTAAATGCTACTGGTGAGCTTGCAGCGCTGCTTGGGCCACCCACCAAAGTAGCCTTTCAAACCTTTCTCATGCCTCTGGCACTGCAGGGCTTGCCTGTGCAGTTTACTGCCACTATCACATGGCACATAAAGTGGTTGCCATGTCTGTGACTCCCCATATCAGTCAACCCTAAGGTAGGCCCTAACTAGCCCTATGTGCAATGTGCACTGTAGGTAAAAGGTAGAAAATGTGCCTTAACTGTGTGGCATGTCCTGGTAGTGACAAACAGGCATTTTGGTTTCTTACTACTGTGAGGATGCCCTCTCATAGGAATGCATTGTGGATTCCCTGATATGTGTTTCAGTGGTAATTGCTGGCATGAGAGGAGTAGTGTGATTAATTTTGGTAGGTTTGGAATAGTGGCGATAAATGCTGCGTAACTGTGTTCGAAGATTTATTATCACTATTTTAGAAAGGCAATTTTTAGAAGTGGGCATTTCTGTGTGCTATGTGTCTTTGTGCCTGTCTGTTATGTATTGCATGTCTGGCTCTGGATGACAGGGGCTGGGTAGGTGCAGTTGCTCCAGAGTGGCTGGGTGAGTCAGTGCTTGGATGAATAGGCCGATCTGCATTTGGAGTAATAGGAGAATTAGCACCTGGACCTGAATAGGACTGTGCCTACATCACACAATGCTGGCTCCACCCCCTGTGGCGTATCTGGGGCCAGAGCCTACACTAACAATGAGGGTTGTTGTGCACCTGAAATGAGAGGTGTAAGTGCCCCCCAGATCTGGTTTGGATCGGGCACAGAGCCCTGTGCCAGGGGAGGAAAACAAAGACACTTGTAGTATAAATGTTGGGGCTGTGACCCCATGTTTTTGGTACCTGCTTGGAGCTGTGAAGTGGGGACTGCTGGGTACCAAGAGGAACTGCCACAATGGACTTCCCTCCTGCTGGAGGGCCCTGTGAGCTGGCCTGCCTGGGCTCAGCTCTGCCCTGTGCGAGTGCGTGGTGAGCACTCTTTTAACCTGCTGCCCAAAGAGTGGGATGATCTAGAGAGGAGTACTTTGTGCCCTGCAGCGTGGGCAGCTCCAACCCCTCCTATATGATCTGAGCCTCAGGTGAGGGCTCACACTGCCCCGGAGCGTGAGGAGTACCTTTGCCACGGTTGTGCTCCCTCAATGCTGCGCCACACATCAAAAGCGTGTGATCGGTGCTTTTGTAAAATTTCCTTTCTCGAGCCTGAGAAGGGGGCTCCAACTTTGCTAGTGAACGAGTGAGCAATGTGGCCAGAAAGGAAGTCAGGCAGCGTTTAGGCAGGGCCCGCGAGCAAGACACAGAGACAGCCCGGAAGCCAGGTGCCTGGTTGTAGGCGGGCCCTGGCAGTGAGAAGAAGCTGAGCCTTGTGAGCTCACATGTGCTGTGGGCCGTCAGAGTGCGGCAGCGTGAGGAGAAAATAGCTGGAAGAAAGATTACGGCCCATCGCGGTCCCGCCCTCCTGGAGTGAGGCGTGGGTCGAGAAGAAGAGGCTTCGGGGGTCGTCTGTGGCAAGAACCAAGGTGAGACGGCCCTGGTACGCCACAGCCTTAACAGGAGTGGAGGGCCCGAGAGGCAACCCCAGGTGTCTGGCCCTTTCTTTTTAGAGCTCGGAGGGGGGGTTGAGGAGGCAGGGACGGTGTTACTCACTCCCAGGCTCCCTTCCACGTAACTCCAAGTTGGCGATCGGTGCCCAGACCGGAGGAGGACCCAGCGAGGGAGGTTAGCAAAGAGCCTCCCGGGCCCCGTGAAACCGTCCCCGAGTAGAGGAGAGGCCCCCGTGAGTGGGGCCTGTGAGGCACACTGTGTGTGCCTAACTGTTGTCACAGCTGCGCCGCCGGATTACGGCCAGCTGCCATGTCAGGGCATTTTTCCAAGGAGAAGGAAAGGGTGAGTTGCACCCTCGTCCCCCATTTTGTGTTACGGGCCTGTAGGGGCATTGTTCTTGCTGCAACTGATGCCAGAGGGTCAGTGGAAGCCTCATGAAGGGACACAAAGTGGGTAGAGCCCTCACTGCGGGGCACACAGGGGGACACCCAGGGGGCCCCCCAAGGACAAGGCCGGGCGACCTAATGTTCGCCTCTATGTTTGGGTAGGTGTAAGGCCCTTAGGTGATGTGTGAACCTTAGCAGTGATTACTGTGCCCTATTGATGAGGTATAGGCCTAAGTTGGGCCTCATGTGATTCTTATGCTTTGCGCAATATGCTGCCTTAAGTAAAGTTGTGAGGTTCACGCCTAGTAAGGGATCCTGATGGGTGTACTGAAAGTGGTTACTGTGGTGCCCTGTTGCTGATACTTTTGCCTAGTATGTTTTGCATAATAAAGTGCTAAGTGTACCTTTATCAGTAGTTAATGGTTGCCTTCACTAACGGTGACATATGATAGTTCTGCCAGTGGCTTGATTGGCCCTGTAATGTATATAATCCCTGTAAAGTCATACTAAGTGACAGAGGTCACAGTGTATATATGTGAATATGTTCTAATGTGTTTTGTGAGTAATACGAAGGCTATTTTTGATACAACCTTGTGTGGAGTTTCTTTTGTGGTGTGCCTAGTGTGTCACTGCTGTGTGAGTGTTTTGTGCAAATGCTTTACACATTGCCTCTGGGATAAGCCTGACTGCTCTGCCAAGCTACCAAGGGGGTAAGCAGGGGTTATCTTCAGCATGTAACTCCCTTGCCCTGACTAGAATGGTGGTTTTTACTTGGCTTAGGCACATGCCCTAGCCAACCAGAAATCCCATTTCTAACATACGAGATGCTAGTTCTAGGTTGGAGTCAGTGAGTGAGAGGATGAGGGCACATAAACAGAAGTAGAGAGGGCAGGAAGGTAATGAGAATGTTAGGATGGATGAAAGTGAAGGAAGATTGGCATACCTAGGCGTGCATTATAGTGTTTGGCTGCAGGACTTACTGCGGGTTGTGGATGGGCAGTGTGATTATGAGCGTCAAAATTGTTTTTTTTCCTGATTAGTGCACTGTAGTCACGCAGACTGATGTGTCTGGGTATGTCATGTTAACTTGAGATAATTTATAATGTAGGTGTGCATGATAGGGAGGATTGCGGTGTACGAGGTTACATTATGTTTGTGGCATGTGTTTTATGTTGAGATGTAGCACTGAGGAGGCTGATACATTGTTTTTTTTTATTAACATTTTATTGAGTTTTCCATCAAGTTACACAACACCATGTTCATTGAAATGCATTACATAGGAGATCATCCATCAGTTCAACTGTGCACTTATCATTACATATTAGTTATATAACCTTGTCTCTCAAATTCGTAGTCTAAGCATGTGGTACCCTTGGTAATCACCAGTTCGAGTCTCGAAGGGTTGGAGGTCAAAGATGCAGTTCATGTCAATTTACATTTCCCCACTCATGCTTCCCCGCAATCAATACAATAAATGGCCATAACGTAATGTCATTTCCCTTCCCTCAAAAATCATAATTATGATGTCTCAACAGTCTCTAATGAGCCCTCCCTCTATGGACTTGCTTCACAGTCAGACAGGTCCCGTGGTGGTTCACATAAGCGTCTTCGGTACTCGTTCCATTTCCCCCAAATCTTAGACCATTTTTTGGGGCATCCTCTATGTACATATACAGCCTTTTCTGCCACCATCGCTGTGTCCATATCGTTCCCCCATTGTGTAAGTGATGGCAATACTCCGGATCCCCATTTCATAGCAATGTTCCTCTTTGCAATAGCTAGACCCAACGTCGCCCAAGTCTGCATACCTCGATCCATGTCAGTGGGGGACCAAATATTTAATAGGCAACATCTAGGTTCTCTCTGCAGGACCACCTCCGATGCTTCGGAGATTTCAGATAGTACGTGGTCCCAGTAGTGCTGCACCCTTGGACAGTCCCATATGATGTGATAGAACGTACCTGGGAGGCCACATCCCCGTAGGCAATTAGGGTCTGGGATACGGCCCAATTTGTGCAGGAGCGTGCGGGAGTAGTATATTCTGTGTAATATTTTCAACTGCACTAGTTTGAGCCGTGATGGTATGGTTGCCTCTCTTGCCGATGCTAGTGCATGTAACCAGTCTTCGTCCTCAATATCTCCTAATTCTACCTCCCACCTGCTACGGAGAACCACCGTGGGATCCGGGAGATTGTTGATTAATTTTCGGTATGTGAGGGAGATCGCTTTCTTGTCTAACCAGTCCGTAAGTAGTCTGTCCTCTAGTGGGGAGGATTCTGCAAGTGTAGCGCCTGTCGGAATGGCACTTTGCAAAGCGTGTTTGATTTGTGCATATCTAAACCGTTCAGAATCCGCCATCCCGTATTGTTCTTTAAGGGTGGGGAACGTGACCATTGCCCCCCTCTTCCATAGGTCACCTATCTTAGAGATGCCAATGAGGTCCCATTGCCTAAATCCTTTGGTATTTGCCAGAGTGCCCAGACGACGTGTGTCCCATAGTGGTGTGGCCAATGTGAGTACCCCCTCCCATCCCAGGGTCTTCTGTGCTGCGTGCCAGATCCGAACCGTATGAGCAGTGGGGCCAGATAATTTGTGGCGCCTTTTGGTGTTATAAAGTGCCTTCATCAGCTGGTCTGTGGGCAGGACAGTTCTGTCGAGGCGGAAGGCTGGGTCCTGTTGTGGGGCATGGATCCATTGATTCACTACCATCAGCTGTGACGCCCAGTAATATAATTTTATACAGGGCAGGGCGCTACCCCCATCATACCAGGAGCGGCACAGTTTGGATTGTGCTATGCGGGCCGGTTTTCCATCCCAAAGTAGGGCGGAGATTTCTGAGTCTATAGATTTAAAATATGTGAGAGGGACCGGAAAGGGCGTATTTTGCAACACATATAAAAACCTCGGGAGTGCTAGCATCTTAAATAGTGCGGCCCTCCCCAGCAGCGTTAGTGGTAAGGAGCGCCAGTGGGTGACATCGGATTTCAGCCTCTGTAGAGGCTTAACCGGGTTTTCTTCCACAAAGGTTGTTTCCTGAGGTGTAACATATATTCCCAGGTATTTGATACCTCTAGTGACCGTTTGCAGTGCGCAACCTGGGGGTAGTAAGGGCGGCCGACCTAGGAGAACATATAGTAGTGATTTTGCCCAATTAATGGCATATCCTGACACTCCTCCGTAGTTTTTGAGTATGTCCATCAGAGCTGCCAGTGAGGTTGTAGGGGACATTAAGTAGATTAATACGTCATCCGCATAAAGAGAGATGCGGTCTTCCCATCCCGCCCCCCAAGTTATCCCCCGGATTAGAGGGGAAAGGCGGACTTTTACCGCTAGGGGTTCTAATATTAGGGCAGATAAGAGCGGGGAGAGTGGACATCCCTGTCTTGTTCCGCGTCCCAGTGTGAATGTGCGTGAGGTATGGCCATTTGCAACTACTTGCGCGAGGGGATCGGTGTAGAGTAGTCTAATCCACCTACAAAATTTCGATCCAAACCCCATTTTCTGAAGCACTGCAAATAGGAATGGCCACTCAACGAGGTCAAAGGCCATTGTTGCAACTAGGGAGAGAATGGCCGCGTCTTCTCGTAGCATAGGGATGCGGTGCATGACTCCATGGATTCGCCGGAGGTTCAAAGACGTGTTCCTTCCGGGCATAAAGCCCGATTGGTCCGGGTGGAATAATGTTGTGAGGTGGGGCTGTATTCGGAGGGCTAGGAGCTTTGCCAGGACTTTCGCGTCTGTGTTCATTAGGGAGATTGGCCTATAAGAGGACGGGAGGTCAGGTGGTTTGCCAGGTTTGTGGACCGATACAATGGTTGCCAGTCTCTGGTCCGCTGTGAATGTACCCCTGTCCAGACAGTCGCGATACATGGGGAGCATGTGTGGGATAAGCTGTCGTGCAAGTGTTTTAAAAAGTTCCACTGGCAGACCATTGGGTCCCATGGCCTTCCCAGTATGTAGTGCTGCAAGGGCCTTCCCTAATTCTTCCCCCGTTAAATCATGCTCCAGTGCTTGCGCATCTTCCGGGGACAGTGTGGACAGAGGTACGTCTTGAAGGAATGCCGCGCAATCTTCCTCTGTTACCCCTCCGCGAGTGAGAGTCAGAAAATAGGAGATGGAAGAGACAGAAGAGAGGGAGATAGCGAGAGAGGAAAGAAGTGATCAGAAAGAGAAGGCTAGAGAAAAGCAAAAAGGAGGAAGGTTGGGAGGGTGCGGTGGGTGGTTGTCTATTGTGTGTGGTGTGGTAGGGAACACATGCACTCTCACTTTTGATACTGCATATAATTCATTATACTTCAGGGTCTGAGAAAAGGTCCGACACCGTGTGCTACTACACCGGAAAAGCAATGCACAATTGTGGTTAAAAAGTTCCCTTGCTGTTTGGTGTCCCGCCTACACCTAATTTCTTTGGTGCTGATGGAATAGAAGAGGTTAGATTTTTTAAGGGGTATGGAGGCATACAATGGGGTATATAAATACACATGAGCGATAGGGGTCAACTAAATGTAGATGCAGTAGAATTAAAGTTGGACATGTACATCTCAAATTTCTGACTTGTAAAGAAACTACCATGTAATTATTATTCCAAAATGTTTTCTAAAAATCCTATAATCTATTGTTCTATTATGCAAGCCTGAAGTAAAAAAAAATGAAACATCTTTAATTAGTGTACCTTTAGCGGTTGGGGTCTGGGTCTCTGAGGGGATGGCATCGCACTGTAAATGGAATCTATCAACGAATGGGGAAGGCCCCTCCTGCTCCTGGGCTTTCCCCTGTTTCGGCTCAACCGTGGAGGAGGCATGCCTCGCGCGCCCTCACTCCCCGTATCCTGCTGTTCCTATTTAATTAGCTCGCAAATTAATGCGTTCTCTTTATCACCGCAGCCCTCCATCCTCCTCTTATGGCCCAATTGATCGACATGAACGCACCTCGCGCGAGATGCCGGCAAACTCTTTTGTTCGCGGGAAAATGAATTAATGAAAACGTTTGACATTTCAGATGTGGGACATAAATAGATCGGGGAATTAAGAGACCGAGACTTTGCTTTCATTACATGCAAGATTTGATATCCTCACGCTGGGAAATTATTATGGAACATAACCACAGACAACATGCTTTTTCCTTATATTTCTGCTTTAAATATTGTAATTTGAGGTTAAGTACTATATAAAGACGAAAGACGGACTGCAGCCTGGCAAGGATGAGAACGGGAGCGTGAGTTTTTCCCCCACAGACAGAGAGCCCTTTAGAACTTTTCAAAATGCCTGGGGACACTGAAAAACACAACGCTGGGCCTGAGACGGAGTTACTCTCAGGTATGTTCGAAATTAGAAGTATTGCTCATTACATTTACTTTTGTAGATTTATTAAGAGCCAGATTTCATTTTCTGGACTCTTCAAAGTAGCGGTGTTATCCTATCCCAATCTTAACAAGCATTAAAAATGCACACAGGGTGAGCACATCATGGAGGAAAGTGGGGAGGAAGCACACATGAGTGAGCACATCACGGAGGGAAGTGGGGAGAAAGCACACAGGGTGAGCACATCACGGAGGGAAGTGTGGAGGAAGCACACATGGGTGAGCAAATCACGGAGGAAAGTGGGGAGGAAGCACACATGGGTGAGCACATCATGGAGGGAAGTAGGGAGGAAGCAAACAAGGGTGAGCACATCACTGAGGGAAGTGGGGAGAAAGCACACAGGGTGAGCACATCACGGAGGGAAGTGTGGAGGAAGCACACATGGGTGAGCAAATCATGGAGGAAAGTGGGGAGGAAGCACACATGGGTGAGCACATCATGGAGTGAAGTGGGGAGGAAGCACACATGGGTGAGCTCATCATGGAGGGAAGTGGGGAGGAAGCACACATGGGAGAGCACATCATGGAGGGAAGTGGGAGGAGTACACATGGGTGAGCACATCACGGTGGGTAGTGGGGAGGATGCACACAGAGTGAGTGATAGAGCGCGCGAGGCCACCCGACCAATAATTTTCGCCGTTTCCGGCTTCAGGGCCCATATACTTTCAAATCACCATATACATTGACCAGGTGACTTCACGAGCTCTACCAATTTGTGTGTGTGTGTTCCCTACTATTATTTCTCAGTGCACCCGAATTACCATCCACCGATGCGGGTACCTAATGACCACAATGAATCAGGGAGCTAGCTGTAAAAGGAAAGGCAGCAAAATACAAACCCAACCAATAACATTCAAAATACTGATGAAATGACCACGGACAACGGGAAGTTTTAAAATGTTTATCTAAAGTTCATTTGCTTCATGCATAAGGTACATCAGAATAAGGCAATCAATAACCAAGATAATGTAAATAATGTAACTATAGAGAAATAACGACAGAGTAATCATTGAAATACTGATATAAAATGTAACGAGAAGATACTATGCTATTCAGAAATATTTAAGCATGGGCAGACTATATGTATGTATAACTACAGGAGGGCCTATAAAGAGTAACACGCTTCACTTAAGGTGAACGGGCCTTTAAACAGTCTAGGCAATGAGGTTCTAGACCATATCAGAAAATGACAAACTGCAATGCAAAATATAATTTCTAACAAGTGAGAAGACATAAAAACAAACTTATGAAAAAATGCAAATGACTTTCAATAGTTGCGGAAAGACATGGAAAAATAACATATGCAATGGGAAACTTTATTGAAGCAAAAGTTAGAAATTCAGAAGGTGCACGATTTAAGAGGTTCAGAGCAATATTTACCTAGAATGGTGTGGAACCAAACCCTGGCCACGGGTCAGTTAAGGACAGGAAACCCTCAGGGAAGGATACCGCTCAAGGACAGCAGGTGCAGAATGGACACCCCGGACAGGACAGGATACCCTCGGATTAGGAATCAGGACAGGACCTCAGGACAGGACAGCAAACCCTCAGACAGGACCGCTCAGGACAGGACCGGAACCCACAGTTCGGAAGCAACGCCTGCGCTCCACCCGCTCTGCAGCTATCGATCAAGACCCCGATTGGGTCAGCGAACTCCCAGCAAAGTGCTTCGCCAGCACTTTTAAGGTTCAGTAGAACCTTAGTCTATGGTCAATTTCGGACAGAGTGCTCCGCAGCGCTCTGTATCTTCAGTCACCTATTGAGTACGATGGGTCAGTGACAGGTCAGCTAAACCAGACAAGTCGGACGGTTCCCTAGGTGAACCCAGGGTAGATATACAGTTTGGGGACAGTGTACCACCCCCCAATGTTGCAAAGTGTCAGAATCCCTCAATTTCGATTGGTCCTAAGGTAGGATTTGGGTAACACACCAATCACAATGCAATATTTCAAGCCTGTATTTGCATGTTTGGGCACCGCCTAGAAAGATTTGGGGTTCCCATGAGAAGCTACACGGCAAGCAGTAGCACAATATTACATTGTAACATATAAGGAGCCACATTCACTGTTCTCGCAGGGCAGAGGTGACTTTCTCAGGAGCATCTCGCCCATCGCTGCCAACTGGCTATGTTCCATCAGTCAAGGTCTACTGTGCCACAGAGAGTTGCGCAGGCGCAGAAGGGACCTCCAATATGGCTCTCCTCTCTCTCAGACCCCCATTCCCCGCGGTACATGAAAAGTAAGCGAAAACAAATTAATACATAATAATGTCATCATGAAAACACATCACAGGGTTTGTACTTTCTACTTATCATCATAAAATATACTTATGCAGTTTAAATGTTAGCTACATGGATACAGGCACAAGAGCAGTGGCACGAGCAGTACCACATGATGGGCACAGCTATGCATTACGCATGCGCATAAATTTCCCTCCACTTCTGCAGACGCGTCAGGACACGTGAGTGTGGCTGACGCATGCGCAGTAACTAAAATACAAGCGGCGGCCATATTAAAGGACACGGATTAAATGCATTAGAAATACACATAGGCAAGCTTCGTAAACTTTGCCCAAACAAAAATAAACGTTAGTAGAACATACATTTGTTACCTTATTACACATAAACGAGGTTCTTGACTTCAGCAAGTCCGCAAAATATGCGAAGCTTTGCTTCATCAATCCCCTCTTTGATGATATTTACTATCATCACAAACTAAATGGAACCAGATGCCAACTTTCTTTCACACTTTATACACCTCTATCTCTTCCAACAATCGTTCCAACTTCTCTCTTTCAGTTCTGGTAGGGTGAGAAGTCTTCACCTTCTTGTATATCTGATCATTCACTTCTTCCAATTCAATCTCATCCACACTCCGTTTCAACCCTCTTGCATTTACCTCGTGCTTCTTGGTGCGCTTGCGGCATTTACAACAGATAAAAATGAGAAATATGATAAGACCTATAATACCAATTGGCATCAGTATCTTGAACAATAAGCTTTTACCTACGCTAGCAAGCCAATGACCTACATTTGAGAGACCATCTACCAGTCTCTTCCAGGCACTATCAACCTCGAGTGGTTTGAGTTCCTTTGTCAAATTAGTAATGTTTTTCACATATCTTTTGATCTGTACACTTTTATCCGGAATATAAGTGCAACAATGTTGCGCCTTCAACATCCGGCAGACGCCGCCCTCTTTCGCTAATAAGGTGTCAAGAGCAAGTCGATTCTGCAAAACCATTGATCTGATCGCAACCATTTCGGTATTGACCAGCAGAAATCCATGAGCTGTTTCAGTAGACAGCACATCCACTATAGTAGACAATTTGCAAATTCTGTGAGTGTTCAGAACCACTCCCACTCCAGGTATCAGTGCACTGAAAATACTACCCATAATTTCACCTATACTTTCTCTTTTACTACGCACTAAGCCATTAGTATTTTCATTGCTTCCAGCTTTTCCATTCACATGGTATATTTTCGGGAAGACAATGCCAAAATAGCAGCTTCCATACCAGTGATCCGGCAATTTGAAATAAGCCTTGTCCCCACAAATATAATAAATTCCAGGAAACACAGGCTCTGACCCATTTTTGAAACCCCAACCTCCAATTACTTTGTAATTATGTTCGCATTCACTGGAACCAATGAAAACATTATTATAGTAGCTAGTCTTCTCGCGGTGAAGACATAGCTTTCCTTTCTTTTCAAAATCCAGCAACAGAGCAGGTCCCGCCCCACCATTTGAGGTGCCTTCCATGTTCTCTGCCCACTTTGGCTTTTTCTGACTTTCGTCATTAGCCTTCTTTTGTATTTTAATCCTTCTTTTCTCTGCCATGTTCAGGAACATCTTTTCCTGTTCACGCAAAGAACAAGTCAAGTTATCTCTGTGTGCATCAGCTATGTCAATGTTACCTATAGTCAAGAAGTAGTCTCCCATATATCTTATGGTGTCGCTTTTGGTATGTACAGGATTCAAGTTCCCACGTATAGGAAGTTCAGAAAAGATCACGTCATTATTAGAGTAATAGTACTGTAACGGTCCTCTTTTGTAAAATAAACTAGCTAAAATGCTACAGGAGATTCCATATGTCAATGGCAAGTGATGGTATGTCACGCCTTCAGCCACAGAGGTAGGTAGCTTCATGCAGACATAGCAATCTTCAATTTCCATAGTCTCTACATAGTGTATTAACAAGTTCGCAAAAACATTTAAGTGTGTCCTGTTCTTAATTCCATGATAATGTAGTCCTCCCTCACCTGATGCTTCTAAGTTTTGCTTTGTTTGTCTCAGTGCTCTCTCATGTCTCGCTACACTCTGTGTTGTCAACTCTTCACTGTCAGTATTTACAATTTCAGTAGGGACAATGTTAGTATCTTTACTTACAATAAAGGGTATAAAAATTGTTAGTCCTATCCAGATAACTATCATTACTACTATACTACATATACACGCCTTGCAGCACATCTTGCAACGACTGCAACTAGGTCTACCATTCACAGTTGAATCAGACATTTCGGCTCAGAAGAAGTTTCTTGACCCCTCTTTGTGTCTTTACACAAGTAGCTTACTTTGTGCAAATTCACGGTGGTTCGTCTTCTTCTTCAGCAGAGTACTCAGGGACGGGCTCTCCGTCGCTTACGTCAGTTATATCAAGATCTTCAAGTTCTTCCAAAACGAGTGTCCATTCAGGAGACTTGTACTTTTTGTTTTGTCTTTTTATTCGTTCACTCCTTCTTTTGGAAGAGTTTTCTTCTTGCTCTGCTATCCGCGCACTTCTCCTTGCTTCTGCACGTTTTTCTTCCACTGTCTTTATCCTTAGCCTTAATTTCTTTACGAACCTAGGCTCAAGGTTGTTTCTTTTCTTAAGTCTCTTAGTTGGCACTTGAACTTCACCTTCTTCTCTTATCCTCTTGTTCTCTTTCGCTTGTGGCAATTCTGCTTCACTTTCTTCTTCTTCTTCCCCTATCTGGCTAGTTCCAGGGCTAGCATCAAATTCTTCTGCCTGGTTACTAATCTGGCCTTGTTCAGGAATATTTTGTTTTTGGCTTTCGATTGTCTCTGTTTCTGTTTCTGTTTCTGTTTCCTGAACCCGTTCTTCTAACCCTATCTGATCCTGTTCAAGCACTTCGATCTCTTGATTTTCTTCTGCTCGAACTATCACTCTATGTCTAAGCTGTCCCTTATCCACATCAGGAGTTAGCGGTGGTGTATCGAACACCTGTTCTGTCCCTGTCTGACCTTCTCCTTCCTCAGTTTTGATGTGAATCTCAAGCGGCTGAGGTTCTTCGCCTGTGCCTTGCTTTTCCTGACTAGTCCACTCTCTACCTTCACAAAGTCGCTCTCTTGTTCGGATGGGATCTTCGGTCAGATCAATCATCGGTATCCATTCTTCTGGCCATATGCTTGGCAGCTCGTCATCAGCTACTCCTGGCTCAGCTTCCTGGACCTCTTCAGCAGGCTGGATTCTCGGCAGTTCGTAGTCAACTACTCCTGGGCCAACGTCTGCTGTTCCTGCAGCCTGACTGGTGCTGGGCTGTTCGTTGTCAGCTGCTTCTGGTCTGGCTCCTGCAGAGTCCTCTGCTGGATGCCCTTCTTCTTCAAGTTCTTTGTCTGGTAATACCTTCTGGGTGTGGCCAGCGTGGATCCACTGGGGAATACCTGCGACCTTCACTGCAGTGGTTGTTACCAGGATTACTTGGCGTTTCTTTCCCCACTTTGGTGCCAGACAGCTTGATCGAGTGTGCTTCTTTATTTTGACCCAGTCTCCTGGAACCAAGTTGTGGAGAGGAGTCGTTGGATTGAGGATGCCGTCGTCTCCAATCTGGCGAGAGATAGAACGCACTTGGTCACCCAATCTTCTGCAGTATTCAAGCACTAAATCATCAGTAATACTCAACAGTTTGCTTCCTGGCACCCATGCTTGTCTCATCACTCTTCCCATAATGATTTCATGGGGACTTAGGCCTGTCTTGCGGTCAGGAACACTTCTCAGTCCCATCAGGACCAGGGGCAGGGCTTTCACCCAGGTCATGCCAGTTGCATCGGTCAACTTTGCTAGTCTGTTTTTGATAGTTCCATTTACTTGTTCCACTACTCCAGAAGCCTCTGGATGATATGCACAGTGAAGTTTCTGTCTTATTCCAAAGGCCTTACAGAGTTCAGCCAGTATTTCATTCTGAAAATGTCCACCCTTATCTGATTCAATAATGAATGGCACCCCGAATCTAGGTATCAGTTCTTTTAGTAAACACTTCGCTACTGTCAGTGCGTCACTTTGGGGAGTAGGGTAAGCTTCTACCCATTTTGAAAATACGCAAACAATGACAAGGACATATCGCTTCCCTTCCCAACGGGGCATGGTGATGAAATCAATCTGTATCCTTACAAAGGGACCCCCTGATCTCCCAATTTTGCTCAGTTCAACCATTGTCCTCTTGCCTGGGTTCATCTGTTGACATGACAGGCACCTCTGGCAGAGGGACTCTGCTACTTTCCTGAACTTCTTACTGTACCAAGTCTGTTGAAATACCAGAATCATGGCATCCCTACCAATGTGTGATCCTTCGTGTATTAATCTTGCCATTGTGCCAAGCAAGTGTCGGGGTAACACAGGCATACCAGTTGGGCCCAAAATGACACCATCCACACGTCTCGGTCTGCACCCATCCTCCTTCCATTTCTCTCTTTCTTGCCAAGGGGCCGACTCCTGCCACTCTCTCACTTCATCCCAAGTAGGCACTTCCTCAAACACTTGAAGTTGGCAGCTGGCTCCGATCCCCCCTCGTTTAGGATTAACGATATAGTGATCTCTGGCGCACCATTGGGCCACTCGATCAGCATAATCGTTTCCCAGTGATACTTTGTCCATGCTCTTCTTATGAGCAACGCATTTTACCACTGCCAGTTCCTTGGGTAACTGGATGGCCTCTAAAAGGTCATGAACAACTTTTCCATTTCGAATGGGAGTACCTGAGGAAGTCAGGAATTCCCTCTGTAGCCACAATTGGCCAAAGTCATGCACAACTCCATAACAGTACTGACTGTCAGTATACACTGTTATGCGTAGGTTCTTCCCAATTTTGCAAGCTTTTATCATAGCAATCAATTCGGCTACTTGTGCAGACTTGATGTTATATAGGTAACCTGCTTCTTCAATTTTTGTTAAAGAGACTACTGCATAAGCAGCACTCAGGCCTCCTAGTTCATGTCTTAGACAGGAACCATCTACAAACAGTTCTTTATCATGCTCAGGCAATGGCGTTTCTTTTATGTCTGGGCGTGGTTTGGTGCTGAACTCTGTCAGATCAATGCAGTCATGTTCATCATCATCCCCACCTTCCATTTCCAGGGGGTCGGGGAGTAAAGTGGCAGGGTTCAGAATACCGCACCTAACAATGCTTACATTTGCTGCACCCACAAGAATCCTCTCGTATTTAGTCAGCCGACTAGGGGTGAGATACTGCGTTTTAGTTCTAGTCAATAAAATTACCACTCCATGTGAAACATACACAGTCACAGGATGTCCCATGACAATGGACTCACTCTGTTCCAAACTTGCGCAGGTAGCAGCTACTGCTTTCAGACAGCCTGGTAACCCAGCAGCTACTGGGTCCAAGGTGGCAGAGAAATAGGCCACAGGCCTTCTGGTCGTGCCATGTTCTTGAGTCAGGACTGACAATGCGCAATTATCGCGAGTGTCACAGAATAGGGCAAACTCTTTGGAATAATCTGGCATTCCCAACGCAGGTGCTGTACACAGACAGTTTTTCAGTCTTGTGAAGGCCATTAGGCTTTCATCGTCCCATTCTACAATGTCTGGCATTCCTCTCGTGGTCATTTTTATCAAAGGCCTGGCTAATACTGCAAATCCCAGAATCCATTGCCTGCAGTACCCTAGTACACCCAGGAACATTCTGATTTCTTTTTGAGTACGGGGCAGCTGCATCTTTTGAATTATTCTCACTCTTTCTGATGTGACTTTTCTGACACCCTTTTCTATCTGGTGTCCTAGATATTTCACTGATTTGGCACAGAACTGTAGCTTGTCAGGGGCCACTTTATGCCCTTTCTCACACAGATGATTTAGTAGGGCAATGGTGTCAACTACACAGTCCCTATGACTTTTAGACGCCAATAGAAGGTCGTCTATGTACTGCACTAAGACAGAGTTCCCAGGTAAGGTCAAAGTCTCTAGACATTTCTTCAAGATCTGATTAAAGATAGAGGGGCTCTCTGTATACCCCTGAGGGACCCGGTTCCAGCAATACACGTGACCTTCGAAGGCAAATGAGAAAAGAAATTTGCTGTCGGGGTGCAGGGGTATCGAAAAGAATGCATGACACAAATCAATCACAGTGAACCACTCAGCATCCCAAGGAATCTGGTACAATATCACTGCTGGGTTCGGGACAATAGGGCAGCAAGGAACTACAATTTTGTTTACCTTTCTCAGGTCTTGCACTACCCTATACTTGCCACTAGGCTTCTTGATACCCATAATCGGTGAGTTGCATGGGCTACTCATCACTTCCTGTATGATGTTTCCTTCTAATAATTTTTGTATTTCCAGAGTGACACCGGCTTTCACTTCAGCATTCATTCGGTAGGGCTTAGTGTTAGGATATACTGCATTGTCCTTGATGGCTATCTGTATGGGGTCCACATCTTTCATTAATCCCACATCTTTTCCAGTGAAATCCCACACCTCTGGCTTTACTGCTTCCTGGAGTTCTTGGGGCAAGTCCTGTAGGGTCAATCTTTTAATTTCTGAGTCAGGTCTGAGTAACAATAGTTTATAAATGCCATCTTCATCTGGGGTCTGAATTTCAACACCCTTTGGTGTGCAAAAGATGGTACAGTTCATTTTGCACAGCAAATCACGACCCAGTAGATTCACTGGACTGGTGTCACAGACGACAAACCTATGCATTTGTTTAAAATTTCCAATTGAAATCTCCATTGGTTCGGTAACAGGAGTACTAATCAATTGATTAGATACACCCACTACTTGG
Source organism: Lissotriton helveticus (assembly GCF_964261635.1). Classification (NCBI taxonomy): domain Eukaryota; kingdom Metazoa; phylum Chordata; class Amphibia; order Caudata; family Salamandridae; genus Lissotriton; species Lissotriton helveticus. Next base: position 1,108,765,709 of record NC_136068.1, read on the forward strand.
ATATTTTCTCCCGAGAGGGGTAGGTTTGGAACGTCCACTGTTCTTACAGTAGAACGGGTAGCGCCAGTGTCCAACAGAAAGGTGACATCATTTCCGTCAACCTTTCCTTCAATGTATGGTCCAGACTGGTCTACCGGCAAGGAAGCGCCAAGTACGCACTCCTCGTCCTCCCCTCTCAGGCCCCGTCAGTACTGATCATTACAAAGGAAGGTATCATTCAGCAGATACTGCGAAGTTGCTGTATTTCTGTTCTCACCGCTTTCCCAAACTTCTATCTCCTCACCCTCTGCCTGTTTTCCCCTGTATACCTGCTTTGGCGCCCGAGGCACCTGAACTGTTTTTACCTGTGGTTGCGTTTTTCTTGGTCTTTCTTTCTGCGTCTGTAGAGTTAAATCAGGTGTTTTGGGGTTATCATCGGCCAAATAGGGACACTCGTTTCGCCAGTGTCCAATTTCGCCGCACTGATGGCAGGGACATTTCTTCATAGCCTCTTCCCTGCTAAATTTGGGCCGGGGCTTTCCTCCACCCCCTCCCCCAGGACTTTTGTTCTCAGCATTTTTAACCATGTTACTCAACTGTTTTTCCTGCTGTTCTGCGAGCTTTACTTGAGCCCACATCACCTTTTCCTTAAGGGCCTTTTTCTTTTCTGCCATCTCGTCCTCGCAGTACTTAGCGTACCGCAGGACCTCATCCATTTTTTTTGTATGCCAACAGATTTTATTATCTTTTATCCACTGACAAATTTCAGGTCTTAAACCATTTACAAACCTGTAAATAAAGTGCGTCATGTCTTTCAAATCGATGTTATCAATACCACTCTATGTTTTGAATACCTGCAATAACCTCTCATAGAAGGAGTGCACTGTCTCGTCCCTTTCCTGTGTTGTTCTATCTATTTTTGTCCAATCACTTTCCTTTGCGGGCACCTTTTCTTTCAAATGCTGAATTACCTGCTCATATTTTCGCATGACATCCTTTGATGGCTCCCCTGTTTCCTTATTTCTTGGGTACTCTTCACTAGGCCAGTCTATGGCTATTTTACACTGGGTCCATAAATCTACCGGAACCACAATGTCGAAAAACCCATCCAGGTCTTTCCACAGACACTTCTGTACCTTCACGAACCTTTCCACCTGCCTGTACCAGTCTACTGGTTTCTCTCGTAATTTTGGAAAATCGTTCGTAAAGGACACAATATCCTGTCTGGACCAGGGGACATGCACATATTTCCCTCCAGGTACTTCGCGCATGGGGCATAACTGCTTAGGTTTTTCTACCTCCCTTAAAGCAAACTCAGGAGTCACTTGTCGGGAGCGAACCTCTTCCCTCTTTTTCGCCCACCTGCTTCTCCATCTTTCCACGTCTCCCCATTTTTGCAGTACCCCCAATAATTCTTTAATCTGCAACTTTTTCCCTGCCACATTCAGGTGCTCTATATCTTTGTCTGAGAAGTCTGCTCTGTACGGTTTCTGCCAGGGCTTGGATTTTGAGATATCTACCCCCATACTAGCTGCAGTGTCTGTCAGTTTTTCGTGGAGCACTCTGGTGTTCCTTGTAAAACTTTTACACATAAACGACAATTCTTCTTCAGAGTAGGTATTTAATCGATCCAACCCCACATTTCCTGCCATTAATTCTTCTATTTCTACCCTCAGCTTGTAAAGGTCTAAAGGTTTCGTTTGCGGAGTCTGTTTCTCTAATTCGCGACTCCAACTCTCAATTTCATCCGGAGTTACCAGAGAGACACTCCTAGTACCTGTTGCTGACTCTAATTTAATTTCTTTCGCATTAAAAGGGTTATGCCTCTGCTGCATTCCCCTCCCGGTCAGTTTGTTTGGTAAGTCCAAGAACGCAACTTCAGACTCACACTCACTGGACTGATCGTCTATGATTATCGGTTCCTGTCTCGGGGGTGCCATGACTGGGGTCATGACTGGAGTAATCTCATTTCCCTGACCATTTCCATATAACGGAACCACTGGTCCAATAGTTACTGGAATAGTCAATGCCTCAGGACTGGTATTTAACTGGGAGATTTTCTGAATTATTTCTGTCCTTTGTCTAGCCAGAGCCTCTTGCTCCTTTTCCACTAGTATCTTTCTTAAAGTCGTATCATGTAATATCTGTGGGGTCAATGGAGGAGTAAAGCTCGGGGCAGTAGGATGCGTTTCACTTGGTCCCCCACCATAATTTGGTTTCGGGAATAAAGTTCCAGTGTTAAAGGACCTACGCTCTTCCTCATATGGAGGTTGAACAAAAGGCCGTCCTGAATTCGATGGTTTCTCTTCGTTTTCATACAGGGGTCTGGGAAAGAAAACTTTCGTACGCGAATATTTTTCTTCCTGGCTTGCCGGCACTTTGGGATATATATCCCTTGTTTCCGCCGGTTCGGGTTTCTCAAAATAGGGCAATACTTGACCACCCCCTCCCAGTCCTAGGGATCTGTCTTCTTCCTTGAGGAAGTGGCGTCGGGGAGCATCTCCTACACTGGAAGGTCGGGTTCCCTCATTATAAGGTGGCGGACTTCTGGTACAGATGTCATCTATCAATTCATCATCTGACTCCCCAGGGGCCCCCCAATGCTTACACTTTTCGGTACTTTTCTCACCCGCTGCAGGGTTATGACATGCCGGCATCATGGGAAACAGACCCTCAACAATCATGCTCTGCCTCCACTGTTTCATCCTTTTATCCCTGGACTCCTGTTTCAGCCTGGGGTACCACTTGGTCAAACCCTTGTCCATTCGGGGTCTTTCTCTTTCAAAAGCCTCAATCTCCCATTCCTCTAATGCCTCATACTGCGTTAGTCTCGGTCTGGGATGCAGTTCATTCATCCGATTTCTTAAATTAAATAAGATCCTACCATTGAAAGTACCATCTAACGGAAAAGCCAATACTCCGTCATCTTTTGTGTACTTCACCCAATTCTCCAACCACACACAGGTATTGTACCCTCGGTCAAACATCATGAATGAGGCAGGAGTATTGGGTGGTGGGACAAGAACACCTTCTCTAGATCGGTTTGTCCGTTTTAAAACAATTTTTCACCTTACTTACAAGGGACATTTTTCTCTTGCTTCCGTACATAATATCGTATCTATTAGTCTTCCACTGATCCCTTTCAAACCCTAGGTGCCTTGGATCAGGTCGAGTTCCTGTAGTCTGCGAGTGCCACATACGACTTCTACGCTAAACTTTGTTTACAAACTACCTCCAATCAGAACGCGCTTCAGAAATCCGTGCAACCAATGGGTGCGCGACTCTGAATAATCTCCGCCAATGGGTGCGCGGCCCCTTCGTGAGACTGTTCCCACGCTCTGGCGCTCACCCCTCCTTTACAATCTCAGCTCCGCTACCCGCCCGCTGCTTCTACCAATCCCAGCGCGGCACAGAGTGACGTCAGAGGCGCTTCGCGACTGACTCCCTCCCTTCACAAGGTAACGGAAACTTTCTTTCTTTTAAAGTGCTCAGTGCTTGGTTATTTTACAACAAATACACATTCGCCACAGTGCTCAAGTGTCTAGATAGGAACGCTTTGTTTTACTGCAAGTAAACTACTTCCATTTACTTTTCACACACTGCGAGTAGATCTCTTCCGCCTACCCTTCACTTTAGCATCGGTGAACCTGTTATTCCCCAAAACTCATCCACTTCTCCGGGATATATCTGAGTCTAAGGTTTCTCAGCGGACCCCTTTGCTTTCACTATGGGAATTTTCCCATGAACCCCGTTACTGACATTTATTCACACATGTATTCAGAAAACCCTAGTTAGTGCTTCCCGGTTATCTTAACCTGTACCTAACTTTCCTCGAGCCTGTGACCTCAGGACAATGGATTCTATTCACCACTTGCCCTTTCAATTCCCCGGGGAGTTCGGACAACACAAAACTAAACGGTTTACGAGCGCATGGATTAATACATATAATAATATAAGAACAAGAATAATAACAATACAGCAATTCATGAATTCCAAAACAGCGTATTCACAAGAGAATGATCAGGTCTCTTAGAACAGCCGCTCTTCTAGCAGCATTAATGTACTAGCAGCTTCCGACTTGACTAGACCAACTAGTCCCTGCCTTACTCTCAACTAGTCCCTAACCATCCTCTGGCTACCAGTAAAACTGATAGAGCGCGCGAGGCCACCCGACCAATAATTTTCGCCGGTTCCGGCTTCAGGGCCCATATACTTTCAAATCACCATATACATTGACCAGGTGACTTCACGAGCTCTACCAATTTGTGTGTGTGTGTTCCCTACTATTATTTCTCAGTGCACCCGACTTACCATCCACCGATGCGGGTACCTAATGACCACAATGAATCAGGGAGCTAGCTGTAAAAGGAAAGGCAGCAAAATACAAACCCAACCAATAACATTCAAAATACTGATGAAATGACCACGGACAACGGGAAGTTTTAAAATGTTTATCTAAAGTTCATTTGCTTCATGCATAAGGTACATCAGAATAAGGCAATCAATAACCAAGATAATGTAAATAATGTAACTATAGAGAAATAACGAGAGAGTAATCATTGAAATACTGATATAAAATGTAACGAGAAGATACTATGCTATTCAGAAATATTTAAGCATGGGCAGACTATATGTATGTATAACTACAGGAGGGCCTATAAAGAGTAACACGCTTCACTTAAGGTGAACGGGCCTTTAAACAGTCTAGGCAATGAGGTTCTAGACCATATCAGAAAATGACAAACTGCAATGCAAAATATAATTTCTAACAAGTGAGAAGACATAAGAACAAACTTATGAAAAAATGCAAATGACTTTCAATAGTTGCGGAAAGACATGGAAAAATAACATATGCAATGGGAAACTTTATTGAAGCAAAAGTTAGAAATTCAGAAGGTGCAAGATTTAAGAGGTTCAGAGCAATATTTACCTAGAATGGTGTGGAAACCAAACCCTGGCCACGGGTCAGTTAAGGACAGGAAACCCTCAGGGAAGGATACCCCTCAAGGACAGCAGGTGCAGAATGGACACCCCGGACAGGACAGGATACCCTCGGATTAGGAATCAGGACAGGACCTCAGGACAGGACAGCAAACCCTCAGACAGTCACCTATTGAGTACGATGGGTCAGTGACAGGTCAGCTAAACCAGACAAGTCGGACGGTTCCCTAGGTGAACCCAGGGTAGATATACAGTTTGGGGACAGTGTACCACCCCCCAATGTTGCAAAGTGTCAGAATCCCTCAATTTCGATTGGTCCTAAGGTAGGATTTGGGTAACACACCAATCACAATGCAATATTTCAAGCCTGTATTTGCATGTTTGGGCACCGCCTAGAAAGATTTGGGGTTCCCATGAGAAGCTACACGGCAAGCAGTAGCACAATATTACATTGTAACATATAAGGAGCCACATTCGCTGTTCTCGCAGGGCAGAGGTGACTTTCTCAGGAGTATCTCGCCCATCGCTGCCAACTGGCTATGTTCCATCAGTCAAGGTCTACTGTGCCACAGAGAGTTGCGCAGGCGCAGAAGGGACCTCCAATATGGCTCTCCTCTCTCTCAGACCCCCATTCCCCGCGGTACATGAAAAGTAAGCGAAAACAAATTAATACATAATAATGTCATCATGAAAACACATCACAGGGTTTGTACTTTCTACTTATCATCATAAAATATACTTATGCAGTTTAAATGTTAGCTACATGGATACAGGCACAAGAGCAGTGGCACGAGCAGTACCACATGATGGGCACAGCTATGCATTACGCATGCGCATAAATTTCCCTCCACTTCTGCAGACGCGTCAGGACACGTGAGTGTGGCTGACGCATGCGCAGTAACTAAAATACAAGCGGCGGCCATATTAAAGGACACGGATTAAATGCATTAGAAATACACATAGGCAAGCTTCGTAAACTTTGCCCAAACAAAAATAAACGTTAGTAGAACATACATTTGTTACCTTATTACACATAAACGAGGTTCTTGACTTCAGCAAGTCCGCAAAATATGCGAAGCTTTGCTTCATCATGAGCACATCAGGGAGGGAAGTGGGGAGGAAGCAAACAAGGGTGAGCATATCAGGGAGGGATGTGGGGAGGAAACAAACACAGAGAAAAGTGGGAATGGAGCAAACAAGGGTGAGCACATCACGGAGGGAAGTGGGTAGGAAGTACACAGGGTGAGCACATCACGCAAGGAAGTGGGGAGGAAGCAAACAAGGGTGAGCACATCACGGAGGAAAGTGGGGAGGAAGCTCACAGGGTGAGCCCATCACGGAGGGAAATGGGGAGGTAGCACAAAAGGGTGAGCACATCACAGAGGGAAATGGGGAGGAAGCATACATGGATGAGCACATCACAGAGGAAAGTGGAGAGAAAGCCCACACGGGGGAGCACATCTTAATCTCCTTCTCCCGTGCCTACCAAAAATGAACGTGCCTAATGTAACTGGTACTCATGTAAAGCACCCCAATACTTCACACAACATGGCCCCATAAAGATAAGAAACCTTTCAAGGCAGAAGGAAAACAGGTGAGCCTGTCCAAGTGGGCCGGCTGAAAAAGCCAAAAGTACACACAATAAAAAGCTCTTTTCCAATGGCTGGCCACCGTTTAGCATAAGTGGTGACACCCGCCAATGGAAAAGAGGGGCGGGGCTTAGAGCCCTTTATTGAAATTACTCAAAATCATTAATTCTCGCCGAGCGCGCTATGCATGTGCGCAGCAACATTATCCGAGACCTAAAAAGGAAAGTCGGGAGGGTAGTTAGCCGCTTCGGCCTGTGCAGGTAAGAGCGGTGAGCTGTATTGGGAGGTGTGGGGGGATTTCGACAGACGACGAGGGACAATTAGGTATATAATTAATTTTCCCTCGTGGTCATCTGTCGGATTCCCCTCTCCAATCCGGCCCCATCGATCTTACCTGCACGGCTCGCTCCTGGTAGTTAGGATCCACCCACATGCTAGGGAAGACGTAGATATGGTATGCTAAGGTTGCTGTACTTGTTTTCCAAAGACCCTAGTCAGAGAACATCCTGAACCACTCTACTTTCAAGAGCTTTTTGAGGCATATGTGATACGATTGTGCCCTCAGGTTTGCGTTCAAAGAGTTCCAGGATATGGCAGGCCCTGCCTCTGTGCTTTAGTCCTTAGAAACAGTGAATGATTTTGCGGAAGTTGGCTAATGATGTGGTCGTTTGCTCCAGCTTGCGTTTTGATGGTAAAGAGAATTTACCAAAACAGAATACAGCAACTTTGAGTAAACAAATGAAGAGTTAGGATGTGGGTGAATCTCACATGGTTCTGATTCCTAAGTTTACAGTGATCTCATCTTGGGCTCCAGGCATCTTCTGTATGATTTTAGATGCAATGCATGTAACCCTGATCCAGCAATCTAAAGTATTTTTTTTGCCTCAAAGTTATTGGTCTCTTTCAAGTCACACCAGTGGTTTATCATCTTCACTGGTCATAGCATTCAAGGTTTCTCCTTCATTTAGGGGGTTCTCGTTCAAGAACCCCTAAGCCAAAATTGAGGATTCTAGGTTCAACTGCAACCATCTGTTAGAGATTGGGTTTCTGGTTGACAGGTGTGTGAGCCTTGGAGAAGTAGCAACCACAATCCTCGTCAGGGTAAGGCACATGCAAACCCAAATTACCCCGTGCTCAAACCATTTGGCAGAGAGCAATCAGGCTTAACTTACAGGCAAAGTGTAAAATATTTGTGCAACATTTAAAACAGTTATACAGTGAGGAGAACACACAAAAAGATCCCATATCAGGTCAGAAAAATAAAGTGCATTTTATTCAACAAAACAAGGCCAAACTGTCAAAACTCCAATCAGTAGAACCCGAGTTATGAATTTTTAAAGAATATAGTGTAAAATAGCACCTTTCTAGTTGCCCGGGACAGCCTCAAAGTCAAAAGTTCAGGGCGACCGCAATGGACCACAGGTCAGATACAGTCCCAGATTAGTCCAGCTGAAGTTTTGCCATCACATGTTTTGTGCCAAGAGTTCCAGTTATGGTGAAGAGGGCCGCGAGGATCAAGGAGAGTGTCACGGGAGGATGTCGGTGTGGCATGAGGGGCAGACTGGGAGTGGCAGATGGGCTGGAGCTTCGCGTTAGCGGTCCCCCACGACTGGTCGATGCTGCAGTGTGAAGAGAAGTGCTGTCAACAGCTCACACTGATTTCTGGTGCAAGTGGCATGGTCTTGTTGTGAATGGGCCCATTTGCAAAGAACCCAAAAGCTTCATTTGAGTGTGCTGAGCCACATCAAGGGTCCAGGACCTGAGGGACACTACATGGGGGTCAGGGAATCACTGCAGCTGGGTGCAGGAGCTGGTTGGGGAGCTTTTATGTCCCTGAGAGAGCAGTCCAGCAGACTAGCCCTTGGGGTCACTCTGGGGTCCTGGATTCAAGATGGAGTTGAAGGTCCAGTTGTTCTTCCCCTGGCGAGAGGGGAAAAGGTTGCACATCAGCACAGTAGGGGATTAGTTCATTTAAAGCAGTAGTCCAGCAGAATGGCAGTCCTTGCAGCACAGTAGTTATTCCTGGCAGAGTATCCACAGGTCCAGAAAAGTACTGAAGAGTTGGTGTTTGACGTCTAGTATTTATAACCAATTGTGCCTTTGACGTGGGGGAGAAGCTTCTAGAGGATTCCATTAGAAGTCCCCAGGCATCCTGTTTTCCCTGTCCTGGCTCCAGAATAACTACAGGGGGTATGCAGCCCTTGTCAGTGGGGCTTGACCAGCTCTTCTCCCCATCCTGCCAGTGATGGCACACCCAGGCACACCTAAGTTCCCTTTTGCGTGTCTTGCTGCCAAGGAGGAATACACAACGTTCAACTGTCAGTTACATGCAGTCATGTGACTCAGGTACAAGCTACAGACCCTAAATGGCTAAGGCAGAAACATGCCAAGTTTCTAAAAGTGGCTTTTTCAGAAGTGCAACTTAAAATTCAAACTTCGCCATAAGTTAGTATTCTAAACCGTGCTTCCAGAGACACCAAACATGAACTGGCTACCTTTTCCCATCTCAAAATAAAATGTATAAAATTAAATAAGGGAATTCTAAGGTTTTCATATGGGAGAGGAAGTCCTGCAGTAGTGAAAAACAAATGTAATACTTTGTCACTACCAGGACATGTAGAACTGAATTGCACATGTCCTACTTTTTAAATGCATTGCCCCCTGTCCTTTGGGCTTTCCAGGGCCTACACTAAAGGTGACTAATATGTAAAAACAAAGCAAAACCAAAGGGGATGATGGACGGAGTGTTGAACATTGCAAGCACTCACCCTCAGTCAACTGATCTGGGTTTAATCCATCATCATTCTTTAGCTCACTCTGCCACCCCAGATCAGACATGGCCAAATTCAAATCAGTCTGACCCTGTGCCTCATGGGAACAGTCCAGCCCGAACTGCCAAGCCATGTCCTCCCTGGGCCGGAAACAAGCATCCTGGGACCGGTTTCTAGCTAATCGCCATCATCAGCCAGGCTAGCTTGAATCCAGTGGCAAAGTGAGCAAGGGACCCACATCTGGGCATACCCTGCTAACTTAGGGCGAACAAAGCAAAACCAAAGGGGATGATAGACGGAGTGTTGAACATTGCAAGCACATACCCCCAGTCAACTGATCTGGGTTTAATCCATCATCATTCTTTAGCTCACTCCGCCACCCCGGTTCAGACATGAACTGGCTACCTTTTCCCATCTCAAAATAAAATGTATAAAATTAAATAAGGAAATTCTGAGGTTGTCATATGGGAGAGGAAGTCCTGCAGTAGTGAAAAACAAATGTAATACTTTGTCACTACCAGGACATGTAGAACTGAAAAGCACATGTCCTACTTTTTAAATGCATTGCCCCCTGTCCTTTGGGCTTTCCAGGGCCTACACTAAAGGTGACTAATATGTAAAAACAAAGCAAAACCAAAGGGGATGATGGACGGAGTGTTGAACATTGCAAGCACTCACCCTCAGTCAACTGATCTTGGTTTAATCCATCATCACTCTTTAGCTCACTCCGCCACCCCATTTCAGACATGGCCATATGCAAATCAGTTTTACCCTGTGCCTTATGGGAACAGTCCAGCCCGAACTGCCAAGCCATGTCTTCCCTGGGTCGGAAACAAGCATCCTGGGATCGGTTTCTAGCTAATAAGCCATCATCAGCCAGGCTAGCTTGAATCCAGTGGCAAAGTGAGCAAGGGACCCACATCTGGGCATACCCTGCTAACGTAGGGCGAACAAAGCAAAACCAAAACCAAAGGGGATGATGGACGGAGTATTAAACATTGCAAGCACTCACCCCCAGTCAACTGATCTGGGTTTAATCCATCATCATTCTTTAGCTCACTCCGCCACCCCAGTTCAGACATGGCCATATGCAAATCAGTCTGACCCTGTGCCTCATGGGAACAGTCCAGCCCGAACTGCCAAGCCATGTCTTCCCTGGACCAGAAACAAGCATCCTGGGACCAGTTTCTAGCTAATCAGCCATCTTTAGGTAGGTCTTTCTATATGCACACTGATAACAGGATAAGTATAAGCACCAGGATACCCGTGGGGTGATATTTTTGCACTATATAAGGTCTTTTTACATTACATTACAGTGTAGAGTTGAAAGCACTAGTTTTTGGTGGTACCATGTACTTAGAAATAATTAAATGATTGGCACAAAGCTACATATTGTAGAGTGCAACTGCTAACAGGAGTCTGTAATTGTGCTCAATGGAGAAACATCAATGTATTTTAAAGTGCTACCATGCTTAAAAGTATAAAAAGGGAGTCCTCGTTTCATACCTTTTCTGTGTTGTATGGATTTTATTGAGTTCTGAAAAAAGTCCCTCCATGTCCTGGCCACCAGGCTCAGTGCTATGTTGCTGCGACATCATTAGCAGTAATGGGGAGACCCTGTGTCCCTCAGAACCTGGGTATGTATGATATGTAAAGAAGTGGTTCTGTCGGGAGAGTAACAATTCTTTTTTTTATTTTTTTTATTTGCAGAGTTTTATATAGCGCAAACTAGACCCCAACCGAATCGGGTATCAGAGCGCTTTACGTAGCACTAATTACATGAGGACGGACACACATTCATTACAGGCACGGGGAGATTGAGTGATTTGCCCAGAATCACAGGAGGTTTTGGCGTTGTTACAGAGACTCGAACCCAGATCCCCAGGTCCGAGGTCGAGCGCCCTAGCCGTTAGGCCAACTCCTCTCCCCTCTCCTCTTTCTTCAATGTATGTAGTATATCCTGAATTTTCAATTTTTAATAGCAAACATTACAAACTTAATGTAAGAAACTCGTTCAACAACACTTTTCAAGAACCAAATTGGGATAAATGGAAAACACCACAAAGACAAAATATTTTAGTCAAAAATGACGATTGTATTATATGAATATTATTTATACATATTAATGTCTATGGCTGTCAATAAAGCAATACAATACACAATGATAAAGTGATTGAAATGCAGGAAAGGTGACTTGTGGTGATAGGTGAAAAAGTGCTGTCAACACTTGCTTCACTACCTCCCAGTCCTGATGAAGACCCGCCTCTGACACATATTAACCCCACCGCAGCGGGGGTAATTCCCCTGCTGTGGTGGGGAGCAGGGGAGCGTGCACAGCACCCCTGTGCTCATGACGAGCTCAGCTCGTCATGAGGCTCAGTGCTCGTGTGCTCATGACGAGCTGAGCTCGTCACGGCCACACCCGTTTCCGTGGAAAGTTCAGCACAGCAGGAGAATTATCCCCGCGAGTGAGCGTTCCAAGGCTAATGACGAGCTCAGCTCATCATGAGCACACGAGCACTGTGCCTCATGACGAGCTGTGCTCGTCATGAGCATAGAAGGTGTTAAGCTTCGATTCCGCCCAGGGTCGAAACGTTGACGTTGAAGTCACACTAGTCCATGCAGCTTCCCTGACCCCAATATAAAGCCACACTTGGGTCGTGTATTCATGCGTGAAGGAATGGACAGTTCAACATAATAGTTTTTTGTATTATCTTATATGTTACCCATTGCCCAAAAGTCCCACTCCAGGACTTCTCAAGAAAAAGAAATGTCTCTCAATGTTCCAGCTGCCTGCGCTGGTGCGGTGCAGCTGTGGCCGACATACCTAAACTCCAGCCCCACTCACCAGGGCTCCTGGCAGACTCCTCTGGTTCTCTGTAGGTGGGTGAAGGCACCGACAACGTGCCTCAGCAGAGTCCCCCACTCCTGCGCCCTTCCTCACCTTGCCTGGCGGTCTCTTCTCCCTGCACAGGGACGGTACAGCTTTCCTCCTTTTTTACGGCCGCCTGGGAAGACTCCGGTTGAGCTCCTCCTCCCGCTACCAGTCTCCGGCAGGGTGCAGCGGCTGCGAGCCGCTCAAGGTTCCATCCTCATCCTTGGCAGTACGGGGGCTCCCCTAGAGTCCGGGAGCCCCGCCTTAACCGAGGCTTTGTTTCCTGATTCAGTGCGGCTTCCTTTTTCTTTGTCCACCCATAGTCAGGCTTCGGATCAGGCATTGGGTGCCTGGCTTCCGGTCACTTTCGGCGGCTTCTCCTCTTCTCTGTCGGGCAAATGCGGGGTTGGCTCCCGCTTTAGGATAAAACTCAAATGTGGGGGTGGGCACCCGCCAATGAATCATAAATGCGGGGTGGGCAACCGCCGTCATTATTATTCACAAAGCGGGGTGGGCACCAGCCGCGAGAACCATAAAAGCAGCGTGGGCTCCACTGAAAGGCAAAAAAATGTGGCAGAAATGCGGGGTGGGCTCCCGCTCCATCCCACAGCATTGCGGGGGGAATTCCTTCGTATCCCTCACCATACGTCGCAGCTCAGTACTGCAGGCCCCCAGCACCCTCCCCCCCCCATCCTGGGAGGGAAAATAGAGCGCTCACAAGTCGCTAAAGTCCTGAAAAGTCCACAGGGAATAGTTGAGCCCAGGGAGGCCAGCACACAGGGCGGTTCCACCTGGACCCCAGCAGCAGCAAGCCCCCAAGGTCAAGGAACAGCACACTTTCATGAGATCACAGCCCCAGTATTTATACACACAATTTCTTTGTCTGCAGGACAGGGCTTTAGGGGAACCAGATGCAACTGGTTCAGGGGGATTTGGAGCACTCTGTTGACAGGACTCCTCTTCTCTATTGTTATGTGGGGGCTTATCATCAGACACACCACAGGGGGTGGAGAGTTGCTAATTACAAATGTATTATTAATTCATTATAATTAATTAACATCCCACTCCCTACCAGTATAAATGACACAACCCGCTATGACACAATCCATGGCATGAAATGCACTCTTCCCATTGCTTGGGTGGAATTTACAAGTCCAGATTTCTCCACATTTGTGGCAGAGAAATACACACTTGGAATTTACGCCTTGCAGGAAAAACTTTTGTAAATTTGCAACAAGAGTAAAAAAGGTAAGTTCAGTCATAATCTTACATATATAACTGTATGTACCTATGGGAATCGGTCCAAAACAAACTGGTTAAAACTCTCAGGGCGTGGTATTTCTGCAAGAATTGTCATCCTTATGTGTCTGGTAACTGATGCATAAGTGTCTTCATGTAGAGGAAATAAAAAGAATAAAAAGGACCCTTCATAGTAAATGAGGGGAAGAGGATGGGGTGTGAAAAGACCAGACTGAAAAAGCTTCCTTTGGATTCTAACTCATCCAAACTGCAAATACTGTGAGGAAGCCGCAAAGTCAAAGGCACAGTGCCGCCCAGCACAGCACGTCATTCGGCAGAAGGATAAAGCTATTGAGTAAAATACTTTTCTGCACCCCGACCTATTGACAGCAGGAGTTTAGTGACCTTTATTGGGGTGAGCCAACTATGTGACTCTTCATAGACATTTTTGTGTTAACAAAGTATGAACGGGGAGTCTGCAGTTGGTTGCTTCAGGGGTCACAGACTGCATTTGCTAGTTGCTTTTCCCCATGAAAAGACCCTCCGTTAGTTTTCACTTGATGGTTTTTAATCCCAGAGAATAGTAAAGAGTTAGCTTAGACCATTAACAGAGTACTAGACTCTGGTTGGGTAAGGAGCTCTATAAGTGTTCCTCCCAAAACACCAATGTACAGCATATGCACAAGTATGTAAATATGTGTCAACTTGAATATATATATGAATTTATATTTGTGCTTTTTCTTGGAAAAATATATATATGAACTACCTTGTCATTATTCGATTACTAAATCTGAGGTTTTGGAGCAGTGATACTCAAAGTATGGCCCGGGACCGCTTGCGGCCCTCTTGACCTTTGCGTGCAGCCCCCTGGTGAACCGCAGCACAAGCTGCTGTTTAGTTGCGGAGGACTAATATTCAGAAAAAAATGTTAAAGAAACAAGAAAGCATTTATTAAACTGAAAATAAATGCTTGCCCGTTTATTTAAAAGTTTTTTAGTTCTTTTTACACAATCACTGACCCACCCAAACCCCCTACCACAAACCTTGCGGGCATCAGTGCGGCCCTCGGTCACACCACCGGCCGTACTTTGCACCCCCTGAGCAAATGTTTGCGAGTACCCATGGTTTGGAGCTTCCTTCCGCAGCAACACCCTATGTGGTAATCTTACCTAATTTCCCCATCCTCTCTACCTCAGCTCACGAATCCTAGGTTTCCTTTCGATGTAAATCCTTATATTGGCTAAAGACTAGGGTAGGGCTGGGTGGAGCTCTGTTGGCAGATATTAAAATGATAAGGAAAGTCAAATGGGTTGGTATGAGGCACAAATATTTCCAGGGATACTGTGTGGTGTTATATTTCAAAATCCCAAAAATGTGTTGAAACTATATTAGTGAGAGCTAGTTCAATATCCTTGGCTCCACGCCAAATCGTAGTGTTACCCCTTGGCTTTTGTATCAGCCTTCTGTTTCTTAACAAGTCTATCCCCAGCCAGATCACTTCAACCGGGTGCAGCCTTCTGTTCCTTTATTTTCCATCCCAGCCCATAATAGGTTCAAAGGTCTGTTCACACTTTTTGTTTTTGTTTAAGAATTTGTATTGATTTTTCAAGAAAAACAAATAAAAAGGCAAAACCATTCACAAAGTAATAACCATATTACAAATTATGAGTAATCATGTAATATATAAATGTAAGATATGAAAAACGGTAGAGGGAAAAAGGAAAGTAAAAAGGATGATAAAATAACTTTGAATGCTAATGCAATAAAGAGATCGAACAATAAAGAAATAGAAGTGGAGTCATCAACATCAGGTGAGGATGAACCTAGAAAAATATTTTGTAATGATAATGTAAGATTACAATTATAAATGTTCATGCAAGTAGCCCAAACAGATTTCCAAAATGTCAATACATTTGAACATTCATAAAGTTGATGTGTCAAAGAGACGATATATTTAGAACAAGACCATCATAATGGAGAAGAGGAAGGGGAAAACTTGGAAATACAAACAGGGGTAATAACAGCTCTATTGTAAATAAAATACATCGATTGGGTTTTACGAGCAGCAGCAGAAACTTTAAATAATTTAGACCATAATTTGTCCCAAACAGAAATAGAGAATGAAAAGGACAAGTTTGTTTCCCACGCAATTTCAATAGGGGATTTAGGTTCATCAGTAACATGTAACGACAATAGTATGTAGACAAAAGCGGCTTTAGGTCTGTGGATCTGAAATAAACTGAATAATGGTGTTGGTGGAGTAAGAGAGGGTGTAGCATCAGGAAGGTCAAAAGAGTCTTAGTGTGATTGTAAAGCAGTTGAATTTAAAATGTATTCATTAAGGGATGTGCTAGGCAAATACAAATGTGATTGTAATTCAAGGAAGGGAGCACCAGATTTTTGGTGAATTAATGCACAAAAATAATTCACTTCTCCTTCCAGTGTTTGTAATAGAAGATTTACCCTTATATTTGAGAAATGTATTATACCAGATAGTAGAGGATAAAAAACATTGAAATGGAGTCAGACCTTTGGTAAATGTATTATACAATAAATTTCGAGAATATTTTAAAATAGGTTTATTAGATATGAAAGTACAATTGGACATATATAATACATTCTGAAAAGTAAAATCCTTTAATGATGAGCGTTCAAAAACAATCCATCTTGGTATAGGGATATCAGCAACATCATAAGATAAAGCAAAGGATTGTTTGATCAAAAAGGCCGAATGATGAGCTTTGAAATCAGGAAAACGTACACCACCCACAGATTTAGGGCGTTTAAGTTTTGTAAGGGCAATTCGTGGGTGTTTTGCGAAAAATATGAAATGGGAATTCGAATAGGCAACATAGATAATGTATAAAGGACATGGGGTACAATCATCATTTTGATAGTATCTAACCTACCCCACCAGAAGATCCAGAGCGGGGTCCAAGTAAGAAGGAGTGATTGAATTTCAGTGATTAATGCATTGAACGTATATCTTATCATGGTAGACAAAGAAGCAGAGAACCAAATACCAAGGTATTTCATTTTTGTGGGTCACCATGTAAAATTAATGTCATTAAACATATATTGATAGTCTAAAGAGTTTAGAGGTAAAACATCTGTTTTAGAGAGGTTCAACTTATAACCAGAAATACTGGAGTCTAACCAAACCTCATCCAAAAATGGAGGAAGGGAAGTATGGGGATTGGACAGATATATTAATATATCATCAGCATCTGTTGATATTTTGGTTTCTATGGAATTATATGTGAAGCCAGAATATGAGTATTAACACGGATGCGTTCAAGGAAGGGTTCAAGACATAAAACAAATAACAGGGGAGAAAGAGGACATCCCTGATGTGTACCTCTAGATAAAGAAAGAAATCTGGAGAAGTGATTATTTACAAAAATACAGGCACGTGGGCAGGAATATAATAATTTAATATATGAAATGAAAGTAGGACCAAAACCAAACCACTGGAGAGTTCCAAACATAAATTGCCAATTAATATGATCAAAAGCCTTTTCCGCATCCAAAGACAGCGCTGCAAGAGGGGATTTGATTTTTTTTCCCTTAGGAAATAATATTTGCAAACATTCAAGCAATATCTGCAGCTAATCTGCCCTTAACAAATCCAACTTGATCTGTCTTAACCAACAATGGAATAATACTTTCGAGACGAGATGCAAGAATTTTAGCAAATATTTTACAATCATAGTTGGTTGATGATATAGGGCCGTAGTTTTTACAAGGGGAATGATCTTTGTCAGGTTTAGAATGAGAATTATTAAGGCATCCATAAAAGAACCAGAGGATTTAGCATCGTCAATAAAAGAATTAAAAATTGCCAAACGTTTGGGAACACAAATGGATGCAAAAGTAGAATAAAATTAAATTTTTTAAAAGATTTAATGGCATTAGTTATTTCTTGGACAGTAACCTCTGCCTCTAATAAGTTGAATTCAGCGGGCATTGAAGGAGGGGAGGGAAGGCCTGAGAAAAAAGTATCTAGATTTTGAATAGAGGGATTCATATCAGAAAGGAGTGATTGATAATATTCGTGAAAAATATCAGCAATATCTTCAGCTGAGGACACTAAGGGGGTCATTAGAATGACGGGCGGACTTAGTAAGCCCGCCATCCTATCGGGAGTAGGGACCACCCGCCATAAGGACGGGTGTCCCTTGTGTGGAATTAGGATGCGGCAGCCACAGTGGCGGCCGTATCCTGCATTCATAACATTGTGGTGGGCGGTGCTCTCTGCACCACCCGCCACAATGCTATGAATGCTCGTATGCATTTGCATACACAATGCGGCAGGCACCGCGCGATGCCTACCGCATTGTATATGCAAATGCAGGGGGTACCACAGGTGCCCCCCGTGTGCACCCCCCAACCCTCCTTCACTTTGGGGGCCTGCAGGGGGCCCCCAAAGTGAAGACCGCATGCCTTTCCGTGGCAGCATCGCCGCCACGGAAAGGCATCTGTGACTGATAGACACCGCCACCATGTTAATCCTTTTCCACCCCGGCTGCAAGGCGACCGGGGCGGAAAAGCAGCAGACAGTCTTTCTAACATCATAATGGGCCCCTAGGCATTTAGTGGATTCATTTAAGAGGGGTCCAATATTTTTATGTTCAGAATTGATTTTCAAGTAAGTGGCTAACATCTTACCAGCTTTATTTTGGCATCCATGGTATTTAGATTTAATTTTAAGAAGGATATTACAAACTTCGACTGTCACAAGTTTGTTAAGTTCCGATTTGGCCTTAATCAACTCATGAAGAGTCGAGGACGATTTGGAAGTGAAATAATTATGCTCTAGTAATTTAAGCTGTTGTAGTAGATCTGCATACTTATTTCGAGTAATTTTCTTTTTTTTGTAACATATGAAATATTAAAGGCATGGAAAGAGGCCTTAAAGGCATCCCAATTATTGGAAATAGATGTGTTTAATGGATTATTGAACTTGAAATACTCATGAATAAAAGCAGTGGCTTCTTTAATGAAAATGGTATCCGATAATAGAAAGTTATTAATCTTCTAGCAGCTGAATTTTGGGGAACTTAAGGAAAGGTCCTAAACAGTAAGGACTGGTGCATGGTCGGAGATGAAAATATACAAACTTTCCGATGATTGAATAGATGGAAGTAGGGATTTACTGACTAAAATATAATCATTCCTGGACCGTGTTTGATGAACATTTTGGAAAAAAAAGTAAACTCGAGCGAGTCAGGGTTACAAGTCTTCCAAACATCATACAAAGAACGAGAGGCAATGGCCGATTTGAATGCTTTGTGGGACTTATCTGGGTTAAACATTTAGATTGTCTGTCAGAAAAGGGGTCAATTCATTGGTTAAAATCACCGACAATAATAATATTGGAACAATCAATGGAGGAAAGTAAAATCTTAATTTCGGTCCAAAATTTAGGATCTGGTTTTACTGGGCCATAAATATTCAACAAGACCAGATCTTTGTTTTGTATGACAACCTTGGCCATTACGCATAGTCCATAAGCATAATTTTGTGTAGATAGAATTTGTACAGATAATGACTTATGAAACAATATAGCAACACCCCCTTTTTTTACTAGAAGCAGGAAAGTAAACAACTTGACCCACCCATTGTCTTTTTAACTTAAGCGATTCTGCTTTATTACAATGTGTTTCTTGAATAAAAGATACCTGAGAGTTTAGTTTGGATAAATGAGATAGTACCTTTTGTCTTTTGACATGGTTTCTAAGACCAGGAACATTCAACGTGACAATATTACACATGATGGAGGGATGGGGGGTAATACATGTAAAGAGTTGATACACTTCAGGGATACAGCTAAAAAAGAAAAAAAACACCACATATGAGATGAATATAAGAAATATGCTATAGAACAACAAACAGTACTAATGGACACGTGCAACAAATTGAACACCATTGAGTAAAAGGAACAGATGAAAAGAAAAAAGAAAAAGGAGAAAAAAGAAAAAGGGAATAGAAATAGAAGAAAGAGAAGATAGATCAAGGAAAAATATCCATATATAAGAAAAAGCAACAGTAACAGGTGCACGGGGCGCAACTGCACCAACGAGAGATGAAACGACAGAGAGAAAGATAAAAGTAGTAGAATTATGTACAGCCATAATGAATATAATATAGAGAAGAAGCAAGAACACTAAGGACAGTAGGAAGAACTAGTTGCAGAATTTGTAGAAAGGTTCTGGAGAAAAGACCTCAGTTTAAGAGGGTCATCAAAAGAGCGTGTGGAGCCATCGTGAGTAATTTTACACAAACAAAGATGGAGGATACCATATCGAATATTCAAATGTCTCATTTGCGGGTAAAGAGCCAGAAACTCTTTTCTTCTAGCATTAGTAGCGTCAGCTAAATCTTGTGATATGAAGATGTTGTGACCAGACCATTTGAGATGGGGTTTTGCTTTGGCTGCAGAAAGGATTTGCATTAAGTCAGTAAATTCCAAAAACAACATGATGATTCCTCTAGGTTTGGAAGAATGAGGTTGAATACGGCCAAGTCTATGCACTCGTTGAATATTTAATGAAGGTTGTGGTGGAAGATCTAAAAGTTCTGACAGGAATTTCTTTAGGAAGAGAAGCATATCCAGACCTTCAAGATTTTCTGGCAGACCATAAAGGCGTGAGTTATTGCATATATTTGTTGAAGCTTCTCGTTAGTTGTGGTCATAACTTAACTTAACTTAAGACCCTTCACCTCATCCAGAATGATATCAAGAACAGGGTTTTGAGAGGATAAGATAGGTGAGGGAGGATCATTCTTGGCTCTTTTAGGTTTGGTACCTGAAGACAAGGCTCTGGCTGAAATTGGATTCATTAGCCATCTTGAAATGATGAGGAGGGCGAGAAGTGATTTTTAATAAAGATTTCAGTCTGCCCATATGCCTAGTGAAGACACATCAAAAGTCAGCAAGGCTCCATAGTAAAAGATATAAAAAGAATTGCGTCACCCTCTGTCAGCACTCCAAGACTCGCTACCAGGTAATTAAGCAAAAACGACGTGGAAATATCAAATCAAATGCAAAGTTATCAAGAGCATAGGGGGTGTGACAAAAATGTAGACAAAAGATTAAAGCAGGCACATACTTAGTATACAAGTCAGAGTTTCAAAAAATGCAGATAGCAGCATCCTTTTCAGTGATATCCATACCTTTTAGATAGAGAAAAGGTGTGCATACTGAAAGTTGAGGTGAAAGGAAATAAATGCATAAGTCCATCAGATGGCTCAGAATGCTGAGGAGGCATAACAAAGCCAACATTCATCATGCTTGTAAAGATTTGAAAGAATAATGCCAGTATTCCATGTATAAAGATGGAAATAAAATAGAGAAATTAGAAAAAAAACACGTTGCTGAGCGTTAATGTTAGAAACGCCGGTTTACCTTAGAGCAGTGTGAGGCAAGCACCGATACAAAATGGCGGCTGCCACTCACATTACGCTGCTGCCGCTGGTTCGAGGAATAAGGAGAAAGTGGCCAGAGTGGTTTCAATCACCGCGCCGACCCTTCATGTGCAATAATCCGTCATCCAAATTCCTGTGGAAATCAAAAAGCAGGCTGCAATCCTTAAATAAGCTCCGCGGTCGTACGGAGCTTACAGATGAGCCGCCATCTTCCTGCGGCACGAGACCACACCCCGTCTGTCCACACTTAACAGAGTGGATTGACTGAAAGCCTCTACTCAGACTAGTAAGGGTTTTGTTGTTAGAAAACATACATTCCTTGAGCACAGTTTCGGTTCCCGTTCGATTTATTTGTTGAATGTGTTTCCCTATTTTCAAAGTCTTTAGCCACCTGGAGGATTGATCCCAGGCCATTCGCCCTCTTTTAGCTAACACTGTCCTATTTTGGAATGTTGCAGGGTTACGTCACAAGTGTAACATGATTGAGTGGCTACCTTTTGTGTCTAGGTTTCATGTTTGATGTTTACAAGAAACATGGTCTGTTGAACCAATACACTTTAATGGTTTAAAGCATTTCATTCTCCAGCAATTTCTTTGACTTGTGGTAGGCCTAAAGGCAGCCTATGTATTTATGAATAAGTTGGTATCCTTAAATATTGTAGTGATTTCTACCAAAAATGTACTATCAAATCATTTATTTTCAGAATACATTATCTAACACTATGGTGATAGTACATTTTTATAAAAATGTTCTCCATCAACTAGATACCCACCTTGAGTCATTATTTTTTAATGACTCCAGGGACTTGATTATTTTATGGGGAGGCAATTTTAATCTCCGACTGTGCCCTCAGCCACCCATCAAGGTCTGTGGGTTTGCTGCTCCAGATAAAAGTGACATCACTCACATTTTACATACTGGTTATGGAGATTGTTAAATTATTTACTCTTTAAATATGATCTGAGTTTTTGTAACAAACTAACTATTCCCCCAGTTGAAGTTAAGAGCACTTTTAATGGGACAGGGGAGAACTGTTATTGATTACATGCTGTTTCCCTGGTGTTATTCAACGATGGTTACAAACTTTGTCATTCATGATATTGTAATCAGCGATTACAACAGAGGGCCACATTGAACATCAATCTCATTAATCAACAGCGGGTAATCAATGCATCCCAACAGTGGAGAATATTGAAATCTCCCACCTTAACGGGTATTCCTTGGGATGGTCCATGATAAACCCAATCATATTCTTAGAACAATTAGTTTTGAATCAGAGTGTGGCCTTCGAGACCTGCTTGGATGAGTTTGCTTAGGCACATAAAGTCATTGACGCTATTAAACAAATTAAAAAGGGAATTAAAGAAGGGTTTACTGCCAGCCAGAACAAAGTTGGTAAGGGGAATTGCAGTTGGTTTTGCTGTGCTTGTACTAGGGTCCTTAGGAGCTGAAAAGAAACCCTATCTAAGCAACCTAGGTTCACCTAGAAAGTACCGGAGGAAGTCTCGAATAACCTACTCAAGGCAAGCATGAAGACTGGCAATACAACCTTCTATTTATTTATGTATTTATTTGTTTGTATAGCGCTAGAATCGACCCCGGAAGGGGTATCTCTGCGCTTAAGCAGACTGTGAGGAGAGGCAGTGATTCCTGGCAAGTTTAACAGATACCAAACAAGAAGGCTTAAGCAGTTTCCTGAATATCAGATGAACTGAACACTGTCTGATTTAGTTAGTTAATTAAGCTTTATTCGATTTTTAAAGAAAAAATCATGAAAGCATCGACAATACAGAAATACAACAATAAAAACCGTAAACATTTCATTTCATAGACATGATAAAAACCATCATTCAGCAATTAATGTACAAAATTCAGTTACCATAAAAGAAAAGAAAGAAGAACTTAAGAGGTTGACCTATGTAATATGAGGGGAGCACGGGTAAAAATCATGTAGATCCCAAATGCGAATTGGACCTTGTCTTTCACTGGGGGTGCAATCTCGTAAAAAGGGGGCAACATTGGTATTTTTAAATTTAATTAGTACCAGATCCCCAGCAATGCATTTGGGCAGCGTCCCCACCCATCCCACCCTTCTGACACTCAAGATACCCCCGTCTAGCCCTGGCGGCAACGGTCTGTTCTTTTTTAGCCAATAGGTGGCCTTATTTAGCAAATCCTGCTGAGATTCGCGTGTTCCCTGGGTAAGAGCAGGGACCCCAGAGAGGACAGAGACATACGGGGCGGCCTCGGGGGGCAGGTTGATATGTGGCATTCTTACCAAGGCGGATCTAGCCACTGTATGGGTTTTTAGTGCAGGTTTGACAAATACTTTGGGGCCTATTTGAGTAGGTGTGCGTAGTGGCTGTATTTGGGTGGCCCCAACGCCAGATTTATACGTTTCGGGGGCGGTGGTAGGGATAGGACAGACGCATGTGGCCATAATAGTAGGTGGAGGCGGGAGCTTTCTTATTACCGACTCAATGTTGGTCAGCCTTTCCCCTAAATCATTCATCTTTGTAACCAAGGGAGAGATGGCAGCAACCAGCAGTTGCTCAATTCTGGCCAATAAAGTCTCGTTGAGTAACAAAAGAGGGCCCTCAAGTTTGTCCGCGGCCGGGTCCTCGATAAATGCTCTTGGGTTGGCAATTGATGGTATACTTCTAGTGTTCCCAAAGTTAGTTTCAATGTCATGCTTCCATCTATTGTAGGAACCCAGGGGCGCGGCATTTTCTTGGTTATGAACTTTATCAGCGGAACCATTTGGGTTAAGACAAAAAGAATCCACAGCTGGGGAGTTTATAAGATCAGGGGCATACTTAGTACCGCACAGGGCGTTGAGTTCCTCCCATATGGACATCATGAATGTAATAATAACAAAATGACAATTAATGTTAGGGCACGGTACCTCCCTCTGTGATGGGACCAGGTGGGGTGGCCCGTCCCGGCCTCCTCGGGCCTCGGAGGGCCACAGAGGGCCCGCCCTTTGCCCGGGCTTAGCCCCGCGCTTCGTCCCGCGGGACGGAAACAAGTAGTGAATTTAATAGGCAGGTAGGCGGGGCCGGCAGGGGAAGAGTACCAGCTGATGACGGTCAGAGGGAATGCTGGTACTCGCAGTCCCCGGCCGCCGCAAACAGCAAACAGGGGCAGACAGCAGCCAAAACAGTCCCCAGGTAGTTGGACGGCTCCTCTGGGCTTCCAAAAGGTAGGAGTCCCGACCCACCTCGAGCCTCTTTCTGTCTGAAAGAGAGGGGGAGCTCATTCCAAATGTGCGGGCCAAGATAGAAAAGAGCTTTCTCTCCTAATTTAGCCTTTCTTATACAAGATACTTCCAGAAGATGTTTACCACTAGGAATTTTAACTATAAGCTTGGGAGCAGGATAGGAGCCCAAATCAGATGGCCACCAATCAGGAGTCCATAAAAGGGGGGCCTCTCCACAGAGCATTACCTCTGTTTTTTCCACATTGCATTGTTAGAAATGATTTACCATCCATTTTGATATGGCCCTCATCCCATAGGAGATGGCCGACTGGACTGAAACCGTAAATTTGTTGAATAGGAAAAGGAGCTGCGTATCGTCGGCATATGATATGGGAATAAACCCATATGTCATTAGGAGATTGGCCAGGGGAGCAACATAGATTAATATTGGGCTCAAGCATGAGCCCTGAGGTACTCCCTTGGTCAATTCCATAGGATCCAAACGATACGAGCCAAGATTAAGACTCTGGGAGCGATCAGACAAAAAACTATTCATCCATGATAAGGCTGATTCTCTTAGCCCCACCTCTTCCAATCTTCTGAGCAAAACACTATGAGAAACTGTGTTGAACGCTGTGGATAGGTCCAACAGTACCAGAATCATAGAATGGCCCTTATCTAGGGACATTCTGAAGTTATCTATAACTGCAAGCAATGCGGATTCGGTGCTGTATTTGGGCCTAAAACCAGACTGGGAGTGGTCTAAACATCCAGTCAGTTCGACAAACTTAGAGAGATGGATGGTAACATGTTTCTCCATTAGCTTGCTCAAGAATGGAAGAAGTGAGATGGGGCGGTGGTTGGAATAATCCGTCCATAGAATTTTAGAGTTCTTATGGATGGGTCTGACCTGGGAGATCTTCCACTACTGCCGAACTTGGCCCTCTGTGATGGAGAGATTGATAAGAGATTGTACCACGGGGGCAAGCTGTTTAGTCAGAGATTGAATAACTTTGGCAGGGATAGGGACAGAAGGGGATTCAGACTTTATCTTATGGATCAGTATTTCAACCTCAGCCACAGTGATAATGGGGAAGTTATTGAGTATTGAGGGTTGACCGGTTTGGGTATATCCAGGGACATAGGATTTTGCTGCAAATTGCCTGCTGCCATGAATTTACCATATAAAATCTCTATCTTTTGAGAAAAATATAGGGCAATATCATCGCACTGCTGTTGGGAAGGGGTCTCAGGGCTTTCACATGGCTTCGGATTAATAAAGGATCGGAGAATTTGATATAAGGTTTTTGAAGACTTCCTAGACTTTGTTAACTGATGATATATGCATTTTGCGTGCAGTTTTTATGTTTTTGTGATAACTAGTCAGGGAGGAATATTATTGGTTTCTGTCCATCTCATTATGTGAGGCACGCTAAACTCTTTCCAACTTTCTACAGAGTTGTTTTTGTGTTCGCAGATGAACCGTAAACCAAGCTGCCAAGGTGCAATATGGTCAATAGCTTTACCAATAGCTGAGTTGTATTTAAATAATGCCTCCTCCATATTGTCAGATTCAGCAAATTTGGGTTTTATAAAGACATTTGGAAAGTTCTCCGCAGAGACTTTCTGCCATTGCCTATGTAAAGGCAATGGCCAAGTTAGAGATTTTTGGATCTGTGAGGTCCTGAATATAAAATTCAATAACTGGTTGATATGACCAATTAACATGTTTGGGATGTTCGCACTTAATCTTAGAAGACTTTGAGAATATAATGTCCAAATTGTGGCCAGCTACATGTGTTGGCCCTCCGTTAAGCTAGATTAGGCATAGTAAAGATAAATCAGCCATGAGTGTCTGAGCATCGGAATTGGCATCACTTTCACTATGGACATTGAAATCTCCTAGCAGTAGGAAATTATTGCCTGTGTTCATATGAGGTGCTAATAGTTCAAACAGTTGCAAGGAAAAATGTTCTATACGTCCTGGGGGGGGGGGGGGGGGGTGTAGATTAGTGCCCCTTTCCAACTAGCGTGTAAGGGAGCATCTCTCCTGAAAACTAGCACTTCCATAGTGGCGTCACTGCGTTGGTCTAAGACAGAGATGTTAATTCCGTCTTTGTAAACAATAGCGATACCACTCTCGATTTTAGTCGGCCAATTCAATCTAATCATTTTGTATCCTTCTGGAATACCTAATGTGATGGCCGGCACCGAATGGGGTTTTAGCCAGGTTTCTGTCAAAAAGTTCAGCTTTGGCTGAGCTGAGGACACTAAAGGTCTCATACCAAATGTTACATAACTGTTTTTTCTACCCTCTCTGTAAGATGTCCCCAGGAGAGTTGATGGATTGACCCGGAAGAATAGAGGATGCCTCAAACCGGCATGTTTGACAAGAGAACGGGCCTTCTATACATGGCCAGGACTCCGTTTGGCAGACAGGGGGTGCCTTGGTCTGGAGTTTAAGAAATTCTTGTCTAGTGTAGCCTAATTGCATGGGGGGCCATGCTTTATGGAAAATTGTCCAGAATCTCTTGCTCCTGGCGACGGTCTGGCGCGGACAGGCACAGACGGGCTTGCCTTTCGCGCACCGCTGGCGTGCCCGCTTGGCGCGTCCGCTGCGCGCTCTGCTTTGCAGGGTCATTTATGTAAAATCAGCCTTAGTACTAGACTACCAACCAACCGGAAGTGACTGCTTCCCTCCACTCAAACGGGATTAGGACTCGCGGTGGACCGGGGAAGAGAGCCGGAGGTGGGGCCAGGCGAAGAAGCAGCAGGGAAGTGAGTGATTCCTGGTATTTTAAAACAGAACAACAAAGTAATGTGCACCAAGAATAAAGGATAGTATTTTAGAATTATTTCAAATAGCGTACTAAGCATCAACAACTAGCACTGTGCAGAAATAGGTAAATGCAGCAGCACCACTACCTCATGCTCGTCCGCTGCGCGCACCGCTTTGCAGGGTCATTTATAGTAAAATCAGGCTGATCACTAGACACCGACCAACCGGAAGTGACCTCTTCCGTCCACTAAAACGGGATTAGGACCCGCGTTGGACTGGGGAAGAGAGCCGGAGGTGGGACTAGGCAAAGAAGCAGCAGGGAAGTGAGTGATTCCTTGTATTTTAAAACAGAACAACAAAGTAATGTGCACCAAGAATAAAGAATAGTATTTTAAACTTATTTCAAATAGTGTGCTAAGCGTCAACAACTAGCGCTGGGCAGGAATAGGAAAATTCAGCAGCACCACTACCTCATGCGCGTCCGCATATTAATAACTCACCATCCCTAAAACTAGCAGACAGTCCCCGCATCGAGATTGCCATCACAGAGGCTGAATGGTTAGCCTATTTTTCTAATCTATATCTAAATCAGGAGGTGAGTGCTACTGTATTTGCCCCACTGGGATCTATGAGTAAATCTGTAACAACAGCACTTCTGACCAATCAAACGTATCCTAACTTCAACCTTGAGGAGGTTACTTTGGCCCTGAATACAAGTAAAGGAGGAAAAGCACTTCTTTTTAGAGCCTGCTGGGGTGTAGGATTTTTAAGCACTTGGTCAGAATCCCTCATAGTTCCTATATTCAAGAAGGGCGATCATATTAGCCCAGCACAATATAGACCTCTTTCCCTCTTGAACTCCTAAGTTAAGGTTGCTAGCCATATTCATTTAGGCAGACTGCAGGACTGGGCTGAGTCCAATATTATCTTGGATTTGCAATATGGATTTCGCCCTGGCGTCGGGACAATCAAGCAGGCTATTAATCTGAAATTAATATTGGGGACATATGTGCACATCAAAAGAGACAGCCTGTTTTTAGCACTTGTTGATTTATCCTCACACAATTGTGAATTTTCTTAGACATCTGTATGCATCAGGTAGGGCTAGAGTACACTACGGTTTAAATGGTGGATGTACCCAGCCATTCAGCATTGAGAGAGGAGTCCGGCAAGGGGGTGTACTCACTCCTTTTTTGTTTAATCTATACATTAACAGTTTAGATAGAACCCTTGCTAGTTATGTGCTGATCTTTCCCAAGTTGGGCACCAACCCATCCCGGCACTTCTATATGCAGGTGATGCTGTACTTATGGTCCACACCCTTTGGGCTTACAGCGACTACTCGACGAATTTGCCCAGTTTATGTAGAATCACGGTTTGAAAATTAATATTAGTATCACTTTTGTAATGAAACTTGGGAAAAGAGCCACAAACTGCTGTTACATCTTTAATGAGAGTTCAAAAATTATGTTCAAATCAACATTTTTCTATTTAGGTATTCTATTCAATAAAGAAGGAAATCGGAATAGTGTGGACAAGTTCAGAAGGCTTCAATTTGTTAAAAGCACAGCAGCCTTGATTAACTTTTCTAGGAAGCTGAGCATCAAACATGCAAGAAAAATGATGACCACTTAGGTTAAATGCAGACCGACTGCCATGTATGGGTCAGAGCTGTGGGGCTACGCAAAAGTTGATTTACTTCAGTTGGCAGAAAATGCCTACATAATGAATCTTCTTGCCCTCCTGAAAATGTGTTCCACCTTTGTCACTCTGAATTGAGCATTCCATCTTTAGCCGACTTGATTAGGATCCAGCCTATTCTGCTCTGGCATACGATCTGGACATATAAATAACTTAACCGTTCCATTGCAGAAGATTGTCTCAGATCAGCATCTGCTTTTAAACTTCCCTGGCTCAAAATTGTCTATGACCTTCTGGCGGATATCGGCCATCTTAAGTAATTTGACCATCCTGATCTTTGGATTAGCATCTCAAGAAAAGTTTTAAAATTGAAATGTAACTCGTTACTAGAGGAACTGAGGTTATCCCCTGAGATTAACAAACCTTTTGTTTTGAAGGACCAACTGATCTTGACTACTTCTGATATGCAACTTTAGCTAGCAAATGTATATAATCCACACCATAGAAGTGTTCTGACATGATTTCGGTTGGATATCTTGCACCACCTAACCAGTTTTCCTACCATTAAGAACTGGCTGCGTGAACTAGTGAAATGCCCTGTGACAAAGAATCCATGCAGAGTACTATGCACAACCTTTTTTCTGTAAATATTATTCAGATCTGAGGAATCGTTTTATTAAGCCTCTGTTAAAACCACCTTGTTTCGAGAAATGTCTACCAGCTTTTATCTATTTGCAATCTCTCCAGAGTCTGTATTCATGTGCTGTATTTTACCGATTCCTATGGACTGTCATTAGGCGGAGGAAGCTGCTGTAGAAAGTTTAGTAGGAAGATGCTTCCCTCTGTTTTTTATCTGCACGTTTTTATCCTTTATTTTACTTTTGAATTCATATACTGTTATATTTTTGTATGCTTTTATGATTCACATTGTGATTTCAAACAAAGCTTATTTGAAATGAATTAATAGATATATTTACATTACCTACTGGCGGTCGCCAGTATGTAGTTATAGTTAGGACCTAGTTATTATAGGAAAATCGCAACATCCTATTCCCAATAACTTTGGCACCGATTGACGAATCTTCGCGAAATTTTGAAAGCTCGTGTGGCGCTCCGGTCCGCTTCTATCTTTAACGTTTTGGGGTGATTCGGCAAGTGGGGGCTGAAAAAATGCAATTTTCCATAGGAAATTTTAGCCGCGGCTACAGCCCGAACTGCTGCACGGAAATACACTAAATTTGGCAAAAAGGTGGCCCTTGGTTCAGAAAGAACTCTTTTTGTTAAATGGTGTAAATCCGTTTAGTAGTTGATGAGAAAATCAAATGTAAAAAAATATTGATATCCGTGGTCACGGTGGATCCGCGCACCCTCCCGACCATGAGCTGTATTCTAATTGGCTGTCAACACTCCAAATCAGGAAGTGTTGGCAGCCATCTTGTGCCTCAGTCTAACTGAGGCACAAAAAACAGAAAAACTAAGGCGGGGGGGGGGTTGGAGTCGCTACTGCTCGAACAGCCAGGTCTTGAGTTGTTTCCTGAAGGAGAGATGGCCCAGGGTCAGCCGTAGGTGGTTTGGGAGGGAGTTCCATGTCCTGGCTGCCAGGTAGGAGAAGGATCTTCCTTCGGTGGTGGATTTGCTAATTTGTGGGATGGAGGCGAGGGCAAGACTGGCGGATCGGAGCTGGGGGATGGGTGTGTAGAATGTGAGGCGGCTGTTGAGGTATTTCGGGCCCATGTTGTGGAGAGCCTTGTGTGCGTGGGTGAGGAGTCTGAATATGATCCTCTTGCTGATGGGGAGCCAGTGCAGGTATTTCAGTTGGGCAGAGATGTGGCTGTGGCGAGGGATGTCCAGAATGAGTCGTGCAGAAGCGTTCTGTATGCGCTGGAGTTTTTCTGCAGTTTGGCAGTGGTTCCAGCGTAGAGGGTGTTCCCGTAGGGCCTGGGTGACCGTCTTCCTGTTTTCGGTGGGGATCCACCGGAAGATATTTCGGAGCATGCGCAGGGTGTTGAAGCAGGAAGACGAGACGGTGTTGACTTGCTTGGTCATCATGAGGGAGGAGTCCAGGATGAAGCCCAGGTTGCGTGCATGGTCCGTTGGCTTGGGTGCGGTGCCCAGGGCGGTGGGCCACCAGGAGTCGTCCCAGGCAGAAGGGTATGGTCCCAGGATGAGGACTTCCGTCTTGTCTGAGTTCAGTTTCAGGCGGCTGAGCTTCTTCCATTCCGCGATGTCCTTCATTCCTTCCTGGAGGCTGACTCTGGCGGTGGCGGGGTCGTTGGTGAGGGAGAGGATCAGCTGGGTGTCGTCAGCGTAGGAGATGATGTTGAGGTTGTGTTGGCGTGCGATGGCTGCGAGGGGGCTCATGTAGATGTTGAAGAGGGTGGGGCTGAGTGAGGATCCCTGCCGAACGCCGCAGATGATTTCGGTGGCCGCGGATCGGAACGGGGGGAGGCAGACTCTCTGGGTTCTCCCGGCGAGGAACGAGATGATCCACTCCAGGGCCGCTGCTCGGATTCCGGTGTTGCTGAGGCGTTGTATCAGGGTTCGGTGGCATACGGTGTCGAAGGCTGCTGAGAGGTCTAGGAGGATGAGGGCGGCAGTTTCCCTGTTGTCGAGCAGGGACCTGATGTCGTCAGTAGCTGCTATGAGGGCGGTCTCGGTGCTGTGGTTTGCTCGGAAGCCGGACTGCGAGGGGTCGAGGGATCGGCTGGACTCGAGGAAGGAGGAGAGTTGTCTGTTGACGGTCTTCTCGATGACTTTGGCTGGGAAGGGGAGGAGCGAGATCGGGCGGAAGTTCTTGAGGTCCGTGGGGTCCGCTTTGGGTTTCTTCAGGAGGGCGCTCAGCTCGGCATGTTTCCAGCAGAAGGTGGCGGATGCGAAGGAGCTGTTGATGATGTTCCGGAGTTGGGGTGCGATGATGGAGTCGGCTTTGTTGAAGATGTGGTGTGGGCAGGGGTCGGTTGGGGAGCCGGAGTGGATGGTGTTCATTAGGTGGGTGGTGTCTTTGGTCCTGACCGGGGTCCAGGTGCAGAGGGTGGTGGTGGGGGGCGTTGGTTCGGTGGTTGGGTGCGTGGTCTGTGCTCCAAAGCTGTTGTGTATGTCTGCAATCTTGCGGTGGAAGAACGAGGCCAGTGTGTCGCAGAGGTCTTGCGAGGGTGTGATGTCGTTGTTGCAGGCGCTGGGGTTGGAGAGCTCTTTCACGATGCTGAAGAGTTCCTTGCTGTTGTGGGTGTTGTTGTCCAGTCATTCTTTGAATGTTGTTCTTTTGGTGGTGCGGATCAGCTAGTGGTGCTTGCGGGTGGCCTTCTTGAGGGATGTCATGTTTTCTGTTGTCTGGTCGTGGCACCAGGCTTTCTCGAGGGTGCCGCAGGTTTTCTTGGAGTTTTTGAGGTCATTGGTGAACCACAGGGCTTTCCTGCAGTCGGATCTGCTGGGAGGTTTTTTCAGAGGTGCGAGGTCGTCGGCGCAGTTGGTGAGCTTGCGGGCTGCTTTGTTGGCGTCGGTCGTGTTGGCGGGTGGGTTCTGGCTGAGGGCGGTGGTGAGCTGGTCGGTGGTGATCTTGTTCCAGCTTCTGCGGGGAACCTGTTGCGGGTGGAGGTGGGTCGTGGTTCTCCTGAAGCTGAAGTGAATGCAGCTGTGATCTGTCCAGTGTAGTCCGGTGGAGTGGCTGAAGGAGATGTGCTTGCTGGAGGAGAAGACGGGGTCAAGCGTGTGGCCGGCGTAGTGGGTGGGGGTGTTCAACAGTTGCTTGAGTCCGAGGTTGGCGAGGTTGTCCAGCAGGGGGGTGGTGTTGCAGTCCTTGTTGTTCTCCAGGTGGAAGTTGAGGTTCCCTAGGAGGATGTAGTCTGAGGAGGAGAGGGCGTGTGGACTGATGAAGTCTGCGATGGCTTCGCTGAATTGGGTGCGTGGTCCCGGGGGTCTGTAGATGAGAGTGCCTCTGAGGGTGGTCTTGGGGTCGGTGTGTATTTGGAAGTGAAGGTGCTCGGCGGCGGTGAGGGTGTCGTTGGAGTTGGTCGTGATGCGGAGGGTGTTTCTGTGGATGATGGCGATGCCTCCTCCGGTTGGGTTGACGCGGTCCTTTTGGGTGATCTTGTAGCCATCTGGGATGGCTATGGCGATGTCGGGGGCTGAAGAGGCGTTCATCCAGGTCTCCGTGAGGAAGGCGACGTCCGGTGCTGTTGTGTCGAGGAGGTTCCAGAGTTCGACGGCGTGGATGGAGTGGGTGTTGAGCAGGATGCACTTGAGGTGGGTGTTGCTGTTGGTCGGCTTGGTGGGAGCGGTGTGGGTTCGGAGGCAGGTAAGTTTGCAGGCTTTGTAGGTGAAGGGTCCGTGGGTGCGTTTCGGGTTTGCTCTGTAGCAGGCGGGGTTCTGGCTGGCGTTGAGTGCGTGGAGGGTGGCGGCGTTGTAAGTCCGTCGGGTGGGCTGGCATCGTCGGGGACCAGGGTTTCTGGCACTGGGGCGCGGTCCAGGCGCGGACGGGCGTAGACGGGCTTGCCTTTGGCGCGCCTTCGGCGCACAATCGGCGCATCCGCCGTGCGGCCTCCATATGAGGGGCTGAGGGAGGGAGGAGCAGCTGGGAGGCGGGAGCGGGGTGGCGAATGGGA
Organism: Lissotriton helveticus; assembly: GCF_964261635.1. Classification (NCBI taxonomy): domain Eukaryota; kingdom Metazoa; phylum Chordata; class Amphibia; order Caudata; family Salamandridae; genus Lissotriton; species Lissotriton helveticus. Next base: position 1,108,798,752 of record NC_136068.1, read on the forward strand.
ACGGTGGGTGGGGCGGGGCCGCAGGGAGCAGCTGCGGGAAGCAGAGGGCGAGGCGGGAATCGGGAGGGCACAGAAGGCAAAGGGGGAACAAGGGGTAAAACGACAAAATAACAACCACAAGTTACAAAAGGCAAAAGGGAAAAAATGAAAGAGTTACAACAGCACAGGTTACAGGTACAAGCTCGCAGAATGGGCGGAAAGAGCGTAGCAGCACAGCACGGGGAGGACCACGCGGTGGCTAGGGGGGGGCGACCTACCTGATGACAGGGTCAAGGGTCGCTCCCTTTACCACCGTGCGGCCTCCATATGAGGGGCTGAGGGAGGGAGGAGCAGCTGGGAGGTGGGAGCGGGGTGGCGAATGGGAACGGCGGGGGCGGGGCCACAGGAAGTAGCGGCAGGAAGCAGAGGGCGAGGCGGGAATCGGGAGGGCACAGAAGGCAAAGGGGGAACAAGGGGTAAAACGACAATATAACAAGCACAAGTTACAAAAGGCAAAAGGGAAAAAACGAAAGAGTTACAACAGCACAGGTTACAGGTACAAGCTCGCAGAATGGGCGGAAAGAGCGTAGCAGCACAGCACGGGGAGGACCACGCGGTGGCTAGGGGGGGCGACCTACCTGATGACAGGGTCAAGGGTCGCTCCCTTTACCACCGTGCGGCCTCCATATGAGGGGCTGAGGGAGGGAGGAGCAGCTGGGAGGTGGGAGCGGGGTGGCGAATGGGAACGGCGGGGGCGGGGCCACAGGGAGTAGCGGCAGGAAGCAGAGGGCGAGGCGGGAATCGGGAGGGCACAGAAGGCAAAGGGGGAACGAGGGGTAAAATGAATAATAAAACAAGCACAAGTTACAAAAGGCAAAAGGGAAAAAAACAAAAGAGTTACAACAGCACAGGTTACAGGTACAAGCTCGCAGAATGGGTGGAAAGAGCGTAGCAGCACAGCACGGGGAGGACCATGCGGTGACTAGGGGGGCGACCTACCTGGTGACAGGGTCAAGGGGTTTAATTAAAGCGCCAGGGCGGGCCAGGTCCCGGGGGCATGCAAAAAAAAGTGTGGGGTGGTTCCCAATACCCCCACACTGCCCAGGGGACTGCTACACCCGGGGCAAAGCATGAACATTTGCAGGGGAGCACAAGGCCCACCCGCAGCCCTGGGGCTTGTTAGTTTAAAGTTGGGGGCCTCTAAGGCCCCCCAAGCCCCGTGGACCACCACCACAGAGGCTCTAATTAATTACGATTGTGGGGGGCACACTGCCCCCCTGCAGACCACCACCCCCGGGATTAAAAAAAAAAAAAATGTAACTAGTGTGGGGTGGTTTGAGCCCCCCACACGCCCCGGGGACCACCTCCCGCCCAGGGCTTTGCATTAAGTGGGAGGGGGGCCGCATGGCCCCCCTCCTGGAGCCAATGATGGCCCTGGGGACAGCCACCCCCCAGGGTCGGCTCCTGCAGTGTCCCGGGGTCCACACCCCCGGGACACTGCTGTTTGCAATGACAGGGCGGTTGCACACTTTGCTTTGCTTCATTGAAGCAAGAGCAGGGAAACCTTCTCTCGCTTCAATGAAGCAAAGCAGAATTGCTTTTCCATAAGGGGAGATGCATGTCAGCAGCTCCCCTTGTTGAAAAGCAATGCCGGCTCCCGCAGGAAGCGGGGAAACAGCGGGTCCGTGGGGGGTTTGGGGACCCCCCGTCATCCCCAACAGATCAGGTCGGCCCTGGGGGATGAGGTCCCCAGGGCCAGAAGTGGTCGAGGACTGGGGCCACACAGCCCCTCCTCCCCTTATAATTGAAAAAAAATAACAGTAGTCCGGCCCGGGGGATTGGGTCCCCGGGGCCATAATAGGCATGAGGAGGGAGGCCACGCGGCCACCCTCCGATTTAAAAAAAAAAAAACAATGCCCAGGCCCTGCGGGATGGGATCCCTGAAGCCAGAAGTGGTCCGGGGAAAAAAATAAAAAAATAAAATAAAGGCCGGCCCCGGGGGATGGGGTCCCTGGGGCCAATAGAGGCCTTAGGAGGGGGGCCACGCAGCCCCCTCCATAATAAAAAAAAAGAAAATGTGGCCATGCCCTGGGGGATGGGGTCCCTGGGGCTGGTATTGGCCACGGAAGGGGGGTCCACGTGGCCCCCCTCCCGTAACATTTTTATTATTTTTATAAAATGGGGGTGAGGCCCTGGGGGATGGGGTCAGGGCCCATAACATTAAAAAGGAAGGGGGCCACACAGCCCCCCTTCAACAACGAAAAAAAAAGACTGGCATTGCGCCGGAGACCCCGCCCCTCCCTGCAGCACTCTGCAAAAAGATGGGGAAGTAATTCCCCTTGAATATTGGGGGTCCCTGAGGGCCAACTAGCAAAACTAGAAACCTCCAGTATGTGCCAGGGAGCTGCGTTTCACAGAGGTGTTTAAAGGCAAGTTGTCTAGTTGGACCCTATGGACCCTCTGGATTCAAGGGGACTTAATTTCCAAAATTAAAACGACCACAGAGCATGTTTACACAGTGGTGAAGGGAGGAGACGGGGCCTTAGGTGATATGTGTAAACACACCCTGTGGCACGTTTACATTTGGGAAATTAACTCCCCTTTAATCTCGAGAGTCCCTGGTTCCAACTAGTCCACCATGTACCTCCAGTAAGCACCACAGAGCTGCGTTGCAGAGAGGTGGTCCGAGGCCATGCCCCATTTTACACCTCTCTGCAATGCAACTCTGTGGCACTTACTGGACATACCTGGTGGGTTAGTTGGCCCCTAGAGACCCTCAGGATTCAAGGGGACTTGATCCCCCAACTTAAAACGCCTACAGGTCGTGGTTGCACACATGTCATATCAGGCCCCCCCTCCATTCACCAGTGTGCAAACACACCCTGTGGCGCATTTTAAGAGGTCGTTTTAATCCCCCTGCCCTATTATATACTAGGGGCTTACAGAGGAGGTCATGCTAATCACAGGGGTACCCCAATGCATTGTATTCCCTAGTGTATGTAGGTGTTTTCACTGTATTCTAAGTGTCTTTTGGCATACCACTGGCCCTTGACACCTAAACTTACTTGCAAATGTTTTCAAAAGATGATTTTAGTGAATTCTAAGAAGTTTCTTGTTTTTTCCCAGAAACCTGTAGTAAAACACGAAGAGGAAACAAAAGACTCTTCCCAAAAGAACACCAATTCAGTGACCCCCTTGAATTATGACTGATTTACAGAAATTAACTTAAAATAACATTCCCATTACAATACATTCTTGTAATGATTTATCCTAAAAATACTACATAACATCTCTTTCATTTAGTTCCTTGTTTTTTCTTTTAAAATGTCCTGAAAGATTCGTTTTCACAAAGGCTTTCTCTAGTTCCAAATCGTCTTTTCCCTTAACTGAAGAAAAAACGAAAATTGTTCTAAAAATTAAATTAGGCTTTCTTGCGTGGGGCGCCTGTGTTGTCAAAAGATTTAAGTACTTAGCTCTGTTCTTTCTTTTTGACTCTACAGGGTTCCGTGTTGCAGGACGAGCCACAAGATGTTTCCCAGGAGCTGGATTTCTTCTAATCAGGCAATTCAGCCGAGCAGCCTCCAGACGCGACCTCTCTCCTAGCTGGTGGGAAGGCAAAGCAACTTCTGGAAACCTGGGTGCGGTTTAAATAGTCGACCGCACCCAGGAGATAACGTGCGCACGTCACGTTTAGCTGCTGCGAGTGAAGGGCTCAAGGTGGCTTAAACGTACAGAAGACTTGAACCGGCCTTATCAAATGCTTTGCTTGTCACTTAACTCCTGGAATTATCTCCCCAAAAACAAACGTTATAACGATGGAAGAACACATGAATTAAAAACAATCTCAAGTACAGGCCCAGACATGAAATCTCCCCATTACGAGTCTGTCATCATGAAAAACGTCACATTCCCAAAACGTATCACCTTAAGCACAGATTACCAAAAACATACACACATACATACTGGAGTGCTGGTGCACGAGAAAGGGGTGGGTTTTTCAAGAAGTCAGATTTAGGCCTCAGCCTGAAGAACCTCGGATGAGGGGATCATGACACCATGTGATGAATGATGTAATATGTGACATCATCAGCAGTGGATTGCGGGCGCGCGAGATATACTTAGTACGACTAACTTTAACGGGGGAATTTCAATGGTTTTGTATGAGTGAAATGTCCAACTAACTATAACACCCCTAAAACCTATGGCTTTTTCAGTGAATTTCTAAGGTGTTTTAAATGCTAATTCCTAACTATAACATGTCTGAAACCTATGGTTTTTTCAGTGAATTTCAAAGGTTTTTTAAATGCTAATTCCTAACTATAACATGTCTGAAACCTATGGTTTTTTCAGTGAATTTGAAAGGTTTTGTAAATGACAATTTTTAAATGTATTAATTCTTATATTTATTTTTTTTATACTGATTTACAAAAATATTTTTAACTATTTATTTTTAGATATTTTATTTTTTAAATTACATTATAATTACATTATACATTACATTCCAAAATATACTTTCTCAGAATGAATTACTTTAGTTTAAATACTTTGCAAATAGGCAATAAAGTTTTAAGTACAGTAGTTACAGTTGTTGTAATGGGCAACACAATTTCAAACCCAAAAAAACATTGAGCTGAATGGGAATTTCTAGTTAAATGCAATTAGTTACTTCATGGATTACTTTTCTAACCACAGGACTGGATCCTAGATTCAGTCCTGGGACATCTCATGTAAACAGTTGGGAAAAAGCGTTTTGGTTACAGTAATGATTTTTAAGGAATATTATTGTATTTTAAAACTTGACACTTAGAAACTTTTTCAAATAGAATCACCAATGTTATCCTATGGGTGGAAATTCACTTAGCAAATAAGTAGTGTTATCATTACTTGTTCTTACTCAGTGGTGGATCCTGGATCCAGCACTGTTGCATATCCTGTAAACAGTTGAAAGAATGTGTTTAAGTCATACAGGCCATTTGTTAGGAATATTTGTAGTTTGTGAAATTAGACACTTAGAAACTTTTATGGTGAAAACCAGACAGTGGATTCCTATGGAAGGAAATACAAGTTACTGGTGGTAAGTATGGTTAGAATTACTTTTCAGGGTCAGTGCTGGGCTAAAAGATGCAGCACTGGGTTCTCTCCTGATAACAGGTGAGTAAATTGTAATTCATTGTTCAGATGATTTTAGGTAAATATTTAAAAGTTGCAAAACTCTACACTTAGAAGAATTTCCAAGTGAAACGAGTCAATGTTAGCCTATGGAAGGAAATTCAAGTTACTGGTAAGTATGGTTAGAATTACTTTTCAGGATGGGGCTGTCTGGGTGTTGAAGCTGTCGTTGATGTCTGCTATCTTGTGGTGGAAGAAGGTGGCGAGAGAGTCGCACAGGGCTTGCGACGGCGGGATGTCATTGGTGTTGGAGCTGGGGTTGGAGAGTTCCTTCACGATGTTGAAGAGCTCCTTGTTGTCGTGTGCGTTGTTGTCGAGGAGGTCTTTGAAGGAGGTCTTCTTGGCAGCCCTGATGAGGTGGTGGTGGATGCGGACGGTGTCCTTATGTGCTGCTTGGCTGTCCGGAGTTTGTTCACGTTGCCATTTCATCTCTAGTTTCCGGCAGGCTTGCTTGGAATCTAGGAGTTCTGGGGTGAACCAGCTGGCCCTCTTGCTGGTGTCTCTGTGGGGGGGTTTCTTCAGCGGGGTGAGGGTGTTGGCGCAGCCCTCGATCCAGCGTCTGAGGTTGTGGGCAGCGACGTCGGTGTTGGAGGGTTCGGTGGGTGGGCTGAGAGCAAGGTTTGCATGTTGTTGGTCTTCGGTGATTTTGCTCCAGCAGCGGCGGGGGATCTGTTGGGTACAGTGGTGTGTGGGGAGTTTCTGGAAGGTGAAGTGGATGCAGCGGTGGTCGGTCGAGAGGAGTTTGGTGGTGTGGCTGATGGAGACGTGTGGGCTTGAGGAGAAGACGGGGTCGAGCATGTGGCCGGCGGAGTGGGTGGGCATTGTGACGAGTTGTCTCAGTCCGAGGTTGGCGAGGTTATCGATCAGGGTTTGTAGAGTTGTTGTTGTTGTTGTTCTCAAGGTGAAAGTTCAGGTCTCCAAGGAAGATGTAGTCAGTGGAGGTCAGGGCGTGCGTGCTGATGAAGTCGGCGATGGAGTTGCTGAGCTGGGGGTAGGGTCCGGGGGTCGGTAGACGAGGGTGTCTCTGAGGGTGGAGTTGAGGTCTGTGTGGATCTGGAAATGCATGTGCTCGGCGGTGCTGAGCGTGTCATCGCTTCTAATCAAGACCCTGATGCTGTTCTTGTGGACATTGGCGATTCCTCCTCTGACTCCGTTGGTGCGGGCTCTGCGGGTGATCTTGTAGCCGTCTGGGATGGCTATGGCGATGTCTCGTGCGAAGGAGTTGTTCAACCAGGCAGCCGCGGCCTGTGGAGGGAGTTACGGTGGGGCAGAGAGGCGGGCGGGGAAGGGGCAGGTTGGGGGCTGCTAAAAACCAGAATATGTATTGTTGGAGGTAAGTAAACAATTTAATAAATATAACGAATTTCGTAGCGCGCCATGCATTGCATTTTGTGATGCATGGCGCGCTACGAAATTCGTTTTATTTATTAAATTGTTTACTTACCTCCAATTATCCATATTCTGGTTTTTAGCACCCCCCCACCGTGCCCCTCCCCCGCCCGCCTCTCTGCCCCAGCGTAATTCCCTCCACGGGCCACGGCTGCAACCAGGTCTCTGTCAGGAAGGCGACGTCTGGGGAGTTTGTGTTGAGCAGGTCCCAGAGCTCAACGGCGTGTTTGCACTGATATCTCTCCTGATAACAGGTGAGTAAATCAGAATTCATTGTTCGGCTAATTTTAGGTGATCATTTTAAAGTTTGAAAACTCCACACTTAGAAGTATTTCCAAGTGAAACCAGTCAATGTTACCCTACGGAAGGAAATTCAATAAGCAGGTAAGTAGTGTTATTGTTACTTTTTCTTACTCAGTGGTGGATCCTGGATCCAGCACTGGTGCATCTCCTGTAAACAGTTGAAAGAATGTGTTTAAGTCATACAGGCGATTTTTTAGGAATATTTGTAGTTTGTGAAAATAGACACTTAGAAACTTTTCTGGTGAAAACCAGACAATGGATTCCTATGGAAGAAAATACAAGTTACTGGTAAGTATGGTTAGAATTACTTTTCAGGGTCAGTGCTGGGCTAAAAGATGCAGCACTGGGTTCTCTCCTGATAACAGGTGAGTAAATTGGAATCCATTGTTCGGACGATTTTAGGTGAATATTTAAAAGTTGCAAAACTCCACACTTAGAATAATTTCCAAGTGAAACCAGTCAATGTTAGCCTATGGAAGGAAATTCAAGTTACTGGTAAGTATGGTTAGAATTACTTTTCAAGATCAGTACTGGGCTCAAAGATGCTGAACTGAGGTCTCTCGTGATAACAGGTGAGTAAATCGGAATTCGTAGTACATTCAGTAAGCGCCACAGAGCTGCATAGCAGAAAGATATAAAAAGGGGCACGGCCTGCACCACCTCTCTGCAACACAGCGCAGTGGAGCTTCCTGGAAGCTCCTGGTGGATACTTGGCCCCCATGGTCCCTCAATTTTGAAATGGAATTTTTTCCCCAACTTAAAGCGCACCACAGGGCGTGTTTGCACATATCAAGTCAGGCCCCTCCCTTCACCACTGTGTAAACGCGCCCTGTCACCGTTCTAAGTAGAGAGATTAAGTCCCCTTCAATCCTAAGGGTCCCTTGGGTCAAACTAGCCCACTAGGTACCTCCAGTAAGCGCCACAGAGCTGCGTTGCAACGAGGTGTAAAAAGGGGCGTGGCCTCTGAACACCTGTCTGCAATGCAGCTCCTGGCGCATACTGGACATACCTGCGGGGCTATTTGGCCCTCAGGGACCCTCAGTATTGAAAGAGAATTAATTCCCCAACTTAAAACGCGCCACAGGGCACGTTTGCGCAGTGGTGAAGGAAGGAGGTGTGGCCTAAGGTGATATGTCTGCAAGCACACCCTGCGGTGCGTTTTAAGTTAGATCATTTATACCTCCTCAATCCTGTGGGTCCCTGGGGGCCAACTAGCCCACCAGGTCCCTCCAGTATGCACCAGGAGGGTGCGTTGCAGAGAGGTGTTTAGAGGCCATGCCACTTTTTACAACACTCTGCAAAGCAGTTCCGTGGTGCTTGCTAGAGGTACCTGGTGGGCTAGTTGTCCCCCAGGGACCCTCAGTATTTACAATGAATTAATTCCCCAACTTAAACCGCGCCACAGGGTGTGTTTGCACACATGTGAACTCAGGCCCCGCCCCCTGCCTTCACCACTGTGCAAACTCACCTGTGGCGCATTTTAAGTTGGGGAATTAAGTCCCTTTGAATCCTGGGGTCCCTGGGGTCCAACTAGCCCACCAGCTACCTCCAGTAAGTGCCACAGAGCTGCGTTGCAGAGAGGTGTAAAAAGGGGCATGGCCTAAGAACACCTCTCTGCAATGGAGCTCCCTGGGGCATACTGGAGGTACCTGTGGGCTAGTTGGCCCCCAGGGACCCCCAGTATTCAAGGTGAATGTGTTCCCCCTCTGCAAACGCGCCAGGGCGTGCTTTTACAGAGGAGTGCAATGAGGGGGCGTGGCCTCCGGTAGCAATCCCGTTTATTTTTTTATTTTTTTTAAGTAGGGGGGTTTTGTAGCCCCCCTTCTTTTTCATTTTTTTTTAGCCCTGTAGACCCCATCGCCCAGGGCCTGCCCCCAATTTTTAATTTAAATTAAATAAAATCGGGAAGGGGCCACATAGCCCCCCTTCCAAGGCCATAATTTGCCCCGGGGACCTCATTCCCCGGGGTATGGCCCATTTTTGTTTTATTATTATTTTGGAGGGGGGCTACCTTGCCCCCCTTCCTCTGGCCAGGTAACACCATCCCCCAGGGCCGTTTATTTATTTTTGAATATATTTTTTTTGGTGGGGGGCTGCGTGGCCCCCCTCCCGGGTCACTAATAGCCCCAGGAACCCCATCCCCCGGGGCTGGCCCACTCCGTTGGAGACCATGGGGTGGGTCCCCAAACCTCCAGGATCCCAGCCGGCTCCCCGCATCCGGCAGGAGCCGGCATTGCTTTTCCATATGGGGAGCAGCTAACATGCTGCTCCCCAAATGGAAAAACAATCTGCTTTAATATTTGGAATAGAGAGCAGGTTTCCTGCTCTCTCTTCCAAATAGGAAAGCAGTTTGCAATGACAGGGCGGGAGCCGCGGGACTCCCGCCCTGTCATTGCAAACGGCAGTGTCCTGGGGGTGGGCACCCCGGGACACTGCAGGAGTCGGCCCTGGTGGGTGGTGGTCCCCAGGGCCATCAAGGGCTTCAGGAGGGGGGTCACATGGCCACCTCCCATCATTTGAAAAGCCCCAGGGGGGTGGTGGTCTCCGGGGCTTGGAGGTCCATAAGGGCATGTGGGGGGGGGGCTCAGGCCCTCCCCTTACAGGTTTTTGTATTTAAAAAAAAGCCCCAGGGGGTGGCAGTCCTCAGGGCTGCAGGGGGGCTGTGAGCCCGCCACATGCATTTAATTAGAGCCCCGGGGGGTGGCTGTCCTTGGGGCGTGTGAGGGGGCTAAAGCTCTCACCACACAGGTTTTTTTATTTTAAAAAAAACCCTGGGTGGCGGTTCCCAGGGCTGCGAGGGGGCGGTGAGCCCCACTCATACATTTAATTAGGGCCTCGGGGTGGCGGTCCCAGGGGTTGGGGGGCCTCAGAGCCCCCATCCATTTAAAAAAAGGCCTGGGCGTGGCGGTCCCCGGGGCTGCGGGGGGGCCCTGAGCACCCGCATACATTTAATTAGAGTCCAGGGGGATGGTGTTCCCCAGGGATGGGGGCCTCAGAGCCCCCCACCTATTTAAAAAAATCCCCAGGGGTGGTGCTCCCTGGGGCTGCGGGGGGCCCCCGTGAACCCCCCTGCATAAATTAACTAAGCTCCACGGGGGCGTGGCAGTGCCCAGGGCAGGATGGGGGGGATTGGGACCCCCCACACTTTTTTCTTAATAATGCCCCAGGACTTGGCCCCTCCCCGGGGGCAAATTAGCATATTTACAGGGAGATCGTGTTTCTTTTTTTTTCTATTGCTAGGATGCGTGGATCCTACATGCATCCCGCGATTTAAAAACAAAATACCATTTTTGGCCCTGGGGGTCCTTGCGGGACCCCCTGAGCAGGCCTAGGGGGTCAGGGTGTGTCTACCCTGCACCCTTTTCACATTTTGCGGCATTTGTTTTTAGTTTCTTGTGCCTCGGTTCTACCGAGACACAAGATGGTTGCCAACACTTCTTGATTTTGACAGTTGTCAGCCAATTAGCATTCAGCTCATGCACAGCAGGGTGCTTGTAGGCTGCGAGTAGGGTACGCGGATAGATCCACAGATCCACCGCGCCCATAGATATATAAGTGACTTTAACTGTAATTTTCCCAGGAACTACTGAATGGATTTACACCAAATAAGCAAAAGGCACGAGACTGAACTGAGGACTACCTCTTTGCCAAATTTGGTGTAATTCCGCTCAGCCGTTCGGGCTGTAGCCGTGGCTAAAGGTCCTATGGGAAATTGCATGGGAAAAACATGTTTTGGGTCCCCCATTTTTTCTTGGTCCCCGCTTGACCAATCACCCCCAAACTTTTTGGGAAGGAGCAGAACTGAGCTGGTCAGACGTTTGGAAAATTTCAAGATGATTTATCAATTGGCGCCAAAGTTATTGGCAATAGAATGTTGCGGATTTCCTATGCATAATAGGTCCTAACTATAACTACCTACTGGCGACCGCCAGTAGATATTATATGTATATATATATATATATATATATATATATATATATATATATAGTGAAAACCATAGGTTTCACAAACGTTATAGTTAGGAATTAGAATTTAAAAAACCATAAAAATTCATTGAAAAAACCATAGGTTTCACACATTATAGTTAGCTGAACATTTCTCTCATACAAAACCTTTGAAATTCCTCCGTTATAGTTAGCTCAGCTAACTGTAACTTGCGCGCCTGCAATGCACTGCTGATGATGTCACATATTACATCACTCATGACATGGTCAGTGACATCACTCATGACATCACTGATGACATCTCAAATGACATCCCTGACTATTGCTAATTCCTAACTATACCATGTGTGAAACCTACGGTTTTTTCAATGAATTTGCATGGTTTTTTAAATGCTAATTCCTAACTATAACGTGTGTGAAACCTATGGTTTTTTCAGTGAATGTCAAAGGTTTTGTAAATGATAATTTATAACTGTATTAATTATTATGTCTTTCTTTTTATACTAATTTCTTATATTTTTTATATAAATATTTATATTTATTTTATTTTTTAGATTATATTTCGTATTCTTATTATAAAATGTTAACAAAACTAAATTGCTAAGTAATTTTTGGATTAATTATTGCTTGACGTCGGTTGCAAGTATAACACAGCTCCAGTAATACTCTTGGGGCCCTATGCTCACAATGCTGTATCAATCCTTACACCTGCTTCAAGCATGTGCAAGGTTTTGACGCAGCATAAGCTCAAAAGTGACTGAATGAAATGTTATACATTTCACTCAGTCACTTTTAGGAGGCGTTGCTGCACCACCTTCTGCACAAGAAAGCCTCTTCTGGGGCAGCGCTTTACAATGTAATACACCCTCCAGATGTGTCACATAGTTACTAGCACACACCATGGCACATCTTTTGCACCACCGCTGTGTCACAAAAGTGACGCAACAGCTGTGTAGAAGAGGCACAATGGGATTGTAAATCCACCCCTAACACATACAAATTCACCCAGGCAGTTTCACCAGCAGCGCAAATTGAAGCATAGACTTGTAACATATTTATGTACATATGTTACATTCAAGTGCTTCGGACACACTACCGTATACTATAGATAAACACCTTATAGATTTATGCTGTAGCACTTCCTTATAGTTCTGCACTTTCACATTCTCCATACACTAGTAAGATATTCATTCATTCATTTATGAACTACACATTCATTCTGACAAACTTTTACACATTAAAATAGAAATTTAGTTCTTTCTTTGACCAGTAAAGGTAGCTCTAAAAAGAACTGTGTTTTTTTGTTTTGTATTTTTTTTGTGTTTTCTCAACAAATTCCAAGCGGAACAAAAGAATGAAAAAAAGAACAACTAATGTCAAGGACAGCAATGATCCTGTATCCTGCGTTTCATCAGGTCTATAGACTGTTCCCCATAACGCAAAAGTTTATCGAAATAAATGCATAGAATTTTAACTTTAGCAAAGTCAGAATCAATATGTGGGTGTGGACTGCTTGCTGAAAATGCTGCTGCCACAGTTGATGTGCTTGGTGTAGCAGCAGGTGGGTTCTCGTGCAACCTACGTCTTGCAGCTCGAGCAAAGTTCTTGGGGTGCAAGTTCTTCACGTGTCGCACCATATTTGCTGTGCCAAAGGAGTATTGTTTACATGGATCAGCCCTTGAAAGAGTTGTTTCGCAAATTTTACAGGTTACTTTCGGAGCATTAACCTTTTTTTGACCTTCTGAAAAAGTAAAAAACTTCCAAATTAGAGCTTCTTTCCTTTTCTTTGGAGGTTCTTCAGGAATGAAATCTCCCTCTGAACAACTGATGGAAGATGACTCCATTGCTCTTATTATTGTGATCTTCCATCTATTTGAGAAGATTCTCAGATCAAATGCTTCTTCTTAGAAAGTCAAAGGCAAATAATTATAATGGGACGGAACTTTCAACAGTCGCAATAGGAAAAGTTACGAACCAATCAAATCTTTACTTTTAAAGTCACATGGCTTTGCGTATGCTTATGATGCACTTGCGCAGCTTTTTCAATACGAGTACGCATGATGTTCTACCGCAATTTGTGTAAATGTTTTTAAAAGTAATATATGATTATTACAAGTATTAAAAAAATTCATAGTTATCTCAAATGTCTGCCCTTAGTATGTACATTAAATACATAAATGTTTTAAACCAAGTAGAAACATTGCCCCCTTTCGCGTACAGAACGCCGTACATGACGTCACAACTAAGCTTAAATGCGACGCGTAACGTCGAAGCATATTCGTAACGTATGCGCGGGTACGCGCTGAGTATGGTTAGCAGTACAAAGTATGGTGCGATCACCCTCTCAGTGACAAATCAGCGCTCAGGGCGGGCTAAGGAGAATGATTAGAAGTGCTGACTCATTGCAGATTCGATTCTGGGACTGCCTCTGCGTACATTATAACACCGCCCCATCTCTCTCTGTTGTTAATTGTTAGTGCACACACTCATACTTGCACATGCGCGGTGCATGCCCGCCCACACTACCCACATGCCACCACCTAGCATGCTTGCTATCATTTAGCCTGGAAACCAACACATTACCCAATGTCATGTCCCCCAGGGCTGTCATTCTTGAAGGCCGCGAAAACGCTACCAATGACGGCCCTGGACTTGGTTTGGTCAGCCCCCCCGGTTCCCATATAATGGGGGCACTGACGTAAGCACGCTCTCTTTTGCCTGCCTCTGCTGTGGTGCCAGACAGACTGTCGAAAACACCCCAGACTTAGCGAAACCGCAGCCTTTGAAGACAGGACAAAAGACAACAGAAGCAAAGGTAAGAGAAGACGTCACAACATCAGCCTCCACTGTAAATTGTATATGCATAATGCTATTTTTTTATCCTTCATATGGCTTTCCTACCCCTCAATAGTTTTAAATTGTACTTACATAATTGAAATATTTCTTTATGAGTCACGAGGTCCTATACACCTCTAATCTTAATAATTGTGCGTATATTTCTGTGTCGTATTTCTGTACTACGCCACCTGCTTAGGCCTCTAATACTATTAATTGTGCGTCCATGATAGTATTTTTTTTTTTCGCATCACGAGGCCGTCCCAGGCCTGTATTAACTTACTGATCTTCCTTTGTTTGCTGGAGCTGCAGCAGTCTTAACTATGGAATATTAAGAACCCACATTAAAATTCACTTTTGATAGTAGTTATGCAACTCAGTTTACGATGACTAATGAAAATGTCCTTTTGTTTCCTTCACCAAACATCGTTCAGAAGCAACCATGGCCTATCGAGCAACAGCAATGGAATTCTCTGCAACGTATTGAATATACTTTGACGTATAGAGGCAGAGTTCAAGTCGAGTGGTGAACTCCGGTGGCCGCACTCTTTATACAAGGTAACCACAGCAGCCTAGACCTACAAAGCCTTCATAGCAATGCATTACAAATAAGTCGGCATGAAGGGCGTCAGTAACGCAGAAGGCACTTCCATATAGACACCACTTGAACGCGGCACTATAACAACTAAAATGTACCAGGTACACTGCACTCGTAAAACTGTAGTATTACCTTTATTTGTGAAACGAGAGAGGGCCATATTATCAAGCCTTGGCGTCAAAATTATCGCCACTTTATCGGCAGGAAAGTGTTGCTAAAGTGGCGATAATGGGTTTGATAATATGCTCTATTGAATTCCAATCGAAGCTCATGTTAGATGAGAAGGACATCTAACATGAGCTTTGATTGGAATATTATCAAACCCATTATCGCCACTTTAGCGAAACTTTCCTGCCGATAAAGTGGCGATAATTTTGTCGCCCAGGATTGATATTATGGCCCAGAGTGCGTAGTGTACAGCAGCTTCTCTGTAAAATCTATAATTACCTCCGAGAAGTGACAACAGATAGGTTACAACAGTCTGACAAGCAGATCCACAACCTTATTACGTCACTTTTGAGTCACTTTTAACATGGGTAAAGTGATGCAAGGAGCTAGTAAATTTACGTCTGACTTTTCAAGAACAAATCTCAACTCCAGACTCTGCGACACAGTTGTAATGTTGTTTTCTCTCTCTTTCTCTCTCTCTCACTATCTGTGACATCATTTCTCTTTCTCTCTTAAAATTAGACACTGCTGTCTGCTTGGACGTATAGAAGAATTGTTCACAATAAGTTGTGACACCAACTGCCTGAAATGTTTACCCGCAAGGTTTATTCAATGGTAAGCACAGAGGCCTAGATCTACAAAGCCTTCATAGGAATGCATTAGAAATAATTCGCCATAACGGGCGTCAGTAACGCAATAGGCACTTCCATATAGACACCACTTGAACGTGGCACTATAACAGAACTGGAATGTACGAGTCACACTGCACACGTAAAACCGTAGAGTTACCAAAGCTTGTTGGAGCATATTATCAAGAACGGCGATAAAATTATCGCCGTTTCAGCGGCAGGAAACTGCCGCTAAAGAGGCGATAATGGGCTTGATAATATGGCCTTGTGAATTCCCATAGTAGCCCAGGTTAACACCAGAACCTGGGCTGCTATGGGAATTCACAAGAGCATATTATCAAGCCCATTATCGCGCCTTTAGCTGCAGTTTCCTGCTGCTGAAACGGCGATAATTTTATCGCCGTTCTTGATAATATGCCCCGTAATGCTTCAGCTCATTTACTCACATCTACATAATTCTAAACTCTAATTTTCTTTTTTCTTTTGCAGATTACCAATTTGACACCTTTTGGAATCCATGTCACAATTTGTTTATAACATTGTTTAAGTTATTTTTCCTGTTCTAATATAGTTATAATTGAGTTTTGTTTATATTTATTGTTTAATAAAAGTAATTAAAAAAAACTACATACTTCTTTTATTTTGTGGAGGAGGGGTATGACGGTCCACAATAAAAATAATGTTGAAATACTATAGTAAGATATTCAAGTCTAGGATTGAAAACTACTGAGTTCTAACTAACAGATATAAGAAAAACAACGGTGACAAACTACTAAAATGGCGGTGGACAGAGTACGTAATCAACGTTTGGCGCCTCGGCACTACCTTTCAAATAAATATATAAAAAATATGACTATTAATACTGTACAAAAGTACAGCAGCGGATGACACACACGAACCGGGAAAAGAAAGCGACAGATTTACTAACTGATATAAAGAAAGGTTTGCTTGTTGAACTTGAACAAAAAGAAAACATGGGCTTCGAAACGACGCTGAGCATGCGAAGAGAGTACAACTGCTACACCAAAAAAAAAGAAAGCTTTACATACTATCATAGAAATGAAGGAGCATATTATCAACAAAAGGCGATACATTATCGCCGCTTTTATCGATAGTAAACTGCCGATAAAGCGGCGATAATGTGCTTGATAATAGGCCCTTGTAACTTCCCATACTAGCCCAGATTCTGGTGTTAACCTGGGCTACTATGGTTATTCACAAAGGCATATTATCAAGCCCATTATCGCTGCTTTATCGGCAGTTTCCTGCCGATAAAAGCGACGATAATGTATAGCCTTTTGTTGATAATATGGCTCATTGCTCTTTTTTTTACCAGTAAACTTAGGTGCATATTATCAAGGACCAGTGTTACAATTATCGCCGTTTTATTGGCAAGAAACTGCCAATAAAACGGCGATAATGACCTTGATAATACAGCCTTGTTATTTCCCATAGAAGTCCATGTTAACACCAGAACATAGGCTTCTATGGCAATTAACAAGGACGTGTTATCAAGCCCACCCTCCCAACATTAATAAAAAACTCCAGACAATGCAGGTACCCGGAGCTGGAAGGTCATTTTACATATCACTGCCCCAGAAATGTGGCGTTCCCCGTGACATGTACGGGGAGAGAGAGAGAGAGCTCAAAACATATTTTATTTTAAATTAGACCCAAGGGGTGCCGCTCACTAGGACCGTAACCCCCCCACATACTTCAAAATAAAACCAGAGGAGTGCCGTTCGCCAGTGCTCGGGGCACCTTACAAGCCCCCATTACACAGAAAAATTGCCCCGTAATTTGCCTCCCCGGGACCTAATGAATAAAACGGACTTCTACTTTTTTTCACCTTTTCCACCGCGTACAAGTACTGCACGAGTACCCCGCCATTTTTTATTTTTTTTTAAATAAAAATTGAGGCTAAAGATCTATGTACCACCCCCAGACCAAGACTATAGGGTCCGAATGTTTCTACCCTGCTCCCTTTCATTTTTCTCAACTTTGTTTTACTGTTTTCTTGTGACTCTGCTCTCCCGACAAACAAAATGGGTGCAACACTTCCTGGTTTGGAGTATTGACAGCCAATCAGCATGCAGCTCCTGCTCATAATTGCAAAACGCGTGTCAGGGGTTGCTTTTATTCATTTCAGGTTGGCTTGGCTGGTATTTTACCAATCCAAAGCTGTAATATTGTGCCTGGATTGGTAAATGGCTTTTGTCATTTTGCAGCTGGGCATGGATAGCACTGTGATAATCCTATGCTTAAAGACTTTGCTGTACAAATGGCAAAAGACTTTGTCCATTTCTATCTCGGCGTGGATAGCACTGTGCTAATCCTATGCTTAAAAATTTCGATAGAAAAGCAGACATTTGAGGTGAGCAACTTTAGAGTGTCGCTGGTGTTGAAGGTGCTCTATACAGGACCTGCCTTCCACCTAAACTTGGGAACTACCCAGAGTTCTCTCCTTCTTTTTTGTACATATATATTTCCACACAAAGAATTATTGCGGCACACCTCTTGGTAGTATATAGTTGGTTTATTTCAGATTGTGTTTAACTCCTACGCGTTTCGAACCGTAGTTCCTGATCACGGCAGTGTTACACAGTTGTCCCTTTTCTCTTTCACTTATTTATTTCCTATTACCTACATGACTTTTTTGGTGCATTGTGGGCCTTGTAGTGTGTATTCAATATTACAACAAACTTTACTGAGCGTCAATATTTTTATATTTATGTGTCCATTTGGTGACAATTTGTGTGCAAATATGTATATATATATATATATATATATATATATATATATATATATATATATATATATATATATATATATAATAAATTATATATATATATATATATATATATATCAAAAACAACAGGTTGCCCTCTTGGAGATGCCACACACTGAGGGGATTTAGCACACAATGCCACAGGCGGTTGCAGTGTTACCGCTGTCTCTCGCCTTCTGATATGCAGCCAAACGCGTTTCAGATTTCTCCTTGATCACTGGCTCATGCATCACACAAACGAAAAGCAAGCAATTTGGAACACCTGCTTTATTCAATAACAAGTCCCGCCCCAGTGGGCGTTGCTGACATTGCATTATGGTTATGATAGTTCCCACAAAATATACGTGCCAAACTTGTAGTCCCATCAATCACCAAGTGGGTGCTGCTTTTCTCCGTGCACAATCTTTTCCATAATAGGTGAGTAAAAGTAAAATATCGCCCTGATAAGCAAAGGAGAAGAAAGAGCTTTGCATTGCTTCCAATATCACCCAGTGGCTCAGGCCCCCTCAGTTCAACGCCATGCTTAGAAGTAGTGAGCATGGAAGAGCCGCCCTTTCCGGCAGCGGGGCCTCTCCGCGGCTGGACTGGCTGCTAACATCAAAAACAACAGGTTGCCCTCTTGGAGATGCCACACACTGAGGGGATTTAGCACACGATGCCACAGGTGGTTGCAGTGTTACCGCTGTCTCTCGCCTTCTGATATGCAGCCAAACGCGTTTCAGATTTCTCCTTGATCACTGGCTCATGCATCACACAAACGAAAAGCAAGCAATTTGGAACACCTGCTTTATTCAATAACAAGTCCCGCCCCAGTGGGCGTTGCTGGCATTGCATTATGGTTATGATAGTTCCCACAAAATATACGTGCCAAACTTGTAGTCCCATCAATCACCAAGTGGGTGCTGCTTTTTTCCGTGCACAATCTTTTCCATAATAGGTGAGTAAAAGTAAAATATCGCCCTGATAGGCAAAGGAGAAGAAAGAGCTTTGCATTGCTTCCAATATCACCCTGTGGCTCAGGCCCCCTCAGTTCAACGCCATGCTTAGAAGTAGTGAGCATGGAAGAGCCGCCCTTTCCGGCAGCGGGGCCTCTCCGCGGCTGGACTGGCCGCTAACATCAAAAACAACAGGTTGCCCTCTTGGAGATGCCACACACTGAGGGGATTTAGCACACGATGCCACAGGCGGTTGCAGTGTTACCGCTGTCTCTCGCCTTCTGATATGCAGCCAAACGCGTTTCAGATTTCTCCTTGATCACTGGCTCATGCATCACACAAACGAAAAGCAAGCAATTTGGAACACCTGCTTTATTCAATAACAAGTCCCGCCCCAGTGGGCGTTGCTGGCATTGCATTATGGTTATGATAGTTCCCACAAAATATACGTGCCAAACTTGTAGTCCCATCAATCACCAAGTGGGTGCTGCTTTTCTCCGTGCACAATCTTTTCCATAATAGGTGAGTAAAAGTAAAATATCGCCCTGATAGGCAAAGGAGAAGAAAGAGCTTTGCATTGCTTCCAATATCACCCTGTGGCTCAGGCCCCCTCAGTTCAAGGCCATGCTTAGAAGTAGTGAGCATGGAAGAGCCGCCCTTTCCGGCAGCGGGGCCTCTCCGCGGCTGGACTGGCCGCTAACATCAAAAACAACAGGTTGCCCTCTTGGAGATGCCACACACTGAGGGGATTTAGCACACGATGCCACAGGCGGTTGCAGTGTTACCGCTGTCTCTCGCCTTCTGATATGCAGCCAAACGCGTTTCAGATTTCTCCTTGATCACTGGCTCATGCATCACACAAACGAAAAGCAAGCAATTTGGAACACCTGCTTTATTCAATAACAAGTCCCGCCCCAGTGGGCGTTGCTGGCATTGCATTATGGTTATGATAGTTCCCACAAAATATACGTGCCAAACTTGTAGTCCCATCAATCACCAAGTGGGTGCTGCTTTTCTCCGTGCACAATCTTTTCCATAATAGGTGAGTAAAAGTAAAATATCGCCCTGATAGGCAAAGGAGAAGAAAGAGCTTTGCATTGCTTCCAATATCACCCTGTGGCTCAGGCCCCCTCAGTTCAACGCCATGCTTAGAAGTAGTGAGCATGGAAGAGCCGCCCTTTCCGGCAGCGGGGCCTCTCCGCGGCTGGACTGGGCGCTAACATTAAAAACAACAGGTTGCCCTCTTGGAGATGCCACACACTGAGGGGATTTAGCACACGATGCCACAGGCGGTTGCAGTGTTACCGCTGTCTCTCGCCTTCTGATATGCAGCCAAACGCGTTTCAGATTTCTCCTTGATCACTGGCTTATGCATCACACAAACGAAAAGCAAGCAATTTGGAACACCTGCTTTATTCAATAACAAGTCCCGCCCCAGTGGGCGTTGCTGGCATTGCATTATGGTTATGATAGTTCCCACAAAATATACGTGCCAAACTTGTAGTCCCATCAATCACCAAGTGGGTGCTGCTTTTCTCCGTGCACAATCTTTTCCATAATAGGTGAGTAAAAGTAAATATATACATATTTGCACACAAATTGTAACCAAATATATTATTTATATACTACATATCTATATATATATTACATATATATATATATAATATATACTATATACTTTGTATATTACTTATGGATTAAAAATATATAGATTCTTATGGGTCTGCTTAACAAATGTATATATTCTGGTTAGAATATATAACAATATTTATGCTTATCATGTATATAGGACACTGCATAGCTAACACATACATTATTTGATTTTATGCTCATGGGTCTCTATTGTATTTTATTTTTTCTATCATAATATGTGATAGGTTATGTTATTTAATTATATACTGATGGGTCTTAGTTTTTTTTTTCGTTATCTATCCCAATGTGTAAATATGGACATAACAATTGTATCTATAAGTGCTTTACTATTTAAATATTGGGAAAATATAAAATAAATATGAATAGGTATAAATAAACACATTTAAAAGACCCCATAAAATCTCCAGAAATAAAGACAGAAATAAATTAGCTTTATAAACAGCAACACTTGATAGTCGGAGTTTCTAACTATTTATTTCATACATGTACATATGGGACTTTCTATGTAGTTATGTATCTATGTATTTGGTACTCTACACCTACTGTAGATCAATCAATCAATACAAAACTTTATTCAGGCATATTCTGGCCATAAAAGTACATTTTGCATAAAAGAACACATACAATTTGGGTTTAAAACTACACCGTGGATATAATTGAAAGCACAGTTAAATTACATTCATATTAAAAAGAAACATATTCGGATAGGTCCAAGTCATTGCTGTAATCAAACCAGATTTTTCCTCTTACGAATTGCCCCTGATAAGAAACTTGCAACTCCATAACAAATGAGTGGGGAAGAAAGCATTTGTAAATCGATCAGTGCTGGTCTTACTTGTGCAAAATAGGAATCTCTAAAAAGTGGTAGGATATGTTTCGCTTGCAGCTCAGTATAAAAACCACCAAAAAACAAAGTGTAACAGGTCTTGGTCAGAGACATTATCACATGCACATGGTTGCAGGGTATCTAACTTTGAGAAAACTTTAGGTAAAGTTAGGGACCAGTGGATGCAATTAAATCTAAATCTGGATAAATGAAAACGATGATGCTGTTAATAACAGAAGACCAAAAAAGTATGATTTAAAATTCCAGGACTTATACTCATAAAATGTCTACATGTAGGTTTCTTAACGTCATTTACTTCCCTATCCTGTTTTCTCCTCGTTAAAAACTGTGTTTTTATAGCTTTCACGTCTTAGGGTGCAGCTTTCTTGGTTGATTAAATATCTCTGGTTGCCCAAGAGCTGAAAGCTGCTGGGAGACATATTTTAACCAGGGAATGTCTGCAACTCTGTATAAACATCATGCAGTCCTCTAAAATAATTTGGTTTAGCTTTGGCTTATCTCTAGACCACATTTTTAGACTCCATAAAAGGGCGCAACAGCAATATTGTCTGTAATGTAGCACTGCCTTAATTCCTCATGTGCCATAAAA
The DNA here is from genome assembly GCF_964261635.1 of Lissotriton helveticus. Lineage (NCBI taxonomy): Eukaryota > Metazoa > Chordata > Amphibia > Caudata > Salamandridae > Lissotriton > Lissotriton helveticus. Next base: position 1,108,820,578 of record NC_136068.1, read on the forward strand.
GCTGTAATGCTAGAAGGAGCAGCTAGGAGTTTACATAGGTGTTTGTTTTCAACTCCTTGAACTTCATTGCATTCATTGTAACCCCAAACCACACTACCATACACTGTCATAGCAACACATTTCTTATTATAGATCTTCACCAGTGGTGGTATGGGTTTGCTCCCTAATCTTCTAGTGAACTCCAGTGAGGATCCAGCTGCTCTTGCCAAAATGTTTTTCTTTAGAGCGCGCTGTGCCACCCAAGTTCCATTTTCAGCAAATAACACACCCAAATATGGGTATGTTGGTATGTTGGTTGGCACTCCTCCTTTACATGGAAGGGATTTTATTTCCTCTTTTTAGATTACCTAGTGACATTATATGAGATTTGGTAAAATTGATCGCAAGTGCAAGAGATACAATTAAATCAATAAAAGTATTAACTAAAGATTTCAAAGCAATCAGAGTCCTGGCAAGTAAAACTGCATCCTCTGCATATAAAAGTGCTGGAATTGATTTAGAACCTACTCTTGGGATGTCTAAGCATGAGTTTGCTAGCGCTGCTCCCATCTTATTTATGTAAAGTGTAAATAAAACCATTGCAAGAATGCACCCCTGCCTCACTCATGGTGGTATAACATCGTATATAACCAAAATCTCGTGGGAATCCTTCTTAGACACTCATTTCAACCAACAGGCCGCTGTAACAAACATGCCCCAGGATGCCCAGGAGGGCCATCCCCACAAACAATAAAATTACATGAAAAAGCTAAAATCGAAATTAATGCTGTTACACTTAGGAAACTAATCACCAAAGGAAGGAAGGATGGTGCACCGGGGACAAATGGAATTCCTCCAGCTCTTCAAACTTGACCCGGAGTACTGCGCAAAATCCCTGACCCCCCTCTACATGTCTGTCAGCCACTCTGGGCATCTCCCTGCATCATGGAACGGACCAGTTATCTCACCGATATATAAGGCAGGGGACAGAACGTCACCAAAGAACTATCGCCTGTTAGCCCTTCTGAACATTGAGGCAAAATACTTCGCAGGGCTTTTACTGACACAGCTGTGCGAATGGGCAACCAAGTGCAACATAATTCCACCTAGTCAAACTGGATTTTGTAGAGACATGGGAACTACAACAAACCTCCTGGCACTATCGCTACTTATAGACAAAGCAAAACAGACTAAACAAACTCTTCACTTTTGCTTTGTGGACTTCAAGGCGGCTTTCAACAATGTCAATTGAGCCAATCTTTGGAGAAAACTAGCCTTCTGGGGGATCCCTGCCCCTCTCCTAAACCTTTTGATCGAACTGCACTCTAATACGTGGGTTCAGGTGAAGCTTGGGAATGGCACCCACCTCTCCAGGCGCATTCCGACTACAAAAGGCCTTAAGCAGGGGTGCGTCTTAGCGCCTACCCTTTTCAATTTATTTACAGCCAATCTGCCACCTGCTCTAGAAGCCTGCAATGCGCATGCACCCCGACTGGGGGGTAAAGCTCTGCCCAGCATATCCTACGCAGATGATTTGGTCCTGGTTAGTCATACCAAAGTAGGACTGCAGAATCTCATTAATACGCTGCATGGATACGCCAAAGAGAACTTACTTGAAGTAAACATTGACACAACCAAAGTACTGTCAATAACTGGGAATCAAAAGCCGCTCTCTTGGTTCCTTGGAACACAGGTTGTTACAAACTGCTCTGAATATAAATATCTTGGTATCATAGTCGACAAAGGAGGTTGCTTCTCAAACCATCTTGAGGCCACAAAGAGAAAAGGTATGCTGATCGCTGTGGTTCTGTAATTCTCAAACCTGACTCCATTTTAGTCTCGCCCTCCTGTAGGCCTGTGAAGTAGGCCCAACGAACAAGTGGTCTGCCCTTCTGAGTTCGTGCATATATTAACTTGGGTTTTTCTGACTCTGAATGAACTGCAGAGAGAGTAACCCTTTTCACCTGAAACTGACCTTTTGCAAAAACCAGTTTCACTAGCTGATCGTTGTCTGAGTTTTTCAATCACTGTTCAGGACCTCGTTAACCTTTAGTTTCCTTGCACATATCTTATCCTAAACAATATCTAAATTGTTTCTTTCCTTACGACTTTCTTTTCTAAACATGGGTTTTTGCCATGTGTTGTGACTGCCATCTGGTGTTGCCTTTTACTAGGCCTCAGAAGTTAGTTTGCGAGCAAAGCAGTCTGACCTTTTTTGGGTCATATATACATTAACTAAGGTTTTGTTCGTGCACTGGAGTTAATTTCAGAAGCTGGCCTTTCACCTAGAAATTGACCCTGCCAAGCTAATTTCCCTGCAAGATCGTTATCCACTTTTCCCAATCACCATTCAAGACATTTGTTAACTTCTAAGTTTTTTTAACGTTTCTGTTATCTTGCACATTATCTGAAACTACTTTTCTTTACTGTTTTTTCATTTCATGGGTTACGCTTTCAATTAAGGGTTTGTTCGGCCCTTCCAGATTATTATTTAGATATGCCTAAATATTAACTTGTGGGTTGGGACACTGTAAAATTAGCTTTACTGTAATATGCTGTGTGATGTCATGTATTTTCTATTGGTTGAATTTTGGTGCAGGGGCGTGCATTTTAAAAGTACCTTTTTGTGTATAAATAGGGAAGTCTCGCCTTAGTAAAATTGAGCAGTTTCTTGAGTTGTACACCGTGTTGTATTACTGGGATTTCTGCTACTGGCTGCAGCTAATAAATTTGATCTCTGACGCCACCTAGAAGTATTCAGTGTCTCTGTATACCAAGGCAAGGGAACCCAGAGGACTTTGGGCGTGTCCCTGGCGCCGCTGGGTACTTGAAATCCCAGTTCTTCAGTTGGCGCCCAACGTGTGGCGACTTCAGTGGTACCGGTCCAAGCCCGAAGATTGCGAGGAGCCACGTGAGGAAACTCTGGAGGAGGGCCCCCACTTCATCGACCCCTGCATGTCGACGTGGACCGAAGGTCTTTTCTGCGAGGCTTCCCGCTTTCCAACGGCTACGAAGGACTGCTGCCCTGACTGTCGCCTTGCCTTGGACCCTCCGATTGATGTTCATAAAGCGAGGCGATAGACGGTCTTCTGGTGGCATGACAGATATTTGGTTAAGTATAAGTGGGTCGCTCCCACGACTTTGTTTGGTTCCTTGGTTTTGATTTGGTTGCTGCAGTACCCAAAGCCGAAGGGCTTGTATATTTACGAGTGTATCATTTTTTGATTCCCTTTGAAGTTTGAAACCAGACTAGTGAGCAAGATGCCTGGTCTTGGTAAATTTGGTAATTGGTTTGTTTGTGGTAGTAACAGGGATTCCCGATTGGAGGATTCATGTCCGATACCTCTGGTTGGAACTCCGACTTATGACCTCTATTCAAAACAAGGAGTGGGCCCTATTACTTATAATGAAGTATGGGTCCACTACACTAAAAATGATGGTGTTTTGCAATGGCCCCCACATGGTAGTTTTGAAACAGAGATTTTAGACAATCTAGAAGTTAAGCTATTTAAGAAGAAAGCCTGGCTGGCAATGTTTGACTCTTTCCGCCTTTGGCGTAAGGAAGCCAAACAGAGAGAAATTAAACAAGCAAAGAGAGATAGGAAAGATAAGAATATGTCAGTATTACAAGCTGCTAGACAGTTTAAGGAAGATGGAGAAGAGCGTGCGAGTGAAGTTTTAGATAGACAGAGTTGTATGGCCATAGATAAATGTTATCCGGCCTTGCCGTCTTCTCCTCCAAAAGTGATTGAAGACCTTGAAAAAGATCCTTTGATCTCTCATTTACTGTGATTGCCACCTCCCTATGTGCAGGGTGCTACTGCACCTCTATTACCCCCGGTTGTTCCACCCTCTGTTGTTCAACCTCCTGCTGTTGTTCAGCCACCCGGTGCTCCACAGATGGTTTTGCCTCCTCCTGCGCAACCCATTCTAGGGTCACCAGCCTTGCTACCAGCTTTGCCTCAAACTCCTTTGCCTTCTGCTTCTGCATCTTCGATTTCTACTGTTCTTGTCCCTACACCTTCTTTGCCTCAAAATACTTATTCTCCTGTTCTTATGTCTGCTTCTTCTCCTTCTGTTCGAAAACGAATGACAGAAACAGTTTCTAATTTGTTGTCACCATTGTTTGGGTCACTGAATATGACCCCTGTTTCGGAGCGTAAGCAGAGTCGTAGTCAGCTTCCTGGTTCTGAGGAACGGGCTGTGTTGGATTTGTTGGCTCGTAAATGGATTATAAATGCCTCAAGGTATAGTTTGCCAGCGGTTATGGATGTTTTCTTTCAGTGGGAGCCGCCTAAGCAAAGGTATGTTTTTAATGTGATGTGTATGTTTTTGCGTCAGGAATGGGAAGATAATGATTTGGGTTTGATCCCGCAGGAATTACTTGATGTTCAGTCGGATTTTGCTAAAGGGATGATAGTAGAATCTGATATTACAGATGCCGTAGAGACGATACTGACTTTTAGATCTAGCCTTCCGCCTCAGACATTGTATGAACCTGATTCTTCTGTTAGAAGAAAAGCGAGACAGTATCCAATGAGAGAAGTTCCCCCAATTTGGAAGGAAGGGGACCCAAACGCTAATCCAGTTATTCTGCCGCATTTTCAGCGAATATGGGTACATGTCCCTTGGAAGAGAGCAGAGGTCTTGGCTCTTAAGCAGACCTTACCTGACCCTCGTAAGAATCCTGCTGGTTATTACAAGGAGTTGTCCCAGACAGTTGAAGCGTGTATTATGAATTTAGCTGACATCGATATGTTGATGGGTAATGTAGTCCCCCAACCTTTGTGGGCGAAGATTCGTCATGAGAATCATGCTGCTGAATTAGGTGATACCTGGGCGAATATTGTTGCTACAGATGGTAGACAGGAGGGAGGTGCTAAACCTGAACCTCTAGTTTCAGAATTACCAGGTAGAATTATTAATCTGATGAAAACGATGATGCCCGCTTTACGAGTGAATTGGGATAAGTTAGCAGCATGTAAGCAGAAGAAAGACGAGAGTGTATCTGATTTCTTCACTAGGTTTGAAGAGACGTTTATTGATCATAGTGGTCAGGATATGAGTACGGAGGGTGGTCAAAGGTTGTTTGTGGATACATTTGTCTTTAATTTGCTTCCCGAACTTTCTAATAAGTTAAAGGACTCTGAGAGTTCATGGGGTGTCTCTTCGTCGGCCCAGATATTGGCTACTGCACAATATTACGAGACTAGGGATAAAGATGAGAAGGATAAAGTGGAGAAGAAAACGAAAGAGTTAAAGACGAAAGTTCTTTTGCAGCAAGCTTATCCGCCTCGTCAGAATCAGCCTCAGTTTCAGCAACCTTCACAATTTCAGAGATTGTTACAGAAGCCTGAGCCTTATGTTCAGCGATTCTTTCCTGGCCCTAATCAGTGTGCTTATTGCAGAGAGGAAGGTCATTACAAGAATAGTTGCCCGGCTTTGTTACAGCGTGCGAATGGTGTATCTGGTCAGAGAGGTCGTGGTAGTTTTCAGCAAGCTCCTAGGGGTAGGGGACGTGGTGTGTTTCCCCAGAATGAGCGTTCCTCTTCCCTACAGAATTCTGTGAATTATTTTGACAGACAGAATGTTCCGAGTGGTCAGTCTGCCCAGTATTATGTTGAGGATTACTATGTTGAAGGTGAGTGTTCTGGTTATAATGATAACTAGGACAGCCAAGGACAAAGTGAGGGAGTAGTGTCAGTTCCAGTAGACCAGAGTGGACCTTATGTTGAAGTGATTACATCAGGTGTGGTAGAACCTTTTCTTTTGGATACTGGTGCGATGAAGAGTTCTATTATGCACTCTAAACTTCCTGGCGCACCTTTGTCTGGCTTGACCAATGTTTCAGTAGGATTTTCAGGCGCCCCAGTTCCTAATCCGGTTTCTAGTCCTTTGTCCCTTTTGATTGGCCCTTGTGAATTGGAAGCTCCACTTATTTTAATGACTGGTTGTGGTGAGAATCTGTTGGGTTTGGACTTGCTGAAAAGATTGTATGCAACATTGCATTGTTCTCCTTCGGGAGCACAACTTACCCTTGGTAAGAAAGTGATTTCCCCAATGTTTTTGTCTAAGGATTGTTTGCCACTGGAATTGCGTTCGCTTCCTGATGCACTTTGGGCTACAGGTCCAAATGATGTTGGTCTTTTGCAGATTCCTCCGTATGTTGTTACTCTTAAGTCGAATGCTAGGCTACCTCGTATTCCCCAATACAAGATTTCGAGCGATGGTGAGAGAGCTCTTTTAGCGATTGTTTATGATCTGGTTGAGAAGGGTGTAGTTGAGGAAACGAGAGGTAATGTGTGTAACAGTCCTGTTTTGCCTGTTCTTAAACGTACTGATGCTTCTCAGCCACCTGTGTACCGGTTTGTGATTGACCTTCGAGAGGTAAACAAGATAGTCGTGCCACAGTTTCCTGTGGTACCTGATATCACTGCTTTGTTGACTTTGATTCCTGCTTCGGCAGCTTGGTTTTCTGTCATCGATTTGAAGAATGCTTTCTTCAGTATTCCTATTGCTGAGGAGAGTAGGGATATTTTTGGCTTCTCATTAGGAGGCCGAAGCTTCCGGTTTAAGAGAGCTCCCCAAGGTTATTGTGAAAGTCCCTCCATCTATAGTTAAGCGTTGAAAACTCAGCCTGACGGTTTTGTGTTACCTGTTGGTGCTACTCTTATTCAGTACGTCGATGATTTGTTGGTTACTGCTGATGATGAAAAGATTTGTAAAGAGGCTACTCTTTCTTTATTGCGGTATTTGTCTGACCTTCATCATAAAGTGTCAACTTCAAAGTTGCAATATTGTCGCCAAGAAGTGACCTACTTAGGTCATCTCTTGTCGAAGGAGGGAAGGAGATTGACCCCAGAACGAGTTCAAGCAATTACGCAAATGAATGTGCCATCCACGCAGAGAGAAGTGCGTGCCTTTTTAGGTATTACATCATATTGTAGACAGTGGATCCCCAATTTTTCTTTGCTAGCGAAACCTCTGTTGGCATTGACTCTGAAAGATACTCCGCATCCTCTTCCTTGGTCTGACGAATGTCAGAAAAGTTTTTCTGAACTACGCGATGCATTGTGTTCGGCTCCTGTGTTGGGTACTCCAGACTATAGTAAGCCTTTCACGTTGTACGTGCACGAGAGAGAAGGTGTTGCGTTGTCAGTGTTGACACAACCATTTGGGGACAAGCAGCGTCCATGCGCGTATTTTTCAGCAACGTTAGACCCAGTTGCGAAGGCGTTGCCGAGTTGTCTGAGAGCTACAGCTGCAGCGGCTGTTTCTATCCGACAGTCTGCTGGTTTGGTATTGGACAATACGTTGATTGTGATGGTCCCACATGCAGTGGATACCTTATTAAACAGGACTAAGACACAGCACTTTACTAGTGCACGTCTTTCTTAAGTTAGCGAAAGTGCAAGCAAGTACTGGGCTTAAATGGCCCGATGCTTTGCCGTTGGCTCTTATGTCGACAAGGACAACATTGCATTCTCTTGTGAGACTTAGCCCTTATGAGATTGTGTTTGGGTGTCCTGCCAACGTTTGGGGTGTCCCTAGACCGAAGGAATATAGCGACATCGAACATCCTATGCTAATTGACTACTTGCACGATTTGACTATTAAACTGCGTGTCCTTCATCAACAGGTCCACAACCAGCTCTCATCAGCATCTGTGGACCAAGGCCATACCCTCAATCCAGGACAATGGGTGCTCGTGCGTAACTTCCAACGAACAAAGAACCTACAGCCTCGTTGGACTGGTCCCCACCAAATTCTTTTGGCTACTCGGACTGCTGTTAAGGTGTTTGGAAAAAAGAACTGGGTGCACGCTGCCCATACAAAGCGCGTACCCCTGCCTTTGCCGTACGACACTTGGGTTAGAGAGGGTGTGGGAGATTTTGAAGGAGAACGTGTCCCTAGGTTTGTCCTTTTTAGTGATGCACAGCTTGAATGGACTCAATCTGAACTGGAAAATGACAATGTGTTGCAAGAAGCTGTTCCTCCACGTTTGAGATTGGACACTACCGACCCTGAACTTTTGTTTACGGACCAAACTGTGCCGACTAAATTACGTTACAACCTCCAATCTCGGAATAAATAAAGAGACTTTGAACATTGTTTTTTTCCACACTGAGATCAAAAAGAGACAATTTCTTTGAGTATTTTGCATTTGACTTTTGTTTTTCTTTTTCTCTTGCTTTTTCTGAAATTGTATTATGGTTTTCTGTTAAATTTTTGATTGGTTACCATTTGCCAGTTGCAGGGTCACGTAGGAGTACCAACGGTTCAGTTTGTGACCTGAGTAGTGGCAATAGGTCTGCAGGACTTGCGGTGTCCCTACGACCTGCTAATAATCACAGCTGAAGTACTCTGTCAAGATTGCGTGAGCAACATTAGAAAATGAAGATTGTATTGAGGAATGACGATAAAAGGCAAGAGATGAAAAACCGATATTATAGAAAGTTGTTCTCCAAGTGTGGTATAGCTTTATCTATTTTAATACTTTTATGTATTCTATTAGCTACTATATTCTGGTTTGTTCCTTCTACACAATTGACGTCTGCACCAACTTCTCAACCTATGCTTTCCTTTACTACTGTTTCTTCGCACCAATTTCATACTTTGCCTGAACACGAACAGATAAGGAGATCAGAGTTTGTCAACAATTCGTTTATTCAGCTGTTGCATCAGCATCAGTTAGTAGTCAATACCACTAATTGTTGGGTGTGTGGTCTTATGCCTCATACAACAGATAGAGGCATGCCATATTTGGTTTTGCCCTTTAGTTTTAATGGTTCTGCATTGGCTTTCCAGACTATGTTCATCTATGCCAATGAGGTATATCCTTTACGTTCCATGAAAGATAATCCGAGCACTAGTGCCTTGATAAAGGGAATAGCCGATATGATCAGAGATATTGATGCGTACAAGGCTATCCCTAAGGATGAGGTGCTGCCTTACATTGGTTGGAATGTGACTGGATACAGTGCTAAGTTGACAGAGAAGGAGAGACGAAAAAGGTCTCCTCCTATTTGGATTGTGCCACATCGAGGTCAATTTTGCTTACAGGGTAATGGTCGGAATCCGAGAGCTCAGTTAGGTAAAAGTGTTTGTGATCACACCTACGTTTATGCATCCAGAACTTCCCCACCGTTTGTGCCAGCTAAAGGTACATATTTTGTTTGTCACGACAGAGCCTACACTTGGTTGACACCTGATTTTTCAGGAACGTGTTATGTGGCGTTTCTGCTTCCCCTGACATATACTGCCTCCTTAGACTATCATAGAACAAGATATGGTAGAGGTGTCTTCGATCAGGAAGATACTGCTGCACAGGAAGTAGGAGACTTCTTTAAGGGTTTCCTGCCCTTTTGGGGTCCTATGATGAATAGTAGGCATATTCGACAGCTTGTCCGCGTAGTTGAAGCTCCCATTAACGAAACAGCTGGAGCGTTGAGTAATATTACAGCGGAGCTTCAAGCGGACCGCCTTATGACTTTGCAGAACCGTATGGTTTTAGATATTATACTTGCAGATCGAGGAGGAGTATGCAAATTGATCGGATCCAGTTGCTGTATATACATACCAGATAATGCCCCGACAGTGTACCAGGCCATCTCTAAATTGCACAAGATCTCTGAGTCTATTCACGTAGACGAAGGAGATTGGTCATTGACAGGATGGTTTTGGGGACTACTGTTCACATGGGGATGGAAGATCTTGACGTTCCTTGGTATGGTTTTGGCTATTCTCTTCTCTTGTTGCCTTTTCATCCAGTGTGGTCCCGCCATTTGTAGTCTTTGTGCTACAATCTGTGTGAGAAGACCCGTCCCGAGAGAAGTGAAGGATAATAAGATGATGTTACAGCAACACCTTGATGACCTGATGAGAATAGATATAGACCTAGATTCAGATTAACATGAGTTTAGGTTATTGCCTACGTAATGGCAAAAGGAGGGTCTGTGGTTCTGTAATTCTCAAACCTGACTCCATTTTAGTCTTGCCCTCACGTAGGCCTGTGAAGTAGGCCCAACGAACAAGTGGTCTGCCCTTCTGAGTTCGTGCAAATATCAACTTGGGTTTTTCTGACTCTGAATGAACTGCAAAGAGAGTAACCCTTTTCACCTGAAACTGACCTTTTGCAAAAACCAGTTTCACTAGCTGATCGTTGTCTGAGTTTTTCAATCACTGTTCAGGACCTTGTTAACCTTTAGTTTCCTTGCACATATCTTATCCTCAATTATCAAGAGGGGGGGTGGATCACTTGTCCTGCTGAACCCGGATTAATCGGTATTCGTTGCGTCCCTTGGTAAAAGAACCCTCATGCGCTCGAGTTGTTCAACGTGAAGTAGCGGTATATCTTGTTTCTCCGCTAAGGCACTCGGGTATCTGCATAATCATCGGGTTTTTTTGTATGCAGCCTCCACCAGGAGGTTTTTAATCCAAGGTTGTGCAGTAGTGTCCAGTGATAGTGGAAGTGGTGATGGTTAAAATAACCCAGAATCCAGAGAACGTATTTTATTAGTCTGGGTTAAGGGTTAATGAGGTTGAAAAACTAATTAGGTATGCGTAATGGGAATGTTAGGATTCTCTACGCTACCTGTCTTCGTGATTATAAAAAGGTCGACATGTTTCAGCTCTTTCGTCAGAGGATCAGTGGGCTTTCTTCAGGACCAGGGTGTACGTGTGAGAAGGAGATAACTTTATCCCTTCTTTTCAGAGTCACAATTTTGTTGCCTATAAAAATAAATCAGTGTTACCTTGGAATATGAGGAACGTCTTATCTTTATGTGAATACATTCTTTATGTGAATGGTTAAAAACATTACATACTTCGCCTACCACTAGGTTGCCATCGTACCTACTACTTTAGGCAACCACATACTCTTATCTAGCCATCACAAGCTGATATGTTCTAATTGTTCGTACATTATATCGATTACTCATTATTTCGTAAAGAGCTGATTGTAAGTGTTAATTTCTGAAATGTTTGTTGTTCATCTAATACCCATATTACTCTAAGTACTATAGAGCCCAAAAAACTAATTTAGAGTGAATCACCAACAGATACAGTATACTCTAATACTCCTCCTCACTCAGCATTTGTATACATGTGTTCTTCGGTACCCTTATCGGTTTTTTCTTAGACCTTCGTAACCAAATAGAGTAATATCCAATCTCACACCCACTGCGGCCATTTGGAAAGTCTCATGACTCGTATTAACATGCAATGACTGTTAGAGTTCATATTGTCTCAGTAAGCCTGTTTAGTTCGAAATTATAAACCAGTTTCTAATTATTAAGGTAAAATAGGGCTAAACTTTTCAAGGCGCTATGCTTAATGCGTATGTACCAGCCGTTTCGTTAGTTTGTATCATAGCACCTACCTCTTCACGTTTCATTACGTGTTTCCTCGGGTGCCCATAGAGTCACTTTGACGGCCTTTCTCTACAATTAATAAGAGGGAGGGTTGATAAGAACTAGAAATTAAAGTTATTGAGGTACTTATCTTCTTAAGAGCGTCCTTTCCGCTACCCTTTACCTCAAGGTCCGCCACGCGCCGCTTGTGCTGACTCTGCCGAACGAGACCCGGTATGGTTTTTCGGCAGGGCGACACCCATATTACTTTCAGGATCTTCATGGAAAACGAAGACAGACTCTATTGTTACGTTGGTCAAAAGAAAGACTAGCGTGATGGGAGTATTTTAATGTAATAGGGGAATTTATCGCAATTAATCAATTCTTCTCTCAAAGATTAAATATTTTTATTAAGATAATTCTGCGAACAGTTTATATGTAGTATTTAGTTCGCTAATCTTTATGAAGTTTTTTATAACTTTATTTTAGGAAATTTCAGTATTTCTTCATTCTTAAGTTAAAGATTGGTCTGGTAGGAGCTCTATTTTATCTGAATAGTATTTCAGTGATATACTGTTCTTAACTGTATATTATTGATTACTGTAAATGTTGATCACTCTTGTTAGCTTTAGTTATGGATATTTATGGTGTCTATCGATTCATACTTGCCCAAGGCACATTATCATTCAGTCCTCGTACATCTGTACCCAATCGGTGTACCCATCTCTGTTCTTTTTCGAATAGGATGCGTTCCGCATTGTGATCTCTTATCTGTAGTGTTTCAAGAATTAGCCACTGTATGTCATCCACTGTGTGACCTGAAAGTAATATGGGTGTCGCCCTGCCGAAAAACCATACCGGGTCTCGTTCGGCAGAGTCAGCACAAGCGGCGCGTGGCGGACCTTGAGGTAAAGGGTAGCGGAAAGGACGCTCTTAAGAAGATAAGTACCTCAATAACTTTAATTTCTAGTTTTTATCAACCCTCCCTCTTATTAATTGTAGAGAAAGGCCGTCAAAGTGACTCTATGGGCACCCGAGGAAACACGTAATGAAACGTGAAGAGGTAGGTGCTATGATACAAACTAACGAAACGGCTGGTACATACGCATTAAGCATAGCGCCTTGAAAAGTTTAGCCCTATTTTACCTTAATAATTAGAAACTGGTTTATAATTTCGAACTAAACAGGCTTACTGAGACAATATGAACTCTAACAATCATTGCATGTTAGTACGAGTCATGAGACTTTCCAAATGGCCGCAGTGGGTGTGAGATTGGATATTACTCTATTTGGTTACGAAGGTCTAAGAAAAAACCGATAAGGGTACCGAAGAACACATGTATACAAATTCTGAGTGAGGAGGAGTATTAGAGTATACTGTATCTGTTGGTGATTCACTCTAAATTAGTTTTTTGGGCTCTATAGTACTTAGAGTAATATGGGTATTAGATGAACAACAAACATTTCAGAAATTAACACTTACAATCAGCTCTTTACGAAATAATGAGTAATCGATATAATGTACGAACAATTAGAACATATCAGCTTGTGATGGCTAGATAAGAGTATGTGGTTGCCTAAAGTAGTAGGTACGATGGCAACCTAGTGGTAGGCGAAGTATGTAATGTTTTTAACCATTCACATAAAGAATGTATTCACATAAAGATAAGACGTTCCTCATATTCCAAGGTAACACTGATTTATTTTTATAGGCAACAAAATTGTGACTCTGAAAAGAAGGGATAAAGTTATCTCCTTCTCACACGTACACCCTGGTCCTGAAGAAAGCCCACTGATCCTCTGACGAAAGAGCTGAAACATGTCGACCTTTTTATAATCACGAAGACAGGTAGCGTAGAGAATCCTAACATTCCCATTACGCATACCTAATTAGTTTTTCAACTTCATTAACCCTTAACCCAGACTAATAAAATACGTTCTCTGGATTCTGGGTTATTTTAACCATCACCACTTCCACTATCACTGGACACTACTGCACAACCTTGGACTAAAAACCTCCTGGTGGAGGCTGCATACAAAAAAACCCGATGATTATGCAGATACCCGAGTGCCTTAGCGGAGAAACAAGATATACCGCTACTTCACGTTGAACGCATGAGGGTTCTTTTACCAAGGGACGCAACAAATACCGATTAATCCGGGTTCAGCAGGACAAGTGATCAACCCCCCCTCTTGATAATTGATGTTAACCCAAGGAAACTGGATGGATCAAAGAATTTCCTTCTCCTTACATTGATCACAAATATTTAGCTGCGAACAGCAGTGGGACCAAAGAAAGCAAAACTACACTATTGGTTGATAGGTACTGAGAATAAAGAGTGTGTGAGTAGCCATTGTCCTGAGAAGAACATGGCAGAGAATTTTGGCCTAAGCTACTCCACTGAAGATATCGATGCCATACTAGCTAGACCACCGCTTCGAGCCGAGGGGAATCTGACTCAAACCCTAGCCAACACAAACGAATGGGATGAACTCACAGATCTGAAAAAAGAACAAGTAAGAACAATGGTCCATGGGATCATCATGACCGAATATTTGAGAGCAAATGCAGCTCCACGAGGACTTTGGGTGACAAACTCGCCACGCATATTCTTGAAAGACTTGACTTTCCGAAAGGACTGGTCTGCAATATCTTGGAAATGTACTCGTGACTATCTAGTCTTAATTATAAAAACAGCAAGTTGACTAACAGATGAGTTGACAATCAAAATCCGAGTAATAGAGACTCAATTAAACAATATGGTCCATGTAACAATTTACAAAACATCTTTGGACAAAATAAACAAAGAAATGAGTGAAATGGAAGAATTTCTAACACAATCAAAGATGCAGAAACTGGAAAAAGAACTGAAGAAGTTCTCCTTGGAGAAAATACATCCCTATAGTAGTAAAGACTACAAGACTATTGATAACTCATCTAATTATGGCTCAAACAGCAGCATATCTGGAGATGGCAGCGACTCTGGTGGAGATGATCAACAAAATACAAATAGAAGAGGAAATTACAACCGGAGAGGCAACCGTAGAGGACGAAATATGTGGCCACAACAGCAAATGGGTCCACCAACCTTTCAGCCGTACCATCCACATTTTCAGGGATGGATGAACCCATACTTCCCTGGCCCCCCAATGATGAACCCACAACAATATCAACCAAGAAATGGACAAAACTACAATCAACGAGTTCCTTTTTTAAGGGGAGGCCATGCACCACAGAACCAACGACGCAGAGGAGTGACGTGGTCAGACCAAACACGCCAATATCAAACCAGGAGCGTGACGAAGGCGAAAGCAGGACCAAGTACAGCTCCCTCGTCGTAAATTTGTCAGAACGGGTCTTATCTCAAGATGAGACAACGGTCCTAAATAAAGGCTTAGGCTTTGTCCCGACACCAACAGTGGACATTTTTAGAACAAAATGTGAGGTTTCTGAATTTTGTCGGAAATTAAAATTGAAAGCCTTCTTCTCCAACCAGACCCCACCACCCAAAGAGGGAGATACTCAATTACGTTTAAAATCCAAATTCTGCCCACTAAATTCCCAGGTACCAATGGAAATTGGAACGTTCGAACAAGCCGTGATGAAAGAATTAGATACATTGAATAATGACTCCACGAAAATCTTTCAGAATATGACCAGACTTGAACGCTAAGCACTGAACAATTTGAAGACTGACGAAACAATTGTGATAAAACCAGCGGATAAAGGGGGTGGAATAGTCCTGCTGAGTAAAGCCAGTTATCAACAACAATGCCTCAATCTCCTTTTGGATAACCGGTTCTATGAGGTAATAACAATAGACCCGACACCGAGGTTACAACGAACAATCGGTTTAATGATAGCAGAAGCAGAAATCAATAATTGGATCACAAAGAAAGAAGGAGAATTTCTCATGACAAAAACACCAAGGACACCATATTTCTATTCCCTTCCAAAAATCCATAAAGCCCGCCAACCTCCACCAGGCAGACCCATTGTTTCCGGCATTGGGTCTGTGCTGGAACCATTATCACAATTTGCAGATGAATACCTAAAACCAATGGTACAACGTACACCGACCTACTTAAAAGATACAAGAGACCTCTTGAATCAACTCACACAGATAACCTATTCAGAGGAGACAATGATCTTAGTAGGATTGGACGTAGAAAGTCTATATACAAGCCTGCCACAAAGGAAAACATTGGAAACTTTGGAGAATCTCCTATTTGAACAAGAGTGGAATTATAAGACACCTCGACACTTCGTTCTTGAATGTTTTAATTTGGCATTGACGGAGAATTTCTTCGAATATGAGAACACAATGTACAAACAACGCCATGGTACTTCCATGGGAAGTACCTTTGCCCCGAGTGTGGCCGGACTCTACTTCAGCAACTTTGAAAAGCAATTCGTACATGCGCATCAAAACCCTCACCTACATCAGATACATTTTTGGAGACGTTATATTGACGATATCCTTTTAATTTGGGAGGGTGATAATGAAAGTTTGATTAATTTCCACACTTGGTTAAACATGCAGGACGAATGGCTAAAATTCACCTACATTGCAGACAAGAAAAGTATTGACTTTCTAGACATTACAATATGGGTTGAGGATGACCATCTACACACAAAAACATTCTTCAAACCAACAGCCAAAAACAGTCTTCTGTCATTTAACAGCTACTATCCGCGCCCACTAAGGGAAAATCTTCCCTATAGTCAGTTTCTACGGCTGCGGAGGAACTGCAGCAGAATATCAGACTACCAAAGCCAGGCCACTGAACTGTGCACAAAACTTGCAGCACGTGATAATCCACAGAGAACCATCAGAAGATGCAAAAAAAGAGCGAGAAATCAGAACCGAGAGAACCTCCTTGAAGAAACAGTAAGAACAGAAGGAGAAAATCTCCTTACATGTGTCACCACATATAGCCCAGTGGCAAATAAAGTCAAGAAAATAATAAACAAACATTGGCGAATTCTGACCTCTGCAAGTATCAACTGGCCCAAACCCCGCTTTGCCAACAGAAGGACAACAAACTTGAAGGACCAATTGGTCCATACAAGACCCAAACCACAGGCCCAACGAAGTCAAACCACTCTTTGGGACTTACCACCAGTAATGGGTCATTTCCCTTGCGGGACCTGCTCAGTATGCCCATTAACAAAACCAACGAAGGAGTTGGAACTTTTGCCAAACTTCAAGTGGACAATACGGACACATACAAACTGCAACACAAATCATGTGATCTACATGATCACATGTCCCTGCAACCTGAACTACATAGGAATGACGTGCCGCAAGGCGAAACAAAGAATCTGCGAGCATCGCAGTAACGTCAAATGTAGAAAAATGACAACAAAAATGGCTACACATTACCTGGAAAAAGGTCACACAGTGGATGACATACAGTGGCTAATTCTTGAAACACTACAGATAAGAGATCACAATGCGGAACGCATCCTATTCGAAAAAGAACAGAGATGGGTACACCGATTGGGTACAGATGTACGAGGACTGAATGATAATGTGCCTTGGGCAAGTATGAATCGATAGACACCATTAATATCCGTAACTAAAGCTAACAAGAGTGATCAACATTTACAGTAATCAATAATATACAGTTAAGAACAGTATATCACTGAAATACTATTCAGATAAAATAGAGCTCCTACCAGACCAATCTTTAACTTAAGAATGAAGAAATACTGAAATTTCCTAAAATAAAGTTATAAAAAACTTCATAAAGATTAGCGAACTAAATACTACATATAAACTGTTCGCGGAATTATCTTAATAAAAATATTTAATCTTTGAGAGAAGAATTGATTAATTGCGATAAATTCCCCTATTACATTAAAATACTCCCATCACGCTAGTCTTTCTTTTGACCAACGTAACAATAGAGTCTGTCTTCGTTTTCCATGAAGATCCTGAAAGTAATATGGGTGTCGCCCTGCCGAAAAACCATACCGGGTCTCGTTCGGCAGAGTCAGCACAAGAGGCGCGTGGCGGACCTTGAGGTAAAGGGTAGCGGAAAGGACGCTCTTAAGAAGATAAGTACCTCAATAACTTTAATTTCTAGTTCTTATCAACCCTCCCTCTTATTAATTGTAGAGAAAGGCCGTCAAAGTGACTCTATGGGCACCCGAGGAATCACGTAATGAAACGTGAAGAGGTAGGTGCTATGATACAAACTAACGAAACGGCTGGTACATACGCATTAAGCATAGCGCCTTGAAAAGTTTAGCCCTATTTTACCTTAATAATTAGAAACTGGTTTATAATTTCGAACTAAACAGGCTTACTGAGACAATATGAACTCTAACAATCATTGCATGTTAATACGAGTCATGAGACTTTCCAAATGGCCGCAGTGGGTGTGAGATTGGATATTACTCTATTTGGTTACGAAGGTCTAAGAAAAAACCGATAAGGGCACCGAAGAACACATGTATACAAATGCTGAGTGAGGAGGAGTATTAGAGTATACTGTATCTGTTGGTGATTCACTCTAAATTAGTTTTTTGAGCTCTATAGTACTTAGAGTAATATGGGTATGAGATGAACAACAAACATTTCAGAAATTAACACTTACAATCAGCTCTTTACGAAATAATGAGTAATCGATATAATGTACGAACAATTAGAACATATCAGCTTGTGATGGCTAGATAAGAGTATGTGGTTGCCTAAAGTAGGAGCGATGGCAAGCTAGTGGTAGGTGAAGTATGTAATGTTTTTAACCATTCACATAAAGAATGTATTCACATAAAGATAAGACGTTCCTCATATTCCAAGGTAACACTGATTTATTTTTATAGGCAAGAAAATTGTGACTCTGAAAAGAAGGGATAAAGTTATCTCCTTCTCACACGTACACCCTGGTCCTGAAGAAAGCCCACTGATCCTCTGACGAAAGAGCTGAAACATGTCGACCTTTTTATAATCACGAAGACAGGTAGCGTAGAGAATCCTAACATTCCCATTACGCATACCTAATTAGTTTTTCAACCTCATTAACCCTTAACCCAGACTAATAAAATACGTTCTCTGGATTCTGGGTTATTTTAACCATCACCACTTCCACTATCACTGGACACTACTGCACAACCTTGGATTAAAAACCTCCTGGTGGAGGCTGCATACAAAAAAACCCGATGATTATGCAGATACCCGAGTGCCTTAGCGGAGAAACAAGATATACCGCTACTTCACGTTGAACAACTCGAGCGCATGAGGGTTCTTTTACCAAGGGACGCAACGAATACCGATTAATCCGGGTTCAGCAGGACAAGTGATCCACCCCCCCTCTTGATAATTGATGTTAACCCAAGGAAACTGGATGGATCAAAGAATTTCCTTCTCCTTACATTGATCACAAACATATCTTATCCTAAACAATATCTAAATTGTTTCTTTCCTTGCGACTTTCTTTTCTAAACATGGGTTTTTGCCATGTGTCGTGACTGCCATCCGGTGTTGCCTTTTACTAGGCCTCAGAAGTTAGTCTGCGAGCAAAGCAGTCTGACCTTTCTTGGGTCATATATACATTAACTAAGGTTTTGTTCGTGCACTGGAGTTAATTTCAGAAGCTGGCCTTTCACCTAGAAATTGACCCTGCCAAGCCAATTTCCCTGCAAGATCGTTATCCACTTTTCCCAATCACCATTCAAGACATTTGTTAACTTTTAAGTTTTTTTTACGTTTCTGTTATCTTGCACATTATCTGAAACTACTTTTCTTTACTGTTTCTTCATTTCATGGGTTACGCTCTCAATTAAGGGTTTGTTCGGCCCTTCCAGATTATTATTTAGATATGCCTAAATATTAACTTGTGAGTTGGGACACTGTAAAATGAGCTTTACTGTATGATACTGTGTGATGTCATGTATTTTCTATTGGTTGAATTTTGGTGCAGGGGCGTGCATTTTAAATGTACCTTTTTGTGTATAAATAGGGATGTCTCGCCTTAGTAAAATTGAGCAGTTTCTTGAGTTGTACACCGTGTTGTATTACTGGGATTGCTGCTACTGGCTGCAGCTAATAAATTTGATCTCTGACGCCACCTAGAAGTATTCAGTGTCTCTGTATACCAAGGCAAGGGAACCCAGAGGACTTTGGGCGTGTCCCTGGCGCCGCTGGGTACTTGAAATCCCAGTTCTTCATCGCGACAACACTTAAACAACTTAAAACTAAGTTGACTGGCCCTACTCTTCTACCATTGCTTCGCGTTGCCCAAGTAAAAAAACAGTCCTCAATCACTTACGATAGCGAGGCATTAAGAGGCACAGACGCGAAACTGTTGGATACAATCATTTAAAAAGCATACAGACTTCTCTTAAATTTTCCATCTTATACCTCACAAGCCCAGATCCGGCTAGAATTTGGACTAACGAGCCAAATGCTTGCAAGGATAGGATCATATATTAAGTGCTGGCACAAAATAAAAAACTCACCAGAGAATACACTGAACCACCAGCTTTGGCAAGATCTGTGTAGCTGCTCCAAAATGCCAAGGAAAAAATACTTAGAGGAGTCCCTGATTGTTACAGGACTGAAAGAACTATGGGAAATCGCATTATCGCGTGCACAATTCAAACGTGTAGCAAATAAGAGTATAAAGAGACTCTCGCTCATAGAGGACAAAGCTACTTTTTCCCATAGGCGTCATGCTTGGATGACTCTGTGTATATATAAATCACCCGGGTTACAAGCATATTTTAGACTGGGGTACTGCAGGAAAACAAAAGAAGCCTTTTTAAAACATAGGCTAGGAATCCTTCCAGCTATACCACATCTACAACCATGGTTGAGAAGGAACTGTGGGATAAAATGCAGGTTATGTGGTGCAGGGAAAGAAGATATTGAACATTTGCTATGCACCTGCTTGAGGTTGAAAGAGGAAAGAGCAGCTTTGCTAAAAATGTCTTTTAATGAACACAGAATACGCACACGCAGACCTTGCATGTTTCGATCCAGGATTTCCGTCACTAAACGGGAAGTTGGTGAAATTCCTGAAACTAGTGGAGCTGAAATTAACAAGCCAAGATGTCGGCCCAGACAAGATATAACGAACTATGGACACTTCCCAAACTCCATTGTTTTTACTAATATAATTATTAATAATCATGATCTCTCTTTTTAAGATTTGTTTATTGATGATACGAGCACTCAAATTTATTTTTTTGTAATGGTTTTAATTAATTAGAAACAATAAATTTTTACTTACTTACTTACCTTACCTCACTCCTCTTTTTACCTTCCAGCCTTTAGTTAGGAGCCATTCTCGTTATACCTTATTGAGGCAGTCAGGTTAAGATGGGACCAGTGCAAGAAGCATACTAGATTCCTATCCATCCCTATCTCAAGCAACAATTGCCATAGCTTAGACCTATTTACCCTATCAAAAGCAGACATGAAATCCATAAAGGCCAAAAACATACACCCTTTTTTGCTAGGGTATATTTGTTAGTGATCATGAGTAGGTTCATACATTGCTCTACTGTACCCCTACCCTTGGGAAAACCAAATTGTAGTTCAGACAACACATCCTTTTCTTCCAGCCAAATGCTTAGACGATCTAGAATTACTTTGCCCATTATTTTTGCTGCAGAGTCCAACAGGGAAATTGGATGATAACAGGCAGGATCGTCTCTAGCACCTTTTTTATAAATTGGCAAAATCATGGCTGTTGACCTTGAGTGGGGATGACCTACCCTTGTGGCCGCATTGAACACCTCAGTTAGAATTTTCACCCATGTACCTGAGTCTGATTTATAGAAGTCCACAGGTATCCCATCGGGACTGGAGATTTTTTACGCAGACATACTCTCAATCGCTTTCTGAACCTCTTTTACATCAAAACCTAGAGCGAGTGAGACAGCACTTGGTACCCAGAAGGAGGCTGTTTGTTCTGTAACAACCTCTGCATATATCTGTTCAAAGTGACTAACCCACCAGTCAGCTGGAATGATGCACTCTGTTCTTGTCGTGTTATTATCTTTAAAGAAGGAGCTATTTACTACCTTCCAGAATTTTGCACTATTGGCTTGTACACTCGCCTGTGTTAGTTCCTCCCATGCCTGATCCCTTAAGGCAGCCTTCCTTAGTTTTAAAGCTAAGTCATATGCTTTCCTTTGACTTTTAATCAGCTCTGGATCTCTAGGTAAACGTTTTAATGCGACTATAAGGGCTTTGTGAGCTTTAGAGCAATTGGCATTAAGCCACTTGACCTCCTTTGTACCTGCCAAGATCTTTTTACCTGTTAACTTTTTACCAATAAGCTTTGTTAATTTGTCATAAGCCTCTAACGTCTTCCGTGCTCATGATGAGCTCAGCTCGTCATGAGTCACGGTGCATGCGCGGCGCTCACACGTAGGGATAATTGCCCCGCTGTGCTGAGCGTTCTATGAAAACGGGTGTGGTCGTGACGAGCTCAGCTCGTCATGAGCACAGCGCCACCGTGCTCATCACAGCGCCGCGGTGCTCGTCATGAGCACCGCGGCGCTGTGCGAGCCCCCAGCACAGCGGGGGAATTAGCCCCGTGGGGAAGGGGTTAATACTTCTGTGGGCTCGCTATGTACATTAAGGCATTGCTCAATATCCTCTTTGCCCTCAGTGTATAACCTGCTAATAAGCACTCGGGACAATTTTCTCCCATCTTATTTTCCAATCCTGGACAGTCACAAGTGGGGCTGACTCAGGAGGCAGTTGTAAAACTTAAATTCTCTGTTTCACCAGGCTATATGGTTTAAGGGATTTCGGGCCAGTGGGCTCATTCCCATGAATCAATCGGGTTTCCTTAGGCACAGCCCCTAGTGCTTCACGCAAGGCTGTGTCTGGGGCAGTTCCTTGGGCCCTGCCATTTCCGGGAAGACCAGTAATTCCTTGTGTGCCTATTCTACCTAAGTTCTGTATACTACCTCTTGGTAACTGCTGTGACTCCCTATGGGCCCTTGGGATACTTTTACTAAATAATGACCCCGTAATATGTGAGTGACTATTGCTGTCATTTCCCTCAGTCACTGAGGGACGAATCTGTCCCCTCGGTTCTGACCCCATGATATCCGAGGTACTAACTGTGAGCCGTTCGGTTGCCTGAAGTAGTAATAGTACTAGTTTATCCAGCCTAGCAATAATAGGACTTGGGTGCGATTTTACTATTTCTTCTACTTTTGAAGAGAGGCTGATTACAATTCCACATTTGTTTGATCTACAATAGGTCGTGCTGTTTGCTTTTTTGGCTGCTGAGCCGTTTTCCTGCCTCCACCTCTTTTCTTTTTTACTGGTGGCTGAAATAAGGAAGGGGTCATCGTCTTGGTTGCCATCAGCCTCATCCATTAAATGGGTGACAACCAAGGGTGACAGCATAGGCTCGCTTTGCACTGTTTGGGGTGGGGTTTTCGATGGTACCGAGCTCGAGGACAAACTATTCCGTTCCAACAATAGTCTCCACTCGGTTAAAGCAATTTCATTGGACAAAACATTAGCAGTCCTGGTCAGAAATGATCCCAGGGTTGTCATCGCCCCCCCTACTGGAACCTTTCATGGGCTGCTTCCTCTTAGCCATGTCTTACCTAACAGTCGACGAGCTAATTTTTTACAGCCTGTTCAAGATAAATACGACAGAATGCAACAGATTGTAGATAGAAAATACAAAATGATGGTCACTTATGCACAGGCTAAGATTTTCCCCCTAAGTCAAATCTGTCTGTTAAAGAGAATTCAATCCCCACGGTATTACACTCAATTGTGAGCTCCATGTACAGTGCGATAGAACGGTATACCAGCGTTCACTAAGTCAGGGCTACCGATAAAGGGATATACACGATTCGAGGTCTCCTAACTACAGAGTGATCAAAAAAGTACAGTTCAGTTGGCTCTCTGGACACTCCGTGTAATACCCCGCACCTCTCAAGTTTGTTCGACCTCACAAATGAAGACTCACTTAATTGTGGTCCTGGCAGGTTTCCATAGAAAATGTTCAATGTTCAACAATGCAAGATCGTGGGCCAAAGGAAAGAGGGGTGGGCCAGCCCTGCCTCTTCCTGGCAATGATGGGCAAGGACGGGCCCGCCCTTGGCTCGGGCTTCGCCGGGGCGTGGCCTACGTGCATCCTGCGCAGCTGGAGTGCTGAACGCCTTAAGAGGCGTAGAAAGGCCGCAGGGGGTTATGGGACTTGCAATCCCCCACAATGCAAGTGATGGCGGTGTCAACCGCAGCAGCACCCTCCTCGCTGGAGCTGTCCCACAGCTGGTTGTGGTGCGTTGGGGCGAGCATGCAGCGATTCGCCCTTGGAAAGCAGGCTCCCCGGATGGCAGCAAAGTGTCCATGTGTCCCCTGTAGAAAAATACATGAATCAATAAAAAAATAAACAAAAACCTTCAACTCTCTCAAATTCACTACTCTGTCTCATCCTATACCTCTTTCAATATATCTGCTACCTACACTCTCTGACTTATCACAAACCACATTGTACCACATGAGCTCACTAATAACACTTTCTAGACTCTTCACTCTTCTATCGCTCCTTTTACACATCCAAAAACTAATTGTAACACTATGATCTCTCTAATAACCCTTTCTAGACTCTTATCTCCTCTAGGCCACTTTTGACTAATCCCAAACCTCAATTTACTACTATGATTTCCCAAATAACACTTTCTAGACTCTTCTAGACTCTTCCATCCCTCCTTTAACTCATCCCAAACCTCATTTGACTATTACTACTATCTTCCAAATAATACTTTGCAGTCTTGTCCTTCAACGTATCCTTCCTTTTTCCTATTCACTCCAACTAACAGATTCACATTTCCGCCTCTCAAATTAACAATTTAGATTTCCCTATACTAATCCACTACTAATCAACTTTGGGTTCTGGAGTAGCGTGCTATTCGCTGAAATGCGCAACAATGCCCCATCAGGAGTAGTAAGCACTTTATGAATACAATTATAATCTCCAGCGAGTGAAATCCTTATGGGTTTCTGCTTGGTTTGCAGCAGTTTACTGAGTCAGGGCTACATCCTTTTAACAGTACCACTGGAATGATACCTACAAGCCTCCTATTTCACAGTCATTGTAGGTTATTGTGATGAACATCAGCTTCAAAACCTGCAATGAAGAACACTCTGTGTTACAAGTCCAGTCTTTCCTTCATTGTAAAAATGTGCTGCATGAGATGATAAACCATACCTATCTTTTTCTCCTTTTTAAATTCTACACACACCTCTCATTCCATACCTCAATCTTCATAGACCTGCTTCTGCTGTTCTTGACTGTTGCTTTACCCAAGCCCAGCCACGTCTTTGTCCATGCCTATTTCTACATCACTTGCTTTATTTGAGTTCAGTGCCCTTGAACTCTTCTCCTTCCTTCATGTGTCTGTTGCATTACTTTGTGCCCCCTTTATATCTGTACTTTCTTCATGCTCTACTAATTCACTTTCTACCTCATCTTTCTCCCTTCCAACTGCTGGTTGTGTGACACAGTAGAAACAGACAAATGTCTTCCTATTTTTAAACAATTGCATAACGGAATTACGCTTGCCAACACAACAAATGCTTTTTCAACGCTGTCAATATCACAAATGTGTCTTTAGCACGCTTGCCTTTAGAACGGTTACTTTTACTACAAATATGCCTTTACCATGCACGCCTTTGCAATAAACTTTTCATCGTAAAGGCATGTTTGGTTGTGACTTATGCTTGGCAAAAATGTTTTGCTGCTGTGTGTATGTTTTCATTAATTTTTTTAATGCTTTGTGTCGCGTACCTCTTCTTCGTATTCTGCATCAGCATATGCTCAGTGACTGGACACGTGCTTCTGCCTAATGACAGGAAGGGGTTAAATTGAACTATTTGCGTCTGACCGAGGCCCCCGCAGGGGGTCAATAAAGCTCTAGTATCACTGGGGCAACCCACACCCCCTCTTAGGGGCAGGGACTCAGGGAGGAGTCCCCCGAGCCTTGTGGCGACGTGCTAGGGAGAGTCACTTCCTGGGCGCTAGGACTGGGGGAGGATACATATACCTCCCCACCATCTTGACTCCCTCTTTTGCGTGCCCGACATGCTATCTTGACTTGGTCGTCATTGCGGTCTCTCCTATGCGTTTTATCCTGCTCGGATTGCATGGTGTCTGAGGTGTCAGTGATTACATGGGGTGAGTCTGCCACCCCACCCCCTTTGAGGGGCAGTGTTATTGCCTTGGTTCCACGTGTCGACCGTGAGAGTTGGGGCTTTCTTGCGGGAGCCTGGGGGAAAGTTCTTTAAACACTGAATCCGTATGGTGGGGGCTGAAAAGCAGCGGATCCGGTGTAGCGGCTCAGTGCATTAATACGCCTGTTAGTAAAAGTCTGGGTGTAAGCACATCATGAGGACTCGGGTACAAAGGACTCCCGTTATCGGGTATGTTTGAGGATGTGAGTCTCTCACTGGACGCAATTTTCTTTAACACCGCTGCACCCCCCCCTCCACGCTGTTCTTAATCTGGGACGCGGGGGGGGGGGGGTACAGGCAGTTTGATCGCGGCACAATCTTTTTGCTAGATGCCCATCCCCCCCAGCATTCGAATTGTACACTCACAGCCAGCCACTCCGTCTGGACATGCTGTCCAGACTCGCCGGGTCCTTGACAACTCGGGCGTTGAAGTAGGCGGTGAATGCCGGGCCCCGGGGGAAGCAAAGTTGCAGACTAGTTTTCCCCCGGGGTCTTTCGTGCAGGATAGGACAGGCAGGGGATGGGGAGGAGTTAGGGGGTGGGTATATAGGCGCAGGGGAGGAAGGGAATTTCCTCTTCCTGCACCTGGCACCATCGGGAGGGGAAAAAGAAAGGTTAGTGTAAGGATAGTGATAGACAGTTGGGCCGAGTTAGGTTGCTGCTGGGTCACGTCGCGGACTGTTTAATGGCAGCCGTTCCTTAGTTTATCACGCCGGAAGCGTGTGTTCCAGCGCGATGTCAGGCGTCTCGGCCGACGAGGTCCGGGCGGCCTTGCTGTTGCTGGCTAGGGCCGGTCGGGAAGACCTGCTCCAACCAGGTGTGTTGGGTCAGGCGTGGGTGGGGGCCACTAGGGGTACACGTGCGGCCTCGGCGGGGGTCATGGCTGCTGTGCTAGCGTGCCAGGACGATGAACCTGACACCCGGGGACATGCGGTGGAGCGAAGGGGGGGCGGAGCGCCCAGAGACTCGGCGAGGGGCGGGAAGTGCAAGAGCCTGCCCCCGCGAGCCTTCCCCCCACTCGACTTCGTGCCAGGGGCCTCTGGGGCTGCTGTGGGGGGTGCGGCCCCCTCTGGCCATTTGCTGCAGCAGTTGGTAGTGTCGGAGGTGGGGGTGGGGGGGGTGGGTCAGGGTGCGAGCCAGGTTTTGGCGCCTGTGTTGTCCGTGGGTGCCGGTGGGGTGCCCGGGGTCGCTGGGGACGGCGGTCAGCCGGAGGACCTCTCGGTCGGGAGGGCCTGTGGGGAGGGGGCTGTGTCAGTGGACGAGGATGATGCCCCCATCGACCTGTCCGTCAGCTCCAGGGCGCCCACACCTGCCCTGGTTGGGCGGGGGTCGGCTGGGGCCCGGAGGGCCCGGGTGGGTCAGTGGTTCCTGTTCCCCTTGGTGGTGGGAGGGGGTGGACCCCGGGGCCTGGCCAGGTGGGTTTCGTCCCCCCGGGGGATGAGTTTTTTGGCTACTGCCCGCCCCCTATGATCTGGGGATCCGTGTCCTGGGAGGATAGGGCCAGACAAGAGTGGATACTGGAGCAGATTCGGGAAGCGAGATGGGCAGAACAGGCTGGGGCCGGAGTGGGGGCGGTGTGGAGCCATGAGATTGAGGGGCCGCCTACCCCGAGCTCTGAGGAGGTAAGGGAGGCAGAACGGGAGGAAGAACAGAGGCGAGTCAGGGCCAAGTCGGCGGTGGAGGTCCCCTCCACCCCCCAGGGACTGATGGCAGGTGTAGGGACGGCCAGGACGGCTCTGAGGCCCGATGGTGCTGGGGCCCGCTCAGGTTGGAGCGACCTGAGGGGCGGGTGGGGATCCAAGCCGGCGGCTGTCGGCAGAGCCCGGGGGTGCCTGGCGGGGCGCAAGACGGCTCCAAAATGCAGGACTGAAGCAGCAGGGCAGTCTGCGGCGGCTGTCCCTCCACCGAGGGCTCGGGCTCCTGCGGCACGTGTTGTGACCGGAGTGCGTGGCCGGGGAGGTGTGTGCAGAAGGGTGTGAAGAGAACGGTGAAAGAGGTGGAGAGTGTGCGTCTGAATCCGGAACCAGTGCTTGAGCTGGATTATGGCGATGAGAGTGACGAGTTGGAAGATGGGGAGGTGCGGGATGACGCAGCGGGCTTAGGGGGCGCTGCAGACAACGGCGACATTGGTGTTTTACAGGTCCCAGCGGTGACGAAGACCAAAGTTGGGACGGCGGCGGTCCAGGTCGCGGCGCCCAGAGGACGGCCAAGGGAACGGACCTCGGCACTCACAGGTGAGGGTTCCTGGTGGGCAGCCTGGGAGGACGGTTCCGGGGGGGGGGGCGTAAGAGGACTTGCAGGTCAGTGGGAGTGGGTGACGGGTCGGTCCGGGGGCAGGAGAAGCCATCGGGCAGTCCACTTGAGGAGGGTGAGACGGTGGACGCTAAGTCGGTGACTACGGGGGTGCAGACGGACAAAGGGGATGGTAGGGAGGAGAAAGGGGTGAAGGTCCCGAAGAAACTGCCGTACATGGGGTTGGCGATGCCATTGGGCTCACATCTCTCTGAGAAACTCAGGGCTCGGATTTGGAGGCACGAATTCGTGGATGTGTTTAAGTTACTCCATAGGGAGGTGCAAGCTAAGGAGGGCTCAAAAGAGGAAGAGTGGGAGCTGACTAGACGCCCCAGGGTACCAGTAACAATGGAGAACTGGACATCAGCGTTTTTGATTTATGCCAGTATCTACTGTGAAAAGTATCTGGACAGGGCGATTGCGTTGTTCAAGTACATGGACATCATTCGCAAGGCTCAGATGCAGTTTGGGGGATTTGCATGGCTGAGTTATGACGAGGAGTTTAGGGCCAGGGTCAGTGCGAATCCGGAGAAAAGCTGGGGGGGGTGGATTAGGAACTCTGGGTGCAGTGGATGGCGTCCACGCACTCCACTGCATCCACACACACAGCCAGCGGCTTGCCGGTAGTGTATCGGTCCTTTCCGCCGCGTCCCGCACACAGCGGGGCGGGAGGTGGCGCAGTGCCCAGCACCATCGTATCGGGTCAACAGACTAAGCCGGGGGGATATTCCACTGGGGCCTGTTGGAGCTACAATAAGGGGTACTGTTCCCGGTACCCCTGTAAGTTCAAACATGAGTGCTCGAAGTGCGGAGGGAAACATGCTCTCACTCAGTGTCTCACTCTTGCCACGCCATCAGAACAGTGGAGGAACGCCCGAGGGCGGGGACACCCTGGAAAGAAGGGCGCCTACACCGGTTAGGGTGGAGGCGATGGCCCCGTGGCTCTCGTGCTACCCGGATCAGGAGGCGGCGGCGCGGCTTTTCTGGGGTTTCACAGAGGGTTTTCGAGTGGGCTATCAGGGCCCCAGGGAGCGCCGCTGGGCCGACAACTTACGATCTGCTAAGGAATTGCCTGGTGTGGTGGCCGCTAAGCTGAGGAAGGAGGTTGAGGAAGGAAGGGTGGCTGGCCCGTTTACTGACTGGCCTTTGGACGATCTGATCATCTCTCCGTTGGGTGTGGTGCCGAAGAAGGAAGAAGGGGAGTTTAGGATGATACACCATCTGTCGTGGCCGGAGGGCCAGTCAGTGAACGATTTCATTGCTGAGGAAGATTCTAGGGTGCTCTATGCGTCGGTGGACGATGCGATCCGTCTGGTGAGGGTGTGTGGGACGGGGGCTGAATTGGCAAAATGTGACATCAAGTCAGCTTTCCGACTACTGCCCATTCATCCGGCGGATTTCTCGTTCTTGGGAATGCAGTTTGGGGGGGCCGTCTACGTGGACAAGATTTTGCCCATGGGGTGCGCCATCTCCTGCGCTCTGTTTGAGCTGTTCAGCACCTTCCTGCAGTGGGTCATGGTGCGAGTCAGTGGGTGCCGTGAGGTCACTCATTACTTGGATGATTTCCTCTTCCTGAGGAGGGCGGATTCTGGGGATTGCGGCAGGGCCCTGTCGCGACTCCAGGAACTGGCCCTTCATTTTGGGGTGCCTCTGGCACCGGAAAAGACGGCTGGTCCCAGCTGTTGCTTGACATTCCTGAGGATCGAGCTGGACTCAGTACAGTGGCTGGCGCGCCTTCGTGCTGCCAAAGTGGCGGAAATACTAGCTTGTTTGGAGTGGGCGGTTGAAGAGAAGCGGATCCCTTTGAGGGCGGTTCAGAAACTCCTTGGTTTCCTTAACTTTGCATGTAGAGTGGTGAGAGCAGGGCGGACGTTCTGTAGGCGGCTCGGCATGGCCATGTCGGGGGCGGTACTCCCACATCACAGAGTCAGGGTTTCCATGGGGGTGCGTGCTGATTTGAGGACCTGGATTGCATTCCTGAAGGAGTTTAATGGTGTGCCCCTGGAATTTGATGAGGAACGGGTGGTCTGGCAATGCCAAATTTTCTCTGATGCAGCTGGGTCAGCGGGGTTTGGTGTTTTCTGGGACGGGAGGTGGTGTGCGGAGAGCTGGCCGGCTCACTGGCTCAAACAGGGGAGGAGCATTGCTTTCTTGGAATTTTTTCCTCTGCTGGTGGCCCTGGAGGTGTGGGGGGGGGGAATTTCGGAACAGGTCTGTGCTTTTCCATGTGGACAACATGACGGTGGTGGAGCTGGTGAATCGTCAGAGGGCGAGGGACCTGAGAGTGCTGCGGCTGTTGCGGAGGTTCATGTTGGCTTGTCTGCGGCTGAATGTGGTGTTTCGGGCGAAGCATGTCCCTGGGGCGAATAATGACATTGCGGATGCTTTGTCTCGTTCGCAGTGGCAGCGGTTCCGGCACCTGGCACCGGGAGCGGATACGTGCAAGACCGAGCTGCCGGCCGGCATCTGGGCCTTGGGGGAGTGAGGATGATTGGCCTGGTGGAAGGGTCTGTTGCAGAGACGACGAGGAGGACGTATCGTTTGGCATGGTCTGAATTTAGTGCTTTCATGGGTTGGAATCTGGATGGTGTGGTGGGTGTTGGGTCTGTGGTGGAACAGGGGCTGAGACATTTTGTGCTGGATTGCATTGACAGGGGCTTGTCTGCGGCCACGATTTCTGGTAAATTGGCAGGGATATCCTTTTACTGTGCTTTGTTTCTGGGTTTTGATCCGACCAAAGATGTGATCGTGAGCAGGATGTTGCGGGGTTGGGGCAGGGAATGCAGGAGTGGGGGGGGGAAGCTGCGGGAAGCGGTTACTTTTGAGTTTTTGGTCCGGTTGGTTGGGGTGTTGCCGGAATGTTGTTATGACCGGGTTGAGGTTGGCCTTTTCCGTTTGTGTGTGGTTTGGATGTTTTTTGGGGCATTCAGGGTGTCTGAGCTGCTGGGTACAAGGGGCGTGGCCGGCAGGTTGTTTGAGGAAATTCGGGTGGATGGAGGTCGCCTGGGTATTTGGTTGCGGTGCTCAAAGACTGATCAGTTGGGCAGGGGTAAGTGGGTATGGCTGAATGAGGCGGAGGGCGGGCCGGTGTTCCCTGTGGTTGAATGACGGTCTTTCCTGGGGACGGCGAGTGTGGTGCGTGGGGAAATATTTTGTCACGCTTCAGGCGCGAGATTGATGGCGGGTCAATTGTTGGCAGTGTTGCGCAAGGCTTTGCGACGATTGGGGCTGGATGCGTCTGGTTTCGGCACTCACTCCTTCAGAATTGGGGCTGCGACAGCTGCGGCTCGGTTGGGGTGGTCTTGGGACAGGATTAGAAGGATCGGGCGCTGGAAGTCCCGTTGTTGTGAGAGGTATGTGAGGAAATGAGATGGTCCCAGGTAGGGTGTTGGTTGATTCATGGTTGTTGTTTCTTGTTCTAACATCTTTTTCTTCGTAGGTTGCGTGGGTGAACCGGGAAGTAAGACGGTGACGTGGATTGTTGGGCACTCCTTCGTGCATTGGGCGTCCAAATATGCGGAGCAACAGGTTTACGGCCGTAACCTGGGAATGAGAGGACACTTGCACGAGGTACAATAGTGGGGCAAAGGTGGCATGCGATGGGGGGCACTACTGCCCTGGCTCGCGAAGATGGTCCCACAGAGGGGATGCCCTGATTTGCTGATAATACATCTGGGTGAAAATGATCTGGTGCAGCTGTCAGGTTTGGCGCTTTTACAGCTCATGCAGAGGGACCTGGAGGTGCTGAAATCTAGGCTTGCAGGGACCTGCATTGCCTGGACAGAGTTGGTCCCCAGGAAAGTGGGGAGAGGGGCGATGAAGCATGGGGCGATCGAAAAGGCACGACGGAAGCTCAACAGGGCAATGAGACTATTTTGTGCTGACAAGGACATTAAAGTGATTGCTCATGGAGGGATTCGACTGGAGGAACCTTCAGCTTTTAGGGACGACGGTGTACACTTGTCGCGGCTGGGCAATGCGTGGTACATGATGGAGATGCGTGATGTTGTGAGCAAATTATGGAACGAGAATATCTGGTGTGTCAGGGAGTGATTGCGGGTGTGCTGGAGCGGGCGATCTGACCTGGGTAGGAGGGGTGGGGCAGGGAACCGCCCTACAGGGGGTTCCCTGGTTGGCGGTACTTTGAAGGGACAGGGGGGTCAAGAGCGGGCACACCCATCCCTTGGAGGGGGAGTTCGAATGGCGGATAGAGGCATGATTGGAAGGACGCAAGGAGCGGGCTGGATGACAAGTGATTGATGGGCAGGAATAAGGCATGGTATGGAGTTTGTAGGGGTTTGTGATGAGGTGGAACGGGTGAAACGAATGAGGGGGAAGTGCGAGTGGGGGTATGATGTTATTTACTTGTTAATGTTTATTGTTATGTACAGATCACGCAGCCTGGTCTAATAAAATGCCCTTTTACGCTTACACACTGCGTGGTCTGTTTATTGCGCGATGCCGGGCCCCGGGGGAAGCACAGTCGCAGACTAGTCTTCCCCCGGGGTCTTTCGCGCAGGACAGGACAGGCAGAGGAAGGGGAGGAGTTAGGGGGTGGGTATATAGGCGCAGGGGAGGAAGGGAACTTCCTCTTCCTGCGCCTGGCACCATCGGGAGGGGAAAAAGAAAGGCCACCCACCCACCCGGCAGTTGGAGGTGGTTTTTGGGTAGGTCCTTGGCGTTGCCAGTTTAGGCCAGAGCTGCTTTAGGCGGTACTTTGAAGGGACAGGGGGGTCAAGAGCGGGCACACCCATCCCTTGGGGGGGGGGAGTTCGAATGGCGGATAGAGGCATGATTGGAAGGACGCAAGGAGCGGGCTGGATGACAAGTGATTGATGGGCAGGAATAAGGCATGGTATGGAGTTTGTAGGGGTTTGTGATGAGGTGGAACGGGTGAAACGAATGAGGGGGAAGTGTGAGTGGGGGTATGATGGTATTTACTTGTTAATGTTTATTGTTATGTACAGATCACGCAGCCTGGTCTAATAAAATGGCCTTTTACGCTTACACACTGCGTGGTCTGTTTATTGCGCGATGCAGGCCAGGGCTGCCTGGGTTCCCTAGGCCATTTCAATGCGTTGGCTGCGGCCACCACAGCACCGCCTGTTTTCCCGGCTTGTGGGGCAAGAGACTGAGCTGTTGGTTGGGGGCCCGAGGCCTGTGTTTTGCTAAAATGTGGATTGCGGGTATAAATGCCGCAAACCGTGATGGAAAAGCATGTTATGTCGGGGACTGCTAGCTGTCCTGGGTCCGTGCAGGTGCGCCCTGCTTCTCATGCCTCTGGTAGCTGGCCGGCACGGACTCCTGTTGGACCTGGCAGTTGGTTTAGGTCGGGTTGTGGGAGGGGCTGCATAGGAGGAGCGCCCCTCCCTGCAACCACGCGGGCTGCAAGTGTTCTGTGGCCCCTGTGGGTGCTTGGGGTTATAGTTGCAGGGGCTCATCGGTGCCCTGCGGTTTCCCGCACCTGAGCCCATACGGGGTTTACCTGTTCTGCGGCGGGAGATGAGGGTGGGGGTGCAATTTCCAGGCCCCGGCAATGCTTCAGTGACCCAAGAGAATTGGCTTCCTGCCGACCCCCCAAGGGGGAGACGGGCCCGGCTGATGTTTGGCACATAGGTAGCCTCCGGTTGTGTGTCTCCTGGGGCTCCACTCTTAGGGGGCTTATATGGTTATATGGTTTATATGCACTATGAGAGTCACCTAGTGTCTTGTCCTGCCTTAGGCGTTTTGTAGTACAGTGCAAATGTTGACTGACCGGGTTCCCCCCTTCCCTATCTTGCCTTGTCCCTGAGTCATGCTGGCTGCTGCTAGTTGCTGGGTCCCAAGGCACCAGTGCGGCACATGAAGGAGGCATTGGGACGGAGTGGCACCCTCCCCCTCTTAACAAGCGCTTAGTGGGCAGAGCACCTCGCTTATTGACCCATGAGTCTGGAGTCCGAACGCGTGCGGTAATGTAATTAGGTTATGGAATTAAGTTATTACAAACGCTCCACTGTCTAGCGGGGAGGTCTGGGACAATTTGAACTCCTTGTTCGGGCTATTCAGAGGGCGGCGATTCTGGGAGTGCGAGCCACTAACAATCCCCCTGCTCCCCTCCCTAATAGTTTGACTCCAACTTCCCGGTTTGGGAGCCTGAGGTCAGGGGAGATGGGCAGGACCAATGGTATATCCTGTGCCTCTGGTGGCACAGGACAAGGGTTGAATCCCGACAATGCTGTCAAAATATACTATGCTAGTAATTTTTGGATTATAAAGAGGCTGCACAAAATGTGCAGTAACGACGAGGCGCACATGGTTACGACCGCTCTATTTTAAATGTTATAATGTTTGTTTCCATGTTCTCACATGCTGCTGTCCATTTGAACCGAGTTATTTGTTTGTTTCACGGAGGAATAACTCAAGCGGTTATAGTGTGGCACTTGCAATAACAAAGTTGCCGGTTCAATCCCCATGTGGGTCATGTAGTGCTTTGAGGCTGGTCTTAATTGGGATGATTTAAAAGGTCTAAAGTTGCTTAGTTGAGAGCAGTAAGATGATATTGACGTGTCTCACTTGCCAACTGCCCCACCGTACCTCAAGGGATGTGAGTTCACGATGTTCACTGTTCACCAATACTGATTTACTGTATGATTCTGGCAAGGCCTCTGGGATGTTGGCGAGGTGTTTTCCTTCTCCATCATTTCATCATGTGGATGTGTTCCTTTGGTCACGGTGAAAGTCCCTCCTGGCCTGGCTCTTAGATGCAGAGGGATGCAGCAATCAGTTTCGACCCCCCCGGGCACAGGTTTTAATCCTGGCAACTACATGCAGCCTTTCTTCCATTTGAGGTCGGCAATAAAATTACCATTGAGTCTGGGTACATGAACCAATGGTTAGTTCGCGCCAGGTCGCCAACGGGTCACATGCGCTCCTTATGTCACGTTACTTTCTGGAGTAAAGAGATAGATAGACTAGGCACGGGGCAACGAGACAAACTGTAGAGCTCCCTTCTAGGTGGGGTGCTTCACCGTGTCGGTCGTGGAGGTAGAGGTGGGTGCGTGGCACACCCTGTGGGCATACAATACTGAGCGGTAGGGCAGCAGGCAAAGGGCATTGAATGTTGGTGCGAGCCCGGGTGGGGCCTTGGTCAGGGCAGATACGCCTCTGAGATGACTTCCAATGCAATTGTGGGCTGTCTGTGGTATCGATGAGGGATGGTTGCAGTCTTTTGAACGTCGGTCTGGCATGTCTACGGCTTCCCTCTTGCTGTTGGTTATCTGTTGTCTGTTGGGCCAGATTGTGACGGGGAGGCAGGGCCTGTGGAGACAGAGGCTTGGTGTGCACCTCCTATCCTCTGGTTGGCTGGGGCGGTAGGCGCTTCTTTCAGCAGGCGACTCTTCAACACAATCTAGAGACAGGCCCATCGCAAACTGCAGATGGGCGGACTGGACAAATTTCGGCGGCCACACCGGGGTGCTGTGGTCACTCACATTATTCAGGCAACTTCGTACCGCTATGTTGTGGAAGCTGGGGCACATTTTAAGGGTTTCAGTCCTTACTAATATGTTGAGACGTTGCATGTATGTACTGGAGACATCAGGGTTGTCTGTACATGTGGACGCCCTTCAGGGCTGCCTTAGAGGCTGTCATGCCTCACAAATCAGCCCGGGTTACAGTGGCAGGCATCTCCAGGGCTTATGTCCGGCTCGGCGGTCTGTGTTTTGTGACCATGCAACACCTATATAAAGGGGGACTCTGGGGCCCTGGCTAGTCACAGTGCCGGAAAACACACTCCTGACAGCCACCAATTTGTCAAATGGAAGCATTGTTAATATTCCTCCCACTAAACCATAGTTTTTATTTACACATGTAACCAACAACCATTGACAATGGCAATATCTCCGGCTTGCTGTAAGGGTAATGTTATGGGTAAGAAAGTGTGGCAATGGGCCACTAATGCTAAATTACATCATCAAATTTACCTGTTTAGTTTGACCGGGTGGTTTGCTGGTGCGCTACACGTGACTTAATTGTCTCACTGGCGCTTGTGACAATCTGCCAAGAGTTGGCTCTGTCTGTCTATTTTAGAGATGACCCAGCAGGCATGGATCCATTCAATTGGCATTAACATCACTATTGCCTGCTGCCCAAGCCATTCTTATAGTTTTGAGGGTCTGGAATAGGCTGAATTATCATGCTTGCACGAGTGTCAGGGTTAGTATTTGTGGTTTTACTCTGATTGGCAGCACGGCAGGAGCAAGGTGTGGTGCAAAAGGAAGTGGCCGCCTGATGTGAGTCCTGGCATACAGTGGCACAATTGTCAGGTGTTCCGTAGAACTGCCTTGCTGTTTGTGGCACGGGCGTATGCTGATTCTAGTTTCATGCAATATTGGGCGTCTCTATGTAGGTGTGCCGTGAACAGCTCTAGTTCAGAACTTGTGTTTTACTCTGCCTTCAGTTGGCATTGCAGTGTGTCTGCCTTGGTGGGAACCGGACAAGGTGCCCTGGGTGGGGCAAAACAGTATATCAGTTTGGGGTTGATTATTGGTGCATTAAACCAATTTGTTCTGACAGGGGGCTATAAAGTGGGAAGACCACTTGGGGGCAATGTCTCTCACTTTGGATGAACATGAATGAATAATGTCTTCATTCACTAATACCGATAATCGCCATTGCTCCATCCTTCTCAGCAAGGTAGACCAAAGCGGGTCGATATGTCCTTTGACTTTAATGAGCGATTCGTTCACTGCTTTTCTTTCATAGAACTATTCTTGCCAGATTTAATTCAATAGTTTGGATGGTGTCTTTGTCTCAAATCCATCAACATTTCATTGACGATCTGGTGACTCGCTGTCCACCGGTCCTTGTTCAAGACCTTCTCATGGCGCCCGAGTTAATTCACGGACCATGTAGGTTTTAATTGTTTCAATATCAGTTGTAGTAGGCTGGTTGCGGCAAGTGTCGTCGAACAAGGGTGCTGCGTTGCAAGAAGTTTGGTAATCTTTGCTTTAGTGTACAAATGGTGACAAGGTATTATAGACCATTTGGCATCCCCGATATTCAAGAAAGGGCAGGTATTTGCACATATTGTTCACTCATGGTTCCCGCAGACTGGTCTGGCCCCTGGGTTATCCTGCTAGAGATAGAACCAGAGATTGAAAGGGCACATCTTGGTCGACCTGTGTCCCGAATAGGTTGATAGTCAACGCTGAGGTAGACGTAACATGAAGGGCATGGTTACCACTGAGGTTGTCCCAAAGTTGGGGGCAAACTGGGTTGGAGCAGTAAGACTAAAGTCCTCAGGAAGCTTTAAGCATTCCCTCAATCTAAGTAAGAGTGGTTAGCGATACTTAAGTAACAGCGTGGGGCTAACATATACCGGATTTTCACAACAAAAATACAATTAGGTCATTGCCCAACAAGCACTATACACCACGAAATGTAAGACTAATAGTAATTTAGGTCGGACATCCCTTGTCTTCTACTTGCACATTGTGCCAAAATGTTGCTGGGGCTAAGCATTGGGGACAATTATAAGTACATTTGACACTCCCTTTCAGGGTGCATGAAAGTGGTTTAACAAATGTGATTTCCTGATCTTATGGCTGTGTAGGGCCATTTCCTTTAGAGATATGTCCATGACCGGAGGGGTTTTATTGCAAGTTGCAACTGGGATATTCTCTCTTTATCATCAGCAGCTGCACACAGAGCCAGCAAGATGCAGCCTGGGATGTCTCGGGGCGAGCACCTCGGATTAAACCAGAAAACAAAAATTCCTGTAAGAAGGAGGGATAAATGGCAAGTACACGAGGACTCCCTTGCTTAATGTCACATATTCCATGGCAGGAGGTTGCCTAGAGGGGACGGGCATTGTGCCTTACAGCTGTGTGGAGAGAGACCATGTAGAGGTATGCCCAGGTGGGAAGGGGGTGCTTTAGGTTATCATGCCCAATGCGGTTTGTGGTATCTCCTAGTGGAGCCACTGAAGGTGTACTGCAGAGGAATAGTGAACTGGGGATCTGGGATCATGACACTTCAGATAACTGGGATAGGAAGTAAGACGGGCTGGATAACTCTTTCTTCTACCTGTGTCGGCACATCTTGTCAGGAGTGATTGTCAAAGGGATTGCATTTCAGCCAGGTAAGGTTAGCACCCATCCACACCAAGCTGATTGTTTACGGTCATTCGGGGCCACATTTACACAGCCCAGTATGAGGCCCTCGTGGGTCAGTGCCATGAATTACTAAATCCCAGGGGGCAGCCAGGGAAGGCAAAGTTCTTTCCAACTCTGGCACCAGAACACAAGGCAGCCAGGGCCAACGCATATGTTGGGTAACATGTGTAGGGGAAACACCCGTCACAACGGATGCATCGCATCGCGGAGCTATCGCAACGCGACTGTTACATCGCGGGCGGCTCCACAACACATGCTATTACGTCGCATGCTATTACGTCGCTATTACATAAACATCGCTAGCGATTACATCGCTAGCGATAGCAACGCGTGCAAATTGTCTGCTGATCCCGTGTCTAAGCATTTTGAGTATTCCTACCAGCATTACTAGTGTGTAAACGGTGAACGCGTTCACGTTTGTCGCCTAATTAATAACCAGTCCCAGCTGCCTTAAACTTTGCCATAAGTCCCATTACCAGGTAAGACACTCAAATGAAGCAAAAAAAGCTGTAGTTCCAAAAATGATGCGATTTCAGATTCAGTTGCAACTGGGTGTAATCTGAATCTGAATCTGTGTGCAGATATTAATCTCTTGACAGCAGTAAGAAAAGTCTTGATACAGTAGTTCACCCTTCCTGTTTTCTTCCCACCAGGTATTAATAATCAGCTCATTGTACATCAGAATAAACAAACTCAACTATTTTCTGTATTTTGATGATTCCTGCCAGCATTTTGAGTTCCCGTGTCTGAGCAGCGGCTGCAGTCTAAGCATTTTAAGTAGCTATGAGCAACGACAGTCTAAGGTTCACGTTTGTGTAAGGAGGAGGTAAAGTGAGGTGAAAAGATGAGTAAAGGAGGGTATGGGGAGGGCAAAGCGCATGTACGAGGGTCACTCCATGATGTATGCATCTCCACTAACGTGTAACCGTCGAAAGCATTGGAAACAGGAGGGGAGGGTACAGCCACCCAAAGGAAGGACACGCTGTATCAACACCGGAAGGATGAGGAGCTGAGCCAACCCTGCTGGCATTCAACGTTATCAGCTTCAGAATCGACTCAGAAACGAGAAGTAGGCGACAGTGGCTGAAGGGAAATGATTGAGACTCAGGGGTGGGGGTGACGAGAGATGGGGAGGCTATGGGAGTGGGCAAGTGAAGGGTTGAAAGGGAGGACCCAGAAAGGAAAGAAAGAAGTGCCGAATCGAGGAGAGTGAAGTAAGGGGAGAGGGTTGTGTGGGAGGGGAGGGGGATGATGCAGAGGCAGGTGTGTGGTAAATAAAACATTACCCTGGCATAATTTCTAGGCATTAACAATTAGCATGTATCAAATGAGAGGCAGAGAGTCTGTGGTGTCCAAGTTAAAAGGGCTTTATTCCAATAACTCGAGTTAAGGGAGAATCTGTTCCATCACCACTGAGGTTCAGGAAGGGTCTTCTAACATTATTTACAAAGAACAACACATATATACATTTTTTCTTGTACATAGGGAGGAACGCTCCAGGCAGTGCAAAAAAGAAAGAGATAAGAGCATGTGGGCGTGCATGAGGGTGTACACTTGATGAGTCACAGGTGGGTGATAGGCGGGTGGCTACATAGAGGAGGAGTTACATGGCAGGCTGGAACTTTGCCCTACTTGTGCACGCAATTTGAGCATGACGTGCAATTGACGTGTAACTGGGAGGAGAGCTGACTTTCAGTCTAGTAGAGAGAACTTTAGTGTCAAGGCGACCCTGCACGTCTGGTACTAACTGATATCTTAAGTCAGGGGATGTAATATCTGAAGCAAAGGTTGCTCATCACTAGAATCAGAAAAAGCATATATTTCTTCGTTCATTGCGTGGGGGCTGTGAGCTTTCTATGGATGCAAGCACTGTGATTTACTTTAATGGAGACAGAGAGGCTAGGCCCTATCTTCCGCGGACGGGTTCTGTTTACCTTCCTCACTGGGCAGGAATGTGACTCTGTACAGCAGGCAGATAACTGTTATTCATAATACAGTCTTGGCAACCCTTGCTGGGTCTCTTTCGGCTGAGCTAGAAGTATGCGAAGTCAGAGATACGTAACTGCAGCTTTCAGTGTGTCAGGAGTCATGAAAACCCCAATTCAGAAAGTGGCTCAGACTGAACCACAAAAAGGGTTCATTACGATATTTATTTAAAAGTGCACAATGCAAAGACATGGGCCTTCAAGTTAGCTTAACGTTTGGGAAACTTGATGACAGGCACCTTAATGCAGGACGTGATTGCAGAGGCCTTGTGATTCAAGCCACTAAGAGAAATATGCATGGGTGACATGCACATACATGTAACATAGGGTACACGTAGGGGGCATCTTGGTCAGGCAAAATTTCATTTTCCTCATTCCCTCCTTGTCCCCTACTTAACCCTTCAGGATACATCTATATTCATGAGACCGTATAGTTGATCATACAGCATCATTTGTTCGTCCTTAACCCTTTGTATACTTGGATGTGGAACACATGCAGTTGCACACAGCCCGCAAATGGCCGGGCCACACTGCAGACAGAGACAGCAACCAAATATCATAAGTAGGATCAGTCCTAGGAAGGACAACACTTTCCATCCCCAAGCAGATATCACACCCCAGAGCCAACTGGACCAAGTCCATGTGCCTGGGTCTTTATGTACGACATGAGCAATCTTGTGGAGCCTTGTTATCGCTGCATACACAGATGGCGCGTTATTTGGGATGAAAACGCAACAACTAGATCGGATCACGCTACAAGCTCCGCCCCTATCCGCCAAGATGACGTCTAGAACGAGGCGATTTTGAAGAACAACAAGTCTCATAGCAGACTGTTCCTGGGTCAAGTTCGCCAGGGCAGATGCAGTCACATTCACTACTGCCTCAAGAGTCCTTGTTAACTTGCGTATCAGTTTACTGTTTTGGACGGGACCTATGAAGAAAAAGAATCATTTGTTGAAATCTTTATATTGCTCCCAAGCTGTTTCAGTCTGATCAATCCCTGAGGCATCTGTCTCTCTCCTTACTCTAACATGTTCTAGTCGTGAATCTCTATGATAATGGGATGGGGCCAAGAATACAGGTGGTAATAAGAATGCTATATAACAAGTCCCACCCCAGTCTAAGGGCAGATGTACATAGGCTGTCTGACCGCAAATGAAATAGGTATGGCGTGATGTTTTGAAAGAAGAAAGTCCTTTATCATTAAACTCTACTACAACTTTACACTCGCTGTGTCCCATATGTACTGAGCCTTTCTTATTAACACATAAATCACCTTTTGCTGGTAGAACTGAAATAAACGGTGGACCTGTATTTTGCTTGGGCTGAACGTGTAACATTATAAAATTAACGGATGCATTTCCCTGCTCGTACTCTTCATTCTCTAGTTCGGTTCCCTTCCTTTGGGGAAATCCATCTTTGTCTGGAAAACATGCTTCATTCATTACTTTATTCAGGTTTCCATATATCCAGCCACCTGGATAAACTATGTACTTTCTATCTATTGAGGTCATTAAGGCAAACCATGCTCCACATGAACCATTGTGTGAGAACGGTAGAAGATAGAAGGGCAGAACTCCCTTCGCCCTTTGATAAGGTGGCAGTTGGCCACATACCCAGCAATCAGTCGCATTGCTGGTCTGGTGAGAATGGTGTAACATTTGAATAAAAGTATTGTTACGCAATGCAAGTCGATATGACAATTCATGAGGTGGCAGTTCACTAAATGTATGCTCTATGGTGCTGTTACTGGAAGAGTGTATATGTGAGGAAATAGGAAAGAAAACATGTAGTAATAAACTGACACAGATTATAACAATGCACAGAATAAAAAGAATGATCAAAGTAACTATACATCTACTGTGTACTAACTTGCAGTATTTTGCTTTCATCTTGTTTTTCTTACTATTCTCGTCTGTGATCTTATACATGTCAGAAATCTAGTCTAACCGATTCACCACCGAGTGGACTTAAACAATTAAACTACGTCTGACTTACTAGATCTCAACTTAGACCTATACTCCTGCTGTGGAGTCTTTTCTAGTAAAGGCGGCGCAGGCGGCGCAAGCGGCGCAAAGTCTGTATTGTCTTTAATGTTTTTAGTGTCTGTATCTTTTACTAAAGTACCAGATTGTCCAAAGTGTCTTTTACAGTGCTGAGCGTGGATCCATCCTTTGCGTCCCTCCACCTTCAGCGCGATCCTTGTTGTAAGAAGCACTAATTTCGGGGTCTTCCAGCGAGGCTCGAGGGGGCTTGAACGATCAAAATTCCGGACACATACAAAATCGCCTGGTGATATGGCATGCTCCTTGACCTGGGTGTTGTCAGGGAAGGCGGCAGCAACCTGTGAACGACAAGAAAGTAGTGCAGACATCAAGGAAGCCAGGTAATCTGTCAGCATGTTACTGTCAACATCAGTTATTCTTTTAGGCATAGGCGTACCCCACATATTTGGCGGTCTACCGAAGACTACTTCATACGGGGATAGGCCTGTTCTGGAATGAGCTACCATACGCATGTAAAAGAGGGCAACCGGTAAAGCTACCATCCAATCCACGCCTTTTTCTGCACATATCTTAGCAAGTTTTGTTTTGATTGTCTGATTATGTCTTTCTACAAGGCCTGCTGCTTCAGGGTGTCTTACACAATGGAATTTCCAAGTATATCCTAACAGAAGAGACACTTGTTTCATTAATTCAGAGGAGAATGGCTGACCGTTATCGGAATATACGACCCGAGGCAATCCATACCTGGGGAAGTACTCGCGCAGTAATTGCCTGGCTGTTGTCACAGCAGTATAATCTGGAACTGGATATGCTTCTGTCCATCTAGATAGTGCACACACAACTACCAAGACATACTTGTAACCTCTACATCTGTTCATCTGGATATAATCCATCTGGAGGACCTCAAAAGGGTGGTCAGGAGGATGAAATCGGCCTTGTTCCACCGGAATGCCTTTACCTGGATTGAACTGGCAACAGATCATACATGTTCGTACTTTCTGTTTCGCTGCTGCACGCATGTGCTTGTTAAACCAGATATTCTGCAAGCTGTCTATCATTGCCTTTTCTCCCAAGTGTGCTGGACTATGTGCTGTGTTTATGATTACTTGTACCATAGAATCTGGAAGAAACCATGTACCTTTTCCCTTAGTCATCCAACCTTGTTCAGTCTGGACCCCTCCTTGTTCAGTCCATTTCTTTATCTCATCTGCAGTGGCATGTGTCTGTATGTCGAGTACATCTTGAGTGGGATCCCTGACTGTCATACATGTTGTCAGTAATGGTACCTCTGTCCTTGTTGTGTCTGTTGGTGTCTGGGCTGTCTGGGCTGTAAGTTTAGCTGTTCGGTCTGCCAGGTCATTACCCTGGGAAATGGTGTCTGTAACTTTGGTGTGAGCTTTGGACTTCAGGATAGAAATGGCTGTAGGTAAATGTATTGCTTCCAACAGGGCTTGAATGAGCTGGCCGTGCTGGATCTTGGTCCCATGGGAGGTCAAGAAACCCCTCTCCCTCCATAAGACCCCGAAATCATGAACAACGCCAAAAGCATATTGTGAGTCAGTATAAATGTTTACTTTCAAGTGCTTAGCTCTTATGCAGGCTTGTGTCAGAGCGATGAGCTCTGCTGCTTGTGCTGATAGTGTGTCTATTTTCTGTGTCTCTATGA
Source organism: Lissotriton helveticus (assembly GCF_964261635.1). Classification (NCBI taxonomy): domain Eukaryota; kingdom Metazoa; phylum Chordata; class Amphibia; order Caudata; family Salamandridae; genus Lissotriton; species Lissotriton helveticus. The sequence continues at coordinate 1,108,864,236 of NC_136068.1, forward strand.
CTTTAGTAGCAGTGGTCACAGCATATGCTGCTACTAATTCTCCTGCACTCGTTCTCATGCATGATCCATCTACATAGAGCGTTAAGTCTGGGTCTGGAAGTGCAATATCTGTCAGGTCTTGTCTTGGTTTCGTCACTATATTCATTACTTCCACACAGTCGTGTGGCGGTGCATTTACTGTACTTGAGGGCAAAAGTGTTGCAGGATTCAGAATATTACAACGTCTGATCTCTATGTGTAAACTAAATCCAAAAAGGTATTGGCTATCTGGATGAATGGGTACACTAAGAAAGCATTCTTCAAGTCTATGACAGTAAAGACTGTGGCCTCAGAATCAATAGCAGTCAATAATGAAGAAATGTCTGGCACCACTGGATATTGTGGTACCACACATCTGTTCAATTCTCGTAGGTCAATAATTAGTCGGTACACTGGCAGTACACTAGGGTCAGATCGTTTAAGGATAGGGATGACAGGCGAGTTACATACATTCGAGTCAGTCTCTACCACTACTCCTCGTGCAATAAGTTCATCAACTAATTTCAATAAGGCTGTTTCGGCGTCAGGTGGTAACTTGTATTGTCTAATACGTGGAAGTACTACTCCTGCTTTGAGCGTGACATGGTGTGGCGTTATGTCCATGTAACCTACGTCAGTCGGTCCTTGTGCCCATAGAGTCTGTGGCACATTCTTGAGTCTGTGGTCAAAATCAGTCAGTACATAATGACCTTTAAAATCACGTAAGAACAGGCGTACTCCTTCTGGAGAGCAGCAGATAACTGCTCCTAGGTCTTTTAATGTCTTCATACCAAGTAAGTTTTCTGGACATGACTTAGTAAGTAGCAAGTCTGTGGTACGTGACAGTTGACCAACTCCTAGGGAAACTGGTTTCGATACTTCATTAACAATAGGCTTTCCTGAAAATCCCAGGGAAACATTCTGTGAGCCTGAGAGAGGTGCCCCTGGAACCTCGTCATGACTGATGGTAGTCCTGCTCGCCCCTGTGTCAATCAGAAATTTTCGGTCTTGTCCTAGTACACGACTATGTACATACGGACCCTCTTGATCTACAGGAACCTCAATAAGGGGCAAGCCTACTTCCCTCTCGAGGCTGTTTCATGAGAACTGTTGATACTCAGGATAGTCAGACTGTGTGTACTGATACATTTGTGGTGTGCCCTGTACAGGCGGTGGTGGAGGAAAATCCGCTACTGTTTGTTGTGTGTTCTGTTGCGTGCTATTCTGTCTAGGAGTGTACTGTCGTTCTTTTGTCTTGCCTGTAGCTATATTGTGTTTCAGAATAGTGCAGTCCTTTACAAAGTGACCTGGTTGTTTGCAATAATTACAGTTCCCCTTGACAGGTGTTGTGCTATGTTTGTTTGAATTCGCCGGTACCGTCTGGGCAACCAGCACTTTCATTTTTGTCTCTTTCATGCGTCTCTTTTCATGGTCCTGCTCTTCTCTAATCCTGTTCTGGTGATACTGTAACATCTGTAACATTTGTGAAGGGCTGTTTGCTTGCCAAGTACTCTCAACCTTCAGTACTCTATTCTTGATCTGGGGCAAGGAATTCTCAACTAATTTGCTCACAAAAAGATGTGGAAATGACTCGCTACCTGGCTTAAGGCCACTATTAATAGTAAAGCATTTCTCAAACCTAGAATAGAAATCACTTGTGTCCTCGTCTTGCTTTTGTTTACATGCTGAAATAGCATCCCAGTCTTCCTTTTTAGTAATCAATAATCTCGGCAAAACTTGTATCAGGAATTCAGGTAGTTCTCTAGCTCTTTCCCCAAGACCAACTCCAGGGAGCCTGCCTTTTTCTTCTGCTTCCAATGCATCCCAACTTAACTTTTTATCACCCACTTCCCAGTCTTTTTCCTTAAGCTTTTCATAAATCCCTGCAGGTAACAGTACTTTTAATAACTTCAGAATGTCAGCGTACGTATAATCTCCTATGCGGAGGATGTCTTCTAATTCTCGGTGAAACCCCCCTGGGTCTTTATCATGACAAGGCAACATCTTTTTCATTTCTAGGATTTCTAATTTCGTTAAGGGGGTGTAAACATACACCCGTTGTAACTCATTGGCCGCATTCCTGACGGGATGAACCTCTCGTAGGGGGTTCTGTCTGTCTATGTGTACGTTATGTCTACCGTGGTGTGAGACTGGGGGCATGCATGTAGTCAGAGAATCTATGTACTTATGTTGTTGATCCAGAATAACATTAATTAATTCGGTACCTAAACCTGTCCATCTGTCTAGTAAAATGTCGTCTAGTAATTTATGCAAGTGACCAGGATCAGAATATTGACTCTCATACAACGTTATCAAGTGTTGGACCATGTAAATACCAGCCAAACGCTGTTCGTTAGGTGGAAGGCTTAAGAAAGTCTGAGCCACTATATCACTGCTGTATATATTGGAATTGGACACCCACTGGGTGGCTGACCGGGCCAACTCTATTTCGTGTTGTGTGGGAGGTCGCTCGCTCCCTATCCATTGTTTCAGTGCTTTTTCAGTAGCCTGGAATAGAGCTTCAAGGGAATACCTTTCTTTTATAGCTGGCCCTTGTTTACGGTAATCAAGGCACTTGGGTCTGTCAAACTGTCGCGCTTGTCCTACATAATTAATCTTGCCTTTCGGATCCTGATGATCCTCTACCTCTTCCGCTGATGACTCGCCCTTCTCGTCAGACTCTTTTCTGTGTCTTTCTATTATTTCCTTTCGTATTTTCTTGTACATGGCATCTATCTGTCCCTGTTTATCATGTCTACCGGCATCTATGTGCTCGCTCCATTCTATCAAACCTTGTTTTACATCTCCGTCTCCTTCGTCTTGTTCCCTGATCAGGCAGTTAATAATAAAACGTAGGATATGGTTCTTAACCCCTACCTTTCTTTGTGCCTTGGCTTGTGCTATACTAACTGGTCCCTCCCCCGTTCTAATGAAACGGTACATTTTATCTAGGTGTTCATTCATGTCTGGTAATGTCTCTAGATATGCAACGGCTTGTCTTAGCCTACGTGAAATCACGACCATTGAACCTTTTCCTGGTTCTGGATCATATACACAAAATGGAATGGCTACATCTACAGTAGGCACCCCTCCCACTGCCCCGGGACCTACGTCATCTTTTACTAGCTGCTGCTGAAGTTGCTGGAGCTGATCTGCTGGTGGGGGTGGAGGGAAACCTGCATTAACGTAGTCCGGAAGGGAATCATCTAGATACGAGGAAATGAACGCCTCTGATGCTGTCGGCTTTACTCTACGTTCTCTATATGGTACAGGTGGTGGCGTTCGCGACCTACTGGGTCTCTCTGAGGTGGTCACTCTAGCTAGTTCTTCAGCCAGGACGGGATAAATACCAGTAACGACGGCGTTCCTTTCTCTATCAGTCTGTTCTGTTTTGACCCGTTCCCCCTCCTCCCATAGTTCTTTTTCTTTGGCTTTTTCCTCTGCTTGTTTAGTTCTCTCTGCTTTATTGAATTCTTTCTCTGTTCTCCTGTGTGACTCTTTGCGCCACAATTCAATGGCATCTTTCTGAGAGGGTCTTGATTTCTTTTTCCATAGCGCTTCCTCTACTCTCATAATGCATTCTGAATCCCATGTTCCTGAGATAGGCCATCTATACTTTTCCTCCAGGTCCTTTGTATAGTCTACCCATAAATCTAAAAACAAGATGGTGTCTAATCCATGCTTATTATACATATAATGACCAGGTGTGTCTCTAGGCGGGATGTTAACTGACTCTTCTAGTATACCTTTTCTGGTCCCTATCTGACGCAATTTTGAAAATAGTGGCATGTTGAAACCAACACAATGGAAATACAATACACAAAAATAGACTGAACCAATCAACAATCATTCACACTAAAACATCATAACATTAAAACAAACATGATCTAAACCAATACAGAGAACTAAACATGTACTTGAAAAACTATATGCACTGGGATACAGTACAACCATACCGGTCTCAAAAATGAGACACGTCTTTACCGTGCCCACGTTTTACCATGGACCCGTCTTGACCGTGCTCGTGTGAACGAACCCGTCTTTACCGTTTTCACGAATAACGTGAACCCGTCTTTACCGTGCCCACGTTTTACCGTGGACCCGTCTTGACCGTGTTCATATAAAATGAACCCGTCTTGAAACTTTATGCATTCCCCATAGTGGTACTCACCGAGAAGCAAAACTTGAAACTTGAAGGCCTCGGACTTCTACGCATCTACGTCTACGTCTACGCATGCGCCTCGGAACGGGTGGACCTCTGGAAACCTCGGACCTTGCTCTCTCACAAGTCGGGCTCTGGTTGAGACGATCCGCAATCCTCACCGCCTCGTATGGATGCCTGGTCACAGTCCGTCCTCCTCCTGGGCCTGAGGGAGTAGCGGGAAATCCCGATGGCGTGTACACTTTAAAGTCCGTCACGGCTGTAGAAGGGGGCAAAGCTGGACCTACAACTCCGGCGCGTGGGGAAAGGGATATGGCCCCACGTTGGGCGCCAAATTAATGTGGTAAATAAAACATTACCCTGGCATAATTTCTAGGCATTAACAATTAGCATGTATCAAATGAGAGGCAGAGAGTCCGTGGTGTCCAAGTTAAAAGGGCTTTATTCCAATAACTCGAGTTAAGGAAGAATCTGTTCCATCACCACTGAGGTTCAGGAAGGGTCTTCTAACATTATTTACAAAGAACAACACATATATAAATTTTTTCTTGTACATAGGGAGGAACGCTCCAGGCAGTGCAAAAAAGAAAGAGATAAGAGCATGTGGGCGTGCATGAGGGTGTACACTTGATGAGTCACAGGTGGGTGATAGGCGGGTGGCTACATAGAGGAGGAGTTACATGGCAGGCTGGAACTTTGCCCTACTTGTGCACGCAATTTGAGCATGACGTGCAATTGACGTGTAACTGGGAGGAGAGCTGACTTTCAGTCTAGTAGAGAGAACTTTAGTGTCAAGGCGACCCTGCACGTCTGGTACTAACTGATATCTTAAGTCAGGGGATGTATTATCTGAAGCAAAGGTTGCTCATCACTAGAATCAGAAAAAGCATATATTTCTTCGTTCATGGCGTGGGGGCTGTGAGCTTTCTATGGATGCAAGCACTGTGATTTACTTTAATGGAGACAGAGAGGCTAGGCCCTATCTTCCGCGGACGGGTTCTGTTTACCTTCCTCACTGGGCAGGAATGTGACTCTGTACAGCAGGCAGATAACTGTTATTCATAATACAGTCTTGGTAACCCTTGCTGGGTCTCTTTCGGCTGAGCTAGAAGTATGCGAGGTCAGAGATACGTAACTGCAGCTTTCAGTGTGTCAGGAGTCATGAAAACCCTAATTCAGAAAGTGGCTCAGACTGAACCACAAAAAGGGTTCATTACGATATTTATTTAAAAGTGCACAATGCAAAGACATGGGCCTTCATGTTAGCTTAATGTTTGGGAAACTTGATGACAGGCACCTTAATGCAGGACGTGATTGCAGAGGCCTTGTGATTCAAGCCACTAAGAGAAATATGCATGGGTGACATGCACATACATGTAACATAGGGTACACGTAGGGGGCATCTTGGTCAGGCAAAATTTCATTTTCTTCAGGTGTTATAAGAAAAAATAGTCAGATGAGTGGCTGAGGAAACGGAGGAGAAGAGGGCGGCTGAGGAGGCGTGCAGGATAGTGTGTGATGGAAGAAAGCCTGGAATGAAAGGGCTGAGGGGAAGTAGCAGGGCGCGGTAAGGCATGGGCAAAGTGGGCCCCTGCCCAGGGCCCACCTTCCAAAGGGCCCCCTCTGTATCGACTCTATTTTTGTTTGCAAACGTATGCTGTTCTCTCTGCCGCCCTCTACACCTTTCTCTGCCTATCGGGGTCAGCTTAAGCAGTTGGGGGCCCGGGACAAATGCATTTGCCCCCTATAACGATGTTGTGTTGGTTTTTAATTTATTGGCAAAATAAAGGGTACGGATCATCATCTTAATATAGACGAGGTATTTCAACTGGATTTAGGATACCTCAATTCCCAAACGTTTGGTTGCGTTGTAAAGGCCGGAATTGGCAGAAAATGGGTAATAAACGTCCCCTTCTTGGGAGTACCCGACGGGACTTTTATGTTTACCACATCACAAGATACTTCCCTTTATTTTCGGTGATAATATATTTCTTGGCTGTTTATTAACGCTGTATGTGGTGATATTTATCGCAACACATCACTCCGGTCAAATTTTCAAGTCCCTGCGGAATGTGTTAATCCAGTCAAAGTGGGTTTTTCTTGTATTCTGGGCTATGTACAAGTCCCAGAGTTCAAATACAGAAACGTAGACTGACGCAGCACATCACGCCGGAGCAGGGAAACGCGGCAGTTCTAGCGCATCCATTTTGATAAAATGTGTGTTACTAAATTCTGTATTTCATGCTTGGGTGTTTACAATATAGCATTAGCTCACCCCCAGCTCACAATCCTGAAGGTAAGCATTTAAATAATGTAGGGATTACAATTGCTGCATTTAGTGTAAAAACCAAAAAAATTATTTGGGGAAATAGAAAGGGAAGAAATAGTGTTGTGTGGGCGGCGGGGGCAGGGGTGTGGGCGGGCAGTGGTGGCCAAGGGTTAGAAAGAACGCGATGCCATGATGTGCGATGTAAGTGTCGGCGATGTTAGGTACTTTGCAATAGGAATCAACGCGTTGGCGTTGCTAGGACGTGCGAGGTGAAAGATGATGATGTGTTGGTGTTTGCGATGTAATGAACGCGTGGTTAAAGCACGCAATGAAATGGTGCGCGATGTATCATCATACATCCCATGTGTAGGCACCTGTGTAGTTGTCACTCCATGAAAGGGTGAGTTGTATCCAATAACGGGCACAAGGCATATATTGTTTCAAACCAGATTTGAAACCATTAAGGTGTTCACCAGGGTTTAGCAATTAAAGGGGTTTGTGCAATCGTCTGGTCAATGGGGCGCAGTAAGGGCACCCCAGAATCAAGGGTAGGTGACATGTTCCTGCAGTTAAGCACAAATGCCCCACCCGGTTAGCTATATTACCCTTGCTGGGTGGGGAGGCTGTCAGCCAACATGGTGTGCTGTGATCCAAGAAATGGGGGAACAAGGTGTTAACCACAAAAGGCTACTATGTAAAGAGAACATTCGGCACGTCCAGTGTTCAACAAAAAATTAAAATTTAATGGAGCAGGTAATTTACCACCCCTGGAGCTGCGCAGGGTGCGCGGTGTGAACTCCCCTACCCCGCCGGCCATCTGAGAGTATTTTAGAAGGGGGGTAAAGTAGGACTTAGTCTATCCTTAATGTTAGACACCATATTATAGACAGTGGGCACTGTTGCCCATAAGGAATAAAGGATACATGGCAAGGGCAGGAGGGCACCCTTGCTCATTGTCACATACTTCTAGTTATGAACACTCCTGTGCATCATGATTTAGCAACCAATTGTACTGATCAAAGGTTAAGTATAATCCTTCTCGCCATAATAGCCAAAGTAGGCAGGCGGGTTGGGGGAGCGGTCACCTAGCAAGTGGGCTGCTGTCCCATAGATGGGGCATGCAGAGGTTCAGGCACAAACGGTGCTATAAGGACGGCAGCTAGGTATGATCAGCAAATAGATGGGGCAATGTGAGCCATGGTGTCTGCAATCGTCCTGCCCAGAGTTGGCACGGGGCTGAGTCATGTGATGCAGTGGAACTTTCCCGCATGAGGGTGAATAGTTATTGGCACAAGTTCACAGGCCAAAAGGGCCTTTGGTTTCATCAGTCACTAGCTGATCCAGGCTAACGTCAAGGGCTATTGTGATATAGATGGGGTCCATCTATCACCGGTAGGGATGGTTCACTTCACTTTCACCTAGCGTTGCAGGAGGCTCTAGACAGGAGAAGTTGTGGGTAAGACTATAGATGTTTTGGTGGGGGCTCTGACGGCAACGGTGGCCGCCTCTAGAGCTGTGGCCGAGTTACAGGGCGATCTGGAAGCAGACGGGTACAGAAGGGTACCGCTGCGCTGCACCATAGGGGGTGCCAGAGCCAAATCCTAGGAGCCTCATGGGAGATTTCTGGAAAACCATGTCCGTGCCCCATTAGTCCTTCGGGTGGATGTAGGCCTGAACAGCCGGGTGTTTGCTTTGGTAAGCTCCGCCCTGAAAGGGGAGTGAGTAATAAGGGACCATGTCTCACGTGATCCAGGAAGAGGATCACCAGAAGGGGCAGCACAGATGGGGTTCGCCCCAGTGCTGCTTGGTTCATCAGGCGGGTAGGCGGCCCAGTTGGTTGCCGGCCCTTGGATCGCCCGTAAGATAACCCACCATATTACATATCGGTGTATGTAATAAACCTGCAGCAACTATACCAAACAAGAAATGTGTTGTGTGTTTATTTATAAGCATGCATGTTACGTTGGAGGGGTAGGGAAGGCTGCCAATGGTGATACTATGCGGCTGACCGAGGCCCCTGCAGGGGGTCACTAAAGAGGGCAGCCCTCTAGTATCATCGTGGCACCCCACACCACCTTTAGGGGCAGGGACTAAGGGAGGAGTTCCCTCAGCCTCGTCACGGCATGCTAGAGAGCGGGACTTCCTGGGCACTAGGGCTGGGGGAGGAGTATATAGGCCTTCCCCACCATCTTGGCGCCCTCTTTTGTGCGCCCGACATGCCGTCTCTCACCCTACCGCTCACCCGGCGTGGATCGTGGCAGGTAGGAGGCAGAGAATTTTGTAATGTTGTCTTTTTTACACTGCAGCCGGAGTTACAGGGCAATCTGGAAGCAGATGGGTACAGAAGGATACCTCTGCGCAGCATAGGGGGTGCCAAAGCCAAATCCTAGGAGCCATCTGGGAGGTTCCTGGAAAACTGTATCAGCGCCCGTTAGTCCTTCGGGCAGTTGTGGGCCTGAACAACTGGGGGTATGCTATGCTATGCTCTGCCCTGAAAGGGGCATGAGTAATAAGGGACCATGTGTCATGTGATCTGGGAAGAGGTTCACCAGAAGGGGCAGCACAGATGGGGTTCGCCCCAGTGCTGCTTTGCTCTTCAGGTGGGCGGGCGGCCCAGTTGGTTGCCTGCCCTTGGATCGCCCATAAGATAACCCACCATATACATAATGGTGTATGTAATAATCCTGCAGCAACTTTACCCAAACAAGAAATGTGTTGTGTGTTTATTTATTAGCATGCATGTAACGTTTGAGGGGTGGGAAAGGTTGCCAATGGTGATACTATGGCATTGAACAGTATCCCCTTCACTTGGGCATGAGTGTCCAGTGGAATCCTCTATTGGTGTTTGATGAAGTTGCCTGAAGGAAGGCCACACCCATGGACAGAGAAGCAGACTTTGACGTATTTCGAGAGAATGGCAGCCCGATTTTTAAATAAATCAATCGCAAATGTTTAGGCATAATGCAGAGATACATTACAATTAAAGTGAGAATAGTGAAAATGATTATTAAGTTTTGAAATATTAAAATAAAAATTATCCTACTTTGTGTTCTAACAGAATGCTGCCTGAGAATATAAAGTTGGCTACTTTTTACATAATGGAATATGCCTTTACATTCATGTGTTTACTATAGAAATTTTGTTGTAAAGGCATGCGTGGTGAATGCATATTCGTTATAAAATACTGCAGGATAAAGTCTTGCGTCTTAAAAAACGCATTTGTGGTAAAGCCTTTGTTGTAAAGGCATGCTGGATTCAGCCTTTGTTATAAAGGCTGTTTCCCTTTTCAAACATGTAATGATGTATGCTTTCATTTTCTTGTTAAGTCTGGTGTCAGCTAAGTCTTTCTGATTTTACTTGATTATATATGTATTATTCTTACTTATAGGGGCTTCCAGCAAGCTCTCTGCATCTATTAGTCTGTTTTTATGTCATTTACATTTTCCTCTGCCCACTATATCATATCACACTGGGCAAGCCCACTTTAGCTACTGGCTAACTTCACTATGAGTAACAGCATACTTTCCTTTCACAAAGAGCACATCCATATAAATTAGCTCCCTTTCGTACCACAGACGTCAATGAAAAGTGTGCTTTGCTAGATCAAAGAAAACATTTTTGATTTTAACCAATGTCAATTGATGAGGACTCAGTTACTTCTTAAAAATAAAGTTTTATAATAACCATGACAAAGCAAGCACAAACAAAGCACACAGGTCTAGCAGTAAAAAGGCTAGCAGCCAAAGTTAGACCTCTTTACTCTACCAGTGCTTGTTTATAGTATTCTAGAGTTCTACTGAAAATATGTTTTATTGCCATATGATTGGCCTGAGCTGCAGAATACATTTCACAAACCATATCTGTAGTTTTGCCTAGGCCAAGGTCTGTGTAACCTGCCCTCTCTGATGGCCAGTCTAGGATGGCCAGAGCAAGAAAACAAATTCCTCTCACTGAATCCAACTAAGTACTTAATGTGTTGTCACTGTATTATGTAGAGCAACACACAATCTTAAGAGCACCCAATGAATGATGAATGTAGAGCTGTATGTACCTCATTTATGTGATGCTTGGAGCAAAGTGTGAAATGCTCTGACTGTGCCTCGGTGAAAGGTCTGGTGGTTGTATAAGGCATGGAAACAAAAACCACACTTTGAGGGTACCCCCTCCTGGCGCTAAGAAATAACAACAATAGGGCCTTACATTGCTTTTTTCTTAGTATATAGGGTGCACTCCACCTGGCCAAATGCTTTTTTTCCAATTGAGTTTCAGACCATTCCTGTCTCGTATGATTTGCATGCATGTCTTCTGAAGAACAAGTAACCACTTTTGGAGGCTTTCAGCCTCATGGCCCTCGCACATCCCATTGGTTCAGACCCAGAGACTACATAATGGATATTCTAGCCACAAATATAGGTCAACAGAATACTCAGATCTTCTTGGGGGACTTCAACCTCCACTGGACCCAGAGGTCAATAGCCTCAAAGCTTTCATGTCCGACCACAATTTTTCCCAAATCTGTGACAGCCCCATCCACGATAAAGACTCAACCCTTGATCTAGTAATTTCCAAAGTAGACTCTACCCAGTTGGAATCGATTCTCCCCTGTGACTGGTCCGACCATCACATAATCACCTTCCATATCAAGAAAGTAGTAAAACTACTCTCAGTCCAACCCATGAGAACGAAAATCTGGAAGAGGAACCTAGAAAACCTCAATCCTGCTGCACTCGCAACCGCTAACCACATCCTCTCGCCCCCACCAGATGGACTAGAGGATGTACAGGATCTGACCAATCACTACTTCCACTCTATGAACAGGGTACTTGACAACCTAGTTCCCCTACAATTGAAAAGAGTCTCCACAAAAGACTCAAACCCCTGTTATGATGGTAGGCTAAATGAAGACAGAAGATCACTGAGAACAATGGAAAGACAATGGTAAGCCGCTCCATCTGCTGCCCGCCTCAAATTACTAAGAAGCACCAGAAACTCCTATTACAGAAAGATAAGATGTTCAAAAGCTTATTTCATATGTAAACAATTAGACCAAGCTACGAATCGCCCCAAAAAACGATTCAAAATTATTAAAGCTCAATCTGAGGGTGTCTCCCACTCCCCCAAGCTAATCGGGAAACACTCCCCATTTTTTACAACTAAGACTGAAAACTTAAAGACAGACCTACTTATCGACCTATTATCCCATACCTACCCACACATGAACCCCTCGCTGACCACACCAATGTCCTTGCTTAACTCCTCTGCCAGGCTTGACCTCAAGAACAACGCCTCCTGGACGACCTTCAACTTTTACAGTGAAGAAACTATCTTAAACAAGCTCATGGCTTTGAATCCCTCCAATCATTTTACTGACCCTCTCCCAGCAACCCACTTAAAGACCTTCATGCCACTGCTAGTGCCCCTATGGACCAGGATTATAAATTGCTCGTTTTTGCAAGGAACCATCCCACACATCCGCAAAACTGCAGACCCGTCAGACCTGATCGCCCAATATCCAACATCTCGACCCTGGCTAAACTACTCGAGAAATGTGTCCACATGCAGCTTAGTAAACACATTGACCACTTCAACCTGCTCGACCAATTACAATCTGGCTTTCGATCAGGGCACAGTACAGAATCAGCCATGACCCACATAATAGATGACACACTACAAATAATATAGACCACTCACTGAGCTTCTCTACTCCTCAAACATCCAATATCACATGTACATCGACGACATACAACTCTACATTCAGGTCCAATCTCTTGAAGACATCAAGTCCCTTAACTCAATGTTCCAAAAAACACAATCCTGGCTGGCAAAAAACACTTAAAGCTAAACATACTAAAAACAGAATTCTCCTTAAACGCTCCCCCCAACCAAACAACTAACCCTGGGCGAAGCACTACACTACGCTACGCTCGCGTAGTTTGCGCAACTTCGCACTACGCGAGCTGCACGTAGCACAGTGCTAACACGCGTAGTGCAGCGTAGCGTAGTGCAGCGGTCATTTTTTGCTTGTTCGCGGTCCTCAACATCATGTTCGCGACCGCGAGCAAGCAAAATGACATCCCGGCGAGACTCTCAATGCGGGGAGGTCAGGTTTCTCATTGCGAGTGGTCGTGCATGCTCGCGGCCGCTCGCGATGAGAAACTACCAGTTCGCGTTGAGAAAGCTGCCGCTCGAGTAAAAATCTACTCGAGCGGCAGAAAACTACAGCTCGCACTGTGCAAGATGCCGTTTTTAATGATTGCACAGTGCCAGATGCTTGTTCGCACTGTGCAATCATTGAAAATGCATCTTGCACAGTGCGAACATCCTACTACGCAGCTCGCGGAGTGCTACGTGAAGTTCGCGTAGTGCGAAGTGCACTTCGCGTAGCTTCGCGTAGCTTCGCGTAGCGCTACTTCGCAAACTACGCCCAACCTTACAAACAACCATCATCCACGAGTGGATGAAGCACCTGACCGCACTCGACGGTCAACCTCTTATCATTGACTCCACTAAATCTCTAGGAATAACTCTGGACAATAAGCTAAGTATGCAGAAACACATCAGCGCTGCAAGTAGAGGAACTAATTTTCAGATGACCACCCTGAGAAAACTGAAACCTTTCATACCCGCAAATGACCTTAAACAGGCAGTTCAAACTCTAGTAATTCCCAGAGTGGACTATGGGAGTGTCGCTCTTTGCGACCTTCCCAGATCAACAACTGCTCCACTAAGAGCATCAATCAATACTGCTGCTAGACTCAGTACAGGCTCCAAAAAAAAACTGCCACATCTCACCGGACCTTCGCTCCCTCAACTGGTTACAGTTTAAAGCCAGAATCCATTTGAAAATTGCCTGTATGACACATAAGGCATTGCACCACAAAACCCTGAGATACCTTGCAGAGAAACTAGCGCTATCAGGTGGTAACAGATCTACAAGGAGTTCTGATAATCTTCTACTCAAACCACAACGGTTTTGCAAGAAAAAAACATACAATCATACCTTCTCAGGAATGGCCCCCAGGATTTTGAACGCCTTGCCCCCAGAAACGAGACTCAAGTAATCTGCAGCTTTTTTAAAAATAGAAGTGAAATACATTCTCCTGTCCAAATTCACATTAACTTTCTACTCACTGTTATAGATATGTGCTAGTCCCTAATAGTTACCAGTAATATGTGTGCATAATTAATTTTCATTTATTTATATGTATATGTCATTCACCTGTGTTTACCCTGTGCAGCTCTCTGATACCCGCAAGGGTATTGTTCGCGCTATACAAAACTTTCAAAATAAAATAAATATATAAGTAATAAAACTGTGTATCACACATTTTAAAAATGATCATGCAATAAAATATTTGTTAAAAATGGGTTAAGAACATTCAGAACTTGTAAACAATGTTATTACAAAGACTTGATGCTGAAATAAGTGCGGCACGCTGGTATAATTTACAAGAGCTTACAATAGACATTTTACTTTGAGGAGCTTAGTTCTCATTATTCACATCCATCTTAAATACTTTGCCATTGACACTGCATACACTACTGAGGGCTCAGTACACAATGTTCACATTGACACATTTGACAGGTCTTTGTCTGCATATTGATCTGAATAAACTTTACCCACGTTGCAGGGTCCACATGATTTTGGGGAGATTGCCCTGGACCACCTGCACCCCATTTTACCAGGCTCCAAAATTATTGCTGTTTCCTCTCATTGCACGCATCTTTTAGGTCCTGCCATCTTTTCTCATCCCAGGCCTTTTTTGCTGACAGGATCGCCTTCTTATAGAGCTTCCTTGAGTGTTGGACTCCGAGCTGGTCTCCTAGTCTTACAGTCTCCCCCAGAATGCTACACGCTTGTTTATACTCATTGTTATACCTGTGTGGGTGTATTTGACTTCCCTTATCCTTAGACTGATGGGCAATTTGAAAGTGTGAGCGTAGTCTATCGAAAAAGGTGTTGTTCAATGATGTTATGTCTTCCAATGCTCTATAGTTACGATGGGATGACAACATCTGAATTATGGAGTGTTCCAAGTCTGAATAAATCGTTGTTAATATATCAGGTCGTTCGATTACCATTGCCCATTTAAGATGTTGCATATCATTAGGCAGTGCCAATTGACTTGTCTGGAGCAGGTTTGGACTTTGTGATTGCTCTTGTAAATCCTTAAATGTGAATGTGCTGCAAAGTGGATTGTGGCCACTCTCTGCTCTATCCATTTTCTAATTGGGCAAATTTCCAAGCTAGAGATGCCCCATTGCTCATCCTCATCCCCGCATGATCAAAGTCCCCGTTATCAAAGGGCTCAAAGTGGTATTAAAGTCTCCCCCTAGCAGCACAGAGGAAGACCATGAGATGTTATATAGGAGATCATCTAGACCAGTGAAAACGTCTGACCGTCGTCCCCCGCTGCACCTTAGCGTAAATATTATTATTTTTATACATATCAATATTGCCATATATCCCGCAGCCTAGGTGGACCGCAAGGATGTCATTGCTCTCTGTCTCGAGTTCTTGTATGGCAAGGCCGATGTCCTGCCGAACCCAGGTTGTGAGCCCCCCCCCCGAGGGGCGACCCTTGTTACCTTTAATTGCTGGTTTATAATAGTTTAAATAGCCCAAATGATAATACGGTTCAACTGCCCATGTTTTTTGAGAGATACATATGTCACATTCCTCAACAAAGGAGTTCCAATCAGGGAACACTCCCTTGGAATGCAGTCCTGCAATATTCCATGATACTATCACTAAGCTTCGTGGTGGCCTTTTGGAGGGAGATAAGAGCCCAGCCTTAGGGACAACAATATCTGGGGTACAATCTACCTCATTCGCCAAGTTGCCCACCCTGTCTACGGGGATCTTCAGCAAGGTACGGCAGGGAATGTGTTGTTGAGTGTACTGGGACATTGACATGGGGCTTGGGGCTGCAGTAGACGAAGCAAACCTTCAATTGATCTCATTCAATAAGGACCCATTATTTTGGAGGGTTACACAAAATAATCGAATTGTGCCTACTGGCAATTCTGAGCAGTTGTACTTAAAATGGATTTTGGTATTAACCAAGTGTTGGGTACATAAGTCAAAGGCTACTAGGTTTCGCACCAAGTCACTATGGATCAAGGTAAGTGATATCATGTTATGGGAGTCCCTAGGCCCCCCTAACTAGATTGCCTTTTTGCCCCAATGATGTCTTCCCTAATAATGGACTGGCATCTTCTAACTCTCCATATTTATTGAGTGCATTTATTAATTAGGGAGCACTCATCCTCTATTGGTGACATGACATGATTCTTTGGGACATTGACTAGATAGATCGTCTTTCTTATGTTGGTACTTTCTTGTATGCTAGGTGACAATCGTGTGTTTATTATTGAATGGCGTACAGGTCCTGTCCGGGGTCTTTCACTATTACTTAGATTATCGGGTCGTGCCCTACCTGGCTTAAATTGGCCTGCCCCTGTGCTATGGCTAGAATGACTACTGCTGGGCGGAACATTGGCATGGGTCTGATCTATATGTTCATTACTTTGCCTTCCTGGGTTACGACTGGTGTTGCCCCCTTTCAACTGCTTTTTGCTGCTTGTGCCCTCTTGGATATATATTTGTGTGATTACTTGTACCCGTAATTGGTTTTGGATACTCTGGACATCGGTGTGAACCTTGCTCAGAGAAGCTGCGAGGTTACCTAAAGCTGATTTAAATGTTTTGATTTCCTGGACTATAACCGTTATTTGGTGTGCTAGCGATCTTTAGATAGAGGCTTCGTTAACACGGTTTAGTGGGTTACTAGGTGGATTATCCTTACACTTGACAGCTGTACTATCGGAGTGCATAGCTAGCCTGATGGGTAGTATAGCGTCCACAGTTGGGCATATGTCGGTCAGTGGCCTCTTTATTTGCACTACGCTGGCTCGATTATCAGGTGCGTCCTCTTGGTCTACATACTCAAGCAGAGGCAAGAAGCTATTATGGCAGGAATAGGAAGACAGATCCACCATAGTTTGTAATCTATTTCAGTCCCCACAGCCAGGCCTTACAGGAGGCAAGTTATATTTGTCTGGTGCTGTGTTCCTTTCTCTTTTTTCAACATAGCTGGTATCTGCCGTGAGGACGCAGAACTTGGTGGAGGTTGTTCATAGGCAGGATTCGGGGGGACTAGAATTATGGGGATCAAGAAAAACCTCACATGGACGTGGCTAAGGCGCCGTTCAAGATGGCCGCCTAGGGGATTGCTCTGCCGCACGGGGACTTGTTCCGGACTCATAAATGTGTTTTTCTCCTTTTATCCTGGAACCTGCGACCCGCATTGTACACCGGAACGACTGGAGCCTCCGGTGAGACCTTTTTGGAATAATTAGCGTGCCTCGCTTATTGACTTTTTCACAGCAGCTCTCTCACTTCATATCGGCCGCCATTTTAGAAGCGAGCGCGTGACGAACAAGGGACTTAGCGCTTCTATAACAATGTATTATACATGCTGGTCCCTTCGTTCATGTTTAGCTCCAAAACAAACCAAATTAATAAGGGAGTCTATTTTGCAGTACTTCAGGATGCCCTGCTTGCACCCATTGTTTAGTGCTATGATAAACACTTCAAGAATGCCGCCATTTTAGCTGCGAATTCACTTCAGCTTCAGAAATGCTGTCGCGCTTCACAACTCTGCGCACCTGTCTTGTTGTCAATCCCAGGAGTCTCAATATTAATAATGCTGTATAAACCTCTCACTATCTGGTGGTCTCTTTGACTATGCTCCGCTTGTCACTTCATATATCTTGCACTTAGAGGATTTCTTCTGGATCTTTGTCACTACCTGCTATTAGTGTGCTCCTTTATAAGTTTGATGTTGCCTACAATCTTCGTTTCTTCAAAAGTCACTGACTTACTTACTCACACAGGCTTAGCACCTGTTCCCTAAATAAGTTGGTTTGACTTTCTTTGCACTTTCCCTCTTTGGCTTCGCTACCTTCACCTGACACGCACTTTGTTCGCTACACAACTGTAAGCTTCTGCATTTGGTAGGTTTATTACATATGTGCAATATTTATGGGCAAATTGCGCAAGCCTAAGTTTGTTTATGTTCCTGGAACAGTTGGTCCTGCGGCACCGTTTACATTCTCCTCACCTTCAGATTCCTCTTCTGCCTCATCCCAAATGGCGGGTGTTGCCTCTAATCGCTCTTCCTCGGTAACATCCATACCAAACACATCTTCTCCACGTACCACCTCCTTAAAGCGCCTGAAACATGATCCTCCCACTCCTGATAAAACACCATCTACAATTTCTATGGAACTACTCTTGGAGGAAATACGCGCCTTGCACCCGTTTGTTAAAGAAACCAATAACAAGATGCAATTCCTCAAGGAGAAATGGTCGTCTATGGATAACAGTGTAAAAGTGGTGGAACAGCAAGTGTCGGACATACAGATTATCTCGCAATGCATTTCTACTTTGGAAAAATTTGTTCGCGCTCTTCAACAACATACTGAGGACTTGGAAAATAGGAACAGGAGGAACAATCTACACATATACGGCTTGTCGGAATCCCTGGAAGTGGACGAGTCTGTGTCATTCTTCACTTCCTTCCTCATGGAAATTCTGGATATGCCAACCACCACTTCTCTTAGCATCCAAAGAGCTCAAAGACTCGGTCCTCATTCCTCTGCTTCAGCTAAACCACGTGGCATCATCATTTTCTTCTTGAAATTTACAGACCTTCTTTCAGTCCTGCCTGCAGCAAGAGCTAAGCGCCAAATTTCCTGATGGGTCAGAAGGTATTTCTCTCTCAAGATGTCTCCAATGCTACTGCGTCTAGAAGAAAAGAATTTCTGAACCTTCGTGCCCTACTTCGTTCTCTTGGTGTTAGATATGGTTTGTTTCACCCATGTATTTTTAAAGTCACTCATCAGAACCAAACATGGACCTTTCACAATCCTGCAGAACTGAAGAACTTTATCCATATTCAAACTAGCAGCTGCATGGATACTTCCATCTCCTCGAATGGTTGATTGATACACTAATCTTTCTATTTCTTTACAGGTGGTCAGTATTGCTCCATGCTCCTCTTTCTCTAGTATGTTGTTGTATTGCCTGTTTGATGTTTCTTCAAATGTTTTTCTATGGTTCCTCTCGTAGCTTACTTATTCATGTTTGTTTTCCTTAGACGTTACAGGTTTTTAAGAATTCATATATTTCTTCACGTTGCTTGTTGATTTGTTGTATTTTTTTCTCTCATGTATTTTACCATTATTACCGCTTCTTTCTTTCTTGTTTATTCATTTACAATATTCGGTGTTTATCCCTTCAATTTTATGGCTCCCCTTCTACCTTCCTTCATCGTCCTGGTGCGGTCCGCTTTCCCATCCTTGGGAGGCTCGCCTTGTAGAGCGTCACCATCGCCCCATTGTCCATTCTTATATTCCCCTCAGGTATGTTCCTATCAGTCATCCTTTTTGGATATGTACTGTCTTTTCTTGTTTTTCTCTTTCCCTTCCTTCCCTTTTTTTCCTTCTCTTTTCCTTTTTTCCTTTTGGTAAGTTCCTATCTCCTTTGTCTTTTCCCTTTGTCTCCTTTTCTCTATGTGCAGGTTTACAATTTCCTTTTTCTCTTTCTCTTTAGCTTCTTCTTTAAACTTCTCCATCTTTCTCATCATATTTCTCTTATTCTAATTGGCATCTTCTTCTCTTTTATTGTCATTGTTTTCTTTATTCCTATAAAAAATGTTTGTTGTTTTTTAATTCAAAGTTATTTCTTGGAATGTAAAAGGTTTTATTAACCCTATTAGATGGCAGAGGATCCTTTCCCATCTAGCTTCTTATAATCCAGATATTATTCTCTTATAAGAGACTCATCTTACAGAAGCCAAGTCCCTTAAGTTGAAAAGAAGCTGGGTGGGTACGGTCTTATTCACCACTTTCCACCAATAAAAAAAATGGTGTGGCTATCATATGTCACAAGAAATTAAAATGTTAAGTTATTTCACAAGAAAATGATCTTGATGGCAAATCGATTTTAGCTAAGTTATTAATTAATTATGTTCCCTTAACGGTCTTTAATGTATACGGTCCTACACTACCTGATGTTTTTTTTCTGGCCTTTAATTACTGGGAAATGTATTCCACATCATGATGACCTGTTCATTTTAGGAGGTGATTGTAATCAGATTGTTGATCTGTTTCTTGATCGCAAATCCACTGTCCTCTTCACACCTCACAAGACACACAAACAATTCCTTGACACTATTTCTCAATCACATCTTATTGAGTCCTGGAGACTCTCTCATCCTCAGACTCTTGATTACTCCTCCCCCCCCCCGCAAGCTTCTTTCTCTCGTCTGGATTATATCTTTTTTTCTCAATCTTTGTCTCAAAATTTACTATCCTCCTCTATAGAGCCCATAGTTATAACGGACCATGCCCCAATTATAACAAACCTATATTTATTCCCTCCTCCTCCCAGATCTTCTCATTGATGGTTTAATAACTCTCTTCTCACGGATTCTCTTTTTTCTTCCTCTTTTCGCGACTTTGCTAACAAATTCTTTTTGCTTGACTGTGACCCCAACATTTCTCCCCATGTTCTTTGGGATTCCTTTAAAGCAACTGTAAGGGGGTTTATTATAGACCTCGTCTCTAAGAAAAAGAAAAATTTCCTCCAGAAACGGAAAAATATATTGGCTCATATTAAACTTTTGGAACATGAATTTTACACTTCTTCATCTAATACTATTTCACCAGACCTCATACGAGCTGAACTTCAATAAATCTACCACTGATAACGCATTGTCAATACTCCTTCGTAGTATCGCTCGTTATTATGTGGTCTCAATAAATCAGGGAAGCTCTTGCCTAATTATCTCAAATCGCGTAAAGAAAGTACTTTTATAGATTCTGTATTTTCTTCCGATAACACTCTTCTACACAAAGATCACAATATACTTGAGCAATTTCAACTTTTTTACCAAAATCTTTACACACCAGAATCCACTTCCACTTCTTCTCTCATTCAATCCTATCTTGAGAAACTTCCTAGTACCTCTTCTTCATACCTTAACTTTTCTGATCTTAAAAAAATCTCACTTAACAAATTGTCCAAAGCTTTGACTACTCTTACAAAAGGCAAGTCACCTGGACCTGATGGTTTTTCAGTTGAATTTTACTTGCATTTTTCCGATCATTTACTCCCCAAACTTTTAGCTCTTTTCCAATCTTTCTATTTATGTGGTAAAGCAGATGGAACCTTTTAAGAAGCCACCATCTGCCTTATTCCTAAAGAAGGTTGTGATCCCCAATTTTGTAAAAATTATCACCCAATTTCTTTAGTCAATGTGGACTACAAATTATTTGCTAAACTGCTTGCTTTACGTCTAGATTATTTTATGCCTCATCTTATTGGTAAAGAGAAAGGCGGTTTCGTTAAAGATAGGCTTACCTCCGATAACTCTCGTCTTTTTCTCAATGTTCTCAATAAAGCCTCATCTCTCTCTATTCCTTTAGCTGCAATCTCTGTTGACGCAGAGAAGGCTTTTGACAGGGTAGATTTGTCCTTTTTGTTTGTTTCCTTAAGTTGGCATGGTTTTGGTCCTCACTTCATATCTCTCGTATCCCTGCTCCTAAAGCTTCGGTCTTAGTTAATGGTCGAGTTTCCTCATATTTTTCTCTTCAACAAGGAGTTTGTCAAGGTTGTCCTTTGTCTCCTCTTCTTTTTGTTCTGGCCCTTGAACCCTTTTTGACCTCTATCCATAATAATGATTCCATTTCCGGCTTTCCTTATGGTGAAAACTACTTGAAGCTTTCTGCATATGCAGATGATATTCTTCTTTTTATTTCCGACCCAGAAACATCTATTACCCCTTTATTAGCTGCGTTTAACTCTTTTCACAAGTCTCTGGCCACAAAATTAATTCAGATAAGACTGAAATCCTTCCTCTTACTAAATTATGTCTCCCTCACTTTTTCTCCTCCACTGGTTTTGCTTGGAATAGTACAAAAATGAAATATCTAGGAATTTGGTTTTCTAACACCATTGCGTCCTCAATTAATTTGAATATGTCTGCAGTCCTATCTCGTACTGAAAAATCATTCTCCTCTTGGAATCCTCTTTTTCTCTCTTGGTGGGGGCAGTTGGACTCAATTAAAATGATGATAGCTCCTATTCTCATATACACTTTCTCTATGTTTCCTGTCCATATTCCTGCTATCCACTTTAAACGTATTGACTCGCGCCTTTCAAAATTTCTCTGGAAAAACAAAAAGGCTAGAATTGCTTTATCCTCCCATCGAAAGGCTAAGCCTAATGGTGGAGTCAATTTCCCAGATTTTCGTCTTTACCGCAAATGTTTCTCATTACGTCAGGCTTCCAAGTGGCTTGCATCAGAATCCTCTCCCTTTCCTCCCCTCTGGCTTTCCATTTAACAAATATTATTGTTAAATTTTCCTTTAACGAAGTTATACGTTTCTCTGTTAAAACCCCCTCTACTTCCCTTCCCTTAATCAGGCATACCTCTTCCCTCTTATCACCCATGATTCATCCTCCTACTATTACCCAGGAGTCTTTCTTAGATGCTCCTATTTGGTATAACTCACGTATTCTTATACACAATAGGCCCATTTTTTGGAGAAGTTGGTGATTAAGAGGTGTTATGTGGATTAATCAACTCTTTGATGGAACATCACCCTGTTCGTCCCCTCAATTTCAACTTCTATTTCATTGTCCATGTTCATTTCTACATAAATTCACCACTCTTATGGCACTAATCCTTGATATATACTATTCTCTTCCTTCCTCGTCTTCCTCTACTGCCCAAAACACTCTTCTTAAAGTACTCTTTACTCTTCCCAAAGCTTTTCTCATCTATAAATTATTTTTTGCTCCCAATCCAGATCGTGTTAAGTCTCAACTTGAACTCTCTTTGGAGGCGGATTTAAAATGTGCTTGATCTGTTGCTCTTTGGGATAAACTCTAGTCCAAGTCTCTAAAAGTTTCTATTTCTGCTTCCCTTCCCAATCTTTATTCTTTCTATATCACAGACTTTATCTTACTCCATCTTCTCTGTCCCGATTTTCCACTTCTTCTGATTCTAATTGCTGGACTTGTGTCTCTCCTAACGCTCATTTTCTTCATCTTTTCTCTCTCTGTCCTACTGTTTCCAAATTCTGGGATAAGATCTGGTTGTACATTTCTCGTATATTTTCAATCTCTACTCCTTACTCGATACCTCTTCTTTTTTTGGCTAGTCTTTCTGATTCTTCAGACCTTCCCCCACATTCCCATGGTTTATTTGATCTCATGCTGGCCCTTGCATTCCAACACATTTCATTTAATTGGAAAACTCTCACTAATATATCTAGGCTCTGGGGTTTTAGGTTTAAACCTATAATAACTTATAAAACCCCACTGAAAGAAAAATAGCCCTCACCGGTGAAAACATATAAACACTGAAAAAACACCTGTACAACCACAAACTAAATGCCATTCAAAGAAAGGAAAAAGAAAGTGAAAGAGTCATTTTGTTCATTTCTGAAGGGGTCAATAAAATGTAACTTTGTTATACAAGCTAGCAGTAAAAAAGACTGGCTAACATTATTCTGCTTGAGTTTTGTTCTTTAGGGATGCCACTAAAATATTGTTTCTTCTTCCTTTTACTTTTTTCCCTCACATCATAGGCTGCATAGATGGCACCCACATCCCACTCTGCCCACCTGCAGCCACAGAACATATTTACAGGAACCAGAAATCAACGCACTCAATCAATGTGCAGGTGATATGCAACGCTGGCAACATCATGACAGACATTGTGGCCAAATTCCCTGGGAGTATCCACAACTCGTACATATTCCAGAACAGTGGGATATACACACGCCTTGTTGCTGGAGATTTTGGGGACGGATACCTGCTAGGTAAATAACTGTGACACACCCTGATAGTTATAGCAGATGAATGCATCATGAGTATGTAACTAATGCACTCTCTTTTTCACCATGGCGATAGCGCTTATGCCCTGAGGTCCTTTGTGCTTACCCCCTACCTCAATCCATCTACCAGGAGTGAGAGGCGTTACAATGTGGTACACAGAGCAACTCGCAATGTCGTAGAAAGCACATTTGGACTCCTGAAAAGCAGGTTCTGCTGCTTCCACAGTAGCGGATGTGCACGGCAGTACACTCCAATCATCTGCTGCAAAATGATTGCGACCTGTGCCATGCTGCACAATCTTGCCACCAAGGAAGGCACAGAGGTGGAGATCACACATCATGAGGACATTGATGATGACACAGAACAGGCAGAGCCCTATGCAACAGGAGCAGCACCAGCAACAGATGGGAGACTGAGACGGGCAGAGATCACACGCAGATATTTCTAAGTAAGTAAAGAGACACAGACAGGCTTAGTATTTGAAGTACGTAGTTTAATAGTCACTACCGTACTTCACTGATACCACACCATGGTATTACAATGTCTATATTCCACACTGGGTGGTCACAGTTTCCCTCACCATGACCTGTCCTGTGGGTTGAGGGCATCATCAATGTTTGCGCCCACGCACTACATTGCGGGATGCACGAGGCTGGGTGTCACCGGTTGCAGTGGTGCCTGGGTCAGCAGATTGCCGCCTGCTGCTCCTTCGAATGTCAGGAACAGGAGTGCTAGAGCCACTCCTGCTGGTGGAGTCTTCTGTGTCCCCGACACCTGTGTCTCGAGCAGTGGCTGCCTGTTGTGTGAGCAAAAGCTCCATGGCAGAGGTGACTCTCCCCATCCCCCTCGACAAATCAGTGCAGCAGTGCACAATGCCATCCTGCATGTTGATAGAGCGCCGGCATAGCAGGGAGGTTGCTGCAGCAAGTCGGTTCATGGCTTTGGTCTGTTGCCGCATGCACTGACGATCCCTGTGCCTCTCGGAGTGGTCACTGTCTAGTTTGTCGCAGAGAGCACTCATGGTCTGTGTCATGTCCCTCATTCCCTTTGCTATGGACTGCATGCACTCTGTCATTGTGCCAATCCCCCAGTCTATGTTGGACATCCTGCTATTTAAAGTGCACACCTGTCTATGAACAGCTAAAATGCCCTTTGCTTGCAGGTGCTGGACTTTAACCATGGTGGCCTCAAGATCACAGAAGACGCCCTCTTCATCCTCGCCTTCGCTTCTCTCCCGTGCCCTTTGGCCCTGGACACCGGCCCGCACAGCTCCAGATGAAGTCTGTTGCCCAGCGTTGTCAGCCTGAGGTGGATTTGTTGGTGTGACACCCTCCACATCTTCCTCATCTGATGTCTCAAGAATCCTGAGAGGGGGCATATCATGCCTCCTTGGCCTTCCCTATTTACAACAGTGTAAGAATTGGCGTTTGTAGTCTGGTCTGCCCTGTTCCCATGATGCACTGGGCCAGGGACAGACTAATTTGCATACAGCCAGGTTCTGAAACTGGGATGGTGCAATGAGCTAAAAAACGGTGTTGGATCTAGCCCTGATCTCTTGACTGGGTGAGAGTATTCTGCTTAATTCAGAGACTCTGTCCATCACCACCCCTTGTTGTAAATTATTTTGTCCACCCTAAGCGTGGAAGGGTATACTCAGATGTGAGTCCCTTGCTCATTGCACCATCAGGATTCAAGCAAGCCGGGCCGAAGACGGCTGAAATGCCAGAAACCGGTCCCCGGAAGCTTGTTTCCTTCCCAGTGTAAGAATTGGCTTTTGTAGTCTGGTCTGCCCTGTTCCCATGATGCACTGGGCCAGGGACAGACTAATTTGCATACAGCCAGGTTCTGAAACTGGGATGGTGCAATGAGCTAAAAAACGGTGTTGGATCTAGCCCTGATCTCTTGACTGGGTGAGAGTATTCTGCTTAATTCAGAGACTCTGTCCATCACCACCCCTTGTTGTAAATTATCCTTGGCCTTCCCAGCACAGATGACTCTGAGGTTGGTGCGGGGGAGAGTGCTGGTGGTTCAAACTGTTGTGACCCAAACAGCAGAGGTGACAGAGCCTGTGGTGTGGTGGGTCGCTCCGGTGCAGTGGCTGCCTGCGCTGTGGGTGTGTTTTGCAGAACAGTGCTTGGACCAGCTCTATTGGTTGTTTTATCACTCCTCTCCGTTGCCGGTGCCCTCTCCTCCATTTCCTGCACTGTACTGCGTGATGACTCTCCTGTGGACAGATATGAAAATTGGGTCAGTGGTGTTGTTCACCTGTGTGTCATTATTAAATCACATTCCTATCACACAATTGCCTAGTCCTCAACAGCTTTTGTATGTCGTGTGTGGCATGCCTTGCTGATTTCTATGTTGACTGCATTGATGTATGTTCCTATGACTACGTTTTCCATGATGCATTGCTGGAAATGTCTAATACCAGTTCTGAAGTGTGATGCAGACAACCACATTGGAGAAGGGAATCAGGGAAAAAGGTGGGTATTCAAGTCCATGCATCTTACCTTTTTTTCCCAGCTCTGGATGAGCTGTCAGCATCCCCGATCCCATGGATACTTTCAGGCTCCAGGGTAGGTTCCACCAGCTGCTCCAGGTCTGTCAGTCTTGGTGCTCTGTTCCTCCCTCCACCTGTGGCTCCGGCTTCTTCCCTCTGTGCTTCTATTTTTGTTTTGTTAATGATCCGCAGATCATACCACTTTTTTTGAGGTCATCTATGCACGGTCACTATTCTACGACAACAGAATAAAAACCTCGACCAACTCAGCCAAAGAATCCTACCAGATTGTCAAAGAGTTATTAAACATCCCTACAGCACCTCCCCCTCACTCCCCCGACACAGACAGAAGCAAGGATCTAGCAAAATACTTTGACTCTAAAATTCTACGGATACTGGACTCTCTTCCTACCATCAGCCCTCACATCCTGGCCACAGCGGATGATAATAATGGCCCACAGCTGAAAACTTTCAGAGCAGTTTCCCTCCTCGAGGTGACGGCCACGCTTGATAAAATGAAAAGTGGCTCCCCCCTGGACCCAGCCCCGGTCAGATTCCTAAAAAAGGTGTCCTCCACCATAGCCCCCATCATCAGGGACCTGATCAACTCTTCCCTAGCTAATGGAACGGTCCCCCCCAACTGGAAGAACGCAGTCGTGAAGGCTTTGCTGAAAAAGCCCCAACTAAACCCGGACGACATGTCCAATTACAGACCGATCTCATTGCTCCCCTGCATCAGTAAGATGGCCGAAAAACTAGTCAACTTACAGCTATCCCAATTTCTCGAAACCCACAACATCCTGCGCCAATCCCAAACTGGGTTTCGACCCGGCCATGGCACGGACACTGCACTCCTCGCTGTCATCGAGGAGGCAAGGTGTATCCTAGACTCAGGGGGATCAGTGGCAGTGATCCTCCTGGATCTTAGCGCCGCTTTCGATACGGTGGATCACCGTGTCCTGTTACATCGCCTGGCCAAGGCTGGAATTGTGGGTACGGCGCGAGCATGGATCGAATCCTTCCTCTCCCATCGATCCTTTCAGGTGTGGGACGGTAACTCCCGGTCAGATCCTCTTCCACTGAAAAACGGAGTTCCCCAGGGTTCGTCGCTCAGCCCTACCCTTTTTAATGTCTATATGGCGCCCCTGGAAGACGTAGTGGCCCCATATGGCATAAAAATAATCAACTACGCTGACGACACCCAACTTGTTGTATCCCTGTCCCACCTGGATAATCATCCGGACAGTTTGCTTCACTGTCTCCAGGACATTCATACCTGGATGTGTGACTCGGCCTTGAAGCTGAACGGCGCAAAGACCGAGATTATGCTCCTAGGCAATAAACGGACGACCTTGCCGCCTACGTCCTGGCCCGACACCTTCGGTGAAATCCCCTCTCCTAAAAATGAAATCAAGACTCTAGGAGTTTGGTTAGAACCGGACCTCACCATGAAAATACAGGCAACCAAGACAGCAGGCACCTGCTTCGGTCTACTACGGTCTGTTCGCAAGATCCTGCCTCTTCTCCCCCTCCCTTCCAGGAAACTACTTGTCCAGGGCCTTGTCTTGGCACGGCTCGACTACAGCAATGCCATTTATCTGGGGGCCCCTGAGTACACCTTGGCCAAACTCCAACGTACCCAGAATGCGGCGGCCAGGCTCATTATGAACCTTTCCCCTAGATTGTCGGCTAAGCCCGCCCTGAAAGCCCTACACTGGCTCCCTGTTCGCCAGAGAGTAGAGTTTAAGGCCCTATGTACCACCCACAAGCTCATGAATGGAGCTGGCCCTGACGCGCTTAAACATATGGTTACCCCATACAAAGCCTCAAGATCCCTTCGCTCCGACGCCGAACATCTTGCTACGGTGCCCAAATTCAAGAAGGCTCGTTCCGGCGGACGCCGCTTCTCGGTCAAAGCCTCCACAGCCTGGAACCTTCTCCCCCTCAGCCTACGTCTGGAACCCTCCCACATAGTGTTCCGTAGGAAACTTAAAACATTCCTGTTTCCCAATTAAAACACTCCCTCCCCCCTCCCCTCTGGATATCGTCAGGTTTATAGCGCGGGGATGCCTACGGGTCACCAGGCGCTCTAGAAATCGCGAAAATAAAATAAATAAAATATGTCCCAGTGTATGACCCCAATGGCATTGACCCTGGACTGGATCTCCAGCCAGGTGTTCCTTTTGACTGACTCTGCTACATGCAGAGACTGCTTGCCAAAGAGCTGGGTGTGGTGTTTGACGACCTCCTCAACCAGCAACTGGAGTTCTGCTGGGCTGAATTTCACTTTCCTCTTGCGCTCAGCTGCATCCTTCTGGCCATCCTGGGACTCCATTCTGCTGCTCAGATATGCTCAGGACTGCCTGCTCCTCTGTGTTTCCTCCAGCTCTCCAAACAGTTCAGTTGTTCTGCACCTGCATGGGTGTGGCCACTTTCAGGTACTGGGGTGGGGTGGTTGCATCTGATTGGTTGGTTCCTCTGTTGCTTTGTTGTGGGCTGTGGTGGGTGTTCCTGATTGGTTGACATGTTCACATGGGTCTTTTTGAATTTACCGATTCGGTATTTACCGATTTGGTATTTACCGAATCGGTAAATACCGAATTGGTAAATACCGATTCGGTAATTTTCATTCATTCCTATCGGCCTGGAGGCCCATAGGGTTGAATGGGTATTACCGATTCGGTATTTACCGATTCGGTAAATACCGATGTGAAATTCCGACTGTTACCGAATCGGGAAATTTTACCGATCTTTTTTTTTTCCTACATCCCGTTTTCCGATTCTGAAATACCGATTCGGTATGGATCGGTATTTAAGAGTCGGTAAACTAGAATTACCTACATCTGGTCCTAAGTGTTTTGAGTGTTTTCATGCTCTAAAATGTGTTGTATGTGCTTGTACCAGTGAGGTTACTGTAAACAAAAAGCAAAGATGAGCTGGTGTACTTTGGCATGTAAGAGCGGGTCAATGAACGAACATCATCTTTGTGGTCTAGTCGACTAGAAATAGGAGGAAATCCCTCACTACTTAAGGCCGATTCAAGCGTGGACAATCTGGCGGTGTGCCAAAAGCAAGCCCATCTGCACGCATTCACAGTGCCAGCCATGCTGCCAATTCGGAGAGAACTCCCAAAAAGTCAGGCCACCTGCAGTACAATAGAGTACAACTGCTAGTGTTAGGTAAGCCGAGGGAAACTGCCACCACCTACATTTGGACCAATACTCTGACTTTACCGAATAAGGAAAAAAGTTGCAACAATCTTAAATGCGGCCTATTAAATGTCAGGTCATTGGTGAAACATCACTTGGACATCCCCAGACTCGGAATTTGAGCTGGGATTAGCTTGTCCACCAGGTTAAGCATATTTTTACAAGCCTCAGGTCTTCGAAAGGGGGGGCGGGGGTAGAGTGGGAGGGATCTGTAAAGCAAACTGGGACTTTGCCCCATTTGATATTGATGAAACATTGGGTGCAGGATTTTTAGGCTTCTCGCTAAACGATAGCAAGGGCCAACTAGTCACAGGTATTTAGTGCTCCCTCTACCCAGGTCCAGCCAGGCCTTACCTACAGTCGATGATCAATATCTTTAGCAATGTGAAGGTCATACACTCTGGATTTATTATCCTTGGGGATTTCAATCTCTGGTCTACCGTAGGTGCAGGCCCAGCTCTAAAAGATTTCCTTCGATCATGTGAGAACCTAGAATCGCAACAATTTGTGTCACAACTGACGTATCAGGGAGGACATATATTAGGCCTAATTTTCTCCACCAAAAACCTCACAATCATGGAGAGCATTCTCCCTCAATGCTGAACAGATCATTTTCTAGTGAAGTTTGCCATACAAAAACTTGAAATCAACCCTGCAGATAACAACCCCTAACACCGGTCGCCAAGGTAGACAATGGTATAAACTCCTGAGAATAGCCAAGGAAAAACCCCTGTTTAACACTGGGTGCCCTTTTGGTATAAATACATTAGCGGAAGGGAACTGTTTAGAATTCGGCAATCAGATCAGAATCACCCTAGATTGGATTGTCCCAACTAAATAACTAAAAGTTGTACAGAGACTGTCTGCTCATTGGCATAGTATAGAGCTGAAAGAACTGAAAATGTGCTGCAAACTTGGACATCCCCAGCTTATAAATAAATTTCTGATCTGGTAAATCTGCCCTGATGAACATTGTGGATTACAAGGCCCAGTCTTTCCTTTATTGTAAAAATGTTTTGCATATGATGATAACCCATACCTATCTTTTTTTTCCTTTTTTCAATTCTACAAACAACTTCTGGCATGCCATACCTCACTCATCATACTCTGTTGCTTTACTACAGTCCAGCCACATCCATGCCCATGCCACTTACTTTCAATCAATCAATCAATCATGCCATTTGTATAGCGCACTACTCACCCGGGAGGGTCTCAAGGCGCTTGGGGGGAGGGGTATGCTATTGCTCGAACAGCCAGGTCTTGAGTTGTTTCCTGAAGGCGAGATGGTCCTGGGTCAGCCGAAGGTGGATGGGGAGGGAGTTCCAAGTCTTGGCAGCCAGGTAAGAGAAGGATCTTCCTCCGGCGGTGGCTCTTCGGATGCGTGGTACGGCTGCGAGGGCGAGGCTGGTGGACCGTAGCTGGCGGGTGGGCGTGTAGAAGGTCAGGCGGTCGTTGAGGTACTTGGGGCCCAGGTCGTGGAGAGACTTGTGTGCGTGGGTGAGGAGACGGAACGTGATCCTCTTGTCGATGGGGAGCCAGTGCAGGTTCCTCAGGTGGCTGGAGATGTGGCTGCGTCCGGGGACATCCAGGATGAGTCGGGCGGAGGCGTTCTGGATGCGCTGGAGTCTTTTCTGTAGCTTGGCTGTGGGTCCGGCGTAGAGGGCGTTTCCGTAGTCCAGTCGGCTGGTGACGAGTGCCTGGGTGACAGTCTTCCTGGTCTCGGTCGGGATCCAGCGGAAGATCTTGCGACGCATACGCAGGATGTTGAAGCACGATGAGGAGACGGCGTTGACTTGTCTGGTCATCGAGAGGGAGGGGACCAGGATGAAGCCCAGGTGGCGTGCGTGGTCGGTTGGCTTGGGTGCGGTGCCCAGGGCTGGGGGCCACCAGGAGTCGTCCCAGGCGGAGGGCGAAGATCCCAGGATGAGGACTTCCGTCTTGTCCGAGTTCAGTTTCAGGCGGCTGTCCTTCATCCACTCGGCGACGTCTTTCATCCCTTCGTGTAGGCAGGTTCTGGCGGTGTCGGGGTCTCTGGTGAGGGAGAGGATCAGCTGGGTGTCGTCGGCGTAAGAGATGATGTTGAGGTTGTGCTGGCGTGCGATGGATGCGAGAGGTTTCATGTAGATGTTGAAGAGGGTGGGGCTGAGTGAAGTTCCTTGCGGGACACCGCAGATGATTTTGGTGGCCGTGGAGCGAAACGGGGGGAGGCGGACTCTTTGTGTTCTTCCGGCGAGGAACGAGATGATCCACTCCAGTGCCTTCTCTTGGATACCGATGTTGCTGAGGTGCTGGACTAGGGTGCGGTGGCAGACCGTGTCGAACGCAGCGGAGAGGTCCAGGAGGATGAGGGCCACTGTTTCCCCCTTGTCGAGCAGGGTCCGGATGTCGTCGGTGGCTGCGATGAGGGCGGTCTCGGTGCTGTGGTTGGCTCTGAAGCCGGACTGCGAGGGGTCGAGGGATCCGTTCGTCTCGAGGAAGGCGGTCAGCTGTCTGTTGACGATCTTCTCAATGACTTTAGCAGGAAAAGGGAGGAGCGAGATGGGGCGGAAGTTTTTGAGATCGGTGGGGTCCGCTGTAGGTTTCTTCAGGAGGGCACTGATCTCGGCGTGCTTTCAGCTCTCCGGGAAGGTGGCGGTGTTGAAGGAGGCGTTGATGATGTTCTGGAGTTGGGGTGCGATGGTGGAGTCGGCCTTGTTGAAGACGTGGTGTGGGCAGGGGTCGGTCGGTGATCCGGAGTGGATGGTGTTCATCGTGCGGGCTGTGTCTTCGGTGGTCACCGTGGTCCAGGTGCGAAGGTGGCGGTGGGGGGCATCGGTTCGACGGTTGGGTGCGTGGGTGGGGCTCCGAAGCTGTTGTGGATGTTGGCGATCTTGCGGTGGAAGAACGAGGCGAGGGAGTCGCAGAGGTCTTATGACGGAGTGATGTCGTTGGTGCCGGTGCTGGGGTTGGAGAACTCCTTGACGATAGTGAAGAGCTCTTTGCTGTCGTGGGCGTTGTTGTCCAGTCGTTCCTTCAGGGATTTCTTGTTGGTGGTGCGGATGAGCTGGTGGTGCTTGCGGGTAGCGTGTTTGAGGGCGGTCATGTTGTCGGTGGTCCGGTCGAGGAGCCAGGCTTTCTCGAGGGTGCGGCAGGTCTTCTTGGAGTCCTTGAAGTCGTCGGTGAACCAGGATGCCTTCTTGCTTCTGGGTCTGCTGGGAGGGTTCTTTAGTGGCGCGAGGTCATTGGCGCAGGCGGTCAGCCACTGTGTGAAGTTGGGGGCTGCTTCGTTGGGGTCCGTTGTGTTGGCGGGTGGGCTCTGGCTGAGGGAGGTGGTGAGCTGGTCTGCGGTGATCTTGCTCCAATTCCTGTGAGGTATCTGTTGCGGGTGGTGGTGGGTCGTGGATCTTTTGAAGCTGAAGTGGATGCAGCTGTGGTCGGTCCAGTGGAGTCCGGTGGCGTGGCTGAAGGTGATGTACTTGCTGGAAGAGAAGACGGGATCAAGCGTGTGGCCGGCGTAGTGGGTGGGGGTACTTTATTTGTGTCCGAGGCTAATAAACTCTACTCCTTCCTTCATTTTTCTGTTGCTTTACTTTGTGACCCCTTTATTTCTCTACTTTCTTCGTGGCACAGTAGAAACAGACAAAAGACTTTCCATTTTTAAACATGTAACAATGTACGCTTTCATTTTCTTGTAGATTTTTGGCTAGCTTATTCTTTCTTATATTACTGAATTATATATGTATTGTACGTACTTATAGGTGCTTCCAGCGTGCCCTCTGCATTCATTAGTCTATTTTTATGTCATTCACATGTTCTTCTGCCCACTACATCAGACAGCATAGCGCATTGGGTCAGCCCACTTCAGCTACTGGTTAACTTCACTATGAGTAACAGCATTCTTTCCTTTCACAAAGAGCACATCCACATAAAGAGGCTCCCTTTGATACCACAGACTTCTATGGCAAGTGTGCCTTGCGATGTCAAAGAAAACATTTTTGATTTTAACCAATGTCAATTGAGAAGGACTCAGTCACTCCTTAAACGTAAAGTGCTATATATAATAACCATGACAAAGCAAGCACAAACGAAGCACAAAAGGTAATTGGTGATGCAAACCTAGAGCCTGGCATTAAAATACAGAAACTATAAAAAGGTTAGAGAAAGTGAGGCTTCTTAAAAAAAATACAATCTTAAAGTCTAGTTAAAATACTTAATAGCTGGATCCATAAATTTGACATATCACATAACTGCCTTTCGCCATTATTCAAATATGTTAAAATAACCTTGATATATATATATAGCGATTTGCAGCTTTCCAAAATATGCTCTCAACAGACGTCTCCTTTCTCGTGCCAGAAGTGGCAAGGTGCACAGAACATGCATTAAAGTTTCTTTAAACTGCATACAATATTAATTATTGATTAGCGCGTGTGACGGTCTTCCATCCAGAATAGAACTGGTTCAGCGAAATTTGAAGAAAACGAAGCCTGATTAGCTTAATTTTAGATACTAATGGTCGGGGATGTCAAAAAACGTGTTGGCTGCACAAAGGTTGAATAATAGTTATAAAAGGCAACAGCTTTCAATGGTCCGACACAATAGCGCTAAAAGTTAGATTTTAGGGGGGTTTATTTACAATGCCCTTTACTCCAACAGTACGTCACTTTTCACATGTTAAAATTGACGCAAAAGTGGTACAGGGGGCTGGTATATAATCCGCTAGATTATTTCTCAACTCTCAAATTGCACCGAACAAATATCCGAATGATGGGTGTGGATGGCTGCCATCATAGCAATTCCTTTAATGTGCCCCGGGCGCACCTTTTATAGATGTCATGTTTTAGAGAAGGCTGCTTTCATGCATATGCATGTTTAGTGGGCTGAAATTCGTGTCACCTGCGCCTGCGTTTTTTGAATTAAGTTAATGCACAAGCCTAATAAAAAACGAAATTGGACAAAGCCCAACAGGGTTGACAACTTTCATGAACATTTACTTGTTTCTTATATAACCTTCAAGATAGGTGACAAAAAGGGGCGGCGTGACTTTTTTTTTTGTTAGGGCTAGAAAGACATAATTTAATGGAAGATATTCAGGTTTATAGTTGCAAGAAAGTGCTCATGACTTCCTCTCTCATGGTTTGTAACACGTTCTATTTTGTATTCACTTCAGTAACTATAGACAGACTTTTTTTAATTGCCCCAAACAACAAATATAATCTTTGCTTTCACAGTGTTAACATTTTATTTCTTCTCCATACGGCTCTTTAAAGACCCTCTTTTGTTTGACTAAAAATGCGAAAATCGTCTGCATATTGTAAAGTCACAACCTCCAGTCTTGCGGGATGATTTTTGACTATGTTCAAAATGCTGTTTTTGCCTGCCACATGGAGATTACATTTTTACGGGGCCTGCACACAGCCGTGTTTCAACCCCATGTTTGTACAGTTTGTACGGGCTAGAGTTTCGAGATAGTCTAAATTTGATGCAAAGCAAAGGATTTGCTTAGCATGCAGGCCTGAATGGCTTGCAGCAGTAATGATGGAATCCCCCAGCCTGCTAACATAGGGCCCGATTCACAGAACTAACTTAAGACAAAATCCTAAACTTACTACTATTTTGGTATTCACAGAAGGCACTTACCCATTTTGGTATTCACAGAAGTTAGGAGTCCTAACTTTAGAACTCCTAAATGCCTTCTGTGAATACCGAAAGTCTTAAAGTTAGGATTTTTCTCAATTTAGTAGTAGTAAAGTTAGAACTCCTAACTTTAGGACTCCTAAATGCCTTCAGTGAATACTGAAAGTCTTAAAAATTGGATTTTTCTCAATTTAGTAGTAGTAAAGTTAGGACTCCTAACTTTAGGACTCCTAAATGCCTTCTGTGAATACCGAAAGTCTTAAAATTTGGATTTTTCTCAATTTAGTAGTAGTAAAGTTAGGACTCCTAACTTTAGGACTCCTAAATGCCTTCTGTGAATACCGAAAGTCTTATAATTAGGATTTGTATCAGTTTAGTAGTAGTAAAGTTAGGACTTCTAACTTTAGAACTCCTAACTTTAGGACTCCTAAATGCCTTCTGTGAATACCAAAAAACTTAAAATTAGGATGTTTCTCAACTTTACTACTACAGATCTGAGAAAAATCCTAATTTTAAGACTTTCGGTATTCACAGAAGGCATTTAGGAGTCCGAAAGTTAGGAGTCCTAACTTTACTACTACTAAACTGAGAAAAATCCTAATTTTAAGACTTTCGGTATTCACAGAAGGCATTTAGGAGACCTAAAGTTAGGACTCCTAACTTCTGTGAATACCGAAAAGAGTAAGTGTCTTCTGTGAATACCAAAATGAGTAAGGGTCTTCTGTGAATACGAAAATGGTAGTAAGTTTAGGATTTTGTCTTAAGTTAGTTCTATGAATCGGGCCCATTGACAGCGGATGGCCTAATTCCGAAAATATTACGTTACAACGAATTCCGTTGCAACGTATGCCTTTACCACGCATGCGTTACAACGGAATTCGTTTACCACGCATTACATTTACCACAATTACTAGCGTGGTGACGTCATACGTCGTTAAGAGAAAGCGGAAGTTTATTTTCCGTTTTCTCTTAAACGACGCTGATACCCGACGTGACAAGAGGTGAGTTTCTTTTTTGGGGGGGAGACCCGCCCAAGCCCCCCTTTTTTTTCTTTTTACCTTTACCACATATACCTTTACTACAAACCTCGTAGTAAAGGTATGCGTGGTAAAGGCTTTCGTGTTAACCACGCATGCGTTGTACTGCATGCGTGGTTAACGATTTCGTTGTAAAGGCTTCGTTGTAATGGCCGTTTCCCCTAATTCCACGGCGTTCAAGGCAGCCCGAAAATCGGTAAAACGGGCGTACCATGATGTATTCGATACGTGGAGTGAACGATGAAGCAAGATAGATAAGTTCAGTAGGTTGTCAGATGTGGCACAACTAGTTTGAAAGACCATCTAGTGCTAGGGTAAGAGTTGGTTTATTTTTAGTTTGTCCAGTCTGTCAGCTCGCCCAACAGCCCCTTGGCATAACATTTCACCTCTGTGACTAACATGACTGTGAGTCGGAAGCGAAATGGATTAAATGGTGCACCTCTTGTAATTTAGGTGCAGTTTGGACCCCTGTCAAGTTGGTCCAGATACTTTTCCAGTCCAGGTCTTCCCTGGACAAGAAAAGTTTCAGTTCTCCATCCATCATCTCCTTGTGTTTGCTTTGTTCGCCCTAAGTTGGCAGGGTATGCCCAGACATGGGTCCCTTGCTCACTTTTCCACTGGATTCAAGCTAGCCTGGCTGATGAGGTATGCTACCCTTAAACCGGTTCCAGAATGCTTGGAAGACCTGGCTTGGCAGTTCGGGCTGGACAGTGGCTCAAGACTGATTTGCATATGGCTGGGTCTGAACTGACTTGGCGAAGTGAGCTGAAGAACATTGATGGATTCAACACAGATCTGTGACTGGGGATGAGTGTCTTAAAAGTTTAGGCGCTCCGTCCATCTTCTCCTTGTGTTTGCTTAGATCTCTAACATCCCAGTTTAACCTCTTAAAGTGACTATTAGATTGGGGATGACAGTGGGCAGTCTTATGTTTCATTATACCACAGCTCAATAAATACTCCTCGAAATTCTTACTCACAAAATGAGTCCCATTACTTGAGTCCAGTTCTTTTAGTAACCCTTCTTTGCAAAAGACATCTTCCAAAAATTCAATTACAATCTCAGACATAATTTTTTCAGTCATCATAACTTCAGGCAATTTGGAAAAATAATCGATTAACATGACAAAACGTTCTTTCTTGGGAAAAGTACAAAATGGACCAAAAAACATCTGTACCTAACTTCCTCCACAGCATGAATCAAACTTAATGGGTAACACATAGTTTTGCTATTTTGTCACTGTTGGAACAAAGTGTAAAACTCCTCACTAAAGCATCCACCATTCTGTCACTACCAGGCCACCAATAAAACTCATGACTATTCTTCTATCCTGTCACTACCAGACCACCAGTGAAAACTCACGAATATATCTCTGAGTAGTTGACATCCCAATGTGTCCTTTATGTCGCGTAGCAAACATTTCTTTCCTCAATCACACCAGCGGCAAAACCTAATTTTTCCCACACTTCTTTAGAAATCACTGTAGTTAGACCATCCAAATCCTCACAGCCACCAATGCCAGCCACTGTATACGCCACCTTTCAATCATTCACCACTTCCTCTTCACCAAACTTCAATTAGTAACTGTGACAAAGAGTCAGCATGCACATTAACTCTCCCTGGCACATATTCAATCTTGAATTGATACAATTTAAAGTTTGCTGCCAAACAATCCTGCCAAGCAGTCTAACACCTTCTGTCCCCTAAAGAAAATACATGGACAAGAGGTTTATGATCCGTTCTCAAAACAAACTGCTTACCCCTTAGAATTTGCCTATAATGATCAGCAGCTCAAGAACATGCCTGTAACTTGTTCACTCCCCCTTACAAATTCATTTTTTTCCTTAATAAACCTCGCAAATGTTCAACTTTGGAAGCATAATTGTCAATAAACTTTGAATAGAATTCTGTCAAAAACCCAGGAATTATAGAAACTGTTCCCTTGTTTTTGGTACCGGAGCATCCACAACCACTTACTTTGGTTCAATTCCATCCTTGTTAATACAGTTCCCCAAATACTCAACCTCTTCACAGTTTAATCTGCATTTCAAATCTTTAGGAGTTAAAACTTTCTATCTCAAACGACTTAGTACACTCCTCAAATTGAATAAATGTTCTTCCTCATTCTTACCATAGACTAAAATGTCGTCTTGAAATGTGAGTGCACCATCAATGCTTTCCAGTGCCTCTTTCAATAAATGTTGGAAAACAGACGCTGCACTGGCTAAACCAAAATGCATTTTGCAAAACTGTTACATGCCTCTGGTGTAACAGATGTTGCTCAATGGTGAGATTCCCAGTACAACTCAACTTGGTGATAAGCACTTGCAAGTTCTAACGTAGAGAAAACTGTGGCTTCAGCAAACATAGAAACTAGCTCTGGCAGATTTGGTAATGGGTGTCTATCTATCCATATATCATTGATAAGACTTCTACAATCTACACACACCTCAGCTCATTTGAATGTTTTAAAGCCATGACGATTGGCGAAATAACTTTTTGTTGCATAGATCTATTTAACCTCTCTACCAATGTTACCCTGTAAGTAAGAAGCACATTAAGAACTTTGTGTTTGTCTGGAACTGCATTGTCTAGCAAAAACACGTTATGCTAAATTATTACAAAATTTCCTAGCTTGCCACAAAAGACCTCAGGAAATTCGATCTTCAGGGTGCTCAGCAACTGTTCACCATTCACACTTCCTATGGCACACACTGGTGATACAGAATTGATCGGTATCTAACCTTAAGATCAATTCCTGTTGATGAGTCCACTCCGATGGAATCACCTTTCGGAGCAACATAGATTTTACCATGAGTCACTCTATCACCAAACTGTGTGTTGACCCAAAAGTAGCCCACAATTCAGTTTTATGATACGTGTAACCCTTTGGACGTATACATCAGGAGGTAACAAACCTTCATCCTTCCAATTCATTGCCAATAAGCACTTACTTATTATGTTGTACGAAGTGCACAAATGTACTATAACTACCACAATCTTCCCATTAATGTCCATCATACATTTCTGAAATCTATTTACACAAAGACCTCTAACATAGAGTATAGTAATAGGATTAAGGCCATCATCATCCTCTTCCATCACGCAATTAACACTAGTTTAAAATTTGCTTTTTCAAACTCTGCCAAAATGTCCTCTCTACCTGCAGAGATTATAAGACTTCTCCATTGCAAAACACCCCTTAAAATTTCTAAGGGGAAAACTACTACCACACCTATAGCAGCCAGTTGAGAATGTGTTCCTGTCAGACATAACTGTTATTCCCTTTGTCATTCTTAATAACATTAACTCATGCACCAGACTCAGAATTTTTCCAAACCCCACCCCCATTCCTGTTACTTCCTCTGATCTCTTGCACAAACTTCTCTGATTGCTCAATGTTCTTGGCAATAATCACAGTAGCAGTGAGCGTCATTTCATTTCCTAACCAAAGTCTCTTCTAAACAGCTTTTTTTTTTTTTTAAATCTTTATTTATCGTTTCCCAAAATAAAAAAAATAAAAAAGGAAACCATTGATGCATCTTTACGTTACATATTGTCGTATAAACATATTATCGGGAGAGAAAGACATACGCATATAATACAAATTAAACCATCTCAGGGTGTTCGGGCGACAACAAAACAACTATTTTTACCATTGAGGAACAATTATTTCACAAAATTCCGAATATAAAAAATTAGAAGAGAATAGAATACCAAAAAGGGAGGGGGGAGACCTCAGGATCTATACAACCACAATTTACATAAACACAGTAAATAATATTCCATCTATACCTAACACCCAAATAACAGGACAATAAAAAATGACCCATTGATCCAATACATACAAATTTCAGAATGCAATAATCCACAATTCCTCAACCCACTCCCTCCAGTACTATGTGATTTTCCAGCTGGGACTGGCGTTCAGCCGTAATCTTGCCTATGTACGAGCAATATGGGCCCCAAATGTCAATGGGACGGGACTGACAGGGGATTAGAGTTGAGTACTCTTCGCAATTAGTATTACAAAGTGCCATACTCCTGAGCCAGGACGCCAATCTTGGCGGCCATCTGTCACACCATAGTAGCGCCACCTCCCGTTTTGCCAGTAGGAATCCCAGGGCAGCGAGTCTACGCACATTATGCCGAAAATTGGCAACATATCCCAACAGCGCAATTTCAGGGGTGGGATCAGGTCTAAGCTCAGCATATCACTAAGAGTGAGAGGTATGTGGGACCAATATTCATGCACATGAGGGCAAGTTCAGGCGAGGTGAGCAAAATCGGCAAAGGGGTGCTTGCACTTGGGGCAATGATGGGTACGATTAGGATCAATTTTGTGTGCGCGTGCCGGGGTGTGATACAGCCTACGTAGAAATTTAAAATGGATTAATTTGTGTCTACTGTTTAATGAAACTTCCCTCGTGGCTCTACAGCACTGTTCCCACTGTTCATCGGATATGGGATTACCTAAGTCCCCCTCCCATGCATCTCGCACTTTAGCATCAAGGGCGGGGAGTGCAGCACTACACATTTGATATAATTTGGAGACTAAGTGAGCTCCCGATGGGTGCTCTATGATAAAAGTGAGAAGGGAAGCCTCCTCGGGGGCAAGCGGAAATGTAGGGAACGAGGCCCTCAACAAGGATTGTAATCTAGTCAATACAAAGGAGTCCATGAACGAACTGTCTGAAAACCGTTGATCTTCAGATACTGAAAAAGCATGGCCTTCTGGAAAAAGATCGTCAATAGTGCAAATGTGGAATTTGGCCAAGGTTTGCTTTACAACTGATTCTCCGGTGATCGGGAGCCCAGAGGCTCGTACAATTGATCTAGACCGAGAAGTCTGCGCAATCTATCCCATGCCCAGCAGGTTGATGAAACAGTTTGAATGTCTAGCGGATCTCAAAGGAAATCCCCAGGGAGAACAGTGGATAACCGTCTGGGAAGGACCAGGTCTGCTTCCGGTTTCAAATACAGTATGCGGGCATCCGGATGAAACAAAGAATACGCATTGAATATTGAGCAATTAAAAAACAAAGATAACAATCAGGGACACCAAAGCCGCCACGTTCATATGGAAGCATCAAAACCCCCCAAGTCACACGCGGGTTCTTATCACCCCATACTAATCGCAATAGCAATGAACATAATTGGGAAAAGAAAACTTTAGTGAGGGGGATGGGGATATTTTTAAAAAGATACAAAAAGTGAGGAAGAACAACCATCTTAATTATGGCGATTCGCCCGGCCATAGATAGGGGGAGGCAAATCCATCTCTCTATCTGGCTTTCTAGGACAGCAACCGCACTACCGTAATTTAATCTAATAATGGAGGCGGTGTCAAAGTGAATATGGATCCCCAAATATTTAACAGAGTCACAACTCCATTCAAGGGGGAAAGTGCAATTCCATGAGATAGTGCACAGGGTGAGCGGGAAGATCACTGATTTGTGCCAATTAATGCGTAGGCCCGAGAATTTGCCAAAACGAATTATCTCCAAAATCAATGGTTCGAGGTTAATGTGAGGCGTCCTAACATATAAGATGGTATCATCCGCGTATAGCGATATCAAAAGTGGACCAGTACGAAACGGGAGACCACGATGTAAATGTTTCTCTTGAAAATGATGGACCAGAGGGTCCATTGCCAAAATGTATAGTAGTTGGGATAGGGGACATCCCTGACGTGTGCCACGCGATAAAGAGAATTGCTCAGTGATGGTGCCGTTAAGGCGCAGTCTGACCGTTGGTAAAGTGTATAATAGTGCCACTCTGGAGACAAAGCATTCAGGCATGCCCATGCGTCTCATTATGGACAGGAAGAAGGGCCACTCCAAGGAGTCAAAAGCCTTCTCCGCATCAAGAAGGATCGCGGCGGCCGGAGTGGAAGGATCTATGCGATGTAATACTGTGAAAAGGGTCCTAAGGTTAAGTGAAGTCGAGCGGTGTGGTACGAAACCAGACTGAGCCGGGGAGATAATAGACACCATCAACAACGATAGCCGAATGGCAATGACCTTAGCCATAATCTTATAGTCAAGGTTTAATAGAGATGGAGGTCTGTATGAACTGCATAAGGTAACGTCTTTGCCTGGTTTTGGAAGTAGAATGATGACTGCCTCTCTGAATGTGGGAGACAGACAGCCCGTTTCAAGCGCCTCAGCATACACCTCCACCAATCAGGGGACTAAGATCTCCTTGTAGGCCTTGTAGAAATCAGCGGAGAAGCCATCAAGGGGAGGCGCCGAAGAACCCCTCGGTGAATCAATAGTCTCAACTTTGCTGTCCTGTGTGATGGGAGTAGCTAGGAAGTCCTGCGTGTATTTTTCAAGATATACCATAGCAATCTCGTTAAGATAGTTACCCCGGTCACCCTGGTTGTCTGATAGTGTTGATGTGTATAGGGTTTTATAGTAGGATAAGAAGGCGTCACAAATCTCTGGTGTGAAATGAAGTATGTCGCCCACGAGTTCTGAGGGGGGGAGAAGCAATTGTGCCAAAAGTTTGCCTGGCCTGTCACCCTCTCCATACTGCCGCGCTGTGTACTGTTTGGTCAGAAATCTCAGCTCCCTATCTGCCTCGTCTCTAAATCCTAACATTAACTTCAGCCGCTTAGCTTCCCTCTCCTCGGAGTGAGTCTGTAACAGTTCCTCATCTAGAGCAGCAATGTCTTTTTCAATGCGGGACAACGTGGAACGGATGTCTCTTAATACGCCTACATGTTTAGCAATGCAGACACCGCGAATGGTAGCCTTGAATCCCTTCCAAAGAACTGCCCATGAATCCACCGTACAAGTGTTAAGGTCGAAATATTCCTCAATGGCCTGCCTAACTTCTTCAGTGAAAACGGGGTCGGTCAAAGCTCTCCCAGGAAATCGCCATTGTCTCTCATACCCACCCAATCTAGGTATCTTCAATTTAAGAACTATGGGAGAATGGTCCGACAGCATACGCAGAAGCGTGAGAAGGTCATCCACCCAGCCCAAACCCCAGGGGAGGGGAGCCAATAATCAATCCTGGTCCAGGTATTGTGATACCCGGAATAATGGGTAAAAGCAGCCAATAGTGAATGTAGTGTTGCTTCGATGTCAATTAAGGAGAAGTGTGTACAAATGTCAAGCAGCAACGGGCGTGATCATGCTTTAGCATCTGGGGAAGAGGACGTGCTGTCCCTAGTGGGATCCAATAACAAATTAAAGTCCCCTCCAACCATTAACAATCCCGGTTCAAGTTTAAGGAGTTGAACCTGCAAATCTTGAAAAAAGGTAGGGGAGTCTGCATTAGGACCATAAATCCCAACTAATGTGAACTTGTGTCCCTAAGGGTCCCTGTGACTATTATATATCATCCCTCCCCATCAATGATGCTGTTGGAAAGAGCAAACGGTACACGTTTATGGATAAATATGGCTACTCCTCTTGAATATCTGCTATAATGGGAGAAAAACCAGAGAGCACCCCAGCTTCTGGCAATATGAGAGGAGTCAGAGGGAGACAAATGTGTCTCCTGCAGAAAAGCAATGTAAACCTTGTGCCTAGTCATATAATTGAGGACCTGCTTACACTTTTTAGAATTATTCAGCCCCCGAACATTCCAGAACATGAAAGAGAGCTCGGAAGGACCGAGCTGAAGACCTAACTTGGCCATTTGGACATCTATGTCAAAAATAATCTGAACTGTGCGTAGCTCTCTACCCGCTCAACGACATGATAAACAATGCAGCAATCAAGAATGAAACATAACAAAACAAAACCCTCCCCCCACCCACCGCCCAGCCTCTTGTCAACCCCCAAGAGGCAAACCCATTGCAATCTTTTAGTGGAACGTAACAAGAAACATGGCATTGATATATTACGAATACAATCCACTATATCGAAAAATCCTGCAAGAAACAAGAAAAAGAAGGCATCCGCCATGAGGGGCAGCAACGCCTCGACGATCGGGCAAACCAATGTGACTAATCAGGACTGAGAAAGTAATGTACTTAATTTAGCAACACCACAGTGAGAAAATGATATGACAGTCAGCCAGTTCCCGGGTCCGTAAACAATTCAACGCTGTGTTGTGAATCACTCTACTCTGGGTAAGGCAGACTGGAAGCAGCATTCGAAGGTGACCCATGCTTTTTGTAGTTCTGGCAAAACTCCTGCGCCTCTGCAGGGGTGTCAAAAATGCGGAATCTGCCGGCGACTTCAACTGTGTGCTGGGTAGAGCATACCGTATTTGAGGCCCAGGTTCCTCAGGGTGGCCTTGACACCATTGTATTTACGTCGTGCCTCCTGGACCATGAAGGTGAAGTCTGGGAAAAAAGACAGCGCGTTAGCTTGCCATTGGACCTCTCCCTTTTCACGTGCAGCACGAAGAGCAGCGTCTCGGTCACGAAAGTTCATAAGTCTCGCAATTATGGGGCGTGGGGGCAGGACAGGGTGAGGACGGGGGACCAGGGATCTATGGGCACGCTCCACTACAAACCCCTGTGTGAATGACTCTCTGCTGAACAGTTCGATAAGGAGATTTTCTTCAAAAATATCCATTCGTCCGGTTGATGTCGTCTCCACCACGCCGATAATGCGGATGTTGTTGCATCTACCACGCGCTTTGAGGTCCTCGTTCTTGATGGCTACTTCTTTGAGGATTTTTTCGACACGTTCTAGTCGTTTCAATGATTTGGTTGCGCTATCTTCTATGTCCTAAGCTCATGATCGGCGGTCCACAACGTCCAACCGCCGATCATGAGCCTGCACTTTCGACCCCATGTCTGCCAGTTTTTGTTCGAGGTGCTAGAGATCGCGGGTCACCCGACCAATAATGTCGCCACTTCTGGCTTCGGGCCCATATACTTCACTTCACCATATACATTGATCAGATGACCACGCAATCTACTATCAATAATTGTGAGTTCCTTTTGATGATTTCCAGTGTACCCAACTTACCATCCACCGTTATGGGTACCTATGACCACGATGGGTCAGGGAGCTAGCTGTAAAAGGAAAGGCAGCAAAATACAAAACCCAACATGAAATTACTTTCTTTCATTGAAATGACCACGGACAACTGGAAGTTTTGAAAGGTTTATCTTAAATTCAAATAAGGGCAGTCATACAGCTTTATCAATAGAATACTAGTGCGACAGGGAACCCGCTAAGTGAGAGGAAAACTAAGATAAGGGCAAAGTGAACACGCTATAACTCTGAGTTACTTTAGTCAGTTTTACGAGAGAAAAACCAAGACCATATCAGGAAATTGCAA
Source organism: Lissotriton helveticus (assembly GCF_964261635.1). Classification (NCBI taxonomy): domain Eukaryota; kingdom Metazoa; phylum Chordata; class Amphibia; order Caudata; family Salamandridae; genus Lissotriton; species Lissotriton helveticus. The sequence continues at coordinate 1,108,909,217 of NC_136068.1, forward strand.
ACTGCAATACAGAAAATGATTTCTAAAAGGTAGGGTAACATAGGAACACGTTTATGAAATCAAATGCAAATGACTTTATGAAATGCAATGGTTGCAGGAGAAAGCATGGAAAATTATTCACGTGCAAAAGTATGTCTTTATTGAAGCTAAGACAGAAAATATAGAAAGGTGCAGTTTTAAGAATTCAGAGCAATATTTACCTAGACTGGTGTGAAAACCAACCCTGGCCACGGGTCAGTTAAGGACAGGAAAACCCTCAAGGAAGGATAACCCTCAGTGGGACAGCAGGTGCAGAATGGACACCCCAAGACAGGACAGGAAACCCTCAGTTTAGGATCAGGACAGGACCACCAGGATACGACCAGCACCCGCAGTTTGGAAGCAACGCCTGCGCTCCACCCTCTCTGCAGCTATCAGTCAGGACCCCGATTGGGTCAGCGAATTCCCCAGCAAAGTCCTTCGCCAGCACTTAAGGTTCAGTAAAACCTTCAGAGTCTATGGTCAGATTTCGGACAGAGAGCTCCGCAGCTCTTCTGTATCAAGTCACCTATTGAGTGCGTTGGGTCAGTGACAGGTCAGCTACTCAGACAAGTCGGACAATTTCCCTAGGTGAGCCCAGGGCAGATATACTGTTTTAGGACAGGGTACCACCCCCCAATGTTGCAAAGTGTCAGAATCCCCAAATTTCGATTGGTCCTAAGGTAGGATTTGGTTAACACAACAATCAGAACAGACTATTACAAGCCCTACTTAGCATCCTAGGGTGCCGCCTAGCAAGATTGGGGTTCCCACGAGAAGTCGCACAGAATACAATGGGAAGAATACAATTTGAAACAAATAGAATACAATTATGATGCTCTTGCTGGGTGAAGGTGCAGGTTCCCAGGCAGGCTCTGGCATCAACCTTCTTTGGCTTTGTTTCAATGCCGCCGCACCACCGGGTGATTCTGCGCAGAAATGCCCTCCAAGATGGACTCCCCAGCCCCAGCACCCCTCAGTGTCGATGATACATGAAAAGTAAGCGAAAACAAATTAATACATAGAAATAAATGAATGTATTACATGTCATGATTTTGTACTTCAGATTCATCATCAGAAAAATATACTATGCAATTAGACATTAGTAATATATACACGGACACGAGAGCAACTGCACGGGCATCACCACGTTATCACGAAAGCTGCATATTACGCATGCGCACCCTTTCCCTCCAGAACTACATCTACGTAGAGTCACGTGAGTGTAACTAACGCATGCGCAAAAGCGAAAAGACAAGCAGCGGCCATTTTTAAGGACGAGGATTACTTGTTTAGTAAAACACATAGGCAAGCTTCTCTATCATACATATATATCGAAATAAAAGGTATTAGTAAGACGTACAATTCGTTACGAGGTTACAACGGTTTCGAGGTTCATGAATCGAGCAAGTCGCGATGCGAAATCTTGCTCTATCAATCCCCTCTTTGATGATATTTACTATCATCACAAAAAATGGAACCAGATGCCAGCTTTCTTTCACACCTTGTACAACTCTATCTCTTCCAACATTCGATTTAATTTTTCCTTCTCATTTTTGGTAGGGTGAGAATTTTCACCCTTTTGTAAATCTGATTATTTATTTCCTCCAATTCAAGTTCATCCGCATTCCGTTTCACTCCTCTTGCATTCACCTGATACTTCTTATTATGCCTTCGGCATTTGCAACAGACGAATATGAAAAATAGGATAAGACCTATAATTCCAATTGGCATCAGTACTTTGAACAATAAGCTTCTACCTAAGTTAGCAAACCAATGACCTACATTTGAGAGACCATCAACTAGTCTCTTCCAGGCACTGTCAACCTCGAGTGGTTTGAGTTCCCTTTCCAAATTAGTAATGTTCTTCACATATCTTTTGAGCTGCACGCTTTTGTCCGGAATGTAAGTGCAACAATGTTGCGCCTTCAACATCCGGCAGACTCCGCCCTCTTTTGCTAATAAGGTGTCAAGAGCAAGTCTGTCCTGTAAAACCATTGATCTGATCGCAACCATTTCGGTATTGACCAGCAGAAATCCATGAGCTGTATCAGTAGACAGCACATCCACTACTGTGGACAATTTGCAAATTCTGTGAGTGTTCAGAACCACTCCCACTCCAGGTATCAGTGCACTAAAAATACTACCCATTATTTCACCTACGCTTTCTCTTTTACTACGCACTAAGCCATTAGTGTTTTCATTGCTTCCAGCAATTTCATTCACATGGTATATTTTCGGGAAGACAATGCCAAAGTAGCAGCTTCCATACCAGTGATCCGGCAATTTGAAATAAGCCTTGTCTCCACATACCTCCAATTACCTTGTAATTGTGTTCACATTGACTGGAACCAATGAAAATGTTATTATAATAATCAGTCTTCTCGCGGTGAAGACAGAGTTTCCCTTTCTTTTCAAAATCCAGCAACAGAGCAGGCCCTGCCTCGCCAGTTGAGGTGCCCTCCATGTTCTCAGCCCATTTAGGTATTTTCTGCTCTTTGTCATTAGCCTTTCTTTGGAAACTCTCCCTTCTCTTCTCTGCCATGTTTAAAAATATTTTCTCTTGTTCATGCAATGAACAGGTCAAGTTATCTCTATGTGCTTCAGCTATGTCTATATTGCCTATAGTCAGAAAGTAGTCTCCCATATAGCGTATCACGTCACTTTTGGTATGTACAGGATTCAGATTTCCACGAATGGGAAGTTCAGAAAAGATCACGTCATTGTTAGAGTAATAGTACTGTAACGGTCCTCTTTTATAAAACAGGCTTGCTAAAATACTACAGGAAATTCCATATGTCAGGGGCAAATGATGGTATGTCACGCCTTCAGCTACAGAGGTAGGTAGCTTCATGCAGACATAACAATCCTCTATCTCCATAGTCTCTACATAATGTACTAACAAGTTTGCGAAAACATTTGAGTGTGTCTGATTTCTAACTCCATGATAATGTAGTCCTTCCTCATCTGATGCATCTAAGTCCCGTTGTGTCTGTTTGAGTGCCTTCTCACGTTTTTCTACACTTCGTGTTGTCAGTTCTTCTGTGTCAGGGATCTGAGTTGGGGAAATATTAGTATTTTTACTAACCATAAAGGGAATGAAAACTGTTAGTCCTATCCAAACTAATACAACTATAACTATACTACATATACATACTTTGCAACACGTTTTGCAACCACTGCAACTATGCCTTCCATTCGTTCTTGACTCAGACATTTTGGCTCAGAAGAAGTTTCTCAACCCCTCTTTGTAAGTTTACACAGACAGCTTACTCTGTGCAACCTCAGGTGATCTCGTCTTCCTCTTCTTCCGAGTATTCAGCAGCTTGTTCTTCGTCACTTTCGTCAGTGATATCAAGCTCCTCAAAATTTTCCAAGATTAAGTAGGTCCACTCCGGATCCTGATATTTTTCGTTTTGTCTTTTTATTCGCTCACTTCTTCTCTTGGAGCTATCTTCGGGTATTTCTGCAATTCGGGGACTTCTTCTTAGATCTGCAAGTTTCTCTTGGACTGTTTTTATTCTTAATTTCAGTCTCTTAACATACCTTGGCTCAATGTGCTTCTTTTTCTTTAGTCTTTTAGCTGGCACTGTGATTTGGCTTTCTACTAATGCTCTCTTATTTTCACTTGTCGGTGGCGCTTCTGTTTCTGTTTCTTCCCTACCGGTCTGACTAGTCCCAGGTCTTGTATCTACTTCTTCTGCCTGGTTACTAACCTGGCCTTGTTCAGGTTGAATTTGCGTTTGGCTTTTGAATGTCTCTGATTCTTTGTCCTGAACACGTTCTTCTAGTTCTAACTGATCCTGTCCGAGCACTTCGATCCCTTGATTTTCTTCTGCTCGAACTATTACACTTTTTCTAGTCTGTCCCTTTTCGACATCAGGAGTCAGTGGAGGAGTATCGATCACTTGTTCTGTCCCTATCTGACCTTCTTCTTCGTCCTCAGACTTGATGTGAATCTCAATGATCTGAGGGTCTTCGCCTGTGCCTTGCTCGACCTCACTATTCCACTCTCTGTCTTCTCTTATTCGCTCTCGTGTTCTGAGTGGATCTCCAGAGAGATCGATTATGGGTATCCAATCCTCTGGCCAGATTTCCGGCAGCTCGTCTTCAGCTACTTCTGGACCAGCCTCCGTTGGATGTTCAGCAGTACTGGTGCTTGGCCGCGCGTCATCAGTTACCTCCGGGCCAACGTTGACAGGACCTTCCACTGGGCTGGTGCTCGGTCGTCTTTCGTCAGCTACTTCAGGACCAACATCTGCAGACCCCTCAGCTGGACGACCTTCTGCTCCAGGCTCCTCGTCAGGTATCACCTTCTGGGTATGACTGGCATGGATCCACTTGGGAACGCCGGCGCACTTCACAGCGGTCGTCGTTACCAGGATTACTTGCCGCTTTTGTCCCCACCTCGGTGCTAGACAACTTGAACGAGTGTGCTTCTTTATTTTAACCCAGTCACCAGGAACCAATTTGTGAACTGGTGTTGTCGGGTTGGCGACGGCGTCTGCCCCAATCTGGCGAGAGATAGAACGCACTTGGTCACCCAGTTGCTTGCAGTATTCAAGTACCAAATCATCAGAAATGCTTAACAGTTTGTATCCTGGTACCCATGCTTGTCTCATCACTCTTCCCATCAAAATCTCATGGGGGCTCAGGCCTGTTCTCCGATCTGGAATGCTTCTGAGTCCCATCAGAACAAGAGGCAAGGCAGCTATCCAGTTTAGGCCAGTAGAATCACATATTTTTGCCAATCTATTCTTGATGGTGCCATTTATTTGTTCTACCACTCCAGAAGCCTCTGGATGATATGCACAGTGCAGCTTTTGTGTGATCCCGAATGCTTGGCAAAGCTGGGCCAAAACTTCATTCTGAAAATGAGTGCCTCTATCTGAGTCAATAAAGACTGGAACCCCGAACCTCGGTACTAGCTCTCTCAGCAATAACTTTGCTACTGTTATGGCGTCGCATTGTTTGGCAGGGTAAGCTTCCACCCACTTTGAAAATAGGCAGACAATGACAAGGACATATCTCTTTCCTTCACAACGAGGCATGGTAATGAAATCTATTTGTATTCTCACAAAGGGACCCCCTGATCTCCCAATTTTCATCAGCTCAACCTCTGTTCTCTTGCCAGCGTTGAACTGTTGACATGGCAGGCACCTCTGGCAAAGGGACTCTGCTACCTTCCTGAATTTCTTGTTGTACCAAGTCTGTTGAAATATCAGAACCATGGCATCCCTACCAATGTGTGATCCCTCATGTATCAGTCTGGCCATTGGGGCAAGTAGTTGTGTGGGTAACACAGCCATACCATTCGGGCCCACAATGACACCATCCTCACGTCTTGGTTTACAACCTTCTTCCTTCCATTTCTCTTTCTCCTCCCAGGGCGCCACATGCTGCCATTCTCTCACTTCATCCCAGGTAGGCACTTCTTCAAACATCCTAAGTTGGCAGCTGTTTCCAGGCCTCCCCCGTTTTGGATTTATGGTCATGTGCTCTACAGCACATTGCTTTGCCACTCGATCAGCAAAATCGTTTCCCATAGATACAGGGTCAAGGTCCTTTTTATGAGCAATACACTTGACCACTGCCAATTCTTTTGGTAATTGGATTGCCTCTAAAAGGTCTTGAACCACCTTTCCATTTCGAATGGGGGTACCTGAGGAAGTCAGGAATTCTCTTTGGAGCCATAATTGGCCAAAGTCATGCACCACCCCATAACAGTACTGACTGTCAGTATACACTGTTATTCTTTTGTCTTTTCCCAATTTGCATGCTCTAATCAGAGCGATCAATTCGGCTACTTGTGCAGACTTTATTCCAAATAAATAGGACGCTTCTTCAATTTTTGTTAACGATACCACGGCGTAGGCAGCACTTAGGCCCCCTAGTTCATGCCTCAGGCACGAACCATCCACAAACCATTCCTCATCATGCACAGGCAAAGGAGTTTCTTTAATGTCTGGGCGAGGTTTAGTACTGAACTCTGTCAGATCAATACAGTCATGCTCATCATCTCCCTTACCTTCCATTACCATTGATTCAGGGAGTAAAGTGGCAGGGTTTAAGATGTTGCATCTGGTGATGACAATATTTGCAGCACCCATGAGAATCCTCTCATATTTAGTCAGCCGACTAGGGGTGAGATACTGAGTTTTGGTTCGGGTCAATAGAATCACAACTGCATGTGGAACATACACAGTTACAGGATGTCCCATGATAATGCACTCACTTTGTTCTAAACTGGTGCATGTTGCAGCTACTGCTTTCAAACATCCAGGTAATCCAGCAGCCACTGGATCCAATGTGGCAGAGAAATATGCCACAGGCCTTCTGGTCGTGCCATGTTCCTGAGTCAGGACTGACAATGCACAATTGTCACGAGTGTCACAGAATAGGCCAAACTCCTTGGAGTAGTCAGGCATCCCTAGAGCAGGAGCTGTACACAGACAATTTCGTAACTTTGTGAAAGCTGTCAAACTCTCGTCATTCCATTCAACTGGGTCTTTCGCTCCTCTCTTTGTCATCTGAATCAAAGGCTTTGCAAGGACTGCGAATCCCACAATCCATTGCCTGCAGTAACCTACAACTCCGAGGAACATTCTGATTTCTTTCTGAGTACGGGGTAACTGCATTTTTTGAATTATTCTGACTCTCTCTGAGGTAACTTTTCTGATGCCTTTTTCTATCTGGTGTCCCAGATATTTCACTGATTTCGAACAGAACTGTAATTTTTCAGGGGCCACTTTATGTCCCTTTTCACTCAGGTGATTTAGTAGGGCAATGGTGTCAACCACGCAGTCCCTATGACTTTTAGACGCCACCAATAGGTCGTCAATGTACTGGACCAAAACAGACTTTCCAGGTAAGACTAAAGTTTCAAGACATTTTTTCAAGATCTGATTAAAGATAGAGGGGCTCTCTGTGTACCCCTGGGGGACCCTATTCCAGACATACACGTGACTGTTGAAAGCAAATGAGAAAAGAAATTTGCTGTCTGGATGCAATGGGATCGAAAAGAATGCATGACATAGGTCTATCACAGTAAACCCTTCAGCATCCCAGGGAATCTGATACAGGATCACTGCTGGGTTCGGGACAATAGGACAGCAAGGAACCACTATCTTGTTTACCTTTCTTAGGTCCTGAACTACTCTGTACTTGCTATTAGGCTTTTTGATGCCCATAATGGGTGAGTTGCACGGGCTACTCATTACTTCCTGTATGATGTTTGCTTCTAGCAATTTCTGTATTTCAATTGCAACACCTGCTCTTACTTCTGCACTCATTTGGTAAGGCTTGGTATTGGGGTATACTGCATTTTCCTTCATGGCTATTTGTATGGGGTCTATGTTTTTCATTAATCCTACATCCTTCCCTGTAAAGTCCCATACTTCTGGCTTCACTGTCTGCTGGAGTTCTTCAGGTAAGTCCTGTATAGTCAGTCGTTTTATTTCTGAGTCAGGTCTAATTAACATAAGCTTGTAGATACCGTCTTCGTCTGGAGTTTGAATCTCGACGCCCTTTGGTGTGCAAAAGATGGTACAATTCATTTTGCACAACAAATCACGTCCCAGTAAGTTTACCGGACTGGTATCACAGACAACAAATCTATGCATTTGTTTGAAATTTCCAATTGAGATCTCCATGGGCTCGGTAACAGGTGTACTAATCAGTTGATTAGATACATCCACTACTTGGATGGCTTCTCCCGAGAGGGGTAGGTTTGGAACGTCCACTGTTCGTACAGTAGAACGGGTAGCACCAGTGTCCAACAGAAAGGTGACATCATTTCCATCAACCTTTCCTTCAATGTATGGTCCCGACTGGTCCACCGGCAAGGAGGCGCCAAGTACGCACTCCTCGTCCTCCCCTCTCAGGCCCCGTCAGTATTGGTCGTCACAGAAGAAAGTGTCATTCAGTAGATACTGCGAAGTTGCTGCATTTCTATTTCCATTCCCTCCCCAGACTTCTACGTCATCACCCTGTGGTGATTTTCCCTTAAAAATAGGTTTTGGCGCTCTGGGCACTTGTTTATTTTATTTATTTTTATTTTAATTGCTTGTATCGCGCCAGAATCGACCCATGAGGTATCTCCGCGCTTTGCTCGCAAAAATTCTAAAGTATATTGTCTCTGCGGAATACCACAGGGAGGGTTATGCTGCCTGAAACAGAAAAGTTTTTAAGGCCTTCCTAAAACATAGATGGTTGTCATTGTGTCTAAGGTCAGGTGGAAGTTTATTCCACATGGTTGGGCCTATAAATGATAGGGCACGTCCTCCTTGTCTGACTCTTTTTACAGGGGGGATTTCCAATAGACATTGGTTACTAGAACGTAATAAACGTTCAGGTTTGTATATCTGAAATTTTTGTGCCAGATATCACAGGATCGTTTTTACCTGCTGCTGGGTCTTTCTTTGTTTTTCATTCTGAGTCTGTGGAATTAAATCAGGTGTTTGGGCATTATCGTCTGGTAAATAGGGACACTCGTCTCGCCAGTGTCCAATTTCTCCGCACTGGTGGCAGGGAAATTTCTTCTTGGCTTCTTCTCTACTCATTTTAGGACGGGGTTTCCCTCCACCCCCACCCCCAGGACTTTGGTTCGGGGTAGTTTTGTTCATTTTGTTTAACTGTTTTTCCTGCTGTTCTGCGAGCTTTACTTGAGCCCACATAACCTTTTCCTTGAGAGCCTTTTTCTTTTCTGCCATCTCGTCCTCACAGTACTTTGCGTACCGTAGGACCTCATCTATCTTTTTGGTATGCCAACAGATTTTATTATCCTTTATCCACTGACAAATTTCGGGTCTTAAACCGTTTACAAACCTGTAAATAAAATGTGTCATATCCTTCATCTCGATGTTATCTATACCGCTGTATGTTTTGAACACCTGCAACAGCCTTTCATAAAAGGAATGCACTGTCTCGTCCCTCTCTTGCGTGGTTCTATCTATCTTGGTCCAATCAGTTTCCTTTGCTGGCACCTTTGCTTTCAGATGTTGAATTACCTGATCATATTTTCTCATTACTTCCTTCGATGGTTCCCCTGTTCTCTCATCTCTCGGGTATTCCTCACTAGGCCAAGCTATGGCTATTTTACATTCGGTCCACAGATCTACAGGGACCACTATGTCGAAGAACCCATCCAGGTCCTTCCACAGGCATTTTTGCACTTTTACGAATCTTTCTACCTGCCTATACCAATCCACGGGTTTTTCTCGTAATTTCGGGAAATCATTAGTAAAGGATACAATATCCTGTCTGGACCATGGAACATGTACATATTTTCCACCTGGTACTTCACGCATAGGGCATAGCTGTTCTGGTTTGTCAGCTTCCTTTAGAACAAATTCGGGAGTTGCCTGCCTAGACCTGGCCTCATCCTTTTTCTTGACCCATCTGGCTTTCCATCTTTCCACATCTCCCCATTTTTGTAATACTGTCAATAGTTCTTTGACCTGTGCTTTCTTCCCTGAAACATTCAAGTTTTCCAAATCTTTGTCTGAGAAATCTGCCCTATATGGTTTCTGCAGAGGTTTCGATTTTGAAATATCTATTCCCATGCTAGCAGCAGTGTCTGTCAGCTTTTCATGAAGTACGTGAGTATTTCGGGTGAGACTCTTGCAGATAAACAGCATTTCGTCTTCGGAGTAGGTATTTAATCTGTCTAATCCTACGTTTCCTGCCATCAATTCCTCTATTTTTATTCTCAGCTTGTAGAGATCTAAAGGTCTCGTTGGGGACGCTGGTTTTTCAGATTCTTGACTCCATCTTTCGATCTCTTCAGGAGTCACCAATGTGACACTCTTAGTACCTGAGGTCGATTCCATTTGAATTTCCCTTGCATTAAAAGGATTATGTCTTTTCTGTATCTTTTTCCCGGTATTCCTAATGGGCAGATCTAGCAGCGAGACCTCCGACTCGCACTCACTTGTCTGGTCATCTACAATTAAGGGTTCTGGTCTGGTCTGTGCTATAACGGGAGTAATGACTGGAGGGTTTGGAGTCCCTTGACGGTCCCCGTACAACTGCACCACTGGTCCGATAGTTACTGGGATCGTTAAGGCTTCAGGACTTGTATTTAGCTGTGACATTTTCTGTATTATCTCAGCTCTCTGCTTTGCTAGCGCTTCTCGCTCTTTCTCTTCTAATAACCTGCCCAAAGATTTGTCATGTAACACCTGTGGTGTTAGAGTGGGAGCATAACTCGGGGCAGTGGGATGTGTCTCACTTGGTCCCCCACCATAATTAGGTCTTGGGAACAAACTTCCTGTGCCTAGAATTCTCGGATCTTCTTCATCCTGTGGTTTTAATAACGGCATTCCTGAACCTAAGGACCTCACCTCACCTCCGTAGGGGGGACGAGAACAAAAATCTCCTTCACGTGAATATCCCATCTCCCCACCAATTGGTCTCCTTGGGTAAATACTTCTGGTTTCTACGGGTCCTAAATTCTCAGTATAAGGAGGAATCAGATAATCCCCTCCTACACTTGTGGACCTGACCTCTCCCCTTGGTAGAGGTCTCCGGGGAATATCCCCTGCACTCGAAGGTCGGTGTCCTTCATTATAAGGAGGCGGACTTCTCATGCATATGTCATCTAACAATTCGTCATCAGATTCTCCGAGGGGCCCCCAGTGTTTGGATTTCTCTGTCCTTTTTCCCCCCCCAGGAGGATCCTCTGCTGGCATCATGGGAAACAGTCCTTCAACAATCATATTCTGTCTCCACTGTTTCATCCTTTTAGCTCGGGCTTCCTGTTTTAACTTTGGGTAAAATTTAGTTAACCCTTTATCCATTCTGGGCTTGTCCCTCTCGAAAGCCTCGATTTCCCATTCCTCTAGTGCTTCGTACTGCGTTAATCTAGGTCTGGGATGTAAATCATTCATTCGGGTTCTCAGATTAAATAGAATTCTGCTGTTAAAGGTTCCGTCTAACGGAAACGCCAATACTCCGTCATCTTTCGTGTATTCTGCCCAATTTTCCAACCATACACAGGTATTGTACCCTCTATCGAACATCATGAAAGATGCGGGAGTATTCGGTGGTGGAATGACAACACCTTCTCTAGTTTTAATCTGCTTATCTTTCTTGAAATAATTCTTTACTTTATTTACAAGGGACAATTTTCTCTTATTTCCATACATAATGTCGTATCTATTAGTCTTCCACTGATCTCTTCCAAACCCTAAAGATCTGGGATCGGGTCTAGTCTCCGGAGTATACGAGTGCCACATACGATTCCTGCAAGCGGCTTTGTTTACAAGTCACTCCCAATCCGAATGCGTCTTTTATTTTCGTGCGGCCAATAAAATGCACGAGTTCAAATAATTTCCGGCCAATGGGTGCGTGGCCCTTTCGTGAGACACTTCCCACGCTCCGGCACTCACCCCTCCCTTACAATTCCAGCTCCACTACCAGTCCGCTGCGTCTACCAATCCCAGCGCGGCACGGAGTGACGTCAGAGCGGCTTCGCGACTGACTCCCTCCTTCACAAGGTAACGGAAACTTTCTTTCTAAAGTGCTTAGTGCTTGGTTATTTAACAACGAATACACATTCGCCACTGTGCTCAAGTGTCTAGACAGGAAAGATTTGTTTTACTGCAAGTAAACTACTTCCATTTACTTTTCACTCACTACGAGTAGATCTCTTCTGCCTACCCTTCACACTAGCATTGAAGAACCTGTTACTCCCCTAGACTCATCCACTTTACCGGGATATATCCGAGACTAAGGTTTCCCCAGCGAGCCCCTTTGCTTTCACCCAAGCTCCGATGAACCTGCTACTCTTCCGATGCGACCCTCACTAGGTTATGCCACAGTAGGAATTTTGCCAATGAACCTCGTTACTAACATTTATTCAATCATACATTCAGAAAAGTCCCTAGTTAGTGCTTCCGGTTCTCCCTAACCTACACCAACTTTCCTTGGGCCAGCGACCTCAAAGCAAATGGATTCTATTCACCACTTGCTATTCAATTCCCCGGGGATTCCAAACAAAACATTTAACAATTACGGACGAAAATAGGTTAATACATATATCAATATAACAATAAGAAAAACAGTTTAAAACATTTCATAATTTTCAAAGCAAACCTTTCAAGTGACTGATCAGATCTCCTGAAGTGCCTGCTCTTATAGCAGCATCAATACTAGCAGCTTCCGACTTAGCTAGACTAACTAGTCCTACCTATCCTTTAATTAGTCCCTAACCATCCTCTGCTACCAGAAAATTACTGCTAGAGATCGCGGGTCACCCGACCAATAATGTCGCCACTTCTGGCTTCGGGCCCATATACTTCACTTCACCATATACATTGATCAGATGACCACGCAATCTACTATCAATAATTGTGAGTTCCTTTCGATGATTTCCAGTGTACCCAACTTACCATCCACCGTTATGGGTACCTATGACCACGATGGGTCAGGGAGCTAGCTGTAAAAGGAAAGGCAGCAAAATACAAAACCCAACATGAAATTACTTTCTTTCATTGAAATGACCACGGACAACTGGAAGTTTTGAAAAGTTTATCTTAAATTCAAATAAGGGCAGTCATACAGCTTTATCAATAGAATACTAGTGCGACAGGGAACCCGCTAAGTGAGAGGAAAACTAAGATAAGGGCAAAGTGAACACGCTATAACTCTGAGTTACTTTAGTCAGTTTTACGAGAGAAAAACCAAGACCATATCAGGAAATTGCAAACTGCAATACAGAAAATGATTTCTAAAAGGTAGGGTAACATAGGAACACGTTTATGAAATCAAATGCAAATGACTTTATGAAATGCAATGGTTGCAGGAGAAAGCATGGAAAATTATTCACGTGCAAAAGTATGTCTTTTTTGAAGCTAAGACAGAAAATATAGAAAGGTGCAGTTTTAAGAATTCAGAGCAATATTTACCTAGACTGGTGTGAAAACCAACCCTGGCCACGGGTCAGTTAAGGACAGGAAAACCCTCAAGGAAGGATAACCCTCAGTGGGACAGCAGGTGCAGAATGGACACCCCAGGACAGGACAGGAAACCCTCAGTTTAGGATCAGGACAGGACCACCAGGATACGACCAGCACCCGCAGTTTGGAAGCAACGCCTGCGCTCCACCCTCTCTGCAGCTATCAGTCAGGACCCCGATTGGGTCAGCGAATTCCCCAGCAAAGTGCTTCGCCAGCACTTAAGGTTCAGTAAAACCTTCAGAGTCTATGGTCAGATTTCGGACAGAGAGCTCCGCAGCTCCTCTGTATCAAGTCACCTATTGCGTGCGTTGGGTCAGTGACAGGTCAGCTACTCAGACAAGTCGGACAATTTCCCTAGGTGAGCCCAGGGTAGATATACTGTTTTAGGACAGGGTACCACCCCCCAATGTTGCAAAGTGTCAGAATCCCCAAATTTCGATTGGTCCTAAGGTAGGATTTGGTTAACACACCAATCAGAACAGACTATTACAAGCCCTACTTAGCATCCTAGGGTGCCGCCTAGCAAGATTGGGGTTCCCACGAGAAGTCGCACAGAATACAATGGGAAGAATACAATTTGAAACAAATAGAATACAATTATGATGCTCTTGCTGGGTGAAGGTGCAGGTTCCCAGGCAGGCTCTGGCATCAACCTTCTTTGGCTTTGTTTCAATGCCGCCGCACCACCGGGTGATTCTGCGCAGAAATGCCCTCCAAGAAGGACTCCCCAGCCCCAGCACCCCTCAGTGTCGATGATACATGAAAAGTAAGCGAAAACAAATTAATACATAGAAATAAATGAATGTATTACATGTCGTGATTTTGTACTTCAGATTCATCATCAGAAAAATATACTATGCAATTAGACATTAGTAATATATACACGGACACGAGAGCAACTGCACGGGCATCACCACGTTATCACGAAAGCTGCGTATTACGCATGCGCACCCTTTCCCTCCAGAACTACATCTACGTAGAGTCACGTGAGTGTGACTAACGCATGCGCAAAAGCGAAAAGACAAGCAGTGGTCATTTTTAAGGACGAGGATTACTTGTTTAGTAAAACACATAGGCAAGCTTCTCTATCATACATATATCGAAATAAAAGGTATTAGTAAGACGTACAATTCGTTACGAGGTTACAACGGTTTCGAGGTTCATGAATCAAGCAAGTCGCGATGCGAAATCTTGCTCTATCAGAGGCTATCAAATCGGCTGTCCAGTGACTTGAAGCCGGCCCTCATCTCACTCATCATGGCGGTGACCAGAGAGGTCGTGTCTTCATGATCGGAGGATTCCACCGCGCCCGTGGAAGAGCCAGGATGGGCGTCAGTGGCTAGCAAGGAGGTTTTATCAAAGCTGTGTTTCCGTTGATTCGGGTCCCTCTTCCCCATGGTGGAATATGAAGGGCAGTGAGCAGCGGCAAGACAGCATTGTAACAAGGGACGACAATTGCGCACAGTAGACGATAGGCCGGGGCCAGCGAGGTATCTCTCACCACCCCTACGAATGCGTTGGCAGAGGCATAGGCAGAGGGACGGTCGAACAGCGAGGCATCAAGGGGCACCAGCGCCAGGGCGCACCTGCAACGCGCCAAGATCAGTGATACACCCTCTAAGCAGGCAGGAAACAGTTATGGCGTAGAGCCCCTGGGTCAGGGGGCAGAGAACTGCAGCCTGTATACGTGACAATCCCAGCCGCGAACAGAGCGCGTCCCTAAAGTGGCACACCGGTGGGGGAGGGGCACCTACTCGACCTGACTCAATCCCAAGCCAGGGATCAGCAGCTACGGGTATCGGCGGGAGGCGGTATCAATATTCCAAATCAGATGAGTAGGGATATCCAGGAATAGCAAATGGTTTAGTCATCACGCCTGACCAATATTGCCTCCGGGTACCGCCAGCCAAGATGGGGTGGGGAAGGCCCTTGTTGCTCCAAAAGGAACCTCCAACCGCGGTCAGGGTGAGGGCATCGAGATTAGGCGGGGCCGCCACTAGCCGGGGGAGCACACACGCCCGCAGTGCCCGCAGCCACCAATGCGCCCCACCGCGACCCCCAGAGCACCCAGCACAAACCCCCCAGCCCGCTGGGCAGAGCCATAAATCGAGGCCCCGGTCCCCCAGGCCCGAGAGCCGCGAGCGCATCCCAAAGACCAGGACCAGTGCAGCCCCCCCGAACAGGAATGGGGAGCAAGAGAGGGCGCACCGAGCGCTACAATCAGGCGCAGGGCAAACCCGGGGCCCGCAGCCGCAGCACTCACCAGCCGGCCGGGTGCAGTAAGGCGTCTCGCCGAGGAGGGAAGCGAGGCCCTCGACCCCCTCCGCCGATCCTGTCACTCGTGCCGTCACCAAACGCCGCTCAGGCTCTGGATGGTAGCTGACCGCTTCTGTTGCAGGATGGATGTGTGTTGCGAACCTTAAAGTTGCACTATGTCATTTAAATTGGATAATCGGCAGCCCGATCGACGGAGCTTCAGTCAGAGGCAGCCATCTTGGTTGCCTCCGTGGCCATGCCCCCTCTTCTAAACAGCTTTAGTCGTAGTTTTCATCCTAACTTGATCTCTCAAAACCTGGGCTTAGATTATTGTTTCAAATTCACAAGATGATGCTCGGGCTCTTAAAGCCAACACATACTCTCAGTAGTTTCACAGCATAGTCAAATACATTAACATTTCCTGGGTCTTTCAAAAGGCAGTAACAATTTGAATTCTTCGAGGCCCACACCGCACAGGGTATGGTTTAAAAGAGCGAGTTTTCTTTGAGGTGGACAGCTGTCCCATTCTAAGACATGCATGTAAGTCAAAAATACTGAATAGCAGAGTTTTAAATCCATTGGCGGCTCACCTTTAGATTGCAGCAATAAATGTAGTAGAGCAATACAGGCCATTTAAAAGTTGGATTGAATAAAACGTTAACAAATGAAGAAACAAATATTGTTAATATATGAATATATGCACACCAAAAAATACCTAAAAATGCTGACTGCCCAAACAGATGTCACCATCACTTGTGGAGTAACTGGTTTCTAAAATACAGATATCTGTCACCGATGCTCCACATAAACTTGAGAGCTATTACATTGAAGAATGCTTGCGTACTTGTCAAAAACAGATTTACAAAACCCGCAACATGATAAGTGTAATGACATGACACAGCAAACTTCACAAAGACTTAAGTTGCCCACCGCACATGTTGTGAGCACATGTTTCTTTGAAGCTGCTTGGGGTTATTTTGATAAACTAAACCCAATTCAAAATGTCTACTGAAGATGATGTTTTAACTGCGCCTTCGCGCCACTGGTCCTTGAATGACCGACGTGTTCCTGGATGAAATGCATGTAGGCTACAGGACCTGGCTTCCGATGTGCAGGACTGATGGGTCCTCCATTTTACTTTCTGGACCTTGCTGTGGGTCCACAGTGAGCCCCACTGCTGGACATCAGGGTTCACCAGCCTCCGCCACCAGGAAGGCCACTCGTAGCAACCATCCCTCATCAACTTCGTGAACTCTTGCCCATCCGTTCCTGCTCCCACTCATTGCCAATGTGTAAGCAACATGCTGTCCAAGTTAAAAAAGTAATAGTTTATTTCATACATTAACAGGATTAGACGCAACGACCACCACTGACACCACAAACTCTGATGTCCTCCAACCATCCTTCCGCGAATGCTCCCAACATTCTCACGTGCAGTTCCCCCAGTATTCCAAACATCACATTCTAAGTACAGAAGAACACAGCAAATGTCCCTACCTAATCTTTGGTTTTTCATCTACATGCTTCTGGAGAGCTGACCTTGACGTTTCATGTTTCACATTGGATTTGTTAATTGCATCATGCCTAGCCCATCTTCCTTAATTAGAGGATTAGGGTGAGGTTCTGGATCTACTGTTTGAATTATGATTCCTCATAAAACGACAACGCCTCTCCTACTAGAGACATGCCCTCCAATAGGAATTGATTTTCTAGCCACAATGGGAATTTTTTATGCTTGTGCCTCTCAAGTTGTTTAAATTCGATTAACTCATTCATGTTTCACATTACGTATTGAAACTCCGGAGTGCTTGTTCGTAGTGAGGTATATTACCGAGATTCAAATGATATGGGGGGCTTGAGCTATTTGCCGGTATGAATAGCAGTCGACTTTCCTGAAAATTTATACTAGTCCACTTTCATTCCGTGGGCGTCTAAAAACGGAATGGCATGTCAAGTGTGGTGAGGTTGGCCATGCAAGGGTAAGGCCTAGATCAGTGCCACCTTGGTGTCATGCTTCATTGCCAGTCAGCAATGGAAACGTAAACCCTTCACTAAGTTAAGTGGCATTAAGTTGTATGGAATCGAATCACTTAGTAATACCTCTATATCTCACCTCAATGTGGCAGTGTTACCAAATCGCAGTAACACCCTTGCTTTCCCAGTTATATAATAAACTTGACTATATCTATCTCACCCTTGTCTCCATATAATGCTCCAATACTTAGTCCCTTGATAGCAAAATTAAGCTTCTGTAGGGGCATATTATCTATTACCTGTATGTTTTCAGAGTTGAGTAGAGAGGGAGTAATATATGAAAAACTACTGGTTTTCTTAACATGGGTCTGATTTTGAAGTTTGCCAGTTTTGTGGCTAAGGGCTGGTGCATTTAATAAAATACCAGGGGCAATATTGGTTGTCCTTCTTATATCAGTTACTGCCACTTGCCATATGTTATTATTTATTGCCATTTTATACCAATGGTGGACAACGTCCACAGGCTGCTCCCCTCACACACAGGGAGTCTGGCCATACACTCCTCTGCACTCCTCTGCTCTTGTGAGCTTCTAATTGTTTTAAAAAAAAGCTTCGTTTTTATTTTCCACAACCTTAACTGTGTTCTTACTAGAATTTTAATTTTGGTAATTTGTTCTCTGCTCTTACTTGTGGGGGCTTGGGGGCATCTCAGAGCGGTTCTTTGGGCCTCTGTTATCACGTCGGGCTGACCACTGGCTTTGCCGACTGCGGCCGCCATCTTGGGTAGGCTTTCAGACGGGTAGCGGTCTAGTGCGAGGGCGTCTCCTGCCCCTCGCGCTATAAATCGGGCTCATTAGTCTGCCCGCGTTACCTACACAGGCTGCTCCCCTCACACACAGGGAGTCTGGCCATACACTCCTCTGCTCTTGTGAGCTTCTAATTGTTTTTAAAAAAAGCTTCGTTTTTATTTTCCACAACCTTAACTGTGTTCCTACTAGAATTTTAATTTTGGTAATTTGTTCTCTGCTCTTACTTGTGGGGGCTTGGGGGCATCTCAGAGCGGTTCTTTGGGCCTCTGTTATCACGTCGGGCTGACCACTGGCTTTGCCGACTGCGGCCGCCATCTTGGGTAGGCTTTCAGACGGGTAGCGGTCTAGTGCGAGGGCGTCTCCTGCCCCTCGCGCTATAAATCGGGCTCATTAGTCTGCCCGCGTTACCTACACAGGCTGCTCCCCTCACACACAGGGAGTCTGGCCATACACTCCTCTGCTCTTGTGAGCTTCTAATTGTTTTTAAAAAAAGCTTCGTTTTTATTTTCCACAACCTTAACTGTGTTCTTACTAGAATTTTAATTTTGGTAATTTGTTCTCTGCTCTTACTTGTGGGGGCTTGGGGGCATCTCAGAGCGGTTCTTTGGGCCTCTGTTATCACGTCGGGCTGACCACTGGCTTTGCCGACTGCGGCCGCCATCTTGGGTAGGCTTTCAGACGGGTAGCGGTCTAGTGCGAGGGCGTCTCCTGCCCCTCGCGCTATAAATCGGGCTCATTAGTCTGCCCGCGTTACCTACACAGGCTGCTCCCCTCACACACAGGGAGTCTGGCCATACACTCCTCTGCTCTTGTGAGCTTCTAATTGTTTTTAAAAAAAGCTTCGTTTTTATTTTCCACAACCTTAACTGTGTTCTTACTAGAATTTTAATTTTGGTAATTTGTTCTCTGCTCTTACTTGTGGGGGCTTGGGGGCATCTCAGAGCGGTTCTTTGGGCCTCTGTTATCACGTCGGGCTGACCACTGGCTTTGCCGACTGCGGCCGCCATCTTGGGTAGGCTTTCAGACGGGTAGCGGTCTAGTGCGAGGGCGTCTCCTGCCCCTCGCGCTATAAATCGGGCTCATTAGTCTGCCCGCGTTACCTACACAGGCTGCTCCCCTCACACACAGGGAGTCTGGCCATACACTCCTCTGCTCTTGTGAGCTTCTAATTGTTTTTAAAAAAAGCTTCGTTTTTATTTTCCACAACCTTAACTGTGTTCTTACTAGAATTTTAATTTTGGTAATTTGTTCTCTGCTCTTACTTGTGGGGGCTTGGGGGCATCTCAGAGCGGTTCTTTGGGCCTCCGTTATCACGTCGGGCTGACCACTGGCTTTGCCGACTGCGGCCGCCATCTTGGGTAGGCTTTCAGACGGGTAGCGGTCTAGTGCGAGGGCGTCTCCTGCCCCTCGCGCTATAAATCGGGCTCATTAGTCTGCCCGCGTTACCTACACAGGCTGCTCCCCTCACACACAGGGAGTCTGGCCATACACTCCTCTGCTCTTGTGAGCTTCTAATTGTTTTTAAAAAAAGCTTCGTTTTTATTTTCCACAACCTTAACTGTGTTCTTACTAGAATTTTAATTTTGGTAATTTGTTCTCTGCTCTTACTTGTGGGGGCTTGGGGGCATCTCAGAGCGGTTCTTTGGGCCTCTGTTATCACGTCGGGCTGACCACTGGCTTTGCCGACTGCGGCCGCCATCTTGGGTAGGCTTTCAGACGGGTAGCGGTCTAGTGCGAGGGCGTCTCCTGCACCTCGTGCTTCATAAATGGCGACCATTCGTCGCCCGCGCAGCGGGCGCGCCGATGGCGCGCCGGAGGCGCGCCAGAGGCAAGCCCGTCTGTGCCCGTCCGGGCCAGGACGGACCTAGGGCCAGAGACCCTGCCCGTGTCTGAAGCCACTCCCATCATATACACGAAAGAGGAATTAGTCCTTTTAAAGCCATCAAACTTGCGTTACTGTCATCATGGATTAGGAGCTGATGCCCTTTTCATACCATGTGTCTATTGTCCATTTAAGGACCAGGCTGGGGGAAATAAAGCTCCTACTAAAGACCCCCTTAGGTTAGGGCTTCTGAATTGTAGGTCCCTGCCTAAACACGCACTACAAATCCTACATTTGATTGAAGACACTAACTTAGACATCCTGTTTCTTACTGAAACATGGACGTCAGCTGACTCTGATTCTGATTTAGTCAGTGTCCTTCCATCTGGCTATCTCATTCAGTCCCTCCATAGACCATTGGGAAAGGGAGGTGGCTTAGCTATAATTCACAGGGAGAAGCTGTCTTGCAGAATAGATAAAGGGCCAATCCAAGATGCAGAAAGCTGTTATTTTCGGATCCAGTCATCGCCGAATCATTCCCTTTCGGGCATTTTGGTTTATCGCCCCCCGGGGACAATTAAACAGTTTTCCTCCTCTATTCTGGACCATGTTCCCGTCTTAGCCGCATCCTCTCCCAATTTCATTCTACTGGGGGATCTGAATCTTCATTTTGACCTACAGGAGGATAAAATAGCATCTGACCTGAGATCGGAACTTATGACAGCTAACCTTAGGCTCCACAATCGAGAACCTACACATGTGAAGGGACACTTGTTGGACTGTGTGTTCTCCAATATCTCACATCTTCAGACGAGCCCTCCTCTCCCTATGCCCTGGTCGGATCACTTCCTGGTGCCGTTTGAATTGAACTTTATGAGGGACCCTCCTCCTCCCCCCGGTCCTAGGGCACCTCGTACTTTTAAGAGAATTTGGTCACGACTATCAACTGAGAATCTCTCCCTTATTCTTGAACAATCAGTTCCCCCATCTGGATGCGATCCCCTGGTAGCCGATGTTGCTTTCCATGACTGGCTCCGCCAAGCATTAGATATTGAACTACCTCTCAAAGCCATCTCCAATAAAAGGAGCCGCCCCAAGTCCTCCTGGTACACCCCTGAACTGGGATGTATGAGAAAGAAATGTAAAAAGCTGGAGCGAGAATGGCGGAAGAACTGGGCGACCACCAAAAAAGATAACTATCGCGAAGCCATGAGAGCATACAAGGTGGCTTGCAATCTGACCAAAGCCGCCCATTTTGAGGAAAGAATCAGAATGGCAGGTAACTCTTCTAGAGAAACTTATCAGATCCTTAAAGAGCTTCTCACTGTCCCTACTCCCCCGGTTACCCATGAGGTAAATTCTGATAAATGCAATCAACTGGCCCAGTTTTTTGATGTCAAAATACAGAACATCTTAGCCAGCCTTCCTCTGAGTACAGGTAGGGTAGACATAGCAGTTCCAGAGGCTGAAAAGGTGTTTGATAGCTTCCCCTCCATCTCAAAGGAGGCTTTTTGTGAGGAGCTTTCGGCCCTGAAGAGCGGCTCCCCTTCGGACCCCATGCCCATTCGGATCCTCAAGCAATTTACGAACATCATTGCAGGCCCAGCTATCGACCTGCTGAATGCCTCATTCACCCACGGCATTGTCCCACCTAGCTGGAAGCAAGCCATTGTCAAGGCCCTTCTGAAAAAGGCAGGCCTTGATCCGGCCGATTTGGCGAATTACCGTCCCATCTCGCTTCTGCCCGGGCTGAATAAGATCGCCGAGAAGTTTGCCAACCGCCACCTTTCGCATTTTCTGGAATCTAATGATCTACTGGGTCGTACTCAGACGGGCTTTCGGCCTGGCCAGGGAACCGATTCGGCCTTGATTTCAATGGTGGAGGAAGGCAGATGCATCTTGGATTCGGGAGGATCCGCTGCGGTGGTCCTCCTGGATCTAAGCGCTGCATTTGATACGGTTGATCATAATATCCTGATCAACCGTTTGGGGAAGATTGGAGTGAGAGGGTCGGCCCTCAAATGGCTCGCCTCGTACTTGAGTGGCCGGACTTATCAGGTCTGCGAAGGCAATCTTCGATCTCTGCCTACCCCCCTTCAGTGTGGAGTACCGCAGGGCTCCTCACTGAGCCCTACGCTTTTTAACATCTACATGGCCCCACTGGAGGAGGTGGTTTCACCCTTTGGGGTGAAAATCGCAACCTACGCAGACGACACTCAATTGATCGTCTCGCTGTCCCTCTCGGAAAGCCAGGGGGAAAAGTTCGCATCATGTCTTGTTAACATCATGTCATGGATGTCGGAGTCCCGGCTTAAACTAAATGGGACGAAAACGGAGCTGATGCTTCTTGGCAATCTATGTTCAACACTCCCCAAATCCATGTGGCCGGACAGTCTAGGTGCCCCCCCAGTTCCCAAAGAAGCAATAAAAAGTTTGGGGGTTTGGCTTGAACCTGAACTGTCAATGACCACTCAAGCTAAACGAGTGGCTGGGACTTGCTATGGACTGCTCAGGTCAGTACGGAAGATCCTCCCGCTACTCCCGGAAAACTCCCGGAAACTTCTGGTTCAAGGATTAGTCATGTCAAGGCTCGATTATAGCAATGCCTTATTCCTTGGCTCACCAGAATCCACCCTGAATGTGCTCCAAAGAGCTCAGAATGCGGCTGCAAGAATGCTCACTGGTACTGCCAAAAGATCATCAGCTAAGCCTGCTCTCAAGGCCTTGCATTGGCTTCCAATCCGAGCTCGCATAAAATTTAAATCCCTTTGCATCGTGTTCAAAGCTTTGCAAGGATCAGGCCCTCCAATCCTTAGAGACCTGGTGCGCCCTTACAAACCTACGCGAGCCCTTCGCTCGGATGATGGTAATTTTGTGGTGATACCTAGAGCCAAAAAGGTGAAGTCCGGCGGTCGCCGGTTCTCTATTAATGCAGGCCAACTATGGAATGCCCTGCCGACAGCCCTGCGGAAAGAACCCAATCTAGTGCGTTTCCGCAAGGCATTGAAAACTTATCTCTTCCCCCGTTAGGCTTTGCTTCAGTTGTGTTTGGGTGGTGGTCCTGTGTTCTGTTTCAGCGCTGGGACGCTCAAGGGCAGCCATGCGCTTTATAAATCTCTTTTCATTTCATTTCATTTCATTTCATTTCATTTTTTTTCATTTCATTTCATTCATTTCAACGTCTGTCTGCTTATTTCACTGTCTGATATGTAGTATAACCACAGGTGTGCTCTTCTTTTAAACCAGGATGAAGATTACGACCACTGCTCAAACCCCTGTTAGAGCATGTGTCGTAATTATGAGTAGTGCAGACTCTACCGTTCCTGGAAATTACCAGGTGCAAAAAAGTCTACCATCTCCATTAAAGTACAGCAGGTGAAGGGCACCAAAATATAACAGGAAAAAGACCATGTAACTACCGGACCATGTGAATTTTAGAGCATTAAGCACACAAATCAGCATGTTATGTTCAATTTTCAGGGTACAGTGAGTAATACGTTCTGTTTATTACACTTGATATACTCTATACACTGCAGTGTGATACATATTTTGTAACCCCTTCTGGGTCACTTGTAATGAGGATCTCAATCTCTAGCTTTTCCCTGGATCCTAAGTCCTATTGCTGACTCCTATATGTTGCGGTGGCTTCTTGAATTTAGCCTCTGTTTTTTTGTTTTCACCACTTCAGCTGGGAGACTTTTCCATTCATTTACTACCATTCTGTATGAATATATATCTTTTCAAATGTTTCTGCAACAGCTCCTCGGCGCCACCCTCAATTCTCTCTTCCCATCACAAGCCGAAAGAGACTCGTACATTAAAAAACACATTATGTGTTTGTTTATCCCTTTGTGACAGTTAATATCTCTATTCCACCCCTGCCTCATTCTTTCCCTGGTGTGCATGTTTAGTTATGTGAGCCTCCATTCATATGACTGTTCTACTCTACCATCACATTTATGTTTCCATCATGTTAGAGATGCAGCCTGCACAACTCGACACAATTCATCATGTGTCGCCCCTCAGAATAGAGACCATACTCAATATGCACCCTTCAAAATTTGCTTTAATTCAACAGTCTTCGTGTGACCCACAGATTTGAACTCAATAAATCAGATGTGGCCTCCAGGATTAAGACTAGACAAATACTCCAGAACAAATCTCTGAAACTAGATATTATACTTCAGAAGAGACTTTGACTGTGATCTTTACTGTGGTACCACAGCTGGCCTTTTCTTCTCTTTATACCTATTCTTATGCATCTCAGTATCTTATCTCAGATAACCTTGCTGCATAGTTAAGACATTTAGAGGTCAAGACACTAGATTGACTTTCTTGCCTGGTCACTTTTAAGACGTTGTTTTCAGTATATGCTTCAGAATACGTGCACATAATCAAACCATAGTACCTTCTGGGATATCACAAACAAATGTCGATTATCATGATAGAGAGCTTATCATTTCATTTGAGTCCATTCTGTTTGACACTCAGCTTCAGAATGAATTGGTGCCAAAATGGGATATTGAAATTATTTTATGTTTTGGGGGAAGGTATCCACAAATAGATTTCTTAGGCATCTTTTAAGATCTAGAAAACAGTCACTGAAGAAAAACAAAAGCTGTGAAATTCAAAGGAGCAGAGCAAAACTGAGAAGAGGCCCTGGCTCCCTGAACCATCCCAGATTACCCAAATATGATTGCATGCTTGATAAATGAAACATGTATGCTTGGTCTCCTGCTGACATTTTGATGTTATGATGAATTCTTCCATTAAAGCAATGGTGCGAAATTCCGGCATCATTTGTATAAATTTAACCTTTGATTGTGAGTCCCTCATAAAAATGGGGGCAGATTTAGCATGGAGTTGGATTTCCCTTATGCCACACAGGGCAGCACAACTACTAAGCCAGATTTATCAAGCCACGGAAGGCCACCTTGCATGGCCCTGTGTGGCTTGATAAATCTAGAGTAACACAACACAGCACAAATTGCTGCTTTGCCTTACTCTGCCCCACGGAGGAGTTCCATGGGTGTAGAGTGGGCGTTACCATGCATCCACACATGGATTTTGGGGCATTCCCAGATTTACCATCACTGGTAGACCTGGGTATGCATTACAATGCTATGTCTCCCCAGGTTAGGTGTAACAAGGACAAATATCTTTATTTCTCATCAATGTTTCCTCTTTCAATGTGTGCTGCATTCTGAAGCATACATAGTAAGAGGAAAATGCCTCAGAGGATTGTTTTTGTACAAGAATGTGCCCCTTCCTGCACATAAACAATCCTGTTTGCAACTCAAGCACACTTGCACCAAGGCACAAGGATGCCTGTGTGGGCGCTAAGCAGCATATTGTGCGCCAGCGCAAGGAAAGGATAGGAATTAGCATGATCCTGTTAAATATGGCACATTCCTGCCCTTCCCCTTTCATTCAGTGCTGTGCAGAAAGGTGGCTCGATGCGCTGTGTGAAATAGTGATAAACCTTCCCCAAAGTTTCCAAGTGCATCTGTGATGGGAAATAAGTGTAGGGTCATATAAAACTGGAAGGGGCATAGAGGACTAAGACATAACATATGTATTTGCACCATATATAGAAGACTACAAATGTTAAATTATTGACATTTATGGAGCATGCACTCTGCTATTTGTTTGGCCTTAAAGTGCTTTTAGAATTTGAGTGGTTTTCTTCATTGTTCTGAGGCTACGATCAAATACCAGAGCCTGATTTAGCTTGTGATGATGTGTTTTGGCTGGGTACGGTGTGTTCTGGTCTTTGTCTTGGTAAAATCCCCATGTCTTATTCAATGATGTGTGTACGTGTATGATTTTAGAAATTGAATATTTAGGGAGGATGAAGCTGTCAATTCCTTATGCATCTTGTAGGTCAATAAACATGCCTGGCATAGGAACATGTGTGCATTTGGTATTACTGTGTGATGAGTATTCTTGAGTATTGCATATATTACTGATGAACCCGATTGCCATCTTTACTAAGGGGCTTATTTACAAGCCCTGTGGCACATCGCAGTGCCGCAAGTGACCTTGCTGTGCTGCCCTGCACCAAAGGGAAAGGGCAGGAAGGCAATATCTACATAATGCAGGTCATTTCTATCCTCTCCTCCTGTGCTGGCGCATAGTGGGCTGCCTAGCGCAGATTCATGCACCTTTGCACCATGGTGCAAGGATGCCTGTGTTGCAGCCAGGATTGTTTCTGTGCAGTAAGAGACAACTCCATGCTCAAAAAGAATATATGGAGGCTATATTTTTCTCTTTCTATGTGTGCTGCATTATGCAGCACAGATAGAAAGAGGAAAAAAGAGGAGAAGTACAAATATTTCTCCTTGTTGTGCCTCTTATGGAGAGGCATAAGATTTTGTTTTTTTATATTTTTATTTAAGCCATTGCACAATTTACACAATTTACACAGTTCATTATAAATTCTTCAACCATACGTTGTATTCATTTGTCGTATTTCATCATACATACAAAAGAAAGCAGTTAATATTTCGTTAAACAACATAACAACATCTACTCAAGTTATTTGCTTGTTTCATTTGCCCTAACATGACCTGTTCAAATCTCACAAATCCAATCCTTCTTTCCATCGTATTATGGGATCCCATATCCTTAATCCCAGTCTCCTCCCTTTCCTGCCTTTCCGGGCGTATATGTTTTTTTCCAGATTATAGGTTGATAACAGGTTCGACAACCAGACTTGCATTCCTGGGGGGTTTTTGTCTAACCAAGCCCTAGCCAGGCATAACCTGAAGACTGCCATTGCGACAAAGATGAATTCCCTCTGGATAATATTAATATCCGTAACTATCCCAAGGAGTATTTCTGGGGGTTTTAAAGTAATCTGAATATTAAGGGTGGCATCCAAAAACTGCTCTATATCCTTTATCACTGTCTTTATCTGTGGGCATACTGCAAACATATGTATTAGATCTGCATCAGGGGAGCAACATCTTGGGCAGGTGATGCCTGTAGTACCCCCCCCATTTTGCTATTTTTGCAGGGGTAAAGTAGAGCGAGTAGAGTGTTTTATACTGCTGGGATTGCAGCAGAGCTGAGCACAGGAGAGTACGCCCCAAGTCCAGCGACTCCTTAAACCAACCGGATTCCCCTTCCAGCCTCTCTGCCCACTTTTCCCCATGTTTATCCATATCGTCTGGTTTACCTGCTAACAACTTTGCATAAAAGCACCGTATTGAGCAATCTCCCCCCAATCTTATTTTCTCAAGAATTTCTACTTTAGCAAACCCTATACTTCCGCCTTGCTTGTCCCCAAGAAAACTTCTTAGCTGAAAAAATTTGAAAAGATCCCTCCTATCTAACCCAAATTTGGACATTAGCTCTGTGAATTGGAGCATCCGCTCCATATTCCTCACATCCCCCAGTTGTACTATCCCCTTTTCTACCCAGGCTGCCATTGTAGTGTCACCGAAGATCTGTCTTGGGAGGGAGATATTTTTATATAATCTTGTATACCAGTTGTATCGGCCCAACCCAAGTTTTTTCATCACTGCAATCCAAACCTTAATTGCAGCTTGTACTGTCTTGAACCTAGTTCTTTTATAGTAAGCCAAATCAATACATTTAAGGAATGAATTGTCTACCTCCGGTCCCAGCACAATGGAATATATCCTGGATGAGTCGTTCGTTGTTCTAACGTCTACACCTCCCCCCCCTATTAATCCACGCATATATTGGAGCGCAGATGCCCAATAATATAATCTAAAATCGGGCACACTCCACCCCCCCTTTTCTCTGGGAAGGGACATAAAGCGGTACGCCCTTCGGGTCTTGCCCTGGGCCCATATAAATCTATTCAGAATTTTTTCCAGATCGTTAAACCATTTTAACTAAAAAAATAATGGTATTGTCCTAAAAAAATACAGAAATTTCGGCAATATTAGCATTTTTATAACATTAGTGCAGCCTACTAATGACAGGTGCAGATTATTCATTCGTGCTAAATCAGACTTGACTTTTAACATGAGTGGCTCAAGATTGTTCTGTACCAACGCGTCTAAGTTAGATGTGATTGCGACCCCCAAATACATAGCAGAGTCCACAACTCTTTGATCGTTAAACAGCATATGTTGATTGCATACAATTTGGGTTTTGGAGCTGTTCAGGCTGTATCCAGATATTTGCCCGAATCTTTGAGCTTCGGTCTCAATTTCCACTAAGGCCATACTAGGATTAGGAGTCAGGATAGCAATGTCATCCGCGTAAGCTAGTGTCTTTATTGCGCATCCATTCAGCCTTATTGGAGGAATTCTTATATTGCTTTCAATTTTCCTTATCAAGGGATCTAGATAAAGAGCAAATAATAGTGGTGATGCTGGACAGCCCTGTCTAGTCCCTCTCCCAATCCTAACCGCTAATGATTTGCCTCTGTTTACTCTAATCCTTGCAGTTGGGTTTTTATACAGTGTCTTCATTGCTGTTACAAAACTATTTCCAAATCCGTTCCATTTTAGTGTTTGCCATAAATAATCCCAAGAAACTCTATCGAATGCCTTTTCGGCGTCTAAAAATAGTGCTGCGAGAGAGTCCCCCACACCGTTTGCTGCATCAAATGTTGTGCTAACTTGTCTAATATGTTGCGTTGTGCCTTTGCCAGGAATAAAACCATGCTGAGTGTGACTTACCAATCCCTCTATTACTCCCGCCAGTCTTGTCGCTACAATCTTGGAATATACCTTCGCATCTGCATTCAACAGTGTAATAGGTCTATATGACCCTGGGAGTGTTGGATTTTTCCCTTTCTTTAAAATAACAATGATATCTGCTTCCCCCCATGTCTCAGGTACTTTGTCCCCTTTCTGTGCCTCCATCATGACATTGAACATTTCCAAACCCACTGATTGAAGAAAGACCTTGTATAACTCCACCGGAATCTGATCCGGACCGGCAGCTTTGCCAGCCGGAAGCGTGCTTAAAGCCATGATAAATTCCTCTAGGTCAAAGGGGGAGTCCAAGCTATCTTTCTCCTCTACCGTCAATCCTGGCAAGGCAGCCTCCCTTAAATAACTTTCCATCTCCCCCACCGATCCCGTACTTTCCCTGGTATATAATTTTTCGTAAAACTGCCTAAATGCATCTCTCACTCTGTCTACTTCCGTTACCAAATCTCCATTCTCATTCGTAATCTCAGCGATATCTGATGCAGCTAATCTCTGTCTGGTGCGTACTGCTAAAAGATGGCCTATCTTCTCGCTCAACTCATAAGCATCCTCTCTTTTAGTCAGATAATTCTCAGCTGCTTTTTTAGAGATGCTTTCCGTTACCTCGACCCTAAGTGCCACTATTTTTAGCAGATGATCTTCTATTGGTACCCTATTTCTTAAAGCCTGCGCCAACTCCTCCTCCACCCTTATCAGTTTTTGTACCATTTCGCTAATTTTGAGTCTCGTTCTTTTCTGCGCTGAAAACACATAGGTCATTGTTTCTCCCCGTACTCCTGCTTTAAAGGCGTCCCACACAACTCCGACTGGGGCTGAATCTTTATTGATTTCCCAATATGATCTAATCCATCCTGTCATGTGACTCCTATAGCCTTCATCTTTCAACAGGGCTCTATCAAAAGACCACTGCCTAACTTTTGTTTGTGCCTGACCCAATTTAATCGTTAAAACCAAGGGACTGTGGTCTGAGACAATTCGAGGCTGTTTCTCTATCTGTACCTCTGATAGCAGGGAGTGTGAAATCAGAAAATAATCCAGCCTAACAAGTACTTTATGTGGGGCTGAGTAAAATGTGCTGCCATCAGTACTTGGTTTCATTTTTATCCACGGATCAACTAAAGAATTGTTTGTTACCATATCTGATAGTGCCCTGTGGGTTCTCTTTTTTCTCCCTGTATATATGGCCCCAGTTTGACCAAATGAACTAGTGGGATCGTGAATGTTAAAATCTCCACAGCAAACAATTGGCTCAGGCCACAGTGCCAGCTCTGTATCCAAGAATTGGAAAAGGTCCGGATCGTCTTCAGTAGACCCGTACACCGAGACTATGGTGCATTTTTCTCCCTTGAATTTTATTTCTATCATGACCCACCTTCCCCACTTATCTTCTAACTTCCTTATTACTTCTACGTCCGTGGGTCTTCCTAGTATCACCACTCCTCTGTGTTTTGTCTCTTGCATAGTATTTGCCAATACCGAAAACCCTAGGTGACTCAATATATAACTCCTGGAAGATTCAACATGCGTTTCTTGAAGGCAAATCAAATCCAGCTTGAGTGTCCTAAGCAATGCCGCCACCTTTAATCTTTTCCCCAGATCATTCAAACCACACACATTAATAGTAGCTATCCTACAGGTCATTTACCTGATTAATTTATTTTACCCAACTCCATGAACCATTCCGTGTCAAGCATTTTGTTCTCGTAGAAAGCCTGATATGTATCGTGAGGTCTCATCCTTTCAATTGTTGACTCGCAATAAGAATTCTTTCCTTGTATTATGAATTGTGCTTTTTTGTGCTGTTTCTTCCATAGTTTCACCCTTTTTTTTGTTTTTTTAACCCTCCCTGCACACCCCTCTCCCCCTACTCCCACCCCTCCCTGGCTCTGGACCCCTCCCCCCTCCCCCCTTTTACAGGCAAATAGGTCCAGTAGACCTATGTGTAGCCGCGGCAGTCTGTGGATATCGCTCCCCCCCCCCCCCCCCCCTGGACCCAACACCCCGGGTGCTTTGTACTCCTCTGTACCAATTCCCTATTCATTTACAAAGAGCTACCCATGCAGTTTCACCGACCCCCCATCCCACTTCATAACAAAAACTACCATTTCTTTCATTATCATTTTGGACTTCTCAGCCCCCTTTCTGTGCCTTAATCTCCTCCAAGTACTGCTGGGTTTTTACCTCGGATTGGAAAATGTTAATTCTGCCCCTTGTGACCACTTTAAGTCTTGCTGGAAATAAGAGAAAAGCCTCAGAGCCCAAAGCCTGAAAGGGTTTAATGAGCTGCCTCAGCCTGTAGTGTAGTTCCTATTATCCCAATAGGCTCTGCGCATTGGAATAATACCTTCAATAGTATAGGCCTAGACAGACGTTAACTAGGTCTACTACTGTCGATATTAGACTTAAAGTTTTGGGTTTGCCAGCTAGCTCAGAGTTCACTAGAAACTTTCTCGAATGTTCAGGAAGGAATTAACTTCCCTGATTAGACAAGAAGGGATTTAGTTTCTGACAACCATAGAACATGACAACTTTGCTCTCCCTAATCAAGAGTGTATCTCGAGAGTCGTGTGAACAAAAGGCAATTTAGTTTACTCAGTCAGTACGTGCATTCTTAGTCTCATCAGAATGTAGAGAAAAGGAAGAGACGGGCGTGTTCAATAAAAAGGTGTTATTTATTGATCAGTCTCTTTTCTCGTACAAGAGAAATGGATCGATATTATTGCAATACTTATGGTTAAGTAAAGTGCATACATTAGAAGCAGAAGTATAAAATAATACTGTAAAAACATTGATATGGTTTCTAAGCCATATGAAGGTTTAAAATGAATAAAATATATTACATACACATATACATTTGACTAAACGTACTCAACTGGTGTTTCTAAATAAGCCTACCCCGTGTACCTGACCTAAGTCTAATACGTGGGCGGGAATAGAAAGTTACAGTTTAAGTTAAGTTTGTTTTTGCCAAGTGACTGACTAAAGAATTCTCTGTGAGGGGTTATTCAGTTCTGTACCTGGAAGTTAGGATGAATGAGGGATGGTATCTCTCTTCTCTGCTCTCGATATTCCAGGCTGCCTGCTAGGGCTACCCGGAAACGCCGGTGCTGGATTTCTCGGCAGGAGAAAGCAGCGTGTCTCGTTCTCAGCGCGTCAGGAAGGCGGGGCTGCGCCAGCGGGGTCTGCTCTGCTCTGGGCTTCGGCAAGTATGGCTGCTCCGTCTCGTCACCACCGCGTGTGTTTGCATAGGGCAATATCGGTAATATTTATACCTTTAGGGTGCCGAGATTGACGTAAGGATGGACATAGATACGTCAATAAGGATGTCATACGACCAGGTCGTTAGCACATTCTTTTGCTGAAGTTCTCGGTGAAATCAAAACAATGGCCTCAGGGTTTTTCCCAGGTTGTCATAGGTTTGATTTGTTATGAGAACTCCGTATGCCTTATCAGGGGCTGGAGGAATATCGCTTGTCTAATTAGATCGCAAGCGTTATGACCTAATCAGATAACACGTTCCTGTGCCGTAGTGTGGCTTCGTCAGATAACGGTATCTGCATCATGGGGGTTTGCTGCCTCATGGGCCGACTGCTAGTTAACTTATTGGTTTGTTAACCAGAATAGGGTCAGGAATAGGGGGATCGATTCAGAACCTATAGGAATACATCACACCCACTCCACGCTAACTATGGACATATTTACTAATCTATGCATAGTAAAACATAGTACAATATATTTATAAAGTATTGTGTATACCTTACCACCCCAAAATACATAAATGCATTTTGAAAGTTCCAAATATACGGAAGAAAATGCAGTCATATGTATAGTATGCACTCAAGCTGTAGAATAATGCTAAAGTAAAAACGCATTTGTATACATTAATGCTATTTGGTACATGAGATTTACACATGAAATGGCTCTTAATACAGAAAAAAGGTTCGAGACCACTTCATCACAGAATATAATACAATGAACATACCAGCGGGCAGCTAATGTCTATAAGCTATAAGTCTATAAGCTATCTAAGTTTAGAAATCTTAGTTCTCCAAGAATAGTTCTTACTTTAAGCAGAAGATAGTGTCCCGAAAAATATGCAACAATATTTTAGGGCTGCTGAAAAAATGCTGTCCGTGAACTGGAGGGAAAAGTGTTCATGTGCTTTTAGTATTAAAGTTGAAGGCCAAATTCAGGGAACGCCGTGTACGAGTTTGTTCAAAAGTCTCTATTTCTGTTCTGGTGAGAACATCATATCATTTAGGCTTTCGAAAAAGTTGTCAACAGCTTCCTGGGAGAGTTCCACTAACTCGGAAATAGGTGTAACCATGCATTCATGCGCATGATTGTCTCCATTGACATTCTGATTTGAATTGCTGACAGAAGGTCGTACCTGATCGATGCTGCTTTCATCTTGAACTTCACTACCCCTTAATCGTAGTGGTGAAGCTTCCACGAATGCCGTCATCAGGATTGGTAGCCGTTGAGGGCAGCACAAAGCATGAACCTTGATTGGGCTCAACAATGTTTCTGCATCCATTGGCGCATCCGATTGTAGCGTCAGACAGGTGTCTAACACGCATTCTTCTCCGCATAGCAGGCACCTTAATACAGGTAAAACACATCGTTGCCACATAGGTCGAAATGATAGAAACCAAGTCATGTTCAGGTCTCTAAGCCGGGATAGTCCCAGGATTCTGGATATCCGGTCCCGGTATCCAATGGCTAGGATTGTTTCTTCCCTTGTCGCAGGTGTTTTGTCTGTGACATGGTTTGCCATAACGAAAAATAAGGACTAGGAATAGGATTCCTGCAATCAGTCCTAGAATGAGGGGAAGTCCGCCAAAAATCGAATGGACGAAGTCTGGAAAAATACCCAGTATGGCTTTGAATGGTGTTAATGCCATCGAAAATACTGTCTTAAATACTTGTGAGACCCCACTGGTATCAGAAATATTTAAGATTTCATTCAGGATTTCTGCGAAATGTATGGGGGAATTAGTTGATAACAATGAATGTATCTCTGCAGTCGTCCTTGCGACTTGGAGATCATACGTTTCTTTTGATGACGTGAGCCTAGTAGGCGTCTGAAGAAGCACTGTTTTCATTCTGCTTAAAGTATCTATTCGAATAGAAGTAATTTTCAAGTTGGGCCATGCCCTTGCCTCCCTGTCTGGAAAGGAGCTGGGGAACAATGAGTGTCCACAGCACTTGACCTTCGCAGTCGTAGTTACGAGATAAGGAGTCCCGGGCATAAGACTACAGCATCTGCGGTCTACAATTAGAATGTAACTCCCATTATAGAGTCTTTGAAAGAATGGTTCTATCTCTGTTGCAGGTGCGCCTTGCTGGTGACATGAAAGGTTATTTGAGTTCCCTTCACAGGCTCCGTGCAAACTAATTCCGTTACACAGAAGTGTACCGCTTAGTGACATTGCACAATTATTGCCACTAAGAAACACTTTCTGTCCTTTATTACTGACACATGCATGTGAATAGGGCAGGTTCCATGTTGTTTTTATGTACCCTTTTCCCAATTTCTCGTACATGCCAGCCTGTATATATTTTTGGCAGTATTGAAACCTGAAGGTTGAAATTGGAATATTTATTATCCCATGTATTATCCATTCACTGACAGGTCGTTCTGACATTGTCACTGGTAATCTCTCAAGTTTCTCAATGCTCAGGATTGTATAATCAGCTCCCTTTAGGGCCATACTGATTTGTCTATCAGTAAGGTTAAAGATATAGAATAGTGACGTTGTGTTGATTAAACGCCAAGGCACATAGCCTGAACGCAGATTTTGTAACGTCCAGCCAAGCTGTACAATAGAACGCAATTGGGACTGACCGTGTTGTAATAACAGTAAGTCTTGCGATAATATGTCGATTGCTGAAGACACAATGCTGTCCAAAGAAAAAATTCTGGAGGACAGAGTCATTAACCCATTGTCCACTACAGAAAGTGATTTTTCCAAATTAATACGGTCAATTTCCCGTATTCTCTCTGCTGTTTCAATTTGAGTAACCTTCCAGGCCTCATTGTATGCTGCATATACAGAGGCTGCTATGAATCGCTTGTGACGCTGTTTGCGTGGTCCCATAGTGAAATCACGCAAGTCAGCACCATCAGTAAGTAAAGTTAGGTGTTGCTTAATTTCTGCCAGTGTGGAAGTTTGTAGCCATTGAAGGCATAATTTGCCCACACTGTAGGTGGTTATTATCCCTGGGTGATGTTTTTGAGGATATCTAGGGTCTGGCCTGGTCATTTTGAACCCCTGTGTTTTGTTCAGGAATCTGTCTTGACAGTTATTAGTATCTGTGGGCCAGATCAACCACTGTTTCCAATCAGGATGTGTTCTGTTTTGGTTTAATACATAATTTACGTCTATCTCCTCATCTGTAGAGGTATTGCTGTACATTGTTGGTTTTGGAATAGACGGTTTATTTAAGTCTTTAATTTTGGCTAGGCCAAGACAGGTAATTTGTTGAACAGTGTCATTTAAAAATATAATTTGTTCTGGGATCATGCAGGCTCTAAACAAAGATTCTATACCCTGTACTTGCCATTCTTTTGTGCCCCAAACACTTTTCAATTCAACATTTTTGTCCCAATAATCAAAACCAAAAGTATTCATTTGTTCAAAGAATGAGTCCGAATATATCAATTTTGTGTTTGTTATCATGGTCTTTGTCCCTGTCTTATTTGACAATTTGAAATAAAATGTTTCAGCATTACTTATGTTAAAACCTGAAAAGTATGAATATTTGTCGTAAACGGTTCTTGAGCTCCCTTTTGGAGGTGTTGCACAATGTTCCCATTGATTATAATTTAAAACATTTCTAGGTTGTGCAGATCTATGTAGAAAATGGTTACCATAATGGTTATAACAGTACATACTATCATAATTTGTAGAACCCTGCAAATAATCATGTTTGGTAAATTTAGCAGACATTACTAAGTCAGACATCATATTATTAATGCTTTCAAAGTCCCAATCATCAGCAAATGAGCTTGGTTTTACAAAGTCACTCAATGAGATCTTAATTTGGTGTGGATATTTCAGGATTTCGACCGGACCATAAATTTCATAGTCTGTTTTGTCCCATGCTACCCCACCCGGTATAGGATTGGCTGTGAAGTTGGCTGAAGAAAGTTCTCTTTTCTCGACGTGTGAAGATGTGTGTGGTTTGAGGATCAAGTTGATTTTCTGACTTGCTGTGTCCATTTTAGCATATTTTCCCTCAATGAAGCGTCCCAAAGTTAGTATCATGATGAGCCAAAGTATGAGGATAAATGCACCAAAACCCACCCAAAATTCGAGCCATGGAGAAACCAGATATGTTTCTTTCAGTTGTTTCAAAAGTTCTTTAGCTTTATCTTTAAAGGTTTTTGATGATGGCTGTGTCTTTGATTCACTGAAGCCTTCGGAGGAATCATCGAAGTTTATGAAGTAGCCGGATGCAGTTCTGTCAATTGTTCCAATTGGTTCAGGATCACTGTTTCTTGCATTTGCACTTGGTACTTCATTATAGATTGGTGTGTCTCTGCTAAATTTTTTTATTTGGGTTTTCAGAGGTCT
The DNA here is from genome assembly GCF_964261635.1 of Lissotriton helveticus. Taxonomy (NCBI): domain Eukaryota; kingdom Metazoa; phylum Chordata; class Amphibia; order Caudata; family Salamandridae; genus Lissotriton; species Lissotriton helveticus. The sequence continues at coordinate 1,108,945,331 of NC_136068.1, forward strand.
AAGTTCCATTGCATTGTTGCATAGTCCTTGTTGTTCTTTTGTAGGTGTTTCGAAAGTGATTAACCTCTTTGTTAGAACCTCTGTACTGGTAGCAAACCTTGGTGTTCTGCTACTTATTGGGAGTCCACTTGGCCTACTATTTGTTATCGGCCACATGATTGTGGTTTTACCAGGTCGATGGATACAACTCGGTTCTCCTTTTTACCAGCAAGTGGCGGTAGTACAACTGATCTTGTCCCGTTGACAGACAAGACAGGAACTGCTTTTCTGTAAGAAGGCCCAAATTCCTTCTTTACCGCGATCTTTTCTCTGACTAGATCCCCGACTTTTGGAATCCAGACAGGCATAGCTGGGACAGGTGGTGGTTCTTCAGTGGTTGTTGGCTGTTGTTTCAACTTTATGTTGCTCAGGTCTTTTCTTGTTTTGTTTAAGTCCTGCAAAATAGCCAAACGGTCTTTGATATCAAAGCGTTTTTCTTTCACCACTGAAGTCTGACTATCAAGGTCAGAGATCAACATCCTAGTTCCAAATAATAATTCGTACGGACTGAATCCCTTCAGAGAATTTCTTGGCAAGTTATTTAGACTACGTTGGACACTTATTAAATGTTTGACCCACCCAGCTCCCGAACCTAATATCCTTTCCGTTATAGATTGCTTTATGCCTTGGTTTTTTCTTTACACCATCCCGTATCCCTCAGGAAGGAAGTGAGAAGATTCCCGCTGTGCTATGCTCATTTGGCCATGTTTCCCCTCAGGCTGGAGGGCTAGAGTGAAAACAATGGTCAGACGTAGCATGCTCTTAGCGTATATGCCATTTAGACTCGCAAATCTTTGTATAACAGTCCAGACGTCAGCCGAGTGCTGGTGATCTACACTATAAGTGGAAACTAGCCTGTATATGTTAATCGCAAGCCTTGCTTTTTACTCTTGATTTTTTCTGGAGTAAAACTACGAGGTATTAAACTGTTTCTCTCCCCACTGCGATCTCTGTTGCAGTTTGGGCAGTTTTTTACAAACATGGTGTGACGCAGGCTCATGCCTGGCCACCAGTACCGTGATTGTAATTCTTCCAGAGAAGCTTTTAGTTTGAGGTGTCTGAGACCCTCGCCCATATGTGCGTCTGCGATTAACAAGTTTCTCCTGTCCATGTTTGGAATCACTCTATCCCCCACTCCAGGGATTCGAGCAAAAGGGACGGAGTTTGCATCGATTATGTATGTATAATTGAGTGGATAGTTGATCGGTAGCGCTGAGCAGTCGCCTTTTGATGACGTTTTCACCGCCAGCACTGTTTCACCGTCAATGTATTTTAATGTACGCTTTTTTCGAACTACGGGAGCCGATTTAGTGGCTGCCGCTGTGGCTGTTTCAGCCAATGAATTCCCTGCAACGTGAACGCCATCACGCTGATGACTCACTGAGTGTGTCACGTGAGTCTTTGGTAGTTCTTTTTGTAAAAGAGCTATTTGTTCCCAAAGCAGTTTCTGCTTTATTGTTGCATCTGTGTCATCTTTGTAACCGTTTTGAATCCATGTCTGCAAATCCTTGTTATATGATTTGATGCAGTAATATGAATCTGACATTATAAGTGTCGGGAATTCGCGATCCGCATTATCTAGCGCCATTTTCAATGCTAATATTTCAGTCTGTTGTTCTGAATTAGTTTCTACTGAGTGTGTTTTTGTTAATAGAGGTTTTAGTTTACCTCCGCGCCACACTTCTTTTGTAATCCCACATGTGGGGTTGTATGCCTGTTCTCCCCAAACGGGGGGTTGAGCATGTCCGTCTGCATAGATTACACAGGCGTAATGTCGTAAAGGCAGAATGTCGATTGGCAGACGGAATATTCTTTCATATTTTAAATTTTCCATTTCTTTTAGTTCTGGATCAAAGTAATAGTATACTTTGTCCTTTGTGATTGAATTCACCCATTGTATCCATTCCGGATTCAATGTTGTTGTTGGTAAATTACACGGTGTTGTTAGTGCCTCAAAGGCTGATTCAGCTGTTCTGACTGTGATATGTCTACCGTCAGCTTGATCTTTTTCTCTAGCTATTGCGGTTTGAACTGCATGAACAATTTTTTCTTTGTTGCCGAATTTCTGTTCAGCTTCTGTGTACAAGTGTGATTTGAATGCAATCGGTACCTTTTCTCCCTCATTAGAGGTCAGGTATGTGAATCCGCATCTCCCTGGGATGACTCGAATCACAAGATTGCGTGTGTTATCACGTGTTTCTAATTTTGTTTTAACTAGCATGTCTGTTGTAAGGATCTCAGAATTTCTGTGTGTATTTGAGTCCAATTGGATCTTTTAAAATCTGGTTTTATCAGATCATAAAGGGGTTTGACCCTTTCTGCGTAATTTGCAATATATGTTCTTCCGAAATTTAGGAAGCCTAGAATTGACTGTAGGTTTTTTAGTGTTCTAGGTGCTTGGAGGACGGCACATTTTTCTAGAAAATTGTCAGCCAGGCTTTTACCTTCACTTGATAATTCATATCCTAAGAACAGGACTGTCAGATGGGCAATTCTGGATTTTTTAAAGTTGAATTTCTAACCCTCTGCTGCGAACCCAAGTATTATGGTGTTCACTCTCTTCAAGTGAGTCTCCAAGTCATCATCTGTTAAGTATATGTCGTCGACATACGATAATGCTTCGTCGTCATATATTTGTAGTAATTCTGTTACTCTCGCTGAGAATACCCCCGGGCTGTTTTTGTACCCCTGGGCTAACCGACAGAATTGTTTTTGAGTGCCATTTATTGAGAACGCAGACAAATATCTGCTTTCTGGTGCTATATTTTGACAAAAGAATCCATTAGAAATGTCTAATGTTGTTTTGTATTTTTTGCGCACTATGTTATTCATTAGTGCAGCACTATGCGAATTTTGCACTGCAAAAGTTTTGCAACATGAGTTAAGGTGTTGGTAATCCAAAACTAGACGATATGAATTGTCTGGTTTGGAGACCGGAAACAAAGGGTTGTTCATTTGTGAGGTGCAAGTTTCAATCACCCCCTGGTATTCTAGCTGATCTAGGATTTCTTTTACCTGTTTTTTAGCTTCTTGCTTAATTGGGTACTGCCTTTGTGCAGTAGGTTGTGATTTTAACTGGATTTTGTGAGGAGGAGAGTCCTCATCCCATCCTACGTGATTTTTATATAAAGCAGGAGCTTGAGCTACTGCCCACTTTCTGGCAAGTGTGTATTTTTTATGAATTGGGATGTGATTTGAGAAGGCAGGCATAATTATTTCTTCGCCATGAGGGCACTCCCTGACAAACTCTGGTGGCCAGTCTTTTTCAGCTAGAAGGATGTCATAGCCCTTGGAGAGATTATCCCAAAATAGTCCCCTTATTTTTCTAGTCTTATCTCCCTCTATACGTAATGTTATTCAGTATATTTTGTGAGGTTTGCTAACTCTGGTGTCTGCAGTTTCCACTTGAAGATATTCATTCGTGTCCACTGTCTCCAGATGATTCATAAGGACTTTGCGAGCTATGCTCACTTCTGCTGCGCTGTCTAGCATTGTCAGCATAGCATTGTGTCCTCAGTATTCTCGGCATTGTTAACTACCTTGATACTGGCTACCTTCTTTTTTGGAAATTGTAATTTCTTTTTTAGCTGAGCAGGTTCCTTGTCTTTGGACTTGGCGTGCTCTTCTCTTTGTTCTGATCGTCCTCTTCTTTCCGATTTCTGCGAGGAAGTCTGAAAAGATTGAGAGGGACGTGTATCAATGTCTTGATATCTATCAGGCTTGTTTATATTATCCCTATTTCTAAGGTTATATCTTTTCCCAGAGGGGTCACTCTGCGGTGACCTGTGTCTTTGGTTCGGAGATTTTTCTCTTCGCCTAGGAGACCTTCCTCTGGACTGGAATTTCTTTTCTTTAGGATTGGATTGTTTGTTTCCATCCCAGCTCTTTTTCTATGATGTTGAGTTATTATTAAAAAATATTTTTTCAGGACTTTCAATCAGTTGTGGTTTTACTGGTATTCCACCTAAACTATCTCTACCTAGTTCCTCATAGGATTTTTCTATGATTCTGGCAATTTCAGCTGGTTGGTCTGCTATATCTGTATCCTTTAACCTCTGGCGGATCGCCACGTTTGCTGCTTCACCTTTTATGTTGGCTAATAATATAGCCGAGACCTGCTTGAAGTCTTTTAGTAATTTCATACCAAGAGTTAAAGCGGGTTCTGGACCGTATTCGTCTTGAATTTGTTTTAGCACATCTGGTATTACCGAAATGAATGGAACACCGTGCGTTTTTGTGTAGATGGAAGCGAAGACTGTACCCCAAGTGTCACAGTCCTCAATGTGTGGTGCGATTCCCATTGGAAGACAGATAGTCAGAATCCTGTGTTTTTCTAATGGGGTGGTGTCAGGAAACACCGCCTCTATTTGGGTGATTTTCTGTGCCAACCAGAATGGTATTTGTTCCCGTTTAGCCGGTACTTTACCTAGGCAGGATTGTATGTTCTGTGGTGTAATTTTATTTGTGTTCCCCTGGTGAGGGGTCAGCTGTGGAATTTTAATTGCTGGCTGAATTGTTGAAGTCCGCATCACATACTGGACTAATTGTCTGTGTATTTTTATTAGTTGTTTTAGCTGTGTTAAAAGGTTTGCTGCAGACATCCCATCGATGTCTGGATGTGGTGTGTATCCGGCTAGGACCGGCCACGTTGCTCCTGGTCTACCTAAAGGACCGAGCCTGGTGATGTGATTATTATGTTTTAGGGCGCCATCAAATAAGAGCAGGTGCTCTTGAAATTTAAGTGGTACTTCCACCTCCTCGAAAGGAGTGTACGTTTCAGGAGGTTCCTCTATTTTGTAATAGTGGAAGTACTTTGTTACAGCATTTGCTGCTGGAAAATTTATCCATGAATAGTATACCTCTGTCTGCCGATATTCGTGTGCCTCAATTACGGATATGACTGTGCCACCTCTAGGTGTCAGTCCGTTTTCTATAAGTTTTAAGGTTATAGATTTCCTTTTGATGACCGGGATGAGTATTATCTCCGGGTCTGCATTTTGTAGTGCAGTATCAGCTTCTGCGAGTTCAGTTGCTAATCTAACTGCCTCTCTTTCCTCATCACTGTCTACCATTTTACCGACAGGATGGTTATTTCTTTTGTTTGCAGATCAGGTTTCTTATGGAAACAAAGATTAGATGCACAATATTTTGGAACAGTGTATCCTTCAACGTTGACTATACCAAGAACCATACATAGGAGTTCCCTCCTGCGAGGTCTGGCGGATATGACCTTTCACCCACTCCAGACGTCTTTGGAGTATAATGGGAAAAAGGGGTCTGAGTGAGAAAGCACGACTGAGTTACTCTAAATGTCTTACGTTAGTTTTATCGCCCTTTCCAAACGCGTTGGGCGCCATGTAGTGTAGTTCCTATTATCCCAATAGGCTCTGCGCATTGGAATAATACCTTCAATAGTATAGGCCTAGACAGACGTTAACTAGGTCTACTACTGTCGATATTAGACTTAAAGTTTTGGGTTTGCCAGCTAGCTCAGAGTTCACTAGAAACTTTCTCTAATGTTCAGGAAGGAATTAACTTCCCTGATTAGACAAGAAGGGATTTAGTTTCTGACAACCATTGAACATGACAACTTTGCTCTCCCCTAATCAAGAGTGTATCTCGAGAGTCGTGTGAACAAAAGGCAATTTATTTTACTCAGTCAGTACGTGCATTCTTAGTCTCATCAGAATGTAGAGAAAAGGAAGAGACGGGCGTGTTCAATAAAAAGGTGTTATTTATTGATCAGTCTCTTTTCTCGTACAAGAGAAATGGATCGATATTATTGCAATACTTATGGTTAAGTAAAGTGCATACATTAGAAGCAGAAGTATAAAATAATACTGTAAAAACATTGATATGGTTTCTAAGCCATATGAAGGTTTAAAATGAATAAAATATATTACATACACATATACATTTGACTAAACGTACTCAACTGGTGTTTCTAAATAAGCCTACCCCGTGTACCTGACCTAAGTCTAATACGTGGGCGGGAATAGAAAGTTACAGTTTAAGTTAAGTTTGTTTTTGCCAAGTGACTGACTAAAGAATTCTCTGTGAGGGGTTATTCAGTTCTGTACCTGGAAGTTAGGATGAATGAGGGATGGTATCTCTCTTCTCTGCTCTCGATATTCCAGGCTGCCTGCGAGGGCTACCCGGAAATGCCGGTGCTGGATTTCTCGGCAGGAGAAAGCAGCGTGTCTCGTTCTCAGCGCGTCAGGAAGGCGGGGCTGCGCCAGCGGGGTCTGCTCTGCTCTGGGCTTCGGCAAGTATGGCTGCTCCGTCTCGTCACCACCGCGTGTGTTTGCATAGGGCAATATCGGTAATATTTATACCTTTAAGGTGCCGAGATTGACGTAAGGATGGACATAGATACGTCAATAAGGATGTCATACGACCAGGTCGTTAGCACATTCTTTTGCTGAAGTTCTCGGTGAAATCAAAACAATGGCCGCAGGGTTTTTCCCAGGTTGTCATAGGTTTGATTTGTTATGAGAACTCCGTATGCCTTATCAGGGGCTGGAGGAATATCGCTTGTCTAATTAGATCGCAAGCGTTATGACCTAATCAGATAACACGTTCCTGTGCCGTAGTGTGGCTTCGTCAGATAACGGTATCTGCATCATGGGGGTTTGCTGCCTCATGGGCCGACTGCTAGTTAACTTGTTGGTTTGTTAACCAGAATAGGGTCAGGAATAGGGGGATCGATTCAGAACCTATAGGAATACATCACAAGCCTCCATCTTCTCTCTACCGTTACGTGGCAGAAGTCTGGTCTGGCAAAGAAAGTGACTCCTTCAAAGGATCTTTTCTTGTCTGGTCTAGCCTTGTCCATTATCTCCTCTCTGAGCAGATAATTCCCGACGTAGATCAATATGGCTCTGGGCAGGGTGTGTTGAGCTGTCTGTCTCTTATCTCCGTGGTTTTTCCTGATAGTAAATGGAAATCTGTGCGCTCGTTGTATCTCTCGCTCCCACTCCCACTGTGATTCAGGAAAAGCTCCTCTCAACAAATTAACCACAAATCGCATAATGTCGTCTCTCTCTGCACCTTCCTCTACTCCCAAAATGCGTATGTTATTCCGCCTCTGGCGGTTCTCAAAATCCTCCAGCTTCCATTGTAGGTCAACTGACAGCTTTTCCTGCTCCATTTTAAAGTCCTGCCAACCTCCAACATCATCCTCAAGTTTCCCAGTCCGAACCTCCACCTCAGTCACTCTTTCACTTAGACCTTCGTATAATTTGTTGACTTTTCTGAGTGTATTTTGAATTTTCCTTGTGGCCTGTCTAGCCCTCCGGCTTTCCGACCTTGCTTCCCCTTGCATCTGTTTGAGGGTGGAGCAGATCATGTCAAAGGGGGCCATGTACTGCGTCGGTATGTGGGTATTACCGGAGGCCTGAGGGGTGCCTTCTTCTACATAAGATAGGGATGTTGCAGAGTAATCCCAATCCAGCCTCTTTCCCCCTGCTCCTGGTGAATCCAGTCCTCCACCATACCTTTTACCCTTTGACTTCCTCCTTCTCTGCATGTTATCTTTCACAGATGAGCTTGACCCAGAGCTTACATCTTCCTCTGACTCCTCTGTAGCCTCATTGCTTGACTGAGTGGTGCCAGTGTCCTCATTTACAGAAAAGAAGCATTCTCCCTCCAATGAGGCTCCCTCTCTTTTCTCCAGTACCACAATATTACTTTCCACGCCTGTTTTTACAGTTTTTCCTGCTTTCAGTAAGGAGTTACCCCCATTGTTTCTCTCCTTTAAATTTTTAATGCGCATTTCAGCTTCCAGTTGATTTAGCGCTGCCAGCATATCCGCGCTTCCTGGTAGATTAGAATTATGTGGGGGAATCAGTACAGCGGGAGCTCTGTCTTCACAAGCCCCTTTAACCTGCTTTTGTGCTTTTACATTTTGGCCCGCAAGTTGTATTACCTTCAGTGCTTCGACTCCGGCTCCGGCTCCTGTTTCCACTCCGCCTCTGCTGTCGCTGCCACTGCGTGCTGCCGCCGAGTCTCTAGGTTGCTGTGCAACCACTATCTCCACGCAGTGAGCGTCCGTGTCTGTTGGCTCCTCAGTCGCTGCGTCCTCGAGGACGCTTCTGCAGGCGGCAAGCTCCATGTCAGGCTGTGAGCCTCTCCTCGGAGTGAACACTTCCATCAAGGTAGGCTGCCTCAGTGCAGCGTCTTTTACTTTATTCACGCCTTGTTTTGCCGCAGTTATAATATCTTCACTTGACAAGTCCGACGGCTGATCTTTCTTAGCAACGGGCGCTTTTGTTGCATCGCGGTTTACCCGCATCTCTGCCATCGCGGCTTTTTCAGCTTTCTCCTTCTCCATTTTCCTCATCTTTTGTGTCGGGGGAATTGTCTTCCTTATGGCGCCAGGCCCTCGATGATGTTGTAATCCAGAGGTTGGGTCGGCGCTGGCCCCCTTCGCGCTACCATGAGCACCTTTACCACTTGCTGCTTGCGCGTTTGGTGTAACGTCTTGCTGCATTTTTGCCTTCTCCTTATCTTTGAGAAGGCGTGTAGTCATCTTCGCCAGCTTTGTCCACTGATCACGAAGCGCAGCCCTCAGCCCCAGCGCTCTTTGCAAAAATCGGCTGAGTTGTTCTTTTGCCCCTGGGTATGAGGGACGGTATCCGTGCGGTCCTCTCTGCAGCCAGCTACTCAGATCCATAGAGGAGTATAATTATCCTTATTTGTCTACCATCTGGGTGACTTGGGGAGGAGAGGTCTGGAGCGACTTCTTACCACAGCCTCACGGCGGCCATCTTGCCCCAACCCCCTGGAGAGGCATAAGATTTTGACGTATTCCCAGGTTTACAGATTCTTGTAAATCTGGGAATCTGTCAAATGCCATGGGTGTTCCATTGGAACACCCACCGTAACACCCCAGTCACACACCCCCATTGCAGTGTGAGACATCACAGAGACTTGCACTGTGTTGCCTCACTGCATATCTACAATGCCATGAAAAGCCATACAGGGTGGCTTTACGTGGCGTTGTAGATATGGCTAAGCCCTGTGTGCAACTGGTACATCACAAAAAGTGGGTCTCCGGTGGAGCAGAGGGCTTGTAAATAAGTCCCTTGGTTTATAAGACAAACCAAATGTGTTAATTAGCCACATAGGTGAACACATTCCCAAATTGTCACACTACTTGTGGTTGACCACAGGCCTTGTAGCCAACCCCACGAATGTCATGCACAGCATGGGGTTGGCCACGTGCAGGGGTTGGCCACAGAGCACGATTGAATGACCTGTGTAGTGTAGGGTTGCATGTCTGCGGCCAACCCACCACCACACATGGTTGAAGGACGTGTGTGTAAGGGGTTGGATTTAAGCATGGTAAATAAATATCACCGCATTTCGAGAACCATTTGGCAACCCTTTTGGATGTCAGTTATCAACCAATACTTTCTACCCTACTTCTCTTACGGAGCTTTCCTTGCACGACGGTCCGTACGCTAACGGGGGCAAGGCAATACTTCCGTTCTTCCTCTTTTTCCACATACCATTGCAGTTTACTGTGGAACAACGCTTCAGAATAATTCTTGGTACATCACTCCTGTACAATCCAGCCCTGATGAAATTCCCAAGGCACTAAAAGGGAATGAAACGCGTTGGCTGTGACTGTGTATTTTAAGAAAGAAAAATAAAGATCCCATTAAAGAAGGAACAGAAGACTCACTAAATTTATGAACCTTTTGATTTGATGACTTTATTGAGTGCACCTCTCAAATTCTTTGTAAAAATCCAAATATCACTTTATGTTAAACAAAACTCAAAATTAACAGAAAAAAACAAAGGCTAAAGTAGCGTTATAGTTAGGTGAAATGTTCGGTATCAATGTAATGTTTGAAACTTAAAAACCAGAGAAATTCACCAGTTACACTTACAGTCATCTCAAGGAACTATATCTCACACCTTCGCCATGCACTGCTAATTACCCCACAAATGACATCACTCATCATCTTCTATGGCATCATTGATATTATCATTGCAACATATGAAAAAACTGTGCATGGTGCGTGTGAGAGTTATACTTACCTTAGATCACGGGTTATAGTTACTTGAGATAACTGCAAATATAACTTGTGAATTTCTGTGGTTTTTAGAGTTTAAAACATTGCATTGTTACCGAACAGTACTCAAAATTATAATGCTACTTTAACCATTTCACCTAACTACAATGGTATTTTAACCTTTGTTTTTTTCAGTAAAAAAAATATGTATACTTATTATATATACACACACACACACACACACACACACACACACACATATATATATATATATATATATATATATCCAACAAAACAGGTAGCCCAATTAGAGAAGCCGCAGACAGGAAAGAAGTAGATTCACAAAATGTATTCGGCAGCTTGCAAACAGGCTCAGGACGGAGCTGGGAAACAGCAATTCAAACACTTTCGCCAGACGCGTTTCAGGACACAACTTCCTTTCATCAGTGGCAGTGCTGCAATGGTTCACAAGGCAGTGGTTGTTACCGTCCTTTATTTTCAAAATGTACCTGCCACAGTGGGCGTGGCCTTACAGCAAGGCCTTCTGGTACACGTAGTTCGAAGTTTTACCCAAGTGGGTTCGCTTGTGAAATCATTTGTCGTGCAGAAATAATAACCTCAGTGGGTCGTTTCAAAGTTCCGTGCTGAGGTCTGTCCCGCTTTGTAGCTGCAGAATCGGAATATATGACAGCTTTCCACCTGCGTTGGCGCTGTCATCCTGTCTCCTTCGTGCTGATTCCTGAGTAGGTATTGGCAGGACCTGCACTCAAGCAGTGGGTTTCTCCGCGACAGGCCATGCCGCAAATTATCCAACAAAACAGGTAGCCCAATTAGAGAAGCCGCAGACAGGAAAGAAGTAGATTCACAAAATGTATTCGGCAGCTTGCAAACAGGCTCAGGACGGAGCTGGGAAACAGCAATTCAAACACTTTCGCCAGACGCGTTTCAGGACACAACTTCCTTTCATCAGTGGCAGTGCTGCAATGGTTCACAAGGCAGTGGTTGTTACCGTCCTTTATTTTCAAAATGTACCTGCCCCAGTGGGCGTGGCCTTACAGCAAGGTCTTCTGGTACACAATTAGAGAAGCCGCAGACAGGAAAGAAGTAGATCTACTTCTTTCCTGTCTGCGGCTTCTCTAATTTGGGCTACCTGTTTTGTTGGATAATTTGCGGCATGGCCTGTTGCTGGTTTTGATCCAATAAACGATTCAAACGGCCCCCGTGAGTGCTTTATTCTTGTGGAGGAGATTCCACTTTGGGAGCAGAGAGCGGCAATAGACTTGCGAGAGCACCCTCGCGTGTCAGCACCCGCCTGTGAGTGCCGCGCATACCGGTGCGTGAGGAGCAGCAAATATATATATATATATATATATATATATATACACTCACTGAAAAACACAGAGGTACAGAGATGTTATAGTTAGGCTTCACTCATACAAAGCTAGTGAAATTCAGCAGTTATAGATAGCTGAACTAACTATAACTCATACCCCCCACAATGCACTGCTTATGACCTCACATATTACATCACTCTTGACATGATCAGCGACATCACTGATGACATCTCAAATGACATCACTGATTTCATCGTCTAGTGATTGTGAGGGTTTTTAAAGGTTTCTGAGTCTTAAATATATATATACTAAGATACTACAAAAGTTAAAAGAGTATAGTTGTGTACTACTAATGAGTGATACTATTTATAGCATATATTATGTGAGTGGCTATGTGACTGTGCGTATCCATATGTGAGTAGGTGTCTGAGTGGCTCAATGGCTGTGTGCATGTTTGTATTGGTGAGTGACTGGCTGTGTGAGTGGCTGTATGGGTGAATGAGTAATTGTGTGTATGGCTATGTGAGTGAGTATGTGAGTGTGTCAGTGGAGTATGGGTGAGTAACTGGGTATGTGAGAGGCTGTATAGGTATATAATGGGGTGTGTGAGTGGCTGTAATGGTGAGTGAGTGGGTGCATAAGTGGTGTATGGGTAAATAAGTGGGTGTGTGAGTGACTGTATGGGTGAGTGAGTGAATGTGAAAATGACTGTATGGCTGAGTGCGCGCTTGTGTCAGTGACTATAGGTGAGTGAGTACATGTGTTAGTATCTGTTTGAGAAAGTGAATGGGTGTGTGAGTAGCTGTATGGGTGAGTGAGTGGCTGTATGAATGACTGTATGGGTGAGTGAGTGAATAGGTATGTGAGTAGCTGTATGAGTGACCAACTCAGTGTGTGAGTGGCTGTATGAGTATATGAGTGGATGTGTTGGTATCTGTATGACTGGATGCATGAGTGGCTGTATTGGTGAGTGAGTGGGTACATGAGTGGCTTTATGGCAGAGTTAGGGATGTGAAAGTAGCAGCATGAGTAAGTGGATGCAGAATTGGCTCTATGAATCAGTGAGTGGGTGTTTGAGTACTTGTATTGGCATGTGAGTGGTCACATGGGAGTGGGTGTATGAGAGGTTCTATGGGGTATGAGTGGGGGTGTAAGTGGTACTGTGGATGATGTCATCAGTGATTTGATCCGATGTCATTTGGGATGTCATCAGTGATGTCACTGACCATGTCAAGAGTGGTGTAATATGTGAGGTCATCATCAGTGCATTGCAGGGGCATAAGTTATAGTTAGCTCAGGTAACTATAACTGCTGAATTTCACTGGTTTGGTAGAAGTGAAATCTGAGCCTAACTATAATGTACCCATAACCTTTGTTTTTTTAGTGAATTTCCACGTTAAAGACAATTCTAGTTCCTAACTATAATGCCCCTGTAACATTTAATTTTTTCAGTGAATTTCTAAGGTTAAAAACAAAAATTTTGGTTCCTAACAATAATGCCCCTGTAACCTTTGTTTTTTTCAGTGACATTCTAAGTTTTTCAAATTTTATTTCCTAACTTTAACCTGTAACATTTTAGAGTGAGTGTGTGAGTGAGTGCATGTGTGTCTCAGTGGTTGTATGAGTTAGTGTTTGAATGGCTCAATGGGTATGTGAGTGGGTATGTAAGCATCTATAGGGGCCTGGCAGCATAAGTGCCTTTGATGGGTTTGTGAGTGGGCACGTCAGTGTCTGAGTGGGCCTGTAAGTGGGTGTGTGAGTGTCTGAGTGGGAATCCGAGTGGCTGCATGAGTATCTGAGTGAATGTCTCAGTGAGTCTGTGAGTAGGTGTGAGAGTTTCTGAATGGGTTTGCAAGTGCCCCCATGGGTGTGTGAGTCAATGAGTAGGTGTGAGAGTTTCTGAATGGGTTGCAAGTGCCCCATGGGTGTGTGAGTCAGTTTGTGAGTGCGTGCATGTGTGAGTGTCTGGGTGGGACTATGAGTGGGTGTGTTAGTCTTTGAGTGGGTCTATGAGCGGCAAGTGAGTCTCTGAGTGGATCGCTAAGTGGCTGCTTGAGTGACTGGATCTGTGAGTGGGTGCATAAGTATCTGAGTAGATCTGAGAGTGACCATATGTGTCTGAGTGTGTCTGTGAGTGCCTGTGTGGGTGGCTGTATTGGTCTGTGAGTGGGTGCATGAGTGTCTGAGTGGATGTGTGAGTCTCTGAGTATGTGTCTAAGTGTCTGTGTGGGTGTGTCAGTAGCTTTGTGAATGACTCAGCCACAAAGACACCACACCTGCCCTTTAATTAACAAGCATTGGCATAGACAATAGGTCTCACCTTTGGGACCTTATAAGTGTTTAGTCATGCAACGGTTGATATTGTTGCACCAAGTATATTGTGCTGCATAACTAAATATTTATAAGGTCCCAAAAGCGAGACCTATTGGCTATGCCAATGCTTGTTTCCCGTGTCACGTCATTTCTAGCCTTTATAAAGGGCTGCAAACCTTTGGTAAGCATGAGAGTTCAGAACCTGCCACTGCAAAGGGGCCCTGGGAGGAAGTGCAGAGGAAGGCTCAAATTTCAGCAGCAGTACCCACAGAAAGGAGGGGCAGGAAGGCAAGGAGGAGGGAGGAGGAGCTGGGAGCCGAGCGGACGTGGATCGTCTCGGCTCCCGGTTCACGAGCTGCTCGAACCCGGCTCTAGGCTGCTACAGCCCTTCTTCCCCACATGAAGCGGAGCAAATGGGGCATTTGCGGAGCAACAGCGATCGCTCCTAACTAGGCGGACAGGTCCGATCTCCCGAAGAGAGGGCGGTGGCGCTCAAAATGGCGGGCGGCACCTCGCCGTGGACTCCGCCGACTGCGGCCGCCGCTGGGAGGTAGGATTGCGACCTGCGCTCCCCCGGCTTGCCCAGACTCTCGCCGAGTGTCGCAGCAGCTCACGGGACATAGCACCATCTAGCCTTACTTTAATGGCACCCCCCACTGAGGGAATCCTCCCAGCGCCTGCCTGACTCCAAGATGGCGGCCGGCGGCGACTTTCGGATGGCGATCGCCGCTTCCTCTGGCTCGCCCCAACTTCTCTCTGGCCTCTTGTTTATCCTGCGGCCCTCGCTCAGACTGTCTGGCCTGCCACTCCACCTGCTGCCATTTTGGGGGCCACTGCCACTTCCGGAATGCCCTGTGGTCCTGCAACACGGGCCGGATCTCCGGATCACTCACCCCTCCCCCACACAGCGCCTCACGGCCAACGCGTGACCGCACCAACACCTTCACCACCTTGCGCACTCTCACGCCCACCGAGCCGGATGACCGCAAGCTCTCCAAGATGGCGACGCGCCTGCGGCTGGCCTCCAGCTTCATCTCCCACCTGGGCTCCCACCTTCTCTCCTGGACTTCTTGACTTTTTGTTCTGTCCTGGCCGACACTTTGCTGCTGTTTTCGGACAGTTTTCGCTGGACTCTAGCCCTCCTTCCATTCCCTCGCCCTTTAACCCCTTTTCCATGTGGATGATCCTCAAATGTTTTCTCCCTTTTCTGCTTTCCCTTCTCTCCTTACCCTTGCATCCCTCCCACCCTCCCTTTGTGCTGTGACTGCATCCACACTTATGGAACTCTGCTCTTTGACTTATTGAAATAACTCTAATCACTGGTATTTGCTTTAGACCTTGCACCATATACCATTCCTTTGTGACTCTTAGAGTATATCCAGTCTTATCCCCTCCCTATGTATATAGAGATAACTCTAATCACTAGTATATGCAGTAGACCTTTGTACTCTCTACCATTCCTAATAGACTCTTAGAGTATATCCATTCATATCCCTTCCCTAAGTATATAGGGATAACTCTAATCACTATTATATGCAGGAGACCTTTGTACCCTACTATTCCTATGTGACTCTTAGAGTATATCCAGTCATATCCCTTCCTATGTATATAGAGATAACTCTAATGACTAGTCTCATATGTGACTTTTAGAGTATATCCATGTGTATCCCTTCCCTATGTATATAGAGATAACTCTAACGACTAGTCGCCTATGTGACTGTTAGAGTATATCCAGTCGTATCCCTTCCCTATGTATATAGAGATAACTCTAATCACTAGAATATGCAGCAGTCCGCGTTGCTCTCTACCATTCCTATGTGACTTTTAGAGTATATCCAGTCTTACCCCTTCCCTATGTATATAGAGATAACTCTAATCACTAGTTTATGCAGGAGTCCGCTGTGCTCTCTACCATTCCTATGTGACTCTTAGAGTATATCCATGTGTATCCCCTCCCTAAGTAGATAGAGATATCACTAGTATATGCCTAGAGTTTATCCATTTGTATCTCCTCCTTGTGTGACTGTATCTCTTGAACATTTGCAATTTTTTCTGATTGTACCTTTTTTTATAACGCATGTACTCCTAAGTCCGTATGTTTTCAACTGGTTCTTATGTAAGTCAAAAATTTGCATTTTTTTTTCCGCATGTAACCTTCAGTCCTTATGTTTGCAACTGGGTCCTATGTAAAGCGCTCTGACACCTTCGGGTAAACTTCGCGCTATATAAAATCGCACAAATAAATAAAATAAATAATATAAAGGACCCGAAGATGCCTGGGAGCAGCCTCTGTAGCCGCAAGCACTTGACTTTCATCTTCCTCTTCCTTCTGGGAGAGACCACTTCATTCCCCAACTCTTCCTCCCTGCTCATGAACCCAAGGTGGTCAAACCCGAACAGGCTGATGCACCTGTACACCACCACAGGCAAAAACAGCTTCCACCTGCAGATCAACCGCGACGGGGTGCCCCTCCAAACCATTTACAGTAAGTGTTCCGTCACGAGCATAGGCGCGCTGCTGTACACAGCGCTTGCTATCTGATTTGGGGGGTTTGCAGCACTGGCGCCTGCTTACATATATGCATGTCGCTGTATGTTTGCCCTATTTCTAGATTACGTGGGTGTGCACTGGTACAGGTTAGCACCGGCCAGCTAGGATCAGTGACCATGTCTACTTTGAACTTGCAAGTGCAAATCATAAAGTTGTACCGGTGAGTCCCTATAAGTAGATGCGAACGCCAGCGCAGTATTGTCCCGGCGTCAATGGCACCCTGTATAATAAATCGCCTTGAGTTTTTGTAAATCCACCGGTACCATTTAGTAACCTTGGTAGGATAGCCCCACTTGGGTTTAAACCTATCTGTTTGAGACTGCGCACTCACTTCTGCGGTTGATGAGTTAACCCACTGTTACTTTCTAAGGCCCTAATTAGCATTTTGTGTGACTGTGGAACAAGTAGCAGACTTTAGCTATTTCACGTGCACCAGTTGGGCTTAGACCCTTGGGGCCTTATTTATGAAGGCCTTGCGCCGCCGGTGCGTCACTTTTTCACATTTTAAAAGTGGCGCACCGGCGGCGCAAGGCCTTAATAAATAAGGCCCTTGAAATTTTCGAAGAGGCAAGGCAAACATAATTTTAGACGAAGGAGGAGAGCAGAGGGCGTGTGTAGAACTGATGCCAATATATATTATGGTAACATCGACGATCGGAGAGCCACACTTTTGGCTCTACGTATAACACAGCATGTCTAATGTATTTTATAGGACTCGTTTTAGCAAACAGCATGGTGCCACTAAAAAGGGGAAAAAATGAGTCTGAAATGGTTGTCGATGGTACGTCATTGTTCTGTAACTTTCTTTCCTGATATGATTGTAAATTAATCAAGTATCGGAGTGGCTTTCTTCTATGTGGTTTAAAAAAATCCTGCAGATAAAATAAACGAGGCGCGGGGAAGTTTGGTGCCCAGAATCACACATCTTGTGTGATGGGAAGTGGGGAATAGAAGCCAGGCCCCTTGTTCTTTAGAATTCTGCAGTGCTACCACAGGAGGCACAACGGGTGCTGAGGCGTTGATGGTGGCAAATATTAAAGGTTGCCGCACGCAGAGGGTGGTGGTACCCAGACCCCTTATTCAGCAGCGTTGCGCCAGTAACGTGCTTCTTTTTATCGATGCTGATGAAGGGATAGTTAGGAACATTTTTGTCCCGGTGCTGACACTGTGCGTAAATGAATACTGTTTTATTATTCTGCATGGAAGGGGACACGTGACACACATGCGTAGGATTGCGTTAAAAAAAACTGCAGCCTTCGTCATTAACTATTTTGTGCACGTGCTTCTGGGTGGTTTATGTGTTTAACATGTCTTATTATACCCAAGTTTTCACAGCCTATTTAACGTTCGTCCCATGACGCGAGTCCCTTTTTTTTGCTCTCATTATAAAGGCAGATTGTAAATAAACTCACCAGAGCTCATTGTATCGACTCCAGAAGGCTAACAAGCACGGCAGGTCTGCCGGCAGCAGGAGGAGGCGCACGCGCGCCTCGCACGGCAGACATTGGCAACGCGGCAGTGAAAGTGGCAGGCTGGCAACAGGGGGAGGGGGCATGGGCGATTTCCCTTCGGGGAGCGTGCGACTATATGGCGCCACCATATGGTGCTGCACGCTCCCAAAAGGAAATCGCCAAGATGTGCACGCGTTGCATTGGAAGCAATGCAACGCGTGCACTACTTTGCTTAAAAAGCTCTACCCATGGCATTAGGTCCCCTCCCATGCAACGCATGCGCGTTGCGTAGGACGACACCTAAAAAAAGAGTCCACAGTTTTTGCACAAGTTATCTAATCAAGTGGTGTATTTTCTTCTAGTAAATTAGTAACTGCTACCAAATTGGGTACATATCCAGTGCATATTCTACATTACACCTGTCTAATGGACCATGACGAAATGTCTCCAGTGACCTTGTGTGCATTTGGCAATGTGGTTGTTCCTTCTACATCTTTATCCAGAAATCTGTAATAGCATGAATCTTGTGACAGGGAGAACAACAAGACTACAAAGAGGTAAATCAGTAGCAAATAAAAGTACTTCCTCTTATCTATATGTAGTAAGTGCTTCTTTGTTTTTGGGAGATGTCCTTCTATTCCCCAGCATGAAGAACACATCACCAAAATCAGAAGGAAAAGTGCTGGGCAGCCTTTTGGTAAGCTGTCCATCATCCCGGAAAAAGGCATACAACCAAAGATGCGCATAGAGGCCAATTTTTAGTAGGGGAGTGGCCTGTGCGCCCCCACCCTCCCCAGGTCAATAACTGCCCGGGGACTCTGTCCCATGGGGCCCAGCCACAATATGAGAGGGGTGCTGAGCGGTCCCCCACCCAGGGCCCGGCCTTAACTGAATGGGAGAAGGGCTGTGTAACCACCTCCCTGGACCGAGTATGTCCCAGGGACTCCATCACCCAGGGCTTAACCATGTTTCCCTGAGTGATCTGGAGCCTACTCAGGGCACCCAGTGTGCAACTTGGGGACTGTTGAGGGAGCCTCTAGGCCCCCGGCTCCTCCGCTCTTTTTTTTTTTTCCATCACAAAGAACAGTCAGCATTTACAACGTTTCCAACACTTTTTTCCAGCTTTCCCTCCCCTCCCCCCACCCAAGCACCATTATCCACATCATATTTAAATCATATGAGAGCATACAGAAGAAACCGAAATATATTTTACATCATAAAGCGAAAAAGAACAACCTAGTTTAGCGTTCCGCTATATTCTGGAAAGGAAGTAAAAGAATGAGAGGTAAGATAAGACGGAAGAAAGCGAGAAGAGAAAAAAGGGATGTTAAAATCAGTTCAATAAGCAAGCAAAAAAACATGAGTCTTTAACACAAGTACCATTTTCTATCAGTCAATCCTTCTACTTTATCAGACAGAGGTTTCACCTTGTACCCCCTCTATCCAATTAGACAGCTGCTCCCAAACCAACAGTCCGGTTTTTCTGGCTTGCTTGCCTTTTTTCCCATAGATAGCTATCTCAAGCTTGCAGGTAGCTAGCAACCTAGCTTGCCATTGTGCAAATGATGGGGGATCCTGATTTTTCCAGTTGGCCGCAATGCAGATCCTATAGATGGTCATAGCTACAAAGATCAAGGGACCCCCGATTCGGTTCGTGTCATCCAGCCCAAGTGTGATGATTGTCGGTGTTAGATGTATGCCCTGTCCCAAAAGCACCCCGATAAAGTGTTGTATTTGTTCTAGAAGTGGTCTGAGATTCGGGCAGGTGGCGAACATGTGGACTTGATCAGCTGAGAATTCATGACATCCTGGGCAAAGAGTTCCACTTCCAGTTCCCCACTTTGCTATTTTGTTGAGTGTTATATATAAAAAGAATCCTGTTTTCATAAAATTGGGCCTGCAGTTTAGTCCATAATAAATATTTATGGGATAGCTTCAGGGCTTTACAGAAGGTGTTCTTGTTAATATTGAGTTTGGTCTGCCACTTTGCATCAATTTTTCCCAGGTCATCCGGCATTTTACCATTCAGATCGGTATATATCATGCCAATTCGCGTTGTCCTTCCTCCCTGTATTCTATTAATAATATCTACTTTTACAAAGCCGGCGGAACCACCGTCTTAAAAAGTCCCTGATAGCATGATAATGGAAGATCTGATTCTCCTCAATCAAGAACTGTGTCCTGAGTTCCGCAAAAGTCCGTACCCCCTCTATAGTGATCAGGTCCCCCAATCTTGTGACTCCTGAATTATACCATCTCTCGAGATATGTGTTTCCAAATATTAAAGGGAGCATTGAGTTATTTATTATTGGGGTGTAATAGTTCAGTCTGCCCAGACCGAATCGTTTTTGGAAGCTGGTAAAGACCCGGTGTGCAATCCTCAGAGTCTTGAACCTAACACGTTTGTAATACCCAAACTCGAGTTGTCTCCATAAACATCCCTTGGTGTCCTCTCCTAGTAAAGCTGTGTATGGGGAGGGTAATCCTGAATCGATCGATCCCCCATTCTCATGCAACAAACATGAGCTGTACTGCAGGACAGTTGCCCAGTAGTACAGTTTAAGATTCGGCAGCACCCAACCTCCTCTCTCTTTGGGTAAAGATAGCAGTTTATAGGACCTCCTTGTATTTGAATAAGCCCATATGAATTGGCAAAATATTTGTTCAAAAAGATGCACAATTGAATTATTAAATTCCAGGGGAATCGTTCTAAAATAATATAATAGTTTCGGGAAGTAGGTCATTTTTATTACGTTAAAACGGCCTATTATCGTTAAATGCTGGTTGTCAATTTTTTTGAGTGCTTTCTTCATGTTTAATGACGGTGGGATTAGGTTTTCTACTACGATCTACTCTATGTTAGCCATAATGTTCACACCTAAATACTTAGCTTTGGGGACAACCCGCCTATCTACCCAGACTATGTTTTCATTCAAAATTATCTGCGTCTTAGTTTTGTTTAGGGCATATCCGATATTTTCCCAAATGACTGGGCTTCCTTTTCTAAGGCCTTTATGGATTTCTTCGGGTCAGGGGTCACAATAGCTAAATCATCGGCATAAGCCATGATTTTCGTACTTATTCCATATCTGATGTCTGCTGGTATCTCTGCATTTGCCTCTATTTTGCTGATGAGCGGATTAATAAACAGGGCAAAGAGTAAAGGGGAGCATGGGCATCCCTGTCTAGTCCCTCTGGAAATTTCTATTGCGTTCGTAAGTTTGTCATTTACCATAATTCTGGCCCTAGGGGTTCTATACAATGCCTGGACTGCCTGCAGCATGTTAGGACCAATCCCCGCCCTCTTCAGGACCTCCCATAGGAAGTGCCAGGAGACCCGATCGAATGCCTTCTCGGCATCCTGCAATATTAAGGCAATCGGGTCTCCTGCTATCTTGGCTGCGTCGAAGAGCATAATTGTTCTTCCCGCATGTTCTTTTTTAGGAATAAAACCATGTTGCCAATCCGAGACTAATTCTTGTATATTTTGAGAAATTCTGCTGGCCAATATTTTAAAGAATATTTTTGAATCCGTATTGATCAGAGTTATTGGCCTGTATGAAGACATTTCAAGCGGGTCTTTGTCTTTCTTTGGAAAGATCACTATCTTCGCAAGGGACCAAGAGGGAGGAGGGATGTATGTCGTTACTACGCATGCTTTTTACAACGCATGCCTTTACCACGCAACTTTTACAACGCAAGTCGTTAAAACGACTTGCGTTGGGGGGCGCTGGATAGTGAATAGTTTAATTTACTATTCCAACTCCAGTCCCCGTGGATAGTAGGGAAGGTTTTGGATAGTAAATTAAACTATTCCCTATACGACAGCGCCCCCCAGCGCAAGTCGTTGTAACGACTTGCGCTGTAAAAGTTGCATGGCAAAGGTAGTGCGTGGTAAAAGTTGCGTTGTAAACCCTGTTTACCGGGAGGAGGGTGGGCGCTACCGAATATAGAAAGGACCACTGCTGTAAAAGTTTCTTTCATTTGCCCTTCAAATGTTTTGTAGAACTCAGCAGGAATGCAATCCAAGCCGGTTGCCTTACCATCCGGCAGGCTCTTTATTGCGTTGTCTATTTCTTTCCAGGAGGGGGGGTGCTCCATTTGCTCTTGAATTTCAGGGCTAAGTCTGATCATAGGTGTAGGATCTAAATAATCCGCAATGTCGGTGTTCCTATCCTCTAGAGGCCTATCGCCTGCCTCAGCATAAAGGTTCTAATAAAACCCTTCAAAAGCTTTATGAATTTTCCCCGGGTCTTTTGTAACCCCCTCAGTTTCTGTTTTTATTGCTAGTATTGTGTTTAAGGTTGATTGCTGCCTAATAGCTAATGCTAGATGGTGTCCTATTTGCTCCCCACATTCATACATCTTCCCACAAGTCGCAGCCCACTTTGCCGCTGTTCTTTCTGCAAACACTGAGCCTATTTCTGCTTTCAGTTTTGCTATCGACTATTGGACTGTCTCAGTTCCCTCTCCTGCTTTAATAGACTGTGTTAATTTAGTTTCTTCTCCCATTAATTATTCCTGGAATTTCTGCACCTGCTCTCTTTCAATTTTATTCCCACTCTTTGAGAAGCTAAGCGTCTCGCCCCTTACTCCAGCCTTGAGTGTGTCCCAGACTATCATAAGAGGGGCGGATCCCAAATTTACCTTAAAAAATTCCATAATCCAACCCTGTATATATGCTTTATACTTGTCATCAAACAATAATGCTTTTTCAAAGGTCCAAGTTATATTTGGGTTTCTGGCCTTAGATCTTTCAAGGTTAGCACCAGCGGATTGTGGTCTGACAAAAACCGTGGGGCGATTTCAATTTGTGAAGAGTTAATCAAAGCAGAGGAGGTGAAAAATTAGTCCAGTCTAGCAAGTGACCCATTAGGTGTGGAAAAGAACGTATAACCATCTTGCTTTGGTCTCAGGTCTGCCCAGACATCCACGAGTCTGTGTGTTTCAATCAAATTTAACAAGGCTTGATATACCCTTGGTTTTCTCCCAGTGTATTTCCAATTCCTTTCTGCCTCCCAGTGACTTGGTAGGTTTTTGTTTAAGTCCCCACATAGTACAATAGGTGTTTTCCAATGTGCCAGTTCATCTGTCATCCAGTTAATTACCCCAGGATCATCTAGGTGGCTCCCATAAATAGAACAAATTGTGAAAGTATGTTGCGGTGAAAGAGAGCAACTGGCGATTACCCAACGTCTAAGACTATCTGATTTGACCTTATTTATATTTACGGAAAGTCTGTGATTTACTAGGATCCCGACCCCCTTCACTCTAGCCCCCTGTGTTGTGGCCCCAATTAGTTTGTATCCCAATGAGTTTAAAAGTTGTTTTTGACCCCCTTTAATGTGTGTCTCTTGTAAGCAAATTATGTCCGGACCTAATGTCCGTAATCCTAATGCAACTTTCTGCCTTTTCCTCGAGTCATTGAGCCCGCAAATGTTCACGGACACTATTTTCAGCTTATTTGTTCCACTCATCCAATCCTATTAGCCTCGATTTTCCAGTCTTGAAATTTACTACCTTTCCCAGTCTGCTATCTTTAAGCAACAACAACAAGAAGAACTTGTGTACTGTAACCTTTTGCAAACCGACCCTTTGTACCCTTTTCACCCTCTGTGCTCTCCTCATTATCTCCTTTATTTGACCCCCACCACCCTCCCTTATTGAGCAGCCAAGATGACTTTGTATGATGGAGAACATGTGTGAGTTCCAGCCACCCTGCCACCCTATGATGGTAGAAGTAAAAAAAATACAACAAAAGAGCTGGGCTCCTTAATGTCTGAACCATAGCGTGTAAGGTTTTATACATGTATCATTTCTGACGCCTCCGTTCCATGACATCTTTTAGGAATTCTCCTGCTTTAATTTCTGAAAGGAAAACCCGTGTTCTACCCTTGTGCAATACTTTTAGCCTGGCCGGGTTCATGAGGTAAACTTGTGCCCCTTGCTGTTGGAAAGGAGAGATTAATTGGCGTAGTCTCCAACGTCGCTCCACTGTAGCATGGCAGAAATCTGGTTTTGCGAAAAATTTGACCCCCGTTAGCTTTTTTCTGCGCATTTGGTCTTGCCTGATCATAAATCATCTGTCTCAGTAAAAAGTTCCCAAAGAACACTAAGAATACTCTAGGCTTTGCGCTTGTATGGGTTTCTCCCCTTCTTACTTTGATGCTGAATGGAAATCTATGGGCTCTTTGCACCTCCAGTTCCCAGTTCCATTTAGTCTCTGCCGGAAATGCGGCTTGCAACAGTTTGACTACATATCCCCTTGGGTCATCGCCTTCCACCTCCCCCGGGATACCCAGTAGCCTTAGGTTATTGCGGCGTTGCCTGTTTTCCTGATCCTCGAGTTTAGTCATTACGTCAACCAGACAAGCTTCATGTGAGCTTCCCTGTTTTTTAGCCTTTGCAGCCTCCACTTCCAGTATCTCCGTCCTGGCCTCCACCATTGCCACCCTGTCCCCAATTTCAGTACATGCTTTGTTAAGTTTCCTCATGCCAGTTTGCAATTTCTTGGCGGCATTTCTAGCTGTGAGGTTATCAGAACGGACCTCCTCTTGAAATTGCTAAATGGAGCTCAGGATGGAGGCAAGCAAGGGTATTTTTGTCTCAGGGTTTGGTGATATAACCGGATGCTGTGTCATCGCAGCACCCCCGTTGGAAGTTAGGCTAGGGGAGTCAGAATAATCCTATTTCAATTGATTTTGTTTCCTTCTAGATTGTCTCTTTCTTAAAACTGTATGGGCCGATTTACTTTGTGAGGCCTCTTCTTCGCTACCATTTTCTTCTGACAGGGGGTCTTCCGACAGAGATGAGCTTTCTTTGTCATTTTCTGTTTCAGACCCGTCAGATACAGAGAAAAAATGCTCAGTACTAGGGTCTGTGGGGGTAGGTCCCCAGGATTGGATATGGCTTTCTGGGTCTCTCCACTCTGTTTGTCACCTTCAAGGGTTTAACTAACTGAGGGTGTCAATTGTTCATTATCCCCGGCTTCATTTTGCAATGCCTCTGCTTCTGGGCACGCATTTGGTGTATCCTGTGGCAATTGTACCACCTCCTCTGGAAAGAGATCTTGGGGGCTAATACTCTATTGAATCTGCCTTCCCGAATTATCCTCGCTAGCACTAGTACTTGCAACAGTGGTAGTAGTAGATTTGGTTTGCAAGATGGGGAAGTGCTGGCTAATTGAGGAAGGGCGACCGGAATTGTCCGAGGCAGCCTCCTTTGTCGGCTTAGGTTTTACCAAAGTTTTTTTAAATGCCCCCAAGTCCCTTTTACCTTTTGTTGACTGATCCGGCTTTTCCCCTTCAGTCTGCATTGCGATCAGTTTCGTTTTCTGTTGTCTCGTCGTCATCTTCTCCTGGGCTCCGCCGCTCCCGTCTGAATGCCAAAGCTGCTGCCTGACCGACGCCGGTATTCGTATATTCAGGGCCGTGGAGACCGCTGTGAATAAGCCGCCCCAGTGCCAGCGTTTGAAGCCGAAGGCCAAACAAAGTACTGCACAGCCCTCGGTTCACCTTTGATGCGTGCATGAGCTGGTTTCTGAGATGCTGCTCACTCGCTGCCTCGCTGCCTCCTCATTACCGCGGCCGCTCTGATTCTGACAGACTGTCAATCAGTCAGCCCGCGCAGGGATAGCCGAGGTTCAGGATTCTCCCAGCATGCAACAGTGGCGAGGTGGCTGAATCGCGGCTCCTCCTCACACAGATTCCATCACTGCTCTGCCTGTTCCGGTAACCACAAGGTTTGGTCGGCTCCTCACCTCTTGCTGGAGCCTGCAGTGTTTCTGCATGGAGGGAACTACTGGAAAAGCAGCTCCCTCTGTGCAGGATCAATCTTTTCATCTCTTTCTCTGCCCGCATGTTTGCAGCCAGGGAAAGAGATGAAAACTCTGCTTGCCATGACCGGGAGCACTTTGACAGCTCCCACCTGCTGGAACCAAAGTGCTTGCTTTTGGTTGGTGGGATCTATCAAAGCCCCAACCAAGCAAAAGTAAACAGCTGTGTCCTGGTGTAGGGCACCCTTGAACACAGCAGGAGCCAGTCATGCGGGGTGTAGTTCCACAGGGCATGTGTGGCTCCAGGAGGAGGAGTCGCAGTCTACCACCTTTATGGTTCACAGACCACCCCGGGGAGGTGGTGGTCCCCACAGCCCTAAGTGGCCCAGTAGGGGTGCTGCACTTCCCTCTCTGATGTTTTTAAAACTATTTTGCCCCATGAAGGTGGTGGGTCCCAGGGCTTGGGGGAATTTCCCGGCCCCCATTGTGTTATTTAGCCCAGTGGAGTTGGTGATCTTTGGGGTTCACTCAGCCCCCCATCAGTGCTCGTTTAGCACCAGAGAGGAGGTGGTCCCTGGGACTTAAAAAACGCAAGGAGGGCGGGACCCTTGTGCCCCTTACTTTTTTTTTAAATGCCCCAGGACTTCTATTTAAAAAAAGACTGGAGCCTGCTCTTGTTTTTTAAACATTTGATGCAAGTTTGTGAATTTCGTGTATTCATGGCAAACATTTATTTTTTATGCTTTTTTTTTGCTCTGCCGAGGTCTCTCTGGGACCCCACGACCAAGGCATGGAGTTCAGGGTACAGATACCCTACTCCCTTTTCTTTTTTATGTTTTTTTATGGGGCTCAGCTGAAGCTGAGTCCCGAAATGACTGCCAACACTTCCTGGCCAGCCAATCAAAGATCTGCATTTCCATGTATACGCATGTTATGATTTGCGAATCAGATATGATCTGAGAAGAATAAATTTGAATTGCCTACAATTTCTCAATAAATGCTGAATGTATTTACACCGCATAGCTGAACGCTGAACGCCTGCTCTGCAAACCAAAACCTATCTTCCTGTCAAATTTGGTGTAATTCTGTCCAGTGGTTGGGGCTGCAGTTGTGTCTAAAGCTCCTATTGTAATTAACATAGAAAATGCACTTCTTTGCCCCTCTTTTTCTTCCCCCATGTTTTACAGATCACCCCGAAACTTTCATGCACAACAAGATTCACTATGACACTTTTAGGTAACATTTCGTGAAGATTCATCAAACGACATTAAAGATCTAGCTAAGTCAAAAAACGTGTTTTCTATAGAAACATGGTCCTAACTATAACTACCTACTTTCGACCGCAAGTAGGAAATATTAAATAGATAGATAGATAGATTGATAGATAGTTAGATAGATATATAAATAGATAGATAGATACATAAGTAAAGGCAGTTAGTGATAAAGAATGGTAGGGTTGAATGGAAATGTTATATCTTTATGGGTGGGTAAAGTTATAGGGATGGGTATGGGTATAGGGTGATAAAGAAACTTTTAGGGTTCAGGGGTGGGCACGGGTATAGGATGATATATTTTTAGGGTTTAGTGGTGGGAAGGGTATAGGGTGGTGAGCATCATTTTCCAATTTAGTGATGGATAGGGGCATAGGGTGGTAAGAATACTTTTAGGGTTTATGGGTCGGCAAGGGAATAAAGTATTAAGGATATTCTTAGGATTTAAGGGTTGGTAAGGTTATCGAGTGATAAGGGTAAATTTAGGATTTAGGGAGTAGGTAGGGGTATCGGGTGGCAGGGGTAGTTTTAGTGTGCAGGGATGGGTAATGGCATAGGTTGGTAAGGGCATTTTTAAGGGTTATGCCAGGGGAGGGTAATTGTATAGGGTGTTATGAACAATATGAGGGATTAGATGTGGGGAGGGATATAGGACAGTGAGTGCAATTTTAGCTCATAGAGGTGGTTAAGAGTGTCGGATGGTAAGGGCATTTGGGGATTTAGGGGTGGCTAAGTATATAGGGCAGTAAGGGTACTTTTAGGGTTAAGAGGGGGGTGGGGTACAGAGTGGTAAGTGTAATTTTGAGATTAAAGGGTTGGTAAGAGTATAGGGTGGTAACAGTAGCTTTAGGATTTAGGGGTGGACAAGTGTATTGTGGGTAATTGTATTTTTAGGGGTTAGTGATGGGTGAGGGTACAAGGTGGTAAGGGAACTTTTAGAGTTTAGAGGTGGGGTGAAGTATAATGTGATAAGTGTAACTTTTAGGGTTTAGGTCTGGGTAAGGGTTAATGTTGGTAAAGATCATTCAAAAAGGAGGTTTGGGGTCTCGACCCAATAAAGAAAAACATGCATTATAATTAATTTGAAAAAAAGGTGAGGGGATTGTAGGGGTATAGAGGATTTTTTAGACTTTTGGGGTGGGTAAGGTTATAGGATGGCAAGGGGAATTTTACAGTTATGGGGTTGTAAAGTCCTACAACCATTTAGGATATGTTCCGTTTAAATGTATTTTCAAACACTCAATATGCTGTGCAAGCAACACAGACCATGCCAATCATTATGATGCATCACTGAGATGGCTAGCATTAAAATAAGATTAGCAGTGATTGTAAATAATGAGTGGTTGTTAAACTCTTTATGTTCCAAAAATGTATAAATGTTAGAACAAGTAAGGGGAAAGCTAACTGGTCATAGGAAACAAAGGGGCGATGTTCTCCTGTGACGGAAAAAAATGCTTCCCTCCAGCCTTTAGCTTGCAGAATGAAGGAGGTGTCCACGGTGCTGAACTATTTCCCCGATGTCACCCTATTCGGCAGACCTGTGGTCATAGACAATGATGCGTGTCACTTTGTTAAGAGTATTGACCCTGGGGGCATGGCTAAGCGCCCAATCAATATGGCGGCGCTCTGGTGAAGCTCTGGAAACCGAGGCGGTGAAATTGCGCTCACAATTGTGCGCGAAGCTGACCGGCGGAATGCTTCCCTAAACAGACGCCCATCCCCACATGACTCCGCTCGCAGTTTCCTAAGAACAGTAAGGCGACTATTTCCAGAGGTAACCACCCGATCAAGGTGCCGTTTTACCGCAGCCGCCATTTTGTTTTGGGGCTCTCCCCATTTTTGCCGCGTTCACTCTCCTTTATCCCAGTAGCAGCACAAAATGACATAAATCGCAATCTGAATTGCCCACACTTGCTGCTCCATTGTCTCTGTTTGATTTCTGAAGGGGTGGAATAGCCAGCTTTACTCCACTAATTCATGTGCTGTGTGACAGCTGGATGCAACCACCATTTTGAGGAGTGCTTCAAGTTTCACACAATTTGATGAACAAAAGGTCACAAAATGGAATTTAAATACTTTCAAGATGTTTTTTCTTCATGCATACTGTTCTGCTAAAATTCTCTCCTACGTTCTACATGTTTTTAAAGGAAAAAGAATAACAAGCAATAGGTCTGTTTATGTTGTTGAGGACATTGCTATGAGCCTGGCGGGTAGACTTTTGCCCTCTATCAAAGTTAGCCTAGAGGGAGGCACAAAGGAAGTATCAAGCTATGGTGCGGGGAGCTAAAGCCACCCATTATAAAAATTGCATTGGGAAGGCTGAAAACTCCTCGAAAGAACTCTTTAAGATTTTTAAAGAGATTTCCCTGGTAGCGAGCTCTCACACCCCAGCTAATGACTCGATAGCAGAATGCAACAGAGTAGCTGAATACTTCGCAGGAAAAGTCAGGGACATCTACGCCTCCTTCTCAAATAAACCTGTAAACGGATTAGATTTTGTAGAAAGGACAGGTGTAAGTAATACGGAACACCATATGGAGAATTTTACGGTCCCTTTCCCTGAGGTACTATGTAAAATATGTTTAGGGGTTAAATCAGGCTCTCCTCGTGACCCAGCCCCCCCTAAGGTGTTGGGAGAGAGCCTGGCTATTCTAGAACCCTACATCAGGCATGTACTTCAGACATCTTTTGCTTCTCAGACACTCCCGGATGACTCAAAGAAAGCAGTAGTTCTTCCAATAAAGAAGAAACCCAACGTAAGCCATGAAGTGCTTGACAATCTGAGGCCTATCTCCTTATTGCCATACCTAGCCAAAGTGGCTGAGAAAGTGACCAACTCTCAATTGACGGCCTATTTAGAAACAGCTAACATTCTACACCCCTCTCAATCGGGCTTTCGGCCTGGTTACTCGACTGAGACTGCCCTTCTGAGAGCGACTGAGACCCTCAGACGAGGGGCAGATGCCGGACACACCATGGCACTGGTGATGTTAGACCTCAGTGAGGCGTTTGACACTGTAGCTCACTACATCTTGCTACAGTGTCTAAACCGGGCGGGTGTCACAGGCTCGGCCCTGGGGTGGCTGAAATCTTTTCTCACAGGCCAAAGCTTCCAGGTCCAACGGGGCTCCTTTAGATCCTCAGAGCTAGCACTGGAACAGGGGGTGCCCCAGGGCTCTGCCCTGAGTCCAACCCTATTTAATCTTTACTTGGCCCCCTTGGCCGAGGTGGTGCAAGCGTATGGAGTGGAATTAGTCTCCTACGCTGATGACACCCAACTGCTAATCTCTCTATCTCAAGCATCTTCAACTGCAGCATCCAATTTTAAAGCCTGTATGCAGGATCTGGCCAAATGGATGAACTCACACTGCCTAAAGTTAAATGGCTCCAAAACAGAGGTACTGGTGGTTGGTGGTACTAACCTGAATTGGACAGCGAATTGGTGGCCACCTTGTTTAGGTCCTACCCCCACTCCTTGCAAGGAGGCTAAGAATCTGGGGATATGGGTTGACCCCACCCTATTCTACGAGGGCCACATTCAGCGCCTAGTGGGGAAGTGCTTCGCGGTGCTAAAAACACTCAACCAAACCCTGGATCTGCTTCCCCTTGAAGCTAGACGCACCCTGACACAGGCACTCGTGACATCCCGTATGGATTACGGAAATGTCCTGTTTTTGGGTGCCACAGAAAAAAGTCTAAGGCGCTTACAAGTCCTTCAAAACTCGGCAGCTCGTCTAGTTCTGAGACTCCCGAAAAGAGCTGCATCTAAAACTGCTCTTGCGGCTCTACACTGACTGCCAGTCAAAAAGAGAGTGATGTACAAAGCTCTACTCACATGTCATCGGATATTATGGCAGAATGCTCCCACCTATCTCCATGACCTAATACAAAGATACGAGCCAATGAGAGCCCTACGCTCTGTAGGCATGGGACAGCTGGTGGTTCCCCGTGCACAAAGAGCCAAACTTGGGGGTAAATCCTTTAGAGTCTCTGCTGCTCTAAATTGGAATGAACTTCCGATTTGCATCAGACTGGAAAAATCTGAGATCAAATTCAGGAGTCTCCTAAAAACTCATCTGTACAATTCATAAAGCTTGGTGGCGAATTTGCTGGCGCTTCTGGCTGCTCGCTGCTCCTCCTTTCCTCAGCACGGGGACACGCCGAGATGGCGTCACCAAGCGCTTTATAAACCACTTTATTATTATTATTATTATTAAAACATCCTTCAACAGTCCACGGAGCATGAAATAATATCATAATCCCTTTGGCTGCATTATTTACCCTGTGCCATTGACTCTCATCGACGGAATACTTGTACTTTATGGTCTGAATTCTGAACTTCTTATTACATTCATCATACTTGATGGATAGGACGAGGGACTCCCTCTATAGTGCAACTAAATCAAAACGCTCCTTCATTAAAAACTCAAAGCACTTTTCGGAACTCTCCAAACTGGAAGATTCTGGTATCCTGATCTCAGAAAATTACAGTGCAACGATGGATTCTATGTCAGTAGCCTCAGGAAAGTCTAATGTAAAGCGTCTGAAAAAAGACCCCCCTTCAACACCTAAACCACCTTCACCGGTTTGAATGGAGTTATTGCTACAAGAGATAAGGGCCCTCATACCCTTTGTTGAGGTAACAAATTCCAAATTCCTGTCGGATAAATGGTCTCAACTTTATACCAGACTTACAACAATATAACATACTATCAGCCTGATTCATCAAGGTACCGTTTTGCGAGTCTCTAATAGAGATTCATAAGGAATCGCTATAAGAGACTCGCAAAACGGTATTCATGTAGGAATTGCTAAATAAATAGCGATTCCTACACATTCCTTATTTGCGAGTAGCAAATTGCTACTCGCAAATAAGGAATAACTCCCCATTCATTCCTATGGGCCAAAAGGCCCATAGGAATGAATGGGGAGTATTCCTTATTTGCGAGTAGCAATTTGCTACTCGCAAATAAGATAGCGATTTAAAGGGTGCCAGGGGTGTCCAAAGGACACCCTGTAGCACCCCTTAAATGCAAATTGGAACAGGTGTTGCGCACACACATGTCCAAAGGACATGTGTGTGTGCAACATGCAACTTAGAAAAATGCTTTTTAAAGCATTTTTCTAAGTTTTCGCTATTTACCGAGAGCTCGGACCTCTCGGTAAATAGCGGCCCGAAATTGCGAATTAGCAATTTAAAATTGGTTGATGAATTGCATTTAAGGAATCTCTAATAGAGATTCCTTAAATGCAATTCCTCGCACAATAGCGAATTCTGTAATAGCGATTATTGCATTTGGGATGATGAATCCCAAATGCAATAATTGCGCTCGCAAAAGGCCAGATTCTCAGAATCTGGCCCTTTGCGAGCCGATTTTCGTTTCATGAATCAGGCTGTATGTCCTCTTTCACAGACACTACCAAGACTGTCACGTTTATGAAATCACAAGTGTCATCACTAAGGGTGGGCGCAGTGTGCCTAGTGGGGCTACGCGAAGCTTCGTGAAATAGGCAGGAAGCTACGCCCACCCACACACTTCGCGTAGTCCCACTACGCGCCGCCCGCCTCCCTCCCACCCTCTTCCACATGCCTAATTTGATTTAAAAATAGTGTAAAAGTAAATTAAAAGCACTTACCTGATATGCAGCGTCCCGGGGCTCCCTCTTCTGTTTCGCGCCGACTTCTTCCATCCACCCGCGCATGCGCTTCAAAAGCAGATCAAAGATCTCAAAAACCGCAATAGAAGGAACACACACAGTCCTGATTCATCCTCCCCTCTTCTTACATTCACAGGCTGCCCCCCCCCCTTCCCCCCCTTTTTGAGTCCTGATGAAGACCCGGCACAGATGCTTTCAAGTCTGCACTTACATATAGGGTCGAAACGTCAACGTTCTTTATGTGTATCCATCCACACAAAGTCCAAACTAAAACAGGAGAATAATTCATCCAGTTGAGACAATTGTATTCTAAAGTGGACACTCATGATTTAATGTTTTGTCTATTTGTATGATCATGTGTCTTTTGTTTCAATTGTGTATAGCACCCTGTCACCAGTTACAACTTGATCACTGAATGTAGATAGAGTCTATGTGTTTCTTTGTTTTTGACAGCCATCCAAAAAATTGTAAATTTATCCCCAATCAAGGTTTATACTAAAAAGATGTACCTTTGGAACAATATCCTGTAGTGTGTGTCTCCTTATATCCTCCACGGGATATACTATTTGAATGTGTATTAATTACAGGTTGTTTAAAATATTTGTGATCCCCAACACAACCATTGTTGTTGTTTAGCTAGACTCATTCTCGGCATCCCTTGACACGAACACATAACCCAACACCTGCGCAACCTACACTGGCTCCCTGTTGAGAAGCAAGTAACCTTCAATATACTCACAGATGCCTACAAATGCCTCCACAACACAGGACCTCAATACCTCAATGACATAATCTCCTTCCATGTACCCAAGAGGAACCTCTGATCGCCAACCTCGCCGAACTACCGCACATCCGCAGAGCAAGAAAAGGTGGAAGAACCTTCTACTACATCACGGCCAAGACCTGAAAGAAGCTGCCAATCGACATCAGACACGCCCGCACCCTGAACATATTCAGGAAGATCCTCAAGACCTAGCCCTTCAACTGACCGGGGCTGCTCCCTCCTCCCCCAGCACCTTGAGACCCTCACAGGTGAGTTTTGCACCTAAAAATTCCCTGTTTGATTGATTGGTATGCCCTATGCCCTATGAACAGTGAATTAATTTATATAAATACTGATTGGAAAATGTAATATTTTTTGCCAAGAAAATATGACATTAGGAATCTTGAGGTGGTTTGATGTGGGGCTTGGATAAAGTCAGTCACCACAAGTCTTGCAAAAATTAGCTAGCATGAAACTAACGGTGTAAAAAGCTTCAGCATGTAAGTTTCACATAATTCCTGATTATTGTTCTTTATGTAGTTCGTGGTGTTTCTAACATTCCCGTTGCCTGCATTTGAGGCAAATTGTTTTCTCGAGAGTGTCTACCACTGAAACTAAGGGGCATGTTTATCAAAGAGTTGCGTCTCCTGTGTGCAAAGCAAGGCGGGGTGCAAGGACAATGCAACTGCTAAATCAGATTTATCAAGCCAAGCAAGGATACCATTCATGGCCCTGATTGGCTTGATAAATTCAGAGTAATGTAATGCAGCACAAATCACTGTGTTGAATCACTTTGCCCCTCGGAGGCATTCATTGTGTAGAGCATGGGTGTTCCCACGCATCAACCCATGGATTTGGAAGCATTTCCCGACTGATCATTTTTACTGGTAGACCTGGGAATGCATCAAAATGCTATCCCTTCCCAGGTGACACTTGGAACGACACTTGGTGCCCCCAGCTCTCGGAAGCCCGCCCACCCCACGGACCATGCACACAACCTTGGAATCATCCTGGACTCTGAGCTCAAAATGGACCGCCTGATAAACTCAGTCGCATCCTCCTGCTTTCACACCCTCTACCTCCTACATAAGACCTTCAAATGGATCCCCCTCTAGCACAAAGAGACAGTCACTCACGCCCTCATCACCAGCAGATTCAACTACGTCAACTCACTCTACACCGGAATAAACAAAAACCTCACCCGCAAGCTACAAAACATCCAGAACACCGCTGCAAGACTGGTCCTCAACCTGCCAAGACACTGCCATATCATATCACCCAGCACCTGGGACACTCCACTGACTCCCCATCGAGACTAGCATCACCTTCAAGATCCTCACCCACGCACACAAAGCCCTCCACAACACCGGACCAGCATACCTGAACAACTGATTCAAATTCTACACACCCCAAAGGAACCTATGATCAGCCCTGCTCTCCTACGCCGTGGTACCCTGTGCCTGAAAGACCAGACCAGGAGGCTGCTCGTTCTCCTTTCTCGCTGCCAGAGCCTGGAACGCCCTAAAACTCCACCTCAGACAGACAACATCACTCTCCATCTTCCCTCAAAACTTGGCTCATGCCCCTCCTTGATGGACTGGAACCTGGACCTCCAAGTAGTCGCGCTTAACAAACGCGTGATTGATTGAGTGCAGCACAGCAAGATGACTTGCTGCGTTGCGCTGCATGAACATTTTTTTAAATGTGCTCAAGGATGTGTAATTCTTCGCCAAACTCTGTCACTATAGTAACAGTCCCCAGGGAAAGGAAGTTTAATTACACTTGCATGCAAAATATTGAAAATAGGAAATATGTGAGCTGTGTATCTGTTCATAATATGTGTGAGAAAAACATGGACTACAGAAAAAATTATTCACAACTTTGAACACAGTTAATTAAAACATCTATCTGCATTATCAATACACTAATAAATTGAACCGTTTGGAAAGCAATATATTAATGCATTTCTCCCCCAACTTTGTTTACAATTTCTTCTTTCAAATCAGTAGCAACATGTGTGCAAAAAAGCGCGTATTTGTTCTTCCGATAAAAAAGTCTTAACTCCTTAACCCACTACAGCATTTCTAATTTAACGTTTTCGTTTTAAAAAATCTAGCATTTTTCATAACCTTTTTTATTTTTTTTTATTTTTTATTGATTACCTGGTAAAACCATTAGAAATAATACAATTATAATAACAATAAAGCCACTATACATATATCACATAGTTATTTAGATTTAAAAAATCGAGGCAGATATAAGTATGGAGAAGTTCATACATCACGGGATACATATACATAAGGGGTTAGACCGTTCATCTTGATTAGGGGATAAAAGCCGTAAAATCTTGTAAAACCTCCCACAATTTCCAACTTGTTATAAGAAAGATTCTCTCTAAGTTTTTAGTGGAGCCCATACATTTCTCCCTAGTTCTCTCATTCTCCTACTCCTTCCCCTATATAGGGCTGTCTCGATATTGTGCACCCCTAATAGGCGAGAGAGACACATCTGAAAGGAAGGAGCCGCAATATCCTTCCAGCCTACTGCCAACATAATCCGGAAGATAGCCATAGATATGAACACAATCCCTTTTTCCTCTTTATTTAGATTTAATTAACCGTTGTTCCCTAAAATTATTAGAGTAGGGGATAGGATGATCTTAATACCTAGCAGCCTCTCCCAAAATTTCTGAAAATTAATAAGAATCTCGAATAGTTTTTCGCAATGATAGAACATATGGGCAAGATCAGCTGGCCCCTTAGAACATCTAGGACATTTGTCATCATCCCTCTTACCCCACCCAAATAGCTTAGCCGGGGTATAATAGAGATTGAATACTGTCTTATAATGTTGGGCTCTCAGGTTAGTAGAGCGAAACCATTTCCCAGCTAATTCGAGGGTCTTAACTAGATCAACATCTGGATCCCCTAATTTTGCCATCAATGCTGCTTCCGTTTTATTCACATCATCCTTGACTGTTGAAATTAGCTTCTTGTAAATTGGATACATTTGAACCCCACCCGACAACACATAATCCACCGCCTTGTTTTTATCACCTGCAGAACTGGTTAGTCTAAACCTTAAAAGTGTTTGCTGTATCTGCAGAAATGTAAAACCTTGCGATTCCGGGATTTGATATTCATTTTGAATCCCGTTAAAACTCATTAACCTGTTCCCAACTAACAAATCTCCCAATCTTCTAATCCCATGACCCTCTCACATTCTCCAAAGCCTATCCATACTAAAATAGGGAAACAGGCTTGAGTTTCAAAGTAGGGTGTAGTAATTAATTTTCGGAATCCCCAAATGCCTCTGAATAGATTTCCATACCTTCCAAGCACTTTCCAAAATCTTATGTTGTTTTTTATCATAATATCGTTTATCCGTTTTGCGAAGGAGAACACCGGTAGATTCTTTACCTAACAGAGCTCAAAAATAGATGGGGGGCAATTTAACCCTGAAGTGGAATCAGATCTATTTGAAGTGCCTTCTAAAAAAATTGCCATCTGGCTAAAGAGACAGCTCCACATGTAAAATCTTATATTAGGAGCCGTTAACCCCCATTTATCTAATAATAGTGAAAGATACTTCATAGAGCGTCTAATTTTCCCGTATTGCCAGATAAAGTTGGAAAACGCTGCCTCTATATGATTTAACACTTCCTCCCCGACCACCAAAGGAATTGTGCGAAAGAGGTAAAGTATCTTGGGAAACATGGACATGTTAATAACATTAACTTTACCTATTATAGATAGGTGAAACAGTCAATTCTTTTCAAATCTGCAGTAATTGTCTTAAGGACGGGCGCAAAATTTTCCTCGACAATTAAGTCAACCATAGAGTTAATCCGAACCCCCAGATATACTGCCGATTCCAAATATCTACTATCCATCTTTAAAATATTATTTGAACAAATTATCTGAGTTTTTGATTCGTTAAGATGGTGTCCTGAATATTGACCAAATTCTCGAGTAATCTCTATAAGGGCCACCGCAGCCTGCTCCGGGTCTGCCGTTGTTATAGCCAGGTCATCTGCATACGCCAGTAATTTAGTTTCATAACCATTGCACACCACAGGATTGATATTCTCACAGTCTAGGATCTTTCTGACCAGAGGATCGATGTAAAGTGCAAATAGAATTGGCGAGCAGGGCCACGCCTGTCGGGTCCCTCGCAATATGTTTTTTTTTTTTTTTAAAACCTTTATTATCAGAAAAGTCATACAAATACAGACCTACAGCACCCCAGGGCCGGCCAGTAATAATCCACAACACAATCGAAAACAGTACAAGGCCCATCCACCCCTGGAATCAATCACAATGGTAACACGTCAATAAACAGGGTTGGCGGCTGCAAGGGGATAATAAAAAAGGTTTCACATTTTATAATTGAAACAAAACAACACAGAAACAAAGTCCGAGGTAAGACTGTTATCGAAGTGACCATCTCCCCCAGCAGGGGGGAAAGCCAGCCACTGAGGCTGGTCTAAAGAAGGATAAATCCTAAGGGGGTAGAAAGAAGGGCCAAGAGCGGACAAGCAAACTGCGTGGTATAGGAGAAGGATGCATGGAAAGCGAGGTCACGGAGACAGAGCGATAGCAACGGAATCCACGGAGGGGGGGTACAAATCTCTCCTCGATACGCATTCCACTGACCCCACACCTTACCCCATTTCCTAGGCCTACCACGGGCAGTATACACAGTTTTCTCTCTAAACATACACCAATCCATGCATTTCACCCATGCCGATGCCGAGGGTGCCCTCTGAGACCCCCACAATTGGGCTATGTCCCGCTTGGCGATCATGTTGCCGAGGGTGGCCCACCGAGTCTGCGCCAAGCTATAATCGTTGGGCTCCCAGACGTTCAGAGGGCACCTCCTTGCCTCTGGCACTAGAGACACACACGTCACCTCCTCCATAATGTCATGCACGCTGTTCCAGTAAGACACCACATCCGGACATTCCCATATGATATGGAGAAAAGTAGCAAGCATACCACAGCCACGCCTGCACAACCCATCCAACGAATAACCCATCCTCATCAGGCGTGGACCCGTGACAGAGACGCGGTGTAAAATCTTCAATTGCACTAGCCGTAGACGCGCCGGAATCGCCACCTCCTTCGGAGACGACACCGCGGCCTGCCAGTCTTCGTCATCCAACTCAAGCCCATCCGCGGTCCAGGTATTACGGAGCTGTACAAGGAGGTCAGAGCGGGCGTTAATAAGCTTCTTGTATATAAGAGAGATGGTACTATCAGGGACATGTCCATCAAGCACCCTGTCTTCCAGGGGGGAGGATTCCGGGACAACGGCACCATCCGGAAACACCGAAGCAAATGCATGGCGGATTTGAAGATAGCGGTAGTATTCCCTATCACTCAGGCTGTATTCCCGCTGGAGTTCGGCAAAAGTCTTAATCCTGTCCTTGACCAGGAGGTCCCCTACTCGACTGATACCTACAAGATCCCACTTGCCGAACCCCTTCGTCGTCCAGAGATTCCCCAGCCGTTCAGCTGCATAAAGCGGAGTTGCTCTAGTCAGCTTGTCTGTCCATCCCGTGGCAGCCGTCGCACTAGTCCAAACTCGCACCGCGACCGCAGTAGGACCAGTAAGTGTCGTCCTAGCAGCTTTAGAGTAAAGCGCCCTATTGTAGTCGCCACCCGGTAGCTGCCATTTATCCATCTCAAACGCAGGGTTAGGGGTAGGACCATACATGGCATGGTTGATAGCACTCAACTGAGATGGCCAGTAATAGCACTTGATGTCGGGCAGCGCTATACCGCCATCATACCAAGGTAGAGTCAGTTTCGAGAACGCAATACGAGGCCGCCCGCCCCATACCAGTTGCCGTTGGAGGCCCTCAACCTCACCAAAATAACTAGCTGGGACCAGATCGAGCGTATTTTGAAGGGCATAAAGGAACCGGGGGAGATACATCATCTTAAACAGGGCGGCTCTCCCCAACGGGGACAGCGGCAAGCCACACCAACCCGTAACGTCCGACCGCAGCCGACGAAGTGGCGGCAGTAGATTCCTCTCATACCGCACCGCAGAGTCCAAGGAGATATAAATCCCCAAATATTTGAAGCCGTCACGTACTACAGGTATCGGGCAGATACGGGGCAGCGAGGGCAGTTCTCCAGTGAGCGGGTAAATACAAGACTTGGTCCAAATGATGGACAAGCCAGAGTTTCTACCGAAGGAGCGCAGCACGTCAAACAACACTCCCAGGGATTTACAAATGAAGTCAAGTATAACAAGATATCATCCGCATACAATGAAACACGATCTTCATATCCCGGGGACCAACTAATGCCTTAAGCGACGGCTCCTATCGGAGCCACGCGGCAAGGGGTTCAAGAGCAAGTGCGAAGAGCAATGGTGACAACGGGCAGCCCTGTCGCGTGCCTCTGCCAAGAACGAAGGACTCCGAGGCCCTGCCGTTCACCACCACTTGTGCCAATGGTTGTTCGTAGAGGAGCTGGACCCACCCGATAAAACGCGGGCCGAAACCGAACTTCGAGAGAGCCGCCTATAAATACGACCACTCTATTGTGTCAAAGGCCATCGAGGCGTCCAAAGAAACCAAGATGGCCGGCTCACGAAGTGACCCCGCCCACGCCAGAACGCCATGAAGACGGCGGAGATTGAGCGCAGTATTACGGTGGGGGATAAATCCTGACTGGTCTGGATGTACCAAGCCACCAATCACTGTAACTAGTCGATTCGCCAATACTTTCGCCAGAACCTTAGGCTCAACATTCAGAAGCGAGATCGGTCTATACGACGAACACTGCTCACGGGGTTTCCCATCTTTATGAATTACCACAATGGACGCCAATCTCTGATCCCGGGGAAGGAGTCCGATATCCCGCGATTCCAAGAACATGCGACGTAGGTGCGGCGCCATCTTATCCGGGCACAGCTTATACAGCTCCACCGGAATACCATTCGGGCCAGTGGCCTTGCCCGAACTAAGGGAACGGATAGCAAGCGCTATTTCATCAGTGGAAAAGTCCGCTTCCATAAGCTCATGGTCAGACTCCGAGAGGCTAGGCAGCGCGATATCTCTCAGTAGCAAATGCGAGTCCTCCTCCGGTCGGTCCGAGACCGGCGCGTAGACTTTCTGGAAGTGCTGAGCAA
This sequence comes from Lissotriton helveticus, assembly GCF_964261635.1. Lineage (NCBI taxonomy): Eukaryota > Metazoa > Chordata > Amphibia > Caudata > Salamandridae > Lissotriton > Lissotriton helveticus. The sequence continues at coordinate 1,108,985,653 of NC_136068.1, forward strand.
AAGCCGCGACTATCTCAACAGGGTCCACAACCCGCGAGCCATCCACCCCTTCCACAGCAGGCACAACCCTATTCAAACACTCTCTCTTATCCAACCAGGCAATCAACTTCCCGGCCTTATCACCAACATCATACAGTCGCCCCTGTTGCACACGATACATCATCCTGGCTGCATCCGTCAACAGAGCCCTGTAGTCAGCCTGTTTAAGGGCCAAAACATGCAACTTTTCAGGTGTAGCCCCAGATCCCAAATCTTCCTCCAAAGCTGTGATATCAGTTTCAAGGCAAACAACCTCCTCATTCTTACTTTTCTTCGCGCTAGCAATCAAGGACAGGACCTGACCCCGAATCACAGTCTTATAGGCCTCCCAGAGGGAAACGGAAGAGGACACCGACCCCACGTTCTCATTAAAGTAGTGTTCCATGCATTGAACCACTGCAGCCCTAGTCTTGGGGCTGCGTAGGTGCCAGGGGTTGATCGGGGCAACACGGCCCTCCGCTCCCAAGGACAAATCAATACCAAGCCAAAGTGGAGAGTGATCCGAGATCCCCCTAGCCAAGTGACGCACTTCCGTCATGGAGACCATCTGCACCGCAGGCACTAGGATATAGTCAAGCCTCGAAAGACTACCATGCGCTCCCGAATGAAAGGTGTACTGTGACTGTCCAGGGTGTAAGTGCCTCCAGCTATCCACTAGACCCATCGCATCCAGAAAATCACCCAACCATGACTGCGATCTCAAGAGAATTCTGGGGGGGTTACGATCATCATCACCACTAACCACTGAATTGAAGTCGCCACCCATTATCAACATGCCCTCGGGGAAGTTCAAAACCACCCCACCTAACTCAGAGAACGTAGCGGACTGTAGACCTGGTGGAACATAGACAGAGAGTATGGAAATCGTCTTCCCCTCCCACCGCCCCGTAATGGCCGCGTATCGGCCACGATCATCAAGCACGACGTCATCTATCACCAAGGGGAGGGAGTTACGAACCAAGACGCCCGCCCCCCTCGAACCCATGGTGAAACCTGAGTGCGCCACCAGACGATACCCCCTCCTATTCAGCGCATGGCAAGTGTTCCCTATCAAATGAGTTTCCTGAAGCAACACAACATCGGGTGAAAGACGTTTCAAATACTGCAAAACTATCCCCGCTTGATCCTATCACCCAACCCGTTCACATTCCAACTCAACACCCTCAGCCCCCTACCCCCCATTGCAGAAATGTACCCAGCGTCTCCCCCGCATAAGGACAGTCACATCAAGCAAATCGTATATTGAAATGAAACCTCGGAGTAAACAAAGAAACAGAAGACCCCCCCCAGCCCCCAAAAGAATACCCAACACACACCCCCCCACCCTGCACCCCTGCGTCGATCCAAAGAACCACCCCAACTTGCAGTGTGCCTGTCGCCCCATTAAACTAATCTACGAAAAGAAAAAAGAACCCCTTAGAGGAGGAAGAAACCCGAACCCTCCCATCCCCGGGTAAACAATATATACGCGCTCAATAACAGTCAAACCGCTGCTGCAAGTCCATATAGCCGGCCCTCCGGTGGGGACTCACTCCACCCGTTCCTCAATGCCACCTTCAGCACCGCCGGAGTGTTCAGATCGGTCGCGCTGCATTGGCAGAGTATCAAGCCAGTCACTAGCAGCTTCCGGGCGATCAAAAAAGAAAGTGCGCTCCTCATATTCGACCCTCAAGCGGGCCGGGAACAGCATAGCGTACTTTAGGCTCATATCTCGGAGGCGTCGTTTCACACCCATGAAGTTCATGCGCTGTTTTTTAACTGACTGCGTGAAGTCCGGGTAAAAAGTGATGGATGCATTGTCAAATTTCGTGGGCCCACCAGTGCACGATGCATCTCTGTCCCGAAAGTTGAAGATCCTGGCTATAATGGGCCGCGGTGCCGCTCCCAATTTAGGCTTACCACCTGGGACTCTGTGGGCACGCTCAGTGAAGAAGTTACTGAGACCCTTAGGTGCCAGGTGGTTCAGCACGAGGTCCTCAACCAAAAGATCCGTAGATTGAACAGGATAGCCGTAGGAGGTGGAAGGGGTCTCGGGAGCCCTGTGCTCACGCGTCCATCTTGGATCCGCGCGAAGCTCCTCCCCCTCGCAATATATTGATTTCCATAGAGCTATCTCCCATTAGTTGGATATTTGCTACTGAGTCGATATACATGGCTTTGATAGCTCTCATAACATTAGGGCCAAGGCACCTCCGCTTCAATATCCCCCACAAATAGCTCCAGGTGATGCGGTAGAAGGCCTTTTCCGCATCCGGAAGCTTTTTGATCCCGACCCTAGATAATTCTGATGATGAAATTAAAAAAAAATCTAGTTTAGTGTATTTCCTGTGTGGGTGTGAGAAATATGTAAACCCTGGGTCATGTGGCTCTTTGTACCCCCAAACATCAAATAAACTATGTGAACCAATCAAAGAGCATACAGCTTTATAGACCCTAGGTTTGCTTCCCTTATAAACACTAATCCCATAACTATCGCTAAAATCAACTGCGATATTGAGGTCCCTGCAACAAATAACAGGAGATTTCCAATTTGCTAGTTCTATTTCCAACTTGTTGAACACCTCCGGATCATCATGGTTGGATCCATATATTACACTCAACGTAGGCCCCATCTTAAGTTGAACGATTACCCATCACCCCCAAGGATCTACTAGGGAGCGGCCGATGCCTCCCATACATGATTTCCCCAGGATTGCCACCCCTCTTATAGTAGAAGTCTAGGAGTAACAGAGATCAAAACCTTTAATGTTTAATAGGTGTTTTTTATTCACGGTAGGTGGGTCTCTTGTAGGCAAATTATGTCTAGCTGGTTTTCTCTTACAAAATACCACAATCCTGGCCTCTTGGACCAATCATTCAGACCTCCCACATTAATGGAGCATATCTTAAGCCTCCCCATTGCTTCTTGGTATAGAACTGCCTAGCAACTGTCTCCTTTCAAAACAATCTGATAGTAACCCATAATGCGTAGTGGTCAACAAATATAAATCATAGTACCAGGTAATCTTTTTCCTCCCCTTGTGAGAGCTTCTCAACCCCCCTCCAACCCTCCCACCCCCCAGACTCCCTGCCACCCTCCCTAACTTGAGATACCCTTCCACCCCTCTAGGATGCTCAGACAAGGTCTGTGCATATGATGAAGCTGTGAGCGTGGGCAGTGGTTACTCCAGCATGTATTTCTAATCCTATCATAACCCTTACATTTCAACAAAAGAAAAAACATTGACATACCCAACCCTAAAGTGAACACCCCTCACCAGTAGCTCCTGATACAGTTCCGAATCCCCCGAACCACCCGCCCCCCCTCAACCCCTCAACTGTAGTGTTCAAGCATAATATTAATCATATAACTAATTACTTATACAACTCATATCCCTCCACCCCCACCTCCTCCTGTTCGAAAAAGAAGAACATGAGGGAGCTCGAGCTACTCCCTAAATTCAGGTGTTCTATATTTTGGCCCCTAGAGAGTGTGACTTCTTTATTTGTCCAAAGAGTCCAGATATTCTTTGGCCTTGATCACTGACGTGAAATAATAAATAGTACTGTTATTCATCACTTTCAATTGCGCTGGGTTAACCAAAAACACCTGTAAGTTCTTATCCTGGAATGGCTTAATAAGCTGTCTCAGCCTCCAGCGCCTTTCCACTGTCACATGGCAGAAGTCGGGACGAACAAAGAACGAGACCTCCCCGCTTGACCTTCTCGCATCAGGCCTTACTTTGTCATATATTGCCTGTCGCAAAAGAACATTTCCAAAAAACACGAGTAGAGCCCGTGGTCTATCCCCGACTTTTGCCGGTACGCGAGGTTTCAGCGGGATGCGGTGTGCCCCTTGAACCTCTACTGCCCAATTCCATTCTGACAGTTCTGGGAAGGCCCCCTTAAAAAGGTTGATTACATATTGTCGTGGGTCAGACCCTTCGAGACCCTACTGCACACCAAGCACTTGAAGATTATTTTGTCTCTGCCTGTTTTCTGACTCTTCGAGTTTCCACTGAATATCTCTTATTTGTGCGCACTGAGCCTCCACCGTAGATGTAGCCTTAGATGCATCCGCCTCCGTCTCAACAATCCTTTCCTCCAGGTTTGATACTCTGTCTCCCAGATTTGAGAATGGCTTTGTTAACATGCTCACAACGCCCTGCATTATCCTCATACCTGCTTGGGCTTTCCGGCAATCTTGCCTGGTCTCTTCTCTATGAGTCAATATGGCCTGGTAGATTGTATCTAGCGTGGGGGGGGGCTCCTTCTTCAGCAGCAAGAGTCTTCCTTTGATCTGCATGGATAGTTGCGTGGGAGGTTGCGGGTGACTAGTGGAGAGACGACTCCTTCCTATCATTGCTGCCATTGTTTTTCTGCAGTGCAGGTTTTATAGCCATTTGAGGGATCTCCGCCTCTCTATCCACGCCATCTGACTCTAGACTGCTTCCCCCTGGTGATGTATTTATTAAATCATCAGATCATCAGACCATTCAGCTCCTTCAGATTGCTGAACCGATCCGAGCGGTATATTCATAGCAGAATCAGTCAGTAGTCGATCAACAAGGGTTTGAGGACCCCCCGCCTCGAATCCACATCCTGCGGGGGCCCCGGAGTTCTCAGTACTCTCCCCCTCGCCCCTACTCCTACTCCCTTCGTTGGTAAATACAGGCTGAGCAGTGGGGGACAGAGGCAGGGCACTTGTACTTGCACTTGCACTTGGACTTGCTCCTGAAACCCCAGAATGAGTAACTGCTGAGGGGGAAGAGGGGAAAGAGGGCACAGGAAGCAGTCCAATATCTGACAGTCTATTCCTCCTTCCAGCACTACTCACATATTCATATTCATATTCACTCTGAGAAGGAGCCTCTTTCATGTCAGTTTGCCTCACCTTCACCGGCAGGGAGCTGCTTCCATCAATCCCAGCATCCAGCTCCACTCCAGCGTGGTTCCCCAGTCTCTCCTGACTCTCCAGCTCCTCCATGCTGCTTGCCAAATCCTTGTGCAGGCTCTCTGCTGTATCTTTCATTCCCTTAGAGCCCTTGGCTCGCTGCAGGAGCTCAATCACTGTAGGACCTGCCTCCCGATCTTTAGCCCCGCCTCTTCCCCTTCTGGGCAGCGTCGACGGAATTTGCAGTGCATGTGGATCCTGGACCTGGTCTTGACTTGGGGAAAGTCTCTTTGAAGGTAGCGAGGGTACTGAAGGGCTGCCGGTAAGTGCTGCTGCCTCTGCTGCACCTTCCACGCGTGCCTTGCGGGGCGCCCTGCAGCTGCAGCTGCCCTCGATGCTGCCGCCGACATATTTGGAGCCATCACCGGGTCTTCTCCTTTGCTGCCGCTACCGCCGGTCACAGTCTGCTGCACTAGGTACCTCGCTAGGAGCCTCCGCAGGCAACCCTCAACAAGGCGCTCAAATAGGTGGTTGCAAGAGATCACAGACGGAGGGGGCCCCCAGGCGCTATGCCTATTCAGCCTCCAAAGCATAGAGGTAGGTGGCAGATGCGGGGTGCGGGGTACGGGGTACGGGGTGCGGGGTAACGTACGGGTTCTTTTATCGGGTATCGGGTATTGGTACTTTTACTTTTACTGCAGAGCCATTGATCTGAACCGCTGCCACTGCCCACTGCCTCAGCGCACGGCCAGCTAAGCGGCCGCCATCTTGCCCTCTTGCCTCTGCATTTTTCATAACCAAACAAACAAATATATGTATATTTTTATCATTCATCTATTACCTTTTTTCTTTCTATGTGATGAAATTGTACTATCTACGTGGTAGGTATGCCACATGGCATCACCATAAACTAAATGAAATGTGAAGACTTTTTTTTTTATTAAGATTCTCTGCAATGGTTATTCCTTGATAAAATGGCAGGCAATGTCTTGAACTATGACTGACTTATCCAGAGTCCAATTGGCCTTTGAAAGGTACACCAGTCTGCCAAGTGACTGTTATGTTATGTTATGTTAAAATGTATTTATTAAGCGCACGTACGCCCGTAGGCTTCATGGCGCTGTCGGAGGGGAACATAACACAAAAATAATACTCTAGAAGTAAGCCTGTTTAAAAAGCCAAGTCTTAAGAGAATGTCTGAAGGTAAGAAGATCTGGACTTTGCCTTACAGGCAGTGGTAGTGAATTCCAAAAGGTGGCTGCAAGATGGTCAAAGCAGCTACCACCCAGGCGTTTTTTCTTAAAAGTCGGAACGACTAAAAGAGCTTTATGAGCAGAACGAAGATTTAGTGAGGGATTATACCTAGAGACAAGTTTCTTGATAAATTTTGGGCCGGTGTTCTGTAGGGCTTTAAAGGTAATACATCCAGTTTTGAACTCAACCCTTTGCATCACAGGTAGCCAATGTAATCTTAACAGACCAGGTCTGATAGGCTGCCATTTTGGTTGTTTACAAATCAGCCTGGCTGCTTGGTTTTGGACAAGTTGAAGTCTTTTTAACAGGCCTGCTGGAAGTCCCAAATAAAGACTGTTAGAAAAATCCAGTCGGGAGAGAACAAGGGCAATAATGACCTGGATAAGAGCAGATTGCGTTAAGAACTGGGCTATTTTCCTTATTTTCTTAAGTTGAAAAAACTAGCAGAGACTACTGTTCCCACTTGTCCTTTCAGTGAGAGATCTGCACTGAGCGCGACACCCAGACTTTTAACCGAGAGGGATTTAGTGGGTGGGACACCCATATTAGATGGCCAGAAACATGGGCCCCAACTTAATTCGCTTTTCCCAGGCAAGATCAGTTCTGTCTTGCCTGGGTTAAGTTTTAGATGGTTAAGGTTCATCCACCTCTGTATGTGTGTCATAGTGTTCTGGAATTCTGTCACAGAATCTGCGGTATTAAGCGGGAAGACAAGTTGGAGATCATCCGCATAATTATAAATAGTGACTTTAGAGTTCCTTAAAGAATAATGTAAAGGGCGAAGATAAAGATTAAATAATAAAGGTGATAATGAGGATCCTTGAGGGACCCCACATGTAGTGGGAATTCTGGGAGCTGTGAAGGTTCCCAGTCTCACTGATTGCGTGCGTCCTGTAATAAATGAGGTGATCCAGTTTAAGGTATGGCCCCTGAGGCCGGCCTGTTCAACATGATTGATAAGGATGGTATAATCAACCGTGTTGAACGCGTCCGACAAATCAAGGAGCACAAGGGCCTGATGTATGCCTCTATCAGCATTAGATCTTAAAGTATTTTGGACAGCCAGGATCACGGCTTCCGTCGAATGACAGAGACGGAAACCAGCCTGGTTTGGTTCCAGGTATTCGGATTTTTCGATAAACTTGGACAAGCAAGTGGAGACATGGGCTTCCAAAATTTTTGATACATAGGGTAAAAGGGATATTGGCCTATAATTTATCGGATCATGTGGATCTACTCCTGGCTTTTTGATCAGTGGAATAAGCAAGGCATTCTTAAAACTGCTGGGCACCTTGCCCTGTAGAAGTGATTCATTTACAGCTAATGAACACCCTGTGGAATAGCTAGCCCCACCTCTCTAAAAATGTGTGGAGGACAGGGGTCGTCAGGTGATCCAGACTTGACATGTACAAGAAGGTCAGACAAGGTTTTTGTGTCAATGGGAGGAAGGGTATCTAAAATAGCAGAATTGTAATAGCTGTCATCCAGATGGACAGGGGCAGGAAGATTAAGTATGCTCTGTTTTATGGTAGTGATTTTGTCTATAAAGAATGAATTTAAGGAGTCACAGAGCTCTTGTGTGGGAGTAACAGAAGGAGTTGTTCTGTCACTGTTGCAAAGATCGTTCACTATATTGAACACATCTTTTGATTTGTTCTGTGAGTTAAAAAAAAATTCTGAGAAATAGTTAGTTTTATGTTTTAAAATAGATTTTTGATAGTTCTTCCGGGCCAAGCAATAAGTCGCTTTGCCATGTGGTAAATACCTAGTTCTCCACTTCCTTTCTTTTTGGCGTACTTCGAGTTTTAGGGTCTTCAGTTGTGAAGTGAACCATTTATGTGCGTCATTAGGGCGTGAGCGGGGGAAATTCACACAAGGTGCATGAATATCAGCTGCCAGTTGGATCCAGTGTGAAAAGGTCTCCTCCATAACGTCAATATCTTTAGTCATTGAGGGCAGGGTAGTGGCTAAGGTGTCCAGAAAAGCCGGTGTATTAATGCCCTTCCATTTCCTAATTCTTCCGCTCGCCCGAAATGCACTGTTTAGTGCTCGCATCAATAGTGAGTGTAAAATGTATTAAAAAATGATCAGACCAAATACAGGGAATTATGGAGGTAGTGGATAGTGATAGATTATAGGACCATATTTGATCCAGGCTATGGCCTTTCTCGTGGGTGGGAGAGTGGATGTGTTGGATTAGATTCAGATCCGAGAGTAGGTCCATAAGTTCTGCTGCCTGAGGGTCCGCCTCAATATCACCGAACCAGAGGTTAAAATCCCCAATTAAAACAATTTTTGAATAATTTGTTACAAGGGAGGCCATTTGTTCGGCCAATGATACGGAAAAGGTAGGCATAGATTGAGGGGGCCGATAGATCAGAACCAATAGTAGTGCTCCACTGTCAGTATCAGTCTTAAAAACAATATTCTCCGTGCTGGTCAGGACGAGAGAGGGGAGTATTATATATTTATGAATATTGTGGCTAATAGCAGCCACTCCTCCACCCTTTTTACCAGCAGATCGGTTGGCAGTTAAAATATAATAATCAGATGGGAGAGAAGTCAGAATATCTGGCAGTGAGTCCTGGGTGAGCCAGGTTTCTGTTAAAAACACAATATCAGGTTTCTCGGATGTCAATAATAGAAATATATCTACTTGGTGTCTGGACATGGAACGCGTGTTAAGGTAGATGCAGCGGAGTTTGATCTGTGGTTTTAAAGGTAACTGACTAAAAGTGTGTGAGTGTTTGTTAGGGCTGGAATTGGAGACGGAGTATTTAAGTTTAGAAATGCCGTATAAGGAAGTACGTTTTAATACGTGCGGGGGTAAGGTAGGGCAATGATGTTCAGGAGGTCTTAATAATAGTAGATCATCAGTGGAATAAGTAAGAATTTGGGCATAGGTTTTGGCCCCTGGCCCCGGCTGGCCGCGGACGGGCGCAGACGAGCTTACCTTAGGCGCACCTTCGGCGTGCCATCGTCGCGCCCGCTGCGCTCATCCGCTGCGCTCCCGAATACACATTGCGTTTTAACCCTGCCTCCCCAGAAGAGCTAGACCGCTAGCTCCGGTCCAGCCCGATCCAAGATGGCGCCTCGCCCTCCACACAAACGGCACCGTCAGCCGCGGTGGAACGGGGCGTGGTACAATTCAATGAAAGCTTTTCCAAACAATGCTGTGCACAAAACAGTAAGTGATATTTAAAAATTCTTTTAAAAATGGCGAAACAGCACCGGCATCTAAATCATGCCCGCGCTGTCTGAGGCTTTCCAGGAGGTATTGTGCGCGGTATAGCGCTAAATATTGCAATTAGTTCCCGCAGCGAACCCCAGGAGCTGCCACCAACCTGAGAGTCCTCGGAGGGCCCTGGGCTTTCGATCGTTTTAACCCTGCCTCCCCAGAAGAGCTAGACCGCTAGCTCCAGTCCAGCCCGATCCAAGATGGCGCCTCGCCCTCCACACAAACATTTCCGTCAGCCGCGGTGGAATGGGGCGAGGTACAATTCAATGAAAGCTTTTCCAAACAATGCTGTGCACAAAACAGTAAGTGATATTTAAAAATTATTTTAAAAATGGCGAAACAGCACTGGCATCTAAATCATGCCCACACTGTCTGAGGCTTTCCAAGAGGTATTGTGCGCGGTATAGCGCTAAATATTGCAATTAGTTCCCGCAGTGAACCCCAGGAGCTGCCACCAACCTGAGAGTCCTCGGAGGGCCCTGGGCTTTCGATCGTTTTAACCCTGCCTCCCCAGAAGAGCTAGACCGCTAGCTCCGGTCCAGCCCGATCCAAGATGGCGCCTCGCCCTCCACACAAACGGCACCGTCAGCCGCGGTGGAACGGGGCGAGGTACAATTCAATGAAAGCTTTTCCAAACAATGCTGTGCACAAAACAGTAAGTGATATTTTAAAAATTCTTTTAAAAATGGCGAAACAGCACCGGCATCTAAATCATGCCCACGCTGTCTGAGGCTTTCCAAGAGGTATTGTGCGCGGTATAGCGCTAAATATTGCAATTAGTTCACGCAGCGAACCCCAGGAGCTGCCACCAACCTGACTGACATCACCCCAGCCCTACTGGGTTTCGTGTACCCAAGTACACCTCAAATTCTTTCAATGTTGTTCTGTTCCAGTACTCCCTGCCTCAAACTGAATGTGAAAGCTGCATATTTGCACTCGGAGCGTTAGATCATTCCAGAAATGCTAGTGCTTGCTTTCCTTCTTTGAAAACCCCGCCTCGTTATCGTGTGCCATCTCGTTTCTCTCTGATCTGAAATCATATTGGTCAGATCCCTAAGGGGAAGAGAGAGATAAAAATGTCAATAAAAAATGGGAATGGTGGCCTCATTCCCGCATCATTAAAAAGCACTTACAGGTACACTTTACTTCTTATAGAGGTCTGAGCACATTTCGGACATGTTTATGTGGTGTGTCAGGAAGAATATACCGCGCATCTTTTTATTTAAGATAGATTTGTATGTATGTACCTAATAAAACTGTCTTAACTCATATTTGAGCTGAATAAGTAAGAGGGGGTAGTGCGAGGGACACTTTCTTTTCATAGAGTTAGTAGGCCAGCAGAGGGAGATGGTCCTTATCTTAGTCAATTAGCTGCATTTTGAAGAATTGTCAATAGCTCCTTAGGCAACTGCTGAAGTGATTTTTTTTTACCTTGTATGATTTTCTTTCAGGATCTGTCTTGTGTAGACTGAGTCTCTGGCTCAGCTCTACAAGTTTTCTTTTCACAGCCACAGGTGACATAAATTAATGTAGTCCAATGCACCAGTACTGAATGTGAAAGACAGGTTATTGTAGCCCCACAGAACAGCACCCACTACATAAATGAGGTGGTGTCAATGCTTTGGGGTTGGTAACATGGAGCTGTGGTAAACCAAATGATCCTTCCTTAAGGATTTATACACTCAAGATCACTATAAATGGAATATGTATTTCAACATATTTATTTTGAAATATGTATTATAAAATGCGGGATCTCATGCATATAATATTGGTAACATCTTAGAAGATAATAAAAAGCAACTATGTGTTTCAATAACAATAAAAATGGAAATATCGTAACATCACAATGTACAGCTTTTTCACCCTCACTGTGCTATCTCTCAGTGCTGTGGTAGTTCTATCATTTGAATAATTAATAAGCCTGAGTTTCAGAGGTGGTGTGCATACCTGGACAACATGGCGTATTGTCTGTATGGAGTAGCTTGTCAGCCATTTCGAGCAATAGCCCAACAGCTAGGAGATTGTGTCTATGAAAGAACACAATGCTAGCACCAGTTTGCAAAGGCAGAATGGAATGCTTTGCAGTCTCAGTAGTCTTGCTTGAGGCTCCTCTGGTTGGGATGGAATCTGGTGCTATGCTCATCTGGATCTGCACTCTACATCTGCAACCTGGGTGAGGTTTCCCTCATAACTAAGTGGTCAAGTGAGAGTCCTTATATACTGAATCTTATCAAAGATAGGACCTAGCCTGGCAGTTCTTGCTCAACTGTTTCCATGTGGAGCAGGGTCAAGACTCATTCACATATGGCTGGGTTTAAACTGGAATGGCTTGGGGAGCAAAAAACAATGGATTTAGGCCCATATCTCTGTAGTGGGTTGAATGTTTGAACATTTTCAACATTCGGTCCATCAGTTGTTCTTTTTGCATTTGTCACCCCGAGTGGGACAGGTATGCCCAGACATGGATCCTGTGCTCTCCATGCCACTGGAGCCAAGCTAGCCTGGCTAATGAGGCGTGAAACCCTGAGCCTGGTCTCAGGATGCTGTTTTCTTGTCCAGGGAGCATCTGGCCTGGTAGTTCAGGCTGGCCTGTTTCCATGGGAGCAGGGTCTAGGCAAATTTGCCTATGGCTGGGATTAAACTGCAATGCCATGGGGAGCAAAATAAACTATGGATTTAGGGCCAGATCTCTGTATTGGGATGAATGTTTGACATTGTTCCAAATTCTGTCTCAATTGTTCTTTTTGCCTTACTCTGGTGAGAGCAGGCTTCGGCACTGCTGGTGGCTTGGTATTCTTTGATTTTGATATCCTATCAGCTCCTGCTGTCCAATAAACTCATGCATTCTTCAGGATGGGCAACTAAAGTGCATTCCAACAGGTTAGTGTAACATATGTTTTGGAGTTAGTTCCTTTGCTTGTATATTGACAAAAGTAAAGTCCTCACAGACAGTTGCTCCGAAACCAGAATGCCACTTTTATTGCAATTCATCTCTGTAGATAACTGTATTCCATTGTGCTTGCTTAAAAAATAGACATTGTTGTGCAACAGGGCACCCAAGCGAGTAGGAATACAGCCTTTGAAAGCCTCTCGCTCTATGATGAAAAATAAGCTCTTTGCAGGAAAAAACTATGGGGCTTATTATCAAGGGGGTTTATCTCCGCTTTTTTGGCTTTAAAGCCAAGAAAGCGGAGATAAAATTATCTCCCTATTACCTAGCTGTCGCTAACACCAGTTAGCGACAGCTAGTAGGAGATAGCGACCATCTTGGGCCCCACTTTGCATGTCAGTGATATTTATCACTAATGACATGCAAAGTGGGCGTGCCAAGATGTTAGTGACTGGAAACAGTCGCTAACATCGCTATCTCCTATTACCAACTTTTGGAGATATTCGCGCTAAGCGCGAATATCTCCAAAAGCTAACACCTGCCCTGAGCAGTTCTTTGCCATGTTATCCAATGGGAGGTGGATGACATGGCTAAGAGCATTAGCTCGGTAATGCATGAATATCGCTGACTTTACAGCGATATTCATGCATTGCGGCCGTTTTTTATCGCATTTGCGATAAACCTTGGTAATACCAAGGTTTATCTGCGGTAAAAATCGCCGCAGCTCTGCGGTAAAATTTTGTCTCTAACCAAGCAATAGCGATAATTATCGCTATTGCTTGGTAATATGCCCTATTTTCTTTCCACTTGAGGTTGAAATACCTTTTTTTAATTTGTCAATGCGCATAATCTATCAAACCTATCTTTGTGCCAAGGCACACTTTCGAAACCATTCTTTTTCTCAAGGAAAAATAAAATATCACAATGTATTCATTTGTTTTGCGCAATTAGCATGTAGGCATAATAAGAGATGAATCATTGCCTAGAAACATGTGTATGTATTCATAAGGCTTTACACTAAAATTCCATACAGTCAAATTGAAAACACCGTTCTGCATACAGTCAAACTGAAAATAACTGAAAATAGCATTCTGAATTGTTTCAGTTAAATTACTATCAGTAAAGTGTTCTTTCCATTTCTCGTAGCTTTGTACAGTAAGAATTTCAACAACATGTGCAATGTAACAGAGTCTGTGAGTGTTAATGTACATTTAATCTACTTTCTCTGATGCTTCCCTGTTTTTTGCTTGTAGCACAAAGCAGATGTGCTTGACGCATCAGCAACAAATGTTCTCTGAAAGTTTTGTTTATTTGTGTGCAAGGCCTCCTATTTGTGTATAATGTGTATATTTGTACATTTCTCACGATTCAATGCTTTTGTACATTTTATAATAACCACACTTATGAAAAGAGTACATTTCTTGTAATTTAAAACATGAAAACATGAACCCACATTTTCAAAGGTAGCATAAACAAACAAATCAATCAACACATTTTTGTACCGTATCAAAGTCTCATGGACCTGAAAAGCAATCAGAAGTAATCATATAGTTCATTAAACATTTTCAAAACATATGCCAATTGCAATGTCTCATTGGGTCCCATAACTTAATTGGGAACCCTTTCCCAGAAAATGCCTTTGGGAACTGAAGCTGTAATGTTGACAGTATAGAGATATCGTCGGCTCGATGTGATGAAAGATTGAGTTGAAGTTCTTGAACCACAGTTAGTGGAACAGTTCTTTCTGGGATGCAAAGTCAATTCTGAAGCAGTCATCGTTAGCCACATGAAGAAAATTAAACACTGTTGTAGTAATCCATACAGAGGACCACTGTGGTATTGTGTAACTGTCCCAAAACCAATGATATGCAAAAAGATATCAAAGGTGTAGAGTAACTGTGGATTGTGATAAAACGTCCTCTGTATAGAATTCAGATTCATTTTCATAAAACATTCTTGCTCAAAAAGGCATCATCAATGTTGATGTGGACTTTTGGTAAACTAGAACAGTTCAATAAACTTTATTTTGACAATTCATATCATAAAAGAATTTTACACATTTACATTCGGCATATAAAATATTTTTCAAAATGATATAAAATACATACATACTATTGTTGTTTGAATGAAAGCCAAAGCATCACAGCAGGTACGCTGGTTTCAAAATCTGTGCACAATCCATTTTTCAATGCTTTCAACTATTTCTCAGTAGTGTTGATATAAGACATCTAAATGATGCATTAAATTAAAATAGGACTAAAATATATGTTGAGTTATAAAGAATTGTATTCAACACTCACACATCAGCAAAAGGACAAGTGTTATGCTATCAGAAATTCCTATATCTCAAGTAAATCACCTTAAAAAACACTTTTACGTGTCAGTCATGGACCTGCTCTGTAACTAACCCTCCAGCCAGATTAGAAGACACGGAGAGGCCAGTTGGCAGACTTCGGGTTATGCTTCTAGATCTTATATCCACCCTAGAAACTTGCCAATGGAGTTTACAAACAATGGCCAAGGTCAGATCTTAAGATTCTAAGTGCAATGATGTGACTTCTTCTCCCCAGCATCCTGAAGAAGGGTTTGATCCACTTCGAGCGAGGGCCCGTGGAGCCAGGACGGTAAAACAAAACATAAGCTACAGTTTCAGAAGAAAAGTTACAACAAGGACACATGAAAACCTGCACCTGAGGCCCATTTGTTGGTAAAAGATTTCAAAGGTAAGATACCAACCCTAAACTTTAAATAGGGCTTTCTGTCAAGTGGCACTGTGATAATGTCCCAGTAGGATTCCAGTATGTAGTAACATTTGAAATATTGGAAACTTCCTGTCAATGACAAGCTCTCCACCACTCGAGCTTTGCATTGCCAGATCCATAGCCAGCAATGATGCTTCAATGTTTTTTATGAGGGGATAGGCTTGCAGGTTGGGGTTGCCCAAAGTTCCCTCATACCTAGTAGGAGGCTTTTAATTTGCTGTAGATACTTGCTTTTGTGAGACCTGTCGGCATCTATAACATCCCTCAGAGCCAAAGCATTGTGAACAAGTTCAGGTGTGGAATAAACCCTTCTCCAGGATAATAATGAGGTAGCTTGACTTTATTAACTAATGCCTTCCTGCCAAGATCAAGTATCAATGGTGTCAGTGGGGGGCTTAGGGGAAGGTGAGTCACACTTCTCAGAGAGGATTAGAGAGGAAATGTTAGAGAACCTCTAGAATTCTGAACCATATAGAACTGACCCCAGCACTTAAGCATCATAGATTTTTAAAGTTGGGCTATTTGGTTCAGAAAAAAGAGCGACTGTGTTCCTTCACTATGGCCCACTAATATGTCGTGGCGTCCACTGGGGGCTTCCAGGACATTGTCGAACACAAGGAGACACCAAGATGATTAAATACATCTGCCATCTCAAATGGCTTGTCCCCCAACATTACCCTTCCCTTGTAAGATCTATGTTGTTTGAACGACATGTATTCCTTCTCAGTGGCATTGATCTCAAGACCTCACGCTCTGCAGAACTCCTCAAAATGGTGCAGGGCAAGCTGTAGACTTCCTGGTGTTTTTGAGATCAGCAGAGTGTCGTCCGAAAAAAAACCAATATTGAGGTTTTCCTACCGGCCAACGTAGCGGCATTGGTAGGAAAGCAAGAGAGAACCTGATTGATGCCATTTGAAAACAGGGAGAACAGATTGGGGGCCAAAACACAGCCTCGGCGAACACCTTTACTTATAGGCAGCTGATCTGAAAGTTTGCAATGTCCACCCCAACGAACTTGGGCAAAATTGCCTTGATGCAAAGGAATTACCATAGGAAGCAGATCTAACGGCATACCCAGTTCACGAAGGGCTGACCATATTTACGTACAGGGAACTAAATCAAATGTAGATTTGAGGTCAAATAATGCAACATAGATGCTGCCTCTGCAAATTTCCACTACCCTCCAATATAGAAATAAGAAACAAAAGATTTGACTGATAGTGCTGACCTTCTTGAGGAAACCCGCTTGGAGGGGCAAACGGATATCTTTATCATTTATCCAATCCTGGATTTTGAATGAAACAAGTCAGACAAAGATTTTTTGAATGAAATAAAATATGCTAGTTGGCCAATAGTTCCTGGGCAGGCATTGATCTCCTTTTTTTATAAATAGGTATTACTGTAGGTCCCTTCCAGGATTCCGTAATGGGGGCACCACTTGAGATGGTATTAGTCAGAATGAATAGATGCTCTATCCTGTAAAAGTTATATCAGCAGGAATGCTGCCTGGTCCTGGCGCTCTGCCTCGGGTAACTGCATCGAGGGTTTTAGTGACATTTACAGCAACAAATAGTCCTCTGATTGGGGCTACAGAACAAGATGTCAATGGATCATGTAGCTCACTCTTCACAGCAATATATGGAGAACCCTCAGAGTATAGATGGGAAAAATGAGTATGTCAGGTAACAGGGATGATATAATGATGGGGAGGAGGGTGCTTACCCATCTCTCCCCCACTTAACTAGGGACCAGATTCTAATCTAACAGAGCCATTGGCAGAACAAGCAGCTTGGAGGTCTTGTCATCTCTCCATCTTCCCACTCTCTTTGCGCCTGGGCCTGAGTTGTTTTAAAGAGTTTACTTGTTAAATGGACCTGTTGCATATCTTTAGTTTTTATTGCCCTGACTAATGGGGAGTAAGTTTGTCTGCACTCCTAATTAAACCAATATTTTGCCGTCAAAGGGGGTCCATGAGTTGAGGATGCAGGAATGAAGAAGTGGGACAAGATTTTCTCAACAAACGTATTATTAGAATCAGTAATTTATCCTATATCCCCTGCCCTAGCCTAGTGGAGATCTCCACTAAACAGGATGCCAGGGACTCACTAATGGCAGGCAAAATGTGAGGGGAGTCAACCACCTGGGCCCATTTAATGTGCTGCATATCATTTGATGAGTATACATCCTTGGTAGTGACCAGGGGAAGTGCGTTAGGCATTTTGTAATACAAAGGCATTCCATAAAGAGACAGAGCATATTATGGTCACTCTCCAATCTCTCAAGGAAACACATACCCATAAGGAGTGACCAAAGTCTCAAGTGTAGAAACATGTAATCTTTGTACGTAGAATGAGACAAGTTTTTGTATGTATTGGCCACTTTCCTGTCACTGGAGGACCAACCATTGACTGCCCTGAGGCCCAGCTTCAAGGAAAAAACCTTGGGGCATATTACCAACAACTAGCGATAATTATCGCTATGTTGGCTTAGCGGCAATAATTTTATCGCCGTTTTGCGGCGATTTTGATCGCTTAGGAGCCTTGCTATTATCAAGGTTTATCTCCTAAGCGATAAAAAACGGTCGAAATGCATGAATATCGCTGTAAAGTCAGCGATATTCATGCATTACCGAGCTAATGCTCTTAGCCATGTTATCCACCTCCCATTGGATAACATGGCTCAGAACTGCTCAGGGCAGGTGTTAGCTTTTGGAGATATTCGCGCTTAGCGTGAATATCTCCAAAAGTCGGTAATAGGAGATAGTGATGTTAGCGACTGTTTCCAGTCGCTAACATCTTGGCACGCCCACTTTGCATGTCATTAGTGATAAATATCTCTGACATGAAAAGCTGGGCCCAAGATGGTCGCTATCTCCTACTAGCTGTCGCTAACTGGTGTTAGCGACAGCTAGGTAATAGGGAGATACGTTTATCTCCGTTTTCTTGTTTTTTTAAGCCAAAAAAGCGGAGATAAATCCCTTGATAATATGCCCCCTTGATCTGTAAGACTGCCTCTGTCTACTTTTTACAGGCAGCAGTTCTAACCACAGAATACCCAATGCCTTGTCCTCCTCTTTCGCTAAGCTGATATCCTCAGTGTCTAGGGGCTCAAACAAAACTGTATTGGACATTAAGCCACGCCAGCCCCTCCAGCATAGACATTGTAAATGTCAATGCTAGTGATGTTATCATCCACAAGAGGAATGGCCATGATGTTATGACTATTGATGTGAAGTTCATGAAATTTGGGAACTTTGCTTGGCTTCATCCGTATCGTTAGCCTTCTCGATGGCCAACCAATGGAGCTGTATATTGTAGGGGGTTGAAAAGTTTAAATAGTCAGGTTTAAAACGTGGTTCCAAACACCACATTTTCTGGAACAGGCAAATATTGTTTGCATCGATTACATTATTCCAGTCTGGGACTGCAACCTTTGAACCAAGGCCAGCCACATTCCAAGAAATAATAGACATTGTACTGCGGGGTATTAGTGGGAGAAGGAGAGATGCTTCGAAGGGACCTGCAAAATGTGATGGCAGATATACCCATAAGGTCACCTGAAACCTGGTTGTCGTATGGAGTGCTTACAGCAATCAAGAAAAAGGAGTCACCATGATCCAAACATAAGGGAAGAGAATGGAGCTGATCGGAGGGAGTGGACAATGGTAGTCAGTCTATGTCCCGTATGGGAGATCCATCACAAACATGGGACAGTAGGGCACACGGATTCGCACACGGACTATAGCCAGGGTAACTATATTTGAGTCTGATTTTAGTGTTAAATAAATGTGTAGTTTGGACAACAAAAGCCACAAGGATGTCAACTATGTCTCTCCTCCCAAGAGTTAGTTTATTGAAATCAAACGCAGAACCAGTTTATGGGTGTGTTTTAGCTCCAAGGATGTCCTCTGGTATGAGAGAGCGGCAACATCTCACTTTACGAAGACAATAGTTAATCTTGTTAATCAGTGCATCCTTCCCTTCTCCTTGGATGGGGGACGCAAGTTTGGAAACATTAATCAGAAATATGGAGTGAATGGAATTTGAAGCCAGTGGTCCTATCTGTCTATTGGAATTTTGCATAGGTGGGGGGATGCCTTAGTAATGCGGGCTCCCCATAAGGCTGGGTGTTGAGGTAATTGGAAGACTGAGAGAAGCTGGAAGATTGAGCGAGTTTTCACTCATTGATGTTTTCGAATTCCCCATTCCTTTAGTTACTTCTGGAGAGGGTATCATGCGAGTAGGCACATGAAAATCTACCAGGTTCCTAACCTTATTGGGGTTTGAGTTCCCATGCAAGGGCTGTCAATTCAAAGAGTGTGGAGTGCATGTACTTTTGACAGCAGAGTGTGAAAGACCCTTGAATAATCTATTAAGTATGGAGGAAAGACATGACACCAATGCTTTGAGGTCCCCCACCTCATCCCTAAGCTCTTGAATGTGCTGAAAAAGTTGAGCTAGGTCACGCAAAGAAGTAGGTGATGGGGACATGGGTCCTCTGACATTCTCAAAAGCCACAAGGTTGTAAACTATGTCCCTCATCCCAAACATTAGTTCAATTCAATCAAATGCTGTACCTGTTTGTTTAACAGGAATCGTTTCTCATACTTTGATGAAACACCCATCAGCAACTTTGGAAACCTTAACTCTACAGGTGGCAAGTTACAATATGTCATATTGTGTAAAATAGTTCTGACTTTTTGAATGTTTTTCAACACCTTTTTTCCAGTTTCTGGGTCAGATGTTTCTGCCACCTTATTAAACTCTTTTTATTGCATTTCCAAAACAGAGATAGGCAGCAATGCTACCGTGCAAGGTAGCTCAAAAACAGAACCAATATAAACAATATGTGATTAATCAGTACAGAGACCCATGAATGACATATATCTGATCAGTGAACTTAGTTGGCACTACAGTGACGATTTAAGGTTATACAATGTGTCAAACCGCTGTGTCTGGAGATCTGGTTAGGTCTTGTTGTTGAAGAAATTGATGGAGTGGTTCCCAAATGTCTTTGGGTTTGGATGATGTTGGTAGCTCCTCCGTGTACAGTTCCAATTTTTCCTTACAATACACCTATCTTTAATCCAATGTTCAACCTTTGTACAGGAGTTCCCTCCAATGTTACAGCAACAAGGCGTTTAACCAATAGAAGTCCAATGTGTATAAATTTACCCACAGTCCCTTTCGCATGTGGAACATAACAGAGTAAGCATATCAACTGCGACATTTTTTGGACATTCTGCACTACTTGTTCCCAGAATCGAGCCAACAGCCTACAATCCCATGTGAGGTGCTAGAAATCCCTTCCAGTTGGCCACATTGCTTACATCTGCTAGACTCACGTAGTCCATACTTGTGCAACCTAAGGGGTGTGTAATATATCTGATGGGGGTACTTAAAGTGTATGATTCGTATTTTGCCATTGGGTATGAATTTGCTAGTAAAGTTGCAAATATTTTCCCACTCTGAGAGCGTCAGGGGGGAGACAGCTTGTCATTCCAACGGGCAAGGCTATTATCCGGTACACTGTTTTTTTCAGCTCGTATTGTCCTGTGCAGTTCTGGTGACTAGCTTTCTCCGTGTAGGAGTAGTTAACAATATCTGTAGGGATTGTAGAGCAGGTGGCTCATCCGGGTACATAATATATTGTGATTTAACACTATCAATGCTACAGCAATTCATCCTCTGTGCTGCAGATCCATGTTTCCCATTGATCATGACGAGCTGAGCTCGTCATGAGCACACAAGCAGTGTACTGCACGACGAGCTGAGTTCGTCATGAGCATGGAAGGGGTTAACAGCATGTCTCAGCCTATGGATAGTAAACTGACATAGCGGCCTGGGGTTAGTGATATCTTGAAGGTCTTCAGAAGTGATGAACTTGCAATCTGGGTAAAGGTCCTTCATAGTAACTAAGCCTGCCTGCCTCCCTGAGCGATCTCACCGGGCTGTCTTCCTGTGTCACTGATAAAGCGGCATGATGTGCCAGGGGCAGCACGGGCATATATGTGCCCAGTGTGTTGATTTCAGTTTTTGACGTACCTCGCTGTGTATGAGTGATAATACCTGGTAGGCGGTTCCGATGGGAATTGCCGTCTTCCACTGTTATGTGTGGAGTGTAGGCATGTGGATTAAACCAATAATATGCATACTGTGCTTGGGCACTTAGATAATATGTATGCGGGTCCCCAAGTTAACCTGAGTAAGGCTGTTCGCATAGCATTACAAAAATGTTGTGTTTTATTGGAATATTGGAGAATCGATACAAAAATCACAGCAAAAATTTTGCTAATTGCAATGTGATCTTCCAGGGATAGCGATAAAGCGCTCCATCTTTCAATCTGCTGATCGAGTGCGGTACACGCTCGTCCATAATTTTCTTTTATAACAACTTCAGGATCACCATGGATCCAGACCCCTAGGTATTTAACAGGATCCGGGGTCCATACTAGGGGATTTTCCATAGACGGCGGAGGGGTGATAGCTTTCAAAGGTATAATCACTGATTTGTCCCAGTTGATAGTAGGACCAGAGAACAACCCAAATCTGATATACACTCTCAGCACCTGTGTCAGACAGCGACCAGGTTCCCTGATGAATAGGACCATGTCGTTGGCATAGAGGAATATGCCTACTGGGCGGTGTATAAAATTAAGTGCTGTCTCTGTATATCTTTGTTGGATCACACACACCAGAGGCTTGAGTGCAAGAGCAAATAGCAGGGGTGATAAGGGGCATCCCTGTCTAGTGCCTCATGTAATTGAGAATGGTTCTGATGTTAGACCCCACACCCGCACTCGTGTCGATGGATCGTTATATAGCAGGCCTACCCAAACCAAATATATTGGTGGGAACCCCATCTGCTTCAGGATTTTGAACATGTAACTCCACTCTATAGAGCTGAACGCTTTAGCCGCATCTAATATTACTGCCGCAGCGTGTAGGCTCAGTTCAAAATCATGCATCATTGCTAAAATGGTTCTGAGATTGTGAGAGGTTGACCTCTCCGGGATGAAGCCAGATTGGTCCGGAAGGACCAAACAGGGCATCAAAGGTTGGAGTCTGGTGGCTGGAATCTTTGCAAGTATTTTGGCATCCAGATTGATCAGGGATAGGGGCCTATATGACTCGCAAATATCAGATGGTTTGTCCTATTTTAGGAGAGTGATGATTAATGTTTGACAAAGTGAGGGTGGCTGGATACCTGACTCATGTGCTTCAGTGTACATTTCTAATAAGTGTGGTGTGACTATGTCTGCAAATTCTTTATAGAATTCGGCTGTGAGGCCATCCGGCCCCGGCGCCTTTGTATTAGGTA
Organism: Lissotriton helveticus; assembly: GCF_964261635.1. Lineage (NCBI taxonomy): Eukaryota > Metazoa > Chordata > Amphibia > Caudata > Salamandridae > Lissotriton > Lissotriton helveticus. The sequence goes on from NC_136068.1 coordinate 1,109,008,029, forward strand.
GGTCACGTATTGCCGCTTTTATATCTGAGTTTTCAATTGGTTGATTCAAATAGTCATTGTGACCATCCACCAGCCACGCGCAAGCAATGTCCGCCAGATATTCTGCTATGTCTAGATCAGGCGTAGTAACTTGCGACTTGTACATCGCGGCATAATATTCTCGAAATTGGTCCACTATTTCTAGAGGAGAATAGTGTTCCACCCCTTGAGAATCAGTTATTTTGTCTATGTGATGCTGTTCGGTGCGAATTTTGAGTTTTGCAGCTAGATTGCGACTTGGTCTACCACCCTCCCCATATACTCTGGCTACATGTTTGTATGACAGGTAACAGATTTTATATTCTGCTTGTGTGTCGTATTCAAGAACCAATTTGTAGATGCGAGATAGCGTGACTTGGCTTGGTTTCACCACGTAGTCACTCTCCAGGGTCGATAGTGTGGTTTCTATCTTAGCGAGTTGACTTTGGATATCTTTTAATATTCCAGCTGTGGTACTGATGCTGACCCCTCGTATAGTCACCTTAAAGGACTCCCATAAGGTGGCAGCACTGTCAACTGTGCCAGTATTGATCTCAAAGTATTGTACTATGGCTTTTGGAATGGTGTCAGCATAAATGGGGTCAAGTAAGGCATCTGACAGTAATCTCCATGTGAACGGGCAGTGCACTGTGTTTGGAATGCTAAATACCAGTAGTACAAGGTTGTGGTCTGAGAGAGTGCGTGGAAGTGTGGTGACATCAGTAACCCATTCAGTTGCCCTTTCGCTCATAAGCCAGTAGTCTAATCTAGACCAGCTGTTCTGTCCTGGTGTGGCATGTGTACCCTCCCTCGCTGCCACGTTGCGAGGTCTCCAAACATCGACCAGCCCAAATTCCATCAGCGCATTTTGGTGTGCGAATACCTTGCGGGCTGGATTTATCTAGATTGGCGTCTAGATGAGTGTTAAGATCTCCTCCCCACACAACAGCTGTTCCCAGTCAATCTCTCTGCACTCCATATATTCGCTGAAATACCTCAGGTTCATCTGCTATGGGCCCACATATATTTACGAAAGTAACCAGTGAATTTCCGAGATTACCATGGACCATAGCACAACGTCCCCATCACCTATTTAGGTTTTGATTTGTGTAAATGGGATACCTCTTTTAATCAGAATGAGAACCCCCCTGGTGCAAGAGGAGTATGATGATGCAAGCTTGAACTCTTCCCATTTAAGTGCAATTCTGTCTTCGGAATCCTTGGTCAAATGTGTTTCCTGGAAAAGAGTCACCTGAATGGCGTGTCTATCTAAATACGCAAAGACTTGGCAGATTTTTGGGGGGGAATTCAGCCCGCGGATATTCCATTTTAAACACCTGTAGCCCTCACCCATTAATACTTGCATATATTTTTACCAACATTGGATTGGTCAACTAGCAGTCACTGTATATTGCAAAGGAAATATAGTCTTTTTTCTCTGTATCAATACAATCAAATTGAACAAGTCCCATAACAACATCACAAGATCCCCCCACCCCTCCCACTTTAGCAGCTCCAAAGTGTCAAAGCCATACCCATTACTTAAAAAATGCCCAACAGGTGAAAAAACGTAAATAAAACAATGTAGGGTATAACCATTTGGGGGAATATCGCAGCACATTCAACTCCCTGTTTGACATGGGAGGTGGCCACCGATTAAAGATGGTGTGCTCCCTGAAACAGCAGCTCTATATCTGAAATAGTGGAATATGCCATCATGCCAACTCGAAGTATACACAAATATTTACATTTGCAACAATAACAGCACTCAGCAAAGGATATAAGGGCTACAACCCGCACTAGTTTGTCTCCTCAGGGTGGTGGCGTAGATGGAGAGTCCAATGTAACAGTGTCTCTAAGCTGTATTTTGCGGTGTAATAGTGAATTCAAAGTCTCTGACAGCACTGTTGAGGAGGAATATCGTGCATGTATGATTTTCTTCCCCCGGCGTCTGATGCATCGGGAGATGTCTTCTTTTTGCGACAGAGAGATTTGGCAAATTCCATGGCCTGCTAGGGATTGGTAAAGGTCTTGGTGTTGTCTTCGCTCCCTATTTGTAGTGGAGCTGGATAGAGCATGGCATATTGAATGTTTTCAGTGATCGGAATCTTTTTTGCTGGTTGAAAATCCTTCCTAGGTGCTTGTACTGTTGCCTTAAAGTCAGGGTAAAAGGACAGGGTGTTGCCCTGATAGCTAATGTTGCCCTTTTGCCTGGAGATGTGGAGCACCATGTTCCTATCCCTGTAATTAAATAGGCAGGCGATGATCGGCCAGGGTGGAGCACCCGGTGCTGGATGCACAGCCAGGGAGCGATGGACACACTCTACGATGAACATCCTAGAGAGGTTATCGATACCACACATGTCACAAAGCAGATTTTTGAAGTAAGGTTCCAAGCACCCTACGTTTGTGGTTTCTGGAAGGCCTAAAATACGTATGTTGTTGCACCGCGAGCGCGATTCAAGGTCTTCACTTTTGGCTTGAATAACCGCAAGAAGCTTCTCCATTTAAGATTCTTTTCATCTCAACCCTCTGCTGGCCATCTTCCATGTTCGAGATACGCTGCTCTGCCTCACCGATTTGCACCCCCTGTCTGTCTAGTTTGGCTGAGATGCTATCCATGCGTCCAATAAGGGCCGCCATATTGTCATTTATTGATTGCAGGCTAGTTTGGATAGCGGCGAGAGTTTTCTCCAAAGGAGTCGGGGCTGCAGTGGCATTGTCCTGCTCTGAGTCATTAGCAACCGTTTGTTGGGATTTGCCCGACTTGCGCAGTTCAAAATTAAGGCCTGGTCAATTTCTGTCAGGCTTGTCCATGTAGCCTGATATACGTGGACACTGGATTGTGTGCCCAACTCCGTGTATACGGGGTGTTGATGGTTATTTCAATATTTCCGACACTCCTTTCACCACAGCAGAAAGCAGGAAGGACCAGTGCACACAGCTATTCTAGCTACCAATCCTCTCATCAAGGCCACTATATGCAGAACAGTTAATAGCTAGAAAATCTCATCTGGTAAGCACTGCTAGTGACATACACTGTCATGAATTGTGTGAGGTTCTTGCCGGGCAGGGCCACTTTGAGTCGTGCGACACCAGCCCCAATAGCAGAAATGTGTACGCTTAGCCAGACAGCCAGAGGGGTCTATTGGACGGATAACCCCCTATCTAACCGGGGTTCAATCACGGCCCGGTAACAGGTTCAGTAACTCAGTGAAATGTAAAAAGTCCCCTCAGAGCAGCCAGATGCAGAGCGGGCTCTACCATCGCAGCAGACCCACCTCCTGATCTTCGCCACAGTTCAAAGCACACGTTCCGTCAATCGACGTCCATTGCATCAATTCACTCCAGCAGCTCTCCACAGGTCAACTTCTCAGTGGCACAGGTATTTTCTACGGCTTCTCCATCGCTCCGCACACGGCAGTGATTAGACTCCCTGGCCCCTAGCAGCAGCACAGCCACTCCAGACCAGCCTAGCACAGCCAAACGGAAGGATCATGTAAGTTGTAATCTATTGGCCTGCACTCACCACCTCAGGCCGTACTGCAGCGCTAGGTGTCAGTCAGCTGGAAAAGAAACAGGAGTAAAAACCCATCAACCTTGTTGAGATTGGGGTGAACAATTGTGTACAATGGAAAATATCCCAACTGGTATTATTTGTAGACAAATATGAAGGATATCTATACAGTATTATCCATGAAGGAACAAGGAGACTCAGTTTGATTTTTCATATGTGCTCAAGACATCATTTTTTATCAGCATTTCGCGGATTGTAGAGCAAAGATAATTACAGTTAGTATCAGCCCTGCAATTAATAAATAACAAGTGACAGCCCAAAGTTGTACAAGGTGCACGAGTGCAAAAAGTGAGTGGCACTACGGCGACACAAGTGACAGTGAGAGCAGTGTGGACGGCGCAAAGTGTATTGGTGAATAATTATATACAGTGAGTAAAAGCAGAGTGGTTAACAAACAGTTCAATTTATGTTTTCCATTTTTTCGAGAACCACTGAGAGAAGGGCGCCTAATATCTTGCTGGGAAGTCGACGGCATTTCGATCCAGAAGAGTTAGGATCATCATCAGAACTGAGGGGCTGGATCCAGTGCTGTAAGGGACATAGAAAAGAGGGGGGGTTAGAAGGGGTGAGTGACGGGCATGGAAGGTGGTCCATCGGGCTAATGAAGGAGAAGGCAATTATTGCTCACCGTCAGGCAATTGGGAGGTAGCAAGGAAGGGGATCCGAGGGTAGAGACTCTGTATGAATTTCTCGGGAGGCGTCCCAGTGCGGGGTAATTAACGTGTCCGAAGTCAGATCTTCGGTGTTAACGGCGCCTGGGAGCTGAGGAAGAAAAATTGGCAAGCCAATTCAGGGTGGTGGGCCCCTGGTGTCAGTGGTAAATAGCGGAAAGGAACTTACCAGAGGTTTAGGAGTGAAGACAGGGATGGTCCAGAGCCATGTGGTCCGTTGGAAAGCGAGAGTTGTACTCGGCGTAGTCTGAGGGGAGGCGAGTCAATCTGTAGGGAGTGGGAAGGGGTCAGTAATTGCTATCCATCGGAATGCGATCGGAACAGATGTGGCGGGGGTAAGGAGTACCTGGTGCCAGTGGTACGAAGCGTAAAGGAACTTACCAGGAGTTAGTAGACAGGGTAGGGAGCCGGTGGCCATACGGTCCCTGCAAGGGCGAGAGTTGATCTCGGCGAAGTCCGTCGGGTGAGACGAGTCAATCTATGGGAAAAGGGAGTGGGTCAGCGAACGCTGTGAATCGGGAGGAACTTAGTTCAGGGTTGGCAAGGGAAGCCGACGAGGAGCATTACCTGGGCGCGAGGTATTTTCAAGAGCGAGTGAAGCACTGTCCAGGAGTTGCTATGGCAATCAGGTTCCCGGGAGCAAGTTAAATAGAGATTGGTCGATTTAGCATGCCCGATGACGTAGAACTACCCGATTGTGGTAGGAAGGCAGGGATAGGAGCAGAGGAAAGGGGTGGGGAAAGGGGCGGGACTTCTGTCACGGAAAGAGCTAGGGAACCGAGGTTGTTATGATCGGATACAGGAAGGACCGATCCGAAGCGGTCGGAGGGGGGGGAACAACAGGCAGTCATGGGGTGATGGCAATTAAAAGAAAAAAGAAGAGCACGTGACTCAAGAGTGCCTAAACACTGATGTCATCAAGTGGAAACAAATATGCAATAAATTAAAACAAATATACAATAAATATACAATAAAGTACATGCATTATATTTACATTTGGATTTCATGATTAAGCATACATAAGTGGCGTTAGACAGAGATACAGTGGAAAGACGGTAGGATGGGCAATGTCTCTCTCAAGGATGGCACGGATTTAACGATAGGCAGTCCATTATTACAGAGAGGCAGAGTGTAAGTGGTAGACTAGAGATGTCAGATGGTAATAGTGCTGTTCCACTCATCAATGGTATTTAATCCTTTATTAACGGAGTCACAAAGGGTCATCCACCTGCATTCACTCTTATTCAGGAGGGATCGGATGCCACCACCTCTTGTGGGTATTGTCAGTTGTTCGATAACTTGCCATTTCATGTCTGTGTCCTTATGATTTTTCTCGAGGTAGTGGTTTACCAAGGGCGCTGTGGTCACCTTACAATTAATACGGCTTTAATGTTGTACAATCCTGTTTTTGATGGATTGTGTGGTTTGACCAATGTAGAGGAGTTTGCATGGGCATTCAATGGCGTATATAACATTGGTGGACCTGCAGTTAGTGTGGTTTTTTAGGGTATGAGTTTTGTCTTTGTATTTAAACACTTTGGTGTTGGTAGTAAGTTCACACACTGAACAGCTTTGGCATTTGAAGTGACCCAGGACTGGTGGCAAGCCCCATGCTGCAGTGATGCTGTGGTGGTCTGGTGTTTTTTCTGGCCAAGTAATTGCCCGTACCAAATGGGATGACAAGTTATCTCCTCCCAATTGCCTGACGGTGAGCATTAATTGCCTTCTCTTTCATCAGCCCGATGGACCACCTTCCATGCCCGTCACTCACCCCTTCTACCCCCCCTCTTTTCTATGCCCCTTACAGCACTGCATCCAGCCCCTCAGTCCTGATGATGATCCTAACTCTTCTGGATCGAAACGCCATCGACTTTCCAGCAAGATATTAGGCGCCCTTCTCTCAGTGGTTCTCGAAAAAATGGAAAACATAAATTGAACTGTTTGTTTACCACTCTGCTTTTACTCACTGTATATAATTATTCACCAATACACTTTGCGCCGTCTACGCTGCTCTCACTGTCACTTGTGTCGCCATAGTGCCACTCACTTTTTGCACTCGTGCACCTTGTAGAACTTTGGGCTGTCACTTGTTATTTATTAATTGCAGTGCTGATACTAACTGTAATTATCTTTGCCCTACATTCCGCGAAATGCTGATAAAAAATGATGCCTTGAGCACATATGAAAAATCAAACTGAGTCTCCTTGTTCCTTCATGGATAATACTGTATAGATATCCTTTATATTTGTCTACAAATAATACCAGTTGGGATATTGTCCATTGTACACATGTCTCAGTCAGCAGCGCTACACCGATCCTTTGTGTCTCTTGCCTGCACCCCACAACACCTTGGCCCCGCAATCTCCCTTCGGCCCGGGCATTGCGATGCAGCACAGCATGCAATTACACAGTTAGCACTTACCTCATCTGATCTCACCATGACACCGGGTACCGCACGGTAGTCTCTGAGCAGTATGCCTCGTTTATCACAGCCTCTCGTTTGGCGCCACTTTGGGGTTAGTAACGTCTGTGCCTAGCCTCTTGCAATGTCTCCCCGCTGGAAGTGTAGGCTGCATAGAGACCGGGTGCCTGCAGCGGCTCATGTTTCTCAGCACTCCATGTCCTGCGTCCACAGGCCTCCCAGCCGATGAGTCCTCATATCATGCTGCACTGGGATCGCCGACACCGTAAAGCGGCCAGTGGCGCAGTCGATGCTGGTGTAACCCGCCTGTATTGGTGGTCGAGAGGGGCTATGACGGTTCAGCCATGCTCCGATCTCCGTGCCCCGGCATACCTCGCTATGGTTTATGAGGCCGCCATTTTGTCCCGGGTGCAGCCCAAGTATGATCGCCTCTATTGTCCATCTGGGCCGACGAGCTGTCAGAAAACACCGCCAATGTGTCGTGCTGCGCCTGTTCAAAAGGCAATACAACTTTTGGCACTTAGATGGGTTAGGGGAAACAGGATTGATGAAGGATTATGTTGGTGGCCTCAGAGCCGCACTACGATGCAGCCATCTTGCTGTGCGCCAATTCACGCCGCCCCACGCTCTGCCACCTTACCAGGGCAATACAGAACAGGTATATACTCAGAGAACATATGCAACCAATTCAGTTCTGCATTCAAAACTTGCTGATAGTATCAAAGTTCACTCACCTAACCAATTGCTTACTACTCTAAATAAGTTGGTGAATTACTAATAAACACAGAGAGCAAACATAACATCTCTGTAAGCCTTTGAGGAGAATGAAAGACCATTGTCTGAATCAGAAAAATAAAAACTGCACCAATTCTTGGATGCTACAAATCTTTGTGACAGCCTAAGCCTATCAGCATTGCTTTGTGGTGGCCCAAACCAATAAGAATCCGGAGCCTGAATCAACAGAAACCAATGTAAAAAATATATTAGTTATATCTGTGATTAGCCCTGGCATAGTCAAGGGAAAGATCACTGTATGGGTCTTAAACAAATGAAAGGTGTCATTTATTGACAAAAATATTGCATCACTGCAAATATATCTTTCCTCAAGCTTGTTTAATTGAGGATGGCTGCCTTAGATATCAGTTTTGGTGCTTTAGCATTTTCACTGCAGATACTATGCCAGCATGTGCAGACTCCCGGTTCAAAAACCATTCGAGTTTTTTCTGAATTAAGGGTGTAGGAGTGATCTGAAGACTCATTCCCTTTTGAGGTTGTTTGAATCCAAGTTAAAATATCTGTGGCGATCTTGGCTTGAGATCGGGCTACCTGCAGATTCCTTAGAAAGGTATGGTCTGCAGCAAAGCAAAAATTGCAGCACAGATTCCCTTCAATGTGAATGTATTCACTTTTATGGACCACGGGTGTGTGGCACAGACCAATGGAAGCATATTCCAAAAGACAACCAGCTTCCCCAGAATTTCTACTCCTTTACTGACTTTTCTTCTGAATCTCAGCATACTTTTAGGTGCTAATGAATACAATTTACGCTGTAAGCTGTAAAGGGCATTAATACTGAATCCTACTTCTCTAGTGTGTGAACTAAAGGATCAGCTTTATATAATGAAAGTAACAGGGATTGGGTTTTGCTGTGCGGGGAGACACCTACAAAACATTAGTGTGTGTGTGTGTTGCTCTTTGAAGTTGTTAGCACAAAACATTTTCTGTTCTGCAACTGGCTGAGGAGCCATTCCCATAAAACAGCTCTGTGGTACTTGTGTTGGTAAAACATTGGTCTAATGATTTTAATATTAGCATTTTAATGGCACTCCAAAAAAAATGTGCTGCTTGCAATATGTAAGATGAGATAAATACATTAAATTGAATAGCGTTTAAAAGAAGAACTTGCTGCACTACAGAATTCTCTGTGGGTGAGTGAAGCTTGCTTTCAGGTGAGAAAATGTAATTACTACAAACATGGAATTTCTGTACAACTTTCATGTGAATTATGTGCATGCAGCCTAAAAGTGCTGAGAGAAAAAACTATTTTCTGTTTTGTCTCAAACATGTTGGTTTCCACTCCAGTCCATGTCCATGTGAGATAACTCTGTGTATTTGATTTTATATATATATATATATATATATATATATATATATATATATATATATATATATATATATATATATATATATATATATATATATATATATATATATATATATGTATATATATATATACATATATATGTATATGTAACCTACTGGCGGTTGCCAGTAGGTATATATAGTTAGGATTGATTTCCATAGGGAAATCGCAACATTCTATTGGGAATAACTTTGGCGCCGGTTGAGGAATCTGCCTGAATTTTTCAGCAACTTTGCCGCGCGGCGCTCCGGTCCTTCCCTGAAAGTTTGGCGAGGATTCGTCAAGCGGGGGCCGAGATAAAAGGGGGGTCCCAAAACGTGTTTTCCCCATGTTAATTTCCATAGGGCGGTCTGTCGCACTTTTAGCTCGAACGGCTGAATGGATTTCCACCAAACTTGGCAAAATTGTAGGGACTGGTACCCCGATGTGCCTTTGCTATGTCTCAAGATATATGCTCCAGTGGTTTTTACGAAAATTAACTTTGAAAAATATATATTGGGCTACATTGGGCTATATATATGTTAGAGCCCAAATGTAGCCCAATGTAGCCCAATGTAGCTCAATGTAGCCCAATGTAGCCCAAAGATGGCCACCAGAGACAAAAAAAAACAAATGTAGCCCAAATATCAGCCAGATGTAGCCCAACTATAGCCCAATGACAGAATGTCCAAGAGTGTTCTAAAGAACAACTAGAGCGCTAACAGTCTTACTTATGACAAAAGTATGGCACACCTGAAGTCATCTTGATTGGAATAAAGTGTTAACACTTAAAACATTTAATTTGCAAAGGAACAAAATGAGGGGGTTCATTTTGCCATAGAAATTATGATTAGTGCTGAAGAAAGAAAAATTAGGGCACATTTTGAGTGACTTCTCAAATCCTCTTATATTTCATTAAAAAAATTCTGATATGCAGTCTCCCAAGATGGCCACCAGAGACAAAAGAGCCCAAATGTAGCCCAAATATCAGCCAGATGTAGCCCAAATATAGCCCAATGACAGAATGTCCAAGAGTGTTCTAAAGAACAACTAGAACGCTAACAGTCTTACTTATGACAAAAGTATGGCACACCTGAAGTCATCTTGATTGGAATAAAGTGGTAACACTTAATACATTTAATTTGAAAAGGAACAAAATGAGGGGTTTCATTTTGCCATAGAAATTTTATATATATATATGATTTTATATATATATATATATATATATATATATATATATATATATATATATATATATTCACTGAAAAAACCATAGGTTATAGACCATATATAGTTAGGAATTAGCATTTACAAAACCTTGAAAATTCACTGAAAAAACCATAGGTTATAGACCATATATAGTTAGGAATTAGCATTTAAAAAACCTTATTTTACTCACACAAAACCATTGAAATTCCATATATAGTTAGTTGCACTAACTATATATCGCGCACCCGCAATCCACTGCTGATCATGTCACATATTACATCATTCATGACATGGTCAGTGACATCACTGATGACATCACTGATGACATCTCAAATGACATCACTGATGACATCTCAAATGACATCACTGATGACATCATCTAGTGTCTGTGTGATTTTGTAAAGTTTAAATATGTTTTACATATTGAAGAATGAGTGGATGTATAAGTGTCTGGATGAAGGATTTAGTAGGTGCATGACTGACTGTATGAGTGAGTGATTAAATGTGTCTCACTGAATGCATGGGTTAGTGACTAAACTGTCTTAATTTGTGCATCATTATGTCTGTTGTTCTGTAAACTGCTGCATGTGTTGATCATTAGCTATACGAGAGGCTATATGTGTTATTAATTGGTTGCCCAAGTATTTCTATGGGAGATTGAGTTTGTGTAGGGGTGGCTGGAAGGTGTGTGACTCTATGCATAGATGTGTGAGCAGTTTATTCACTAGGTGTATGAGTTCAAGAGTGCATGTGGAAACAGCTACATGGGCAGTTGACTGTGTGCATGAGTGTATTGATGAGTGAATGGATATCTCAATGCTACATGTCATAGTAAGTACATATGTAAAACACAGTACATGTGAGAGTTGGCATATATAAATAACTGTGCATGAGAGCCACTGAATGAGTGAGTAGTTGTATCGATCATTGTGAACTTGTATCAGGGATTGTATAAGAGAGTAAATATGTGTTAGTATATGTTTCAATAAGTAAGGTGTGTTTAACTGTATAGTTGAAGAAATGGAGGTGAGATTGTTTCTTTGCATGACTGACTGGGTGTGTGAGTAACTCCATGGATGAGTGGCAGTGTGTGAGTGTCTGTATACACTGAGTGTATCTAAGGTTATATTAGAGTCTGAAGAGGTTTATCGTATTAGCACAAGAATGATGTCAAATGAGATGTCATCAGTGATGTCATCAGTGATGTCATTTGAGATGTCATCAGTGATGTCATCAGTGATGTCACTGACCATGTCATGAATGATGTAATATGTGACATGATCAGCAGTGGATTGCGGGTGCGCGATATATAGTTAGTGCAACTAACTATATATGGAATTTCAATGGTTTTGTGTGAGTAAAATAAGGTTTTTTAAATGCTAATTCCTAACTATATATGGTCTATAACCTATGGTTTTTTCAGTGAATTTTCAAGGTTTTGTAAATGCTAATTCCTAACTATATATGGTCTATAACCTATGGTTTTTTCAGTGAATTTCAATGGTTTTTTAATAGCAAATATCATAAGCTGTCGAATGTCAAGTACGTGGTAAGTGAAAACATTTTCGTGTTTATGCACACTGATCTGCTTTGAATGGTGCCCCCCCCCCTCATTTCTATTAGGAGTACTCTCTCTTTGCAGATAGTGAAAGGTAGTTAACGCAGGCCTTTGCCCCCATTGTAATCCGTCGTGCCTGCTTCTCTCTCCATTTGATTGATTGTTATCCAAGTATTTACTGTTTTAGAATTAGTTCTCTTTGGTTCATTCTCTATTTACAAACAAACACAGAGTCGCAATACTCTGTTTAGTCTTTGCAGATAACGAAAAATCGTGTAAAAAAAAAGAAAAGGAATCGAGCAAAATCAGTAGGCCACTAATGGGATCTCTTTTTGACCTCGCTAAAATAGAAACATTAGGAACAACCCCTCATGACAAATACAAAACTAGTGAGATGAACTGAACTCCACACAATGATGGCTGCAAAACAGCTCGGCTCCGCCACCCACCCCGCCCAAAATAACGATAAAGAACGGCTGCCATGATTGGTTGCGGAATGACCACGACGGAGCTACGAAATGGTGCTGCTCTCATGCTAACCCCAGCTTCAGTCTGAAACATCCAGAAACACTGTAGACTACCAATTCGATCAGTTCCGGTAGCGCCCCAATGTAACCCGGTAGAGAAGAACTAGCCCTCACCTCTTTGACTGATGGTTCTTGTTGCCTGTCCCTTCTGTTGTCATTTAACAGAACTATTTAGCCTGCTGAAAGGGGTTGTGTTCCGACCGCTGGTTGGTGGAGACATTTTGACTATATTCTGTACCTGCGTTCTCGCGTAATGCGTCATATGACGCGCCGCGTTAGCGCATCCGGAAGTCATCCGGGGCGCGCAGCGCGTAACGTAAGCATAACAAGTCATGTGACTTGTTAATAAAACTTTTCATTGGTTCATTTTACTTTTCTTATTGTAATGATGAAAGGCTTGGTCATATGACCTAAAAATTACGCTTTTCATTACTTCCGAACATTATTTTTTCTTAAATATATGTTATAATGTTCCAGGCTAATGTGCTTTCCCGGAAATTTTACAACTGTCCTGCAAGTAAAATATATTCTTTTTTCGAGAAAAAGAGCGTTTCTTCGTCCCATGACGGAGCCGTTGAGCAAAAGAGGGTCGACCTGCTGTCTTAGTCGCCGATACGCCTGAATATGAGATTCTTATCGATCACTTTATGTTGCAGGAATAGAAAACACAACAGCCCGTGACCATTTATCTTTACTGCGTTCCTTCGTATTATACCTTTTACCCTTCATGTAATTGGTCTGCTTTATTTCACTTGCCTTTTAATGATTCTAAAACAGTCACTATTATTAAAAACTTTACCAATGTATATACTACTACCATGTTTTCTTTTAAAAACCTTTATTGTGAAAATTTCATTATACAAATACGAGCCTATAACCACGTGGGCCTGCCACAGAGCAAACTGTAATCGTATATGATGAATAGACATTTACACTGTAGAGGAACGTAACGGGCGGGCCATTAGGTTGCAAGAACTAAGGTGTCTAACAGTTACGGAATCGGTGGACGTACATTTTATAATTAAAATACGACAGGGCCAGTTACAATAAAATTATCTAGATATACATTTGCGGGCAAGTACCATGGGTGACGTTAATTCGAACTTTCAACAGTACAGTAATCAATAACACATCAGAACTTAATATCAATAGGGATGTCGAAATATTCAATCAATTCTCGTCCCCGCCCGCCATGTGCTTCAAAACTGCATACGTATCTCGTGATTTCAAGGTTCTGCAACCAGTACACAACAAGGAGTTACGAGTCCCATTTATTCCGGCGCCATTTTGGGCGAGGACGGGCAGGTCCAGGATATAGTCAAAATGTCTCTACCAACCATCGACTATGATGATGTTCATATGCTGTATTTATTAGAGTAACACTCATCTGTCCACATGAAATTAATTTGCCACAATCTAAACATGTCATTTTAATCTTTCCAAAGTTCTTCTAAATATTTGGGACCGTTTCCCTTGCCTCTGAAGCTCTCAGTGCCACTTCTTTGATGAATGTACTAGCAGGTCAGGGGTTCTCCTCCAAATCTCTCTTTTATGCAGCACTATAATTAATTGGTGCCACCTCTCCATATGACGATGCATGGTATAGTTACCACAACTATATTTTTTTTCGGTTCCTCTGGAGAGTTCATCGTGGCAGATGAAGCGTGTAACGTACCGGGCATTTACCTTTTTTTGCATGTACAGGAAAGGAAAAAAAAATCGAGCGTCCGAGTTCTAAGGTGTCCCAGGGCCATTTTAGTGGACCAGGCCCAAATCCAAAGAACAGGCCGCCATTTTGAGAGTCCTCTTGCAGCCGCCTGTCGCTGTAGCATCAAGAGCAGCCGAAACTCAGCTGAATGGCAACTGAAACGGTAAAGGGCGCCCCACTACAGCAGACGAGCCTCCACCTAGGAAGGCCCATTCACGCCGGCTCCCCCCCTTCGGGCACCCCACGCCGTTATTCGGAGCAGTATTGTAGGATGGCCACACCAGTGCGGCAACTTGCTAGACATCACCTCGGTGGTAACCGAATCTCAACGCCTTGTGGTGTCTCCTATTCAGAAAACATTGTTATGCTGCCTTCGACCTATTCGCCGCAAGTGCGCACACAACTCAACTGCATAGCTTGCTAGACACCACCTCGGTGCCATCCGGATCTTGGAATGTCAGCACCTTTTGGTGTCTTCTCTTCAGAAAATATTGTTGCGCTGCCTTTGGCCCCATTCGCACATCGGTCCGCTACTGACGCCATCTCACAGGCTAATGGGGCGCCCCACGCCGAGTTTCAGCATTGTAGAATAACCACACCAGTACAGCAACTTGCTAGACATCACCTCGGTGCCATCCGGATCTCGGCGCCCCACTGCAGATGAAGTGCCTCTCAACTATGAAACCACCACGGTGACATCCGGATCTTGGCGCGTTGTGCTGCCTTCGGCCTATTCGCACATCGGTCCGCTACTGACGCCATATCACAGGCTAATGGGGCGACCCACGCCGAGTTTCAGCATTGTAGGATGACCACACCAGTACAGCAACTTGCTAGACATCACCTCGGTGCCATCCGGATCTCGGCGCCCCACTGCAGATGAAGTGCCTCTCAACTATGAAACCACCACGGTGACATCCGGATCTTGGCGCGTTGTGCTGCCTTCGGCCTATTCGCACATCGGTCCGCTACTGACGCCATCTCACAGGCTAATGGGGCGACCCACGCCGAGTTTCAGCATTGTAGGATGACCACACCAGTACAGCAACTTGCTAGACATCACCTCAGTGCCATCCGAATCTTGGCATCTCAACGCCTAGTGGTATCTTCCATACAAAAAATATTGTTACGCTGCCTTTGGCCCCATTCGCACATCAGTCCGCAACTTAGACATCACCTCGGTGCCATCCGGATCTTGGCATCTCAGCGCCTTGTGGTGTCAGTCAGAAAATATTGTTGCGCTGCCTTTGGCCCCATTCGCACATCGGTCCGCTACTGACGCCATCTCACAGGCCAACGGGGCGCCCCACGCCGACTTTCAACATTGTAGGATGGCCACAGAAGTGCGACAACTTACTAGACACCACCTCGGTGCCATCCGGATCTTGGCGCGTTGTGCTGCCTTCGGCCTATTCGCACATCGGTCCGCTACTGACGCAAACTCACAGGCCAACGGGGCGCCCCACGCCGACTTTCAGCATTGTAGGATGGCCACACCAGTGCTGCAACTTGCTGGACACCACCTCGGTGCCATCCGGATCTTGGCGCGTTGTATTGCCTTCGGCCTATTCGCACATCGGTCCGCTACTGACGCCGCCTCACGTGCCAACGTATTTTCTCCGCATTTTATACCCTATGCCGCATAACAGGTCATGTGACTTGTTTATAAAACTTTTCATTGGTTCATTTTACTTTTGGTTTCCTAATGATGGAAGGCTTGATCATATGACCTAAAAACAACACTTTTCATTGGATGAAAACTTTTTTTTTCCCCCAAACGATGAAAGCCCCACCTTGTTTCTGGATGTTTCAGACTAAACTGGCGTCAGCATGAGAGCACCACCATCTCGTAGCTCCGTCGTGGTCATTCCGCGAGCAATCATGGCAGCCGCTCCCCACCAGAAGCCTGCAGGAGTCGGGGCCCCCAAAACTTTTGATGAATTCTCAAGGCGGAGGGGACGCTTTCGAGAATGGGGTCCAAGACCTAGCAGACAAGCGTCCGATTTCCAAGGTGTCCCAGGGCCATTTCAGTGGACCACGCCCAAAAAGGAAAGAGCCTGCCGCCATTTTGAGAGTCCTGTGGCAGCCGCCTATCGCTGCACCGCAAGAGTGGGCGCAACTCAGCTGAATGGCGGATTTTGACACAGTGGACCAAAAGCGGACGGAATGGCAACTGAAACGGTAAAGGGGCGCCCCACTAAAACAGATGAGACTCCACCTGGAGAGGCCCGTTCACGCCGCCTCCCCCGGGGCGCCCCACGCCGTTATTCGGAGCAGCATTGTAGGATACCAAAACCAGTGCGGCAACTTACTGGACATCACCTTGGTGCCATCGTTCTGCTGCCTTGGAACTATTCGCACAACAGTTTGCTACTGATGACCCACCCCCCGCGACGCCCCACGCCGTTATTTGCTGGGTGGCAACTTACTAGACATCACTTTCGTGTCATCTAGATTTCGGCGCGTTCTGCTGCCTTGGAACTATTCGCACAACAGTTTGCTACTGATGACCCACCCCCCGCGACGCCCCACGCCGGAAATCTGGACGTTGTGCTGCGTTGGGACTATTCGCACAGCCGACCGCTACTTCGTTGTTTTTCCCTAAAAATGTTTATATGTTATTACTATTTTTGTTTTCTTGTATATATTTATAAATTATTAAAGTTTTATAATCTTACTACTTTGTCGGAGTGCTATATATTTTTAATGTGACACATAATTGTAAAAACTTTGATGTACAAAGAGTCATCCCTGGAATCTTCCGCTTCACGCTCGGTCCCCTCCCCAATCACAATACAGGATGGTTTTCAGATAATAGCAACGCTTCTGCTGTGACGGATCTCATCGAGTGTGGGCCTTGATCTACTATAACTCCTTTGAAGAGGGGTGATTCTTTACAGCTGTGGCCATAAACTACATCTGCAGGGCTAGCTGATAGCCTAGGACCGGCCTGGACAATCGGACACAGAGGAAAAGGAGTGTCAGAGGGTGCGGTAGTGAATAGGGCGAAAGGGAGGTGTCGGGCGGGCACAGGGTGTGATTCTCAGGGAAGAGCAGCGCAGATGGGGGGAGGTTTATTACCCATGCATAAGACAGAGAGCGGGGGTGACCACTGCCTGGGTGAGATGCTTGCGAGGGTGGGGAGCCATGCTAAGGATCGACAGCGTGCACAGAGTGGGTCTGGTCAAGGCATCTAAAATGGCTGCCGTGCACCACAAAAGTGTGGCATTTGAAAAAAGACAAGATGGCGCACACAATGTTTTTCAACAATTCCTGATTTCCTTCGAATCGAACGTTAACAGACGTTGGGGCATATTACCAAAGTTAAGCGATATTTATCCCTAACGATGCATTGCAAAGATTTTTTTACCGTCAGAAATTATCGCAGATAAACCTTGCTATTATCAAGGTTTATCGCAAATACGATAAAAAACGACCGCAATGCATTAATATCGCTGAAAACTCAGCGATATTCATGCATTACCGAGCTAATGCTCTTAGCCATGTTATCCACCTCCCATTGGATAACATGGCTAAGAACTGCTCAGGGCAGCTGTTACTTTTTGGAGATATTCGCGCTTATCTCGAATATTTCCAAAAGTTGATAATAGGAGATAGCGATGTTAGCGACTGTTTCCAGTCGCTAACATCTTGGCATGCCCACTTTGCATGTCATTAGTGATAAATATCACTCACATGCAAAGTGGGACCCAAGATGGTCGCTATCTCCTACTAGCCGTCGCTAACTGGTGTTACCAACAGCTAGGTAATACAGATATAATTTTATCTCCGCGAAGCGGAGCGCTGTTACAGATATATATCTTGTTTTTGAACGTTAATTTCTCAAAATGCACTGAAGCACATATATTGAGACATAGCAAAGGCACATCGGGCTACCAGTCCCTAATATTTTACCAAGTTTCGTGCAAATCCATTCAGCCGTTCGATTATTATTATTATTATTTTTTTTTGCCCCGCGGGGCCCTTTTAAAACCTCCACATCAAATCTAGGGGGTCAGCGAGGATCTACTATGCCCCCTTATGGTCATTTGCCCCTTCGCTTTTGCCTCCTCTTGTCTCTCGATCCTACCGAGAGACAAGATGGCGGCCGCTACGTACTGTTTGGAATGTTTACAGACACCGGAGAGCCAATCAGCTTCGCTTCGCAAAGCTCCGTAACGCGAAAAGTACGCGAAGCGGTGCGCTGTTACAGATATATATCTTTTTTTGAACGTTAATTTCTCAAAATCCACTGAAGCACATATATTGAGACCTAGCAAAGGCACATCGGGCTACCAGTCCCTACAATTTTGCCAAGTTTCGTGCAAATCCATTCAGCCGTTCGATTATTATTATTATTATTTTTTTTTGCCTCGCGGGGCCCTTTTAAAACCTCCACATCAAATCTAGGGGGTCAGCGACGATCTACTATTCCCCCTTATGGTCATTTGCCCCTTCGCTTTGGCCTCCTCTTGTCTCTCGATCCTACCGAGAGACAAGATGGCGGCCGCTACGGACTGTTTGGAATGTTGACAGACGCCAGAGAACCAATCAGCTTCGCTTCACAAAGCTCCGTTGCGCGAAAAGTACGCGTTCTGGGCCGCTGCCCGGTCCGCTGTTACAGATATATATCTTTTTTTAAACGTTAATTTCTCAAAATCCACTGGAGCACATATATTGAGACCTACAAAAGGCACATCGGGCTACCAGTCCCTACAATTTTGCCAAGTTTCGTGCAAATCCATTCAGCCGTTCGGGCTAAAAGTGAGGCCAACCGCCCTATGGAAATTAACATGGGAAAAACGCGTTTTGGGACCCCCATTTTTTCTCGGCCCCCCCTTGACGAACCCCCCCAAAATTTTCAGGGGCTGCTCAGAAACAAAATGTGCCATTTTCCTGAAAATTTCAGCCAATTCCGTCCACAAACGCCAAAGTTATTAGACATAGAATTTTCAAAAATCACATAGAGAAAAAATCCTAACTATATATACCTACTGGCGACCGCCAGTAGGTAATATATATATATATATATATATATATATATATATATATATATATATATATATATATATATATATATGTATATGTAACCTACTGGCGTTTGCCAGTAGGTATATATAGTTAGGATTGATTTCCATAGGGAAATCGCAACATTCTATTGGGAATAACTTTGGCGCCGGTTGAGGAATCTGCCTGAATTATTCAGCAACTTTGCCTCGCGGCGCTCCGGTCCTTCCCTGAAAGTTTGGGGGGGATTCGTCAAGCGGGGGCCGAGATAAAAGGGGGGTCCCAAAACGTGTTTTCCCCATGTTAATTTCCATAGGGCGGTCTGTCGCACGTTTAGCTCGAATGGCTGAATGGATTTTCACCAAACTTGGCAAAATTGTAGGGACTGGTAGCCCGATGTGCCTTTACTATGTCTCAAGATATGTGCTCCAGAGGATTTTGAGTAATTTAGGTTAAAAAAAAATTATATATCTATGGCCGCGCCCCGGTACGCGCACCGGGGAGCGCTCCGGGCGTGCCACGCGACTTGCGCACGGGAAGGTGATTGGTTCTCGGGTGTCTGTAAACATTCGAAACAGTCCGCAGCGGCCGCCATCTTGTGTCTCGGTAGGATTGAGACACAAGTGGTGGCAAAAATCAAAGGGGGAAATGACCAAAAGGGGGCAGGGTAGACCCCCCCTGACCCCCTAGGTTTGATGTGGGGGCCATTAAAGGGTCCCGCGGGGCAAAAAAAAAATGTTTTTTTTTCCCGTTTTTCGCGGGGGGAGCGCCCGGTACGCGCACCGGGGAGCGTACCATGGGGAAAAATAGTGAAAAAAATTATATCATCATAATAGTAAATAATAAAATAATCATTTTGAGTGATTACAGGTAGGGTAGCTCTGAAAAGAGCTTTTGGTTCTGTGGCTGTTTTAGGTACCTACAAGTACGTCCCACACACACCCACACGCACACAACCCCACACCTCCACACCCACACACTCCCCACACACACCTCACCCACGCACACCTCCACCCACACCCAAACACCCCACACCCCCACATCCCACCCACACACCTTACACATCCACACCCACACCCACACATCCCACACACACACACTCACACACACACCTCACCCCCCCAACACACACACACGCACACACAGATACCTCACAGACACACCTCCAACATCCCACACACACACCTCCCCCCCACACACACACACGCACACCTCACAGACACACCCACACATCCCACACATACACACACATCCTACACACATACCCCCCACACCCACACACACCCCACACACACCTCACACACCCACACCCCCACCTACACCCAAACACCCACACACCCACACCCACACACACACCTTACACACCCACATCCCCACCCACACCCACATACCCCACACACCTACACACACCTATACACCTCATCCCCCCTCAGACACACACACACACACACACCTCACAGACACACTCCACACATCCCCCACACACACCTCACCCCTTCCCCACACACACACACCTCTGACACACACCTCACACACACACGCACACACACACACACACACACACACTCACACACACACCACACACACACCACACACACCTCACACACACCCACACCCACACACACACTCCCCTCACACCCACACCCACACACCCCCCACACCCCACACACATACCCCCCCCCACACACACCCCACACCCCCCCACACACACACCCCCACACCCCCCCCACCATACCTCATACACCCACACCTCCACCCACACCCAAACACCCAACACACCCACACACACCATACACCCCCACACCCCACCTACATCCACACACCCCACACATCCCCACCCACACACACCTCACTCCCCCCACACACACACCTCACAGACACACCCCACACATCCCCCACACACACCTCACCCCCGCCACACACACACACCTCTGACACACCCCCCCCACACACACACACACCCCACACACACACCTCACACACACACACCCACACCCACACACACATTCCTCACCCCCCCACACACCCACACACACCCCCACACACACCCACACACACCCCACACACACACCCACACATCCTACACACACACACCCCACACACATACCCCCCCACACACACCCCACACACACCCCCCCCCCACACACACACCACTCACACACACACTCATTATTATAATTTTTTTGAGGGGGTGAGCGCCCCGGTACACTTATCGGCACACGTACCGGTACGCGTACCCTGGAGAAAAAAAGAAAGACAGAGTTTTTTAAAAGTGTAGCATTTTTATATAAATTGGAGTTAGTTCTGAAAAGAACTGTTTTTTTATTCCTATTGTTGTTTTATATTTTTTTTATTGTTTTTTAGTACCCCGCGACTTTAAAAAAAAAAATATATATATATTTTTTTTGCCTTTGGGGACCTTGTGGGACCCCCTGAGCAGGCCTAGGGGGTCAGGGTGTTTCTACTCTGGCCCCTTTGCAAGTTTCACACCTTTGTTTCACTGCTTTCTTGTGCCTTGGTTCGAACAAGGCACAAGATGGCTGCCAGGGACACCCAGTATGCAAGGGGAATTAGTTCCCCCTCTTCAAACATGCACGGGGGCTGCGTTGCTGAGAGGTGTAAAAAAGGGTGTGGCCTCATTACCCCTCTATGCAATGCAGCCATCTGGCGCATACTGGAGGCTCCTGGTGGGCTAGTTGGCCCCCAGGGACCCCCATTATGCAAGGGGAATTAGTTCCCCCTCTGCAAACGCGCCAGGCGGCTGCGTTGCAGAGAGGTGTAACAAGGGGCATAGCCTCATTACACCTCTGCAATGCAGCCCCCTGGCGCATACTGGAGGTTCCAGGGGGGATAGTTGGCCCCCAGGGGCCCCCAGTATGCAGGGGGAATGAGTTCCCCCTCTTCAAACATGCACGGGGGCTGCGTTGTAGAGAGGTGTAAAAAGGGCCGTGGCTTAATTACACCTCTCTGCAATGCAGTCCCCTGGTGCATACTGGAGATTCCTGGTGGGCTTTCAGGTCTTATATAGTTATGAATTAGCATTAAAAAAAACTTTGAAATTCACTGAAAAAAACATAGGTTTCAGGCCTTATATAGTTAGGAAGTAGCATTTAAAAAAACTTTGAAATTCACTGAAAAAACCATAGGTTTCAGGCCTTATATAGTTAGGAATTAGCATTTAAAAAAACCTTGCAAATTCACTGAAAAAAACATAGGTTTCAGGCCTTATATAGTTAGGAATTAGCATTTCAAAAACCTTGCAAATTCAATGAAAAAACCATAGGTTTCAGGCCTTATATAGTTAGGAATGAGCATTTAAAAAACCTTGCAAATTCACTGAAAAAAACATAGGTTTCAGGCCTTATATAGTTAGGAATTAGGCACAAGAAAGCAGAAAAACAAACGTGTAGAACACAAAAAGGGGGCAGGGTAGGAACACCCTGACCCCCTAGGGCTGCTCAGGTGGTCCCAGTAGGATATTAATATATTTAAACGTTATCGGCTAATAGAATTAGCATTTAAAAAACCTTTGAAATTCACTGAAAAATCCATAGGTTTCAGGCCTTATATAGTTAGGAATTAGCATTTAAAAAACCTTTGAAATTCACTGAAAAAACCATAGGTTTCAGACCTTATATAGTTAGGAATTAGCATTTAAAAAAACCTTTGAAATTCACTGGAAAAAACCGTAGGTTTCAGGCCTTATATAGTTAGGAATTAGCATTAAAAAAAACTTTGAAATTCACTGAAAAACCCATAGGTTTCAGGAGTTATATAGTTAGGAATTAGCTTTTACAAAACCTTTGAAATTCACTCAAAAAACTATATGTTTTAGTGGTGTTATAGTTAGCTGGACATTTTACTCCTACAAAACCATTGAAATTGCTCCTATATAGTTAGTTGTACTAAGTATATATCGCGCACCCGCAATCCACTGCTGATGATGTCACATATTAGATCATTCATGACATGGTCAGTGACATCCCTGATGACATCTCAAATGACATCACTGATGACATCACTGATGACATCATCCACGTGACAATCACATACACCTTTTCATACACTATTACAATTTTTCATCACTCTTTGTAAAATACAGAGTATCATATTTAAATCCATTGTCACAGCAATACAAGTAATCAATATGAAAAGCCAACTAGTGCAATCTTTAAAAAAATCTAAAATCGCAGTAACAGATTACCATCACATAAAATTTCCTAATTTTTATAGCACAAATTATGTAAGTGAGTGTAGTATTACAGATTTCCGAGGTAGACACGGATTGCAAAGATCTTCATCCCTCTCGATGTGAGGCAAAGTGACTATGGAGGAGAACTGAGCATAAAAATCGAGCTCTTATCAAGCCATACAATGTGCAAAACAGCATGAAGTGCACAGTGGACACAGTGGAACCAGCATCTCATGGACAATTCATATCCAGGTGAACCCAAGAACCCCCAGGCAGAGGATAGGAAACTAGGGGCCAGATGTAGGTAAAGTACATTTACCGATTCTAAAATACTGAATTTTACCGATTCGGTATTTTAGAATCGGTAAACACTATGTAGCAAACAAATCAGTAAAAATTACCGAATCGGTTTTTTTCTGAATAGGTATTTACCGATTCGGTAATTGCCATTCATTCCTATGGGCCTGGAGGCTGTAGCTTTTTCTTTGTATCTGTTCCACCTATCTTGTGCACATTTCTCTAGGAAAATCCTTTTTAAAGTCATCTTGCTCCAAGATTCACAGTGCTCTGGTTGAACATAGAGATCCCCCAACCTACCGATTCAAGGGTACACCTTACATATTGTAGCCCAAAAACTTTTGAGGCATGCTCCATTTTCATGATATCCCTCAATATGAATTGGTTTGGCTGTACCTCCTCCCGTATCCAAATAGACAACCATAGTAGCAAAGGGGCTAATTTGATTGTATCGGTAATATATGACAATGCTAACTCTTTGTGGACTATATAATTTGTGCAAGCCTTTTGGACAGACAGTATTCTTTTGGCAAAGCGGTTGTCTATCATTTGTAGGCTATCCACTTAAGGTGTGCTCCAGATTGCTGCTCCATACGTTGCTACAGAAACTGTTTTTGCCAAGTAAATTCTAACCATCTCATGTATTGGTTTGTTACCCAGGTTAGAGGCAAATCTAAAAATTGCAGCTATACTTTTCTTCATTTGTGTGGCTCTTGCGGTCACCATCGAATTCCAATCATAGGGGTCGATTAGGATTGCGGTGAATCCGCATCCTCCGGGCCGGCGGTGGCTTCCGCCGGCCCGGAGGATGCGGATTCACCGCTGCGGTAAATGAAAAGACCCCCCGCCACATTAGGATGGCTGGGGGCTCATCGGCGGACGGGAAGACCGTCCGCCGCTTTTCCGCCGTGGTCGCCTTCGACCGTGGCGGAAAAGCTCTAATATGGTGGCGGTGTCTATCAGACACCGCCAGCCATATTAGGATGAGCTTCAGGACATGTCTTTCCATGGCGGCAATGCCGCCACGGAAAGGCATATGGTCTTTTCTTTGGGGGCCCATTGCGGGCCCCCAGGGTGAAGGGGGAGTGGGGGTGCTCATGGGGGGTACCTA
The DNA here is from genome assembly GCF_964261635.1 of Lissotriton helveticus. Lineage (NCBI taxonomy): Eukaryota > Metazoa > Chordata > Amphibia > Caudata > Salamandridae > Lissotriton > Lissotriton helveticus. The sequence goes on from NC_136068.1 coordinate 1,109,032,448, forward strand.
TGGTACCCCCCTGCATCTGCATGCACAATGCGCGCTTTGTGCATGCAAATGCACAGCATGCATATTTAACTTTTCGGCGGGTGCTGCTTAGAGCAGCACCCGCCGCAATGTTAAATATACGGGATGTGACTGCCAGGGTGGCGGTCACATCCTAATTCCACCGGAGGGACTGCCGCTGCCCCTGCGGACGGTCCCTCCACCTTGAGGGTGGCGGACAGACGCAGGTCCGTCCGCCATCCTAATAGGCGCCTAAGTTAGTGTCAAAATCCAAACCTAGATATGAGAATTTCTCTACGTTTTCAATATTCCTTTCCTCAATGTTATAATTTGCACTTTGTTTCCCTCTGTGTCCCAATAGACATAACAATAGATTTTGTTTTTGTTAACATATGGGTCTAGGTGCTTCATGTAGAGGGCATAGTTTATAATGCTCTTTTTTAAGGATAGGGGTGTTCGGGCAAGTAAAACTGCATCATCTGCTTACAATATAATGGCAAATTGGGCTGTATTTGCTCTCGGCGTATCTATAGACTTTGGAACTAGGATATTATTTAGGCTATCTATTAGTAAATAGCGAGAACAGAAAGGGTGCGAATATGCAACCCTGTCTAACACCGTAATAGAAAGAGGTCTAGTACATTCCCATTGTTTGCTGTGACGTACCTTTGCAGTGGCTCCTATATACATTTGTCTAAAAAGCAGATAATTGCGGTGTTCACCCCCATTGGCTCCATAATATGCCACAACTTGTTGTGATTGACATAATCAAAAGTGGATGAAAGGCCCATAAATGCCATATAAAAACTTTCTTGCTTGACCTGTGCACATTTTGCTGCTAGAAGGGCCAGGTTCAAGCATTGGTCCACAGTTCCTCTGCCCTTCCTGAACCCATATTGCACCTCAGCAAGTGTTCCCTTTTCAGCTGTCCATTCTTCCATTCGGTTTATCAATACTCTTCCCATTACTTTAGCAGTGCTGTCAATTAAAGCTTCAGATAATAATTTAAAGCTGATCTAAGGCATCTCCTTTCTAATATATTGGCAAGATTATGGATTCTTCCATGACAACAGAGGACCTGTAATACTGATAGTGTTAAACACGACTGTAAGGAAGGGGACCCAAAGCGATCTATTTATTAAAATATATCAGCAGGGACACTGTCTGGGCCAGCTGCTTTAAGAGGCATAGTTTGAGTCAGGGCATGTTCTATCTCTTCGTCTTTCCTGTTTTCTGGGAAAATGTTTTTGAAATGATTGACCCAAGTTTCCTCATTAATAAACACATCTGTCGACAGACCTCCCACCTCTTTCTTGCATTAAGGGAATGTTTACAACATCCCAGAATGACTTGCTATCATTGCTAATAGCAGCTGCCCTTAATTTCTTTCATGCTTCCAATCTCAGTTGTTTTTTCTGATCTATAAATTGCTCTAAGATTTTTAATTAGTAGCTTTTCCCTAGGGTTTTCCTTTGGAGCATTACGTAAATTACTAAATGCTTTCGAGCACAATTCGTCAAACCAGCAATTGTTTTTCCTGTTTCGTACACCTGATGGGCCAGACAGTAGTGTTTTAGTGCTGACTAGAATTTTAATAAATGCTTTTGTCTACCTGTTTGTTATTTGTTGGCAAATCTAAGCATGATAGGATCTCACTATAGTTAGTGGATATTAACAGTGTGAGGAGAAGATTTTCATCAACTTTATTCCACCTTAATGAATATCCATCCCGCCTGCAACAATTGGTTTAGGGATTGTGGCACTCCTTCCTGTAGGCCCTTGATCTTTAACCATTCCTTTTGTTTGAGGACATACGCTTTCTGGGGAGTTAAAGAGGGCACTCAGACCTAAGTTGTGAAAACCTTTCTTCGCATAAGCCATCCATGGGATGGCATTCATATTATCAAGGTTCAAACAATCCCTTAAAACTTCCCTTGAAAAGCCAATCCGATGGGTGCTCCATAATTTTACCCATAATAATAAGGGGGCTAAACCAATATAGTCTTCCAAAAAACCATTCCTAATTCTGATTGTGTTATAAAATTTGGGGTCGTTTGCAAACTATCACAGGACCCATTTGTATCAATCAGATGGCCTACATAATTAAAACCGGACACCTTTTCTGATGGGGTTCCTTCAATATTAAACTGTTTACTCTTCGTGCTTTTGGGGCCTCATGTCATTATAAAGAAAGTCTGGTGTTCACCCTTATAAGTTTGGTATTATCCCCATTTAATGTATAGCATACTTTGATAGTATTACAATGCATACGCTTAATCAGATCCAACAAAGGGGGATTCACACCATTAAAAGCCATAGTTACTCCCTCTCAACTACATCAAAAGCACAGGCAAGGTCCATAAATGGCATGTGAAGGGCATCTCTCCTGGCTTTGACATACTTTCCCCAAATCAAATTTAGGCTTAAAGCTTATTCTACCATTTCTAAACATGGTTGGAAACCATATTGTAGAGGTGAAATAAAGTAGGTGGAGTCTGCCCAAACTCGGGTCACCCTTTTTAAAGATTGGGATACTAATGGCCTCACTTCAGGACTTGATTAGATTACCCCTCACTGCTGCCCTCATAACATTCGTTAATAGAGAGGCCCAGAAGTCAGTATTACGCTTAAAAATGTTAACTGGGACCCCATCAGTGCCTTACCTCCTGCTGCAGTCTTAATGGCTATGGTGACAGAGGGCAGGTTTATAAGACCAACTAGCCATTCCTAAGTTATTGGCTGCTGGTCAGGCCTCATTGCCCTATCATCATGAGTAATTCTCCCTTGATCTGAATTTAAAAACTAATGAAAGTGGTTAAACCAGCCCTGTTCAAGGATGTGACTCTCTCTGCCATTAAAATGGTTATCTGAAAAAACGGCCAGCTTTCCACCTTCCAGAACAATCTGTTATTTCTGAAATTAGTCGACTTTTCTAGATCGTTATAGGCCTTAGTTCTGATCTCTTGTCTCCTTTTTTCCAATGTTGTCCAATCATTTTTTTCTAGCCGCCCTATTGTCTTCTAAGTTTTGGGGAGCTTTATTGATAGATTGTTTTAAAGATTTTAGAGCTGCTGTACACTTAGGACTGAATCTGGCGGTAGCCAGGCGTTCTTTCGCTGGCTTGGTTGTTTGCAATTCAGATGCCACACAATTGGTAACTTTTGGAAAACACTCCAGGATCTTTTCTGGGGTAATATCCTGAGAAAGACAGTTAGTCATATTGATAATGAACTTACTAGTCATATTATAGAAGAACTTGTCTAGGTTTATGTTCCTCAAATTAATTTGAACTCATTTGTTTAATGTGTACTTTTTGAGGATGCTGTTAGTTGCCAATCTCCCTAATGACAGACTGAGTTGATACCCTAATGAAATGGGATTATGGTCGCCGATCAGTAGCTTGCACACTTCATAGTACCTAAGTTGATCTGCTAGATCTGCGGTAAGGAATACACATTCTATAATGCTCCCTTCTCCCCTCCATGTAAAAGTTGGATGGCCTGGCTAACCTTTGTTGCAATAGCGTGAGGCCCCACCGACTGGTTTCAAAATTCACCATAGGCTGTGTGTTTAAAATAGGTTGACTACCCCCTGTAGATTTTGGAATCCGCAGTTACATTTTCCACCGTGAGGGCATTTAGTGATGTTAAAATCCCCTGCACCCATAATTGAAATTGCACTGTTCTGGTTTCTTTCCACATTGTCTAACAGTGACCTCCCAAATTCATGTGCAATCTCCACGGGCTGTATAGAAAAAAAAGTAAAATAATAGTTTACAATAATCCATTTTTAAAATGTCTCACTTGTATTATCAAGATTTGATAACATAGTCTTGTCACTATGACTTTCACTGAAAGATTTTTAATCAATCAATCAATCAATCAATCAATCAATCACGGCATTTGTAAAGCGCGCTACTCACCCTGGAGGGTCTCAAGGCGCTGGGGGAGAGGGGTATGTTACTGCTCGAACAGCCAGGTCTTGAGCTGCTTCCTGAAGGAGAGATGGTCTTGAGTTCGCCGAAGGTGGGTGGGGAGGGAGTTCCAAGTCTTGGCTGCCAGGTAGGAGAAGGATCTTCCTCCGGCGGTGGCTCTGCGGATGCGTGGTACGGTGGCGAGGGCGTGGCTGGTCGATCGTAGTTGGCGGGTGGGCATGTAGAAGGTCATGTGGTCGTTGAGGTACTTGGGGCCCAGGTCGTGGAGAGCCTTGTGTGCATGGGTGAGGAGTCTGAACGTGATTCTCTTGCTGACGGGGAGCCAGTGCAGGTCTCTCAGGTGTCCGGTGATGTGGCTGTGTCGGGGGATGTCCAGGATGAGTCGTGCGGAGGCGTTCTGGATGCGTTGGAGTCTTTTTTGAAGTTTGGCTGTGGTTCCGGCGTAGAGGGAGTTCCCGTAGTCCTGTCGGCTGGTGACGAGTGCCTTGGTGACGGTCTTCCTGGTTTCAATGGGGATCCATCTGAAGATTTTGCGGAGCATGCGCAGGGTGTTGAAGCACGAGGATGAGACGGCGTTGACTTGTCTGGTCATTGACAGTGAGGAGTCCAGGATGAAGCCCAGGTTGCGTGCGTGGTCCGTTGGCGATAGGGAGCGGTGCCCAGGGCTGGGGGCCACCAGGAGTCGTCCCAGGCGGAGGGTGATGATCCCAGGATGAGGACTTCCGTCTTGTCAGAGTTCAGTTTAAGGCGGCTGTTCCTCATCCAGACGGCGACGTCCTTCATCCCTTCGTGTAGGTTGGCTCTGAGAGGGAGAGGGAGAGGATCAGCTGGGTGTCGTCGGCGTAGGAGATGATGTTGAGGTTGTGTTGTCGTGCGATGGCTGCGAGGGGGCTCATGTAGACGTTGAAGAGGGTTGGACTTAGTGAAGATCCTTGTGGTACTCCGCAGATGACTTCAGTGGCCTCAGATCTGAACGGGGGGAGGCGGACTCTCTGGGTTCTTCCGGCGAGGAACGAGATGATCCACTCCAGTGCTTTCTCTTGGATTCCGACGTTGCTGAGGCGCTTCACTAGGGTGCGGTGGCAGACAGTGTGAAACGCCGCAGAGAGGTCCAGGAGGATGAGGGCCGCTGTTTCTCCGTTGTCGATCAGGGTTCTGATGTCATCGGTGGCTGCTATTAGGGTGGTCTCGGTGCTGTGGTTGGCTCAAAACCCGGACTGCGAGGGGTCAAGGGATCCGTTCGTCTCGAGGAAGGCGGCAAACTGTCTGTTGACGGTCTTCTCGATGACTTTGGCCGGGAAAGGAAGGAGCGAGATGGGACGGTAGTTCTTGAGTCGGTGGGGTCCGCCTTTGGTTTCTTCAGGAGGGCGGTCAGCTCGGCGTGCTTCCAGCTCTCCGGGAAGGTGATGGTGTGGAAGGAGGAGTTGATGATGTCCCGGAGATGGGGTGCGATGATGGCGTCGGCTTTGTTGAAGACGTGGTGTGGGAAGGGGTCGGTTGGTGATCCGGAGTGGATGGAGTTCATCGTGCGGGTGGTGTCTTCGGTGCTGATCGGGGTCCAGTTGCAGAGGGTGGTGGTGGTGGGCGTTGGTTCGGTGGTAGGGTGCGTGGTCTGTGCGTCGAAGCTGTTGTTTATGTTGGCGATCTTGCGGTGGAAGAACGAGGCGAGCGAGTTGCAGAGGTCTTGCGAGGGAGTGATGTCGTTGTTTCCGGAGCTGGGGTTGGAGAACTCTTGACCTTGCTGTCGTGGGCGTTGTTGTCCAGTCGTTCTTTGAGTGCCGACTTCTTGGTGGCGCGGATCAGCTGATGGTGTTTGCGGGTGGCGTGCTTGAGGGCAGTCCTGTTGTCTGTGATCTGGTCGAGCCGCCAGGCTTTCTCGAGGGTGCGGCAGTTCTTCTTGGAATCCTTGAGTTCGTCGGTGAACCAGGGGGTTTTCTTGCTGCCGGGTCTGCAGGGAGGGGTCATTATTTGTGCGAGGTCATTGACGCAGGCGGTCAGCCACTTGGTGAGGTTGCTGGCTGCTTTGTTGGGGTCCGTTGTGTTGGTGGGAGTGTTCTGGCTGAGGGAGGCGGTGAGCTGCTCGGCGGTGATCTTGCTCCAGCTCCGGCGGGGAACCTGTTGCGGGTGGTGGTGGGTCGTAGTTCTTCTGAAGCTGAAGTGGACGCAGCTGTGGTCGGTCCAGTGGAGTCCTGTGGCGTGGCTGAAGGAGATGTGTTTGCTGGATGAGAAGACGGGGTCAAGCGTGTGGCCGGCGTAGTGGGTGGGGGTGTTCACCAGTTGCTTGAGTCCGAGGTTGGCGAGGTTGTCCAGCAGGGCGGTGGTGTTTCTGTCGTTGTTGTTCTCCAGGTGGAAGTTGAGGTCTCCTAGGAGGATGTAGTCGGCGGAGGGAAGGGCGTGCGGGCTGATGAAGTCTGCGACATCTTCGCTGAATTGTGTGCGTGGTCCCGGGGGTCTGTAGATGAGGGTGCCTCGGAGGGTGGTCTTGGGGTCGGTGTGTATCTGGAAGTGCAGGTGTTCGGCGGCGGTGAAGGTTTTGTCGGAGTTAGTCGAGATGCGGATGGTGTTCTTGTGTATGATGGCGATGCCTCCTCCCGTCTGGTTGACGCGGTCCTTCCGGGTGATCTTGTATCCGTCAGGGATGGCTATGGTGATGTCGGGCGCTGAGGAGGCGTTCATCCAGGTTTCGGTTAGGTAGGTGACGTCCGGTGCTGTCGCGTCAAGCAGGTCCCAGAGTTCCACGGCGTGCCTGTGGACGGAGCGGGTGTTGAGCAGGATGCACTTCAGGTGGTTGCTGCTGGTCCTCGACTTGGCGGTGGTGGTGCAGGTCCGGAGGCAGGTGAATCGGCAGGCTTGGCAGGCGAAGGGTCCGTGGGTGCGTCTCGGGGTGGCTCGGTAGCAGGCAGGGTTCCGGACGGTATTGAGTGCGTTGAGGGTGGCGGCGTCGTAGGTCCGTCGGGTAGTCTTGCATCGGCGGGGGCCAGGGGTCCTGGCGCTGGGCGCGGTCCAGGCGCGGACAGGCGTAGACGGGCTTGCCTTTGGCGCACCTCCGGCGCACAATCGGCGCTCCCGCTGCGCGCGTCTGCTGCGCGTTCGCCGGGTGGCCTCCATATGAGGGGCTGCGGGAGGGAGGAGCAGCTGGGAGGCGGGAGAGGGGAGCGAATGGGAACGGCGGGGGGTGGGGCCGCAGGGAGCAGCGGCGGGAAGCAAGGGCGAAGCGGGAAGCGGGGGGGCACAGAAGGAAAAGGGGTGAGCGAGGGGGCAACAATCACAGGGTCACCAGGGTAACAGAAGGCAAAGGGACAAAATGGGAACCAGACCGAGGGTACAGACGGCGAAGGGGAGAGCAGGCACAGATGTACACAAGGCAAATGAGAGGAAAAAACAACAGAAAACGGCACAAGTTACAATAATGGATACAGAAGGCAAATGCAGGGAAATAGACAATAAGGCAGAACGGCACAAGTTACCAGGAGGAGCAGTCGTGGTCAGAGCGAGAAGTGGACAGAGCGTCTCAACAGTGCACAGCACGGGGAGGACCGCCTGGTGGCTAGGGGGGCGACCTACCTGCAGGCAGGGTCAATGGCATGTGGGAAAGTAGGATCAGCTTCTATTGTTACCGCCACTTTTTACCTGGTGCTAAACTGTTATTGACTAGTCTGACTGGGACCCTACTAATCAGACTATCTGCTTTCTCCCTTAAAATTGTTATTTTCAGTACATAGGTACATCCCAGATTGGATTCTGGGGTACCCTTATCAGTCCATAACATATGGTACTAAGGTACCCAGGGCATGGGTACCCCAGAGGTCCCCTGAAGCATGCATTATGTCACCTATGGGAGACCATTCAACATGGAACTGCAGGCCTGCCATTGCAGCCTGTGTAAGCTGGTGCTAACATCACTTACTAAAAACTATAGATTTCCTATATCTAGGGTCACTGCACCTAAAAGCTATAAGTCATTCCAATAGCAGACATTTTCAATCCTGAAGGCAGTGTGCTTGGTTTTAAGTGTGAGGGTGTCCCTGCATGAGCCGGGCACCCCTTCAGCCTATGGAGTCCATTCTCCTGGGTTGTAAGTGAAGTAGCCACATAGTATTTAGAGGGGCACCGTGTAATTACGTGATGACCATCTCGAAACTGGCTGCAACGAGTCCTCTCATGTTTAGTATGAAACATGTTGGAATCATACCCCCATTTATTTATTTATTTATACCGTAAATGGTGTGGAAGGTATGATTCCAAGCACTGGAAGAGCCCTCTGTTAGGCTCTCAGTGTTCCCGGTACCAGTCTTTTAGACCCGGACAGGATTCTGCCCTCCTGCTTGAGCAGGGGAAGGCAGAACAATAGGCATCCTGTCAAAGGGAGATGTAACCACCTCCCAGAGAGGATTTAGTGTATTGGGGCAGGGTGGGTGCGATTGCCAGCACCACTCTGTCTGCATGAGGAGCACATATGGTATCCCCATATATAGTCAAGTTCAAACCAGCTCTGGGAGCCATTGGCTCCCGCTCTGGCAGGAAACTGGACAAAGAACAGGGGAGTAACCTTTCCCCTGTCCAGACCCTGCCCTGGGAGGGTCCTCTGAATAGTCCTAACCCTTTGCTAAGGGTACTTAAGAGCTTACCTGTGGGTAGGTCCCCTGATTCATCATGGGACAGCATTCAGATCAGACACCACTTCTTCTTCTACAGTCTGGGCACTCTGGACTTTGCGGTACTTCGTTTGGGCTCGACTTCATCTCCCTTTCAGTCTGCTGTATCATCTGTGTATGTGCACCATACAGGAACCTTCCAAGGCCTGTGCGCATCAAGAACACCTGAAGGACTCTCCCTTCAAGTCAAGGAGTAACTTCCCTGCATTCGCAGGCACCACAGCCAAGTTGACTGGACGGCTGAACCTGAGCTCCACTGGACTCCGAAAGGATCTGCAACACAGGTGATACTTCTGCAAAGCTCTTGAAGCCTGCCCTGCCCTCTTACCAAGTTTGAGGCCAGTATCCCTTGTGCGGGCTGCAGTAACTGGACCCCTGTGCAGTGCATCAACTTGCAGTTGCAAAAGCTTGTTGGCTTTCTTCCAAGAAGATATTCGGGCTCCAAGTAGCCCCAATCTTGAGTATCTCCATTGACCAGAATATTTGGCCAAACCACATTGTTTGCATCGTGGCCTGCATTTTTTGGTGAGCTGCTTGAGGTCCTCTCATGACTCTAATGCCTCCTGCCTGTGGGTCCATTTGAGAATCACCTTTGCTTCTTTTGGGCTCCCCTGATTGCTTGGGGACTGCCCTCACTCCCCTGTTTGTAGTGAGTCCCCTTGTTCTTCCTGGTCCCAACACTGTACCTTCTTCGATTTCCATATTGGTTGCATTTGCCAAGGCTTGTTGGTGCTCCCACTGGACTCAGACCCCTAAGCACTCGACTTCCAACATGGGACAGCTTCTGCGTGGCTCCTGGTCTTTCTCAGAATCACCTGGTCCTCACAGCTGCAGAGTCAAGGTCCTCGTCAAATTTCCTGCAACTCCCGACATTGGTGGTCATTCGTCTTCCAGATCTCCTGGTCACTCCTGAGTGACATAGACTCTGTCCCCTCTGCTTGCAGGTACCTCACAAGTAGAATCCACTTTCAGATTCCACCAGACACTTTCTCCTTCTTCAGCAGCAGCACTTTCCTGAAGTTCTCCATTGGGTTTGAATGCGGTTTCTGACACCAATTCACACCTTAGCAACCAGCTTCCCTGGTGTAGATAATGTGGGTAGGAGGGTCTCCACAGGTGGAGTGGCTCTCCAACCTTCTGTCTTTCACAGGGTTTCTTCAGGGTCCAGTGGGAAAGGTCCTTACTCTTTCAAATTCCAACTGTGACATACACTTAAAGTTGTACGGAGCACCCACTCGTTTACCCACACTCCAAATGTTCTCCGTGGCTTCCTAGTCACTCACCTTGGGTGGTTCCTTGTGTCCCCAGCACTTCTACATCCTCTCGATATTGTCTTTTCTCGCGTTGTGGTTCTTATACCACTTTCTTAGTATATGGTTTGGTCCCCCCTGGGGCCCACTGTGTATTCTGTGCTATTTACTGTATTTCTTTGCAAAGTATTGTGTGCATTGTGTTTATCTCCGGGTAGGAGATATCTAAACGTGTTAAAGAGAATTATATAATAAATACTTATTTTTATAAATACCTTGTGTGGTTCTATTTCCTTTAGTCTATACTATAAGATTGTATTTTGGTAAAACAAGCTGGTCTAAGCCTGGAAGCTGCTCTCCACAGCTACCACTTAGAGAGCTTTCTAAGGTTGTCTAAGACCTCTTTAATCATCATAAAGGCTGTCTGGACTGGTGCAGGGTACCCACTTACATTAGCGGACATCCTATACCAGGCCAGCTTCTCACATGGCACATGAAACAAAAATAGCTAGGCCTCCTTTTCCCCTCCCTATGGGTAACTTAGTACCTTGGAATCAGTATGATTTGTATCCATTGATGGAAATATGGTAGACAGCCTATGTTTCCTGACAGCACAAAATGTCATAGTTTTGAAGGGACATCAGCCAGTCTTTTTTTTTTATTTACTGCGAACCCGGCGACATTCCATGAAAAGAATTGAAAGCCTAGCCCACTTGCAAGGTCAGACTCTGCTGTTATGTATCATAGGGAACCCCAGTATAGGGTTGAGTAGTCACCTGACCCTTCACCTACATTTATCATACCATTGTACTACATAACGTGTTTTGGTATTGACCTTTTACCTAGCTAAGCACTGCATAAATGTCGTGTGGTTTTCCCAGAAAACTATCCTTATTAATCATGCATGAGGATTCTCAGAATTACAGCAGGATTAACATCTTCTGCACAATAACTAAGTATAAGGTCATCCCTTCTGTCATCCTTGGTTGACATGACACAGCAAGGTAGAACCTTTGAGGGTACCTCTTGGTTATATATACAACACATCTTTGCTGGGGCAGGCAGAGGAGGAAGTCTTCCATGCTGACACACTGACACGAGACGCTGAGGTTCCTGCATGCAGACACTCCAGCACTCAGTAGTCTGACATCCCTTGCGGGGTGTCCATCTGAAGACCAAGACAGGGTCCTTCATTCTCTCACACCAGGTAATGAGGTTGGCTCTTACCTAGGGGGATTCTTTGCTCTACACCTACATACATGCTATGTACACTTAGGTACATCTACTTAGGATTGCATCGCAGGAGTATGCATTATTACTGTCTTGTATTTATATACCTGCCTTTATTCATTGTTTTAGCACTATGGTAGGAATCTACCATTCATTTACTCTATTGGGGCTTATAATCATTGATATCTGTTTCTTTCTTATGGTTGTTTCAGCACACCTATTTTACACTAGAATGACGCTGATTCAATACATGATTATTGAAAACGACCCCACTATTTATTCTGTGTAGCTCCCTGAGACAATGTGAGCACGAGTGACTGAGCAAAACGTACTGTGCTGTTTACACAATCCCTGATGGGACAGAGTTGTCATGTTCGATAATTGCCTAGAACTTTTCTCTTCTTGGTAGGAGGAGTTTACATCGGCACTGAGAGCTAGCTGGAATACAGGCGAACTTTCCCAGTGGGGGTGTCTGTAATCAGTCTGGACACCAATCTCACAGTCTATGTTGTCTAAATGCACAGATCCTATATCAGTTTATAGGAACTACACAACACTTCTTTTGTTGGATTGTACTTGAGTAGAACAAAAAGTGGCTTTTGCAGTCACAGGCTGCTCTTGGATAAAATTCCCCGGTTAGAATTGAAAACCTGGGCCACTCGCAAGGTCAGACTCTGCTTTTTTTGCAGTGTACCTGAATAGAGCAAGAACTGGCTCTACAGTAGCAGGCTCCTGGTGGATACAATCCCCCAGTTGACTGCTCTGATTCGAACATCAACCATTTTCTGTGAGATTTGTTAGAGTTTCAAATTGATTGATTTGAGCAAATTTCCCCCTAGGGGGCATATTTAAAGGACGTCTATTCCATTGATTAGGTCAGATGTTAAGAGAATAACCAGGAGGAGGTGGGGAAAAAAACCAATGTGTAGGTGCATATCTTGCTAGAAGTTAAGTTTGCAGAATTCAGGCGAGATCCGGAAAAGCTCTGGGTCCTTAAAATGTAAGACTATGCAATCTACGTCAGCGTATTTCGCCGAGGGGCCATCCCAATGTACTCTGTGAGTCATGATAATCTTATCAACGGTAACTATATCACAGTCTGTTTCTCCTACACCAGTGGGCGGATTTGTTAATAAGACTTTTGCAGGATTCCTGTGTGCCTTTTGCTAACAAGGGGGCTCCCACTGAAACCATTGTACATGGAGTGCTCTCTGGAGGTAGATGGAGGCTGTCACAGGCTTCTAGAGGTGGGACATAAGAACCTTCTGCCGTCAGCATGGCACTTTGTTTAGTCCCAAGGTGGAACTTGTTCTATCTCTCTCAATCTGGGAATTAGCACCTACTTTAGTAGTTTCCCTGTAATCTGCTGTGCCTTGATTATGGTTGCGCCTTATGGTGATAGCATCAGGCCCTTTTAAATATGATCTGGGGGTATGTCCTGCGGCTGTTGAGGACAAACCTGTAGTTGGGGGTTTATTTGCAGGGAAGGGGACTGGGTCCTGGATAATCAGGCTCTCTTGCGAGGGCTCTGTTTGTTGCCCTTTTTTAGTATATTTCACTAGGGATTCAAGATCTTCTTCTATTTTACCCAGTCAAAGCAATATAGGCTTCAGAGAGCCCATCTATTATTTTACTACAAACAAATAAAGACTATTGCCATAAACAGAGCAGCAAGCCGCTCTTGACATTGCACTTCCCAATCTTCCCAGTTCAACGGATTTTGACATTTTACTGCGTGCACCTAACCAAGCACCTGCCGCTCTGAAGGTGCGACCAGATGATCAGACAATTATACACAAATGGTGATGCACCACTAGATTAAAGTCATTTATATATAAATCCAATCACAATACGCCTTTATTTTCAATTTTCTTTGGTGATATGAAACAAACAGCCAACGTGTTTTGTTCACTACATGTGAGCTTCATCAGGGCGATTGAAGTCATGTATCCATCAGGTATAAGCTTCACTCGATGCAAGTTTGATCCCTCAATCATAACATATCCTCATGTATTCTGCTGATGACAATAATTCAGTCAGGGTAGCCATATAGGCCTCCATCTCAGACACCAAGTATTGCTTGAGGGCTCATGGACACAGTTGTGTACTCCGAACGGGAGACTTCTTTGAAGTCTCAGAATTCAATGAAACCTCCCCTTTGCATGGCCTTGTGGTCATGCATGGAAAAGGGAAACTCGAGCGATCTGAAAATAGGGAAGGGGATGGTTTATGAAAGCAGTGCAAAACTGTGTCCAGAAGCCCCCAAGCAACTTTTGGTGTCTAAGATGGGGGCGATTTGTATGTTTGGATATAATCAGGACTACTGCTAGCCCATAAATTATTTTATAAAGTAATCTAAAAATACTGAAACCTGTTTGAACAAGAAAAGCGATTAGATACTGTTTTTGGGTGATATGTTTAAGTTGAAAAAACATTGGAAATGGCCAGGACTATTTTAAATGTACATTTTCTATTAGGTTAATTTCTAATCCTGTGTTGTGAGTGTGCATGCAGGCGTATATGCACGTCTAAATTTAAATTGTCCAATACTATTTTATAGGGCCTTCCAGGATTATTAAAACCAGAAAAAAGACGAGTGTTCAATATAGAACTGCTAGCCACTATAATCCCTTGATATTGTAGCAAGAGTAAAACAGCTATTATGTCAGCTTTTGCTTCTGCTTCACAAAATAAAATAAAAACTGTGCTTTGGGGGTCTCTCTTTAAGGTAATAACATGTGAAACTGTATTTTTTATCCCACCATGCTTTATCTCTGTACAAGGCTGGAGCCTATTTTAAAAGTCCAGTTGCTTGAATATTTATTCCCTGAGCTCTTCAGGTACTAAGACATTAAAAATGACAATATTATTACCTTAAATAGCCACAGCGTGTCCCATCTGGTAGACGTCCCCAAGTCACAGCTCCTTATCCACGACGGGGTATCCCAATTTATAGTGAGTTCTAATTAGGACACAGCGTTATTTCATTCACATTCGTTTATTTTTTCTTTTATCTTTTTTTCAAGAATTACTTCATTCTCTTGAATGTATCTCAATTTAAATCCATACAAGTTATATTCAATGACGTCCTTATAGCATATCCATCCTCCAATGCATTTCGGCTGCTAATGAGCCTTCATCAGGGATATATGTCTACAATCAAGAAAGTATAATACATGAGGTAACAGAAACTCTTCATCGACAATAGAAAAATGAAAATGAAGTGGTGAATAGGCCAACGCCCCCAGACATAAGTCACAACATAGCCAAAACCTAAATGCCAAAATATAACCAAATCACCCGTGACATGATAGAATAAATTCATTAAAATAAAAAATATTCACATATTCCTAACAATTAAATGACAGTTTGGTGGCATGAAGTCGTAGAGTAAATATCAACTTTAAATGTCATGGAGTTCTAGCAACTCAATTACGCACTCGTCATATAACCAAAATGTAAAGTGAAATGACTGAAGAAAGTCGATTACGCGTTATCGCCATTACCACACGCGTTGAAAATACATAAGGCAATTAAAATAGCGTACAAAGTTTAAATTGGAACAAATTTGACATTTACTCTACGACTTCATGCCACCAAACTGTCATTTAATTGTTAGGAATATGTGAATATTTTTTAATTTAATGAATTTATTCTATCATGTCACGGGTGATTTGGTTACATTTTGGCATTTAGGTTTTGGCTATGTTGTGACTTATGTCTGGGGGCGTTGGCCTATTCACCACTTCATTTTCATTTTTCTATTGTCGATGAAGAGTTTCTGTTACCTCATGTATTATACTTTCTTGATTGTAGACATATATCCCTGATGAAGGCTCATTAGCAGCCGAAATGCATGGGAGGATGGATATGCTATAAGGACGTCATTGAATATAACTTGTATGGATTTAAATTGAGATACATTGAAGAGAATGAAGTAATTCTTGAAAAAAAGATAAAAGAAAAAATAAACGAATGTGAATGAAATAACGCTGTGTCCTAATTGGAACTCACTATAAATTGGGATACCCCGTCGGGGATAAGGAGCTGTGACTAGGGGACGTCTCCCAGATGGGACACGCTGTGGATATTTAATTTGGACGCACTCCAGCACAGAGAGTGCACCCTAGAACACCCTGGAATTGAATACTTAGGTAAAACAGAGTGCTCAAGTGTGACATCATTTAATTTTGACTTTTTCCGGAACCACACACTTAGCACCCCATTGAAAATATGGAATTTGAATCTATTATAAATCTCACAGATCAAAGAGCGGATATGTTCGCTTTTTCAACAGACGAAGCATCGCGTATCTATGCACTGATACATGAGGACACTACAGAAACTCCTACAATCAAAAATCGAGAACAGAATATTCGACAACTTATTTATCTTTCAAATCGCGAGATCAATCAAAGGTTGCATGCAAGCACACTGGTGAAATATCATAAGGCTCTTCGCATACCAAGAGGCTTGAGAATTGCTTTGAAACCATCTCTTTGCAAAAATTCTCTTAAATTTAAAGAAAAGTGGTTCGCCATTCTGAACAAATGTTCTGTAGATCTTATCCTACTGATAATAGAGGAGCTCTCATCAATTTTGGAGGAACTACATAAAGACATAGAAGTAATAACAGAGGAACTCAGCAAGAGATTGCCAAATGAAGATTGGGCAAAGATTTTAGAGGACATCAACATACAATTGGCTAAACACACATAAGAAATAAGTGACCGTAAAATCAGAAAACTGCGTAGAGACACAATGGACTACAAACTCGGCGAGGTATACACCTGGGCAGAGGTGTAGGCCCGCCGCCGACAGCAGAAACCCTATACACAGAGTACTGATACATCTTCCTCTGATAGTGATCAACATTCTCGACAGAGAGCCATAGGAAAACCGAGACAACAACCTGCTACTGAACAAATATTAGTACCATCGGATCAGCAAGCCACAACATCTAGTTCTAGCATAGAACGACAACAACAACAAAGAAAGGGGGAGTCTTTTTTAGAGAAGGGCCACGCAGAAAGAGACGAACCAGGAGAAGCAAAAGAAAAGGAGAAAGAAAAGGAGGCTCCAGTAAAACGGAGTATAACCGACAAGAAGAAGGACAAGCCAAAGAAAACTTAATGGAGACAAACTTGGTGATCAATATTTCTGATATATCTTTGAATAAATTCACTGTTGAGGCATTACAAAAAGGATTATCATTTGTTCCAACAACTGAGGCAGATAAACTTGAAATGGAAGTGAGCTTCTACAAGTTGATGAGAAAGCTTCGTCTTCGTCACTTTTTTGATAATGTGGTAACTGACAAAAAGGAAGAAAAAGAGGATCAATTGTTGGGTCTATCACCCCATAGTACCTACATCGCTCCAATTTTGCATAAAACCTTGGATACGTTTGAAAATTTGGTTAAACTTGAAATAATCGAAATTGGGTTTCAATAAGAAAAACAGGTACCATAATTTAACTAATAAACAAAAGGATGCTCTTAAAAACATTGCAAATAATCCAGAGTTAATTTGCCAGAAGGCTGACAAAGGTGGAGCAATTGTTATAATGAATACTTCACATTATGAACAAAAAGTTGAAGCTCACTTAAATGACAAAACCGTTTATCTACCATTGGACAACAATCCTACAGAACTATTTTCTAAACACTTGGAAACAAAGATCAATCAATCCTATGAAAAAGGTGTTATAAATGAGAGAACTAAAAAGTTTTTGATCACCAGCAACCCGAGAAGTCCGATAATATACATGTTGCCAAAAATCCACAAGTCCTTAGAAAAACCACCCTTCCGACCGATTGTCTCAACTGTGGGTAGCATCCATCAACCTACTGGACACCTTTTAGACAGGTATCTACAGCCCTGTGTGATGGGAATGAGGACTTATGTCAGAGACACGACCCACTTTCTTAAAATTCTTGAACAAGTGAGCATTACTTCTGAAGAACAAATAGTGATGTGTAGCATGGATGTGAGATCCTTGTACACGTCTATACCTCACCAAAAAGGCATAGAAGCCTTCGAACGTGCCCTCTTGGAAACTGAACTAGAAGAGCAATTCAAAGTGTTTCTTATGGAACTTCTTTATTTTACCCTGTACCACAGCTATTTTCGCTGGAAGAACCAATTCTATCTTCAACAGACAGGGACAGCCATGGGAAATTCGGCAGCCCCAGGATATGATAATATTTTTATGAAATCTTTTGAGGAAGAACATATCCTGAACCAAGAACCATGGAAATCACAAGCTAGACTGATATTACGATACATTGATGACATGTTCATTGTTTGGACTGGCTCGGAAGAGTCATTACTAGAAGCTATTACTATTCTCAATTCCAAAGATGAACGAATCCAGTTTACCTCAGAGGTGAACAAAGAGAAAATCACTTTTTTAGACGTGGAAATTTCTAGAACAGATACTGGGTTTGAAACCGATATTTATAGAAAAGCCACTGATCGCAATAACCTCCTTCATCATAAGAGTTTTCATCAAGATTCTCTTAAAAAAACACCTACCGTACTCTCAAATGCTTAGAGTTAAGCGAATTGTTTCCTCTATGGACAAATCTGAAATAAGAATTCAAGAGATGGAAATGAGATTCAGGGAAAGAGAATATCCCATCAAAGTTTTGGAGGAAGCTCGAACACGTTGTGCAGTATAAAGTAGAACAGAACTTCTACAAAAAACTCACAAGAGAAAAGAAACCACCAGGATGGTGGTAGTGTCGAAATACACTACCAAGAGTAATGCTTTCAAAAATATTGTTAATAAACATTGGATACTGATATCCCAAGTACCAGACTTTAACAATATATTTAATGAACTACCACTTTTTGCTTACCAACGACCTCCTAATTTAGGAAGTTTAACTAAGGCAAAAAAATCGACTCAAATTCAAAAACATTTTAGAGGAACATTGCCCTGCCATAATTGCAGTCACTGCAACTGTGTAATAAAAGGAAACATTATCACACATCCTAGTAAAGGGTATAACATTAAGTTGAGAGTCACCGCTACATGCGACAGTTCTAACATCATTTATCTTCTAAAATGTCCCTGTGGGCAAGGATATTTGGGTAAAACAGAGCGTAAAATGAAGGTTCGCTTAAATGAGCACAAATCTAATATTCGCAACAAATCCACAAAATCCACGGTTGCTAGCCATTTTCAGGAAGCTGCACATAATATCAGTCAATTGAGATTTGTGATTTTGGAAACTGTTTCTAAACAAGAAGGAGTTGATAATAATAAACTACTCTTGAAACGCGAAAACTTTTGGGTTTACAAATTAGACACTTTAAAGCCGAATGGGATGAATGATAGGGTCGAATTTAGTTGTTACCTATAGAAATCAGAACTTTCAATGAACTTTATTGACAATGTACTTGCTACTTATACCTCTGATTGACCGCTACTAGATTGTTTTCAATTTTACAATGTTTTCATTTTATTTGATTACGATTTATGGTTTTTATTTTGGTAAAAACCTTTCATTTGTCTTGATCTTATGATTTTCATACTTATTCCTATACTGGAACGGCTTTCTGGGTCTTTAACTCCGTTCCAAAATGGCACTCATATTAATGGTTAGAATGTTTAGTCCTCTCTTTATGTTTATGGGCAACACCTTAGTGGGAGTAGAAATGCCGATTTACTTTAGGCGCGAGCAGTTTATCAAGCGGACATGTAAAGCTTTGCTGCTTCTTACTTTTGTAAGTTTACGATTTTTAACTCAATGCTAAACTTGGAGGAACAATTTGTTCCAATTAAAACTTTGTATGCTATTTTAATTGCCTTATGTATTTTCAACGCGTGTGGTAATGGCGATAACGTGTAATTGACTTTCTTCAGTCATTTCACTTTACATTTTAGTTATATGACGAGTGCGTAATTGAGTTGCTAGAACTCCATGACATTTAAAGTTGACATTTACTCTACGACTTCATGCCACCAAACTGTCATTTAATTGTTAGTAATATGTGAATATTTTTGATTTTAATGAATTTATTCTATCATGTCACGGGTGATTTGGTTACATTTTGGCATTTAGGTTTCGGCTATGTTGTGACTTATGTCTGGGGGCGTTGGCCTATTCACCACTTCATTTTCATTTTTCTATTGTCGATGAAGAGTTTCTGTTACCTCATGTATTATACTTTCTTGATTGTAGACATATATCCCTGAAGAAGGCTCATTAGCAGCCGAAATGCATTGGAGGATGGATATGCTATAAGGACGTCATTGAATATAACTTGTATGGATTTAAATTGAGATACATTCAAGAGAATGAAGTAATTCTTGAAAAAAAGATAAAAGAAAAAATAAACAAATGTGAATGAAATAACGCTGTGTCCTAATTGGAACTCACTATAAATTGGGATACCCCGTCGGGGATAAGGAGCTGTGACTAGGGGACGTCTCCCAGATGGGACACGCTGTGGATATTTAATTTGGACGCACTCCAGCACGGAGTGTGCACCCTAGAGCACGCTGGAATTGAATACTTAGGTAAAACAGAGTGTGCAAGTGTGACATCATTTAATATTATTACCTTCTCACTTTGAGGAGTATGTCTCTATAAAAACTGAAGGCCAGTCAACATCTGCAAAAAACTGATGTCTCAAACATCAGATACATGTAGTAAGAAGAATATTGCTTTGATTTTGTGCTGTATCTGCATGTGGTTAACTTAAATTTACCACCAGATGTTCTTTTAGGATTCTAGTGCAGTAATGTTACTTCTGTTGTGTTAGCCTGAAGTGATACTAATAGATTGATTACATAAACATGTAATGTATCAATCAATCAATCAATCAGTCATTTTGTAAAATGCACTACATACCCGCAAGGGTCTCAAGGCGCGGTGCTACTGATCCAACAGCCGGGGGGGGGGGCAACTGATCAGTCAGGTCTTGAGCATCCTCCATCCACAACATGTGTGCATATGTTGTGTTTGTACAGTAGGAACTAGTCCTATAAAAGTCATTAAGTGTTTCTATTGTCTAAGTCACATTTAGACTGATATTCCCTAATTCAGTAAGTGTGTAACTTATGGGAGTTGCAGTCAGCTGGGAGCAGAGCATTCGCAAAGAAGCACGGAGCACGGTGGAGCAGGGCGCAGAGTAGCGTGGCAGCGTTGCGGGGTCCGAAAGCCTGTGCGAGACCATCAAGCTGTCAAGCAGTAAGGACGGCTGGTGAGCGCAGCGAATTCGGCCCTGGCCCCACCGAGCATCTGGTGAGTCGCCTGTGAGCGTCTGTGAGCGGCATTGGGAGCAGGGAGCAGGAGCAAAGCAGGAACCTGAGTCCGCCCCCAGCTGCCTGCCTGCTGCCGACTGCGCCCGACTGTCCCCGTGCCTGTGGCTCCGCTCCTCTACCCCTTGTTCAGGTGTGCACCGGTGTGCTCGGACTTTGAAACGCTGACATTGGAGCTTTGCTCCTTGCTCATTTTTTTCTTTTTTTTTCTTATCTTCACACGCAAATCCTCACCTGTGCCAGCGCTTCATCCTGCCGCAGTGTGGCTGGCACCGGAGTCTTGGCGTTTGGAGAGCCCTGTGGCAAGCGAGCAGGGGCTAGATAAGGGGCACGGTCGCATAATGGTATACAGTGGACCGTGGTGAATTGGACACTTGCGTTCAATTGCTTCATTCACACACATTCGTGCATTTCAAGCTGTAAAAACAGTAAAAACTGTCAAACTCACAATAGCTGAACTGGTGAGTTGAGTGCTTGGCGGAGCTTGGCGGAGCACGGCGACTCAGGGCTATTGAAGCACCAGACCCTGCGGACCAGGGAGGTGCTTGGTCGTTGTTGAGAGCTTGGAGTTGCTGGTGGGGACGACTAGGATCCTAAAGCCTAGAGCCCAGAGCCCACAGCTTTTGAAATAAGCTTTTGAAAATAAGTGAAAGAGGCCTGTATGTTTTTGGCTTGACAGAGAAAATGCACAGACAGCAGAGCGCAGAAAACAAAAGAGCTGGCCTAGCATTTGGAACTACATTTGGACCTACATTAGCCAGTGGCTAACTAAAAGAAGTAATTGCGCTGACCACAAGTGTGATTGCCCAGCCTGCCAACCAGTGGTTGTACCATCTGTGAAGCATCTGTGAAGCATCACAAGATCTGGTGAGCCCCTACATCGTGAAACATCTTGCAGGTGGAAAAGGGTGTTCAGCAAGGGGTCTGTGAAATCCTACATATTGTCTGCAAAAGGCCGGACCAAGTCTCAAAACAAAGACATAGATAAAGACAAAGTCAAGTCAGGTCTTAGTTCCATCAGGTCTCACCATCAGGCTGCAACATGAAGTCTGGTAAAGTGAGGAAGGCACCAGGGGACAAGATACCAGCCTCACGAGGTGCTCTTAAACTGAAAAGACTGGAAAAACTGAATGCCAATAAGGCAAATAGCCCAATAAGGAATCCACTTATTTCACCAATTGCCTCTCTCTTTAAAAAGTCAATTCAAAATAAAAATTAGTCATTTTCTCGTTTCCAGTTTTTGAAAGATTCGGGGGCCGTTCTGTTCTCCTCAACGGAGGGAGTCCTGGGCTTATCAACTGCCATTGCACCCACTACTATGACTTCCCCGGGGGAGCACATGGAGCATGTGGAAGCCACGCAGAATGAAGCTTCCTCAATGTCAGCATCAATAACCGCCCATGGGGGACAAAGTCCTCAGTCAAGCGAAACGTGTGATCCCTGCAAATATACTCAACAGTTGGAGAGTATAGGAAATATAGGAAAAATTACAGGTCTTTGGGGGAAAAAATGTGAAGTGATAACAGCAGCATCCATCCTACCCCCGAGGACAAACCAACGACCTCATTAAATCTGCAGTCCCCAAAAATGCAAACAACTACCTATTCAAGCCCAGTGTTACCAGTGTTAACAGACATCACAGTAAATCGAGATATCAATCGCCCGGCTTTGATGCAATTGGCCCTCGATGAGTAGGCCCTCCTCAGTCCTAACACAAGACTATCTACAGACAAAAGTGAATGGAATGATGAGCCAGCGGAGTTCTTCCCTGGAAATAGGGTGGTAGTGGGAGCAGGAGCAACTGAGAGCTACAATGAGGACAAGTACCTGATCAGTGAGCGCCTCATAGTACACCCACAGAGGCCAACGGGTCTCAGGGCAGATCTATTGCCAACATCCAATACTAACTACAAGGATCCATCAAAAGAGGAAATCATGTCTAAATCTCAAATGGAAACGGCGTTTGTGAATCTGGTTGCCCCTCTTTTAAAAGCTGTGCAAACGTCAACAACAACTTTGATAATGCAATCTGACAAGTTGGACATTCAGATCGATTTAATGAACATCATTGCTTCCAATATTGCAGGGATAAATACAAAGCTGGACAATCTGAATAGTCTAATAAATAGAGCACAAACACAAACTTATCAGTCACTATCCTCCTGCTCCTGTGGTCCTGATTTGGACAAACTGCTCTCTTCCCATCATCCTTGAACAGATTCTAACCCTAAATCAAAGATTGATTAATGCAGATCGGCAGTTGGTCGGTCCGATGAGTCCTAAAACTGAAGAAAACCTACATGATGAGGGAAATACTTTAAACGCGCGAATCACCAACGAGGATAATATGGCTTGTGTTAAGTCCAACATGAGCGAAGTAACCAATGTAACAGCTGAGAAAGAGTCTAGAAATAATGAAACCTCAAAGCACAAGCTAACAAAGCGACAAAAGAAAAAAGAGAGGAAAGCCAGAAACAAGAAAACAGAGATAGTTTCAAACACGGGAAATGGAGTATATCCCATTTGTTCTAACCTGAAACAAGGCCCACTTAAAAATGCAGACAACAGCGGAAGCGATACAGACACATCAGCAAGTAATAACAGTTTTATAGGAGGTAAATCATTGACTAAAAATGCTCCCAAAGACCCTCAGATTTCAGGCCCTGTCGCAATACTGCATCAAACTGAGAATGTTGGCAAAAATCATTTGTCCATTCTTAATCCTGACAAAAAGCGCAAGAAAAATGGTGATCAGGTCATGCAGTCAGCTGTTGAGCTTAAGACGAAGCCTACGGAAACCATTGTCCAAGGTCGGGTCAATGAAAACAAGGAGGAGCAACTGCAACCAACTAGCAGTTCATCGAAAATAATACCATCTAAACCACAGGCTGACGCTCAACCGGCGGAAAAAAAAACTGCCTTAGTCGGTTTAATCAGCCTTGCACAAACGTCAATGTGTAGCGATGTAGGTCCAAATGCAATTCCAGTTCCCTCTATACAAAGAATAACAGATCTGGCGATTCCAACTAGAAAGGATTCACCTTGCCGTGAGCATCAAGGACTGAACGCAGAGTTAAGCACCATGATGCAGAAATCACTAAAATTTTGTGTAAAGAATCCAGATGTTGTTCACGCAAAGACGGATCCTGGCACTTCGATACGGGCACTCAATCATAACTCCGGAATAGAGTTGCATAAATGTATCTGGTCTCCAGAGTACAAGACACAGGGGGCCCACGATATACTGAATAGGAGCAACATCTTGAAATTGTTGGCTGAACTTGAGGACCTAAAAGAAATTAAAGCAGGCGACCTTGAGCGGGTTCAATTTCTTAAAAGCCCTAATGATGCATCCAGTGACCAAACTTTGACAACCTGGAAATCAACAGAAATTGCCAATGCAATTATGGGGAAATCGGATATTTTTCAATCTTGGGATATTAATATAACTTACCAAATTTCCCCACGCTACCCGACACCGCTAAGGAGGTTGGCCGGAGATCAATTTATCAGGAAAATTGATGATGCACATACTAAACAACAAAAGCCGGTATACTCAATTCTATTCAACGCAAAGGGTAGCAGTGAATCCCCACTAGCTTGTGTGGAAGCAAAACGGGGCTATGTGGAACCGCAAAATACTATGGATAACTGGAAATGGCTCCCTGGGATGCTAAATGAAAAACGGAAGGTCTGACCGTCCAAAAGAAAACTGAAACAAAAATCTCATAAGGATATACACGTATTATCCTGGAGCATTGCAGGTGCAAAAAGATTACTAGAAGGAGGATTACCATTGGAAGAATGGCGCGGATGTGATATAATTGCGCTACAGGAAACTTGGCTACGAGAAGAAATCGCCCTTGTTGGGTTTACACATCATTGTGTAGCTGCTGAAAAATGTAAGATCTATGGCCGTGCCACTGGTGGCCTTTCTATGTATGTGTCATCATCCTTAAAAATTAAATCAGAACAACTACAATCACCAGATCCAAGTATTCAGTTAATCAAACTAACAGATCAAAATACTAATAATTCCAAGTCAACAATTCTGGTTAATTATTACACGCAACCTAAAATTAAGCAGAAAAAGTCAAAAAATGCGATATTGTGCAGTGTTATTATGGACCTTCGCACTACAGATCCATTATGCAACATTATAATCACTGGTGATTTTAACTCTAACCTGATCCTAACACCGGAAGAAGATTACAAAATATTAGCGGATAATATCTATTGGGGTGTCCCTCAACATATACAAGGCAGTGCAGGATCACGGAAGGACCAACTAGCAATCCAATTAGTGACTGAATTAGAGTTTCTTGGTGTGCGTGTACTGAACGGGAGGTTTCCTGAAGACCAACCCCCCAGTAAAACGTACTATGGTCCACACTCTCAATCCATCTTGGACTTTACAATAGTTAGTCTTTCAATAATCCCTTTGGTAATCAGCTTTCAAATTAAGTTTACCCTGCTGAGCGATCATGCAATGCAACACACCATATTTAACTTCAACAAGGAAAGGTAGCAACCGTCATATATACTGGAAGGTCATTTAAGTTCTGTTAACCTGAAACGTATACATTGGTCCAACACAAATGAAAAAGAGTGGTTTATTACAATGAAGGACACACTATATGAGATTGGGAATGCTGCAACCAATGTGATCCAAGCATGGTCTCTTTTCTTGCTAAAACTAAAACAAAAAATGAAGCTGCCTGTTATGAAAACCAGCACTGACGGACCACAGAAAAAACACTGGAAAGAGCTACAAGATCTGTGATTACTACTTCGAAAAACTCAAAAGAATCTACAGCATGCTGATCGTGGTGTATGCCTATGGGCCACTTTTCCTGCGCAAAGAAAAGAATATAAAAATAAGGTCTGGGAACTTAAAAGGATAACTAATGAGAGTTTTTGGACAAAATTAATCTTCAGATCAAAACTCCAGAACACTAATTCATTTTGGCAAACCATAAACAAGCTAACAAGACCCTGTAACGCTCTATCCTCGAACGTGCAGGAATCGGAGTGTGCATCGTTTCTTGCCATAACGTTCACAGACCACCTCTGCAAAAACTCTAAGTAGTAATCTTTGCCCAAAAAGTGAAAACAAAATGTGCTCCGTATATGAACAGGGGGGTGAACTTTCGGCTATCAACCACAGTAACGTATTAAGTTCTGATTTACAGAATAACTCATATACGACGGAAGAAATAATTAAAATAATCAAAAAAGCTAAGTCAAATGGGGCACCAGGCCCGAATGGCATCCCGCAAGCGGCATATAAATACGCACCAGAATTTTGGGGACCATGTCTGGCTGAACTGTTTGCTGATGTGCAAAACTTGAACCGAGTACCTGAAAGCTAGCAAGGATCCATATTTATGCCCATCTATAAAGGCGGTGAAAGATCAAATCCAAATAACTATCGTCTAATAGCGTTGCAGGATGTTGAGGCAAAATATTTTGCATCGCTTCTTTTAAACGATTTGGTCACTTGGTCGGCTGAAAAAGAGCTGATTCCCATTAATCAAACGGGCTTTAGGAAGGGGATCAGAACAACAGCAAATATCCTATCCATCAATATGATTGCTGAGAAGTGCATGAGTAGTAAACAGGACTTGAACTTTTGTTTTATTGATCTTCAGGCCGCCTTCGATAGCGTAGATCGTAATTTATTGTGGTCGAAACTGAAAGCATGGGCAATACCGGAGAGTATTCTAAGGGGTTTGCTGCTTTTTTACTCTAATACTTGGTCGCAAGTAAAAATAGGGGATGGCACACGACTATCGAGAAAAGTGTTTACATCGATTGGACTCAAAGAGGGGTGTGTCCTTGCGCCTCACTTTTTCAATCTTTTCATCTCAGATCTTTCCGGGAAACTGAATAAATGTAATGCCCACCCTCCGAAATTAGGCGATCTACAGCTCACCCATCTGGCTTACGCCGATGATATAGTACTAATGAGCCTAAAGAAGGTGGGTCTAACCAGATTAGAAACTGAACTCTCAGATTTCCTGTCGGCAAATAAGTTGGCTTTAAATGTCCCACAGACCAAAACTATGTTGATAACCAACCGCCGTGGATCCCATCAAGATATTTGGCTAAAAGAAAAAATACTAGAGAAAGTCTCAGCTTACAAATATTTGTTTTTTTTCTGGATGATAAGCTCAACTTAAAAGATCAGAAGAAATATCTGACACAAAGAGTGGGAGCCCTGATATTCGGACTAAGTACTTTGACAAAGAAATTGGAGGGCCCATCACTTAAACCCTTATTAATTGTGATGGCCAATAAAGTCCTTCCAACCCTGACGTATGCAAGTGTGGCTATGCATGGAAAGGATGCGGACCTACTAAACAGTTTAATTACCAAAACTTACAAAAAGGTTCTTCGATTACCCAGCATGTCATCACCAGCTCAAATGCGACTCGAATTTGGCTCGAAAAACGAAACACTGGGCAGATTATACTCATACATCAAGGTGTGATACCAGATCAAGGAAAAAGCAACCAACAATAATCTTAATACCTACCTATGGCAAGAGCTTAATTCACAAAAAAAATCAAAAGCAAATCAATTCCTTACTCATGCTTTGGAGGATACTTGCTCGAAAACTTTATGGGATAAAAATCTGTCATTTGAAGTATTAAAACAGGCATTAAACAAAGTGGCCAAACTTCATTCATTAATTTTGGATAAAGAAATTTTCTCACATCGTTCCCACTCTTGGACAGTGATAAACCGCTATAAGACATTAACCCCAGCATTGTACCTGGAAACAACTTATTCCATTTTCATTAAAAGAAAGTTGATGGCACTGAGACTAGGCAAATTTCCGACACTAGCTGAGGAACCGGCCTGGAAACAGCACGTAGCTGTTGCATGTCGACAGTGTGGTGGCCCCAAAGAAGATCTAATACATATAATTTGTCATTGTAAGATGTTGACCAAGGAACGGACATATTTTTTAAAGCCTAGTTTTCGAACGAAGAGGTTACGAACATGTAGATCCGCCATAATTGGAACCCTGGACTCAACTGCTCCTCGAATACATTGTAAGCTGGTGAAGTTTTTGCAGGCATTTGAAAAACACCTTAAACAACATAGAGATTTGAATTGTTAATGATTTGATTTTTTCTATAAGGATGTGAATAATTTCATAAATATAAGAAATATTGGTAGTGCGTGGGCAGAGCAAATGGCCGCTGCCTAGTGAGGCTCCGCGACTAAACCAACTTTCCAAATGATTAGCCTACTGATCCGACGGTGCAGGACGCCCTAGCGACAACGAGTGAGGCATCGGAAACACAGAGGAGCCGACTGAGCAGCTCCCGAGATCCGAGAGTTAAATATTCATCGACTTGCGTTGTGTGCCGGAGGAGTGAGGTGGAGCCGGGGCATCGAGTTGCCCGGTGGCTGCGTGGCGCTGTGGGCTGCACTGGATGGAACTGCTGGCGAGACAGGCGGCGCTCGAGAGACTCTGCGGCGGAGAGCAGACCTGACCCTAAGTAACCGTAAGCAGTAATGCAGAGCGGTGCCTCTGTCTGTAATGTGCAGCGCAGCGGGAGCGGAGATCAAGTGACCGTTTGAACCACGGTAGCGCCAGGACGAGCCGTGCTGGCAGCGCAGTGATCTACAAAGGCCCAGTGGGGAGTACAATTTCATACAGAGTGCCTGCCCACGGGAGAGGGACTTTTTGCAGCAGTTGGTGCCATTGCCGATCATGGAGGCACCCTCCTTGATTTAACAGAGATCGCCTCCTCCCATGCTCTGCCGCGGTGGACTTTCGGCACCCATGGGAGAATCTGACTGTCAAAACCCGGTGGGCTGGGCGTGCGCTCACCGGGGCCGGTGTTTACGGTTGTAGTGCTCCCTGCCTGACCCTAAAATGGCGGTCTCATAACGTCGTGGGTCATAATGCTGCACTGGCTCCCCTCCAGCTGTCTCTCTGAGTCCAGGGTCCTGATGTTCCTTCCAGGATTTTTAGCACTGAGCTTTTTATCCAACGTTAGCATTGGTGGCAACTAGAACAAGCCACTGAGCCATGAAGACTAACAGACTCGACGTGCCTGACTCCAAGATGGATGCCAAAACCACACCACTCCTACCCTGCCATCCTCGCAAGCGCCTATCCTGACTTGCGTGTTTGCTAATTTACTCCTGTTTTGTTTATTTATCCATTATGTAACTTCTGTGAAACTTTTGTAACTTGTAACTCGTTGTGTCCTTATGTAAAGCGCTCTGATACCTCCGGGTCTAGCCAGCGCTATATAAAACTCAAGTAAATAAATAAATAAATAAATAAATAAGTGAGTTTTATTACCCGTTTTTATAATATGTTTTAATTCATTTTTCTATTTTTAATGACAATTTTTTTTTTTACCATAGTCGTGCAACATTCAAATTGTTATGGTTTTAATTAACTAAACAATAAAGTTTAAATTGTAGTGACAAAAAAAATTGTAGTTATGGAAGTGTAAAAATGTGTGTCACCACATGGTCTGGGGTGTAAAATATGGGAAACGGACGATAACAGGTAACGTAAAAAATAAATAAAACGAATTTCGCTGCGCGCGCTGCAACGCCAAATGCGATGCAGTGCGCGCAACAACATTTATTTTATTACGTTACATACCTGTAATCGTCCGTTTCCCGTATTTCATCGAACTGCACCAAAGTTATTAGCAAAAAAATGAGTGTCCGTTAATCAAATTGCTTGGGCATGTCCAGATATCTATGCATGCTGTGCCTTAGCTTCTCAAAAACTGCACAACAGATTTACACCAAATCACACAAAAATTGCTTTCTTTGTAAAGATCTAGCTTTCAGACAAATTTGGCATAATTCCATTTAGCTGTTTTTTCTTTATGGTTGTTCAATTTTCCAATGGAATATTGCATGAGGACAACACATCTTGGGACAACCTTTTGCTCCACACTTGCTTGATGGATCACCCTGAAGCTTTCCGGAAATGAACTGATTCGGATGGGACTTTTTTTTTTACAGCGCTGAGATCATGGCAAACTCTTCTTCGTCTCCAGAACCAGCCAGCATCAGGCCAGTCTGGCTGCCCTGGTAACAAACATGCCTTTCCGCTCATCAATAATAGGTAGCGTTTATTGACAGGGTGGTTCCACACACCTCAGGAATAGCTATGCCCATCCAGCTGTCTCGAAAGATTTAGTGCCACTGTCAAGTAAAAAGAAACAAGGCGTCAAGGAATTATGAAAGCGACATAAAGCCAGTCCTTGGAGCAGGCGCTGGTATTTTTTACTGGCTGCGTTATGCCATCAGCCAGCCAGCCGCCGTGCCCTGTCCGGAAGGTTTTCAATAAGCTGCTGTTGGAAGTGCGATGTCCTGGCATTAATATCACCTTCAGGAGGCACGCGGCAGAGAATAAGACATCTTGAGCCGCACGCTGCAGTCCATTCATCTTTCCGAGAGGCCCGTTGATCTCTGTGTCTGTCGGTGCGCCGGCGTCGCTTCCACGCAAGCCTCCAGCCTCGTTTCTTTCACTGGCGGGGTCGACCTCACAGGCGGCTGCCATCCTTCTGCCGGGGAATCCGATGCGTGCCCCTCGGACACTCCTGTCCAATGAGATGGGAAAAGAAAAGGGCGGGAGAGCGAGGGAAACCAGCGAACACCCTCCTATGGGGAAGGGGAAAGCTTCAGAGGCAAGGCATGAGCTGAAAGACAACAAAAAAGACTTAGGGGCAGATTTATGAGGCCCTTGCGCCTCTTTGCGCCGCAATTGCGTCACTTTATTTGACGCAACGGCGGCGCAAACAATGCGCCCTATTTACAACGTGACGCATCTAGGAGATGCGTCACGTTGTAAAGCCCTGCGCCATAAGGAGGCGTTCCTGCGCAGGGGAGGCGTTCCTGTGCAGGAACGCCTCCTAAAAGTGGCTGAGTGAAATCAATAAGATTTCACTCAGTCACTTTCAGGCCAATGCTGCGTCAAAACCCTGCGCCTGCTTGAAGCAGGCGTAGGTCTTGATGCAGCATTGTGAAGATGGGGCACCCCTGAGCCTTGCTGGAGCTGCGTCGCGCTTGCGACGCAACTCCAGCAATGCGCCACCTTTACGGCACAGATGCGTCACGCATCTGTGCCGTTTTTGCCCCATGGTGCGCCGCATTGTAAATGCGGCGCACCATGGCGCACATTAACTGGCGCATCCCTGGGGATGCGCCAGTTAACATAAATCTGCCCCTTAAATTGCAACATTATAGGTGGTGAAAGCTTTAGTGCGGGGATTCCTGACGGGTCTGCAACGGGGAACATGAAATTACCGCTCAGATGGCGCCTGGAATTTACTTCCCAGCGTAAATAGCATTTACGCTAAAATGGTTCTGTTTTCTAAAAGAAAAAAACACTTTTCATCGTTTTGGGTCAAGGGTGCTACTTGTATAGAGGATCAGCGCAAACAACCATAGGTTTTGGCATACAACATATGGGGGCAGATTTACAAGCCCCTTGCGCCTCATTTACGCCGCTGTTGCGTAACTTTTGTGAAGCAGCGGCGGCGCAAATCCTGCTCCATGGTGCGGCGGTACTTACAACGTGACGCATCTGAGAGATGCGTCACGTTGTAATGCCCTGCGCCACATGTAGGCGTTCCTGTGCAGGGAGGGGGCGTTCCGGCGCAGGAACGCCTCCTAAAAGTGGCTGAGTGAAATCTACAAGATTTCACTCAGTCACTTTTAGGCCCATGCTGCGTCAAAACCCTGCGCCTGCCTGAAGCAGGCGTAAGGATTGACGCAGCATTAACTAGATAGGGCCCCCGGAGAATTGCTGGAGCTGCGTCGCAACTCCAGCAATGCGTCACTTTTAGGCACATATGCGTCACGCATCTGTGCCGTTTTTGCACCATGGTGCGCCGCATTGTAAATGCGGCGCATCCATGATGGCGGAGCTGTGGCGCACAATCACTGGCACATCCCTGCTGATATGCAGGAATGCGCCAGTTATTGTAAATATGCCCCATGGAGTTAACAGGAAGAAATGATTTCCAGAAAAACATCCACACATTGCTTGTGTGCTGAAGTGCACAGAACAGTTCAAGTGGGTGGGTCCTTCTGTGTTTGCCTTGCCATAGACATTTGTAGTGAATGGGGGCGCTTCAAGTACGGATCCTTTGCTGAGCAGCATACAATAACCTCTGTGAAGCAGAGTATCACTCAAGGCAGCCTTGTAGAGCCCCAGCACTGGAGATGACATCCACAGCATGCCAATGTTAGCAGATATTGCCCTGGGAACAGGGGTCCAAGGAGTGTTCATACATTTGTACAGTTCAAACACATTCAGTAGATTCTATTGGTGCTACACTACATGAGCATAGGAGGGTAGGGGGGTTGTGGGTGAAGGTGGAACATTGGGACTACACCTGTTGGGTGCTCTTATTGTCCAGTAGACGTTTGCGCAAGGCCCATTGTTTTAGAGACAGTGGGTGTTTGTCCATTAGCAGTATTACATCTAACATCGCAGATTGAATGTAATCTCTGCCCTTTGGCCACATCACTGATTACCCTTTGGTTGCTTGTAGGAATAAAGCCTGAAAGTCACAAACTGAAACTTGATTTTTTAAACCTTTTGCATAGTTGCCAAGTGGCCTGCTGTCTTGCCTGACATCTCCAGTTAGTCCTGGCGCTTCAAGCACCACCCGTCAGGCGCTTTTAGTTTTATTTTTATGTAACCAGTTGCTAAAAATTCGAACATGCAAAATGTTGCTGGCTAAAAAGCAACAACTGCCTGAAGAAATCACTCCTGTCATTTGGAAACGTTTAAATATACAACTTACCGAAACAGCAGCAATGCAAGCTTTTACAACATAACACAAACAGGCCAGAAAAATTGGCACCATGGGGGCCAATGTGTGAATGTTTGAGGGTGTGTTTGAATGGTTGTGAAAGTGTGGGAAAGATCGAGAGAGTATGAGAGTGTGAGAACGAGGTTATTACTGTGTGAGGAAATGGATGAGAAAGTGAAAGTACGTGTGTGAATGGGTGTCAGAGAGTGAGACATTGTGAGAGAGTGAATGGATGTGCGAGTGTGTGTCTGTGACTTTGTGAGAATGCCTGTGTGAGTCTGTATGTTTGGGGTGTCGCTCGCAGCAGTTGCTGTTGGTTTTAAACTGAGTTGGAGCCTTTTAACTTCGGGACCTGTCTGCCCTGCTTGCCCCTCAAGGAACTTTGACTGCTTTATTGCTGGAGTCTGGGCACAATCTTCGGGACTGCGAGGACCATAGTCTCTTTTAAGAGACTATGAGTTAAGCCAAGCTGTTTATTGAGCCAGCATTGTAGCCAAAAAGTAAGGGGACCCAAGGACAGGGTGTCACTGATAAAAGGCATACCAGTCTCTTCATGCACGGACATATTCAGTGTCCCCTGTGGGAAACACAGGAGCTGTTTTAGGAATTTATTTTCGACCACCTGGAGACCCTCTAGGTTACAGTATCCCCATAGTTCGCTTCCATAGCTAGCTATCGAGATGCTCTTTGCACGGTAAACCTTCAGCATGGCCCCACTGGTCTATTGCGCATTCTCGCAGCAAAATCAAAGAGCGCTGTGTTAGCCCTCGTAACTTCTCCCCTTTTTTTATTCAAGAGTGAGGCCCAGTTCAGCTGATGATTCAAGTAGACACCCAGGTAGGAAAAAGGGGGACACGAAGGCACCCTGGTGCCATTTACCCTAAATGGGTACTGTTTTTTTGCTCCTTTCCCCACCTGCATCACATAGGATTTTGTGTTATTTATGGATAGGTCGCGACTAGCCATAAACCCGTGAAAGGCGTCAAGTATTGTTTGTAGCCCTTTCGGGGTGTGGGCTAAAAGGACAGCATCATCCGCGTACAGCAGGACGGGCAGTCCCCGACGACCCACATAGGGGTAATCCGCCCCTGTGTCAACCAGTGTTTCTTCAAGGTCATTTATATAAAGGTTAAAAAGAAAGGAGGCCAGGATGCTCCCCTGCCTGACCCCCCGACCAGTTCTAAAATTTCTTGTTACCTTTGAGATCCATGGTGTATCTAGCGTTTGCCTTTGTGTCTCTGTGTAGATCTTTTAGGAAGTTCACCAGCTGTTGCTCTACCCCCATGGCCTCCATGGACTGCCAGAGCTTTCCCCGGCTAACACAGTCAAAAGCCGAGGAAAGGTCCATGAAGGCCATGTAGATAGTCCCTGGACGTGAAAGGGTGTACTTGCCCAAAATCAAATAGAGGTTTAGGCATTGAGCCAAGGTTGAGTGCCCTGTACGTAACCCATACTGGGTGTCAGAAATTATCTCTTTCTCCTCTGCCCAGGTAGTCAACCTCTTTAATATAACACCCCCTAGGACTTTTACAATAGAATCAATAAAGGAGATAGGCCTGTAGTTTAAAGTACTGTTTTGATCTCCCTTCTTGAATACGGGTACAATTGTTGATAAACCCCAGGAGGATGGACATCCCTTTTCCGCTGCGGCGTTTCCCACTGCTGTCAAAATTGGGGCCCAGAATAGGGGGCTAGATTTAAATAAGTCAGGGGGGATGCCATCTGGACCTGGGGCCTTCTTGTTTGAGAGTTTGTTAATTCCCTCCGTCGTTTCCACAACTGAGAACACCATAGAAGCCAACCCCAGCTCCTCCTTTGGTTGTTCTGGACATATAACGGTATCCTTAAAAATTGTGGAAAAATGGGACACCCATTCATCCTCCGTGATATTTGACCCCACTTCTTTAACCCCTGACATTAAAAAGGGTGAACGATTAATTGTGGACCAGAATCTTGAGCAGCTTCCCAGGGTCACAGGATCTAAGAGCTCCTTCCAGAGCTCATTTTTCAACTCCTTTTTCCTATCAGCCAGCACATTTTTATAAATTGATCGGAGTTTGCGGATCATGGATCTATCCCGGGGAGTTATTTTAAGAGCCTTCTTCAAGTCTCTGGCTGCTTTAGAGCAATTGTGGCAGAACCATTTAGGGTATCCAGATGGAGTTTTTTCCCCCGGTGCATGTAACATCTTTCCTACATGAAGGGCTATGCTTTCGAAGGCTTTAAGGACTCCTTCACCTAAGGGTTCTGTGCTAATGCAGATTGAAAGTTCAGCAGCGCAATCTTTTTTAAGTCTATCGAGGAAGTCGGGCGGTGTGACCTGATTCCATTTAATGCGTCGCCCTCCATTTATAGATTGCAGCATATTTCCTCCTACAACTTTATCCTTTTTTTTCATAAGGTTCCCTCCTAACAGCACACAGACTGGATTGTAATCGCTGTGTGCGCTCGGTGTTATACAGAAGGCCAGGAGGAGGCTCATAATAGTTCTAGAAACTAGGATAAAGTCTATAAAGGTCCCAGGACTTCTACCCTTAAAAGTAGGTTCCTTTTGTGTGGATAATGGTGGTGCAATACTCATGGTAAACAAAAGGTCTTGCTCATCTAGCATAAGGTTCAGCGCATTTCCCTGTTTTGTGTGTTCAAAGTGTAACCCCGTTATCGTGTGGCAACCCATAGTCGCTAGAGTGTTTAACATAGGGTCGCCGCAAGGGTGTACATTGAAGTCGCCTGCAAGTAGCAGGTTCCTTCTTGTTGGTCCGCGACACTGAGTGATAAAATTGTGCAGTTCTGTAATCCTTCATCCCTCACCCTGGTTACTTGCATTATAAAAGTTTATCACACACAGGCAGCTGTCTTTTTTCCCCAAGATAATGGCCTGGATGTTTCTGTTACCTGAGGAAAAGACCCTAATGCTGCATTTTAATGCCAGGGAGGTAAAGATGGCTAGTCCTCCCGATGCACGGCCACTGTTTGAGCTTATTGCTGGAACACAAAATGATTTATAACCCTCCAATGAGGTATTACAGTTGGTGGCCCATGTCTCTTGGAGACAGATGATAGAGTGTTTGCTTACAAACTGCACCCATAAGGGGTCTAAAACCTTTCCCGACAGCCATTCCATGAGAGAATATTAAATTCTGACTTAGCCTCTACGGTCACCCGAACAGCCTTTCTAGGTGAATCAAGTTGAGTTGTTCCAGAGTGGTTAACCTCACAGGAACCTTCATCTACTGATGGTGCAGTATTATTAGGGATACCAACAACAAGGTTATTAGAACCACTCGCCGAACTAATCGGGGGTAAGGGATATACGGGCAAGGTGCTAGAACCGTCATGAGAGGGGTAGCTAGATGGGTTACCACCCAGTCAATCGCAATCATTAAGGCCCGAGAGGGCATTGAATCTGTTTGTGACCTCTATATCTGGGAAATATCCAGGTCCACCCCTCATCTGAACTCCGTTGGACCTCAGAGGTATTGTGTCCCACCCTTCTGGTCCTCTATGGTAAGGTGGTTTATTAGCGAACATCCTGTTCCTATTGTTGAAGTTGCTGAAAGCACCCTGCTGCCCTGGTCTATAGAAAAACCCAAGGGGCAATATTTCTATACCATGTCCCCCCAGCGAGGTACCTCCCTCTGCATCCCTAAGTATCCTTTCCACTGGTACCGGACTGTTAAAATGTATTACTATACAGTCTCCTGCTCTGGTTTTCCTAGAGTATCCCAGCCAGGCTACTCGTCGGGTCATAATTATGTTATGCGCTACCATATGGCCTCCTACAGTATTTCAGGAAAGCCAGTGTGTGACCTTGTTTTTAATCTGGGAAAAGTCCTCTCTTTCTCCTTGATGGAGAGGGGGAACATTACCCAAGACTATCACTAAGGGGGTACTTTGTGAGGGTAGGTCTAGGATAGTTCGATTACCCACACCCTGGGCAGACTTGTTGGTCTGTATGGGTCCATTAGTCAGTAAGGCTGATTGTGTGCCCTCATCCTGATGTGTCTGGGGGGCCCCCACAAGACTGCGACTTCCCTCCGTGCCCTGAGGCCTGTCCTTTATATCGACTGATCTATTATGCCTGTTAGTCAAAGTCCCTTTTTCTGTTGACATTACAGGTTGACTGGGGATGGGTGTGAGGGGTTGGTTAATATCAAGCCGTTTGCTTGGGTATATAGCTATTCCCCCCCAACTTCTTTTTATCTGTTAGAGAGTATAGCAGTTGGGTGTTATCTGATGTGGACTGTTGTAACTTACCTAAATTTTCATTAATTATTTTCAGTCTCTCAATGAGAGGGAGCATTAGGGACTTTACAATCTGTTCCACCTGCCCTATCAGCCCACCATCTCCCTGTACAGTCATTGGTAATCTCTTTGTCGGCTGATGTTGACCATTTTTCAGCAGAAGGGGAGTGCTCTTGTTCTGGGGGGAAGCGGCGGCCTGTTTGTGATTTTGTGTACCCGATGGGTTAGCCATTATGTTTGCTAGTTTGGGGATCTTTGCCCTTTTGCCTTTCTGCCCGCCCCCACCCTGCTTCCTTTTCCCTATTGGTGTAGTGCTTGTGGATATCATTTCAACAGTGGGGCATACATGAATCTTCGTGGGGGGTGTCTTACAAGGACCACTTTCCTCATGAGTAGTGTTACTATTCTGTGTGTTCTGTGTACTGTTCCCCATGGTAATGATACTTTGTGTATCCAACCCTATGCTAATCTCTGGCAGTCCTAGATCAACAAGGCGTTGACTTATTCGATTCTCAGGGGTAGTGCAGCTCTTGATA
The DNA here is from genome assembly GCF_964261635.1 of Lissotriton helveticus. Classification (NCBI taxonomy): domain Eukaryota; kingdom Metazoa; phylum Chordata; class Amphibia; order Caudata; family Salamandridae; genus Lissotriton; species Lissotriton helveticus. The sequence continues at coordinate 1,109,069,384 of NC_136068.1, forward strand.
GATCCCAAAGAGGATCGCTTGGAAAATATTTCTAGTGAGAGCCGTTTTTCGGTGTCCACTATCTCCCGGTCAAGGGCGGCTGCTGCCCGGGTGATATAATTATCTAGAGTTCCGAAAAGGCTTCCACCGGTGAATTTAGATGTTAGCTTTCCCCCTTTATCTGATCGTGTAGACATGTTTAGTGAAACAGCACGTGCTTATAGTAAAAACAAATAGCGATTATTTTAAACATATATCAGCTCACTCCTTTAGTATTCGCAAACGTCTTGATCACCTGTACTTACAGTCACACCGATGTTCACGACCTTAGGGGGGTGGCCCAGCCTGGCCTCCTCCGGCCCCGGACGGCCACAGACGGTCCCGCCCTTGTCCCGGGCTTCTCCCGGCGCACTCCTGCACGCTCCTGCACCGCGGGGGAGGGAGTGCTGCTAAATCATGCCTGAGGCTGTGGGCGTGACGGGTCCAGACCAGGTGTGCGGCAACAGAGAGAGTCCTGGGACTTGCGGTCCCCCAAGGATCGCGGTAGGTCAGTTCAGCTGACAACAAAGGAGGAGCGCCTCTCCCACTCAGGGCGCTGTGTATAGGATTCTTCTCCCGCTAAATTTCACCAGTTAGAAAAGTGATTTGCAAAGGGTCCACGCCACAAACCACCTCCAGCGCTGCGGCACCTGCGATAGCGGGTGCGGGCAGGTATTATCAAGGCGCCTGAGGCTGTGGGCGTGACGGGTCCAGACCAGGTGTGCGGCAACAGAGAGAGTCCTGGGACTTGCGGTCTTTCCACTAAAATAAATGACCCTTTGTTTATGTCCTTTATAAATAAATTCTCCATTATTTGTCTCCAGGAGTGTTGGGAGCGGGAAGCCATTCATATAAATGGTTTTCGTACCTTTTACACTCCCGCCATGCAAACAATGAGGGGCAGAAACTCTGGGGGACTCTGTACTTATATATCTAACACTGCTAATATCATGGTTAAAAAAGATAGTAGGGAGTCAAATTATTATCAGTTCTTGTCACTTAACATGAAAGGAAATCAATATATTAACTTGATTAATTTCTACAATAACATTACAAGGAGTGAAGTAACAAATGTGCTAGATGATATCACAAGTTGCATGCAAAATTCTTGTGATGTCTCTTCGAAGGGGTCATGTGTGATTTGGGCAGGGGATTTTAATTGTCATTTGTGTATAAACAGTCAATCAGGCGTGTGTGGATTGAATAATCTAGAAGGGGATCCTTGTACTCACTTTGCACACACTACTGCAGGGTAATATTTTAACACGTTACTTTCTTCATTGGACCTGGGATTTGCCAATGAAATATGTAATCCCCGGGTACCTTTTAATCCCAGTTTTAATGGCAGGGGATGCAATTCACTGATCGATTTCATACTGGTATCAAACAGTTACTATACTAATATTTTGAATTTTGAAACAGGTGATATCGTATTAAGTGATCATTTTCCCATTAGCATGCGTTTAAATGTTTTCTCTAGTAATAGTAAGATTAATGATGTAATAGATAATCTCTATAGTCATAGGCTAACTTTAGCCAAACTAAACGGTTATTCCATAAAATGGAATAGAGTAGACCCTGTTGATTTTCTTGAAGTCTTGGTAAAAAATAATTATAAAGACTTCATGACCTGTTTAGCAGAAGACACAGACTGTAGTGCAGTTATTTCCGCCTTTCGTAGCATCTCAGAAGAAATTAGCAAGGCCGTTTCTGGTACCCGGAAAAGGAACTTTGATAATAAGGTTAAGGGCTGGTTCAATCTAGACTGCAGGAAAGCGCATGCAGTCTTGATGCAAATTCTTAAAAGAGAACCGATAAACCCTCCTGAAATAAGAAAGGCACAAGCGATTTATTATGAAGCCATAAAAAAACAGAAGAAGGCAATTAAACAGGAAGCGTGGCAAGCTCTTCACCAAGCCTGCACCTTGAGAGATACCACTGGGTTCTGCAAGGCGGTAAACGCACCTTTTATTTGTAGACAGGAACACAGACACTATAGAGATGGCCATAGATGAGGGTTCCTGGGTAACCCATTTTACTGAACTTTATAAAAGAGATGTTTTAGCAGGGGCTAATGAAGTAGAATTGGCTCAAACGTCCAAAAAGAATTTAGAGGGTCTATTTCCATTAGATATACATTTTACGTTATCTGAAGTTGAAATAGCCATCACAGATAGTGCAGCAGGCAAGGCCCCTGGGCCAGATGGGGTGCCCGTGGACATATATAAGACAAACGTAGGGCACCACTTCTGACCAATGTTTCAAATAGCAGTAATAAAGAAGGCTTTTTATATTCATGGCAGGAGGCAATTGTGGTCCCCATCTTTAAGAAGGGGGATCGAAACAATCCCAAATGTTATAGGCCTATTTCGTTGTTGGACTCCCTGATGAAAATAGCAGGGAGAGTCATATTAAACAGACTGCAGACATGGGCAGAAGATACAGGAGCCTTCTCAAGGTTTCAATACGGTTTTAAAGCAGGATTGGGCACCATAGAACAAGGGTTGAATCTGGCAATAATCATTGGCAAACATGTGGCAGCTAAAAAAGGCAATCTTTTCTTAATTTTCGTCGACTTAAGTTCGGGGTTTGACTGCCTGAGCCACGAAATATTGTGGGATACCCTGTTACAATTAGGCATCGATTCTAATATTTAAAATTTTATTATAGCCTTATAGCCCGCCGTAGAGGGCTAAACCGGCTATTAAAGGCCCTCTCCAGCGTAAAGGCCCCGAGCCGAAGGCGAGGGCCTTTAACAAGGGAGAGGGACTTTAATAGCGGTATAGCCCATCTACGAGGGGCTATAAGGCTATTAGAACAGCCGCCTACATGAGAAAATTAGCATTCTCACGGGCGATTGGGGCAGTTCAACATTTTCCTAACAAATTAGGGGGCAGACCTGTACATATTTTTGTGGATATTTACAAATCTAAATGTGTTTCAACTGCAATATATGGTGCAGGAGTTTGGGGGATTGCAGACACCCGCGAGATTCAACTATGCGAAAATGCTTTCCTCAGATATCTGTTAGCTGTCCCCAAGTCCACTTCTACGTATGTTTGCCACAAGGAACTAGGTCTGGTGTATGTCACTGATCCTATTAAAGTGAGTCCCGTCCTGTTGTGGCGCAAGATTGGGACCTCTAATGAGACCGAATTAAATAGAAATATAATACAGGACTGTCTCAAGTTACAGGGGGCTTTAAATATCTGCTGGTTCATTTATGTTAAGGATTTTTTGAAGGAGATCGGACACCCTGAATTCTTTGATTCTCCGGCCCTATTAGCAACAATATCAAGAAAAAAACTGAAAGAGATTTGCCTTGATCTACTAGAGAGCAAACGGTGGCAGCTAGAGGGTAAAAAGGCTTCAGTGATGCAGAATCACATTGTCTCACAGAGACCCGGGCTTCAGAATTATTTAGTACTCACCCAGAGTTGTTACACTAGGATGTTACTGACACGTTTTAGAGCTGGGGAATTTTTTCAGGTTAAATACGTTCCCAGAACCGAACATATGGTTAAAAGACTTGATACTTTGCCCCTGTGACGATAATTCACAAGTCACTGATACATTGTACTTTATTTTGTAAATTTTTTACATTGCCTAGGAACAAATATTTAAAATTGTTACTGAAACGATGGGGTTTGAGACAATGTAGAATGGTATTATTAAAATTGCGAATGCTGGAAGATGAGATGTCCATGTACCTAGTTGCCATGTTTTTAAAAAGTGTAATTAGATGTAGATAGACTATGAATTGAAACTCTTTCGTCCTGCTATTCGGCATTTTCTTAGTTTTTATATGAATGAATTTTTATTAATGTCTAGTATGAATTTTACATGTGCTTTTGTGATTTCTCTAACTAAATCGAATAAAGCTACTTTTTGACTTTGACTTTGACTGTATGTTTGTGGAGGTCTGTGTGTTTTAGTGGTGGGTTGGAGATTGTTAATCAACGACGGCATGCAAATGTGTACGAAAGTGTGCAGTAGAGTATGACTGCATCTACGTTTGCGTGCGGGTGTTATGCTCGCAATTGTGCTGCTGGCATCTGGAGGCAATTATTGGCTTGTAGTGGACGGCAACATTTCCTATGGGTGGGAGGTATTACCGATGGAAAAATGTCCTAGAATACTCGAAGCACTTTTCCATATGGGGTGTAAATTGATTTATCACACACCTTTAAGGCTGTATTCTCTAAAATTATGACTCGAGAGATAAAATATCTTTTGCACAGTTTTTGTCTGCAGTAGCGTTTGTATACCTAACTTAAAGGTAACAAACATACACAAACGGAATGTATGTGACTAATGTAGACCCACGAAGGCCGGATTCATGCCAGATTTTCCAGCTATTCCCATTTGATACATGTGGATACGTATGGAACTCATATGCTAAGTCAGTAGTTTTCTAAGAAATCTGGCATGGATCAGACTCCTGACCATTGTTGGGCGCCTTCATTGCTTAAATCAATCTTTACAAATAACGATTCTGACTGAAGTCTCAGGATGGGGCTGTAGGGAGCATATGGTTAATGTTAAAAAATATTCATTATTGAGAGTCACCACTGCCCAGGATAGCACAACAGCAGAAGTGACGGAGCGAACACAGTGAATTAACTTGAACAAATACTTGTGATGAGCAGGGGAGCGACGAGATGGGGCAAGATGAGCAGGCGTGGACTGACCATTCACTCCACCTGTGTAGATTAGACGAGGGCAACACTTGCTTTTGGCCACTTCCATTCTGGTTTAAGGAAGGTCTCTTTTTGGTTTAAGTCAGCTTAACTGTTGGTGTTCAACTTCCTTGTTAGCACCTCTGAAAGTAAAGTTGTGCTTCTAATTCTGAATTGAACAGGATACCTTTTGTGCTGTAGTTTCCATTTCCCTGTCACCGACTCACCTTGCAAAGAAACGCAGGTCAGTCACAGGTCTGGCTGCAAAACTCATGTTCACGATTTGTGGGACTGCTTCAGGAACTTCCTTCAAGGCCACTCGAAATCCCTCAGTGAACCCCTGAAGTGATGGTAGTCCAGAGACCATGTATGGCCTCTGTAAAAAGAGTATGCATTGAATGAATCTACCAGATGGGATTGGTAGGTCTAACCTCCTGCAGATAGTACACAGTTATGCTTCTAAAACATTTTGCATCATTACTCTCTTGGAATGGAAACAAGGATGATGTTCTTCAATGCACAGTACTAGGACCTGCAGGCCAGAATCCGGTATTTCACAGCAATAAACATTTGAAGATGGCTTTTAATGGATGCTCTTTCTTCTCAACAGAACAATATTAAGTGGGTCTGCCGCTGCCGCATAGGACTGGAAATCCAGATTCAGGTTGAGATCTAGATTAAAAGGCATGCAGAGAATACTATAAAAATCTTCCTGAAAGGAATTGTAATAGGTTTCCTCGGTCCATAATCTGCCATGATCATGTTATAAGAAGAATCAAACACATCAGTATCAACTTGTGTAAGAGAGAAGCATATATAGAACAAACAAGACGGGAGAAGAGCAGGTATTTGAGGTACACATGTTATCTCTACAGAGCATTTCTGTATGTGCCATGTGATTTTGGTCAAGAAATTAGAGCCAAACGGCATTTAAAGATTATGTGCAGGAAGGGGGACCTTCCGGCACATAAACAAACTTCTCCTGCATGCAGAAACCCTTGCACTATGGTGCAAGGGTGCCTGAATTGGCGCTAGTCTGCTATGTGTAGCACCAGCTCAGGGGGAAACGCAGGGCTGCACCATATTCTTGCAAATATGCGTCAGCCTTGCTTTCCTGAAGTGACAGAGTGAGGCGTTAAGCCAGGAAGGCTTACACCTCACTCCGCCACTTCCCTTGTAAATATGATCCTCAGTACCTCTGGCAACTGGAAAACAAGCCTAGCATTCTAATTGAATGAGGAGAAGTGGGACAAGTTGTCTTTCACCTGCCTCTTATCCAGAGTGGTGCCGAGGAGGAGGAGAAAAAGTTAAGCAGTGAAGGACTATCCTCGAAGACCCAGCTATCCGAGGATGTACAGCTATCACCAAAGATTAAAAGTCTGAGGTGATATCTTTCATGAAAGAGAAGGACGCAGATTCACCCATTAGGGAGATCCACCACTCAGGAAGATGTGGGGGTGGTCATCGGTTTTAGGATCAGGGTGGAAGTCTAGAAAAGAGCAAACTTTGAGGTTTGTGTGTGGTACTCCCTACTTCTCCATCCTGGGAGAAGGCAGAGGTTGACCATCATGCCACATGAAGACATTGTCTCTGTGCCTGATACCCATTGCACTACACCCTTTTCTGCTCATACCACAGAACGTTTTAATGCATTAAGCAGCTTTGTACCTAGGAGCATGAGAAGCTTCCACCAGACGACACATGAAGTGTGGAAAAGGACACTGCACAGCCCTACTATGAAAACGGATGTCTAAGGGGTCAGGAGGAATAGTGAAAGACTCTGACCTTAAAAGATGGAACAAGCAGCCTACCACAGGAGGCCTAAGTATATAAGAGATGCACCTTCTCCCCCACATTCAGGTGAGAGTTGGATAGCGACTCCTGAAATGTGACGAATGAACCTAATTGGCACCCAATGGTGTCCATCTTTATTAGAACCTTTTAGGCAGTATGGATTTGTGGGGACCCTATGGTGGATGTATGTCATTACATCGCATACTAATATGACGCGCGCCATTACAACGCGGGTATTACTACGCGATGTCAATTACTTCGCATGCCATTACATCACATACTTTTACCACGAATATGCCTTTACCACGCATGCCATTACAACGCAAAGGCATGCGTGGTAAAGCTATACTCGTGCTAAAAGTATGCAAGGTAAGTGACAACCCTACCCCTATACCTACACAACACACTACTCCCACCCCTACACTACCCCTAACCCTAAAACACTACTACACTACAACTCTACCCACACTACTCCCACCCCTACACAACCCTAAACCCTAAAACACTACTACACTACAACACTACTCCCACCCATCCACTACCCTAACCCTAAAACACTACTACACTACAACACTACCCTCACTACTCTCACCCCTACACTACCATAAACCCAAAAACACTACTACACTCGCCAACCTACTACCACCCCTATACTACACTAAACCCTAAAACAGTACTACACTACAACACTACTAACTGTGGGCGCAAAAACCGTTCCGTTTGCGGAATTTGCAGATTTTTGGCAATTTCGCGGTCCACGAGTCCCGCGAATTTGGCCACAAATCTGCAAATTCGCAAGATGGCGGATTTTTTTGCTTGGTCGCGCTTGAAAAATACAATATCGCGCGCGCGGCGTTGACTTACCATGATTCTGTGTTCGCCGAGTTGTTTTTCTCCCGGTTTGCGTGTGCTGCGCCATTTTGGATCTTGCTGCGTGATCGCGCAAGAGTTTTTCGACCGTCATCGCGGCCCACCATCTTGCACAGCGAGAGTTTGACAACGCGAGTATGTCATAAGGGCCCGCGATCACGCATCGCAGGAGTAAACAATTGCGAACACGTAGATGCGGCGCGCAGCTGACTTCCGGCGGGAGATTTGAACAGCTCGATTTCCAGAACTTGCAAAAATTGCAATTCTGCACAAGAAATCCACCGCAGGCAGCATGAACCTTCTGAAAATGATGATTTTGATCAGAATAACTCCTCAGATTGACATTTGGCTGCACTTTTTTGTGCAAGGAGTCCATTTTTGTGGGGGGTGGGAGGAAGGAAGTGCCCCAGAGTCTCCAACTTCCTGTTCCTGTCCAGCAGGCTCCTCCCAGTGCTTTGTCCATGTCCTGGTCACTTTTGATTTGGATCTGAAGCTGGAAGGATTACTTTTTGTGGCTGCTGCTGGATATTTGTATTTGAGGACTTTTTGGAGTTTGGAGTTTGGAGTTTGGATCACTTTTGGTTTTGGGATTTTACAAGTAAGTTGGTGTTGTTTGTTTGGGGCATTGCAGCTGCTGCAACTACAATTTTAAAACTTTTTCACAGCTTTAAAAAATATATATTGTGGGTAGCCACAGTATCCAGTAGGCCCAGGGTTAGTCATGGGTGCATGATACAACTGTTTCAGTGAGTTTTTTTTTAACTTAAATCTCATTTATGTCATGGAATTTTAGCTCACTGTTATATGTGGATTTTTATTTTTATTTTGGGGTGCCTGTAAAGCCTCAGTAGCCAGTAGGCCCAGGGGTAGTGAGTGGTGCATAGACCAAGTCTTTCTGTGGGGTGTCTTGAATTTAAACATCATTGAGGGCATGGATGGCATTGGATTGTGGTGATTTTTGTGTGTTTTTCGACTTTGTGGGTGCTGTTGGGGCCTGACCAAGTGAGTGGGGGCCATTTTGTGGCCTGGTCCAGGCAGGGCATGGCCATGTGGTGTGGGTCAAGGGGCCATTTTGAAGCTAGGCAGTGTGCTCAAGTCTGCACCCAGTTTGCCCTGCTTTTATCCATTATGCCCCGGGGTAGTGAGTGGTGCATGTACCAAGACTTTCTGTGGGTTGTCTTGAATTTAAACACCATTGAGGGCATGGATGGCATTGGATTGTGGTGATTTTTGTGTTTTTTCGACTTTGTGGGTGCTGTTGGGGCATTGCCATGTGGGTGGGGGCCATTTTGAGGCCGGGTCCAGGCAGGGCCTGGCCATGTGATGGGGGTCAAGGGTCGAATTCGCAAATTTTGCCCATACTTAAACACTACCCACACTAATCCCACCCCTACACTACCCTAAACCCTAAAACACTACTAAACAAACCCACACTACTCCGACCTCTACACTACCCCTATCCCTAAAACACTACTACGCTACCCACATTACTCCCACCCCTACACGACCCTAAACCCTAAAACTCTACAACACTACACTACCCACATTACTCCCACCCCTATACTACCCTAAACCCTAAAACACTACTACACTACAACACTACCCACACTAGTCCCACCACTACACTACCCTAAACCCTAAAACACTACTACACAACTCACACTACTCCCACCTCTACACTACCCCTAACCCTAAAACACTACTACGCTACCCACACTACTCCCACCCCTACACGACCCTAAACCCTAAAACTCTACAACACTACACTACCCACATTACTCCCACCCCTACACTACCCTAAACCCTAAAACACTACTACACTACAACACTACCCACACTAGTCCCACCACTACACTACCCTAAACCCTAAGGGGCAGATTTATGAGGCACTTGCGCCACGTTTACCCCGCTGTTGCGTCACGCAAGGCGGCGTAAACGTGGCGCATCCCTACGAACGATTTACAACGTGACGCATCTAGGCAGATGCGTCACGTTGTAAAGCCCTGCGCCGCTTGTGGGCGTTCCGGCGCAGGGTGGGCGTTCCGGGGCAGGTGCGCCTCGCAAAAGTGGCTGAGTGAAATCTATAAGATTTCACTCAGTCACTTTCTGGCCAATGCTGCGTCAAAAGCCTGCGCCTGCTTGAAGCAGGCGTAGGTCTTGACGCAGCATTGTGGAGATGGGGCACCCCCGAGCCTTGCTGGAGCTGCGTCGCGCTTGCGACGCAACTCCAGCAATGCGTCACCTTTACGGCACAGATGCGTCACGCATCTGTGCCGTTTTTGCCCCATGGTGCGCCGCATCATAAATGCGGCGCACCATGGGTGGCGGAGCTGTGGCGCACTGTGGCGCATGTTAACTGGCGCATCCCTGGGGATGCGCCACTTAACATAAATCTGCCCCTAAAACACTACTACACTACCCACACTACTCCCGCCAATAAACCCTAAAACACTACTACATTACAACACTACCCACACTACTCCCACCCCTACACTACCCTAAACCCTAAAACACTACGACACTACAACACTACCCACACTACTCCCACCACTACACTACCCTAAACCCTATTTATTTTATTTATTTAAACAGTTTTATATAGCGCTGGCTAGACCCAGAGGTATCAGAGCGCTTTACAAGGGCTTGAAGTCGAAACAGATTACAGTATTATATTCATATAAAAGGAAAATAGTGTAAAAGACAATATAATCAGAATTCGAAGAACAGTAAATACATTGACAGGAAGATCAGAAGTACAGGAATTCCATCAATATGATTTGGATAATTGTGAAAGCGTAGGTAGCAAGGGATGATGGGGAAAAGTATGGGGGTAGGGCAGAACCGAGGTGGTACATAGCATGAAGGAGTAGGTGGAGGTAGTATGGGGGTTAGTAGTAGGAGGGTGGGCGTATATGTGAGGAGAGAGGCGGGAGGAAGTAAGTCAAGTCTAATGTGGAGAGGAGTGTAGCGCTCTAATGGGCAGGTTGAGAGACCATGTAAGGTGGCGAGATTAAGGACCCCAGAATTTCTGGAGAAGATGTTGTTTGAGGCCTTTTTTGAAGCTGAAGTAGGAGGCGTTGCAACGAAGATCTTTGGGGAGTGTGTTCCAGATAGTAGGCGTGTTTCCGGAGAAAGCGCAAGATTGGGTTGACTTCTTGGTAACCAAGGGAGGTACCAGCATGAGAGAATTAGTGCTACTCAATTCTCTGGCACAGCCCGCTTTGTGGAGTTTTTGTGATAGATACAGTGGGATTTCAAGATGCAAGGCTTTATGTGTAATGCACGCATTCTTGTAAAGGGATCTGCCCTCAAAAGGGAGCCATTTGAGATCTTTGAGGACAGGAGAGATATGATCAAAGCTCTTACAATCAGAGATAAGCCTAACCATGAGATTAAGGATTGACTTGATTGGGGCTAGGTGGACTTTAGGTGTTCCGGGGAGAATGGCGTTTCCATAGTCCAATCTGGAGAGTACTAATGATTGGACAACAGATTTGAAGTCGTAAACAGGAATGAAGTGTTTGATTTTCTTGAGGTGATGAAGAGAAAAGAGAGTGCCTTTCGCTGCGTTTTATGTGGGGCGAGAGGCTGTTGTTTTGATCAGTACTTATTCCGAGAGATTTAACTGAGCTGGAGGTGGATAAGGTGCAGTTAAGGGCTTTAAGATGAGAGATCCAATGATGTATTGGAAGTCGATTATTTTTAGGAGCAAAGAGGATGACTTCTGTTTTTTTAGGGTTGAGTTTAAGGTGATTGTGATGGAACCATTGTTGGATCTTAGTCAGGGCATCATTGAGGTGAAGAATGGCAATTGATTTTATAGTAGAGCTGGGTATCATCGGCATAGAGGTGATGGTTGATTCCAGCTTGCTTGAGAATGAGAGTGAGGGGTTCCATAAAGAGGTTAAATAAAGAAGGAGAGAGGATAGAGCCCTGAGGAACATGCAAGGGAACACACTACTCCCACCACTACACTACCCTAAACACTAAAACACTACTACACTACCCACACTACTCCCACCCCTAAACCCTAAAACACTACTACATTACAACACTACCCCCACTACTCCCACCACTTCACTACCCTAAACCCTAAAACACTACTACACTACCCACACAACTCCCACCCCTACACTACCCTAAACCCTAAAACACTACAACACTACAACACTACCCATACTACTCCCTCCCCAACACTACCCCTAACCCTAAAACACTACTACCCTACCCTAAACCACTACCCCCACCCCAAGCAAAATCAGCCTTACCTCTTTCCTCGTGGTTCCAGTGTCGCCGTCTCTGCTCCCGGTTCCTGCTTCCGGCGTCGTCAGAGGTCCATGTCATTGTGAGGAAACAGCCTCAGTTTCCTTACAACGACGTCGATAGCCATTACATTGCATGCGTTATAAAAGCGCTTGCGATCTAATGGTATGCGTGTTTTTTATCATGTTATGTTATGTTATGTTATGTTACTGGTATTTGTATAGCGCACAGCTGCCCCAGCTAAGGGGCGTCCTGGCGCTGCATCAAGCCAGCATGGAGGACGGCTGCCACTGACGATTGAGCTAACCCTAAAGTACAGATAGTCTAATCTAAAGGAAAGAGGTAAGTCTTGATGGCTTTCCTAAAAGTTAGCAGATCATTTAATCCACGTAGCCAGGACGGCAAGGAATTCCATAGCTTAGCAGCCATGTAGCGGAAGAGCGTCCGCCCATCCTAGAGCGTTTCACCCGCGGAACCGTTACCAGGTTCTGACCTTCTGACCGCAAGCCACGTGAGGGGACATAAGGAGTGAGTAACGAGGGGATCATAGGTGGAGTTTCGAGTTTAAGGATTTTGAACGATAAACAAAGGGCCTTAAATTGGATCCGATTGGCCACTGGCAGCCAATGGAGTTTGCTCAGGGTACTCGCTACCGGGTGAGAACGGGGCAGTCCAACCAAGATTCTTGCTGCCGCATTCTGTACCCGCTGCAATCTTCTCATCTCCGCTTGGTTTACTCCCAGCAACAAAGAGCTGGCATAATCCAAGCGGGATAGGATGGTAGATTGCACAATGAGCTGGCGGGTGGAAGGATCGAAGAATTTTAAAATAGGTTTGAGATTCCGTAGGATCCCAAAGCATGTGGCTGCCGTTTTCTTGGTGTGGGTGCTAAAACTGAGAGAGGAGTCAATCCAGACCCCAAGATTTTTTACTTCAGTTTTAGGATCAGGGAGGTTCCCCAGGGTATTAGGCCACCATTTTCCACCCCAGGCAGATGCATTTTTTCCCACTATTAGGACCTCGGTCTTGCTAGCATTAAGCTGTAAAAAATTCAGCGTCAACCAGTTAGCCACGGCCGAAAGGCCATTCCTAAATCTGGTTGCATTAAGATCAGTGTCCTTTGTTAGGGCCACCACTAGCTGCGTGTCGTCGGCATATGAGACCATAGAAAGCTCCCATAGCTTAGCGACCGCAGCCAGTGGCTGGACGTAAAGATTGAATAACGTAGGGCTAAGTGCCGAGCCCTGAGGAACACCTTGTTCAATGACTTATTCCTTGGAGAGGAACGGGGGAGTGGAAACCCGAAAGGATCTTCCCGTAAGGAAGGCTCTGAACCATTCCAGGGCAAGACCTCCCACCCCCACTTCTTCCAGATGGTGTAGCAGGATCGCATGCGAGACCGTGTCAAAGGCGGCGCTCAGATCCAACAGGATCAGCGCCGCCGTTTGACCCGAGTCCAGCGTGGTCTGTAGATGTTCAGTCATGCTTAGGAGTGCCGTCTCGGTACTGTGTCCGGTTCGGAAGCCATGCTGCGAGGCATCCAGAGTCTTGTTGGATTGAAGAAAGCTGCTGAGAATACTATTAACATGGGCTTCTATTACCTTGGCCGGCCACGGTAGCAATGAGATAGGTCTAAAGTAAGGGTGGGCGGCCAGCTACGCACGCACGGAGTGCCGTCTCCTACGCATTTTGCGTAGCGGGCGTAGCCAGGCGGCACTACGCGCGTTCCGCAGACGGTGCGTAGCCGGCCGCCACCCGCCTCCCTCCCGCCCTCCCTAAATACATAAATAAAAGTATAAAAAGCTTTTAAAAACACTTACCTTGTCTGCCGCGTCCCCGGGACTCCCTCTCGCCGTCCCGCGATTCGCGCCGCCATTTCGGATCCTAATGCGCATTTCTCATGAGGAATGCGCATGCGTGGCCGCCCACGCATGCGCATTAGGATCCGAATCGGTGGCAGCGCGAATCGCGGGACGGCGAGAGGGAGCCCCGGGGACGCGGCAGACAAGGTAAGTGTTTTTAAAAGCTTTTTATACTTTTATTTATGTATTTAGGGAGGGCGGGAGGGAGTCGGGCGGCGCGGAGTGGGGCTACGCGGAGTGCGCGGGTGGGCATAGTTGTGTGCCCACTTCGCGTAGCTCCGCGGAGCCCCACTCCGCACACTATGCCCAGGGTTAGTCTAAAGTTCTCTGGTTTAGTGGGATCTAACGTAGGTTTTTTTAATGATGGGAGTGACCCAAGCCTGTTTCCATCTGGGTGGTATTACAGCAGATTTAAAGGAAGAATTGATAATCTGTCGCAGAGGTTCCAGTACAAGCGCATATGCTTCCCTAAATTGTGCTGGTTTTAATGGGTCAGCGGGAGAGCCGGATTTGACTTTCCCACAAAGTTTAGTAAAACCCTCATGAGATATTTCGGAAATTATCATAAGTTTGATGGTAGGCCCGCAACTGAGAGGGATTGGCTCAGACCTCTGAGAGATGTGAAAGATCTGTAAATAGTGCGTACTTTCTCTACGAAGAAGGAAGCCAATTGTTCGCAGTGAGTTTCAGAGGCAGTTGCCTGTATCAACGCCTTTTTTGCCCTAAGGTCTTTCAGAATTTTAAAAATACATTTTGAGGGATTCGAGCTAAGCCTAATCTCCTCCGCATAGTAAGCAGCTTGTGCCTTGCAGATAGCTCTGTGATAGTCTTTTTGAGCGGATAGATATAGTCTTTTCAATTCTAGGTCATAGGTTTTCCTCCATTTCCTTTCGGATTTTTTACAAGATTTCCTTAAGATCTTTAGGAAATCGTTGTACCATGGTTTAGACTCAAGGGGGCGGCTTTTGGACCAGCAGGCCGGGATCAGTACGTCCAGAGCCCGAGCTAGCCAGTCACAGAACCTCTCATATCCTATCTCAGTATTATCACAGGGAATGAGAGGGTCAGCTCTAAGCAGGGCATGGAACTCATCAAGACGCAATTTTCGCCAAGGGCGCTTGTGAATTTGACGTCCCATCGGCATAGCTGAGGTCCCTTTAAGGGGTAGTGACATGCCAACCAACATATGATCGGACCAAGGAACTGGGGTAGGGATGACTACTACCGCCGTTTCCATGTTCGAAAAGATGGGGTCTAACAGATGGCCTCCTCTATGGGTGGGGCCCGTGACTAGTTGATGCAGTTGAAATGCTGCTAAATCAGCAAGAATGTCATTAATCTTTTTATCGGAGGTAAGATCAAACTGAAGATTCAAATCTCCGAAAATCTTAAAATTAGCAGTACCTATTGCCAATGAGCTCACTGTTTCCAGAAGAGCAGACCTAAAGCCGCCGTCTTGACCGGGGGGCCTGTACACCAATAGTCCAGAAAAGGTCAACTGCGGATCTATCTGGATGCTGAAACGCGCAGCTTCGCATCCTAGGATGTTAATTTTGGTGAAGAGGCAGGGGTAGTGAGAGTTAACAACCACCGCTATACCCCCACCCCTTGATGGCCTGTTCATGGTATGCACGGAGTAGCCAGATGGTACGGCCAGATTCAGGACTGTGGTCATATCGTCCTGTATCCATGTCTCGTTGAGGAACAGAATGTCAGGTTTATTGTCCTCAATGAGATCAGTATTTCGGCAAAATGTTTAGCTAAGGATCTTACGTTCAGCTGGAAAATAGTCAGCCATTGTTTATAGCAGGAGACTTTAGGGGACGTGAGTGCCATAGGTTTAGGTAATGAGAATCTGCCACATCCACACTGAAAGGGGCCTTCCAGGGGGTGAAGTGGAGTCTGGTTACATTTAGTCCCTAGATTGTTAAGATCCAGGAGGGTGTCCCTAGAGTAGGCATGTCAATCCAGTACGTCCTGGCCAGCATTTCTGGCAAGAGGTGACGTACTGGCGCGGACAGGCGCAGACGGGCTTGCCTTTGGCGCACCGCCGGCGCGCCCGCTGCGCGTGTCCGCTGCGCGCTAGAAGGGACATGCCTTTTATCTTAGGGACCGTCTGACTTGCCCCGTGTGTTACCCGGAAGTCTAGTCACTTCCGTAGTATACCACGAGTCCGTCTTCCCTCCACAGCAATCCGACCTAACGTCGGCGGTGGACCGGGGAAGCGGCAATCAGGTGAGCAAAGATTAAAAAAGAATTCTTTTTTAAAAATCACAGTATTGCACAATCTCAATATCACCACTGACTGTAGCCCTTTGCGCCAGCAGCGTGACCGCGTTCCTTGCTTAGTAGATCAGGCAAGAGAACAGGAAGTAGCCCCTTAAATACACCAGCCCAGAAAAGCTAGACTGCTGACTTGCCCCGTGTGTAACCCGGAAGTCTAGTCACTTCCGTAGTATACCGCGAGTCCGTCTTCCCTCCACAGCAATCCGACCTAAGGTCGGCAGTGGACCGGGGAAGCGGCAATCAGGTGAGAAAAGATGAAAAAATAATTATTTTTTAAAAATCACAGTGTTGCACAATCTCAATATCACCACTGACTGTAGCCCTTCGCGCCAGCAGCGTGACTGTGTTCCTTGCTTAGTAGATCAGGCAAGAGAACAGGAAGTAGCCCCTTAAATACACCAACCCAGAAAAGCTAGACTGCTGACTTGCCCCGTGTGTAACCCGGAAGTCTATTCACTTCCGTAGTGTACCGCGAGTCCGTCTTCCCTCCACAGCAATCCGACCTAAGGTCGGCGGTGGACCGGGAAGCGGCAATCAGGTGAGCAAAGATTAAAAAATAATTATTTTTTAAAAATCACAGTGTTGCACAATCTCAATATCACCACTGACTGTAGCCCCTTGCGCCAGCAGCGTGACCGCGTTCCTTGCTTAGTAGATCATGCGTTGTAACGTCACATTTGTTGTAACGTATGCGCTGTAATTGCAATGCGTTGTAAAAACCACGTTGAAATGGCTGTTCCCTCCCATGGTATGGGGACTGCATTGGACCCCGAAGTGGTAAGATAAAATTTCCCTATACGCTGATGACATCTTATGTATGTGGTGAGCCCCACTGCATCGATCCACAGGATACTGCATATATTCAACCTATTTCATAAATATTCAGGCTATACCATCAACTGGGAGAAATCAGTTATATAAGTTCTAGCTAGAGACCCACCAAAACTCCCTAGACAGTGTATGTTCAGTATAGTCGCGAACGGGTACTGGTACCTAGTGATATACATTGCTATGGACCTGACAAGTTTTTTATGAGCAAAATTTGACGCCCCCCATGGATCGCCTAAAAAGGGGTATCCAGCAACGGAGGTCACTGCCACTGTCCCTCCACGGTAGGGCCGCACTCTTCAAAACAATGGCACTGCCCAGATTTATGTATGTACTCTATAATACACCCTATGTGGTCCCCCCACCCTACTATCAGCAGATAGACTCTGCTGTGCGACAACTATTATGGGATGGTGGTGCTTCCCGAATCTCTCTAACAAAACTGATCAGGGGATGGTATGATGGTGGGATAGCACTTCCCTCTCTCCAAAGATATTACTGGGTGGCCCAACTTACTGTGATCTACCACTGGGTGCATAAATCTGTCAATATAACTGACAGAATATTGACAGACCGAATATCGATCCACAAGAATATCGAGTACAGAATATCGATGGAAACAATATCAATATCCTAGCTCTACAAAGGTAAGTACATAAATATTGAAATAAAAATATTGTTTTTTAAAATATCGTTGTTTAAAATATTGTTTTTTTAAATGTCTTAAAAATAATATAAAATGAATTAAATAATAAATATAATTAATAAAAACAATTATTTAAAAAAGATAAAAATTATAAATAATACATTTAATATAAACATTTTGTAAACATACATATTAAAAATATATATATATATATAGTAACTTAATAATATTAATAAATAATTCTTTTATTTCATTATAAAATGTTGGAAATAATAAAAATTATAAATACGTATATATATATATATTACCTACTGGCGGTCGCCAGTAGGTATATATAGTTAGGATTTTTTCTCTATGGGATTTTTGAAAATTCTATGTCTAATAACTTTGGCGTTTGTGGACGGAATTGGCTGAAATTTTCAGGAAAATGGCACATTTTGTTTCTGAGCAGCCCTTGAAAATTTGGGGGGGGTCGTCAAGGGGGGGCCGAGAAAAAAGGGGGGTCCCAAAACGTGTTTTTATCATTGAGTTTTCCATAGGGCGGTTGGCCTCACTTGTAGCCCGAACGGCTGAATGGATTTGCACGAAACTTGGCAAAATTGTAGGGACTGGTAGCCCGATGTGCCTTTGCTAGGTCTCAATATATGTGCTTCAGTGGATTTTGAGAAATTAACGTTCAAAAAAAGATATATATCTGTAACAGCGGACCGGGCAGCGCTCCGGTTCGCGGACTTTACGCGGTACGGAGCTTTGTGAAGCGAAGCTGATTGGTTCTCCGGCGTCTGTGAACATTCCAAACAGTCCGTAGCGGCCGCCATCTTGTCTCTCGGTAGGATCGAGAGACAAGAGGAGGCCAAAGCGAAGGGGCAAATGACCATAAGGGGGCATAGTAGATCCTCGCTGACCCCCTAGGTTTGATGTGGAGGTTTTAAAAGGGCCCCGCGGGGCAAAAAAAAATAATAATAATAATAATCGAACGGCTGAATGGATTTGCACGAAACTTGGTAAAATATTAGGGACTGGTAGCCCGATGTGCCTTTGCTAGGTCTCAATATATGTGCTCCAGTGGATTTTGAGAAATTAACGTTCAAAAAAAGATATATATCTGTAACAGCGCTCCGCTTCGCGTAACGGAGGTTTGCGAAGCTGATTGGTTCTCCGGCGTCTGTAAACATTGCAAACAGTCCGTAGCGGCCGCCATCTTGTCTCTCGGTAGGATCGAGAGACAAGAGGAGGCCAAAGCGAAGGGGCAAATGACCATAAGGGGGCATAGTAGATACTCCTTGACCTCTTAGGTTTGATGTGGAGGTTTTAAAAGGGCCCCGCGGGGCAAAAAAAAAAATAATAATAATAATCGAACGGCTGAATGGATTTGCACGAAACTTGGCAAAATTGTAGGGACTGGTAGCTCGATGTGCCTTTGCTAGGTCTCAATATATGTGCTTCAGTGGATTTTGAGAAATTAACGTTCAAAAACAAGATATATATCTGTAACTGCGCTCCGCTTCGCGGAGATAAAATTATCTCTGTATTACCTAGCTGTTGCTAACACCAGTTAGCGACGGCTAGTAGGAGATAGCGACCATCTTGGGCCCCACTTTGCATGTGAGTGATATTTATCACTAATGACATGCAAAGTGGGCATGCCAAGATGTTAGCGACTGGAAACAGTCGCTAACATCGCTATCTCCTATTACCAACTTTTGGAAATATTCGCGATAAGCGCAAATATCTCCAAAAGCTACCACCTGCCCTGAGCAGTTTTTAGCCATGTTATCCAATGGGAGGTGGATAACATGGCTAAGAGCATTAGCTCGGTAATGCATGAATATCGCTGAGTTTTCAGCGATATTAATGCATTGCGGTCGTTTTTTATCGTATTTGCGATAAACCTTGATAATAGCAAGGTTTATCTGCGATAATTTCTGAAGATGCTTAGCGGTAAAAAATTCGTTGCTAAGCATCGTTAGGGATAAATATCGCTTAACTTTGGTAATATGCCCCAACGTCTGTTAACGTTCGATTCGAAGGAAATCAGGAAGTGTTGAAAAACATTGTCTGCGCCATCTTGCCTTTTTTCAAATGCCACACTTTTGTCGTGCACGGCAGTCATTTTAGATGCCTTGACCAGACCCACTCTCTGCACGCTGTCGATCCTTAGCATGGCTCCCCACCCTCGCAAGCATCTCCCCCAGGCAGTGGTCACCCCCGCTCTCTGTCTTATGCATGGGTAATAAACCACCCCCCCTCTGCGCTGCTCTTCACTGAGAATCACACCCTGTGCCCGCCCGACACCTCCCTTTCGCCCTATTCACTACCGCACCCTCTGACACTCCTTTTCCTCTGTGTCCGATTGTCCAGGCCGGTCCTAGGGTATCAGCTAGCCCTGCAGATGTAGTTTATGGCCCCAGCTGTAAAAAATCACCCCTCTTCAACGGAGTTATAGTCGATCAAGGCCCACACTCGATGAGATCCGTCACAGCAGACGCGTTCCTATTATCTGAAAACCATCCTGTATTGTGATTGGGGAGGGGACCGAGCCTGAAGCGGAAGATTCCAGGGATGACTCTTTGTACATCAAAGTTTTTACAATTATGTGTCACATTAAAAATATATAGCACTCCAACAAAGTAGTAAGATTATAAAACTTTAATAACTTATAAATATATACAAGAAAACAAAAACAGTAATAACATATAAACATTTTTAGGGAAAAACAACGAAGTAGCGGTCGGCTGTGCGAATAGTCCCAACGCAGCACAACGTCCAGATTTCACTGATTTCGGCATCCGGCGTGGGGCGTCGCGGGGGGTGGGTCATCAGTAGCAAACTGTTGTGCGAATAGTTCCAAGGCAGCAGAACGATGGCACCAAGGTGATGTCCAGTAAGTTGCCGCACTGGTTTTGGTATCCTACAATGCTGCTCCGAATAACGGCGTGGGGCGCCCCGGGGGAGGCGGCGTGAACGGGCCTCTCCAGGTGGAGTCTCGTCTGTTGTAGTGGGGCGCCCCTTTACCGTTTCAGTTGCCATTCCGTCCGCTTTTGGTCCACTGTGTCAAAAGCCGCAATTCAGCTGAGTTGCGCCCACTCTTGCGGTGCAGCGACAGGCGGCTGTCACAGGACTCTCAAAAAGGCGGCAGGCTGTTTCCTTTTTGGGCCTGGTCCACTGAAATGGCCCTGGGACACCTTGGAAATCGGACGCTTGTCTGCTAGGTCTTGGACCCCATTCTCGAAAGCGTCCCCTCCGCCTTGAGGATTCATCAAAAGTTTTGGGGGCCCCCGACTCCTGCAGGCTTCTGGTGGGGAGCGGCTGCCATGATTGCTCGCGGAATGACTACGACGGAGCCACGAGATGGTGGTGCTTTCATGGTGACGCCAGCTTCAGTCTGAAACATCCAGAAACAAGGTGGGGCTTTCATCGTTTGGGGAAAAAAAAAAGTTTTCATCCAATGAAAAGTGTTGTTTTTAGGTCATATGATCAAGCCTTCCATCATTAGGAAACCAAAAGTAAAATGAACCAATGAAAAGTTTTATAAACAAGTCACATGACCTGTTATGCGGCATAGGGTATAAAATGCGGAGAAAATACGTTGGCACGTGAGGCGGCGTCAGTAGCGGACCGATGTGCGAATAGGCCGAAGGCAACACAACGCGCCAAGATCCGGATGGCACCGAGGTGGTGTCCAGCAAGTTGCAGCACTGGTGTGGCCATCCTACAATGCTGAAAGTCGGCGTGGGGCGCCCTGTTGGCCTGTGAGTTCGCGTCAGTAGCGGACCGATGTGTGAATAGGCCGAAGGCAGCACAACGCGCCAAGATCCGGATGGCACCGAGGTGGTGTCTAGCAAGTTGTGGCACTGGTGTGGCCATCCTACAATGGTAAAAGTCGGCGTGGGGCGCCCTGTTGGCCTGTGAGATGGTGTCAGTAGCGGACCGATGTGCGAATGGGGCCAAAGGCAGCGCAACAATATTTTCTGTATGGAAGATACCACTAGGCGTTGAGATGCGAAGATCCGGATGGCACCGAGGTGATGTCTAGCAAGTTGCTGTACTGGTGTGGTCATCCTACAATGCTGAAACTCGGCGTGGGGCGCCCCATTAGCCTGTGAGATGGCGTCAGTAGCGGACCGATGTGTGAATAGGCCGGAACCAGCACAAGGCGCCAAGATCCGGATGGCACCGTGGTGGTTTCATAGTTGAGAGGCACTTCATCTGCAGTGGGGCGCCGAGATCCGGATGGCACCGAGGTGATGTCTAGCAAGTTGCTGTACTGGTGTGGCCATCCTACAATGCTGAAAGTTGGCGTGGGGCGCCCCATTAGCCTGTGAGATGGCGTCAGTAGCGGACCGATGTGCGAATGGGGCCAAAGGCAGCGCAACAATATTTTCTGACTAGAAGACACCACAAGGCGCTGAGATGCCAAGATCCGGATGGCACCGAGGTGGTGTCTAGCAAGTTGCCGCACTGGTGTGGCCATCCTACAATGTTGAAAGTCGGCGTGGGGCGCCCCGTTGGCCTGTGAGATGGCGTCAGTAGCGGACCGATGTGCGAATGGGGCCAAAGGCAGCGCAACAATATTTTCTGAATAGAAGACACCACAAGGCGCTGAGATGCCAAGATCCGGATGGCACCGAGGTGGTGTCTAGTAAGGTGCACTGGTGTGGCTATCCTACAATGCTGAAAGTCGGCGTGGGGCGCCCTGTTGGCCTGTGAGATGGTGTCAGTAGCGGACCGATGTGCGAATGGGGCCAAAGGCAGTGCAACAATATTTTCTGTATGGAAGATACCACTAGGCGTTGAGATGCGAAGATCCGGATGGCACCGAGGTGATGTCTAGCAAGTTGCTGTACTGGTGTGGTCATCCTACAATGCTGAAACTCGGCGTGGGGCGCCCCATTAGCCTGTGAGATGGCGTCAGTAGCGGACCGATGTGCGAATGGGGCCAAAGGCAGCGCAACAATATTTTCTGAAGAGAAGACACCAAAAGGCGCTGAGATTCCAAGATCCGGATGGCACCGAGGTGGTGTCTAGCAAGCTATGCAGCTGAGTTGCGTGCGCACTTGCGGCGAATAGGTCGAAGGCAGCACAACAATGTTTTCTGAATAGAAGACACCACAAGGCGCTGAGATTCGGTTACCACCGAGGTGATGTCTAGCAAGTTGCCGCACTGGTGTGGCCATCCTACAATACTGCTCCGAATAACGGCGTGGGGTGCCCGAAGGGGGGGGGGGAGGCGGCGTGAACGGGCCTTCCTAGGTGGAGGCTCGTCTGCTGTAGTGGGGCGCCCCTTTACCGTTTCAGTTGCCATTCAGCTGAGTTTCGGCTGCTCTTGATGCTACAGCGACAGGCGGCTGCAACAGGACTCTCAAAATGGCGGCTTGTTCTTTGGATTTGGGCCTGGTCTACTAAAATGGCCCTGGGACACTTTAGAACTCGGACGCTCGATTTTTTTTTTTCCTTTCCTGTACATGCAAAAAAAGGTAAATGCCCGGTACGTTACACGCTTCATCTGCCACGATGTACTCTCCAGAGGAACCGAAAAAATATATAGTTATGGTAACTATACCATGCATCGTCATATGGAGAGGTGGCACCAATTAATTATAGTGCTGCATAAAAGAGAGATTTAGAGGAGAACCCCCGACCTGCCAGTACATTCATCAAAGAAGTGGCACTGACAGCATCAGAGGCAAGGGAAATGGTCCCAAATATTTAGAACTTTGGAAAGATTAAAATGACATGTTTAGATTGTGGCAAATTAATTTCATGTGGACAGATGAGTGTTACTCTAATAAATACAGCATATGAACATCATCATAGTCGATGGTTGGTAGAGACATTTTGACTATATCCTGGACCTGCCCGTCCTCGCCCAAAATGGCGCCGGAATAAATGGGACTCGTAACTCCTTGTTGTGTACTGGTTGCAGAACCTTGAAATCACGAGATACGTATGCAGTTTTGAAGCATATGGCGGGCGGGGACGAGAATTGATTGAATATTTCGACATCCCTATTGATATTAAGTTCTGATGTGTTATTGATTACTGTACTATTGAAAGTTCGAATTAACGTCACCCATGGTACTTGCCCGCAAATGTATATCTAGATAATTTTATTGTAACTGGCCCTGTCGTATTTTAATTATAAAATGTACGTCCACCGATTCCGCAACTGTTAGACACCTTAGTTCTTGCAACCTAATGGCCCGCCCGTTACGTTCCTCTACAGTGTAAATGTCTACTCATCATATACGATTACAGTTTGCTCCGTGGCCGGCCCACGTGGTTATAGGCTCGTATTTGTATAATGAAATTTTCACAATAAAGGTTTTTAAAAGAAAACATGGTAGTAGTATATACATTGGTAAAGTTTTTAATAATAGTCACTGTTTTAGAATCATTAAAAGGCAAGTGAAATAAAGCAGACCAATTACATGAAGGGTAAAAGGTATAATACGCAGGAACGCAGTAAAGATAAATGGTCAAGGGCTGTTGTGTTTTCTACTCCTGCAACATAAAGTGATCGATAAGAATCTCATATTCAGGTGTATCGGCGACTAAGACAGCAGGTCGACCCTCTTTTGCTCAACGGCTCCGTCATGGGACGAAGAAACGCTCTTTTTCTCGAAAAAAGAATATATTTTACTTGCAGGACAGTTGTAAATTTTCCGGGAAAGTACATTAGCCTGGAACATTATAACATATATTTAAGAAAAAATAATGTTCGGAAGTAATAAAAAGCGTAATTTTTAGGTCATATGACCAAGCCTTTCATCATTAGAATAAGAAAAGTAAAATTAACCAATGAAAAGTTTTATTAACAAGTCACATGACTTGTTATGCTTACGTTACGCGCTGCGCGTCGCGCCCCGGATGACTTCCGGATGCGCTAACGCGGCGCGTCATATGACGAATTACGCGACAACGCAGGTCCAGAATATAGTCAAAATGTCTCCACCAACCAGCGGTCGGAACACAACCCCTTTCAGCAGGCTAAATAGTTCTGTTAAATGACAACAGAAGGGACAGGCAACAAGAACCATCAGTCAAAGAGGGGAGGGCTAGTTCTTCTCTACCGGGTTACATTGGGGTGCTACCGGAACTGATCGAATTGGTAGTCTACAGTGTTTCTGGATGTTTCAGACTGAAGCTGGGGTTAGCATGAGAGCACCACCATTTTGTAGCTCCGTCGTGGCCATTCCGCAACCAATCATGGCAGCCGCTCTTTATCGTTATTTTGGGCGGGGTGGGTGGCGGAGCCGAGCTGTTTTGCAGCCATCATTGTGTGGAGTTCAGTTCATCTCACTAGTTTTGTATTTGTCATGAGGGGTTGTTCCTAATGTTTCTATTTTAGCGAGGTCAAAAAGAGATCCCATTAGTGGCCTACTGATTTTGCTCGATTCCTTTTCTTTTTTTTTACACGATTTTTCGTTATCTGCAAAAACTAAACAGAGTATTGCGACTCTGTGTCTGTTTGTAAATAGAGAATGAACCAAAGAGAACCAATTCTAAAACAGTAAATGCTTGGATAACAATCAATCAAATGGAGAGAGAAGCAGGCACGGCGTATTACAACGGGGGCAAAGGCCTGCGTTAACTACCTTTCACTATCTGCAAAGAGAGAGTACTCCTAATAGAAATGAGGGGGGGGCACCATTCAAAGCAGATCAGTGTGCATAAACACGAAAATGTTTTCACTTACCACGTACTTGACATTCGACAGCTTATGATATTTGCTATTAAAAAACCATTGAAATTCACTGAAAAAAACCATAGGTTATAGACCATATATAGTTAGGAATTAGCATTTACAAAACCTTGAAAATTCACTGAAAAAACCATAGGTTATAGACCATATATAGTTAGGAATTAGCATTTAAAAAACCTTATTTTACTCACACAAAACCATTGAAATTCCATATATAGTTAGTTGCACTAACTATATATCGCGCACCCGCAATCCACTGCTGATGATGTCACATATTACATCATTCATGACATGGTCAGTGACATCACTGATGACATCACTGATGACATCTCAAATGACATCACTGATGACATCACTGATGACATCTCATTTGACATCAATGACCACATCACTGATGATATCATTCATGTGACAATACAATGCATCTCCTCACATTTTAATATAACCTCTGTTTCACCCAGTGTTAAATACAGAGTATAATTTTTGAAACCATTGACACACCAATACTAGTTACTACATACGCACTCACTGATTCCTACGTCTACACACACATTCACTCATTCACCCATACAATCATTCATACATACAATCACTCATCTTTACAACACTATCATATGCACTCATACACCTATACAGACACTCACACTCTGCCACTCATCCATGGAGTTACTCACACACCTAGTCAGTCCTGTAAAGAATCAATCACACTTCCATTTTCTTGTCTATACAGTTAAACATAGAGCACCTTACATTTTCAAACATATACTAACACATACTTACTTTCTTATACAATCATTGATACAAGTACACATTGATCTGCACAGAGTCACACACCTCCCAGCCAGCCACACACACACTCAGTCTCCCATACAAATACTTGGACAATCAATCAATAACCCATATAGTTAATCATATAGCTACTGATCAACACATGCAGCAGTTTACAGAACAACAGACATAATGATGCACAAATTAAGACAGTTTAGTCACTAACCCATGCACTCAGTGAGACACATTTAATCACTCACTCATACATTCAGTCACGCACCTACTAAATCCTTCGTCCAGACACTTATACATCTACTCATTCTTCAATATGTAAAACATATTTAAACTTTACAGAAACACACAGTCAATGGATGATGTCATCAGTGATGTCATCAGTGATGTCATTTGAGATGTCATCAGTGATGTCATCAGTGATGTCACTGACCATGTCATGAATGATGTAATATGTGACATCATCAGCAGTGGATTGCGGGTGCGCGATGTATAGTTAGTGCAACTAACTATATATGGAATTTCAATGGTTTTGTGTGAGTAAAATAAGGTTTTTTAAATGCTAATTCCTAACTATATATGGTCTATAACCTATGGTTTTTTCAGTGAATGTATATATATATATATATATATATATATATATATATATATATATATACATAAACCTGTAATATAAATAAACAAATAATATATATATAATTAACTATAACAGTAGAGGAAAAGTTGGCTAGCGTAGGGTATAAAATTACTATTCCCCCTCCAGAGAGTGCATCAGTAGGGAAAGTGTTTGCTAGCAGAGGGGAATAATTTACTATTCCCACTCCAGCAAGTGCAACAGTAGGGAAAGTGTTTGATAGCGGAGGGGAATAATTTACTATTCCCACTCTACAGGGTGTAAAAGTATTGAAAGTGTTGGATAGGGGAGGGGTAAAATGTACTATTCCTACTCCAGTGAGTGCAACAGTAGGGAAAGCGTTGGATAGCGTAGGGGTAAAAATAACTATTCCCACTCCAGCAAATGCAACAGTAGGGAAAGTGTTGAATAGCGCGTGGGTAACATTTTACTATTCCTTCTCCAGTGAATGCAACAGTAGGGAAAGTGTTGGATAGCGGGTGGCTAAAAATTACTATTCCCACTCCAGCAAATGCAACAGTAGGGAAATTATTGAATAGCGGGTGGGTAAAAATTACTATTCCCACTCCAGTGAGTGCAACAGTAGGGAAAGTGTTGGATAGCGGATGGGTAGAAATTACTATTTCCACTCCAGCAAGTGCAACAGTTGGGAAAGGGTTGGAAAGCGGAGGGAAATAATTTACTATTCCCACTCCATTGACTGCACCAGTAGGGAAAGTGTTGGATAGCGGGTGGGTAAAAATTACTATTCCCACTCCAGCAAATGCAACAGTATGGAAAGTGTTGAATAGCGGGTGGGTAAAAGTTACTATTCTCACTCCAGTCAGTGCAACAGTAGGGAAAGAGTAGGATAGCGGAGAGGTATAAATTAATGTTCCCACTCCAACAAATGTAACTGTAGGGAAAGTGTTGGATAGGGGAGGGGTACAATATACTATTCCTACTCCAGTGAGTGCAACAGTAGGGAAAGTGTTGGATAGCGGGTGGGTAAAAATAACTATTCCTACTCCAGCAAATACAACCGTAGGGAAAGGGTTGGATAGCGGAGGGAAATAATTTACTATTCCCACTCCATTGACTGTACCAGTAGGGAAAGTGTAGGATAGCGGAGAGGTATAAATTAATATTCCCACTCCAACAAATGTAACTGTAGGGAAATTATTGAATAGCGGGTGGGTAAAAATTACTATTCCCACTCCAGTGAGTGCAACAGTAGGGAAAGTGTTGGATAGCGGATGGGTAGAAATTACTATTCCCACTTCAGCAAGTGCAACAGTTGGGAAAGGGTTGGATAGCAGAGGGAAATAATTTACTATTCCCACTCCATTGACTGCACCAGTAGGGAAAGTGTTGGATAGCGGGTGGGTAAAAATTACTATTCCCACTCCAGCAAATGCAACAGTATGGAAAGTGTTGAATAGGGGGTGGGTAAAAATTACTATTCTCACTCCAGTCAGTGCAACAGTAGGGAAAGTGTAGGATAGCGGAGAGGTATACATTAATATTCCCACTCCAACAAATGTAACTGTAGGGAAAGTGTTGGATAGTAGAGGGGTACAATTTACTATTCCTACTCCAGTGAGTGCAACAGTAGGGAAAGTGTTGGATAGCGGGTGGGTAAAAATAACTATTCCTACTCCAGCAAATGCAACCGTAGGGAAACTGTTGGATAGCGGGTGGCTAAAAATTACTATTCCCACTCCAGCAAATGCAACAGTAGGGAAAAAATTGAACAGCGGGTGGGTAAAAATAACTATTCCCACTCCAGCAAATGCAACAGTAGGGAAAGAGTTGGATAGCGGGTGGTTAAAAATTACTTTTCCCACTCCAGCAAATGCAACTGTAGGGAAAGTGTTGAATAGCGGGTGGGTAACATTTACTATTCCTACTGCAGTGAATGCAACAGTAGGGAAAGTGTTGGACAGCGGGTGGCTAAAAATTAATATTCCCACTCCAGCAAATGCAACAGTAGGGAAATTATTGAATAGCGGGTGGGTAAAAATTACTATTCCCACTCCAGTGAGTGCAACAGTAGGGAAAGTGTTGGATAGCAGAGTGGTATAATGTAATATTTCCACTCCAACAAATGTAACAGTAGTGAAAATGTTGGATAGGGGAGGGTTAAAATGTACTATTCCTACTCCAGTGAATGCAACAGTAGGGAAAGTGTTGGATAGCGGGTGGGTAAAAATAACTATTCCTACTCCAGCAAATGCAACTCTAGGGAAAGTGTTGGATAGCGGGTGGCTAAAAATTACTATTCTCACTCCAGCAAATGCAACAGTAGGGAAAGTGTTGAATAGCGGGTGGGTAAAAATTACTATTCCCACTCCAGTGAGTGTAACAGTAGGGAAAGTGTTGGATAGCGGAGAGGTATAAATTAATATTCCCACCCCAACAAATGTAACAGTAGGGAAAGTGTTGGATAGGGGTGGGGTAAAATTTACTATTCCTACTTCAGTGAGTGCAACAGTAGGGAAAGGGTTGGATAGCAGGTGGGTAAAAATAACTATTCCCACTCCAGCAAATGCAACAGCAGGGAAAGTGTTGGATAGAGGGTGGCTAAAGAGTACTGTTCCCACTCCAGTGAGTGCAACAGTAGTTAAAGTGTTGGATAACGGGTGGGAATAATTTACTATTCACACTCCGCCAAGTGTAACAGTAGGGAAAGTGTTGGATAGCGTAGGGGAATAATTTACTATTCCCACTCCAGCAAATGCAACAGTAGGGAAAGTGTTGGATATCGGAGGTGAATAATTTAATATTCCATCTCCTGCAAAATAATTAATATTAATGAAGAAATAATTAATTAGTCAAAAATAACTTGCCTCCCAGCATATTCCCCAATAAAGAACACCACCAATATTGTAAAATGATACACAATTAACAATGAATTAATTAATTATTAACAATTAACAAGCAATTTAGAAACCATCAAAAATAAAGTATATCTCACATTAACGCTATAAAAAAACTTTAAATAAATAGTATATAATTTTTTTTATAAAACATTTATTACAATTAAATTACTTCCCACTATACTCCTCTATCAACCCACAACCCACTGCTAAAACAAATCACACAATTAACATAGTTACCAATTAATTATTAATAATTAATATCCAATTAATAACGGCTTAATAACATTTTTAACACAATTAACAAAATAAAATGTTAACTACATAAATATTAATTAATACAATGAATAAACTAATTACTATTAAATTACTTCCTACCGTACTCCCCAATAAAACCACAACCTGCTTCTAAAAAAATTACACAATTAACATATTTACCAATTAATAATTATTAAAATAACAAATAATTGACACAATTAACAATATAAATTATTAAATGCAAAAATATTAATTAATTACAATTATTATTGAATTAATTATAATTAAATTATTCCTACCCTATTCCCCTATAAACCCACAACCCGCTACGGAACTAAACGCAATATTTAATAACTTCTATATATCATTAATAAATATATTATATTCAAATTACTTCCTACCCTATTCCCCTATAAACCCACAACCCGCTACAGAACTAAAATACGCAAAAATAACTTAACATAAAATTAATTACTTCAAAAAATGTCAAACATACATTAGAAAAATAAACTATACTTTTAACACATATACTAAAATACCGAACACTAAAATAAATTTCGATATTATTAACAATGATATTTTAACTAACGATATTAATAACTTCGATATTAACAAAAAAGATATTTCTTACCTGCATGTCGATATTCTGGTCTACGATATTCTTGCAGGTCGATATTGTGTCAGATCGATATTTTAACATCAATATTATGGCATATCGATATTTAAACATCGATATTATGACTCTGATATCTTAGGGCGATATGGGGGGAAAAAATAGGATTGTTTTTTCATGGGCCGACTTCGACCACACTCCAGGCCTGGTGAGAGGGAACAAGAACACTGGGCTGAGAGAATAAAATCACCCTAATGACTCAGTTGTGGGACTCCAATAGACTGGGCTTAATGGCACAGCAGATAGGTTTTGATAAATGGGACTTGATCGGAATCTCGGTGGGCGAACGCTGGGAGGGAGGAGACATTAAACCCATTGCAAACCTACAGAAAGACAACCAGATGTCGCAATCAGATACATTTAGATACCTTCAGATTACCCGCGCACTGAAAGCAGCAATTCCAAAAGGAACAGTACTATCCGCAACCTCCCCATTAGAAGATAGACTACTAGATGACTTCTTAGACAAAAAAGCGATCTTCTTAGTATACCGTACAATTATGAACACTGTGCCAGAGACACTAGCAATGCTCCAAACCCAATGGGAGGGAGATCTGGGTACCCTGTCAGATGAGGGATGGCTGGAAGTAACTGCACCCATTAGAGAGGTGGCCATATGCTTGCAGTTCAGGTTGGTGCGACTTAAGAATTTGTACAGAGCCTATTATGCATGCACCACACTGGTGAAGATGGGGATAGTGGCCTCGGGGTGTGTGGTCAGGATGGCACTTTCTTCCATGTGATAAGGGGGTGCCCGCTCCTCCAGGAGTATTGGCAGACAATACTGACAAATATGAGGGAGGTATACAAGGTCGAGGAAGCTAAACCTCCGAAATTGTGTCTGTTGAATGTGTGGGGGGACTCTGACATCACTAACAGAGAGCGTCTCTGGGTAACACTGGGGTTTATGGTTGTAAAGAGCAATATCACACAAAAGTGGAGAAGAGTACCGACCCCAACGCTGAATGAGTGGTAGGACTATATGAGTGGTGTATGATTGCCGAGAGAATGATATACGAGAGTTGAGGATGCCCAAAAAAATGGGAAATGGACCAAAATATGGGGGAAGTGGAACGAATACTGAGGGATGATATGTAGGTTGAGAGATTTAGACAAGAAAAATAAGTAATATTGTCAGATGGAGGAGTGGAGCGGAGAGGGACAGTGGCAATCTGGGACTCTGCTGGAAGGGTGCGTTGTCTTCCATTGTACCAAAATGTCCGCATATTATTGTGGTTTTAAATACATTATCATGACTGATGAAGTTACTGTTTTAATAAAAAGAGTTAAAGAAATGGTGTCCATCTTTCCCTGCCTAGGTTGTGTGACACAAACCATCATAGTAGCAGCAGATTTAATTGACATTGCAAATGGGCTCAAGCAAAGACTGGACATGTCATCTCACCAAAATACTTCACAATGTACTCTCAACTACAACCACTAAACGATAGAAGCATCATTTGGGGACCTTCTTTCATAGACACAACAGTTTTAGCAGGGATGCACAGACCACATTGCATATTAGCAAGAAAAGATACCTGCAAATAATAGAATTGACATCCCAGAGGAGATTAATGAAATTTACAGGGTCCATTGGCATCAAGCAGCCACACCTTTAGTGGTAGTCCCTGTCAAGCAACCTGAGGAGACCTAGGATAGTACAGATCATCTGATGTTACCTTCAGACATCAAACCGCACCACCCAAACACCATGTCAAGACTTAAAATTGATAGCAAATCACATGTGTGATGGATAATAGAGAATCTTTTGACCACCCATCACAGTGCATCGTCCTGTGCACAAAAGACGCATACTAAGACAAATACTTCACCCAATGTTCCCTCCCTGTTTGGCACATCATACTAAACGCTATGGGCTGGAAGGGCAACCACATGGCCCACTCCCTTGTAGGACACCGTGGGGATGGGCAACATGGCCTTGCAGCAAAGCTTTGATAAGTGGGATCTCATCGGCCTATCCAGGGTGGGAGACCTGAGCAAACAGTGTGAAATGCTTACATTAGGAGAGTTACAAAGACAATACCAACTGACACCCACTGAGACCTATCGATATATACAAATACGTCATGCTCTGCATAAGGTATTGCTCAGGGGTGAAGATCTTCCTGAATCCTTCACACTTGAAGATAGGTTATTGTATGAATATATACCCAGAAAGGCGATTTCGCTCACTTACAGAAAATTTGCTAAATGACTTCCCTGATACTTTGACCCACCTGCAAGGGAGTTCGGAGCATGATCTAGAGAGCCTGGAGGACAATGTGGGGCCTCAGGCATTGGTATCCCCCAGGGAGGTGGCAGTAAGATCCAAGTTTTGTTAAGTGCAGCTCAAAAATTGGTTAAAATGGGTAGAATAAATAAAGCACTGTGCCCGAGGAAATGTGGTTAGGAGGGAACCTTTTATCATCTGATATAGTGCTGCCTGGCACTTCAACGATATAGGGAAGTTGTTACTGACTGCTTTAATGGTGTTTATGGGAGTGGCTTGGTACCATTATCAAAATGGTGTGTCCTAAATATCTGGGGCAAGACTGATCTTACCCATATAGACTGTCTCTGGTATACACTGGGGTTGATGGTAGCTAAATTAAATATACTACGACTTTGGGAGCGGGGGTGAGTTATCATTGTGCCTTAGCGATTGGAGGAGGGGCATGGACTGGTGTATGCAGGTTGAGAGAGTAGACTGTGAAAGCAGGAGGTTGCCTGTACAAAATGACTAAAATATGGGAGAAATGTAACAGATACTGTGGGGATCTGTGTGTCTTCATTATGAATACCAATCAAGATACTTGGGGTAAAGGATGTCTGGACATTGCCACTGCCCTTTGAAGTGTTGGACAGAAGGTTGGGTTTTGCCGGGTTCCTATGTCCAGCTAGGTATTTGTCACTGTTCACCTGTGTTATTCCACTGAATTCCAAGCTGTTCAATGTCACTGCATTTCTATTTGGTTTTATTAGAACAAAAAGATTTTTTTTTTTTTTTTATTCCTGCTCGGTGCTGCTCACCATCCACAACTTTGCACTTCCTCTGAGGCAGGACATAAGGAAATCTGACCACTGCCTTCCTAGGGATGACATTTTGAACTATATGGCAACCAAATGATTCAAATGTCTGGAAACAAAGTAAGAAAAGTCCCTTTGAGTAGGGACCTGTTGCCGAATAACCCAACCTTGAGCTCTTCTGCAACCATATTTCTATATATGGATGTACTGAAATCTTTCCAGACATCCTTGAGACCAAATCAGAAGTGGGAGCTACCAGGGCAACCTTCAGTACTGCTTTCTATAACCAAGAACTGTAAATGCTTCCCTCAACCATTGGTTTGATGACATGGAACAGACAAAGGAGGAAAGCTATGAAGAACAGCATCAGATGTGGTGTATAATTCAAACCTTCCAAAAGCAGAGCCACAATTGTCAGCTTAAACATGAAGATTTGGAAACAGCATTTGCATACGGGTTTCAACATGGGGTTGAGGGTTAAGACACACAAAGAACAGAGATACATGAAATAAATATTTTATCTTATTAGGAACAGACCAAAAGATCCCCCAGTATGGGCTTTAATTCCATGCATCATGTCTGCTACTTAGGAGCTGGCAACACCTTGCCACCAGATAGTCTCTCAAGATACAGTTTATTTTAGGAAAAAAAGGTACTGAAAGCTTGGTCACCGATAAGGGTGATAAACCTTCCAAGAATATCAATTGCAAATATATTGATACCTTGCACATTCTACACTGACATACAGGAACAATTCAATCCCATCAAGTAATAATGACAAAATAGCAAATTGACAATCAATAGGGCCACCCTTTCTGTATTATCTGTACCATGCAAAGAAAAAAAAACAGTCAGTAGATCGGTGAAGCAAGCAAGGGAGATGTCAAGGGCATGCTTTGGCCAAGGGAGCCTT
Organism: Lissotriton helveticus; assembly: GCF_964261635.1. Classification (NCBI taxonomy): domain Eukaryota; kingdom Metazoa; phylum Chordata; class Amphibia; order Caudata; family Salamandridae; genus Lissotriton; species Lissotriton helveticus. The sequence goes on from NC_136068.1 coordinate 1,109,103,478, forward strand.
GGGAGCACAGACAAACATAATGTAATAAACAGCACCTTGATTTTAGTGAAAGAAAGGAGGGAAGGTGAGCCATTTTGCAATGGGTATTATACATTTTTTTTCAGTCGTGTTATGGCAAGGATTATGTATCTAAGTGCGACCTTCAAATAGCACACAACGGGGCCGATTAGGATGGCGGACGGAAATGGGTACTGTCCGCCATGGTGGGGGAAATTTTACTCCCGGCTGCGCCGCGGAGAAACCGCGGTTGGGATTAGGATATTCATGTCACGAAACTCCGACCGCGGCGGACGGAACACAACCAACACCGTCCGCGGTGGACGGAACACAACCAAGTCCGTCCGCGGCGGACGGAGTCCAATGAACAACCACTGCCGCGGACGGAAATGACCGCGGAAAATAAAACATGCACCGCCATCCCTGAGAATACTCCGTGGCCGCAATTAGGATAAATCCGCCCGTACAACGGAACTCACAGCCATCCACGTCCGCGGCGGAAACAATGCAACGAGAACCACAGCATCAGGGCGGAAGGCCAACACGCACAACATCCCTAGCGCCTAACAAATGTATGAAAGTGCACCGCAAGTCCTAAGCAAACATACGAACATTGACAAGGCCCCCCCCCCCAGCACAAGCCACCATGACACGTCCCAATTATCCAATAATGCACACAAGTCAACACGCCCACCTACCACCTGACTGCCAACAACCATCGAGACACGACTATAAAAAGACACCCCCACACAACCACAATCCCTTGCACCACAGCATTGCTGCCAGCAAGAGGGCCATTCGAGACACTGCTAACTCACATAAAATCACATAGAAGACACCCACCCACCACCCTACCACACAAACACCCACCACACAAATCCTACACATCACACACCACACACCTGCACCTCCCAACTCACTCAACTCACACACTGAGCACCACACACCATGGCACCCAAAAAAAACCCCAAATTCACGGAGACAGAGTTGCGGGTAATGGTAGATGAAATTATCCGTGTGGAGCCCAACATCTTCGGGGCCCAAGTCCAGCAGACGACCGTGGCGCAAAAGAACCACATGTGGGACAGGATCGTCACTCGTGTGAATGCGTCGGGGACTGTGCCGAGGACCAAGCACGACATTCAGAGGCGGTGGCATGACCTTAAGACCAGGGTCAAGGGCATCCGAGCGAAAAACCACGCCAGAGCCAATCTTACTGGCGGTGGCACACCCCCGGAGCCCATACCCTACACCGATTGGGAGAAGAAGGTGCTGGTGATACTACACCCAGAGAGCCTAGACGGCCTTGACGAAGGAGAAGAGACTGGTGAGTACAAACCAAGCACCACGATCAGCACGACATGGTCAGGCTCACACAACTGAGAATAAACATCCCCCACGCCCCAACCCATGCACGTCGGACACCAACACACTAACATGTCCATGGCTCCCAACAGGCCCCCATGTTCACGGGGAGGGTGGTGGTGGTGGTGGCGGTGGTGGAGGGTGGGGTGTGTGAGAGGCCCAAACTACAACTCCCAACAGGCCCCCATGTGCACGGGGAGGGTGGCGGTGGTGGAGGGTGGGGTGTGTGAGAGGCCCAAACTACAACTCCCAACAGGCCCCCATGTTCACGGGGAGGGTGGTGGTGGTGGTGGCGGTGGTGGAGGGTGGGGTGTGTGAGAGGCCCAAACTACAACTCCCAACAGGCCCCCATGTGCACGGGGAGGGTGGCGGTGGTGGAGGGTGGGGTGTGTGAGAGGCCCAAACTACAACTCCCAACAGGCCCCCATGTGCACGGGGAGGGTGGCGGTGGTGGAGGGTGGGGTGTGTGAGAGGCCCAAACTACAACTCCCAACAGGCCCCCATGTGCACGGGGAGGGTGGCGGTGGTGGAGGGTGGGGTGTGTGAGAGGCCCAAACTACAACTCCCAACAGGCCCCCATGTGCACGGGGAGGGTGGCGGTGGTGGAGGGTGGGGTGTGTGAGAGGCCCAAACTACAACTCCCAACAGGCCCCCATGTGCACGGGGAGGGTGGCGGTGGTGGAGGGTGGGGTGTGTGAGAGGCCCAAACTACAACTCCCAACAGGCCCCCATGTGCACGGGGAGGGTGGCGGTGGTGGTGGAGGGTGGGGTGTGTGCGACAGGAAACAGAAATGTCTACAAATCAATGTAACCATGTACTGTCCACATTACTGACCTGCTCGATCTTGTCCCTCAGGTGATCGTCAACTGACTGGGGAAAGCAGTACCCGGCCGCCAGCCTCGCCTCCCACACCTACAGGACTCTCTGCCGACGACGACACAGGCAGCTCCGGGGCGGAGGATGGAGCGGGACCAAGCACGCAGCCAGGGCCATCTGGCTCACAGGGACTCCCGGGACCGACCAACGTCGCATGTGTGACTCCCGCGGCACCCGTCTCTGTGATCTGCACAGTCCCCACCACCACCAGTACCACCAGTACCACCAGTACCACCACTACCACCACTACCACCAGCACCACGACTCCTGCCGGTGCCACCCAGCATGACCCAGCGCGCAACGCTGGTCCAACGGCCCCACACACAAGCAGGGTGAGTGGGCCACAAACACAGGCAACGGGACAACTGCCAATCAGGCGACCCACACACCGCCGGTCAGAGGAGGGACAGCTACCCGAGCCAGTGGCACAGTCCCTACAAGCTCTTGCCAGGTGCCAGGCCTCATACGACCGGTCCCAGGCAAACGCTGATCGTGTTCACGAGGACTCAGTGGACAACACCAACAGCCTGCGCGAGATCTCTGGCATCCTTGGCCAGATGTTGGTGATCATGGGCCAGCAGGCAACGATGTGGAGGGAATGGGTTGCCCGGAACAACCCCCCCCCCCCCTCCACCATGTGTGTCAGCGCCACCGCCACCGTCACCTCCGCCTCCCCCGTCACCTCCACCTCCGCCTCCACCGCCGCCACCACCACCTGAGCCCCTGGCGACGGATGTGGCCCATCACCAACCTGCCCTCCCAGCTGCCTCTGTACCACCTCCGAGACGGAGGGGGCGGCCGAGGCAGGAAGTTGCTGAGAGCAGTGTTGGAGCGCCAGGCACACGCTCCAAGAGGGGACGACCTTGACAATGCCACTGCCTGTGCCAGACATTCACCCTGCAAACCATCCTGTCCCACATAGACAATCATTGCCACTGGTCTGCTGGACTAGCCTGACACCCCCCAATGTGGTGTCAGCACGGACATTTCATCTGCCATTACCTACAACTCCAACTCCCTCCCTCCCACTTACTTGTAAATATTCACCAGCACAAAAGCACAACCTGTCAATAAATTGCATTTACTCACACAATGATGTTTTGCCTCCATGTTTATTCACATGATTGCCATCAGATACAGACGTAAACAGGTACAGGGATCATAGTCGCACATGATCATGGCGCTGCGGGAGTGACCTAGAGAAAACCAGAGACAGCAAACACACGTCAGTAAAGAGATTCACACACATCACAACACAATGCACAGCAACATTACACAAACGACAACCATCACACAAGCATGGGATGGGAGCACACACATCATGGACACTCCTATGTCCAAAGACATGAAGACACACATGTGCAACCATCACAAACCACACCCAGCTGAATAACCCCATATCCACACAACACCAGAAAACATACATGAGGCATTGTCAACCGCCACTAGAGGTAGATACTCACATTCAAGGGAAGTAGCGATCAATGAGCTGGCGCCTCTGGTCCACACCTTCCTCCTCACCACTATCCTCATCAGTCGACATGGGTGGGATGGGAGGCCGAGGAACTCCTTCGTCTTCAGGGTCCAACAGCAGTTCAATGTCATTGCGTACTGCCAGGTTGTGGAGCATGCAGCAGGCAATCACGATCTTGCATACTTTTCCTGGTGAGTAAGGCAGTGCCCCTCCGGTCTTATCGAGGCACCGAAACCTAGACTTCAGCAGTCCAAAGGTACGTTCGATGACTCTCCGTGTCCTTCCATGTGCCTCATTGTACCGCATTTCACCCGCCGTCCTCGGATTACGTAGGGGACTGAGGAGCCAGGGCCGGTTTGGGTAAGCCGAGTCGCCTATGTAGGGGGATGACAGAGACAAACATCAGAACAAGATATGGTGGGTACCCCATGCAACACAGAGAGCACAAGAGTCCCCACTGCACACTCACCAACAAGCCACGCTTGACCGGGTGGCAGATTTGCCATGAGTCGTGGGACATTGCTGGTTCGCATGATGTGGGCGTCATGTGCGGATCCAGGAAATCTTGCACACACATGGGAGATGATGTTGCTCGCCAGGCACACCACCTGCACGTTCAGCGAATGAAAGTGTTTGCGATTCCTGAACACTTGTTCGCGTGCCCGTGGTGGAATGAGCGCGATGTGCGTGCCATCAGTTGAGCCCACAACGTGAGGTATGTGGCCCAGTGCATAGAAACCAGCTTTGACAGCTGGCAACTCTTCCGGACGTGGGAAATGTATGTACTCATCCTTGTACAGCATCATAGCTGTTAACACATCCCGAAGAACCGTGCTGAACATTGCCTGTGACATACCCCCGGCACCTCCAACTGTATACTGAAATGTGCCAGTAGCGAAGAAATGTAGTACCGCCATGACCTTTGCAGTGGGTGTAAACGAGCCAGGATACGTTCTACGTGGCTGCAGATGAGGAGACAATTGAGCCACAAGCTCCAGCAACCGACGTCGATCCAGCCTGAATTTCCGAATCACCTCCTCGTCTACCATATCCTCCAGCTGAGTGTATGGGCGATGCACATTTGGAGCCCTCCTGTGTGGGAGAGAGATGTAACTTAGGTCAACGTACAAACGACGCATACGTGTACAACTCCATCACATGTGTACCTTACTGACATAACTCCAGTCGTCACCCTAATGTATCGTAGACACATCACAGACACTCATGCAACTGCATGCACACAAACGATAAGTTTACACACGCCATGTCATCAAGCACAAATGCCACCACCAATGATGATGTGCATACGGTAATGACATGCATGGTGACAGAACGTATAAATCACATACACGGAATGCATGTGTACCACCACCACTGTAGTCACCTCGACACAACAATAAACCGACAACAGATGCATGAATTGGCCACACAGCCGTGATGTACTGTGTAGTTGTGAAGATGTAACAACGTCTGTAGGGTCAAACCCGACGTCAACACGTACGAATGCACATCTGTTGGCCATTGTGTGCCGACCGATGTCCATTGTATGGACACACATGCTATATTGTATGACATATGACCTTTCACAATCACGCTCACATCCCTCATGACGCAACTGCACACAACACATCACGGTGCAGCGTCTGACAAGATCACATATTTGGCGCCGCCATGGCGGTGCTCAACTTCCGCTACTTCCCAAAGGCCGAATGCGGCCTGCGTCCCTCTTCCCATTGGCTGCATGTGCAGGGACCGTGACGGGCACACATCGGCAACCGCACGTGCAAGCTTCAGGCACGGATGCTTCAGTTGCAACAATGTACTATCACTGGCGCCTCCATGGCGGGGCACGTACACAGCGGGGGAGGTGCAGGCCTATACACCCTGCAGATGTACTCAATGGACATGCCAGTTCATGACCCCCCTTACAGTCACCTTGCATCATCCACCGTAACCCGGCCGGAGCGGCCGGCCCATGAACATCCGCCGTGCCCGGCCATGAACACAACCGCCATGGCCGGGACCGGCGGTTGTTCATGGCCGGGCACGGCCATGGCGGTTGTGTTCATGGCCGGGCACGGCGGTTGTTCATGGCCGTGCCCGGCCATGAACACAACCGCCATGGCCGGGCACGGCCATGAACAACCGCCGTGCCCGGCCATGAACACAACCGCCATGGCCGTGCCCGGCCATGAACAACCGCCGGTCCCGGCCATGGCGGTTGTGTTCATGGCCGGGCACGGCGGATGTTCATGGGCCGGCCGCTCCGGCCGGTGTACGGTGGATGATGCAAGGTGACTGTAAGGGGGGTCATGAACTGGCATGTCCATTGAGTACATCTGCAGGGTGTATAGGCCTGCACCTCCCCCGCTGTGTACGTGCACCGCCATGGAGGCGCCAGTGATAGTACATTGTTGCAACTGAAGCATCCGTGCCTGAAGCTTGCACGTGCGGTTGCCGATGTGTGCCCGTCACGGTCCCTGCACATGCAGCCAATGGGAAGAGGGACGCTGGCCGCATACGGCCAATCGCAAGTAGCGGAAGCTGTGCACCGCAACAACAGGGCCAGTCATTGGCCCATTTCACGATCACGCTTCCAGGGCTGACCAATTGCTGGCGACGTATGCCACTGACACGTGCTGAGGGCCCTATATATGTGTCTTGGCCAACATGAAACTTCCTACCCTGGGGACCAGTGCTGCCTGTGACCATCACCTCGACCTGCTGCTGCTGCTGAGCTGACCACCGACTGCTGCCTGTGACCATCACCTCGACCTGCTGCTGCTGCTGCTGAGCTGACCACCGACTGCTGCTCTAGTGCCATACTCCGTGATCTTGCCATGTCGAGTGGCAAAGAGATCCGGTCTCGACCCTTCACCGCCGCGGAGCTTGATGTCCTCGTGGACGGTGTACTCCGCAACTATGGACGCCTCTACGGCGCACCGGGACGGGTGGTAAGTGCAGTGTGGGACATGTTGGTGTGCATGAGGGGGCCAAATGATCAGGCCTATTTATATCTTAGCTGTGTAGTGTGGGCTAGACATATGTTCCTGATTGTGCATGGCTGCTGACAGTAACGTCTTGCCCCTATGTGTGTGACAGGCCACCTGTCCACTGACTTAAACCCTTTTGTCTCCCATCATGGTAGGTCAAGCTGCACCTTCGCAAGGACCTGTGGAGGACCATAGCACGGGAAGTACGGGCATTGGGGGTGTGCAACAGACGACATACACACTGCCACAAACGCTGGGACGACATTTCCAGGCTGAGCAAGAATGTAGCGCAAGTAACACTGGGCCTGATTCCAAGGACGCCCCGTCTGGCCCGACGCTCCATGACCCCTCTCATGCACCGTATCATTGCAGTGACGCATCCTGAACTGGCCGAACGTCTGAGTGCCGATCAACAGCAAACTAGCGGTGAGCATACTGTCTGTGTAGGAAACTTGTGAGTGCTATGCATGTATTGGTGCACAGACACACTATTGAGTTCCGTGTTGCGTATGTATGCCTGTGATGGCATTTTGGTCCCATTGGGGGGTACTCATTTGACATCCAGGTCCGCCATGTTGACACGCCACTTGCTTAGTAGTTGAGTGTTAAAGCACATCCCCTAGTGGTCCATGTCCCCATGGCAGAAAATGTGAGGATGACTGGTAGGGGTGGGCCATGTGCAGGATGAGGGCTCATGAACCTTTGTCTGCTATGTGATTTGGCTATCCTGTTCCTTCTGTACGTGAGTGTGCCCATGACTCACACATCTTTTCTGTGCATTTCAGCTTTGACAGAGGACACTCAGCCACAGACGGTGGAGAGTAGCCGAGGAAATGAGTCCGGCTCAGACTTCGCACACACGCAGACTGACACGGAGGAGGCCAGCGCCGGAGAGGGGGACAGGACCGTCCCTGAGGACTCGCATGTGGAGACACCATCGTCCTCCTCGTCGGACACTCTTGGTGAGCCTGCACTGTTGTCACAGACTGGGAGTGGGCACTCATCACCTTCTGTCGGAAGACAGCACACAGGGCCCACACTTCCGCCAACTGCACCATGTATTGTTCGTGGCCGAAGGAGTAGGGGGAGCAGAGTGGCGTTCGGTGCAGGCACCGCTGCCCCTGCCACGGTGAGCCAAAATGCACTGTGTGCTGAGGCCGTTGATCTGCTGCGACAGCTGTGTGTGGGTCAGACCAATATGACAAATGCTTTCCAGGATCATGATAGGAAGTTGGGGCAGGTGGTGGCATTCATGGAAGGGATGCATGGCGATCTTGCAGGTCTACACAGGACAGTGCAGTCATTGGCAAGCAGTGTGTCGTCTGCAATAGTACAGTCGAATGAACAGGGTGCTACTTCTGTTTCCCCATCTACACCGCTGGATGTCTCAGGGGGTAGTGATTATTCAGAGCAGGACTCAAATACAGGTTATTGCACTAGAAGCAGCGTCAGACAGCACGTCAGGGAACGCAGGGCACAGACCCCATCCCCTAGATCAGCTAAATCTGTTCACGTAGACGACGTCAGATGCACTGGAGTACACACACAGGATCCACAAGTGTTGTTGGGGGACATGCCTTCCGGAGCTACACAGGCATTCAACACGAAAGGTACTCCGAAGGCAAGGGATACTCACATGTCCATGGACTGTTCCTTGGACAAGGCCAGTCAGAAGACAAAGGCACCTACTGAGAGCAGGGAGACTCCCAAGAGCAGGCCCACAGCAGAGGTAAGGGACACTCCCAAGGACAGTGAGAAGACTAAGGCACCTACTGAGAGCAGGGAGACCCCCAAGAGCAGGCCCACAGCAGTGGATAGGAACACTCCCAAGGACAGTGAGAAGACTAAGGCACCTACTAGGAGCAGGGAGACTCCCAAGAGCAGGCCCACATCAGTGGATAGGAACACTCCCAAGGACAGTGAGAAGACTAAGGCACCTACTGAGAGCAGGGAGACTCCCAAGAGCAGGCCCACAGCAGAGGTAAGGGACACTCCCAAGGACAGTGAGAAGACTAAGGCACCTACTAAGAGCAGGGAGACTCCCAAGAGCAGGCCCACATCAGTGGATAGGAACACTCCCAAGGACAGTGAGAAGACTAAGGCACCTACTAAGAGCAGGGAGACTCCCAAGAGCAGGCCCACATCAGTGGATAGGAACACTCCCAAGGACAGTGAGAAGACTAAGGCACCTACTAAGAGCAGGGAGACTCCCAAGAGCAGGCCCACAGCAGTGGATAGGAACACTCCCAAGGGCAGGGACACACACAGGGAGCAGGTGTCTGCTGGAGGCAGGTGCACCACAGACGACAAGTCTGCTGGCAGGAACAGGGCGGCGAGCAGGGCACAGGCTACATCCAGAGACAACACTCCACCTAAGGATAAGGCACATCCTACGGACAAGGCATCTAGCATGGACAATGGCGCAATCAAGGACAGGCATACTTCACCCCTGGCTGCACTGAGGCTGATGTTTTCTACTAAACGCCAAACTGATGTCTCCGCGGCGGAGTCCCCCCATACCTCCACTCCCATCCAGGCCAGTCAGAAGCAGAGGAGGGTGTCCCCTGTTGTTGCATCCCCCATTACACATCATTCCGAGTCCAGGCGGCAGGCACAGAGCAAACGACAAGCAGGCTCCAGCACGTCCCCCGAAACCAGATCCCCGGCAGCAGTTGCTCCACCTATGCTGGGTGGTGATTCTTTGGAGTCCCCACCACTTGGCAGTCCTGTCCTGTCCAGGGTGCACTCACACCTCCCTAAGAAACGCAGACACACACCATTGACACCTGCAAACCCCGATTTGGCTCTAGGTGAGCTATCCCCAGCTCCCAGGCCCACCCTGCCTCCTGGCCCATACAGCCCTGTGGCTCATCATTTCAGTTGTCCCAGTGGCGCCGGTGCAGTTGACTCTCATGTATCAGATGGTGGCACAGTGTCAGTTGTGCCCTCTCCTGTTGCAGGTCCTGGCAGTGTATCTGGGTCTATGGCTCACGTGTCAGTTAGAAGATCTGTGGCTGTGTTGCACACTCCTGTTTCTGGTGCTGGCAGTCTGTCTGGGTCAGTGGCTCACGTGTCAGTGACTACATCTGTGGCTGTGTCTCACACTCCTGTTGCTGGTGCTGCCAGTGTGTCTGGGTCCGTGGCCCATGTGTGTGTCACTCGGGCTGTGGCTGTGTCTCACACTCCTGTTGCTGGTGCTGCCAGTGTGTCTGGGTCCGTGGCCCATGTGTGTGTCACTCGGGCTGTGGCTGTGTCTCACACTTCTGTTGCTGGTGCTGCCAGTGTGTCTGGGTCCGTGGCCCATGTGTGTGTCACTCGGGCTGTGGCTGTGTCTCACACTCCTGTTGCTGGTGCTGCCAGTGTGTCTGGGTCCGTGGCCCATGTGTGTGTCACTCGGGCTGTGGCTGTGTCTCACACTCCTGTTGCTGGTGCTGCCAGTGTGTCCGAGGCAGGTAGTTCACGCAGTCCCCCCTGATTCTGTGATGTGAGGTGCTGTACACTTCACTCAAATGTTAATTCACATGGTGTGTCCATTGAGAACTGCGTGGCACTCTTGTGGTCCCTGTGACGGGTTGGTAGGGACACGTAGTTGTGCTGCCTCTGATGTACCTGCTCTGTACTCTACAATGCCCTGTTGATGCTCTGATACTGCAACCTGCCCTCTCGTTACCTGCCTCTGATGTACCTGCTCTGTAATGCACAATGCCCTGTTGATGCTCTGATACTGCATGCTGCCCTCTCGTTACCTGCCTCTGATGTACCTGCTCTGTAATGCACAATGCCCTGTTGATGCTCTGATACTGCATGCTGCCCTCTCGTTACCTGCCTCTGATGTACCTGCTCTGTAATGCACAATGCCCTGTTGATGCTCTGATACTGCATACTGCCCTCTCGTTACCTGCCTCTGATGTACCTGCTCTGTAATGCACAATGCCCTGTTGATGCTCTGATACTGCATACTGCCCTCTCGTTACCTGCCTCTGATGTACCTGCTCTGTAATGCACAATGCCCTGTTGATGCTCTGATACTGCATACTGCCCTCTCGTTACCTGCCTCTGATGTACCTGCTCTGTAATGCACAATGCCCTGTTGATGCTCTGATACTGCATGCTGCCCTCTCGTTACCTGCCTCTGATGTACCTGCTCTGTAATGCACAATGCCCTGTTGATGCTCTGATACTGCATGCTGCCCTCTCGTTACCTGCCTCTGATGTACCTGCTCTGTAATGCACAATGCCCTGTTGATGCTCTGATACTGCATGCTGCCCTCTCGTTTCCTGCTATGTTGTACCTGCTCTGGTGCCCACTTTGCCCATGTTCACGCATACACTGTGATTTGACCCCTATTATTTGACAATAAAGGTAGTCTATCAAGTCTCGTGGTCTGTCGTTGTCATTCCTGCTTGCGTACTGCAAATGTGTATTCGTATATGCTTCTCATCAGTGGTTTCGGTAACATGACACTCCCCCTCCCTACGTCACGTCCCTTGCTGGTATTCCCCTCCAGACAGCCAATGGTTTGTACCTTACCTGCGTCGTCGTCCATAGTAGGCCATGACTAGGACGTGGTGGATCGCGAAGAGCATCGGGAAAGCGTGTAGCGCCGGGTCCATGGTGGTGGTCAGCTTGCGGTGGGTATCTCGGCTGTGTCACCTATGTTCGCTGTGGGGATTCCGCCGTGTTAAGACAGGTTGTTTTTCCGCAGCGGTTTTATGTGTGTTTTCCGCCATCTTGATTTGGGGGACGGTCTTCGACGTCAGTGCGTACGGCGGAGCGTCCGGATGTGTTCCGTCCGCCGCGTGGTCGTGTGTAGTTGGCCGGCGGAGCGTGTTTTTCCGTCGCGGACGGAAATTTGACACGTTTTCCTATCCTGATATGGCGGACGGAGTATCCGCGGCAGGCGGACACGGAAAAGGCTTTTTCCGCCTACTCCAGGGCCGCGGTGGCTCTTCCGTCCGCCATCCTGATCGACCCCAACATCTCACCCTTCACTTCTAATACTGGATTATGCTGGAACACCTTTAGGGTGACTGGAATCTAAGTAGCATGTTGACAGTAATGTATTTGCACTTTTAAAAGGGTTAACTGAACATAACTGCAATGTTTGAATTGTTACACCTGTTCAGAGCTGTCAAGTTGCCCCATATCTAGAGAAATACCTGTAGCCAGTCCTGCATATTTTGGCCAACGGTGTATTGTGTTTTGGGAATTGAAGATCAATTTTTAGTTTTGTAAGACTAGGCTAAAGAATTCCAAGATGTTTTTGTCTAAAATTTCAAGGCGAGCTGGAGGTGTCACAAGGCTAGTTACCAACTGGGCATGATATTGTAGCAAAATAAAAGACAGGAATAAACATCAATTTTTGTCAAAGTGTCTATAAGAAGCTCTAAATTCCCTTACATATTATGGTTCCTTTGTTTACTGCAAGAAATTGGGTTATTAGTTGAGAGAGGTGGAATCCACACTCAAACAATAAACATAATCCTTTTCAAGGTAAACTACAAAAGTCACCAAACAAATCTGTACTGAACCCTATGTTAGCTTGGCGCGGGAAACATCCTTTACAACGATGTTTTTATTACACATACCTTTACCACGCATGCAATTTTTTGTCTTTACCATGCATACCTTCACCATGGGGGGTACATATAGTTACACAAAATATACGTGTTTGTGTGTGTGTGTGTAAATATATATATATATATATATATATATATATTACCTACTGGCGGTCGCCAGTAGGTATATATAGTTAGGATTTTTTCTCTATGGGATTTTTGAAAATTCTATGTCTAATAACTTTGGTGTTTGTGGACGGAATTGGCTGAAATTTTCGTCAAGGGGGGGCCGAGAAAAAAGGGGGGTCCCAAAACGTGTTTTTAACATTGAGTTTTCCATAGGGCGGTTGGCCTCACTTTTAGCCCGAACGGCTGAATGGATTTGCACGAAACTTGGCAAAATTGTAGGGACTGGTAGCCCGATGTGCCTTTTGTAGGTCTCAATATATGTGCTCCAGTGGATTTTGAGAAATTAACGTTTAAAAAAAGATATATATCTGTAAGCGCGCTCCGGTCCGCGCCCCGGTTCGCGGACCGGGGCGCGTACCGGAACTTCGCGTAGCGAAGCTGATTGGCTCTCCGGTGTCTGTCAACATTCTAAACAGTCCGTAGCGGCCGCCATCTTGTCTCTCGGTAGGATTGAGAGACAAGAGGAGGCCAAAACAAAGGGGGAAATGACCATAAGGGGGCATAGTAGATCCTCCCTGACCCCCTAGGTTTAATGTGGAGGCTTTAAAAGGGCCCCGCGGGGCAAAAAAAAAAATTTTTTTTTTTTCTTTTTGCGTGGGTAGCGCCCGGTACGCGAACCGGGAAGCGTTCTGGGCAGCGTACTACAATGAAAAAAGAATGAGAGACTTTTCAAATGCAGTATGTTAATTGATTGTTGGTTTTGTTGATTATTTTTTATTTTCTTTATTTTTTAAGCATTTTTTTTTTATTGTGATTGTGTTTCATAATTTATTAAACTTTCTAACATTTCATTGTCAGAAATTTCATAATTATCATGGAATATACATTGTAGTCTCTGAGGGTGTAAAATGTCCTCATTTGCAAGGAGGTTATCTACTGCTTGTACACATTGCAGTAGTTCATTGTCCCAAGTTTCATCGAAAAATTCAATGTCAATTTGATCAATTGTATCAATCAATTCTTGGCTGCTCTCTTGCAGGTCCATTTCAAAAGAAACTTGGTTTTCGCCTTCCATTTTGCCTGAAATTTGGATTAAAAAAATATATATTAGTAGAGATAGGGCAATGTTGGGAATAATTTTAGATAGGCATTTTTTATCAGTGAATTTATCTTTGGGCAGTGTATAGTATCAGAGTGGAAGTAGGAATTTAAAAAAGTGTATGTGATTTAACGTAAGTAAATTCATAATTATACAAGAGAAGCCTAACTCCATCCATAACTATAACAGAGAAGTCTCTCTAAATCTATAACTACTACAGAGGGATAGTATATATCTATCAGAAAAAGTTTACCATATTAACTTATAGTGCACAATATACTTCAGTTTTAAAAATAAAAACTTACCTTTAGAAAGAAGTTGAAGGAATTAGTGAAAATACTATTGAAATGTACAGCAAGAAGTAGTAGTCAAAATGGCTGTGTTTTCTTCTCTTCCTTTATATATATTCAGGTATATAACCAATGAAATGTCAGGTAAAAAAAGTAGAAAATGAAAGTAACATTTTAATTGGTTGTCAATTCCAACACTTCAGATGTGTTTTGTGAAGTAATTTACCTCAGGGTATTTAGAGAGGTCTACAGGCTAAATGACTAAATGGAATTCCAATCAATTTTGTGAAAATGGTAGGGATTGGTATGTAGTATGAGCTAATCTATATTTGGTGAAATTGTCTCCAGTGGCTTTTCTGTGAACTACTTTCCCACCTTTTTTGATGGTGCGCTTCCCAGGGAGCGACCTGGTACGCGAACCGTTGAGCGCCCCGGTACGCGAACCTTAAGCGTTACGGGATTCCACCATTTTGTGTTTCGGTCGAATTAAGATACAAAATGGAGGGCAAATAATGTTCAGAATGGGTAGAAGGGGGCACGGTAGACTTATCTTGACACCCTAGGTTTTGTGAGGGTGGCTGAGGAGGCTTATATGTGCGGAAAAAAACCATTTTTTTAAAAAATTTCGCGAGGTTAGCTCCCGGTTCGCGTACCGGGTAGCGCCCCGGGGAGCGTACTTTGTTGAAAATTAGTGAAAAATGTTAGAGTATAATAATAATTGTGAGTGATTAGATGTAGGGTAGCTCTGAGAAGAGCTTTTGGGTTTATGGTACATTTAGGTACTTATAAGTAGGTACCAATGCACATTCTTAAATTCAGAGTGAAAACTCTGTTGCCCTCATCTGAGAAGTGAACTCCATCTCCTCTGTAGATATCTTGCATGTAGTAACGCAAGTTATTGTTGTACAGGGAGCCCATTCCATGGTCTCTCATGTAAGCTGAAACAGATTTGTTTACATGCTTCCTCGACTTCTCAATTTGTGGACAAAATTGGTTTGACCACCTCCATTTCTGTCTTTGGCATATATTTGAATATACCAAGGCAGTCTGAGGAAAAAGTGCCATCAATTGCTCAAAGGTGTCCTTTAAAAGCATTTCCAGACCTACCCCAGTCAAAGTGCCCAAGTCATTACCTCCACAGTGCACAATTAACAGGTCAGGTTTGGGCAAATGCATAAAGGTTTTCACCAATGGTATCAATTGGTGACATTTTAATCCTCTGTGGCCAAACCACTTAATTTCCACATCTTGTAAATTGAGGTTAGGTAAATTCCTGTTTTCAACGTACCTTTGAGCCCAGTGAATATAACTATGTCCAACAATCCAGACAGAAAACATGGTGAGAGAAGGTTCTCCTGCAGTCAGATGAAGTGTGGCAATGAAATGGCAGTTGAAAAAATGAGAGTTTAAAATGAAAAAAACTGTGGAGTTTCTGTGTTCATGAAGCAGTAACAGTGATTGGTGGATTTTGATTGCTGAAAACAGAAAGTTAGGGTGCACGGATGTGTTCTTTGAAAGATGTATTGTGAATGGTCAATAAAAAATCATTAAATGAAAGAATGCAGAAGTCTTCCAATGAGGTGGTTGCCATGCAGAAAAGGCATGAAATGGCAGAGGGGGGAAGGGTTTTCATTTGAAAAAAAGTGAGGGAAGAGTTTTGATTGGGTGACATGAGAGATATGTGTGAAGATTTACAGCATTTCTGTGCTTTTGATAGCTGCAGACTCTGGAGTGCATACCTTTTGCTCTGCTGAAGACAAATTGGTGTGTTTCTGAGACTGTTTTCAAACTCAAAGTATTTGCTAAGGTGAGAAAATATTTCTTTCATTTAGATAGAGAATAGTGTGCTTTAAGGAGAAAATTATGAATTATGTGGCGCAAATTGCTTGTAAATATGATCCCACATGTGCATGGAAAATTTAGATTTTGAATGTTTGTGTTACATAGCCATGTTAAAAGTGATACAAACATGCTGCAAAGGCAATCAAAAAACGCTTTTATGTGTCTTAAGGACATTTTAAGTAATTTTCCCATGTGCAGTGTTTTGAAATTATGATTTGAAAATCGTTTTTGGGGAAAAGGAATTGTTTTTAAATTTATGACAAGGACATAATGGTGTATGCTTCTTTATACGGCAATTGACTGTCCCTGATGTTATTTTTCCCATTTTAATGTAAGACCTTTCTCTGTGGCGCAAGTTGCTTGTAAATATGCTCCGACCTGTGCATGGGAAATTTAGATTTTAAATGTTTGTGTTACATAGCCATGTTAAAAGTGACCCAACCATGCTGGAAAGGCAATAAAAAAACACTTTCATGTGTCTTAAGGACATTTTAAGTAATTTCCCTGTGGGCAGTGTTTTCAAATTATGAATTGAAAATCGTTTTTGAGGTAAAGGAATGTTGTTAAAATTTATGTGCGCCATATGCCCACAAATTTCGTTTTCAGGGGTGCAGCAGGGTGTTCTTGAGACACCCCTGCACCTTTGGAAAAATTCCTAATTTGCGATGAGCTAATTGCTAATCGCAAATTGCACCTTCATTCCTATGGGCCTCCTGCTCCATGGAAATGAATGGGTAATTTGCAATTAGCAATTTGCTCATCGCAAATTAGGAATGGTAAAGAATCGCTATTTATTCCTTAAAATTCGCTATTTTGGAAATGCAAAATAGTTATATGATACATATGGCGGTTGATGTCTAACAAGATAAGAAGCTTAGGGATACATTTATGATGACTGGCGCAATGAAGTGGACATCACTTACTTCATTGGTAGAGCTTTACATGTATTATGTCCTCTGTATTCTTCATCAAGCGTAACTTTAATCTGCAATCCTGAGTAGGCCTCACCTTAAACAAACCTCTGGATAGGCCACACCTTATCGTCATCCTGAATTAATCATTTAAAATGCTAGGGACAGATTTATGATAGGTGTATGCCTCTTTTGCGCCACTTACAAAACACTGTCCACGGGGAAATGACTTAAAATGTCCTTAAGACACATGAATGTGTTTTTTTAAAGCGTTTGCAATTTTTTGGGGTGACTTTTAACATGGCTATGTGACTCAAACAGTCAAAATCTAAATTCACCATGCACAGGTGGGAGCATATTTACAAGGAATGTGCTCTATGGGGAAAGGTCTTATAATGTAATATGGGAAAAATGACATCAGAGACACTGAAATGCCTTATAGAGAAGCATACACCATTATGTCCTTGTCATAAATTTGCAAACCATTACTTTTCCCCAAAAACGATTTTCAAATTATAATTTGAAAACACTGCACATGTGGAAATTACTTAAAATGTCCTTAATTCTTAAATTTGCTATTCCTTATTTTGCGATTGCACTGAAGGATTTGCAAATTTTGCGATTCCTTAAATGCAATGTATCAAACAAAAAATATGTAAAAAATGATATTAAGGATTTGGAAACTACCACCAACTTCTAGTTTGTGGTAATTTGCGAATTCTTTTCAAAAAGCATTTTTTTTCCAAAAAACAAAAGGTGCCATATGACGCCTATACATGTCCTTAGGGCATGTATGTGTGCCATATGCCCCCAAATTTCTTTTTCAGGGGTGTAGCAGGGTGTTCTTGAGATCCCCTGCACGCTTGAAAAAATTCCTATTTTGTGATGAGCTAATTGCTAATCGCAAATTGCAACCTTCATTCCTATGAGCCTCCTAGCCCATGGAAGTGAATGGGTAACTTGCAATTAGCAATTTGCTCATTGCAAATTAGGAATGGTAAAGAATTGCTATTTATTCCTTAAAATTCGCTATTTAGGAAATGCAAAATAGTTTGATGGTACATATGGTGGTTCATCTGTAACAAGATAAGAAGCTTAGGGATACATTTATGATGACTGGCGCAATAAAGTGGACATTACTTACTTCATTGGTAGGCCTTTACATGTATTATCTCCTCTGTATTCTTCATCAAGCGTAACTTTAATCTGCAATCCTGAGTAGGCCTCACCTTAAACAAACCTTTGGATAGGCCACACCTTATTGTCATCCTGGATTAATCATTTAAAATGCTAGGGACAGATTTATGATAGGTGTATGCCTCTTTTGTGCCACTGTGCGTCACTTTTATGATGCAGCGGCGGTGCTAATTTGCAATTAGCAATTTGCTCATTGCAAATTAGGAATGGTAAAGAATTGCTATTTATTCCTTAAAATTCGCTATTTAGGAAATGCAAAATAGTTTCATGCTACATATGGCGGTTCATCTGTAACAAGATAAGAAGCTTAGGGATAGATTTATGATGACTGGTGCATCACCAGGGATGTGTCAGTCATCCTGCGCCGCTGTTCCGCCACCCATGGTGTGCTGCATTTAGAATGCGGGGCATCATGGGGCAAAAATGGCACAGATGCGTGACGTATCTGTGCTGTAAAGGTAGTGATTGCTGGAGTTGTATCGCAAGTGCGATGCAGCTCAAGCAAGGCTCAGGGGTGCCCCATCTCCACAATGTTGCGTCAAGACCTATGACTGCTTAAAGCAGGCGAAGGGTTTTGACGAAGCTTTCTCCTATCTGATTGTAAATACGGCACACCATGGGTGGCAGAGTAGTGGTGCACGTTAACTGGTGCATGCCTGGGGATGTGCCATTTAACATAAATCTGCCCCTTTACATTTAAGTATGTGCAGGACACACAGAGTCGGTGAGGCTTATCCAAGGTTAAGAAGAGATGAGTCCTGTTCACTGAAAATTTAGACATAGTCTTCACCTGCTCAGCATTGCTGGACATGGCTAAATAATAGCTGCAAAATATTACTCTTGTTAAACAATTTTACTATTATAATCTCTGAGATTTGTCTCTTACTCTGCAACATCTCATTGTTGTTATCTTTCTTTAAAGATAAAGACAACCTCAACATGAGCGACAATCTGCAATCAGTTGATTTTGACCTCATCATTGAACTTGTAATTGAAACATCAGTGGATGTTGATCCCTTGGATGATTTAAATCCTGAGGATGAAGAAGAGCGTGATGAGGATGCAGATTTGTCCGAATTATATGACATAGGATGGGAAGCTGACCTGCTTGAGCCTATGGAAATATAAACATTTATTTTTAAAATTTATAATTAATAAAAAGTAAAAAGGTAAACCGTTTAATTTAAAAATAAAGACACCTTCAAAAGCAGGTTATGTGTAGTGTCTTCAATAAAATATTAAAATATGCTCATAAAATTAGATCAGATTCACATATAAAATAGCACAGGTAACATAAATATAAATGTCATTTCTTTTCTGCTATTTCTGTATTGTAAATTTGCAAGGACTAAAAAATCTTCTATTTAAAATGTCAAGTAGTGTGTTAAGTTTTTGATTACTGTTATTGTTTTACTGTTTGGTAATAATGGTTAATAAAATTTTTTATTATATTTTACCACAGATTCAACTGCAGATCATTTCAAGATTTCACCATGCCACCAATAGAAAGACAGAGAAAGGCTGCAAAACGTCAAAGACAGCAGGTGAAACAAAATAAGCAGCAGTCCTCTAACAAAAAGATTTGTCAAGTCACGAAGAATGCACCGGGTAAGAGCACAAAATATTTCATAAGAAATATGTGTAGTAAAAAAAATATTACTACAGAAAATGTTTCAGTCCATAAAACGAGAAGGAATTCAAATGGAAAGGAAAGGCCAATGAAAAATGTTACTGCTAGAGCAAGAGATAACTCTGTGCATGATAGTAGAAGGAAACAACAGTTTAGGGAGATTCGTAAACGAATGTTCCGCAACAGGATAATTGGCAATTTGTTAAAAAATATTAAGAAAGGTCAACAGAAACTGGTTTTTTATAAGAGAAAAAAAAAAGTTGAGAAAGTTATTGATCAGGCATTTGAAATTAAACGTAAGTTATTTATTTTGATAATCAATAGAATTAGGAAGCTAAACAAGGCAATTTATGATTTCAAAAGAAATAGTAGATGGAAGAGAATAGTTAATCGTAGTAATTTTTTTGAAGTTTTTTCTGGAGAATGGATGCATAGTTCAAGCTGTGAGGCATTTTTTAATGAGGAGAGTTATTTCCAGGATAATGATTTGGTGCATGCAGTTGACACCAGTGGTCGTGCTTATGAAGTGAAAGATGGTTGTCCAGTTGAAAAAGAAAAACTTGTGACAACAGAGGCAGAAGAGGTGTTAGGTAATGAGGTTTTAGGAAGACGTGCTAAGGGTCCTGTGTACACCTGGAAGTGTAGTAGTATTTGCAGTGTGCGACAGGATTCCATCAATTTGCTTTGTGATTTTGTACGGTCATTTAATAAGAAAAGTTTGAAGCAGAAAATGATGTTGTTGCAAGAATTAGATCCTTGCAGAATGAGAGAAGTGACAGGTTTGCATGGTCATTCACTGGCTTGTCTTTCCAGGAGAGTTTGCCAGAGTGTTTTTCATCATTTCAGGATGCTAGCAGTGCATCATAATAAAGTGAGGAAATTAGTTAGAATGTTGTATTATGCTAAGAGTCCAGCAATTATGCTTAAACAATTATGCGCTGCTCTTTTGCATGGTTCTGAAATAGATGTGAAGAATACATGTGAAGAAATTGAGTTTTGTTACTTTGGAAGTAAAGAGGAGAATGTTGAAATTGACCAAGAAGAAGCGGGTAATGTGGAAGATAGTGTACAGGTTTCCAGTACAGATAATTTCCAGAGGGAAATTGCGACGTTTCAGGTCAAATCAAGTGAGAGGCCAAATTTCACTTGTGTGTGTTGTCGACGCACTTATTATAAGAATCAGACTAAGTTAGTGGATTTATATGCAAAAAGTGAAAGGGAAAATAATAGAGAATGGAAGGATTTCGCAACATACTTGATGGTAGAAAATTGTTTTGATTTGGGATTGGATCAACGTGTGTGTACTTATTGTTGTAACAAATTAAATCAAAACCAGATGCCTGCTAGAGCAGTTCATAATAATCTGGAATTGATTGAGATTCCTTCTGAATTGAAGGATTTAAATACTTATGAATCTATTTTGATTCAAAGTATTCATCCCTTTCAGGCTATTGTAAGAATGGAGCCAAAGACAGGGAAATTGCCTCCATCAGATTTACAGAGAGGATTAAAGGGAAGAGTTGTTTATTTGCCTCTAGATTTGAAGAAAAACATTAACACAATTGGAGTAGAAAAAGTGGAAGAGGAACCTCTGGTTATCTTAGTTAATGGGGTTCCGACAAAGAATAAGAAAATATGGCAAGATTTAGTAGATGTTAGGAAAGTTAAAAAGGCAACATTGTATTTGAAAAAAAATAATAAATACTATAAGAATGTATATGTTGCAGAAGAGGAAGTAAGTGAGGAAGAGGATAGCGATTTGTGTGCTGGTCAAATTGAGAAAGTAGAACCCTCTACTAGTGAAGAAATATATGAACATTATAGTGTTCATCCTTTGCATTCCAAGGAAGTCATGGGGAATGCTATTGAGTTGTTTCAAATGAAACAAGCCAAAGGGAGTCCCATTAGTGTTTGGGAGGAAAGTTTGGAAGCTCGGTGTTTCCCACAGCTTTTTCCAACAGGTCAGGGAGGAAGATATGATGAGCGACCTCATCAAATTCCTGCTTCTGAATACCGGACTTTGCGATTGTATGCAGGAGATGCTAGGTTTCGACAATGCATTCCCTATTTGTTTCATCTCCTGTTTGAAAGCGATCTGTCTGGACTGTCATATGCAGTGAACCACATCTTGAAAAGTGGTATACACATGCAAAACATCTCGGCAAGTGACTTTATGGATAAAGTCAATGTCCAAGACAGTATTTTGGATTCTCACCTGATTAATCTCATGGCGTGTCAGCGTGGTACTAATGAGTACTGGTACCGTCGTCATGGTGATTTAAAATGTATGTTGAGGAACTTAGGTACTCCCACATGGTTCCTCACTCTGAGCTGTGCCGAGTATGGCTGGGAAGACTTACTTGAATTTCTACGAGAGGCAAATGCTAACGTAGATAACATCGAATTCAAGACACCCGGAGAACTGTGCTCTTTGGATCCAGTCAATGTATGTAGGTACTTCAATCATAGATTTGAAGCTATGATGTCTTTCATCATGAATAAGAAGAATCCACCTCTTGGAGAGGTGTTGGATTTCTTCTGGAGAAAGGAGTACCAAGCAAGAGGTGCTCCTCATATACATATGTTGCTGTGGATCAAGGATGCACCTAAATTTGGAACGGATCCAGAAGACTCAGTGATGAGTTTCATCCAACAGTATTCTACGTGTGCTGTTCCAAACGCAAAGGAGAAGAAAAGCCTAAGAGAAAAAGTTCTGCGTTTCCAAAGCCATCGATGTGGAAAGTACTGCCGTCGTAAATTCCGAAACAAGGACAAGTTCTACACTAAATGTCGTTTCGGCTTTCCACGACCGGTGATTTCTAAAGGAAGAGTAAACAGTTTGATGTCTTCGCTGCGACACAATGTCATGAAGAAATCACCTAAAAACACTTACAATTTGAAGAGGAACGAAGAGTCCAAGTACATCAACGACTACAACCCGGTGATTTTGTCCATGTGGAATGCTAACATGGATATACAGTTTGTGGCTGATAACTGTATGGCTGTGGCTCGGTATGTGACGTCTTACATCACCAAAAAAGAGAAGACAGAATTGAAGGATATGTGGGAGGACATTTCCCATGAAAAGAGCCTCAGCAAGAAGTTGTACAGTTTCAGTCTGAAGATGTTGTCGCATCGAGAAATCGGAGCGTACGAATGTTCTGACCGGTTGTCTTCAGCAAGTCTCTATGCCAAGTCCAGGAGTATCGTTTGGGCGAGTCTTGGTCTTGCAGCAACGCGTAATCGAGTTCTCAAACCTGTGCGGGAAATTGAGTATTTGGCGGAAAAGGAGCCAAACAGTACCGACATTTTGAAGACAAACATGTTGGATACATATTATCCAAATCGAAGCAGTCACCTCGAGAATGTTTGTCTGTATGAGGTTCTGCAAAATTACATATTCAAGAGGAACATCAAAGAAGATACTGAGAAAAGAGTGTATGCTGTAATAGGATGTGAGGGATGTCTGGTCAAGCAAAGAAAATGCCACTTGGTAAACCATCGAAAATTGAGTGGCAAATCTCCTGAAAAAAAGGAGTTTTTCTATTTAGCACTTTTGCAACTTTTCAAGCCTTGGCGTGCAGAAGAGGAACTGCTTGGAGATTTCCTCTGTTACGAAGACTCTTTCAATGCCGCCAAGGAGACCATAGAATGTCCTGCTTTTCCCAAATATGTAGAAATGTTGAATGCGGAAATTGAGCAGGAAGCAACGATTGCAGCCGAGATTGCCAGAGACAGTTCTCAGGACAGTCAGAGTTCTGCTTCATTGAGTCAGGATCCACTAGGAGGACCTGTTATTGAAAATGAAGCTGCCACTGCTATGAATGAAGTGGAAAGAGCCATGGCACATGCTCAAGAGGATGCGGTTAACTTAGAAGAGTTGGAAAGACAACTCAACGTTGAGCAGAGGAAAATATATGACGAAGTTACCATGCAAATTGATCATGGATTAAGTCAGGATAAGAAAGAGTGCTCATGTACGTCGTTGAAGCCTGTCCGACTGTACGTGAGTGGAGAAGCGGGAACTGGAAAAAGTTTCCTCATTAAAGCAATTTCATGCTATTTGCAGGAAAGGACAGAGTCATCGCTGTCTTGTGTTGTCACTGCTCCAACTGGACTGGCAGCACATAATATTAAAGGGATTACTTTACATCGTTTACTGATGCTGCCAGTGGAGCATGACAACAAATTACAATATCACAAGCTATCTGGAGATGCTTGTTTTGAAGTTTCAAGAATCTTGAGGAAAATGAAGCTTCTTATCATTGACGAAGTAAGCATGGTTTCCAATGTCATGCTTGCCTTTGTGCATTTGAGGATGCAAGAAGTTCTCAAAACAGAGTATGATGTGTTATTTGGTGGCAAACACATCATTGTTTTCGGAGATCTTCTGCAGCTGACACCAGTGAAAGGGCAACCTGTGTTCAAAATGCTCACGCATGAAGATACCAGGAAGTGCCTAGGCAGCATTGGCAACGTCAATATATGGTTAAACTTCAATTATGCTGAACTGCATGAAAATATGCGTCAGGCGAAGGATGAAGTTTACAAGACTATTCTACAAGATGTTAGAATTGGAAAAGTGACCGAGCATGGGAAAGAAGCTTTACATGCACGATTACTGTCAAATTTATATCCAGAACAAGATGTTGTGCCTGAGAATATTTTTCAGAAAATTACTGAGAAGAAATCTGGAATATGTTTGATGCCAACTCTTGCAGAATGTGCCAAATTTAACAACAAAATGTTGCATTTAGAAAAGCAAGAGATTGTGAAACTGGAAGCTATTGATAGAGTAGAGCATATGGGATCAACAATTATTTTGTCTGAGAATCTGAAAACAAAATTGGATTCATTAGAGAAGAGTATATCAAAAACTGCAGGTTTTGAAAAGACTCTGAATGTGTGCTTGAACTGCCGTATAATTTTAAGAAGGAATTTACATGTTGAAAGAGGTCTGGTAAATGGATCAATGGGTAATGTTGTTGATTTTGTGAAATACAGAAATAAAGATGGAATTGAATTTTTAAAAATTAAATTTGATGGCATTGAGGAAGTACAGCTAATTGCTAGTTGTTCTGCTAGATTTTTGCTTGTAAAAGACTTATATGTTCGCCGTAAGCAGTTTCCTGTTTGCTTGGCATATGCGGTGACAATTCATAAATCGCAAGGTTTAAGTGTAGACAGTGCATTGGTGAATATTGGCAGTTCTGTGTTCAAGGAGGGTATGGCATATGTGGCATTGTCACGAGTTAGAACTTTATCGGGATTGTACTTGATTGAGTGTGATGTCACAAACATTTGTGCGGATCTAGATTGTGTTAAGGAATACAATAGGTTAAGAAGAGAGTATGCGCCACATTTGCCTCAGTATCCTTTGTTTGAGAAACGTGTGGTAGGCCGGAAACGAAGAAATGAGAACAATACTGGGGAGGTTGTAGCAAAAAGACAAAAAGTCAATGAACCTAAAATTACAAGCAGAAACAAAAAGGATTCTGTTGAAGATGTTGTTGGTTTTCAGTTTGAAAACAGTTCTGGTGTCAACTGCTATGCTAATGTAGTGGTTAATGTTTTGTTTTCTCTAAAAAATGTAAAAGAAGAGATTGTGGTCAATTCTGATCAAAGATTTTGCAGTTTGTTAAATTCTGTGTTAGAGAAATGTACCACTGATAGAAGAAACATAGAAAGTGTGTCTGAAATTCGAAATCTGTTAGACAGATGTTCAGGCCAAACACAATTCTCTCAAAATATTCAGCAAGATTGTCAGGAGTTTTTAATGTATATGCTTGATGTATTACATGCTGAAGGTGTAGATGTAGATCAGCTGTTTGGGCTTTCTTATCAATGGCAGCATGACTGCGAGAACTGTATGGTATCAAGTACTACTAGTGTAGACTCAGAAAGATTTATATATTTAACTTTGCCAGACAGTAAATCAGTTTCCTTTAATAAGCTAGTAAAAGCAGCTGATCACAACATGGAGTGTAGCCAATGTAAATCTGAAATGATGTCCACATTATTTATACGAACATATGGCCAGTATGTCATTTTAATGTTCCAACGATGTAGGCCTGATGGAACAAAATTGACAACTTTAATTAAAAATTTTGTAGCTTCGCAGTTGTCAATATCAGGAAGGACTTTTGTAACTGCAGCAATTATATATCATGATGGCCCTTCAATAACATCAGGACATTACACAGCTTATTTAAAGTCTAGAAATGGCTGGTCATTCTGCAATGATTCTGTTTTAATATTCAAAAAAAAATTGCCGTATGACCTTAAAAACTCTTACCTGGTGTTTTTAAAACCAAAATTTTAGGGAAATAATCTCGGGATGTGCTCTGTGGAATTTCAAGAAGTTCTAATGGCTCCTACACAATTTGGCCTTGAGGATAAGTGTATTTCAGAGACATAACTTCTAACCATAGGACTGGACATCATGGAGAAATATGTGCACTTTGAATGAGTTCAGAAAAACTGTTTCTTTTTATAAGCTAATTGAAGCAGCCAATCAAAACATGGAGTAGAGGGAATGTAAGTCTGCAATGCTGTCTACTGTTTTACATTGCTTTGTGATTAAAAGTGATGTAGAGAATTAAATAATTGTAGTAGTCATAGAGGTAGTGTAAGTCTGCTTCATAGTAAGCAGTATCAGTGTCATAGGAAATGTAGAACATGACTGAGCAAGAAGGGGAAGATATTACTATTCCAGGATTGTGAAAATGATCTTCAACATTTTAATTCTGAAAGTTGCGGAAATGCCAAATGACGGGATTGGCTTACAAGAAATCCAAGAGTTATAAATGGCTCTGACCAGATTTGGCCTTGTGGAAAATTGTGGTAGAGAGCAAGAAGTCATTTATTGCATGTAACGTGTTTTTAAAAACGATGGAGATTTTCTTTCAGAAAGTGGCGGGCTGAAAGTAATAACAGCACAAAAGAGTGTAAGCTGTTCATAGGACATCCTTGGACGTCATGGAAAGTAAGTTAACTTTAAGGAGTTCTGAATTTTGATTTCTGATGTTGTATGGGTTTTTTAAACACAATCATTTTGATTGTGTTTTTTTTTCCCCGCTGTTACATGATGAATACCTTCAAGTCACTGTTTTTAGTGAAATTTGATACATTCTGAGAACAGCAAAAATAAACCATTTAACATGTATAATTAATTCTGTACTGTTTGCATTTATGATGTACATGTAGAACTGTGTAGGAGGCATGGAGAAGGTGAGGCTTCTGTAAGTGTCAAAGGTGTTGCATACAGTGCTGCACTTCTGCGTATTCTTTCATATGCTAGACTACATCTGCACAATGAGATACCTAAGCAAAGGAAACACAAGTGATGTGATTGTGAAATGAGCAAAATAAATTGCACGTATTTCAATTACATCACCTGTGTTTCCTATCATTACGAATCACATTGTGCAGATCAAGTTTAGGTCTGTCCAGGGAAACATAGGAGGTTTGTACTTTGTTGAAGAGTGCAGTGGACATGACTCACTTCATTGGTAGACTTTCACAGATATGATCTCCTCTGTACACTTCAACAAGTGTAAATCTCATCTTGAACTCTGAGTAGGCCTCACCTCAAACAAACCTCTGGATAGGAGACATGTTATTGGCATCCTGAAGCGACACTTTTCTGAAACAAGAGCAATGCAAAAGATGCACCATGTTTTAAGATAGGCCTCACTTCATCTGCATCAAGATACTGTTAGTTTAAAATGTATATCTTTAGGACTGGGTAGGGGGCCTGGAGAAGCAGAAGCTTCTGTCAGTGTCAAAGTTGTTGAAAAACTATTTGTCCTTCAATCTTTTCCCTTGTCTTTTGTAATTTTTAAATACATGTTTTAATATTTTTCAAATGTTGGTTCTCTCTTTCACAGATTGAAAGTATAAAAACAAAAAGTGAGTAATTTAAAGGCAATTATAAGGTAAATATTTTGTACTCTTTTCGTTACATTTCTATCACATTCACCTACTATTAGTTCCACTGCTTCATTTCTTTAACCCTCAGTTTCCTGCCTTTGCTACTTTCCTCATTCCTTTCTCTATTACCTACTTACTCAACTCCTTCCACTCTTTTTCTCAGTCCCTCTCTTCTCATAGTTCCTCAGTCTTGTTCACTCACTCCGTCTCTATTACTCTTAGTGTCTGTGAATTACTTTCCCACCTTTTTTTTTTGACCGCTTCCCGGGAAGCGGCCCGGTTCGCAAACCAGCAGCGTTACGGGAGTCCACCATTTTGTGTTTCGGTCGAATCAAGATACAAGATGGAGGGCAAATAATGTTCAGAATGGGTAGAAGGGGGCACGGTAGATGTATCTTGACCCCCTTGGTTTTCTGAGGGTGGCTGAGGAGGACCATAGTTCTTCACTCTTGTTCACTCTCTCTGTTTCTATTAATGTCACTGTTTCTGACTGATCAAAAATTTTTTTTTTAAAAAAGAACAGTAACTATAAGGGAAGGAAACAGACAGTTATGTTAAAAGAAAGACAGCTATAGGGAGTAAACTAAGGATACTGTTACCCGCAATCCACTGCTGATGATGTTACTGACCATGTCATGAATGATGTAATATGTGACATCATCAGCAGTGGATTGTGGGTAACAGTATCTCTTGTTTACTCCCTAGAGCTGTCTTTCTTTTCACATAACTGTCTGTTTCCTTCCCTTATACTTACTGTTCTTTTTTTAAAAAATAATTTTTTTGGTTAGCTACCGGTTCGCGTACCGGGTAGCGCTCCGGGGAGCGAACTAAAAGAAATAGAGGTTGGCAGAGTTCCAAATATTCTACCAATTTTTTTATAACGGGGAGGTAGTTCTGAAAAGAACTTTTTTTTTAATTTTTTTGTTGTTTTATATTTTTTTTAGTATTTTTTTAACATGTTTTTTACTTTTTTTGTATTTTCTGAACGTTTTTATATTTTTTGGGGGTTTTTTTGGGGGGGGAAACGAAAACGATCCATTGTAAAGGGCTCAACAGGAGCAACAAAAAAAAAAGAATTTATTTTTTGGGGCGTTTCGGGCAAACATGATTTTCAATAGCTCTCATAATCAAAATGATGCTACTTTCCCTGTAGCAAATGAATTGGTTGCAGTGCACGCACACTTGCTTCACTTCCCCAAACAACATTTGAATGTTTGGGATCATCTCCCTCGCCTCTGGTCCCGACACTTCTGGAACAACCGATCTTCTTGCCATCGCAGGGGGATTTTGTTGCTCATCACGTAGCTGGGCAGCACTATAATTATTAGGATGCCACCTACTCATATGCCGATGCATAGTGAAATTGCCGTAACTGTATTTTTTTTCAGTCCCCCTTGACAGTCTATCACCGCATATACGGCAAAACACGTAGCGTGCATTTACTTTTTTTTGCCCCTCAGGAAATTTAAAGAATTGCCAAATGTAGTTCTCTTTTCGATTAAACCTCCTGGGCTCCTCTGGCAAAAACCTTGGCTCTTCCTCCTCTTCCTCCTCTTCCTGTTCTTCCTCTTCTTGTTGTAAAATTACTTCAGCAGGTGGTCCTCTCTTCTTTGGATTTGGTGGAGGTGGTGGGTTAGAACCAGCTGAAGCTACTAATGAAGCCATGTCACAATGTAAATAAAGGGTCTTTCTCTCACCAAGATGAAAGTCAGAGTGAGGAAAGAAGGAGGGGTTTTCATCATTTGGGAGAAGCAAAAGTTCTAAACCAATGAAAAAGTGTTAATTTTAGATCACATGACCTAGTATTACATCATTAGGATACCAAAAGTGAAATGAACCAATGAAAAGTGTTATTACCGAGTCACATGACCTGCTGTGTTTACATTACGCGGTCCGCGCCGCGCCGCGGATCGCTTCCGGTTCGCGTACCGGTGCGCTTCCGGGTACGCTAACGTAGCACGTCATATGACGTATCACGTGAAAACGCGAAACGTCATGCTGACGCGACGCGTCACGATGTTGTTTTCTAACGCGACAGTTGCGCAAACGGAACGTTTACCGGTTCGCGGACCGGGTCGCGGCTCCGAATTGAGCTAACGGGAAGCTAACCGGTTCGCGTACCGGGAGCGAAACAATAAAAATAATTTTTAAAAAATTGTATTAAAAACATGTAAAAAATATTTTTCGATTTAAAGAAGAATACATTGTAAAGGATTTGATATTTGCTATTAAAAAACCATTGAAATTCACTGAAAAAACCATAGGTTATAGACCATATATAGTTAGGAATTAGCATTTACAAAACCTTGAAAATTCACTGAAAAAACCATAGGTTATAGACCATATATAGTTAGGGATTAGCATTTACAAAACCTTATTTTACTCACACAAAACCATTGAAATTCCATATATAGTTAGTTGTACTAACTATATATCGCGCACCCGCAATCCACTGCTGATCATGTCACATATTACATCATTCATGACATGGTCAGTGACATCACTGATGACATCACTGATGACATCTCAAATGACATCACTGATGACATCACTGATGACATCTCAATGACATGACTGATGACATCACTGATGACATCTCAAATGACATCACTGATGACATCTCAAATGACATGACTGATGACATCACTGATGACATCTCATTTGACATTACTGATGACATCACTGATGACATCTCAAATGACATCACTGATGACATCACTGATGACATCTCAAATGACATCATTGATGACATCACTGATGACATCTCAATGACATCACTGATGACATCACTGATGACATCTCAAATGACATCACTGATGACATCTCAAATGACATGACTGATGACATCACTGATGACATCTCATTTGACATTACTGATGACATCACTGATGACATCATTCATGTGATAATACGATGAACTTCTTCAGACTCTAAAATAACCTTAGATACACTCAGTGTAAACAGACACTCACAGACTGTCACTCATCCATGGAGTTACTCACACACCTACTCAGTCATGCAAAGAATCAATTACACCTCCATTTCCTCAACTATACAGTTATACATACCTTACTTATTCAAACATATACTAACACATATTTACTCTCTTTTACAATCCCTGATACAAGTTCACAATGATCAATACAGCCACTCACACATTCACTGGCTCTTATGCACAGTTATTTATATATGTCAACTCTCACATGTACTGTGTTTTACATATGTTCTTACTTTGACATGTAGCACTCAGATATCCATTCACTCACCAATGCACTCAGTCAACCGCCCATACACCTGTTTCCACATGCACTTTTGAATCCATATATCTAGTGAATCAACTGCTTACACATCTATGCACAGAGTCATACACCTCCCAGCCACCCACACACACACTCAGTCTCCCATACAAATACTTGGGCAACCAATCAATAACCCATATACTTACTCATATAGCTACTGATCAACACATGCAGCAGTTTACAGAACAACAGACATAATGATGCACAAATTAAGACAGTTTACTCACTAACCCATGCACTCAGTGACACACATTTAATCACTCACTCATACAGTCAGTCACGCACCTACTAAATCCTTCATCCAGACACTTATACATCCACTCATTCTTCAATATGTAAGACATTTGAGATGTCATCAGTGATGTCATTTGAGATGTCATCAGTGATGTCATCAGTCATGTCATTGAGATGTCATCAGTGATGTCATCAGTGATGTCATTTGAGATGTCATCAGTGATGTCATCAGTGATGTCACTGACCATGTCATGAATGATGTAATATGTGACATGATCAGCAGTGGATTGCGGGTGCGCGATATATAGTTAGTACAACTAACTATATATGGAATTTCAATGGTTTTGTGTGAGTAAAATAAGGTTTTGTAAATGCTAATCCCTAACTATATATGGTCTATAACCTATGGTTTTTTCAGTGAATATATATATATATATATATATATATATATATATGAGCGCATTTCCAGCATTCTCTCACCAGGAGCCCAATATCTGGATACCTGCGGCACAGAAGAAGAGAGGACAACCCAAAGTGCAGGTGAGCAGTGATTTTATTTAATGGCGTGGAAGGCCCACCTCGGCATAACATTTCGGCCTACACAGAGGCCTTGGTCACATGACGCATGGGGGAGGGAAGGCAAAATTTAAAGTGCAAGTGCAGGATAATTCAATCCGTGATTGGTTGCAATAGTCAGATGATAATATATCAAATTGATAGACATAAATGACATACAATGCGGCCGTAAAAGGAGTTATATATATACATATATTTACACATATATATATATATATATATATATATATATATATATATATATATATATATATATATATATATATATATATTCACTGAAAAAAACCATAGGTTTTAGCCACGTTATAGTTAGGAATTAGCATTTAAAAAACCTTGGAAAATCACTGAAAAAAACATAGGTTTCACACATGTTATAGTTAGCTGGACATTCCACTCATACAAAACCATTGAAATTCCCCTGTTATAGTTAGTTCAGCTAACTATAACTCGCGCACCCGCAATCCACTGCTGATGACGTCACATATTACATCACTCATGACATGGTCCCTTACAAACAAATGGAAAGTTTGTATCTCTGCAGCCTCTCTTATTTTTTACCTTATTCATCTTCCGCTCAATCAACACATCATCCACAAATACACACACCTACTTGCTGCCTTTCTTGGCTGGGCTTATCAATTATTCTTTTTTAATTCAAATTCAAAGTGCAGGCCCTTTATTCAGCCTTCTTGGTAACTACTACCCATGAATAGCAGTGGGTAATTTGCACACTTCCGTCCTTTCTTGCATCCTTTCGACCGCACACTGTGTGTACTTTATGCACTAGCTTGCTTCCTTAGATGTGGTATACGTTTCTCTTGCTTCCACTGCGGAATCCAACACCCTATCTGTGTAATGAGCTGGAAATCCAAAGATCCACTTCACTGACAAGGCAGTGGTTAGTTTGCATGTTTCCAGCCTTTCTTATTTTTCACCTTTTTCATCTTCCACTCAATCAACACATCATCCACACATACACACAACTACTTGCTGCATTCCTTAGCTGTGATTATCAACTATTCTTCTATTTCATAGTGCAGGCCTTTATCGAGCCTTTTTATTGTAACAACGACCCCGGCCGAAGGCACTGTAAATTTACACACCACTCCCTTTCTTGGCTGGGGTTATCAATTATTCTTCAATTTCATATTCTGATTCAAACTCAAGGCCCTTTATCGAGCCTTTTTGTTGTAACTACCGTTGCAGGAATTCTGCTCCTACACAGAACAGTGCATAAAGACTTAGGACCTCAGTGAATTAACGTGTACCAAAACCCACCTTAGTACCCAAACCCCCTACCAGACTAGCAATCAGTGACTCATTGGTTCTTCATCCTATAGCAAAAACACCAATGACTAGTCAACCCACAACATGTGACTTAGATTACCTCAAGTAAGGTGGATAAAAAGAGCACTCTTTCGTTATAGTCTTACACCAGTCCAAAACAAGGAGTAAATAAAGACACGTGCACGTTTGAAATGTTTATTTCTAACGCCGTAATCTCATGTGCAGTACCTTAGATAATACAACCAAACATATTATCAGAAACAAGGTTGTCAGCATTGTTACTATTCCATAAAATACAAAGGGAGAAAGCATCCTATAATGCTAAAGGGAAACAGATTTAAAACATACCTACATTTCACCCTCCCTACCTACCAGGTTAGTTTATAACTACAGAAGGTCTCATAGGATTACATGGGCGGACCCATACCTCTGATACTCAGCAGTAGTTTATCACATTGAGTTCTGCACAAACTGTCAGGATACAAATGTTCTCCAACTGTGTGTAATTATGCCTCCACAATGCATTATTAAACCCGCCAGTATCAGAGGTGGCCACAGCTGCATATGTGTTATGGGTCGAACGTGCGAGAATCATTCCGAATAACAGACACAGTATCCAAGATAACCTTGATGTTCCATGCTCTCACTATACACACTAAACTAGCGAGGCAGTCTAGAAATGTAGCATAACAAATTATTCTCATGTGAAGCAAAATACTCAGCCTTCTCTAAACAATATCACAAATGTGTGTCGTGTGCAAAGCAGAGCAGGAAAGCAAAAATGTTTTTTAAGCTTCTAATAAACCCATGCTAACTTAACACAGAGTGAGTGCAAGGCTCGGCCCACGACACCCTCCCTCGATCGAAGCATGTGATATAAATGTGGGCGAATTAGGAACGCAGAGTCCAAGCCTGAAAAGCAGAGTCAAGTTCAAATTTGCAAAAAAAATTATTCGCTGATTGATAGAAAACTGTAACTAAACAATAAAGAATAGGTAGAAAAATCAAAGAGTCTTAATCCAACAGCGTATAAGCACAGTATGTAGCAACAGCCTCAAAGAGGAAGTCATTGTTCTCATCTGAAAACATTTCAGCCATCCAATTCAATAGTAAGAATGAACATACATGTTCCTCAACAACCGGAGCCTCTAGCACTATCAGAGGAAAACTGGGGTCATCTTCAATGTACCTGCGTGGCAAGAAGTTATGCGCCGCTGCAAAAACATTCCAATGTCCCAATAGTCCATGTATCGCTGCTAAGGCCATAATCCCGCCGCCAGAACAGAGCAAGTCATGAACCACTAAGGGGCTCAACAGCTGGTCATAATCCGCATTGGGAGACACCGTACAGCAGAGACACAAATCCAGGGCCCAGTCGAAATCGCAGCTCAGGCAATGGAAGAAAGGTTGAACGCATGTGAAAAAGGAGAATCGAAACGATAATCCATAAACTGCACTCAATGTAGCCAGAGGCAGCGCTCCGTAATAACTAAGCATTCGGTTGCGGACCAGCAACAGCCAGAACATATTCTCGTGTGCTGCAGGATGTGCATCCATATTTAAGTAAACAAATTATTAGAAGCAAACCGGCAACTAATGCGAGTATTAAGGGGAATCCACCAAAGATGCTGGAAAACATGGAATGAAAAAATGCCGAGAAGACACCAAATATAGTTTGAAAAGAAGTCACAAGGCCACTGTTTCTAACTTTAAAAAAGTAAGGTAACCCCGTAGTCAAGGACGCATTAAAGATACTCTGAATTAACTCCCCAAAATGCAGGGGCACGTCCGTATTTAATAAATCATGCACTTCTGTGCGGGTGGTGCTACATGAAGGACAAATGTTTCTCTAGCAGATGGAAGAGCGACCTACTTTTGAGACAATAGCGCTCTTATAAGGCTCTTTAAGTTGACTCTTCTTTCAAGGTCGGAATCGACGGCCAGATGGAAACATCCAGCTTCCAATGCAGAGGAGTAAACACAACTTTTTTATAGCAAACCACACGCTCAGTTACCGTAATCATGTAAGCGATGCCTGCTAACAGTGCACAAGAATCTGCATTATTTCAAATTAAATAACTCACGTTTCCAGTAAACTGAATGTTGGTATGATAGCAGGTGTCAGAGTGCCTTTCAAAACTCAGGCCAAATTAGGCGCATCTTGTTTACAAGAGCCAGGGTTGGATTGGGATTAAAAATCGGCCCTGGCACGCTAAAAAAAAGTAGCCCACATTTGCATATCGCCTTTCCGCAAAACACTGTTTTGGCGAAATTGTATAAAAAATGTGGGGCTGTTAAAAAAATGCACGGATCAGTTTACACTGATAAAATACACGTGAAAACAAGTGTGGCCACTTTTGCCCAGGCCCCCTGCCCCCACTCAAAATGCATATATTAACGGGCCGGCCCAGCGAGAGAAAGGGAGTGACACCACTCACTGCCTGCTGATAAAAGGGAGGTAATTGAAGCATCTACCTCCAGAAACGCAACTCAGGCACCCACTGGGCCTCTTTCGGCATGAACAACACAGACACTGCCCAAATCGGCCCCCCAGGCTGCCCAAAAAAGCAGCCCATGGCTGGAATTCGGATACCGGCCCCTCGGCCATTGCACGAGTGCCCCGTTACCAATCCGAGGCTGACAAGAGCCATGCAATTGTATGTGTCTACAAATTAAGGAGTGATCTGGTGCTATTCTGCAATCCTCGCCATTCAGATAGACTTCTTTTCCCTCCCTCAGACACATATATGTAAATGATAATAACCAAGCTTCATGGAGATAAGCGCTGCCTAAAGATCCATATCTGCCTATAGCATAGTATTTCATGCAAACCTCAAACTTAAACAGGCTAAAAAGTAACGTTATGATACCGTGGATAAGCCATACAGCTGAATCGGATCTCCAATGAGTGACCACTTCTATCCATTCTCATAGCGCGCCCTGTGCTCTTATTTGACAGTGATAGAGTGATCGCACTATAGTTTGTACTGCTAATCATTCTCAGCATACGCTACGAATACGCTTTCACGTTACACGTCGCATCAAAGCTTCCATGTGACGTAATGTACGGCGCCCCGTACGCAAAGACGTGAATGTTTCTAATTGTTTAAGAACATATTATTTATGTATTTAATTAACATACTAACAGAAAACATTACCTAGGATAATTATGAAAAAAAAAATTAAGTTCCAATAATCCTATATTACTTATAAAAGCAATTACACAAATCATGGTGGACCGTCATGTGAACTCGCATCGTAAGAGCACCGTAAGCACAGCGTAAGCGTATGCAAAGCCATGTGACTTTAAAAGAAGAGATTTGATTGGTTCAGTACACTTCCTATTACAACTGTTGAAACTTCCGTCCCATTTTAATAATTCTACTTTGACTTTCTAAGAAGAAGCATCTCTTCTCAGATTCTTGTCAAATAGAATGAAGTTTACCATAATAACAGCAATGGACTCATCTTCCAGCCATTCTTCAGAGGAATATTTCATTCCTGAAGAACCTCCAAAGAAGAGGAAAGAAGCTCTAATTTGGCAGTTTTTTACTTTTCCAGAAGGGCAAAAAAAGGGTAATGCTCCAAAAGTAACCTGGACCAGTCATTGTAAACTGCTTTGCTTCATTGAAGCGAGAGCAGGGAAACCTGCTCTTGCTTCAATGAAGCTAAGTAGATTGCTTTTCCTCATGGGAAGCTGCATGTTAGCAGCTCCCCATGCTGATCAGGACGTTAAAGCTGAAACAAACACGTTTTCAGTGATCTCCTAAATGTCAAGAGATCCGGCATCATCCTTAGTTCCAGCGGCATCTAATTCCACAATTTCACAGCTTGCACCTGGAAGGAATGTCCCCCAATGTGAGCTCGCAGCTATCTAGGAGTACGAGCCAGTTGGAGTGTTGAAGACCTGAGAGTGTGATGAGGATGTTAGAATTGCACTCTCTTTGCAATGTACACAGCACCACTACCGTGGAGAGCCTTAAAGGTGAGAATCAAGGACTTAAATTGGATCCTCTTACGGACAGGAAGCCAATGCAAGGATTTCAATTGTGTCGTCATGTGAACCCTAGGACCTAGCATCATTATTGCCCGGGCTGCTGCATTCTGGGCCACCTACAGTCTAGCCAGTAAATACTCTGGTAGCCCTAGGTAAAGTGCATTCACGTAGTCCAGCCCAGAAATTACTAAGGCTTGGACCACCGTTTTTCTATGGGGGATAGGCAAGAGAGGTAAAAACTGCTTCAGCAACCTGAGCATGCCAAAGCAAGTACCAACCACTGACTGGATCTGTGACTGCATAGAAAGGTCCTCATCCAACTTCACCACCAGACTTTTCACTGACTTTACGGATGTAGTGGGAGGGGACATGTCAGCGGGCCACCAGCAACGCCAGATATTACCGGGGTGGTGGCCAAAGAAGATCTCCGACTTCCCAGGATTGCACTTAGGCTGATTGCACTGGAACCAAGAGAATAATTTCTAGTTCCATATAGGCAGCTGTTAATCCTGTCTCCATTTAAATCCATATCTTTGTTGCAGGTGAATAGCAGCTGTGTATCATCTGCGTATGATAACATTTAGGCTCTATATTTCTCTGCTAGAGTCGCTAAGGGTGTCATATCTATGTTTAAAAGAGTCGGGCACAAAATGGACCCCTGAGGTATACCCACCTCTAAAGGAGGAATAGGGGCAACGAAAGGAGGAAACCACACTGTTTGCTGGTGGTCTTTTAGAAAGGAGGCAAACCAATTAAACACTGTACCCCAAAATCCGGAGTTTCAGCTAGAGTCGGTCATGGGGGACAGTGTCAAAGGGATGTACGTTGTTACGAACCATTACAACGCGTATTTTACAACGCAAGTCGTTACCACGACTTGCGCTGTAGGGGTGCGGACTTAGTAATAGTTTAATTTACTATTCCAACACCAGCCTACGTACAGTAGGGAAGGTGTTGGAATAGTAAATCTACTATTCCTTGTCCTTTAGCGCCCTCCAGCGCAAGTCGTAGTTACGACTTGCGTTCTAAAATACGCGTTGTACAGGTACTGCGGGGTAAAATCCGCGTCGTAAAGGATGTTCCCCGTGTCAAAGGCCGCAGATAGATCTAGCGAAATGAGTATGGCTCTGTCGTCTCTGTCCATAACCTCCTTTATGGCCTCAGAGACTTCCAACAGTGCTGTCTCCGTGCTAAAATTGGCTCTGAATCCAGACTGGCTTGGTGTAATGATGAGTTAGTCTTGTCAAAAGCAGTAGTTGCGCTATTCACCGCTTTTTCAAGAGCTTTGGGGAAAAAGGGGAGCAGAGATATCGGCCTGTAATTGAAGACTAACTATGGGTCCAGTGTAGGTTTTCTCAGTAGGGGTAAAATGTTAGCTCTTTTCCACCTATTTGGGACCTGCCCTGACTCTAAAGAGAGATTGAGAACCCGGTTGACCACTGGATTTATAATCTCTGCGGTCAAGGCCAGGATGAGGGCAGGGCAAAGATCGGAGGGAGAGCCAGATTTAAGGCCTTTCATAATGTCTAAAGACTTTTCCATGGAGCTCCTCTGGAACTGTTCGAAAGAAGATACTTTGGTTTGTGTAAGTGAGGAGACAGGCATAGCACTGTCTCTACACACAGCTGAAGTTGTCAAAAAGAACTCCAGGATATCTTGTCCTGGAAATGAGCGGCCATACGGCCTGTCCATTCTTCCGTCGGGGTAAAAGGCTTAACTGCTGCTGCAGGTGAGGAGAAGTCACTGACTATTTTAAAAATGTCCTTACTTTTATTCGTTGGCAGTTCTATTTCAGCTGAG
The DNA here is from genome assembly GCF_964261635.1 of Lissotriton helveticus. Lineage (NCBI taxonomy): Eukaryota > Metazoa > Chordata > Amphibia > Caudata > Salamandridae > Lissotriton > Lissotriton helveticus. The sequence continues at coordinate 1,109,141,966 of NC_136068.1, forward strand.
AGAAACGGTTTTTTGCCTCTATGACTTGTTTAAAATAAGCTTTCAGTGCCGGCTTATAGATCATCTTGGGGTCAAAGAGTTTATGCCGGATCCTTTCTAAGTGTTTACAAGTGCTCTTGCTTTCTCTGAGAGCAGTAGTAAACCAGGGGGTAGAGGGCTGTCCGTTCTTCTCCAGACGAGATCCACGGACCAGAGCCAAATCCAGGTGTCCAGGGCCTCTGCTTCAGCCTCTAGGTCTCCACTAAAAAATAATTGGGTGTTTATCGATGGCATTATTTAGTGCCTCGGATGTAATTAAATGAAAGGGTCTAAAATTACCATTCCTGGGCTTCCCAGTTATCTTAAAGGGAGGTGTTTCTTTATTGATTGTAAAGTCCAGGAGAAAGTGGTCAAACCATATGAGAGGAAGAGGTCGGCGCATATCTAACTTAGTCGTAGAGAAGATTTGGTCTAAGGTATAACCCTTCTCATGGGTAGGGGAGTGGACATAGGGGGACAATTCTAGCACTTCTAGCACCTACAGGAGTCTGGTCGAGTCTGCGTCTTCCGGGATATCCATATGGATGTTAAAATCACCTAATACTGCACAGTGTTTGCGTTTCATAACAAAAGGTGAGACGACATCGCCAATTGAGGCCCTTGCGGCAGGACCCGGGGCTCTATATATTAGCATGCCCACCAAAGATTGATGGGAAGACACCACCAAGTGGAAATCAAGACATTTCGCTCCCTCTACATTGACCGATGGAACAATTGTACATGAGAAATGGTTCTTAAAAATAATGGCGATACCTCCCCCGATGCCTACCTGATGATCATTCCTAATAATCTGAAATCCCGGCGGGATAGCAGAGGCTGTAGTGGGGTTTGAGGTCTCACTCAGCAAGTTTCAGTCAGAAATAAAAAGTCAGGGGATTTATCCACTAATAAATCATACACGTTAAGAGCGTGTGATTTGAGGGAGCGTGTGTTAAGAAGCAGGACTCGCAGTTGCGCATTACCAAGAAGAAGAGAGGCATCAGACTGGCTTGAATTACACCATGCCAGCTTCTTTGAGAGCTGCCAAATTTCTTTGACAAAGCCCACCCAGTCGCATTGTGCACAGCCGTTTAATGTGGGCTGCGTAAATACAGATGCAGGTAAAAGGGTGCAATTACTCACTTCCCTTCCTATATCTATAAGCGAGATGCCGCTGTAACATTTGCGGGACCCAGAAACCGTCTTGCCAGCAGCATGCCCAGCGCCGGCCACTTCCAGGATGCTGACGGGCGAAGACGGGCTTGCCTTTGGCACACCTTCAGAGTGCCGTCGAAATGCCCGCTGCGCGGCCGGGCCATCTGGGTCTTTTATGTGGGCGGGATGGAAATTACAAAGCAACAGCTAGAAAGCTGACCAGGGTGTGGATCCGCTCTTACAGACGGATACCGCCGGTCATGTAGCCTATGGAGTTTATTATGTGGAATGGTATTGGTGTTGTGGAGTGTCATTGTGTTGGAGTTGCTTTATGTGGTGTGCAGTGAAATTTTGTGGCATGATGTGGAAATCTGCGGTGTAGATTGGAGGTATGTGGTGTGTTGCAGGTTGCCTGGTAGGTCACAACAGGAAAGCCAGAGAGGGCAAAAATCAGGTAACACCCAGTTTGGAGGAATGGAAATTTAAATCTACTCTGACTGTATACAGACACATTAGGAACATTTAAAATGTCTGCACGGAAACCCTAACAATGGAGACAAGTCATTAAACTGGTCCAGGAGGCATGAACAATGGAAAGCAATGCATTAAATGAAATGAGAACCCAACACTTGGGGTAGCACAGGAAACAGTTTGGAAAATGTAAATACCAGTACTAGAGTGACATATTTAAGGACTTCTAATACGTACTGTCATAATCTAATGCTGTCACTTACAGTAGTTTGATACAGCACAATTACACCCAATACTAGGAGCATTAGTGCATTCAATGAGTATCTCAATTATAGTGGGAGTAAAGAATAATACAAAAATTGTGGCAGCAGTGGCCATGATATCTTCAAACAAAACAGGGCAGGCATGCTCATCTAGAAACTGACATATTCAAGGTTTTTATATGAAAAAATTTAAAAATAATATGCCAATTAGAGGTTTTGTCTAAGTGCAGCTGCCCCAGCTTTAGGAGTTGGGCTGTCTTTGTGCAAGTATTGTACTGTTTCCCTGCTGAAGGCCACATTGTTTTAGCGACACATGCTTTCTTGCTACATCAGTGTATATTCAAGGTCGGATTGGGGTAGGAAATAGGTCTCGGCACTAAAATAAAGGTGACCAATTGGTGAATTAGATGGCTAAAAAAGTGAATGGGGTCTTCAAATCGGGGCTGTTTTGAACTTATAGAGTTGCGCTGTTTATGTGTTTTGCAAGGTATGGAAGACTGCCTGCATTTGTGCTTGCTGCAGGCAATGGTTGTAAAAATATTGATGAAATCAACAGTTAAAACAGGCCCAGCAGACCTTAAAACAGGTCCACAAACAGCCCAAAAATGGCCCATAATCTGATCTGTTAAACCAGTCCTTCTGGCACTGCCTGACAGCCCTACAGCCCAGCCCCATCTTTTGTATATTAGTATCACACATTGTGATGTTGTTCTGGTTTTGTAGTGCGAAGAGCTGTGCTACCCTATGTGTATACAGCTGTCCAGTATGATAGTGGCAGGAGTTAATGTGCTACGTTTGTGTTTTAGTGTCTGTCACTGTGCTGCAGTCTCTGAATTTTAGTGTCAAGTGTTTCTGTCCTTGTGTTGTAGTACCAGGAGCTGCACTTTTTTCCATGTAGTGGTGTCAAGCAACCTGCTGCTGATCTTTAATTTTAGTGGGAAAAAATATCTTTATACTATTGACTCTTAGGCGATGGGCTGTCTGTGAGCTTATTCGATGATGCATTTTGTGCAAGTTGTTAGAACATTAGAATGATGCGCAGCAACCTTTAGCCCCATTATCAAAAAACGCTGGTTGCAACTGGGACCCAGCTCAATTCAGTACTCTCCATAAGGTGAAAACAAGATTTTACTGTTGAAATAAACATTGTGGAAATCACAGAAATTGCTGTTAGCATAAGCTGAAGCCATTTTAGTTGTGGCATCCATTTTATTAAGCCATGTGATTCTGTCCTCTTCACTGTGGCCTGCCTTTATATTCAGCTTGAGTCATCACCTGTAGTTGACTCCTTCAGTACTGAGCCAGAGCACTGTGTAAGCTCAGAAAGGCCTGTAGTTGCTAGAATGCACCTGTCTTAGAATGTAACTGTCAGGCTGTTCCAACTGATGTAAGCAGTTCTGTCTCCCCTACGACTCTGCTGACAAAGTGGTTTCTATCTGTCCATGTTAGTCAATAGCTACTCCTGTGTATGCATGTACCTTCTATTTGAGTCTCCTTGCACACTCAGCAACAAACAGGGTATTAAAGACCCTTGGTTTCTGTATTCCTTTTACTACCTCATACAGTGCCCGAGGGTGTTGTATTTATGTAGTCCCACTCATGAGTGATTAATGAACTTGTTATTTGATATTCCAGCTTCCATGCCAATCTCTATTTTGTTGGTTTAAGGACCAGTGGACAGATAAAGGTGAACCCCTGCACTAGTGAGCCCCTAAAAACGCTCAATTCCACAAATTGGCTCCCGACTCGTGGGGCTCATCAGCGACGCGGCCATCGGAGGGAGCGGTCTTGACGGAAGACAGGAATCTACTGTGGAGGTACCCTGCATGAGGAGACCCTTTGTGTTTGCAGACCGACGTGTTATTCCGGTTATCCTGATCTGACCCTCCTGGTTTTGGCCGGTCCCCGAAAGATCTCTTTTGGCGTAAGTATTACAGTGACCATTAGGTCAATCCAGAGCTTGGCAGGTGGAGGTTGGAGACTTTGGTTTGGTAAAGTTGCTGTAGCGACACTCTTGATTTTGGATTTGCTTGGCCAAGATTCTGATTTTGTTTGTTTGTTTGTTGCAATAAACAAAGGCAGGTAATGAGGAGATTTCTGTCTCTACGTTTTATACTTGGGATAAATACTATTTGATTATAATAATATATTTTATTATAATATTTTTGGCATGCTTGCTCCTAGCACACTTCGTACAATGTGTTGTTGTCTTGGAGGTACCAATATGGAACTAGAAAGTAGTCAGCCGGCTCCCCTAGAGGGGACACCTAATAGGTTTATGTATATTAAATATGGTATTTCTTCCATAAATATATAGTACACTGTGGAACAAATATACGAAAAAGGATCCTGATCTACGATGGCCAGTAAATGGGTCATTTGATTTTAAGAAGATTCAGTATGTTGAGCAGTGTTTGTTTCAGAGAAAGAGTCAACAAGATGTGTTTGATTGTGTATTTACAATTGGGTTGGTTTGAGTAGTCTGTGGGCTGCCTCTTGTTTTTGTCCTAGTGTTGATTTGTGGGTTGATTGCGTGTTTGAGTGTCTATGAGGTTTGTGGACTGACACAGGTGGTAATGATTGTGAAGAACTTGTTTGAGTGAGATCGAGTGTGCTCTTTGTGTAAAGATGGCTTGCCACAGCAAGCTGTGTTGTGTGATATGAGTGTGTGGCCCCTTCTTGAAAATTGCTGGAATGAGCTCAATTTGGTTTGTTGTTGTCATTGTGTGCTGCAGATGCCATTGGAAGAATTACACTTTACATTTCAAAGAATTCATTAATAAAATATGTTAAGTAGCTGCACGCTACTATGGGAAGTAAAAGCAGTAACAAAGTATAGATGTGTGAACATTCAATTATTATATTTCCACAATGGTAAAAAATTAAAATCAAAACTCGAAGCAGAATTGCCTAGCATTCCATATAAAAAGAGAAGATGTTATCTCACAACAAATAAAGCACTTTGAGACCTTTGGGTATAGCTAGAGCTATATAATGTGAAAAATAACTTTACCTAGAAAAAAGGCACTCAATAGGGAAAAGTAGGCCTCACAGAGAAAAATGAATTTGTGTGTTTTACACAACTAGGACTTAACAAAATTATAGATGCCCAACATTTTGTTAGTACTGCCTATCAGCTGTGCAAAATGTTACAGCACTATCCATAGATACATCATATTGAATATTAAAAGGCATTCACATTATATGAGTAATTGGTTGCTGCTAAAATAAAAGCATCCTTCTTTTACCACACTGCAAAACAATAGATTTTGACTGTCTTGGAATACCTGGTTTTTAATAGAATGAACTGAGCCTCATTCCCAGCACCAGAAGAGAGCTTTTAACAGTTGCTCAAGCTGTATGTCCGAAGGAAGCTGTCTGTCAGAGCAGAGGTAGCTAATGAGTGGTTTATCAACTTTTTGGGGTTTCTGTGAGTATATTATAATACAGTACATTTCTGTCATATTGGAAACAGATAGCATCATAAGGGGCCCTGTGCCATTAATTGTCAGACAACATTTATCAGTCCTAGAGCACAAGGCCTTCTCTCCTGAAAAATGGTAGAATCTAACACTTGCCGGTCGTAAAACACAGCTAAATAAATAAGATAGGCTTTGCACAAGTTACAAATAAACACTGTGGCAACTAGGTTTTAAGTTAGTACAAAATGGCATAAAAGCACGTGCATTAAAGACTACTAATTTAGAAATTTAGAAATGCAGCTTCATTATTTTGGATAAAAGAGAAAGGATAAAAGTAAGGACTTTCTTTTTGTTGGTTTTCTTTGAAGCACATCTGTGGATCTGATGATAAATAATTACTACTTTCTAAAGGGTGGAACAAACTTTCTATGTTTCACTAAAGCTTCTGTGCTTAGTTTCAAAAGAAGTTTTAAAAGTGTTATAAATAAATGCATTTAAAGATAAAAGGAAAGGAATGAGGCTTGCTTTTCATATATAGAAACAACAAAAGTGTTAGTAATCATTATTCAAAAAATGACGACATAAAAAGATTATTAAAAGTAATTGTACTACAGTTGTTTTTTTAATTATTAGGATCTTTATAATGTCTATTAACACTATTGTGAACATTCAATAATATTTAGCACTGTAGAAAGCTACCCTGTGCGAAGTGTGCGTTAAGATTTCAATCTCTAAATGGTAACATTTATTATGCATCAAAATTAAAAAGGTGAGTATTAGTTTCTCTAGCAATGACAATATTACTGTATCTTAGTAACAAACTTAAAATATGATTTCTAGTATGGCCTAATGGCTGTAGTCTCAATTACAATTAAAAGTTATATAAAAAGAGTAGCTCTAGAGATAAGTGAACTACATCGCATGCAAAGATGCACAATAGTTCCAGGCACATTATTGCGTTCTGAGAACTAAAATTGGGAGCCAGTTCTTTAGGTGCTAGATCGCACAGTGCACAAGAATAAAAAGTAAAAGGAGTAAAAGTTACATCCTAACTTTAAAATATCGCACACAGGCATGGAGCAGGGATGCCTTTAGTCATGCTTCTGGAAGAGTTACTTTGAATTGTAATGGCCACATGGGAATGACTTCGCTCAGACGAGGGTCAGAGGCCAAGTTCTGTATTTAGCAAACTAGCACAGCTTAAAGCAAATACCCACACAGGTTTCTTTCTGACAGGCTTGCTCTGGCACTTCGACCTTGGAAGACATTCCGAAGGAGGGGGCCAGAGCGTAGAGAGAGAGAGAGAGACTTTGCTTATTATTTTTGGTGAAAGACCAGGCAGGTTCTATGAAGCCACAAGAGAGAAGATGGGGCAGCAGCATCTGTGGGCCATGTGCAGAGAGCAGCTCTGCCACACATACAGAATAATATTTTTTTAGTGGTACAGTCCAATAGTATTGGACATGGCCTCCTTGGTATGGATTCCCCTAGCTATTTATCTCCTACAAGTCTGTCCGTGCCCAGCTACCAAAGAGAGTAAATATTGTTGACAGGAGGTCACCTGCTTAGGTTACCTACTCTCGAAGGGGGGTAGCTCCTGGGCAAATTAAGGGTAAGAAAAATTAAGTAACACACGGTATTCTTTGTTTTTTTTGTTGTTGTTGTTCTCTCTCTCTCTCTCTCTCTCTCTCTCTCTTTCTCTCTCTCTCTCTCGCCTGTCTAAGCTGTCTAAGAATGGCTATGAGACAATTGGTTTGGCTCGCTTTAGTCATTAATTTCACAGGATGCTATGAGTATGTTCTTGAATAAATAGAGACAAAGCACCTCACCAGTGCACGTCTAATTGGCTATTAAGTACTACTGTTTAACAAATTGTTAGAATTAATAAAATGAATAAATAAATACGCCATGTTACTGCCCATCCTGTCTGTAAACTGATGAAACTGGAATTGGATAAGGATGAAAGGATGGGTAGAATAGACTGATGTTACCTTATTTGACCTTTATGGGGAACTAAATGTTAGTGGCTTTTGTTCCAAATTCGCAGGTGGCAACACCATTATTCTTTATGTTATTACAGCGCTACATGAGTCTCAAAGGCATCACAAGTGCCTCATTAGTCTATATAATTGAGCTGACAGCCCTTGCTAGAGCTGGTGAATAGATTTATCCCCTGAATATGATACTACATGGCCCAAATCGTAAAACGTATGATGCATATGGTTCACAATGCTAGGAAAGATGCCCATATGCCCTTAGCACAAACTTTTAAGAACAACATTTTTTTCTGCTTGTTTTCTTGTCTGCCACAAACAGGTTCTGCTGGAAAATTCATGTACCTATTATGTTATGTTTAATTTATCATTTAAGGTAATATGGATCTCTGTTACATTCACAGTTTTAGAGTTTTCCGCTACACCTATAATATGAGAGCATGGTCATAAGCGCAAAACATGGTTGTTCTTATGCAAGGAAAGTAATTTTAGAGGTGTCTGCAGTTTTGCACAATAGTGAAGGTTCACAAAGTAGAAGCTGTATCGTGATTTCTATACCTTATTAAGTACAAGTTTGTTAAAGGAATAGTTGTTAGGAAATTCCTTTTTTTGAGGTTCCTCAGATGAATAATATAGGGGCGTTAGAATATCGTCTTTTGATTGATTATTTGTATATTGTGTCTAAAGATTTCTGTTCTGTTCACTAACAAATATCTGCTGCCCTACAACCATTGCCGGAGGTGCCCAGTCATCAGATCCAGCCTGGGGATTCAGCGCAAGTCCAGCTTGGAGATGAGGTGAACGGAACGAGCACAGGTGTTGCTGGCAACTAGGACCACAGTGAAGGTAGAAGGCTGGAAGCACTGGGTCCATGAAAGTGACGTGAAACATGAACCCCTACCACTGTCAGATCATTCTTGGGTGAAAGACGGGGCCAGTATTCAGGACGGAGAGCTGATCCTTTGCTTTGTTCCTGTTTTTTGACGCCAAACTGAGAGAGGCACAGACCGATAACAAGAGCAAGGAGGTTTTGCCTGAGGTGACTCCCTCGGAAACAAGGATTGCTTCGGATACACCGGGTTCTGTGCACCAGGCCTCTGAGTTTCGGTCCCCAAGTGAAAGTAAGTCTGTACCTTTGTTTGTTGATAGATAAGGAGGTGCCTGGATACACTAGGTACAATCTGGGGCCCGACGAAAGAGCAGTGCACTAGCAGAGCAAAACAGGAGTTAGAGAAGGACTTGAGTTTAGGGTACAGGTGCTGTGCCTCTGGTGCCTGTTAGATTAGAGTGAAGAATACTTGTACACTGCCTGAGACACTGGACAGGATCGTTGAGGGTATTTGCCCTGGAGTGTGATTGCCCTAGCCTGAAAGAAAGACTTTTCCCTTAGCCTGGGCCATGATTGTTTTTCTGGGTTGCATGTTGTGCAGCTCCACCGTGGGAGAAGTGAACACTTGATGAATGATAAGAGCCTGCCTGTGAGGCTCAGACAGACAAAGGGAGAAGACTCCCCTCTGGGGCTCCTCTTCCTAATTTCCATGGCCCCGGTTTGTCCTCCTGGTCCCCAAAGCAAAGATTGACAATATGTGTACTTGCTTCAATATTCGTATTTAGAATACTTTTTTTTTGCAAGACAAATATTTTGTGCACACTTTGATAAATACTACTCCGTCCCCCAAACATATCATTGGTATTCTAGTCCTCATAAAGAAGAACACTAGGAGGACTGTCAAGATACTGTTTTTATTTAAACATTGCATCAGACATGTGCTGTTGGCTATTTCTAAACTGCATAAAATAGCCACTGAAATCCATCAGAACTCAGGGACATGGACTTGGACTGGATGGCTATGGACACTGTTTTCTGTCTGTGGCTGGAAGTTATTATCAGCACTATGTATAATTGTTGCAATCCTTTCTTTCCGCTGCCTCTGTATACAATGTGGCCCAATGCTTTGTTCCCTTTGTGCTTCCACCTGTACCTCATGTATACCAACCCAAAAAAATGCCAAGGATGTAAATGCCCGACTAGTTACAGACCCCCCAAAAATAAGAAAACAGATGTTATTTGATATAGGTGATAACTTTCATGTTTCTTCTCTTGCATAGCGGATGTCTTTAGCTAATGCTAAAAGGGCTATATGTGCAAATCACAGAAATTGCCGTTAGCATAAGCTGAAGCCATTTCAGTTATGGTATCCATTTTGTTAAGCCATGTGATTCTGCCGTCTTCACTGTTGCCTGCCTTTATATTCTGCTTGAGTCATCACCTGTAGTTGACTCCTTCAGTACTGAGCCAGAGCACTGTGTAAACTCAGAAATGCCTGTAGGTGCTAGAATGCACCTGTCTTAGAATGTATCTGTCAGGCTGTTCCAACTGATGTAAGCAGTTCTGTCTCCCCTCCCACTCTGCGGACAAAGTGGTTTCTATCTGCCTATGTTAGTCGATAGCTATTCCTATTTATGCCTGTACCTTCTATTTGAGTCTCCATGCTTACTCAGCAACAAACAGGGTATAAAAGACGCTTGGTTTCTGTATTCCTTTTACTACCTCATACAGTGCCATAGGGTGTTGTATTGATGTAGTCCGACTCATGAAACTTGTTATTTGATATTCCAGCTTCTGTGCCAATCTCTAGTTTGTTGGTTTAAGGATCAGTGGACAGATAAGGATGATCCCCAGCACCGGTCGGCCCCTAAAAAGGATCACTTGCACAACATGCTGCTCAAAATTGGAACACATACCAAATTCTAATAAAAAGCCACCTGGCACAAATATAGCAACAGGCTAATATTCACAAGTACTAAAATATTTCTAGAGCTAACCGCTGACTTCACCCTATTATACAGTCAGTAAAATAAGGTAACGCGCAGCAAGAAGAACAGCAAACTAAATTGTAAATTTCACTAAGCCAAAAATATGCACAACGTTTTTAAATTAGCAGTAAGTTTGAAGTAGGGCCAATGCAGGTTATCTGTATATGTAGTGTTTATGGGAAACTCTCTTTGAAGAAAAGCACTTCACATCAAAGTAAAAAACAATACCATTCAATGAAAAGGACTGTTGCCGGTCACACTTCAAACATACTGCAAATTTTAAAAGATCTTCCATATTTTTTTAACACTTTATTGATAACATTTCCATCACTGCTAAAGGAGGTTAATCTTGTTAAATAGTTTCATCTTTGAATATTTTGAGCGTATTTTTATCCTGCGAGGACACAAGAAACCTAATTGGTACACACCGTAAACTATCATCTCTTAGTTACGGAGGTTCATCCTGCAGGGTATGAGGATTGTAAATCATTGACCATCTGCACCCGAGGGACTAGCTCATAACTGTAAGGATCGCATAATCTCAAATTTAGATGCTATTCTGATATAGATGCTGTACCAAGCCATGACAAAAACATTTCGGGAGTTCTACAGAGATGCGATGTGGCTGCATGCATGTGTCGTCATTAAAGGAAGAAAAAAAAGTAGTCCAGCTAAAACTTAGGGGCCCATTATGATGTCGGGCGGATTGCCTCCGCCAGGCTGGCAGTAGCCACCGCCGGCCTGGCGGAGGCAATCCGCCCGACATCCATTGGCCAATTCCCCCCGCCATATTAGGATGGCGGGGGGGACCGTGGCGGTGAAAAACACCACCCGCCTGTTTTACGACCCGGCCGCCTTGCGACCGGGGCGGAATATGTTTAATATGGTGGCGGTGTCTGTTAGACACCGCCAGCCATATTACAATGGGCATTTTGTCAAGCCTTTCCGTGGCGGCAATGCCGCCATGGGAAGGCAGGCGGTCGTTGGTTTGGGGGCCCCCTGCGGGCCCCCCTGGTTATGGCCGAGGTGTTTGGTGCAATGGGGGGGTACCTGTGGTACCCCCCCCCGCATTTGCATACACCAAGCAGCAGGCACCGCGGGGTGCCTGCCGCTTCGAGTATGCAAATGCGTGCATTTGATTTTAAAGATTGTGGCGGGCGGTGCAGTGAGCACCGCCTGCCACAATGTTAAAATGAGGATTGCGCCCGCCACTGTGGCAGGCGCATCCTAATGCACATTTCGCGACCCCCGCCCTTGAGGCGGGTGGTCCCGTTTCCCGATAGGGTGGCGGGCGGGCAAAGCCCGCCCGCCATTCTAATAACCCCCTTAGTGTCAGGAAACTGCAATTGGCTGGTGCTCCTGTTTTAAAAATGGAAGCGATGTACCGGGAGCACTGACCAATAAGTAGCAGCGATAGAGAAGTCAGCCAATTGTAAGTAGCGTTTTATTAAGGTGGGTGACCCAATAAACCCTTGCGAGCTTGGGCTAGAATTCAGTATAGTAAATTGCCAACAAGGGGATTTGTTTGAAAATATCTCAGTGACAGGCGATTGATCAATATGTATTTTAGTAAATTCAGATCAACTTAATTCAGTTAACACCTGTTATTTAAACTGATTTTGTCAATTTCAACTACGACAAAGTGGTAAGTACTCACAAAAGAGAGCTACACGGGGAATGGATTTAGTAAAAATATCACTTTATATAAAGTTTTCATCAATAAGGGTACATTTGTTAAAAAAGAGAACAGTGAAAGAAATCAACAATGAACAAATGGACAAGAAATAAATAAATTGTTCTTTCAATCCACTTGTGTTGTGTTCCACTCTGTATAGATAGATGACAGCGTATCTTGCTAACTATACACAAAGATGTCACTGTACAGAACGTATCTAAATACAAAGATGTGGACAGATAAGTCGACGTTTCGGCCTTATGTTTGTAAAATCCTTAAGGCCATCTTCAGGACCTTCAATCTTTTCAGAATTATGACCCCCTGTATTTTCAGTTGATCGTCACCAATCACGTTGTTCGTATGGGACAATTGATTGTTAGATATCCTGTTTATATCGAGATATCGACGCATAAACAGAATTGGTATAGTGTACTGAGTCCGCGTCAACAGTAAATGTTTGATTGCAAAGTAGAGCTTCCGACGTGTCGTAGTCTCACGGGAAGATAGACCTATCTGCAATTTCATTCCTGTGGAGTGATTATAGCAGGTCTTGCAAACAGCACATGCGCGCTGATGATGGAACTAAAAAGGATAGGGGCTGTTGCCCCCCCCAAAGCCTTATTAGGCCCAGGGGACGCCATCCCCTGGTTCCAAATAAAATAAAAAAGCTAAGAATACTGTTCAGACCACTTTCTGTGCCTTATTGGGTCATTGGGACCCAATTGCTTTGGCTGTTCATTTTTATAAGGGTTGGGGGCCTCAAACCCCCTCCCCATGCCTATTTTGGCACCAAGGACTCCATCCCCTTGGGCTTCAATTAATAATATATGGGTGCACCGGAGTTCACCCAGGACACCCATCAAGGACCATGTTGGGGGTCTGCAAGGGAGCCACTGGGCCTCTGTGGCGCCAGCCAGTTCTCCACATGGCTTTTTGCATGATTCTTTTTTGCGGGTTCCCTCCAGGTAAGAGCAATATGTGTACTGTGTCCCTACCTGCTTCAGTTCAGGCAGGAAAAGAACACAAGTCTGCTCCCAGCAGACAGGAGCATTTTTAGAGCTCTTGCCATCTGGGTGCAGACATGTATATGAACTCCTGTTTGGTGGGAGATTGAAAAATGCTCTTGACAGATTGGAGCAAACAACTGTTTCCCTGCCTGCTCCGGTGTGGGCAGGGAAACAACATCTTTGCCCGGGGTGGGTTCCCTGGGATACAGTTGTTAAGCCTGCCCACAGGGATTGGGTTACTGGGGCCCTAATCATTCCAAGGATCGGGGCTGCATTACACTCCTCCTATTCAATTAAAGTAACAGCCCTTGGGATGAGGACATCAGGACCTTTTTAAAGTTCGAGGGCCCCTTCCCTTTTATCCACATTTAGGCACCAGCGATGGAGTGCCTGGGGCCTAAGTAGTCTCCGGGAGGGGTGCCGTCCTGCTTGCTACCTAAGAACACTGGATAAATATGAAAGAGCTGCCCAGTAATTCAATCCCTGCCTGAAACTACAAGAATAAGAATGACTGCCCTGCCAGAACCCTGGCCTGCACCATGAGGATTGCACTCTGAATGACTGCACCTTTTGTACACTTTGGAACTACAGCCCTAAGGATTTTGCCTTTCTTTGAAAAGTGGAGGAGTTGACTCCCTGAAAGCAACAGGTTAAAAGAGCTCCATCTGCATCATCTCCAGCAAGACAACACCAGCTGACCACCTTCAAAGCTGGACCTTAAAAGATTTGGCCGTGTGCATTGTGGTAGATGTAGTTTCAACATCCCAAGGAGCAACCCAGAACTTCTTGAACCTTGGGTTGTTGTTTTGGACACTTCGGAACCCCAAAAAGACCTTCTGAAAGAAGATCCAGAAGTTTGAGAAGATTTGGGGGATATTTGTCAAAAAGCTCCATAAGGACCAACCCTTGAGAGTCAAGCCAGCAACATCAAACAGCAACTTGAACTGAGGTTCAGGTTTGCCTAGATGAAGGTTCAGAGCTTTTCTTCATCAACTAGACCTCCAGAAGTTGACCAAGGCATCATGCTGAGCCAAGATACTGTCGTCAAACCCAAAGCCAGCTTGACAAGGAGCCTCGCTAGATGTTGAGAAAAAAAGCTGCAAAAGAGTAATCAAGTCACTTACCTCACTGCTAACTGTATTCGAACCCTGCTTCATTGTGTTCAGCCTCCAACTTTGACTTTGGCCCTGTCAAGCACGACTAGTTGTCCAAAATTGCACTTTTGGCTTTTAGGCAGTAGAAAGTGTGTATTTCTCAAAAATTTATATCTCCGGGTCCCTATATTGGATGTTTGTCATTTTGGTGTCATTTTAATCATACAAATATTTCCTATTTTCATATATCAGTGTTGAAATAATATTCTATGTTGCTGCTCGCTTATTTAATATATTGTTTTTTTTTTTAAATGCTTTACACACTTGTCTCCTAAGTTAAGCCTGCTTGCTCGCAGCCAGCTACCAAGGGTTTAGCAGGGGAATAATTTATTGAGACCTTTACTGGGCCTTATATTCTGATTTTGGCCTTACTACTAGTGATAGGTACCTACGTAGCCCTATTACTAGACCACATTCCAATGTTAAGGATCTTTTTGGGGTTTAGTGGTAGGTAGGGGCATAGGGTGGTATGGGTATTTTAAGGTTTAGGGATGGGTAGTGGCATAGGGTATTTGTAGATCCTGTCTCACCACATCCACAACAGGTACGGACCACCAGGCATATCTTTCAATAATGCAGTGCTTTCATTTCATAGTGCAAAATTCATAGCAAGCAGTCAATACATGGCTAGTGCCCAGCAATAAAAAATAAACTTTGTTTTAAAAGTGGGGATTTGAGTGGTCTCCCCACAAAAAAACTAATTTTAAATTATATATATATATATATGTATGTAAGTATGTATATTACCTACTGGCGGTCGCCAGTAGGTAGATATAGTTAGGACCTAGTTTCCATAGGAAATCCACAACATTCTACTTGGAATAACTTTGGCGCCGGTTGATGAATCTTCGCGACTTTCTCAAAGAAGATGGCCCGCTCCGCTCTGCTCCTTCCCTGAAAGTTTTGGGGGGATTCGTCAAGTGGAGGCTGAGAAAAAAGGAGGATCCCAAAACGTGTTTTCCCCATGTTATTTTCCATAGGACCTTTAGACATGGTTACAGCCCGAACGGAATTACAAGAAATTTGGCAAAATGGTAGAGTCTGATTCGCAGATCACGCTTTTGCTTAAATGGTGTAAATCCCTCCATTAGTTCCAGAGAAAATATATATATATCGGTACGAGTACGGTACGCGTATCCCGTGATTTTTCAAATTTGTCATCAGTGATGTCACTGACAATGTCATGAATGATGTAATGATGTAATATGTGACATCATCAGCAGTGGATTGCGGGCGCGCGAGATATAGTTAGTACAACTAACTATATCGGAGGAATTTCAATTGTTTTGTATGAGTGAAATGTCCAGCTAACTATAACACCCCTAAATTCTACAGCTTTTTCAGTGAATTTCTAAGGTTTTTTAAATGCTAATTCCTAACTATATCAGGCCTGAAACCTATGGTTTTTTCAGTGAATATATATATACATATATATACATATATATATATATATATATATATATATATATATATATATATATATATATATATATATATATATGTATATCCAACTAAACTTTGCCCTGATGCAGATAAGGACACATCAGTTGAAGGTTAAACATGTTAATCTCTTCAAACCGCCAATACAGATACTGGAAATGTTAAAAAGTCCAGACGTGTTTCGGAGCTGGCAATCGCTCCTTACTTATAGGAAGGCTACTCCAAGTGTGCTGAAAAGCTCATCACAGCACCTGCAAGTTTGGTTGGATTTATGCGCAGCAGCCTGGCTGTGGGGATCGGACTACCACATGAAAATAAGTGGGGCTTAAAGGTATGAATTTTCGTAACCTTGATGCGCAGCTGAGAACATACAAAACAACCCGTCAATCTGTACTTGGAAAACCACTGCGGTATTATTTGGCACTGCACCAAAAGTTGCTCATGTTCGCGGTGCTCCAGACCGAGAGGGCGTGTTGTCTGCTGGTATCAGCAAAAACCGGCTACATACCACCACCAAATGATGACCTTAAAGAAATATGGAGGAGTACAGCGCAGTGCCCTCCCAAGCAGAGTTATTTCCACTTGGTGATTATTGCTGTGAGGGGAGAGAGGAGTCGACATTGGCTGCCTGATAAGGGTAACATCAGTGGTTTTAGCGGGATTATCACATCCAGGACTGCTGCGGTGGAGTACAGCCCAATGCCAAGAATTTGGGGGCATCATTAATGTTCAGAGTTCCACATCACTGCATGAGGAACCACATGAGAACTGCAACTACCATCATGCAATATACATGGATTTTTCAGCGCAATCCACACACCTGCCTGTGGGAGGAGTAGTCGAGAGACTACTTCAAAGGGAGTGGTCTCTGAAGCCCACGAGAGTCAATCAGCCTGTGGGACCGGCACCAATGATGGCCATTCCGGCCAGAAATGCGTCTGCCAAAGCGTTTCACGGACTGCAGGGAAGCGCTTTATTTGTGCTAAATAAATCCTTTGTCTTGTACCCGGAGCAAGTGTCCCGCTGACTTTTCATTAAGGTCAGCATTTGGTGGTGGTATGTAGCCGGTTTTCGCTGATACTGGCAGGGGACATGCCCTCTCGGTCTGGAGCACCGCAAACATCAGCAACTTTTGGTGCAGTATGAGGAGTACAGCACAGTGCTCTCCCAAGCAGAGTTATTTCCACTTGGTGATTATTGCTGCGAGGGGAGAGAGGAGGCGGCATTGCACTGCCTGATAAGGGTACAAACAGAGCTATTAGCGGGATTATCACATCCAGGACTCCTGCGGTGGAGTACAGTCCAGCGCCAAGAATTTGGGGGCATCATTAATGTTCAGAGTTCCACATCACTGCATGAGGAACCATGTGAGGACTGCAACTACCATCATGCAATATACTTGGATTCTTCAGTGCAATCCACACACCTGCCTGTGGGAGGAGGAATCGAGAGACTACTTCAAAGGGAGTGGTATCTGAAGCCCACGAGAATCAATCAGCCTGTGATGACGGGTTATTTATTTCGGCCATAAACGCGTCTGCCAAAGCGTTTCACGGACTGCAGGGAAACGCTTTATTTGTGCTAAATAAATTCTTTGTTTTGCACCCGGAGCAAGTGTCCTGCTAACTTTTCATTAAGGTCAGCATTTTAACGCGTTTCGGAACAAAGGTTCCTTGATCACATGACAGTGGTAAGGCAAAGCAGTGCTGTATTTAAAGTGATAGTGCTCCCAATACAACTTGTTATGTACTTCCTGGCTATCTATGAAACTGGAAGACATACTTCAAGATACTATCCTTGTGCCATTGATTAGAACAATTTGCATTTCATTTAACGTTTGTAAAATATCACGATAAATGCAATGATAATAATAATGAAAATGGAATACTCTAACACAACACAAAACACTCATCAAGTGATTTGACTAAAACAAAATCACTAATGTAGACATGTGCCGAGGATTTTTTATTACAAATAACGGTCAAATACCTTATTTATTGTTGTGTACTGTAATCATTAATGGCTTGGCAGAAAATTACGGGTTGAATCACTATTTATGTTGTCTTCCCATGTTAAGTTATTTTTATGATCTAGCAGCCTTACAAGTTTGTTACCCCTTAGCGCAGTCTGCATTAAAGTGCTTAGTGCTTGTGCAATAGATGCAACTAATGTGAAGAAACAGTGCAAAGCTTTTCTTGAGTTTCTCTTTCTTCTCTCTGTTTTTTCTATTTCTTCTCTAGCTATTCTGTGGTGGGATGTCTTTTGTCAGCTTATGGATTAGGATGGATACCGTTTGATAACCAGTGTTAATCAAAATCTATCTTGTGGCTTAATTTCTTCTTTCCTCTATAGATCTGTTGACCACCCCATGTTTAGTTATGGACCAATGGTATGTGTCCCTATGTCGGAGATCTTGTGCAAATTAACAACTGCCATGATTGGTTGTTTGAATGTAAACATCACACATGCATAAATAGTTGAATAAATACATGGATGAATAAATAAATAAATAGTCAAATACCATTATTGATCCACAATCCTATAGAGAATTCATATAATACATTCATAGTGTCATACTATATGATAAAAACTCCAACATAACTGTCATCATAAATGATTCTTTCGATAAAAGTTGTTTCTAAAACATGGGTAGATAAAACATAGATAAATAAAAGGATGTTTAGATTAAAACTATAAATAGACTTGATTATCAGATATTGGTAAAAACCTTCCTAGTTGGTCCTGCAATTTTTCTAAAATATTCCATTCCTCAAAATCATGTGAGACATGTATGCAAATCTGTGGCATTTAGCCCCCCCCGGATGTTTTGAATCTAGCTGTAGGATGTAGCGTGTTTCCAATTTTCTCAATTTTTTCTCTCGATCGCCACCTCTTCTACCCGGGGGTACTGCGTTTATCTAGTATTTCAGGTTTGAGTTGTTCGAATCATGACAATCCCTGAAATGACGAGCCACAGGATAGGTGTTGTCCTGATTTGTGATAGCTCTCAGGTGTTGCAACACCCGTTTGTGAACCAGTAGTTTCGTGCTGCCTATGTACTGCAGTCTACATGGGCACAGCAGGACATAGACAGCAAACTCCATTTTACATGTCAACAATTTAGATGTTTTGTTTATTTTTTCGCTAAAGGGTGTGTAGTAAGAACTTTTATTGATTCCATGGGAACATGCTTTACATGTTTTACATCTGTAAAATCCCTTGTTTGCTTTGATCCAGCTACTATTGTCAACTACTTCAGCACTTGTTTTTGCTAAAATATCTCTCATTGAGGGAGCCTTGCTGTAGGTGATGGACACCTTCTGCGGGAGCAGGGGTCCAATCGCCGGGTCACTGCGTACGAGAGGCTAATTTTGCTGGATGATTTTCTCAAGTGACCTATGCTGCTTGCTAAATTTCATTATTAATCTGAATTCTTCCTTCCCTGTATTAGTTTGGTTTGTTCCTACACTCATCTGTGTTACTTTCTCCTGTAAAGCTGTCTCTCTACTCTGTTGCATGGATTTAGTGATAGCTTTTTCAATTATGTTATCAGGATAGCCTCTCTGTTGGAACCGTCTTCTACTCTCAAGATGTGCTACCCTCAAATCTTCACTGTTACTGCAAATGCGTCGCAACGGTAGCATTTCCCCGTAGGGAATGCTATTGATTAAATGCTTAGGGTGCGAGCTATTTGCATGTAATGTGGAATTTCCATCTGTTATTTTTCTAAAGAGGCGGGTTTCAATCTTGTTTTTTTCTATATAGACCTGTGTGTCTGAAAATTCAACACTACTTTTACTGATGGATGCTGTAAAATGTAGATTGATCTTGTTGATATTGATTTCCTCAATAAAACTGATCATCAACCCTAGCGTCCCACACCACAAACAGGTCATCAATGTATCGTAACCACATTATGACATTGTTCTTCATGTCATGACTGTGTTTCTCCATGAGGACCAGTTCCTCCCACATGCCCATGTGCAGGCAAGCATCACTTGGTGAGAAACTGTCCCCCATGGCTACACCTCTGGTTTGTTGGTATAGCTGGCTGCTGAACATGAAAATGTTATTATAAAGACAGATTTTGATCATTTCTAATAACATAGTACTGTGTTCCCTGTGTTCTAGAGATCTCTTCATGAGATAATGTCCAACAGCTGCCAAGCCATCCGTGTGTTCGATACTTGTATAAAGTGCCGTCACATCCAATGCAATCAGTAGAAAGGTATCCTGCCAAACAAATCTAGATATTTTTCTAAAGAAGTCACTCGTGTCTGTTGACATATGATGGTAAGTTCTGAACAAAGCTTTGCAGGTAAAAATCAATATACTTAGTTGCATGTTCCACTAAACCATCCCTAGCACTGATGATGGGTCTCCCCGGTAGATTTGTGGGATGTGGGATTTTTGTGGATTTTGTGGATGAAATACATAGTTGGAGTGGTTGGATTATCGTTCTTATATATTTATATATATGCAGCTGGATATCCTCAAGGAAGCCTAAAGGTGCAGAGACGTGGTTGGATGACCGGTTGTGAACAGCTTTCCCCTGAAGGTGGTGAGTGTACCAGTTCAAGCATAGCAAAAGAAGGGGATGCCAAGCCCTTTTGCGAAAACTGGAAGAGTGCATGCGAGCGGAAACAACATTTATCTTTGTGGCCGAACATGGTGTTTAACTCTTAATTAATTAATCCAGGAGTTTCATTGTATTCAAACAAATACATATCATGAAGTATTTTATATGGTGGTTTTTCAAAGTAATATTGTATTTACAACTACAACGTGTTCACACCATCTTATCGCATGTAAATATTATCAGTTACTGTATATTTGAAATAGATGCACTTTAAACCATTTATGGTAAAGACATTTGTATGTTTTTGAGAATTTGAGCCACAACGATATTGATTAAGAGAACAGACTGTACGATCAGCAGAACCATGTGCCTGTGTGTTTTCTATGTTCATCATGTTTTTTTTACCACATGGTTTTAGCTCACAGCATATAAAAATAGATGGCACTCTGCTTTGTCAGATATGTGATCAAGGGCAAGCGGTGTCCGAAACGCGTCATTTGAGGAGAAAAAAATGTAATGCCTACATTTCCGGTGGTGCTTGGTTCTCTGTTCATCGAAATGACAGTGCCGAAGTACGGAGAGTCTTTGCGGTCTATTATATAAATAGATGCAAAAAAGAAGCACAGAACTCTGGGTAGTTTAAGCAGTAAGGAGGGGTGAAGTGATCCTAACTTTCTCCTTTCAATACCATCCTTCATATTTTTAACTCTGGCCGGGTGGTCCAGGAATACAAATAGTATAAGGGACACATCTGAGCTAGTTTTAAATTTCCCCGGCTGGGTGGGGGGCCCAAACGACTCCGGTCTCCTGACGCGGGTTGGCCCCCGCTGCGCACCGAGGGCACGACACCCGCCCTCCGAATCTGCAGTGGCGTGGCCCCCCTCTGCGCAGCCTTGTGCATCTCTTGTTGGGGCCCCGAGGATGTATCGGAGTGCCTGTCTGAGGGCCTTATCCAAGGGCCCTAGCCGGCTCGTGCCCGTCTTTCTCCCTCTCCTTGATGTAGCTTATGCGCATTTCCTATGGACCCAGGCCAGGCCCTCTTAATGTTCCCTGCGCCCCCTGTGCTTTCTCCCGGTGTCGGGCCCGCTGCCCTGTGGCTCTATTCTCTTCTGGGACCCTGCCCGTCCCCCGCCGGGGGCCCGGCACGCTGCCCCCCGAGCTCCGAAGTCAAGACACCTCCTCTCCCCTGCTCCTCACCTCTAGTGACCGGAGCGCCGGTCCTCCACTCTGGGCGGTCTGGTTTCCGCCGTGCAGGCCCCAGCCGGGGCTTCGCGCTGCGCCTCCAGCCGCCTTTCTCACCACCTCACCGTGTGGGGGCCCAAGGCAGTCCGGCCGTCATTCACCGCTCTCCCCACACACGGGCCGGGGCAGCCGGGCAAGCCTGCAGCGTGGGTATTCTTTGCAGCGATTGCCTTCCACCACGGTCCCCTGTCAAGAGTCCTATCGGCCTTCCCAGCCGTCCGGAATGCCCGCTGCGGCCGCCTCGCAGAACCCTCTGGAGCTTGCCCTGTGTGGTGCGATCTCACCGGGGGCACGGAATCACATCCCCCAAGCTCCGCTGGCTCAATTCACGCTTCTTTTGCTTCCCGCCCCTGGCGGTGGGGTCGCGGACCTCACTCCTCGTGTGGAGCACCACCCCGGATGTAGGCCCGAGCCGGGAAATCGCATAGCGCTCCGTGTCGCACACCACGGCTCCTCGTTGTGCGGGGTGGTTCGCCGCCAGTTGGAGGTCTGAGCCGATGTAGTGCCACTCCGCTTACTCTGTTATTCTGCCAGGTCGGCGATCGCACTGCTCGCTCGCTGAGGCCGATGCCCCTCTGACGCCAACTCCGATCACCCAGGCGCCCGGCGAAACAGGCCGTGGAGGCCGCTGCTGCCGCTCCGACCCTCGTCCCCAGCAGCTGGTTGTAGCACTACCGCCTCGCTTCCCCGGCGCCTCCCGGGGGTCTCGACTGAACGCCCCTTCTGTTCTCGTCTCGTTTTGTGCTCAATAAAGCAGGAGAGCTAGTTTGGCCCTACGGTTGGGGGTTCAGGACGAGGAGCCACCGAGATTCGTGTCCTCTCAGGCCGCCATCTTAGACACGCCCCATAAATTTATTTTAAGTTTAATTTTCCGTTATTGGTTCCGTAGCGGGTTGTGGGTTTATAGGGGAATTGGGTGGGAAGTAATTTAATTATATAAAATTAATTGGTTAATTAATGTATTAATTTATTAATTAATATTAGTTTAATAATTAGTTGTTAATTAATTTCAATTAGTCAATTAATAATGAATTATGTTGATTATTTAATTAATTTTAGGTGTGTGTTGTGGTGTTTTATATGTGTAAATGGTGTGAAGAGTAGTATGTAACTAATTTTTTATTGATTATAATTATTAAATATTTTAAAATGAATTACCATTAATTAATTAGTAAATATTAAATGTAATTCTGTAATTAATTTTAGGTGTATTTTGTGGTGTTTATATGTGTGAAAGCTCGTAGGTAATTAATTTTTTATTGATTAATTAATAAATAATAATACATTAATTTTCATTCATTAATTAGTAAAAATTAAATGTAATTGTGTAATTAATTTTAGGTGTGTGTTGTGGTGTTTATATGTGTAAATGGTGTGAAAGCTGGTAAGTAATTCATTTTTGATTGATTAATTAATAAATAATAATAAATTAATTTTCATTAATTAATTAGTAAATATTAAATGTAATTGTGCAAATAATGTTAGGTGTGCGTTGTGGATATTATAGTGCTAAATAATGTGTAATTTTTTGTATTATCTTTGTTAATAATAATATATTTACATTTATATATTAATTATGTTAAAATTGGAAATTAAATGTAATAAAAATGTTGATAGTTTTGTTTTTTATTGTTTTGGGATCCCCTGCTTTCCCTACTGTTGCACTTAACTCGAGTGGGAATAATAATTTTTACCCCTCCACTATCCAGCCCTTTCCCTACTGTTGCACTCACTGGAGTGGGAATAGTAATTTTTACCCCAAAGCTATCCACCGCTTTCCCTACTGTTGCACTCACTGGAGTGGGAATAGTAAATTTGACCCCTCCGCTATCCAGCACTTTCCCTACTGTTGCACTCACTGGAGTGGGAATAGTAATTTTTACCCCTACGTTATCCAGCGCTTTCTCTACTGTTTCACTCACTGGAGTGGGAATAGTAATTTTTACCGCTATGCTATCCTGCGCTTTCCCTACTGTTGCACTCACTGGAGTGGTAATAGTACATTTTTTACCCCTACGCTATCCAGCGCTTTCCCTACTGTTGCACTCACTGGTGTGGGAATAGTAATTTTTACCCCTACGCTATCCAGCGCTTTCCCTACTGTTTCACTCACTGGAGTGGGAATAGTAATTTTTACCCCTAAGCTATCCTGCGCTTTCCCTACTGTTGCACTCACTGGAGTGGTAATAGTAAATTTTACCCCTACGCTATCCAGCGCTTTACCTACTGTTGCAATGACTGGAGTGGAAATAGTAATTTTTACCCTCACGCTATCCAATGTTTTAACTACTAATGTTTTTATTTTGTTATTAAATGTATGTATTATTTTTTTAAATAGTTTAATGTGTTAATTAAATATAGAATATTTTATTTTATTTTAAATTATTTATATATGTGTTTATTTTATTTTTGTATAATTAATAAAGTTTATAAATTAAATAAAGATAATAGTTAATAAAATGTATTTAGGTGAATATATGTATATGTACACTTTTTTGTGTTTATATTTATTAAATTAAGTTTATTTGTTATAATTAGTTACAATATATATTAAATTTAATTTAATTTGTTAATAATAATAATATTATTTAATTAATTTAAGTTATGTTATTTTTTAAAGTTGATATTTTGTCCATCTTTATTTTTTACATCGATATTTTTGAGTCGATAATATTGTACTTACCATTTTAAGTATAGGGAGTCGATATTTTTGTAATCAATATTTTTACATCGATATTTTTGTTGACTATATTTTTGTTTTCGATATTTAAACATGGACCCCTCTTTGACACTGATGCCTTACAGGAGCTTTCCAATATTTCGTTTTCTCTTTCCATGATGACATGCGTTGATGTTGACGAGCCCTAAGTTATGGGCAAGAGGTGGCTGAAGATTCTTTTGTCTGCATCATTCCAGGTCCATGGATTGACTGTCTTTGACTTCCTAGGGAAACTTTCTAGCTTGTGCCTTTCTTTCCTTGTTAGAAGAGCCATAGATTCACTGATTATCTAAATGAGAAGAGGTCTGTGGTGATACATTATTTTGGAGTCATTGTTCACATTGGCTAAATTGTGCAACCTCTCGCTACCTACTTGTCATCACAATTATTATACACTAAAGATACTCAAAGTAGGAGTGGGAGCTATTGCTCTCTAGTGTCTAAACTTATGTGAGCTTCAGAAGAGAATTGGTGAATATCAAAAATGGATCTATCTTTCTCCCTCTTTTTACAAAACAAATTGGTAAATGGATGTTGTAAAATCCTTTATCTGAACCCACTTTTCTTCAACATTTTCCCGCAGGGAGAATCTATTTATCTTACACCCAACATGAATCTCTTTCAGTTCAGGCTCGCTCATGCACAAAAGTCAAATTTCGGCCAGCTGCCACTGAGTAGTACTACTACACCCTGGCCAGGTTTGCCCTATGACACATGAGTAAGAAGGAGAGCTGTTAGAGAGATTGCGGAGAAAGGGGCACACTAGAGCAGGGCCAGTGCGCTAGGCATGGGCAAGTTGCTTCCATTAGCACAGAGGAGAGGAGTTGGACTAACGACTAGGGCGGGCAGCCTCGAATCTGGGGAACTGAGGGCCATTTTATCAAGAAAGGGCGATACATTTTTGCCGCTTTTATTGGCAGGAAACTGCCGCTAAAGCGGCGATAACGGGCTTGATAATATACCCTTGTGAATTCCCATAGAAGCCAAGGTTAACACCAGAACCTGGGCTTCTATGGGAATTCACAAGGGCATATTATCAAGCCCATTATCGCTGCTTTAGCGGCAGTTTCCTGCCGATAAAAGCAGAAATAATGTTTCGCCCTTTCTTGATAATATGGCCCTGGGTTGGAGTCGCTGAACATCCTGTGATTCCAGGCAATTCACTTAATCTCCCCGTGCCTGTCAAAAAAAATTAATTTGTCCTCATGTAACGCAACTGGTGCTGTGTAAAGCGCTCTGACACACGATACCTTCTAGGGTAAAGTTTGCGCTATATAAAACCCGTAATTAAAAAAATCATTGCTTCCCCCGCATGATGCAAGATGCCAGCCATCATTGGAGTTTTCACTTTTACAGAACTGCAGATGCCAAGAAGACGGGTCATCATGGTAGACACGATCCGGATAAGAAGGCGCATGCTGGTCACAGAGGCAACAGGTACAATCAGCCCATGATGCAGCAGACAGCGCGGAGTAATAGTCACCACAACAGCACAAAATGTGTTCATGTAACACACGCAAAAAGATAGCACGTATTTACAACCTTTACAAAGTGCTACTTGGTACTCATTTCCTCTGAGGGCTGCAGGTTGAAATGCCGAGTGCGACCCGCTAGGATTCCAGCTTGCAATGTTCATGTCACATGATCACGCCAGCAGCAGAAGCACTAGGGCAATAATCTACATCACAACTGTGATAAGTCAAGCTGGTACCCTATGTCAGGCTGAGGTTCCGTAAATTCTGAACCCGTTTCATAAAAGTCATGGTTTCGTTACGAATTTGATATTAGCGAACCGTAACTAGTTAGTACGACAAGTATGAGTGTTTTCATCACGTTAGACCGATGGATTCACTATGTATTTAGGGATTTCGTTCTGAACCCTTGGGTTCCATTTTGTGTATGGCAGCCATTTTGTGGTTGCCCTCAGATAGGCCGATGACTGTGGCTGAACAAGTCCTTTAAGTACATGTACCTCCAGTTCGTACTGACTCCTGTTTGACCTGAGTGAACTGACCCTGTTGCCTGAAGCCGACCTTGTTAAACCAGTTCCTGCCCTTTAGCTGATCAAGATTAAGGATCAGAGCACAGGACATCGTAAACCTTTTATTGCACACAAATATGCCTTATCCTGCTCACACCTGTTTCTGCTCCTTTCTTTATGGTCTGTTTACGATGGGGATGTGCCCTTTTTTATTATGGGTTCGTTCGACCTGTCTTAAGAAGAATGTTGGGTTTGACCAATGATTGATCATGGGCCGGGTAACTGAAAAGTGGGTTTTACCGTCATGCGATACTTTGGGTGTGGATACATGTGATTGGACAGTTTGTAAATGTTAGGTATTTGTCTGGAATGTGATTTTTGGCATAAAAAGGGATGACTTGCTTTGTAAAATTGAGCAGTCTCCTGAGAACTCATACCGTGTTGACTTCTAGGACTTCTGTTACTGGCTGCAGCCAATAAATTCGATCTTTGACGCCACCAAGAAGTTTCCGTGTCTCTGTATTCTAAGACAGGTGATACCCGAAGACTTTGGGCGTGCCCCTGGCGCCGCCGGGTCTTAAATAACCCGGTTCTTCAGTTGGCGCCCAACGTAGGGCGACTTCAGCGGTACCGTTCCAAGCCTGAAGATCGTGAGGAGCTTCGTGAGGAAATTCTGGAGGATGGCCACCACTTCATCGACCCCGGCATGTCGAATGTGGACTGAAGGTCTTTTCTGCGAGGCTTCCCGCTTTCCTGACGGCTACGAAGGACTGCTGCCCTGACTGTCGCCCTGTCTTGGACCCATTTGTGATGCTTTGTACGGCGAGACGATAGACGGATCTTCTGGTGGCGTGACTGATACCTCAGTTAAGTATAAAAGGGTCGCTCCCAGTCCTTAGTTTTTGGTTCTTTGGTTCTTAGTTTGTTTGGTCCTTAGTTTTGATTTGAAAATTGCAATTTCCAAAGCCGAGGGTCTTGTATATTTACGAGTGTATCGGTAGAGATAATCCCTTGAAGTTTGAAGCTCGATTAGTGAGCGAAGATGCCTAATCGTAGCAAATTAGGTACTTGGTTTGGTTGTGGTTGTAACAGGGATTCCCGATTGGAGGATTCATGTCCGATACCTCCAGTTGGAACTCCGACTTATGAGCTCTACTCTAAACACGGCGTGGGCCCCATTACGTTCAATGAAGTATGGGTCCGATACACTAGGAAAGACGGTGTTTTTAAATGGCCACATCATGGTAGCTATGACACAGAGATTCTAGATAATTTGGAAGTTAAATTGTTTAGGAAGAAAGCCCTGCCGGCAATGTTTGACTCCTTTCGCCTTTGGCGTAAAGAAGCCAGACAACGAGAAATTAAACAGGCTAAAAGAGATAAAAGAGAAAAGGATGTATCAATAATGCAAGCTGCTAGGCAGTTTAAAGAAAACGAAGAAGATAAAGTAATTGAGGTGTCAGATAGACAACATAATATGGCTATTGATAAATGTTATCCAGCATTGCCACCTATTCTTGAGAATGCAACGAAGGACCCTGAGAAGGATCCTTTGATGTCACATTTGTTGAGATTGCCACCCCCTTATGCACAGAGTGCTACGGCACCTCCGCAACCTCCAGTTGTACAACCTCTTGTTGCTGCTCAACCACCGGCTCCTCCTCAGCTGGTACTTCCTCCTACGGCGCAGCCGCCTCTGGGGCCGCCGACTTTGCTATCGGTTTTGTCTGGAACTACTTTGCCTTATTCTCCTGTACCTTCAACTTCTCTTGCTACTAACCCTACGCTTCTATCACCTCAAAATACTTTGTCTCCTGTCCTTATGAAAGCTTCTCATTCTGCTCGACAACGAATGACTGATACTGTTACTGGTCTTTTGTCTCCTTTCTTTGGGTCATTGAGTATGACCCCTGTTTCTGCACGTAAACAAATGCGTAGTCAGCTACCTGGTCCCGACGAACAGGCAGTGTTAGATCTCTTGGCTCGCAGATGGGTTTCGAATGTTTCGAGGTATAACTTAGAGTCAGTTATGGATGTCTTCCGACAGTGGGAGGCACCGAAACAAAGGTATGTTTTTTGAAGTTATGTGTACTTTCCTTCGTGAGGAATTGGAAGATAATGATTTGGGTTCAGTCCCAGTGGAGTTGCTAAATGTACAGTCTGAGTTTGCGAAAGGGACGATAGTGGGTCCCGGAATTGAGAATGCAGTTGCGATGGTACTTGCGTTAAGGAGCGATTTCCCTTCTCAGCGACTGTTTGAGCCTGATTCCGCAGTTAGGAGGAAAGTGAGACAGTATCCGATGAGAGAAGTTCCTCCAGTGTGGCGTGATGCGGTAGCTGCTGGTCCGAATAATGTTCCCTCAGCTATACCAGCACATTTTCAAAGAGTATGGGTACATGTGCCATGGAAGAGAGTAGAAGTTTTGGCCCTTAAACAGTCTTTACCTGATCCCCGTAAAAATCCAGCTGGCTATTACAAAGAATTATCCCAGACAGTTGACGCATGCATCATGAATTTAGCCGACATAGATATGCTGTTGGGTAATGTAGTACCTCAACCTCTGTGGGCAAAATTTGTCATGAGGATCATGCAGTTGAATTAGGTGACACATGGCTCAATATTGCTGCTGCAGACGCTAGACAGGTTGGTGCTGCTAAACCTGAGGCTTTAGTGGCAGATCTACCTGGCAGAATTATAGATCTTATGAAAACGATGATGCCAGCGTTACGAGTAAATTGGGACAAGTTAGCAGCATGTAAGCAAAAGAAGGACAAAAGTGTATCTGATTTCTTCACTAGGTTTGAAGAGACATTTATAGATCATAGTGGTCAGGATATGAGTACGGAAGGTGAGCAAAGATTGCTCATAGATAAGTTCTTCTTTAACTTACTGCCTGAACTATGTAATAAGTTGAAAGATTCTGAAAGTTCTTGGGCTGTTTCATCGTCGGCCCAGATATTGGGAACTGCACAGTACTATGAGAATAGGGATAAGGACGAGAAAGATAGAGTAGAGAAAAAGACAAAAGACTTAAAGATAAAGGTTCTTTTGCAGCAGGCGTATCCGCCTCGCTCGAATCAGCAAGAATCACAGCAACGCCCACAGTTTCAGCAACTCTCCGCCATTTCAGAGACCGCAACAGAACGTTGGGTATTTTCATCCAAGACCACCCTTGGGTTTGAATCAGTGTGCGTATTGTAAGGAGGAAGGTCATTATAAAAATGAGTGCCCTGTGTTGCGACAACGTGCGAGTGGTATGCCGGCCCCCGAGAGGTCGTGGTGGTTTTCAGCAAGTGTCAAGGGGTAGAGGACGTGGTGCGTTTCCTCAGAACGAACGTTCCTTTCCCCCACAAAATTCTATGAATTGCTTTGATCAACAGAAAATTGCATCTGGTCAGTCGACTCAGTACTATGCTGATGAATATTATGTTGAGAGTGAGAATGCTGACTATAATGGTTGCTAGGACAGCCATGGACAAAGAGAGGGAGTAGTGTCGGTTCCAGTAGATCAGAGTGGGCCTTATGTTGCAGTAGCCACATCGGGTGTGGTAGAGCCTTTTCTTTTGGATAGTGGTGCAGCAAAGAGTTCTATCATGCACTCTAAACTCCCTGGCGCAGCTTTGTCTGGCTTAACTAATGTTTCAGTAGGATTCTCTGCCGACCCAGTTCGTAATCCAGTTTCTAGTCCCTTGTCTCTTTCTATAGGGCCTTGTGAATTGGAAGCACCTCTCATTTTAACGACAGGTTGTGGTGAGAATTTGTTAGGCTTGGATTTGTTGAAAAGGTTGAATGCGACATTACATTTTTCTCCTGCGGGAGTACAGCTTATATTGGGTAAGAAAGTGATCTCTCCGATGTATTTGTCTAAAGATCAGGTTCCACCGGAATTGCGTTCTCTCCCTGATACTCTTTGGGCTACTGGTCCTAATGATGTGGGTCTTTTGGAGATTCCACCTTACGTTGTAACGCTTAAAGCGAATGTCAAATTGCCACGTATTCCCCAATATCGGATTTCTAGCGATGGTGAAAGAGCGCTTTTAGCGATCATCTATGATTTGATTGAGAAAGATGCGATTGAAGAAACGAGAGGTAATGTGTGTAACAGTCCTGTTTTGCCTGTCTTGAAACGCACTGACTCGTCTCAGCCACCTGTTTATAGGTTTGTGATCGATCTTAGAGAGGTTAACAAGATTGTCGTGCCACAGTTTCCAGTTGTTCCGGATATTACTGCTTTGTTGACTTTGATTCCTGCTTCAGCTGCCTGGTTTTCGGTTATAGATCTGAAGAATGCTTTCTTCAGCATTCCAATTGCAGAGGAAAGTAGAGATATTTTTGGCTTCTCTTTAGGAGGCCGAAGCTTCTGGTTTAAGAGAGCTCCCCATGGCTATTGCGAAAGTCCTTCTATTTATAGCGAGGCTTTGAAAACTCAGCTTGATACTCTTGCGTTGCCTGCTAGTAGTGCTCTTATTCAGTATGTTGACGATTTGTTAGTGGCTGCTGATGATGAGGAAACTTGTAAAGAAGCTACTCTTTCTTTGTTGCGACATTTGTCGGACTTGCATCATAAAGTGTCACCTTCTAAGTTGCAGTATTGTCGACAAGAATTGACCTACTTCGGTCATCTCTTGTCAAAGGAGGGAAGAAGGTTGCCCCAGAACGAATTCAAGCGATTGCGCAAATGACTGTACCAAGCACACAGAGAGAAGTGCGCGCTTTCTTGGGTATCACGTCATATTGTAGACAGTGGATACCGAATTTTTCTTTGCTGGCCAAACCTCTGTTGGCATTGACTTGTAAAGATACACCGAATCCTCTCCCGTGGTCTGACGATTGTCAGAAAAGTTTTTCGGAATTACGTGATGCATTGTGTTCGGCTCCTGTGTTGGGTACTCCAGACTATAGCAAGCCTTTCACGTTGTATGTGCATGAGAGAGAGGGATGTGCGTTGTCAGTGTTGACACAATCTTTTGGGGACAAGCAGCGTCCATGCGCGTATTTTTCATCAACGTTAGATCCGGTAGCTAGAGCGTTGCCGAGTTGCTTGAGAGCTACAGCAGCAGCGGCTGTTTCTATCCGACAGTCTGCTGGACTGGTGATGGATAATACGCTGATTGTGATGGTTCCACATGCAGTGGATACCTTATTAAACAGGACTAAGACACAGCACCTTACTAGTACACGTCTTTCAGGCTAAGAATTGACACTGTTGGCTAGCCACGTTCATATCAGAAGATGTAACGTGTTGAATCCAGCAACGTTATTGCCGATCTCTACAGAGACGGATGCTCAAGAACAGCATGATTGTTTTCTTCGTACAGAGGAAGAAACAAAAGCTAGAGTGGATCTAAAAGACACTCCTTTTGAGAATGTGGATGGTACGCTGTGGGTTGATGGTTCGTGTTTTAAGCTTCCGAATGGTGAGACGACTGCAGCGTATGCTATCACAACTTACAATACAGTTGTTGAGACAGCACGTATACCACAGAATTCTGCGCAAGCAGCAGAGTTGATTGCACTGACTAGAGCGCGTGTGTTGTCGGAAGGAAAACGAGTGAATGTTTATACCGATAGTCAGTATGCTGTTTGGTGTTGCTCACAGTTTTGGGCGTTTGTGGAGAGAGCGTGGGTTCCTTACTTCCCATGGAACTAAAATCCAGCATGGACAGTTGGTGAATGAGCTTCTCGAATCACTTACTTTGCCGAAGCAAGTTGCGATTGTGAAGTGTAGTGCTCATCGGAAGGTTACGGATGATGTTGGCCGTTGTAATGCGTTTGCGGATCAAGTTGCGAAAGACACCGCAAGAAATCTGATGAGTTGAATGTATGTGGCAGGCCCTGCGAGATGGATTGGTGATGTTGGAATGTGCGAAGATACGATTGAGAGTGTGAAATCGATACAGGCTGAAGCTACTGAAAGTGAGAAGAATGTTTGGAGAGAAACTACAGGTAGATTGGATTCGACTGGTTGTTGGGTTGAGTTATCAGAACACCAAAGATGGATGTTGCCGGATGCATATGTGCTTGTGGTGGTTACGATGGCACATGGTTTGTCTCACATTAATGTGAAAGGAATTTGTAAGTTGTTGGCTCCAGTATGGCAGAATGCTGGAATTCCCAAATGTGCGGAGAATGTGGTCAAGAATTGCATGGTGTGTTTGATGTATAATCCTGGCAAGGGAACTCCAACTCCAGCTGGTCGTTTTGTGCCTCCGACGTATCCGTTTGAGGTTCTGCAATTGGATTTTATCCACATGGAAAGGTGTAACAACCTGAAATATGTCCTTGTAGTTGTTTGTGCCTTTTCTAGATGGGTAGAAGCATACCCCCTAAAAGATAATACTGCCTCGTCCACTGCTAAAGTCCTGGTCAAAGAATATTTCCCTAGGTTTGGGTTGCCAAGGATGGTGTGGAGTGATAATGGAAGTGAGTTTGTGGGGAAGATCATGAAGAGAGTGTGTGAGGGTTGGGAATACGACAGAAGTTTCACGCTGCAAATCATCCCCAATCAGCTGGTCTAGTGGAGTGCTATAATGGCACGTTGAAGCTAAAGTTAGCCAAAATTCAGGCGAGTTCTGGTCTTCAATGGCCAGATGCTTTGCCGTTGGCACTTTTGTCAACTAGAACTACAGTACATTCCCGGATTGGCCTTAGTCCCTATGAAATTGTTTTTGGCCGTCCGGCGAATGTGTGGGGAGTGCCGAGGCCAGTGAAGTTTAGTGACATTGAATATTCAGTGTTGGTGGACTATTTGTATGATTTGACGGCTAAATTGCATGTCTTGCATCAACAGGTTCATGATAACTTGCCACCAGCATCTGTGGATCCAGGTCACACCATCAATCCCGGTGACTGGGTCCTAGTGAGGAATTTTCAGCGGACCAAAAACAAGCAGCCCCGCTGGACCGGCCCCCACTAAGTGCTCCTGTCCACAAGAACTTCGGTGAAGGTCTTCGGGAAGAAAAATTGGATTCACGGCGTACATTGTAAGAGGGTGCCTTTACCTCTGCCGTACAACCAGTGGATCTGTGATGGTGTTGGTGATTCAGAGACAGAACGAGTACCGAAGTTCATGCCGTTTAGCGATGCACATCTAGTAGGGACAAATTCTGAACGAGAGGACGACGACATTCTACAAGCAGCTGTACCTCCACAATTGAGATTGGACACCACTGAGCCTGAACTTTTATTCACAGATCACACAGTGCCTGGTAAAGGCCGTTATAATTTACGACCAAGAAACAATTGACAATTAAAGTTTAATTTTTTCCCT
This sequence comes from Lissotriton helveticus, assembly GCF_964261635.1. Taxonomy (NCBI): domain Eukaryota; kingdom Metazoa; phylum Chordata; class Amphibia; order Caudata; family Salamandridae; genus Lissotriton; species Lissotriton helveticus. Next base: position 1,109,175,174 of record NC_136068.1, read on the forward strand.
CCTTTTGCTTTTGGAGAACTGCACTCTCTCATCCAAGAAACTGTTTTGGCCTATTTTTGTTTTTCGAGCTGCCATCCGAGCTCAGCTGTAGGGTCGCGGTATAAAGACTTGGGATTGCAGGCCATAGACACAAGGTCGACGGTTCTGGTTGGTTTCAGGGCGTTCCCTGGACTGACAGACTCATTCCTTAGCACGGAAGAAACAACTGCCGCGAACAGCACGGTTAGAGGATGGAGTTTCCAGGGACAGAGAGAGCTGCTGAGAGAAAGAACTCTAAAATGAAACTGTGTAAATTAATGTACAGCAAATGTTTTCTGATAACATGTGTCCTGATGTTTTTAAGCATGACGTTAGCATTGGCGGGTGGGATTGTTTTCGCTACCCAATTGACTTCTGCACCCACCTCCCAGCCTATGTCTTTTTCTACTGCTACTTCTGTGCATTCTTTTCATGTCCTACCTGAACACGAGCAGATTAGAAGGTCAGAATTTGTACATAACACATTCATACAGCTACTACACCAGCATCAGTTGGTAGTGAACATTACTAATTGCTGGGTGTGTGGTCTTATGCCACATACTACAGGTAGAGTTGTTCCTTATCTGATTTTACCGTTTAGTCAGAATTGGTCGATATGGGCTTTTCAGACTATGTTCATTTACGCCCTGGAAGTTTATCCTCTACATTCCATGAGAGATAACTTAAGTAATCAAGCTTTGGTGAAGGGAGTTATGAATATGAGCAGAGATATCGACACGTATAGGACTATTCCAAAGGAAGAGTTAGCAGCTTATGTTGGATGGAACACGACTGGTTACAGTGTTAGTCTGAGTGAAAGGCAGAAATGAAAGAGGTCACCTCCGATTTGGGTCGTACCTCACCGAGGTCAATTTTGTCTGCAAGGTATTGACAAAAATCCGAAAGCTCAGCTGGTACTCAGACGTACGTTTTTACGTCTCAATCTTCCCCGCCGTTTTTTGGCAGCTAAGGGAACATATTTTGTTTGTTACAACAGAGCATATACATGGTTGCCCCCTGATTTTTCGGGAACATGTTATGTTAGATACTTGTTGCCTCCTACGTATACTGTTGCTTCAGATTACCACAAGACGAGAGTTGTTAGAGGTGTCTTCGATCAGAAAGATACTGCTGGACAAGAAGTGGGAGACTTCTTTAAGGGTTTATTACCGTTTTGGGGACCTATGGCTAACAGTAGAGGTTTACGACAATTGACGAGAGTGGTTGAATCCACCATAAACGAAACTGCTGGTGCCCTTAGTAATCTGACAGCTGAGCTTCAAGCGGATCGCCTTATGACGTTACAAAATCGTATGGTTTTAGACGTCATACTCGCAGATCGAGGTGGAGTATGTAAAGTGATCCAATCGAGTTGCTGCGTTTTTATCCCAGATAATGCAGTTTACAAGGCCATTTCCAGGTTACATAAGATCTCCGAGTCTATAAATGTGGATAAAGGAGATTGGTCGTTGATTGGATGGTTTTGGGAACTGTTATCGACATGGGGATGGAAGATTCTGGTGATCATTGGGATGGCTTTAGCGATTCTTTTCCTTTCTGTCTTTGTCTGCAGTGCGCTCCTGCTATATGTGGCCTCTGTGCTACTACGTGTGCAAGGAGACCTGTCCCAAGAGAGGTACTAAGTAATAGGATTATGCTCCAGCAACATCTTGATGATCTGATGAATATAGACCTGGACTCAGATTGAAGTGAGTGTAGGTTATTCCCTATGTAAGGGCAAAAGGAGGGTCTGAGGTTCCGTAAATTCTGAACCCGTTTCATAAAGGTCATGGTTTCGTTACGAATTTGATATTAGCGAACCGTACCTAGTTAGTACGAAAAGTATGAGTATTTTCATCACGTTAGACCGATGGATTCACTACGTATTTAGGGATTTCGTTCTGAACCCTAGGGTTCCATTTTGTGTATGGCAGCCATTTTGTGGTTGCCCTCACATAGGCCGATGACTGTGGCTGAACAAGTCCTTTAAGTACATGTACCTCCAGTTCGTGCTGACTCCTGTTTGACCTGAGTGAACTGACCCTGTTGCCTGAAGCCGACCTTGTTAAACCAGTTCCTGCCCTTTAGCTGATCAAGATTAAGGATCAGAGCACAGGACATCGTAAACCTTTTATTGCACACAAATATGCCTTATCCTACTCACACCTGTTTCTGCTCCTTTCTTTATGGTCTGTTTACGATGGGGATGTGCCCTTTTTTATTATGGGTTCGTTCGACCTGTCTTAAGAAGAATGTTGGGTTTGACCAATGATTGATCATGGGCCGGGTAACTGAAAAGTGTGTTTTACCGTCATGCCATACTTTGGGTGTGGATACATGTGATTGGACAGTTTGTAAATGTTAGGTATTTGTCTGGAATGTGATTTTTGGCATAAAAAGGGATGACTTGCTTTGTAAAATTGAGCAGTCTCCTGAGAACTCATACCGTGTTGACTTCTAAGACTTCTGTTACTGGCTGAAGCCAATAAATTCGATCTTTGACGCCACCAAGAAGTTTCTGTGTCTCTGTGTTCTAAGACAGGTGATACCCGAAGACTTTGGGCGTGCCCCTTGCGCCGCCGGGTCTTAAATAACCCGGTTCTTCAAGGCGAGCCCACGTGCAGCCATTCACAAAAGGCGCTCAGGCAAGGGTTTCGTCCTTGCTCTATTCTGGCAGGGTATACCATGTTCAGTTTCAATTGTCAACCTTGCGTGTCCTGGGAGTTTCAGCCATGCTTAGCATTCATCGAGCCATCTGACAGCAATGAGCTTCAACAGAGCCGGCCTGGGCGTGGTGCCTGGAGAGGGAGCAAGGTAAGAACCCTTAAGCAAAAAAAACACACATGAATAATACAAGGGGTGTAAAGGCCCAAGCTCCCCTCTCTATAGTTAAGGCCGAGTTATGGGAACTGGACACACCAGGACACAGTCCCATCGATGTGTGGGAGTGGCTAGAATAAGGGAAAAACTATGGCCCTAAAGGTTTCCATGTTAGAGAACAAGCTGTGTAGAAAGCACCTGCTCGAAACTGCAGGCAGGCACAAATAAATCAGCAACCAGTGAACACAATAAAGAAACAGTCGCTAGTAACCTGGTAGTCACACTAAAAATATAGGGTCATATTATCAAGAGAGGCGATAAAATTATCGTCGTTTTCTAATACGGTGATAATGGGCTTGATAATATGGTCTATAGAATTCCAATTGAAGCCAATGTTAGATGTAAAGGACATCTAACAGGGGCTTCAATTGGAATTCCACAGAGCACGTTTTAGCAGCAGTTTTCTGCCGCTAAAACAGCGATAACTTTATCGCCTGTCTTGATAATATGCCCCATATTTATTTAATTAAAGCCGAAACAGTAGGAAGACAAAATCCCAGTACTTGGAAAGATTCAAATGGGCAAGCAATGACACAGGATGGAGAAAGGAGGAAGCAACGACAAAGAAGGAAGCAACAAGAAAGCACGAGCAGCCAAAGAACACCAATAAGACATTAATCAGTACTAGGTCCGTGATCCATGGAAGGGACAAACAAATAAGAAAAAAGTGAAATCCACAGAGGCTGAACAATGAGAGGCAAGGAAATGTGAGTGATATTGAAGCCAACGATGGTAAGTAATGGGCTGGCTCTAAGCCCCCTATAAGCTAACAAAATGTTTTGCTTGAGCAAAGAAAGGAGACAGCCTCAAATAAAATATTTGCTTGGGATCACACACTTTCGTCAAATATCTCTCTATCTCTGTTGTTTTACATCAAAGGTTATTGTTTGTTTTGCTTTGAATTCTTGGGGCATACGGTTGGACCGGAAAATAGTTACACAGAACACAAACATTTCAGCTTGTTTTGGGCTTGAGGGTCCAAGACAACCTGGGATCTCGCTCGAGCCCTTAGTGACTCACCCATCTCTACTGGTGCCCTATGCATAATGTCATATAAGTTTATAATGCTGTAACTTCCTACTACAGATGTCAGCATTACGGCCAAGAGCATAAGGTCATATCAGTTCATAGTGATACAACTTCTCGCTACAGACTCCAGCACTACTGCCCTGTGCATAATATCATATCAGATCATAATGACACAGCTACCTACTTCAGATCTCAGCACAACAGCGCTGTGCATAAAGTCATATCAATTCATAATGATACAGCTACATACTTCAGATGTCAGCAATATGGCCCTGTGCATAAGGTGCTACTAGGCATATTAGCAAGGAAACGCGATAAATATTTTGTTTAGCACCGCGTATCGCAGGATTTAATCGCCGAGAGATCGCGTTATTATCAACGCATATATCCATGGCGATAATAAATCCTGCGATAGCGGCAAATTCCGCGCATTTCGCTGGAAATCCAGAAGCTCTGCACCACTACTGCGCTGTGCATGATGTCATATCAGTTCAAAATGATATAGTTTCCTAATACAGACTTCAGCACTTAAGCCCTGTGCATAAGATCATATCAGTTCACAATAGTACAACCTCCTACTTCAGATGCCAGCAACACGACCCTTTGCATAAGGTCACATCAGTTCATAACGTCGTAGCCCTCTACTGTAGACTGCAGCACTACTGTCTTGTGCATAAGTCCTTATGAGTTCATAGAGCATCAGCTTACCTGATTTGGATTGCAGCACTACTGCACTGAGCATAAGACTATAGGTTCACTGTGCTGCGGCTTGCAAGTTAGACTGCAGCCCTACTGCCCTGTCAGGCTGTATTTTCATTGTGCTACAGTACTGCAACCTTCCAAGCCTATACCGACTGCCTTACGACTTCATGAATCTGTAGTTTCATAGCCTGGAGTGCAGCTGTATTGCTCTATGCAGGTGAACATAAACTTTTGCAACTTTTTAGCTTCCCAACAGAGAGTGCACAAAGGTTGACATAGTTCACTACTCTGCAGCTCTCGTATACATTCTTTACTGGACCTTATCCCAAAAAGTTGACTGTCAGACAGTTTTTTGCTTTCAACCTACAGCACTACATATACTAGAAAAAGCAAAACTTTGTGCTGCTAGCCAAATGCCAACCCCATGTTGCTGCAAGTTAGCAGCTGTGTTGGAGCACTATTTACATTTGCAAAGATCCCATCTGCCTGCGAGGAGAATGAGCTACTTGCTAGTATTGTGCAATCAGATAATGCATAGTAACAGAGAGTTGATCCCATATATATCGTCTGCAAGATGACGTGTACGGAAATGTCAGTCCATAATGGAGTGAAGTCTATCAAATGATAAGAATGAGCAGATGGCTGAGTTTGAACATGTAAACATGCATGTCATCGGTTTGAATCTCAGCGTGGATAATGCAAGCCTTCCATTTTAACCAGGTTTATGAAATCAGTACTACTAAGTGAAATGATAGCACTTATGTTTTTTGGCTTCCCAAGACTGTTTTCCCAGTACTACTACAAATACGTTAGTCCTCTGACCCAATTAAAGAGCAACTAGAGACCTCAGCAGCCAGCATTCCAGTGTTCCTTCAGCCCCTCTATGGAATGAGTAGAAGACTATCTCACCCACAAGATTGTTGATGCCTTTTCACATCTGCTGCCACTGCTGCACACAGAGATGCACATCTTGTAGTACATTAGAGACGCTGTAATAGGCACTTCTCCCAAGGCGTAGTAATGAACTCTTGGCTTTACTGTAAGCATCACTCACTCAGACTTTGTCTCTGGTGCTCTGCCTCTTATTCAAGTTCTGTTCACAGAAGGACTTTATGACTCAGTTCCCATCCCTCCCCGGGGACTCACAGCCATGGCCCTGCACTACAAGACCGATGAGAGGGTAAAAAATGAACTCTGGAACCATGTAATTTCAAGTCTAGACCAATAAGTACTAATATACATTTTAAAAGGTGCTGGGCGAGGTGGGGGTGATATGGATCTTGAAGCTATGGCTAAGGGCACATGCCATTAAAAGCCTTTAGCTTACATATCCTTCCGTTTTAGAAGTTTCACATTTAACAATGGAACTTTGAGATGGAAAATCCCAGAATATTAATCATTGTCAGAAAAATCCTAAATAATTATGCTTTGATTGTACAGCACACTACTGACATTTTCCTGGGTTTCACCTGTACTTTATTTTTTTTAAATAAAAAGGTAAACATAGTAGTAACACTCATATGCATCTCACTATATCCCATTGCTTAATCGTATAGTCACTTGAGAGATGCCTTCATTAGAAGTCATTTATGAAACAGGGGGTGTACCCATATGTAGTCGCTGGGACCTGGGTTGAATAGATGCTGAAAGGAAGGGGTCCCAGTATATTAGGGGAACTACTTTCACAATTAAAACAGAATTAATCAATCAACACATAATTGAATCCACACGGTTTAATTCACAGTGGGATAGAGTATATTATACATCATATAGAAAGCAATGAACTGTATTGTGCGTCATACAGTGCCCCACACCAACATTTGTATATATACTGTACTCGGTGTTGTATGCCTTATTTGAATAAGTTACTATGTGATATGCAAGTTGTTGCTACCCCATTGGTGGCATGAATAAATGCCTAAACAACTGATTTTACTGTCACATAATCCCTCCACTTCACTATTTCCTCACTATCACGTTCCTTTTCCTTCCTTGGGGCACTGTATGACGCACAATACAGTTCATTGCTTTCTATATGATGTATAATATACTCTATCCCACTGTGAATTAAACCGTGTGGATTCAATTATGTGTTGATTGATTAATTCTGTTTTAATTGTGAAAGTAGTTCCCCTAATATACTGGGACCCCTTCCTTTCAGCATTCATTAGAAGTCAAGCAATTTTCAACTGTCTTGTTTGCTTTCATATCTTTCTTCATCAAATATCATCTGTACCACACACATTACCTTGCCCTATGTATCTGAGAAGCCAATGACCCTAGGGGCTTCCTACAAACTATAGCACACCTCAATGGGTCCTGAAGAAATTGGGTCACTTCTACCCACCCATAGAAGTCCACAGGCTACGCATGCCAGCCAGCACCACCTTCAAAACCAGCTTCATCATCTACAAATACATCAAGAGTGGCACCCATGTTTACTTGGAGGACAAGCTTACGATATTGGGTGGCTCACAGCACAGCTACAGCCAGGACACATCCAGTAGGTCAAAAAGAAGAGAACAAGACATTCTCAATCTGTGCACCAAGGATCTGGAACAATTTCCCTGCATCTCTCTGGACAGCGCCAACCTAGTTCCAATTTAGGTTGCAGCTGAATACTCACGTCTTTAAAGACCAGTAGACCATGATGCAGTAACAGTACAGAAACCAGCTACCCCTCCTAACATGTTGACTGTATCTTTTCCCATCTACAGGCCTCCATTGACTTTCTGTTAGATTTGCAGTATATAAATGTCACAAAGTACATAATAACGTACTAACCTGGAAAACACTTTCTAACATTGGAATAAAGATATACATTTTGTAGAATCCTGATCCAAGCGTGTCCACCCAGTGTGCCTAATAAAATGTTACAGCTTTAAAATATATGTACTTATTTTATTACCTTTATCATTTATATTTTATTGTTTTATTGATAGCTGCATCACGTAAGTTGCTTTTTGCAAAGTCCTTTCAACAATGCCATGGGGTTAACAGCTAATTGATAGCATTACTTTTCATATCACATTGTATGCAAGTTAGAGGGGCCTCGCATATTCCCAGTATGCCCAGGGCCCGACAAATCGTAGAAGCGACCTCGCACTAGTCCACTTTCTATGACACCACCTGAAATGCACATGTACTGGGAGGAAGTTCTCTTTAAATGAACATCAAATGTGAAAGACTAAATATTTCACATTACTACTCCCATATTCCCAGCATACATTTTTTTACGTTTATCTAAAAAACAAACGTTTCCATTGCACTTGCTTAGGGGGACACAAATAGCTCTTGCCCTTTTTGCTGCAGAATAAGACTTCACACCTCTCGGCAGCAAGCCGAGAGGCCCAAAAACCAGAGACTGGTATCATTATGTTTGGGACCTTTGGCTATGGGAAAATTGATAATGCACATAGAGCAAAGGGGGAAAGACTTCGGGAGTTTAGGGTCCCTTTTTATTTTTCAACACTAGATATATCATAGATGCTGATTCGACTCAGAAACCGAATATAGCTGATAATGGACTTCTGGAATAGGTATCCAGACTGACGGCTCCTGTATCCAGGGCTGGCGCTAGGCATGGGCAGTGTGGGCAGCTGCCCAGGGCCTCGCGCTTAGCTGAAAGACAGGGGGCCCCACTTCACTGTGAAATGCCACACTTTCACAAATTTTCCCACCTGCTCCTCCAGGGCCCCCTCCCCACACAATCACAATACACATACGCGGTGTCTGGAGTGAGTCGACCTTGCTGGTGAGGGCGTGTTGGCATTCCTGAGGGTGCAGGGGTGGGGGGAAGGGTCAAACAGAGTGGAGAAGGCACAGCAGCCAGGCCAGCAATTATGGCTCACAGTGTCAGGGGAGGGGCAGCACCTCTGCTACGTACCGGCCATTCCCTTTCTGCATTTTGTTGCTAGGTGACAGAAGGCCCCTTTGTTTCCAGCTGGACACAGGTAATGCGAGGTGGGTGAGGGGAGAGGGGAGTAGCTAGATCAACTAGCTTTTGTTAACTTTTGCATCACCCATTTGTTTTATGGGAATGTGTATTTAAAATGGATGTAGAACGGCCGGTGCTAGAGTAGTGTTTTATTAAATGCCTTGTTAGTGCTTTGAAGGCCATCAGGCGGGCCCCCTTACCCTGGGGCCTCTAAGCACTATAGCAAGCTGAAAGGTCCAGGTGTGGGGGCCCCCTTCCCTGGGCCTTGCAGCCATTACCCCCTCTTGTATTTCCTTTATTTGTTCCTCTGTGAAATTAATCCAAAAATAAAAACACTTTTGCTGGAAAGGTCACCTTTTTTCTGACATTTTTCCCTTCCAAAGTGCAGCTTTGGGATGGAGAGAAATAAAAGGTTCAAAATGTAAAAAAGAACTAAAGCAAGACAGAGTGGGTCAAAAAGGGGCCAGGTTGATTGTATTCACACACAAAACACATTAATGCCACTTTACAGAGTTTGCCAGTGAAGCGCTACTTGTGTTTTCTTGTCTTTCTCTGAACAGCATTAATTTCCCCGGGTGGGGAAGTGCACCATTCCTGGATGTACTGCAATACCTGCTTGATGGGTGGATTGGAAAACAAAATACATACCATGGCTCTGAATTCATGGTCTTTTTAAACCATATTGCTTACGTTTTGTAAGGCTATAAGCAATGGACATTGAAACTCTTCCCTTCCGGCACTGGAGTCCTGGCCTTAACTTTTCGTGCAAAATCACTCATTGATTTCTGAATAATAAGTGCAACATCATTAAGGTAACCATGTTGTTCCTGCTTACATTTCACATGCTTTTACTCAATCTTACATTCCTCATGAGTGTTTGCTTTTTCCAGGATGTTTTCACTTTTTTTTAGGCTGCATATTGCTCTTGTCTAGTGCCTAATTTGAATTGAGTCACCTCCAGGTGTTTATAACGGGTGCAATTGGGTTGTAGAGGGAGTTTCTCTCAGTGGGGCAGTATGGTGTTCAGAGGGGGAGAGCATGTGGCACTATGGTCAGAGCTTCCGAATTTGGAACTGGGGAACCCGGTTAAACCTTCATGACCAGTCCACCAGACCACTCCCCTGAGAGAGCACATTTCCATGCTAGACCTTAGAAGTCCCAGAAAGACCTTAGAAGAATAGTGTCTGAGCACCAGCAGTTGGACCATAGTGGTGGCAAGTGTGGGTGATAGCAAAAACACAGAACTTCTCCCTAGCAATAATTTTGGCAAATGGGTATTACCTCATTTTATTACCTAAACATCAATATTGTCCCAAACCAGAGTTATATAAACAGATCCTTTTTTATTAAGTCATAAGTTTCAACATGCTATTTATACCTTATACACATTAGTTATCTGTACATCCTAAATATTTACATTAGGCCCCAAACACAAATATATACATGAAGGTCATTGAATCCTACTCACATACCCACACGCATCAATCAAACCATACACAACACAAAATACATCATACTAAGATACATAGAACATAACAATATACACAGAAGTTACAATATCTACAAACACTGATGACAATAATAAAAGAAAAAGCGCTGACGCGCATTTCGGAGTAGGACAAGGGTCCAAATTCCTTTGTCAGGGCGCAATGGATGCAATTCTTTACTGATACGGGATTCCTCCGTGGATATTGGAACACAGAAATGCGTAAACACCAGAAGGGGCTCAGACTCTATATCATATTCCAAGCCTAGACTATTAAGTGGCTGAAGAGGCCTTAAAGATTAAATGAATCCAACTGGCTGCCTGCAGAATTACATGTCGCCATGAAGTGCCAATAGGGAGCTCAATCTTTCTCACAATTTACAAGGGGCTCAATTTCTCTCCGGGATTCGGGGCAAACAATAGCGAGATAATTGCCTCATACATGGGCTCAAAGTCAATGTAAGTATAGGCTACAATCCAATAGGAACAGGGCTGATATCCACGTTCCGTCAAAGGCACGAACGTCGTTCTCCTACTACGATTCGAAGGGATATCGAGGCAAGCGTGGGTGAACCTTGAAGGCCTGTCCACTACAATCCCAAATTAAGCTCACCTCGAGTCTTTTGGGCAGGCCTACGAAGCAGCACACCCTAGAACAACAGTGACTCTGTCATTGAGGTCACAGGACCCTTGAGCAGGAAGGCTCCAGGGCGGTGCGACCGATGAGATCGCTCTGAACGCTGACTTCGGGTGGGGGTGTCATGTTTGCGAGTATATTGCGTTTCTAAAAGCATTTTCTGCCACCTTCCTGGCCTCCAGCAATTTTCAGCAACAATAAAAATGCCCTGATAACTCCAGTGATTAATGTTCTTCCTAGAGAGGGATGGAGTTTTGTCAATTGGAAGTTTTGGCTTGTGAAAAGGTACCGCAGAGGGTTAATGTGCCTGCTGCAAAGAACATGTACCATGCAGATCACTAAGTCCACATAAAGTACATAGGCCAGTGGGTTATTGCTTTTGTCAGAGAGATCCTATTGTTACTTACAGTTTATAAGTCAAAATCCTAACATAGAACAATGAGCTATTAACTGTCATCTAAGAGCAGCATGCAAACTGCAAGATATAAATTGCAGCGTTATATTTTTTTTCCCCAGTCTTTGATTATCCTAATGTTGCAAAAAGGGTTCATTTGGACAGAAATCAGTTCTGGTTATTAAAGAGAACCCCCAATCATGGTATTACGTTCTAAATTCAGAGTTTGTGTTTCTTCAGATCAATCACTATTAAACTATACTGCCCACTAGTATGATTGTCATGTGACTGCTTGTCCTTTGTCTTATGTAACATTATCCATGGTGATTTATACACGTATGATTGATTGTCTCTATGTAATGTGTGATATAAAGTTCTTGACACCCTACACTGGTATCAGTGGTGCTGTAAATCAAATTAAATGCATCTGAGCGACAATGTGGTTATGGAGACTTGAGGGGCACTGTTAAAGGTTGGTAGTGAGGGAATCCGTGGCAGAGCGAGTCATTGGGGGGCACCAACATTGTCGTACAGGGCTACACCAGCGCTAAAGGCGGCCACTTCTACTTCCTACAGTTCTAACATCAAATCAAAAACGTTAATTTGCAAACTCCTTGAATCTGAAGCATACCTTCAAGTCAATGTATGATTTAGCAGTGGTCTTGGTTGTTCTAAGTCTTTTTTTATTTGTGTACAATCTTTATTTGTTTGCAATGGTGTCTTGTAATTTTGTACTATATATGTTGTATTTTTGCACTTAACATAATTATGGCGAGTAAAGAGCCCACACACAAAAAAATATTGTCCTACGTCTCTTAGCATGTGCGTGTGTGATACTGGTGAGAGGATTTACGTCAAAACAAATTACGAGATATTAATGTCGCCTAAGTTAGCACAATAATGGCACAGAAAGATAAGGGAGCCTTTTGAAATTTGCAATTATATCCATGGGGCAGGGGCGGAGTGCCTTGCCCACTGCTAAGGGCGCTGACTGTTGGTCGGAACCAGTCATGCACACTCTGGCCTTTCTCCATGTAGGCTGCAATGCACCCTACATGGAGAAAATGGCTTCCCAATAGGCGCCTGGCTGGTCGGAGTCCCAACCAATCACAATGCTGCCATGGCTTAGGGGAGGGAGGCTGCCTGCTTCCTGTTCTTGCCAGAGGCAGGAAAGCAGGAAGGCAGGTCAGGAGCAGAGCTGATGCGAGACCTGGGAAGGTAAGTTTATTTTATTTTTAAATTACCCCCCAGCGAGACCCCCACCCGCGAATCATGCCTGCTGCAACTGGGTGTTACGTGCAAATTAGAGGGGCCTCACATCTTCCCTTTCGCCCGGGGCCCCAGAATGACTAGGAGCTGCCCTGCCTGCATCATTGGTCAGTCTAAATGTCACAGCGTGGAAGGATGGCGTGATGGGAGATGGAGAGAATGTTAGGCGATTTCATTCAACCAGGTTCTGGTATCTGCTGTAGCTCACTAACCGTTGGATGTAGGTGAGTTTAGTGCTCTGTAGCTCTAAAAACTTAATAAACAGATTTAAACATAAAATAAAATTCACAAGAATGTTCAAGGAAAGTGTTCCTTGATCTAGGAAGCTGTTCAGGGATATTCGCACCCCTTCAGCCTCGTAAGACGGGTTTGCAAATGAACGTAGCAGATGAAAAGGAGCTCCCTGGCTGACGCTTCGCCAAACTTCCGCTGTCCCCGGAGGGGTTGGTATAAACTCGGTTTCTCGCAGCGCCCCTGGATCTCACGCCCCCATGGTGACATGTAATCAAGACTTGTTATCTTCTCTTTTGCAATTTACACTTACTGAATCTCTTTTCTTGCCAAAAAGGTTATGCTCTTTATTTGTTTGTCTTGTCATTTGATTTTAATTACAGTGCCAAACACATACATGCTTAAGTGTTTTTTTAATTTCCCTTGGGAATGCAAATGCACAGCGTCCCCTCCCCCTTCCTAAACAAGTTCCACCATTCTGACACTGAACATGCACACTGGTTTTGCCTGTTCATTCATTTTACTGATAATCTTTTCGTGTATGTTTTGTGTATGGATGTAAATAGTATAGCAGCGCTGGGCAGCAATTTTCCACTTTGTATCAACGCGCAGCTTCATACAGGGCACTTTACTGTTGACCTATTTCAGATATTACCATTACAGCACACAAACACTCAAAAACCCCGCTCCCCACGCCCCATTTCAAGACAATGACATCACACCAGAGCAGAGAGGCAACCATGGTCCCCACAATCAAATTCCCATGATATTCTCAACGGAAAGATTCACATCTTACTCTCAGGAGAATACATATATCTACATCTCACTCACCTGTCCTCTGAAGGCCCAATGAAAACCCTCGGATTCCATACATAGTCAAATCCCTTCGACACACACCTCCCAAACTCGGGAGCGACAACAGAGGGATATTTGTTCTCTGAAAGTAGCCGAAAATGTTCCAAAGCTTGATCCGGTGAAACACGAATTCAGCCACAGGAAGCTAGCCAATCAAAGCTCGGCATAGATTTGATGTCACTCACAGAGGTTAACGTCACTCACAGACGCACACCAAGATACATTTTACTATTCACACCTGCATCTGGCCACGCCAGAGACTACACAACCAATATGCTCGTATCGGACCACTCGTCACCCTGGGGTTCGGACGGACAGGACATTCTGAGATGTCAGGAAGAGCGCATACACTTCTGCAAATCACGGGCTAGGAACCTCCTTATTAGAGAGGCACCCTCGCTTCGGTGGCTGCTTCTGGTTGGGGACTACTACTTTCTTAATAATCAGCACGACTATTTATCTAAGAGTGATGCCTTCCAGTCACCCCCACAAACATACAGGCTATCGCAACAGCTAGACCCTGCTCTGCACGAGAAATGCATGGTGAACATTAGTGTGTACACAACGAAAATTTATAGAGATATGAGTGCAAAATCGGTTTGTTCCCCTCAAGCAGTGGCGTAGCTATGGGGGTAGAGGGCGCGGTCCACCCGTGCAGCGTTTTTGGGGGGCATTGGGTCTTCAAGTGAGGTGACTGATTGGTACCACTCCCTGAAATAGGCAAGTGGTGTGGGTTGATTATTGCTCTACTTATTGGTTTATCTGAGTGGTATGGTGTCTTATCTTAGGGCTGCGTGGAGCGCTGTGTCTGCGGCGAGGCAGTAGGAGTGGCCAGTGCTGAGATGAGGAAAGTGACACGCAAATAAATGGGCATGTGATGGGAGGGTGGCTGGTATGCAGGCAGTGCAAGAGAATGAGCAGGCAGCCACCTCAGAGCAAGCAAACAAGACCTACTGCCAGCCACCTCTGTTTGTTGCAGGGAAGCCGCCCAGTGCCTATGCACTTACCAGCAGTCCGTGGAGCAGTGCTCCAGTCAGTGCCACTGCAGTATTTTTGGTGTTTATGAGGAGCGGCAAACTCAAGGACCGCCCCGGGCAGCAAAATCCCTAGCTATTCACAAACTGCACTGCATAGTATGTTTAGTAGTACTACAAAAGTACTACAAGAATGCTATTCATTAACCTACATGTGAAGGTTTACATTTCTGCCTCTACTAAACTTTATGTGCAAAGATCTCCACCCTGATTGCAGAGATCTCCGCACACATGCGCATGGGTTGGGGAATATTTAGGACAAAATAGGAGGGGTTTAGGGAGGAGTAAGGAAGAGTTGCGCGAGAGAAAAGGGGGTAGGAGGACACATGTACATACACACATAATAGTAAGCTCATTTATATTCAAAAACTGCACGTCTATGGCTAGCACAGCTAAAAAGACATCAAAGTAGTCTTAACTGTACTCCAGGTGGAAGCTGAAGTAATTCCAGCACCACGAATGGCAAACCAATGGTTTTGTAGAGCTAAAAAAGACATCAAAGTAGTCTTAACTGTACTCCAGATGGAAGCTGAAGTAAGTCCAGCACCACTAATGGCAAACCACTGGTTTTGTAACACCCTCCCATGGAAAATAATGGAGGTAGAGACTTAAAAAGAACCCATAGGAACTGATGTTAAATGACAATTTATTTTACATTAAAACTAAAATATTTAACATATATAAATTGAATCTTAATATATATAAATTATAAATATTTATTTAATTTCAAAATATTGTAAGTAGCTTTTTTAGATTAAAAACAAATGTAAAGTTAATTTTCTAAAAAGTATCAAACTAATTAAAATTAAAATTAATTCTAAACATTTAGTAACTTTATAACATAATAAATATATACAAGCATTTTACTGTCGGTGTTTTTTAATGACTTTAAAAAAGTAAGCTTATTTTAACTCAATGTACTGAAATTTTTTAAATATTTAATTCAGAAGAAAGTCAACAGTACTGCCACTGTCTTTAAATCTCAACCTACTTCTAAAATAAATATAAAAATTAATTTACATTAGCGTTTATCATAAAAAATGTAACTTTTTAAAACTTTAATAAACATTTAAAATATTTCCTGTACTTTACCATATGGAGATCGCTACCCAGACAACATAGGTCTCTGCAAACTGTTCAAAACATTAAACAGTGCCTTAAATTCTCTACTAGCCGTAACTGTATGGCTGTATATGACTTTTTACTTACTCCACCTATGTCTCTGGGGGTGGGAATATAAAAGTCTACACTTTTGAATAACACTTCACCCGAAAATGGTGAATAGGCGGAAGTAGAAAAGTTACTCAACAGTTTAAAAGTACATTTACACATGTATACTTACGCATGTTTACATTTATTTTTGTGATTATGTACATAGGAGACCAGTATGCACTCTATAAATGTGCAGATATTTCCCTTTATGATTTCGTCGTTCCTGAGAGTTGTTGAGTCTGGGCTGGCCATAGTAAATATTTCTCTGTTTGGAAACTACCAGAAACTAGGAGAACAGAAATTCTTTCAAGTTCTGAATATCAACGATCGTTTGGACTGAGGGTTGGTCTCTTTCCAGCTTGAATCTTCCTATAATACAGTGCTTCTTGGTTAGTAACTTAGAACGTTCCACAGAGCCACTAATATCTCTCATCAGGCTTCCAGAATCAGACCAGCTACAGTGGTCACTTCCTTCCAAGCAGCGACTTAGTGTGGCATGTCCCCTCAAGTCAATTGACTGTAAATCTGAGTTTGCTAAATGTATAAATAACCCATTTCTCGGAGTCTATTTTTGAAATCTAAAGCCTTCCCCGTTGATGAAAGAAAGATCCTATAGCAGGATATTCAAGCATTAGAGACTCCGCCGAGGCACATCAGGGGCAACTCTGAATGATCACAGTAAGGCCTTCACAACAAATCACAAGTGAGAGAGGGTGCTGTCCGGGGTTCCGAGATCATTGTTTCACCCCACAGTAAAAGCAATTTAACACCCCAGGGTGGCAAATCTACCTACCAAATTCAACCACTGATGCATCCTAGCCACAGGTCACTGGAGCTCTCGCTCGGGAGAGCCTGTACCCACTGCACCAGCTTTTTTGCTCTAGGTAGTTTTCATGGAGAACTCAGTCTTGGAGTGCCAGATTAAATGTCTTTGGCTACCTGACTGTGACAAAACAAACCCATGATGTGGCTAGACTGACCTGTGAACAACTTGATATCCAGCACTACTGTCCATGTGATAGCAAGATCCATTTTTTCTCAAACAGGGCCGATCCATGCAACACCTAGACCAAGGTACCAACCAGTGACTGTATTACAGAAAGTGTCCTAGGGGCTCAATGTGCATGTGTGCCCGCTTTGTGCACCCTCTGGGCACTTTGGTATCACAGAAGGGGCTGCAGATGCTTGTGTGGCCCTTTCTGTTACACTGATAGCACTGAGCACATGTAGCACTTTCGCAAAAGGGTGTTACCTCATGTGTATGGGGATGTGGCCCCATGAAAGTGAGGGAATCTTTTTGTCTCTGTGCCCTTGCCACATTATCAGAGGCGGCTGCTCCACAATAGCGGAGGAGCGTCGTGCCACCGACTGGCGCAGAGCCAGCAAAAATAAAATAAAAATGATGCTCTAGCGTCATTAATTTTCATTTGCCGTCTCTGAGCCAGCTTGTGCATGGAAGGGCTGGGTATGGCGGAGGAGTGCTTGTGCACTCCCTATGTAGCATATGTGTTTTGCCGGCTGTCTCAGGCCGACGAAAACACACATGCACACTTAGGTTGCTCCAGCCCAGCTGCATTCAGCAGCAGGACTGGAGAAACCCCACAGACTCCAAGACCTGAGTGGAGTGTCTTTGCTGCCTGCCCAGGCCACGGGGATTGATGGGAGTCTGACCCAGGGGCTGCTGGGACCAGGAAGAGGACAGCAGAAGTGACGCAGGAGGCAACCGCCCGCTTTAGGTACTTCTTAAAATTATTTTTATTAACACATCCCCTTCTCCCCCATGCACTCTCTCTTCCCCGTGCTCTCCCCACCCGCTCACCACCCTTTGTTAGTGGCTGCCGCCACTGCATATTATGGACAGGGTGCAGAGGCAAACATGCCTTTAGAATGCTCACTGAAAGTACAGCCCAAAAAGATGCACACTTTTAGTGTGCCTCTTAAAGACATCCCTCTGTAGGGGAGAAAGGGGGTTCCATAGATCCCCCAGTCACTCACTGCACCCACCTGCAAGAGGATTTCTAGTCCCTCTTGAAAGGTCAGGCGGGCAAAGTTAAAAAATCTTGAAGATAGTGGAACTGCTGTGTCACCGTTACTTGAAAGGAGAGGAAGTTTTTAGTTAAAAACAATATTGAATAATACACTCCTGGAAACATGCTTCAAACTCAGTAAGGTTGAACTGAACCAAAGTGACATGTTTAGACATAGATTCCATTTGGTCAATTTTAGCCACTAGGAAATGCTTAAATAGGTCATTTTAATAAGTATTTCTGATCAATGGGGTGCTGCCACACATCCTAACAAACTATTCAAGGGAACTAGCATAGTTATACAAGATTAAACACAAGTATTAGGGGGTATTTGCATTTCTCATATATTTATGATTCTGATATATTCCAGATAAACATGTTCATGACTTTCAACAGTCCAAAGTCTGGAACTTTAAGATTCAGAGTTTCACATTAAGGGCCATATATTGAATTTGGCGGTCCCTTGGACCACCGTATCGGCAGTGGAGGTCCAAGCGCTGTGAGCTTGGAGGTGCGATCGCTGTATTATAGGTTGGGCAGATCGGCTTTGCAAAAACTGCCTCTGAACCGCTGAGACTGCCAGCAGACCACCAACCGCTGTGGTCACGATCAGGAAAAGGCAGCAGCCATAGGGCAGTCAGGGGAGCTGCACCACGGTGTGTATTAGGAGTTGCCCCTTCCACGAGTGAACCACAGTGGTCCGATTGATAAAGATCAATTCAAAATGGTCAGGCGATTTCAGTAGATGGTTCCTAAGTTAAATTTGCCCGGCGTAAAACGCCTCTAATACCATACGAAGTTATTCAATAAAGAGGCAGGCGCTGGAGACAGGAAGACAGGAAACAAGTTTATTCCGTCGGAGGGGAACACATCAGATCAGACAACAAGGTGTCGTCTCGAGGTGCTCTCTCAACCTCTCTGAGACCTGGTCTTTTATACACTGGTTTAAGACATGTGAACGTCCTTTATTACAACAGGGACATTGTGAAGTATGAGAGCGACATCACCGGCACCCCCCCCAGTTCCGGCCCATTCCAACACATGACAACAGTAGAGGCCCTTTCCCCTCATATGATTGGAAGGGGCTATCACGCAGCTGAGTGTTCTGCCGATTCCTTTGTGCGCCTGATCGAATCTCAGGGGATGGGGAGGTCGTGATCAATAGTGGCTCCTTTCAGGAAAGGCGAGTGAATACAGTAATGGGCAATAAACTGTATCCTCGGGCTAAAGGATGACCAGCGGTTCGTACAGGCAGTCGGGCTCAGAGGAAGGGGTCATCAAAGGAGGGGTATTCATGGACAGAAAGGAGGCGTTGGTCAGGCGCGGGGTCTGATTCCCTGAGACAGAGTCATGGGAGGGGAGGGTTCATGACTTGCGCGTGTGAGTGCGGGGGCAGCTAGGGTGCGCGGGGAAGGCTTGCAAGGTTCAGGGAAGTGCTGACGGGCGATCGTGAACAGGGAGACCATGGTACCTAAAATGGCTGTCGTGTATACTCATACGTGAGTCTGCAAGATGGCGTAGATAATGTTTAGTACACAAACTAAAATTCCACAGTCCTCCCTTTAACATGTCTCGCCAGCTTGTCAGTTCAGATCGATCCCCATGAGACCACGCACCTCTATTTCGTATAGGGGACTCATGTGCTCAGTTTTAAAGTTCAAAGTCTTAGGGCACATACAGTTGGAAATGAGTGCACATAAAGATGGTAAACATTGAATACCTAAGCAACACCCACACAGTATCATGATTGGTATCAATAAAAACGTGAACAATCTCCATCCCCAGCTCTTCAAAGTGTCCCAGAACCAGCCTCCAAGCGACCATCCTTCCTGCTCCTGGTGAACCTCCGAGGACAGTCTGTGGAGGTGTTCGATTGCTTTGTAGACTGAAGGTGAGTTATCTGGCACGTAGGTGCAACAGCTGGAGCCGATGATGCGGCATGCACCTCCGCGGTCGGCCAGAACCACATCTAGAACAAGACGGTTTTGAAGAGCCACCAGGCGGACGGCCTGAAGCTCAGCCGTGTTGTTGGCGAGGATGCCAGCGGTGATGTTAATGGTTGTTTCTAATGCCTGAGTCAGGTGTCGGATAGCGCGGCTATTTGCCATTGGTCCCCACAGAGGAACAAGTCCCTTTGCTGCATCCAGGAACTGTGCTCCGGTGGAGTCGGCTTGTTCAACATCTCCGGCGCGCTTTTGCCGGTGGTGGTTGGCTGGAGCCACATACGTGGGAGGAAGAATGAAGGCGATGTATCACGTACCCCTCCAGCCTCTTGGGAGCCAAGTGTAAGCTTTGGTGCCACAAACAAAGTACATATTCGGGGAAGCAACAAAGGAGGGGGGGTCAGCTGAGACCAATGTTTTGGTGATGCGACAAGAACTGTGACCCACCAGCTGCGTTCCTTGTCCTTCGAGGCATACGAGTCCTGTGACATTGATGACAGACAGGGCCACGGTCAGGGTGGCAGCCGTTTGTTTCCGCAGGTGGGAGAAGGTGGGTCTGGCTGGATTGTGGAGCACTTGCATTTCGACCCTTTCTTTGGCAGGGATGTTCGTAAGGAAGGTTGAACCCGAAATTACAGGACAAAAGGGCTTTCCTGTCTTGTTCAGCCAGAACCCATAGTAGAAGTGAGACACCGTTTGACCAGAAGTGGCGTTGTCCTTGTGGAGAAAGGAGAGGGGATGAAGGGGATGGAGTGTCCGGTAGCATGTGGGAGCAACCCACAGATCCAGCAGTTCGTGGCATTTGCAGCAAGGTTGTGCTGGTGCAACAATTGTACGAAAGAATTGTTCCAGAACTCCCTACGCCTTTCTCGGAGCTGAGGTGAAAGGGTGATCAGGTGGTGCTCTTTCGTGGTTGGCAACATCTGGTGAGCGGGTGTGCTTTCCTCCAAGATCCAGAAGGAAGTCATGAGGAGGAGGCAAAAGAGGAAGACAATGAAGAAAGCGATTGTCTTTGATTTGTGCAAATTGTCAGTCTTTGGGTTCCTGTAGTGGGTATTTCCTGTTGCTTCCGACGTCTTCTTATCTGGCGCTTCCATCATCTTCTTATCTGGCGCTTCCATCATCTTCATCTTCAAGGTGCTCGGTAGTGGGCAGAACCACAGACTTTGTTTAGCTTCTCTCCGGGTAACCCTTGGTTGCTTTGGGTCACCTTTCTGAGATTTTTAACTTAGTCAGTGGCCTACTTAGCCGAAGCTCCCTCCTTTCGACGCAGGAAATACCCTTCTCGAGATGGCACAGTGGGATCAGAGTGTTTTGCAAGTTCAAGTGCCTCAGTATCAGGATAGCAGTTCAGTGATGGTCGGTCTTTGTTCAGGAGCTCTTCTTGGGTGCTGACGTTGTCTGTCGTGGCCAGGGTCGAGGAAATCTTCTTGCAGTGGTGTGCATGCAGCCAGTTCTTCTTCCCCTCCACTCGAAGAGCCGTCCGAGTGGTGATCAGCACTTGCCAGGGGCCCGTCCACCGGGGTTCCAGACTCTTCGCTCGTTGAAAGTTCCGGATTAGGATGTAGTCCCCCGGTTGGATATCGTGACCGGGACCCCTGGAAGCATCGGGGATGGCCTGCTGCACCTGTTGATGAATGACAGACAACGTTTTAGTTAATTTGCACAAATAATCTGACAGCAGGACGTCGGGGACGTCGTGAATGGAGGTCGGTTTGGGGGCAGTCCAGAGGTTCATAGGCCGGCCAAACACAACTTCGTAGGGGGTCAAGTGGTGCTTAGTGGGAGTGGAGCGCATCGATAGTAATGCCAGTGGAAGGCCATCTGGCCACTTAAGTCCGGTGGTGGCCACTATTTTTGACAGTTTCAGTTTCAGTGTAGCGTTGTGTCGTTCGACCAGGCCAGCAGATTGGGGGTGGAAGACTGCGTGGAATCTTTGTTTTACCCCCAACCCCTTCAGGATTAGTTGGATAACTTCAGCTATGAAGTGGGGGCCATTGTCGCTCCATAAAATTCGACAAAGGCCGTAGCGAGGGAAAAACTCTTTCAGCAATACTTTGGCAGTAGTCATGGCAGTGTTATCACGGGTCGGATAGGCTTCCACCCATTTGCTGAAGGCACATACAATGACTAATACGTACTTCAAGCCCTGGCACCTCTCTAATTGGATGTAATCCATCTGAAGGACCTCAAAGGGGTGGTCGGGGATCCCAAACCCTCCCCGGGGTACCACAGTTCCTTTCCCGGGGTTGTGTTGTAAGCAGATAAGGCACTGCTGGACTAGGCGTTTGGCCGAGTCGGGGATCTTGTTGTTGTGCCAAACTTTGGAAATGAGTTCAATCATGGGGGCAGAGCCTATGTGTGCAGGGGAATGTGCCATTGTCAGTATGGGGATCAAATATGTATCAGGCAGCAACCATTTATTCGTGTCTTTTGTCCGCCAGCAGCCTTCATCGTCCCTTAGACCCACCCGTGCCCACTCAGTCAGTTCGTGTGGTGTGCTGGCCGATTGGATGTCCCTGATCGTTTCCCTAGCGTCAGTCCATTTTTCTGCTTGTGACCTGGTCACATACATGCGTGTCGTTGTCCTATTCTCAGCTGTGGTTCGAGCAGTGATGTCGGCTAGTGCGTTTCCCTGTCCAACTAAATCTGTTACCTTCTTGTGTGCCTGGCATTTAATTACTGCTATTCGTTTGGGGAGAAGAACTGCTTCAATCAGGGCGGAGACTAAATCTCCGTGAAGGATGGGTGTACCGTGGGACGTCAGGAATCCCCTTTCCCTCCACAGGAGCCCAAAATGATGAACCACCCCGAAGGCGTACTGGCTGTCCGTGTAAATGTTTGCCGTGGTTCCTGCTGTTATGATACATGCTCGTGTGAGGGCAATTAGTTCTGCTGCCTGTGCGGATCGTTGTGTGATGCGAGCGGTTTCAACTACTGTTCGAGCTGTCGTCACCGCATAGGCAGCAGAAGTGGTGCCGTCTGGGAGTTTGATACAAGAGCCATCTACCCATAGTTCTCCATCAGGATCTGTAAAAGCAATGTCTCGGAGGTCAACTCTACTCCTGGTCTGTTCATCCGTGAGGGTCACACAGTCGTGTATAGGGGGCACATCGGGGTCATTTTCGGGCAAGGGTAACAGTGTAGCAGGGTTCAATGTCGTGCATCTCTTCAGGGTGATGTGGGGTGCAAGTAGAGTCAATTCGTACCCTGTTAGTCGTGCGCTAGTCAGATGTTGAGTCTTAGTCTGATTCAAAAGGGTGTCAAATGCATGGGGCACTAATACCGTGAGGGAGTTTGAAAGCACAATTCCCTCACTCTGGCGGATAGAGACAGCAGCAGCGGCTACTGCTCGAAGGTAGGCAGGTAGAGCTCTGGCGACTGGATCAAGAGTGGCAGAGAAGTAGGCACAAGGGCGTTGTTTGGCGCCGATGGGCTGAGTTAGAACAGACAATGCGCATCCCTCCCTTTCGTAAGTGAAGAGGGAGAAGGGCTTGGAGTAATCTGGTGTTCCTAGAACGGGTGCCGAGCAAA
The DNA here is from genome assembly GCF_964261635.1 of Lissotriton helveticus. Taxonomy (NCBI): domain Eukaryota; kingdom Metazoa; phylum Chordata; class Amphibia; order Caudata; family Salamandridae; genus Lissotriton; species Lissotriton helveticus. The sequence goes on from NC_136068.1 coordinate 1,109,198,362, forward strand.
GGGCATCCCGCAACTCCTTAAAGGATGCTTGGCATTCGGGAGTCCAAGGGAGTGGGAACGGAACATCTTTGGCCAACAGGGAGAGTAGGGGTTTTATAATGAGACTGAAATTTGGTAACCATTGTCGGCAGAAAGAAGTAAAGCCCACTAATGAACGGACTTGCTTCTGCGTTTTTGGAATGGGGGTGTCTAGGATGGTTTGGATTCGGTCGGGCGTAAGTTTCCTCCCTTCTTTGGACAGGAGGTGGCCTAGGTATGTTACCTGGGGCTGACAGAACTGCAGTTTCTTTTTGGAGACTTTGTGGCCATTCTCCGCAAGAAAGTGCAAGAGTTGGATAGTGGCTGTGATTGCAAGTGGAGTGGTGTCGGCCGCCAAAAGGATATTGTCAACATATTGGATCAACACCACTCCATCTGGTAGCTGGACGGCGTCCAGTTGTCTTTTGAGGGCCTGTCTGTAAATGCTGGGGCTTTCAGTGTAGCCCTGGGGAGCTCTACAAAATCGGTACGAACGGTTTTTTAAAGTGAAGCCGAAGAGATAACGGCTGTCTGGATGGATGGGGATAGAGAAAAATGCATTTTTAAGATCAATAACGGTGAAGGTGGTGGCAGTGGACGGGATGAGAGTCAGGATGGTGGCGATGTCTGAGACTACGGGGTACTGTGGCACCACCACTTTGTTGATTTCTCGCAGGTCGATGATGAAGCGGTACGCTTTCTCATCTCCCTCACCTTGTTTCTTGACAATGGGTAGGATAGGGCTATTGCAGACATTACTAACCACTTCCTCTACCACACCTGCATCTACCAAGGACTGAATAATCGCTACCAATGCCTTCTCGCCTTCGGGCGATATCCGGTACTTTGGGAGTTTCGGGAGTATTGCATCTGGTCGAACAGTTATGTGTACAGGATCGATCATCATTCGTCCTACATCCGAGTCGTTTCTGGCCCATAGGTACAGGGGTAGGGTATCGAGCAAGGATAGGTCAGCATCTGTTATGGCATACATATGTCGTGCGGGGTAGGGTCTGGACATGCTCGGGTTGTCGTACAGGATGACTCGGACTCCATCCGGGGAACACCTAATAGTAGCTCGGAAATGTTTCAGTAAATCAATACCCATAATGGCGTCAGGGGAGTTGGAGGAGAGCAGAAATGTTGTGTCAGTGGGATTGTTTCCTAGGTCAAAGGAGATAGGTACAGACAGGGGATTAGTGGAGGGCGTTCCATCGAAACCTATCGAGGTAATGTGTGAGCCAGACAAGGGTGCCCTTGGAATCAGTCGCTTTGATAATACACTACGTGTCGCTCCAGTGTCTACCAAAAATGGAGACTTTGTACCCAGGACCTTAGCAGTGACGTAAGGACCTTGCTGGTCAACACAGAGCTCGACTGGATCCCTCCCTTACCCCTGGCAGTCCTATGCAGAGTCGTGAGCATTGTTGCCGTCGGACTGTTGGCACTGATTCTGTCGGGGGCGGTCAAATGTGTTTGGTCTGTCAGATCGGTCATTGGTGGTGTCGCGGGTCTGCCCTCGTCCCTGCCCTCCAGTTTTGGAGCCATTTGTCATGTCCCTTGTTTCTTTATTTTTAATCATTTCCCGAAGGGCCAGGCATTGAGACTTCCAGTGCCCAAATTCTTTGCAAAATGCACACTGGTTCTCATCGAGGTCGGTTCGTGGAGCGCCAGGTGTGGGGTTGCGGTCTCTAGGGGCCGAATTCCTAGGGGCATTCGACTGGTAGCTCCCCCTATACCGTTCCCTTCCTGTAGTCACTCCCTGCAATTGAGCAATCATTACTCATTCTTTTAAGTCCTTTTTCTTTTTCTCAGTTGCCCTTTCGTTCTCGTTCTTTTGGTGCTCGTAATACTGAGCCATCTGAAGGATAGCTGCAGGTTTAGAGGCTCCCCAACTACTCTCGCTAGTCTGTAACTTTTGGGAGACCTCTTGCGTTAGCCCCTTTACGTAGTTTTGCACGAATAGGTGTTGTCCGGTTGCGGTGGTCATATCTTGGCCACTGTAGTCGGAGAACACTGTTTCGAATCGTGAGAAGTATTCTGATACATCTTCCTGAGGTTTCTGGCGACAAGCCGTGACTATCGACCAGTCTACCTTCTTTTCTGGGATCAACGTCTTTAGCTTCTGCACTATTTTGTCGGGGAGTTCCAGTATGTCTTTTACAGGTTTCTTTCCGGGCTCTCGCTGCCTATCTAGGTCATCGAGTTGTTTCCAGGTGTGTCCGAACAGGTCCGTGTGGTCGGCTTTCCGGATTTGCTTCCACACATCAGCCGGCAGACACAACCCGAAAAACAAATCAATGTCCGCTAGAGTCATTATGGTTGAGCCCAAGGCGGTGCCTAGTTCTGTATAAAATGCTGTAGGGTTTTTTCGCAGATCGGGCAGGGTTTGCCTAAAGGTTAAAATATCTTGCCGATCCCATGGTTGGTAAACCCAGTTGTACACAACCCTCCCTTTTGCATCTGCGTGGTTGATATCATCGTTTGTTCCCTGACCTCTTGGGGGAACCCAATAGGGGGCGGCTTCTCTGATAGGCATCATCGTGTTGGCTGCTTCTAATGAGGGCTCAATCGTCTCAGGGACTGTGATCTTGACCTCTGGTTTCTGTTCCGCGAGGTGGCGGAAGACCTCAAGCGTTTGCATGAAGAGGTCCGTCACATCGCTCTCAGTTCCATCTCCAACATCGACCCTTCTATATAGAGCCGTCAATTTTGTTGGACCCTTATTCTGGTACCTATCCTCATATGCGTTCAGGGTGTGATAGCTGAACCGTAAAATGAAATGCCGCCTATGACTACCGGCATGTGAATTGTGCATATTCATCGTATATTCTTCGCTCTCCTTCCGTTCTACCAATGTTTTTGCTATTTTGTCGATTCCATCCCGCTCATCTTTGCTCAACCTATTTGGTCTGGCTGTTAGGTGCCTGCTAGTCTCATGTTCATCTGCTGTTGTTACCAATGCGGCTGGTGCGAAGGCCTAAGAGCCGGGGCACTAGCGCTAGAGTCACCCATACCTGCACTTTGGGCTGGTGAGTGTTGTGCTAGAAGCTGGCTGGGAGCATAAGGAGGAGGCATGTAGATAATTGGAGGTCCGAGCAGTAACTCGTCATTTGCCCGCTGTTTGGAGGGCATCTCCGGGTAGAGCGCAGAGGTGGTCCTGACAGGGCATTGGCCTGCCAGTCCTGATTCTTGTGTTTGTCTAACTTCCTCTCTTCTTCTTATTTCTTCATCTAGTTCTTTTGCGGCCAGATGGGCGTTTTTTCGTAACTCTTTCACTATTTTCGCTTCCTCTCTTTTCCTGCGATGTTCTGCTTCTTTGCGCCACATGCCAATACTATCAAGCATAGTGGGCGTTGCCTTGTTTATTTTTACAGCTGCTTCTAGTGTTTTTATTTTATTTTTATCAAATGAACCTATCAGTGGCCATTGATTTTTAGGATCCTTTTTTGTATATTTATGCCATAACTTACTATAAGCTATAGCGACTAGTCCTTGCTTAGTAAACATGTCCTTATTAGGGGTGCCTTCCAGTGGAGCTGGATGGTTCATCTCTAATAAGCGGTCCGGGTTGACCCAACTATGAACCAATGGGGAGAAGATAGGCATGACGGATTACAATGGGGGGCAAAAGCCTGCACTACCTATCTTTTCACTACTTGCAAAGACTGGACAGAATATTCTATTCTACGCTATTTGCAAATAGAGAATACCTCCGAAAAGAACCAATTCCCAAAACAGTCAATGTTCGGGCAAACAATCAATCAATGAGGAACGACATAGGTACGACGTGTTAAAGGTTTGCGTTACCTACCCTTCACTATCGGCAAAGGGAGAGAGAATATTCCTATTCTTCCCCGTTTGCAGACAGAGAAGATCCTTAAGAGAACCAACTTCGAACAATTCAATGCTCGATTCAATCAATCAATCAATGAGGAGAAAAGTAGGCACGACGTGTTAAAGGCTTGCGTTGCCTACCCTTCACGTTCTGCAAAGATTAAACAGAGTATGGCGATTCTGTGCTTGTTTGCAAATAGAGAATTTCTCAGAAACAGTCAATAAGTAATACTAGTATTTTCAAACAATCAATCAATCAATTTCGCAATTTGTCGTGTATCACGACCTTACCCGGACCGCATGGACAGTTTCTCGTCTTCCGCTTCCAGCGCCCGATCGTCCTCTACTCTCTGTTGCTATCGCGGCACTCCTGGTGGTTCCCAGTCAGGACCGTAGATCACTCGGGAGAGGTCAGCTCGGAATCAGTGAAGTTCAGATGATCGGCTGTCAGACGAGGGTCTATCGGACAGGAGCTCTTTCCGATCATTGCAGTTGTTCACTCTGTCGTCGGGACCTCTCCCACTGGATCCACGTGTCGCTGATGGGCCCCGCGTTTGGGACGCCAATTGATAAAGATCAATTCAAAATGGTCAGGCGATTTCAGTAGATGGTTCCTAAGTTAAATTTGCCCGGCGTAAAACGCCTCTAATACCATACGAAGTTATTCAATAAGAGGCAGGCGCTGGAGACAGGAAGACAGGAAACAAGTTTATTCCGTCGGAGTGGAACACATCAGATCAGACAACAAGGTGTCGTCTCGAGGTGCTCTCTCAACCTCTCTGAGACCTGGTCTTTTATACACTGGTTTAAACATGTGAACGTCCTTTATTACAACAGGGACATTGTGAAGTATGAGAGCGACATCACCGGCACCCCCCCCAGTTCCGGCCCATTCCAACACATGACAACAGTAGAGGCCCTTTCCCCTCATATGATTGGAAGGGGCTATCACGCAGCTGAGTGTTCTGCCGATTCCTTTGGAATGTGTGCGCCTGATCGAATCTCAGGGGATGGGGAGGTCGTGATCAATAGTGGCTCCTTTCACGAAAGGCGAGTGAATACAGTAATGGGCAATAAACTGTATCCTCGGGCTAAAGGATGACCAGCGGTTCGTACAGGCAGTCGGGCTCAGAGGAAGGGGTCATCAAAGGAGGGGTATTCATGGACAGAAAGGAGGCGTTGGTCAGGCGCGGGGTGTGATTCCCTGAGACAGAGTCATGGGAGGGGAGGGTTCATGACTTGCGCGTGTGAGTGCGGGGGCAGCTAGGGTGCGCGGGGAAGGCTTGCAAGGTTCAGGGAAGTGCTGACGGGCGATCGTGAACAGGGAGACCATGGTACCTAAAATGGCTGTCGTGTATACTCATACGTGAGTCTGCAAGATGGCGTAGATAATGTTTAGTACACAAACTAAAATTCCACACGACCACCTGCTACAAGGTGGCAGTGACTAAATATTTATAGTGCTTACTCACCCCTTTCTTCTTCTTCTTCCAAGCAGATTCCAACATGGATCCCTTTCTCCATGTACCCTCTTCACAGCAGGGCCCTGTGTGTGGTGATGTACAGGTGAGTCCTTTTCGTAACATATACCCATTTCCAGGACTTCTCACATATGGGCCAAACCCCTGTAATGGGTATATGATATTTTTCCACATATATCATGCATATGTGTGCATCCGACACATATGTAATCGAAATGCACACAGGCATCAATATATTTGGTAATAGTGCTCAAAACTGCTGCAAGATCCCCCTACTCCAAATTACCGGTCTCGTCGTAATATGGTGGTCTTCGGAGTGCCAGTGCTGTCGTCTGCTCGTGGGGAGGGATATGGGCCTACGACGATCGGACCGCCAAACTTGTAAAAAGGCCCTTAGTCTCAGGAATGAGCGGCATGCATTGAAGTTTAGTCACATTGCAACAGGCGTATTTGCATCACCTTCATCAAAACAAAACCATCATCTTGGAAGTGATCATTTCACAAATGCACCTTTGCAGCAACCATACCTGAACACTAGACTATGTTTCCTGCATAGTGAAGACTTATTTATAGGCCTCCTGGGTGAGGTGGGACAATCCACCGGCATTCATGGACAATAGACAATTGGATAGGTTGGCAGTGGCAGACACCCATAACTGTTTCTCACTCAATAAGCATAGAAAGTAACAATCATTAGGAACCACAAGCTTTGAAATACTGGTTGAGATATTGGGCCTGATTACTAGTTTGGCGTGCACCGCAATGGGAATGGCAAAAAAGTTCCAGCTCAGCATGGACGGTGACGTCCATGCTGTGCAGGAACTGTGTGGAGATACAGACAAGGGGACACATGTTGTGCCCACCTGAATGTGTCCCTATGGCGTGCCCCCTTTGTTATTGCCCTGCCATCCTTTTCATTGCTCCCGCCATGAAATGCTGGGGGTGGAGGAACTTGTAATATGCTGAGCAGGACTACGCTAGTCCCCCCTCAGTATATTGTATTGTGGCGCAGCTGCGCCGCCGCCAGGGAATGACGGTTCCCTGACGCAGCTAGCGGTCTACCGCCGATACAACTTTGACATTTGTAATCAGCAAAACAGCGGACCGCCACCCGTGCACCACTGGGAGTCTGGCGATCACAAAAGCGCCAGAGTTGTAATCAGGCCCTTAATCTTTTAACTTGGCAAAAACTACAGAAGATAAGAAAGAATAAGTGACCACTGATTACTAGAAATTAAACGAATTGATCAGTGCACAATCAACAAATCTATAAAGTAAAGCTAGCTGGCTCATGTGAAAACCTATCCAATGTCATATTTGTATTTATAGTTTTAAAGTGCGTACTACCTCTGACGACTGACGAGGCGTTAATGCTGTTGTTGCACAACCAAAAATGGACTGTGGTTGTACATCTGCAACGAAAGACTTGTTAGCTTTGGCCTATGTTTTTCTTATCTGCTAAATGGCTCTAAATTTCACAGAATCCTCATCTTTGGTTGGCAGGGGTGTACTCACTTTTTTGCACTGCTCCTTCCTCAGCCACGACTTCTTGTACCAGCACCTGATTTTCTTCTGGGTCAGAAACGGGATTTCCACTCACCGGCATACAAAGATTTTAAAGCATCTTTCTATCCATTTGCTATCTTTTCCACCTGAACGCTGCCTACAAATGCCACAAGTTCACCTTCTGTGGCTGAGAAGGGATATCTGGCATTTTCCTCTTCGCCCCTCCGGCTACCAGAGTTCTGTGCAAGGTGCATCTTAAGCCCCTGGCCTCAGGGCCCCCGCAGCTCCCGCGGTGTGGGGGGGCCCAACTCTGTTCAGTTAATTAAAGGGGCCCGGCCCTCCCAGCTCTTCTGAAAGCTGTGAGAGAGGCTTGCACTAAAGCAAAGCCTCTCTCCCTCTGTGTCTGAAGCAGGTGCAGCCTGCTGCTTGCTCCGAGCCCCTCGCCCCCTCCCTCTGACTAAAGAGAAACAAAGTATCAACATTGTTTCTCTTCAGTCAGAGCCAGAGGGCAGGCCCGGGACAAGGATGGGGTGGGGGCCCCAGAGACAGCAGTCTCCACTGCTCCTCTGAGGCAGCACAGAGCTCGACCCCCACTCTCTCCTCTCCATAAGCAAAGCCCACCCCACAAGAGAAGACAGAGACAAAGGTGGGGTGGGGGCCCCACCCCACCCCACAAGAGAAGAGAAGAGACAGGGACAAGGATGGGGTGGGGGTGGGGGCCCCACGCCAGAAGAGAAGAGACGGGGACAAGCATGGGCTGGGGACCGCAGAGAGTAGGAGGCAGCACAGAACACTGCTCAGAGTCAGAGTCTCCTGACAAGGGTGGGGGTGGGGGCCCCCAGAAAGAGCATTCTCAAGGGCAAAGCTCATATGAGAAGGGATGAGCAAAATGGGGCCCTCAGGTAAGCACTCTTGTTAGAATGTACCATGGGCGTCCGCAGGGAGGGGGGAGGGGGGGCAAGGCAGAGGGGAGAAGGGTGCAAGGCAGAGAAGAGAAGGGTGCAAGGCAGAGAGGAGAAGGGTGCAAGCCAGAGTGGAGAAGGGTTCAAGGCAGAGAGGAGAAGGGTGCACAGCAGACAAGAGAAGGGTGCAAGGCAGAGAAGAGAAGGGTGCAAGGCAGAGAGGAGAAGGGTGCAGAGCATAGGGGAGAAGGGTGCAAAGGCAGAGGGGAGAAGGGTGCAAGGGATAGAAGGGTGCAAGGCGGAGGGGGAGAAGGGTGCAAGGCAGAGGGGAGAAGGGTGCAAGGCAGAGAGGAGAAGGGTGCAAGGCAGAGAAGAGAAAGGTGCAAGGCAGAGGGGCGAAGGGTGCAAGGGGGAGAAGGGCGCAAGGCAGAGGGAAAAAGGGTGCAAGGCAAAGAAGAGAAAGGTGCAAGGCAGAGGGGAGAAGGGTGCAAGGCAGAGGGGCGAAGGGTGCAGGGCAGAGAAGAGAAAGGGGCAAGGCAGAGGGGAGAAGGTTGCAAGGCAAGAGGGGAGAAGGGTGCAAGGCAGAGAAGAGAAAGGTGCAAGGCAGAGAGGAGACGGGCGCAAGGCAGAGAGGAGAAGGGTGCAAGGTAGAGAAGGGTGCAAGGCAGAGGGGAGAAGGGTGCAAGGCAGAGGGGAGAAGGGTGCAAGGCGGAGGGTAGAAAGCTGCAAGGTAGGGAAGGGTGCAAGGCGGAGGGGAGAAAGGTACAAGGCAGAGGGGAGAATGGTGTAAGGCAGAGGGAAGAATGGTGCAAGGTAGAAAAGGGTGCAAGGCGGAGGTGGAGTAGGGTGCAAGGCAGAGAGGAGAAGGGTGCAAGGCAGAGGGGAGAAGGGTGCAAGGTAGAGGGGAGAAGGGTGCAAGGCAGAGGGGAGAATGGTGCAAGGCAGAGGGGATAATGGTGCCCGGTAGAAAAGGTGCTAGGCGGAGGTGGAGTATGGTACAAGGGGGAGGGGGAGAAGGGTGCAAGCGGGAGGGGAGAATGGTGCAAGGTAGAAAAGGGTGCAAGGCGGAGGTGGAGAAGGGTGCAAGGCAGAGAGGAGAAGAGTGCAAGGCAGAGGGGAGAAGGGTGCAAGGCAGAGGGGAGAAGGGTACAAATGCAGAGGGGAGAATGGTTCAAGGCAGAGGGGAGAATGGTGCAAGGTAGAAAAGGGGCAAGGCGGAGGTGGAGTAGGGTTCAAGGGGGAGAGGAGAAGGGTGCAAGGGGGAGGGGAGAATGGTGCAAGGGGGAGGGGAGAATGGTGCAAGGCAGAGGGGAGACTGGTGCAAGGTAGAAAAGGGTGCAAGGCGGAGGTGGAGTAGGGTGCAAGGCAGAGGGGAGAATGCTGCAAGGCAGAGGGGTGAAGGGTGCAAGGCAGAGGGGAGAATGCTGCAAGGCAGAGGGGAGAATGGTGCAAGGTAGAAAAGGGTGCAAGGCAGAGGTGGAGTAGGGAGGGGGGAGAGAGTGAGGGAGAGTGGGAGAGAGTGCAGAGAGGGAGAGTGGAGAGAGAGAGTGGAGAGTGGGAGAGAGTGGAGAGAGGGAGAGTGGAGAGAGAGAGAGTGAAGAGAGAGAGAGTGGAGAGAGAGAGAGAGTGGAGAGCGCGTGGAGAGAGAGTGGAGAGAGACAGTGGAGAGAGAGAGAGTGGAGAGAGAGCAGAGAAAGACAGTGGAGAGAGAGTGGAGAGAGAGTGGAGAGAGAGAGAGTGAAAGAGTGGAGAGAGACAGTGGAGAGAGAGTAGAGAGAGAGAGTGGAGATAGACAGCGGAGAGAGAGAGAGTGGAGAGAGCATGGAGAGACAGTGGAGAGAGTTAGCGATAGCGAGAGAGTGGAGAGAGAGACAGTGTAGAGAGAGGGGAGAGAGATTGGAGAGAGAGTAGAGAGAGAGAGTGGAGCGAGAGAGTGGAGAGAGAGAGAGAGAGTGGAGAGAGAGTGGAGAGAGAGTAGAGCGAGAGTGCAGAGAGAGAGTGGAGAGAGAGAGTGGAGAGAGAGAGTGGAGAGAGAGAGTGGAGAGAGACAGAGAGTGGAGAGAGAGAGAGTGGAGAGAGAGAGTGGAGAGAGAGAGAGAGAGAGAGAAGGGAGAGGGGGTGGAGAGAGAGAGTGGAGAGAGAGTGGGAGAGAGTGGGAGAGACAGTGGAGGGAGAGAGTGGTGAGAGAGAGATAGTGAGAGAATGGAGAGAGAGTAGAGAGAGAGAAAGTGGAGAGAGAGACAGTGGAGAGAGAGTTGAGAGAGAGACAGTAGAGATAGAGTGGACAGAGTTGAGAGAGAAAATGGAGAGAGAGAATGGAGAGAGTGGAGAAAAAGTAGGGACTGACTGACTGACTCAGAGACTGAATACTGACTGACCGAGAGACTGACTGACTGAAAAACTGACGAGAGACTGGCTGACTGAGAGAGTGACTGACTGACAGAGAGAGAGACTGATTGAGAGTGAGACTGACTGACAGAGATAGAGAGAGACTGACTGACTGACAGAGCCTGATTGACTGACATAGAGAGATACTGACTGACAGAGAGAGAGATTGACTGACAGAGAGAATGACAGAGAGAGACTGACAGAGAGAGAGAGAGACTGACTGACTGAGAGAGGCTGACTGACTGGGAGAGAGAGAGAGACTGACTGGGAGAGAGAGAGAGACTGACTGACAGAGAGAGAGACTAAGAGAGAGAGACTGACTGAGAGAGAGAGACTGCCAGAGAAAGAGAGACTGACCGACAGAGAGAGAGACTGACTGACAGAGAGAAACTGACTGAGAGAGAGACTCACACAGAGAGACTGACTAACAGAGAGAGAGAGACTGACTGACAGAGAGGGAGACTGACTGATAGAGAGAGAGGCTGACTGACAGAGAGAGTCACTGACTGAGAGAGAGAGAGACTGACTGAGAGAGACTGGCTCACTGCGAGAGAGAGAGAATGACTGACTGACAGAGGGAGAGAGAGAGACTGTCTGGAAGACTGACTGACAGAGAGAGAGAGACATAGAGAGAGAGGCTGAGAGCGAGAGCCTGACAGAGAGACTGACAGAGAGAGGGACTGACAGGGAGAGGGACTGACTCAGAGAGAGACTGACTGAGAGAGAGACTGACAGAGAGAGACTGACAGAGAGAGGGACTGAAAGAGAGAGAGACTGACTGACAGAGAGACTGATTGAGAGAGAGAGAGACTGATTGAGAGAGAGAATGACTGAGAGAGAGACTGACTGAGAGAGAGACTGACTGACAGAGAGAGACTGGCAGAGAGAGACTGGCAGAGAGAGACTGACTGACAGAGAGAGAGATAGACTGACTAATAGAGAGAGACTGGCTGACTGAAAGAGAGAGACTGACTGACTGAAAGAGAGAAACTGACTGACTGGGAGAAACTGACAGAGAGAGACTGTGAGAGACTGACTGACAGAAAGGGAGAGACTGACTGAGAGAGAGACTGACTAACTGAGAGAGACTGACTAACTGAGAGAGACTGACAGAAAGAGAGAGATAGAGAGACTGGTAGAGAGAGGGACTGATAGAGAGACTGACAGACAGAGGGACTGACAGACAGAGGGACTGACAGACAGAGGGACTGACAGGGAGAGAAACTGACTGAGAGAGAGACTGACAGAGAGAGGGACTGACTGAGAGACACTGACAGAGCGAGAAAAACCGACTGACTGAGAGAGAGAGAGACTGACTGACTGAGAGACACTGACTGACTGAGAGAGACTGAATGACAGAGAGAGATAGACTGACTGACTGAGCGAGAGACTGACTGACAGACTGACAGAGAGAGAGAGAGACTGACTGACAGACTGACTGACAGAGAGACTGAATGACAGAGACCGATAGACTGACTGACTGAGAGAGAGACTAAGAGAGAGAGAGAGACTGACAGACTGACTGACTGACAGAGAGACTGAATGACAGAGATAGAGAGAGAGAGACTGACTCACTGAGAGAGAGAGAGAGAGAGAGACTGTGATGGAATTGGGGTCAAAGTGTGTATGAAGCTATGCAATGCCTCTTAAGATTGCTATTGTCTACTAACAAAAATGTATTATGAAAATGTGCTCTTTGTAGTTACATCTGCTTTTGAAATACTGCATTGTCGCATTGTCTAATGTTTTAAAACGGAAACGAGAAGGAGCAGTGGATGCACTTTTGTCAAAACTGAACGATGAGTGGGCCCGATGTTGTATATCATGACAGGAGGCTGCATCAGGAAACACACCTAACATTGGGCAAACTTCCCCGGCGTACTGATGGCAGGGACCCTGTAATGAATGGACCACCACCTATGATAGCCTGCTGGCAGACTAAGCCCAACCTTTAACTAAACCATCCAGTGTTACTTATAACGGCTGTATTGGTGACAGTGTCGTAACAATCGCCCCGCATCCCCTGCAGAATGGCGGGTCGCTGGCCTGAGAGCTCTAGACTGGCACGGAGGATGGGAGGAGGGGCCCCGTCCATATAGTTTGCAGGGGGGCCCCCTCAAGTATAGTTACGCCACTGTCTGGCCTACCCTTTGGCACCACTGGTATTTCTCTTGTTGTCCCTGGTTCATACAGGCAGTTGTCAGGAAAAGAAAGTAACAGGACTCTATAAACCACATTTGTTTTTTGTATTTACATCCTTTACACTAATCTCTGGCAGTAAATATGAAAGTGATGAAAAGTTAAGAACAATTGTAAAATCTTGCATCGACACCAGAGGTCAAAGAGTGCACAATGAAACGTTCACTGTGCCTATCCTTTTGGTAAATTTGCATGGGTGTTGCTGTGTTGTAGTACTGATTGTTTTCTTTATGGTCATCTGATGTGGGGCATGGCTCTGGAGCTCCCAGCACCCTCATGCACGGTATTAACACCTCTATGGTCTGCAGATAATCTTTCTCCACATGCTTACTGCTTCCAGAAACTGCAGTGTCTCTTTAATGTTAATGTTAATAATGAATTGAGATTGGCTGTCACATATAAGGGTATGTTGGTGCTAGGGAATTATGAGGCAAAACAGCATAAGAAATCAGTAAGAAGATAGAGCCAAATTCAGCACCACACCATTATGTACCACCTCACAACACTTCATCCAAGAAAACTTACACCATATCACATTGCTCTACCTTACTATATGATGCAATATAAAACAAGACATCTCATGACCCAAGGCTTCATCACAAAACATCACTGTATTAGACAAAATATACCACGGTATTACAACACACAGGCCAATTCTACACTAAGCTATACCACATGACATCATATAATTATAGATCATATTATAAAAAAAACATCAGGCTACCACACTACATAAAGCACACTACATAACAGGATTTACTACAAAACAGAGAACATAGCACATGGCCACAACATTCCTCACAATATTACGTCACTTTCTGCCACACCATTCAAAAGGAACGAGTAAAAGTAATAAAGTATTCCCTGCAGTCAATTACAATTTATGTTGTCGTGTTTCATAGCCAAGTGAGAACATTTTATAGCCAACACGTGTTTCGCCAAACCAAAGTGAGAATTAGACATTTTAGAAAACGTACAGGGTAAGAGATAAGTGGGAGAGTCCGACACAGATCGAGTGGTGTGAAAGGGATTGACAGGGCAGTGAATAGCAGGGCAGGGCAGTGAATAACAGGAAAAGTGGAGACCACAATGAGAGGCAGAAGAGCCAAAAGGCAGAAATAGGGAAGAAGACAGGGAGGTGGGGGAGAGGGGGAAGGAGGTGAGAGGAGGAGCTGGGAAGGAGGGAGGAAAGATGAGGGGTGAGAAAGGGACCATGCGAAAGAGACACCAATAAGGTAATGGTGCCAAAGGAGAGGGCGGCTGGAGAAATATAGTGGAGTATTGGGGAGGATCGAAAGAGACAGCATAGGGAGATCAGTATTTGATTCATATGGCAAGTCAGAAAATGCAGTGGATATGAAGTACGCCGGCATGACAGCAGGCATAGATGTACACTTCATCATAGGTATTATAGACCAAGGAGAGTGTGAAGAATGGGAGAAAACAAGCTCCATGAATATTATGTTCAGCTGACTAAATGGACAGATACCATGTTATCAGTCTGAAATGCGAACAATCAATCAATCAAAGACATTTATAGAGCGCACTACTTACCCGGAGGGTCTCAAGGCGCTTGGGGGTGGGGGGTGCTGCTACTGCTCGAACAGCCAGGTCTTGAGCTTCTTCCTGAAGGAGAGGTGGTCTTGGGTCAGGCGCAGGTCGGGAGGGAGGGAGTTCCAGGTCTTGGCGGCCAGGTAGGAGAAGGACCTTCCTCCTGTTGTCGTTCTTCGGATGCGGGGGACGGCGGCGAGGGCCTGTCTGGCTGATCGGAGATGGCGTTTGGGAGCGTAGAAGTTGATGCGGTTGTAGAGGTAGCTCGGGCCTTGATCGTGTAGGGCTTTGTGTGCGTGGGTGAGGAGACGGAAGGTGATTCTTTTGTTGACGGGGAGCCAATGCAGGTCTCTCAGATGTCCGGAGATGTGGCTGTGTCGAGGGATGTCGAGGATGAGTCTGGCTGAGGTGTTCTGGATCCGCTGGAGTCTCTTCTGGAGCTTGGCGGTGGTTCCGGCGTAGAGGGCGTTGCCGTAGTCCAGTCGGCTGGTGTCGAGGGCCTGGGTGACCATCTTCCTGGTCTCGGTGGGGATCCACCGGAAGATCTTCCGTAGCATGCGCAGGATGTTGAAGCATGACGAGGAGACGGCGTTGACTTGTCTGGTCATGGAGAGGGAGGAGTCCAGTATGAAGCCCAGGTTGCGTGCGTGGTCTGTCGGTTTGGGTGCGGTGCCCAGGGCGGGGGGGCCACCAGGAGTCGTCCCAGGCGGAGGGCGAGGAGCCCAGGATGAGGACTTCCGTCTTGTCTGAGTTCAGTTTCAGGCGGCTGGTCATCATCCACTCGTCTATGTCTTTCATCCCTTCGTGAAGGTTGGCTCTGGCGGCGGCGGGGTCGTTGGTCAGGGAGAGGATCAGCTGGGTGTCGTCAGCGTAGGAGATGATGTTGAGGTTGTGTTGGCGTGCGATGGCCGCGAGGGGGCTCATGTAGACGTTGAAGAGGGTGGGGCTCAGCGAGGATCCTTGAGGGACGCCGCAGATGACTTCGGTGGCCTCTGGCTTGTACGGTGGTAGACGGACTCTCTGTGTTCTTCCGTCTAGGAAGGAGATGATCCATTCCAGTGCCTTCTCCTGGATTCCGACGTTGCTGAGGCGCTGCACTAGGGTGCGGTGGCAGACAGTGTCGAATGCCGCGGAGAGGTCTAGGAGGATGAGGGCCGCTGTTTCTCCGTTGTCCATCAGGGCTCGGATGTCATCGGTGGCAGCGATGAGGGCGGTCTCGGTGCTGTGGTTGGCTCGGAAGCCAGACTGTGAGGGGTCGAGGGATCCATTCGTCTCGAGGAAGGCGGCCAGCTGTTTGTTGACGGTCTTCTCGATGACTTTGGCTGGGAACGGGAGGAGCGAGATGGGGCGGTAATTCATGAGTTCGGTGGGGTCCGCTGTAGGTTTCTTTAGTAGGGCGCTGAGTTCGGCGTGCTTCCAGCTCTCCGGGAATGTGGCGGTGTTGAAGGAGGTGTTGATGATGTACCGTAGGTGGGGTGCGATGACATCGTCGGCCTTGTTGAAGACGTGGTGAGGGCAGGGGTCGGTCGGAGATCCGGAGTGGATGGAGTTCATCATGCGGACGGTGTCTTTGGTGCTGATCGGGGTCCAGGAGCGGAGGGTGGTGGTGGGGGGCGGTGGTTTGTTCGTGGCGTGCGTCGGTTGAGTGCTGAAGCTGTTGTGTATGTCCGCGATCTTGTTGTGGAAGTAGGAGGCGAGGGAGTTGCAGAGGTCTTGCGATGGGGTGATGTCGTTGTTTCCGGCGTTGGGGTTGGAGAGCTCTTTCACGATGTTGAAGAGTTCCTTGCAGTTGTGCGCGTTGTTGTCCAGCCGGTCCTTGAATGCAGTTTTCTTGGTGGCGCGGATTAGTTGGTGGTGCTTCCGGGTGGCAAGCTTGAGGGTGGTCATGTTGTCCGGTGTTGGTTCCCTTCTCCAGGCTTTCTCGAGGGCTCGGCAGTTCTTCTTGGAGCTCTTGAGTTCGTCGGTGAACCATGGGGCCTTCTTGCTGCCGGGTCTGCTGGGCGGGGTCCTCAGTGGGGCGAGTTCGTCCGCGCAGTTGCTGATCCACTTCGTGAGGTTGTCGGCGGCCTGGCTTGGGTTCGCTGTGCTGGCGGGAGGGTGCTGGCTCAGGGAGGCGGCGAGCTGGTCGGCTGTGATCTTGTTCCAGCTTCTTCGAGCAACCTGTTGCTGGTGGTGGTGGATCGTCGTTCTTCTGAAGGTGAAGTGGACGCAGCTGTGGTCTGTCCAGTGGAGTCCAGTGGCGTGGCTGAAGGCGATGTCTTCGCTGGATGAGAAGATGGCGTTGAGCGTGTGTCCGGCGAGGTGGGTGGGGGTGGACACCAGCTGCTTGAGTCTGAGGTTGGCGAGGTTGTCGAGCAGGGTGGTGGTGTTGCGGTCGTTGTTGTTCTCCAGGTGGAAGTTGATGTCCCCCAGGAGGATGTAGTCAGCGGAGGGGAGGGCATGCGGGCTGACGAAGTCGGCGATGTCCTCACTGAATTGTGTGCGTGGTCCCGGGGGTCGGTAGATCAGGGTGCCTCTGAGGGTGGTCTTCGGGTCGGTGCGGATCTGGAAGTGTAGGTGTTCGGCGGTAGTCAGGGCGTCGTCGGTGTTGGTCGTGATGTGGATGGTGTCCCTGTGGATGATGGCGATGCCTCCTCCAGTCTGGTTGACGCGATCTCTCCGGGTGATCTTGTATCCCTCTGGGATGGCGATGGCGATGGCGATGTCAGGCGCTGAGGAGTCGTTCATCCAGGTTTCCGTGAGGAAGGCAACGTCAGGAGCTGTGGTGTCGAGGAGGTTCCAGAGTTCGATGGCGTGTCTGTGGACGGAGCGGGTGTTGAGCAGGATGCACTTGAGGTGGACGCTGCTGGTGTTCGGCTTGACGGGTGCTGGTGCGAGGCAGGTCCAGATGCAGGTGAACTTGCAGGCGTGGCAGCTGAAGGGTCCGTGGGTGCGTCTAGGGGTGGCTCGGTAGCATCCCGGGACTCGGCCGGTGTTGAGTGCGTTGAGGGTGGCGGCGTCGTAGGTCCGGCGGGTGGGCTGGTGTCTGCGGGGGCCAGGGATTCTGGCGCTGGGCGCGGTCCAGGCGCGGACGGGCGCAGACGGGCTTACCTTTGGCGCACCTTCGGCGCTCATTCGGTGCTCCCGCTGTGCACGTCCGCTGCGCGGTCGCTGAGGGGGCGTCATAAGAAGGGAGCAGTGAGGGCGGGTCAGCTGGGAGGCGGGAGCGTCTTAGCCAATCGGCTGGCGGGGGGGCGGGTCTGCAGGCAGCGGCGGCGGGAAAACCGGGTGCGGGCTTCTCTGGCGGGCCTGCGGCAGCTGGGGCGCCGGGAGCAGGCGACGATGGAGATCGGGCGGCACAGGCAGCAGGAGGGCGCAGGAGCAGGAGCAGGAGCGAGGATCGTGGAGCGACCAGGCCGGTGAGGGCGCAGTGGTTGCTCCTGAACGGGAGTAGAGGGTCCCCTTAAGAAAGGAGCAGTGAGGGCGGGTCAGCTGGGAGGCGGGAGCGTCTTAGCCAATCGGCTGGCGGGGGGGCGGGTCTGCAGGCAGCGGCGGCGGGAAAACCGGGTGCGGGCTTCTCTGGCGGGCCTGCGGCGGCTGGGGCGCCGGGAGCAGGCGACGATGGAGATCGGGCGGCACAGGCAGCAGGAGGGCGCAGGAGCAGGAGCGAGGATCGTGGGGCGACCAGGCCGGTGAGGGCGCAGTGGATGCTCCTGAACGGGAGTAGAGGGTCCCCTTAAGAAGGGAGCAGTGAGGGCGGGTCAGCTGGGAGGCGGGAGCGTCTTAGCCAATCGGCTGGCGGGGGGGCGGGTCTGCAGGCAGCGGCGGCGGGAAAACCGGGTGCGGGCTTCTCTGGCGGCCCTGCGGCGGCTGGGGCGCCGGGAGCAGGCGACGATGGAGATCGGGCGGCACAGGCAGCAGGAGGGCGCAGGAGCAGGAGCGAGGATCGTGGGGCGACCAGGCCGGTGAAGGCGCAGTGGTTGCAGTGGTTGCGATGATAAAAGTATATAATGAACTCCGAGGGCCAAATGAGAGATTATTGATGTACAATACAATCAATAGGATAAGAATGAAATCGTTATTGTGACTTTACTATTTATGCTAGGCCCCTGACCCTCACTTATAAAGCAGTGATGTTACATCCTTACATTGGTATACACTAACTAAGCTGACCCTTTTCCATTTCGATGTAGTTAGTGTACCATGACATTTGAACACAATAAAGTGCCATTGTAAGATAACCCACCTCTTAAAATTATGTCAGAAACTTTTACATATAATTTTGTTCTTTTTTGAAAAGTTCCAAGTAAGCTAAAATCATAGTTGCATAGTCTAACGAAGTTGGGGCTGACATGTTTTGTGAACCACAGGAAGTACAATGCTTTGATTAATTTTGCCTCTAAAACTAAGTTTTGTTTTAAAAACTATTTCGTTCCATCTTTCCTACTAACATTGTAACTCCAGAGTCATACATCAGTGTCCTTCTTTTTGTGTGTTGTATTTATTAATTTCTTACCTTTAAAACGTTTACATTATTTATTCCTGATTGGTAAGGTTTTGGCCTTACATGTGGTTTACACTTCTGATCTAAGTAGGAGATGGAATTGTTGTGCACTATTACGGCGTCACTCACAATAACCCAAATGAAATGCCAGTTGAGATGCATGTTTATGCAATGAAATAGGCACCAATGAGTGAAATAAAAATGCACACATTTTATGGTAACTGATTATGCAAGGAGGGAGGGGAGATGTGAGTCATGTATGAGAAATCACATGATGGCAATCATCCTCATGCCTATATAGTTTTATTTACAGGTACAACCCAGAGTGTCAAGCATTACACTGCCTGTGCATGCTTTGAGTGTATTTGCATGCTGCAAATAAACATGTAAAAAACGTTATTGGCAGAGTGTTACGATTACATGCCCACCCTGAAGAAAGCCATGACCTTCTTAGGGTGCTAGAATACGACTGAAACATGTTGGTGATTTAGGGTCATAGGACCACTGCATCCTAAAACCCCTAGCATATTATATATTGCAATCTTTATCATTCACACCACCAATAAAGGGATACAGCAGGAGTGGATGAGGAATTTTTATCTTTAAAGTTACACCCCCTATTCAACTATACTTATAAGAGCTCAATGGAACATGGTCGCGCCCACCCTGACCTTTAGGAGTCAGGGTGAACCTGATGATGAAGCATGCCGCTATTAGAGTGGGTGAGGCTTATATTAAAAAAAGGGTTTCTTTCCCTTTCCCAATGAGGTACTGGGTTTTTAAGAACCGGTACAGAACCGGTAACCCAGCGGTGCCAGGGGATCAACACACCAGAGACCTCGGGTTCTCCTGAGTCAGACCTACAGAAACTTCAGAGTCTTCCAGGTGAAGTCAAAGATTCGTTTATTGGCTGCAACCAAGGTGACAGGGTCCTAGAAGTACGATACAAGTATATTCAGGAGACTGCACACTTTCACAAAGTCAGGCTTCTCTTCTTATACCTAATATTCAGCCTTGAGCAATACATTCCTTGGATTCGTGGTATTTCATTTATGGTTACTGTTTACAAAAGAAAAGCAGAGTCATGATGACATGTACATATTTCACGTCGTGCTGCTCATAACAAATCATCCGGCAAGGCCCAACATTTCATCAGATATCGCTGGACCCCTAATAAAAACGGTCACCTCCCCATCATAAAGCAAGTGAAGGAAGGAGTGGAGAAAGATGTGAGCGAGATATGGCAGGTGTGCGTGCTGAAATGGTTTTATGGCTGGTTGGGCTTAGATGCTATCTTGCTCGGCCACTGGGAGGGAACTGACCTAACGAGCTCGGCCTGGGGCAATGGTTCTAACTTGTACTGGGGTCAGAGAGAAGTCGATTAAGGAGTATGTGTCCTCGTGGAATCAAATTCAACTGGATTAAGGCCTATGTAGAGGGCAACATGCAGCTAAGGGTTTAGAAGGTAAATGACGATTTCGAGGTGAAATCGTCACTCGAATATGCCGAAAAATACATGTACTTGATGTACTCGTCATTCTCGGTCTTTTGATACCAAATTCGTCCTATTTCGACGAAGTTTTTATTCTCGAGTCCGGTACTATTATATGAATCCAGATTTTTTTCAGAACCACAGACCCTCCTTTTGCCCTTACATAGGCAATTAATCTATCCTCATGTTAATCTGAGTCCAGATCTATATTCCTAAAGTCATTGAGATGTTGCTGCAACATCATTCTAGTGCTGAGCTCATGTCTTGACACAGGCTTCCTTACACATGATGTAGCACAGAGGCCACATATTGCAGGAGCACACTGTATGCATAGACAGAACAGGAAAAGAATGGCTAAGACCATCCCAATGACCATCAGAATTTTCCATCCCCAGGCAGATATCAGTCCCCAGAACCATCCCATTAATGACCAATCTCCTTTATCCACATGAATATATTCGGAAATCTTATGTAGTTTGGAGATGGCCCCGTACACTGTTGGAGCATTATCTGGAATAAAAATGCAACAACTGGACCGGATCAATTTGCATACTCCACCCCGGTCCGCAAGTATTACATCCAAAGCGACCCGGTTCTGAAGGGTCATCAGTCGATCCGACTGGAGCTCAGCAGTCAGGTTACTAAGGGCACCAGCAGTTTCAATCACGGTGGATTCAACTACCCTCGTCAATTGCCTTATGTTTCTGCTGTTAACCATGGCTCCCCAGAACGGCAGAACACCCATTGCAAAGTCACCAAATTCTTGACCCGCAGTGTCTTCTTTACTCAAAACACCTCAAACTACCCTTGTCCGATGGTAATCCGCCGCTGCTGTGTAGGTGGGAGGTAACAGGAATGAAACAAAACATGAGCCCAAGAAGTCAGGGGGCAACCATGTATAGGCTCTATCATGGCAGATAAAATAAGTACCCTTTGCGGCTAAAAAGGCAGGGGAAGTCTGAGATCCAAAAACATACGTTTCTGTACAGACACTCTTCCCTAGCTGAGCTCTGGGATTCTTACCAATACCTTGCAGACACAGGTGACCTTGATGGGGTACGATCCAGATTGGGGACGATCTCTTGGCTTGCTGTTTCTCACTTACTGTAGTGCCATATCCGGTCACATTCCAACCTACATATGCAAGTATCTCATCATCCGGGGTATCTTCGTAAGAAGTTACTACCTTGATCATGTCAACTATACCCTTGACTAGGGCGCTAGTCTTGAGGTTGTCTTTTACCGAACGTAGGGGTTGGATTTCTCGTGCATATATGAACATTGTCCTATATGCCCATACTGACCCATTGCGACTAAATGGTAGGACCAAATAGGGGATACCTCTATCCGTGGTGTGGGGCATGAGACCACACACCCAACAGTTGGTTGTGTTCATCACAAGTTGGTGTTGGTGTAATAGCTGAACGAAGGAGTTATTAATGAACTCTAATCTCCTATTTGATTCGTGGTCAGGCAAAGAGTGGAAAGAATGAGAGGAAACAGTAGGGGGAGGTATGGGTGATGTAGTGGGCGTGAATGTCACATGAAAAGAGAATAAAACATAGCTTATAAAAAAGACCATTACGCTAAATAGCATAAAAATACACATCATTATAAAAATTCTCTTCCTCATTGTTTCCAAAAGTCTCTGCTTAAAGTTCATTTGTTTGGCAGTTCTCTCCACATCAGGAAACTCCATCCTCTCTAAGGTGCTGCCCGCGGCGGTAGGTTGTTTCTGCTAAAGGATGCTTCCGTCAGTCTAGGGTGGCTCCCTTGGACCAACTGGAACCAGCGACCTATCGTCGTCAGCTGCACCCAAAAGTCTTTAATCAACCGCGACCCTAGCAGCGGAACCCGGATGGCGGTTCGAAAAAAAACAAAAATAAGCAAGTTACCTAGATGGGAGAATCTGCACTTTAAAAAATAGGATTTTGGGAAAAAACTTATTTTTTTATTAGTCCACAGGTTTTTCTCTCGGATCATAAAATAAATCACTTTTACTTTAGTCTGTTTTTCTCGGTCGTAAATTGTAGCGTCTTTTCCCGGGTACTGTCTGGTCCGGAAATAGTAGCTCAGGTTCCACAGAGTTCAATTGTTCTGATGGCGGCGTAGTTTCTTGAAAAATGTTCCCACTTTCACAATCACGTTTAGCTTCTTTTACGCGTTCATCAGTTGTGCGCTTTGAGTCAGTGCCTCCTGTTCGGACCCATTGGTCATGTGGCAGAGGGAAAGGTATTTTCTTACAATGGATCCCGTGGACCCAATTGGCCTTCCCCTCCACTCTAACAGTCGACCTTGTAGACAGGAGGACGAGGTGTGGCCCGGTCCATCTGGGCTGGTCGTTTCTTGTCCTCTGGAAATTCCTGACCAGCACCCAGGAACCGGGGTCAATGGAGTGACCCGGTGTCTCAGAGACCGGAGGCAAGGTGTTGTGGACCTGTTGATATAAAACACGCAATTTAGCCGTCAATTCATACAAATAGTCAAGCAAAATGGGGTGTTGCAGCTCGCTAAACTTCGTGGGCCTAGGCACTCCCCATATGTTGGCTGGCCGACCAAAGATTATTTCATAGGGGCTGAGTTTCATTCGCGAATGCACAGTCATTCTGGTGGATAGGAGTGCTAAGGGTAGAGCGTCAGGCCATTTAAGACCTGTGCTCGCTTGGATTTTGGCCAATTTAAGTTTGAGCGTGCCATTGTAACATTCCACTAATCCAGCTGATTGGGGGTGATTTGCAGCGTGGAACTTCTGCCTAATGCCTAGCCCTTCACGCACTCTTTTCATCACACAACCCACAAATTCACTTCCGTTGTCCGACCAGACCATTCTAGGCATTCCGAACCTGGGGAAGAACTCTTTCACAAGGGCTTTCGCTGTGGACAAGGCAGTATTGTCCCTTAGGGGATAGGCTTCTACCCACCTTGAGAAGGCACAAACAACCACGAGCACATATTTTAAGTTGTTGCACCTCTCCATGTGTATGAAATCTAGCTGCAAAACCTCGAACGGATACATAGGAGGTGCAAAATGACCAGCTGGAGTTGGGGTTCCCCTACCAGGATTGTGCTTCAGACATACCATGCAATTCTTGACAACATTCTCTGCACACTTGGGAATCCCTGAATTCTTCCACACTGGGGCCAACAACTCGCAAATCCCTTTCGCGCTGATATGGGCCATCCCATGAGCCATTGTAACCACTGCAGGCACATATGCATCAGGTAACAACCATCTCTGTTGCTCTGTCGATTCAATCCAACAACCATTTGCATCCATTCTCCCTGTACTTTCTCTCCACATGCTTAACTCTTTCTCCGTGGCCTCAGCTTGGATGGACTTCACACTTTCTATCGTGTCTTCACATATTCCAACATCACCAGTCCATCTTTCTGGGCTCGCAACATACATTCGGCTCATCATATTCTTTGCCGTATCCTTAGCAGTTTCATCAGCAAATGCATTTCCACGACCAACATCATCAATCACTTTCTTGTGTGCACTACATTTTACGATCGCTACTTTCAGGGGCAACGTCAGTGATTCAAGAAGCTCATTCACCAACTGACCATGCTGAATCTTAGCTCCATGCGAAGTCAAGAACCCACGTTCTCTCCACAATCGTCCAAAACTGTGAGCCACTCCAAAAGCATACTGACTGTCGGTATAGACAGTCACTCTCATTCCTTTGGATAACACACATGCTCTCGTTAATGCCACGAGTTCAGCGGCTTGAGCTGAACCATGTGGTATTCGCGTGGTTTCAACGATGGTGTGCAAAGTTGTGACAGCATATGCTGTAGTCACGTTACCATTTGGGAGTTTAAAGCATGAACCATCCACCCATAATGTACCATCACATTCAGCAAGAGGAGTGTCGAATAAATCAACTCTTCCTTTTGTCTCTTCCTCCGTTCTGAGGAAACAATCGTGCTGTTCTGAAGCATCTGATTCCTCAGCAATTGGTAACAATGTGGCTATGTTCAGGGTACTGCACCTTTTGATGTGCACATGGCTCGCTAGTAGCGTCAATTCATAACTGGACAGTCGAGCACTAGTTAAGTGCTGTGTCTTGGTCCTATTTAACAATGTGTCTACTGCATGCGGGACCATCACGATTAGTGTATTATTCATTACTAGACCTGCAGACTGTCGAATAGAAACAGCTGCTGCTGCTGTGGCCCTTAAACAACTTGGCAATGCTCGTGCTACCGGATCCAAAGTTGACGAAAAATAGGCGCATGGCCGCTGTCTATCTCCGTATAACTGAGTCAGCACGGACAATGCACAACCCTCCTTCTCGTGGACATATAATGTGAAAGGTTTACTGTAGTTGGGGTTACCTAACACAGGGGCCGAACATAATGCTGTGCGTAATTCGAGAAAACTTTTCTGACACTCATCAGACCAAGGAATGGGATTGGGTGTATTTGTACACGTTAGTGCCAATAAGGGTTTGGCTAATAACGAAAAATTTGGAATCCACTGTCTAGAGTACGATGTAATGCCCAAGAAAGCGCGTACTTCTCTCTGCGTTCTTGGCACATTTAATTTTGCTATTGCCTGAATTCTTTCTGGGGTCAGTTTCCTTCCCTCCTTCGATAAGAGATGACCTAAGTAGGTCACTTCTTGTCGGCAATATTGGAGCTTGGAAAGTGACACCTTGTGATGTAGATCACATAGATGACGCAGTAGTGCCAACGTGGCCATTTTACATATTTTCTCAGTATCCGCAGCTATGAGCAAATCGTCCACGTACTGTACGAGAGTGGAACCTTTGGGCAAAACCATTGCGTCGAGCTGACTCTTCAGAGCTTGACTGTATATTGAGGGGCTTTCACAGTAGCCTTGAGGAGCGCGTTTAAAGCGGAAACTGCGACCACCTAAACTAAAGGAAAAAATATCCCTGCTTTCCTCAGCAATCGGGATACTGAAGAAAGCATTCTTCAGGTCAATCACCGAAAACCAGGATGCAGAGGCTGGAATCATAGTCAATAATGTTGTAATGTCGGGGACAACTGGGAATTGTGGCACCACTATCTTATTTACTTCCCTAAGATCAATCACGAATCTATACACAGGTGGCTGAGAAGGGTCAGTTCGTTTTAAAACAGGCAGAACAGGACTATTGCAAACATTTCCTCGTGTTTCTTCAATCACGTCTTTCTCAATCAACTCGTAAACAATCGCTAGCAAAGCTTTTTCGCCCTCATTGGATATTCTGTATTGGGGAATTCGTGGCATTTTGACATTCGACTTCAATGTTACAACATATGGTGGAATTTCTAAAAGACCTACATCATTCGGACCAGTTGCCCAAAGAATATCCGGAAGGAGTGCCAATTCTGCTGGAAGCGTATTTCTCGACAAATACATGGGAGAAACCACTTTCTTACCTAAAGTCAGTTGTACTCCTGAGGGAGAACAGTACAAAGTCGCATACAATCTTTTTAGCAAATCTAATCCTAGCAAATTTTCACCACAACCTGTTGTCAAAATAAGGGGTGCTTCGAATTCACAAGGACCAACAGAAAGAGATAAAGGGTCAGAAATCGGATTTCTAACCGGGGCGCCAGAAAAACCTACGGAAACGTTCATTTCGCCAGACAAAGGTGCGCCAGGGAGTTTGGAGTGCATAATAGAACTCTTTGTAGCACCAGTATCCAACAGAAAAGGTTCTGACACACCCGATGTAATCACCTCAACGTAAGGTCCACTCTGATCTACTGGAACTGAAACAACTCCCTCTCCTTGTCTAAGGCTGTCCTAGCAATCATTATTCTCCCACTGCTCATTTTCTGTGTAATACTCATCAACGTAGTATTGAGCTGTCCTGTCAGATACGTTATTTTGCTGGTCAAACCTGTTCATAGAGTTTTGTGGTGGAAGGGGACGTGCGTCCTGAGGGGTGTTTCCACGCCCTCTACCTCTAGGCGCTTGCTGACTACCACGACCTCTTACGCCAGAAAATTCATTTGTACGTTGCGGCAGGGCAGGACAGTCATATTTGTAATGACCCTCTTGTTTGCAGTATAAACACTGGTTGGGACCTACGCGGTTTTGATTGTAATCGAATCTCTGCAAGTTCCTCTGAGGCTGCTGAAAAGTGTTCTGGTAGTGATTCGGACCATTATTATTTTTATTACCACCACCACGTGGAGGATAGGCTTGCTGTAGCAAAACCTTCGTTTTCAGTTCTCTAGTTTTCTTCTCTACTTTATCTTTCTCATCCTTGTCTCTATTCTCGTAGTACTGTGCGGTAGCTAATATCTGGGCTGAAGATGAGACTGCCCAAGAACTTTCCGAATCTTTTAATTTCCTACACAAATCTGGAAGCAGATTGTGGACAAATTTATCGACAAACAATCTCTGGCCACCTTCTGTGGTCATATCTTGACCGCTGTGGTCAATGAATGTTTCTTCAAATCTGGTGAAGAAATCTGAAACAGTTTCTTCTTTCTTTTGCTTGCATGCAGATAACTTATCCCAATTTACGCGTATTGCAGGCATTATCGTTTTCATGTAATCTACTATTCTACCAGGTAGTTCCGCTATCAGAGGCTCAGGCTTGGCACCACCAACTTGTCGTGCATCTGCAGCAGTAATATTAGCCCACGTGTCACCTAATTCCTGGTCATGATCTACATGACAAATTTTTCCCCATAAAGGCTGTGGAACAACGTTCCCGAATAACATATCGATATCGGCCAAATTCATTATACATGATCCAGCAGTTTGCGACAATTCTTTATAGTACCCTGCAGGATTTTTACGCGGATCTGGTAGTGTTTGTTTGAGTGCTAAAACTTCAGCTCGCTTCCATGGAACATGTACCCATACGCGGTGAAAGTGGGGCAGGACAGGTGGGACAGCTGTCGCGTCACCCTCTCTCCACTGTGGGGGAACTTCTCTCATAGGGTATTGTCGTGCCTTTTTCCTACTAGATGCACTAGATTCCGATGGTGACCCAGAACTACTTCCCTTACTTCGATATGATAATAGCATTTCAACTGCTTCTTCCACATCGGGACCTACAATCATACCCAGACTAAACTTAAACCTTATACGACACATCTCTTGTGGGAGGCAATCCTGATCATTGTCTTCTAAATCCTCGCAAAGAAAAACACACATCTGTTCGAACACATATCTCTGTGTCGCTGTTTCCCATTGATGGAAAACTTCCATGACAGACTGTAAATCATATTTTGCAGTGTCCATGACCCATTTCCGAGCTAAACTATTCAGGGAATCTCTCTCTTGATAATCGGGCAGTTGACTTCGCAACTGTCTTCTTCCTATGTTAGGGGTCGTAGCAGGCGACCCGAAAAGGGGTAAAAGAAGATTAGTAACAGTGCTGGCCATTTTCTGCCGAAGGGAAGGTGAAACGGAAGAACAAACAGATGAAAAAACGGGGTGAGATAAGGCGGGTGCAGAGATGGCAGAAGAGGTATGAGGAATAATAGATGTGGTACTAGGCAAAATCATAGAAGGGGCATTAGGAGATGTAGAAAGTACAGTAGGCAAAATCGTAGAAGACATAGATGAAGCAGAAGTGGTCGGTGGGCCTGGAGGAGGCTGCACCGAAGAAGTAGGAGCCAGCTGAAGAACAGCTGGTGAGTGCTGTGGAAGAGCCAGAGGCGCAGTCTGTGCAACTAAAGGTTGCGGGGGTGCTGTAGCATTCTGCGCATAGGGGGGTGGCGAAGTTA
Source organism: Lissotriton helveticus (assembly GCF_964261635.1). Taxonomy (NCBI): domain Eukaryota; kingdom Metazoa; phylum Chordata; class Amphibia; order Caudata; family Salamandridae; genus Lissotriton; species Lissotriton helveticus. Next base: position 1,109,225,926 of record NC_136068.1, read on the forward strand.
ATAATTGCGACATTAATTGGTCTTTTTCACGCTCTTTTGCTGTCCCTTGCTGAAGAGACGGCAAAACTGGATAGCACTTATCTATTGCCATTTTACGTTGCCTGTGCAATTGCTCATTTATCTGCTCTTCCTCATTATCTTTAAACTGCACGGCAGCTTGCATTTCTGAAAGTCCCCCTTCTCTCTTATTTTTCTTAGCTAATTTAATTTCTTTTTGTTTGGCTTCTTTGCGCCATATGCGGAAAGAGTCAAACATCGCCGGCCGTGCTTTCTTTTTGAAGAGTTTAACTTCAAGGTTGTCTAAGATTTCAGAATCAAAGCTACCATATTGGGGCCATTTTAAAACACCATCTTTCCTAGTGTATTTAATCCATACCTCGTTGTAAACGATGGGGCCTACCCCATGTTTAACGTACAGCTCGTAAGTCGGAGTTCCAACTGGAGGAACCGGACATGAGCCCTCCAATCGGGAGTCCCTATTATTACTACCAAGACAAAACCAATTCCCGAGTCTAAGACTAGGCATCCTTTCTCTCTAGTCTAGTTCCAAAACTTCAAAGGAGTTATCGATTACGATATTGCTCGTGAAAACACGAGTCCTTCGGTTATGGTGCTTGCAAGAACCAATAAAAACCTTTATGTATCTCCAAGATACCACAAAGTAAGTCCAACTAAGGACTTGGAGACGCTCCACTTATACTTAACTGAAAAATATCGATGGCTTCACCAGAAGACTCGTCTCAGCGTTTCGCTCTACCGAAAATTTCAAGGGTCCAACATCAGGGCGATAGCCAGGGCAGCAGTCCTTGTAGCCGTCGAGAAGCGGGGAACCTCGCAGTAAAGACCTTCGGACCACGTCGACATGCAGGGGTCGATGAGGTGGTGGGCCCTCCTCCGGAATTTTCACACGAAGCTCCTCACGATCTTCAGGCTGATTGGTACCACTGGAATCGAGCCCCACGTTGGGCGCCACATGAGGTACTGGGTTTTTAAGAACCGGTACAGAACCGGTAACCCAGCGGTGCCAGGGGATCAACACACCAGAGACCTCGGGTTCTCCTGAGTCAGACCTACAGAAACTTCAGAGTCTTCCAGGTGAAGTCAAAGATTCGTTTATTGGCTGCAACCAAGGTGACAGGGTCCTAGAAGTACGATACAAGTATATTCAGGAGACTGCACACTTTCACAAAGTCAGGCTTCTCTTCTTATACCTAATATTCAGCCTTGAGCAATACATTCCTTGGATTCGTGGTATTTCATTTATGGTTACTGTTTACAAAAGAAAAGCAGAGTCATGATGACATGTACATATTTCACGTCGTGCTGCTCATAACAAATCATCCGGCAAGGCCCAACATTTCATCAGATATCGCTGGACCCCTAATAAAAACGGTCACCTCCCCATCATAAAGCAAGTGAAGGAAGGAGTGGAGAAAGATGTGAGCGAGATATGGCAGGTGTGCGTGCTGAAATGGTTTTATGGCTGGTTGGGCTTAGATGCTATCTTGCTCGGCCACTGGGAGGGAACTGACCTAACGAGCTCGGCCTGGGGCAATGGTTCTAACTTGTACTGGGGTCAGAGAGAAGTCGATTAAGGAGTATGTGTCCTCGTGGAATCAAATTCAACTGGATTAAGGCCTATGTAGAGGGCAACATGCAGCTAAGGGTTTAGAAGGTAAATGACGATTTCGAGGTGAAATCGTCACTCGAATATGCCGAAAAATACATGTACTTGATGTACTCGTCATTCTCGGTCTTTTGATACCAAATTCGTCCTATTTCGACGAAGTTTTTATTCTCGAGTCCGGTACTATTATATGAATCCAGATTTTTTTCAGAACCACACCACTTCTGTAGGAGAGGTGCGTAGGTGTGGCACGTAACACCCTTTCCCTAGTGCAGGGACTTAAACTCCAGCAGGGATACTTGTGGGTCAATAGTTGCTGCACTTGTACCACATGACCTTCCTGCTTGGGCCATGGTACAAAAGGTGAACCAGTGACTCCTCACAGCACCACACTTAATTAATAGGAACATGATTTTTATGGTGATTTGCTTTTGTGATGTTACATAGTGTGAACATGGCCCCAGGGCATTAGTGTGCTTTACAAGAGAAGTGAGTTCTAGCAATTGTCAAAAACAAATAGTTAGGCAAAACAATAAAAAAAAAGTAGGCAGTGGATCTTAGGAACATGAATGAGTTGTAGCCACCAGGGTCTTAGCAAAAGTGTCTTTTAAAAAAGAACAGTCAATCACGGCCAAATAGAAGGATTTCAAGATTGTTTCTAGAGATAGTGAGACAGAGAACCATGTGACTGGCTTTGTGGAAGAAAGCTCAAAATCCTTGTTCCACTTCCTAAAAACATCTGTTTCATATAACATTCTTGTGCGAGTGTGGAAGGCTCCAAGAAAATGGATTCTGCTTTTCGGAAACCCCATGAAGTGGCAGAGATTTTCAATTTGTTATGTTATGGGAGGGAGAGGAATCCTTTGCAGGGCTTGAGTGATGCGTGCAGTCTTCAATTGAGGAGGGACTTCCTGAAAGGTTAGCAGGATAGGAATGATGAGGTCAAATTTCTTGTGACCTGTAACAAACTATTCCACCCTGTGCAGCCCTGCTCAGAGGCCAAATGAACATTTGGAAATTCAAAGAGGAGCAAGTTCCCATAGTCCAGTCTGGAGAGAATGATCACCTGGACTACAGACTAAGGGCCACGTGCATCATTCAAAATACCGGTCACAAAGGGGCAGATTTGCAGAATATGACCCTTTGCGATCAGTATTCTTGCATTTGGCATGCATCATCCCGAATGCAAAAATCGCAATGTAAGTAAATGCTACATTTGCGATTACTTAAATTGCAATTGCACTTAGGGAATCGCAATTTTGCAATGCATTAACCCAAAAATAATGGAAATTCGCAATTGTGAAACGCAAATTACCAGCAATTCAAAGTTGATGGTAATTTGCAAGAACTTTGAAAAATGCACAAAAGTGCATTTTTCAAAGTTTCATGTTGCACACATACATGTCCCTAGGGCATGTGTGTGTGCAACATGTGGTAACATGGACATTTCAGGGGTGCATCAGGGTGTCCTTTTGGCACCCTTGCAACCTTGAAATATCATGTACAATGTGCGAGTACCTATTTGGTACTCACAAATTGCGCATGCAATTCCCATTCATTCCTATAGGCCTCTAGGCCCGTAGGAATGAAAGGGAAGCAATTCCTTACTTGAGATTCCAAAATTGCGAGTCCCAATTAAGGAATGTGCAGGAATCACAATTTTTTTGGGTATCCTACATGCATAAGCAATTGCAATTCCTAAAGTGCGATTTCTTAAAAATCGCAATTTAGGACTTGCAATTACAAAGTTTGATGCACGTGGCCCTTAGCTCCAATCTGAAATTAAGCATCTGATGCCCCAGAGAACCTTTAGTTGGTGGTAGGCAGGGCTGTACAGGCCCTTTACTCACTAGACATTTACCGGTGGGCTGGAGCCCTTGGAGGCCAGTTTTGAAAGACAAGGGCTTCTTCTGGAGCCTCTGTCACTTTCCCCAGCGCTTCAAGGTAATTGCAGTAGGCATTGGGAGGCTTCAAGGGAGTGAGCAAGAGAGAGAGCAAGGGAGAGCAAGGGAGAGGTAAGTTAGAGAGAAAGTGATCTGAAAGAAAGAAGAGTGAGAGTTGAGAAGTAGAGAGAGAGATAGAATGAATGGATAGATGGATGGATAAAGAGAGAAAATGCATGAATAGATTCAGGGAGCAAGCTCCCTTCAGCATGCTTTTGGTTCACCAAACTAACCCTGGTGGTAGGCATTCTTGTAAACCAAAGCAAAAACATAGAGAGGTATGTCCCTAGAGAAGAAATCTGTTGGATCCGTACTTCTGACCACAATAGTTAGGACAAAACTTCTCTTTGTGTTTTTGGAGCCTCACCCACATGGCAGTCATGTAGGAAGTCTTGCCAGTGTCGTTTCAGGGAGGCTTGAGTAGTTTTATTAATAGGTGAGAGTGCTGAAATTCTGAAACTAAGCACCAGAATGAACTACTCTCTGTATCATCTGTGTGGGTGGAAGGGGCAGTGGGAGGTGTGGGGGAGGCAGAATCGGTCTAACTCCCCCATGCTGTGGTTCTGGGGGAGCAGATGCGCTCTGTGCGCTCTCACCCCTCCAGCCCTGGGTGTGCCAGGGACCCCGGGTTCTCAGCCTAATTCCCAACAGCACCGGGCGGTGGCAGGTTTCCTTCCGGTTTCCTTGGCAGACACTGCCAGGGAGTGACGAGCAGATGAGAGGGTGGTGGGGCCCGGAGCACTGGAGCAGGGACAGGGCGTAGAGAGGTGGCTGGGGAGCACCGGGGAAGGGGCAGAAACTGGAACTGAGCTCGGTGTGGGAGCAGAGAGTGCTCCTCTCTCCGCACACCCCCATCCCTTCGCCACCACATCACATCGCAGGTAAGCACTTAGCTAAACATTCATTTCATTTTAAATGCTTTTCAGGGTGATTTTACCCCCTCTTTCTGCCGATCTGGTGCTCGCTGTTGCATTTTCAGATAATTTAGGGATGCGACAGAAGAGAGCAATGGAGCAAGGAGTCACCTGAGGTAAACAAGCATTTGCAATGCAATAGGTCTCGCATTTACAGCAGTTTGAGCTATTGACATTGTAAATGACAATGCCTTTTATTTTTGTTTTCAAAACATAAATAAAAGGCGTCATTTACAATGCCAATAGCTTAAACTCTCGTATACCGAACACGTAGGTATTCTATATATCTGCAGTGATAGTGATCTCACACCTATATCTGCAGTGATGATGATCTCACACCTATATATCTGCAGTAATAGTAATCTCACACCTATATATCTGCAGTAATAGTAATCTCACACCTATATATCTGCAGTGATGGTGAACTCACACCAATTTCTGCAGTGGATATATATATATATATATACATATACATACACACACACGTATATACATATATACATACACGCATATTTATATTCATAAGACTACGTTTACATGATTCCATGACATTAGCTATGACAGGACCTCTACCCTGAGCCCCCCTGTCCTTCTCCCCACTCTGTCTGCCCCATGTACCCATCTCCTCATGCGCTGCCTGAAATAAACTAAAATGCTTAAATTGTTTCAGACTTCCAACGCGCTTGTGGAAAGAAGAGCAGAGAGAGTTTCATTTCAATTACGCTCTGCATGATGAATTGACATTTGTCCCAAAAACCGGGACATGTATTTGAATGCAAGATAAGCGTCGGGCAGTCCTCTGGAAATTCGGGACGTCCAATCCCCTACACACAACGCAAAGTAATGTTAAATTAAAATGGTTAGGGGGAAAAAACATTGGCGATAGACGACAACTGCATACAGATTATACATGACATGCTTTTGTATTCTTAAGATGTTTGTAAACTGATGCAGCCTACATACAACACTGCTATTGTCTAGAAACGGATTCACCGTAGCGTAGGCTAGGAAGTTCTTGCATTCGAGGCTTTGCAAACCAACCTCTTGTAACCTGTAAACGGGGTAGGAGGGAGGGTATAGCCTTCGCGGAATCCCGCCCAGCGCTACGCACGGCTAAGCCAAACGGAGGGTTTTTAAATCCCCAATGCTTGCTTGTTTACTTTAGTTCGTGACTAATTGCAAGATTAGAGTTACAAAGGGGGCTGGTAGAGCCTCAGAAAGAGAATTTAAAACCAACCAAGACCAGATAAAACGGACACACGCCTTGCACTGTAGTGCATTCCTCATTTTAGGAATTCCCTGACGCATGTTATTAGTACCTGCAATCTTTCCCACAGAGACGCAAGTAACTGATTATTACCACTAACGGTGCATTCGTAAAAAGAAACGTGCTTCAGAGCACAACAAACACGTGACATTTCCGTGCAGCCCAAAAAAACACGGAAGTCATAACTCTGCCTTCAAAGTATTTGTCTGATCACGGTGTACCATTTCTACTAACACCATTAAAGAAGGCCTTGCAAGTGTACGGTTATCACATTAACTTCTGAGACTGTCTGTTAATTGGATTTGAAGCATATCAGCACTCACAAGCATGGATAACGTTAGACAAATGTCGGACACAATAAGTCCCTGCGGAGCCAACACAAATAAGCCAATCCCACATACCAGAACAATTGCAAAAATGTACAGGGTCAGATCATAATTTAAATGAAATGTGAAACTGGAAACAAACTTGTAAGACACTGCTACGCAAGGAATAATAAACGCATCAATGTTGATCCAAGTTAAAGTATTTCAGTAAAGTTCCAGAAAATTTATGTTTTAGCAATATTAAAAATTACTTCAATCTCATTTAAACTGAATGCATTTTTGTCAACTTAATTGACATACCTCCCTTGATTATGCACAAACACACGCGTTCCTCCCCTCCATCACACAAGCAGCAGGCATCATGTGTAAGCACAGGAGGAGGAGGTACAGTCTCAGCCGGGCCTCACTTTCAAGATTGAATCAGGTGTCAAATAAATAAAACAAATACCCGGCCGCCGCGCTGCCTGCGACGACCCGGAAGCGGTTGGGAAGCCGGCCAATCACAGCGCGGCCCCAACCGGAAGTCCCGCCCCATCGCGGCGAGAGGGAGAGAGAGCTGCCCGAGGAGCCACGAAGGCTCCGCATTGAGTCCCAGGCCCGAGATGGGGGACCGGGTGAAGAGCGGGCGGGCGCATGGGGAAGGCAGGGCTCTCATGTCGTGAGAGAGCCCCGCAAAGCGCTACCGCCGCCCGAGATGCAGATCCGCCGCCGAGCACCGCCAGAACAGGTGAGTGTGTTGAGTGAGAGGAGGGGTGAGTGGGGGTGGGGTGTACGCGTGTGTGTGTGTCTGTTTGAGTGTGTTTGTGTCTGTCTGTGTGCGCGTGTGTCTGTTTAAGGGGGGGTGCGTGTGTGTATATGCAGTGTGTGTATGGCTTTCTTTGTGCGCATGCGTGAGTGACGACGTGTGCGCTCACGAGGTACAATCTTGAAGAAAAAGCGCGTGGAAGATTGCTGTCCTCATTCCCCCAGAAGTAACAACATAAGTCGTCTCGCCCTAGACAGCAAAGCTTCGCTTTGCTTTCGTCTAGGCGAGACCTAAAAAGGAAGGCGACGAAAAGAAGGGCAGAGGGCGCAAGTGGATGAGGGGGTTGGGAAAAAGGGAAAGGGAAAATGATAATTATTTTTTCTCCACAGCTGCAAATAACAAATATGCCTGCTATTGGGGCATGATTGGCTGTCAGTCCATCAGCCCCGTGGTCCTCAGCATTTCAGCCATAAAAGCAGCCTGCTTTTCTCCAGGATACCCGTGGTTATCCCTATGCCTACCATGTCCAGATGAAGCCACTAGATTCATCGTTCCAATTAGGGTTGGGCGCGTGAAGCAACTCCACCTGCTCGTGGAACTCCACGGAATTCCACTAAGTTTTTATGCAACTCTGCGGAATTCTACGTAGTGCAACTCTGTGAGCTCCACCCCCCTATAAGAAAGCTCCTTCGGATAGGAAACTCAGCATCACCAGGTGTAATGGATCCAAGCAGACACTGCATTGCTTATTTCAAGAGGCTTATCTCACCACAGTTAAAGGTGTTTCAAAGGTGTTTACAGAATTAAAAAAAAGAAAGAGCGGTAACTGTACTTTGTCATGGATAGACAGTAACCAAAAGGCTATGCAAGTAGTTGTAGAAAAGTTTCTCAACCACTGAAGGTCTGTGCAGAATAAGAATGGCAATATCTTTTAATGATCTGGGCTAGAATATGACTGACGAACTTAAGAGGTGGATGGCCCATAGTCTGCACTTACTTAGTACGTAGTGCACGGCCATGCTATTTCTGTTCATAGTATGAAAGAACCTTCATGATCACTGTTGTACGATATTGATTTATTGCTAACCTCACACCGGAAGTCCTCCCCCGACTCTTATGGCCTGTGCAAAGAGGCTAGCATCATGTGGAAGTTCTCATTTTGTAATAGTAGCCCTACTTCGGGAGGAAATATTGTGAGATGGTAGGCCTTACTATTCCACACTGGAGCGTGACTGGTGGTAAAAGAGAGACACACGCACTTGGAGCCCGGTTTTTGCACGGACACGGACTGCGGAGCCCAGAGAGCAGTGGGGCAGCAGGAGCCAGCCTGCCCACCCCCTCCACTCATCGGAAGGATAAACTAGTGTAAGCTCACCCGTGTCGCGGGTCGCGCGCGGGACGGCGCCTGGCTAAGCCCGGGCCAAGGGCGGGCCCGTTTGAGCCCGTTCGAGACAGAGAGAGGCTGGGCTGGGCCCTCTCTCTAAGCTCTTCAACTAAATTGATCAGGATGGACCTGGGTATCCTCCCGGTGGCGGACTTAATCTCGAGCCGTCCCCTGCTGTACTGGCGACGGCTAAGGAGCACGGCTGAGTTGAGCCCCTCAAGGCTATATTAGTGTCAAACGGGGCCGTGAGCAGGATTCCTTGGTTGTCATTCGTAAAGGAATCCTTCCATGCCATGGGCAGGGAGGTTCTCTGGGATTCCCCGGAAGAGTCATGCACAGCCACTACAAAAAAATATTATCTAAAGAAATTAGGCAATTTAATTTAGATAGTTTAATTCAAGCAACCAGTAGTTCTACTTTGACGGATGAGTTCATGAATTTTAAAGCCCAATACCAATTTGAACAGGTTTTAGACACAGTGAATGATTTGTCCTCAAGGAGGTTATTCCTCCAATTTAGATATGGGATCCTACCACTATTTGCAACAACTAATAAGTGGATAGATGGGGCCTGTCACCTCTGCCCCGGATGTCGGGGGACAGAGGAAACAGAAATTCATGTTTTTTTTTTCTGTCCTGCCTATAAGCAGGCTAGGCACAAATGGACAACTCAATTATGCAGGAACTTGGGCATTAGGGATTATCAAGCTTTTTTTAGGATTCTTAAATCTGCCATGGACCCAGTGTATGTGGTTGCAATTTCGAAATTTCTGCAGGTAATGTGGCTGAAAAGAAGGCACTCTTTGGAAATTAATGTTTAGTCAGTTGTGATTGCATTATTAACTTGTGAATACCTGGAGAGTTTTTAAACATCTTTTTAATTATTCTAACAATGTTCTTAACCTTTTTATTCTAATTCTTTTTTTAAAACAAATAATTCGAAGCAAACTCAAAACTGTCTTGCCATTTGGAAACCACTGGTATTCTGTGTCCCATTTCTCGGCTCATGTTGTTACTGGCTGTCAGCCTTAAGTTTTATCAAAATCTTGACTTGTTTTTTCTTTATTAACCTCTGTGCTTTTATGACCGCAATGGTCGCAATAAAGTATTGAAAATGAATAGTTGCCCTACTTCGGTTTCCATGCCTAGACATTTTTGGGAGGAAATATTGTGAGGTGGTAGGCCTTACTTTTCCACACTGGAGCGTGACTGGTGGTAAAGGAGGCACCCCTAGCAAGAGGAAGGGGGAGCTTCCAAGGCATCAGCACTGTGGCATAAATGAGCCATCTGTCAATGATTGGTGGCCTGCACAGTACTCATGCGTGTTTGATAGAGAACATGGAGGGCACAGCAAAGTCCACACCGCCTCTGTGATATTCATCCCTGAGCAACCATAATCCTTTCAGCAACAGAAGGGGAGCAGCCAAACAAGATGCCTTGTGATTTTACAGCCTGGCCGTCAGCTACAATCAAAAGTGATGGAAGCCTTAGACCATAACAGCTGAGCATCTCACCTGGTTGACTGCAGCGGGATGCCAGTTGGACGTGGAATCCAGGTCTAGCCCCTGTCTTCCATTCAGTTGTCAGCACAGGGGTCAGCAAACTCACTTGCCCTGGGTCCAGGAACAGAGAACTCTATATCTGGACAGTCCAGTCCAGGCTCAGTCCAGGTGTTTGTGACCCTAGGGGAGACAGAACAGGGATGAGTGATGAGGAGAAAACAGGGATCTTGACCTCCTGAGATCCCAGACTGCAGGAGCTTCATTGAAAGGCAACCATCTTAGTGCCCATTTTCCTTGCACCAAAAACAAGTATTTGGTAATACACTGGGCATACTCTAGTGTATGACCATACACTGATCATCAGTAAGTCTTGTTCAGTTCTTTGCTTTAAGAGCAGATATCCAGGATAGAGAGGTCACAAAGCTCATAAACAAAAACAAATAATTTAACATACAACTTCATACCTGCTAAATGACGCAACTGAAGCACATACTCAAAGGGAAATAAAGTAACCCTTTAGGAGTATATTTTTCTCAATGGGGTTAATATAAAGTCCCTCAAATGTAATGGTAATGATGGAGCATTATTATTTGAGAATGATTTTGCTTGGTCAAATCCTTCTCATTGCGTGCAAATGACTAAAATATATTTATAAAACATGACTAACGTGTCTTGTTGAACACTGAGGGGCAGATTTACAAGAAACTGACGCATCTGTATAGATGGGTCAGTTTGCCTGCACCTGTGTGAAAAACCCTTGGGCCACCATAGATGCGTCCTATGTACAATACAGTGCACAATGGTGCAAGGGTTGATAGATGCGTCAGAAATTCTGAGGCATCTGCTGGCGGAAAAGTCATGCATTGCTGGAGTTGTGTCGCAAGCACAATGCAACCCCAGCAATGCGTGTTGCAGCCTATTCCCAATACACTGTGTCACTGCTTAGGACTGCTTCAAGCAGGCGTAATGTTTTGACGTAGTGGCGTCCTAAAAGTCACGCAGTGAAATCTTGTTGATTTCACGGTGTAACTTTTAGAAGGCTTCCCAGCATGGTAGCGCCTACCCTGCATACATTATAACTGACGCAGGTATAATGTCAAGCAGGGCTTTAATGTGTGACGCATCTCCCTAGATGCGTCCTGTTGTAAATTTGCCACATTTATTACGCCGCTGTTACGTCACAAAGGTGACGCAACGGCAGCGCAAAAGTGTTGAAAGGGGCTTATAAATCTGCCCCTCAGAGTTTTTGAACTGCATCGTAAAAGCATGCAGAAGGGTCGCAAATTGGTAAAACTGAGAGATTCACAACAAAGAGAGAAAAATTACTAATGTGTTATGATAATAATGTGAAAAATAATAATGCAGTTGATGGGTTTTTAGCAAAATATTATTTGAAAGGATTGCTCTATTGAAATTAGACTTTGCTTTGTTTTTTCTCAAACGTAAATCTGAAACTGCAAGCAGCTGTCTGTTTATTAATGAAATATGATTAGACTGTGCTTATGAAATTAGTGAACCGATGTTTATATATTAGTCTTCTTATGCGTTTATTTTTCTCAAATGTTTTAACGTTAGCATGTTTTCCTTAGAAAATGCTAATTTTTCTAGTATTCCCACGTAGGCCTTAACGTGTATTATGTCTTTCCATTGTAGGCCTCAAAGAAATGTATTTTGTCCTTCATTATTTCCTTCAAATAAGAATAAAATGCTGATTTGATTGCTCTAGTTACAAGTATTATCACTGAAGTTTTTTTTCTTATAGTCTGAATTTTCTCTCTCTATGAATAAATGTTTCAACTTTGTTGCACGCTAACTCGGAAGTGAGCACGTTAAGTTGCAAGTGTTCTTCCTATTTCCAAGTTGAAAAGACTATTGTACAAATTTAGAAAACTGTATACAAGGAACAAAGGTTTTTGGACGATTTGGACAATTTGGGCTGGAGAATGATCATTCCACGATCACACCATGGAACTCAACCAATAGAATGAAGTAAAACTGAGCAGAAGCTACTTTTCTGGGCTGGAATGGTGAACATTTTGAGTTTTAAAAAGAGCATGGGAAAAGAAAGTGTGGAGCTATTTTCCATGCAAATTCTTAGACGTGACATGCTGCCGGTCAAAACTCTGACTATCCTGAACTGAACTCTCCTGACTTACCCTGCGCTTTATCAGTTGGTAGAGCTGAGCAGGTCTAACCTTTCGGCTGAAAGGTTGACTATTCAGACTAATGCTTGTTGTACATTAGTCCACCTTTGTGTCTGATAATCGTTTTCTCTGATGCCGTGATTTGTGTGCTGCCCATTGTACTGTTGCCCTCTGCCCTTCCACTTTTTTCGCGGGTTTTTCCTGCCATTACCACCTCCCCCGCTCCTGCCCCCCAGCTGCATGTTCCCGCCCTCCTCCCCTACATATTGGCGGCCGCTGCGGGGGAGCGCGAGTACAACCTCTGACCCAGTCTGAGGCCTGCTCATCCCCCAGTAGCTCCGCGGTGCTCTGCTCCGACACAGATACCCTTGGCCCTACTCAGGCAGGATTCGAGCCCACTCTGTGCCTTCTGGTAGATTGTTCCCTTGTGTAACTCTTGCTATCGTTTTTTTCCTTTTTGTTTACTGTTGCGTTTTTGTGCTTCGTTGTTTATTTTCCCTCATTGTCACTTGTGCCTTGTTGTATTCTCTGATATTGTTTTCTCTGATGCTGTGATTTGTGCGCTGCCCATTGTACTGTTGCCCTCTGTCCTCCCACTTTTTTTTACTAGTTTTTCCTGCTGTTACCGCCCCCCGCTCCTGCCCCCCAGCTGCACGTTCCCGCCCTTCTCCCCAACATAATGTGGGCCGCTGTGTGGTCGCACGCAGTGGGTGTGCTAAAGGTGCACCTAAGGTAAGCCCGTCTGTGCCTGTCCGCTGCCTGACCGCAGCCGGCGCCAGGAACCCTGGATCTCCGACCATCCACAGCTATGACTCCACCACCCTCCTCGCACTAAGCCCCGGAAGGCAAACAGACTGCAACCAGGCGTCACCGAACACGACCGAAGGGCAGTTCTCCTGCCTCCACTGCCGCCAGACCCACACCACCAACACAAGCAGCACAAACACCGACGACATCCTCAGCCGCATCCTCCTCAACGTATGCTCTATACACAAGCATGTCATGGAAAATCAAGAACCCCTTTGACTCTCTTTCATCTGACGTTGCCTTCCACAGAGAGACCTGGACCAACGCTGCATCCGCCCCCGACATGAACATCTCCATTCTGGACGGTTACAAGATCTAGAGGGAGGACCGCCTCAACCACCCGAGAGGAGGCCTAGCCATAGTCCACAAAAACACCCTTCGCCTCACCACCTCTAGTGAGACCTTCCCCTCCACCGAACACCTTCACTTCCAGATCAGGACCAGCCCAAAGACCACACTCCATGGGACACTCATCTATAGACCCCACGGCCCACGGCCACCCTTCGCCACCACCATCAGTGACTTCATCGCACCCCAGGCTATAACATAAACTAACTACATACTCATCGGGGACCTCAACTTTCACCTAGACAATGCCAGCGACCACAACTCAACCATCCTCCGCGACAACCTCGTCAGCATCGTACTCAACCAACTCATCAACACACCGACAAACAGGCCAGGGCACACCCTCAACACCATCTTCGCCGCAGGAAACAGCATCGGCTTCAGCCACACAATGCAACCACTGTGGACCGACCACCACTGCGTCCATTTAACTGTCGAGAAACCCAAAACACCAAAACCAGCCCCGCGCCACCCAATAAGGAACTGGAGTAAGATCACCGACGAGCAACTGAACACCACCCTCTCCCGTCTCACCCACACATGGGCATCGGACGCAAACACCACAGCCAGAGAACTCCACAGGTGGATCTCCAACTGTGCAGAGAAACTCGCCCACTACGCAACCCTGGCAAACAATGACCCACAAAAGCCGCCTGGTTCACCACCAACCTCCAAGAAGTCAAAGGCACCTGCAGACACCTCGAGAAGAAGTGGAGGAATACCAAGACAACTGACAGCCACTCCACCTACAAGAATGCCATGACAGACTACCGCAACCAATGCAGAACAACCAAAAAGTACTTCATTTGCAACAAAATCCTCACCAACTCCACCAACTCCAAGGAACTCTTCAAAGTCATCTAGGATTTCACCAACCCATGCAGCGAAGCCACAGACATCACCCTGCCCCAGGACCTCTGCGACAAGCTCGGAACCATCTTCCACCTCAAGATCAGAATACTCTACGACAACTTCACTGACTTCCCTCAAGACACCTTAGCCAACCCCTCACCTCCCCAAGACACCAGCCAGCCCACCATCTCCAAATGGACACCTATCACGACCACACACACCGGCGGGGCCATTAAAAGCATCCACTCGGGGGCCCCCACCAACCCCTGCCCCCCGCACATCTACCACAGAGCCGCAGACATCATCGAACCCCAACTGCAACACACCATCAACACCACCTTCAAAATAGGCACCTTCCCAGATGACTGGAAGCACACCGAAGTCAGGCCCCTGCTCAAGAAACCCACTGGGGACCCCATCGACCCCATCGACCTCAAGAACTACTGGCTATCTCGCTCCTCTCGTTCACAGCCAAAGTGGCAGAAAAAGCAGTCAACAGGGAACTCACACGGTTCATCAAAGAACACACCATCCTCGACCTGTCCCAATCCAGATTCCGAGCTAACCACAGCACCAAGACTGCCCTACTTGCCACCACGGACGACATTCGCACCCTGCTGGACCAGGGCCATTTCGCGGCTCTCATCCTCCTCGACCTATCAGCAGCTTTCAACACCGTCTCTCATCGCACGCTAATCTCCAGACTATGCGAGGCCGGCATACAAGGAACTGCCCTAGACTGGATCCACTCGTTCCTCACTGGAAGAAGCCAAAGGACCAGACTACCGCCCTTCCTCTCCGCTCCCACCAACATCACCTGCAGAGTACCAAAGGGGTCATCCCTGAGCCCGACCCTCTTCAACATCTACATGGCCCCCCTCACAGACATCGTCCGACAACACAGCCTCAACATCGTATCCTATGCCGACGACACCCAGCACATCCTCTCCCTCACCAACGACCCCATCACCGCAAAACTCAACTTCCAGAGAGGAATGCAAAATGTGGCAGTCTGGATGATCAACAACTGCCTAAAACTCAACACAGAAAACACAGAAGTCCTCATCCTCAGAAGAACCCCTTCAGCATGGGACAACACCTGGTGGCCCACCGCCCTCGGAAGCCCACCTACCCCCTCAGACCACACCAAGAACCTCTGCTGCATACTTGACTCATCACTCACCATGAACCGACAGGTCAACGCCGTCACCTCCAGACGTTTCAACATCCTCTGAAAGACCTTTAAATGGATCCCCCCCGAATCGAAGAAAACAGTCACTAACGCACTCATCACCAGCAAACTCGACTATGGCAACGCACTCAACGCCAGCATCAACAAGTCCATGCTCCACAAATTGCAGACAATACAGAACACCCCCGCCAGACTCGTCCTCGGCATCCCCCGGCATGAACACATCAGCCAACACCTAAGGCAACTCCACTGGCTCCCTGTGGAGAAATGAGTCACCTTCAAGATCCTCACTCACGCCAAAAGTGCTTGCACAACAACGGACCCAAATACCTCAACAGCGGAATAAACTTCTACGTACCCAACAGAAACCTGCGATCCTCCAACCTTGCACTGGCTGAAACCCAACAGATTTGCAGAATCAGATCAGGTGGAAGATCATTCTCCCTCATGGCAACCAAGACCTTGAACAAGCTACCAATGAAAATCAGATGCGCCTCCTCCCTGGACACCTTCAGGAAGACCCTCAAGACCTGGCTCTTCGGCTGAACAGACCCCCCTAACCCCCCCAGCGCCTTGAGACCCACACAGGTGATTAGCGCGCTTTACAATAACCTGATTGATTGATTCATACATTAGAACTTTGGTTCGTATTATTCCTGGAAATTGCATACTGAAATTGCAATGCATGATTATTCTCTTTCTCTCTCTCACACCAGTTATTTGATTTATGATTAATTTTACTTTGAACTGTGATTGTATTGTGTTTTTACCTGTATTCAATTGAATAATCAAGTCATGAAAATTCTAAATGTGTTTTTGTGCTTTAGATAAAAGTGCCTTGATAATTATACTGAGTTTTGTTTTCTTATTGATGAATACTTGTCGACAAGTTTTGGTTATTGATTATTGTTGTTCGAAAGGCATTTCTTCATTACAGGTCTTCATTGAGGAATGGCTTCCATTTCTAATTATCTGAGTCCCTATTAGCTCTTACTAAGATCTATCAGAGGGCCTCATGACTTGTAAGTGGTTATAGAGTTTCTATGGGCCCAAACTCTGTGCTGTTGTGAATTATATTACTGAGATTAGAGTTTATCGTGTGGTGGGTAACTTGTGTCTGTGCCCACATATTTAAACCGCTTTCGCTGGATCAGTAAACTCAAAGAGGGGCTTTCTCCACCCATCAGAAGAAGCAGCACACTCTGTAGTAGAACATTTGGGGTACCCCTTATCCAGAACCCCCCAAGCAGGCAAAGTGGAACTTGGTAGGTGTATCAGAACTTACTAGCAAGGTGAGGACTTCAGCCCTACCGCTAAAGCATAGAGGCACGAACATGATCCTGAGACAAAAACACACCAATTCATACATAAACAGTTCAGAGACTGACACACAAACATAAAAATAGGGTCACACAACTCTCGTATTACATGCACACGGTTTTTAAAAGATTGCAGAAGCAACCCATAATCAACAGTGTTTTACATATTAGGACTAGAAACCAAATGAGAACAGAGACCTGCTAAGGTCCCTAAGAACAATGAAAGTCTATCAACTAAACCAAAACACGTGAGAGTGACACTGGCAAATAACCTCACGGCTCCTGTGGATCCTGGCGAAGAGAACACACAAAACAGCACAAAACAACCAGAAAATGTAGGTCAAAGTACAGCTGCTTAAAGTAACTGGAAAAATGACCCAATGCACAATGCAGATATTTCTGTGAAAGACCCACACTCAAAAAACAGGGGTATGAATATAAAGGCAATAGCAACTCTCTCAAAACTAGCAGTTAAACATTGACATGCAGACAGAAACCGAGGTATATTTGATCCCTAGATGACAAAAAAGGATCGGGAGACCTATACAGCCAGAAGACAAAGAAGGAAGGGGCATATACTCAACAGATAGCTTAGCGCATTTTTTTTTATCGCCGCGCATCGCCGGATATTATCGCTGAGATAACGTGCTATTAGCAACGTTTATCTCTAAAGCGATAAAATATCCGGGGATAGCGGCTCAATGCGTGAATATCGCTGGAAATCTAGCGATATTCAGGCATTGTCGCTAATGGGGACCTAACCTGAATATCCACCTCCCATTGGATATACAGGTTAAGTCCTGGTCTGAGCAGGCGTTAGTTTCTAGCAATATTCGCGCTTAGCTCGAATTTTTTAATCGCTTCGCCTGCCTAGCTAATAGGCGATAGCTGTGTTAGGGACTGCTTTCAGTCGCTAAAAGGTTGGGTACACCCACTTTGCATGTCATTAGCGATAAATATCGCTGACATGTAAAGCTGGCCCCAAACCTGTAGCTATTGCCTATAAGCTGTCGCTAACTGCTGTTAGCAACAGCTTGCTAATAGGGCGATAAAAGTATCACCGATTTAGCGGGAAAAAGTCCTGCTAAAGCAGCGATATGGCCCTTGATAATATGCCCCGAAGTCACTGGCGTGTACACCTCAAAAAAATCAATGCCCATTGCCACAGTGGATATTTGTTTTGCATCTCACCGTTTCCCCTGCCGCCTTCAGATGTGGTGTGAAGTACTTCTCACTCCACTAACGCATCTTAAAATATAACAGATCCATTTGTCAAAGAATGGAAACAGCACAGATGTAGATTACGATTGATGAGGCCAAGCCTGATGCCAGGATCGCTTGAGGTCATTAAAAGATAACTTGGAGTATTCTTTAGGGTGACCAGATTTTGAGGACCAAAAACCGGGACAGGCCAGTAATACAACTCAAACTAAAGCCTTACTTTTATATCTGGCCAGTCTCTGTTCTTGCCCGCACTTGTAAATATGTGCCTATATACAGTAATACAGTAGACTTGTAAATGTGTGTGTGTGTGCGTGCGTGTGTGCGTGTGTTTGTGTGTATATATATATATATATTTCCAGTCTCTGTTTAACCAGTATATCGCCACCACCACAGATACACGGACCACCACGCAATGGATAGTATTCAGAAGGTAGGTTTATTTTCCTCCAAAGGTCTTATTTCGGCATGACGCGTTTCGGGCACAGGATGCCCTTGATCACATGTCGACAGAGTTTTACACCTCACAATAAATACTAGTTTTATTGGTGATTGATAGCACGTGACATAATGAACAGTGAAAACATATTTCAAAGTGCAATAAGTGCAAGGATTTACAGGGATTAACGCATATTTCATATATCTTGTTATATCATGCATGATTAGCGTCCAAAGCAGAGATATACTATTTTCCTCAGTTCAATAGGTTTTAGCTTTGAATTTAAGGCATAAATGCAAGAGATCATAAAGAAGTGCAAATTCTGGCAATGCATCAACAACATATACACATTACAATTCAGTAATCACAAAATGTTAAAAATTTCATTATAAATTTAAAACCAATTACTATCAAATATATATATATACTCACACACACTTGCACACATTCAAAGCTAGCTCCCTTTAAAGGGCAGAGCAGGGTCACACTGGTGGCTAGCCTTTGTAGAATGAGAAGGGAAATCCAGAGAGGAAATGTCTCTCCTTAATGGATTTCTCTTTGTGCTACAACGCTCACCGAAGTGATGTCACAACATAACATCTTTCCTCAACAAGGGCTCTAATGGTATGCTCAATCCAGACACTAAACAAAAAAAACTGGGCATTTCTCTGCTTCAACCGGGCATTACACAAAAAATTGGGACTTTTTTTTATTTGTGGAATAGTGTTGGGACACCTGGACAATTCTCCCAAAACCGGGACTGTCCGGGGAAATTTTGCAAGCCAAGATTTTAATTTCTGGGAGTGAAAGTTCGCTTGCTACTGGGTAGCTGCAAACGCTTCCTTTTCCTAATGATGTAATAGCTCGACCAAATGCCTGTGGTGCTACTGCAAAGCCTTGGAATAAATGTACCGTCCAGATACATAGCAGACAAGTCAACTGAATGATAAGATCTCAGTCTATATGATTAACAAAATAATAAAAGGCCGCAGGAGCCTTCAATAGCCCCAAGCAAAATAAGTAGATGCCCGTTTTAAATGCAGTCCACCATTAACTCCCTGTTGCATATGTATTAGATCTTAAAATTCTTGATGTAATTCAGTAAAGATGCTAACGTCATGTGTCTGATCTAATTTCTCCTGAATTAAAGAATTATGGTAACTGCCTTTTACTATAATATTGCTACTTGCTCAATAACAAAAATTATACTGGAAATAAAATTCCCATTATTCTTCTGGACAAAGTAACTAGATTTCCGTTCATGTATTTTCATAGAGGTTTGCTGACTGCTGAAGTTAAGGTATATATCATGCCATGTTTTTTGTGGTATCAAGATGATCATCCTTAAGTCGACGTCTCAATAAGAAGCTGAAACCTGTTCTCCCATGGGACTGAATATGCTGTAAAAAATATTTGAATTCCTTTGGTAAAGCAACATTAAGACTGGTGTTCTCTTGTTGAGTTTCAAAAATCAGGCACATTCAATTCTTACTTTTAATGCTGACCTAAATTGTGCTTCAATTTACACGTTAGCAATTATGTGAAAAACATTTGGTTACAATGTGATAAAGATGTTGCAAATGCAAGTTTTTCCCCATTCTAGCACGTGAAACGTGAATAGGGAGATACTACATGCAATTTTTCCTTGGGACAATTTTACCAACTAAAAAACATCATTGCCTTCTGCCATACTTAGAAAGAATCATATCTTGAATGTATCACAAGTTACTGGAGGGTGTGGCAGAATGATGATTTTCCAAAAGTGCTGCACAACACAATACATGGAAATTAACTAGACTTTTCTAATGATATTGTCAGTCTTTGTATTGTATTCTATAATATTAGCTTGGACAAAACTAGAATAATTAGAAAATCAGGGGTGTCAATTGCATATAATTGCATTTATTCTCCTGCAAGCTCTGTAGAAAGACACACAAAAAAGGACTGGCACTGTTATCGGGGGACCATACATTGCACTCTTTTTTACCATCAAGTTGTATCATATTCCAGTCAAGACATGGATGCTTTATATGCTCTATCTGTCTAAAACAGAAGCATAATGCCTCTTCTGATATACTCTGGTATGCTTTTCTAATGCTACCTTATTGCACAGGTTCAAGTACTGCACGTGATACATTAGACTCTGAAGGCCTGTTGGAACCGTCACTTTCTGTTTGGCGGAAGGGATGTCCCCAGCCAGGCAGAACCTACCTCTCCATTAAGGGTGGGTGATTACACTTGTTGCATCACCTGTGCTCACCTTTGGGTAGCTTGGCACTGAGCAGTCAGGCTTAATTCAGAGCAATGTGTAAAGCAAAGTCACACAATCACATGCAATACAAATACTGAGCATCATAAAAGAGGCTTCACACAGGATGTATGTAATAACGTTTGTATTCAACACACATATTTAATCACTATACCATAACCATCATATACCTTTGGGCATAAATCACATTTGGAAATATTGCTAGCCATACTAGGCCCACTTGTATGGTTATGATATCAATTGTATGCCCACCGTGGACCTTTCTTAACCTAACCCCCAGCCCAATAGAGAGAGTATCCTTATGCAGTACACAATATCAAAAATATGTAAAAACATGAATTGAGAACACGCGGGTAAGCCCTATGTCAAATGTATTGTGCTTTTAGAATCAAATCAACATATGAAGCGACATCGCTGGCCAGTGTTGTGAATCACAGGTGATCCAAATGCGATCACTCCCTCTCACAGACATTCACTTCGCACCACTACTCGGTGCAACAGGTATCTGCCAGTGTGTATGGAAAGCTCTTGCACGCATACACACTCGGAAACGTAATGCAGTGCTACTGGTACCCTGCAGGTCAGTGGATAACACCCTGCAGACTCCGTGGCCCCCAGCCTCCATCCACCCTCCACTTCACCCCAATTGTCCTATAACCCCAAATGGAAAAGAACCAGCCCTGAATCCCGGACACTGGGCCGCAAGCGGCGAAAGTCACACTTAGTCTGGGCCCTTCGGAAGCAGGTGAGGATATGTATCAAGTTTTAATTAGGAGGTAGACACAAACAAGAGAAGGTCAGCAGCCACTTGGGAAGTTCAGCCATGGGTCTCAAAACACGAAGGAGTCATGCAGTCTCTTGACCCACTTCTGGACTGTCTCAGAAGCATTGCTTCAACCCAGTCAATCTCTCTCTCTTCTTCCTGGTGCCAAGATGTCTTTGAGAGAGGCTAGGTGTGGACAGGGCAATTGGTGTACAGTGATGAGGGTTAAAAGACAACAACCTATGAATGGGGAGTAACACAGGGGAGCCTCTCTGTAGGAGGAGGCACCTAAGAGGTACACGATGATCAAGGTCGTACTCAGGAAATCCGGGCACAAATTCTGGTGCATGTTGAAAAGAGTTGCACCAGACACTTCAGGTCTTTAACAATGAAGTGTTACCTCCCTGGAAATGAGGCACAATGACGATGCATGTTGAGATGGGTTGCACCAGGCAATTCCAGTCACACACAATGAAAAGTTGAAAATTCTGTACCTCCCTGGAAATGAGGCACAACACCCAGAGCAAGATGATACAAGTTATATCAGACCAGTCTGGTCACAGATGCAAGTTCAGCAGAGCCACATCAGGTAGAAAGAGGCACTACTATAGGTACACCCCCACCTCTGAGGGTTACACCCTGTGAATCATACACCACATTCAATGAGCATGCAGTTGGCATGTTTCGTGATAGAGATCCAACATGATCGATAAAACAGGCCATGCAGGGTCCCGCAACCGGTGAATCCACTCAACACCAACTAAGATGCTTATGAGTGACAATAACCCTGCATTACAAGAACCAAAGACCTAAGATCCGGACAAGATTTTGTAAGGCTCTGCACTAGACAATCTTGCCTCCAGGCATGTCTTTATTTCACGCTCACACCATCAGACGTGGCTCCTCCACTAAACCAGAGTAGCATCACCCCACTGCCTTGAAGCAGTAAAAGAAAGGAAAAAATTAAATGCTAATAACGTAATGTTATTATCATTTTATTTTATCCTCCTTTGCATTATGGGAGGGCAACAGAGATGGGGATGGTGGTAGCACCCTCCTAAGTGCACATGACTGTTTGGCTTGCCCTCTCGGGCCGACCAAACAGTCATGCGCACTTTCCCTGTCCTCCATGCAGGCTGCATTACAGCCTGCATGGAAAACATGCCCAGACCCCCAGTCCCTGGCTGAGCACCGAACAATGGTGCTCAGACCAATCACAAGGCTGCATTGCTGAGTTGTGAATGGTTAGGGGAGCCTGGGTGCTTACCAATCAAAACGCTGCATGGCTGCCTGCTTCTTGTTTCATTCCGGATGCAAGGAGAGATGACAGAGAGACACAGTGATAAGGTATGTTTTTTTTCTTTTTTTAAAATATCCCCTTACTCCCCAACCTGCCACCCCTGAGCCATGCTTGCCACTACTGCACACCCCACTACCCAATTGGATTTAATAGCCAATGTGGGCACTTGATAAGGCACCGCTCTCCAGATGGCACAGGTAGATGGTGTAGGTCCCTCACGGGGGATCTTTGATGTCCCCAGAATCTCCAGGAGAACATGAGGCCTGGAGACTGACCCTTGGAGAGCACACTTCAGGGTGCCACACTGCAGCAGTTTTTCGGTCCAGGCCAGCCACAATTCAGAAAGGGCACACGGTCCCCTTCATTGGCAGTTATCTTCCATGTGCACAACAGAGGCTTCTGCCAATGTGCACCACGTAGTCCGAGTTCTCCGGTCCCGTGTCCCCACAAGCATATCTCCCCCGTTGCTGAAGAGAGTCACCCGTAGTTATACTAATGTGGGTCTTTGAAGTTAGGGGTGGTGTAAAGGGTTTCCCTCTGAACCACAGATGTCTCCCCTATATTGTAGGTCTGTCTGCCATGGAGCTATGGAATGCAGATCTTAATCTTTAGTGGGGCCACGATCCATCCCCTAGAGGGTAAATGTCAAAACATTCCTCCAATCTATCCCATTCGGCCCTCAAATGGCAGAGATCTGCTGTTTTCATGGGATGAACAAGGTTTATGGCGGCCATTTGGGGAATGGACAGATGTGCTCCCCCAACTCCTAGTGTCCACTAGAGCCGGGCACCATGGCACACAAGACTCTTAAAGTATAGAAATGTCCATATTCTATAAGTGGTATGTCTAAGCGAATTAATGCAAAACCCCTTTACCACTGGAAAGAATTTGGCATGGCAAATCCCTTGATAGGAAACATCATGAGGATACTTCACTGCAAACAACTATTACAGCCCGAAGTGATGTCAACCACTTCCCCATCTTAACCTATGGGAAGAGTAAGCCTCATAGGTAGTGAAAACATACACAGGAATTCCTCACTACCTGGGTGCACCTGCGCTACTGTGCAAATGACCTGCCATGGCAGGTTGGACACATAGCTACCAGCACCAGGGGTCCAAGTACCCCCACCTGAGTCTGCAACAACAGACTGGACATTGGTTTAGCTAACACATGTGTCAGTGCTAACGCACAAACTTGCGATGGCAGGCGACACGCGCAATCACAGGCACAATGGGTGCGCACATACAACACTTTTGCCCTGCAGGCAGCTCATGAGTTTCATCACAATAGCTGCCAATGATACCACACTGGTCCACGATGGCAGAACGGCCTATGTTTAAGAATGTCAAGTCAGCGCCATTTCTCACACAGGTATGAAAGGCGTGTGCACTTTCCTTTATATTTACAGTGGGAAAGTGCCTAAAGCCCAGAAGCCACACAAGAGAATCAGCAAAACCAAGGCAGAAAAAACAAAAAGGTTTTAGGGAAATGCTACCTGAAAGATATCATGTCCAACAGGACCCGATTCACAAAGGTAAACCTACACTTTTTGGACGTATACATTTATCTTGGAATTTCCAAAATTGCATTTTAATGTTTTCTAATGAGTGCCGAGACTCTGCAGTTTTAGGAGAACTCTGCCCAAAAAAAAATACAACATGCCTATGTTTTTATGTGCTGAGTTCTCCTCCGTGACTGCAGAGTCCCTGCACTTGTAAACTTACTATTAAAATGTAGTTTTGTGAATTCCAAAACAAACATAACCTTACACAAAAGTTTAAGTTTACATTTGTGAATCAGGCCCCTAATGTGGATTTTCATGCATCTCAACTCTTTTTCAATCACTCCTCTCATGTTGGCTGTGATCCAACTGCATTTTAGGTTTCCAAGGGCCATATGTATCATGCAAATTCGCAATGGCAAAGGCCGAAATTCTGCGAATTTCGGCCTTTGCGAATGCGAATTTGCTAAATAGAATGTATGAAGCAAAACTGGTGCACAATAAGGAATCGCCAAACTTGCGATTCCTTATTTTGCAATTGCATTTAAGGAATCGCAAATTTTGCGATTCCTTAAATGCAATGTATGTAGGAAAATAAATTAGCAAAATGCCCTTAAGGAATCGCAAATTACCATCAACTTCTAGTTGGTGGTAAGTTGCGAATTCCTTGAAAAATGCACATTTATGCATTTTTCAAAGTGCCATGTGAAGCACATACATGCCCTTAAGGCATGTATGTGCGCCACATGTGCACCCATGCATATTTCAGGGGTGCAACAGGGTGTCCTTTGGACACCCCTGCACCCTTGAAATCATTCTCAATTTGCGATTAGCAAATTGCGAATCGCAAATTGAGAGTAACTTCCCATTCATTCCTATGGGCCTCCTTGCCCATAGAAATGAATGGGAAAGTATTCCTTAATTGCAATTCACAATTTGCTAATCGCAATTAAGGAATTCTAAGGAATCGCAAAAAAAATGCGCTTTTGGACATACATACCCATTTGCGATTCTCAAATAGCGATTTCTTAAAAATCGCTATTTGAGAATCGAAAATGGGTATCTTGATACATATGGCCCGAAGTCCTTAATTCT
Organism: Lissotriton helveticus; assembly: GCF_964261635.1. Taxonomy (NCBI): domain Eukaryota; kingdom Metazoa; phylum Chordata; class Amphibia; order Caudata; family Salamandridae; genus Lissotriton; species Lissotriton helveticus. Next base: position 1,109,250,886 of record NC_136068.1, read on the forward strand.
GTTGTGATAGTTTCAGGTGAATGTACTACAATCTCACTAGAAACCTCCTTGGCTTCTAAACTTATCTACCCATAACTTTCTAATCAATCCCAAACCGTTCTGTGCAACATCCAAGTTTTTGTTCTTCCACTTTCTAATTTATTTCCACTGGAGTTTTTTCATTCTCACCAACAGTCATTTGGGCAAATCTCTCTCCCCAAAACTTCCAAACTGAATTGAAATGTCATCCATTGCAACTTAAAAGTTGGGAGTGAGTATTAGCCTTCCCTCACACTAATGCACACGTTTCTTTCACATCAGTATACCAAAGTGAACAAAATATATATACTTCATAAGCCTCCATCATGAGGATCTCTGTATTTGTGGCTTGGTAATACTTAATACCAGCATATAATATAATGCAAAATCCCAAGCAATTCCATAAAAGCTGCAAGAAAATGGTGGATAACTTGTGGAAATCAGTGTTACTGCACCAATTTATGCATGTTATTTTATAATTCCTTGTATTTTCCTAGGGCAATTCTTGACCTGGTGAATTTGTCTCTCTAAAAATAATGCAGTAATACTGAAAGCATGGTAGCAACGATTCGGGCAAAGTATATTGTTACACACACATTGGAATTATGAGGCATCATAAATAGGGGATTACAAGTATATCTGTTTTTGCCTCTGATATCAATAAAATTGCACTACTCTGTTTACACTTTTTTGTAGTTTCATTGCCGATTATACCTTGCTGCTAAGCAGTACAATCACTAGTAGTCTCCAGACAAGAATACGGTTCAGCGACCCTGTCAGGTCTGCCCAAAGTGAGACCAGTTCCACTCAAAATTACTTTTAGTGTTGCAGCTAGACTGGTAACAGAAACCAGATGCGTTGACCACGTCACCCCATGGCTTAGGTATCTAGACTGGCTTCCCCTCGAGGCAAGAACCCAACTGAAAATTGTCTGCCTCACACACAAAGCATTACATTTTGCCGAACCAAATTCGAACCTTAAATAATTTAACCAATCCCAAACGGAATCTCACTTGGAGTTTATATTCAAAGCAAATGAATCGACAGAAGTGCCGTATGGGTAATAACGGCGGTCTTCATGAAAATACAACCATCGGAACAACCGTAGATATAGGCAAAAGGTATGCGATAAAGGAAAAATTCAACAACTTGGTTAAATTATTTAAGGTTATGAGTACGTCCTGTTTTGACTAAAGCCTTGATTATCAGCAAGTTTTGGGAACTATGCGCTGGTGCTATACATATCTGACTCGGGTTTTTTTTATATTCACAGCTATTTACGTTGTGAAATACAAAGACAGAATATTGATCGTCTACACGCCGGTCTTTTGTGGGATATTGATTAACAGCAACATATGTTTGTACCTTGCTCAGGTAAATGAGTCGATAGCCAGATTTAATAACTCTCATCAAATAGAGATTGCTATACCAGATAACTGATATATATACATACCTTCTTTCCAGGTACATTATTTTTTAAAACACTATTGACGCTGAGACTTTTTAGAACTACACGTCTCGCTCATTATCTATCGGGGCTCCGGATAAATAAATCAAGGTAATTCGTTTCTTTCTTGTGTGCTTAATCCCCACGAGTGTCAATATCTTCATTATTATACTCTGTTTTCTAAAGAGACTCGATTTGGGTATCATTGTATGTTACAGCTACCAGTTGGGATACAGCGAGTGAATATCTACCGGCTGCGCTCTCGATTTTTGTGCTTTTGATCTCAAGCGGGACTCTTTTATCACTATTTCCCAGCAAGGACACGATAAATTAATTTCACAGGTATGACTGATTATGAGTGAATGTGAATTTTTTATGGAGCCTTCTGCACTTAGCGATCTCCTGATATTGCCTGTATATGGATCTTTTCAGGTTCACGATACAGATCTGTTTAGGCTGCCCTAGTATTAACGATATTATCTATTAATCAGTATGCGGTCTTCCATCTGTTTTTTTGCTACTATACGACATCATGTGCTCACTTGGCTCTTATTTCACCTCGCCTCAGTAATATCAGTAATAATTTAGATATATTTGTTTTCTTGTGTTTAGGTATATCGTCTGCCTGTCACTTATACAAAGATACCAACAGTGTGTTTTTTCCTGTTTCCCTTTGTAAGTTGCTATCATTATATACATTGGGGTTTATCTTGATCTCAGATGTTGTCATAAATATGATATACATAGAGCCATGTTTGATGTGAAATTTGATAATTTGAGTTCAGAATTGTTTTTGAGTACTCATAATCTCGTTCCAGAATATGTCTATCATATGACATGTGAGAAACAAAGTAATAATTCTTGGACCCAAGTGCTTTAGGTTATAGGTAATATGTTATGTAACATTGTAATTTTTGTATGTAAATTGTTTAATCTAATGTATTCAACTCATGATTGTAAGCCACTTATGAACTTTACTTTATTTATTCTTTATATGTAATTTCAGATTGTAACTTGTGGCTCCTGAAGAAGGCGTTTCTCGCCGAAAAGCGCGTCGAGTACTGTATCTTCACCCTGTTCGTGGACACCTTTTAGTAATTGATGGTGTCTTTTTATTTAAAATGTTGTAATTTATGTTATTATATGTATTTATTGCATATATTTTTAAATTTTAAATTGTCATATAGTCTGAACCTTCAGTTATCTATATGATTTTTATTATGTGTATTAAAAACATGTTTGCCTTTTACAAATGATTATATCCTTTTTTGCCCGTTTCCTTTTAACACTTGGGTCTATTTACTTGTTTATCTACTGTTAAGATTGCCTAGGATTTTTCGCATACACATTGTTTACCCTGCCCTAGGAGTCTGTTGGAGTCACTACCCAGGGGGTCCTTGTTTTTTCCATACCCTTTTCCACAACCGCATGTTTGCTTGCTTTTACCTTATCCACTACTGTTATGAAATATTGTATTTATGCACAAATTGTCGTTTTAATGTGAATATTCTCTGTTTTAGCTATTTATAATGTATTTTGTATATACTTTTATAGCCTTGGCTGCCGCAATAAAGATATTTTGACGACTTGACTGTGTGGAAATTGGGTTTCAGGAAATAAGTAAGTGTGTTGATTTGTTATGATCACCTTTGTTTCCATCACACTTACAAAACAAGTGGGCTTTACTTGTGCATTCCTGACTGCCGCTATATTCAGACACATTTGTGTAGTTCAATTACAGGTATTTAAATGTTATTGTGTGTTAGAAAATAAGTGACACACTGCAACAACTAAAGAAAGACAAGGACACAGCAAAGTTGATGGAGGCCCTACAGTTCAGAGGGCAACAGTGAAGGGGAGCAGCACCCACTAGAAGAATGGTAGGAATAGAGGGCTTCCAAAGCACCATAACACACCAGGGTGTACTAAACGCAAGCCACATCAGACAAAAAAAACTTTCAACTCACTTCAATACACTACTCACTGTCCCATCCTATACCACTCTCAATATATCCTCTAACTCCACTCTCTGACTCATCCCAATCCTCATTCTACTCTGTCATCTCCCTAAGATCCTCTCTTGACTCTTCCCTCCTTGACTCACCCCAAACTTCATTCTACTACTATGATCTCCAAAATAACACTTCCTAGACTCTTATTTCTTGATCTCCCTAATAACCCTTTCTGGAGTCTTACCTCCTCCATCCCTCCTTTGACTCATCCCAAACATTATCTAACTAGTATGAACTCCTGAATAACTCTATCTAAACTCTTCCCTCATCTATCCCTCCTTTATCCTACTCATTGAAATTAACAGACTCACAAGTCCACCTCTCAAGTTAATAACTTATATTTCCGTATACTAATACACCACTAATCCTTTGGGTTCTGAAATAGTATGCTAATTGCCGAAAATCACTTCAGTGACTCGACAGGCATAGTAAGCGCTAATGAATACAATTACAATGACATCCTTCAGACTTTCTTTCCCTACTTACTGTCCACCCTGCAAGATTGCAATATAGCTCACTTTACAAAATACTCTCAACAGTGAGTGAGAAAAAGTAAACAACAATCTCTTTTTAAAAAAACATGAGCAGCTATTTACCAAAAGACATTGCCTGACATGTTACCTCTGCCTTTGACAGCAAATGTTACCTGATAGAAACAAAATGTAAAAGCATCTTTATTGCTCAGTCACCTTCTGAACTTCAGCATGGTTATTTTATGGTGCTGCAGCACACACCTCTGCACCCCTACTTTCAGAGCCTATGACTTTTTGGGACAAAACAACACTCATTAGGAAACAGGCTATTGGCCGGTGAGCATGGGACGTCCTCTTTCATCACCATAGCAAATCTTTAAGGATTATGATTGGTATGGATCGCCTTTTCTCTAAAAGATAATGGGGCATATTATCAAGGGGGTTTATCTCCGCTTTTTTGGCTTTAAAAGCCAAGAAAGCGGAGATAAAATTATCTCCCTATTACCAAGCTGTCGCTAACACCAGTTAGTGACAGCTAATAGGAGATAGCGACCATCTTGGGCCCCGCTTTGCATGTCAGTGATATTTATCACTAATGACATGCAAAGTGGGCGTGCCAAGATGTTAGCGACTGGAAACAGTCGCTAACATCGCTATCTCCTATTACCAACTTTTGGAGATATTCGCGCTAAGCGCGAATATCTCCAAAAGCTAACACCTGCCCTGAGCAGTTCTTCACCATGTTATCCAATGGGAGGTGGATAACATGGCTAAGAGCATTTGCTCGATAATGCATGAATATCGCTGACTTTTCAGCGATATTCATGCATTGCGGCCGTTTTTTATCGCATTTGCGATAAACCTTGCTAATAGCAAGGTTTATCTGCGATAAAAATCGCCGATGTGCGGCGATAATTTTTGTCTCTAAACAAGTTAGAGACAAAAATTATCGCTAGTTGTTGGTAATATACCCCATAGTTCTTGTAGAGTTACAAGTTTAGCACACCTACTCACCAACATGACTGCATAACATATGGACACAACATTGCCCTGAGCAATGATATGGACCCTGTCGTAGCTACACTGACCACTGTTAATCTGATTGCTGGTCAAGCAATATATCTTCAACATATATATGGAGCAGAAATGTTTATACCTGTTTCTGCTTAACGCAATGTTCAATAAAAACTATTAAAAAAATAATAATAATGCTGACAGTTCTTATTAATTGAGATTATTTCCAGTATGTTCATTAGCTGCTCCCCTTCAACCTGTTTGTAATAGGTGATCATGAGGATACCGTACGTAGGTGGATCATGGCAGGGCAGCAAAATTAATACCTAGAAATACCCAACATGGCTTCATCACCAATACATGTATTACCCCCTCACACAAACATTTCGGGGGGGGGGGCTTTCTCGTCCACAAATGGGAAGGGAATGAAGACTTGTGGTCAAAGCATCTAGCCACTGTTCAAAGCACAACATACAAAAAACGTATATTTCAGCAGCTAATCTCTGTACACTGAGACAGAGGATGGAGGGGGTTGTTTCCCCTTAAATAGAGCTAAGCAGTTGTGTTGCCTTGTTCCCCATCGCTCGCAAGTTTAACCTGCTTTTTGATACATACAAAGTTTCAGTTTGGTTCCAGTAAATAGCCAGGTCTGGGTTTGTGGGATCGCTGATTCAGTGCCTTTAGCATTTAGCTATCCCAGTTCTGTGTTTCCACAAGTGATGTATCATTTCTTGTAACATCAACTTTAGTGATGTGCCTTTTGGTCAAGTCACAGGAGTCAAAGTCCTTATCACTTAATCTCCTCTCTTAACCAGAAATTCAGAAGTTACCACCTGTGCTTAAGTTTAAAACAATCTATGGAAAAAAAGAAATGCACTGTGATAGTTCATAGAAAGGAACTGGAATCACCAATCGGATGCAGATTTGATTGTTTCCAAAACTATAGAATGAATGTGGAATGCCCTTAACATTAGGAGCTCGAGGAAAGAGCTCCTGGGTTCGGGATAACCTAAAACGGTTTAAATCCCTGGTTTAACCCAGTCTCCTCCCACCAGACTACCAGCGAAGAGTCAAGGAGATCAAAGAAGGATAAATCAACTTACCTCAGTGAGGATCGATACCCGTACAGCACGACCTCTGCTCTCCAGACCCGACACTCCGGGGTTTGCGACACACGCTGGTTCTGCGGAGTTGCTGTTGGCTCGCTGGATCATATCTCTGCATCGCCCACTGACGACGTGGCGCCCCACCTGGACGGCGGCCATTGCAATCCTCCTGCCTCGTCCCGTGTTTGGCTTGCCTGAGGTCAGCGCTGGACGCGGTGACTGGGGTCCAACCTCCGGAGCCTCTGCCTGCTTTGCCATTTGGTGTTCGGTTCACCCGTGGTCCGCGCTGCCCGGCCCCCAGGAGACTTGCACCGGAGACTTGCGGGTCGGGCTGGTGCACCTGATTTTGAGCATCTGGTCTCCTGCTTGCGTTGAGAGCTCCCCGGTCTCCCGGGACCGAGATCCACTTCTGGTCTTCTTTGGCGGCTGTGAGCGTTCCCTCATGTCCTGATCGGAGGCCCCCGTGGGACATTTCGGCTGCGCTGGGGCTGCGGACAGAGAGGTGAGTGTCGGCTCTTCTACCTCTCCCTCCTAGTGGCAGACTGCTGCTCATCACGTGATCCACCGCAGGCTGCTTACGAGCGCCGACCCTCTGTAACTCATTTTGTCTTGACTTGAGGCCCCGCAGGACAGGCTGCACCCCCGCCCTCATCCCCTCACCCCCCCTGCTGCCGAGGACAGGTTGTGGCGCCGGTCCAGACTGTAGTTTCATTCTGCTTTGGGCCCCTGCCGTTACCCTGTAGCCCGGTGGATGCTTCCGGTCTTCGGTTTTGGCCGCTTTCTCTGGCCGGTTTTGCAGGGTTGTAGGTTGAATGAGATGGAGGTTCCCCCGTTGGGCGGGGATTCGATCCTCCATTTTAGGTAGTTTCTGCCACTTTTATCAAATTACCTAAGATGGCGAATACCTCCCTCAGCAATGGCCAGCAACAAGAAGCCTAAAAAAAATGCTAAAGCGGCGGACATCTTGTAATGGCCTTAACTCTTCACTTTTTAATCTTGTTAAGGCCGTGACTCTTCATTTATCTATATTATGCACATACAATCAATACAACTTTCTAATCAATCAATACTTTATCATCCTAAATTGGACTGAAAGCAAAATGTTAAAGCCTTCTTAGGGAATACAGTCCTAATTAGTAACCTCAAAATTTCCTTCTTGACTAACTGGGAGTCCTGGGCACTGCTATTAGTTGCATGTATGACACCTGTATTACAAATTTACCTGTAGTAATGCACCGCCTGGACGTGGATTTACAGTCCTGAATGACCCCTCGTTTTGGTCTGATAATGAATAGCCTCTCCGCCAGTTTTCTCTGATGTCTTGACTGGAAATGACAGTCCAGAAGGGCTCCTCGTTGGGTCCGGGGGAAGAGCCTCCTCGCCGCCTGATTTCATTGATGATGCTGTGCAGGCCCCCCTGACCTCTGCGGACCTGAACTTGGTCAGCCTATACTCTGACTGGTTGTGAGCCGGTCGGCGCCGATTTGCACTCGACATTTGCTCTCCTTATGCGCTACTTTGTTCCGCATCATGATGTCCTTACCTCCTATGTCTTTTTATTCTTTTTTTGTCTAAATTTCACTTTACTAGAATGTTATCGCTGCTCATACCCCAACTCTTTTATCGCTACCCGATGCCTACCATGTCAATATAATTTTTTCTTGTCCTTAATATATTTTGCATTCTTTTACCCTTACCCGATACCTCCCAAGTTAATGTAATTATTGCCTGTTTTTGCATTTCCCCCAACCCTATTCCGCTATTTCTTGGCTTCTGTCTCTCCATTCACAAATGATTTCTTCCACTTCCTGATCCTATCCTATTACCCCATCTCGGCTCACCTCATACTCCCCCTTCAATTCTCTGTTCTCCCTCTTATTCATCACATCTTCCCCCTCTTTTTCAACCCAATTCCGTGATCAACCCACCCGTCCCCCCACTTTGTCTCCCTCTCCTCCCCTTTTGTGTTAACTCCTCTGTACTACAACCCTTCTCAATATCAACCCTCTACAATTCATAACTCTTGCCCCAACCTTCAAGCCTATCTTCTCACACTCTCTGACTTTTCTCTCTCCCCCATGCCCTCTTGCCCCCTCCATCTTACACTCCACTTTTTCTCCTGCCCACCCATTCGACCACACCAGCTTTCTTAATATGCCTCCCTCCAATCACACCATCACTCCACCCGACACTTTAATCACTAGGTTTGGCACCAACTCGTGGACCATCCTTTACCCTCCCAATCTCTCTACAAATGCCAAGAAAAACCTGAAACATAAACTCTTAATTCGTCACCACGAAACCCTTTTTGTAGATAATTACCTTGGCCTTACATCAATTGTCAAAACCAATTTCATCTTCTACTCTAAGCCTCCCTCTAAATGGAAAAGTATCTTCCTCCGCCACTTATCCATAAGGAAATCCATCAAAATCCCATATGGCCTGAAGCTGTCCACCACTCCATCCCCCACATTCGCTGGAGAAATTGACATCTCCATATTCAAATCAGGAAATATCCTCATTCAAGCCTCTGAAAACCATCTTCGAACGCCACTTCAACCACCTATATAATCTACTATCCTCACCTTCTCATTCTTCCTCAACCGTGCAAACTCACGAAGTCCTCACAACGACACTTCTCCTGACTCCAGCTCCTCCTCCCCTGAATCCTTCGATATCTTTGAAACCTCACAATCACAGTCCTTGCCTCCCTCCACTAACACTACACCCACTCCCGCGCTTGTCCCCTCCCCTTCTTATCTGACTCCCACCCCTTCCACTCCCTCAGACTCTCTCTCACCCATCCCCAACCTCTTACCTCTTACCCCTCTTTCCTCCTTTCCCCTGCTGCCCGATCCTTCTTCTCCTTTTCACTCTACCCTCTCCCCCACCTCCTACCCCCTCACACCCAACCCAAACCTCACCCCTCCTACATCTCTTTCCTCCTCCCCTCAATCCCTGTTTCCCCTACTCCTCCCCTACAACACATTGAATCCCCTCACTCCTTCTCCATTACTGCGCCACAATGTCCTCACATTCCACCCAATCTTTTTGACCCTCAACCGCAAAGACATGATTGCCCCTCTCCTCCACTGCCCTCCCCCCCTGCCCTTCCCCCTTAACATCCATCAAACCTGTGGGTTACTGGACGCTCACACAGCCATCCTACATCAGGTCGGAATCTGGAACACCCCTCTCATCCCGCCTCCCGGATTCCCCCCTCTCCCACCGGTTAAATTTGAACAAACCCCCATCCACATGAACCCCCTTTCCTCCTAATCTACCCCCTTCTTAACTCAATCGCTTCTTAACATTGAACTCCACCTCTCTATCTTATCATTGGAACTCTCCTCCCTCAGAACAGACTTGATCGCCCTCTGTGACACTAAATCTTCCAACCATCACATCTCCTTCTGCGACACTCCTCCCAACTTTTCTCCCCCACCTCAAAGTTGCACCGCTCCTAATGACATCCTCTACGATGGATTCCCCCGTAACTGCCTCCCCATCTCTCCTCTTAAGTCTACCCACCCTCCCTCCCTGGACCTAAGGATCTCACAGAATTCCTACCCTCCTAGCCCTTTGACGGTTGAATCTCACATACCTCTTCCCTCCTTTTCGTCGTGCTCTGGGATTAACCCCAGCCCTACCGCCACCGGCTCACCCGAGCTCCCTCCATCATTTTCTATGACTATTGATAAGGATATTCCTCACTCCACTATTCCCGTGATCCTGGGATTTAGCTGCACCCCCATGTCCCCCTGTTCGCCTAGGCCTCCCCCGCAACGCACCACTGTCTACTCTGAAACTACCCCTGCTTTCAATCCCAAACCCCTTAACTGCATGCTCATCAACTGTCGATCGGCTGCACGTCATGCCACGGAAATCTCAGAGACTATCCTCAGTGAAGCCATTGACATCGCCTTTCCTACGGAAACCTGGCTCGAGGCTCACTCCTCTTCTATTCTCGACATGCTCTCCTCCCCCTGGCTACTCCATCCTCAGAAAAGACAGGCCTGTCAAAATCGGCGGGGGCCTAGCAATCATCTATAAAGATGACCTCCCTCTCTCACTTGTCAAGAACCCCGACCAAACCACTTTCGAATATCTGGTAGCTGAAGTTATAGTTCAGGGGGCCCCTCCTATTCGGCTCCACAATATCTATCATCCCCCTGGTGGCACTATTGTCCATTTGTAGATGAACTGTCTGACCTACTTTCCCAAGCCTCGATTTCCTACTCCTATAACATTTTTCTCGGTGACTTCAATATTCACTGGAACAATAATAACGACCCCTTGGTTTTAACCCTCAATGATCTCCTTGACGTTACTGACCTGATCCAACTTTGACATACTCCTACACACAACAAAGGAGCGACGCTAGATGCTATCATTACCAGCAAAGATTTAGCCTCCCTCTCGCACATTGTCCCCATCGACTTGTCCGACCATCACCTCATCCTCTTCACAATCAATAGATTCACTCCTCCCCCGCCCGCCACAAACCTTAAACTTAAGAAGCTAACCAGAAATCTTCACCTTATTCTCCCGGGAGTACTAGAATCCTCACTCAAAGCCAAACTTCAACTTCCCCCTCCCTCACAAAATGCTACCGATATTACCGAGCACTACAACAAAACAATGACTGAAATCCTTGACCAAATTGCACCAGCCAAACTAAAACCGCAAAAAACATCCCTTCCAAATCCTGGTTTAATGCTGAACTTAACAATGAAAGACGTGCACTCAGACTGTCCGAGCGCTCTTGGAGACAACACCCCTCTCTCTCTAACCTCGTCCTCCTCATATCCGCAAGGTACACCTACAAAAAACACATCCATAGTGAAAAGGCCTCCTTCTTCCGCACCAAACTGGATCAAGCCAAGAATAGACCCAGGGATTTATTTAACATTATAAAAAACAATCTGCTTCCGCCACCCCCAAGTTGACCGCCACCATCGAAAATTGCGAACTAATTGCAAATTTCTTCTCCAAAAAAATTGCCAAGATCAGCGCATCCTTTGCTTCAAATCCCCCCCGCAAGGTGTCTCACCCCTCCTTGTCCTCCCACCCTTGACACCTGTATCACCTTCACCCCCTCTTGATCCTTTTCGCCCCTCTGATCCTGCTCATCGCCCGTTCACTGCCACCTTCCTAGATCTTTCCCCCCTTGCGCACAGCCTAAAATTTTAGCCCAGTTACAGAGCGAGAAGTTCTCAACATCATCTCCAAACTCAAGCCCTCCTCTCATACCCTGGACCCTCTCCCTTCCAATATCGTTCAAGACCTAAAGCATATCATCACTTCTTATTGGACTTCCATCATCAACACATCCCTGGCTACGGGTTGTGTCCCTGTTTCCATCCAGCTGGGCCAAATTTCACCCATCCTTAAAAATACTACAGCAGACCCTAACAACCTTAACAATCTTCGCCCCATCTCTAATCTTCCTCTTCTCTCTAAAGCACTCGAAAAATGCGTCCTGCTCCAACTAGACAAACACAGTGACTGATTTTCCCTTCTTGATGTATTCCAGTCAGGTTTCCGAAGGGTTGTAGCACTGAAATTGCAATGCTCAACATTGTCGATGACATCCATCACTCCCTTGACAAGGGGGAGGCTTCCCTTCTCATCCTTCTTGACCTTTCTGCTACCTTCGATACAGTCAATCACTCTGCCCTACTCAATAGATCAGTTTGGCCTCAATGTCCAGTTCTTAAATGGTTCACTTCCTTCTTCCAGCACAGATCCCAACAAATCAAAATCAGCAGTTGCCTCTCGAAACCTACACCTGTCTCCCTGGGTGTTCCCCAGGGGTCTATTCTCTCTCCCTCTCTTTTTGACCTCTTCGTGGACCCCCTTACCCTCATTCTAAAGAAAGCAGGTATCAACTACCACCTCTATGCAGATGACACCCAACTTTACTGTAAAATTAAATCCCACTCTGACATTCTGTACCTCAATGATACCCTGACTAAAATACAACAATGATCCCATCACAACTACCTAAAACTCAACCCTAAAAAAACTGAAGCCATTCTCTTTGCCACTAAAAATAACCGGCTCCCCATGCAACACTGGATCTCTGACCTAAATGCTCTCAACTGTTCCCTTTCCATCTCTAACTCAGTCAAATCTCTCGAAATTAGCATTGATCAAAACATTAGCCTTTCCCCTCACTTAAAAAGTGCTGCCAAAGGAGCACTCTTCTCACTTCTTCACCTCAAAAAAATCAAACCCTTCATCCCTGTTGATGACGTTAAATCTGTCGTACAATCATTAGTTCTCTCCAGACTAGACTATGGCAACTCTTTGCTCTTAGGTACTCCTAAAGTCCATCTAGCCCCAATCAAGTCAGTCTTTAACCTTGTGGCCAGGCTTATCACGGATTCTAAGAGGCTGGATCACATCCCTCCCATCCTCAAAGATCTCCAATGGCTTCCCCTGGATGGCAGATCCATCTACAAGAACGCCTGCATAAGGCCTTGCACCCTCAAACCCCACTGTATTTCGCCCAAAAACTTCACAAAAGCCGGCTGCTCCAGAGAATTGAGAAGCTCCACTGCCCTCATGCTGGTCCCTCCCTTGGTTAAAAAGAAATCAACTCAAGCACGCTCTTTCTCCTGTAACTCTCCCAACATTTGGAACTCTCTCCCCAAAGATCCACGTTGCAACCCCTTCAAAAAAGACACCTTCTCCTCAAACATTGGGGTCCTTAATCTTGTTTACCTCCCAGGTGTCTCCTAACCTCCCCCTTATATTTCCTTTTTTTCCCCTCTGCTTCTTACCTGACCCTCCAACCCCGCTTTTCTCCCCACATCTTCCCCCTTCCTCCTTCCTCCTTCCTCCTTCCTCCTGTTCACTTCTTCCCACTTCATTCCCCTTCTGGTTTTCTTCTCGCCTTACTTCCTCCTTATCCCCTCCTCACCCCTATTCCCTCCATATGCACGTAGAGTAGTACATAGGCAAAGAGAGTATCAGGCGGTCAGGTGTAGGTGTAACTGTCTTTCGTAGACCTGTAAGATTAGGAGGCTCTTACATCCTTTGTAAAAGTTGAGAAATTCCTCTTCCCGTCCTAGATGGCAAGAAAGGGTGTACTATAGTGAAGAGCCCTAAACACATAAGAATCTTCGGTCTGGAAGTTTAGTCCTACATCAAGGGATCAAGGCATGAAGATGAAAACATAATATCGGTTTGTTGGTTGCTTGTTCCTGCAGCATAACAAATGTTTTCACAAGTAAACTACTACAACAAGTAAGACAATATTTGTGCAAAAGCCTCCACCGAAATATTTGTTTGCATTCAGTGAGATAACCCCCAGCCTGATAGTTATACCTGACAGGCTGCTGCTACCTTGGTTTATGTAGTAGGAAACAAGGAGACAGGGAAATATGGGAGCTGGAGACATACGCCAAGGTAGAGCACTGCTCAGAGCAGCAGAAAGAAATATATAAGCAAACCAAGCTAAAAATAGAGTTAATACCACATATGAAGGAATAAATATCAGGCCTCTCTACTAGTGTGCTGCATGTAGTACCAGTCGAAAGGAAACAGCACAAAGGGTAATAATAACGTGCCCCACCTCTCAACCACCACCAAATCGCCTACCAAAACAAAGGAAAGGTAGTAACTAGCCTATGCTGCATCACAACCAACAAGACAACAAGCAATAAATGACACATCCACAGGTGACTTGGGTTTGGTGGACGGGGAAGACCTAACTCCCACTAAGATACACTACACAGAGACACTCCACATATATATCAATTCTAAATGGGTTTGAATGGCAAGTTGCAAGACCTGCCTTCCTACTGAACACATCCAGATTTTTTTTTAAAACGACACCAATTTCATGCCATGTGTACTCAGCAGCAGGGGCCCATCCATTAAAAAAAAAAAAACTGAGCCCCCCTCATCATAGGCAACCCCTCAACCACATACCATCTCTGAGCCAAAACCTAAAAGGCCACGTAGCTGACGAGCATGCTGTATTCAAAGACTGCATTACATAATATAACATACACAATATAATACATGACCCAGGAAGCTAGGGTATCGGCAAAGGCAACAAGCCATATATCGTGTGCAAAATGTGTATGCCCAAGAATACTTTAACCGTATAACGCTGGCGATAACTCCAACGTCAAACTGTAGGGCTCCCTACCTGCTCTAATTCTCTGGAGCAAGAGCAAGGAGCTTAACTGGAATGAAAACGAAACTTCCATTTGTGTCAGGATCATTTATAATTCCACTTCAACAATCATTCATCATGATAATCCCGACGTTTCCCCGTTTCCCTAACAGCTTTGTTCAGTCAATGTCCACAAACCAGGTCCAGCAGGCAGATTCACGAACATTCAGAAACTAGACATTCCTGAGAGAAAGCACTGGAAAATAATTTTTCTTTTTCCCAAGCACCATTAGTTATGTTTTTGGAATGGATCCCTCTTCTCCCAGCTTGAATTATGGGCATTTTATTCTAGGAATAGGCACACCATTTTCTAAACTGAAAAGTAGTCACTCACAATTCATTGGCATGGGAGGGAACAATTTAACATTTAAATTGCTTTACCGACAGCATTATATTTCTTTAAAAAATATATTGTGCCACACCTTTAAAAAATGACGCACCTCACACCATATTTCTTGCTTTCTGTACTTTCCCCCAGGCTTTCTTTTTTTTACAGCACAAGGACCGCGTTTTACCTGTTTACAGTCCGTCTGCACCGATCCCTTGACTTGTGCTTTTAAACAAACATACAACGTCATATCTGTAAAGTTCTCCTTTTTCCCCTTCAAGTACAAGCTGAGGCAGTGGAAGGTGTATAACCAACGTTTTATTCACTTGTAAATATCCTACAGAGCTTAGGGCGCCGAGCGTCTAACAGTGACCGCTCCGGTCGCCAACTGCCGCTTTTCGCCGTTCGCGCCTTTCCCCGCTGTCTCCTGCGCATGCGTGCGCCTCCTGCTCTAGTCTATGGCGTGACGCGTCATCGCGCACACGCTCATAGACTAGAGCGCATACCACATATCTCCCCCCTTTAATATAAACAACAAACAATTTCCCCCCTAGGTTAAGAGTCCCCAAGCAGGCGTATGAGTCTATGTTGGGGCACCTCGGGAGGTGGCACCAAAAGCTAGTGTCCATCCATCACAAAGTCTCTATAGCGAGAGGGCGCAGTGACTGCCCTTCCGCTGCGGGTGTGTCTTACCGGCATGTTCTCTCTCTCTTCTGTCTCTCCTTGGGACCTCTCATTTCCTCTCCCATCAGCTCTCTGCTCTGCATTCACCGGTGCGCCATCTCCATCGGTAGGCCTTGCTCCCAGGCCATCCATCTCAGTGTCCTCACCTACACTTTCCCCGTAGTCTCCTGTGCTGTGCCCCCCTTGGGGTCTTTCTTCCTGTAAGTCCATCCGTCTCTCATCCTCTTCGGACTTGGGCCAAACTATTATTTTATTGACTCTGGCCATGCGGTCTTGCGACCAGACCTTGCCGTCACTGAGAAGAGCCGCCCTTCCTCGTACCTCCTGAACTTGTAGGGGCCGGCTGAACTTGCTTTCTCCTTTCTTTTGTAGGGTAGGGAGTTTAACCCTGACCCATTCCCCTTCTTCCAGCACTGTTTCCTTTGTGTTGCGTCGCTTATCATAGTGTGCTGCGTAGATCTTCTGGGCCTTCTCCAAATTGTGCTGCACCACCGCTGGGGACCACTTGCTGGTGATGGTCTTCTCCCTCCATGCAACGTTGTCCCGGGTGAAGGGATGCCGTCCCCTTAGCACTTGGAACGGACTGTACCCCACCACTGAGGGCGTGATCCTGTAGGCCCATAGCATGCTCATTACTTCCGCTTCCCAGTCCTTTCCTTGGGATATGGCTGCCTGAATGGAGCCCATGAGCACCCTATTGAACCTTTCGACCTGGCCGTTGCATGCCGGGTGATAAACGGCCGTGTGTTTCACCTCAATCCCATTCCTTTTCATATATCGACCCCACTTGTCTGACACAAATTGAGGTCCATTGTCACTGAGAATGGACTTGGGTATGCCCTCACGTAGGAACACCGATGTTAGGAATCGCAAAATAGTGTCCGTGTCCATTGACTCCTGTATGTCCACTTCAGGCCATTTGGAATACTTGTCCATTATCACACATATGTATTTGTTCACCCCTCTGCTGTCTAGGACTGGTCCCAGAATGTCTATAGCCACATCCTCCCAGGGGCCTTGCGGGGTGTCAAACTTCCCCAATGCAGGTCTGAGTGGGGGGAGCACTTTGTCCGCTCCTTGACACTGCCCACACTCCCGCACTTGTCTCTCTATGTGGGCATCCATTCCTGGCCACCAATACATCTGCTTGACCAACGCCTTGGTTTTCACTATGCCCAAATGTCCCTCGTGCAGCAACTTCAATAGCCTGGGTATCAGTGTCACTGGGGGCACAACACGTTCTCCTCTGTACAAGAATATTCCCGAATCGCTCAGTGACAATTCCTCTCTCATCTCATAGAATCGTCGCACTCCCTCCGTGAGCTTCTTTTTGTCCGGCCAGCCCGATGTGAGGTGTCTCCTTACTTCCACCTTCTCCTCATCAAGCTCGTAGGCCGCCTTCCATTCCTGCGCACTAATCGACATCTCATGATCCTCCATGCTGGCCACCATCTCCTCTTTGTCCGGGGCCTCCTCCGGCGC
Source organism: Lissotriton helveticus (assembly GCF_964261635.1). NCBI lineage: Eukaryota > Metazoa > Chordata > Amphibia > Caudata > Salamandridae > Lissotriton > Lissotriton helveticus. The sequence continues at coordinate 1,109,267,641 of NC_136068.1, forward strand.
TTCCTCCATCGCAGCAGCCCGGCTGAGAAAATCAGCCACCTTGTTTTGCGTGCCTGGAAGATATTCTACGTCGTAGGTGTAGTCCAACAGCTTCAACGTCATTTTGGCGATTCTTGGGGTCGCTGTGTCATGGCCCGAGGATGTCAACACCTTGATAAGCGGCTTGTGATCCGTTTGAAGCTTGAATCTCGTGCCCCATATGAACTGCCGAAACCTGTTTAGGGCCCACGTGACCGCCAGCATCTCTTTTTCGATTACGCTGTACCGTTGTTCCGTCGAAGAGAGTGCACGGGACGCAAAACTGATCGTTTCCTTGGATCCATCTTCTCTTTCCTGCGCCAACACCGCCCCTAATCCCTTGTCGCTTGCATCTGTCGTCACTATGGTCTTGCCGGTGGGGACGTACCCTTGCAGTGGGATGGCTTGGCTGATGCAGTCCTTTACTGTCTCAAACTCGGATTGAGCCTCTGCGTCCCATTCGAATTTTGCATTGTTTCTGATCAGTTGTCTCATCCTGTAGGTCCGAGTGGCAAAGTGTCTGACAAACTTGCTGTAATACTCGGCCATTCCAAGGAATGACCGCACTTCCTCTTTGGTTGCTGGGGCTTTGGCATCCCTTATCGCCTTCACATTCTGTTCTTTCGGCGAGATGCCGTGTGTACCAATTTCATGTCCTAAGTAGGTCACTGAGTGAGTCCCAATTCTACATTTGCTCCATTCCGCTGTCAAGCCCTTCCCTTGCAACACTCCTAGGACTCGATGCAGTTTCTTGTCGTGCTCTCCTTTGTCGGAGCCCATCACTAAAATGTCATCTTGAAAATACTGTACCCCCGAGATGTCCTTAAACAGTCTGTGCATTAGTTTCTGAAAAACGGCCGCGGCGGAAGCCAAGCCAAAGGGCATTCTCCTGAATTGGTAGCAGCCAAAGGGTGTTATGAAGGATGTGTACTTCCTACTTGAAGGATGCAGTTCTATTTGGTAATATGCTGACGTGAGGTCTATTGTGGAGAAGTGAGTTATACCTTTCGTTCTCGCCAGCATCTCCTCGATCCTGGGGAGCGGGAATCTCTCCACAATGAGGTTTTTGTTGAGCTCTCTGAGGTCCACACAGAGCCGGACCTTCCCATTAGGTTTCTTGACCACCACCAAAGGCGATAGCCATTCTGCACTGTCCACTGGCTCGATGATGCCTTGTTCTTCCAACTTCAGCAATTCCTGTTGCACCGCTTCACTCGTGGATATGGGTATGTTTCGGACCTTATGGACAACTGGTACTGCCCCCTCCTTAAGGACTATTTTATGTACAAATTTGTCCAGTTTGCCGACCGTGCCCTCAAAGACCTTGGGGTATGCCGCTTTCCAGTCCTCATCCTTCGAGAGGGGCCATTCATCTGTTAACAGTATCTGCTCCTTCCCTCCTGGATTGAGTATGATGCCAAGATCTCCTGCGTCTCTCCATCCCAACACCGATGGGCCCTTCTCCGCCACGTATAGAGTGCACGTGGCCGACCTTCCTCTGAATTCAAACACGAAGTCCCGGCACCCCACCAGGGGGATGGAATTCTCTGTGTACGAGATGGGTCTGATGTCCGGCGGCATTAAATCGGGCCCCACTACCGGTGCGAAGTCCTCTTCCCATATCGATCTTTGCACGATGGTCCAGGGGGACCCTGAATCGACGGCCACATGTACCTTCACACCCCCAATGAGCATGTCCGTGCGGGGCTTATCTCTTCGCTTCCCTGCTACATCCAGTACCTGATCCTCTATGCACAGAACCAGATCATCTTCTTCTGGGTCTTCTTCCTCGCTCGATGCACTTGACGGTGGACTTCGACCCCTTCTTCCGGCACACCTTTTCAAAATGGCCGGTCAGCCCGCAGAACGAGCACCGGGCGCGGAACGCGGGACAATGTCTGTCCTGCGCCGTGTGCGCTGCACTGCCGCATCTGTAACACGCAAATTTGTTACCTGGACTGGAGCGGGCCGTCTGTTTTCCATTTCCTCTCGTGTCCTTCCTTTGGTCTCCGTAATTGCTTTTGGGCTTGCTGGACTGTGGCGCTTCGTCAATCTTGTTGATCATCTGCCTCGGCCCACTTTCCCTTTTTGCCGCGTCGGCACCTCGCTTAGACATTTCTGCCTTCTTGACCATCGCCACCACTTCTTTAAGGGACGTCTCGTCCATCGCCCATAACTTGTCCTGGACCGCTCTGCTGGTGGTGTGCATCACGATTTGGTCTTTAATGTATTCATCCTGCAGGGCCCCATACCGGCATGTGATAGCTAGGCGTCGGAGTGCCGCCACGTAGTCATCAATAGATTCTCCCGCCTCTTGCTTTCTTTGTTGAAAATTATAGCGGTCTATGGAGACACAAACCGCCGGGCGGTAGTGGCTGTCCAGGTCGTCCAGTGCATTCATAAAGACATCTGTCTCCGCTGCACCTCTCTCCTTGGGTACTAGATTCTTGAACACCCTTACCCCTTCTGGGCCTAAGTTGTGGAGCAACAGTCTCTTTTTCCTTTCCGGCGTGTATTCCCCTTCACTCTCATCTCCGAGGGCCTCTATGTAGTTGAGAAAGTATTCTTTCCAGTCCTCCCATTTTAGTTGGGGTTCTCCCGGCCTGGGTAGGAAAGGGACGGGTGCCATCAGAGCAGAAGCTTGATTCGCCATTCTGACGTCCTCTCTAGGGTCTCCCTCCTGGGCCCTTCGTTGGGTAGGCTCACCGGATGCCCCTGCACTCTCTGCCGTGTCGCCTCGGCCCCTTGGGCTACCTGGGGTATTGTCCCTCGCACTTTGCGCGGTTTGCTCGGTCTTCCCCCCGTCCTCTAGCTTGGGGGTGTCTCCCTTGGTTGCCAGGGTGCTGGCTGAGGGCCCCTGGTGTCTTGGGCAGCACTGACCTGACTGTTAAGTCGGTGTTTGGGTCTGTATCCTGCTGTTACGCTGCTGCCACGCCCTTAGCTCTTCCTGTAGGTATCCTGCCTTGCTGGCTCGTGCGAGGGGTTTGCAGGGGGGTATGGTTGTCGTCCTCTGCACCTGGTGGTGTTCAGATCCCAGCCTCGTCGCCACTGTAAAGTTCTCCTTTTTCCCCTTCAAGTACAAGCTGAGGCAGTGGAAGGTGTATAACCAACGTTTTATTCACTTGTAAATATCCTACAGAGCTTAGGGCGCCGAGCGTCTAACAGTGACCGCTCCGGTCGCCAACTGCCGCTTTTCGCCGTTCGCGCCTTTCCCCGCTGTCTCCTGCGCATGCGTGCGCCTCCTGCTCTAGTCTATGGCGTGACGCGTCATCGCGCACACGCTCATAGACTAGAGCGCATACCACAATATCTATAGTCCTCAACTGTATTTGTATATCATATGATGTTCCTGAATAATGCGCTTAGGGAGTAGAGGGTGAGGGGGGCTGGCTGTCAGGGCTGCTATCTCATTTCCACGTATACAAGCTAAAACTAGCATATTGCTTTGTGGAGCCTATTTATCAAATGCGTTTTTCCATCCTGGATCCTAGATGAGGAAAACCTGCGATAATGTATTTCTATTTTCGCTCATTCCTTGCCCACTTTCAGGCAGACTATCCGAGCCCCCTTCTGTACAACAGCTGGGCAGCAAAGACCAGTAAATAATCTCCTGCTATCAAGACAACAGCTCAGCACAAGGGATGGCATTTCGGGAAAGGCTGCAGCCATTTGTAAGTGTTTCATTCTCTGACGCGTCCCATCCATTATGCACAGCCTGTTTGCTTTACATCACATTGGGAACAGAGCCATGTTTGTCTGTAAAGTCCTGCCACTAGATAGAAGGGAGATGGGTTTTATGCAGAAAGGCAGCAGACCCATGACATTCGAGGCAAAATAATGCCTAATCCACTAATAACAAGCATTGGCACAGCCAATATTTTATTTTATTTTATTTGGGGGTTTTGTAAAGCGCTTAGTGACGCACAGCGGCGTGTCCCCGCGCTAAGGAGCTGATGCTTACTGGAAACTACCAGAGCGGAATAGCTTATTGGGTGAATAGTACAGTTTTGAGCTTGGCTCTGAAAAGTGATTCTGATGGTTCTAGGCGCAACGCCATGGGTAGTTTGTTCCATCTAGATGCTGCTAGGTACCTAAAGGATCTGCCGCCCATCCGTGCTTTAGACACCTTGGGAATGGACAGGAGCCCCGTACCGGAAGATCTAAGGGAGCGGGACGGCTCGTAAGGTGTCAGCAGTCCTTTCAAAGGGAGGGGAGACCTCCCATTGATAATCCGATGGCCAGTACATAGTGCTTTAAACTCTACCCTGCTTCTAACCGGAAGCCAGTGCAGGGACCGGAGGGCCGCTGAAGAGGCAGCTCTTCTGGGTAGTCTGAGCACTAGTCGGGCAGCAGCGTTCTGTAAGACCTGTAAGCGGCTCAGATTCTTCTCCAAAGTCCCTAAATAGAGAAGGTTGCCATAGTCCATCTTAGATGTAACTAGTGCATGCACCAGGGTTTGACGGGCTTTAATCGGTAAGTACTTCAATACCTTCCTGAGACTTTTGAGTGTCCCAAAACATGATCCAACCACCCGATTAATCTGAGGGCCAAAGGTCAAGTCGGTATCAAACCAGATACCCAGGTTCTTTGCTTTTTGGCAAGGGGTAGGTGTTGGACCTAGGCATGGCGGCCACCATGCCGACGTCCACGCCGCCTGGTCTTCCCCCACGACCAGCACCTCGGTCTTGCCTCCATTGAGCTTGAGGCAATTGGCGGACATCCAGGCAGCAAGGTCTTGCATGCATGCTCTGAAGATGTCCGCCGAGAGACCGGGCGCACGCGACAGGGAGATGACCAGCTGCGTGTCGTCGGCGTATGACACCATGCGGAGGCCGTGACTCTCTACTATGGTGGCAATCGGGGCAACATAAAGATTGAAGAGAGTTGGACTCAGGGACGAGCCCTGCGGCACCCCCTGGTCCAAAGACACTCGCTCCGAGTAGTAGTCACCTTGCCTAACTTGGAAGCCTCGGCCAGCTAGAAATGAGTGGATCCATTTCAACGCTGCCCCTCTCACCCCTTCTTTGCTCAGACACTGTAGCAAGATGGAATGTGCTACAGTGTCGAACGCAGCGCTGAGGTCTAAGAGGATTAAGGCCATGGTTTGGCCCTCGTCAGCACCCTGCCTGAGGGTTTCAGTAGCCATGAGAAGGGCAGACTCGGTGGAGTGACGAGGCCGAACCCAAATTGGGTAGGATGAAGAAGGTTGTTCTCCTCCACAAATTTCATTAGCTGTTTGTTTACCACCTTCTCCGCTACCTTAGAAAAATAAGGCAGCAGGGAGATGGGACGCAAGTTGTCCAGCTTCTCAAAGCTTATGTTGGGCTTCTTGCGGAGGGGGAGCACCACAGCCTGTTTCCAGTCCTCTGGTATGGAACTGGACCGGAAAGAGACATCCAGCAGGTGCCTAATGTAGGGTTCAAGTGTCTCCAGGCTGTCCCCCAGCCTTTTTGGAGAGGCGGGATCACGCGGGGAGCCTGATTTCACCGATCTACATATTTTAACTAGATCCTCGGGTGTGGGGGTTATGAAATTGAGTAGCAGGTTTTGACCAACTTCCTCTCTTACTGAGTCTGCTGGCTCTTCCACTGCTGATGGTATAGCGGGAAAAGCAGAATAAATCTTAGACACTTTGTCCCCAAAGTAGTTGGCAATGCGATTGCATGCTGCTACCGAGTGGTCTTCGGCTAGAGTGGAGGTTTTTGGGATGGCCAGGGATTTATATATGCTGAACAGTTCCCTAGCAGAGTTCTCTGCTCCCTGGATTCAGTCTGCGTAATATGTGGCTTTCTCTATCCGGATCTTATTATGATAGACGCGTCTCTTAGCGAGATAGCCCTCTTTCAACTGGTCGTCATATGCCACTCTCCACTGTCATTCTGCTCATTTACAGTCCTTTTTGGCACAGCGCAGCGCCTCGCTGAACCAAGGAGCAGATCTTTGTCTGCGGGCTCCTGTTATTGACCGGCCCAGTGGGGCCGTACAGTCCAGGGCAGCCGTGATGCGGTCGTTGAGCAATTTATTAGCCGTAACCACATCATTGCCTCCTGGGGGGCCCTCCGCGGTCAGAGCCTTGTTAAACTCTGGCAGGGAGAATCTTGCCCACCTGCGTCGTGGATAATTAAGTGGGGTGGGGGCAGTGGCTTTGTGTTTGGGCAGATAGATTACAAATGGAACAAAAAATGATCGGTCCATGGCAAGGGCACTGGGGGAGCAACTGAGACATCCTCCCAGTTGGCAAATATTGGATCTAACAGATGCCCATGATTATGTGTTGGGAGCTGCCCCTTTAGCTCTAGCTGTAGGGTGTGGAGTTCTTGACGGAACTCCATTGCTCCTTTATCTGATAAATCTTCCCAGTGTGTGTTTAAGTCTCCAAGTAACAGAAACTTATCCCTCCTCATCGCTGTCTCTGTGACACACTCTAAAAGATTGCCTTTAAACCTGGACATAGGTCCTGGTGGGCGATAGATTAAGAGTCCCTTTACAGTCGTGCTCCCATCGATCTTTATGGTGAAGACACCTGCCTCGCATCCCGCCAGATGAGCTGGTTCCAGTTTACAGGCCCATTGCTGTTTAAAGCCAATCGCTATTCCTCCCACTCTGCCTTCAGGTCTATCCAGACGCACCATCTGGTAATCAGCTGGTAATGCCTGAATAATATCGGAATCAGAGTTGGCATCCAACCAAGTTTCTGTGATGAACAACAGATCTGGTTGTTTATCCGTAAGGAGATCGTATACATCGTGCTTGTGACAGCTAAGTGACCTCACATTGATCAGACCGCAAGACAGCAAGGAGCAGCTAGCCCTGGAGTCTGCTAACACTGTGTTGAAACGGAATTGGCAGTGTCTACACCCTTCGTTCTCCCCGACCCCTACACTGTGGTGGCCAAGAATACATGCATAGGAGGAAAGACTTACTAAATCACTCCTGCTCCATGTGATTCGACTGTCAGGACCAGGGGTCGTGGCCCTGGGCCATGTCCGGTCGCGGACGGGCGCAGACGGGCTTGGCTTAGGCGTGGCTTCGGCGCGCATCCGGCGCGCCCGCTGCGCCAGCCCGCTGCGCCGTCTGGCTGTAATGCACATTGTATAGGGGGTGAGGAGGGCGGGAGGCCGGCGCGACTAGAGCGCACCCCCAGCCCCACCTAAAATGGCGCCCACCGCAGCCAACACCGATTCACAGAAAACGGCTGGGCGAGGCAGGGAAAAGGAATTGAAGCGTGTGGAGAAATGTCAGTGTACCTGAATTAATTTTCCATTTAAAAAGTCAATTTAAAAGCCCCCCGATTAAAAGTCAAGTTTCGATCTTTCTGGCTCCTAAAATCACTGTTCAACAAGTATTCTGCCAACAGGTAAAGTTCCAGTAAAATACGCTCGCAGCCCTAGTTTCTCTCGCTAGGGAGAGCTCCAATAGGCAGCGCGGTCGTGGAAGAGCAGCTCTAAATAGCCTGGGAGGGCGGGAGGCCGGCGCGACTAGAGCGCACCCCCAGCCCCACCTAAAATGGCGCCCACCGCAGCCAACACCAATTCACAGAAAACGGCTGGGCGAGGCAGGGAAAAGGAATTGAAGCGTGTGGAGAAATGTCAGTGTACCTGAATTAATTTCCCATTTAAAAAGTCAATTTAAAAGCCCCCCGATTAAAAGTCAAGTTTCGATCTTTCTGGCTCCTAAAACCACTGTTCAACAAGTATTCTGCCAACAGGTAAAGTTCCAGTAAAGTACGCTCGCAGCCCTAGTTTCTCTCGCTAGGGAGAGCTCCAATAGCTAAATAATAATAATAATAAAAAAAAAAAATTACAATTAGGAGGTGGAAATGTTTTCTGTGAGTCAAATAATAAAAATAAATTACAATTAGGAGGTGGAAATGTTTTCTGTGAGTCCATTTTTTGGCTTATTCCCAATCCAGTATCTGCCTGAACTCGCTCTTGTTCTTCTGGTGCACCAGGAAGACCAGCGAGTAAATGCCTTTTCCCCTTTTCAGCGAAGGCGATGTTGTAATAACTTTGAGAGAGCTATTGGCTTTGGCAATGTGTTTTAGCCATGTTTTACACCAATGTGGCTGCTGTTCAGCATGGCTTTAAGTGAGTGGAGTGTGTGGGGTACATTGGGGTGTGGTCGATTAGAGTGTAGTAGATTGGGGTGGATACATTGAGGTGGGAAAGCGTAGGCGGATTGTGGGGGTACATTGGAGTGAGGGAGATTGGGGTATATTGGAGTGGGCAAATTTGGGTGGGAAGATTGGAGTAGGCAGATTGGGGTGGGGTAGATTGGGGCAGATTGGGATGAGGTATACTGGGGCAAGGGGCTGCTGCTGTTGCCTCTGTCACTCTCTCCAGCTATCTGAGGCAAGAGGAATGAAAAAGAGATGAGAGAGCTAGGAGAAAGGGAGCGGAACAGGTTTGAAAATCTTTGCCCGTGCTGCTTTTGGGATTTATTCTGGCCCTGGTCAGTAATAGGATTTTCTACCACAGAACAACCCCCCCAGGTAAGATTAACCTCACCTGGGTAAAGTTGGGACAGTTCAACATACTTAGCCTAGGATAAACATCACAACTTTAGCTGGTTTTCCAGGAGCATTTTAAACTTCTTTGCCCCTATATCCAGGGCACCACCACAAGGTGGAGCCAGTGACCAACATCACGAAAATGGCCCAAATTAGCGCTTTTAGGTCTTGGCTAGACAGCGCATGCATTGTCTCTTCAAGACATGTTGTTACAGTAAGTGAAACAAGCATTGCAAATGCAATAGGTCTCGCCTTTTATTAAGTTAAAGCCATTTGCTTTGCTAATGGTATTGTATAGCAAGGCAAATGGCTTTAACTTAATGAAAGGTGAGACCTATTGCATTTTTAATGATTTTTAATATTACAACTAATTTTATAACTAACAAATATGGAGGAAGACAACAACGACGTAGTTAAAGATTTTAATGAATGCAACGGAAATTTATCAGCACTCTAAGCTAAAGCGCCCCTCGCACATGGCGTCACAGCTGAAAGAAACGCTGGGGACATCTGCGCTGAAAGTCACATCAACCGCGGTCGGTGCTACAACACGGGCGGTTCAATTACAAGCCTAAGGTACAGCGGCTAACAACTCTAACTGCATACAACTTACTTGTGGCGAAACATACTCCTACGTCGACTACAGTTTACACAATGGCCAGGAAACCCAGCCCACATGCATCGGTGTGATGGAGTTCACCCTCAATGCATGGCTCAAGTAACACAGGCGGAGATCGAAGCTGCCGCTTGTCCTACGTCCGCGTGCAAGCTGAGAGGAAGCGCTTCCAGCTTGCTGGGGTTGCTTAAGACTCTCAAAGCGCTGCGATCAGTGCGGCGCTCCAGTCCTTCCACCATCAGCTGAGTCTCTCAAAGCGCTGCGATCAGTGTGGTGCTCCATCCCTTCCACCACCAGCTGATTCCAAGGAAGGAAGAGGAGCATGACTAAACAAGATAGTGTAGAACACAGTGTTGCAAGTAACGAAATGCAGCCCATGTGAAATCCCGTCAGAAGGGAGGTCAGGGAGGGGTAGGAATAAACAGAGCGGGCGTGAAAGCACGGTGGGAGAGAAGCCAGGGAAGGGGTTGCACAAACTGAGTGGGAGGTGTATGGGCGAGCACAGACAGTACAACACGAGCAGTCTGCACATGCACTCTGCAACATAGTATAAAAAAAGTGCCACAAGTAAAGAATAAAGCCGCCGTCTCACGCCACCAGTAAAACATCCATTCCCAGTGGGCGTGGCCTAAAGCGGACAGGGTGGCAACCAGGTGGGACTAAAAACCCTCCAGTGCAATCAAGGAAGCATGTTCAGCATACTTAGCGACTAAAACCGGCGCACGCCAATGACAATTGCAGGCAAAGCGGACACACGACTTCTGGAACCGTATTGATTCCAAGAAGCCCTCCCATGGCGAGGGCAGCGCATGCACGCTGCTAATGCCAGGCGACACCTAAAAACCGGCCTCTAAAGGCTCAAAGCCATTAATAGAAATGCTCTGCGGAAAAAATGAGCACTCAGGCCTGTTACAGACTTAAGGGTGTCCTGCTGTATCATGTGTTGCAGACACAAAGAAAAGATGGCTGGAATGTAGCAGGGGCAGGTGGAGTAGAGTTGGGAGTTTGTAGTTAAGTGGTTGGTAATTTCAGGAGATGACAGGTCTAAAGGAGGTGGGGCAAGGGGCAGCGGCTGATTAAGGAACAGACTTGTTGGTGGTTGTATGTAAGGTAGGGCTGACAGTGCTGTGAACAGTGTGGTCCAGGAGCTTGGGTGACGGATTCAGCACATTGATCAGGGTGAGAGTCTAGCAGTGAATAGCCCCAGTCCATTCACAGCCCCTCAAGGCAGCAGGAACAATTTCCCACTGCCACGAAGGACCACTAAAATTGGCCCTCCGATTTCTTTTTTACTTTTAAAGCTTCACACTTTGTGAGGCTTGTGATGTTTGACAAAAAATGTATGAAGTTGCTAGTCATTCACCGTCATAATTTTACACACACTCTACCCAAGACCTACCTTACCTCACCTAATGGAAGTAAGAGCGAGCCCTACAATTGTCACAGTTGAATGCATGCATGCTCCCCATTCAAAAGAGGCTACAGAAGGTCGCCTTGTTCACTATTCACACTTGAAGTATCCAGCTTTCTATCATCAGCAGGCCCTTGGGGTGTTTTCCTCTTGTACCATGGGTCATAGTCCAGTGCTTAATTAGAGCCAGAGGTTACAGGTGGGACCAACCGGCACTTATTTTTAAGTACTGGCACTTATTTTTCTTCATCAGACTATGACCTATGGTACAAGAGGAAAACACCTCAAGGGACAATGAAAAAGGAAGAAGATGGACAAAAGTGATAAAGTGGGAAAGCAGAAACCCTGAAAGGGTGAGTTAAAGGGGTGGGGAGAGTCTCGCGATGGATTAAAGAGACATGAGGTGAAATCAAGACTACACAGCTTTTGTATTTAGCACACTGAATACAATAACGCTGGCTGTGAGCGTCTAAACAAAACTGTGGGGCCCAGCACTAATTGCTCTGTAAATTAAGCTCTGAATACTGCACAAAGCCATGTTGGTGGTACACTCAGGAGAACATGACAGCTGACAGAGAGCTCTCAGTTGAGACGGCAGTCCAGCCGTGCAGGAAGGAACAGTAGTGCTAAAATTAGATGAGGCAAGTACAACAATCAAGGCTTGAGTGGTAAAGTGAAGAACGACACCTGCCTGAGGTGAGACTATGAGTGTGCGAGCGAATGTAATATGTTTTGCTTATTCTTTTAAAGAGAAATCTGACACATGAAATCTTGGTGGCCAATGTTCTGAGTGCGTACTGTTTAGGTATAATTTCTGCAAGAATAATCTAAGAAATGTCATAGAAACAAATATCCAAACCATTGTCCAGCAACAAAGAATTTAAAGATGCCATGCAGTCCTGTAACACCCTGGAGTAAATAGAAACAAACACTTTGGGTAATGCCAAGAAAGGTTTGCTTTAATCCTGGAACATGCACAAGTGCATATTTGGCATTGCATGTTCTAATATACATTGGCATATTAAAGCCATAACCGTGTAAAGTGCATTTTGGATCTTTTTCACACACAACCAAAATATGGACTATATTGAAGCTCTTTGCTAGTTATTACAGTTCTATTGAAGGTCATATGGCTAGGGAGCATTTGACAGCTGTCATATTTACCCTAAAAAAGATTGCTTTATATGTGCACAATGCATACATGACAATGAAGAGAATGTGTAAACAGTGAGTGCACTTTTCAGATGTAAAATAGTCACTCATGCATTGTTAAGGGAGGATACATCCAAAAAGCCAAAAACATGAGATGAGAGAAAAATATTTCTTTAAGGTGGAGGCAAAATCCAATCTATATTGTTATAGAATTGCTTATTGTAGGTCTAAAAGACAGTAGAAGGGTCAAGCCAGGGCTAAAAAAAAGTGCTGAAAGGGTTTTCATTGGCCACCGGAAGGGAATAATTTTTCCAGTAGCAGAGAAGAGGGAATATTTCTTAAAGCCAGAAAAATGAAACCGTCACATACTTACCTAAATGTAAGAAAGAAGTGAAATAAGGAACGTGGGTCTCAGTTTATAGTAGGGTGATGATAACATTAAAAGGGCATTTGAAAAAAAACATTTTTTTAGAAAGAGATACATTTTCTCAAGAGGTCACAGTATTAGGTGGAGTGTAAAGAACTAAATCAATTTTAAGCGTATTATCATCAGCCTATAAGTTTACAAGGAATGAAAAAAACTACATACGTAATTAAATAATAAAGCCTACAACCAAAAAAATGCAAGAGAAACAGTGGGCTGCTTAATATCTTGGCTTATGGGAAGTAGAAGAAATGGCAAAGGGTATGACATAAAGCATGCAATCGTTTAAAAGTTGTTTCTTGAAAGAGTAATAGTGATAATGGGAGAGAGGTGCAATGGGTGACACATAATATGGGTATGAAAAGTAAAAAGAAAAATGTTGGTCAAAAGTGTGTTGATAAGCGTGGTAAAAGTATGTGGCAATGAAAGGAAGTTACCTTATTTGAGGTGTTGGTAAGAGTGGTATGATGCAAGCCATCTTAAGTGCTAAATTTTGCATATGTAGCATTGTTACACAGAGGTGGCTCCTCCATTTGAGTGTCAACCCACAAAGAAAATCCCCAGGCCAGAGAATAAAAATAAAATGTTAATAAAGGTTATTTATTACGATTTTATTTTCAAGCAACCACCACGTTCCGATCCATGTTGAGTGCCAGTATGGGGCGGGCATTGCTGTTGACTGCCTGCGGGGAGCTGTGAACTTAAGTTTAAAATGTGCATGTCCTTGAGCTGGCCGTCTTGCGAAGGGCAGCCCAACATGCGCATTTTAAACTTCTCTAACTCAGCTGTCTAGGACACCTGAGCTAGAGAAAGCACATGCCTCGAGTACTCGTAAGATTGCTGAGTGAGGCCGCTCCCTCCAATCCTGGAACTGCTCTCATGCTAGTGAGACCAGCGCTAGAATTGGTTAGGGTAGTTGGCTGGGTCTCATATTGGAGCCTGCCTCGAAGAGAGATCAGTGGAGGAGGACGTATTGTATCAAGGTAAGCATGTTTTATTTTTTGCCTCCTACCCAGTCATCCTTGGTACATGCCAGCCGCCACTGGCAAACAAGGACATATAACTCAATGTGCATAGCTATCTTATTATATGATAACAGAACAAGGAGTGAGTTTTGGCTGTCTCTAAAGGTAGATGCATATGCAATAGTTCTTTATGGTTTAATGATGTGGATACCATCGGGCACAGGTTCTTAGTAGCCATTAATGCTTGAAATGACTTAATTTACCACCTTGTGGAGACAAAGTTCTCCATCAACTTGAGATCCAGGAGTAAATGGTGGTTCTCCCCTTTAATAATAATAATTCAGATTAGTAAATCACAAACATAACACCCCTTAGGGTTTCAAGGCACTGAGTGCCATAAGAGAGATTAAGTGAACTATTCCCAGAGACACATGATGCTGAGCTGCCGATGGATTTGGGCCCAGATCTTTTGACTGGGGGAGTGTGTGACATTGATCCACATTCAGTCCATCACTTGTTGTTTTTGCAGCTGAGCTGCCGCTGGCACTAGAGATCGAACCGTGATCACTTTGCTCCAAAGTTAGCCACTCTGGCCATTGTGCCACACCTATCTTCACATAGACAACTACCTGTAGTAAAAAGTTCTAAGGCAAACTCGTAAAGGGAAAGGTGTATGCAGCATATAAAGGCACATACTTTTTGGATGGAAGCACAAAGTCATTTCCAAAGTGATATAGGCCACGATCACAGGGAGAACTAATACTTCAAAATGGAAATAGTATGGCAAACAGGTAAAGGAAAATGTTACCACTCCCACCTCTCCCCCCCCTCCCTCCCCCGCACCCCAAAGATTTTTGGGATACCGAAGCTATATAAGCAATATGTAACTGTCTCCTCCAAAGCCTGTGAAAAATGTTAAATTGGCTGCAAGTATGTGTTTACATCTTTTATTTACATTCTGAGTCCCTTCGAAAAAAGCCATTTGGCTCGCAATATTTCCCTGTGCAAATGTGGCTAAGTTGTACCCAATGAAATGTGCCGAGGTTAAAAAGATTCCGATTTTTGTAAATGAGAAATTGGGAAGTCAGTGAAAACCGAAACCGCATGTACTCGTTTGTTTTGGCATCCGGAACTCGGAATGCAGAAATATGTTGTCCAGGGGAAAACGTCCGTGTGTAGTACCACTGTGGGGCACCACTCTTTCTCTTTGGAGGTTTTACACCCTGACGAATCAGACGAGGTGAGAATGAGCGGCTTCATGTTATAAGGAGCAGGTGCCCAAATCAACAAAACTACAGACTGAAGATGGGGTGCAAACGTAACTGAAAATGGAAACATTGCTATCTTTGTGTTTCTTCAATTAGAGGAAAAATATTGGCCAGTAGTGCATTAGAGTTCTATAAAGTTAGGAAGCTAGTACTTCACACATTTTTTTCAGATACCCTAACTTTGTGAAGTATGAAGTTAAGAAAGTTTCTAAAATACATTTCAAAAGCTGTAAGAAAGAAGACGTGCAGCATTAGGAATATTTCCTATGCTGCATATTGCTGCCAGCCACGCCTTCCAAGTTTCAATGAATCACATCTCTCTTTTCTCCAAAGCCAAAAGTACTAAGGAGTTCTGCCATTGGGAAGGGGGAGTATGCCACCATACAGAGTCTGATAATTGAGTTTTCCTTCAGTCACTACAGGCCGCCAGCTCCAAGAAAGCGGGGAATACAGGGGCATATTACCAAGCAATAGCGATAATTATCGCTATTGCTTGGTTAGAGACAAAAATTTACCGCTGAGCTGCGGCGATTTTTATCGCAGATAAACCTTGGTATTACCAAGTTTTATCGCAAATGCGATGAAAAATGGCCGCAATGCATGAATATCACTGAAAAGTCAGCGATATTCATGCATTACCGAGCTAATGCTCTTAGCCATGTTATCCACCTCCCATTGGATAACATGGTTAAGAACTGCTCAGGGCAGGTGTTAGCTTTTGGAGATATTCGCGCTTAGCGCGAATATCTCCAAAAGTTGGTAATAGGAGATAGTGATGTTAGCGACTATTTCCAGTCGCTAACATCTAGGCATGCCCACTTTGCATGTCATTAGTGATAAATATCACTGACATGCAAAGTGGGGCCCAAGATGGTCGCTATCTCCTACTAGCTGTCGCTAACTGGTGTTAGCGACAGCTAGGTAATAGGGAGATAATTTTATCTCTGCTTTCTTGGCTTTTAAAGCCAAAAAAGCGGAGATAAACCCCCTTGATAATATGCCCCACAATTCGCTGTCTTCAGATGTCCTGCTGGTTTTATTATGCTGTGAGTAGGCGCTGGATGATGTCAATGTAAGGGCAAAGCCTTGCAATTCACAACACCCCGATTCTGTGACGCCTATGTTGGGTTTTTATGCCGCCATGAGGCAGAAGTATTTTTAAATGTCAATAGAACGTTTATACTGCATGCATTTGAAATTGGAAAGGTCACGGTTTCGTCATATTGCTGTAAGCGATAGAATGTATACCACATCAATGTTATTGGTTGAAATATGAATTTTCCGAAGCTTGTCGTTTCTGTGAATTTTGGAAATTAAATCACTTCTAAAAGGATCAAAATATCATCTGAATGGTAAAAAATAGTTGATTTCACAATTTATGGTTAGCTGTGGTACTTTAGCAACCAATAATTCACAGCTTGTCCGTCAAGCCTTGTGGACAAAATCCCCACCTCAGGTAATCGTTGGACGAGCTGGACAAAAAGAATGGCCATGTGCCCAGTACCCTGCACCCAGTACCTTCTGGGAATGGCTCGCTGCTGTGCCCATTGGGCACTCAGCACAGGGCGTGGCCTCACCCACTCTATTTGGTTAGTCCCTCTGATGGCATTACGACCTGTGCACTACACACAAAGGCATTCTTAATGTTCCACTCTATAAGGCCCAATATTTCTAAAGTTATGCAACTTTCACTTTTTAGCCATGTCAAAATTGGATAACTGTCTGTGTTAAAAATATCAAGGCTTCCAAAACCTTTTGCGATTTTTTCCAGCCCCCCAGCCACCTCAATATTGCCCCTATGCTGTTCATGGTCCTCCCAGATACAGAATCCTGAAGTCAGGCCTGATGTGGGATAATCAATAAGACACCTGGGTTGATCAGCAGTAGTAGACAGTCTACAGAAAGAATCCAACAACTATACATGTTGATAAAAGATGGTAAAACCTGTAATCTGCTAGTTGAAGGTAAACTACCCCAGCGATCAACCATGTTGACAAGACAGGGAGATATGAAATGCACGCTTTCCTTTACTTGGAGGCAGTAGAGGGATGGACGTTGATGATGACATTTGGAGGTGAGTATCCGCACTTCTTGCAGTTTGAAGATCGTTAAATGAGTGTACAAGCTATTGCACTAATCAAGGTATTCGATTCTCACAGCCAGGATGAATCTAGGGGCATATTACCAACGATTAATGATATTTATTGCTAACGATGCTTAGCAACGAATTTTGTACCGCTAAGCATCGCCGGAAATTATCGCAGAGGTAACTTGCTATTAGCAAGGTTTATCTCAGAAGTGATAAAAATTCTCGCGCTAACTGCCAAATGAGAGATTATCACTGGAAAACCAACGATAATCTCTCGAAGTTTGGCGTTAGCTTGATGATAGGGGCTCACAAACTTAGCCATGATATCCACCTTCCATAGGATATCATGGCTAAATCAGGAAAATACCAGGTGTAAAAAAAGCAGTGCTATCAGCGGTTAGCTTTTTTTTTTTATCACTAACAGGGTTAGCGAAATCCTTGATAATAGGAGAAATGTCGCTTAACAACATTTCTCCTATTATTTTTCTCTGTAACGCCCCCTTTGCATCTCATTAGAGATGCAAGGGGAAGCGTAGGGAAAAGGGTGCTAACATGCAAATTTGTGTGTTAGCACCCTGTTGCTGATAGGGAGATAATTTTATCTCCGCTTTCTTGGCTTTTAAAGCCAAAAAAGCGGAGATAAATCCCTTGATAATATGCCCCTCAGTTTTCTAAGAGAGGTGAATGAGTCACAGAACACACCTTAGTAGAGATAGGTTGTTCAATGCAGAATTGGAGTCAGCATTTATATTGGGTTGAGAACTCACTGTCAAACAATACATAACAATTTGTGGTATTTAACCATGGAGTGAAGAGGAAATCCAAAGGCTCTGCGCTAGACAAGGGCAGGATTCTGGGTTAGCAGCTTTGTCAATAGGTAGTAAAGTAAACTCAAGTGTAGCCTATTTACATTATTATTTAAACTAATAAAAATGCATCTGTCCATTTCCCTTAAAGCCTCACATAGCCATTATTACGATGCAATTACAAAAACAAAGTATTTGACAATGGAACTGCATACAAAAGCACTTGCCAATTCTATGCATAGAAACATTGCCAACAAATGTCAACATGCTTTATCACATTTTTAGCTCAGTATGGATGGCACTGGGCTTATCCTATGCTCACAAATTATGCTTAAAAAACAGATGTTTGAGGTAAGCAGATCTGTTGAATGTTCCATATGAGGCAGCTGCAGGGAGGTGAATCACAGGACAGCCATAATGTGGAAGGATAACAGTTAAAATGGGGGTCTCCAGTTGGTAGAAGTAGGTACCTTTGTCCAAATAAGGCACCTCCTGGCAGGTCAGAATTCTCAGCAATAGAGTTCAAGGAAGATGGGGGTAAAGTCTTTGTGTCCCTGAGACTTCAGAACAGGAGGCCAGCTAACTCAGGCCCTTGGGGATTCTTCTTCGAGCAGGTTCACAGCAAAGCTCCAGTCTTTGTCCTCTCCCTGGCAGAAACAGCAACTGCTGGCCAACCCCACACAGCACACAGCAAAGGGGCAGTACTCCTCCACACAGCTCTTCTAGCTTTTCCCCTAGGCAAAAGTTGCTCTTGAGTCCAGAAGTGATCTAAAGTTCTGGGGATTAAGGTCTACTACTTGAATCCCATGTTGTCTTTGTTCTCTTTGTGCAAGTGTCTCTGAGCCCAGTCAAAACCAGATCTGTCCTCACTCATCTAGTATGACCACATGGGGTGGAGACAGCATTGTGAAAGGGAGGAAGGCCCTAGTCAGGTGCAAGGAAATTTCCTCCCACTACTCTAAATGCAGCTAAGCCCCATTCAGCTCAGCTATGAGTCATCCAGGACGGGCAGGCATACCCCTCAACCCCCCCCCCCAGTGGCTCCAGTGGCTATCTACAGTGAATGCCCATCCCTAGCCCCTGTCACTCTAAAACAAGACAGTCAGTCCACAAACAGGTAGAGGCACACAGAATGGTTAAACATGAAAATGCTTATATTCTAAAAGTGGCATTTTCAAACACATAATTTTAAAATCATCTTTACTAAAAGATGTATTATTAGATTCTGAGTTCAGAGAGCCTAAGCTTTCTTTCTTAGTCTTGCCCCAATGGGAAGTTATACTTGTAAGATGTTACAAAGTATCTTCCATTCTATCCTATGGGACAGATAGCCTTTCAATAGTGAACAACTAAATTAGCAGTATTTCAGGACATCACACACACCAGTACATGTCTTACCTTGCACCCTGCCAATGGGGGGTACCTTGGGCCTACTGTAGGGGTGCCCTACATGTATGAAAAGGGAAGGTTGGGGCCTGGAAAGTGGGTGCACTTGCCAAGTGCACTTGCCAGGTCGACATGGCAGTAAAAACTGTGCACAGACATTGCAGTGGCAGGTCTGAGACACCTTTTCAGGGCTGCTCATGTGGGTGGCACAATCTGTGCTGCAGGCCCACCAGTAGCATTTGATTTACAGGCCCTGTCGCACTCAGTGCTCTTTACTAGGAACTTACCAGTAAATCAAATATGCCAATCAGGGAGAACCAATTGTAATAACAATTTACACAGGGAGCACTTGCACTTTGACACTGATCTGCAGTGTCAAAGTGCCCAAAGCATCTAAGCCAGCAAAAATGTAATCCAGCACAGCATCACAAATACAGGAGGTAGAGGCAAACATTCAGGAGAATCCACGCCAAAGATGCCAAGTCTAACAATAACATGTTGCAATTAGTAAACTGAACACTGTTAAAAGAAACACACTATTACACATATAGGAAAGCAGCGCAAAAAATATAAACTGAATCAATCGGGAGAAAACAAGTAATATGGGAGAGAAGGACAAACTAGGGCCAGAGATTAATAGTTGTAAGGATGGACAAAAAATAGGTTAGTAGTGTGTATCCCTATACTGCCGGGCTATATATGCTAAACGTAGAGAGGAATATGCCACCTTACTACGCATTCTTTTCCCCTGCATGTAATTACAATGCGATCATTACAACGACGGCTTTGCAACAACGCATACCATTATTCCACAAGTCATAACAACGACTTGCTCTAGGGGGGGCGCTGGATGTTGGAATAGTATAATTTACTATTCCAACTCCAATATGTGCAACAGTAGGGAAGGTGTTGGACTTCAAATCCAACACCTTCTGACCCCTCCACATGTCGTTTGTTCCGACTTGCAGAGTAATGGTATGCATTGTTACAATGCAGTCATTGTAACGACCACGTTGTAATTGCCTGCAGGGAAAAGGATTAGTGGTAAACAAGGTTTACCCATAGAGAGTAGCCTGAAATCTAAGTAGAGAGAGTTGCTAGATCATTTTGACAATTTCATGGAAACTGCAGATAAACAAAAAATGAAACCAAATGCTGCTTGTGATGAAGATATCTAGCAGGGAAGGACATTCACAGAATAATCAAGCAATTGCTGAGCTAGTAGTAAAAAATAAAGATATGTACAGCCAAGTTATTCAGGGCACATGCTTAACACATTTCTCTTAAAATAACCCGTTGGGACCCATCATGAGAGATAAGACAAAAGGAAGGTTGGACAAAGCCTCCGAAGTGAGGGAGATGATGATGAACCAGTAATTGTTAGCATGGAGAGTGGCACACAGGAAGTACAGATTTCCTGTATTCAACCTACTCTAAGTAATGTAGCTCCACCAAAACTGCCTGAATCCATCTTTTCAAGATCCCAAAACCTGCAGCAACCATTGTTATATGGTCGTTAGGGTCATTGTCGACATTGCTAAGTTAGCATGAGCTCTGCTGCCATGATGCTGCTTTTGCGCAAGTTACTACATTACTTTATTTTGCAAGACTTTGTTTGTGCTTTTCACATGAGAACTATCTTCTTTCTGCATTATCTGCCTCTTCCTGAAGTTTAATCTGAACACGATGTGCAAGGTCGATAAACAATCCCCCTTGTTATTCTGTTCTGGTCAGTCCCAGCATCTTGACAAAACATGCTAACACAGCTGCACTGCTGGAAACTCGTGCTTTGATATTACGGGATGCATGTTGCTTAAACACACTTGGAGAGAGACCTTTTCATGGAGAAGATCTATGCTGTTCCTATGATGTAAAACTTCCATCTAGGCACTAAGGTATGGGGTCTGCTGACAAAGCCCAGAGATCTTCCTTTATATAATAAACTTCAACTTACCAAGGGGAGGGTGGTTAGGCTTTATAACCCTTCATCCACTGTTTATATATGATGACACCCTCCTTCATATTCTATGGAACTGTAACAATGCTAACTGATTTAAGTTTATGCATTTTTGCTGCTGGTAGTGGCTCCTGTACTCCATTACAGAGCACAATAGTTAAAATAAACATTTTGAACTATAAATGTGACTCTGACAATTGTTTTTGTGGACAAGTATGCGTGAGTGAGCGAAAGGGTACGTCTTGATATCTCAATTCCTGAGAGAGTCGGGAGTGTTGTGTTCTGGGTTGTCTAATCATTTGTGGCTTCGTGATTATGTAGGAGAATGAATGAGACACTATAGTTAGTCGGTTTGGGGATTTTGGGTACTATGGTGGTAGAAAGGAACAACCCCAATACACCAGGGGCCAGATGTAGGTAAATCTATTTTACCGACTCATAAATACCGAATTTTACCGATTCGGTATTTATGAATCGGTAAAATAGAAGGAGGGAGATGTAGGTAAATCCAGATGTGCATTTACCGAATCGGTAATATTCGGCATTTACTGATTCGGTAAATACCGACCGGTAATGCCCATTCATTCCTATGGGCTTTGAAGCCCATAGGAATGAATGGGCATTACCAATTCGGTATTTACCGAATCGGTAAATACCGAATTTCACAAGGGTGCAGGGGGTGTCACTTTGACACCCTCTAGCACCCCCAAAACAGGGTCGGGTGCCATGTGGCAGGCATACATGCCCTAAGGGCAGGTCTGCCTGTCATATGGCACAGGTGTGCATGCACACATGTGCATGCACACCGGAATCGGTATTTTACCATCAAATTGAATTTGATGGTAAAATACCAATTCAGTAAGGCTTGTGGGACTCAGAAGAGTCCCACCTACATATCAAATTTACCGAATCGGTAAAAATACCGATTCGGTATTTTACAGAATCGGTAAATTTACCGATCGGTAAATTTACCGATTCTGTAAAATGACTGGCCCTACATCTCAAAATCCAATTACCGGTCGGTAACGGCCGAATTCGGCCGTTACCGACCGGTAATTGGCCACCTACATCTGGCCCCAAGTTCCTGTTTTCTTGCACATAGTTCTTACCCCACCTCAGTCACAGCTTGCCGTAGCAAAAGGCAAGCAAAATAGCCTATCTCTACCTTAATAAGTTCTTGATGAGTAGAAAGAATAAAAGAGCTCTTCTCCCATGTTTGCGACTTTTTTACTTATAAGCCGCCTGTGGAGCACATCGCAGAATGATCAATTTGCACCAAAAAGAATGTTGTAGTAAGCCATGCGGACATTACAGTATCAGGGCCAACTGGCCCATCTGAAAAATAAACATGTAATCATGTGGTAAGAGTACCTCAAAAATATAGTTGCAGGTGAGAGATAAATGATTGTTGAACTGATAGAAGGAAGTGGTGGTGAGCAGAAGAGTATTTCAGCATCAAGTGAAGCAGCTCTGTGACCGTTGCTCATAATGTGGATTCATCATTTACGGCAAACTCAGAATGGCACAAGGAAAAGATTGATACAGTTAACCTAATGTGCCCATGCACCCCATAGGTCTCTAATGTAAGTCTCATAAAGGAAAGAAGTCACAACAGCCAACTATCTAGTTTAAATTCACTAATGAGTGGCCAAACCTTTGATCAAGTTAATTTATACAATGGGAAGCTAGCCAAAATGTTAGTACTTGATCTCCTCCCTTTTTACTTCATAGAAGGAGAGGGTATTTGTGAATTTGTAGAGACCCTCTGCTAAAAATGAAAGGTTCTGACCTATTTTTACACTTTTGCTAGGCAAGCACTGCACCATAAAGTGTTGCAATGAGTTGGTGAAGCTATGAAGAAGAGAACTGTTTATTCCATTCACCTCACAACAGATACATGGACCACCTGTCAAGAAATAAATTACAAATTCATCACTGCAAACTGGATCTTCTATTTTCTTCAAGGGAATGAAGCACAGACTAACTGCCCGTCTCACTGCTGCTGATTCTTTTAGGGGCATTTAGGGGCATTTGGTGGTATGCAAAGTTATGATGTTTGCAATGGAGAAGTCACATAGAGCTGTCAACATCTTGGATGAATTTAATACCAAAGTCTAAAAATGACTTCAATTCTAAGGACTCAGCATTGGATTTGCTTCCACTGATAATTGCAGTAACATTGTCCAAACCATGGCTTATGGGAGAGTTCTGTGCTTAGTGCATTGCATAACTCTAATTGTTCAGGACTTCCTCACAAAAGAATGTAGTTAACAACATACTGGTCCTCTGCCACACTCATTTTAGTCATTCTTTTAAATCTCGGAAGCAGTTGAGGATCATTCTTCTATTTGGTACATTCTGTAATGCATATTTGAGGATACGGGCCTATCAATCATTATGTTCTTCAAAGGAGAGGAAATACAACTGCCAAAGTCATGACAATGGAGATGAACAAATAGGGGCTAGTGAAGTAACTTATCCAAATGCTACTCTCTTTTGAGATTATGACATGAACCAAACAATCCCATTGTTGCACCTGCTGTAGCAACATTTTCAAAAGGTGAAGCAAACATTTAGCAGTGGTAAAGGCCTCTTGTTTGGTAAACAGCCTAATCATTTACTTGAACACAAAGGCTGCAATCTCTTTTTGCAGCCTTTGATTTGTGTTCAAGCAAATGATTAGGCTGTCAACCAAACCAGCTGCAAAAAGAGATTACGTCTTCTCGAGAGTACATCTCTGTCATAATATGGGATCCATGGTACAAAAAAGCACTAACTATTTCATTCCTTACTCTACATTGGATGTCTCAATCTAGGAGAATTGGATAGTTATGGAACAGGGGGTGATCGAAAAGATGAACAATTGAACATTCATTAAAGTATCTAGCATGTCTGGTAGCCAGTCGGTCTTTGGAGCATGTGTACAGCGCAGCTGGGGCAGTTGTTCCGGTCAGAAGGACCCGTCGCTCTTCTTGAAATACGGAGATATTGATAATCGTTAAAATGAACAAACACTTTATACCAAAAAAGAAATAATGCTCATGAAGAGATAATTCTGGAAAATGTCAATTTCTCATGACCGCCCCAGAGTTTGAGGACAAACTCCACTTTCCTGATTAAATAGGAACAATAAGGTGGCCAAGCAAGATGGGCACTTAGAGGTGGTCCCTGTAGTGTCCCGCCAGCTGCTTCAATATACTCTTGCATCCTGAGGCCAATGGCGCATTGAATACCCCCAAACATGCTGCAGGCCCCAGTGGCTGGAGTGGCCGCTGACACAGATGGCAACAGGGGCAGCTGAGTAACCCTCATAGTGCGGAGGCCGACCGAGGAGCAAGGGACAGCGGGCCTAGGCCTGGGCCATGGCCGATGGTAGTGCTACGGCATGCTCCACAGTGGGAGGTACCACTTCATCATTACACCGCCTCAGTCAGGGGTAGCCCGAGACGAGACCTGACTCTCCGAATGACTGTAGCAAGCTGGTACATACTACTGGGGGAGGCGAGCCAGATCTGCTGGGCCTCGATGCGGAAGCATGACCCTACTCATATGCACGGTTTGGAGGCGAGGCTCATTCACTGGGCCTTTGTGTTAGGATTTAGCCCTTAACACCTGAGCAGCAGGCCGTGCTCCCTGCCTGGGGCTGCCTGGGCCATCTACAAGATCAGCAAACTGCGCTCATCTGGCTTGGGATCTTTCCGCTGCCCCGCCCTTCTTCTTAGTTAAAGGGCTCTGCCTCCCTAACTTGTATTGCTGCTGGAGGGCACTGTGACTGCTTAGGGGACATTACTGGGAGGTGGAGGCTAACTCCAGGGGCCTTGGAACACAGCTGGCCTCTGTGCCCCTGCCTCAGAACTGGAGATCCCCACTGGAGGTGGGGCACATAAAGCATCCCATGGTGTGCCATTTGAGGCCCCCTTTTCGCACTGAGTGGCACGTAACCCCTGGCGTGGGGTTGGGGAGTTGTGGGGATGTGGCAGTGCCGTTACATATTGCCACACAACTACTAGACAGTCAGATTTCTTTGTGTGGTGGATGAGTGGGGGGACACTCACTCATCTGCCATCCTAACCTGCTTCGTGTTGGAGGGAGTGAATATCCAAAACCTTTGTGGTTAAATGTTATTGGGGCTTTTCTGAGCCACCTGTGTGTGTGACGGAGCCTGGAATGTGAAGGCAGCATCTACTGCAGACCCGGCTGCTAGAATTTAATGGGGTTACTGCATGTTCCAATATGACAAAAAGATAAACCCATCAAGCAGGTACAGACTAACACGATGGACAACTACATTCATCCTGTAACCGGGGCGGGGGGGCATGGAGTCCTCAACTGGATGAAATGTGCCCAAGGAACAGGGTGCCCCAATGATGACGGACATCGTGGCAGTGATCAAAAGTTTGAAGGATGACATGTTGGTGAGGATCGATACAGTGGCTATTGAGGTGAGCCTACTTTGTGCTATATTAAGGAACATGTTGGAAAGAGTGGCGGAGGGTGGGGGGAAAATTGCTATTCTCCAGCGAGAGGCTGTGACCCTGCAAAAAAATGGTGCCAGAGACCTGGGCCCACTCGGGCCAGATTGAGGAGACGAGGGAACGCTCCAGGAGAAATCATGTACGATTTATATGTTTTCCGACACTAGCGAAGGGCCAGTCTGCAGAACTGTTCCTGGAAAATTGGATCACTTGAGCCATAAAGGAGGATGCTATGAAGGTGGTTCTGAGGAGGGGAAAATGCAGCTCACATGCATGCTGAATGTGCTAAAGAAGATTTAGCTGCAGATCCCCAAAAGCTGGGGGAATGGAAAGATGCTAGGAGACAACTACTGGAGACATAGGGCAGGCTAGATAAATGTGTAAACATTAGTTATAGGCAGCAGCTTCACACAGAAGGTGACAAGGCTGGTAGGATGTTGGCCAATGCTGCTCCGTAATGAAACTCAGAGAACTCCTGTGGTGGCGGTGTGGGATTCCCATGGTGGGGCGATAAGATCCCAGCAGGGCATTATGGAGGTCTTTGCCGAACAATTGCAGAGAGTCTATGTGAAGCCAGGTATTGCCTCTCAGGTGGAAGGGACAGAGTATCTGCCGGCTTGCAGATGGCTTGTCTGACTGAGAAAGGCAGAGCACTACTAGATGCGACCTCACCCAGGAGGAAATCAGGAAACGATACATGCATTCGAAACATCTAAAGCCCAAGGGGGAGATGGCCTGCCAGTTGAGTTTTATCGGAGAATGGGAGACTCTTTGGCAGACTGACTGCTGGTAGTGTATAAGGAGGCTTTTATAAGGGTATAAGTGCCTGACTCGATGAAAGAGGCACTTATAGTCATGATACCCATACCTGATAAGGATGTTAAAGAACTTTCCTCATGCCTCCCCCACTCCATGCTCAATGCAGCTGTTAAAATACTTAGCAAGCTCCTGGCGAACAGGTTTCTGGGCCACCTGCAAGCTTTGGTTCACATAGACCAATGAGGATTAATCCCCCCAGGCTGTCCCTGGTAGTGCACACACCTGAATCGTTGGAAAACTCCTATTCACTGGCACTGCTTGATATTGAGCAAGCATTTCATTCTATATAATGGGAGTTCTTGTGACAGGTTCTTTGAAAGGTGGAATTGGAGGAGACATTTGTCAAGTGGGTACTGTTGCTCTATCGGGACCCAGTGGCAAGGGACTGTATTAGCAGGATGGTTTTGTATCATTTCTCCCTTCAATGGGGTACTAGATAGGGGTACCCATTGTCACTGCTATTATTCGCACTGGAAATGAAACCACTGGCATGCCACTTGCACTCGATGTTACACGACTGGGGAGTGATAATAGAGGAGACCACCCATGTGGTCTCTCTGTACGTGAATGACGCGCTGATTTATTTGAAACAAATAGTCTATTCAGTCTGCATTCTGTTAGAGACCCTTGCAGAATTCAGAGAGGTCTCAGGACTCTATGTCAACCGGGCCAAATCAAAATAGTTTCTTCTAGGCATTCTCGGAGAGACCCCACAATTTCAGCTCTCGCAGCTGGGCCAACCCTGGTTTGTCTCAAGTGTGAGGTATCTCGAGATACGGATAGCAAGGGAGATGAGGACGTTCGAATCTTTGAATATTGGAAGAGTCCCGGAAAGCCTTAGACCATCTGTTAAATTCTAGAACACTCTCCAACTATCTTTAATAGGTAAGGTGGTGCTTGTGAAAATGACTGTACTTCCCCTGTGTCTTCATATCTTTCAGGGTGCAATGCTTGACATCCCAAGGACATTTTTCCTCAAACTGGACAAGATTATTGTCAACTTGCTCTGTGAGGCTGGGATGATTAGGGTAAGTCTGTCAACTGGCCCTGACAATAAGGAGGGCTGGAATTACCCAAGCTGTAGCTCTATTTCCTGGAAGCGCAGCTACAACATGCAATGCATTGGTTGGACGAAAGGGAAAACTGGGACAAAAGATTACTCTGTTGCACTTGTGGTGACACAACCGGACCTGAATTTCTGATGTTGGTGCAGGAATTTCTTACCCAGTCCCCTACATGGTACAAAAGATGTGTGAACATTGGGAGTTGGTGGTCTTTCCAGTGTTGCAGTGTGGCTCTTATTCACCAGCGATGTCTATTTGGTCCTTGCGGCCCTTCCTTCACATAATGCACATGACGGCAATAGATAGGTGGCAGGTGGGAGGGTGTAGCATCCTACATGATCAGTATCCAAGTGACAGATTTATTACACTCAAGGATGCTATAGTGACCTTAAATCGTGGCCCAGAGCAACTCCTACAGTTCGCGAATACAGCAGCCAAGGTGCGTGGGATTTAGCACTCATTCTCGGAAGTCCCAAAGAAGTTGTGCACACTGGTCACTTTGCTCGATATGGCTGGTGGATGTAACTCTGCGGGACACTCTGAGACGATATTGCATTGTGACCCAGTATGCACAGAGGCAATCCAGCTGAGAGGTGGAGCAGAGTGCGCCCAATCCTGTTTACTGTTTAAGGGCTCCCGTGAGCCTCCCTAGCTGACGAGCTAGTGATGCTGCACCTGCGCGCCCGGTTAGGCATCTAAGCCTGTGACTGTTCGTTGGGCAGCCTATTCAGCGGCCTCATTACCTATCTCTACTGATGAAGGATATTGATCCAGAAACACGAGTCGATGCTCGTGTCTAGAGTTGCCTGGAGATAACAATTACCTACTTACACCAAACCTGGTGAAATACTACCAAACCCTTTCTTTTCCATGTGCGAAGACAAACGAACTGCATGACCCAGTATGCACAGAGGCAATCCAGCTGAGAGGTGGAGCAGAGTGCGCCCCATCCTGTTTATTGCATTGTGCATGTTGCAGGTACAGGCTAGGTGGCAGGAGGCAGTGGGGGAAAGGTTTACAGACAGGAAGTGGGAAATAGTACATGCAGGGGTACAGACTACTAGAACAAATGCCATGTTCAAATTAATTCCCTACAAGGTTATCCACCAAGTACATCTTACTCCGGCCACATTACATGCCATTTACACACGAAGGGCATCTGTCTGTCCCCGATGTCTGGTTGATAATGCGGACTTCCAACATTTGTTGTGGGGATGCCCTCTACATACTACTTTGGCAGACAGTGGCTGACCAGCTGAACACAGCCATGGGTGGGATGGTCCTGCGGGATCCCAGACAATTGCTCTTAGGTTTACTCCCAGCGAGTATGAAGAAGGCTCTCGGCAGGAGGTTCCAGGTGTTGGGGTTAATCCTAGCCAAATGCAGGGTGGCCATTCACTAGCTGTCTCCAACCCTCCTGGGGTGCCAGAATAGGTAAAACCCATGGGTGAATGTACCGAAGCGGAGGAGAGCAGTACGTGTAAATGCTGGAGGGATAATAAATTAGTTGATGACTTACAGGCCTGGGCCACCATGTTCACCAATTTATTGGAACCCCTGGACACTCAGCCACCCTAGATTGGTTGGTCACATTGGCAGATGGTAATGTCGGTCTGTTAGAAGGTAGGAGAACTAGGATCTTGGACTGGCTGCTGGTCGCAGGTGCCTTAGGTGTGTGTGGACTTGTGCTGTCTGAAGATGAGTGGGGGGTCCTGATGGGTTGGTACATGATGCTTCGCCTATTCTCACACAGTTTCTGCTCAACGAAAGTCTATGCCTAATGCTACAATAGACTGCAGGCGGAGAATGGTGAGGTTTGGGGTGTTATGGATATGCAACTGTTTGCTTGTTCCAATAAGAAATATATGCTGCTAATGTGCTAATAAAGACTATATAAAAAAGAAGAAGAATAACAGAACAGATGTGATTGATTTCAAATAATAAAATATACGTCTATATTAGGTGTGCAGTATTTCAGCTTATGCCAGCCTTTGTAAGTAAACTTAAATGGGCTAGTGTGCATGGTGCATAGAGCCAATCAAGAAGGACACAGACAATATTTCGCCGGGGCTGACTGAGATGTCAAAGGTCTGAAAGACTAATTTAACCTTCGTTTTAACAATAATTAGACTTTGAAAAGATCATTGGAATCACAGTCTGCAATAGAAACCTCCCTTTCGTTAGAAAAAAACAGACAAAAAACACAGGATCCCTTCCATCCCTATTCTTTGTTTCATTCTCATGCTGGGCTGCCAGTGAAGATTCAAAAGATTGCACTGCTTATATATATTAGATATCACGTTCATGGGAAAAGGAAAAACATACATAAATGGACACCACAACTGGAACAGCCAACTCACTCTAATGAATATCAAACGATAATGATTCATGTGATGGTTGTGAGGGTCTTTGAAGGTAAACTAACCTTGACTAGTAATGTTTGGGTGAACATGCTGGATCAATGTTGGCCTTCCATGTGTCACTGAGATTGTTCTATAGTTCAGTCCATCATCTCTATGTGTTTTGAGACCATTCAGTTTGTCTACACTAGAATAAGACTCAATTTCTTATAATTTTCTTGTTCAACACTTCAACCTCATTTTGGATGGAATCCTAAAGTACTGTTCACAACAGCCAAAAGAAAGACCAATGCCCATCCACTTCTGTGGGAAACCAAAGCACTAACAGAGCCCTCCCCCAGTGGACTGGATAGAGATGTGTTTCTTAGGAAAACTCAGACTAGTGGCTCAAGCAACAGACTTTAATTAAGTGGTTGTACCCTGGAGAAGTCACTTTATGAGCATAAATAAATGTTACTATTGTCTGGGTGATCAGACGGGTACATTCTTCAAATTGTCCAGTTGTCTAGGATTGGTATGAGATTGCCTCTCATCCAAGACATACAATGCCAGAAAAATACAGTCACACTTTCCATTTTGTATTCAATTAAATTTTTCTTTTATTATAACTATTTTTAACTGTATGGGCACTCACTGTTTTGTATTTTTAAATCCTTGGTCATGAATAGCTAACTTGGGGGTCTGGGGATGAAGGACTGTTTGAATTTGGTAACTGAACTGTCATCTTTCTTTCCCGACAGATGCAATGTGCTCATGGAATTTGTAGCAAATATGTTCTGCACATTCAGTCCCCCCAGGATTTTTGACTTTTGACTACCCATTTGTTGGACTTTTACTGTGAGGGATTCTCACTGCCTTTGTCTCACTTACGGTATTTCCTGGCAATTGGATTGAGTATGAGAACCACCAGTGTATGCCTTTTAAGATAAGCTGTGGCACCACTGCTAGGTTGAGGGGATCAGGACTGGTTACAAATGAACCTGTATGTAAACGAGTGGGCTGACTACGCTTGAGAGACTACCATCTTTTGCAGCCGGTATCTGACATCAGGCAGCCTGTCACCGAAGAGACCCTTCAGAGATTGATATTGGACCGGGGTAGGCCTTATAGTGTGAGGGGGCCTTCATAGTGCATGTCTGTAGTGCTTACTGGGGGTCTGTGTTGCTTAGACTGTGCACACACTATAGGCAAAATCTGTCCTAAAGTACAGTTTTGCACAACTTGGGTCTACAGGGTCCAGGAAGGTACCAATCTGGGACAAAACATGGATCCCAAGTGGGAATTTGAAGCAGTCCTTTATATCCCTCGTATATAGCTTATTGCACTATAAGACATGTCATATTTTCTGGCTCAGCTTATAATCAGACTACTACTGAACCAAGGTAATTATTCTGCTTCTCAGTAGAGGGATCAATGGCTTCCCCAAACACGTGGGACATTTACAATGCTTGACCCAGTACCTGGTACAAGAAGATTTGGAGATGAAATCTGCATCTGATAATTAGCTGCATACCTTCTACCTAACGTGGAGCACACACAGGTGGGGCGTGCCTTTGACATTTTGGTGCAAAGGGATCAGACACTTGTTTTATCAAGGGCAGAGCTGAAGTTCTCAGGGGAGCTCTTCCCGCAGACAATCCGAAATTACAATACTTGATTGTCCCAAAATGCTGTGCAGGAGGGTTGGGACACGATTGGAGGGATGATGTGCCATCCTAGGATTAGCCTGGGCTGTCTGGCTCCTAGAACTTTCCACCCCATGCCTCTGCACAAAGTAGAGACAGTTGGAAAGACCCTTAACTTGTGAGCGACATTGGCTAAAGGATGCTCAGCTGGACTGAGAAGTCACCTAATGACCTTCAAGGATGTACTGAAGGCCTTTAACACCAACTGACCCACAAGTTTAGAATGGGTCTCTCCAGGGCCAGTGTTGCTATCTACCTTACACCCTCTGAGGGACATTTGGGGCAATGATCCTTCTGGGGCACCCTGGATGGTTCACTTGGAGACTTCAGTGGACTGGTCCTGGACTTCACAAACCCACCAGTGCCCTTCAATAAGCCAGGAGGCTCTGGGTGCTGGAAAGTTTTTTTTAATCTCTGGATCTGCAAGGGTTGCGCAAGATGCCCCTACCAGCAGGAAAAAGGCACCAGGAGCCAAGCAGAGACCGGTCTGGCAAAGAAAGCCCCAAAAAAACACAAGAAGATGATGGAAGGAGCGCTGAAACTTTTCAGACCCTCACCCCCAGTCACAGATCTGGGTTGAATCCATCATCATTCTTTAGCTCACTTCGCCACCTCAGACACAGCTATATGCAAATCAGTCTTGACCTTCTGCATCATGGGAACAGTCCAGTCCGAACTGCCAAGCCAGGTCTTCCCTGAACCGGAAACAAGCATCCTGGGACCGGTTTCTGGCATACAAACTTCAGCTGTGCGCCAATTGTAGACACCCTTGTGCCATTGGTGCGAGAGTGCCTGCACTGCAGGGATGAGGGTTCATCAATCAATGATGGCGTTTGGGTTTGCTCCTTCTATGAGTGCTGCAGGATGCCGCACATATAGACACAGCAAAAAACTAGGAAAATAAAATTATTTCTCCTCATTGCGCCACTCCCATGCCTCGCCTGGGGAGACATAGGGTTCTGATGCATTCCCAGGCTTATGACACTTTGTAAATCTGGGAATGTGTCAGGTTCCATGGATGTTGCGTTATGCATAATTACAAGGCCATGAAAAGTCATTCAGGGTGACTTGTACATATGAGCAGGCACACTGGGCTGCTGGTGCATCAAAAAAAGTGATGCACCGGCGGTGCAATAGGCTTGTAAATGAGCCTCAACTGCCCTGCAAAATGTGGCTTTAGAGGCTAAGAGGCCTGAAAGGGATGCTCCTCTTGGCTAGTGCCTAATACCAGGAGCAAAACAGCACCTCCCTTGTTGAAATCATGCCTACAGGGCCAGAGATATGGCCTGGTGCCCCAGGGGAATGTGGCGTAGAACACACTGCTTGGTGCTTCATTCCATGTCCTGAAATGACCAAACCCCTAGGGGTCGCTGAGTCACTCATTAAATATTCACCCATCCGGATAATGTGCACCCAAATATGCTCTGTGGGGGTGGGGGCTAAAATATGACAAATTTCTCTGTGATGCCCCAGGGAGGGGTAGGGGCACCACTTACAGTTCAAAAACGTGTTGTGGGGGATCTGCAACAGATGCAGCAGCTCCCCCAGGGATGTTTTGGGAACATTAACTCTAAGTTTCCCTGGCCTTATTTTTATTTTGTTTAGACTTCTTTTTATTAAACAAGTGTCAGCAGCAATATACATCTCCACACACACAACGGATAAAGTTCAAATGTTCCATTATCCAGCATGTAGATTCACAGATAGCTATTTGGCACAGTCAATATTATACATGGAAACTCCTGCCCTGTTACCGTCCACCTACCTTCCCCTCCCTTCCTAGTTATCGGGTGCCCCCAATCTCCCCTGTATACCTTAAAGTTTTGACCCCAGGATTATGTTTTCCTGATTTCAAGAACTCCTGGAGCTTGCACTCTTTTTTTACAGAGGTTCTGGAGTGCTGGTACCCTTCGTGGTTGGTCCTATGTCCACAATGTCAGCCTGATTGCAGTAGAAGAACAGACTCAAGGGCAATTGAATTTAAAAATATTTAATTGACAATACTGGTGATGAACAATGGTGATTCAGTATTACAGTGATGACCTGTGACTGTTTTATTAATGTAGTGCTACCCTGACAAAGCTAGTAGACATGCCTTGCTTATGATGAAGCATCTTATGTTGTAATACTGCATCTGGTATAGGGGGTGGTATGTGATTATGGGGTTCAGGAGCAACTAAGTGTGTAATACAATAGATAGATGTCACCAAAGTTATTTCCATCTACCCAGTGCACATATCTGTAATTTAATGTGTAGTATTTAGTAGCATGTATGTAATAAAAGTACTTTTCCTTTTTAAAAGAAAAATCGCTGACAGAAAAATGATTTCTCGTTTAGTGTTGTTATTGCATTGTTGTTGTGAAAAAGAGAATCCGATTACTAGACCAAACCACCTCCCTTGAGCAGGCCTTGGACTGCTCTGCTTCGCCACCCTGAGAGAGTCAAGTGCTACAATAGGATACTTGGGGCCCGATGTAGGTCACCAAATACCGGTCGGTAACGGCCGAATTCGGCCGTTACCGACCGGTATTTGGTGATGGAGATGTAGGGGCCAATATTTTGCACAATCGGTAAATTTACCGATTCTGTAAAATACCGAATCGGTAATTTTACCGATTCGGTAAATTCCAGATGTAGGTCGCACTGTTTACAGTGCTACAGGCCTTCAGAATTCGGTATTTTACCACCCAATCCAATTGGGTGGTGAAATACCGAATCCAGGTGTGCATGCACATGTGTGCATGCACACCTATGCCATGTGACCCACAGACATGCCCTTAGGGCATGTCTGTGTGCCACATGGCACACATGCCTGTATTTGGGGTGCTAGAGGGTGTCAAAGTGACACCCCCTGCACCCTTGCTGCAATCGGTATTTACCGAATCGGTAAATACCGATTCGGTAATGCCCATTGATTCCTATGGGCTTCAATGCCCATAGGAATCAATGGGCATTACCGAATCGGCATTTACAGAATCGATAAATACCGAATCTCAACGATTCGGTATTTACCGATTCTGAAATACCTACACCCCCCCCCCCCTCCATTTTACCACTTCTTAAATACCAAATCGGTATGATTCGGTATTTAAGAAGTGGTAAAATTAAATTACCTACATCGGGCCCCTGATTCCCAGTAAAAAGACAATTTTCCACGTATTACTTGTGGAGAACTCACATCTTCTCAAATAAACCCTCAATTTCCACAGACTTAATGAATGTTGTGTTTGTCTATATGTCACCTTTTCTTAATTCGTCTTACCCATCCATTCAAGAAATACCTAATCCTCTGCCACAAGTTGTGTTATCTGTTATGAATTTCCACCAACAACTGATCTCACACTTGGTTACACCAACGATGACCGGACGTTACCAAAAATTACAAATTTGCCCACAACAGCCCTTCTAGCTAAGCAAGAAAGTGACATCATAGTGCAGAAAATACATTACCACAATGGTTGGCCAAAGATAGGTAGTGTGCATCTTTTCCGCAATCTATGCTCCTTGAGTTCTAGTGAAATAACCTTCTCCAGAGTCCTGAGAGTTGAGAGCATCCTAATGCTTACTTTAGTAAATAACTCTACCCTTAGGCCCACATTATGAGTTTATCAGTGTACAGTGGGGTATTTTCCACACCTGGTAAATATCATTACTCCAGGGTGAGGTATTTAGCTCATGTGGCAAAAACCTACTATTCTGAGCATTTAAAAAGAAAATGGCACTTTGCATGGTTAGTAAGTTTTTAACACCAAATTATGCATGTTTTGTCTTTTTTCCAGGCCTTTACCTCCAGTAAATTCAGCAGGTTTGACCTGCTGGAATTCATCACGGGAAAATTGCAGGAGCGTGATAATTGTCAAATATCTCATTATTCTGATCCTTGCACAAACGTGTTTGCACAGAGATAAGAATTAAGCCCTTAAACCGTAAGGAGAGTCTGTGTGTAGTTGGTTTATAATTATGGTGTCTGTCTTGAATTTTCCACTCATTCTGTATTTTATTTTGGTCTTGTTTCCTGTGATGCAGAGTGAGAATCCTTTGGCTGAATTCGCCATATCAAATAAAATAAACCTTATTTTTCCTGGGATGTATTCCGCGTCAAAGGAGAGTCACCACCAGCATTTAACAGATCTTTTAAAAATAATCATGCATTAAGGTATGAGTCTATTGGGGGAGATACCGGGCACCACATTTTCTATAAGGTAAGAAAAGAAGCACTAAGAATGGGAAGGACGGATTGTTATTTTTGCTGACACCATCAGTGGTTAATAATATGAGAGCAAAACGGTACCTCAAAATTCAGACACCCCTGAAAATGTACCTAAATCAAAATCGTCCACATTTACTGGTTTGGAGACCATGTTAAACCTCAATTTCATGAGGCAACGTGTTCCCACTTTAAGGCACCTCCCCAAGCATCAAATTGGCATAGTCAAATAATTCATTAAATAATGGAATCCGCTCAATAACTGGGTTATAGATCAATGAAAAGTTAAAAAGGTTTCCTTAAAAAAATTCAAAATAAGCGGCACCGAATAATGCCTTGAAGGCTCTCAGATGCCGAGTTATACAAAGTATGCCAAAATCAGAAAATAATCCAAGTCTGAATGGGCATCAAAATCACGAAAGGAACAGACAGCATCCTTAGTAGAACAGGAAAGTTTACTAGCTCACCCCAAAATCAAGGGTTTTTATAGACATTCTTGCATATTAAAGCAACAGTTCTGCAGTTTTATCATGGTGGCAGCAAATGTATCCTTTCTGCAGGAGATCAGAGCAAAAAGAAAATTAACGTCATATTGTTTTAGTGCTTAGGCTCCAGCTCATTTATTAATAAATATTGAGCATAATTCATGCTAATATAATTCAGAAATGCTCAAAGAAAATATGAAACATTGACAATAAGACTTTCTTCAGATGAATGGGTCCGCTGAAGAACAGTAGATGTAGTTACAAGTAACTATTATACATTAGTACCATGGAAATTTCATTGTGAGTTGAAAGATACTGCAATGAAAACAATCTAGTATGACCTAAGCTTGACTGTGGGCTGCGGCACCTGTGGGGACAGAATATGCGTGGGGAAGGAAGAAGCACGAGTGAATGAGAGAAATGGCTTCCATCTTGTTCAAAATGACATCTGCACAGAAATGCGGCACAGCTAAAACACCTCATTAAATACACTTCGAAACATCATAGGAAAATTATATGAAAGGCAAATATACTATATGAGTCTGTAGATGTAAAATCATGTATAAAAATGCCTATTACACATTATTAATAATGCACAAAAATATAACTCCAAACTAATTCTACAATAGTTACATAGGGTAGAGCAAAAGCTGCAAGGATACCGCCATTACTGATAGGGGGATGGGTGCTGCTCATTCTGATCATGCCACTAAAGGGGTGTAGGGTTGAGTATAGTCATGATAAGTTTTCCAACACCGATTGTAGAGGGGTGAACTGGAGGAGGGAAGGTAACCTTCCTAATGTGCTAATAGAGCTTGGGTATGGAGAGCCTGAATTGAGAACAAAGGGGATGGACACAGTTGGGCAATTGCTTTGTGATGGGCCAGGTGCAGAGTTAGCGGTGGTCATCACTCCGTTGGTTGAATTAATAGGGATGCTATAGTAAGTAGAAATGCCTAATAGTAAATAAAAACACATACTTAAGAAAAAAATATTTATTAAGACAAAGTGCAAAGTCCTACCCTAACTCCTCGCAACAGGCCCACTCTTTGTCCCTAAACCCTTAAAAACGCACAGTACCTCTTCCCACCTGTCCTTCCCATCACAACTCCTGCAACATGCCCATCCCTCCCTACTCTCTTAAACACCCACTACTATCCTGTCCCCTAACTGTTCTTCCCACTCTCCCCTCTCTCAACAAGCCCACACCATCCCTAAAGAAACTGGGTCTCAATAGCCTTCAGCCTCTGTAAAATTACCGGTTGGCTCTCCTTTACTTCCTCCAGGCCTCGTAGTGCTTGCTGCAGGTTGGCCCTAGTGGTCTGGGGTGGTTCTTTGAGATCTTGACTGACTGGATTGGCGGCAATGGCGTAGCCAGGGTGCATCCAACATGCTGAACATGTTTGGCATATCACAGTTCAGAGACAAGTGCACAGGGTGGCACAGAGTTTGAATATACTATTTATATTTTTCCAGAACTCACAAAACTGTGTACTGAAGCTCTTGCAGATAGAATTCAGATGTATGTAACTCAACTGCACCAATGTGTAGGTTCACCAGACCCACGTAAGACATGCTTTTAGATATTCCTAGTTGTTGTTGGTTTACAGCATGCACCAGTGCAGGATTCTCTAGGGTCGACTTGATGGTGCAATGTATGTGCAATGAAAATGTAATAGCAGCTAATCTGAGAGTTAAAAAACCTCAGAGCTCATGTTTGTAAACCTATTAAGTGCTGAAAAGTGTGTGTTACCCTTTAGTGGATTTCTTTAGAGAGCAATATCATGTCGCTGGTTTAACTGATCTTTTGTTTAAGACATATCCATACTTGTTACTGACAAATATTGACTCATCTGGGCCTATTCACATGTCGGTTTTTGGTCAAGTATATATTCACTACCACACCTAGTGTAACTCTTCACTTTTTTGCTATACACTATTTCCAAGTATAAATTAGCACCTAAGTGTAAAATGACATACTTCTACCCTCAGTTCACAGGGTAGAGACATGTAAGACAGAATTTATAAGTTTAAAGTTCCTACTTGTAATGTTGCGCATGTAGGGCAGGATCTCTGTCACCATAGTGATCACATGAAATAATAAAGTCAGAAGACCAAAAGCGATTTTGGAACTGGATGAATAGTTACTTCAGATCTAGCCAGCGATCAACAACCACAAATATTTCGCCTATAGCATGGGAAAACCACATAGAAGCCCTCTATGTGGAGACCTCTAGTGATAATCGCATAAACCCTAATATAAGGGAGATTAACAACGCATTATAGACAACGGAGCAACAAAATGTCTTGCATGACCAAAAAGAAATAACATCTGACGAAATGATGCACCTCATCAAAAAATGCGAACTTGAGGGGTGCCTGGCCCTAATGGTATCCAGCCTATGGTGTTTAAAGGGATGGCATGGAAATGGGCAGTAATCATGGCACCTTTCTGTTGGGAGTATAGGTTGGTAAGAAGCATCCCTGAGCCATGGAGGGGATCCCTTCTTGTCCCAATACACAAAAAAACTGAAGATTCGCACCGGAAAACTGTCAAATGATTGCTCTCCTAGACGTAGATGGGAAGTGCTACACCAGTACACTGCTATAAGAAATGGTGGCTTGGGCAGAAGCGTGTAAACAAATCCCCAATACACAAACAGGCATCCAAACGGGGTCACATATCAAAGACAATTTAATTTGATATGCACGTCCCACTTGATTGAGACAACGATTGCAAAAACAGGTAGGGCCCTGTTTTTGGCATACATTAACTTTCAAACCGCCTTCAATAGTGTGTCCCGCCAGAGATTGTGGATGAAATTTAAAAAACGGGGTATGGATAACACCCTTTTAAAAGCATTGGCTGCTTTATACTTGGAATCCTGGGTCAAGATTAGAGTCTCTTCTGCTTGGTCTACTACCACAAAAAATACAAACCAACAAAGGTTTGAAGCAAGGATGCATACTGGCCCCAATGCTTTTTAATCTGTACCTGGCAGACTTACCAGACTGTCTGGCTGAAGCCTGAGCCTTCCCTCCCAAACTAACTGGAAGCAAAATCCAATCGCTCCAATATGCGGACGATACAATCTTGCTCGACCAAACTCCGATTACAGCGGCTACTAACTGCATTGTCGTTATACTGCAGAGTCAACAAGCTAAAAACAAGTACAGTAAAAACAAAAGCTTTGATAATTTCCAGACAAATAAAGAGGAGAGGTTCATGGCACATTGATGGTAAACCTATCGAGATAGTCAGAGCATACAAGCATTTAGGAGTGTGGATTAATCACAAAGGCTGGCAGTCCGCTCATATCACTGCAATGCAAAAAACAGCACAATCATTAGAGGGGGCTTTCTGTAGAGCAAGGAAAGCCATAAGTTCACCAGATCTCACTCCTTTAATCTGCGTAATGGGGGCAACATGTCTACCATTTGTAGCCCATAGTGCATTAGCCTTCAAAGCCAAAATGACAACATGGCTGGACAGAGCTAAGTCAGCTTGTTTCCGTAGAGTATTTTTTCTTCAGACTTCCGCCTCTCATGCACAAATCCATAAGGAATTCAAGCTGTCATCACAAAAGTGGATCCTAAAAGCCAGATTCATAGCAACTGTCTAAAAGCCAAACAAGCTTGGTATAAAACACTAAAGAAACACATCTGGACAGTGATAAATAGCAGAGGGTCAACTTGGTGTGAATTTTTAGCACACTGCGTTGAAGTATTGGAAGCCCAGGAAATATGCTCTTCCTGTATAACGGCATCTGCAGCGGCAAGACTCTTAACAAAACCAGCAAATATAGTGTTGGCTGACAGTGACGCACAAAATGATAAATCTGAGTTATGGAAGCTGGGCAACATAACTTTACAACAATGGGACCTTGCCATATTACCTGTCCTCTCCTTTAAAACCAATAATGAAGGGCCAACTAATGCGACTACAGTTCGGCTTGATATCACTATTGGCTTATAAATATGGATGAGGGTACAAAGAGACTGCAGCCATGCTGTGTCGAGCATGTGGGGGTGAAGAGGAATCTCTAAATCACATAGTGTGTATCTGTGAGAAAGTACGCTTTCTGAGACTATACTGACTTCGCCCTATCTGGTGTATCTTAAATATACAGACATGTCAAGCTGCCCTGGTAGAGTGTATGAAAGGTGAATCCTTGCAGCTGGTGGCATGCTTTATGAAATACCTGTCTGCAGTTCAAACCGTCCAGGATTCCGATAATCACACGGAACTATACCCTATAATGTAGTGCCAATTGTTTTAAATTCCCATGTTTGTATAGTAAAGAATAACAGTATGATAAACCCTTATATATATTTTTTATAACATTGGAAACTATGCTCTTTATACTGATTTTAACATGGTCTGATTGCTATGATTTTAATTAATTGTGCAATGAAAATTATCTATCTATCTATCTATCTATCTATCCATCTATCTATCTATCTATCTATCTATCTATCTATCTATCTATCTATCTATCTATCTATCTATCTATCTATCTATCTATCTATCTATCTATCTATCTATCTATCTATCTATCTATCTATCTATCGATCTATCTATCTATCTATCTATCTATCTATCTATCTATCTATCTATCTATCTATCTATCTATCTATCTATATCACCATAGTGGTGCTCTCCCGTTGGGGTGTATGGGGAAAATAATAACGTTTACTAACTAAAAATACATTAAAGATAGTTTAATGCAAAATATAAATGTAAAATAATTGAAAATAATTATTCTAAACTACAACTAAGAAAATTAAATGCTACAGCACTTTAACTCTTCAAAGAAAATGTTTATTTAATAATTTAAGTATAATTTACGTTGTAAATATTATTTTTATAGAAAATTAAAAAATACCACCCTAACTAGCATTTTTATTTTAAGTAATTCATTAAATTTCATTAATGGTGTAAGGTATTTGTGGTTTCATAAACATTTTAAAATAATTCGTTGTAAGGTAGTTAACTATTAGTTTAAAAAGTATATTTATTCTTATTTTTTTATTATAAAAATATTATCAATATTTAATAGATTAAGTCATTTATTTATCTTAACATTACTTCCTATGTCGTATTATGCAGATTCCCTATTTCCTTTATCTTCTATGGGAATGTGTTGCAGTACCTGTGAGTGGCCTGGTGTCGTGCTTGACTTACTCAAAGCAGGGTTGGAGTACATTTACACCAGTTTTGTAACTTTTAGGACTGTAGTAACTTTGGAGGTGCAATTTGCGAATAGTAATGGCCTTACTCTTTTGTCACTGGATGTTTGTATGAGCAAGTGCCTCTTTAAGCCTTCCCTTACATTCCATAAAGTTATAAAGAAAAAGATTTTCACCTTTTAGCTACCACTACGCCAGTAGTCTACATTTAGGCTAAGGGTCTGATTCAGAGTTTGGCGTACGGGATATTCCATCACAAAAGTGACAGATATCCGGTCCGCCATATTCTAGTGCATTATGGCTTATGAAGCTTGTAATGCTGCGTACGTGATATCCTTTATGTTTGTGATAGAGTATACCATTTGCTAAACTGTATATCAAACTCCAGATGCTATACTTCCATGTGCAGATGATCGCGTACTGTGGTAAGGCAAAAGCCCTGCTCTGATGAATGTATTGCTGGTGATATATCTAGTACCTGAGGAGATGTCCTCTGTGTGCTAGAGTACATTGTACCTTTACCCATTGCCCTGTTCAATATTGGATAGAAATGTCGACCCCTTCATATTTGTATGGTATCCAAAATCAACATGGATGAGGAAAACGAAGATGCAATGAATTTCAATGGATATTGTGTCCATGCTTTAAGTCACAGTTTTTTTTGGGTAGGGCGTGATAGAAAGTGCCACCTTTCCTCCGGAGATCTGGAGGATGCAAGTCAGTGCAGTGCAGGTGCAGTTATATGCACTGTTGGGTCAGCGCCAAAGTATTGTCTAGTAGCTTGTTGCAAGTGGTTTGAATGCTTTTTTATGTTTAGGCATTTGTAAAGAGAGACAACGGATTTTTGTATAGCACCGATGCCAGAGACCCTACAATGGAAAGGAGGTGATGGCCCTGAAGTCAGTCTTACTTTGTACACCAGCTGGAAATTTTGATTTGATTTGATTTGATTGATTTGATTTATCTATTTGTAGAGCGCGCGAATGCCCGAAGGCGTCTTGGCGCTGAGATAGACCATTGGCTCTTGAGGATGTTAATTAGAGCTATGCGGAGAAAAGCCAGGTTTTAACTTCCTTTCTAAAGGATTTCAATGATGGGCTGATTTTTATGGCCAGGGGCAGCTGATTCCAGGTTCTTGCTGCATGTACAAGGAAACTTCTTCCGCCCCAGGTCCCTTATGTCCTCGTCCCATTCATTAACATATTGGCGATAACCATCTCCCGACAGAAAAAAAGAGCAGAGGCATGCTGAGACCCTAATACTGCCCCTCCCACCGGGAGTACATAAGCAGTACTTACCCAGCATCCCGTCTGTTCTTTTTTTCCTGTCTGTCGACAGAATGGACGTGGTGTGCTGTTCTGCTGCTCCTGCTGGGCTGGAGTGGTGTTCCTTTCTTCCTCCCCCTGCCCGGCTGCATGGCTTTGCGGGCGAGGGGGTTTCCTGGTCTGTCTCCCGGGCTGCCAGGTTTGCTAGGGGTCATAACGGTGTTGGGCGGAGTGCTGCTTGGCCTGCGGGCCCTTTGCGGCTGGTGAAGCATCTGGGTGCTTCTGGGTCTGGGGCTCGTCTCCTGCAGCTGGGCGTGTTGGGAGACGTGCCGCCTCGCCTGTGTGCTGTGCCTTCCTGCTGTTGGGGTGGGGGACTTGCTGCTGGTGGTGTCTGGCCCCGGGTGAGTCCCGCATAGTGGACAAAGTTCCTCCTTGAGATACGTTCATACTGGTGATATGTGTGGTGTTCGGCAGGGTCATCTCCCTGCTGGACCAACTCAGCCTTTCGACATTGGGAGACGCATCGTGGCTCTGTGCTTCGCCTTCCTGTCTGTTTTCCTTTCAGGTTGACCTTCTGTCATTTCCTGGATGGGCTGCGGCTGCTCCTGGGGATGCCAGGGTTTGAACCTGGGACCTCATGCTTGCAAGGCACGCGCTCTTCCGCTGAGCTACATCCCATCCGGAGCACTCACGGCTTCCCCGTAGGTCTGGGGCTGTGTAGGTGGTTTGCTCTTCACGGCGCATGTTCGTTTCGGGGTTGGGTGCCCTCGGTGAGCTCCTTCGGTGCAGTGTCGAAGGCTTGCACCTTTAACCACAGGCTACGCTGTTTTCTTGGTACCGCGCTGCTGGACTGCTTCAGTGGTGTTGGGGTCCGTGGCCCCTTGCTCCGCCTTCTTCCCGGCTGCTGTGTGTCTGAATCCATCTTCTGCTGCAGGGGTTTGTGCCTGCAGCACTGTGGCTCTTCTTCTGACTGCTGCCTCTGCGTATGTTGGGAGTGGAGGTAGTCTAGCAGCTAGTGCGGTCGCCCGCACAGCTGGAGTTCGAGTCTCGGCTATGGCGCCCTACTTGCTGTGTTTCTGACCCTCTGCTCCTCTCAATTGCTTCCCGGCCACCTCTCTCCGGCTGGGCTGGGGGGGTGCCAAGTGCCCGGTGATGTGTGGCTCGGTCCTGGTTCCTGGCCCACTGGCGCCTCATTTTTGTGTGAGGTGCCGGTCTGCCCGCTCATGTTCCATTTTCGGTGGGTTGGCCGATGGCCATGTTGGGTGGCAGTGACTCCTGGAGTTGCCAGGGTTTGTGCCTGGGGCCTCCTGCTTGTGCTGCGTGCATTCTGGCACTGATTTCCTTCCGCGCTTCTGCCCTCGTGTGTTGGTCTGTGGGACTGGGGTTTCTTGCCTGTTTGGGCTGTTCCTCATCCTTGGCTCCTGCCCTCCTGGAGGGTGGCTGGGCTGCTGTGCTGGTTTGTGCGGTGCTGCCGGTGTTTTGTTTCACCCTGTGTGCTGTCTTTTTGGGCTTGTCTCTCCTGCGGGGTCCTGGTCGCCAGTCTGGCTATCTGCCTCGGCAGCCTTCTGCTCCCTGGCTGCCTCGGGCTGCCCGGGCTGGCGCGGCACATCCGCTGCCACTTGCAGCGGGATGTTGCCGGCTTGTCCCCCTGGCCCTTTTCCTCCTGGGCTCCTGTGTTGTGCTCCGTTGGGTGCCTGTGGGCTTTGTTGCTCTTTGCTGCTTTGCCTCTGCGGTGCGTGGCCTCCCTGGGTGGTGTGACTGGGGTTTGTGGTCCTCTCTTGGCCGGGCTCACTTGTGCTTGCCCTCTCTTGGGATCCTGGTCCTGCCAAGGTCTGCCCGCTTTTCTGATGTTCCTGCGCAGTCCTGCTCCTCGCGGTGTTGTTGGTGCAGGTGCTGTGGTCTGGCCTTGAGTGTGCTGGGTCGGCTCTCCCTTCCCGAGGGTTCTTGCCTGTGCTGCAGGCTCTGTTCCTCTGCTGGCATCCAGTTTGGCTGGGTTGTGTGCCCTACTTGACTGTGTCCTGGGTTCTCTTGTTTCTTCCGGACCCCGTTTGGCGGTTCGGCTCTCTTTTGGGTGCCTCCGATTCCTGGCTTCCGAGGCCTCTCTTCGGGGTTGCTCCTTCTGTCCGTTGGAGTTTGGTGTCCCCTTCCTTTCTGGGGTCTAGCCTCCCTAGGGTTCTGGGGATGGCGTTTGCTGGGAAACTTCTTTCCCTGTTGTTGTCTCCTTTGTGGCTGTTGTGTTCTCCTTGCACCTGTCTGAAGCTTCCGGTGTGTGTTCAGGGTCCTCCTGTGTGCTTGGGTTGCTTTGTGGGGGGATGGCTGTGTGCTGTCTTCTGCTTCTTGCCTCTCCTGGGCTGGGTGCTGTTGTCTTTGGTTGCTCCTGGCTCTGGAGCTGGT
Organism: Lissotriton helveticus; assembly: GCF_964261635.1. NCBI lineage: Eukaryota > Metazoa > Chordata > Amphibia > Caudata > Salamandridae > Lissotriton > Lissotriton helveticus. The sequence goes on from NC_136068.1 coordinate 1,109,312,187, forward strand.
TGTTCCTAGCTTCTGGGGTTTCCTTAGTGTGGCCTTGTGTTCCCCTGCTTATGTGGCTCCCCTGCTCTGTTTCCTGGGCTTTGCCTTTGGCTTCTTTCAGTGGGTCCTGGTAGCTCCTCCTGATTCCGCAGGCGAGCTTGCTCTCACCTGGTGTCTGTGGTTCCGCTTGGTCGGGCCTGATTTGTTCCGGGTTGGGGCCCCCTGGGGGTGCTTGTGGTTGTCTGCTTCTCGGCTCCCTTTCCTTTTGCATCCCCCCCAGGTGTATTTCCGGTGGCGGTTTGCATTTTGGATCCCTGGGGTTCGTGCCTCTGCTGTTTGGGCCTGGCTTTCTTTCACTTGCTGTGTCCCTGACTTGGTGCCTGTTTTTTCCCCTCTTTTGGTCTGTTGGGGTTTTCGGGCTTTTGCTGGTTGCCCTTTTTTTCGGACTTGCATCCTTGCCTGTGCTCTCTCTGTGGGTCCTGGCGGGGCGTTCTCTTGGTGTCAGGCCGTGTCTTGGTGGGTCCTTCTGGGCCTGCTCCTACCGGCGGCCCTCTTCGAGGGCTTGGTTCTCCTCGGGTTCCCTTGTCCGGTCCTCTGTGGTGTCCTTGTGTTCAGTGCTTCTGGGTTGGCGTGTCCCGGGATGCCTCCTGTTGCTCCTGGTCTGCTGGCTTCCTGCAGGCTTGGTGTGACCTCTGGATGGGCCTCCTTGTCTTGCTGGGCTCTGGGGCGTGTTTTGCTGGGTGTTCCTGGTTCTTCCTGGTTCCGGTGTCCTGGCTCGCTCCTGTTTTTCCCTTGCTTACCCAGGCTCTGTTCCCGGTGTGTGTCTGTTTTGGTGCCCCCTCCCCTCCCCCTCTTTGGTTGGGGTACGGTTCTGTGGGGTTCCTCTTGCCTGTGGGGTCATCCCTCCTGGCTGCAGGTTGTCCGAGCTCTGCTGCTGCTTGGCCCTCTGCCTTCTCTGCTTCTTCCGGTGTCTGTTTTGATGGTTTCCTGTGTTTTGTTTTTCTTCCGGCCTTCTGGTTGGTCCGGTGGTGGGGTACTTGGGGTCTCTGTCGGCCTCCCTGCTCTTTTCTTTGCCCTGGTCTCTGTGTGAGCTCCTTTCGGGGGCAGGTTGGGCCTGTGGGTCCTCCTGCCTAGGTGGGTTGCTTGGCTCCGGTCCTGGTTCCTTGTGCATTTGTTGCCCTGGTTTTTGCTGTCTCTTGGCTCTTCTTCAGAGATGGCCGGGGTAGGGCCTGGTGCGTTTCTGGTCTGGGTGCTGTGTGCCCTGGGCCTTCGTGTTGGGTGCCTTTGCGCTCCTCCGCCTTGCTGGCTTCTGTTGTTGTCTAGTCTCTGTGTTGCGGTTCTGATTCAGTTCAGTGGCGCTTCCTCTGCTCCGCCTGTTCTAGGTTTTTGGCCCCCCTGTTCAGTTGGTGGTCTTCTTCCCTGTGGGGCTTTTGGCCTTCTGGTGTTTAGGTCTTTGTCTCCTTCCCTGTCCTTTTGGTTTGGTTGGGGTCTGGCTCCTGTTCTGCACCCGGGCTCTTGCTGGGGCGCCTCCCTCTGTAATGGGTGCTTGATGGTTGTCGTTTTGTGACCCTGGTGGTGCTGGCTTTTCTTCCCCAGTCCTGGCCTCCTCTGCGGGGTTTTGTTGGCTTCCTCCTCTGTGCTCTCTACTGGCCGGGTTGTTCCGTTTGGTGGGGTGGGCCGGTTTCTGGCCTGTGTCTTCCTCCTTCCTTCTTGGTCTGGGTGCTTGAGCCTGTTGCCTAGCTGGGCTTCTTTCTTTGTCCTGTGTGCCTTCCTGGTGGTTCCGGGCTGGGCGGGCTTGTCCGTCCTTGGCCGTGTCCTTTTGGCCTGGTTGCTCTGTCTCCTGTTTCTCTGGTGGGCTGCCTCCTTTGTGTGGCCCTGGTCTTCTGTTTTTTTCTTGGTTGTCTCCGGTCCTTGTTTTGGCCCTGTTGTCCTGTTCTGGGTTGCTGGCCGGTTGCTTCCTGCAGTCCCCCTTCCCTCCTTCTTGGTGCTCCCTTGGGTTGCTGCCTTTGGTGTGGTTTCCTGGGTGTGCTTGTGGTTTCGGAAGGCCAGGTTTCTGCTTTGGTAGTCTCCAATATGTTAATGAATGGGACGAGGACATAAGGGACATTGGGTAATGCTCTATTACTTACCGGTAATCTTCATTACTCCGGGTCCCGTTGTCCTCATCCCATTCATACGCCCCTCCCTCCGGGCGGCCGGCCTACCTGTCTGGGCTTGGTTGTACAGACGGGATGCTGGGTAAGTACTGCTTATGTACTCCCGGTGGGAAGGGCAGTATTAGGGTCCCAGCATGCCTCTGCTCTTTTTTTCCGTCGGGAGATGGTTATCTCCAATATGTTAATGAATGGGACGAGGGCAACGGGACCCGGAGTAATGAAGATTACCGGTAAGTAATACAGCAGTACTCAGTTTTAACAGACATGAAATGGATTCCTTCAGCTGTTAGCTGCTTTCTGAACTGGAGCAGCTTGTCAAATATATTGTACAGAAAAAACAGTCTCGCAATTTAGGGTTTGCACATTTTACAAAAATATATTTTGTGATTTGGCTGCCGTGAAATTAAGATTGTTGGAAGTTGGTAAATGGACATCTCTAAATGGATAATTTGGGTGAATGGTGCTGGACGATATCGTGAAATGGCTGATGGGAGATGTTCAGTGCTTTGACATTAATATAATGGTTCCTCTCTGAAAGCCGAGTTGAAAAAGCCGGGGATGCATTATCTGTTTATTGGGTCTGGTCATTACTCTGTCCATCCTGTGCTGGCGTGGGCTTGCCAGGCAGTCAGGAACGTTTCTGTATCCTCCTGGCGGTAATCAAGTATAAATAACAAAGCTACTTTCAACCCAGCTTACCGAAGCCTTGTTGGAAGGAGAAAAATGTTACTTTTGTCACAGGGATACCAGGCGAATGGAAAACAAGTCAGTTGCTGGACATCTATAGAATGTATTGCGTTCTGCAGCGAGCAGAACTCTACCACTGCACCTACATCCGGATTTGTATTTTAAATTTGTAATGGCCGCTCATTTCTGCAAGGACATCTGCTGACTCACACGCTGAAGTCTGAGACGCAACAAGGCTCCTCCAAACGCGTCTTAATGCTTGCCTTATTAGCACTCCCAGCGATCACAGCGCTGAGAAGCCACACAGTTCTGCAAAGCACCAGATTGCAGTTATTGTAGGAGCTGTATCAGCACCGAGCTCAGAAAATGTGCCTCAGCCCCGGACGGAATACACACCCTCCTGAAGCAGCAGAGGAGCAACACAAAAGCCTCTTTGAAGCTCTGACCTTCAGCACCCTTGCTATTCCAAGCTGGGGACTAAAGATGGCTATGTCAAAGCAGATCCAATGTTATTCTTACCTGAGCACCCTCACAGTCCTGGGGCGTCACGCTGCTTGCGATGCTGCGGCTCAGTCCTGATCTGAGCCCTCCTGGTAAGATGGCACCGGTTGACCCATATTTCCAAGGAGACCCAGGGGTATATTTAAAAAAGAGTTGCATCGTCCTTGTGGCATGCAACGGGTTCAAGAGAGACACAACTCTAAAGTTTGATTTATCAAGCCACGCTAGGCCACCTTGTGTGGCCATGCCTGGCGTGATAAATCTAGAGCAACCCAGCGCAGCACATCTCGCTGCATTGCATTACTCTGCCCCAGGGAGGCGTTCCATGGGTGGCGCGTGGGTGTTGCCTCAGGTGATTGTTTTTGTGCAGGAAGGTACCCATCCTACACAAAAACAATTCTGCTTACAATGCAGACAACTTTGCACCATAGTGCAAGGGTGCCTGCGATGGCGCTAGGCCTCCAAAAGAGCACCAAAACAAAGAAAGGACAGGAATGCGTCATATTATGTTAAATGCAGCATATTCCTGCCCTTTCCCTTTCATGCAGGGCAGCACTATGGCCTGCTGTGCTGTGTGAAAGCTACATAAATATGGCCCTCAGTTCTGACAAGCAGAACCGCCTTTTGTTAGAACAACACTGAAGCCTCACATGGTCATACAAAAGCACCTCACTTTGGACCTGTTGTACTCTTGTCATTTTAGTGCTGAGAATCCTGTACAACTTTGCCAATGCACCTCAATCCTGACATAATGTAATTTCTCTTATTACAAAATTGGAGCCTCATGCAAATCCACCACTGGGGCTCAATTTTATAGACCCTCTTCAGAAGACTGTCAATGTGCAGCTTCCTGCTCACCAGCACCTACTCTGGTCAGTACCCTCCAATCCTAATCTGCTGTACTGTCAAGATCATTTCCTACTAGTAGGGATGGCTCTTCCATTTTAGTGGAGAAGGAGCGTCGCCCCCCTTAAAAATCCCCCCAGAGATGACAAATAAAATGGAAATTAACTACCATTTTATTTTTCATTCCACGTCCCGCGCCAAGCCTCAGGATGGAGCCGGGGCCACTGCTAAGTGACAGCAATAGGGAGGAGGGAGGGCTGGTATTGCGCTGTTTAAAGTGTGCATGTCTTTTTGGCCAGCCGTCTTGCAATGGCCAGCCACACATGCACATCTTAAACATCTCTAACCTGGCTGTTTTAAGATAGCCGGGTGAGAGCAAGCCAAAGCCTCCACAGCGATGTGGAGCGCCAAGTGAGGCAGCTCCACCAATCCTAGTGGTGCTCTCATGCTGGTGGGAGCAGCGCCAGGATTGGCCTAAAGAGTTCCAGCATCCAGCTCTGGTGTCGGCAAAAGAAGGGGTCCAGAGCAAGGATGTTGCTGAGTTTGGTAAAGTTTATTTCTTTGTTTAAAATATTATTTTACACACGAAAGGGACGCGATGAAAACAGCCAGGAAAACTTATAAAAAGGTTATTGAGCAGAGAAAAGACAAATTGAGAAAGCAGGCTTGGGATGACCTCGAAAGAGCAAGCGCTTTGAAGGATTCAAGGAGTTTCTGGGAGGTGTTAAATCGCCCACTTTTTTCAGACAAAACTAGGACCATGGATACAAACATAATGGGGGTTGATGGAGAGGCTCATTTTCCCAAAATATTCAACCCAAAGGGTGTCCTATTAAGTGAGTGAGAGAATGACATAACTTTTAACATACAGACTGCGCAACAGCTTAATTAATTTCCATGAGCGAAGTAGAGGAGGCATTGAGAAAAGGAATTCCCTTAACCCCTTCGATGCTGATGACGAGCTGGGCTCGTCATGAGGTAGCCTCCTCGCACGCTCATGACGAGCCCAGCTCGTCACGTAAAGTGCGGTTTCGGAAATCTCAGCGTACGGGCGGAATTCCGCCCGCACGCATGCGGTTAAAAGCACCAGGGCCAGATGGGTGCCCCTGGATTTATTTAAAAACAACACACAAATTTGGGCACCTGCTACTTAATGTTTTTAAACCTGTAATTGTGGGTTGCATTCCATCTACATGGAAAGAAGTAGTGGTGGCACCAATTTTTTAAAAGGGAAAACAGAAATGACCCCAAATGTTATAGGCCGATTTCCCTAATAAATGCATCTTGTAAGCTGTTGGGGAGGGTAATCCTTGCACGTTTGGAGCCATGGGCCAATACTTTGGGTAATATTGTGAACACCCAATATGTCTTCAGGAAGGGAAGGGGTACAACAGAGCAGTGCCTCAACCTGTCTATGATTATGGGCGAGTACATGAGGGCCCGGGGTGTTTCGATCCATCTGGCCTTCATGTACTTGTCTAGTGCCATTGACACAGTGTGTTGAGGAAAGCTGTGGGAATTGTTGGACACTATGGGATTCGAAGAACCGCTTGTTACCCTGCTGCGTAGATTGCATGCAGCTACCTCTGTAGTCATCCAGTATGGCCCAGATGGCGAAAAGACCAAGCCAATTGCCTTAACTGAGGGGCTGTATATTGGCTCCATTCCTATTCTCAATATATACAAATGGTCTGGAACATTTTTTATTACAACAAAGATTGGACTTTCCGAGGACAGATGGTAAACAGGTACCCTTATTGTCCTGTGCGGACGACACAGCGCTGATGACTTTAACGGCAAACAGTTTGCAAAAATGTTAGAATGATTTTAATGAGTTCATGTCAGGATTGGATTTTAAGGTCAATTTTAGTAAATCTTTTATCATGGTGTGTGGCCAAATAAAACTAAAACACGTAAATACATGGTCAACGACACAGCTTTTGACAAAGTATCAAATTTGACTTATTTGAGGAATCTTTTTAATAAAAAGTTGAGCTGGGATCACTTGCTTACATCTAGATTGCAGCAAGCTAGTAGAACCATCGAGGGGCTTTTCCATTTTTGCCAGTAAACTTGGCCATAAGCCGATAGCTGAAATGAAAACACTGTACAAATTCAAATGTCTGTCAGTAGCCACCTATGGGACAGGGGTGTGGGGATATCATAAAAGTGTGCAGATTCAAATATTGGAGAATACATTTTTAAAATGCCTCTTATCTATCCCCAGCAGTTCTCCAACATTATTCTGCCATTCCGAGGTGGGTTTAGAATATGTGAGTGACAGAATCCATATTTCCCATTACTTTTATGGGGGAAAATTTGGACTTCAGCAGATCTGTTATTTTCAAGAGGCATTTTAAGAGACTGCATGAACCTTGACAATGCAAAGGCGGTTCCATGGCTGTGCTATGTCAAGGAATCATTTTATAAGATAGGCCTTGATAATTATTATGAAAACCCGGACTCTATCCACCCTAATATGAAGATGGTCATTAAGAATGCATATCATACTGTTTTAAGTTTTAAGTTTGTCTAGACAGAATAGTAATGCAGTGGAATATGTAGCTTTGAAACAACAGCAATTCTACTTGTCTTTTACCACTCAGGTTCACTGGCGTTTTTTCATGACGAGATTTCGTTTAAATGCACTGCACTTCCTTGTGGCTTTTCCGGAACAGGGGGGATGGTGTGAGAGACTTCTCCCTTGCCCATGTAATAATGCAGCCCAACAGAGCACAATGCACTTCATGCTTTTTTGTTCACTTTACAAAGACCCAAGAGCCCGCTTAATTAAAGCAATTTTACAGGATATTCACCCCTGTACCTACAAAGAAGGTTTCGAATATTTGAGGTCATTATCAACTGCCACTATTTGTTGCTCTGTGCTCAGTTTTATCAGAATTGCTCTTTTAATCAGGAAACAATATGAATTATGAATAGTTTTATTGTTTTTTATCTATCTTGGTATCTATCTTGGTGCTAATTTTTGTGTATTGCCTGCTAAAGCTTTCTATATTTTAAAATATCTTGTATTTTAAAATGAACGTATTAATTTCTTGTAAACTTTTATGATTCTTTTGAATTGAATAAAGTTAATTGAACTGAACTGAGTGGAGGCGCATCGCTCCACTTAAAAATCCCCCGAGAGATGAAAAATAAAATGGAAATTAACTACCATTTTATTTCTCATTCCACGTCCGGAGCCAAGCCTCAGGATGGAGCCAGGCCACTGCTAAGTGACAGCAGCAGGGAGGAGGGTGGGCTGGTATTGCGCTGTTTATAGTGTGCATGTCTTTTTGCCCAGCCGTCTTGCGATGGCCAGCCACACATGCACACTTCAAACATTGCTAACCCGGCTGTCTTAAGACAGCCAGGTTAGAGCAAGCCAAAGCCTCCACAGCGATGTGGAGCGCCAAGTGAGGCAGCTCCCACCAATCCTAGTGCTGCTCTCATGCCGGTGAGAGCAGCGTCAGGATTGGCCTAAACATTTCCAGCATCCAGTTCCTGTGTCGGCAAAAGAAGAGGTCCGGAGCAAGGATGTTGCTGAGTTTGGTAAAGTTTATTTCTTTTTATATTATTATTTTACACATGGGCCGCTCCCCTCCCCATAGATGCCAGCCGCCACTGCCTGCTAGATCTCTCTGACTAGCTGACAAGAAGGTTGCATTACTGACACACGTTCAGAGAATTTCTCTGCAACAGTAGGATTGAGATGGGCAATGCTAACAGTATCTAGAACTTAAGAACGCAAAAACAATTCTGTTTCAGTTATTCTATTTCTTCATCGTTTATTTTAATTTATTAGGGAGGTTAAAACTTACGATTCATCTGTACAAATAGGGATGAATAATGGATATAATAGATTTCATATTTTTACCTATTGTCATTTTAACCATATCCAGTTTCAGTTAATCTCAATATAAACTATCAATATTTTCATACAATTTGACTTGGTCCTGTCTCTGGAGGTTTCTTCACATTCTTAGTGTCTTGATTTTGAAGTCTTTGAGCACACCTGTGAGTTGAACTGATAACCACATGCAGATCACATGGCAATACTATAGGCATCCCACAACCAGGCAACTCGTCAATGCAAACAGTGAATGGGTTGAAATAGATGCAGTGTCTTCCCAAGTATGGACATTTGCACTTTGACACCCTTGACACAACATTAATTTAAAAGAAAAATGAGATATATGCAGCGAAGATCACTATAAGGTTCTTCACTTTCTGTGACTGGAGGGAACAGTACGTCTTCATGGCACTGTTTGATTGAAAAAAGAGCTATCTTATATTCTTCTAGATCTGTAATATCTTGTTTGCCTCAACGCAAGGCACGTTAATACACTGACTTTTGCATCAGTCCTAATATTGCCTTACAATAGTCTCTCCTCAACCTTTTGGGTGAAGCCTTGCCAGTCCAGGACAAGGCTGCTTTGAAAGGAAACTCGCGCCATCAACCCAGGCAATAATGCAATAACTTTTTATTTGCATTGGATGTAATACTTTTACAATAGTTAGAGGAAATATGGAAATATTTATCCCATTAACAACTTCAGAGGACTTATTATTGCTTTGCTTCCAGTCCATCACTCCATCGTTTTATATTGATTAGCTTAAAGGCCAATATTGAACACCTGAAGTTTAAATACCTTTTTTTTGTTTTTTTGTGTTTTTATATAGCGCAAACTCACCCCAAAGGTATTGGAGCACTTTACATGAGCACCAGTTACAACACACAAGGATACATTCGTTTTTTGGTTGGCACAGGGAAATTAAGTGATTTGCCCAGAATCACAGGATGTTGAGACGACGCCGAGAGTCAATCCAGGCTCCCCAGCAGTCATATTGAACACCTGGGGGCATATTTACGTCTTCTGGCGCTTCTCTGCAAATCAGCAGGGATGCGCCAGAACCGATGCGTCATGCAATTCCCTCCTTGCGCTACCACAGATGTGCCGCATTTACAATGCGGCGCACCATGGTGCAAGGAAGGGCAGATGCGTGACGCATCATGTGGTGTACGGGCGGCGCATTGCTGGAGTCGCAAGTGCGACGCAACTCCAGCAATGCTCAGGGCTGCCCAATACTTAACATGCTGCGTCAGTTCTTACGCCTGCTTCAAGCAGGTGTAAGGAATTGACGTAGCAGCGTCGCAGAAGTGCCTGCATGAAATCTTGTAGATGTCACGCAGGCACTTTTGCGAGGCACACAGGCGCCGGAACGCCCACCCTCCGTGGGAACGCCCCCATTGTGGCGCTGGGCTTTATAACGTGACGCATCTCCCTAGATGCGTCACGTTGTAAATGCCTCGCAGGGATGCGCCACGTTTACGCCGCTGTTGCGTGACGCAAGGCGGCGTAAACGTGGCGCAAGGGGCTTGTAAAGCTGCCCCCTGAAGTTTAATTAACTTTGTTATTCCCAAATGAGAAAAAATTTAAGCATGGCGATCAGGGTGAACTGAAATAGTTCATGTGCAGCATGCAATATTTTGCAGGTAAATGTTTATTTCTTACACTACCCCGCTACTTTTGCAGTCACTCGGACAGTACTTTTACCTTTGATCATGTACAGTACTCTGCGGCCTTTTGGGTAGGTTTGCTCTACACAACTACCGCATAAATACATGCATACATACTTAACAATGTTTGCTTACCACAAATTCACATTGTGTGTTTTTAACAGTACAATTCTGGATTTCTTTTACAGGTATTCACCGGAATATTTATGGCATTTGCGTGAAGATTATATTATTATGGATCTCGTATTTTGATTCATTGTGCAAAATTGAGAGGTGAATAGGTCTGGGCAAACTTTTCGTTATGCCAGTACAATCTTGTATAATTTCCGAAATTTCACATTACACTTGTTCTGCCATTACACTAATTTGCTTACTTTCAAGTCATTTTGGGTAAAAATCATATTACAGGATCAACACGAACAAACAGAAGCAGCTGTTCACAGTACTTGTGTTGTTTTAGCGTGATATGCGCCCTTGCATCTGAAATGGACACGAATAACTATTTTGCTTTAAAATATAACACTAAAGGCCAGGGGGCATATTATCAAGGGATTTATCTCCGCTTTTTTAGCTTTAAAAGCCAAGAAAGCGGAGATAAAATTATCTCCCTATCAGCAACAGGGTGCTAACACGCAAATTCGCATGTTAGCACCCTTTTTCTCTACGCTTCCCCTTGCATCTCTAATGAGATGCAAAGGGGGCGTTCCAGAGAAAAATAATAGGAGAAATGTTGTTAAGCGACATTTCTCCTATTATCTAGGATTTCGCTAACCCGGTTAGTGATAAAAAAAGCAGTGCTAACCGCGGTTAGCACTGCTTTTTTTACACCTGGTATTTTCCTGACTTAGCCATGATATCCTATGGAAGGTGGATATCATGGCTAAGTTTGTGAGCCCCTATCATCAAGCTAACTCCAAACTTCGAGAGATTATCGTTGGTTTTCCAGTGATAATCTCTCATTTGGCAGTTAGCGTGAGGATTTTTATCACTTCTGAGAAAAACCTTGCTAATAGCAAGTTATCTCTGCGATAATTTCTGGCGATGCTTAGCGTTAAAAAATTCGTTGCTAAGCCTCGTTAGCGGTAAATATCGCTAATCGTTGGTAATATGCCCCCAGATTCGCCTAATTACGATACATACATATCTGAAATATTATGCATCACGTAAAGGAAATGTACACACCCCTAAAGGTAAATATCAATTATGAGGGGTGCCACACTACTAAGGTCCCCACGAAGAGACAATCATAGTAGCAATATAGCATCTGCTGTGCCCATTGCTATCTCAGTGGTCACAGCGCTCACTCGTGAAGAATGTGTTCTCTGGGTTACAATCAGGAAATTCCTGGTGCAACCTCAGGAACACAATAAACGAAAAATGGGTGTAAACATAATTGATTGTGGCACTGAAATTCACTGCAATAAAAGAGTTACTAGGGCGAAGCGGGGCAGGAAGCATAGGGGGTTATTATAGGATCTTGCTGCCTTACGCAGTCCATCATTGCACCATCTGCTCCGTGATTGAACGTGCAGCTGCACTTCCGCTCGGCGCATCGACTGCCAGCGCCGTCTCCCGGGCCTTGATTGCATCTGGAGAGGGAACATCAAAGCTGGCAGACAAACAATATTATCGATCACCAGCTCGCGGGCCAAGACAGCTCCCGGCTGCCAGCTGAGCGGGTGGTACGGGAAGCCTAGACGACGGAAGCCCCGCCTGCTTCATGCACCCTTTCTTGCTGGGCTCTGCCACAAGGGCGCAGTGAAATGCCACATATAAATGGTACATGGACAAGTAAGAGTGAGTGGGCGAGCCATTGAAGGCTCGAGCTGCAGCACATGCCGGGCTCAGGGATATGCCTGGGGGGTACAATGCGGTGGGACCCTCCCCTAAAAATGTCCTTGTCAGGAGATCGTGCCAGGTCTAAAATGTAGCAGTAATTTAAAACGGTCTACGAAATTAGTTAATATTGAGGCCTAAACTCAGGTATTTTACAGACTAAAACAATACTCGAATTCCCAACAATAACTTTAGGAAGCCTTGAGGAAATCTACAACAAAGATAAAGTTCCTGCTTGCATTTCGTTTTTACTTCTTCTTGCATTCACTAAGAGTATTTCTTTTTTCCATATCTTGTATTTCTGTTCTTTTTTCCTTCAACATACGATTCTTACTTAAACTGAGGTGCCTCCAGGGTTCTGGAAGAGGTATGGGTGAGGGTGATAGTTCATGTGGGGGTACAAAGATGTCTGGCGAAGACACTGAAGGTAGTGTGAATTTCTCACAGTGCCTGTTTTCGCACTCCATGCCTATTCAATCGTTGGCCTCTCTGCAGAGCACACAGAGTGGTGCTCACATCATCAGAAACATGACATCAACATAGTCTCCTATGCAGGGCACAAGTCCTAAAAAAAGAAGTGGGGGGACGCTGTCACCGGAAGTGACGTCACAACCGGAAGTGATGTCACGAAAGGTGGCTTGCCCCATCGGGCTCATTGCCTCCCCTTGCTCACCCCACAGATGCGATTGCATCTGAGAAGTCAGCGCGTGAGCAGCGTGCTATGAGTTCCAATCTCGTCCCAGAGAGGCCAAAGAGTGAAGTCCAGCTGTTTGGCAGGGGGGCAGCGTCCACTCGGTAAAATAAGTGGGGGGATGCCGTCCACCCGCGTGGTACCCCGACTCAAGCCCTGCTCCTATGCCACCAACACCCAACTCATGCTCTTGCTCTCAGCGGACCCCACCACCATGAACACCAACCTCCACAACTGTATGAAGAAAGTCTCAGCCTGGATGAAGAACAACTGAATGAAGCTCAACACAGACAAAACCTGATGTACTGAATTTCGGCAGACACACCTGCCTCTGGAGTGATTTTTGGTGGCCATTGGACTCGGACCCACCCCCTCTTCAAAAGATCACACCCGCAAGCTCAGCATCATCCTGGACAGCGAACTCTCGATGAAGTACCAGGTCAACTCTGTCTCGTCACCCTGCTTCCACACTCTCCACAAAGTCTTCAAGTGAACCCCCATCAACACCAGGAGAATAGTGACGCAGGCACTCATCACCAGCATACTGGACTACGGCAACACACTCTATGCAGGTACCACCACTCAAATAATGAGAAGACTTCAATCAATCCAGAAGGCAGCAGCCAGACTCCTCATTCTCAAACTGCCAAAGAGGACCCACACCTCACAGCTCCTGAAAACCTCCACTGGCTCGCCATCTAGAAAACATGTTAATTTAAGCTCCTGACACAAGCCTACAAAGCCCTTAATGACCAAGGACCAACCAACATGAACCACAATCTGAACTTCCACCTACCTCTCAGGAATCTTCTAATTTTGCCCCCACACACACACCACACATCTCACGATGCTGCGCTGGAGGACACTCCCTCTCCCACAGCCAAGCCCTGGAACTACCTTCCCCTCCACTTCTGTACTTCACCCTCGTTGACTCAGTTCGTTAGAAACAACACTTGATTGATTTGTTTATGGGGGGAGTTTTATATAGCGCAAACTATACCCAATGGTATCATAGTGCTTTACATGAGCACCAGGTGATTGACTGACATCTTTTCCAATTGCAATTTTGATTCTATGGTGGGAAAGTGTACAAAGGAAGTCCATAGCTGTCAAAATACTTACAGTGCCAAAGGAAAAGAAAATGCAGTGCTTAAAGATGAGTTTGTGGGTTGCGACTATAGGAGAATGGTGAGGTGGAGGTGATAGACAGAAGAAGAGAGTGGCAAGACAGTGTGAAGAGGAAAATGATCTGTGAGATTAGCAGACAAGTGAATTCATAAAGATGTGAGGAGGTAAAGGGAGGAAGTGTCTGATATAGTGAGAGACTGCAGAGAAAAGTGCCATTAAGGCCAACAAATGTGACTGAGACACTATGAAAGTTTCCTCCCCTTCCACACATTTTAACAATTTTGAATAAAATCTACATTTTTCACAACTGGAAAATTTCCATTTCTAGTTCACAACAAATCATTGCTGTTTCTCATTTATGTGAGACGTCAAATAAGCCTTGGCAAAGCCAATAGGATCGACTTGCATTAGGTATATGTCATTTGTTGTTGCATATGTCTGGATGGAATAATGTAAAACTCATATAAAACTCACAGAGAGGCACCTAAGTCTGGTCAGATGTCATGCTTTGAACAAACAATGTTTTAGGTTTCATGTTTCAAGCCACACCTTTATTTACACAGTGCCCCACCTATTGGAAAGCATTATTAGATACAGTTTTTTTTTCCACACCCCTTTCAAAGACACCCCAAACCTATGTACTCACCACTGAGTCAGTTTTTCTCTATCTGAATCCCATGGGAATTTGAGACATAAGATCTGCATGACAGTGGTTTTATCTGGTACAGCGGGGTCCTAGCACAATCCGGCTTTGTTATCTTTCACCACATCCAATTCAGGTCTTCAAAATCCCCAGTTCTACACCACTCACTTCGCCTAAGCTTTGCCTGGACTACCACCCTCTATCTCTGAAGTGTGACAATTGGTAACAGACAATATACCTTTTTGCAGGGTAACCCTGATGTTTTTGGCCTTTTATTGCAGTCTGTTTTTGCTGGCTATAGAACGCAGTGCACATTACCTCTTTTAACCAGCGGTAACATGTTTGTGCTCCTCCTTCCATCTTAGTAATTTTGGTATACTCCTGATTGGCATTTTTAACTTGCCTATACATCTCTATTATACAGTACCTACAGTGTACCCAGGGCCTGTAAGGTAAATGCCACCAGTGATCTGTAGCACTCATTGTGGCACCTACTGCAATGACAATGCAAACATGACTGCAGGCCCGTCACCAGTAGCCTGTCTGTGCAGGTTGAAACTGCCAATTCAACCCGTCAAAATAAAGCCTTTTGCCAGGACTAAACCTTTCTTTTAAATATGAATAAGTCACCCATAAGATAGTCCCTATTGCCCAAAGGGCAGGGTGCATCATGGTATTTAAATGTAGGACATGTCGAAGTTTAATATTCCACATGTCCTTGCAGTGAAAAGGCATAAAAGCTATTTTCACAATAGCAAGGCTGGATGCTTCAATAGGGAACAGCTGGAATACTTTATAACACCTTGCACTGCTAATTTCAGATTTGTGATAGCTAAAGAAATATTTCAAGGTCTATTTTTAATAGTTAAACAAAATCCTATTTAATTATACATTAAAATTGTTCCTAACTATTGCAGTAAATGTACTTTTTGTTTGCCTAGAGCCTTTTTTTGTGAGTATTCAACTGTCACCTGGCAGTGTGATGGCTCCCCAATGGTAGGGGGCTAAATGCTATGTGGACAGGGATAATGGGCCATGGGTATGAGGAGGTTTTCCCCTTGACAGGATGGCCGGCCTGGGGGCTAAGCTCAGACCCGTGGTGCTAGACGTGGCCACTGCAGGTAAGAGCGGTGGGGTGGTGGGGCCGTGTGGGGGAGATTTTGAGAGACGACCACAAGGGAAAATGAATTATTTATTTACTTTTCCCTCGTGGTCATCACTTGAAATCTCACACTGCTCTTACCTGCAGCAGCCGCGGCTGCTTGGTGCACTTTAAAGGAGCCGTCCCTGTCATAAGCAGGTGTAGCTCACTGCCTCCCCTTTTGGCCATTTTAATCCACCAGGCTCCATCCCCACTGGGAGTGAGAGATGCGCTACAACTGGCTTAGAATCATATCAGATTTATGGGTGGCTTTGACACAGTCAACCACGATTTGTTGGTTGGCCGTCTCCATGATATAGGGATTGGGAGCAACACTGACCGTTCTGAGATCCTTCCTTTGCAAGAGAGCAAATTGAATCTTTTAAGGGTTTTGAATCAAAACCCTTTGCCCTGCCTTGTGAAGTCCCTCAGGGTCATCACTAAGCCAGAAACTGAACTCATCGGAGATTTTTCTGGCAAAGAGGTCTCTTTTTGGTCACCAGCTTGGTGGCCTAAAGAATTAGGAACTCTCCCTAAACCAACTAGAAAGGTAAATAATCTTGTTATCCTTATGGACAACACGCTTGCCTTGGAGGATCAAGTGAATACTACTTTCTCAACATCATTTCATACACAAAAGACAGTGAAGAAAATTCTTCCATGTAACCCACCACCCTTGCAGACCACTGCTGGGACAAATCTGGTTATTTCCAAACTAGACTATTGCAATGGGCTCTATTATAATATGCAAAAGCAGTTTGAAAGAAACTTCAATCCCTCCATTTTAGATTTGGGGATCTCTAGTTGGCACAGGTTGGTACTTGTGACAAATCGGGACCCTTGCCGCTAGTCAGGGTAAGGGGGTACACTCCTAAAATAACCCCTGCTCACGCAGACAGGCTTATCTCAGAGGCAGAGTGTAAAGCATTTGTGAACACATACAGTAATCCAGTGACAACACTACAGATGGACACCACATGGTTGTATATTAAAAATAAGTATTCTTTATATAGATTAAACACAAGACCACAAACTCCAAAAATCCACAATACTGTACTTAAAATGATAGTTTTAGCTTAGTTCTCTTCACTTCTTAAAATGTGACACTTTGAGTCAATGTACCTTACGATTCATCACGCTTCCACAACAAAAGTGTTGCAGTGATGAAGATGCGGCAAAGATCCGGTGCAAAGAAATAAAGATGTCAAGTCCTTCTTGATGCGGCACGCTTCTCCGATGTTGCGGGAATTCTCGGCTCCATGCGTCAGCTGCTACGGGAAACACCCTTGTTCAGTGATGCGACGACAGCAGCTTTGACGGCGACACTCTTCTCTGACGATGCGAGACGCTTCCGCTCGATGCGACAACTGCAGCGGCAACACCCTTGTTCAGTGATGCGACAACAACAGCTCTGACGGCAGCTCGCTTCTCCATAGGTGCGAGGCGCTTCTTGTGATGCGGTGCAATGCGTCAGCTACAGCGGTGACACCCTTGTTCAGAGATGCGACGGCTCCGACAGCGACGCGCTTCTTCTTCGTGAGTTGCGCTTCCAGGTCCTTGTGACACGCAGTTCCTCAGAAGGCCCAAAACAGCAGCAGGCACTTCCAAAGAATTCTTGGGGAGCTGGTGGTTGAAGTCTGTTGTCCCTGAGACTATAGCAGGAAGCAAGCTCTTCTCTCAAGCCCTTGGAGATACTTACAAGTTGATCAAAGTACACAAAGTCCCTTTCTCCTTTCTTTGGCAGCCAGGCAACCACTGTAGGCCAATCCCCCAAGCAGCACTTCAGCTTAGGGATAGTCTCTCCTCAGTTTCTTCTGGTTCCTCTCTTCAGCAAAGGTTTCTTGTTGTTGTCCAAAAGTGATCTAAATTCTTCGGATCAGGGTCCCACTATTTATACCCCAAAATCCTTTGTCCTCTGAGGGCAGAGGGGCCTTTGCCTAGTCCATACCAGTTCTGGTCAGTCCTGGAGCACTCTCTTTACATGACTCCTTCTTTCCTTTCACAGTGCAGGGCAGAAACATCAGACGCACCACAGGAGGTGGAGCCAGTATTGTTGAGGGAAGGCACAGCCCTGGAGCACTCTGTTGACATGACTCCTTCTTTCCTCTCACAGTACAGGGCAGAGACATCAGACGCACCAGAGGGGGTGAAGCCAGCATTGTGGAGGGAAGGCACAGCCCTATTCAGGTCCCGGATGCACCTCCTCCCTTCCATTTAGATGCAGATCTCTCTATTCACCAATGGGCGGGCTCACCCTGTCTCCTGGAATCCCCCAGCCCCTGTCTCTCAAACTCCAGACAAGGAATACACAACCTAGCAGAGGCACTCTTGGATAGTTAGACAAGAAAATACTTACTTTCTAAAAGTGGTATTTTCAAACACAGGTTGTTAAAACCTACTTTACTAAAATATGTATTTCATCATTCTGAGTTCAGGCATACTAAACTCGAATTTCTACCATGTTCCCTGAGTCAGTTAGGATTATAAAATGTAATAATCTAACTGCCCATTCTGGCCTATGGAGAACAGGAAGCCTTGCAAAGTGTGAAAAGCGAAAATGGCTGTAATTCACTATTATGACATGCCACACACACCAGGGCTTGTCCTACCTTATACTTACAATGCACCCTGCCCTTGGGCCTACCATAGGGGTGTCTGATATGCAGAAAAGGGAAGGTGTAGGGACTGGCAAGTGGGTGCACGTGCTCAGTCAACATGGCAGCACCAGACTGCACACTGACTCTGCAATGGCACACCTTAGACACACTATTACAGGCTGCTTCTGTGGGTGGGACAACCAGTGCTGCAAGCCCACCAGCAGCATTTGGTTTACAAGCCCTGGGCACTCCTGGTGCATGGTACTAGGGTCTGACAGGTAAACCAAGCCGGCCAATCATGGAATCACTAATTCATACATTAATTTACAATAGGGAGAGCATATGTACTTTAGCACTGCTCAGCAGTGGTAAAGTGCCCAGAGTGATAAAACCAACAAAAATAGGTCAGACAAAATACAGGAGGAAGGCAAAAAGTTCAGGGATGCCCCTGCAAAAAGGGCCAAGTCCAACACAACCCCCTTCCCGCCAAACCGCAAGGTAGACTAATCACTACCTTGATGGGCTTCCCTGCTTTGGGCGATAGAACATGGACCTGGCCAGCAGCAGCAGGGACATATCCCAGTTCTACGCTCATCTGTACATACTCTCAGGGCCCACCATGCTAACTCATGGGGAACCCTTCTCCTCACCTGTGGACACCACCTGTGCAGCATCTAACCTTAATTTGCTCACAGGTGTGTCCCAACAGACAGACAGACAGCAAGCCACAGTGGTCACTGACAGTAGTCAGAGATGAGAGCCAGGCCTTATGCCTCTCAGGGCTCTCAAACCTCTGTGGCATCAGAGGGCGGGGGCAGTAGCCCCAGGTGCTTGGCACTCTTTGTCCACTGTCACTCCTGTCAGGTCAGATATGACATCCTGACACTGACCCACCAGCCCCAGGCCTGTAACTGGCAGCTGGACAAGAGACTGGTGTGGGCTCTCCCACACCCTGTCCTCCTCCTTGGGCCTTGTACCCTCCCACCTGGAGCGGTACCCCCTTCCAGAATTGTCAGGGTGTCTGTAGCAGGTGTCCTGAACAATTTGCCCACTAATTGAGGGGTTCTATCCTGCAACTGGGCTTCCAGGTCAGGGGAGACACCCTGAACCTGGCCCTTTAACCTAGGGTCTAAACCCTCTAGTTGAACCGGGGTCAGAGGTGAGGACTCCCTTCCTCTGCACCCCCTTCCAGCATGCTGTACCCTCCCACCTGGAGTGGCACCTCTAGCAGCTACGTTGGACAGGACACTGATTACAGTTGTCCCGTCCTCCAGGTCAGACAACACCTGAACCTGGCTTCCCAACCCAGGGACCAACCCCTGAGGTTGAAAACTTGCCGGGCAAACCAGGACTTCCTGGGGAGTGCATATACCCTCCCCGAGGGTGACACATAACTCATGTGTCGTGTGACAGTCTGCCTGGCGCAGATTTCCCGACTCCTGTCCCTCTGACAGTGCGTGAAGATCCCCCATGACAGAAGTGGTTTCACCATGGTCACTCCTTGGTGACCTAGCCCTTCTGGCTGGCCCCTGACCCACTCGTTCTTCCACTGGGGACTCTTCCCCCTCTCACCCCTCAGTCTGGACTTCGGCACAATCCACTTAGAAGCGGCACTGCCAGACACCAGAACTGATGGAGGCCTGCTTACAGACACTCCCAGTTCACCAGACACTAGGGGATCCCTCTCAATGGGCGGCCCATTAGGATAGCATAGGGTCCCTACCTGGTGTTCCCTTAAAGAACCATCCAGGCTCTGAGACTGGGTTTTGGGCACCTGGGGACACGCAGCCCCAGACTCACTCCGTCCCCACTGAGACAGGATGTGAGCCCTTCCACCCCTCCCATTACAATTGGACCTAGCTGGGCTACTCTGAACCACTTCCACCACTCTGGGTTGGAAGATACCTGAGCCACTCCCCACAGGGTCACTTCCCAATGCCTTTTCAGACCCTCTGGAATCCACCAAAAGGTCAGCCTCCAATGTGAGTTCCATGAGGTCAGAGAACTCACTCTCCAACAGGTGTTGGTATTGCTCTGGAAAACAGGGACTTACCATATGCTCTCCCACAATTGGATCACACAGCCCCCCACAGGGGTTAACCAAACTATCCTTCACCTCACCATCCAGTGCCTCACACACATACTCCACATCACTCTCCTGAGATTGGCAAGACAGTATCTGACTGTCTCTGTCACTCAACCCACCCTCTTCAGGGCAGTCTTCACACTCACATCCCAGGACATCAACCTTGGGGGGACCCCTCTCCCTGCACCTCTCATCTAGAGTCAGTAGAGTGTCCCTCCCACCACTAGGACCATGAACCCATGCATCAGTTTCCCCATCCTCCTCAGGGATTCTGCGCACTACTGGTGCTATCTCATGTCCTTGAACTTCCTGGTGTATGTTAACCCCCTCCTTCAAGTAAGGCGCCACATCTCTGGGTGTATGTATTGCTCCCTCAGCACTAGATAACTCAATTTTGCTACCACCATCTGAGCTGGACTCCACCTCCAACTCAGCAAAGCTCACTTTCTGAGTGGCCCAAAGATCTTCTCCTCGGGCTAAGGCTCTCTGGACCTCATCAATATCTCTCAGCTCTTCAACAATTTCTCTCATCCTCTGCTCATAATCCAGAAGCCAGCTATCTTTTTTTGTTTCTCCCTCACTTTCAGGGAATTCCTCCTTCAGATACTCCACTGGTAGTGTTGCCTTCCAGCTGGGTAACTCATACTGAAAAAGGGATGCCTCTAGATCCTCCCTGGACCTTCTCTTCACAGGCAGCCCCCTTTCCTTGCAAAACATATGTATTCCCTTCATTGTGTAGACAAACATGTGCCAGAAGTCGAGTTCCATTTTGCAACAACTAACCAGAGCCATAGTATCAAAAAATACTTTCAGGAGGCCACCATAAAAAAGAAAAAACAGTATGTGGTTGTGTTTGGTCTGCTCTCACTAGTAGTTATCACCAATTACTGTACATGAATCACAAATGCAAGTCCAGAATCCTCACCACAGACTACCAATGTTAGATTTGGGAGTCTCTAGTTGGCACAGGTAGTTACTTGTGACAAATTGGGACCCTTGCCTCTAGACAGGGGTAGGGGTACACTCCTAAAATAACCCCTGCTCACCCCCTTGGTAGCTTGACACGAGCAGACAGGCTTATCTCAGAGGCAGTGTGTAAAGCATTTGTGAACACAAACAGTAATCCAGTACCAATACTACAGATAGACACGATACAGTTGTATATTTAAAATCAGTATTCTTTCTATAGATTTAACACAAGACCACAAACGACAAAAATCCACAATAGCGAAAAACCGCATTGCAACCTCATTTTTAAATCGCCATTTTTAATTGTATTGTACTCCTTGTGAATTGCAATCAGATTGGTTTGAAGTGAGCTTTTGCCTACCTGTCCTTTGGTGCTTCCCCTGTTCCGTCACGGCGTGTGCCGATTGAACGGAGGGGTACTATCACCAACCAGTCGCATTTCCGGGTTTCTATACCGGTCAGCACTCTACTCTTACTGCTGCCAGGTGTCCCGCCCACTCAGGCCTTAAAAGTGAGTGCGCCGAGCGGACACGCGCAGCGTCGCGCGGGCGGCGCGCCGGAGTTGCGCCAGAGTTAAGCCCTGCCCGTCTGCGCCCGTCCGCGCCAAGTTAGTGCCTCCCTTGTTTGTTCTTACTTTGTTTTGCTCCGTATTACGGCCATTGTTAGATATTCAAGGCGAGAACTTTTAGCGCTTAATACACTTCCTCTCAAACATGGTCTGAAACCGTCTCATCAGTCAGTGGTATCACACCCCTCCCATCTCACGTGCATGTACGGCAATGTCCGCTCTTTACCGAAGCACTCCCTTGAAATATGGGACTTACTAGATCAAAACTCGCCAGATCTCTTTTTCATTACGGAGACCGGGCTCCAAGAATCATCTCCCCCCGACATAGCCTTAGCCCTACCAATCGGCTATAACATCTTAAGGCTAGACAGGACTGCAAAGAGAGGTGGGGGCACGGCTATAGTTTATAAATCCCACATAAAAATCTGTATAGTGGACTTGCAGATTGCCAACTGGGGAGAACTATTAACTTTTTCTCTTGACCTTAACAACGCTGGTTTACAGACCTCCTGAAAGCAAAACGAACTTTGCATCGCAGCTTTTGGACGCTTTGGCCCCACACATATTGGCCTGCAAAAACTTTTTATTAATAGGAGATTTTAATTTCCATATGGAATTACGTAATGATCCCAACACTATTGAATTAATCAATAGTATTCATGCAGTAGACCTGATGTTATTAGACACAGAGGCCACCCACAATGCTGGTCACACTTTAGATCTGTTATGCACCAATTCTCATGAAGTTTTAGCCAAAATTCAATTATCAAATTTACCATTAATATTAAGTCAACCAAATCTGCTCATCAAAAGGAGATAAAAATGAGCCGCGCTTGGAATAAAATAAACATAGACTCCTTTTTATGCTCCTTCGCGCCCCCTCTTGTGAATGAAAGCTCAGATTTAAATAAAGTGGCATCGGATCTCGAGATAGCAATTACTGCGACACTAGACCTTATAGCTCCAAAACAGAGAATCAAGTGCCCAAACAAACGATCACCCTGGTTTACTCCAGAACTTAAACCATTTAAATTAGCTGCTAGGACCGCTGAGCGCAAATGGCGCAAAACAAAAGAAGAAGTAGATAAACTATATTTTAAGTCTCTACATAAAGAGTATATGGCCCAGATTGCACTAGCAAAGAAAACCTATCTGGGAACGAAAATCACCCTAGCTGGAAATTCGCACAAAGAACTCTATTCAATAGTAAGGGAATTTACGAACCCTCCAGCCTGTGAACCCCCTATCATGGAATCCCAAGAATGGGCTGACACACTTTCCTTTTACTTCAGAGACAAAATCAATGATATACATAACTCTTTTCCTACCACAAACATTTCTACCAGGGCCCCAACCACTGATAATTCTGAACACACTGAACTTATACCCTCACACAAGACTTTAAAAGAATTTAACACTATATCTGAGGAAGAGATTGGAGATATAATGAGGAAAACTAAATCTAGCTCTCCTAGTGATCCAGCATCAGCACAAATTTTGGCTAAAATTGCTCCAGCCTTAATCACTGAATTAAGTTTAATTTTTAACTTATTACTAGCACAAGCCACTTTTCCAGCAATCTGGAAAGAAGCCTCAGTAAGACCTATTTTTAAAAAAAATAACGCTGATCCAAACTACCTGTTAGCTATCATCCCATCTCTCTCCTGTCTTTTTTTGGTAAGATGATGGAGTCACTTATCAATAAACAATTAACTAAACATCTGGAAGATAATAAATTATTAGATCCGTCACAATCAGGCTTTAGAGCCGCACACAGTACGGAGACTGCCGTTCTGGAGGTAGTTGATAACATCCGTACGGCTCTGGATGCGAAACAATCAGCCATTTTGATCTTGCTGGACCTGTCGGCGGCCTTCGACACCATCTCACACAGCATCCTTTTGGAAAGGCTGTGTGAGTTTGGTGTCGAGGGTTTAGCCCACAGGGGGATCCAGAGCAACCTCTCAGGCAGAAAATCTAGAGTCAAAATTGGCCCTTTTTCATCTGACTATGTGGAAAATGACAAAGGCGTTCCGCACGGCTCTATATTGAGCCCAACGCTATTCAATATCTACTTATCTCCATTAGCCAAGATAATTAAGGATTATGGGTTCGAAACGGTTTCATATGCCGACGATACCCAAATCCTTATCACCCTGGGCCCTAATATCATAGACACTAAACACAGATTCAAACAGTGTATGGTGTCAATTAAAGAATGGATGACGAATAACTACCTCATGCTGAATGCCGGAAAAAACGAAATCATTTTATTTGGTAGGGCAAACAAAATCTGGTCAGAAGAATGGTGGCCTACATCCCTGGGTTCGTGTCCGGCGCCAAAAAACACCATCAGAAACCTAGGTATAACCATTGACCATAAACTGACCATGGCCTACCACATAAATAAAACCGTGCATACAAGCATTGGACTGATGCGTAACCTCAGAAAGGTCTTTAAATGGATACCGCTGGCATCACGTAAACCCCTTGTCCAGGGGCTCATAATCAGTCGTCTGGACTATGGCAATTCACTGCTGGCGGACGTTAATGAAAGTTTCTTAACCAAGCTTCAGACTCTTCAGAATGCGGCAGCCAGACTGACCTTTGATCTTCCACACCGCACTCCTTCAGCCCCATGCCTGAAAAAACTACATTGGCTGCCAATCAGAAAACGTATTAAATTTAAAGTGTGCTGCCTGGTCCATAAATCTTTGTATGGACAGGGTCCACAGTACCTGATGCAAAAGCTTCGAGGTTACTGTCCGGGAAGAACTATTAGATCATCTAATAAACATCTTTTAACAGTCCCCAAAGTCCGGACAGTCAGAAATGGAGACAGAGTTTCTCTAAAATTGGCCCCGCCACATGGAACGCACTTCCTTTATTCATCAGATGTGATCCTAATCATAAATCATTTAGAAAAAAACTGAAAACCTGGCTATTCTGACCAAGATGTTCCATACCTTCCTTCTTCCTCTTTATCTGATTGTTCTGCAGCGCTATGAGACCTTTGGTGATTTATGCACTATACAAAACCAATTACATACATTACATACATACATACATACTGTACTTAAAATGGTAGTTTTAGCTTAGTTCTCTTTAGTTCTTAAAATGCGACACTTTGAGTCAATATACCTTACGATGCGTCACGCTTCCACAACGAAAGTGTTGCAGTGATGAAGATGCGGCAAAGATCCGGTGCAAAGAAATAAAGACGTCAAGTTCTTCCTGATGCAGCACTCTTCTCCGATGTTACGAGAAGTCTCGGCTCAATGCGTCAGCTGCAGCGGCGACACCCTTTTTCAGTAATGCGAAGACATCGGCTTTGGCGTTGACACTCTTCTCCGACGATGTGAGACGCTTCCGCTCGATGCGACAACTGCAGCGGCGACACCCTTGTTCAGTGATGCGACGACAACAGCACCGAGGGCGGCACGCTTCTCCATGGGTGCAAGGCGCTTCTTGTGATGCGGTGCAATGCGACAGCTACAGCGATGATAT
Source organism: Lissotriton helveticus (assembly GCF_964261635.1). Classification (NCBI taxonomy): domain Eukaryota; kingdom Metazoa; phylum Chordata; class Amphibia; order Caudata; family Salamandridae; genus Lissotriton; species Lissotriton helveticus. The sequence continues at coordinate 1,109,337,043 of NC_136068.1, forward strand.
CCTTACTCAGAGACTCGACGGCAGCGGCTGTGACGGCGACACGCTTCTTCCTTGTTGCAAGACCTTTCTTGTGATGCGGTGCAATGCGTCAGCTACAGCAGCGACACCCTTGTTCAGAGATGTGACTGTAGCAGCTGTGACGGCGACACGTCCTTCTTCGTGAGTCGCGCTTCCAGCTCCTTGCGACATGCATTCCCTCAGAAGGCCCAAAACAGTAGCAGGCACTTCCAAAGAACTCTGGGGGAGCTGGTGGTTGAAGTCTGTTGTCCCTGAAACTTTAGCAGGAGGTAAGCTCTTTTCTCAAGCCCTTGGAGATCCTTACAAGTTGATGAAAGTACACAAATGGCCACATGCATCAATGTTCCCGTTTGCGAATTCTTAATTGCGAAAATTAAGGAATCGCAATTAAGAATTCGCAAACGGCAATGCATCAAGAAATTGCAATTATTTATGCAATTAAGGAATCCCTTTCCATTGATTCCTATGGGCCTAGAGGCCCATAGGAATGAATGTGAAGGCATTCTCATTTTGCGATTCGCAATTAAGGAATCGCAAAATGAGAATGCAATTTCAAGGGTGTAGGGGGGTCCAAAGGCCCCCCCCCTGCACCCCTGAAATGTACCTTTAAGTACATTTTTCACACACACATGCCCCAAGGGAATGTGTGTGTGTAAAATGAAACTTTCAAAAATGCACTTTTGTGCACTTTTAAAAGTTTTTACAAATTACCATGAAGGTTAACTTCATGGTAATTTACCACTACCTATTTGCAATTTCGCAATTTAAAAAAACTCATGCATTGCATTTAAGAAATCGCAATTTTGCGATTTCTTAAATGCAATCGCAATTTAAGAAATCGCAAAATAAATTGCGATTTCTTAAATTGAGAAAAAAGCAAAAAAGCTTCATGCATCCCAAAAAAGGGATTTGCATTTGCAAACGGCCAAATTTTGCGATTCGCACCGTTTGCGAACACAAAAACCCTTGATGCATGTGCCCCAAAGTCCCTTTCTCCTTTCTTTGGCAGTCAGGCAACCACTGCAGGCCAATTCCCCAATCAGCACTTCAGCTTAGGGATGGTCTCTCCTCAGTTTCTTCTGGTTCCTCTCCTCAGCAAAGGTTTCTTCTTGTTGTCCAAAAGTGATCTAAATTCTTGGTATCAGGGTCCCACTATTTATACCCCAAAATCCTTTGTCCTCTGAGGGCAGAGGGGCCTTTGCCTAGTGCAAACTAGTTCTGGTCAGTCCTGGAACACTCTGTTTACATGACTCCTTCTTTCCTTTCACAGTGCAGGACAGAAACATCAGACACCCCACAGGTGGTGGAGCCAGCATTGTGGAGGGAAGGCACAGCCATGGAGCACTCTGTTGACATGACTCCTTCTCTCCTTTGACAGTGCAGGGCAGAGACATCAGACGCACGACAGGGTGTGGAGCCAGCATTGTGGAGGGAAGGCACAGTCCTATTCAGGTCCCAGGTGCAACTCCTCCCTCCCATCTAGATGCTGCTTTCTCTATTCACCACTTGGCGGACTCACCCTGTCTCCTGGAATCCCCCAGCCCCTGTCACTCAAACTCCATACAAGGTATACACAACCTAGCAGAGGCAGGCTTGGATATTTAGACAGGAAATTACCTACTTTCTAAAAGTGGCATTTTCAAACACAGAATGTTAAAACCAACTTCACTAAAATATGTATTTTATCATTGTGAGTTCAGGCATACTAAACTCGAATTTCTACCATGTTCCCTGAGTCAGTTAGGATAATAAAATGTAATAATCTAACTGCCCATTCTGGCCTATGGAGAACAGGAATCCTTGCAATAGTGAACAATTAAAATGGCTGTAATTCACTATTAGGACATGCCACACACACCAGGGCTTGTCCTACCTTATACTTACAATGCACCCTGCCCTTGGGCCTACCATAAGGGTGTCAGATATGTAGAAAAGGGAAGGTTTAGGGACTGGCAAGTGGGTGCACGTGCTCAGTCAAGATGGCAGTACCAGACTGCGCACAGGCTCTGCAATGGCAGACCTTAGACACACTTTTACAGGCTGCTTCTGTGGGTGGCACAGCCAGTGCTGCAAACCCTCCAGCAGCATTTAGTTTACAAGCCCTGGGCACTCCTGGTGCACCATACTAGGGTCTGACAGATAAACCAAATCAGCTAATCATGTAATCACTAATTCATACATTAGTTTACAATATGGAGAGCATAAGCACTTTATCACTGATCAGCAGTGGTAAAGTGCCCAGAGTCATAAAACCAACAAAAACAGGTCAGAAAAAATACAGGAGGAAGGCAAAAAGTTCAGGGGTGACCCTGCAAAAAGGGCTGAGTCCAACACTCCAAAATGCAGCAGCAAGGCTACTGCTGAAGATTCTCAAATTTCAGTTAGTAAAATCTACCGTGCAAAAGCTGCACTGTTTACCAATCAAACAAAGCATATGCTTTAAAGCCCTATGCATCACCTATAAAGCATTGCACAACACAGGCCCTAAATCTCCAAAAGATAGTTTTAAGTGGCATCTTTTCAACAGGCTTCTTTGCTCCAGGACTGCCAGATATGTCATTGTCCCTACTTTCAAGCGCTCAACATGGGGCGGTAGAATCTTCATACTGTGTGCTTCCATACTCTGGAATACACTCCCTGTGCAACATTAAACCCTGATGTGTTGCCTTTCAGGAAGGCACTGAAACCTTGGCTTTTTGACTATTAGTTGGACTTATGAATTCTGCATCCAGATCTAGTGCCTAGGCACCTTCAGGCGATTGTTGTGCTTCAAAATTCCTATAATATAACATATCATAACATAGAATGAAAACTAGGGTGGGCTTTAAGAATTCTCTTTTAACTTAACATCAGAGTGTCAAATCCTGCTTGAATGTCTCATCCTGCTTGACAGATTTGTTGGGGTCTTTACATATAATATTTGGGGCACATTCCAAAGGAGGGAAAAAGAATGACAAAACACTTTGTGTGTACCCACTCTCTGGATTCTAAAAGCTCAACTTTGATTACACCAGACACCTGTCTCTGAGTTTGTTGGGGGTACACGGACGACTCAATCTGGGATTTTAGTGTAAGATGTGGTAGGGCACTAGGATTACCATAGTACACTTTACACACACACGCCAAGACGTCAGAGTCCAATTTTAGTGTGGCCAAAAACTTTGATCATCTTTAAAATGCCCAAACGTGGTAGGATTGGCCTCTGGAACATTTTCCACATTGTTCAGGTCTCTCCCAGGGATCATGTGGAGAAGTGTGGCTCAGGGGTTAGAGGCAGCAGACCCGGAAGCTGAGATCGGTCCTGGACCAGGGTTCAATTCCCCGCCTCGGCGGGTCTTGGGCTAAAAATTCCACGGACTTGATAATTCTCGCCCCGGTGCCTCCTCGACTCACGGGTTCACACTCTGCGACTCTGGGCAATAGCTTGCTTAATCTCCACAACGGCCCCTCGCGGTGGGATGCCTGACTTTCACCTTGTGGATACCCTGCTATCTCACAGGGGAATACCAGGAAGGGTTCCCTAAGCAAGCGCCGGGAAACCCACTGCGGGTAGCTGTGCGCTATATAAGCTCAACTACACATTCTCATCTAGCTCTTGCCAGGCATAGATGTGGCACCCCTTGACACTCCTGAACCTGAAAGATCAGAAAAGGACTAATTCTACTCTCCCTCATGCACCCAGGACAAAGACGTGGACTCCAAGGGTCATATGGATCACCGCTTTTTTCACTCTATAGGGATACAATAAGCTACAAGAGCACCAGCTTAACTGCCCAAATGATCAGTGGTTACTAGACCTAGACTGGCCTCTGTCTGTCACCCTGTGACTCTGTAAGAGCCTCCCCTGAGCTTCTGTGGGTGGGGGCGGTATTTAGAAAAGTACCCTGTGGTGGATTGGAAGTTAAAGGATTAAAGTCAGAAGGTAAAATCTTTGACCCAGATTAAATGTATTAGTCTATCTGACATGTGCTCCATCGTGGTCCACATCAATTTGTGCCTAGGTCCTGGTCTACTGTGACCATTCACTATCACTGGCAGTTTGGGCTTGTTTGAGTTCTTTTTATGTAAAAATTAAAAAGAAATATCTCCAGTTCCCATATTGGAGTTTTGTCATGTTTTGTATCATTTTGTTTATTAAAATGTACTTCTTTTTTCCGATTCATTTTGGTATTTTTATTGTTTTACATTTCACTTTGTTAAAGTTTTAGTACTGCATAAAAGCTTTACACATTGCTTCTAAGTTAAGACTGTCTGCTCTGTACCATAGCTACCATTGGGTTGAGCTCAGGTTTAATTAGTGACTAATCTCCCTGACAAGAAATGTGATTATTACTGGAGGTGGGCACTTATCCCCCTCAACTAATAACCCACTTTCTTTCACATATTAACTCTAAGAATAGCAGCGCAAATAGTAGACTTTTCTGACAGTACACTACCATTCTAATAATTAGTTCTTATATCGCTTCAGGTTGTGTCAACCTGAAGTGCCGGAAATAATTACTTTTCTGCTAGAACGGGGCACATGGTTAATAACATTGCTGGGGTCACAGTTGCATGTTCAACCTTAGAACTGAAATGTGCATGTCAACAAAATGTTATACACCATTCTGTGATGGCTCACTGCTTTTTGTATTGCTAAGAGCTTCTCTTACAGCAAACAGTAGTAGCCATGTCACAGTGCCATTATGTTTGTCAGTATGAAATCTAATATTTTATGATGTATGACACACAAGTGCCTATATGAGAAACCACAGTCACTGTAAAATATCAGGAACCTTGATGAGAATTGTAACAGTGCTTTCCAGTCGAAGAGATCTAGTGTGCTTTGTTGTCAATTAGGTACACCTCATGCCCTTGAAGGTCACTAGCCCCCTTTTACAGCTCAAAATGCACCATCAGGGTCATTGGCACACATCCATCCATCCATCCTCCCTTATGGGCACAGTTGCACAATCACACACAAGATCCATCCATATGCACACACATCCATACAAACACAACAGGCATACAAATATACCACATGCACAAGGTGGCCATTTAACCCATTTACTGCGGCGGACATTCCGTCGCGGTGTGGGCGTTCCACGCAGTGGGCGGGGCTGCGTCGGCTGTTGGGTGTGTGCAGCATCCCAGAGGTAGTGCTCACATCGGCCAACGGCAGACTCGAGCACGCAACGGATTAATCCACCTATACACACAGACTGATCATCACTGATCTTTGCACAAATACCCACCGGTCCACAGGCATTTTCCTTTCACAGGAATTCTCTACCCATTGACATTCTCTATTCACCTACTCATCCATATATCCACACACATTCATGAACATAAATTCACAAGCCATACAGCCTCACACTCATGTAATTGCCCATCAATTCACCACTATCCAAGGTCCATCTATTTATTCTTGTCTCATTACAGTCATTCATCCCTCCGCATTTAACATTGTAGTGCAGTTACTATATTCCCAATAGGCTCTGCGCATTGGAATAACATACACTATAGATTTGACATAGGACTGAGGTCAGTATGTGTCTATCGAGTATATTAAACTTAATTGTGTGTGTGCCAGCTAACTCAGAGGTCACTAGAAACTTTCTTGAATAAACAAGAAGGGATTCGTTTCTGACAACCGCATAAACATGACAACTTTGTTTCCCCTAGAATTGGAACATATCTTCAGAGTCGTGGAAACAATAGATAACTAGTGCACTCAGTCAATCGTGCATGCTTCGTTTCTACAGAGTTGCATAGAAATATAGAGACGGACATTTCAATAAAAAGGGGTTTATTGAACAGTTTTATTTCTCATGCAAAAGATATGAACTGCTACAATCGTTAGAATGCAAAGTAAAATGCGTACAGCCTAAACATTAATATAAAATAATACTGTAATAGCATTGTCTGTTGCTATGACATATATAAAAATACATACATAAATACCACAGGCTAAAATACTCAACTGGTGCTTCTAAATACGCCTACCCCAATGTACCTAACCTAGGTGTAGTACCAGGGAAGAAGTAGGTGGTGTCTTTAGCATAGGTTTAGTTTTGCCAAGAATTGCCAAAGGTTTCTCTAGGTTCTAATCAGCTCCATACCTTTAGAATGAGAGAGGTTGTTATCTCTTTCACAGGACTCGATTTCCCAACACCCCGCAAGGGGAGTCAGAAACACTGGAGCTGGTTTCTCGGGAAGGAGGATGACAGCTTCTGATCAGTATGTCAGCTGGAGAGTTGGCTTCCTTCGGCACTTGCTGTAGCGAGCTCCGTCATGCAAGTAGGTAGTCAAACTGCACCAAACCACACCGTGCTTTGCTATAGCAAGTGAAGGTATATTTATACCTTGAAGGTGTTTAGGAATGCCAGTATTGATGTAAAAGTCGGGCATATGAACGTCATGGATGAACCCCTAAGGAATAGAAGTTCATGCATAATAATGAGTTTCTTGGAGAAATCAATATCCAGGCTAGGGGAAGTCCCTTCTTCTTAAGAGTCTGGTTTTCCAAGAAATCGTTGTGACGTAGATGAATGGATGGAAGTAGCCATGCCTGTATTTGGGTAGCATGGGATATGCCTAATTAAGGATTGGTTTTCTATGCCTATATAAGGGCAATGCGAATTGTACCTATATAAGGGCATGAATCGGGAAAATTAATTCAGAATCTAAATCGACATACAACATAACATGATATATGTATTTCTAAAGTATACATTCAGGCCCAGAACATCTCTGCTGAAATTACAGATGCTTATGCTCAAACATCCCTACTTAACCATTTACTTGCCCAACAATATATTGCTCAGAACAATTCGTACAACCTTAATGAAACGTCATCAGATAAGCCAGGGTGTTTGAACAACTACTGCAGACTGTGCTTCACTGCTTATGTGTGAGAGGAGGCATCACTGATACTTCCTGAGTGTTAGCTGGTGTGTTACAGTAGGGAGTTTGCGCTGTTAGTGTAGTGTTATATGCTTTCTGACAGGAGCAGAAATCCCACTGATGTTACCATGCTGTGTCTAGTTCATGAAGGAGGGAAAGCTTGCATTTCTGCCCAGGCTCTAACGTCACTCTGCAGCACCAGGGGCGCTTCAAAACTGCCTGCCGACTCCCGCAGCGCGTGTTCCGAATTATTTCACTGCCACACTGCTTGTGCTGTGACCGCCCTGGGACTACAGCTTCCAGCCTCTCATCGGCCGCAACGTTACTCTGCAGTGCCAGGGGCACTTCAAACCTGCCCGCCGACTCCTGCAGCGCGGGTTCCAAATTATTTCACCGCCACACTGCTTGTGCTGTGACTGTATCATGCCCTGGGACTACAGCATCCAGCCTCTCATCTGCCGCAACGTCACTCTGCAGCGCCAGGGGTGCTTTAAAACTGCCCGCCGACTCCTGCAACGCAGGACGCATGCGCTGACGAAGCCCGGACCAAGGGCGAGCCCGTCTGAGCCCGTCCGAGACTGGAGGAGGCTGGGCTGGGCCACGGTATTGACATTCTCCATTTTGCAATTAGCAGATGTAATTTCCCTTTTCCATTTTATCTTCCTTGTATTTGTGTTTTTCTCTGCTCCCACAGTATTACTTCAACCATCTGACTGTGCTAGATTGTATACAGACAAAAGGCCCTCTTGCATGAACTTGGTAACAAGAGACAATATTTCAACTCAAAATGGGCCTTTAAACATAGAAAGGATCAGATGATGAGTAAGCGAAAATCACTGTCGGGGTAAGGGGTAGTTGGGACCCTTGATGCCTTTCTTACAAGGGCTGAATCGGTCATTAGACACGAAATCATTGTCACAGAACGTAGGCTATCACTTGAGCCTCAAGCAGGCCCCACGTGCCCCCTGATCATGAACCCTGAAACATTATTCCCTACCCTAAGGGAAATGCCAAACCCTGAAATAGAAACAGTGAGGACACTACAGATAATACCCCAGGGGAGGAGAGGATGTCGACGCCATCAGCCTAACCCATGCCCACTTGGGAAGTACCTAATCTAGCCTCATTAAACAAACCAAACGTACAAACGAGAGGCCAAAAAATGAAAATCAGTCAGGGTAAGGGCGTAGTACCTCCTTAAAAAAAAAGACATGGAGAAAGACCTACAACACATAAAAATGCATACCATAGGTAAAAAACGACAGGGCCAGAGTTAGATAATGCAGATTTAGCAAACACCCCAGCAACCAAGGCAAGCATAGGGAGTACATTCGTAGGGGGGGATACAGATGATACGATTCAGCCATTTTTCTGGGACAAAATAGAAGGTATTTTCTCAACCCTAATTAGACCAGTGCTAACCAAGTTATCTAATATAGAAGAAAGGCTATTGAACCTGGAGGGGGCGGTTAAACGCTCACTGGAAAACCCACAATCAGTCCCACAGGCACCACGTGAGACTGAGTTTACTTCTAACAAATGTGTATGCCAGACCGGCCCGAGCACTCAAAGTAATACTCATTTATCTAATATTGTACCGCAAGCGGGGTCTACATTTAATCCGGAATGTGAAGCAGTCCCAATGGCCCCCAACACGTGCCCTATCCAACCTCTGATTGAGATTGGGGATGTGAGCCGGAGAGAGAAAACTCCATCATCTTCCATTACACAGGCCAACCAGGCAAACTCTATCAGGCCGCAGCCCAGGGAGCAAATAAGGGGGCACAACGGAACCCATGTAGATAATTATCCATCAGAGCTGACCTTTTTACATCTTCCACCAGAGGCCACACCTTACCCTGTCGTTCTTACTAATGTACCCCCCTTACAACAGGGAATGTTTGAGCACTGGTCCTCTCTGAAAAACAAGGCTTTGCACGCACTTGCCACCAAGACAGGCCATACTAATGCTCTATTTTCAGAATTTAAGATGGCTCGTTGAATTCCTTGGGTAGGTTCTGCACCCAAAACACTTCCTAGAGATTGTGTAGTGATTACATTCAGAGCACCGGATATGATAAAAAGTATTCTCCAACAGGCCAGATGCCAAACAGTGAGAAAGGGGGGGGTAGGCCTAGTTCCTCTAGTGTTCTTTTATCAACCCTCTCTAAGGTCCGAGCAGCCCTCCTTATTTGACAATAATAGTAACAGACCACACTGTAGTTATAGTATTCTAACTTTTAACTTCTTTGACCCCCTTTATAGCTCGGACGGGGTAGATTGACTGGCCCCCGCCTCTGATAACGCCGAAGATACAAGGGAGTTACGAAATAGCACCTTACAGGAGATCAACCATAACTTGGTGACCTCTTGGAATGTGTATTTAACAGGAGTTTAAAGCCCCAGACAGGGTGAGGGATCAGCACACAGAATGGGAGGTGCTGGGGGTACTGTAAACCCGCTGGCGCAGGAGTTGTATTTATCGGGGACACCCAAACTATCCACCTTGGACCCCTTAATACAGCATGGCCGCCCAGCATAATGCTCCTGGCAATATCGGACGATACAACCTGCACAGTGGTGTCTTGGAACATCTCTGGTCTATCCTCAAAGGTGCAGAACCCAGTTTGGGAGGCTTTTGTGGGGAACATAGACATTCTATGCCTGCAGGAGACCTGGGCAATAGAGCCAATACATTTAAATGGCCACAAGACATTTAACACTCCGGCAGTGAAAGGTCTGGGAGGGAGGCCCAAAGGAGGGATTTCGACATATATATTAAACAAGTTGCCCATACCCAAGATAACCCTTCATCAAGGGGGAAATTATTTCCATGTGGTAGAGTTAGTCCCGACTGCAACCCGCTGCATACTCCTGATCAATTTGTATATTAATATTAAGCATAATGAATTGGAAGGAGTAGTTAAAGATATCCTGGCCACAATAACTAAAATTTCGGATGGGACAAGCAGAGATATAGTGACCCTGCTGTTGGGTGACTTTAATTGTGGGTTATGCATTAATGTAGATAATAGATTGTGTGGCAGTAATAATAATGCAGTTAGCTGCACACATTTCACTCATTCCAAGACAGGGGACATCTTTAATGATCTCATCTCTAAACTAGACCTGGCATTTGTTAATGAGATCTCAAATCCCCCAGTGGGCTTTTTGCCCACATTCAATGGAGAGGTTATGCTACTACAATTGATTTCATACTGATTTAATATATGCGTGCTCATATGATACTCTCTATTGTGGTGGGTGACATCTCTTTAAGCGATCACTTTCCCCTTCTTTTGAAACTCAACACAGGTACGTATATCCAGAATAAGCATGATTTATATATCCGGACGCAGGGTACAGTGGAAGTGAAATCGGAAAATGGTCTCTCATTAAAGTGGTCAAAGGTTGATCCAGATGTGATAACTAGAAATGTTCTAGAGAAATGTAGGGTTGAGATAGATACTTGCCTAAGTGAGGAACCTCTAGATATAACAATAGTAAACTGCTCTGTAGAAATTACTAGGGCAATTAGGAACTCGATGACAGTACAGTTAAAAAATAAACCGAAACACAATGGATTGTTTAACACCAGGTGCACCAGGGCATACACCAACCTAAAGAAGGTACTGCATACTAAGCCAAGATCGTTGCCTAATATCACACAAGCCAGGCTAGACCATAGGAGGGCTACCGGAGAAAGAAAACAAACCCTCCGTAATGGGGCCTGGGACTCCCTACATAATGCGGCAGAGCAGAAAGATAGCACTGCCTTTTGGAAGGTTCTGAGAACTCCCTTCCTAGCCTCTAGCACAGGTCCCTCAGTGGAGATAGCTATAACGGAAAAAGTATGGATCACTCATTTTTCCAAATTATACAATGATCAGGTAGCCACCCGGAAATAAGCAATCCAATTATTTGGGAATACATCGACCTAGAAATTACCTTGGAGGAGGTGATCGGGGCTCTGGCACTAAGTGCTGCTGGTAAAGCACCAGGGCCCGACGTGGTACCTTTTGATTTGTATAAACATAATTCCATCCTGTCGGGGCCCATAGTATACCCTATCATAAATTATGTATTACTTGTGAACATTTTCGATTAATCCCACCACACCCAGTAATACTCAAACTGGCATCAAAGCTAGGCCTGGGAAAAATGTAAATGATGACGGCATAATTGCAGGAATTTCACATTACACTGGTTATGCAAAATTCCTGAAATTACACCGTTATGCCACATCACATAATTGCACACCATTTATGGTACAAATGTATCCCAAGTGTGCATTTGTGGTAAAAAAGTAATGCAAATCCAATGTAATAGCAGAGCACACATGTCTTTTGTACACTATTTGTTTATAGCGCTATGTGTTCTTGCATCATAATCTTGCCACACGGATGCATTTAATACAAAAATATGGTGCTAAATGATGGATCTGAATTTCAAGTAAAGTGTAATTTTGCTGAACTTTTTAGTAATAACACTAAAGCAAATTATGCTAATTTTGTTCAGTCCTAATAAAAGTCACAAAACTAGGAGAGGTCACTTCAAAACTTAACAAACACTTAAACTGAGCAATGAACAACAGTACACCTCAATAGAATGAAACAATTTCCAACGCTCTTCAGCACACAAACCCATGCAGATAATCTTCATACCTTTAAACTTGTTATGAGATTTCTATATTTTTTCTTAAAAGGGAGACAGATAGCATGATCACTGGTTCCCGCTGTGTAGATCACCACATTGTACAATGGTGTTATGGTACACATAGTTTAAAACTTTCATTTCCTGGACTTTTAGGTGCCTTATGTCATTACATGCTGCTCGGCATTCTTCGGTATTTTCTACTAGTATGTAGCTTTCACTTAGTCTCTTTCCACAATTCCTCTCTTCTTCAGAGAGTGGTCTGCTGCTTGGTCTGAGCTACTAAAAGGCTTGCTCTCGCTGTCCTCACGAAGCCTGTTCTCCTGATGATAGGTGTGGACTTGTGGTAGCTTATTTTCCTTGGCCTCGCTGAATTACATTGCTGTGAGGCTGAATTACACTAGGGTGGACAGCAAAGTCCAGATTGCCTCATTGAATCCCAGCGCTGACTGCCTTTACTTTTCTAAATAACTAAAAACAAATGCCCGTATCCCTGCCCATTACTATTGTCCAATGGCCCCACCCCACCATATTATTTTTAGTTGGACACACAACATTAACTGTTGGGAAACTCAGACAACACCCCAGGGGTGGCTCCTCCACTAAGGGAGAGGAGTGCCACCCTCACTACATTTTTAGCAGAGGAAAAATAAAAAATAAAATGATAATGAAACGAGCTTTCTCCAATTCCGAAAGGGAGTCAAAGCAAGGTTGTTTAACCAATAGTGTCCACGGTTTCTTCTGATCAGCTAACATAAATCCAAGGCGCCAGGAAACCCTCAGGGTAGCTGTTGCGCCATACAAATGTAGTAAATAAATAAATAAATATATAAATATATAATAGCAATACGTTATTATAATTCTATTTTCCCTTTGTCATGCAGCTTTATGTGGTGAGGCGGGCCTTGGCTATCGTCACAGCCAGCAAGGGGAGGAAAGGTGGGCACTTAAGGGAACATGACAGTTTGGCCGGTCCTCTTGAGCCGGCCAAACAGTCCTGAGCACCAGGCTGTGTAATGCAGCCTGGTGAGGAACATGCACAGGCTTCCTGTCCCCATCTGAGCACCGATCGATGGTGCAGACCAATCACAACGCTGCATTGAAGCGTCATGATTGGCTTAGAGGAGCCTGTGCTTCCTGCTTTAGAGGACAACATGAGGCAAGGTGGCAGTCTGGCAGAAAGGTAAGTCACATTTTAATTTGTTTCAATCCTCCCGCCCACCAGTGCTAGTCGGTGGCAGCCACCACTGTACGACCCTGTTGGCTCTGGCTCGGCTCAAGGTCCTCTTGGACCCTTGAGCTCAAAACAAGCCAAGCTTTCATGTGGCCTCTGCCTGCTCCCATACTCTAACTTCATGCACCAAGAATTAAAGACAAAGCATTGACATTTGATGTAAAACAGGAGAGATACCCATATAGAGACTGAAATGCACAAAGGTGAAACAAGAAAAACTAGGATATATCTTGGCTTCTCTGCTTGGACCAAACTGAGTGAGCATAGGGAAATATTTAAATTCCCCATGCCTCCATTTTCTTCATTACTGCATTTAAGAGCATCATGGAAATAAGTGAGTTCGGGATGTGAGCTGCACAAAAACCTTGTATTGTTTGATTTCATTGTCTATAAAGTTGTTCCATACATAGTAAGAAGCTAGGCTACATATAGGTTGTACATGACAGCTGAATTCTTCTTAGTTCACAAATTGCACTTTTGTCATGCTGAGGATTTTAGAGGGATGGACATGAATAATTCTAAGTTTATGTTAAACAACGATCATTTGTTTTTATAAATACCTCACCATGCAGCGATATAAACTACAGTACTAAGGTAAAATGCTTCCACATCTTACAAAAAATACATCTTTCTAAATCGTGAAAAGACTACACCATATTTTTACATGATGTTGTTTGACCAAATTACATGCCAAACATGTTTGGAACTTGGCTTGTGCATGTGCTCTTAGAACTAAGCCAGACCCTTTACCCACTATTCCCTGTTAACGTGCCCACCTTCATGAGTAAGTATCACAAATATGGCTGTATTAATACAGCTGTTCCAGGTGGCATCATAGAGAACGTGAGCACAGGCTAAATTATCTATGAAGGTGCTCAAGGCCATGATGTGGAGAATAATATACCCCTGCCAATTTTAAACTTTATTTACTCCACTCCCCCACAAGCTTTGTGTAACCCCTACAGCAACAATCTCCAAGAGCAATGTAGTTAAAGTTAACAATATTATAAAATAACAACTACTAGTTTTCTGAAAAAACCTTTTGTTGAAAGGATATTAGTGGATTAATCGTCCTCTGACTGAGGAAACTTCCGAAACATTCACTTCCTTAAAGAATAAATTATAAAATGGAAAAAAACTAGGGCAATTGGAGAATTGTGACATTGGGGATCAAGGGAGAAGTGCTGTGGACATTAATGAATGACAGAACCATGCATTTGATGATCCTTTGGCAGTCTGGGCTGTCTAACTCTGACACTGTGCCGCTGGGATACTTGCGGTGGTGATTTATAACTGTGTAGAGACAGGCAGGGTGTGAGGTATTCTCATGCTATCTCCATACACACGTAGGGCCACAAGTGCCAAGAGTTTTAGCATACACAAACGGGCTGATTCTCAGAATCGACCTGTTCACGAACACAAGTATTGCTTTTGGCATGTATCAAACCCTATTTTGCGATTTGTTAACCTGTTACCAAATCACAAAATTGGTTTGCGATTCGGTATTTGGAAGGGGTGTGTTAAGGGCGTCCCTTCTAAATACCAAATCGTAAAGGTATGTATGAATGTTGTCTGACCATGAATGCGGTCGCAAAGCATTTGCATTTTACCACCTACTTAAAGTAGATGGCAACCCATTTGCAAATGGAAAGGGGTCCCTGAGGGGCCCTTCCCCTTAGGGAATGGCAGTGAAAACTTTTTTTCAGTGCAGGCAGTGGTCTCACAGACCAGTGATTGCCCTTAAGAAAAAGAAAAGAAAAGTTTACATTTTTGTTTTTTAAATGCAACCTGTTTCCCTTTAAGAAAAACGGGCAGTATTTTATAAAAAAATTAGCTTTATTTGAAAGCAATCATGGACATGCATAAATATTAGTGTGAAATTACTGTTATGTGATGCTGTATATGCAACTCTGAATAATTTTATTTTTTTAATCTGCACTAATATTGTATTGCAAAAATGAAAAACCAACAAACAGATTCAAACAAAAACAATAATGGCAAAACGACATGAAAGACACAATTCTGCATTTAGTAAACACATTTTGTGGAAAATGCACCCTCGCATCCAAAGTGGGCCTGAGGATGCATTTTGCACTAAGAAAATTGCATTAAATGCCACAGGACATGAACAGCAGTAGCCAGCAGCTGCTCGTGCTCTCTTAGTTTGGTGTTCCTGTGCTTCTGAGGTAGGATATTTTGCCCCAAATTATTCTTAATTACTTAAGCAGGCAAAATGTTGGTCATTTCGCATTCCAAGAGTAATGTGTAATCCCTGAAATGACGCCCATTACGCTGATGAAAAGTTCACCAAGATGTATCATAAAACCTCCCTACCCGCCCACAGTTATCTCACTAACACTGGAGACTGTACCAGAAAGGATGACAACTCATCACGTGAAACTCAACCTCCTTATAATGATATTTCTGATAATCTGACCTAGAAAACCCCACTTGCCTGAGCAAGCATGGATCGATCTCTGTAGAACCTTGAATACTTGTTGAAAGTTTATCTTTGTAAAAGACTAACCTACCAGTCCCAAATCAACACCATGCCTCACAGCACATAATAGCATCTTAGGTAATTATAGGGTATCAGACAGTTTATTATTATAAGACTTGAGATCAGAGCAGTATTTAATGTGTACAATAATATATGTTGGGGTCCAGAGTTTTGCTGTTTTATTTTATTTTTAATTTATATTGCGCGACTAAAACCCGAAGGTATCAAGGCGCCTACCAAAAACAGATCAGAAAAGGCAGAACACAACTACAGGTATGCGCGCACAAAGAGACGGGTCTTCAGGGCATTTCTAAATAACTGCAGGGTGGGAAGGGACCTTAATTCCACAGGGAGAGCGTTCCACCACTTAGGTGCCAGATTGGAGAAGGCTTTGCCACCCCATCTGGTTCTCCGGATACGAGGGACTGATAGAAGGAGTCTGTTAGAGGAACGTAGGTTCCTACAAGGGCTGTAGCGGGACAAAATGGATCCAATTCCAGTAGGGCTACTTTTTGCTAAGGCCTTATAGATCATGCACATGGTCTTAAAAAGAATACGATCCTCTATAGGAAGCCAGTGAAGCAGTTTTCTGGAGGAGGTAGCCGAAGTACGCCGGGGTAAATCCAGAACAAACCTAGCCGCTGCATTCTGGACTACCTGCAAGCGCTGCAGCAGACTTTTATTCAGTCCCGCATACAGCGCATTGCAGTAGTCCAGTCAGGAACCAACAGGGGCAACAGTAAGTTGTTTCCTTGCCTGCTGTGAAAGATAGTGCCTGATCTTCCTCAGTATGCGAATGATGCCCCAACAGGTAGAGATAGTCCTATTAACCTGTTGACACATACTGAGGGTGGGATCGATCACGACCCCGACGTTTTTGGCAGAAGAAGCAGGGACAGGACAGGCTCCCAGTGAGTCTGGCCACCAATCGGCTGACCATACCTCCTCCTTTCCTCCAAACACCATCACCTCAGTCTTCTCCCCATTCAGTTTCAACGAATTGTGAATCATCCATTGACCGACTGCCTCCATGCAAGATCTAAAGTTGGAGGCAGTCGAAGTAACTGACTGGGAGAGAGAGACGAGGATCTGCGTGTCATCCGCATAGGAAACTACCTCCATCCCAAAAGATCTAATTAGTCTGGCAAGAGGAGTCACATAAATGTTAAAAAGGGTCGGACTTAACGCCGACCCCTGAGGGACCCCACATTGCACAGACAGGGATGGAGATAGAAATTTACCCAGCTTCACTCTTTGCTCTCGTTGATCGAGGAAAGAGGTGAGTAGTGCCAGTGCCGCCCCCTGAACCCCGATCTCCCTCAGGCGAGATGTTAGAACTGAGGGAGAGAGGGTGTCGAAGGCAGCTGTAAGGTCTAAAAGGATCAGGAGGGAGGTCTGTCCCCCATCCACACGCGTGCGGATATTATCCAGCACTATGGTGAGGGCAGACTCAGTGCTATGTTCCCTCCTAAATCCATGCTGGGAGAGATCCAGACAGCCCAAGCTTTCCACTAAGGCAGCGAGATGTTTATTCAGATGTGTTTCTAACATCTTCGCAGGGGCTGGAAGCAGTGAGATGGGGCGGAAGTTCTTTAATACCCCAGGGTCAAGAGAAGGTTTCTTGAGTAAAAGTTTTACTACTGCATTTTTCCACTGCTGGGGAAAAATGCCATCCCTCATGGCCTTGTTCATAATGTCAACAAGGGGAGGTAGGAGGGATTCACTACACTGCTTAAGGATCTTGAGCGGGCAAACATCTAGAGGGGAGACGGATTTGGTTTTATTAAGGAGGATCTCTACATCCTGTAGAGGGAGAGGAGGGAAAAAATCCAAACATCCCGGCGGGAGTTTCTCCGAGAGAACAGGGTCCAGGTTAACGGGGACAGAGGGCTCGGTAGTAAAAGGTCTCTGTGACTCCAAGGCGGTATAAATGTCCGAGATCTTAGTCTGGAAAAAGGAAGCTATGTTATCATAGAGCTCCTGTGACGCAATGACCAGGTCCGGGATCTGAAGGGTGGTGAGGGATTCCACTATCCTAAAGAGCTCTTTAGGGGAGGAGAGTGAGGTGGCGAGGGCCGTAAAGTATTCTTGTTTTATCCTTATTACTTCCAGCTTATATTTCCTTATCAGGATCTTATGGGCTTCCTTATCCCTTAAATCCCAGCTCGTGTGCCATAAACGCTCCTGTCTCCAAGCTTCCTGTCGCAGGAGTCTTAAGTGCTCCGAGAACCACGGGGCTGATGGTCTTTTCCTGGCTGAATTGCACAGCCGTGTGGGAGCCAGTACTTCCAGAGCCTCTGTAACGGTCTTTTTATATTGTAGGACCGCTGACTGGACATTGTTCCCCTGGGAAGTAAACAGGCTAGATATCCAAGGTACGAAGAAACTTTCCGTGATGTTCTTAAAGTTCCTGCGTAATTCATGGCTGGTGCTGTCAAAGGTCATAGTGCTGAATACCATGGCTGCGTATTCTTGGTACCCTTGCATGTCTCTTTAACCCAACACTAGATACTCCTTGCACTGGATCAAAGTCAGTGGAGGAAAAAGAAGTGCTGATAACCTAAAAATAAGTGACAATGGGTGCCACTTTCAACCATCAGCTCAGATTAAGCACTGGTTCAAATCCTCATCCCCTCAACACTGATCAATTGCAATTCTCTTCTCATTGGCTTAGCAAAAATAATCTTGCTCTACTATGGGCAGCGCTGAATGCAGCAGCTGACTTAGAATCCTGTTCATATGCCCTTGTGTTACTAATGGTGCACTGGCTTCCCAGTGAAGCCAGAAACTTAGTTCATGTCAGCCTGCGCCACTCACAAAATCTTCTACAGTGCCACACCTAGATATTTGAAAGAATATTTCTGGTGGACAACAACTCTTGGGTAGTGTAGACTCTCTCCACCAGCAGTCATTGAGAACAGACTATGTCAGAGCAATTAAACTATGGGCCAAATTCAAGGGTCTTTGTATTGCCCACAAAGCAATCTATCTATCTCTGGCGTCTTTTCCCACACATGTAGCAGAACTTAGAAGAGTTCCCCACTCATTTTCTTCTTTTTCCCTCATCTTCACATTTGGGATCCTAATTATTACCTCTGTTCAAATAACTCCTAATGAACCTTCTTCCTCTATTCTTGACCGCCAGCTCATGACTTTGAGCTATTCCACATGCACTGTAATCTACACATCCCCTTTGTAGAAATGTTTACTGTACTACTTGTTTATCACTGACTTGCTTATATTTGTGGTCAACCTCTTGCTACATTTGCAGACACACATGGCTACTATTTTGTTAACCTACGTGCATTATTGCTACTTATGGAACTGGACAGCTTTATTATCGCTTCTTTGTATATTGATCTAATGCCATAGGGTCATGTTAATACTATATAAATCAGCAAAATGAATATATACAAAAATAGAAATGCTTGCTGTGTTGAGGTCAATATTTTTCATAATTTGATATGTAAGGTTGAATCTAGAGTGCTTCAGGGTGTTAGGATTCTACCATCCTGCCACTAAGCCGCACTCTCCAAGGCCCTCTGGACTCCTGCCTTTATCTCCAAATAGGATGTTATACACTTCTACTCCTTGCCTTGCCAGACACACTTTGTATTCCAGTCCAGACTTCCAAATCTATTTTCCTGATGCATCATGGTTCTTGTAGTTCCCTTTGTCTTCAGCCCCCTCCTAGATCATGTCGTGGTGGTGGTGTCTTGTTTGTTAGAGTTGTTCCTGGATCCTACCGTTATTTTGAAAACTTTATCTCTGTATTCTAAACCCGTTTCGATGTTTGCTCTCATCCACACTCCATTCCAGGTTTTCCAATCCCCGATCTTGTGTCTTCTGGTTTCTTTGGTCTTCCTTCCTACAGCTTCAGTTCAGCCTTTCCTTTATTGGTGGGTCCCTGATTCCCTGAACCTGGTTAATCTTACACATGTCTCTCACTACAGCTGTGCTCCTTCCCCTATCCTCCGGGTATTTCAGCCCTGTGATAGCAGAGTGCGCCATCTTTTTAATTGACTCCTATTGCGTCTACTTGTGCTCTGGGTTCCTGCTGCTGTTACTAAAGGGTTGTCCTTAGATTTTGTTTCATTTTTTCCTGTACCTTTTTTCCTGTCTTTTGGCCGTATGTGGTATTGGTTTCTGTCTCAAGTGTTCCTGCATCTCTGTTCCCGTTTTAGACATAGTTCATAGTCTCCTGTTTCTGTCCCTAGTTTTCCTACATCCCTATTCCACTGTTATCCATAGTTCATAGTCCCCTGTCTGCATTCTTACTGATCGGCTCTGTTATATGCAGACTCCCGGACAGTATTCTGTGATCCTGTTTGTCTGCATTCCAGTCCTGTTTCTGACCCTGATTTCTAGTCCTGCTTTGTCTGATGAACTTTGTTCTGTTCCCTGTTATTCTGTCTTGTTTTGTTATCTGGCTTTTCATTGCTTCCAAGGTGCCAATTAGATTTCAAGGCTTTTGGCTTTAGCAAAGAGAATCACCCAAGTCACTTAATTGTAGCATGTACAAGAAGGAACTGTATGTGCTAATGAGAGAAATAATGGGCTTATATGATGACTTTGTTTGTTTGTACTGTCAAAATATTGCAAAAGAAATATGTCCTCCAAGACTGAGCCCTGTTTAATTAAACCTGACATTCTCTCTCTAAACATCAATACATTTAAAGTTTTCACTGAACTGCTTCTGTAGAGGAACACATCTTTAAAACAGACAGCTTAGCTTGAGGAAGAAAATGCCAGACAGCTCAATATTCAATTGAAACACTCTCCCTTCCCTGGTAAGGAAGTTAAAAAGAAGGATTTATTTGAACCAAATTTCTGTTATGCTTATATCAAGTTGGTATCCTAGTCCAATGCCATAAATACCCAAGAAAGCAAGATGAACGTACAAGGCCTCAAGCATTCAGAGTCTGAAATGTCTACGTACCATCAAGACCTACAATCTAATGTTAGGCTTCAAAACCTGGTAATTAGTACTGTATTGAGCATTGTGTTGTTGGAAAATGTGGGTCACAGCAAAGATAATCCTGATGCACCAATTAAGGATCCAAGCAATAATAAGGATAAGTTAACACAAGTTCACAGACAACGACAAGTAAGACAACAGCATGTGTTAAAGAATTGCAAAAAGCAGCCTATGACAGTGCTGACCTTATAACATCTTCGACCGTGAAACAGCCTTGCTTCCTGATGACAGATGTTCAAGGAACTTTGAAATCTGATGAAATGGCTGTTCAAAACTTTGAATTGCCTGTGCCTTCTGTTCTTCAAGAGAGCATTGTTCCCATCAAAGAAGAAGCTCTGGCATCACTATTCATTTCAGACCTGTGTGTTCTGCTGGAGTAGCTCTTTGTTATTTTGCAAGAGAATCCATCCAGTGTGAAGCTGTGTATCCAAAACATACCCATTACCGAGCCTGTCACCATGATTGAAAACCACCCTCTCTCTAAGAAAGTTCTTACTCCTTCTCTTGTAACATCTCCAGAGAACAGCCTGAACACCAAAACAATGCTTACTTTGACTCCTGCTTGGACATGAAAAAATTACTGTCTCCAATGGCTGTATCCTTTCTGAAACATAGACCAGGCATTGCTAGTGCATGCTGTCAGACTCTGATAACTCTTCTTGAAAATAACCTGTCAGTCAATCAGTTGATCAGTCTGTTAGGTTTTAAATTCCCTTTCTTACAGTGCATTTATACATACTTGGGGGCCCATTAGGATGGCGGGCAGATCGCCCCGCCAAGCTGGCGGTAGCCACCGCCAGCCTGGAAGGGGTGATCCGCCCGCCATCCTTGCTGCAATAAACCCCCGTCATATTAACATGGCTGCGGCGGATGGAAAGACCGTCTGCCGCTTTTCCGCCCCGGTCGCCTTGCGACCAGGGCAGAAAACGGTTTATAAGGTGGCCGTGTCTATCAGACACCGCCAGCCATATCAGGATGTGCTTCGTCAGATGCCTTTCCGTGGCGGCATGCATGCGGTCTTCACTTTGGGGGCCCGTTGCAGGCCCCCAGAGTGAAGGGGAGGTGGGGGGTCCACATGGGGGTACCTGTGGTACCCCCTTGCATTTGCATACACAATGCGGCAGGCACCCCACGGTGCCTGCGCTTTGTGTATGCAAATGCATCACAAGCCTTTTTAACATTGCAGCGGGTGCTGGCATAAACACCGCCCGCCGCAATGTTAAACATGTATGATGCGCATGCCATTGTGGTGGGCGCATCCTAATACCCCCCACAGGACCCCTGCCCTTATGGCGAGCGGTCCCTTCCTCTGATGAGATGGCGGGCGGACTAAGTCCGCCCGTCATCCTAATGACCCCCTTGGTTAGGTTAGCATTATGTGGCTAAATAGACACCATTTGTATTCGCATTACGGAACCCACTGAGTTATCCTTGTGGCATGTGAGCTTTGTTGGCTTGTGTGCCTCGATTTTGTACTTTACGGCTGCTAGAAGTCTGTTTGGGGCGCATCCACACTAGGCCTCATTTTGCTTTTCGCTTGCTTCAGCAAAACTGTAAAACTGTATACTGTTATTATTTTGTCTCTCCTGTCCAAGGTTGGAGTCTGACTTGCTAATGAATAGATGTTCTTTTCATACATTCCTTTCTGTATGTGTAGTTCTGCTTCCACGTTAGGAGATGTTGAGACCCAGCACATTGGCCTTGGAGTACTGATAATGCACCCATATGTGTTAGCTCATCTCTCTGTACCTCCTTTGTTCATGCCTGGCTCAAGCTGGTACTTTTCCACAAGAGGCGTGGCTGAAGTCCCCACAAGGGTTTATCATATATTAATTAGCACGCGTTGGGGAGTTAGACCCGCTTGGCAATCATCTTAGGGTGAAGGCCTGACTGGGCTCCTATGCAGAGCATATATTGAATAAAGTAAGTTTGCATTCTCTACTGTCTGACCGACTCTTCATTTGGGAAGGCATAGCAGGTGGTTGTGGAAAATAAACCACAGGGCCCTGGAGGACCCCATCCTTCAACAGTCAGACTTCCGTACATGGTTTCAATGACAGTACAAATTTAGATGGAAAGTCTCCACAAGTCATCATGGACACTATTGATGTCTGGCATTCTGAAAATAAGAGCGTCCTGGTTAATCTTTTTCCAAAGTATAGCTGCAGACCCTACCTGAATCTTTCAACTTTGCTAAATTATTTGTACTATATTTCTTGTTAGGACTCTTCATTGTATTTGGCCAGATGGGGAAGTGCTTTTGGGGGACAAGGGTGGGGAGGATACTGGCAGGATTCTGCCATACTGCCCCTAGTTGTGGCTCCCGAAGGCCCTTTGGACTCTTGCCTCTAATTCCAAATAGGACTTTATACACTTCTACACCTTGCCTTGGCAGATACACTTTGTATTCCAGTCCAGGCTTCCACTCTATTGTCCTGATTCATCATGGTCCTGGTAGTTCCCTCCGTCTTCAGACCCTTCCTAGGTCATGTCCTTGTGGTGGTTTCTTGTTTGTTAGATTTGTTTCTGGATCCTATGGTTATTTTTAACCCTTTAGCTCTGTATTCTGAACTATTTTCTATGTTTTCTCCGATCCACACTCAGTTCTTGGTTTTCTAATGGTCTGTCTTGTGTCTCGTGGTTTCCGTGGTCTTTCTTCCTACAAGCCTTCGTTCAGCCTTCCCTTCATTGGTGTTTCCCTGATTCTCTGAACCTGGTTAATTCCTTGCACCTGGCTTTCTTCCTGCACCTGTGGTCCTCCCCTGAGCCTCCAGCTATTTCAACCCTATGAGCACAGACTGCACCAGCTTTACATTTGACTCCTGTTGTGTCTCCTTTTTCTTGTGTTCCTGCTGCTGTTACTACAGGCTTGTCCTTTGATTCGGTTTCCTTTTTCCCTGTACCTATTTTCCTGTCTTTTGGCTATGTATGGTAGCTGTTTCTGTCTTTAGTTTTCCTTCATCTCTGTTCAAATGTTATCTATAGTTCATAGTCTCCTGCCCACACTCTTTTTGGTCTGCCCTGTTATATGCAGCCTTTCTGCCTTGTATTATTTGATCATGTTTGTATGCATATTTCCGTTTTGCCTTGTTTGAGTTCAGAAGTTTCCTAGCCTAGTTCTCGGAATTCCAGTCCTGGTCCTGACCCTGATTTCCAGGTCTGCTTTGTCTGAGCCCTGTTTCTTTTTCTAGTGTTACTTGTTCTGTTCCCTGTTATTCTGTCTTATTTTGTTATCTGGACTTTCATTGCTATCAAGGTGCCAGTTAGATTCCAAGGATTGTGCCTTTGGCAAAGAGAACCTTCCCCATAGGAGCTGCTGAGTGTCTCCTAGAACTCTGTGAGATTAATCTATTCCTTCTTTTGTATAAGGTCTTTCCCCTCACAGAGAGATTATTTCAGAGGAGCAGACAAACTATAATTTATGATAGTTGTCTATTGTTTCCCTACTTATATATCTGTTGTGTGTTATTGCATTTGCCCCGCAGACTTTCAGTGCCCTAGTCACAGCCGATGTCCAACCTGCTTCAGTCGCCTGCTACTGTCCTGCTACCCTTTCAGCCTTCTAGAACTATCTTATGTGTATTCCCTACAGAGGCCAAACACAAACCTAGTATCCAGTCTTGTCCCTGTCTCTCCCAGCTAGTCCTCTGAAAGATTCCCCTTGCTAGTTCCCTTCCAGACCCCTTACAGATTGCAAAGCACATCTTGACATAAGGAGGGATCTAAAATATCAAAGCAACTTTCAAGTATTCTGGATCCCACTCATTTAACGTACACAGCTCAGTCTATGCATGTAGAACAGTGGTTCTTAACCTGGGGTCAGCTTTGCCTAATTAGAAAGTCAACAACTATTTCAAACATTAAATATTATCAGTGTAGCAATATCAATGGTATATCCATATATATATATATACCAATTATGACAATTGGCAGGTCATAATTGGTGCACAATGCAACCCTGGAGTGCAGACTACCAGTGTCCTGTGTTTATGCCCTTGAAGATCTGCTATAGAAATAGTAGCATTTCACAATGTTTTCTTCAGTCTATCCAGCGTGTAATATGGAGGTCAAACGACGCTGTGATCAAGGGCGACCTTCAGTGTGGGTTTGAGACCAACTCTTGGAAACTAGCAAATTACTTTAAGCAGTTTGGTTTTAATTATTGTAATTTACTTTTACAAGTTCAGGTGTTACAAGAGAAATTGAAGTGGTGCCGCATTTACATTTCTGTTTAAATATTTCAATCGGATGTTTTAACGCACAATGTCTGTTATGTCTGACAGTGCGATGGTAATTCTCAGAAGCTGTTTAAGATATGCACTGTGCATATTATATAATATTCAGCATGCACTTTACTAATACTGTGAGCTTGTGCTTTGGTGAGTGTTTCAGCATGTTACGAGCAGTTTATTCTTCTTGCCATGCTTCATGTGAACTTACTTGACAGTATGTCTTTCATGTTTGTTATTTATTCTAGTGGGAGGGAGTATAAAACATGCGTGCATAATGGTGCTAAGTAGATTGACAAAGCCTGCTGCCCAGGCGAAACGCATCTCTTCTTTTACCTCATGGGTTGAGGGTGTCCTGAATGATTACATTGGTGCCTTATCCATACAGCCTCGTGTCCGTGCCTTCTACTATGGAGTTTTCTGTGGGAGTTGGATGGAGTGTTCATTTTATGCAGCGGGAGCGGGCTTCACGCTTATCACTGAACACCAGTCGTCTGTGGCTCTCCCCTGTTGACCGCAAAGTCTTTGGAGGAGTACGTGAGTGCTAAGGGTTGGGCCCCCAGTTCGTTTGCCAGGAAGAGGAACATGGATGGCAGCTTTGGGGGACTTGGTCCTGTAGCAGGGCGGTTTACGCGACTGCCAGCACAGGGGCTTTACCTCACAGCAAGAAAAGCCTTGCCCAGGAGTCTGGCGAGGACTGGTGACTGGGCACTGCTGATGCCTACGCCGAAGCAGTGAGGTGTGTTTGGCATTTTCATCCTTGTCTTTCCATCGGCCCCCTTCAACCCAGAGTTTGTGGCTGGTAATTACTGTATTTCAAATACTGCTGGTCTTTTAGATTTCGAGACTCTCGCCCTGACCCTGGTCATATTGCATCCATGATTTGACCTCGATTTGTTGAAGATAGCCGGAAATTCCTTTGGATCACTTTCTGAACTATCATATGGCATTCTGAGATTGGTAGTACCGAGATGATTTACTCCTGTGATTGTTGACATTTGGCAGGTCATAATTGGTGCACAATGCAACCCTGCAGTGGGGACTACCATAAAAGCGGCAGAGGAGGTCAGGATAATCATGGACAGGGGCGGTGCAGCTATCTTGATACTCTTGGATTTATCCGCGGCCTTCGACATGGTCGATCACTCCATCTTGATCGACCGTGTCGCCGCCTTTGGCATTCAGGGCAGGGCCAGAGCAACGCTGGCATCCTTTTTGGCCAATAGAGTACAGTCCGTGAAGATGGGGAGTTTTTGCTCTCCTGACTTCACTCTCCCTTGTGGTGTCCCCCAGGGCTCCTCGCTAAGTCCGACACTTTTTAACATCTACGTGTCGGACTTGGCGAGGGTAATTAAGTCATTCGGTATGGGGTTAACATCATATGCCGATGACACACAGCTGGTCCTGGAGATACACAAAAATGGAGAAGCAGTGGCAGTGAATTTTCAGGAAGGCATGAAGGCCATCAGCACATGGATGAACCAGAATTGCTTAAAGTTAAATTCCGACAAGACGGAGGTAATGGTTTTTGGCGAACTAACTCCGTCTTGGTCTCCGGTCTGGTGGCCTTCGGAACTGGGAACTCCTCCACTGCCAGTAGCCAAGGTGAAAAACTTGGGCGTGCTTTTTGATAATAAGCTCACGTTCCTCAGCCATGCCAATGCTGTGGTCTCGGCCTCTTTTTTTACTCTAAGAATGGTGAAGAAACTGCTCCCTTTTCTTCCCCCAACTGCAGGTAAAACCCTAATGTCCTCCTTGGTGTTATCCAAGGTGGACTATTGCAATGGCCTACTACTTAACGCACAGGAGCAAGTTGTGAGCAAATTACAGCTTGTCCAAAATGCTGCTGCAAGGATTCTTATGGGGATACCGAAGCACGCTTCTATTTCTCCCACAATTCGTGAGCTCCACTGGCTACCTATAAGAAGCCGGATAAAGTTCAAAGCCATGTGCATTACTCACAAGGCCTTGAACAACAATGGACCTGATTTCTTTAAAAAAGCATTCAAAATGTATAAACCCAGTCGAACACTACGGTCATCTTCGGCCCAACAGCTCCAAATTCCATGCACAAAAAAGGTAACATGGGGAGATAGACGTTTTGTAGTGGCTGCATCAAAATTATGGAACCAGATTCCTTCCCAGATTAAAGACCATTCTTCGCTACTCTCATTTCGAAAACATCTTAAGACATGGCTCTTTAATCAGTAAGATGTCACAGGAACCCTCGTATTCTGCAAACTCTAGCGCCGAGACACCGTAAGGTATTTGTGCGCTCTAGAAATTTTAAAAATAAATAAATAAATAAATACCAGTGTCCTGTGTTTACGCCCTCGAAGATCTGCTATAGAAATAGTAGCACTTCACAATGTTTTCTTCAGACTATCCGATTCAGAAAAGGGGGTGGTGATGAACAGAGTGTCTGAATTAAGCAGACCACTCTTACCCAGTCCAAAGATCAGGGCTTGATCCATCACCGTTATTTAGCTCACTGCCCCATCCCAGCTCAGAACCTGGCTATATGCAAATTAGTCTGTCCCTGGCCCAGTGCATCATGGGAACAGGGCAGACCAAACTACCAAGCCAATTCTTCACCAGAAAGGAGACAAGCTACCGGGGACCGGTTTCTGGCATTTCAGCCTCGTCGGCCCGGCTTGCTTGAATCCTGATGGAGCAGTGAGCAAGGGACTCATGTCTGAGTATACCCTGCCACACCTGTAGTGGGCAAAAACGATTCAGAAAAGGGGGTGGTGATGAACAGAGTGTCTGAATTAAGCAGACCACTCTTACCCAGTCCAAAGATCAGGGCTTGATCCATCACCGTTATTTAGCTCACTGACCCATCCCAGCTCAGAACCTGGCTATATGCAAATTAGTCTGTCCCTGGCCCAGTGCATCATGGGAACAGGGCAGACCAAACTACCAAGCCAATTCTTCACCAGAAAGGAGACAAGCTACCGGGGACCGGTTTCTGGCATTTCAGCCTCGTCGGCCCGGCTTGCTTGAATCCTGATGGAGCAGTGAGCAAGGGACTCATGTCTGAGTATACCCTGCCACACCTGTAGTGGCCAAAAACGATTCAGAAAAGGGGGTGGTGATGAACATAGTGTCTGAATTAAGCAGACCACTCTTACCCAGTCCAAAGATCAGGGCTTGATCCATCACCGTTATTTAGCTCACTGCCCCATTCCAGCTCAGAACCTGGCTATATGCAAATTAGTCTGTCCCTGGCCCAGTGCATCATGGGAACAGGGCAGACCTTCAGTGTGGGTTTGAGACTGACTCTTGGAAACTAGCAAATGACTTTAAGCAGTTTGGTTTTAATTATTGTTATTTTCTTTTACAAGTTCAGGCGTTGAGAGAAATTGCAGTGGTGCCGCATTTACATTTTTGTTAAAATATTTCCACTTGAATGTTTTAACCCACAATGTCTGTTATGTCTGACAGTGCGATGGTAATTCTCAGTAGCTGTTTAAGATATGCACAGTGCATATTATCTAATATTCAGCATGCACTTTACCAAAACTGTGAGCTTGTGCTTTGGTGAGTGTTTCAGCATGTTACGAGCAGTTTATTCTTTTTGCCATGCATTATGTGAACTTACTTGACAGGGTTCATAAAGCCATTAGAGGGAGTAACTTAAAAATAAATGCCTTGTTCTCAAAATTGATGCGTTACTTTACGCCATCTCGATAAAAAAAAATAATAATTCGTCTGAGCTATGATTTAGATTTGGCCTCAATAAAAGAAACTAGCTCCATGTTTGCTTTACCTGCCCCATTTTATTGAATTTTTGGAACTGGGTGTTTTCATGGCCATTGGCAGACTAAAGGGTTCAGTAGCACCAGAACCCTTGGGAGCTCTTTTTGAGATATGCAATATGGTAAGCTTCTCAGTACGTCAAAATAAGTTATATTTCATAGCATCTTTGTGTCCAAATCTTTGATCCTGCAAAAATGGAAAACGGGAGAAGCTCCTTCCTATGAGTGTTGGGCAAATAAGATGCAGCAGGTGAAAGCAAGGGAAAAGCTTTCTGCCTTACAAGTGGGGTCCTTGGCTAAATTCCACAACATTTGAGACGGGGCAGAACTGTAATGTAATACACCAGGCAAACTATTGTGTGTATTATTGTCTTGCTGCAACAACAAAAAAAGTCTATGTTTTGCGGAAATTATATAATTAACTATGTATTAAGATTTGCGTTGGTTTGCAATTTGGCTTCATGACTTGCTGTATGAATGTAAAAAAGTCAAAGGTTTTGTGTTTCCTATTTCAACTTCCAAAGGCTGGAAGAGGGAGAAATAATTCGAACT
Organism: Lissotriton helveticus; assembly: GCF_964261635.1. NCBI lineage: Eukaryota > Metazoa > Chordata > Amphibia > Caudata > Salamandridae > Lissotriton > Lissotriton helveticus. The sequence goes on from NC_136068.1 coordinate 1,109,365,853, forward strand.
TTTTTAAATGAATAATAAATCATGTATGATGATTTTGGTTCGCTTGTTGTTTTTCCTCATGCTTTAATCCAAGCATCTTAATCTTGTAGGTATGTACATACCTAGCCCTACTGTAAGCATGAATTGTAATGTATGCATTCGTGTCTCTACATGCTCAAAAATAAAAGATTTTTAAAAAAAAGTTCTTTAGGAATAATACAATTTGAGAGTTCAAACGGTAAAACAAATGTTTTTTCTGCAAAGAAAATTAAATGCCATTATAATAATTATTACTACGGTCACACCCATACGCACTGTATAATGAAGAACTCTTTGAATGTAGGAGAAAAATGTAAAATCTTTTTTACCCAACTGCCCGATGCCTCACTACAATAATCCTTATCTTTAAGTTTTAAGATATTGGAACTCTGGAGCCAGGCTCAAATTATGGCCTTGGTTCAATATCTTGTGATTCTGTGCAAATCGCTTCCCACCTGTATTAAAATGTGACTTCTAGTTATCGTGTAAAGCGCTCAAATGCCCTTGGACCATGTTTACCCTGTATAAAACTGCCCAAATAAGTAAATTTTCCAACTCTTCCATTAAGCTATTGCCTAAGCTGAGGGACTAAATCCATACATGCGCCTCTCTCAATCCTGGGGCGTTTCCAGAGGGGAAAGTAATTCCCCTTGAATACTGGGGGTCCCTGAGGGCCAACTAGCCCACCAGGAATCTCCAGTATGCGCCAGGGGGCTGCGTTGCAGAGAGGTGTAATGAGGCCACGCCCCTTTGTACACCTCTCTGCAATGCAGCCCCCTCGCGCATAATGGAGGTTACCGGTAGGCTAGTAGGCCCCCAGGGACCCCCAGTATGCAAGGGGATTTAGTTCCCCCTATAGAAACGCGCCAGGATTGAAGAGGAATTAATTCCCCAACTTAAAACGCGCCACATGTCACCTCACTTTTGAGCAAAATATTCCTCTAAAATCAGCCGAACTACAAATTACGATTTACTCACCTGTTATCACGGGAGACGTCAGTGCTGCATCTTTGAGCCCAGAACGGACCCTAAAAAGTAAATCTAAGCGAGCTTACCAGTAACTTGTATTTCCTTCCGTAGGAATCTATTGTGTGGTTTTCACCAGAAAAGTTTCTGTCTATTTTTGAAAAGTACAAATATTCCTCTAAAATCAGCCAAACTACTAATTCCGATGTACTCACCTGTTATCAGAAGAGACATCAGTGCTGCATCTTTCAGCCCACTACTGATCCTGAAAAGTAATTCTAGCCATACTTACAATAACTTGAATTTCCTTCCATAGGCTAACATTGACTGGTTTCACTTGGAAATTCTTCTAAGTGTGGAGTTTTGTAACTTTAAAAAATTCCTCTAAAACCAGCCGAACTACGAATTCCGATTTACTCACCTGTTATCAGGAAAGACCTCAGTGCTGCATCTTTCAGCCCACTACCGATCCTGAAAAGTAATTCTAACCATACTTACAGTAACTTGAATGTCCTTCCATAGGCTAACATTGACTGGTTTCACATGGAAATTCTTCCAAGTGTGGAGTTTTGGAACTTTAAAAAATTCCTCTAAAATCAGTCGAACTACAAATTCCGATTTACTCACCTGTTATCAGGAGAGACCTCAGTGCTGCATCTTTAAGCCCAGTACTGATCCTGGAAAGTAATTTTAACCGTTCTTACCAGTATCTTAAATTTCCTTCCATAGGATATCATTACCTGCTATATAAAATATATATAAATTAAAAAATATATAAAATAAAAAAAGAAATATTACAATTTCAATATTTTTAAAAACTTTTTTTTCAATTTATATTAAAAATATGTAATGTAATTTAAAAAATAAAATATCTCAAAATAAATACTTTAAAACAATGTAGTAAATCAGTATAAAAAAATAACAATTAATACATTTAAACATTATCATTTGAGATGTCATCAGTGATGTTACTGACCATGTCATGAGTCATGTAATATGTGACGTCATCAGCAGTGCATTGCGGGCCCGCGAGTTACAGTTAGCTGAACGAACTATAACGGGGGAATTTCAATGTTTTTGTATGATTGAAATGTCCAGTTAACTATAACATGTGTGAAACCTATGGTTTTTTCAGTGAATTTCTAAGGTGTTTTAAATGCTAATTCCTAACTATAACATATGTGAAACCTATGGTTGTTTCAGTGAATTTCTATGTTTTTTTAAATGCTAATTCCTAACTATAATGTGGCTGAAACCTATGGTTTTTTCAGTGAATTTCTAAGGTTTTTTAAATGCAAATTCCTAACTATAACGTGGCTGAAACCTATGGTTTTTTCTGTGAATATATATATATATATACATATATACATATATATATATATATATATATATATATATATTACCTACTGGCGGTCGCCAGTAGGTATATATAGTTAGGATTTTTTCTCTATGGGTTTTTTGAAAATTCTATGTCTAATAACTTTGGCGTTTGTGGACGGAATTGGCTGAAATTTTCAGGAAAATGGCACATTTTGTTTCTGAGCAGCCCTTGAAAATTTGGGAGGGGTTCGTCCAGTGGGGGCCGAGAAAAAAGGGGGGTCCCAAAACGTGTTTTTAACATTGAGTTTTCCATAGGGCGGTTGGCCTCACTTTTAGCCCGAACGGCTGAATGGATTTGCACGAAACTTGGCAAAATTGTAGGGACTGGTAGCCCGATGTGCCTTTTGTAGGTCTCAATATATGTGCTCCAGTGGATTTTGAGAAATTAACGTTTAAAAAAAGATATATATCTGTAAGCGCGGACCAGGCAGCGCTCTGGTTCGCGGACTTTTCGCGCAACGGAGCTTTGTGAAGCGAAGCTGATTGGTTCTCCGGCGTCTGTCAACATTCCAAACAGTCCGTAGCGGCCGCCATCTTGTCTCTCGGTAGGATCGAGAGACAAGAGGAGGTCAAAACAAAGGGGGAAATAACTATAAGGGGGCATAGTAGATCCTCGCTGACCCCCTAGGTTTGATGTGGAGGTTTTAAAAGGGCCCCGCGGGGCAAAAAAAAATAATAATAATAATAATCGAACGGCTGAATGGATTTGCACGAAACTTGGCAAAATTGTAGGGACTGGTAGCCCGATGTGCCTTTGCTAGGTCTCAATATATGTGCTTCAGTGGATTTTGAGAAATTAACGTTCAAAAAAAGATATATATCTGTAACAGCGCACCGCTTCGCGTACTTTTCGCGTTACGGAGCTTTGCGAAGCGAAGCTGATTGGCTCTCCGGTGTCTGTAAACATTCCAAACAGTACGTAGCGGCCGCCATCTTGTCTCTCGGTAGGATCGAGAGACAAGAGGAGGCCAAAGCGAAGGGGCAAATGACCATAAGGGGGCATAGTAGATCCTCGCTGACCCCCTAGGTTTGATGTGGAGGTTTTAAAAGGGCCCCGCGGGGCAAAAAAAAAAAATAATAATAATAATCGAACGGCTGAATGGATTTGCACGAAACTTGGTAAAATATTAGGGACTGGTAGCCCGATGTGCCTTTGCTATGTCTCAATATATGTGCTTCAGTGCATTTTGAGAAATTAACGTTCAAAAACAAGATATATATCTGTAACAGCGCTCCGCTTCGCGGAGATAAAATTATATCTGTATTACCTAGCTGTTGCTAACACCAGTTAGCGACGGCTAGTAGGAGATAGCGACCATCTTGGGTCCCACTTTGCATGTGAGTGATATTTATCACTAATGACATGCAAAGTGGGCATGCCAAGATGTTAGCGACTGGAAACAGTCGCTAACATCGCTATCTCCTATTATCAACTTTTGGAAATATTCGAGATAAGCGCGAATATCTCCAAAAAGTAACAGCTGCCCTGAGCAGTTCTTAGCCATGTTATCCAATGGGAGGTGGATAACATGGCTAAGAGCATTAGCTCGGTAATGCATGAATATCGCGGAGTTTTCAGCGATATTAATGCATTGCGCTCGTTTTTTATCGTATTTGCGATAAACCTTGATAATAGCAAGGTTTATCTGCGATAATTTCTGACGGTAAAAAAATCTTTGCAATGCATCGTTAGGGATAAATATCGCTTAACTTTGGTAATATGCCCCAACGTCTGTTAACGTTCGATTCGAAGGAAATCAGGAATTGTTGAAAAACATTGTGTGCGCCATCTTGTCTTTTTTCAAATGCCACACTTTTGTCGTGCACGGCAGCCATTTTAGATGCCTTGACCAGACCCACTCTGTGCACGCTGTCGATCCTTAGCATGGCTCCCCACCCTCGCAAGCATCTCCCCCAGGCAGTGGTCACCCCCGCTCTCTGTCTTATGCATGGGTAATAAACCTCCCCCCATCTGCGCTGTTCTTCCCTGAGAATCACACCCTGTGCCCGCCCGACACCTCCCTTTCGCCCTATTCACTACCGCACCCTCTGACACTCCTTTTCCTCTGTGTCCGATTGTCCAGGCCGGTCCTAGGCTATCAGCTAGCCCTGCAGATGTAGTTTATGGCCACAGCTGTAAAGAATCACCCCTCTTCAAAGGAGTTATAGTAGATCAAGGCCCACACTCGATGAGATCCGTCACAGCAGAAGCGTTGCTATTATCTGAAAACCATCCTGTATTGTGATTGGGGAGGGGACCGAGCGTGAAGCGGAAGATTCCAGGGATGACTCTTTGTACATCAAAGTTTTTACAATTATGTGTCACATTAAAAATATATAGCACTCCGACAAAGTAGTAAGATTATAAAACTTTAATAATTTATAAATATATACAAGAAAACAAAAATAGTAATAACATATAAACATTTTTAGAGAAAAACAACGAAGTAGCGGTCGGCTGTGCGAATAGTCCCAACGCAGCACAACGTCCAGATTTCCGGCGTGGGGCGTCGCGGGGGGTGGGTCATCAGTAGCAAACTGTTGTGCGAATAGTTCCAAGGCAGCAGAACGCGCCGAAATCTAGATGACACGAAAGTGATGTCTAGTAAGTTGCCACCCAGCAAATAACGGCGTGGGGCGTCGCGGGGGGTGGGTCATCAGTAGCAAACTGTTGTGCGAATAGTTCCAAGGCAGCAGAACGATGGCACCAAGGTGATGTCCAGTAAGTTGCCGCACTGGTTTTGGTATCCTACAATGCTGCTCCGAATAACGGCGTGGAGCGCCCCGGGGGAGGCGGCGTGAACGGGCCTCTCCAGGTGGAGTCTCATCTGTTTTAGTGGGGCGCCCCTTTACCGTTTCAGTTGCCATTCCGTCCGCTTTTGGTCCACTGTGTCAAAATCCGCCATTCAGCTGAGTTGCGCCCACTCTTGCGGTGCAGCGATAGGCGGCTGTCACAGGACTCTCAAAATGGCGGCAGGCTGTTTCCTTTTTGGGCCTGGTCCACTGAAATGGCCGTGGGACACCTTGGAAATCGGACGCTTGTCTGCTAGGTCTTGGACCCCATTCTCGAAAGCGTCCCCTCCGCCTTGAGAATTCATCAAAAGTTTTGGGGGCCCCGACTCCTGCAGGCTTCTGGTGGGGAGCGGCTGCCATGATTGCTCGCGGAATGACCACGACGGAGCTACGAGATGGTGGTGCTCTCATGGTGACGCCAGTTTAGTCTGAAACATCCAGAAACAAGGTGGGGCTTTCATCGTTTGGGGGAAAAAAAAAGTTTTCATCCAATGAAAAGTGTTGTTTTTAGGTCATATGATCAAGCCTTCCATCATTAGGAAACCAAAAGTAAAATGAACCAATGAAAAGTTTTATAAACAAGTCACATGACCTGTTATGCGGCATAGGGTATAAAATGCGGAGAAAATACGTTGGCACGTGAGGCGGCGTCAGTAGCGGACCGATGTGCGAATAGGCCGAAGGCAATACAACGCGCCAAGATCCGGATGGCACCGAGGTGGTGTCATAGTTGAGAGTTCTGAGCAGCGGTTGTAACACTGTCTGAAGCTTATTTGCAGCTGCTGCAGCTTCACTACGCGCCAAGATCCGGATGGCACCGAGGTGGTGTGTAGGAAGTTGCCGCACTGGTGTGGCCATCCTACAATGCTGAAAGTCGGCGTGGGGCGCCCCGTTGGCCTGTGAGTTTGCGTCAGTAGCGGACCGATGTGCGAATAGGCCGAAGGCAGCACAACGCGCCAAGATCCGGATGGCACCGAGGTGGTGTCTAGTAAGTTGTCGCACTTCTGTGGCCATCCTACAATGTTGAAAGTCGGCGTGGGGCGCCCCGTTGGCCTGTGAGATGGTGTCAGTAGCGGACTGATGTGTGAATGGGGCCAAAGGCAGCGCAACAATATTTTCTACTATATTTCCGGAGTAGAAGACACCACAAGGCGCTGAGATGCCAAGATCCGGATGGCACCGAGGTGGTGTGTAGCAAGTTGCCGCACTGGTGTGGCCATCCTACAATGCTGAAAGTCGGCGTGGGGCGCCCCGTTGGCCTGTGAGATGGCGTCAGTAGCGGACCGATGTGCGAATAGGCCGAAGGCAGCACAACAATATTTTCTGACTGACACCACAAGGCGCTGAGATGCCAAGATCCGGATGGCACCGAGGTGATGTCTAAGTTGCGGACTGATGTGCGAATGGGGCCAAAGGCAGCGTAACAATATTTTTTGTATGGAAGATACCACTAGGCGTTGAGATGCCAAGATTCGGATGGCACTGAGGTGATGTCTAGCAAGTTGGTGTGGTCATCCTACAATGCTGAAACTCGGCGTGGGTCGCCCCATTAGCCTGTGAGATGGCGTCAGTAGCGGACCGATGTGCGAATAGGCCGAAGGCAGCACAACGCGCCAAGATCCGGATGTCACCGTGGTGGTTTCATAGTTGAGAGGCACTTCATCTGCAGTGGGGCGCCGAGATCCGGATGGCACCGAGGTGATGTCTAGCAAGTTGCTGTACTGGTGTGGTCATCCTACAATGCTGAAACTCGGCGTGGGTCGCCCCATTAGCCTGTGAGATGGCGTCAGTAGCGGACCGATGTGCGAATAGGCCGAAGGCAGCACAACGCGCCAAGATCCGGATGTCACCGTGGTGGTTTCATAGTTGAGAGGCACTTCATCTGCAGTGGGGCGCCGAGATCCGGATGGCACCGAGGTGATGTCTAGCAAGTTGCTGTACTTGTGTGGTCATCCTACAATGCTGAAACTCGGCGTGGGTCGCCCCATTAGCCTGTGAGATAGCTGTTCTTTGGATTTGGGCCTGGTCCACCAAAATGGCCCTGGGACACCTTAGAACTCGGACGCTCGATTTTTTTTTCCTTTCCTGTACATGCAAAAAAAGGTAAATGCCCGGTACGTTACACGCTTCATCTGCCACGATGAACTCTCCAGAGGAACCGAAAAAAAATATAGTTGTGGTAACTATACCATGCATCGTCATATGGAGAGGTGGCACCAATTAATTATAGTGCTGCATAAAAGAGAGATTTGGAGGAGAACCCCTGACCTGCTAGTACATTCATCAAAGAAGTGGCACTGAGAGCTTCAGAGGCAAGGGAAACGGTCCCAAATATTTAGAAGAACTTTGGAAAGATTAAAATGACATGTTTAGATTGTGGCAAATTAATTTAATGTGGACAGATGAGTGTTACTCTAATAAATACAGCATATGAACATCATCATAGTCGATGGTTGGTAGAGACATTTTGACTATATCCTGGACCTGCCCGTCCTCGCCCAAAATGGCGCCAGAATAAATGGGACTCGTAACTCCTTGTTGTGTACTGGTTGCAGAACCTTGAAATCACGAGATACGTATGCAGTTTTGAAGCACATGGCGGGCGGGGACGAGAATTGATTGAATATTTCGACATCCCTATTGATATTAAGTTCTGATGTGTTATTGATTACTGTACTGTTGAAAGTTCGAATTAACGTCACCCATGGTACTTGCCCGCAAATGTATATCTAGATAATTTTATTGTAACTGGCCCTGTCGTATTTTAATTATAAAATGTACGTCCACCGATTCCGTAACTGTTAGACACCTTAGTTCTTGCAACCTAATGGCCCGCCCGTTACGTTCCTCTACAGTGTAAATGTCTATTCATCATATACGATTACAGTTTGCTCCGTGGCCGGCCCACGTGGTTATAGGCTCGTATTTGTATAATGAAATTTTCTCAATAAAGGTTTTTAAAAGAAAACATGGTAGTAGTATATACATTGGTAAAGTTTTTAATAATAGTGACTGTTTTAGAATCATTAAAAGGCAAGTGAAATAAAGCAGACCAATTACATGAAGGGTAAAAGGTATAATACGAAGGAACGCAGTAAAGATAAATGGTCAAGGGCTGTTGTGTTTTCTATTCCTGCAACATAAAGTGATCGATAAGAATCTCATATTCAGGCGTATCGGCGACTAAGACAGCAGGTCGACCCTCTTTTGCTCAACGGCTCCGTCATGGGACGAAGAAACGCTCTTTTTCTCGAAAAAAGAATATATTTTACTTGCAGGACAGTTGTAAAATTTCCGGGAAAGTACATTAGCCTGGAACATTATAACATATATTTAAGAAAAAATAATGTTCGGAAGTAATGAAAAGCGTAATTTTTAGGTCATATGACCAAGCCTTTCATCATTACAATAAGAAAAGTAAAATGAACCAATGAAAAGTTTTATTAACAAGTCACATGACTTGTTATGCTTACGTTACGCGCTGCGCGCCCCGGATGACTTCCGGATGCGCTAACGCGGCGCGTCATATGACGCATTACGCGACAACGCAGGTACAGAATATAGTCAAAATGTCTCCACCAACCAGCGGTCGGAACACAACCCCTTTCAGCAGGCTAAATAGTTCTGTTAAATGACAACAGAAGGGACAGGCAACAAGAACCATCAGTCAAAGAGGGGAGAGCTAGTTCTTCTCTACCGGGTTACATTGGGGCGCTACCGGAACTGATCGAATTGGTAGTCTACAGTGTTTCTGGATGTTTCAGACTGAAGCTGGGGTTAGCATGAGAGCAGCACCATTTCGTAGCTCCGTCGTGGTCATTCCGCAACCAATCATGGCAGCCGTTCTTTATCGTTATTTTGGGCGGGGTGGGTGGCGGAGCCGAGCTGTTTTGCAGCCATCATTGTGTGGAGTTCAGTTCATCTCACTAGTTTTGTATTTGTCATGAGGGGTTGTTCCTAATGTTTCTATTTTAGCGAGGTCAAAAAGAGATCCCATTAGTGGCCTACTGATTTTGCTCGATTCCTTTTCTTTTTTTTTTACACGATTTTTCGTTATCTGCAAAGACTAAACAGAGTATTGCGACTCTGTGTTTGTTTGTAAATAGAGAATGAACCAAAGAGAACTAATTCTAAAACAGTAAATACTTGGATAACAATGAATCAAATGGAGAGAGAAGCAGGCACGACGGATTACAATGGGGGCAAAGACCTGCGTTAACTACCTTTCACTATCTGCAAAGAGAGAGTACTCCTAATAGAAATGAGGGGGGGGGGGCACCATTCAAAGCAGATCAGTGTGCATAAACACGAAAATGTTTTCACTTACCACGTACTTGACATTCGACAGCTTATGATATTTGCTATTAAAAAACCATTGAAATTCACTGAAAAAACCATAGGTTATAAACCATATATAGTTAGGAATTAGCATTTACAAAACCTTGAAAATTCACTGAAAAAACCATAGGTTATAGACCATATATAGTTAGGAATTAGCATTTAAAAAACCTTATTTTACTCACACAAAACCATTGAAATTCCATATATAGTTAGTTGCACTAACTATATATCGCGCACCTGCAATCCACTGCTGATCATGTCACATATTACATCATTCATGACATGGTCAGTGACATCACTGATGACATCACTGATGACATCTCAAATGACATCACTGATGACATCACTGATGACATCTCATTTGACATCATTCTTGTGCTAATACGATAAACCTCTTCAGACTCTAATATAACCTTAGATACACTCAGTGTATACAGACACTCACACACTTCCACTCATCCATGGAGTTACTCACACACCCAGTCAGTCATGCAAAGAAACAATCTCATCTCCATTTCTTCAACTATACAGTTAAACACACCTTACTTATTGAAACATATACTAACACATATTTACTCTCTTATACAATCCCTGATACAAGTTCACAATGATCGATACAACCACTCACTCATTCGGTGGCTCTCATGCACAGTTATTTATATATGCCAACTCTCACATGTACTGTGTTTTACATATGTACTTACTATGACATGTAGCATTGAGATATCCATTCACTCATCAATACACTCATGCACACAGTCAACTGCCCATGTAGCTGTTTCCACATGCACTCTTGAACTCATACACCTAGTGAATAAACTGTTCACACATCTATGCATAGAGTCACACACCTTTCAGCCACCCCCACACAAACTCAATCTCCCATAGAAATACTTGGGCAAGCAATTAATAACACATATAGCCTCTCGTATAGCTAATGATCAACACATGCAGCAGTTTACAGAACAACAGACATAATGATGCACAAATTAAGACAGTTTAGTCACTAACCCATGCATTCAGTGAGACACATTTAATCACTCACTCATACAGTCAGTCACGCACCTACTAAATCCTTCATCCAGACACTTATACATCCACTCATTCTTCAATATGTAAGACATTTGAGATGTCATCAGTGATGTCATTTGAGATGTCATCAGTGATGTCATCAGTCATGTCATTGAGATGTCATCAGTGATGTCATCAGTGATGTCATTTGAGATGTCATCAGTGATGTCATCAGTGATGTCACTGACCATGTCATGAATGATGTAATATGTGACATGATCAGCAGTGGATTGCAGGTGCGCGATATATAGTTAGTGCAACTAACTATATATGGAATTTCAATGGTTTTGTGTGAGTAAAATAAGGTTTTTTAAATGCTAATTCCTAACTATATATGGTCTATAACCTATGGTTTTTTCAGTGAATATATATATATATATATCACAACAACTTGGCTCGAATTGGTTGACCCCTGGCGCTTCTCTTATCGGTGCGTGTTCCTCGGCAGAGCCCCGCCGAACTCAATTATCCAAAACTCCTTTGCAGGAAATGAACACGCACTCGTCAGGATCTAACTTTCCAAGTTCTTTATTTCTCCATAGTTCTCAGTGTAAATTACCAACGCGTTTCGCCGCCAACTGACGGCTTGATCACGGTCAATATTCACTCTCTTCACCAACTACCTTTAAGGAGTGGTTATACAAAGTCACATGGTTTCTACATAGCTTCCTGTCATTCCCGCTAAGAGTTATGGGTGTCGTAGTTCCATTAATTATACAACCCGCATTAGATTCCAGAACACATTTTTGTACACATTTTTTTACATTCTCATGCAAGCTTATTTGTGCCTCATCCTATCTGCCTCATTAATACAGATATATATAGGTCTGGGTTACCTTGGTAGTTATATCGGGTTTCGTCCTCTAGTGGGCACATACCTGTGATATTCATTACTCAAAAATCGAGCCCTCCAGTGGGCTCGAGGTGCCACCCTTCAATTCTAAACATTAAGGCTGTGTTTGTACGTTTGTGTAAAATTACTATTTCTAATGTGTTCGTCTATTACCCATATGCTTTTTTGTCTTCTTAATGACCTTACGGAAGGAAAGATTTTAAGTGTCATAATCTCAATTTGATTATTTTACAGTTAGGTGTATTCATATTATTGTTCCAAAACAGATTATTTACAGATGTACATAAAGTTCTTCGCTCTGATTCAGACCGTCCGGATGTAAAGTTCTGAAGTTCAGTATGTGACGTGATTCTCTGCATCTTAATTTCCGCTCTCTGTCCCCCCCTCTTTCATGAGGGACAATCGTTTCCAGCGCATAGAATATCAAAAGTTTCCAGTCCCCATTGTGTGATGCCTCCATGTGCTTGGCAACGGCATTGCCTCTGTCTTTATTTGCCGTAGCTCTTATATGTTCCAGAATTCTTGGCTTCAGTTCCTTCTTTGTGCTGCCAATGTATTTTAATGCACATGGGCATTCAAGCACGTAAACAACGTATTCAGTTTTGCAAGTTATCAGTTGTTTAATTATCCAGGATTTTTTATTTGGCAATGTTACTTCTGTTTTGTTCACCGCAATTTGACATGCTTTACACTGTTGGCATTTTTTGAAGCCTTTGCTTTTCAACCATTGAATGCCTTTTTTCCTTATCTCCGGGTTTTGATGGTGGCTATGCACCAACTTGTCTCTCAAACTCGTCGCTCGTCTGAATGTGACCTCAGGATGTTTACCCATTATTTTCCCGGCAGTCTCATCCAGGTGTGGAATTTTCCAATTCTTTCTTAAGATGTTGACAATTTGTTTTGATTCTCTTGAATGATCCATAATTAGTCTTACTTTCTGATTTTCTGAAGGTATTTCATCTTTCTTTTTTGATTTTGTTTGCAAAATGTCTTCCCTTTTTTTCTCATTTGCTCTCATCCAGCCTTTAATGATGACTCCTTGTTTGTACCCTCGTCGTTTGAATCTTTTTGCCATGTCGCAACTGCTAGTTGTCCATTCCTCTTCTTGTGAACATATACGACGTAGCCTTAAGAATTCTCCGTACGGAATATTGTTTTTTACTGATGCCTGATGGAAACTTTCCGCATGAAGGGTGGCATTTGTTGATGTTTCTTTTCTGTATAGTGTGGTCTCCACCTTGTTGTTATGAATGTATATTGTGGTGTCCAGAAAGGTTACTTGATCACGACTGATGGTATATGTGAATCTTAGGTTGGTATCTGTCGAGTTCAATAAATTGAAATATGTTTCAAATTCCTCTGCTGATCCATCCCACACTATCAGAAGATCATCAATGTATCTCAGCCACTTCGCTATTTTGTTTACATGATGATCATTGTCCGGATGCCAAGCCACTTGTTGCTCTCACCATCCCATAGTGAGACATGCGAAGGCTGGACTGAAGGAGAAGCCCATTGCACAACCTTTAACTTGCTGATAAATTTCTTCCCCAAAGAGAAAGATGTTTTGGGTAAGACATAATTCGATCATGTCCAGAAGCATCTGGTTGTGTCTATTGAATTGAATATTTCTTTCCTTTAGGAAGAATGCACATGCTCTCGTGCCAATGTTGTGATCAATGTTTGAATATAAGGCAATTACATCCATCGTGATTAACATGTAACTGGGTTGCCATGAAAGTTCTTGTAAATTTTTCAACAGATCACTCGTGTCCCGCAAATATGAACTCAGATTTAATACAAAAGGCATAAGAAAATAATCAATATAATTAGCCACCGGTTCCATAAGTGAACCCTTCGCCGATACAATTGGCCTCCCTGGTGGTTTTAGTGGGTTCTTATGCACTTTCGGTAAGAAATAAATGGTGGCAGTTACCGGGTGTTTAGTTGTCAGAAATTTGCATTCGTCAATATCAATCAGGTTTTCACTGTGCCATTCATTGATTTTTTTATCCAAGTTTGTTTTGAAAATTTGGGTAGGATTCTGCTCCAATTTCCTATAGTATTGTTTGTTCCTTAGCTGCGAATGGGCTTCGATTATGGAGTCTTTTTTGTCCAAAATAACAACGTTTCCGCCCTTGTCGGCCATTTTAATTGTTATTGTTTGATCTTCCATAAGATTTTTTAGAGCTGTTCTTTCCTCTGTTTTCAAGTTGTCTCGATATTTCGTACCTTTGATTTTATAAATATCCTGAATTACTGCCTCTTGAAATAGGTCGATTTTGTTCCCTTGTGGCAATTGAGGATAGAACTTGGAAAGAGGTTATTTTCCACTTAATCCAGCTCCCTTTTGGGAGCAGGCCACCTCTTCTGTGATTGCATCACCCTCTTCCATGACATCGAGATTTACAAGGGTCATTAGTGCTGGTAAATTGGTTGTAGTTCATCCTTGTACTTCCGTATTCAATTCCATCAGTTTATTCTTTTTCCTCTTTGTGTAATTTGACATTTCTTGATTCTCCTGAAATATTTTTGCCAATTTGATTTTCCGGATATACTTATATATATCTATGCGTGTTTGTGCCATATCCATAGATTCCATTGGACAGAAGTTAATTCCATATTTAAGTAATGACTTTTCATTCGGGTTCAGGGGACGTGATGACAGGTTCATGATTACCAATTTGTCTGTTGTTTCATTTTCCTGCCAATTCACTTTAAGTTTTTCAGACGCATGCTCCTGGTTTTGGTTCCAATTTCTTCTGAGGAGCCACTTTCTCCTGTTGCTGCTCCTGTTTTTTTTTATGCTCCCGGGGCACCTGTTCTGGGTATCCATTTGCGGCCTCTTCCTCTTGCTCTTCCCCCTTGGTTTTGATTTTGTTCCCAATTTCTTTGGCTGAGAACCAACCTCATATCCCCTAAAAAATCCCGAGTAGTTTGATCCATGTTCTCTTCTGATCCGTCTTCATTTGTTCCTGCTGATGTTAATGATGTGACACTTGAGAAGCTTTGAGAATTACTTTTGTTTAATTTGTAATCTTGAAAAATGTCAAATTTCTTGGCATACGTGAATATGCGTCCTTGTGCATAGTCATCTTTATCTCTCTGATATTTCATTTGTTTACGGTTTCTCACGATATCCTCATGTTTTTCCACATATTTTTCCAAGTCTGTTCTCAATTTTGTCATTTCCTGGTTCATTTCAATTGCAGCCAACTCTTTTTCCAATGTCCAGCTAACTATAACATGTGTGAAACCTATGGTTTTTTCAGTGAATTTCTAAGGTGTTTTAAATGCTAATTCCTAACTATAACATATGTGAAACCTATGGTTGTTTCAGTGAATTTCTATGTTTTTTTAAATGCTAATTCCTAACTATAATGTGGCTGAAACCTATGGTTTTTTCAGTGAATTTCTAAGGTTTTTTAAATGCAAATTCCTAACTATAACGTGGCTGACACCTATGGATTTTTCTGTGAATATATATATATATATATATATATATATATATATATATATATATATATATATATATCCACCATCGAAAAATTACGCTTGCACTCGCCCAGATTTGTAAATAACAGGTTTAATTAAAAAAAGCCACTGCCAGTAACAGCACTCTCCTCCACCTACGCGTTTCGACTGGCAGATCTTGGTCACAGTATTAAATTAAATCTGGGCGAGTGCAAGCGTAATTTATCGATGGTGGATTATTTTTCGGGGAAAGTCCATCCCCGCCACTTGCACCAGCTGTGCAAAGATTCCCCCGTTATAGTTAGTTCAGCTAACTATAACTTGCGCGCACGCAATGCACTGCTGATGACGTCACATATTACATCACTCATGACATGGTCAGTGACATCACTCATGACATCACTCATGACATCTCAAATAACGTCACTGCCATCCGTCGCTGATCCCACCGGCATCCTAATGTCACGGTGGGTGTTTGCAATGTCTGCGGCGGTGAATCCGCATCCTCCGGGCCGGCGGTGGCTTCCACCGGCCCGGAGGATGCGGATTCATCGCCAACATAATCGACCCCCAAGTATGTGTTTCTAAAAGGGATTGTTTAAGGGAGTAAATATGTGTACGTTTCTGTAGATGTAAGTGTACTGGTGTGTTTAGCTGTATATGCAAGTAAATGGATGTTTGATAGTGTATTTGCATGTGTGAGTATGTGTGTGAGTAACTCTATGTATGAGTGTAGGTGTGTAACAGGATGTATAGGTGTATGAGTACATATTATGACTGAGTACATGTATGAGTGACTATATAGAACAGTTGGTGAATGAGTGGATGTGGATGTAGATTTTGGAATTACTGAATAGGTTGTTCTGACTGGAATTGGTATCGCCATTGTTTTGAAAATTTTAGTTTCTATTTTTCAATTTGTGTGTATCAAAGGTTATATTACGCTGAGAGGAGGTCTGGCACTCTTTCACAAGGATGATGTCATCAGTGATGTCATTTGAGATGTCATCAGTGATGTCATGAGTGATGTCACGGACCATGCCATGAGTGATGTTATATGTGACGTCATCAGCAGTGCATTGCGGGCGCGCGAGTTATAGTTAGCTGAACTAACTATAACGGGGGAATTTCAATGGTTTTGCATGAGTGAAATGTCCAGCTAACTATAACATGTGTGAAACCTATGGTTTTTTCAGTGAATTCGTAAGGTTTTTTAAATGCTAATTCCTAACTATAACGTGGCTGAAACCTATGTTTTTTTCAGTGAATTTCTAAGGTTTTTTAAATGCTAATTCCTAACTATAACATTGCTGAAACCTATGATTTTTTCAATGAATTTCAAAGGTTTTGTAAATGATAATTTTTAAATGTATTAATTGTTATATTTTTTTATACTAATTTACTACATTGTATTTATTTTTAGATATTTTATTTTTTAAATTACATTGCATATTTTTAATATAAATTGAATTTAAAAAAAATTATTGAAATTGTAATATTTATTTTTTCATTTTATATTTTTTTAATTTATAAATTTTCATATTGCAGGCAATGATAACCTATGGAAGGAAATTTAAGTTACTGGTAAGTACAGTTAAATTTACTTTTCAGGAACAGTAGTGAGCTGAAAGATGCAGCACTGAGGTCTCTCCTGATAACAGGTGAGTAAATCGGAATTCGTAGTTTGGCTGATTTTAGAGGAATATTTGTGCATTTCAAAAATAGACACTTAGAAACTTTTCTGGTGAAAACCACACAATAGATTCCTATGGAAGGAAATAAAAGTTACTTGTAAGTACGCTTAGATGTACTTTTCAGGGTCCGCACTGGGCTCAAAGATGCAGCACTGATGTCTCTCGTGATAACAGGTGAGTAAATCGGAATTCGTAGTTCCGCTGATTTTAGAGGAATATTGTGCTCAATAGTGAAGAAAGGGGGCGGGGCCTGAGGTGACATGTGTGCAAACACACCCTGTGGCGCGTTTTAGATTGGGGAATTAACTCCTTTTCCGTCCTGAGGTCCCCTGTAAGACAACTAGCCAACTAGGTACCTCCAGTATGCGCCAGGGAGCTGTGTTGCACAGAGGTGTTCAGAGGGCAAGCCCCCTTTTTACAACACTCTGCAACGCAGCTCCGTGGCGCTTAATGGAGGTACCTGTTGGACTAGTTGGCCCCTAGGGGACCTCTGGATTGAAGAGGAATTAATTCCCCAACTTAAAACGCACCACAGGGCATGTTTGCACACGTATCACCTCAAGCCCCGCCCCCTACCTTAACCACTGTGCAAACACACCCCATAGCGCGTTCTAAGTTGGGGGATTAAGTCCCCTTGCATACTGGGGCTCCCTGGAGGCCAACTAGCCCCCAGGAACCTCCAGTGTGCACCAGGGGAATGAGTTGCAGAGAGGTGTATAAAGGGGCGTGGCCTCTTTACACATCTCTGCAAGGAAGCCCCCTGGTGCATACTGGAGGTTCCTGGTGGGCTACTTGGCCCCCAGGAACCCCAGTATTCAAGGAGAATTATTTCCCCTCTGCAAACGTGCCAGGGGGCGCATTTGCAGAGTGGTACCTTAATTTTTTGGGGGGGGATCGGTAGGGTCCGCCTACCCTGTGCGTTTCCCGGGATTTTTTCAAAAAAATAAATACAATTTTTGGGGCCTTGGGGGTCCTTGTGGGACCCCCTGAGCAGGCCTAGGGGGTCAGGATCCTCCAGTATGCGCCAGGGAGCTGCCTTTCAGAGAGGTGTAAAAAGGGGCGTGGCCTCTTTACACGTCTCTGTAAGGCAACCCACTGGCGCATTTGCAGACGGGGAACTGAGGTTCCGTGAATTCTGAACCCGTTTCATAAAGGTCATGGTTTCATTACGAATTTGATATTAGCGAACCGTAACTAGTTAGTGCGGCAAGTATGAGTGTTTTCGTCATGTTAGACCGATGGATTCACTACGTATTTAGGGATTTCGTTCTGAACCCTTGGGTTCCATTTTGTGTATGGTAGCCATTTTGTGGTTGCCCTCACATAGGCCGAGGACTGTGGCTGAACTAGTCTTTTAAGGACATGTACACCTTAGCTCGAGTTCGTGCTGACTCCTGTTTGGCCTGAGTGAACTGACCCTGTTGCCTGAAGCTGACCTTGTTAAACCAGTTCCTGCCCTTTAGCTGTTCAAGATTAAGGATCAGAGCACAGGACATCATAAAGTTTTACTGCACACAAATATGCCTTATCCTACTCTCACCTGTTTCTGCTCCTTTCTTTATGGTCTATTTATGATTGGGTTGTGGCCTTTTTTATTATGGGTTCGTTCGACCTGTCTAAAGAAGAATGTTGGGTTTGACCGATGATTGATCATGGGCTGGGCAACTGAAAAGTGGGTTTTACCATCATGCGATACCTCTGGTGTGGATACATGTGATTGGACAGTTTGTAAATGTTAGGTATTTGAGTGGAATGTGATTTTTTGCATAAAAGTGATGACTTGCTTTGTAAAATTGAGCAGTCTCCTGAGAACTCATACCGTGATGATTTCTAGGGCTTCTGTTACTGGCTGCAGCCAATAAATCTGATCTTTGACGCCACTCAGAAGTATCCTGTGTCTCTGTATTCTAAGACAGGTGAACCCGAAGACTTTGGGCGTGCCCCTGGTGCCGCTGGGTTCTAAAACCCGGTTCTTCAGTTGGCGCCCAACGTAGGGTGACTTCAGCTGTACCGCTCCAAACCTGAAGATCTTGAGGAGCTTCGTGAGGAAATTCTGGAGAACGGCCACCACTTCATCGACCCCTGCATGTCGAATGTGGACTGAAGGTCTTTGCTGCAAGGCTTCCCGCTTTCCTGACGGCTACTAAGGACTGCTGCCCTGACTGTCGCCCTGTCTTGGACCCATTTGTGATGCTTTGTACGGCGAGACGATAGACGGGTCTTCTGGTGGCGTGACTGATACCTCAGTTAAGTATAAGTGGGTCGCTCCCAGTACTTAGTTTTTGGTTCTTTGATTCTTAGTTTGTTTGGTCCTTAGTTTTGATTTGAAAATTGCAATTTCCAAAGCCGAGGGACTCGTATATTTGCGAGACTATCGTTGTAGATAATCCCTTGAAGTTTGAAGCAAGATTAGTGAGCGAAGATGCCTAGTCTTAGCAAAATTAGGGGGATATTTTGTTGTGGTTGTAACAGGGATTCCCGATTGGAGGATTCATGTCCGATACCTCCAGTTGGAACTCCGACTTATGAGCTCTATTCTAAACACGGCGTGGGCCCCATTACGTTTAATGAAGTATGGGTCCACTATACTAGGAAAGATGGGGTTTTACGATGGCCCAATATGGTAGTTTTGATACCGAGATTTTAGATAATTTAGAAACTAAATTATTTAGGAAGAAAGCCCGGCCGGCAATGTTTGACTCCTTTCGCGTAAAGAAGCCAAACAGAGAGAAATTAAACAAGCTAAACGAGATAGGAAAGATAAGAATATGTCAGTACTACAAGCTGCTAGGCAGTGCAGGGATGATGGAGAGGAGCGAGCGAGTGAAGTTTCAGATAGGCAGCGTTGTATGGCCATAGATAAATGTTATCCGGCCTTGCCGTCTCCTCCTCCGAAAGCGATTGAAGATCTTGAAAAAGATGCTTTGATGTCTCATTTACTAAGATTACCACCTCCTTATGTGCAGGGTGCTTCTGCACCTCTATTACCTCCGGTTGTTCCACCCTTTGTAGTTCAACCTCCTGCTGTTGCTCAGCCAGCCGGTACTCCACAGATGGCTTTACCTCCTCCTCCGCAACCCGCTCTAGGGTCGCAAGCTTCGCTACCAGCTTTGCCTCAAACTCCTTTGCCTTCCGCTTCTGCATCTGAGAGTCCTACTGTTCTTATTCCTACACCTTCTTTGCCTCAAAATACTTATTCTCCTGTTCTTATGTCTGCTTCTTCTCCTTCTGTTCGAAAACGAATGACAGAGACTGTTACTAGTTTATTGTCTCCATTATTTGGGTCATTAAATATGACCCCTGTTTCGGAACGTAAGCAGAGTCGTAGCCAGCTTCCTGGTTCCGAGGAACGGGTTGTGTTGGATTTGTTCGCTCGTAAATGGATTATAAATGCCTCAAGGTATAGTTTGCCAGCGGTTATGGATGTTTTCTTTCAGTGGGAACCGCCCAAGCAAAGGTATGTTTTAAATGTAATGTGTATGTTTCTTTGACAGGAATGGGAAGATAATGATTTGGGTTTGATCCCGCAGGAACTACTTGATGTTCAGTCGGATTTTGCTATAGGGATGATAGTGGAATCTGATATTACAGGTGCCGTAGAGACGATACTGGCTTTTAGATCTAGCCTTCTGCCTCAGACATTGTACGAACCTGATTCCTCTGTTAG
Organism: Lissotriton helveticus; assembly: GCF_964261635.1. Classification (NCBI taxonomy): domain Eukaryota; kingdom Metazoa; phylum Chordata; class Amphibia; order Caudata; family Salamandridae; genus Lissotriton; species Lissotriton helveticus. The sequence continues at coordinate 1,109,386,110 of NC_136068.1, forward strand.
AAGAAAAGCGAGACAGTATCCCATGAGAGAAGTTCCTCCTGTATGGAAGGAAGCAGTTCAGGCTAATGTAAATCAGGGTATTGTTGCCGCACCGGCTCATTTCAGCGAGTGTGGGTACATGTCCCTTGAAAGAGAGCAGAGGTCTTGGCTCTTAAGCAGGCCTTACCTGATCCTCGTAAGAATCCTGCTAGTTATTACAAAGAATTGTCTCAGACAGTAGATGCGTGTATTATGAATTTAGCCGACACCGACATGTTGATGGGTAATGTAGTTCCGCAACCTGTGTGGGCGAAGATTCGTCATGAGAATCATGCGGCAGAATTAGGAGATACTTGGGCGAATATTATTGCTGCAGATGGTAGACAACAGGGAGGAGCTAAACCTGAACCTTTGGTTACGGAATTGCCAGGTAGAATTATTAATTTAATGAAGACGATGATGCCTGCTTTACGAGTGAATTGGGATAAGTTAGCAGCATGTAAGCAGAAGAAAGATGAAAGTGTATCTGATTTCTTCACTAGGTTTGAAGAAACATTTATAGATCATAGTGGTCAGGACATGAGTACGGAAGGTGGGCAAAGATTATTTGTGGACAAATTTGTCTTTAATTTGCTCCCTGAACATTCTAATAAGTTGAAAGATTCTGAAAGTTCTTGGGCTGTTTCATCGTCGGCCCAGATATTGGCGACTACACAGTACTATGAGAATAGGGATAAGGACGAGAAAGAAAAAGCAGAGAAAAAGACAAAAGACTTAAAGACAAAGGTTCCTTTGCAGCAGGCATATCCGCCTCGCTCGAATCAGCAAGAGTCACAGCAACGCCCATAGTTTCAGCAACCTCCACAGTTTCAGAGACCGCAACAGAACGCTGGGTATTTTCCTCCAAGACCCCCCTTGGGTTTGAATCAGTGTGCGTACTGTAGGGAGGAAGGTCATTATAAAAATGAGTGCCCTGTTTTACGACAACGCGCGAGTGGTATGCCGGCCCCGAGAGGCCGTGGTGGTTTTCAGCAAGTGTCTAGGGGTAGAGGACGTGGTGCGTTTCTTCAGAACGAACGTTCCTTTCCCCCGCAGAATTCTATGAATTGCTTTGATCAACAGAAAATTGCATCTGGTCAGTCGACTCAGTACTATGCTGATGACTATTATCTTGAGAGTGAGAATGCTGATTATAATGATTGCTAGGACAGCCATGGACAAAGAGAGGGAGTAGTGTCGGTCCCAGTAGATCAGAGTGGGCCTTATGTTGCAGTAGCCACATCGGGTGTGGTAGATCCTTTTCTTTTGGATACTGGTGCAGCGAAGAGTTCTATCATGCACTCTAAACTCCCTGGCGCACCTTTGTCTGGCTTAACTAATGTTTCAGTAGGATTCTCTGGCGCCCCAGTTCGTAACCCAGTTTCTAGTCCATTGTCTCTTTCTATAGGGTCTTGTGAGTTGGAAGCACCTCTCATTTTAACGACAGGTTGTGGTGAGAATTTGTTGGGTTTGGATTTGTTGAAAAGGTTGCATGCAACATCACGTTGTTCTCCTTCGGGAGTACAGCTTACATTGGGTAAGAAAGTGATCTCTCCGATGTATTTGTCTAAAGATCGGCTTCCACCGGAATTACGTTCTCTCCCTGATACTCTTTGGGCTACTGGTCCTAATGATGTGGGTCTTTTGGAGATTCCACCTTACGTTGTAACGCTTGAAGCTTGCCGCGCATCCCCCAATATAGGATTTCTAGCGATGGTGAAAGAGAGCTTTTAGCGATCAGCTATGATTTGATTGAGAAAGATGTGATTGAAGAAACGAGAGGTAATGTGTGTAACAGTCCCGTTTTGCCTGTCCTGAAGCGCACTGACTCTACTCAGCCACCTGTTTATAGGTTTGTGATCGATCTTAGAGAGGTTAACAAGATTGTCGTGCCACAGTTTCCAGTTGTTCCGGATATTACTGCTTTGTTGACTTTGATTCCTGCTTCAGCTGCCTGGTTTTCGGTTATAGATCTGAAGAATGCTTTCTTCAGCATTCCAATTGCCGAGGAAAGTAGAGATATTTTTGGCTTCTCTTTAGGAGGCCGAAGTTTCCGGTTTAAGAGAGCTCCCCGAGGCTATTGCGAAAGTCCTTCTATTTATAGCCAGGCTTTGAAGACTCAGCTTGATACTCTTGCGTTGCCTGCTGGTACTGCTCTTATTCAGTATGTTGACGATTTATTAGTGGCTTCTGATGATGAGGAAACTTGTAAAGAAGCTAATATTTCTTTGTTGGGACATTTGTCGGACTTGCATCATAAAGTGTCACCTTCTAAGTTGCAGTATTGTCGCCAAGAAGTGACCTACTTAGGTCATCTCTTGTCGAAGGAGGGAAGAAGGTTGACCCCAGAACGAATTCAAGCGATTGCTCGAATGACTGTGCCAAGTACACAGAGAGAAGTGCGTGCTTTCTTGGGTATCACATCGTATTGTAGACAGTGGATTCCGAACTTTTCTTTATTGGCAAAACCTCTATTGGCATTGACTTGTAAGGATATACCGAACCCTCTTCCTTGGTCCGACGATTGTCAGAAAAGTATTTCTGAATTGCGTGATGCGTTGTGTTCTGCTCCAGTTTTGGGTACTCCTGACTACAGTAAGCCTTTTACACTCTATGTCCACGAGAGAGAGGGTTGTGCATTGTCAGTTTTGACTCAACAATTTGGTGATAAGCAACGTCCATGTGCGTATTTCTCGTCGACTTTAGATCCGGTAGCTAGAGCGTTGCCAAGTTGCTTAAGAGCTACAGCGGCAGCGGCTGTTTCCATCCGACAGTCTGCTGGATTGGTGATGGATAATACATTGGTCGTGAAGGTTCCACATGCAGTGGATACTCTGTTAAATAGAACCAAGACTCAGTACCTTACTAGTGCGAGGTTGTCGGGTTATGAGTTGACGCTTTTGGCTAGTCATGTGCACATCAAGCGGTGTAATGTATTGAATCCAGCAACATTGTTGCCGATTTTAGTGGATACAGATGGTCAGGAACAGCATGATTGTTTTTTGAGGACGGAAGAGGAGAGGAAGGGTAGAGTCAACCTGAAAGACACTCCTCTTTTGGATCCTGATGGTACGCTATGGGTTGATGGGCCATGCTACAAGCTACCGAATGGTGATCCGACTGCAGCATATGCTGTGACGACATTGTGTACGATTGTTGAAGATGCACGTATCCCACAAAATTCAGCCCAAGCAGCAGAGTTGATTGCACTGACGAGAGCGTGTGTGTTGTCGAAAGGAAAGAGAGGGACTGTGTATACGGATAGCCAGTATGCGTTTGGTGTTGCTCATAGTTTTGGGAGTTTGTGGAAAGAACGTGGATTTCTTACTTCGCATGGTACGAAGATTCAGCATGGTCAGTTGGTGAATGAGCTTCTCGAGTCACTTATGTTGCCGATGCAAGTTGCGATTGTGAAATGCAGTGCACATAAGAAGGTTACCGATGATGTTTCTCGTGGTAATGCGTTTGCGGATTAAGTTGCGAAAGAAGCGGCGAAAGATGTGATGAGTCGAATGTATGTTGCGGGCCCAGCAAGATGGGTTCTGGATAGAGGAATGTGTGAAGATACGATAGAGAGTGTGAAGTCAATTCAGGCTGAAGCTACGGAGAAAGAATTGAGTGTGTGGAGAGAGAGAGTAAGGGAAAATTGGATTCGACTGGTTGTTGGACTGAGTTGTCAGAACATCAGCGATGGTTGTTACCTGATGCGTATGTGCTTGCAGTGGTTACGATGGTGCATGCAATGGCTCACATTAGTGCGAAAGGGATTTGTAAGTTGTTGGCTCCAGTATGGCAGAATGCTGGAATTCCTAAGTGTGCGGAGAATCTTGTCAAGAACTGCATGGTTTGTCTGATGTATAATCCTGGCAAGGGAACTCCAACTCCAGCTGGTCACTTTGCGCCTCCGACGTATCCGTTTGAGGTGCTACAATTGGAATTCATACACATGGAAAGGTGTAATAATCTAAAATACGTCCCTGTAGTTGTTTGTGCCTTTTCGAGATGGGTAGAGGCATACCCCCTGAAAGATAATACTGCCTTGTCCACAGCTAAAGCCCTACTCAAGGAATTTTTTCCCCAGATTCGGATTGCCAAGGATGGTATGGAGTGATAATGGAAGTGAATTTGTGGGTCAAGTCATGAAGAGAGTGTGTGAAGGTTTGGGCATTAGGCAAAAATTTCATGCTGCAAATCACCCCCAATCAGCTGGCCTAGTCGAGTGCTATAATGGCACTCTGAAGCTGAAACTAGCCAAGATTCAGGCGAGCTCTGGTCTTCAATGGCCCGATGCTTTGCCGTTGGCACTTTTGTCAACAAGGACTACAGTGCATTCCCGAATTGGTCATAGTCCCTATGAGATCATGTTTGGCCGCCCGGCAAATGTATGGGGAGTGCCGAGGCCAACAAAGTTTAGCGAGATTGAACATCCCGTGCTGGTTGACTACTTGTATGATTTGACGGCTAAATTGCGTGTCTTACACCAACAGGTTTACGATACACTTCCTCAAGCATCTGAAGATTCAGGACACGCCATTGACCCTGGTTCCTGGGTGTTGGTGCGCAACTTTCAGCGGACAAAGAATGATCAGCCTCGCTGGATTGAACCATTTCAAGTCCTTTTATCGATGCGTACCCGCAGTGAGAGTTCAGGGCAAGAAGAACTGGATCCACGGCGTACATTGTAAGAGGGTATCATTGCCTCTGCCGTACGACCAGTGGGTCCAGGAGGGAGTTGGTGATTCAGAGACTGATACAGTGCCACGTTACGTTCCACTCAGTGACGCACGTTTGGTTGGGACAAGTTCTGAGCGCGAGGATAACAATATTTTGCAAGAAGCTGTGTCTCCACCTGCACGATTGGACACTACTGAGCCAGAGTTGTTGTTCCGAGATCAGACAGTGATGATTATCAACAAGGAGCAAAGAGGGAACAATAGTCATAGGTCGCCCTCCACTCAATTATGTATTCACAAAACAAGACCTAGACCACTACGGCATCAAATCCTAAACCACTTCATGGTGTACCATCATATGCAAATCTTTTGCAAATCACTCCTCTGTTTTAATAAATGAGGTAGGAGGTACATCCAAGTTATGCCCTATTTAAAAACATATGCCCAGTCCCATGGAAACATAAACACAGTTGTGAGACAAACAAACACACACACCTAGGTGTCAAATTAAGATAGGTAGAAAAAGTGTGTGTGAGCGAGATGGCGCCTCACGGGCGAACCACCAACGGGAACCTGGCAGGTACTCACCAGGATTGCCCTGTTCTCATCATTGGCACCATCAAGCTCAAAAGAAAAACTTGTGTCCAAGGAACAAACAAAACAGTGTTTGTGAGGGAATGCAGTGTGTGGGAACAAACAAAAAACACATACACTGTGCGTTACAACAAACATATAAAAGCCACACAAACAACACAGAGCTTAGCTTTATTCTGTCGATTTCGTGTTGGTTGCGGGATGTTAAAAAAGAGAGAGAGGCTAATACCTATCTAGCCCTACTCCACTTGCCGACATGTTTCATTGCCAATTCCAATTTAGGCAATTTCTTCAGGGCGTCACAGGTTAAGCCACTGCATTAGGACATGCTTTGTCTTCACAACCTCAATCGACCACCATGGCGCATACCAGTCGAGAGGTTCAACCCTTGATAGGTTTCTGGGTAACACCGAACGTGAGTTACTTTTCTTTCTGTACTTATTACAGAACAGGACTCGGGGCTCAGCGGTGAATGCCGGCCCGAGTCCTGTTCTGTAATCAGTACAGAAAGAAAAGTAACTCACGTTCGGAGTTACCCAGAAACCTATCAAGGGTTGAACCTCTCGACTGGTATGCGCCATGGTGGTCGATTGAGGTTGTGAAGACAAAGCATGTCCTAATGCAGTGGCTTAACCTGTGACGCCCTGAAGAAATTGCCTAAATTGGAATTGGCAATGAAACATGTCGGCAAGTGGAGTAGGGCTAGATAGGTATTAGCCTCTCTCTTTTTTTTAACATCCCGAAACCAACACGAAATTGACAGAATAAAGCTAAGCTCCGTGTTGTTTGTGTGGCTTTTATATGTTTGTTGTAACACACAGTGTATGTGTTTTTTGTTTGTTCCCACACACTGCATTCCCTCACAAACACTGTTTTGTTTGTTCCTTGGACACAAGCTTTTCTTTTGAGCTTGATGGTGCCAATGATGAGAACAGGGCAATCCTAGTGAGTACCTGCCAGGTTCCCGTTGGTGGTTCGCCCGTGAGGGGCCATCTCGCTCATACACACTTTTTCTACCTATCTTAATTTGACACCTAGGTGTGTGTGTTTGTTTGTCTCACAACTGTGTTTATGTTTCCATGGGACTGGGCATATGTTTTTAAATAGGGCATAACTTGGATGTACCTCCTACCTCATTTATTAAAAGAGAGGAGTGATTTGCAAAAGATTTGCATATGATGGTACACCATGAAGTGGTTTAGGATTTGATGCCGTAGTGGTCTAGGTCTTGTTTTGTGAATACCGAGATCAGACAGTGCCTGGTAAAGGCCGCTATAATCTACGACCAAGAGCCGATGAACTAATAAACAATTAATTCCTTTTTGCTTTTGAAAAACAAAACGCTCTCTCATCCGAAAAGCTGTTTTGATCTATTTTTCTTTTTTCGAACCGCCATCCGGGTTCAGCTGTAGGGTCGCGGTATGAAGCCTTGGAGTGTACAGCCGTGTAGACATAAGGTCGACGGTTCTGGTTTGTTCTAGGGCGTTCCCTGGACCTACAGACGTACCTCTGAGCCAAAGAGAACCACCTGCCGCGAACAGCACGGTTAGAGGATGGAGTTTTTTGAGATCGAGAGAGCTGTTGTAGAAATGAACTTTAAGACGAGACTGTGTAGACTAATGAGTAGCAAATGTTTTTTGATAACATGTATTTTAATGTTACTTAGCATAACGATGTTTTTAGTGGGATATTTTGTTTTTTCTTTCCAAGTGACTTTTGCACCCACCATACAACCTATGTCTTTTCATACTACTACTTCTTCGCATTCTTTTCATCCTTTGCCTGAACATGAATCTATCAGAAGATTGGAATTCGTTAATAATTCCTTTGTGCAGCTTCTGCATCAGCATCAGTTAGTAGTGAACACCACTAATTGCTGGGTGTGTGGTCTTATGCCTCATACCACGGATAAGGGTATTCCTTACCTGGTTCTGCCATTCAGCTATAATGGATCTGTATGGGCATATAGGACGATGTTTATTTATGCCCATGAAGTTTACCCCCTGCGTTCTATGAAAGATAATCCAAGTAATAGTGCTCTAGTGAAAGGAATAGTAGATATGATTAGTGGAATCGATTCCTATGAGACTATCCCTAAAGATGAGACACTAGCTTATATTGGTTGGAACGTGACTGGATATGGTGTTAGTCTGAGTGAAAAGCAGCGAAGGGAAAAATCATCCCCGATTTGGATCGTGGCCCATCGTGGTCATTTTTGTCTGCAAGGTAATGGCAAGAATCCGAGAGCTCAGTTAGGGAAGAGTGTTTGTACTGAGACGTATGTTTTTGGATCCCAGACTTCCCCATAGTTTTTAGCAGCTAAGGGTACGTATTTTGTGTGCTATGATAGAGCATATACATGGTTGCCCCCTGATTTTTTGGGAACATGGTATGTTTCGTATCTGTTGCCCCCTACGTATACTGCAGCGGCAGATTACCACAGAACTAGAGTAGTTAGAGGTGTCCTCAGTAAGGAAGATACTTTAGGACAAGAATTGGGAGATTTTCTTAAGGGTTTCCTGCCGCTTTGGGGACCTATGGTTAATAGTAGGAACATACGGCAATTGACGAGAGTGGTTGAGTCCACCATAGTTGAGACTGCCGGTGCCCTTAGTAATTTGACTGCTGAGCTCCAATCGGATCGTCTTATGACGTTGGAGAATCGAGTTGCGTTAGACGTCATACTTGCAGACAGAGGAGGGGTATGTAAATTGATTCAATCGAGCTGCTGCATTTTTATTCCAGACAATGCTCCTACAGTGTACCAGGCCATTTCCAAGCTACATAAGATCTCCGAGTCTGTACACATGGACGAAGGAGATTGGTTGTTGATGGGATGGTTTTGGGGATTGTTATCCACTTGGGGATGGAAGATTCTGATGATCATTGGGATGGCTTTAGCGATTCTTTTCCTGTTCTGTCTTTGTGTGCAGTGCGCTCCTGCTATATGTGGCCTCTGTGCTACTACGTGTGCAAGGAGACCTGTCCCAAGAGAGGTACTAAGTAATAGGATTATGCTCCAGCAACATCTTGATGATCTGATGAATATAGACCTGGACTCAGATTGACGTGAGTTTAGGTTATTGCCTATGTAAGGGCAAAAGGAGGGGCTGAGGTTCCGTGAATTCTGAACCCGTTTCATAAAGGTCATGGTTTCGTTACGAATTTGATATTAGCGAACCGTAACTAGTTAGTGCGGCAAGTATGAGTGTTTTCGTCATGTTAGACCGATGGATTCACTACGTATTTAGGGATTTCGTTCTGAACCCTTGGGTTCTATTTTGTGTATGGCAGCCATTTTGTGGTTGCCCTCACATAGGCCGATGACTGTGGCTGAACTAGTCTTTTAAGGACATGTACACCTTAGCTCGAGTTCGTGCTGACTCCTGTTTGACCTGAGTGAACTGACCCTGTTGCCTGAAGCTGACCTTGTTAAACCAGTTCCTGCCCTTTAGCTGATCAAGATTAAGGATCAGAGCACAGGACATCATAAAGTTTTACTGCACACAAATATGCCTTATCCTACTCTCACCTGTTTCTGCTCCTTTCTTTATGGTCTATTTATGATTGGGTTGTGGCCTTTTTTATTATGGGTTCGTTCGACCTGTCTAAAGAAGAATGTTGGGTTTGACCAATGATTGATCATGGGCTGGGCAACTGAAAAGTGGGTTTTACCGTCATGCGATACCTCTGGTGTGGATACATGTGATTGGACAGTTTGTAAATGTTAGGTATTTGTCTGGAATGTGATTTTTTGCATAAAAAGGGATTACTTGCTTTGTAAAATTGAGCAGTGATACCGTGATGATTTCTAGGACTTCTGTTACTGGCTGCAACCAGTAAATTTGATATTTGACGCCACTCAGAAGTATCCCGTGTCTCTGTATTCTAAGACAGGTGAACCCGAAGACTTTAGGCGTGCCCCTGGCGCCGCTGGGTTCTAAAACCCGGTTCTTCAGAACTAATTCCCCTTCAATACTGGGGGTCCCTGGGGACCAACTAGCCCACCAGAAACCTCCAGTATGCGCCAGGGGGCTGCGTTGCAGAGAGGTGTAAAAAGGGGCGTGGCCTCTTTACACTTCTCTGCAAGGCAGCCCCCTGGCACGTTTGCAGAGATGGAACTAATTCCCCTTGAATACTGGGGGTCCCTGGGGGCCAACTAGCCCACCAGGAACCTCCTGTATGCACCAGACGGCTGCGTTATAGTGAGGTATAAAAAGGGGCATGGCCTCTTTAACGTCTCTGTAAGGCAGCCCCCGGCGCGTTTGCAGAGGGGGAACTAATTCCCCTTCAATACTGGGGGAACCTCCAGTATGCGCCAGGGGGCTGCGTTGCAGAGAGGTGTAAAAAGGGGCGTGGCCTCTTTACACTTCTCTGCAAGGCAGCCCCCTGGCACGTTTGCAGAGGGGGAACTAATTCCCCTTTAATACTGGGGGTCCCTGGGGGCCAACTAGCCCACCAGGAACCTCCAGTATGCACCAGAGGGCTGCCTTGCAGAGAGGTGTAAAAAGGGGTGTTGCCTATTTACACGTCTCTGTAAGGCAGTCCCCTGCGCGTTTGCAGAGGGGGAACTAATTCCCCTTCAATATTGGGGTCCCTGCGGACCACCTAGCCCACCAGGAACCTCCAGTATGCGCCAGGGGGCTGCGTTGCAGAGAGGTGTAAAAAGGGGCATGGCCTCTTTACACTTCTCTGCAAGGCAGCCCCCTGGCACGTTTGCAGAGGGGGAACTAATTCCCCTTGAATACTGGGGATCCCTGGGGGCCAACTAGCCCACCAGGAACCTCCAGTATGCACCAGGGGACTGCCTTGCAGAGAGGTGTCAAAAGTGGCATGGCCTCTTTACACGTCTCTGTAAGGCAGTCCCCTGGCGCGTTTGCAGAGGGGGAACTAATTCCCCTTCAATATTGAGGGTCCCTGGGACCACTTAGCCCACCAGGAACCTCCAGTATGCGCCAGGGGGCTACGTTGCAGAAAGGTGTAAAAAGGGGCGTGGCCTCTGTACACTTCTCTGCAAGGCAGCCCCCTGGCACGTTTGCAGAGTGGGAACTAATTCCCCTTGAATACTGGGGGTCCTTGGAGGCCAACTAGCCCACCAGGAACCTCCAGTATGTGCCAGGGGACTGCGTTGCAGAGAGGTGTAAAAAGGGGCGTGGCCTCTTTACACGTCTCTGTAAGGCAGCCCCCGGCACGTTTGCAGAGGGGGAACTAATTCCCCTTCAATACTGGGGGAACCTCCAGTATGCGCCAGGGGGCTGCGTTGCAGAGAGGTGTAAAAAGGGGCGTGGCCTCTTTACACTTCTCTGCAAGGCAGCCCCCTGGCACGTTTGCAGAGGGGGAACTAATTCCCCTTTAATACTGGGGGTCCCTGGGGGCCAACTAGCCCACCAGGAACCTCCAGTATGCACCAGAGGGCTGCCTTGCAGAGAGGTGTAAAAAGGGGTGTTGCCTATTTACACGTCTCTGTAAGGCAGTCCCCTGCGCGTTTGCAGAGGGGGAACTAATTCCCCTTCAATATTGGGGTCCCTGCGGACCACCTAGCCCACCAGGAACCTCCAGTATGCGCCAGGGGGCTGCGTTGCAGAGAGGTGTAAAAAGGGGCGTTGCCTCTGTACACTTCTCTGCAAGGCAGCCCCCTGGCACGGTTGCAGAGCGGGAACTAATTCCCCTTGAATACTGGGGGTCCCTGGAGGCCAACTAGCCCACCAGGAACCTCCAGTATGTGCCAAGGGGCTGCGTTGCAGAGAGGTGTAAAAAGGGGCATGGCCTCTTTACAGTCTCTGCAAGGCAGCCCCTTGGCACATTTGCAGAGGGGAAACTAATTCCCCTTGAATACTGGGGGTTCCTGGGGGCCAAGTAGCCCACCAGGAACCTCCAGTATGCGCCAGGGGGCTGCGTTGCAGAGAGGTGTAAAAAGGGGCGTGGCCTCTTTACACTTTGGTGTAATTTGGTGTAGCCCTGGCTAAAGGTCACTATGAAAAATTGCATAGGGAAAACACATTTTGGGACCCCCTTTTTTCTCGCCTCCACTTGACGAATCACCCCCAAACCTTCAGGGAAGGAGCGGAGCGGAGCAGACCATTTTCTTGGAGAAATTCGCGAAGATTCGTCCACCAGCGCCAAAGTTATTCCAAATAGAATTTTGTGGATTTCCTATGGAATGTAGGTCCTAACTATATATATATATATATATATATATTCACTGAAAAAACCATAGGTTATAGACCATATATAGTTAGGAATTAGCATTTAAAAAACCTTATTTTACTCTCACAAAACCATTGAAATTCCATATATAGTTAGTTGCACTAACTATATATCGCGCACCCGCAATTCACTGCTGATGATGTCACATATTACATCATTCATGACATGGTCAGTGACATCACTGATGACATCACTGATGACATCTCAAATGACATCACTGATGACATCACTGATGATAACATCCAGTGACTGTATGTTTCTGTAAAGTTAAAATATGTCTTACATATTGAAGAATGAGTAGATGTATAAGTGTCTGGACGAAGGATTTAGTAGGTGCATGACTGAATGTATGAGTGAGTGATTAAATGTGTCTCACTGAGTGCATGGGTTAGTGACTAAACTGTCTTAATTTGTGCATCATTATGTCTTTTGTTCTGTAAACTGCTGCATGTGTTGATCAGTAGCTATATGAGTAACTATATGGGTTATTGATTGATTGCCCAAGTATTTGTATGGGAGACTGAGTGTGTGTGTGGCTGGCTGGGAGGTGTGTGACTCTGTGCAGATCAATGTGTACTTGTATCAATGATTGTATAAGAGAGTAAGTATGTGTTAGTATATGTTTGAAAATGTAAGGTGCTCTATGTTTAACTGTATAGATTAGAAAATGGAAGTGTGATTGATTCTTTACAGGACTGACTAGGTGTGTGAGTAACTCCATGGATGAGTGGCAGAGTGTGAGTGTCTGTATAGGTGTATGAGTGCATATGATAGTGTTGTAAAGATGAGTGATTGTATGTATGAATGATTGTATGGGTGAATGAGTGAGTGTTTGTGTAAACATAGGAATCAGTGAGTGCGTATGTAGTAACTAGTATTAGTGTGTCAATGGTTTAAAAAATTATACTCTGTATTTAACACTGGGTGTAACAGAGGTTATATGAAAGTGTGAGGAGATGCATTGTATTGTCACATGAATGATATCATCAGTGATGTGACCAATGATGTCAAATGAGATGTCATCAGTGATGTAATCAGTGATGTCATTTGAGATGTCATCAGTGATGTAATTTGAGATGTTATCAGTTATGTCATTTGAGATGTCATCAGTGATGTAATCAGTGATGTCATTTGAGATGTCATCAGTGATGTCATCAGTGATGTCATTTGAGATGTCATCAGTGATGTCATCAGTGATGTCACTGACCATGTCATGAATGATGTAATATGTGACATCATCAGCAGTGAATTGCGGGTGCGCGATATATAGTTAGTGCAACTAACTATATATGGAATTTCAATGGTTTTGTGTGAGTAAAATAAGGTTTTTTAAATGCTAATTCCTAACTATATATGGTCTATAACCTATGGTTTTTTCAGTGAATTTTCAAGGTTTTTTAAATGCTAATTCCTAACTATATATGGTCTCTAACCTATGGTTTTTTCAGTGAATTTCAATGGTTTTTTAATAGCAAATATCATAAGCTGTCGAATGTCAAGTACATGGTAAGTAAAAACATTTTCGTGTTTATGCACACTGATCTGCTTTGAATGCTGCCCCCCCCTCCCCCTCATTTCTATTAGGAGTGCTCTCTCTTTGCAGATAGTGAAGGGTAGTTAACGCAGGCCTTTGCCCCCGTTGTAATCCGTCGTGCCTGCTTCTCTCTCCATTTGATTGATTGTTATCCAAGCATTTACTGTTTTAGAATTAATCCTCTTTGGTTCATTCTCTATTTACAAACAAGCACAGAGTCGCAATACTCTGTTTAGTCTTTGCAGATAATGAAAAATCGTGTAAAAAAACAAAAGGAATCGAGCAAAATCAGTAGGCCACTAATGGGATCTCTTTTTGACCTAGCTAAAATAGAAACATTAGGAACAACCCCTCATGAGAAATACGAAACTAGTGAGATTAACTGAGCTCCACACCATGATGGCTGCAAGACAGCTCGGCTCCGCCACCCACCCCGCCCAAAATAACGATAAACTCTATGCAAATATTACAAATATATACAACACACCAGCAAAGTAACAGGGTAAAACATTTTATTAAATAACTATTTACATAACTATTTTATACTTTTTGGTGCCCGATCCGGCTAGCTCAATCGATCGAGCATGAAACTCATGCACTCTGATAGTTAAAAGTTTTGAGGAGTGCTTGTAACACTGTCTGAAGCTTATTTGCACTTGCTACAGCTTCACTATTCTCAATGTAAGTGGGGGCTGTTTGAGGACGTGACTGCATTTGAAAACAATGTGATGCGGTGCCACCCTGAACCGCTTGACGGAGGCCCCCGAGGGACGGTGTGATGGCGCGGACTCGGAGGGGGCGCTTGGCTCCGGCCCCCTCCCCAAGTCGTGTTGCCCTGGTGTGGCCTGAGATCGCCCCCGACATAGGTGGCCGGCTCCCGGGGTCAAGCGGAACTTTTTGCCTTTTGGTGACTCTTCCATTCTTGACCTTGTCCCACAATCCGTTTCACCTAAAGACACGCTGTAGTGGGGCGCCCCTTTACCGTTTCAGTTGACATTCCGCCCGCTTTTGCTACACTGTGCCTCTTCCGCTATTCAGCTGTTTACCGCCTGCTCTTTCGACTACAGCGTCTCGCTCACCATGTAGTTGAGTTGCTCCCGCTCTTGCGGTGCAGCGATAGGCGGCTGCCACAGGACTCTCAAAATGGCGGCCGGCTCTTCAGATTTGGGCGTGGTCCACTAAAATGGCCCTGCGACACCTTGGAACTCGGACGCTTGTCTGCTAGGGCTTGGGCTCCATTCTCGAAAGCGTCCCCTCAGCCTTGAAGATTCTACAAAAGTCTTGGGGGCCCCCGACTCCCGCCGGCTTCTGGTGGGGAGCGGCTGCCATGATTGCTCGTGGAATGGCCACGACGGAGCTACGAGATGGTGGTGCTCTCATGCTGACGCCAGCTTCAGTCTGAAACATCCAGAAACACTGTAGACTACCAATTCGATCAGTTCCGGTAGCGCCCCAACGTGACCCGGTAGAGAAGAACTTGCCCTCCCCTCTTTGACTGATGGTTCTTGTTGCCTGTCCCTTCTGTTGTCATTTAACAGAACTATTTAGCCTGCTGAAAGGGGTTGTGTTCCGACCGCTGGTTGGTGGAGACATTTTGACTATATTCTGGACCTGCGTTGTCGCGTAATGCGTCATATGACGCGCCGCGTTAGCGCATCCGGAAGTGCTCCGGTGTGCGAAGCGCAGCTTCCCGGAAGCGATCCGGGGCGCGGCGCGCAGCGCGTAACGTAAGCATAACAGGTCATGTGACTTGTTAATAAAACTTTTCACTGGTTCATTTACTTTTCTTATTCTAATGATGAAAGGCTTGGTCAAATTACGCTTTTTATTACTTTCGAACATTATTTTTTCTTAAACATATGTTTCAGGCTAATGTACTTTCCCGGAAAATTTATAACTGTTCTGCAAGTAAAATATATTCCTTTTTCGAGAAAAAGGGCGTTTCTTCGTCCCATGACGGAGCCGTTGAGTAAAAGAGGCTCGGCCTGCTGTCTTAGTCGCCGATACGCCTGAATATCAGATTCTTATCGATCACTTCATGTTGCAGGAGTAGAAAACACAACAGCCCTTGACCATTTATCTTTACTGCGTTCCTGCGTATTATACCTTTTACCCTTCATGTAATTGGACTGCTTTATTTCACTTGCCTTTTACTGATTCTAAAACAGTGACTATTATTAAAAACTTTACCAATGTAAATACTACTACCATGTTTTCTTTTAAAAACCTTTATTGTGAAAATGTCAGTATACAAATACGGGCCTATAACCACGTGGGCCGGCCACGGAGCAAACTGTAATCGTATATGATGAGTAGACATTTACACTGTAGAGGAACGTAACGGGCGGGCCATTAGGTTGCAAGAACTAAGGTGTCTAACAGTTGCGGAATCGGTGGACGTACATTTTATAATTAAAATACGACAGGGCCAGTTACAATAAAATTATCTAGATATACATTTGCGGGCAAGTACCATGGGTGACGTTAATTCGAACTTTCAATAGTACAGTAATCAATAACACATCAGAACTTAATATCAATAGGGATGTCGAAATATTCAATCAATTCTCGTCCCCGCCCGCCATGTGCTTCAAAACTGCATACGTATCTCGTGATATCAAGGTTGTGCAACCAGTACACAACAAGGAGTTACGAGTCCCATTTATTCCGGCGCCATTCTGGGCGAGGACGGGCAGGTCCAGGATATAGTCAAAATGTCTCCACCAACCATCGACTATGATGATGTCCATATGCTGTATTTATTAGAGTAACACTCATCTGTCCACATGAAATTAATTTGCCACAATCTAAACATGTCATTTTAATCTTTCCAAAGTTCTTCTAAATATTTGGGACCGTTTCCCTTGCCTCTGATGCTGTCAGTGCCACTTCTTTGGTGAATGTACTGGCAGATTGGGGGTTCTCCTCCAAATCTCTCTTTTGTGCAGCACTATAATTAATCGGTGCCACCTCTCCATATGACGATGCATGGTATAATTACCATAACTATATTTTTTTTCGGTTCCTCTGGAGAGTACATCGTGGCAGATGAGGCAGGTAACGTACCGGGCATTTACCTTTTTTGCATGTAGAGGAAAGGAAAAAAAATTTGAGCGTCCGAGTTCTAAGGTGTCCCAGGGCCATTTTAGTGGACCAGGCCCAAATCCAAAGATCAGGCCGCCATTTTGAGAGTCCTGTTGCAGCCGCCTGTCGCTGTAGCAGCAAGAGCGGGCTAAACTCAGCTAGACGGCGCTCCATTGAAGTAACATAGACTTGCTGAGGATCTTTCATCTTTTCAACACACACCAGTGCGGCAACTTGCTAGACACCACCTCGGTGCCATCCTGATCTCGGCGCCCCACTGCAGAACCTTCATCTTGGGGGTGACGCACAGCATCACATTGCTTTCCAATGCAGTCAGATCCTCAAAC
This sequence comes from Lissotriton helveticus, assembly GCF_964261635.1. Classification (NCBI taxonomy): domain Eukaryota; kingdom Metazoa; phylum Chordata; class Amphibia; order Caudata; family Salamandridae; genus Lissotriton; species Lissotriton helveticus. The sequence goes on from NC_136068.1 coordinate 1,109,402,567, forward strand.
AGCCCCCACTGACTGACGCTGCCTCACAGGCCAACGGGGCGCCCCACGCCGACTTTCGGCGCAGCATTGTAGGATAGCCACACCAGTGCGGCAACTTGCTGGACCCCACCTCGGTGCCATCCGGATCTTGGCGCGTTGTGCTGCCTTCGGCCTATTCGCACATTGGTCCGCTACTGACGCGAACTCACAGGCCAACGGGGCGCCCCACGCCGACTTTCGGCGCAGCATTGTAGGATGGCCACACCAGTGCGGCAACTTGCTGGACCCCACCTCGGTGCCATCCGGATCTTGGCGCGTTGTGCTGCCTTCGGCCTATTCGCACATCGGTCCGCTACTGACGCGAACTCACAGGCCAACGGGGCGCCCCACGCCGACTTTCGGCGCAGCATTGTAGGATGGCCACATCAGTGCGGCAACTTGCTGGACCCCACCTCGGTGCCATCCGGATCTTGGCGCGTTGTGCTGCCTTCGGCCTATTCGCACATCGGTCCGCTACTGACGCCGCCTCACAGGCCAACGGGGCACCCCATGCCGACTTTCGGCGCAGCATTGTAGGATGGCCACACCAGTGCGGCAACTTGGTGGACACCACCTCGGTGCCATCCGGATCTTGGCGCGTTGTGCTGCCTTCGGCCTATTCGCACATCGGTCCGCTACTGACGCCGCCTCACGTGCCAACGGATTTTCTACACTTTTTATACCCTATGCCGCATAACAGGTCATGTGACTTGTTTATAAAACTTTTCATTGGTTCATTTTACTTTTGGTTTCCTAATGATGGAAGGCTTGATCATATGACCTAAAAATAACACTTTTCATTGGATGAAAACTTTTTTTTTTCCCAAACGATGAAACCTTGTTTCTGGATGTTTCAGACTGAAGCTGGTGTCAGCATGAAAGCACCACCATCTCGTGGCTCCGTCGTGGTCATTCCGCGAGCAATCATGGCAGCCGCTCCCCACCGGAAGCCTGCAGGAGTCGGGCCCCCAAGACTTTTGTAGAATCTTCAAGGCTGAGGGGGACGCTTTCGAGAATGGGGTCCAAGACCTAGCAGACAAGCGTCCGATTTCCAAGGTGTCCCAGGGCCATTTCAGTGGACCAGGCCCAAAAAGGAAAGAGCCTGCCGCCATTTTGAGAGTCCTGTGGCAGCCGCCTATCGCTGCACCGCAAGAGTGGGCGCAACTCAGCTGAATGGCGGATTTTGGCACAGTGTACCAAAAGCGGGCGGAATGGCAACTGAAACGGTAAAGGGGCGCCCCACTACAGCAGACGAGCCTCCACCTGGGGAGGCCCGTTCACGCCGCCTCACCCCCCCTCCCCCCCGGGGCGCCCCACGCCGTTATTCGGAGCAGCATTGTAGGATACCAAAACAAGTGCGGCAACTTACTTGACATCACCTGGGTGCCATCCACATCTCAGCGCGTTCTGCTGCCTTGGGACTATTCGCACAACAGACCGCTACTGACGAGCCACCCCCCGGGACGCCCCACGCCGTTATTCGGAGCAGCATTGTAGGATACCAAAACCAGTGCGGCAACTTACTGGACATCACCTGGGTGCCATCCACATCTCAGCGCGTTCTGCTGCCTTGGGACTATTCGCACAACAGACCGCTACTGACGAGGCCACCCCCCGGGACGCCCCACGCCGTTTTTCGGAGCTGCATTGTAGGATACCCAAAACCAGTGCGGCACCCAGGCAACATCACCTGGGTGCCGTCCAGAACTCAGCACGTTGTGCTGCCTTGGAACTATTCGCACAAAACACAGCTACTGACCATTGTTGCTTCTTTTTTCCTAAAAATGTTTAAATGTTTTTACTGTTTTTGTTGCGTTGTATATATTTATAAGTTATTAAAGTTTTATAATCCTACTACTTTGTTGGAGTGCTATATATTTTTAATGTGACACATAATTGTAAAAACTTTGATGTACAAAGAGGCATCCCTCGAATCTTCAGCTTCAGGCTCGGTCCCCTCCCCAATCACAATACAGGATGGTTTTCAGATAGTAGGAACGCGTGTGGTGTGACGGATCTCATCGGGTGGGGGCCTTGATCTACTGTAACTCCTTTGAAGAGGGGTGATTCTTTACAGCTGGGGCCATAAACTACATCTGCAGGGCTAGGTGATAGCCTGGGACCGGCCTGGACAATCGGACACACAGGAAGAGGAGTTTCAGAGGGTGCGGTAGTGAATAGGGCGAAAGGGAGGTGTCGGGCGGGCACAGGGTGTGATTCTCAGGGAAGAGCAGCGCAGATGGGGGGAGGTTTATTACCCATGCATAAGACAGAGAGCGGGGGTGACCAGTGCCTGGGGAGATGCTTGCGAGGGTGGGGAGCCATGCTAAGGATCGACAGCGTGCAGAGAGTGGGTCTGGTCAAGGCATCTAAAATGGCTGCCGTGCACGACAAAAGTGTGGCATTTGAAAAAAGGCAAGATGGCGCAGACAATGTTTATCAACACTTCCTGATTTCCTTCGAATCGAACGTTAACAGACGTTATCTCTCCCACACTACCGGTCCCCCTCGGCTTAAACGCCGAGATGGTAGGGACTGCATCCCGTGGAGATAGGCCGAGACGTCACTCAGCAGAAAAAAAAGAAAAAAAAAAGTCTATAAACATACAATAAGTTAAAAGTCAATCATTCTTGTTTCCTTGTAGTACGCTCCCCAGTCCGCTTCCCGTTACGCGAACCGGGCGCACCCCACGAAAAAAAAACGAGTTTTTTTTTTTTTTTTGGCCCCGCGGAGCCCTTTTAAAGCCTCCACATCAAACCTAGGGGGTCAGGGAGGATCTACTATGCCCCCTTATGATCATTTGCCCCTTCGCTTTGGCCTCCTCTTGTCTCTCAATCCTACCGAGAGACAAGATGGCGGCCGCTCCGTACTGTTTGGAATGTTTACAGACACCGGAGAGCCAATCAGCTTCGCTTCGCAAAGCTCCGTAACGCGAAAAGTACGCAAAACGGAGCGCTACCCGGGACGCTGTCACAGATATATATCTTTTTTTAAACGTTAATTTCTCAAAATCCACTGGAGCACATATATTGAGACCCAGCAAAGGCACATCGGGCTACCGGTCCCTACAATTTTGCCAAGTTTCATGCAAATCCATTCAGCCGTTCGATTTTTTTTTTTTTTTTTTTTTGCCCCGCGGGGCCCTTTTAAAGCCTCCACATCAAACCTAGGGGGTCAGGGAGGATCTACTATGCCCCCTTATGGTCATTTGCCCCTTCGCTTTGGCCTCCTCTTGTCTCTCGATCCTACCAGTAGGTATATATAGTTAGGATTTTTTCTCTATGGGATTTTTGAAAATTCTATGTCTAATAACTTTGGCGTTTGTGGACGGAATTGGCTGAAATGTTCAGGAAAATGGCACATTTTGTTTCTGAGCAGCCCCTGAAAATTTGGGGGGGGGTCGTCAAGGGGGGGCCGAGAAAAAAGGGGGGTCCCAAAACGCGTTTTTCCCATGTTAATTTCCATAGGGCGGTTGGCCTCACTTTTAGCCCGAACGGCTGAATGGATTTGCACGAAACTTGGCAAAATTGTAGGGACTGGTAGCCCGATGTGCCTTTTGTAGGTCTCAATATATGTGCTCCAGTGGATTTTGAGAAATTAACGTTTAAAAAAAGATATATATCTGTAACAGCGGACCTGGCAGCGTCCCAGGACGCGTACTTTTCGCGCAACGGAGCTTTGTGAAGCGAAGCTGATTGGTTCTCCGGCGTCTGTCAACATTCCAAAAAGTCCGTAGCGGCCGCCATCTTGTCTCTCGGTAGGATCGAGAGACAAGAGGAGGTCAAAACAAAGGGGGAAATAACTATAAGGGGGCATAGTAGATCCTCGCTGACCCCCTAGGTTTGATGTGGAGGTTTTAAAAGGGCCCCGCGGGGCAAAAAAAACCCAAAATAATAATAATCGAACGGCTGAATGGATTTGCACGAAACTTGGCAAAATATTAGGGACTGGTAGCCCGATGTGCCTTTGCTAGGTCTCAATATATGTGCTCCAGTGGATTTTGAGAAATTAACGTTCAAAAAAAGATATATATCTGTAACAGCGCTCCGCTTCGCGTACTTTTCGCGTTACGGAGCTTTGCGAAGCTGATTGGTTCTCCGGCGTCTGTCAACATTCCAAACAGTCCGTAGCGGCCGCCATCTTGTCTCTCGGTAGGATTGAGAGACAAGAGGAGGCCAAAGCGAAGGGGGAAATGACCATAAGGGGGCATAGTAGATCCTTCCTGACCTCTTAGGTTTGATGTACCTTTTTGCCAAGTTTGGTGTAATTCCGTTCAGCCATTCAGGCTGTAGACGTATGTAAATGTCCTATGGAAAATTGCATGGGGAAAACACATTTGAAAGTGTTGAAATTTAGAACCAATTAAAATGTTACTTTGGTTTTGTATTTGTGTGTGATGAAAGTTAATTGGTTATGTATATATGTCAAATGAGAGGAAACCACAGCCATTTTGTGATACTACTGTCTGAGGTACATTTGTGAGGAATTTTTGGTGGTGAATTTCTGGTGTTTGATTTACACAGTACTAACACTTCTGCTACTTTTAAAAAGGTGAGTTGTTAATTTGTAAGGGGAACTATGTTGTACACTTGAAGATAATTTGAAAAATGTTTTCTGTTATTTATTTGCAGTCCTTCTGTTATACTAAATACTTGATAAAGTTAGTTTTATATTATGTATTACTAAAAACGATAAATGAAAGTGATTATTTTTTTCTGCAATTTACAGCAAGCAATTTCAAAATAAAATGGCTCACAATGAAGAGACCGTGGCAATTTCTTTTGAATTGTCCACTACATTGATTGAAATTGAGAGCACCAATAATGAAATATTGTCACAAGGAGGACATGACTTGTATGATTCCATTAGATTGATTGAAATGGACAGCACCAAGAATGAAATATTGTCACAAGGAGATGACTTGAATGATTCCACTACATTGATTGAAATTGAGAGCACCAATAATGAAATATTGTCACAAGGAGGAGATGACTTGTATGATTCCATTAGATTGATTGAAATGAACAGCACCAATAATGAAATATTGTCACAAGGAGGAGATGACTTGAATGATTCCACTACATTGATTGAAATTGAGAGCACCAATAATGAAATATTGTCACGAGGAGATGACTTGAATGATTCCACTACATTGATTGAAATTGACAGCACCAATAATGAAATATTGTCACAAGGAGGAGATGACTTGAATGATTTTTTTGATCAATCTCTTGATGGCGAATTTATCGAGTGTTTGGAGACCATAGAGTTACAAGAATCATCATTGGAGACTTTTAATGAGGACATTGCTGATGAGGACATGTTACTAGTTCTTTCAAATTTAGAAAATTCTGAAGAATAAATTTATATTTAGAAATAAAAAATTGTTTGAGACATTATTCATTTTTATTTTTAATTTATGAGGTTGTAGCGAAGTGATTGTAGTATAAAATGAGACTTATAGTATAGAGTGCAACATTTTTATGTTACATGGTAAGTTTACTCATATTTACTTCCCTTCTGCCACTATATTATCTCCAATGTGTATTTGACATCTCTTCTTCATCTCCGGCCTCCTTTCTCTCACTGTGTGTCTCCGATGCATCTTATCGCTGCTATTTTGTGTAATTACAGAAGAGAGTAAAATAAAATAGTTCGGAACGTGAAAAGGGGGCAAAGTAGAGTACTCCTCACCCCCTAGGCCTTTTTAGGCGGTCCCAAAAGGATCAGTTTCTGCTTTCCTGAGAGATTATGGTATGAGTTCCATATACCACAATAACTTGCATTACAACATGCAAGATATCTATCTCCTATTACCAACTTTTGGAGATATTCGCGCTAAGCGCGAATATCTCCAAAAAGTAACACCTGCCCTGAGCAGTTCTTAGCCATGTTATCCAATGGGAGGTGGATAACATGGCTAAGAGCATTAGCTCGGTAATGCATGAATATCGCTGAGTTTTTTGCGATATTCATGCATTGCGGCCGTTTATTATCGCATTTGCGATAAACCTTGATAATAGCAAGGTTTATCTTCGATAATTTCTGACGATGCTTAGTGGTAAAAAATTGGTTGGTAAGCATCGTTAGCGATAAATATCGCTTAACTTTGGTAATATGCCCCAACGTCTGTTAACGTTCGATTCGAAGGAAATGAGGAAGTGTTGAAAAACATTGTCTGCACCAACTTGCCTTTTTTGAAATGCCACACTTTTGTCGTGCACGGCAGCCATTTTAGATGTCTTGACCAGACCCACTCTCTGCACGCTGTCGATTCGTAGCATGGCTCCTCACCCACGCAAGCATCTTCCCTAGGCACTGGTCACCACCGCTCTCTGTCTTATGCATGGTCAATAAACCTCCCCCCATCTGCGCTGCTCTTCCCTGAGAATCACACTCTGTGCCCGCCCGACACCTCCCTTTCGCCCTATTCACTACCGCACCCTCTGACACTCCTCTTTCTCTGTGTCCGATTGTCCAGGCTATCAGCTAGCCCTGCAGATGTAGTTTATGGCCCCAGCTGTAAAGAATCACCCCTCTTCAAAGGAGTTATAGTAGATCAAGGCCCACACCCGATGAGATCCGTCACACCACACGTGTTCCTACTATCTGAAAACCATCCTGTATTGTGATTGGGGAGGGGACCGAGCCTGAAGCGGAAGATTCCAGGAATGACTCTTTGTACATCAAAGTTTTTACAATTATGTGTCACATTAAAAATATATAGCACTCCAACAAAGTAATAGGAATATAAAACTTTAATAACATATAAATATATACAAGAAAACAAAAACAGTAAAAACATTTAAACAACGAAGAGACCGTGGCAATTTCTTTTGAATTATCCAATAGATTTATTGAAATTGACAGCACCAATAATGAAATATTCTTGTCAGTAGCGGTCTGTTGTGCGAATAGTTCCAAGGCAGCAGAACGCGCTGAAATCTAGATGGCACGAAAGTGATGTCTAGTAAGTTGCCGCCCAGCAAAAAACGGCGTGGGGCGCCGCGGGGGTGAGTGAGTCCAGTAGGCACCACAGCTATTCTTACCGGCATTGCAGAATTACTGCTGGGGACAATGCCTGTGCTGTAGCAGGGTCACAGCAGAAACAAAAAGGATTCTGTTGAAGATGTTGTTGGTTTTCAATTTGAAAACAGTTCTGGTGTCAACTGCTATGCTAATGTAGTGGTTAATGTTTTGTTTTCTCTAGAAAATGTAAAAGAGGGGGAGGCAGTCCAAAGTTCCGTTAAAAGGGCAAAGGAAAGGATCGGTGGTTTGAACTATCAGTCAAAAAGGGGAGGGGGTGCAATAATTTTTCCTACCGGGTCACACTGTGCTTTCACCGGAAGTGAGGTCTGCAGGATTCTAGTAATTCAAAGTGAGGCTGGCGCCAGCATGGGAGCGCCGACGTCCCGCGGATACAGTTTCGTCACTCCACGGGCGATCATGGCAGTCATTCCCCATCGGGGGTCGGAGACTCCCGCGGCTCCTCTAGAATCTTCAAGGTCGTGGAGGACTACGGTGGTGGAGTCAACCAGTGACCGGGCCATTTCTTTATGCTGGGCCCGCTCTTGCCAGGTCGACCGCCATTTTGAGAGTTCGGCAGCTACCGGCGATCGCGGGGTCACATGAGCGGACGGGCTCCACCCTGCCGGGCGAGACGTTGCAGCATGGCCACAGTGGAAGAACCCTTTTCCGGGCGCCTGGAGCGCTGAGGGTGCAGCTGGGAAGCCTCCACCTGGGGAGGCGGGAGAGGCCTGTTCGCACCGTCTCTCCCTCCCAGTGCACCCCAGGGCGTCTCGCTTGAGATTTGTTATGGCCGGACCAGGCGATGAGGACGAGGGGGGGGGGGTCGGAGGCATGTGCAAGACATACCCCCCCAGTGTTGTCGCAGCCATTATAAAAGAAAGAAGTGTCCCGTCCGTCTTCGGGCCGGGCTTCCGGTGGATGTCGGCCGGACGCCCCTGGCTCTGGCCCCATGAACGGGTTTCTTGGTTTATCGGCTGCAGCCGGATCCCGTCGGCCTCGGCCCCCCGACCGTTGGTGGTCGGACCGGAAGAGCATGTGGCGGGACTACCTGCAACTCTCAAGGGCCACCGCGGCCGGACTGGGAGAGAGAGGGGAGGGTCGAGGAGACATTCCCCCCCCCTGCAACTGTTCAGCGTTGTAAAGGCAATCCCCTGGCCGGGTCCCGCTGGCCTCGGCCTCTCCTCCGGCTACACCCTACGTTAGGATCTCCTGGCCGAGGCGTGGCAGCAGGACCTGCCTTATATGGGCTGCTCCCGGCTGGGCGTAGCCGGAACCCTGCCCCACCTTGGAAGTTTCCAGAGTGGGGGTGGATGTTCTACTGACTTGCATTTTCCCTAGTCTATCGATTTTTTTGGCGTGGCAGGCGGTGGGACAGCGAGGGGTGATTTGGTTTCTCTTACTGTTTTTCTGGTCTCTCACCACTGGCATATTTTAACGTTTTCTTGTTTCTAGGACATTAATAGGTTTTATCATTACGTTATGTTATCGTTTCTTTGTTCGTTGTTTAATAAAAGTTCATGTTCATCAGTGGCCTACTGATTTTCGTTTTCCTATTTTTTTCTTTCCAGGTTGTTTCATGGTAAAGTTTCTGTTAACAGGATACAGTGATCACTTCGTTATTATTGCATATGTCCTTTTCACTAGGGGTGCTCTCTGGTCGGGCCAGATGACGTATCTCTAGTAAATGGTCCGGGTGAAAAAGGTGCATCAATCAGTGGGGAGTAGATAGGCATGACAGATTACAACGGGGGAGAACGGTCCGCATTACGTACCCTTTCACTACTTGCAAAGATTTTCCTACGTTTATTTGCAAACAGGGAATACCTCCAAAAAGAACTAATTCCCAAACAGTCAATGTTCGGACAATCAATCAATCAATGAGGAATGAAATAGGTACGACGTGTTAAAGGCTTGCGTTACCTACCCTTCACTATCTGCAAAGGGAGAGAGAATATTCCTATTCTTCCTCGTTTGCAGGTAGAGAAGATCCTTAAGAGAATTAACTTCGAACAATTCAATGCTCGATTGAAACAATCAACAAGGGGTACTGTGAACACAAATGAACGCCGCTTATATACATACGCATTGCTATTTTCAACAGGTTGTTCCTAATGTTTCTATTTTAGCGAGGTCAAAAAGAGATCCCATTAGTGGCCTACTGATTTTGCTCGATTCCTTTTGTTTTTTTACACGATTTTTCGCTATCTGCAAAGACTAAACAGAGTATTGCGACTCTGTGCTTGTTTGTAAATAGAGAATGAACCAAAGAGAACAATCAATCAAATGGAGAGAGAAGCAGGCACGACGGATTACAAAGGGGGCAAAGGGCTGCGTTAACTACCCTTCACTATCTGCAAAGAGAGAGTACTCCTAATAGAAATGAGGGGTGGGGGGCAGCATTCAAAGCAGATCAGTGTGCATAAACACGAAAATGTTTTTACTTACCACGTACTTGACATTCGACAGCTTATGATATTTGCTATTAAAAAACCATTGAAATTCACTGAAAAAACCATAGGTTATAGACCATATATAGTTAGGAATTAGCATTTACAAAACCTTGAAAATTCACTGAAAAAACCATAGGTTATACACCATATATAGTTAGGAATTAGCATTTAAAAAACCTTATTTTACTCACACAAAACCATTGAAATTCCATATATAGTTAGTTGCACTAACTATATATCGCGCACCCGCAATCCACTGCTGATCATGTCACATATTACATCATTCATGACATGGTCAGTGACATCACTGATGACATCACTGATGACATCTCAAATGACATCACTGATGAGATCACTGATGACATCATCCAGTGACTGTGTGTTTCTGTAAAGTTTAAATATGTTTTACATATTGAAGAATGAGTAGATGTATAAGTGTCTGGACGAAGGATTTAGTAGGTGCATGACTGAATGTATGAGTGAGTGATTAAATGTGTCTCACTGAGTGCATGGGTTAGTGACTAAACTGTCTTAATTTGTGCATCATTATGTCTGTTGTTCTGTAAACTGCTGCATGTGTTGATCAGTAGCTATATGATTAACTGTATGGGTTATTGATTGATTGTCCAAGTATTTGTATAGGAGACTGAGTGTGTGTGTGGCTGGCTGGGAGGTGTGTGACTCTGTGCAGATCAATGTGTACTTGTATCAATGATTGTATAAGAAAGTAAGTATGTGTTAGTATATGTTTGAAAATGTAAGGTGCTCTATGTTTAACTGTATAGACAAGAAAATGGAAGTGTGATTGATTCTTTACAGGACTGACTAGGTGTGTGAGTAACTCCATGGATGAGTGGCAGAGTGTAAGTGTCTGTATAGGTGTATGAGTGCATATGATAGTGTTGTAAAGATGAGTGATTGTATGTATGAATGATTGTATGGGTGAATGAGTGAATGTGTGTGTAGACGTAGGAATCAGTGAGTACGTATGTAGTAACTAGTATTGGTGTGTCAATGGTTTCAAAAATTATACTCTGTATTTAACACTGGGTGAAACAGAGGTTATATTAAAACGTGAGGAGATGCATTGTATTGTCACATGAATGATATCATCAGTGATGTGGTCATTGATGTCAAATGAGATGTCATCAGTGATCTCATCAGTGATGTCATTTGAGATGTCATCAGTGATGTCATCAGTGATGTCACTGACCATGTCATGAATGATGTAATATGTGACATGATCAGCAGTGGATTGCGGGTGCGCGATATATAGTTAGTGCAACTAACTATATATGGAATTTCAATGGTTTTGTGTGAGTAAAATAAGGTTTTTTAAATGCTAATTCCTAACTATATATGGTGTATAACCTATGGTTTTTTCAGTGAATTTTCAAGGTTTTGTAAATGCTAATTCCTAACTATATATGGTCTATAACCTATGGTTTTTTCAGTGAATATATATATATATATACATGCATAAAAAAAGAACTTACATTTTTTTTAAGGATTTGTAAATTCAAAGGAACTTAGAACTTGAGGCTACATATTTAGTTGCTGTACTTAGGGGCTGATTACGATGTTGGTCGTAAAGCCTCTGACCTTAGAGAAGGGTTTCACCGCCTCAACCAGTAACCCAATCTCTTACACCTATGTACTGGTAAAATTTCCTTTACACCTGCGTAACGTCATGTAATTTCTAGCATTTAGCATTATGATTGATTAGTGTAATGCCTTAAATTACACCAGGTTGTGTAACTGAGATTTTGTTTGTATACAAATCCTGTAGCTGCAGTATGGCAAATAAGCAAACTAACAGAATGTGAGCAACTATTGCTCACTTCAGCCTTATTTCGTGTTTTTTGTGCATTTTGGATGCAAGGTGTCACAATAGCATTTCATGTGAGTGAAAATTTTTAAGCAAGTTTTTCCATTTTACATAATTTCCTCAACGGGTATGTCATGAGATGTATCCAGGATTTTTACAAATTGGAGATCTGCACAAGTGATTTATAACTCTCCTGCTTCTACATGCATTTAGTTTAGAACGGACCCCTCCACCACCAACAACCATTCAGTGCTTTATTTTAGCTGTTCGTTGCAAGTTCTCAGTTCTGGGGACCAAGACTTATATTTTATCATTAGACTTTGACTCAGAACAAGAGAGAGAAAGGCAGAAAAGCTGGAAAGAAGGCAGAAATAAAAAAAAATGGAAAACAGTGATGAAAGAATGAAAAAGAAACTGCAAGAGAGAGCTTAGGTGACAGGGAGCATATGATGGTGGATGAAAGAGGCAAGAGGAGTAATCAGGATTAAATAGATGTGGTATAGCAATCTCGACATTCAGCAGCACCAGCGGAGGCTTCTGAGAAACACGTTTGGCCCTAGCACTCATTCTTATAAATTAAGCTCTGGGACCTGTCAGTCATTGGGAGTGTGCTTCATAGACACCAACTGAACTGTTTGATTACTCTGGGTCAACACTATGACCTCTGCATGTTCTGCCCACACCGCAAAACTAGAGCGCTGGTTTCTGCATTTATTTTTATCAGACCCAATACCCTAACCTGTGAACATAATTTATATGTTAGACATCCTGATGAACCAATACCGTGAGCTATGGACTTGAGCTGCAGGCTCATGAACCCCCTTTTCAGTTCATATGCTTCACAAGCACGACTTGCTGCAGAAGAAGTCCCCGTGAACTTTAGACATAAACCACAAGTGTAGTCCCCCTGCTCTTCTGCGGGACCAAACTCCCTGTGCACGTTGTACATGTATTGCAAACCCAAGATCTTGTTTTGTGCATTTTCACCCCAAAAAAGTATGATTGTCTTACTTGAACTACAGCCAACACCTGCTCTATACACATGCGTGACTTGATTTCATATTTGGTAGGACCACCACGTTACAGATGCACAGTCAGTCCTGGACTGTATGTACCGGACACCTGGTGTGCTACCGGAGAGCTGGCATGGTGGAGGCCAATGTCATTGCTGGTGGCGGGCAGTTCTGTTACTGGAGGTCTAGCCTGAAGGGCTTAATTGCTTTCTAAATAATGAATGGCAAATGGTTTTAAAATGCGTCAGTCAAACCACGCTCGCCTTCAAAACCATTTGTTTTTGCATTTGGTTGATTCTTGTCTCCTGCAGAGTCTTCTCAAGTCGTGCTGACCTTCTAGGGAGAAGGTGGAGATTCTGGAAGTAGTCGTATAGGATATGCAGCTGTACACCCAAGATGACACTGCAGGAGTTCACAAAGGGATCGAGCAATAAAAAGTCATTTACATTTTGTTTTTATTTTGTTTCATTTGTTCTGAATTCAAATGTAGATTTCAAGTGTCATTCGTTGTCTTCTGGAAAACTGCTGAAATTTAACATGGAGTTTGGAGTTTCTTTTTGCTTTTCTTGATTGCAAAGTGAGGGTATTTTATAATCAAGTGATAAAAACCTTCTACCAACACGCACTAAAAATATAAAAACGTATTAAGGAATTATGAAAATATTTCAGAATATATCACCAGCAAGAAAAGTTTAAATGAGCTGCATTGCTTTTTTGTAATTCTGAAGTGTGACAGATACAGTAATCTTAATAGGAAAAAACAAACCAAGACACTTTACTTGTGCGGTGTGCAAACAATAAGTATGAGGAGTAAAGCTGCATGGCTGAACCAAATTTAATGGCCATTTCAAGGGGACATTTGAATGGAAAATGTGCTCTCTGTGAAAGAGAGTACACTAACACACCATGCTTTAGCCATATCTGTGGGACAGTATGCTACAAAATGTGCTACTGGCCACACACGACTCGCCAATCATTCTCCTGACTCATTTGCTATACTTTGTGTAACATTTGGATTTTTCATAATCCCTATAATCCCTATGACGTCATTGATGTATCGTTGATGGCAATACCCCTCCATTCTGAAAATTGTTCCAGCACCAATGGGAGAAGGAGACTCAGAGAGACATACATATATTACCCCCAGGTCCCTCCTGACCTCGTCCCATTCCTTAAAATATGGAGATAACCATCGCTCTCCAGTGGTTTCGATCATTTTTGTCTGATCGAACCTTTAAAGTGGCAATACCACCAGGCCAATCCATCATCCATCCCTTGGAGCTGGGAGTCCCACAGGGCTCCTCGTTGAGCCCCACAATGTTCAATCTCTATGTGAAACCGTTGGCTGCAGTCGTCAAACAGTGGGGTCTGACGATGACCTCATATGCTGACAACACGCAGCTGGCGGTGACACTCAGTGGAGACCCTGAGGTGGAGGCCCCCAGATTCCGTGCGGGTCTTGTGGCAGTAGCAAGCTGGCTTCGCACCAATTGCCTACAGTTGAATGCCACCAAAACTGAGGTGTTGGTATTGGGGAAGCACGCTGAGCTATGGGGAAACCAGTGGTGGCCACCAGAGCTGGGCGTTATCCCGATTCCAGCTGCTGGAGTGAAAAATCTAGGCATTTGGCTGGACCCCGCGCTCACTTTTACGGACCATACTAAGAAGGTGGCTGCCACGTGTTATGGTATCCTGCGGGGCATAAGGCCGGTCTTAAAGTACTTCGATCCCCCCACCAGACAGCTCGTGGTCCAGGCATCGATTTTATCTCGGCTGGACTATGGGAGTGCGCTGATGTTAGGGATGAATCAGGCGGAGGCCTCTAGGCTCCAAAGGGTGCAAAATGCTGCGGCACGGGCCATTGTGGGCCTCCCCAGACACTGCTCTGTGTCTGGTACCATCTCGGCCCTACACTGGCTTCCGGTCAGGCAGCGGATCAAGTTTAAAGCGCTGTGCTTGGCCTTTAAAATTCTGAAATTTTCTTCGCCGCCGGCACTTGCCAATCTACTTATTCCTTACATCCCTCTGAGATCATTGAGATCAGAGGCTCTCCATCTGGCAGTTTGCCCTCGTTTTAAACTGAGCAGAATGGGTGGCCGTTCTTTCCGGGTGCTCGCAGCAGGGTTATGGAACTCGCTCCCGGTGTGCACTCGAGCTCTTAATGACTTACTCGCCTTTAGGCAGGCGATTAAAACCTTCCTGTTTCCCGCCCTAGAATAGTCATCCCTTTCTTTTACTGTGTGTTATGTTATAGTGCCTGTCAAGGCGCCAGGACGCCCCTTTGCTGGGGCAGCTGTGCGCTATAGAAAAATAAATAACATAACATAACATAACATAACATCTCCACGACAGAAAAAAAGAAAAGGAGCATGCTGGCATACCCTACCCACTCCCTCCCACTGGGAGTACATAAGCGGTACCAGCCCAGCATGCCGCCTGTTCTTTTTTTCTGTCTTCCGACAGAATGGTTGTGGAGTTTGCTGTTCCTTACCTGCTGTGGTCTTCCAGGGACGTCTCGTCGGGCTGCTGGGCTGTCCTCTCCGTCCCTGATGTCCTCCTTCTTGACATGTCGTGCTGCTGGGCTTCTCGACGTTCTGCTTCCGTGGTCTCCTGGCCTGCCGGGCTTGCCGGGAGCTGCGTTGTGGGCGGCCGGTCCTTAGTGGCAGGGGCGCCGCTCCTCCCGGCTTGTTCCGGGTTGTAGGCCGCGTCTTCCTGTAGCTTGGCTGGTCGGGGAGACGTGCTGCTGCTGCTGCTGCTGCTTGGAGCACCACGGGCCGGTCTTGGGGAGGCTCCTGGTGTTCCTGGATGCCGGTTGGAGATGTTCAGGGGCGCCTGGACTTTCTTTAGATTTCCTCCCTGATCTCGGCTTGAGTGCTTGGGAGTGACTGTTGCTCCCGGTTTCCTGCTGACTCGGCGCTCGTTCCTGATGGCGCCTGAGCTGGTGTTTGGGGGTCAGTCTCTGGATCTTGGTGTTTGACTGCCCCTGTGGTGAGTACCGCGTAGCGGTTTCTTTTGCCCTTGTTTGGTGCTCGCTTCGGCGGCTCCTGTTCTTCCATGGGTGCAGTCATGGGGAGTTTGGCATGACAGTATGTGGCCCCTGCGCATTGATTTTCCTGCACATTTGTGTTTCTTTTTCTATTTTGCTTTTGTGCGGGGTGCCTGGTCTTTGCTTTCTCCCTCAGGTGCCGAGTCTTGTGGATTGGTTTCCTGCTCCTTCCTTTGCCTCCTCCCGGCGCTGGTTTCCTGTTGTGCGCCTGGGCTGGATTCATGGGGGTGTTGGGCTGTTGGTGCGCCCTTCCTGCCCCCTGGGTGAGTACCGCGTAGCGTCCCCCTTTTCTGCTTGCTCGTGGGCCTGTGTTTGCCTGTGGGTTGTTCACTTGGTTTTCCTTGTGTTGGGTGCGGGCCATGGGGTTGGGTGGTCATGGCCGCGCTTTCTGTTGCCTGCTTTGTGTTGGGCTGGGGCTGTGTTCATGTGCCTGTTGACGCGGTTCCGTGCTATGGCCGGGGTGTCGGGCTTGCTCGCCCCTTATCCTCCTTTGGGGGTTCGCCTTCTGGCATTGTTGTTTGGGGGTTGCCTTTGCTCTTTGCTGCTCCATTTGTTTGGTACGTGAGGGTCTCTGTGTGTGCCTTTCCCGGTTGGGTTTGGTCTCTTGGCCTGTTCTTGCCTGCTGTTTTTCCAGGGTGGCTTTCTTCTTGCCTTGCTGGGTCCCTGTGACCTGGTGTTTGTGGTCATATACTCTTTTTTTGGCGTTCTCTGTGTTTCGCGCTATGGTGTTTCGCTGCCTGTGTTGGCTGTCTGCGGAGGGTGGTTTCGCGTTTCCCCTCTTGCCGCCTGCTGTGGGTCCGTCTGTGCTGCTTGTGGTCTGCTATTGCACTTTGGATGGGCTTGGTGCTGGGGGGGGGGGCTGCAGCGTTGTTCTCGACTCCTTTTGGTGGGTGGTCACTTGTTCCCTGGCTGCTCTCCTCCTTTTCGCTGGTTTGCTTCCTCCCTGTGCGCCTCGCTCCTGGGGATGATCTGGGTTTTGTCCCGAGGGCCTCCTCCTTGCGCACCTTGCGCTCTGCTCTGGCGCTGGGTTCGGCTGGTCTCGTCTGTTGCTGTTCCCTGTGTGCGTGGCTGGTTGCTTTTGGTCCGTTTTGTTGCCTCGGTCCGGGGTCTTTGGTGTCTCCTGCCTGTTGCTCTGCCTCCACTGCCCCCTGCTCTAGCTGCGTCGTTGGCTCCCCTGTGTGGCTACTTGCTTGCTCGGCGCTTCTTGCTGGTTTGCGTCTGGGCTGGGGTCCTGTGGGTCTGCTGTGGCCTGTCCCCTTGGTGCTCACCGCCGGGCGGTTTCTGCCTGTGCTGGCCCGTGGCTTTGTCGCCTGCTGCCCGCCTTGTGGTTTGGCTGTGTTGGCTTTCTTCCTCCCTGGGGTGGTGTCTGCCTCCTGGGCCTTGGATCGCTTTGGGCAGTCTCTCCTGGGGTTTTTGTTGGTTTCCTCTGGGACCTCTTTGCTCTGTCCTCAGGTTGTTTGGCCGTCCTGTCCTTCGGGCTTCTGTTGTCCCTGGGGGGTGACTGGGTTGCTGTACGCCTGGGTTTTCCCATTGCGGTTGCCTGTTCTGGTCTCCTCTTGCTGCTTGTCGCTGGTGCCGTGGGCTTCTTGGTCTTCCTTTGGTTGCCTGAGCCCTTACGCCCCTTGGTTCCTGCCCTTTTGTGGGTTCGGGCTGGGTGTGTGCTTCTCTGGGTCCCGGCCTCTCTGCTGCCTGCGGTTTTCTGTTGGGTGCTTCTTGCTCCCTTTTGGGTGCTTTTTGCTTTCCCCGTGCTCGAGGTGTGTGACTTCTGGTGTGGTCTCCCCCTTCTTTTCCGGGTGGGGAGGGCTTTGTTGTGCCCCTCCTCTGTTCTGGTGGGCCTTGGCCTTGTTGGGGTGTTGGCTCCGTTGTCTGTTTCCCTCTGGTGGTGGCTGGGATTCGTTGGTCTTCCTTGGCTTCGGCCTTGGGTGGCCTCTTGTTCTTCCGGGGCTCGGCTCTTGTGCCCTGTCCGGTTGGCTGTGCCTTTCCCTGCTTCTGGGGTTGGGTGTCTGCTTCCTCTGGTGGGTGGCACATCTTTCCCTTCTCGCCCCTCTCCTTCGGCTTTTGGTTGTGGTTGGCCTTGTTTCGGGTCGCGGGCTTTGGGTGCCTGTCGTTGGCCCTGTGCTCGTGTGCTGGCTCTGATCGGCCTGGGCCCTTTGCTCTCTTTTTCATGCTGTTGGTTCCTTCCCGCTCCCATGTTCTGTGTTGGGGCGCCTTTGGCTTCTTCGGGCTCCTTTCCTTTGCTTTCGGTGCCTGGGTGGTTCTGTTGTGCTCTGGGGCCTGGGCTCTGCCTCTGTTGGTTTTGCCTTTGGGTTTCCTGTTTTTGGCCTCCCGTTCGCTTGTGCGTTTGGGTCACTGGTGCGCCTCTTGGATTGGTTGTGGGGGGCTTTGAGCTGTGGGGCCCTTCTTTGCTTGAGGTCCTCTTTTTGCCCTTGCTGCGGTCC
The DNA here is from genome assembly GCF_964261635.1 of Lissotriton helveticus. Lineage (NCBI taxonomy): Eukaryota > Metazoa > Chordata > Amphibia > Caudata > Salamandridae > Lissotriton > Lissotriton helveticus. Next base: position 1,109,420,389 of record NC_136068.1, read on the forward strand.
TTCCCTGGCCGCTTGTTCTCTTGGGCTTTGTCTTGGTCCTGGGCTTGTCTTCTGTCCTTTCCTGTGCCGCTCCTTTCGGTTGGCTGTGGCGCTGGGTTCTTTGTGTGGGCTCTGGGCTTCCTTCCTCTGCTTCTCCTTTTCGGACGGTCTGGCTGTGGTTGGCTGCTGTGCCCTTCCCTGTGCCCCTTCCTGGTTGGGTGTTGTTTTGCCTCTCCTTCCGGTTCCTGGTGGTGCGGTCTTGTGTCCCTCCTGGCTGGCTGGCCTGCCTGTTCGGCGGCTGGCTTTCTCGGGTAGGGCGGTGGTCCTCCTTGTTTGTCTTTCCTATTTTGCTCTTCTGTCTCTGGGGGTTCGCCTTCGGTGGTTCCGTGGTGTCCTCCTTTCTCCTCCTGGCGGTCAGTCTGGTTTTTTGGTTGCTGGGCTTTCCTCCTTCCGGTTCTGGGGTTTTTATTCCCTGGCTCCGTGTGGGGCTCCTTTGGTCTTCTTTGACTGTGGCCTGGTTTTGCCGGGTCTGTCTTGGGTTGGGCTTTTTGCTCTCCCTCGCCTCTGTTTGGTGGGTTGCTGTTTTTTTTTGTCCCAGTGTCTCCTGCTTTCGGGGTGTGCCTCGCTCCTGGCCGGTTCTTGTGCTCCGGGTTCTTCTCCAGCCGGGTAGGCTTTTGTGGGGTGCTGCCGCTCTTCGGAGTTTCGGCTGGAGTTGGCCTTTTGGTCAGTCCTGCGGCATGGTGGTTCCGTGGGTTTCTGTCCTCCGGGTTCCCTGTTGCTCCCTTGCGTCCGCCCCGCTCTGCTCCCCTCCAGTGAGACCTCCCGCCCGGGCGGGCGGGTTTCTTCCCCTGGCGGGCTCCCGTGTGACGGTGGGGCTCACGCGGGTGTCCGGTCGGGGAGGTGGGCGCACGGCTCCCGTGCCCGGTGTCGGGTGCGGCGACGCTGTTGTCGGCTTGGGGTGAAGGGGAGCCTTGTTTGGTGCCCTGGCTCTCCTCTGCCTGACGGTTCCTCTGGGGTTCTGCTTGTTTGCCTCTGCCTGTCGGCCCTCTTTGCGACTCTGCTGGTGGCCTTCCCTGGTGTGTTGGGGGTGGTCCTGTGGTTGGTCTTGTCTCTTTGTTCCTTCCTGGCCCTTTGGCTCTGCCGCCCTGTGCGGGCTGTTCTCCTCTGCTTTTGCCCGTTGGGCTGGGTTGGCCTGTTTGGTTCCTGGTTGGGTGCCTGCCTGGTGGTGCCTGGGTTTGGGTGCTTCTCCTTTAGGTGTTTCCCCCCCTGGTCGGTTGCCTTTCTGGCTCCTTTTTCCGGTGGTGGGGGCCTTGGTTTTGGCCTCTCTGGTTGCTCTTGGGTGCTTGCCTCTACCCGTGTGGCCCCCTTCTGGCTTGCCGGTGTGGGGTGGCGGTTCTTGTTTTTGCTGGCCGTCCCCTTCTGGCTTTTTGGGTCTTGTTTCTGCCCGCTGGATTGGGGGTCTGGTTGGTTGTTCACCCCTTCCTGCTTTTTCTTTTTCGTCCTTCTTGGGGGCTCCTTTTTGCTCCTGTGGGGTGCTGTTTTCGGTCTGGTGCCCTTTTGTGTTGGTGGGGTTCCGGAAGGCCGGATTCTCTGCTTTGGTATGCTCCATATTTTAAAGAATGGGACGAGGTCAGAAGGGACCTGGGGGTAATGCCTTATTACTTACCGGTAATCTTCATTACACCTGGTCCCGTTGACCTCGTCCCATTCCTTACTTCCCTCCCTCCCTCCCTTACGGCCGGCCTTCCTTTTGTTGGCTTGGTGTTTCCAGGCTGCATGCTGGGCTGGTACCGCTTATGTACTCCCAGTGGGAGGGAGTGGGTAGGGTATCCCAGCATGCTCCTTTTCTTTTTTTCTGTCGTGGAGATGGTTATCTCCATATTTTATGGAATGGGACGAGGTCAACGGGACCAGGAGTAATGAAGATTACCGGTTAGTAATAAGGCATTATAAAAGCTCTTCCGAATTCAAAACAGTGTATTTGTTAAAATTAGACCATTGTAACACATTTCAGTTCAGTATATTAAACAATACAATGTGATTTAGTGACAATTGTTAGGAGTGAGTCTAATGAAGAACTTAAAAATATTCATGCCTCTCCACCCCTCCGCCACTGCCCTGACGACAATGCTATTAGTGAATCACAAAGGATGTTAGTTGTCTTTTGCCCCCAAGATGTGGCCTAGGGTGTTACTATAGATGGATAGCAACATTACAGTCTAGTTTTTTTGTGGCACACAGCCTCAACGGATGTATTTATCCTGTGATGATGAAGGAAAAAAGGCACTATGAAAAAAACGATTGCCTTCAATCATTCAATATGGTCAAGTGGTGGCTGGGATTAACGCAGAGTTTCCTGGTTTCACATTATGCCATTTAGGCACTAGATGGTTATCTCTTTTTTTCTTCCAACTGTGTTAAACACATCCAGAGTAGTCAGGTTTCATAAGGATTGGTGGCCATAGTGTTTAGGCACGGTAATGTTTTAATGCAGAAGCTAATATGAAAACTAGAGCACCAGCCCTTAGTCAGTGCATTAAGATAATTTGTTCCAAGTAGCAAAAGTCTTTATTCATTGTCATCCACTGTTGAATTAGTTCATCCACCCACTCCTCACCAATCCATGTATTCATTCATTGAGCCATGCAGTCACATCTACAATCCCCATCCATCCATTCAATGATTTGACCAGGTTTCATAAGTTAAACTATGTTGCAAAATGCACCATATTTTCAATGTTTTCGAAACTTTCTTGGATTCTTGGGGAAGAACCACCTTCCCCCGCCCCCAAACCTCCCTTTCAATGGTAAGGCTTGCTAGCTGCACTCGCTCCCTACGTGTAGCATGAGGGCTGGTCAGACAGAATTTGCCTGGGCTGCTTTGTTTTCCCCAGTCTGCCCCCTGTTCATGGGTGCACATGCTCAGAGTCGTCATGGGGGGAGGGGGTTTGCGTGGTATCAGCCTCAGTTTCCGGTGGGCTTTACACTACAAAGAGGACCACAACCTTGAATGCTATTTTCAGCAGACCAGCATGTTATTCTGGACTGCTCACAGCTGAGATAATGGAAAAAGCCTGCAGTGAGCCTTGATACCTGTCTGATACAAAGAATCCCTTCTTTAGTCGCTTGAATTCAGAGGGAAAACTACATCTGTGATCTCGTCAGTTTCAGGAAGCTTGCATTCAAAGCTCATGCCTTCAGTGACTAGCACAAAGTTAAAGGGCCATGTGCAACACTGAGCCACTGCTGCCCCTTATGGCTCTCTTACGGTGTGCACACCAACGCAAGCACTTTCAAAGCAAAGTGCCCAGTGCCCTAACCCAGTGAAGATGTCTGATGTAATTATATAATTTGCAGCTGACGTGCATAAAGCAACATTACACCTGTTTGTGTTGTAATACTGGTCCTGTGCTGCAATGTAGAGCAATTGGTACTTGTTAATATGTTTGTTCATTTCAGACCGAAGAGATGTTCTTGATTCTTCTGCATAATGGCGGGTGTTTAACATGGTTTTCATACAGTGGAAAGGGAATAAAATGCAATGCCTAAAATGACTAAGATGTCAAATTTAGTAAATGGAGTGATTTCCCTGACAGAAGGGTTCTTTGGAAGACTAGTAGGGCAGTCACATGCTTAGCATTAAACTTGCACACAAAGGATGTGGGCGCTGGCACAGATGTGTAAATAATTACGCCCATATTGGTCTTTTACACCTGCCATTGGAGACTGTCCAGCTCGTTATGATCATCTTGACCAAATGTGCTTTTAAAGTGCCTCATTTATTATAAATGTTTACTAAAACTATTTTTGTTGGTTATAAGCTTTGGGGGACCCCCAAATCCCACTTTAAAGTATTCTTTAAATTTGACCAAGTGTTGTAAATTGTATTGAACACTGCCGTAGAATGCACCAATTGTTGTTTAATATTTGTAGGTTCTTTACGGTTAAAACCCCAAATACCTCTATAAAATTGTATTTAACATTAACAGGTCTTGACTAATACTAATGTCCAAATTTGCTCAAAATGTACAATCTGTAATTTTTCTAACCCAAAGTAAAACATCAGAAAAAAAGGCCTTCAAACGTCTCCAGAGGAAGAAATCCTAAACTCCCCTATAAATGTCTAATCATATCAAAATTTGTCTAATAACTTAGGGACATATTATCAAGACAGGCGATAAAATTATCGCTGTTTTAGCGGCAGAAAACTGCCACTAAAACGGCGATAATGGGCTTGATAATAGGCTCTATGGAATTCCAATTGAAGCCCATGTTAAATGTGAAGGACATCTAACATGGGCTTCAATTGGAATTCCATAGAGCATATTATCAAGACCATTATCACCGCTTTATCAGCAGTTTTCTCCCGCTAAAACGGCGATAATTGTATCGCCTGTCTTGATAATATGCCCCTTAATGTGGTTAGAATGCACCATTAGGCCCTGATTTACCGAGACATTCCTTGCAAAAGAATCAGGATAGTGGCCTCATAAGCATTTTTTCTAATTGGAGCCCACAATGCTGCAATCACAAGACACTTGTCCATTCATATTCAACAGAACCAAACTCAACGCCTGTGATGCGACCATAAGTTGCTTATTCAACCTCCTTCCCCAATGCATCGAGTGGATGTCCTGCCGGACTACCCCCGCCATTTAGACATGAGCTGCTCGTCCAATCTAGTGGGTGTGCAAGCATTGTAGAACCAACCCCCTTATCTGTAATTATTAATTTATATAGATTTTTCATAGTGTTGTATTTGGTTGGGTAACCAACCCTGTGGGGAGGTGGGCCTGGTCACTTGCTTGATCCCCTGCCTCTGCTGCTTCAGTGGCCACATACGCCCTTTTTTTGGGTCTTGCCAACGCAGTGCCCATGCGTTCCATAGGAAGGAGACCTCTGGAAATCGATTCAGCTTTGCAGGCAAAAACGTGCACGCGTTGCACTTCTTTCAATGGCAACGCGTGCACGTTTGGAGATACCCTTGCGGGACCGAGCAATTATCGTGCTCGCTCCCGCAAGATAAACGCTGCGTGTCCCTGCTCTTGGCAAACTTTCGCGCGGCTTGTTTTTTCAATGCCACAAATCTGTGTCATAGGTTTCCAGTGTAGTACGCACAGCACCCTTGGCGGCTGATGCATCTTCTAAGTGACTGGGTGTGGCTTGGACAGACTGCCCATGACAGCGTTCAGCATACATTTCTTTTTGACTAGAAGCAGCGAACGCATTTCTTTACACAATACGTCTGCGCCCTCTTTTCCGCCTCAAAGGATCGAACCAAAGTTCTTCTTAAACACGATGTTCAGACTGTCTTTATGTCTACAGTCTATTTGTTGCTTTGTTTTCCTTAGTGGGTTTTAAAATACACCGGCCGTGCTGCATCGCCAATCTGCCCTCTCTGGGGTGAGCGCACAGGCGTCTGCTTTGGCAACCAAGTCATCAGGCACGCCTTTGAAAACATGAGTTAGGGCTGGGGGTGTCAATGAAAGTGGGTGATGGTGAACGTTTACTTTAAGTTTTTGCTTTGAGATGTGATTGGTAACGGAGAATGGAGGGCGTGATTTGAAGTGAGTGTGATGGGAGTGTCATTTGAATGGCAATGTGGCACTTGATTTGTTGTGTCATAAAAGTGATTCATATGATAATTTAACAATTAGTACTAAATCAATATAATCTGTTTTAAATGTACTCTCTTTTTACCAACTTCGGGAGAATGAAAGACTGAATCAAATTGTCAGGTCTAGAGCTTGAAGCTTGAGTGGATTCAACAACTCGTGTTGCCGCATATCTGTACAAACATGTGAATGAAATGCTTGGGCTCAGGCTTCCTCGCTCTTGCAGCTCTTAGGTTTGTGTAGTCTAGCTTTGTTTAGATCACCTCTCTCTATAGCACAGGATAACAAGCATTGGCATAGCCAATAGGTCTCGCCTTTGGGACCTTATACGTGTTTAGCCAAAGGCAAGACCTATTGGCTATACCAGTGCTGTGTTAATTGTGTGGGGTCGACATACCTATTCATGCGGCTGGTCAAGCAGGTCGATACATCTTTTACAAAGTTAGAGGGGTGCTGCATCTCAATACATCTCCCGGGATGAAGAGTCTGAAGCATAAAGGAGGTTACATTATTCTCGTATTCTCTGACGGCTTCATCACAAAAAAATCTGACAAATCAATGAAAATGTAATCATTGCAATTTTTAGAATGTAAGTGAATGCCACTCTGTGCAGCACTCCTTGAGTTATATACACTTGGTGATATATAATAAAGGGTGCATACAAAAGAAACACATTTACAAATTAATCATTCGAATCTTTGTTGGATCAGTAAGAAAAGGGGGATGTGCAACCATTCCAAGGCGGCCACTGACTTCTTCTCCTTGAGTATAATGGAACAGAGCATGCAGGGTGTGCCTGTAAAGTAGGGCTAAAGCATCGCGGAAAGACAACAAATGAGAAGATGTCCAATGAGGGCCAGCTTGGCAGCAATGAAGGTCGTCCCCCTTGCATTTGGATAGGTAAGATAAGCATCCTCTGTGTGGATGGAGGACAAGTATGTTGAACTTCTGCCAATTTCAAGCTGTACTCTGCTTTCACAAACAGGTATAGTAGGGAGCTTCTGCACTGAATCCTTCAGATATGAAGTGGGGGGCAAACTGTTGGCCACTAATCTAGTAGGATAGTTAAGTGAGTCATGTTCAAAATTTGAAGCAGCCTTAACTCAGTCTTTGAAAGTAACTAACATGTATGACTTTCGTTGTGGCACATTTTACGTACACATCAAGACAACATAGTATATTCATTCAGCTTGTAGGAAATTGGATAAAAATTTGGGGTGGACAAGTGTCCACCTCAAAAGTAAGGCCATCACCTGGTAGATGTCACACAAATTAAACAAATCTGTGCTCTAAGCATGGTAAGGTGAAACAAAGCAGTCAGGCGTAAAAAAATGCAATACATAAACTATTTGAGCAGTGCATAAATAGTGTTGCACAGAACACTACTAAACACGACAACCAATTTTAATTTAAACAGAACACTTTTATGAGTAAAATAAGATCAAAGAAATAATCCAATAAAGGTAATCTGAGATATGGTTTTTTAAAGATTGGAAGTGCAAAGAAAAATAATGCACCCAATATAAGTCGATGATCGCAGTAAAACAGTACCAAAGTGCAATTTCAGGCCAACCACGATGGAGCCTGGGTCACATACACCAAGTGGATTGGTCCCGGTGAAAGTCAAAAAATCTTCAAAAAGATTCTAAAAACAACTTCAGAAAGAAGCTTTGTTTCTTTTTTGGAAAAATCCTCTATGCATGGAAACTATATCCATTGCTGTGGGACCAAAGCGAGGATATCTGAAGGACTTTGGTCCTGCTGGTGTTCTTGAGCTTTTGAGGTTTGTCACTGGCTCAGATTTGTAGGGTTTCCCCTGTTGGTGGGGGACACCCTAAGGCACTTCTAGTCCCTTCCTGACCAAGGGAGCCCTTGCCTATCTGCCTTTTCAGTAGTTCATATTTGCTTTACTGCAAACAGGTTAAAAAATGTAGCCATATATCAGGGCATATCCAAAATGGCCGAAGTCTTGAGCAAGAGTGGGTTTAATGAAATACACTATGAAAATTACTTATGTCCTTCCATGTCTAGCACTGAAATCCAGTTTAAAACAGGCCATGAACCCACAAAATTAAATAAAACAAGTCTAGTAAGAAAAAGCAAAGTCCTTCAGTAATCAGACAGACGATACACAAGAATTGTGAGCTTGGCCTATTTGATCACTTTCAAAGGTGCAAATGTTTTACAAGTGCCTCAGACAAGTCTGCTATGCAGGATTTGTTTTGCCAACAACTCAGGCATCAGCTCCCACCCTGAACATTCTGCTGAGCTCAGATGGGTCCTCCCTGCCCATTCAGGATGACCTGTCAATCAAAGTGGTCTATTGTGTAGCACCTGGAAGGAAGGGCATCACCTGCAAACTAAGAATAATTAGCCCAGGCTTGGCAAGTAAACATAATTTTTCTGAAAGTTATATGTCCTAACTCGCTAGAATAAAAATCAAGTTCATCAGTGAATTGGATTTTTTCAAAACATGAAAAGTTCTTGAACGTCTTTTGTACTTATTTCCTACTGGATAATGCAGAGTGGAGTCCAGATTCACAAAGGGCCTTTGCAGTCATGAAGGAGGCTCCACAGTTGTGACAGAGACTCCACACTTGTGTCGGATCCTTCTCAAAGAGTATTCCCATTGTGAGATTCCACCACACCTGCGGAGCCTCTTCTGGATTGGCCCCTAGTGATTTAGAATGTTTTACAAGTACATCCTATGGGAATAGCTAAACCTAATAGAATCAAAATAGCTTTTGGTGATTTATTCACTGCAGGTACATAATAAAATTAATTTAGGTGTGTACCAGTATTAGGCAGTATACACCCTATCTTATAACTATAGCTTAATGTTAAAAACAATATAAAATACATTTTAATAAAAATAATTATATAGTACATATGCACTATTTGTAGATATGGTTAGCATTCATTTATATTAGAATTTAGTTTAATTTTATTTTCTATGGAGTTTGATTTTAAGTCCCTAACTCCTTTATGTATTTATTGTTTATGGGAGGGTGTTGCAGTAACAGCGGTTGGACATATATGGTGCCAGACCTCGTACCAAAGTGTAAATTACAAAAAAAAGTGTAAGTTACTACAAAAGTGCAGTTGGGGAATACCTAAAAGTAGTATACTTACTCAAAAATGTAACTTACTAACATGTATAAGTTACCTTTGTTAATCAGGTGCACGGTGTTTGCAGGCATGTCTTTTTCATACTGCCTGATCAACCGGGGGTGGTCATTGCAAGATATATACTTTCTCTGTCCTTGAACTCAAGCTTGAATTCTTACAAGGCCGTATTTTTGAATATTTAGTGGACCTAGGCAGCAGAGACATAAGGCTACTGCCACGGAGTACAAAGGCACTATTTTGAGATCCAGCACTGGAAGGTTCATAATTCATAAATTAATTCTCTAATGAGTGCAAGCATTGTTTGACACACTACAATCAATGCAGAGTGATGATGATTGCTTCTTGCAGATGTTCAGAAATGTTTTTAGTACCTTGTGGCAATGCCTGCTCTACAGTTTCAACAATCACTTAACATCTCAATGATCTCCGAAAATGGAGCTCAGATAAGCTGTTGCTACTTTTCATGCTAAAATATTCAGTTTAGCCCTTATTTAGGTGCCATTTATGTGACCAATAGGTTGTTACGAGCTCCAAGACTGCAGTCTTGCTTCTGTTCACAGGAAAAGAGTCGCAGGTTGTGAGGGACAGTAAAGTTTGCAATTGCACTGGTGTCTGGGCTTCATGAGAGATCCATTTGACTGCTGAAGAATATCATTCGCTATGATCTGGTTCTTATGTTCAATAAAAGTATATTTATGAATGTCAATATTTTCATACCTAATGTTGCCTTGCTGTTCTTTTGCATGCAAAAAATACTATACATTAGATTCTACCTTATTTACTTGGGGTAAAGCCACATCTTCAGATTCTTCCTAAAACTCAGCAAGTTCACCGTCGCTCTCAAGGCATGCAGCAGTTTAATCCAAAGTTGTGCTGTCTTAATACCTGAAAGGATCTCCCACCCATTCTGGCCTTTTTAAATCTTGGCACACAGACCAGATATGTTGAAGATGATCTTAAAGACCTAGAAGGTCTAGAATAGCAGAATGTATTTTGTAGTAACCTAGGCCCAGTTCCATTTACGGCTTTATGAACTGTACACATGGCCTTAAAAATAAATGTTTCCTTAACAGGTAGCCATTGGATTCCCTTCAAGGTACCTCGCGCTGTGTCAGATCTTGTTTTATTCAGTGCTAGTTCAGCAGCCATCAATTGAATTCTGCAAAGTCTTTTAACCAGGAATTCTGGAGCTCCTAGCAGGATACATATATATCTCTATATTTTTCTTGGATTCCAGAGTAGGGTGCTAATTGCCGAAAAGGGCTTCAGCACCTCATCAGGGGTAGCAAGTGCTATACAAATGTAAACCTTTTCCCTCTTCTATCCCTCCATGATCCTTCTCAATCCAAATAACAGACTGACATATCCACCGCTCAAATTAATTTCATATTTTTCTATACTAATTTACCACTTATCCTTTATGTGTCCCGGTACTCACCAAACATAAGTGCTTTGATGCCTCATCTGGGGTAGTAAGTGCTATATAAATGCAATTACACTACAATCCTATCTACATATATATATACTTTACTCGTTCTTTGAAGGAGTGGAGTAGGATATTTCCAGCGCAGTTTCCAGTCTTGCGCTTCTAAGGCTCCCGCTTTGTCAAGCGACTCTGTGATTACTGGAATACTGCTTGCAGTTTGGATTTCTCCGGGGTACCGGAATTTGCAGAGTCCACCACGCAGCGAAGAAAGAAGTATGACGGTGAGGATGACATTATGCATCACGTCGGGCCGGTCGGATTTCCTAGACTTGCCCCCGCCGGAAAGGATTCCTGAGCTGTGGTGGTTGAAGCGGTATGGGGACTGGTGGAAGCGCAGCTGCGCACATGTACTTTTGGACATTGAATTTCAAACACAGACTATGCAATATATTCCCCCTTCCACTCTACTCCTGCGCTACCTTCCATTGCACTGATGTAGCATGCTGGACCTTGTAGGCGCCGAACATTAAGCGGACTACAAGTGGTGTATGCAGTATGAGGTTAACATAGTGGGAGGAGCCGCGGTCTGTTGGTGAGAAAGCAGGACATATCTTCCTCACTCACATTCGTCCACACAAGCACACGCACCTGGCGCTGAAGAGGCGAAGAACGCCGAAATGCATCCGCCATAAGAAGAGAACATTCTCTCTGTGTTTTTGTGCAGCCTAATAAAGCGTTTCCAATCCGTTCCCCAGCAAAGGCCTTACTCGTTCTTTGAAGGAGTGGAGTAGGATATATATATATATATATATATATATATATATATATATATATATATATATATGGCGGCTCCAATCGTTCCTCTTTCAAAAACGATAATGCACTCGCGGGGGTTATGTTGCAGCAGTTCTTTATTCGGCTACGGACAAGAAAGAAAACAGACGTGTTTCAGACCTAAAGTCCTTCGTCAGTGTTTACATTCACAGTTCTTTCCAACACATTATATGTGTCATCAGTGATGTCATTTGAGATGTCATCAGTGATGTCACTGACCATGTCATGAATGATGTAATATGTGACATCATCAGCAGTGGATTGTGGGTGCACGAAATAAGGTTAGTACAACTAACTATATAGGAGCAATTTCAATGGTTTTGTATGAGTGAAATGTCCAGCTAACTATAACACCCCTAAAACTTATAGTTTTTTGAGTGAATTTTAAAGGTTTTTTAAATGCTAATTCCTTACTATATAAGGCCTGAAACCTATGGTTTTTTCAGTGAATATATAGATAGATAGATGTAGATATATATAGATATGCAAGGAGATGCCACACTCAGTAAATACTTTATGAATCTTCACACTAAATTTTTAACCTACCCATCATTTGTCCATTATGAAGCATGATGGGACTTGTAGTCAACTTCATTTACTTGCACATTTATCACTATATATATGTGTCTAATTATGCCATTTTTAACGCCTACTGTAAGTTGTAGTCACTAATAAGGATTATAAAATATACATAATCAAGTGAACATAGATTACAATTAATCATCAAATTTGTATCAGTATATTAGTGTATTGGATCAATGTATAAACATCCTTCTTATTGAAAACAATTGCTTGCTTATGTGCTATGATTCACAGTATAGTACAGTTGTCACTAAACCCTCTGATGACTTATTACACGCTGTTATTTCATAAATGTACATAAAGTTCCTCATCGTTGTTTAGAACAGTCAGTATCTTTGTCCTGAGTCGTATAATATAACGAGATTCAAGAAGTCTCTGAACTTTGGACTCTAAGGTTCAGCCCCTCGCCAGCCCCTGCAGTGGAGTGCGCCAAGGTTAAACCTGATCAGTGGCGGCTCCCCCATTGGGGCATCGCCCCACTGCTTTCTTGCAGTGCGAGAAGGCAGAAAGATAAATGGTAAAAACAACCATGTTTCTGCTTCTCGCACTGCGAGAAAGGAGAAGTGCCTGGTTGGGTTGCAGGAGGACCTGCTCGAGGGCCGACCAGTCAGTCATTATGCACAACAGTGGGCACTCCAGCAGGACTGCCAAGTCTCCCCTTTCCTCTGTGTGAGCTGCATGCAGCAGCCTACATGGAGAAAATGGCCCAGGTGGGGCGCGCTCCAATGCACCTCACCAATCACAACGCTGCCAGCGTTGTTATTGGCGAAAGGGAGGGCTGGAGGCTGCCATTCCTTGATGATGAATCAACACAGGACGGCAGGAGCGGGAGTCGGGACCCATCTATAACTGTGGTGGTGTGGGAGGGTAAGTTTTATATTTTTCTTTAATTAAGCCCCTCCTGCCTCCCAGCCCCAAATTCCCCTCGTGCCGACCCCATTCCCCCCGTGCCCATCATGCCATCCGCGACTAAACCTGTCTATCTCCTGCTCCTGACCTACCACACAAGACCCTCTCCACACTTTTGTTCTGGGTCGAAAGTGAATAAAACCCTGCCTGTTTCCTTCCAAGTATATTTCAATCGTGCATTTTATGATACTCGACGCACTAGGTCTGAATGACAGGTGATGTTCATGGGGAGGATATCCGTGCTTGGTGTCCAAGACCGCTGATGTACAAGCCTGGGGGATGACTGTGCTATGTGGGTCCAAGCAAAGAGCCTGGCCCCCAGAGACAGATGAAGGTCTCGGCTCGGGGCTAACAATGGACACCCTGAGTGAGCAGCAGGTTGTCACCGATGACCCTATTAGGCTGTTTGATAACATTATGGATGAGAAATCCTTTCCCTGGATGCCGGCTGACTGAGTGGTGTGTGAGAGGAATACATAACATTTACATACATTTAACGTTTTTCCCATGGGAGGGTAAAACTGTCTGAAACGTACATTGCTACTTTAGATTTGTTTTCCGGTACAGCTTGTACTACATTTCAGTCACTCGTGAAGTAAGACGGGGGAAAATCTTTACTTTACACGGCTGTTGTAACACAAGGAATCCAGTGATTTGTGAATAGAACCATACTTTGTGGTGGTCCTTATATAACGGTGTCAAAAGCCACGGGTTGAAAGAAAATGGACAAGCAGCCCTTTTTCCCCAACGCAGCGGGAATATTTTGGAGGACAATAGCATGTCTCTCAATTGCAGTACAGGATAGGAAGAGATGGACGCACAAACGCTCACACCATGTTGCTGGATTAATAGAGCCCCGTTATATCTTCATATGTACCCCTTACTCTTATATTTTGTTGTCTCTATACACCAAAGCCAGCACACACTGCCAGTTTCGCTGTCCTCCATTTAGCTTCTCCAGCCATCACAATACACACGTTCACACAATCGCCCCTCCACTTTCAAGTGTCACCAGCCGCGACTGAACCTGATTGTGGAACAAATATATATATATATATTCACAGAAAAACCCCACAGATTTCAGGGATGTTATAGTTAGAAATTAGTATTTTAAAAACCTTAGAATTTCACTGAAAAAAACATAGGTTTCAGGGACATTACAGTTAGTTGGACATTTCACTTGTACAAAACCAGAGAAATTCGGCCATTATAGTTAGTTCAGCTACCTATAACTCGCACCCCTGCAATGCACTGCTGATGACATCACATATTGCATCATTCATGACATGGTCATTGACTTCACTGATGATATCACTGATGACATCTCAAATGACATCACTGCTGGCATCATCCAGTGACTGTGTGTTTCTATAAAGTTTAAACATGTTTTATATATAATCCAAGGTGTATTGAAGAATGAGTGGGTGTATAGGATTCTGGGTGGAGAATTTAGTAGGTTCACGACTGACTGTATAAGTGAGTGATTACATGTGTCTTACTGAATGCATGGGTTAGTGACTAAATTGTGTGAATGTCTGTATCAGTATGTCTGTTGTTGTTTAAGCTGCTGCATGGGTTCGTGAGCAGCTACATGAGTGTCTATATAGGTTCTTGATTGGTTGCCTGAGTATTTGTATGGGTGCCTGAGTGTCTGTGTGGGTGGGTGGGCAGTGTGTGACTTTGTGAATAGATGTGTGAGTGGGTGATTCACTGGGTGTATGGGTTCAAGTGTGTGTCTGTGAGGGGCTGTATGGGTGAGTGAGTATGTGTATGGCTCTGTTGGTGAGTGAATGGATGTCTCAGTGGTATATATGTGAGTAACTACATATGTGAAAGGCAGTATATGTGAGTATTGGAGTATATAAATGACTATATGCGAGAGTGAGAGTGAGTGATTCTGAGAGTGGCTGTATGAATGAGTATGTGCTTGTGTCAGTGATTGTATGTGTTAGTAACTTATGAATAGGTGAAGTGGTGTGTGTATAACTGAATAGGTGAGTAAATGGGGGTGGGTTTGATGCTTTACATCACTGACTAGGTGTGTAAGTAACTCTATAGGTGAGTGGTGGTGTGTGTAAGCATGGGCGGATTTTGCGGATCCACGATTCGCAGATTTAGCGGACCCACGGATCGTGGATCCGCAAAATCCGCCTATTTAGCGGATTCAGCGGATTTGCGGATTGGGGGCGGGGCTTCCTCGAGTGTGTGGGCGGGGCCAAACGGACGGGGCTTCCACGCGAGCGCACATGCCTCTTGTGTGTCTAAAAGGTCAGAGACCGATCAGAGCAGCATCGATGGGATATTTGGGAAGAAGGCACATCTGCCCAGCCTCCCAACGCTCACGATTTTTTTTGGGCTGATGAATGAGTCACTACATTTGCGCTTCAACTAGTTCCAGCGACCAAGTGTGTGTTACTATGCAATCGCGCCGAAGTGCGCAGGGGTCCCTTTAGTGAAATGTCCATCATAGTGGGTAAATGGCGGGAAGACGGTGCACACCTCGAGTGTGTGGGCGGGGCCAAACGGACGGGGCGTCCATGCGAGCATGCCTCTTGTGTGTATAAAAGGGCAGAGACCGATCAGCAGATTCGTTTTTGGGCTGATCAATGAGTCACTGAATTAAAGCTTCAACTAGGGCACATGCTTTATTGATATCTGCAAGTGTTTCCTGTTGAGGTTTATTTTTTTGTGCCAGGACCGTCGTGCCCGAATGAACCCTGCCCTTCATATTTACTCAAGAAGACACCACCGTTGAAATAATTTACGATGGCGCCGGCAAGCTGCCAGCGCCATCCTGCAATAGTTACTTAATTAGCTTCAACAGGAAGCTCCAACTGTTAAAATAAAGCAGGCGCTCGAGCCCCTGCTGTATCTTATCTATTAGAGCTTCCTGTCGAAGCTAATTAAGTAACCATTTGAGGATGGCGCTGGCAGCTTGCCGGCGCCATCGTAAATTATGCAGGCTTGAACTTTTGACCGCAAAATCCGCTCCGATCGCGGATTGCGGATTCTCGGTAAATCCGCGAGAGTTCGCGGATCGCGGATTTACCGAAAATCCGCAAAATCCGCGATCGGAGCGGATTTTGCGCTCATGCTTAGGTGTGTGAGTGTCTGTGTGGGTGTATGAGTGCATATGACAGTGCTGTATTGATGAGTGACTGCATGTATGAGTGGCTGTATGGGTGAATGAGTGGATGTGTGTGTAGCCCTAGGAATCAGTGGGTAAGCATATAGTAACTTATGTTGGTGTGTCTATGGTTTTGAAAATGGTAGTATGCATTTTAGAGTGGGTGTATTGAAGGTTATATTAGGATGTGAGGAGGTACATCAGATTATTACGTGGATGATGTCTTCAGTGATGTGAATTGAGATGTCATCAGTGATCTCACTGACCATGTCATGAATGATGTAATATGTGACATCATCAGCAGTGCATTGTGGGGGTGCGAGTTATAGTTAGCTGAACTAACTATAACAGCTGAATTTCTGTGGTTTTGTACGAGTGAAATGTCCAACTAACTATAACGTCCCTGAAACCTGTGGTTTTTTTCATTGAATTTCTAAGGTTTTTTAAATGCTATTTCTAACTATAACGTCCCTGAAACCTGTGTTTTTTCAGTGAATTTCAAAGGTTTTTTAAATACTAATTTCCAACTTTGCCGACAGACGTAGGACATGTGCAGGAAGAGGAAGAAAGGCGCAGAAAGTAGCAAAAGGGGAGAAGAAAGGGGTAGGAGAGGTGCACAAAGGCGCAAGAAAGGTACAGAAAGAGGCAGGAGGGGTGCAGAAAGAAGGAAGAGAAGTGCAGAAAGAGGCAAGAGAATTGCTGAAAGAAACAACAGATGTGTAGAAACAAGCCAGAGAAGTGCAGAAATTGGCAACAGATGTACAGAAAGAGGCAAAAGAGGTACAGAAACAGGCAGGAAAGGTGCAGAAAGAGGAAACAGGGTGCAGATAGAGGCAAGGCAGGTGCATTAAGTGAAAAGAGGGGTGCAGAAAGAAGGAAGAGAAGTGCAGAAAGAGGCAAGAGAATTGCTGAAAGAAACAACAGATGTGTAGAAACAAGCCAGAGAAGTGCAGAAATTGGCAACAGATGTACAGAAAGAGGCAAAAGAGGCACAGAAACAGGCAGGAAAGGTGCAGAAAGAGGAAACAGGGTGCAGATAGAGGCAAGGCAGGTGCATTAAGTGAAAAGAGGGGTGCAGAAAGAAACAAGAGATATGTAGGAAAAAGCAAAAGAGGTGCTGAAAGAGGCAAGTGAGGTGCAGAAAGGGTAAAGAGAGCTGCCAAAAAAGCACCAGACGTGCTGAAAGAGGCAATTGAGGTACAGAAAGGAGCGAGAGAAGTGCAGAAAGAGGCAATGGAAGTGCAGAAAGAAACAGCAAATGAGCAGAAAGAGACAAGAAAAGTATAGAAAGAGTCAATAGAGGTACAGAAAAAGGCAAGAGACATGCAGAAAAAGGCATGGAAGGTGCAGTAAGAGGGAAAAGGGGTACAGAGACAAGGAAAAGAGGTGCAGAAAGAGAAAAGAGGGGTACAGAAAGAGGCATGAGATCTGCAGAAAAAAGCAACAGAGGTGCAGAAGGAGGCAGGAGGAGTGCAGAAAAAAGAGGTGCGGAACGAGGCACAAAGGGTGCAGCAAGAGTCAAGAGAAGTGCAGAAAGCAACAGTGGTAAAAAAGAGACAATAGTGATTTAGAAAGAGGGAAGAGATGTGTAGAAAGAGGCAAGTGTTGTAAAAAGAGGGAAAACAGGTGCAGAAGCAAGCAGCAGAGGTGTAGAAAGAAGCAAGAAAAGTGCAGAAGATGCAGAAACAGGCAAGAAAGGTACAGAAAGAGGAAAGACAAATGCAGAGACAACAGGGCTGCAGAAAGAAACAGCACAGATGCAGAAAGAAGCATACAAAGTATGAATGCAGAAAGCAGAATGGAGCAACAGGGTTTCAGAAAGAGGCAAGAGAAGTGCAGAAAGAAGCAACAGAGGTGCAGAAATAGGCAAGAGAATTACAGAAAAGGGAATGAAAAGTGCAGAAAGAGACAAGAGAGGTAAATAAAGAGACAACAGGGGTGCAGAAAGAGGCAAGACAGGTGCAGAAAGAAGCATGGAAAGTGCACAATGAAGCAACAGGGGTGCAGAAAGAGGCAAGAGAAGTATAGAAAGGAGCAAGTGAGGTGCAGAAAGAGGCAAGAGAGGTGCAGAAACAGGTAAGAGAAGTGCACTAAGAGGCAAGAGAATTTCTATACGAAGGAACAGAGGTGTAAAAAGAAGCAAGTAAAGTGCAAGACAAAGAGACAAAAGACGTGCAGAATGAGGGAAAAGAGGTGCAGAAAAAGGCAAAAAAATTGCAAAAAGAGGCAAAAGAGGTACATAAAGAGACACCAGGGGTGCAGAAAGAAGCATGGAAAGTGCAGAATGAAGCAACAGGGCTGCATAAAGAAGGAGCGGGTGAGGTAAAGAAAGAGCAAACAGAGGTGCAAAAAGAGGCAAGACGGGTGTAGAAACAGGCAAGAGAAGTGCACAAAAGAGATGCAAAAGCAGGCAGGAAAGGCACAGAGAAAGGGAAGACGAGTGCAGAAAGAGACAGCAGGGATGCAGAAAGAAGCAAATGAGGTTGCGAAGGTGGCGGAAAAGCATGTGCACCGATCTATCTCGGATTTCATCGAGAATAACAACTTGCTGCACAGTACGCAATCTGGGTTTCGTGCAAATTACAGCACAGAGACCGCATTGCTGGAAGTCACCACCGCCATCAGAGAGGTCTTAGACTCGGGAGGCAAGGCCATGTTGGTTATGTTAGACTTGTCGGCGGCGTTTGACACCGTCCCCCATGATACCCTCCTAATTCGACTCTGGGAGTGTGGTCTTAGGGGGACGGTGTGGAACTGGCTTAAGTCATTTCTAGCCAGCCGTCGGCAAACGATCTGGGCGCCACCTCACTCCGCAGCTATGTCAGCCCTGGAAGTGGGGGTCCCTCAGGGGTCTATTCTTAGTCCCCTGCTTTTCAACATCTTTATGGCCCCCCTTGCAGAGGTTGCGGAGTCGTTTGGCGCTCAGATCGTGTCTTACGCTGACGACACCCAGCTCTTGTTCACTCAGAACAAGAACGAGATGTTTGATGGGACTCGTATCAGGGGCTGCTTAGAAGCAGTCTTTGATTGGTTCAAGAGACACGGCCTGAAATGCAACTCCGACAAATCGGAGCTGCTTTTTTTCGGGTGCGTCTCTGAACCAAACTGGAAAAGTTGGTGGCCTCAGGATCTTTTTCCCCCTGCCAATGCTAGCACCAAGGCTAAAAATCTGGGCATCATTGTCGACAACGAGCTGACTTTTGGACCCCAAATAGCCTGTCTTGCTGGGAAATGCTTTGGTATCCTGAGGATGCTCAGGAAATTCCTCCCTTTGATTTCCGTGAACCATCGCAGGGTTATCGTCCAAGCATTGGTAGGGTCACGTATGGATTATGTTAACGTCCTTTATCTGGGTCTTCCCAAATATTTAGTAAGGAGACTTCAGGTTGTGCAAAACTCAGCCGCTCGGGCTATCTATGGTCTTCCTAGAAGAGCTAGTGCTTCTAATTTGCTGAAGGAATTGCACTGGCTCCCTATAGCCAAAAGGGTGCTGTTTAAGAGCTTGATGTTAACTTACAAGGCTCTTCATGACTTGGGCCCCAGGTACATTAAAAAGCGTCTTGTTTTGTATAAACCGAGCAGAGCTCTTCGTTCTGCCTCCTTGTTTCTAATGTCCGTTCCGTCCATCAAACGAACTAGACAAGGGGGGCGCTCTTTTCACTACCTGGCCCCACACGCGTGGAACAAATTGCCTCTTGCTCTTAGACAAGCCCCCAGCCTGATGCCCTTTAGAAAGGCATTAAAAACCTGGCTTTTTACTTATGAATTGTGAAGTCTTTTAATTTCAGTTATGTTTCCTTTCCAATAAAGGTCCTCTTCGCCAAAGCGCCGGGACACTCCATTGCGAGTAGCCGTTGCGCTATAGAAGAGCCCAATTAACATAACATAACATAACAGGTGCAGAAAGAGGCACAGATGTGCAGAAAGGGGGAAGAGAACTACAGAAAAAGCTAATAAAAGTGTAGAAAGGAGCAATTCAGGTGCAGAAAGAGGCAAGAGAGGTGCAGAAAAAGGCAAGACAAGTGCATTAAGAGCAAAAGATGTACATGAAGAGACAACAGGGGTGCAGAAAGAAGCAAGAGAAGTGTAGAAAGGAGCAAGTGAGGGTGCAGAATGAAGCAACAGGGGTGCAGAAAGAGGCAAGAGATTTGCTGAAAGAAGCAACAGAGATTTAGAAAGAAGCACAAAAGAGAGGTGCAGAAAAAGGCAAGAAAAGTGCAGGAAGAACAAAAGATGTACATGAAGAGACAACAGGGGTGCAGAAAGAAGCAAGAGAAGTGTAGAAAGGAGCAAGTGAGGGTGCAGAATGAAGCAGCAGGGGTGCAGAAAGAGGCAAGAGATTTGCTGAAAGAAGCAACAGAGGTGTAGAAAGAAGCAAGAAAAGTGCAGAAAGAGAAGGGAGATGCTAAAACAGGCAGGAAAGGTACAGAAAGAGGAAAGAAGAGTACAGAAAGAGAAAACAGCGGTGCAGTAAGAAGCAAATGAGGTGCAGAAAGAGGCAACAGACATGCAGAAAGAGGGAAAAGAGGTGCAGAAAAAGACAGAAAAGTGCAGAAAGAGGCAAAAGAGGTACATGAAGAGACAACAAGGCAGGTGCATGGAAAGTGCAGAATTAGGCAACAGGGGTGCAAAAAGAGGCAGGAGAAATGTAGAAAGGCGCAAGTGAGTTGCAGAAAGAGCCAACAGAGGAGCAAAAAGAGGCAAGAGAGGTGCCAAAAAAGGCGAGAGGTGCAAAAAGAGACAAGAGAATTGCTAAAAAAAAGCCACAGAGGTGTAGAAAAAAGCAAGAAAAGTACAGAAAGAGGCAAGTGAGATGTAAAAATCGACAGGAAAGGTACAGAAAGAGAGAAGACTAGTGCAGAAAGAGACAACAGAGGTGCAAAAAGAAGATAATGAGGTGCAGAAAGAGGCAACAGATGGGAGGAGAATCTCAGAAACATGCAAGAAAGTGCAGAAAGAGGCAAAAGAGGTACATAACGAAACAACAGAGGTGCTGACGGAAGCAATACAGGTGCAGAAAGCGGCATGGAAAGAGTTTAAAAAAAGAGCAAACAGTGGTGCAAAAAGAGGCAGGACAGGTACAAAAGCAGGCAAGAGAAGTGCACAAAAGAGGCAAGAGAATTACAGGCAAGAGAAGTGCACAAAAGAGGCAAGAGAATTGCTGAAAGAAGCAACATAGGGGTAGAAAGAAGCAAGACAAGTGCAGGAAGAGGCAATTGAGATGCAAAAAGCCGGCAGGAAAGGTACAGAAAGAGACAACAGGAGTGCAGAAAGAGACAACAGGGGTGCAGAAAGGAGCAAATGAGGTACAGAAAGATGCAACAGACATGCAGCAAGAAGGAAGAGAGGTGCAGAAAAAGGCAGAAAAAGTAGAGAAAGAGGTAAAAGAGGTACATCAAGAGACAACAGGGGCGCAGAAAGAAAAAGACAGGTGCAGAAGAAAGCATGGAAAGTGCAGAATGAAACAACAGAGGTGCAGAAAGAAGGAGCAAGTGAGGTAAAGAAAGATCAAACAGAGGTGCAAAAAGAGGCAAGACAGGTGCAGAAACAGGCAAGAGAAGTGCACAAAAGAGGCAAGAGAATTACAGGCAAGAGAAGTGCACAAAAGAGGCAAGAGAATTGCTGAAAGAAGCAACATAGGGGTAGAAAGAAGCAAGACAAGTGTAGAACGAGGCAAGTGAGTTGCAAAAGCAGGCAGGAAAGGCACAGAAAAAGGGAAGACAAGTGCAGAAAGAGACAGCAGGGATGCAGAAAGAAGCAAATGAGGTGCAGAAAGAGGCAACAGACGTGCAGAAAGAGGGAAGAGAACTACAGAAAAAGGCAATAAAAGTGTAGAAAGGAGCACGTCTGGTGCAGAAAGAGCCAACAGAGGTGCAAAAAAAGCAAGAGAGGTGCAGGAACAGGCAAGACAAGTGCATAAAGAGGTAAGAGAATTGCTGAAAAAAGAAGCATCTGACGAAAGAAGCAAGAAAGTGTAGAAAGAGGCAAGTGAGATGCAAAAAGAGGCCTTAAAGGTAAAGGAAGAGAGCGCAGAAAGAGACAACAGAGGTGCATAATAAGCAAATGAGGTTCAAAAAGAGGTAACAGACGTTCAGAAAGAGGTAAGAAGGTTCAGAAAAAGCCAAGAAAAGTGCAGAAAGAGGCAAAAGAGGTACACAAAGAGACAACAGATGTGCAGACACAAGGAAGAAAGGTGCAGAAAGAAGCATGGAAGGTGCAGAATGAAGCAACAGTGGTGCAGAAAGAGGCAGGAGAAGTATAGAAAGGAGCAAGTGAGGTGCAGAAAGAGCCAACAGAAGTGCAAAAGAGGCAAGAGAGGTGCGAAACAGGCAAAAGAGGTGCACAAAGATGCATGAGATTTGCTGAGAGCAGCAACAGAGGTGTAATAAGAAGCATGGAAAGTGCAGAAAGAGGCAAGTGAGATGCAAAAACAGGCAGGAAAGGTAAAGATAAATGAGAGACGTGTGCAGAAAGAGACAACAGGGGTGCAGAAAGAAGCAAATGAGGCGCAGAAAGAGGCAACAGACGTGCAGAAAGAGGGAAGAGAACTGCAGGAAAAGTGCAGAAAGGGGCAAAAGAAGTGCATAAAGTGACAACAGATATGCAGAAAAAAAGAAGGTTCAGATAAAGCATGGAAGGTGCAGAATGAAGCAACAGCGTGCAGAAAGAGGCAAGATAAGTATAGAAAAAGCAAGTGAGGTGCAGAAAGAGCCAACAGAGGTGCAAAACTGGCAAGAGATGTGCAGAAACAGGCAAGAAAAGTGCACAAAGAGGCAAGAGAATTGCTGAAAGAAGCAACAGAGGTGTAGAATGAAGCAAGGAAGTGTAGAAAGTTGCAAGTGAGATGCAAAAACAGGCAGGAAAGGTACAGAAAAAGGAAAACAGAAGCAAGACAGATGTAGAAAGAAGCATGGAAAGTGCAGAATGAAGCAACAGCCGTGCAGAAAGAGGCAAGAGAAGTATAGAAAGGAGCAAGTGAGGTGCAGAAAGAGCCAACAGATATGCAAAAGACAAGAAAGATGGAGAAACAGGCAAGAGAAGTGCACAAAGAGGCAAGAGAATTGCTAAAAGTAGCAACTAAGGTGTAGAAAGAAGCAAGAAAATTTTAGAAAGAGGCAAGCAAGATGCAAAAAAGGCAGGAAAGGTACAGAAAAAGGGAAGACAACTGCAGAAAGAGACAACAGGGATGCAGAAAGCAGCAAATGAGGTGGAGAAAGAGGCAACAGACGTGCAGAAAAAGGGAAAAGAACTCCAGACAAATGCAAGAAAAGTGCAGAAAGAGGCAAACGAGGTACATAAAGAAACGACAGGTGTGCAGAAACAGCAAGACAGGTGCAGAAAGAAGCATGGAAAGTACAGAATGGAGCAACTGGGGTGCGGAAAGAAGCAAGAGAAGTGTAGAAAGGAGCAAGTGAGGTGCAGAAAGAGGCAAGAGAATTGCTGAAATAAGCAACAGCAGTGTAAAAAAGAAGCAGGAAATGTGTGGAAAGAGGCAAGTGAGATATAAAATTAGGCAGGAAAGGTACTGAAAAAGGGAAGACGATTGCAGAAAGAAACAACAGGAATGCAGAAAGAAGCAAAGGCGGTGCAGAAAGAGGCAACAGATGTGCAGAAAGATGGAAGAGAACTGCAGAAAGAGGCAATAAAAGTGCAGAAAAAGGCAAACGAGGAACATCAAGAGACAACAGGTGTGCAGAAAGAAGCAAGACAGGGTTAGAAAGAAGCATGGCAAGTCCAGAATGTAGCAAAAAGGGTGCAGAAAGAGGCAGGAGAAGTGTAGAAATGAGCAAGTGAGGTGCAGAAAGAGCAAACAGAGGTGGAAAAAGAGGCAAGCGAGGAGCAGAAACAGGCAAGACAAATGCACAAAGAGGCAAGAGAATTGCTGAAAGAAGCAACAGAGGTGTAGAAAGAAGCATGAAAGGTGTGGCAAGAGGCAAGTGAGATGCACAAACAGGCAGGAAAGGTGCAGAAAGAGGGATGATGAGTGCAGAAAGAGACAAGAGGGGTGCAGAAAGAAGCAAATGAGGCAACAGAAGCGCAGAAAAAGGGAACAGAGGGGCAGAAAAAGGTAAGAAAATTGTGGAAAGAGGCAAAAGAGGTACATAAAGAGATGACAGGGGTGCACAGAGAAGCAAGACAGGTGCAGAAAGAAGTATGGAAAGTGCAGAATGAAGCAACAGGGGTGCAGAAAGAGGTGAGGGAAGTGTAGAAAGGAGCAAGTGAGGTGCAGAAAGAGGCAAGAGAATTGCTGAAATAAGCAACAGAGGTGTAGAAAGAAGCAAGAAAAGTGTAGAAAAAGACAAGTGAGATGCAAAAACAGGCAGGAAAGGCACAGAAAAAGGAAAGACGAGTGCAGAAAGAGACAACAGGGATGAAGAAAGAAGCAAATGAGGTGGACAAAGAGGTAACAGACGTCCAGAAAAAGGGAAGGGAACTGCAGAAAAAGGCTAGAAAAGTGCAGAAAGAGGCAAAAGAGGTACACAAAGAGACAACAGGGGTACAGAAAGAGGCAAGAGAAGTGTGGAAAGGAACAAGTGAGGTGCAGAAAAAGCCAACAAAGGTGCAAAAAGAGGCAAGAGAGGTGCAGAAAGAGGCAAGAGAGGTGCAGAAAGAGGCAAGACAAGTGCACAAAGAGGCAAGAGAATTGCTAAAAGAAGCAACAGAGGTGTAGAAAGAAGCATGAAAAGTGTGGCAAGAGGCAAGTGAGATGCAAAAACAGGCAGGAAAGGTGCAGAAAGAGGGATGGTGAGTGCAGAAAGAGACAAGAGGGGTGCAGAAAGAAGAAAATGAGGCAACAGAAGTGCAGAAAGAGGGAAGAGAGGGGCAGAAAAAAGGTAAGAAAATTTCAGAAAGAGGCAAAAGGGGTACATAAAGAGGTGACAGGTGTGCAGAAAGAAGCAAGACAGGTGCAGAAAGAAGTATGGAAAGTGCAGAATGAAGCAACAGGGGTGCAGAAAGAGGCAACCAAAGTATAGAAAGGAGCTAGGGAGGTGCAGAAAGAGGCAAGAGAATTGCTGAAATAAGCAACAAAGGTGTAGAAAGAAGCTAGAAACGTGTAGAAAGAGACAAGTGAAATGCAAAAACAGGCAGGAAAGGCACAGAAAAAGGGAAGACGAGTGCAGAAAGAGACAACAGGGATGAAGAAAGAAGCAAATGAGGTGGACAAAGAGGCAACAGACGTCCAGAAAAAGGGAAGGGAACTGCAGAAAAAGGCAAGAAAAGTACAGAAAGAGGCAAAAGAGGTACACAAAGAGACAACTGGGGTACAGAAAGAGGCAGGAGAAGTGTAGAAAGGAACAAGTGAGGTGCAGAAAAAGCCAACAGAGGTGCAACAAGAGGCAAGAGAGGTGCAGAAACAGGCAAGACAAGTGCAGAAAGAGGCAAGAGAATTGCTAAAAAAAAGAAACAGAGCTGAAGAAAGAAGCAAGAAAGTGCAGTAAGAGGCAAGTGAGATGCAAAAAGAGGCATTAAAGGTACAGGTAGAGAGCGCAGAAAGAGACAACAAAGGTGCAGAAAGAAGCAGATGAGGTGCAGAAAGAGGTAACAGACGTTCAGAAAGAGGGAAGAAGGTGCAGAAAAAGCCAAGAAAAGTGCAGAAAGAGGCAAAAGAGGTACACAAAGAGACAACAGATGTGCAGAAAAAAGCAAGAAAGGTGCAGAAAGAAGCATGGAAAGTGCAGAATGAAGCAATAGCAGTGCAGAAAGAGGCAAGAGAAGTATAGAAAGGAGCAAGTGAGGTGCAGAAAGAATCAACAGATGTGCAAAAGTGGAAAGAGAGGTGGAGAAACAGGCAAGAGAAGTGCACAAAGAGGCAAGAGTATTTCTGAAAGTAGCAAATGAGGTGTAGAAAGAAGCAAGAAAAGTGTAGAAAGAGGCAAGCAAGATGCAAAAAAAAGGCAGGAAAGGTACAGAAAAAGGGAAGACGACTGCAGAAAGAGACAACAGGGATGCAGAAAGCAGCAAATGAGGTGGAGAAAGAGGCAACAGATGTGCAGAAAAAGGGAACAGAACTCAGACAAAGGCAAGAAAAGTGCAGAAAGAGGAAAACGAGGTACATAAAGAAACGTCAGGTGTGCAGAAAAAGCAAGACAGGTGCAGAAAGAAGCATGGAAAGGGCAGAATGAAGCAACTGGGGTGCGGAAAGAAGCATTAGAAGTGTAGAAAGAAGCAAGTGAGGTGCAGAAAGACGCAAGAGAATTGCTGAAATAAGCAACAGAGGTGTAAAAAGAAGCAAGAAATGTGTAGAAAGAGGCAAGTGAGATATAAAATTAGGCAGGAAAGGTACAGAAAAGGGAACACGAGTGCAGAAAGAGACAACAGGAATGCAGAAAGAAGCAAAGGCGGTGCAGAAAGAGGCAACAGATGTGCAGAAAGATGGAAGAGAACTACAGAAAAAGGCAATAAAAGTGCAGAAAGAGGCAAACGAGGAACATAAAGAGACAACAGGTGTGCAGAAAGAAGCAAGACAGGGTTAGAAAGAAGCATGGAAAGTCCAGAATGTACTCTCAAAGATATGAGGAGCTCGCACAGCAAAGTATAATCAAATGTAGAAAAATTCTGCAGAGTTGGAGCGTGCTGCTGGGGATGATCACCGTCTGGCCAGGGCGGTGGATTCGGACATGAAGAGAAGCAGCTCCCCCATCTAGGGAGAGAACACCCCTGTGCACAACTATAAGAAGGACCCAATGGTCTTATTCCATAGTCATAGGTTAATAATGATGTTGAAACGTGGGTGGAAAATAACCATCTTTCACAATTTATTTTGGCTTGTAAATATGGTTGATATCCAAATGTACTTCACAGTATGTTGGTACACGTGTTAATACACATCCCGATGCATTTCGGGCTAAGCCCTTCGTCAGGGGATCACTCTAAAGGGAAAATCAAAGAAGCTACATTGTAATCGCTTAATGATCAGAGCTACATAGAACAGCCAAAAAACGGCAAAATTGTCTAAATAAACATGTTGATAACGTGGTGCATGCAACAGAAGAAAAGCGGATAACCGCCTTGTCCGCAATCCGTTAGAAGTATAGAGTGTTTGTGATCACCGAGAGGGTGCAGTCAGGGTCAAAGAAACGGCGTGCTAGATCGGATAATGTCCCCTTACGTTAAAACCCATTGAAGACAAACGGAAAAACATACGTGTAAATGACTCGTGAAATTGAAAGAGTCTATCAAGCATAATAAAGCCCCGGTGAGGGTACTTACATGTGTACCGCTACGTTTGGACTCAGCCGAGTTCCAAAAAACGATCAACCACCGTGTGTAAGAGCATTGACATAAAAGAAGGTGCCGGGTAACTAAACACAAAGAAAGGACATGCCTAAGGAAGCTAGAAAATGTGTGTGAACTCTGGACGCCATGATAGAACGTGTAAGGGTCGAAGAGTAAATGTGTATAACCAAAGTAGTGGTGTGCTAGAAAAGGATCAAACAAAAGTTGAAATACAGACAGTATGATTATAAATAACAAAGAAATTCAATGCGATCATTAAGTCCATTAGGGACCATCGTGGATAAGTAACGGATCCAATAGTTCTCACGCTTGAGAAGCGTATTCTTGTTGTTCAGTGTCTGCTGGACTTGTTCCAAAATTTGAAACTTAAGTTGTGCCACTGTGTGTCTGTTCTCCATGAAGTGGATAGCAATGGTGGATTTAAGATTCTTTGTCCGAATGTTGCTTTTGTGTTCCAAGATCCTTATGCGAATCTTTCTTTCAGTGTGACCTACATAACATTTGCCGCAAGGGCATTTCAGGACGTATATAACGTTCATACTGTTGCAGGTGGCATTAACTTTTAGTCTTATGGGATGACCCTTCATGGGATGGTTGATAGTGTTACCAAGGATACAGTTGTTGCAGTTGCTGCAATTATAACATGGTTTGAGACCAGTGTAAGTGACGTTGGTTGTAGTTTCACGGGGTTGACTCAAGATTTCCTTTAGGTTTTTTCCCCGGGTGAAAGCAAATATAGGAGGTTGATCAAACAGTCCCTTGAAGTCAGGTTCTAGAGTAAGGATGGCCCAGTGTTTGCGGATTATTTGTTGAAAGCGGTTAGATGCTTTTGAATATTTTGAGACCACCACCATGCGGTCTGAGGGGGTCTTGGTTTTTGGTTGTAGTAGTGATGCCCTCGGGCATTTCTCACTTCTTAGTGTTGCTAAATCCAAGATCGGGGTGGGGTATCCACGTGCTTTCAATCTTTCCAGCAAGGAGTTGATTTGTGTTTTACATTCATCTTGTTTAGAAACAATCCTTTTAACTCTAAGGATCTGAGCATAAGGTAGATTGTTCTTGAGGCCCATACGATGAAAACTCCGATAGTGTAAGGTGGAATTTCTATCTGTAGGTTTTCGGTAAATGGTGGTAGACCATTCTCCAATTTCTCTCAAGATTTTAACGTCCAGATAATGGACGCATTGTTCACTGTGTTCCCAAGTGAATTGTATCCGTTGATTGATGGTATTCCAAGAGGATAAAAAGGCAGTAAGACTTTCAGTTGTACCTTCCCACAATAGAAATATATCGTCGATATAACGTAAGTATAATCTACCATGGTCACGCCAGCTGTTCTGATGTAAGATGTTAGATGTTTCAAAGATTCTCATGTAGATATTGGCGTAGCAAGGAGCTGCCGAATTTCCCATGGCTGTCCCGTTGAGTTGTAAAACCCATTTGTCAAAGATTGTGAAGTAGCTGTGGTAAAGGGTAAACACAGTCAGTTCCATCAAAAAGATTTTCAAGTCATGATCCAAATTGGATTGAGCCAGTACCTGTTCTATGGCTTCAATACCTCCATCATGAGGGATGGAGGTGTACAGGGAGCACACATCCACTGTACACATGATCAGACGGGTGTCTTTGAGTTCATTCATGATAGGTTCATGAACGTTATATACGTCCTGAAATGCCCTTGCGGCAAATGTTATGTAGGTCACACTGAAAGAAAGATTCGCATAAGGATCTTGGAACACAAAAGCAACATTCGGACAAAGAATCTTAAATCCACCATTGCTACCCACTTCATGGAGAACAGACACACAGTGGCACAACTTAAGTTTCAAATTTTGGAACAAGTCCAGCAGACACTGAACAACAAGAATACGCTTCTCAAGCGTGAGAACTATTGGATCCGTTACTTATCCATGATGGTCCCTAATGGACTTAATGATCGCATTGAATTTCTTTGTTATTTATAATCATACTGTCTGTATTTCAACTTTTGTTTGATCCTTTTCTAGCACACCACTACTTTGGTTATACACATTTACTCTTCGACCCTTACACGTTCTATCATGGCGTCCAGAGTTCACACACATTTTCTAGCTTCCTTAGGCATGTCCTTTCTTTGTGTTTAGTTACCCGGCACCTTCTTTTATGTCAATGCTCTTACACACGGTGGTTGATCGTTTTTTGGAACTCGGCTGAGTCCAAACGTAGCGGTACACATGTAAGTACCCTCACCGGGGCTTTATTATGCTTGATAGACTCTTTCAATTTCACGAGTCATTTACACGTATGTTTTTCCGTTTGTCTTCAATGGGTTTTAACGTAAGGGGACATTATATGATCTAGCACGCCGTTTCTTTGACCCTGACTGCACCCTCTCGGTGATCACAAACACTCTATACTTCTAACGGATTGCGGACAAGGCGGTTATCCGCTTTTCTTCTGTTGCATGCACCACGTTATCAACACGTTTATTTAGACAATTTTGCCGTTTTTTGGCTGTTCTATGTAGCTCTGATCATTAAGCGATTACAATATAGCTTCTTTGATTTTCCCTTTAGAGTGATCCCCTGACGAAGGGCTTAGCCCGAAATGCATCGGGATGTGTATTAACACGTGTACCAACATACTGTGAAGTACATTTGGATATCAACCATATTTACAAGCCAAAATAAATTGTGAAAGATGGTTATTTTCCACCCACGTTTCAACATCATTATTAACCTATGACTATGGAATAAGACCATTGGGTCCTTCTTATAGTTGTGCGCAGGGGTGTTCTCTCCCTAGATGGGGGAGCTGCTTCTCTTCATGTCCGAATCCACCGCCCTGGCCAGACGGTGATCATCCCCAGCAGCACGCTCCAACTCTGCAGAATTTTTCTACATTTGATTATACTTTGCTGTGCGAGCTCCTCATATCTTTGAGAGTATCTTGTTTCTGTCCACGGATCTCTGCACGCAGCCATTATGAATTTCGACTCGGTTTCAAGTATGACCGATCAAAAAGCCAGCACTTTCGCGTATACCACGGAGGATGCTGATGAAATTTATGGATTGATACAAGATGAGGTTACCACCTCTGGTAACACACGTAGTGTTGAGAGTAACCTTCGTCAATTACTCTATCTACTCAAAAAACAGTCAAATCAAAAACTACACGCCAGTACCTTGATCAGGTACCATCGTGTCCAACGGATCCCCCGAGGACTACGGGTCCCTTTAAAACCTTTACTCTGCAAAAACAATGCAAAATTTGTTGAACGCTGGTACTCCATTTTAAACAAGTGCTCCCTCGATCTGATTCTGTTGATCGTGGAGGAATTATCAAAGACACTTGAGGAACTATCCCATGAAATTACAGGCGTACAAAAAGAGCTGGACGATGCCCTATCGGCTGAAGACCTTAAGAAAATGTTGGATGACATTCACATTCAACTTGACAAACATACACGAGACACACAGGAAAGAAAGCTGCGTAAATTTAAGAGGGACACTATAGACTACAAGCTCGGCGAGGTATACACCTGGACAGAGGTGTATGCCCGCCGACGCCCTAACAAACCCTACAATCCGTTCTCTGCTACTGAAACTTCATCCTCTGAAGATGATCAAAGTCAAAGACAGAGACCAACTCCAGCCAGCACCGATGTTGAATCACAGTTACCCAGTACCTCTACAGACCCTGCGGTACATTTTTTAGAAGGAGGCCCGGACCAACCAAAAGATCCCGGACGGGCAAAACCCGCCGAGGAAATCGAAAAAACTCCACCAACAGCAAAGAACAAAAAAACGAAGACACGACGTTGAATCCAAATGATAACCTTGTCATCAATATCTCCTCTACCTCTTTGTCTACTGCAGAATTAAACACCTTACAGAAGGGCCAATCATTTGTTCCCACCACCCGTACCAACACATTGGAACTTGAAGTCAGCATATTTAAACTTATACGCAATATGCGCCTGAGACACTACTTTCAAAACATCTGCCCTATCTTGACACAGGAGGAAGATATGCTGCGAGGATTGCGACCACACAGCACCTTTCTGGCACCTCAAAGCCACAAGATAATTGACGCCTTTGAGAACCTGGTGAAACAAGAAATCTTGAATTTACCGTTCTTACAATCGGAGAAACACGGGAATCTTTCCCGACGAGAGAGAAACATCTTACACAAATTAGCAGACAATCCGGACATCATCTGCCAAAATGCAGATAAAGGCGGCGCCCTTGTAATAATGGATACCACCTTCTACCAACAACAGGTTACAGCTCACATCGGAGACTTGAACACTTATGACGTTTTACCAGGGGACCCCACCATGGAATATACCAATGAGCTCACTTTGATCATCAATAAGGCATTCGACAATGGAACCATTACCGAAAAAACCAGGAGATACTTGATACCTAATAACCCGAGACCACCTAAACTGTACATGTTACCTAAAATGCACAAGCATCCCACGAATCCACCTTTTCGCCCCATTGTGTCGACGATAGGGAGTATCCATGAGAATGTAGGTAAATTCTTGGACAAATACCTTCAACCTTTTGTCTTAACTGCGGAATCACACGTCAAAGACACAACGGATTTTTTACTCAAATTGGAACCTATCATGAATGAACTCAAAGACACCCGTCTGATCATGTGTACAGTGGATGTGTGCTCCCTGTACACCTCCATCCCTCATGATGGAGGTATTGAAGCCATAGAACAGGTACTGGCTCAATCCAATTTGGATCATGACTTGAAAATCTTTTTGATGGAACTGACTGTGTTTAATCTTTACCACAGCTACTTCACAATCTTTGACAAATGGGTTTTACAACTCAACGGGACAGCCATGGGAAATTCGGCAGCTCCTTGCTACGCCACTATCTACATGAGAATCTTTGAAACATCTAACATCTCACATCAGAACAGCTGGCGTGACCATGGTAGATTATACTTACGTTATATCGACGATATATTTCTATTGTGGGAAGGTACAACTGAAAGTCTTACTGCCTTTTTATCCTCTTGGAATACCATCAATCAACGGATACAATTCACTTGGGAACACAGTGAACAATGCGTCCATTATCTGGACGTTAAAATCTTGAGAGAAATTGGAGAATGGTCTACCACCATTTACCGAAAACCTACAGATAGAAATTCCACCTTACACTATCGGAGTTTTCATCGTATGGGCCTCAAGAACAATCTACCTTATGCTCAGATCCTTAGAGTTAAAAGGATTGTTTCTAAACAAGATGAATGTAAAACACAAATCAACTCCTTGCTGGAAAGATTGAAAGCACGTGGATACCCCACCCCGATCTTGGATTTAGCAACACTAAGAAGTGAGAAATGCCCGAG
This sequence comes from Lissotriton helveticus, assembly GCF_964261635.1. NCBI lineage: Eukaryota > Metazoa > Chordata > Amphibia > Caudata > Salamandridae > Lissotriton > Lissotriton helveticus. The sequence goes on from NC_136068.1 coordinate 1,109,452,585, forward strand.
GGCATCACTACTACAACCAAAAACCAAGACCCCCTCAGACCGCATGGTGGTGGTCTCAAAATATTCAAAAGCATCTAACCGCTTTCAACAAATAATCCGCAAACACTGGGCCATCCTTACTCTAGAACCTGACTTCAAGGGACTGTTTGATCAACCTCCTATATTTGCTTTCACCCGGGGAAAAAACCTAAAGGAAATCTTGAGTCAACCCCGTGAAACTACAACCAACGTCACTTACACTGGTCTCAAACCATGTTATAATTGCAGCAACTGCAACAACTGTATCCTTGGTAACACTATCAACCATCCCATGAAGGGTCATCCCATAAGACTAAAAGTTAATGCCACCTGCAACAGTATGAACGTTATATACGTCCTGAAATGCCCTTGCGGCAAATGTTATGTAGGTCACACTGAAAGAAAGATTCGCATAAGGATCTTGGAACACAAAAGCAACATTCGGACAAAGAATCTTAAATCCACCATTGCTACCCACTTCATGGAGAACAGACACACAGTGGCACAACTTAAGTTTCAAATTTTGGAACAAGTCCAGCAGACACTGAACAACAAGAATACGCTTCTCAAGCGTGAGAACTATTGGATCCGTTACTTATCCACGATGGTCCCTAATGGACTTAATGATCGCATTGAATTTCTTTGTTATTTATAATCATACTGTCTGTATTTCAACTTTTGTTTGATCCTTTTCTAGCACACCACTACTTTGGTTATACACATTTACTCTTCGACCCTTACACGTTCTATCATGGCGTCCAGAGTTCACACACATTTTCTAGCTTCCTTAGGCATGTCCTTTCTTTGTGTTTAGTTACCCGGCACCTTCTTTTATGTCAATGCTCTTACACACGGTGGTTGATCGTTTTTTGGAACTCGGCTGAGTCCAAACGTAGCGGTACACATGTAAGTACCCTCACCGGGGCTTTATTATGCTTGATAGACTCTTTCAATTTCACGAGTCATTTACACGTATGTTTTTCCGTTTGTCTTCAATGGGTTTTAACGTAAGGGGACATTATCCGATCTAGCACGCCGTTTCTTTGACCCTGACTGCACCCTCTCGGTGATCACAAACACTCTATACTTCTAACGGATTGCGGACAAGGCGGTTATCCGCTTTTCTTCTGTTGCATGCACCACGTTATCAACACGTTTATTTAGACAATTTTGCCGTTTTTTGGCTGTTCTATGTAGCTCTGATCATTAAGCGATTACAATGTAGCTTCTTTGATTTTCCCTTTAGAGTGATCCCCTGACGAAGGGCTTAGCCCGAAATGCATCGGGATGTGTATTAACACGCGTACCAACATACTGTGAAGTACATTTGGATATCAACCATATTTACAAGCCAAAATAAATTGTGAAAGATGGTTATTTTCCACCCACGTTTCAACATCATTATTAACCTATGACTATGGAATAAGACCATTGGGTCCTTCTTATAGTTGTGCGCAGGGGTGTTCTCTCCCTAGATGGGGGAGCTGCTTCTCTTCAAGTCCAGAATGTAGAAATAAGGGTGCAGAAAGAGGCAGGAGAAGTGTAGAAATGACCACGTGAGGTGCAGAAAGAGCCAACAGAGGTGCAGAGAGGAGCAGAAACAGGCAAGACAAATGCACAAAGATGCAAGAGAATTGCTGAAAGAAGCAACAGAGGTGTAGAAAGAAGCATGAAAAGTGTGGCAAGAGGCAAGTGAGATGCAAAAACAGGCAGGAAAGGTGCAGAAAGAGGGATGATGAGTGCAGAAAGAGACAAGAGGGGTGCAGAAAGAAGCAAATGAGGCAACAGAAGTGCAGAAAGAGGGAAGAGAGGGGCAGAAAAAGGTAAGAAAATTGCTGAAAGAGGCAAAAGAGGTACACAAAAAGACAACAGATGTGCAGAAAGAAGCAAGAAAGGTGCAGAAAGAAGCATGGAAAGTGCAGAAGGAAGCAATAGCGGTGCAGAAAGAGGCAAGTGAAGTATAGAAAGGAGCAAGTGTGGTGCAGAAAGAGTCAACAGATGTGCAAAAGAGGCAAGAGAGGTGGAGAAACAGGCAAGAGTAGTGCACAAAGAGGCAAGAGAATTGCTGAAAGAAGCAACAGAGGTGTAGAAACAAGCATGAAAAGTGTAGAAAGAGACAAATGAGATGCAAAAACAGGCAGGAAAGGTACAGAAAAAGGGAAGACAAGTGCAGAAAGAGACAACAGGGATGAAGAAAGAAGCAAATGAGTTGGAGAAAGAGGCAACAGACGTGCAGAAAGAGGGAAGAGAACTGCAGGAAAGTGCAGAAAGGGGCTAAAGCGGTGCATAAAGAGACAACAGATGTGCAGAAAGAAGCAAGAAAAGTGCAGAAACGAAGCATGGGAGGTGCAGAATGAAGCAACAGCAGTGCAGAAAGAGACAAGAGAAGTATAGAAAGGAGCAAGTGAGGTGCAGAAAGAGCCAACAGAGGTGCAAAAGCAGCAAGAGTGGTGCAGAAACGGGCAAGAGAAGTGCACAGAGGCAAGAGAATTGCTGAAAGAAGCAACAGAGGTGTAGTATGAAGCAAGAAAGGGTAGAAAGTTGCAAGTGAGATGCAAAAACAGGCACGAAAGGTACAGAAAAAGGGAGGACGAGTGCAGAAAGAGACAACAGAGATGCAGAAAGAAGCAAGACAGATGTAGAAAGAAGCATGGAAAGTGCAGAATAAAACAACAGAGGTGCAGAATTGAGACAAGAGATGTGCAGAAACAGGCAAGAAAAGTGCACAAAAAGGCAAGAGAATAGCTGGAAGAAAGAACTGAGGTGTAGAAAGAAGCAAGAAAAGTGCAGAAGGAGGCAAGTGAGATGCTAAAACAGGCAGGAAATGTATGGAAAGAGGAAAGATTAGTGTAGAAAGAGACAACAGGGGTGCAGAAAGGAGCAAATGAGGTGCAGATGCAAGAAGCAACGAAGGTGTAGAAAGAAGCAAGAAAAGTGTGGAAAGAGACAAGTGAGATGCAAAAACAGGCAGGAAAGGTACAGAAAAAAATATGAGTGCAGAAAGAGACGACAGGGATGAAGAAAGAAGCAAATGAGAGGAGAAAGAGGCGACATGCAGAAATAGGGAAGAGAACTGCAGTAAAAAGCTAGAAAAGTGCAGAAAGAGGCAAAAGAGGTACATAAAGAGACAACAGGGGTGCAGAAAGAGGCAAGAGAAGTGTAGAAAGGAACAGGTGAGGTGCAGAAAGAGCCAACAGAGATGCAAAAAGAAGCAAGAGAGGTGCAGAAACAGGCAAGACAAGTGCCAAAGAGGCAGGAGAATTGCTGAAAAAAGAAACAGCATACAAAAGGAGCAAGAAAGTGCAGAAATAGGCAAGTGGGATGCAAAAAGAAGCCTTAAAGGTACAGGAAGAGAGCGCAGAAAGAGACAACAGGGGTGCATAAAGAAGCAAATGAGGTGCAGACAAAGGTAACAGAAGTTCAGAAAGAGGGAAGAAGGTTCGGAAAAAGCCAATAAAAGTGCAGAAAGAGGCAAAAGAGGTACACAAAGAGACAACAGATGTGCAGAAAGAAACAAGAAAGGTGCAGAAAGAAGCATGGAAGGTTCAGAATAAAGACAGTGGTGCAGAAAGAGGCAGGAGAAGTATAGAAAGGAGCAAGTGAGGTGCAGAAAGAGCCAACAGAGGTGCAAAAGAGGCAAGAGAGGTGTGAAACAGGCAAAAGAAGTGCACAAAGATGCATGAGATTTGCTGAAAGCAGCAACAGAGGTGTAGAAAGAAGCAAGGAAAGTGTAGAAAGAGGCACGTGAGATGCAAAAACAGGCAGGAAAGGTACAGATAAAGGGGAGACGTGTGCAGAAAGAGACAACAGGGGTGCAGAAAGAAGCAAATGAGGTGCAGAAAGAGGCAACAGACGTGCAGAAAGCGGGAAGAGAACTGCAGGAAAAGTGCAGAAAGGGGCAAAAGAGGTGCATAAAGTGATAACAGATGTGCAGAAAGAAGCAAGAAAGGTGCAGAAAGAAGCATGGAAGGTGCAGAATGAAGTAACAGCGGTGGAGAAAGAGGCAAGAGAAGTATAGAAAGGAGCAAGTGAGGTGCGGAAAGAGCCAACAGAGGTGCAAAACAGGCAAGAGAGGAGCAGAAACAGGCAAGACAAATGCACAAAGAGGCAAGACAATTGCTGAAAGAAGCAACAGAGGTGTAGAAAGAAGCATGAAAAGTGTTTCAAGAGGGAGGTGAGATGCAAAAACAGGCAGGAAAGGTGCAGAAAGAGGGATGATGAGTGCAGAAAGAGACAGGAGGGGTGCAGAAAGAAGCAAATGAGGCAACAGAAATGCAGAAAGAGGGAAGAGAGGGGCAGAAAAAGGTAAGAAATTGCAGAAAGTGGCAAAAGAGGTACATAAATAGATGACAGGGGTGTAGAAAGAAGCAAGACAGGTGCAGAAAGAAGTATGGAAAGTGCAGAATGAAGCAACAGGGGTGCAGAAAGAGGCGAGAAAAGTGTAGAAAGGAGCAAGGGAGGTGTAGAAAGAGGCAAGAGAATTGCTGAAATAAGCAACAGAGGTGTAGAAAGAAGCAAGAAAAGTGTAGAAAGAGACAAGTGAGGTGCAAAAACAGGCAGGAAAGGCACAGAAAAAGGGAAGACGAGTGAAGAAAGAGACAATAGGGATGAAGAAAGAAGCAAACGAGGTGGACAAAGAGGCAACAAACGTCCAGAAAAAGGGAAGGGAACTGCAGAAAAAGGCAAGAAAAGTACAGAAAGAGGCAAAATAGGTACACAAAGAGACAACAGGGATGCAGAAAGAGGCAAGAGAAGTGTAGAAAGGAACAAATGAGGTGCAGAAAAAGCAAACATATGTGAAAAAAGAGGCAAGAGGGGTGCAGAAACAGGCACGACAAGTGCACAAAGAGGCAAGAGTATTGCTGAAAAAAGAAACAGAGCTGAAGAAAGAAGCAAGAAAGTGCAGAAAGAGGCAAGTGAGATGCAAAAAGAGGCAATAAAGGTACAGGAAGAGAGCGCAGAAAGAGACAACAAGGGTGCAGAAAGAAGCAAATGAGGTGCAGAAAGAGGTAACAGACGTTCAGAAAGAGGAAAGAAGGTACAGAAAAAGCCAAGAAAAGTGCAGAGAGAGCAAAAGAGGTACACAAAGAGACAACAGATGTGCAGAAAGAAGCAAGAAAGGTGCAGAAAGAAGCATGGAAGGTGCAGAATGAAGCAATGCAGAAAGAGGCATGAGAAGTATAGAAAGGAGAAAGTGAGGTGCAGAAAGAGTCAACAGATGTGCAAAAGAGGCAAGAGAGGTGGAGAAACAGGCAAGAGAGGTGCACAAAGAGGCAAGAAAGTTGCTGAAAGAGTTGTAGAAACAAGCATGAAAAGTGTAGAAAGAGACAAGTGAGATGCAAAAACAGCAGGAAAGGTACAGAAAAAGGGAAGACGAGTGCAGAAAGAGACAACACTGATGAAGAAAAAGCAAATGAGTTGGAGAAAGAGGCAACAGACATGCAGAAAGAGGGAAGAGAACTGCAGGAAAAGTGCAGAAAGGGGCAAAAGAGGTGCATAAAGAGACAACAGATGTGCAGAAAGAAGCAAGAAAGGTGCATAAAGAAGCATGGAAGGTACAGAATGAAGCAACAACGGTACAGAGAGGCAAGAGAAGTATAGAAAGGAGCAAGTGAGGTGCAGAAAGAGCCAACAGAGGTGCAAAAGCGGCAACAGTGGTGCAGAAACAGGCAAGAGAAGTGCACAGAGGCAAGGGAATTGCTGAAAGAAGCAACAGAGGTGTAAAATGGAGCAAGAAAGTGTAGAAAGTTGCAAGTGAGATGCAAAAACAGGCAGGAAAGGTACAGAGAAAGGGAAGACGAGTGCAGAAAGAGACAACAGAGATGCAAAAAGAAGCAAGACAGATGTAGAAAGAAGCATGGAAAGTGCAGAATGAAGCAACAGCGGTGCAGAAAGAGGCAAGAGAAATATAGAAAGGAGCAAGTGAGGTGCAGAAAGAGCCAACAGATGTGCAAAAGAGGCAAGAAAGATGGAGAAACAGGCAAGAGAAGTGCACAAAGAGGCAAGAGAATTGCTGACAGTAGCAAATGAGGTGTAGAAAGAAGCAAGAAAAGTGTAGAAAGAGGCAAACAAGACGCAAAAAATGCAGGAAAGGTACAGAAAAAGAGAAGACGAGTGCAGAAAGAGGCAACGGGGATGCAGAAAGCAGCAAATGAGGTGGAGAAAGAGGTAACAGACGTGCAGAAAAAGGAAACAGAACTGCAGACAAAGGGAAGAAAAGTGCAGAAAGAGGCAAACGAGATACATAAATAAACGACAGGTGTGCAGAAAAAGCAAGACAGGTGCAGAAAGAAGCATGGAAAGTACAGAAAGAAGCAACAGGCGTGCAGAAAGAAGCCAGAGAAGTGTAGAAATTAGCAAGTGAGGTGCAGAAAGAGGCAAGAGAATTGCTGAAATAAGCAACAGAGGTGTAGAAAGATGCAAGAAATGTGTAGAAAGAGGCAAGTGAGATATAAAATTAGGCAGGAAAGGTACAGAAAAAGGGAAGACGATTGCAGAAAGAGACAACAGGAATGCAGAAAGAAGCAAATGAGATGCAGAAAGAGGCAACCGACTTGCAGAAAGGGGGAAGAGAACTGCAGGAAAAGTGCAGAAAGGGGTCAAAGAGGTGCATAAAGAGACAACAGATGTGCAGAAAGAAGCAAGAAAGGTGAAGAAAGAAGCATGGAAGGTGCAGAATGAAGCAACAGCGGTGCAGAAAGAGGCAAGAGAAGTATAGAAAGGAGCAAGTGAGGTGCAGAAAGAGCCAACAGAGGTGCAAAAGAGGCAAGAGACGTGCGAAACGGGCAAAAGAAGTGCACAAAGATGCATGAGAATTGCTGAAAGCAGCAACAGAGGTGTAGAAAGAAGCAAGGAAAGTGCAAAAAGAGGCAAGTAAGATGCAAAAACAGGCAGGAAAGGTACAGATAAAGGGAGGACGCGTGCAGAAAGAGACAACAGGGGTGCAGAATGAAGCAAATGAGGTCCAGAAAGAGGCAACAGGCATGCAGAAAGAAGCAAGAAAGGTGCAGAAAAAAGCATGGAAGGTGCAAAATGAAGCAACAGTGGTGCAGAAAGAGGCAAGAGAAGTATAGAAAGGAGCAAGTGAGGTGCAGAAAGAGCCAACAGAGGTGCAAAAGATGCAAGAGAGGTGCAAAACAGGCAAAAGAAGTGCACAAAGAGGCATGAGAATTGCTGAAAGCAGCAACAGAGGTGTAGAAAGAGGCAAGGAAAGTGCCGAAAGAGGCAAGTGAGATGCAAAAACAGACAGGAAGGGTACAGATAAAGGGGAGACGTGTGCAGAAAGAGACAACAGGGATGCAGAAAGAAACAAAGGAGGTGTAGAAAGAAGCAAGGAAAGTGCAGAAAGAGGCAATTGAGATGCAAAAACAGGCAGGAAAGGTACAGATAAAGGGGAGACATGTGCAGAAAGAGACAACAGGGGTGCAGAAAGAAGCAAATGAGGTGCAGAAAGAGGCAACAGACATGCATAAAGAGGGAAGAGAACTGCAGGAAAATTGCAGAAAGGGGCAAAAAGGTGTATAAAGAGACAACAGCGGTGCAAAAAGAAGTAAGACAGGTGCAGAAGGAAGCATGGAAAGTGCACAAAGAAGCAACATCGGTGCAGAAAGAGGCAAGAGAAGTGTAGAAAGGAGCAAGTGAGGTGCAGAAAGAGACAACAGAGGTGCAAAAACACCCAAGAGAGGTGAGGAAACAGGCAATCAAAGTGCACAAAGAGGCATGAGATTTGCTGAAGAAGCAACAGAGGTGAAAAAGAGGTGCAGAAAAAAGGCAACAGACGTGCAGAAAGAGGGAAGAGAACTGCAGGAAAAGTGCAGAAAGAGGGAAAGGAGGTACATAAAGAGACAACAGGGGTGCAGAAACAGGCAAGAGAAGTGCACAAAGATGCATGAGAATTGCTGAAAGCAGCAACAGAGGTGTAGAAAGAAGCAAGGAAAGTGCAGAAAGAGGCAAGTGAGATGCAAAAACTGTCAGGAAAGGTACAGAAAAAGGGAAGACATGTGCAGAAAAAGACAACAGGGATGCAGAAAGAAGCAAATGAGGTGAAGAAAGAGGCAACAGACGTGAGGAAAAAGGGAATGAAGGCCGTAGCCGACTGGATGAAGAGCAGCCGTCTGAAACTGAACTCGGACAAGACGGAGGTCCTCATCCTCGGACCCATCCCCTCAGCCTGGGACAACTCTTGGTGGCCAACCACACTGGGAACAGCACCAACACCCACCGACCATGCACGCAATCTAGGATTCATCCTCGACTCCTCCCTCTCCATGTCTAAGCAGGTCAACGCCGTCTCCTCCTCCTGCTACAACACCCTCTGCATGCTCGACAGGATCTACAAGTGCAGAAAGAGACAACAGGGATGCAGAAATAAGCAAATGAGGTGGAAAAAGAGGGAACAAACGTGAGGAAAAATGGAAGAGAACTGCAGAAAAAGGCAAGAAAAGTGCAGAAAGAGGCAAAAGAGGTACATAAAGAGACAACGGGAGTTCAGAAAGAGGCAAGAGAAGTGTAGAAAGGAACAAGTGTGGTACAGAAAGTGTCAACAGAGGTACAAAAAGAGGCAAGAGAGATGCAGAAACAGGCAAGACAAGTGCGCAAAGAGGCAAGAGAATTGCTGAAAGAAGCAATAGAGCTGTAGAAAGAAGCAAGAAAAGTGCAGAAAGAGGCAAGTGAGATGCTAAAACAGGCAGGAAAGGTACAGAAAGATGGAAGATGAGTGCAGAAAGCTACAATAGGGGTGCAGAAAGAAGCAAATGAGGTGTAGAAAGAGGCATCACACGTGCAGAAAGAGGGAAGAGAGGTGCAGAAAAAGGGAAGAAAAGTGCAGAAAGAGTCAAAAGAGGTACACAAAGAGACACCAGGGGTGCAGAAAGAAGCAAGACAGGTGCAAAAAGAAGTATGAAAAGTGCAGAATGAAGCAACAGGGGTGCAGAAAGAGGCAAGACAAGTGTAGAAAGGAGTAAGTGAGGTTCAGAAATAGCCACCAGAGGTGCAAAAAGATGCAGGAGAGGTGGATAAACAGGCAAGAGAAGTGCACAAAAAGCAAAATAAATGCTGAAAGAAGCAGCAGATGTGAAGAAAGAAGCAAGAAAAGTGCAGAAAGAGGCAAATGAGATTCAAAAACTGGCAGAAAAGGTACAGAAAGAGGGAAGACAAGTACAAAAAGAAACATCAGGGGTGCAGAAAGAGACAAATGAGGTGCAGAAAGAGCCAACAGACGTGCAGAAAGAGGGAAGAGAGGTGCAGAAATTACAAGAGATTTGCAGAATGATGTCAAGAGAAGTGCGGAAAAGATAGAAATGTGCATAAAGAAGCAACAGAAATGCAGAAAGAGGCAAGAGATGCGCAGAGGGAAGCAAGAATGGCTTACAGACCATTAGAACCAATTTAACACGCACATTTAGCAATAAGAAACAGGTGACTATTCCCACGTTTGCAAAGGTCCTTCCACCATGCTGTAACACTTGTCACTGCATTTTTTGTAACATTTGACCCGTTTCAGATGTAAACAAGGCTTTTTCTGTTGAAATCTGCAGATTAGGATGCAGATGATGAATTATGTGGCAATTGCAGAAAATGTATAATTGTGCGAAAGTCGGTGCAGCCAAACAGTCACATTAACCCAGTGGCCCTGCCCATACCTCTGACTAGGTCCACAAGTGCTCCTCAGTGATTCCATCTTTTTTTGTCTCACTGAGTTCATAGTTGAGCTTCTATGGAAACGAGGATGACTAAACCGGAGGTTTCCACTTCACAACACAGACTACCATACCACATAAATACTCTCCATAACACATAATCCCACTCTACATAATTCCTATACACTAAATACCACATACTTTCTTTCCACATAATTTCACTGCACAAAATACCACATAATTCTACTACACACAATGTACAGCCATTCCACTCTAAAAAACATTAGTGAAAAACCTTTGCATTTACAAAGTCAATAGCTCTAATTTCATTACAAGAACTGAGGCTACATTATGCATTATTCCTTTAATGCAGTCCAAGCAGTGGCTTAAATCACAATATTAAAAGGTTCCAGAATAAAACAATAGCAACACATGAAAGGCATGAGCCATCAACGATCTGCTTCTTTTAAATGCGGCTCCAAGCAGATAAGTTTATTTTGCTTCATTACCATTATTCATTTTTATCTCTATTTTGAAGTTCCCTAGCGTGTGGCTTAACCCCACCCCCCTCCTACTGCCTCTATACCGATCTCCAATTTACGGAGATCTCAATACACCCCCTTCCCTAGACCTATCCTTGCGTGACTGACCAGATTAACCTGCCTTTCCTTTCAGTTTATGTACTATTTCTACTGTTTGAATATATTTTAAGATTTTTAGATGTTTGTTTGAACCTTAATATTTTGTGTAAATGATTATTTTTCAATTTCATCCTTGTTCTACTTCATCATGCCATACTGAGCTTACCTAATGTCTTCGTTTAACTCCTGTTTTTCACCTATTTCCACCCAAGCAAGCTGCGCACTCCAACGCGGCTCTGCATCGCTACCTTTTATTATTTTGGATTTCATCCACAAGTTGTTATTGTTTTACAAACTTATTCATAAAAAAAGGGAGGGTTAGCAGGAAATCCTCATTTAACTAGCCTTTTCAACATTCTATGACAAAAATAATTATAATAAGAGAGGAATCATTCTCTTGACATTTCTTTTTCTCTAAACCTTGTCACTATTATTAAGGGAAATCCTCCCTAATTATCTTTCATTAAAGGGCTTTACCACTTTTTTACAAGTTAACATTTCCTATATACCATGTCTGACTCTGACTCAGTCAAGGCTTCTGCCCCTACTCCTAACATAGACAACGAAGCCCTGCAAAAAATCCTTCATAAGGAATTGAGGTCCTGCATGTTTGAGACCTTAGGTCAGATCATGACCTCTAAAAGGTCACTCCCTGATGAGGACAAAATCTCAGAAATTCCAAACCTCTACTCTGACAAGATCACTGAATTAAGGGGTAAAAGACATAAGAAAAGTAAAAACATTGATAAGAGCAATATAGGAGGCCCAAGCACCTCATCAATTCAGGGAGGTCTTAGCACCTAAACTTCTAAGGGAGGTCCTCGCACCTCAAACTCCCAAGGTGTCCCTAGCAGCACAACTTATCTGGGTGTCCTTAGCGGCACAACTTATCTGGGTGTCCTTAGTGGCACAACTTATCTGGGCGTCCTTAGCGGCACAACTTATCTGGGTGTCCTTAGCGGCACAAAACATCTGGGTGTCCATAGCGGCACAAAATATCATAATGCTCTTTACAATATGGGAGATAACAAATCTAATGATATAGAATCCTCAAACACACCTGATGAGTATGTCCTTGATCTTGATGAAGATGATCAAGAATTTTACAATCCTTAAGAGGAACTCCCATCATCCTCTGACCCCTTAGGGGAAGAAATGTTTTCCCCATTAAATCTGAAACACCCAAGAAGTTATGAGTGGTTCCCTCAGGACCACCTCACAAAATTCATTAAAAAATGGATGCGCAACCTCTTAGAAAGGGACACTCGTAACATCCTTAGAGCTGAAAGCTCTAGACCTTCTACTGAGGATAAAAGCTGCTATACCCCCAATGTGGACCCTGAACTCATTAAATTCCTATTCAAACTTGGACGTGATCCAAGAAAAGGGATGGAAAAATCCCTGAAAGGGTGCCAAGACCGTTTTCTCAATGTACTGGGACCATTAGCCAGAATCCTAGATTCCGCAGAAGACAGCCACATTAATAGCACCCCTCTCAACACCAATCTCATCAGGGGATATAGCCAGAGAGCATTCATTCTACTGGGTAATGCCAATGCTAGCATTAATGCAGAAAGACAAAGAGTCATTTTGACTAAAATAAATCCAAAACTAACTGACATGGCGGATAAAGAACCCTCACAAACTCCAAAAGGTTTATTCTTTGGCGAAGACCTCATTAAATCCTTGAGGAAATACGTCTCCATTTTCACCGCCCTGGACCAGGCACAGCAAAATATGCTCAGAGTTTTCAATCCTAAACTTTTATGGCGGGCGAGAAGGTGGATCCTCTCTTTTGGCCGCTTCAATCAGAGGACATTTCCAAGATCCTGCGGTTTCGGAAGAGGGTATCAACAGTATGATGTGCCTCAATTCTACCCCCAGAGAATTAGAGGCCAACGCATCAGAGGATTTAGATCCTGTGGAACCATCATATCAAATAACCCTGCAAGTGAGAACTCTCTCCCCTCTCCCTCCTCCTTCTTTCCCCCAAAAAGTGGGTGGCAGACTCAAATACTCCCTTCACAATTGGAGATTGATCACTCAAGATCCTTGGTTCTTAAACACTGCCAATGGGTTTATGATAGATTGGACTCACATACCTTTACAAACTACTTTACCAAGAGACATGTCTCTCTCTCCAGAGCAACAAAAAATAATAGAGGAGGAGATCTCCTCTATGCTTCAGAAAGGAGACATAATGCAGGCCACATTAGAAACTTTAAGATTTATAAGCACACTCTTTCTTGTAAAAAAAGAAAGACAAAGGTTGGGGACCTGTCATAAACTTAAGAGAACTAAACACATAATTGGTTTGAAGACACTTCAAGATGGAGGGCATCCATCTCTTGAGGGATTTACCTCTATAGGGAGACTGGCTAGTCAAACTTGACCTAAGAATGCTTACTTCACCATTCCTATGGCTGAATCCCACCAACTCTTTCTTCAATTTGTCCAGGAAAAATCACCTTAACCAATTTCAGGCTCTCCCCTTCGGACTTTCCTCTGCCCCTTGGTGCTTCACCAAGGTCATGAGAGCTGTTGCCTCATCTCTAAGAATAAGGGGCATTTGTTTAATCATTTACTTAGACAACATTCTTATAATGTCTCAAGATCCTTCACAACTAGCCAAAGACCTGAAGAATGTGAAGGATCTCCTAGAAAGTTTAGGATTCATCATAAACAAAGATAAATCAATTCTGTCCCTGTCCTTATTTGTGGAGTTCCTAGGTTTCACAGTAGACACATTGAAATGTCTCATTTTACTACCTAAAAAAAGATTACCAAAATCAGGAAGTAAATAAGACACATCCTGAAACAGCAAGACTTATCTCTGAGAGAGCTAGCCAGGCTTCTGGGTCTCCTCTCCTCCTCCATCCAAGCCATCTTTCCCGGTCACCTCAGCTATTGAGTCCTCCAAAGGGTAAAGGCGAGAGCCCTAAGAACTGGCCTCTGGTACGGAGATCGGATCTGTCTGGATCAAGAAGCCAAATCGGAACTAGCCTGGTGGCTCGAAAACCTAGACGCTTGGAATGGAAAAGCAATCTTTGGTTCAAAACCAGAGTTTGTTTTAGAATCAGATGCGAGCCTTCATGGCTGGGGAGCTTGCCTTCTCAATCAGAACACTGTGGTATCTGGTCACAAGAGGAATCATCTCACCACATAAATTATTTAGAACTAACAGCTGGGCTTTACGCCCTAATGAGCGCACCAAATCTGCGGACCTCTCGAAGCTAGCAAAGAAACTTTGGATGTTGTGTCTGGAACATAAGATCGCTCTTCTGTGTGGAACATAGGATCGCTCTCAAAGCGGAATACTCTGCAGACTGGAAGTCAAGATTCCTGTTAGGTCACAGCAGTTGGAAACTGAAGGTGTCCGTGTTCAGTACCCTAAATAAGATCTGGGGCCCTTAAGAGATAGACTTATTTGTGAGTAGACTAGCCTTTCAACTGGAGAACAACTTCAGCTGGATGGCCAACCCGGAGCCAAAGTGTATGCAATCCCTCCCTTTGCCATGATTGAGAGAGTTCTTCAGATAGTGAGACAGGATCAGTGCTTCATTGTCCTAATAACTCCCTTTTGGCCATCCCAATCATGGTTCCCCACCACTCTAGAACCAGCTTGCAACCCCCCCTTCTTAATTCCTACCCGAGAGAATCTTCTTGCAGATGTAGACGGAGGAGTTCACCCCCTAATTCAGAACAGGAGTTTAACTCTTCTTTCCTGGAGAGTGTCAGGAGATCCAATGAAATCACAGGACTTTCGGCGATGGCTGCAACTCTCCTCAGAGAGTCTTGGGTCCCAGGCACTCACTACAGATATAACAACATATGGAGAATCTGGGTGCGTTGGTGCCTGGAAAAGAACATAGATTCCTTGGAAGCACCTATTGTTGACATAGTTAACCTCCTTGTTAAACACTTTGATAAAGGCCTCAGCTATAGAACTATCAATTGCTAGATATACTATTTCTGCTGGTCATGTCCTTGTCAATGGTAAAACGGTAGGTAAAAATGTCATTATTTGTAGAGTGATGAAAAGCATTCATTTAAGAAGACCTCCTAAACCTAAATATGAAAGTCTTTGGAATGTCAAACTGATCCTTGATCTTTTCAATAACTGGCCTGTTAATACTCTCCTCAATCAAAAATAAAAAAATAAAAAAAAAACTTTCCATTAAGCTGGCTACTCTACTATGCCTAATCTCATGCAGAAGGGTCTCTGATGTCAAAGCCCTGGAGATTACAAATAGATCTTTTAACATGTTCGGAGTCAAATTTGAGATTTATAGAAGAACAAAGACTATGTCTGATTCAATCTTTTACCCACGTTTTGATTTATGTTAAAAACTTTGCATTTTGGACTGCATGAGAGAGTATGATCACAGAATGTTTGCTCTTCGCCCTCAGGATGTTAACATATTACTAATATCCTTTGTTAAACCCCAGAAAGGCATAACCTCTCCCTCTATTGCTAGATGGGTTAAGACTTATGAGTTTAACAGGTATTGACTTAAAGAAATTTTAAGCTCACTCCCTTAGAGGGGTGCTGTGGCCAGTAAATCTCTCTGGTCTGGAGGTAAGTTGGACGACATTCCCAAAGCTGCTGACTGGTCAAATGCTAGCACCTTTGCACGTCATTATTGCAAGCCTATTGAACATATGTCTGATGTTGTTTTACTAAGCTACCAACATACATAATATAGTCTCCGTTCTTGTAATGAAATTGTGATTCTCATATTAACATGACTATAGAATCTGGATTTCATTAAAGACACAGAGCTAACATTATGTATTATTCCTTTAATGCAGTCCAGATTCTCTAGTCATGTTAATATGAAAATCGCAATTCTCGCAAATGCGAAACCTATTACATTGCAAGCACTTCTTTTACTAGTAGTCGCGTTTGCAGAGTGGTGGAGAAAGGGTGCTGGGCCCCTGACCAGCACTCAGGAATTCCTGTGCTTAGGGCTTACAGGAGGTACCAGTAGGGCTTCCTGGCCCCCAAAGTCCCTGAGAAGTAAATTGGACTTTATCCCCCATCCCGTAGTCTGCCAGGAGGCACGTTTGCAGAATGGTGGTGAAAGGGGGGCATGGCCTTCGAAGACATCTTAGCAATCCCACTGTACAGGTATTATTGGCAGGGCTCGACTGGCCGTAGCGGGCACTGGGCATTTCGCCAGTGGGCCGCTAGGGGGAGGGCCAACTTTGGGCACCTGGGGGCCGTTTTTGTTACCGGGGTCAGCAATATCACCCCCCTGTAACAAAATCGGCCAAAACCGGCCCTCACAAACTGCTCGGCTGCACCCCCCTCACCCTAAGGGGGCAGCCACGCAGTTTGCCAGGGCTGGTTTTGCTTCCCAGTTCAGCTCTGCTTACTGGAGGTAACAAGAGGGGCCAACTACCCTTCCTATTACCTCCAGTATGTCCCACACAGCAGCATTGCTAAGTTCAAAGAGCAGGCCATGCCGCCTTTGCCCACCACTCTCCAAACGCGCTCCCTGGTGGGCTCTTATATCGGGATTCAAGTCCCCTTTGCTGCTGGGGGTCCTTTAGGGGCCAACTAGCCTATCTCTTACCGCAAGTAAGCCCCACACAGGGGATTGCTGATAGGTAGACAAAGACCACGCCCCCTTTCTCCACCACTCTGCAAACGCGCCCCCTGGCATGTTGTTAGTTGGGGAATTAATTCCTCTTGAATACTGAGGGTCCCTGGGGGCCAACTAGCCCACCAGGTAGCTCCAGTAAGCGCCACACATCCAGATTGCAGAAGAGGTGGTCCAAGGCCACACCCACTTTTTACACCACTCTGCAACGCACCTCTTAGCGTACTGCTGCTCGGGGGATTAAGTCCACTTGTGACGTGCAGTCCTCAGGACATAAGAGGACCTCATTGCCCCACCAGCAGTGCCCCAAGAGGTGTGTTTGCAGAGTGGTGTAAAAAGGGGCATGGCCTCGGACCACCTCTCTGCAACGCAGCTCTGTGGCTCTGTGGAGGGACATGGTAGGCTAGTTAACGCTACAACAAAAAGGTAAAGGAGGGTCCGAGGGAAAGTTTAGCGACCTCACAGGTAATTACCCCCAGTGCAACAACCAAAAGAACAACAGTACCTGTCAGTCGGGTAACGCCGAGGTGCTCAGAAATCGCGCTAGAGAAAAGAATGCACAGAAGGAAACATACAGCAACCAGATAAATCAAAGAATGCATTGACCATCAACATTTGCTGATTTGAGTCCTATCAGACCAACCAAACACGGCGGGGCCTCATCATGTAGGACACTCAGGCCATGGTCAGTCTGCAAATGCCCAGGTGTATATTGGCAATGTATGACTGAGTCATGGTCTGAACACCGCAAAAGTTAATACAAAAGTGGTACTGATAGGTGCAGTGCAAACAAAAAATTCATAAGTATAGTGTAGTGGCTAAAATGGCTGTCGAGGCAAACAAAGACCTTTATTAGTGCCTGCCTGGACGTCAGATTAAAAATAGTGTAATGACAGCGTAAAATAATCACTGTCCTGCTCGCTTGGTGGAAAACAAAAATAAGGCCAACATGTTTCTGCCGTACTGTGTAAGTACACCGGCATTCGTCAGGGCCAAGCTCTCATATGCTACTGCAGATCACACTACCTAATGTGTAGAAAGGAAATAAGGTCAAATAACCATAAATCTAAATAAACAAAGAGTGGTCGAACACGACCATCCTACCGCATCTTCTCAATTTGCGCAGTGGATGCGAATGGTCTTCCCTATAATAAAGAAGTGAAAGAAAACCAAACGTCAATTGTATAAACACGTGGTGCCTATAACACCAGAGGCACTCTAGGTTAATCACATAGGCCCAAAGTACCACGTATTATTACTGTGCATAACCAGCAATCATTCCAGCAACCTCAGACAGATCAAGCATCAACTTATGATGATCCTTCTAGTGGCGCGTGAGCACCGTCACCACAAGCAACTACAGTGTAGAATTACAAGATAAATGAAAACATTATTTAGCACTTACCCATCAATCTGTGGGAAGTAAGCCTCACCTCACCCGGCAACTGCTCGGAAAGACAAGGCCCCGCTCTAGACGTGTAAATAAAGACAGTTCCTAGGTCAGATCACTGTCAATGCTGTAGTACTCAGTACTGTCTACCTAACCCAATAATTTTCTGAATTGTCCACAAATGGGATCCCGCCATGAGAGAGAGAGATATGGTCACATTAAGATGAGTCATTTATAATAGAGTCCCAATGCATCATGCCACATATCTAATGACTACAGACAAACTACTTAGTTTTACACCTCCACTTAAAGAGTGTCCAAACTCTGTGAATATATATATGGTTTAGCTGTAATTATAGCGATAACAACCAGGTATACCTCCACTAAGGGATGTGCAAGCTCTGTGAATACATAAATCGTTTTGGTTGTAGAAAACGACAACAAGGGAAAAATAAGCAAAACAGCTCCTCATCCCTTTCAGTATATCTAAGGTCAAGACATACAAGAGCATAGATGGCCAGACTCAGAAGAGTGTGCTAGAAATACCCCTTAAGTCACATGCAATCACAAACAACTAACCTGTCCGTCGGTACCTCACGGCGGGTTCACGAGCCGAAGGGGAGGCACCGACGGACTGTTCAGGGCCAGTTTATATACTAGAGGTAAACGGTATGATGCATGGCAGCTGGTCCGCGTCCCGCTGTAAACGCGCCTGTGCGTTGCAGAGACACTACCCTGCACATGCGCGTCTGTGGAGAAAGTAATGGCGCGCATGCGTGGAAGCACAAGTCCTTACCGCCTAACGAGCCGCTACCCCAGACGCACAGTGTCTCGGGGCGGCGCATGCGCAAACCGAGTAAACCCTGAAAGCTGTGTCTACCGCATATTCTATGCGCGTCGTGGATGCACAAGCACAAATCAAACGAGCGCGACCTTTCTGTAACACTTGAATTAACAGTGTAATAAGAGTTATAACTCGCCCCCGGTGTAACCTCATAACCTCAGAAGACCAGCTTGGTCATTCCTGGATCAAGGGGCATCGAACAGTGAGGAAGCAACTCATGTATCCTGAGTCAGTCGCCTTTGGTAATTAGGTGCTACAATGTGACTGCTCAATGTATTGTAAGCCCTTGATCGAGTAAGTTACTGAGTATACACAATCTACCATTGTATAGATAAATATACCTCATCACAACTGAAACCCCCCGTGGGTAAATGTAACGGGGACCTATGAAAGGCAAAATTCCACCAGGCATACCTCCTCCCCAGTGAATCAAAGAGTAGCAGACTAATCAAAGGAGCCTACCTGGGAAAAAGCTGATGGCCAAACGCATCAAAAAAAAAAAAAAAAGGGGGTGCCCCAGAATAGGAGTCTATCTGTGTCTATATGTCCCTAGAAAGGTACGCTTAACTATACAACCCCATAGGCGCTAACAACTCCTGCATGAGTGCACCGTACTAGTGGGGACAGTATCGCAATGGCAAATAGTGCGCACACAGGTCGTGGGAAAACGGACGTGAGTGGATTGAATGACAACATCCCGTGGATCTCCATCTGATAGCACTCACCTGTGTACTCACGACCTGTGTGCGCACTATTTGCCATTGCGATACTCCTCCATCACCCTTCCGGGGACTGAGCGGGTACCTTCTAACACTGGGACCTAAGCGTCTATGGTAGACCTGCGAATTGGTAACTGTCCCCACTAGTACGGTGCACTCATGCAGGAGTTGTTAGCGCCTATGGGGTTGTATAGTTAAGCGTACCTTTCTAGGGACATATAGACACATATAGACTCCTATTCTGGGGCACCGCTTTTTTTTTTTTTTTTTTTTTGATGCGTTTGGCCATCAGCTTTTTCCCAGGTAGGCTCCTTTGATTAGTCTGCTACTCTTTGATTCACTGGGGAGGAGGTATGCCTGGTGGAATTTTTGCCTTTCATAGGTCCCCGTTACATTTACCCACGGGGGGTTTCAGTTGTGATGAGGTATATTTATCTATACAATGGTAGATTGTGTATACTCAGTAACTTACTCGATCAAGGGCTTACAATACATTGAGCAGTCACATTGTAGCACCTAATTACCAAAGGCGACTGACTCAGGATACATGAGTTGCTTCCTCACTGTTCGATGCCCCTTGATCCAGGAATGACCAAGCTGGTCTTCTGAGGTTATGAGGTTACACCGGGGGCGAGTTATAACTCTTATTACACTGTTAATTCAAGTGTTACAGAAAGGTCGCGCTCGTTTGATTTGTGCTTGTGCATCCACGACGCGCATAGAATATGCGGTAGACACAGCTTTCAGGGTTTACTCGGTTTGCGCATGCGCCGCCCCGAGACACTGTGCGTCTGGGGTAGCGGCTCGTTAGGCGGTAAGGACTTGTGCTTCCACACATGCGCGCCATTACTTTCTCCACAGACGCGCATGCGCAGGGTAGTGTCTCTGCAACGCACAGGCGCGTTTACAGCGGGACGCGGACCAGCTGCCATGCATCATACCGTTTACCTCTAGTATATAAACTGGCCCTGAACAGTCCGTCGGTGCCTCCCCTTCGGCTCGTGAACCCGCCGTGAGGTACCGACGGACAGGTTAGTTGTTTGTGATTGCATGTGACTTAAGGGGTATTTCTAGCACACTCTTCTGAGTCTGGCCATCTATGCTCTTGTATGTCTTGACCTTAGATATACTGAAAGGGATGAGGAGCTGTTTTGCTTATTTTTCCCTTGTTGTCGTTTTCTACAACCAAAACGATTTATGTATTCACAGAGCTTGCACATCCCTTAGTGGAGGTATACCTGGTTGTTATCGCTATAATTACAGCTAAACCATATATATATTCACAGAGTTTGGACACTCTTTGAGTGGAGGTGTAAAACTAAGTAGTTTGTCTGTAGTCATTAGATATGTGGCATGATGCATTGGGACTCTATTATAAATGACTCATCTTAATGTGACCATATCTCTCTCTCTCATGGCGGGATCCCATTTTTGGACAATTCAGAAAATTATTGGGTTAGGTAGACAGTACTGAGTACTACAGCATTGACAGTGATCTGACCTAGGAACTGTCTTTATTCACACGTCTAGAGCGGGGCCTTGTCTTTCCGAGCAGTTGCCGGGTGAGGTGAGGCTTACTTCCCACAGATTGATGGGTAAGTGCTAAATAATTTTTTCATTTATCTTGTAATTCTACACTGTAGTTGCTTGTGGTGACGGTGCTCACGCGCCACTAGAAGGATCATCATAAGTTGATGCTTGATCTGTCTGAGGTTGCTGGAATGATTGCTGGTTATGCACAGTAATAATACGTGGTACTTTGGGCCTATGTGATTAACCTAGAGTGCCTCTGGTGTTATAGGCACCACGTGTTTATACAATTGACGTTTGGTTTTCTTTCACTTCTTTATTATAGGGAAGACCATTCGCATCCACTGCGCAAATTGAGAAGATGCGGTAGGATGGTCGTGTTCGACCACTCTTTGTTTATTTAGATTTATGGTTAGTTTGTGGTAAATAAATAAATAATACCCTATTTTTGACTAAGCATATAGCATAACAGATAGCTCAATAAATAAGAGTCAAGATTCGAGGTAGTAGGAGTTTCTGCAGGTTTATTACAGCATAAGGACAGGATCAGGACAACCTGCATAGGAACAGAGTGACAGGGCCCAGCAAGGTAAAAGGGTCCCAGCAGCTGCTGGGGCTGGGTCTGGGATGAGCGCGCTAACTTTTAATAACAATACATCAACTTATATACATAGCGCAAACACATAGCATTACATTGCAGTAGGCGTAGCAGTGGGTGGAGCAGAAAGCGTGACGCGTAGCAGTCGCGAAAGATAAGAGTAAAAGTAGGTGTAACTGGGCGTATACATAGACATGTGATGCAAACGTAACAGAATATGTCATGAATGGGGCGGAAACATTGGAGGGGGCTACCTAAGGGGCCGGGACCTCTAATCTAATGGTGCGCGAAAACTGGCAATGACGTGTTACTAGGAGAAGCTGGGGGCTACGAACTCTGTGCTAGGAGCAGAGACTAGAGTCTGGAGGGTCGGAGCGACATGTACCTAAACCCTATCTGGTATCTGATGATTAGAGAACATGTTGACATAAACTAGAAGTCATGAGGGGAAAGGCTAACTTGATTCTAAGACTGGACCATGCATTATTCTACATGTAGTGCGTGATGAGGAATATTAGATGACCAGTAAATGCAGTATTTTCTCTAACGTGGAGACGAGAAGGCTAGACAATGACGGAAACTATTGATGCAGTTCAGTAGCTTAGGAATGCAGAGAAGGAGGACTGAACTGATAGCTGGAACTATAACATACTTTTGGCAGACTCAGAGGCAGAGCCAAGCTGCACCGGGCTCTGCGAGGCAGGAAGTAAGTGAAGGGTCGAGGATACAGGTGGGGGCTGTATCGCTCCTTAGCGAGGCTTTTCAGGAGACAGGAGCTGAATCTGATGTCCGGGCCCTTTTGAGGCCTAGAAACGGGGACTTTATAATGGAATAACGTGCACACTGAGAAACGTGGCAACATAACTTTACATAGGCCTGATATTCGTAGTATTCACGAGGACTGGAAACTGGCATATTAGAGGTGGACACAACTGTAATTGCGTCTTGATCAGACATGGGGAATAACATATGCATATCGGTCATGCACACATAACATATGATGGATGAGGCGTAGGGACACAGAACATGGCAAAATTTACTTTTCCACATTCCCTCCTTGTCACTACGTTTCCATCAGGAAACATCAATTTTCATGATACCATCTATCATTTCATACAGTATCATTTGCTCGTCTCGAATTGTCTTGGAACGGGATTTAGAACGGGGCTTGGGACTAGGAATACAAGAGGTAGCACAAATGCCGCAAATCGCAGGGCCACATTGTATACAGAGGCAGCAGCTAAATATGATCGCTACTGCAATACCTAGAAAGGACAGGATTTTCCATCCCCATGCGGAAATTATATTCCAGAACCAACCGGACCATGTCCAGGTGCCTGGATCTTGGTGTAACAGATGGGCAATTTTATGGAGTCTGGTTATAGCTGAATAAACAGACGGCGCGTTATTTGGAATGAAAATGCAGCAACTAGATCCGATGACTCTACAGGCTCCGCCCCTATCGGCCAGTATGACGTCAAGGACGAGACGATTTTGCAAAACGACAAATCTCATAGCAGATTGTTCTTCGGTTAAGTTACCTAGAGCAGAGGCAGTCTCATTTACTACAGCTTCTAGGGTTCTTGTTAACCTACGAATTAGTTTACTATTCTGGACAGGTCCTACGAAGAAGAAGAAACCTTTATTGAAATCTGTATACTGTTCTAGAGTAGTTTCAGTATAATCGACAATTGGGGACTCCCTTCTATGTCTAATGTGTACTAGATGTGTGTTTCTGTGATAATCAGATGGGGCTAGAAAAACAGGTGGCAGTAGGAAGGCAATGTAACAGGTTCCCTCCCAATCGAGGGGCAGACGAACATATGCAGTTTGACCACAAATAAAATAGGAATGACGTGAAGCTTTGAAAATAGATTTCCCACTATCACTATACTTGACTATAGTAGTACATTCACTATGTCCTACATGTACAGAACCATAATTGCGGACACATAATTCACCTTTTACTGGTAATACTGAAATAGCAGGTAAGTCTGGAGTAGTATCAGACTGAACATTCAGGACCATGAAATTCGACGAATAATTACCTAAATTATATACTTCATTTTCTAGATCTAAACCTGTTCTGTGGGGGAGACCTTGCTTGTCTGGGAAACATGTACTGTTAAGAAAAGACATATCTGTTGAGGATGACGTTAACGTGGACCATGCTCCACACGAACCATTATGTGAGAATGGATAAGGAAAGAGTGGCAGAACTCCCTTCGGGGTCTGGAAAGGGGGGAGTCGACCACACACCCAACAATTAGTGGCATTGCTGGTCTGGTGTGAGTAATGTAACATACGGATGAAAGAATTGTTGCGCATAGCGAGGCGATATGAATATTCGTGAGGAGGCAGATCACTAAACGTGTGCTCTACTGTGGCATTAGCAGACATATTAGCATGAGGAACTGGAAAATACAGATAGAATGCATAGCTGGTGCTGGAAATCATAATGCTGATGAATAATATGAAACTCAGAAAAACAATACATCGGTTTGCGTTTAAACTGACTCTCTCACTATGGGGGTCTATTTTATACATGTCAGAAACAGTCTAACCGTTTCACCTAGGGGAGGACTTATACAATCAAACTGACTGACTTATTTTACTAGACCGGAGCTTGAACTTATACTCCTGCTGCGGAGTTTTCTCTACCAAGGGAGGGGTTGTAACAATGTCTTTTGCGGGACAGTCCTTAAGAGCAATATTCGGGCAATGTTTCAAATCCTGGGAAATGTTTTTAGAAACTGGTTTCAATCCTTTAAAAAGTTTAACGTGAGAAAGGTGTAGCCATCCTTTTCTGCCTTCCAACTTCACGGCTGTACGGGTGGTGAGGAGGACCTGACGGGGCTCCTTCCATCGGGGCTCCAGCGGACTTGATCTGTCAAAATTCCGGACCATCACAAGGGAACCTGGAACGATTTCATGCGGTGCCACCTCGGTATTGTCTGGAAAGGCGGCGGCAACCTGTGAACGACATGAGTTGAGGGCAGACATCAAGGAAGCTAGGTAATCTGTCAGCATATTACATGAAACATCGGTAATACTTCGGGGTCTAGGAGTACCCCACATGTTAGGGGGGCGGCCGAATACGACCTCATACGGGGACAGACCTGATCTGGAATGTGCAACCATGCGCATATAAAACAAAGCGACTGGCAGAGCTACTAGCCAGTCCACACCTTTTTCTTGACAGACTTTTGCAATACGGACTTTCAGAGTCTGATTATGTCTCTCGACTAGACCGGCTGCTTCAGGATGGCGTACACAATGAAACTTCCACTGGTACCCTAATAACAGGGAAACGTGCTTCATGAGTTCAGATGAGAATGGCTGACCGTTATCAGAATATACGACTCTAGGGAGTCCATATCTAGGGAAAAATTCACAAACCAACTGCTTGGCAGTGGTCGCGGCCGTGTAATCTGGGACTGGATATGCTTCTGTCCACCTGGACAAAGCGCATACAACTACAAGGACATACTTGAAACCTCGACATCGCTCCATCTGAATATAATCCATCTGGAGGACCTCAAAAGGGTGGTCAGGGGGCTGGAAACCACCTTGTTCCACCGGGACACTTTTACCTGGATTAAACTGACAACATATCATACAGTGGAGTGGTGGAGTGGTGTGGCTCACTGGTTAGAGGCGGCAGACCCGAGAGCAGAGAACGGGCTGGGACCAGGGTTCGATTCCCCACGTGGCAGGGTCTTGGACCAGGATCAGCGGACTTGATAATTCTCGCCTCGGTGCCTACTCTATCCGGGGACCACACTCGGTAACTCTGGGCATTAAGCTTGCCTCATCTCCACAACGGCCCCCCACAAACGCCAGGGATGCCTGGTTTCACCTTGGAGACCCCCAGGAGGGACTATCTCACAGGGAAAGCCAGGACGGGTTCCCCAGCGGTCTATAGCGCTACGAGGCCTGCGGTGCGGGTAGCAGTGCGCTTTACAAGACACACTTTTTTTTTTTTTTTTTTACAGGTACGGACTTTCTGCTTGGCTGCAGCTCGTAAATGCTTGTTGAACCAAATGTTCTGGATACTGTCTAACATAGCTTTTTCTCCTAAATGTGCTGGACTATGTGCGGTATTGATAATGACTTGAACCATAGAGTCGGGGAGAAACCATGTGGCTCTACCCTTCGTTAACCATCCTTGATCTGTCTGGACCCCTCCTTGTTCGGACCATTTCTTGATTTCCTCGGGAGTAGCATGTAACTGGATATCTATGACATCTTGTGTAGGGTCCTTAACTGTCATGCATGTAGTCGGATCTGGAGTATGTGTCAGGTTAACTGAAGTGTCTGGAGTCTGTGCTGTAAGCTTGGCTGTGCGGTCTGCTAGATCATTACCTTGGGAAATAATGTCAGTAACTTTCGTATGTGCTTTGCATTTCATGATAGCAATGGATGTCGGTAAATGTATGGCATCTAACAGAGCCTGGATAAGGAGACCATGCTGAATCTTGGTTCCATGAGAAGTCATGAAACCTCTCTCTTGCCAGAGCACTCCGAAGTCGTGTACGACTCCGAATGCGTAACGTGAATCTGTGTAAACATTAACTTTCAGGTTCTTGGCGTGTATACAGGCTTGTGTCAGAGCGACTAGCTCTGCTGCTTGAGCGGACAGGGTATCAATACGGTGGGTTTCAATAACGTCGGTGTCAGTAGTCACTGCATACGCGGCGACTAGTTCTCCTGTACTAGTTCTCATACATGAACCATCCACATAAAGTGTTAGGTCGGGATCTGGTAACGGAATGTCTGTCAGGTCTTGTCTTGGCTTTGTCGTAATGTTAACTACTTCCACACAATCATGTGTGTCAGGATTGGAATTAACTGATGGTAGCAGTGTAGCAGGATTCAGGACGTTGCAGCGTCTGATTTCTATGTGTGGCTGGAACAGTGTCAATTCATAACCTGTTAAACGTGCAATTGTTAAGTGCTGAGTTTGTGTTCGGTTTAAAAGAACTTCTACTGAATGTGGAACTTGTACTGTCAGGGAATGTCCTAAAACTATGGAATCACTTTGTCTGATGGCTAGTGCTGTGGCTGCAACTGACTTAAGGCACGCAGGCAACGCCTGGGCGACTGGATCTAATGTGCTCGAAAAATAAGCACAGGGCTTGTATTGTCCTGCTTGATCTTGTGTGAGAACAGATAATGCTGTACCTTCACGTTCTGTAACGAAAAGTGTAAAAGACTTACTGTAGTTCGGTGTAGCTAGAACTGGAGCTTGACATAGGGCTTTCTTTAACTCGTTGAAACTAAGTGTATGTTCAGATGTCCAAGGGAGAACAGTCGATACGGCTGCCTCCTGTGTCGTTAACTGTATCAGTGGCTTGGCTAGAAATGCATACTGGGGAATCCATTGTCTACAATAAGAAGTAAGGCCGATAAAGGCACGTACCTCCTTCTGGGTTCTGGGCTGGGGAAGACTCGCTATTAACTGGATACGGTCTGGTGTCAACTGCCTACCCCTCTTGGACAGCAAGTGTCCTAAGTAAACCACTTGCTGGACACAGAATTGAAGCTTCGAAGGTGACACCTTGTGCCCCATCTCGGCTAAAAAATACAGGACTGTAAGGGATGCCCGCTCGCAGGCATGTTCAGAACGGGCTGTGATCAGTAGATCATCGACATACTGGAGCAGGGCAGTGTCAGTTGGCATGTGAATATTGTCTAGTTGTCTCTTAAGTGCTTGACTGTAAATACTAGGACTTTCTGTGAAACCTTGAGGAGCGCGTGTGAACATATAGCTCCTTCCATTTAAACAAAATCCGAAAAGAAACTGGCTGTCTGGATGAATTGGAACACTAAAAAATGCATTCTTGAGGTCAATGACAGTGAAAAACATGGCTTCGGAATCAATGGCTGTTAATAGGGAAGAGATGTCTGGGACAACTGGGTACTGCGGAATAATACATTTATTTAGCTCTCGTAAATCAATCACTAATCGATATACTGGGGGTGCATTTGGATCAGTACGTTTCATGACTGGAATGATCGGAGAATTACATACATTGGAGTCAGTTTCTACAACTACTCCTTGAGCCATGAGCTCGTCAATAATTTTGGATAAGGCTGCTACAGCCTCGGGTGGCAATCTGTACTGTCTGATTCGTGGTAACACTACACCTGGTTTGAGAGTCACACGATAGGGTGTGATTTGCATGTAACCTACATCAGTTGGACCTTGCGCCCATAAATGCTGCGGAACGTTAGACAATCTTGAATCAAAATCTCGTAATACATAGTGACCCTTGAAGTCACGTAGGAACAGACGTATTCCCTCTGGGGAACAGCATATGACTGCACCTAATTCTTTCAGTGTCTTAATGCCTAATAGATTTTCTGGACATGACTTAGTAAGTAACAGATCAGTAGTGCGGGACAATGGACCTACTTCTAGAGTAACTGGCTTTGATATCTCGTTAACTATTGGTTTTCCTGAAAATCCAAGGGAAACATTTCTTGAGCCTGAGAGCGGAGCCCCTGGAACTTCGGCATGACTAATTGTGGTCCTACTTGCCCCTGTATCGATCAAAAACTTTCTGTCTTTCCCTAATACTTGACTGTGAACATAGGGACCTTCTTGATCTACAGGTATCTCGATGAGAGGCAAGCCTACCTCCCTCTCTAGGCTGTTTCATGAATATGGCTGGTACTCTGGATACTCTGTCTGAGCATACTGGTACATCTGCGATGTGACATGCTGTGTTGCAGCAATAGGCTGCGGTACTGTAACTGTCTGTTGTGCATTCTGTGGCTGAGGAGTCTGTGAAACTTGTTCTTGTCTAGACGGACGTGGTCTTTCTTTAGTCTTACCAGTAGCTATGTTATGTTTCAGAACTGCACACTCGTTTATAAAATGACCTGGCTGTTTACAATAATTGCAGTTCCCTTTAACGGGAGCTGCAGGATGACTGGCTTGATTCGGACCCCTCTTCTGACTGTCTTGAGGAACAGATTGTGCAACTAGCACTTTCATTTTCGTGTCTTTCATACGTTTTCTCTCGTGTTCTTGCTCTTCCCTGATTCTATTCTGGTGGTACTGGAGCATCTGGAGCATCTGGGACGGAGTATTCGCTTGCCAGGTGCTTTCGACTTTCAAAACTCGATTCTTAATTTGTGGACTTGAATTCTCGACTAATTTAGTAACAAAAAGATGAGGGTATGACTCACTACTTGTCTTGAGACCACTGTTGATACTGAAACATTTTTCAAATCTAGAATAAAAATCACTAATATCTTCATCTTGTTTCTGTTTACAGGCTGAGATTGCATCCCAGTCTTCTTTTCTCGTTGTCAATAATCTGGGTAAAACTTGAATCAATAATTCTGGTA
Organism: Lissotriton helveticus; assembly: GCF_964261635.1. NCBI lineage: Eukaryota > Metazoa > Chordata > Amphibia > Caudata > Salamandridae > Lissotriton > Lissotriton helveticus. The sequence continues at coordinate 1,109,480,928 of NC_136068.1, forward strand.
ATTCTTTACATTTATCTCCAAGACCGGTACCTGGTACTCGTGCCTTGTCTTCAGCTTCTAGAGCTGCCCAATCGATCTTTTTCTCTCCCACCTCCCATTCCTTTTCCTTTAACTTTTCATACACCCCTGCGGGTAACAGGACCTTTAACATTTTAATTATATCTGGGTAAGTGTATTCTCCCATACGGAGCATGTCCTTTAATTCTCTATGGAACCCCGCTGGATCTTTGTCATGACAGGGAATTAATTTCTTCATTTCAAGAAGTTCCATCTTTGAAATCGGAGTGTATACAAACACTCGTTGCATGTCGCCACCCGCCCCCTGGACTGGGTGGACTTCTCGTAACGGATTCTGTCTGTCTATGTAGAATGATTTACTTTCTGGGGGTGAGACATGAACAAAATGCGGGTTCAGAAACGTTCTATATTTGTGGCGCTGTTCTAAAATGACACTAATTAAATCGGTACCTAGACCTCTCCATCTATACTGGAGTAACTCGTTCAGGACATCGTGTAACGGACCTGGATCAGAATGTTGACCCTCATACAATGTAATGAGGTGCTGGATCATATACATACCCACCAGTCGCTGCTCGGCTGGGGGCAATTTCAGAAACATTTGTGCCACTATTTCGTCTGGAAAAGTGGTAGAATCAGTAGTCCATCGGACTGCTGATCGGGCTAGTTCTTGTTCATGCATGGTACTTAATTCGCTATAACCGATTCGTGATTTCAGAATGTGATCGGTAGCTTGAAATACTTGTTCTAGGGAACCTTGTTCTGGTGCTGAATGATGAAAAATAGACTTGCGTTCTAGGCGTAAATGGCGATCTGGAAATCTAGATTTTCCTACATACGCTATTCTGACGGGATTCTCGTCCTCTTCCTCTTCAGGTTCAGAGGTACTTTCTTTCTCGCTTACTTGTGCTGCTTTACGCTGTTCGTGTATCTTTATTATCTCTCTACGGATTTTCTTGTACATACTTTCCATGGCACTAATGGTATTGTGCTTTCCCTCGGCTATATTATCACTCCACTTCGTCAGAGTTTTCATTTCCACTGGATCTGTAGACGGGGTATCTTGTTCTCTTATTAGACAATTAATTAAGAACTTTAATATCATACGCTGAATCTCAGCTTTCCTTTGAGACATGGCATCACTAATACTTTCTGGATCATCCCCTGTACGGATGAAACGATATATTCTGTCTAGATATTCTTTCATGTTCGGCAAGGTGACTAGATACTCGGTCACTCTCCTTATACGTAAGGAATATAAAACCATATTATATTCGCCTGGAACTGGATCATAGACACATTCGGTAAGGGTTTGCCTGATTTCTGTAACAGACTGATGTTTGGGCGTACGCTGTAACGCTTGAGCATGTAATTCGAGTAATGTTAAACGCTTGTGTGGCGGCGGGGTTTGAGGAAGACCTCCTCCCGCGGCCCCTAAACTGGAATCATCAACTGATGCTTTCCGACCTGGCAGGGTCGGTAATTGTAACGTGGGCTGGACTTGTATGGCGGGCTGGACCGGGGGTGCTGTTAAGGGCACCCCGGTGGCTGGAGGAGCATGAACTACCTGATTTACAGGGACGGGCGGAACACGAACAGGATTTGCATATTCAGGGACTGTGTCGTCCAAATAGGACGAAATAAAAATATCAGCTGCGGTCGGTTTGTGACGTAGCTTGGTCGGAACTAATGGTGGCGGGAAATTACTGGATGCCTCTGGGGTCGCTTTTGGCAAGCCCTCGGCAAGAAGAGGATACATACCCTTAATGAGGGCATGCCTCTGTCTGTCTGACTGTTCGGCTTTGACTCGTTCACCTATCTCGATTAATTCTCTTTCTTGGGCTCGTTCTTGGGATTCTCTACTTAACTCTGACTTTCTGACTTCCTTTTCGGTTCTTTTATGAGCTTCTTTACGCCATAACTCGATGGCATCTTTCTGTGACTGTCTGGCTTTCTTTTTCCATAATGCTTCTTCTACTCGCATGATACATTCGGCATCCCATGTACCCGATACGGGCCATCTATACTTTTCTTCTAACTGTTTGGTATACTCTACCCATAAATCTAGATATAATATGGCGCTTATGCCATGCTTCTGATACATAAAATGACCTGGACTGTCCCTGGGCGGGACAGGAACTGCTTCTTCTAATAAACCCTTTCTAGTTTTTAACTGACGTAATTTGGAAAATATAGGCATGACTGAACTGTATTCTAGACACAATACAATACACAAGGAAAACACGAATTCACGTCGCACTCATACCACAACATTAAAATACATAAAAAAACATTATAAATAACAGTTCGAACAGAATATTACCTGGAATACTGAGAACAGAAACAGAACAGAATTTCTCGAGAACGGAACAGACTAGAACAGAAACTAGATGCACTGCTGAAACAGTACGACATTTACCGGTCTCATAAAGAGACACGTCAGAACCCGCATCCACCGAAGTGGACACTTCGATTGTGGGACTGTGTACCACCAACCCACAGACCAGAGTCAATTAAAGTGACCCTGTCTAGATACTACCCCAGCAACGGTACTCACCGGGCAGCAAGAACGGAAAGCCTCGGACTGGACTGGACTGCTACGACGACGGACGACGAACTTCGGACTTCAGTTACGGGTGGGCCTCCGGATACCTCGGACCTTGGACTCTTGGCTTGGGCTCTGGTCGGGACTCGCCGCGTTCCTCCACCGTCTCGTTTGGATGCTGGACCGCCTCCTCCGTCTCCTCCGTGGGCCTGAGGGATACTTGAGCAGAAATATCTGCCACTGCGCAGAAGAGTTCCGTCACGACTGCAGAGGGTCAGGGGGTCGGCGTGGCTTCACCGACGCGTGGGGAAAGGGCAAGTCCCTATTCGGGCGCCATTATGTGGTAAATAAATAAATAATACCCTATTTTTGACTAAGCATATAGCATAACAGATAGCTCAATAAATAAGAGTCAAGATTCGAGGTAGTAGGAGTTTCTGCAGGTTTATTACAGCATAAGGACAGGATCAGGACAACCTGCATAGGAACAGAGTGACAGGGCCCAGCAAGGTAAAAGGGTCCCAGCAGCTGCTGGGGCTGGGTCTGGGATGAGCGCGCTAACTTTTAATAACAATACATCAACTTATATACATAGCGCAAACACATAGCATTACATTGCAGTAGGCGTAGCAGTGGGTGGAGCAGAAAGCGTGACGCGTAGCAGTCGCGAAAGATAAGAGTAAAAGTAGGTGTAACTGGGCGTATACATAGACATGTGATGCAAACGTAACAGAATATGTCATGAATGGGGCGGAAACATTGGAGGGGGCTACCTAAGGGGCCGGGACCTCTAATCTAATGGTGCGCGAAAACTGGCAATGACGTGTTACTAGGAGAAGCTGGGGGCTACGAACTCTGTGCTAGGAGCAGAGACTAGAGTCTGGAGGGTCGGAGCGACATGTACCTAAACCCTATCTGGTATCTGATGATTAGAGAACATGTTGACATAAACTAGAAGTCATGAGGGGAAAGGCTAACTTGATTCTAAGACTGGACCATGCATTATTCTACATGTAGTGCGTGATGAGGAATATTAGATGACCAGTAAATGCAGTATTTTCTCTAACGTGGAGACGAGAAGGCTAGACAATGACGGAAACTATTGATGCAGTTCAGTAGCTTAGGAATGCAGAGAAGGAGGACTGAACTGATAGCTGGAACTATAACATACTTTTGGCAGACTCAGAGGCAGAGCCAAGCTGCACCGGGCTCTGCGAGGCAGGAAGTAAGTGAAGGGTCGAGGATACAGGTGGGGGCTGTATCGCTCCTTAGCGAGGCTTTTCAGGAGACAGGAGCTGAATCTGATGTCCGGGCCCTTTTGAGGCCTAGAAACGGGGACTTTATAATGGAATAACGTGCACACTGAGAAACGTGGCAACATAACTTTACATAGGCCTGATATTCGTAGTATTCACGAGGACTGGAAACTGGCATATTAGAGGTGGACACAACTGTAATTGCGTCTTGATCAGACATGGGGAATAACATATGCATATCGGTCATGCACACATAACATATGATGGATGAGGCGTAGGGACACAGAACATGGCAAAATTTACTTTTCCACAATTTGACCTTATTTCCTTTCTACACATTAGGTAGTGTGATCTGCAGTAGCATATGAGAGCTTGGCCCTGACGAATGCCGGTGTACTTACACAGTACGGCAGAAACATGTTGGCCTTATTTTTGTTTTCCACCAAGCGAGCAGGACAGTGATTATTTTACGCTGTCATTACACTATTTTTAATCTGACGTCCAGGCAGGCACTAATAAAGGTCTTTGTTTGCCTCGACAGCCATTTTAGCCACTACACTATACTTATGAATTTTTTGTTTGCACTGCACCTATCAGTACCACTTTTGTATTAACTTTTGCGGTGTTCAGACCATGACTCAGTCATACATTGCCAATATACACCTGGGCATTTGCAGACTGACCATGGCCTGAGTGTCCTACATGATGAGGCCCGCCGTGTTTGGTTGGTCTGATAGGACTCAAATCAGCAAATGTTGATGGTCAATGCATTCTTTGATTTATCTGGTTGCTGTATGTTTCCTTCTGTGCATTCTTTTCTCTAGCGCGATTTCTGAGCACCTCGGCGTTACCCGACTGACAGGTACTGTTGTTCTTTAGGCTAGTTAACGCGCCAGGGGGCGCATTTGCAGAGTGGTGGAGAAAGGGAGCGTGGCCCCGCCGAGATACCTGCTTTTTTTGTTTTTTTACAAGGGGGGCTGTGTGGCCCCTCTTTCTTTAAAAACTTTTTTGGGACCCTGGGGGACCCCACCCCCCAGGGCCTGACCACTTTTTCTAAAAACAAGAAAAAAAATAATTGGGAAGGGGGCCGCGTGGGCCCTCTACCAAGGCCAATTTTTGCCCTGGGGACCCCATACGCCGGGCCATGGCCAGTCTTCTTTTAAAAAAATGTATTTAATACTTTGGAGGGGGCCCACGTGGCCTCCTTCCTCAGTCCAATTATAGCCCCGGGGACCCCATCCCTTCCTTTTTAACTTTTTTTATTTATTCTATTGCGGAGGAGGGGGGCCGCATGGCCCCCCTCCAGTGCCACCTCTGGCCCTGAGGACCCCATCCCCCAGGGCCTGGCCTCTGTTATGGGGACCTTGGGGGGAGTCCCAATGCCCCCACGGTCATGCCGGCTCCCCGCCTCCTGCAGGAGCTGGCATTGCTTTTGCACAAGGGTGTCAAAATTATGAAGGCTCTAGGCCTGATCTGTTGATTATGAAAGGTTATAATAAAGACAGTAAACCTGATGTATTTATAGTGAAAAGCATATGTTAAAGTCAACATCCAGTTAGGAGTGGATTGTTATTATTCTAAAGATATTTTGTTACATGGAATCTCACAGATCACCATATCAGGTTAGAGTTTTGGGCTTGGTTATAGCCTCTGACAAAGTGTTGGGTTAAATGATTTGCACTGTGATATTCGTTGTTTTGCCCTCTTAGGAGAGATAGTATTTCGCTTTGTCTGCAGTAAATTTGTATAGATTTGTAATTTTATAAATGTATATCTCATGGATAGATACCTTGTGGGAAAGCCTATGCTCAATACTGTAGGCCAGAATTGATTTTGGTGGCGCACCAATGATAAAGGCTACAAGCTTGAATGGTTCACTGGGAAGAGTTATGTTCGATACTATTGGTCTGATCTATCCATTATGAAAAGTTATGGCAAAGGCAAGACGTGTAACTATTGTATACTAAAGAGCAGTTGTTAAAGCCAATAGACTTTTAATTAACCCTGGGCACAGCACTACGCTATGCTCGCGTAGTTTGCAAAGTTTGCGCAACTTCGCACTACGCGAACTGCACGTAGCACAGTGCGAACATGCGTAACGTAGTGCAGCGGTAATTTTTTGCTTGCTCGCGGTCCTCAACGTCAAGTTGGCGACCACGAGCAAGCAAAATGACATCCTCGCGAGACTTTTTCCTTGGCGCGATCAGCAACATCAAGTTGCCGATCGCGAGCATGGAAAATAAACCTCCTGGTGAGATTCTCAATGCGGGGAGGTCAGGATTCTCATTGCGAGTGGTTGCGCATGCTCACGGCCGCTCGCGATGAGAAACTACCAGTCTACGTCAAGAAAGCTGCAGCTCGAGTAAAAATCAACTCGTGCGGCAGAAAAGTACAGCTCGCACTCCGTTTTCAATGATTGCACAGTGCTGGATGCTTGTCCGCACTGTGCAATCATTGAAAACGACATCTTGCACAGTGCAAACATGCTACTATGCAGTTCGCATAGTGCTACGCGTAGCTCGTGTAGTGAGAAGTGCACTTCGCGTAGCTTTGCGTAGCGCTACTTCGTGAACTACACCCACCCCTACTTTTAATGACATGTTTTATCACAGTGTGCTACAGGCTGTAGACAGGTAATTTGTAAACTCCAAACAAAGGGGAGAAGAAGGATTAATGGTTTGCCACTCGTCCTCCAAGATATTACAGGAAACATACAGAAATATAGGAAACCTAAACATTTGCCTGAAAGTCACCCAACTTTCATCCCCCTGACCTGGCACTCAACCTCGACCTCCGTGGCACTAGCCTTTCACCCCCCTGGCCTGGCAGCTACCCCTCACCCCTAGCACTCATACTTCCTCTTCTCGGCGATCACCCTTCCCCTCCCTGGCACTCACCCTTGACCCTCCTGACTTTCGTCTCATCTTCCTGCCACTCACTCCTCACCTCTCTCGCACTCACCCTTCACTCCCATGGCCTGACAGCCACCCTTGTCTCTCCTGGCATTCACTCCTCACCTCCCTGCCACTCACCCTTGACTCTCCTGGCACTAGCCTGGTTTCCCCCAAGAACAAAAAATAACAACCATTGGCATAGCCAATGGCTCTCGCCTTTGGGACCTTATAAGTGTTTAGCCACGCAACAGTTGATGTTGTTGCACCAAGGATATTGTGCTGCATTACTAAATACTTAGAAGGACCCAAAAGCAAGACCTATTGGCTATGCCAATGCTTGTTTTAAATGGTGTTAATCCGTTCAGTGAAAGTGAAAGAGATGACGCATGCTTGGGCGCATAACAGTAAGCTGGTGGCTGCCTTTGGTAGCACTTTTAAAAGCCAGTTACTTAATGTCTCACAGACCAGCGCATGCGCTCTGGCTCTAGCGAGACCTAAAAAGGGCTCTTTCTGAACGAAGACCTACCTTTTTGCCAAATTTGGTGAAATTCTGTTCAGCAGTTCGGGCTGTTGCATTGTCTAAAGTTCCTATGGAAACTAACTTGGGGAAAATGCGTTTTGGAACCCCCTTTTTTCTCACCCCTGCTTGACGAATCTCCCCGAAACGTTCAAATCAGGAGCTGACTGGAGCTCCCCATTAGTTTTGAAAATTTCGCGAAGATTTGTCAACTGGCGCTAAAGATATTGGCAAAAGAAAAATGCTTTTTGATAAGAAACGAGGTCCTAATCTATATATATAGATAGACAAATATATATATATATATATTCACTGAAAAAACCATAGGTTATAGACCATATATAGTTAGGAATTAGCATTTACAAAACCTTGAAAATTCACTGAAAAAACCATAGGTTATAGACCATATATAGTTAGGAATTAGCATTTACAAAACCTTATTTTACTCACACAAAACCATTGAAATTCCATATATAGTTAGTTGCACTAACTATATATCGCGCACCCGCAATCCACTGCTGATGATGTCACATATTACATCATTCATGACATGGTCAGTGACATCACTGATGACATCACTGATGACATCTCAAATGACATCACTGATGACATCACTGATGACAACATCCAGTGACTGTATGTTTCTGTAAAGTTAAAATATGTCTTACATATTGAAGAATGAGTGGATGTATAAGTGTCTGGATGAAGGATTTAGTAGGTGCATGACTGACTGTATAAGTGAGTGATTAAATGTGTCTCACTGAGTGCATGGGTTAGTGACTAAACTGTTTTAAATTGTGCATCATTGTGTCTGTTGTTCTGTAATCTGATGCATGTGTTGATCATTAGCTATATGACTAACTATATGGGTTATTGATTGGTTGCCCAAGTATTTGTATGGGAGACTGAGTGTGTGTGTGGGTGTCTGGGAGGTGTATGACTCTGTGCATAGATGTGTGAGCAGTTGATTCACTAGATGTATGGGTTCAAAAGTGCATGTGGAAACAGCTGTATGGGCGGTTGACTGTGTGCATGAGTGTATTGGTGAGTGAATGGATATCTCAGTGCTACATGTCAAAGTAAGTACATATGTAAAACACAGTACATGTGAGAGTTGACATATATAAATAACTGTGCATAAGAGCCAGTGAATGTGTGAGTGGCTGTATGGATCATTGTGAACTTGTATCAGGGATTGTATAACAGAGTAAATATGTTTTATTATATGTTTCAATAAGTAAGGTGTGTATAACTATACAGTTGATGAAATGGAGGTGTGATTGATTCTTTGCATGACTGACTAGGTGTGTGAGTAACTCCATGGATGAGTGACAGTCTGTGAGTGTCTGTTTACACTGAGTGTATCTAAGGTTATATTAGAGTCTGAAGAGGTTCATCGTATCATCACATGAATGATGTTATCAGTGATGTGATCAGTAATGTCAAATGAGATGTCATCAGTGATGTCATCAGTGATGTCATTTGAGATGTCATCAGTGATGTCATCAGTGATGTCACTGACCATGTCATGAATGATGTAATATGTGACATCATCAGCAGTGGATTGCGGGTGCGCGATATATAGTTAGTGCAACTAACTATTTATGGAATTTCAATGGTTTTGTGTGAGTAAAATAAGGTTTTGTAAATGCTAATTCCTAACTATATATGGTCTATAACCTATGGTTTTTTCAGTGAATTTTCAAGGTTTTCTAAATGCTAATTCCTAACTATATATGGTCTATAACCTATGGTTTTTTCAGTGAATTTCATAGGTTTTTTAATAGCAAATTTTTATAGTTTTTAAAAATAATACATTTTAAATCGAATTTTATATTGCATAATTATGTCATTTTTTTTTCTTATTCTTTTTGGTGCGCTCCCGGGGCGCGGACCAGTGAACGCACGGGTAAGCGCAATCTTGCGGCGCGCCCCGGGGCGCATACTGATGAGCGTCCCGATAGCACTATTGCCGCGAACGAAAACAACATCGTGACGTATTGCGTAGCCGCCACGCCTTGCGTCATAAGCGCGTATCGCGTAGCCGCAAGATGCGTCTTATGACGCACCGCATAAGCGCACCCGGAAGCGCATACGATCGCGCAACGTAAACGCCCTGATGCGCTTACGAAACACGCCCCGGGACGTGCCCCGGGGCGCGTAGCGTAAGCGTGTCAAACCATGTGACTTTAAAATAACACTTTTCATTGGTTCCTAACTTTTTTTTTTCCAAATTGTGTGAAACCCACCCATTTCTCTCACTATTGCTTTGTACTTGGAGAGAGCAAGAGCTGTTCTGTGTACTGTGTTCATCTCCTACTTTTCTGATCTACAGCAATGGCTGCAAGAGAGTCATCCAGCAGTGATTCCGACGGATTTTTAGATGAGGACCCTCCTCAGCAGAAGAAAAAAACCCATTTCATCTGGAAATTCTATGACATCCCTGAAGGACAAAAAAAAGTCAACGCTCCAAAAGTAACCTGCAAAATATGTGGTAGTACTTTATCCAGAGGCAATCCTCTGAAAAAATATAGTTTTGGAAATGCTAATTTAATCAGGCATGTGAAAAGAAGACACCCTAACAACTTTGCCAGGGAGAGTGTCAGAGAGCTGGCACGGAATTTACCCACAGATGGCGGCAGCACCTCCACTGGTGGAGCAACACCTTCGGGACCACCCCGTGGAAGAATGGTCCCTAACATTCAGCCGGTGTTTGCAGGCATCAAATTTCTGTGCACGGAGTGTGACGAACTGCTCTGCTATGGGGAGCAGAGTGTTGAACTCATTGCCATAAAGAAACAGCAACACCGCTGCCCTGCCAGTCCCTAAATTTTCACATTTTTTTGCTCCTGTTGAGCAGTTTTGGAATCCCTGTTTTAGTTTTTCCCCTGACAAAAATCCCAAAAAAATATAAAATCGTTTTAAAAAGTCTAAAAAAATATAAAACAACAAAAACAAAAAAAAAGTTCTTTTCAGAACTACCTCCAATTTATAAAAAAATGCTATTTTTTTTTTTTAAAAAGTGTCATTTTTTATCTCCATGGTACGCTCCCCCGTACGCTCCCCGGTGCGCGTACCTGGCGCCCCCCCCCGCGAAAATCAAATTTTTTTTTATTTTATTTTTTACCCGCGGGACACTTTTATGGCCCCCACATCAAAACTAGGGGGTCAGGGGGGTGTACCCTGCCCCCTTTTGCTCATTTCCCCCTTTGATTTTTGCCACCTCTTGTCTCTCAATCCTACCGAGACACAAGATGGCGGCCGCAGCGGACTGTTTCGAATGTTTACAGACACCCGAGAACCAATCAGCTTGCCGTGCGCAAGTCGCGTGGCGCGCCTAGAGCGCTCCCGGGTACGCGCACCGGGGCGCGGCTCTAGATATATATCTTTTTTAAACCTAATTTACTCAAAATTCACAGGAGCACATATCTTGAGACCTAGCAAAGGCACATCGGGCAAACAATATCTACAATTTTGCCAAGTTTCGTGGAAATCCATTCAGCCGTTCGGGCTAAAAGTGAGGCCAACCGCCCTATGGAAATTAACATGGGAAAAACACGTTTTGGGACCCTCTTTTTTCTCAGCCCCCCCTTGACAAACCCCCCCCAAATTTTCAGTTGCTGCTCAGAAACAAAATGTTCCATTTTCCTGAAAATTTCAGCCAATTCCGTCCACAAACGCCAAAGTTATTAGACATAGAATTTTCATAAGAGCCAGTGAATGTGTGAGTGGCTGTATGGATCATTGTGAACTTGTATCAGGGATTGTATAACAGAGTAAATATGTGTTATTATATGTTTCAATAAGTAAGGTGTGTATAACTATATAGTTGATGAAATGGAGGTGTGATTGATTCTTTGCATGACTGACTAGGTGTGTGAGTAACTCCATGGATGAGTGACAGTCTGTGAGTGTCTGTTTACACTGAGTGTATCTAAGGTTATATTAGAGTCTGAAGAGGTTCATCGTATCATCACATGAATGATGTTATCAGTGATGTGATCAGTAATGTCAAATGAGATGTCATCAGTGATGTCATCAGTGATGTCATTTGAGATGTCATCAGTGATGTCATCAGTGATGTCACTGACCATGTCATGAATGATGTAATATGTGACATCATCAGCAGTGGATTGCGGGTGCGCGATATATAGTTAGTGCAACTAACTATATATGGAATTTCAATGGTTTTGTGTGAGTAAAATAAGGTTTTGTAAATGCTAATTCCTAACTATATATGGTCTATAACCTATGGTTTTTTCAGTGAATTTTCAAGGTTTTGTAAATGCTAATTCCTAACTATATATGGTCTATAACCTATGGTTTTTTCAGTGAATTTCATAGGTTTTTGAATAGCAAATTTTTATAGTTTTTAAAAATAATAAATTTTAAATCGAATTTTATATTGCATAATTATGTCATTTTTTTTTTTTTATTATTTTTGGTGTGCTCCCGGGGCGCGGACCAGTGAACGCACGGGTAAGCGCAATCTTGCGGCGCGCCCCGGGGCGCGTACTGATGAGCGTCCCGATAGCGCTATTGCCGCGAACAAAAACAACATCGTGACGTATTGCGTAGCTCATTTTCCCCCTTTGATTTTTGCCACCTCTTGTGTCTCAATCCTACCGAGACACAAGATGGCGGCCGCAGCGGACTGTTTCGAATGTTTACAGACACCCGAGAACCAATCAGCTTGCCGTGCGCAAGTCGCGTGGCGCGCCCAGAGTGCTCCCAGGTACGCGCACCGGGGCGCGGCTCTAGATATATATCTTTTTTAAACCTAATTTACTCAAAATTCACAGGAGCACATATCTTGAGACCTAGCAAAGGCACATCGGGCAAACAATATCTACAATTTTGCCAAGTTTCGTGGAAATCCATTCAGCCGTTCGAGCTAAAAGTGAGGCCAACCGCCCTATGGAAATTAACATGGGAAAAACACGTTTTGGGACCCCCCTTTTTTCTCAGCCCCCCCTTGACAAACCCCCCCCAAATTTTCAGTTGCTGCTCAGAAACAAAATGTTCCATTTTCCTGAAAATTTCAGCCAATTCCGTCCACAAACGCCAAGGTTATTAGACATAGAATTTTCAAAAATCCCATAGAGAAAAAATCCTAACTATATATACCTACTGGCGACCGCCAGTAGGTAATATATATATTACCTACTGGCGGTCGCCAGTAGATAGTTATAGTTAGGACCTAGTTTCCATAGGAAATACGCAACATTCTATTGGAAATAACTTTGGCGTTGATGGACGGAATTGGCTGAATTTCTCCCAGAAAATGGCCAGCTACGCTCCGCTCCTTCCCTGAAAGTTTGGGGGGGATTTGTGAAGCGGGGGCCGAGATAAAAGGGGGGTCCCAAAACGTGTTTTCCCCATGTTAATTTCCATAGGGCGGTTGGACTCACTTTTAGCCCGAACGGCTGAATGGATTTCCACCAAACTTGGCAAAATTGTAGGGACTGGTAGCCCGATGTGCCTGTGCTATGTCTCAAGATATGTGCTCCAGTGGATTTTGAGTAATTTAGGTTCAAAAAAATATATCTATCTATAAGCGCGCCCCGGTACGCGCACCGGGGCGCGTACCAGCGCGCTACGCGAGTACGCGAGCGGAACGCTGATTGCCTCTCGGGTGTCTGTCAACATTCCAAACAGTCCGGAGCGGCCGCCATCTTGTGTCTCAGTAGGATCGAGACACAAGAGGTGGCAAAAACAAAGGGGGAAATGACCAAAAGGGGGCAGGGTAGACCCCCCCCGACCCCACAGGTTTGATGTGGGGGCTACAAAAGGGCTTCGCGGGGCAATTTTTTTAAAATTTTTTCCGATTTTCGCGGGGGGGGGGGGAGCGCCCGGTACGCGCACCGGGGAGCGTACCATGGGGAAAAAAGAATGACATAGTTTTTAATAAATGTAGCAAAGAACTGTTTTTTTTATTCTTTTTGTTGTTTTATATTTTTTTTGTTTTTTTGAACATTTTTTACTTTTTTTGGCTTTTATGAACAATTTTATATTTTTTTGGTAATTTTTATGGGGAGAAACAAAAAACAGGGAATTGTAAACGGCTCAACTGGAGCAAAAAAAATCAGGAAAAAAATTAAGGTTTTTTTCTGCAGATGTGGTGCTCTCCTGCATGGTTAGTTAGGTTTATACTTTTCTCGCCATACGAAATTGTAGTCCCGCAATAGATACAAACAATTTTAAAATCTCCAAACTGGGTTTGGATGTTTGGGACCATCTCCCTTGCCTCTGGACCCGATGGAGAAGGTTGTTTGCTTGTTGAGGTTCTGGAAGAAGATTGGGGAAGGTTTCTGGACAGTTCTCTCACCTCTGCCGCAGAATAGTTGTTGGGATGCCTGTGTTGCATGTGGCGGATCATGGTGTAATTACCAAAAGAATACTTTTTTGTAGGGTTCCCCCTGGAAAGTTCAGCGCCACAGATCAGACAAGTCACTTTTGCCGCATTGACTTTCTTTTGGCCTCTTGGGAATTTAAAAAACTCCCACACAATGTGCTCTCTCGGTTTATAAGGGGGATTGTCTTCAGGTAGGAACCTCCTCTCCTCCTCCTCCTCCTCCTCCTCCTCCTCTTCTTCTTCACCGCCAATGTGGTGTTGTGGTGGTCCTTGTGGTGGTGGTGGTGGTGGTGCAGATGCTCCAGCTGATGCTGCTACTGTAGCCATTTTTCAATGAATGGAAACAGGTCTTCCTCACTCAAAGAACAAAGTGAGAATGAGGAAAAAAGGTGGGGGCTTTCATCATTTGGAAAACAAAACTGTTCTGAACCAATGAAAAGTGTTATTTTCAGGTCAGATGACCCAGGCTTTCATCATTTGGAAACCAAAAGTGTTCTGAACCAATGAAAAGTGTTATTTTCAGGTCACATGACCCGATGCGCTTACGCTACGCGCCCCGGGGGCGCTTACGTTGCACGATCGTATGCGCTCGGGTGCTTCCGGGTGCGCTTATGCCGTGCGTCATAAGACGCATCATGCGACTACGCGATACGTCACGATGATGTTTTCGTTCGCGGCAATAGCGCTAACGGGACGCTCACCGGTACGCACACCGGGGCGCGCCGTAACACTGTGCTTACCGGTGCGCTCACCGGTACGCGCACCGGGAGCGCACCAAGGCAAACAAATAAAAAAAAGGGAAAAATATACATTAAAAAATAGTATTACATAAATATACAATATAAAATTCATTATAAAAAATATTGTATTTCATACCTATAGAGATTTGCTATTAAAAAACTTTTGAAATTCACTGAAAAAAACCATTGAAATTCCCACGTTATAGTTAGTTGGACTCACTATAACTTGCGCGTGCAATGCACTGCTGATGGCGTCACATATTACATCACTCATGACATGGTCAGTGACATCACTCATGACATCACTGATGACACCATCTTTGTGACAGAGTGACAGACCTCTTTTCACTGTAATGTAACCCTTGAAGCACATATTCAAAAATAGAAACTAAAATGTTCAAAAAAATGGAGATACCCATACTAGTTACAACAACCAATTCAATAATTCCACCATTTATATACACATGCACTCATTCACCAACAGTTCTATATAGTCACTCATACATATACTCACTCATCATATGTAGTGATACACCTATACATCCTGTTACACACCGACATTCATCCAAAAGTTACTCTCACACATACTCACACATGCAAGTAAACTAATGAGCATCCATTTATTTGCATATACAGCTATACACACACTACCACCTTACTTCTAATGAAACTTACACATACTTACTCTCTTAAACAATCACTTATAGAAACACATACTTATTTAAACAGGAACTCTTACAATCTCTTACTATCACATATACTCACTTATATACATCAATATTCACATATACTAGATTAAAACATATGTAGTTACTGATAAAGACACTAGTGAGACAGTCATTCACTCACTAACACACACATATACACACTCATCCACCCATACAGTCCTGCACATATGCTGTCTTCAAAACACATACAAAGAGAGAGTCAGTCATTCATGCATCTATGTGCTAAGTAATACCCCCACCAAACCATACAAACATTCATACTGATACTAAGAAAAACATCTAATAACCCATATACATACACATGTAGCTACTCACCAACCCATGCAGCCACTTATACACAAAGTGAAACACTAATACATATATTTAAATATTTAAACATTACTCACTAATATATGTATTCACTAAGATACACTTAATAAGCCAGTTAACCAATCAATAAAAAAAAAATAATCCATGTAAACACACATTCACTGGATGGTGTCATCAGTGATGTCATGAGTGATGTCACTGACCATGTCATGAGTGATGTAATATGTGACGTCATCAGCAGTGCATTGCACGCGCAAGTTATAGTGAGTCCAACTAACTATAACGTGGGAATTTCAATAGTTTTACGCGAGTAAAATTTCCAGCTAACTATAACTGGTGTGAAACCTATGGTTTTTTCAGTGAATATATATATATATATATATATATATATATATATATATATATATATATATATATATATATATATATATGCCCAGAACTTCGTTGTCCGCCCCAAGGAAACTGGAACCAGAACGAAACGGACCCAATCAGGTTGATTTCAGCGCTTATTTATTTCTGTGCACCCTCTTGTCCGCCATGACGCGTTTCGGGCCCTGGAGCCCTTGATCACATGACATGGTCGAAATTCACCTCGTGATTTGTAGTGCAGAAAAGGTCACATGTTCCCAAGCCTATAGAAATAAACAAAGTATTTCAGCCTAATCCATACTTTTTTACAAAGGTTTTTTCAAAATTACTTACATTTGTTTTTTTCTTTCTTATCTCCATTATTAACAATTTCCTCTCAATTTAATACTCCACAGATATGTGCAAAATTCACAATAAATGAGATAAATATATAAATATATAAATATGTGCAAATATGCAAAGTCAGTTTTAACGTTTTTGTATACCAACATCAATTTTTATAATTCATTATTTTATGTACACATACCCTTTAAAATATTGTAAAAATAATTTTATAAAAAAGGGGGTGGATTTTTATATTTATTATATATATATAGGTAGGTAGGTAGTTCTAGTTAGGACCTTGTTTCTATTCAAAAGTGTTTTTTCTTTTCCCAAAAACTTTGGCGCTGGTTGATGAATCTTCGTGAAATTTTCAAAACTTATGGCCCGCTCAGGTCCGCTCCTATCTTGAAAGTTTCGGTTGATTCGGAAGCGGGGGTGAGAAAAAAGGAGGGATCCCAAAACGTGTTTTCTCCATGTTAATTCCCATAGGAAACTTTAGATACGGCTACAGTCCGAACTGCTAAACGGAATTACACCAAATTTGTCAGAAAGGTAGTCTTTGGTTCAGAAAGAACTCTGTTTCTTAAATGCTATAAATCCGTTCAGTAGTTGCGGAGAAAATCCGCTCACCCTGCCGATCACAGGCTGCATTCTAATTGGCTGTCGACACTTCAAACCAGGAAGTGTTGGCAGCCATCTTGTGCCTCGGTAGAACTGAGGCACAAGAAAGCAGTAAAACAAACGTGCAAAACAAGAAAAGGGGGCAGGATAGAAACACCCTGACCCCCGAGGCCTGCCCAGGGGGTCCCAAAAATAGCATTTAAAAAAAAAAGTCTGTATTTGCGCGAATCCGTCTGAAAAAAATTAAAAAGACGAAGCGCAGGCTCCCACGCTTCATTTCATTGAAGCTCTCGGTGGGCCAGGTCCTGGGGCAGTAAAAAAAGTGTGAGGGGGGCCCAATCCCTCCCCACACTTCCCAGGGGGAACACCAGCCCCAGAGCATTCCATAAATACTTGCAGGCATACACCGCTGGGGCTTGTTTTTTAATCTGTGGGCCCAGGGACTGCCACCCCGGGGCTTTTATTAATTGATTAGTGGGGGAACACAGCCCCCCCGCTACCCTGGAGACCGCCAACCGTGGCATTTTTTTAAAAACTAAAACACCTGTGTGGGGGGCCTCGCCGCCTCACATGCCCCAGGGACTGCCACCTTCCCGCGTCAATAATATTTAAAAGCGGGGGTCCATAACGGACCCCCGAGCCCCGGGGACCACCACCCCCTGGGGCTTTGTCAATGTTGGGAGGTAGGCCGCGCGGCCCCCCTCCTGGAGCCAGTGATGGCCCTGGGGACCGCCACCTCCCAGGGCCGGCTCCTGCAGTGTCCCAGGATACCCACCCCTGGGACACTGCTGTTTGCTATGGCAGGGGGGGAGCCTCGCGGCTCCCGCCCTGTCATAGTTAATTGTGGTTTGGATTTTGTAAGAGAGAGCACGAAACCTGCATGTCAGCAGCTCCCCAAGTGGAAAAGCAATGCTGGCTCCCACAGGAGGTGGGGAGCCCCCATGGACCATGGGGGAATTGGGCCTCCCCCAAAGGTCCCCAACGAGAGGCCAGGCCCCAGAGATGGGGTCCCTGGGGCCATAAGTGGTCTGAGAGAAGGGCCACACGGCCCCCCTCCCCTTCAATAAAATACAAAAAATACAAAAAAACAGAAAGGCCGGCCCCGGGGGATGGGGTCCTCGGGCCATAAATGGCCTGAGGAGGGGGGCCATGCGCACCCTTCCATTTAAAAAAATAAAAACAAAAAAAATAGGAGGCAGGCCCTGGGGGATGGGGTCCCCAGGGCCCATAAACTAGAAAATGAAGGGGGGCCACACAGTCCCCCTTCTTGAAAACGAAAAAAAAGAAAATAGAAGCAATCGTGCCGGAGGCCCGGCCCCCTCCAGCAACACTCTGCAAACGCACCCTGTGGCGCGTTTTAAGTTGGGGAAGTAATTCCCCTTCAATACTGGGGGTCCCTGGGGGCCAACTAGCCCACAGATACCTCTACTTAGCGCCACAGAGCTGCGTTACAGAGTGGTGGTCCAGGCCATGCCCCTTTTTACACCTCTCTGCAACGCAGCTCTGTGGCGCTTACTGGAGGTACCTGGTGGGCTAGTTGGACCCCAGGGACCCTCAGGATTGAAGGGGACTTAATCCCCCAACTTAAAACGTGCCATGGGGTACAAGTGAAATGTCCAACTAACTATAACACCCCTGAAACCTATGGTTTTTTCAGTGAATTTCAAAGGTTTTTTAAAGGCTAATTTCTAACTATAATGTGCCTTAAACCTATGTTTTTTTCAGTGAATATATTTATATAATTTAATTATACATTAACACCACTGTGCGCACAGAAAATCTATTTAATAATGGAATCATCCATAAAGAAAAGGAAAAAAGGATTTAAAGCATTATGGCTGAGGGATAAGATCAGTACCCAGAAATTAACTGAAAAACATGTACAAATAGGCATTGTCATATATAAATACCTGGCGAAAAATATTGCCAACATATGGAGTGTAGATAACAAGATACCCTACACTCCGATATAAAATATTCAACACCTCATAAAATGAATAAAGTTCATATAGAGATAATCATGTCTAAAATCTAGTATGTGTGTAAGTAATTGAGTAACATTCCAAATAATGGTGGCCTATACGTCATAATAAGCAGAATAATAAAAATAGAATACGGGTTAAAATTGGAAAATACGCTTTATAATGTTACTTATAATAATTTCTTTTCACCAATATACACTTGCGGGTAACACACTTAAGTATAAATAGTTTCAAAACCCCAATTAACTATATACGCAGGTAATGTGGCAATTCAGTACACTACATCTCCCACAATACACTATGTAAACAAAAATTATCACCAAAAGTCACATGATTCTTTGAATTGTTTTTATTGGTTGAATTGAATGTATCCAACTTGAACCGTGAACAAGCTATCAGGGATAGCGAAACACGTCGGTTTGTCTCCTCTATCTTGATGTGACTGCAATAAAGAATTGGGGAACGAAAAAGCCTGTGAGTGCGTCTTTATATTTTTATTTATATATATAACCAAAAACCCAGCGAAGCTTGAGGCCGCACAGCACTGCAGGTGAGTAACAACTCTATTTAAACCAAGCAGGCAGCTTAACATCCCTTTGAAGTCCATGGCCTGATGCGTTTCGATGCCGCTGTTTGCATCTCCTCAGAGGCCGTGTCAGTGGAGGTGATTTGTGGCTACCGCATCTCCCCTGCGTGATTCCATAATAGGGGGCTTCAGTGCTCCTCCTTTGGTGGCAGTTCATTTTTAAATGCACGCTGGGATTTGAGGTCTCATTTTGCCAGTTAAAGCCCTCTAGTGGGTTACCTCCGCTGCAGCTAATTATGGACAATTTTTATCGGCCCTCCATTAGGCCTTGGATGAACCCCCTATTACGGAAACACGCAGGGGAGATGTTGTGTTTCTTTATTTCATGATCATCAGCACCTCCCAGGGGCAAGGCGACTAGCAGCACCATTGAGACTCCGGTGGAAGAAGGTGGACAGTCACAGCAGTCCCTTGCAGGCTCTTCTGCTGGCCTCAGTAAGTTGTTCTATTGTTATATTAATACTTATACTTCCCTAACATTTACAGCTCCTATTCATTACAAACTGTTTCCTAATTCTATTTTTTACAAAATAGTCTTTGATCTTCTTCAAATCTAGACTACTTTCTACATTCTTATCCTGCCTCTACCATCACTCTCTGTGCTACTACTATTTAAGATTATCGATCTGTGAAGAAAGCTAAGCTTGCCCAGTTGGCAAACGGTGTTAAACAAAAGTCTGACCCAGAACAGAAGTTGAACCCCCAATCCCCTGACCGACTATGCAGTGTGTCTGACCAATGATTTTACGACCCAGAACAACAGAGGAAGACTACCGCCGAGTCCCGGCCTATCTGAGCCACTGAAACATGACTTCCAAGTGCAGTAGTTCAAACCCTTTCGCTCACTCACTCGTGAACAAAAACCATACAGTGTTTGTTAGTTTTAAAGTCTTATTTTCAATTTCTTTATTTTTAATAGCGTAGTATTTGGAGCGAGCACTGCTGATAGATGACGTTAAAGTTTAAACAACATTCCCATGAATCAAATTACTTTAACGTAATAGTTAACAGACACATGAAATTATTAGAAAAACTGTGCGGGATCTACCACCTACTTTAAAGTACTTAAAGTACTGCTGGTGATGACTTACTAGTAGTTGGTGAATCGTCCTGTTGGGAGAAGGGCAATGTAATCTTCTTTCTGTAATTAGAAAAATGGTGCACGTTAAGCAAGCATTCATCAGTTGTCCTAAGAAGTGTAGCATTTAATGGAATAAGCATATAAAAAGTTAACACCCTCCCCTAAACCATTACTATTTTTCAATCCCAGTAATAAAAAATATGTTATGTAACATTTCCTTCCATTACGAGACGAAATAGGGGGTTGTGAATGGCATCTAAAATATGACATGTTTTTTCTAGACGTCACAACATCTGATGCAGCACAGCTGACCACCAGTGCCGGGGCCAGCACTGCGGAGGGCTCCATTCTAGGGGCGGATGCGGCGGCGCCACCAGGAGGAGATGGGGGGAAGGCTCAGCGGCGGCAGACGGCGGTAAGTTATTATACTCCTTACTTATTGACATTTTTGAGTAGGCTCGCAAAGGAGTGTATGATGTACTGTACAGTACACTAGTACAAGTACACTGTACTGTTAAGAACAGTTACTAATTTAGAACTACTTTTTTGGCTATCACGGAGAAGACAGTCAACCTTGACTTGTAATTGCATTAGCGGCGGTACTTCTCGGGTAAGCAATGGCCCCCTCTATTTGACTTCAACTCAGCTGGCAAACTTTTATTGTGAAGCCAAGTCATATCAGATGTACTATAGGGATGTGAAGAACGAAAAGTGAAAGAAGGGTGAAACGAAGGACGAGCGAGTCTTAACATTTATGACTGTAAAGAATGGTGTTTTTGAATGCAAGTCAAGAGAAGATGGTGGTTTCCAAAATATAATGAAAAGGGTGTTAGTTGGTTGTTGAGAAAAAGAAAACTTGGGACATTTGAGACATTAGGAAGAATGATAGACGTACTTTGGAAGCCTGGATGTTATCTTCTTTTTCCTCATCAATAGCAGAGGTGTATGATGTAGTAGAGCAGACGCTGAGTGGATAAAGATTGTTACTTTGAACAGCATGTCCGTGCCAGAGTAGCAAAGCTGAGGAAATCCAAATACTAGAATTTGTGATTGATCACAAATACTCCCTGCCTTGACTAACAGTACAGTACTTTACTTTGCAAGCACAGCATCTATTGTGTATGGATTGTATAGTTGACAACATTATATCAAGTCAAGTCCCTTCCTCCGCCAATTATGGGTTCCACACTCACTCCCTATGTAATAATTTTATTTCAGCTGCGTCATGGGTGAACTATCGCTGTAGCTCACTCAATCTATCAAAACAAAGCACCTAAAGGCATCCATCATATAACCAAAGATCATGTGATCGGCAGTATAATGATATATGATGAGAATTGAATAATCTCCATTCTTCTTTTGTTGTACTAAAGGCCCGGGGGGGCAGTGCGAAAGATATCATTACATTGAGCAGTAGCCCTTGATGTAACCGAGTATGGCCAGTGGCAGAGCCACCCCTATAGAAAAGTAAGAGCTTCCTATCCCCACCTGCATGTACTGCTTAAAGTACTGCGAGTCTGCGTCATCATGGCTGAGTGAGCTGTCATGCCGGCTACCACAAGTTCACGTACCACTAATTTCTTTTGCAAAACAAGAGAAAAAAACAGATGTCATTTTTTTAGTACTCTCTGACTATGTATGTAATGTATTAATGAGTCCATCCATAGTACTGCTAGTGGAATTCCTGAAACTCCCAGTAATGTCACAGGCCTACAAAGACGGCGGAAAGATACATGGCAAAATGTTATACTGTGTTTGCTACTTGCTGGTGTTACTGAGAGTCAACTTTCAGAAAAAATATTTTGACTTTATGTTAAAGACTATTGGCTACAGTATTTTTCTTTCTTTCTTCATATAGATGCTACTCCAACAAAGCTCACCAGAAAGGAGATGGCTGTCCGGACCAGGGCCCGTAAGCTGGAGGCTATTTGTGCCGAGTATCGGCGGCTGTGGGCTTGAGAGCAGGAGGAGGAGACAGCAACCAATGCATCCTCCTCTAGTGCCCCCGTGTCCACCAGCCAGAAGCCTCCAGCCAAACGGAGCAGTGGCCCGACAGCCTCCCGCCGCCGCCGCACAGCAGCAACACGATCAGCTGCCCCCCAGATCCTGGATGTTATGTCAGCGCCGCCTCCGTAAGAGAGTGGAGTACCTGGAGCGGATGGCCGGAAAACATCAGCGCCAGCTCTGGGACCTCCGCAAATAGCTGCGGGACGTGCAGTAACAGCTGTCCACACTACGCCACCGGAGGAAGTGACTGTCCCTTGCCCCTTTTTTAAACACTGTTTGGGGGTGGGAATTGGGTATTTGGGAAAGGGGACTTTTGGACATTGCTTGGGGTTAGGGAGAGGGGGTGAGTTGGGTTAATTTACTTTATTGTATGACTACATAGATATATTTCTTAATAATTATTTTTCAAACCAAAACATAGTATACGCGTTCATATTATTTTGTGTGGGGGTGGGCGGTGGTTACTGGACGTTTGGTTTCTTTCAACTTACCAGCATGAATGAAACATCTAGTCCTGAAATGTACCAAAGTGCCAGTAACCGAGTTAGTGAAATCAGTAGCCCTACTAGTACTTTACTAGTAGTACTGCCAGTCTCTGCTCTACTCCCAGTCCTAGCCCATTATTCTACCTTTCCAAAATGCTTATCTTACCTGTGATTCGTGTTTCAGAATAGGGGTAGCCACAGGGCTGCCTGCATGGCAAATGTTGATTAAGATTCGTTGTTGACATGTATCCTCGACGGATGAAATATCATTGTTGTGCTGGTCGTAGTAGTGGTGCACACTGGCAGTAGCAGCATATGAAAAAAAGGAAATGAAACATTGAGTGGCCTGAGCGTAGCATTAGAAACAGTACGATAGATAGTACACTACAGAACAGTGCCATAAATTGTAGCCTAAGCAGTGCTAAAGTATTCTAAATATAACTTTACTAGCTTCGTGGACTATGGCTACTATAAGAAATATTATGAAGGCAAAGGATACTTAAACATAAGAATTAACCATTTGATTCATCATGTGTACGAGCATGATGTTTGATGCTCAATTCACGATGTCGCACATGAAATTCCATTTTCCAACATGTTTCTGGTGCTGCTTAGACCTTATCCTCCCCTGCAAGTATGTGGAATTTCTTGTTGTCATTGTCATACATCAATGAAAAACCACACAGCCCGGGGGAAGAGGGTTAGGGTTTTTGAAGATTGGATGGGAATGGGGTTTTTTGGGAAACGTTTTGTGAAGAGAAGAAAAAAAAACAATGCATGGACAAACAACAAATGAAGAGAAACACATTTTTGGATTCAAAGATATCCATAAATCTTTTACGGGACATAAAGGTAGTGCACTACTGCATAAAAATAGCAAAGAAATGTATGAAATAGCTGGAGAGATGACTTTGAAGCAGAGAACAAAGAAACGCACTTAGTCACATTCGTAGAAGTTCAAATTTTTTACAACAATAACATTTAAAAGATAAGGAGAAGTTAATAGAGAATACTGTAACTTTATGTTTTAGTTGTCCTGTTGAATTGGTGAAGTTGCATGCATCCTGCCATTCCTCTTATTCGCGATATACTCCTCCATTCCATCTTACGCTCCGTCGATGAATATTGGTGACCAGACACACTGTCCACTGGCTGCCTGATGAGTAATTGCGGATTGCGTCTGAGTTCAGCGTTTGTTCCATGGCACATAGTAAAAGCCATCCTGTAATTTTTGATGGGAAAAAACAGTAAGTGAACCAGTTAAAAAAATATAAGGTACGCTGTGTAGTGCAAAAATAACACCTTCAGTTTCAGAGTCAACAGTATTACAAAACATACAAGCATCATTTTGAAAGTGTGTACTCTGAGTCTCCTTTTCAAGGATAAATAAGTGTGGGCGAAATTTGCAGATCTTTCCCCTCAAGCTAGGTGTAAAGTGTAAACTGTGATTTTTTAACCCTAACCCTAACCCTAGGCCCTAACCCCCCTTTTTCACCATGGATTTAGTCCAAACCACTTGATTCCGATATTAGACCTTCCCAGCAATGCCCCAAGAGCCGCCAACCCACCCACAAAAAAGCAGAACCCCCCAAACAGCCAAAAAGCAAAAATGGAAACTCTCATACTTAGAATATTTTCGGCCTTCTTTCAATTCTGTCCAAACGCGCTCTGCAGCTAGGCCATAACTACCCTTTTCCACCATGGATTTCCTTAAAAACAAATGCAATTAAAATTAGACTGTGCCAGCAGTGCTCCCAGACCCCAAAACCCACCCCAAACACCAGGAACCCCCCCAAACAGCCCCCCAAAAACAGGCAAGTGAGCAAAAACAGAAAAAGATTTTCACCATGGATTTTGTCCAAACCACTTGATTACGATATTAGACCTTCCCAGCAATGTCCCAAGACCCGCCAACCCACCCCCAAACAGGCAAAAAGCAAAAATACAAAAACGGGGACTTAGAAATATTTTGGCCTAGTTCCAAAATCACTCCATGCGCGCTCTGCAGCTAGGCCCTAACTCCCCTTTCCAACCATGGATTTTCTTCAAACCACTTGCAACCAAAATTAGGCATGCTCAGCATTGCTCAAAGACCCCCAACCCCCCCCCAAACAACAGGAACCCCCCAAACAGCCCCCCAAAAACAGGCAAGTGAGCAAAAACGGAAAACAAATTTCACCATGGATTTTGTCCAAAACACTTGATTCCGATATTAGACCATCCCAGCAATGCCCCAGGACCCGCCAACCCACCCGCAAAAAAGCAGAACCCCCCAAACAGGCAAAAAGCAAAAATGGAAAAACTCATACGTAGAATATTTTCGGCCTTCTTTCAATTCTGTCCAAACGCGCTCTGCATATAGGCCATAACTCCCCTTTTTCACCATGGATTTCCTTAAAAACAAATGCAATCAAAATTAGACTGTGCCAGCAGTGCTCCCAAACCCCAAAACCCACCCCCAAACACCGGGAACCCCCCAAACAGCCCCCCAAAAACAGGCAAGTGAGCAAAAATGTAGAAAAAAAAATCACCATGGATTTTGTCCAAACCACTTGATTCCGATATTAGACCTTCCCAGCAATGCCCCAAGACCCGCCAACCCACCCGCAAAAAATTAGAAGACCCCCAAACAGGCAAAAATCAAAAATGGAAAATGTCATACTTAGAATATTTTCGGCCTTCCTTCAATTCTGTCCAAACGCGCTCTGCAGCTAGGCCATAACCCCCCTTTTCCACCATGGATTTTCTTCAAACCACTTGGAATCAAAATTAGACCTTCCCAGCAGTGCTCCAAGACCCCCAACCCAGCACCGCAAGTCTAGAGCACCCCAAAGAAACCCCCAAAAACCTGCAATACAGGTATATTCAAAACATGGTAAATAGCGCTGTTCACAAAAAACATAAAAACCAAACAGCAATTGGTTTCAACAGAGACAGACAGTCATTGCTGTCCACTGCATGCCATCTTCTCATTATTCATTACCTGTTCTACTTTTTGTCCGCATCTTCTTCGGAAAGTGAGGGTCCACAGGGCAGCTTCTCCTGTCAATTTCAGAAGTAAGTCTGTCAACAATCAGCAAGCATGTAGTCAGTCGGTAATTTCAGTCCCACTTGAGGGGACTCGTCTACGAAGACAACGTTTATTTATTCTCCATAATCCATCCATCTGCCTTGAGGGAAATGGATAGGGGGAGTCTGGAGGAGGAGGATAGAGGAGCATGATTGAGTTGTGAACTTGTGAACATCAGGAATGCAGACTGCGGCCCCTTCAAATCAATAAGGAAAATACGATGAAGACAGTGCTGATGATGGACTTATTGTGATTAGGTGTTGTGGTAAAAGTTGCAAAACAAAGAAAGACACACATGAATAAAAGTGAATAAGGACGAAAAAAAAGGAAGTAATTTTCAGGCCTCGGTGTCAGGGAAGTAGAGCTCGTCCTCAAAGTCTATGAATTGAGACGGGAGTAGGTCAGGTGACAGAGAAGAACTTCCGTCGGCGTCACCTAAGTCGGTGTCCTCTTCGTCCTGCGTGCATTCACGTATTTTGTAATCGGGTGGTATGAAGTGCTGATTCATCTTGATTATTGTTAACCTCTCCACATTTTTGGGCGAGAGGCGGGTCCTTTTTGAAGTTACAATGGCACCAGCAGCACTAAAAACACGTTCAGAAGACACGCTTGTGAGTGGGCAAGACAAATAATTTAGAGCCAAGTTGGTGATCAGTTGCCATACAGAGCTTTTCCTATACCAATATACCAATGGGTTCTCATTAAGACAGACCTCTGTTCGGTCATCCAGATAGGCCTGCACGACCGACTCAAGGTTCTCCAGGGTTGCTTCACTTTGCGTACCATCTGTGACCTTTGCAGCAGTGGACCGAGCAAATCCTTGCTGAGTTAGCCAATCCGCTTCCGACAATATATTTTTTGGGGCCTGGTGCAGGTGAGGATGATGATACGGTTGCTGGTGTCGTTAACGGCTGTGAGGGAAAGTGACTCCCTTCGGCCACGGATTCAGAAGTGGAACTTGACGCCGGATGGCCTGCTGATTCAGTTGTACTTGTGCTGCCTCCTTGAAGGTTCTGCCGCTCTTTTTCGAACCGAGTGGCTGACACAGCTAGCCAATGTTTGTACTTTGAAACATCTGCTTCATCAAAAGGAATCAATGCTTTGCTAGCCACTGCCTTTTTGTACCGTGGATCCAGAATAGTGGCACAAATGTAATGTTGTTGTGTATGTATGTTTTTAAGCCTTTCATTGTGAAGTAGGCGCCTTAATAACTTCGCCGCCAAATCATATGCTTCTCGCTTTTCACCATCATCTCTGAACGTTGAAGACACGTCCTTCAGTTGGTGCTCTAGCATGCGCAACAATGGGATTGCTTTGCCCAAAGAACAGTCCTCCCTGCTGACTTCACGCGTGAAGATCTCAAAAGGACGAAGCATGTCTGTCAGGCTTGCAATTAGCTTCCATTCCTCGAACTCTAGCCTCATCTCTTTCTGAGTAGAACCCAGTTTATATACATACTCATTTATTACCTCCCACTGCTCAGACAGACGCTCAAGCATGTACAAGGTTGAGTTCCAACGTGTTACCACCTCCTGGATTAGTCCTTTGACTGGCAGTTTACGTTCATGTTGAATGCTCCTCAGCTGCTTCCGGGCCTTAAAAGAATGGCTGAAATGTGTGCAGATTCTTCGGCAGATGGTCAGTAATTTGATGACTGTGTCTTCTTTTTTCAAGAATTCTTGCACCACGATGTTAATACTGTGCGCCAAACACGGCACTCTGAAATATTCACCATCAGTCATGGCCCTAACTATATTACTGCCATTATCAGTGGAAACATAACCAACTATGCGATTTCTTGGATGCAGCCATTCTTTGACCTTCCTGTTAAACTCCTCCAAAAGGTTAGCTGCAGTGTGAGATTTCTCCATGGCAAACATGCCTACTGTTGCATGTTTGCGAGTAGCTTGAAAAACGTTCTCCGTGTCAACACCTGCTTGTTTTAACTGTTGTGTGACCCCTGCAAAAGAGACCCAGTGTGCAGTGATGCACATGTAATCAAGGGCTTGGCAACTGGTCCACATGTCTGTTGTCATGTGGATAGTGTGAACAGTACTCTTCAGAATTGCTGCGCCAATCACCTCCAGCACATCTTGATGTAGTGCTGGAACAGCAACCCTGGCAAAATAGGACCGGCTAGGAACCTTCATTTAGGGCAGACTGTTGCCACAAATTCAAGAAAACCCACCCCTTCCATGAAAGAGAAAGGAAGAAGGTCCAGCGCTAGCATTTTAGCCAGCTTTGCGTTATACAGACTTACCGTTGGGTGGTTGCGTTCAAATGGCGCCTCCGACCAAAACATGCTGCTAATGGTGGGCTGGACCGTTTTACGTGATGATGATGATGCAGACTTCACACCAGTTAGGCTCATTGATTTAGTTTTTTGTATTGGTGTCTGTCCCAGACTCTTAGTGTGCCTTATACATGTTGCAGGGGTAGAGGGTGTGGGCGCTACCACTGAAGTGCTGCTGCCAGGGGTACTGGGTGTACCAGAAAAAATGTCAGTCGGTTCTTGACTTCCCCCCTGCACAATCAGCCCCTCGTCAGCATCAGATGCAATGTGAATGGATACATTTGGATCAGTTCTACTTTAGACTTCCTCGATCTTACTTAGGTGCGCATACCACTGGATAGGGTGGTGTTTTTTTAGATGACCTCTCTGGCCTCCGGTACCATAGTTGGTACCGAGCTTACCCCGACTAACTGATACTTTACAAATCGAACAAACGACCATGTTTTCCGCCTTTTGGCTAACAGTAAAGAAGTCCCAAACTGGGGACTGGAGATGTCTGCTGGTGGTGGAGGTGCTACTTTGACTTTCAGTGCCAGATGAAGTGGAGGATGGGCGTGGCTGAATCTGTTTCTGTTGTTCACTTACAGCACCACTACTTGAGGTAATGGAGGTCGAGCTGGATGGAGGTCCCTGCCGGCCCTTCTGACGAGAAAATATGGAAGCTGTAGGTCATTTTAGTGTTGTAGTTAACTGCGTTGGTGGTGGTACCAGTGCCACACCGCCCACATCCGTCTCAGCAGCCATTCGGGCTAGGGTGAAAATGTTTGTCTGCTGCATGCCCGCTAGGGCTGGAGTGACGTCTGTGATGACTGGGTCATCGTCAGACTGTTCATCAGCAGCAGTAGACACCACTTCTTGTTCGTCGTCATCACCCATAAGTCAAAGCCTTGCGGGAACCTTCCTTTTAGGCTTAGCTACCTTTGTCGGCTCATGGCGTGCCTCACTCTCAGACTGCATTTGTGGGTTCCAATCAGGATCAAGGTCATCAGAATGAAGGGGGCTTGAAGAAGATCGTGTAGTAGTAGTTGCCCTCCTTGACTTTTTTCTTGCTGGGGATCTGGAAGACAATGGATCAACATCAGGAGGAGTGGCTTCCTTGGATGATACCTCCGCTTCAATATCAATTTCCTGATGTGCCCCTACTTCTGGAGGAATAAGCGTTGTAGGCAGTTGTGCCGCTCCATGAACCTCTAGTTGCACCTCTCCATGCACCTCTCCATGCACCTCTCCTTGCGCCTCTCCTTGCGCCTCTCCTTGCGCCTCTCCTTGCGCCTCTCCTTGCGCTTGTACTAGTTGCACCTGTGGTTGTCGTTGCGGCTGTGGTTGTTGAACACTCGTCCGCTGAGTTACACCCGGCGTTTATTGGATGGTACTTTCTTGTGATGAGCCAACATCACTGGTCGATGGTGATTGAACAACCAAAGTGGCTACCACAGCAGCACTCATGGTCTTGGACCTAACTTGGCATGGTGGCACTGAGCCCAATGAAGCGGAGGTGCTGCTTCCAGCTTGGTCCACGGCGGACACCGCTGCTGCAGCAGGCGTAGTTTTTTTTCCTAAAAAAGGTGTCGGTTGGCACACCAGTCTTCTTGGTAGGTGGTGCCACTTGCTTCTTCTGCTCCTTCTTACTGGCAGTGGCACTGGCAACTTTTTTCGCTGAAGCGCTACGGCGACCTTTCTTTGGGCCCATCTTCTTCAGATGTCAGAACAGCAGGCCGCAGTTGCACGAGTTGCAGAGTTGTCTTGTCTGTGGCCACACATGACGTCACGTGATGTTGTGCTGCACACACCGCTGCAGGACTTCTTCCTGGCACTGGTGGTTCTCTTGAGCACCTAAAAGCAATGGAAGCCAGAGGAACATCAGTTTAGACACCCCAAAAAGTTGAAAAACACACAAAAATCACCACAATCCAATGCCATCCATGCCCTCAATGATGTTTAAATTCAAGACACCCCTCAGAAAGACTAGGTCCATGCACCACTGAGTACCCCTGGGCCTAATGGAAGAAAGCAAGGCAAACTGGGTGCAGGCCTGTAGCGATTACCAGGGGTACTAGGGCCAGAAAGGGACAAACAGTGTTGGTAAGACGATGCATAACCCGCATCTCGCCACTGGAGGGAGCCTGGCGGTTACGGAACTACAGTCCCCAGAAGCTCAGCAGACATGGAAGCGGAAGCGTGGTGTCGACAAAAGCCTTCCGAGGTAACGGCTCGGGGCTTGTCAATCAGGACCTTGAGTGAGATCGGGACGGAGCCCTTGCCTGCTCCGTGGAGAGGATTTCCAGGTACATTGTTGGCCTTGAGCAGAAAGGATTTCTGCTTTATTGAAACTTCTCGTAGACTGCCTTTTGCATTTAGTTTTCGCGAGCGAGCCCCCCGCATCCGTAAGACGGGCGGCCTCGCTCTTCTGTGAGTGACGTTTGTGAGACCCGCGCAGGAGCGCGTTGTCGTCTCCGTCACTGGTGTTCTTTCCTTGGGACATTTTCCTTTTGTGATTTCTGGCGTGCCGGTACCGGTACGTGCTACTCAACGTGACTCCTTGCTGATTTTGTTCCTTCTTTGTTTTTCCCCTGCTGATTTTGCCTACGTTGAGAAACCCTTGCTGAAACCACAGTCACCAATTATCCGGCTGCTTCCGAGGAGGCTGTTTGTTTTCCACTCGGATATCTGCTGTTCATGGTTTGCTTCCTTGAGGGGTCACAGGCGCTCCAGTCCACCATATCAGTTAGTAATGACCCTTCGATATATGTTATGTTTCTTTAATGCCTGTGAAGTGCGGGGATTCTAATTGTTGGTTCTTGTTCTTTCCTTACCTGCAGTATACCACCGGGGGTTCTTAGAGACCGGCGAGTGAGTGGGTGGACGGCATACAGATATCCCTTCAGAAGCTCCTCTGGACAACCTTTATTATTTTATCCACTTCCCTTTTCCCCGGGAGGCATACATACACAGCTGTGTTTTCCTTACACTGTGTGTGGTGCGTTCTGGAGAGGAGGGGGGATATTCATCTATCCATCGTTCCTGCTGACATCTCTCAGAGGTTAGTGGTATAGTACCATTGACGTCGTGACAGATTGACAAGCCCACGAACTAATTCAGCCTGAGCGATGGATACAAATACTGTGTTGACTTCATTGTTGGAGAGTTTATCTACACTCCAGCAGGAGGTTCATGCCACACGACAAGAGAACCAGGACCTTAGAACCGAAGTAGGTTCCCTTAGACGTGAGGTGGCTGGCATCGCTCGGAAAGGGAGGAGTTATATCAGAGAGGGAACGCTTCCCCCCCCCAACACAAAACCCGGATGGGGCGTCTATTGGGGGTGGATTCTTTGCTACTCAACCCACTAATCCCTCTCCTTCAGGTCCCGCTCCCACAGTCCATGTCATCCAAAACCCTGGTATACCTTTAGTACCTCCTGAGCGATTCTATGGGGACACCAAGAAGTTTGAAACATTTCTAAATCAGTGTAGGCTCCATTTCCTCTGTAAACCAACCGTCTTCATGGACGATGCATCAAAAACATCGTTCATGATGTCATACATGGGGGGCAACGCTGCCAATTGGACTATTCCGTTGATGGAAAGGAATGACCCAGTGCTACACAACTTCCAGGATTTCTGTAGCGAGATGAGGAAGCTGTTTGATAGGAAAACACACATGCTGTCTCTAGACCGTGAATTGATGACTCTTCGTCAAGGATCACAGGATTTGTTGACGTATATTACCACCTTTAATCGGCTAATAGTGGAAACGGAATGGCCTCCTGAGAAATGAACCTCTTTGTTTTATCAAGGATTACGGGGGGAGTTGAAAGACGTGCTCTCCCAAGTCGTGCAATTGCCCAAGACATGCGATGAGATGATAGACCTTGCTGTTCAGCTCGACCACAGAGTACAAGACCGAAAAGGCGACAAAAATAGAGGGGAAATACGTTCTTACTTTCCGAAGTCTCGCCCTCCTCCAAAGGACTATACCAAACCTGGGATGGGAGTAGAGCCCATGCAGATCGGAGGGGTTCGGGGTCCCTTGACTCCTGAAGAAAGAGAGAAAAAACTATGTCCAGAAATGTGCTGTTTGTGCTCAGAGTAAATCCAGTCATTCCAAACCTGTGGGGTTGCTACGTCCCATCCCAATCCCTCCTTCTCCTTGGCATACAGTATCGATGGATTTTATAGTGGAATTACCCCCTTGTGAGAACTATACCACGATTCTAGTCTTGATTGATCATCTGACAAAAATGGGTCATTTCATTCCCCTGAAAAAACTGCCTACCTCTTCCGAATTGGCCTTGGTGTTTCTCCAGCATGTAGTGAGAGCTCATGGTATACCTAGAGTCCTAATCACTGACAGGGGATCCCAATTTACCTCTCGCTTCTGGAAAGCTCTCTGTCAGGCATTACACATTGAGGCTCGGTTATCGACCAGTTTCCATCCCCAGACTGATGGTAAAACCGAGCGGCTTAACCAGTCCCTGGAACAATACTTACGTTGCTTCACACTGCAGAACTCAGACGACTGGTTCCCTCTGGTATGGATGGCGGAGTTCGCCTACAATAACGCAGAACACTCCACATTAGGGTGCTCCCCTTTCTTTTGTTTATACGGGTTCCATCCTGATATGCTCCCCTTCGAGTGGCCAGTCACCTCCACTCACCCTTCCATTCAGGAGCATCATGCTCACCTTCGGGCGGTATTGATTGATGCTCGAAGCCAGTTGGCTCTATCTCAGGCGGCCCAAAAACAATGTGCAGATCGTAAGCGGGTCCCTGAACCCGAATACAAGGTTGGGGATAAGGTTTGGTTATCAACTAAGAACCTGCGTCTGAAAGGGAGGGGGAAGTTGGCGCCTAAGTACATAGGGCCCTATGGTATTGAGGGACTGGTTAACCCTGTGGCGGTCCGTTTGTCTCTCCCCCGTTCTTGGCGTATCCACCCGGTGTTTCATGTGTCTCTTCTTCGTCCCTGTCGGGTGGGTATGCGTCTTCCCTCGCGTCCTGGCCCCGTTGATGTGGACGGTGATGAGGAGTATGAGGTGGAGGAGATCCTTGATTCCCGTTTGTCCAGTGGGAGGTTGCAGTACCTTGTAGCATGGAAAGGGTACGGGGTAGAGGATAGGACTTGGGAACCTTCCGCCAATGTGCATAGTCCCTTGTTGGTGGAACGGTTTCATGAAGCGAATCCTGGTAGGCCTGGTCGACCGCCGGGACGTCGGTCCTCGAGAGGGGGCTCTGTACCGATTACCAGGGGTACTAGGGCCAGAAAGGGACAAACAGTGTTGGTAAGACGATGCATAACCCGCATCTCGCCACTGGAGGGAGCCTGGCGGTTACGGAACTACAGTCCCCAGAAGCTCAGCAGACATGGAAGCGGAAGCGTGGTGTCGACAAAAGCCTTCCGAGGTAACGGCTCGGGGCTTGTCAATCAGGACCTTGAGTGAGATCGGGACGGAGCCCTTGCCTGCTCCGTGGAGAGGATTTCCAGGTACATTGTTGGCCTTGAGCAGAAAGGATTTCTGCTTTATTGAAACTTCTCGTAGACTGCCTTTTGCATTTAGTTTTCGCGAGCGAGCCCCCCCGCATCCATAAGACGGGCGGCCTCGCTCTTCTGTGAGTGACGTTTGTGAGACCCGCGCAGGAGCACGTTGTCATCTCCGTCACTGGTGTTCTTTCCTTGGGACATTTTCCTTTTGTGATTTCTGGCGTGCCGGTACCGGTACGTGCTACTCAACGTGACTCCTTGCTGATTTTGTTCCTTCTTTGTTTTTCCCCTGCTGATTTTGCCTACGTTGAGAAACCCTTGCTGAAACCACAGTCACCAATTATCCGGCTGCTTCCGAGGAGGCTGTTTGTTTTCCACTCGGATATCTGCTGTTCATGGTTTGCTTCCTTGAGGGGTCACAGGAGCTCAAGTCCACCATATCAGTTAGTAATGACCCTTCGATATATGTTATGTTTCTTTAATGCCTGTGAAGTGCGGGGATTCTAATTGTTGGTTCTTGTTCTTTCCTTACCTGCAGTATACCACCGGGGGTTCTTAGAGACCGGCGAGTGAGTGGGTGGACGGCATACAGATATCCCTTCAGAAGCTCCTCTGGACAACCTTTATTATTTTATCCACTTCCCTTTTCCCCGGGAGGCATACATACACAGCTGTGTTTTCCTTACACTGTGTGTGGTGCGTTCTGGAGAGGAGGGGGGATATTCATCTATCCATCGTTCCTGCTGACATCTCTCAGAGGTTAGTGGTATAGTACCATTGACGTCGTGACAAGGCCTGAGCACACTGCCTGGATTCAAAATGGTCCCTTGTCCCCCAGCCACATGGCCAAGCCCTGCCTGGACCAGGCCTCAAAATGGCCCCCACCCACATAGCCTGGCCCCAACAACACCCCAAAAAGTCGGTAAACACACAAAAATCACCACAATCCAATGCCATCCGCGCCCTCAATGATGTTTAAATTCAAGAGGCCCCACACAAAGCCTTGCTACATGCACCACTCTCTACCCGTGGGCATAATGGGTGAAAGCAGGGCAGGCTGGGTGCAGGCCTATGGCTCAGAGCACACTGCCTGGCATCAAAAAGGCCCCTTGTCCCCCAGCCACATGGCCAGGCCCTTCATCGACCAAGCCTCAAAATGGCCCCCACCCACATGGCCAGGCTCCAACACCACCCCAAAAAGTCGAAAAACACACAAAATCACCACAATCCAATGCCATCCATGCCCTCAATGAAGTTTAAATTCAAGACACCCCACAGAAAGACTAGGTCCATGCACCACTGACTACCCCTGGGCATAATGGTTGAAAGCAAGGCAAACTGGGTGCAGGGCTGAGCACACTGACTGGCTTCAAAATGGCCCCTTGACCCCCACCACATGGCCAGGCCCAGCTTGTACCAGGCCTCAAAATGGCCCCCACCCACATGGCCAGGCCCCAACACCACCCCAAAAAGTAAAAAAACACACAAAAATCACCACAATCCAATGCCACCCATGCCCTCAATGATATTTAAATTCAAGACACCCCACAGAAAGACTTGGTCCATGCACCACTCACTACCCCTGGGCCTAATGGAAGAAAGCAAGGCAAACTGGGAGCAGGCCTGAGCACATTGCCTGGCTTCAAAATGGCCCCGTGACCCCCATCACATGGCCAGGCCCTGCCTGTACCAGGCCTCAAAATGGCCCCCACCCACATAGCCAGGCCCCAACAACACCCCAAAAAGTAAAAAAACACACAAAAATCACCACAATCCAATGCCATCCATGCCCTCAATGATGTTTAAATTCAAGACACCCCACAGAAAGACTTGGCCCATGCGCCACTCACTACCACTGGGCCTACTGGCTAGTGTGGCTTTACAGGCACCCCAAAATAAAAAATAAAAATCCACATATAGTGAGCTAAAATTCAATGACATAAATGAGACTTAAGTTCAACAAAACTCACAGAAACAGTTGTATCATGCACCCATGACTAAACCTGGGCCTACTGGATACTGTGGCTACCCACTGTGGCTACCCAAAACGTTTTAAAATTGTAGTTGCAGCAACTGCAATGCCCCAAACAAACAACACCAACTTACTTGTAAAATCTCATATCCAAAAGTGAAGTCCAAAAAGTCCTCAAATACAAATATCCAGCAGCAGCCACAAAAAGTAATCCTTCCAGCTCCAGATCCAAATGAAAAGTGACCAGGAGATGGACAAAGCACTGGGAGGAGCCTGCTGGACAGGAACAGGAAGTTGGAGACTCTGGGGCACTTCCTTCCCCCCCCCCAAAAAATGGACTCCTTCCACAAAAAAGTGCAGCCAAATCTCAATCTGAGGAGTTATTATGATCATAATCATGATTTTCAGAAGGTTTATGCTGCCTGCGGTGGATTTCTTGTGTAGAATTGCAATTTTTGCAATTTCGGGAAAGCGAGCTGTTCAAATCTCCCGCCGGATGTCAGCTGCGTGCCGCATCTACGTGTTCGGCATTGTTTACTCCCGCGATGCGTGATCGCGGGCCCTTATGACATACTCGCGTTGTCAAACTCTCGCTGTGCAAGATGGCAAACCGCGATGACGTAATTGTGGTCGAAAAACTCACGCGCGATCACGCAGCAAGATCCAAAATGGCGCAGCACACGCAAACCGGGAGAAAAACAACTCGGCGGACTCAGAATTACGGTAAGTCAACGCCGCGAGCGCGATATTGTATTTTTCAAGCGCGACCAAGCAAAATAATTCGCAACTTGCGAATTTGCGGATTTTTGGGCAAATTCGGGCGATTCACAAACCGCGAAATTGTCAAAAATCGGCAAATTCGCCTGCGAAACGGATTTTACACCCACGCTTAGTATTGTCATTTAACAATGCCAATAGCTCAAACACTTGCTAATGCGAGACCAATTGCATTACAAATGCCTTGTTTAATACACTTCAACCAAAGCGCTAAGGACACCCTGCACGCAGTAACACACTCAAACAGAAAAATACATGTAAATATTCGAGCTCACATTAGCACGCATGTAGAAACACAGCTCAGCGCCCTCGGGAAGTAAACGTGCCTTTAACGTACCTGTTTCTTCGATTCCCACTATGCTTGAGCATGTCAAATACAAGAGATTGCACTGCACCGGCTCCAAGCGTTGACAACTTCCAGTTCGGTACCTCTAAAATGGGAATGGCTAGGTAGGTGATGCTATCAGTGAAAGCAGGTGAAAACGTGTTTAAATAATTAGAAATGCCGCACGCCTTTTTTATCAAGCTCGCTTAAAAAAGGTCTACAGTAAACTATCATGCGGGACTTTATGTTTGCCACTTAGTGCAGTAGAAGAAGTCTTTCTTCCCATTTGTAGTATTTATCATATAAATAAAAAAAAAAAAAATGATATAATGAATATTTATGAATGCTTTCTCTCCACTCAAATACACAGTGTCTGCCTCTAGTGTGCCGTCAGTTGCTTCGGTCAGTGGCATGGTATGCAAATCCTAAAGCCAAACTGACCATTATTTATTTTATAGTCCAAGCATCATCAAACTAGCAAAGCATTTCACAGAAGAGCCGCCCTCCCCCATAACGTGACGCATGTCTTGGAATATTCTTAGTTGAAAATCTGGTCATAACTGTCTTCAACTCGGCTTCACCTGCCAGCACCGGCCCTTAAAATAACATACAGCTCGATGAAAACGTTAAATCTGTGCTAAATCGTTGGGGAAAGGGGCAATTATGTTGTCTGTTGTCAAACACGGTGGTATAAATTCTAAAAGACCAGCACCATAGCTGTAATTTCTCCCTCAAGTTCCATCTACGACTTCGGGACCCAATTATATGTCAGTCTCCCAGAGATGCTGCGATGCAGCGTCGAGAGACAGGGCTTACAATCAAGCAGAGTATTCATTCCGGTGACCATACGATTAAACATCTGCGGGATTTCCTTGTTTCCATTGACGGCCTTTCATTTCAGCAACACATGCGTTATGGGAGTCGTAGTCTGTTTTTGAATGAGTGGAATGTGCTAAAGCACCTTATTACAAACAATGCCTGTAAAAAGATATATAAGAAATGAAATAAAATCGCTATTTCGGAAATATGGATCACTATATTTATCGATAATTTAGAAGTCACATCCTGGGACTTATGGCATAACAGAAGACAAAAGCTTCTGTCACAGTAAGCCGTCAGTGGCCGTAATTAGTGCTCAATGTTGTAATCAGCAAGCCATATCAACTCTTCGTAGTCTTAATTTCACCTCATGCCTTTTTTAATCGACCACCTGTCACACCCTGCCTTTTTATCTCCCTCATATAAGATCCTGTTTTCTACCTTTGTCACGTTGTTTCCGTCTTTTTCTTCCTCCTACCTTTCCCCTTCATGCTCTTGCCCTGGGTCACATGCTGATGAGGAAAAATAAGATGTGATCCCCACAAGTGAGAGCCGGTGGGGGAGCAGTGCCTGCCTCTAGTGACATCTAGCAGCCTGAATAACGGAGGGGGTCCGAGCGACTTTGGCAGCCTCCCTGTGTGACTTGGAGCCCCAATCCTGAGCTCCATGACTTCTCGCAGAATTCTATAAGTGGACTAAGGCTGAAGTAATACACTTCCTCTACGATACCTTTAAAGAGTCCGCCGGTCGGGCTCCCTGGGCCTCCCTCTCCTACAAAGTCCTTATTACGGTCCTCCCAAATCCAGGGAAGGCTTCCCTATTCTGTAGTAGTTATTGCCCCATCTACCTTAACCCCTTGACCGCAGCGTAAATTCCGCCACGGTGCTGGGGAAATAATGAATGGGCGGGGTTCGGACGGGGTTCGGATGGCCCCCGACCGTCCTCCGCACATGCCCACTGTGACGTAAGCCAGCCGGGGCCCGTTCGACGCATGCAAGGGGTTAACAGTGATGTCAAGATCTTGGCCAGTATGCTGGCAGCTAGCATCAAATGGTGTATTCCTTTCCCAGGTTTTGTGCCAATATTTAGCAGACTCAAGGTTTGAATGGGGTCAGTATGATTGAATAGGAATGTATGTGATCATAAATAGAAGTGCAAATAAAGGTCTAGACTTAATAAATCCTTCCCAGAGGATGTCTTTTGTGAAATAGTTCTTGTTAGAACCCCAGTCTTTTGGGTGTCCCAAGGGTTCCTCTCTCTTTTTTTATATATTTTTCCTTTCCTAGTCCATCAAATGCACGTAGGGATTTTCCTGGGTCGCTTGTTGCACAACCATATGCATACGTTGGCCTATGCGATCTTGAATGCTGTGGATCTGCCAGAAGACGCTCTGGCCCTGTCACTGGATGCCAAAAAGGCCTTCGACAGGATAGAGTAGGATTTCCTATTCTGTGCGCTCAAGAAATTCGTCCTCGGCACAGCTTTTATCTCTAGAATATGCTGAGAATATGACTCCCCCTTGGCGCTGGTCAACTATGGCGGCTTCCTCTCGGATCCCTTCCCAGTCTGCCGCGGTACAGCACTGGAGTGCCTTCAGTCTCCTTTGCTGTTTCTCCTGAACATGGAGCCCCTGGCAGCGGCTCTATGCCAGTCAGAACAGATTGTGGCCATCCTCACATCTGAGGGACCCTTAATGCTCTACTTATAAGTGCATGATATTCTGCTCACCCTCTCAGCATTGTCCTCCTCCATACCAGTGTTGTTGGAGACTACTGACGCTATTGCTAGAAAGAAGGTCAACTGGAGGAAGAGCAAGGGTCTACTACTCTCGAGAGTGACCACCTGTGCTGCCATCAATGGGTTCCCATTACAGTGGAGAGCCTCCCATCTTAACCGCATGCGTGCGGGCGGAATTTCGCTCGTACGCTGAGATATGCAAAACCGCATGTTACGTGACGAGCTGGGCTCGTCATCAGCGTAGCAGGAGGCTACCTCATGACGAGCCCAGCTCGTCATCAGCGTTGAAGGGGTTAAATACCTGGGCATGTACGTTGAAAGGGGTTTGGAGCACATGGTGGTGGACAACTGGAACCCGCTCTTGGAGCAGATGCGGCTTGATATTGAAAAGTGGTCCCATCTGAACTTGTCGCTGTAGGGGCGGAGACAGGCGATAAAGATGCTGATCCCTCTGCATGAATTGATTCCCAACTCACAAACAAGACAGGGCAGCCGCAGCCAGGAGTGCGAGTACCTGCGGGGCGGTGACGTGGGGAGTGGGAGGGGCAGTGTGGGGGGTAGTAATGTATGGATTACGGAGTTTCCAGGTAAGTAAACATTTAAATAAATAAAACGAATTTCGTTGAGTGCACTGCATCCCCAAATGCGATGCAGTGTGCGCAACAAAATTAGTTTGATTTATTTAAATTATACTTACCTGTAAAACTCCGTAAACCATACATTACTACCCCCACCCTGCCCCTCCCCCTCCCCAAGTCACCGCCCTGCAGGTACTCCCACTGCCATCCGTGGCTGAGACAGGGACCTGCATTGTTTCCCTTCAGGTAACGGGAGTCTTGCAGCTACAGGTGGACATGTTATTTTCATGGATGAGGCTCATGAAGCATATAGGACGGAGGTATTCTATTCCTGGGCCACATTCCCGCCTGCAAACGGCTCCACACACTTATATCACACCTTCAAACAGGATGATGTACCAGAGAATTAACACCATACAATGAAATAGAGATACCAATCTGTGAGAGGCTGGCCTGGTATTTGATGTCCACTTATGAAAGTTGACACCCTGCACCAGTCCAGACAACCCTCATGGTGCATTAAGAGGTCTTAGACAACCTTAGAAAGCTCCATAAGTGGTAGCTGTGGAGAGCAGCATACGGGCTTAGTCCAGAAGGAGTGTAAAGCAGCATGTTTTACCAGAATGCACTCTTATAGGTATAGATTAAGTGAAAAATGATCACAAAAAGTATTTATATAAAAATATGTATTTATTATATAACAGTCACTAATATGTTTAAATATCTCTTACCCGGAGATATGCACAATACAACAATACTTTGCATAGAAATCTAATAAATAGCACAGAATACAGAGTGGACCCTGGGTTGGGGGAACCAAACCATTTACTAAGAAAGTGGTATAAGAACTTTGACTCATGTCAAGACAATGTGCAGAGGATGTAGAAGTACTGGGGACCCAAGGAACCACCAAAGGTAAGTAGATAGGGACTCCACGGAGAGCATGTGCAGTGTGAGAATATGACCGCGTTCTCCGTACAAATCAACAAGTAGGTTACAATTTTAAAGATTATGGACCTTTCCCAGTGGACCCTGAAGAATCCCTGTAGAAGACAGAAGGTTGGAGAGCCCCCCCACCTGTGGATACCCTAGTACCTACGTTACCTACATCAGGGAAGCCGGGTGCATAGGTGTGAAGTTGTGTCAGAAACCGCCATCGAACCCAAAGGAGGACTTCAGGAAAAATGCAGCTTCTGGAGAAGGAGAAAGTGTCCTGTGGAATCTGAAGGTGGATTCAAGTTGAAGAGTACCTGCAAGCAGATGGGACATAGTCTATGTCACTCAAGAGTGATCCAGAGACCTGGAAGACGAATGCCCACCGATGTTAGGAGTTGCAGGTGAGTTGATGGTGACCTTGGCTCTGCAGCTGTGAGGACCAGGCCATGCTGAGGAAGACCAGGAGCCATGCATTATCTGTACCATGTCGGATATCGAGAGTTGAGGGGTCGGTGTCTGTCGGGAGCACCAACAAGCCTTGGCAACTGCAAACAACGTAGAAGTTGAAGAAGGTGCAATGTCGAGACCAGCAAGGTCCAGAGGACTCACCACAAGCAGGGGAGTCAGGGCAGGCCCCAAGAACTCAGGGGAGCCCAAAAGAAACAAAGGTGACTCTCAACAGGACCCACTGGTCAGAGGCACTGGAGTCGCAAGAGGAACTCCAGCAGCTCACCAGAATATGCAGGCCACGGTGCAAACAATGCAATGTGGATGAAGATTCTGGTTACTGGATACACTTGAGGTTGGGGCTACTTGGAGCCCGAAGATCTTGGTGAAAGAAAGCCAACAGGCCTTTGGAACAGCAAGTTGATGCAGTTTAAGTGGTGTCTGAATTGAATTGTGTCCCACAATGATTCTAGGGACCTGCACCCAGGTAAACCCTTAAGTAGCATAAGGAAAGGGTTAGGATGATTCAGGGGACCCTCCCAGGGAACGGTTTGGACAAGGGGGAGGATACTCCCATGTCCTTTGTCATGTTTCGTGCCAATGGCTGCCAGAGCTGGTTTGAACTGGACTATGCAAAGAGGCACCAGATGTGCCCCTCATGCTGACTGAGTGGCGCTGGCAAGCACACCCACCTAGCTCCAATACACAAAATCCTGTCTGGGAGGTGGTCATACCTCCCTGTGACAGGATACTTATTGTTCTGCCTTCCCCTGCTTGAGCTTAGCTCAGCAGCAGGTGGGCAGAATTATGCCTCTTGTCGGCAGCAGCTATGTTGTGCTGTCTGGGTCTAGAAGACCGGTACCAGGAGCACTGAGAGCCTAATGGAGGGCTCTTCCAGTGCTTGGAATCATACCTCCCACACTGTTTACGATGTGGGGGTATGATTCCAACATGTTCCTCCCACACCTTTTATGGTGTGAGGGTATGATTCCAACATGTTTGATACCAAACATGATAGGATTTGTTGCAGTCGCTTTCAAGATGGCCATTGCGTAATTATGTGGTGCCGATCTATATGGCATGTGGGTGCTTCACTTACAACTCGGGAGAATGGACTCCGTAGGCTGTAGGGATGTCGTGCTCATGCTGGGACACCCTTGCACTTTGAACCAAGCACCCTGTCCTCAGGATTATAAAGGTCTGCTACAGGGGTGACTTATAGTTTTTAAGTTCAGTGACCCTAGATATAGGAAACCTATATCTTTCATAAGTGGTGCTAGCACCAGCGTACACAGGCTGAATGGTCTCCCACGGGTGGCATAGCACATGCTTCAGCCCATGGGGTACCTCTGGCGTACCTATACCCTGGGTACCTTAGTACCATATACAAGGGACTGATAAGGATACCTCAGTATCTGATCTGGGTTGTACGTAAGTACTGAACTTAACAATTTAGGGGAGAAAGCAGAGAGACTGGGGTCCTCATTAGCAGGATCCCAGTCAGATTAGTCAAAAACAGATTAGCACCAGGCAAAAAGTGGGGGTAACCATAAAAGCAGATCCGTCATTCCTACACACTCACCTACCAAGAAAATATAAACTGGTTTAATGGCGCACTACCACACACAACAGAAAATCTTAGCCTCAGTCTCCTTAGCAATGGGGAAGCGACATGGCCAGTCTTAGCCCGATACACACGCATGCTAACATTGACAATGTAGCAGCATCACAGGTGTGGTCACTATACAAAAATTTAGTAACAATCTACAGATGTCTTACACTGTTTGTTATGTGAACATTAACATTTAAACCTGTGCATACAGTTCAAGCTGCACAACCCCAATTGGCTACCCTGGGCATTAGCTCACAAACACTAAGTGCAATCATGGGAAAGTTCATGTCAGATGGGAGGAGATTCAGTTCTGGACTGCACAAAAAACAAGCCAGCTTGAGGTAGTGTTCCCCCATAAGAGTCACAAGAAAAACACAGAAT
Source organism: Lissotriton helveticus (assembly GCF_964261635.1). Taxonomy (NCBI): domain Eukaryota; kingdom Metazoa; phylum Chordata; class Amphibia; order Caudata; family Salamandridae; genus Lissotriton; species Lissotriton helveticus. The sequence goes on from NC_136068.1 coordinate 1,109,524,173, forward strand.
ACTGACAATTTGCTTACCAATGGGGATAGCTCCACCTTTAGAATACTGCACATGCACAACTTGGGGTACAGTCTTTGCTGAGGAATATACCAGAGCACATGGTGCCCCTTCAATGGTTGTGTTGCCTGAAGTGCTAAAACGAAACCAGAATGAGTACGGGGTAGCACCTGCTCTGGACTTGGATATGAAACTGATGAACAATTTTGACGCAGTATCCACCCTTTTGTCGAGTAACATAAAGGGTGAAGCAGCAGCGTTGACTATATGCCAGCACACATGGGATTTGGCTCCTGCACAACAGGTGCGCAAATTACTTAAAATATTGAAGAAACCTATGCTACCACGGGTAGAGATAATTTGGGAGCCAGGCCTGGTAAACCACAATTAAAGAGTAATTCTGAAAATGAAAACTGTAAGCAAGCACCCAAGTATTCTACAAGGGAGAAGTGGGAGACTAAGAAAAACAAAGCCAAAATAAAATGACGAGGTGGGTCTCCTCAACAGGAAGGCACTAAAAAGTGCTATTTATCCAGCAAAACTGTTTGTCGCGTTCCTTTTAGGAGTCACCCAAAAAATTTTCAGAGAGAGGTGGACAGTCAGAACGGAGAGCATAGGAGCACTTGAAACAAAAGAAGGACTCACAACGTTCATCTGACAACATCATTACACAGGAAGTTAAACTGGAGCCTTCTAAGCCTCAATTAAAAACAAGAAGATAGCCGGACATTAAGTCAGGCATTCCCCAGGTATTGAAGACTCTGCTTTAGAGTTGGGAATGGGCAGTGACAATGCTGGACAGCATGTCAGAAGTCACAATAGTTAACAAGCACCTGATGGATTGTCTGGTGGAAGTAGCGCTGAGTGAGTATATCATGGTGGAGACACCTAATACTAGGATTAATGTTCTCTTTTGGGAGGACTTAACCCAAGGCTACAATATTATTTTGTCTGAAAAGGATTGCCATGTGATTTAGTAATGGAGTGCCCAAACAGGGAACCACAAATTTTGCCTGCTTTTTCTGACCTCGTTCCAGAATCAGTTAAACACTCATACGCCAAGTAGTGGGTGCTAGTGGTAGCCCTTGCATTGTACCACAACCATGTGCAGTGCAATGACAAGTCCCCTTATCATGAAATACCACTGAGGACAACACCACAACCTCAAAGACAATAACCAATAAAGCATGCAGCTAAAAAACAAGTTAGGGAATTCCTCCGACAACTTGAATACCAAATGTTCTTCCAAATGGAAGAGCATCTTCCTTCAACACCTCCCACCCCCATTTGTAACTTTAAAGCTCCCGTGAGCAGTGGGCTGACGAGCCTGGGATCCCGCACCTACGCGCCTGAGTGGTACTATACCTGGCAGATATTGGCAGCCATCGGCAACCCCAGTACACGGCCTATCCCTGCTGACGAGGGGTGATACCCTAAAAAACACGTGTCCAGGGATGGCGAAGACAGCGAAGATAGCAGAAGATCGAAAGATGATGCATCGCGAACACTTTACTACATTGACCAGAGTCCTTAGGGGCGACACCGCCGGTGTGTGAGTAGTGTGCGACCCCAGCCCCATTTGTAACTTTAAAGCTCCCGTAAGCAGTGGGCTGACGAGCCTGGGAGCCCGCACCTACGCGCCTGAGTGGTACTATACCTGGCAGATATTGGCCGCCATCGGCAACCCCAGTACACGGCCTATCCCTGCTGACGAGGGGTGATACCCCGAAACACGTGTCCAGGGATGGCGAAGACAGCGAAGATAGCAGAAGATCGAAAGATGATGCATCGCGAACACTTTACTACATTGACCAGAGTCCTTAGGGGCGACACCGCCGGTGTGTGAGTAGTGTGCGACCCCACCCCCATTTGTAACTTTAAAGCTCCCGTGAGCAGTGGGCTGACGAGCCTGGGATCCCGCACCTACGCGCCTGAGTGGTACTATACCTGGCAGATATTGGCAGCCATCGGCAACCCCAGTACACGGCCTATCCCTGCTGACGAGGGGTGATACCCCGAAACACGTGTCCAGGGAGGGCAAAGACAGCGAAGATAGCAGAAGATCGAAAGATGATGCATCGCGAACACTTTGCTACATTGACCAGAGTCCTTAGGGGCGACACCGCCGGTGTGTGAGTAGTGTGCGACCCCACCCCCATTTGTTCCTTCAACACCTCCCTATCTCTAAATCAACCAAAATACCATATGGATTCAAAATATCCACCACTCCCTCCCCAGCCTTTCATGGTGATATTGATATCTCCATCTATAAAACAGGTAACATCCTCATACAAGCCACAGCACCCCACCTTTCCATCTTTTAACACCACTTCAGCACAATGTCTCTCTTCCTTGTCCACTCGGCGCCTAACACTCTACCTCCCCATACGATTTGCGCCCCTCATACCTCTTCTTCCCCCATTCCCCCCTGCTCTACCTCCACTCTCAACCAAACAGCCTACACCATTCTCCAACAACAGACCTCACCATCCCCCTCCTTGGACCTCTCCACTGCCAATAACATCCCCTATCCCCACTCCCCTCAAATCTCCCTCTCTCCCCTCAACCCCCTGAACTCCCACTACTCTTACCCCTCCTGGAACAACAGTAGCCCCCAATCCCGGTCACCCACTCTTCATTTCCCTCCCAGGTCCCCCCTTCCCCATGACCCTCCAAACTCCCTCCCTCCAACCCAACCACCCACTTACCCTACTGTCCTCTCCCCTAAATCACCTAACACAACTCCCTACCCCCCTATTTCTACCCATCCCTTACACCCTCTTCTCCTCCCCATCCTTTCTATCCTCCCCCACCAGGCCCTACCTAATCCACCTCCCAACCCCTCACCCCAACCCCTGATAAACATGCGGCCCCCTTACTCCAATATACCCGTCGATCATGCGCTTCATGCCCTTTTATCCTATCTGGCCATTTCTCCTGAAAGTTTGTGCCCCATGGATAACCTAACCCCTCCCCTCACACTTAACAGCTCTGCCACCCTTCACTCTACATCACCCACTCTATCTCCGCCCACACACAGCAGGCCACCATCCGCAACTAATCATGACCACTCCCTTTCCCCTGATAATATTCCTCCTTTCTCCTATGCCCCGTCAATCCTTCCCTGTACCCGGATGAATCCAAACCTACACAACTTCACACTCAACCTACCTAATTTGACTACCGAACCCCTCACTACTCCTAGCCCCATCACCCTCACCCCACACCTTCGACCCCAACTCCCCCCTCACACACTATTCTACCCTCTACTAATAACACAGACTGTGCCCGCTCTGTCCCTTCTCTTGCCCAGATCCTACAAACATAGAACGCATCCTTTCTAATCTAACTACTGAATTTGCCCGACTCAGGAAAGATTTTTTTCTCCTCAGCTCCAAAACTCTCCCACACCATAAAATCCCAACCCATCCTCCCTAAAAAGTCTCTTACACCACACACAACTGTTTGAGATTGTTCCCTCTCTGCTGCCATACGCACAGACCTCTCCGCATCTCAAACCATTTCTCCCCACCTTGCCGACCTATGCAACTCCTACCTTCCTAATGTACCAACCACCAACCCTCCACTCCCCTACGCCCACATCCCTCTTATCATAGGGGCAAATAGAACCCCCTCCTCCCCGGCCTCCCCAGACCACCGCTCCAACTCACATCAATCCACTCTTGCCCACCCTCCATATACAACCCCACACCACTGAAGTGCATGCTCGTCAACTGTCGCTCTGTGGTCCTACACGCCACGGAAACTTCGGAAACAATCCTGAGTGAATCCATCGATATTGCATTCCTCATGGAAACTTGGATCGATGACCACTCAACGAGCATACTTGACCTACTCTCCCCTCCGGGATACTCTATTCTTAGAAAAGATAGACCAGACAGAGTTGGGGGTAGACTAGCAATTATCTTTAAAAATGAGTTTCAGATATCCCTTGTCACTAGCCCAGGCTACTCATCCTGCGAATACTTGGAAGCTGAACTGTTAACTCAAAACTCCCTCCCAATTCGACTACACAACATCTATCGCCCTCCGCAACCACCACAGCCCTTCATTGAGAACTTATCTGATCTCCTGACGAAATCCGCTTTATCCAATTTAAAAAATCTCTTTCTTGGGGATCTAAACCTCCATTGGAATGATACCAATGACCCTACTATCTCCCTCCTCACTACTCTTCTTGAGATAAGTGAACCCAAACAACTCTGCCTATCCCCAACACATACTAAAGGAGCCATTCTTGATGTCATTCTGTCTAACGAAGATCTGACCTCCATGACCAATATCATCCCCATTGACTGGTCTGACCATCACCTTATACTGTTCTCCATTGCAACCTCAGCAAGCCTCCCCACCTTAAAAATTAACAGACCTAAGAAGTTGACCAGAAACCTAAAATGTATCCCCCATATGTTCTCCATTCTAAACTCCAAGCTCAACTTCTTCTCATTCCCCCCTCACAAAATGCAAATGAGCTCACTGAACATTTTAATAAGACTGTCACTGGCATTCTTGACCAACTGGCTCCGCCTAAAATTAAAATCCAAAGAAACACCCCCTCAAACTCTTGGTTTAATACTGAGATAAATAATGTAAGACGGGCTCTCAGACTGTCGGAAAGAACCTGGAGACATCATCCCTCACCCTCCCATCTTGCACTTCTCAGATGCGCTAGATCCACATACAAAAAACACATCCTCAAGGAAAAGGCATCCCTCTTCTGCACTCAACTTGATCGTTCCAAAAACAGACCTAGGGAACTCTTCAAAATCATTTGAAACCAAACTTCCCCTGCACCTCCAAACATGATAGCCTCCTCAGCTAGATGTGAAGAAATTGCCCACTTCTTCTTGGAAAAAATTGCTAAAATTGATCAATCCTTCCTTCCCACTCCACTACCCTCAGACTCCTCCCTAATAACCCTTCCTACCCACCCATTTCCCTACCCCGCAACCACTCCACTGGCCTCTCCCCCACCACTTCACTGATTACCAACTCCCCTAACTCACATCTAAAGAACAATGCCTCCTTGTCAACTTCCTCCCAGTCACTGAGCGTGAAGTCCTTAAAATAATTGACAATCTTAAACCGTCCTCCCACACAAAAGACCCTGTACCCTCTAACCTTGTCCCTACCCATAAGCACATCATCGCTCCATGCTGCACCACAATCATTAACACCTCTCTCTCTCCACGGGCTGTGTCCCCACCTCCCCGGGTCAAATCTCACCCATAATCAAAAACCCCAATGCTGACCCAAATGACCTAAATAATGTCCGCCTCATTACTAACCTCCCCCTGCTGTCAAAGGTCCTTGAAAAATGTGTCTTACTACAACTAGACAAACTCAACGAAAACTTCAACCTACTCGACCCCCTTCAATCTGGCTTCAGGAAAGGCTGCAGCACCGAAACGGCAACGCTCAATGTCATAGATGACATCCATCAGTCACTTGATATTGGCAAGACCTGCCTTCTTATCCGTCTTGACCTCTCCGCAGCGTTCGATACAGTCAACCATATAGCCCTAAGACCCATTTCGGCCTAAATGGTACCGCGCACAAATGGTTCATCTCTTACCTACAACACCTAACTCAGCAAATCAAAATTCAAAATTGTCTCTCTTACCCCGCTCCTGTCTCCCTTGAAGTCCCCCAAGGATATATTCTCTCTCCTTCCTTCTTTAACCTCTTTATGGAACCCCTCACCCTCATTCTTCAACAAGCAGGCATCAACTACCACCTCTACGCCGATGACACCCAAGTCTATTACAAGATTAAAACTCATGCTGACATATTACACCTGAACAACACCCTCACCAAGATACAAACCTGGTTCCACTCAAATAATCTCAAACTTAACCCTAATAAAACCGAAATCATTCTCTTCTCTCTGAAAAATAACCCTCTCCCCGTTCAATCATGGATCTCTGACCATATTGCACTCAACTGCTCACTCACACTGTCCAACTCCGTCAAATCTCTTGGCATTTCTATCGACAACACCCTTACCCTTAATGTTCACATCAAAAACTCTGCCAAAGGAGCCCTCTTCACTCTCCGTCACCTCAAGAAAATCAAACCATTCATACCCACTGATGATTTTAAACTTGTTGTTTAGTCACTTGTTCTTTCACGTATTGATTATGGTAACGCCATTCTCAACAGAATCCCCAAGGTCCACTTTGCTCCCATCAAAGCTGTTATCAATCTTGCAGCCATGCTCATCATGTAGTGTAGTTCCTATCTTCCCATTAGGCTCTGCGCATTGGAATAATACCTACAGCAGTAAAGGCCTAGGCCAGACGTTAACTAGGTCTACTACTGTCGATACTAGACTTAAGTTTTGGGTTTGCCAGCGTAGCTCAGAGTTCGCTAGAAACTTTCTCGAATGTTCAGGAAAGAATTAACTCCCCTGATTAGACAAGAAGGGATTTAGTTTCTGACAACCATAGAACATGACAACTTTGCTCTCCCCTAATCAAGAGTCAATCTCGAGAGTCGTGTGAGCACAAGGCAATTATTTTACTCAGTCAGTACGTGCATTCTTAGTCTCATCAGATTGTAGAGAAAAGGAAGAGACGGGCGTGTTCAATAAAAAGGTGTTATTTATTGATCAGTCTCTTTTCTCGTACAAGAGAAATGGATCGATATTATTGCAATACTTATAGTTAAGTAAAGTGCATACATTAAAAGCAATAGTATAAAATAATACTGTAAAAACATTGATATGGTTTCTGAGCCATATGATGTTTAAAATGATTAAAATATATTTACATACACATATACATTTGACTAAACGTACTCAACTGGTGTTTCTAAATACGCCTACCCCGTGTACCTGACCTAAGTCTAATGCGTGGGCGGGAATAGAAAGGTACAGTTTAAGTTAAGTTTGTTTTTGCCAAGTGAATAACTAAAGAATTCTCTGTGAGGGGTTATTCAGTTCTGTACCTGGAAGTTAGGATGAATGAGGAATGGTATCTCTTTCTCTGCTCTCGATATTCCAGGCTGCCTGCGAGGGCTGCCCAGAAGCGCCGGTGCTGGGTCTCTCGGCTTGAGATAGCAGCGCGTCTCTCAGCGCGTCAGGAAGGCGGGGCTGCTGCCAGCGGGGTCTGCTTCTGCTCTCGGCTTCGGCAAGTATGGCTGCTCCGTCTCGTCACCACGCGTGTGTTTGCATAGGGCAAGATCGGCAATATTTATACCTTAAAGGTGCCGAGATTGACGTAAGGATGGACATAGATACGTCAATAAAGATGTCATACGACTTGCTCGTTAGCACATTCTTTACTAAAGTTCTCTGTGAAATCAAAACAATGGCCGCACGGATTTTCCAGGTTGTCATAGGTTTGATTTGTTATGAGAACGTCGTATGCCTTATCAGGGGCTGGAGGAATGTCGCTTGTCTAATTAGATCTCAAGCGTTATGACCTAATCAGATAACACGTTCCTGTGCCGTAGTGTGACTGCGTCAGATAACGGTATCTGCATCATGGGGGCTTTTCTTGCCTCATGGGCTGACTGTTAGTTAACTTGATAGTTACTTTAACCAGAATAGGGTCAGGAATAGGGGGATCGATTCAGAACCTATAGGAATACATGACACCCACTCCACGCTAACTATGGTCATATTTACTAATCTATGCATAGTATAACATAGTACAACATACTATAGAGTATAGTGTATACCTTACCACCCCAAAATACATTAATGCATTTTGAAATTTTCAAATATACTGAAAAATTGCAGTCATATATATTGTATGCACTTAAGCTATGAATTAAACGCTAAAGTAAACACGCATTGGTATGCATTATTGCTTATTTGGTATATGAGAAATACACATGAAATGGCTCTTAACATAGCTATACAGAAAGGAAGTGCGAGACCATTTCATCACATAATAAAATATTCGTGAACATCCCAGCGGGCAACTAAAGTTTATAAAGTATCTAAAAATAGAAATCTTAGTTCTCTAGGAATAGTTTCTTACTTTAAGCAGAAGATAAGTGTCCCGAAAATTTTGTAAAAAATTATTTGGGGCTGCTAAAAAATTGTTGTCCGTGAACTGGTGGGAAAAATTGTTCATGTGACTTTTATTTTTAAAGTTGAAGGCCGAATTCAGGGAACGCCGTGTGCGAGCTTGCTCAAAAGTCTCTATTTCTGTTCTGGAGAGAACATCATATCATTAAGGCTTTCGAAAAAACTGTCAACAGCTTCATGGGAAAGTTCCACTAAGTCGGAAATAGGTGTAACCATGCATTCGTGCGCATGATTGTCTCCATTGACATTCTGATTCGCATTGCTGACAGAAGGTCGTACCTGTTCAATGCTGCTTTCATCTCGAACTTCACTACTCTTCAATCGTAGTGGTGAAGATTCCACGAATGCCGTCATCAGGATTGGCAGCCTTTGAGGGCAGCACAAAGCGTGAACCTTGGTAGGAACTAACAATGTATCTGCATCCACTGGCGCATCCGATTGTAGCGTCAGACAGGTGTCTAACACGCATTCTTCTCCGCATAGCAGACATCTCAATACAGGTAAAACACATCTTTGCCACATTGGTCGAAATGATAGAAACCAAGTCATGTTTAGGTCTCTAAGCCGGGAGAGTCCCAGGATTTTTGATATCCGGTCCCGGTATCCAATGGCTAGGATTGTATCTTCCATTGTCGCGAGAGTTTGATCTGTGACATGGGTTGCCATAACGAAAAATAAGGACTAAAAATAGGATTCCTGCAATTAGTCCCAGGATCAGGGGAAGTCCGCCAAAAATCGAATGGACGAAATCTGGAAAAATACCCAGTATGGCTTTGAATGGTGTTAATGCCATCGAAAATACTGTCTTAAATACCTTTGAGACCCCAGTGGTATCAGAAATATTTAAGATTTCGCTCAGGATTTCCGCGAAATGTACGGGGGAATTAGTCGATAATAATGTATGTATCTCTGCAGTCGTCCTTGCGACTTGTAGATCATACGTTTCTTTTGATGACGTGAGCCTTGTAGGCGTCTGAAGAAGCACTGTTTTCATTCTGCTTAAAGTATCTATTCGAATAGAAGTAATTTTCAAATTGGGCCATGCCCTTGCCTCCCTGTCTGGAAAGGAGCTGGGGAACAAAGAACGTCCACAGCACTTGACCTTCGCAGTCGTAGTGACTAGATAAGGAGTCCCGGGCATAAGACTACAACATTTGCGGTCTACAATAAGAATGTAACTCCCATTATAGAGTCTTTGAAAGAATGGTTCTATTTCAGTTGCAGGTGCGCCTTGCTGGTGACATGAAAGGTTGTATGAATTCCCTTCACAGGCTCCATGCAAACTAATTCCGTTACACAGAAGCGTGCCGCTTAGTGACATAGCACAATTGTTGCCACTAAGAAACACTTTCTGTCCTTTATTACTGACACATGCATGTGAATAGGGCAGGTTCCAAGTTGTTTTAAGGTACCCCTTTCCCAATTTCTCGTACATGCCAGCCTGTATATATTTTTGGCAGTATTGAAACCTGAAGGTTGAGATTGGAATATTTATGATTCCGTGGATTATCCATTCACTGACAGGTCGTTCTGACATTGTCATTGGTAATCTTTCTAGTTTTTCAATGCTCAAGATTGTATAATCAGCACCCTTTTGCGCCATACCGATTTGTCTATCAGTAAGGTTAAAGATTTGGAATAGTGACGTTGTGTTGATTAAACGCCAAGGCACATAGCCTGAACGCAGATTTTGTAACGTCCAGCCAAGCTGTACAATAGAACGCAATTGTGACTGACCATGTTGTAATAACAGTAAGTCTTGCGATAATATGTCGATTGCTGAAGACACAATGCTGTCCAAAGAAAAAATTCTGGAGGACAGAGTCATTAACCCATTGTCCACTACAGAAAGTGATTTTTCCAAATTAATACGGTCAATTTCCCGTATTCTCTCTGCTGTCTCAATTTGAGTAACCTTCCAGGCCTCATTGTATGCTGCATATACAGAGGCTGCTATGAAACGCTTTTGACGCTGTTTGCGTGGTCCCATTATGAAATCACGCAAGTCAGCACCATCAGTAAGTAAAGTTAGGTGTTGCTTAATTTCAGGCAGTGTGGAAGTTTGTAGCCATTGAAGGCATAATTTGCCCACACTGTAGGTTGTTATTATCCCTGGGTGATGTCTTTGGGGATATCTAGGGTCTGGCCTGGTCATTTTGAAACCCTGTGTTTTGTTCAGGAATCTATCTTGACAGTTATTTGTATCTGTGGGCCAGATCAACCATTGTTTCCAATCAGGATGTGTTCTGTTTTGGTTTAATATATGGTTTACGTCTATCTCTTCATCTGTATCAGAGTTATTGCTAAACATTGTTGGCTTTGGAATAGACGGTTTATTTAAATCTTTGATTTTGGCTAAGCCAAGACAGGTGGTTTGTTGAACAGTGTCATTTAAAAATATCATTTGTTCTGGGATCATGCAGGCTCTTAACAAAGCTTCTAAACCCTGTACTTGCCAATCTTTTGTACCCCAAACACTTTTCAAATCAACATTTTTGTCCCAATAATCAAATCCAAAAGTATTAATTTTTTCGAAGAATGAATCTGAATATATCAATTTTGTGTTTGTTATCATGGTTTTCATCCCTGTCTTGTTTGACAATTTAAAATAAAATGTTTCAGCATTACTTGTGTTAAAACCTGAAAAATATGAATATTTGTCGTAAACGGTTCTTGAGCTCCCTTTTGGAGGTGTAGCACAATGTTCCCATTGATTATAATTTAAAACATTTCTAGGTTGTGCAGATTTATGTAAAAAATGGTTACCATAGTGGTTATAGCAATACATACTGTCATAATTTGTAGAACCTTGCAAATAATCATGTTTTGTAAATTTAGCAGACATTACTAAGTCAGACATCATGTTATTAATGTTTTCGAAGTCCCAATCATCAGCAAATGAGTTTGGTTTTGCAAAGTCACTCAAGGAGATCTTGATTTGGTGTGGGTATTTCAGGATCTCGACCGGACCATAAATTTCATAGTCAGTGTTGTCCCAGGCTACCCCACCAGGTATCGGATTGGCTGTGAAGTTGGCTGAAGAAAGTTCTCTTTTCTCGACGTGTGAAGATGTGTGTGGTTTGAGGACCAAGTTGATGTTCTGACTTGCTGTGTCCATTTTAGCATATTTTCCCTCAATGAAGCGTCCCAAAGTAAATACCATGATGAGCCAAAGTATGAGGATAAATGCACCAAAACCCACCCAAAATTCAATCCATGGAGAAATCAGATATGTTTCTTTCAGTTGGTTCAAAAGTTCCTTAGCTTTGTCTTTAAAGGATTTTGATGATGGCTGTGTCTTTGATTCACTGAAGCCTTCAGAGGAATCATCGAAGTTGATGAAGTACCCGGATGCAGTTCTGTCAATTGTTCCAATTGCTTCAGGATTTTTGTTTCTTGCATTGTCACTTGGTACTTCATTGTAGATTGGTGTGTCTCTGCTAAATGTTTTTATTTGGGTTGTCAGAGGTCTGAGTTCTATTGCATTGTTGCATAGTCCTTGTTGTTCTTCTGTAGACGTTTCGAATGTGATGAGCCTCTTTGTTAGGACCTCTGTACTGGTAGCAAACCTTGGTGTTCTGCTACTTATTGGGAGTCCACTTGGCCTACTGTTTGTTATCGGCCACATGTTGTGGTTTTACCAGGTCGATGGATACAACTCGGTTCTCCTTTTTACCAGCAAGTGGCGGTAGTACAACTGATCTTGTCCCGTTGACAGACAAGACTGGAACTGCTTTTCTGTAAGAAGGCCCAAATTCCTTCTTTACCGCGATCTTCTCCCTGACTAGATCCCCGACTTTTGGAATCCAGACAGGTCTTGCTGGGACAGGTGGTGATTCTTCAGTGGTTGTTGGCTGTTGTTTCAACTGTATGTTGCTCAGGTCTTTTCTTGTTTTGTTTAAGTCCTGCAAAATAGCCAAACGGTCTTTGACATCAAAGCTTTTTTCTTTAACCACTGAAGTCTGACTGTCGAGGTCAGAGATAATCATTCTAGTTCCAAATAATAATTCGTACGGACTGAATCCCTTCAGAGAATTTCTTGGCAAGTTATTTAGACTACGTTGGACACTTATTAGATGTTTGACCCACCCAGCTCCCGAACCTAATACCTTTGCCGTTATAGATTGCTTTATGTCACGGTTTTTTCTTTCAACAATTCCGTTCCCCTCAGGGTGAAATGGACAAGAGTACCGCAATTGCACGCCCATGCTGACCATGGCCTCCTTATAAGCCCGAGAGCTAAAAGCAGGACCATTGTCCGAATGCAGCATGCCAATTGCGTATGTGCCGATAAAGACTCGCAAATCTTTTATAACAGTTCTGGCGTCAGCCGTTCGCTGGGGCCACATCCATATAAATCTCGTGCATGAGTCCACTGCAACCAAGATATATTTATAGTTACCATCCCTTTGTAAGGGACCGCAGTGGTCTAGATAAACACAGGCTAATGGTTTATCCGAGATTAGAAGGGGCGTCTGCGCTGGATGTCTCACCGTTGATACTTTCATTTTTTGACATATTTCACATGCTAGAACATAGTTCCTCGTTTGTCTTCTCATTTGTGGCCACCAGTATCTCTGTTTTAATAATGATACTGTGGCAGAGACGCCAGCATGAATAGAAGCAAGCCCTTCGTGTGCCGCTATTATTAGTCCTAACCTATGTTCCATGTTTGGAATTGCCCTATCCCCCACTCCAGGGATTCGAGCAAAAGGAACATTGTTTGCATCAGTTATGTATGAGTATTTTACTGGAAAGCCTTTAGGGAGTGGTTCTATCGAATCCTTTTCTGAAGCGCTGACAGCTTGTAATATTTCGCTGTCTATTTTTGTTTTTGACCGGGTGACGGCAGCTACGGAAGCCGTTTGCACAGCTGCCTTCGCGGCCTCATCAGCCAATGAATTCCCTGCAACGTGAACGCCATCACGTTGATGACTCAGTGTATGTATCACGTGAGTCTTTGGTAGTTCTTTTTGCAAATGAACTACTTGTTCCCAGAGCATTTTATGCTTGATTGTGCCACCTTTCGCATCCTTGAAACCGTTCTGAAGCCAGATCTGCAAGTATTCATTATAAGACTGAACGCAATAATACGAATCGCACACTATGAGTGTGGGGAATTGTCGATCGGTATTTTCAAGCGCCATCTTGAATGCTAGTAGTTCAGCTCGCTGAGCTGTACAATCTCCTATGGATTGTGTTTTAGTGAGGGTTGGTTTAAATTTCCCTTCGTGCCAACGACCTTTAACAATCGCGCACGCAGCACTGTAAGCTTGTTTACCCCCTACTGCGGGTTGTGCTGATCCGTCTGTATATATTATACAGCCGTAGTGATCTAGAGGCAGAATTTCGGTTGGGGGAGGACATTCAAATTCATATTGGAGAAATTCTTGTGTTTTTAAGTAAGGATCAAATTCGTACACCACGTCTGTTGCAGCAAGAGAGTTAGCCCATTGTATCCATCTTGGATGGAGTGCTTTAGCATTTGGAATGCTTGCCTTTGTTACCGCCTCTAAGGCTGGTATTGGTGTCACGATTACTATTCGTTTACCTTGTGCCAGGGCTCGTTCTTTTGCTATAGCTGTCTGTGTTGCTGTAAGAATTTTTTCCGTTGGGCTAAATTTCATTTCAGCCTTAGTGTACAAGTGTGATTTGAATGCAATTGGTACCTTTTCTCCCTCATTAGAGGTCAGGTATGTGAATCCGCATCTCCCTGGGATGACTCGAATCACAAGATTGCGTGTGTTATCACGTGTTTCTAATTTTGTTTTAATTAGCATGTCTGTTTGTAAGGATCTCAAAATTTCTGTGTGTGTTTGAGTCCAATTGGATCTTTTAAAGTCTGGTTTAATTAGATCATAAAGGGGTTTGACCCTTTCTGCGTAATTTGCAATGTATGTTCTTCCGAAATTTAGGAAGCCTAGAATTGACTGTAGGTTTTTTAGTGTTTTAGGAGCTTGGATTACGGCACATTTCTCTAGGAAATTGTCTGCCAGGCTTTTACCTTCACTTGATAACTCATATCCTAAGAACAGGACTGTCAGATGGGCAATTCTGGATTTTTTAAAGTTGAATTTGTAACCCTCTGCAGCGAACCCAAGTATTATGGTGTTCACTCTTTTCAAGTGAGTATCCAAGTCATCATCTGTTAAGTAAATGTCATCGACATAAGATAATGCTTCATCATCATATAGTTGTAGTAATTCTGTTACTCTCGCTGAGAATACCCCCGGGCTGTTCTTGTACCCCTGGGCTAACCGACAGAATTGCTTTTGAGTGCCATTTACTGAGAATGCAGTTAAATATCTGCTCTCTGGTGCTATGTTTTGACAAAAGAATCCATTGGAGATGTCCAAGGTTGTTTTGTATTTTTTGCGCACTATGTTATTCATTAGTGCAGCACTGTGTGAGTTTTGCACTGCAAAGGTTTTGCAACATGTGTTAAGGTGTCGGTAATCCAAAACTAGACGATATGAGTTGTCTGGTTTGGAGACCGGAAACAAAGGATTGTTCATTTGTGAGGTGCAAGTTTCAATCACCCCCTGGTATTCTAGCTGATCTAGTATTTCATTTACCTGTTTTTTAGCTTCTTGCTTAATTGGGTACTGCCTTTGTGCAGTAGGTTGTGATTTTAACTGGATTTTGTGAGGAGGAGAATCCTCATCCCATCCTACATGATTTTTATATAAAGCAGGTGCTAAGGCCACTGCCCACTTTCTAGCAAGTGTGTATTTTTTATGAATCGGGATTTGATTCGAGAAGGCAGGCATAATTACTTCTTCGCCATGAGGGCACTCCCTGACAAACTCTGGTGGCCAGTCTTTTTCAGCTAGAAGGATATCATAGCCCTTGGAGAGATTATCCCAAAATAGTCCCCTTATTTTCCTAGTCTTATCTCCCTCTATACGTAATGTTATCTCGTATATCTTGTGGGGTTTGCTAACTCTGGTGTCTGCAGTTTCCACTTGAAGATATTCATTCGTGTCCACTGTCTCCAGATGATTCATAAGGACTTTGCGAGCTATGCTCACCTCTGCTGCGCTGTCTAGCATTGTCTGAGCCCACTCTCCGTTTTTCAGTTGTGTCCTCAGTATTCTCGGCATTGTTAACTACCTTGATACTGGCTACCTTCTTTTTTGGAAATTGTAATTTCTTTTTTAGCTGAGCAGGTTCCTTGTCTTTGGAC
Organism: Lissotriton helveticus; assembly: GCF_964261635.1. NCBI lineage: Eukaryota > Metazoa > Chordata > Amphibia > Caudata > Salamandridae > Lissotriton > Lissotriton helveticus. The sequence goes on from NC_136068.1 coordinate 1,109,539,415, forward strand.
TTGGCGTGCTCTTCTCTTTGTTCTGATCGTCCTCTTCTTTCCGATTTCTGCGAGGAAGTCTGAAAAGATTGAGAGGGACGTGTATCAATGTCTTGATATCTATCAGGTTTTTTAATATTATCCCTATTTCTAAGGTTATATCTATTCCCAGAGGGGTCACTCTGCGGTGACCTCTGTCTTCGGTTTGGAGATTTTTCTCTTCGCCTAGGAGACCTTCCTCGGGACTGGAATTTCTTTTCTTTTGGATTGGATTGTTTGTTTCCATCCCAGTTCTTTTTTGGTGAATTATTATAAAAAAATATTTTTTCTGGACTTTCAGTCAGTTGCGGTTTTACTGGTATTCCACCTAAACTATCTCTACCTAGTTCCTCATAGGATTTTTCTATGATTCTGGCAATTTCAGCTGGTTGGTCTGCTATATCTGTCTCTTTTAACCTCTGGCGGATCGCCACGTTTGCTGCTTCACCTTTTATGTTGGCTAGTAATATAGCCGAGACCTGCTTGAAGTCTTTCAGTAATTTCATACCAAGAGTTAAAGCTGGTTCTGGACCGTATTCATCTTGAATTTGTTTTAGCACATCCGGTATCACCGAAATGGATGGAACACCGTGCGTTTTTGTGTAGATGGAAGCAAAGACTGTACCCCAAGTGTCACAGTCCTCTATGTGTGGTGCGATTCCCATTGGGAGACATATAGTCAGAATCCTGTGTTTTTCTAGCGGGGTGGTGTCAGGAAACACCGCCTCTATTTGGGTGATTTTCTGTGCCAACCAGAATGGTATCTGTTCCCGTTTAGCCGGAACTTTACCTAGGCAGGATTGGATGTTTTGTGGTGTGATTTTATTTGTGTTCCCCTGGTGAGGGGTCAGCTGTGGAAGTTTAATCGCTGGCTGAATTGTTGAAGTCCGCATTACATACTGAACTAATTGTCTATGAATTTTTAGTAATTGTTTTAGCTGTATTAACAGCTCTCCTGTAGACATTCCTTTGATGTCTGGGTGTGGTGTGTATCCGGCTAAGACCGGCCATGTTGCTCCTGGTCTACCTAAAGGACCGAGTCTTGTAATTGTTATGTTTTAGGGCGCCATCAAATAAGAGCAAATGCTCTTGGAATTTGAGTGGTACTTCCACCTCCTCGAAAGGAGTGTAAATGTCGGGTGGAACCTCTATTTTGTAATAGTGGAAGTACTTTGTTACAGCATTTGCTGCTGGAAAATGTATCCATGAATAGTATACCTCTGTCTGCCGATATTCGTGTGCCTCAATTACGAATATGACTGTGCCACCTCTAGGTGTCAGTCCATTTTCTATAAGTTTTAAGGTTATAGATTTCCTTTTGGCGACCGGGATGAGTATTATATCCCCGTCTGCATCTACTGCTGCAGTATCAGCTGCTACTATTTCAGCTGCTAATCTAACTGCCTCTCTTTCTTCATCACTTTCTGACATTTTACTGTTAGAAAGGTTATTCTTTTTGTTTGCAGATCAGGTTTCTTATGGAAACAGAGATTAGATGCACAATATTTTGGAACAGTGTATCCTTCAACGTTGACTATACCAAGAACCATACATAGGAGTTCCCTCCTGTGCGGTTTTGGAGGATATTACCTTTCACCCACTCCAGACGTCTTTGGAGTATTTGGAAAAAGGGGTCTGAGTGAGAAAGCACGACTGAGTTACTCTAAATGTCTTACGTTAGTTTTATCGCCCTTTCCAAACGCGTTGGGCGCCATGTAGTGTAGTTCCTATCTTCCCAATAGGCTCTGCGCATTGGAATAATACCTACAGCAGTAAAGGCCTAGGCCAGACGTTAACTAGGTCTACTACTGTCGATACTAGACTTAAGTTTTGGGTTTGCCAGCGTAGCTCAGAGTTCGCTAGAAACTTTCTCGAATGTTCAGGAAAGAATTAACTCCCCTGATTAGACAAGAAGGGATTTAGTTTCTGACAACCATAGAACATGACAACTTTGCTCTCCCCTAATCAAGAGTCAATCTCGAGAGTCGTGTGAGCACAAGGCAATTATTTTACTCAGTCAGTACGTGCATTCTTAGTCTCATCAGATTGTAGAGAAAAGGAAGAGACGGGCGTGTTCAATAAAAAGGTGTTATTTATTGATCAGTCTCTTTTCTCGTACAAGAGAAATGGATCGATATTATTGCAATACTTATAGTTAAGTAAAGTGCATACATTAAAAGCAATAGTATAAAATAATACTGTAAAAACATTGATATGGTTTCTGAGCCATATGATGTTTAAAATGATTAAAATATATTTACATACACATATACATTTGACTAAACGTACTCAACTGGTGTTTCTAAATACGCCTACCCCGTGTACCTGACCTAAGTCTAATGCGTGGGCGGGAATAGAAAGGTACAGTTTAAGTTAAGTTTGTTTTTGCCAAGTGAATAACTAAAGAATTCTCTGTGAGGGGTTATTCAGTTCTGTACCTGGAAGTTAGGATGAATGAGGAATGGTATCTCTTTCTCTGCTCTCGATATTCCAGGCTGCCTGCGAGGGCTGCCCAGAAGCGCCGGTGCTGGGTCTCTCGGCTTGAGATAGCAGCGCGTCTCTCAGCGCGTCAGGAAGGCGGGGCTGCTGCCAGCGGGGTCTGCTTCTGCTCTCGGCTTCGGCAAGTATGGCTGCTCCGTCTCGTCACCACGCGTGTGTTTGCATAGGGCAAGATCGGCAATATTTATACCTTAAAGGTGCCGAGATTGACGTAAGGATGGACATAGATACGTCAATAAAGATGTCATACGACTTGCTCGTTAGCACATTCTTTACTAAAGTTCTCTGTGAAATCAAAACAATGGCCGCACGGATTTTCCAGGTTGTCATAGGTTTGATTTGTTATGAGAACGTCGTATGCCTTATCAGGGGCTGGAGGAATGTCGCTTGTCTAATTAGATCTCAAGCGTTATGACCTAATCAGATAACACGTTCCTGTGCCGTAGTGTGACTGCGTCAGATAACGGTATCTGCATCATGGGGGCTTTTCTTGCCTCATGGGCTGACTGTTAGTTAACTTGATAGTTAGTTTAACCAGAATAGGGTCAGGAATAGGGGGATCGATTCAGAACCTATAGGAATACATGACAATCACAGAATGCAAACACTTCACTCATATCTCCCCAGCGCTCAAATCTCTTAAATGGCTCCCTATTGAAGGCAGCTCTGCTTACAAAACTGCTTGCATTACTCATAAAGCCCTTCACCAAAACATTCCAAAGTACCTCTCCAAGAAACTCCTCATTGCTGGCACCACTCATACCTTGAGAAGCACCAACAACCTCCTCCTAATACCACCTCTGCATAAAAAGAAAGCCACACAATCTCGCTCCTTCACTGGCAATGCCCCTACTATCTGGAATGCCCTCCCAAAAAACCTGCGCTGTAACCCCTCCTATTACAGTTTCAAAAAAGACCTCAAAACCCACCTCCTCAATTACTATTGGGGATCCTAACCTGTGCCTTACTCCTGTGTCTTACTCTGGATCTCCTATCACCATACTTTTATCTGTTCCGTAATATCTGCCCTTCTTCCTGTACACCATTCTACCTAATTACTTGAATTGTATTACTTGAAGTGTATTGCTCCAGCTCCTCTTTATCTATCTTGATTTTATAATGCTTATGTTGTTCTTACTTTGTATATTCTCACATTGTTGTTTCCTTACCTCTTACCTCTGGGTCTATCCAGCGCTATATAAAACTTTTAAAATAAATAAATAAAAATAAATAAAAGGTGAAATAGAAAGGTGCACCTCATCAATGAATAAACACTTGTTTCCGATAATGAAACAAGATCATTCAGATCATCTAGTATTAGCCTTCAGACACTTAAACACAGCTACTCACACATTTACAGTACAGAATGCACACAGTGCAGCACTACTGAACAACATAGTATAAAAAAATACTAAACGACACTTGATATCTCAAATCTATTCTTCTGCCAAAATATAGCACCTGGAAGCAGATATTTGACTGCCTTTTCCGTGCTAGGCTCTCAAGGGCAATGTTGTCGATTGCCACAAGGGTAAAAGAGTAGCCCGGGTTGTTTTCCGCCAAAATAACTAAGCCACTACAACATTTTTATAACCAGGCATTGTCCTTTGTCGATGACATATATCTGACGGATGATGACCTCATGGAACACTTGACAAGTATAGACTACATCATTCTGGGGTTTGCTCACATGGGCTCCAAATGTAATTTTTAAATATGAAAAATTGCCCATCTCGATGTCTTTTTTCTGGGATATGAGTTGTCAAATGAAGACTGTAGCCTTGAGACACACTTATTTGAGAAGTGTGCGCTACTTCAACCTCCAGTTACATAGAAGGGATTATAATCCATATTGGGCTGTAGAAAGTTTGGCAGAATTTATATTCCAGATTACGCAGAACTGGGAAGCCGTTCTATGACTTAATAAGACCAGATTTTTCCAGTATACATTGTACTCAGGAACACACAAATATCTTATCAAGCTGGCATGATAGCTTTAAAACACTTACACACTACAAATCTGGTGGTCTGCACTTAGCAGGGACACTTATGTCATGTTCAATGAAGGTGACACTGAACTAATAGCGTATATATTTCATTTATTCACTAATGCTGAAATGCGTTTTGCACCTATCGAAAAATTACTGACAGCAGTAAAGACTGCTGTGGTGAAAGAGTGAGCCCTGGCTCACGGTAAACTCTTTATCGTCATGACCCCAGTGCCGACCTTGGAGGCCATCACTAGAGCGAGATTTCCAAATGCTAAGACATTACATCCACAATGGATTCAATGGGCTAACTGACTCACAGCAACAGATGTACATTGCAGATTTGATTCTACAGAACAAACACAATCCTTTCAGCAGTACAAACAAGAATATCCTCTGCCTGATAAAATAATGCCTCTAGAATGCTATGATTACATCATATACACTGATGACTCTGCCCAGGCGTCTACATGGACAAAGCTCCAATACTCAGCGACTTGTGCAATTCTGAAAGGGCACATGTACGATGGAGATTCCATCTTGAGAAAACCTACATGTAGTCATTTAACGACTGTACTGCACAGCTGACAGAACTAGAGTTCTAATTCTGACACTGGAGTATATGGATCCCAGGTTCCCCACTCTCATTGTGTGTGATTCTTATCATTGTAGTCAGTCTTATAATGAATATTTACATTATTGGAGCCAGAATGGATTAAGAAACTCAAACGTTTGCAGAATAAAGTACAGATACTTTAGAAGCAGGTGGCAAGGCTGAAAAATTGCTTGCCACAGACTCATGCGTACACAGATTGAGTCATGAACGTGCTGCCATTAATGTTACAGGGAATTCCATGGCTGCTGAAGCTGCGAAAGCAACAGTTTGCTCTGCTGCGGTTGCTGCAATCAATCATTCAAGTACAAGGATAGAGAGAGACATACAGTGGCTGTCAATGCTGCTCTCAGCACCATCCACCTGCTGAAAGGCTTCCACTCAAGTACTTCTACAAGTTAGACGCACAAAACATTTCAAATGGTCATATTTCTGGAATGGGGGATGGAGTAATACCAAACACTGATCACAGAATAGGTATAATACTAGCTGCACACGAGGCACTGGCATCTGCTCATGTGGGGGTGGCTGCTACATTTTTAATATTGCAGCAACGCTACTGGTGGCCAGGTCTTTACAAACAGACTAAGGACTTTGTCTTTAAATATGACGTTTGCCAGCAGATGAAGGGTTCCACCATGGCGCGTCCTCCACAGATACCTTGACTGATTTCAGACAAGCCTCTGGCTTGTGTTTATTTGGGCCACTGCTGCCCTTTGTCATTAGATGGGGCTTACAAGTATATCTTGGTAGCAGTGGATTCCTGCTCCTGATTCCAATTGGTATGTCCACAGTCGTCAGCTGATACTGAAACTGTTATAAATGATCTGCGAGTCTTCATTGGGACATACGCAGTAGGCACATTACATTACGACCAGGGTCCGGCATTTAGCTCTAGGGCTTGAGAGGCCATGGGAGGTTTGGGTGTGACCCTGCATTTCTCTTCTTCATACCATCCTGAGGGAAATTTGTAATCTTTAACAGCTAGGATACTAGTCACAGGGCGCTGTTGGGTCCATAATTTATATGTGGTCCAGAGGGCGCTCAACATCCTGAATTGAAAATCTCAGGTTGGTCGGACTTCCTATGAAATCCTGTTTGGGGTGAGGATGTGGGTCACACACATCGACCATTCCAGCACAGTGGCGGTGGAAACACCATTTGATATCACTGAACATTTGCCAGTTTTACAGGAACTGAATGACTTCCGGCATGAACATAGCAACATCCAAGTAAAACACACTGCCACTAGGGAAGTGAAGGAAATGCCGGGAAGACTTGCCTGGGTCCTGAAGGTTGGGGACCTGGTTGGGGAGAAGATAGTAAACAAGAAAGAATTTGGGCTTTCCTTCAGAGCACCTGTACCTGTTCTGGCTGTTGAAGGTATCAGAACTGTACTTCTTCTGCCACAAAGACAACAATTTGTGTCCATTGATCTGATCAAACCACACTTGGCTGATTCTCAAAATAAGCCACATAGGCTCCCCTGTAGCTACCTGCCTCCTCTTGTTACTGAGTATTGTATATAAAGGGGGTAACCAATATATACTACCTGACCTGGGTCAATAAGTACAGTGTCAAAAAGTGTGGTTGCGGCAGTAAACAAGACTTTTCATACAATTATAGTAGCAAAAAACACAACACAAATTTAAATGTGGTCTAAGTCCACTTCAGTTATTTTATAGTGTTCAAGGATATCTGATGCAATTAAATTCAAAGCATTTACAGTAAGAGCCAAACAATTGCTCACTGAAACAAATGTGCAATATTTTACAGTGCTCTGGGTGTGGTAGGAACAAGAAATGGGGGTGGAGTGTTCACGTGTAGGTAGGGGACAAGGAAAGGTAATTGTGACATATATACATCAACATAGTGTTAGAATTGGGGATCTCTGGTTGGCACAGGTAGGAACTTCTGACAAGCAGGGACCCTCTTCTCTAGTCAGAGCAAGGGACTTACTCTTTAAAATAACCCCTGCTCACCCTCTAGGTTGCATGGCGCGAGCAGACAAGGCTAATCTCAGAGCGTTAAGGGTTGAGCATTTATGATCACTTACAGTAATTCAGAGATACACCACAAACGGACACCAGTCTAGTTTTGTATCAAAAATAAGTATTTTTATATAAGGTTTATCACAAGACTCAATTAACATTTGTAAAATGAGGCCACAATACTATTTAGCAATAAATAAGAAATCTGTTATAAATGCGTAGTTCTTAGTTCCTGTGCGTGTTGCACACTCTTGTCCGACTCTCACAGATCAGGGTTTGATCCATCACCGTTTTTTTAGCTCACTGCACCATCCCAGTTCAGAACCTGGCCATATGCAAATTAGTCTGTCCCTGGCCCAGTGCATCATGGGAACAGGGCAGACCAAACTACCAAGCCAATTCTTCACTGGAAAGGAAACAAGCTTCCGGGGACCGGTTTCTGGCATTACAGCCGTCTTCGGCCCGGCTTGCTTGAATCCTGATGGTGCCCGGAAGCTTGTTTCCTTTCTAGTGAAGAATTGGCTTGGTAGTTTGGTCTGCCCTGTTCCCATGATGCACTGGGTCAGGAACAGACTAATTTGCATATAGCCAGGTTCTGAACTGGGATGGTGCAGTGAGCTAAAAAACGGTGATGGATCAAGCCCTGATCTGTGGACTGGGTAGGAGTGTTCTGCTTAATTCAGAATACTCTGTCCATCACCACCCCCTTTGTAAATATTTTTGGCCACCACAAGCGTGGAAGGGTATGCTCGGATGCGAGTCCCTTGCTCACTGCACCATCAGGATTCAAGCAAGCTGGGCCGAAGACGGCTGTAATGCCAGAAACCGGTCCCCAGAAGCTTGTTTCCTTTCTAGTGAAGAATTGGCTTGGTAGTTCGGTCTGCCCTGTTCCCATGATGCACTGGGTCAGGAACAGACTAATTTGCATATAGCCAGGTTCTGAACTGGGATGGTGCAGTGAGCTAAAAAACGGTGATGGATCAAGCCCTGATCTGTGGACTGGGTAGGAGTGTTCTGCTTAATTCAGATTACTCTGTCCATCACCACCCCCTTTGTAAATATTTTTGGCCACCACAAGCGTGGAAGGGTATGCTCGGATGCGAGTCCCTTGCTCACTGCACCATCAGGATTCAAGCAAGCCGGGCCGAAGACGGCTGTAATGCCAGAAACCGGTCCTCGGAAGCTTGTTTCCTTTCTAGTGAAGAATTGGCTTGGTATTTTGGTCTGCCCTGTTCCCATGATGCACTGGGTCAGGAACAGACTAATTTGCATATAGCCAGGTTCTGAACTGGGATGGTGCAGTGAGCTAAAAAACGGTGATGGATCAAGCCCTGATCTGTGGACTGGGTAGGAGTGTTCTGCTTAATTCAGAATACTCTGTCCATCACCACCCCCTTTGTAAATGTGTAATAAAACCAGGCATTGCCTATCTCGTGTCTGCACAAGTACAGTTACACCTACCCATACAGTTAGGGAGTTGACGCGTTGGCCTTTGATAAATCTTACCAATGCGCACTTTGATGCCCTGAGCAAACTGAAAGCCTCACTGTTTCAAAAAGATGTGGTATTTAACATCTACCAGGGAGACATTTGATTATCAGGTTTCAAGGTCCTCTTCAGAGATACAGTCGCTACTCTACGATAACTTCCCACAACATTTTGGAGAGCTGGTGCACCATGTTTGTAACATGTCTAGTATGCCTGGAATAGCACACCTTTTAAAAAGAATGGGCTCTGGCTTGGTTAGCACCTTCTAGACAATTTTTCGGAGTCATTCTATCCTTCATACACTTCTTGCTCTGAAGCATTTTTTGAGGTCTTCCGCTGATCTTGTTCCTGACATTAAGGACAGTGATTTACATTTTTCTGCTCCACAATGGATTTCCCATTTCATGATCATTTGGAGCTGGCACTACCACATGTGCTACTGTGCTGTGAGTGCATGGTGTATTGCTTTGGTGTACCATTTATTCGAGAACTGAATGAGCACTGGTTCCTATCATTTCAGCCTGTGTGGCCCACTACATGAAGTCCATTATCCTCTGTCTGCTGTGCACTTTCAAATATGCCTAGGACTTGTGCCTGGGAACACAACTGGTTGATCCCTAAATGTACTGATGGACCCCTTAAAGGCCCAATTGTGTAGTTGTCCACTGTATATTCCTTTGTTTCTGGCCGCCCTCTATGAGTCTTCCGTGGATGCTTCTGTACTGGTGAGTTGGATCTTGACTCTGGCTTGGTGCAACAGCCCCTGGCTATGGTCACTCCCTCAACAGTGCCTATGGGGGCTGGATGGGAACATATTTGCACAATGCACATTGTGCACAATGTAGGATTAGTTTCTCTTTGCTTACAAATTCCTCTTATCAAGAACATTATTACGACACCATGAACATCCTGTACATGTTCTGAACATACATTGTGCAAATGTGGTGGTTTATTGTTCATTCAGCTATCTATAGAACATAAACATTGGTGGCCTGACTAAAGGTCTCGGCTTGGAGCAAGGATGCTTTTTGTCATGAATAAACAAGCAGTTCCGGGTTTTAGGCAGAGGAGCACTTGCTGTCCTTGCACAATCACTACACGCTGAAACCTCAGCCCAGCTGCTTGCAGATCTCCTGCAAGCGGCATTCCTCCTTGCAGATCTCTCTGCACGGAGGAATGCCAAACTTGTGACCAAGACTGGGACCTACATTGTTTCCATTAAGGTAACAGGGGTGGATCATCCAATAGGGGATTCTTGGCAGAACGCATAGACACTTAGGTTAGAGAACGCATAGTAGGAGTATCATATATATAGATCGTACATTACAACTACGCAAACTTGAATCAAGAATGTTCCTGGGAATGGGGACAGAGTATCCATATGGACACAACCAAGACGCTGAACTGTTTGTACATCTGTAAATACATGATAAAAAGAATCCAGTCAAAGAACCTTGAACTCCAATATCTTGGGGCTATCTGTAAATATCTGTACGTAGGTGTAAATAAGTTGAATAGTAGCGGTGAAGTGGCCAGAAGAACATTGAATGAACTGATACATAAAAAAGAGCATGATGATTAAAAGACGAATGGGTTATCTTGACTGTGATGTAATATGTATATAGATGGAGTTGATCTCAAACAGGAGCCCCTTAAATTGATATATTTTGCTGAAACATAAAAATGTACTTCACAATATGGACTGCAAATAGCTCAAGAGAAATAAGAACGAAATTCAAACCAGGACTCCAATTGAGGATACAGAAATCTGAAAATAATGTACATAGTCGTCGAGAATTGTAAATTTCCCGTAAGAACAAATCAAAAAAATCTTTCTCGGTCGAGAACACTGGATTTTGTATATAATGTACATAGGCATCAAGAAACAAAAACCCTGATAAGAACAATCAATGTTTGAAGAAAATGATGCAAAAAGGACTTGATAAAAAACTGGTACTTTACTGTGAGTTAAATGTTTCTAGTCTGAATCCATAATATGCAGATAATAATGAAATGTAATCATTCAAAATAATTTAACACTTACATGTACTTTACTGTGATGTTTTATATTAAGAAAATGGTGACCTCCATTTTGCCATAGATTGTAAGCAAGGTTGACAGTCTAGAGGAATAATGGAAAGGGAAGAGGGTACCTGCACTAAGCACTTTTAAAAATGGTCTAGCCTCCAGGGACTCTATGGTCCAGTGGAAGGCTAGGAGTAGCCGAAACGCGTAGGCCGTCCAATTTACTGCACGGAAACATTTGCACATGGTGTATAAAATAAAATAATTTTGAAGAAACTTACCTGCTTGCTGTGCTGTGACTTCCACTGAGAGGGGATGAAGAGGCGAGAGGACTCTAAGAGATATATATGTATCAAGGCCTCTGAGAAGGCCGAAACGTTATGCTGGTGGCAATTTTCGAATTTAAATAAATATTTATTCACCTCAGCCTGGGTCAACTTTCGTTTTCTGGACCGGTGGTACCTGGTGGCACGGGGGAACGCTGATCCATGTGGGACGAGTGCGAGTTATATATATATATATATATATATAATTCACCAACTTTCCTCTTCACAAGGAAGAAACTGCACACCTGAGATTGCGAGTAATCTTTTTTTATTGCAAACATGCAATTATCATCACCAAACCACCACCAATGCATTTCTACCCCCACGGATCTTGCTCATGGTATGTGAGTCCTATGTTTGTGTTTCCTTTTTATAGTTAGTGTAAGTTTTGTTGATTTAAAAAGTAACTGATCACCTTCAATCCTACTTTGTGACTTACAGATGTATATAGCGACACCACATCTATGGTGGCCAGGTAGAAGCCTTCTTGCCAGCCCATGTTTGAAAGGATCCTAAGAAAGTCTCCTGTATCCTTTATGTAGGAGCTAATGGATGTCGAATTTTTTTTGCCATTCACAATAAAGCACAATAAAGCATCATATTGAAAAAAAGAAAAGTAAATATATGAGTAGATTGAGAAAACAGAATACAAAAATGCAGAACAAAATATGAAAATGTTCAACTAATACTGAATGCGATGATCATTAAACATGCAATCTGACATGCAGTCTTGCAGAGAATGAAAAACAAAGTGAAAATATCAAACTTAAAAAAGCCAGTGAAAGACTTGGACACTACATGTCCCATAATGCCTCCTAACTGGCAGAAATGGGAGAACAATAAAAAGGAAACACAAACATCATACTCACATACCATGAGCAAGAACCGTGGGGGTTTAAACGCGTTGGCGATAATGGTGGTTTGGTGATAATAATTGCAATAAAAAAGATCACTCGCAATCTCTGGTGTGCGGTTTCTTCCTTGTGAAGAAGAAAGTTGGTGAATAATTTAAAACGAGGACTGGTCCGTCCTCAACACCGGAACCTGCTGTGAAACAGTGCGCTTTCCTTGGGACCAATTGGTGTTGCATATATATGTATATATATTGATTATAGGATTATCCCATACGCATAGACAATCATCCGGCACTCCTCGGTAGAGTTGAAAAAAGTCCTTTTATTTTATTTTAAAATGACAAACTACATCGACGCGTTTCGGGAGTCGAGCTCCCTTGTGAGCCGGGGGCGCACCGCTGCTAATTGGGCGGATCCAGTGCTGGTTTGATCGGCGCTGAGGAACAGTATGGCGCTGCCTGGAGAGGGGGAGTAACATGATTGTGCACCCGTGATTGAACTTTATTTTCCTTATGTGATGCCACCAGCCTACTGAGGTTTTAATATTGCGGACTACCAGTCCCATAATTCTTTGCCATGATGTCATGCACTTGTGAGTGATTGAGGCTACAATAAAAGGGGACATACGACTGGTTAATGTCTGTTTGCTTGCATTTTTCATTCGGAGCAGAGAAGCCTTTGAAGAAGCGAGGATTCCCGAAATGCGCCAGGCTCTGCTGACGCCGGTGGTGCTTGGTTCTCCCCCATAATTTGAATGCACCTACTGTGAGTGAGCCCCGCACCTTGGGTGAACTGTGAAACGTGACATATATGGCTGATCCGGCCGGGGGCACACCGCTGCTAATTGGGTGGTTCCAGTGCTGGTTTGATCGGCGCTGAGGAACAGTATGGCGCTGCCTGGAGAGGGGGAGTAACATGATGGTGCACCCGTGATTGAACTTTATTTTCCTTATGTGATGCCACCAGTCTACTGAGGTTTTAATATTACGGACTACCAGTCCCATAATTCTTTGCCATGATGTCATGCATTTGTTAGTGATTGAGGCTACAATAAAAGGGGACGTACGACTGGTTAACCCCTTCGACGCTCATGACGAGCTCAGCTCGTCATGGAGTTTCCATTGACTTCAATGGAAATTACATTGAATGTCCAAGCACAGGCTTAGCATCCAAGTGGTTAATGTCTGTTTGCTGGCATTTTTCATTCGGAGCAGAGAAGCCTTTGAAGAAGGGAGGATTCCCGAAACGCGTCAGGTTCTGCTGACGCCGGTGGCGCTTGGTTCTCCCCCATAATTTGAATGCGCCTACTGTGAGTGAGCCCCGCACCTTAGGTGAACTGTGAAACGTGATATATATATATATATATTCACTGAAAAAACCATAGGTTATAGACCATATATAGTTAGGAATTAGCATTTACAAAACCTTGAAAATTCACTGAAAAAACCATAGGTTATAGACCATATATAGTTAGGAATTAGCATTTAGAAAACCTTATTTTACTCACACAAAACCATTGAAATTCCATATATAGTTAGTTGCACTAACTATATATCGCGCACCCGCAATCCACTGCTGATGATGTCACATATTACATCATTCATGACATGGTCAGTGACATCACTGATGACATCTCAAATGACATCACTGATGACATCACTGATAACAACATCCAGTGATTTTATGTTTCTGTAAAGTTTAAATATGTCTTACATATTGAAGAATGAGTGGATGTATAAGTGTCTGGACGAAGGATTTAGTAGGTGCATGACTGACTGTATGAGTGAGTGATTAAATGTGTCTCACTGAGGGCATGGGTTAGTGACTAAACTGTCTTAATTTGTGCATCATTATGTCTGTTGTTCTGTAAACTGTTGCATGTGTTGATCAATAGCTATATGAGTAACTATATGGGTTATTGATTGATTGTCCAAGTATTTGTATGGGAGACTGAGTGTGTGTGTGGCTGGCTGGGAGGTGTGTGACTCTGTGCAGATCAATGTGTACTTATATCAATGATTGTATAACAAGGTAAGTATGTGTTAGTATATGTTTGAAAATATAAGGTGCTCTATGTTTAACTATATAGACAAGAAAATGGAAGTGTGATTGATTCTTTACAGGACTGACTAGGTGTGTGAGTAACTCCATGGATGAGTGGCAGAGTGTGAGTGTCTGTATAGGTGTATGAGTGCATATGATAGTGTTGTAAAGATGAGTGATTGTATGTATGAATGATTGTATGGGTGAATGAGTGAATGTGTGTGTAGACGTAGGAATCAGTGAGTACATATGTAGTAACTAGTATTGGTGTGTCAATGGTTTCAAAAATTATACTCTGTATTTAACACTGGGTGAAACAGAGGTTATATTAAAATATGAGGAGATGCATTGTATTGTCACATGAATGATATCATCAGTGATGTGGTCATTGATGTCAAATGAGATGTCATCAGTGATGTCATCAGTGATGTCATTTGAGATGTCATCAGTGATGTCATCAGTGATGTCACTGACCATGTCATGAATGATGTAATATGTGACATCATCAGCAGTGGATTGCGGGTGCGCGATATATAGTTAGTGCAACTAACTATATATGGAATTTCAATGGTTTTGTGTGAGTAAAATAAGGTTTTCTAAATGCTAATTCCTAACTATATATGGTCTATAACCTATGGTTTTTTCAGTGAATTTTCAAGGTTTTGTAAATGCTAATTCCTAACTATATATGGTCTATAACCTATGGTTTTTTCAGTGAATTTCATTGGTTTTTTAACAGCTAATATCTGTAGCTGTAAAATGTATTCTTCTTTAAATCCAAAAATATATTTTATATGTTTATTAATAATTTTTTTTTAAAATATTTTTTTTTCTTCGTTCCCGCTTCGCGAATCGGGAAGCTTCCCGTTAGCTGACCTTGATGCCGCGAAATAGACCGCGAGCCGGTAAACGTTTCTTTACCGCAACTGCAGCGTTAGAAAACAACATCGTGACGCCTCCCGTCCGCATGACGTTTCGCGTTGTCGCGTGATACGTCATATGACGTGCTACGTTAGCGAACTGGTACGCTTACCGAGTCGCAAAGCACAGGTTTCTGGAAGCAAACCGGGAGGCCCTGCAAAGCGCTTAACGTAAACACAGCAGGTCATGTGACTTGGTAATAACACTTTTCATTGGTTCATTTCACTTTTGGTTTCCTAATGATGTAAGACTAGGTCATATAATCTAAAATGAACACTTTTCATTGGTTGAGAACTATTGTTTTTCCCAAATGATGAAAATCCCTCCTTCTTTCCTCACTCTGACTTTCATCATTGTGAGAGAAAGACCCTTTGTTACCAGTGAGCAATGGCTTCTTTAGTAGCTTCAGCTGGTGCTTCCCCACCACCTCCACCACATCCAAGGAAGAGTGGACCACCTGCTCAAGTTATAATTCAGCAAGAAGAGGAAAAAGAGGAACAGGACGACGAGCACGAAGAGAGGCACTTTTTGCCTGAGGAGCCCAGGACGTCTCACCGGAAAGAAAACTTCATTTGGCAATTTTTTTAAATTCCCAAAGGTCAGAAAAAAGTAAATGCAAGATACGTAACTTGCCTTATATGTCAAGATAGACTGTCCAGAGGGACCGACAAAAAATACAGTTTCGGAAACTACACAATGCATCGCCTATGACTAGGTGGCATCCTAACAACTACAGTGCTGCACAGTTTCGTAACGACCTAGATAATCTCCCTATTATGGCCAGAAGATCTGTTGTACCGGAAGTAACGGGACCAGAGGGCGGGGAGATGGTGCCAAATATTCAAACGAGATTTCATGAAGTAAAACACGTCTGCGTACATTGCAATGGATTCATTTGCTACGGAGAAAGAAGCATCACTCTGATCAACAGAGCTATTGACTATCATATGCAAGTTTGTACGAAACGCCCCAAATAATAAATACTTTTTTTTGTTTTGTTGCTCCTGTTGAGCCCTTTACAATGAATCGTTTTCATTGCCCCCTGCAAGAAAAACCCAAAAAAATATAAAACTGTTCAGAAAAATTCAAAAAAAGTAAAAAAATGTTCAGAAAAATAATAAAAAAAATATAAAACAACAAAAACAATAAAAAAAAAAGTTCTTTTCAGAACTACCTCCCCGTTATTAAAAAATTGGTACAATATTTGGAACTGTGCCAACCTCTATTTCTCGTAGTTCGCTTCCCAGTTCGCTCGCCGGTACGCGAACCGGAAGTGAACCAAAAATTTTTTTAAAAAAAAAGAACAGTAAGTATAAGGGAAGGAAACAGACACTTATGTTAAAAGAAAGACAGCTATAGGGGAGTAAACTAGAGATACTATTACCCGTAATCCACTGCTGATGATGTCACATATTACATCATTCATGACATGCTCAGTGACATCATCAGCAGAGGATTGCGTGTTTTTTGGCAACGTGCCTTATCCACGGTTTAATAACGCTGCCTTTTGCTTTATATACGTTTTCAAATTGTATGAAATATATACCAATAGGTCGTTATGAACCTTTAGGTAGTGCTTTTCTTCATGAGGTCTGGTCGCTTCCATACACATACAGATGTTTCAAAGATGATCAAGAAGTTTATCTGAATGGAGAGGAATGCACTGAGACGCCAGATCATTCACTAATGTGTAGGCACATACAGTTACACGGTTCATGCAACAAACACCGACCAAATATGGCTTGCGTGTTGCAAGGCACGCCAGTTCCTGCTATCATCCCCACGTTCAAGTTGTTGGAAAATGGTAGTTATTTGATGCTCAATAATGAAGATTGTTCTGGGTTAATTAAAAGTATTCCTTTTATCGTAACAGTAAGTGAACGGGTTATTTGCTGCAGAAATGTTCTATTTCCTCCCACACATGAACATAGGGAGTTTTCAATCTGGCCACAAATACCAACCTTGGGAGCACATTTCAACGGCATGGCAAGAATAAGAGCTCTTTTGTCTCAGAGAGAGGTGGCCTTGAGTTCGGCCCATGAAACTTTCGTGCTTCACATAGCGAACACCCGTACAGAGGTGCAGACCCTTTTAAATACTGATTCGCCTTTGCATTTCAGCGACATGGTTCGGACTATCTTTAACGCGTCCTCCACAAAGGCCCTGGCGCACTTTTTTAAAGTTGTTACCAGTGGTCTCGTGACTTCATTTGAGAAAATCTTTGGAGTCATCCCTGCTTTCTTTCATTCTATTTTTTCCACTCTGCTTCGTGGATTCCCATTTTTACTTGCATTACCAGCGGACGCTCTTGTGCTTTTTTACATTTTTAAATATGGATGTCCCTCCTGTGCAAGCTCCCGCCCTGCAGCTGCTGACACTGTTCCGCAATCGCATGCTAGAATATTATGGCACAATGCCGTTGGCGATATTAAGCACGGCATATGGATTATCTTTTCGATTCTCCTACTTCACCTGTGTCCAGCCTGTATTTCACTGCCTGACCTGTGATTTCGATTGGGCCATTGATTTGTGTCTCTGCGGACCGGTTTCTCCTGACGTCGACTTTAATCAGCTGATGACTCCTATCATTACTCACGAGTTGGTTTGTCCTGGCGAAAGGATTATGGCTGTGGCATTGATGCATGGACTAATTGGTCCCTGGAATTTACTGGCGGCAACACAGTCTTTCTTGGAACAGAGCTTTCTTGAAAACCCACCGAGCTGTCCTCTGATGGTGATAGAGGATCCAGTGCTGGGAGAGCACGTATGTTCTTTCCCGCTTTTAAATTGGATGGCTGAACTCTTTTCAGATGAAGACGGTGACTTCCTATTGGAGGCTGTTGCAGCTTAATTTGCATACACAGTTATGTCATAGACCTTTTTCATGTTTGATATGCTGAGTACTAGCATTTCATTGACAATTCATTGACTTATTTGTCAAGTTTTTATTATTTAGCTTGCCTATTGGCTTAAGACTCGATAAAGTACTTGGCTGTTTTATTTTTCTTTAGCATTAAATTTTCCTAGTTTTTAATGTTTTACCTTGCGGACCGTCCACATATAAAGTTGCAATCTGCTCTCATGAGATGGCACTTCTATTATCTTATTCAGTTCGTTTCCGGATCATGGGGAGGTGTCATCTAGGTCCTGGATATCTTTACACCGTGTTAAGTTAGCATGGGCTCATTACCGGTTTAAACGCCATTTTTCCTTTTTTGCAACTTCTGCACACGACACTTAGTTGTTGCTTTAGCTTTCAACCTAGTAGTTCATCGTGGTTTACATGAGAATAATATGTTATTGCTCTACTATCTGCTTTGCTTGTTAAACTATATCTGTACAGCGAGTGCTGAAGTTTCAAGAACAACACGATACAGAATTGTTATGAGGTCTGATCTCCACGACTTCATACTCATAACATAAGTGCAGCTTCTGCCAATTCTGGGCATGAGGCGGGTTTTATATTGCTTTGCCGAACACACATACACAACAGTTGATGCGGTTCACATGAAGAGAGAGCTGGTGTATGCTGATGTGATTCCTTCAAATCTAAGACACTAAAGTATGGGCACGCCCTAAACCAACACAAACAGACCTTCTTAGCAAATAATATAATATGTGTATTAGGGAGGGTGAGATATAAGCAGCCGCGGGCTGTGGAGGGAGTTACGGTGGGGCAGGGAGGCGGGGAGGGGGAGGGGCAGGGTGGAGCCCTCTCCACCCTGCCCCTCCCCCTCCCCGCCTCCCTGCCCCACCGTAACTCCCTCCACGGCCCGTGGCTGCTTATAAGTGTTGCTAACTCTTATTCATTTACAGCATGTTAACATACTGTCACCATTCGCTTTTTATGTACTAGTAACTATGCTGGTAATTTTGCTACTGATAATATGTGTACTTGTATTATCTAAGATACTACGCCTGAGAAGACGGCATTAGTAAATAAACATTTCAAATACACATGTGTTCTTCTTAACTCCATGTTCTGGTTTCTAAGAAATATATAACGACCGACTTTTCATGAGTTCCACGTATCCTGAGGTACTATAAGTTCATATTCTGGATTGTCTAAACATTGAGAGTTTGTTATATCCAATGTGACACTGTACCTAGCTTGCTAAGGGGTTTTTGATTACTAAGGTGAGTTTTGGGGCACCCTAATTCGCCGAGGTTCCAATCCTCTGTCCACAGTTCTGTGTGAGAACAGAAACCCTGCGACAGGGGCACCCCCGACCCTTGCTGGAGCTTCATCACACTTGCGATACAACTCCAGCAATGCGCCACCTTTACGGCACAGATACATCACGCATCTGTGCTGTTTTTGCCCCATGATGCACCGCATTGTAAATGCAGCACACCATAGGTGATGGAACAGCGGCACAGAATGACTAACACATCCCTGGTGATGCGCCAGTCATCATAAATCTATCCCTATGCTTCTTATCTTGTTAGAGATGAACCGCCATATGTATCATCAAAGTTTTTTGCATTTCCTAAATAGCGAACTTTAAGGAATAAATAGCGATTCTTTAACATTCCTAGTTTGCGATGAGCTATTTGCTAATTACAAATTACCCATTCATTTCCTTCATTTCCATAGGGCGGTTGGACTCACTTTTAGCTCGAACGGCTGAATGGATTTCCACGAAACTTGGCAAAATTGTAGGGACTGGTAGCCCAATGTGCCTTTGCTATGTCTCAAGATATATGCTCCAGTGGTTTTTACGAAAATTAACTTTGAAAAATATATATTGGGCTACATTGGCCTATATATATGTTGGAGCCCAAATGTAGCCCAATGTAGCCCAATGAAGCCCAATGAAGCCCAATGTAGCCCAATGTAGCCCAAAGATGGCCGCCAGAGACAAAAAAAACAAATGTAGCCCAAATATCAGCCAGATGTAGCCCAACTATAGCCCAGTGACAGAATGACCAATCAGCTTCGCAAACCTCCGTTACGCGAAGCGGAGCGCTGTTACAGATATATATCTTTTTTTAAACGTTAATTTCTCAAAATCCACTGGAGCACATATATTGAGACCTAGCAAAGGCACATCGGGCTACCAGTCCCTAATATTTTACCAAGTTTCGTGCAAATCCATTCAGCCGTTCGATTATTATTATTATTATTTTTTTTTGCCCCGCGGGGCCCTTTTAAAACCTCCACATCAAACCTAGGGGGTCAGCGAGGATCTACTATGCCCCCTTATGGTCATTTGCCCCTTCGCTTTGGCCTCCTCTTGTCTCTCGATCCTACCGAGAGACAAGATGGCGGCCGCTACGGACTGTTTGGAATGTTTACAGACGCCGGAGAACCAATCAGCTTCGCTTCACAAAGCTCCGTTGCGCGAAAAGTACGCGTACTGGAGCGCTGCCCGGTCCGCTGTATATCTTTTTTTAAACGTTAATTTCTCAAAATCCACTGTAGCACATATATTGAGACCTACAAAAGGCACATCGGGCTACCAGTCCCTACAATTTTGCCAAGTTTCGTGCAAATCCATTCAGCCGTTCGGGCTAAAAGTGAGGCCAACCGCCCTATGGAAAACTCAATGTTAAAAACACGTTTTGGGACCCCCCTTTTTTCTCAACCCCCCCTGGACGAACCCCCCCCCAATTTTCAGGGGCTGCTCAGAAACAAAATGTGCCATTTTCCTGAAAATTTCAGCCAATTCCGTCCACAAACGCCAAAGTTATTTGACATAGAATTTTCAAAAATCCCATAGAGAAAAAATCCTAACTATATATACCTACTGGCGACTGCCAGTAGGTAATATATATATATATATATATATATATATATATATATATATATATATATATATATATATATATATATATATATATATATATATATATATATATATATATATATATATATATATATATATAAATATATATATATATATATATATATAATATATATATATATATATATATATATATATATATATATATATATATATATATATATATATATATATTCACTGAAAAAACCATAGGTTATAGACCATATATAGTTAGGAATTAGCATTTACAAAACCTTATTTTACTCACACAAAACCATTGAAATTTGCATATATAGTTAGTTGTACTAACTATATATCGCGCACCCGCAATCCACTGCTGATCATGTCACATATTACATCATTCATGACATGGTCAGTGACATCACTGATGACATCACTGATGACATCTCAAATGACATCACTGATGACATCACTGATGACAACATCCAGTTACTGTGTGTTTCTGTAAAGTTAAAATATGTCTTACATATTGAAGAATGAGTGGATGTATAAGTGTCTGGATGAAGGATTTAGTAGGTGCATGACTGACTGTATGAGTGAGTGATTAAATGTGTCTCACTGAGTGCATGGGTTAGTGACTAAACTGTCTTAATTTGTGCATCATTATGTCTGTTGTTCTGTAAACTGCTGCATGTGTTGATCAGTAGCTATATGAGTAACTATATGGGTTATTGATTGGTTGCCCAAGTATTTGTATGGGAGACTGAGTGCGTGTGTGGGTGGCTGGGAGGTGTATGACTCTGTGCATAGATGTGTGAGCAGTTGATTCACTAGATGTATGGGTTCAAAAGTGCATGTGGAAACAGCTGTATGGGCGGTTGACTGTGTGCATGAGTGTATTGGTGAGTGAATGGATATCTCAGTGCTACATGTCAAAGTAAGTACATATGTAAAACACAGTACATTTGAGAGTTGACATATATAAATAACTGTGCATAAGAGCCAGTGAATGTGAGAGTGGCTGTATGCATCATTGTGAAATTGTATCAGGGATTGTATAAGAGAGTAAATATGTGTTAGTATATGTTTGAATAAATAAGGTGAGTATAACTGGATAGTTGAGAAAATGGAGGTGTGATTGATTCTTTACATGACTGACTAGGTGTGTGTGTAACTTCATGGATGAGTGACAGTCTGTGAGTGTCTGCTTACACTGAGTGTATCTAAGGTTATATTAGAGTCTGAAGAGGTTCATCGTATTATCACATGAATGATGTCATCAGTGATGTGATCATTAATGTCAAATGAGATGTCATCAGTGATGTCATCAGTGATGTCATTTGAGATGTCATCAGTGATGTCATCAGTGATGTCATTTGAGATGTCATCAGTGATGTCATCAGTGATGTCACTGACCATGTCATTAATGATGTAATATGTGACATGATCAGCAGTGGATTGCGGGTGCGCGATATATAGTTAGTACAACTAACTATATATGCGAATTTCAATGGTTTTGTGTGAGTAAAATAAGGTTTTGTAAATGCTAATTCCTAACTATATATGGTCTATAACCTATGTTTTTTTCAGTGAATTTCAATGGTTTTTTAATAGCAAATATCAAAAGCTTTAAAATTTATTCTTCTTTAAATCAAAAAAAATATTTTATATGTTTATTATAATTTGTTTTTTGTTTTGCTTCCGGTCCGCGAACCGGTTAGCTTTCCGTTAGCTCAATTTATTGCCGCGATCCGGTCCGCGAACCAGTAAACGTTCCATTTGCGCAACTGTCGCGTTAGAAAACAACATCGTGACGCGTCGCGTCAGCGTGACGTATCGCGTTGTCGCGTGATACGTCATATGACGCGCCGCGTTAGCGTACCCGGAAGTGAACCGGTACGCGAAGCGAGGCGCGAAGCGCAGCTTCCCGGAAGCGATCTGGGACGCGGCGCAAAGCGCGTAACGTAAACACAACAGGTCATGTGACTTGTTGATAACACTTTTCATTGGTTCATTTCACTTTTGGTTTCCTAATGATGTAAGACTAGGTCATGTGACCTAAAAGTAACACTTTTCATTGGTTTAGAACTATTGTTTTTCCCAAATGATGAAAACCCCTCCTTGTTTCCTCACTCTGACTTTCATCTTTGTGAGAGGAAGACCTTTTGTTATCACTGAGCAATGGCTTCATTAGTAGCTTCAGCTGGTACATCCCCACCACCACCACCACCACCTAGGAAGAGAGGACCACCTGCTGAAGTTATCATTCAGCAAGAGGAGGAAGAAGAGGAAAAAGAGGAAGAGCAGGAGAGGAGGCAGTTTTGCCTGAGGAGCCCAGGAGGTCTCATGTCAAAGAAAATTTTATTTGGCAATTTTTTAAATATCCCCGGGGCCAAAAAAAGGTGAATGCCCGGTGTGTAACTTGCCTTATCTGTAAGAAAGATTTGTCCAGAGGGACAGATAAAAAATATAGTTACGGCAATTATACAATGCATCGCCATATGTAAAGGTGGCATCCTAACAACTACAGTGCTGCGCAGGTACGTGACCTGCAAGATAATCCCCCTTCTGTGGCCAGAAGATCAGTTGTAGAGGAAGTGACGGGACCAGAGGCGAGGGAGACGGTCCCAAATATACAGATGAGGTACGGGGCAGTCAAACAAGTGTGCGTGCGTTGCGGTCAGTTGATTTGCTACAGAGAAAGTAGCATCACTTTAATCAACTTAGCAATTGATAATCATGTTTGTACAAAACGATTCAGAAAATAAATTATCTTTTTTTTTGTTGCTCCTGTTGAGCCCTTTACAATGAATTGTTTTCGTTCCCCCCCAAAAAAAACCAAAAAATATAAAACCGTTCAAAAAATACAAAAAAAGTAAAAAAATGTTCAGAAAAATAATAAAAAAATATAATACAACAAAAATAATAAAAAAAAGTTCTTTTCAGAACTACCTCCCCTTTATAAAAAAATTGCTAGAATGTTTAGCACTCTGGCAACCTCTATTTCTTTTGGTTCGCTTCCCGGTTCGCTCGCCGGTACGCGAACCGGGAGCGAACCAAAAAAAAAAAAATAATAAAAAAAGAAGAGTAAGTATAAGGGAAGGAAACAGAGAGTAATGTTAAAAGAAAGACAGCTATAGGGAGTAACACAGAGATACTGTTTAATAGATCTATTTACCGAAGAAAAGATGGAATAGGGTATAATTGTGAAAAACAAAATAGATAAGGAAGTGGAAGAAAAAAAGGAGAGTAGAAGAATAATAAACAAGAGTTTCTTAGAGAATGTGAGTGAATGTTCAAAATAAGATTAAAACATGTGGAATAACAGAGAGAAAAAACAGAAAGCAGAAAAGAAGAAGTAACAGAAAACGAATGATTGAAACAGCAAAGAAATGTAAATAACATAGGGGCATATTATCAACATAGATGATAAAATTATCGCTGCTTTTATCGGCAGAAATCTGCCACTAAAGCCGCTTTTGCGGCAGTTTTCTGCCGATAATGACTGCTTTTATCGGCAAAAAACTGCCGCTAAAGCCGCTTTTGCGGAAGAAAACTGCCGCTAAAGCCACTTTTGCGGCAGTTTTCTGCCGATAAAAGCAGCGATAATTTTATTGCCTGTGTTGATAATATGCCCCTTAGTGTGCTTGAACTACAGAGAGAAAGCATAATGAACAAGTAGTGAAAGAGTGATCAGTCAGAGACAGTGAGAGTAATAGAGACGGAGTGAGTGAACAAGAGTGAGGAAGTATGAGAAGAGAGGGACTGAGAAAAAGAGTGGAAGGAGTAGAGTAAGTAAGTAATAGAGAAAGGAATGAGGGAATTAGCAAAGGCAGGAAAGTGAGGGTTAAAGAAATGAAGTAGTGGAACTAATAGAAGTTAAATGTGATAGAAATGTAACGAAAAGAGTACAAAACATTTACCTTATAATTGTCGTTAACTTAGTCACTTGTTATTTTTATACTTTCAATCTGTGAAAGAGAGAACAAACATTTGAAAAATATTAAATCATGTATTTAAAAATTAGAAAAGACAAGGGAAAAGATTGAAGGACAAACAGTTTTTCAACAACTTTGACACTTACAGAAGCCTCTGCTTCTCCATGCCCCTACACAGTCCTAAAAATATACATTTTAAACTAACAGTATCTTGATGCAGATGAAGTGAGGCCTATTTTGCAACATGGTGCATCTTTTGCACTGCTGCTGTCTCACAAAAGTGACGCAACGGTAGCGCAAAAGAGGTGCACAGCCATCATAAAACTGTCCCTAACATTTTAAATGATTGTTTCAGGATGCCAATAAGGTGTGTCCTATCCGGAGGTTTGTTTGAGGTGAGGCCTACTCAGGGTTGCAGATGAAATTTAGAGTTGTTGAAGAGTACAGAGGAGATAATACATGTCCATGCCTACCAATGAAGTGAGTCATGTCCACTTTACTCTTGAACAAAGGCCAGACCTCATCTGTTTCCCTGGACAGGCCTAAACTTGATCTGCACAATGTGATTCATAATATTAGGAAACACAGGTGATGTAATTGAAAAACGTGCAATTTCTTTTCCTCATTTCACAATCACATCACCTGTGTTTCCTTTGCTTAGGTATCTCATTGTGCAGATGTAGTCCAGCATATGAAAGAGTACGCAGAAGTGCAGCACTGCATGCAACAACTTTGACACTTACTGAAGCCTCAGCTTCTGCATGCCCCCTACACAGTCCTAATTATATACATTTTAAACTGACTGTATCTTGCTGGAGATGAACTGAGGCCTATCTTGCAACATGGTGCATCTTTTACACTGCTGCTGCGTCACAAAAGTGACGGAACAGCGACGCAAAAGAGGCGCACGGCATTCATAAATCTGCCCTTAACATTTTAAATGATTGTTTCTAGATGCTGATAAGGTGTGGCCTATCCACAGATTTGTTTCAGGTAAGTCCTACTCAGGGTTGCAGATTAAATTTAGGCTTGTTGAAGAGTACAGAGGAGATAATACATGTGCAGGCCTACCAACGAAGTGAGTCATGTCCACTGCACTCTTGAACAAATGTCAGACCTCCTCTGTCTCCTGGAACAGGCCTAAACCTCATCTACACAATGTGATGTGTAATGTTAGGAAACACAGGTAATGTAATTGAAAAACGTGCCATTTTTTTTGCTCATTCCACAATCACATCACCTGTGTTTCCTTTGCTTAGGTATCTCATTGTGCAGATGTAGCCTATCATATGAAAGACTACGTAGAATGTGAGCACTGTATGCAACAACTTTGACACTTACAGAAGCCTCAGCTTCTCCATGCCTACTACACAGCTCTAAATGTATATCATAAATACAAAAAGTACAGAATTAATTATACATGTTAAATGGTTTATTTTTGCTGTTCTCAGAATTTATCAACTTTCACTAAAAACAGTGACTTGAAGGTATTCATCATATAACAGCGGGGGGAAAAAAACACAATCAAAATGATTGTGTTTAAAAAACCCATATAACATAACCAATCAGAAATCAGAACTCCTGAAAAGTAACTTACTTTCCATGACGTCGAAGGATATCCTATGAACAGCTTACACTCTGTTGTGCTGTTATTATTTTCAGCCCGCCACTTTCTGAAAGAAAAGCTCCATCGTTTTGACAAATATGTTACATACAATAAATGACTTCTCGCTCTCTACCGCACTTTTCCACAAGGCCAAATCGTGTAAGAGCCATTTATAACTCTTGGAATTCTTCTAAGCAAATCCCGTCATTTTGTATTTCCGCAACTTTCAGAAAGAAAACGTTCAAGATCACTTTCACAATCCTGTACTAGTAATATCTCACCCTTCTTGCTCACTCATGTTCCACATTTACTATGACACTGATACTGCTTACTATGAAGCAGACTTACACTACCTCTATGACTACTACAATTATTTAATTCTCTACATCACTTTTAATCACAAAGCAATTTAAAACAGTAGATAAAATTATATCAACCCCTAGAATCATTATAGGCCAGTTACCTACCCTAAATTCTCTTTTCTGACAACAGAAAGTAAGAATATTTTTAAGTAAAAAGTCAACATTGTATCGTAGTCAAATGGGAATCATTTCCGAAACAGCAGCTTTTTTTACATTTTCAATAAGCTGTGTAATAAGCGGATCTTGTCAAAGGACCATCATGTCATATAATAGCTGCAGTTACAAATGTTCTTCCTAAAATCAACGACTGTGTAGCCACAACATTTGTAATTAAAGTTGAAGACTTACTTTCATCAGGTTTATATAGTTGGAATTTTAAAATTACATTATAACCAAAAGTTTGGTCAAATAATCTAGACAGCATTGCAGACTTACATTACCTCTACTCCATGTTTTGATTGGCTGCTTGAATTAGCTTATAAAAAGAAACAGTTTTTCTGAACTCATTCAAAGTGCAGTTATTTTTCCATGACGTTAAGTGTTATGGTAAGAACACCGTTTGCTTTGGGAAATACTCTGTTGTCCTTTAACTAATCCGTGCCCACCACTTTCTGTAAGAAAACCTTCTTTTTTTCCAGGAACTATTTAAAACTCAAAAATAACTTTTGACTCTGTACTACACTTATCCTCAAGGCCAAATAGTGTAGGAGCCATTAGAACCTCTTGAACTTCCTCAGAGCAAATCCCGAGATTCCTTCCCTAAAATTTTCGTTTTAAAAACACCAGGTAAGAATTTTTAAGGTCACAAGGCAATTTATTTTTGAAAGTTAAAACAGAATCATTGCAGAATGACCAGCCGTTTCTAGACTTTAAATAAGCTGTGTAATGTCCTGATGTTGTTGAAGGACCGTCATGATATATAATTGCTGCAGTTACAAAAGTCCTTCCTGATATTGACAACTGCGAAGCCACACATTTTTTAATTAAAGTTGTCAATTTTGTTCCATCAGGCCTACATCGTTGGAACATTAAAATGACATACTGGCCATATGTTCGTATAAATAATGTTGACAACATTTCAGACTTACATTGGCTACACTCCATGTTGTGATCAGCTGCTTTTACTAGCTTATTAAAGGACACTGATTTACTGTCTGGCAAAGTTAAATATATAAATTTTTCTGAGTCTACACTAGTAGTACTTGATACCCTACAGTTCTCGCAGTCATGCTGCCATTGATAAGAAAGCCCAAACAGGTGATCTACATCTACACCTTCATCATGCAATACATCAAGCATATACATTAAAAACTCCTGACAATCTTGCTAAATATTTTGAGAGAATTGTGTTTGACCTGAACATCTGTCTAACAGATTTCGAATTTCAGACACACTTTCTATTTTTGTTCTATCAGTGCTACATTTCTCTAACACAGAATTCAACAAACTGCAAAATCTTTGATCCGCATTGACCACAATCTCTTCTTTTACATTTTCTAGAGAAAACAAAACATTAACCACTACATTAGCATAGCAGTTGACACCAGAACTGTTTTCAAATTGAAAACCAACAACATCTTCAACAAAATCCTTTTTCTTTCTGCTTATAATTTCTGGTTCATCGACTTTTCGTCTTTTTGCTACAACCTCCCTACTATTGGTCACATTTCTTCGTTTCCGGCCTACCACACGTTTCTCAAACAAAGGATATTGAGGCAAATGTGGCGCATACTCTCTTCTTAACCTATTGTATTCTTTAACACAATCTAGATCCGCACAAATGTTTGTGACATCACACTCAATCAAGTACAATCCCGATAAAGTTCTAACTCGTGACAATGCCACATATGCCATACGCTCCTTGAACACAGAACTGCCAATATTCACCAATGCACTGTCTACACTTAAACCTTGCGATTTATGGATTGTCACCGCATATGCCAAGCAAACAGGAAACTGCTTACGGCGAACATATAAGTCTTTTACAAGCAAAAACCTAGCAGAGCAATGACCAATTAGCTGTACTTCCTCAATGCCATCACATTTAATTTTTAAAAATTCAATTCCATCTCTATTTCTGTATTTCACAAAATCAACAACATTACCCATTGATCCATTAACCAGACCTCTTTCAACATGTAAATTCCTTCTTAAAATTATACGGCAATTTAAGCACACATTCAGAGTCTTTTCAAAACCTGCAGTTTTAGATATAGTCTTCTCTAATGAATCCAATTTTGATTTCAAATTCTCAGACAAAATAATTGTTGATCCCATATGCTCTACTCTGTCAATAGCTTCCAGTTTCACAATCTCTTGGTTTTCTAAATACAACATTTTGTTGTTGAAGATGGCACATTCTGCAAGAGTTGGCATCAAACATATTCCAGATTTCTTCTCAGTAATTTTCTGAAAAATATTCTCAGGCACAACGTCTTGTTCTGGATACAAATTTGACAGTAATCGTGCATGTAAAGCTTCTTTCCCATGCTCGGTCACTTTTCCGATTCTAACATCTTGTAGAATATTCTTGTAATCTTCATCCTTCGCCTGACGCATATTTTCACGCAGTTCAGCATAATTGAAGTTTAACCATATATTAACGTTGCCAATGCTCCCTAGGCACTTCCTGGTATCTTCATGCGTGAGTATTTTGAACACAGGTTGTCCTTTCACTGGTGTCAGCTGCAGAAGATCACCGAAAACAATGATGTGTTTGCCACCAAATAACACATCATACTCTGTTTTGAGAACTTCTTGCATTCTCAAATGCACAAAGGCAAGCATGACATTGGAAACCATGCTTACTTCGTCAATGATAAGAAGTTTCATTTTCTTCAAGACTCTTGAAATTCACAACAAGCATCTCCAGATAACTTGTGGTATTGTAATTTGTTATCATGCTCCACTGGCAGCATCAGTAGACGATGCAAAGTAATACCTTTAATGTTATGTGCTGCCAGTCCAGTTGGAGCGGTGACAACACAAGACAGCGATGACTCAGTCCTTTTCTGCAAATAACATGAAATTGCTTTAATGAGGAAACTTTTTCCAGTTCCCGCTTCTCCACTCACGTACAGTCGGACAGGCTTCAACGACGTACATGAGCACTCTTTCTTCTCATGACTTAATCCATGATCAATTTGGTTGGTAACTTCGTCATATATTTTCCTCTGCTCAACGTTGAGTTGTCTTTCCAAGTCTTCTAAGTTAACCGCATCCTCCTGAGCATGTGCCATGGCTCTTTCCACTTCAATCATGGCAGTGGCAGCTTCATTTTCGATAACTGGTCCTCCTAGTGGATCCTGACTCAATGAAACAGAACTCTGACTGTCCTGAGAACTGTCTCTAGCAATCTCGGCTGCAATCGTTGCTTCCTGCTCGATTTCCGCATTCAACATTTCTAGATATTTGGGAAAAACAGGACATTCTATGGTCTCCTTGGCGGCATTGAAAGAGTCTTTGTAACAGAGGAAATCTCCAAGCAGTTCCTCTTCTGCACGCCAAGGCTTGAAAAGTTGCAAAAGTGCTAAATAGAAAAACTCTTTTTTTTCAGGAGATTCGCCACTCAATTTTCGATGGTTTACCAAGTGGCATTTTCTTTGCTTGACCAGACATCCCTCACTTCCAATTACAGCATACACTCCTTTATCAATATCTTCTTTGATGTTCCTCTTGAATATATAATTTTGTAGAACCTCATACAGACAAACATTCTCGAGGTGACTGCTTCTATTTGGATAATATGTATCCAACATGTTGGTCTTCAAAATATCGGTACTGTTTGGCTCCTTTTCCGCCAAATACTCAATTTCCCGCACAGGTTTCAGAACTCGATTACGCGTTGCAGCAAGACCAAGACTCGCCCAAACGATACTCCTGGATTTGGCATAGAGACTTGCTGAAGACAACCGGTCAGAACATTCGTAAGCTCCGATTTCTCGATGTGACAACATCTTCAGACTGAAACTGTACAACTTCTTACTGAGGCTCTTTTCATGGGAAATGTCCTCCCACATATCCTTCAATTCTGTCTTTTCTTTTTTGGTGATGTAAGATGTCACATACCGAGCCACAGCCATACAGTTATCAGCCACAAACTGTATATCCATGTTAGCATTCCATATGGACAAAATCACTGGGTTGTAGTCGTTGATGTACTTGGACTCTTCGTTCCTTTTCAAATTGTATGTGTTTTTAGGTGATTTCTTCATCACATTATGTCGCAGCGAAGACATCAAACTGTTCACTCTTCCTTTAGAAATCACCGGTCGTGGAAAGGCGAAACGACATTTGGTGTAGAACTTGTCCTTGTTTCTGAATTTACGACGACAGTACTTTCCACAACGATGGCTTTGGAAGCGTAAAACTTGTTCTCTTAGGCTTTTCTCTTCCTTTGCGTTTGGAACAGCACATGTAGAATACTGTTCTATGAAACTCATCACTAAGTCTTCTGGATCTGTTCCAAATTTAGGTGCATCCTTGATCCACAGCAGCATATGTATATGAGGAGCACCTCTTGCTTGGTACTCCTTTCTCCAGAAGAAATCCAACACCTCTCCAAGAGGTGGATTTTTCTTGTTCATGATGAAAGACATCATAGCTTCAAATCTATGATTGAAGTACCTGCATACATTCACTGGATCCAAAGAGCAGAGTTCTCCGGGTGTCTTGAATTCGATATTTTCAATGTTTCCATTTGCCTCTCGTAGAAATTCAAGTAAGTCTTCCCAGCCATACTCGGCACAGCTGAGAGTGAGGAACCATGTGGGAGTTCCTAAGTTCCTCAGCATACATTTTAAATCACCATGACGACTGTACCAGTACTCATTAGTACCACGCTGACACGCCATGAGATTAATCAGGTGAGAATCCAAAATACTGTCTTGCACATTGACTTTATCCATAAAGTCACTTGCCGAGATGTTTTGCATCTGTATACCACTTTTCAAGATGTGGTTCACTGCATATGACAGTCCAGACAGATCGCTTTCATACAGGAGATGAAACAAATACGGAATGCATTGTCGAAACCTAGGATCTTCTGCATACAATCGTAAAGTCCGGTATTCAGAAGCAGGAATTTGATGAGGTCGCTCATCATATCTTCCTCCTTGACCTGTTGGAAATAGCTGTGGGAAACACCGAGCTTCCAAACTTTCCTCCCAAACACTAATGGGACTCCCTTTGGCTTGTTTCATTTGAAACAACTCAATAGCATTCCCCAGGACTTCCTTGGAATGCAAAGGATGAATACTATAATGTTCATATATTTCTTCACTTTTAGAGGGTTCTACTTTCTCAATTTGACCACCACACAAATCACTATCCTCTTCTTCACTTACTTCCTCTTCTGCAACATATACATTCTTATAGTACTTATTGCTTTTTTCAAATACAATGTTGCCTTTTTGACTTTCCTAACATCCACTAAATCTTGCCATATTTTCTTACTCTTTGTTGGAACCCCATTAACTAAGATAACCAGAGGTTCCTCTTCCACTTTTTCTACTCCAATTGTATTAATGTTTTTCTTCAAATCTAGAGGCAAATAAACAACTCTTCCCTTTAATCCTCTCTGTAAATCTGATGGAGGCAATTTCCCTGTCTTTGGCTCCATTCTTACAATAGCCTGAAAGGGATGGATACTTTGAATTAAAATAGATTCATAGGTATTTAAATCCTTCAATTCAGAAGGAATCTCAACCAATTCCAGATTATTATGAACCGCTCTAGCAGGCATCCGGTTTTGATTTAATTTGTTACAACAATAAGTACACACACGTTGATCCAATCCCAAATCAAAACAATTTTCTACCATCAAGTATGTTGCGAAATCCTTCCATTCAGTATTATTTTCCCTTTCACTTTTCGCATATAAATCCACTAACTTAGTCTGATTCTTATAATAAGTACGTCGACAACACACACGAGTGAAATTAGGCCTCTCACTTGATTTCACCTGAAACGTGGCAATTTCCTTCTGAAAATTATCTGTACTGGAAACCTGTACACTATCTTCCACATTACCCTCTTCTTCTGGATCAATTTCAACATTCTCCTCTTTACTTCCAAAGTAACAAAACTCAATTTCTTCACAAATATTCTTCACATCTATTTCAGAACCATGCAAAAGAGCAGTGCATAATTGTTTAAGCATAATTGCTGGACTCTTAGCATAATACAACATTCTAACTAATTTCCTCACTTTATTATGATGCACTGCTAGCATCCTGAAATGATGAAAAACACTCTGGCATACTCTCCTGGAAAGACAAGCCAGTGAATGACCATGCAAACCTGTCACTTCTCTCACTCTGCAAGGATCTAATTCTTGCAACAACATCATTTTCTGCTTCAAACTTTTCTTATTAAATGTCCGTACAAAATCACAAAGCAAATTGATGGAATCCTGTCGCACACTGCAAATACTACTACACTTCCAGGTGTACACAGGTCCCTTAGGACGTCTTCCTAAAACCTCATTACCTAACACCTCTTCTGCCTCTGTTGTCACAATTTTTTCTTTTTTAACTGGACAACCATCTTTCACCTCATAAGCTTGACCACTGGTGTCAACTGCATGCACCAAATCATTCTCCTGGAAATAACTCTCCTCATTAAAAAATGCCTCACAACTTGAACTATGCATCCATTCTCCTGAAAAAACTTCACAAAAATTACTACGATTAAATGTTCTCTTCCATCTACTATTTCTTTTGAAATCATAAATTGCCTTGTTTAGCTTCCTAATTCTATTGATTATCAAAATAAATAACTTTCGCTTAATTTCAAATGCCTGATCAATAACTTTCTCAATTTTTTTTTCTCTTATAAAAAACCACTTTCTGCTGACCTTTCTTAATATTTTTTAACAAATTGCCAATTATCCTGTTGCGGAACATTCGTCTGCGAATGTCCCTAAACTGATTTTTCCTTCTACTACCATGCACAGAGTTATCTCCTGCTCTAGCAGTTAAATTTTTGATTGGCCTTCCCTTTCCGTTTAAATTGCTTCTCTTTTTCTGGACTAAAACATTTTCTGTAGTACTACTTTTTTTTCTACAAATGTTTCTTATGAATGATTTTGTTGTCTTACCCGGAGCTTTCTTGGTGACTTGACAAGTTTTTATTGTAGAGGACTGCTGCAAGAATTTATTAAGCTGCTGTCTTTGACGTTTTGTAGCCTTTCGGTTTCGTTGTTTAGATGGCATTCTCTCCTTTTGAAATGATCTGCAGTTGAATCTGTGGTAAAATATAATTAAAAATGTTATTAACCACTATTAGCAAACAGTAAATCAATAACAGTCGTCAAAAATTTAACACACTGCTTGTCATTTTTACATAGAATAATTTTTAGTGCATTGGCAAATTTAGTATTCCCAAATAGTAGCAAAGAAATGGAATGCTTCTACATTTGACCTGTGCTGTTTTATATGTGAATCTGAACTAATTTTATGAGCATATTTGACTATTTTATTAAAGACACTACACACAACCTGTTTTTGAACTTTTGTTTAATTTTAAATGAAACGGTTTACATTTTTACTTTTCATTTCCAGTAACTTTTAAAAATAAATGTTTATAGCTCCATAGGCTCAAGCAGGTCAGCTTCCCACCCTATGTCATACAATTCTGACAAATCGGCATCCTCATCATGTTCTTCATCATCCTCAGGATTTAAATCATCCAAGGGATCTACTTCCACTGACGTTTCAATGACAAGTTCAATGATAAGATCGAGATCAATTGATTGCTCATTATCACTCATGGTTGATGTTGTCGTTATCTTTAAAGAAAGAGAACAACAATGAGATGTTGCAGAGTAAGAGACAAATCTCAGAGACTATAATATTAAAATTGTTTAACAAGAGTAACATTTTGCAATTATTATTTAGCCATGTCCAGCGATGCTGAGGAGGTGAGGCCTATGTCCAAGTTTTCAGTGAACAGGACTCATCTGTTCTTAACCTTGGATAAGCCTCACCGACTCTGTTTACCCAGCTCATACTTAAATGTAAAGGGGCAGATTTATGTTAACTGGCGCATCCCCAGGGATGCACCAGTTAACGTGCACCGCTGCTCTGCCACCCATGATGTGCCGCATTTACAATGTGGAGCACCATTGAGCAAAAACAACACAGATGCGTCACGCATCTGTGCCGCAAAAGCAGCACATTGCAGGAATCACGTCGTAAACGCGACATGTCTACTGCAATGCACAGGAGCAAGCCACACATTGCATGGTGCATCACTCCTTATGCCTGTTTCAAACAGGCGTAAGGATTTGATTCAGCAATGCTATAAAGCTGACTCAGTGAAATCTTCTAAATTTCACTGTGTTAGTTTTACAGGGCTTTCATGCAAATGAATGCCCACCCTGCAACAAAACGTCTATATGAAACCTGACGCAGGTTTCATGTGGCACAGGACTTTACAGCATGACACATCTGCCTAGATGCATCAAGTTGTAAATATGTCGCAACATAGCGCATCTTTTGCGCCGTCGCTGCGTCACAAAAGTGACGCACAGTGGCGCAAAAGAGGCATACAGCTATCATAAATCTGTCCCTAACATTTTAAATGATTGATTCAGGATGACGATAAGGTGTGGCCTATCCAGAGGTTTGTTTGAGGTGAGGCCTACTCAGGGTTGCAGATGAAATTTAGGCTTGTTGAAGAGTACAGAGGAGATAATACATGTGCAGGCCTACCAATGAAGTGAGTCATGCCCACTGCACTCTTGAACAAAGGTCAGACGTCTTCTGTGTCCGTGAACAGGCCTAAACCTCATCTGCACAATGTGATTCGTAAAGTTAGGAAACACAGGTGATGTAATTGAAAAATGTGGAATTTCTTTTCCTCATTTCACAATCACATCACCTGTGTTTCCTTTGCTTAGGTATCTCATTGTGCAGATGGAGTCTAGCATATGAAAGAGTACACAGAAGTTGACCACTGTATACAATAATTTTGACATTTACAGAAGATTCAGCTTCTCCATGCCCCCTACACATTCCTAAATGTTTACAGTTTAAACGGACGGTATGTTGTTGGAGATGAAGTGAGGCCTGTCTTGCAACATGGTGCATCTTTTGCATCACTGCTGCATTGGTTTCATGTGGCACAGGACTTTAAAGCATGACACATCTGCCTAGATGCATCAAGTTGTAAATATGTCGCAACATAGCAAATCTTTTGCACCGCCGCTGCGTCACAAAAGTCACGCACAGTGGCGCAAAAGAGGCATACACCTATCATAAATCTGTCCCTAACATTTTAAATGATTGATTCAGGATGACGATAAGGTGTGGCCTATCCAGAGGTTTGTTTGAGGTGAGGCCTACTCAGGGTTGCAGATGAAATTTAGGCTTGTTGAAGAGTACAGAGGAGATAATACATGTGCAGGCCTACCAATGAAGTGAGTCATGCCCACTGCACTCTTGAACAAAGGTCAGACGTCTTCTGTGTCCGTGAACAGGCCTAAACCTCATCTGCACAATGTGATTCGTAAAGTTAGGAAACACAGGTGATGTAATTGAAAAATGTGGAATTTCTTTTCCTCATTTCACAATCACATCACCTGTGTTTCCTTTGCTTAGGTATCTCATTGTGCAGATGGAGTCTAGCATATGAAAGAGTACACAGAAGTTGACCACTGTATACAATAATTTTGACATTTACAGAAGATTCAGCTTCTCCATGCCCCCTACACATTCCTAAATGTTTACAGTTTAAACGGACGGTATGTTGTTGGAGATGAAGTGAGGCCTGTCTTGCAACATGGTGCATCTTTTGCATCACTGCTGCATTGGTTTCATGTGGCACAGGACTTTACAGCATGACACATCTGCCTAGATGCATCAAGTTGTAAATATGTCGCAACATAGCAAATCTTTTGCACCGCCGCTGTGTCACAAAAGTGACGCACAGCGGCGCAAAAGAGGCACACACATATCATAAATCTGTCCCTAACATTTTAAATGATTGATTCAGGATGACGATAAGGTGTGGCCTATCCAGAGGTTTGTTTGAGGTGAGGCCTACTCAGGGTTGCAGATGAAATTTAGGCTTGTTGAAGAGGACAGAGGAGATAATACATGTGCAGGCCTACCAATGAAGTGAGTCATGTCCACTTCACTCTTGAACAAAGGCCAGACCTCTTCTGTGTCCGTGGACAGGCCTAAACCTCATCTGCACAATGTCATTCATAAAGTTAGGAAACACAGGTGATGTAATTGAAAAATGTGGAATTTCTTTTCCTCATTTCACAATCACATCACCTGTGTTTCCTTTGCTTAGGTATCTCATAGTGCAGATGGAGTCTAGCATATCAAAGAGTACACAGAAGTTGAGCACTGTATACAACAATTTTGACATTTACAGAAGATTCAGCTTCTTATCTTGTTGGAGATGAAGTGAGGCCTGTCTTGCAACATGGTGCATCTTTTGCATCACTGCTGCATCGGTTTCATGTGGCACGGGACTTTACAGCATGACACATCTGCCTAGATGCATCAAGTTGTAAATATGTCGCCACATAGCAAATCTTTTGCACCGCCGCTGCGTCACAAAAGTCACGCACAGTGGCGCAAAAGAGGCATACACCTATCATAAATCTGTCCCTAACATTTTAAATGATTGATTCAGGATGACGATAAGGTGTGGCCTATCCAGAGGTTTGTTTGAGGTGAGGCCTACTCAGGGTTGCAGATGAAATTTAGGCTTGTTGAAGAGTACAGAGGAGATAATACATGTGCAGGCCTACCAATGAAGTGAGTCATGTCCACTGCACTCTTGAACAAAGGTCAGACGTCTTCTGTGTCCGTGAACAGGCCTAAACCTCATCTGCACAATGTGATTCGTAAAGTTAGGAAACACAGGTAATGTAATTGAAAAATGTGGAATTTCTTTTCCTCATTTCACAATCACATCACCTGTGTTTCCTTTGCTTAGGTATCTCATTGTGCAGATGGAGTCTAGCATATGAAAGAGTACACAGAAGTTGACCACTGTATACAATAATTTTGACATTTACAGAAGATTCAGCTTCTCCATGCCCCCTACACATTCCTATATGTTTACAGTTTAAACGGACGGTATGTTGTTGGAGATGAAGTGAGGCCTGTCTTGCAACATGGTGCATCTTTTGCATCACTGCTGCATTGGTTTCATGTGGCACAGGACTTTACAGCATGACACATCTGCCTAGATGCATCAAGTTGTAAATATGTCGCAACATAGCAAATCTTTTGCACCGCCGCTGTGTCACAAAAGTGACGCACAGCGGCGCAAAAGAGGCACACACATATCATAAATCTGTCCCTAACATTTTAAATGATTGATTCAGGATGACGATAAGGTATGGCCTATCCAGAGGTTTGTTTGAGGTGAGGCCTACTCAGGGTTGCAGATGAAATTTAGGCTTGTTGAAGAGGACAGAGGAGATAATACATGTGCAGGCCTACCAATGAAGTGAGTCATGTCCACTTCACTCTTGAACAAAGGCCAGACCTCTTCTGTGTCCGTGGACAGGCCTAAACCTCATCTGCACAATGTCATTCATAAAGTTAGGAAACACAGGTGATGTAATTGAAAAATGTGGAATTTCTTTTCCTCATTTCACAATCACATCACCTGTGTTTCCTTTGCTTAGGTATCTCATAGTGCAGATGGAGTCTAGCATATCAAAGAGTACACAGAAGTTGAGCACTGTATACAACAATTTTGACATTTACAGAAGATTCAGCTTCTTATCTTGTTGGAGATGAAGTGAGGCCTGTCTTGCAACATGGTGCATCTTTTGCATCACTGCTGCATCGGTTTCATGTGGCACGGGACTTTACAGCATGACACATCTGCCTAGATGCATCAAGTTGTAAATATGTCGCCACATAGCAAATCTTTTGCACCGCCGCTGCGTCACAAAAGTCACGCACAGTGGCGCAAAAGAGGCATACACCTATCATAAATCTGTCCCTAACATTTTAAATGATTGATTCAGTATGACGATAAGGTGTGGCCTATCCAGAGGTTTGTTTGAGGTGAGGCCTACTCAGGGTTGCAGATTAAATTTACGCTTGTTGAAGAGTACAGAGGAGATAATACATGTGCAGGCCTACCAATGAAGTGAGTCATGTCCACTTCACTCTTGAACAAAGGCCAGACCTCTTCTGTGTCCGTGGACAGGCCTAAACCTCATCTGCACAATGTCATTCGTAAAGTTAGGAAACACAGGTGATGTCATTGAAAAATGTGGAATTTCTTTTCCTCATTTCACAATCACATCACCTGTGTTTCCTTTGCTTAGGTATCTCATAGTGCAGATGGAGTCTAGCATATCAAAGAGTACACAGAAGTTGAGCACTGTATACAACAATTTTGACATTTACAGAAGATTCAGCTTCTTATCTTGTTGGAGATGAAGTGAGGCCTGTCTTGCAACATGGTGCATCTTTTGCATCACTGCTGCATTGGTTTCATGTGGCACAGGACTCTACAGCATGACACATCTGCCTAGATGCATCAAGTTGTAAATATGTCGCAACATAGCAAATCTTTTGCACCGCCGCTGCGTCACAAAAGTCACGCACAGTGGCGCAAAAGAGGCATACACCTATCATAAATCTGTCCCTAACATTTTAAATGATTGATTCAGGATGACGATATGATATAAAGCAATTATATACCTACATTCATGGGGAAGTGACTTAAAATGCT
Organism: Lissotriton helveticus; assembly: GCF_964261635.1. Lineage (NCBI taxonomy): Eukaryota > Metazoa > Chordata > Amphibia > Caudata > Salamandridae > Lissotriton > Lissotriton helveticus. The sequence goes on from NC_136068.1 coordinate 1,109,578,554, forward strand.
CTAAGACACATGAAAGCGTTTTTTTAAGGCCCTTGCACCATTTTTGGGTCACTTTTAACATGGCTATGTAACTCAAAGAATTAAAATCTAAATTTGCCAAGCACAGATGGGGGCATATTTACAAGGACCTTGCACCACGGGGAAAGGTCTTAAATTAAAATGGGAAAAATAACATCAGAGAGACTCAAAGGCCTTATAAATATGCCCCAAGCAACCTATGAAACTCTAGCACTACATATCCTGAAACCTAATTGATTTAAAAAAACGTTTTTAAACACATCATCTAAATCAATTATATACCTACATTCATCGGTAAATGACTTAAAATGCCCTAAGACACATGAAAGCGTTTTTTTAAGGCCCTTGCACCATTTTTGGGTCACTTTTAACATGGCTATGTAAGTCAAAGAATCAAAATCTAAATTTGCCAAGCACAGATGGGGGCGTATTTACAAGGACCTTGCACCACAGGGAAAGGTCTTAAATTAAAATGGGAAAAATAACATCAGAGAGACTCAAAGGCCTTATAAATATGCCCCAAGCAACCTAGAAAACTCTAGTAGTACATATCCACAAATCTAATTGATTTCAAAAAACGTTTTTAAACACATCATGTAAAGCAATTATATACCTACATTCATCAGGAAGTGACTTAAAATGCCCTAAGACACATGAAATCGTTTTTTTAAGGCCCTTGCATCATTTTTGCGTTACTTTTAACATGGCTATGTGACTCAAAGAATCAAAATCTAAATTTGCCAAGCACACATGGGGGCGTATTTACAAGGACCTTGCACCACAAGGAAATGTCTTAAAATAAAATGGGAAAAATTACATCAAATGAACTCAAAAGCCTTGTAAATATGCCCCAATCAACCTATGAAACTCTAGCAGTACATATCAAGAAACCTAATTGATTTCAAAAAACGTTTTTAAATACATCATGTAAAGCAATTATTCAACCACATTCATGGGGAAGTGAGTTAAAATGCCCTAACACACATGAAAGCGTATTTTGAAGGCCCTTGCACCATTTTCCATCACTTTTAACATGCCTATGTAACTCAAAGAAACAAAATCTATTTGTAAAACACTTGACACAAAGCAACATTTTAAATACACAACTTTCTTCATAATTTTCTCCCTAAAGCATACTATTCTCTATATAAATTAAATGAATCTTTTCTCACCTTAGCAAATACTTTATGAGTTTCAAAACAGTCTCAGACACACACCAATTTGTCTTCAGCAGAACAAAGGGTATGCACTCCAGAGGCTGCAACCATCAATGGCACAGAAATGCTGTAATTCATCACACATATCTCTCATGTCACCCAATCAAAACTCTTCCCTCACTTTTTTCAAATCAACACCCTTCACCCCTCTGCCCTTTCTGCCTTTTTTGCATAGCAACCACCTCCTGAAAGACCTCTCATGTTTGCAACTTCACACAACAATGTTTCAATTGAACTCTGAACTCTCAGTACACCTGCGTATCCAGTGCAATCTTTCATAAAATGATTTTTTCTTGACCATTCAAATTACATCTTTCAAAGAACTCATCCGTGCACCCTAACTTTCTGTTTCCAGCAATCAAAATCCACCAATCACTGCTACTGATTCATTAGCACAGAAACTCCACAGTTATTTTCATTATAAACTCTTATTTTTTCAACTGCCATTTCATTGCCACACTTCATCTGACTGCAGCAGAACCTTCTCTCACCATGTTTTCTGTCTGGATTGTTGGACATAGTTATATCCACTGGGCTCAAAGGTTTGCTGATAACAGAAATTTACACAACCTCAATTTACAAAATGTGGAAATTAAGTGGATTGGCCACAGAGGATTACAATGTCACCAATTGATACCATTGGTGAAAACCTTTTTGCATTTGCCAAAACCTGACCTGTTAATTGTGCACTATGGAGGAAATGACTTGGGCACTTTGACTGGGGTAGGTCTGGAAATGCTTTTAAAGGACACCTTTGAGCAAATGATGGCACTATTTCCTCAAACTGCCTTGGTATATTCAAATATATGCCAAAGACAGAAATGGAAGTGGTCCAACCAATTTTGTCCACAAATTGAGAAATCGAGGAAGCATGTAAATAAGTCTGTTTCAGCTTACATGAGAGACCATGGAATGGGCTCCATCTACAACAATAACTTGCGTTACTACATGCAAGATATCTTAAGAGCAGATGGAGTTCCCTTCTCAGATGAGGGGAACAGAATTTTCATCCTCAATTTAAGACTGTGCATTGGTACCTACTTGTAGGTACCTACATCAGCCACAGGACCCAAAAGCTCTTTTCAGAGCTACCCTACATCTTATGACTCACAATTATTATTTTACTCTAACTTTTTTCACTAATTTTCACCAAAGTACGCTCCCCGGAGCGCTACCCGGTACGCGCACCGGACGCTAACCGCGCGAAATTTTGAAAAAAAATGGTTTTTTTTCGCACATATGGTCCTCCTCAGCTACCATCAGAAAACCTAGGGGGTCAGGATACGTCTACCGTGCCCCCTTCTACCCATTCTGAACATTATTTGCCCTCCATCTTGTATCTCAATTCTACCGAAACACAAAATGGAGGACTCCCGTAACGCTGCCGGTTTGCGTACCGGGGCGCGCACCGGGAAGCGCTCGCTCAAAAAAAGGTGGGAAAGTAATTCACAGAAAAACCACTGGAGACACTTTCACCAAATATAGATTAGCTCATACTACATACCAATCCCTACCATTTTCACAAATTTGATTGGAATTCCATTTAGCCATTTAGCCTGTAGACCTCTCTAAATACCCTGAGGTAAATTACTTCACAAAACACATCTGAAGTGTTGGAATTGACAACCAATTAAAATGTTACTTTCCTTTTCTACTTTTTTTACCTGACATTTGATTGGTTATGTACCTGAATATATATAAAGAAAGAGAGAGAAACCCAGCCATTTTGACTACCACCTCCTGAAGTAGATTTCAAGAACATTTTCACTGAGAACTTAAACTGCTTTTTGAAAGGTAAGTTGTTATTTTGAAAACTGAAGTATATTGTGCACTTAAAGTTAATTTGGAAAACTTTTTCTGATAGTTTTATACTATCACTCTGTAATAGTTATAGATTTAGATAGACTTCTCTGTTATAGTTATGGATGGATTTAGGCTTCTCTTGTATAATTATGAATTTACTTAGGCTTCATCACATACACTTTTTTATATTTCTACTTCCAGTCTGATACCATACACTACCCAAAGATAAATTCACTGTTAAAAAATCCAAACTACCTGTCTGAACTTAAACCCAACAGTGCCCTAACTCTTCTGATATAGTTATTTTTTATGCAATTTACAGCAAACAAATTGAAGTGGAGCACGAAAATATCAATGTTTCCTTCGACATTACATCTGAGGAGATTCTAAATGAAGAATTTTTAGATGAAAATTTTATGGATCAGTCTTTGGATGAACAATTTATTGAATGCTTAGAAGACATAGAAACATGCATGTTTGAGGAGATTCCAGATGATGTAATGCTGGAAGTTTTATTGAACTATGAAAATTCTGACCAATAAATTTTTATTTAACAATTAAAAATTGTTTGAGACATTATTCATTTTTATATCTAATTCATGAAGTACAACCAAAATAAATAAATTAAAAAAAAAAAAAAAACACAACAAAAAGAACAATCAATAAACATACAATATTTCAAAATATATCATAGTCCATCATTCTTTTTTCCTTATAGTACGCTCCCCAGACCGCTTCCCCGTGCGCGTACCGAGCGCTCCCCCAAAAAAATAAACAAAAAATAATTATTATTTTTTTGCCCCACGGGGCCCTTTTAAAGCCTCCACATCAAACCTAGAGGGTCAGGGAGGATCTTCTATGCCCCCTTATGGTCATTTCCCCCTTTGTTTTGGCCTCCTCTTGTCTCTCGATTCTACTGAGAGACAAGATGGCGGCCGCTCTGGACTGTTTAGAATGTTGACAGACACCGGAGAGCCAATCAGCTTCGCTTCCCGAAGTTCCGTTACGCGTCAGGTACGCGAACCGGGGCGCTGCCCGGAGCGCGCTTACAGATATATATATTTTTTTTAACGTTAATTTCTCAAAATCCACTGGAGCACATATATTGAGACCTAGCAAAGGCACATCGGGCTACCAGTCCCTACAATTTTGCCAAGTTTCGTGAAAGCCCATTCAGCCGTTCGAGCTAAAAGTGAGGCCAACCGCCCTATGGAAAATTGCATGGGAAAAACACGTTTTGGGACCCCCCTTTTTTCTCGGCCGCCCCTTGACGAAACCCCCCCAAATTTTCAGGGGCTGCTCAGAAACAAAATGTGCCATTTTCCAGAAAATTTCAGCCAATTCCTTTTCGCAAACGCCAAAGTTATTAGACATAGAATTTTCAAAAATCCCATAGAGAAAAAAACCTAACTATATATACCTACTGGCGACCGCCACTTCTTTTCAATAAACGGCCTCCAACTGTTCCCCTTGGGTCTCTGGTCTTCTTTGTCGGGGAGGAGTTCTTGTGGCATATATATATATATATATATATCTATATATATAGATATATATATATATATATATATGTACCAAAGAGACACCCTTCGTCTCAGGAGCCACCAACCCTGCAGGGAAGCCTCGCTAACAATGGACACGGAGGCATCCATCAATTTAACATCCAGGAAAAACTGCGAGGCACATTACCAGAGTTAGATGTGTTTATTCACAGGTAAGGTAGCGCAAGAGTTCTCCATTATCCTTACGCGTTTCGGCAGCCATGCCGCCTTGATCACAGGAGGAGAAAGAAACAATGTCCTGTGCGAGTGAGCGCACCATTTGAACTCACAAAGTCACATGACTGATGTAAAAGCCTTCATTTCCCACAATGCCTCACACTCGTTTTCAGATTTATCAGCTGGATTTATAATGAATCACGGTACATATCGAGTGGAATCAAATGTTTAAAGGTGCAGGCAAAGTACAATGCGGGTTGATATTACCAGTCCGGTGATAGTTGTCACATTCGCTGATGCTCGGTATTATAAGTAACCTGTGTCACCGCTCTGCTCCGGCACGATCAGCACAGGGAATTTCCCATGCCGAATCCCTTCCTCTGGCGCTGCTACACACATATATATATATATATATATATATATTCAAAAAAACAAGCAGAAAACTCTGGGTAGTTCTCAAGTTTAGGTGGAAAGAAGCTCCAATATAGAGCACTCTCAACACCAGCGACACCTCAAATGTCTGCTTTTCCATTAAAGGCTTGAAGCGTAGGATTAGCACAGGGCCATCCATGCCGAGATAGAAAGGCACAAAGTCTTTTGCCATTTTCACAGCAAAGTTGTAAAGCATAGGATTAGAACAGTGCTATCCATGCCGAGCTGTAAAATGGCCAAAGCCTTTTACCACTCCAGGCACAGTATGAATTAAAAAACAATATAAGCTATTGCAGCACACCCTTATTACGTGTTTGTCGGTCCAATAACAGTATAGGACAAGTTCAAGACTCAATCAAGATTCACATATGATTCAAAATTATTCAGAAAAATTCGATCAAATCAGTATTGCACATAACAAACAGACAGTCCAAACCAAGTTCAACAATTAATAAGTCTATGTCTTTATTGGTTCTTTTTAAAAGATTCCCAGCACACGATCTAGCCGACATGTGTTTTGTCTGTACTCAGACTTTTTCAAGGCGGTATGGGAATATTGCAAAAGTTGAATGGAATACAGAAATGTCCCGGAAGTACGTCCAAATGAGTGTTACGTTTTCCAAAAGTATACTATGAAGTTCCCATCGATCCAACAATACTCTCTATCACAGTTCACTTCTGACAGTGGTGAGTCTTAGGTTTCCAATTAACCCGCTGAACACATAAATATTATCGTCCTCTAGAGAGCTCTGGCACCTGTATGTATAAGGCGTCAAACAAGTCAATAGGTATACACTTTCTCAAACTGGTGAGCAAAAATAAGGGAGCAGATCCATGATAAGTCTGTTACTTATAGACGGAGGTTATCCACAGTACCGAATGGCAAGAAAGTACGCTTGCATGAATTAAAGCAACTCTGGACACATGCTTTGCTCTCATTAGAGCTCTTAAGAGAGGTATAGTTTTGTCCAGACACAAGGGAGCACCCAGTATGTCAAAACAAAAGCCTTTCAGGCATAGAGTGATGCATAAATTATGCAAAAAAAGAAGCAGAGAACTCTGGGTAGTTCTTAAGTTTAGGTGGAAAGCAGCACCAACATAGAGCACTCTCAACACCAGCAAGGTTCCCCCACTCATAACAAGGATTTCCCTAGGGAGGTTCTTTAATTTAAATAAAGAAGTGTGGGGAGCTAGAGTCCCCCGCACACCACCTGAGGACCGCCACCTCCCCGGGGCACTAACTGGGTTAATGCGGGGACCACCTCCTAACCAGTGCTTTAAATGTGTTGGGAAACCTGCTCTCGCTTCCATAAAGCAAAGCAGATTGCTTTTGGGCAAAAGGAGCAGCATGTCAGCCCAAAAGCAATGCCGGCTCCCTCAGGAGGCGGGGAGCCGGCAGGGACTACGGGGACATTGGTGTTCCCCGCAGTCCCCAACATGAGGCCAGGCCGCGGGGATGGGGTCCCCAGGGCAAAAAGTGACCAAGGGCAATGGGGCCATGAAGCCCCCTCCCGTAAAATAATATTGTAAAAAAAATAAAAAGAGGCAAAGCCCTGAGGGATGGGGTCCCCGACCATTATTGGCCTCAGCTGGGAGGCCACGTGCCCGCTCCAAAATAAAATAAAATAAAAAAACAGCTTCTGGACCTAGTCAGAGGAATGAACTGGGCCACTGGAATTATGCAACTGTTTGGCTGCACTGACTTTCGCACAATTATACATTTTCCGCATTGGTCCACATAATCCATCATCCGCTGTAGAATCTACAGATTTGAACAAAAAAACCTTGTCTCTAGCTCAAATGGCTCGAACGTTAACAAACATGCAACAACAAGTGTTACAGCATGGTGGAAGGACCTTTGCAAACCTAGAATGGTCAACTGTTACTTATTGCTAAATGTGGGTATTAAATTTGTAGTAATGGTGTGGAAACCACTCTTGCTTCTTTCTGCACCTCTCTGTCCTCTTTCTGCATTGATGTTGCTTCTTTCTGCACCTTTCTTTCGTTTTCTGCACTTCTTTTGCCTCTTTCTGCTCATCTCCTCTACTTTCTACACCTCTTTTGCCTCTTTCTGCACCTCTGTTGCCTCTTTCTACACCTCACTGGCTTCTTTCTGTACCCCTCTTGCCTCTTTCTGCACTCTTCCTCCCTCTTTCTACACCTCTCTTGCCTCTGTCTGGACCCTTGCTGCCTCTTTCTGCACCACTTTTGCCTGTTTCTGCAACTCTCTTGCCTCTTTCCACAGTTCTATCAGCTCCTTCTGCCTCTCTGTTGTTTCTTTCTGCACAACTCTTGCCTCTTTATGCACTCCTGTTACTTTATTCTACACTCCTCTTGCTTCTTTCTGCACCTTTCTTGCTTCTTGCTGCACCCCTATTCTCTTTCTGCACTCGTCTTCCCTCTTTTTGCACCTCTCTTGTCTCTTTCTGCACCCCTCTTGTCTCTTTCTGTATCTCTGTTCCTTCTTTCTGCACCTTTCCTGACTGTTTCTGCACATCTCTTGACTCTTTCTGTACCTCTGTTGCTTCTTTCTGCACTTCTCATGCCTCTTTCTGTACACTTCGTGCCTCTTTCAGAACCTTTGTTGCTTCTTTCTGCACTTCTCTTGCCTCTTTCTGCACCCTCTTCCCTCTTTCTGTACCCCTCTTGCCTCTTTCTGTATCTCTGTTCCCTCTTTCTGCACCTTTCCTGACTGTTTCTGCACATCTCTTGACTCTTTCTGTGCCTCTGTTGCTTCTTTCTGCACTTCTCATGCCTCTTTCTGCACACTTCGTGCCTCTTTCAGAACCTCTGTAGCTTCTTTCTGCACTTCTCTTCCTTCTTTCTGTACCCGTCTTGCCTCTTTCTGTACCCCTCTTGCTTCTTTCTGTACCTCTCCTACCCCTTTCCACACCCATCTTGTCTCTTTTTGCACCCCTGTTAGTTCTTTCTTCATGGCTCATGCTTCTTTCTGCACCTCTTTTGCAAATGTCTGCATCCCTCTTGCCTCTTTCTATACACCTCTTCCCTTTGTCTCTACCTCTTGCTTCTTTCTGCACTTCTCTTGCTTTTTTTGCACTGCTATTGCTTCATTCTGCACCTCTTGCAAATTTCTGTATCCCTCTTGCCTCTTTCTGCACCCCTGGTTACTCTTTCTGCACCTTTCTTGCCCCTTTCTGCACCCCTCTTGCTTCTTCCAGTACCTATGTTGCTTCATTCTGCACTTCTCTTGCTTCTTTCTGCACACCTCTTTCCTCTTTCTGTATCCCTCTTACCTCTTTGTGTACCTCTCTTGCCTCTTTCTGCAACTCTTTTGATTCTTTCTGTACTTCTCTTGCCTCTTTCTGTACCCCTCTTGCCTCTTTCTACACCTCTGTTAGTTATTTCTGCACTGCTCTTGCTTCTTTCTGTACCTCTGTTGCAAATTTCGGCATCCCTCTTGGCTCTTTCTGCACCCCTCTGCCCTCTTTCTGTACCTTTCTTGCTTCTGTCTGCACACCTGTTTCATCATGCTGCACCCTTTTGCCAGTTTCTGTGACTCTCTTACCTCTTTTTGCAGTTCTCTTGCCTCCTTCTGTACCTCACTTGCCCCTTTCTGCACCTCTCTGTACCTTTCTTCCCTTTTTTTGCACATATCTTGCTTCTTTCTGCACCTCTCTTGCCTCCTTCTGCACATCTCTTGGTTCTTTCTGCACTGCTCTTGCCTCTTTCTGCACCCCTTGTGACTCTTTCTGCACCTCTCTTGCTTCTTTCTGCACTTTTCTCTCCCCTTTCTGTATCCCTCTTACCTCTCTCTGCACCTCTATTGGTTCTTTCTGCGCTGCTCTTGCTTCTTTCTGCACCACTCTTGTACATTTCTCCAACCCTCTTCTCTCTTTCTGTACTTCTCTTGCATCTGTCTCCACCCCTGTTCCCTCTTTCTGCATCTCTGTTGCTTGTTTTTGATACTCTCTTGCCTCCTTCAGCTCCTCGGTTTCCTCTTTCTTCACCCCTTGTGCCTCTTTCTGCACCCCTCTTCCCTCTTGCTGCCACCATGTTGATTTATTCTGCACTTCTCTTACTTCTTTCTGCACCTCTCTTGCTTCTTTCTGCACCCCTCCTGCCTCTTTCTGCACCCTTCTTCCCTTTCTGTACCCCTGTTGCCTCTTTCTACAGTTCTCATTCCTCTTTCTGCACCCTCTTCTCACTTTCTGTACCTCCTTTGCTTCTTTCTGCCCTTCTCGTGCCTCTTTCTACATCCCTCTTGCCTCGTCTGCACCTCTGTTTGTTCTTTCTACACTGTTCTAGCTTCTTTCTGCACATCTCTTGTAAATTTCTGCACCCCTCTAGTATCTTTCTGTACCCCTCTTCCCTCTTCCTGCACTTCTCTTGCCTTTGTCTGCCCCCTGTTCCCTCTTTCTGCACCTCTTTTGCCTGTTTATGCAACTCTCTTGTCTCTTTCTGTAGTTCTTTTTCCCCTTCTGTACCTCTGTTACCTCTTTCCGCACCCCTCTTGCCTCTTTCTGCACCCCTGTTGCTTCATTCTGTACTTCTCTTGCTTTTTTCTGCACCCCTTTCTGCACTTCTCTTTCCATTTTCTGCACCTCTCTTGCCTCTTTCTCCACCTCACTTACCTCTTTCTGCCCTTCTCTTGACTCGTTCTACACCTCTGTTGCTTCTTTCAGCAATTCCCTTGCCTCTTTCTGCACTTCTCTTGCCTGTTGTACCTCTGTTACCTCTTTCTGCACTTCTCTTGCCTGTTTATTGTACCTCTGTTACCTCTTTCTGCACTTCACTTGCCTGTTTACCGTACCTCTGTTACCTCTTTCTGCACCTCACTTGCTTCTTTCTTGACCCCTCTTGCCTCTTTCTGTACCCTCTTTCCTCTTTCTGTACCCCTCTTGCCTCTTTCTGTATCTCTGTTCCCTCTTTCTGCACCTTTCCTGACTGTTTCTGCACATCTCTTGACTCTTTCTGTCTCTGTTGCTTCTTTCTGCACTTCTCATGCCTCTTTCTGCACACTTCGTGCCTCTTTCAGAACCTCTGTTGCTTCTTTCTGCACTTCTCTTCCTTCTTTCTGTACCCGTCTTGCCTCTTTCTGTACCCCTCTTGCTTCTTTCTGTACCTCTCCTACCCCTTTCCACACCCATCTTGTCTCTTTTTGCACCTCTGTTAGTTCTTTCTTCACTGCTCATGCTTCTTTCTGCACCTCTTTTGCAAATTTCTGCATCCCTCTTGCCTCTTTCTATACACCTCTTCCCATTGTCTCTACCTCTCTTGCTTCTTTCTGCACTTCTCTTGCTTTTTTTGCACTGCTATTGCTTCATTCTGCACCTCTTGCAAATTTCTGTATCCCTCTTGCCCCTTTCTGCACCCCTCTTGCTTCTTACAGCACCTATGTTGCTTCATTCTGCACTTCTCTTGCTTCTTTCTGCACACCTCTTTCCTCTTTCTGTATCCCTCTTACCTCTTTGTGTACCTCTCTTGCCTCTTTCTGCAACTCTTTTGATTCTTTCTGCACTTCTCTTGCCTCTTTCTGTACCCCTCTTGCCTCTTTCTACACCTCTGGTAGTTATTTCTGCACTGCTCTTGCTTCTTTCTGTACCTCTGTTGCAAATTTCGGCATCCATCTTGGCTCTTTCTGCACCCCTCTGCCCTCTTTCTGTGCCTCTCTTGCTTCTGTCTGCTCACCTGTTTCATCATGCTGCACCCTTTTGCCAGTTTCTGTGACTCTCTTACCTCTTTTTGCAGTTCTCTTGCCTCCTTCTGTACCTCACTTGCCCTTTCTGCACCTCTCTGTACCATTCTTCCCTTTTTTTGCACATATCTTGCTTCTTTCTGCACCTCTCTTGCCTCCTTCTGCACATCTCTTGGTTCTTTCTGCACTGCTCTTGCCTCTTTCTGCACCCCTTGTGACTCTTTTTGCACCTCTCTTGCTTCTTTCTGCACTTTTCTCTCCCCTTTCTGTATCCCTCTTACCTCTCTCTGCACCTCTATTGGTTCTTTCTGCACTGCTCTTGCTTCTTTCTGCACCACTCTTGTACATTTCTGCAACCCTCTTCTCTCTTTCTGTACTTCTCTTGCATCTGTCTCCACCCCTGTTCCCTCTTTCTGCATCTCTGTTGCTTGTTTTTGAAACTCTCTTGCCTCCTTCAGCTCCTCGGTTTCCTCTTTCTTCACCCCTTGTGCCTCTTTCTGCACCCTTCTTCCCTCTTGCTGCCACCATGTTGATTTATTCTGCACTTCTCTTACTTCTTTCTGCACCTCTCTTGCTTCTTTCTGCACCCCTCCTGCCTCTTTCTGCACCCTTCTTCCCTTTCTGTACCCCTGTTGCCTCTTTCTACAGTTCTCATTCCTCTTTCTGCACCCTCTTCTCACTTTCTGTACCTCCTTTGCTTCTTTCTGCCCTTCTCGTGCCTCTTTCTACATCCCTCTTGCCTCGTTCTGCACCTCTGTTTGTTCTTTCTACACTGTTCCAGCTTCTTTCTGCACATCTCTTGTAAATTTCTGCACCCCTCTAGTATCTTTCTGTACCCCTCTTCCCTCTTCCTGCACTTCTCTTGCCTTTGTCTGCCCCCTGTTCCCTCTTTCTGCACCTCTTTTGCCTGTTTATGCAACTCTCTTGCCTCTTTCTGTAGTTCTTTTTCCCCTTCTGTACCTCTGTTACCTCTTTCTGCACCCCTCTTGCCTCTTTCTGCACCCCTGTTGCTTCATTCTGTACTTCTCTTGCTTTTTTCTGCACCCCTCTTGCTTTTTTCTGCACCCATCTTGCCACTTTCTGCACCCATCTTGCCACTTTTTGTATCCCTATTCCCTCTTTCTGTACCTCTCCTGCCTCTTTCTGTACCTCTTGCCTCTTTCTGCACTTCTATTTCCTCTTTCTGTATCCTCTTCCCTCTTTCTGTACCTATTTTGCTTCATTCTGTACTTCTGTTGCCTCTTTCTGCACCCCTCTTGCTTCTCTCTGCACCTCTCTTGAAAATGTCTGTGCCCCTCTTCTCTCTTTCTGCACCTCTTTTGCCTGTTTCTGCATCTCTCTTGCCTCTTTCTGTACTTCTCTTGCTTTTTTCTGCATATCTCTGCTTGTTTTCTGCACCCCTCTTGCCACGTTTTGCACCTCTGTTGCTACTTTCTGCACTTCTCTTGCTTCTACCTTTTTGTACACAAATTAGCAGAGAATGCTGTTTGAAAAACAGGTATTTGTATGTTTATTTTTATGTAACATGTCACTAGGAAAAAGCAGAGACACACGCATGCATACCTTCACAAACATGGTCAGATTTACAACAGTTATATGCTTAGGATTACTGTTTTATTTTTGGTACGCCTGACATTCTGAGAAGTCGATAAATTGTAAACCTTATAGAGAAAAATGAGGTTTAAGACAACTTGGGAGAAGGATTAGTGATTATGCTACTTTGTATGAGTCTGTTGTAAGGTACAGTCAAAGTAGGCCTCTTTCTGCACCTGTGTTGGTTCTTTCTGCACATATCTTACTTCTCTCTGCACCTTTCTTCCTCTATCTGCACCTCTCTTGCCTCTTTCTGCACCTTTCTTCCTTTTTCTGCGCCTTTCCTCCTCTTCCTGCACATGTCCTACCTATGGAGGCATAGTTAGAAATCAGCATTTGAAAAACCTTAGAAATTCACTAAAAAAACAGGTTTCAGGGACGTTATAGTTAGTATTTAAAAAAACATAGAAATTCACTGAAAAAACTGAGGTTTCAAGGACATTATAGTTAGGGATTAGCATTTAAAAAACATTAGAAATTAACTGAAAAAACACAGGTTTTAGGGACATTATAGTTAGGCTGACATTTCACTTGTACAAAACCAGAGAAATACGGCTGTTATAGTTAGCCAAGCTAACTATAACGCGCGCCCCCCGTAATGCACTGCTGATGACATCACATATTACATCACTCAAGACATGGCCAATGACATCATTGATGACATCACTGATGACATCACTGATGACATCATCTACTTAATATCTGATGTATCTCCTCTCACCCTAATATAACCTTTCATACACCCACTCTAAAATTCAGGCTATCATACACGTAACATAGACACACCAATACTAGTTAGTACATACCCACTCACTAATTCATAGGAGTACACACACATCCTCTTACTCACCCATGCAGTTACTCATATACACAGTTACTCATCAATACAGCCACTGATATATGTACTCATACACCCATGTAGAGACTCACATACTGCCACTCACCCATGCAGTTACTTACACATGTAGTCAGCCACCCAAAGACTCAATCACGCTGCCATTTACTCACTTTAACAGTTATAGTCATACCACCTCACTTTTTCAACAGATAGTAACACATACTTATGCTCTTCTACAATCACTGACAAAAGCACACTCTGACCCAAATAGCCACTCTCTCTCTCTCTCTCTCACTCACTCACTCACTCACTCACTCACTCACTCACTCACTCACTCACTCACTCACTCACTCACTCACCCACTCACTCACACATACAGTCACTTATATACTCCAACACTCACATATACTTCCTTTCGCATATGCAGTTACTTACCCATATACCACTGAGACATCCATACACTCACCAACACAGCCATACGCACAATCACTCACACATACATCCCCTCACAGATGCACTCATGAACCTATACACCCAGGGATTCACCCACTCATACATCCATGCAGGGAGTCACACAGCCCCTCACCCACCCTCACAGACACTCAGGCACACCTACAGGTACTCAGACAACTAATCAATAACTGATATAGATGCTCATGTACCTACTCACCAACCCATGCAGCCAGTTACACACCAACTGAGACAATGATACACACATATACACAGATTAGTCACTTACCCATACATTCACTGACACGTTTCATCATTCACTCATACAGTCAGTCACGCACCCAAGAAATAATGCATATAGACACTCATACACCTACTCATTCTTCGAATACACCTTCCGTATATATATATATATATTAGATTCTTACACTTTTTAGAAACACTGACACTCACTGGATGATGTTATCATGATCAGTGATATCATTCGAGATGTCATCAATGATGTCATGAGTGATGTCACTGACCATGTCATGAGTGATGTAATATGTGACATCATCAGCAGTGCTTTGAAGGGGCGCAAGTTATAGTTAGCTCAGCGAACTATAACGGCCGTATTTCTCTGGTTTTGTACGAGTGAATTGTCAGCCTAACTGTAACATCCCTGAAGCCTGTGTTTCTTTCAGGGCTTATATATATATATATATTTATTTATACACACACACACACACACACACACATATATATATATATATATTGTTTTATAAGCTTGCATATTTACATTGTTTAGAAAGATGGTGGAACTGTTCATTCTGTTCACTGTCCTTATATTGCTAATTACTCTTCTCTGTCTATTAATCGTTACAGCACATACATTCTATACAGGAATCACAATGGTTCAATATAATATTGTAAACACACTTTCTTGCATTCCTTGTATATTTCACTGAGAAAAAGTGAGCATGAGTGACTGAGCAAAGGCGTTCTAGATCAGTTACCATGAATCCTGGGAGGGATCAGGGTTGTCCTGGTCTGTGGTTGCCAAAACCATTTGGTTTAAGAGTGCTTATGGTTCACTGTGAGATAACTGGTATTTAGGACAACATATCCTGAGGGGGTGCTTGGTATCAGTCTGGCACAATCATAAAGTTTATATTGCCTAACAAATGTGAAGTTCCTACTGGCAAGTAGAAACTAAATGGCATTTGGAGAGGATAATCTATAATCTACTGGAGAAGGCTGATGTCTTTCTTCTTATCTAGCCTCCTTTCCTGTTGGAGGTCTGAAGCTGCACGATCTGTGTCTGCCTCGGTGGATTGTCCTCCAGACTTATCACCCTATCCTAAAGGAAGCCTTCAAGAGAAGGAGGTCATTTTAGGAGCAAGTTCGAAGTCAACTGAGGTTCATATTTTCTATACTATTGCAAGCCACTATTTATGTACACTTACAAATCCCTGGACTTCCTCGCCACAAAAAAAATCCAAGTCAGCCTCAGATGTATTAGGATCAGTATTCCCTTGCACTGCCAATGGAAGCTTTTGACTGGCTCCATTTGGCTTAAAAACAGTTTTCAAGCATGTTTAATTACAAATGGCAACAAAGGTAATAACTCCATCCAAATCAGTCTATATTTGGCAGGCTCTGTTTTCTATATAAGAGCTACTGATTTTGAACCTGGCACACTCAATCAGGGAAACAGCAAAGAAACATTTGTTAGAAATGTGGTGAAAATTCGAGCTTTGGGGCAAAGTGACTAGGTATTTAGGAATTAAAATTTCACTCCACTTCCTACAGTAGAAAGCTTTTGTACTTTATGCTCTTGTGGTCATCATAGTTTCAAAATAGTTAATGGATCCTGCAGTTTATACTGATCTACAATAGTGCACGGCTCCTGCAGCCTCTCTGGATTGATGCTAATGACTAGTCACAACCAGTTCTGATGATTGACAATAGTGCAGAAATCCTCAAGGCACCACAAATTGACAGTAGTTCCTGGATCCTGGAGCATCTGTGGTTTGAAGGTTGAGAATGGTTATTGCTTCTACTGCTGATTGAAAATAGCGCAGAGACCTTGAAGCCACTGTATGCTGAAAATAGTGCATAGATTCTGTAATTGTCATACAATATATGGCCCAGGCAGCGACTGCCGACTGGTGGTGGTCAAGGCTCCAGATGCCACTGCATATTAATAATATATCTGCCTCCTGCAGCTAATGTAGATTGCCTCCTGTAAATGGCTCCTACATCAAATACAGATTGACACTACTGCATGAATCAAGAGACATCTTCACAACTATTCGAGTGCATGAATTCTGGAGCCACCTGATTGACACTAGTGAATGCAGCTCATTCATTGTAGATTGACACTAGTGCATAGATCCTTTAACCACTGTACAGAGGCAATCCATGGTTCATGCAGCTACTGGGGATGGAAACAGTTGTTGGTACCTGTGGCCGCTTAAAGCTAACACTAGTGTATGGTTCCTGCAGCCATTGTAGATTGACACCAGGGCATGGCTCTCGCAGCTAAAGTAGACAGACAATTGTGCATGGAACTTGCAGCCACTCGAGCTTGACAATAATGCATTGATTCTGCAGCCCTGCAGCTCCTTTTGGAGTCCCCTCTTTCAAAGGAGCTTTCACTAATACTCAAATCAAACAGCTCTTTATTGCCTTGGTTATAGCTAGATCATTGATTACTATCAAATATAAATCGCCCATAAAATGTTGAGAGACAAAGTAGTCAAAATCAAATAATGTTTATATGCTGAATGTAAAGGGGACTGGAGTTCCAGAAAATCTGAGGAAGTCTTTGTTTATTTTCACAATAAAGATTAACAAAGTTAAGGGGCATTTAACAATTCATCCTACTTCTTCAGTGAAGCCCATTAAATGTTTATCACCTTCTCTCATAGACTAATTTGTATTTTTTACTTACTTGCTATTTTTGCTTCCTGCTATATAAACCATGCTCAAATGCCTCAATAAAATAAATCAGAAAACAGTATATTCTCTCACAGGCGCTGCTTATTCAGGTTTGTAGAGCAGCACATGCATCTTTCAGCAAAACAGCAAATTGACACTAGTGCATGGTGCAGCTACAGCAATCAGGGGCATAGCTAACAATGGTGGAGCAGGTGCAGAGGTACCGGAGCTCAGTGGCCTAGATGAACATTGATTAGTACTGGGTTTTAATACCAAATCAACTACCAGGGCACCATTTTTCCTTGTTTGCACTAAGGTGCTACTGCACTAATGGCAATATGACTCTAGTACATGGCTCTGGTACAGGTATTGATATGGTAATTATTTTCAATTTTATTATATTTTCTGAAGAGATCTACAAAAAACACGTACAAAGTTACATATGCACAAGGAACATACGAATACACTTGATGTTCATATTCCTTGAAAGTCATTAAAATCCATGGCAACATTAAAACAGAGTAGTATAAGCACAATAAAATCAGTAAAAAAACAAAAACTTAAAGTGTAACAGGGCATTTCTTTAGGAGGCATTGAACGTGACTGTAGTGCTTCTGAGGCAGATCGTGTAGCATATAGGCCTCAGTCATTTTCGACGGTGTAGTGACAGGACTGCAGGCCAGACAAAAAGGGCATTATTCAGGTCGGGAATCTCAATTTGGCATAAATTACATTCAGCGGGGTTTCCATACCATTTAGCTATAAGGGAATTAAGTGGGAGCATGCAAAACCTCAGACAAATCGAAAATGTCATAACCTGTGAGACAAATTCCAGTTAATATATGGTTCCACCCTATTTGCTGAAATGGAGTCTATAAGGTTTTGAAAACCTCTTTTTTGAGGCTTGCCTCCCTGTCCAGGCGCAAGCTTAGTGCCTGATTTAGGCTATCTTTTAATTGTGGTGCTGATAGTGCGAGAACCAAGTTGGAATGTAATTGGAACAGATCAACAGCATAGAGGTAATTTCGGTAGATTAATGACTTTTCTTTTTTGTCTACCAGAATTTCTTTCTTCATAAGAAACCTTAATGTGTCTTCTTCGTTCCTTGCAAGGTAGGACCCAGTGTACCAGCCCTGTCAGGCCATGTACAAAAAAACGTCAATCTTTTTTTTTTTTTTTTTGTCTTTTTTTTCTGTTTAAGAAAGTTGTATTAGCATTTTGGACTAAATACAATACATATGTCATGAGTAAATGGAAAAAAAATAAAAGATATTAAGAAGAATTACAAAACATATGCAATGAGCAGTAAACGAGGAAAAAAAGAATATTGAAAGAAGGAAAAAGGGAGATACAAGCGGAATAGAAAAGAGAAGTGCAGGAATAAAGAAAAGAAAGGAAAGGCAAAAGAGGGAAAGGAAAAAGAAAGAGAGGGGAAAGTACGAATAAGTGGGAAGACTAAGAATCAGTCAGGGAAAAGGGTTAGAAGAAAGATAAGAGGTAAAAGGGAGCCAAAGAAGATCGGATTTAATTTTCTGGGGAACAGAAGAGGATGAAGCGATAGCAATCCTATGTTCATCGCAAATAAAATTTCACCAAGTGTGAATTGAGATTTTAGAATTATCTTTCCAACATAATAAAATAACTTTAAATGCAAGAGAAATAAACAGGTCCAACAATCTTGCAGAAGAAGAGATAATATCAACTTCAGACGACAACGATCCTAAGAAAATAGTCTGAAAAGATAACGGAGTAGAACAACAAAATATTCGCATACATATCTTCCAAATTTCCTTCCAAAATGATAAAACAGGGAGACATTCATATAGTAGGTGTTTAAGTGACCCAGTTTCTTTAGAACATGACCAACATAGTAAGGAAGATGTATGGGAAAACGTATGAATACTGACAGGGGTAATAAGGACTCTATGATATATGAAAAGTAAAGATTGGGTAATACGAGCAGAAGGAGAAATTTTAAACAGTTTGGACCATATACGATCCCACAATAAGATAGAGAAAGAAGTATCAAGGTCATTTTCCCAAGAAGTCTCACCAAGTGATTTAGGACGATCTGTACCCGTGGACATTGACAATGTATAGACAAGGGCAGCCTTAGGTTGTTGATGGGAGAACAAGGGATAGAGTGAAGAAGTAGGAACAAAAGAGGGTAAAACATCAGGCATTGAGAGGGAAGCTAAGTGTGTCTGGATAGCAGACGTAATAATGGTATATTCAGCAACATAAGACAGAGGCAAGTTAAATAGAATTTGCAATTTCGGAAATGTAATGATAGAATCATTATCAAAAAATTGATGAACAAATAAAATATTCTTTTCTTTCCAATGCTTAAAATAAAATGATTTGCCTTTATATCGAAGAAATTTGTTATACCATCCAACAGATAATAAAAAACATTGTAAAGGGGATAGGTTGGAGGAGAAGACATTATGTAACACTGTTTGGGAGTATTTTAAAATGGGGAATTTGGTTAAGAAAGAACATTTTGACATAAAAACAACATGTTGAAAGGAAAAATCTTTCAGCAGAGAGAGCATTCTAGGAGATCCCATGTAGGTACAGGAGTATCATTAAAGTCATAGGCCAGAGAAAAGGATTGTTTAATTAGGAATGCGGAGTGATACGTTTTAAAGTTGGGAAAGCGAACTCCACCTTCAGATTTAGGGCGAATCAGCTTATGGAGAGCTATTCGAGGATGCTTGTTATTCCATAAAAATTTGGAACACACAGCGTTAATACGGGAGAAATATGAATTGGGAATTTTAAAAGGGAGCATAGAAACAATATAAAGAACGTGGGGTGTAATCATCATTTTAATCGTATCTAACCTACCCCACCAAGAAAGAAATAATGGGGACCAAATTTGAAGAAGGGAGTTGATTTTTTCAAGAGAGAATAAAAAGTAAGTTTAAGGGTAGCTCTCAAGGAGGGTGCGAACCAAATACCAAGGTACTTAATTTTAGAGGGACACCAAGCAAAATCAGTATTATTAAACATGAATTGATAACAGAGCGAATTAAGTGGGAGGACTTCTGTTTTTGACAGATTCAATTTATATCCCGATATAGAGGAATATAACTGAACCTCATCCATGAAAGGGGGAAGGGAGGATTCAGGATTCGACATGTATACCAGCACATCATCCGCATATGCAGACAATTTAGTTTCAGTAGAAGACAATTTAAAACCAGTAATGTTGGGATTGGATCGAATTCTTTCTAAAAAGGGTTCGCGACAAAGGATAAATAAGAGGGGAGAGAGGGGACAAACTTGACGAGTGCCTCTGGATAAGGAGAAGGACTTGGAAAATTGGTTATTAACAAAAATACCGGCCCGAGGAGATGAATAGAGAAGTTTGACCATTGCAATAAAGGAGGGACCAAAGCCAAACCATTGTAGGGTACGAAATAAAAACTGCCAGTTGATACGATCAAAAGTTTTTTTTTGAGCATCCAAAGAGAGTTCTGCTAAAGGTACTTTAAGATGCTTGCTGTGGGCAATGACATTGGAAAACATACGTGCATTGTCCGCGGCAAGCCTACCCTTCACAAAGCCCACCTGGTCCGTTTTGATTAAATGGGGAATAAGGGAATCAAGGCGGGAAGATAGAATTTTAGCAAAAATTTTGCAGTCATAATTGATTAGGGATATAGGGCAATAATTTTTACGCTGGGTATGATCTTTATCAGATTTCGGGATTATGATAATTAGTGCATCCAAAAAGGACTCAGAGGCCTTTGCATCTGAAATAAAGGAATTGAAGAGTTGAAGGAGTTTAGGAGTAAAAAAGGTATGAAACGAGGAATAAAATTCTACAAGTAGGCCATCCGGACCCGGAGCCTTTGATCGTTTGAGTGAGTTAATGGCTCGAGTTACTTCCTGAAGGGTAATTTCTTCTTCCAGGAGAGCAAAATCAGCCGGCAGGGACGGGGGAGCTGGAAGGCCCTCAAAAAAGGATGATAAGTTTACATCAGAGGGGTGTGTATCATCAGTGTATAAGGAGTGATAATAGGAATGGAATACTTCATCGATGTCCTCATCTGCCGAAACCAATTTATTTAGAGAATTAGTGAAAATTGGGCCTACATTTTTACGTTCAGATTTAATTTTCAGATAATTTGCCAGCATTTTCCCCGCTTTATTTTGGCCACCATGGAATTTGGATTTAATTTTAAGGAGAGTGTTACAAGCCTCATTAGTAATAATCTTATTGAGTTCTGTTTTGGCTAAAATTAAATCTTGAAGGGAAGAGGAGGATTTAGAAGAGAAATACGAATGCTCAAGGTTTTTGATGTGCCGAAGTTGGTCATCATAGTGTTTCATATTAAATTTCTTTTTCTTAGCAACATAGGATATGGTAACTGCTCGGAAAGCAGCTTTAAAAGCATCCCAATTATTTGGAATGGAGGTGTCGGAGGGGTTATTAAAGGAAAAGAATTCATTGAAAAATTCCACACTTTCTTTCATAAAAACTGAATCAGATAAAAGAAAGGCGTTAAATTTCCAGCGACTAAATTTAGAGGAGATAAGGGAAAGATCAAGTGTAGTAGAAACAGGGGCATGGTCAGAAATAAATATGGAACCTATTGCAGATTTTTGAATGGAGGGGAGTAGAGATTTACTAATCATATTATAATCAATCCTGGAACGGGTGTGGTGAACATTAGAGAAAAAGGTATATTCCAACACATCAGGGTTACACAATTTCCAAGAATCATACAAAGGACGTGAGGCAATGGCAGATTGGAAGCTCTCATGAGATTTGTCAGGTTGAAATTTACTGGAGGACAATCTGTCAGAGAAAGGGTCTACCCATTGGTTAAAATCACCTGCGATAACAAAATCGGGGAAATCAATAGAAGAAATCAGGGTTTTGATAGTAGTCCAAAACCTAGGGTAAGGACGTACCAGACCATAAATATTTAGGGGCACCAGCGTCTTATTATGAATAACAACCTTAGCCATTGTCCAACGTCCTTCATCATCATGTTGAGAGGAGAGGATTTGTACATTCAAAGCTTTGTGAAATAAAATAGCGACCCCCCTTTTTTAAGAAGAGCAGGAGAAAATACAACCTGACCAACCCACTGTCTCTTTAACTTGAGTGATTCAACATCAGAACAATGCGTTTCTTGAAGAAAAACGACTTGAGAAGTTTGGATAAATGAGACAATACCTTTTGACGCTTGACAGGGTGACCAAGACCTCGCACATTCCATGAGACAAAATTACAGACCATTACAGACCGTAGAGTGGTGTGGCTCACTGGTTAGAGGCGGCAGACCCGGAAGCAGAGGACGGCCCGGGACCAGGGTTCTATTCCCGACGCGGCAGGGTTGTGGACCAGGGTCAGCGGTCTCGATAATTCTCGCCTCGGTGCCTACTCTAACCAGGGATCACACTCGGCAACTCTGGGCATTAGCTTGCCTCATCTCCACAACGGCCCCCCACATACGCCGGGGATGCCTGGTTTCACCTTGGAGATACCCAGTAGGGACCATCTCACAGGGAAAGCCAGGACGGGTTCCCCAGCGGTCTACAGCGCAGAGATACTCCTTTGGGAGTCGATTCTAGCGCTTTAGAAACCCACAATTAATTGAGGAAATGGGTGATGGGCGACACATGGAGAAAACACATGGCAAGGGAATCACTACAGAAAAGGAAACAGCAAAGACAAAAAATATTTTTGAAGAGAGCTCTCAAAATACACATAGCACAAAAATAAATTCTGGTCAAGAGAACGAGAAACACCATAAAGAAGAAAAATCGAGAAAGAGACTGCAGAGGGAAAGAAAAATATAGAGCAAAAGAGAATAGGAAAAAAAACAGTAAGAAGAAGAGAAAAAAAAAGAAACAAGAGGGGAGAAAGAAAAGAGAACAGATACGAGAGAGAAAAGAACAAACAGATCAAGGCACAGAAGCCTGATCGGAAAAACATCAGGGGCAAGGATGCACCAGATAGAGGACATATCCCCACGAGCTACCGAGAAAGGGACATATATAGGGACAGAGAAAAGATAGTAAGAGCGAAAAGAATAGAAGATGAATGGAAGACGAAAGAAAAGAGGCAAAAGTCAAGGAACAGCAGAAAAAAGAGGAAAGGAACCACAGTGAAAAGGAAAAAGAGCTACATGTAAGACTATTATGAGAAGTAACAGTAAGTAATATTAATTAGCAGTGTCCATCGTTGAAGGAGAAATAGACTGTAGATAGGCATGAAGTTTTTGGGGATCATCAAATGATCAGGTCCGACCATTATGGGTGATCTTGCAAAAGCACGGATGTAGGATGCCATATTGAATGTTGAGCTGTCGCATAAGAGGTCGTAGATTCAGGAATTCTTTTCTTCGGGCATTTGTCGCAGTCGATATATCCTGTGAGATAAAGATGTTGTGACCAGACCACTGAAGACGCCGTTTAAGCCTGGCAGCTTTCAGAACAGTCATTAACTCTGTGAATTCTAGAAAGAGCATGATAATGCCACGAGGTTTGTTAGAAGTAGAGTTAATACGGCCGAGGCGGTGAGCCCTTTGAATGTTAAGGGGGTGTGACGTAGGTTGGAGATCCAAAAGTTCCTGTAAAAAAATTTGTAGGAAAGACACCATGTCAGGACCTTCCACATTTTCAGGGATACCATAAACGCGTAGGTTGTTTCTGCGATTACGATTTTCCAAATCCTCTGTGTGCAACTTGAGTTTATGGATTTCTTGTTCTAATAGTGGGATTTTAGTAGAGGCATCCTGAATGTCACTAACCCTTTGCTCCAAATTTAAGACTTTGCCCTCCATAAGAACCCAGCGATCCTCAATCTGTTTAAGTCTTTCATTAGTAGCAACCATGAACGGTTGGAGGCCTCGAACCGATTCAAGGATGGAGTCAAGAACAGGATTTGAGGAAGACTTAATGGGGGAGGGCGGATCATTCTTAGGCCATTAAGGCTTGGTACCAGTTTGAGATAATTTTGAGTCATTGGCCATGGTATAGTGTGAACAGGAGCCAAAAGGCGTGGCCAAGGGTAGAAAAACACAGGACACTGCAGAGAGTAGGACTTGACAAAAGTTGCGATAGGGCCCCTCACAGTAGGTATCAAAATATGAATGGTAGCGGCTGCAATAAACAAGCTGGTCAGTAAAGGTTGAAAAAAGATGAAATGCAGCACGCAAAACAAATTGGCACTGAATTATGAGGTAACGCCACAAAGTACCGTCGCATTAGGATTTGAAGCGAAGAGCATCCAGGTGCATAGGAGGCAATAAAAAGGAGCAGAACATGTAGGTTTAGTAAGTCGAAAGGCCAAAACAGCAATTGCTAATACACGGTGGCAGATGCGGCAAGGAAAAAATAATCAGTCACTTCAAATTCGGCATGTCTAAAATGGTACCACTTCCTGTCACAGGAGACACCCTCAGGCATTAAAAGCGTAAAAAGGGCAGAAAATGGCATAGTACCAGCAAGAAAACGCCATAATGACAGGAAGAATGACAATGTGATCGCTTATTGCCGAGTAGACCGCTGGTGAGTCAGAGCGGTGAAGAAAACCTCGACACGGGCTCAGCGGCCAAAATGGCGGCCGCCCGTGTTGCAGGAAAAGGAAAAGTTACCGCTGTGTAGAAAAGACTCCACAAGGGACGAAAACCTCTTGCAGCAGCAACATCAGGGTCGCGAAGCCTTCCGCCAACCGTGGAAATGTTTCAGCCGTCGAAGAAACTGGGAAATGCGCTCTCACGGAATCTGCGGGTCAAGTCCATCGCGGAGCTCACGGAGAAGCCGTCCTCACCAGCTGGCGCGCAAGCCACGCCCCAAAAAACTTCAATCTTAAGGTAGTCACTAACATTGCAGATTTAACATAGGTAATATTTCCTAATACTTGCCCTTCCATTAAATTTAAGAAGCCCCATTTAGCTACTCCAATCCATAAAGGAGTGAGGTGAGGATTTTCACTTGGTAAACCTCTAGATGGTTGGTAGGAGAAGTGTCTTTTGCCAGTTGCCCTGTAAACAGCGCCCTATCCTTTGGCCTGAGCTTTGCTCATATTATTCTTAATATGGACCTTATCACTGAGACACCACACATTATCTTCCCCAGAAAGGTATAAGATTTTCCTATTTCTAGCTTTTGAGAATCCAGGACCAATAGAAAATAGAGTATGTGGGTTTCTTCCTACCATGAAAACACATGATTTTACTTTTTGAGGTGTTAATCTTTAAATGATAAGCATTGGTGAATTATTTCAATGCCTGCAGACAACTATTTAGACCTTTAGGAGTAAGGTCCAGAATTAATATATAATCTGCATATAGCAGACAGATTATTAAATTTCCACCAATTTTAAGAGCTATACCCCCACTCTGTGATAGACGGACAGGAAGGTTTGAAATGTAAAGAGAAAAGAGTAATGGGGCTAGAAGGCACCCTTGTTTTAAACTATCCATAGAAAGGCCGATCGACGCCTAGCAGTAATCTGCAACAGATAGAAGAGTGGAGTACAATAACTGGATCTAACAGGGTGCCTGGAATACCCAGCATTAAGAGCTTTCTCCATAGCAAAGATCAATCCACTTTATCAAACGCTGCAGAGAAGTCTATAAAGGCCGCTGTTAAATAAAGATGTGCAGAAACAAGTTGAAGCAGGAACGTAGGCTTATTTCTGTGAGAGCTAACACCCACAACCAGAGACGTTCAGTCGTGAAGAAGCCAACGTCCAGAGTGATGTTCCAGGGAAGCTTCACGACTGGAGGGCAGCATGCTAGAACACTGAAATAATTACAAAAAGGGGGTGGTGATGGACAGAGTATCTGAGTTAATCAGAACACTCCTACCCAGTCAACAGATCAGGGCTTGATCCATCACCGTTTTTTAGCTCACTGCACCATCCCAGTTCAGAACCTGGCTATATGCAAATCAGTCTGTCCCTGGCCCAGTGCATCATGGGAACAGGGCAGACCAAACTACCAAGCCAATTCGTCACTGGAAAGGAAACAAGCTTCCGGGGACCGGTTACTGGCATTACAGCCGTCTTCGGCCCGGCTTGCTTGAATCCTGATGGTGCAATGAGCAAGGGACTCATGTCTGAGCATACCCTTCCACACTCATGGTGGCCAAAATAATTACAAAAAGGGGGTGGTGATGGACAGAGTATCTGAGTTAATCAGAACACTCCTACCCAGTCAACAGATCAGGGCTTGATCCATCACCGTTTTTTAGCTCACTGCACCATCCCAGTTCAGAACCTGGCTATATGCAAATTAGTCTGTCCCTGGCCCAGTGCATCATGGGAACAGGGCAGACCAAACTACCAAGCCAATTCGTCACTGGAAAGGAAACAAGCTTCCGGGGACCGGTTTCTGGCATTACAGCCGTCTTCGGCCCGGCTTGCTTGAATCCTGATGGTGCAATGAGCAAGGCACTCATGTCTGAGCATACCCTTCCACACTCATGGTGGCCAAAATAATTACACTGAACACTGAAATGTCACGAACACTAGAACAACGAGTCGCGTGAATGCACGCTACTCCTAACTAAACATGAAAGTAATACACTAATGTCATTATACAACATCTTCCCTTCTTTGAAGGGCAACAAAAATAAATAAATAAAAACAAGGTACAAAGATTTAAACATAACCATGCAAAGAATGTTACATTGCTATTCCAGTACAAAGTCTCTCAATCTGCAAGTAATTTGTTTTAAACATGCTGCTCTTCTAGTTGACACTTCGGAATATTCCCCCACAACTATATCCGAAGGTAATGATGGATTGTCAGAGACAATGGACTGTGTAGGTTGAACTTCAGGAGTTAGTAAAACGCAACTAGAAGAATATTGGTCAGAAGCAAGGGATTGTGTGGGTAGGGCTTTAGGTGTCTCCAAAACTCTACTAGAAGAAGGTTGCTCATGAACCAAATCAAACCAGTCACAATGCTCTGACACTGGCCTGAAGTGGGGAGATTTTAGCAAGAACCCTCTTGTTCCACCACCCTTTGTTATCAAGAATGGCAGAACCTTTACTGACATGTGTAACTAAAGTTGGAGAAGAGAACTGCGATTGACCTTTCGGAACTCTTTTTGGATTTTTAATGAGTACCCAATCCCCTTTTTGTAAGGGCAGATCAAAGAAGTGTTTACCTGCATCAAAACGTGATTTCATAGAATGTTGTTTAGCTTTGACATGTTCTTGGATAGAATGAGAATTAACGGACAAACGACCATTTCCATGTAACCAGCTGGGATTGAGGAGTGTATGCACTTTCCTTTTTCTAAGTAAAGTAAATGGTGCAACACTAGTAGTGGAGTGTGGAGTGGTATTATATGCCCAAACGTTGTCAAGTACAACAGACAAAGGGTCTAACCTGGCGGAGATTGCAGTTTGTATACCCTCCTTGATTATCCAATTACCCCTCTCAACCAATCCATTTGAAGAGCGAGAATACAATGCAACCTTGTAATGAGAAATGTCATGCTTTTTAAGAAAAGAGCACATCCTTTGGGAGACAAAATGTGTACCATTGTCAGGAACAATGGTTTTGGGAAAACCTTCAACATCAAAAACAGATTGTAAAAATTTGACAGCATTATCAGTTGACACAGTGTTACAAAAAAAATAATACAACCATTTGGTATGGTAATCAACCAAAACAATCAGATACTTGTTCTCAGTTGGTAAAACGTCATGAGGACCAGAAAAGTCCAAGCCTACTTTGTCCCATGGACCTGCAGGAAAAGGAACAGGACATAAAGGAGAGGAAATAGTTTTCCAATGTTTGTCAGAGAGGAGAAATTGTGTACAATTATCAATCATTCTCCTGATATGTGCATCCATTGAGGGCCACCAGTAAAATTGTTTGATGCGTTGACAAGTTTTGATAACACCAAGGTGTCCTTGATGAGCTGAACAAATAATCAGATTTCGCAAAGATTGAGGTTGAGCAAATAAATCATTGCGCATAACCATGTTGTTAACTAAAGAAAGCTCTTCCGATACATTTGCAAAACCTTTTAAATCAGGAGACAGAGTTCTACGCTCAGGCCATTTGTTAACTATAAAATCTTTGACCTTTGAAAGTGTAATGTCATTATTGTATGCTGAACTCCATTGTACCTCAGAAATGAGTAGACATTCTGCAATAGCATCAATTGTAGCGACAACACACTCAATATCATCATCAACAACAGAACTATCATTCAAAGACATTCTTGAGAGACAATCTGCCCTGAAGTTTTTGCCCCCAGAAATATGTTTGATGACAGAATGAAATTCATGAAGTTTTGAAAGAAGATGAACAAGTCTTGCAGAAGCCCTGTTAGAAGTGCTGTCAGAAAGCATGTGCATAAGAGGCTTGTGATCGGTGTAAATCTCAAACTCACGACCCCAAATGTAAGATTTACATTTTTGTATAGCCCAAACGCAAGCCAAGGCTTCTCTTTCTATTGTGCTGTACCTAGTTTCAGCTGGAAGAAGTGTTCTGGATGCAAAGGCAACCGTTTGTTCTTTGCCTTCCACCCATTGTCCCAAAACAGCCCCCAAACCAGTGAGACTGGCGTCAACAGTGATAAAACACTTCGAACCATCCGAAAAAGGATGCAAGGCTGGTGAATCCTCAATGAGCTTTTTAACGTGCTCAAAAACATTTTGTAAGTCTTCTGACCAGGAAAACCTCACCCCTTTCCTCAAGAGCGCTCTCAACGGCTCAACAATGTGAGCATAGCCATGCACAAATCTGGCGTAATATTCTGCTAAGCCAAGTAATGAGCGAAGGGCATCTATCTTTGGGAGGTATGGCATCTCTGATGGCTTTTATTAATGAAAATTTAGGATTGATGCCATTAGGTGAAAGTGAATGGCCCAAATAATCCAACACTTGAACCCCAAATTTGCATTTGTCATGCCTTACAGTCATACCAGCTTTTTCTAACACCTGCAAAGCCTTATTAAGAATCTGATCATGTTGAACAATGTCATTAGCAAAAATTTAAATATCGTCCTGATAGGCTTGCACCCCAGGAATATTCTGCAATAAGTTATCCATCAGTTTTTGAAAAATGCTAGCTGCCAAAGCTAGACCAAATGGGAGTCTTAAGTACTTGAAAGTGCCAAACGGCATAATAAAAGTTGTTAATTCTTGAGACTTAAGAGACAAAGGAATTTGGTGATAAACAGACATTAGGACCAAGAGGGAGAAGTATTTAGCCCCACCCAAATTAGCCAGCAAATCATGAATTTTGGGTAACGGATGGCAATCCACGATGATATTGTTATTTAAGGAACGTAAATCGGCACATATTCTCACCTCGCCAGATTTTTTACGAACTAAAACTATGGGAGAAACCCATTCAGATGAATCACATGGTGCAATGATTCCCTCTAGGCAAATGTAAGCGGGTCCTACATGCAGGATGCACTGTTCCTAGGAGACTGATTCTCACAATATCATAAATATCACTCACATATGCTAAATAATGTTGGATCAAAAAGTTATTATTGCCAAAAACAAATCTATTTGCAATAAAATGTATTCTCAGGTCATACCATTATCTCCAGTTATTTGATTAAATAACAGAGGTATAAGTAACTATATTTCACTGTACATTAAATTTCTCAATAAATGCGACAACTCATAACATTCCCATATACATCATAGGAAGAATATGTTGTCTGATTTCATATCTTGATAACTAAACTTGTGAAGAAGCGTCGCCCTATGCATTTCGGGAAGCCCTGTTCCCTTCTTCAGGGGCGATTATCTGTAGAGAAACATGATATAAATGCATAATATAATTATCTAAATTACAACTGATTGTTAATACTGTTCACATAGGAGGGATGATGACTCAATAAATTTACAACAATACACGCAGCCAACACTGCATTACAGTGTTATATACATGATTCTGAACAAAAATAGGATCTCACTAATGTAATATAGTGTTGCTAGACAATCAGCTAAGAAATAGCTCAACAAGCTTACTCAAATATATATCAATGGGGTAAGAAAACCTGATCATATATTCGGACGCATAAAGATTTGACATTGATTTTCTTACATGTAAATACATTGTTTCAAGAACGCTATGCACTTGTGTGGAATACTGAAAGACAATATTTATATTGTTACCCGATATCATAATATATGACCGACTGTGTGTGTGACACCTAATCGGTTGATACCCAATTGGAAATTCTAAAGTTATAAATAAACAACACATAATGTGTGAGTAACATCATCTGCACTTGATAACATGATTCTGTTGATGTTACATACCTTAAACCCGATAGCTTAGGATATATTTACACTGCGTATGTAAGTTCTATTGTAGAACCGAAGGTCACAGGTAGATAAGACAGAAATAATTCTGTAGGTAAAAAAGGCTAATTGACTATCTGTGATATAATTGCATGACATTACGTTACTGCAACTTTTCTCCTGACTCTTCTCTGAGTTAATAAGTGTTCTATTACCTAATTACTCTGCGCATGAATAAATCAAGATAACCGTACCTAAGCCACTTCTACAGGAATGGTACTATAAAAAACTCTCTTACCACATTGCTAATAAAACAACATTGAAATCTATTGGCTTTGCGAGTGACTCTGCTCTAATTAGTGTACGGAAATCTGCAGAAAACTGATGTGAATATACTCAATATATTAAACTTTCGTATTTCCAAACACTACGGAAACCTTGAGTCAGGCAAAAACCACGTGTAATTACCTTAAGACTCAGAACACGAGCCAAATATAGCAGGGTGTCCATAAATTGCAGCAACAGTAGAAGGAAAACTTCTAAAATGAGATAAACATAAATATGCTAAGCCACTGTATTACTATCGTTTCTACTATGTAATTATCTATGTTGCACTGAGAGTGCCATTCGAGCGTACCTTAGTACTTCTTATGTCGAACAGGATTAATTTTGCGTTGTTTACGTTGTTGAAACTCCTCTTATCCGCAGCCGGTTTCTACAAATAAAATGTATAGCTAATATCAACTCAAAACTGAAGTGCTATTCTAACACACATTAACAACCTTTGGAGACTGTCTTACCGGCTTATAGTCTCTGGTTGCTATATCAAAGCTCAATCCGACGAACCGCGGAAGGATACCATACGACCTTTAAATAGTGCCTATCTAAATATAATGTTCTATCAGTTCACATGGAATTGTGGGACCTGTAGTGCATTCTACTCGATTCTCCTAGTAATTTGTGACCCCAACCCCGGAATCAAATATACCAAACTTTAACTAAGTAGTGTACCTCAATAATGCTTGTTATGATACTGTAATGTCACAGCGCTGAGAGGATACAACGCACGTCATTCGATGAAATAATAGGCATGATGCCCAACCTTTTATCCCGGCACTAAAGAAATGCGACGCTAGACATTCGATAAAATAATTGGTTCGGGGCCCAACCTTGTATAACAATAGACCAGTATGACAATAAACCAGTATGCGTGACAATGTGGATATGATACTCGAGACGTTATTCCTAGTAACGAACCCCACAAGGCTAATAAATATGAAATATACCGATATACCTAGCACAGTCTGCTACATATTGTTGTGTTTGTGTGGTGTATACTAATCATCGTGTTGTTGACTACATATTATTTGTATCTAACATTATTATGTATTGAAATAAAAACTGAATCTGACTCTCTACATTAAGTAGTCACAATCTAATAATCACAGTCTTAAAGACAGTAAATATCAAACTGAATTAAATTCTTGAATCAATTATATTATTAGGTATATTAAATAGGACCAAATATTTGTTAATTCAATAAACAATGCCTTAATCCTGGTTATATATGACCACATATTCATGGATGTACAAAATGCTCTCACTTACACTAAGTTTCCACATTTCTATAATTCCTCGATTCAAAAACAACATGCATGAATATCTCGATAAATCTAATCAATATCACTACATTTTGTCTGTATAACAATAAATTCTGTGCCAACCTCTCTATGTTCATATACCTCGGTGAATGACATAGTTTTATTGAGAAACTAGTATTCATATGACATGGGTTACACGAAAGTTTTCAGTATCTAGTTGTCAGATGTAATATGCCCTCTACCTACGGTAGTCACAATCTACTAACCCAAGTGCATCACATCGAATATATGAAGTAACAGTGTTTTTAACCCTAGCTATCATGTCTATTTGCATCACTATAAGTTGAATCTAAAGGAACTGGAAGAATCGCATTAGCTTATGTCCATTCACAGTCCAATATGCTGAGACCCTACATTCAGGTATTGTATGTTGACATATGTCAGATATTGTAATTACACAATGTCTAAATATTCATGAAGTTTAACTGAATTACAAAAAGCAGCTATAATCAATTCTATCATTAAGGCCAAGTGGAATGAGAGTACCCAAATGTTCAATTCAAAATAACTCTCTTAGAAGAAGCTTAGCGTGATTGTCCTGGCCTTCTCTTTTGTTAACCACTTCAATGATTTGTGCTCTTAGTTGCGCAATGTTATGTTTTTCTTCTAACCAATGATTGGCTACAGAGGTGGTTCTATTTTTGGTCCTGAAATTGCTTTTATGCTCAGTTAACCTGACTTTGAATTTGCGTTCTGTTTTTCCTATATACAATTTGCCACATGGGCACTTTAGGCAGTAGATAATGTTGGTCGTATTGCAATCTCCAGTAAAACGTAACTGTATTTTATTACCTGTCAAAGGATGTACTAAAGTGTTACCTGTAATAATGTTGTTGCAATGTATACAGTTCAAACAGCGTATAGTACCTTTATGTAAGAAAGTATTGTCCTTTTGTTTAGGAGTTCGCATAATATCTAACAGGTTCTTTCCCCTAGTGTAAGCGAAAATAGGTTTCTCCATGAAAATGCCCTTAAAGTCAGATTCATTTTGTAGTAATTCCCATCTATTGAGAATAATTCTTTTAATTTTATTTGAAGCCGTAGAGTATTTCGATACAAATGTAAGGCCTTTCTTTTGTTGCTTAGACGTGGGATTAAGCAACGTACGCCTGTCCACGATCGCCAGTCTGTCAACAGCTTGATCCAAAATTTCAGGTGGATACCCTCTTTGTACAAACCTTCGACGATGTATTTGGATTTGATCCTGAAATGACTGCTGATTAGAACATATCCTGTTAATTCTTAAAAAATGCGAATATGGCAAGTTGATGATGAGACTTTTAGGGTGGAAACTGGTGAATAACAAGGTGTTATTGCGATCTGTGGGTTTTGTGTATATGACTGTCTGTAGCATAGATTTCTGATCATCCTTTGAGATTTTTACATCCAAATAGTTAACTTCTCTCATGCTCATAGTATACGTGAATTGGATTCTCGCATTCTTCTCAGTGAGTTGCGATATATGTCTGTGCAATTGAGCTTGTTCCTTAGACCAAATTAAAAAAATGGCATCAATATAACGACAATATTGTACAAGGCCAGTTTGCCACGTCTCATCAGTTAGAATGTGCTCTTCCTCAAACTTGGACATAAATATATTCGCGTATGCCGGCGCCCCAGAAAATCCCATACTTGTACCAGTCATTTGACCATAGAAATCGTCCTTCCAACTGAAGTAGCTGTTATTGAGACAGAAATGTAATAATTTCAAAATGAATATGCTTTTCTCCTTTGGTAGATCTAGTTGGAGTAATGCCCATTCTGCTGCTTCCATTCCTTCCTCATGATTTTTAGACGTGTATAGGGCAGTCACGTCAATCGTGCACAATATCCAATTTTCATCGTACATGTCTTGAATGGTCTCAATTTTATTGAGAAAATGCGTGGTGTCTCTGGTATACGTACACCATTTTTGAACAAATTTCTGGAAATAATAATCCAAGTATTTACCAACTGGATCAAATATTGAATTACATCCTACCACTATAGGGCGGAAGGGTGGGTCCGTGGGATGCTTATGTATTTTTGGAGTCATGTATGTGAGAAGTTGGCCTGATATATGATGCTCACTAGTACTAGTGATCACCTTGTATCAGTCCAAACAACCCTTATGGTGATTGGTTGTAAGTCAACCTTATAGACCAGCTATCCTAATGGTAGCATGGACAAAGCAGTCTTAGGCTAAACTCTTTTGGCATGTGAAGCCAGCTGTTTTACCACAATATAACCCCTTGAATACCAAGTGAAAGGACACCACACAGGTTGTTATGAAAATAAACAGTATATTTATTAATAACAACACCTCTGAACTCTTTATGAGGTCAGAGGGCTAAGCACATGACAATCTCTTACGAAAAATACTACAAGTCGCACAAAATTACAATGGTGCCCTAGGGGCATGACAAACCCTATACTAAGTAAGTGGAATGTGAAAGTCGATAATCGGAATGGAGCTGTCCAGAGGCTGTAGGATCGATGGGACCACGCTACACTAACTTCAGGTAAGTAATAGGAGGCCCACGGAACGCGTGTGCAGACTGTGAACTCACACGCGAGATGCGTAACAACGTCTATGGACAGTACAGTTCAAGAAAAAGGTGAGTACGGACAATCCTGACTAGATGGGACAACAACGACTGTGGAACTGGACACTAGGACAGTTAAACTACCCTTGAGCACCGAAATGCTCTTGTTACCTCACCCACGGACTGCGGGTGCACAGGTGTCAAAGTGCGTCGGGTTCTCGCGTTGAAGTCTATGGAGCCTGAAAGAAAAGATGCTGCAGGCGACCAGGAAGAAGATGTCCGGTGCAATCCAAGGGTGGATTGGTGAGGAAGGAGACCTGAAAGCAGAGGGGACAATGTTCACAGTCACTAGCCAGTGACTGGAGTGGAACCAGGAAGGAACCAGATGTCGACGTCGCGATCAGGTGAAGAGTGGACGCTTGACTCTGCAGCCACGTGGACCAGGAGGTGTCTTCGACGCCCAGGATGGAGGCACGAGCTGTCCCACGCAGGCTCTCGCTGTCGGCGGTGTCGGATCCGGGCTGGAACTCAACAGGCTTTGGCAAAGGCAACCCATGCGGTGAGTGAAGAAAGCATCTGGTGCGGACTAGGAGAGTCCGGGGTGCCCCTCTTTTGGAAGGGAGCAAGGGCCAGTCTTAAGAAACCAGACCAGCAGTGAAAATTCAAAGGTTCGTCGTCTGGGAGGCCACTAGACAGCCGGCAAGTGACCAGACAACGCGTCGAGCAGGAACCAAGCAGAAGGGCCCCACGCAGATCTCGTGGATGCTGGAGGGCTGATCTTCGGTGCAGGGGCTGCTCGGGGTTGGGGTTTCTCAGTCCCCAAAGCACTTGGTTTAGTTTACCTCGGGAGTCGTGCTGGAAGCGAAGTGGAGGTTCGTTCAAGATGGCCGGTCCCACGTGTTTCGTCACACCCACGGGTCTCAGCTTTGCTGCAGATGTAGGTTGAGGTCGGAGAGGTCTGGAAATCCGGGTCTCGTCGGGCTCTGAAGTCTGGATCCTCGAGGGAAGGCAACAAAGTGAATCCGCTGGACGCTTGATGGTGCCTGCAGTTGCAGGGTGGACACTCCTTGTCCACAAGGGAGATTCTTCAGTCTTCTGTGGAGCAGAACGTCAAAGGCCAGAGTTTCTTCTTGTTGAATAGTTCAGGATAATCTAATTTGTAATGGGACCAGCTCCTACCTTTATTCTCCTAAAGGGGGCTGCACTACTGACTAGGTCCCTCCCCTGGGTGAGACCAGGAAGGGGGGTGGTTACACCCCTATTCTTTGTCCGGTTTCCCACCAGAGCTGGGGCTGGGATGCCCCAGCAACTGGTTTGAACCGGTGTATGCACAGGGCACCTTGTGTGCCCCAGGCATGTCTCATTCCTTTCAGGCCTCCCTACCTCAATACACAAAATCCTGTCTGGGGTGGTGCTAGCACCTCCCAAGGCAGGAAACCCTTTGTCCAGGCAATCCTCGCTGGAAGGACTCCCAGCAGCAGGAGGTCAGACTTGTGTCTGTGGTGGCAGCATCCATTTTGTGATGCTGAGGCTCGAGTTAACTTTAACCGGGGTTCACAGTTACATACATGTCGTGTCACTCTAGAAGAGTGGAATGCTACCCCCGTCGCCAGAATTGGCGAGGGGGTAGTATTCCAAATCGTATGACACCTTACTCGACATGTTTTGATAATGTTATACCAGAGTTGGCATTTAACCGCAAGGTTGATAATGCACTTAAGAGTATATGGTATAGCGTTATCATGGAACAGCTATTAGGACTTGGTTCCGCAAGCTGCAAACGGGCTCAGCTCATGCCAGAGCACCATCTCACATAATTCCAAGCACTCTGCCTTCAGGATTGATAAGGCCTTCCATAGGAGTGACTGATAGGAATATATGTGTCCATTTTAGGGTTAGATATAGGTATACTATATCTACAGCAAAGGGTGATTACACCACCTTGACCCAGCTGTCTTGCAGCCAGTTGTGTCAGTTTTAGATGGCCATCGAGGGGTGGCATAATACATGCTTCAGCCCCTGGTAGGCCCTGGGTACACCTATGCCCTGGATACCTAAGGTATACTGTACAGGGACTGATAAGGTGACTCAGTATCCAATTAGATATGTACCTAGGGTACATGGAGTCCATTTTAACAGAGAGAGCAGGAAGCCTGGGGTCCTGAATAGCAGGATCCCAGGCCAACTAAGTCAAAAACCAGCAAAACACCAGGCAAAAAGTTGGGGGTAACCATAGTCAGATATCCACCTTCCTACATAACCCCCCCCCCAAACGAAAGGAGATAAGGCTATCCTTGACCAGGTAAGCCTATATTGCCTGAGTGGCTGTTGGACCTGCGATGGGCAAGCCCAGCACAAAGGGGGTAGCTTGGCTCAAGTGACAAGGCAAGTGAAGGCTGTAGTGTTAAGCCGGCTTTGACCTAATAATAACTCCCTGCACAGCCACACCAAAAAGAAGGACACCACACTACTGCTGTAGAAAAATACGATTCCTTTATGTAAAAATTCTCTTCTTGTAAATAGGATTCAGTTAGGAAAGCACATTTGCATTTCTGGGATTCAGTTATTGACATAAATATTATAAATACAATAAATAGATCTTCGGGAATAAATAGCGAGATAAATAGGATAAATATCACGAATAAATATCACAATAAATATCAGAATAAATACGGGTTCATTTAAATAAATAACCACATGTTCCTTCTGGTATTGCTGCCACCACTTAAATACTTTAGGAAGATCACATTTGCAATACGTTTCAAATGGGAATGATAACTCTTACAGTTTACGTTGGTTTCAAGGATTATGAGTACGGGCTTCCCTAGGCACAAAACAACTTTAGACTCTTTAGGGTTCACTCAGGGAGTCAAGCGTGTGTATCTGGAAGGCAAGGAAACACAATGAATACAGCGTTCGCACTCCGCTGCCACCAGGATGAGATCTCTGCTTGCCGGTGGAGTCTATGCGCGCCTATGGGCTTTATCACCGCTAGAACACAGGCAGCACCAGTTCAAAGTCTTTTAGACTGACGAACGGGCTTCCGGAGGGGTCACACAACCTTCGCGCTCCGTCAAATGAATGCCGGTTCACAGTTCCTTCACAACGCTGCACCCTATCTAAAGAAACGGGCCCACCTCACATCGGCTGCAATCGGAAAGCGATTCAGTCAGGCCACAGCACTCCTCACGCCAGTGACAGGGTTCTCAGGGGCTCCACGGTCCTCCCTCCGACTTTCTCATACGGGGTGGATCCCGCCCACAGCTACCGCTTCCAGCTCACAGGGGTGGGGTAGAGATGCTAGTCTCGCCCAATGAAGGCCGGCCTTTCCCCGCCCCGGCGCACCACCTCACCTTCAGTCCACACAGGAAGCGCTCTACGGCGGAAGGGCTCCCTGGAGGCGCCTGTCGCGAAGGGGGGCACTTCTGAAGATTGCGGTCGCGGTGAACTTGCTCTCGCCTCGCGACTCGTGAAATCTGTCACAATTCACCACCGGGGGGGCGGGGAGGCACACGAATTTGACCACAGTCTTTGGGGCAATGAGGCACTTGCTGGGCAGGCGCTGTAGGCACTAGGTCACTTCTCACGCAGCTGACTGGAACGCCAGTCAGGAACAACGCCAGCAACCTTTGCTACTCTACCGCCCACTCTACCAGCCACCTCAGGGGGGGGGGTCAACAGGGCAGGTGTCAATCTGGTGTCAAGTCTGGAATCTCCTTCTCTTATCTCTTATCTCCACCTAAAATGGCCGCCAGGGACTGGGCCTTTTATAGCCAGTGCCCTGGGGTGCTGGCACGAGCCAGAAGGTTCTAGAACCTTCTCTGGCTGTGACAATGACTTGGCACTTTTTAGGGGTATCTAGGTCACTAGCAGCCACCGTACTGCGGCTCTAGAGCAGCCATTTTGTGTATCTGAGGGAAACAAAGGAATTCCTGTCAGGAATGTGCGTTAAACCAAAAGGCGCCAAAATCTCAAAAGGCCAGAGTTCAGGGAGGCTCCAATGGGAGTCACTCACCTGAGGGAAAAGGGTGTCCACCATTTTAGGGCCATTTATTCAGGTTGCCAACCCCAGTTTGTAATGCCACAGGTTTCGCCAGGTGCCTTGTAAATAGGTGCCACAAACCTTGTGAGCAACTGGGCGTCAAGGAACATCTAACCCCAAGAAACAACACATAAAATGTCCTGGCAGACAAAGAAAAGCGACAAATTTTGGGAGGTACAGGGGAACAAAAGAAATCATAGTGGTGAGGGGACTCTCAGAAGCAGACAGGTCTAACACGCGTCCCCCCCAGCTGAAAGTGGGGAGAGCTACCCAACCCCTTGGGAGTTCTCAACACTAAGGCGGAAATACCTGGAGAGACCGTCTGCAATGGCGTGGTCAACTCCGGGCCGGTGTTCCACCCGAAAGTCCATTCCCTGTAAGGAGATAGACCACCTCAACAGTTTGGGGTTTTCCCCCTTCATTTGCATGAGCCAACGAAGGGGTCGGTGGTCTGTCTGAACAAGGAAGTGTGAACCAGACAAGTATGGTCGCAGCTTCTTCAGTGCCCAGACCACCGCAAAGGCTTCCCGCTCGATGGTACTCCACCTCTGTTCCAGGGGAAGCAGTCTTCGTGACAGAAAGACCACGGGTTGATCCAGACCCTCTTCATTGAGTTGCGATAGCACGCCCCAATGCCAATGTCAGATGCATCTGTATAGACAATGAATTCCTTCGTGAAATCCGGAGTCTTCAGGACTGGAGCTTTACACAATGCTTGTTTCAGAGTGTCGAAGGCTGGCTGACAAGCCTCCGTCCAGATGACTCTCCTGGGTTGCTTCTTGGCTGTGAGTTCTGTAAGGGGTGCCACGATAGTGACATACCCCTTCACGAATCGTCTGTAGTAACCTGTGAGGCCCAGGAAGGCTCGGACCTCAGTCTGGGTCTTGGGGGGTTTCCAGGCCATGATTGCCTCAATCTTCGCCTGAAGGGGCTGCACCGTTCCCCTGCCCACCAAGTGTCCTAAGTACACTACCGACCCCTGTCCAATCTGACATTTGCTGGCCTTGATCGTCAAGCCAGCCCGTTCCAGGTCCTGGAGAACGGCTTGCAAGTGCTGCAAGTGATCCTCCCAACTGCTACTGAAGACAGCTATGTCATCCAAGTAAGCAGCAGAGAATGACTCCATCCCGGTGAGGATCGTGTTCACCAGCCGCTGAAAAGTGGCAGGAGCGTTCTGAGCCCAAAGGGCATGACGCAAAACTGGTAGTGTCCATCAGGCGTGGAGAAGGCTGACC
Source organism: Lissotriton helveticus (assembly GCF_964261635.1). Classification (NCBI taxonomy): domain Eukaryota; kingdom Metazoa; phylum Chordata; class Amphibia; order Caudata; family Salamandridae; genus Lissotriton; species Lissotriton helveticus. The sequence continues at coordinate 1,109,617,920 of NC_136068.1, forward strand.
TTTCCTTGGCTCCATCAGTCATGGGAATCTGCCAGTACCCTGCAGTAAGGTCAATGGTGCTGAGATATTGGGCAGCTCCCAACCGGTCAATCAGTTCTTCCGCCCGAGGGATCGGATGAGCATCCGTCTTGGTTACCGAATTTAGTCCTCGGTAGTCCACACAGAATCGCAATTCCGGTGTGGCGCCAGGTGGGGCAGCTTTGGGGACCAAAACCACCGGGCTAGACCAAGGGCTACTTGAAGGTTCGATGACTCCTAGCTCCAGCATCTTAGCTACTTCGCTTTGGATACTGGCCTTCACCTTGTCAGACAGCCGGTAAGACTTTGACTTCACAGGTGGGCTGTCCCCTGTGTCCACGTCATGGGTACACAGGTGGGTCTTACCCGGGACAAGGGAGAACAGAGAGCGAATGACCCCAAGACCTGGTGACATTCCTCCTGCTGCTCAGGAGTCAGGGATGGCGAGAGTTTCACTCCCTCCACTGACCCATCCTTTTCTTGAGACGCGAAAAGGTCGGGGAGAGGCTCAGTGTCCTCTTCCTCCGATCCGTCAGTCACCATAACCAACATGACTTCGGGCCTCTCGTAGTGGGGCTTGAGGCGATTGGCATGGAACACCCGATGCGGATGCCGAGGTGTCTTTACGTCCACCAGATAGGTAGTCTTGCCCATTTTCTCCAACACCTCATATGGCCTGTCCAACGGTCCTGGAGGGCACTCAGCTCTCCAGGCTCCATCACCCACACCTTCTGGCCAGGCTCCAACTCCACTGGGTGAGCATTGTGGTCATACCACGCTTTCATGACTGCCTGACTGGCTTCCAAGTTGTCAGAAGCTTGCTTCCACAACTTAGCCATTCGGCTCCGGAAGGCCAGCATGTAGCTCACCACATCCGGGGGAACTTTCCGGGGAGACTTTTCCCAGGAGTCCCTCACCAGACTGAGAGGTCCACGTACAGGGTGCCCGTACAAAAGCTCGAAGGGGCTCAAGCCCACTCCCTTCGGCGGCACTTCCCTGTAGGAAAAAAGCAAACAGGGTAGGAGGACGTCCCATTTCCTCCGCAGGCTTTCGGGTAGACTTCTGATCATACCCTTCAAGGCTTGATTGAACCTTTCCACGAGACCATTGGTCTGTGGGTGATAAGGAGTGGTGAACCGGTAGGTCACTCCACACTCCTTCCACATTGCCCGCATATATGCTGACATGAAGTTGGTCCCCCTGTCAGACACAACTTCTTTGGGGAATCCCACTCGGGTAAAGATCCCCATCAGGGCCTTTGCCACTACTGGTGCAGCAATGGTTCTCAGAGGAACTGCCTCTGGATACCTTATGGCGTGATCCACCAGTACCAGGATAAACCTGTGACCGGATGATGTAGGTGGATCTAGGGGCCCAGCAATGTCGATGCCCACCCTTTCAAAGGGGGTGCCAACGACGGGAAGTGGTTCCAGGGGAGCCTTCAGCTTCATCCCTGTTTTCCCACTGGCTTGACATGACACGCACGACCGACAGTATGTGTCGGATGCCACCCTCATTCGAGGCCAATAAAAGTGGGGGACAAGCCGGGCAAAGGTCTTGTCCTGACCCAAGTGTCCTGCCAAGGGAATCTCATGAGCCAACTCTAATAGGAAGGCTCGGTAACATTGTTGGACTACCAGGGCCCGTGACAACCGGTGCACTGGCGCCCTGGGCTCACTGTAGAGGAGACCATCCTCCCAGTAAACACGATAGTTCCCAGACTCGTTACCTGCTGCCTGGGCTTCAGCCTGTTGCCTCAGACCCTCGAGGGTGGGACATTCCTTTTGTCCCTTGCTCAGTTCCTCCCTGGATGGTCCTCCCTCCACTCGCCACTCAGCGGGGACAGGCAGATCCTCCAACGGAACCATGTCCTCCTCCGCGGACTCCACGTCCACCTCCGCAGGTGGCCTATCCGTCACACGGGGCACAGACATCGAGGCAGGCTCTTCCTGTCCTCGAGATGCTCCCTCATCAGCAGCTGGGTGGGCCATTGTTCCAGGCTCCAACCCACGCGACTTCTCCTCCCGAGCAGCTGCAGACCTGTTACTCACACAGGCCCAATCAGGTGTACCCAGCATCTCAGTATGAGTCCGGTATTCCACCTCCTTCCAAGCATTGTGCTCCATATCATTACCCAGCAGACAATCGACTGGCACGGCGGGGCTTACGGCAACTCGAAGTGAACCTGCAACCCCTCCCCACTCAAAGGGGACCTCGGCCACAGGATAGTGGCCCATTCTGCCGTCAGCCATCGCGGCTGGATGAAGTACGCCTGGAATCACCTGCTCTGAGGACTCCATATGACTCCTTACCATAGTCATACTGGCTCCTGTATCTCTCAGAGCTTCCCCTCTATGGCCATTGATGGTGACCCATTGCCCATAATTGGTAGTATTTGAGGGCACCTGGATCTTTGGAACCATCTCCCGATCACCCAGGGACACTAAGGTGACACCCACCCACTCCCTTCCCTTAACTAAGGGCATCTCCTCCCCGAGCGCTACACTAGCGACTCCCAGGGTCTTTCCTCCAGTGGGAGGGGGTGGTCTCTTTGGGCATTTCACGTCTCCCTTATAATGTCCAATACCACCGCACTCAAAGCAATGGATAACCCTTGGCTGCTGACTCTGGCCAGGATTAGGGTTCTTCTGCGGGTTAGCCTTAGAATTGGAAAATAAACTTTTCCCCTTAAAGTTATTTTGGGGGCCTTTGGAGAACTCCTGTTTCTTGTTATCTCCCCCCTCTTTCTTCTGGGGAGCGCCCTGTCCGGACTTCTGAGAATCTCCTCCCGTCCCCTTCGTGGACACTCGGGTACTTGCCCAAATGTCCGCCTCCTCAGCAAGCTTACGGGGGCAAGTAAGTTTGCTGTCTACCAGGTGTTGCCTCAGCTCGGGAAGACATTTCTCGAGTAGATGTTCCTTGAGTATTAGGTCGTACAACCCTCGATAGTCCTCCACCTCATTACCTTGGACCCACCCATCCAGGGCTTTCTTGGCATAATCCAGGAAGTCAACCCAATTCTGTGAGCTCAGTTTGTGGCTGCCCCTGAACCTTTGCCGGTATTTCTCTGGGGTCAACCCAAACTTCCTGATGAGCGCCACCTTCATGGCGGGGTAATTTACCTGTTCCTCCCGGTCTAGGGCCAATAGGGCATCCCTACCTGTCGGAGGCATGTACCGGTATAATCCACCACCCCAATGCTTCTCATGGATCCCATGGGCTCTTAAGGAGACCTCATAGGCTGCCAGCCACTTGGCTATGTCGTCTCCAGCGGTATAACTGGCGACCACGTCCTTGGGTAAATGGGGCCTGGGCTCCCTGGCAAATTCCTTTGACTCGACACACTTCGGAGTGATGTTATGGGCCTGGAGGTCGAGTTCTCGTAGCTTGAACTCGTGTTCCATCCTCCTCCCCTCCCTCCTTTCTTCCATCTCCATTTTTGCTATTTCCCACCTTAACAGTCTTTCCTCTCTCCTGTCGGCTAACTCGGTCTCGGACAACCCTCTCGATGACACACTGCTGCCCTCCCGTGAGGCTACCTTGGGGCTGATTGACATTTCACCCACCCCTGGGAGACATTCCGCAGTCCCATCAATGACAGTACCTCTGTCTGACTCCTCCTCCTCCACCGTTCCCTCCGTGTGCGCTTCCACCCAGGCTCGCAGACTAGTACGGAGTTCTTCTCTTTTGGCCCCTCGTCTAACGAACACTCCCCTTTCCTGACAGAAATCCTTGAGCTGTGCCACAGTATAGGTCTCCAGCTCTGACATTTCGAATTCCATCTTGTCAGGGAAAAGTGTGGACAACCACCCCGAGGTAGGTTACAAGGATAGGAACTCTGAGGGTCACCTCCACCCACCTCCAGGAAAGAATTTAGAAAAAGCAAAATGTTAAATTCGAGGGCCGCTAGGAGAAAACTGGTGGTGCACACTGAATTATTATGGGGTACAAAGCAAGCACGGCTCGTAATCCCACCGCTGAGCACCAATTTTATGTTGGACCTGCGATGGGCAAGCCCAGCACAAAGGGGGTAGCTTGGCTCAAGTGACAAGGCAAGTGAAGGCTGTAGTGTTAAGCCGGCTTTGACCCAATAATAACTCCCTGCACAGCCACACCAAAAAGAAGGACACCACACCACTGCTGTAGAAAAATACGATTCCTTTATGTAAAAATTCTCTTCTTGTAAATAGGATTCAGTTAGGAAAACACATTTGCATTTCTGGGATTCAGTTATTGACATAAATATTATAAATACAATAAATAGATCTTCTGGAATAAATAGCGAGATAAATAGGATAAATATCACGAATAAATATCACAAATAAATATCACAATAAATATCAGAATAAATACGGGTTCATTTAAATAAATAACCACATGTTCCTTCTGGTATCGCTGCCACCACTTAAATACTTTAGGAAGATAACATTTGCAATACGTTTCAAATGGGAATGATAACTCTTACAGTTTACGTTGGTTTCAAGGATTATGAGTACGGGCTTCCCTAGGCACAAAACAACTTTAGACTCTTTAGGGTTCACTCAGGGAGTCAAGCGTGTGTATCTAGAAGGCAAGGAAACACAGTGAATACAGCATTCGCACTCCGCTGCCACCAGGATGAGATCTCTGCTTGCCGGTGGAGTCTATGCGCGCCTACGGGCTTTATCAACGCTAGAACACAGGCGGCACCAGTTCAAAGTCTTTTAGACTGACGAACGGGCTGCCGGAGGGGTCACACAACCTTCGCGCTCCGTCAAATGAATGCCGGTTCACAGTTCCTTCACAACGCTGCACCCTATCTGAAGAAACGGGCCCACCTCACATCGGCTGCAATCGGAAAGCGATTCAGTCAGGCCACAGCACTCCTCACGCCAGTGACAGGGTTCTCAGGGGGTCCATGGTCCTCCCTCCAACTTTCTCATACGGGGTGGATCCCGCCCACAGCCACCGCTTCCAGCTCACTGGGGTGGGGCAGAGACGCTACCTCACCTTCAGTCCACACAGGAAGCCCTCTACGGCGGAAGGGCTCGGAGACGTCCGAACTCCTCCCTGGAGGCGCCTGTCGCGAAGGGGGGCACTTCTGAAGATTGCGGTCGCGGCGAACTTGCTCTCGCCTCGCGACTCGTGAAATCTGTCACAATTCACCACCGGGGGGGCGGGGAGGCACACGAATTTGACCACAGTCTTTGGGGCAATGAGGCACTTGCTGGGCAGGCACTGTAGGCGCTAGGTCACTTCTCACGCAGCTGACTGGAACACCAGTCAGGAACAATGCCAGCAACCTTCGCTTATCTACCGCCCACGCTACCAGCCACCTCAGGGGGGGGGTCAATAGGGCAGGTGTCAATCTGGTGTCAAGTCTGGAATCTCCTTCTCTTATCTCTAATCTCCACCTAAAATGGCCGCCAGGGACTGGGCCTTTTATAGCCAGTGCCCTGGGGTGCTGGCACGAGCCAGAAGGTTCTAGAACCTTCTCTGGCTGTGACAATGACTTGCCACTTTTGAGGGGTATCTAGGTCACTAGCAGCCACCGTACTGCGGCTCTAGAGCAGCCATTTTGTGTATCTGAGGGAAACAAAGGAATTCCTGTCAGGAATGTGCGTTAAACCAAAAAACGCCAAAATCTCAAAAGGCCAGAGTTCAGGGAGGCTCCAATGGGAGTCACTCACCTGAGGGAAAAGGGTGTCCACCATTTTAGGGCCATTTATTCAAGTTGCCAACCCCAGTTTGTAATGCCACAGGTTTCGACAGGTGCCTTGTAAATAGGTGCCACAAACCTTGTGAGCAACTGGGCATCAAGGAACATCTAACCCCATGAAACAACACATAAAATGTCCTGGCAGACAAAGAAAAGCGACAAATTTTGGGAGGTACAGGGGAACAAAAGAAATCATAGTGGTGAGGGGACTCTCAGAAGCAGACAGGTCTAACAGTGGCCATATGAGGAGGTGCATGCACTGGCATGGTTACCCCCTATCTCATGGTCCACTAAGCAATCCCTCACCCTAAGGGTATCTGAGGGTCTCCACCATAGGGAATCTCTACCTGTGGTGTGTTTTGGCAAAGAAAAAGGCTGGTGCTGGGATGGAGTACTGAAGTGAGGCTCCACTAATGTTGTGCTCAACTTCCTCCAATCACTATCCACCATATATGCCTTTCTTTCCAGGACTGAGTTGCTGTATGCTCTCAGGGTCAACCTCTGGCTACCTAAAGCTGGAGGCTAGGTCCCTCTGTTTGGCTTACTGGAGGGACAGGTCAGGTTTGGGGCCCTTAGGTCCCAGGTTTGGCTGTGCCCAACAGTGTCCATCTGTGGGAGGTCCCTAACTAATTTTAAGGGGGATCCCTCAGGAGTTTGTTTTATTTTCACTTGGCTAGGACTACTAGCTTCAGTGCCCTTAATCTGCTGATTGGGGAGTTCTTTTGGACATGGGGCCCTTTGGGGTCCGCCACTGGCCTCCCTGACCTCCACAGCCCTGGGCTGACTGAGGCAGGGTAGAGAGGGGCAGGTTACCTGCTCCAGACTGGGTCCCACCTTGGAAGGGTCCACTGACATCAGGGGCTCTGCCAGGCTAGGCCTGACTACCTCTGGGGCAGTTTCTTCACAAGGGGTAAGATCAGTTCCCTGAGGAGGCTGATCCTCTCCTAAAGTCTGGTGGGAGGGAGATTTCTCTTCCTCCTCAATGCTCTCTGTTTGAGTGGAGTGATCCATAGTTTCAGGCTTCACAACACTATTATCAGTCTGAGTTTGGGCTGTGGCCATCATAACCCCACCAACCTTTTCAGGAGGGGACTCAGTTTGGGTATGGGCTGTTACCATCACAGCCCTGCTAACCTTCTCAGGGAAGGAATCTGTCTGAGATTGGGCTGAGACTGGCACAACCCTCCTAACCTGTTCAGGGAGGATATCTTGGACTGGGGCTGTGGCCATCACAGCCCCGCTAACCTTTCCATGTAGGTTTACCATTTTAGAATGGGTTTCTTGTTCTACCTCAGCCCAGGCTGAGATCCCTAAATCATTCCCCAGTAGGCAATCTACAGGCAAGTTTGATGACACTGCCACTCTCTTGGGGCCAGTGACACCTCCCCAGCTGAGATTTACCACTGCCATGGGATGATTTTTCTGCACTCCATCAATGTTTGTCACCTGGTATGTGGCACCAGGTAAAAGTTGCCTTGAGGGGACTAGGCTCTCAGTCACCATGGTGATGCTAGCCCCTGTATCTCTATAGGCCTCAACTTTCAGACCATTGATGAGGGGCTCCTGTCTGTATTTGCCCAATGTGTTGGGACAATCAGTGAAGTTGGCAAACCCCATGCCAGTCTCACAGACAAGAGAATCTGAGTTAGGGGACCTGGTTAGGCCAGAGTCAGCAGGAACTCCCAAAGTAAATCCACCCAAATTTTTGGGGGCACTCTCACCACCTGGGGGATTACTACTAGTAGTAACAGGAGGCTTGGAAGTGTTACTTGGGGGTATGTTTCCTTATTGTTGTTGGCCCTTGGGCAACTGCTGTCAGTTTTCCAATGGCCTACCTGTTTGCAGTTATAGCAATAAGGTTTCTTCTGGGTATTGGAAGGATTCTGGGACCCACCCCCCTCAGAGGATTTTTGGGGCCCTGATGTGGTTTGATCTGTAGATTTATTCCCACCCTTCTCTTGAGGCTTGGTTGATTCCTTCTTTTGGTCACCACCTTGGTTCTAAGGCCTAATCCTAGTTCTGACCCATTTGTCTGCCCTCTTACCCAATTCGTGTGGAGAGGTCAGATCAGAGTCTACCAGGTGCTGGTGTAATAACTGGTTCTGACAATTATTTAAGACTTGCTCTCTCATAATTAGATTATACAATCCTTTGTAATCAGTAACCTTACTTCCCAGTAACCAGCCCTCCAGAGCCTTAGTGGCACAATCAACAAAGTCAGTCCAATCTTGAGCCTGAGGTTTCTGGGTATCCCTGAACATCAACCTGTACTGTTCAGTGGTTAAGCCAAACCCATCAATCAGAGCAGTTTTCAAGATTTGGTAATCATTTGCATCCTCATCTCTAACAGTGAGGAGCTTGTCTCTACCTTTACCTTCAATGGAGAGCCACAATATAGCTGCCCACTGACTCTGGGGTACCTGCTGTACTTTGCAGGCTCTCTCCATAGCAGTCATCCACTTGTGGATATCATCCCCTGTCTTATAGGGGGGAACTATTTTACTCAGGTGTCTATTATCAAAACTCCTGTCTTTATCCTTAGGGATATTGCTGCCACCAGTGGGGACTACCCCACTCAACTGTTGCTCTCTAGCAAAGGCAAGCTTCTCTTTGGCAAGGGCAAGTTCTTCCCTCTGGATCCTCAGATTAGCCTGTCTCATCCTTGCTTCATGCTCTCTCCTCTGAGGGGAAGTCATTCTCCTCTGGGGAGAAGTCATTCTCCTCTGAGCAGAGGCATGAGAGTGCACAGATCTATTGGAGTCCCTAGAGTGAGATCTATCTCTCCTAGCTCCAAAGTTAGGCCTGCTCAGGGTCAGTACTGGGGGTCCCCCAGATCCTTCCCTATGTAGGTCTAAGTTGGCCCTTGTAAGTCTGCTGACTAACTCCGGACCTTTGTTTGCCTCATCCCCAGAGGTGTCCCCTTCTTCCTCCGCTGCACACCAATGTGAGAAGTTGGCCTGATATATGATGCTCACTAGTTCTAGTGATCACCTTGTATCAGTCCAAACAACCCTTATGGTGATTGGTTGTAACCTTATAGACCAGCTATCCTAATGGTAGCATGGACAAAGCAGTCTTAGGCTAAACTCTTTTGGCATGTGAAGCCAGCTGTTTTACCACAATATAACCCCTTGAATACCAAGTGAAAGGACACCACACAGGTTGTTATGAAAATAAACAGTATATTTATTAATAACAACACCTCTGAACTCTTTATGAGGTCAGAGGGCTAAGCACATGACAATCTCTTACGAAAAATACTCAAGTCGCACAAAATTACAATGGTGCCCTAGGGGCACGACAAACCATATACTAAGTAAGTGGAATGTGAAAGTCGATAATCGGAATGGAGCTGTCCAGAGGCTGTAGGATCGATGGGACCACGCTACACTAACTTCAGGTAAGTAATAGGAGGCCCACGGAACGCGTTTGCAGAGTGTGAACTCACACGCGAGATGCGTAACAACGTCTATGGACAGTACAGTTCAAGAAAAAGGTGAGTACGGACAATCCTGACTAGATGGGACAACAACAACTGTGGAACTGGACACTAGGACAGTTAACTACCCTTGAGCACCGAAATGCGCTTGTTACCTCACCCACGGACTGCGGGTGCACAGGTGTCAAAGTGCGTCGGGTTCTCGCGTTGAAGTCTGTGGAGCCTGAAAGAAAAGATGCTGCTGGCGACCAGGAGGAAGATGTCCGGTGCAATCCAAGGGTGGATTGGTGAAGAAGGAGACCTGAAAGCAGAGGGGACAATGTTCACAGTCACTAGCCAGTGACTGGAGTGGAGCCAGGAAGGAACCAGATGTCGACGTCGCGATCAGGTGAAGAGTGGACGCTTGACTCTGCAGCCATGTGGACCAGGAGGTGTCTTCGACAACCAGGATGGAGACACGAGCTGTCCCACGCAGGCTCTCGCTGTCGGCTGTGTCGGATCTGGGCTGAGACTCAACAGGCCTTGGCAAAGGCAACCCACGCGGTGAGTGAAGGAAGTGTCTGGTGCGGACTAGGAGAGTCCGGGGTGCCCCTCTTTTGGAAGGGAGCAAGGGCCAGTCTGGAGAAACCAGACCAGCAGTGAAAATTCAAAGGTTTGTCGTCTGGGAGGCCACTAGCCAGCCGGCAAGTGACCAGACAACGCGTCGAGCAGGAACCAAGCAGAAGGGCCCCACGCAGATCTTGTGGATGCTGGAGGGCTGATCTTCGGTGCAGGGGCTGCTCGGGGTTGGGGCTTCTCAGTCCCCAAAGCACTTGGTCGAGTTTACCTCGGGAGTCGTGCTGGAAGCGAAGTGCAGGTTCGTTCAAGATGGCCGGTCCCACGTGTCTCGTCGCACCCACGGGTCTCAGCTTTGCTGCAGATGTAGGTTGAGGTCGGAGAGGTCTGGGCATCCGGGTGTCGTTGGGCTCTGAAGTCTGGATCCTTGAGGGAAGACGACAAAGTGAAGCCACTGGACGCTTGATGGTGCCTGCAGTTGCAGGGTGGACACTCCTTGTCCACAAGGGAGATTCGATATAAAAGGGGATGATGGACGGAGCGCTTGAACAAATCAAACACTCACCCCCAGTCAACTGATCTGGGTTTAATCCATCACCATTCTTTAGTTCACTCAGCCACCCCAGTTCAGACATGGCTATATGCAAATCAGTCTGACCCTGTGCCTTATGGGAACAGTCCAGCCCGAACTGCCAAGCCATGTCTTCCCTGGACCGGAAACAAGCATCCTGGGACCGGTTTCGGATTCATAATCTTCATCAGCCAGGCTATCTTGAATCCAGTGGCCAAGTGAACAAGGGACTCACGTCTGAGCATACCCTGCCACACTTAGGGCGAACAAAGCGATACAAAAGGGGATGATGGACGGAGCGCTTGAACAAATCAAACACTCACCCCCAGTCAACTGATCTGGGTTTAATCCATCACCATTCTTTAGTTCACTCAGCCACCCCAGTTCAGACATGGCTATATGCAAATCAGTCTGACCCTGTGCCTTATGGGAACAGTCCAGCCCGAACTGCCAAGCCATGTCTTCCCTGGACCGGAAACAAGCATCCTGGGACCGGTTTCGGATTCATAATCCTCATCAGCCAGGCTATCTTGAATCCAGTGGCCAAGTGAACAAGGGACTCACGTCTGAGCATACCCTGCCACACTTAGGGCGAACAAAGCGATACAAAAGGGGATGATGGACGGAGCGCTTGAACAAATCAAACACTCACCCCCAGTCAACTGATCTGGGTTTAATCCATCACCATTCTTTAGTTCACTCAGCCACCCCAGTTCAGACATGGCTATATGCAAATCAGTCTGACCCTGTGCCTTATGGGAACAGTCCAGCCCGAACTGCCAAGCCATGTCTTCCCTGGACCGGAAACAAGCATCCTGGGACCGGTTTCGGATTCATAATCTTCATCAGCCAGGCTATCGTGAATCCAGTGGCCAAGTGAACAAGGGACTCACGTCTGAGCATACCCTGCCACACTTAGGGCGAACAAAGCGATACAAAAGGGGATGATGGACGGAGCGCTTGAACAAATCAAACACTTACCCCCAGTCAACTGATCTGGGTTTAATCCATCACCATTCTTTAGTTCACTCAGCCACTGGGGTGGCGGAGTGAGCTAAAGAACGGTGATGGATTAAACCCAGATCAGTTGACTGGGGGTGAGTGTTTGTATTGTCAACGCTCCGTCCATCACCACCTTTGGTTTTTCTTTGTTCGCCCTAAGTTGGCAGGGTATGCTCAGACGTGAGTCCCTTGCTCACTTTGCCACTGGAGTCAAGCAAGCCCAGCTGAAGACGGCTGTAATGCCAGAAACCGGTCCTGGGAAGCTTGATTCCGCTCCAGGGAAGACATGGCTTGGCAGTTCGGGCTGGACTGTTCCCATGAGGCACAGGGTCAGACTGATTTGCATATGGCCATGTCTGAACTGGGGTGGCGGAGTGAGCTAAAGAACGGTGATGGTTTAAACCCAGATCAGTTGACTGGGGGTGAGTGTTTGTATTGTCAACGCTCCGTCCATCACCACCTTTGGTTTTTCTCCACAAGGGAGATTCTTCAGTCTTCTGTGGAGCAGAACGTCGAAGGCCAGAGTTTCTTCTTGTTGAATAGTTCAGGATAATCTAATTTGGAATTGGACCAGCTCCTACCTTTATTCTCCTAAAGGGGGCTGCACTACTGACTAGGTCCCTCCCCTGGGTGGGACCAGGAAGGGGGGTGGTTACACCCCCTATCCTTTGTCCGGTTTCCCGCCAGAGCTGGGGCTGGGATGCCCCAGCAACTGGTTTGAACCGGTGTATGCACAGGGCACCTTGTGTGCCCCAGGCATGTCTCATTCCTTTCAGGCCTCCCTACCTCAATACACAAAATCCTGTCTGGGGTGGTGCTAGCACCTCCCAAGGCAGGAAACCCTTTGTCCAGGCCATCCTCGCTGGAAGGACTCCCAGCAGCAGGAGGTCAGACTTGTCTCTGTGGTGGCAGCATCCATTTTGTGATGCTGAGGCTCGAGTTAACTTTAACCGGGGTTCACAGTTACATACATGTCGTGTCCCTCTAGAAGGGTGGAATGCTACCCCCGTCGCCAGAATGGGCGAGGGGGTAGTATTCCAAATCGTATGACACCTTACTCGACATGTTTTGATAATGTTATACCAGAGTTGGCATTTAACCGCGAGGTTGATAATGCACTTAAGAGTATATGGTATAGCGTTATCATGGAACAGCTATTAGGACTTGGTTCCGCAAGCTGCAAACGGGCTCAGCTCATGCCAGAGCACCATCTCACATAATTCCAAGCACTCTGCCTTCAGGATTGATAAGGCCTTCCATAGGAGTGACTGATAGGAATATTTGTGTCCATTTTAGGGTTAGATATAGGTATACTATATCTACAGCAAAGGGTGATTACACCACCTTGCCCCAGCTGTCTTGCAGCCAGTTGTGTCAGTTTTGGATGGCCAGCCAGGGGTGGCATAATACATGCTTCAGCCCCTGGTAGGCCCTGGGTACACCTATGCCCTGGATACCTAAGGTATACTGTACAGGGACTGATAAGGTGACTCAGTATCCAATTAGATATGTACCTAGGGTACATGGAGTCCATTTTAACAGAGAGAGCAGGAAGCCTGGGGTCCTGAATAGCAGGATCCCAGGCCAACTAAGTCAAAAACCAGCAAAACACCGAGCAAAAAGTTGGGGGTAACCATAGTCAGATTTCCACCTTCCTACAATGTGAGATGAGGTCTCTTCGGATGCTGTGTGGTTAGGTAAAGTATCTGGTCATCATCAATAATACCATTCTCCTTAGCTTTACACAAGTAATCTTGTAGGATACCCTGCAAGGTATTGGTAGGATCACTGTCAAGCAAAATGTATGTATTAATGACAACTAGGGCTCCTCCCTTGTCTGCCGGTTTCAATGTCAGCTTCTGATCCTGCGTAATACCTTGAATGATTCTGTGTTCATATTTATTGAAATTGGACATATGAGATGACTTATACTGATTCTTCATCAGTTCCCGCTTGACTGGTTCTTCAAAAAAGTCTATGATTTTGTGAGACTGTGGAGCTTGGTAAGTAATTTTCGGTCGGAAAGTCTCAAGTTCTGAATCAATATTCAAGTCCTCACTCAGTTGGACGATGTTAGAATAGTAGTGTCGTAATCTTAGTTTACGTACAAGTTTATAAAGCTCCACTTTGGTGTCTAATATGGTAGTGTCATTAGTAGGAACAAAACTCATCCCCTTATTGAGTGTCATAAGTTGTTGCTTTGTCAAATCAGTGGACGAGATGTTGATAATCAGGCTACATTCTTCCACTTCTTAGTACTTTTCCCCTGTCCTCTCCTGGTTGGACGTTTGCCTGATCTTGTAACGGTGTTAATGTCTGTGTTAGAGGTGGCGGTTGACCTAGTAATGGGGCCTGTACTAAAAGAGACGTCGTAGAAGTTGAAGTAGATGCTCCTGATGCGCCACTTACTTGTTTATCAATCACTCCTTGGGTCATGTCAGATGATATTGTTATAGACAAAGGTGGTCGTGTCGCCGAAATGTCTTGATCAGTGGTAATACTCTCTTCACTGGATGTGATCACTCTTGGTTTAGTAAAACGTTTCTTCGCGTAAATTTCGGCCCACGTATAAACCTCGTTGAGTTTATAGTCGATAGTGTCTCGACGGTACTTTCGGATCTTCTCTTCTTGCAGTTCTTTACTATATTTATCTAACTTCATGTTCTAATGTTTTGGCAAAAGTTTGTTCTTCTATACAAATTTCCAATTCTTTCTTAATGTTGAATATCTCCTCGTCAAGTTCTCGGATAGTACTGGACAACTCCTCTATGATCAGGAGAATTAAATCTAAGGAGCACTTATTTAATATGGAGAACCACTTGTCCATAAATTTAGGGTTTAAATGGAACCGGAATAACATTGGTCGTAGTGCTATTCTCTGCCCTCGTGGAATTCGTTTCACGCGATGATATTGTACTAGCGTAGATGCGTGTAGTCGTTGATTGAGCTGCCTGCGTGTCAAGTATTCTAGCTGTTTTAACCTTTCTATGGTGGATCCCCCCTGTGTGTCTACTAATTTAATCTCATTGATAAGAGCATAAATGTCAGTTGCTTCTTCATTCGAATAAGTCATAGTATTTGCTCTATTTTCAGTTATGCGAGTTATACTGTCAAATGATGCCATGTTGTAGTCAGTATACTAATTTCTTGGGAGTTCGGTGCTACCTCTAGGTGCCAAAGTGAATATACTAAACAAAGATGGATAAAGAGGAGCACTCAGAGTTCAACACTGTTTAACGTGTAATCTATTTAAATTCTAAGGGTGCGCACTGCTGGACTGTGTTGGCTGCACAGTATGTGAAACACTCTAGGCAAATGTAACCGGGGCCTACATGCAGGATGCACTGTTCCTAGGGAGACTGGTTCTCACAATATCATAAATATCTCTCACATATGCTAAATAATGTTTGATCAAAAAGTTATTCTTTCCCCCAAAAAATTATTTGCAATAAAATGTATTCTCAGGTCATACCATTATCTCCAGTTATTTGATTAAATAACAGAGGTATAAGTAACTATATTATTATTATTATTATTATTAAAACTTATATAGCGCACAGCTACCCTGAGGCATCCCGGCGCTATGAACAGTGCATCAACCGTGGGACCATGAAGTAGTAGTAGCGACTCACAAGGGAAACAGATGCGTTTTCAAACCTTTGCGAAAACGCAGGGTGCAGGTCTCAGCACGGAGTTTTAAGGGGAGGGAGTTCCAGAGCGTTGCTGTGTGCACAGAGAATCGTCTCCCGCCCGTGCGTGATCTTTTTACTCTCGGGACCTGGAGCAAACACCTCTGGTCAGACCTCAGCGCTCTGTTCGCTTTGTAAGGCACTACCAAGCTCCCCAGGATAGGAGGTCCACTGCCCTGAAGAATTTTGTGGGCAATGGATAGTGCCTTAAACTTCACTCTCTCCCGCACTGGTAACCAGTGCAGGGCCTTGAGAGCGGGTCTGGCAGATTCAGTTCGAGGAATTCCCATAAGGAGTCTGGCCGCCGCGTTTTGCACCAGCTGAAGTTTGTTAAAAGTAGATTCAGGGGCGCCCAGAAACAGACCATTGCTGTAGTCTAGGCGAGATGTTATCAAACCCTGAATCAACAACTTCCTCGATGGAAAGGGAAGGAGCGGGAGAATTTTACGCGCGGCCCGCAGCAGGGCAAAACAGACTCCCGCAGTTCTTTTAGCGTGAGTTCTGAGGGAGAGGTCTTGCTCCAGCCAGACTCCCAGGCTCTTAATCTCCTCTTTCATAGTTGGGAGGTCACCCATACAGCTTGGCCAACATGATGGTGGCAGTGGCGGCGCTTTATTTCCAAGCAGCATAATCTCCGTTTTAGAGCCGTTCAGCTTCAAGGCTGAGCTGCTCATCCAGGTGTGGACATCCGCCAGACATGAGTGCAACAAGTCAGGATTCTCCACCAGTTGAGGAAGGGCGACCACCAGCTGAGTATCATCAGCATAGCTGATGATTTTGATGTTATAAGGGGTCACCACATCCTCCAGGGGGGCCATATAGACATTGAATAATGTCGGGCTCAAGGACGAGCCCTGCGGCACCCCCCACTGGAGAGAAATAGATGGAGACTTGTTGCTTCCTTCCCAGACCTGGTAGGACCGGTCTTCCAGAAATGAACAGAGCCATTTCAACGCGGCTCCTGCCACACCCACCTTTGAAAGCCGTTGAGTCAACACCTGGTGGTTGACGGTGTCGAATGCGGCACTCAGATCCAGGAGGATCACTGCCACTGATCCTCCCGAATCTAAGATGCGCCTTGACTCCTCAACGACAGCCAGGAGAGCCGTGTCGGTGCCTTGGCCGGGACGGAAGCCGGTCTGCGAGTCTCGGAGCAGACCGTTCGACTCTAGAAAGTTGGACAGTCGATGGTTTGCAAGCTTCTCAGCAATTTTGCTGAGGCCTGGCAGCAAAGAAATGGGCCTAAAATTGGCCAACTCGGCCGTGTCAAGGTTAGATTTTTTTAAAAGAGCCTTGACCACGGCTTTTTTCCAGGTGGGTGGCACCAAACCACGAGAGAAAGAGGCGTTAATCAGGTCCATAATGGGCCCTACCACCGCGGTTGCTGCTTGCTTTAAAATTTTAAAAGGGACTGGGTCCGTAGGGGAGCCGCTTTTTATGGAAGCCCTTTTTATATTTCACTGTACATTAAATTTCTCAATAAATGTGACAACTCATAACATTCCTATATACATCATAGTAAGAATATGTTGTCTGATTTCATATCTTGATAACTAAACTTGTGAAGAATCGTCGCTCTATGCATGTCGGGAAGCCCTGTTCCCTTCTTCAGGGGCGATTATCTGTAGAGAAACATGACATAAATGCATAATATGATTATCTAAATTACAACTGATTGTTAATACTGTTCACATAGGAGGGATGCTGACTCAATAAATTTACAACAATACACGCAGCCAACACTGCATTACAGTGTTATATACATGATTCTGAACAAAAATAGGATCTCACTAATGTAATATAGTGTTGTTAGACAATCAGCTAAGAAATAGCTCATTCCCTCATCACATACATTTTTCAAAACCTTCTTCAATTCATCTCTTGCACTCAATGGAAGAGAACGAACTTTGTGAATAACAGGTTGAGCTTTAGGTTTAAGACGAATTTCATGCTTGAAACCCAATACCGTGCCCACCTTATCCTTGAAGACATTTGGAAAGGAATTAAGTAGGTTATCCATTTCATGATCAAATCTGAAACATTGAAGTTTCCAATTTCATGACTAGTGTAGTAATCATGTGGAATGTCACCTAAAGCAATGGGTTGATCTGAACCAGGTTTAAGAATTAAACCCATCCTGGCTTGATCAAACCAACCCAAAATTTCTCTGCCCTTAAGAGCAACATAAACTTTTGTGAAGGTGTATCTACCAAGACATGCAATGTTAGAATAAAAGAAACCTAACATATCTATATCCTTCTCACCAAATGCTTTGGGGTTGACGTCAGATTTGTAAAGAACAACCTTTTTTCCCCAATTCGAGTAAAATGTGAGATCTGATAAAATGGTGATAGGTGAGCCAGAGTCAGCTTTGACCTTAAGTGGAACCGTGCCAACCACTAACTTGCACCAAGGACCCTTAATCTTGGACAACTCAACAGAATCACATTCGATTGACGACATTATATCGTTAAGTCTGGTTGAGCAAGATTCTAAATTCTGATTAAACTCAATATTGTTAACTCTAGTAACTTTTTTGCGACCCCTACAAACAGATGGAAAGTGTCCAATTTTCTTACATGAAGAACACTTTTTCCCAGACGCGGGGCAACTAGGAGAATTACCAAGATGACTCCTTGAGCCATATCTATAGCAAATGATAGGTTTCCTAACTTGTTGTCTGAAAGAATTGTTAACAAGGCCAGTATTAGAACCTTGATCAATCATATGAATACAAGGTTGAGAAGTGCTTTCTTGCAAAATTTTTGACGAATTGGTTGCACGATCAATGCCTTTGGCGATATCCATTGTTTCAGACAAAGAAGGGTTTTTACAGCTCAGCAAACGTTCTTGAATTTTTTTGAAAAACAAGCAAAAATGAACTGATCTCTGATAGAAGCGTCTGTACTTGCACCAAAATCACAGGTAGAAGCAAGGATCCTGAGTTGGGCAATATAGTCTTCCACACTATCATCTATACTTTGTTTGCGTTTGAAAAAATTGTGACGTTCCAAAACAATACTGGGTTCAACGTCATATTGCTTGTTGAGGCGTGCAATAGCTTCTTGATAAACATTCCAATTGTCACCAGAGTCACCAGAAGGAGTAGGGATAACAGGAATGTTCTCAAAAACTTGTTGAGCCGCAATTCCTAGACAACCAAAGAGAATGGCAACCTTGCGAGGAGGATCATATTTGGTAGCATCAATGGCCACTAAATGGTTCTCAAAACCTTTAAGCCAGTTGCACCAAATGAGAGGAGGTTTGCCCGGAGTTTGCAAAAATGGAGCTGGTGTCTGAAACTGCTGTGAAGAAGCCATGGTAAATAATGCACTTAAAATGAAAGGTTGTACTAGTAAAAACTGCTTCAAAATGCTAACATGCTAGAAAAAGAACTGTTTTATGAAATAGCATGCCAACGCTATGATGTAATGTGCAAAATGTTGACAGTATTGACAATTAAAAATATAAATTTAAAATAACGCTGAAATATGAAATTGAACAGTGTGCCTGTCACTGTGAAGAATATGACTGACAGACAAATGTGGTAGGTAAATTTATGAATTAGCGTGCCTATCGCTGTGACGTACACTGCCAAGCACCATGATGTGATGTAAAAAGCGTGCCTATCGATGTGATGACGATGAAGAAAAATAATAGGCTGCTTCAAAGTAGCGTAAATAATGTTTTGAAAAGTGCCTTAACGTTGAGAAAATGTGATAGGCAAGTTAGAAATAAAGCGTGCCTATCGCTGAAGATCGAGAAAAGCTTTGCGTTTACAAAGGCTTTTCTGTAATGACAAGGAAATGTGATAGGCAAGTTAGAAGTAAAGCGTGCCTATCACTGAAGATCATGAAAAACTTCGCGTTTGTAATAGCTTTTCTTTAAAATGGCCGACTGACGCCGTTGCCAAGGTTACTGCACTGCGTAACTTTCATGGGTCGGTGGCCTTGTTTTACACAACGGAGACTGTGCTATGACATAGTAGACTGGAGCATTGGATGCGCATGACTGGGATTTGAAGATCGCACTGTGAAACGGCTCACGACGAGAGGGATCTTCTCTACACCCACCGCCAAGATTCAAGCCTTGTCACAGTTAACAAAGATCTTGCCAGGACCCGGACGGATCGCGTTCAGCAACTTACTCAAAAATGCGGAGATGTAACCGCTGCTGATCAGCCTTGAAATCCGGTCTCAAGTCTTCATATTTAAGGTCGTATTTACCTTAGTTCCCTTTTCATGGTTTGTGTGGCAGTTTGACTGTATCCCATCCTCGTCGCCAAGTTGTTAAATAAAGATGTGCAGAAACAAGTTGAAGCAGGAACGTAGGTTTATTTCTGTAAGAGCTAACACCCACAACCAGAGCCGTTCAGTCGTGAAGAAGCCAACGTCCAGAGTGACGTTCCAGGGAATCTTCACGACTGGAGGGCAGCATGCTAGAACACTGAAATGTCACGAGCATTAGAACAACGAGTCTCGTGAATGCACGCGACTCCTAACTAAACATGAAAGAAATTCACTAATGTCATTATACAACAGCCGCATAGTTTGCTCTTCCTCTTACCATTACCTATTTCTCTCAATCATTCAATGATTTCTCCTGAACCCAGTTTGCTCAATACGTATGATTGTGTTTTCTTCAGCCCACTCGCTTTTCTGAGGGAATAAGCATTTTGAGAAAACTTTGCCCACCACATCTAGAAGGATGATCTGTCTATTGTTCTCAGGCAGTTTTTGACCCCCTTCTTAAATAGTGGCATTACACTTTGATGCTTCTAGTCCAGGAGGAGATACCCTCTTATTCTTATAGCGGCTTTTGAAAATCGGGAACAATATTTTGCTACTAAGGGTTGCTTCTTGTTTTGTAACAGAGATTGGGATTTCATCTGGACTCATCGCGGCAGAGGTATGCATTCTTCGGATAGCTGGCTCAATTTCCTTCACTGATGGAGGGTAGTGGGTATGTACCACTTCTGGTTTGAAAGAGTCATCCTCCTCTAGATGCATACAGGTTAGAGAAAGAAAACATTTTTTCACAAGAAATAGAGAGGCAACTTAACAATTATGGATGACCACAGTCAACATTAAATAAATGCTTGTAGGTCTCGGGTATTGATGTAGTATTTTTCTTTATTTTGTGTTTCCTGAGATAGCGCAGCCAACGTGTTTCTCCTTACAAAGGCTTTATCAGGGCTGCAAACATGAAGGACATGTATATAACACAAGTCAATAAACACATCTATGATCTATTAGGAGGATACTAACATTTAATACAAAAACATTTAAGCTATACACAACAAATACAGTTTTTTTAACAAACCCATCAAATTACAGCACTGTATCCTGTTGCACAAGCAAAGGGGACATATTTAAAAAGGAAATATACAAAAACTATAACATTGGAAGAGCTAGAAAGCAAAATCATTCCTATACCACTTTTATAAAAATGTTTTCTTCTGAGAAATGAAACACCTATAAATTTGATATAGACATGTTAAGGTATCAAGAAACATCAGAAGACATGTTGAAGTGAGCATAAATAGACTACGAAAGTGTAAGGAATTGCTTCGGATCATGAAAGCTGTGCACACCCAGTTCCTACTTGGTGACTGAAAATGTATTCAAACATGAGCTGTGAAAAAAAGAAAATAAAGTTAGTGGTGTGCTAAGACCCCAGGTAAAACCCTGTACCTTTGCCCATACAGTCTAGAGTGAAGATGATAGCACAGGTTCTTCAAAGGTCTCTTACCAAAAGAACTGAACCACTGGGAAACACATGTATCTTCTTGATGTAGGATAAGAGATATTGGAGTCTAAAAACACCTAAAATGAATATAAATTGATATTTCATAGGTTGTTTCAAATTAAGTTCAGCAGTTTACCAACGTCCAAAATAGACTGTAATTATATCCCTGACTAATGAATGAAAAAATGAAACAACTTATAAAGGGCACGAATACCCGTAGGCATCTTGGCGCTGTACAGATCAGAAGGGAGCAGATGAGAACCGAGTGATGTCCGCAAGGATCATTGATTAAATAACCAGGTTTTGAGGCTCTTCCTAAAAACCGAGAGTGAAGGCACTGTTTTCAGTTCAAGTGGCAAACGGATCCAATGAAGAGCTGTAATTCTGAAGAAACTTCTTCCCCCCCAGGTGGCACGTTTGAAGGGACCAACCATCCACAGACTAGCTGAACAAGAGCGCAATGTTCTGCCTGAATGTACATGTGATTCAATGTTAAGTCCTTATGAGAAATTAGATCATTCAGGGGACAATATGTAAGTCTTCTATTTATAGCGTTTACAATGTAAGTTCCAGTGGATACCTCATGCCATGATCCCGTGATCCACATAAACAAATCTCTTCTGAATAAAAAAAGAGAAACAGTCAATTAACCAGTTGATACATTAGTTTTCATAAGAGAGGCGCTTTACTCAATCCCTTATTACTATTATTATTTAGGAACTTATAATGAATGCAGCTACCCCAGAGGGTTTCATGGCACAAGGCATTTGCAGACACCTGTCCCAACCATGCAGATTCGAAATAGCCAAGTTTTCAGCATCTTACAGGAGGTGAGGAATGATTTACAGTTTCTTAAGTCATCTGGGAATGAGTTCCAAAGCTTGGGACCCAGGTAGGCAAAGGAGTGGCCCTTCCTACGGGTTAATTGGAACCTGAGGACACCGAACAGGGCTTGGGTTGAGGATCTTAATAGCCGAGTTGCCTGGCAGGGGGATACTAATTCCTGAATGTAATGTGGTCTTAGGCCAAATTTGGCCTTGAACATATAGGGCAATGCTTTAAATTCAATGGCCACCTTAAACCAATTAGGTTCTTTTAGTAAATGGGACACAGAATCATCTCTGGGTAAGCGATAAAGCAATCTGGCAGAGGTATTCTGGACAATTTGCAGATGATCTATACACGAATAATCCAAGCCTAAATACTGCACATCGCCATAGTCCAGGCGAGAAATAACCAGTGGCTGAATAATGGTCGTCTGTGCTGCTAGAGGAATATGCCACAGCATCTTTTTTAGATAGTTAAGGACTGCAAAACAGGTAGCGGTCACCTTAGCTTTCTGTGGCTTCATAGAAAGCTTATCATCAATAAGAAAGCCCAGGTTGTTTAACTTAGATACCGGAGTAGGTGGTGTCCCTAGTAATTCTGGACAATGTCGGTGCCCCAAAGGGAGGAGTTGTTACCTAGAAATAGGACTTCTGTCTTATCGCTGTTGAGTTTAAGTGAGTTTTGACTTAACCAAGGTGCAATTTTCATCATACCCAGATTAAGTAAAGATGGATAATTTCTCTGTGCCGAAGACAAAGAGAAAATCATCTGGGTATCATTAGCATATGAAGGGAGGCTGAGTCCACAGATCTCTAACAGGTTCACCATAGGGCATACTTATAATGGATCCCTATGGAACTCTGTAAGTCAAGGTTTGTGTTTGGGACTTCACGTTGGAAGAAAAGAACTTGAAACGTGTTGTCCTTTAGATATCCATAGATATATATCCCACTGTGCTTAATGCCCCGCAGGAATGATTGGTCTTAACTTACTCAACCAGGATACTTTTGTAAAAGAACATCGTGAGAACATAGTGAGCAAGACACATCTCCAACAAAAAGTGAAAAATAGACATTGTGCAGATTTTATGTTTAAACACGTGGTAGTAAGAGGGGAACCCGCATTAGTGCCAGGCACCCGAGAAAGTGTTCTGCATGAGAAGACTTAACTTATGATGAACATACCATGTATTCAGAAAGTTTTTAAACCTAGGAAGAATAATGCATTTACCACGGCACAAGCATTGTCCACACAAATTTCCTTAGACGTTGGCATAACACCCCAGAGACCACTCTCACCAGAGCCCACAGAGCTCAGGCATTGATAAATAAACATAAGTCCTTCCCAGGAAAGTATCCCACAAACGTCAGGCTCCAGATGGTGATAGTCAACAATGTAGACTTCAACCAGTACAGGGAGTTCGTAAATGTTATAATTGCACGCTGCATGCGCTCACATCACTTACCTTTGTACGGCCCCACAAACAACATCACGTCCTGTCTTCCACAGTGTTGTCGGTCGAAAGGAAACACCTGATTCCACGTCTTAAGTATGCTAAGCACCGCCTTGTATAACCACTAGGCCAGTACTACCCAGAAGGAGGGTATCAATTCTATGCATGAGTC
Organism: Lissotriton helveticus; assembly: GCF_964261635.1. Taxonomy (NCBI): domain Eukaryota; kingdom Metazoa; phylum Chordata; class Amphibia; order Caudata; family Salamandridae; genus Lissotriton; species Lissotriton helveticus. The sequence continues at coordinate 1,109,641,093 of NC_136068.1, forward strand.
TAGCTCTGATGTAGGGTGTGCTTTCCAAGGCATCTAGTATCATGCTCTGCCTGTATCAGACACTAGAATGACACCTGCCGGAAGTGCGGTCTATGTTTTAATTCTGTCATACGCCGTAATATAACACAAACATGCTGATTGTAACGGCCGACTTGTACACAGCAACTACACAAAACATGTTCTCTCCTACATTGTCATCACATCCACTCCAGTAACTGGACCAATACATACCATCCGTACGCACTGAACACAATTATGTACAGAGGTTTCTACCGATAATAATGGTACTGGTCCATTGATGAACTAGTGAACCATTATATTTCTGATTGTATCTAACATAAAAGGAGAAACAAGTTGTGGGAGATTGCAGATTAACAAAATGGGAATGATAGAAAAGCCTAAAAATGATGTGGAAAGACACACGTGTTGGCGCATGGAAAAGAAAAATTTCTGCATCTGTGGTTAGATCTTTACACACCATCTAGTAGTTGTCAATTAATTCCACATGCTAAGGTTTTGCAGAAAATAATGTAGTTCATTGTCTGAGTTTAGACCTCTTTGTACTGCTTTATGTCTACAAATCCATTTAACTTTGGACTGTCACAACCATAATTCCTTATTACCCCATGTTGGGTCAGGATGAATCAATTCAATACCATGAAAGTGGAGATTAGCTCTGATTGCCCCCATTTCACAGTCACATGATAATAATGAGTAAGAAATATCTTGTGTGATGCATGCTCTATGATGAAGCATCTTAGAGCATGCTTCAAACAAGATATTTCCAATTCAATACCATGGAAGAGGAAGTTTGCTCTGTTTGCTCCCATTTCACAGTTACGTGATACTAATGAGTAAGAAACATTGTGATGCATGCTCTACGATGCAGTATCGTAGAACATGCTTCAAACCAGATGTTTCTTACTCATTAGTATCAAACTACTGTGAAATGGGGGCAAATGGAGCTAACTTCCACTTCCATGGTATTGAATTGGTTGTCCCGACCCAAGAGGGGGCAAATTGGAATTGTGGTTCTCTATGGTGAGAGTGCTGGTTCTAGAGGAAAGCGCATTGGATATTACCATTTAGGTAATTTTCTCACAATGGCTTCGGGAATTGTGTAAAAGTATGATTTTCTTAAACGTTAGCAATACGGTCCACCTACAGCCAGTTGTTAGCTCTGTCCTCTCTTCCTATTTTCTGGTGTATAATCAAATCTCTGGGCAGTTTGCGGGCGGAATTCACCTTTGATGATGCACTGTACTAATGTGCACCTAAGTACATTATTCACGCATTTCAGTACCTTAAGTAACTTGCTTATGTATGACATCTATGAACAACTATTCTTAATGGGCGCAATGTACTTTTAGAAAAGTATTTTAGTTGAGTAAAATAAGACCAATCATTTCTACGTGGCATTATGCGTACTGGGATTTTGATAGACCAGGCCCTTTTTGCAAGTTTATCCTCACACTTTTGCCTTTTGCCTCCTATTTTTTTGACCCTGTTATTGTTGGCTAGAGCATTCTGAGCACTTTATCACTGCTGATCAGTGCCAAAGTGCATGTGCTCTCTGTATGAATTGTGATATGATTGGTTATCCATGATTGGCATATTTGATTTAGTGGTAAGTCCCTATTAAATTGTGCGGAGTGTGCCAGGACCTGTAAACCCAATGCTATTATATATATATTCTAGTGGGCTTGCAGCACGGGTTGTGCCTCCCACAAGGAGTAACCTTGTAAATGTGTCTCAGAATCTCAAACCTACCACTGTGTATGCGCACACAGTTTTAAACTGTCATGTTGACCTTGCATGTGCACTCACTTGCCAGGTTCAAACCTTCCATTTCCATACATGTAAGGCCCAAGGTACCACACTGGGCAGGGTGCAGTGTATGTGAAAGGTAGGAAAAGTACTGCTGTGTGTGACATGTCCTGATAGTAAAAGACTGTGTGTTTCATTTTTCACAATTGAAAGGCTGTATGTCCCCTAGGTGTAATATTGCAGCTGCACTATAACCTTATGACCTGTGTAACTTTCCATTGGGACAAGATAGAAAAATGGAGTTTAGGCTCTCTGAACTCAGAATGTATTAACGCACCTTTTAGTAAAGGTGGTTTTAAAATTATGTGTTTGAACGTGCCACTTTTAGAAAGTGGGCATGTTCTTGTTTTACTATTCCATGTGCCTCTGCTGTTTGTGTATTCAGCTTCTGTGTTTGAGTGACAGGAGCTAGGGAAGTGTATTTCCTCTAGACATTCACCAGGGGGGTTGAGAAGTGTCCTGCTTTGCCTGGGTGACTCATCGCTGGACTGAATAGACCTGGTCTGCATTTACAGTGGTGGAAGGAGTTTTGCTTGCACCTGACTAGGTTGTGTCTCCTTTTCACAATGTTGTCCCCACCCTCTGTGGTCATGCTGCATCAGGGAAGACAGGACTGGTTTGGACTGGATTCATAGACCCATTCCGCAAAAATAACAATGACAAAATGGGGTATAAGTATTAGACCTAAATCCCAGGACTTTAGATTACTTCAAGAAGCAAGAGGACCCTGCCAAAAAGAGTGGAAGGACTGTGTGAGGATCACTGCCGTTTCTGTGTAACGGGTGGGTTGGCCTGCAGTTGCTGCTTCTGTCTGTGGTGGAGGAAAAGGACAAACCCTTTTTGCCCTGCTGTGCTATCCTGCTTGTGGAGAATCTCCAAATGCTTGTGTGTGCTCGCCTCATGTTGGGAGTCTCAGTGAGATAAAAGACTTCAATAAAGATCCTTGCTGGATCTAAAAGTAACCTGCCTGGAAGGATGGCTGGAAGCTATGTGAGGATTGCGGCCCCTGATTTGTGTGGGGTGGGACGGCCTGCAGTTATTGCTCCTGCCTGGAGCAGAGAAAGGACTGGACTGTTCTTTTTACCATTTAGCCCAACAGTGCATGGTGAGCACTATGTTCTTCACCTGTTTTTGCCTAGAAGGAAGCAGAAGGTGACTGTTTCCTTTTTCCTTGTGGTTGTACCCCCACAAGCGACACATAGTGAGCACTTCATTTGCCCTATTTCTGGGCCAAGCAGAGCATGGTGAGCACTTCATTTTATGGTGAAAAGGAAGCATGTGATTAAGCCTGAGAGAGCAAGAAAAAGCAGAGAGCAGATGCTGCTCCACAACACCTAGCAACCGGCCGAAGTGCTTCCCTGCCCGATTCCAAGAAGCAAGAGGAGTCACTGCATTGTCAGGCAACCAACTCAGCCACCTGGAGTTCCTGACATCACTGACGAGCCATGCACCACAGAGATGAGCAGCGCCTCCCACCCCAGACAGGGTAGAGCTCCGAAGGTGGCCTGACCGGAAAGAGTTCTGGGCTGAGCAAGGTCCTTCTGTATGTCGCAACTGCACCAAACTCGTGGGCAGCTGCCATTGGGGGCCATTCTGCCTGCAGGAGACCCCAACACGAGTGTAAGAGAGTGTCTGAACCCCCCATGTCCTGATCCCATCCTTGGGGGGCTTTTTTCTTGACGGCCATTTCAGGTGAAAACTCGATGAAGGCACACGGACCTTGAGTGAGGAGAGGTAGGGAAATTACTGCATGAACATATAAAAGAAGCACAAGTGCACTGCTGCTCCATCTTTCGGGAGGAAGTAGGTAATTCCTGGGCCTTATTAAGTGTTGCAGCATTACCAGCCCCAGTATGGGGATGTGGGAGTCTCTCGCTGGATTTTTACCAGAACTACTGTATTTTGTTTTTATGCCATGATGTGTTTAGGCATGTTGTTTTTGTCCTGCCTAGTCAGGCTAGCAAGTACCGTTACTCTCAGAACCTGCAAAATCTATTTGACTGTGGTCTAATGTGTCTATGCATAATACAAAGGATATTTTTATATACCCTTGTGTGGAGTCTCTTTTTGTGGTGTGCCTAGTGTGTCACTGGTATGTGTGTGTTTCGCAAATGCTTCACCCATTGCCTCTGGGATAAGTCGGACTGCTCTGCCAAGCTACCAAGGGGGTGAGCAGGGGTTATCTTAGGTGTGTAACTCCTTACCCCTGACTAGAGTGATGGGTTCTGCCTGGCTAAGGTGCATACCGTAGCCAACCAGAAACTCCATTTCTAACAGATATATATCTATGGACTGAGTAAAGTGGTTCTGTTATGACTACTAAATATGGATCAACTCTCTTTTTTACTTAAAAGTGATTTGTTTATGTGGACCACAGGATCGTGGCATGAGCTATCTACTGAAACTCACATCGCAAATGCTGTAATTAGAAGACTTACATATTGTACCCTGAATTACCTAATTTCTCATCAGGATTTTACATTGAATCGCATGTAAGTCTGGCATATTATGGCAGCCTCTTTTGGACACTGCTAAAATGCTGAACTTAATTTGAAACAACATATAAAATATCAATTTATATACATTTTAGGTGTTGTTAAACTCCACTGCCTTAAATCCTATATCAAGAATGTCCTTGTGTTTCCCAGTGGTTCAGATCTCTTGATAAGAGACCTTTTAAGAACCTGTGCTGTCATCTTCACTCTAGACTGTATGGGCAAAGGTACGGGGGTTTGCCTGGGGTCTTTGCACACCACTAACTTTATTTTCCTTTTTTCACAGCTCATGTTTTAATAGATTTTCAATCACCAAGTAGGAACTGGGTATGCACAACTTTCATGAACTTGAGCCATTCTTCAAGCTTTATCTGTCTATTTATACTCACTCCAATATGTGTACTAGTGTTTCTTGATATCTGAACACATGTATATATTTTTGTAGGTGTTCTATTTTCCAGAAGAGAATAATTTTATGAAAGTAATATAGGAATGATTTCACTTTCTAAATCTTCCAGAGGTATAGATTGAGTATATGTTGTTTTGAAATATGTCTGCTTTTGCTTGTGTAAGAGGATACAGCACTGTCGATTGATGGGTCTCTTATAAAACTGTAGTTGTTGTGTAACCTAAATATGTTTGTATTAAATGTTAGTTTCCTGTCAATATATCATAGATGTGTTTATTGACTTGTGACATATACCTGTTCTTCATGTTTGCAGCCCTGATAAAGCATTTGAAGGTGAAATGTGTTGGCTGCGCTACCTTGGAAACACACTATAAAAAAAATACTACATCAATTACCAAGACCCACAAACATTTGTTTAATGTTGAATGTGGGCATCCATACTTTTCTAAGTCGCCCCTTTATTTCTTGTGAAAAAATGTGTGGCCAATGTGCAGTTGGCCATTAAGGTGGGCAACGGTTTCCGTCTATTATAGTGACTACTTGAGGTGGTTGTTAAGATATGCCAACCTGCTCATGCCATGACACATCATAGTAACTAAGTTTTATCATTTGCCATGGTGCATAAGTGTTCTAATGTTCTTGTTCTTTTATTGAACACATATACCAGAAAATCTGTATAGCTGCAACCACAAAGTACAAAGGTCTCATGTTACTGTTTTTTGTTGTATTATTTTTAAAGCCAATAACAGATAATATACATTTATATTACACACACACAAACAAGAACAAAAACAAAAGGGGTCAAAACTTAACATTTTGTCACCATAGAATTTCGGAAACATACAGTAATAATGCAGAAAAAAAGAACAAAAACTGCAGAACCAAAAAGAAGAGAGAGAGCAGAAAGGAAAACAAAACACAAAAAAGGGGACCCCTGAATAGTAAACAATGTTTAGGTGGTATATACAAACATATAGTGTTTCTCTAAAATTAAACAATCACATTAATCAATTACCTCATTGTTTCTATTCATAACATATATCTTTAAGCCTGTATATAAACCTTCTTAGACATCAGGGAGTGGATGGGCAAACACAAAAAAGCCAAGGCATGAAAAAAAGACCAAGGAAGCAAATTGAAATCGTATTGGTCTTTAAATGGTCAAATAGCGATCCCCCCATTCTTAATACCCAAATTAAGTTTCTGCCGCCCTTTAAGGGCATAAATGCTGTATTCCAGATTACAATGGCACATAGCTGCCCCTCCATATTTCATAAATTGGTGGTTCTTTTTGCCTCCAATGTGATGCTATGCACAGTCTAGCCTCCACCACAGCTATAAATATTAATTACCTATATGCATACATTTCCTGCGTAACTGATATGTCTTCCTGAACTCTCAAGAGCATACTCATAGATGTGATTACTGTACCCCTGTCCTCTCTGTCAAGAAAGCCTCCATCCTATTTATCAGTTGTCTCAGCTCTTGACTTGCAAAGTAAATATGCAAGCTATCGGCCTGATCCATCCCACAAAATGTGCATTTGCCTTCATTTAGGCCCCCTTAGCGTGCAATTTTAGCAGGTGCATAGTATAGATTAAACATAGTTTAATAATGTTGCGTTTTAAGACTGGAGGAGATCAAGAGCTAATCTGCCAGAGCATTGAGTCTTGTAAAATATTCCCTTCCTGGGATAATTTGATGTTCCATTTAAGGTTCTGCATTTCCAGATCACCACCCTGTAATTTCATGAGACTTTGATATGAAGTGTCAATCCTCCAGGCTTCCTGATTACCTCCAGCAAATTACTTTTTTTTAGCTAAATTTGCTACAGATGCTTTTTTAGCCAATAATCCTGAATCTGAAGATATTTTAAAAAGTCAGTTTTGGGGAGGTCATATTTGGATACCAACGAGGAGTAAGCCTTCATACCACTATTATCCACTAGATCACCCAAGGTCAAAATTCCCTTTTGTCTCAATTTAGCCATGATGAAGTCAGAACAAATAGCAGAAGGTAGTGCTCAGGAAGAGGTAAGCGTATACAAATTAAGTTTACTGAACTATAAATGCTTGTGTATCTGCAGCCATGCTTTATGAGCAGCCAGAACCACCTTAACGTGTTTCTTTTTTTAAATAATAGCTAAGCTCCATATTTTAAAAGAACCTCCTCTCTGCTTTTGAGCCCAACAGCATCTGGAAAATGTTCGGAAACTCTTCTATCTTTCCCTCTCCTTCACCAACCAGTAGAATTCCCATTTGTTGAAGTAGGCATGCCCAATAATAAAATAGGAAATAAGGAACTGCCCAGCCCCCTCGAGATCGTGGTACGGTCATACACTTCATTGCTCGCCCGGGTTCACCTTGCACCCATAAGAAACTGCTACAAATAGATTGAAGTTTCTAAAGTTGTGATCTGAGGTGCTTCTTGGATAAATCTGTATCTGTGCTTCTGCCAGAAGTATTTTTGTAACAAAAACAAACCAAGCCTGGCTAACTTCTGACAGGGGCAAGAGTAATGCGTATATCCTGGATCAGATTGCTTTAATCTGGGCCAAACATCAGCCAGACCGTGCTCATAAATAATCTGCTGCAAAGAATTAAAGACCTTGGGTTTCCGCCCATAGTATTTTTCTCCAGTAGTGCCCTGGGTGACTTCTTCAAGTTGAATGTTTAAATCCCCGCACAATATCAGAGGAGATGCACAAGAAGCTAACTCGGTATTCAGACATTCTAATATCTGGGCTTGATCACGGTTAGATCCGTACACAGAGCACATTCTAAGTTTTTTGTTGGCAATAAAACATTCAACAATTGCCAAGAGACCACATTTAGCTGCAAGGCTTTTCCCTACTGGTAAAGTATTATTTTTGGTTAAGATAGCTATCCCTCTTGTTGTAGTCCCTTGCGATGTACACACCAATATCTTATACCCTACCTCGGATAGCACCTTATGTATAGTGCAAGGTATATGTGTGACTTGGAGACAAATCACATCAGGGACATGATTCTAATTACTTGTGCCACCCGTTGCCACTCGGCCCTATCGTTGAGACCCGGTACATTAGATGAAAATATCGACTAGATATTTGTCATGTACCTACTTCAAAACGACAAAGACAACACACTCTTCCAAACACCATATCATTTCGTTTTGTTTGCTTGAACTAATTTATTGGCTTTTCCCCCCATTGCCCCCCCCTCTACACCTGTAGTAGCCTCCCCCCCTCCCATGTGTCCCCACTTGCCCCCTCCTGCTGTCTCTTCTGCCGGCAGAGACCCCCCTGTCCACCCTACCATAGAAGCTACAAGACCCGTAGGTCTTGGATGATGAAGAGCCTTGCACCGCCCCACCCCCACTCCACTCAATTCATCCAGCCAAAATGTGCTATTCGACAAAACAATTCGGGTCCAACCCAACATGTACTTTTAAGTGCAGAAACAAGATTAAAGCATAACATATTATAGCGCTAGCAAACTGGAGATATAGGTATGTAGTAAGCTTGCGTTTTAGATAAAGTTAAATATACTACTGTCCCCTTCCCGAAGTTTAGGATTTAATGCCATACAGATGTTCTTTAGCCTTGATCTTAGATGTGGAAAGCCGCGTGTTATCTTTAAATATAATCTTGAGTTTAGCTGGGTTTAAGAAGACTGCCTGAGCTCCTTTACCCTAAAATGGAGTCATTAACTGCCAGAGTTGCCATCTTTTTTCCACTGTTTGATGGCAGTAATCTGGGCGAACAAAAAACTTAAACCCATTCCCCTTTCTCTTCCTATCTGGCCGGGCAAGGTTATGGAGAGCCAGTTTGGATAAAAAATTAGACAAACAAATGAGTATTGCTCTTGGTCGTAAAACCGACTGGCTGGACCCCGGGTTGTTGCTTTGCCGGAAGAGGAAACAGTGCACCTCAATATCCCAAGCCCAATTCATCAGTTCTGGGAAAGCTTCTGTAATAGTCCCACAGAGCCTTCGATGCCTTCAGGTATACCAAGAATTCCTAAGTTGTTGCAGCGCAGACGATTTTCCATGTCCTTGAGCTTCCATTCCATGTCGCTCCGCTGCTCTGCCAAAAGCATCTATGGCCCCTTTCTGAGCAGACATTTCATCCTCAAAAGTAGAAATCCTGTTCTCGGCTTCTGAGATCCTCTAATCGAATTCAGAGCAGGACTTGGCCACTCGACGAAGTGAGTTTTGTAACTTTCGACATGCACCTTGTGTTATTTGACGCTCTGCCCGGGTTTCTTCCCTATGAGGCATAATTGTCTCATAAATAACAGACAGGGATATATCGTCCGAGTGTTCTATCAGATTATGCTGATCTTGTCTCAATGCCCCCTCTGAGGCAGCACCTGAGCCTATCTTGTGAACGAGAGGCTGTTCTTGGATAGAGACAGTTACTACGTCAGTCGATTCTCTGGACCTCAATGTTGGTGCTTTCTTTCGTACTGTGTCTGGACCAGATATCCTAGTCCGATTTGCCGGAGACCCTTCATCTGTTGCTGGTCTCACCCCACCGTCCATTTGGTGAAACTGAAGGGCCATCAGATATCTGTAATGACTCATCTTCTGATGAGTTAAAGTGATCAGACAGAAAAAAAATGATCACCCATCAAAGCCGCTGGCAGCTCTAGAGATTTGCTCACATCTCTTACATCTATCATTGGCAACGTGTCATGAACTACTTTGTTCATCTCTGGATTGCCAACTACAGATTCTGTCAAGTTTGCACCATACACCGTTTCGGTGTTATCTGTAATGGAGGAGTTTGCCCCATGACCCATCAGAGCCCCCTGGGGTATGCAGTGAGGGATCGCTATTCCCCTGCCCTTCATAAGTCTTTGCTGCCTCCATTGAACCACCAGAACCCCCTGGATTCCCACGTTTTGCCATTTCCAAGTGCGTGGTTGCGACTGCTTGTTCCGTTGAGAGTCCATCCCGCTTGGCACCCTTTACCCATTTGGCCGCAAGAAAGATAGTGGGGGTAATCTTCTTTCCAGGCCCAGTATTCCTACTATTTCCGGATCCTGAGTCACTTCCTGTAACAGCAGCCGCTCCATGTCGTTGTTTCCCTTAGGCATTTTCCATAAAGTTCATCGATATCATAGCGTCTCCGGCACGTGCACGTGAACACAGCCTGTCAGTATCATTCATAATAACATCCACATATGCACCCTTCTAGCGGTTTGCTATAAATCACCAGTAGACGCTGCTTTCTCTGCTTGACCTCTGTGAGCGTCCTACCCTTACCTGCTTCCAATACGCTCAGCAGACCTCTGACATTTCTCTCCACGTACTGCAGCTTGCTTCAGTTCCCCATTTCGAGCTTTCTTCATTTTCGGCATGTCACTGTAGGAATCTCATCATTATCACCGCATCTTTGCTGCAGCTCAGGTCTCGTCGCATTGCTTCAGCAGCAAGACTTCAGCTGCAATTTCAATTTCCTAGGATACAGAAGAGGAAAATAGCAAACAATCGGTGAGCAGCAATTACGAACCTCGCTTTTAAAAAGGTATCAACAAAACAAATAAGACAATAATCAAGACTTTTGGAACTTTATTTGTTTAGTTATTTTAATAGCTAATATCTTCCGTTTTCCAAAGGCAACGACTTTGCATAACCAAGAACATTTATGAAATGGAAAGACAGCCATACTATATATTATTCTTCTGATTTTATTGAACATTATTTTGAAGGTTAAATAGCTTGTATTCATTACTTACTTCACTTATTTCCAAATTGTTTTACTCTGCATAGAAAGTTTGTAATGTCCTTGTGCATTATTTTGCCTTTTTCTGTTTTACAGATAACACATGTGAGGGTTCCTCCTAGGGGGTTATACAAATGCAAGAAGAACATTAGTGCAGTGTTTTTCAATCAGTAAGTGTCCAGTGAATCATGTGTTGATTATAGTGTCAGGTCAATCATGAGCTGATAGTACCAGAATAAAGAAGATAGATTTCAGTTAAATAGTTTTAATTTTTGCCTTTCACAGAATTTCACAGAATTCCAGTACCCAGCACACAGTTCATCTAGAGCACCAAAAACAACCCTGTCCAGAGTCCCTGTAACCACCACATCCCCAGAATATTTGTGAGCCCAAAGCGGTTTTGTTTTTTGTTTGTTTCTCCCTCCATTCCCCTTTCCCATTGGGGCTTTTTTTGAGCACAGTGTTAAACTCACTGATGCAAAAAGAGGTTGCAGGAGACATCGGGATCTCTCATCTCTCCCTAAAGGAGCACCCTGGAATTCACACGAGTGGTCTTGTCAGAGCGGTGTGGCATTGAACTCCCTGACTGCCTCCTTTTGGTTAGAGGTTAGAGATTAAGTCAATCCAGCAGACTTCCTCAATGGCTGAGGGAAATTCTCTAACGCTTGACCCACAGCCCTCGCTACTTAATTTCATAAGGGCCTTGTATGTCCCTTAACAACTGCCTCTCTTAGATCAAACCAAAGCCAATCACACACCTCTAACTTGAGGCAGTCCTTTAGACAGCTCCTTCGCTTCTTTAATAGAGACACCCTAGAATGCCTCTGAGGTGAATATAACATGTATTGCTTCCTTACTAAGCATTTATTTCTCTATTCAATAAGATAATTGCGATTCTCCTATTACCAGGACCAGAGAATCTGGATTTCATTAAAGACACGGAGGCTAACATTATGCATTATTCCTTTAATGCAACTTCAAATAGCCATTTAAAAGTTAATACATCACAAAGCAAAGCTCTAGAAAAGAATATTCATATGTTACAATGGCAACAAGGCTAGATAGATGTGCCTCTTTTAAATTGAATGAAAGTCAGAGTTCAAATATTCTGAAAAATATAAGCTTCTTCTTTAGGAACTGAGGAATTCCAAAAGAAACAAAAGGTACGACGCCGAGACTTGTTTGGAGGAAAGAGGCAGAAATCTTTAGAACTCCAGGTGAGATCCTGCATCTTGTGGAGGAACCAATTACGTTAAATTATCTGAAAAAGGATGAATTATTGAAAAACTAAATTTGCACTAATAAGCCCCATGAAAAGGGAGAAAATTAAGGATATTATATAGAGCAATAAAAAGGCATAATACAATTAAATAACTGAGATGTTTTCTCATTATACATCCCGCTTTTTTTTAATTCAAAATGTCTTACAAATGCAATAAAGTAAATTACAATAAATTAACATGCTATCATAAGAGTCCACTCCCGGAAGGGAAGGGTTGGAATAATGTTAGCCTCTCTGTCTTTAATGAAATCCAGATTCTCTGGTCATGATAATAGGACAATGGCAATTTCATTACAAGATTGGAGGCTACAATTATGCATGTTGGTAGTCTAGTAAAATTACATCAGACATGTGTTTCACAGATTGCAGTAATGTTTTGCAAAAGTATAGGAATTGGACCAGTCGGCCGCCTTAAGAATTTACGTCTAACTTACCTCCTTTCCAAAAAGATTGGCTCGCCATAGCACCTCTTAAAGTATGTGCTTGAAATCTTTGGAGGTCAACTTCTGCTATAAGCTTAGCTAGTTTAACCCACCTAGCTATATAGGAAGAGGAGACAGGTTTGAAGGGTTTAACAAAAGAAATAAGTAGCTGGTTTACACCAGCAGCACAATGTTTGTTCATCCTTGCATCATACTTCTTCATACAGTCTACAACGCAAAACTTTGGGCAAGCATTGAATCTAGGGTAAACAATCATGTCAGAAATGGTTTTAGTTCTTTTGATAATTTCAAATCTGACACGAAGGCGTCATATGATGTATTGGTTATTTACAGTGCTATGACATCTGAAACCCTACAACAAGATATTAGACATAGGAGAGATGCTAGTTTAATAGAACGTTTTTTTTTATTATCTAACATGTTATTATTGTGGCAGTTACAAAATTGGTCAAGTAATAATTTTACATCCCATAGTGTTTCGCATTTAGGTTTAGGAGGCCTTTTAAGCCTGATGCTTTTCATAATTCTGCATATTATTGAATTCTTACCAATAGATCTACCATGTAAAAGGGAGTGACCTGCAGATATAGCAGTTAATTGATCTATAAGTAAGACCTCTTTCAAATTGTTCAACATGAAAGTTGGCTACATATACGATAGGAGCTTCCACGGAATCCAGGTTCCTTTCCATGTACCAAGGAACCCATCTTTTCCAGATACCTTTGTATCTATAGTGAGTACCAGGGTCCCAGGATTCTTGGAGGAGAAAAGAAGTCTGCGCCCAAAAGGTCAGAGATTTCAATGGCTCGCCTGACACTTTCCAGGCAAGAAGGTTCAAAGTCCAAATCTGAAGAAGGGAATGTTCCAAACCATCTATGTCTCTTAGGAGGCCTGGTGAAGCTGGGAGTAGAAAGGGTATTTCGTAAGCTAATTCAAAGGTTGTTGGAAACCAAGGTTGGGGTGGCCCAACGGGTGTTATTAGGATTATTGAACACTGTTCCATTCTCAATTTCAGCAGGGTGCGTTGGATCCTTGCAAAGGGGGGAAAAGCATATCCCCGAATTCCTTTTCAAGGTTGAAGTAAGGCATTCACTGCAAGAGCACCCGGGTCTGGCATCCAGCTGAAGTATTGGCATAGTTGGCAGGTCAGTCTGCTCGCAAAGAGGTCTTCTTCTAAGGGACCCCAAAGGTAATCTAGTTTTTTAACATGTTTGAGTTCAGTTTCCAGTCAGCGTGATCTACTAGGAATCTGGAATTCCAGTCCACACAACATTGTTTTGTCCTGGAAGGTGTTCTGCTCTTTACGATATTTTGGTTTCTAGGCAGAACATCTATAGCTTTTTTGCTAGGTTGAAGTGGTCTGGTTACTTGGTGCCCCTGGGCGATTTATGTAGGCTACGGCTGACATGTTGTCCATCTTGAGAGTGACCGATCTCCCTTGAAGGCATTGCTTGAAACTCATAATGGCATAAAGGTTAAAGTGGTGTGTACTCTCCAAATAGGACCATAGGCCGCCAATGTTTTGATTCTGAAAGCAAGCAGCCCAGCCATGAAGGCTGGCGTCTGATTCCAGGACAAATTCCGGGGAAATGCAAAACATGGCTTTGCCATTCCAAACGTCCAGATTTTCTATCCACCAGGTCAGTTCTGTCTTGGCTTCTGAATCTAGACAAATGTTGTTTCTGTACCAAAGGCCGGATCAGAGAGCTCTGCCTTTCAGCCAATGGAGGACCCGATAGTGTAAAGGTCCCCGGGAAAATAGCTTGAGGATGACTAGGAGTCTGGCTAGTTCTCTTAAGGTTAACAGATCGAGTTTCAGGACATGATGTATCTCTTTTCGAATCTTGCATATCTTTTTTGGGGGAAGTAACAGCATAGACTTCACGGTGTCTACTGTGAAGTCCAGGAACTCTAGAGACCTCGAGGGAGTCATGATTGATTTTTCTTTGTTTATAATAAAACCTGTATTCTCTATTAAGTTTACGGTAGTATTCAAGTCTTTCAGAATTTGAGAATGGTCTTGAGACATGAAGAGAATTTTGTCTAGATAGATTATAAGGCAGATACCTCTTTCCCTCAGAACTGAGGCAATTGGCCTCATGACTTTGGTGAAACACCAGGGGGCAGAGGATAGACAGGAGGGAAGAGCTTCGAACTGGTATAGGAAATTGTTCAATGCAAATTGGAGAAAGGACTGGGATTCTTGCGCCATTGGAATTGTAAAGTAGGCGTCCTTCAGGTCTTGTTTCACTAACCAACCTTTTCTAAAAGCATGTCCCTGAGGAGATGGATACCTTCCATCTTGAAATGTCTGTAGGTGAAACTTGTGTTCAGTTCTCTGAGATTTATAACTATTCTCCACCCTTTGTCCTTCTTCTCCACCTGAAAAATATTGCTCAGGAAATGTAGGCGTTGCCAGGAAACCTCTACACTTGCTCCTTTCACCAACATAACGTTTATTTCTTCTGCTATAATAGAACATTGTTCTTGGGTCAGATTTAACAACTGGGTTTTGTGACTTGTTTGGGTTTTCCTATAAAATCTATTTTGAAACTCTGGACAGTCTGTAGAACTCAAGGGTCTAGTGTAATTTGTTTCTAGATATGTAAAAAGTGTTTTAGGCGACCCCCTCACTTTCCCCATTGAAAACGAAGGATGCAGTTAAAGGGTACTTACTTGGAGCATTGGGAGAGTTCTGACCTCTGACTCTGAAGCCTCTTAAATGGAATGGTCTTCTTCTCTGAGGGTAGAAGGAGGTATTGGTCTGGTAGGGACAACTGAAACCCCATTGTCTGTAGAATGGTCTTTGGTAGGGGCGACAGGCAGAGCAACCCCCTTCTGCCGGCTCTGGCAAAAACACTCAGGTTAAAAACTCTGCGCCTGATAGTTTGCGCCTTATCCAGTGCAGTGAATCTTGCCATGTATTTGCCCAGTCCCTTGATCATCTTCTCCCCAAAAAGAAGTCAGTTTAGGTTGACAGAGGGTTCCTTTCTGGCCATGTCACAGAGTTTAGGGTCAATTTTAGATAAAACAACTTTGCTTCTTTCAGTGTTAATTGTTGCATTAACGTTAGCGAGGAGGATTAGTCTCTCCTGGCTCCAACCCCTCAACAAATCGATGTGTGGTGAAGACCGTTAATATGGCTCTCTTCGATTAAATCAATCATTCTGCACAAGGGACCCAGCATATCGAGCATGAGGTCTTGGCAGGTTTTGAGGGAGCGCTCCATCCCCTTCCTAGGGTTTCTGCCCAGTTTAAATAAGAACTTAATAACGTTCTGGGTCCAGGTTTGGAGTGAGACAAAGTTTATCTTGAACCATAGGTCTTAGGCATTCGCCTTTAAGGATATTCCTTGTGTCTCTGTCAATGGTGTTTCTTATCCCCTCACGATAAACTTGGCCACATGTTTTTGAGGCCACCATTGGGAGCTCCTAGGGTGTTGAATGTAATAAGGGGAGAACATTTGCTTACATAAGGGATTAATGATTATTTCCTTAGAGGAAGAGGGGAGGTCATCCTCTGCGAGAGCAAAATCAGGGTCATTATCATCCTGGTCCAGGTCAAGGATGTATTCGTCCAAGGATTCTGTTGTTCCTTGATCATCATCAATTAAGTGGAGTTCAGATAGAGCACTTGAATAAAGTGATCCGCTCAGGGTGCCCGGATAGGTTGTGCCGCTATAGACACCTGTTGTTTTTGGGGCGCGTAGGCCTCCTTTAGTGTTTGAGACACATAGCCTTCCTTTTAGCTATGAGGTGCGTAAGCCTCCCAATACGTTTGAGGTGCTTGGACCTCCCAGTGTGCTCAATGTACTCTCCCTTTCTAAATTGTTGCTTCTTCTTAATCTTTTTCTCCCACATTTAGTTAAATCGTCAATGTGCACTCCATGGAGAGCAGTGGGGTTGGTAGATTCAGGTAGGGATCTCTTTACCGCAACAATTTGACTTGTAGTCTCCCTCATGCATGAGCACATTTCTTTTTGTATATTTTTTTATAATCTCCTCATTAGGGTTCGGAGAGTAATGAAAAACAGAACTTATCTACTTGAAGCCGCATTTAAAAGTGGAAGATCTATCTAGCCTTGTAGCCATTGTAACATATGAGTATTCTATTAGAGCTTTGCTTTGTAATGTATTAACTTTAAAATGGCTGCTTGAAGTTGCATTATAGGAATAATGCATAATGGTAGCCTTGGGTATTGTAATGAAATCGGGAGGGGTACAGTGTTAGAAATAGGGGTCTAAAGTTGACAGCAGTGGGAACCTTTTCCAAATAGGGACACCTGCTTCTAGTCAGGGTGAGGGGATGCACACTTGATAACCCATGCTGACTCCCTGGGTAGCTTGGCACGAGCAGACTTATCCAAAAGGCAATGTGTAAAGTATTTGTACTCAAAACCCACAGTAATACAGGGCCCGATTCACAGAACTAACTTAAGACAAATTCCTAAACTTACTACTTTTGGTATTCACAGAAGTTAGGATTTTGTCTTAAGACAGACTTAAGACAGACTTAAGACAAAATCCTAACTTCTGTGAATACCAAAAGTAGTAAGTTTAGGATTTTGTCTTAAGTTAGTTCTGTGAATCGGGCCCACAGTGACTACTCCACAAATGGAAACCACGCCGGCTTAGAAAAATAAAGTATCTTTATCTAAACTTAACAAGGCCAAAACAACAAACATCCAACATACATGTAATACGAATATAACTTTAAAAGGTTTCAAGCAACATGGCCCATAGAAAACAATGGATGCATGATTTCTCTTAAAGTACCTGTAGTTGCCACAAAATTCACAAGGCCAAACAGCCACGGAGATGGGAAGCGTCTAAAAACAAAGAGATGCGTCAGTTCTTGAGACCATGGGGAGGCAATGTGACAGTTCTGCTGCACGCAGCAGAAGTGATGCATCGATTCCTGTCTGTAAGGGGAAGAAATGCCTTGATTCCAAGATTGTTCTGGTCCGCGGGTGCTGCGTCGGGAAAATTTGCCTCACAGGTATGATGTGTGAAAATCATTGATGTGTCGGCGAGTGGTGCAGCGGCGTCCAGTGGTGCTGTGTCGGTTTCTTCAGCCACACACGATTGATGCGTCGGTTCTTGCAGCAGAGTGGAGATTCTTCACGCACAGCGGTGCTGCGTTGGAAATAAGCCGCAAGAAGAGAGATGTGCCGATTTTCTTGTAGTTGCATTGCTTTTCCAGCTCACAACAGCCCTTGGAGATCTTCCTCAAACAGGGGGACAAAGCATGCAGCAAAGTCCTTGTCCTTTCCCTGGCAGAAGCAGCTGCTGCAGGCCAACCCCAGACAGCTCACAGCAAAGGGACAGTATCCCTCCTCCAGTTTCTCTAGCTCTTCTCCTTGACTAAGGTTACTCGGGATTCCAGAAGTAGTCTACAGTTCTGGGGTTTTAGGTCTAATACCTATACCCCAAAATGTCTTTGTTATCTATGTACCAGGGTCTCTGAGCCCAGTCAAAACCAGTTCTGTCCTCACTGGTGCAGCATGACTACAGGGGGTGGAGACAGCATTGGGCAAGGAAACAGGTCCTATTCAGGTGCAAGGAAATCTACTCCCACTACTCTAAATTCAGCCAAGGTCTATACAGGCCAGTTCTAAGTCATTCATGAATGTCCAGACACACCTCAACCCCCGCCCCCGTGGCTGCCTACAGTGAATGCACATCCCCAGTCCCTATCACTCCAAAACCAGTCAATACACAAACAGGCACAGGCACACAGAATGGTTAAACAAGAAAATGCCTACTTTCTAAAAGTCACAAGGGGAACAAGGGAACCCCACTCACTATGGAACCAGGGTGCGTACTATGGGGGTCATTAGGATGACAGGCGGACATCCTGTCGGTATTCGGGACCGGCCGCCATAAGGGCGGGGGTCCCGTGGGGGGTATTAGGATGTGCCCGCCACAGTGGCGGGCACATCCTGTATTTTTAGCATTGTGGCAGGCGGTGCTCTCTGCACCGCCGGCCACAATGCTAAAAATGCATTTCAGCATTTGCATTTACAAAGCGTCAGGCACCGCGCGGTGCCTGCCGCTTTGTAAATGCAAATGAAGGGGGGTACCACAGGTACCCCCGTGTGCACCCCCCACCTCTCCTTCACTCTGGGGGCCCACAGGGGGCCCCCAGAGTGAAGACCGCATGCCTTTCCGTGGCGGCATCGTCGCCGCGGAAAGGCACCTAAATTCAACCATCATAATATGGCTGGCGGTGTCTGATAGACACCGCCACCATATTTTTCTTTTTCCGCCCCGGCCGCAAGGCGACTGGGGCAGAAAAGCGGCGGACGGTCTTGCCATGTTAGTATGTCGGGAGGAAAACAAGTGTGGATGTCGGGCATATTGCCCCCGCCAGGCTGGCGGTGGCTACTGCCAGCCTGGCGGGGGCAATCCGCCCGACATTCTAATGGGCCCCTAGTTCCAGTGGCGCATTAAATGTATGATCAATAATCAATATAAAACATAGTATCAAATAACACTTAGAGGGTTTTCAGGGATGTCGGAGGGAAAAACAGTACTCTTAATACCAATTTTCATATCATCATCAGTTTTATATTATATCAAGGATAGACAAATTCTTTTGTAAACATAGTGTTCAAGAGAAAGTGCAGAGGTGTCCCAAGTGTATTGTGAGAACCAAAGGAGTACATGGAATTACAGTTGAGTGACACAAGTGAGATATATACACAGTTTCTGCAGGGGATATTTTACAAGGGAAAAGGAAAAATGACCATTGAAGCAATTATTATAACAAAAAATGTTACAGTGGCTATCTACAGTGATATTTGTTATATTGTGTTAACAATATGAATTGGTACTATGTTATCAGGTATCTTATGACTATTGTTTAATCTGTATGCAATGTACTCTTGATATTGAATATATTCCACTTTGAGGAACAGGCAACATGAGTTTATCCTCATTGAGATTGTTTAAAATATACTTGGTAACGTGATATTAATGGAGGAATGTTATTCAAATATAGATTTTTATTATAACAGGATGGAGGAAATGGCCAATGGTGTAGAAATTATACCCAGTGACATGGTGTATAATGTCTATGTAGGTTAAGATAATTTCATTTTCTTAAAGGATAGGAGGGATCTGCTGTTAAATATTTCCATTGATGAATTATGTATAATGGCTGCAGTGATCACAAAGCTTTATGTTATTTATTGACGATAAAATATGCAAGTCCAGTGTGAATTCTCACAATACAAAAGATGAATTCGTAATTTATTGTTCCACTTTTCTTTTTCTTTTTCTGCACACATTATTTTATTTAATTTGTAAATGGGTGTGCAAATATGGTTATGGCTTTTCAGCAGGAATTTTTTCAATTGGAACCTTCTTAACGTTGAACGATAATTTAATCCATTACAAGATGGCGCGTACTGGGCACTGCGTGGGTGTGAGTCCTTTCTCGCTTTTTACTATATTTTGCGGCATGTGTTGCGGGTGCAATACACCGATGGCTGCCGTTCAGTAAGCTCACCTGGTTGGCGATTAAGTGCGGTAAGCTCCTGTGTCCGGCTATAATTTAAATCTATGCCGCATGTTTTACTGCATAGTATTTGTTGATGCAGTATGGACCCATCTCACGGAGCCCATATACATTTTGTCTCCCATGTAGTTCAGGTGTTTTCCTGAAAATAGAAAGGAAAGGAGTTTCGTCTTGGGGGTCAAGGTTACTTGATATATTCCTAGAAGGTAACGCATTGCTTTTTATTTAATTTGTGGTATAAATCTTGTATGATATAATAGTGTTAAAGCAGGGCAATTCTTTTGTACAGATATATTAGCGGTCCATATGTTTAAGTGCTGGGACTTTGGTTAGCTTGGTCAGATTTATTTCTAGCATGCATGGTTTTGATTTATTTTTCTTGTTTTTAAAAAGAGGGATGCAGTTAGCATTTAGGATCTATATTACAGCATCGTAACTGGAAAGACCTCATAGCTACACATACATTACTGGAATATGTGCAATGATTCTGTTTCTCATATTGAGAGATATGTACATCTTTTTACAGCTATAAGAGAAAAGAAATGATGGGAGCCGAATAGCCAGGCGCTCTTTCCCTTGAGACATACACATAATTTTACCTACACACGCATTGATTAATCTTGTGTTGGTTCTTCTGTAATTTGAAGTAAGTGTTAGGTCCCATTTGTATATCTCCCACAACGGTAGTCCCAAAAATTTTGGCTGGCCCTTTTACTTCTCTTTGAGGTTGCACAGTTCGTCTCTGTTTGCATGCCCCTTTTTTCTTATGGTTTATTATTAATCCAATGTAATGGTCACGGTGATGCAGCTCTCTATCTTCTTAATTTTATTTTGGCACATTTATTGAATTTCTTTATAAAAACTAAAAATATGTTTTGTTGGCCCATTCCAAAAATCATTTATATGATATTTTTGTACATTATAGATTGTCAGGTGGGGTGCTCAGTGAATTATTTGTCCTGAAGATGGCCATGTATTAATGACAATGGTTGAAACGTCGTTGAATCAATTGTGGCCGCAATTTTTGGAGGACACATTGTTTTGTTTGTTGTACTTCCAGTATTGTTGTGGAACTCCTTCTTTTATGTAACCTTGTTTGTATGCCACTTGTCTTGTCATGTATGTTCACTAATTGTTATATGTACCAGCTTATACGTCTGAGCCTCACAATATATTTTTATACTGAATACATTTTGTATATTTTTTTAGATATCTTTATATATGGGCCTTATTTCTAATTTCTAATTTCTAATTTTGGATTTTTTGTATGCATTGTTGTTTGATTTAACCATTTACTGTGGAAATATGTATGTGTTATGTTTTGTCTTTTTAAAAAAAAAATAATAATGTACACTGTGACTCATTGTTAGGATGAAATAAGCAGAGTAGTGAAGCAGAGACTTTTACTTCTTGATCCGGGGCTGACACAGTTGAATGTCAATTACTTTCACACCTTTCATCGCTGATAATTGATATAGTAAAGGAGGAGTGTACCGCTGAAAAGTTGCAGACCAGTAGGTAGTATCAAAGGAGGAGAATTCAAGCGCTGCAATTTGGGAGCCTTATCATGTAGCCCATACTTCCTGCATAGATCTAAATCTATATCTGGCAATGTAAAATCCTCATCCATAATGACTGAAGCTTTCTTCAGAGGGACCCTCATGAGGTGATGTTGGTGACTTGCCCACTACATGAAAAACTATTAATTGCGTGACAGAGACCAGGTATAAAGAAGAAGAACGCTTAGGAGGGACAGGAAGAACCTCACTTTTTGAACCAAATTCTTCTCTTTGAGGAGGCCCTGAGTGATGTGTTGCTGTTAGCTTGTCCTCCTGTTTAGGCATTGGTGACAACCACCAGAGCTTGATACACTTAAACTTTCAAGCCGAGTAGTCCCAGTTAGCTCCTAAATGGGGCTCACATTGTCCTTCAGTTCTTCTTGAGTTGTTTTCTCTTTTTCCCACAGACAGAAGATTTGATAATTGCCTTTTAGTGCAGTGACTAAAGGATTGCTATTTCGTAGTGGATTTGATTTAGTATTTTGTGCATGTCCTCCCCATTAGCAGTTGTACGGATCTTAATACCTTTGCAGTCATTGCACTCATGCTCCTCCAATACCTCAAGTGCCAGAACTGCAGACCTGCTTTTTATATTTGAGAGGATAAGCGACCACCAAAATCCCTTTCAAACGTATGTCCTCAGGCACTTTATAGGCCAAAATGCACCCTAAGCAGTCCTACTCAGGCTGTTTTCATTTTCTGAGTAAAGCAAGAAGAGGAGTACCACCAGAGGTAAAACTGAAGGTTTCCATAAAGGAGGGTTTTCAATGGTAAAAGGAAAAGATTCATCCTTTTGTAAGAAACCCCTCACTCACCAACCTAGTGGTGACATGCTTCATCATCGGGGTCCACCCTGGAGGCCTAGCGTCACCAGGGTGTGCTTGAACACCTGTAGTACAGTGGAGCAGGTTGTGGATGTGGGTGCAAAAAAGAAATGTTAAAAATTGTCCTGGTTTAACTTATGAATATGAATTTTATTTTAAAGCAACTGGACAATGTTGAAAAAGGGGGGCGAGATACTGGGAGGGAAGTTACGACCAGAGTATCTCTATATGTGTAATGGTGGATTGGTCAACATGTTTCTACCAAGGGGGTGAGTACCCGGTATTCATCAGGACCATGAACAAGGAGATGGACGGTATGGGCCCCCTAAAAGGCACACCCTATCCTAATTCCTCGTATACCTATTGGAAAAATCGCCAATGGTAAAATGCTCAATCAAAATTGATGAGCATGAGTATTGAAAAAAGCAAAAGACATGTGGAGAAGAAAGAAAGTAAACAGTTGTCAGGCGTAATCATTCTTACTAGCCTGTTACGTCGTGCTGTGTCTCTGTGCTTTCATACTTCATGCCACTGTAATTAGGAAAGCTTCTTGTGATCAAACTCGTGGTGATCCGGTGTCCGCGGGGGGCTTATAGTAGTGCCAGGACAGATATGCTTATCAATAGGTGTGTGCTCTATCGCATGCATTATCTTTATTTTTATCGCATTCCATACTTCCTTATTAATACAAAAAGCGGCGCGATATCTCATTTTGTTAACCCAACTATGGTGGTCATGAAAATCGGAGTGCAAAGTCTGCCCGTATATATAGATAAATAACGTACAAGGACTAACAAACATGTAACATAGAGAGGCACACAAGTACTGCATGACGGGGGAGGGCTTACTTTTTTAAGTGCTTTCAAATGCTTCGGCGGGCAGGGGGTAGGCTCATCAAGCAGTAGAACATATTCTGTAATAATATAGAATATGTACTGGAAGTGAGAGACGGGTCCGCTAGACGCCGAGGGGCGGGGTGAATGCCAGCCTCGGTTGAGCAATGGTACGCGGTTAGATGTACAGGGGTCTGTAGGAAGAAAGGGTACAGTCTACTTACAGTTCACCGATGATACGTATGGCCAATAACCTACTTCTACCATCCGCTGCTCGGCTAGTAATGCCGTTCGAGTCGGGAACGGTAAAGAAGAAAACGCTGCTTCCGGGTGGGGCGCGGTCACGTAGTGACGGCGTAATGGTCACGTGGGAGGCTACGAGCCGGAAAGCAGCAAATGACACGGAGAGCTTGGAGGGTATCCATGGTGATGGGAGGAAGCCGAGTGCTGCGAGTGTACAGACAAAAATCGGCTGGCTGAAATGTTTAAATGAAATGCAGCAAAGTAATGAAACGAAATAGACAAAGAACTATGCCCTGGGAAAGTATTTCAAGTGAAGCAAATAAACATGGATCACTCCAAGTTTAGGGTGATCATGTGAAGGGGGGATAGAAAGGATCAGGGCCACATAATTTAGGGGCGGATGATACTTGGTTAGTCAAAAAATGCATGGGACTAGAAGGTCAGGAATGGGATGTAGTTGGAGTGACAATCAACAGTAGGGAATTTCACTGGCACATGGATCATAAGGTCAAGGAAGAAATATATTACTTTAAGACTGACGCCCACGGAATATTGTCATTTAGGCCAATTTTATGGGTTGAAAGTCTATAGATCCATCGTTGTTCCTTTTCAAAGAGACGAGTTTGTGCATTGGGACCTGATTGGATTTGTTCGATCTCTGTCCACTTCATGTCGTTAGGAGTATGGTGTACCGTCAAGAAATGGTCTGTGAGTCTGGTTGTATTTTTCTTACATCGGATCGTACTTCGATGTTCACAAATGCGCTGCTTTACCTTGCGTGTGGTCATTCCTATGTAGGGTTTTCCACATGTGCATTTGATCAGGTATACAATGTTGCTGCTGTTACTGTTGGTATGTGATCTCTGTTCCCAAACTTTGCCTTCCTCAAGGTTTAGGGTCTTAGTATTGTCAGTGAGATGGCATACACTGCAATCTCCACACCTTGAGTGTCCTGTGACGGGTGGGAGCCCCCAAATCTGTGTAATGCTAAGATTGGTGATGGTTGTTGTAGTCTTAGGTCTGGTATTTACCAGGCTGTCTTTGAGACTCTGTGCTTTTTTATATGAAAAAAGTGGTTTGTCCCATTTGAGGTTGCCTGAATTGAGTATGGACCAATGCTTGTTTATGCTTTTGCTTACTTGGTTAGATATAGCATTGTAAGTAGTGACGCAAGTGAGGGGTATTGTTTCGCTGTTTTTAGTTTTCTCCTCAAGCAGGGCTTGTTTGGGTTGGTTTCTTGCTCTTTTCTGGTACTTGTTGATGATTTTGGACGGGTATCCACGGTTTCTAAGTTTCTTAGTGAGATCTTCCGCCTGGTTTTTATAGTCAGCCAGCTTGCTACAGTTCCTTCGTAGGCGCAGGTATTGACCATAGGGCAGATTTTCCCTAAGTGGGCGAGGGTGAAAGCTCTCATACCTCAATAAGTTGTTTTTGGCTGTGGGCTTGAAATGGGTTCTCGTGGTAAGGCTGTCATTTTCTCTCTGAATTTCAATGTCCAGAAAAACCATTTTGTCCTTGTCTGTGCAGTGTGTGAATCGCAGATGTGGGTCACAGTTATTGAGCCAAGTTATGAACGACATTAATGTCTCTTGTGGGCCTTGCCAGATTGTTAGAACATCGTCTATATATCTACGCTAAAATTTGATGTGATCAATATAGGGATTGTCAGGTGATAGAATGTATTTTTGCTCAAAATCAAATACGTAGAGCCCCGCTACACTGGGGGTAAAAACACTGCCCATCGAAGTGCCTCCTATCTGGAGGTACAGAGATCCCTCATATTCAAAAAAGTTTCTCTTGAGGGCAAGGGTAGCACACTCTATGATAAATTGTTTCGGTGTGCGGTGGTTCCAGGTGGCATCTTCCAAGGTTTTTTTGAGAACATTGATGGTAGCATCCTGCGGTATATTTGTATAGAGGCTTTCAATGTCAAAGCTCACAAGGATGGTGGCTTCCTCCAGTTTAATGTTCTCTAAGAGACACAGCACGACGTAACAGGCTAGTAAGAATGATTACGCCTGACAACTGTTTACTTTCTTTCTTCTCCACAGGTCTTTTGCTTTTTTCAATACTCATGCTCATCAATTTTGATTGAGCATTTTAAACACACAGCAAGACTGGGGTCAGAGCTATTTCTACCTGCACACTGTTCCACTATGTATAGTCTTTTGTCAAATGCTCAAAACCCTGTGCGTATAGGTCGAGGGCGTGACCCGTGAACACCCCCTAAATAGTGATGCGAAACATCACATACAATGAGAAAAACACAGTGACCCGCACAAGGGAAATTATACACAAATTGTAATTTTTGCCAAATAATGCAACAGTATTTTTCAAATATATAACATAAACGCTTTCCAGAGAAAGGTGAAGTCCAAGTCTTGAAAGTTGTATTGGAAAACTTTTTATTCATGAAAAATAGAAATTCAGAAAATTGCTACCTGCCAACGCGTTTCGTCACAAACGTGACTTCTTCAGGGCTAGAAGCAATTGTACATAAAACAAAAAATTACACATAGAAAATATTTACATGATAAAAGCAAATACAAACAAATATAATATATACACAACATATACCATTTAAAAGACGGTATTTGTACTAGGCCTAGTGCAACTAACCATCAAGTGTTATACTCCATAAGTTCCATATTTTCTGTTGTGATCTTACACTTATTAAAAATTAATCTAACAAGTACAGATTTGCATTATTATACTTCACACATTTGGAAAGCGATAAACAAAATAACATGTGCTCATATTTCGTATACAGTCTTTCACAAGATTTAGGTAAGAAGCTAACACAGGGAGGAAAGTTAGCCTCAAAATACCCTCTTGCTTTGTTACTAAAAGGGTGAATACTATCTGTTATAGCTTGATCAGATATTTAGAAATATCATGTATGGCTAAATATTTACTATGTATTCTAGATATATGATAAATCCACATTTCTAGCTAAGTCAGTTTCATGTCAAATAATATGGAATAGATCTACACACACCACACGTTTTAGGCACTTTAAAACATTGGGTCATACCTCTAAAATTGGTAGAAATGTAATGGGTAGAGCTTGCATCGCTTGAGCAGAGATACACCAAAAAAGAGGACCTATGAAATATTGAAGTCACATATTAGGTTGCTATATATTCTTGTAGATGGTATATAATGGAAAATACATTCAGATGACACTTACACTTAAAAACGTGTTTACTAGTCCCCCTCGTATTTGATATGGATTTCAGGTTTGTTCTATATTATACAGCAGTTTTCAATATTTATCATCCGCATCACAAGGATCTAAAAATAAATAAGACACCTAAGTGACAATTCACTCTATATGATATACCATGCTAGAGTCTTGGACAATATCCAGACAGTTCTACTTACATTGGCAAGGGTAATATGGTGTATCCCCAGTGGCGTCTCTCTCTTTTACATGTGTAATTTTTGGAGTGTAGTAGGGCCCATCAAGGTTTCTTCAGCAAATGGCGGGCATCTATAGTAATGTATATAGATCTTTATTAGAAATACATTCTTTTTGATACATATTGATAGGCCTCCTATTTCTTGGGGCAGTCCCATATACTGGTATAGCAGTCTGACAGCACCGTTACCTATCAGTTCTATTTTATGATGATATGTTATGCGATTTCGGCATAAAAAAGTAGACGGTAACTTTTACTACATGTACATGTTAGCTGCATAACTCCCGGTCGTCCCCTACATTATATGTAAGGTAAAAAATGTAGCAGTCTCGAGCTAATGACACAAAGCCTAGGTGCCAGCAAGAGTAAACTATGATGGCTCTTTTTGTCACACTAACATAGCATATAGAGGCTCCCATCGGGCTCTTATTATAGCAGACATAGCCCCAAATGACACAAAAAATTAGTGTGCTATTGTTTATCTGATGGAGTCTCTTTATAATTACTTTAGTCTACTACAATATATACAGAAACCAGAAATATTACAAGAAGACACGTTAAAGTTTGGACTACACCTCATTGACAGTCTGAATAAATCCCCTTTTCCAAATTTCTTCACCATTATTTAGTGGAGAAGCAGTACTGGTGAAATATATAACCACTTCTCTATGGTGACATAATGTAAGACAAAAGTTTACACTAAAAACCGCAGGCTTTTATCAAATACTTCAGGCAAAATGGTGCTGTGACCCATTGCTTAAGGTATATTGGAAAACAAAACCTACAGTAGTTAACAAACTGTCCCATGTAAACATTGGATCGAGCCAGAAATCTATCAGTCGGGTGAGGTGGAAACCCACATCGTCCCGAAGGAGTAACAAATGCTACAGAGGGATTCTCACAGTACTTACTTTTAGCGTGCCGCCGGCGTTTCGTACAGGGTCCTTTCCAAGTGAGTCAAGGAACCCTTGTGCGAGTGTCTTTAAATGCCCGTATTATCCACCCAAAGTTAGGCGTTTCAAAACAGCTGTGCGTAATTGTTTTTACCGCGCATAGCTATCATTTGAACTCTTGTAGTTCATAACGCTAGCATGGTCATGGGAAATGAAGTCCCATTGCAACTAAATTTTTTATCGTTTCTAGGCAACAAAACGTCTGGCGTCATTCCCGACCTACCAATGGTAATGGGAAATGTAGTTGTTACGCCCCCGATCTCTGTTTTAACCTGTCACCTCTCTTATAATATTGTAGGCGGAAACGGTAGCGACTACTGGGGAATGTAGTCCAAACATTTAACTAATATTCACAATTACACTTTCCACCTATGTTGTTCTTCGGGAAAAATCGGCGCCATTACCAAATGTCCAACACACAATATATAGGCCATTTCTACTGATTGATGGCAGTTACATCTTAAATTACAGAGAAAACGCTCTATAGTCATCAATGTCCCTATGTTACAGTTCAAGGCGCGCATTGGAGTGATGTTTATTTTTATTATTTAAATGAACCAAGTACTGAAGTTTGTGTGTCCATCTATCCCCCTATAATAGTGACGATATTCTCCCGATGTCACAGCATTTAAAATAATTCAGTAGTATGTTAAGTGTCACCGATTCGGTAGTGATGGAAAAATATATATAGCCCCCTAGCATGTGACTATAAGAAATGCTGGAATCCAGTATCAGCATTATCTGTAAACACATAGTTCATACATATTTGTATGACAATTTATATGATTGCAGTTTAACATAGTTGCACTAACAGATACGATTCATATTGAAACATTAACGCACGCAATAAAACATGCAGTTATTTGTGTCTATGTTGGATATTGAGTACATATATAAGAGGGTGTATTGTCAAAAGCATACACAATTTACTAAGAACAAATAAACAGAAATTTCAGAAACTTTTTGGAGTGGTAATAATGATTTATTACCAAACAAAACGTAATTATCGAAATTAATAACAATACATCAATTGGTATTTTGCAAAAAGCCCCAAAGGGGAGAGGGGAAGGAGAGAGTGCTCAAAAGAAGTAATGAGAAAATAAAAGATTGACACAGTATACAAAAGTAACAAAAGTATTACAAATTTCTTGACAGTGTAGGGATAATTCAAAATATCATGGCCAAATGATCAGGCCAAAATTACAACATTACAATAAATCATATTCGCAAGGCACTTCTGATAGCTAGATTTGATTGGGGATGTGCCGGAATACAAGCAGGAAAAAGTCGACGTTTCGACCCCTATCAACAGGCTGGTTAAAGTCCTTTCACGGGGTCTTCATCAGGACGTCACACTGGGAAAGGGGGGGAGGGGGCCAGTTCTGTGAAGAAGAATATTTAACTTTAGTACATAGTAAGGACGACGATTCATCCTAATAACTATAACAACGAGTGGAATGATAATTCAAAGTAAATTACCATGGGGTACGGCCAAGACCGGCTCTGTACATGGATGGGACGCCACGCTAGGGAGTCGTGGTCTGTCACTAGTGGCGGAGAACTACGCTACAGAGGAGATAAAAAATTGTGTGTCAGCAAACTGTTATGTCCCAAGGATATCTGCAAAGGAATATTAAAACCATCTCTTGGAAAGTAAGGCAGAGCCCTGGGGGGGTGCTGTAGCCTTATTACCAAAATGGCCCCGTAAAGGGGTAGTCACGATAAGATAGAGTTGTACCTCTATGGTCAGAAGAGACGTCACGAGTCAATGGGTAATTGAAGAAAATGCAGAAATTGCTGCTAGGATCCCCCTTGCAAGGAGCTGAAATAAATAGATTGCATGCTTGGTTGGTTAGCACATGTAAAATGACTTAAGGGATTAACTGGGCGGTAACAGTTACTCACAGGGAAATGTAGACGGACAGAAGCGTCTGTATGGAATCTTAATCTTAAAAAAGAGAGGAACTCTGTCACATCAATCGCGTGCGGTGAAGAATCCGTAGCATCTCACTTGTAAAGTTCGTTAGTACCAAAACCTGGGGGTAGCAAGGAAATGAGCTAAATACACAGATCCAGACCATCCGTGTAATGCCATAAGAAATTACACAAGAATTACCCCACAGATCGCAAATAGTTGCAAAACAAATGGCAATTACTCACAAACAAATTGAGGCTGGCCACGCTGTCTATGCGGAAGCTCCGGCAAACTCCATCACGTCAGTGGTATGGAGCGCGGAATTCAAAAAGGGGGTCAGATGCGAGGTGGGTTTTCCAAAACTCGTTTATCCATAAGGTCTAAGATAAATAAATCCAAGGGTTACCTGGAGACCTAAACCCCACTGGCACAGCCAACCCTATCTAAGTAGTACTCACAAGAGGCGAAGGACGGAGCTGTCTTTGTCAGTCTGTTCGTAAAGTCCGCAGCGTCTGCAATGCGGAGTGAGGGGGAGGAGCCAAGGCATATGTTGATACCAAGGAAATAGAAGAGATACTCTCAAAGGGGCGCGAGGGGCGTCCGAGTGCGATATAAGAGCCACAGTAGGAAAGGGTTACATTAGACACAAATCGCAGTAGAGCAAAGTTGAAAAACATGTTTGAAAAAATCACGGGAGGATGTGACCACATTATTGAACTTGAATATATAAATAAAACCATTACTTATTTACAAACCAGATCATGAGGAACAAAACGGAGAACAGTCATTGGTGCATCTCCCACACAGGGGGATGTAACCAATCCGTAAAACATCCAAATGCAAATCAGATGACAAATACTGTAAGTTATATTACGCAGATTAACAGACCACAGAAGAATGGTGCATCTCTCACACAGGAGGATGTAAACCAATTACGTCTGCCCTAACCCGGAAATTTAGTTATGGAACATTGATATACGTAAAATAACAGTAGATGGAAATTGCAATAATCAAAAAACATTGTTTGCCACAGGGGGTGTGCCCCGACTGAACAATAAGCAAGGGCCTCTAGATTATATTGAACAACAGCGCCCTGAGTCCCTGCACTTCTCCCAAGCTACGAGTGTAC
Organism: Lissotriton helveticus; assembly: GCF_964261635.1. Classification (NCBI taxonomy): domain Eukaryota; kingdom Metazoa; phylum Chordata; class Amphibia; order Caudata; family Salamandridae; genus Lissotriton; species Lissotriton helveticus. The sequence continues at coordinate 1,109,671,658 of NC_136068.1, forward strand.
ACAGGGGTGGTAGACCAAAGAGAGACACATGGTAATATATTAGTATAAGGGGGCTACACTTCTAACCCAATGCTGCCAGTTGTGCAAGACTACTGTCCTGTTCATTCAGCCCGTGTTTTATGGAGTCCAGAAGTGACATCCATTTGGACTCGCGTGTGTTAAGGATTGTTAAGAGGTTTCCTCCTCGTCTCCCCAGAGTGATCTTTTCAATAACGAACCATCGCAAGTCCGTGACCAAATGACCCGCGGTTAGCCAGTGATCTACCAGCGGTGCACCTGCCACTTTGCATCTTAGCCTACTGCAGTGAGAAGAGATCCTTGACTTGATTTTTTGTTGCGTTTGCCCTACGTATAGTTGTCTGCATGGGCACTGAATGATGTAGATAACTCCCGTAGAGTTACAATTGGAATAGTATTTCAGATGAAATGTGTGTCCATTATGGACAAATGTTTTTGTCTGAATAGTCGTGTCACATGCAGTGCACGTGCCACATCTGTAATGACCAATTACAGGGGGCAAATTCCAAAGTGATGTTAGAGTTGGTTGACGCAATGGTTCCAGATATGAATGGACCACCATGTCCCTTATATTTTTGGCCCTTTTAAAAGAGTGGAGAGGCAACTCTGTTTGGTTTATAACGTCAGCAACAAGAGGCCAGTTGTGGTTAATAATCCTCTTTATATCATTGCTGCGTGTAGAAAAAGTAGTGACACAGATGACACGGTCCGGTCAGTGCTGGCACGTGCTGATTTTTCTGGGTTCAATAGGGAATCTCGGGGGTTATACCACGCCCGTTTTCTAGCTCGTTTCACCATCCTGGTCGGGTATCCCCGTGATATGAGGCGTTCGCTCAAAACTTCAGACTCTTTAAAGTAATCGGCCCGTGTGGAGCAATTCCTCCTGATGCGGAAGAATTGACCGACTGGGAGGTTGTCCTTGAGCCCCCGTGGGTGATGGCTCTGGTATTGTAATAATGAGTTTCGCTCAGTTGGCTTCCTGAACAGAGTTGTCTGCAAATGGTCTATTTCAACATAGATCGAGATGTCTAAGAAAGGTATAGTGTCGTTACTGGATTCCATCGTGAACTGGATGTGGGGGTTTCTGGAATTGAGCCAGTTGTGGAACACTTTTAATTGCTCAACATCTCCTTCCCAAATGCAGAGGACGTCGTCGATATATCGGACCCATAGGGGCAGATTGGCCTTGAACGGATTGGTAGTTGGAAAAATGTGCTGATGTTCAAAATGATCCATGTAAATTATAGCCAAATTTGGAGCGAAGGTGGCCCCCATCGCTACGCCCCTGGTCTGCAGATAGAAACATTCTTGAAAAATAAAGAAATTATGCATCATGGCTATTTCCAGAAGTTCAATAATGAATTCAGTGGGGACCTGAACCGGGCCAGGTCGAGTGTCCAAAGCCAATCTCATCACGTCCAATGCCTCTTGCTGGGGAATACTAGTATAGAGCGATATGATGTCGCATGTAACTAGAAGTGTGCGTTCTGGGTTAAAAGGGGTTCCATCTATCAGATTAATCACCTGAGTGGTGTCTCTTAGGTAGGCCTTAGTCTTAGTTCCCAAGACTCGCTACAATTTACACCTTACCTAAGGTGCACAAGAACCTTAGTAAGCCTCCCGGACGACCTATCGTGTCCGGTTGTGGATCACTGTTAGAGCCCTTGTGCCAATACGTGGACTTTTTTCTTAAACCCATAGCTCTCAACACTAAGGCCTACCTAAGAGACACCACTCAGGTGATTAATCTGATAGATGGAACCCCTTTTAACCCAGAACGCACACTTCTAGTTACATGCGACATCATATCGCTCTATACTAGTATTCCCCAGCAAGAGGCATTGGACGTGATGAGATTGGCTTTGGACACTCGACCTGGCCCGGTTCAGGTCCCCACTGAATTCATTATTGAACTTCTGGAAATAGCCATGATGCATAATTTCTTTATTTTTCAAGAATGTTTCTATCTGCAGACCAGGGGCGTAGCGATGGGGGCCACCTTCGCTCCAAATTTGGCTATAATTTACATGGATCATTTTGAACATCAGCACATTTTTCCAACTACCAATCCGTTCAAGGCCAATATGCCCCTATGGGTCCGATATATCGACGACGTCCTCTGCATTTGGGAAGGAGATGTTGAGCAATTAAAAGTGTTCCACAACTGGCTCAATTCCAGAAACCCCCACATCCAGTTCACGATGGAATCCAGTAACGACACTATACCTTTCTTAGACATCTCGATCTATGTTGAAATAGACCATTTGCAGACAACTCTGTTCAGGAAGCCAACTGAGCGAAACTCATTATTACAATACCAGAGCCATCACCCACGGGGGCTCAAGGACAACCTCCCAGTCGGTCAATTCTTCCGCATCAGGAGGAATTGCTCCACACGGGCCGATTACTTTAAAGAGTCTGAAGTTTTGAGCGAACGCCTCATATCACGGGGATACCCGACCAGGATGGTGAAACGAGCTAGAAAACAGGCGTGGTATAACCCCCGAGATTCCCTATTGAACCCAGAAAAATCAGCACGTGCCAGCACTGACCGTGTCATCTGTGTCACTACTTTTTCTACACGCAGCAATGATATAAAGAGGATTATTAACCACAACTGGCCTCTTGTTGCTGACGTTATAAACCAAACAGAGTTGCCTCTCCACTCTTTTAAAAGGGCCAAAAATATAAGGGACATGGTGGTCCATTCATATCTGGAACCATTGCGTCAACCAACTCTAACATCACTTTGGAATTTGCCCCCTGTAATTGGTCATTACAGATGTGGCACGTGCACTGCATGTGACACGACTATTCAGACAAAAACATTTGTCCATAATGGACACACATTTCATCTGAAACACTATTCCAATTGTAACTCTACGGGAGTTATCTACATCATTCAGTGCCCATGCAGACAACTATACGTAGGGCAAACGCAACAAAAAATCAAGTCAAGGATCTCTTCTCACTGCAGTAGGCTAAGATGCAAAGTGGCAGGTGCACCGCTGGTAGATCACTGGCTAACCGCGGGTCATTTGGTCACGGACTTGCGATGGTTCGTTATTGAAAAGATCACTCTGGGGAGACGAGGAGGAAACCTCTTAACAATCCTTAACACACGCGAGTCCAAATGGATGTCACTTCTGGACTCCATAAAACACGGGCTGAATGAACAGGACAGTAGTCTTGCACAACTGGCAGCATTGGGTTAGAAGTGTAGCCCCCTTATACTAATATATTACCATGTGTCTCTCTTTGGTCTACCACCCCTGTGTACACTCGTAGCTTGGGAGAAGTGCAGGGACTCAGGGCGCTGTTGTTCAATATAATCTAGAGGCCCTTGCTTATTGTTCAGTCGGGGCACACCCCCTGTGGCAAACAATGTTTTTTGATGATTGCAATTTCCATCTACTGTTATTTTACGTATATCAATGTTCCATAACTAAATTTCCGGGTTAGGGCAGACGTAATTGGTTTACATCCTCCTGTGTGAGAGATGCACCATTCTTCTGTGGTCTGTTAATCTGCGTAATATAACTTACAGTATTTGTCATCTGATTTGCATTTGGATGTTTTACGGATTGGTTACATCCCCCTGCGTGGGAGATGCACCAATGACTGTTCTCCGTTTTGTTCCTCATGATCTGGTTTGTAAATAAGTAATGGTTTTATTTATATATTCAAGTTCAATAATGTGGTCACATCCTCCCGTGATTTTTTCAAACATGTTTTTCAACTTTGCTCTACTGCGATTTGTGTCTAATGTAACCCTTTCCTACTGTGGCTCTTATATCGCACTCGGACGCCCCTCGCGCCCCTTTGAGAGTATCTCTTCTATTTCCTTGGTATCAACATATGCCTTGGCTCCTCCCCCTCACTCCGCATTGCAGACACTGCGGACTTTACGAACAGACTGACAAAGACAGCTCCGTCCTTCGCCTCTTGTGAGTACTACTTAGATAGGGTTGGCTGTGCCAGTGGGGTTTAGGTCTCCAGGTAACCCTTGGATTTATTTATCTTAGACCTTATGGATAAACGAGTTTTGGAAAACCCACCTCGCATCTGACCCCCTTTTTGAATTCCGCGCTCCATACCACTGACGTGATGGAGTTTGCCGGAGCTTCCGCATAGACAGCGTGGCCAGCCTCAATTTGTTTGTGAGTAATTGCCATTTGTTTTGCAACTATTTGCGATCTGTGGGGTAATTCTTGTGTAATTTCTTATGGCATTACACGGATGGTCTGGATCTGTGTATTTAGCTCATTTCCTTGCTACCCCCAGGTTTTGGTACTAACAAACTTTACAAGTGAGATGCTACGGATTCTTCACCGCACGCGATTGATGTGACAGAGTTCCTCTCTTTTTTAAGATTAAGATTCCATACAGACGCTTCTGTCCGTCTACATTTCCCTGTGAGTAACTGTTACCGCCCAGTTAATCCCTTAAGTCATTTTACATGTGCTAACCAACCAAGCATGCAATCTATTTATTTCAGCTCCTTGCAAGGGGGATCCTAGCAGCAATTTCTGCATTTTCTTCAATTACCCATTGACTCGTGATGTCTCTTCTGACCATAGAGGTACAACTCTATCTTATCGTGACTACCCCTTTACGGGGCCATTTTGGTAATAAGGCTACAGCACCCCCCCAGGGCTCTGCCTTACTTTCCAAGAGATGGTTTTAATATTCCTTTGCAGATATCCTTGGGACATAACAGTTTGCTGACACACAATTTTTTATCTCCTCTGTAGCGTAGTTCTCCGCCACTAGTGACAGACCACGACTCCCTAGCGTGGCGTCCCATCCATGTACAGAGCCGGTCTTGGCCGTACCCCATGGTAATTTACTTTGAATTATCATTCCATTCGTTGTTATAGTTATTAGGATGAATCGTCGTCCTTACTATGTACTAAAGTTAAATATTCTTCTTCACAGAACTGGCCCCCTCCCCCCCTTTCCCAGTGTGACGTCCTGATGAAGACCCCGTGAAAGGACTTTAACCAGCCTGTTGATAGGGGTCGAAACGTCGACTTTTTCCTGCTTGTATTCCGGCACATCCCCAATCAAATCTAGCTATCAGAAGTGCCTTGCGAATATGATTTATTGTAATGTTGTAATTTTGGCCTGATCATTTGGCCATGATATTTTGAATTATCCCTACACTGTCAAGAAATTTGTAATACTTTTGTTACTTTTGTATACTGTGTCAATCTTTTATTTTCTCATTACTTCTTTTGAGCACTCTCTCCTTCCCCTCTCCCCTTTGGGGCTTTTTGCAAAATACCAATTGATGTATTGTTATTAATTTCGATAATTACGTTTTGTTTGGTAATAAATCATTATTACCACTCCAAAAAGTTTCTGAAATTTCTGTTTATTTGTTCTTAGTAAATTGTGTATGCTTTTGACAATACACCTTCCTTACGGGGACCCTCTTATATATGTACTGCATAGCGCCCAGGTCCCCGTGACTTTATGGGTTTAACCCCTCTTTCTGTAACAATATGTTGGATATTGGACAAATAGCCAGTGTCAGACAAATTAACAGTCTCAGACAGGTTTATAAAAAATGATGACATTCATTATTAAAATTTAACCCTTCAGAGACAGCCCTCAAACGGCATATCCATTTCGCCTCTGTTTGCCTCAGTCTGACCATTCTATCTCCTCCTCTATTCCCTGCACATACGTGATCTATAGCATGGAACTGAATCTCAGTCTGGGTGGGATATGTCTCTGCTATATGTTGGGCTATCGGAGAACGGTCATCTTTGTTTTTGATGTCCCTCACGTGTTCTTGTATTCTTATTTTGAGCAGTCTGCTACTGCTTCCCACATATATTTTCCCACAAGAACATTGCAACACGTATATGCAGAAAGTAGTGTTGCAGTTCATGAAGGAGAGTATGCGGTAATCTTTTGATCGATTGTATTGGAATTTGGTACTCCTATTGATTCCAAATTGACCGACATTACATTTTCCGCATGTATTGAAACCCACCGAGCCGGTCGGCATCCATGTATGCGGATTAGATTTTCGTTCTTCAACGTGACTGGGACACAGCATATTTCTAATTGTTTTACCTTTACGGTAAACTACTTTTGGTCGCATGGAAATGGCATTGGCTGGCACTGTGTTGCAATGTAGAAGGCCCCAATGTCGTCTCAGAATGTTGTAAATATGGCCACTGAACATGCCATATTCTGTTATAAATGCAAACTGCTCATTAAATTCATCTTTCTTTCTGTTTTGCTTAGATACTAAGGTTTCCGATCTAACGAGTTTTTTGGCTCTCTTTTCAGCTTTGTTTAGACACATTTCAGAATATCCTCTTGTCTTAAAGTTGCTTTGTATATCTTTTATGGTTCTGTTAAAGTTGCCTCCTGACTACAATTCCTTCGTGCACGAACCATTTCTCCATATGGAATGGCTGAAATGGTCGTGCTGGAGTGACAACTATCGGCATGCAACACACTATTGCAAGCTGTAGTCTTTTTGTGCATGTCGCTCTGGATTTTATTGCCAACCACGTACAACTTCAGATCTAAATATACAATCTCAGCTTTGGAACTATTGGTGGTTAGTTTGACGTTGAAATTGTTTTCATTTAAATAATTGAAATATTCTGCAAACGCTGTTTCACTGCCCTTCCATATTAACAAAATATCGTCAATATATCTGACGTAGAACAAAATGTTGTCAAGCCATGGCCCTGCACCTCGTCCCCAAGCATGTTCCCGTTCGTATAACCCCATAAAGAGGTTCGCGTACGACGGTGCCAGTCTTGAACCCATGTAACTGTAAGAACCATTTATTTCCATGCAAGAATGTGTTCTGTGTCAAGACCAGATTGGCCATTTGCAGAAGCATCTCAGAATGTTGTAAATGGCTATAGAGCGTTTTCTCTGTAATTTAAGATGTAACTGCCATCAATCAGTAGAAATGGCCTATATATTGTGTGTTGGACATTTGGTAATGGCGCCGATTTTTCCCGACGAACAACATAGCTGGAAAGTGTAATTGTGAATATTAGTTAAATGTTTGGACTACATTTCCCAGTAGTTGCTACCGTTTCCGCCTACAATATTATAAGAGAGGTGACAGGTTAAAACAGAAATCGGGGCGTAACAACTACATTTCCCATTACCATTGGTAGGTCGGGAATGACGCCAGACGTTTTGTTGCCTAGAAACGATAAAAAATGTAGTTGCAATGGGACTTCATTTCCCATGACCATGCTAGCGTTATGAACTACGAGAGTTCAAATGATAGCTATGCGCGGTAAAAACAATTACGCACAGCTGTTTTGAAACGCCTAACTTTGGGTGGATAATACCGGTATTTAAAGACGCTCGCACAAGGGTTCCTTGACTCACTTGGAAAGGACCCTGTACGAAACGCCGGCGGCACGCTAAAAGTAAGTACTGTGAGAATCCCTCTGTAGCATTTGTTACTCCTTTGGGACGATGTGGGTTTCCACCTCACCCGACTGATAGATTTCTGGCTCGATCCAATGTTTACATGGGACAGTTTGTTAACTACTGTAGGTTTTGTTTTCCAATATACCTTAAGCAATGGGTCACAGCACCATTTTGCCTGAAGTATTTGATAAAAGCCTGCGGTTTTTAGTGTAAACTTTTGTCTTACATTATGTCACCATAGAGAAGTGGTTATATATTTCACCAGTACTGCTTCTCCACTAAATAATGGTGAAGAAATTTGGAAAAGGGGATTTATTCAGACTGTCAATGAGGTGTAGTTCAAACTTTAACGTGTCTTCTTGTAATACTTCTGGTTTCTGTATATATTGTAGTAGACTAAAGTAATTATAAAGAGACTCCATCAGATAAACAATAGCACACTCATTTTTTGTGTCATTTGGGGCTATGTCTGCTATAATAAGAGCCCTATGGGAGCCTCTGTATGCTATGTTAGTGTGACAAAAAGAGCCATCATAGTTTACTCTTGCTGGCACCTAGGCTTTGTGTCATTAGCTCGAGACTGCTACATTTTTTACCTTACATATAATGTAGGGGACGACCGGGAGTCATGCAGCTAACATGTACATGTAGTAAAAGTTACAGTCTACTTTTTTATGCCGGAATCGCATAACATCTCATCATAAAATAGAACTGATAGGTAACGGTGCTGTCAGACTGCTATACCAGTATATGGGACAGCCCCAAGAAATAGGAGGCCTATCAATATGTATCAAACAGAATGTATTTATAATAAAGATCTATATACATTACTATAGATGCCCGCCATTTACTGAAGAAACCTTGATGGGCCCTACTACACTCCAAAAATTACACATGTAAAAGAGAGAGACGCCACTGGGGATACACCATATTACCCTTGCCAATGTAAGTAGAACTGTCTGGATATTGTCCAAGACTCTAGCATGGTATATCATATAGAGTGAATTGTCACTTAGGTGTCTTATTTATTTTTAGATCCTTGTGATGCGGATGATAAATATTGAAAACTGCTGTATAATATAGAACAAACCTGAAAGCCATATCAAATACGAGGGGGACTAGGAAACACGTTTTTAAGTGTAAGTGTCATCTGAATGTATTTTCCATTATATACCATCTACAAGAATATATAGCAACCTAATATGTGACTTCAATATTTCATAGGTCCTCTTTTTTGGTGTATCTCTGCTCAAGCGATGCAAGCTCTATCCATTACATTTCTACCGATTTTAGAGGTATGACCCAATGTTTTAAAGTGCCTAAAACGTGTGGTGTGTGTAGATCTATTCCATATTTTTTGACATGAAATTGACTTAGCTAGAAATGTGGACTTATCATATATCTAGAATACATAGTAAATATTTAGCCATAGATGATATTTCTAAATATCTGATCAAGCTATAACAGATAGTATTCACCCTTTTAGTAACAAAGCAAGAGGGTATTTTGAGGCTAACTTTCCTTGATGATAACAGGGAGGAACTCCTAGGGGGTTTATTTGACAAATCTTACAGTGGGACAACATCCACAGCACCTAAAACATCTAAAGTTGAAGGCCTAAAGAACAAGTTTATAAGGTTAGAAAGGCTTAAAAGATCTGAACTTGCCAAATGGTGGGATGGGGCCACCCTCAATAAATAACTGGAAAAACGAAGAATACCGAGAGGACTACGAATCCTCATTTTTCCCATCTACGAAGATTTAGAATCAGACCATCTGGTAGAATGGGAGGAAGGCCTCTATGATGCCTCATACAAAATGATGGACATTTTGATAAGAAATGCTGACCGTAAAGTCAAAAAAATCAGAGCGGAAATAATGACTTTAGAAAAAGAAATCAATGAGACTAAACTCACTGAGGTTATTCAAAGGAATAAGGCTATTCTTAAAACAGAATTGAATAAATACCAAATGTATCTCAAAGATAAAAAACTCCAAAAAATAGAACGAGATCAAAGAGACTACGACAGAGGTCGAATATTCACTTTCGCCAGAAAGTATGATGATTTAACAACTAAACCAGCACAGATTCCAAACAAGCCCAGCAAAGAACCAAGTATCTCATCTAGCTCTACATCAATTTCCTCAATAGAGAGTGTAGAGAGTGAGGAACCTAGTACTAGTATGGGAGCAAGCGGGCAAAATTCGGCTTTTTTACAGGAAGTACAGCGATTCAGGCTGGGCAACAAAAAGAAAAATCAAGGAAGCGAGTCAGGCGGGGTGGCAAAAAACACAAGGGCAGGCGTAAAAGCAAGGAACTCGAATGCCCAGAATCAATGACAAATGAGAATGTGAACCACCAGGTGGGCAGCAATGTTGAAATGAATAATGCTAATGAGCTAAATGTGATCAATCTGTCTTCCAGAATACTGGCTCAAGAAGAAAATTTAATACTATGTAAAGGCTTGAATTTTTGTGTGACTGAAACACCAGCATTGGAAAATGTACATGTAGATCTTTACAAGTTTGCGCGTAAATTAAAATTAAAAACTTACCTTGCAGAACGTCCGACTGTTTGTAATTTATCTGGTGGGCATGCATTTAATTCTGATCTAACTATTGCTGATATTCAATTATCACATACTATTGCTACTTTAGATAATGATTCAGAAATGGAAAATTTGGTGGATTTTGAACGTAATCTTGATATAGTAGAAGACACCACATTGGACAGTGGACTAAGACCCACATCCACAATTGTACCACCCACAAGTAGCTCTTCAGCAATAGATGAGTTCACAGCCAGAGTTACTCAAGACCTGTACAAGCTAGAAGAAACACATGGCCCTCAATCTAAGTGTAAGCACCAATACAATCTTACCAAGCACGAGAAATCCCTTCTGAAACAACTAAAAGAGGATCCCAATCTGGTGATCCGTGAGGCGGATAAGGGGGGTAACATAGTCCTAATGGACTATGGTGTTTACGTTGGTGAAATAGACAGACAACTTGGCCAACAACATTGTTATAGGCGTTTGACATCTAATCCCACGACTCAAATTGAAAACAACATCAATGCCCACCTGGTAGAATGGAAAGAATCAGGACTAATATCTGAGATCGAATACAGATATTTACAACCATGCAAGTCCCGACATCCCTGCATCTATATACTCCCTAAAGTCCATAAAGGTGGGATATTCCCGCCCGGCCGCCCAATTATATCAGGGAATGGAGGGCCCACGGAGCACCTGGACGAATATGTAGATACTTATTTACAACCATTTGTGAAGAATTTACCTTCCTTTATTAAAGATAGTAGGGAATTACTGTGCAAGCTGGAGGATTTCCAAAGGGAACCGGGTACTCTCACATTCATAACTATGGATGTAGAGAGTTTATATACCTGTATAGAAATAGAACAGGGGACTCGGGCATTAACCCATTATTTACACAAGAGAAACGAAAGCCATTTACAACATTCTGAGATGCTTCTGCAAATGGCCAATCTGGTCTTGACACAGAACGCATTCTTGCATGGAAATAAATGGTTCTTACAGTTACAAGGCACGGCCATGGGTTCAAGACTGGCACCGTCGTACGGGAACCTCTTTATGGGGTTATACGAACGGGAACATGCTTGGGGACGAGGTGCAGGCCCATTGCTTGACAACATTTTGTTCTACGTCAGATATATTGACGATATTTTGTTAATATGGAAGGGCAGTGAAACAGCGTTTGCAGAATATTTCAATTATTTAAATGAAAACAATTTCAACGTCAAACTAACCACCAATAGTTCCAAAGCTGAGATTGTATATTTAGATCTGAAGTTGTAAGTGGTTGGCAATAAAATCCAGAGCGACATGCACAAAAAGACTACAGCTTGCAATAGTGTGTTGCATGCCGATAGTTGTCACTCCAGCACGACCATTTCAGCCATTCCATATGGAGAAATGGTTTGTGCACGAAGGAATTGTATTGTATTGTAGGTATACTTGTATAGCGCGGTCCTGTCGCCCGAAGGGCATCCTGGCGCTTGAGATCCGGTCAACAACACTTCCACTGCTCAAACATTCCTAGGGAAAAGATGCGTTTTTAGGGCTTTCCTAAACGGGAAGTAGTCCCTTTGACTTCTCAAAGGGAGTGGCAGGGAGTTCCAGAGTTTGGCCGCTGCGACACTAAACGAGCGGCCACCCATCCTTACTCTCTGGAACCTCGGAACCACAAGCAATTGTGCCGAAGAAGAGCGAAGGGGCCGCGAGGCAGAGTACCAAGCGAACATATTCTGCAGTGGCACTGGGCCCTGTCGATGTACCGCCTTAAACACTAGGCACGCCGCTTTATACAATACACGCAAGTGCACCCGCAGCCAGTGTAGGTCCCTTAAGGCTAAGGTGGAGGAGCTAAGGTTAGGGCGAGAGAGAGCCAGCTTAGCGGCCATGTTCTGCACCGATTGTAACTTCCCCAGCAGGTTTTTTGGGGCCTCCAGAAGCAGCGCGTTGCAGTAGTCTAAACGACTCAGTATGGTCACGCGCACTACTTCCGGCCTGGCCTGTACAGGGAGAAGGGGCAAGACTTTATGCAGCATGCGTAACAGCATCATGCACGAGGAGATGGTCTTATTAACATGCATGTCCAGCTGTAAATTTGGGCCGAAAATCACCCCCAAGTTACGAGCTGACTCCGCGGCCGATACTGTCTCGGGGAAAGTAGAAGGCCAGAAGTTCTCCGGAAGTACCCGCGGAATCCGGTCCATGGAGCAATGGAGCACCTCGGTCTATGTGCTGTTAAATTGCAAGGAATTGGCCCAAAGCCAGTCCGCTGTAGCTGCCATGCAGCGATGGAATGTCTCCAGCGGAACCGCATTATTTCCTTCCAGGGAGAAGACCAGCTGGGTATCATCAGCATAATTAAAAGCCGAGATACCAAAAGATTTTATAAGCTGGACCAGAGGGCGGAGGTAAAGATTGAAAAGTATAGGGCTGATGGCCGAGCCCTGTGGGACCCCCTGCCCTACTTTCCGCAACTCCGATCGAAAAGGAGGAAGCGTGACCATCTGCTGCCGGTTGTTAAGGTAGGATACCAGCCAGTCTCTTGCCCCCTCTATGACCCCGCACTCCTCCAGCCTCCTGATGAGGGTCCGATGGCAAACCGTATCGAACGCGGCCGACATGTCGAGCAGCACCAGAAAGGCTGCCCGACCACTATCGACACGCGAACGAAGATTGTCAAGTACGGTTACCAGTGCGGATTCTGTCCCATGCGCTGGGCGGAAACCAAACTGTGTCTCATCGAACCACCCGATTTCTTCCAAGAAGCCTGAAAGGGAGCGGGTCACCAACTTTTCCACGATCTTAATAGGAAAAGGGAGCAAGGAAATCGGCCTATAGTTGGAAAGACAGGCAGGGTCCAGAGTCGGTTTCTTAAGCAGTGGTGACACGACTGCCAGCTTCCAGCACTCGGGAACTGTTGCCGAGTCCAAAGACTGGAGGCAGATGGAGTACAGAGGCTGGAAGAGTTCCGCCTGAAATGTCTTCCAGAATTTGGGTGGCAATGGATCAAGCGGAGAACCCGATGACACAGTTCGTGCCAGGCTGCAAAACTCCTCAAAGGAGGGAATGGGGAAGTGTCTTAGTTGGGGTCGACTGGACACAGCTTCCGAAGCTCCCAGGCTGGAGGCATGACCACTCGGCTGGAATCGACTGGGCGAAGTGTCCGGGGCTGCCCGGGCTGCCTGACTAGAGGCAGGCCTACTCTGCCGTGTTTGACCGGCCACGACGCCCGAAGCCTCCAAACCAAGGGCATGCCCACTCAGCAGGGGTTGACTGGAAGGAGCATCCGGAGCTCCCAAACTAAGGGCTGGGTCACTCGGCTGGGGTCGACTGGGTGACCCGTCCGGAGCTCCCAAGCCGGAGTCAGAGACATCCGGCCGGGGTCGACTGGACAGGCTGGCCGGAGCTCCCAAGCCGAGAGCAGGAGGCACTGGGTTTTTTAAGCCTTCCATGATCTTAGCGATCTTCTCCTCAAAGGCACTCGCCAGGGAGTCGCACAAGGCCTGCGACGCAGGGACAGTATTGACCACGCACACGGGGTGGGTCAAGTCCCTGACGATTTTAAACAGGGCATGTGACTTGTTGGGCGCCTGGTTCAGGGTGGTTTCCAGAAAAGCCGCCTTAGCCAGCCTGATCTGCACCTTGTATTCCTGCAGTGCCAGCCTAAACGAAGCCCTCGCTGAGTCCGAGTACTGCTTCCTCCAGGCTCTCTCGGCACGTTTGCAGCTCAACTTCAGCTGCCGCAGCTCCTCCGTATACCAGGGACAAGCCCGGTTCAATATACCTCGAGACTTACGGAGAGGCGCAACCTTGTCCAACGTATTCGTGATGGACCGGCACAAGGTGATATAACTTTCCTCCGCCGAATTACTCAGACAGAAATTATCTGGTAGTAAGGTAGGCAGCAACGATGAGTTTAGAAGTCGAGACCAAGGTCTGCCCAGTTTAGCCTGTCCGGCGCCGGCCTCCCCCGAGGAGTATTCCCCCAGGCAGAGAGAGAAGGCAACCAGTGAGTGGTCAGTCTAGTATTGACATAGGATATCATTGACCACTACTAGTTGTGCATCTGCGAAGACCAGGTCCAAGGCATGACCTCTCCTGTGAGTAGCTGACCGGACCAGTTGTTGCAGCTGAATGTCGCTGAAAACTTGACAAAGTGTCGTAAATGCACTATCCAGCGGGCCACCCGGCCACAGGTTGAAGTCCCCTAAGACCAGCAGCTTGGAGTGGGTATTAGAGAGGTCATATATCAGGTCGATGAAATCTGACAGGGAGGGTACAGAGCCCGGCGGGCGATAGCACAAAACGCCCGTGAACAGTGGTCTCTCAAGATCTTTAAAAGAGAACCCCATCAGCTCAAAGCCCGAAACCTCTCTAATTTTAAGTTGGAAGAGACCCAGCATTTCTCTATAAATGACGCCAATTCCACCACCCATGTTCTTCACCCGAGGGGTGTGAATGATTTTAAAACCTGGGGGGCAGGCCAAGCCCAGTTCAACCAAGCAGTCCTCCCGAGTCCAGGTTTCCGTAAGGAACAAAGCATCGACCCCCAAGGACTCGATGAGGAAAGCGATCTCTATGTGGTGCTTGCAAAGCGACCGAACGTTAAGCAACCCACAAGAGAGGGAGTTAGGCATAGATAAAACACTAGCCTTCTGATTCGAGAGCGCCTGGCTCGGTCTGAGTTCCAGTAGGTCAGCCCGAGAATAGGCTAGACGTGGAAAGTGCGGGGGGACAGAGGGAGCGGCCCTATGCGCGCCCGTTGCGCGAACGGGTGCAAACGGGCTTACCTCTGGCGCACCTCCAGCGCGCCTACGTCGCGCCCGCTGCGCGCAACTGCTACACGCTTGCTCGTCCATCCTTTCATGATATTGGACCGAGTGGGAGTCCGCCTCCTGCGTCCCTTGCCCTAAGCAAGATGACGCCCAAAGTGCTCCCAGCCTTCAAACCCCACCCAAGATGGCGGTCGGACCCGCTAAGCTAGCTGTATCCCGCCGAATGCGGGTGGAATCCAATTACAGTGCGAGTGAGCCTGACTGTTCCCCGGCCTAAAAAGCCGACACCTAAAGTAGGCAGCCCAATTTAATAAGCTCTAGCAGCTCTATAGCGCGTTACCAGCAGCACGACGAAATTTAAAATAAAGCACACGATTAAAATGCAGCAACAGCAAAGAGCGCGTAGACCAGAAATCTGACCTGAATTGTAGTCAGGAGGACAACTTTAACAGAACCATAAAAGATATACAAAGCAACTTTAAGACAAGAGGATATTCAGAAATGTGTCTAAACAAAGCTGAAAAGAGAGCCAAAAACTCTTTAGATCGGAAACCTTAGTATCTAAGCAAAACAGAAAGAAAGATGAATTTAATGAGCAGGTTGCATTTATAACAGAATATGGCATGTTCAGTGGCCATATTTACAACATTCTAAGACGACATTGGGGCCTTCTACATTGCAACACAGTGCCAGCCAATGCCATTTCCGTGCGACCAAAAGTAGTTTACCGTAAAGGTAAAACAATTAGAAATATGCTGTGTCCCAGTCACGTTGAAGAACGAAAATCTAATCCGCATACATGGATGCCGACCGGCTCGGTGGGTTTCCATACATGCGGAAAATGTAATGTCTGTCAATTTGGAATCAAAAGGTGTACCAAATTCCAATACAATCGATCAAAAGATTACCGCATAATCTCCTTCATGAACTGCAACACTACTTTCTGCATATACGTGTTGCAATGTTCTTGTGGGAAATTATATGTGGGAAGCAGTAGCAGACTGCTCAAAATAAGAATACAAGAACACGTGAGGGACATCAAAAAGAAAGATGACCGTTCTCCGGTAGCCCAACATATAGCAGAGACACATCCCACCCAGACTGAGATTCAGTTCCATGCTATAGATCACGTATGTGCAGGGAATAGAGGAGGAGATAGAATGGTCAGACTGAGGCAAACAGAGGCGAAATGGATATGCCGTTTGAGGGCTGTCTCTGAAGGGTTAAATTTTAATAATGAATTTCATAATTTTTTATAAACCTGTCTGAGACTGTTAATTTGTCTGACACTGGCTATTTGTCCAATATCCAACATAGACACAAATAACTGCATGTTTTATTGCGTGCGTTAATGTTTCAATATGAATCGTATCTGTTAGTGCAACTATGTTAAACTGCAATCATATAAATTGTCATACAAATATGTATGAACTATGTGTTTACAGATAATGCTGATACTGGATTCCAGCATTTCTTATAGTCACATGCTAGGGGGCTATATATATTTTTCCATCACTACCGAATCGGTGACACTTAACATACTACTGAATTATTTTAAATGCTGTGACATCGGGAGAATATAGTCACTATTATAGGGGGATAGATGGACACACAAACTTCAGTACTTGGTTCATTTAAATAATAAAAATAAACATCACTCCAATGCGCGCCTTGAACTGTAACATAGGGACATTGATGACTATAGAGCAATTTCTCTGTAATTTAAGATGTAACTGCCATCAATCAGTAGAAATGGCCTATATATTGTGTGTTGGACATTTGGTAATGGCGCCGATTTTTCCCGACGAACAACATAGCTGGAAAGTGTAATTGTGAATATTAGTTAAATGTTTGGACTACATTTCCCAGTAGTCGCTACCGTTTCCGCCTACAATATTATAAGAGAGGTGACAGGTTAAAACAGAGATCGGGGGCGTAACAACTAAATTTCCCATTACCATTGGTAGGTCAGGAATGACGCCAGACGTTTTGTTGCCTAGAAACGATAAAAAATTTAGTTGCAATGGGACTTCATTTCCCATGACCATCCTAGCGTTATGAACTACGAGAGTTCAAATGATAGCTATGCGCGGTAAAAACAATTACGCACAGCTGTTTTGAAACGCCTAACTTTGGGTGGATAATACGGGTATTTAAAGACGCTCGCACAAGGGTTCCTTGACTCACTTGGAAAGGACCCTGTACGAAATGCCGGCGGCACGCTAAAAGTAAGTACTGTGAGAATCCCTCTGTAGCATTTGTTACTCCTTCTGGACGATGTGGGTTTCCACCTCACCCGACTGATAGATTTCTGGCTCGATCCAATGTTTACATGGGACAGTTTGTTAACTACTGTAGGTTTTGTTTTCCAATATACCTTAAGCAATGGGTCACAGCACCATTTTGCCTGAAGTATTTGATAAAAACCTGTGGTTTTTAGTGTAAACTTTTGTCTTACATTATGTCACCATAGAGAAGTGGTTATATATTTCACCAGTACTGCTTCTCCACTAAATAATGGTGAAGAAATTTGGAAAAGGGGATTTATTCAGACTGTCAATGAGGTGTAGTTCAAACTTTAATGTGTCTTCTTGTAATATTTCTGGTTTCTGTATATATTGTAGTAGACTAAAGTAATTATAAAGAGACTCCATCAGATAAACAATAGCACACTAATTTTTTGTGTCATTTGGGGCTATGTCTGCTATAATAAGAGCCCAATGGGAGCCTCTATATGCTATGTTAGTGTGACAAAAAGAGCCATCATAGTTTACTCTTGCTGGCACCTAGGCTTTGTGTCATTAGCTCTAGACTGCTACATTTTTTACCTTACATATAATGTAGGGGACGACCGGGAGTCATGCAGCTAACATGTACATGTAGTAAAAGTTACCGTCTACTTTTTTATGCCGGAATCGCATAACATATCATCATAAAATAGAACTGATAGGTAACGGTGCTGTCAGACTGCTATACCAGTATATGGGACAGCCCCAAGAAATAGGAGGACTATCAATATGTATCAAAAAGAATGTATTTCTAATAAAGATCTATATACATTACTATCGATGCCCGCCATTTACTGAAGAAACCTTGATGGGCCCTACTACACTCCAAAAATTACACATGTAAAAGAGAGAGACACCACTGGGGATACACCATATTACCCTTGCCAATGTAAGTAGAACTGTCTGGATATTGTCCAAGACTCTAGCATGGTATATCATATAGAGTGAATTGTCACTTAGGTGTCTTATTTATTTTTAGATCCTTGTGATGCGGATGATAAATATTGAAAACTGCTGTATAATATAGAACAAACCTGAAAGCCATATCAAATACGAGGGGGACTAGGAAACACGTTTTTAAGTGTAAGTGTCATCTGAATGTATTTTCCATTATATACCATCTACAAGAAAATATAGCAACCTAATATGTGACTTCAATATTTCATAGGTCCTCTTTTTTGGTGTATCTCTGCTCAAGCGATGCAAGCTCTATCCATTACCTTTCTACCGATTTTAGAGGTATGACCCAATGTTTTAAAGTGCCTAAAACGTGTGGTGTGTGTAGATCTATTCCATATTATTTGACATGAAACTGACTTAGCTAGAAATGTGGATTTATGATATATCTAGAATACATAGTAAATATTTAGCCATACATGATATTTCTAAATATCTGATCAAGCTATAACAGATAGTATTCACCCTTTTAGTAACAAAGCAAGAGGGTATTTTGAGGCTAACTTTCCTCCCTGTGTTAGCTTCTTACCTAAATCTTGTGAAAGATTGTATACGAAATATGAGCACATGTTATTTTGTTTATCGCTTTCCAAATGTGTGAAGTATAATAATGCAAATCTGTACTTGTTAGATTAATTTTTAATAAGTGTAAGATCACAACATGAAAATATGGAACTTATGGAGTATAACACTTGATGGTTAGTTGCACTAGGCCTAGTACAACTACCGTCTTTTAAATGGTATATGTTGTGTATATATTATATTTGTTTGTATTTGCTTTTATCATGTAAATATTTTCTATGTCTAATTTTTTGTTTTATGTACAATTGCTTCTAGCCCTGAAGAAGTCACGTTTGTGACGAAACGCGTTGGCAGCTAGCAATTTTCTGAATTTCTAATTTTCATGAATAAAAAGTTTTCCAATACAACTTTCAAGACTTGGACTTCACCTTTCTCTGGAAAGTGTTTATGTTATATATTTGAAAAATACTGTTGCATTATTTGGCAAAAATTACAATTTGTGTATAATTTCCCTTGTGCGGGTCACTGTGTTTTTCTGATTGAGCATTTTACCATTGCCGATTTTTCCAATAGGTATATGAGGACTTAGGATAGGGTGTGCCTTTTAGGGGGCCCATACCGTCCATCTCCTTGTTCATGGTCCTGATGAATACCGGGTACTCACCCCCTTGGTAGAAACATGTCGACCAATCCACCATTACACATATAGAGATACTCTGGTCGTAACTTCCCTCCCAGTATCTCGCCCCCCCTTTTTTAACATTGTCCAGTTGCTTTAAAATAAAATTCATATTCATAAGTTAAACCAGGACAATTTTTAACATTTCTTTTTTGCACCCACATCCACAACCTGCTCCACTGTACTACAGGTGTTGAAGCACACCCTGGTGACGCTAGGCCACCAGGGTGGACCCCGATGATGAAGCATGTCACCACTAGGTTGGTGAGTGAGGGGTTTCTTACAAAAGGATGAATCCTTTCCTTTTACCATTGAAAACCCTCCTTTAGGAAACCTTCAGTTTTACCTCTGGTGGTACTCCTCTTCTTGTTTTACTCAGTCCTTGACCAGGGGAATAGGAGTATTCTCCGTTCACCACGGGTGAACACCGTCCCTTGCTCTCCCCCCTGTTTTCCAGTGTTTTCACTTTCTACCTTCAGTATTCTCAGGGGCATACCACAAGTTTCAAGGCCCCTGGGTTGAGAAAGGTGCCTTCGGAATTTTATGTCAGGTGATTAAAGGTGAATATTGGGTGCTTTACTGGAGTACATCTATACTAATATATTAAAGAGAGAGCCCAAACCTTTGAGGCGGGTAATCTCAGGAACCACAGCACCAATCACAACACCCAATACAGCGTTGGAAAGGGCAGTTGCAGCAGAAGGACATAGGCTATGCAGACGCCCACCATATACATTTAAAAGGTAAAAGAACCGTGCCAGCAATGTAGTCCCTTGTGGGTGTGTCTGCGTTGTGCTGTGGGCGTGTGCTGGGGCGTGACAAATGCTGGGGGCGTGTGGTACGTTCCGCCCTTCATGCCATGTCTCATATTGTGTGCTAATCCCACCCTGCTCCCTTTAAATACCCCTGCACCCCATAATCATAACCCACCCTTACTCCTTAAAATACCCCAACACCCTTAAACACTAACCCATCTTAACTCTATAAATATACCCTGTACCCCAAAACCCAAACCTATCCCTAAACCCTAAAAATACCCCTGTACCCCAAAAACCCAAACCTAGCCCTGAACCCTATAAATACCCCTGTAACTCAAAACCCAAACCTATCCCTGAACCCTAAAAATACCCCTGTACCCCAAAACCATCCCTGAACCCTAAAATACCCCTGTACCTCAAAACCCAAACCTAGCCCTGAACCCTAAAATACCCCTGTACCCCAAAACCCAAACCTAGCCCTGAACCCTTAAAATACCCCTGTAACCCAAAACCCAAACCTATCCCTGAACCCTAAAAATAGCCCTGTACCCCAAAACCCAAACCTACCCCTGAACCCTAAAAATACCCCTGTACCCCAAAACCCAAACCTAGCCCTAAACCCTTAAAATACCACTGTACCCCAAAACCCAAACCTACCCCTGAACCCTAAAAATACCCATATACCTCAAAACCCAAACCTAGCCCTGAACCCTAAAAATACCCCAGTACCCCCAAACCCATACCTATCCCTAAACCCTAAAACTACCCCTGTACCCCATAACCCAAAACTATAGCTGAACCCTTAAAATACCCAAACACCCCAAAACATATACCTCAGTACCCCAAAACATATACCCCTATACCCATACTTACCTTATTCATACATTTAAAAAAAACATACTTTTACCATTCATGCATTTACAACGAATTTCGTTGTAAACGTATGCGTGGTAAAAGCATATAAAATGTAATGCATGCGTTATAATGGCATTGTGGAGTCATGGTACTTTCGTAATGAAAGTATGCGGAGGGATGGTATGCGGAAAGAAAGTTGCGGAATAATAGGTGTTTACCCTCCCCCGGTAAGTACATTGGTGGCACAGCGGCCCACATCTCCAGCAACATACTCATATTTTTTCATCACCCATTTGAAAAACGCACAGGTCTCTCATTGATGGCCAGCACCGACATACACTTTTAGACACACCTCCAGCCACAAGTTCTAGAATTGCGAACTTTAGAGCTGGGGAGCTACGTTCGAATCTCGGCATCAGCTCAACATCCTGTGATTCTAAGCAAATCGCTTTGTCTCCCCGTGCCTACCACAATTGAATGTGTTCTTCTGTAATGTAAATTGTGCTCATGCCATGTTGTCGAGTTTGCGCTATATAATATTGCAAGGAAAACTAAAGTAGGGAAACTCGAGTTCACACACTACTGAACGCGCACTCTTAAGTGCATCAGCAGTGCACTGTGAATCGGAGCGTTTCACAGGCCTGTCACAGATAAGAAATGCTATCAAAACAAAATCCTACAAAACAATATACTACTGGCCGGCAGCAATTGATACCCGGACAACATCGGGATGGGCTGCTAGTAACACATAAAGATGGAGCACACTGCTCAGGGATGTACCAAGCCTGATCCCCAATGGAGACCTTCAGCAGTGCTGGAAGTAGCCACAGAGCAAATAACGCAGTGGCCACACAACTGGAGGCTTATGACCAACTATTTTCAGATTCCAGATAAGGGGAGCTAGTTCACGTTTTTAAAGAAAGCGGGGCATATTACCAACAACTAGCGATAATTTTTGTCTCTAACTTGTTTAGAGACAAAAATTATCGCCGCACATCGGCGATTTTTATCGCAGATAAACCTTGCTATTAGCAAGGTTTATCGCAAATGCGATAAAAAACGGCCGCAATGCATGAATATCGCTGAAAAGTCAGCGATATTCATGCATTATCGAGCAAATGCTCTTAGCCATGTTATCCACCTCCCATTGGATAACATGGTGAAGAACTGCTCAGGGCAGGTGTTAGCTTTTGCAGATATTCGCGCTTAGCGCGAATATCTCCAAAAGTTGGTAATAGGAGATAGCGATGTTAGCGACTGTTTCCAGTCGCTAACATCTTGGCACGCCCACTTTGCATGTCATTAGTGATAAATATCACTGACATGCAAAGCGGGGCCCAAGATGGTCGCTATCTCCTATTAGCTGTCACTAACTGGTGTTAGCGACAGCTTGGTAATAGGGAGATAATTTTATCTCCGCTTTCTTGGCTTTTAAAGCCAAAAAAGCGGAGATAAACCCCTTGATAATATACCCCAGCATCTCCTCACAAAGCTAGTGAAATGATAAGTACATTAAATTAAAAAACTGCGGCTCGTGCTGTCCATTCTATCAGGCTCCTTTATCAATAGCTGAAAGTTGGAGGAGAAAATAAGGGAGTGGGAGGGGAGGGCGCAAGGCAACAAGCCACCCCGTGACTTGACGCAGCTGCGCCGTCTCCGTCTGCTGCTTCACTGCACCCCGCCTCACTGTGTCAGCACGTCACGTCAACAAGCTTATTCACTTAGTATAGCGCAAACCAAACCTCGAAGCCGAACAACATGGAGCATTGCTAAGTTGGTATATAGTGTAAGGTGCACCTGGTCTCTACTGGCAATAACTTGATGAATTCATGATACAAAAAAGGAACGTTTTTTAACAAGAAAGGAATGTGCCCTAAATATAAGGTAAACACATCTCCCAAAATACCAAGAAGCAAATTATGTCATATGGATTAATAGTAATGAACTGAGAAGAAAAGGAAGGGGAATGACAAACCAAAATTAAAAGGAGAGTGAAAACACATTAAGTATTAAAATGGATTTTCACATACTTATGATTATCTACAAACAAGAACATGATTCCCCAAATATTCACACTTTAATCATCCTCGTAAACAAACGTCCAACAAACATTTGCATCATCATGTGGGTTGTCACTTTAAGACTACATCAGGGCGAGAAGGCAATTAATATACAAATGTAACTCGTTTAAAATAACTATTTTTTTAAGTTACAATAAAAAGAATTGCCTCAGATGTGATGAGCACATTCTTACATCAACACAATCCATTTACATGGTATGAAAGTGCCTGAAGGGATTAGAAGTTGCTTAAGACTGGTGCACAACTGTATCGAAAATATAATGACTACATGCTGGATCCATTCACTGTGCCAATTCCTGCATCCAAAAGTGATTATTTACAAGAGGAAATACAAACTAAAGTAGCCTCAAATTACTTTCTATAACAATATAGATGATTGTGCAGCCCAGAGAAAATGCCAGATAGTGGTGGTTGAGACAGTGGGATTTTAAACATTCATGGAACTCACCTAATAAGTGTCAAAATTAATTGCAAACGAAATGATATAAATTGTATCTAAATATAAAATTTCAAAATTAAAAGTAACCTGAATGTGTAACTTAACGATATGCTTACAAAATAGTTTCTCTTGTTACTTGTGTTCCCCAATTACATTGTTAATTTAATGGATCACCAGCATCTAAATATTGCTATAACAAAGCAAACCTCAAAACAAATCAAACCTTGGACAACATAATTATTCATTTTTCTCTACTAAAGGATCAATATTCTGTAGTATGACCCAGTTTTAGTACTTTTAGGGGATATTCTCAAGAACGTGTCATAATCATCGCCAAAATCGGTAAATGCAATGTTTCATATCGCCGTCTATCGCTGGAAAATAACTGGGTTAACGTACTATTTACAACACAGCGGTAACATGCGATAGTCCCCCCGATAACGCAGCAAATGTCTGCGATAAAGTCACCGGGACGGCAATAAAAATCTAAACCCCAACATGCAATGGGCCCAAACGAGATAACAAAATCAGCGCTAAGCTGCGCCAGGCCTGCAATTCCCATACATCAGATGGGAAAAATCACTATAAAAGTCGAAGTTAAAAAAACCAAACAAAAGCAAATCAACTGCGTAGGCCAATGGAGGCAGTCGGAGCAAGTACAGAGGACAACCAGAACCCCACTAGCCCCCCAGAGGACCAGTCTGGGATCTCCGGGTCAGGGAAGGGCAAGAACAAGAAGAAGAGGAAGATGTGGTTCAGTCCGCAGGAAAACAGGATTCTGGTAACAGAGGTGATAGAACACTATCAACTACTGTTTATCACCTCCACTGTGTCATTAGCAACAAAAAATGGAATATGGCAGTCCATCGAGGACAAGGTGAATGCAGTCCGAGTGCTGAAGAGGACAATGAAAGAGGTCAAAAGGCGTTGGAATGATGTGAAGCGCAAAACCAAGCAAAATTTGGCAACAGTCAGAAGGCAGCAATGTAGACTGGAGGTTGGAGTCCAGCACCACAGGAGGAGCTGGATGAGATGGAGGAAATGGTGTCCACAATCATCCGTGTGGATACGGTGGCAGGAGTTGGGGGACCGGACACTGCTCAACATGACCTGACACAACAGCAAAAGAGTGAGTAACAACCAGGGACTGAGGGGACGGGGGAGATGGCCACAATGGCACACATGCACAATTAAGTAGAGCACAGTGCACACCCACAATGACTCTGGAGCACGTCTCTTATTCCCTTGGCTCACTGCAGCACATCTAGAAACAGCAAATAGGCCCCCGTGGACTATGTGCCCAGAGGGGGCCCTTCCCACACACCACCAATCCCACAACCAACCCATGCACATGTGTTTAACCCACAAGGTGACGTGTCTGTGAGCAACACTGATTTTGCAAGTGACACTGCATGACGAATAGCATGGCTGCACTCAATATATCATGAAATGTTGCACGCCACAACACTGAGGTGGCTGAGTGTGGACCACATCCAAAAAGGAGCAGGTAACACTCGGACACTTCCACGTGCACAAACAACCCATGACGTCAACAACACATCTGCAGATAAACCATGCCTCAGATTCCCAACTCCCACCAAGAGACCAATGTACCCAAGTATGCAACTTCTCAGCACTGTATAAGCACAAAAATGAAAGTCACACCGCATGAAAGGGATAATGAGCAGCAACATCAGAGCTACAGGGGCCACACTCCCAACATGCAGCACACACACACAACATGCAGAGCTCAACAACAATGTGGTACAAACCGCAACACGTCCACAACAGAACAGAGGACAGAACTGGTGTCGCATGTGTGTAGAAACTGGCCAATCAAATTTGACATTGCAGGGAAATGTGAGTTGACAATGTGTAAGTACAAACACACAACCAATGTTGTCGAAATGTCCACTGTCCCCCATCAAATAAAAAGCTCCTCCCAGTTAGTCACAATGTACACTGTCATGCAGTCTGTATGTAAACATGTACAATGCATCAACATATATGTGGACACAATGTTAAACTGCATCTCCCCTTCACATTGCAGAGGGAAAACCAATATCTCCTTAGAGAAGACCAAACCTCTCTTGTCTGATGACGAAGAGGACCACCACACCTTCGACACCGACGCACTCCAAGAGTTTATTGACTGCTACGCCAACCCACCTCCAGGAGCAGGGTAGCTCAGCTGCATCGATGAGGCCCCACCCCCTGCACAGACCACCCAGCAGGCTGCACCCACCACCATGGCTGCCTCCCAGGACCACATGAACAAAAAATGGCCTTACAATGCCGTGTGTTGGGGTGCCAGGAGAAGCTGGCTGAACAGGTGCGGGTGAGGTTTGACCGCATGGCAACCAAAATAGATGCCGTACGTGGGTGTCTAAGTTCCATCAGGGGCCACTCACAGTCCCTAACGGATACCCACAGTGCGCTCCATGCTCTCCAACGATCCATGGCTGACATCCCTGGAGTCCTGACTCTGAGACAAGAACAACTGTTTAGTCAGAGTGGCTCTAGCAATGTCACCTGGGAGTTGGGAAACATGCGGAGGAAAATGGAGAACCTGAAGCAGGCGCAGGCAGAAAGAGCGGCTGCCACAGCTGCACACCAGCGAGAGCTAGCTGGGTTACTCAATGCCCAAAAGACCCTCCTCATGGCATTCCTGCCACAAGGCCTGGCACAGATGAATGCTGCTGCTACCACTCCATCTACTTCTCCGCCCCTGAAGTGTCAGTGCCACACAGTGCAGCAGACATTCCACCGCCGGCTCCTGATGTGTCACTGCCACACAGTGCTGGAGACAGAACACCACTGCCACATGTGAGGCATGAGGTTCCGTGACGATTTTACTCGTGTTTGTAACATTGTCGTAAATACATAATTTTGGTATCAGTGAACCGCAAATGATCCATTTAGTATATCCTGGTGTTTTCGCTATGCTACGAGCAAGAGCACTCCTGTTACAAACACATTTCTGTTCTACCCATGGCATCCATCTTAGACACGGAAGCCATTTTGTATTCCTTGCCCTCACATAGTCAATGGACACGCAATGACCTCTTTTCATTTAAGGACACGTAGGCTTTAGCCGGCGATTCACCTTGCGAGTGACACGTGCACCTTAGGCCAGCAACGCTGTGGCAGCATGACTCGGCAAGAGCTGCCTCCCCAGCCTGAGGCCAGTCCTGCTATACTGGTTCTTGTGTCCGTTGGCCTGATCATGATTAGGCGGCCGAAGCTGGTAACCGTGCCCATTTACGACCCACAAACATCTCTTATCCTGTCTTTCTATCTTCCACACCTGGCTCTGCTCCTTTCCTTCTGGGCCTTTATTAGGGGGAGGTAACGAAATTTACGATGAGGCGGTCCGGGTCTTGAATGAAGAATTGACATGGGATTATGATGGACTAGTGGGAACCCCTCATTCGTAATGTTTTGACATCAGATACTGTTGACGATTCCTGTGCAAACGCCAAATATTTATTGTTTAAGACACGAATGTTTAGAACTGTGGTAACATGTAAAGAATTTGCCCCGAGCAGAATATTTAGTATATAAGGAACAGCCCTCTTTGTACAAATTGAACAGGCTCCTAGACACTGCCCGTGTGCAGTTTCTGTGACTTCTGTGTCCCTGCAGTAATAAACCTTTGGTCTTTGACGCCACCATCGAGAAGCCCGTGTTTCTGTTTGTTTGTGCACCGAGACAGGTTGAACTCCGGGGTCTTCGGGTGTTTTCCCTGACACCTCTGGACGGAACCAAAAAGTCCAGAACTCCAATTGGCGCCCAACGTGGGGCGACGTCATTCGGTACCGGTCCAAAAGCCTGAAGAGTTCGAGGAGCTTCGTGTGAAGATTTCAGAGGGAGGCGCCCCACTTCATCGATCCCGGCATATCGCAAAAGTGGCCCCGACGTTCTCTTCCGCGAGGGTTCCCGTTCAGACGGCTGCAGTGGTCCGTTGCCTTGACCGTCGCCCTGTCTTGGACCCGAGGTGCAGTCCTTAGTACGGCGAGACGTGACGGGTTTCTCCTTGGTGACGTCTTCAGTACCTCAGTTAAGTATTTTGTGAGGGTTGCTCCTGTTTGGATAATCCTTTTAGTTCTCAGTTCAGTTCAGTTCTGTAAGATTATCACTGGTTATTCTGGTTACGATAATCATTCTGTTCAGTTCAGGTATCGATACATTTGTCAGTTCTGGTAGGCCTAAGTTCTTGGTTCGAGTGCGCATCTTTTCTGTTTGTGTCTTGTTTGTTTTGTGTTCCGGATTATAAAATGGTAAGTCGGAAAAATTGTATGTTGTCTTGTTTTAGTTGCAACAGTGATTCCCAGTTGGAGGACTCGTGTTCGGTTCCTCCGATTGGAACTCCCCTTTATGATCTATATTGCAAATTTGGTGTGGGCCCTATCTCTTATAACGAGGTATGGATCCGCTTCACAGAGAAAGATGGTGTCCTTAGTTGGCCACTACATGGTAGTTTTGAACCTGAAGTTCTCGATAATCTAGAAAGAAGGTTGTTTAAGAAGAAAGCCCGGCCGGCAATGTTTGATTCTTTCCGTTATTGGCGAAAAGAATCTAAACAGAGAGAAATTAAAAAGTTGAAGAAAGAACAGAAAGAGCAAGAGTTGACTTTAGAACAGTCTGCTAGGCAGCTGCAACTCAACGAGTCTGAGAAAGCGATGGAGGTGGCCAATAGAGAGCGTAATTTAGCGATAGACAAGTGCTATCCTGCTTTACCATCGAGTACGGCTAAGATAGTAGAGGACCCTGAAAAGGATCCCCTGTTGTCTTACTTGTTACGATCACCCCCACCGTATGCACAGGGTGCTACGGCTCCACCTATACCGAATGTTCAATTACCGGTTGCTGGACAACCCGGTGTCCCTGTTCCCGCTCCCCTGAATCAAGTTCCTGTACCTCCTGTGGTCAATATTAATGTTCCTTCGACAACCCCTCTTCTAGGGTTGCCGGCTTCTTTGCCTATGCCTGTGACGCTCACACCTGCTAGTTCACAAGCTATTTTTCCTGCTACTCCTACTGTTCCTAATCTATCTGTTCCAACTGCTACTCTATTTACTGCCTCTGCTAATATTATGACTCCACTTTCTGTTCGTCGGAGAATCACTGATTCTGTCTCTAATATTCTATCTCCCTTCTATAAAACTCTGATTAAGACTCCTACCTCTGACTCTGTACAGAGGCGTAGTCAGCTTCCCAGTACTGAAGAAAGAGGAATATTAGATTCCACTGCTCTTAGATGGGTTTCGAAAGTTGGAAGATATAATGTACAAGATGTATTAGATACATTTATGCAATGGAATGAACCGACACAACGATATGTGTTAGATGAAATGTGTTTCCTTCTACGTGAGGAATTGGAAGAGGATGACCCTGAATCAAATCTAGGAGAATTAATTAATGTTCAGAAAGAGTTTGCTGCAGGTATGATAGTCGGTCAAAATATAAAAGAAGCGATGGAACTGGTTCTAAGTTATAGGACCGACTCATCCCTTCGTTCACCGAGAGAGTTAGAGAAACGCAGTACGAAACAAAATCGTCAATACCCAATGAGAGAGGTTCCACCAATTTGGCGTGAAGCTGTGCAAGCTAATGCAAACCTTGGTATTGCAGCCGCTCCGGCCCAATTCCAGAGAGTATGGATACATATTCCATGGAAGCGAGCTGAAGTATTAGCATTGAAACAGGCCTTGCCAGATCCGCGTAAAAATCCTGCAGGGTACTACAAAGAGTTGGCTCAAACAGTTGACGCTTGTGTATTGAATCTTGCTGACATAGATCTGCTATTTGGTAATGTAGTACCGCAACCAATTTGGGCTAAAATTCGTAAAGAGAACCATCCAGTTGCCCTAGGTGGTGACTGGGCAGCTATAATTGCAGCAGATGGTCAACAAATAGGTGGTTCCAAACCAGAACCCTTAATTGCTAATTTGCCTGGTAGGATAATCGATTTAATGAAAACTTTGATGCCAGCATTGTGCGTTAACTGGGACAAATTGTCCGCGTGCAATCAGAAGAAAGACGAAAGCGTCTCCGACTTTTTCACAAGATTCGAGGAGACTTTCGTGGATCATAGTGGTCAGGATATGAGCACAGAAGGAGGCCAGAGATTATTTGTTGATAAATTTGTGCACAATCTGTTGCCAGAACTTAGTGGTAAATTAAAGAATTCTGAAAGTGCGTGGGCTGTCTCTACGACTGCGCAAATACTTGCGACTGCCCAGTACTATGAAAATAGGGATAAAGAAGAGAAGGAAAAATCAGATAAAAAGACGAAAGATTTAAAAACTAAAGTACTTTTACAGCAAGCTTATCCGCCTCGCACGAATCAGACTAATATGCAGCAAGGGTCATATCAAAGAACGGATTATAATTTTCAAAGGCCACAATACCAATGGAATCAATGTGCTTATTGCAAAGTGGAAGGTCATTACAAAAATGAGTGTCCAGTTCGGGCACAAAATAATGCTGCGGCAGCTCAGAGAGGTCGTGGTAGTTCCATGCAAAACTCTAGAGGTCGAGGACGAGGTGCTATGCCTCCGCAGACGAGTGATCGCCCTTCTAATTATTTCGACCAGCGAAATGGACAATCTGCCCAACAGAATAGGTCTCCACAATATCATGTTGAAGACTATTATGAAGCTAGTGAGGAAGTTCAGCAAAGTGAGTACTAGGACAGCCATGGACAAAGAGAGGGAGTAGTATCAGTTCCAGTAGATCAGAGTGGGCCTTATGTCGCAGTAGCAACATCAGGTATAGTCGAACCGTTTCTGTTGGATACTGGTGCAGCAAAAAGTTCTATCATACATGCGAAACTCCCTGGCGCACCTTTGTCTGGCTCAACAAACGTTTCAGTAGGTTTTTCGGGCGCCCCTGTTCATAACCCTGTTTCTGGTCCTTTGTCTATTTCTGTTGGACCCTGTCAATTGAAAGCACCCCTGATTTTGACGACAGGTTGTAATGAAAATCTGCTTGGTTTAGACTTGTTAAAACGCCTGTACGCGACATTGTACTGTTCTCCAGCAGGAGTACAGCTTACGTTGGGTAAAAGAATAATCTCTCCGATGTACTTGTCGATGGATGCGCTCCCACCAGAGCTGCGTTCACTCCCTGATTCTCTTTGGGCGACTGGTCCTAATGATGTAGGTCTATTGGAAATTCCACCCTATGTAGTAACTTTGAAAGCAAATGTCAAACTTCCACGAATTCCACAATACAGAATCTCTAGTGAAGGTGAGCGTGCGCTCCTACTGATAGTGCATGATCTGATTGAGAAAGACGTTATAGAAGAAACTAGAGGTAATGTCTGTAATAGTCCTGTACTGCCTATTTTGAAACGAACTGACCCTACAAAACCTCCAGTATATAGGTTTGTAATTGATCTCAGAGAGGTTAATAAAATTGTGATTCCACAGTTTCCTGTGGTTCCAGACATTACTGCATTGTTAACGTTGATTCCTGCCACAGCAGCATGGTTTTCGGTTGTCGACTTGAAAAATGCCTTTTTCAGCATTCCGATAGCCGAAGAAAGCAGAGATATCTTTGGTTTCTCTCTAGGAGGACGAAGCTTCAGGTTTAAACGCGCTCCACAAGGCTATTGTGAAAGCCCATCCATTTACAGTCAAGCATTAAAAAGCCAGTTAGATTCCTTCGTACTTCCTCCTGGTTCTGCTTTAATACAATATGTTGATGATCTTCTAGTGGCTGCTGATGACAAGGAAACTTGCAAAACAGCTACGATTTCTTTATTGCATCATTTGTCAAATTTGAATCACAAGGTGTCACCTTCAAAAATGCAATACTGCTGCCAAGAAGTGACCTACCTAGGCCATCTCTTGTCAAAGGAGGGAAGGAAGTTGACCCCAGAAAGAATAAAAGCAATTACGCAGATGAATGTTCCTAGCACGCAGAGAGAAGTACGTGCCTTTTTAGGTATTACCTCATATTGTAGGCAATGGATCCCAAATTTTTCTCTTTTGGCAAAACCATTGGTAGCCTTGACTGGGAAAGGTGTTCCGAGTCCGGTACCATGGTCTGCTGAATGTCAGCAGAGTTTTTCTGAGTTACGAAATGCACTGTGTTCAGCACCTGTATTGGGTACACCCGACTACAGTAAGCCATTCACGCTCCACGAGAGAGAAGGTTGTGCATTGAGTGTTTTGACGCAGAAATTTGGTGATAAACAACGCCCTTGTGCGTATTTTTCATCAACATTAGATCCAGTAGCTAGAGCGTTGCCTAGTTGCTTGAGAGCTACAGCCGCAGCTGCAGCTTCCATTCGACAATCTGCTGGTTTAGTAATGAACAATATGCTAGTGGTTATGGTTCCTCATGCGGTGGATACACTCATGAACCGAACCAAGACGCAACACCTTACCAGTGCTAGATTATCAGGTTATGAACTGACACTGTTAGCTAGTCATATTCAGCCAGTAAGGACAACCCGGAAGGTCCTTCCACTGAGATCCCGTGGTTTTGGTTTGGGGGAGCTGACGTCACACGCCGACAGGAGAGTCCGTGGCAGTCGATTGCAGACCGATTGCAGACCGCGGATCGCGGACCCGAAACCCCTCACCGCGCTCACCCGCAGTCCGCATCTCCCTCACCGAGGTGCCGTCGGGGGGCTGTCAAGGAGCCGCTCCAGCCCGTCCCCGGTCTGCCCCCCCTGGAACCAGGAGCACCCGGGCGGGCGTCGGGGCGGGTGCAGGGCTGCCTTTTTCCGACGCCGGGCAGAGAGCAGCAGAGAGCAGCGGTGGAGCAGGGGGAGGAAGCGGGTGAGCTCAGTGAATGCGGTGACGGCCGTTTTGATCCCGTTTTGATCCCGCTTTGTTCTTCACTGCTGCCACCGCCATTGTTGCAGCACGTTGCTGGTTTTCATCTCCATTCGTCCCGGGCGCTCCGGCCAGCTAGTTAGTGCCTATTGCATCGAAAGCCTGGGCCGGCGTTCAGTTCTAAGTCTCTCTCCACGTCCATCCACGCTCATCCACCACGCATCGCCCTTCAAGATCTGGAGAATCTGCCTTACGCTACCCTTGCAAAGTTTGTGCCCCCAGTGGACAACGAGCTGGGGAGGAAAGGCAGGCGGCAAGGAAGCTGAGAGCTTGCAGGGGACCCGACGAGGCCAGGACAGCTTTCAAGCACAGGAGCTAAAGCCTCAAAACCCCCCCCCCCAAAAAAAAAAAAAAAACCCTCAGCCAGGACCGGATTTGGGTCCGGACTCGGTCCGGACTCGGATAGGAGCAATCAGCCCCAGATCTGCTCAACCCAACTCGCTTCTGCCTGCTTTGTCCTGAAGTTTTGTGTTCCTTGCACTCTATCCAGCGTTGTGCCCTGATTGAGTGGGCTGTTCCGCCCAGAGGCGCTGTTCGTGGAGCGAGGAGCCTGAGTGCTCCATTTGGAACTGCTGTCTCTGTGACTTGGTGCGAGAAGCGTCCATTGGAAGGAGCGGGAGCGGGACTGCGAGGACCAGAGGTGCTAGCGCTTCTCCATTGCGCGCACCTGGTGCCTCTTCCCGCCCCCTTTTCCTCCCCCTATAAGACCAAATTACTATACGCGAACGCGGGACGCGCGCGGACGAAGACCGGACTAAGAGCGGGCCCTCTGTGGCCCTCAGTGGTCTGAAGTAGGCTGGGCTGGGCCCACTTTCTAATTTCTATCTATATAGAGATATTATAATTGTGTAACCCATTGACTGCGTGTAGACGTAGGCAAGTGCTACTTATTTAGTGACTTTTATTCATGCCTTTGATTGTTTGCTTGTGTGATTAGACAGTATCTATTTTTACACATTTTAACCTGTTTATTGGTATTATAAATTTCCTATTTTCTTATATTTTGATCTTAGTCGTAATATGACTGCCAAAAAGTTGAGATCTGGAAGATTGTTGGGGGGAAGATCCACAGCCAAGACTAGATCTAACCCACTTCGAAATAAGAATGTTTCAACGATCCAGTTGAAAGGTCAAACCCAGATTTTCCAGCTTTGGGAGAAAGCAATAGATGGTGTTTCCCAGGAAAATATTGCTTCTAATAAGAGCATCTCCCTGATCTCAACACCTATCCCATCGTTTGATTGTCAAGCAAAGGAGGTAGAACTGGGAACTCCTGGCCTAAGCTCATGTATTTCTGTGGGTATCCCATCTACTACTTCTGTACTTTTGGAGAATGAGAAATGTTTAATTTCCAGCCCAGATAATCCCAAAAATATTAAGACTCTATTAACTTCTGTAAATGTTTTGCAAAATGGGTCACCGT
Organism: Lissotriton helveticus; assembly: GCF_964261635.1. Taxonomy (NCBI): domain Eukaryota; kingdom Metazoa; phylum Chordata; class Amphibia; order Caudata; family Salamandridae; genus Lissotriton; species Lissotriton helveticus. Next base: position 1,109,705,285 of record NC_136068.1, read on the forward strand.
CCCTCTCCAAGTTGAGGGAGGATATAAACGAAGATTCACAGTCCCTGGTTATTGACCCTGTGTTGTGCGAACGTTATTTGGTTGACGTACCTAGGGCATTATTAGAAGTTGTAAAGACACCTATGGGCGCTACTCCTTCTGGCCTCCATCTTTTTAGCAGTACCCCCTCTCCCAACTCACAAGATCTTTCATTTAAAACAAATATGTCTACAAGTCCATTGCTCAATATAACCGGGATTGAGGCTATTAATGACCCTAGCCTGAAACATTCAGAGAAACCCATCTCTGAACTTTTACTTTCCTTGGAACATCTGCTATCCTCAATTCTTACGCTACTTAATAAATTTGTGGGTAGCTCGGATTGTGTATTGGACTCTGTCACCCAAATTTTAAAGGCTTTATTATCAAAGACCTGTGAAAGGAGCTGTGGCTCAGACTCTCCCATTTTAATACCTCCCAATAATGTTCGGGCTAATAAATCTTGCCTGTTGATTGAGAATACGCCGGTGGCTCCTGTAGTGAAGGACGTGTGTCCTACTTTGAAATCTTCTGCTTATAATTGTATAAGTGATTCCATCCCAGGTATTGTTGCTGAGGAAAATAATTTGGTAATTCATAATGCTAATGCCGAAATGGCATTATATCCTATTTTTGATCTTGAATCTAAGGGGCCGGAATTGGAGGAAAAAGCGGAAAAACATGTGAAACTTAAGGGGGGGAAAAAGAGGAAGTCTCTCCGTAGATTTAAAAAAAGGAGGCAGAGACAAATTCTCTTTGAGAACCCCAAAGTTTCCTTCAAATCCCACTCTGGTGAGGTTGAAGATGACAAGGACAAGGATAAGGCATTTCTGAAGCACGATTCAATTAGGCCATCCTCTGATTTCTTGGGGCTCTCCGTTAATTCCGATGAAATTATTATGAATTGTTCTAAATTAAACTTAACAGATCAGGGTATAGGAAAAGAAAGATTTTTGACCCACCGTTTAGTCGAAGAAGAAAGATGTTCTGCCTCGGTGGTTCCCACTTCTTTAAATCCTTCTGCCCCTCCTTTCCATACACGGATAGAGGGGGCAGTTGCGGGTCAAAACCCTGTTCATAAATTCACGGAAACCCGTACTGACTCTTTGCTTTTGGACTTTGTTCCATTATTTGATATTGACTTAAGCCTGAACAGATCTTTCCTGTTGAAATGTTGTAAGGATATTGAGGGACTAAATCTAATTAAATCTAGCGACATTGACCTAGTAACATTATTGGGATCAGGGTCCACGTCATTTACTAGGGTAAGATTTTACTCAAATTTGATAGTGAATCTAATACTAAATAAAGCAGAACTTTTTCAGAGCCAGGGGATTGATGTGGTGCCGTTTACCGCCATTAGTGGTGATAATCACATTGCGAATGGTCATCATAGGGGATTGAGCTCGGTTGGTTTCTCACAACCTTTCGATGACTTAAAAATTCGTGTGTCAAAAACAAAAAGGATAGTAACACACCCAATTCCCTCCCCTATAACAATAAACAGAGGTATATCTGAAAATGATCAGCAATGGAACTGGTTACCCGGTGCCCTGGCGACTAAGGTGACGGACAACCCTAGATTGTTCTCTCACCTTTAGCAGTAGTTTTTCTGTCATCTCCTGGAATGCAGCTGGCATCAATAATAATCCTGAAAAATTATCATATCTTTTTTCCTTGAATGCTAATATAATCTGCATTCAGGAAACTTGGTGCACTGATAAATTGAATATAGTGAAGGATTATTATGTATTGGAGGTGGCGGCAACCCCCTCTAGTAGAGGTCACGCAAAAGGGGGAATTGCCTGCCTTTTATCAAATACAATAAAGTGGAGTTTCTCTCACCATATAGATCCCAGTAACCTTTTTCAGGCTGTGACCCTCTCCAATTTAGATAAAATTGGGGAGAGACACCCTCTTGTCATAATAAATGCCTATATTCCGCCTGGTGATCTTTTTAACACTTTGATGAAGCAAATTTTTATCTTTATTAGACAAATTAAAAAAACAGCTCCTCTTTCTAATGTTTTGTTAGTTGGCGACTTAAATTGTAAAGTGTCCAATTATAGTCTAGAATTATTCAGGAATAAAGAAAAAGAGGAGGTCTTATTGATACCCCAAGCCATCTTTCCAGATAACATAAAAACAAATAAACGGGGTAAATTGCTGCTGGAAGAATTATATAGCACGGAGGGACTCATAGTTAATGGTAGGCTCCCATCCGATGTCCCTGCAAACTATACTCATAGCTCCTTCAACAGCAAATCAATTTTAGACTATATAATTGTTGACCACCCTATTTTCTCTTTGTTAAGGGATTTGGTGGTCATGGACACTAGCCTTAGTGACCATAATGTCATCTTACTAACGCTCTCTCTAGAGCCACCCAATTCTGATACCTGGGCGTTGGATAGGGAGGTGGTCACCTTTCAAAAAACAGGAAGATGTTTTTGGGATTATAAAGCCATGAAGGGTCTAGAACCCCTTCTTGAAAAAACATTATCCAATTTAAACAATTGGCAGGGGGTGGAACAGTGCTCTTTTGATGTTTTTATAAAGGAGGTCATCTCTGCCGTTAAAAAATCGAACCTAATTAGGAAAAAAAACATTCTCCCAAAAGCAGTTGTTTCCCTTAATAAGGAAATAAATAAACTGGTGAGGGAACAATATATATGTGGTGCAGTAGAAAGATCCCAGAAAATATCTCTTCTTAAAAGGAGGAGGAGCAGGTTAAAGAAAAAAATGAAAAGAGAAAAAGAGGACCTGTTATGGATTGGACTGCGAGAAGCCGCTGTCCATGGGAACTCTAGACAATTCTGGACCCTTATTGGGGAGGGATGTGGTTCTAGAGTGCGCCCATCTCCAATTCCTATCTCCGAACAAACCTGAGTTAATTACATCTTAAGTCTGTATGCAAAAAATGATCGGCATGTGCAACTTAGGGGAATTGAGGAAAATACTACCCCTATAACTGAATACCCCTCAGAACTATCTATAGAATTAGCTATAAGAGACATGCGTTCATCAGGTGCCATGGGTCCTGATGAACTCCCGATATCAGTCTTAAAACAAAATCCAGTATCCTGGAGTAAAATCCTATTTCCTCTTTTTAGGATTTGTTACCTTAAAAAATATATTCCAGCATCCTGGAAGGGGAGTATTTTGGTTCCGTTGTTTAAAAAGGGCGATAGGAACTTACCTATCAATTATCGCCAAATAGCTCTCCTAGACGCTATTGGGAAAGTGTTTTGTAAATGTCTACTATCACTAATTAATGATTGGGTGGCGTTAAAACAAATCTTACCCTTAGAACAAGTAGGCTTTCGTAAGGGCCACGGAACGCTGGACAATCTTTCCGCTCTTCAGACAATTACAGATAAATATGTAGGGGTACGTGGCGGAAGAGTCTATGTGGCCTTTATAGACTTCTCCACAGCATTTGACAAAGTTGACCGTCCACTGCTGTGGAGAAAGCTCTCGGCTATGGGAATGCCGCCGTATCTATTAGATATGATTCAGCTGCTACATACAGACACCTGGTGCCAGGTTTTGCAAGGAGGAGACAGGGGGCTTTCTAAGGTTATTCCTTCATGCAAAGGTCTTAAGCAAGGTTGTTTACTTGCCCCGTTACTCTTTTCGTTATATATTGCTGATTTACCTGCTTCTCTTTCCTCTTGTGATGGTATAGCTCCAATTTTGGGCGGAAAACACATCTCATGTATGTTATATGCGGATGATATCATAATAATGGATCTTATGCCCAAAGGTCTTGCTAAACGCCTCCTTGCTCTACATCAGTATGCAGTTGTTCATTTCCTAAAAATTAATGCATGTAAGAGTAAAATTATGTGCATCACAGGCCGGAAAAAACATAAATTTAGGAACTTTACCTGGTCTGTGGGAGATGACAAACTGGAGGTTGTAAAGAATTACGTTTTTCTTGGAAAAGTAATTTGTGATAATTTAAGTGCTAAACCCCACACCGATAACAGTGCCCGGAAGGCATTAGCCCAAGGAAGAAGCTTAAATTCACTGTATTCGGCACTGGGAAAAAGGCATTTCTCACATTTACTGGAGGTCTTTAGGGCAAAGGTCCCATCCACCCTTCTATATGGTTTAGAATTAATTGATATTAAGCACTGGGATTTTTTAAATAAGGTGGAGGGGAAATTGCTAAGAAGTATATCTTCTGTCAGTTCTGCCTGCTCCGTGGCAGCTTGCAGACTTGAGTTTGGTTTGCGCAGCAGCTGGGTGCAGGGCCTGGCAGCTGTGGTGCGCTGAGTCGCAAGCATAGCCAGAGGAGAAGAGGGGACTATGAGGTTCCTCCTAAGGACTGAACTACTGGGAGGTCTAGGGGAACACTCCTTGATTGTTAGCAACTTTAGAAAGGCTGTATCCCTCTTGCAGTTGGAAGAGAGTACTCTCTTTTCTCTATCTGTATCCCAGTTAAAGTCTGTCCTGAAAGAAGCCACTTGGGACCTTAGCTATAGACTAGACTTTACTGCTATTTTCGATAAGAAGGGTGTTAATCTTCTTACTGATTCATTCGCAAGGAAATCCGCCCAACCCTACGCTACTTGGAACTTATCTCATGGTATCCGGAGATTCTGGTTTTTACTGAGACAAGATTTGTTACCCCTAAATAATCTTTTGTTTAAATGGCATGGAGTATCTGCAATCTGCAATTTTTGTCATCATTCCATTCAAGATCGAATACATGTACTTTTTATATGCCCAGCGCTGCGCCCTTATCGCAGCAAATGGCTAAGACAAATATGCTTGCAAATGGGTATTCTAAATGTGAATTCTTTTATGAGCGCTTTATATAATCCCCCTAATGAGAGATTTTGTTTCTATATCTTTAATTTTTTTAAATGTTTTTTAGAAATCTTTTGAAGATCGGCATGCTTAATAATGTGTCACTTTGTGTTCTAGTAATTGTAATTGCTATGATTTGTCTACTTTTGCTGTGAATGGTATTTTTGTATTGTACTTTTTCTTTATGTGGACCTCTAAGGAGTTCCAAAGCATAATAAAGATTGAAATTGAATAGTCATATTCAGATCAAAAGATGCAATGTATTGAATCCAGCAACATTGTTGCCGACTAGCCAAGAGTCGAGTGATTCCGAACCACACGACTGTTATTTCAAAACTGAGGAAGAAACAAAAGGACGAATTGATCTAAAAGACACTCCGTTGTCAGATCCAGATGGCACGCTGTATGTTGATGGGTCTTGCTTCAAATTGGAGAATGGTGATGTGACTGCTGCTTATGCAGTAACGACCTTGAGTACGATTGTGGAGACTGCAAGAGTGAGTCAGAATTCTGCCCAGGCTGCAGAATTGATCGCGCTAACAAGAGCGTGCGTTTTAGCTAAGGGAAAGAGAGTGAATGTGTTCACAGATAGTCAGTACGCGTTCGGTGTGGCCCATAGTTTTGGCCGTTTGTGGAAAGAGAGAGGTTTCATTACGTCCCATGGGACTAAGATTCAACATGGCCAGCTAGTTAATGACTTGTTGGAATCTCTAACCTTGCCGACTGAAGTTGCGATTGTGAAATGCAGTGCTCATAAAGCAATCACGGATGATGTTGGTTGTGGGAATGCTTTTGCTGATGAGACTGCAAAACAGACAGCTAGAAATATGATGAGTAGAATGTATGTTGCAACGTCTGCAAGATGGATTTCTGAGTCTGGAATGTGTGAAGACACAGTGGAAAGCGTGAAGGAAATTCAGAAAGAGGCGACTGAGGAGGAAAAACTTGCATGGAGAGAGAGCACGGGTAAATTGGACTCGAGTGGGTGTTGGATTGACTTGTCGGAACAACAGCGTTGGATGTTGCCTGATGCGTATGTGCTTGCAGTAGTAACGATGGCACATGGAACAGCACACATCAGTTCAAAAGGGATTTGTAAGATGTTGGCTCCGGTCTGGAAGAATGATGGGATTAGTAAGTGTGCAGAGAGAGTGGTGAGAAATTGTATGGTATGCTTGATGCATAATCCTGGCAAGGGAATCCCCACACCTGCAGGTCACTTCGCTCCTCCTTCCTGCCCCTTTGAAGTGATCCAGCTAGACTTCATTCACATGGATCGTTGTAAAAATCTAAAGTACGTCCTAGTGGTAGTTTGTGCTTTCTCCAGATGGATCGAAGCATACCCGCTAAAGGACAATACTGCCTTATCCACTGCCAAAATTCTTCTTAAAGAATACTTCCCCAGATACGGAATGCCACGGATTGTATGGTCAGATAACGGAAGTGAGTTCGTAGGGAAAGTTATGCAGAGTGTGTGTGCCGGTCTAGGGATTAGACAGAAGTTTCATAGTGCGAACCATCCCCAGTCCGCGGGTTTAGTCGAGGGTTACAATGGCACCCTTAAACTGAAACTTGCTAAGATACAAGCATCCACGGGTTTGTCCTGGCCAGACGCATTGCCTTTGGCTTTGCTATCAACAAGAGCAACTGTACATTCTAGAGTAGGGCTTAGTCCTTATGAAATAGTTTTTGGTCGTCCTGCAAATGTTTGGGGGGTACCTAGACCAAAAGAATTCAAGCAGCTGGAATACCCAATGTTAATTGATTACCTTTTCGACTTGACTGCTAAATTGAGTCTTATTCACCAACAGGTTTTCGATGCATTGCCAAAGCCACCGGAGAGTCCAGGCCATCAGCTGAAACCGGGTGATCAGGTGGTCATTAGAAATTTTGCAAGAACGAAAAATCTTCAGCCCAGATTCATTGGCCCTTTCCAAGTCCTACTAGCAACGAGAACTGCTATTCGTGTGGCCGGAAGGAAGAACTGGATCCATACGACACATGTCAAACGTGTGCCTTTGCCACTTCCTTACGACAACTGGGTAAAGAAAGGAATCGGTGCCTCTGAAACGGAACAAGTCCCCAGGTTCATACCTTTCAGCGATGCAGAACTGATCACTGATCCACCAAATTCTGACTCTCCTCTTGAAACTGCTCTTTTGAACCCTGAACATTTGTCATCCACACCCAACGAACATTTGCCATCTGCACCAAAAGAACATTTGTCATCTGAAAACGTGAACATTGCAACGTCGGCTGAAAATACATTGTTTCCAGACCAGACAGCTCCTGGAAAACTGAGATACAACTTACGTTCTCGCAATATGGACAAATAAAGCAGGAAACTGCCTATTTTCAGATTTGAATTTCCTATACATTGCCTCCAGCCAGGAAGTTTGCTAAAACTTTGTATTGTTTCTTTTTGTTTTAAAAATTGCCTTGCCGTCTGGGTAGCCGTAGGGTCGTGGCTGTGTGCCTAGTTGAATCTGCGGGGGTCAGACACAAGGTCGATCTTTCTGTTAGTTCTGGGAACTCCCAGGGCTGATAGAGGCATTTTCATCTACGTACACATCATCAGTGGTCGCGAACGGTCGTAGAAGATGGAGCTTCCTGAGCTGCAACGAGAAAATGTAATTTATGTTCGCAGAAATAGACTGTACAGGATACTTCACAGCAAATGCTTTCTAATGCAATGTGCAGTTACATTTTTAATTGTTTTGATAACGTTGGTGGGTGGAATCGTCTTTGGTGTACATTTGATTTTTATGCCAGTAACTACAGTACCTCCCCTTGATCCTACTACTTCTACGGTTTCTTCTATGCATTCTTTTCACTCATTTCCTGAACACGAACAAGCTCGACGCTCAGAATTTATTAACAATACATTTGTACAGCTCTTGCATCAACACCAACTGGTAGTTAATACTACAGACTGCTGGGTGTGTGGCTTGATGCCTCACACTATGGATAAAGGCATTCCCTATCTAGTCTTGCCTTTTAGCTACAATGGATCATTTCAGGCCTTTCAGACCATTTTTTCATATGCCCTTGAGACCTATCCTCCGCGTCCACCACGGTCCACTAAATACAACTCAGCCAACAAAGCTTTAGTCCAGGGAATTATTGACATGATTAAAGACGTCAATAATACTCCATCTTACCCTAGAGATGAATTACGGGTGTATTTGAGTTGGAACTCTACAGAGTATCGCCTTAGTTTGGGAGAAAGCAAGCGTAAAAGCTCCACTTCAGTTTGGGTCGTGCCTCACCGAGGTCAGGTCTGTTTGCAAGGAAATGGGAGAAATCTGAGAGCTCAGCTAGGGAGGAGTGAGTGCGTTGAGACTTACGTATTTCCGTCTAACTCCTCCCCTGCCTTCCTGACTGCTAGGGGTACCTACTTCATCTGTCAGGACAGAGCATATACATGGCTGCCTGCTGACTTTTCAGGTTCATGTTATATTGCTCGATTGTTACCTCCGACATACACTGCTTCTTCAGATTATCACAAGACCAGAGTAGCAAGAGGTGTCTTCAGCAAGGAAGATACCGCTGGTCAAGAAGCTGGAGACTTTTTCAAAGGTTTCCTTCCGTTTTGGGGGCCTATGGCCAATAGTAGAAATCTACGTCAACTAACACGGGTAGTTGAATCTACTATTACAGAAACTGCTGGTGCCCTTAGTAACTTAACAGCTGAGCTTCAGGCGGATCGTCTCATGACGTTGCAGAACCGTATGGTTCTAGACGTAATACTTGCAGATCGAGGTGGGGTATGCAGAATGATCCAATCGAGCTGCTGTGTCTTTATTCCAAATAATGCTCCAACAGTCTATGAAGCAATCTCTAAGCTACACAAGATTTCCGACTCTATACACGTAGATAAGGGAAACTGGTCCTTCATGGAGTGGTTTTGGACTCTGGTATCAGTGTGGGGATGGAAGGTTCTGATGGTCATTGGTGTCATCCTAGTATTTCTGTTCTCGTGCTGTCTTATTATCCAATGTGGTCCCGCTCTGTGTAGTCTCTGTGTTGCAACCTGTTTCAGAAAACCACCTGCATTAGGAGAAAAGGCACGAGACAGGATGATGATACAACAACATGTCACTGACCTAATGAGCATAGAATTAGACTCTGACTCTGATATAGACTGAGTAATTGCCTATGTAAGGGCAAAAGGAGGGTCTGAGGTTCCGTGACGATTTTACTCGTGTTTGTAACATTGTCGTAAATACATAATTTTGGTATCAGTGAACCGCAAATGATCCATTTAGTATATCCTGGTGTTTTCGCTATGCTACGAGCAAGAGCACTCCTGTTACAAACACATTTCTGTTCTACCCATGGCATCCATCTTAGACACGGAAGCCATTTTGTATTCCTTGCCCTCACATAGTCAATGGACACGCAATGACCTCTTTTCATTTAAGGACACGTAGGCTTTAGCCGGCGATTCACCTTGCGAGTGACACGTGCACCTTAGGCCAGCAACGCTGTGGCAGCATGACTCGGCAAGAGCTGCCTCCCCAGCCTGAGGCCAGTCCTGCTATACTGGTTCTTGTGTCCGTTGGCCTGATCATGATTAGGCGGCCGAAGCTGGTAACCGTGCCCATTTACGACCCACAAACATCTCTTATCCTGTCTTTCTATCTTCCACACCTGGCTCTGCTCCTTTCCTTCTGGGCCTTTATTAGGGGGAGGTAACGAAATTTACGATGAGGCGGTCCGGGTCTTGAATGAAGAATTGACATGGGATTATGATGGACTAGTGGGAACCCCTCATTCGTAATGTTTTGACATCAGATACTGTTGACGATTCCTGTGCAAACGCCAAATATTTATTGTTTAAGACACGAATGTTTAGAACTGTGGTAACATGTAAAGAATTTGCCCCGAGCAGAATATTTAGTATATAAGGAACAACCCTCTTTGTACAAATTGAACAGGCTCCTAGACACTGCCCGTGTGCAGTTTCTGTGACTTCTGTGTCCCTGCAGTAATAAACCTTTGGTCTTTGACGCCACCATCGAGAAGCCCGTGTTTCTGTTTGTTTGTGCACCGAGACAGGTTGAACTCCGGGGTCTTCGGGTGTTTTCCCTGACACCTCTGGACGGAACCAAAAAGTCCAGAACTCCAGGCACATGACACAGCAGAGGACAAAGATGCAGATGATTCTGCCTTCGTGGTAAGAAGGACGCAGTAGCATTCATCTCCGCCATATGGCCGGATTCTGCTTGGTTCTGCACCAGCATCATCACCTTCCACTGTCCCCCGATACACTCTGCGACACTCACCTTGGAACACCGACATAGACTGCCATATTCTGTTTGGTCACCAATGACACAGCATTCAGACTGCGGACTTCACTCTACCTCTTCCAATGAACTTGTCATTCCCTAAAGGACTCTAGCTGGCCCTCCACGGGCCAACAATGTGAAGTGAGGTTTGCATGGCCCTGTACTGCTCCAGCTACAACACTCCACTGAATGTGCATTAAACATTCATATTCACACAGATATGTCATGTCTATGATCATTCAAGTGTGGAAGTATAGATGAATGTAGGGTCAGTGATTCCCACTTACGTCCATGTTGCTCATGTTGTGGAACTTGAGTCACAGGGTGACACATTGCCGATAGCGGTCCGGGTGGCGCCGACATTACAACAGAGACACATGCATTAGTTACTTCCTTGTCCAGCCCAGGATGAAACCACACCCAGAGCCCCAGGGTCATTGTTCACACCCTTATGCTGGAATGGCATATGCCAGGCCAGCCCACTCCGCTTACACTCACAAGGGGGTACGACAATGCTACATGTCCCAGGTCTACCCTGTAGTGATCTGCTGATCACAGGCCTAGTTGTCAGCATACCACAGCCACTCCCTCATGGCAGGTTTTCACCCACACCACACCCATTCAGCACACGCATCACAGGACATGTGACCCCGCCAATAAAAAGAGCTGGGCGCACGTGCTCAACGCAATTTCCACTCTCTATCTGGGTGTATCTGTGTGGTTATTATTTATGCATGAGTGGCTAGGGCCTGACCACATTATATTCCCCACTGCCGGAGGTAACATGATGGCATCTGCACCATGATACTCAATCATAGAGTGTCCGTGACTTGCGTTGCACAGACTTGGTGGCACCGGATACACTGCGGCCGTCATGGGCCTACCACCACAGGACGGTGACTTTCGGTGCACTAAGGTAGGGGCATCTTAAGTGCTGAGCGGGTGTGCAGCCCGCGATGAATCACCATCCTGGTGGTCCGGACTGGTAAGGATTTGTGTGAGCCCTACTGGACTCTAGTGTAGGCCTGAGCCAGCGGGAAGGGCAGGCCTACCACCATGTGATGTTGCCTCGGGGTTCACAGATTTAGTAGCACCTAAAGAGCTGAGCGGATGTGCAGCCAGCGATGATGATGTGTGCACTCATATGATCTCTGCCATTGCGAAATCAAGACCCAGAATCAAGTGTGTGACCTGCTGGCCTGTGGGGCTGCATGATTTAGAGGCTGCCAAGGTCGCGGGCCCGTGGCTTGGAGCTTGCACTGGCACGTGGTGGGAAACTTGGAGACACGCCGGTGGTGGAAGGTGAGCAGTGAGGCCTGGGTGCGCAGGGGCAGGCAGTCACCGCTGGGCGGCGGGAGGGGCACACCAGCCTGTGGGCGAAGGGGCGGGCAAGCGATGATGGCGTGTGCAATTGTATGAACTCTGCCATTCATAAATCTGGACTCTGTTTCAGATAAGGGACCTGGTGAACTGCAGTGTATACCGGAACGTGGTTGGAGATACACCAGTGGCAGCAGGTGAGCAGTGAGGGCTAGGTCTGCAGTGTCGGCACTCTCTCTCCCTCTCTTCATTTCACTGTCTCTCTCTCTGTCCCTCTCTTTCTCTCTTTCCCTCTCTCTTTCTCTCTCTCTCTCCCTTTCTTTGTCTCTCTCTTTCTCTCTTTCTCTCTTTCTGTCCTTTGATGAGCACATGAAGCAGCTTTTTATCTTTAAGTTTGTCTTGCAGGCTGTGACTTACAGATTGTCCATAGAAGAACCCACCATGACTCTCCCAAATAGTTGTTTTGAATTTAACTTGAATAAAATGTTTTGTTTGGAAATTCAAAGATGAATGAATGATTCTCCTTTTTCTGAACACACATGGATATTAAGTGTTGTAATTGTGTGACATCAGGCAAATTGTTTTGTTTATGATTTTGTAAAGTTGATGTAACATATCTTTGTTCGGGTGGCGGTGGGTGACGGGCCTGGGGGTGGTGGCGGTGGGTGTTGTGGCTCTCTTGGGTACCCAAGCTGCATGATCAGTAGTGCCATGGCATCTGTTGTTCTTCAGGTGTGGCTCTGGGCTGGGCTTCCTTTTATGGTGCAGGTTCTTTACACCGGGTAAGAGCAGGTGTTAAATACCTGCTGCTAACGCGCCTTATTGCCTGTTTTGGGATCTTATCACCAATCTAGCTGGTCATTGAGAATGTTTTGAAGTGGTGTTTTTGCAGCATTTTGCATTGGAACGCCTACTCTGCATCTCATTAGCATTAGTTGTCGGGGTCATCTGTGGTGATGTTTTTTGCGGATGCTATTGCAGGTAAACTGGTGATATCGGTTGTTAGCACCAGCTTGTGAATGGGGCAATCAATTTATCACCACTTTGGATGCGATAAAGTGCTGATAAGTCCTTGAGACTATGCTCCTCAAAGCGCACATTGCTTTGGCGATGCAGCGCGGGTAACGAAATTCGTTTTTTTTTTCCGGTACTTACCTGACATCGTCCATATCCCGCATTTTACAACCCCCCACCCTGCCCCTCCTCTGCTTGACGTCACCGCCCGGTGTAACGCCCTGCACAAGCTGTGGCTGCAGGAATGCAGCTCTTACATGAGAATGAGGCACAATAAGGTGGTGCAAACTGGTGAGAAGGGGTCACACATGTGACCTCTAGACCACTTTTATGGAAAATGGGCCAAAAATACTATCTTCTGCCATTTTTCAAAGTATTCTTGAGGAGGGTGAAACCCCAAAACCACTAGGAAGGATGAGGCTTGCCTGCCACACAACAAATTATTGAAAGTTTCATTAGGAACCTCTTCATTTCAAAGATCACCAGTTTCCATGTCTCCTACCATTTTGCGTGGATTCTACCCCTCTTGTATCTTTGTCTTTTGAATCTAATGCCCTTCACCTCATCTCTTCATCTCTCTACCAGCCTGTTCGCGTTGATTCTGCCCATTACATCCATCTGTCCTCTTCCCTGTCTCCCTTTCTGCCAGCCTAGGGGTGAAAAAAATGAATGGGTCTCTAAAAGGGGTGTGGTCTCTGCAATTAAGGGTGTAGCTTAAACACGTAATCTAAGTTTCTGTGATTCCCATAGAGTTCAATCTGACTGGTACTTTGTTTCCTCTCTGGGCTTTCCGTGATTCAATCCAGAAATATAACACAACAACTGACATTCACCTAAAAACAGTCAGGAGTATTGATTTTGTCAATAGTTGTTAGCGGTTTAGGATAAATGAGTAACATCAATAAATTATTCTACTTTCACCTTGTCACTGTTTTGACCAATGAGTACGTCCTTCACAGATCTGCACAGAATCACAACTGCAACTGGAATAGAGTACTGTTTCTCTGTGTTCTCTGCAGAGAGGCCATGTATTGAATGATCATGTATTCTGGACACCTTCTTGACCCCCAGGCAGGCAAAGTGAAAAAGTTGTACTGCCTTCAGCCCCAACTCCAAAGCTCTCAATTGTAGACTGTTATAAACATCTGGAGGCAGAAGCAATCGAAATGGAGCGCACACCGCTAGCCCCTCCTCCTGGTCGCCCCTAGGGACTCTGGTACATGGAGTTCTTAAGTGGTTCACCCCAGTGGGTGCAAGTAGGTACTTGTAGAACTGATGATCTCTAGACCCGATACATGTCCCGGGTTTTTGGATATCGCCCGAGACATGGCTCGGGTTTCGGGATAACTTCCCTCATCAATGGAGAAAATAGTTAGGGGTGGAAGAGAAGGCCACCAAACAACCGTCAATGGCCTCGATGCCCGAACCGGCACGCAGGTGCGTCGTCCAGGAGCCAGTCGGCTCAAAGCTCAAGGGAGCCTATTTGTAGAAGCAATCGCAATGGAGCGCATACCGCTAGCCCCTCCTCCGGATCGCCCCTAGGGACTCTGGTACATGGAGTTCTTGAGTGGTTCACCCAGTGGGTGCAAGTAGGTACTTGTAGAACTGATGATCTCTGGACCCGATACATGTCCCGGGTTTTTGGATATCGCCTGAGACATGGCTCGGGTTTCGGGATAGCTTCCCTCATCAGTAGAGAAAATAGTTAGGGGTGGAAGAGAAGGCCGCCAAACAACCGTCAATGGCCTCGATGCCCGAACCGGCACGCAGGTGCGTCGTCCAGGAGCCCGTTGGCTCAAAGCTCAAGGGAGGCTATTTGTAGAAGCAATCGCAATGGAACGCACACCGCTAGCCCCTCCTCCGGATCGTCCCTAGGGACTCTGGTACATGGAGTTCTTGAGTGGTTCACCCCAGTGGGTGCACGTAGGTACTTGTAGAACTGATGATCTCTAGACCCGATACATGTACCAGGTTTTTGGATATCGCCCGAGACATGGCTCGGGTTTCGGGATAACTTCCCTCATCAGTAGAGAAAATAGTTAGGGGTGGAAGAGAAGGCCGCCAAACAACCGTCAATGGCCTCGATGCCCGAACCGGCACTCAGGTGCGTCGTCCAGGAGCCCGTCGGCTCAAAGCTCAAGGGAGCCTATTTGTAGAAGCAATCGCAATGGAGCGCACACCGCTAGCCCCTCCTCCGGATTGCCCCTAGGGACTCTGTTACATGGCGTTCTTGAGTGGTTCACCCCAGTGGGTGCAAGTAGGTACTTGTAGAACTGATGATCTCTAGACCCGATACAAGTCCCGGGTTTTTGGATATCGCCCGAGACATGGCTCGGGTTTCGGGATAACTTCCCTCATCAGTAGAGAAAATAGTTAGGGGTGGAAGAGAAGGCCGCCAAACAACCGTCAATGGCGTCGATGCCCGAACCGGCACTCAGGTGCGTCGTCCAGGAGCCCGTCGGCTCAAAGCTCAAGGGAGCCTATTTGTAGAAGCAATCGCAATGGAGCGCACACCGCTAGCCCCTCCTCCGGATTGCCCCTAGGGACTCTGTTACATGGCGTTCTTGAGTGGTTCACCCCAGTGGGTGCAAGTAGGTACTTGTAGAACTGATGATCTCTAGACCCGATACAAGTCCCGGGTTTTTGGATATCGCCCGAGACATGGCTCGGGTTTCGGGATAACTTCCCTCATCAGTAGAGAAAATAGTTAGGGGTGGAAGAGAAGGCCGCCAAACAACCGTCAATGGCCTCGATGCCCGAACCGGCACTCAGGTGCGTCGTCCAGGAGCCCGTCGGCTCAAAGCTCAAGGGAGCCTATTTGTAGAAGCAATCGCAATGGAGCGCACACCGCTAGCCCCTCCTCCGGATTGCCCCTAGGGACTCTGTTACATGGAGTTCTTGAGTGGTTCACCCCAGTGGGTGCAAGTAGGTACTTGTAGAACTGATGATCTCTAGACCCGATACAAGTCCCGGGTTTTTGGATATCGCCCGAGACATGGCTCGGGTTTCGGGATAACTTCCCTCATCAGTAGAGAAAATAGTTAGGGGTGGAAGAGAAGGCCGCCAAACAACCGTCAATGGCCTCGATGCCCGAACAGGCACGCAGGTGCGTCGTCCAGGAGCCCGTCGGCTCAAAGCTCAAGGGAGCCTATTTGTAGAAGCAATCGCAATGGACCTCACACCGCTAGCCCCTCCTCCAGATCGCCCCTAGGGACTCAGGTACATGGAGTTCTTGAGTGGTTCACCCCAGTGGGTTCAAGTAGGTACTTGTAGAACTGATGATCTCTAAACCCAATACATGTCCCGGGTTTTTGGATATCGCACGAGACATGGCTCGGGTTTCGGGATAACTTCCCTCATCAGTAGAGAAAATAGTTAGGGGTGGAAGAGAAGGCCGCGAAACAACCGTCAATGGCCTCCAGGAGCCCGTCGGCTCAAAGCTCAAGGGAGCCTATTTGTAGAAGCAATCGTAATGGAGCGCACACCGCTAGCCCCTTCTCCGCATCGCCCCTAGGGACTCTGGTACATGGAGTTCTTGAGTGGTTCACCCCAGTGGGTGCAAGTAGGTACTTGTAAAACTGATGATCTCTAGACCCGATACATGTCCCGGGTTTTTTGATATCGCCCGAGACATGGCTCGGGTTTCGGGATAACTTCCCTCATCAGTAGAGGAAATAGTTAGGGGTAGAAGAGAAGGCCGCCAAACAACCGTCAATGGCCTCGATGCCCGAACCGGCACGCAGGTGCGTCGTCCAGGAGCCGGTCGGCTCAAAGCTCAAGGGAGCCTATTTGTAGAAGCAATCGCAATGGAGCACATCCCGCTAGCCCCTCCTCCGGATCGCCCCTAGGTACACTGGTACATGGAGTTCTTGAGTGGTTCACCCCAGTGGGTGCAAGTAGGTACTTGTAGAACTGATGATCTCTAGACCGATACATGTCCCGGGTTTTGGATATCGCCCGAGACATGGCTCGGGTTTCGGGATAACTTCCCTCATCAGTAGAGAAAATAGTTAGGGGTGGAAGAGAAGGCCGCCAACAACCGTCAATGGCCTCGATGCGCGAACCGGCACTCAGGTGCGTCGTCCAGGAGCCCGTCGGCTCAAAGCTCAAGGGAGCCTATTTGTAGAAGCAATCGCAATGGATCGCTCACCGCTAGGCCCTCCTCCGGATCGCCCCTAGGGACTCTGGTACATGGAGTTCTTGAGTGGTTCACCCCAGTGGGTGCAAGTAGGTACTTGTAGAACTGATGATCTCTAGCCCCGATACATCTCCCGGGTTTTTGGATATCGCCCGGGACATGGCTCGGGTTTCGGGATAACTACCCTCATCAGTAGAGAAAATAGTTAGGGGTGGAAGAGAAGGCCGCCAAACAACCGTCAATGGCCTCGATGCCCGAACCGGCACGCAGGTGCGTCGTCCAGGAGCCGGTCGGCTCAAAGCTCAAGGGAGCCTATTTGTAGAAGCAATCGCAATGGAGCACATCCCGCTAGCCCCTCCTCCGGATCGCCCCTAGGTACACTGGTACATGGAGTTCTTGAGTGGTTCACCCCAGTGGGTGCAAGTAGGTACTTGTAGAACTGATGATCTCTAGACCGATACATGTCCCGGGTTTTGGATATCGCCCGAGACATGGCTCGGGTTTCGGGATAACTTCCCTCATCAGTAGAGAAAATAGTTAGGGGTGGAAGAGAAGGCCGCCAACAACCGTCAATGGCCTCGATGCGCGAACCGGCACTCAGGTGCGTCGTCCAGGAGCCCGTCGGCTCAAAGCTCAAGGGAGCCTATTTGTAGAAGCAATCACAATGGAGCGCACACCGCTAGCCCCTCCTCCGGATTGCCCCTAGGGACTCTGTTACATGGAGTTCTTGAGTGGTTCACCCCAGTGGGTGCAAGTAGGTACTTGTAGACCTGATGATCTCTAGACCCGATACAAGTCCCGGGTTTTTGGGTATCACCCGAGACATGGCTCAAGTTTCGGGATAACTCCCCTCATCAGTAGAGAAAATAGTTAGGGGTGGAAGAGAAGGCCGCTAAACAACCGTCAATGGCCTCGATGCCCAAACCGATATGCAGGTGCGTCGTCCAGGAGCCCGTCGGCTCAAAGCTCAAGGGAGCCTATTTGTAGAAGCAATCGCAATGGAGCGCACACCGCTATCCCCTTCTCCGCATCGCCCCTAGGGACTCTGGTACATGGAGTTCTTGAGTGATTCACCCCAGTGGGTGCAAGTAGGTACCTGTAGAACTGATGATCTCTAGACCCGATACATGTCCCGGGTTTTTCTATATCGCCCAAGACATGGCTCGGGTTTCGGGATAACTTCCCTCATCAGTAGAGGAAATAGTTAGGGGTGGAAGAGAAGGCCGCCAAACAACCGTCAATGGCCTCGATGCCCGACCTGGCACGCAGGTGCGTCGTCCAGGAGCCCGTCGGCTTAAAGCTCAAGGGAGCCTATTTGTAGAAGCAATCGCAATGGAGCGCACACCGCTAGGCCCTCCTCCGGATCGCCCCTAGGGACTCTGGTACATGGACTTCTTGAGTGGTTCACCCCAGTGGGTGCAAGTAGGTACTTGTAGAACTGATGATCTCTAGCCCCGATACATCTCCCGGGTTTTTGGATATCGCCCGGGACATGGCTCGGGTTTCGGGATAACTACCCTCATCAGTAGAGAAAATAGTTAGGGGTGGAAGAGAAGGCCGCCAAACAACCGTCAATGGCCTCGATGCCCGAACCAGCACGTAGGTTCGTCGTCCAAGAGCCCGTCGGCTCAAAGCTCAAGGGAGCCTATTTGTAGAAGCAATCGCAATGCAGCACACACCGCTAGCCCCTCCTCCGGATCGCCCCTAGGGACTCTGGTACATGGAGTTCTTGAGTGGTTCACCCCAGTGGGTGCAAGTAGGTACTTGTAGAACTGATGATCTTCATACCCGATACATGTCCCGGGTTTTTGGATATCGCCCGAGACATGGCTTAGGTTTCGGGATAACTTCCCTCATCAGTAGAGAAAATAGTTACGGGTGGAAGAGAAGGCCGCCAAACAACCGTCAATGGCCTGAATGCCCAAACCAGCACGCAGGTGCGTCGTCCAGGAGCCCGTCGGCTCAAAGCTCAAGGGAGCCTATTTGTAGAAGCAATCGCAATGGAGCGCACACCGCTAGCCCCTCCTCCGGATCGCCCCTAGGGACTCAGGTACATGGAGTTCTTGAGTGGTTCACCCCAGTGGGTGCAAGTAGGTACTTGTAGAACTGATGATCTCTAGACCCAATACATGTCCCGGGTTTTTGGATATCGCCCGAGACATGGCTCGGGGTTCGGGATAACTTCCCTCATCAGTAGAGAAAATAGTTAGGGGTGGAAGAGAAGGCCACCAAACAACCGTCAATGGCCTCGATGCCCGAACCGGCACGCAGGTGCGTCGTCCAGGAGCCCGTCGGCTCAAAGCTCAAGGGAACCTATTTGTAGAAGCAATCGCAATGGACCGCACACCGCTAGCCCCTCCTCCGGATCGCCCCTAGGGACTCTGGTACATGGAGTTCTTGAGTGGTTCACCCCAGTGGGTGCAAGTAGGTACTTGTAGAACTGATGATCTCTAGACCCGATACATGTCCCGGGTTTTTGGATATCGCCCGGGACATGGCTCGGGTTTCGGGATAACTTCCCTCATCAGTAGAGAAAATAGTTTGGGGTGGAAGAGAAGGCCGCCAAACAACCGTCAATGGCCTCGATGCCCGAACCGGCACGTAGGTGCGTCGTGCTGGAGCCCGTCGGCTCAAAGCTCTAGGGAGCCTATTTGTAGAAGCAATCGCAATGGAGCGCACACTGCTAGCCCCTCCTCCGGATCACCCCTAGGGACCCTGGTACATGGAGTTCTTGAGTGGTTCACCCCAGTGGGTGCAAGTAGGTACTTGTAGAACTGATGATCTCTAGACCCGATACATGTCCCGGGTTTTTGGATATCGCCCAAGACATGGATCGGGTTTCGGGATAACTTCCCTCATCAGTAGAGAAAATAGTTAGGGGTGGAAGAGAAGGCCGCCAAACAACCGTCAATGGCCTTGATGCACGAACCGGCATGCAGGTGCGTTGTCCAGGAGCCCGTCGGCTCAAAGCTCAAGGGAGCCTATTTGTAGAAGCAATCGCAATGGAGCACACACCGCTAGCCCCTCCTCCGGATCGCCCCTAGGGACTCTGGTACATGGAATTCTTGAGTGGTTCACCCCAGTGGGTGCAAGTAGGTACTTGTAGAACTGATGATCTCTAGACCCGATACATGTCCCGGGTTTTTGGATATCGCCCGAGACATGGCTCTGGTTTCGGGATAACTTCCCTCATCAGTAGAGAAAATAGTTAGGGGTGGAAGAAAAGGCCGCCAAACAACCGTCAATGGCCTCGATGCCCGAACCGGCACGCAGGTGCGTCGTTCAGGAGCCCGTCGGCTCAAAGCTCAAGGGAGCCTATTGGTAGAAGCAATCGCTGGTACATGGAGTTCTTGAGTGGTTCACCCCAGTGGGTGCAAGTAGGTACTTGTAGAACTGATGATCTCAAATAGTTAGGGGTGGAAGAGGACATGTATCTGGTCTAGAGATCATCAGTTCTACAAGTACCTACTTGCACCCACTGGGGTGAACCACTCGAGAACTCCATGTACCAGAGTCCCTAGGGGCGTTCCGGAGGAGGGGCTAGCGGTGTGCGCTCCATTGCGATTGCTTCTACAAATTGGCTCCCTTGAGCTTTGAGCCGACAGGCTTCTGGACGACGCACCTGCGTGCCGGTTCGGGCATCGAGGCCTTTGACGGTTGTTTGGCGGCCTTCTCTTCCACCCCTAACTATTTTCTCTACTGATGAGGGAAGTTATCCCGAAACCCGAGCCATGTCTCGGGCGATATCCAAAAACCCGGGACATGTATCGGGTCTAGAGATCATCAGATCTACAAGTTCCTACTTGCACCCACTGGGGTGAACCACTCGAGAACTCCATGTACCAGAGTCCCTAGGGGCGATCCGGAGGAGGGGCTAGCGGTGTGTGCTCCATTGCGATTGCTTCTACAAATTGGCTCCCTTGAGCTTTGAGCCGACGGGCTCCTGGACGACGCACCTGCGTGCTGGTTCGGGCATCAAGGCCTTTGACGGTTGGTTGGCGGCCTTCTCTTCCACCCCTAACTATTTTCTCTACTGATGAGGGAAGTTATCCCGAAACCCGAGCCATGTCTCGGGCGATATCCAAAAACTCGGGACATGTATCGGGTCTAGAGATAATCAGTTCTACAAGTACCTACTTGCACCCACTGGGGTGAACCACTCGAGAACTCCATGTACCAGAGACCCTAGGGGCGATCCCGAGGAGGGGCTAGCGGTGTTCACTCCATTGCGATTGCTTCTACAAATTGGCTCCCTTGAACTTTGAGCCGACGGGCTCCTGGACGACGCACCTGCGTGCCGGTTCGGACATCGAGGACTTTGACGGTTGTTTGGCGCCCTTCTCTTCCACCCCTAACTATTTTCTCTACTGATGCGGGAAGGTGTCCCGAATCCCGAGCCATGTCTCGGGCGATATCCCAAAACTCGGGACATGTATCGGGTCTAGAGATAATCAGTTCTACAAGTACCTACTTGCACCCACTGGGGTGAACCACTCGAGAACTCCATGTACCAGAGACCCTAGGGGCGATCCCGAGGAGGGGCTAGCGGTGTGCGCTCCATTACGATTGCTTCTATAAACACCTGGAGGCGCCATACAAGAGTAATATGCTGTGAAACAAAATACAGGATCACACATCCTGGAAATACCTAGAATTCTTAAGGAATACAAGATCAAGTGAAGCATGCGAACTACAAACAGGAACTAAGTTGCTGCCATTTATTACCCTAACATGCATTGTCAGACAGTGACACGAAATAGGCCCCACCACCAAAATAAAAGTGGCCCCCATTAGTGAATTAGGCAGCTCGAAAAATGTTTCATATTTGCAAATTAGAGCAGTTTTTAACTTGTAAAGACATGCTCTATACGATTTTGTACGGTATGGAAAACTGCATAGATTTGAATTTTATGCAGGCAATGTTTGTTTTAGTATCACACAAATCAACAGTAAGCTCTTATGACCATAAAGCAGGCTAATAAACATCCCAATACTGACCTGCCAGATTAGATAGTCGGGCACAGCCTGATTGCCCTATCAGCCAGACAGACCCTGCAAACGTGTCATACCTTAATAGTGCAGAACTAGACCAGTTTTTTTGCAGGTCCAGTAAGGACATGAGAATAGGACCAGATAGGAGGCCCGTTGAAATGTCCGTTCTAATTTACTGCTGGGTCTAAGACACTTAAAGCCCTGATCCAGCCAGTTGTATATGATGTGTCTGCTCCTCTGCCTGCACCCATTGCCTCACTGCCATACTCTCACCTATCTGCTCCCCCGCATCTCACTTTATTCTGTTTGTCTTACCCTTTTTTCTCACCTCTATGCTACTTTTCCCAGTTTCCCTCATCCTAGGTGAGCAGTTTTCATGTGACAGGACGTAAATCTATCCTTTGTTGTGCGCCCCGCAGGATATCCTGCTTTTCATTCATACTGGGGCAGGTGCTGCGCACGTAAGGGCACTTTATGTACCTGTCTAACCACTGCCATCAACATGCAGATGCAGCAATTAGGCCCAGAGAGAGGGACCAGCAGGGGCAATTGATAAAAAAAACAGAAAACATGTAAACTCTTAGGGGGCCCCCTGGAGCTTGAGACTCTGAAGTCTTTAAAGGTGCGAGGCCCCACTGCTGCGAGCAGACGCGGGCCCTGGTCAGCTGCCCTCGCTGCCCACGCTGCCCATGCCTAGCGCCAGCTCTGCCTGCTACAATAAATCTCAGGAAGCTGGGGAAAGTGACAAACGCTCCAGAAGTTGCACATGGCAGGGCAGATAGTCTACCGGGCGTTAGGGTGGGGAACAGTTTCACTACGTGGGGTCCGGTTTTTACAAGTTGTCCACGTTCTCCGCCGTGACGGGACAGAGGTCACAGCGTATCTGAGACGTGAGAGAACCAGGCCAGCAACCGCGGCTCTCCGTGACAGGGAGGGCGGACAGGTTAATGCTGTACTGCAGACGGATCAGGCAGGCACATAATTAAGTGCTAACTTGTCATTTTTTTTAATGAAGTCCTGAAGCCAGAGATTAGGAATTTTAATGAACCAGAATAATAATTAGTTAAATATTCCTTTTAATGATGGTCACGCGCATTCTCAGGCAGCGACTTTAGAATCACAAATGCCTCCTGCCCTAATTTCTTTCTGATAATTATGACACGGCCAATTGCTTTTCATATGTCTGCCCATTTTGGTGCCAGGGTGGCTGGCAGCGAGGTGGCTCTTTGCGGTATGACGCACTATACATAACTAGGTTTGCCACCCTGATTACGGGAGAAGTCTGCACGATACCTACAAGTACGTGCTACTTAAAGTTTGGTAGAAGTTTAGAGGCAACCCAATGCCCTTCTCACCAATGCATTCCTGGTAAAACTTCTTTTTGTGAGGACCTCTCCTGTTCAAAACCAGATAATTAAATTGTATGGGAAATTAATTGTAAACTCAATAGGGCAGTGACATAGACTGACCTACAACATTATAATAAATTTGATATCAGTCGATTCCAATAAATCAGTAAACTTCTAATAATATTTAGGTTATGCAACGGTAGTTTTTTTTTACAAACGAGCGGACGTAAAAATCATACTACAGCATGATAGAATCAAAATCAGTTTGTTTTAAGATGTTAAACGACGCTAAACCGGTGATAGTCTGTAATTTAGCGGTGTTCGGTACTGCTTGTAAAACATGCATGCAATCTGAGCCTGGGGGTATTAGTAACATTTCTTCTAAGAACAAATCCAATATGGGTCAAGAAGTTTCAAACCTTTCAACAGCTGTGTACGGGAATCTCCATTAGGTCATGGGACTGGGTTTTCAAGTTGGAAGATTCATCAGGTGTCGGCAAAAAAGGTACTTGTGTGGGTCAAATTCACTTTGACGAGTCAAACAAATATGACGAAACGCGTTATTGCACACCATTTCATACGTCAGGCTGTATCCTTGTAACACATGTTAATCACGCATGGCTCATTCCGAGGATACAACAGTGCTACAGTAACATGATCACTGTAAAACTACACATCTTCACATAAATGTGTTCCATTACTCTGCATCTCAACATACATCATGATGTATACCCTATTGTGCTCGAATGTTATGAAAAGTGTATTGATTTGTTAGGATCTAATCTTAAAGTAAGCTATCGTGTTCATTCTATCATGCTGGAATCTGACGTGAATATCAAATCCTAAGTGAAAATAAAATCCCACTAAGAAGGGTTTATTGATTTGATAGAATACACCCCTCCCTCCCCCCCCCCCCCCCCCCAACTTCCCGAAACCCTTCAAGGTCAAATTATTTTAACAAGGGCTTCCAGTTTTAGGGCATTTCGGTTTTGCCATTTTAGCATCTGTATTCATCCATATTTATTTTTTAGCTCATCTTATCACTTTTTGGTGATATTTATTTCTTTTAAATGAAAACATGAATTCACAAACAGTATATTTCGCAATGCTTTAACTGGTGCATGCACACTGGAATTGCATGTTTGCCTGTTTATAATGTTGTAAGGATCACATTTTGTATTAATACAAAAATAATTAGGAAATGTTATTGCCTTTTTAACTGTGAAAGCACTACTTCTAATCTAGAGAGATACTTAGAGACCCAAACGGTCATAGAGTCATCTTCCAGAAACACACACTAACGCCAACGTAATTGTACATGACTGCTATCTAGAGATTCTTCCTCATACACGAATTCGATCCATATACCACTAATTCGCAAGGCAGGAAACATCCAGGTCCACATACCCACCTCTACCACTGGACTACAGCAAAACGGACGCATGTATATATATATACTTAAATTACAGGAGAAACATTTATATACATATACACTGTAAATGATAACATGTGCATATGCAATTGAGTATGCACAGTGCACACACTATCTTGAGTAACCTCTCAGAACTATGTAACCAGCAGTATTACACGGCAAATGGAAAAATGATAAATGTATATATTTTAACTTAGCCTGCAAAGAGTACATAGCTTGGTTGGCATCCTATTATAATAGGTAACCATAAACTCTGGTGGATAAATGTGTTTTTTTAATTGTAAAGTGCTCTGATGCTCTCAGGTCATGTTTGTGCTATAGAAACCTCTCAAAATAAAAAAAAGAATAAATAAATAACCCTTTCTGTCATTCTGCGAAACGAAGGGCTTCATAGGTTTGATTGGTACCATAAAGAGCCTAGCCTATCAAAATGAGATCTGCTTTCAATTGTTTCTCTATTGAAAATTACAGACAGGGAATCAGATTGTTTTCCATCTGTCTTTATGTGTGAAAATCACTGAAAACAAAAAATGAGAACCTTACTTACAATGTTGTATGCCAACTTCAATGACCTAAAGTGATGCATATTCGGAACCTAGGCTGATTTTTAGGGTAGAGGCAGAGTTAAATACAGCATGCATCCCCTCTGCAGTCATTGCTTATGCACATCGATGGGGCCAACTTCAAATCTAACTCTTGATTAGTCTACTTCTACCCTTTCTATTGGGAGTAGGGTACCTCCCTGTCCTCCAAAGCGGGAATTATTCACTTGCTCATATCCCACCTGGATGAAAGCAAAAAGTCTTATTTCTGGGCAAGAGTGGTAATCATGGCTGCTGGCAGATCCTACATGCTTTCCACCCAAAGCATCCTTCATGAGTCCATAAAACCCTGCAAGTGTAGAGAATCCTTTGATGCATTAAGCAGGTTGAATGGGTCAAACAGCGCTGGATTGCGGCTGGCTGGATTGTGGAGTGTCACTTTTTTGCCAAAAGTGTAGTATTCAGCAAGGCCACCTAGCCTCGTGATGTAAATATTTCCATTGATTAGTGAATTTGTCAATGGACTTTCCTTCTGCCACTATCATACAGTTGCAGACGTTGTTAAAGTTCATTGGCTTACTGAACTGTGAACAGACTTATTCTGACTGCCATGCTAAGTGTAAAGTCAGGTACAAACACCAACTTTGAGCCAAGATTTGAAACCATGGGTTTCAAACACACTGAGTTCAGTTCTTGGTATCAGCACATTCGAAATTGCGTGGGTGAAGAGTGAATGAGGGAAATACAATGATAAAAAAATTGAAAGACCTTTTTTGCACATTAATCTCCATTATATTGTGCAAAAGGGGAAATCCGGTGCGAAAATTGAGCTGATGCAATGCACAACTATTATTTGCCAAGCATTTGTGGCAGCAGGCTCCACCGTGGCACTAAGAATTAGGCCTCAAGCCTAAGCATGCTCAGTACATGTGAAAATATTTGTTTTATGTATGTTTTGTGACTCAGAAAGGCAGATAAGGTCCTCACTAGGCTTGGGAAAAATTTGCCTAAATTATTTAGTTTAATTACGTGAAAGTTTGGTACAATTTTTTGAAATTATGCAAAATGCAAATCCTTCATTTAGACCTATTTTTTAACTTGATATGCATCCTTGTGTTAATTTTTGTTTTTGTGAAAACCACAAGTGTCACGAGCAACAGCCATTCGCATTCTGGTTCTTCTCCCATGCTATCATTTTGCCACAAACAGTGATGTGATTACACTTTCTGGTGCAATCTATATTTGGGGGTTTCCCGTAATAAGCATAATGTAAAATTCTGGAAAATTTCAAGAATTACATTGGCATAATTAAAATTTGACCAGTCTGGTCTTGCAGTAACTAGTGCGGCAGTGCCACACAAGCTGCAAAACAATGGGCTACTACCTTTACAGATATTAGGTATGGTGAACGCAGGCCATAATTTTATTCAAAAGGAAAAGCCATTGTTGATTTTGAATCTCGAGTATCAGACAACAAAAGAGCCAGTGTCCTTCTGGTGTATGTTTGAGACGCATGGAACAACTCAGTAGAGAAAGGTTATATTTTCAATTGAAGAATACTGGGCAGACAGACATTTACCAGTTTTATATAATTAAAAGTGAGCTGTAATTTGTAATTAAAAAGATGTTTATAAAACAATTGATATCATATTTATGTTGCATGTAATCATTGGTGTCTTCTACAGGGAGGACAGTTTACTTGATAAAAGGCTTTGTAGAATTTTGAAGGGATTTAATGGGGACTGTGGAGAAAAATGCATTTTGAGGCGGTGATGTTACCAAACCTAAACCATTATCTCTATTTGAAAGTAGTCTTCACACCTCGTTAAAGTCAACCACAGGTGGTGCAGCTACTGGCAGGCTAATGCAAATTACCTTCCAGAAGCAACAGACAGAGAACGGTAACTTTCTAAAAAATTATTATTCCTAAATATGCATTAAAAGTTTAACTTCATCTTTGAATTGTAATTTTAGTAAATATTAAAAAATAGTGATTGAATAATTTTTCTAGCTTGGCCCAAACCTGAGATAGCAGAATTAATGTTTTAATCTGTACTCTAGTTTTCCTCTTAGGACAGAAAGAGCCTTCCACTTTGAAAACATCTTTTGAGAGTAGGCCGGTGCTAAATTTCTCTATGTTCCACATTTAAACACTAGGCACCCTACCTTGTTGGCTACAAGGCTTACTTAGGGTGATGTATCAATACTTAAAAGGAAGGGGTTTCCCTAGTCAAACAAGTTATTTTGACATATTGGAAGTGCTTATTCAAACTGCAGCAGTCAGGTTACATAGGTAGGCTTGAAACCATGCTTTCATTGTCATATTCATGGATTTTGTGGGAGAGTAACCCCGAACCCCAAAATTTAGATCACCCAAAGTTAACCTCCGCAAATTCTGCTCCATAGGTTGATCTTGCATTAAAAGGCCTCACCCTCAACATCAAAACCAACATTAGGTAACAGTTGCAAATAACAAATTTATAGTGAGTTCTAGCTCAGGGAAACGTTAAAGGGCTTTATTACAAATCTCAAAATGAAGCGGTATAAATTAAAAGTTTACGTTAAAGTTTAAAATACCATGAAAGCTCAAATGCAGAGTACACAATCCGGAATCATAATTATTTTGAATTCCAAAAGAAGAGCAAAATCATCAGGAAAACTGACAGTATCCCAGATGTTCAGTGAAATCTCTGGCTTTCTCTCAGAATCAAGGGATTTGTATACACAATTGTTACATAGAAAATGTAGCTAAACCACAGGTTCAACATGGTATGTTCCCACGTATAATTTCATTTGACTGGTCAGAGTAATCAATGTCAATAACATTATACGTTAGCACAATTTCATTTTCTACAAAAGAATTGAGTATCTTCGGTGTCACTTTATCATAGGAAGTTCAACTAATATGTAACATTTCTCAGCAATAGAATATACCCCAGCCAAAGAGTGCTAAGTTCATTCATAATACATGCACTTTAGGAAAATCACTTTAAACATCAGATTGCCTTTTCTCTGCAGAATGAGATGGGAGGGTTAAGAGCATGAGTGAAATGAGCAGCATCAAAACAGCCTCTATGTTAATTAATATGACAATTTTATGAAAATGTAGCACAACTAAACTACATTAATACCAACGCTTCTGAATATCATATTAAACTTGTTTTAACAACAATCATAATAATTTAGTACTGTATTGGAGCCAACACAAAAAAATCATTATTTATTAGCGAAAAATATGGCTAAAACATGCCATAACAGTTTCCTCCCTCTGATTATGCTATAATCACTAAAAACACATTAATAACGCTTAATCAACCAGGAAATAATTTATCTGAAATCATTACCATTTTCAGTTGCTTTCTGGAACTATCCTCTGCTATCGTCATCTGTAGACGGGAACATCCATTACAACGCAGTCATTACAATGACCTACCTTTACAACGCAACTGTTACAACGCAACCGCCTTTACATCATATGCCATTACAATGCATGCCATTACAACGAGTGTCACTATAACACATGCCATTGCAATGCATACCATTGCAACGCATGCCATTACAACGCATTATAAGGTAAGTATTAAATATTTGTTTAGTATTAGGGTGGGTATGGGTTTTAGGGTACATGGGAATAGTGATTTTTACCCCTACACTATCCAACACTTTCCCTACTGTTGCACTCACAGGAGTGGGAATAGAAATTTCTACCCCTACACTATCCAACACTTACCCTACTGTTGCCCTAAAAATTGTATGCGTTGTAATGGTATGTGTTGTAATGGTATGCGTTGTAATGGTATATAAAAAAAATGTGTTGTAATGGCATGCATTGTAAAATCATGCAATGTAATGGTAGTTGCGATGTAAAGACTGTTTTGTAAAAGCATGCGTTGTAATTGCATGCGTTGTAACATCATATATTCCTGTAGACATGACCCTTAATACTCTCCATTGCCATGGAGCTCTCTTTTCATTATTCTATTTTCACCTTTACATTTGTTTTTATATCTACAAACAAATCACACAATCAGAAAATGTAACAAAAGAAACAGAACAAGTGCCCGCATAACTATGTGATTAGTACAGGAGTTAGGATTAATTTGAAAGAATTCCCACCTAAATTACCTAACAATTCACCAACCTTACTAAAACTCTTCCCTAAATCACAAAACTATGAACCTACAGTTTCCTGCAGTGTAGTTCCCATTAATCCGTAGGACCTGCACATTTGCGGACAACATACATTTTGGGTGAGGTGCCTAGACTGATTCCAAGCACCCCAGCAGGATATGTTGGCCTAGAGACTAGCTAGCTCACAGTGCCACCATGAGCCCGCCTAACCCAACCAGGGAGCGAATGGTTTCTGTCATCCACTGAACATGACAACTCTGATCCCTCGGGGATCGTGGTAACGGATCAGAACCTTTCTGCTCAGTCACTTGTGCTTACTTGTTCTCAGAGAAATATACAGCGAATACACAGTGGGACATTTTCAATATATTTATTGAATCAACATTATTCTTGTATAGAATACATGTGTTGCGATAATCAGTAGGCAGAAACAGATGAAAGTGATTACACGCACCAAAAGAGCACATAGCAGATACAGTTCCTCCATGGTTCTAAAACAGTGTATAACGGCAGGAATATAGTACAAGGCAGTAAATAGGCGTTCTCCTACTACGTAATCCCTAAACTGTGTAAGTCTAGAGTGTGTGTAGGTGTAGACCCAAGAATCCCCCCATGATTCAACCCCATTACCTGACGGAGATGTTAGACCACTACGTTGTGAAGTGTCAGCCTGCGGGGACCCTCAGTGTCAGCTGTGTGCCTCCTCTGCTAATCTTCTGAGATGTTTATTATTTATATATAAAAAAAATCTTTGCAGTGAACGAATAGATTAGCAATGTTTTCATACTATGTTCACTATCTAGGTCATTCATATGATCAACTCTAGGAAACACTACAGCTAAGTAATATGAACTAACCCAGTTTCACACCAAATTGAAATAAACAGTCTTTCAATATACATGAATAAATTCTCCTTAAAATTGGCTCTCCACCCTACAAATAATTTCCACTTACTTTGAAGTTGCATATTTCCAGTTCTACTGGTTGGATTTTTGACATTCTGGCATAGTTCTATTTATTAACATTTACTTGTGTAGTGATTTCATTTTATTATTGTTTCTGTGCTCCATTTAAAATACTTTTACACTTTGCCTCTAATTTAAGGTTGACAGCTTTTGTAGCAAGCTACCAGAGAGTTAAGCACAAGGTAAGTTATGACATTTGAGATTTTTTCTGACAAGGATTGTAGTTGTTGCTTGAGTAGGGCACTTATAATACACATTTTCTACTATGGGTCTCTTGTTTTTTGGGACATGTTTGATTATTTTTGAAAATTTAGAGAGCAGAACATTGAATTTTTGGATTTGTAAACTGATAGTGGAAAGTTCAGTGCAAAACTCCAAATCCCACAATGCATAGGGTGAGGGCCTAAAAGACTGAATTCGTAAAGTTATACATGATCCAAAATATCTCTCTTGTATTTTTGTAACACCTTGACCAACAGAGTGTTTGTACAATTTATGCAGATTCTTTCTCCAATGTTTGCCACAGTGTTTGTGCAATCATTGTAGGGATACTTTGATTAACAACTGTGGCTCCTGTTTATGATGTCTATATAGGAATCAGAATGATGTACAGGGTACTCCTTTTATTAAATATTAACATCAATCGGCAGTCAAGGGGTTGCAAATGATTTTCCCTAAATAAAGGCCAAAGAAAGGGAAATTAATATTTGAAGACACTTGCCTAGGACCCTCTGATTTAGCAGGAGTTGGTTCAAGTAGGATAGAAATTAAATTGGGTAATGTGCATGAGATTATGGATGCAGAAGCGTTCCCACCCAACCTCCCCTTTCATAATTTTCTCTTTGGAGGTCCAAACTTTAGACGTCAATGAAGAACAGGAAGCACTGTAGCTGCATCTCCTACTGGACTGGTATTTTTCAGAGGGTCAGAAGCAGTGGCATAACATAAAATGATGAGCCCCCCGCATAATGTCTTCCTCGTATCCATATGTTTTAGAATAAATCGGGGGCCTGGGTGTGAACCCCATGCGCAGCAAAGTTGCAGGAGTCAGCGTTATGTCATTGGACAGAAGCTATGACACTTTAAACGATGCAGTGAATAATGAGAAGAAAATGGGGAAATTACATTGACTGCCCACAGGCCAAAATTTGCTTATTTTATGTAACATAGCATGCAAAATTAAATCTGCGCACTTTTCTAATACACAAACTTGATTTTGGCACCACTATGGGCCTGATCTATATAAGGAATGTTAAGCTAACATAGAATATTCTGAGCAGCAATAGTAAAGTTATTTCTCCCAAAGGGTACTTTTTAGGTCTCGCATAGGCAGCGCATGCGCTGCTTCTACAAGGCATTAGGTAACCTTTATACGTTGGGTGAATCTCCACCTATTGTCGGTAGTTTCTCCTGCCGCTTGCCATTCGTTTACGCTGGCATTTATTTTGTTAGCGGGCTTATCCTTGGCTTACGATCCGATGTGTCACTTCCGTTTTTCCTTCTGTTTGGCAGGAAGCAGCACCAACCAACTACAGTTTTGTTCCGCCGCTAGGCGTTATCTATTCATGTGGGGACTACTTTTCCACCGCCGTTCACCAGTGCCGGTGTGCGCGAGCGTTGGCGGGCGTCGGCTTCAGTCAGATGTTGAAGGACCTTATGACAATCTCAAGTAGCAAGCAGCCCGACGTGGTATTAGGAGTCGGCTTTAGTCAGTTGTTGAAGGACCTAATGACAATCTTGAGAAGCAAGCGGCCCGACGCGGTATTGCTGTGTGATGTCACCGCTCCAGGGACACTTCCAGGCTTCCAGGTAATGCAGTGATGACAATCCTTTTCTCCTTATAGTACCTCTTTAGGTTCCCTTGGTAGGTCTTGTAGAACTGCCGTGGTAGGTACAGTGACGCTGCTCAGGCCCTATGGTTGTGGTTCCTATAGTACCAGGTAACACCTCGGTGAGCCCCCCGTCGCTCCTGTAGTAAAACGTTACAACTTTCTGGGCTCCCTCTGCGTCCTCACTACATCCCAGGCTGCCCTCTGGGCCTTGCCCCTTCTCTCACTGCTGTCCATGCTGCACTACTGCAGGCTCCGGGACCCCGTCAGCTGCAAGAGCCTCCCTGGGCACCGCCTACATACATGGCAATGCCTCGAACACCCTTCTCTATTCACTACATCCCAGGCCCCCCTCGTGGCACTGCCCCCTTCCCTCACTGCTGTCCACGCAGCACTACTGCAGGCTCCGGGACCCTGTCAGCTGCAAGAACCTCCCTGGGCACAGGCTACATACATAGCAATGCCTCGAACACCCACCGCTATTCACTACATCCCAGGCTGCCCTCTGGGCCCTACCCCCTTCCCTCATTGCTGTCCACACTGCACGACTGCTGGCTCCGGGACCCAGTCAGCTGCAAGAGCCTCCCTGGGCACCAGCGACAAACATGGCAATGCCTGGAACACCTGCCGCTATTTTGAGAGAAGGTATTTATAAACGGTGGAGGCAGGGAAGTGTGGGCCGACCGGTAGTAACCGCCCGCGTCCCCTTCACTGCAACCTCCACAATATATTTTCACAAATTTCGCCCTCCAGCCTTGACAGAATCCCACAAAACAATGTTGGGTTAAACACAAATTAACGTTAGCAAGTATAAAAGCCACCATTTCGTACTCTGCCAACCAAGATTCTAGACAGATATCTGCAGAGAGATTACATTAACTAATTGAGGTTGCAGAATGTAAACAAGTGCATTTCCCATCTATTAGTTGAACTTATATTTATTGTTCATGTAAAGTGTGGGCATTATTTTATATGTAGTTATTTGAAGGTAAAAGACTAACAAAAATACAGACAGAATTATTTTGTCCTTTTAAACACGTCTTTTCCCCTCCCCCTCTCTGACACTGGCCCCATTGCACTCCGTGTTTCAAATGATGTACGAGGAGAGAGGGTCCTTCCAGGTAAGGTACCCCATACCAATAACTTCAGTATTGTGTCTGCCCTATAACCTTCCTATAAAATCAGAACTTTATCTCAGTCGCACAGTGTTAGTTACAGCAGCCCTTACACACACATTATCATGATTTCATGCAATCCACAGGAAGTCAGAGAGTCAGACTCTAAAGGCTGCTCGGGCATATAGTTTAATTGTTACATCTCTCTGGGGTTACACGGATTTAACGATCACTGCTTTGCGTTTGTTTTTCACACTCCTTTATGTGTTTATAACACCCTCATCCTCTTTGTGGCTCTACTGGGTGTAGTCTAGGTGCTCAAGGCTGCACAGATATTTCTACAGGGAGAGTACTTTGTGATGGAGGGAGGGATTAGTAGAAAGACAAGCATTTGCAATGCAATAGGTCTCGTATTTACACAAGTTTGAGCTAGTCACATTGCAAATAACAATGCCTTTTATTTTTTATTGTTTGAAAAATACATGAAAGGCATTGCCATTTACAATGCCAATAGCTTAAATGCGCGTAAGCGTAGCTCCAACAAATAAAAGACCTATTACACAAGTACAAAACATTGCCATTTACAATGCCAATAGCTCCAACTTCAATAAATGCAAGACCTATTGAATTTCCAAGACTTATTACCCTTGTTATCACAGAGAACCTATTGCATTTCCAATGCTTGTTACCCTTGTTATCACAGAGAGAGGGACTACCTACTATGTCTGCTGAAAGGCTTGGCCCTCCTTCAACCTTGCGGGGACAAATATGCCTGCCCCTGGCCTCTCTTCCAGTCCTTTCTTTATAGGAGTACAAAAAGAACACACACTCTGTCCCTTTTTCCTACTCCCTCTTCCCCTTGGATTCAGGCTTCCAAACCTTTTCCTTGTGGATACAGAAATACATACCCCCTACCAAACCCATCCATCATGTGTGCAGTGGCGATTGGTGGAAAATCACATCAGAGGGGCGCCAAAAATATACACATAAAAATACAAGTTATAATATACAGAATAATATAAATATATAAATAAGAAAAAATCACTTATCTTAACCTGCCACTCGATGTTCTGCTGCACATCCTCATTGTTCTGCAGCATGTCCTCCGGATACGAAGCCCACAGCCAACTCTCTCATTCAATCAAGACTCTGTTCTCATGCTGTTAAGCAACTGGCTCTACGCTTCCAAAAGGCACTGTAGGCCTGTGCCCATTCTCCAACAAGGCTGTTCTAGACAGCCAGGTTGGTGAGGTTTGAATTACGCATGTCGGTTTGGCCATAGCAAGATAGCTGACCAAAGCAACATGTGCATTCAAACTTAACTGCCCACTTCTCAATGCGCACTGGCCCAGCCTTGATTCCACACTCCGTTTGTTGGTAGAGAGCAAAAAATAAAATGGTAATAAAATCGTTTCATTACCATTTTTTTTTCCACACTTTCTGCGGAGCACTGTTGGGGGGTGCGACGCTCCCCTGCTCCCATGGGGGAACCGCCACAGCATTGGCGTGAGTGCAAAGATGCTCAGACGACTTTTTTTAGGCCACTGGGCAGAGATGCTCGGGTCTCCTCTTGTATTACTGATGTCCAGGGTTCTCCTGACTACTTCTTGCCAATCACGATTTCGATTATGATTTGCAATTTTATATAGTGCAAACTCTACCCAAGGGCATTGGAGCGCTTTACATGAGCACTATATGACATAACACAAGGTCAGGTTTACAATATTTTGTGTATATGTTTTAGGCACGGGGAGATTAAGTAATTTGCCGAGAATCACAGGCTGTTGAGCAGAAGCCAGAACTCTAACCTGTTCCCCCAGTTTACAGTCTGTGGCGCTGGCCAGAAGGCCACATCTCCTTCCCGGCACACACATGCTCATGACAAATGACATACCAGTGCAGGAGCAGCTTCAGTCCGAGCTTGCAGTTGTCTCTAAATTCGTGTTCATTGTTTTGTATTCAGATTTAGAGGCTTTTTGCAGTGAGCATGATTAGGCATATAGATATCATTTTAGAATGGCAGCTTGCTGATGCGATACGTCCCAGTAATTGAACAGGGCTCATCAGCGCACGGTGACAGACTGGTAATCACTGCTGCTGCTGCCTGACAGCCCTGACGTCTCGCTGCACAGAGCAGGTATTATCCACGGCACCCTGTCGACAACTCCTAAATATTCTCTTCCACTGCTCTGTATCCTGTCAGCACGGCCTCGCCCCTAGAGTTGCTGCCATTGGCTCTAGCATGATGCAACAATCCTATATATGAAGCTTTCTGTAGTAACAACGTATGTCAGGCCCCTACATGACGTGTTCTCTCCGACACAAGCCATGATTTCTTTTGCCTCGAACATAAAATTGATGGATAAGGGGTAGGTGTTTCTTTGGAACCTAACAAAAGAGATGAACTTTACTGTTCGACTATTGAAGTAGCCGGGGTATCTTGGGTCCTGGTTAGAAGCAAGGAATACGGGTGCCGCACCTCCCTAGTTTGGTAGTAAAAGACAGCCATAATTATGCAAAGGCAGGAATGTCACACAGCAGTGTGATGGTGGTCTTGTGGCAGCTAGAGCTGGCTAGTCCACAGAATCATGTATATATGTAGTAAGTACACACGTATCTCCTTCTGGCCCATACTCTTTCGATGTGTAAGAAGTAATCTAGCTTTCTATTATACAACTGGGACCTCATATTTGAATGGCATGTCTACTACTATAGGTAGTGCTGTTAGCAGGTTATGAGCTAAAGATACTGAGTTGTGTAGGTATATATATATCTGGCTGTTTGTCTGTTTGAACTGGCATAGCGAGCAAAGAACAATGAAACAAAATGCCCCCCAGTGCAATTGGCAGTGGTGAGAATAATTCAAGAATTATACCTTTCACTTTGTCGCGTTGTCGCGTTGAGCAGGTTTCCTGTTTAATAGTAGCAATTCCTTGAGAAACTGAAAAGGGCCAAGGAAGCAAGATTTAAATTTCAGAGCATCTCTCACAACAGTTATATATTTAGTGGACGGCCATACCCGTTTATAGATCTTAGCTGCAGGGCATTGTTTTTTTCTTATATTCAACCTTTTTTGCGCTTTGATGCATTGAACCCAAAAGCGAATAGATTGGTTCCTGAGCAACAGTTGTTTCCTCAGATCATTAGACAGTGTAGCTGAGGAACATTGGAATGCATTCTAGATGCTAACTTTGATTGGACATCTGAAATAAGACAAATAATGGTGAATATAAATTTGAACAGAGAAAGTAGAATTTACTTGCCATTCTCAACAGCAAGTCAAAACACATTAGGCATAATTCTAGTATGGTATATAATCGTTCAGTTTATCCAAGATTTAGTCGTTCGAAGGATTAAAATTTCACTTTGTGGTAATTTAAATTAAGGCACTGTCCCAAGCATGAACAATGCTTAATCAACCCTTATGCTATATTTAGATTCCAATTTCAATTGCATACATTGTGGTCATGCCTTTTTGTTGCGACAATCACAATCCAGCGTTCAGGATTTACCAGCAACACTTAAGCACGCTCAAGTGCTTGAATGAAATGCTGCTTGCTTTCGAAGTTCAGATCTCTGACACAGCAGCCAAGTTTCAACTCGAAGAGAACCTTTGTAGTTTGTCTAAATCAGCAGTTCTTCCTCTGCCACTTTAGCTCTATTTGCATTTTCAAGTAAGAGGTATTTTTAGGAGGAGGAAAAGCAGTTACATAAAACACAGAAAGAGATTTCAAAGCAAAATAAAAGACAGCAAGGAAATTAAAAAAAAAGCCAGTTTTCATAAACACTGCCAAAAGTATTGTGCACTCCTGCAGTCTCAAAAGAACATGTTCTGGGCATTTTTTGAAGGTGATAATTGCCTCATTTTCAGGCTCTAAAATAATGATCCCTTCGAAGTACAACTTTTTTAAGCCCAGAACGTTGATGTCTTTGTAGATTGTGGTAGGGAATATCAAAGGCATATTATTGAAGGGCCACAATATCATGACCAGAATGTATGTATTTGTATGTGTGTATGGCATTTCTATAGGTCAAACGAGGTTGAGTAGAGGAGAATCGCCCCACTTAAATTACCCTCAAAGATGAAAAATAAAATGGCAATTCATTATCATTTTATTTTCCATCCTCCCATCCTGAAGCAAGAGTCAGGATGGGGATGGGCTGATGCTGAATGACAGCAGCAGGTAGGAGGGTGGACTGTTTGTGCACTTTTCAAAGTGCGCATGTCCCTTTGGCCGCCGTCTTGTGATGGCCAGCCACCCATGCGCAGTTTGGAACCTCTAACCCAGCTTCCTCCAGCAATACGTGCGATGGATTTTTCCTTTTTTTTTGTTCGTGCATCCTTCTTAACCGCTTCCGCGCTACCGCGAATTCCCGCTGTGCGCTGGAATTTCAAAAATGGCTTGTTTATGACAAAGCCAGCTCGTCATCCGCGTAGCGCAGGTAACGCCCATGACGAGCTGGCTTTGTCATTAGCGCGGAAGGGGTTTTAAAGGGCTTTAACCAACGAACAGTAAATGTTTGATTGCTTTTTGGATGTTAGGTTATGGGGTCATACAGACTTGACACAGCATCCTCCAAATTCTTCCTCTCTAATATTAGGTCACCAGAGTGTTTTGAGGTCCATCAGTGCCCCTGCTGCAAGAAACTAAACTCATGACACAGAGTGGGAGAAAGTGGTTTAACCAGTTAATCCTATCACGAGCCAAAGTCTTGAAATTAAAGGAACAAACCCAAGCAACCACTAATACCCATAATAGCTGTTCACAGGGAGAATCCACCTACTGAACAGGCCCTGGGCTTTTTTTTTGCCCAACATCGGGGAAGTAAACAAAGTGAACGCATTGCACAGACCTGATGCTCGTTGCCAAAGGGAATTAAAAAAACAACAACAGAGGAAATGCATAGAAGTCGGTATTAGGCAGAAAATCACTTATGCAGAGAGCCCTGATACAAAGGAGAAAGTGGAAAGCATGTGAGCAATTTGTGCAGCAGAGGCAAAAAAGGGCAGAGGCTTGGACCAAGGAGTACACAGGCATTACCAGGATTAGGTAGACAACAGAAAATGATTAACCTAGATCTGTTGTCCAGCACATGCACCTCACATGCTCATGGGTCTAGCACAGAAAACACGGCAAAGGCACAGAGGCTGTTAGAAATGGGATTTCTGGCTGGCAAGGGCACGCGCCTAATCCAGGCAGAAACCTGCACTCTAGTCAGGGCAAGGGAGTTACACTCAGATGATAACCCTTGCTCACCCCCTTGGTAGCTTGGCAGAGCAGTCAGGCTTATCCCAGAGGCAATGTGTAAAGCATTTGCGCAGCACACTCATACAGCAGGGACACATTAGGCACACCACAAAAGAAACTCCACACACATTTATGCAATAATAGCCTTTGTATTATCCATAAAATGCATTAGAACAAAATCACATACATACACTGTGTCACCTGGCACTTGGCATGACTATACAGGGATTACATATACCACAGGGCCAATTGGGCCACTGTCACAACATCACAACTCACAGTTAGTGAAGACAACAAGTAACTACTGGTAAGGGTACACTTAGCATGAACACGAGGCATAAAGCTCATAGTGGTACTCAGCATAGCACATTATGCATACACAGATCTAGTAAAAGAGCACCAAAGTATCATACTGGCCAGTTGTACATACTAGGAAAATATTGTGTCCCCATCAGGCAACTGCCTCAACTCATTGGCACATGACCTGTAACCAGGTCTCTCCTCTGTCCCTTGTGAGGACACCTGACACGTACCCTAATACTAGGGCCCAAATGCAGCCGGTCGAGATGGAGGACAAACACGTACCTCCCTTGCAGCTGCTAAAGAATGTCCCTGCCACCCAGTGCCACAAGAAAGGGGGCGGGAGTGCAGCTCACCAGAGCTCCTTCACTGGAGAATGCCCCCAGTGCTGCAAAAGGAATGCAGCTGCCCACGATCATGCGGTGAAGCACTAAACAGCAGTGATAAAGTGCCCAGAGTCCAAAAACCACCAACAACCAGTCAGAAAATATACCAGAGGAAGGCAAAAAGTTCTGGGATGACCCAGCAAAAAGGGCCAAGTCCACTGGAGGTCTGGTGGCGAGAGAACGCGAAGTGAATATAAAGATATCTGGAAACAGGGTCAATACCTAAGACATGT
Organism: Lissotriton helveticus; assembly: GCF_964261635.1. Classification (NCBI taxonomy): domain Eukaryota; kingdom Metazoa; phylum Chordata; class Amphibia; order Caudata; family Salamandridae; genus Lissotriton; species Lissotriton helveticus. The sequence continues at coordinate 1,109,744,407 of NC_136068.1, forward strand.
GTCGGGAGGCCTGACACTAACACTCATGTTGAACACTTTTTTCTCACCACCATTGACATCGCACACTGACTTAGAAGCAGCCGCGGCCGGTAGTGGGATCACCAAATGCTATGCAGTGTGTGCAACAAAATTAGTTTTATTTATTTTTATGTTTACTTACCTGTTAAAGTCCATAATCCATACATTTACTACCCCCCACCCTGCCCCTCCCCCTCCCCACGTCACCGCCCGGCCGGTACTCCCACTACCGGCCGCGGCTGCTTAGAAGAGGTTTTTAGTTCTCACAAACATGAATTTTTAGGTTTTGCCTGCACATTGCTTCCGCTGAGCTTGTGAAGACTTTAATAGTTTAAAAAAAATGTCAAAAGGGGTTTACAGCACACTCTTGTTTTCCATTTGTTCGTATGCTTCTCACTCTGCTTTCCTTGTTTTCTGTTGGTTCAAGCATGCTATTTCCGGTTGTGTTATTCTCGCGGATAAAGGCATTCTATGTCACAACAGGAGGCTTCGGATTATGCTTCTCTTTCTTAACTGAGTATTTCACAGCAGCCAATCAAACCCATAAAACTTTAAACTGCATGAGCCCCAACAGCTCACTGTCCCATTCAAATATAATAATCATGCCTTCCTATATATATCGATATAACCTTATATATCCTTCCTCTTTCTTTCCTTCTGCTGTGCCCAAGCTAGGTGTCTTCATTTCTATTGATAATTTGTATTTGCATGTGTGTTACTTTATTGTAATTGCCTGTGATTGCTGTTATCATAGTAGTTACGGAGAGGGCTCCGTTCTTCTGAGCTCTTTGTGTAAACATTGCCCTGTCACCTTCCCAGAGTGGAGCGGGGAATCATAGCGGTCGGTCCTCTCGGAATGAGGACACAGTCCTCTTTTTGTTGTTATTCTAGCACATGCATGCAAAGCCAGTCTGGGTCCTATGAGTCTTGGATCAGCTTTGCACTTTGTTCATAGCCTTTTTTTTATCAATACTCCAGTCCCCAGAGAATACTCAATGGGATTAATAAATGGTAATCACTGGATCAGCCATAGGGAGACATGCAGGTGGCTAACTCCACTGAAATTGGACTAGTTTTGGATGGGATCTGCACAGTTTTTGCCTGTTAGCCTTTATGACACCTGCTCTGGGGCTCATGCCCGCCTGAACCTCTTCTGGCCCCTCACTACATTTTTCCTTGAAGCAGCATGGCACACTATGCTGATGAAGAGGAAGGATATATGAAATACACAGAAGTGCCTTATGAGCACCAGGTGGGATAGAGGCTGGTGGAAGTGCTTGATACGCATGCTGGTTTCCGTTAATTGAGACCTAATCAGGGCTTGGAGGTCTTTTAAGCAACCCTTGCTCCATTATGGATGGCGAGAGTTGGGAGGGTCCCTGAGGACTCTTTCGCAGGTAATGTTTCAACCAATGATGTGGTCTTCGCCCAAAGAGCCTCAGGTGGATGTTCTTCCTCTTCGGACGTCCTCTATCAGATTTCTGCCTCATTCCTTCGAAGCCCTGAGTATGGGAGCACTCCATCCCAGGGTCCTTTGAGGATCTCAGTGAGTTCAACTCCTCACCTGAAAAACATGTCTTCTACATATTCTTCCCTACCAGTGGATTCGGACAGTCCCCAGGATGATATATATTTGGCATCAAAATGGAAGACTCACAATGCCACTACTTATTTACCGCTGGTTGATCATAACCACCAGCAACAGAGAAAGTTCATCGCTGCTCCCAGCAAGGTGAATATCGGGTTGGTAACAACGCTGCCAATTCCACTTATGCAGGTAAGAGTTATTCTCGGGCTCTGAGGCCTTGGCGGAGGGACGAATACAGTTGTATCTGCACAATTGGAAGATTATCACTCAGAGTCCATGGGTGTTGCAGACAGTTCAGGGGTTCAGATTGGAGTTTTACTTTACTCTCCGTCAGAGGAGGCATCTAATGTCTCTTCTTTTTTCCCAAGTAGCGAGCCTTTTCATACACAAAGAAATTCATGCGCTCCTTTGAAAAAGTGTGATAGTACAGACTGATCTGCATTCACAGAGTTTCGTCAGTAAAATCTTCTTGGTTCAGACTAGTCCTGAATCTCAAGTATTTCAACTCTTGGATAGTGTATCACACCTTCAAGATGGAGGGCATAGCCCTACTCTGTGGTATTTTGCTAGAGGGAGATTGGATGGTCCGGTTAACCTCAAGGACACTTATTCGGCAGTCCTCATCTCCCCCCCTCCCCCCACCCCCCATTGGAGGTTTCTCCAATTTTGGTGGCACCACCTTTGGTACAAGTTCACTGCCATGCTCTGTGGTCTTTCCTTGGCTCCCTGGTGTTTCACCAAGTTGCTTTGAATGGTTGTTCAATATCTCTGTGAGCGGGGAGTGCAATTGATTATGTATCTAGAGGACATTCTCTTATGGTGCAGAGCAGGGACACGTTTCCTCTTCATCTCTCTTGGGTGGTCCAGCTCCTTCAGGATCTGGGATTCATCATCAATTCAGATGAATCAGTTATGGTTCCTTCTCAGCTGTAGAGTTCCTGGGTTTTTAAATAGATTCTGTCAAGGCTCAACTCCTGTTACCATTGATGAAAAGAATGTGTATTAAGAAAGAGTTGAGGATCCTGGCTCGCCTTGTGGGTGTATTAGCGTCTTCCATCCAAACGATATTTCCGGGTCCCCTGCATTATCGGTCCCTTCAGAGATTGAAGATCTTGCATATTTGGAAGGGATTGTCCTATTCAGAGGGAATAGTGCTATTGGAAGAGGCCAGAGGGAGATGTCCTGGTAGCTGTATCACATGGATGCCTGGATCGGCAACTCAATCTTTGCTTAGTTTCCGGAGATGATAATAGAATCCAATTGCAGATGATGGGGTTGGGGGGATGCCAGCTGTGGATCAGTAGAGACGGGGGCAGGAGGTTCCCGGACAAGATTCATCTCAATATCAATTGTCTGGAGCTATTGGAGGGGTAATTTGCAGTTCATACTCTAACTCCACGCAAGGTGAGTTGTTACATTCTTCCCTGAATAGACAACGTGTCAGCGGTACGTTATATATCCACCACCTGGGCCGGACAAGATCCTGTCTTCCGGTGGAGATTGCCAAAGACTTCTGGCTATATTGTCTCCAACACCAAGTCTCAGTGACAGCGGAATATATTCCGGTCCAGTCCAATGTGATTGCGGACTATAACTCTCACTTCCTATGTGATTCCAATGATTGGCGACTACATCCACATGCCGTTTACGAGCTGACTCTGCTCAGGGGGCCATGCACGATTAATCAATTTGCATCCCATCTGAATGCGCATCTCTCTATTTTTTATCTCTTGGAGGCCGGCACCCTCTTGCAGCAGCATCCAACGCCTTTCTCCAGTCATGGATGACAGGTCTTCTGTACGCATTTCCTCCCCTTCTCAAATAACCAGATGGTACTCCCACAGGTTAGTCGACAGACGTGGATTTGGTCTTAGTGACCCCTTGTTGGAAGGCCAAGTCTTGGTTTCCTGTAGCAGTGTTTACTCTCTTGCTCACTGCCTGTGAGGATTCTCCCCTTTCCGGACCTCCTCTCCAACCTGATGTGTCTCCCACATCCTGTGGTGTCCGAAGGGCTCTTATCCCTCATGGTTTGGAGACTGTCAGTCGACATTGGCAAGTGTCAGAAGTTTCACAGGATGCTTTGTTCTTCTTGTCACAATCTTGGGCTCCTTCTAAGCACAAGCGACATAAGGCTGCTTGGCGCCGTTGGGTATGTTGATGTAAGTAACAGAGTGTGGATTCCTTGGGGGCAAGTGTGCATATGATTGTGAATTTTCTATCTGATTTGGCTAGTCAGGGTCTTCCCTATAAGACGGTTAACAACTTCCGTTCTGCTATTTCTGCTAGACACCACTATTTGGATGGTAAACCTGTAGGTGAGCATCAATTGGTGTGCAAGTTACTTAGAGACATTCGGATGGTCCACCCTCTAAAACAAAGTTTTTTTGTTATGGGATATTGATGTGTTTTTGAATTTTCCCAGATCTTGGCCTGCTAATGATGATCTTTTTCATAAACAATTGTCTGCAAATCTAACACTTCTTTTATGTTTAGTTTCCTGCAGACATATTTCAGATTTAAGAGCTCTGGACTTAGTAGGAAGAGTATTTACTCCCTCTGGGGTGTCATTTACTATTTCAAGTCGTACAAAAAACTGCATCGCGATGTATCATTTATCTTGCCTTTCATCACCATCAGAAATTGTGTATGGTTAAATGATTCAAAGCATATGAGGAATGTATCCATTACCTGCGGATAGATGCTGCGGGTCAATTGCTTATTGCTTTACAGAAATATTTCCGCCCAGACTCTTCAGCAACCCTGGCCAGATGGGTTAAATGGTTGTTGGCATAAGCTGTAATAGATGTATCGATTTATGAAGCTAAGCTCATTCTGTGGAAGGAGCTATGGCCTCTAAAGCCTTTTCTGTGGGTTCTTGCTTAGAGGACATTATGGCTGCGACAGACTGGTCTTCTGATTCCCCCATTAAGGTCTGCTATCACAAGCCTATTGGGAATGTGGCATCGATGGTGTTGGCTCAATTTTAAACTTGTGTAATCCAAAGCCTCCGGTCCTAACATAGAATGAAAACGTTTCTAGCTAACGCACCAAGAATTTTAAAATCTATTAAGGGCACGGAGGCAAGGATTATCCCTCCATGAGACATTAGAATTTCTTTAAATGGGGATTGTTTCTTTTGCATGTTCATTATACCTGATGTTTCCATGTTATCATGCTTTTTGTGATGAACTGTTTCTTGCTGTTACTGCACCCTATTTTTCTCCCCCATAATTGATTGAACTATCTTCATGGGATGGCTATTACTTTGATGTTTTCATTTCAGGTACAAATGTTAAATTGTCTTGAAGCTGACTATTGTGTTGTTGGTGACTGATCCACTGTTGCAGCGAAAAGAGTTCATCTTTACCTGTTGGATTACGTTCCTCCTGTGGATTGAACATGTTGATTCCATTGCAGTTTCATGTTGGATATAGGTTTCTAGGCCTAATGTTGTGGTTTGCAAATAAAGAAGAATGACTATGGGCCTATTTATCTATATAGGGCGGCATGATCCCTATGATTGGATGAGACAGTGGGCTTTTGGGGCCATGGCATATACAGTTAAAATTTGTATGTTTTGATTGGCTGCTGTGAAATTCTCAGTAAAGACAGAGAAGCATGATCCTCGCCTCCGTGTCCTTAATAGAATTGAAAATTCTTGGTCTGTTATCTAGAACATTTTTCACTCTTTTAGGGGTTTCTGTTGATGGCTGTGCGATGGGACACGTGGCTTGGGAGGTGCAGCTCCTCATTCCTGGGATGTTTTCTATACTGATAATCTTGTTGGCACTAGTGCAAGAGCATTCCTGGGGTGCACATGATTTGTGCTCATGCCCCAGTAGCGCACAAGGGACCCTTCCTCCTCCTATGCAGCCTGTGGGGCACCTTTAATAGAGCACATAAGGATTTTTGATATGAGAGGACATATAAAGTTGTAGGTGGCAGGGGATGATTGGGTGCCCAACCTGACACCAACATTGTCAACTAATGAGCTGGGTTTCTTGCATTACAAAACTCTCATTTTTACTTTTTTCCATTACTGAAAGCAAAGAAGCACCCTCTATCATCGGGAAAAAACTGTGCACATTCCCTTATGTTGCTGACCATTGTTGTACGCATTCTTTTTCGTTGCTGAATAAACAGTGCAGGCCATTCTGTTTCAGGAATTTCTTGTTTTAACATAATATTCATAACATAGCATTCACCTGTGGGCATCTTGGTGCTGAATAACAGATGTTTCTTATTACCCAACTTAATGGTACACATGTTATCGACCTCAGAAGGATCAAAGGCTAAGTGGACTGTGGCATGGAATGTCAATTGCTATGAGGTCATATCATTACGTCTTGGAAGGCTGTCGTGTGAGTGAATTCCAAGCTTTGACAGTTACTGTGCCACGGCTGTTGGATGGCGTGTTAAGATTAAACATCTCTTACCAACATCTGTTCCTTCTCTTTTGTGTCACGACATCACAATTTTGGCAACGAGGATTGGACATGCTTTCACGTTGTGTTCTTCATCGCTGTACACCCCCAGAAGGCGAGTGGTAGGTTGTTGTCGCAGCTGTAGGATTCTGTTTGGTCGGTTTTTTCTTATGGCATACCTTGAGGCAATTGAATGACTGGAGCACTTCTTCACTTCTTTTTGAGCTAGGGATCAGTGGTGAAACAATTTACTGGCTAGCAGGAACGACAATTCGCCCTCTAGCTCCTTCCTGTATTACTCTGGTTGACCAGAAGAACAACTCTTCTCCCTATGACTCTGTGGCCATTATAGTTGTTGTGCGCATGCGTCAGTGTTCAGGAAGAAGATGAGCCTTAAAAAAAAAATAACAACTAGAGCGCACCGACAACAGCAAGTGACATACGTTCGGACCTGCCAGGATTTCAACCTATGACCATGAGGCCAACATGGGCCCCTACCATGGCTGCCTTAGTCACTAAGCCCCCAGCCTGGGACTTTATCCCTTTATATGACGGGACAAGCCTTTTCATTAGTGAATAGAACTGCTCACTGGGTCCATTGGTAACTAAAACAATGCTTATCACATTTTTGGTTATCAAATGCGCTGCAGGTAGGGGTGAGCGTAGTTCGTGAAGTAGCGCTACGTGTAGCTACACAAAGTGCACTTCGCACGAAGCGAGCTACGCGTAGCACTTCGTGAACTGCGTAGTAGCATGTTCGCACTGTGCAAGATGTCGTTTTCAATTATTGTACCGTGTGGACAAGCATCCGGCACTGTGCAATCATTGAAAACGGCATCTTGCACAGTGCGAGCTGTACTTTTCTGCTGCTCGAGTAGATTTTTCCTTTTCCTCGAGCTGCAGCTTCCGAGAATCTCGCCTGGAATCTCGCCTGGAGGTTTATTTTCCATGCTCACGATCGCGAACAAGGAAAAAGTCTCGCGAGGATGTCATTGGATGAGACAGTGGGCTTTTGGGGCCATGGCATATACAGTTAAAATTTGTATGTTTTGATTGGCTGCTGTGAAATTCTCAGTAAAGACAGAGAAGCATGATCCTCGCCTCCGTGTCCTTAATAGAATTGAAAATTCTTGGTCTGTTATCTAGAACATTTTTCACTCTTTTAGGGGTTTCTGTTGATGGCTGTGCGATGGGACACGTGGCTTGGGAGGTGCAGCTCCTCATTCCTGGGATGTTTTCTATACTGATAATCTTGTTGGCACTAGTGCAAGAGCATTCCTGGGGTGCACATGATTTGTGCTCATGCCCCAGTAGCGCACAAGGGACCCTTCCTCCTCCTATGCAGCCTGTGGGGCACCTTTAATAGAGCACATAAGGATTTTTGATATGAGAGGACATATAAAGTTGTAGGTGGCAGGGGATGATTGGGTGCCCAACCTGACACCAACATTGTCAACTAATGAGCTGGGTTTCTTGCATTACAAAACTCTCATTTTTACTTTTTTCCATTACTGAAAGCAAAGAAGCACCCTCTATCATCGGGAAAAAACTGTGCACATTCCCTTATGTTGCTGACCATTGTTGTACGCATTCTTTTTCGTTGCTGAATAAACAGTGCAGGCCATTCTGTTTCAGGAATTTCTTGTTTTAACATAATATTCATAACATAGCTCTCACCTGTGGGCATCTTGGTGCTGAATAACAGATGTTTCTTATTACCCAACTTAATGGTACACATGTTATCGACCTCAGAAGGATCAAAGGCTAAGTGGACTGTGGCATGGAATGTCAATTGCTATGAGGTCATATCATTACGTCTTGGAAGGCTGTCGTGTGAGTGAATTCCAAGCTTTGACAGTTACTGTGCCACGGCTGTTGGATGGCGTGTTAAGATTAAACATCTCTTACCAACATCTGTTCCTTCTCTTTTGTGTCACGACATCACAATTTTGGCAACGAGGATTGGACATGCTTTCACGTTGTGTTCTTCATCGCTGTACACCCCCAGAAGGCGAGTGGTAGGTTGTTGTCGCAGCTGTAGGATTCTGTTTGGTCGGTTTTTTCTTATGGCATACCTTGAGGCAATTGAATGACTGGAGCACTTCTTCACTTCTTTTTGAGCTAGGGATCAGTGGTGAAACAATTTACTGGCTAGCAGGAACGACAATTCGCCCTCTAGCTCCTTCCTGTATTACTCTGGTTGACCAGAAGAACAACTCTTCTCCCTATGACTCTGTGGCCATTATAGTTGTTGTGCGCATGCGTCAGTGTTCAGGAAGAAGATGAGCCTTAAAAAAAAAATAACAACTAGAGCGCACCGACAACAGCAAGTGACATACGTTCGGACCTGCCAGGATTTCAACCTATGACCATGAGGCCAACATGGGCCCCTACCATGGCTGCCTTAGTCACTAAGCCCCCAGCCTGGGACTTTATCCCTTTATATGACGGGACAAGCCTTTTCATTAGTGAATAGAACTGCTCACTGGGTCCATTGGTAACTAAAACAATGCTTATCACATTTTTGGTTATCAAATGCGCTGCAGGTAGGGGTGAGCGTAGTTCGTGAAGTAGCGCTACGTGTAGCTACACAAAGTGCACTTCGCACGAAGCGAGCTGCGCGTAGCACTTCGTGAACTGCGTAGTAGCATGTTCGCACTGTGCAAGATGTCGTTTTCAATTATTGTACCGTGTGGACAAGCATCCGGCACTGTGCAATCATTGAAAACGGCATCTTGCACAGTGCGAGCTGTACTTTTCTGCTGCTCGAGTAGATTTTTCCTTTTCCTCGAGCTGCAGCTTCCGAGAATCTCGCCTGGAGGTTTATTTTCCATGCTCACGATCGCGAACAAGGAAAAAGTCTCGCGAGGATGTCATTTTGCTTGCTCACGGTCGCCAACTTAACGTTGACGACCGCTAGCAAGCAAAAAGTGAGGCTGCACTACGCTACGCATGTTTGCACTGTGCTACGTGCAGTTCGCGTAGTGTGAAGTTGTGCAAACTACGCAAACCACGCGATCGTAGCGTAGTGCTTTGCCCAGGGTTAGTTGCGGGGCATATTCACAAGGAGCTATCCCGGAATTAACTGCACTTTTGCACAGCCAAAGTCGTGATAAATTTACCCCACTATTCACAAGCTGGTGCTAACAGCCCATGGCACCACTTTTCTTGCGATAGCAGCTGCAAAAAATATCGCCACAGAGGACCCCTGCAACTATTGCTAATGAGATGCAGAGTAGGCATTCCCATGACAAAACCCGCAACAACACCACACCTCAACATTTACAATGACCAGACAGATCGCGATAAGAACACAAAACAAGCGATAAGGCACGTTAGCAGTAGGACTTTTACACCTGCCCTGACCTGGTGTAAAGTCGGACTGCAGCCCGCACCACAATAGGGAGCCCTGCCCAGGGCATCATCGGAAGGGCAACAGATGTCATGGAGCAACTGAACATGCAGCACGGACACCAAGGAGGTTCACAACACCAACCCGGTACACCCCCCCCGGACCACCAGAGGGGCAGCGCAGACAATTACAGCGGTCCCCCAGGAAACGTACCTGCCTCACAGGCACAACATCTGACAATGTCACTGTCTACTACAGGCTGAATGGGACAACCATCCCACGCACCCTGGCATCATCGCCTAACAGGCCTAAGGCACCAACGCAGCGGACAACCAACATCCCACCCCACATCAAGCTGCTGGCCATGCCCCACCTGTTAGCCCCTGGCACAGCCCAAACAACACCCGCCAGAGTCGGCGGAGTCTCACAGCCAGCCACATCCAAGACCCCCACGCCTGTCCTCCATCATCCTGGCACCCCAGTCCCTGTACCGCCAACACAATGTGCAGGAACCGCTGGAGACTAAGCAAGGACCACACGCCATAACCGGATGCACGCACGTGTTGGGGGGGGGCAATCCACTGCACACATGTCCCACCTAAGCCCCCTGGGGACACAGCACAAAATCTGCGCAATGGGAAGCACACATGCGCAATGTAACAACCTAGGCAATTAAATTTGACTTTGTCATATAGGGTGTAATAATAGAGAGGAAAAAACTAATTAAAGTTCATCTTCTAATGTTTATTAACATAATTAAAAATCCATTATAAAAAACCTGATTTCACAATACAAGTCAGATCACATCCATAATAATCAAATCAACATTATAGAAACAAATATATTTTATATTCAGAATTTAAAAAGTGGCACAGTTATATCTCGACAAGCGTTTCGGCGACCAGCGCCTTCTTCTGGAGTAACCACACACTACTAATTCCGTGATTCTATGGTTTGAAGCCGTTTAAGATCCGTAGTCTTGAAATCAGGGACGATTTAACTTTTATAAATGACAACAAAGACGAAATTCTACCACGTTCAGTGATTGAGCCAATAACTGGTAACCAGTAGATACTACGTGGCACGGGTAGTGGATTGATTAAAACACACGAATCTGAATTAAATATGGGATGTAAAAATGCCTCATCATCGTTGAAAAATTTAGAAGCAACCCGTTATCCGCTCCTGGTCTGCATGAATATCCTAGCATATCGCGGAATACTGTTTCTGAAAATAAACCTCATATTCGGAGGTCATTTCTCGTATATGTTACTTGATATTCTATTACACAGCTTGTTATCAGCATGAACAGCGATCAGGAGGCGTTTTTACCACTGGTCGCGTTGAGTGGAGGAAGATGCAGCTCAGTCTGGACGAAAGCCGGGTCGCAGTCACCGAGGTGAATGAACACGTGGTGCAACTGAACCTGAACAGGCCAGTGGGGCCACCAACCTACGCCGGTGACACTCGGTGAATGGCCCGTGCTGTCCACTGCCTCCGGTATACACTGCTCTTGGCCTAGGCTGAGCTCAAGTAGGCCACAGATTTGGAACTGTATATTGATTATGCAAAGGCAGATGACACATCATTGCATGCAAGGAGAGGCCTAAGAGGATGTCGCCTTGCTACTTGGTGGAGAGAAAAGGATCATCGTTATGGAGGTGTTCGTAGACTCCCTTGGTGTCACTAGCGCTGTGCATCTCGAGCCGAAGACACATGGTCATTGGCCACTGCTGACCGCTGCCTACGGCCTACACTGCAGTCCAGTAGGTCGCAGAGTCATGATTCAGCAATGGTGGAGTGCATATCAATCAGCCCTGGCGCCACTAAGTCTGTTCCCCGACATTCATGGGCACTCCATGGTCGAAAAGTGGTGGCGTCTGAGCATATGGACTAGGGGGCAGATTTCACCCCCATGTAGCTGATACTGAATGGTTGGTGGCAAGGGGCTGTCGCATTCCACTCCTCCATTTGCTGCTTCCTGATCAAACCTTTCGGCGTCTTGCCCTGGAGGACACCTTGAACTGTCCCCCGAAACACTCTGAAACATACACCTCGAACAATGATGCTTACCCGCTCGAGTGGCGTTGCCCATCTGGCTGCCCCACAAGTCACCGTCCCATGGCTGGGTGCCTGTGCCGGCTGCAGTGCATCCGGGGCCACTAACTCTGTGCTGGTCAATTCCGGAACCCCTTCTCCAGAGACATAGGCTGGCCCCTGAGGCGTGGGCCTTTAGCTCATCAACGCCATGACTCTGTGGTCTTGCGCTGTACGCAGCCTCCAGGCTCAAATGCGTCTCACCAGGGTTCACACACCAAAGCGATTCCAGACCAGCTCAGACGACTCATCACCGGAGGAGGCACACGCCACCACCGCAAGGACCTCCAAATGCCATCTGCCAGAGTTGAAGCAGTGGTCCTGAAAGACTTCATGGTTGCTCAGGCCTGTCGTGGCTGCCATCATTGGCCTGTTACCCTGCTCAGCACTCCAGGTACCAGTGACTCTGTGCACTGCAGGCCATTGTCCGCAGCTGATTGTGTTTAGTGCTGTGGAGCGGTTATGCAGGTATGTCACCACAAACAGTGCGGGGGGCCCTGAGATATTGATGGTAAAGATGATGCAGGTCTGACACGCCCACTGCGTCTGCATCAGGAATGAATCATAGGGTCACAATCAGAGATTTTTTCTGCACATGAGCGCGCTCATCTCTAGTGTCCATAGCCCAGGACACTTAGGGACAGATGTAGGTAGCCCTTTACCGGTCGGTAACGGCCGAAAATCGGTATTTTTGGCCGTTACTGACCGGTATTGGGCAATTGGGATGTAGGTAAGCGAAAATCGCCAGAATCGGTAAATTTACCGAATCGGTAAAATACCGAATCGGAAACATTACCGAATCGGTAAATACACCGAATCACAACAGTTTGCGATTCGGTAAATTTACCGAATCGGTAAATGTACCGAATTGGTAAAGTTACCGATTCTGTAAAATACCGAATCGGTAAATAAGAAGTGGTAAAAATGAATATTGAGATGTAGGGAAGCTCTGAAATACCGAATTTGCCTGAAATTCGGTATTTAAGAGTCGGTATTTACCATGGATTGAAATCAGGTGGTAACCAGGTGCAGCCCATAAAAAAGGACCCAAAATGCAATTCTTCTTGCACAATGGCGGCATTTTATGTCATTGCAAGACGGCTAGGGCTACAGGAGGAAGGAGAGAGGGAATGGCAGAGAGAGGAGCAGGTCTATAGACAGAGGGTCACCTTGTTCATGCTCACAGAGGCAGAGATACTCCAGAGGTACAGGTTGGCCCCAGACACCATCACGGACCTCATCAGGGACCTCCACCCACTGTTGGAGCATACTACCCCAAGGGCACACGCTATTCCACCCCACGTGCAGGTGCTGTGCAGCCTACACCTGCTTACGTCTGGAGCTACCAGAGCGTGGTTGCTGCGGTAGGTGGGGTGACCCAGAGCAGCCTGTCACTGTTTTTCCACAAATTCCTTGATGCTGTTACAGAGGATGGACCATTGCATATCTTTTCCTGCAACCCATGCGGAACTGGTCCAAACAAAATCTGACTTTTACCAGATGGCTCGATTCCCCAATATAATTGGCTGCATAGATGGCACGCACATTCCCATTTGTCCCCATGCTGCCACCGAATATATTTACCGGAATAGGAAGTCCACCCACACCATCAATGTGCAGGTGATATGCAATGCAAAGTGCGCCATCACCGACCTTGTGGCTAAATTCCCTGGGAGTACCCACGACTCCTATATATTTCAAAATAGTGGCATCTATGCACGGCTGACTGCAGGGGAATTTGGTGAAGGATACCTCCTAGGTGAGACACAGTGTGCGCCCCCAAAACACCTATTGCAGTAAGAAGTACAAGTATGCATGTGAGTAATGTATTCCCATTTCATTTCAGGAGACAGTGCATATGCCCTCCGGTCCTTCATACTCACCCCCTACCTCAATCCCTCAACACCCAGCCAAAGGAGATATAACCGGGCCCACAAGAGCACAAGAAATGTCTTGGAGCGCACGTTTGGTATCTGGAAAAGCAGGTTCAGGTGCTTGCACAAGAGTGGAGGGGCTAGGCAGTATACCCCCATCACCTGCTGTAAGATCATTGCTGCCTGTGCTATGTTGCACAACCTTGCTGTGAAGAAGGGTACTGAGGTGGAGTTGTCAGACTATGAGGATCATGACGACGACATGGCTGTGCCTGAAACACAACCTGCTGGAGTGTCAACACCAAGTGATGGCAGATACAGACGTGAGGAGATTACACGCAACTATTTCTGAGTAAGTAATGAGACTCACACCTATGTTGAAAGCACATATTTAGTTTAATGTACTATATATCTCGGTATGTTAAATAACAAAAGTGCACCAGAAAGCATTTCACTGCAATGCTCACTGTGAGTAAACACACACAGACAGGTGTTGATAGCACCCACCGTAGTTGTATATTGTCACTACGCAGGTTTAAATGGCACAAATGTGCAACACAAACTTTCAAATTACTCAATTGTCTGTCCAATGGCAGTAGCCCATACTGATAACTGTTCATTTGTGGCCACGCTTTGCACTGCCAGATGTATGTGGCTCACTCTGTTCACTGGGCGTTTGCCCTGTAGCCTCACCCTGTCGCCTGCTGCTCCTCCTTGTCTCTACAACAAGGGGGCTTGCCGTGCTGCTCCTACTGGTGCTACCTTCACTCTCCGGCACGTCAATAGCAGTAGTTTGTGCAGTCTGAGCATGTAGTAGAGCCTCTAGCGCACCGGTCATTCTGGCTATGCCCCTTGTCAGCTGATTGCTGTTTTGAGTCAGGACTTCCTGACTGTTCATGCTACGCCTGCATAGCAGGGATGTGGCTGTTGCCAGGCGGTGAATAGCTTTCTCAGTTCTCTGTGCACGCTGCTTCTCCCTGTGCCTTGATGTGATTTCAGAGTCCAGTTTTGTGCACAGTTGCTGCATGGATTGGGTCATGTCATGTATCCCTGTAGCCATGTTCTTATTAACTTCCACCAGTTCTCTGATGCCCTTACCAATTTCCTGCATGTTCATATTGAGGTTCCGCATTTGTCTTTGACAGGACATGATGCCCTTGCCCTGCATCCTCTGAATCCTGACCATGGATCCCTCCAGGCCTTGGAAGACACTGGACCCCTCCCCACGTGCACCTACACTCCTTCTTGGTGCTGTGCGGCGTCTAGTGGTACTGGGTACTGCCTCTGTGCTGGGCTGCAGTGTGGCAGAGATGTCAGCTCCAGGCAAGTTGTGTGAGTCTTCACCCACCATTTCATCAGCAGCTGTCTCCATTTCCATCAGTGGGGAAACGACATGCCTCCTGCTAGGTTGTGCTGCAGGTGTCTCAATATCCAGGGATGCTGGCATTTCAGGTGAAGATAACAGTAGTGGGGACTGTGATGGTCTTCGGGATGCCTGCATTTCTTCTGTAACGTCAGGTTCTTGGGAAGGTGGCTGCCCACTTGGTACACCTGTGTCCTGTGATGCACTGGGACCTGGCTCATGACTTTCCTCCCTCTCGGGTGCCGTGCCTTCTGCCTCCTGTGACTGCCTTCTGGATGTGTGACCTGTGGACATATGAGCGCATATCAGCTAGGTGCAAATGTCTCACAGCCACTACAAATAAACTTAGGAAATTGCACTTATTACATGCTGCCTGCCCTTCATTATGTCTGCAATCATTTGCCTAACTTGGTGGTTACTGTGCTGTATGACATGGTCTTTCATTTACTGACTACATGTACCATGATGCATTACTACTGTTTTGCACAGTCACACTGGGACTGAGGTAACTTAGCTTCAAGGGGTGAGGGATGGCAGAGGGTGTGAGGGGGATTGCTGTGCATGCATCTTACCTTTTCTACTTGCAGCTTTCGCCGAGCTGTCCACTTCTCCTAGTCCGTGGACGCTTTCTGGCTCCAAGGTTGTGGCCACCATTTCCTCCAGGTCAGTGAGGGGGGGTGCTGTGTTCTTTCCTCCACCTGTTTGAGAGGCCTGTTTGTGATGGTCAGCAATTATTTTTTTTGTGAGGCTCCTTAGGTCATAAAACCTCTTTTTTAAATCTTCTGTGACTCTGGTGGTCACTCCCACTGCATTAACGTTCTCAAGGATTTCGAGCCAAATCTTCCTTTTTGTGGTATCCTTCTAAGTACTATCCTTCTATGTACCATATTTATGTAATATTATCTGATTGTAGAATGTTATTTATGGAATGTCATGATGAAACCTTGTGATCATTCTAAGGCTAGCCAGGACTCTGTCAGTTGCTGCTGCTGCCGAGGAAGCTGAGCGTTGCCAGGAAGCTGAGCGTTACTGAGAATAAAACGTTGTCAAGGAATGCGCGTCACTCTTTGAGTGTGACGCGTTATGTGTGTTCGAAGGAGAGCGTCTGGAAATGCGCAGCGTCAGGATGCGCGAGCGTTGTCTGTCAAACGTTGCCAAGGATTTTTTTTTTTTTTTTACTGCTTCCGTGAGGATAAAACGCAGCGTCGCGTGTCACTGAAACGCAGCGTTAGAGTCAGGGGATCTGACGTATGTGCAACCAACGAGCCTGGAGCGCGAGAGAGAGCGCGGCTGGAGATGAAGGTTGTTTACAGATGAAAACCCTTCGTTGGTGGTCTCGTGGTCGTTAAACATGCGGTAATGAAAGTTAATGACCCACAGACTTGACAAGCAGAATTCACTCGACAAATAAAATTCACTCCGTATGTAGTAAGAGAAAGTCGATAGGCAACACAGTAGAAAGTTACAGAAAGTCAGTAGGCAACACAGCTATTGAGGTAGGCAGCAGTTAAAGTTGTTAAAAAGGCCTCTTTTTTTTAAGTTAAATAGTTAAATAGTAAAACGAAATTTGAGATAAAGTACCTTTAAAATGAAGATATTTCATTTTCCATGGTGTTGAGATCCTTTGAAAATTTTTCTTTGAGGGAGAAGAAAAAATAAATTGTTCCTCTTTTCCAAATAATATTTAGATTTGAAATGAAATGTTCATCCCGTCCTCGTCACCAATGTGAAGAAGTACATTCCAGTTTTAGGTAAGATGAAAGGTTTCTTTATTCAATTCAAAGAAGGAAAGGATCTCATCCACAGGAGGCACAGGCAGGCAGCAGCAGCAACTGACAGAGTCCTGGCTAGCCTTAGAACGATCACAAGGTTGCAGCTTGATTAACAGAGACGATTTGGTAAGTAAAGGTTGGCCATGTCTTAAAAATGTGAGTGTTCCGGCTAAGAAGTATTGGAATGTCAAGGATGAACTATCCTTAAAGGATGGTTTGTTGTGGAGAGGCACTAGACTTATTCCACCTTCACTCATTAGAGAGAAAATTCTTCTCTTAGCTCACCAAGGACACCAAGGTATATCCAAGACTAAGGAGAGAATACGATTACATTTCTGGTGGCCAGGCATTGATCTTTTAGTTGAGCGTATGATTCGTGATTGTGTTGAATGTAACTCTTCTGACAAAGTGTGTAAAACAAGGACGCAACCAATGGTAATCAGGGATATGCCAGTACGTTGTTGGCAAGATGTAGCTTTGGACATTCTAGGTCCCATTTCTTCTGGGAATGGTCAGAGATATGTTTTAGTCATGATGGATATGTTCTCACAATGGCCAGAGATAAAAATAACCCAAAATATTGAGACCAAAGATGTAGTTAAATTCTTGTGAGAAATTTTTGGTAGGGAAGGTTTCCCCGAGACTATCCTTACAGATAATGGTATGCAACTAGTGTCGAAAGAAATGGAAGATTTCTTGGCAAGTAAGGGCATTAAACACAAGCGTTGTTCACTTTACCATCCGGAATGTAACGGAATGGTGGAGAGGTTCAATTGCGTACTTAAGGAGTCCATTCAGATCTCTAAAGACCAGGGCTCAGATTGGAAAAATAATTTGATGGACAGAGTAATGATTTATAGAATTACGCCACATTCCACCACAGGTGATATTCCTTTTGTGCTTTTCCGAGGTCGCATTCCTAACACTTCAATATTTCAGAGTTGGATGAGAAATTTAGGGGTGGAAGCCGGGAATCACGGCAAAGACATAAGTT
The DNA here is from genome assembly GCF_964261635.1 of Lissotriton helveticus. Classification (NCBI taxonomy): domain Eukaryota; kingdom Metazoa; phylum Chordata; class Amphibia; order Caudata; family Salamandridae; genus Lissotriton; species Lissotriton helveticus. The sequence goes on from NC_136068.1 coordinate 1,109,761,889, forward strand.
CATTGAAGCAGGAGATGAAGTCCAATTTAAGGAAAGAAAACTTTGATAGAAGACATGCTGTTGCTCATACCAAGGTGTGTGTTGGGGATCGGGTAAGAGTTCGTCTTCCACTTAAATCTTCTGGGAGTAAGTTTTCTTCCCCCTTTTATGTCACAAAACTCTTCCATAATGCTGTTAAACTAAATGATGGAAGGATTTGGAATTTGAATCGTATTGCTTCATGTTCTTCTGATAAGACCTTACCTAATTGCAGCTTGATTAACAGAGAAAATCAAGTCAAGTCTGATGTTCCGGTCAGAAGAAGCTCACGTTTGACCCGTGCTCCTACAATTCTCAATGATTATATTTTGAAATAATTTTTTTGTGTTTCAGAGGAAGGTGTGTGGTATCCTTCTAAGTACTATCCTTCTATGTACCATATGTATGTAATAGTATCTGATTGTAGAATGTTATTTATGGAATGTCATGATGCAACCTTGTGATCATTCTAAGGCTAGCCAGGACTCTGTCAGTTGCTGCTGCTGCCTGCCTGTGCCTCCTGTGGATGAGATCCTTTCCTTCTTTGAATTGAATAAAGAAACCTTTCATCTTACCTAAAACTGGAATGTACTTCTTCACACTTTTTGCTGATTCAGGCACAGTTAGGGAATGCCTTCCAAAAGGTCTGTGGTGTACCTTTACCACCTCCTCCACAAGGACCTGGAGCTCCATGCTGCTGAATTTCAGCTTTCTTTTTCTTTCTATGTGCTCTGTGTCCTTGCTGCTTGCCATGTTTAGGGTTTAAAAGTGCACAAACTCTGTCTGCTGCTGCTCCCAGTCTCTCTGCTCCAACTGGCTCTCCAGAACCTTCTAATTAGTTGCAGCTGCCTGTGTAGTCATTTTCTGGTAGGAAGGGGGAGGGTGGTTGCACCTGATTGGCTGTTGTCTTAAGTTTCACTTTTGCTTGCTTTCCGATTCGGTATTTACCGATTCGGTATTTACCGAATCGGTATTTCCAATGCATTCCTATGGGCCTTTTGGCCTATAGGGATGAATGGGAATTACCGATTCGATAAATACCGATTCGGTAAATACCGATTCTGTCATTTCCGACAGTCAGTTACCGAATTTTACCGATTCGGTAAAAAATACCAAATTTTTCCCTACATCTCTTTTACCGATTTTTAAATACCGATTCGGTAAAATTCGGTATTTAAGAATCGGTAAATGACATTTACCTACATCTGGCCCTAAGACTCATGGACACTTCTGTTTGCATGTTGGCTGTCCTCTGGACTTTATCCGGATCACCCCATGTTGCTCATCAGTTGACTCTGTATTGCCTGTGTTTTCTGTTAGCGTTTCACTAGTGTCCAATGTCCAAGTGGTTGCGAACACCCGACATTCCATGCAGAATAGCTTACACTCACCCCACACACATCCAGCACAGGCATCACTGTACATTTGGCCCTGCAAATAAAGGTGCCAGGCGCACGTGACTGTAGAAAGGTTAACATGATCTCTGCGTGTGTCCCTGTGGTCTTGTAGTATGCGTGTGGGCCCTGGGCCCTACAACTTTACATTGTGCGTTGTACCACAGATACAGACATGTCACCGGAGGCAGCGGGTTGGGGCTTGGACATGTAGCTTTGTCGTCACCCACTCCATTTGTGAGTGGAGTGACAAGGCCGCCGAACGCACAGCCAACATGGGTGTGTGACTGCTAATTGCATGCCCCTAGGCGTGGTTCTGTGCTGTGCATCTGCATCTGCATGTGTCTCTATTGCAGCGTGGATCTACTTTGTGGGGTGTCGGTGAGCCCTGTAGGTTGATAGAACCCTATGTATGTGTCCTGGTTCGCATTCCATGAGCTCCGTCCCCTCCTCAACCTGTTGGGCCACCTCCTTTTGGCATGCTGACACATGCCATTGGGGTGCCATATGTGGGTGGGTGAAGTGTAGTGAGTCAGCTATGCCAGCGAGTGCTTCCTGTTGTGTGGTCTGTTGCAGGCTCGGTGTTCTCCTCTGGGTATCTTGGCTGTCCGGGTTCTGGTGGGGGCTTTCGTGGGATATCCATGGGCTGTTGTAGGGCATCGGTGTCGACGGTGTGGTGGTCCTCTCTGGCATCACTGATGCATTGTATTATTTGCTCTACTGCAGGTGTTGTGTGCCCCTCTGCGATGTGAAGGGGAGGTGCGTTTTGCCTTTGTGTTGGCGTATATGTTGACGCATTGTGCTAGTTTGCATGCAGACTGTATGGCGGTGTACATTGTGTCTGTTTGAGGGGTGCTGTATTCCTCTGCATATGGGTCAGTTGCTGGTAGTGTTCTGTCACCTCCGTGACTCTGGTCTTGTTTTCCTGCGGTCTGCACCCTGTCTTCCTCTCCATCCTCTCCTTGGCCCTGTTGTTCCTTGCTGGTAGTCTGTGGGGGTTGCAGGGTTCGAGTTGGGCTCTGCGCTGGGTCGGGGTGCATCCATGTTGCTATGTGCTTTGGTTTGTCTCTGGTGTATTTTTTCTGTGGTTTTTATGGTGCATTGTCCCGCCAGACGTGTGAGATTTGCAGACCTGTCGCCACTTTTTGCTAATTTTGTACCGCGGTTGGCCTCATCGCATGTTTTTTTGCTTCCGTGTATCGCATTTTATCAGCATGGCACTGATTTTCACTCGGACATTGTCCGGGTTGTCTGGTATCTATTGCATGCTACCGCCTTGTTGTGATTTCCACGTTGTCAAGGGGTTATTTTCCCGCAATGGGCTGCAATGTTGAAAGTTGCGTTACGCTACTCTTGCGGTAGCTGGCACCCGTTCTTGTGAATATACCCCTGCGTGTTTAATTTATGTAATTAAAAGAATGCACAGCTTCTTTAATAAATTAACACTTTTTCATTCGTTAGTGTATAACATTATGCAGATTACCTTTCTATTACTGAATACAAAATGTACATTCACTTTAATTTGCTGGAGAAGCAAATTTTTAATGGCTGAGAAAAAGCACACATTTTTCGCTGATAGAATTTTTGCAGTTTTTTATTGCACAAACTCAACAAACGAATTGGAGTGCTTTATATGCGCACTAGTTACATTACAAAGGAACACATTCATTATAAGGCACGGAGAGATGATGTGATTTGCCCAGAATCACAGGATATTAAGTCTCCCACCAATACACAAACCTGGTTCTTCAGCTTCAAAGTTGCCCACTCTAGCCATTATGTCACATCCTTTGTTGTCCAGAGAATAAAAGCATTGGTTAAGCTTATAGGTTTTGCCTCTGCAAAATCTATTGGTTTTGTCAATGTTTTTTTAAGACATTTTGCACAGCGGCTGCTGTAATACATGGCTTAAGATTCTGTTATTTTAAAAGAGTTGCGACATGGACAGCGATTACCGCGCACTGTATTTTTTTATTTAACTTTAAGGCATGCTACACATAGCGCTGATGTGTACTATGACTAAAAACGTTGTCAAAAACAATAGATTTCGCAATGCTTGGTAGATTTATCTCTGTGCTCCGGGTCTTGCATAGCATCTTGTTCTTGATATGATATTCACAGCACTAGCAGTGTTTCAGAGACATACATCTCCTTGGCTTTGCATTAAGAACCATTCCCCAGCACGTTTCCCATTATGTACTTGTCAATGAGCTTGACCCACTTACAATGAGGCTGTTAGAGTCAAGTTGATAGATTACATGCCCAGCTCACCCTTTGCAAAAAAGCTTATTTCTATTGTTTCTTCTTCATGTATTCTGGACTCTGCTTGGATACCAAAGTGTTCAGGGATACAGAAAGCCAGTCTACTCTTGGAGGGTCATGGGTATTCCATCCTGGAGGAAATCCATAGGCGTTGCCTATGGCTATGGGAAGTAGGGCCTTCAACCATTCCTTCTGGCAATCCCAACCATTCTCTTGGCACCCCATGACCTCTAGCAGTCTGGCAATCACTCACTTTCTGAAATGATGAAGTTTCAACAGGGCTGGTGGAAATTATGTCCAAACAATGAGATTAAGAGGAGACACAATGTGGGACCCTGTAGAAAGGTTTTCGGGTGTGCAATTTTGAGTGACAAATCATTAGTGCAAATTAATAATGTTAATGATGCGTATAGTAGTAATCAATGAACTAATGATGTTATACTTGAAACAACTCGATTATTTTATTTAGAACTGTGATTAATAATGTAGTATAGTTATGCTACATTTTCGTACGAGACACTATTATTGTTAAACTAGAGGGTTTAGCTCATCTTGCTCCTGTCTTTCCACCATCATTAATTAGTGACTTGCTACAAGTCATCTCTCCCCACAGTTTCAGCGGAGCACAGAATGTTACGATGCTGGAGACTAACTGTATTCGAAAGCTTACCTGATCTATCATTTTGAAGGATTGCCACTGGAAGTTCTGACAGAGGCCTGCAAATAATATAGTTCTATGAGCTTTCTTTGAGAAATGTTTGATTTTATGTTGCAAATCTCTGAACTGCTGTGCTGAGTCAGCAAGCGAAAGAGTTCTCTTACCTTAAGAAATGGTTTAATGTTAGGAAACGTTAATATTTGCGTATTCGTTTTTAATTTGCTGGTGCGGCCTAGCCATGATCATATGATGCTGAATTTGCGGTTTTATTAATTGCTTGCATTAATTGTGTATAAATACTCCTGAATTTTAATGTTATGGGTGCTTATTATTTTATTCCTGCGACTGTGTCCAATTATTTTGAGACTTTCCTTTTCCTCTCTTAAGATGCTGGCGGTGCACTTACTGAGTTTAACAAATAATTTAGAGAGAATTAATTGCCTAAATACGATTTTACTATGATTTGTGTTTTTGTACTCTGCATCAGAACCTTTCTGGCAAATTTTTGCATTTCTCTGTACTGCTTTTTTAAAAATAAATCTGTAATAAACAACTACATTTTTTATCTAGAACTCAGTTATCAATGGTCACAGTTTCTATTTTGACGTTCTTCTGCTTAATAATGTTTTATTGATCAGAAGGGTAGTCTCTAACCACTAGATCAATGAGAGATGCTAGAGCTGCATCTCCTCAGGTAAATATCAGGGTGCATAAAATATTGAGGTTCAGACACATTTTGGGGTTCAGCTCCTACAGAATTTGGCAGCAGAGAATGGTGAGCATAAGACCACCTCCTCTTAGAGGGATCCCCAAAAGATTTTGTGGTTCTTTGAGCTTTTAATGCCAAGATCAAAGGAGAGAAGAGTTTTAGAAATTTGTCAAAGTTTCAGTGTTGGATCCTCCTGAGAACTGACTAGCTGTATTGGCTGTGCATTCCTGAGTGAATTTAGAGTCTAAATAAGAACAGGAACATTTTAGTTTGTGAATGTATTTTGGAGTCTGAGTATATAAAAATAGATCTCTGTTTCCCTGCTGAGGTTCTTGGATTTGTGATGATCGTGTGTTCAGTTGGTAGACTGATTACTGTCATTTTGATGTATTCTTCATATTTGTAACCCCATTTGAAGATTACTTTGGTATTGAATTGAACTGAGTTGGTTATCAGATTCATCAAAAAGCCACTATCTCGAGATGTCTGATTATTTATCTGTATCATGGTGTGTAGAGCGAGGCACAACATACGCTTCTATAGGGATTCTAAATTAACTCCTTTTCAAGTCTAAAGGCTTAACTTGGGTTATTGTGCTTACACAGAGTGCATGGGGTGAAGTACATTGACTCAGAGGTAAAGTTCTGCTGGTCAAAGTTTGCCTAATAAGATCCTTTGCAGGTTATTATGTTGGTCAACTTTATTTCTGATTTCTTATAATGTTCGTAGCTGAGTTTCTGTTCCTACGGTTTGTGATTGAAATGTGCTGACGTGTATTTCCTTTCTAGGGCAAAAAAAATAAACGCTTTATTGATTTTAAATGATTTAATGTGATTCTGTAATTGATTTCATAAAGACGTTGCGCTTTGATTGGCTGCCAGGGATCTGTGATGGGATTGGTGAGTTTTCACCACTAGGCTGTGCTCTGATTGATTGATTGCCTGCATAGTCACCCTCTGATAGGTTGACCTTTGACAGAGCTGCACTACTATTGGTTGTTATTTGCTAAGTTTGTTTATTGCGCTTTATTTTGATTTTGAAATTGTATTGAGTTTGTTTAGGTGTAAAACATGGGCAGTTTATTCGCAAAACCCAAACCTAAGGATGATATACCTAGAGTTAGAAAGGTTTGTGAGAGGATATGATTGAATGTGTGAAAATGTTTCCTGCTGTAATTAATAGAAAGGAGAAGGAAAAAGAGAATGGAAAACCTAAAAGAGAGATGAAGAGTCAGAGGATGATGATGGCAAATTCCAAGTGAATTATTAACTACTAGACATCCTCTATATACATATAGATCAACAGAAGCAACCCAGTGTGCTGTAGTGATTGATAAAGAGGCAGGAGGTGATGCAACAAGAGTACAAGCTCCTGGTGGAGTTGAACCAAGTGCTCCATCAGAAGTTACTGTAACTATGGCAATGCCTAGCACAAGTGGAAGCAGGTGTCACCTGACAAATGACCACGGACGCCTGTTTTGGTGTGTTAGTTGTATTTTATGTATAGTTTGGCATAGAATGGAAAGGAGATTCCCCGGAGGGCTGGAACTCCTGGACCGTCGTGGCTTCCACTGTTTCCACAGGAGTCCGGTTGCTTCTTGCTTCGTATTCTTTTCTGTCTACACGATGGGCGTCCTCTCGATAGCAGAAGAGCGAGGCTGTCAATAAGGGTTCTCTGACTTGGTATTAGTTCCCTGCCAACCTGTTCCCTTTTTTCCCTCTTTCTCAGTCACAGTTCCCTGTGGCCTGTGCCCATCGTGAAAGAGTTCCTGCCTTATAAGCCCTGAGGAGCTTCTTACTTCAGAAGCCCCATCGAGTCCTGTTGCTCTCTTCTGACCCTACTTGGGTCTAATGTATTTTACTGTTGGGCCTTTCTCCCCCCCTTCTTCCTTGTAAATGAACAAACATAAACCACTTCATATAAGGCAAACAAAAGGATAGTGAGTCAAATGGTCAATTTGGTTGGGGAACTGAAGGAGAAGGGTCTCATTCTCTTCCCCTCATCTCTGGTTCCCCTGCTCTCCCCGCTCCCTTCTATAATCCTGTGAAATGCGCCTGGGTGCACAACCAGCCCCCCAGCTGGCACCCGGTTCCCGAAATGACTTGCCTGAAGCCGTGACCCGCTGACAGGGTCACAGCCGCCTCGTCCGGCACACCTTCCGCATGGAACGCCTCTGCTCCTTGATGCTCGGTGACTCTGCTGACCTCCGCTCTCCTTCCGCCGTCGTCTTCTTCTCTCGGGATCTCCGCCTCCACCTCGGCAACTGTTCTGCTTCTCTCCTCATTTCGGGCGCTGTCGCTTCTCTCTCCCCCAACTTCTCTCCCCTCTCGGCGTCTTCCGGATCTCTTATTACCGGCATGCCCAACCTTCCTGGTTTCCCTGGAGATCGTGGAAAGCTGCGTTCCTCGGTGCCCCAGGGGTATCCCCCATTGTTCCTCTGGAGCTCACTGCAACAGCAGGGTACCAGAGCATCAGATAAAGGTTACTCCTGAGAGAACAGTAGGAATTACACCATCACCTAAACACATTTTTATTGGAATTTTAAAAATGTAATGTGGTGAAATGCTTCAAGCAAACGTGGACTTGAACAGACAATTGACTTACAGGAAGAAACTGAAAACTTGGTTATTCAACCTTTAAACAATTTCATGTGACCTTACAGGAGAGCAAACAAAAGTACAGCGCCGAGACGCCTGCGGGCAATTGTTTGCGCTTAATAAATGCTAAAAATAAATAAATAAGTAAATGCTGATGAAATTGGGTATTTGATAAAAGAAGCAGCTAGATGTGTACAATGAAAAATGTTAAACAAAGTTATAAAATGGATTTGACACATGATGAGATCAAAGAATGGGCCTGATTACTTTAAGGGCTCCTATTGAAGGTTTAGTTGAGAAAAAAAGAGAAACTGGAATTACTTGAAGAATTATTCAGAGGAATGGTAAAAAGAGACAATGAATAAAATGAAAATGAACGGAACTGAGGGAAAGGCAAGAAGTTTTGCAAGTGATTAAGAAGTGAGTGGAAGAATTATAATTAAGGGAAGTACATGTAGGAGATTTGGCATGTTCCATGGACAGGGGCTGGTTTATATGCTTCTAAACATAATTTTCAAAAATTGCGAGAAGACCCAGAAAAGTGGTATGATGAAATAATTCATTTGATACACATTTCCCTAATGTTATGGACTGATTTAAATACGTTGTTTGAAATTGTAGTCCCTGGAGATCTATGGTTCAAATGCAAGGCTGTAGTTGGATGACAAACACAAGAACCAGCTACACTTCGTTCTAATACTGCACCAGCAGTGGAGATAGCAGAAAAATACAAGGTTGTGAATGGGTATTTGCAAAAAGCAGATTCTAGAAAGGGAAATAAATTGGGGGGAAATCTTAAGGATGACATTGGACTCTAAAGAATAAGCGCATGCCGATTATGAGAGGTTGATGCATGTTTACAAAGAACACAGCAGAGTCATAAATGCAGAGAAATAAGGGGTTAGTAGTTTTATTTCTGCTTTAGTGAATGTATTGACATCAGAAATTAATAATAATATTCAACAGTGAGAAGTGTGTTGGAGGACAAAAGGCACTGATGAGCTCTTGATGCAGGTGAAAAACTAGTAGTAACTATTTTGAAACAAGGAATAAGAAGTAAAAGAAGTAGATGATGATCGCTCAAACATAATAGTTCAATAGTAGATGGGAATCAAATGGGTTAAAATATGAATTTGGCACAAAATAGAATAAATTGAATGAATTAAGTGAGATGGGATGAATGCAAATGTTGAAATGTTAAAAAAGAATACTGCGGGTCACTGTTGTGAAAGGATCGTATGCTGGAAAAGAGATTGTAGAATTGTAGACAGAATCCTAATTGGATTCAGTCGAATTCAGAACAAATTAATCATTCACATATGATATCAAATATGTAAAATTCAGGGCAGAACATTCAGGATTAGAAATAATCTCAAATGTTTATACCAATATCCCCAGTAATGCAGCAAAACTTGAGAAATTAAATGCCATATAATGCAGGATTCCAATAAAATACCATGATATTGGATGATAAGATGGCAAAAATTAGTCTGCAATGGGTGTGCTTGAGGGGGAATCAGGCTTGCTTACTTGGAGCAGTCCTGATGGTAGACCAGAGTGACCCATATATTGACAAAGAAGTCAATGGCCATCCAGCTTAATTTCTGATTTATATAGGGGCTATCCATTCTACACATCATTCTAAAGAAATCCCAAAACTACCCCAAGTCCAAGTTGTAGGCATCAGCAATAAACAAATTGTTCATCAGATCACAGCAGATGTTTCAGTTAAAATAGGGCAAATAAAGAAGAAACATCAGTTTATATTATGTGTTCTTTTGTGTCCAGTGAATGAACTTAGAAGGGATCTTCTTTACAAGATGAACTGCATGATACATTGCACACCGGATGCTGTAGCATTTGCAACACAAAATGAGATTACATTTTTAAACTTCTGACCTGATTTAGAACTCAGCGGATGGGTTACTCCGTCCATAGGATGCAATGGAATTTATATTTCGGTGGACAGGATATTCTTCACCATTGTGACGGAGTAACCCGCCCGCTGAGTTTTAAATCAGCGGACAATGCAGAACATGGTTTGAGAAGAGTGAAACAAATCTTTGGGCTTGTAGTTTTTGGCATTTTAGGAGCTATTATTCCTAAAATGAGGGTAGCAATAAAAGATGTGGAGAATAGAGGATTGTTACAGTAGTAAATAGACTTGCTATAGATACAGCACATTCGTTTAAGTTTGGGAATATAGAAATGGTAGCAATTAGAACAATGGTCATGCAGAACCATCATGCCTTAGATATTCTTTTGACAAAAGAGGGCAAACTTTTCAAGATAATTAAAGCTAAGAAGTGCTGTACTTACATTCTAGATTATGGTGGAGTGATTGATTCTTTCATTGCTAGTATAAATAATTTGACTCATTGTAAGTAATGGGGTCTCTTTTTGCCCATGGTTTGCACACTGTCCAAGCAGGGACCCTGACTCTAGTCAGGGTAAGGGACACACTCAAAATAGCCCATGAACATGCCCCTGGTAGCTTCGTAACAGCAGTGAGGCTTATCCTCAGAGGAAATGTGTAAAGTATTTGTACACATGCAAGGTAACACAGTGAAAACAACCACAAAAGTAGTCCACAACAGTTTAGAAAAATATCCAATATTTATCCAAGTAAAACAAGACCACTTGGGACTCCCTCTATGGCAGTTCTTCAGAGGTGCTGCGGTGGGGCCTGAGTTGCAAGTCATTGTCATTGCATTGAGCAGGGACCACAGCTCCGGTGCAGGCAGTGGCACAGTGTCAAAGAGCAGCGCCGGCTCAGATGTCACACGAAGTTGATTTGATGGTTTCTTCGTGTTGAACACACCAAACTCACTCCCATGGAACCAATACTGGAATCGGTATTTGGTAGTGGAGAAGGACTCTCAGCAGAACAGCCCAGATGCTGCAGGTGAAGTGTTTGATGGCCCTGAGACATCCAACAGGAAGAAAGCTTAACTGAAACCTTTAGAGAAACTTGGAAAGCAGGATGTAGAAAGGAAAGTCCAGTATTTTCACTCCCAGGACAGAAGCAGCAAGCAGCAGGCCAGCAGGCCAGCACTGCAAAGTGGCAGTCCCTCCTGACTGCAACATACCTCTTATTCCTGGCAGAATGTCCTCAGCCCAGAAGTGTTCTGAGTATATGGTGTCAGAGGTCCAGTACTTGTACCCATTTCAACATTTCAAATAGGCAAACCTCAAAGGAAAGTCTTTGTAGTGCACAAGACCCTGCCCTTACTGGCCCTGGCTCCAGAAACACTACAAGGGTATACAGCCAGCTTTGTGAAGGGAGAGGTACTGCCCTATTCAGGTGCAATTTCCTACTCCTCAATCAATCATAACACTTGTAAAGCGCACTACTTACCCGCAAGGGTCTCAAGGCGCGGGGGTAGGGGGAGCTGCTACTGCTCAAAGAGCCAGGTCTTGAGGAGTGTTCTGAAGGTCAGTAGGTCTTGGGTCTGCCGTAGGTGTTTGGGGGGGGGGGGGTGTTCCAGGTCTTGGCGGCAAGGTGGGAGGAAGATCTGCCACCGGAAGTCGTTCTTTGGATGCAGGGGACTGTGGCGAGGGCAAGGCCGGCCGAGCAGATCTGGAGGGTGAGGGTGTGGAAGCTGAGTCTTCTGTTGAGGCATGCTTGTTCGGTGCTGTGGAGTGCTTTGTGTGCGTGGGTGAGGAGCTTGAAGGTCATCCTCTTGTTGATGGGGAGCCAGTGCTGGTCTCTCAGGTGGGGTGTGATGTGGCTGTGGCGAGGGATGTCGAGGATCAGATGTGCAGAGGTGTTCCGGATGCATTGCAGCCGTCTCAGGAGTTTGGACAAAGTTCCTGCATAGAGGGTTTTACCGTAGTCCAACCTGCTGCTGACAAGGGCCTGGGTGACCGTTCTTCTTGTTTCGGTGGGGATCCACTTGTAGATCCTGCGGAGCATGCGGAGGTTGTTGAAGCAGAAGGAGGGGACAGCGTTGACCTGCTTAGTCAAAGAGAGGATGGAGTCGAGGATGACCCCTATGTTGCGTGCATGGTTGGTGGATGTAGGGGCTGTTCCCAGAGTGGTCAGCCAACAGGAATCATCCCAGGCCAAAGGGGTGGATCAGAGGATGAGGACCTCTGTCTTGTCCGAGTTCAGCTTTAGTCGGCTGTTCCTCATCCATTCGGCAATGGCCTTCATTCCTTCGTGGAGGTTGGTTTTGGCGGTATGAGGGAGAGGATCAGCTGGGTGTCATCGGCATAGGAGATGATGTTGAGGTTGTGTTGTTGGGCGACATGGGGGAGAGGTGCCATGTAGATGTTGAACAGCGTTGGGCTGAGGAATGAGCCCTGGGGTACGCTGCAGATTATCTAGGTGGCATTGGAGCAGAAGGGGGGTAGGAGGACGCTCTGTGTTCTGCCGGAGAGGAAGGATGTGGTCCAGTCCAGGGCCTTCTCTTGGATGCCAGCGCCGTGTAGGCATGCTCGTAGGGTGTAGTGGCAAACCGTGTCGAAGCCGGCTGACAGATCCAGGAGGATGAGGGCCGCTGTTTCTCCGTTGTCTAGCAGGGTCCTGATCTCGTTGGTGGTGGCGATGAGGGCGGTTTCGGTGCTGTGGTTGCTGCAGAACCCGGACTTTGACAGGTACTGGATGCTGTTCTCCTTGAGGTAGCGGGTTAGTTGTTTGTTGATGGTTTTCTCGAGGACCTTCGCCGGGAACGGGAGCAGGGAGATGGGCCAGAAGTTCTTGAGGTCCTTAGGGTCTGACTTGGGTTTCTTGAGTAAGGCGTTGATTTCAAGGTGCTTCCAGCTCTCCAGGAAAGTTGCTGTCTAGAGGGAGATGTTGATGACTTTCCGGAGATGGGGTGTGATGAATGTGATGACTTTGTTGAAGATGTGGTGTGGACATGGTTCTAACGGGGATCCAGAGTGGATGGTGCTCATGATCTTTCTGGTGTCTTCATCATTGATGTTGGTCCAGGAAAGCAGGTGGTTGGAGCGGGGTGTGGTCGTGAGGGTGGAGGTCTCAGTAGTTATCGGGAAGGTCATGACGTTGAAGCTGTCGTGTTGTCAGCAATATTGTGGTGGAAGAAGGTGGTCAGCGAGTCTCACAGGTCCTGCGAGGGTGGGATGTTGTTGGTGTTGGAGCTGGTGTAGGAGAGTTCCTTCACGATGTCGAAGAGCTCTTTGCTGTTGTGTGCGTTGTTATCTAGGCAGTCTTTGAATGAGGTCCTTTTGGTGGATCTGATGAGGTGATGGTGTTTGCGGGTGGCGTTCCCGTGGGCTGTGTGGCTGTCTGGTGTTCGTTCACGGAGCCAGTTCTTCTCCAGTTTTCTGCATGTTCGTTTGGGGGCCTGTAGGTCTTTGGTGAACCAGGTGGCTTTCTTGCTGTTGTGGCTGTTGGAGGGTTTCTTGAGCGGGGCGAGGGTGTTGGCACAGTCGTCGATCCACTGTCTGAAGTTGCAGGCGGCGGTGTCGGTGTCGGCGGTTGAGCTCTGGTCGAGGGTGGTGGTTAGCTGGTCTTCGGTGACTTTGCCCCAGCATCGGCGAGGCATCTGTTGGGTGCGGTGGTGCGTGGTGGGCTTCCTGAAGGTGAAGTAGATGCAGCGATGGTCGGTCCAGTGGAGTTTGGTGGAGTTGTTGAAGGAGACGTGGGTGCTTGTGGAGAAGATGGGGTCAAGCATGTGGCCTGTGGCATGGGTGGGTGTTGTCACAGGCTGTCTAAGTCCGAGGTTGGTGAGGTTGTCGATCAGGGTGGTGGATTTGGTGTCATTTTTCTCGAGGTAGAAGTTCAGGTCCCCGAGGAGGATGTAGTCCATGGAGGCGAGGGCGTGTGTGCTGATGAAGTCAGCGATGGAGTCGCTGAACTGTGGTCGGGCTAAGGGGGTGTCTGTAGACAAGGGTTCCTCTGAGGGTGGTGTTGGTGTTGGTGTGAATCTGGACTCCGTTGGTGCGATCCCTGCGGGTGATCTTATAGCCTTCCAGGATTGCTATGGCAATGCCGGGTGCTGAGGCGGGGTTCAGCCAGGGCTCCGCCAGGAAGGAGACATCTGGGGAGGTAGAGTTGAGTAGGTCCCAGAGTTCAACAGCGTGTTTGCGTGGCAGAGCGGGTGTTGAGGGGAATGCATCTGAGGTAGTTTGGTTCTTTCCTGGGCGGTGGTTTGGAGCGGGGATGCTGGTGAAGCTGCAGGTCCGGCAGGTGAAGGGTCCTTGAGTGTGCTTCGGGGTGGTCCAGTAGCAGGTGTGTTCTCGTCCGGAGTTGAGTCACTCTAGTTCAGGAAGACACATCTGATTGATGAGGGCCATCAGGGACTGCAGGGCACACCTCAGCTCCCTTTGAGTGACTGTCTAGAGTGAATGTACAAACAGCCCAACCGTCATCCTGACCCAGACACAGAATGGTTAAAGTAAGAAAATGCCAACTTTCTAAAAGTGCAACAAGGGGGGGTTAGCCCTAGGGCAGCTGTTTAGGGCCTCAACAATTTAGAAACAAAGAAAGGACTCAACCATCACATTTAGGAGGAGTGTGGAGGAGTGTGGAGGAGTGTGGCTCAATGGTTAGAGCGGCAGACCCTGATGCAGAGTTCTGGCCCGGGACCAGGGTTCAATTCCTGCCTTGGCGGGTCTTAGGCTCAATTTCCTCAGACCTGACAATTCTCGCCTCAGTGCCTATTCTAATCATGGGCCCCACGCTGCAACTCTGAGCAATAGCTTGCTTAACCTCCACACCGGCCCCAACAGCGCTAGGATGCCTGGCTTCACCCTGGGGGTGCCCAGGAGTGGACACTTCACAGGGACAGCCAGGAAGGGTTCCACAGCGGTATGAGTAATAGCGCCAGGAAACCGATTGGTGGCAGTGCGCTCTACAAATACCTTGACATTTACATTTACATTTACATTTACAGTGCTGTATTGATTTTAACAGACTAAGGGCATTCACTGATTCAAATGGTCTTAAGTATTTATTGACTTCTCTTTCAAGACTTTTTTCTGCATTTCCTTTGTGAAGCATGTCAACCCATAAGACACACCACCTTCACTAATCTTTTACATTTATGAACACAATATACAAAACTAACAGTTTACACAGACAATGTATACATAAAACATAAATGAAATTACATTCAGGTTACATCCAGTCACTATTGGATGCAAACCATGTGGGTGATTGTCCCTTACAACTGTTCATTTCAACTGCAAGGGCTGTTGCCTACTGGGTACACATTTTAAAACTGCAGGGGCAAGGGATTTTTACAACTTGCTCCCAACAGTAAGTACATTTTCAATAATTATATTATCCTAGTAGAAATGGATGCCGAGGCGCTTCGAGCCCCATCTAAGTTTTGGGGTTCTCCCTAGGGCCTTGGGACTGGATAAAATCTGAAAAGAAAAATCCCGGAAAACTTCATTTATAACTAATCTACTCTCAATTTACATTAATCAGCACTACATTCTATTTTTCAAGGTTCAAGCAATTACCTGCAAGCATGGGCGTCCGCAGGGGAGGGCAAGGGGGGGCACTTGCCCCCCCCTGGAACACCGGTCCGTCACTATTGACAGCCCCCACAGTGGTGTTTGTCTGCAGGGCCGTCAATTTTAAAAGCGTGAGGAAGCGCTTGCAATGATGGTCCTGCTGATGGGCAAGAGAGAAGGTCCGGGCCTGGCTGCTCCCTCAGCTTGAAGCAGAGGCACACCTAGAGTCAAATTTCGGGGAGGGGGGCACATTTTTCAAGCTAAGGAAGAGTGGAGCTACAGCCAGGGGCCCTAGGAAGGGGTGAAAACCATCATAGCCTCATTAACGCCGGCACCGAATTACACAATTCGCCTGCCTGTTTTTTGCGAGATCAATTGGAAAGTCTTTCTGTGCACTCGTGATTTATTCGTACTCCAGCTATATTCTTTTCTTTTGTTGGTGCCACTACATCCTGGTACCTACTCTTTAGGTGCCCTTTCGTATACCATATCGTGTGTGGTGCAGACACTTCTGTTCCGATGGATGTGTGCACTTTTCAGCGAACATTAAAGTTTCATCAATTTCTTTTCCATGGTAATAATCAGTTTTAACTCTTATTCATATTTTGGTTTCCATTGTTAACTCTTGTTTTTTAATATATCCATTATTTCTAAAATAAAATAATGGATATATTTAAAAACAGTTAACAATGGAAACCAAAATATGAATTAAAATATTTTGTTGACAACTGAAAAAGAGTTAAAACTGAACAGAAGTGTCTGCACCACACACGATATGCCTGTTTTTTGCACCATAATCACTAGTATTACAGAATGGTCTGCATATGAGATGGATTAAAGAGTTTACACCTTGAGCTCCTCATGTTCATTGCAGTATCGAGTGTAGCCCCTGGACCACTGTCTGTACTCACTGTCGCCTGCCATTATTCACGAAGGGAAAGCTGTTCCACAGGGACAACTTTTCTTTTCTGAATCATGTACCAACTGCAGCTCAGTGTTGGTATCAGATCAACGGTTTGCCACTGCCATTGCGTTTGAAAACCATTGATATATGTTATTGTAAATTGCAATTTGAAGATAGCACCCTTTCCACTGCCCCTCCAAATTCCAATATGAAGTAAGATGCAGAACCCCTTTTGTCAATCCTGAAGGTAATACACAACTCTAAAAAGGGGTTTTGCAGTAGCAACCACTGTGATGCTGCAAATTGTAAGCTTTATGACAACAACATCCGTTTGTATTTGAGGGCCCTAGTTATTTAGATAAAGCAGGATGTGCAGTGAAAGGAATGACGTTACAAATGTGTAGTGCATTTAATGCTCTGGAAATGCTAGGATCTCCAATCTACCTCTCTACCTCTACCTCTCTCTCTCTACCTTTCTCTCTACCTCTCTCTCTTTACCTCTCTCTCTACCTCTCTACCTCTCTCTCTCTACCTCTTTCTCTATGTCTCTCTATGTCTCTCTTTACCTCTACCTCTCTCTCTAAACCTCTCTCTACACCTCTCTACCTCTCCCTATCTCTCTCTCTCTCTCTACCTCTGTCTCTCTCTACCTCTCTCTCTCTCTACCTCTCTCTCTCTACCTCTCTACCTCTCTCTCTACCTCTCTCTCTCTCTACCTCTCCCTCTCTATATCTCTCTCTTTCTACCTCTCTCTCTACCTCTCCCTCAAGCTCTCTCTCTCTAGCTCTCTCCCTCCACCTCCCTCCACCTCTCTCTCTACCTCTCTACCACTACCTCTCTACCTCTACCTCTCTCTCTACCTCTCGCTCTCTCTATGTCTCTCTTTACCTCTACCTCTACCTACCTCTCTACACCTCTCTCTACACCTCTCTACCTCTCGCTATCTCTCTCTCTCTCTACCTCTGTCTCTCTCTACCTCTCTCTCTACCTCTACCTCTCTCTCTCTCTACCTCTCTCTCTCTACCTCTCCCTCTCTATCTCTCTCTCTCTACCTCTCTCTCTACCTCTCTCTCTACCTCTCTCTCTACCTCTCTCTACCTCTCTCTCTCCAACTCTCTCTCTCTCTAACACTACCTCTCTAATCTCGACCCCCCTCTCTCTCTCTCTCTACCTCTCTCTCTCTACCTCTCTCTCTCTCTACCTCTACATCTTTCTCTCAACCTCTCTACCTCTCTCCCTCTACCTCTCTCTACCTCTCTCTCAACCTCTCTCCCTACCTCTACCTCTCTACCTCTACCTCTCTCTCTACTTCTCTCTCTACCTCTCTCTCTCTACCTCTCTCCCTACCTCTACCTCTCTCTCCCTACCTCTACCTCTCTCTCTCTACTTCTCTCTACCTCTCTATCTCTACCTCTCTCTCTCTCTCTACCACTCTCTCTCTCGACCTCTACCTCTCAACCTCTCTCTCTCTGCAAGCTTCCTGATATTCACAGCGCTTCGAGGTTTTGGAATCCTTGTTTAAAATCTAAAACGATTCTAAACACAAAGGGAAAAAAACAATGTGGTTCGAACTTCTCATCGGTAATATACCAGTGGTTTACTCAAGTCTAAATCAAATGTGACTTTTTGCACTTACTTCGACTAATTTAAAGACCTGAAGTGACAACCAGACATGTCCTGCAGTTATGGTGCGGCTTATTGGTATACCTGGGGACCTTTAGCCATGCTACATTTCTTTGACCTGCTCGTGTGACTGAAATAGAGCAACAAACACGCAATGTCATTGCTGCCCATACCCCACATTTGGAACAGTCAGTAACGCTTAATGAAGGTTTAATTTAACTCTTCAGACAGAAGGAATTTTTTGTTGAAGTGAAATGCCAAATATCTACTTACTTCCTAGGCTTTATAAAGACGTGTTTGTGCAGACAAATATGACCAACCGTGGGGGTGCAGTGTTCAAGTGGAGATTCTTTGCACTGCCGGACAGGCAATTCAAGGGATTCTGTAACAGAAACATGAACACGATGAGTTCGCTACAAAGTATCCATATTGTTAAAAGCTATTTAGCTTCCAAATTTTAAGGCGTTTCGCTCACTTCTTTCCCGTTTGACTCGCTGGTTCATGACTCTCACGTTATCTTGGCACATAATATGAATATGTGTAAAGAAATCCGGTTAGGTTTTGCCAATTTCAGACATTTCGTTCAGGCCATATATTGTCCTGTTGAATTTGAGGATCAAGTATGCTTCTTTCCCCAACAATTCTGCTTTGATGTCACCTCCCCTTGAATTTGGTTCCATGACACACAAAATCGTCCATTTAAAGTCTCTTTCGCTATGATTCATCTCCATGAAATGATTCACCATGGGAGCAGTGGTGACTTTATTTTTTATCCTGGATCGATGTTGCACAAATCTTTGTCTTATTTCTTAGTTGGTCTTACCTACGTACAGTTTAGGACAAGGGCATACCACTGCTTAAATGACATTCTTTGTTTTATAGTTTGTTAAATCTTTCTGCATCCATTTGACATTCCGGTGTACCAATTCGGTGCCATCAATTGTTTTATCACATACGGAGCAGGTTCCACACTTATGGTGCCCCACAATGGGTTTTAGGTTCCATTGTGATATGAGGTCTTTTTTCCTTGTTGCTGGAAAAACTTCTGCCCTTACCATTTGTTGGCCTATGCTGGGGTTCTTCCTCATGGCAAACAATAGTGGTTCTAATGGTTGTTCCATGTTAGCTAGCAAACGCCAATTCTTGCAAATAATCTGGCAAAATCTGTGCATGTGTGGTCTAAAAGTAGAGATGCAGACCAGTTTGTCTTCATGTGATTTTTCTTTTTTAGTTAGTAGGCATTCTCTCGGAGTGTAATGTGCTCGTTTCATGGCATGTTTTAACAGTTTTTTGGGTAGCCTCGATTCCTCAATTGTTCAGAGAATGCTTCTGCGTGTATTGCATAGTCTTCCTGCCGTGTGCAATTCCTTCTTATACTTAATAGCTGTCTGTAAGGTAGATTGTCCTTCACACTTCTTGGGTGGAAGCTCATGTAATGCAATAAAGTATTGCGGTCAGTTGTTTTTTTATGCAAGATTGTTACTAATTCTTCCTCAAAGGACTTGACCTCAATGTCCAAAAACGTAAGATTTTTTTAACTCTTGTAAATGGTGAACTTGATGTCTGGATGGCTGCCATAAAGTGATTGGGAAAAACTGTCCAAATCTTCTTCTGTCCCACTTCATAGGCACCAAACATTGTCTATGTAACAATACCATTGTTTTATGTGATCCAAGTAAGGGTTATTGTTGTGGATGTTCTCCTCAAAGCGTGCCATATACAAAATGGCCATCTCATACACGAAGGGACATCCATTGAGGTCCCTTTTGTTTGAACATAAAATGTGTATTCAAATGTAACCACTTGCACGCTAATGACAAAGCCAGCTCGTCATGGGCTTTACCTATGGTGGACTCATGACGAGCTGGCTTTGTCATGAACAAGCCTTTTTCTACTTCTCCAGCGCACAGTGGGAAAACGCGGTAGCGCTGATTAAAGTAATTCCTCTTAAATGCCACAGAAGCCAATTGCAAAATGAACTCTGTGGGGACTTGGTGAGGGCGCCTTCTTGATTCCAAATGATATTCCATTGACTCCAATGCTTCATGTTGTGGAATTTGTGTGTATAGAGACACCATGTCGAAGGATACTAGCCAATGTTGGGTCAGGTCGAAATTTACCCCTTCTGTTTTATTTATGAAATCCATGGTGTCTCTTAAAAACATTGTACTTCTTGTATGAATGGTTTTAAGAACATGCTCACGTATTGGGATATTGGTTCTAGCAATGAATCACATCTGGAGACAATAGGTCTACCAGGAGGCTCGAGGAGATTATTGTGAATTTTTGGAAGAAAATAAATGATGGGGATACGTGGATCTTTTTTTGTCAGGAATTTGATATCTTTCTCCCTAAGGATTCCTGCTTCATAGCCTATTCTTGTTACATCATCAATCAATCCCTTAAACTCTTGTATAGGGTCTTCTTTTATTTGTCTATACCAGACCAGGTTGAGTATCTGCTTTAGGCCCTCTTTCAGGTACATTTCTCTTTGCCAGATCACTACTGCTCCACCTTTGCCTGCCACCTTAATGATGATTGAGTCATCATTTTTGAGTTGTTGAATGGCCTTCTGTTGACTTGGTGTTAGGTTAGCCTTAGTATAGGGATTATGTTTCCCCACTTGTTGAATAGATGACAAAACAACCTGTTCAAATTCTAGAATTTCTTTTTGAATCATGTGTGTTGGAGGAATGAATCGTGATTTATTACTCAACCCTGTAGGTTCTCTGGGTATATTGGTCTCTCTTGTAGCAAAGTAGGTCCTCAGCCTGATTTTCCTGAAGAATTCAATAGCTTCTATCTTTAGTTTAGCAAAGTCGGTTTGTCTGTTGGGGACATTTTTTTCTGCGCTGTGGACCTTCCAACTCTTAATGGAATCCCTTCAGCTACATCTACTGGAATCTTTGTCCTGTTGAATCTGATTTTTATCTACCGAGGTCCAGAGGTTGTAGGTGCCAGGTTCCTCTTCTATTCTCTTCTTCGATTTCACCTGATAGCCTGAAAGTCTTTTATGCCACTTGGCTTTTACCTCCATTTAGTGGCCCTCCATAGAGACTCCTATTGCTTCCAAGAAATATTCATAAGTGTTAACAGGGCACAAGTCCTAAAAAAGTAAGTGGGGGGACGCTGACACCGGAAGTGACGTCACAACAGGAAGTGACGTCACGAAAGGTGGCTCGCGCCATCGGGCTTATTGCCTCCCCTCGCTCAGCCCGTAGATGCTGCTTGGCACACCATGGAAGTACTTGAATATGTAAGGAGTGCCCTGGCAGAGCTTTTGAATACATTTAATTGATAATGATGCTCTAAAATGTAGAATTTTAGCCCATTTCAGCAAAATGTTCGAGCCAGGGATGGATGGAGAGAACATCCCCTATCCCACACATCCCTCCTTAAAACCTCCTTAGAAGACGTCAGACACCTTCCTTACTTCAATAGATTCGTGACAAGCATTTCACCTCACTGCTTTTCAAAGATGACCAAGCCGATTACCCATACACCGCATCACAGGTGAAGACGAAAGCTGACTTGCAGTGTAAACTTTGTTCCCACATTCCTTGAAAATCTAGCGAGGCAGTCGGTGGTTAGCAGTCACAGGCCAGGCTGGAGCTGCAGGTGCTCTGAGAAGGTGACAAAGCCTCATTCACAAGCAAATGGTCTTTTAAAGACCTGCGAAGTATTGGGGGGGGCTATGAACGAGCCCGGGAAATGTCTCACCCCTAGCTGACACACACGACGGGGGGAGGAAGGGGTGGCTGAAGCCCTTTGTGCTTGATGCCAATAGCAAATTATCCGTCTCGGCCTTCCAGTCATGGACACTGCAGAGGGCTACCGCATACCTTTGATAGGTAGCGCATTCGCGGGCTACACAGGATTGACAGCCAGCCCTGTAGTGTGAAGCCTGCACGGCGCGTTTCTGTTAAAACTTACACTTTCTTCCAAAGACCCGGGGGTGAGGCGCCCACGGGGACTAGAGCGGCGATCCGAGTAGGGGGCGGCGGCAACAGACTCCTTCACGAGGGGGTTAGGAGTGTAATTCAGGCCTTGTAAAAACCCATCATATTTTTATCAGATATATATCGTAAACCAGGTGCAAATGCACATTTTATATTGTGGCACTTTCTGAACCACGCAGCCTGCCACAGGTGCTGCACCCCCAACCAACACCTCTCTGTTCTCTCTCCCGCGGTATGGGCGCAGTCATCCCGGGTCCATAGTTGGCTACATTTAGGAGTCGCCACCTTTGCAAGATGGACGGGTAAGTATCATCGTAAGTTAGGGGCGGTCGTGCGGCCAAGTAACTCGCCATCTTACATGGTCCAGCTTTTGAGCAGGGGGGACGGCGTCCACCCTGTAAAATAAGTTAGGGGACACCGTCCACCCGCGTGGTCCCCCGACTCGAGCCCTGAGTGTTAAGCAACACACTGGCTACAGGAAACATCCCCCTTACTTCTGGCAGCCTCTGCCAGAGAAGACACTGCAATCATAGTCTCCAGCAGTTTACATCCCTATCCTCTGGAGTCCCTTCCTCCCTTTTGATGCTTTTAATCACTAGTTACATTGAACGCTAAGGATCATCTGCTCTCCTGCATTAATATGCAGTTAGTGCCGTCGCCCCATATTATGTCCCTTCCTCTATGTTGTTCTGTGAACCCTCTTGATCGGTGCTTTCTGAGGAAGGGGTACTCATTGCTCACCCATACTGCCGGGGGTCAACTCCCCCTGCTGTATATTGCAGCCAGTGGGCAGGCTTGCTCCCTTGGACTGGGACCTCGTCAGCCACCAACATGGCACCAGCTCTGGCTGCTGCTGTGGCCTCCCGCGCCTTCCCCTGCAGAGCCAGGCTGCCATCATGTCATTTCCATCATTAGTGCTTCCCAAACCTGAGTAAGGCCATCATTATTGAGAGCGTACGCAAGGGGCATTTTAAAGACCGGAAATAATACATTTTATTTCCAGAATCGTCATAAAATGAAAAACAACGGTTTCAATTTAAAAACAGGAATTAACGTTTTTTGTGTCTGCACGGTTGTACTGGTAAAAACAGAAACCTACTATATTCAACCGAATTTAAACTAACTGCCTTTTTGAGGAAAAGTGGACTGATTTTTGTTTTTCAGAATTTGCTGCTGACTTGAAATGAAGAAGTAACCACAGCTAATTGTAATAAACCAAACCAAACCAAACCTCTGGATAAATTCACATACAAAACATCCATGTGCTAATGTTTAACGAGACAATGAACTCGTAGCTCCATAAATCAATCACAATATCAAACAGACCTAGGTAAATACATCTACTTCTTGAGGCATAACAAATCTATTTCTAGTCACAACAACGAACAGCATACCAATAAAGGAAATTAAACCAGATGTGCCATTTACCTTAAGCTAATGACTTGCACAAAATACCTCAAATGAGTATCGAATCATTGAATACCTACTAAATCATCAGCATTCACAGTAAAACACACCATCGTAATGCAGAGGCAAAACAAGTAATTACTCAAAAGCAACATAGTGTCCTTTACACCACCCCAAGAAATTAAGCACATTGAATTGGCATTAATAAATCTTTATCACGTCTTGCGCGCTATATAAAACTTTATAAATAAATAAACCATCCAGTTCAGCTGTGTCTGCTAAATTATTCAATTTTAATTATTTCATTTACATTTAATGAAGTATTAGGATTGATTTTAGACGATTTTACTTATTAGTAACATCTCCCTTTTTACTATCAAATGTATACCACAACAGTTTGTAGCCAGGAATTCTAACATTCCGGCACATTCCAGATTAGGTCTTTCGGTAATGAAAATAATATAAGGTTAAGGTTAACCCTGGGCGTAGTATTACACAATGCTCGCGTAGTTTGCGCAACTACTCCCTACGCGAATTGCACGTAGCACAGTGCAAAAATGCGTAGCGTAGCATAGCATAGCGGGCATTTTTTGCTTGCTAGCGGGCCTCAACGGCAAGTTGGTGACCGTGAGCGAGCAAAATAACATCCCGACCAGACTTTTTCCTCGTTCGCGATCAGCAACATCAAGTTGCCGATTGCGAGTGTTGAAAATAAACCTCCCTGGGCGATGCGTGGAAAATAAACCTCCCAGCGAGATACGCAACGGAGCGAGTTCAGGTTTTTCATTGCGAGTGGTCGCGTATGCTCGTGACCGCTCGCGATGAGAAACTACCAGTCCACGTTAAGAAAGCTGTCGCTCAAGTACAAATCTACTCGAGCGGCAGAAAATGACCGCTTGCACTGTGCAAGATGCGGTTTGCAATGATTGCACAGTGCGGACAAGCATCCGGCACTGTGCAATCAGTGCGAACACCATTTTGCACAGAGCACTACGCAGTTCATGTAGCTACTCGTAGCTTGCGTAGTGTGAAGTGCACTTCACGTAGCTACACGTAGCGCTACTACGCAAACTACGCCCAGGGTTAGTTAAGGTAGTGATGCCTGACAGTGGAGCGGTTTTACAGAGGCACTTGCGGAGAAGTAAATCCTTCAGGGCACAAAGTCATCTAGACCTTATTAACAGGACCCATGGTCCAGCCAATTACCGAGCCAGTCAGTCACACAACTCCATTCGCAATGCTGCTAGCCGGGCTCTCAAGGTAATCGAGCACTAGGCCTGGCACTTTTGTAACACAAGCATAATATTGTAATTTTTGTCTTTCTTAAACTTACGCTTATTGCCATTTTGTTCTTGAGGACGACTGCTTCGAACAGAAGCAGTCTTGTGTTAACTGGAAAACTGTGCTGTGCCTGCGTGACTCATGCTGCCAATGCTTATTGCATGACTTTAGAAACTATATGGGAAATATGGAAAATGGACTTAGTAGGCATCTGTCTGGTGGGATGCTTTTATACGAGGTCATACCTCATATGCAATTTTTGTCTAAGTGTATGTGACATATTCTACATACTCTTCATGAAAATCGCACCACTTATGCTAAGTAAAAATTGAGCTATGTCGCGCATCACCTGTTGACAATGCTTCTTTTGCTGAATAATACATTTAGTCTAGTCTTGGATGGGCGGTCTCTCCACTTGATCAATAAGTCCGTAATTCTACAGATGATTGTTGAGTATCATCATGTCCTCTATACATCAATATGTTTCCATTATCCCACCACCCATGATTAAGGTTTCAATTGGTAGATTTGGATCTTTAGATTTTGAATCAGCCTTTGTTTGAGTAGACTGTGCGTCAAGGCACTACTCTGTTCTTCTAAAGTATGCACGGTATTGCACTTTAACATTCACATGTCTAATCTCATCACTAAAACACTGTTAAATGTTCAGGTGTATGCATTGTGCCTTTGTAGAGATTTGCTTCCTCCACAGGGGATTAACCAGCAATAATCTTCAACAAACGTTTGGATTCCAGCAGCGCTAGTACATAATCAATCGTCCAAAGTCAGTTTTTAAGTTCCATAGCCAAGGTAAGGGCATCTGGTTTCTAACACATATTATTAAGGGTACCGACTCTGCCAGCTTTAGAAAAAATAATTTAAGAGATGATTATTGGTCTCTCTAATATTGGAATTTTGCAATGCAAAGTGATAGGGTCTGCATCTGCAGGGATCTATGGCAATACAAGTGATTTTCCATTTAATGCCCGGGGCAGTGAGCTAAACCTTGCCAATCCAAATTCTTTAAGGGCATTTCAAGTATTTTGTATCCAAAGAAAGAGGAGAACTGCACATTAAAAAGTGATCCAATTCTAGTGACACAAGTCTTTCCCGCCAAGACTCGTAGAAAGGCTAGTATATCTGCCAAATTAACCACTTGTACACCTTGAAATCCATGTATGAGTTATGTTATTCATGATAGGATCGCGTGTGCTTTATTTTGAAGCTTACAAAAACCTTAGCTGATGCAAGTCTTTGACAGGTCTCCTTTTGATAATGGGTCTTTGGGGGGCAGCCGACCGCCAGGGAGGCTTACACCCCCTGGATTTTTTGGGCCAGCGGTGCGGCCCAGAGCCAATTGGGCTCATATGTTCCTTTGTTTGGGCTGGGTGTATTTAGCACAACATTTTGCCTGCCGTATCACCATTTTAGTGAGGTGACAGGGCAGCGGTCCTAGCTCTGGGTAGAGGCAGTTTTATGCTTTTTAGTAGGCAGTTTTAGCAGGCTAGTTAGTGCAGGGAGGGATGGCCAATCCACGCATGAAGGAAGCAATGTGCCTCTTGTCTGAAGCAGGGCGCTTGGCTTGCCTGGCTGCGCAGGAGGTGCGGCCGGTGCTGTGTGCAACTGACCTGGTGGCGGCAGCTGTGTTGGCCTGTTTGCTGCCGCCGACCAGGTGTCGTGTGTCAGCTAAGTAGGTGGGAGTGGCCTTGGGCAGAAGGTGGCTGCGCCAAAGGCAGCGAGTAAAGGAAGGGGGCAGGGAGTCTTGCGGAAACCGCTTTGGAATTTAAGACGGGAAAAGGCATGGCTGCCATTAAGGAGCCCGTCTATGAGGTCACCATTGCTGGAGAGGTTGCAGGTGACATGCACAAGGGAGCCAGGCATGGGGTGTAGGTGAAAGGGAGGAAAGGTTTTTTTTTAAGAAGTTGGGGAGAGAACGGGAGGTTATACATGAAGTCACAAGTCCAGCAGGGTGTGCGGATTTGAGGGATATTACAGGGACAGGTGAGGCAGGAGATAGGACTGGCTGAAAACTGGAGCGGGCGGGCCACATTGGGGTCCGGCAGCATCATTGTAACTGCGAGGCTGACTAGACAGAGTCCCCTGGGGGCTTAGATCGCACTGGTCAGAGGAGGAGAGCTGGCTATGGGGGACCGCAGACAGGGGCGTCAGGGAGAAATGAGGGGGAGGACAAGGGTTGCAGTAGGGGTGAGTATAATGGGTGGGTCAGGGGCCCAGCGTCATCGTCAGCATCCATGGCAGAAATGTTGGAGTGGAGTGAGGGGGAGGAGCAAGAGGGGATTAGGGAAGGAAAACGAGTCTATACCACTGTGGTTCTCAAAAAATCCGGACCCTGGTGTTTTCCCGATATCGAGGTCCAATACCCGTGTCACAAAACCTCAACGCACCAAGACGATTTTGGTATCTATGAACCGATAATAATTAGGACATCATTCCTATGTATTTGCGTCACAATCGAGGGTTGCCAACACCCCGAAATCGTAGTTTCCGTCCCCATCCCTTAAACTCCATTTTGTGAACGGCATCCATCTTGCATCTTGCCCTCATGTTAAGTCAATTAAAGGTCGAGCTTGATCAAAAGGGACACGTCCACCTTTTCGTGACTTCCCCCTGACCTGTCCCAACTGACTCCATGGCCTTAGGCCAAACCTGTTTGGGCAGCTCCTCGCCCAGTGGCCGAATACGATAGCATCAATACATAACATTCCACAAACCATTCACACATACAGACCATGCTTTCTGCAAACATGCACCTGTCCACATTCCTTGTTTATGGCCAGTTTTATGACTGGGTTGTGCCTTCCTTTATTAAGGTTTCATCGATATCTGATGGGAGTTCCAGGCCTAACTGGGTAATCTATCAACAAACTGGTCATCTAAAATATGGGCTTGCTTACATGACTCTGCTCTTTGTATTATTGTAGAAATATGTGCATAGCCATATCATAAACTCAGGAATTCTTGCTTGCAGCTATTATTTTTGTATATAAGGAGACGGCTGGTTCTGTAAAAACGAACAGTCTCCCGAGAACCTACTCTCCGTGCGGTGTACTTCTGGGACACGTGTTACTTGGTAGCTACCAATAAAACTTGATCTTTGACGGTAACTAGAAGACTCCGTGTTTCTGTGGTCCGGAACAAGGGAGAACTCAGAGGTCCTCGGGTGCTACCCCCTGGCACCACCGGGTTCCTAAAAACCCGGCACCTCAGTTGGCGCCCAACTCGGGGCGATATCAAGCGGTGACGGTCCAAGCCAGATGTTCGTGAGGAGCTTCGTGTGAAAATTCCGGAGGACGGCCAGCCACTTCAGCGACCCCTGTATGTCGACGTGGTTCCGAAGGTCTTTGCTGCGAGGTTCCCCGCGTCCCGACAGCTACGAAGGACTGCTGCCCTGACTATCGCCTTGTTTTGGACCCAGTGATCTTTGGTAGAGCTAAACGATAGACGAGTCTTCTAGCGACGTCACAGATCTTCAAATACTTCAGTTAAGTATAAGTGGAGCGTCTCCCAGTCCTTAGTTTGTCCTTAGTTTTTGGTATCCTTGAGATACGCTTTGATTTGGTACTTGCAAGCCCCAAAGCCGAAGGACTCGTGTATTCACGAGATATATCGTAACAGATAATCCTTTGAAGTTTGAAGCTAGACTAGTGAGCGAAGATGCCTGGTTTTAGCAGACTTGGAAACTTGTTTTGTCTTGGTTGTAGTAAGGACTCCCGATTAGAGGAATCTTGTCCGGTTCCTCCAATTGGAACTCCAACGTATGAGCTCTATGTAAAGCACGGCGTAGGTCCTATAACATATAACGAAGTATGGATAAAATACACCCGCAAGGATGGTGTTTTAAAATGGCCCCAATACGGTAGTTTCGACTCAGAAGTTTTAGATAACCTAGAAGTCAAACTATTCAAGAAGAAAGCCCGACCGGCGATGTTTGACTCTTTCCGCTTATGGCGTAAAGAGGCCAAACAGAAGGAAATTAAATTAGAAAAGAAGAATAAGAGGGAAATAGGTATTTCAGTAATGCAAGCCGCGATAAAATTTAAAGACAACGAAGAGGATCGAATAAGTGAGCAGTTGCACAGGCAACGTAAAATGGCAATAGATAAATGCTACCCCGTTTTGCCATCTCTTCAGCGAGAGACAGTAAAAGAGCGTGAAAAAGATCCATTAATGGCTCATTTGCTAAGTTCGCCACCACCCTATGCACAAAATGCCACAGCACCTCCGCAACCTTTAGTTGCACCTCTGGTAGCTGTTATACAGGCTCCTTTACCGCACTCACCGGCTACTGTCCAGCTGGCTCCTGTTTCTCTGGCGCAGCCTCCTCAAGGCTCACCGATCACATCTACTTCTCCTACTGTTCCTTCTAAAATTTCGCCTAGCACACTTTCTAGTCTCTCTGATACTCGTTCAACGAACATTTCTGTTTCTACTTTGCGTGACTCTGTTCTACCACCAGTTATTCCCCCACTTTCACCTTTCGTCTGGCATAAAATGGCCAGCATTGTTACTAACTTTCCTTCACCACTTTTTCGGTCGCCTAAAACGACCCCTAACACGGAACAAAGACAATTACGAAGCCAAATGCCCGATTATCAGGAAAGGGAATGTTTGAATAAGTTAGCACGAAATTGGGCTATGGACACAGCAAGATATGATGTAGAGTCTGTCATGAACGTTTTCCGTCAATGGGATGAACCAACGCAAAGATACGTCTTTGAGCAGATGTGTGTTTTTCTGTGTGAGGATTTGGTAGATAATGGTCAGAAGACCAACGAGCAAGAGTTGTGTAGTGTACGATTTAGATTTGGGGAGGGTATGATTGTAGGTCCCGACGTTGAAAAAGCAGTTGAGATATTATTATCACATAGAAGTACGGGTGGTAATTCTGGGTCATCCTCTGACGGTGGTACATCCAGCAGGAAAAGAGCGAGACAGTACCCCATGAGAGAGGTTCCTCCGGTCTGGAGGGAAGGTGACGCAACTGCAGTTCCACCGGTTCTGCCTCATTTCCAGCGTGTATGGGTACATGTCCCCTGGAAAAGATCCGAAGTTTTAGCACTCAAGCAGGCACTACCCGATCCCCGTAAAAACCCGACTGGGTATTATAAGGAGTTGTCCCAAACTGCCAGCTCATGTATAATGAATTTAGCGGATATAGACATGTTGTTTGGGAACGTTGTTCCACATCCTTTATGGAGTAAGATACGTCATGCAGATCATGACCAAGAATTAGGTGACTCGTGGGCGAACATTGCGACTACAGATGCTAGACAAGTCGGTGGTTTCAAGCCTGAGCCGTTAATAGCTGAACTTCCCGGTAGAATTATTGCGTACATGAAGACACTTATGCCTGAAGTACGCGTAAACTGGGACAAGCTATCCGCGTGCAAGCAGAAGAAAGACGAAAATGTGTCTGACTTTTTCACGAGATTTGAGGAAACTTTCACTGACCATAGTGGTCAGGATATGGCTACCGAGGGTGGCCAAAGATTGTTTGTAGACAAGTTTGTACACAATCTGCTTCCCGAACTGTGTGCTAAACTAAAAGATTCAGAGAGTGCTTGGGCTGTCTCTACGTCAGCGCAGATTCTAGCAACAGCTCAGTACTACGAAAACAGGCGCAAAGACGAGCTAGACAAGGCAGACAAAAAGACGAAAGATCTAAAAACTAAAGTTCTTCTCCAACAGGCCTATCCGCCTCGTATGGCTAGCCAGCCCAATTATCAACAGAATAAGCAGTATTCTAGAGACGCGCAAGGAAACGAGTCTTCCCACCAGCGTGTTCCGTATGGCCCGAATCAATGTGCGTATTGCAAGGAAGAGGGTCATTTTAGGAGTAATTGTCCGGCTCTTGCGCGACGCTTAAACGGTGTTTCAGGTGTAAGAGGGAGAGGTGTTCAACATGCCCCCAGAGGTAGGGGCCGTGGAAATTTCTCCCAGTACACAGCTTCTTTTCCGCCTCAAAATTCCATGAATAGCTTTGACCAACAGAATAACGCATCGTCTAGGTCAGCTCAGTACTATGCTGACGACTATTACACCGAACACGACAATGAGGGTAACGATTGCTAGGACAGCCATGGACAAAGAGAGGGAGTTGTTTCAGTTCCAGTAGACCAAGATGGACCTTATGTCAAGGTAATTACGTCAGGAGTGTCAGAGCCATTTCTGCTGGATACTGGTGCTACAAAAAGTTCTATTATGCACTCAAAACTTCCTGGCGCACCTTTGTCTGGCGAAATGAATGTCTCAGTAGGCTTCTCTGGCGCCCCTGTTAGAAACCCGATCTCTAGTCCTATATCCCTTTCTGTTGGCCCCTATGAATTGGAAGCACCCCTCATTCTTACAACAGGTTGCGGTGAAAATTTGTTAGGATTGGATTTGCTAAAAAGGTTGTATGCGACTTTGTGCTGTTCTCCCTCGGGAGTACACCTTACCTTAGGGAAAAAAGTCATTTCTCCAATGTATTTGTCGAAAGAAGGTATTCCAACCGAATTATCATCACTTCCTGATATACTGTGGGCTAATGGTTCCAATGACGTAGGTCGTTTGGAGATAGCACCGTATGTCATAACTTTGAAAGCCAACGTCAGATTGCCACGTATTCCTCAATACAAAATATCTAACGAATGCGAAAAGGCGTTGTTAACGATCATTTATGATTTGATCGATAAAGATGTTATTGAAGAAACAACAGGGAACGTTTGTAAAAGTCCAGTTTTACCGGTCTTAAAACGTACTGATCCTTCACAGCCCCCTGTGTATAGGTTTGTGATTGACCTCAGAGAGGTAAATAAGGTAGTTATCCCACAGTTTCCAGTTGTCCCCGACATTACTGCTTTATTGACAATGGTTCCAGCTTCAGCAGACTGGTTCTCGGTGATTGACCTGAAGAACGCTTTCTTCAGCATCCCGATCGCCGAAGAGAGTAGAGACCTTTTCGGCTTCAATTTAGGAGGACGAAGCTTCCGCTTCAAATGCGCTCCTCAAGGCTACTGCGAAAGCCCATCTATATTCAGTCAGGCACTGAAAACACAACTAGACACAATTGTGCTGCCAGATGGGTCAACTTTGATCCAGTACGTAGACGATCTACTGATCGCCGCAGACACTGAGGAGATTTGCAAACATGCCACGTTGTTATTATTGCGCCACTTATGTGACATGAAGCACAAAGTCTCCCTTTCAAAGCTGCAATTTTGCCGACAAGAAGTAACCTACCTAGGTCACATCTTATCGAAGGAGGGAAGGAGACTGACACCTGAAAGAATACAGGCAATTACAGAACTAAGTGCCCCAAGGACACAGAGAGAGATTCGAGCCTTCTTGGGCATTACATCGTACTGTAGACAATGGATACCGAATTTCTCACTACTAGCCAAGCCCTTGCTGGCACTACTCCGCAAAGACACGCCTAATCCTATGCCTTGGTCTGAAGATTGTCAGACGAGTTTCCACGAGTTGCGTGATGCATTGTGTTCGGCCCCTGTGTTGGGAAACCCCAACTACAGTAAGCCTTTTACATTGTATGTCCACGAAAAGGAAGGTTGTGCATTATCAGTCTTAACGCAACACTTTGGGGACAAACAGCGCCCATGCGCGTATTTTTCAGCAACTCTGGATCCAGTGGCTAAGGCACTGCCAAGTTGTCTAAGAGCAACCGCCGCAGCAGCTGTCTGCATTCGACAGTCTGCTGGACTAGTCATGAATAACACTCTGATCGTTATGGTTCCGCATGCAGTTGACATTTTGCTAAATAGGACCAAGACACAATATCTTACTAGCGCTCGACTATCCAGTTACGAACTTACCCTGCTAGCAAGTCACATCCACATAAAAAGGTGTGATACACTCAACCCCGCTACGTTATTACCCATCCCGACAGAGACAGACAAGATTGACAAACATGACTGCTGTTTCAGGACAGAAGAAGAGACAAAAGGGAGAGTAGACTTACAGGACACTCCCCTTCCCGAATGCAATGATACTTTGTGGGTTGATGGTTCATGTTTCAAGTTGCCGAATGGTGATACGACCACAGCATACGCCGTAACGACATTATACACCATTGTAGAGACTGCACGCATTTCCCACAATTCTGCACAAGCTGCAGAGCTGATTGCGCTTACTAGAGCATGTGTGTTGGCGAAAGGAAAGCGAGTGAATGTGTACACTGACAGCCAATATGCCTTTGGTGTGGCTCACAGTTTTGGGAGATTGTGGCGTGAACGTGGGTTCCTTACGTCCCATGGTGCAAAGATACAACATGGCCAGCTAGTTAATGAGCTCCTTGAGTCACTCACCTTGCCCCTACAAGTCGCCATTATAAAATGCAGTGCACACAAAAAGATTCAGGATGATGTTGGCCGCGGAAATGCATTGGCAGATGAGGTTGCGAAAGAAACTGCAAGGAACACAATGAGTCAGATGTATGTTATGGGTCCCGCTAGATGGACTGCTGATGTGGGAATGTGCGAGGACACCATTGAAAGCGTAAAATCGATACAAGCTGAGGCCACTGAGAACGAGGTGAATGAATGGAGAGAAAGCACAGGTAGATTGGATGCGAATGGTTGTTGGGTCGAACTATCAGAACACCAGCGATGGCTATTACCTAATGCATACGTACTTACAGTAGTAACGATGGCTCACGGAATTGCGCACATCAGTTCGAAAGGAATATGTAAACTATTGGCCCCAGTATGGCAGAATAGCAATATCCCAAAATATGCAAAGAATGTGGTTAAAAAGTGTATGGTGTGTTTGAAGTACAATCCCAGGAGGGGAACCCCAACTCCAACTGGTCATTGTGCGCCTCCAACGTACCCGTTCGAGGTTTTACAGCTCGACTTCATCCACATGGAGAGGTGCAACAACCTAAAGTATGTGCTCGTCGTTGTCTGCGCCTTTTCAAGATGGGTGGAAGCGTACCCCCTTAAGGACAATACCGCTTTATCAACTGCCAAAACACTCGTCAAAGAGTTCTTTCCGAGGTTCGGTATGCCTAGAATTGTCTGGAGTGATAACAGAAGTGAATTCGTAGGATGCGTGATGAAGAGAGTGTGTGAGTGTTTAGGCATCCACCAAAAATTCCACGCTGCAAATCACCCCCAATCAGCTGGATTAGTAGAGTGCTACAATGGCACTCTAAAACTCAAACTAGCCAAGATCCAAGCCAGTACAGGTCTTAAATGGCCTGACGCACTGCCTCTAGCGCTTTTGTCAACCAGAATGACTGTCCACTCCAGATTAGGACTTAGCCCCCATGAAATCGTGTTTGGCCGCCCAGCCAACGTCTGGGGCGTGCCAAGACCCAAGAAACTAAGTGAGATAGAACACCCCGTACTACTTGACTATTTGTGCGAATTGACAACTAAATTGCGTGTTTTACACCAACAGGTTCACAGTTCCTCTCCACCAGCCTCTGACGATCCAGGTCACCTCATCGAGCCCGGCTCGTGGATTTTGGTGCGGAATTTCCAGCGCACCAACAACGGAGAGCCGAGGTGGACCGGACCGTACCTAGTGCTGCTTTCAACGAGATCTGCTGTTCGGGTGGAAGGCAAGAAGAACTGGGTACATGGGACCCACTGCAAACGGGTCCCTCTACCCCTTCCATACGACCGGTGGGTCAACAAAGGACTTGCCGACTCCGAGACCGAATCCGTACCTCGCTTCATCCCTTTCAGCGATGCACGTTTGAAAGAAACTAGTACTGAAAAGGAGAGTGATCATATTTTACAAGGACTTGTGTCGCCGTCTATGCAATTGGACACTACCGAACCTGAGACGCTGTTTGAAGACCACACCATACCTGGGAAACGACGGTACGACCTGCGGTCTAAACAAAGAGACTAATAAACGATTGACCTAATGTGATTTCCCTTTTCCCCTAAGAACTATTTTTTTGATTTTTTTTAGCTCTCTCGTCCCAGGGGAACTAGCTCATTTTTGATTTTTCGAACCGCCATCCGGTTCTGCTGCTAGGGTCGCGGTTGAAGTCTGGGGAGTGCAACTGGGAAGTTCTAGGTCCACGGTTCTGATTGGTCCACGGGAGTTACCCCGGACTGAGCAGAGCGCGCTCCCTGGGAGAATCAATCAACCACCGCGGGCAGCAACTAGAGGATGGAGTTTCCAAGGGTAGAGAGACCTATCAGACTCACGAACTTCGGAAAACGGTTATGCACAATACTGTCCAAAAGAAGATTCCTGATACTATGTGTTTTAATGATATGTAGCATACTTGTGTTTTTTACTGGTTATACTCTATTCGTATTTAAAGTTACCTTTTCGAATGACACCCAGCCACCATCTCCTCCCACTATTTCTCCACACTACTTTCACCCTCTACCTGAACACGAGTCTGCCCGAAGACTCGAATTTGTAAACAATTCTTTCATTCAGCACCTACACCAACACCAGTCCGTAATGAACGGATGTACCATGTTACTCCGCATACTTTTACTCCGCATACCGTTACAACGCGACTTTTACAACGCATACCATTACAACGCATAGCGCTTTGGGGTGCTGGATAGTGGTAAGTATAATTTACTATTCTAACTCCAGTCCCCGTGGACCCTAGGGAAGGTGTTGGATAGTAAATTATACTTATTCCCTATCCTAGAGCGCCCCCCAGCGCAATGCGTTGTAATGGTATGGGGAGTAAAAGTCGCGTTGTAATGGTAGTGCGGAGTAAAAGATGCGTTGTAACGGGTGTATACCGTAATGAACGCATCAAACTGTTGGATATGCGGACTTATGCCACACACAACCGATAAGGGGATCCCATACTTCATTTTGCCATTCAGCTACTATGGTTCTCTGTGGGCTTTCCAGACCATGTTCCTATTCGCCCTAGAACCATACCCGACCCGTTCCACTGCGAGCGATTCCAATAACAAGGCACTAATTGCAGGGATAAGGAATATGAGTAGGGATATCGACACATATCTGACAATGCCCAAAGATGAACTCAGTCCCTACACCCGTTGGAACGTGACCAAACATGGGGTTTACCTGGTCAAGAGCCAGGCAGCAAAGAAATCCCGCCCAGTTTGGATAGTGCCCCACCGAGGTCACTTATGCTTACAGGGTATTGGTAGGGACCCCACAGCACAGTTAGGAAAGAGCATTTGCACGGAAACATACGTATTTACTTCCCGGACTTCCCCTATACTTTTGGCAGCCAAAGGCACGTATTTCGTTTGCCACGACCAAGCCTACACGTGGTTGGCCCCTGATTTCTCAGGTACATGTTTTATCTCATTTCTGCTGCCTCCCACCTACACGGCCAGAGCAGATTACCATCGGAAAAGGACAGCTAGAGGTGTCGTGAGTAAAGACGACACCGCGGGTCAGGAATTCGCTGACTTCGCAAAGGGTTTTCTGCCATTTTGGGGGCCTATGGTGAACAGCAGAAATATTCGCCAGTTATCGAGGATAGTTGAATCCGCCGTGACTACGACGGCCGGAGCACTTGGCAATCTGACAACCGAGCTTCAGTCGGATCGACTTATGACCCTTCAGAACCGAATTGCCTTAGACATCATACTCGCCGATCGTGGTGGTGTGTGTAGAGTCATCCAATCCAGTTGTTGCATATTCATCCCTGATAACGCACCGACAGTATACCAGGCCATCTCCAAACTACACGAAATATCTGGTTCCCTTCACGTTGAGAAAGGGGATTGGTCCCTGCTGGGGTGGTTCTGGGAGCTGATCACTGCCTGGGGATGGAAAATTTTGATCTTCATTGGGATGACCTTGGCACTTCTGTTCATGTTTTGCCTATGTATACAGTGTGCTCCTGCACTATGTGGCCTCTGTGCTACCTCGTGTGTACGGAAGCCTGTGTCACGGGACGAGCTGAGTAACAGAATGATGCTACAGCAACATCTCCACGAATTTCTTCATACCGATTTGGACT
The DNA here is from genome assembly GCF_964261635.1 of Lissotriton helveticus. Taxonomy (NCBI): domain Eukaryota; kingdom Metazoa; phylum Chordata; class Amphibia; order Caudata; family Salamandridae; genus Lissotriton; species Lissotriton helveticus. Next base: position 1,109,798,079 of record NC_136068.1, read on the forward strand.
CAGATTAGCATGAGTTATTGCCTTATATGAGGGCAAAAGGAGGGTCTGTGGTTCTCAAAAAATCCGGACCCTGGTGTTTTCCCGATATCAAGGTCCAATACCCGTGTCACAAAACCTCAACGCACCAAGACGATTTTGGTATCTATGAACCGATAATAATTAGGACATCATTCCTATGTATTTGCGTCACAATCGAGGGTTGCCAACACCCCAAAATCGTAGTTTCCGTCCCCATCCCTTAAACTCCATTTTGTGAACGGCATCCATCTTGCATCTTGCCCTCATGTTAAGTCAATTAAAGGTCGAGCTTGATCAAAAGGGACACGTCCACCTTTTCGTGACTTCCCCCTGACCTGTCCCAACTGACTCCATGGCCTTAGGCCAAACCTGTTTGGGCAGCTCCTCGCCCAGTGGCCGAATACGATAGCATCAATACATAACATTCCACAAACCATTCACACATACAGACCATGCTTTCTGCAAACATGCACCTGTCCACATTCCTTGTTTATGGCCAGTTTTATTACTGGGTTGTGCCTTCCTTTATTAAGGTTTCATCGATATCTGATGGGAGTTCCAGGCCTAACTGGGTAATCTATCAACAAACTGGACATCTAAAATATGGGCTTGCTTACATGACTCTGCTCTTTGTATTATTGTAGAAATATGTGCATAGCCATATCATAAACTCAGGAATTCTTGCTTGCAGCTATTATTTTTGTATATAAGGAGACGGCTGGTTCTGTAAAAACGAACAGTCTCCCGAGAACCTACTCTCCGTGCGGTGTACTTCTGGGACACGTGTTACTTGGTAGCTACCAATAAAACTTGATCTTTGACGGTAACTAGAAGACTCCGTGTTTCTGTGGTCCGGAACAAGGGAGAACTCAGAGGTCCTCGGGTGCTACCCCCTGGCACCACCGGGTTCCCAAAAACCCGGCACCTCACCACCGGCCAGGACATATATGCTTGGTGGAGCTTGTTGGACTTGGCCCTTTTTGCAGGGTCATCCCTGAACTTTTTGTCTTCCTCCTATATTTTTTCTGACCTGTTGTTGGCTATTTTATGACTCTGGGCACTTTACCACTGCTGATCAGTGCTAAAGTGTATATGCTCTCCCTACTGTAAATGGTTCCCTGATTGGATGTTTGGTTACTGTCAGACCCTAGTACAGTGCACTGAGTCTGCCCAGGGTGTGTAGATCCAAATGCTGCTTGTGGGCTTGCAGCACTGGTTGTGCCACCCACAGAAGCAGCCTTGTAAAATGTGTCTAAGGTCTGCCATTGCAGAACCTGCATGCAGTTTGGTACTGTCATGCTGACTGGGCAAGTGCACCCACTTGCAAGTCCTTAAACCTTCTCTTGTATTCATATTAGTCACCCCTGTGGTAGGCCCAAGGGCAGGGTGTATTGTAAGTATAAGGTAGGACAAGCCCTGATGTGTGTGGCATGTCCTAATAGTGAATTACAACCATTTTCGTTTTTCACTATCGCAAGGCTACCTGTTCTCCATAGGCCAGAATGGGCTGTTAGAATTGTTACATTCTATAATCCTAACAGACTCAGAGAATATGGTAGAAATTCGAGTTTAGTATGCCTGGACTCAGAATAATAAAATACATCTTTTAGTAAAGTTTATTTTAATATTCTGTGTTTGCAAATACCACTTTTAGAAAGTAGGTATTTGTTTGCCTAACCATTTGAGCCCCCCTCTGCTAGGGTGTGTATTCCTTGTCTGGGTTTGTGTGTGACAGGACTGGGAAATTCCAGGAGACAGACTGGGGCTGCCCGGTGGTGAATAGGAAGATCTGCATCTAGATGGGAGGGAGGAGTTGCACCTGGGAGCTGAATAGGGCTGGGCCTTCCCTCTACAATGCTGGCTCCACCCCCTGTGGTGTGTCTGATGTATCTCCCCTGCACACTGAATGAAGATAAGGAAGACTGTCAACAAGGTGCTCCTGGACTGTACTTGCCTTCCACAATGCTGGCTCCACCTCCTGTGGTGCGTCTGATGTGCCTTGCCTGAGTGGTGAAAGGAAAGGAGACGTCTGGTAAACAGAGTGCTCAGGAACTGGTTTGGACTGGGCACAGGCCCCTCTCCCCTCAGAGAACAAAGGATTTTGGGGGATCACTGACATAATATCTACTGACAAGATATCGACTACCCAAAATATCGAGGAAAAAATATCTACAGACAAAATAACGAGTTTGTATGTACAAACAGGTAAGTACAAAAATATTGAGTACAACATATCGTTTACAAAAATATAGTTTTAAAAAATATCGACTTTATTAAAAACTGTTAAATTAAATTAAAATTTAAAATTTATTACAAAAATATACTTAAAAATACTTAAATTAAATTATAATAATTACATATTTAATAAAAGTTATAAAAAAAATTAACAATTATATTTGTTAAAACATATATATATATTAACATAATATAATTAAATAATATCCAATATTATTAACGTACAATAGAAAAATGTAAAAAATACTATTCCCACTCCAGTGGGTGCAACAGTGAGGACAGCATTGGATAGCGTAGGGGTAAAATATACTATTTCCACTCCAGTGGGTGCAACAGTAGGGAAAGTGTTGGATAGCGTAGGGGTAAAAATTCCTATTCCCACTCCAGTGGGTGCAACAGTAGAGAAAGCGTTGGATAGCGTAGGGGTTAAAATTACTATTCCCACTCCAAATAGTGCAACAGTAGGGAAAGCGTTGGATAGCGTAGGGGTTTAAATTACTATTCCCACTCCAAAGAGTGCAGCAGTAGGGAAAGCGTTGGATCGCGTAGGGGTTTAAATTACTATTCCCACTCCAAAGAGTGCAACAGTAGGGAAAGCGTTGGATAGCGTAGGGGTTTTAATTACTATTCCCACTCCAGTAGGTGCAACAGTAGGGAAATCGTTGGATAGCGTAGGGGTTTAAATTACTATTCCCACTCCAAAGAGTGCAACAGTAGGGAAAGCGTTGGATAGCGTAGGGGTTTAAATTACTATTCCCACTCCAAAGAGTGCAGCAGTAGGGAAAGCATTGGATAGCGTAGAGGTAAAAATGACTATTCCCACTCCAGTGTGTGCAACAGTAGGGAAAGCGTTGGATAGCGTAGGGGTAAAAATTAGTATTCCCACTCCAGTGGGTGCAACAGTAGGGAAAGCGTAGGATAGCGTAGGGGTAAAAATTACTATTCCCACTCCAGTGGGTGCAACAGTAGGGAAAGCGTTGGATAGCGTAGGGGTTAAAATTACTATTCCCACTCCAGTGATTGCAACAGTAGGGGAAGTGTTGGATAGCGTAGGGGTAAAAATTACTATTCCCACTCCAGTGGGTGCAACAGTAGGGAAAGCGTTGGATAGCGTAGGGGTTTAAATTACTATTCCCACTCCAAAGAGTGCAGCAGTAGGGAAAGCATTGGATAGCGTAGAGGTAAAAATTACTATTCCCACTCTAGTGGGTGCAACAGTAGGGAAAGCGTTGGATAGCCTAGGGGTAAAAAATTACTATTCCCACTCCAGTGAGTGCAACAGTAGGGAAAGTGTTGGATAGCGTAGGGGTAAAAATTACTATTCCCACTCCAGTGGGTGCAACAGTAGGGAAAGCGTTGGATAGCGTAGGGGTAAAAATTACTATTCCCACTCCAGAGAGTGCAACAGTAGCGAAATTAAATACTTCATATATTATATCAATAAATATAAATAATATGAATCAAAAATTAATTAAAAGTAATTACGAATTTAATATAATATAATAATTAATCAATTAAAATTACAAATTAAATTTAATTATTACAATTATTTAACTATTAATACAAATTAATTACAAATGAACAATTAATAATTTAACATTTAAAAATTAATTTACAATAAATTCAAATTAAATTCAATAAATTGAATTTGATTTATTTAATAAATTATAAATACATTACTTCCCATCCTATTCCCCTATAAACCCACAACCCACTACAGAAAATAAATTATTAAATTGACATAATTAGCAATTAATCAATTAAATAAAATTAATTAGCAATTCTAATTTAATTAATTACCCATAAAACAGTAATTAACAATTAATTCTACAATACCAATAAATATGTTTGCATATTTAATTAATTATTAATACATTACTTCCCACCCAATTCCCCTATAAACCCACAACCTGCCACAGAAAATAAATTAGAAAAATTAACATAATTAACAATAAATCAATTAATTTAAATTAATTGCCGATAAAATTTAATTAATTACCAAATATAAATTAATTAACAAATAGTTAAAAATTAATAACAATAAATACATTTAAATATTTAATTAATTATTATTAAATTACTTCCCACCCTATTCCCCTATAAACCCACAACCCGCTACAGAATTAAATAACGCAAAAATTAAAAAATAAAAATTTCATTAATTATTATTATTTATATCATAAATACACACTTTTCACACATATAATAACATAAAAAACACTATAAAAAATTCAATATTATTAAAAATTAGATAATTTTAATAACCTATATTATATACCTTGATATTTTAACTGTCTATATTTTTAACAGTTAATATTACTTTACTTACCTTAAAAACGATATTTTTGATGTCTATATTCTGTCCAGTCGATATTTTGTCCAGTCGATATTTAAAACTCGATATTATGTCCAGTCGATATTTTGAAGTCGATATTTTGACTGTTCACCGATTTGGGGGTATAAGTATTGGGACCCTGATCCCATGAGATTAGATCACTCCTGGAACTGACAAGACGAAACCTCTGCTGGGGAGAAGGAACCTGAAGAAACTGAGGAGAGACTATTCCCAAGCTGAAGTGCTGCTTGGGGGATTGGCCTGCAGTGGTTGCCTGACTGCCAAAGAGAGGAGAAGAAACTTTGGACTTTTGTTTCAACTTGTGCAAAGATCTCCAAGGGCTTGGAAGAGAGCTTGCCCCCTGACCCGAGTCCCAGGACCAGTGGACTTCACCAGCCTTTGTGAATTGCTGCTGTTCCAGTGGCTACAGAGGCAGGAGCTGTGACCGACTCTCACAACCGGCCTTGTGTCCTGTAGGCACCGCATTGAGCATGTCCGCCTTGAACAACGCAAGCTCTGTGCTCACCGACTCCGTCCCGTAGCCTGCACCGCGACTAGAAGGACACCGCAACGTGCAACGCCGCGCTACACCGACTCAAACTGGTCTGACCGACGCGTCACTGCTGCTGACTTCGAGTCCTGTGATCGCACCGGAGTTGGGCACCGCCTCGCACGCTTCGCGATGCACCGCCCGACTCGCACTGCTGTCCGGACTGATCGACGCCAGCTCCCAAACTCCGGCTCTGTCGCCGCACCGTAACGCTGGAAGCACCGCAACGAGCACCGTCCGCCTCGAACAACGCACGCTCTGAGCTCACCGACTCCGTCTCGACGTTGTCAACGAGCCGTAGCCTGCATCGCGACTGGAAGGACACCGTGACCTGCAACGCTTTCTTTTTATACACCGCGACGAACCCCAGAACCGGCTCGCACATCCGTGCCGGCCACCTCAAGGAAAAGCTACTGTGACTGAGTCTGTCGACATTTGAGTGGGCCCGGACCGCCGCGGTCCACTGGATTTGTTAGACTCTGTGTTCTTTTCAGCAATGCTACTGACTCGCACAGAACCTTGAACTAAGCTTTTTAAACCAAAACTCTTGAAATTTGATAGGACTGTAGATTCTTTTTGGCGTTTATTGGTCTTGTGGTAACTCTATATAAAGTATAACTTATTTTTTCTATAAAACCTGTGTGGTGTCCATTTGTAGTGTTGTCACTGGGTTACTGTATGTGGTCACAATTGCTTAACTTACATCGCCTCTGAAATAAGCCTTGACTGCTCGCGCCACGCCGCCTAGAGGGTGAGCAGGGGTTATTTCGAGAGAGTAATTCCCTTGCCCTGACTAGAGGAGAGGGTCCCTGCTTGTCACAAGTACCTACCTGTGCCAACCAGAGACCCCCAATTCTAGCGGGGTTAGGGTCAGCCTGAAGGGGAGGGCATTCAGCAGGGGCAGGGAGGAAACGGCCATGGCAAGAAGACTTAGGTGATGGGTTGGACAGCGGGCGGTTTCGGAAAACCCAAAAGCGGGGCAAGAAAAAGGGGGGTTGTGCCAGTGGTGACCGGGTCCAAGGGGGTAAGCATAGAAAGGATCACTAACCCCTGCTTGCTGGACCTTACTTTTTCTTTGCAGGAGCGGCAGGCTCAGGGGATAGAATACTCCAGTGAGTCCCATGCGGCTCCGCGCTTCTGAGGAGAAGTGATGGCCCAGGCAAAGGCCGCTAGCTGGAATAAGTCATGGGTCAGGCACAACACTACCAAACTTCAGTCAGAGGTGACCGAAGCACTGCAACAACCCTGCTGGGTCGATGCAGCCTCAGAGGCAGCCATGAGAGAGTCAGGGCACGCACATATGACAGGGGAGGAAGTGTTTTTCACAGCTCCACAGTACCCAGCTGTGGATTTAGAGGAATTAATCTGCAGTAGGTGGGACAGTGCGGAGGCATGGGTTTGCAGGGGGGCAAGCGATAAGGGCATAGAGCGAGATCCACCATCGGATTATGATGAGGATAGCATTGAGGAGGGCCAAAGGGTACAGGTCGGATGGAGGGGGCCCAAGTAACAATGTGCATAGTATATTGCAGGTGTGCAAACAAGGAGATCTTCTGGCCTGAGCCAGCATGGTTCAACACCCTGCACAACTGGTTAGGTGACTGGATCTGGCGCAGACGCTGTCCTTGATGCCAGGAAAGGGTGCAAAAGGGTGTGGTCCGCCATTAAGGCCCAAAGGCAAGGTCTCAGTGGGGACTGATGCGTGCAGAGGTGAGCAGAGGGGGAAGTGTGGCTGTGCAAAGGCTTGTATGAAAAGGATACCGGGGTGGGCACAGAAGGGCAGAAATTGGAAGAGGGGATGGCAAAAGGGGACTCAGAGGAAGGGCGACTGGGCAACAGATGAGAGAAGGGGACAGGCAAGGACAAGACGCCAGTAGAAGGGCAAGCCAGTGGGGGGCTCAAGAAGGGGTGACCAAAGAGAACCATGAGATAATAATCAAGAAGCTGCCATACATGGGGGATAAAGCCATTGGTGGCACATCTCATGCTGACAACTAAGTAAAAGATTTGGAAAGTGGAGTACGTAGAAATGCTGAAGCTATTATACGGGAAACTGAGGACCAAGGAGGGTTTGAAGGAGGAGAAGCTAGAGTTATCTGAGAGGCCTCAAGTGCAGATGACAATTAAGAATTGCACAGCAGCCTTCTTGATATTTGCAAGTGTTTATTGTGAGAAATACCTGGAGAGTTCTGTCTTGCTTTTTAAATACATAGACATGATCGGAAGGTTGCAGGTGATGTATGGGGGCTACGCCTGGTCACACTACAATAAGGAGTTTAGGGCCAGGTTAGCGTGGGATGCAGAGGCAAAACAGGGGGAGAAGAATACAGATTTGTACCAACAAAACATGTGGCAGTTAAGTTTGGGAAAACCACATACAGAGCCAGCAGGCTTTCACTGACATGCCACCCCTTTCAGAGTCGCCCCACCCGAGTGGGGGGTAGGTTACACGGCAAAGAACTCTGGAGGAGTGCAGGGGGCCATCTGGGATTTCAACAAAGTATCATGTGCAAGGGAATACTGCAGATTTAGACACTAGTGCTCTAAGTGTGCAGGGCGACAACCGTTGGTACAATGTTTTGGGAAAGGATACATCCGACAGGGACAACAGTGTAGCCAAGGTTTTCAGCACAACAGCTCTGTTCAAGGACAACAGGGACACCAGGCTGTGGGGGCAGGGGTGGGAGGGGAGCACAGGGTCCCATGGGAAAAGGCTTGTACACCCATTAGGCAAGAATGCTTAGACTGTTGGTTGACACACTATCCATGCTGGGATGATGCCATACTACTGAGCCCAGGTTTTCAAGAGGGCTTTAGGGCAGCTACGGTATGATAGGCCACGGTCTGCCAGATGGGTGGAGAATTTGAGATCAGCAAATGCACACAGGGCAACAGTGTGGGAAAAATTGCTCAAATAAGTGGAGGAAGGGCATATGGAGGGACAATTTGGACACTTGCCTATCAAGGATTTGATAATATCACCAGTCAGGGTGGTCCCCAAAAAGGAACCGGGACATTTTAGATTGATACAGCACCTCTCTTGGCTGGAAGGGTCTTCAGTTAATGATTTTCTATGAGAGGACTTGACCTCGGTGTCATATTCATCACTAGATGTAGCCAGGGTATTAGTGGAGAAGGTAGGGAAAGGTGCAATGATGGTAAAATGTGACAAAAAGTCAGCTTTCTGTTTACTGCCGGTGCATTCAACTGTTGGGGATACAGTTTGAAGGACAAATCTTTGTGGACAAAGTATTGCCTATGGGATGTTCCATGTCTTCCGCTTTGAGTATTTCAGCTCCTTCTTGCAATAGGTTTTTTCATGACAGACCGGCAAAGTGACGGTGACCCACTACCTTGACGACTTCTTCCTGTTAAGTTAACCCAGTTCATCGGACTGTCAACAGCAGTTGACAAGTTTTCAAGAGCTCATGGGTTTACTGGGAATGCCCCTCGCACCAGAGAAGACAGAAGGTCCAAGTACAGTGTTTTCATTTCTGGGCATTGAGTTGAATCTTGGTGGTGATGGAGGCACACCTGGCAACAGACAAAAAGTTGCACTTGATGATGCTGATTGATGACATGCTGGCCAGTAGTAGTGCTCACAGGACAGACTTTTTGCAAGAGACTGAGCAGGTCATTAGTTGGTGTCTCGCTCCCACATCATCATATGCGATTGACCTCAGGGGCGAAGGAACATTTACGCATGTGGCAGAAATTCCTGGAGGACTTCAATAGCATTCCAATGGTGACGCCAAAGGAATGGGAATGGGAATGAGAATGGGATGTACACATATATTCTGACCCAGCCGGAGCTAGTGGTTTTGGACTATCCTGGCAGGGTAGATAGTGTGTGGAAGAGTGGCAATAAGAGTGGAAGAACGGGGGCAGGAGCCTTTGCCTTTCTAGAATTATTTCCCCTGGTGGTGCTGACGACAGTATGGGCAAAAGAATTAGCACACAAGAAGGTGATTTTCAGGGTGGACAACATGGCAATCTGCTAGGGATGCAAAAGTACTCAATTTGATGAGAGTTTTCATGCTCAGTTGTTTGAAACATGATGTCATGTTTCAAGCCAGACACGTGCCAGGGGTGGACAATGACATTGCGGACACTTTGTCTCATTCACAGTGGGAGAGATTCCATGGTCTGGCCATGGAGGTGGACAATTGCAAGACACCGGTGCTGGTGGGGATGTGGTGCATCAGAGATGAAGGATACTGCAATTGGTTGTAGGGTCATTGGCTCCTTCAACTAGGAGGGCGTATAGGCAGGCCTGGCCTGAATTTATTCAACGGGGGGGTCAGAAGAGAGAGAACAGGTGGGCAAGAGAGGAAGATGTAGTGTAGTTTATTTTGTCTGTGATTGACAGAGGCCTATGGAGAATCACGACTACAGGAAACCTAGCAGGGATCGCAATCATGGGCAAGCTGTGATGGGGGTATCCCCCTTCTGCAGGCGAAATAGGCAGGCGTATCTTAGAAGAATGGGCAAGAGAGAAGGGAGCCAGGCCCTGGGCTAGGAGGCCACTGTCTAAAACACTGTCGGCCCGCATGTTTCAGTTGATGCCCAGAATTTGCAGGAACATGGAAATGACAACATTATTCTTTACTTTAATGTCTTGGAGGCCTTCAGGGTTTCAGAGTTAGTGGGTAGGAAAGGCATCCTCATTTTAAATGGGGGGAAGTGAGCATGCTGGAAGGGGTGGTTGAAGTGAAGCTAAAGCAATCAAAGACAGACCAAAGGGGAACAGGGAAGTGGGTTGTATTTAGAGCTACAAGTCACACAACGGTATGCCTGTGAGATAGGGGTATGCATTGCTGGGTTTAAAAGGGAAAATCCCTTGGAAGGGGTGTTCAGAAGAAAGGCAAGAAAAGGGGTCACGGCGGCACAGCTGCTTTGGGTGACACAGAGAGTGCTTTTGCTCATGAGGGAAGCCCCTGAGAAATATGGTACTCACTCTTTCCGGATCGGGGTAGCGACGGATGCAGCAAAGCTAGGTTGGGGGAGGACAGCATGATGCGTTTGGGGTGGTGGACCTCTGATTGTTTTAAAACATATATTAAGCTGGAGGATCAGGGTTATGGTGATGCCTAGTGCCTATGTACTTACACTTGTGTCTTTCCAGGTGCAGTGGCTGGGCCAGCTTTGGGGGAGCTGTCTAAATGAATAGTTGGTCATTCTTTTGTAAAATGGGCAGAAAGGCATGAAATCCAAAAAGGGAAAGGTTTGAATCTTGGTTTGGATATGTCTTCATTTCATGTTTCTTGGCATCGGAAGGGTGGCATGAGATTGCACAAGCTCATACCAACTTAATTAGCAGTAACATTGGTCCTGATGTGTTCGTTAGTGCACCTTGGTGAGAGTGACATGGTGGTGTGCAAAGGTTTAGCCTTACTGAAGCAAGAACAATGGGATCTGTTAGTGATCAAGCAGCAAGGGTCCGGTTGTTTTGTTATTTGGTCTGAGTTTATTCCCAGAAGACACTGGGGGGGTGGAAAGGCCCTCTGCAATTGATAAGGCCTGGAGAAAAATTAACAGGGACATGAGGAATTTCTGTGAAAAGGAGGATATCGAGAGAGTAGAACTACCAGAACTGAAATATGCAGCGGTGTATTTTTTCAGGGATGATAGTGTTCATTTGTCACGTTTCGGTTTGAAGCTGTATCTGATTCAGATAAAGGAGATCATAGATAGAGCTTTCAATATTAGGAGATATCCTAAGCACCCTAGCTCTTCCTCCATGCTGTTCAGAATCTGCCACCATTGTGAAAATTACCACTGTGACTTAATTTAGTACACATCTACACTACACTGCAGGTGGTATTCAAATGAGCAACGTTCTGTCTAGCCAAGTCTTATCATTTCCAAAATGCAGAAGAGAATTAGACAATGATCTATTGTTATTGGCTTTGCATTTGACCACATGTGAACTTCATCAGCCCGCACGCCCTCCGCTCTGCTGACTACATCCTCCTAGGGGACCTCAACTTCCACCTGGAGAACAACAAGGACCGCAACACCGCCGCCCTGCTGGACAACCTCGCCAACCTCGGACTCAAGCAACTGGTAAACACCCCCACCCACTACGCCGGCCACACGCTTGACCCCGTCTTCTCATCTAGCAAGCACATCATCTTCAGCCACTCCACCGGACTTCACTGGACCGACCACAGCTGCGTCCACTTCAGCTTCAGAAGAACCACGACCCACCGCCACCCGCAACAGGTTCCTCGCAGGAGCTGGAGCAAGATCACCGCCGAGCAGCTCTCCACCTCCCTCAGCCAGAACCCACCCGCCAGCACAACGAACCCCAACGAAGCAGCACGCAACCTCACGCAGTGGCTGACCACCTGCGCCGATGACCTCGCGCCACTAAAGAACCCTCCCAGCAGACCCAGAAGCAAGAAAGCCTCCTGGTTCACCGACGAACTCAAGGACTCCAAGAAGAACTGCCGCACCCTCGAGAAAGCCTGGCTCCTCGACCAGACCACAGACAACATGACCGCCCTCAAAGACGCAACCCGCAAGCACCACCAGCTCATCCGCACCACCAAGAAGAAATCTCTGAAAGAACGACTGGACAACAACGCCCACGACAGCAAGGAACTCTTCAGCATCGTCAAAGAGTTCTCCAGCCCCAGCACCGGCAACAACGACATCACTCCTTCACAAGATCTCTGCGACTCTCTCGCCACGTACTTCCACCGCAAGATCGTTGACATCCACAACAGCTTCGGCGCACCATCCACGCACCCAACCGTCAAACCAACGCCCCCCATCGCCACTCTCCGCAACTGGACCACAGTTGCCACCGAAGACACAGCCCGCACGATGAACACCATCCACTCCGGATCTCCAACCGACCCCTGCCCCCACCACGTCTTCAACAAGGCCGACTCCATCATCGCACCCCAACTCTGGGACGTCATCAACTCCTCCTTCAACACCGCCACCTTCCCGGAGAGCTGGAAGCATGTCGAGCTCAACGCCCTACTGAAGAAACCAACAGCGGACCCCACCGACCTCAAGAACTTCCGTCCCATCTCGCTCCTCCCTTTTCATGCCAAAGTCATCGAGAAGACCGTCAACAGACAGTTTCCAGCCTTCCTCGAGACGAACGGATCCCTCGACCCCTCGCAGTCCGGCTTCCGAGCCAACCACAGCACCGAGACCGCCCTCATCGCAGCCACCGACGACATCCGAGCCCTGCTTGACAACGGGGAAACAGCGGCCCTCATCCTCCTGGACCTCTCTGCAGCGTTCAACACCGTCTGCCACCGCACCCTAGTTCAACGCCTCAGCAACATCGGTATCCAAGAAAAGGCACTGGAGTGGATCATCTCGTTCCTCGCCGGAAGAACACAAAGAGTCCGCCTCCCCCGTTCCGATCCGAGGCCACCGAAGTCATCTGCGGCGTACCGCAAGGATCATCACTCAGCCCCACCCTCTTCAACGTCTACATGAGACCTCTTGCAGCCATCGCACGCCAACACAACCTCAACATCATCTCCTACGCCGACGACACCCAACTGATCCTCTCCCTCACCAGAGACCCCGCCACCGCCAGAACGAGCCTACACGAAGGGATGAAAGACGTCGCCGAGTGGATGAAGAACAGCCGCCTGAAACTGAACTCAGACAAGACGGAAGTCCTCATCCTGGGACCATCGCCCTCCGCCTGGGATGACTCCTGGTGGCCTGCCGCCCTGTGCACCGCTCCCAAGCCAACAGACCACGCACGCAACCTGGGCTTCATCCTGGACTCTTCCCTCTCGATGACCAGACAAGTCAACGCCGTCTCCTCATCGTGCTTCAACACCCTGCGAATGCTCCGAAAGATCTTCCGATGGATCCCGACCGAAACCAGGAAGACGGTCACCCAGGCACTCGTCACCAGCCGACTGGACTACAGGAACACCCTCTACGCGGGAACCACAGCCAAACTACAGAAAAGACTCCAGCGCATACAGAACGCCTCCGCCCGACTCATCCTGGACATCCCCCGACGCAGCCACATCTCCGGCCATCTGAGGGACCTGCACTGGCTCCCCATCAGCAAAAGGATCACGTTCAGGCTCCTTACCCACGCACACAAGTCTCTCCACGACCTGGGCCCCAAGTACCTCAATGACTGCCTAACCTTCTACACGCCCACCCGCCAGCTACGTTCTACGAGCCTCGCCCTCGCCGCCGTACCACGCATCCGAAGAGCCACCGCCGGAGGAAGATCCTTCTCCTACCTGGCAGCCAAGACATGGAACTCCCTCCCCATCCACCTCCGGCTGACACAGGACCATCTCGCCTTCAGGAAACAACTCAAGACCTGGCTGTTCGAGCAGTAGCGGAACCCTCCCCCAAGCGCCTTGAGACCCTTCCGGGTGATTAGCGCGCTATACAAATGTTATGATTGATTGATTGATTGAACTTGCTGATGAGGTTTAAAAAACAGGTAGGCCGGATCAGCTATGACAGTTATAATGATTTCTGGCAGTTGGTCTAAGTGGTAGATATGTCGCTTAAACAGAGTAGCTAGCCTAGTAACTGTAGATATTTGCAGGGGTGGGAACAAATATCCCATTTCAATGTAAGGTGCCTTCCCCACACATCCTATATTATTTATTTTTCATCTTGGTATCTTTCTTACAAAATCTCCAGACGCAGGACCTGCCACCGTTTGCTGGGAGGGATAATATATTGTAATTGACACCATTTCTGTGAGACAGCTTCTGTTGGGCAGAGACCATACATTTGTAAAGGTTGCATGTCGGGTCCTAACCCACTGTGTGGGTCCTTTGACTATCATGCCATATCAGAAGAGATACACAGGTGGGTTCATATTTTTCGGTGTCGAGTCACAGTTATACGAAACTAAGTAGGTAATTTGCCCCACAAATCTTGTTATAATTAATTATAAATCATCCGCGGATGTTATTCCACGTGTCAAAAAATGGTAAACAACACCGTGCCTTACACTTACAAAAACGTAACAGAAACGTCCATCAATATATAACAAAAGGAAAAAGAAAAATCAAACATTTTTTAAAAGTACAATTTAAAAACATTATGCAAGGTAGGAAACAAGAAATGTAGGAAACATCCTTCACTATAGTATCATTCTTTTACGTATAGCTCCAAAGACGATCCTATATACCAAGATATTTGTCTGTCTTTTTATTTGAAGTGAAGATCTTCTAAGGAAGCCAAAATAGATCTTGAAACTATGAAAGACCAAATATTGATTTAATTTCCAATTCACTAATGTCACATTTTCCTATCACAAAAGCTCTGAAACAACACGATGTTTCAAATTTAGTAACCTCTCTATTAAAATGCATGTCGTTAAACAAGATAATTTTCCTTGGCCACACGCAAGTTCATATCCTTTACTATGATAGTTATACAGGAGACCTCTTCCCAGAAATGACGAAACATAATGCATCTAACAAACACATACAGTAGATTGCAGTCGTGCACAGCACATCTCTGAACAACACTGTTTTTTTATTAAATGTTATTCATTCAGTCTGTCAATACAGCTTAGATTCATACCTACATATTAAATACGATCTCATCTCGAAACAATAGAACTTGTCTAACAACTTGCAGTGCAAATCTGTCCATAACAACACTGATTTCTTTTAAATCGAATCTAAATATTTTTATGGAGGACCACCACAAAATCGTTTGCTGTCTATGCCTATATTTTTAACATATGAATGGTGCCTAGCAGCACAATATATTAAATAGTTGGTCAGAAGTATTTCAGAACTTTCTTGTGTTTAGGACATAAATAGTTAATCAGTTTTAAGAAGTTGTGAGCTCAATTCCCAAAGTAGGACAGCGCTGAGTTCGTAGAAAGCTGTGTCTGGTTTTGTTACCTTTTTGTGAACTCGGTTAAGATATTCAGAGTGAGAAGACAGTAAGACTCTCAGAAAGAACGCGGGTATTTACTTGGTAAGCACAGCTGGATGTGCTTGACTACTGCTGATGTCTTCACAAACCACAGACTAGAGATCAGCAAAATATGTGCATTGTCACAACCTAGGTGATGGCATGCCAGTCTCGCCAGCTTGCGTGAAGCAGCAGAGTGAACACTGACTTGCATCATGGTTGAAAGTATCTGAAAGAATATAGCCGAAGTTCTGAATGGTCTCCAAGGGATATATGCCAGTATTTCAGACATTTAATGTTATATTTCCACATCTAATGGAGATTGAAATTGAGCATGTACATAAATGTTATATGCAGAACAGTCATCCCACCTGAAAGCTGCATCCACGCCCAATTTGACAAGGATAGTCAAGGAAATTAAAAAGAATGTGTGTGAGACAATCTTTTGATATTTTATATACCATGCTGATTGCTTATCCTCACCAAATGCAGACTTTATTAGATCATATTTATTTTTAAATACATGTCCTATAAATCTGTCCTGTGTTTTTTTGTCCTTGAGTGAGTCCCTTAATCAACCATATCGTTTATAGGTTGCCTGGCTAAGGGATGTCAGTACAAGCAATGTGTGTCATTGAATCAGTAATGGCATTTTTTGGGGTTCAAATTTGGAATCAGAGGGCGAGGGAGAAAGTGTGAAAGGAGTAAATAGCTGTTGTAGTAGGTAGTACATGCATGTGCCCTGGCACCCAGTGTCTGAAGCACTGAATAGTTTTATGGCACTGATCTTTTTGAAAGAAGTAGAAATGAAAGTCACCCCTCTCTTTTAAAGGACGGCATTGGCAAGTATTAAGCTCAAAGGGAGCAAAGGCGATTATGGCACTGAATGCCAAGTCGGGTGGCTTTTACTATTGTCTCTTTAAGATGGTGTTTATGGAGGTGGCTGAGAAGGAGAGTGAGTCTATGAGATTGAGAACAGTGGCGTAACGAAACTTGAGGGGGTCACCCCGGGTTCAATCAAGAGCTCTCAGGCCAGAGTACCGTGCTGAGGGAGTGCCCCCTGCAGCTCGATCCTAACCGCCCAGCCGGGCTGCGGGGGCCTATGTTATGCCACTGATTGAAAGAAGTGACCACTGCTTTGCATAATTTCGGAGCATATGGAGCACCTTGGAAAGTACAGTAGAAAGAGATGATTAATAGGAAGATAAGGGTGGCTAGATAAACAAGCATTTGCAATGCAATAGGTCTCGCAGCATTAAAGTTTGAGTTATTGGCATTGTAAATGACAATGCTATGCATTAATTTTTTTTTATTTGCAATTGTTATATAAACATTGTTTGTGAATGGTTAGCTGGTGAACTAGTATTACTGCTTATACTAGACATGTTTCTGCAGCGCCCATACGCACTTTGGCATGGCTTCTGTATGCTATAGGCTGTGCAGCCAGCAGCCTCCTTTCCTCCGTCGGCCCCAAAGGAGGTTGAGATGCTGTATTACTGCTACCTCTATTATCACTATTTTTATTTTTATTTATTTATTTAATGCGATTTTATATAGCGCGAACTTTACCCGAAGGTGTCAGAGCGCTTTACATAAGAACCAGCTGCAAAACATAAAGTCTAAGGATTACGTGCGTTACCTAAAAGATACAAACAGAAAAAATTGCAAATGTACAAGATGTAAAGTCACACAAAGAAGAGACTGGTGATTAGAGTTATCTCTATATACATGGGGAAGGGCTATGAATGGATATACTCTAAGAGTAACGTAGGAATGGTAGAGAGTACAAAGGTCTACGCATATTAGACGGTGTATATGCGCATTGCGCAGTTTGTCACGGCTTCTGGGCGCTATAGAAGGCCCAGCCTCTTCCCCACCTCAGTACTATGGTTCTGTCTCAGGGCGGGTGACATGCCGCGTGTGACGCTGTATTTCCACTGCGATCACCAACCTCAACACACCTCTGTCTAGGAATCCCGCGCCGTCATCTTGTGGGTTTCGGTTCACCGAGTCGGGCGTCCTTCACAAGGCGCTATATCTTCTCAGATGACACTCACTCTTTCTGCAGCGGACGCACCTCGAGGCATGGTAGGTGGGGCATAGGGAACATACGTGGAACAGCAGCACACCACAGAATCTACGGTGGATTTGTTGCACAAACAGACAAGCATACACAGAACACAAATAGAGACAGGCGCACAACAGACACAAAGACACATTCCCGCAATGGCAAATGACTCAGGCAAACACAGCCAGACACAAATACCCACAAACCCACACAAAAACACAGACTCAGAAACACACAGGGCACAATCACAAAGTCGCGCTCATACGCACACATACATGCAGACACAATCAGAAGCACAAACACCCACAATCAAAATATTACGAGCCAGGAAGGCGCCAGAGACTGAATACACAAGGTGTAGTGCCTGTCTGTGGTGCAGCACCCGGGATGAGTGTTCACTCGAGTGGGGCGAGGGCTCATTTTGTGGGAGGGCCCCCCCCCACCTCCCGTGGTAAGGGCCGAGGTGGGGGCGAGCGGGGCCGCTGGAGATAGAGGTGACAGTTGGCAATGGAAGCCAGAGCCCCTGGCCGGGCGGGAGTCGTCAGACGGGAGTCTCCGTCCCTGCCCGGGAGATTAGTGCGTCTCCCTCGCCACATTCCCCGCAGTCCTGGCAGCTCGCACAGCCCCCCGCCCCCACCCATGAATCATGGGCTTGTCACCCTGCACCAGGCCGGAGACACAGAGACACCTCTGTAGCACGTTTATAGCACTTTAAGTGGCGGGTGGACTGGCCGCTCCATGGAGACGCTCTCGAGGCCCGGGGGTGTTACAGTCGTCCCCCCACCTCACCCCTCCTCCCAGCACTGGTGAGGACTGAACCCTCCCAGCAGCGGGTCTGCGGGGCCGTGGGGAAGGGGTGGGTGGAATTACATCTGCCGTCGCACGTGGACATCCGAATCTGTTTTCATTCCTGGGTTTGGACATGTGTTTGTGCTCTTCTTCCCCCGCGCTGGTTTATGGTCCAGACTTAGCTCAGCGGGTTTAACACCAGCTGCACAGCTGTGAAAACCAACCTTCCGTTGGCGCACGTTCTCTCTTTGTTCTTTGGAAAGTGGGTACAATAAGTGCTATTCTGCCGGGCAAATAAGCTATTCTTTGTACGCTAGGACACAACGTACTTTGTGCTTCATCCGATTATGTCACTATTGCGCATTGTTAGCAACATATCTTCTTTTTATAGCGCTTAGTGCCAGAGGCCCCCTAGTAATGAGCTGGCACCAATTGTTATAAGGACTCCAAGAAGAAGGGGAAAAAAAAACGAGCCTGTCTGGGGAGATCACTTTGTAGCCTTCGGGAAACAATTCTACCACCTCACCCACCTGTAACCAAGAGGCTCAGTGGGCTGTTGTATCCAAAGCAGAGTTCCCTTCTTCATCTTCACGCACGTATTTCTTCATTGCTTTAACTTGTGCGGCGCCTTTGTCTATGCGCTAGAGAACGAAACCGAGATTTCGAAAGAAGCCAGAGTCGGAAAAAGACTGCTGGTGTCCGGAAGTCAGGCAAAGTCGCCTGTGACGGGGGCGGGGCTTCAGCGGCAACCAAGTGATCGCGAACTACAAAAAACAAGGAAACCCGACACGTCAGCAAAAAAAACGAGCTTCCCAGGAGACAGCGCCTGGCCACAGCGCGCGTTCGCGTGCGCGTGGCACTTTCAAATCGCCATGCGCGCGGCCAGTGCTGTCCTCCTGGAAAGCTCCTGGAAAGCAGACACGCTGACTATAGGTCTTTGGCGAGAGCGAGCTTCGCTCGCTTCACCGAGACCTAAAAAGCAAGCACAAAGAACACCATCAGTGGTGTAGATGAAACCTCTAGTGCTTGAAGGCGGGTGGGATCCTGTGACATGGAATGCTTCAGTGAAGGAATGGAGCTGGTTCAATGAACTTAGAGTGGCAGGAGGTAAGCATGAGAGGGAGAAGTGCAGTGTTATTTTTAGAACTATTGGAAGGATTGGATAATCAAAAAGAGTTTACCCAGTGAAATAGGAAATAAATGGGAATTAAAATACCATAAAGTTTACACTTAAATAGATGAGGAAATATATGTTAGGGCAAGAGGTAGCAGAAACAATATGAAGACAAACCACGGCCGGTCCTTGGACTTTTGAGGCCAAAGGCAAAAGGGAAGATGTGAGCACCTGTAATGTGCATTTGACATCACACGAAGTGATATCACACAAAGTTACATACCCCAGGCCTAGCTCTTCCGTGCTGCTGCACAGCTCTGCTTCCTCCCCATTTTTCTGAGTGCTTTCTCCTGTTTTTGCCTCATTCTGGTATTACGTCTTTCACATTCCTTACCCCCATTTTTCTGAGTGCATTGCCTTCTTTGCTTATTTTTTTTTTACTGTTTTCTCCTCCCTCGCCCACTTTTTCCTACTACTTTCTCCTGCTCTCGCCTCGCTTTTTACTTTTTTCACCTTCTTCTCCTCCGTTTTTATTAGTGCTTATTTTTCACTGCTTTTCCGCAAAGCAGCTAGCAACACCAGTGCTTTGAGACCCTCACAGGTGATTTACTGTGCTTTATAAATCCTCATTGATTGATTTACATCACACAAATTGCTATCACAGGAGTATTAATCCTCTTAGGCATCATTGAAGCGACCTAGTCTTCATTTGGATATTGTACTGCTGTATTTATGATGGAAACATGAAAAGGCAAGTACCAAATGCAAGGAAAGAACAGCAGGATAAACTACTTACATGTGGGATAAAGAAGCAACTTGAGACCTCATCTGGCGAAAATCTGCGCTGGTGAAAGTTTCAGTTTTCATATAAATCCCTTATACTCTGACTGGAAAAGAAAGTTTCATGGTGCACTGATGAGAGGCGATAATTTAGGCTTTGCTATCATTTGGAGAGAGAAACAATATCAGCAATTGCCTCGAGACTACTGCGGAACTGTTCAGTTTCGTAGCTGGAAGCTGGCCCCTTACTCATCCCAGGAGGACTGGTCTTATACTCTTGGAGTTATTAAGAAGTTGGTGCATCACATTGCTACTGGGATGTTACTAAAGTACTCTTGCTTTGTTGTTGAAGTAAGGGGGATTACTGTGACTGACCCACTATAGGAAATGCATTATGGGTGTGTCAGCAAGTGGGACTTAAAATAGGGAGTCGGACTTTGCTTATGGGGGCTTTGCAGAGAGCTGAAATATGTTTGTCATACCACGAGGCTAGCACTGGCTGATAGGGGTCACAAAGGTGCATTTTCGCTGTAGTTTTCATAAAGATTACTCTAAGGATGCGCTATTATACAGTTTATTTTGGACACCTTGCCTATTGATACAAACACAATATACAGCTCAAGTACAGTTCATGACACTATGAGGCTCTCTATATAAGCTTACACTTAAAACAAAGCATGTTAAAATGGACAAATACTAGTTTAACATTTAAGTAGCTGTTTGGCATTGCTCACAATGTCATAAGTATGATGTAGAGATGTCACACATAAAGACACAGAAAATAAACAAATGTCACACATGCCCAAGGGAGTAGCCAGAAAATTTAAATATCCCCCACTTTGAACTAAAGCTATTATGGCACCAATCAAGAAAAGTAATCATGACCCTCCCCAGAAAAGCTCTCTTTTCTCTTCCATCCACAAATCTGTCATTGATCCTTCCACACACCCACTGGTATCCAGCATTTCACCTTTACAGTCTATCAATCATTCATTCTTTCATCCATTCTTACATCATCAATTCCATTCATCCATCCATGTGCCTATCCGTAGCCAAGCCTATCCATGCATCTACTCCGACCCTATCCATCCATCCATCATTTCACTTATCCATTCATCCACCCAAGCTTTCACTCATTCTTCCATCCAGACAGCCTTTCAATAATTTGTCCATCCTTTTGCTCATCCACCCTTTCACTCAAGCCACCCTTTCACACATCCATTCACCCATCCATCCATTTTCCATTTCACATATCTAGCCAACCTTTCACTTTCTCATTCGTCCTTCCATTCATCCTTTCACTCATCGATCCATCCTTTCATCTCTCCTCCCTTCCTATTACTCATCTATCCATTCTTTCACTCATACACCCTTATATCTATCCTTTCACTCATCCATCCACCCATACTGTCAACCATCCATCCATACTTTCACTCATCCATCCTTCCTTCCTTTCACTCATCCATTCACCCTTTCACTCAGCCATCCATCCTTTCACTCACTCATCCAACCATTCATCCACTCATCCATCCATTGACTCTTCCACGCATCCATCCTTTCTCTCACCCATCCTCTCACTCTTCAATCCATTGTTTATCCTTTCACTCATCCTTCCATCCTTTCGTCCATCCACCCTCCTTTCACTCATTCATGCATTCTTTCACTCATCCACCTTCACATCCACCCTTTCACTCATCTCTCCATCCATTCACCCTATCACTCACCCACCATTTCATCCATCCACCCTCCCTTTCACTCATCCATCCCATTCATCCATCCATCCACTCATCCATCATCTCATTTATCAATCCATCCATCATTTCACTTTATTAATCTTTCCTTCCAATCAATCCATCCATACATCCATCCTGTCTTTCACTCATCTATCATCCACCCTTTGACTCAGTCATCCATTTTTTCCACTCACTCATCTACCATTGCACCCCTTCATCCACCCATCCATTCATCCGTCCATCTTTTCGATCGCCTACTTGTTCACACTAATTATCAGCCTTTGTCTGCAGAGCTGCAGAGAGAAAAGACTGATCACAAACTCCACATCCACTGTAGCTTCTAATGCAAGGGTGTGGAGGGCTCAGGGGTTCACACGCCTCTGAACATGGGCAATTTGAAATCTTGGAAGTCATGAATCTGGCATGATACACAATACCAGGTAGTGAGGTGACTGTGACCTTGCGTTGTTTCTTTCTTTCTTTTGCAGTTTTTGTTTGTAGTTTTTACAATGTCAACTTCGCCCAAGTTCTTGGGAGCGCTTATACGAGTACCAATTAAATTACAAAAGGTCAGATTTTATATTTTAAGCATAGGCTGATCTAAGTGATTTGCCCAGAATCACAGGATTTAGAGTTGACCCATGGCTTGTACTTGTTTCCCGAGTTCCTTTAACACCTTCACTGCGGGGTGTATTCCCCACACTGTGCGGGGGGCTGCACGCGGCGCCACTGTGCTTGTGACGAGCTCAGCTCGTCATGAGGCACAGTAGAGCTGCACTCATGACGAGCTGAGCTCGTCACAGCCACACCCGTTTTTGGAACGTTCAGCACAGCGGGGAAATTATCCCCGCGTGCGAACGTTCCAACGGCCGTGACGAGCTCAGGTGGTCCTGAGTGCAGCTCCACTGTGCCTCATGATGAGCTGAGCTCATCACAAGCACTCAAGGGGTTAAACTACTCTGTGCTGCGAGGCCCATCAGAGTGAGTTTTATTCCCATGGGCTTCACAGTCATAGTGCTTTTCGTGCTGCGAGGCCAAAGAGAGGGCCCCATGCCCTGGTTTTGCAGCTCTGGATAATGGCAAGGCCGAGGGAAGGGGGCCCCATACCTCGACCTTGCTTCCTGATGTAGCGCTTCAAGGCCCAGGGGACTGCGCTTTGTTAAACACTCTGCTGTGCCAGTCTGATCTGGAGGCTCCCTCCTCCTCAACCTACCTCACCCCACCTGATAATGCCCCGCTGGTACCTAAGGCCTCTTCTGTTGCCTAGCAACCCAAAACAGAAACGGCAGATAAGGCTTTAGGGCAGGTTTTTAAGGGAGGTGCTGCCCAGCCCGAACGTTGTGAGGCAATACAATTGTTGGCTTTTCTGTTTCCCTTCCACATACACCTGCACCCCCAGCAATGCCACTACAGCCTTGGATCTAGTGTTCGGACAGGGGACAGGAGCACTGGAAAAACAGGTGAGCCAGCTGACAGTAGTATGGCCTTCCATAGGGAAGTGGGGCCCCATGTTTTCTAACTGGGCTCGGGTCCCTGGGCAGCTGGCCACACTGCCCATGCCTAGCACCGGCCCTGAGACAAACCAAATAGTTTGCTGCTGGAAGAGTAGCAAGCATTACAACAAAGTAGTAGTAGGAGTATTAAGGTCTGATCGTTTGCACCTCCCCAATAGAATTCCATGCAGAAGTCTCCAAAGAGAAAGTACGGGAAAGGTAAAACAGCTACACCAAAATTATACCATGTCTTGCTAGATTCAACTAGGAGGTCCCAGAACGTTTGTGCATTTGCCAGGGGCAAGAACATTAGAGGTAAGCCTCTGTGACAGGAGGCAACTGTTACCTCTTATCCGTTATCACAAAAAGAACAAACAAAACATACAGGCCTTGCTAGATACCAGAGGAGAAGTCATATTATTTAGTGTTATGTTATGTTACACACATTTGTATTGCGCACAGCTGCCCCAGCTAAGGGGCGTCCTGGCGCATGGCAGGCAAATGTGCAACAAATACCAAGAACACAACAATAAAAGCAAAGGGGCAGTTTAAAAAAGAAAAGTTTTCAGAGCCTTACGAAACGCTAACAGATTGTCTATTAGCCGCATCTCAAGGGGGAGGGAGTTCCAGAGCTCAGCTGCCTTGACCCGGAAGGACTGGCCACCAACCCGACACAGCCTGTATCGGGGGATCACGGCAAGAGCTTGGCTCCCCGATCTCAAAGAGCGGGTAGGGACGTGCCAGGACAAAAGATCTTCAAGAATGAGAGGACCTCCTCCCCTCAGGATCTTAAACGCCAGGCAAAGCACTTTAAACTGAATGCGTGACTTGATGGGCAGCCAGTGCAGCGATCTCAGAGTGCCAGAGACAGAGCTCGTTCGAGGTAGGCCGACAATGGCTCTTGCCGCGGCGTTCTGCACACGTTGGAGGCGGACAGTCTCTGCCACATTGGTCCCTACCAGGAGAGAGCTTGCATAGTCCAGGCGAGATAACACAGTGGCCTGGACTATCAGCTGCCTGGTACCACGGTCAAAGAACTTCAGAATGGGACGCAGCGACCGCAAGATGCCAAAGCAGCAGGCCGCGATTTTCTTCGAATGGCCCACATAGCTGAGAACAGGGTCCATCCATACTCCCAGATTCTTTAGTTCCATGACCGGGCAGGGGACCGGCACCCAGTTCAACGGGCCACCACTTGTCCCCCCAAAGTTCCGCCCTCCTACCAACGATCATGATCTCTGTTTTCTTTGCGTTGAGTGGTAACTCACATCAATTGTCTTGGAAGGGAATGGAAATTGTCACCTCTCAGAACCTCATTCAGAGGGCCATGGGGCAAGAAGAAGCTACTGGGCCCAGTCGTAGTGGTTGAGGCCTTTTGCTCCAGAAGTTAAAGCGCCTAAGTTACCATGAATCTGGAGCAATTGGGCCAAGTACTCCTTCAGCTCTTGACTCTCAGTGGTAGCACAGATAGAGCATTCAATGGATTCTCAGGGGCCAGATAGACTCAGAGTGGTGAACACAAGCTCACAACTCAAAATGTGTTCAATAGCAGCAATACATGACTGTCCATTCAAATGCTGGTTTTTATGAAAAAGTAATATTTATATACCAACACAAAGTAAAATACAGCAATCACAATCAATGCACAAGGTCCCTCGAGGTCAAGGCTCTGTTGTTTCAAAAGTCAGTTCCTGCGTCCCACTTCCTGCTTGCTAGTGGTAGTCGTTATTTCCCATTCACTATAGATGACATTCAGGTTAAGCGCCACTAATAATCTTAATCTCAGGTGTCTAACTCCAACTCCAATTAAAGTCAAAAGTGTTCCAGCGGTGAAGCAGTATTTGGCAGGCAAGTTCCCCCGGGTGCCTCTGGGCCATTAATTATTCTTATCCCCACCAGCAGGCTCTGCATGATTGGAGTCTCTGAGCATGCCCCCCCCTCGTGGGTGCTGAAGCTGTGTCAGCAGTCTCTGATGATTGATTATTGAACATGCAGCACCTCCGTGGCAGCGGTTGTGTGTCCTTGCGCTCTTCAAGCATGGTCCTGAGGGGACAGCAGCCAGGGTTCCTCGACTCACCTCCGAATCCAATACATTTACTTGATCCTCCCCACAGATGAGGGGGAATTCAACACTCCTGGTGCAGATCTTCAGTCAGGTGCTAGGTCCACTCAAGTCACCATGGCGTCCACTTCCTATCGATGTTGGGCCTGCTCCTTGCCTTTTACCCAGTGGCCCTACCTAGCATACAGGATCACCGTCCTCACTCCACACATGGGCCATGGTCCTATCGACATGGCAGCAATCTTCACTGCTGCCCCACCTGACAGACAGGGTCACCGATTTCACTCTGCAAGTCCCTATCGATACAACAGCAATCTTCACAGCAACCCCACCTGGTGTACTGGATTGCTGACTTCACTCCACACATGGTCTACAGCCCCATTGGTATGGCAGCATCCTTCGTAGCGGCCCAGCTTGGCACACATGGTGCCAACTTCCCTCTGCACATGGGCTACAGCCCAATTGGCATGGCAATAATCTTCATGGTAACCTCACCTAGCATACAGGGTTGTTGATTTCCGTCTGCACACAGGCTGCAGCCGGATTGGCAGAGCAGTAATCTTCAAAGTGGGCCCACCTGGCATACGGGGTCACCGACTTCACTTTGCACATGGCCTAAAGTTCGATCAGTGCTGACGGTTCACTGATAGAATATCGATGTAACAAACATCTATGTTCTAAATATAGAAGAAAAAATATAGAATACTAAAATATCGACTCCCATATTCAGGTAAGTACAAAAATATTGATTCAAAAATATTGAAGTAAAAAATATAGATGTAAAACATATTGAATTAAACATGTATATAACATAAAATAAAATATATTAAATATATTAAATACTATTATTATTTTTAAGTAACTAAATTAAATTAATACACATTTTAACTAAATATTACAAATAAACTTAAACTAAAAAAAAGAAACATAGAAACATAATATTTTATACATATATACATATTTAAATATTATCTTCATTTAATTTGTAAACTTTAAAATTATGTACACATAAAATATATATATATCAATATTTTGAAATTAAAAAAACATTCTATAATAATTTAAAACATTAAAATATTGAAAAACAATTAAAACATACAAAAAATGCAACAGTAAGGAAAATGTTGGATAGTGAAGGTGTAAAGATTACCATTCCCATTCAAGTGAGTGCAACAGTAGGGTAAGTGATGGATGGGGAGGAGTAAAAATTACTATTCCCACCCCACTGAGTGCAACAGTAGGGAAAGTGCTGGATAGCGGTGGGGTACAAATTACTATTCCCACTCCAGTAAGAGAAACAGTAAGGAAAGTGTTGGATAGCGGAGAGGAAAAAATTACTATGCCCACTCCAATGAGTGCAACAGTAAGGAATGTGCTGGATAGCGGAGGGCTAAAAATTATTATTCCCACTCCAGTAAGTGCAACAATAGGGAAAGTGCTGTATTGTGCAGGTTTAAAAATTACTATTCCCACTCCAGTGAGAGCAGCAGTAGGGAAAGTGATGGACAGCGGAGGGGGAAAAATACTATTCCCACTCCAAAGAGTACAACAGTAGGGAAAGTGCTGGATTGTAGAGAAACAAAGATTACTAATAACATTTAGACAAGTAGAATTTTTTTTTAAATGATAAAAATAAATAAACACATTTTATGAATTTAAATATATTAAACATATAAAATAAAAACATCTTATAATATAAATTACATATAACAGCTACAAATATTATATAAATAAATTCAATAAATACATTTAAAAACAATAATTATTTAAAAGGAGCAAATATTAACAGAATTATGTAAAACATAAATGTATTTATTTTGTTTCCTACCCTAGAAACCCACACCAATAAAAAAAACACTTAAAACGTTTTATTTAAATTTATGTCCACAATTAACATAATTAATAATCAATTACAAAAATATTATTAATAAAAAAATAATAAACATTCATTAAATACACATGCTTTAACACTATAATATCCACAACACAGACCTAATTACACAATTTCCATTTTAAATTTCTAATTAATTAATTTAAATTAATTAACGAATTAATGTATCAAATAAAAATAAATTACTTCCTACCCTTCCCACCATTTACACCTATAAACACCACAAGACACACTTAAACCTATTTTCAAAATAAACATAATTGATTACTAATTAATTATTTAAAATTAATTAACAACTAATTAATAAATCATCAATTATTAATAAATTACTTCCCACCCATCCCACCTATACATACCAAAACACTAACCTAAAACTAATTTCACAATTACCATAAATAATTACTAATTAATTATTTAAAATTAATTAACAACAAATTATTAAATCACCAATTAAAAATAAATTACTTCCTACACTTCCCAACCATCCCACCATTTACACCTATACATACCACAACACACAACTAAAATTAATTACTCAATTTACCATAATTAATTGCCAATTAATTAATTACAAATTAACAACAAATGACTAATAAACTCATAAAAAAATATTTTTCACATTTAACACCATGACATCTCAATTAAACAAATATGAATAAATAAATAAATAGTCAATACATTTAAGATCATTAAATTACTTCCCACCCTATTTCCCTATAAACACAACCCACTACGGTACTTAAAACGTAAAATTCAAAGATTTTATTTTTAACACATATAATAAAAATACTAACAATTTTTATAAAATAAAACACATCACATACTTATAAAATATATACTAAAACACATAACATTAATAAAAAATCGATAATTTGAACAACTAATATTTTGCAAACGATATTAAACACTGATATTTTAAAGTACAATATTTTCAGAAACAATATTTTAAACATCGATATTACTTACCTAACAATCGATATTCTTGTCCACGATATTTTTTCTGGCGATATTTCTCACCTACGATAGTTTTACCTCGACATTGGAGCATGTCGATATTTAAACATCGATATTAAGTCTCTGCACCGTGCCGACACAGCCTCACTTCATAGAGCCAATCTTTAGGTTCTCTCACTGAACCTTGCTCACTCCAGCGCTCTCCTCTTCCTCAGAGGACCCCCTTGTCTAGGCAAGCAGGCAAGCAGGCACCGGGGGCTAGTCACCAGGAGCAAGTGGTCTATGATTCCCTGGGTGATGTCCCCTTACCCAGCAGGGAGACTGGCAGACCTCAGCCTCCAGACCTTGTTACAGGCAGACGTCTTTCAGAGCTGCTCGTCATCGCACAACCTGACTGTCTGCTTGACAATAGTCCATTTACAGACACCAAATGTGATTAAGGGGCTGAGTCTTTGAAGTTTATATTAGGAGTCTGCTTCTTTTTAAAGTACCCTCCATTCAGACCTGTCCTCTCTACAGAAGGCAATCTGTCACAGCACAAATCTGTCTGGGGTATTCCTCTACCTCTTCATGCTCCTTCAGTCAGCCCTGGGTCTCCCAAAATGGAACCTATAATCTTCCACATATTGTACCATTCACAGGCACACACACACACACCCAGTGCATGCACCATGACATAGGCCTGTCTCACGGTTTGCAGTCTTTTTGGACTAGAAGCACTACCCAATGCGCTATCCTCCTAGCGGTGAAAGGCTAATACCTTTGCCAGGAGTTAGGCGGAATGAGTACTCCGGGGGTAGTATACTGTGAAGAAAATCAAAATGTGCACCTTACATTTTTTAAACGTTTAGTAAATGTGAAGAAATGTGAAATTGGAAGCTAAAAATGTAGGGGCTCATTTATGAGCCCCTGCGTCACTTTTAAGCCACTGATGCGTCACTTTTTGTGACGCACAAGTGTCGTAAAACATGCGCCATGTTGCACCATATTTACGAAGGGACTCATCTAGGTAGATGCGTCACCTCGTAAACCCCTGCGCTACATTATACCTGCGCCAGGTATAATGTATGCAGGGTGGGCATACTCCTGCAAGAAAGGGTCGTAGGAGTGGAGCAGCAAAATCTATGAGATTTCGCTGCGCCACTTCTAGGATGCCAATGCGTCAAAGCCTTACGCCTGCCTCATGGCAGGCGTAAGGGTGATGCAGGCCCTTTCACATGGGGCTTGCCCCATCTGAAAGGAACATTGCTGGAGTTGCATCAGGCTTCCGACACAACTTCAGCAATGTGCCACTTTTTGCACTGACAGATACATCAGTTATACTGCCATATCTGTCCTTCCTTGCGACATGATGCATCATATTGTAAATATGACGCATCATTGGTGTTGCAAGGACGGTGCACTTCTCGTAAATGAAGCCCGTAGTTCGTATCCTGAGATTGATTATTGGAAGCAGTGGAAGTGCATCAAACATAATATAGGATGGGTAATGGGTGGCCTCAATTGAATTTAGAAAAGCTCCAACCTTCCCATTGAAACTAAAAGAAAATTTAGATTTTTTCCATATTTACTTGTGAATTAAATAAAATATTTCAGCATTTGTGTATTTATTCAATAAATGCTTGTTTCTGTATTTCTGTGTATTTGTTTGTAGTTCAAATGATCGAAATTGCTTAGTCTTGGGTAGCAGGATTTCAATAATGGTTCAGGGGGGTCCCTGGATTCCAGTTAATGTTAAGTGAGGGTCCACAGAAGTTGAAAGGCTAAGTACCAACGACTTATCTTATTTCCAAGCACGGAACCTGATAAGTTCTGAGCCATATCAAGAGAAGGAAAAGGCAATCATTTACCCCTTCCAAACCAGGTTCCAGGAACTAATCTCATCCCCTACTACGCAGGGCCATTGTAATCCATTGACAACAAGTGCACAGGGCAAATCTCAAACCACCTTTCTAATCAAAGGAATTCTGCCAAATCATAACAGAGGCTAATTTCACACCCCTTCTCAACTAGGGTATGGGGCAAATCTCATACCATCTTTCAAATCAAAGACATTCTATCCAATCATGGCAGAGTTACACTTCAAAACCCTTTCTCAGCCAGGGCATGGGCAAATCTGTAACCTAGTCTATGCTGTCAAGAATCAGAAGCAGTATCATCAATCACTCAATTAATCAGGATTTGTAAAGTGCACTACTCAGCCGTTAGGGTCTCAAGCCATGAGGGGGGGGCAGGGGGTGTATGCAGCTCTGTTGTGGCCATTCGAAGAGGCAGGTCTGTGCGTCTGTCCTGAATTGGTGCAGTGTTGGGCTTCATCTTAGGTGAAGGGGGAGATCGTTCCAGGTCTTGGCTGCAAGGTAGGAGAAGAACCTTCTACCTGCTCTGTTCCTGTAGAAGCGTGGGACGATGGCTAGGGTGAGGTCGGCTGAGCAAAAGTTTCTCTTAGGGGTATGGAAGGAGAGGCGGTTGTTGAGGTATTGTGGTCCGATGTTGTGGCGGACCTTGTAGGCGTATGTAAGTAGCTTGAAAGTTATTCTTCTTTTGACATGGAGGTCGTGGAGGTGTTGGGTGATATGGTTGCGCCGTGAGATATCAAGGATTAGTCTGGCCACGGCGTTCTGTATGGTCTGAAATTTTCAGAGGAGTTTTATGTTGATTCCTGCATAGAGGGCATTGCTGTAGTAAAGTCTGCTCCAGATGAGGGCATGAGTGACCGTTTTCATGGAGTCGCTGGGAATCTATTTGAATGTTATGCGTAGTATGCAGAGGGTGTTGACGCATGCAGCAGAGACGGCGTTGATCTTAGCGATTCACAGTTAGCAATGAGTCCAGAATATCGAGGTTACGTGCAAGGTCTGTCGGGGTGGTTTGTTTTCCGAGGACCAGAGCCCACCAGGTTTCATTCCATATGGAGGGGGTGGAGCCAAGGAGGAGGACCTCTGTTTTCTCTGAGCTAAGTTTCAGGCAGCTGTTCTGCATCCAGGTTACTACGGCTGTCATCCCTTCTTTGAATTTGAGCCTGGTGACGTCAGGTTCCTAGTTGAGGGAAAGGATAAGTTGGGTGTCATCGGCGTAGGAGACGATGTCGAGCTCATGGTTGCGAGGAGGCCATGTAGACATTGAAGAGGGTGGGACTGAGGGAGGATCCTTGGGGAACTCCGCATCCGGCCTCTGTCGGTTCTGAGAGGAAGGTCGGGGAGTCTTATTCTCTGTGTTCTGCCTGTGAGGAATGAGTGCATCCAGTCTAGGGCCTTTCCTTGGATGTCGGCGTCATAGAGTCTGGTGGTTAGTGTGTGGTGGGAGACTGTGTCGAAGGCTCCTGATAGATCAAGGAGGATGAAGGCTGCTGTCAGGCCTTGGTTGAGGAGGGTGCGGATGTAATCTGTAGCGGCGAGGAGGGTAGTCTCGGTGCTGTGATTGCTGCAGAATCCGAATTGAGAGTTGTCTAGGATGTTGTTGTCTAAGATGAAGACATTGCTGATCTATTTACCTTGTAAATGTATATTTATATCGCATTATTGACACTGTTGGACTTGACCCTTTTGGCAGGTTCACCCCTGAACTTTTTGCCTTGAGCTCTGACATGACGGTAGTGATTTTTGGCCTCTGCACACTTTAGCACTGTGGCCCAGGGTAAAGTGCGTGCGCTCTCTGAGTGCATGTGGTGAGAGTGGCCTGCCCTCCCATAGGAATGCATGGGGGATATGTGTGTCAATGGTAAATCCTTATATGAGAGGAGTGCAGGGGAGAGTTTAGTATTTGCGGACTCGTGAAAATAAATGCTGCTCGATGGTGTGCGCAGATTTATTGTGACTAGTGGAGAAGTACCACTTTTAGAAGTTGGCATTTCTGTGAGCAGTGTTTCTGCCTGTTTGATGTGAATTGCCTGTCTGGCTTGTGATTGACAGGTGCTGGATGATGTGGATGGCTCCAGGAGCCAGGATGGGTCTGCCGGGTGGTGAATAGGGAGATCTGCATGTAGATGGGAGGGAGACCTGGGACCTGAATAGAGCTGTACCTTCCCTCCACAATGCTGACTCCACCTCCTGTGGTGCATCTGATATCCCTGGTCTGTCCTGTGAATAGAAGAGAGGAGCTGAGCAAAATAAAAGTACTCAACAGCTCCCCTGAACCAGTTGTATCTGGTTCCCCCAGACCCTGCACTTTTTAGACAAAGGAAATGGTGTATAAAAGAAATGTCTGTGACCCCAGAAAAATGTTCTGCTTTGGATCCTGACAGAGGGGGGCTTGCTGCTGGTGGGGCCCAGGAGGGACCGCCATGGGGGATGCCTCCCTGCTGGAGGGTCCTGTGTGCTTGCCCCTGGGCCCTACATTGCCCCATTGATGCTTCCAGGACTTCTGGGACCTTTTTGCTTTTTATTTTGATTTTGCCAAGGCTTGATACAGCCTTCCAGCGCCCTGGAAATGCTCTGTCTTAAAGCTTTCTCCCCCATGAGAGGGAGAGCCTGGGGGTTATGCAGCGTGCCTGCAGCCCCTGGTGAGGAAACCCCTCTCATAGGGATTCCCCCGATATTGCTGGGATTAACGGGTGCCCACCCCACAATTGCGGCCGTCCGAATTTATTTTGTCCTAATTTTGGGTGCCCACCCCGCTTATTGTGCTATCGTTAAAGCATGTGCCCGCCCTGCTTCTATATTTATTTTGTCCTCGAGGGAGCCTACCCCTCTTGCCACCGAGAAAATCAGCCTACGGGGCCCCAACGATGCCAATGATTACTTTCTAGAGGGCCCAGAGGGGCCCATGCTTTTCCCCGTGGTGGGAGTCTGAGCGGTCCCGCCAGGAGAGCGGGCCGCTGCAACGTTAGCCTGCTTATTTTCTAGAGCCTAGATGGCTCCAACGTTGGGCACATGCCCAGCCCAGCATGTAGTGGGCAGCTGCAACGTTTAGGTCTGCGCAGATAGCGCACCCTTGACTTTCGCTGCGCAAGCATTAGCCCTGACATTCTGGACACAGGGCATTTGAGCCCCTTTTTGAGACCCTTTTTGAGATGGCCAGTTGGCCAGGGGGAATGTTAGAATTGTAGGGCACCAGGTCCTAATGTGATGTGGTGCTAGGAAATGTAAATGTGTGTAGTATGTTTTATGCACCCTGTGTTAAACCTCTAAATTATGGTTTATGATTATGAGGTTGTTCTGCATATCATCGCTTATGCTAGTGATTATTATCACTGTGTGATTTACGCCCCTAATTGAGTTATACTTAGGAGGTTAGGGTCTAATGCGTTTAGATTTGTGAGAGAGTGCATATGTGTTCATGCTGGTGAGGTTGGCGCAGAATGTAATTCGCACCTGATGTGAGACTGTGCATGATGTAGTTTATGTCACAGGCTGATGCTAAGCACAGTGATTACCAGTGGTTACTGGTTGTACGTTAATGATCTGTTTTACTTTTACTAAGTTCGCTTTGTGATGGTTCTGACAGTGGTCCATGTGGCCCTGCCATGTGTATATAAACCCTTGTAGATATGACCCAGTGCCAGGTGGCATCATGTATATGATGTGTTTACTATTCTAATGTGTTTTGAGAATGCAAAGGCTATTTTTGATATAACCTTGTGTGGAGTTCCTTTTGTAGTGTGCCTGGGATGTTGTTGCTGCTGTGTGCGTGCGCAATTGCTTTACACTTGGCCTTCGGGATAAGCCAGACTGGTCGTGCCAAGCTACCAAGTTGGTGAGCAGGGGTTATCTTTGGCGTGTTACTCCCAAGCCCTGACTAGAGTGGTGGTCTCTGCCTGGCTTTGGCGCAAGCCTTAGCCAACCAGAGATCCCATTTCTAACAGACACCATCCCTTGAATTAACTGAATTTCGTCCATAGAGTAAGTAGGAGTCCAGACATGCACAGGATACAGTTCTTTATGCAGGAATATAGATTGCCAAAATCATGGAGCAACACCTGGAAGGCTACAGTATCTGCCTTGCACAGCCCCAGTCTGCCACCCGTTTATTACCAGTTTATTCACTGACATACATAAAATGTTATATGATTTCACAGAACACTGACCGAGCTGATCAGGAAAAAGATAACAATAAAGCATGGGTGGCCGCACACCTTACTATTTCTCTTTATTGCCACAATGGCACAGCTGCAGGGGTGAATAATCGCTCAGCTGTACCCATGCATCCGAGTGACACTAACCTGCTCCAAGCAGAATTACATTTTTGATTCTCCCTCCGAAGAAGGATAGTATGCCCCGGGTTTGTGTAGGGTTTTTATGCCTCCTGGGACTCTCCTTTTAAATAACGATGAATTACAGAACAATACATTGTGCGTAAACTCAACATTTACTGCAAAGTCAATGTATTTTTCCTGACACTTATCAGGCGGTTGTAGGTACAGTAATGCGAGCGACAAACTCTTACATGTATTAAATCTTCAAGAGGACAGGAGATCTTCCAATCCTAGTAATAATGTAATATGTGTGTATATATCACACATATTTTTATTATTTTTCAATTCATTAGGAAATTTACCATTTTCAAATTAGTGCTTCAAATACATATGTATCTGTCCACAATACATTTTGAAAAATCCTCTTCCTCAGGGGGAAATATATTTCTCAGTAACAAGTCCGGGGAAGCATGTACGCAGATAACAAAACATCGTATAAAATTCACGTTAAAATCATCTCAATGCCTATGCCCAAAATAAAATTTAAATCTTTATGCGGTCCAATATCTTATTTTTCACGGCTTTCTCCTGCCTCACCTCATTGGTGAAAAAGGGCATTTTTATGTGTGGTGGCTCTAGAAGTCAGACACGATTTTGTATAAATTGAACTAGCTTGGGGTTTGTTTTGTTAGCGTCACAATAAATTAGGCAATAATGAAGGTGACGTTTGTACATCAGCCTGATGCTGCAGAGCCACAATGGAGTCTGCTAGCACCCTCCTCGCCCACAGGAACCAGCCAATGAGTTGTTGCTTGAAACAGGGTGAGGCATAATTTTATCTGTTGGAATCGTTTTTTTGGACAACTTGCTTCCTAAATACGCAGCACAGCATGATCCAGTATTGCACCATGTGTGCTCACAATTTAGGCACAGTGCGTCTCGGGAGGGCTAGCAATAACGCCTTCTCTGTTGGTTCTGTGGCAGGGGAGACCGTCTGTTAAACTATAGACCTGTATCTGCTACAGTTGCCCATATTTCAGACCTTCATCTGCCGTCTGTTCTTCTGCAATAACCCATTTGTATTAATAAAAATGGCAAGATTTGAACCAGTGTATGTTTTAAATCCTTACAGAGTCCTTACTACAGTGATGACAGAATCTTCACACCAAGTGAGTGATTTCAGTGCTGAGTTCTTTCAAATGAGCAATTTAGTTATTCAAATTACCCAGACTTCGTGAATTGTTAGCAGTTTCATGCTTCCATCTTGAATACATCTCATCATTTTATTATTGAAAGCGTATGGTGTCGGAACCCATTCGGGGCCAGGGGGTTACTAGGCCTCAACCCTACTGGATTGGAACTTTTACCACTAGTGCCCTAAGGTCTGTCCTAATGTGGCACTGAAAACTGGGTCAAGTACATCCCTAGTGCAATTGACTCTCACGAGACAGGGGCCGAGCAGCATAAATCATCACAGGGAGGTAGAGTGAGGTAAATGTAAATGTATGTGTCTTGTAAAGCGCACTGCTGCCCTGAGGCATCGTGGCACTATAGACTGCTGGGGAACCCGTCCTGGCTATCCCATTGAGATGGTCCCTACTGGGTATCTCCAAGGTGAAACCAGGCATCCCCGGCAAATGTGGGGGGCCGTTATAGAGATGAGGCAAGCTAATGCCCAGAGTTGCCGAGTGTGATCCCTGGTTAGAATAGGCACCGAGGCGAGAATTATCGAGTCTGCTGACCCTGGTCCACGACCCTGCTGCGTCGGGAATTGAACCCTGGTCCCGGGCCGTTCTCTGCTTCCTGCCGCCTCTAACCAGTGAGCCACACCACTCCACTTCCAAGTATAGTGATTCAGAACTCAAGCAATTGTACAAGAGGCACAGTGAGAAAATATCCAGCCTAGTGCTTTCCTTTCCAGAACAGAGATGTTCTTTAATCAAAACCTAGTATGATAAATAAAAACGAGGTAGCAATACAGGCATGTATGCTTTGACACCGATACACAGAAAGTCTGAAAGTTAAGTACAGGTGCAGTGTCACTGCAGTGAAAATGGAGCAGCTTTCCTCTAACATTTGAATTTAGGAAAGGGCAACACAATAATCCCTTGATGACTTGGGTATGCACATATAACAAAATACTGAATGCGACCAAGGTTGATAATATTACAGGTGGTTGTTAAATAGGTCAAGATGAAAAGGTGAAAATCACACTTTCATATTATATCGCAGTTGGCCTGAACTTGAGACTTTGTCCCAGTCTGGCACGACCAGATATCCATAGTTGGCACTTTGTGCATTTTGGAGCTATTTTTACTGAAATCTTAAAACATGCATATCTATTGTTCTACTGAGTGGATTCTTTTGGTTTGTGTTATGTTTGGGTCTTGTTTTGTTTTGTCCAAATGACTCTAATTTTCTAAATTGGTGTGGTATTTTTATTGTGTTGTGTTTTCACTTTATTACTGTTTGAAGTACTGCAAAAATATTTTACACCTTGCCTCTAAGTTAAGCCTTACTTCTCTGTGCCATGCTACTGGAGGGTTGAGCACAGGTTAGTTTGGAGTTTGTTTGTGCCTCACCCTGTGAAGGATTGTGGTAGCTGCTTGAGTAGGGTTTTGCCCGCTCAACCAGTAACCCCAATTTCTTACATTGGTGAGCAGCAGTGAGTATTAGAACTTGTGATTGTGCAGTGTCATGCAATAATTACAGTGATATAAATGTGAGTTTTAAATTCTCCGGCTAGCCTTTTTGCTTTTTCCCAAATTCACTCTTGCTTTGCCTGACTGTTGGTGTCTGTGGCTCCACCGGCAAAGATGGAGTTTGAGCTCCTCAATCTGGAAAGCTAAACTGTGGCTGTGCTCAATGAATTTGGCAAGGAGAGTGGGCTACCCCCTAAGAGCTGCAGAGCCCTGAAAGGCTTTGAGGACATGTGCAGAGGCCCACCAATTGCCAGTCACCACAGAGGACCAGACCTCACCCTTAGAAGGATTGTGGTAGCTGGTTGAGTAGGATTTCACACCTTCAACCAGTAACCCTAATTTCTTACAATGGTGATCAACAGTGAGGATTAGAACTTGTGATTGTGCAGTGCCATACAATAATTACATGTGAGTTTTAAATTCTTCAACTGGCCTTTTTGCTTTTTCCCAAATTCACTCTTGCTCTACCTGATTGTTGGTATCCGTGGCTTCATCTGCAAAGATGTAATTTGAGCTCCTCAATCTGGATAGCGACACTGTGGCTGTGCTCAAGGAATTTTGCAAGGCGAGGGGACTGCCCGCTGAGAGCTGCAGAGCCCTGAAAGGCTTTGAAGGCATGGGCAGAGTCCGACCAGTTGCCAGTCACCACAGAGGACCAGTTTGGAAAGGATGATGTGGAGGCCTGGATACCAACCCAGTGATCCAGCAGTAATCTGAGGGAATGACTTGACCCCCATGTTGGAACTCCCTGCCAGAGCAGAGAGTAGCGCGTGTTCCTGAGGATTATCCTCAGAGAAGCTGGCAGACAGGAAGGCGGAGAGGGAGTTTGGTTTGCAGGTGGCCGAGTTGAAAATTGTAGCAGAGCAGAAGAAGGCTGTAAGAGGAAAGGTAAATGGCTCACAAGAGAGCTGGATATAAGGGCTAGGCAAAGAGACTTCAGCAATCTTGGTGGCAGCATACCTGCAGTGTCCCCTGTAGACAAGAGGGTCCATATTCCTAAAGGTCTGGTGCTTGATTTTAT
Organism: Lissotriton helveticus; assembly: GCF_964261635.1. Taxonomy (NCBI): domain Eukaryota; kingdom Metazoa; phylum Chordata; class Amphibia; order Caudata; family Salamandridae; genus Lissotriton; species Lissotriton helveticus. Next base: position 1,109,835,845 of record NC_136068.1, read on the forward strand.
TGTGGAGGATGATATTGACACGTGGTTTAAAGCTTATGAGATGGCTTTGCAGAGGCATAGAATCCCTGAGGAGGAGTGGTGAGATAACTTCTGGAAGTGCATGCCTAGCAGGGGAGGCATGCCCTACTGGCCCTAGAGAAGAGGGACAGTTGAGGTATCCTCCATGCAAGAAAACCTTGTGGCGAAGTATGGCCTCATCCCTGAGGAGTACAGACAGAAGCTGCCACATCAGTCCTGGATGGATTATGTGGATTCGTTTTGCAAGACACTGGATGCTTGGGTGAAAGGAGGTGAAGTAAACGACTACCAGGGGATGTACAATTTGTTTGCGAAAGAGCACATGCTCAGTCTTTGTTCTGCAAATCTTCACCAATACTTTATTTATAATAAGCTCACTGACCCCAAGGGCCTTGTAAAAGAGGCGGACCATTGGCTCAGCATCAGGGTCCACAAGAAGGTACCTAGGGAATCAAGGGGGGCTCACCGCGAAGGTGGGCAGGGGGTCCACCTGAAGAAGGAGGGGGAAATGAACATAATAAATAACAAGGAGTTCTCTAAAGGTCCCCAAACTAATTATAAGGATCAGGACTCCCAGTCCTGACCTGAACAGAAAAAGAAGTGGTTCCCAGATAATAAGTCCTCAGGGAAGACCCCCCTAAGTTCTATGAGTGACAATAGGTTGGGCACTTCAAGGGTGATGCCAAGTGTCCCAAGCAGATTTTGCCAACCACTGGTGCACAGAAACCAGGGTTTGGTAGTGTAGCACTTTGGGAGGAGAATGCACCAAATAGTGCAGGGGGATTGTATAGAGTTACCCTATTGTCCCATGGTGAAAGAGAGAGAGAGGATAGATAACTCACATGCCTAGTAATACTGGAAAATACAGGCAATGGGTCATCATCAATGGGCAGAGGGTGTAGGCTCTGGGAAACATTGGAGCCAGCATGAAAACTGTGAGATGTCATCTGGTGACCTCAGAACAGGAAGTCCCTAATGCCTTCTACCAGGTTATTGCAGTCAACAACCATGAGAGTCTCTAACCAGTGGCAGTGGCTCCTTTTAGTTGAGGGGACTCAGGTAACCTTGAGGGTAGCGGTGAGTCCATCCATGCCTGTGGATTGTCTGCTTGGCAATGACCTAAAGCACACCATCTGAAAGGAAGTAGAGCTCAGGTCGCACTTGTAGATGGTAGGGTTGCCTGAGAGGGCATGACTGACAACATGGTCCGTGTGAGAGGGTAGTCAGTAGAATCTGGAGCCTGAAAGTATGGCCTAGGTGCCTGCCAAAAAGAAGAAGGGTAAAGGGCATGAGAAACCCACGCCTGAAACTTCCACAGTCTGGTCGGAGGCTAAGCCTGAGGGCAATGCCCCAGAACCTACAAGGGGGAAATTGCCGTCCTCGGAATCCTACCTGAACTGACCAACTGGCAGAAGGAAGGGGATGCCACCAAGGAGGAGTTATGCAAGGCACTGATGAAGTGCCCAACTCTTAAGGGCCTACAGTGGTGACCAAGGCACAGGCTGCTGGCGGTGACACCTCTAGAGATCACTTGGCCTTTTGGAGAACGGTCTCCTGCATAGCCGGCCTAAGGTTCCTGGGCCTGGTGCAACCAATGTGTTGGTAGTTCCGAAGTACTACAGGGACTTTTTACTGGAGCTGGATCATGATGTTCCCTTGGCAGGTCATATAGGGCAGCACAAGACCATTGAAAGACTTGCCACCCACTTTTATTGAGCATGGATGAGGATGGGCTCAGATACGTTCTGCAGGGCATGCCCTACCTGCCAGGCCAGTAGAAAGTCTGGAGGGAAGCCTAAGGCTCCCTTGCAGCCATTTCCTGTCATTGGCACTTCCTTTGAGTAGGTGGCCATCAACATTGGTCCCTAGACAGACTTGGCAACAGGTTCATCCTGGTCTTGGTGGACCATGCCACCTGGTACCAGGAGACTATACCTCTGAGGACTGTGACCATACCCATAGTGGCCAGGGCACTAATGTTTTTTTTAACTGTGTGGGGTTCCCTAAGGAGGTAGTCTCCAACTATGGTATCAACTTCATGTCTACGTATAGCTCTCCACACCCTACCAAACTCAGACTAATGGCCTTGTTGAAAGGTTCAACAAGATGCTACAAGGCATGATCATGGGCATGTCAAATCCTGTCGTCCCCTTGCCATGCCTGATGTTTGCGTACCAGGAGGTGCAACAGAAGGTGGTTGGATTTAGCCCATTTGAGCTTCTGTAGTGGCTCCCTGTGCAAGGACCTCTCAGTCTGGTCAAGGAGGGTCAGGAGGAAGCCCTTACCCGACCTTAGGATAAAAGAAGGAATGCAACCAGTTGCTGGGGCAGTTTGTCTCTCTCTTTACTTGAAGAGTAAAATCTACAGGCTCTCTGATAATGTGAGGGCCAGCATAAAGGAGAAAATCTCCAACAGGCTGGAGCTAGGAGTCATTGAGCTCTCAAACCGTACTTTTTTCAGCCCAGTGTTGTTGGTCCCCAAGGCTGCTCTGCCAGGTACTTCAATAGAACTTAGGTTCTGCATGGATTACTGGGGGGGCTCAATGCCATCACCAGGGCTGTGCTGAGGAACTTAGCAATTCACAACCAATCTAAGTGTTTGTCAGCTCACAGATGTGGTAGTTTAGACCTGACATCCCTAGCCTGGGTTTCCTCCTCGCTTTTTGCCTTCCACCCTCCTGTTTGGCAGATTTAATTTTTTCTGGCTTTAGGACTCTGCACACTTTAGCACTGATACTAGTGCTAAAGTTCTTGTGCTCTGTTTCTAATACATGGTAGAATTGGCTTATACCCAGTTGACATATTTAGCTTACTTGTAAGTCCCTAGTAAAGTGCCATTACCTGTACCCAGGACCTGTAAATTAATTGCTACTAGTGGGCCTGCAGCACTGATTGTCCAAGCCACTTAAGTAGCACTTTAGACATGTCTCTGGCCTCCAATTCCAGCCTGTGTGGGTGCTATTTTAAACTGCCATTTTGACCTGGAAAATATAAACCATCTGCCAGGCCCAAACCTGTCTTTTTAAAACATATAGGTCGCCCCTAGGGTAGGCCCCGGACAGCCCAGAGGGCAGGGGGCAAGGTATATAAAAAGTAGGACATATACTTTTAAGTTATACATGTCCTTGTAGTGAAAAACTCTTAAATTCATTTTTCACAACTGCAAGACCTGTCTCTCCCAGAGGATACATTTAAAAAAAAAAGAAAATGTAAAGACTTATATTGCACTCAGCTACCCGTAAGGGTTTCCCGGTACAGGAGAAATATGGTGGAGAAATTTTGGGTATATCCATCTGAAAGAGCCAGGTCTTCAAACCCTTTTGAACAGAGAGTAACGACGTACAGGTTCTCAAATGCTCTGGAAGAGAGTACCATAATTTCAGGCCTAAGTAAATAAGTAAAAAAAAGAAAGCAGTGTCTTGCGGGCGAGGCTAAATCTAGGCACATTGAACAAGGTTTGATTTAAAGATCTCAGAGCTCGAGTGGGCTGGTAAGGCACCACTAAGTCCTGAAAATAACAGGGGTCCTAATCCAGCTTTAGCCTTAAACATGTAGCATAAGGCTTTGAATTTGATGCGTTTAGAAAGAGTGAGCCAATGCAACTCATGAGTAAGTGTCATGATTCTTCACTTGGTCCTTACCTATTTAAGTAGTAGAACCTTTTGTCTCAGAAAATCCCGCCCCATTCCCGTGCACCTGCACGACCAGAGTGTATGTAGTGTTAATTGTTTGTTTCTGTGTTTTGTTTAAAAGATATTACATGACTTTTATTTCATTTAGTTTTGAATGCCCAAGTTCATAATAATTGCTGTAACCTTAACATTTCTGTGGCTTAGCGCTGTGCAAATGTTGTGAATATTGCCAGAATGCTTGTTGACAGCCTTTGCCTCTTAGAGGTTGTTTTCTAGAGGCTGCTTTGAGCGCATCTACACCCAGCAGCCTTGCGCGAACGTGCGCACTATTTTCTCTGGGTGCGGTCTGCTATTTAAACCGCACCCAGGCTTCTGGAACTCGCTTTGCCTTCCGGATTTCAACTGAGAGTGATCGCGTCTCGAGGCTCCAGCTGCAGTCTCACCTGGGGGCCTGGTTTCATCAGCAGAACAACTTTGTCTAGACAATTCGTGTTTCCTGTCTCCTGCTAAAAGACAAAAGACAAGAGAATTAAAGATAAGTACATTGTTAAAAAAGATCTGGCGCCCATCGCAAGCAAGACTTTGGAAACATTTTCGTTTATTACTGGAAATTAGGAAAAGACTTTGGACAATCATTTTAAAAACAAAGGAACTTATTGAAGGATCGTTTATTAATAGTGATACATGTTTATAATGTAAAAAGACATTGCAAGAGTTTATTGTGATGTGTTTAGAAACTTTTAAGGAAAAGTCAGTTTAGAATAGCTTTGACCTTTCGTTTAGGGTGTTGGCATAGGAAGTTGTGTTTTCATCTTTTGTGTTGACAACAGGTTGGGACACTAAGAGAAAACGGAAAACCAATTTACATTCTGAATGAAAGCATTTAATCCCCCTTCCTAAAATGATTTGCATCAGCCCTCCCTTTCTTTGGTATAGTTGTGAAAAATATCATTTTTTATTTAGTTTAGTGAATATGAGTTAATATATATTTTTATTTTTTGTAAAAAATTTTTATTGATCAGTTCATAACATGAAAAATAGGCAAAACAACAAAATAGGCAGACATAGGGATTGATTCATAACATACACTTGAAATTATAACTAGATAGGTCATTACGGCATGATAATAATATCATTGCAACGAGACGTCTAGATGTTGAAGCATAGGATGCCAAATTTTCAGTCCTTATTTTTTCTTTTTCACTGACTTTAAACGATACAAATTATATTCAAAATAAAATACATTATAGAATTTAGCTCTCCACATTTCATATGCTGGTGCCTCTGGCTTCAACCACATTGTGGCTATACACAGTCTAGCCACCGCCATAGCCATAAAAATAAAATAACGATTAGCTTGATTGTTCTGCGTAGATTCTAACTCACCACAAACCCCAAAGAGCAACATTTGCCGACCTAGTACACAGGGCACCTTAGTTGTTTCTAGCAAAAATCGTTCAATACTTAGAAAAAGCGGATTTAATACATTACAATCAAAAAAGAAATGAACAATATCCGCTTCTTCCATTTGACCTCTAAAACATTTGCCGTCATATTCATTGCCCCATTTCATCATTTTAACTGGTGTATGATATAGATTAAAAAGCATTTTGTAGTGTTGTGTACGCAGGTTTGCAGACAAAATTACTTCATTTGCTAAATCAATCGAAGTTTGTACTGTAGAACCAGGGTTATCTAACCACCCCTGCCATTTGGAATCTTGGATATCTAGATCGTCTCGTTGCTTAGTAATATTTCATATAACGTCCCTATCTTTGCCTTTTTATATATAGCTACAATAAACTCATTACACGAGATAACCTGTAACCTAGCATGTTTATGTAAAAAATCACTTAGCTGTAAATATTTGAAAAAATCGTTCTTGGTTTATTGTATATGTTGCCATTAGACCCAAAAAAGCCATCAATACACCATCCTTATATATATCACCCAAGCAGCAAATCCCATTATTTCGCCAATCTTTCATCTTTGAATCCCAAAAAATCCCCGGGAATAATTCCGTAGAATCCAGTGGTGTATGAAAATTTCTCCGTTTTATGGGCAGGATTTTACATAGCATTTTCCACCCCTTATATGCTGCAATCATAATTTTGAATCTAGTCCGTTTGTAATAACTTGGCTCAAAAAATTTCAGCAAAGCTAAGCGGGCCGAATCTCCTACAAGCATCTGGTATATATCAGGAACTTCAAACGATCGAACGCCCCCCCCCCCCTATTAGCATATACTTTGCATTTTGAATAAGACAAGCTAAATAATAAAACAGGAAATTAGGAACGCCCCACCCTCCCCGGGATAATGGAAGCACCATATATTTTGATGCCCGGCGTGCTTTTTTCCAGCCCCAGATAAACCTATCAGTAACAGACTGAAGTTGCGATAGTTGAGGCCGTGTAAGCTCTAAAGGGACTGTCCGGAAATAGTAAAGTACCTTAGGAAGAATGCACATTTTCAATACATTCCGACGCCCTACCATTGACAAATGAAGACATTCTACTTTTTCTAATTGTTTTTTAACCGATCCTACAATATCCAACCAGTTCACTTCTACTATTTCCTGAACTGACATTCTCATTTTAATCCCCAGATACTTAGCCTCCGTGGTTACACGGGGTTCGCCAGGACACAATCCAGTCATATACACGACTTGGGTTTTAGAAGTATTTAACTTGTATCCGGCAACCTGTCCAAATCTTTGCGTTAAATTTTCTACCTCTCTTAATGCCGACGCTGGATCAGATGTCACAACTGCGATGTCGTCAGCATAGGCTAAAACATGTATATTGTGCTCGCCAACTAACAATGATTGAATAAAAATGGTAGACTCCAATACCTGTAATAATGGTTCTATATAAATAGCAAAGAGCAAAGGGGAGCACGGATATCCCTGTCGTGTTCCCCTAGTTATATGTACAGACAAAGATTCAAGTCCCATAGTACATATTTTAGCACAAGGGCTCTTATACATAGTGCGTATTGCCTGCAAAAAGCCAGGTCCAAACCCCATCCTGTGCATTATACCCCATAAAAAGCCCAAGTAACACGATCAAATGCTTTTTCAGCATCAAGAAAAATAATTCCAATATCCTTTTGTAACGTAGTTGCAAAATCTATAGCAGATATAACCCTGTGAAGATGGTTGATCGTGCTTCTGCCTGGGAGAAACCCATGTTGCTGCCGAGATACAAGTAAAGGGACAACTAGTAAAAGTCGGGTTGCCAATATTTTAGAATAGATTTTCGCATCAACGTTAATTAAAGATATAGGCCTATATGACCCGGGAGAACTAGGGGGCTTATCCTTCTTTTTAAAAATTACTATGTTAGCATCGTCCCATGAAACCGGGGGGTTTATACCTTGAGCGGTTATAAAAGTACTAAGCATATCCTCGTTAATAATTTCAAACAGTACCCGATATACCTCCAGAGGGAGTTTATCAGGACCGGCTGCTTTCCCAAGTGCCAACTCATCCATTGCTAACTGTAATTCCAACATAGAGATTGGAGCTTCCAATTTCTCCCTCTCAAGAGACCCTAGTTTACGAAAATCGAAATCCTGGAGGCAAGCCACAATTGATTCCTCAGAGACCACATCTTGAGTATAAAGTTCTTGATAATAACTGCGGAAAACCTCCAAAATTTCCTCCATAGTTTCCACCATATCCCCGCTTGCATTTTCTAATGCCTCAATACGCTGCGCCGCCTGTCTACCCCGCATCCTTTGTACTAAGCATCTGCCCGTAGCCTCCCCATATTCATATCTTTCATTTTTATACGCCTGATGTTGAGCAGCAATATCCTGACTCCATATCCCATTTATCCTAGCCTTACAACTAGCAACCTTAGTTTGTGCTACACGGGAATCAGAGTTAGAGCGTATTCTAGCAGTAAGCTCACATTCTACCTTTCTAAGTTCCTCAATAAGGCCGTTTATCAAGGCTTTTTGTTTTCTTTGTTTGGCCCAACCATAACTACATATTTCCCCCAGAAGTCCCGCCTTAAACGAGTCCCAAACCATAATTTGAGAAGCGGAGCCGCGATTCAATTCTAAAAACTGCTTAGCCCATGCCTTAATATGATCTATAAACTGATGAATTTTTTTATTGAAAGTAAATGCGCGGGCTTCCCGCACCATATTACAGCATGTCAAATCTAATACCACTGGGCTGTGATCAGAAGTTATTCGCGGCATTACTTGCATGTTAGCACCTACGGTGAGAAGTCGGGGAAGAAACATGTAATCTAATCTTACTAGTTTAGCATGGGGAGAGGAAAAAAAGTATATCCCGGATTGCCTGGTTGTAAAATAGCCCACCCGTCAACCAACCCGTGTTGCAGTAACAGCTGCCGTAGAGCCCTGTATTCCTTTGGTCTGCGACCTTTATAGTTCTGGTAAGCAAGATTCCAAGTTTTATTATCACCATGTATATTGAAATCCCCAAGTATTATCATAGGTGTCGCCCACTGTGCCAATTCTACATTTAAAAATTCAAATATTTCAGCCTCGTCAAGATTAGAGCCATACACAGTGCATATTGTAATCTTGTTCATTCCAATTATACACTCAGTAATTGCCCACCGCCCAAAGTTATCCACCCACGTCCTGCGGTTCCTACATTCCCCCGGCCCCCCAAAATCACAACCCCTCCATTCATAGTAGCATAGTAGCTTGTTTTGAAGCAGCTAGCAGCGTAAACCCCATTGAAGCTAGGATTTTGTGATTAGACCATGGAATATGTGTTTCCTGCAAACAAAAAACATCAGGATTGATAAGGCGCAACTCATTAATCACTCGTTTTCTTTTCATAATATTAATAAGACCGTACACATTAAAGGAGCAGACTCTTAAATACCTAGTCACCATCAAAACTTAAGAATTGCATATCGTAAATTACTATTAACCAAGAAACTACATTAAGTCTGCGATTCTGAAAAAAATTGTGAAGAACTGACATTTTACATTTATCCCCCAACCCCATTCCCCCACCACTCCCCACAGCACACTAGTATCCCCTACCCACCCTTCACCCCGACAAACCAAACCCCCCCACCCACCCTGAGAGACCCCTCCCCCCATAACTAAGGCAATAGGGTATAGCATCCTTGTGATGTTCAGTGAGTGGCTCCCCTTGGGACTCGGCTCAAGTTCGTAACCATTAAACATAGAAGAGAAAAAAAAAGGAAAAGAAAAATGAAGAAAAAGGGGGACCAGACAGAATGGAATAAGAATTACGCAAAACAATCAAGCCAGTATAAGTAGATAGTCTTTTGCTTCAGCCTCTGATGAAAAAAAGCGAGTCTGGCCCTTATAAACAATTTTTAGAGTTGCTGGCTGTAATAGAATTACTTGTGCCCCCTTTGCTTGAAATGGATTAATTAATTGTCGAAGCTTCCAGCATTTCTCGACGGTGGAATGACAAAAGTCTGGCCTCACAAAAAACTGTACCCCCTTGCCAGTGCTCTTCCGGTCTGGTCTGGCCTTATCATAGAGCACCTGTCTTGCCCAAAAAATTATTCAACAATATCATAATTTCCCTTGGTTGCTGGGGTCCTGTTTGTGTACTTCTTACTGGTCGCACCCGGAAAGGAAATCTATGGGCCCGTTGGATTTCTCGTGCCCAACTCCATTCCGTCACCTCGGGAAAAGCCTCCTCAAACAGTTCAGTTACAAATGTCCGGGTATCCTGCCCCTCAAGTCCTTCCGGGACCCCTAGTATTCGTAAGTTATTCCGACGAAGTCGATTTTTCAACTCGTCGATCTTATCCTGGACATTAGATCTATGTGCCATGATACCTGCTACATCCGCCTTTTGAGATACCATCTGATCTTCCAAAGATGATATCCTGGCCTCTGCCTCTACCATGCGGTCAGTGAAATCATTACAGGTCTTAGCGAGGCGCCGAACAGTATTTTGCAGCTTCTTGCAAGCTGTATGGGTCTTAAGATGTTCAGCACGAGCCTCCAGCCGATGGTCGCTGATGGACCTATATATCTCCTCCAATGATACAGGACCAGTTGTTTGGCTGGATCTCACAGCTTCTGCCGCGCTTGCAGCATGATCGGAAAGATCTAGCCGCTCCAGTAGCTGTGTACCTACGGATACATCCGATTCAGTGACTTCAGTAGTAGTGCCAGATCCTACACTACCACCTCTATCCTGTTTCTTTCGTACCGTAGAAGCTTGAACAGAAATGGACCCAGAAGAGATATTCTGATGCTGTTGCCCATCTATACTAGGAGAATTAAAAATACCATGGTCCTCCGGCAATGAGAGTTCATCTTCCATATCAGACCCTTCCGACTGCTCTGACAGTGAGTAAAATTCCCCATCCTTACTGCTTAGTGGCTCCGGTGCTTCTCCCTCACTTGCAGCACTTTCGCCGTCCTCCTTAGCACTCAATTTATCAGTGCCTTCATCAATCTCATCGGAGATTAAGGCGGTCACAGGTATCCCAGGAGAAGACATTGCCTGTAGTGTAAGATTGTGCTCATTATGCTGGTCATTACCGGTACAAGCTTCCTCTTGGTTAGTAGTGGAATTAGGGTTAGAACCAAGATTAGATGTATGGACAGACACACCGGCTTTCCTCCCCCCAATGACAGACTGAAACATTTGAGGTATCTTAGGATTAGTCTCTTTGCACGGTGCAGCATTGCCCGAATCCTGTACACCCTGCATTTCCTTTTTTTGCAGCGGCAAGCGCAGCCCGTGTACCAATTGTTGCTTCCACAACAGGTCTGGTTTTACCACCCCTAGCAGATTTAGGTGGCATAGTAGAGTGCGCTGATCGTGCCAGAAGCTAAATAGAGCAAATTGTATTTCTGTGGCATCCTAGAGCACCAAGTTCTGAAATTGTATTTCTGTGGAATCCTTTTTTTTTTTTTTTTTCTTCCTTCACCCTTTAACCACCAGTTGCAACAGTAGCCACCAACAGTCACTAGCAACAATTCCACAGCTCAGTATTCAAAGCTACACTGTATCATCCTGGATAATTATCTTCATAGTATTATGCTCCAGCCTTCGTATATACTTAAAGTCATCATAAAAAAATAGCATGCTGCTCAGTATTTTACCCGTTTATTTTTCCTTTTTAGAAAGTAGTCTCTCAGGCATTTATCATGAAAGGATGCAGCTGGTAATTAATTAGCCTCTCCCAGCACAAGTAACCTTTAAGTGCCCCCAGGCCCCCAGCCGTAATAGCGTTGAGACTCGCACTTACTCCATAATTCAAGACTAAACAGATTTTCCAAGTTCAAGTTCCAGTTTCCCTTCGCGGTCAGCAAACGCCTCCTTTGCAGTGCAACTCCCAGCTCAAACCGAGGCACACACAGCAGCCGGCAAAATCCTCTGTTAATGATCCCAAAATCCTTTTAGCTGCCAGTCCCAGTACCTCCGGTTTTCTCTGTAGTAAGCTGGTTTCCCTGGAGCCCACGCCACCAACTGCAGCGTGGGTTCCCCCAAACGATCCGAATATCACAGACGCCTTCACCTTTTTCCACGGCGGGGAAAAGAAACAGACAGCCAACCTTTTCGTTCTCCGAGCGCCAGCACCACGCTTTCCTGAAGACACCGAGCAGAGTACAGCCGCAGCTGCATCAGGTGAGTCGGTAAATCCGTGAGCCAAGCCAAGGGTCAGAGGAGCTCCTCACTCGCACGCCCACACGGACGCCATCTTGCCTCTCTCGAGTTAATATATTTTAGGTGGTAATATTGTTAGTATAATTTTTATACATGCTGTAATGTTGTTTGTAATTTTAAGTGTTATAATAATTTATTTTTAAACCTAATTAGTTATTTATAGTGTAGTGGTGGGTTGTTGGGTTTGTAAGGAATTGGGTGGTAAGTCAATTTAAATGTAAGCACATTTTTTAAAGGCAATTTGTTTTTAAATGTAAATTCAAGTTGTAATTGTTTTTAAATCATGTTAATTGTGTAATTATTACTTTCTTTCTTATTTTAATTTTTTATGTTAATATTGATTTTAATTTTTTTGTTAGTAATAGTAAATTATATTTTATCAGCAGGTGGGGTTGTAGGGGACTAGGATGAGTAGTTAAAATGTTAACATATTTAATTGTAATTAAATATTTAAAAGAACATTATTTATGCCAATTACTAATTTGTTTAATGCTGTTTAATTTCACAATTGTTTATGTGCATTTTAATGTTTATATATTTGTTATTATTGCATGTTACCTACATCATTAGTTTTGACAGTGGTATACGGGGAAGATTTCTAAATTGTTATTTTTTGTGTATTAATTTTTATTATGTAATCGAGTAATTGGTCATTGAATATGTAAGAGTTTAATGATGTACTTTTTATTTTAATCATTTTGTTTTTTAATGAATTGAACTCTAAGTGTGTTGTTGAAATTTTATATGCCATTTAAAAAAAAATTGTATTATGTAAATAATAATTTGGTATTTATTTTTAATATTTGTAATTTGTAGTTAAGTGAATTTTACTGTGAGTCTTATTTATGCATTAAATATTTTTCATATCTTTATTACATAATACAGTATTTATTTTTTATGCTCTATAATTTCATCTTTTTGTTACTTTTTGACATATTTTAAGCGAATTATTAGGACTTACTTTAATGTTTGTAACTCTTCGAAATTCAACACCTCCCATACTGTTGCTTAGACGAGTGGGAATAGTAAATTTACCTCTTCCAAAGCATTCACTACTGTTGCTTGGACTGGAGAGGGAATATTAAATCAATCCTCTCCAAAGCTTTAGATGGGAATAGTAAATCTAACATAAACCAAACATACCAGTACCAATCCAATGCATTAAACTCTAAAAACCACAGAAATCACCAGTTACGGTAACAAGTAACTATAACTCTTGCCCTAAGGCAACTATAGCTCGTGCCCCTGCCATGCAGTTTTTTCTACAATAATTTGATTGCAAAATCTTGCAGTGCTATTATCGATGATATCATAGAAGATGTTATGACTGATGAAATATGTGGTGCAAATTATATTTACCTTACGGCACAAATTATAGTTACTTGAGATAACGATAACTGTGACTGGTGAATTTCTTTGGTTTTTAGAGTTTAACATGCCACGTTGCTACTGAACCTTTCCCCTAATTATAACGTACTTTCACCATTGTTTTTTTCAGTGAATTTCTAGGGTATTTTTTAACGGTATGTAATATTTTATTACCATGTGTAAAGCCAACCTCCTCCACGCATGGCCTCTGGCCCTGCAGCCAACCCGCCGTAAGAAGCCAATCCAACACTGTGCACAACATTTGCCTGTGTGTGGTGAGAGCTTAGCCACAGGTCCTCACCCCTATGCTAGAGAGCCTGCCCACAGGGCCTGGCCATGGCCAACCCACTCGATGGCAGTAAACCTCCCTCCCAACCCTACGCCATACACAGCCTCATTCCCTGGGGCCAAAATATAAATATTAAGGGGAGGAGGCCTCACCCCGGGAGTCAAACTCCATTAAAAAGGGGAGGGCACCATGTGCTCCTCCCAATGCCTCATCAGGCCCAGAGGCTCAATCCCCTGGGGCCAAATTCAATTAAAAAAGGGGGGGACTCCATGGTGTCTCCTTCCCAAATGTTATTAGGCTCTGGAACCCCATTTCCTGGGGCCAAGTTCAATTAAAAACGGTAGGGTGCTGTGTGGCCCACCTCTCTAAGCCTTTGTCGGCCTCGAGAACCTCAGCTCCCAGGGCTGTATCATACCAATAGAAAGGGGGTCACCCCTCTCCGAGCCAATTATGGCCCTGGGAGCACATCCCCCGGGGCGTGCCTTTTATATAGGAGGGTGTCCTGGTGCCCACCGGGCACTCGCAAAACAACATGCAGGCGGGGGTAGGGGGTACCGGTGCCCCTGTGGCCCCAGCCGGCTCCCTGTATAGTGCAGGGCCAGTATTTATCCTGCATGGAGGGTGCAGCTTAATATGCTTGCTCCCTCTGGGCAATATCAGTTCTGTTTCCATGCATCAGTGCAATCTAGGGAAACAGAACACATATCTGCTCCCAGATGGTGGGACCATTTTTGCATCTCCCTCTGTCTGGGAGCAGGCTGAGGGTCTGATTTCAAGTTTGGTGGTCCGACCACTCGAACACCACATGCACGACTGATAGGTGAACTCAGTACTAGAGGTTTTCAGACCACTGTATTACAAGTTGCCCACGGGGCTGGCGGTGCGCAGTGGAGATCTTGCGGCGGTGGTGAGTACTTTTCCATATGTAGCAATGTCTGTGTGCACATTTCAACTGCATATGTGTTGAATGCACACATATGCATGATACATGTAGAAAAATACCACATTACCATTATCATAGCATGACCTATATGTGGGCAGTCCAGGCAATGGGTATATGGTATGAAAAGGATGCAGCAAACAGGGTTGGATTCCTTAGAGTGAAGAAACTGCTGTGAAGTGGGTACTTGGAGTAGGGGATTCATGCTGAACTCTGATGGGAAGAAAAGGAAAGGGGTTAGTATTCCCCCCAAATCCTTTGTTTCTGCCAACTGCAGTTGTAGCACTCAGCAGTTGACTGGCAGTGTCGGCAGTTCAGCCACGGTCTTTGCAAAGGCAATCCATCCATCTTGTATTATAGAGGTCAGACTGCCGAGCTCACGGGTAAACAGTCCAGGGACCGCCAAACTCGTAATCGGGCACTGAGTGTTTGACTCATTTGTCAGTAGATCTGAAAATCGTCCCTCCAGAGGGAGTAAATTTGTTTCCCTGCTGGCGCCGGTATGGGCAGGTAAATAACTAGGGGTGGGCTACCTGGGACACAGTAAGTGAGTCGCCCCAAGGGATGGGTCCCTGGAGCGTATGAAGGCTCGGGGAGGAGGCTGTGTGCCCCCTTCTCATCATATAATTACACAGTCCAGGGAGATGGGGCCCCCAGCGCATTTTATGCTTTGTAAGTAAGGCCACACATCCGCCCTACCCTTTTTTAAGCATCTTGGCCCTGGGGGATGGGGACCCCGCCCTTATTCTTGACCACAGCCCTGGAGGATGTGTTCCCTGTAGCCTCTCAAAAGCTCAGGGAGAGAGGCTACGTGACTCAATCCCCCTCCCTAAAATTATTTGCATCAGCCCTCCAAGGCCCTGAGCCACCCCGGGGTTTTAATAAACAAACATGGGGGCTTGTGCTTAGTTTTTTAAAATTTTGCTATGGATTTGTGAATCCTCCCATGATCCGACCCCGCCCGCTACCCATTTTCCCCACCATGTTACTATGGCGGAGGGGACCGCGAAGGACGGAAAGACCGCCCACCGCTTTTCCGCCCGGTCATCTCGTTGACCGGGTGAAAATGGTTTAATATGGTGGTGGTGTCTGTTAGACACCGCCAGCCATATTACCATGGGTGAGGTAACATGCCTTTCCATGGCGACATTGCCGCCACGGAAAGGCATGCAGGAATAGACTGCGGGGGCCCATTGTGGGCCCCCAGGGACTCTGGGGATGGGGGGTGCACATGGGGGGTACCTGTGGTACCCCCCTGCAGTTCCATGCACAACATGGCAGGCACCGCGCGGTGCTTGCCATGTTGTGCATGAAAGTGCACAACATGCCTTCCTGGCTTTGTGGCGGGCGGTGCTGAGTGCACTGCCCGCCATCATAACAGGAATGTAGGAAGTGCCCTCCACTATGGCGGGCGCATCCTAATTTCCCCCACGGGACCCCCGCCCTTATGGCGGGCGGTCCGTTTTCCAGATAGGATGGTGGGTGAACAAAGTCCGCCCACCATCCTAATGACCCCCTTGGTGTTTTACATTTGTAGTCTGAGTATTTTAGGGCTCGTTAGTAGTATTTTTTCTATGTTTACTATGATATGCATGTATATAAGATGACAAAAAGAATGAAAAGGATGCAGGAAACAGGGTTGGATTCCTCAGAGTGAAGAAACTGCTGGGAAGTGTGTACTTGGAGTAGGGGATCCACGCTGAACTCTGATGGGAAGAAAAGGAAAGGGGTTAATATTCACCCCAAATCCTTTGTTTCTGCCAACTGCAGTTCTAGCAGTCAGCAGTTGTCTGGCAGTGCCGGCAGTTCAGCCACAGTCTTTGCAAAGGCAATCCACCCATCTTGTATTATAGAGGTCAGACTGCCTAGCTCGCAGGTACACAGTCCAGGGACCGCCAAACTCGTAATCGGGCACTGAGAGCTTGCCCTCATTTGCCAGTAGATCTGAAAATCCTCCCTCCAGAGGGAGTAAATTTGTTTTCCTGCTGGCGCCGGTATGAGCAGGTAAATAACTAGGGGCGGGCTACCTTGGACACAGTAAGTGAGTCGCCCCAAAGGATGGGTCCCTGGAGCGTATAAAGGCTCAGGGAGGAGGCTGTGTGCCCCCCTCTCATCATATAATTACACAGTCCAGGGAGATGGGGCCCCCAGGTCATTTTATGCTTGGTAAGTGAGGCCACACAGCCACACTACCCTTTTTTAAGCATCTTGGCCCTGGGGGATGGGGACCCCGACCTTATTCTTGACAACAGCCCTGGAGGATGTGTTCCCTGTAGCCTCTCAAAAGCTCAGGGAGAGAGGCTACGGGACTCAATCCCCCTCCCTAAAATTATTTGCATCAGCCCTCCCTTTCTTTGACATAGTTGTGAAAAATATCATTTTTTTTACTTTAGTGAATATGAGTTAATATATTTTAGGTGGTAGTATTGTTAGTATAATTTTTATACATGTTGTAATGTTGTTTGTAATTTTAAGTGTTATAATAATTTATTTTTAAAAATAATTAGTTATTTATAATGTAGTGGTGGGTTGTTGGGTTTGTAAGGAATAGGGTGGCAAGTCAATTTAAATGTAAGCACATTTTTTATTTTTTTTTTAAATCTTTATTGAAATTTAAGGCATAAGTCGTAGTTTCAAGGTTATTGTCGAACTTCCATCTCAGAAGCACATATACATACAGAGTACATTCATAGTTTCTACTGCTTGATCATGTACATAACTAGCCGGTTTCAAACAATAAGAAGTAATAGCGTAACTTCACACGTATAAGTAATTTCTTGTAGTACATTGTATAGGCCTTTCGTTTTGTACAGTATATTACTTTAACCATCAGAACATTAAAACTGAAAACTAAAAAGAGTCATCACAGTTTAGTAATCGTTTCGCGCACACACCGACCGCCAGCCACCCCACCTGCTTCATGGTAGGCACCTCTGTCATTCCATATTTGAACGCTGCTCTGTCTGGTTCAATAAATATAGCAACCATCACCCAGCTATCTATTCATCGTCCCCCTCAGAGTCCAAGTCTTCTTCCTCCGGTAAGGTTCGCAAATTTCTCCTCTGTATATATTCCATGCTGTCCATACCTTATTCCATTTTTGGGGGCATGCCCTGAGTACATACACCGCCCTTTCTGTAACCATCAGCATGTCCATGTTTGTACTTCACCTTGTAGCTGTAGGCAGTTCCTGTGCCCCCCATTTTTGCGCAATGTCCCGTTTAGCTACCATCATGGCCAGGGTAGCCCATATCCAGCCATATCTATCCAGATTATTGGGGTCCCAAATGTTCAATAGGCATTTGCGAGGGTCTGGCAGAACAGTGCGCATAACCTGCCTCCAGTATTCCTGTATGCGTGGGCAATCCCAGAGTGTATGGTACAGTGTTCCCTCCTCCCCGCATCCTCGAAGACAAAAGGGATGTGGCGCCCTATGTATTTTGTGAAGCAGAGTTCTAGTGTAATAAATGCGATGTAGAATTTTAAGTTGCACTAATCTGAATTTTACTGAGATACCTACTTCTCTCGGTGAGGCTAGTGCTTCGTTCCACTCTGACTCTGTGACCTCACCTATTTCTCCCACCCATTTTTCCCTTAACTTTATTGTAGGGTCCCCTAGGTTGTTGATCAGTTTTTTGTATTTGTTTTTGTTTTATTTATGCATTACATATTTTTCATATCTTTATTTTTTATGCTCTATAATTTCATCCTTTTGTTACTTTTTGAGATATTTTAAGTGAATTATTAGGACTTGCTTTAATGTTTGTAACTCTTCGAAATTCAACACCTCCCATACTGTTGCTTAGACTGGAGTGGGAATAGTGTCTACCTCTTCCAAAGCTTTCACTACTGTTGCTTGTACTGGAGAGGGAATATCAAATCAAACCTCTCCAAAACTTTTGATGGGAATAGTAAATCTAACATAAACCAAACATACCAGTAACAATCCAATGCTTTAAACTCTAAAAACCACAGAAATCACCAGTTACGGTTACAAGTAACTATAACTCTTGCCCTAAGGCAACTATAGCTCGTGCACCTGCCATGCAGTTTTTTCTACAATAATTTGATCGCAAAATCTTGCAGTGCTATTATCGATGATATTATAGAAGATGTTATGACTGATGAAATATGTGGTGCGAATTATATTTACCTTACGGCACAAATTATAGTGACTTGAGATAACGCTAACTGTGACTGGTGAATTTCTTTGGTTTTTAGAGTTTAACATGCCACGTTGCTACTGAACCTTTCCCCTAATTATAACGTACTTTCACCATTGTTTTTTTCAGTGAATTTCTATGGTATTTTTTAACGGTAAGTAATATTTTATTACCATGCGTAAAGCCAACCTCCTCCACGCATGGCCTCTGGCCCTGCAGACAACCCGCCGTAAGAAGCCAATCCCACACTGTGCACAACATTTGCCTGTGTGTGGTGAGAGCTTAGCCACAGGTCCTCACCCCTATGCTAGAGAGCCTGCCCACAGGGCATGGCCATGGCCAACCCACTCGATGGCAGTAAACCTCCCTCCCAACCCTACGCCATACACAGCCCCATTCCCTGGGGCCAAAATATAAATATTAAGGGGAGGAGGCCTCACCCCGGGAGTCAAACTTAATTAAAAAGGGGAGGGCACCATGTGCTCCTCCCAAAGCCTCATCAGGCCCAGAGGCTCAATCCCCTGGGGCCAAATTCAATTAAAAAAGGGGGGGACTCCATGGTGTCTCCTTCCCAAACGTTATTAGGCTCTGGAACCCCATCTCCTGGGGCCAAATTCAATTAAAAACGGTAGGGTGCTGTGTGGTCCACCTCTCTAAGCCTTTGTCGGCCTCGAGAACCCCAGCTCCCAGGGCTGTATCATATCAATAGAAAGGGGGTCACCCTTCTCCGAGCCAATTATGGCCCTGGGAGCACATTCCCCGGGGCTTGCCTTTTATATAGGAGGGTGCCCTGGTGCCCACCGGGCACTCTCAAAACAACATGCAGGCGGGTGTAGGGGGTACCAGTGCCCCTGTGGCCCCATTCAGCTCCCTTTATAGTGCAGGGCCAGTATTTATCCTGCATGGAGGGTGCAGCTTAATATGCTTGCTCCCTCTGGGCAATATCAGTTCTGTTTCCATGCATCAGTGCAATCTAGGGAAACAAAACACAAATCTGCTCCCAGATGGTGGGAGCATTTTTGCATCTCCCTCTGTCTGGGAGCAGACTGAGGGTCTGATTACAAGTTTGGTGGTCCGACCACTCGAACACCACATGCACGACTGATAGGTGAACTCAGTACTAGAGGTCTTCAGACCACCGTATTGCAAGTTGCCCACGGGGCTGGCGGTGCACAGTGGAGATCTTGCGGCAGTGGTGAGTACTTTTCCATATGTAGCAATGTCTGTGTGCACATTTCAACTGCATATGTGTTGAATGCACACATATGCATGATACATGTAGAAAAATACCACGTTACCATTATCGGAGCATGACCTATATGTGGGCAGTCCAGGCAACGGGTATATGGTATGAAAAGGATGCAGCAAACAGGGTTGGATTCCTCAGAGTGAAGAAACTGCTGTGAAGTGGGTACTTGTAGTAGGGGATCCATGCTGAACTCTGATGGGAAGAAAAGGAAAGGGGTTAATATTCACCCCACATCCTTTGTTTCTGCCAACTGCAGTTGTAGCAGTCAGCAGTTGTCTGGCAGTGTCGGCAGTTCAGCCACAGTCTTTGCAAAGGCAATCCACCCATCTTGTATTATAGAGGTCAGACTGCCTAGATCGCAGGTACCCGGTCCAGGGACCGCCAAACTCGTAATTGGGCACTGAGTGTTTGCCCTCATTTGCCAGTAGATCTGAAAATCCTCCCTCCAGAGGGAGTACATTTGTTTCCCTGCTGGCTCCGGTACGGCAGGTAAATAACTAGGGGTGGGCTACCTGGGACACAGTAAGTGAGTCGCCCCAAGGGATGGGTCCCTGGGGCGTATAAAGGCTCAGGGAGGAGGCTGTGTGCACCCCTCTCATCATATAATTACACAGTCCAGGGCGATGGGGCCCCCAGGTAATTTTATGCTTGATAAGTGAGGCCACACAGCCACACTACCCTTTTTTAAGCATCTTGGCCCTGGGGGATGGGGACCCCGACCTTATTCTTGACAACAGCCCTGGAGGATGTGTTCCCTGTAGCCTCTCAAAAGCTCAGGGAGAGAGGCTACGTGACTCAATCCCCCTCCCTAAAATTATTTGCATCAGCCCTCCCAAGGCCCTGACCCACCCCGGGGTTTTAATAAACAAACATGGTGGCTTGTGCTTGGTTTTTTAAAATTTTGCTATGGATTTGTGAGTCCTCCACAAATTCACTGCAAAATCTGGAAAAGGCAAACATATTTGGCCATAGAGGGGTCCCTCTAGGACCCCACCACAAGTCCTAGGGGGTCAGGGCAATAGTACCTTGCCCTAAGTCTTTTTTGTTTGCTTTTTTCTTCAGACTCTGGACTGAGCCCTGAATCCTAATATTTCTGCCACCCCTTCCAGGTGTTTGTGGTGGCAGCCAATCAGATCTCAGCAGCATGAGATATACTTTTTTTTAGCATTATTTACTCAGAAACTACTGAATGGATTCACATCAAATTAGAAAATAACTCTTTCTGGATGGAAATCTGGCTTTCTGCTAAATTTGGAGTAAATCTGTTCAGTGGTTTGGGATGTAACTGTGTCTAAAGTTCCTAAGGAAACATGAATGGGGAAGATGCGTTTTGGGACCCCGTCTTTCCCTCTGGCCCTCGTTATGGATTACCCTGAAACTTTTCATGCACAAACTAGTTAAAAAGTAGCACTTTTTGGAAAGTTTTGGGGAGAATTGATAAACGGCACCAATGTTATTACAAAACAAAAAAGGTATTTCCTATGGATACCCGATTCTAACTCGAACTACCCAGTGGTGACTGGGTATATATATATATATATATATATATATATATATATATATATATATATATATGGGTCGGCAGCCCGACGCTTCGAGTATATATATATATATATATATATATATATATATACAAATATGTATGTATTAATCAAAGTGCAAACACTCCATCCTTCTTTTTGTCATCTTATATACATGCATATCATAGTAAACATAGAAAAAATCCTACTAACGAGCCCTAAAATACTCAGACTACAAATGTAAAACACCAAGGGGGTCATTAGGATGGTGGGCGGACTTTGTCCGCTCGCCATCCTATCGGGAAACGGGACAGCCTGCCATAAGGGCGGGGGTCCAGTGGGGGCAATAAGGATGCGCCCGCCACAGTGGAGGGCGCTTCCTGCATTCCTGTCATTGTGGCGGGCAGGGCACTCAGCACTGCCCGCCACAATGCCAGGAAGGCATGTTGTGCACTTCCATGCACAACATGGCAAGCAACGCGCGGTGCCTGCCATGTTGTGCATGGAACTGCAGGGGGGTACCATAGGTACACCTCATGCGCACCCCCCATCCCCAGAGTCCATGGGGGCCCGCAGCAGGCCCCGGCAGTCTATTCCCGCATGCCTTTCCGTGGCGGCAATGCCGCCACGGAAAGGCATGTTACCGCACCCATGGTAATATGGCTGGTGTTGTCTAACAGACACCGCCACCATATTAAACCCTTGACCGGGCGGAAAAGCGGCGGACGGTCTTTCTGTCCATCGCGGTCCCCCCGCCATAGTAACATGGCGGGGGAAATGGGTGGTGGGCAGGGTCGGATCACGGGCGATCGCCACCGCCATACGGGCAGTGGTGATCCGCCCGTGATCCTAATAGGCCCCCAAGTGTATATTTCAGAAAAATGTATCCAGCTTACAAGAACAACATTTTTTTTCCTTTTTCAAAATATTTTCAACTCTTGCAACCTTAATGGAGGCAAAAGAGTTTTATCAGTGATCCTTTCCTATAAAATACAGAAATAGTTAGTAATAAAGCTTCTTAAATTCAATATAATCCTTGCCTTCAACATTAAAAATTAAAACATAATGTTATCATTAATATTAAAAGGAAAAACAAAGGTTCCTAGATGAAGTGTGCGACTCCAGAAAATGGAAACAAATCAAGTACATTTATCTTAAATTCATACCAAAAGGGCGATCATTACGGGCAAATGTCCAAATCATAAACCTAAATTATCATACTTTCACAAAGCATTTCATCAAATTATTCCTAATCCGCCATTAATAATGAACAATTTCTATATATTCACAGAAAAAACCAAAGGTACAGGGACGTTATAATTAGGCTCAGATTTCACTCGTACAAAACCAGTGAAATTCAGCAGTTATAGGTAGCTGAGCAAACTATAACTTATGCACCGCAATACACTGCTTATAACTGCACATAATATATGTTAGAAATAGTAACACTCATTAGCAGTACACAAAGTATACTATTTTTAGTTTTGTAGTAACTTGGTATATATGTTTAACACTCATAAACCTTTACAAAACATTCACAGTTTCTGGATGATTTCATCAGTGATGTCATTTGACATGTCTATAGTAGTACACAAAGTATACTATTTTAAGTTTTGTAGTAACTTGCTATATATGTTTAACACTCATAAACTTTTACAAAACATTCACACTTCCTGGATGATTTTATCAGTGATGTCATTTGACATGTCATCAGTGTTGTAATATGTGAGGTCATATCAGTGCATTGCGGGGCGTGGGTTATAGTTACTTGAGCCAACTACAACTGCTGAATTTCACTGGTTTTGTACAAGTGAAATGTGAGCCTAACTATAATGTCCCTGTTTTTTTCAGTAAATTTCTAAAGTTTTTAAAACATTCTATTTCCTAACTATTATGTCCCTGCAACCTTTGTTTTGTTTCAGTGAATTTCTAAGGTTTTTTAATGTTGATTCCTAACTATAAAGTTCCTCTAACCTCTGTTTTGTTAATGAATTTCTAAGGTTTTTCTTAACTGTAACCTTTGGGCGTGTGTGACTGAGTGCATGAGTGTCTCAGTGGGCATGTGAGGGAGTGTGTGAGTGTCTCAATGGATGTGTGAGTATCTGTATGGGTCTGGGAGTGGCTGTATACATATCTCACTGGGTATGTGAGGGGAAATGTGACTGTCTAAGTGGGTCTGTGAGTGCCTGAGTTGGTATCTGAATGGGTGCACAAGTGTCTGAGTGAGTATCTCAGTGGGTTTGTGAGTGGGTGTGAGAGTATCTCAGTGGGTTTGCGTGTGCCTCCATGAGGATATGAATCAGTCTGTGAGTGAGTGCATTCGTGTCTGAGTTGGTCTGTGAGTGAGTATATTAGTGTTTGAGTGGGACTATGAATGTGTGTATGAGCCTCTGAGTGGGTCTGTGAGTGACTGTGTGAGTAGCTGTGTGGGTCTGTGAGTGTGTGCAAGAGTGTCTGAATGGGCATGTGAGTGGCAATTTGAGTGGCTTTATGGGTCTGTGAGTAGGTTTCATGAATGTCTGAGTGAATGTCTGAGTGCATCTGTGAGTGGGTATTTTAGTGTCTGAGTGGGTCTATGAGTGGGTGTCTAAATGTTTGAGTGGGTGTGTCAGTGGCTGTGTGAGTGACTCAACCATAAAGGAACCGTACCTGCTGTTTTATCCAACAAAGAGCCAACAGCCAACAGTTTCACACAAAGGGGCTTAATTAAAAGCCCCTTGCTCCACCGATGCGTCACTTTTAATACGGGAACAGTTGATGTACCAGTGGCCCAAGGGGCTTGTAAATAAGCTAAAAATATCTACCCATGTGGAGCACTTTCTACTGGTTAATTACTAAGTTACTTAATGGGGGAGGGTCAGTGCTTATTTTAAGCCAGCAGCTTCTGGTGCTCGGCCTAGGACTTAATTGTCAGCACCAGTAATAGTGGGAGTCTGCTACAAGGTAGCTTTGGGGATCTAAATAGTCTGATACTATCATTGGCAGCATTAATGGGGCAATGTGTGGTGCAAGCTGCAGTGGCCTCCTGATGAAAGCCCTGGCACTTTTACAAATTAGGCACTGCCTGGAGAGGGGCTCTCCTCCCTCCGGGCTGATTTTAGCCCCAAGGACCCTGTGCCCGGCCACAAGTTTGATTTGGCCCTGGGGACCCCATCTCCCGGCCTTAATTGGATAGTGGAGGGCAGCTGTGTGGCCCCACTCCCTGGGGCCTGGTCTTAATAATTATATGATCAAAAGGGGAGGTGGGTTGTGCGTCCCACCTCCCTGGGCAGCTTTTGGTCCCAGGGATTCTTGCGCTTTGCCTAAATGTGATGGGGAGGGGGCTGTGTTGCCCCCCTCCCTGGGCCTATTTTGGCCCAGTGGACCCCACCCCTTGGTGCCCAACCAAGTTTTCCAGGGTGCCTTGGACACTACCAAGGGCACCCAGTGTGCAATGGGGCTGTGGAGGGAGCCTTAAGGCCCCTGCAGTCCCAGACAGCTCCTCACCTACTGCGGGAGCTGGCATGGCAATTGTACACAGGGATCTGCTGCAAATCCAGCTCCCTCTGTGCAAGAAAAAAGTTTCATTTCTTCCCCTGCCCAGTTTCATCTCTTTCCCTGCCTTCATGTCTGCAGGCAAGGAAAGACATGAAGCCTCTGCTTCCAGCAGTTCGGAGCACTTTGGCAGCTCGCCTCAGCTGGAACCTGAGTGTTTGCTTTTGCTTGGTAAAAGCAGTCAGCTCCAAATAAGCAAAAGCAAACAGCTATGTCTGGGGGGGGGGCATCATGGGACAAAGCAGGAGCCAGCCGTGGGGGGTGGCAGTCCCCCAGGGCAATGTATTTCTCTAGGAGGGGGGCTGCAAACCTTCTCCTTTACTTTTCAGAGTGGGTCCTGAGGAGGTTATAGTCCTCTTGGCCCTATGTGACTCGGGAGTGGCCACACAGCCCCTCTCCCACTCTTTCACAAGGTGGTGATCCTTGGGGCCAGCTGGTTCCTCGGGCCCCCTCATTTTGTGCTATATAGCCCCGGAGAAGTGCTGTTCCCTGGGGCTCAGGAGGTCCAGCAGCCCCCAAACAATGATTGGGCTTATAGAGGCCCTCCTTTTTATTTATACATAAAATTCCTGGGGCGGTGATGGTCCAGAGGCTCCAAGAGCCTCAGGAGGGAGGCCCGTGACCCCCCTCTGTTTTTTAAACCATGTCCCCAGGACTTAGCCCACCCGGGGGATCTATTCAAAATGAGCACAGGAGCCTGTGTTTTTTTTTTTTTTTATCTTCAGTGGATTCTGGGCTCTGTCGCATTTCCATGGCAATTATTTTATTTTTTTAAACATGCTTTTATATGACCACACCTACCCTGCCCCTTTTTCTTTTTTTAACCATTTTTTTGTGGGACTCGGCTGAAGCTGTGTTCCAAGATGGATGCCAGCACTTCTTTGTTGAATCAGATTTGAGCATGGGGACTGTCGGATCCTCGAAAAATCCACGTCTCTAGATATACAAACTTGTTTTTTTTAATAAGTTAATACTTTTAAATGGATGTACACCAAATAGCAAAAAAAAAAAATTCTGAACCAAATACGACCTTTCTGCCATATTTGGTGTAATTCTGCCCAGCGGGTCGGGCTGTAGTCATGTGTAAAATCTCTATGGGAGTTAACAAGGAAAAAACACTTTTTTGACCCCCTCCTTTTTCTTGACCCCCCACTCTACAGATCACCCCAAAACTTTCCATTCACAACAAGAATCATTGGGGCACTATCCTTGGAAAATGTTGTGAAGATTCGTCAAGCCAGTGCCAAAGATATAAGCAAGTAAAAAAAAGCTTTTCCTATGGAAACATGAATATATAGAAATACATATTACCTACTGGAAGACGACAGTAGATAGTTATAGCTAGGACCTAGTTACCATAGACAAAGCATTTTTTGTGTTACTAATAACTTTGGTGCTGGTTGACCAAAAACTACTGTAAGACTCATTTCAGCTGCTGTGTGGAAAAATTCAGGGTGACTTGAGAAAATGGGGGGGTCCCAAAACGCGTTTTCCCCATGCAATTTCTTATAGGGATTTTAGGCACAACTACAGCTTGATCCACAAAACGGAATTACACCAAATCTGGCAGAAAGCTAGCTCTTGGTTCAGAAAGAGCCCTTTTTGTAATTTGGTTTAAATCTCTTCAGTAGCTTTGGACTTCTTAAAGAAAAAAGATTTATGCATTTCTAGGGTTGAGAATCCTTAGCGGATCCGACAGATCTGATTGACTGCCAAATACTTTAACTAGGAAGTATTGACAGCCATCTTGGGACTTGGACTCCACCGAGTCCCGAAAACAAAAGTTTAAAGAAACAGTAGGGGGAAGGGTAGAAATACACTAACCCCCCCAAGACCTTATGGTGGGGTCCCACAGGCATGCAGCCGGGGAGGAAATGTTTTTTATTACAAAAAATTGACACAAATTTGTGGAGGATTCACAAATCCTTGGCAAAAAAAGCAAACAAACGCTGTTTCCCGTGCTTGTTTTTTATTAGCCCATTTGGTGGTCCAGGTTGTGTTTATTAATGTAATTGGGGGAGAAGGCACACATGGCCCACCTCCCCAGGGCAATTATGGCCCCAGGGACCCCATACATGCCGTGGTGCTGCTGAGTTTCAAAAGTGGGAGGTGTGCCACTTGCCCCCGGGCCAAATTCAGGCCGTGGACACTCCGTCCCCGGGTCTGGCTAAAAGATAATTCTGAGAGGAGGGCCCTCTATCAAGGCTGATTTTGGCCCCAGAGACTTCATTCCCCAGAGCCCAGGCCATATCCAAAAAGGGAGGGGGTCTCGCAGCCACTCCACCCTGGCACATTTCGGCCGCAGAGACTACATCCCCTGGGGCCCGGCCATGTAATGAAAAGGCAGGGGTTCACCTGGTACCCCTCCTGGAGCCATTGTTGACCTTGTGGACCCCATTCATCAGTGCCTGGATCTACAATGTCCAGGGATGCTAACCCCTGGGACGCAGCAGTTTCCTTGCCTGCACAAAGGAGGGCAGGGAAATGTTTGCTCTCGCTTGGTGGGAGCAAGTTTAAGCTTCTGCCAAGTGTGAACAATCACGAAGTCTGCTCCCAGGTGGTGGGAGCTTTAAGAATTGTCCTGCCTGCTCTGAACAGACTTCAGATGCGGGCAGGGAAACAGATCTGAATATCGCTCCTGCCCACAAGCAGCATTTTATGTTGCTTTCTGTGTGCAAGAGCAATGCTGGCTCCCATAGGAGGCGGAGAGCCGACAGGGACTGTGGGGCAGTGGGGCTCCTCCTGCAGCCCCCTTCAAATAGATATTGGGATGACATTCACATTCCGGCCTTATCGGATCACCATCACTCACTCACTCACATATAGTCGGTTGTCCTTAGGTCAATTATCTTCTCTTGGTATTTAGGCCACATTGCTCCAGGCACTGTCATGTTCCGATGCTAGTTTTTGATAAATTTATATTGAGCATCCCTCCTTCTATTAAACAATATGGTATACGATTACTGATGTTTTCTATTCTCACACCATGAAGTTCAATGTCATCATCACCTCGCCCAAACCACCACATCGAATTTGCGATTTGTAGCATACCTTGACATATGCGAAATGTTCTTCGCTGAGCCCTTCCTAACCTCTTCTTTTCTTTTTGTTCCCTTATTTCTCTTTGTCCTTTTCCCTTGCCCCTTCCCCCTCCCTTCCTTATTAATGTCTGGCCTTATGCAGGCTACCTCTCAGGCATATATCTTGCTATACTGATGATGATCCCCCTATTCTAGTCAGGATTGAAACATCGTAGACAACCACATCTTGACTCAGATTTGTTTATGAGGATTCATGTGGTGCATAAGATGTTCTTTACAATTGTGACTGTTGTAAAAATGTATGTGAAGTCACTATGGATGGAAATGCCTGAGGTCTGAAAAATCTGGTGATTTCCAACCACGTTTTTACCCTCTGCACATTATTTATACCTTGTTTTTCTTTAGGAGTATTTGTTTAATAAATATATTTGTCCATTTGGAGAAAACTTACACAGTTCACAATGTAGTTCAGTGTAATACTACTTTGTATAATTGTTTGTGAAAGGGACCATTGTCTCGAAAAAATGGGTGGGGCCAAGGCACCCACCATTGACTAACTGGGCCTTGAGGCATGGGTTCCTGAGGCCGAAATCGGCCAGGAGAGGCGGGCTACAAGTCCCCCTCGCAAATGAAAAATGTGGGGAACCCAGAAGTATGGGGTCCCGGGTCCAAATTGGCCTCCTCTGCTTCATTTTTGATGGCCGGGCACTGGGAGAGGTACCCGGGGCCAAAATTGACCCAGGGACGGAGTGTGTGGCCCCTCCCCATTTTCTATGTGGGTGAGCCCCAGGGAATGGGGTCCCAAACCATAATTGGCCCCCTTCCCAGGTTGCCCCAGGGCCTGGCCACAGCCCAGGCCCTGGGGCTGACTTCCTACAATGCATGTCCTCAGGTCATGCATGGTGCAGGGTTGGATGACTGCAGGGGGTTGGCCACAGGTCCTGGGTGCAGGCCAGCCCTTTCCCATACAGAACTTCATATTCTCTCTTGCTCTTACTGTTTTTGCACTCCCTGTAATGCCCAAATGCTAAAAATATCCAAAAATATGTTATTTGCTGTTGCTATTTACTGTGATGTCACTGTGTACCAGCAGATCCCTAAAGTATCGCCCTTTGCGTGTGTTATGCTGGGTTTGTCACTAATGTGGTCATCACAATAGGATCACATGTCAAAATACCTTAGTTTTTGCAAATCAGATTGTGGATTAATTTTGAGCCACTATTGAGGTAATGCTGGTGGTCTCCAACTCTTCCCTATCTTGCTCTCTTTGTTGTTGAATGTGATTTTATCTCTGCTAATCTCCCATACTCTAGCAATAGCCTTGTTGAGGACCCACTGTGGATAACCTTTGCACTTAAATCCCGCCGCTGTGAGTTTTGTCTCTTTCAAACATGCCTCCATTGCACTGCAATTCCTCTTTGCCCTCAGGTCAGGGTGTTCCCTGTACAGAATACTCCACTTTAGTGTATCCAGATGACTACAGAGGGCATGTAGGAGATTATTCCCCGCTGTGGGTTTCCTAAAGAGGCTTGTCTGTATCTCATTGTTCTTTATCTCAATCAGCAGATTCAAAAACCCAACTCTGCTCATGGTATGCGGAAGGTTAAATTGAGAGCATTGTTCTTCAGCTCCCACAAATCTCACAGCTGATAATTCTGACCTCTTTCAGGTGACAATCAGGTAATCTTTGTATCTAAGCCAGAGAACAGCCTGCCTCGTGTCATCTGTAGTGGCCTCATCCATAGAAACATGCTTCTCTCATCAGCCTAAAAAGATATTCGCAAAGTGTTGCCTGTAAAGAGTCCCATTAAATAGAAATATGTTGTTTTGTAAACAATATCTGATCATGATGATGATCCTTTCTGTGTATGATGGATAATGCATTGGTTTTGCTCAGTATTTGAATGCCTCAATGCCTATTTCATGCTCTATGATCCTACCTGTAAGGTCATCCAAGGTCATCTGAAAAATGTCTTCCTCCAACCCAAGTACTTCCAATCTGCATAGGAAATCCTTAGTATCATGCACATTGGATGGGACACTGGTCACAAATTCCGCTATCTTTGTTGTCGATTCCACAGAGAGTCCCTCATCCATGTAGACTTTCAGGACCCATCTATGCCCTTCCTCTCTTCTCTTCTTGTGAGCCAGGCTAGAAACTTTCCTGCCTTATTCCCCACTTCAAAGAGCTTATTTTATTTGGCCTTGTATCTCATCCTAGCCTCTTGTTACACCAGGTGTTTATATTCGTTCTGTGAGTTTTCTATCAAGGTGGCCTGGCCAGCATCCTGGCACACCACATTTTGTGCCTCCCAGGCTAATAGTTTCTCCTATAAATCCCTGCCTTCTCTGTCTCTGTTTTTATTCCCCACCATATGGGATGTCAACTAACCTCTCACCACCATCTTGTATGCCTCCTATAGAACCACCCCTGATGTCACTGATTCCTCATTCTTCTTTTAGTATGCATCTGTCACAGCTTGGGTGCAGCATTTAGTTGTCCAGTAAGTCAGGACCCAAGGGTCTACTCTCCAGACCTCTGTGGTGCAAGGAGTAGATTGTTTTAGTCTAATCCTCAATGGCAAGTGGTCAACAATTGTCATAACTGACTTGCATTCAAATTTTGTGTTTTGGTGTGTGGCATATATTCCTGTAGCACTGGCATTGTAAGTCTTGGAAGTCCTCATGAATCCAAACTTATTTCCCTATCTGTGGTAATTTCCCATTGGACCAAAATACATGGTCGTGATGACCTATGGGGACATCCTGTCATTCATAATCTATATATTTATAGGAAAGCCTATTGGCTCACATGTGGTAAAGTTTCCAGCAGCAGTCTCCACAAGTGAAAACTCTACCCTTGATCAGAATATTTTGAAGGGATAAGTTGGACTTTCTGTGACTACCGGAATGAATTCCCCCATTGTAGCAGGAAAACCAATGCACTAATAAGTAATTTGTTTACGGACCCCCACAACAATCTCCCTCATTTCTAAAGCACCAGTTTTCATTTCAGCTAATTCAAAATATAATTTCAACAGTACTCAGCATATGGGGCCATCCTAATAATAGTTAAACTCTTCAGCAAAGAAGGGACATCCTGTGTGACTCCAACGAGGAAAACAATATTACAAATGATGTCTCTGATTTAGTAATAATTGGAGAGCACTTGTGTGAGGCTGCTGAGAGTACTCAGCTAACTTGTCCCTGAGTTGAGAAAAGTGTTAATTTCAGATGAGTTTAGCAAATTGTTAAATTTTTTCAAAAATGTGTCAACATGACCTGGTAGATCCATTGTGGCTCTTTGATAAGCTTAAGCATGCACCATTTTACCAAAATTGCGCTTGAGCTCGTATGGCCGAAATTGCTCTCAACAGATTGCCCTCTAATAAGTCGTCAGGTGATCGATATACAAAAATGCCAAGATATCTGAAGGTGGTGGGATACCACGTGAGGAGCGAGCCATTCAAGAATACATCTTCCTCTATTATGTCGGCATAAATGGATAGATCCCTGACTTGGCCCAATTGACCCGGAGTCCTGATTTCTCCTCATATGTTTTGAGTATATATGCAAAGGACGTCAGTATTACAGTAACATCCCGTAGGCATAACAACAAGTCATCTGCATACAAGGAAACGGCATGCAGCCCATCCCCCAGCCGTATACCCCACCCTTCGCCATCGCTCTGGAGCAACATTACCAGAGGCTCCATAGCTAGGGAGAACAGCAACGGAGACAATGGACAGCCCTGACGTGTCCCGCAGCCTCACTCTAATGCAGTCTGAGACTAAATTACCGGTGCAAACAGGGACATTGGGTCGTTGATACAATAAACAAATCATATTTAAATAGTGTTTCACTGGTTCGTATTTTCCCTACACTGCTGCCAGATAAGGCCATTCCAAAGAGTTGAAGGCCTTTTCTAAGTCCAGTACTAGGCAGCCCGATCGGGGCCAACTATGCGCTGCATACTGTTGAAAACCTCAGTATATTGAGAGAAGTGCACCGTGCGGAAACAAAACAAAACCATTCTGATCGGGGTGTACCAGCATTTTCACTAAGGGCAAAAGGCATCTGGCTAATAGCAATCTTGTAATCTGTGTTGAGTAGTGCATGCGGGCGATAAGAGCCTAGGAGGTCAGGATTTTAATTAGGTTGAGTGAGGGACACCAGCAGGGCTTCATTCTATGTGGTGGTGAGAGTGGAGTCATCAATCGCAGTTTCGTACATTTTCAACAACTGTGGTACTTAGATGTGTGCATATGCCTTATAGAATTCAGTCGGTAGACCATCCACTCCCGGTGACTTCCCATTGGACTATGAGAAAATACTGTCTCGGATTTCCTCTGAGTGATAGAGGGGTATTTAATTTTTCACGTTGGGTGTGTGTAGGCCGTGGCAGATCTATGTCCTCCAGGTAAATCTGTAACTCTAAGGGTGTAAGCCACACATGCTATTTATACTAGTCTCAATAGTGCGTTACAAACTCACCATGAATATTCCGTTGGGTATATGTGATTTCTCCATTCACCATTTTCACCGATGCTCTCGGCGTTGATGACTCATTCTAGCGGATGAGCCATGTAAGTAGTTTGCCTGCTTTGTTACCCATGTGATGTGTTCTCAACGAGTGTGCGGCGTAGTTGAGGCATCTCAGCCGCTCTAACAACCGTGCATGTTCCTCCCTGTGTTGGTCCTGCCGTCCCTGAGTGCCATCTATGGCTGTCTGTTCACTAGTGGCCAGTCTCCGTTCTAAGAGTGAGTTATTTTTCCAGTTGCGTGAGCATGCCTGCCTGTGTCCCTAAACAATGCCCCCTAACATCCACTTTGAGAGTGACCCACTCCACCAGCTGTAACGTAGCCTTACCCGCATTTTCTTCAAAATATTGTGCTACTGTGGTGGCCAGTGAGTCCCAAAAGGGCGCATCAAGGAGAACATACGGTTGGAGGCACCATATTCGGATTGGTGGCAGTTCGACCTCCCACTGTAGCTCCATGACATGCAGGTTATGATCAGAGTGTGCGCGTCCCATGTATGAGGATTCGGAGATGTATGGTACAAGGTCACCTGACACCATGAAGCGGTCTAGGCGCACATGGAGTCTATGGGCCCCGGAGTAATAGGAGTACACCCTGTCTAAGGGATTTCTGTGCGGCCACTCATCAGTGAGGCGCCAGTGAGAGACCCAATGCGCCAATGCCTTTGCAGCAGTGTATGTGGGAGTGCCTGGCAAGGGGGAATAGATCGGTCCAGAGAATCGTCCAGCACACAGTTGTAGTCACCACCTAAGATCATAGGGGTGTCGTGCCACATGGACAGTTTTGCGACATCTGGTCTAAAAAGGCTGCCGGCTCAGTGTTGGGTGCGTAGAGTGATGCTAATACTACCGGCTTACCATCAACTACCCCCTTAACTAAAACATACCAGCCCTCCCCATCAATCATTATGTGTGCCACTCGAAATGGAGTACCCGGTCTTACCCACACAAGGACGCCCTGTGCATATGTAGAGTAGCCTGTTGCATATAGTTGCTCACTCTAGCACCTGTGGAGGTGTGTGACTTCTGCTTGAACCAAATGTGTCTCCTGGAGGAGTTATATTTGTATGTGATGGCGTTTGAGATAGGAATATATAAGATAACGATGTTCCGGGCTATGGATACCTCACACGTTCCATGTACCTATCCTAATGGATGCCACAACCGATGTGTGTCAGGGGTGCAAGTGCTCCTGTCCAGCCGGAGGGTGGGGGAGGAGGGGAGCAGGCAAATAGAGGTCATCCTAGAGTGTGTGTCCCTGCACAGATCAACTATACAGCAATCGTTCCCTTGTTGAAAAAAGATGGCATAATAAACATATAAAGAATTCACAATCAAAAATACCATGACAGCAATTTTGCAACAAGCAATTACCCAAACTTGTAATGCAATGGCACACAACTAACGTCTGGGGGAGACTATTGAGCACAGCAATCTAAATGCTAGTTAAAGAAAAGGAGGGA
Organism: Lissotriton helveticus; assembly: GCF_964261635.1. Lineage (NCBI taxonomy): Eukaryota > Metazoa > Chordata > Amphibia > Caudata > Salamandridae > Lissotriton > Lissotriton helveticus. The sequence continues at coordinate 1,109,869,260 of NC_136068.1, forward strand.
ACTGTCATTTGCGGATAAGCCTGTCTCTGGCTAGATGAGTGTAGGACAGGGCCGCTGTCTGTTTGTTATATATAAAATTACCATACATTGGAGAGCTAATAGGGAGAACATGTTAGTGGTTATAGGACTAGCCCAGCAAAATCAATATCGGAATGACTACTAGGTATAATCGTTACAGATCAGAGACAGCATACAGAGTCATTTATACTTGCATACCCAGTGAGGACGTGTAGCGTTCTGCCCATGAAAGAGAGGAGAGTTGGACACAAGATATACGTATGTTCAAGCGATATTGTCAGAGGTCTGTTGGGTGACATGTGGAAGCACGCAGGAGTCTTGGGAAACAGGGAGATTGTCCGAAAGTTCTCGTCACTTTGTGAACCCTGTCGACCAGAGTCTGAGTCGGATTTCCCTTTCGGCGATCCGATAATATTTACCACTGCTTGTACCGCCTCAAGTTGACCGCTCAATATCAACTCTGACATGAGGCCAGAGGCTTGAGAGGTTGAGGATTGCGATTTCCTTCATCTTCCCAGGTGTCGCCGCAGAGCAGCCTCTGGCAGCGTCTTTCTTCGCCCTGTTTGTGGTGAGTTGTAGGATTCCAGCCATGCTTCTGCACTGTCTGGTGTGTTGAAGAAGTGGGTCTTACCATTTGTAATGACCCTCAGCTTTGCAGGAAACAGCAAAGAGTATTTAAGATCACATTGGAGCAAGCACCTCTTCACCACTAGATATGAGTGTCTCTGTTTCTGGACTTGGAACGTGTAGTCAAGGAAGATCATGACTTTACGATTGTCCACTTGTATTTCCTGCAGTTTCTGAGTCTCTTGGAGAATGGCATCTCTGTCTCTATAATTTATTAAGCAGATTAAAAGTGGCCTCGGGATCGAGTGCGGAGGTGGGGGCTTGGCAGGCAACCAACTCTACAAAGAAACTGGAACAAAATCACCACAGAACAGATCTCCACATCGCTCCTTCAAACCTCCCCAGCCCTCTCTTCTAACGCCAACGAAGCCGCCTCCAACCTCACCCTTTGGTTATCCAACACCGCCGACACCTTAGCACCACTGAAAAAACGTCAACACAAACTTGGCATCAAGAAGGCCGCATGGTTCAACGACGACCTCAAGAAGTCCAAGAAACTATGCCGCTCCCTTGAAAAGGCCTGGAAAAAAGACCCATCCACCAGCAACAAGGACGCCTTCAAAAGCGCCATCCGTACTCACCACCAACTGATCCGAAAAGCCAAGAAAACAGCATTCAAAGATCGACTTGACAACAACGCCCACAACAGCAAGGAACTTTTCAACATCGTCAAGGAATTTTCCAACCCCTCGGCCAACTCCAACGACATCACCCCCTCTCAAACCCTCTGCGATTCCCTAGCCTCTTTTTTCCACAACAAGATTGCTGACATCCACAACAGCTTTGTCAACCAACCCGGAAGCCAACCCACCCTACCATCAACTGACCATCTTCCCCCCGTTAACACCCTTAACGCCTGGAAGCCAATCTCCACTGAGGACACCATCCGCCTGATGAACTCCATCCACTCTGGATCCCCCACAGACCCATGCCCTCACCACATCTTCAACAAAGCAGACTCCGTCATAGCTCCGCACCTCCGAGACGTCATCAACTGCTCCTTCAACTCCGCTACCTTCCCAGAAGACTGGAAACACGCTGAACTCACCGCCCTTCTGAAAAAACCAACAGCAGACCCCACCGAACTCAAAAACTACCGCCCCATCTCGCTTCTTCCATTCCCGGCCAAAGTCATCGAGAAAGCCGTCAACAACCAACTCGCCGCCTTCCTCGAAGCCAACAAATCCCTCGACCCCTCACAATCTGGCTTCCGAGCCAAACACAGCACTGAGACCGCCCTCATCGCAGCAACAGACGACATTCGAACTCTGCTGGACAATGGAGACACAGTCGCCCTCATCCTCCTCGACCTCTCTGCAGCCTTCGACACAGTCTGCCACAGCACCCTTTTACAACGCCTCAGAAACATCGGAATCCAAGGAAAGGCACTGGAATGGATCACTTCGTTCCTCACCGGAAGAACCCAGAGAGTCCGCCTCCCACCTTTCAAGTCCGAGGCCACCGAAGTCATCTGCGGCGTACCACAAGGATCCTCACTCAGTCCCACCCTCTTCAACGTTTACATGAGCCCCCTCGCGGCCATCGCCCGCCAACACAACCTCAACATCATCTCTTACGCGGATGACACTCAACTGATCCTATCTCTCACCAAGGACCCCAGCACCGCCAAAACTAACCTACACGAAGGAATGAAAGAAGTCGCCGAATGGATGAAACAAAGCCGTCTGAAACTGAACTCAGACAAAACAGAAGTCCTCATCTTAGGTAAATCCCCCTCTGCATGGGACGACTCCTGGTGGCCGGAAGCCCTCGGAAATGCACCCATCCCGACAGACCACGCACGGAACCTTGGCGTCATCCTGGATTCTTCACTCTCAATGAACAAACAAGTCAGCGCCGTATCCTCTTCCTGCTTTAACATTCTTCGCATGCTCAGAAAAACATTTCGCTGGATCCCCTCCGATACAAGGAAAACAGTCACCCACGCTCTAGTCACGAGCCGACTGGACTACGGAAACACCCTCTACGCAGGTACCACCGCTAAACTCCAGAAGAAACTACAACGAATCCAAAACGCCTCAGCCAGGCTCATATTAGACATCCCACGCAACGAACACATCTCTGGTCACCTTAAAGACCTCCACTGGCTACCCGTCAATAAGAGGATTACTTTCCGACTGCTTACCCACGCACACAAATCACTCTACGACATCGGACCAGATTGCCTCAACTCTCGACTGTCCTTTTACACCCCCTCCCGACAACTTCGCTCTTCCAGCCAAGCCTTCGCCACTGTACCTCGCATCAACAAGACCACCATGGGAGGCAGATCCTTCTCACACCTGGCTGCCAAAACATGGAACTCACTCCCCGCTTACCTTCGCCTCACCCAGAATCACCTAGCGTTCAGAAAGCAGCTTAAAACGTGGATATTTGACAAATAATCCTCCTCCCCTTCCTAAGCGCCTTGAAACCCTCTGGGTATGTAGTGCGCTATATAAATGTTATGACTTGACTTGACTTGACTTGACTTGTGTGGTCTTTCAACAACAAATTGTGAAGATAGGCCTCCCCTGGCAGCAGCGATCGGATCCAGTCTTCCACATAGTTTACTGCATTTCTGCCTTCCACTCCCTCCGGTAGGCCCACGACGCACACATTGTTGCGGCGGGCCCTGCCTTCAGCATCCTCAGACCTGTCTTCCAAGAATTCCACTTGATTTAATAAATCACAAATGTTCTTTTCAGCTGTGGACACTTGCGGCGAAACCTCTGCGATGTCCCCTTCAGTGGCAGCAGTGCGGTCTGCGAGTTTTCGATGTTCTGCATGCAGCAGGGTAAGATCGAGTGTCACTTTATCTATTTTACCTTCTAGAGAATTGCAGATTCGATTCATCGTCTCCCAGTTTCTCAAATGCCGCCAAGACTGCATCAAGTTTATGCGCCATGGGGTTCACTGTCTCTACCCCTGCCATCTTGTCTGTGTATGCCCGAGTCTGTGGGTGAGGAGCTGTTGCACCCAGGGTGCCAACCTTCGTTCGGCCCCCTCCTGACATGGAGTAGCGGTCAACGATCTTCAGACGCCTCTGGAGCAATCCTCAGAGTTCGAACTCACGTCCGTGGCAACCAAATCTGAAGATTAACTGGGCTGGGCAGATGGAATTCAACAGTATCACTTGTAACTGTACCGCAACAACCGTGATGTAAAAGCCATCAGGTGGGTCCCACTGCCTCTGAGTTCGGTGTTGTGACCTCGGGAAGCAGGGTGCGCCATGCGAAATAGACCTCTGTGTGTAGCAGTTGCAGGCCCGCGGCATCCCAATTGAAGAAAAAAAACTCCGTAGGAAAAAGCATGTGTTGCATCAGATCACGCCAGAGCAGGGTGTGCAACAACAGGATGTCGCCAGCGTGTCACACTCCAAGCCTCTATGAGTAGCCTGCACTCCCCTCCATCCTCAGCAGGCAATGTCTGGTAGTCTTCCCCAGTAGGTCGACTCTCACTGGGCAATCAGTTCCCGGGTAGGCATCTGGTTCACAGTGTCTCAGGCCACGCTCACCAGCGCAAGTGAGTCGTGTGTAGCTGCCCCGCAGGTCTGCATAGATGTCTCCTCACATTCCCAATCTGGGCAGAACGACCGTGGCCAGTGGCTGCAACACTGCTGTCCCATTCCGGGGGTGGGGCAGTCAGCGGTCCCGGGCGATCCACCAGGCCTCAGGGCCTCTCCTCACCTCATGTGGCATCCAGACGGGGAATGGGCCGGCTCCTGAGCACCAGAGGCCCCATTCCTCATCTCCACTACAGGGTCTCACCCGTGGGCTCCGGGCCTCAACAGTTGACTGCGGTCTTCATGCTCGGCCAGCTTCTCGCCTCACAGTCAGGCCTAGTGGGCGGGGCCAACCCTCAGCCTTGCATGAACGTTCGCAGCCAGCATTGCTACCCCTCGTCCGGTGGAGTTATGGGCAGCGGGGTTTATCACTGGGTAGTTCAGGGCTGACTCGTCTTGCTGCTTGGTACTGACTGGGCCAATCTTGGTCCATCAGTGGCTGTAAGTAGTTTGCAGGGCGAGATGGGGCCACAGCGTCTGTCGAGGCCTAGGAGGTGGAGCTAATCCACAGCCTCACATACCTTGCTACGCCCGGCATCTTGGAGCTGCGCTCGGTGAGGAGGCTGCAGGCAGGGGGATTTATTCGGTCTTTCGCAGCAGCCGTCCGCCTGTTTTTTTTAACCGGGACCTCAGGGTCATCTCTGGATCAGCCCAGCCGGCAGCGACCCCGTAGCTCAGTTATTTAGGGAGTAATGCGGCCAGAGAAGGGATCTGATGATGGAGCTCTACAGAAGCACATCCGACTCCATTGCTGGACAAGCCACACCACCTTAATGTATATACATGTATATTTACACAAAAATAAACAACATATTTTTGAAAAATAACAATAAACTTGAATCATTTATCTTATTCTTTCTTAAAGAGTGATCTCCATCACAGTGATGGAGTGCTCCATCACAGTACCAAAATGACGATATCTCCACTAAGGTGGAGATCTCCCCCTACATGTGGAGAAGTAACTTTACAATTATACATTTGTTTCCACCTCGTTTCCAGGGTTGTAAACACTGTGGAGGAGATTTTAACATGGAAATGGGGAATAGCCAGAAGTAATACATTTACCTTAATGTATAAGTGTAAATTTACATTTGTAGATTTACTCACGTTTAACGCTAACTTTGTGAATAAGCCTCAATAGCTTTAATGTTCAGCCCAGTGCTCGTGTTTTAAAAAAAAAGAAAGTACTTTTAATTACGCCGCAGCACTCAGTACTGCACAATTCAATTGCAAATTTAAGGTGATAAGCTATATAATGACTTCCTTGTAGGCACTACAACCTATCCCTCCTCTAAGCTTTTTTCCCTCGCAGGTGACGCATTTTAGGATGGTGTTCTAGGAAGCTTTGATAGAAACATGAATAGGTCTTATGTAAAGATTACATTTACCCACAGGACAGATCTGCACTGTTCACTGTTATTCCTAACCCCATTTCATAGTGGGAAGAAAAGCTATCTGTAGGCCTAGCTCTCAACACAGCATGTTTGCAGCTGCTCGATCCTCGTATAGGAAGAGGCCACAGTAATTGTTTGAGTACCCAGCAGAGATTGCATGGTCCAGTGTCAGGAGCGGCTCCACCGCTATGGTGGAGGATTGTCGCCTCACTGCTTTCTCACAGTGCACAAAATCAAAAACATAAAATGATAATTATCTCCGAGCATGGGAGGGGTGGTGTGCCCAATCCTGAGTGCACAAAGACTGTTTGGTTGGCCCTCTCGGGCCGCCCAATCCTGTCATGCACACTTTTCCCTACTCCATGTAGGCTGCAATGCAGCCTGCATGGAGAATATGCCCACCCCATAAGCCCCTGGCTGGGCACCGTCCCGACCAATCACAATGATGTGATTAGCTTAGGGGAGGGACCCTGGCTGCCTGCTTCCTGTTCCTGTCGGAGGCAGTAGAGCAGAAACTGAGAAGATGTGGGACATGTACTCAAGGCAAGTTTAATGTTTTTTTAATTAAACCGCCCCCGCATGGCCTCCCCCATGACCCCCCTCCCTGCACTACCTCCCCTGCTGTGATTCATCCTCCCTGCATGTCCCCCCCCACTCTCCGACCCGCAAGCCATGCCGGCCTCGACTATCCAGTGTGCAGGTCTGTCTGCAAAACAAGGCTAATTTATGTGTCTGCAAAAAATAAAAACCTTATGAGACTGAAATGGTTTGGAGTAGCTTAGTTTGGAACTGCTCTTTACTTCTGTATGGAATGTCATCAGAGTCCCTATTTCTCTTGCAGCGAAAGCCACTTATTTGAGACAAATAAACCTTGATCTTTATGCAAGGTGAGAGAAACAATGTAAGATTTCCCAGACAGACTAATGTAGAAGCCTAAAGCTATTTTGGCTTCTGCTAAGAGCCATCTATTCAAAAGAATATGACTAAATGAAGTGAAAGCATCTTATCTAAACACACGGTAAGTGTAATGCACATTGTGGCACAATAACGAAAATAAAGACATCAGCTACTGCAAATGAATAACAACTTAAATGGAAACATATCTTGGAACAGCTTCTGAGCACAGGCAGGTGGCATAGTCATGTGTTTGGTCCTACAGGTGGGCCAGGAATATTCCAGGATCCTCTTCGTGCTGATGTGGACACCCACCTTTCAGCCTCCTACCACGGACTCTGAAGACCCGAGCTTCCTCACTTTAACCATTTATTACATCTAGCACCGTGATGGGACAAATGGGGAAACTGAGAGGCATATTGGCTTCTTTAAACTTTAGGATCAGACACAATGGTAGCTGCCTGAAGGGGCCATGATGTTTGCTCGTAATTTGGCTTGTAATTATTAGGCAGAAGCATCCTTACCAGCTTACAGCTTGCACATGGTAATAATGCAAAGTCCCAGAGATGCTGAGATGTTTGCCAGTATGGATGCACAGGACAATTGGACACTTTATGATCCGACTTCCCATATATTTTCCAAGCCATATGCTTAGTCGCTGCCTAGATTTTCTCACTAATTTAAACTCTCTGTTACACACTGGGACTCATGCAATGCTGCCCACTGCTGCAGTGTCCTTTCCTCTGTTGGTCTCAGTTGTTTGCATGGTTCAAGTTACTGGGTTAGGACTCAACTTATTATACTGTACATTTGAGGTATCAGGCTCAACTACCTCCTGGGTCCACCTACCGTCGGGCCCATTTGACTTTGCCTGCTCATGTCTTCATACGTTTCCACTTCCTCTACCTGTGCTTCATTCTATTGATCACATGGGTGCTCCTAAAGTTGCATTGTTGATGTAGTCATTCCCTTAGCCAATCTTGAGATTGTTACCAATGAAACTTACACATCCCATTCGGTCCATTTTGCAATGTGATTCTGGGCTCGCAATTGGCATCCTCTCGTTCACTTCCAGATTCAATGCTATCCAATCAATGCTATAGCAGTAGATCCCTTCTCATACAATAATTTGTGTACACTTCCCATCTGAAATAGTATTCGGATGTGCAACATTTACCCTATATTGTGATGGTAACTTTGAATCTTTGCTCAAGTTAAATATTGCGCCTATGCGGAGAAAAGATGAGCGTGTGTGGTTTTTGAGGCGGAAATGTCCATCGTCAAGGTACAAAGTAATGAATGAAATACTAGCCATTCTGGATTGTTACTTAATACCCTTGTTACAGATGTTTGGGCCAAATGTATCAACATGTGGAAGAGAGATTACCTAAATGCAATTTTCAGTGAATCGCAATCGGTAATCGCTATTCCTAATGTATGAAACTAGAAAACTAGAAAAGTTTAATTTAGCGATTGCTAGGGGTCGCAACTCAACCTACCTCATTAATATTAATGAGGTAGATTGTAATTTGCAACCCCCTACGAATCGTTAAAATCACGGGGATGGTGGCCTGGTAGGGTCAGCAGACCGCCGTGTCCATGATTGCTTTTCAGTAAAACAATAAAACATTTTTTTAATGTAACCCGTTTTCCTTACAGGAGAACATGTTGCATTTAAAAGAAGGAAAAACGAGCAGGTGGTGGTCCTTGGGGCCATTGCATGCTCTTAAAAAAAGCTTTTGCCACCATTCCCAATGGGGAAGGGGTCTATTGGGGACCCCTTTCAATTTGCGAATGGGTTACCACCAACCTGTAGTTGGTGGTAACATCCAAATGTTTTGCAAGCACATTTATGGTCACAAAACATTTATACATACCGCTGGTCTTCGGTATGTGCAAGGAACGCCTTAAACAAGCACTTTCCAAATACCGAATCGCAAAACCATTTTGCGATTCGGTAACAGGTTACCAAATTGCAAAATTGGGCTTGACACATAGGAAAAGCCTTTTTTGCATTTGCAAATGCACCTATTCTGCGAATCCGCCTGTTTGCAAACGCAAAATAGGTTCATACATGTGGCCCCATGTTTGATAAAGTGACAGTAGAAATCTGTGAATGTTCAGGCACATACTGTTTATGGTTCCGGAAAGTGATGTGAACGCACTATATCCTTGCTGTAAGTCTAAATGAGAATAGGTGACTGAAGTGAGAGGCATCTGCCTAAAGACCATAATTGATATGAGCCAGCCTAGAGCATTATCGACAATGAAGTGATGGAATGACATGATCCTACATTCTTTACACGTAGCTATGCTGTAGTCAGGTGCAATAGGCATGGGTCTTCTAGCATCAATGTTGGAAGAGGAAACTAAGAGGATATTACTAGAGGGTCTTTCTTTTGTAGACGGTATCATCATGCTTCCCATATAATTCACGTACCACAACTTCAGGGCCTGGAATAAAATCACTTTTGCAAAACCAAAGGAAATGATGGACGGAGCGTTGACAATACAAGCACTCACCCCCAGTTAACTGATCTGGGTTTAATCCATCACCATTCTTTAGCCCACTCTGCCACCCCAGTTTAGACATGGCCATATGCAAATCAGTCTGACCCTGTGCCTCATGGTAACAGTCCAGCCTGAACTGACAAGCCATGTGTCCTCTCCATCTTGCCCTTCCACCTGTCATGTCGGAGGGCCTCTCCTTCAGTTTCAGCTCAGCAAAGGACTCATGTTATCCATCTCTTGTATACCAGATCATTTATTGATTTTCAGGATAGCACTATGGATCTTTTAGCAAGCGCCACTGTGAGGTCTAAGAACTTAGGGGCTGATTTATATATTGAAGGATAAGGCACTCCATCAAAATGCTGATGTAAAACCCTTCATGCCAATATAGTGGCCTGCGGGCCAAATTTGGCCGGACCTTAAATTTGGCCACTGCGGAGACTACTCTGTCTCTGCCATCGTCAAACTTCTCCGATGGCTCTGGGGTGTAAGGGCCATTGGAGAAATGGCTACGTTTGCGCCCGCTTAAATTAGATGGGCGGACATGTATAATTATTTACTGTTCACTCTTGCAGTACAGAAAAGTAATTCGTCTAATGGTTCCACCGGCATGATCCAATAATTCCCCGCCTATACTTAGAACTTTTTGTGTTGAGAGGATCGTTTACCCATATAGGACAGAGGGATTACCTCTATTTCTTTAAAAACTGACAACCCCCCAAAAAAAAAATTCGCTCCATTATGTACGTTGGTCTGCGTCAGAATGTTGATTTGCACCCTATGATGAAGCATGTCACTATTTAGTGTGTGAGGGCAGTATTGAGACAGAAGGGTTTTCCAGTACAGGAAATTGAGCAGCTCTCATCTGTCTGAATTCCCCTTTCTTTCTTTTGTGTCATTAACCGTATTAAAGAGGCCTGAGGTGTATTCAGTACTACGCAGCCCTGGAATTTGGTGTACAGCAGTGGTGCAACCTTAGCCACTGCAGTGAGGGGGGCGAGCTCCAGGAGGCCCCCACTGGCACTGTGCACGTCCGGCGAGCCCCTGACCAAAGAGCTCCAGACGGGGTCCAGGGGGGCACTTCAATTTCTTTTCATGGGGCACATTCAAGTTTTGTTACGTCACTGGCACACAGACATTTTCGTGCACCAGCCAAGGTCTTCTGAGCAGAACTCTAGGCACCGGCATTCACTATTTTGCAAATTAAGCACTGCTTAGGTGTCAACAACATGTTCTGCTGTCACTAAACCAGCCTCCACAGAGAAAAGATCTGGGCACCATCTGGCCACCAATTGTAATAGTGCTGCATAATATGCGACTATTATCATTGCAATACAACCTTACTGCTGTCTTTGTTCGAAATGAAGGAGGAAAAATGTGAAGATTTTACCAATTAGAACCCTCAGTTAATTGGCAAGAAGACATAGGAAACGTGGTAGCATTACCATGTTCGTCAATGCTATTCTGCTAATAATTGCTGTAAGCAATATCTTCCAAAATGTTACTTGTCCTTTGATGGTTCTCCATGCTTTACATGTACTTCCTCGTGGGACTTTAGCCAGGGCATTACATAACCTGGATATCTGGATAACAACATTTCTGACATTCCATTTGATGTTTCATTGTGCAATACTTCATAGTGCAATAGTTTCTTGCACAACTGACTGTGAGTGCTTCACTGGGAATATTCTGGTTTTAGGCCAATTAACTTAAAGTCGAGGCAATGACCACATTTATTGAGCGATCCTGTGACTTATACATGTCCAATGGAGGTGACCTTCAGATGTATCGACATATCGTCTCAGTAGAATAAAATAACCTTAGCCATACCTGACACCTGTATATTGACTCCCTTTATCAGTTTATGGATCATATTCCCTACGGTTTCTATAGCTATCGCAAAAATGAATGGGGATGGGGGAACCCTTATTGAATTTCCCCTTTCTATGCTATAGTGTTTCAACATCACTTGACTCATCCTAAATCTAACTGTTGGGAATGCAGACAATATCTTAATCCATTTTAGTTTGTTAACCCCAAATCCTCCTGTTCGCAATATTTTGAAAATATAAATCCAACTATGTAAAAGTTTTTTTCTATATCTACAGTATTTATCACGGTGGGTGGCCTTCTCTTGTGTATGTGGAGTAAGTATCAAATATTCAGTGACATATTGCAGCCAGGTATACATTTGTTCTGACCACGGTGCACGATTGATGATAATTTGTCGGATAAGCTATTCATTATAATTCGCTACTTTTATTTGTATTTATTTATGCGTTTTTATAAAGCGCATATTTTACCCAAAGGTGTCAGAGTGCTTTACAATAGAACCAGTTACATTACAAAAGGACTTCCGAGTACATAAATTACATAAAATATATGAAACAGATAAACTCTAAACTCACAATGAATGGTAGTAAGTACATATGTCTAATTCAGATACTAGCAGTTAGAGTTACATATCTACAAGTTGCAAATTCACTCAAGATTACATTTTAAGAAAAGTTGAAGCATTATGATTGGGCAAATATATAGTACATATTTGCAGAGCATGATCTTCTCACCATTGCTGGGGTTCTTGCGGTGTTCATTCAGCCAAGCCCTCAGGGTGCTGTTGCACTCACTGGTGATGATCTTGGGCCTAGAGGGATCCACAAGCTGTTGATGGTCAGATGTCCTCAATGCTTGTTGCCCCAGTTGCCTCAACATCTCTAAGGTAGCAGCTGAGTGTGTCAGTGGGTGTATCGGCTGTGCGCTTTTGTGTTGCTCAACCCAGCACTCGGACCGGGGTTCAAGAAGGGGGTGGGGGGACAACTGAGTGAGACGATCTGCTGGGATATCCATGTCAGAGGGGGCCCGATGCTCAACTTTGGTGCCGAGTTGGTGCTTCCATGTCAGTTGCGGTAGTCTCCCTGCTACCAGTCCGCTTGGCACAGTGGGGCACCAGCAGTGGACCCAGGGCCACACGGCAGAAAATCAGTGGCAGTCTCCTGGACACCAAACATATTTTGTAATCAATGTTTAATATTGATGATGGACTGTATGCCAGCATATTGTGGGAGTTAAGTCCCAGCATGAGAAAGAGAATATTAAAATCTCCTCCTTCATGGAGTCAAACAACTGTCTCATCTAGATCTGTATTTGGTGTCCCCTCCATAATATCCAGTTATGAATAACATTTATGGAAGCCTTGATTTATCCCAAACTGTATATGCTCTTCCTACCCAGCACACCTCAAATCACATCTAGGGAGATTCTTAGGCCAGCAATTGACCAGCCTTGTCCCATGTCGTAGGCATCTCGCTGATGTATGTCCTCTATTCAAGGCTACATAGATATTCAAGTAGTTGGGCATAATATCTTTTTTGTGAGAAAGTTTGTCCTGAACCTCAGATGTGTGTGTGGTGGAATAGCATGTTCCCGTAGTTAGACCTCTAAAATTGTAATGCTACCCTCTAAAGAGTTTTGTGTCACATGTGTTGTTTTATTAGAAAATCCCCCTAATTACTATATTGAATGTGATCCACTGTTGCTTTGGAGGCCATCCCCTCATTTTCCCCTCAAATAATGACTTTTCTCCAACTGCTTGAAAATTGGATATGGTAGCTCCACTGGCAGTAGTCTCTAAACCTGAAATGCCATCCTACATCTTTCCATTCTATACTCAGCAGTAATGGATTGCTTGTGGTCTGTCTGAGTCCTACACAGGTAGTCACTATGGATGAATGATGTTTGTAATCCCACAGTACAAGAAGGAATATTCTCTTGTCTCTGTGTGCACAACTCAATAAATATCAACCCATTCCCAGTTTTGGCTCCTTCCTATAACTGCTTTCTCTGCTCATAAGTCTGATAAGTAATCTAGAAACTCAAATTGGTTAACATTTGAGACATACAAACTAAAAGTGACATATCTAGCCCTGCTAGCCTACCCACCATCACCACCACATATCTTCCCTCTCGATCTATCTGCTCCAGTAGATCGGTGAAAGGCACCCTGGTCTTGTCCATAACTAGATTTTTCTGACATATGCCAAGTAAGCCATATAGAATGTCTGACCTCCAAATCTCTTCCCAAACATGGCATTCTCCTGTTGTATCACTTGTGTTTCCTGCAACATGGCTATGTTTTCCGCCCTATGTCTTAGAGGAGAGTAAGTTATGTACAGATTTTTTGCGTTATTCATGGGTCCCACATTCCATACTTATCTCATTCAGACATCAGAAATGTGTATGTAGCTTAACTCTCCTCACAATCCCTGATATAGAGATTTTTTGTCCAGCCTTATGTTGTCCCCAACTACATTCTGTTGTTTTAAAATTCAGTCCTAACATTGAAATGAATGTAAAAATACGTTCACTTATACAAACTCCCTCCTTGGGGCAGCTGGGTAGCCACTCTTAGCTCAAAACCAACAGCAAAATCTTACACTAGGTCCCTCCCTGCCTAACTTACGGAATTCGAACTAGGGGGTGGCATCACTTAATAGAACCCCCTTGCGGTTCATTGGATGATGATGAGGGTCTTCCAACATCTCTTCTGGGACATGTTCAACAGCACTTTCATGGGTCTGTCCTTGAGTCAACACTATTGTCGTGTAGTTCCTAGAACACCCCAGGATCTGCGAATTTTGGATTACCTAAACTGAGGGCTTTGTGTGCAGACAGACTCTGAACACCCCCACAGGATGAGTCAGCCATTAGACCTGCTAGCTGTTCCGTGCCACTATTACCCCTCTGCATTTGACAGTGGGGTAGGTAGTTTCTGGCAACCACTGAACATGATTCCTCAGGTATCGTGGAAATAATACCGTATCATTCGTTCAGTCACTCATGCTTACTTTTCTCAGAATACATAGAATGATGATTGGAAAAGGGTTTCAATAATTATTCATTGGTCAAGAGTCAGTCTAGTATGAAACATGTTAGCTGCGACAATAAAAAGACAGGTCAGACCAATGTAATTGCTAGTTCCAATATCATAAAAAGTAGATACATTTCTACCATAGTCCTAATAAGAGTGATAAAAGCATATTACTTAAAACAATCGCATTGGTGTACTCCTACGATGAGTAGCCTACCTAACCGTGCCAAGCCTAGAGGTGTAGGTGAAGCATATATGTGAAAGTGCTAGGATATGTCGTAATGGAACCTAATGGAGCCAAGAGTTCCATGGGGAAGTGCTAACCCCTCACCTGATGGTTCTGAATAAAGGACAATAAGTCAAAAGTGTGATAACCTGCACTCCTAATAGTGTGCTTTTATGATCAATTGTAATCAAATATGGTTTGGTGCTGTCCCAAATCCTTACTAGCCCCAGTCAGGTGAACAACTAAAGAAGGAAAAAACAGAACTTGTTTGTTGGGACGCACTGTTCACATGCCCATTCAGATGCTTAATTTTTTCAAAAAATTGCTTGTTTCTTACATGGACTGCCCCGTCCAGATTATGACAAATATTTATACAATATTATTAACCAAAATGTTTAAGAAAACAAAAACATGCTAATACACGATCAAATCAAATGATTGAAATTCTTCATTTCTTGTCTTTAATTTCTTATGTTCATGGATGTTCACGGTACCGTAGTGCAACAAGTTTATAACAACAAAAGCAACCGCTGGTGGAGTCTCACATGGCATTTTGCCCGGTTCACGCATTTGTAAGACAACACCCAACAGGACAGACCTCTGCTGCATTTCAACACCTCTCTCATGTCTGTGCACTACTCCACTAACCAACCTTGGCTCCCCTCCCATCATGTCATTGGTGGCCTTTTTCCGGCGAAAAGATTATCTGTCAGGCTAAACAAAGGACAGCCATTACAGACACTCTTCTGGTTCAGGGCAGGCAACCAGGAGATAGACATTCACAAAATGTGCATGCTACTGGCATCCTGGGCTGAAATGTGCCAGGTTGAGGCTTACACAGCCCTGTGGGCATGATCTACTCATCCTGGCAAAAGTGAGGCCCTCTTCTTCATGACGAGGTGGAGCGTCACTGATGACAGCCAATGGGGAGAAAGCAACAGCCCCATCCCTCCTTTGACCTCTGAGGCTTGGAACAGCGGCTTTCCCTCTAAGGTCAGCCAATGAGGGAAGGTAGGAGTCCCAACATTCCTGGGACCTACGAGGCTTGACACTGCTGCCTTCCCTGTCAAAGAGCTGCTGTTAAGGTACGTTTTGTGTGTTTTTATTTTGGTTCGTGCATGTATGTATGAATGTATGTGTATTTGTTAGGGAGTGTTATGAGTGGGTGTGTGTGCGTATGAATGAATTGGTGTGAGTGATGTGTTTATGTGTGCGTGTGTGCCCCCATCCCTACCTGGTAAAATTATCGCCCACCACTGTTCTACCTAGAGGGAACCAAAGATGATAACGCATAAGAAAATACATTTTGCTGTCAAAATCAAGCTTTCATTTTGGAAAAATTAACTACATTTTCCCAAACAAAAGTTAGCTTATCATTTTCATTAAAACATACATTCTGTCCTCAAAACAAGCTTTTTGTTTTTAGTAAATAGATGCCCACACCATGCCAAGAGCTGCCACTCTTATGTCTAGGCCAGCATTATTCCTGCTGTGGGAACAATCATGCAATCAATGCTCGCAACAAGCCAACAATTACACTCGTTATGCCGGGGCCAGCATTATCCCAGGGGTATGCACCATCTCATCATGGGTTCTCACAGAATTCCAAAAATTGATATTATCATAACAGAGGTAGGAATAATCATGCAATGAATGCATACAATATGCTAAGAATTGCCATGAGATTGCTAGGGCCAAAATTATAGCAGGGGTGAGAGCTGACATACCATGGATTCCCCACAATGACAATAATTACCTCCATTTTTCCAGGGTCAATATTATCCTTGAAGGATGCAAATTTAATTCACACACTTATACACACACATACATGCCCAAACACATGTTCATGCAGAAACACAGGCACAAAGACACATGTAGGCACGTGTTATCTCCAGTTTTGGGCAATGTCCCATTCAGCTACAATGTACCCTGTGCCTGCAAGCATTCTCTGTCCATATATCCAAATATTCCCAGAAGCGCCACATTAGGCTTTAAGTTGGCCATGGCATGCAGTACTTGTTTGATCTGTGCTTGGATTTAGGTCCAATACGTTTTTTTAAATAATGGGACATGTCCAGCCAACATGATAGAAGGACCATTCAGGGACTGCACAGCGTGTGCAACGTGACGAGCTACTAAGTCCCATCCTCTGGTGCCTGTGGAATAGTATAATTTATTATTCCAACTCTAGTCTGTGCAACAGCAGGGAAGGTGTTGGATTTAAAATCCAACACCTTCTGCCCCCTACAGCAAGTCATTGTAACGACTTGCTTTGTAATGGTAAGTGATGTAACAATGCAGTCGATGTTTACCTCTGCAGATACTTGAAAATTGTGAATTGTGAAGGTTGTCAAAGGATGCAATATGGTCGGTGTTCCATAAGTCACCCAATATGGGGATCCCTATCCGGTCCCATCCCTGAAAGCCTTACAAACGTGATACCTGTCCCAGGCACGTCCCCTCAAATAAATGAGTCTGGGTCGTTGGCTTCAACAGGCATGTAATGTGTGCAAGCGCTGCCCTCCAACACAGGAATTGAATCTTATTAATCTGTGGGGGAGAAGCAGAGAATGCTTCCCATAGAGTAGATTGTGGACGCCCCAGTCCTCAATCATGTGTAGTTCAAGACGGCAGGAAGAGTACTGGCAGTGTGAAAACAGCCAGTCATTGACAGGTATCATTTGTGCCACCCAATGAGAGGTGCGGAAATCAGGGGCGCCCAGGCCTCCCTCACAATGGGAAGTACATTTACAGTAGGAGACGCTGGGTGACCTAGCTGCACAATAAAACCCGGTGGTCATGAATTGTAGTTTTGGGAAAAAGGCGAAAGTGTGAATGGGAATTCTTTAGATCATGTAGAAATATGGGAATAATTAGCATGTTATAAGAGGCAATTCGACCCAATAGGTTCAGTGGAAGGGTGGACCAGGTGTCGAGATCTGTGTGGGTTTTGTCATGGCTCGGCAATGTTCATATCCCAGGTGGTCAGTGGATTGGAAACAATATGAATGTCAAGCTATTTGAAGGGACCAGAGGTGACCTTCAGTCTTGTTTCAGGTAATGATGGAGGGGGCAGGCCTGGTTTATTGTGATTTATTCCGAGTAACTCATAATCCAGCTGCATCTTGGTAGACTACTAGCATTCTAACAAGGCTTGGCAGGGTTGTCTGGGGGATTGCATGTATAGTAGCAAACGATACACATACTGTGCAACTCTTACTTCATACTACAGGGAATAGGAGAAGCCCTGGACTTGGGTATCTGTTCTAAACCAATTTGCCAGAGGTTCGATCTCCATGGCGATGTAGAGCCTGGATAGGGGGTATCCATGCCTCATGCTGCGCTGGATGGTGAAATGGGGAAGAGTGTGGATAGTGTCCCATTGACCCAAACTCTCATGCTTGGGCAGTTATAGAGCACCTCAATTAAGGCAAGGAAATTAGACTCAAAATTCATATGTCAGAGTATTTGGAATAGGAAGGTCCAGTGGACAGTATCAAATGCCTTTTCAATGTCAATTAGCATGAAGGATGCTGTGCCAGGCAATTTATGAAGCTGTGATAAGGTCATTTGAAGCCTAGGTATGTATGTTTTGAATTATTTGTGAAAAATCAATAAACCAATAAAAATAAAGTTTTGGTATGTAATGGTGTGTGCTTCTACGCAGCCTAAAGCCATTTTGGTCTTCATGAATGATAGATTTGATGCAATAGTAAGCCTTATGACTATTATTTATTTTACAGTAGTTTAGATTCTGTGTTTAACAGGGAAATGAGCCTATAAGAGGCACATAGCTTTGCCGTTTCTCTGGGCTAAAAGACAGTGGTAATGGTGGTGTTCCTGATGCCAGGAGGAAGGTTTTTTGTGTGGTCTACTTCTTCAAAGAGGAGAATAATATTGGGTGTCAGGAGGGAGAACCTCTTGTAATCTTTAACCGGGAGGCCATTTGGGCCTGGGGTTTTCCCAGATGGGGCAGCTGTGATGGCTGACTGCACCTCCTCCAAAATAAAGAGTTCTTCCAACTCTACATGTTGGGACCATGATAATGGGCAGATTGGGAGTTACGCTGCTATTGCATGAGAGGTTTCTAGTGACAGCGGGGCTTTGTGGCTATATAGCATTTGGTAGTATTACACAAATGTCTCAGTGATTGCTGTTGAGTCATGCATAAGTTTTCCCTCTAAGGTCTGAATCGCCAGAGTAATGCGGGCCCCTCTCATTTCTTGGATACCTAGTACAACATTTTGCTAGTTTTGTTGCAGTGTTCATAAAGCCAATACTGGAAGGGAAGCGACCATGCAGGACAAATCTAGGAGTTTATATTTCAATGTCTTGCAAAGTCCTCCAGTTGTGGTGTACAATCAGGCAATGATGTTGTCCCAGTGAATTGTTGCAGTTGAGTAGCTGGGACTCTAGGAGTGTAATGTCGTGTTTCCTGTCATGTTTGTGACTGCATATGGCTGCAAATGCTTCACTTGGAATCCCTTCCATTCACACCCGCAGGAGGCCGCAAAGTGTTTGTTCAGATCAAAGTATACTATGATGGCGACACTTGGGAGGTCGATTAATGCCCCCTCTCTGAGCCAGCAAGCATTAAAACTCCAAATCCCCCCCGTCTTAGCAGGCCTGGTCCCCAGTTGGATTTCAATTGGGGCTAAGTCCGATAGGCCATGTGGGAGGATATGGAATAACACAACAATCACGTCAGGAGTATGTTCACACTTCTGCAAGGCATGTGAGGCAGAGCAGTGTGTGAATATGATGTCAATGGGGTGCCATCTGCACTGGATGTTTGCTAGCCTTCTTCTGCTTTGTTAGCAAGCTTTACCTCTCCCCTTGTATGTCTTGTGGTCCTGTAAGAATAAGAGAACAGATTTTTGTTACTCTATTGTGATGATGGCAGGTCCAAGTAAGCTAGTGTTATTATTTATCACACTTGTTTGTTGAGAAGGGTTTCTTTTTATTGCTCATGATAAAACAGTTATAACAAGAGTGGCCAAGGCAGACCCTCCCCTCGATGTTGTGCTACAATTCATTTGCATACCAGCAGGTTCAATGGCGCTGCAGCATGGTAGGAAAGTATGAAGGCCCATATTGCATTTGCCAGCCAAGACCATTGTTCCACCCCATCTTGCACTTCATTGAATACCTGGCTTTTCCAACAATGTCAACCAACAGCAACACACTGTTGAAAGTGTTAGTTTTCATAGAAGATACTGCCAGCCGAACTAAAGGGAGACATTGTGTTGCATTTTGCTAATAACATAATAATAAGGGAGGTGTATCTGGCATCTAAAATGTTTAGTTTGTTTTCTAGCCACACAGACCACCAGTGCCGGGATCAGTGGCCGCACCAGTGCACCAGAGTCAGAAGAGATGGTTGGAGAGGAAGTCCCAGCAGCAGCAGCAGCAGGGATGGTTGGTGGTAAGTCACATTGCTTGCTTATTGACAAAATATACTCACTGTGTTTGGTAAGTGGAGCAGATATCCCACCCAGAATCCTTCATCACCTCCCTGCCCAAAGCAATTCACCCCCATGAACTAACTGCAGGATGGTTCAATTCAGCACTGCAGTGCTGACTATGCAATGTGCATCTGATTCAGTTAATGCAGCATTTACGATATTTTCAGTGCATTACAAACCGAAAACTGGGTGTTTCCAAGTGCTCACTCAGTCACCTCCTTCTCCTTTTTTCTTTCCTACGTTCTGTCCCATCCTACCAAGAAAATTAAAAAATCCTTTCTTGGTATGTGCCACATTTTTCTGGCCAAGTGATTTATGTATATTTATTTCATGGCTTCCATAACAGATGAAAGGGAAACATTTGAACAGGCTTAAATCCGTCAATCAATCAGGGTTTGCGCTTTACAAACCGTGATGGATTGATGGATTTAGGCCTGTTCAAATGTTTATCTATCGTCATTCATGAACTACATTGACTGAACACATAATGATCAGCGAAACCCCACTATTGTATAGCAAAACCTCTTCAAAATCCTAATCCCTCTAACTTACCCTGCGGTAGAGTAAGTTTCCTTACTGCCAAGCGAAGGTATTTGTAAAATAGTTTGCGGTGAAGGGAGAGGCTAGGGAGTAAGTGGGACTAAGTGCCTGATTTAGACTTTGGCTGATGCGATACTCTCTGACAAATGTGCCAAATAAAACCTATATACTTTTCTTTCCTTGTACTGCAGTGCATCATTTTTACCACTATCTACTTATGCCAGACAGGATATCCATGTTTTAAATCTGAAGTGTGTAATGTATCATTATACATCTGCCTCGTTAGCATCAGGTTAGAATTGAAAGGCAGCCGGAGAAGATCAGGGCCATTGGAATTAAAGTGAGATAATAAATTGTCCATTACAGCTGTTGTAACTCCAGACTGCAAAGAGTAGCAAAGTAGCTGACACACTAGCATGCCTATATTAATTTAGCACATCAATAAGAATACTTGTGCTTTATAGTGCACAATGCCTTATTCATTAATGAGAGGCAATTTATTTTACACACAAAGTGTTAGTTTAGTTTTTTTGTAGGAAATCCTTTAAAAGAAAAAAATCACTTAACTTTAATCTGATGGTGTTGTAATCTGGCTTAATTCTTGAAGCCAGTCGATTCTTCATTTATGTGAGGCATATGTAGGGAAAACTTGGCTCCATGACTAGTCACATCAAAAATTCCAATAGCCTTCGGGGACCAGCAATAGTCTGCTACTGCACTACTAGCCACTATATAAACAAGTATTTGCACAGAACAGTATTAACAATTTGTCTTTTTTTCATTTTCTTTCTTTCTTGATATAGCTACTCCTGCTGGTCCACCATCTTAGCAGGAGTTAGCAGCCTGGGTGTGGCAGCAGTGGATGGAGATCATCCAAACCGAATATCGCTGACTGGTGGGTCTGGAGGAGGAGGCCTCTCCCAACACTGCCACGGGCCTCAAATCTTCCAGTCAGGAGACAGTGCCTCCATCCTGGCCACAACATCAGCTGCCAGCAGCTGGGATCCTTGTCCCAATCAACCAATGATGCTCTCCTACCCAGAACATTTCGAAAGCCACATGGTCAGTGAGCTGGCGCTGATATGCCAGGAGGTGACAAGCCTGCACCAGCAGGTGACAAGCCTTCGCTCCCAAGTTGATGCCCTTTAATGCCCTTTTTAAAATGTTTTGCTTTAGTGGAAGGGACTTTTGTTGAGGGTGGAGAGGGTGGGAGTTAGGAAGGAAAAGTTTGACTTTTGGACAAACTTTCTTTCGGACATTGATTGGGGATGGGGTGATATTTGGGGAGAGGGGTGGGTCTGTTGTGGGTATAGAGGATGGGTTTTATTGTTAACATTTTTTAAAGGGAAATTATTATTTTGCTTTATGCCTCAAATCTTTTTTTATGTCTTACTTTGCACTGCTACCTTTTAGCGCAGCCTGTTTTTTAAATGTGCTAAAAAAAAAGTGAATACAAGTTAGTTATACCCTTGTCCTACTACCCTCTGTAACTATATTGACCACTATTGGGGATTGCCATTGCCTATACTGCCTACAACAACCTTTATAAACGACATCTTCATTAGAAGTTACTAACTAAACTATTTCATTTCACTCCATAGTTCTCTTCTGAATAGATGAAGCAATGGCTGCTACCTCTTCCAGACCCTTACAGCAGGGTTTCCCAAGGTGCCTTATTAATGGTGGTGGTAATAGTAGCAGGCTAAGGAGCCAACAGGAAATGCATCACAAGTGAGGTCCCACACCCACCTAGGTGAACTCCAACTGTAGGGTTAATCATAGGATTAGCCATCACAGGCAACTAGATTGAGAGAAAACACAGGGTTAGTGGGATATATATTTATATCATAAATTTAGAAAAACTAGACCAGACTACCACCATGACAGAACCTAAAAGACCTGATATTCTAACAAAAACTAGAAATAGTAACTTGTTCTGAGCAATGGGGTGCTAGTATGTAATTAAAACTATACTTATCAAATCCTTTAGCCAGGAGTAGTGGACTCAGATTCAGGAGTGGACAAGGTTAAGCGTGTACACAATGCAAGGCCAGAATTATGTTCTATTTCTAAAATATGGATCGTTTTTATGCGTAGGGTGGATAAGTGGAGCTGATGTTGTCTACTGCTCAGGTAATAGAAGATTTTGCAGTGAGTTGGTGTCACTTTCACCACCTCTACCCCACCAAGTGTGTGATACATTTATGGTGCAATTCAAGTCTCAACTTAATAAATCACACAGCCCGGGTCAACAGTGTCAGTGGTTTGAGGAATGGATGGGAAAGAGGATTTGGGAAAAAGTGTAACGAAGACAAACACTATACAACAGCAATATTTAATCTGCAGCACATCATCATCAATCTGCTGTGGAAGGAAATGGAGGAATGACACAGTTCAGTTAAATGCATTGCAAACAGTCCCTCTGCCCAAGAAAACCAAGTGATTGTATATCTAAATGTTCTGGCATCTAGATTTGAAAAATACAAATGATGAATGAGTGCAGTAAACCCAAACAATACATAAAATTATGATTGTTAGAAGAAAAACTTTTGTATTGCCAAATTGGATGGTGCATCTACATTCTTCTTGGGTGCCTGGATAAACCGGTCCAGAAAGGTAAGCAGGACTATTATGGAGATTTCACCTTTCATGCAGGTGAAGAGAAGGCCTGCAGATTGTAAAAAAGAAACAATATTGTAGAGTAAAAATGAAGGACAGAAGGTAAGCTTCATGAGGAGTGTACCAAGAAGACTTAGAGAGAGACAGAGCAAGAGGATAGGCTGCTGCAATCATTCATTTCATTTTATGACTCATGTGTGATCAATTAACTGAGAAGTGAGGGCAATTTACAACTAATCGCAGATAAGTAGTTGCATGAACCGGGCTGATCAATCACATATCTGTCATCATAACATTTAGCCCTGTGCGTGCATCATGTGATGATGAGGTGGCACAAGTCTTTATCCAGTTACAAGCAGCAGGCCTCCCGATCACAACAACATAAAAGTAGTTTCACATTTTAGCCAGCACGCACACTCAACAGCATTTCCCAAATCAATGCATCGCTCTCCAGCCCACAGAGTTGAGTAGGCCTCAGAGTCATCATCATCATCATGGTTTCCCTTTGAGGTCAATACCTTCCTTCTTCTGGTTATTGAGGGAGTCCCACCCTGAGTCCCCCCATACTCCTCCTGACTCATCCAACTCCATCCTACCAGAGTGAGGTAGACCTGTAGTGCATTGCTGTAGAAGAACAACAAGAGAAGCAGAATTTGAATATTTTGTTTAGATTTGTGTTTGTTAACTAAAATAACTGGTCTGGTCTCTAAAGAACCAGAAAAAAGGATTGGACCCTGCAAGTAAACCTTGGTAAGTGTGAAAGGGCCAATCACCTTCATGAAAAATGATCACTCATCACGCCTCAACATTGGAAATTATATCAAAATCAAGATTACAAATTAGTTGAACACCCTCTCGCAGTGTTTGCCACCACATAAATCATCAATCATTACTCACAATCAATAAGATATCATCATTGGTGCAATAGTTACCCGATCTAATCCAAGCACAGTGGTAGGTACACATTATATTTCCTCTTTGGTACAAGCAGCACATTGGAATTTGTCAGTCTTATAAATCAAATGATCTTCTGGGGCAGCCCTGTTAGGTGATGAAAAACAGAAGGATAGGCACGGGCGGGAGGCAGGCATGGTCTCCAATGTCTTGAAGGGAATGGGGAGGCTTCTTCACTGCGCACTGGTTCAACTCCAACCCAGCCATACATGTGCCTTAAAATGGTAGGGCTGCATAAGTCAGACACAAACAGAATGTTTCACCATCGAAATCCAATTTTTGTCAGAGCAGTTCAACAACAAATAAAGGAAAAGTTCTATGGTGGTCTACTCAGTCAATGTCAGGAAAGTAGAGTTTGTCCTCAAACTCAGATGGTTGGCCCAGGAGTTAGTCAGCTAACACACTTGAGTCTAACCAATCACCCTCATTCTCCTCCTGTGGTATTTTAGGAACAGCTTTAATTGTGTGGATAAAGTGATGATTAATTTCGATCATGGTCAATCTCTATCATGTTTTGAGGCAAGAGACTGGTCTTTCTCACTGTGACAACGGCACCTGCTGCACTGAACACATCCTCAGCAGACACACTGGCAATGGGCAAACCAGATACTTTATTGCCACCCTGCTAAGCTCTGGGCATTGCAGCATCTTCCCATATCTATACACCAATCAGTGTTGATCCACATAGGCCTCTATTGGGTCAACCAGATCATCTTGGAACATCCTCTGAGTGGTCATTGGTGCTGCCACTTGTTCTATCTCCTTTGCCGCCGCACTGGACTTAAGATCTGCCTCATAAAACCAAGCCAATGCAGAGGTTGAGTCCGATTCCTATTTTCATGGTGTTGTGTTTATTGTAGGTGTTCTTGTTGCTGGTTTTGGCTACTGTGAAAAAACAGCGCTGCCCCTTCTCACTGGAAGTTGAAAGCGGTACCCCAGAACTTCTGCCCAAGAGTGGGACTCTAATTTCCAGTTGTTTTTCTTCCATGTCTTGTACTGTAAAACATCTCTTCTACTGTAAAACATCCCCTTCTGAAAAAGGAATGAAAGTGGGCAGTATCTTTTGTATCATGGATCAAGTATTGTGGCATGGATCATTTCTTTGGACTACACAACGTCTCTTTGCAGCCTTGTATCAACAACCAAGTGAAATATTAGCTCTCAATCAAGGCATGCACATCTTTGTTTTCATTTACGTTTTTAACAAAGGGAGAGTAAGGGTTTTCTTGGGCTATACTCCTAGTCCCCTGGAGTTAGTATTCTATAAAACAAATGAAAGAGTATCCCCAGGATGTGATGTGCTAGTGATTAAATCTAAAGGGAATTGGAATGCAAGAGAAAAGAAAAGATTATTTTCTTTTTAAGAAACCCCTCACCCACCAACCTGGTTGGTGACATGCTTCATCACCGGAGTCCACCCAAGCGACCGAGTCCCACTCAGGTGTGCTTCGATGCCTGCAACTGCAGCGGAGCTGGTGAGTTTCGTGAAACGTGAAAAGTGGATTAAAAAAAATGTACTACATGTACTCCCTATATTCTTTATTCTGGAGTCATGTGCCACATTTAAAACCAAGTGAGGTACCAATAATGGTGTGAATTGACTAGATAGTACCACAGTTATAGTGAAGATATGGTCAACATGTGTCAACCTTTCTATCTTTCTAGGTTTTTGTCAGGACCAAGTGAATAGAGTTGAGAGGTCTGCACGCGCTAAGGTGCTCCCATCCCAGACTCTGCCAAATGCTAGACCGTGTACTTACGGTTTAGCCTGCTTACATCCTTCTGAGTAAGATAAATCTGAAAAAATAAAGCAGAGCATAATGGTTGCATAGTTGTACATATCCTTTTAGCGGCGTTGCTCCACATTCAAGTGCATTCCATCTTTAAAAGGTGTCTCTAGTAGGCTTGGTATGTGACATGATTCATGAGTGCGTATTAACTTATATCTCATACCCACTCAACCTTGATCATACATGCAGTGGGTGTCGATGCCTTTCTAAAAATTCATAGAGCGTTTGGCATACAGTGAGAAATGTCAGATATTCAGTTCAGTTCAGTTCAGTTCAGAAATTTGTATAGCACACTACTCACCCGGAGGGTCTCAAGGCGCTTGAGGGAGGGCGCGTGCTTTACTTATCGAATATCCAGGTTTTTAGTTGCTTTCTGAATGAGAGGTGGTTCTGTGTAAGGCGGAGGTGGGTGGGGAGGGAATTCCTAGTTTTGGCCGCTAAGTAGGAGAAGGATCTTCGCCCCATGGTGGATCTATGGATGCGCGGAATAGCGGCGAGGGCTTGATTGGATGATCGTAGTTGGCGGGTGGGGGTGTAGAAGGACAGTCGCGTGTTGAGGCATTCGGGTCCTAGGTCGTAGAGGGGATTGTGTGCGTGGGTGAGGAGACGGAACATTATCCTCTTGCTGACAGGGAGCCAGTGGAGGTCTCTCAGGTGAGCGGAAATGTGAGCATGACGGGGGATGTCCAGTATGAGTCTGGCTGAGGCGTTTTGGATGCGTTGGAGTTTTTTCTGTAGTTTGGCTGTGGTTCCGGCATAAAGGGTGTTTCCATAATCCAGTCGGCTTGTGACCAGTGCGTGGGCGACCGTTTTTCTTGTTTCAGTGGGGATCCAACGGAAGATTTTTTTGAGCATACGTAGGATGTTGAAGCATGATGATGAGACGGCGTTTACTTGTCTGGTCATAGAGAGGAAGGAGTCCAGGATGAAGCCCAGGTTACGTGCGTGATCCGTAGGTGTGGGTGCATTTCCCAATGCCGGTGGCCACCATGAGTCATCCCAGGCGGAGGGGGATGAACCTAAGATGAGGACTTCCGTTTTGTCCGAGTTCAGTTTTAAGCGGCTGTTCTTCATCCACTCGGCTACCTCTTTCATTCCTTCGTGTAAGTTGGTTTTGGCGATGTTTGGGTCTTTGGTGAGGGAGAGGATTAGCTGAGTGTCGTCTGCGTAGGAGATGATGTTGAGGTTGTGTTGGCGTGCAATAGATGCGAGGGGACTCATGTAAACGTTGAAGAGGGTTGGACTGAGTGATGATCCTTGAGGTACGCCACAGATGACTTCGGTGGCCTCTGATTTGAATGGGGGAGGCGAACTTTCTGGGTTCTACCGGTTAGGAACGAGATGATCGAGTCCAATGCTTTTCCCTGTATTCCGACGTTGCTGAGGCGTTGTATAAGGGTGTTGTGACAGACTGTGTCAAAGGCGGCGGAGAGGTCAAGTAGTATGAGGGCAGCTGTTTCTCCGTTGTCCAGTAGAGTTCGGATGTCGTCTGTTGCTGCGATGAGGGCGGTCTCGGTGCTGTGTTTGGCTCAGAAGCCGGATTGTGAGGTGTCAAGGGATTTGTTGGATTCAAGGAAGGCGGCGAGCTGACTGTTGACGGCTTTCTCACTGACTTTGGCAGGGAATGGGAGGAGCGAGATGGGGCGGTAGTTCTTAAGTTTCGATGGGTCTGCTGTGGGTTTCTTCAGAAGGGCGCTGAGTTCGGCATGTTTCCAGTTTTCCGGGTAGGTGGCGGATTTGAGGGAACAGTTGATGACATCGCGGAGATAGGGTGCGATGATGACGTCTGCTTTGTTGAAAATGTGGTGGGGAAAGGGGTCGGTTGGTGATCCTGAGTGGATGGAGTTCATTAGGCGGATGGTGTCTTCAGTAGTGATTGGGTTCCAGGCGCGAAAGTTGTTAGAGTGCTCTTTTTGTTCGGAGATGGGTGGAGTGGACTGGTCTTCGGGCTGTTATGTATGTCGGCGATTTTGTTGTGGAAGAATGAAGATAGAGCGTCGCTGAGGTCTTGGGAGGGAGTGATGTCGTTGGTGCCGGCGGTGGGGTTGGTAAATTCTTTTACGATGTTGAATAGTTCCTTGCTGTTTTGGGCGTTGTTGTCAAGGCGATCTTTGAGTGCTGATTTCTTGGTGGGTCGGATCAGTTGGTGGTGTTTGCGGGTGGCATTCTTGAAGGTGGCCAGGTTGTCAGTGGTTGGGTTTTTTCTCGAGGCTTTCTCGAGGGTGCGACAGAGCTTCTTGGATTTCTTAAGGTCATCGTTGAACCAGGGGACTTTTTTGCTACCTTGCTTGATTTGATGTTTTTTCAGGGGTGCTAATTCGTCAGCGCTGTTGGTGATCCATTGTGTGAGGTTGGTGGCTGCTTGGTTTGGGTCTGATGATTTGGCAGGAGGGTTAAGGTGAAGCGATGAGAAGAGCTGGGTGGTGGTGATTTTGTTCCAATTTCTTCGGGGAATACGTTGTGGGGGGTTGTGGGTCATGACCTTTTTGTAGTTGAAGTGAACGCAGCTGTGGTCCGTCCAGTGGAGAGCTGTGGTGTGATTGAAGGAGATGTGCTTGCTGTAGGTGAAGATTGGGTCGAGCGTGTGTCCTGCGAGGTGGGTGGGGGAGTTGACAAGTTGTTTGAGTCCGAGATTGGCGTGGTTGTCCAGAAGGGTGGTGGTGCTGCTGTTGTTGTTCTTTTCCAGGTGGAAGTTGAGGTCTCCCAGTAGAATGTAGTCCTCGGAGGGGAGGGCGTGTGGGCTGATGAAGTCAGTGATGTCTTCGCTGAATTGTGTGCGGGGTCCTGGTGGCCTGTAGATGAGGGTGCCTCTGAGTGTGGTCTTGGGGTCGGTGTGGATCTGGAAGTGAAGGTGTTCGGCGGCTGCGAGGTGATTGTCGGAACTGGTCGTGATGCGGATGGTGTTCTTATGGACGATGGCTATGCCTCCTCCAGTTTGGTTGATGCGGTCCTTTCGAATGATCTTGTAGCCATCCGGGATAGCTATGGCGATGTCAGGCGCTGAGGAGGCGTTCATCCAGGTTTCTGTAAGGAAGGCGATATCCGGCGATGTGGTGTCGAGTAGGTTCCAGAGTTCAATGGCGTGTCTGTGGACCGAGCGGGTGTTGAGCAGGATGCAATTTAGGTGGTTTTTGTCAGAGTTCTGTTTGGCGTTGCTGGATTTGCTGTGTGTCCTGATGCTATCGTATTTGCAGGAGTGGCAGGTGAAGGGTCCATGGGTGTGTCCTGGGGTGGCTTGGAAGCAGTTAGATGGGCGCCCGGGGTTAAGAGCTGAGAGGGTAGCGGAATTGTATGTGGATTTTGCGTGGGCCAGGGGGTCTGGCGTGGGGCGCGGTCCAGGCGCGGACGGGCCTAGACGGGCTTACCTTTGGCGCACCTTCGGCGCGCACAGGGCAGCCCGCTGCGCGTGAACGCTGCGCGCAGAGGCATCTGTCATATGCGGATGGTGGAGGGGGAGGGGCGAAGGAGGAGCAGCTGGGAGGCGGTAGCGGGGTGGAGGTCCTGGCAGTGAGGCACGACAACAAACAATAAAATGGCTGCAGGCCAAAAGCGAAACTGGATAGGGGCAAAACCCTAAATAAACGCAAAGGCACAAATCAAGATACAACTTTAAATTAACGCTGAATTAACGCTATGCACAACTGAAATTATTCAGCCAAGGCAGGCAAGCACAATACAATGCTAATGAGTGTGCGCTTTCGAGATGTAGCGCTGCGATAAATATTTAGAGAGAGCAGCAGACAGGCACTAATGCTCGTTATACAATTTAAGCGCTACGATAAATGACTTAATGGTAAACAGGCAGCAATGGGTAAAGCGCTACGATACCACAGCAGTGCGGGGAGCTGCGTGGGGAGCGACCGCTTCAGCAGACTTCAGGACGGTCACAGTTTAACTGCAGGAAGGTAAGCCTACAGTATCAGTGGGAGGGAGGAGAAGCTGGGAGGCGGTAGCGGGGTGAAGGTCTGCTAGTGAAATGGCATGCTTGTCTTAGCAGATTCATACCCACTCAAAGTTTCTCCTCTCGAACGGTGGGTGTCAAGCGTGCCTGCCAATATTATTGGGACACCTCACACGTGCTATTAAACCCTCGTAAGAAATGTCATTTTTCGGGGCATGACCTAATCGTGCACATGTTTACCGCTTAATGTGTGAGAAAACCAAAGTTTGTCTTCCGCCGATGTTTAAAAGTTAACACTCAACAAAGTCCCAGGACTTACTTTCAACTAGTTGTAGTTGGACCCCATGGATACCGTGGGGTGGCCTTTTAATGAGTGTTCTGTGGGTGAAAAGATAAAAGTATACATGTATAAATGCCAAGGTGTTTTTTTTGTGCCATGGGTGTATCACGGTGACTCATAGTCCCAGGGCCCGTCCTTGCAATTCTATGTTGTTATTAGCCCGTCTTTGCAATGCTATGCTATTGTTCAGTCAGAGTGAGCGCAAACAGAGCCTCCCGCAATGCACTTACTTGTCAAATAATCACGGCCTGCCAGAAACCTGCCGAATGCCCACACGGAGTCCCGAAGATGGCAAGGACTCATTTTCGTGTGTTTATAAAGCCAGTTCCATTGAGGATGTTCGCCAAATTCACTAATCCCTATGATGTTACCCAGGGAATAAGGTGAAAGTTCCACAACGTGGTGTTGTAAAACTTTATTCAACACCTAAAGAGGACGAGTATGATAGTTCCTAAGCTTTGTAAATCTGGGGTCAGAGTTAGATTAGGGTTATTTGCGTTTATAATACTTAGGGGCCACAGTTAGATTGAGGCTATTTGCTAATATAGAGCCCCCCTTATTGGGAACACTGGTAAAAAACACAGCAAAGTGTCAGGTTAATACGTATGTCGTGTCCTGTCAATGTTTACACAGTGGTTTTTTGAATGATGCTCCTCTGCTTCCAGGCTTTAAAAGAATGGCTGAAATGAGTGCAGATTCTTCTTCAGGTAGTCTTTATGTTGCTATGTCTTCTTTTTTGAGAAAGTCAAGCACAATCACGTTGATGCAATGTACCAAATACAGGACCCTGAGATAGCCACCATGTTCCATGGCCTTTACTGTATTACTGCCATTTACCGTGGCAAAAAATCCAATCTGTAACCTCTGGGTTGGGGCCATTCAAACACCATGCTGTTAAAGTCTTCAAGATGTTTGCAGCTGGATGCAATTTCAATATGGTGAACATGGCTGCTGCTGCATGCTACTGAACTCCCTTAAAACTTTCTTCAGCACTGAAACCTGTAGATAGCTATTGCATTGCCCCCAAAAAAGAGATCCAGTGTGAGTGTGATTTACCTGTAATCAGTAGCTTGACCACTGGTCTGCACGTCTGTCGTTAGGTGGATTGTGGGAACAGCACTCTGCTGCAAAGCTTGTTCAACCAATTGCAGCACATCATGATAGACCTCTGGAACAGTAACTCTGGCAAAATGAGTCCTACTGGGGAGCTTCGATTTTGGGCAGTTGGTCACCACAAATTCTAAATAATCCACTTCTTCCACAAAAGAGAAATGGAGGGGGTCCATCACTAATATACTAACCAGATTCTCATTTTACAAACGTGCTGTTGGGTGGTTGCGTTCATAGTGCCCTTCTTGCCAAAACATGCCCAGAATAGTAGCCTCAATCTTTTTCCTTTTCTGGTGCCACTTCCAGATAGAACAACCACCAGGTAGACTCAGTCTGTGCCTTGGTGCAGTCACTGTATGCTGTTGCTGAGGTGACTCCATTAGGGGTGGGTGGTGAACTCTGCTCTGTCGTACTTTGAGTAATTTTGCCCACTCCGTGCTGCGCTTGAAGGGGAAAGTTTGGCAAACACTCCATGTCAACCAGGGCAAGGCGGAGTTTTACAGCTTACCCCCCCTCTAATTCTTCTTACCCCCCCCAATGCATCTCCAGCCAGCTTCAGTCTGCTGTCAGCAGGAGTGACAGACGGGTAGAGTCTATAAACCTCTCCTGAGATATGCTGTCACCAGCAGCAGACAGTGCTCTACACCTCACTTCCACACTCTATGGTTCCTCTTAGTTTTTAAACTCGATGCAGTACATTCACTCAACTGCACTACCGGAAGTGTCTTTCGGCCTGTATATCAGAGTCTCACTGGAAATGCGAACTCCTTCTTCTGCCTTTGTGTTCCACTGTTCTGTAGGTGGCTCCAATCCAGTAACGAATACTCGCTGCAAGCTGCAGCTTCGGGGGACTCACCTGTGAACTGGGGAGTTCACTAATGACTGGGTGAGTTCACCGGTGACTGGCAGTAGCTCAGACCAGATTTGCAGGATGGAATTTACACAGTGGAATGTAGAGGATCTCAGGTGGCAGGACACAATTGACTGTCAAAGATTAGATTATCTAGTGATGCTTAGCGACGGCCTGATCTCTGCTCAGGATGCTCTGCGGTTGTCAGACAAGTTGGAGCCACATGCGGGTCCGCTCCGTTCACTGTAGTAGGTAAGGGGGAATGGGTCAGCATTGGCAAAACATTCACCCCCAGTCACAGATCTGGGTTTAATCCATTGCTCACCACGCCACCCCAGTTCAGACATGGCCATATGCAAATCAGCCTTGACCCTGTGCCTCATGGGAACAGTCCAGCCAGAACTGCCAAGCCATGTCTTCCATGGACCGGAATCAAGCATCCTAGGACCGGTTTCTGACTATCAGCCGTCATCAGCCAGGATAGATTGACTCCAGTGGCATAGTAAGCACGGGACCCACATCTGGGCATACCCTCCCCACATAGGGCGAACAGCAAAACACACAAGATGATGGTTGGAATGCTGCACATTGGCAAAACTTTCACCCCCAGTCACAGATCTTGGTTTAATCCATCGTTATGTTGCTTACCACGCCACCCCAGTTCAGACATGGACATATGTAAATAAGCCTTACAAGCATGGGAGCTGATGCTGGCAGTGGTGGTGGCATCAGTGCCACATCTCTCGGAGCAGGTTGAATAGGAGGGATAATTCCGGTCTCCTCTAGTCCAGCTTCCATGACAATGACTGGCTTGTCATCCTCATCTGCTTCCATAATTGTAAGACTTTCTAGAACTTTCCTTTTCTCTTACGTGATACCCAAGAAAGCACGTACTTCTCTCTGCGTATTTGGCACAGTAATTCGGACAATCGCTTTAATTCGTTCTGGGGTTCTTCCTCCCTTTGACAAGAGATGACCTAAGTAGGTCACTTCTTGTCGACAATACTACAACTTAGAAGGTGACACTTTATGATGCAAGTCCGACAGATGTCGCAACAAAGAAAGAGTAGCTTCTTTACAGGTTTTCTCATCATCAGCGGCCACTAACAGATCATCCACATATTGAATAAGAGCAGCACCAGCAGGCAACACAAGAGTATCAAGCTGAGTCTTCAAAGCCTGGCTATAAATAGAAGGACTTTCGCAATAGCCTTGAGGAGCTCTCTTAAACCGGAAGCTTCGGCCTCCTAAAGAGAAGCCAAAAATATCTCTACTCTCCTCAGCAATTGGAATGCTGAAGAAAGCATTTTTCAAGTCGATAACTGAAAACCAAGCAGCTGAAGCAGGAATCAAAGTCAACAAAGCAGTATTATCCGGAACAACTGGAAACTGTGGCACGACGATCTTGTTAACCTCTCTAAGATCGATCACAAACCTGTAGACAGGTGGCTGAGAAGAATCAGTACGCTTCAAGACAGGCAAAACAGGACTGTTGCACACATTACCTCTCGTCTCTTCAATAACACCTTCTTCAATCAGATCATAGATGATCGCTAACAGCGCTCTTTCACCATCACTAGAAATCCGATATTGGGGAATGCGTGGCAATTTAACATTTGCTTTAAGCGTCACAACGTAAGGTGGAATCTCCAAAAGACCCACATCATTAGGACCAGTAGCCCAAAGAGTATCAGGGAGAGAACACAATTCCGGTGGAAGCCGATCTTTAGACAAATACATCGGAGAGATCACTTTCTTACCCAATGTAAGCTGTACTCCCGAAGGAGAACAATGCAATGTCACATTCAACCTTTTCAACAAATCCAAGCCCAACAAATTCTCGCCACAACCTGTCGTTAAAATGAGGGGTGCTTCCAATTCACAAGGTCCTATAGAAAGAGACAAAGGACTAGAAACTGGGTTACGAACTGGGGCGCCAGAGAATCCTACCGAAACATTCGTTAAGCCAGACAAAGGTGCGCCAGGGAGTTTAGAGTGCATGATAGAACTCTTCGTCGCACCAGTGTCCAAAAGAAAAGACTCTACTACACCCGATGTGGCTACTGCAACATAAGGCCCACTCTGATCTACTGGAACCGACACTACTCCCTCTCTTTGTCTATGGCTGTCCTAGCAATCATTATAGTCAGCATTCTCACTCTCAACATAATAGTCATTAGCATAGTACTGAGTCGATCGACCAGATGTAATCTTCTGCTGATCAAAACAATTCATAGAATTTTGTGGGGGAAAGGAACGTTCGTTCTGAGGAAAAGCACCACGTCCTCTACCCCTAGACACTTGCTGAAAACCACCACGACCTCTCGGGCCGGCATACCACTCGCACGTTGTCCCAACACAGGGCACTCATATTTATAATGACCTTCCTCCTTACAATACGCACACTGATTCAAACCCAAGGGTGGTCTTGGAGGAAAATACCCAACGTTCTGTTGCGGCCCCTGAAATGGGGGAGGTTGCTGAAACTGTGGACGTTGCTGTGATTCTTGCTGATTCGAGCGAGGCGGATACGCCTGCTGCAAAAGAACCTTTGTCTTGAAATCTTTAGTCTTTTTCTCTACTCTATCTTTCTTGTCCTTGTCCCTATTCTTGTAGTACTGTGCAGTCACCAATATCTGGGCCGGCGAAGAAACAGTCCAAGAACTTTCAGAATCTTTCAACTTATTACACAGTTCAGGAAGCAAATTAAAAACAAATTTGTCCACAAATAATCTTTGCCCACCCTCCGTACTCATGTCCTGACCACTATGATCTATAAATGTTTCTTCAAACCTAGTGAAGAAATCAGATACACTTTCGTCCTTCTTCTGCTTACAAGCTGCTAACTTGTCCCAATTTACTCGTAACGCTGGCATCATCGTTTTCATAAGATCTATAATTTTGCAAGGTAGATCTGCCACTAGAGTCTCAGGTTTAGCACCACCAACCTGTCTAGCATCTGCATGGGCGATATATTTACCCATGTATCACCTAACTCAATTGCATGATCCTCATGACGAATTTTTGCCCACAGAGGCTGAGGTACCACGTTACCCAACAGCATATCTATATCGGCTAAATTCATGATGCATGCGTCAACTGTCTGAGACAACTCCTTGTAATAACCAGCCGGATTTTTACGGGGGTCAGGTAAAGACTGCTTAAGAGCCAAGACCTCTGCTCTCTTCCATGGCACATGTACCCATACTCGCTGAAAATGAGGCAGAACAGCTGGATTAGCGTTTGAGTCCCCTTCTCTCCAAACTGGGGGAACTTTTCTCATGGGATATTGTCTCGCTTTCCTTCTAACAGAGGAATCAGGTTCATACAATGTCTGAGGCGGAAGGCTAGATCTAAAGGCTAGTATCGTCTCTACGGCATCTGTAATATCAGATTCCACTATCATCCCTTTAGCAAAATCCGACTGAACATCAAGTAGTTCCTGTGGGATCAAACCCAAATCATTATCTTCCCATTCCTGACGCGAAAACATACACATCACATTAAAAACATACCTCCGCTTAGGCGGTTCCCACTGAAAGAAAACATCCATAACCGCTGGCAAACTATACCTTGAGGCATTTATAATCCATTTACGGGCCAACAAATCCAACACGTTATATATAGAAAAAAGGGGTCCCAGACAGAACACAACAAATTACTAAATTCACAGTATGTTGAGTTGGATTATTTCAAAAAAGATCGAATCAGGGTGCAAGGTGTTTTTATTTTCACCACACCTGTCCTAAACATTCATTAGCTCATTACTCAGAACATGAATATATACACAATACACACAAATTCAATATGCCCACAGGGGAGAGGGGAAAGTGAAGGGAAAGAGATATACATTTCTTGATAGTTCAACATCACTATTCAAAAATTTCTCTATTGTGTATGACCATATTTTAGAATCACAGGAAAAAGTTACATAGATCCCCGGACGTGGGGTCAAAAACAGTGTGTGAACATCAACATCATATTTATCAAACAGAATCTCCTATTTAGCTATATACATTAGACTGTTCTGTAGGAGTTCAAGTTAGTAGAGAAAGTCTACGTTTCGACCCATAGGATGTAGGACAGTAGATCCTTACTACGCGGGTCTTCGTCAGGACGTGAGGGAAGGAAAGGAAGGAGGGGCTGTTCCTAGAGGTAAGACAATAGAGAAACGACTTTAAAAAGGTCTCCAAACAGAGTCCCCAAAGGATAAGTCAAAACAGAAAAATAAAATAAAGAAAATTCAAAAGGTAGTGACTGACAAGGAGGTATGTACACCAAGTTACCTGCTCAGGAGTCAGATAGTGGCCTGATAACACATAGTCCTGGCCTTGGCCGTGCGAAATAGTGGAATTGGCTGTACCTATGGACCAATTGGTAAAGGGGCCAATCAATGGATATGTTCGCCAAACACGTTTGTTTTATACGTAAGAAATCACTTAGCCAAAAATCCTACCTCTGCAGTAGTGCTGTGTAGGATCATTTAATTGGGTGTCATTGTAGCAGTTTTTTGTAATTGGGTCCAAACAGCGTCAAATTTCATCAATAAATCTGTGGGTTAATAGGGAGCCGAGTTAGTGATAGCGTTGGCTCATGGCAGGCCAGGAATGGGGAAAGGTTTTTTTTTTTGCCACAGACGTCCAAAAACGGCGCCACTTAATTTCCACTCACCCGGAATAAAATTGTATAAGGAGCGTGCGAGCCAGCGTCTGCCCCGGTCAAAGCACAATCAGGATGTGCTGACAAAACGTAATCCTGGCCATTTCCGTGTGGAGAATGCTGTATCTATGGACCAAATAGTGAAGGCGCCAATCAATGGATATGAACGCCAGACAAAACGTTTGTTTTATACATTAAAAAACATTTAGCCAGATATCATACCTCTGCTGTAGTATGGAATCATTCAATGCGGTGTCATTGTAGTGGGAGGGTTTTAATCGTAAATAGGTCCAAAAAGCGTCAACGATCCATCACTTACTCTGTAGATTAATATAGAACCGAGTTAGTGAAAGCGTTAGCTAACGGCTAGGCCAAAAGGGAGGAAAATCAGTCAAAAGGCGCTGCTCGATTTTACACAGGCGCCGCTCGATTTTAAACTCACCCGAAGCAATTTTGGTAAGCGCGCGTGCGAGCCAGCGTCTAGCCCGGTCCCGGAACAATCAGGAAGTGCTGCCTTGGAAACCGAGGCCATTTGTAACCTCGCATGCAACGAGACTGGTGTTACCAAGGTAACACAGGGCGCCTGCAGGCGTCAGGACGGGCGTCAATTAAATTACATGGAGCATATCAGAAGGACATGAAAGTTAAAAGAAGGCTTGTATTATTGCTATGGCTGGTGGGACGATTATCTAATACGGTGGCAAAATTCCATGATTTTCATGACGGCTTTTATAAAACAAGGTGGTTTGCATAGATAATGCGCGGACCTGCCAATAACAAGGTAGTCAAGGCGCATATTGTAGCACAGAAACTGTAGTAATCACAATATTTGCACAGAACATGAAATTTGGGAAACGGAATTATATTTCAAAACAGGGGACTAAACCCAGTTCCTGCATTAGGTCAGTTCACTATAAGTTAATCAAACCAGCTTTTAACAAAACAAGGTTTACACATGTAATATACGGGCAGAAGCGCACATTGTGGTCCAAGACATTATGTGTGCGGACCTACCCTGCAAGGTGGTCTAGGGCACAGTTTCTTAACACATTGATATGTCCAATAAAGATTGACACGTGACCAAATGGAATATGATTCTCAGTATTAGGCGTGAACCTACCTCATGGTGGTTAAGACGCACAATTGATTTATAGGGTGGCCATCTGAGCAAAACTGCTTTCGGATTCATTCAAGCCCATGCGCACTGAATCAAAAAACCTGATCCATTTTATCTCTCTAACGTTGAGGATTGGTTCTATACTCCCACCCCTGGGACCCAATCTCACTTGTTCCAGAATGGTCCACTTGAGGCTTTCCGGGGGGTGATCAAGGTTTTTGCAATGGTCTACCAAAGGGGCTCCCTCAACCTTACACCTTACACGGCTGCAGTGTTGCAAGAAACGCACTTTCGCTCGTTGCTGTGTCTGGCCAATGTATATTAGATTACAGGGGCAAACTATGCAGTAAATTACATTGGATGAATTACAATTGGTATGTGACTTTAATGTCACTTGATGTTGTCCATGGGCAAAGACTTTGGTCTGAAGTGTGGCTGGGCAGGCTTTGCAAGAGTCGCAGCGGTAGTGACCCACAATGGGGGTAAGTTCCACATTGATGTTAGGGATTGTTCCTTTGAGGTATTCAAAAAAGAGCACACCACGTGGTCTCGAATATTCTTCGCTTTTTTAAAAGCGTGAAGCGGTGGGTGGCTGCAGTTGAGATCCTCAGTGATCAAATGCCAATACTTATTTATAGTTTTCTTTATCGCATTACTTTTTGTGGAAAAAGTGGTCACACAGATAATGCGTTGATCATTGTTATTCCGTTGGGGTCCTGACTGCAGTAGAATTTCCCTTAGGTTATGCCATGCTCTCTTTTTGGCTTTTCTGACCAAACGCCTAGGGTACCCGCGTTCAAGTAACCGTTCCATCAAGATGGTTGCTTGCTCATTGTAGTCGTCTTTTTTGCTGCAATTGCGGCGAATCCGTAAAAATTGCCCGAAAGGCAAATTGTCACGGAGTCCCCGTGGGTGATGGCTTGAGTATAGAAGCAGGGAGTTCCTCTCCGCAGGTTTCCTGAAAAGGGTGGTTTGCAGGATCTCATTCTCCACAAAGATAGTTAAATCCAAAAAGTCTATAGATTTCTTGTCATATTGAATAGTGAACTGTATGTCAGAAGTACGTCCATTTAGCCAATTGAAAAAAGTTTCGATATCCTCTTCATTCCCAGTCCAGATACAAATGATATCGTCTATGTATCTCATCCACATGTTTATTTTGGATCTGAAGGGGTTGGCATCATTGAGTATGAACACATCTTCATACATGGACATGAAGATTATGGCCAGGTCAGGAGCAAATGCCGCCCCCATCGCCACGCCCTTGGTCTGAAGGTAAAAGGAATTGCGAAAGATGAAGAAATTCCTCTTCATTGCAATTTTTAGTAGCAAGATGATAAAGGATGTTGGTACTCGGGTTGGTGCCTCCCGTTTGTCAAGTGCAATAGTCATAGCTTGCAGGGCCTCATCCTGGGGTATGCTAGTATACAGTGACACGATGTCACAGGTTACCAAAAGTTCCTCATGTGAATTATATGGACGTCCGTCAATCAGATTAATGACGTGTGTGGTATCTCGCAGGTAAGTTGTAGTTGCTTCTGCTAGGGGCTTCAGAAAGAAATCAATATACCTACACAGTGGTTCCAAAAGAGAGCCGCAACCAGATACTATTGGTCGGCCT
The DNA here is from genome assembly GCF_964261635.1 of Lissotriton helveticus. NCBI lineage: Eukaryota > Metazoa > Chordata > Amphibia > Caudata > Salamandridae > Lissotriton > Lissotriton helveticus. The sequence goes on from NC_136068.1 coordinate 1,109,908,328, forward strand.
GGAGGTTGGTGAAGATCCTTGTGTACTTTCGGTAGTGTATAGATGGTGGGAAGGCGTGGGTTCTTTTGATTTAGGTACTGAAATTCATGCTCGGACAAGAAACCTTGTTGTAGGCCGTCCTGGGTCACTCTCAGGATCTCCGCTTTTAGTTCTCTAGATGGATCCCCATCCAGTCGTTTGTAACTCACCCCGTCATTCAATTGTCTCATTATCTCACTGGTGTAGTTGTCCAGGTCCTGTACAACAATTGCACCACCCTTATCGGCAGGTTTCACTACCACCTCGATGTTGTCCTTTATGGATTTGAGCGCAAGTTTCTCTGCTTTGCTAGTATTGAACTTAACGAATTGTTGTTCTCCCAAAATTTTGTTCACATCCCGTAGGACGAGGCTTTCATAGGCCAGGATACGTTGGGTCATGGCGTGAGTAGAAGGTACGAAAGTGGATGGTGGCCTGAAATTAGTCGCAGATAGGGGCTGCTCAAAAGGTTTATCCTTGAAGAAGTATCTAAGTCGTATCTTACGAAAAAACTTGTGGAGTTCTACTATGGTGTTGAAGGTATCAGGTTTTGCGGTTGGAACAAAAGATAAACCTCGACTGAGTACTTTGATTTCGTCATCTAGTAAAGTGTATTTGGAGATGTTGATCACAGGGGAAGTCCTTTTTACCACCTGTAGTTCTTCCTGCGGGTAGACCGTTCCCCGTGTTCCTCCTGGGGGAAGCTCACTTGTTTCGTGCCTCTCCCTCTCCCGGAGTCCCACTCTTGACCAGCATTGGATTGCCCCCTGCCGTTGCCTCTGTTCCAGTTGTTCGATCTGCCACGTGGTGGTCTCCATCCGCCCTGGCCTAAAAAAGGTGTAGGTTGGTATGAAGGTCCGTAGGAGTCTTGATATCCGTATGTACCACTTGGACCAGCTCATTCAGAGTCCTCTCCCGAGCTGTACGATGAATCAGAGAAAGTGGTATAGTTTCGTCTACCTCTAAAGGAACCGCGGCCGCGGTTAGTGAATCTTCCTAGGCTATCTTGCCTGTAATATTCGTCCTGAAGGTATGGATATGTTCTTTTTTTGTCATATAGTTTCACATCACGCGCCAGTTTCTCAAGTTTCCTTTTTATTGTATTAGTTTCAAAGTCTTGGAGAGTTGCCACAAGTTTAGTCAAGGCTTCTTTTGAATTTGTGAGGGTAGCGTCCCCAGTTATTTCAGCCTTCAGATCAGCTATCTGCTTGGTTAAGATGGCAATTTGCTCATTGGCAGTTTCAATTCCTAAGACCATCCAATGTCGCGAACAATTGTTCGCGACAAAACTGAAGCCTTCACGGAATTTCGGCACGTCTATAAAGATTGCGGGTTCAACCTTAACCTGTAAGCCCACAGGGATAATGTTCGATTGTAAACACTGTGCAAGAAAATGACCATGGAGTTTAGTTCTGACCAGTTTCTTTTCCAGACGTTCCAGATTGTTTACTTTATCATTAAGAGAGAAATCAATAACGGGTGTAGTAGGTGACAGAAAATTATTGGCAGGATCTAGAAGGAGTTGCTTAATGTAGTCATCGGTATAGGAAAGGACCTCCTTGTCAACCATACTGGTTGGGTAGACTAACAAAATTAGAAAAAGTATAGAGAAAGATTTCAAGTGAATACAAGGGAGGAAACCTCGCAGACCAGCGTCTGCACGAAGTATATTATAAGTTTTGGGGTTGAACCCATATAGTCAGTGGGACCTGGGTAATTGCTCGGTATATATAGAAAAAAGGGGTCCCAGACAGAACACAACAAATTACTAAATTCACAGTATGTTGAGTTGGATTATTTCAAAAAAGATCGAATCAGGGTGCAAGGTGTTTTTATTTTCACCACACCTGTCCTAAACATTCATTAGCTCATTACTCAGAACATGAATATATACACAATACACACAAATTCAATATGCCCACAGGGGAGAGGGGAAAGTGAAGGGGAAAGAGATATACATTTCTTGATAGTTCAACATCACTATTCAAAAATTTCTCAATTGTGTATGACCATATTTTAGAATCACAGGAAAAAGTTACATAGATCCCCGGACGTGGGGTCAAAAACAGTGTGTGAACATCAACATCATATTTATCAAACAGAATCTCCTATTTAGCTATATACATTAGACTGTTCTGTAGGAGTTCAAGTTAGTAGAGAAAGTCTACGTTTCGACCCATAGGATGTAGGACAGTAGATCCTTACTACGCGGGTCTTCGTCAGGACGTGAGGGAAGGGGTGGAAGGAGGGGCTGTTCCTAGAGGTAAGACAATAGAGAAACGACTTTAAAAAGGTCTCCAAACAGAGTCCCCAAAGGATAAGTCAAAACAGAAAAATAAAATAAAGAAAATTCAAAAGGTAGTGACTGACAAGGAGGTATGTACACCAAGTTACCTGCTCAGGAGTCAGATAGTGGCCTGATAACACATAGTCCTGGCCTTGGCCGTGCGAAATAGTGGAATTGGCTGTACCTATGGACCAATTGGTAAAGGGGCCAATCAATGGATATGTTCGCCAAACACGTTTGTTTTATACGTAAGAAATCACTTAGCCAAAAATCCTACCTCTGCAGTAGTGCTGTGTAGGATCATTTAATTGGGTGTCATTGTAGCAGTTTTTTGTAATTGGGTCCAAACAGCGTCAAATTTCATCAATAAATCTGTGGGTTAATAGGGAGCCGAGTTAGTGATAGCGTTGGCTCATGGCAGGCCAGGAATGGGGAAAGGGTTTTTTTTTGCCACAGACGTCCAAAAACGGCGCCACTTAATTTCCACTCACCCGGAATAAAATTGTATAAGGAGCGTGCGAGCCAGCGTCTGCCCCGGTCAAAGCACAATCAGGATGTGCTGACCTAAGTGATTTCTTACGTATAAAACAAACGTGTTTGGCGAACATATCCATTGATTGGCCCCTTTACCAATTGGTCCATAGGTACAGCCAATTCCACTATTTCGCACGGCCAAGGCCAGGACTATGTGTTATCAGGCCACTATCTGACTCCTGAGCAGGTAACTTGGTGTACATACCTCCTTGTCAGTCACTACCTTTTGAATTTTCTTTATTTTATTTTTCTGTTTTGACTTATCCTTTGGGGACTCTGTTTGGAGACCTTTTTAAAGTCGTTTCTCTATTGTCTTACCTCTAGGAACAGCCCCTCCTTCCTCCCCTTCCCTCACGTCCTGACGAAGACCCGCGTAGTAAGGATCTACTGTCCTACATCCTATGGGTCGAAACGTAGACTTTCTCTACTAACTTGAACTCCTACAGAACAGTCTAATGTATATAGCTAAATAGGAGATTCTGTTTGATAAATATGATGTTGATGTTCACACACTGTTTTTGACCCCACGTCCGGGGATCTATGTAACTTTTTCCTGTGATTCTAAAATATGGTCATACACAATTGAGAAATTTTTGAATAGTGATGTTGAACTATCAAGAAATGTATATCTCTTTCCCCTTCACTTTCCCCTCTCCCCTGTGGGCATATTGAATTTGTGTGTATTGTGTATATATTCATGTTCTGAGTAATGAGCTAATGAATGTTTAGGACAGGTGTGGTGAAAATAAAAACACCTTGCACCCTGATTCGATCTTTTTTGAAATAATCCAACTCAACATACTGTGAATTTAGTAATTTGTTGTGTTCTGTCTGGGACCCCTTTTTTCTATATATACCGAGCAATTACCCAGGTCCCACTGACTATATGGGTTCAACCCCAAAACTTATAATATACTTCGTGCAGACGCTGGTCTGCGAGGTTTCCTCCCTTGTATTCACTTGAAATCTTTCTCTATACTTTTTCTAATTTTGTTAGTCTACCCAACCAGTATGGTTGACAAGGAGGTCCTTTCCTATACCGATGACTACATTAAGCAACTCCTTCTAGATCCTGCCAATAATTTTCTGTCACCTACTACACCCGTTATTGATTTCTCTCTTAATGATAAAGTAAACAATCTGGAACGTCTGGAAAAGAAACTGGTCAGAACTAAACTCCATGGTCATTTTCTTGCACAGTGTTTACAATCGAACATTATCCCTGTAGGCTTACAGGTTAAGGTTGAACCCGCAATCTTTATAGACGTGCCGAAATTCCGTGAAGGCTTCAGTTTTGTCTCGAACAATTGTTCGCGACATTGGATGGTCTTAGGAATTGAAACTGCCAATGAGCAAATTGCCATCTTAACCAAGCAGATAGCTGATCTGAAGGCTGAAATAACTGGGGACGCTACCCTCACAAATTCAAAAGAAGCCTTGACTAAACTTGTGGCAACTCTCCAAGACTTTGAAACTAATACAATAAAAAGGAAACTTGAGAAACTGGCGCGTGATGTGAAACTATATGACAAAAAAAGAACATATCCATACCTTCAGGACGAATATTACAGGCAAGATAGCCTAGGAAGATTCACTAACCGCGGCCGCGGTTCCTTTAGAGGTAGACGAAACTATACCACTTTCTCTGATTCATCGTACAGCTCGGGAGAGGACTCTGAACGAGCTGGTCCAAGTGGTACATACGGATATCAAGACTCCTACGGACCTTCATACCAACCTACACCTTTTTTAGGCCAGGGCGGATGGAGACCACCACGTGGCAGATCGAACAACTGGAACAGAGGCAACGGCAGGGGGCAATCCAATGCTGGTCAAGAGTGGGACTCCGGGAGAGAGAGAGGCACGAAACAAGTGAGCTTCCCCCAGGAGGAACACGGGGAACGGTCTACCCGCAGGAAGAACTACAGGTGGTAAAAAGGACTTCCCCTGTGATCAACATCTCCAAATACACTTTACTAGATGACGAAATCAAAGTACTCAGTCGAGGTTTATCTTTTGTTCCAACCGCAAAACCTGATACCTTCAACACCATAGTAGAACTCCACAAGTTTTTTCGTAAGATACGACTTAGATACTTCTTCAAGGATAAACCTTTTGAGCAGCCCCTATCTGCGACTAATTTCAGGCCACCATCCACTTTCGTACCTTCTACTCACGCCATGACCCAACGTATCCTGGCCTATGAAAGCCTCGTCCTACGGGATGTGAACAAAATTTTGGGAGAACAACAATTCGTTAAGTTCAATACTAGCAAAGCAGAGAAACTTGCGCTCAAATCCATAAAGGACAACATCGAGGTGGTAGTGAAACCTGCCGATAAGGGTGGTGCAATTGTTGTACAGGACCTGGACAACTACACCAGTGAGATAATGAGACAATTGAATGACGGGGTGAGTTACAAACGACTGGATGGGGATCCATCTAGAGAACTAAAAGCGGAGATCCTGAGAGTGACCCAGGACGGCCTACAACAAGGTTTCTTGTCCGAGCATGAATTTCAGTACCTAAATCAAAAGAACCCACGCCTTCCCACCATCTATACACTACCGAAAGTACACAAGGATCTTCACCAACCTCCAGGCCGACCAATAGTATCTGGTTGCGGCTCTCTTTTGGAACCACTGTGTAGGTATATTGATTTCTTTCTGAAGCCCCTAGCAGAAGCAACTACAACTTACCTGCGAGATACCACACACGTCATTAATCTGATTGACGGACGTCCATATAATTCACATGAGGAACTTTTGGTAACCTGTGACATCGTGTCACTGTATACTAGCATACCCCAGGATGAGGCCCTGCAAGCTATGACTATTGCACTTGACAAACGGGAGGCACCAACCCGAGTACCAACATCCTTTATCATCTTGCTACTAAAAATTGCAATGAAGAGGAATTTCTTCATCTTTCGCAATTCCTTTTACCTTCAGACCAAGGGCGTGGCGATGGGGGCGGCATTTGCTCCTGACCTGGCCATAATCTTCATGTCCATGTATGAAGATGTGTTCATACTCAATGATGCCAACCCCTTCAGATCCAAAATAAACATGTGGATGAGATACATAGACGATATCATTTGTATCTGGACTGGGAATGAAGAGGATATCGAAACTTTTTTCAATTGGCTAAATTTACGTACTTCTGACATACAGTTCACTATTCAATATGACAAGAAATCTATAGACTTTTTGGATTTAACTATCTTTGTGGAGAATGAGATCCTGCAAACCACCCTTTTCAGGAAACCTGCGGAGAGGAACTCCCTGCTTCTATACTCAAGCCATCACCCACGGGGACTCCGTGACAATTTGCCTTTCGGGCAATTTTTACGGATTCGCCGCAATTGCAGCAAAAAAGACGACTACAATGAGCAAGCAACCATCTTGATGGAACGGTTACTTGAACGCGGGTACCCTAGGCGTTTGGTCAGAAAAGCCAAAAAGAGAGCATGGCATAACCCAAGGGAAATTCTACTGCAGTCAGGACCCCAACGGAATAACAATGATCAACGCATTATCTGTGTGACCACTTTTTCCACAAAAAGTAATGCGATAAAGAAAACTATAAATAAGTATTGGCATTTGATCACTGAGGATCTCAACTGCAGCCACCCACCGCTTCACGCTTTTAAAAAAGCGAAGAATATTCGAGACCACGTGGTGTGCTCTTTTTTGAATACCTCAAAGGAACAATCCCTAACATCAATGTGGAACTTACCCCCCATTGTGGGTCACTACCGCTGCGGCTCTTGCAAAGCCTTCCCAGCCACACTTCAGACCAAAGTCTTTGCCCATGGACAACATCAAGTGACATTAAAGTCACATACCAATTGTAATTCATCCAATGTAATTTACTGCATAGTTTGCCCCTGTAATCTAATATACATTGGTCAGACACAGCAACGAGCGAAAGTGCGTTTCTTGCAACACTGCAGCCGTGTAAGGTGTAAGGTTGAGGGAGCCCCTTTGGTAGACCATTGCAAAAACCTTGATCACCCCCCGGAAAGCCTCAAGTGGACCATTCTGGAACAAGTGAGATTGGGTCCCAGGGGTGGGAGTATAGAACCAATCCTCAACGTTAGAGAGATAAAATGGATCAGGTTTTTTGATTCAGTGCGCATGGGCTTGAATGAATCCGAAAGCAGTTTTGCTCAGATGGCCACCCTATAAATCAATTGTGCGTCTTAACCACCATGAGGTAGGTTCACGCCTAATACTGAGAATCATATTCCATTTGGTCACGTGTCAATCTTTATTGGACATATCAATGTGTTAAGAAACTGTGCCCTAGACCACCTTGCAGGGTAGGTCCGCACACATAATGTCTTGGACCACAATGTGCGCTTCTGCCCGTATATTACATGTGTAAACCTTGTTTTGTTAAAAGCTGGTTTGATTAACTTATAGTGAACTGACCTAATGCAGGAACTGGGTTTAGTCCCCTGTTTTGAAATATAATTCCGTTTCCCAAATTTCATGTTCTGTGCAAATATTGTGATTACTACAGTTTCTGTGCTACAATATGCGCCTTGACTACCTTGTTATTGGCAGGTCCGCGCATTATCTATGCAAACCACCTTGTTTTATAAAAGCCGTCATGAAAATCATGGAATTTTGCCACCGTATTAGATAATCGTCCCACCAGCCATAGCAATAATACAAGCCTTCTTTTAACTTTCATGTCCTTCTGATATGCTCCATGTAATTTAATTGACGCCCGTCCTGACGCCTGCAGGCGCCCTGTGTTACCTTGGTAACACCAGTCTCGTTGCATGCGAGGTTACAAATGGCCTCGGTTTCCAAGGCAGCACTTCCTGATTGTTCCGGGACCGGGCTAGATGCTGGCTCGCACGCGCGCTTACCAAAATTGCTTCGGGTGAGTTTAAAATCGAGCGGCGCCTGTGTAAAATCGAGCAGCGCCTTTTGACTGATTTTCCTCCCTTTTGGCCTAGCCGTTAGCTAACGCTTTCACTAACTCGGTTCTATATTAATCTACAGAGTAAGTGATGGATCGTTGACGCTTTTTGGACCTATTTACGATTAAAACCCTCCCACTACAATGACACCGCATTGAATGATTCCATACTACAGCAGAGGTATGATATCTGGCTAAATGTTTTTTAATGTATAAAACAAACGTTTTGTCTGGCGTTCATATCCATTGATTGGCGCCTTCACTATTTGGTCCATAGATACAGCATTCTCCACACGGAAATGGCCAGGATTACGTTTTGTCAGCACATCCTAATTGTGCTTTGACCGGGGCAGACGCTGGCTCGCACGCTCCTTATACAATTTTATTCCGGGTGAGTGGAAATTAAGTGGCGCCGTTTTTGGACGTCTGTGGCAAAAAAAAAAACCCTTTCCCCATTCCTGGCCTGCCATGAGCCAACGCTATCACTAACTCGGCTCCCTATTAACCCACAGATTTATTGATGAAATTTGACGCTGTTTGGACCCAATTACAAAAAACTGCTACAATGACACCCAATTAAATGATCCTACACAGCACTACTGCAGAGGTAGGATTTTTGGCTAAGTGATTTCTTACGTATAAAACAAACGTGTTTGGCGAACATATCCATTGATTGGCCCCTTTACCAATTGGTCCATAGGTACAGCCAATTCCACTATTTCGCACGGCCAAGGCCAGGACTATGTGTTATCAGGCCACTATCTGACTCCTGAGCAGGTAACTTGGTGTACATACCTCCTTGTCAGTAACTACCTTTTGAATTTTCTTTATTTTATTTTTCTGTTTTGACTTATCCTTTGGGGACTCTGTTTGGAGACCTTTTTTAAGTCGTTTCTCTATTGTCTTACCTCTAGGAACAGCCCCTCCTTCCTCCCCTTCCCTCACGTCCTGACGAAGACCCGTGTAGTAAGGATCTACTGTCCTACATCCTATGGGTCAAAACGTAGACTTTCTCTACTAACTTGAACTCCTACAGAACAGTCTAATGTATATAGCTAAATAGGAGATTCTGTTTGATAAATATGATGTTGATGTTCACACACTGTTTTTGACCCCACGTCCGGGGATCTATGTAACTTTTTCCTGTGATTCTAAAATATGGTCATACACAATTGAGAAATTTTTGAATAGTGATGTTGAACTATCAAGAAATGTATATCTCTTTCCCCTTCACTTTCCCCTCTCCCCTGTGGGCATATTGAATTTGTGTGTATTGTGTATATATTCATGTTCTGAGTAATGAGCTAATGAATGTTTAGGACAGGTGTGGTGAAAATAAAAACACCTTGCACCCTCATTCGATCTTTTTTGAAATAATCCAACTCAACATACTGTGAATTTAGTAATTTGTTGTGTTCTGTCTGGGACCCCTTTTTTCTATATATACCGAGCAATTACCCAGGTCCCACTGACTATATGGGTTCAACCCCAAAACTTATAATATAACAAATCCAACACAGCCCGTTCCTCGGAACCAGGAAGCTGACTACGACTCTGCTTACGTTCCGAAACAGGGGTCATAGTCAATGACCCAAACAATGGCGACAATAGACTAGAAACAGTCTCTGTTATTCGTTTTCGAATAGAAGGAGAAGAAGCGGTCATAAGAACAGGAGAATAAGTGTTTTGAGGCAAAGAAGGTGTAGGAATAGGAACAGTAGTTTCAGATGCCGAAGCGGAAGGCAAAGGAGTTCGAGGCAAAGCTGGTAGCAAAGCTGGCGACCCTAGAGCGGGTTGCGCAGGAGGAGGTAAAACCACCTGTGGAGTACCGGGTGGCTGAGCAACAGCAAAAGGTTGAACAACAAAGGGTGGAACAACCGGTGGTAATGGAGGCGCAGTAGCACCCTGCACATAAGGAGGTGGTATTCTCAGTAAATGAGACATCAAAGGATCTTTCTCAAGATCTTCAATCGTTTTCGGAGGAGGAGACGGCAAGGCCGGATAACATTTATCTATGGCCATGCAACGTTGCCTATCTAACACCTCAATTGCTTTTTCTTCTTCATTTTCCTTAAACTGCCTAGCAGCTTGCATTATCGACAACCCCTTTTTCTCTCTTATCTCTTTTAGCTTGTTTTATTTCTCTCTGTTTGGCCTCTTTACGCCAAAGGCGAAAGGAGTCAAACATTGCCGGCCGGGCTTTCTTCTTAAACAACGCTACTTCTAGATTATCTAAAATCTCAGTATCAAAACTACCATGTTGGGGCCATCGTAAAACACCATCCTTTTTAGTGTAACGGATCCATACTTCGTTATAAGTAATAGGACCCACTCCGTGTTTTGAATAGAGCTCATAAGTCGGAGTTCCAACCGGAGGTATCAGACACGAATCCTCCAATCGGGAATCCCTGTTGCAACCACAACCAAACCAAGTACCAAATATGCTACGATTAGGCATCTTCGCTCACTAATCGAGCTTCAAACTTCAAGGGATTATCTCTACCGATACACTCGTAAATATACAAGACCCTCTGCTTTGGAAATTGCAATTTTCAAATCAAAACTAAGGACAAATCAAAGCTAAGGACCAAACAAACTAAGAACCTAAGGACCAAAAACTAAGGACTGGGAGCGACCCACTTATACTTAACTGAGGTATCAGTAACGCCACCAGAAGATCCGTCTATCGTCTCACCGTACAAAGCATCACAAATGGGTCCAAGACAGGGCGACAGTCAGGGCAGCAGTCCTTCATTGCCGTCAGGAAAGCGGGAAGCCTCGCAGAAAAGACCTTCAGTCCACATTCGACATGCCGCGGTCGATGAAGTGGTGGCCGTCCTCCAGAATTTCCTCACGAAGCTCCTCACGATCCTCGGGCTTGGATCGGTAACGCTGAAGTCGCCCCACGTTGGGCGCCAACTGAAGAACCGGGTTATTTAAGACCCGGCGGCGCCAGGGGCACGCCCAAAGTCTTCGGGTTTCACCTGTCTTAGAACACAGAGACACGGAATCTTCTTGGTGACGTCAGAGATCAAATTTATTGGCTGCAGCCAGTAACAGAAGTCCTAGAAGTAAACACGGTATGAGTTCTCAGGAGACTGCTCAACTTTTCAAAGCAAGCCATCCCTTTTTATACAAAAAATTGTGCTTCAGGCAAACATTCCTTATTTACAGTTTGACCACTCCCATGTTTCCACGACAAAAAGCAGGAGCATGATGACAAACCCATTTTTCAGTTTGTCCAGCCCATAATCCATCATTGGTTAAATAAACTTAACATTTTTCATCAGACAGGTCGATCGGACCCATAATAAAAACGGGCACATCCCCATCGTAAATAGGTCATAAAGAAGGAACAGAAAGAGATGAGACGCAAGATAGAAAGGTGTGTGTGTGTATAATAAACTCAGCGATGTCCTGCTCTTTGATCTCTATCTCGATCAGCTAATGGGTAAGAACTGGTTTGGCAAGGTCAGCTTCAGGCAGCAGTGTCAGTTCATTTCAGGTCAAACAGGAGTCAGCACAAACTCAAGCTAAGTTGCACGTGTCCCAGAAACTTGTTCAGCCACAGTCATGGGCCTATGTGAGGGCAACCACAAAATGGCTGCCAAGCACAAAATGGAACCCAAGGGTTTCAGAATGAAATCGTCAAATACACAGTAAATCCATCCGTGTAACATGACGGAAACACTCATGCTTGCTGAGCGCACTGTTTACGGTTCGCTGTTACCAAATTCGTAACAGAACCACGAGCATTATGACCCAGGGTCAGAATTCACGGAACCTCACTCTCTCTGAAGGTCTCAGAATCAGCTAGGTTCCAATCCATGTTCAGACCACGAGACGGGGGGCTTGGAGAAGATGGTGGAGTACCCTTCCTTTTTCTTGCTAGGCATTTGGAAGCCAATGGTTCTAAAAGAGGAGGTTCTTGCTCAACAGGAAGCTCAACCTCCTGCTCTGCTCCTACTTCAGGAAGATCTACAATTACTGGCTGTGGCTGTTGTCCAATTGGCTCAGTTTCCTGTGATGATGGCGTACTACTTTGTGAAAGAGACAAATCCAATTCACAGTCACTGCTCATCGGTGTCACTAAGATTGCAATGGCGGTCTCGCTGACAGACATTGGCTTGGGTTGGGGTGGTGCTGGTAATGCAGAAGTGCTGCTCCCAGCTTGCCCCCGGGAGGCTGATGTGGCAGGCGCATGTTGGCTGAAAAAGATTGTGGTCGGCACACAAGTGGTAGAAATGTGCTTTTTCTTCTCCTTATTGGTCACTTTCTTGGCAGCACCTTTATTTGGGGTTATCTTGAAGCTGTCAGTTGGCAGTGGCACTTAGCTGAACAAACGGAAGTGATTGAAGGGCTCTTTCGCCATGTGATGTGTTGTGTGGTCACGTCATGTTGTACTGTGGGCGATGTCTTTGGTATCTAAAAGCATACAAGCAAGAAAAACATTTTGTAAAATGTGGCATTTTAATTGATGCAGTTTGAATTAGTACAGTCAAAAACCATACAATTTAGTGTGCTTCCTTAGGATTATAATCGTAAATAATTACCAACAATAGTGTATCCATTCAAAGTCAAACCACACCACCATAACATAATATGTATCTTTTTCAATCAGGATAACAACATACAGATGTAACTGTTTGCTTTATGTGCATATAAGAGAGACACCTGTGACAGACAAGGAGATGCAGGGGAAAATGGAATAATCCTCAAAAAAAGAATGCTGGTGTGTGTGCACCTATGGCAGGCAGGGGTTCAACGGGAAAATGAATGCTGATGTGCACACGGTTGTGTGCCTATGGGAGGTCAGGTATGGATGGATAGAGGGAAGATGTAAAAAATAAAGTAATGTTTTAAATTAAAAACCATTAAAAAAGATTACAACTTTTTAAATTAATAAAACAATTAATGAAAAACAAATGAATTGCCTAGGACTATGAGAAACCCACCGGGAGGCAAGGTGGTACAGGTGAAAAATGCAAAACCTTTCATTTAATATAAAACATTGTTCAGAATCTACATATACTACTAAGACCCTCAAGCCTATTATTAAACTGATATCAGGGAAAGGTAAAACAAATTAACAAAAACAAAAAGGCAGAGCCCCCTTCTATCAATATCGCTGAAAAATTGCTTTGAAAACAGAACTAAGAGGGTAGCTGCACATAATGGCCGTTGTCCACACGGTCAAACAACGACAGCATGCAAGGAGGCATGGCCACAACAAAGAACACATGCAGGTCAGTGGCAAAAGCACACTGACTGGCTATACAAAATGTCCACAGACTACATGGTCAAACAACAACAGCAAGCAAGGTGGCATGGCCACAACAAAGAACACATGCAAGTTTTTGGCAAAAGCATTCTGGCTGGCTACATAAAAGGCCCACTGACCAAATGGCCAAACAACTTCAGCAAGCAAAGAGGCATGGCTACAACAAAGAACACATCCAGCCTGGGGGCAAAAGCACATTGTGGCTACACAAAATGGCTACCGACCATATGGCCAAACAACATAAGCAAGCAGGGAGGCATGGCCACAACAAGGAACACAGGCAGGCCTATGGATACTGCTACACAAAAAGGCCTCAGGCCACATGGCGCAGAGAAAAAGGACAAATGGTGGCCTAAGCAAGACACACAAACACTGGCCAGGCAACCAAGGAATGGTAACACTGAAGAAAGCGCTACCATGAATTCAACAATGCCAAAAACAAAAATTATGTGAGCTATAAAACTTTTTCAACGACACACATCTTCCCAACACATCAAATGCACTTTATTCTGAAAAAAAGAGAAAAACAAAAATGAAACCCCCCATTTTTAATTTAATCTAATGCCATCCTTGCCCTAAATGATGTTTTAAAATAAAATATACCACAGAAACAGTCGCTTGATGCACCCATAACTAGTAATGTGCCTACTGGCTAAATGGCCCTTGGGCAGACTAGGCCACTCAATCAAATAAATGAATACTACAAGTTTAACAAACTTATGTGAGCTATAAAACTTTTTCAACGACACACATCTTCCCAACACATCAAATGCACTTTATTCTGAAAAAAAGAGAAAAACAAAAATGAAACCCCCCATTTTTAATTTAATCTAATGCCATCCTTGCCCTAAATGATGTTTTAAAATAAAATATACCACAGAAACAGTCGCTTGATGCACCCATAACTAGTAATGTGCCTACTGGCTAAATGGCCCTTGGGCAGACTAGGCCACTCAATCAAATAAATGAATACTACAAGTTTAACAAACATGGAGAAAATTTATTGAACTGTGCAACTTTTTTCCTTTACAAAAGATAAACAATGAAATGTAAATAAATAACTAGGCCCCTACTGAACCTCTAGGCCACTAACCACAATAAAATTTAAAAAGTGAATAAAAGTGTAAATACATTCCGATCCTTCCACCTAAAAATACAAATGAAAAGTGACCAGGAGAAGGACAAAGCACAGGGAGGAGCCTGCTGGACAGGAACAGGAAGTTAGCGTTTCTGGTGAACTTCCTTCTTGTTAGAAAAAAATAAATAAAGGCTTCTCGCACTGGAAAACAACTTGAATGGTCTGTTGGAGTAGAATATTAACTCAAAAAAGCCTTTTCAAATAGGTTTAGCTGCTTCACGAGTGAAGAACCTGTTCGAGGTGCAACCACAGTTGCTTGTGCTTGACAGCATCACGAAAATAGCACTGGAAGGTGCTGTCCTTGGCGGAAGCTATGGAAGCGGTTGCCAAAACCTGCGAATCGCTAACAGCCAACATTTTTTGTCGCTCTAGCAATGCACGTCAAAACAAGCCTTGCGTGTGCCAATGGAGAAATAAACTTCGCAATGTGCCGGATGGTGGGATTTAACTGGAACTCTGCATTACACACGTAGTGCTGAGTTCTAGAATTCCGCCAGCTCCACAAGCGGAGTGAATTTTCCACTGAGGCCTAGTGAATACTCATTGGTATGTGATCAGTGGAATTCCAACACTTCTCACTTTGTCCCATTCCTGGAGAGCTCACTCTTGTGAGATTCACTCACAATTAATATTGCATCACACTGGGGTAACATTATGCATGAGTAAATCCCTTTATGTGTACAAATTCTCACGTGTGAATTACAAAACTAAAGTTTCACTTGAAAATTAAACCATTAGCATGTGCAACTTATTGATGCTTGTGCAAATGGTATTGTAAATCTGGCTGTGAATGTAGCCAAGCTTACTAAGAGACATCTATTGCGAATTTGAAACAACACAGCCCATTTGTCCAAAAGATTACAAAAAAAATAGCCAGAAAAGGATTAGGAACAGAATATGTGAAATGTGCGTAATTTACTTATGTGTCATTTTGCATAATTTTGAAAAGTTATGCAGAATTAAATATAACTACGACAGATGTCCATCTAGCATTTAGCTCTATATTTTCATGTGAAATGCATCTGCCTGTCCATATTGGAAATGAGAAGGCATTTAATGACATAATAAATAGCTACAAAAAACGGCTGCAAAGAGCAGCTGCTCGCTGGTAGAAAAATTAGGCTCTTGTTGTCCCATGCACAGGAACCTTAGGCTCACTGTAAAGGAAGTTGTCCTCCCAGTATATGTGATAGCTCCCAGAAACATCACCTGCTGCTTGGACTTCAACCTATTTCTTCATGCCCTCAAGGGTTGGGCACTTCCTTTATGCCCTAAAGAACTGCTCGTTGGTATGTCTTCCTTCTACATGCCAATCAGCAGGTGTAGGCTGGTCACCAAGGGGAGCAATGTCCTCCTCAGTGGACTTCAGAGAAGCCATCGCAGGTGCCCCATCTATCTCACTGTGCATACATTCAGGGGCTAGTTTCCCATGCTCGCTATCTTTCCCTTTTTAGCAGCTGGCTGGGTCATTATTCCAGACTCCAGCCCTTTTTGAATCCATTCCCGGGCCAACATGGATCTTGTCGTGGCATAGATCCACTCAGGTAACCCCAACAACACATGAGCCTTCTTTCCAGATAGTGTGCTCAAGGTCATTACCCAACAAACAGGCATGCCAGGGCTCACAGCAGCCTTCACCCACCCCCACTCAAATGGAACCAGAGCCCAGTCAAATGGAACCAGGGCCACTGGATAGTGACCCTCCCTGTTCTCAGTCACCATAACTTGGTGGAATGCTTTGGTAATCACCTGCTCTGGGGACCCCAGCTGACTCCTTACTATGATCATGCTAGCACCCGTGTCCATCAGAGCCTCCACTCCTTGCAGATTGAAGGTGACCTATTGCCCCTACTGAGTAGTATTTAAGGGCACATGGATCTTAGAAACCATCTTGCTGTCACCCATGGACACTAGGATACCCGTTCTAAACTCCCCCCCCCCCCAAGTTGACTGGGACAAACTCCTCCCCTAGCACTATGCTAGCCACCTCTAGGTTCTTACCTCCAGTGGGAGGGTACGCCCTTTTTGGACACTTGGTATCCTCCTTGTAGTGTCCATGCTCAATGCACTTATAGCACTTGGGACCTTTGGGCTGTTGGCTTTTATCAGGGTAGTTTTGCTTCTGGTGGCTAGATTGAGGATGAAAACAGGGCCTTTCCCCTGTGAGTCATTTTGAGGCCCTTTAGAGAATTCCTTCTTTCTATCTTCCCCCTGTTTCTTCTGTTGGGAATCCTGAGCACCCTTTTGAGAGTCTCCCCGATACCTTCTTGGATACTCTGGCGCTGACTTAGATGTCTGCCTCCTCAGCATGTTTTCTGGAGTCCGTCACCTTTCTATCCACCAGGTGATGGTGCAGCTCTGAAAAAGAATTACCAAGAACTTGCTCCTTCAAACATAAGTTGTACAAACCTTCAAAATCATCAACCTTGCTGCCCTTAACCCTGCCCTTCACAGCCTTACCAGCATAGTCCAGAAAATCTGCCCATATGTGTGTAGAGAGTTTATGACTAGCACTAAACCATTGCCTACACTTCTCAAGTGTCAAACCAAACTTTCTGACTAAAATGACCTTCATAGCAGTGCAGTTGGTCTGGTCCCCCACCTTGTATGTAAGGAGTGTATCTGTGGGCATGTACCGCCAAAGACTATTGCCCCAGAACTCCTTTAGTACCCTGTGCACTTTTAAGGCCACTATATAGGCTATCAGCTATTTATCTATGTCATCCCCCAGATTGTAACTAGGCTTAATATCTTTTTGGATATGAAATCTGGACTCATTTGACAACACTGCAGGTATGCTGCCACCATTGCTGTTACTGGACCCCTCTTGTATGGCTGTGATATTCAGCTCTCTGAGGTTGAGTTCATGGGTTAGTTTCCTTTCCTCTAGAGCCAGCCTCTTCTCCTCTAAAGCCTGCTCTTTCCTTTCTCAAATTGCATCTTGATCAGTTCTAGCTTTAGTTTTCTCTCCTCCCTTCTGTCCTCCAGCTCCTCTGGAGTGAGGCTCCTGGATGAGGAAATGCTCCCTGCCTTGGTGGAGCCCACTCCTCTTGCAAAGTTATTGGCCTCCTGACCTGCAGCCAGTCCCAGATCCTCCTGGTTTAGTTCCTCATCCTCATCAAGAATCTCACACTCCTTCTATAGGACCACAGATCCTGCATACTTTGATTGCATGTAGACCCTCAGAGCCATGTGCAACTCCACCTTTCTTGTGAAGCCCTTCATAGAGACCTGAAACTTCTGGCAGAAAATCTTGAGCTGGGCTGCTTTGTAACTCTGCCGTTTGGCCAGTTCAAACCAAATCCCAGTTGTACAGGTGAAGGTGCAGGAGTGGCTGTTGGCTCACCAGTGAGAGACATTATTTTAGGTATGTTACAAATGGGGCTTTTGGTTATTTAGGGTATGCACCTAAGTCAGGGATTAGCCACCACTCTAGTCAGGGTAAGGGAGTTACACACCCAGGATAACCCCTGCCCACACCTTTGGTAGCTTGGCAAAGCAGTCAGGCTTATCCCAGAAGCAATGTGTAAAGTGTTTGCATAACACACACACATAAAGTGACACACTAGGCACACCACAAAAAAAGAGACTCCACACAAGGTTATACTAAAATGTCACTGTATTATATAGAAGACACATAGACCAAAATCACATAAATCAACAATCTCTTTGCCAACTAGACAACAGTACCCATAAGGCGTAGATTATAAATCCTGCGCACTTAGGTGGGCGCAACTGCGCTCGACCAAGGGGGCCGAGCGGGCCCTCCATTGAGGGTCCTCTTTCCCGCTCGGCAAACTGGCCTGGATCTCACAAGGAAGGGGCCAGAGTCGGCAGGACACTTCCTGGACTCCCAGCTCACCGTAGCCCGGGTGGTTCTATCCAGTGATGGGCAGGGCAAGGGGCTTGAACTGGGCAGTGGTGGATTGGTGGCTCCTTCCCCC
Organism: Lissotriton helveticus; assembly: GCF_964261635.1. Taxonomy (NCBI): domain Eukaryota; kingdom Metazoa; phylum Chordata; class Amphibia; order Caudata; family Salamandridae; genus Lissotriton; species Lissotriton helveticus. Next base: position 1,109,926,465 of record NC_136068.1, read on the forward strand.
TCTGGCTGCTGCGACGGCTTACAACGGGCCACGCTGAGGGATGCTGAGGAGGCTCCTCAGCTGGCAGTCAGCCGTCCTTCAGTTCCCATGCTGGAAACCTAGCAGATTGGGCCAGATTTGGGCAGCTCCGTGCTGCAATGTCGGTGGGCTTCTCTCGTGAGGCTCAACTGTTGTCACAGCCCCCCTCCAGCCAGCTTCAGTGTGCTCCAGGTAATTGGGTGAAGTCGCACTCCGGCCGACAGTTGCTAAGCATCCTTTCCCCTGCTCGAGCTATGCTGGGAGGCACCAATGCGTCTTCTTTTTCCCATGGCTTCTCGGCCACGCAAAGCAAATTATTTGCTAGTGGACTCTGGGACAGGGCAGGAACTCCCTCCCAGAAGCCCAAGTGAGTTTTACAACGAGACAAGCCCTGGAGGGCTTTTGAAAAACCAATAAATCTCTCAGTGATTTCTGGAAGAGGACACAAACTCCCCCAGCAGTGCGAGGGAGTTTAGATCAACAACAACAGGTCTTGTGAAGCACCAGAAATTTTTAAAAAAGCATAGCACAAAGAAAGAAGACTTTGATGTCTCTGAGTCTTCTGAAACAGGAGGCCAGCAAGCACAGGCCCTAGGAGATTTCTTCCCAAGCAGGATACCACAGAAGGACAAAAAGAGTCAGTCCTTTTCCTCCACTACAGACAGAAGCAGCAACTGCAGCCCAACCTAATCCTCACACAGACAAGGCAGCACTCTTTACACAGTCCTTTTGCTCTTCTTCTTGGCATGGTATTCTTGTTCCTGAAAGTCATCTACATTCTGGGGTTTTAGGTCTAATACTTATACCCCATTGTTCATTGTTCTCTTTGCTGTAAGGGTCTCTGAACCCAGTCCAAACCAGTCCTGTCCTCCCTAGTACAGCATGACCACAGGGGGCAGAGACGGCATTGTGAAAAGGAGACACAGCCTAGTCAGGTGCAAGCAAAAGTCTTCCCACCACTCTAAATGCAGACCAGGTGTATTCAGGCTAGCGATGAGTCAAACAGGCAAGGCAGGACACACCTATACCATTCCACCCCAGTGACTGTCTTGAGTGAATGCTCATACCCAGCTCACGTCGCACCAACACCAGGTGCTGAATACACAAATAGTCAGAGGCTCAAAGGATGGTAAAGGAAGTAAATGTCCACTTTCTTTTCTGAAGACCTGGCTTGGAAGTTCGGGCTGGACTGTTCCCTTGAGGGACAGTGTCAAGACTGATTTGCATATGGCTGGGTCTGAACTGGGATGGTGAAGTGAGCTAAAGAACGATGATAGATTCAACCCAGATCTGCAACTGGGGAAGAATGTCTGAAAGGTATCTTGGCTCCGTCCATCATCTCCTTGTGTTCACTTTCTAAAAGTGGCATTTTCAAATACAAAATTTAATTGAGTTCAGTGAGCCTAAATTCCATTCCTCTCTCTTGTCCCTATGGAAAGTTATACTTGTTAGATATTCCAAAGCAACTCCCATGTTAGCCTACAGGACAGATAGCCTTTCAATAGTAACAAACAAAATTGGCAGTATTTCACTATCAGGACATGTCACACACACCAGTACATGTCCTACCTTTCACATGCACTGCACCATGCCCATGTGGGTACCGTTGGCCTTCCTTAGGGGTGCCTTACATGTAAGGAAAGAGAAGGTTTGGGCCTGGCAAGTGGGTGCACTTATGTGGGTGGCACAACCAGGGCTGCAAGCCCACTAGTAGCATTTAATTAACAGGCCCTGGCACACTCCTTGCACCTAACTAGGGACTTACCAGTATATCATATGTGCCAATCATGGATAACCCATCAAATTACAATTTCCAGAGAGCATATACACTTTAGCACTGATCAGCAGTGGTAAATTGCCCAAAAGACTACAGCCAGCAAAAACAGGGTCATAAAAATAGGAGGCAAAAGGGAAAAGCATTGGGGATAAACCTGTCAAAAGTGCCAGGTCCAAAAAGGTAAACGAAAAAGTGCCAATCAGGGATAATAGAAAAACAAAAAATGCCAATTAGCAAAGGACAGAGAAGATAATGTTTATCAAGAAGAATTGGTTCAAATTGGCCTGAAGGATAGAGTTGTAGTGAACACTGAATTACTATATGGTATTACACAAACACACGCCCTATCCCACTGCTGCCACCAATGTTAGAAATGGGGTCTCTACTTGCCACAGGTTTGCATCCTGTCCAAGTAAGGACCACCATTCTAGTTAGGGTAAGTAAGATACACAGCTTAAATACACCTATGCTCACCCTATGGTGGCTTAGCATTGAGAAAATAGGCTAAACCTAAGAGGCAATGTGTGAAGTATTTGTGCAACATTTACATTACAGTAATTCAATGAAAACACTGCAAATAGAATCACACAGTTTCAGACAAATAGACAGTAGTTATCTGAGTAAAACAATACCAAAACAACAAGGACTTTAAACATGACAGAGTCCAGCAGCACTAGCAGGAATGCAGGAAGTATTTTGTGTTCCTGAGACTTCAGAAAAGAAGAGGCAAGCCAGCAAGCCCTTGAAGTCACTCTGGGTTCAAATGAGATGGTTCCAGTCCTTGTCCTCAGCAGGGCAGAGATCAGCAATCAGTAGGGCAGCTCAGCAAAGCAAAGAAGCAGTTCCTCAGAACTGTCAGTCACAGTAAAGTGGGAAACCTTACAGTACCGCTGTCTTCCCAGGTCCAGTAGTGTACTGATTTGGTAGGGTTAGAGCCCTGGTATTTATACCCATACCCAAAAGTGCCTTTGATGTACAGGGTGACTTCAAATGAACTCTCTGAAGTGCACAAGGATCCCTTTCAACAAGTCATTTCTCCCAGTCTCCCAGTCAATCTGGGGGGGGGGGGGTGTAATCAGCCCTTTGTGTGAGGACAGGACACAGCCTATTCAGATAAAATTGTGAGCCACCTTTCCCCCTTCCTGCCCAGGTAGGCTATCAGAATGCATATGAATGAAGATGAGTCCTCTGACACACCCAGCCCTTCCTGTGTTTGTGACTGTCTAGAGGAAATGGACAGTGTAGCCATCACCGGCCCAGGCATGTATTGAATACAGACTGCAGGCACACACAGAAAAGTTAAGAGCAGAGGAATGTCCACTTTCTAAAAGTGGCATTTCAAAAATGGTAATGTCAAATCAAGGCTTACCACTAAAGAGGATTTATCATTACCATTCCAAAGATATGAAACATGATGTAGTTGCTCCTTTCTGATGAGGAATTACAGCTTAAAGGTGTTTTAAGGAGAGGAGTAGTGAAAAAAGAATGAGTATGTTTTTCGTTACCAGGACATGTAAACAAAAAGATACATGTCCCTACCTTAGGGTTGATCTATGCGTAATAAAATGGTGTTTAACATGTGGCAGGTGGTTTTAACTGCCAAATTGAAGTACCATTTAACTGGACACACAGGGCTTGTAATGGTAGACCTGAGACAGGTTTGAAAGGCTACTTGTGTGGGTGGCATAATCAGTGCTGCACACTATTCACAGGAACGAATTCAATGATAAAATACGCCGCGTGGATTAGCCGTCTGATTGGTGGAATCTAAATCCCCCCCCGTCCAGAGGTTCTTCAGTTCTTTGGAACCCATTAGTAGTTTTATGCATCCTCCCCACAGTATCCCTTTTAGGGCTGGCCTCTTTAATTCAGTGCAGACTGCTTGATCTATCTGATATGGAGTGTTTACCCTAAGGTGGTTGTTCTCTTGTGTTCCACATACTCATCTGGTCGCCCTGATGAAGGTGTGACCTATTCTGGGTCAAAACCCAAACGCGCGTTGGCGTTGAACTACCTTGTGTGTCCGGATCTATCTTCAAACCAAGAGAATGCATAAGAGCTCTTTCTTGTTGTTAATATCTGCCCTCTACATAGGATGTTGACCACCATGTTAATGTAATTGTATGGTCTATTTGCTGCCTAGAGATTGATGACTGTTTGAATGTTTGCGTGTGTATGAACTTTAGAATGAGTGTTGGTTATGAATGCTGAATAGTAGGACCATATTCATATGTATTTGTCCTATCAAATTTGATCAACTAAATGAATGTTTATTAAGAAAAGTAAAAATATATATACTTCATATACAAAATATTTTTGTACATGTTAGCCCATTTTTATTCATTATTTAGTGACCCTAAAGGGCGCATATGACTTTATTTGGAGACAGGTTGTTTTTCTCTAATCGCCTTGGTTGTTCTCCCCTGTCCAACCTGTCTGTTATTTGCCTCCAGGGGCCCCCTTCGTAGTGGATAATCAGTGCTGCAGGCCCACTAGTACAATTTAGATTACAGGCCATGGATATATGGTATGCTACTTTACAAGATACTTATAAGTAAACTAAATATTACAATCAGATATATATCAATGTCACCATTATTTAGGGGAGAAGTACATGCACTTTAGTCCTGGTTATCGGTGGTAAGGAGCTCAGAGTCCTACGGTCAACAAAAAGAGCACAAGTCGGGGGAGAACGCCCTATGGATGTCAGGTCTCACACTCGCATTCTTGTCATTTCTGTGCTTCAACAGTAAAAGTTTGCTGCGATTGCAGCGTATTTACGTGACATGATGTAATGGTCTAATCTCTGGAATTTCACGCAAGAAAAGTAGTATGAAATTAATAAAATTACCAAGATTATGCTAGTGTAACAGAAATTTCACCCAGGCCTAATTTGAAGTCCATATGTGTACACACACACTATGATTATATTCCAAGTTCTAGATAACACTGCTGCTTGAAATGATGCTCTGATCACTGACAACATACTCAAAAGAACCCTCTGCGACATCACGCAGCAGCAGCAGCACTGCGGTAATTGTTCTTTTTTTAAATCAGGTTTGACATTTCCCTGGTCACAGAGAACACTCCCCTCCCTTTCACCCCTCCTTCCGTTCCTGTATTAATATAAAATCCAATGACCTTATGTCTCCGGTTTGATTTATCGACGCCATGTTCCTCTCTTCGGTCTTGGGCCGTGTCCAAAGAAAATAAAGCTTATCTCATTGTTTGAAAAAGGGCAATATTTCAGCAGACTATAGGTGCTCAACCAACAGGCACCTTGACTAGCGACAGTGCCCAGAAGAGACACGTTTTTTGATTCAATGCAGCATTTTAACTTCTCAGGAATTACGTTTTTTTCCTTTCATTTGAGTTTTTTGAAATGTTAGCAGCTATGATTGCGAAACGCTGGTGACACTTTGTGAGTCACCCATCCTACCAAGCTCACTCTTGTTACAAGCATTCAGCTTCTGACGTTATTCACCTTACTAGGCTCAGGTGGCAGGGCCCATGCTTCCGGGTTGCACTCTGTGCCCTTCCTGTTCCGATGACGGTCACCAGGCCCTCTTGCTGTTCCGGACTGTGGCTCTGATACTTAAGGCAGGCTGAATTCGTCTGTCACCGTCTTAAACGACCTACACCAAACTGGATACATACCTGTGAATTGTCACACAGTTTGGTAACAAAATGCAGGAAGTGTTTGTAGAGTTTTCAAGCGCATCACTAGTTGGCCTTGCGATCATGACCCTCAGAGAAAGTTTGGGGACCACAAGCTGGGAGAGGTGGATTTTGTGATGGGCATTTTGAGTGCAGTTCATATAAACAAGAGGCATAATACTGTTAAGGGCTCATTCCACCAGGTGACTACTGGTGAAAATTACACAGACAGATAATGGAAAGGGGAATATCGTGCTGTTATGAATGTTGTTGCACATTTATCCAGATTAACAATGAGGAAATGCAGGATTGAGCGCAAAACTCAACCAAATGCATTGCAGTAACAGCATTTCCTCCGGTTTTTTGTGGCCCAGTTTACGTACCCTTTTCTAAGGAGGCTGTCATTAAATGAGTAATATAAGTAATTAATGCATTGTACAATAAAAGCAGTAGATACACACTGGCTGGCCTAATATACAAAAAGTAAAAATAGTGTTTGTCACAGCCAAGGATCATAAACAACAGGAATTATAAGTAATATAGGGCCAGATGTAGGTGCCCAAATAGCGAGCACTGATGCTGAAATTCGCAGAATTTCAAAGTTTGCAATCGCTATTTGGGTGCTAGCAATGTAGGTGAGTTTAAACCTACTAGAAAAATAAGGAATCGCAAAATTGCGACTCCTTATATTGCTCTTGCATTTAAGGAATCGCAAATTGCGATTCCTTAAATGCAATGTAAGTAGCACAAAAGAAAGTGCACTTTAGCCTTTAGGAATCGCTAATTACCACCAACTTCAAGTTGGTGGTAATTAGCGATTTCCTTTAAAAAAGCAATGTTTTGCTTTTTTTAAAGTGTCATGTGGCACACATGCACATTTCAGGGGTGCAACAGGGTGTCCTTTTGACACCCTGGCACCCTTGAAATAGCGCCTGCTATTTGGGATTCTCTAATAGCGAATCACAACTGGAGAAAATCTTCCCATTCATTCCTAACGGCCTCCTAGCCCATAGGAATGAATAGGTAGGTATTCCTTATTAGCGGATCTCAATTTGCGATTCGCTATTAAGGAATATTAAGGATTCGCTAATATTTTAGCAATTCCTACCTACATTCAATTTTGCGAGTCTTTAATAGCGAATCAGTAAAATTCGCTATTAAGGATTCGCAAATTTATGTTACATTGCTGGCTATGTTTAAAAATGTATAAATAAAATATTTAAAAAAAGGATTCGCAAATTTGATTTTACCTACATCTGGCCCATAGTACCTTAAAAGGAAAAAAAAGTCATGAATACATAGAAATATAATTTAAAACACATTGTCATAATTGTTTTACTCTATCGATTCCAAAAAACTGAATAATTCAACCATCTATTTATTGGAATCACCAGTAAAACAAAATGCTGTAGCCTCATGGACAGTTCTGCAGCCTAACAACATAAAGAGTGTCCAGAACAATTTTTCTGAAAAGGAAGAAGGAATCGGCATAAACAAAGAATATGTTTTTCAGTACTGAAACATAAGCAACATAATCTATACTTACCATCAACATTTGACCAAGAACCTGCGATTTCAAGGACTGGAGTAGAAAAGAGTCCTAAACGTAAAAACCCTTCTTTGCTCTTTTAGTACAAATACGTTTGTGTCCTAGCTGAACAGCTAGACGTAATATACCTTTTTGGAGGATATAGAGAGAGCAAGTTTATTCTGACGGAAAGATATTTTATTTAACATTTCAGTAGTTATTACTCTGAGGAGAAGTCATTATTGGAATTTCCAGATGTGCTAATTTATAAACTGTAAGAATTTTGCATATTGAAGTAATAGAACAGTACATCTACCACTCCAGGGCTAAATATTATACTTTATTTCATGCGAGTTTGAGGGTACCAATTGATAGTAGTCTATGCAACATTGTTATTTTGCCCCACTTAATAGAATTTATATTAATACCTCTATCAAAAATGTCTTGCCAGCCTTTGCATACGCACCATCAAAGCCTAGAAATGTCATGTTTTAATGGTGAAATAGTTTTTATTATCTGATGTGTAGGTTCCTCATACAAAATGTTGTTCCTTTTGCAAAATAGTGGTTTCCATATTGATATCCAACTGTTAACCATGTTTGTGGGTGTGACGAAAGGGCTACACCTTTACCTCTGGAATTTCGAGTAATGCTCTGAAATACAAGGGATAGCGGAAGTGACGTTACACATTCTTTCACACCCAGTGACATCGCACGACTGACTTCTTTTCCCGTCGTTCACCATTGAACAGCTACCAGATGTTGCTGAAGAATGAGAGCTAGTCAAGGAGAGGAAACAACAAATGACTGTTAGACTCATATGAATTTTCGACTCTTACCCCCGCTTGACGACTTAGACCAGGAGTAGCAAGGTCAGTGGCAGGGATAACAGAGGGCAAGCCATGAATAGCAGCTGCTGCACTTGATTCCCCTAAATGATGTCAATGCATTTTGATGATGTTCAGAGAGGTGCTCAGATATGGTTTTGAAGAGGACATGCGGTTTGAGGGGGCCCAGGCGGAAGAATTTGTGGTGGAACGGCTGTTGGTTTAGCAAGAAAGTAAGCACTGGTCTTTGCAAGGGTGATAGATTAAAGGATGTCAAAAGGAACTTGTTACACAGAATGAGCACATCTGCCTGGTGCTTGTAGAACAGGTGGGAGACAATCTGAGGCAGCTGGATAGGGAGTACAAAGCAACGTTTGAGAACTTTCAAAAAGCTGCAACGAGTATGGGAACGTACATGTAGGTTGTCTTGTGAAATTTGCTGAGAATCAATGTGTGTAATAGGGATTTCACAAAATGGGGATGGAGAACGGTATGGTTCTCTTTCGCTCTGTTGCCAGACCTCCTATGTGTCCTACGTGGCGTCTAACTCCCCCTTAACTGTACATTCCGCTATAGGGACACTCCATAGATTGCACTATGAACATTTTAACAATGCCTCCCATAAATTGGGCCTTTCAAAACCCCAAGAATGTTTTGCCAGTAGATATGATTAAAAAACCCAGTGATGGGTGCAGTGAATATTTTTCTTGAAGGATGTAGGTGGCCAGGGAAAAACAGCTCTACATGGATCCCAATCCTGAATTCTAAAAGAGTCTCATTGCCACCAACTTCGACTATACCATCATTGTGGGTTTACTGGAGAAAATTCAGAAATCTCTGGAGAAGGAACCAGTAGTACAGGAAGCTCTTGCCATATTGGGCATGCCGAGGCGAGTTCTGACCATCCAGGGCTATACCAGATACTGACCAGCAGGCACAAGGTTGTGGCCAGCTCCTACTATGGTGGATAGTGGTGGTGATCGATGGCTTCTAGTTGGATGCCTTCAATATATGCTGGGTGGTACGATGACATACAATCTAGCTCAATTTGACTCTGACATGGTTGTACCTACTGAACCTCTATACATTCAAAACTGCACTGATGGCACAGCAGCGTAAGTGGAAGCCGTCGGAGGCAGCCAGTGCTGAATGAGCAACATTGCTCTGACGGAAGGTCGTCCTCCTACCAGCCTAACAGGAGGAGTTACTGGGTCAACAGTGGGTCGATCAACAGCTAGGAGAGTAGTTGGGACTGGAGGTGAGTGGAAGCAGCCCATGCATGGAGTGTGGCCTGATGGCGCTTCGTGAAGCACTGCATATCAAGGAGGAGCAGTGCAAAGGCCTACCAAGCTTGACACTGTGGTGCCTGCTGGCTGTGGGACACAAAGTTCATCTGAATTCTTTATTCCATCTGATGTGTGCAGTTGTAACGAAATGTTTATGGAAGGTGATCAGAAGCTCAGTACCAGATATAATAAGGCAAACTTCAGAGCACAATCAGAAAAGTTCACTGTTCTGTCAGGAGTCGTACTTAAATAAACACATGCAATGCACATTTAGATATGGACAAAACTTTAAATTGAGAACTAATGTGAAAACCACAAATGTCTAGCCATAAAGTTCTAAAAGAACTTCCTCAAACATCTATAAAGAAAAGTGGGCCTGGTCCTCCTAAGGACATGCCTGGGCTAACATTAATCTCTGTAGTACTCACGATTCATACAGCATAAATACCATATTCATCATTCCCAAAGCCAAGCTGGTGCGTGGAACCATACAGTCAAATGCTATACATATAGACTTTCAGAACTCAGAAGCTTGATATTGAACTGCTTAGCACTAGAAGTCTGTGGGAAAACACAGAAATCATAAAAGTCTGCTTTTGACAAGTTAAAGGGTTACAACACTTGCATTCCACTGTTTCATAATATCCAGCGCTCGAGAAATAAACTAGCTTGTTGAAATGGTATTTCCTGCTGACTTTGAGTTCTCCATAACAAAATACAGCGTTCTTGGAGCCCTCAATATTCCGAACCTTTGCTAGCTCATGATAAGCTTTCACGGCCACCATAAGACAGAATTGCGGCTGTAATACATACAGAACATAAGGTAGAGCCATGTTGAATGCATAAACAAAGAAAAAAAAGTACTCCAATAATCATACACAGGATAGTCAGTAATTTCCAACCCCAGGTACTAAGTAAAGTCCAGAACCAATTAGAGAATGTCCATGTACCATTTTCGGGATGGATCTCGGCAGCAATTTTGTGCAATTTAGAAATGGCATCATACACAGAAGGCGAATTATCTGGGACGTAAACACAACAACTACTTCGGATAATGCGGCATGCACCCCCACGATCAGCTAGTACTACATCTAGAACCATTCGGTTCTGAAGCGTTACAATTCTAGTAATTTGGAGTTCCTCAGTTAAGTTCCCTAAAGCAGAGGCAGTTTCATTAGCAACAGCTTCCACAACACGTGTTAGCCGTCTTATTTTCCTGCTATTTAAGGCAGCGCCAACAAATGAAAATAGGCCGAAATTAAAATCTACATATTGTTGTAAGGAGGTGTTGGTTTGATCTACATCTTCAATCTCTAATGTTCTCTTAACCCTATTTAATATAAAATCATGATATAATACAACATCATTATGGTACATAGGCGGGGCAATAAATACAGGGGGTAGTACAAAAGATATATAGCAAGTTCCTAACCACCCAATGGGAAGACGATGATATCCCTTATTTCCACAAATAAAATAAGTATTTCGCGAGGCTACAAAAGCAATACCACTTGGTGTGTCAAATGTGAGAGTAGTATTACATTCACTTTTCCCTACTGGAATTGTACCTTTATTCCTTACACATAGGTCAGCCTTGGTATCAATAACTGTAATCACATGTAAACTGGACATATTTATAAGTCTTTGATTAGTAAAAATACGAGGTGTAGATGCATTGTCCGGTCGATATTCTTCCCACTCAAATGTAGTTCCTTCTGCCTGTGGGTAACCATCTCTATCATTGTAGCATATTTTAGTGAGTCGAAAAAGTAGTCCACCTTTGGTTGGCCATCTCAGGGTAAAAAGAAGAGTGTACCAAGCATTACAAGAACCATTATGAGAGAAAGGAAGAGGAATAAGTGGAGTTCCTCCTTTCTTTTGATGTCCAGGCAACATTCCACATACCCAACAGTTCGAAGTGTTCGTCATATTATGAGTATGATGCAGAATTTGAATGAAGCTGTTATTTAAGTAAGTCTGTCTATGTCTCTCTTCATGATAAGGCAGAGTAAAATGGAAATGTTCAGATGGGATTGGAGTGGTAGGCAGTAAATATTCTCGTGCAGGAAGCAATCGTTCTATAGTCCAAGCTATTACTGCTATTACCACTATAGTCGTAACAAAAAGCACTGCACCCAGAATTCTTCTGTTTCTCATCGTAGTAGGTGCCATAGTGCAAAGAACAAAAGTTTCAAAACTAACTAAAAAAAATAAAAAATTGAGTGCTAAGATCCGAGGTAGCCGCTGATTTCTTCTCCGAGATTCAAGACGGGTGTCGCTACACTGGACAGAACTGATCCCCCCCCCCTTTAATATTCTCGGCTTCCGTTTTCGCAAACCTCAGAACGGTAACTCAACCAGTCTCGCAAAAAGAAAAAAAAACACTATTTTCTTGGCCGTAGGTTATATTTCGCTCCACCAGAAACAGTAAGGCTCCCTCCGATTCGTGAGGCGTAGCAGCTGGGCTCTTCTCTGCATCCAAGATGTCTCGATAATCAGACAGCACCGCAGGATTCACCAGATCCGGAGAGACACGACGGCAGTGAGTGGAATGTACCCACCGCTTCTTATTCGTGACTCGCACAGCCGTCCGAGTTGCCAGCAATACTTGTTCAGGGCAACGCCACCTCGGCTCCAAACTGCTGGTTCTCTCGAACGCGCGGACCATAACGTGATCCCCAGGACGGAGATCGTGAGCCTCTCCAATGGAATTGTCAGGGAGCGCTTCTCGAACCTGTTGATGAATAGAAAGTAAATCATTTGTTAATCGTGCCAAATAATCGTTCATCATTATTCAAGGCACATCATGTATTAAACTAGGCTTAGGGACTCCACATATATTCATAGGCCTCCCAAACACCACTTCATAGGGTGTGAGGCCAGATCGGGAATGTGGCACTGATCTAATAGACAGTAATGCCTAAGGCAAAGCGTCCGGCCATTTCAAAGACGTGGATGCCACGATCTTTGCTAGCTTCAGCTTCAGAGTTGCATTGTATCTCTCTACTAGACCTGCTGACTGCGGGTGGTATACAGCGTGGAACCTTTGTTTAATTCCCAATCCTTTCAAGACATACTCCACTATTTTCCCAACAAAATGAGGACCATTGTCATTCCACAAAAATTTACAAACACCATAACGTGGGAAGTACTCTTTGACTAACACCTTAGCTGTTGTCAATGCTGTATTATCCTTCGTGGGGTAGGCCTCAACCCATTTACTGAAAGCACACACCACCACTAGGACATACTTCAAGTTATTACAACGCTCAAGCTGAATGTAATCCATCTGTAGTACTTCGAATGGTGCAGTAGGTGGAACAAACCCTCCTTTAGGAGTATAAGTCCCTTTTGTAGGATTGTACTGTAAGCATATCAAACAGGTCTGTACCACTCTCTTGGCCGTGCTGGCAATCTCAGGATGCTCCCAAACTCGTGTAAGCAATTTAGTAATTGCAAGAGCTCCAACATGTGCCAGCCCATGTGTCATTTGAACCATTGTTTGCAAATAAGCAGCAGGCAATTTCCATCTCTCCATATCTTTGCTACGCCAACAACCCTCATCATCCAACACTCCCTCTGTTGCCCAGGCTGCAAGCTCTGCTTCAGACGCTGATTTTTGTATGTCTAATATTTCCTCTCTAGCATCATGCCATCGCTCAGCCTGTGATTTCACCACATACATGGGAGAGACGTTTTGTAACATGGCAGTCTCTCTTGCTATGCGATCTGCAAAAGCGTTTCCTTGTCCTATTTTGTCTGTCACCTTCTTGTGTGCACTACATTTGACTATCGCCACTTTCTTTGGACATAATAGCGCATTCAGAAGATCACGTACTAATTCTCCATGCATAATATGTACTCCATGTGAGGTCAGGAACCCTCGTTCCTTCCAGAGTAGGCCAAAATCATGCACTACTCCAAAAGCGTAATGGCTATCAGTGTAGATATTCACACATAAACCAGCACTTAACTCACATGCTTTCGTTAAGGCTATCAATTCAGCTGCTTGGGTCAATTTTTGCGGTATTCGTGCTGTTTCTACCACTGTCTTAAGTGTCGTGATCGCATAGGCTGTGGAAGTCGTACCATCTGGTAACTTTAAACATGATCCATCAACCCACAGTTCCCCATCTACATCTGGAAGTGGTGTATCCTGTAAATCGATACGACCCTTTGTTTGTTCTTCAGTCAGAAAAACACAATCATGTTGTTCTTCCTTCTGGGTCTCAGCAACAGGATATGGCAATAAAGTAGCAGGGTTCAAAGTGGCGCACCTCTTCAGTGTAATATGTGGCGCCAACAGCGTTAGCTCGTATCCTGTTAAACGAGCACTAGTTAGATGCTGTGTTTTCGTTTGGTTCAATAAAGCATCTACCGCATGGGGAACTAACACCAACAATTTGTGTGACAAAACTATTCCCTCACTCTGTCGTATAGCCACTGCTGTTGCTGCAACTGCTCGAAAACATCCAGGCAATCCTCGAGCCACAGGGTCGAGTACTGCTGAGAAGTACGCACAAGGTCTCTGTTTGTCTCCGTGTGTCTGCACTAAGACTGACAATGCGCACCCATCCTTCTCGTGTACATATAATGTAAAGATCTTTGTGTAATCTGGTGTACCTAACACTGGTGCAGAACAAAGGGCTTGTCTCAATTGTTCAAAGGCATTCTGACATTCATCTGTCCATTCAAGGGGAATTGGTGTAATTTTGGACAACAACGCTAACAAAGGTTTTATAATGTGCGAAAATCCTAGTATCCACTGTCTACATAAGGACGTCAAACCTATGAAAGCACGAACATCTTTCTGAGTGCAATGGACTGGAGTGTTTAAAATTGCTTGAATTCGGTCTGATGTCAATGCACGCCCCTCCTTAGACAAAAGATGACCGAGGTAGGTCACCTTTGGTCTACAATATTGCAACTTCTTCCTCGAGACCTTGTGATTATTTTTGGCAAGAAAAGAAAGTAGGGAGAGAGTACTCTCCTCACATTGTTCCTGCGTGTCTGCGGCAAGTAAAATATCATCAACATATTGAATAAGAGCCACCCCAGGCTGTAACTCAAAAGAATCAAGCTGTCTTTTTAAAGCCTGGCTATAAATGCTAGGGCTTTCTGTATAGCCTTGAGGAACTCGACAAAATCTGCATGATTTATTATTCAATGTGAAGCCGAACAAATATCGACTATCAGGATGAATGGGAATCGAGAAGAAAGCATTCTTCAAGTCAATAACAGTGAATGTAGTGGATGTATGTGGAATCAAAGTAAGTAAGGTGGTAATGTCAGACACCACCGGATACTGGGGTACGACTATCTTATTAATTTCCCTCAAATCAATAATGAAACGATAGATCTTAGTGTCTGTCTCTTTCTTTAGGATCGGAAGAATCGGACTGTTACAAACATTATAAGGGTCTTCCTCCACCACCCCTGCCTCAATCAAGTCATTTACAATATGTGTCAAGGCCATTTCGCCTTCTCTGGAGATCTTGTACTGTGGTACATGAGGCAAAGACACTCCCTCTTTTACAGTAATACGTACGGGAGGAATAATCATTTGACCCACATCGGTATCAGAAGTGGCCCATAAAGTGCTTGGGAGAGAAGCTAACGCATCGGCCTCCTGCATGAGGCACGATCTCTCAACCTCTGGGTAGTTCTCATTCAAAATAACCCGCACCCCTTCAGGGGCACAGCGTATCGTTGCTCGAAAATGTTTTAGCATATCAAGTCCCACAATATTATCTGGCGTGTTTGGAGATAACAAAAACGGGCATGGGGCAGTAAATTTATCAATGTGAAATGTAAGGGGTTGAGACAATGGGCTAAGAGAAGGTGTTCCATCGAACCCTATTGATGTAATCGTTTCGCCGGACAGGGGAGCCCTTGGAACCAAGTGTTTGGACAGAGCGCTACGAGTAGCTCCTGTATCGACCAGAAACTGATCAGTAGAACCCAAAACATGTGCTGATATATATGGACCCCTTTGATCGACTGGTACTTCAACCGATTCCACACCCCATCCTACGCAATCCTATGCATAATTATTATCCTGAGACTCAGTAAACTCTCCTTCAGCTATCTGATACTGATTCCGTCGATCAAAAGTATTATGATCAGCCTGACCACGACCCCTCGCTTCAAACCTACCACGATCATTCGCTCCACCCCTCGACCCTGAATAACTATTCCGTGACCTTCCACTTCCTCGACCACGCTGATTACGCTGTTCTCGAAGCACCGGACAATCCAAAGCCCAATGTCCAAACTGTTTACAGTATGCACACTGATCCTCGGAAATATCAGAGCGAGCAGAAGACGTACCATACGATCCTCGTCTACCCCTGTCATTCCCTCTCGACTGCGTCGCGTAAACCTGAGCCAACATCACCTTCGTCTTTAAATCCTTTGCTTTCTTATCACTACTTACTTTAGCCTCCAATTCCTGTCGTTCATAATACTGAGCCATAGTTAATAAAGAAGCAGGGGTTGCCGTGGTCCATGAACTTTCACTAGTCTTTAAACGCCGTGCAATCTCCGGTAGGAGATTAGCCACGTACTTATCAACGAACAAATACCTGCCCGTATCCTCTGTTAATAATTGACCACTGTAATCGTGAAACGCTTCCTCGATACGTGAAAAGAAGTCAGAGACTGATTCCTCCGGCTTCTGTTTACAAGAAGCCAACATTGTCCAATCAATTTTCTTAGGGGGAACAAGCATTTTTAATTTATTCAAAATAGCCTCCGGGAGGTCTAAAATCAATTGACATGGCTTACACGGGGGTTCCGTATCCAAATCAGCTTGAGCTAAGTCCTTCCAATCTGCACCCAAAATTGCTTGATCATCAAACTTACGAATAGCTCTCCACATATCAGGAGGCAGTATCAACCCAAAGAAAAGATCAATATCAACTAATGTCATAACACACGAAGAAATAGCACCTTCCACACCTTCATAGAAAGCTGCTGGATTTTTGCGGGGGTCAGGCAAAGCATTCTTGAGCGCCATACCGTCTGTTCTATTCCATGGCGTATAAACTCAATTATATATAAAATATCCCTTCGCCTCTTTAGACATCTTATCATCATCTGTGCCTTACCCTTTAGGAAGGACATACAAAGGCGCAGCTTCTCGCATAGGCATGACATTAACTGCAGCGCTCTTATCTGTTCCCGAGATAGGGCACTCTTTGGATACTTCCGTTGATCCAGGCGCAGGCGAATCCGATGCCTTTTTCGCCGCTCGTAGCTGTGTCGCCTCATCCCGTAGCTTAACCAAACGCTGGAAAAACTCATCCGCATCGGCAAGAACAAAAATACCTTTACAAAAATTCTCACGACCAACTGATATATCTTTAGGTTCCAACTCAGGTGAATACCGTCTAAATCGTTCGACATCTTCATCTCCAAAATGATCTAGAGAATACAATCGTTCTCGATCGCTCCACTTACTCATAAGGCCATCAATCTCCGAAACAGTTATAGAATTTGCATTAAGTTTACGAGCAAACCCGCGCAATTCCGTAGCTCGATCAACAGTTAACCTGGTACGCTGATTTTCCTGATCATCCTCGTCCGAGTCCTCATCCGGGGCCGTAGGCGGAACATACGGAGGCGGGCAACGATCTAGCAATGCAAAATCATCTGACTCATTAGTAAGGACAGGATAAAGAGGACGTTGAATAGGAAACTGACCATTAACTTGCAAATTACGTTCTCGAATCTCCTTCTCTTTCTGTTCCTGTAATTCTTTTTCCTGCAACTGTAAAGCTTTATCACGAGCAACCTTTTGCTGCTCTTTGACCGCCAAGGCTTGTTCACGCTTCATTCGTTCACGCACCGCTTTCTCCCACATACGTACACAATCAAACATATCCTGTCTAGACCTGCGCTGAAACAAACACTGCTCCACATATTGAACCTTTCGCAGATCAAACGACCCATGTAGTGGCCATTGCAATTCACGATCAGTTTTGGTATATTTGTGCCATAATGTACTATACATAAGGGGGGGAAGGCCACATTTTATGTACATTTCACGATTAGGTGTCCCCTCTGGGGGAGCCGTCTGAGATTCATTTAATCGATAATTGGTACCATTTCCAAGACAGCACATTCCTCGGAGTGTGCTTAGAACAGGCATGTCAAAATATCACGAAAACGCGATATTACATAAAATGGCACTTAAATATGTTTTTACAGACGGTGTGCCGTTCAAACAAATACAAAGTCAGAGAAATATCTCTACGTGCCTGTCTATGTGAGGTGCACTCCACATATAACTCAAATCATAGGTCCAAATGTTAGCTAACTCAAACAAATCCAAAAAGCCACAGTAAGTGTCAGTAGACTACCTTACCAATCACAAGCTTACCAAATATTTTCAAACGTCCAGGTTCCAACTGCCAAGTTCCAAAACCGAATCAGCCAAACGGGCACTGCACGACAATCCAACCGATCAGGATCTCAGTCGAGGACCGGCGCCACCTGGAAGGTCGAGTCAGAAGGAAAGGAAGAAACACCGTGGGTGCCAAGACTCCGGTCACTCAGTGGCAGCGTACGCGTCCATGGCAAGTTTCCAATCCTTCGTCGCGACCACTCCTTCGGGCATCCAAGTCATCGATGAGTCCCACCTGGGTCGCCAGTTTGTGGTATTGGGTTTCGTCAGGTCTACATACTCTGCAAAAACTCTCAAACACCATAGAATAGAAGTTGGCACGGAAACTGGAAAATGCAAAAGACACGTTTATTAAGACCCCATGGGGTGGTGGTACATTCCTACAGCACCCTTCGGCAATGCAAGAAGTATCACACCGAACATCGGTGTGCGACCTCTTTTATACAATTTTAACAGTAATAAAAAGGTAGGCGGTATACTCTTTGCACAGTTTAGGTACATATAAGGGCATTTTTGGAACACAGCCAACATGTGGGAGGAGTTTAGTACCACTGGTCAGTTGTAGAGAACATTCCTAAGAGGTGACCACTCATTAATCTAAATGTTCAAATACGCATGCGTGAGCTTGACCAGTGCTAAAAATAGCCTGTTGCCGGGCAAGGTAAAAGGTCATTGGTACAGAGAAAGGACAAAAGGGCATGCTGACCACGAGGCCGCATGTTCATACAAAATGGAAGCCAGGAAATACAAAATGGCTCCCGCACGTTTGGTCAAGTTAACGGTGAAAGTTCGTGTAGCTGAGCTAAATGCTAACTCAGTTGCTGCCAAATTACGACAATACATTATCCTACCAAATTATGTTATCTCATGGACTTTCAGCACTATGGATATCTCAAGAGCTATATTGAAGCTCAAATATTTCACAAAGGGATCCAACTGAGCCGAAAAAGGTTCTTTAATCCTTGTCTTACAGGGTGAAGGGGAGCAACCCTTGCTTCCAGGTTTACGTGCCTTCCCATGTGTCCCTGATGAAAACAACCCTATATTTCAGTCAAGAAAACAAGGTTTGCGTAAATAAGTTGCTTTTTGTCTTACTAGGATTTCATTACATCTTGGGTAAATGTATCTGTCATACCAATCCATACTAATATTATAAAGAGAGAGCCCAAACCTTTGAGGCGCATAATCTCAGTAACCACAGCACCAATCATAACACCCAATACAGCGTTGGAAAGGGCAGTTGCAGCAGAAGGACATAGGCTATGCAGACGGCCACCATATACATTTTTTTTAATTGTTTTTATTAACTTTTCAAGAAACAGTGGTGTTCATCACAATCATACAGTGCAAGACATACAATTGTACCGTAGGACACCATATACATTTAAAAGGTAAAAGAACCATGCCAGCAAAGTAGTCCCTTGTGGGCGTGTATGCGTTGTGCTGTGGGCGTGGGCTGAAGCCATGACTAATGCTGGGGGCGTGTGGTACGGCCATCACATCGTGGGCTGTGGGCGTGTGCTGGTGGTGTGATAAACGCTGGGGGCGTGACAAACGCTGGGGGCGTGTGTCCGCCCTTCATGCCATGTGAGTCGTACATACAAGCGCCAATTACGTTGCTGCGCAGCATCAAGGGGCACGCTGGGGGCGTGACACGCTAGGGGTGTGAGAAACGCTGGGGGCATGTGTCCGGCCAGCATACCATGTGAACGCAATTGCGCCGCATCAAGGGGCACGCTGGGGGCGTGAGAAACGCTGGGGGCGTGTGTTACGTTCCGCCCTTCATGCCATGTGGGTCGTACATTAATCAGAAGATCGTCTGCTGTGGCCGTGTGCTGGGGGCATGACAAACGCGTTCAGCTGGAGGCCTGGTAAGTAACATTACTGCAGCCTCTCCTGCGCGCTGTTACTGAACTCTCTCATTCAACGAAATTAGACGCGCCTGCTATCATCAACCAGGGCTCTAGCCGCGCTCAGGCGGCGGATCAGTACACTAATTACACGCGCCTGATCACATCAACCAGGGCTGCAGCTGGGCCTCAAGCAAGGGAACACGCGCCTGCTAACATCAAACAGGCCTGCATCTGGGCCTCAAGCGGGGGAACACGCAAATGAGAGTGTCTGCGGGGACAATTACTGCAGCCTCTCCTACTCGCTGTCACTGAACTCTCTCATTAAACGGATTTACCCGCGGCTGATAACTCTCTCATTCAACGACATTACCCGCGCCTGCTAACATCAACCAGGGCTGTAGCCGGGCTCAGTCGGCGGATCACTACACCAATTAAACGCGCCTGCTAACATCAACCAGGGCTGCAGCTGGCCCTTCTCCGTCCCTATTCTAATGAAACAAAAAATGTTGTCTACGGCGAGATTTTAAAATAAATTGCCCTTGCCAAATACACACATTACACACATTCTATTTCATACCCGGACAACGTCGGGACGAGCTGCTAGTGGCTTATAAACCTTGACTAGCTTGTGGTGGGTTTTAAGGGCCACCTGCAAGTAAAACAGCCCTATAGCTTTGTGTTTGAAACTTACAGTTATGGTATTCTGGTACCACAGGGTGTCTGACATATATGAATAGCAAAACATACCTGTTTGGTGTTTGACCCATCTCTTGTTTCCCTCAGTTGTTCTCCTTCTGTATGCATCCCTTCAGTCTCCTTGTGCTTTTAGGTACTTTCTCCTGACTACCCTCAGAATCGGCATCCCTACCAGAGCTACAGCGCTTCTAATGTTTCAATCAACTGTAGGGCAGTATTCCTCGTATGTACTGTGGCTTATCGAAGTTTACTTTGGGTAAGTGATAGCCCCTTAAAGAAAAGGGGGTGAACTGCTTATGTTCGTGTTTATTGTAAAAGAATTGTATAATTATTGTGCTTATCTATTTCTTAGGGAGGACAAATCTGAATAGACCAATAGACCTCTGTGCCACCAATCAAGCCACTAATCAGGGATGCTGGTTGTAATGGCTTTTTTTAATGACGCCACTGGTTTTAAAGATGGTGGCCGGTATGGCTGAGGGTCATATGATCATGTTTCTCCAGGCCCAGGATGAGATGTACTGTGGTTTGTAGGATGTGTTCAAGGGGTGCCAGTGTGGAGCCTGGGAGGCAAGGGAGAAGTGCATTACCAACAACCAGGTGGGAGTGTGTGAGTGCTTGAACAGCTGTTCTGAGGTCGCATTTTGGAAGAAAGAGTTTGAGATTTTCTTGAGAAGAGAGAGCTGATACCAGGCCACCTTCATATTTTTGTGTTCATTGAGGGTGAGGTTGGTGTTCAGGGTGAATCCTCATGACTTGTCATTGAGTGAAAGCTGGGGTTTGAGATATCAATGTTCATGTCATTGGGCCAGGATTATAATGTTTCTTGTTTGCTGTACTTGGCAAATAACAGGAACTCTGTCTTGGTAAGTACGAGCTTCAGGTAGGCGCTGGACAACCAGATCTGGATGATGTACAAGCAGTGTTTAAGGCGTTGGATGTTTTGAGTAGAGAATATGCTTAGGTATAGTTGTGCATCATCAGCATGTTGCTGAATTTTGATGAGGTTACCTGTGCTTAGAGCACCAACTGGCCCCATATACTGCTAGACCATGAAATTTGACATGTTCACTGTTAAACATCTTAATCTATATTTATTACTACTCCTGTTTCAAGAGACATGCCCAATTTTACCACATTTACTTTCACTGGCTTGTGAACTTCTTATAATTTAAAAACTCTACTTCACCATACACCAAACAGAACAGGTGCATTATCCTAACAACTTGTCAATTATTTTCCTTCCCACAGTTTCTGCCCTCAGTACATTTCCTGTAATGTGTTACCTTATTATATCCTGTTATTCAGCCTTATAGCGCGAACAGCCTACCTGTAGGGTGTATTGACGCTGACAGGAAGGGTATGGATTCCCGCAGTTTGAGCCAATCACGAAGATTAGATGAGAACAAGCTTTTAAGAGCTTTCTGCCCCCCTGTAAATGAGGGATAAAACTGGTGTCCTGAGGGTAGGGCATTTCAAAGTTTAGGAGCAAGCACGCACGTTAGTATTCTGTTTCCCAGTTCTGAACCATAAAGGATACACAAGAAGATGGCATTTAATTATCTGTTTTCGTTTCATACCCATTAGCGTGAGAGCAGTTGCTGAAAGCTAGTAATATTTCAAAAGAACTAAAAAGACAAAAAACGTGAACTTAGAGAATGCCTGCTGACTAACGATGTAAATTGTCTTTATTTAAGGCTACCACCGACTATACTTTGTAAATTTCTACTCCGAACTACATTTCCCCATTAGAAATAAACCTTATTTTTATAATACTGCACTAAATCACGAAAACACATCAAAGGAAAAAATAAATGTCAGGCTCTGGTGAATTACAAGCCAATATTTTCATCTACAGGATCAGGGAATCTATTCATTATTGTGGGATGTGATGTCACTGCGACCCCTCCGTCACATTATAGTTTTGTGTTTCAAAACAAACTGCCATTTCTATTCTCCATTATTAATGTTGGAAAATCGCTCGGCGTTGTAAGTCAGGCATAGAGCACAATATAGCTGTAACTAAACAAACACCGTTAAAAATGCCTCCTTGGGTGCAAATAGCCATTTGAGAATTAATGGAAAAACAGCGCCGTCAGGTCCTGGCGCGGCACAGAACAAAATAGATCAGCAACCAACTGGGCCCGAGTCATTTTAAAAGGCAATTTATTTTGTGAAGTCGGAGGCTTTATTTTGCCTCCTTTTTTACTGTTACTCGAAACCATCAGTGAGAAGGGAATAAAGAAGTCAAGGTGTTTAAATGCATTTTCGATGGCTTCAGCTTCGACAAAGGAATATAATAAACTCCGCACTTCATTATGTCGCAGAAGTCCAGCCATCTTGTTCTCTGCCATGGATGGCGGCCGAGGAGGGACTAGACAGATCGTAAGCACGCTAGGCAGAGTGCATAAATTGCCGGTGTTACGCGTGTGCCTATGTGATTTGTACCCTCTCCCACTTCATAAAAGAATATTATAACTGACGGTCCCTGGCAGTACGATTTCAATCCCCAATTCAATATTGCTTTAGTGTTTACTGTGCACCTTTACTTTGCTCTCAACAATGCCATTAGTTCACAGTAGCCTTGGTGATGCGGTCCTACTGGCTGACTTCTGAGCGCTGGACCAAGAGACCTGAATTTAAAACCACCTTCACAATTTGGAGAAATTGTGTGATCCCTGGCAAATCTTTTTAACACTCTGTGCTTCAGTTTTCAGATTTGCAAACTTTTGAAAGTCTTGGAAATATGATTAAGATATTTGACAAAATAGGTAAAAAATATATGGCGTACTTTTCAGGTATGTAGAATGAATGTATTTGAACAAAACTGCATATAATGCCCACAGGTTCATTAAGGTTTTGCTAAGCGTAATTGTGTCTTATTCTTGTCCTAAATTATATCTTAATAACATCAACTCTATCAACACTTCAGAGAGCTAAGCTCCGTCTCTCTCTCTACCTCACACGAATCCCCCTCATCCGCAGCAGCGACAGGAGGTCCCACTTTCTCTTTCATCGCCACCAAAAACTGGAACGAACATCCTCAACACAGCTGAACTGTCACTCCCCTTCTCAACTTCCTCAAGAAACTGAAGACATAGCTGTTCAACTAGAAGCACCGCTTGGCCTTTACTCCTACTCCAGCCCCTGGATATACTCGTGGGTGATATGCTGTACCATACAAACCTACATAACATAACAACAATATCAGGACTGATTCGCAAAGAATTTTATGTGACCAGGTGTACATTGGTACATTTTAATAGACTTGTGTGTGACTTACCAACAAACTACAGGAGTAAGATATAGTTAGTCTGAAAGAACAGTTTTGCGTTCCACCAAGCTTTACTCCGTAAACATGTCTTAGTTCTGGAAATACATGAGAGAGTCACACTTAAGAAAGTAGTAAGATACTACTCACAAATAACTTTGGGGATATGAATCAATATGTTTCAGTGACACTTTATTCCGAAAACGTGACTGTTGTATTTAATCGTTTGGCAGACATTTGTATAGTTTAGCACAGGTTAAAACAAGGATCAAAGGTTGTGCACAAACTGAACCTTTACATTTGATGCACCAGGAAGGCCCAACATTTAGACGTGTCTTTGTAGGGGGCTGGTGTCAGCATATTATTTCCCTGTAGAGGGTCAGAATTTAACTAGTGGCAGAATTAACATGGGGAAGGGGGCAAGGGTGCCAATTTCACCTTTTGCTTGATTTTGGCTTGATGGGTCTTCTGGTGCACCCCTGGAGTCTCGGCTGGTACGGAGGTGGCCATTCTAAGTTAACTGTTGAGGGGGGTGGAACCCTACACAAGCAGCAACAACAATTCTTGTCAGGGTGATGCACAAGCAAACCCCAATTTAACCCGTGCTCAACTCTGGTAGCTTTGCACAGAGCAGTCAGGCTTAGCTTGGAGGCAAGGTGTATTTATGCAGCACTTCAAACATTAATAACGTGAAAACACAACACAAGTAAAATCCCATTCTAGTTTAGACACAAAGAGTACATTTACATTAATAAATCAAAACCAAAACAACAAAAATCCAATTGGTACATTTAGAGCTAGGCACTTTTAGAAATGTCAGTGAAAATAGCGCCAAAAAGCCCAAAGCGCCAATTGCCTTTATCTGGTCAAGCAGGTGGGGATAAATTCACAAGTTCAGGTAGACCATGATGGATTGTGGGCCAACTACAAGTTCCCAGTTAAACCCGCAGAAAAAAAGTACCTTAATTCCTGTTTGCAGAGCGTTGCAAGGTCCTGTGCCAAGGATGCATCATGCAGACGCGGTAATGTATTGGTTACGATGCTGCAGTGATGTGATGTGAGGCCCTGCATCGCATTCGAGGATTTCATTAACGAAAGCTTGATAGTGCAATGTCCGGCATCACGGATGCACTGTGCAGTCAAGGTGCTGCGTTGGTTCTAGAGAGCAGCAAGGCTCCGATGCGAGAACCTGATTCACAATTGATGCTGCTGTTGATGAGAGATTTGCAATGCAATGGTCTGCGTCAGGAGAGCTTCGCACAGGCCGACCCTGCAGGTTTGCTTTGTTCGCCCTGGGTTGGCAGGGTATGCCCAGAAGTCCCTTGCTCACTTTGCAACTGGATTCAAGCTAGCCTGGCTGATGTGGGGTGTTTCCCCGAAACCGGCAGGGAAGACCTAGCTTGGCAGTTCGGGCTTGACTGTTACCATGAGGCACAGGGTCAAGACTGATTTGCATATAGCTGGGTCTGAACTGAGGAGGCGAGGTGAGCTAAAGAACGATGATGGATTCAACACAGATC
The DNA here is from genome assembly GCF_964261635.1 of Lissotriton helveticus. Lineage (NCBI taxonomy): Eukaryota > Metazoa > Chordata > Amphibia > Caudata > Salamandridae > Lissotriton > Lissotriton helveticus. The sequence goes on from NC_136068.1 coordinate 1,109,951,304, forward strand.
TGTAACTGGGGAGAGTGTCTGAAAAGTTTCAGTGCTCCGTCCATCATCTCCTTGTGTTTGCTTTGTAGGTATATTGTAACCTGGGCAGGGGGAGGAGTGTGGGATGCAAGAGTGTTGAAGCTGAGATAAAGCTGGGGTATAGCAGTCATGTAGGTGATGACGTATGAGGTGCCTCATGCTATGCTTAATTTACCAACAAAAGAAAAATAAGTGCCAGAGCGCATGGTATTTCACAGATGTCTAGTGCAGTTGGTGCCACCCATAGCTCCAGACACAATAGCCATATTGCAGCACCAGCAATACCTACCTCCAATGACACCCCTAAAAGTGTGTCATTTTGTACTATTCAAGGTCACTTCAAAATGCACGGATGGCTGGAGCCCTAGCTTTAACATGAAAAAAAAGTATATTAAACAGTTAAACTCTCCATTGATGTGCTCTTTTAAAATATATGCACACATGACCACCATGTAGTGAACTCTGAAAAATATGTAACAACTGGGCTCATTTTTGTAGGTGAAGGAAGTGTCTGAGGTGGGAGTAGGATGTGGGGACAGATGAGTAATGACTTAGGTTGGGTAAGTGTTAAGATCTGCCCCCCCAGAGCTGCAGGGGTCATATTTCTTATCCCTGGTGCATGGACATAGTTCAATGCACCAATACAATTTAGAAATTTAGTTGGACTGCTGCCCATACAAAACAAACTGAGAAAATATGTTTTGGTCATCATCAGTCCTACTAGATGAGTTCAAGAACACAAGGACATAGTGGAACTCCAAACCCTCTTTTGGAAATGAGCAGCACACTTAATATAGCACTAAGAAACGGGGATGCAATTTAAAATGTTTATTTCTAAAACTTAAGAAGTCTAGTGTATAAAATATGAACAGTTACCATGCAGAATGTGAAAATAAATTTAGAAATGCATGACACGGCCAGCAAGAAAAATATCAACGTTCCTAATATGAATAGTAAACTCTCAGCATCCTAACACATTATCACAACTTCTAAGCACTAGGGTACATTTCAGCAGAAACAGAAAATAACAAGCCTATAAATTTAGTTTTTTTAAATGGATGGCATAGCTTATTTTTTCACTAACAACACCTGTTTATGTATTCTCTAATACAGCTCTTGCCGAGGAATGATAAGCAGTACAAGACAGAAGGTAACTTTGCATTGCTCCCAGAGCAGCTATTGACTGAGGTTGACCTCTGATCCTTTTTTTTCATAGCGCACTAATCACCCGTGAAAGTATCCAGGTGCTCTGTAGCAGGTTTGTGAGGCAAACCCTAGCAGCCTACTTGAAAAGTTAGGCCTTCAGCTTCTTATGAAATTCAAGAAGAGAGGAGGACGTTATGATGTGTTGTGGGAGGTCGTTCTAGGCCTTAGGAGCCAGGTATGAGAAGGTGCACCCCCTGGCTCTATTAATCTGTATGCATGGGGTATGTGCTAATGAGAAACCAGCAGAGCTGAGTTGTCTGGAAGGTTGGTGGAAGTGAATGCAGCTTTTAAGGTAGACAGGACCTGTCTTGTGGAGAGATTTGTGAGTGCGGGGGAGGTGTGCGCTCTGTAGCAGGTATGTGAGGCAAGCCCCAGTCAGCTTACTGAAAAGCCTGGCCTTCACCTTCTTACAAAATTCAAGAAGAGAGGGAGAGGCTCTTATGTGCTGTGGGAGGTTGCTCTAGGCCTTAGGTGCCAGGTATGAGAAGTTGCATCCCCCTGCTCTATTATTCGGTATGCATGGGTGTGTGCTAGTAAGAAACTGCCAGAGCGGAGGTGTCTGGAAGGTTGGTGGAAGTGAAAGTGGTTGTTCAGGTAGGCTGTGCCAGTATATTGGAAAGCTGTGTAGGTGAGGTGTGGGCGTTTGTGTATTCAGAGCAAGTGGAGTTCCCTAGCATGAAATCCCTCCAAGTTATGGTAAGATACCTGGATTTTTATAATTGTTTTTGATGATTTTATCTCACATTTCTAAATTTAACCAGTACTTGCAGACACAAAAGTCTCAAAACGACTAAATAAATATGACCATAAAAATGTGTCTTCTCCATGTAAATATAGGTTATATACTTTATAACTAAAACCACTCTAAGCATAATTTTTGCCATCACTGCGTCCATAATAAAAATGATAAAAATATGTCAGCCTAGAGGTAGACATGATACTAAATATTGTTGGGTCCAAGGCAGAGGTGTAGGTAATGAAATGTGTGCAAGTGCTTTGGGGCTGCTGGTAGTAGCTTGAGTAAGAGCATGGATGTGGCGGTCAGATTGATGTGTGGGGCACATGGGTACTGAATGAGGTTGGGCAGAATTGTGGGGTTTTTAGGCTAGTGTCTGGGGTGTGGGCGAGGTTGTAGTGGTCAGACGGTAGTAATGGTTGCACAGAGGTATGAGTTTGGGGGCGGTGTGTGTAGTGACAAGGTGGGGAAAAGTGAGAAGTAATTAAGGTGGGGGCAGAAGCTTTTTAGTCATTTGGGTAATGAATGGAGAAAGGCAGAGGTGTGAGTGGGTAGTTGAATATCAGGGTGGTGTCAATGGTGTAGTGGTAGGTGGATAACTGCTGAGGTAGCACCCGGGGAGTAGGGGCTATTTGGAATGATTTTCAGAGAAATTATGATCAAAAATATTGTATGTTAAATAACATTATTTAGTAATATAGAAATATTAATTTTTAAATTTTGGTATTTTTAAAATTATTGGTAATTTTTCTTTTTCATTTTTAAGTATTTTTATAATGAAATATTATAATTTGTTTTTAATGTTTGTTCTTAATAAATATGTAAAATTGAAATCTGTATATGTTTTCAAGTTGTCAAATTTTGTACAATTTAAAAAAATGTTATTTATTTGTACATAATTTGAACAAATCTTTTTGCATTCTTCTAAAATTAATATTTCTTTTGTTAACATAAATAATTCAATGTAATTAGTTTTAATAAATAGGTTCGGAATTAAGGTGTTGTGTTTCTTTAACACTGGAAGTTTTAAATATATGTTTTTTAATTTTAGATTTTAAAAAATGTTTGTTTTTTTAAAATTTGTTTTATTTCTTTTTGTTTCTAAATTGATATATCTATTAATTTAAAATGTATTGTAAATCATTGTTATTTATTTAATTCTTTAGGAAGTTTTTCGTTAATAATTCTTTTTTTTCAGTGTATTTTTTGAGGGATAAAAGAAAGTGTATTTCTGTAAAGCAGTCATTTTTGTTTAATGTGTATTACACGTTTGTGGTATTGGTTAATTTTTATATGTAAAAGTATAGTATTTTCCTTCATGTCTTTAAGTTTGGAGTAAGAATATTGAATTTGAATCTCCCAAAGTCGATCACTTTTCAATAATGTGGTTAAGTTTGGAGTAGGAATAGAAAATCTGAACCCCTCAAAGTCCAACACTTTCCCCCATGTGGTTGTGTTTGGCGAGAGAATAGTAAATCTGAACCCCTCAAAGTCTAATACTTTCCCCCATGTGGTTACCTTTGAAGTGCAAATAGTAACTCACGATACCTCAAAGTCCAACACTGAACCCATGGGGTTAGGTGTAGAGTCCGAACTCTAAATGTTACTCCTCCCCCCAAGTTCAACACTTGCCCCAGTGTAGTTAATTTTGGAATGTAAATAGCAGATCTGAGCCTCAAACAGTGCAATACTTTCCTCACTGGGGTTACTTTTGGAGAGAGATTAGTAAATTTGAGCCTCTCAAAGTTCAACACTTTCCCTAAAGGGGTTATATCCGGACTAGGAATAGTAAATCTGAAACCATCAAAACTCCACACTTTTCTCAATGTGGTCAAGTTTGAAGTAAGAATCGTAGCTTTTGACCTCATACAATGCAAAACTTCCACCAATATTGTTACATTTATAGTGTTGTATACATTTTCTAAAAATCTCTTTTAATATAAAGCATTTTTACTGTACATTATCTTCAACAAATTATTTAGGAATATTTATTTTCCAATAAAAATATTTCTTTAATTGAGAACAAGTGTAATTACATATATGATAGATTGTTAGTGTACATACATCTTATTTGTAGTTATACAATTTTTAAACAGGTTGTACAGTAATTTTAACAAACATAATTCTTTAAATTAGTGATATTTTTAAAACATTGTTATATTTCAAAAGTAATGAAAAATATTGGTTGTATACGTTTATCAATATTTTTTAATATACATTTATGTATACAACATTTGTGCATATTTTCTTAACTATAGGATTCAAAACAAAAATAATAACATTTTTAATTCTATGCCATTTCTTTATATTATCTTTGACTTTGTAGTCTTTCTTTGTCATTTTATGTGGTCCTTTGAATTTGCAGCTGTGGTTTCCCTTTGCTAGTCTCTAATTCAGGTAAGACTATTTTCAATGTAATGGGGGGGGGGGTTTGAATCATTTAGGATAGTGTAGTATGTGTTAGCTTGTTAAGGCAGTAGACATTATTTTGAAATACAGGGCCTGATTATGATGACGGCGAGACCGCCACCGATAGGCCATCCAACAGGATCAAGGATACTGCCGGGGCAGCGGTTGGACTCCTATTCCACACAAAGAGGGAGGAGCCTGCCCAGGCACTGCCGTAGGGATTAGAATTCTGCAATGGATCGCACTCCGCTAGCCCCTCCTCCGGGTCGCCCCTAAGCACTCTGGTATTTGAAGTGCGTGTAGTTCGAAGAATAAAGTCAAGTTCATAAGTGGTTCACCAAAGTTGGTGCGAGTAGGTACTCGTTGTTCCCAAAATCTCTAGACCCAAGACATGGCTCGGGTTTCGGGATAGTTTCCCTCATCAGTAGAGAACAAGTATGGGGTGGATGAGAAGGCCGCCAAGTAACCGTCACAGGCCTCGATGCCTCTCTGGCTCGCAGGGCGTCTCCAGAAGCTCGTCAGCTTGGCGCTCAAGGGAGCGATAAGTAGAATTCTGCAATGGATCGCACTCCGCTAGCCCCTCCTCTGGGTCGCCCCTAAGCACTCTGGTATTTGAAGTGCGTGTAGTTCGAAGAATAAAGTCAAGTTCATAAGTGGTTCACCAAAGTTGGTGCGAGTAGGTACTCGTTGTTCCCAAAATCTCTAGACCCAAGACATGGCTCGGGTTTCGGGATAGTTTCCCTCATCAGTAGAGAACAAGTATGGGGTGGATGAGAAGGCCGCCAAGTAACCGTCACAGGCCTCGATGCCTCTCTGGCTCGCAGGGCGTCTCCAGAAGCTCGTCAGCTTGGCGCTCAAGGGAGCGATAAGTAGAATTCTGCAATGGATCGCACTCCGCTAGCCCCTCCTCCGGGTCGCCCCTAAGCACTCTGGTATTTGAAGTGCGTGTAGTTCGAAGAATAAAGTCAAGTTCATAAGTGGTTCACCAAAGTTGGTGCGAGTAGGTACTCGTTGTTCCCAAAATCTCTAGACCCAAGACATGGCTCGGGTTTCGGGATAGTTTCCCTCATCAGTAGAGAACAAGTATGGGGTGGATGAGAAGGCCGCCAAGTAACCGTCACAGGCCTCGATGCCTCTCTGGCTCGCAGGGCGTCTCCAGAAGCTCGTCAGCTTGGCGCTCAAGGGAGCGATAAGTAGAATTCTGCAATGGATCGCACTCCGCTAGCCCCTCCTCCGGGTCGCCCCTAAGCACTTTGGTATTTGAAGTGCGTGTAGTTCGAAGAATAAAGTCAAGTTCATAAGTGGTTCACCAAAGTTGGTGCGAGTAGGTACTCGTTGTTCCCAAAATCTCTAGACCCAAGACATGGCTCGGGTTTCGGGATAGTTTCCCTCATCAGTAGAGAACAAGTATGGGGTGGATGAGAAGGCCGCCAAGTAACCGTCACAGGCCTCGATGCCTCTCTGGCTCGCAGGGCGTCTCCAGAAGCTCGTCAGCTTGGCTGCCGTAGGGATTAGGATGTCCTTTTTTGACAGCATGTTCATAGCAGTCCAACCGCCATGTACAGGCAGTTAGAAAAGGACAATGGAAGCCCAAAGCAGGGCACCATCCCCCGTCTGCCACTGTAGACTGACCCAGGGGGTACATGTGGTAACACTGTGCACATCCATGCACCGTCATGGTGCCTGACACATCATGCATGGATGTTTAAAAACATGCCTTTTTCAATTACGACTTGTGCTGCTGCCCTTTTCTAGGCTGCAGCACAAGCTGCAATTGAAAAAGGCATGTTTCAGACCACCTTCACGGCAGTCGCATCATAATTAGGTGGGTGGAGTCACAAACTGCATGTCAGGCAGTCTCTATCCTGATACAAAGGAGATTGTATGTTTGTGCGACCGACATTGTAATATGGGTTAGAATGTTTAAATGTATTCCATATATTGATTTAATGTTAACTTTGATGATATTTTTATTGTGCTTTGGTTTTTACTAGGTTTGCTAGTGTTGTTTGTGTGGTTTTAAATGTGTTTTTCACAGGGTTTTATTTTCAGATGTGGAATCTTATTTTAGCCTGTATTCATTTTATTTGTATTTATTTTTTTCAACTAAAAAGACTTGGTTATTTTTTCTGAAAATAATGTTTTACTTTTCCTTGATTTTTCAGTTCTCCGGCAGCATTTATTTAGAATATCTCCTGTTTTGGATGGATATCTTACATTATTGGACTAGTATTGGATGTTTTATTTTTCCTCTGTTTTATTTTTGCATTTTTTGTGGGATCTTTTTCTAAAAACATTTTTGGGGATTTCATTTTTTTGAATTGTCATTTCACTTACCAGAACTTCAGCTACAAAATCATAAGTTTTATCCTATTTTATTTATTTACGCTATTGGGTGGCCAATATTATTTTTTAGATTTTATGGCTCTTCGTTTAATCTAATTATTTCATCTAATCTAATTATACATATATGGGTTTTTTATGTTGTGGTATATTTTTATAGGTGTTTAAAAGGGTTTGTTTAGTTATTATAATGTTGATTGTGTTGTATTGTATATTTATATATATTTGCAAATACTCACAGTCAACTTTAATGATACATTTTAGTGTTTTTCTTTTGAATGATGTTTTATTCAAATTGATATTTTAAATGTTTTGTAATAATATGTAGAAATTAATATTAATACAGATTTAAGGATTGTGTTTTAGACCCATTATATGATATTGACCGCCGCGGCCGGTAGTGGGAGTACCGGCCGGGCGGTGATGTGGGGAGGGGGAGGGGCAGGGTGGGGGGTAGTAATGTATGGATTACGAGTTTAACAGGTAAGTAAACATATAAATAAATAAAACAAATTTCGTTGTGCGCACTGCATCGCATTTGGTGATGCAGTGCAAGCAACGAAATTCGTTTTATTTATTTTTATGTTTACTTACCTGTTAAAGTCCGTAATCCATACATTACTACCCCCCACCCTGCCCCTCCCCCTCCCCACGTCACCGCCCGGCCGGTACTCCGACTATCGGCCGCGGCTGAATATTGTTATGCAGTATGTTTTCTTTATAGTAGAGTTCTTGCTATTGAGTTTAGGTATGGTAGGCTAGGGTTACCACTAAAGGGTCTTTCTTTCAATGCATGCATTTGTCTAGTTTGTTTGTAGACCTTTGGTGTGAAATGGGCTAGGGATTGTTCTAATCTTAGCTTCTGGTATTTTTATTTATAGGAGACAGTAGAGAGTAGGGTGGCTTCTTCCAAGTGTTCATCGGAAGGAACTGTGCCACAATTTCACTCTATTGTATATCTTTGCTTCTTGGGATAAAGTGCTGTCATAGACATTGCACCTAGGAATGTAATTCTTGGGTTGGCATCTGTGGCCTAGTCAGTGTAGGAGACCAACCAAATCATCCTCAGAATAAACAAATTGATGAGGGAGTTTGATTTCATCTTATTTGCAGTAAGGGGATTCAAGTAGCAAGTCATAATGTTTACTAACTTCTGTTACAGGGATGAATGTTAAAGCTTTTCGTTTTTTTATTTTTTGAGCACATTCTAGGTTGGTTGCATATTCTATTCTGATAGTGAATTTCTGGGGTACCTCCATATGCTCTGTTTAAACTGGTAGAGGCACCCTGGAATTACAATGTGTGGGTAGATTTTTAGTATAGTTTAAATCATTGCCTGTCAGAAATCTATAATGATTTGTTATGGGATGTATTTAGTTTGTCTGTATATATATGGCAGCATTTCATTTTATGTTGCACTTATTTATTAAGTAAAAGTGCAGAGAATAATGGGAAGTTTGTATTTTGATACTGACTCTGTTTTGGGCATATTTGACTGAAAGGTGAATGGCATGACAAAAATGTTCCATCACTCATTTATGTGTTAAAGTTAGTAATTTGTTTTTGCTAGCATAAATTATTAGTTGTAAATTGTTATTGTGGTAGTCATATGGTAACAAGATGTATTTTTCTGTGTGATTAGTAAATTGGGGGGCACGTCTATATCTTCATATCTCCTGGACCTAGTGGTGCTGCTCTGGTTGATATAGGTACAATGGCAATCCATCTTTTTTTGGTTGGCATGCCAGGAAGTTTCTATGCTGTTTGCTCAGGAATGTTTGGTATAATATTTTTAAGTATTATTCCTGTTCGCTCTTGTGTTTTACATTTCTTATCTCTATTTCCATAATATTGATGGCAATGTTCCCTAATGCTTTCAATATTTTCATTTTTAGTGGTACCCGTACAAAAGCATTTATTTGAGGCAAATCTGTGCATTCCCACTATGTTTTCTCACAGGTGGTGATATCCTTACAACAAGTAAATTCTCTATAATTTAATGACCGTTTCCATTTTTTTAATGTTATGTATTTTGCTGTTTCAAATATTCTATCTGTGGGTTTTAGGCAGGGCTGCCGGGATTATGAGGCTGGAGATGGTCAAATTATGCAGTAGGGTTGAGTAAACTGGGCGGCAAGAAAAGGCAAGTTATGCAGCTTTATGCTGCACTTTTTGTCATAGTATAACTTCATTATATTGTCATTTTTAAAATTATTCCTATCTGGGCATTCTTTGTACATCATTAACACCTGTTTAATACCTACATTTAGCAGTAAGCTACAGAAAGATGACCAGTTAACCTTTGAAAAGGGCCTTCTACTGCGCTGATAAAATCTGAAGATTATGCAGCACATGATGGATTATGTGGCAAATGCAGCAAATCTACAATTAAGGGAAAAGTGAAGTGGTCACACAATCACATATTTCCAGTGGCCCAATGTTTTAGGGTATTTACAATATACATTAATTTTATTTAAAAAAAATAGACAGTGTCATATTAATTTTATCTTTTTTTAATTGCTGGTGAACATTTTAACTTATGTTTTGGTTGATGTTTTAGTTGTAGAATTTTGCTTTGAAGGTCTGGTTGTGTTGCTTATGGGACATACTTCTTTTGCTGCTGAGAGGAAAAATGTGGTAATTGTGTCTGTTTCTGTTTTTTATCAAAATTTTATTTGCGATTTTTTTTTAATCTGTTAATTCTACTTAAGGTAAGTTTTGTGCTATGGTAACTATACTTATTTCTGAGGGAGATTTAAAAACATTTCCAATAAATCGGTGTCTATGGGCCTGATTATGATGCCGGTTGGACTCTCCTTCGACTGGCATTGTAGCAGAATCAGGATCGCCCGTCTAGAAGTAGGCAGTCCCGCTGCCCTGATTACAATGTGTAAAGTTTCTATTGCTGTATGTGCTGCGGACTGCAGCACACGCCACAAAAGAAAGAAAAAACATTAAAAACATCCCTGCCCTGCGTGAAACATGGTGCAGGGATGGTTAGGAAGCATAGGGGGGCACCTCTGGGCCCCATAGCGGAGGGACAGGGGGGGAGGGGGCCCTGCCAGGGGCCCCAAAGTCACTTTCTGCCTTCCTTTTGATGGCGGGTGAACCATGAAAGGGCAGGCGGAAAGGGACATTGTAATCCCTATGGCGGTGCCTGAGAAGGCACTGTCCTTATTGTAGGGATTACTGACCCTCCACACACCAACGGGTTCCTAGAGCCCGTCGGAAGCGCTGTGGACCCTCCGCCCGCGCATCGTAATGCGGCAGGCGGACTGCATGGGCAGATGTCGGTGGGTCCGACACAGACGAGCCATCAGTATTGGACCCACCGACATCGTAATGAGCCTCTTTGTCTTAATTATCATTTCCTTATGGCTTTCTTCCTTTTTGTTAACCAGTCACGTATAATTTGGAAAATAAACATATATTGTAGTTTTAATTATTTGTTATTTTAAAGTACTTGCAGGTATGTATTAATTTGACTAGCTTTCAATTCATTGTCAAACTGACTTTGCTTGTGGTATTTAGTGGTTCACTGAAGTGTTACAGTCTTCTTTTGTAGCTTTAAAATCCAGCTGAATGACGCTGTCCAATTGTAATTATTTTCAGGAAACATTTTGTTTTGCATATTTGTGGCATTTACTGTTTTGTGAAGAGGCCACCGACTGCACAGCGCACTTCCTGCTACGACGTGTGAGGCTCCCTGCTTACGACTCGCCGCACCCGCTTCGCGGGCGCCGCTTCGCAGGGGAGCCCCAGTCTCGGCTGCTGTCTGCGTGCACAAGTGAGGACCTCGGCGGAAAGGCGGTAAGGGGCGTGAGGCACCAGCGGGGCTGCGAGTGTGCAGGGACTTCATCTCCCAGAAGTCCCTGCGAGACCACGGAAGAGCTTCCGGTCCGCTCTCCCTGCTGGCCCGCCCCTCACCCAAACCGCCACCTACTTAATAGCGTTTCACTCCCGCAGCGCGGGACGCAGCCCGGGCTAAGACTGGGCAAAGACAGGGCCGTTTGAGGCCGTTAGAGTACGGAAGAGTCCGGTCCGGCCCCCCCCTCTAACAGCTATACCCCGGCCTCCCCAACACAGGTATCTATAATCAGTCCGTTTCCCCTGATAATCCGACAACGTATTAATCTTTTATCTAGCTGATCATTTACTGCAAAATGAATACTAGATCCACAAGGCAGAAAAAAACAAAAAAGAACGGTATAGGCGATCAACTACTAGGTCCTATGGACGATTTCCTGTCCAAAGCTAATACTTTTATAGACCAGAGTATTAGTCTAATTGAGGGTAGAGTCTCCACCGATTTGGCGATTGCGCGTCGTTCATCAATGGGACTAATTGCATTAGCAAAAACTCCAGAAACACAGTCAACCTCAACACTAACGGCGGCGGCTATGAATAGACTTAGTCTACCCAATAACGTTGATTTGTCAGCATCCCAAATATCTGTAACCCTCTCTGAATCTGACCTGGAGAATACCCCTGATATATTTCCCGATCCAACACCTGAAGAAACCAGACATATGAGAGGAAAACGGGAGGGGGCGGTAAAAAAGAGGATTGCAAAGAGTAATTTAAATCATACCACAACCTCTTTAATGTCTAAACCCTCGACAACGGTCACTACCGCAAATAAGTTGGTGACCCCTAACCACCCCGCTCCCCCAATTAATAACGTGGTAACAATCCATCACGTACCGCGTGACCTCTGTGATACCTTAATGCCTGATTCAATATCCACATTAAACACTGGCAGACAAAGAGAATCAGCAAGACTAATCACAGAGGTAGCCTTTCTTCTAAATTCTCATATTCGCCCTCTAGAAACAAGACTCAGTAATATAGAGAGGCAGTTAACAAAAATCATTGGTTTCTTACAAACCACACCTCCACAATCCCACACCAAGCCTCCGTCAAACCCAGAGCCTATTCTCCCTACATCTAAAAAAACCGTCATTGTACCTCCCCCAAAGTTCACAAAGCAAAGCACACTAAACCTTCCGACAAATAATCCCATTCCACAAAATGTAGCTCCCACGCCCCCGGTTATTCCTTCACAAGTTAGTTCCCAACCAACATCAACCGTAAACTCTATTCCCCCGAAAACCCCTGCTTCAAAAACACCTATAACAACAAGTACCAAGCCACCCCAAACAAAAAATACTCCGAGGGAGACAATCAATCAACCACCCACCTTTAACTTACCACCTGAGGCCACTCCTTACGTGGTGGTTATGACGGGGGTTCCCGAACTCACAGGTGAGGGAACCGAACCAAACTGGTCGTTAAAGAACAAGGTCCAGTTTTGGCTGAGTACAAACCGTCCCGTTCCGCCACCTTGGAAAAGTAAAATAGCCTCAGTGTCCCGGACCCCGTGGGTGGGATATAGAAAAAAAACATTACGAGGAGACTGTATAGTCATCACATTTGAGGACCCCAGCATAGCTGAATATATATGCTCCTGGGAATGTAACAACTTTCCCGGGGGTATTGTAACAAGACCCCTGTCTTACTTCTACCCGAAAAGGTATAATAACAATAACCACCAACGTAAGTTTGATAACATCTGGAAGAAGCCAATTCCCCAACCATGGGAGCTAGAATCAGCGGCCACTAATAATATAATGCGACCCACCGAACCTACCAACTTTCGGTATCCACCCAATCGGAGCTTCCATCAAAGAGAAGCCCCCTGGCAGATTGTGGGCCCCCAAAATAGATTTCGAAGTTGGGAGCATTGGGAGAGACCACCCTACCAAACGTTTGATCCTAACTATGAAGTCACTAGTAACGGGCAACACTGGTTAGGTTTTCCGACCACGAACAGGTTCAGCGGCCTGGAAATGGTCGATTGACAAACAGCTAAACCCCCAGAACCCTTGCTAACTATGGCAGTATCCTCACATCCAAAGTCAACGCCCATCCCATCCATACCGTACAAGCATAAGGATGTATATGATCGCGGACCCACTCAGCTTCCCATGGTTTTCTGGAACGTTGCCGGTCTCCGTAATAAGATCGAAGACGGATCGGCAGCGGCTTTTCTGAAGGGCTTTCAATTCATTTTTCTCCAGGAAACATGGTCAACGGCAGCGCTCCACCTACTGGGATACAGAACTTTCACTTCTCCTGCCCTTCCTAGCACTTCAGGCAGACCGAAGGGGGGTCTGGTAATTTACATGGCAAACACTATTGTAGATTTAAAGATCATCAAGACAGACCTCCTTCCGAATTTTCAAATTCTTACTTTCTCCGTAGGGAAAAAAATCCGTGTTACAGCAGTAAATATATATAACAACCTGGATCTAGAAAATTTTGTGAATGTTCTCGACCAAATTCAATACAAAATAACGGAACACATTCACTATAAACAGAAAGGGGATACCGCTCACATAATCTGGGGCGGTGACTTCAATTTGCACCCCTGCCCCATTATCGATACCTGTGGAATAGTAGACGAGTCTGACAGTCCTTTAATGCACTTTATCCATTCAGAAGCAGGATCCGCCATGAACCAAGTAATCGCAGACCTGGGCCTGCAAATTCTGAATCCCACACTACAATCAACTGACAAGCTAGAGCCTACCTATAGAGGAAGGGGCTACGAAACAACAGTGGATTATATATTAGCTACAGAAGTTCTAAAATCGCGACTGGGACCATTTAAAATCTTAGAAAATTGCCTCAGCGATCACTCAGCGCTAAGTCTAAACTTCCAAATACATCTCTCGATCTCTCCGATGGTAACCATAGCCAACACCCTATCTCAGAATAGGCTCGTGCTGAACAAGACTAATGGCTTTACAATCAAATGGGAGAAAGTGGATCCCAATATTTTAACGAAGAAACTAGTTACTCTTGCTTACAAAAACATTTTGATCTGTCTTGATCCTCAAGCAGAGGCTGAGCAAATACTGGAAAACTTCAACGCCATTATAGAACTTGTCAAAAGCCTATTAACCAGAACTCTCAAACAAAACAATAGAAAGACCACAGGCTGGTTTAGTCGAGACTGCACGAAAGCGCAGTCAAATCTGAGGAAAGCTCTTAGGGAACCCAACAGAGATGTAACAAAGATCCAAAATCTCAGAAGAGAATACTCTACCATTAGAAAGACGAGGAAAAAGGACCTAAAAACATCCTTGTGGAAGGCCTTACACGAGAGTGCACTCTCGAAGAACTCCCAGGCTTTCTGGGAAATAGTCAAATCGCCTTTTCTATCTAACTCAACTGGACCAAAAATAGATGTGGCCATAGACGAGGCTACATGGACGAGCCATTTTTCGAAAATCTTCCAAACCACATCTAACAGAGGTTTGCATCAGTCTAGCTGCAACCCAGTCACCTTCCCTATTCATCTGGAAGTTGACTTACAAGATTTCGAAGAAGCATTATCCTTAAGTAGACCCGGAAAAGCCCCTGGCCCTGACGGGGTCCCCGTCGACCTATTTAAATTTCTTCCCGACTTGTGGATTCCAATAATCACGAGGGTCTGTTTCGCAACCATGGAACTTGGACTGCTGGACTCATGGTCTTCGTCAATAATGGTCCCTATTTTCAAGAAGGGGGATAGGCAAGATGTCAAGTGCTACCGCCCAATCTCCCTTCTTGACTCTTTGGGTAAAGTAGTTGGCAGAGTCCTCCTTGGCAAGCTGCAACAGTGGGTGGCTGACGAAAACATCCTCTCAGACCTACAGTTCGGCTTCAGGGAGGGCTTTGGAACCATCGAGCAAGCCTTAAACCTCTCTTTGCTCATTTCTAAGTACACATTGGCAAAATCAGGTTCTATATTTATGACATACGTGGATCTCTCCTCCGCGTTTGACTGTGTCTCACATACCAAGCTCTGGTCACTACTAAGCAAGATGGGAGTAGACCCTCCTCTCCTTGACTTCTTAAGAGAACTCTACAGCGGGGCCACAGCGAGAGTGAGGTTCGGGACAGGAGGAGAACTGACAGCACCATTCAGGGTAGAGCGGGGAGTGAGGCAAGGCTGCGTCCTTGCCCCCTTTCTTTTTTCTTTATACACCAACGGTTTGGAAGAGTGTATGTTGAAGGGGGGAAGAGACCTCCCAAAAGTAAAAGATCGCCTAATCCCCGCCCTGCTCTATGCGGACGACGCTGTCATTTTAGCCCGAACTCCAATTGAACTACAGAAATCTTTAACTAAATATGCAGACTTCATGGCAGCTCTGGATCTGCATATTAATGTTAAAAATACCTTCTCTATGGTAGTCGGTGGCTCAAAAAAACCCGCAAAATCCATCTTTTTAAAATACCAAAAAATTGAGAGAACCTCGCAATACCCCTACTTGGGTATCATGATTGATGATGCCCAAAATTGGAAGCCGGCGGTAGAAGCTAGGAGGCACCTTTTTAAAAGAGCGAACATGGCCCTAATGAAATTTTCCAACAAACTAGGGAAAAAACCCCCAGTGGAACTGTTGCAAATATATGCGGCGAAGTGCCAATCCACAGCATTATATGGTGCCGGGATCTGGGGTCATACAAATACTGTCCCAATCCAAAAAGAGGAAAACATCTTCACGAGATTCCTTCTGTCAACACCACGAGGCACTTCCATCTATGCCTCGCATATAGAATTGGGAATCCCATTTATCGAAGACCTGATAAAAATCCAACCTCTAATGCTTTGGAGAAGAGTTTGGTTATCTGCTGAAAATAACCTGACAAAAAACATTATACAAGACATCATGGAGTTGGACCATGCAAAAAAAATTCCTTGGATTTCTTACATCAGAAATTTTCTACAAGATCTGGGATTTGAAAAATACTATTATAATCCAGAACTAATGAAAGAAATCTCTAAAAAAGATCTAAAACAGGTAGCATTGAGTCACTTGGATTCCCTGAGACTAACAATGCTGACTACAAAAAAATCTGTCATGCATGCAATTATTATTCAGCAGACCATGAAAATTCAGCTATATCTTACCTTAGGGATTTCCACCTACGAGAAGATGCTCCTAACAAGGTTCAGGTTGAATTCATTTTTCAGACTGGTGACCTTCCCCGAAAAGAACAATTGGAGTACCGATATGGCACTGTGTCCTTGTGACGAACATTCCCAACAGTCCACCATTCATACAGTACTTTTTTGTAAGTTCTATCAATCGCACCGAAAAACTTGGCTTTTTCCCCTATTAAAAAAATGGGGCCATAGACAATGCCGCCCAGCGATGTTATCACTTCAATTTTTGGACTCAGAATGTACGGTATATCATGTATTAAATTTTTTTAAATGCATCATGAGACACAGAAACAATCTGTAAAACTGCAACTTTCCATCTTCTGCTATTTTTTCTAAACTGCCTTACAAATAATGTGTCCGAGCTAAGAAATCAAATGTATAATTCACCTTTTAAATTTAATGTTTTTTAAATTAATTTGTTATCTTTTATGGCTTTTCGAATTGTAAAAACCGAATAAAGATTATTATTATTATTATTATTATTATTATTATTTAGCTGTTTTTAAGTTTAATTTGAATGGTGGGTTAGAGAATAGTTCTTTTTTTTTGCTGCATTGATGGTAAATGCCGATAAGGGTTTTCACTTTTTATTTAATGTATATTATATTATTTTCACTTGTTTTTATATGTGTATTTAAATGTAATGTAATATCTGTTTTATTTTGAAATGTGTTCCATTTTTTGGTGTCTGATGCTTTGTTTTGATAGATATGGTTCCATAGATTTAACATGTTGCCAATATTTTTTATCCCTTTATTTTTGTTTACAATATTTTTGTATATCAGATATTTTCCCACCATTTTTTGTAATCAAGATTTATGAGTATATTGTGTGCGTATAGGGTCACAATATTTATGTTTTTTATATCTTTAGCAATATTTCTATATGGCAATACTGTTTTTCCCAATATAGTATCCATTGGGAAATGAGTGATGTAGAGGAATAGGTGAGGGTTTGGTGCTGTGCAACATTTAAATTGCTGTACCTTACCAGTCCATCACAATCTTGATCCATGTCACACACCTCATTTCTGTCACAGTCTTTTCCTCTGCAACCCCATCACTGTCACACTCCTAGGTCTTCTCCATTCTCCACTTTCTTTTACACTTTTTACCCCTGACTCATTCTCTATCACTGTTGCCTTTCTCTTCCATGTCACCCTTCCCATCTCATTCACCTTTCCTATCCCTGTCACTTTCCCTATCAGTGACGTTACAATACTTGTGAGCCTCCATGTCACCCTGATCCTGTAATCATTTCAATTTTTACGACCCTCCTATTCTATATCTGACTTCCAATCCATATAAATTTACCAGTTTCTGTCACAATCTTAATCCTTGTCTCAATCCAAAATCCAAAATTAGATTCACATACATGCCACCCTCTCTATCCTTGACACTGATTCCATCCATTCCTCTGACGCAACTCTTCACTGGCATTCTCCCAATCATTGTCTTACTTCCATTCCATACCAGCCTTCCAATATCCTGTCACTGGTCCTATCCCTGCCACCTTCCCAGGCGTGGGCACGCTCATACGGAGTTTTTTCAAGGATTACCGATACAGTGAGAAAGTCGAGGAGGGAAGCCCGGGGATGCCGCAGTACAGGTAAGTGGTTTTAAATGTACTTTTAATTCATGTTTAATTAATTGTTAATAGGGGGAGTGGAGGTGGGTGTGTGTAGCGAAGCGGAGTTCCACGGAGTTTGTTTGCAACTCTGTGGACCTCCGCGTAGCACCGCTACGCCAAGGGTTACTAGTTACACCATATACTCAGAACACTTCTGGACTGAAGGCATTCTGCCAGGAAGAAGTGTTGTTGTGTTGTGACGATGGATGCCACTTTGCTGTTTGCTTTGCTGTGTTAGCCTGCTGCCTGCTGCTTCTTGCCTGGGAGTGAGAGGACTGGACTTTACTCTCTGCATCCTGTTTCTAAGGTTCTCCAAGGGCTTGATCGAGCTTGCCTCCTGTTGCTGAAGTCTCAGGGACATCAAAGACTTCATCTGCATCTTGCCACCAGCATTTGGAAGCCCCTTCTGTGAGTCTTGTCCTTCCAAGTGGTATCAAATTCAGTCCTGGGCCCTTGGACTTGAACTTGGTGTTGCAAACAAGAAACAAATGCGATGAGTCTAAGCTGCAGTTTGGAACTGGAGCAACATTGCAACATTTGCCGCACTGCCGCTGCCTGCCTGCCGCTGCCTGCACCGAAGCCGGTGTCCCCACTTGCTAAGTGCGCTATGCAGCATCTCAACTTACAACTCAGCCCAGACTTTGCCAATACAGCGCCTTTGAAGAACCACCACTGAGTGAGTCTCGAGCACCACTTCATCGAAGTCTGTGATGCACCACTCCGTCTCTGACACTCCCAGGGCACTGCTTGACTTTCACTTGATGCATCGCCTTCAACCCAGCGGTTCAACATCGACTCACCTCACTTTTAACATTGACGCATCATCTACACGCGTCACCTTTAAGAACTGAAGCTCGCTCAAGCAACTGGAGCATCACCTCCACTGTGCAACGCATCGTCCTGAGCGGAAAAGCTCACGACCCTGCACAGCCTTAAGGAACCGACAAATTGCCTGCCTCCGCAATGCCTCACCTCTTCTGCTCCACTCACCGTCTTTGATTTCCAATGCATCCAAGGTACTGCAAGGAGGTCTGCATGATTCCTGTATCCAGCCCACGCTCCATCGCGGTTGTCCTGAACTTTTGGATTTGTCCAAATCAATCATGACCAGATAGCCTCAGTTGGAGCTACAGATTTCTAAACACTGCATTTTGGTTTAATCTTTAAAAATCCATATCTTGTCTGGTGTATGTTGGATTTTGTCGTTTTGATCTTGTTTTACTCAGATATAAATATTGGCTATTTTTCTAAAGGGATGTGAAGTATTTTTGTGGTATTTCTAATGTGTTACTGTGAGAGTGTGCACAAATACTTTAAATATTGTCTCTTCAGTTTAGCCGGACATCTTGTGAGCCAAGCGCCCAGAAGGTGAGCACGAATAAACCTACTGTGTTACTGTGTGCTACACTTACCCTGATTATAGTGTGGTCCCTACTTAGACAGGGTTCACACCACTGCCAACTAGAGACCCCATTTCTATCACAGACCATCATAGTCCCTGTCATCTTTCCCATTCCTATCAAACTGCCATTCTCTGTTACACTACCTGTCCCTTTCACCCTCCTGTTAACCAGAGAGGGTCAGGCTTGCTTGGAATACAATGAAGTAAAAGATTACATATTGAGTGCTCTTCAGAACAATGTCTTTTTAGCATCTCTGGGTAGAAGTGATGCTCAAAATGCCTTTCTCTGGACAGATTTTACATTATTTTTCTGGATGGAATAGCACCTGCACCCCCTCCTCTGGACACTAGTGACGTAATTATGGCTTTCATGCGTCACTCTCTCAATGTGTGCAACTTCTACTGATAATTCACGCCACGCCACTAAGCTTTTCCAAGCAAAATGTTTTCTGCTGCTCCATATGCCACACTTATTTTGAAAGTTTAACAATAATAACTGACCATAACTCTCCTCAAAGCATATTCCTTCCCTCTCTCACAAAAATCTGTCTCTGCCACTGTACCTAATGAACAGTAATTGATTTACTGGCCTTGGAGTGATTCAAACTCGATACGAGCCAATTACTGATTTGTTCCTGCAATGAATATTCAACTTATTGAGCTATCCCTCCAGCTACAGAAGTGTGTGAGAAATATATCGTACAGCCCTCCAGAAATCAAGTAGATTGAGTTTGAAAGAGGCTAGTTTGGGACTATCATGGATATTGGCAGGGGTCAGAGAAAGGTTGTAGAAGGTGAAAGAGGCCTGTATAGTGGCTGCCATCATAATGCTTGATGTCATGAAGGGCCAGGGTATCTTCATAGGGGCCTGCATAAGAATGGCCAGAATATTGCCAATGCTCTAAAGTAGGCATGCCACTTATCAGTGCCATTCTTCAAAGAAGCTAGCCATGTTTCTGCAAGCGGTCCATGGAGGCCAGAGTACGTCACAGAGTGCACAGAAAATGCTATGGAACATGATGGAGGTTAAAGTATCAGATATACTTCAAATGGGGCACTCTATCTACCAGAGATGATGGGAGAGTCTAATACCCTACAGAGTTAATGAGATGGGTATCCATACAATGAATTGATCCCACGGGGGCAATAGTATGACGGAGTATCTACTCTACCTGATGGAAGTGAACGAATGGGCTATGATTGATACCATAGTTCCGAGGACGGACTAGTGCTTCTTACACCTACCACAGGGAAGCCACAGTGCAGTAGCAGGGGTGTCAGAAGAAGGGCTTGGCCATATGACATGGGTCAAAGGAGAGGGCTACAGTGCCTAGAGGAGGTCATTTTTGGGGTCACAATAGAGGAGAGAGGTCCCAGAAGGCACAACTGTACAAGGTTATTGAATATATAAGACATGTCCACCTAAACTTATGGCATAGCATAAAGGTCAAGTAGCTAATTATATATGGGGATTCCAGAGTTCTATGAAGCATCAGTAAGAGAGGTGCAATGGAAAGAAGGAATTGGGTTGCTGAGAAAAGGTTGTGAGTTAGGACTAGAATTCTTCTAGGAGAAGAGGAACATGAATTAGCAAGGCCATTATTAGGCTTAGGGCCAGATGTACGACCCACCAATTTGCGACTCGCAAATTGCATCACATTTGCAACTCACAAATTGGGATGTATAACAGTGTCTCAGACACTGTTTGCAATTTCTACTGAGGTCACAAATTGCATGCCTCATAAATATCATTGAGGCAGATGCAATTTGCGACCCCATTAGGAATGGCTAGCACTCACAGGGATGGTGGCCTGCTGGGGTCAGCAGACCACCATGTCTGGGACTGCTTTTAAATAAAGCCCTGTTATCCTTAAAGGAAACCGGGATGCATTTAAAAAAGAATAAAAAAACTTTTCAGTTTTTATTTTTTAAGGGCATGCAGTGTTCCCTGGGACCACTTCTTGCTCTTAATAATATTTTCTCACATACTCAGAAAGGGGAAGAGGTCCCCCTTCCTAATGGCGAGAGTCACAAATGTTATTTTGCGAGTCAGTGGCTCGCAAAATAGCATTTGCGGCCGCAAAAAAGGTTCGTACATTTGGCCCAAATTGAATTTGGAGGGGCTGTAGAAACTTTTTCTGATGTGGAAGGAAAACTATCAAAGAGAAGCAAAATACTAAACAGAGTATCAGATGAGTATGGGTCTCAATGGATGGGTGGTACCAAAGGATAATTGCAGTGCCCATATTAGTGAGTCAGATATTGGTTTCAGCACACGTAGGTGGACTGAAGAGGTACAGCATTGTTTGCCTGACAGATCAGAGGAGATAAGTCAGCACCTGACAGATCACATGTAAACTGTCAGTAGCCAACAGAGGGCACAGGGGCACAGACAAGGTTATAGTACTTGACAGTGTAAAAAGTCTCGAGAGGACTACTTTACTAGGCAGATGTAGATCCCAATGATATCTGTTAGAGGGCACCAGGAGAGGAGAAACAGTCTTCGTTATGTGGTAATAAAGAAGCTTTGCCAGTGATGACAGACTCAAGAGATTTACTTACTGGTGAGAAGAAAGCACGCATTCAGGCCTGATGTGTAACCTGAGGCTTGTGTTCTGTCCACAAGGTTCCACGTATAAGTTTAGGCTGTCTTGGGCAATCTGGGTGAGCATTTCTTACAATTCCTTTGTATGCATTATTTGCTTGGTGAGCTGGCTGACACCTCTGAGATGCCTGTAATATACCTGCTACCTGCTAGAAGGTAGCCAAACTTGTGATATGTTGGTTGTGGTTAGTGCATCGCACTCCTTAGTTTTAGCCACTTCTGTGGCTGGTAGCATTACGTTGTTGAATTATGTTCCTTCTTCCTGTTTTGTCAAGCGGGGCTTTGATCAATGGTGGGCGGAATGTTTCATTCCACCCGCACCCATGGTATTGAGGAATTTGGCGACTCCGCATCACTGTTATAACACGGTGTTCTGGTGAGTTCTGGCTAAATTCGCTAATCGACGTGTGGCGAAATTGTTTTCTTGTGAGGCTTCCAGAAATGCAGGCTGTGGAGCGAGTGTGAAATTTGGCATCCCCTAACTCGATTTTCCAGTGTGGGTGGTCGCAGGTCAATTTGAATGACCACACGATCATGAGCACCCCATTATGCCATCTGTGCTGATTTTTCAGTGCTGCTTGTTCTACTGGTGCTAAATTCCAGCATGAGCAGCACAAGATGCATATTTTTTTCATATGTTGGTGAAACTCCATAGATTCATGCAGAGTTGTTATGGAACTTCACCGAATTTTAAAGAGTGAAACTCTGCGAGTTCCGCCCACCCTTATCTTTGATGAAAATCATGTGATCTAAGACCTAGAGTTAAACACGTTTAAGATTAGTTTAGTATGATTGGGGGGATACGTTAAGGGACTTTGATAACTACAAGAAGTGCTTGCATGACATTCCAAGACCTTCCCCCATGACATCCAAGTCCACTACATCTGCATTAACCTATGACTTGACATATCTGCATATCTGCAAAGCACATATATGACCACCATAATGTCAAAATCTTGCTGCCCTACAAGTTAACGCTCATATTCGCAATATGTGCTCATTTTGTCTGTCAGTCGCGCATAGAGGTTTAATAGAATAGCCCAGACGACAAATGGTGCGTCCTTATATGGTCCATGGAAGGAGCTTCATAGGCAACACCTTTGTCAAAAGCACTGTTTGGCGAGAAGGTTTTCTTGTAACTTTTTGTGAAGTGCAGGCAACCTGAAAGAGGTTTGCTGAGGTTTCCGTTTTTGGATGTTGTGTACATTTTGGATGATCAAAAAATAATGTTTTTGCGTGAATTTAAAAGTGGTATTATTCTGCACATATTGCTTTTTCTAGCTGCAATTCATTTTGTGTGTGAACAGGCAGCATAAGGATCCACTGTCAAAACATTTAAAAAGCTAGGTTAAACATTTTATTCCAAGGAAGAAATAAAAGGAGGTGTTGTGGACAGATAAGTTTAATGTTAGACAAACTATGGTGTCTCCAGAATAACGGAGCATATGTTGCGCTTCATGTACCGACTGTAATGCCTTTTGTGGAGGATGTGGCTGTCCAATCAATTTGAAGGGGCTATGTTAAGGGTTGAAGATCATTTTACACCCAATATAAGTGCAGTTGTAGAAAGCCATTTGTTCTGCACAAATCATTAATGTTATTGTAAGACTGCACAGATGGTTTGGTCATGTAAAATGTAACATTTTCATCAGGGCTCGCAAGAGTCAGTAATGAGAACAATTTAGAACGTTGCAGATGTAGATTTTCAAAATATATTGCCTTTTTGATCACTATAAGCCGGGAATGGTAACACTGGACATTTTGAAAAAGCATGCAAGGATTAAAAAATAGTTGTAAGGAAAAGTTGGACAGACATAAAATGATGATGGTGCGTGATGTGGATAGATTTGTGAGTGAAAGGGTCCGGGAGTGGTGCAGGTTTTTAAGGAAAGCATTAAGAAAATGGAGGCCGAGAACCAAAATGTGATATGAGGTAGGGATTGACAAAAGTTCAACATATAATAAGTGTTATTTTGATAAAAAAGCATGGGCCTCATTTATCAGGCCGTGCGTCACTTTTACGACGCCGGTGCGTCACTTTTTGTGACGCACCAGCAGCGTAAAAAATTTGCCTGGTTGCACCATATTTACAAAGTGACGCATCTAGGTAGATGCGTCACTTTGTAAAACCCCTGCGCTACATTATACCTACGCCAGGTATAATGTATGCAGGGGGGGCGTTCTGACGCAAGAAAGGGTCATAGAAGTGACGCAGTGAAATCTATAAAATTTCACTGGGTCACTTCTAGGACACAAATGCGTCAATTTCTTACCCCTGCCTCACAGCAGGCGTAAGACTGACGCAGGCCCTTTCACATGGGGCTTGCCCCATGTGAAAGGACACATTGCTGGAGTTGCGTCACTTTTGTGACACACTCCAGCAATGCGTCACTTTTGCGCCATACAGATACGTCAGAAATACTGATGTATCTGTAACTCCTTGCGCCATGATGCGTCATACTGTAAATATGACGCATCATTGGTGTCGCAAGGAGGGCGCAGTGAAAAGTGCAATGAGGCCCCATGTGTTTTGCACAAATTACGGTTGGCTGCAGAAAACTTGTATATGAAAGTTATGCGAAATACCTTCTTAGTTTGTTTTGAAGTGTGAAAATTGTACCCAGGCTAAGCTGGCAGGTACCAATACATGCAAGGTACCTGTTAAATGTATTAGACAGATGTCTGCAAAAATAATTTACTTGAGAGGGGGGCGTGGCTTTGGCACCACCTAAGATGGCTGCCTGAAGAGGGAGCTCTGCACGTCACTGACGTGTCAACGCTGTTTTCGGTGTCTGTAGAACTGTTTGATCAGAGGTTTGCAGTTTTAGAGGCAGTGTAATATGCCTGGAAGCTGTAGCGCCATTTCTTTTTGAGATATGGGGATTACTGCCATTTTACTTGCCATCACGGACGTTGGTTCAGGAGCTGCTGCTATCTTGGGAACTCTTCAAATGCTGCATACGTAATTCAGTGCGCTATCAGCTTTAATGGATGTGTTACGTTTGGTTAAGTCTGGCTCTGTGTTGCTCCTTTAAGAAATGTCAGGAATATAGATGCTTCAATAATGAATCTTGACATTTCTGCAGTTATGAAACATATATAATTTTGGTAGGTCTTCTGTCTGGCACCTGTGAGGCTTACAAGGTGTATTAGAATGCTATAAAAACGACATACATGGCTGTGACATTTGGCTAGTTAAATGCACCCGACTACAGCAGTGTCATAATTCTAATCCTATTAGAGAAATGAAATTACTTCTAAGGCATGTTACTAGTGGATTTTGCATTCTAGATGGGATGATAAAATAAAATGCAGTTTATTTTCACTCCCAAATTGCAGTCTATTCATGTTGGTACTAGTACTACTACGAAGCAAGCGTCAATGGATTAATCAGTTTCTTCTGAGGAGATGGCCAATCCCAATGCTCTTCGTACTTCATCCACACACTCTCTCCTCAAGTAAGGCTCAAGTGTCATCTTCAGCTTCTAAACGACTAAAACAGGATCCTCCTTCACCTGCTAAATCTTTATCTCCACTCTCCATGCAGCCTTTTAAGTGTATGCTAATTTATCGCCCACCAGGACCAAGATGTGGCTTTGTTGATCAGCTTAGCATGACCCTTGAAACTTCTATTCGCGATGCTAATTTCTCGATGTAAGGGGATTTTAATTTCCATCTGGAAAATTAGGCCGACTCAGACTCCATAAAGTTGATCGATGCAATGAATGCGCTTGGACTATCCCTAATCATTAGAGGTCCGGCATATAGGGCAGGGCATATGATAGATGGGATTTTCTCCAACCATCCATCTATTAATATACTACCATCTCTCCCTCTAACCTGGTCCGATCACTGGGCAGTCAACTGGCAGATAAAGATTTAGAGAACCCTTGTGCAAAGACATTTAACGCAACAAATTCCAAAGAGAGCCTGGCATAAAATACAGCCAGCAGAACTGAGAGACACCCTCACGACTACACCCTGGCAACCAGTTGACAACCTGGAGTGTTGAAAAGTTCTAGTTCTGGCTAAACTCTGCTCTAGACATTTTAGCCCCGGTCAGACTAAAAACTATGGCTAAGAAAGACTCCCAGCCGTAGTACAACGAAACCCTCAGAACATCAAGGTAGGAGTACCGCAGGCAAGGACAGACATGAAGAAAGAATTATGAGGTTGAAGAGAAAATTATCTATAAAGATAATTTAGCAGAACATAAAACATGTATTTTAGCTGCAAAAATCTCTTACTATTCGGAGCAAATAAAGGGGCATATTATCAAGGGGCTTTATCTCTGCTTTTTTGGCTTTAAAAGCCAAGAAAGCGGAGATAAAATTATCTCCCTATTACCAAGCTGTCGCTAACACCAGTTAGCGACAGCTAATAGGAGATAGTGACCATCTTGGGCCCCGCTTTGCATGTTAGTGATATTTATCACTAATGACATGCAAAGTGGGCGTGCCAAGATGTTAGCGACTGAAAACAGTCGCTAACATCGCTATCTCCTATTACCAACTTTTGGAGATATTCGCGCTAAGCGCGAATATCTCCAAAAGCTAACACTTGCCCAGGAGCAGTTCTTAGCCATGTTATCCAATGGGAGGTGGATAACATGGCTAAGAGCATTTGCTCGATAATGCATGAATATCGCTGACTTTTCAGCAATATTCCTGCATTGCGGCCGTTTTTTATCGCATTTGGGATAAACCTTGCTAATAGCAAGGTTTATCTGCGATAAAAATCGCCGATTTGCGGCGATAATTTTTGTCTCTAAATAAGTTAGAGACAAAAATTATCTCTATTGGTTGGTAATATGCCCCAAAGTTTCCTTGTGATGAACAAAACTCGTCATAAAAAGCTGGTGATACCAGTCAGCCCTTACACTGCCTTAACAAATCAAATCAAATCAAATATTCTGTGATGCTCTGGCTGACTTTTTTCAAGAAAAAGTAGCCAACATCTTCAATAAACTTACCGCGGGCAGGATAGCCATTCATACCGATGGACAATCTCTAAACCTCACATCAGCCAAATTCTCTACCTTCAAGGTTCCCTCGGAAGAACAACTCATTAAACTAATTCCAGCCATTAACTCTGGTGCTCCACACGATCTCTGCCCCCCAAAAATAATGCACATGATTCCAGCACAAGTGGCACAACATCTGGTGTAAATCTTCAATAATATGTTTGCAGGGGTTCTTCCGTATGCCATGGAAGTCTGCTTCAGTTCTGCCTTTGCTGAAAAAGGACAACCTAAATGCCATGGATAAAAACAACTATCGCCCTATCTCTAGACTTCCCTTTGCTGCAAAGCTAGTGGAGAAGGTAATGAATTAGGAGAGTACACAGAAGAAAACTATCTATTGGATGACACACAACACAGGTTCAGGAAAAACCAGAGTACTAAATCCGCTTTGGTGTTAGCCACCAAAGACATCCGTGCAATGCTAGACAAGGAAGGAACGGCAGCTTTAATTTTGCTTGATCTCTCTGTGGCATTTGACATGGTCAACCATGAGATTCTGGTTGACCGTCTGCAGAGCCTGGGGATAGACGATACTTCACTAGATCTCCTCCAATCGTTTTTAGCCTATAGACAACAAAGTGTGGCGGTGAGCAATTTTACATCCAGGCCTTTCTCCCTGCCCTATGGAGTCCATCATGGATCAGCCTTAAGCCAAACACTGTTCAACCTTTATGTCACACTGTTGGCAAAACCTATCAAGAAATCAGGCTTCTCCTTAACATCTTATACAGATGACACTCAAATTGTGGTGTCATTAGCAAAATCTGACAATAACTCAGGTTCCGTTTTCAGGACCTGCATGAGCAATGTAGGCAATTGGATGGACAACAACTTTTTTAAATTAAATGCCACTAAAACTGAGGTCATTATTTTTGGCATTTATCCTTCCTTCTGGGCATTGGAGTGGTGGCTGCCAGAGCTAGGCCTCCTTCCCGAACCAACTAACAAAGTATAAAATCTTGGTTTCCTGTTAGACAAAGAGATGAAACTGAAAGACCAAGTGAATAAAATTACATCCTCTTCAATTTGTTCTTTGAGGCTTGTAAAAAAGATTGAAAAATTCTTGCCACCTGAGCTTTTAAAAACAGTAGTCATCACACTAGTACTTTCTAGAAATGACTACTGTAATAGCCTCTTTCTCAATCTTGCTGGAGGTCCCCTGAAAAGGCTTCAGACCCTGCAGAATGCAGCTGCATGCTTTCTTTTTAAAACTCCCAAATATGAATCAGCCAGGGGAGCCATCCGGAAACTCCACTGGCTACCAGTCATACAATGTGTCAGGTTTGAGGCTCTTTGCCTGGCATACAAATCATTGCATGGACTGGGGCCAGTCTGTTTCAAGGAGAAGCTCAAACGGTATATCCAGGGAGGACGCTTTGCTCAGGCTCTGCTATGAACCTTACAATCCCCCCTTTTAAGAGGACCACCTGGGGAGGGAAGAGCTTTTTCAGAACTACAGCTGTCCTCTGGAACGTCCTACCACTGACACTAAAAGCCGCCCCCTTTCTATAAGCTTTCAGAAAGGCCCTGAAGACCTGGCTCTTCTCCCAGGACTAGGAGATATCGGGGTTCGGCAAGAACTTCCATCAGCTTTGCAGTTATAACCGATTGCATAGCGCCAAGACGCCCTCAGGCAAGAGTTTGCGCTTTATAAATTACAAATCAAATCAGTTAC
The DNA here is from genome assembly GCF_964261635.1 of Lissotriton helveticus. Lineage (NCBI taxonomy): Eukaryota > Metazoa > Chordata > Amphibia > Caudata > Salamandridae > Lissotriton > Lissotriton helveticus. The sequence goes on from NC_136068.1 coordinate 1,109,979,348, forward strand.
TGTTGGAGGAGATAGGAGCATTGCATCCCTTCGCTGAAGAGACTGACAAGAGTATACAGCATCTGGATGAAAATGGGCGTTGAGGGATAACCATATTTTGGTGGTAGAACAGCAAGTTGTGGACTTACATGATGACATAATTAACATTTAGAATCTGGAAACGGAGGTTCTTCACCTTAAACTGCACACAGAGGACTTGGAAAATAGGAGCAGGTGGAATAATCTCTGTATTTATGGTTGTCCTGAAGCAATAAAAGGCAATGATCTGGTCTTCTTTTTTCCCTCCTTTCTTCCAAAACTGCTAAACTTGCCATCTTCCATCTTTCACCATAATCAAAGAGCTCATGGGCTTGGCCCTTGTCTTTCTTTGTCTGTTTCTCCTGCAAAACCAAAAGGAGTTATCATACTATTTCTACAGTTACTGATTTATTGACAGTTCTCTCTGCAGCTAAGTCTAAATGTCACGTCATGTGGTTGGGTCAAAGGATTTTTCTGTCTCAAGATGTGTCCATTGCTACCACCGCCAGAAGGAAAGCATTTCTCAACCTTCAATCTTCTCTATGATCTTTAGGCACTAGATATGGAGTTTTTCATCCTTTCATCTTTAAAGTGAATTATCAAAACCATACATTTTATGAGACTGTTGAACTTTAAAAATTCATACAATCTCGTATGTTGGATACCATGGATATAACTGGTCCTTCTATGAGTTGACTTTTCTTTCTGATATGATCTTCGGGTGGCTTACTGTGTTTTTTCTGAAGTATTATTACATTTGTATGTATTTTTCTTCTTCTTTTCACAGAATCGTCACGTACATGATTTTCCTCGAGTGTATATTGTCCTGATGTGGCGTGGACTCCTTCATTTTGGGTGTGTCATCTGTTCTTGTGTCGTCACCACCCCATTTCCTTTTGTTATTTATTCAGGTATGTCTTTTTAGTCGTCTTTTTTGAACATGTACTTGTTTTTTTCTTGTTCATTGTTTCCTATTCTTATCTTCCTTTCTTGCCTTCCTTTGTTTCCCTATATATTCTCCTTGCTATTTTCTTTTCTCATTCTTTCATTATCCTTTATCTATATTTTAACCTCAATTTCTAATATGTCATAAACGTCCTCAAATAGTTTATTACCTACTTATTTTGCACAATGCAGAGTAATATCATGGAACATACAATGGTCTCCTAATCCTGTTATATGACAGAGAGAATGATCTCATTTAGGTACGTCTAATGCCGGTCTGGTTCTTCTTCAGGAAACTCACATTGTTCAGTCTGAAGCATTGAAATTCAAAGGAAGTTGGGTTGGGCATGTGTTTGTTTCCTCCTCCCCGAATAATAAGAATGGGGTTGTTGTATTGTGCAAAAAATCTCTTAATCTCACTGTGGTTTGGCAAGAAGCAGATGCTATGGGCAGATGGATTATTGTTAATCTTTTCATAGATAATGTCCCTCTTACTATATTGAATGTTTATGCTCCGATACAAACTGACCATACTTTTTGGCCTTTCATTGCATGAAAATGTACACAATACCATGATGCATCTTTTATCCTGGGTGGCAACTGTAATCAAATTATGGATACCTTTTTTGATAGGCACTCCTCGGTTCAATAATTGTTACATAAAATACGCAAGCAATTTCATTCTGCTATTTTTAAAGGTGCTTTGAGGAAAACCAGGAGATTATCTAACCCTACTGCACTTATTATTCAGCCTCTCATGGTACACTTTCAGGACTATATCATTTACCTCTTTCCAAATATCTCTCACAATGCATCACACAATCACATATCACTCCAATCATACTTTCTGATCATGCTATGGTTATTACAGACTTGGATATTGGTTCCTCTCCAGTCTCCATCGCAGAGATGGAGATTTATTAATTGTCTATTGCAAGATACTCAACTTTCTAGCTCTTTTATTACTTTTGCTTCAAATATTTTTTTATTTAATGAACATTTGGATATTTCTCCTTCGTTATTATGGGATACCTTCAAAGTATCGGCACTAGATTTTATTTTTTTTACACTATGTATCCAGGAAAAAAAACGTCGTACACAAGAGCATAATGCATTGATTGTGTCAGCCAAATCTATGGAAAGCAATATTTCTTTGCTAAATTGTCTTCTGATCTTAAAAATCTGCTGCCTGCCAAGTTGCAATTTCATTTCTACTGATGAAGCTAGTTCTATGCTTCTTAGGAAAAATGCACGTTATTATGGTAGGAACAATAAAGTTGGTAAATTGTTAGCAAATTACTTAAAGGTTAGAAAAGAAAGAAACATCATTGACTCAGTGTCAACTTCACATTACTAATCATCAAGCTACTTTTGAAGAGTTTGTTACATTTTATAAATCCTTATATACTCCTGAATTAGCTTCTCGATCTTTCAGAATTGTGGACTACTTAGGTCAAACTTCACATCACGCTCCCCCAAATCTGGATTTAAATCTCTAGAAAGTAATCTTACTTGTGATGAAACTTCTACAGCATTAAAATCATTAAAGTTAGGGAAAACGCCAGGTTCTGATGGTTGTACAGAGGAATTTTATCTTTATTTCTTTAATATTTTGATTTTCCTTCTTTATTTGAATCATTTGTTTAATCATAATATTAAATCTTTTTTCCACTTCTGGTACGTTTCAAGAGGCAATAATTTGTCTTAGTCACAAGGATGGAAAGGATACGCATGACCATAAAAAATACAGACCCATTTAATTGTTGAATAATAATAATAATAATAATAAATTTTATAAAGCGCATGGTTACACTGGGAGCAGTGTGTCCCCACGCTAAGTGTGACTGGCCTAGGCAACAGACGGATCATCCCCACCCGATTCTCCCCTATTAACCTCCTCAGTCTCTAGCCAGAGGAAAGAGGTAGGTTTTAAGTTGTTTCCGGAAGATACGTTCCGAGACTTCTGATCGCATTGCATGTGGGAGTTTATTCCAATGTTGAGCAGCTTGTACTCGGAAGGAGCGTCCACCCATCCGAGCTCTTCTGAACCTAGGGACCTTCACCAGCCCTTTCCCGGAAGATCTCAGGTCCCGGCCCGGGTTGTACGGATTCAATAGATCCAGGAGGTAGGATGGCCCCTTTCCCTGCATGATACGGTGGCTGAACAGTAAGGTCTTATAGAGCACCCGTTCTTTAATCGGAAGCCAGTGGAGAGATTCCAGGGCTTTCTTAGATGATGCTCTTCTGGGTAATTTCAGGATCATGCGGGCCCCCATATTCTGTATCCGCTGAAGCCTAGTGATACATCTGTTGTTGGCTCCCAAGTACAGAACATTCCCATAGTCCAATCTCGAGGTAACCAGAGCATGGACTATGGTCTTCCTGGCTGTCATGGGGAGTAGGTCCAATGTTTTCCGCATAGTTCTCAAAATGCCGAAGCATTGGCCGGCCACCCGAGTGGTATGCTGCTCAAAGGAGATCTTGCTATCTATCCAGATACCCAAGTTATTCACTTGTTCACTAGGTGAGGGTAAAGGCCCCAGCACTTGCGGCCACCATGCCGATGTCCACACCGATGGTGCAAGTCCCAGCACCTCTGTCTTACTGCCATTTAATTTCAAGCAGTTATTAGCCATCCAAACTGCTATGGCTTGAAGGCACATTGAAAAGTTGTTAGCTGCTGCCCCGTCTGACTGTGCAAGAGACACCACCAATTGGGTGTCATCTGCATAGGTTACTACTTGAACCCCAAACCTCTCCGTAATCTCTGCTATAGGTGTTACATAGAGATTGAAGAGGGTGGGGCTCAAGCTAGACCCTTGGGGCACTCCCTGATTAAGCATAATACTCTTAGACCGATGAGGGCCTTGGGCGACTTGAAAGCTCCGATCCCGTAGGAACGATTCTAGCCACTCCAAAGCTCTGCCCCTTACTCCTCCTTTTTTCAGACACTGCAGCAAGATGTGATGTGCTACAGTGTCGAAAGCCGCGCTCAGGTCTAACAGGATCAGCGCTGTGGTATGGCCTTCGTCCACCAACTTAATATGGTTTCAGTGGACAGGAGTAGGGCAGATTCAGTCGAGTAAGACGCCCGAAAACCTGATTGGGTGGGATGTAAAAGTTTACAGGTTTCAATGTTGATTAAAAGATTTCTGCTAAATTCTTAGCTCTTAACTTGGAATCCTTTCGTCATTATCTGATAGGGAAAGAACAATCAGGGTTTATCAAAGGGAGACTTATATCAGATAATGCTCAATTATTTCTTAATGTTCTTAGTAAAGCCCCCTCTATTAAATCTTACCTTGCAGCTGCAACAATAGATTCTGAGAAAGCATTTGACAGAATAAAATGGGAGTCTATGCTTCAGTCATTAAGATGACTGAAGCATACTAAATGTATAGCTCTTGTTTCCCTCTTACATTGTGTTTCACAGGCATCAGTGTTGGTGAATGGCATCGTTTCTTCCTATTATTCTCTTCATAGAGAAGTCACACAAGGTTACCTACTTTCTCCTTTGTTATTTGTTCTAGCACTTAGCACTTTCTGTCCCAGATTTGTCGTAACTCTTCTGTTTCTGGATTTCCTTGTGGAGATCGTCATCTAAAATTCACTGCTTAGGCGAATGATATTATTTTATTTATTTATTCTCCTGATAATTCCTTGCCCCTCTTTTGCAAGAAATTTCCTTCTTTTCAAATGTATCTGGATATAAAATCAATAAAGAGAAAATGGAAATGTTTCTTCTTAATAAATAAACTTTGAGGCTTTCCTATCGCATTACCGGTTATCAATGGTGTACTTCTGCTAAAATTAAACATTTGGGTAATTGGTTTATAACTCTATTCCAGATATCATCAAAGTGAATTTTAAGGAACTAAGTGCCAAAGTAGATAATGTTCTCTCCTCTTGGAACCTCTTATTTCTGTCCTGGTAGTGTCGCTTAGATTCTATTAAAATGATGATTTCTCCTCTTTTGTTATAGCTTCTTTCTATGTTTCCAGTTCATATTCCCAAACACATTTATTTTAATTAACTCAATATTTCTTATGTTTTTATGACATAATGAAAGACCAAGCGTAGCTTCAGTTACTTTACAAAAGTCAAAACTAGTTGTGGGAGTGAATTTTCCAGACTTCTATTGCATCATGTAGCCTGCTCTTTGGACTTTTTCGTTTGACCTCATCCTTCTCTCCACTATGGCTAGATCTTCACAAAACCTCTCTTCTTCCTTTTACTTTTAAAGACTTGTTATCTTTCTCTCCTGCAAATGCTCTTCTTCAATCTCCTTTTCAAAAGATGGTTTCATTGAGCAAAGATACATTTCTAACTAATTTCCTTATTCAATCTTTCCCTAAGGATAAATGATTAGATATTTTACTAGGAAATGGTTTACAGCAAATTGTTTTTAATTGGAAATCATCATCTAAATTATCATACAAGGTGTAGTGGGATTCGGGGGTGTTCACATCATAAGTTGGATACTACGTAACCCATTCAATGTTTAACCTCTCATAATGCCCAATTGTTATGGTTACCGCTTACTACATTTCCTAAACACATCGGGAGTGTTATATTAAATACTATTCCTATATTGGCTGACAACTTTTATCCTCCATGAGCATTTTATCTCTCTGCACAACGTTTACATTTGAGTGAAAGGTTGTAGTTCTAATTATACAGTTCCTGTTTAACTTATGAATGCTAAGTTGTAGATGAGAACAGTGATTTTCTTGGTTATTCATACTATTGCATGTTTTCTTTTTATCCTTTATGTTTTCTTCTCCCCCTATCCCCTTTTTTCCCTCCCTTGCAAAAATTATAAAAACTTTAATGTTTCTCTCAAAGTTCTTAGTACAGTATATTAATTGGTGATTGATTATATACTATATCAATTTGTATGTGTGATATTTTGTATATAACGGTTTTAAATAGGTTATTTTTAAACACCAAAAATGAACTTGAGGTATGCTGTCAAAAAAAGACTCAGGAGCGATACTTGATCAATGTATTAGACAGTCATCTGCTTGACATTTTCTACTCAAATCAGCCATCTGTCTGCAAACAATATGTGAAAAGCATGAATTATAATTAGGCAATGTACAGAAAACCCAATAATTTGAATTTTTGCCCGATTAAGTTGGCGTGAAGAAAATTATTCCAGCCATTATTTAAGGTCCTATTTGTGAAGTGATAATGTGATGTTCAAAGCACTCAATGTTTAACTGATTTAGCATTAACTAACTCACTTACAAGAATATTTGTTTGACTGCAGAACTGAGGGGAGACTAGGTAAATGGTGCAATTCTTTTTTAGAAAAGGTGAATTTGACAGAGAGCTTACAGAGCAGGTCTTTCCAGGTCAAAAATTTAAGCTAGTGACTTTGTTAAAATGGAAAAATCAATATGCTTTGCTTACAAACCCAGATTTGTGCTTGGAAGTCCAGCTATTGATGTGACCATTTTGGAGAAGCAAAGTTGTGCAACTGTCTAGACATATTTAATGAAACACTTGTTAAACAGCCATTTGTAGATCATATATAATTCAGGTTTAAAGTGGAGCCAAAAAAGTCATACAATGCAAACATACAACACTGTCCACCAAGGGGGTAAAAGTTGGAGCCAACTGTTAGGTGATTATTTACGCATCCACTCTTTCCAAACTCTCGAAAAATAGTTCAAAAGCACCACTCTTGAACAATTTCTTGACACCTTTTTCGTCGATCAGTATCACAGTGGCCAGTACGGGAGGCTCATAAAAGATCTAATTTTCTTCACCCACAACATCTCATCTTGACTTGCAACTTCCACAACTCACTTCTAGGTGACATCCTCCTCCAGAATCCCACATGGCTTCCAGCTAAAAGTCTCCCCTTCAGCCTGCTTCAATGGATCAATCACTATTTAACTTATACAACAAGAGTAAGGTCATGTTTCACACTGGAGATTCTTGCCTCTCTATGTTTGAACACCTATTTCTATCCATGTTCACTTCCCCTGGCACTCCGACCCTTCCTGTCTCACCAACGGACCCCACCCATACTACACACTCCCCATTCCCACTCCACCTGGGTGACGGGAGTCTGATACCCCAATCGGTATTGAATCCCCCCTGCCCACCCTTCCATTCTATGCCCATTGCCTCCTCTCCTCAAATTCTGTTCAGCAGGGACTTCACCCTCAACACTCTGTCCCAACCATCTACCAGTATTTCCATCGCCCCCTAGTATGTAAGCTTCGCCCAATGAATGTCCTGAGATTTTCTTCTACTCCACAGCAGCTCCCACACCTATCTCCTACCAACACCAGTTTACCCTGCAACTTCCGCCCAACAATCTAATACCCCTATCACCCTACCACCCTCCCCTCTCCACTCTACCTCTCAAGAAGCACTCTCCTCTGAATCTGCCACCCTTATTGAACAACATACCTTTCCCCACATAGCTCTACACAACAAACTAGGTCAAATCATCTTCACAATCTCCCAGTTTGAATTCACTATTTCTCACTTACATTTTAATTTCCCCTATATCTGACAACTTGATCCCCTTGGCAGGAATACAATACTCCAAACACTTAATAATGAGAAATACTCTTCTCTCACGCCCCAAAAGAGCTGCACACAATCTCTCCCAAACTGACATTACTAATTTACTGCTAGCTATAATACCCTTAACTCCGCCATCATCTCCTATCCAGACAACACAACACAAAGCACTATTTATGGTGGGTGTGGCCTGTGTAGATGGCCATGTAGACATGTCTGTTTGAACTCCCGTCAGCGGTGAAGAATCCACCATAATCCTGCGGTGTATCAGTAACACCGACCCCACAAAATAAGCGAAAAAGCAGTACCTTATTCTTGAGGACTCTAGCTGGCAACGCCGACCATTCAGCTAGCAGGCAAGCTCCGGAGGCTGGGAAGTCGGATCCTCACGGAGCTGCCCCGTGCCATTTTTAAAAGGAGCCAAGCACTGTAATTTCAGGCACCGGAAGTCCATGCAATGACCGAATATCAGGAAGTTAACTGTGGCAAAGCACAGCGGCGATGGTAACCAGCAGGGGAGAAGTAAATGGCATCAGCAAGATGGTCAACGCTCTGGAAGTGTCCGAAAGTCCTCACCGGCGGAGTGTTCGACCGCGGCCACACAAGAAGACCACACAACATTAGAGGCCAGCAAGCACGCAATTGCAGTGGTCGAGAAGGTGAGCCTTGCGAAAATGATTAGCTCCTGTGCAGATAAGCGGCCTGAAAGTAAGTACGGTGAAGGAGCGGTTGGCCATCCGGTTGAAAGAAAACAAGCCCTTAAAAGGCTAGACAACAAAAACATAAAAGCGCGCACCTCTCCAGGGAGATGGGTGGCATAAACAAGGACGGCCTGACAGGGACAGCCGGAAAACAGACCGAAATGGCCCCACAAATTGCAGGCAACAACTAATAAAAAGTAAATCCGAGCGACATGAACCAGGAGCTGGGGAAGTGGCAATCCCTCCCAGGTGGTGTAAAGGACAGAGCGAGTGATCCTGTAACTTTGGCCTGAGTTCATCCTAATGAATTATCACCAGAGGGCAAACTTGGTGAAGACCCTGAGTACTGTTCCTACAGAACCTTACTGCACTCTGGTTCTGCAGGGTAGAGAGGGTACTTTTTGGATGTACCATTAACCTGGATGGACTTAGACCGAGGGAGGTAGTGATTACATAATAATTGATCCCGGCAGTGAGAGCTGGCAGAATAAACATTGAGAGCTGGGGAGTCTACGGTCTAAGCACTTACGGGACACGGAGTTTAGTCTTTGCGCCGCTACTGGAAGAGTTCATCCACAGGAGGGTGGCCCAAATACCTACGTGAAGGTAAAAAAAGAATACAGAGGATCGGTGCTGCACAAAACACAGGGGAGGAGAAGGTACCCCAAAGATCATCTGAGCATGAAGTGGCGTAGTCTGAGCCACAACACAGATAATAAGACAGGGGAGAGCAACTGTTCGGTGGGGGTCCCAAAATTGTGAAAGAGAAAGGTAACAAGGTGCAAGCCAATAAAATCTCAAATTATGTGCAGCCTTGCCCCCAGGGCCCAGACTCCAAGATACAAACTTGTAGAAGCAAGGGGAGGAAGTGCAGAGCCCTACAGATCCGGACCCCTCTCTCTGCAAACATGTGTGAGGATATGGTCAACAGGATTGATTCTATTGTGATTGATGTCAATTTGCTAAGATGTGACCTCCATTAGGTAGCAGATAGAGTGACCACTACTGAACGAAATGTGGATGCAATGCAAATAGAGGTCCACTTCCTCAGAGACATGGTCATTGAACTGCCAGAAAAAGTAGTGCCACTGGACGACCATGCAGAGGATGCCAAAAGCAGGTCAAGAAGGAACAATTTACGATTTGTGGGATTTCCGGAGAGGGCTGAAGGACCCTCGGCCGAGCTGTTCCTGGATTGTCAATGACCTACCCCTCAAAAGACTCTCAACGTTTTTTAATGTGGAGATAGCCCATAAAGCGTTGGTCCCGTCGCCTTGCCCTGTAGCACCACCAAGAGCTATAATGGCCTATTTTTCAATTAGCAAGATAGAGATGCTATGTTAGAGGCTACCCGTACCAAAGGTCCCCAACTATATGAAGGTCACCCCATTGCAATCTACCCTGATTATACACAAAGGGTACAGGACCAAAGGTAAACATTTTTGGCAGTTAAACGATGGCTTAGAGATAAAGGGATAAAAAATAGTCTCCTTTACCCTGCCAAGCTATGGGTGGAGCAAAAGGGGAAAGTCTTGTTCTTCTTCTCGGCAGAAGAAGTGAATTACTGGCTGGATGGAAATGGCCAACTAGACTCTGGTTTGGCACATCACACGGGGTCTTCCCAATCCTCACAAAGGAGAGGCCTGTCTAGAGGTAGGAATCAGCAGAACCAGAGGGATCTCCTTGAGGGCAATGTTGGTCCGGGACGAACACAGGTACACCCTGATGGAACCTTGCAGATGGTGAAGATAGTCTCAGACTCAGAAAAAGGAACTCAAGATGTAATACTGGACTCTAACATATCAAAGGAGTTTATGTGCTGATAATGCTGGAACTCAAAATAACCTGGGTGATCCAGATAAGTGCAAAATTATATCATACCCATAAATGATATATATGCGGGGGATGTATCTTTTAATTTAAATGCCCTACTGCCACCGGGGGGGCCCGCCCCCTTCTCTTAGGGGTTGAGACATGGGTAGAGAGCTGGAGGCCTCGACCTCGCACCCTGTCGGATGCTCGGCCACTTGCATTGCACTATCGTACGGAAAAGGGGTTATTATGCTCCGGAATATGAGCATACACAAGAGCAAGAAAAAGTAGACTTAGGTGCAATGGGTTCTTATGTTATACAGTCTGAAAATGTTTTGGATAATGGGACGGCATTGACAAGTCCTAACTCTCCACAGTTGGGGGAGGCTGGACCAGCAACACTGCCCAAGGGGAGGGGAGACCAGAGAGTTATCACAGTTAACCGTGTTTTGTTTTTGTTTGGGATTGTCAAAAACGCTTCGGGTCTGATTGTCATGAATGTGTCCCAGTGCTCTTTTATCAGGGGGATGACAGGGAGGGTGGTAAAGGTGTTGGGGATCAAAAAAGGTATATAAAGGCGGGTTGTCATGGCGTTTATTTCGATGAAATTACTCACATGGAATGTCCGAGGATTGGCAGCATTCAAAAAACGTAGAGTATATGCTTATTTAAAACAGATGTATGCCACCTCTTACTTGGGCTTCGCTAGAGGACCTCTTATATGGGTGGCGCGGCCGAGTTGCCCTTTCAGAGGGACCTATGGGGAAGATATGTGATCCTACATGGTATGCTGGAGGATCAGGAAATATGTTTTATTAATGTTTACACCCCCATTGCGGACTGTCCTACCTTTTTCCCCTCTGTCATGATGACAGCGAACCCATACTTAGATGCAGCAGTAATAATGCTGGTGGACGTTAACTGTGTCCTCGACGGAACACTGGATTGTTAGCCCTCTGACTCTACACAAGACCCCGTATGACAGAGACTCTGAAAGACACTCTGCAGGGCATGCAGCTGAATAATATTTGGAGGACACGATACCCTAGAAAGAGGATATTCTCTTGCCATACCCAGCATCCAACATGTTTAGTTGACTGGAATAATTTTTCCTTTCTGAGGAAGTAACTCCGGTAGTAGAAGAGATAAATTATCTGCCCAGGTAATTCTCTGACCACTCACCAGGGCTGCTTAGTATCGGGGTGTCACTGCCCACGCCTGGCAATACCCATTTGGAGACTCCGGGCAGAAGCGCTATTGGATCCCCTTTTGCCGTGATAGTTTCAACCGCTATGGCCAGATATTTTGAGGGAAAACTGGAGATCATCCTTCAGCAGGGCATATGAATGGGAGGCCATGAAGGTGGTTATTAGAGGGATTTGTATGCAGACTGCATATGGGGTAAAGCACCAATTGGAACAGGATATACGTAAACAGGAGTGAAGATTGGGCAAGATGGAAGCGGATCTTCTCAATTCGACACACGTAATAGGGGAGTGGTGCACGGCTTGTACGGAATTATTAGCATCCTGGAAAAGACTGGAAAAGTTCAATTACATGGCAGGAGATGATTTTTTATTTTTATTTGTTTTTATTGATTTTACACAACAATCAGCCAGGCATTATAACGCAATACATTATCATAGTGGTACATGCCATAATTACATAAATTTGCAACCAGTATAGAAGAATACACATTGATAGTGCCGAAGCACTATGAGAATCCTTGCAAGTCATTGCATAGTAGTTTAAAATCGGTAACTGAATCTCCAATTGCAAACAAGTACAGATAATTTCCAGCTTTTGTTCCTATACCAGGAGTCTAGTAAAACATACCCTGAATAAATCAAATCTATCAGTGCTCAATACATTTATACCAACTTAACTAAAACTTACCCACCCTTCCCTCCCCTCCACGGATGCCAGGCAATAAGTATTTATAGTAGCATTTTCACATTTCCATATCTGAATTCGTGTGTATCTCGGTGCCACAATATAATAATAGGTACACTGTGCTGTCCTGTTAATTATACAGTGTACCAACCCATGGATAATGTAGGGAGCCCATGCGTCACATAGCAGTGGTCCAAGCCCCCAATCTATAATAACAGTACACCCTAGTAGGATAATATATCTATCGCAGCATATTCCTCTAGCATTGTATTCCAGCTCAGCGAGATAGGTGTTTTCCTTAGGCCTCTATATTCCTCTCTTTTTAGTTCAGCCCCCTCAGCCCTTCCCCATCTCACCACTTCCGCATGCCATTTCTGTATGGACGGGGCACTAGCGGCTTTCTATTGTGTGGTTATGGCTCTTTTAGCTAGAAGTAGCGCAAGGTTGGCCAATCGAGAGGCAGGATTACCCTTCTTTTCACAAGGCCCTAGTCCCCGGATGCAATATTCCAAGGTGACGGTATGGCACACCGGCGCCACATCCGCCAGTAGTTTGCACACTGTCCCCCAGTAGTTCCCTAGTCGGGGGCAATCCCATACCATGTGAATCAATCCCGCATTGGGTGCCTGACAGCGCGGGCAGGTATCATTTGCTCCCGGAAACATAGTACTCAATCTGCGTGGTGTTAAATAAGCTCTGTGTAGCAACATCAATTGGATACATTTAAATCTAAGATTACGAGACACCTTCCTGGGGTATCCCACTATAGTGTCCCATTCCTTAACTGTAAACTCACGGCCTACATCATCTTCCCATCTGTCGCGTACCAGTCGTTAGGAGATCGCCGTCTCAGTCTGAATACTGTGGGTGAGCCATTTTGTCGGTCGTGCTCTGTGTCCTATTAGGTATTGCACGGTAAGTAGGGCATTCGTGGTCTGTTCAGAATCCCCGGTGGCCATGTGATGCGTATATATCTGGATAGATGTGCGTGTAATAGGAACATTGTATCGGGAGCACCGTGTACGTGCACAAATGTTCCATGCAGCATTAAGACACCCTCCGAATAGAACTCTCCTATCATGCTGACGCCCACATCAGTCCATGCTTGCAGAGCTCGGTTAGTGGTCAGTCCCGATCATGTAGGGATACAGAGAAGCAGGCTAGTGGGGGCATACGGTGTTGTCCGTCCAGTGTATCTCACCGCACTCCTCCAGTAAGTAATGGATAACTTCAATAAGTGGGGTGTTGATGCTGGTAGGGGGGCCTGAGGTAGTAAAAGCAGGTGAATAATCCCCTTGTCCCTATCTCATGGTGTCATGTCCAATTCATGCAAGTTACGTCCTGCAAGCCTATAAGCTAGCCACTACAATTGGCTAGCGTAGCAATATGCACGTAAATCTGGCAATCCCATCCCCCCTGTTTAGCAGTTAATTGCAATTTCGTTAGGCTAATACGCCTTTGCCCAGTGCCCCACACCAGATCCATAATCAGAGTGTTCAATACTTTAAAGATCCTCAAGGGGACAAGGATAGGTAGATTGGTGAAATTATAAAGGAGCCGCGGTAGCAGCACCATTTTCGTGATGGCCACTCTGCCTGCTACCGAAAGGGGCAGCGAAACTCTGAATTGGATTTGAGATTTGAGCGCAGCGATTGCACGTGATAAGTTGCCATCTAAGAGGCCTGTGGCATTGCGGTAAATCTGTATTCCGAGATACTTAAAAGTATCAGGTGCTATTTGGATTGTCCACAGGCTGAATTTAAAGGGACCGTTCTTCACAGAGTTATCAAAGAAATAGGCATACGACTTAGCAGCATTAATAGCCAGTCCAGAAAGGTCTTGAAACAACTCAAATATGGAAGGCATGGGGTGCGGGTCGGCCTCCATGTCTTTGAGAATGAGATCATCTGCGTATGCTCAGGCAGTGTGAGATAGGCGACCCCGCGCTATTCCCCTACAGGTTGCAAAAACACAGAGTCTGTGTAGAAGTGGTTCAAGAGTCAGGATAAACAACAATGGTGACAAGGGGCAGACTTGCCTGGTTCCTTGAGCCACGGTATAGTGTCCTGAAATATGCTGGCCTGCGTGCGCCCGTGCTGTGGGGTTTGTGTATAGTAGGCGCACCCATGCTATATATTCGTCCGATATACCAAATCGTGCAAGGGCATAGAACATATAGTCCCAACGCAGTCGAATGCCTGTCTCAAATCAAGTGATATGCATCCTTCCTTGGTACTGGTGCCAAGTGATCCCAGCATGACCTGGTGGAGTCGTCTCATATTAAGTGCCGTATTTTTACCTGGTACAAGCTCACATTGATCAGTGTGTATTAGTGTAGGGATAAACTGACCAAGGTGAGTGGCCAACAACTTGCTCAGGATCTTATAGTCCGTATTCAGAAGTGATAGAGGTCTGTAGCTTGAGATATGTAAACCCTTCCCCCCCGGCTTTAATAAAGAGACCACTAATGTCTGCAGGGCAGTAGCAGGGAGCCCACCCGCATCCAACGACTCTTGGTATATGCATTGCAAGCGAGGAATCAACAGGTCGCCATACACCGCATAAAACTCAGCCAGTAAGCCATCACTCCCTGGTGTTTTATTATGCATTAAAGCCTTAATCGCCTGCAGAATTTCCGCCCCCGTTATTGGACATGTTAGTTCGTCACATTGTTGTTGTGTGAGTTGTGGTAGGCGTATTCCGTTGAAAAAGGGTTCAAAATCAGAGTCAGTAAGTCCAGGCAGTGGACCATAAAGTCGTTCATACTAGTCCCTAAACGCGTTATTGATGTCTAATTGCGTGTTCACCACAACATCCACACTGTGCCGGATTTCCAATATGGGTGTTGGGAGAGGGGCATTACATACCAACTGTGCTAGCAATCGCCCTCACCTATCCACCTGTGTATGCTGTTTCTGTATATATAGCCGGTAATCAACAAAATGTATATCCTCAAGTAGTTCAGCGGATTGGATGTTAGCCTCCCCTAGTTGTGTCAGTTGCTCTTTTGCCCCCGAGGCCTCACCTTCTAGTGCAGCCAAGGTACCCTCAAGCTCTGTAAGCCGTTCTATTAGAGCAATTCGAACTCCTGTCTTAGTGCCTAATGCCACTCCCCTGATGACCGTTTTAAAGGCATCCCATTCCCTCTGGCGAGTACTAGCGGATCCCGCATTTTCCAAGAAATATTGATCAATCGCCTCCAATAGGGCATGGCGAAAGACCGGATCTTCCAGCATTAAGGGCTGCAGCTTCCAAGTCGGTATTGGAGTTGGAACCTTGCCCCACTGCAAGGTTAATTCCACCGGGTTATGGTCTGATAGGGTTTTACCCATATGAAGTACAGAAGTAATGGACCCCATCAGGGTACAGGAACAGAGGAACTGATCTATCCGGGTGTGTAGCCTGTGTGGTGGTAAATAAAAGGAATACTCCCTGTACTCTGGATTTATAGCCCGCCATGCGTCTCGAAGTTCCCATCCCTCTGTTCACCTCTTAAGTGCCTCAGCTTGTTTTTAGCTTTCTGTAGCGTGTAATGGGGGTGGGACCTGTCTAAGTCAACATCTGATACAGCATTAAAGTCGCCTCCTATCACCTAAGGATACTCGGCCCAGTCTGTCAAGTCTGTGCTCAGAGTAGCTAGGTACTTGTCTTGATCAATGTCTGGTGCATATATACAACCCATGACCACATGAGCCCGGTCCAACAATCCATGAAGTAACACATATCTGCCGTTGATTTCTATTTTCTGCTCTAGGAGTCTGAAAGGGACACTGCTTCACATCCACACCGCCGCCCCCCTACAGAAATCCGAGTACGTAGTAGCAAACAGTTGCCCCCTCCACTTCCTCTGCAACTTGGCCACCTCATCAGCATTAAGGTGGGTTTCTTGTAGGTAAGCTATAGCAACCTTCCTACTATTTAGCTGCACCAGGATACAGTGTCTTTTATGGACAGAGCCCATTCCCCTTAGGTTCCAGGTGCAGTAAGTGTATTTATTATGCAATGCTATTGCGGTGCAGAAAGTGTAGTTGCCATGTGATGTGTGGAAACCGAATCCCTGTAAAAATAAACTGCCTGTGTGCCGAGCATGCATTAACATATAGTTTCCTCAATACTAAGTTCCCCCAGAAAACATCAGAGGACCAACCCTGAAACAAAAGTCCAACATGGATTCTAAACAATAAATGCCTAATCGCAATCGCCTGGGGGTGAAGGCCTGAAATGCCACAGTTCGTAGGGGCAGCGTATTGCCCATTTGAAAATGTCCTGGTTACATTAACATATTTCCCGATACAGCATAGTTACACTAGACCCACTACAACAGTCACCAACAGTGGCATACATTGCATATTGTCTGACTACGTTACCACTCCTGGACCACCGGACCACAACATTAGAGTCTTTGGCAACCTGCGTTGTAATCAATGGGAACAACGTTATGCTAGTTTCAGAGTCAGAGCGCACCGTGTGCCCATCCGAAGAGTATTCCGAGGTCGCTGCAGTCTGAGCGTCGTGAGCAGCTAACGCCGCCGCCATCAGGAGTGCATCTTTCTGGCTGTTCGTGATCTGTTCCGATGTTGGGCCAGCGTCCATTGTGTTCATAGCGCTGCCATATCCCAGTCTGGGCAGTCCGGTAAACCGTATCGGAGAGGCACGGCATAGCTGTCCTGACAGAAGTGATGTCTGAGAAGTCTCAGGTGTAAAAGTTATTTCAAGCCAGTCCGCTGCTTCCTTTGGGTTTTCAAAGAAATATGATTTTTGTCCGTGAACAACTTTCAGTCTAGCTGAAAAGAGTCGTGCATATTTTGTTGCGTGCACGCAGGAACTTCTTGACTCCAAAAAAAGTAGCTCTAGCTTTCTGGACCGCTGGGGTAAAATCCGGATAGAGAGAGATAGTCTTGTTCTCGAAGCGTATGGGAGCATTTTCTCTGGCAGCTAGTAGGATCGTGTTGCGGTCCTTGTAATGTAGTATGACCGCTATCAGTGGGCGGAGTGGTGCGCCTGGTTGAGGAGGCCTGGGAGACACTCAGTGCGCCCTCTCCACACTGTACAAGGACGTTAGGCCCTCTGTCACCACATGATCTCTCAGCCAGTACTCTACGAACTGTGTGGGATTGGATCCCTCGCTGCGTTCCGGTATACCAAGTATGCAGACATTGTTGCGGCGGGACCACCCCTCCACATCATCCACTCTGTCCTGCAGGCCTTTCAGTTGGCATTGGAATTGTTTGAGTTGAGTGGAGTGCATGGTCTGCTGGGGTATGAGATCATCTAGTGCCAGTTTATTTGTTTTGACCTTATCAACCAGTTTCTTGTGGTCTGCCTGCAGTAGGCCGAGAATGGTGGGCATCTTTCTCATACGCGCCTCCAGCTCCATATGCGAGTCCCGTATTTCCTTCAAGATTAAGTCCAGCTTCGCATCATGTGGATCTGTTCCAGTGGGAGGTATCACGTCATTGTCCGAAGCATTGGAGGGGTCACTGCCAAATGTGAGCTGCATTTCGCCATCAGCGGCCGCATCCGCTTGTTTGCTTTTGGTGGTGCCTCCCATCGCGCCTCGGCATCCACCCATCCGTCTTTGCTCCAGGATGGTCACTTGATGGCCACCAGGGCACTATATCCCACAGTGCAACACCCACAAACAAGTTCCGGTCCTCGTCGCACAAAAAGTGCGTCCGCAGACACAAGTCCCGCAGGTCACAGGTTCTGAATCCCATCCATGTGCTGATCATGCACCCCTCGCATTTACCGCCAGTAATGCCAGCCTCTGCCCCACCAATGAGTAGTAAATCAGTCCCAGCAGTGGCAGTATCAAAGTATTCACAGCCTGATCCTGTGCACTCCTCCACAATCAGGGCAAACAGCAGTTGGAGGGCATCACCAACATCTGCATATGTGGTCGCTAATCCTGGGGGCAGGGGCATAAGCAGTCACAAGGGATCCAGCAGTAGTGCTCTGGTCTGTGCATTGGAAGTCAGCATTTACAACAGGCAGAGGCAGCGCGCGTAGGACACTGCAGTGTGGCTGCATGCAGATCACGGCCTCCCGTATGCAGTGGGGAGCAGCAATGTCTGACGAAGTACCAGGGGTGCCCGCTCACAGGCCCACAATTCTGCCTCATGACAGAGGCTCACCTTAGAAGTGCCAAAATATGCCACATGCGGGGGGGTTAATGCGGCTACTGACCATACGCTCCGTGATGCCAATATTCCCTGCACTCGCTCCTCCACTCATCTGGGCGCGTCTCGTCTCCACCTTCACTAATGCCGGCCAAGGTCCGTCCCGCTCACATCCGGCATTTTCGTTGCCGCGGCCTTTGTTATTGCACAGTGAGCCGGAAAATCAAACGCTCACCGCAGTCTCCCACCGCAACACTGCCGATCAGGCGTAGTGGCCGCAATTTTCTCGGCGACTCCACTCAGCCTCCTTATGCACCGCAGAGATTTTCAAGTCTAGCAGGGCGGCCTCACTAGGGATGTGGCTCCGCCCCTCGCTGTTCCACAACTCCGATGCCGTTCAGGATCATTGTACTCTTGGGAAGGATCAGTCAGATGTATGGCGCTCAAAAACACAGCCGCCGGGTCCAGAAGTGTTCCGCCACGACAGGATTGGCGACCCAGCCGTGCAGGTCCAGTAAATTGCAGGATACTCCGCTATTTGTTAGGGTAGGGAACGGAGCTCTTTCAGCTCACGTCCTCCATGCCCGGCAGTTGCCCCCCCCCCACACAGGAGATGATAATGGAATTCTTGGCCTCATTAGAATAGATGCGGGGTAAGACTGTGGACCCAGGTTTTTAGTATGGTGATTCAGGAACGGTAATTTGATATCTTATGTAGTGTTCCGCACTTTTTCCTAAGCTGTAATATGGTCACTTTGGCAATTTGACGCGAGTTACGACATGCCTCATTCAGGCGGAGGGCTTGAAACTGCCCAGTGGAGATTAGAATACGAAATGGGGGCTGTGGTGGCTAAAGCTAACTAAGCCTTGAACCTGGAGGTTGAAAGTATATAAGCTTGAATATATAGCGGCATGATTAGAGGGCAGAATGTGGGAGGGGTACATATCTCACAGCACGGAAGTGGTTCATTAGGTAAAGGATTAACTCTGATACTGAGATAGAGTTTGTTTATTTCAGATTGATGCTTGTTATATATTGTAGCGGTCAAACATCTAATTACGATATTTGTCTCCACAGGCACAACATAAAGCAACAGAAGTGCTTTTAAATAGTGGTAACTGTGACAAATATAACCCTGTTTGGTATGATGGAAGCTGGTACAAGTGCCCTTGGATCCTATCTGGTAAATTTCCAGATCAAGCACGATCAAGGCTGTGCACTATACACTATATCTGCAAATACATTGATGGATACTGTATCTGGTTGGTCAGTTTTTTTACGAAGAACTGCCATTTTGTTTGTGTTTTTTATCAGCCAATCTGCATCACAAAGTCCACTGTCCAGTGAGGCGACTAGTAAACCTCGCGCCCTGACAAAATTGCCATGACATAGTGTAGTATTCCATGTTAAGAGAACAATTCCCTATTAGAATTGTTATTGTACATTCCTATCCCCACATTCTATGTATGACCTATCATTCTAATCTTACTGGAGTTATGCTGAAGGTGGTTGTCTAAGCTGTCTCCTGAATAAACTTCTCTACTCATCTCATGAACTATCTGGAGTAATTTACTACATAAATTTGGCGGCGATTGGGATTTATGAACCAGAGAAGAATATCCAGAGAAGAGAAAAACCTCAAGTTTTCTATTTTGAAGAAGTTTCAGAAAACTGACAGCGTTCGCCTTTACAGCTCAAATCCAACCAGGTACTATTTATTTTTCACATTTAACGTGTATGTAGATCGCACCAGCGGCTGTTTAAAGTGTCAAGTGCCCTGATTGCACCAGCGGGAGTTTGTTTTGCATATCTTCGTTTTTTTTAAGCAAGACTCCCTTCATGGATAACCATATCTTATTGATTGTTTAAATAACGAGTACTGCTCATATATTACATTCCGCTTATCGTTGGACAATTTTCCCATGTTGTGCTGTTGAACTAGCGCAGTGCGTTATTTAAAACTTGGAAGTTACCCAACGCGCGCTGTGTCAATTACTCCATACCGGCATTGTTTAAAAAGGAAACCGTGTACTCACCGAACACGCGCAGCGCGCTACTTCCCGTTTCCCCAACGACGATCTGCAATGAAGAAGCACAACACTTAACACAACGTCACCACGCATCACGTCCCTACGTATGCATCTCGGCGGCCATCTTTGTTGTTATAATTCCTTCGTTTCCATAGTAACTAAGTCACGATCATATTTTATCCACGTTAAGTTATCTCGAATGTTATTCCTTCTCGTTTCTACTACAAAGAACCCCGCTCTCAAGAATATCCCCAATTCTACATATATTTAACGTTTACAAAAAGAAGAAGAAGAAAACAGACATTGTGAGACTGGACTGTGAAATATTCCCAATTACTCACTTCACTACAGACAACGGTGACTACTTTTTTTATTTTAGCACATCTAAACTTGTAATCCTATCAATTGTAGTATAGAAAATATTCCTGATTTACAATGTCTAACACCATTAGTTCACCTGCACATTTCTTACCAACTGCTGGAGATCCAAAAGTAGAATGGGATCTTTGGTACCCCACATTTTTAGCTTATGTGGATGTTGTTGAAGAGGATGGTTGCTCTCCTAAAAGGAAGTTAGCTTTATTAAAAAACTGTCTAGGCGGTGCAGGACTCAAGGAGCTAAAAAGCTTACCTCCCATTGAAAATGATGGTTCAGGTGATGTAAATGTTTTTGATATAGTTATAAAACAACTAAGCACTAGATTTGGAAAGAAAATCAACGTAGTAATGGAAAGATTTAAATTTTATTCCAGAATACAAAAAGACGATGAATCCATAGAAAACTACGTAGCTGCTTTACGTACTTTAGCTAGCTCCTGTGCTTTTGAAACTATAAATTTTGATCAAGTTCTGCGAGATCAAATTATGATGCGCACTAAAAGTAAAAAGATTCAAGAGCGCCTCTGGATGGGTACTGATTCTTCCCTCAGTGCTGTGTTAAACATTGCCAAGGGTATAGAACAATCCGAACTGTTTGTAAACGAAATTAGAAACCAGGACACAAAAAATAAAATAGCTATCCCTGAAGTCTCTTTAGTAAAAAGTTTTAACAATTTTAAGAAAACTTCTACCCCTTTTAAAAAGGAATTTCCTGGAAGGGAAAATAGATTTCCTATTAAAAAGACTCAAATTATCTGTTATAGATGTGGCGCAAACGACCACGTAGGCAACTACAGAGGATGCCCTGCGTGGAACAAAATCTGCATCAAGTGCAAAAAATCTGGCCACTTTAGTAAAATGTGCAGATCTCCTCAGAATGTTAACTTTTTATCCTATGAAGAATATGAGGATATCGAACAACTTTCCGAAATCAACACCTTGTTATGTGTGGGTGATTCAAAATGTGAAGGGTTTCCCTCTGATATCATTACTATTAATGGTAAGGAGATTCCTATGTTAATAGATTCTTGTGCTTGGTATACACTAATTAGTAAAAATGTTTTTGATCGCTATTGGCACTCTACTAAGTTAATACCATCTGATGTACATCCTGGTGGGTACACAGGTAAGAAGATTGATATTGAAGGCTATATGTGGGCAGACATAAAATTTAAAGACAGAACCATTAAAGGCAAAGTTTATGTTTCTTCTAAGGGAGCGTCACTACTATGTTGGCCTCATCAACATGATCTTGGTATCAAACTTGATCCAAACGCTTCACCCCCTGTCTATGTCGTCCCTCCTGAAAATGATTTCATTATACAAATGAAATTAAAATTTTCATCCATTTTCTCTGATAATTTAGGTACTTTCACAAATTTCAAGCACCGCATCATCCTCAAAGACTCTGCTATTCCTATCCGGCACAGAGTGCGAAATGTTCCATTAGCCTACCGCGAAAAATTGAAGAAAATTTTAACAGATCTAGTCGACAAGAAAATCATAGAGCCAGTGGAATCATCCCCATGGGTTTCGCCAGTAGTTTTGTCCCTCAAAAGTAATGGCGAACTCCGTCTATGTGTTGACCTTCGGAGTTTAAACAAAGAAATTTGGATCGATAGACATCCCTTACCCCATATCCATGAACTAATTTCCACTTTATCGGGAGCCTCTGTATTCTCTACTCTCGATCTAACTAGTGCATACCATCAAGTGTTACTTCATGAAGAGTCAAAGTTTTTAACAACTTTTATCACACCGGAAGGCATGTTTCAGTATTGCCGAATGCCTTTCGGATTAGCTAGTGCTGCTTCGGTCTTCCAAAGACTAATGAAAACTGTTTTGGAAGGTTGCTTAGGTGCCATCGCCTTCCAAGACGATATTCTTATTTATGGGAAAGACCACGAAGAACATGATGCCAATCTTGAAAAAGTACTAAAATGTGTTCAAGAAAAAGGTTTAACCCTGAAGCTATCGAAATGCAAATTTAGGCAAAATAAAGTTGAATACCTTGGCCATGAAATATCAGCAGATGGCATCAAGCCTAAATTCAATCACATACAGAGTATTTTAAAAGCACCCGCACCTCTGAACAAAGAACAACTAGTGTCGTTCCTAGGATTAACTGAATTTTATAGCAAATTCGTTCAGGGATATGCTTCTAAAGTACATCCTTTAAGATCTCTGTTAAAGAAAGATGCAAAGTTCACTTGGTGCAATGAACAACAACTTGCCTTTGATTCAATGAAACAAGAAAAAGCTAATGCTCCTTTCCTTAAACCGTTCAATCTGGGTAAAGAATGCATAGTATGCGTGGATGCGAGCAATGTGGGGTTGGGTGCCGTCTTAATTCAGAATGACAAAGGTGATGAATATGTTGTCTCATATGCATCAAGAACACTGCGTGGGGCAGAATTCAACTATTCTACAATAGAAAAAGAGCTTTTAGCATGTACTTGGGCTTGTGAGCATTTTAGGCAGTTTATTTGGGGAACCAGGTTCCGTCTGAGAACCGACCATAAACCTCTGATAAACATGTTAGCAGCTGGAGGTGGTAGAACTTTAACTGCACGTTTAGCCCGCCTTGCAGCGAAATTACAAGAGTTCCAGTGTGTGGTAGAATACATCCCTGGTCGTTTAAATGTACATGCCGACTGTATGTCCAGGTTACCATTGATAAATTCAGTTTTTCTTGGACAAAGTGATGATGACGTTGTATTTAATATTGATGACGTTAATGAATGTGGTTCTTCCAGCTCATCTGATAGCATATCTGAGACTGTTTGGAGAGAAGCAATGGTTAATGACACATGCTTGTCAGGAATAGGAGATTACTTACAACATGGTTGGCCACAAGAGAGATATCTTTCTGGTGATAGTCTCTCGTATTTTAAAATTAAAGACGAACTTATGTTTGACCAAGGTTTCGTAATCAGAGGCGACAAAATCATTCCCCCTTCTTCTTTGAGAGAAAGAATTGTTTCTATGGCGCATGATGGCCATATGGGAATGTCTAGCACCAAAAGACGCATTCGTGAGTTTTACTGGTGGCCTGGGATTGATAGAATGGTGGATAAATGGGTAAGTTCCTGTTCCCCTTGCGCCAAGAGTGACAAGTCTGTCAAACCCATATCCACGAATGTCTCCCCTATTGAATTTGTAACCTATCCTTGGAAAAAACTTGGAATTGACATTATTGGGCCCCTTTCTTTATCTCCGAATAAGGAAGTATTTGCTTTAGTCCTGATCGACTATTTCTCTAAGTGGCCTGAACTTAAAGTAGTGGATAAAGTTTGCTCCACACAAGTTATTCAGTTTCTAGATGA
Organism: Lissotriton helveticus; assembly: GCF_964261635.1. Lineage (NCBI taxonomy): Eukaryota > Metazoa > Chordata > Amphibia > Caudata > Salamandridae > Lissotriton > Lissotriton helveticus. Next base: position 1,110,003,114 of record NC_136068.1, read on the forward strand.
AGTCTTTTGTAAGGAAGGAATACCGGCAGAGATTGTATCTGACAATGGCCCACAATTTATCAGTGGAGAATTCAAATCTTTTCTTAATAGATGTGGAATTGTGCATAAGAGAGTATCCAACTATAACCCTCAGGCCAATGGTCAAACAGAACGCTTCAATAGGGTTATCAAGGAGTCCATTCAACTAGCCATCAAGAGGAACCTTGATTGGAAAAAATCATTACGTGCTACACTTTTGTCCTACCGAACATCCCCCCATTCAGTCACAGGTCTGTCTCCCTTTGAAATGCTTAGAGGTAGGAAGCCTGGTTCCAAGCTTCTTCCTTGGTGGTTGAAAACCAAGCTCCCGTTTGAATCTTCCTTTAATTGTGAAGAGGTCAAAGATAGAGTATTAAAGTACCAAGAAAAAATGAAAAACACATTTTTGTCCTTAAATAACCAGAGTAGCAAGATCAAGGTTGGTGACTATGTACGAGTCAAGTTTGGAAAGTCTGTTGGAAATAAATGGAACAAATGGTCAAATCCTTGTAAAGTAATTGAAATTTTTTCTAAAGCTGTTCGAGTTGAAGGAGGCAAAGTATGGAATTTCAGGAGAGTGTCTCTATGCAAAAATCTGGGTCAAACAGATATGGTTCCATCTACATCCAAAACCCCTCCACTCAATTTATCTAAGAATCCTGTTACAGACGATAGTACCTCTTATGCAGCCATGGTTGATACCTTTTTGCAAGAGACACCATTAACCTTTATTCCTACTCCTGAGGTAGATCCTCCTTCTCATTCTTCCCCAGTTGTGAATGAATGTGATATTAATAATTCCAACGTTCTGGAAAATGTTCCTATTTCAAAATGTTTTTCTTCTCAACAAAATGTAGTTCCTCGTCCAATGCAGAGGAAAAGTTCTCGTTCCAAACAGATTCCTGTAAAATTACATGATTACTTATGCTGAAAATTTTCTTTCTTTCTGTTTTTATCTTATTTCCACGTTTTTTTTTTATTTGTTTTTTTTTGTTTTTAAGGGGGAAGGTGTGTAGTATTCCATGTTAAGAGAACAATTCCCTATTAGAATTGTTATTGTACATTCCTATCCCCACATTCTATGTATGACCTATCATTCTAATCTTTCTGGAGTTATGCTGAAGGTGGTTGTCTAAGCTGTCTCCTGAATAAACTTCTCTACTCATCTCATGAACTATCTGGAGTAATTTACTACACATAGCAATGGCAATGAAACATCTTGGCCTATTTTGAGGTTTGCAACATGCAGTGCTTTTAATTTGAGTAAGCTCACAATTGTGCATAAAGATGGCAAATCTAACTGTGAGTCTTATCTCAATTTTAATTGAAGGAGCACAGTGTCTGTTACAAATCACAGGGTTTTTCTGTTTTGGAGATAGTTAATTTCTATTTTCTACTCTTTTTGTCTTATTACTGGACACAATTCTGTTTTTTCAGTGAGTAGGCACCCTATGATGACAAACGTGTGCATGCTGGTGAGAACCTGCTGGAAGCCTCCCTGGTGTTGAGTACGTTAGGTGCCTACTCATTCTTTCACTTATTTTTGTAAGTGTTCTTTACTCACACATTGTGGTTTAGGGTATGTGTTTGCGGATTGACTGGATGCAGCTCATTTTAAGAAACTTAAATGGTTGGGGGTTGTAAGACAGGCCTAAACTGATTGCCCGATATTAGTTGGAGGTAGATACCCCCACGTCATAGGCCGGTCCTCTGAAAAAATCTGTCTACCCTTTTTTAAAAGCCAGGTCTTTTGTTGTATTACTCATTAGAAATACCCCAACTGGATTAAGCTGCCGGAGAGGTGCTGGGGGCTCCAATTACAAAAGAGGACAAATTGGTGGTTATTAGACACCTAAAAACAGCTAAAACTCCGGCAAGCAATGGTTTCCCGGCTGAATTTTATCAACAGTGTGCACCCATATTAGTAGACCGTCTCCTGGAGGTATATAATGAAGCTACGTTGACTTCGATTCCATCGTCATCCAACAGGGAGCCAATAGAAATTATGATTCCAAAACCAGATAGGGGTCCCCGACCGCCAAACTCATATAGGTCAATCGCGCTTTTAAATCTGGGTATGAAACTGTTAAGTGGGATCTTAGCGGCCAGACTCCTCCCACATGTCCCACCTGATCCACGTAGATCAGGCTGGATTCATACCAAAGCGCAGCACCACTCATAACCTATAGCGACATATATGGAACTCTCCTTGCCTTGAAGAGGACGATTATGCCTTGATATAGAACAGGCTTTTGATTCAGTGGATTGGCCCTATGTATGTACAACAAACAGGGGTGGGACAGAGGTTTCTTAAACAGACACAAGTACTCGATAAGGCTCTACGCGAAAGAATCTGAGTTGGGGGAAGGGTATCAGATGCGTTCCCGTTGGAAAGGGGCACCAGGCAAGGATGCCCCTTGTCACCATTCATATTTGCAACAGCGACTGAGCCCCTAGTGGCAGCACTGAGGGATCGCCTGAACGCATGGGGGATACCCGTGGGAGATACTTACCATGTGGCTTCCCTATATGCTGATGATATATTAGTATATAGTAGGCAACCAACACAGTCAGTGCCCATTTTACTTAGGACACTATGGGAATTTGGGGATGTATCTGGCCTCTGAACGAACCCTGAGAAGTCCAAACTAGGGCCAGTCGGGTGATTAGCAAAGCAACCGAGTGATCAGCTCCTGGAGGTGGGGCTTCATTGGGTGATGACCACTCCTAGGTATTTAGGGATTAAACTGGCCCCCACACCTGCCTTGTTTATGGATCTTAATAGAGGGAAAGAAGTGGAGGGTATTCGAGGCTCCATACTTTTCTGGAGGGAATTGCCCCTGTCCCTTGTGGGCAGGATCGCCATTATAAAAAATATCATCCTGCCTCATTGCCTTTAAGCATTACAACATTCATTGGACAAGATCCCTAGTAATTTCTTTAAAGTGTTAGATGGGTTATTGATTGACCTTCTGTGGGGCACCAAGCATAAACGTGTCCACTTGGCAACAATGCAGAGAGCATGGGAGAGAGGGGGCTTGGAATAAACTCATTTGGAATTTTACTATATGGCTGCTCAGCTCCAACATGCAATTCACTGGTTAGATGACCACGATAATTGGGAAAAAAGACTCCTTGCAGGTACACACGGGACAAGTCTTTACCAGAGCTGCTGATGTTCAGCAGGGGGTCCCGCTGGCTGCCCCTACATAATTCAACATGTGACAGAGGTATGGGAGAGCACAATACGGAAGGTGGTGAAACATGCGCCTTATGTACCAGATATGCCTTTATGGGTAATACAACCCTTGTGTAAAATAACTGACTCCATGTCAGTGCCGTGATGGACAGAAGGAGGCTGTCCAATGTTGGGGGACTTATATAACAATGGGCAGTTTATATCTAGAGATAGTGCGGACCTTCTTTGAATTAGGTAGAGGGCAGTTTCTACAATACAAAAAGATAGGCCAAATGGCTCGTGAGATATAGCCACCCTTCCCTGAGGAACCTCCTATAACCAAAGGGCTGAAAGTAATGCTCTATATGGCCCAGGGAGGACATTTGATATCCCACTTATACCGAGCAATCCGAGACGAGCTCCTGGGGAGACACTCTCTATCCAGTCGAGATGGGATGAAGCAGGGGGAGACCCCTGACGGAACAGGAATTGGTAAGAATTCATGAGTGGGTAAGAAAAGTGAGTTGAATTCACAATTTAAGCTGATTCAATATACTTTTGTTCATCAGGCCTACCTCACCCCCAAAACACTAAGCAAAATATATCCAGACCTCTCCAGTGAGTTCCCCTGATGTAAAGAAGTTGAAACAGAGTTTCTACATATGATGTGGATGTACCCAGTTTTAACTCCAAATATTAAAGTAACTAAATTATGTCACGGGCTGGGAGGTGGCCAGGAAATCCGAACAGTACTGTTAGGATTGTTAACCACTCCAAAAAACAAGAAACTAAGTAGAAAGTTCATACACTTGACGTTAATATTAGCAAGAAGGCAGGTTGCTATAGCATGGATGTGCCCTACGACCCAAACATTGATGCATGGATGAAAGATATGTGTGAATAGGCAACAGCTGATAAGGTCCGAATGAAACAGATACTGAAAGATGACAAACTCGAAGATGATATTACGGCATGGATGGCTAAGACCACAGAATTGCAAGCCCCTCCAGACGCCGAAGACAAACTGGGAAGATGTGACTTACTGTGTCGGGTGACACTTCAGGGTCGATGCAGAAGGTGGTGAATGATAAACAAGAGACAACTTATTATAGGATAATAGACACCCCCTAGATTTAATAGGATATGATCAACATGGGCATACAGACACAGAAGGAGTTACGGGTAGGAGGGAGGGGAGTTTTGTTGGTTATATTGGCATATGAGGTAATAGACGGAAAACTGAGGAACAGAGTGTACAGATAGAATTATATTAGAAAGGATACTATTGTTCTTTTGAGAAACAATATAAGATAAAGGAGGGGAGGAAATTGTTACAATGTCATTTGTCTCTTTGAACTGTTAAAAAAGATTGATATGACTTATAAATGCTAATAAAGTTCTTAAAAATACAATGCATTATACACCATCTCCCTGGTCCGAACCCCACACCAGACACTTAACTCCCAGGCTCTAACCTACAGAAACATCATTCTGATCATCATCAAAAAGCCTGACACTCCTACACCAAAACAATCACCTCAGAGCTTTTTTGTATGCTTCACAACTGCCGATGTGCAACAAAACAAGCTGGCAATCTTAGATAACATCACTCACCACAAATTTGATCTACTAATCCTCAATAAGACCTGGTCTATTTACACTTTTCTCACACCATTCTCGAACTTCTGCTCCCCTAATTATTCAATTATCAGGAATGATAGGCTAGGCAGAGTTGGGGGAGGCACTGCTGCTATCTTATGAAACTTCCTTCAATGCACTGAACTAATTTGAATGCCTTACTCTGGAACTTCATGTGCAGCATAACTCCCCTATCAGGATTAAAGCCATTTACCACCCACCCGGTGACACCTCCAACTGTACTGAGGAACTTTTCAAGTGACCAATATTTACAAAGTGATAAACTTTCTAGTAGACTTTAATCTTCACTGGGGCACCTTGGAAGACTCGGCTGCCAACCAGTTTGCCAAAATTCTCTATGGAAATTATCACTCACAACACAACCCTAAACCAACCCACACTCTAAGAGTGCCATGCTTGACCTTACTATTTATAAAGATGACCTGCTCACAGTAGATGGCCCTATATCAGTAGACTGGTCTGACCATTTCCTCATCCCTTTCTCACTTCACCTCTCTTATGTTGTAACCCTGGTCCAACCAAAAATGGTAACTGGCTGGTTTCACAACACAAAGAACATTTACCTCACAATCTCAGCAACCCCACTAAAAAAGTACTGCCAGACATCAGCCCCAACTCTGACGTCAATCACTCGCTGTTTTACTAGTCTATCTGTCTTGATAGACAATGTATCTCCACTACAAAGCAAGAACTAAAGGCCCACACCCTCTGCCCCTTGGGTTAATATGTCCCTTTATTCCTGGAAAAGAAAAGAAAACAGCCACCCTGTCATTAATCCTTCACATCTTCGATATGCCTGATCAGTTACTACAAACATACCTTTAGCAAAAAATCAATTCACTTTAGAACCCTCCTCCACTCCACTAAGAACAAACCAAAAAAACTCTTTGACATAATCATGGTGGCCACCAGCAACAACCGGGCATCTTCAACAATCAAATTTGACGACCCACGCAAGGAAGCAGAAGCATTCGTACAATTCTTCGATACAAAATTTAAACCACTTCTTGATCATGATACACATCCAACCCTGCATGAGGTACGCAAATCCAAATGCTCTTTGTACAGTTTTGATTTCATCACTAAAGATGCCCTCCTAAAGAACATCTTGAAAACCAAACCTATCCCGAGTGATGTTGTAATAGACCTACATACACACATGCTTCCCTACTGGACAAATATGATTCACCTCTTTCTCAGCCTAGGATCCTTTTCTAATGTCCTCAAATCTGGTCAGGTGACCTCACTACCAAAAAAAAAACATCTTCTGATGTGGTTGTATTATCACCGACCTCCCTTTCCTCTCCAGATCACTGAAAGACTTAGAGCGGAGCTACTCACTCAACACATCAAGGACAACAATCTACTTGACGAATATCAATCCGGCTACAGTCAAAGCTGCAACACTGAAACAGTACTTTTAATGGTTATCGATGATGCCGGTCCAGTCCTAGACTCATGCAGCTCCTGCATCTTAATCCTTCTTGAACTTTCTGCAGCATTTAATGCTATTAACCATCTCTCACTTCTTAACACACTAAATCAAAGAATGGTAATTGAAGGAGTAGTACTTAAATGGTCTGAATCTTACCTCACAAGGAGATCTCAGATGACTAAAATGTAAAACTGTCTCTCAACTCAAAAGGCTGTAAATCAAGGTGTCCCTCAAGGCTCTACCCTTGCTCCAACCCTATTTAATTTTTACATTTAACTGCTTGGACACCGATTAACAGAAGCCAGGATTCTCTACCACCTCTATGCTGACAACACCGAACTCTACCTCGAGGTGTCCTCTATACATGACATCTGACTTCTCACCACCACCCTTAATTACATCTAAAAACGGATGGTATCTCATCACCTAAAACTGAATTCCTTCTTATCTCTACCTCAAACTTTCCACCTCTATTCAATCATGGATAGATAATCTGAACATTCTTAACCGTTATCCTACCATCATTGACAATGCCAAATATCTGGGTGTCATCCTGGACAAAAGATTTAACCTCAAATCCCAAATCAACACCATGGCCAAGATTGCTTGCTTCCAAATGCAACTACTCTGGGGGTCCAAATTGCATTCCTGAGCAAGACCTGAAAACTCTTGTCCAATCTTTGGTACTCTCTAGACTGGAATACTGTAATTCTCTATTTGCAGGCTTCCCTAAGACTCACCTATCTCCTTTAAAATCAAACCTCCGCTCAGCTGCATGTTTCTTCTACAGGGACAAATGAAATTGTGATAATCTGCTGCTCAAACCTCCAGGTTTCAAAAGGGAAAGACTTATGGTACAGTAGTTCTCAGGTAATGCGACTGGAATTTGAAACTCGCAACCTTTACACCATCACCTCTTTCCGAATCTTCAAAACGGACACTAATCCTCTTCACTTCCTAAGACATTTTTCACAATAACGCTCCTTGCCAAGCTCCCAGGTACATGCCCTCACATTTAATGGCCTGACCCTGACTGTTACATTACACTCACAAGAGCTATGAGTCTGTAAATTGACTGAAGTTAACTTGCATTTAACTCTGTAAATATATAATATTGATGTGTGTAGCCTGAATTAATTTAACTTTTCTAAATATGTAAACTGTAATTAATATGTAAGTTAACTTGTATTTAACACTGTAAACATGTAATATTTATCTGTGTAACCTGAATCACTTTAAAATTTCTAAATATATAACGTGCAGTTCATATGTGATTTGAAAACATGCAACTCTCACCATGAGTAACCGTAGTAGCTTTACATATTGTCTCCTACTACCCTGTTACTTTTAAATTATCATGCATGTAACATTCTTCGCTCTATTGTAAAGTGCTCCAACACCCCTGGATAATGTCTGTCCTAGGGCGGTGTACTGACATGCCCTGGTGGTTATATTTATAACACACACATTGACAGCAAACATTTGTTGAAACATCCAGATATGTAAAGCATGATGGTGGAGCATGTAATCCATCAACTCTGGATTTGCGATAAGCCTACCATCAGATAGATTTGCATTCAGATTCGAAAGCTGCAACCAGATTAATTACCCGGGAGGAATTGTATGAGTTAGGAGAATGCAAATTGGTCATCAGCCTCTTTCAATTTCTTGAATGAAATGTAACCCTTCCCAAATCGAAGTGTATGAATGAAAATATTTCTCAAAGAGTAACTTTCCCTAACTAGAAGAAATTTAGCCAATTTGCACTCAATAGTAGAGACCAAAGTAGAATTTAGTGAAAGTTTCAATCAGTCCTCCCCACCTAATTAACAAGGTGAAAATGATGTTGCTCTAAAGTGTGAATAAGTCTTATACTATATTAATTGATTTGTAGATCGATAAAATGGAGCCTTTAATAAGACTGCAGAAAAAGGGATGCAAATACATTTCTGAAAAGCAAGCACAAGGCTCAAATTTCCGTGTTTTAAATTGATTTATTTTAAATGGAATAGTGTTGTTGCATTTGAATACAGAATGCAACGTGACCTGGTGGTGTCAGAGGAGTGTAAAAAGCCGAATGGTTTATTGAGTGTGCGTATGAAAAAAGAGAGCACATATACTCTCATCATCACATAGAGAAGAAACACACATTTCTAGAACATGACACGTTTCTGAGCTCAATTCCTTTCCAATCCAAAATTTGTCAATAATAAACAAAGAACACTCCTCCCTCCACTCAGAAAATCAGTTGCATGCATCAAATAATACTACAAGGAGGGTAAGAGGGTACTGATAGAGTGCTTACAGCACTCTAAATAGTACGGGTGCATTATACTCATGGTTCAAATGCACTTACATATATTTTATCGTTTGCAGTGTTTCACATTTTAGTAGGAATTGTATTTGTTAGAAAAGGCTATAATTCCTGTATGCATGATGTGCAGGATGAAATTCTACTCATACAATGTAACTGTGTACCGTTAAAGTTGCCTGCATTGCAGGCCCAACACTGCTGGTTGTTTTGAGTTTTGTTTCTCCTTGGTTGCTCAAGAGATAATTAAATGAATCCTTTTTGTATTCGAAGCTAGTATGTTCTCGTCCTACTGCAGGTGCAGGAATTCAACCTCGTTATTCTTAGATTTAAGTAGATACCCAGAATGTCTTTGAAGAAGACTAGAAGGCGAAAAAGGAGGATGCCTTTCATGTTTGGCCAATCTGGGAACCAAGGCCACTGGAAAGGAGCTGAACATACACAGCTCCTGTGGAAAATTACGGAAAATGTTGCAATTGCACAGTTTATCATGTGACGTACTGGGGGCTGAACATTGTCTTTTTGTATGATGCGCAGGGACAGATTCGGGAGACTTTTGCATTTTCGGAGGAGAAGAGCATCTCAGAGCGAGGTCCATAGCCTTAAGCTATCAGACCCATTTGGCGTGAGTACTTCTTAGGAAGTCAACACGTGCTGACACCTTTGGGGTATGATATAAAGGAGATAGGCAAAACCCTCAGTGAGAGTAGTGTAGGGAAAGATAACTTTTGTTTTCATTCTCAATGAAAAGAGATTTGGACTCAGCCTCTATTTTGTGTTTTTTTATTTTATTTTGGAGTTCATCACATTATGCCTTTTGTGCCGAATGAATTATATTCGTAGACTCGGCTCTGTATTGATTTTTATGTACCTATATACTCTGATATTAAGGTGTGTTTATGTTCAATTATTTTTGGCCTCATAATAAATCAATAAGCTGGAGTTCGGAGTCTGTGGTCTTATAAGTATGACTACATTGTAAGTATAATCTTGGATTGTTTGCTCCCCTCAACCACTTTCAACAGGCAAATAAAAAAACATCTGTACTGAATTTAGTAGGGAAGGCAAGGAGTAAACGTGGCCTAATCAAATGGTAGCAGAGGATGGTTTGCCTCTAAAGGGAGGGGAGAATAAGAAATTAGAGTAAAAGCGGAAGAAAATTGGGCTTTGGACTTGGAGTAGACGACGGCAAAGACGAAGTTTGATGGAGGTCGGCAGATGCTGATCATGCGGCGGAAACAGTGGTAGCGTGAGTATGAAATCGTGTGATGTGTTCGATTGCGGTGATGAATTAATTGTGTGATGTCTTGCAAAGTTGGGATGCAAGTTGAGTGATTGTGGGTTAATTGGTTTACTGGTTCGGACACGTGCGGATCTTGAAGTTTGGTGAGCGGACTCAAGAGAAGTCCAAGATCCCGGGATAGTAGTATTTGTAATTGTCTGATCAAACTGTGGGAGTCGTGAAGTGCTATCGATGGTTCGCTTGTGATAGGGAACTTTGAGTGAATGTAGTAGAAAACCTCAGGTACCGGGTGTAGACTACAGCGATTGAGTGAACAACACAGGTCGGAGGTCATGGTGGACGAATGTTCTTGTAAGAGTGTTCTAACCATCTTTTAGTGGACGGACAATTACTTGTTTTATGTAACTGTAAGTTATTGTGACTGTGTTAGGAAGCAGGTACTTGGTTAATAACTTTTGGATATACAGTTACTTGTAGTACAAATGTGTGAGCAAGCGTGCGAGGTGAAATTGTAAAGGAGGGTGAGCCACTGCAAAGAGGGAGTTGTGACGTCAGTGCGTGCCATGCTGGGATTGGTCAGTTGGTGTAACGCTGTGCTGCGATTGGTGGAAGTTCGTCCAAAGCTGCATATTGACTTTTGGGTTGCAAATTGATTTTACGATGAAATGTTTTAAGGTGTTGTGAGATTTGTGTAGAGGTGACACAGGTGGTGACTTGGGTAGGAGAAGAAGCTCCACCAGAGGATACCCCAGCACATTATATGGCAACAAATGTAGGACTCTATACTATAGTGTGGCTGCAAAGTTGCCATTAAATCACAGAGAAAGAGGGAGAATTGGCTTTCCCTCGTTATGGGTCATTTCGAATGGAGGTGTTGTACCAGCTGAGGGGAGTGATGGCTTCTATGAAACCTCTGCCTGGACCAACACAATTTGAGGTATTAGATGCACGGATGAGAGCAGCAGTAGCGAAGAGAAGCTTCACAGGGAAGGATGAAGAAGGCAGTGAAGGCATATCAAGATGCCAAGTGTGATGCGCAGCTGAAGAGGTGGAGAGTAGACACCATAGAGGGAGAATGATTATATCCATTCAGGTTGCTAGAAGAAGTGTCTGGAGGAAAGAGTAAGACAGAAGAGGACAGTGATACAATGATAGTTTTCTAGAAAGACTGCTAGCAGAATGCCCTCCACCTTATGACTCCAGGTCGGAGCCGGAGAAAACGCAGCAAATGGAAGAAGCCTTAGGAGTGGGATGAATGGCTTCAGATGATCAGACAACAGGAGTATGAGGGAGAATGTCACTGGGAATAAGAATTCCAGGGGGTTCCAGAGGGATAGGGTATGTAGATACTGAGCCAGACAAACTGCATGTACCATGGGGTTACAAGAAGCCCTTACCGTACCTGTTACTATTGGACCTGGGGTTTGTATATATGACACTAGAGAGAGAGCAGGTGGAAGTCAACAGCAAACAAGAGGAGGAAAAGAGACTATATCTGGAGGGAGTCTTACAATGAGTGGAACAGGTATGGCTCAGATGCCAGTGGAAGCTAGTACTCCGCTGCCAGCTACGGCTGATCCGTCAAGAATAGACAGTGGGTTGGAACGAAGATGAACAGGAGCTCTGGCAAATTCTAGGTCAGACATTAGATGAGGGAGTCAATGATACAGAGAGAGGAAATGGAGATGAGACGAGAAGCTCCTAGAGTACTGTTCAAACTACAGAATTTGTGTGAGGGTAACCATTGGACAAGTCGAAGTTGTGAGAGAGAAAGTCACCCAGTGTTGAGAATAGAGGAGAGTGTAGGTCCAAGGAGATCACAAAATTGTTGCAGAGAGGAATCAGGAAGCGAGAGAGGTCAGAGAATTATACAAGTTGCAATGAAGGCACCATTATTAGATGTGGTAAGATTAAACGCAGAAATAGATGAGGTGATTGAAGGGAATCTGCCATTCGACAGAATTGAAACATATGACTCAAGTGAGTTGCTATTTGTGGCTAAGGATGTTACTGAAAAGGCAAGGCAAGCTCACAAAGCATTGGCACAGTTGGCACGAAAGTATGAGTGGGATTTGACCAAGACGAAATTGATGCAGGGAAGCTGCAGGCTGAACTATACTGATAAAGACTTGGAAGAAAAGCGAACAACAGGATTAAACGCACAAAATAGGAACTTGGTGATAGGGATGCGACCGTGGAGAGGATTAGACAAATGGAAGGAAAGGTGGTTGAAAATGAAAAGTGCCAAGAAAGTGGTAGGAGATGCTCCGCCTCCGGGTGGAAGGACGGGAACAGCAGGAAATTTCCCCCTGAGAGAGATACAAAATGGGGGGTATGTACATGTGCCATGGAGCAGGGGTGATTTGGCAGCATTCACTAGTGATTTTCCTCGGCTGAGGGAAAAACCTGCTGACTGGTATAAACAAATTGACCGGTTTGTCAAGATTTCGAAGGTGTTATGGATTGATTTGAATACCTTGTTTGATATAGTGGTCCTGGGTGATTTATGGACAGCATGTAAGGTTGCCGTTGATTGGCTGCTGCAGAACCAACTAGAGATGCAGTGAATCATGGTCCTTCACCCGAGGTAATGAAGAAATATGAACAAGCGATTACGTGGTTGCAATCTAAAGTAGCTCATCAGACTGTTGATTGGCTTAAAATCGATCGTACTAATCAAGATCCTAAAGAATCGGTAAATGGCTATTATGAGAGACTTTTAGTGGCCTTTAAACAACATAGTGGATTGGACACCATTGAGCCAAAAGATATGGGACAGTTTGTTTCAAAGTTTATGTTGGGATTGAAATCTGATATTAGTTTGATAATACAGCATCACTTGATATGTTGGCAGAATAAGTATGTAGACAAACATCTGCCTTATGCAAAATCCTGCAGTGAACAGGTAGAGGCAGCACAATAGAAAACATGGAGAAATTGATGTTGGTACAGTTGAGGAATGCGGAACGGCCTGATTGGATGCAAGGGGTTGGAGGAGTGATGGGTCGAGGAAGAGGAAGAGGAAGAGGAAGAGGAAGAGGAATGAATCAACAGACAGTATCTCAACCATGGACATCCTGTTACCTTTTTGTTAGATACTGGAGCTGCACGCTCCACAGTAAGGACAGAAGTGGTCCCAAATTTATCCTTTTCAGGACATTCAATTCAAGTGGTGGGAGTTACCAATCTGAGAATGCCTAACCTGTTAATAAATGAGTTACCTCTAAGAATAGGACAATTCCGAAACAAACATTAATTTGTGGTGTGCGATTCAAGTCCAGTCTGTCTATTGGGACGAGATCTTTTGTGTAAGCTAAATTGTACTATATCTTGTACTCCGAGGGGTGTAGAATTGGATACTTATGATGACAATGTTGATTTTAAAATGGCCAATATGAGCTTGTGTGCAGAACTGTTTGTGGTTCTTACAATAGAGGACCTACCACATAACTTGAGAGATTCGGTCCGTCCGAAAGTGTGGGATTTCCCAGGTGAGGAGATAGGAATGATTTGAGGGGTTGAACCTGTTCAGATACAGGTCAAACCGAATACTGAATTCCCACGAACTCCACAGTATAAATTGACTACAGAAATTGTAGCTGGAATGGGACCTGTAATCGAGGAAGGGGTATAGATGCCGGTATGGGAGGTGATTGGGTAGCAAATCAAAAGAAGGTCACAGCTTGACATTATTGTCACAAAATCGGGCATTGGAACCGCAAGTGTTGATTGAATCCAGCAAATCAAATGCAATATGAGGGAGAGGGATAGATGTCAGAAGGTTTGAAAACCATGACAAGATCAAGGTCCATGTATGGGGGAAGTTGTGAGTAGCAGATGCAGATTCCTCAGCCTCCAAGAATACCCACAAGTAATCATGTGTACCATCAGATGCCTTATTTTGAAATATAAGACATATTAGATCAAATACAAGGTCCTCATGAGTATCAGAGGGGGGTGCAGGGAGAGGGCACTTTGGGTGCTGCCTTGGAAGTGTAACAAAGTGGACCATTTGTAGATGCAGAGGTGAATGGACATCCTGTTACCTTTTTGTTAGATACTGGAGCTGCACGCTCCACAGTAAGGACAGAAGTGGTCCCAAATTTATCCTTTTCAGGACATTCAATTCAAGTGGTGGGAGTTACCAATCTGAGAATGCCTAACCTGTTAACAAATGAGTTACCTCTAAGAATAGGACAATTCCGAAACAAACATTAATTTGTGGTGTGCGATTCAAGTCCAGTCTGTCTATTGGGACGAGATCTTTTGTGTAAGCTAAATTGTACTATATCTTGTACTCCGAGGGGTGTAGAATTGGATACTTATGATGACAATGTTGATTTTAAAATGGCCAATATGAGCTTGTGTGCAGAACTGTTTGTGGTTCTTACAATAGAGGACCTACCACATAACTTGAGAGATTCGGTCCGTCCGAAAGTGTGGGATTTCCCAGGTGAGGAGATAGGAATGATTTGAGGGGTTGAACCTGTTCAGATACAGGTCAAACCGAATACTGAATTCCCACGAACTCCGCAGTATAAATTGACTACAGAAATTGTAGCTGGAATGGGACCTGTAATCGAGTCCATGAGTGCACAAAGCATTCTGAAGGAGATAAGAGGAAGTCCCTGTAACACACCTATTATGGGGCTGCAGAAGCCTAGTAGCAAGTACAGAATAGTGCAGGATTTACACAGGGTTAATGAAATGTTATGTTATTTGTATTTGTAGAGCGCCTGGTTACACAGTGTGTCCCCGCGCTAAGGTAGCAGCCATAGAAACCAAAAAGCCACAACTAAAATAGCCAAATGATTCATTAGATTAACCTACAGGAAACAGATGGGTCTTCAGACCTTTACAAAAGATGGATTCAGATTCCTCCAGCCGCAGGTTCTGAGGGAGGGTATTCCACAGCTGGGCCGCCACATAACGAAACGAGAGGCCACCCGTCCTAGCTCTCCTGATCTTAGGGATATGCACCATTCCTCTCCCACTTGATCTAAGCAGTCTAGTAGGTGCATAAAGAGTAAGAGGGTTGTACAAATACACAGGGCCCTTCTGTAAAATCCGGTGGCTTACACACATAGCCTTGAACTTCACTCTCTCCCTAATGGGAAGCCAGTGCAGGGAGGCAAGCGCTTTCTTTGCAGACGCTCTCCTAGGTAACATAAGAACAAGTCTTGCAGCTGCATTCTGGATACCTTGCAATCTCCGTATGCACTTGTCAGTTGCACCCAAATACAGGAGATTGCAGTAGTGATCTCATGTTGCCCTGTGGTACTGAATCCAGCTGTTATATTGTTTCACATACCATGTGAAGCAGGATGATTTACAGTCATTGATTTATGTCAGGCATTTTTCTCTATATCGCTCCACGAGGATAGTAGGTATTTATTTGTCTTTAGGATGGATGACCGTGTGTTAACATGGTATTGTATCTTTCAAGGGTATACAGAAAGCCCCTCTATCTTTAGTCAATGTTTGAAAAAGAATATTGAAGGGCTGGTGATGCCTCAGAGCTTAGACCTAGTTCAGTATATTGATAAAATTTTGGTTGCTTCAGAGACTGAGGATGCCTGCAATATTGAGACAGTGGCTTTGCTGAATCATTTGGCAGAGAATGGACACAAGGTGTCCCCAAACAAGCTTCAGTATTGTCAAACAGAAGTGCAGTATTTAGGTCACCGAATTGAGAAGGGCAAACAAAGAGTGTCACCAGATCACATAGAGATGATTCTGCAAATGGGAACTCCGAAAACACAGAAAGAAGTCCGCATGTTTTTGGGAATGGTCGGCTATTGTTGACAGTGAATCCCAAATTCTTCCTTGCAAGCATAGCCACTCTTGATGTTGACTCAAAAAGACATTAGTGATCCGGTACCATGGGATAATGACTGCTTGAGCCTTCCACGAGCTGAGAGAGAGCCTAGGTCTTCTGCTGTGAGAAGGAGGGATTTGCATTAGCAGTTCTTGTGCAGATACATGGAGGTGCCCATAGACCAGTGGCTTATTTTTCCACTGCGTTAGATCCAGTAGCTTCTGCATTGCCCGGATGTCTCAAATCCGTTGCTGCAACAGGTGTCAGCATTGAGAGATGTGAAAGCAAAGTGATGGGTCATCCACTTATTGTTTATGTGCCACATTCAGTAGAATTGTTAATGATAAGTACCAAGACACAAAGGACGATTTACAAGAAAGTGATGCATCTGTAGAGATGCGTCACTTTCCCTGCACCACCATGAAAAACCCTTGCGTCACCATGGATGTGACGTATTTACAATACGTTGCACCATGGCGCAAGGATTGACAGATGCGTCAGAAATTCTGACGCATCTGTTGATGGAAAAGTCACGCCTTGCTGGAGTTGTGTCGCAAGCAAAACGCAACTCCAGCAATGTGTGTTGCGCCTTTTCCCAATACACTGCATCACTCCGTATGCCTGCTTCAAGCAGGTGTAAGGTTTTGATGCAGTGTCGTTCTAAAAGTCACGCAGTGAAATCTTTAATATTTTACTTCATCACTTTTACGAGGCTTTCCTGCGTGGGAATGCCCACCCTGCATACATTATACCTGATGCAGGTATAATGTCATGAAGGGCTTTACAACGTGACAACAAGAAAAAGATTCCCTCGTGGCCTAAATATTTTTCATCTGTTCACATAATTCATATACTTTTCAAAAAAAGTCCTTCAACACATGGCAATAACACTGTTATTTGTATTTATATTGATTTATTTGTTTTTTCATTTGTATCAAAATTTGTTTTATACTTTTTTTTAATTCATTGTATTCTTTTTTAGTGTTTTAAATAAATAGAAGAATGTAAGTCATCATACATAAACTTTCCAAATTACATATACAAATCCAAAAGACACCCTGTAGAACACACACCTAGACTTACTCACACACATATACACACATACACTAACACATGCATCCCTTCTCATTCATTATATTCTCTTTGTTCTGTGGCTAAGGTATCACAGATTATCTTGTCAACTGTCACGCCAGGTCGACGCATTTCGGTGGGTTTGTACCACCTTCCTCAGGACCTCGACAGAAAAAAGCTTGCTTCTTTATTGTGTGGACAAGGGTATCCTTTGGGAGCTATGAGGAGATGTTCTTATCAAGGTTGAAAGAGCGCTTGATTCGATGATCACTCCTATTAAAAGCCTGGATTTTTTTCAAGGCTGTTCTTTTTATATGTTTCCTATTCGCCTATTTCTCAAAGATCCAAACACAGTTAAGAGCGAAGATATCTTGCTTACATCAGGAGGCTCTATATTTTTTATGGTATCCAGTAGTTTATTTTCTTTTTCGTTTTTCTTCATTTTTCCTTTCTTAATTCAATTTCGGGATTGGTTCAAGTCCTACATGCCGTATCGCCGAGTCAGATCCATTTTCCAGAGTCCCCGCTTTACAACGTGATGCATCTCCCTAGATGCGTCACATTGTAAATGGGCCGCAACATTTACGCTGCTGTTGCATCACAAAAGTGACGCAACGACCGCTCAAAAGTGACGCAAGGGGCTTGTAAATCTGTCCCACAGTATTTAACGAATAACTTACAAAGTATGAGCAGGTTATATTGGCTTCTGAGAATGTTACTCTGAAACGATGTGCCACTTGAATCCTGCCACATTATTGCCTCTTCCGCAAGAGGAAGGAGAAGATTGTGAAGTGACTGTCTAGATGTTACTGAGCTATCTACCAAACCCAGACCTGACATTGTTGATTAACCACTGCCTGAATCTGATTGGATCCTTTTTGTTAGTGGTTCATGCTTAAGAGACAATGAAGGGTGTTTGAGAGCAGCATTTGCTGTGTGCACCATCTTGGGGGTGGTGGAAGCTGGCTATTTGAAAAGAATATACTCTGCTCAGGTGGCCGGGATTATTGCTCTGATACGTGCCTGTACCATCGTGGATGGAGTCCGAGTGACTATCTATACGGACAGCCAATATGGGTTTGGAGCGGTTCATGATTTTGGGCAGTTATTGTCACAGGGGGGATTTTTAACATCCTCAGGATCCCCTATCCATAACGGAGAATGTGTGTGCCAATTACTGGAGGCTTTACAGAAACCTAGGGAGATTGCAGTGGTAAAATGCGCAGACCATGGGAAGGGAGAGGACTTTGTTACCAATGGAAATAACTATGCTGATGAAGTAGCTCGTTTTTGTGCTATACATGCTTGTGTTTTTAATGGTGAATATGTAGGAGAGAGCACAGAAGAGACCGAGCTCAGCATGAAGTAAGCTATAGCTGATACTTGTGATGAGGTGAAGCGGCTGCAGGATGAGGTCTCAGAGGAGGAAGCTGCATCATCGGTTAGAGTAGGATGTGAGAAGAGAGAAGACGGCATTTGGGTGTCAACAGATAAAAGGGCAGTGTTACCTAACTGTTTACTGAGTCCAATAGCAAGACAGATTCACAGAGCAGTTCATCTTGGGAGAGATGCCATGGTGCGAGTGTTTAGGCAAAC
Organism: Lissotriton helveticus; assembly: GCF_964261635.1. Classification (NCBI taxonomy): domain Eukaryota; kingdom Metazoa; phylum Chordata; class Amphibia; order Caudata; family Salamandridae; genus Lissotriton; species Lissotriton helveticus. The sequence continues at coordinate 1,110,021,443 of NC_136068.1, forward strand.
TTGGTTTAACCCACGATTTTGTGTGAATGATGAAGTAGTGTGTCACAGGTGTGTTAAGTGTCAACAAATGAATGTTAGAAAGAGAACTGTGGTTGCGATGAGCCACATTGGCAGATCAGGAGGTCCTTTTAATAGGATACAACTGGACTTTATCGAGATGCCGAGGTGCAATATGCTGAGATATGTTTTGGCGGTGGTGTGTATCTTTTCACGTTGGGTTGACAACTAGACGATGTGACAGTCTCACAGTGGCATAACTGCTCTTAAGGAAACTGATACCCCGCTTTCGATTTCCGACTTCAGTGGAGACAGATAGAGGAACACATTTCCATAATGAAATCATGAAATTGTTGTGAACAGCCTTGAAAATTTATCAGAGATTGCACTGTAGTTACAGGCCTGAGGCTTCTGGTCTTGTGGAGCATATAAATGGCACAATCAAGTTGAAGGGGTCAAAGGTTTGTTCGCTGACTTCATTGAAATGGCCATATGCATTGCCATTGGTATTGATGAGTCTGCGTAGTACTCCTGATAGGAGGACAGTGCTCTCTCCCCACGAGATATTGATGGGAAGAGCTATGTGATTGCCTATGGTGCCAGCCACTGCATTGATAAACATCACAGATGATTTGGTTATGGATTATGGTAGGGGAATGGCTGAGGTGGTTAATTCTGTGTCCCACCAGGTTGAGGCTGCGACTGCCTCCACTTCGAGAGACCTGTTGCATGATCTTAACCCTGGAGTCTGGGTGCTTGTCTGTAAGCACGTAAGAAAGAGCTGTCTTGATACTCGCTGATGAGATAAACAAGATTGCAGAAGTGAACTTTGAACCAGAGCAGAGTGAACAGCCTGGTGCAGAAGGATCAGATCGAGAGGAAGGGATGAGAGTAGATGTTGCAGAAGCAAAATGGCCAGCAAAGAAAGAAAGGTTGAATATAAGGCTTGCATCTGAGTAGAATCTCGCTCCCATTCCTGAAACATCTGAATCAGATCAAAGTGGAACCGAAGAAAGACCGGATGGTCTAAGACAATCCAGAAGAAGAAGGGTACTGTCACAGAAGTACGCATCTCCTGAGTGGATGTACCTGGCTGCAGATGCAGCGCCGGGGAGATCCGGGAGGTTGGGGATCGGAACAGTGAGTTACGGAGGGAACACCCTGACAATTGATATTCAGTCGCTAGTCCCTGGAGTCAAAGCTTTCAGGACCCTAACTCTGACAGTCCCCGATCCACCAAGCTGAAGTGGTTTGCAATTTTTGGTCCTCAATCAGGTTGCTTTCCCTACTTTTGGTTGACAGCCCACTGCACAGGAACTAGGAGAATTGTGTGCAGAAATTATACAGCTTGTTCTTACCATACTTGGATCTAATATCATGAACGATGAAGCTTGAACTGTGAAAGGAAAACTTATTAGCCTTAGAAAGAAGATAAACTAGGCCCAAGTGGAAGAAGATAAAAAGTAGGGACTTTCACTAGAAGAAGAACTGAGGACTAGGGCTGACTACATCTCTAAAATAGGTTTAGTATTGCTCGACTGAAAATTGCAATAATTGAATGGAAATAGAACAATGAAAGACATTGTAAATAACCAGATCAGATAGAGAAGAGCAAAGGCTTTGTTGAGTTCAATTACGTTTACAACCAGAGGGGATTCAAAAATGGAATCTGGAAAATTAGGACGCAAACAGAAATGTCCTTATTGTTGTGGTGCTTATTGTTATAACTGTGGTGATTGTTACGTCTTTGGTTGGGTCTCAAGATGCTGAAAAGAATGGGAAACAGGCAACACTTACCCCACCTACCTCAGACGTAGAAGAGGGTGCATCTGCCAAAGATAATGATATGATCAGGGAAACTAGTCGGATGTTGCATGTAGAGTTGCCAAAAAGTGATTTTGCGCTGAATGCATATGCTTGTTTGTTGTATGAGTATGTTGATACAATGGAAGCGAAAGACTGCTATGTGTATATGCAATTTCCAGCATCAGTAGAAGAGGGCATCCGATATCATCACTTGCCGTTGACCTATGGCATCACATGTAGTGTGTTGTTGAGCATGTTTTATAGTAAGGCTCATTTTGAGTACTACTTCTCAAATTATGACGTGGTACTCTCAGAAGTTCCAGTTCTTAAGTACATGAAGAAATATGATTAATATAAGGAGGTAGAGAGGATGTCTAAGTATTTTGTGCCTACTATTACTTTGGATACATCGTATGCTCATAGACACAATCTGACCTGCATGTTATCTGATAGCGAAAATAAGTTCTTGGATCAGATAGACGATTAACATATGCAGACTTTATTTAGAACAGACCCAAAGCATAAGGTTATCCCATGGACACAAGAAGAATGAGATCATAATGCAAAAGGCAGTTCTGTCCCAATAGCTTTGGACTTTCATCAAAAAGGTAAATTGTGCATTAGACACCCTATTATGACAAAATATTTGTGGGTGAGAGTGATTGTGAACACACTTTCTTAATTGAGGAGTCAATAAGGAAGGTGCTATGGGGTAAATTAACCATAGTACCAAATGTATATTGTGTGTGTGGAAAAAGTGCTTATTTGAAATTGCCCAGTAATTGGTATGGTATGGTACATGTTATTTAGCTGTGGTATTTCCCAAAATTATTCATGTAGATAATTTGTGGCCTTTGGAAGGAAAACAATCTCGCGGAGGAAAATGTGGTGGAAGTGCTGGAGAAATTGTTGGAAATGTATTTGGTGCCATGATACCTAGTGTGGGTGTGATTTTGAATGATGTGAAAATCAGAAAATTGGCAACACTAGTGGATAAGCTCTCTGTGAATACAGCTCAAATCTTATTACTTGTTGATGGTGAGATGGTTTCGATAAGGGCTATGGTTCTTCAAAATCATCTTGCTTTCAATGTATTATTAGCAAAAGCCGGAGGAGTCTGTAAATTATTGAAAGTTCAAGAGTGTTGCACGTATATTCCTGACAATAGTCGGGATATACCAAAATACATTAGTAATATCTCAGAGATCCCGCAAGATTTACGTGAATTGGCTGCAAATGGAATTTGGGAACAAATTGGGAAGGGATTTGGGAAGATTGGAAGCTGGTTTGGAAGCCTGGGACAAGGAATAATGAGATACATCTTGAAACCTATCATAATAGCTGTCATTTGTATAACTGTACTATTGGAAGACTTCAAAGCTTAAAAATGGCAAAATATAAACACAGTGGTCCCAGAGAGAAGGAACAACTAAACAGAATAGAAGGGAATCACAAAACCATATTAAACAGTCACAGTGTTTATTAATCACAGTGTGACTAGTTGCAAAAAATCAGAACATTCAATATACAATAAATACACGTGCCCTAAAGGGGGGAATGGAGAAGGGAAGGGATGGAGTGAGTGATGGAAGTGTGATAGGACTTAGTGGTAGACAGAACAGTCAAGGAAGCATATGTACAATAAAAAATATTCACAAGAAATAATTAAATGAATCCTTTTTGTATTCGAAGATAGTATGTTCTCATCCTACTGCAGGTGCAGGAATTTGACCTCGCTATTCTTAGATTTAAGGAGATACCCGGAATGTCTTTGAAGAAGAATAAAAGGCAAAAAGGGAGTACGCCTTTTGTGTTTGGCCGATATGAGAACCAAGGCCACTGGAAAGGAGCTGAACAAACACGTCTCCTATGGAAAATTCTGGAAAATGTTGCAATTGCACAGTTTATCATGTGACATACTGGGGCCTGAACATTGTATTTTTGTATGATGCGCAGGGACAGATTCTGGAGACTTTTGCCTTTTCAGAGGAGAAGGAGCATCTCAGAGCGAGCTCCGTAGCCTTAAGCTATCAGAACCATTTGACGTGAGTACTTCTTAGGAAGTGAACATGTGCTGACACCTTTGGGGTATGATATAAGGAAGATAGGCAAGGCCCGCAGTGAGAGTAGTGTATGGAAAGATAACTTTCGTTTTCATTCTCAATGGAAAGAGATTTGGACTCAGCCTCTATTCTGTGTTGCATTTTGATTTTGGAGTTCATCACATTAAGCCTTTTGTGCCGAATGAATTATATTTGTAGACTCTGCTCTGTATTTATTTTTATGTACCTATATACTCTGATATTAAGGTGTGTTTATATTCAATTAGTTTTTGGCCTTATAATAAATCCATAAACTGGAGTTCGGAGTTTGTGGTCTTTTAAGCATGGCTATATTGTAAGTATAATCTTGGATTGTTTGCTCCCCTTAACCACTTTCTGCAGGCAAATAAAAGACCATCTGTACTGAATTCAGTCTGGAAGGCAAGGAGTAAATTTGGCATAATCAGTACGTACACACAAAAAAAAATACTCAATAAGCTATAAAAGTGAAGAGAGGATAATCAGTCTCAAAATCTTGAAATCTCTGTGGAACGGCTCTCCTGCACACACCTAGCATAACAGCAAAAATGTAATTTATTCTTAACTAACCCTCCAACTGTGATAATATTTTTCTTGATTTTGCTTCTTAGGACATACCTCTATTTAGTTTTGGCAGAATCAGGCACACTATTTGTCTCACATCAACTAGATTTATCCAGGATTGACGTTGTCTTCTTTCTCACCTGACATGGACATATGTGAGATTTAAGGGCTCATACAGACCCTGGCATGTGAACCACTGGCCGACCAGTGTGGAAGAGGTCATGACTGTAGCCAACCTGCAGCAGAGATTTGTCCACCTCATTTAGAAATCCCTTCCTGTCTGCTGGTTTCAGTGTGGTGAAGGGAGTTGCCACTGCAGTTGCTCCCATCACAACACTGTAGTGTTGCTCATCAACACACTTTTTTGTATTGGGAGACTACACTTACAAAGCAGGAGTTTGTTTTCTCAATACTAAAAATAAATTGCCCAACTCACGAGGCGATTTCCCTCCCTGTGTGAGGGGGCATTTTACATTTTCCTTGTCTAATACTGCCATTCCATGTATGACAGCATGGACAGGGAAACTGAGCGACAGTTTCCATGCCCTCAAAGTCATGTGATGTTCATCACTGTGACCTGCAGCCATTTAGCGGAAGAGCTACTGTGAACTAAGTTTATACTGGTGGAGCTAGCAGAGGCTCTGCTTGATGTAAATGTGGTGCTTCCCTGGTTGTCAACAGAGCTGGGTACTGCAGGTTTGCTATACAAGGCATCAGCCAAACTCTAATTCAATATTTTTGTCTTTCTTCCCCTCAACACCTCTAATAGAACAAAATGAGGTGTAATCCCGAAAGTCATCGATGTTTTTAAAAATCACTGTACTTTATACTGTCCCTGTTGTGTTTCCATTCCAATTCCATCCCACCCCATCCCATCTTTGTTTCTATAATTCAGTCTCAATTTTGCCCATCAGAGCCTTCAATTTCATATATAATATATTTTCTTTGAGATGCTGATGCTTTCATAAAAATGGTTGCTTGGATGCAACCTGTTGCTATTTTGTCTGCGCTATTTAAAACCCGGTCTTTAGGGCAAAAACTTTTTATTAATTCAGAGATGAAAACTGAAACATGTTGGTTGTCAATGGCTATTTTATATTTTAAAAAATAAATTACTCATGAAGCTTGACTGTACACAGTAAAATTAGTTGGTGGCATGCCAACAATCTGTTTTGCCTTTCATAATATAATTACACAATTGTTCAAGCTGTGCTGATGGACATGGAAACAAATATAGAAACATGCAGAGAACGTTTTTATATTTTTTTTATCCTTTCATGTAGCCTGTTTTTCTCAATTAGCACTTTAGTTATTAGAAAAATACACTCAGTTATATATATTCAACCTCAAAATAGAATCCAGAGTTTGATATCTTGTAAGGGATCACTGACATAATATCGACGACACAAATATCGAGATACACAAATATCGAGTCAAAAATATCGATTGACAAAATATCGACTCCCTATCTTCAAACAGGTAAGTACCAAAATATCGACTCCAAAATATCGACTTACAAAAATATAGACTGTCAAAATATTGATTTTTTAAAATGTCTTAAAAGTAAGTTAAAACTAATATAGTAATAAATATATTTAATATAAACTTAGAAATAATTATTAAAAATATATAATTTTAATAAATAATTTATATAATTAAAAAAATTATATCACCAAAAATTACACACACACACACATATATATATATATATATATATATATATATATATATATATATATATATATATATATATATATATATATATATATATATATATTTAAACATATTATTAAATAAACATATATAACATTTTAGAAAATGTTTAAAATTTATTGTTACAACTATAGTGAGTTCAACATTAGCAAAAGTGTTGGATAGCGTAGAGGTAAAATTTACTACTCCCACTCCAGTGGGTGCAACAGTAGGGAAAGCGCTGGATAGCGTAGAGGTTAAAATTACTATTCCCACTCCAGGGATGTATGACGTTACAACGCATACTTTTACAACGCCTACCATTACAACAAAACTTTTACAACGCAAAAACTTTTACAACGCATACATTTACAACGCAAGATTTTACAACGCATATACCTTTACAACGCATACCATTACAACATAAGTATTGGTAAGTATATAATAATTTTTTGAATATAAATTAATAAAAAATATTATAATATATTTTAATATAATTTAATTTTATTAAATAAATGTAATTTAAATGTAATTTTACTTTATTTTTACAAAGTACCCCTGTACCCCAAAAACCCAAAACTGACCCTGAACCCTAAAAATACCCCTTTACCCATAAACTGAAAACTGACCCTGAACCCTAAAAATACCCCTTTACCCGAAAACTGAAAACTGACCCTGAACCCTAAAAATACCCCTTTACCCAAAAACTGAAAACTGACCCTGAACCCTAAAAATACCCCTTTACCTACAAACTGAAAACTGACCCTGAACCCTAAAAATACCCCTTTACCCCAAAAACTGAAAAATGACCCTGAACCCTAAAAATACCCCTTTACCCAAAAACTGAAAACTGACCCTGAACCCTAAAAATACCCCTTTACCTACAAACTGAAAACTGACCCTGAACCCTAAAAATACCCCTTTACCCCAAAAACTGAAAACTGACCCTGAACCCTAAAAATACCCCTTTACCCAAAAACTGAAAACTGACCCTGAACCCTAAAAATACCCCTTTACCCAAAAACTGAAAACTGACCCTGAACCCTAAAAATACCCCTTTACCCAAAAACTGAAAACTGACCCTGAACCCTAAAAATACCCCTTTACCTACAAACTGAAAACTGACCCTGAACCCTAAAAATACCCCTTTACCCCAAAAACTGAAAACTGACCCTGAACCCTAAAAATACCCCTTTACCCAAAAACTGAAAACTGACCCTGAACCCTAAAAATACCCCTTTACCTACAAACTGAAAACTGACCCTGAACCCTAAAAATACCCCTTTACCCCAAAAACTGAAAACTGACCCTGAACCCTAAAAATACCCCTTTACCCAAAAACTGAAAACTGACCCTGAACCCTAAAAATACCCCTTTACCCAAAAACTGAAAACTGACCCTGAACCCTAAAATTAAAATATTTATCAATTAATCAATTATAATTAATTACCAATTATATTTTAATTAATTACCAATTAATAATTAATTAACAATTAATTTTTAAAAAATATCAATAAATAAATTAACATATTTAATTAATTATAATTAAATTACTTCCCACCCTATTCCCCTATAAACCCACAACCCGCTACAGAAAATAAATTACTAAAATTAAAATATTTATCAATTAATCAATTATAATTAATTACCAATTATATTTTAATTAATTACCAATTAATAATTAATTAACAATTAATTCTAAATATATATCAATAAATAAATTAACATATTTAATTAATTAGAATTAAATTACTTCCCACCCTATTCCCCTATAAACCCACAACCCGCTACAGACTTATATTACACAAAAAATAAAAATTATTATTAACTTACCTTAAATTCGATATTTTTGTTGTCTATATTATGTCTAGTCGATATTATGTCCATTCTATATTTTTGATTCGATATTATGTCCATTCTATTCGATATTAATTTTCTCTAGTCGATATTTTTGTTGTCTATATTATGTCTAGTCGATATTATGTCCATTCTATATTTTTTACTCGATATTCTGTCCAGTCGAAATAATTGACTCGATATTATGACTGTACACCCTTGTAAGGAGAATGCGACTAGACAACCTGATGATCTGGGGATTTTTTTTGTAGTCTCCTACAATATTGTTGTAATTTGTTACCTGCCTTCCTCTTATTTTGGTGGCACACTTGTACCCAGTCCCGTTCCTTGACTCCATAGTTATATGTTGCCAATGTGCTGCCTGCCTGCACCTTCATTTTCCTTTTCTTAATCTACCTTTCAGAATTCATAAAGGTAAGTTACCACTACTAAAGTTAGACTTTTGGTCTAAGTTTACCTTTGTAAATACCAAAAAGTAGTAAAGTTAGACTTTTGGTCTAAGTTTACCATTGTGAATATCGGAAAGTAGTAAACTTCCACAAAAGTGTGAAGTTTCCTCTGTGAATCGGGTCCCCGGTCTGTAAATATCACATATTGTGTACACATGCAAAGGCAGGGTCTGTGGAGCTAATACATTTTGTGATGTTATAAAAGTACCATGAAGACAATATTCACTGTACAAAAATATACCATCAGGGTGGCCGCATTGGACCTGCTCCTGTGAGCTCTGTCTTGGGCCCGCTAATTATCCATACGATCTAGCCTGGAATCACCCGATATTGAGTGGGGGACTTTGCTGGAGAAATCGCCAAATTGTGAAATGCCCCTGCCCAGGCCCGAGGGCTGTTGTGGTGTGCTGGGGCTGGAACCCGGGCAGAACTGCTGTGGGCAGCCAGAGTTTGTGGCGGGGGTAGGAGCCACCCTCCGATGGACCTCTGAGGATTGTACTGCTGAGGCCTGCGCAGCAGAGAGGGCCCTCAGCCCAGAATTAACAGTGCAAGTTGCTACGGACGGAGGTGCACCGAGCAAGGACCCACTGTGATGCTTGGGGACCGGGGGTGGCAGGAGGCCCGAGACCCCCGGATATCAATGGCAAGCTGCCTGTATATATCCTGCACTACTTGAGGCTGACAACAGAGCCCAGTGGGAATGACATCAACTCTGTCCTACCTCTATTTCTGTTTGGAACATTCCAAGACTCAAAGGTGAGTCTATGGGAGGCAATTCAGTGACCTGATACTGGGGGGGCAGCAGAAACAAACTCTTGCAATGCGCCCTTCCCAGTCATTGTGCATGTGGGGGGTGGTAGCACAGGGAGTGTCCTAGGGGCTGTTGTGGGCTTGCTAGTGAGGCGTTGGTTTGCCTAATGTGACTATGTCTTCATTTCAAATGTCCAGACCCCCCTTCCACCCATTGCTGATTGATCACTTTGAGCCTCACACCCCGATGAGGTGTCAAGATGGATGGTCTAATACCACATCAGAGGCCCTCTCCACTTTGCCACAGAATAATGTCCCCTGGGTGGCCTATGGACTATTTCAAGGGACTCTGAGACTACATGGGGAGGGATCGTAGCCCCTTTGCAGTCTCCGGGCAAATGGTGAAGTCCATTTCTGCCAGGGGTCAGGCCCTAAACCTCACAGGTGCAGCAAAACCACACCTGCCAGGGTGTCAGGCCGTGAGCACCAAAGGTGCCGCAAATCTGATGATTCCTCCCAATCAGAATCTGGATGCATTGACTCATCTAGACGCCACTCTCCACAACCATTTTGCAAAATTGGAGAAAGTACAACACAAATACCCTGCTGGAAATCAAAATTGATCGAGTCTCCCTTGATGTCAACCTGCCCCGTGTGGATCATCGAAAGCTAGGAGAGTGAGTAGACGATGCTTAGTCCTCTCTGACGTCCATATGACCCATGATGAAAGACCTCTAGACTCTGATGCAAGACCTGCAGACGGAAGTCTCCTACCTTCACTGATGAGCGGAGGATGCAGAAGGCTGCTCACAAAAAAACTATGTACGTTTTCTTGGCTTTATCAGGTGCTCTGAAAGTCCGAACAAGGAACTCTTTCTGGAAGATTGACTGATGAAAATGGCGCTGGAAAGTAAAGTACTGAAATTCTTTTCTGTGGAGTGGGCACAACGAATGCCAGGCAGACTGATGCCTTCGGGAGCCAGTCCGCGGGCAGATATTTTCTGTTTCTTTAACTATAGTGACAGAGACCAGATATTGCAATTGTTCTGATCAAAGGGCGCTTGGAGATTTGAGAGTGATATCATAATAGCAATCCTGTAATTGGTAACTGTGGGCAGTGAACTCCGCTCCGCCAGTGGAGTTGTCAGAGTTTTTGGCACTCCGCCCTCCGCTTAGAGTGCAAAGTTCACCCAAAAAACTCTGCCACCCAGCTGTTACAGACCATTTGCAGACGTCCCTGGCAGTCAGTGGAGAAACACCTGAGGCACCTTGAACAAATTAAAACAGATGTTACTGTACAGAGTCAGACCTTAAAAGTACAGCCCCCGCTGCAATCGTACACCTCCTGCCATCGCCACCGTCCGCCCCTGCGTGTTACTAGTTACACCAACTTGGACATTCACCTTGCCTGTCCCAGGGCAATCTTGATTCTGAAAGGAAGAATTTCCAGTGTTATCAAAAACCGACTAGACCAGACTGCTTAATGTACAAATGCCATCTGGGCAAACTTACCACCATATATTTTTCTGTGAAACTAAAGGCACACTGCAGAGAGGAATAAATGATGGACCTTGATCGTTCAAATGGTCAAAAAGTGTTCCTTCCTACACATATTGTGCAAGATAAAGTAACAGCATTGCTCAAAAATGTTTTTTAATAACATGTTCTCTTTTTTATTTTTCTAGCAAACGATGCAAACCAATACATTTGGGAATCTTTATCTATTGTGGTTGCTCAAAAGGAGCCTATTCAATCAGAAGAACGCAATCTCTCACTAGAAGCTCATTCTTTCTGCTAGGGAGTCGGGACTCTTTGTTTCCATATCTGAGCTTGCAGTTTTAGTTCTTCTTCTGTGTTGTTGAGGGCTGCGGCTCGGAGTAAAGGCTGCAGGGGATGCTGAAAACTGGAAGCGAAACCAGGGCAAGACGAAAACAGCTTCCCAAGTGGCCAGTTTGAATATTCCCAGATAGACAGCAGCTGCGATCAGCCATGGGCAAGCAGGTCAACCGAGTAGTGAGACTTAGTGAGGTGAGCTGAGAACCTGAACACAGAGCGTGTAAATGGGGGTTAGGCCTGGAGGAGTCAGTGTGCTTACGTCGTGTCAATAACAGAAAGGCTCATATCAGGTGTTAGGAATCCATGGCACTGTGTTCGGACATTTTGGCTCCTGAGTCCAAACTACAAATCAGATCAGATGCTGGAGTTCTCAAGAGACAATGTGCGCTATTGTTAGGCTTCAGAAAGCTCTTTGATTTCATGTGTAGGGGTGGCCAACCAATACTCGGCTTGCTCGCGGAACTCCATGGAATTTGCAGTTTTCCAATCACTCCGTGAGCTCCACCCACCCTTACCTATTGGTGCAGGTACTTGTTTCAGTAATGCTGGCTGGGTACACGAGATCTTACAGGTCTGGGCGAGGTTGTCTATGTTATGTTTTCCCCCGTTTTTAGGTCTCGCCTAAGCAGCACACATTCGCTGCATAGGAGAGAGACCTAATGCCATTGGCACAGTTTTGGGGGCAAAAACATACATGCGTTGCATTGCTTGTAATGGCAACGCATGCACGTCTGGCAATTTCCTTGAGGGATCGAGTGGCGCCATATGGTGGCGCCATATGGTCGCACACTCCCGCAAGGGAATCGTGCAGGCCCCCTACACCTGCTGCCGAGCGAGGTGCGGCTTGTGCTGGTTTTTTCTTTTGCAAAAACATGGCAATCATCACTTACTTCCTGTCTCCAGGGAATTGTCCTCAGCCCGCTAGCAAAGAAAGGAATAGAGAAAATGCACATTTATGCACAAAGACTCGTCGTTATACTGACTAAATGATGTGCCATTTTCGTGTGTAAGTGTGATGATGCACGAAAGAGAAGTCTCTCTGATAGATGTCATAAATCAGTGCACAGTGTGAAGTTGTTTGTGGCCTTGTGTTAAGGCAGAATGCGGACCCCTTCTTCTGCGCAATGACGCCTCCGGGTGCCGTCTTCGAAGAGCTGCAGCCCTCTGATTTGAAGAGTGGGGAGAGAATCATTACACCTATCACTGCGCTGCCCCGTCTTGACCTCTGAGGGGTCGGACTGACATTTAACTCCTTCTGACTAATGCAGGTCAGGACTAGTCACCTTCTGGTTTTAAGATGCCCCTGCTGCTTTAGGGCCGCTTCGCTGCAGCGTTCCCTTAGCTTCTGTTTAGCATTTCTATCAATACACGTGTGTGAAGCTGCGTTGCGCGTGGCACTGTCTGTGCTGTATGTCCGTCTCGGCCTTGTCTTCTAAGCAGTTGCTATCCATTCACATGCACTTAAGCAAACCTCATGTTCACTATGTGCAGGGCTGCGGAATGGATGTCCTGCCCAGGCTTATCCTACCTCCTCTGGTCCCCTGGTGTCACCTCAGCACCACAGGATTTCTCGGGTTCCGAAGGCAGAATGAGGGAAAACCAAGGTCACGCGTGTGCCAACAGCGCGTCACGTGCTAGCCCAAGAGTTGACTGCGGATAGAAATATTTCCAAATGACTGTGGCGGCAAACTGTGACCAGACGCTTTTGCCTCAAGTAAAGCATTCATCCCACGGGCTACTGTCTTGAAAAGTGTGTAGATACCACTGTAGATACTATTCGTGGCTCTGCCCAGCCGGAAGCCGCTAACGGCTGTGCTCTGCCCGGCACAGGAGCCGTGTTTAATGACTGTGCCACTGAGTGCGGTTAACACTCACTTGCAAAGAGCCACCGGTTTGGTGCCAGTCGCGTTTGTATGCTCCACATCGGTTCATGCAAACGTGTCTCGTCTCGCTGATCATGTCGCGTTTCTTGCTGCTCGTATATAGTCTAAACGCTTGACACAATTTAGCATGTACGGGAACTGACCCTCAGAGACGAAGTTGTTCAAGACCACACAAGGTGTCCAAACGAGGAGCCCGGGATTAAAACAATGGTGGGTTGGACATAAAGTAAGCGGTTTGGACAGTAGACCTTGACCATCGGGCTGTGGGGTGTGTGCTCCACCACATCTTAGGGCATTGTCTCTGCGCCCAAGGGGAATGTTTTCAATGCTGCTATATTTTATGTGAAGTCGACGGCTGACGGGAGGGACAGAGCTGTTACAGATCTCATAGATGCTTCAAATACAACCAGCTGTGATTGAATTTGATTAACTTTCCATTCAATAGGAGCAGTCTTTATAATATTGCTACTATCATCCGTCCCGAGATATATCTGATGATGTCCTTTAAATAATTTTGATCCCCAGTCTATCTTTTTGCCGGTATCGTGTGTATCTCGGGACGAATGATATTAGCAATATTATAAAGACTGCACCTATTGAATTGAAAGTTAATCAAATTCAATCAGGGCAGAAAACATACTGAAAAATACGGCGATCAGTGGAACCTAGTGAAATCTTGAAATAAGCTTACATTTCCAAAAGATCTTACTGAGTGGAAGGATATAATTTGAAGAAAATATCCATATACTAAAACATGTGAACCATAATTTGGAAGGAATGTACGCAGAAGTTAACCTAACCGACAAAGGTATTGATTGTATAATTGGGTTTTTAAAGCAACAAATGGGGGTGGGGTCGCACACTACTCACACACCGGCGGTGTCGCCCCTAAGGACTCTGGTCAATGTAGTAAAGTGTTCGCGATGCATCATCTTTCGATCTTCTGGTATCTTCGCTGTCTTCGCCATCCCTGGACACGTGTTTCGGGGTATTACCCCTCATCAGCAGGGATAGGCCGTGTACTGGGGTTGCCGATGGCTGCCAATATCTGCCAGGTATAGTACCACTCAGGCGCGTAGGTGCGGGATCCCAGGCTCGTCAGCCCGCTGCTCAAGGGAGCTTTAAAGTTACAAATGGGGGTGGGGTCGCACACTACTCACACACCGGCGGTGTCGCCCCTAAGGACTCTGGTCAATGTAGTAAAGTGTTCGCGATGCATCATCTTTCGATCTTCTGCTATCTTCGCTGTCTTCGCCATCCCTGGACACGTGTTTCGGGGTATTACCCCTCATCAGCAGGGATAGGCCGTGTACTGGGGTTGCCGATGGCTGCCAATATCTGCCAGGTATAGTACCACTCAGGCGCGTAGGTGCGGGATCCCAGGCTCGTCAGCCCGCTGCTCAAGGGAGCTTTAAAGTTACAAATGGGGGTGGGGTCGCACACTACTCACACACCGGCGGGGTCGCCCCTAAGGACTATGGTCAATGTAGTAAAGTGTTCGCGATGCATCATCTTTCGATCTTCTGCTATCTTCGCTGTCTTCGCCATCCCTGGACACGTGTTTCGGGGTATTACCCCTCATCAGCAGGGATAGGCCGTGTACTGGGGTTGCCGATGGCTGCCAATATCTGCCAGGTATAGTACCACTCAGGCGTGTAGGTGCGGGATCCCAGGCTCGTCAGCCCGCTGCTCAAGGGAGCTTTAAAGTTACAAATGGGGGTGGGGTCGCACACTACTCACACACCGGCAGTGTCGCCCCTAAGGACTCTGGTCAATGTAGTAAAGTGTTCGCGATGCATCATCTTTCGATCTTCTGCTATCTTCGCTGTCTTCGCCATCCCTGGACACGTGTTTCGGGGTATTACCCCTCATCAGCAGGGATAGGCCGTGTACTGGGGTTGCCGATGGCTGCCAATATCTGCCAGGTATAGTACCACTCAGGCACGTAGGTGCGGGATCCCAGGCTCGTCAGCCCGCTGCTCAAGGGAGCTTTAAAGTTACAAATGGGTGTGGGGTCGCACACTACTCACACACCGGCGGTGTCGCCCCTAAGGACTCTGGTCAATGTAATAAAGTGTTCGTGATGCATCATCTTTCGATCTACTGCTATCTTCGCTGTCTTCGCCATCCCTGGACACGTGTTTCGGGGTATTACCCCTCATCAGCAGGGATAAGCCGTGTACTGGGGTTGCCGATGGCTGCCAATATCTGCCAGGTATAGTACCACTCAGGCGCGTAGGTGCGGGATCCCAGGCTCGTCAGCCCGCTGCTCAAGGGAGCTTTAAAGTTACAAATGGGGGTGGGGTCGCACACAGCTCACACACCGGCGGTGTCGCCCCTAAGGACTCTGGTCAATGTAGTAAAGTGTTCGCGATGCATCATCTTTCGATCTTCTGCTATCTTCGCTGTCTTCGCCATCCCTGGACACGTGTTTCGGGGTATTACCCCTCATCAGCAGGGATAGGC
Organism: Lissotriton helveticus; assembly: GCF_964261635.1. Taxonomy (NCBI): domain Eukaryota; kingdom Metazoa; phylum Chordata; class Amphibia; order Caudata; family Salamandridae; genus Lissotriton; species Lissotriton helveticus. Next base: position 1,110,036,824 of record NC_136068.1, read on the forward strand.
CGTGTACTGGGGTTGCCGATGGCTGCCAATATCTGCCAGGTATAGTACCACTCAGGCACGTAGGTGCGGGATCCCAGGCTCGTCAGCCCGCTGCTCAAGGGAGCTTTAAAGTTACAAATGGGTGTGGGGTCGCACACTACTCACACACCGGCGGTGTCGCCCCTAAGGACTCTGGTCAATGTAATAAAGTGTTCGTGATGCATCATCTTTCGATCTTCTGCTATCTTCGCTGTCTTCGCCATCCCTGGACACGTGTTTCGGGGTATTTCCCCTCATCAGCAGGGATAGGCCGTGTACTGGGGTTGCCGATGGCTGCCAATATCTGCCAGGTATAGTACCACTCAGGCGCGTAGGTGCGGGATCCCAGGCTCGTCAGCCCGCTGCTCAAGGGAGCTTTAAAGTTACAAATGGGGGTGGGGTCGCACACTACTCACACACCGGCGGTGTCGCCCCTAAGGACTCTGGTCAATGTAGTAAAGTGTTCGCGATGCATCATCTTTCGATCTTCTGCTATCTTCGCTGTCTTCGCCATCCCTGGACACGTGTTTCGGGGTATTACCCCTCATCAGCAGGGATAGGCCGTGTACTGGGGTTGCCGATGGCTGCCAATATCTGCCAGGTATAGTACCACTCAGGCGCGTAGGTGCGGGATCCCAGGCTCGTCAGCCCGCTGCTCAAGGGAGCTTTAAAGTTACAAATGGGGGTGGCGTCGTACACTACTCACACACCGGCGGTGTCGCCCCTAAGGACTTTGGTCAATGTAGTAAAGTGTTCGCGATGCATCATCTTTCGATCTTCTGCTATCTTCGCTGTCTTCGCCAACCCTGGACACGTGTTTCGGGGTATTACCCCTCATCAGCAGGGATAGGCCGTGTACTGGGGTTGCCGATGGCTGCCAATATCTGCCAGGTATAGTACCACTCAGGCGCGTAGGTGCGGGATCCCAGGCTCGTCAGCCCGCTGCTCAAGGGAGCTTTAAAGTTACAAATGGGGGTGGGGTCGCACACTACTCACACACCGGCGGTGTCGCCCCTAAGGACTCTGGTCAATGTAGTAAAGTGTTCGCGATGCATCATCTTTCGATCTTCTGCTATCTCCGCTGTCTTCGCCATCCCTGGACACGTGTTTCGGGGTATTACCCCTCATCAGCAGGTATAGGCCGTGTACTGGGGTTGCCGATGGCTGCCAATATCTGCCAGGTATAGTACCACTCAGGCGCGTAGGTGCGGGATCCCAGGCTCGTCAGCCCGCTGCTCAAGGGAGCTTTAAAGTTACAAATGGGGGTGGGGTCGCACACTACTCACACACCGGCGGTGTCGCCCCTAAGGACTCTGGTCAATGTAGTAAAGTGTTCGCGATGCATCATCTTTCGATCTTCTGCTATCTTCGCTGTCTTCGCCATCCCTGGACACGTGTTTCGGGGTATTACCCCTCATCAGCAGGGATAAGCCGTGTACTGGGGTTGCCGATGGCTGCCAATATCTGCCAGGTATAGTACCACTCAGGCGCGTAGGTGCGGGATCCCAGGCTCGTCAGCCCGCTGCTCAAGGGCGCTTTAAAGTTACAAATGGGGGTGGGGTCGCACACAGCTCACACACCGGCGGTGTCGCCCCTAAGGACTCTGGTCAATGTAGTAAAGTGTTCGCGATGCATCATCTTTCGATCTTCTGCTATCTTCGCTGTCTTCGCCATCCCTGGACACGTGTTTCGGGGTATTACCCCTCATCAGCAGGGATAGGCCGTGTACTGGGGTTGCTGATGGCTGCCAATATCTGCCAGGTATAGTACCACTCAGGTTTTTAAAGCAACAAAGAATGTGATTTACCAGTCCTGAAGAAGGCAAGATAAAATCTCCGAAACGCTGCATGAACATTTGTTTTATTTAATTGGAATCTTTCTTTTTATTGAAGCACAACTGTACAATACTGTTTTATAAACGATACTGTTCAAGATACAACATATAAATGTGTAACTGGATACCGATATGTGAATATTGATGAGATTGTGAATTATATAGTACTAGATCATTGTTGAGGTGAATCCATCTCCAGGAGTTTTTGATAAGAAATAATGTTTTTTGTGATGTGCTATATGTTTTTAATATGAATTTAATCCAATAAATTGATTTAAATAAATACAATGTTGTTATATAGTTAATTTGAGTGAAGCTTTTGGTTCAGTGGATGCTATTTGATTGCCACTACTTTTAAAATTGAAGCACAGAGGGGTAAATTGTTGTGTATTCTTCTATGTTTCTCCCACTACAGCCTGAATGAGGAGATGGGTACTATCTCACCGAGGTCATAATTGTTATAGACAAATATCAGTCTGCGGGTGTCATTCTTTTGTGTTACAGGTATAGGAGGTTGCACATCCAATCCAGTGTCCTTTGAAGTTTGTATCTAGTAGGGATGAACAGAAGGTGTTTATATTTGTTGTTGTCATGTCAGGTCTCCCTCCATGCTGTTCCAGTCCTTTCCTTCCCTCACTTGATCCTCCCACTGACCAGTGCCATTGCGGCTATTAAGGCTTGGGGATATCAAGAGGTAGAACATTCTGAGCAACAAACTGATCTCGAGGACAGAACACTCTGACATCCAGCTACCACAATGAATGAATGAATAAATGATTTGTTTTCATAATTACTTACAATCGATGCAAATTGCTCCTTAGTATCAAAAATGACAATTAAAAGACAGGCCTCACTCCTTTTGTAAACAATAACTATGTGCTAAAATACATGACTTAAAATTGCAATTACAAATTGACCACACACCTTTTGTAAGCAATGACCGTGTGCAAAGAGTCGACGTGCTACACCGCAATTTGTCCTAGGCCCCCGTACCCCATCTTCTGAGGGAGAAGCCTTAGTGTTCATACCCCACTATGCTACCAATATTCCTGACTTGTGTTGTTTTCCAACCTGTTGTTGTCAGTTATGTTCTGCAGCCTCCATTACTCTGACTGACCGGGCTTTGCCAACCACAACCTGGGGGAGGATTAGGTGCCCCCAATTTTGAGTACTAGTATGCAGCGGGACAGCAACAATGGCTGATGCAGTTGTTGGCCATGGTGGCTTGCGCGGATAGGACATAATTACTAGAATTCTTGGAGAAGCCCAGATTTACACCTGGCTATCAACTCATGGCGCCCGCCTACATGAGGAAGCACACCAGATGAAAGTGGCCCACTTGTGCTGGCACCGTTATGTGAGTAGCACGGGACCTCACTCACCTTATTACCCGCTCATTCAGGTATTGCAGCTACTGTACCTCCATGAGATGACCCGACGTTTTGATTTAACGCCATGAAAGGTGGCATAGATAAACCTCCTTGGGGACTTTTACTACAAGTGGAGATTTATGATCTTTCAGGACATTATAGACTCCTGTGGGGTAGTGAAAGTACGATTTCTAGCATGCCATGCATACAATACTTGATACATACTACCTGATCTGACGGTGATGCATAGATTCCTCAATCACCGTCTCTGCATGCACTACTGTCATGAGGAGGCACAAGGTAAGTCATCCTGTCCTTTATAATGCAATAAACTCTACTATGTGGAGGTGGCTAAGGGGGCCAGGGATAGATGGGTCACAAACCTGCCACATTCAATGACAAACAAACAATGGTGCCAGGAACTCCAAAACGTTAAAGGGGTTTCCCATAACCCACGCTTTCAGTTCACATAGTTTAATTTTGTACACCAAATGTACTTCACCCCACACCTCATATAGCATATGTTCCCAGAGGCATCCTCAGAGTGCCCCAGATGCAGGAGACCCGACGCCAACTTTTACCAAATGGTCTGGAAGTATGCACTTGTTTTCCACTTTCTCAATAAAGCAAATGGGCAAAAGGGAACACTTATCGCAAGAGCTATGCCTTGCTCTTTCCATGGACAGCCATAAACCAACAGACGCAATTCAAGGAAGCATCTTTGCGGTAAACAACAAGAAACTTAAATGGTTGTCTAGGACAATCTATGATCTATGAGAAATAGCTAAACTTTCACTGACAGCCCTCTTAGACAACACGAGCACCGCTCACATCACTTGGGCGTAATTTACAACAGAATTTGTCAACAACGAGGCAGCTAGAGGAGGAAGCTCCAGAAAGGTGTACAGACCCGTAAGACTGGCAGTTAATAGAAAAACAAGAGTTAAAACGGTGCCTAAATTAAGCTCTCGATGTTATCTCAAAGCCCCTAGAGACGGCACATTGAAACCAAAACTGGCAAAGTCCAATATTGCATATAGAACGCACCGGTGGACACAAAAAAGAGATGCAATTGACAACTTATCGACCAAACTTTTGTTCAATCTCAATACCAAAAGACGCAACAAATTGTAGAAGATGGTGAACAACCTAAGCGACCTGTCCCAGTCAAGAGCAACAATCAACATTTCAGAAGATGGTATCAATACCTCTCAAAACATCTCGGCCATTCAGGATCTGCACAATGCCCGGAGAAGGTCACAAAACAACAAGTGATGGCCTCTCCCAACCTTACTACCACTCCAACTCGACTCTTATCCTGAAGTCCTCTGTCCATCAGGGCAGCAACAATCGAGCAGTAGATCTCAAAATGCTGAAAAGAAGACTGCCCTATATTCCAGCAGTAACGCAATGTCGATCAACGTAAAGAAGCTCAAAATAATAATTAAGGGAAAATCGCTTCGGAGCTCTCACCAGTGGCACTTGGGCAAGGATATAGTAGATGAGATACAAGAATGCAAGTGCCTGTTATGTTTCTAGACAGACAGGACTCCTTCATACAACACCTGGATCTCATGTGCTGGAAATCATTCGCCCTGACTGCAGCTTTCAAGCTCATCAAAGCAGCCATATCCTCCTCCACATTCTCATTGGTCCTGAAAATAATTCCAGTCACTATAGTTCCCAATTTCGCCTATGGAAGTGAAGCCTTAGGGAGCAGAGATGCCAGTCATCTGAACAAAAGCATGATTAAACTCTTTAAATCAGTTTTTTTCTGCCTGTATACCCGACCGAAGCCCAGCTGCGTCTCGACTTCGGCCTAGTCGAGCAATTTATAGCAAGGTAGGGAGCCTTAATTAAACTCTGCTATAAGCAAAGGAAGCCTGCAGTGGGACGCAAATAATCACCTCTGGGTAAAAATCAGTTGTAGAGACCACTCCCTGGGCAGAGATTACCTTGCCAGCTCTTTGGCACCACTAGGATTAACAGAACGATAGCAAACCCTTTACACTTATTCCCAAGTAAACAGCAAAGTCAACAAGAATGTTGAAACTTGTTAGCTGATGGCAGACAAAGAGGCATTTGCACTGAGACAGCATGCTTGACTCACAATGCCATCCGATACCAAGCTAACTCCTCAACCATACTTGGGCATTGCATCAAAGCCCAGACTAAAATATAATTCCTGAGGTATTGTTTAGGCTGTCTGCCATTACTTCCACATCTACTACCATGGAAGAAAACCAGCACGACAAAGCTCTGCCGTCTTTGTTAAAAGGTTTCAGAGACTTTTGTCCACCAAATCTGCACATGCAATGCAAAGAACTATTCTAAGACCCATGTGGAACCAGAGGGGGGTAGGTTGCTGCAGGCCCGCAATCTTAGCTTGTTTTAAATTGACAGACATACAGCTCAGCTGCAGGCTTACAAAATACCTGATTAGACTTGACCAGAAAATTAACTGTCTGTCTGGCGCTATAACCCCTGCGGCTACTCAAGACCCTGACCAAGCTTTTCACATGTAACTCATGTTGCACTGTCACTTTAACGTAAACAGGCAGCCCAGGCCTGAAGCTGCATTTTCTATTACGGACAAACCTGTTGTATCAGGTACTTTAACTTTGCAACATTTTACACCATGTTTTATTCATTGTCACTAACCAAAAGTGTATCTTTGTACGTTTTTATTTAAATGTGTTACGTATGCACTTAGTGTAATGATTTTAATTAACTGTGCACTTAATAAAATTAAACTTGAAACTTGAAGTTACAAGCCACAGAAGGAAACTGGAAATGAAGACAGTAGCAATCAATATGAAGATAGAACACTAGAAACTGGAACTAATGAAAAGGGAAAGTCAGGAATCGGGAGTCAATGGAGTCAAGGAAGCACTGCAGGGAGTGGTAGTAAAGAAACAAGGGTTTAGCTATAGCTCAGGAACCAAGAATCTTCTGGCAAAACTGATTAACAATAGCTTAAGGACTGCAAACAAGGGGTCAGTCAAACAGGATGAATACTCCAATGACCAATGCTGGTCTGAAGGAAACTGAGACATAAATGAGCCTGCTACGATCACATACTTCAGGTGTGAGAAGGCTACCCCACCGCCAGCCACAGGTGTGCTGAATTCCTCCAGTTATCCTTGATCAGTAGAGACGAAGAATTGTGCACAAAATTATAGGCACTGGAGTCTTTAATAAGAAAAGCAACTGGCTTTCACAAACCTCAGCATGGATCTATTTAGATCAGCGTCCTAGAGGCTAGAAGTCAGTACATGGATATAGCAGAAAGTCCTGAAGCTTACTTGAACACAGGACAGTCTTACAGTCCCACAGGTTGCGCCCGAGTGATGGGCATGAGAGCGCAGTGAGTGGATCATAACAAAGAGCCTAAAGAGTATACATTACTCCTTCTGAAACAGTCACTCATATAAAGTCATTAGAATTGTTGTTCTCATAGGTGCTACATTTATATTACTAAATATAAGGATAGGAACCAATAAATGCTAAGTTTAAGCTTCAATACCATAATGCACACAAAAAGTACATAGCAGATGTGTAGCATAAAATACATTATGATATATTACAGGCATCCCAGATATGTGGATGACAGCAGTGACTATATTTGACGAGATGGGACTAAAGGTAAATACAGCTCTCTGAGTCATTCATGGTCAGTTTAGAATGCTTGCATCAAGATCTGGCGTTTGAGCTTACTGTCAAGTGATGGGTGATGAGAACATGCAAAACACTGGTGAGTTGCTTGCCTGGAAATTGAGCGACTCCTTTCGCTAGCCACTTTATTATACCCCAAAACAAAATGACTCAACATAACAGGCGTCTTCTTGAAAGGGTCACATCCTGGGGAAAAAGCCAAAGGCAGAAAACCTTAAGGTGACAAAAGTGAAGTTTTAAAGAGGCGATAAGAATGACTTTGCACTTAATTGCGTAACTTAAGCTGGACATGACCTTTAAAACTGCAACAGATTCAAAAGAATAATTCAGAAACTTTCTGGGAGATCTTTCGAGAAAAAAAATATTCAGGAGCGACGTTCTGCAGGAAGAACTCAAGGGAAACAGGCAGATGTGAAACAGAAATGAAGGCAGGGATTTTAGGATGGGAAAACGTAAAAGTTTCACCGACCCTCTTCCACTGGGTGACTTAAATAACATTTAAAATGGCCAATATGCCTCTGAATACCCATGTAAAATAATTGAGTCCTGGGGCTGTAATAGGTGCAAAATATGCCAGCTATGCAACCAAGTCACGTGTTTCCCAACCTGGAATGTAACTAGGACCAGGAGACCTCTTCCAACGTAGCCCCACCAAGCTCCCCTACAATCTATATGGCCAAAGGCCAGACCAAGGCATCAAACAAGTAAATGAAAGTCCCCAACTGTGCCGGCGCGACCTAGGCCTCAGGGGCTCGCTGGAAGGAGACTGGTCTGCGGTACGGGCGTGCCGAGACCCAACATTTACTACGCTGGAAGAATGGCAAAAAGGACACACACTCATTGATAGACTTGTCATTAATTCTACCGGAGCTGTACTCCTGCCTCCCGCCGCCCGACTAGCTACTGCCACCTTGCTGGTGAGGCCGCAGCGAGGAGTGCAGGTGGGGACAACAAACCCCATCAGCCCTTGCGGCACCGGCGGGACCCGTGACAGCATCAATCCGCGCCAGGAGGCGCATATAATCCCTGGAAGCCCGGCAGAGCGTGGGAGAGCATTATTAGAGTGCCGAGGACATTGCTGCCAGCCTACCTTTAGACTTTTTCCGTGACCAGCGCCGCCATACTACCGGAGCTGTACTCCTGCCTCCCGCCGCCCGACCAGCTACTGCCACCTTGCTGGTGAGGCCGCAGCGAGGAGTGCAGGTGGGGACAACAAACCCCATCAGCCCTTGCGGCACCGGCGGGACCCGTGACAGCATCAATCCGCGCCAGGAGGCGCATATAATCCCTGGAAGCCCGGCAGAGCGTGGGAGAGCATTATTAGAGTGCCGAGGACATTGCTGCCAGCCTACCTTTAGACTTTTTCCGTGACCAGCGCCGCCATACTACCGGAGCTGTACTCCTGCCTCCCGCCGCCCGACCAGCTACTGCCACCTTGCTGGTGAGGCCGCAGCGAGGAGTGCAGGTGGGGACAACAAACCCCATCAGCCCTTGCGGCACCGGCGGGACCCGTGACAGCATCAATCCGCGCCAGGAGGCGCATATAATCCCTGGAAGCCCCGTCTCGCGGAACGCCGCGGGACGCCGGGCGAAGCCCGGGCCAAGGGCGGGCCCGTTTTAGCCCGTTCGAGACCGGTCAAGGACGGGACGGGCCAACCCCCTTATCTCGTTCTGACCTTTAAGGGCGGTGAGTCTTTGTATTATACTCGGATTTGGACTGTAATTTTCGAATTTGAGCGGTTTGAAACTTGCGGACAGTGCCAAGTCCAATCTGTGATCATGGCCTCATCGCCTCAGCCAGGAGGTCAGTGCGGGAAAACAAATGGAGGGACATTGATGGGCACCCTGGACAATTTCCTGATCAGAGTCTCAAGCGCACTTGCCAAGGACATTGAGTTAACGGAAAAGAGACTATCACTAGACCCCCTGTTAGATAAGCGCTCTTCACTGGGCAGCATAGCACAGGCAAGGTCGCCGGCTCACCTCGAGGATAGAAGCATAGATTTAGGGACTGGTAGGGGGGAGGCACGAGGGAGCATAGATCCAAACTGGAAGGAAGCAACAGTACCTTCTGAAGTTAGCCCAGAAGCCAGACTCAGCCTAGTTGACCTCACGAAAAGGTTACCCTCTCCAAATATTAAAACAAGGTCAGCTACGGGTGTTAAAACAGCAAAACCCAGGAAATTGCTTGCCCAAACAAAAAAAGGAAAGCAGGCAGGGGCCCAACCCACAGGGGGAGGGGGGAAAGGTAGCAGAAAAAACAAGGAAGTGGCCGCAAAAGAAAGTGTAACAACTCAGCCTTCCCGAGAACTAATTACATCACTAACACAAAATGCAGACGTAAGTCTAACAGCAGACAAAGGGGAAAACGCTTTAGCAGATTGTGAGAACCCTTTTTGGAGAAGGCTGGAACATACTGTTAAAAAAATTACCCTACCACTACATGACAGACTAGATCGGATTGAGAGTAGATTGGTGTGCCTCGAACTTTTATTATCCTCTCCACAGATTAGGGGCACCCAGAGCAGAGGGGAAAAGGGCAAACAGCAGGTGACAGAGGGGCCCAACTCTGTAGGGACCTCGAAGACCCTGACGCCCACCCCCAATGCCCCACCTAAAGATAGCTTGTGTTCTAGAACAAACCCTGCAGTGGTCCCTACCAGTACTTTACCCTCATCTTTCAGCAAATCATCTAAGACCCCCCAACTGCCAGGGGCAAATTTGAACACATTGGGCGATATAGCCAAAGCACAACCACTAGCAAATCCCCAGCCCAGGGAAATTCCCTCTACGCATAGGAAGATGCAAAATCAAAAAACTGTTAATTTGCCACCACACTCAGCCCCCTATGTGGTGGTACTCTCAGGAGTACCCGAGTTAGAACTAGGAACAAGGGAAACCTATTGGGATCTGAAGAATAAATGCACGCATTGGCTGAACATCAATCGCCCACTACCCAGAGACATTCAAGGAGAAATAATACATGTTAGAAGAGTGAACTGGGTGGGAAGTGGCCCGAAATCTTTGGGGGGTGATTGTCTGATTGTCAACTTTAGGGACATAAGATGCGCTGACTTTATATGTAACAGGGTCAATCAGAACCCTGGATCCAGAATCTACCCACTCCCCCTAAATTTCTTTTACGCACCACAACAAAATCGTACAGGGGGTAACCATATTAGAAGGGAGGACGTAACCTGGCACCACACGCAGAATGTAGCATTATATAATAGATTTGAGGGTCTGTCTGGGTTGGAAGACTGTGACTGACAACCAAGAGGGTCAGGGGAAGACATAGGTCCCAATGTAACTAAAAAGGTCTTGCCAGTGTGTTTAAGCACAGGACCCCCCAGTATGTTAGAAAACAAGTGGAACAAGTTTGATCTTTTGTCATGGAATGTGGCGGGGTTGGCAGCCAAATTCCCAATGAAGGAATGGACAGATTACATAACTAAATTTAACGTAATTTGCCTTCAGGAAACATGGGAAACTGACCCGACCAGATTTAACCTTACGGGGTATAAATTGTTTGGAACCCCAGCAGTCGGGTCGAGGTCGGGTCGTGCTAAAGGGGGATTGCTTTTGTGGGCAAGTTTAGCGTTGGAGGGGACCTGGAGGGACCTAAACTGGAAATCAGACTGCATGCTGGCAGTCCAGTTCAAGACCCGGGAACTTAATTTAGTAATTGTTAACTTTTATAATGCAGGGGGATGTAAGGGGGACGAGTTAGAGGCTCGACTAGGGCGGGAGATAGAGCAAAAGACAGACACTCCAGCACCATCAGTTTTAATTGCAGGAGATTACAATAGTCACCTCTGCCCGCACTTAATACCTCTTACAGAAAAATGGGACTCCTGCAGCATTAAGGAGGGCGCCCACCTGGAACACACAGCGTAGGGCACTAAATTGAATTCCTTGATAGGGAAAATGAATCTGGCGTACCTAATGGACCTATTACCCCTAAACAAAGAAGGTGGTATCAACCCAACCTTCAAAGGTAGAGGATGTAGTACTTTCATTGATTTTATAGCAGTCTCTTGTCACCTAAAACGTAGCATTTTAAGTTTTGCTATTGATTGCAGTGGTTTCAGTGACCACAATCCCCTGGTAATGTCATTGGCCCTGTCAAAATCAAATAAAAGAAGAAGGGGGACAAATCCAGACATGATGGAAAGAGTCACAGACCAAGGCAGAAGATTGAAATGGGCTAGGCTCAATCCCGAAAGTTTTTATAAATCACTAGTCACAGAAGGGAGGAAGCAACTGGAGGTATGCCTTGATTGGGAGATTAAGGGGACCCTGGTGGTAGAGTCATTCGAGGAGCTGGGTCGTCTGGTGGCCAGTTTAACGCAAGCCCCAGGGAAAAGGATGGAGACCAATAATAAGCCCAGATGGTTTGACAGAGGATGCTCCTCTGCCCAGAGTAAACTGAGAGAAGCCCTAAAAACCAAGCCGAGGGACACTGCAAAGGTGACCCTATGTAGAGCACACTATAAAATGGAAGTCAGACGGCGTAAACGAGCTCTCCAAACAGAAACATGGGAAGACCTGCGCGAGGCAGCAGAGTCTAGAGATTCCTCGAGGTTCTGGGCAATAATAAATAGACCTTGCTTCCAAGACAACAAAAACCCCAACATAGCATCAAATGTACTACCTGATCAGTGGGTTAAACACTTTAGTGTGCTGTACAACAGGGGAACTCAGGCAGCAGAAGACCAAGCTGACTGTAGAGAGATACCAGTAGGGGGAGTTGAGTTCTCCCTAAAAGAGATAGAAGCAGGTATAAAGGGTCTAACCCAAAATAAAGCCCCGGGCCCTGATGGGATACCACCTGACCTCTTTTTGAGCAGTATTGACCTATGGGCCCCGTTGGTAACACGGGTGATAAACGAGGCAATAGCTGTGGGCCTTCCCCGCTCTTGGTCAACCGCGGTAATTGTTCCAATCTTTAAAAAGGGCAATAGGGACAGTCCAGGTTGCTATAGGCCCATCTCACTGATTGACGTTACAGCTAAAGTCATGGGTAGAGCAATCCTAAATCGTATGATGGGCTGGGAAGAGGAGAACTCTATACTCACTGAGGTGCAATATGGCTTCAGGGCTGGGAGGTCTACAACGGACCAAAGTTTGAATTTGTACCTCCTGGTTGCAAAATACACTGTAGCCAGCCAGGAGAACGTATACCTAGCATTTATGGACTTGGCCGCAGCGTTCGATTGCGTGAACAGACCAAAACTGTGGGCAATACTTGCTGATCTGGGGATCGACCCTGGCCTTATCCATATTCTCAGAAGGTTGCATTACAACACCACAGCAAAAGTGAGGTATAACCTGGAGGGTGACCAGACGGAGGCCTTTAAATGTACGAGTGGGGTTAGGCAAGGGTGCATACTCGCTCCCTTCCTGTTCTCCATCTATATTAACGGGCTTGAAAGTTTTCTGCTAAACCTAAAAGTTGATACGCCCAGAATTGGAACTAGACCCATACCACTACTGCTCTATGCAGACGATGCGTGCTCCTGGCGCGCACGCCAAGGGGACTGCAGCGTCTGATTAACGGGTTTGTCGAGTTTATGGCTGGGCTGGACCTATCTGCCAACCTTAAAAAATCTTACATCATGGAGTTGGGTCCTAAACGAAAGGTCAAACAATTTAAGTACACTATAGGTACAACTGGCCTGGCCAAGGTGCAGACCTTCTCATACTTAGGAATACTAATTGACAGAAACCTTAATTTTAAACCCCTGATTGAGGAACATGGAAACAGGCTAGCTGCAAGCGTAGGGGCGGTTATGCAGTTCGGCCGTAGACTGGGCCGTTGGGCCCCGGACCAAATGCTGACACTCTATAACGCGATTACAATGGCTAAAACCTTGTATGGTGCTGAACTTTGGGGCATGTCTGATTCAAGCAGTTTACAGACACTGGAAAATAAGTACTTCAGGAGGCTCCTGAAAGTCCCCCAATGTGTTCCGTCATCCATTGTCCATGAAGAATTAGGCTGTCTGTATCTGAAGGACAGGGCAAGGAATAAACCCCTCCTGGCTTGGATAAAAATTTGGCTGAACCAGGAGGCAAATTTGACAACGCGGATAATTGCAGACTGTATAGGCAGAGACAGGGGAATGACCATCCCCTGGTTGAAGTACGTGAAAGAGTCCGCTGAGAGCATAGGATATGGGCATCTATTCACACAACCAAGGTGCATCACTTCATGCGATCTTGCGAGGACAAAGGAGAAGTTGCGCAACCACAACGAAATGACCCGTGAAGCCATGGAAAAAGATAAATATTCGGTTGTGATTTACAGGGAGATGCAACCGTATCAGGCCATGGAACCTTATCTTTCCCTAATCTATAACTCACAAGATAGGTTCTTGCTCACGCGGTTTAGGTTTAATTTGCTCCATCACCTCCTAGCTAAACCAGACGGCTTTACGCATACAGTTGAGGCAAAGGGGCCCTGCGGCTGCGATCATAGATCTCCGCAGGACACCCTTCACTTTGTGCTTTTATGCCCCTTTTATCGGATACCTAGGCGCCATTTTTTAATACATTTATTTAAGAAGGCTAAGTTAAGATCGGCAAGACATGCTCTTGTTTTTTTTAAAGAAGCCAGAGAGCCCCTAATTTTATTTTGTGTCACTAATTTTTTAAGATGTGCTTTTAGACTAAGATCTCTCGTTGACAGATGAAACTGTGCGTACTCAGGGGTGGGGAGTAGCCTTATGATGTTGTAAATAGTACTCACCATTTTATCTTATCTGTTAATGAAATGTTATTATGAATTTATTAATCTGTACTTTTATGGTGTTGTTGTAATGCCGAATAAAGGATTTCAATCAATCAATCAATTCTGGCAGGAGGACAATCGCTGCATTTTGAAGAACTCGAGGCTCTACACCCACTCTTGCCAGCTGGGTGGCTTGCAAAATTAAACAGGTGGGAAACTGAGGAATTGGGGGGTTTGGCCAAGCTTTAAAACTCTGCCAGCGTTGAAGTCATTACAAATAGCTGGAGGATATTTGTAGAATCTCTCACGCGAACCCTTAATAACCCTAAGAGACCCCCTTTGGTCAGCATGAATACACCTGAGAATGCTCTTTAAAAACTGTGCTGCTGTAGACACCGACTGCACACGCTTAATATTTACTTGGTAACACACTGGCAGAACTCCCCTTCCAAGATACATTTCTTGAGTCTTGTGAGCCTCTAGGGGAACTCACAGATGTATGGCATATTTTTTTACCTGTTCATTATATTAAAAAATATAATGAAAAACAGATATAATCTAGGATCCCACGCTGCCAGATTAACCTGTCCCCACGTCCGCAACATCTGCCAGGAGCCTCTGTGTGGCAGGCATGAGCACTGCCATGCAAAAAAGAGACAAAAAACACAGTTGATGGACAGAATGTAGAACAATGTCATACATTCACCCCAGTACAAGGATCTGGGCCTAAATCCATCGTTTTTTTGCACTCCACACCACCCTGGGTTAGACAATGGCTATATGCAAATCAGCTCTGACCCTGTGCCTCATGGGAACAGTCCAGTCCGAACGACCAAGCCATGTCTTTCCCAGACCAGAATCAAGCATCCAAGGACCGGTTTCTGGCTATCAGCCTTCATCAGCCTGGATAGCTTGACTCCAGTGGTGTGGAGAGCCTGGGACTCACGTCTGAGCATACCCAGCACACTCGGGGTGAAAATTGCAAAAAACACAGTTGATGGACAGAATGTAGAACAATGTCATACATTCACCCCAGTACAAGGATCTGGGCCTAAATCCATCGTTTTTTTGCACTCCACACCACCCTGGGTTAGACAATGGCTATATGCAAATCAGCTCTGACCCTGTGCCTCATGGGAACAGTCCAGTCCGAACTACCAAGCCATGTCTTTCCCAGACCAGAATCAAGCATCCAAGGACCGGTTTCTGGCTATCAGCCTTCATCAGCCTGGATAGCTTGACTCCAGTGGTGTGGAGAGCCTGGGACTCACGTCTGAGCATCCCCAGCACACTCGGGGTGAAAATTGCAAAAAAACACAGTTGATGGACAGAATGTAGAACAATGTCATACATTCACCCCAGTACAAGGATCTGGGCCTAAATCCATCGTTTTTTTGCACTCCACACCACCCTGGGTTAGACAATGGCTATATGCATATCAGCTCTGACCCTGTGCCTCATGGGAACAGTCCAGTCCGAACTACCAAGCCATGTCTTTCCCAGACCAGAATCAAGCATCCAAGGACCGGTTTCTGGCTATCAGCCTTCATCAGCCTGGATAGCTTTACTCCAGTGGTGTGGAGAGCCTGGGACTCACGTCTGAGCCTCCCCAGCACACTCGGGATGAAAATTGGAAAAAACACAGTTGATGGACAGAATGTAGAACAATGTCATACATTCACCCCAGTACAAGGATCTGGGCCTAAATCCATCGTTTTTTTTGCACTCCACACCACCCTGGGTTAGACAATGGCTATATACAAATCAGCTCTGACCCTGTGCCTCATGGGAACAGTCCAGTCCGAACTACCAAGCCATGTCTTTCCCAGACCAGAATCAAGCATCCAAGGACCGGTTTCTGGCTATCAGCCTTCATCAGCCTGGATAGCTTGACTCCAGTGGTGTGGAGAGCCTGGGACTCACGTCTGAGCATCCCCAGCACACTCGGGGTGAAAATTGCAAAAACCACAGTTGATGGACAGAATGTAGAACAATGTCATACATTCACCCCAGTACAAAGATTTGGGCCTAAATCCATCGTTTTTTTGCACTCCACACCACCCTGGGTTAGACAATGGCTATATGCAAATCAGCTCTGACCCTGTGCCTCATGGGAACAGTCCAGTCCGAACTACCAAGCCATGTCTTTCCCAGACCAGAATCAAGCATCCAAGGACCGGTTTCTGGCTATCAGCCTTCATCAGCCTGGATAGCTTGACTCCAGTGGTGTGGAGAGCCTGGGACTCACGTCTGAGCATCCCCAGCACACTTGGGGTGAAAATTGCAAAAAACACAGTTGATGGACAGAATGTAGAACAATGTCATACATTCACCCCAGTACAAGGATCTGGGCCTAAATCCATCGTTTTTTTGCACTCCACACCACCCTGGGTTAGACAATGGCTATATGCAAATCAGCTCTGACCCTGTGCCTCATGGGAACAGTCCAGTCCGAACTACCAAGCCATGTCTTTCCCAGACCAGAATCAAGCATCTAAGGACCGGTTTCTGGCTATCAGCCTTCATCAGCCTGGATAGCTTGACTCCAGTGGTGTGGAGAGCCTGGGACTCACGTCTGAGCATCCCCAGCACACTCGGGGTGAAAATTGCAAAAAACACAGTTGATGGACAGAATGTAGAACAATGTCATACATTCACCCCAGCACAAGGATCTGGGCCTAAATCCATCGTTTTTTTGCACTCCACACCACCCTGGGTTAGACAATGGCTATATGTAAATCAGCTCTGACCCTGTGCCTCATGGGAACAGTCCAGTCCGAACTACCAAGCCATGTCTTTCCCAGACCAGAATCAAGCATCCAAGGACCGGTTTCTGGCTATCAGCCTTCATCAGCCTGGATAGCTTGACTCCAGTGGTGTGGAGAGCCTGGGACTCACGTCTGAGCATCCCCAGCACACTCGGGGTGAAAATTGCAAAAAACACAGTTGATGGACAGAATGTAGAACAATGTCATACATTCACCCCAGTACAAGGATCTGGGCCTAAATCCATCGTTTTTTTGCACACCACACCACCCTGGGTTAGACACTGGCTATATGCAAATCAGCTCTGACACTGTGCCTCATGGGAACAGTCCAGTCCGAACTACCAAGCCATGTCTTTCCCAGACCAGAATCAAGCATCCAAGGACCGGTTTCTGGCTATCAGCCTTCATCAGCCTGGATAGCTTGACTCCAGTGGTGTGGAGAGCCTGGGACTCACGTCTGAGCATCCCCAGCACACTCGGGGTGAAAATTGCAAAAATCACAGTTGATGGACAGAATGTAGAACAATGTCATACATTCACCTCAGTACAAGGATCTGGGCCTAAATCCATCGTTTTTTTGCACTCCACACCACCCTGGGTTAGACAATGGCTATATGCAAATCCGCTCTGACCCTGTGCCTCATGGGAACAGTCCAGTCCTTGGATGCTTGATTCCGGTCTGGGAAAGACATGGCTTGGTAGTTCGGACTGGACTGTTCCCATGAGGCACAGGGTCAGAGCTGATTTGCATATAGCCAGTGTCTAACCCAGGGTGGTGTGGAGTGCAAAAAAACGATGGATTTAGGCCCAGATCCTTGTACTGGGGTGAATGTATGACATTGTTCTACATTCTGTCCATCAACTGTGTTTTTTGCAATTTCACCCCGAGTGTGCTGGGGATGCTCAGACGTGAGTCCCAGGCTCTCCACACCACTGGAGTCAAGCTATCCAGGCTGAAGAAGGCTGATAGCCAGAAACCGGTCCTTGGATGCTTGATTCCGGTCTGGGAAAGACATGGCTTGGTAGTTCGGACTGGACTGTTCCCATGAGGCACAGGGTCAGAGCTGATTTGCATATAGCCAGTGTCTAACCCAGGGTGGTGTGGAGTGCAAAAAAAACGATGGATTTAGGCCCAGATCCTTGTACTGGGGTGAATGTATGACATTGTTCTACATTCTGTCCATCAACTGTGTTTTTTGCAATTTCACCCCGAGTGTGCTGGGGATGCTCAGACGTGAGTCCCAGGCTCTCCACACCACTGGAGTCAAGCTGTCCAGGCTGAAGAAGGCTGATAGCCAGAAACCGGTCCTTGGATGCTTGATTCCGGTCTGGGAAAGACATGGCTTGGTAGTTCGGACTGGACTGTTCCCATGAGGCACAGGGTCAGAGCTGATTTGCATATAGCCAGTGTCTAACCCAGGGTGGTGTGGAGTGCAAAAAAACGATGGATTTAGGCCCAGATCCTTGTACTGGGGTGAATGTATGACATTGTTCTACATTCTGTCCATCAACTGTGTTTTTTGCAATTTCACCCCGAGTGTGCTGGGGATGCTCAGACGTGAGTCCCAGGCTCTCCACACCACTGGAGTCAAGCTATCCAGGCTGAAGAAGGCTGATAGCCAGAAACCGGTCCTTGGATGCTTGATTCCGGTCTGGGAAAGACATGGCTTGGTAGTTCGGACTGGACTGTTCCCATGAGGCACAGGGTCAGAGCTGATTTGCATATAGCCAGTGTCTAACCCAGGGTGGTGTGGAGTGCAAAAAAACGATGGATTTAGGCCCAGATCCTTGTACTGGGGTGAATGTATGACATTGTTCTACATTCTGTCCATCAACTGTGTTTTTTGCAATTTCACCCCGAGTGTGCTGGGGATGCTCAGACGTGAGTCCCAGGCTCTCCACACCACTGGAGTCAAGCTATCCAGGCTGAAGAAGGCTGATAGCCAGAAACCGGTCCTTGGATGCTTGATTCCGGTCTGGGAAAGACATGGCTTGGTAGTTCGGACTGGACTGTTCCCATGAGGCACAGGGTCAGAGCTGATTTGCATATAGCCAGTGTCTAACCCAGGGTGGTGTGGAGTGCAAAAAAACGATGGATTTAGGCCCAGATCCTTGTACTAGGGTGAATGTATGACATTGTTCTACATTCTGTCCATCAACTGTGTTTTTTGCAATTTCACCCCGAGTGTGCTGGGGATGCACAGACGTGAGTCCCAGGCTCTCCACACCACTGGAGTCAAGCTATCCAGGCTGAAGAAGGCTGATCGCCAGAAACCGGTCCGTGGATGCTTGATTCCGGTCTGGGAAAGACATGGCTTGGTAGTTCGGACTGGACTGTTCCCATGAGGCACAGGGTCAGAGCTGATTTGCATATAGCCAGTGTCTAACCCAGGGTGGTGTGGAGTGCAAAAAAACGATGGATTTAGGCCCAGATCCTTGTACTGGGGTGAATGTATGACATTGTTCTACATTCTGTCCATCAACTGTGTTTTTTGCAATTTCACCCCGAGTGTGCTGGGGATGCTCAGACGTGAGTCCCAGGCTCTCCACACCACTGGAGTCAAGCTATCCAGGCTGAAGAAGGCTGATAGCCAGAAACCGGTCCTTGGATGCTTGATTCCGGTCTGGGAAAGACATGGCTTGGTAGTTCGGACTGGACTGTTCCCATGAGGCACAGGGTCAGAGCTGATTTGCATATAGCCAGTGTCTAACCCAGGGTGGTGTGGAGTGCAAAAAAACGATGGATTTAGGCCCAGATCCTTGTACTGGGGTGAATGTATGACATTGTTCTACATTCTGTCCATCAACTGTGTTTTTTGCAATTTCACCCCGAGTGTGCTGGGGATGCTCAGACGTGAGTCCCAGGCTCTCCACACCACTGGAGTCAAGCTATCCAGGCTGAAGAAGGCTGATAGCCAGAAACCGGTCCTTGGATGCTTGATTCCGGTCTGGGAAAGACATGTCTTGGTAGTTCGGACTGGACTGTTCCCATGAGGCACAGGGTCAGAGCTGATTTGCATATAGCCAGTGTCTAACCCAGGGTGGTGTGGAGTGCAAAAAAAACGATGGATTTAGGCCCAGATCCTTGTACTGGGGTGAATGTATGACATTGTTCTACATTCTGTCCATCAACTGTGTTTTTTGCAATTTCACCCCGAGTGTGCTGGGGATGCTCAGACGTGAGTCCCAGGCTCTCCACACCACTGGAGTCAAGCTATCCAGGCTGAAGAAGGCTGATAGCCAGAAACCGGTCCTTGGATGCTTGATTCCGGTCTGGGAAAGACATGGCTTGGTAGTTCGGACTGGACTGTTCCCATGAGGCACAGGGTCAGAGCTGATTTGCATATAGCCAGTGTCTAACCCAGGGTGGTGTGGAGTGCAAAAAAACGATGGATTTAGGCCCAGATCCTTGTACTGGGGTGAATGTATGACATTGTTCTACATTCTGTCCATCAACTGTGTTTTTTGCAATTTCACCCCGAGTGTGCTGGGGATGCTCAGACGTGAGTCCCAGGCTCTCCACACCACTGGAGTCAAGCTATCCAGGCTGAAGAAGGCTGATAGCCAGAAACCGGTCCTTGGATGCTTGATTCCGGTCTGGGAAAGACATGGCTTGGTAGTTCGGACTGGACTGTTCCCATGAGGCACAGGGTCAGAGCTGATTTGCATATAGCCAGTGTCTAACCCAGGGTGGTGTGGAGTGCAAAAAAACGATGGATTTAGGCCCAGATCCTTGTACTGGGGTGAATGTATGACATTGTTCTACATTCTGTCCATCAACTGTGTTTTTTGCAATTTCACCCCGAGTGTGCTGGGGATGCTCAGACGTGAGTCCCAGGCTCTCCACACCACTGGAGTCAAGCTATCCAGGCTGAAGAAGGCTGATAGCCAGAAACCGGTCCTTGGATGCTTGATTCCGGTCTGGGAAAGACATGTCTTGGTAGTTCGGACTGGACTGTTCCCATGAGGCACAGGGTCAGAGCTGATTTGCATATAGCCAGTGTCTAACCCAGGGTGGTGTGGAGTGCAAAAAAAACGATGGATTTAGGCCCAGATCCTTGTACTGGGGTGAATGTATGACATTGTTCTACATTCTGTCCATCAACTGTGTTTTTTGCAATTTCACCCCGAGTGTGCTGGGGATGCTCAGACGTGAGTCCCAGGCTCTCCACACCACTGGAGTCAAGCTATCCAGGCTGAAGAAGGCTGATAGCCAGAAACCGGTCCTTGGATGCTTGATTCCGGTCTGGGAAAGACATGGCTTGGTAGTTCGGACTGGACTGTTCCCATGAGGCACAGGGTCAGAGCTGATTTGCATATAGCCAGTGTCTAACCCAGGGTGGTGTGGAGTGCAAAAAAACGATGGATTTAGGCCCAGATCCTTGTACTGGGGTGAATGTATGACATTGTTCTACATTCTGTCCATCAACTGTGTTTTTTGCAATTTCACCCCGAGTGTGCTGGGGATGCTCAGACGTGAGTCCCAGGCTCTCCACACCACTGGAGTCAAGCTATCCAGGCTGAAGAAGGCTGATAGCCAGAAACCGGTCCTTGGATGCTTGATTCCGGTCTGGGAAAGACATGGCTTGGTAGTTCGGACTGGACTGTTCCCATGAGGCACAGGGTCAGAGCTGATTTGCATATAGCCAGTGTCTAACCCAGGGTGGTGTGGAGTGCAAAAAAACGATGGATTTAGGCCCAGATCCTTGTACTGGGGTGAATGTATGACATTGTTCTACATTCTGTCCATCAACTGTGTTTTTTGCAATTTCACCCCGAGTGTGCTGGGGATGCTCAGACGTGAGTCCCAGGCTCTCCACACCACTGGAGTCAAGCTATCCAGGCTGAAGAAGGCTGATAGCCAGAAACCGGTCCTTGGATGCTTGATTCCGGTCTGGGAAAGACATGGCTTGGTAGTTCGGACTGGACTGTTCCCATGAGGCACAGGGTCAGAGCTGATTTGCATATAGCCAGTGTCTAACCCAGGGTGGTGTGGAGTGCAAAAAAACGATGGATTTAGGCCAGATCCTTGTACTGGGGTGAATGTATGACATTGTTCTACATTCTGTCCATCAACTGTGTTTTTTGAAATTTCACCCCAAGTGTGCTGGGGATGCTCAGACGTGAGTCCCAGGCTCTCCACACCACTGGAGTCAAGCTATCCAGGCTGAAGAAGGCTGATAGCCAGAAACCGGTCCTTGGATGCTTGATTCCGGTCTGGGAAAGACATGGCTTGGTAGTTCGGACTGGACTGTTCCCATGAGGCACAGGGTCAGAGCTGATTTGCATATAGCCAGTGTCTAACCCAGGGTGGTGTGTAGTGCAAAAAAAACGATGGATTTAGGCCCAGATCCTTGTACTGGGGTGAATGTATGACATTGTTCTACATTCTGTCCATCAACTGTGTTTTTTGCAATTTCACCCCGAGTGTGCTGGGGATGCTCAGACGTGAGTCCCAGGCTCTCCACACCACTGGAGTCAAGCTATCCAGGCTGAAGAAGGCTGATAGCCAGAAACCGGTCCTTGGATGCTTGATTCCGGTCTGGGAAAGACATGGCTTGGTAGTTCGGACTGGACTGTTCCCATGAGGCACAGGGTCAGAGCTGATTTGCATATAGCCAGTGTCTAACCCAGGGTGGTGTGGAGTGCAAAAAAACGATGGATTTAGGCCCAGATCCTTGTACTGGGGTGAATGTATGACATTGTTCTACATTCTGTCCATCAACTGTGTTTTTTGCAATTTCACCCCGAGTGTGCTGGGGATGCTCAGACGTGAGTCCCAGGCTCTCCACACCACTGGAGTCAAGCTATCCAGGCTGAAGAAGGCTGATAGCCAGAAACCGGTCCTTGGATGCTTGATTCCGGTCTGGGAAAGACATGGCTTGGTAGTTCGGACTGGACTGTTCCCATGAGGCACAGGGTCAGAGCTGATTTGCATATAGCCAGTGTCTAACCCAGGGTGGTGTGGAGTGCAAAAAAACGATGGATTTAGGCCCAGATCCTTGTACTGGGGTGAATGTATGACATTGTTCTACATTCTGTCCATCAACTGTGTTTTTTGCAATTTCACCCCGAGTGTGCTGGGGATGCTCAGACGTGAGTCCCAGGCTCTCCACACCACTGGAGTCAAGCTATCCAGGCTGAAGAAGGCTGATAGCCAGAAACCGGTCCTTGGATGCTTGATTCCGGTCTGGGAAAGACATGGCTTGGTAGTTCGGACTGGACTGTTCCCATGAGGCACAGGGTCAGAGCTGATTTGCATATAGCCAGTGTCTAACCCAGGGTGGTGTGGAGTGCAAAAAAACGATGGATTTAGGCCCAGATCCTTGTACTGGGGTGAATGTATGACATTGTTCTACATTCTGTCCATCAACTGTGTTTTTTGCAATTTCACCCCGAGTGTGCTGGGGATGCTCAGACGTGAGTCCCAGGCTCTCCACACCACTGGAGTCAAGCTATCCAGGCTGAAGAAGGCTGATAGCCAGAAACCGGTCCTTGGATGCTTGATTCCGGTCTGGGAAAGACATGGCTTGGTAGTTCGGACTGGACTGTTCCCATGAGGCACAGGGTCAGAGCTGATTTGCATATAGCCAGTGTCTAACCCAGGGTGGTGTGGAGTGCAAAAAAACGATGGATTTAGGCCCAGATCCTTGTACTGGGGTGAATGTATGACATTGTTCTACATTCTGTCCATCAACTGTGTTTTTTGCAATTTCACCCCGAGTGTGCTGGGGATGCTCAGACGTGAGTCCCAGGCTCTCCACACCACTGGAGTCAAGCTATCCAGGCTGAAGAAGGCTGATAGCCAGAAACCGGTCCTTGGATGCTTGATTCCGGTCTGGGAAAGACATGGCTTGGTAGTTCGGACTGGACTGTTCCCATGAGGCCCAGGGTCAGAGCTGATTTGCATATAGCCAGTGTCTAACCCAGGGTGGTGTGGAGTGCAAAAAAACGATGGATTTAGGCCCAGATCCTTGTACTGGGGTGAATGTATGACATTGTTCTACATTTTGTCCATCAACTGTGTTTTTTGCAATGCAAAAAAGAGAAGCACAGACCGGAGCAGAAGCAGGTCTACCTAC
Source organism: Lissotriton helveticus (assembly GCF_964261635.1). Classification (NCBI taxonomy): domain Eukaryota; kingdom Metazoa; phylum Chordata; class Amphibia; order Caudata; family Salamandridae; genus Lissotriton; species Lissotriton helveticus. The sequence goes on from NC_136068.1 coordinate 1,110,060,304, forward strand.
ATCTGTCAGCAGCACGGAGGTTTGCGGCAGTGATCGGCACGCCTGGAGCAGAGAGCCCGCTCACAAATTAATTTAAACTCTATTAAAACAGACCTTGAAGGAAGACATATACTTTGCCTCAACTTTTAATGTACTCCCGTGCTTCTCTTTCCGGCTGGCTCGTATATTTTAATACCTGGTCTGTCAAAATTATGTGGTTAGATAGGGACACGTTTGAGACTGGTGTGTCAATTTCGAGCGTCCACTAATAAATCTGAATTTGTGTGTGTTTTGTGGAAAATTAACATTTTACCACCTGCTTTGGAAATTAAAAATTACGGGACTTCTTTTGACCAACAGTGTTCTTCTCTGTCCATGCTAGTAAGTTCGCAATTTATTTGCGATGTCAGGAGGATCTAAAAGCATACTACATCTCCTGGAATGTGATATATTTGTGGTATAGTGACAAATAAGAACAGATCAAAGAGCTTCAACCAAAACAAAAGGTCCCTCTGTTCCTTGTGTGTCTCAAGAGCATTTGGCCATGAAAAAGAGTTGTAAAAAAGGATCCTCAAAGCAGTTAAAACTACCCGAATTGTGTTTTTGCAGCACATATTGACTCTCCTAATAATTCCTAATCTTTAAAATTACTAATTCGTTTTTGAGTCCTAAAGCTTCCAATCCTAGCATCTCTACCCCAATCGACCTCTGCAGTAAGCTCTCAGTTTTCTTTGAGGATAAGATTTTAAAAAATCCGCTCTACCTTGTCTGTATCTCTGTCAGAGATTTCTGCCACATATTTGTCTGCTTCAGCAGTGAGATATTGGGTTGCTGGCTGACTGCGGTGTAAGCCCTGGTAAAACAGTAACCACAATCCTTGTGAGGGTGAGGCACTAGCCAACCCTAAATTAACCTGCACTTAACCCTCTTGTAACTTGACAGAGAGCAGTCAGACTTAACTTAGAGGCAATCTGTAAAGTATATGTGCAACAATTCAAACAGCAATACAGTGAAAACACCTCACAGAAAGGATCCCACGCCCAGTTAGAAAAACAGAACTTTCTTTAATAAGTAAAACAAGATCAAAAAAACAAAAATCCAATCAGTAGAACCGGAGAAGTGCAATTTGAAAGATTTTTTGTTTTTGTAAAACATTTTTATTAAAAATTAACAAACAAGCATCAGCAATAGCATCGCAATTCAAAGGGAGCATCACAATCAGCATCATTGGTACAGCGGGAGAGTTCACAGAAGCACATATACATCCCAGCGGGCTGTCTAAGGTGTTGGGGGATCTTCCGCCTCAGCAGCCAGAGGAGGCTGACATATTTCTCCACGGTAAGAGTTCCAAGGGCCCCAAGACCATTTCTTAGGGCACCCACGTGCTACATACACAGTCTTTTCTTTGAACATTGCCCAGTCCAAGTCCCTTTCCCAGTCGTGAACAGTGGGCGGGTCCGATGCCCCCCACCGCTGGGCAATATTCTTTTTGGCCAGCATCAGCCCCAGCGTTACCCACTGTGTCAAAAAAGCATTCAAATCAGTTGGCTCCCAAATGTTCAGGAGACATCTACAGGCCTCCACCCGAAGCTGTACTGACAGAATTATATTAATAATATCGTGGATTACGCGCCAAAAGGATTGAATATGTGTACACTCCCAAACTATGTGGAAAAGGTACTCAATTGACCACACCCCCTCCTACAAGCACCTACATCCACCCTTCCCATTCGTACTAGCTGGGGTCCCGTTACATAGATACGGTGGAGATATTTGAGCTGGACAAGGTGGAGACGGGCAGGTATAGCTACAACTTTGGGAGAGGAGACTGTCTCCTGCCACTCCTCGTCATCCAAAACCATACAGTCCCTGCGCCATTTCCCCTCGGAGAGCCTTGAGGAGATCCAAGAGATTATTGACTAGCTTTTTGTATATCAGGAAATGGTGCTATCAGGGAGCTAGCCATCCAGCACTCTGTCCTCCAATGGGGATGATTCCGGCAGAGTGGTCCCAGACTTAAGATGTGCGTGTAGTGTGTGCCGAACCTGTATGTAGCGGAACAGTTCCGAGCCAGCCATGTGATATTGGTGCTGCAGCGCTGCAAAAGGTTTTAATATCCGTTTCGTCCCACAGGTCTCCTATGCAAGTGATGCCTATAAGGTCCCATTGGTCGAATCCCTTACATTTCCAAAGGTCCCCCAACTGCTCAGAGTCCCATAGTGGCGTTGTTAGCGTCAGCTTCTGTCGCCAACCCAAATGGGAGGTAGCAGTATGCCAAACGTGTACTGCATGCTTAGTGGGGCCTGTTAGGGGATAGCGCCGGGGTCTAGAGTAGAGAGCTCTATTAAAGGTCCCCCGGAGAGCAGCCACCTATCCGTATTGTATCCCGGGGTGCCGGGCTGTGCATAGGTGCAGTGATTGATAAAGGATAAGTAGGATGCCCAATAGTACAGTTGTATGTCCAGGAGGCTTATGCCCCGTCTTACCAGTTCAATGTTAGTTTTTTGCGAGGGCAATACGAGGTTTGCCATTCCACAGAAGATCCCGCTGAAGGCCCTTCACCTACCGAAAATACAGCGCAGGTATCGGGTCCATAGAGTTCTGAAGCACATACAGAAATCTGGGAAGGGACATCATCTTAAACAAGGCGGCCTTTCCCAACAGAGCGCCGCCCCCCTGCTTTCTCGCAGTACGAGAAGGCAGAAACATAAATGGTAATGTTTCTGCCTTCTCGCATGTTGGAGTTTGTCGGGTGTGACGTCTAATTCCAAATCTGCCTCCAGCCTCCCCACCTCTGCCTCCAGCGCCATCAGTTCCTTACGCTGTACCTTCTTCCTCCCTGAGATGAGAGAGAGCGCCTGACCCCTTATTACAGTCTTAAAGGCCTCCCAGAGCACTTGGGGGGATTCAACCGAGCCCTCATTCTCATTGAAGTAATCCTCAGTGGCTTTAAGGAGCTCCCGCCGGATATGGGGATCACGCAAGTACCATGCATTGATCGAAGCCACACGCCCCACCTGCTGGAGGCCAAGCGACAAATGGAGCCATACCGGCGAGTGATTTGAAATGCCTCTTGCTAAGTGCTGTATCTCCCGTATATGGGAGAGCTGCGAAGCAGGTAACAGGAAGTAGTCAATTCTGGACAAACATCCGTGCGCCCCTGAATGTAAAGTGTACTGGGAGGAGTCAGGATTAAAAGCCCTCCATCCGTCCGCCAAAAACATGGAATCTAAGAACTCCGGCAACCAGTGGTGCGAATGGGGGGGGCGTCAAGCGGGGAATACCGGTCCAAATCTCCAGCAAACACCGAGTTAAAGTCCCCTCCCAGTACCAAAAAGCCATCAGGAATTCCCAACAGCATCGTACCTAAGTCCCTGAATGTGGAGACCTGGAGGCCCGGCGGAACATAAATCGAAAGGAAAGTGATTGGGGTAAGGATTTTTTCATTAGGATACCAACCCCCCATGAGCCCGTGGTGAATCATGCGTGGGCTAACAAAATGTACCCCCCCACCCCCTATGCAGCGCTTTACAAGTGTCTCCGATCAAATGGGTCTCCTGCAGTAGGACAATATCTGGGGCCTGATGCTTAATGTACTGCAGAACTACACTACGCTTAATCTTGTACCCCAACCCATTGACATTCTAGCTCATCAATTTAACCCCACAGTCCCGACCGATGCCATCTCTAAGTTTTTCGAGCACCATAAAAAACAATATTGCTCCCCCAATCAGTGTATCCATAGCCGGTGCTGATGCAAACCAAATTAGAACCATTTAAATACCCAAATCCACCCAACTCCCCCCCACCCCGCTGCCCTGCCCATTGGGTCTAGAACTGCCCATGAAAAAACTGGCAGAGTGCCTGTCGCCCCGGAAAATTTCGAGGAAGAAAAGGGAAAAAAGAACCCCAAAGGGGGGGGGAGGCAGGGTCCATCCCGCCCATGCTCTGGAGGTCTATGCCCTGTCCCTACTAAAACACAGTTCCAAGAACTCTTCAGAATGACTTACCTCCCGGCCCCAAGTCCGAAAGGAGACCCCCACCAATCCACAATGCCCACCCCAAATTGCATGCAACACACATCCGACCACTGAAAGGGTGCCAATTCACTGCTGACATTATTGTCCAACCATTAGGCGAGCATCTCCTCAGGCCGGTTCAGTGTTGTCGGTGCCGCTGCCGTCCCAGCCGGCCGGGCTCCTTGCACCTCTGCTCTCAACCCAATCCGCCGCCGCCTTGGGGTGTTCAAAAAACCACGCTCGCCCATCTGCCTTAACCCGGAGACGGGCCTTTAACAACATAGAATACTTCAAGCCTGGTCCCGCAGAACCCGCTTGATCGATGTGAACAGCCGTCTTTGTCTCTGCACCCGTTGAGTAAAGTCCGGAAAAAAGGAAATGTCTGTGTTTTCATAACGCAGGGGAGCATCAGCCCTGGAGTGTTGGAGGATGACATCTCTGTTGTGGAAATTTAGGACCCGCGCCAAAATGGGCCACAGGGGAGCGCCCGGCTTGGGACGGCCACCCGGAATCCTGTGGGCGGGTTCAATGGCGAAGAAATTACTGAGGCCTTTTGGTTGCAGGTGTTTCAAGATTAGATCCTCCACGAAGAGGTCCGGTGTCTGCTCCTCTGCCTTCTCCGGAACCCCAAGAATGCGCTGATTGTTCCGACGCAGGCGGCCTTCATAATCATCCAGTTTAAGGTCAGTAAACTTACGGAACTCATGAAGTTCCCTGAAGCTGAGAGACATCATCTACTAGGCTGGCCGTCGTGAGCTCCACTTGTTTAACCTTTTCGTTGAGCTTGCCCATGTCAGCCAGGATGAGGTTGACCTCGATAGCCACGGTGTCCAGAGAAGTCTTGACTCCTGTAATCGCGGCCATGACATCTTTTAGTGATATTTCCTGCTCCTCCTCGCCCGGCCCCCGGAGCCGGAGTCCCTGGGCGCTCTGACCTGTTGTGCCTCCTTTTGTATAGTATACCGGTCCAGCTTGTTGGACTGCGTGGTCTTGGGCTCACGGCCCGCGGTCTTGACATGATCCATCCCAACCAGTTCCGGACCGGCTGTGTTGAACAGGGCGCGAGACACCCCTGCAATCAGGTAGGGTAGTCAGAGACAAGCGCCATGCGGGGAGGTCGTTACTGCCAGAAATACACTGTCGTCGTTGACCACTCCACAGCCTGTGCCACATCCGCTCTCACCACCATTGCGAACCACTGCTCCCCCGTCACTCCACAGCTGTACCTTGTCCCCACAGCCTGCTCCGTAGCCTTCCCTCGGATGCAGTCAGCAGGGGTCTCGTGAATTGTCCAGCAGGGAAAACTGCACAGCTCTGCACCCCAGGCCGGTTCACAGATTCTCCACACCGTTAGCCCCTCCATCGCTGTCTTCATTCGGGAGCCAGGCACCACAGCCAGCCTCAGGCCACATCAGCCTCGGATTATTCCCCTCTCTGCCATCACAAGGTCCCACCGGCAGGAGTGGGAGAAAGTGACCCCCTCCAGCAGCACAGCTGCGGCTATTCTGGTTCGCGATGGCAGCCCCCCGCGGCTCTTCGAATCTTGCTCACAATGTCTGGCGGCGCATTAAACAATTACGCCACCACCTTCCCGCAAAGAACGCCATTCCGGGGACCACAATCCGCTGGGGGCCACAGGTTGTAGGTCCGATGCAAGCTCATCCGGGGGGCCAAGTATCCACACGCTAGGGCGGGGTCAGCAGATCACCTCCACCTTCAGGGACGAGCCTCCGCCATCTTGCGTCTCACGGCCGGCTTGCCCTTTCTCATCGCAGATTGCAGCGTAATGGCTGCACCGTACCCCCCTCACGGCCCCCCTGGTGACACAATCCATGTAGCCGCGTCACGCAACCCCCGCTTCCGGGGCCACACGAGGTGCCGGTCTCTGCCGATGTCAGTATGGCTCAAGGTACCGCAGCCAAACTGCCAGATGCCGGCTGGAGCTCTTGCTCGGGCAGACCCCGCACTAGAGGCCCCGGTGTCCGGCCCAGTCAGGAGACAAAATCTTCAGGCACCATATCTTCACTTCTGGGCCACCCCCGAACCTCGGAACCGGCGAGATGGACTCCGCTTGCGTTCTGATATCCTTTATTGTCTTGGGACACTGCTGATGTTTATTCAGTAATACTGCGGGCGAGGCTGGACGACGGAGCCCTCCTCCTACACGACCATCTTTAGCCCCTGCTTGGCCACGCCCCCACAATTTGAAAGATTTTAGTGAAAATAGCTGCCAAAAGCAGACAGCGCCAACTGTGGATATCTCTTGTGCCAGGACAAAGTCATACGGGTTATTTAAAACCATTACCAGTGTGTCCGCACAGCATATGTGCACAGCGGGTGCACTGCTAGTGCGCCAGAGCCGATCCAAACGCAACCATTCTGTGCCCGTCTGCGCCTAGATTGCTCTGAGTACAGGCACCTCTGCCTGTTTTGCCTGCTTATAACTCCTTTGTTCACATGCAGGGCTGTGCATGTTTTAATTTAGCCGCCCTTCCTCCCACAACTAAGCCTATCTGTCTTAACTACGGCTTTCCACAAAATGATCATATAACACAACTGAACAACCATCCCTCTGCCTACTTCCCCATTACCAAGAGCCCAACCACCAAATTTGTCAAACACAGTTTTGAATTTGCAGATTTTATTGACAGTCAACAGCCCAATATGGTTTTTGTAACTGAAACCTGGGCAGATGCATCTTCCAGCCCTGACCTGTTAATTGCTGTCCCTTCGGGATATTCCATTTATAGACAGGATAGACTCCTAAACAAGCATTGGTAAATAATAATAATAATCCTGAGCTTATAAAGCGCCTGGTTACACTTAGCCAGTGTGTCCCCGCGCTGTGCCACCCATCCTGCCTGTTCTTGTGAGACAGAGGCGCAACTAGAGTCAAATTTCGAGGGGGGTTAAGAAAAAAATTCAGGGGGGCTGAACATTTAATCAGTAGGCAGAGTGGAGCTGCAGGGGCTCTTAGAAGGGGTGAAACAGCTGCAAGGCCTAATTAACATTCAAATGGTCTTTTAAAGACGGGTGTGGCTCAGTGTGTACCCGGGATCTGTCTCATCCCGGGCTGCCACACACGACGGGGGTGGGGGCTGAAGCCCAGTGAGTTCAATGGGTGTTGCGCGCCTGCTGTAAGGTGCCCACTCCTGGGCAACCCAAGGTGAAGCCAGGCATCCTAGCGTTAGGGCCAGTGTGGAGATTAAGCAAGCTGTTGCCCAGAGTTGCAGAGTGGGACCCATGATTAGCATAGACACCGAGGTGAGAGAATTATCGGGTCCAAGGACATTGAGCCCAAGACCCTGCCGCGACGGAAATTGAACCCTGGTCCCAGGCTAGACCTCTGCATCAGAGTCTGCTGCTCTAACCAGTGAGTCACACTTCTCCACGATATGCAATATGTTTCACCAATTTCATTAATAAATTAATTATAAGCTTTTTTTGTTGTAAGTTGTAGCTTGATGAGCAGTTGTGCAATATAAGTTACTGAAACTCCGTCTCCTTGGCTAATTTAACGGGTGCTCATGTGAAGCGGGTCGAATTTTTTACAAAACGAAAAGAAAAGGTCACGGTCTAGGAGGGAAACAGCAGGAGGCGATGCAGCAAAAACTAAATGTAAACATGCAGTCCCTGTTAAAAAAGAGATCTGGAGCTGAGGTGAGGTGACTGCTCTGCAGCACTCCCAACACACCATGCGCCAAGCAAACATCTCTGCTGGCAGCAGTGCAATATGGTACTGAATGTTTTCTTACTACCCTGCGAACTGAGGTTCGTGCATAATGGTGTATGTTGTGCTAACCACCTACTGTGTACAAGCTCCTAGAAACATTTTTGTTTCCTTGCAGTCCGTTCTGGACAAGATCATTTAGAAGAAGAAACACTGCTACAAAAAAAACACATTCATCAACATTTTAATAAAGAGCCTTTAGAAAACCGATATTAGAAGAAGCATGATCACCTGCCGTGCTTTCCCTTTCAGTGCTAAGACCATTGTCTGGTGTTATCGAAGCTGCTTATTTAAGTCAATTTCCTCTGGAGTGAACTGCATACGCTCTGCCTAGCAAAGCTGATGTTTTTTTGAGTATTCAAAGGAAGCAATGATATCTTGTTTTGCGGGGCTGTAAAAGCCTGTGTGGGTAAAAAAGCCACAACTCTTGGTTCATCTAGCCCAGGTTGTCCCACCCATCAGGCAAGTTTAGGTTGCGATCCCCACTCTGGTGAGGTTATGAACCACTTCACACATAAGAATAATGATAGAGATTATTACAGCACATTCCTACCGTTTCGAACCACTTTAAATAAAAGGTGATTGTATGACCTATTTTCTTGGTACATTTTACTGACCTCAAAGATTGTAGGGCTCAATCGACCTTGCCAGAAGATGTGGGCTGCAGATCAGTATGTTTAATTAGCAAGCATTCAACTCACTCAGCCATCCTGCAGCTAAGGCCCTCATTATGAGTGGCCATGAGTTTCTGAGAGGGAGAGATGACAGGGAGAAGGGCCATGCAAAAGGCCATGGAACAAGATAGCAGTGGCTGTGCGGGTATCAACATGAAGCTTCAAACTGTGCGCTGCGGCTTCCAACACCGGCAGCACTGCAACAGTGGGTGCCCATAGGAAACCAGTAGTGGAGATGACCAGTGGGGCTGCAGATCCATAGTGAATACATCCTTAAAATGAAGCAACTGTGCCCCATGCTGGATGGCACGATATTCAAAGCCTTGCAGGAAATACAAGGCTGGCTCTTGAGTACACAAAAGGGAGGGGCTCCACATACCAGAGCAGGTGCTGTGAAAAAAATTCGGACAAATGGCACACTTCAAATGCATGCAGGCAGGGAGAAATTACAAGCAAGCTTCAAATGAGTGCAGGCAAGGAGAGATTAGGTAAATCGAAACAAAAAAGATGGTGCAGACGAAATAAAATAAAAGAAGTTCCAGCCACCAACACGTATGTAAAATAGTACGTGGGCCTGAGGAGATTGATAAGAGAAGCAAACGAGTAACAGGAAATAGTATGCTACAGCTAATAGAAATGGAGGAAAAGTAAATGGCAAGCATGTAAACCAATGAAAGGTGAGGCCGGGATGTAAGCCCCTTCTAAAATGTAAATAGAATACAATAGATTACACAAGCAAGTGCTGTGCAGGCAAATTCCTACCGTTTCGAACCACTGTAAATAATAGGTGATAGTATGACTCATTTTCTTGGTACATTTTACTGACCTCAAAGATTGTATGGTTCAATCGACCTTGCCAGAAGATGTGGGCTGCAGATCAGTATGTTTAATTAGCAAGCATTCAACTCACTCAGCCATCCTGCAGCAAAGGCCCTCATTATGAGTGGCCGTGAGTTTCTGAGAGGGAGAGATGACAGGGAGAAGGGCCATGCAAAAGGCCATGGAACAAGATAGCAGTGGCTGTGCGGGTATCAACATGAAGCTTCAAACTGTGCGCTGCGGCTTCCAACACCGGCAGCACTGCAACAGTGGGTGCCCACAGGAAACCAGTAGTGGAGATGACCAGTGGGGCTGCAGATCCATGGTTAATACATCCTTAAAAGGAAGCAACTGTGCCCCATGCTGGATGGCACGATATTCAAAGCCTTGCAGGAAATATAAGGCTGGCTCTTGAGTACACAAAAGGGAGGGGCTCCACATACCAGAGCAGGTGCTGTGAAAAACATTCGGAAAAATGTCACACTTCAAATGCATGCAGGCAGGGAGAAATTACAAGCAAGCTTCAAATGAGTGCAGGCAAGGAGAGATTAGGTAAATCTAAACAAAAAAGATGGTGCAGACGAAATAGAATAAAAGATGTTCCAGCCACCAACACGTATGAAAAGGAGTATGTGGGCCTCAGGAGATTGATATGAGAAGCAAACGAGTACCAGGAAATAGTATGCTACAGCCAATAGAAATGGAGGAAAAGTAAATGGCAAGCATGTAAACCAATGAAGAGTGATGCCGGGATGTAAGCCCCTTCTAAAATGTATATTGAATACAATAGATTACACAAGCAAGCGCTGTGCAGACAAAACCTAGCAAGCACATCACAAGCGCTGTGCAGGTGAAACCTAAAAATGGGGCGGGGGGGAGGGTTTAGCCATTATTTATAAAGATTCGCTTATTGAAAAATTTGACACAGCTTCATCTTCAGATTGTGACGCTCTTTCTGTTTTGAGATCACAAAAACACAATCTTTTAAAGGAATGCTCATATACCACCCGCCCGTCCGGCCCCAGGAGTGGTTTTCTAAAGATCACTAGTTTGCAGTTAGAAGTCGGTGTATGTGCTAAAGATTTCACTGTTATTGGTGATTTTAATTGCCATCTTGAAGCCCTCCCAAACAGAGACAGAATGTCTCTCCTGGAAACTATGAGCACTCTAGCCTATCGCAACTACTAAAGTCCACCCATCTGGCAGACCATGCACTGGATCGGAGTTTCTCAAATAATAATCCCCAAATTGCAGTTATGGCTGCCCTGGTCAGACCAATATGCAATTATCTTTGAAATTAGTATTTCAAAGATATTCCAATCTAATAATGTGCTTAGTGGTCCAACTAGTTTTTTTGCCTGGAACAAAATAGATAGTGAGCAACTCACTGTGCTGCTCCTACAGTCTCAGCAATTACTTTCTCAAGATCCTGAGCAAACTGGTTAGATTCAGTTTTCTCTACGCTAGTCCCTCCAAAGTCAGCCAAAGCCCTTAGTTTAAAACCATCCGCGCCCTGGTACACAGGGGCACTTACAAAAAAAGAAATTATAGAAGACAGGAAAGAAAATGGAGATCACATTACTGCATTTATGAGAAGGAGCTTTCTAAACTCCCTGTGACAAAGTACAAATACCTACTTCTAAAAGAAAAAAAGACCTATTACACACAGCAGAGAGAATCAGCTAAGAAGTCATTTCAGATAACTACTTAACTCACTAAACTTCCTGGTAGCAAAGAAGTAAGCAGTAGTCAATTCTTCTGTGACACCCTTGCCCACTGCTTTAGGGATAAAGTTCATCAAATCTATCTGAAGTTAGATACAAACAAAAACCCAAACTCTAAGGAAAAAAGAAATACTCAGGAAGACCTAGAAAAGTGACCTTTTCTGAATTCTCCCTCACACCAGATCAGGTGGTCAGACTAATTCATTCTACTAATCTCCTGATTCCAAATGTGGCGGTCCGTGGACTGCCAAACTTGAAGTGTCGCAGCACCGTTAGTCCAAACGGCATATTCTGACCCTGGTGGTTGGAGCGCTACGGCACCACGGCAACCTCCGAGGATCAACGATCCCTCCGCGATGGCACGGCGGTCTGAGGATTGCAATATGCTGGCGGTGCGCTGTGGCACTGCCAAGCATATTACAACTTTCTTCACTGCTACCCTTTTCATGGCGGTGAGCTCGAAATGAAAAGGGTGTCGGTGAGGAAACTAAGAGTGCCCTACAGCGCCCTGTGATGCCTCAGGGCCTAGGGATACATGCAGGGGGCACATGGTGTGCCCCCTGTGTGCATGCTCCTCAGTTCCTGCATGGCATGGACTGCACAGTCCATGCCGTGCAGGAACTTGCTTTAGCCCTCCCTTGGTGCTGCAGTTCTAACTGCTGTGAGACTGCCAAAGCCCCGCCTGCCAGACCACAAGAATACTCGTAATCTGGCGGGCAGGCAGCAGTTGACTTTGGTGGTGTGGGAGCGGGGCGCTGGCATGACGGCCTGCTCCCACACCGCCAAAGTCGTAATCAGGCCCTAAATCTGGATCTCCATTGGATTCATGTCTCCCCTCGGTGGTGAATCTGGTTCCAGAGCTGATAGCTGATAATGAAACCAGCATCTTTATTTCAAGTTTGAGGTCAGACACTTTTCATCACTATGGAAAAATGGCTCTATTATTTAAAAAATCTAGTCTGAACTTGGTAGATCCAACTAACTCTTGTACAATTTCTCGCCTAGCCCTTTCTGCAAAAACTGCAGAGAAAGTGATTAACCAACATCTTGTTCAATTTATCAAGTATAACCATTGTCTAGACTCAACAGAGTTTGGGTTCAGACCTGGACACAGCACAGAGACTGCTCTAATAAAGGTCATGGAGTAAATAAGGCCAGCTCTGCATAAGGATGGAACTGCTTCCCTTATACTCCTCAGTTTTTTAGAGGCCTTTGATATGATTGATCACAAGGTTTTGATCAACCGTCTCGAGGAGATTGGGTTTAGAAATAAAGGACTTGCCCTGTTCAGCCCATTTTTGGAAGGAAGAGAGCAAACAGTGGTTCTGGAGCAGTTCAAATCTAAACTCTAAAAAAAATTCCCCTCCTTGCATCCGCCCTTTTACTAATTAACTGCACTTCACTTGATATCAGTCTACTCTCCTGCGTGCCTTGACCCAGCCTGGCTTGTGCCCCTGGTCTTTTCCATGCACTCCTACAAACTCGAAACCTGGTCCTGATGCTGACCTGAATTTTGAACAAGTCGAAACGCAGTCGACCCTTCAGCTTTATTCTTGGTGCTACTTTCCTGATTCTATGTAACTAATTGTACTCCTAAGCAATGTACAAATGTATGGGAACCAGTAAGAGTCCTTTTTACATGTTTTTTCTTGCGCCATTTTATCGCTGTATATATCTTGTCATTTCCGCCGCTAACTTTATTCCTCACGAGCACTAATGTGCACAAGTCTGTACAGGTTACATGTACATTTAATGTAACTGAATGCCACCATTTTGCCCTCCCTTTTCTGCTCAATACACACCAAGTGTTGCATTTAATGGTGATAAGTGATTTTTTGTCTCCTTGTTTCCGTCCCTTTTGCAACTCTTTTGTGCATACTTCCTTGTGAGTGAAAATGCCTTCTAAATAACACCTGTTGAAACATTGTTGTTTGCTATACAACTTTCGAAAAGTGCAGTTTTCAGAATTGTAATTTAAAATCTGACTTTACCGTAACTTATGATTTGAAATTACAAGTTCAGAGACACCAAACATGAAGGGGTTACCTGTTCCCATTTGGAAGTTAGACTTATAAAATGTAATAAGGTAATTCCAATGTTATCCTGTGGGAGAGGTAGGCCTTGCAGTATTGAAAAATGAATGTAAATGTTTTTCACATGATCCTATTTTAAAATACACAGCACCTTGCCCTAGGACTGTCCAGGGCCTATAATAAGGTTGACTTATATGTATTTAAAAAGGAAGGTTTGGGCCTGGCAAAGGGTTTACTTTGCCAAGTCGAAATGGCAGTTTAAACTGCACACATGTAGAGGCTGCAAACTTTTTAGCTGACATGGCCACCTTAGGCTGAAACAAATCAATTCTGGACCCACACACTCAGCTGGTCACACTTTTTATATTATACTTTCCACATCCTCATATATTGTTGCTGACCCTGCTTGTCCATTGATGTGGTCAGATCACTTTATGATTCCTCTTAGGATAAATAGCAGTACTAGACCCCTAATGGCTGGACGCCCTTCATATGGGCTCAACAGGCGTTGGCATAGAGTCACATCCGAATCACTCAGTAAAATATATGTACCCCCTGTTATTAATGAGCATATGAACAGTACCCAAGAACTTAGGGTTTTTAATGATATCATGTGTGCTATGATTGACAGGTTGGCTCCCATGACATATCTACTCAGTAATTACCATAAAAAAGTGAAGAATGGTACACGGATGACCTACGCAGTGAAAAATCCAGATGTAAACATCTAGAAAAATCCAGGCGTAAATCCCAGCTGGAAACAGATGAACTTAAATTTAAACTGTTCCTCACTACTTATCACAAGAATATAAAAAGGGCACGTAAAGATCATGTTATAACTAAACTCAATCAAGCAGGTAATTCGGCAAAGAACCTCTACAAAATGTTGAACTCCTTTACTAAGCCAACAGCATGCGCCCAGCTGGTCACCCCCTCTCAGGGACTGTGTCACAATATTGCCGTATACTTCGATGATAAAATCAACCGGATTTATCAACAATTTCCTCAAAACGTCAGCCAGGTGCCACTCACTAAATCCGATTTAGCACCGCTAGTAGGCTCAGGTGAAGGTTTGATTCACTTTAAGGATATTGAGGTTACTATTGTGGAAGCTATGCTAAAAAATGCGAAATCCGGATCTCCTCTGGATATAATGCCCGCCCACAAATTTGCTCTCCTTGCCCCAATAGCCGAGATCTTGGATTCATCATTGAGTGAAGGCAGCGTGCCGTTAGATTGGAAAGTCGCCCAAGTACTATCTATCAAGAAGAAAGATCAGGTACCGAACGAAGCTCTCTCCAATTACCGCCCCATTTCACACCATATGCTTACGAGCAAAATGGTGGAGAGCTATGTCAACACTCAATTAATGGACTATCTTGAGGCCAACGGCATCCTTGATCCTTCACAGTCAGGGTTTAGATCCAACTACTCCACCGAGGCAACTCTCATCAGGGTTACGGATTATATAAAAATGTCCGTGAATGGTAACAAAGGAGTGATGTTGGTTTTGTTGGATCAAACAGCAGCCTTCGACACAGGCTCTCATCAGAAACTGATACTTCGACTGAGAGAGGCCGGTATGCTGGGGTTAGCGCTCAATTAGTTGGTCAGCTTTCTAGATCATCACATGCAAACCATCAAGCTAGGCCCTTTTTGATCTCAAACTGTGAAGCTTAGTAAGGGGGTGCCCCAGGGCTCCTGTCTGAGCCCTACTTTGTTTAACATCTATGTGGCCCCCCCTTGCTAAAGTCATCTAACAGTACGGCTTTATGCCGTTCTCTTACGCGGATGACACACAACTACTCATGTCCTTTGATAAGGACATGGAGTTCGTCAATCAGTGCTTGCTAATGGCATGTCTGCCCTAGCAGAATGGATGACTGAACACTTTCTGCAGTTAAATGCGGCCAAAACAGAAATCCTGCTGTTCGTTGCTGCACGTACTTCCTGGTCCCCTGAATGGTGGCCGATAGTGTTAGGCCCCGTCCCTTTGCCAACTACGGTGGCAACAAATCTAGGGGTCTGGTTGGATGTGCAGCTATCGATGAAGGATCAGGTTATGACCACTGTCGGGACCTGCTATCATACTCTGAGCCTGCTGCGCAGAGTGTTCATGTGGCTACCCCTAACTGTATGCAGAACCTTAATTCAGGCTTTGATTATAGGTCACCTGGACTATTATAATGCTTTATTGGCATCTGCGAACAAATCTTCTCTTAGCAAACTGCAAATCATCCAGAATGTGGCTGCACGTCTAGCTCTTAACAAACCACCCACACCTCCCCTGGGCCATTACTGAAATCTCTCCATTGGCTTCCTATCGGACAGAGAATAAAGTTTAAGCTCTGTAGCTTTGCTCACAGAGCTCTTTATGGCACTAGCCCGAGTTACGTGGTGGATACGTTCAAAGCGTAATGCCCGAACCGGTCTCGTAGATCGGAAGGCAAAAAGTTGTTGTTGGTCCCTCGTTTTAAGAAAAAACATTCTGGAGGCAAAACTGTTGCCTATTTGGCGCCAATACACTGACATTCTCTGCCAGTGGAGTTACGTAAATGTCCTAGTCTCGCCCACTTCAGAAAACTTCTAAAGACTGAACTATTCAAGGCTTGAGCTATGGGAATCTGTGCCTGCCGACCTGTTTCTATGTTAGCGCGAAGATACCCCTTCGTGGGTGATTCCAGCACTCTGTAAATTCCCTACATACACATATACATACATACATAGGCTCTGCAGTGGCAGGCCTGAAACATGTTTAGATGGCTACCTAGGTGGGTGGCACAATCATTGCTGTAGGCCCACTAGTAGCATTGAATTTACAGGCCAATGGCACAGGTAGGTACACTTTACTAGGGACTTACATGTAAATTAAATATGACAATTGGGAATAAGGCAACCAAACATGTTTGAAGGAGGGAGCACAAATACTTTAGAACTGGTTAGCCGTGATAAAATGTTCAGAGTCCTAAAAGCCAACACATAGCAGTTCAGAAAATAGAAGGGTGAAGGCAAAATATTTGGGGATGTCCCTGCAGAAAGGGCCAGGCCCAACCTGCAACATGAAACACAGACTACTTGACTCAACCGCTAAATATTAGTGCTTCTAATTTGAATGAATTTGGACCTTTCTCACTGAAATAAGTTGTGCAGGGCCTCCTGCTCTGTAAATCAGGGATCCCATCGCGATCAATGTCCTCTTGCTATCCTGTGCATGGCTTGTGAGGACATTGTTTCACCATTTCCTGCAGCTTGTTAACTGCTCTTTGATCTCCTGGCTGGAAAAGGGCAAAAGTGGTCCTTTTGTTAAAAAAATATTGCTAACCATGTTAGCTAATTTTCAGACAATATCTCTTCTACCAGTGCCTTCCAAAAATTGTGAGTCAATAATCAACTGAACTCATATCTGGAAGATAATCCCTTTTGCATTCATTACACTCAGTCAGGCTTTTTCCAAGGTCATAGCAGGGAAACAGCCCTCCTGGAGGCTATTGAGACCATAAAAATCAGGTTGGATAAAGGAAAAAGTGCTGCTCTTATACTTCTGGACCTATCGTCTGTCTTTGATATGGTCTTTTGCCCCAGTTTATTACAACTCCTCGCTGAGGTTGGCATTGGTCGTATGGTCTACGAATGGCTCAAATCCTTTCTCGAGGAGAGAGAACAAGAAGTGTGGCTGCCTCCTTTTGTGTCATCTGCAACGAAGTTTTCCTTTGGGATACTTCAGGGCTCCACGTTGAGGCCAACACTGTTTACCATCTATGTGCCCCCCGCTAAGCTAATAGACTAATTTGGTAGTAAGACTGACTCCTCTGTTGTTGAGCTGAGCTCCTCTTGACAGTCGACCCTCCTCCTCTAAGAGACATTTAAAACCTGCCTCTCTGCCACCCTGAGCTGGCTGAGAGAGAGTCATATGTTGTACAACAAGTATCAAAAAAAGAGATTCTCCTGTTCAGTCACTCTGAAGGAGATTGGCTGGGAGGCTGGTATCTTTTTTCCCCCTCTGGGGCCCACATCATTAGCCAGAAACCTATGGATAAAAATTTATTAAATACTGTCTCTCTCATCAGATCACCTCTGTAGCTGCCACGTGTTTTTACCTCCTGAGATCCTTTCAAATATTTCTGGATTTCCTGACTACGAAGACACGTAAGACAGTGGTCCACACACTGACCACT
Organism: Lissotriton helveticus; assembly: GCF_964261635.1. Lineage (NCBI taxonomy): Eukaryota > Metazoa > Chordata > Amphibia > Caudata > Salamandridae > Lissotriton > Lissotriton helveticus. Next base: position 1,110,077,457 of record NC_136068.1, read on the forward strand.
CCGTGATTGGATTATGCAAACAGTCTCTATCTTAGTCTCCCAGACAAGCTGACTAAGAAACTACACGTGGTACAAAATGAGGCATTCCGCAGATAGCAAATATTTCCCATCACCTGCAGGACCTACATTGGCTTTCTGATAAAAAGAGGATTCTCTTTAAAGCACTAACCATCCTGTATCTGTTTTTTTTTACCAGCGGGCCCTCTATATCTGATAACAAGAACTAAGCATTAACTTCGTTCCATGCTCCTGCACTTGAGAGCTGCTCTGCTAGGTTTTGTTGTGCAAGATGCGGCAGCCTATTCTTCATGGTCGGGGGCTGGAGGCAAAAGAAATTGGCTGTTGGCTGCCCCTTTTTTTTGCATGATCTCTCATGAACCAGCCTTCACCAAGGCTTTAAACCTACGTCTTCTCACTAAAGTAACTCGTAGCACAGACACAGTCTAGATGGACATTAAAGAGGTCTATTCTTTCTAGTACAGAGACAATACAATCTATCCGGGCATATACAGAAGAATTTTTTCTATTTAATATGGGGTCCACTACTTCTGATTATATATGGGACGCCTATAAGACAGGGCTCAGAGGAAAGCTGCATGCAATAGTCTGTGCCAAGAACAGATCGGAGGCAAGGGTACTTAAAGATCTTGAGATTAAAATAGGGCAGTTGGAGCAGGAAAGGATTAATGTACAAATCAATGAGCAGGGAAGACTCTCTCAGATCGAATCGGATCTAGAATTCGCTAAACAAACATATAGAGGGCATCTAGACATTAAGTGTAAAGCTCAGTGGGATTCCAATAGGATGGATAACTTTGAATATGGGGAAAAGGCATGAGCATTACTAGCGTGTTAAATCTAGAACTGACCGTGCGAGAAATGACATAAAGGAGTTAATAATCAATAACAATAATGGAGAAACATCAAGAAATATTGAGGATATGCAGAACTGTTTTCTTTCCTTATTTTCAAGTCTATATAGAGAAGAGGTGAAGCCATATATACATGGTTGAGCAACAAGAATTTGCCGAGGCTATCTGAGGAGGGGAGGAACACCCTGGATGCCCCTATCACAATAGAAGAAATTTTAGTACAGATTAAGAAATTAAAGAATAAAAAAGCTGCGGGCACAGACGCATTACCCAGTGAGCTATATAAACATCTAACTGAGGAGTTATGTCCGATATTAGAAATCATATTTAATTCAATCTATTCATTAAAGGGTAGGGTCCCAAACTCCTGGAGGGAAGCTATAATAGTTTTAATTCTGAAGCCCGGCAAGGACCCTCAGAGAGCAGATTCATACAGACCAATCTCCCTGCTAAATGCAGATTATAAAATCTTTGTGGGCATTTTGGCAGGGAGATTGGCCAAATTGATACCTATGTTGATCCATGAGGACCAGAAGGGCTTTGTGGCCGGTAGGCATATTGAGGATCAAACGCACCTCCTACTGGGAAACATCGATCTAGCAGTAGGAAAGTCAGAACCCTTGGCAGTGATAGCCCTCGACGCTGCCAAGGCGTTCGATAAAGTCTGCTGGAAATACCTCTGGGTAGTTCTTGAAGTAATGGGGTTTGGGTCACTTTTTATCAGTACACTTTAGAATTGTTACAGGGGAGCCTCAGCTAGGATCCTTTTAAATGGAACACTAACATCAGTATTTAATATCAAGCAGGGAACCAGGCAGGGGTGCATTATCTCGCCGTTACTGTTCAATCTGTATATTGAACCTTTGGCGCAGGCAATAAGGCTCGATACTACTATAGCACCCTTCCAATCTGGACAGTATATTTCTAAATTGGCCCTCTACGCAGATGACTTGATCCTGTATACGAGAGACCCAGTTACAGCCATACCTCAGATAGAGGAACTGGCAGCAGAGTTTGGGGCACTGTCCGGCTATAAGGTGAATGGATCTAAGACGGAGGTTATGTGCTGGAATTTAGATCATTGGGCAGGAGTGGAGAGCTTGGAGTTCAGATACCTGGGGATTTATATAGTGAAGGAATTAGATCGGATCCCTAAAATAAACTTAGACAGAACTACCAAGGAAATAGACCGTTTGTTCAGTAGGTGGAAAAATCTCCCATTAACAATATACAGGAAAGTGAACTTGGTCAAAATGGTTATTCTTCCAAAGCTCACATATCTATTCTCTACCATACCGCTACTATTCCCCAAGAAAGATGTAAAAAGGATACAGAGTAAGATTGGGAGTTTTGTGTGGGGGAATAAAGGGACACATTTATCCTGGAAAAAACTTAGAAGAAGATTATTAAAAGGTGGTTTAGCCCTCCCCGATATCAGCCTCTATGTAGTGACTTTTCAGTTTAAGAGTCTCCGTACGTTACTCACTAGGCAAGCTGATTCACCCGGGGCAAACTGTTGCAGGAAATGGTAAGAATCGAAGGGAGGAATGATGAATTTATTTATAAGTTCGGCTCTCTAAGATACTTCAAAAGGGCTCGTTTAAAGATTTTAAAAACAGCCCTGGAGACATGGTACAGGGTAAGGGTAGGATGTGTAATTGGGTATTATTCAGCCTCATCTCCAATCTGGGACTCACCTGGTACCCTGGACTGCTTAAAAGATGCCCTGGCTATACCCATACAAAAAGCTGGAATAATGAAGTGGGACGAGCTAATGGATGAGGATGGGATACACATATGGGAGTATTTGAGGGCCAAGGTTGGGATAGATCTGTCAAGGTTTAAATATCTTCAACTAGTGTCCTGGCATACAGCAGAAGCGGAGGAGATGGGGAACAATGAGGTAGTAGAAAGGCTTATTCGATCCTTTACACCAATCTCAAAAGAAATCTCCGTTTGGTACCAGCAATTAATAAAAGGAGATGACACAGGGATACCAGCGGCAGAAGGGGTTTGGAACAACTCTGCATTGGCTGTCCAGGCAGAGGATATGTTGGAACCATCTTTGAAGATCTTGTATAAACATATAAAACCTGCATGTTTAAAAAAAAACATTTCTTCGTGGTGAATAGACTTTACTACACTCCCTATAAAATCGGGAAATTTGCCCCTCTACCTCCACCGAAATGTCCAAGATGTCAGGAATTGTTGGCCAACGATATCCATATGTTTATTGAATGTGAAGAGCTAGATCAATTTTGGACTGAGATAGGACAGGCTTTGTCAGGACTTTTTAGCTCTGCGATTAAAGTTAATTCCTCCCTAGTGATTTTTGGGGGCGACGGTCTGTTCTTTCAGTCAGCTACTAGTTTGGAAAAAGGGCTCCTCCTATATCTGATATTGCTGGCAAGGAGAGAAATATGTAAGAGGTGGAAGGACCACCTACCCCCCAGCAGTGAGGACTGGCTAAGATCATCATTTAGTATGGCCCGGTTGGAATACGAAAGGGCAGAGGAGAAGCCGCTTAACATCTGGCATCCTCTTATAAGATGGGGAAGGGACTTAAGACTGATTCGGACACTCCTATGATTACACCATGTCCCCGGTACTAAAGGGGAGGAGGTCTGGTGCCCCAAGTAAATGTGGTCAGCCTGGTGGCCCCTAGAGATCGAGTACGGCTGTAAAGGTTCCACAAAGACTTGACAAGGTGAGATGAGGAGGAAAAAAAAAACCTAAAGTTGCCTTTGCTTCTTTATCTTTATGAGCCAAGAGTGCCGGGACACTCCTCAGATTAGCCACACACTTCCTCCACATTCATTCTTTCATTCATCAATAGAAGTCCAGCATAAATTACAATGACCTCACATGTTTGGTCTTTTCTTCTACACAATGCATGCGCTGTTTGTTACGAGACAGTTTGTTAGCTTATTGTGCGCTTGGAGTTGGCCCATTGCTTTCCATTGATTGGGTTCACTGTCATGCCCATTTGCTTGCTTCTTATTTGTTAGCTTGTGTGGGTTTTCTCTTCTCTTCTTGTATTTGCCACAACCCCTAGAGCATGTATACATTATTTTACACTTTCTGTTTTATTGTTTTTCAAGCACTCCATAATAATGCATATGTTTTAGGTGTCTCCATAGTGTGCTTCCCTTCTCCTTGCTGTTCTCCGTGTTGCGCTCTAACTCTAGCTCACGTTCTTCTACCCCGTCTGCTCCCATTGCTCGATTGCCCATTTACTTTCATCTCAACTTTGTTCTCGTGCCTGTTTTTTTGCTTTTCTCTTCGCATTCACGATGTTGCTTCACCCCACCCGAGCCTCTATGTTGCATCCGCTCCACCTCCTGTGTTAATTCCCCGACCTATGATTCCACCCCTCCTTATTGTTTTTGCTTCCTCACCATGTGATCCACGTCGCTGTCTCCTGTCAGCTTTATTTGCACTTGATTCCGAGAGAAGTTGAGGATATTTGGATCTACTTCATCAGTGAGCAAATGACCCGCATGACTTTTGGAACAACATGGCCAGGGAAGAAATACTGCAGTAAACCTCTAAAGTGTCTCAGTGTCACCAAGTGCTCAACAACCTACAATCAATGCCTGAGATGTCACAGTGGAAGAGATGAGGCCCTCTAATTTCTTTCACTTATGTGCACAAGCCTCCCCTGTGACACATAAACCCATCTGTGCTCTTGCCCCCACTGAGACTCTGCAGAGGCAGTGCCGCAGAGGAGCAACGTTTCTGTTCCACAAATTTTAGATTTGACTCCAAGGAGCATATAGTTTGCAACATCACACTTGTTTGTTCTTGCCTACTAGACAACTTTTAGCTGTCTGTAGCCAAAAGCCTATTATGGACTACAATGCTTTAAGTGGGACGAAAAAATTGGGCTGTTCTAAAAGAAGCATGTCTGCAGGAATTGAGGATGTGGCTTAGTACATGTAAACTACAATACTGGGCTTTCTACAGCATGAGGCCTGACCAGCATTTAGGTGTCTCTTTGTGAGTTTTCTTCTATTCCATAGCACACAACAACAAATATATGCCTAAGACAAGCCAGACATATTAGCTTTGTGAGTGCATGTTAGCAGTTTGATATAAATGACTAACAATTATTTTTGTACATAATTAGAATTGGTAATTACAAATGGTATAGTTTTAATATTTACTCTTTATTGAAGTTTTATAGGATGCAAAATACAGTAGCAATGACCATCAAATATACAGCTCATCATTACGACATAACCGTCAATACAATCAATAACAGTTCCCCAACAGCCCCCCTGCTCTTGTACATATCAGTTTAAATATTGAGTCGAAAAGAATATAAGTATTCTCCAGAGCCACACCCTGTTCGTTTTTAGCTTCCACTCCACCTCCCCCTACAGTGTGGCAGTGATCCATGAGTGCTTCATGCTACGGTCTCCGAATTGGGTTTGACATTCGAGGGGTCTCTCAAGTCATTCAACATGGCCGCCCATGCCTTCAAATCATCTTCCAGTCTTTTAACCCTCCGATCATGCTACATGCATACCTCCTCTGCTACCGCCCATTCAGACTTATCTCTCTGCCAATCTCTATACCTTGGGGTCTCTGACCTCAACCATTTTATAGCTATGTGGCATTTTGCCAGCAGCAGGCCAAGTAGAACACACTTCCTAATAAGTTTCTTATTGGCAAGGGATCAGTCCCAACAGAACTTGTCACCTTGTGGGCTGGAGCGCCCAAACTAGTGGCTCTATTAGTTTCTCCAGTAGTTACTGTCAGTAGGATGTCAGGGATGGGCAAACCCAAACCACATGCAGGAAGCCCACTGCCAGGCTCCCATATTGAGGGCAACAATCAGTCCAGGTATTGTACATAGTATGTAGCGTTTTGGGAGATGTACTCTATCAGTTTAGATCTGGCAGTGGAGCTAATCATCCTTGCCCCCTTCTCGCACTACAATTGGGGGCATATTACCAACAACTAGCGATAATTATCGCTATGTTGGCTTAGCGGCTATAATTTTATCGCCGTGTAGCGACGATTTTTATCACTTAGGAGCCTTGATATTATCAAGGTTTATCTCCTAAGCGATAAAAATCGGCCGAAATGCATGAATATCGCTGAAAAGTCAGCGATATTCATGCATTACAGAGCAAATGCTCTTAGTCATGTTATCCACCTCCCATTGGATAACATGGCTAAGAACTGCTCAGGGCAGGTGTTAGCTTTTGGAGATATTCGCGCTTAGTTGGTAATAGGAGATAGGGATGTTAGCGACTGTTTCCAGTCGCTGACATCTTGGCACGCCCACTTTGAATGTCATTAGTGATAAATTTCTCTGACATGCAAAGCGGGGCCCAAGATGGTCGCTATCTCCTACTAGCTGTCGCTAACTGGTGTTAGCGACAGCTAGGTAATAGGGAGATAATTTTATCTCCGCTTTCTCGGCTTTTAAAGCCAAAAAAGCGGATATAAATCCCTTGATAATATGCCCCTTGATGTTTTGTGCTTCTTGGATCTATTTTCTCTTAAATCTTTTTAAAAATAACATCTATGTTTTCTCTTATTAAGATTTTTGTTGTTTTGGTGTAATTTCGTTCTTAAATTGTACTATCTTTTCACCAACTGAACTGGTATTTCTTTGCGTTGTGTTTTCAACTTTTTAACAGTTTTGGTACTTCTAATTGAATTACACGTTTTCTCTAAGTTAGGCTGTGCCACAGCTACCAAATGTTGAGCTCAGGTTTAAATTACTGGAACCTTTGACAGGACATAACAATTGAGTTACTTTATTACTTGTGGTGGATAACACAACTAATAAACCACTCTCTCACAGGAATGCTTCCATTTATACTGAAAATGTAACTTATTTGCAAACATGTAAGTTTATAGTGTGATACCTCATAAGGAGTTAACTTTAAAACAAAAGAGCTAACAGCCAGATTTATGAAGCCAAAATCGGCTCGCAAAGGGCCAGATTCTGAGAATCTGGCCCTTTGCGAGCGCTATTTTTGCATTTGGGATTCATCATCCCAAATGCAAAAATCTCAATTCTAGAAATCGCTAAATTGCGAATAATTGCATTTAAGGAATCTCAATTTGAGATTCCTTAAATGCAATTCATGAACAATTTTAAAATTGCAAATTCGCAATCTGGGGCCGCTATTTACCGCGAAGTCTAACTACGTGGTAAATAGCGAAAACTTAGAAAAATGCACTTTGGTGCATTTTTCTAAGTTGTATGTTACACACACACATGTCCTTTGGACATGTGTGTGCGCAACACCAGTGTACATTATTATTTCAGGGGTGCTACAGAGAAAGGAAGGTCACCTTCTGAGATAGCCCTGCTCACCCCCTTGGTAGCTTGGCTCGAGCAGCCAGGCTTATCTTCAGGGCAAATGTGTAAAGTATTTGCAACCATGCTCACAGCAACCCAATGATGACACCACAAATAGACTCCACACGAGTTTCATAAAAACGAGTAACATTTTTATATAAATATATATACGATAAGACCACACAATATAAATCCAACATATGAATATGTGTACTATCTCTTCCTGGCCGGTTATTACGCCAGCCAGCCCTTGTGAGTTCTGGTGGTATTAATGAGCACTTCTAAACATTCTCCTGTAATCCTAATATCATGTTATACAGTTCGTAATACCAGAAGGAAGCACTTTTGCTATGTAAAAATAATGTAATGCGTAACACACCAATCAGACACTCTGCAATGTAAAAAGAATGCAATGCATAACGCAACAATCGGCACCTTGCAAGGTATAAATAATGCGATGCGTAGTACAACGACCAGCTACGTCGTTATGCAGAAATAAGGCAATGCGTAATACACTAATCAGGTAATTTGTTATGCAGGAATAATGCAATGCGTAATACGCTAACCAGGTAGTTTGATATGCAGAAACAATTCAATGCGTCATACGACAATCAGGTAGTTCGTTATGCAAAAATAATGCCATGCGTCATACACTAATCAGGTAGTTGGTTATGCAAGAATAATGCAATGCGTAATACTCTAATCAGGTACTCTGTTATGCAGAAATGATGCAATGTGTAATACGACAGTCAGGTACTCAATTATGCAGAAATGGAATAATGCGTAATACACTCAGGCACGATCACTGTGCCTTAGGCGGTCTCTCCGCCACTCCTTCTGACTTGCAGTCAGCCTCTCAACAGTTGCCCCCAACATGAGTACGGTATAATCAAAAAGTTCAGCTTTGCACTCCGGGCCCTGTACTGCCACTCCCTTGGCAATACGGGCCGCGATACAAGCCGAAGCAGAGGCTCGAGCTGCCGAATGAGAGAGAGCCCAAGAGCGTCTCTCTCCGAACTCACTCTCCTCTCATCATCCAGCAGCTGGACCTCAAACACAATCCTTGTGAATTGGCAACTGCGGGCCGGGGGCTCAGCTCCTCCAGGGCTGCCGGTCCGGGCCGTTACGATTAAGAAGATCTCAGGGTGCCACAGGGCACACGCACATAGCGTTGCTGAGACTTTCTTGAGCTGCGGGTGCACGATGAACGGACACTCCACATGAAGGTCTCAGGCTACACGAAGATCACACGCACAGCGTCGCTGAGACTCACTTAAACTCCGGGTACACGTTAACAAGGCAAATCCTCAGGAAGGTCTCACGGTGCACCAAGCACACGCACACAGCGTCAATGAGACTCACTTGGATTCCGGTGCACACGATAACCGGGCAAACCTCACAAAGGGGTTCAGGCTGCAAAAAGCACATGCACACCGCGTCGCTGATCCCTGTTTGAACTCCAGGTGCCCACGATCACAAAGCACAGCTTACGAGGGTCTCAGGCTGCAACAAGCACGCACACACAGCACAGCTGAGACTCTCCTGGAAACATTTATGTTCCTGTGTTTCCAGATCCAGCTCAACTCGGGCCCTTGGGGATAAGTTACTTCAGGACACAGCACAGCAAAGTCCTTTCAAGCAGGGGGACACAGCACACAGCAAAGTCCCTTTATCCTTTCCTTGGTTAAAACAGCAAACTGCAGGCCAGCCCCAGAACACGCAGCAATGGTCATTCCTTTTCTTTAGTCTCTCCAGTTGTTTCTTCCTTGGCAAAGGTTTCTCTTGACCATGAAGTAGCTCCAGTCTTGTTTAATCTTGATCAAGCCATTCTCCAAAGTTCAGGTGCTTCAGCTTTCATAGTATTAGCCCTCAATTAGTATTAGCCCTCAATGGCTTTGAAGTCTTTGTGTTTTAGGGGGCACTGACCAGTTCTGGATGCCTCCCTGCTAGTGACACCTTCTTCCTTTGATTATCGGGGGTCTGGATTCTCAATCACTCAGCAGGAGATGGGACAATTGTGTTATAGCAGCAACCAAGACCTCTTCACCAGTGGGGCTACTCCTCCCCGACACTCCAGATGCAGGTCAGCCTGTTCCTGTCTCACCTCGCCCCAGATCCTATCACTTTCAAATCCAGACAGTCAATCCACAACCAGGCAGAGATACTCAAAAATGTTTAGAGCACACAAATCCAGCCACTTCTAAAAGAGTGGCTTATAAACACACAATGCAAAAACCACCTTCGTAGAAAGATGTGTTATTACATTGTGAGTTCAGGCATACCAAACTTCACCTTTCCATCTTAAGCCTTTGGGAAGATAGGCTGTCAAACATATTACACAGCCTTCCCATTCTATCCTATAGGCAAGATGGCCTTTCAACAGTGAAAAATGAAATGGAGATTATTTCACTGTCAGGACATGGTACACACCTTGGTACATGTCCCATCTTTCACATGCACTGCACCCTGCCCAGGAGGTACCCTGGACCTACCATAGGGGTGGCTGATGTGCATAGAAAGGGAAGGGTAAGGTCTGGCAAGAGGGTGCACTTGTCATAACAACATGGCAGTTTACCAAACTGCGTGCAGGCCCTACAGTGGCAGGCCTGAGGTCCCTTTTTAAGGCTACTTGTGTGGGTGGCACAATTAGTGCTGCATGCCCACTAGTATCATTTGTATTACCAGCCCCAGCACACATAGTGCACTTTACTAGGGACTTTCCCAGTAAGGCAAACATACCATTCATGGACAACCAATTACCATTACACTTTATACAGGGAGCACTTGCACTTTGACACAGTTTAGCAGTAGCTAAGTGTCCAAAGCATCTATTGCATCATCAAAAACAGAGGAGGTAAAGGCAAAAAGTCTGGTGTAATCATGGCAAGAAATGTCAAGTCTAACACGTGCCCCCCAGCCTCATGGGTGTTCTCCTCACTAAGGCAGAAACATCTGGACAGACCATCAGCATTGGTGTGTTCTGTTCCAGGGCGGTGTTCCACCATTAAGTCCATTCCCTGTAGGGAGATGGACCACCTCAACAGTTTTGGATTCTCACCCCTCATCTGCATCAACCATCTGAGGTGCCTGTGGTCTGTCGGAACCAGGAAGTGAGTCCCAAACAAGTAAGGTCTCAACTTCTTCAGCACCCAGACGACAGTAAATGCTTCCCTCTCAATTGCACTCCACCTCTGTTCCCTGGGAAGTAGCCTCCTGCTAATGAAAGCTACAGATTGGTCCAAGCCCTCGTCATTCAATTGTGAGAGCACGGCTATCACGCCATGCTCTGAAGCATGTATCTGTACCACAAACTCTTTGGAGAAATCAGACACCTTGAGCACGGGTGCCGTGCACATGGCAGTCTTCAGAGCATCAAAAGTGGTCTGGCAGGCATCAGTCCAGATCACCTTACTGGGCTGTTTCTTGGACATCAGTTCTGTTAAGGGGGCAACAATGGTGCCATACCCCTTCACGAACCGTCCATAATACCCAGTGAGTCCTAGATAGGCCCTCACTCCTGTCTGGGTCTTTGGGGGGTTCCCAAGCCAGAATTGTATCAATCTTAGCCTGTAGGGGCACCACCTGGCCGCTCCCTACCTGGTGTCCTAAGTTAAGTACACCACCGAACCCTGCCTTATCTGACACTTACTTGCCTTGATAGTCAGGCTTGGCCTCTGCAAGGCCTTCAACACTTCACAGAGGTGTTGCAAATGTTCCTCCCAACTGGAGCTGAACTCAGCAATGTCGTCCAGGTAGGCGGCGCTGCATGCTTCCAACCTACTCAACACCTGGTTAACCAGTCTCTGGAAGGTGGCAGGGGTGTTCTTCAACCCAAAGTGCATAACTCTGAACTGGTAGTGCCCCTCTGGCATTGAGAACGCCAACCTCTCCTTAGCCCCCCTTGGTCAAGGCAATCTGCCGGCTCCCGATTTCAAGTCAAATGTTCTGAGGTACCGGGCAGCTCCCAACCAATCAACAAGCCCATCAGCTTTGGCGATGGGGTGAGCATCAGTCTTAGTGACCGCATTGAGCCCGTGGTAATCCACACAGAGCCGGAGTTCTGGGGTGGCACCAGGCGCAGCAGCTTTTGGTACAAGGACCACTGGGCTAGCCCAGGGGCTGCTGGATGGCTCAATCTCTTAGCGACAGCATCTTGGAAATCTCTTCCTTGATGCTGGCCCTGACCTTATCAGCTACTCTATAAATGTTTTGTTTTACAGGCAGACTGTCTCCAGTGTCCACATCATGTACTCACCAATGGTTGACTCCTGGGGTCAGGTAGAACAGGGAGGCAAACTGACCCAATACCTGACAACAGTCCCTCTGCTGTTCTGGGTTTAGGGTAGGCAAGAGTATCAATCCATCCAATGACCCATCCTAGGCCTTGGCTGACAGAAGGTCAGGAAGAGGTTCACTCTCCTCTTCCGCCCCGTCATCTGTAGCCAAGAGCATGGTCACCTCAGACCTCTCAAAGTGTGGTTTGAGGTGGTTCACATGGAGGACCCTCAAAGGGTTCCTATGAGACCGGAAGTCAATCAGGTAGGTCACTTCACTCCTGCGCTCCACCACCTCATAAGGCCCAGTCCAATTGTCCTGGGGCGCGCAAGGCTTCACTGGCACCATCACCCACACTTTTTACCCAGGTTGAAACTCGACCAGAGTGGCATTCTGGCCGTACCACCATTTCATTTCTTTTTGGCTGGCTTCCAGATTCGCCTGAGTGAGTTGCCTGAAATGCCTAGTTTGGTTCCTGAAGGCCAGCATGTAGCTATGTACATCCTGGGGGGGTTTTCTAGGAGCCTTATTCCTGCCCTCCTTCATCAAACTCAAGGGTCCTCTTACAGGGTGCCCATACAGGAGCCCAAGGGGACTGAACCCTAAGGACATCTGTGGCACTTCCCTGTAAGCAAACAGCAGGCATGGTAAGAGGACGTCCAACTTATGCCTCATGGGTTCCTCACGAGTCACGACCCATAATCATGCCCTTCAGGGTCTGGTTAAATCTCTCAACCATACCATTACCCTGGGGGTGATAGGGAGTGGTGAACTTATAGGTTACACCACACTCCTTCCACAGAGATTTCATATACCTAGATATGAAATTAGTATCCCTGTCAGATACCACATCAGTGCATGGCCCACCATGGGGGCTGTCACTGTCCAGAGAGGGATGGCGTCCGGGTACCGGGTGGCATGGTCCACCAAGACCAGGATGAACCTGTTGCCCATGGAGGTCTTGGGATCCAGAGGCCCCACGATGTTAATGACTACCCTATCAAAGGGGGTGCTGACCACAGGGAAAGGTTGGAGGGGATCCTTGCGCTTTCTTTTTATTCTTCACACTTGCCTGGCAAGTCTGACGGGTCCTGCAATGAATATCAGAACTCTTGCACTTTTGAGGCCAGTAAAAGTGGGTAACAAGCCTCTCAAAGGTCTTGTCCTGCCCCAAATGTCCTGCTACAGGAACATCATGAGACAACCCCAGTCGGAAGGCTCTGAAGCTCTGGGGTACCATCAGCCCATGGGCTGACCCAGGATCAGCAACTTTAGGCTCACTGTACAGGAGATCTTTCTCCCAGTAAATCAAGTGTGATCCAGACTGATCACCTCCTGCCTGGTTTGCTGCCTGTTGCAGCAAACCTACAAGAGAAGGACACTTTTGCTCCTCACAGAATTCCTCCCTGGAGGGCCCTCCCTCCTGCTGCCATTCAGTTCAGGTAGGTCCCCCAGTTCAGCCACTTGTTCCCCATAGGTTCCAGGGCATCCTCCTCAAAGGGTACTTCCTCCTGGACCGTGGGAACTGTGGGGGCCGGTTTCCAGCACAACCTGCCTCTGCACTTTACGGCAGGTACTTGGGCCACTGTTTCAGGCTCCAGGTCCACTTGAATACCTTTACTGGCTGTCATAGACCGAGTGGTCACACAAGCCCCCTCAGGCAGACCCAATATCTTCGAATGCGCCTGGCACTCCACCTCCCTCCAGGGGGAACTTCCAGGTCATTCCCTAGCAGACAGTCTACAGGCATGGACGGACTTACAACGACCTTCAAGGAACCTGATACCCCCCACTCAAAGGGTACTAGCACCACATTGCAGAGGCACACTGAGATGTCTGCTACAACTACAGGGTGAAGCACATCAGGAATTACTTGCTCTTTGGACACCCACTGACACCTGACAGAGAACAAACTGGCTTGGGTGTCCCTCAGAGCCTCCACCCTCCATCCAATGAGGGTCACCCACTGCCTGTATTTCGTAGTGTTCTAAGGCAGAGAGATTTCCTGGACCATCTCTTGATCTCCTAATGAGACCAAGGTCCTAACTGCTTGCTTCTCCCCATTTCAAGGACTCAATTGCTCCCCCAATATTACACTCACTAATCCTGGTGCTGGAGCACCAGTGGGTGCAGATGACTTCTTTGGGCATCTAGGGGAAATATGACCCACTTATTTACAGAAGTAACAAGTAGGAGGAACTCGGTTGTCCCGCTTGGCCTTATGGGGCCAGGACCTCTTAGCTTTGGGGGACTGGGTGCCTTTCAGCTGGGAACTACTTTGGGGCCCTTTAGAGATCTCCGTGTGGTTACTCCTGTCCTCCCCCATCTTTGGCGGGGAACCCTGTACACTTTTGGTGGTGGTACCTCCAGTCCCCTTGTGGACCCTGGTACTGGTTCAGCGATCCACCTCTTCAGCGAGCTTACTGGGATCAGTCAGCTTACTGTCCAAAAGATGCTGGTGCAGCTCTGGAACACACAGACTACTCAAGTGCTCCCAACTAATTAAATCACATAAGCTCTTAAAATCAGTTGCCTTGCTGCCCTTCATTCAACCATCCAGTGCACACATGTATGCATTCACACACTCAACCCAAGTACTGGATTCCAGTTTCTTGAAGTTCCTGAATTTCTGCCTGCACTGTTCAGGAGTGAGCCAATACCTAAGGCACAAAGCCTCATTCATATTGGCGTAGGTCAGGGTTCCCGGCCTCTCTAAAGGGGGTAAGACATCCCTCACAGAAGCCTCAAAGTGTTTCCATAGGCCTGTCCCCCCAACGCTTCTCAGGTACCTCATTCAACCTCAGTGCGATCTCATATGCTGTGAACCACGCATAAATATCATCACCCATCTGATAATCTTGCACTAAGTTTTTGGGAGTGTACATAGGCACTGGTTGTGTGCTGCCACCATTTGAACTGGACTCAGCCTGTTTAACCTTCATTTCCAGTTCCCTCAAGCTTAACTCATGAGCTAGGAGAATCTTTTTCTCTTCCAAGGCGAGAGCGTTCCTGCTCTCCTCTGCTCGCTTTTCACTTTCAATGAGCAGCTTCTTCTCCTCTGCTTGAGTTTTAAGTTTTAAAACTTCCAACTCATGGTCTCTGACCCTTAGGTTTTCCTCCAACTCCTCTGGTGAAAAACTCCTCCCTGAATGGCTACTACCAGCCCCTATGGCTGGTTCCTCCACTGGCAAATCCTGAGGCCCAAATCCATTCCCAGGGTCATCCTCATCCACCTCAACATTACCCACGTCCTGAGTCCCTTTGGCTTCCCACTAGGCCCTCAAGGCCATTTGCAGCTCCTACTGCTTGGCACTACCTTTCATGGGACACCTCAAAGCGCTGCAGAATTGCCTCAATTGATCAACTTTATAGGTAAGCAATGCCTCAATGTTGAACTCTAATTCTGTGCCTTACTGGCCACTTGACTCCTCTGAGACATGATGTGTGGCTTAAAGGTTGTTCAAAAACAAATCAAACAAATCAAGAACACAATATGTGGTTGCGACGTGGTCTACGCTGACCTTTTGATGTACACCAATCAATGTGAGTGAATTTGCAAATACACATTCAAATCCCACACCGCTGACCACCAAAATGTTAGATCAGGGATCCCAGGTTGGCTGAGGTAGGTACCTTAGGCTAAATAATGATCATGTCAGAGAAAGGAAGGTCACCTTCTGAGATAGCCCCCCCCCCCCCCCTTGGTTGCTTGGCACGAGCAGCCAGACTTATCTTCAAGGCAAATGTGTAAAGTATTTTCAGCCACGCACACTGCAACCCAATGATGACACCACAAATAGACTCCACACGAGTTTCATAAAAAAGAGTATACATTGTATGTAAAAAGATATACGATAAGACCACACAATATAAATCCAACATAGGAATATGTCTACTATCTCTCCTGGCCGTTGTTAGGCCAAATCAAACACAAGGAGATGATGGACGGAGCATTGAAACTTTTCAGACAGTTACCCCAGTCACTGATCTGGGTTGGATCCATCATCGTTCTTTAGCTCGCTTCACCACCCCAGTTCAGACACAGCTATATGTGAATCAGTCTTGACCCTGGTGTTAGGCCAACTAGCCCTTGCAAGTTCTGATGGTATTAATGAGCACTTCTAAACATTATACAGTTGGTAATACTAGAATCAGGCACTTTTGCAATGTAAAAAGAATGCAATGCGTAACGCAACAATTGGCACTTTGCAAGGTAAAAATAATGCAATGCGTAAAACAACTACCAGGTACGTTTTTATGCAGAAATAAGGCAATGCGTAATATAGTAATCAGGTAAGCCGTTATGCAGGATTAATGCAATGCGTAATACGCTAATCAGGTAATTTGTTATGCAGAAACAATGCATGGCATTATACGACAATCAGGTAGTTCTTTATGCAGAAATAATGCCATGCGTCATACACTAATCAGGTAGTTCATTATGCAGGAATAATGCAATGCGTAATACTCTAATCAGGTACTCCATTATGCAGAAATTATGCAATATGTAATACGACACTCAGGTATTCCGATATGCAGAAATGGAATAATGCGTAATACACTCAGGCACCGATCACTGTTCCTTAGGTGGTCTCTCCGCCACTCCTTCTGACTTGCAGTCAGCTTCTCAACAGTTGCCCCCAATACGGGTACTGTGTGTTATCAAAAAGTGCAGCTCCGCACTCCTGCCCCTGTACTGCCACTCCCTTGGCAATACGGGCCACGATACGAGCTGAAGCAGATGCTCACGCTGCCGGAATGAGAGAGAGGCCGAGAGCATCTCCCTCGGAGCCCGCTCCCCGCCCCAGAAGTCGGCACACGTTACCTGGGGGCGCGAACTCACTCTCCTCTCCTCGTCCAGCAGCTGGGCCTCCAATTCAATCCTGGTGTATTGGCAACTGCAGGCTCGGGACGGCAGTTCAGCTCCTCCGGGGCTGCCGGTCTGGGCCGATACGATTACGAAGATTTCAGGCTGCCACAGGGCACACGCACACAGCGTCGCTGAGACTTCCTTGAGCTTCGAGTGCACGATCACCGCGCACTCCACACGAAGGTCTCAGGCTGCACGAAGATCACACGCACTGTGTCGCTGAGACTCAATTAAACTCCGGGTGCACATTAACAAGGCAAATCCTCACGAAGATCTCACGGTGCATCAATGAGACTTACTTGGATTCCGGTGCACACGATAACTGGACAATCCTCACAAAGGCGCTCAGGCTGCAAAAATCACACGCACACCGGGTCACTGATCCTTGCTTGGTCTCCTGGTGCCCATGATCACAGGGCACACCTTACGAGAGTCTCAGGCTATAACAAGCACGTACACACAGCGCCGCTGAGACTCTCCCGGAAACTTATGTGTTCCTGTGTTTCTGAAACAGGGAGCCAGCTCAGTTCGGGCCCTTGGGGATACGTTACTTCAGGACACAGCACAGAAAAGTCCTTTCAAGCAAGGATACACAGCACACAGCAAAGACCCTTTAGCCTTTCCTTGGTTAAAACAGCAAACTTCAATCCAGCCCCAGAATACACAGCAAGGGTCAGTCCCTTCCTTCAGTCTCTTCAGTTGTTTCTTCCTTGGTAAAGGTTCCTCTTGACCACGAAGTAGCTTCAGTCTGGTTCAATCTTGGTCAAGCCATTCTCCAAAGTTCAGGGGCTTCAGCTCTCACAGATATACCCTTCAATGGCTTTGAAGTCTTTGTGTTTCAGGGGGCACTGACGCCTGTTGAAACCAGTTCTGGTTGCCTCACTAGTAACACAAAGAGAGTACAAAGTTCCCCAGAGGGAATAATAGGACAGAGTTAGTGTGTGTAATGTAGAAATAAGGAAAAAAGGGGGGAATTCCCTTTTTGGAACTAAAACCCTCACACACCCAGAAAGCTAGGTGTCATGCTTCATCATATGGGTTCTGCTCCTCGTCAGACTGGCGCTGCAATGTCTGACGGGCACCCATTAAGGGGCTCTTTATCGGAGATCTTTTGTTCCAGCCATATGGTGCATGCGTTTGAGAGGGCAAGGAAGTGTAGTCGTGAAGTGAAGGTGTGTTAAAAAAGGTAAGTCAATCCACAATATGCTTTATTGGGGTGGTAGACTCCCTTGGTTAAAAGGGGTGTGAGGGGAGATATAAACTGGGGAGGCTCACAGTAAATTATCTACAACCCTCTGGTCAGGTCAACATGTTTCTTGCAGTCATGGCAATTCTTCAGGACCTAGGTGTAACGTACTACACAATGTGAAAAGAGAAATAAGGAAAAAATTACAACCTCATCCAGTAGGTCAGTAAGGGGGGGCCAATTGGTCCTACTATGAACAAGCGACCTAGAAAATGTGAAAGCAAATAGAGAAATGCAGTCAGTAAAGGCTCTATTGCCTAGTAGATCGTTGAGACATCTACATGTTGCACACACACAATTAAAAACCTGGATGCTAAAAAGCATCCTGGAAAGTAAAAACAAGCTCAAAAGGAGACTGAGGACGAAGGCAATGTAGAGTTATGGAGTAGTATCCTTACCCTAAGGTTTGTTCTAGGGTGCCTCGCAGTCTGCTCCCGTGGGACCTGCACAGAGTTTGGTATGGTATCTAGATGAAACAATATGCCAGGTTGGATGCCAATGCAGGGCAGGGAGTACTACTTATAATGTGGCTAGTCACAAGGGGCTCGTTGGCAACAACACAGGCAGATGACCGCCTCACCGATAACCCCCAGAGACCAGCACTGTGTGAGTATTGTGGTAGCCCCAAAGGCGCACTGTAGTAGTTGAGGCCAAGAGACGCCACCAGCCTGCCGAAAGGGACGACACGCGAACACCCGATCCCCAGCAGTGGAACTTGCAGGGGGACCGGTGGACGCGGTATGACCGAACCCACAGGCCAGTAACATAAACAGTAACCATCCGTGAAATTTTCATGGATAAAGGCATCACTGTAGTGCAAATCACAACAATGGAGGAACGGGTGCCAGCGAGTAGGCAAAAGTGCACGTTGCCCGATCGTTTGTTAGCAGCGTGATCCAAGGAACGGCAGTATCGGTATCCGACGCTCAGCTTTCCTTAAAGTCTTCTGCTCTATGAAAGCCACCATCCAAAAGCCCTGAGGGACAATCTCCCCTTCGGGCAGTTCCTCAGGGTCCGCAGAAACTGTACCGCCAGATCTGATTACCAACAGGAAGCTAGGCTCCTTCAACACAAATTACAGGACAGAGGGTACCCCACAAGACTCATTCATAACTCAAACAAAAGAGCTTTGAATAACCCCAGGGAAGCTCTGCTTGAAACACGCTCTAAAACTTCTGAGGAGCTGATCACGTGTGTGAGTTGCTTTACAAAAAACTCAGCCTTCATAAAGAAAACAATAAACAAACATTGGAATATTGTCAATTCCGGGGCCTAGACATCCCACGCCCTCGTTTTGCCTTCAAGCGCACCTCCAACTTGAAGGACTCCTTAATCCATACTAGGCCTAAGAAACAGAACATGACCAACCAGAACACATTATGGGGTCTTCCACCAGTAACTGGCCATTTTCCCTGTGGTGGGTGTGCTGCCTGCCCCCAAACAATCCAATGCAAAGACATTCAACTCACCGAAAACTTTGTGTGGCATCTACAGAGACACACTAACTGTAACAGTTCAAGATGCATCTACATACTCACCTGCCCCTGTGGTAAACACTACATTGGCATGACGATGAGACAAGTCAAACTCAGAATCATGGAGCACAAGAGCAACATTAGGTGCTCTAAGACACACACAAGACTGTATGAACACTATACACAGCATGGTCACCAAGCAGACGATGCCCGTTGGCTGGTTTTAGAATCCCACCCGGGTATCACATAACAGGCACTGTTCAGGATTGAACAGAGATAGGTGTACTGGCTCAAACTGGATACAATGGGTCTAAACGACTCAGTCCCTTGGTCATCCCTGGCACAATAGGGATACCCTCCCCTCTACTCCAAGATGACCCGAGAAATACACCATAATTTCCTCTGATGCGGGGTCTTATTATCTACTTACACCTTGGTTTGCCTCCCTGATTTGTTAGCTGTAGTACTATTTTCCAACAATTTGTTTCCCATAAAAGTCGAGCAGTAGAGTCCAAACAGCCACCTCGATACTGAATTGTTTTGTATCTTTGCCCTGGTGCTCCCCGGGATTATACCATTGCTATCCCTCAAATAGCTACACTTCTGTCAAGTCAGTCACAGTGGGTCCGCTCCCATTAATGAGGTTCTATACCCATAGGATATATATAAAGAACTCATTTTTTCTTGATTTTTTTCTAGAATATCTCATGATAGCGCGACCCTCTCTGTATGTAACCACCCCACCGTGATGAATGACTTTACCATATGTTGGCAACCACTGCCTTTTCTTCCCATACTTTCAGCTCTAGTTAGCCGTTTTTGCTAACTTGTACGTAGGCGATTCAACCTTGTCACCTAATTGTCACTTTGAGCACATTCCTCAACTACGCCCTCGCCTGACTATCAGTAGGTGAGCTATTCCTACTGTCTCCCGGACAATTGTTGACCTCTATCCCCTTAGACCATCGTTACACCTAAGATGGCCGCCACGTTTTCCCTGTAGCACTATACACGGTCCACAGGTCTACCGGCACCCAGTTTCCGACGTGGCGCATGCGCTGTCAGATGCTGTACGCCACGCCCATTCTCGGCACGGACATGGCGGGAATAAGCGGTCTTTATTTACAGCGTTCCGTGATGGAGGGCGCCACCAGCTGCTCCACGCATTGACCCGGCGCTGATCGTGGGGGTAGGTGTAGACGGTAATGACCGCACACCATTAAGGTAAGCTGAGCGTCGGATACCGATTCTGCCGTTACTTGGATCACGCTACTAACAAACGATCGGGCAACGTGCACTTTTGCCTACTCGCTGGCACCCGTTCCTCCATTGTTGTGATTTGCACTACAGTCATGCCTTTATCCATGAAAAGTTCACGGATGGTTGCTGTTAATGTTACTGGCCTGTGGGTTCGGTCATACCGCGTCCACCGGTCCCCCTGCAAGTTCCACTGCTGGGGATCGGGTGTTCGCGTGTCGTCGCTTTTGGCGGGCTGGTGGCGTCTGGCAGCACTCTTGGCCTCAACTACTACAGTGCGCCTTTGGGGCTACGACAATACTCACACAGTGCTGGTCTCTGGGGGTTATCGGTGAGGCGGTCATCTGCCTGTGTTGTTGCCAACGAGCCCCTTGTGAATAGCCACATTATAAGTAGTACTCCCTGCCCTGCCCTTTATTGGCATCCAACCTGGCATATTGTTTCCTCTAGATACCATACCAAACTCTGTGCAGGTCCCACGGGAGCAGACTGCGAGGCACCCTAGGACAAACCTTAGGGTAAGGATACTACTCCATAACTCTACATTGCCTTCGTCCTCAGTCTCCTTTTGAGCTTGTTTTTACTTTCCATGATGCTTTTTAGCATCCAGGTTTTTAATTGTTTGTGTGCAACATGTAGATGTCTCAACGATCTACTAGGCAATAGAGCCTTTACTGACTGCATTTCTCTATTTGCTTTCACATTTTCTAGGTCGCTTGTTCATAGTAGGACCAATTGGCCCGCCCTTACTGACCTACTGGATGAGGTTGTAAATTTTTCCTTATTTCTCTTTTCACATTGTGTAGTACGTTACACCTAGGTCCTGAAGAATTGCCATGACGGCAAGAAACATGTTGACCTGACCAGAGGGTTGTAGATAATTTACTGTGAGCCTCCCCAGTTTATATCTCCCCTCCCACCCGTTTTAACAAAGGGAGTCTACCACCCCAATAAAGCATATTGTGGATTGACTTAACTTTTTTAACACACCTTCACTTCACGACTACACTTCCTTGCCCTCTCACACTCATGCACCATATGGCTGGAACAAAAGATCTCCGATAAAGAGCCCCTTTACGGGTGCCCGTCAGACATCGCAGCGCCAGTCTGACGAGGAGCAGAACCCATATGATAAAGCATGACACCTAGCTTGCTGGGTGTGTGAGGGTTTTAGTTCCAAAAAGGGAATTCCCCCCTTTTTTCCTTATTTCTACATCACACACACTAACTCTGTCCTATTATTCCCTCTGGGGAACTTTGTACTCTCTTTGTGTTACTAGTTGGTTGGACTTGTACACTGGACCCCGTGAAATATAGTCCATTATGGTTCCCCCCCTTTCTTGTTGATTGTCTGGTTGCCTCACTGCCAGTGACACCTTCTTCCTTTGATTAGTGGGGGTCTGGATCCTCAATCACTCAGCATGAGATCGGACAATTGTTTTATAGCAGCAACCCAGGCCTCTTCACCTCTAGGGGCTACTCCTCCCCCTAAACTGCAGATGCAGGTCAACCTGTTGCAGTCTCACCTCCTCCCTCGAGTCAAGACATTCCCCAGATCCTATCGCTTTCAAATCCAGACAGTTAATCCACAACCAGGCAGTGACACTCAGAAATGTTTAGAACACAAAAACCCAGCCACTTCTAAAAGAGTGGCTTATAAACACACAATGCAAAAAACACCTTCATAGAAAGATGTGTTATTACATTGTGAGTTCAGGCATACTAAACTTCACCTTTCCAACATATAACTTGGGAAGATAGGCTGGAAAAAATATTACACAGCCTTCCCATTCTATCCAATGGGCAAGATGGCCTTTCAACACACCTTGGTACATGTCCTATCTTTCACATGCACTCCACCCTGCCCAGGAGATACCCTGGACCTACCATAGGGGTGTCTGATGTGCATAGAAAGGGAAGGGTAAGGTCTGGCAAGTGGGTGCACTTGTCAGAACAACATGGCAGTTTACCAAACTGTGTGCAGGCCCTGCAGTGGCAGGCCTGTGGTCCCTTTTTACGGCTACTTGTGTGGGTGGCACAATTAGTGCTGCAGGCCCACTAGTAGCATTTGCATTACCAGCCCTAGCACACATAGTGCACTTTACTAGGGACGTTACCAGTAAGGCAAACATACCAATCATGGACAACCAATTACCGTTATACTTTATACAGGGAGCACTTGCACTTTGACACTGTTTAGCAGTGGCAAAGTGTCCAAAGCATCTATTGCAGCATCAAAAATAGAGGAGGTAAAGGCAAAAAGTCTGGGGTAATCACTGCAAGAAATGCTAGGTCTAACATCCACTAACTAAAGTAGCATTTTAACACGCCTTAGGGCTCCTACTGCAACATGTAATGCAGTCATAAACTGCCATTTTGACCTGGCAAACTAAACCTTTTGTGAGGCCTAAACGTTCCTATTAAATACTTCTAAGTTACCCCTAAAGTTCAGTTTTATATGTCCTGACAGTGAAAACTCATAAACGAATTTGTCACTGTTGCAAGACCTATCTCTCCCTTAGACTACTACTGCATTTCCTTATTACACTTAATAAGTGCTAACTTCAGTTTTGGACCAAATAGAGACATGTTATTTTTCACTCAAGTGAATTTAAACTCCTCTTTAATGATAAAGTCAGATTTTAAGTTACAATTTTGTAAATGACACTTTTAGAAAATTGTCATTTTTCTGCCCAAAACAGTTGTGCCTTTCTGTCAGTGTCCTGGGGTGAATGATTGTTAATGACGCGCCTGTTGTCAATTGTGTATTCCTTTCAGACAATGAGATAAAAGAAGCCGGGGTACCTGTGGAGGAGGAGCTCTCATATAAATATCTAGGCGTAACAATTGGGCAGGGTGCATCTCATAAGGAACACAAATTGGCATTAAAAGCTAAAGCCCAATCACTAATTTTCGCGTTTAGATTATTACGTAAAAAATTGGATTGCCCGAACTATATTCATCTGCTAAAAGTTATGACCACTCAAATACAGCCCAGCCTGTCATATGGTCTAGCCCCCTGGTGTGGTAAGGAAGCGGATTTACTGAACGAGCTTCAGACAAGGATGTACAAGGCCGTTTTTGACCTACCAAAATCCGCTTCTCCTTCTCAGGTCCGACTGGAATTCGGCCTCCAGCACCAAAAATTCCGCAGCACCAAAAATTCCGGGGAATGTGCCGCTTCGTCAAACTTTGTCACAAATTTCACTGCTCTAACCCAGACACCCTGAACAGATTATGCTGGGATGAAATCAAGCAGCAGATGACCTGCGAAACTCCGAACTGGTGGGGAAGCTTCCTGAGAGCATCTTTGGCCGAATTGGATTTACAAACAGCATGGAAAAACGGGGACGATAGAGCAAGCTTCGGCAAAGCCGCAAACATCGCAGCGAAAAAGAAATCCCTGCTGGCTGACAAAGAAGCAATTACCAAGCGCCGACACGGGTGGACAGTTATTAACTCGTATAGTTCACTAAGGCCCCAAGCATATCTATCCACTCACTTCAGCTTGCAATTAAAAAAGAGCTTTACATACTTTCGAATGGGCATGCACGACACAAAAGACCTGCATCCGACCTGGAAAAAGTCTTTTCCATCTGCGACCTGTCGACTATGTGGTTTTAAATCAGAATCTTTAACCCACATACTATGTGCCTGTCTAGCAGTCCTGCACCAGCGGAGACTGCATCTAAAATTCATTTTCAACGACCAGAAGATTCGTTCAAGCAGGCAAGCGGTGATACGCTGGCTGAAGGGCACGTCCATCATTTAGCCTGCCAGGGTCTAATATATGACAGCTGTCAGAAGACTCCTATGGCAAGTCGATGGAGAGCAAAAAAAAGAAGTATGATCCATGTCACCACGCAACATCCGACCCATCATAGCAACAAGCGGACAGTACAATAATCCATAAAATGACCTCGCTTTGCTGTAGGCCGCAAATAGACGCTCATGAACATTTGAATTTTGAATAGGAGCCTTATCAAAACAATCGTCTTCCTCAATGGGTCCCCATAGTTTTAATAACACTGGTCCAAGTTTTAACTGGTAACTCCTACCGGAGTTGTAATGTTACGACAAACTGATAGTCCATCTTCCGTGTTTTTATTTAGGAGATGAGGAGAGATTACACCGAATAGGTAACCTTTACAATGAAACTTTTACAACGCACTACCATTACAACGCGATCATTACAACGCAAACCATTACAACGCATTGCACTGGGGGGCGCTCTAGGATAGAGAATAAGTTTAATATACTATCCAACACCTTCCCTAGTGTCCACGGGGACTGGAGTTGGAATAGTAAATTAAACTATTCACTATCCAACACCCAAAAGCACTATGCGTTGTAATGGATTGCGATGTAAAATCGCGTTGTAAAGGCAGGCGTTGTAATAGCCTGCGTTGTAACGTCATACCTCCCACCGAATAGATTAAAGAGCAATCAGGGATTTTAAGCTAGGAGCATGACTCTGTAAGTAGGAACAGCTATACAGGAGTTTTTAAAGAAAAGTGTTTGTATTTTTGTTGGAAAATGATGGTATTGCGTCCAAATTAGGTGTATCTTGAAAATGTAACAATACTTTTTTATGTCTTTTTTATCCATATCGGGGGGGAAATTATAATGATTTTAATTAATCAAACAATAAAACATTGACTTGACTTGACTTAACTTGACACCTTGCCTGCCCTTGACTTTGCCCCCCTAGGCAGTTTGGAGCCAGGATCAGGGGAAGGAACATAAATGACTAGAACTCGTTTTGGGGGTAGGTCAGGGAATTCCCACACAAAGGCTGGCTCCAGGTATTAACATAGGAACTTCAGAACGTCTCAACCGAGCACTCCTGGACCTGTAGAAGATTCAGAAGGACTTCCCAGCTTTTTGAGGAAATGAGACTGTTCTTCCGACTGAAGGCAGATTGAACCTCTTTTCCTTGAACCCAGGCTACCCAGAGGGACTCCAAGTGTCATAAGCACTTTAACTGGATCCCAGAGGATTCCAATGGGGCGGTGGCGCTAGTTCCCGAATCCTCCTGAGACTTGCCCTCGGTTTACAGGAGGAGACACTGCTCCGGGGGCAAATCCCAGGGTGAAGTGGGTTGGAATGGAGAGAGCGTGTAGAGTCCAAGATGCAGTGGCTCTTCTACTCAATAACAACACTGCAGTAGGCATTTACGCCAAAGTGATGAATGGTACTGTCAGGTATGGTACATATAAACAAATATTAAGGCTTAATCTAGTATTAACTCTATCTCTTAAGGTATCACCTCACAAAAGCTTTTCAAATCTCAACCAACCTTTGGTTTTATTATTGTTTTGTTGTTATTTAGATTGTCCGTAGAGACCCCTTCATCAAAGTTCTCAAAACTGTAGTGAGTATGATTTCAACATCATACCCACAATCATATTTGGACGGGGTTCACCCAAGTCCTCTCAGGTAGAGCCCTGCCAACAATATGTACAAGTTGAACAAAACCACTGGCTACCTTTGTTTGCAACACAATGTTGCGACTGAGCACAGCACATAGTAAAATCAAGTCTGTTAATGCATCTCTCCTTTTCTTCTTGTTCTTTTTTCCATACAGGTGTGAGACTAATGTGGGATGTTCTTTGTGATGATGTTGATGGGATCTAAATTCGATAAACACATATTGTTGGCCTAATATATACAATATAACCCTACCACTGTATAATTATATGATTAAGAGTTCATTGTAGTAGCATAATAACCAATGATTCACTTTTAGCTCGTATGCTCCTATTGATATTGAGCCATTTTGTTTAGTTTCTCCATGTGCAAGTGCCGTTTCCCTGAAATCATGTGATCATGCTTTCTGCTCGAAACTACGTAGGCCAGTCAAGCCGCCTACTCCATTTGTTAGCTTGTAGCTCAAGGAAACCCAAGGTCACACCTGCCCTTCTTGTGGGATGCGCACATTCTAGCAGAGCCCGTTCCTGTACTCCCCGGGCTACAGATAGACAGGGAGGCACCTTACTGACCTGCCCCCGGAATAGCTTAGACCTAGGCTACTAGCAAATCAATTGTGCCTTATATGCGTATTCCTCTTGGCTTACTGACAAGTTGTATCTTTCCTTGTAAGGTGGCATTGTGGATGCATGAAACATGTATATGCTTTGTATCTTGAATATGTAGTCAGTCTCCTCTGCGCACCTCCGAGGGTCGTGTAGACTGAGGCTCCCCTGTCAGGGCTTGTGTTTGATGAATAAACGATTGAACCTTCTCCATTGCCGACTGAATTATTATTACTTTATTGGTATATGGGCTATTGGTAAGTATAGTCCAGTAGCTATTTAATTTGTATTCCTTCAATGTCATACCGGTAGGATCAAGGTAGCTGACAAGACAGAGTCCTGGAAGCCGGGAAACAGGTGAGTGGCAGGCTTTAAATAAGACTGCTTTAGAGCGTTCATAATGGTCACATTCTAATTGTTTGTAACAAGGAACAGGTGCAGATAAATAATTTGATAATGTTGCCTTCTAGAAGGTATTTTAGAATTTTCACAAAGGTCACATTCTAATTGCTCATAGCAAGGAACAGAAGCAGGGGATTAATTTCATGAGGGCTGTCTTCTGGAAGGTTCATGTTGAAGTCATCTATGCGAGTTGCTTGATGCTTATTCTGGTGAATTGTCTGGAAGTTTCCGTGGTGCCTGAAACCTTACTTTGCATATGCGTGGTAAAATATTTGTAAAACCTATTCAAATGAACCAGTGAACACCAGCTAAAGCTAGCTATTGCCAACA
The DNA here is from genome assembly GCF_964261635.1 of Lissotriton helveticus. Classification (NCBI taxonomy): domain Eukaryota; kingdom Metazoa; phylum Chordata; class Amphibia; order Caudata; family Salamandridae; genus Lissotriton; species Lissotriton helveticus. Next base: position 1,110,104,544 of record NC_136068.1, read on the forward strand.
ACAAGTACAATTGTCAATTGTCAGGGTAGAAGACGTTTGTTCATTCATAAATGTTGGAGGGAATGATATGAGTCATGTCAGTATATGTGATAGTTAAGAGAGGTAAGCTGTGGCAGGAATCCTGTCACCAAAGTCAAATGGCTGACCTCCTGTGTGAGCTACAGGGCCACAACAAACTTTCAGAGGCCTTTCTGCAACCTGCCCATTTGATCAGTACCAACTGGACCTGATTGGGCCTCCCTGAGGTCTGTTTCTGGGGTAAGCAGCCATGACAACGCGGGCTTTACCCCGAGCTGCCATTACGACGCTGCTATCACAAAGCAAGTCATTAGAACGACTTGCGCTGGAGGGTGCTGTTGGTAAAGAAATAGTTGAATTTTCTATTCCAACACCTTCCCTACTATAACGTGGGCTGGAGTTGGAATAGAAAATTAAACTATTCCACATTCCAGCACCGACAGCGAAAGTCGTTGTAATGACTTGCGTTGTAAAGGATGCGTTGTAATGGCAGCGCGGGGTAAAGCCCACGTTGTCATGACATACATCCATTTCTGACCTCTACTAGAGTAAGTCCTGATCCCCAAGAGTTGGGCCCCATGTCCTGGACCATTTCCGGCATCAGTTAGAACTCCTCCTGAAGAAAAGGTGAAGTTGCAGACGTTCTGGGCTCCTCGTGACCGCCAAGAAACCTCTTTGCACTGAGAATCGATCACCCACGATGACCACCAGTAAAAATTTCCAGCGGGACCTCCTGTTCATGCCAAAAGCTACCGTCCATGATGATCAGCAACGCGCGGCCGCAGTGTGTGACTGCCCATGATGATCAATCAATGCCTGGTTAAAATGACGACTGGTACTTTATGCTACGGTGACAACCATCAGCGATACTTGACCTACTCCTTGCTCCACCAGACTCCTCCTTGTGATTCCAGCCAACACGTATGGAACTCTTCATGTGAACTTTGAGACAGTAACTCTTCAGTAGGACTAACATGGTCTCTCTATCCATCGAGTTTGGCCTGAACTTGTGACTCTCCCCCGGTTTAGCATTACCAGATAACCGCAAGTGCTTCTTGGTGCTATTTTTACCAAAAAAAAAGTTCATATCTCCTGTTCTTCTGATTGAACTTTTGTCATTTTGGTGTAATTTTATTTATTATCATTTACTTTATTTCTTTTTAATTGGATTGGGATTTTTCATGTGTTTTGCTTTCACTTTATTACTCTTTGTGTGCTGCATATATACTTTACACTTTGCCTGTTAAGCCCAGAGGGTTAATCCACGGTTAATTTAGTGAAAGTTTTGGTTCACCCTAACAATGATTGTGTTTATTATTTGAGTGGGGTTTCCACCCTTCACACGTAATAACACCATTTCTCACACAGTTAAGACTAAGGGTCTGATTACGAGTTTGGCAGTCCATCGGACCGCCGAACCTGTGGAGGCGGTCCCTGGACTGCCAGACTGGTGGTCCGCCCGCCATATTACCAATACAGTGGTGGGAGTGCCACAGAACTGCTGAAACTTCTGGGGGACATGGATCCCACAGCCAAGGCGTGGTGGTCCGAGGCCCAAATAGACTTGGCAGGGCCCTGCGGCACTGCAGAGCATTTTAGGAGTTTCCTGACCACCTCACGTTCACTTGTAGTAAGCCCACCATTGCGGCAGTGAGGAAAGTTAGGGGACCTACAGGGTCCCCTATTGTCCAATAGCCATGTGGTGCATGCACGGGGGCACATGGAGTGCCCCCTGTCTGCATGTACCCCCTTTCCTTCAAGGCATGGACTTTAGAGTCCATGCCATGCAGCAACAGGCTTTGGTGTTCCCATTGCGGTGCCTTTTTAATAAGCACCGTTGTGGGAATGCCAAAGGACCTCCCACCAGACCAGGAAAAAACTCCTAATTTGATGGGAGGTGTGAGAGGCTGGTCTGATATATGATGTACACTTATGTAAGTGGACACCGTGCACCAGTCAAGACAACCCTTATGGTGATTTAGGAGGTCTTAGACAACATTTTAAAACTCCCTAAGTGGTAGCTGTGGAGAGCAGCCTTCAGGCGTAGTCCAGAAGGAGTGTAAAGCAGCTTTTTTTACTAGAATGCAATTTTATAGGTATTGATTAAGAGAAAAAGAACCACACAATGTATTTATAAAATTATGTATTTATTATATAATACTCACTAACACATACAGATATCTCTTAATGATACTTTGCATAGAAATCAGCCTAAATAGCACAGAATACACAGTGTACCCCAGGGGGGATCAAACCATATACTAAGAAATTGGTATAAGAACCATGACTCGTGTCAGGACAATGCCCAGAGGGCTTAGAAGTGTCAGGACCCAAGGAACCACCAAGTGAGTGACTAGTAACCCCACGGAGATCATGTGCAGTGTGAGTGCATGGCCGCGTTCTCCGTACAACTTAATGTGTAAGTCTCAGTTGCAGTTTTAAAGATTAATGACCCTTACCAGTGGACCCTGAAGAAACCCCGTAGCAGACATAAGGTTTGAGAGCCAGGCTACCCATGGATAACCTAGTACACACATTACCTACACAAGGGAAACTGGGTGCATAGATGTGAAATGGTGTCGGAAGCCGCTGTCGAACCCAATGGAGGACTTCCGGAAAGTGCTAGTGCTGGAGAAGGAGAAAGTGTCCGGTGGAATTCAAAGGTGGTTTCAAGTTGAAGAGTATCTGCAAGCAGAGGAGACAGAGTCTATGTCACTCAGGAGTGACCCAGAGACCTGGAAGATGAATGCCCACAGATGTCGGGAGTTGCAGGAGTGTTGGTAGTGACCTTGACTCTGCAGCTGTGCGGTCCAGACAACGCTGTGGAAGACCAGGAGCTGTCTCATGTTGGATGTCAAGAGTTGAGGGATCGGTGCCCGTTGGGAGCACCAACAAGCCTTGGCTACGGCAAACAATGTGGATGTCTAAGAAGGTGCAATGTCGTGACCAGCAAGGTCCAGGGACTCACCACAAGCAGGGGAGTCATGGTAGACCCTGAACAATCAGGGGAACCCAAAAGAAACAAAGGTGACCATCAACAGGACCCACAGGCCGGAGGCACTAGAGTCACAAGATGGCCTCGAACAGCAAACCGAAAGATGCAGGCCACTGTGCGAAGATGCGGTGTGGACAAAGATTCTGGTCAATGGAGATGCTTGAGTTTGGTGCTACTTGGAGCCTGAAAATCTTGTTGGAAGGCAGCCAACAAGCTTTTGCAACGTGGTGCACAGGAGTTCAATTCATGCGGCTCCTACGAGGGATACTGGCCTCAAACTTGGTGAGAGGGCAGGGGGGCTTCAAGAGCTATGGAGATCCACCATCTATGTTGCTGAGCTTTACAGAATCCGCGGGAGCTCAGGATCAGCGAAACAAACAGCAAACATTCACACGAAAGAAAAAGTCCTGTGAGAAGTGGGTTTGTCTCACAGACTCCGTGATAGTATCAAAATGCATGTAAAAACGGTTCCAAAATGACCCTGTCATATACAGTGTAGACAACAATCTAAAATACAAGAAGAGCCAGTATCAACAATTAAGTCAGGCACACAGTCCATTTTCCAATATAAAACAATTGCAAATTAAGGGATGAGCAATCAAACAGGTACTCCAGAAAGAGAGCGCTTACCCTTTACTCCTTTCTGTTTCCCTTAGTATCAGGAAACATGATGTCTTGTTGGGACCTTGATAAGTCAGCTACAGAAAAAAAATCAAATGGAACAAAAGGCACCATTATAAGACCAGTTGCCCAGTCATAGAAAGGAGAACAATGTCATGGCAGCAGACCACATGGACCACTTATCGCAAAAAAGCCTCAATCCTTTAATGGCTTATATGAAGGCTCCAATACTGCCCATACTGGTTACAGCCAACATATTGCACAACTAGGTTTATATTGACAAAATAAATGTATTGACCAGAAAGGATAGTATGAAGGAGGATATCGCATCCATGACTCCAAAGAAGTGTTTCAGGATCCAAGATAAAAAACGAGGCATGAAAATATATATAAGACCTCTCATCGAGAACATGGAGAAACTGGCAGTTAAATTACAACACAAGTAACCTGTCATGTTATTCACAAAAACCTAATGCATCTGCACACGTATCAGTAAAGTTACATAAATCTCACATGGAGAATTAGCTTATACATTAGAACAACGCAGTTCCAAAATGACCAATAATCCAAGTGATATTAAAGTCAGGAAAAATTTGCTGTTTCCAACCCACAAGCTTGTTGTTACGCACCTCTATACTTATATCTAATCGATTTTGGATGCACTCTGTTCCTTTGTAAAAGTGATGTTGTATGTGTTGTTATTGAGGCACTGGAAGAAGGCTTTCAGGATCTCTGTCGTCACCCCATCTCAAAATGACATCATCAATATATCATCCCCCAAAATAGGATGTTCCCTAGCTATTCTGAGGCATTCTCTCTCCAAATGTGTTTCAGTTCAAATGAACCCATGTAGAGATTGGCATATGAGGGCAAAAAGTTCGCCCCACTTTTCACACCCTGAATTTGACTGAACCAGTTAATGTAAATGTAAATGTGTTGGACTTGTAAAGCGCACAGCTGCCCGTAAGCGTCCCGGCGCTTGCTCAGGGAACCCGTCCTGGTATTCCCCTGTGAGAAACCCCAGCAGGGTGTCCACAAGGTGAAAGCCAGCCATCCCGCCGCGAGGGGCCATAGTGGAGATTAAGCAAGCTATTGCCCAGAGTCACAGAGTGTGACCCCGTGAGTTGAGTAGGCACCAGAGCGAGAATTGTCGAGGCCGTGGAATTTTGGGCCCGAGACCCGCCGAGGGGGGGAATCAAACCCTGGTCCACGGTCGATCTCAGCTTCCAAGTCTGCCGCCTCTAACCACTGAGCCACGCTTCTCCAAGCTGTGTGTAAAAAAGTTGTTCTCAAGAACCAGTAGAATCATCTCTAATACCATATTAGTACAAGTCCAAGAAGTGTTGTACTGCCTCCATTCCTAAAGTGGTTGGAATACATGTATAGAGGTAACACACATCTAGTGTCACAAGTAAATGTCCTGGTACCCATTCTACATCTGCTAGTTTGCTTAACAAGTCCCAAGTGTCCTGTAAGCATGATGGTAAGTTACCAAGGAACAGAGTGCATCCAAAATCGATTACTTATATATAAGTATAGAGGTGCGTAATAACAAGCTTGTCATGTTGCCCTACAGGAAGGCCACAGTCTGCAACTCACTCCTGCACCCGACCAGTGCCCATGCACCATTACAGATTAAGGCAATCCCTTATGGGGAGATGCTCAGAATCAAAATGAACTGTGGTGAAGAGAAGGTCTTGATATGGTTGAGAATAGATTCTTAGACAGAGTATACAGCAGGGAGGTATTGACACAAACACGGCTCAGAGTCAGGAAAGTTAAACAAGTGACCCTATAATAGAGTATGAATAAGGGGAAGATCGCACTGATTACTCACTCCTCTGCTTTAAGTACAGAGGTTTACAAGATTCTTAGGCGACATTGGCATTTACTTGCTCAGGATGACACATTAAATAGGTGATTGGTAGTAAGCCACTGTTGATACTTATTAGAGGAAGAACATTAAGACAGCATCTGTGTCCTAGTGTCTTACCAGCCCCCAGGAGGGACTCTTGGTTACTTGCACCTCCTATGGGTTTACACAAATGTGGATCATGTTGTGTGTGCTGCTTTGCGACTGATAAGATTACCAGCTTTAAGTACAATACATGTCAAGAGTTTAAGATCTGTTCTTTCATCAATTGCAACACCAAATTTGTGATTTACTGTATAAAATGCATTTGTGATTTGATATATGTGGGAAGCACAGTCAGGCCTTTCAAATAGAGAATCCAAGAGCATGTCAGAGCAATACGTAACAATACTCTGAACCATCCTATTGTTCAGCATGCATGTCGTTAATTGCCCGCTGTAGTTCGACCTCCTCTTTGCTCTATGTGAAAGAAACGTGTTCTTCATTACTGTTTTGGGCATCTCAACTACAGCGGAGGGGTCATCCAGAATATTTAAATCATGAACTTCTTTGAAGCTATGTACAATATACTTTAGCCAGGGTATCATAAGATAGTTATCCAATTCAAGGCAATCTTTAATTATTAATCTATTAAAAGCAGTCTCCTCTTTTTGCCAGATGGATCACCAGATCATTAGAGGCCTTAAAGCTATCAGATCTGACAGATAGCTAATCCCGACTTCTCTATGGATTATTCCTGTTTGGGCTGAAGTTGGTAGGCAAAGCAGTTTTTTGAGGAACTTATTTTCCTCAGTTTGTAAACTGCTATCGGAACAGTGTCCCCATACCCCCGCCCCAAAGAGTGTGATCGAAACGCATCTAGACTGATAGATCTGCGTCATGTCCCTAATGTGTCTATCGCCTAACTTGGCTGCAAATCTGAAAACTCCATGGGCGCTTTTAGCCACTTTTGCCCGAACATTTATTAACTCGTGCAACCACATTCTGTCTCTGGCAAAAGTAATCCCTAGACAGCAAATTGTATCCACTTGTTGGACTTTCTGTCCATCTATAAAAAAGGAATGGGGTTATTACGACTGCTGCCACAAACCATAGTATAGGTTTTATTCTTGTTGATCTGCAACTTCCTATTAGTTATAAAATCGGAGAACCTATCTATTAGCCGCTGAAGGCCAATTGGGGTACTGGACAGTAGCACGGCATCATCTGCGTAAAGCAGTACCTGTACATCTATGCCTCTTGCCTGTGGGGCATCTGATTTTACTAATTTTAGTGCTGCGTCTACCTCATTAATAAAAAGGGTAAAAAGCAGAGGGGCGAGGACGCAGCCCTGTCTGATGCCACATCTAACATTAAATTTGGGCGTACATTCCCCTCTAACCCCGTACCGAACAGAGGTTTGTAGTCTTTTGTACAGCCGTGCTAAAAATAAATTATTCCCTCTGGGGTCCCAAGCTCCAGTAGCGTTCGCCATAAAATGGAATGATCCACTAAATCAAACGCACAGCTTAAATCCGCGAAACATAGAGAGAACCGTGCTTAGCATAAGTATATTTCCCGATTAATAAATCTAGGTTTATGCACTGTTCAAGCGTTCCTCGCTCTTTCCTAAAACCGAATTGAGTATTAACTATAATCCCATTGACCTTGCCCACTCTTCTAGTCTAACTAACAGAATCCTACTCATAATTTTAATGGAGGAATCTAGAAGGGAAATTGGACGGTAATTTTTGGCATCAGATTTATCCCCCTTCTTATAAATAGGAATAATAATAGATTCTCCCCATGTAGGTGGGACTCCGTTACTTACAGCGGCATTAAAAACAATTGTTAATAAGGCGGCCCATAGAGCTGGAATAGCTTTATAAACATCAATGGGAACCCCGTCCGGGCCCTGTGCCTTACCTCCCTTACTTGCTTTAATGCCTTGTTCCACTTCATCCAAAGTAAAGTTTAGTGGTACTATAGGTCAGAGGCTAATATTGGCACTAGAAAGATGACTGGCTTTAAATATACCGGAGAAGTGGGTTACCCAAGCCTCACTGCTTACATGGGACATTAACTCTGGGACCAATTCATCTTTTAAGAAAGGGGAGTTGACTGTTGCCCAAAACAATTGGCTGTTAAATGTCTCGGCCGCCTGTGTAAGTTTATCCCAGGCCTCTTGTTGCAGCTCTCTTTTCCTCCGCTTAATGGCCAATTTATAATCTGTTCTTAATTTGATTACAAGCGTCGGGTCCCTAGGTCTACTCATCAACGCCTGTTTTAGCTGTGAGAGCAAAGTAGTGCAAGCATGGTCAAACCATCCCTTTTTATAAATAATTTCCCCGTTACCAGACCTTGTAAAAATAGTATTATAGAATAGTTGATTTTGATAAAATTCCTTAAAATCAGTGCAGGCTCACAATTAATATTCAAGTTGTCATTTATCTCCACAAAGCAATCCATTACAATATTTGTTGACACCTTATCCGCATGCACCTCTTTCCATTTTAATCTAGTACCATTGGGTCTATGCGGTTCAATGTTACCCACATTTCTTGTAATATTAACAGACTGGTTTTATGTTTCCTAACTCTGCAGAATCAGTAAACTGTTGCATATGTTAATACAACGTTTGGGATCATGTAGGGGCTGCAGGCAGAAGAAGGGTTGAAGGTTTTATCCATAATTGACTTTTAACACAGCAAAAAAATGATTGCTTGGTCAATCTGAATTTGTGTGTCATTTTAATAGTTTTGCACACATTAAATCGTAACTTTTCAGTCATTTTGAATTTCTTTCTACGATAAAATTAATACTCCAATATGGCATTCATTCAGGGGCTACGATGTGGCTCTAATACAAACCGTCCTTTGTTTTTACTTTTGGTTACTATTTTTGCGCATTGAAAAGCCAGCGGTTTATCCGTATCTGTTCACACGACATTTGGACAGTGCCGGAAATCAATCTACTAGGTATGTTGAAAGATTGGGGTTTAACGAATAGTTATTGTTTGACTTTTGAGTCCAGTGTGTTGTGTACGAGTCCTCGAACTAGTTACTTTTAAATGCACATTGAGTTTCCTACCTAAAGGCTTTGTCTCAGTTATATGCCCCCAGTTTTGTTGTGTGTGGGTTATTTTCATTTTCCCTTCATTGGGATGCTGGTGGGAAACAGCTAATTTTGCCAGACATTTGTATCACATGGATTATTGGTCATTTTGGAATTGTGTTGTTCTAATGTATAAGCTAAATCTCCAAATGCTGTGTACTTCATACTGTACACCTATAACTTGCAATAGATGTGCTGTCATTCAGGCCTAGTCAACAAAGCTATCTAGTTTTACCCTAAGGAAAGGTGTGGGATGATTCAGGGCCCCTCCCAGGGGAGGATTTTGACAGTTGGGAGGATACCCCCATGTCCTTTGTCCAATATCATGCCAGAGCGGGAGCCAACGGCCCCGAGAGCTGGTTTGAACTGGACTATGCAAGGAGGCACCAAATGTACCCCTCATGCAGACTGAATGGCACTGGAAAGCGAACCCACCCGGCCTCAATACACTAAATCCTGTCTGGGAGATGAACACATCTCCCTGTGACAGGATACGTATTGTTATACTTTCCCCTTCTTGAGCTTGGCTCAACAGCAGGAGGGCAGAATCGTTTTTCTGGTCAGCTGCAGCCATGTTGTCCTGTCCAGGTCTAGAAGACTGGTACTGGGAGCATTGAGAGCTTAACGGAGGGCTCTTTCAGTGTTTGGAAGCATACCTCCCACACCTTTATGGAGAAGGGAGTATTATTAAAAATTTTTATACCAAAGATGATATGATTCGTTGCAGCCAATTTCGAGATGGTAATTGCATAAATACGCGGTGCCCCTTTGTATGGTATATGGCTGCTTCACTTACAACACGGGAGAATGGACTCCGTAGGCTGTAGGGGTGTTTTGCCTCATGCAGGTACACCCTCACACTTACAACCAAGCACCTTGCCTTCAGGCTTGATAACACCTGTTATAGGGGTAACTTATAGGTTTTAAGTGCAGTGACCCTAGATATAGGAAACCTATATCTTTTGCAAGTGGTGCTAGCACCAGCTTACATAGGCTACAATGGCAGGCCTGTAGTTGCATTTTGAATGGTCTCCCCTGGGTGGAATAATGCATGCTTCAGCCCATGGGGGACCTCTAGTGTACCTATGACCTGGGTACCTTAATACCATGTACTAGAGACTGATAAGTGTACCCCAATATCGAATCTGGGATGTACCTAAGTACTGACCACTACAATTTAAGGGAGAAACCAGAGAGAATGGGGTCCTGATTAGCAGGATCCCAGTCAGACTAGTCAAAAACAGCTTAGCACCGAGCAAAAAGTGAGGGTAACCTTGAAAGCAGATCCTACTTTCCTACTGGCAGTCTGACTACAGGTTTGGCAGTCCTGGAAGGGGGCGCTGGGATCGAGGACCGCCAAACTCGTAATCAGGCCCTAAGTAACAAAACGGATCACTGACAGAATATCGACTGTCAAAATATCGACAATCAAAATATCGAGGTAAAAATAGAGAATGCCAGAATATCGACCTCCTATCTACAAACAGGTAAGTACAAAAATATCGACTCCAAAATATCAATAGGAAAAAATATCGATTTTTTTAAATATCTTAAAAGTAATTTTAAAGTACTATAATAATAAATAACTATAATAATAAATATAACTATTTTAAACATACTTAAAATACTTAAATAAACTTAAAATTAATAAATAATTATTGTAACTTAAAAAAATATATCTTTTTAAAACATATATATATATTTATATATATATATATATATACATATTATTAACAAAACATATACAATATTTTTTCCGTAAGATAGCGAGAGTTTTAAATTTACTATTCCCACTCCAGAGAGTGCAATAGTAGGGAAAGCATTGGGTGGCGTAGGGGTAAAAATAACTATTCCAACTCCAGCGTGTGCAACAGTAGGGAAAGCGTTGGATAGCATAGGGGTAAAAATTACTATTCCCACTCCAGAGAGTACAACAGTAGAGAAAGCGTTGGATGCCGTAGGGGTAAAAATTACTATTCAAACTCCAGTGAGTGCACCAGTAGAGAAAGCGTTAGATAGCGTAGGGGTAAAAATTACTATTCCCACTCCAAAAAAGTGCAACAGTAGGGAAAGCGTTGGATAGAGTATGGATAAAAATTACTATTCCCACTCCAGTGAGTGCAACAGTAGGGAAAGCGTTGGATAGCGTAGGGGTAAAAATTACTATTCCCACTCCAGGGAGTGCAACAGTAGGGAAAGCGTTGGATAGTGTAGGGTAAATATTACTATTCCCACTCCAGAGAGTGCAACAGTAGGGAAAGCGTTGGATAGCGTAGGGGTAAAAATTACTATTCCCACTCCAGAGAGTGCAACAGTAGGGAAAGCATTGGATGGCGTAGGGGTAAAAATTACTATTCCAACTCCAGCGAGTGCAACAGTAGGGAAAGCGTTGGATAGCGTAGAAGTAAAAATTACTATTCCCACTCCAAAGAGTGCAACAGTAGGGAAAGCGTTGGATGGCGTAGGGGTAAAAATTACTATTCCAACTCCAGCAAGTGCAACAGTAGGGAAAGCGTTGGATAGAGTAGGGGTAAAAATTACTATTCCCACTCCAGAGAGCGCAACAGTAGGGAAGAAGTTGGATAGCGTAGGGGTAAAAATTACTATTCCCACTCCAGAGAGTGCAACAGTAAGAAAAGCGATAGCATAGGGGTAAATTTTAATATCCCCACTCTAGTGAAAATAAATTAATCTAAGTCACATAATTATAAATTAATCAATTAATACATTTTAATTACCAATTAAGAATTAATTAATTACCAATTAAACATTAATTAACAATTTATTTAAAATAAATACCAATTGATTAATTATCATGTTTAATTAATTATATTAAATTACTTCCCACCCTATTCCCCTATAAACCCACAACCCGCTACTACAAATAAAATAATATTATTCACATAATTATTAATTAAAAAATTATTTAAAATTAATTATCAATTAAGAATTAATTATTTATCAATTAAAAATTACTTAACAATTAATTCAAAATAAATACCAATTAATTAATTAACATATTTAATTAATTATAATTAAATTACTTCCCACCCTATTCCCCTATAAACCCACAACCCGCTACAGAAAATAAATTACTAAAATTAAATTAATTATCAATTAATCAATTAAAATTAATTACCAATTATATTTTAATTAATTACCAATTAATAATTCATTAACAATTAATTCTAAATAAATAACAGAAAATAAATTAACATATTTAATTAATTATAATTAAATTACTTCCCACCCTATTCCCCTATAAACCCACAACCCGCTACAGAAAATAAATTACTAATATTAAAATAATGATCAATTAATCAATTAAAATGAATTACCAATTATTTTTTTATTAATTACCAATTAATAATTAATTAACAATTAATTCTAAATAAATAACAAAAAATAAATTAACATATTTAAATAAGTATAATTAAATTACTTCCCACCCTATTCCCCTATAAACCCACAACCCGCTACAGATTTATATTACACAAAAAGAAAAATTAATATTAACTTACCTAAATTTCGATATTTTTGTTGTCTATAATATGTCTAGTCGATATTATGTCCATTCTATATTTTTGATTCGATATTATGTCCATTTTATTCGATATTAAAATTTTCTAGTCGATATTTTGGTAGTCTATATTATGTCTAGTCGATATTATGTCCATTCTATATTTTTTACTCGATATTATGTCTAGTCGATATTAAAAACTCGATATTTTGACTCTATACCAACAAAACAGGGAGTAGGGACCAGGAAACAAAGGGACCCAAGGTACAAAGAATTTAGAAATAATCCTGGAGTCACAGCATCAAGACAGAAATGAATCACGTAGAGCCGTAGCAGAAAAGGCTGTTACAAGCAACTGCACACTGAGCTTCCAGTGCAAAAATACCTGAAGGCACAGACAATGAGCACAGGGGAAGATCGTGAGCCAGATGTAAGCCATCAACTGGGTGCAGGGAATCAGGGGACTATCAATGAAAGGAAGGCTAAACAGGACCTTGGAAGAGGGAATTCGAGAGCATGACAAGTAGGGAAGCAGGTCTGAAGGTTTAACAAAGATGCTGAATAGAACTCAGGCTCTTGTACAAGATCTTGTCAAGGATTAACAACAGAAGTAACAACGTGCCCCATCGAATTGTAAAGTTAATTAATTAATTAATTTATTGTGGGTTTCTAAAGCGCTAGAATCGACTCCTGAAGGAGTATCTCTGCGCTATAGACCGCTGGGGAACCCGTCCTGGCTTTCCCTGTGAGATGGTCCCTACTGGGTATCTCCAAGGTGAAACCAGGCATTCCCGGCGTTTGTGGGGGGCCGTTGTGGAGATGATGCAAGCTAATGCCCAGAGTTGCCGAGTGTGATCCCTGGTTAGAGTAGGCACCGAGGCGAGAATTATCGAGTCCGCTGACCCTGATCCACGACCCTGCCGCGTCGGGAATTGAACTCTGGTCCCAGGCCGTCCTCTGCTTCTGGGTCTGCCGCCTCTAACCAGTGAGCCACACCACTCCAAGGAGTGACGCGTAATGCGGAGCAAGAAGTACCATGTGCTGGAGAGTGTACTGGCATGGTCAGTTCTAAAGGCATGACATCATAGGGAATACATGAGCATCAAGAATGTGGTTGAATGATGGAATCCTGACAAGACTATTGTGTCATTCACATTTTGCTCCTGCCCAGTACACTAAACAGTATAGGGCAATTGGTCAGATCACTTCAGTCACTGGATAACTGTACTGTGATGACATTCTGCTCTTTCACGTGGACACATCCAGACAGAAAGTAGTTATTTTCAGTGCCAGTGACTACTATGGCAATATCTGCATTTTGGGGCAAAACTACTATTTCTGCTTTTAGCCAATGTTTTTAATTATTTTTATATCGGCGAGGACCCAGTAATTCCCCAAATTATAACGTTTTACAAAAACATGAGAAAGCAAAATAATCATGGACAAAGCCAAACGGCTGGCACTAAACGCCAGACCTGTTGGATTTGCCAGTGCTTGTAAGTGATGTTCGTTTTAGCTTTAAAACTTATTGTTGTAACATTTTTCAGTAAAAAGTGCCCATTATCTCTCATGTGTCAAGGGGTGAATTATTTTAATATGTTGAGAATCACTACAGAGTTGCCTGGCAATATCCCGGCTTATAAGAAAATGTGAATCAATTAATAACAGTAGCTTGCCCTATGAGTCAAAGTTTGCTTAGTCTTTTTTACCAAATACTCTTAAAAAGAATGATGTGTTGAGATGCAGATATGGAGACTAGCTAATGAAAAAAGAAGCCTATTGTTTTAGGAATTTCCCCCTAGAAGTGACAGGAATGCGGCTGAAATTAAGATCTGTGCAGATAGTTATTCTTTATTTTTGTTTTTCTTCTCAGTTAAAAATGACAGGAAAGCAAGACAAGGGTCTGAAAGGGAAAGGAAAGCTGGTCTAGGTTTCTCACTTCTGGTCCTGACATCTAACGGATGCAGCAAGAAAGAGCAATCTATTGCATGAAAAAATAACTGCTATGAAAACCCCATTCTGAGAGATGAGTTAGTAGAAGGCGGAGAGGAGGGAGTCAGGGGGCAATAGAAGAGTAATCTACAGATGCTGCCACAATCTGCTGCAGAAACTATTGGATGCACCTGAATGAAAGCAGGTCTGTGCCGAAATGAGAACTCAAAATCATTGTAAGCCGACAAACACAGTTGCAAAAAAATAAAAAGATTAAACAATCAAGGGCTTGGAGCAGATAGATGGACAGATAGATAGATAGATAGATAGATAGATAGATAGATAGATAGATAGATAGATAGATAGATAGATAGATAAATAGATAGATAGATAGATAGATAGATAGAAAGATAGATAGATAAATTGATTGATACTGGTTATTTTATATAACATATACACATACATCTAGGTCTCTCTCCCTATGTGGCTTCCACATAAGTCCTTTCTTGCTTATAAACTCATTCAACATGCTTTCGCTCCAAACCATTGATTGTTTCTTATTTTTTCCTTGTTTTTTGCAACTGTACTTGTTTTTATTTATGTATTTCTATATTAATGCTAAAGATTAAGTGCTAGACATTTAACACCTGGCAAAAGTGTTCACTGGGCGGATTTGTTTTACCCCCTTATACTTTCTAATGGAACACATTGTAGTAAACGTGCTTTAATGCTTCACATTCACTAATTACACAGTAATAATGTTCACATCAAAAAACATTTTAGCATTCAGAAAAATGTAGGCATTGGTCAGCACTTGGAGCCCTTAAAATGTGGACTAGTGGATCTGATTATGGGCAATCTGTTTTAGAAACAGGTTCAACAAAAACTAAGAACTGGACACACCGCCAGTGCATCATCCTACAGATGGTTAGACGGTCTCACTTGGCCTTCCTTCTTCCCTGATTGTGTATTTGACAGCGACCTCAAGGTTCTGTCAGCGAGGGAATAAGTCTCCTCATATTTACAGTGATTTTCATGTGATCACCAAAAGGCCTTGCTCTTCTGCCTACTACTAATCTTTTGCATTGTCACCTGATATTAGACATACACTTTTGATTTGTAGATTCACATTCCACTATGGGATAGTATGTGTCCCACGTATGATATAGAACTAATAGCAGCACACTAACAGCCTGATACTGTACTTCAGAACGCAATTGGGCCTTGGGGGGGGGAATGAAGGCTGACTGTCAGGGAGGCTCGCACCCCCGGGGTTTTTGGGCAGGGTGGTGCGGTCCGGGCTGCAATTGGGCTCAGGTTGGGCTCCTTTTGGGCTCCCTGATAGCGAATATAACCGGCCATTTTATATTACGTGTCACCATTTTGGTAGGTGACATGGCGGCCATTATTTGCAGTCAGGGAAAGGTGTTTTTAGGTCTCGCCTACGCAGCGCACATGCGCTGCATAGGAAAGAGGCCTGTAGCCAAGGATTGTCTTTTTCAGGCTAAAACGTGCACGCGTTTCATTGCCTTCAATGGCAATGTGCACTTGTGGTGATTTCTTTGTGAGAGCGAGCGGCGCCATATGCTGCCTGCCGCTCCTGCAAGGTAAACACCATACATAGACTTCCGGCCGCGCACCAGTTGAACCCCTTCGAATCGTGCCCTCAGCGTCGCTTTAGTTTAGCGGCCGTCGGCCGTGCTTTTCTTTTTTGCACTTGTTATGCACAGCAAATGCACAGGAGTTCCTCCCAAACAATCCAACGACAGCTGATCTCTCATATATTCATTAGATCATCGGTGTAACTCAGACAAGTATCCCGGATGCCCATTTACAATTTGGTATTTAAGAGCCATCATTGGTGTGAAAAGAACAATTACTACAATAGAAGAGGTGAAATCAAGGACGAAAAACCAATATCGTGTTTCCGAAGAGACCTATGGCCAGATGGAGGTAATCCAAATTTACCGATTCTAAAATACCGAATTTTACCAAATCGGTATTTTAGAATCGGTAAATGGTATTTAGATAAAAATTCGGTAAAAAAATACAGATTCTGTAAAAATCGGAATCGGACATTCGGTACTTACCGAATCGGTATTACCCATTCATTCCTATGGGCCTTTTGGCCCATAGGAATGAATGGGAAATACCGATTCGGTAAATACTGAATCGGTAAATACTGATACGGTTAATACCGAATCGGTAAATACCGAATCGGAAAGCAAACAAAAGTGAAACTTATGTAGGCAGCCAATCAGGTGCTACCACCCTCCCCCTCCCTAACAGGAAGTGGCTACACAGGCAGCGGCAACTAATTAGAAGCTTCTGGAGAGGCAGTTGGAGCAGAGAGTGTCCCTGAGCAGCAGAAAGAGTTTTGTGCGCTTTTAAATCTGAAAAATGGCAAGCAGCAAAGACAAAGAGCAGCCTGAGAGGAGGAGGAAACTGAAATTCAGCAGCATGGAGCTGCATGTCTTTGTTGAGGAGGTGGTGAAGGTGTACCAAAAACTGTTTGGCAGGCAGTCCCTCACTGTGGCAGAATCTGCCAAAAGGAAACTGTGGCTGGACATACTTGACAAAGTAAATGCAGTTGGAGTGACTACCAGAGACACAGATGACCTGAAAAAGAGGTTCTACGACCTCAGGAGCCAAACAAAAAGAAATTGGCTGAACACCACAAGCAGGCAACCTAAACTGGAGGAGGGAAGAACCCAGCACCCCCCCCTTACTGACCTGGAGGAGACGGTGGCCTCAACCATAGAACCTGACAGTGTCTGCGGACTGGGAGAAGTAGACAGCTCAGCCAGAGCTCCAAGCAGCAAAGGTAAGCTGCATGCACAGCATACCCCCCCACACATCATCCTTACCTGTACCCTTTGTGTCTAAGTGAACCCCAGTCCAGTACTGCTAGCACTATACAGGAGCAATGCATCTTGGGAAATGTAGTCAGGAAATGTAAGACCATGTCATACAGCACAGCAACCAGCAAGTTAGGGAAATGATTGCAGACAGAATAAAGCAAAAGTGAAAAAAGATTTAATTGTAGTGATTGTGAGACAGTAGCGCTTAGCTAATGTACGCTCATATGTCCACAGGTGACACATCTCGCAGGCGTTCCCAGGAGACTGAAGGCACGGCACCAGAGAGGGATGAGAGTCAGGAGCCAGGTCCAAGTGCACAGAATGTATCACAGGACACAGGTGCACCAAGTAGCCATCCTCCTTCACAAGACACAGAAAATGCTCCAGAGTTGCAGGCGTCCCCAGAACGATCACAATCCCCTATGTTGCTGTCATCCTCAGAAATGCCAGCAGCACTGCATGAAACAACACCTGCATCACAACCAAGCAGGAGGCTAGTTGTTGCCCCACTATTGGTAATGGCGTCAGCAGCAGGTGACATGGAGGGGAAAAACACACACACCTTGCCTGTGGAGGGTAGCACTGCCATACTGCAGTCCAGTGCAGAGGTGGGCCATACTGGCTCAAGACGCCGCAGAGTCCAAAAAAGCAGGCAGCTGGACATGTGGAGGGTTCAAGTGTGTTCCGTGGCCTGGAGGGGAGCATGGTGAAAATCCAGAGGATGCAGGCAAAAGCCATCATGTCTTGCCAAATGAGGAACCTGAACAACAACATGGGATGCATAGGAAAGGGCATCAGGGAACTAGTAGATGTCAACAAAGAAATGGCTGCAGGGATGCGTGAAATGTCACTTCTGTGCACCAAAATAGTCAATGAATTTGCATCAAGGTGCAAGGAAAGGCAGCGTGCGCATCAACAAAATAAAGCCATCACCGCCTGGCCACAGCCACATCCCTGCTATGCAGGAGAAGCATAAACATGCAGGAGGGACTAACCCAAAACAGTAATGAGGTCACTAGGGGCATGGCCAGGATGACCAGTGCTCTTGAGGCGCTGTTAAATGCACAAACAGCACACACTGCTGCTCTAGATGTGCCAGAGAGTGAAGAGAGCACAAGTAGGAGCAGCATGGCAAGCTCCCTTGTCGTAGAGACAAGGAGGAACAGCAGGCGCCATGCTGAGGCTACAGACCAAACACAAAGTGAGCACAGTGAGCACCAAACAACTGCCACTGGTAAGCGTGGACGCAAATGAATATTTCAGTTAAGGGGGAAGTGACCCAGGACTCACATCATTGAATGTTAATAATTTATGTTGCACATTTGTGCCTTAGTAACCTATGTAGTGACACAATTAAACTACGTTGGGTCCATACTACACCTGTCTGTGTCTCTTTACTTACTTAAAAAAAGTTGCGTGTGATCTCTTCCCGTCTGTGTCTGCCATCAGTTGGTGTGGCAACTCCAGCTGTGTGTGGTTCAGGCACTGGTTGCTCATCATCATGGTCCTCATAATCAGCGATGTCAACTTCGGTGCCCTTCTTAACCGCAAGGTTGTGCAACATTGCAGAGGCTGCAACCATCTTGCAACAGGTGACTGGAGTGTACTGGCGGGCCCCTCCACTTTTATGTTGGCAGCAAAACCTTCTCTTCCACGGACCAAAGGTGCGCTCCCCAATGTTTCTGGTTGATTTGTGTGCCCTGTTGTATCTCCACTGGCTGGGTGTTGAAGGGTTGAGGTAGGGTGTGAGGATGAAGGACCGGAGGGCATATGCACTGTCCCCAATTTGTAACAAGAAAAAAACATTACTCACATGCACACAAACACATCCATCTGCAATACGTATCAAGGGAGTTTCACACAGTGTGTTACCTAGCAAGTATCCTTCGCCGAATTCCCCCGCTGTCAGGCGTGCGTAGATCCCACTGTTTTGGAAGATGTAAGAGTCATGGGTACTCCAGGGAAATTTGGCTACTATGTCAGTGATCATGTACTTGGAATCACAGACCACCTGTACATTTATGGTGTGGGTGGACTTGTTCCTATAAATGTACTCTGTGGCAGAAGGTGGACATATTGGTATGTGGGTACCATCAATACAGCCAATGATGTTTGGGAAATGCGCCATCTGATAAAAGTCTGTCTTGGTACTGAGCAGTTCTGCATGCGTTGCAGGGAAGCTGATGTAGTAATGCATTCTCTGCAACATGGCGTCTAGGAATTTTTTCAAGAAACGGAACAGACAGCTCTGGGACACCCACCTACCGCAGCAACCACACTGGTAACTCCCAGATGCAAGCAGGTGTAGGCTGCACAGCACCTGCACATGGGGTGGGATGGCGTGCGCCCTTGGGGTGGGATGGTCCAACAGTGGGTGGAGGTCCCTGATAAGGTCCAGGATAGTTTGGGGGTCTAGCCTGTACCTTTGTAGGATCTCTGGCTCAGTTAGCTGGAATAGGGTGATCCTCTGCCTGTACACCTGCTCCTCCCTCCTCCAGACCCTCTCTCCTTCTGCCTGTAGCCGTAGCCGCCTCGCAATGACGTAGAATGCCGCCATTCTGGTGAAACTGTTGCATTTTGGGGCTTTTTTTATAGCCTGCACCTGGTTACCACCTGATTTCAATCCATGGTAAATACCGACTCTTAAATACCGAATTTCATGCAAATTCGGTATTTAAGAGGTTACCTACATCTCAATAGTCATTTTTTCCATTTCTTAATTTCCGAATCGGTAAATTTACCGAATCAGTAAAGTTTCCGATACGGAAACTTTACCAATTCGGTAAATTTACCGATTTGGTAAACTTCCCGATTCGGAAACTTTACTGATTCGGTAAATTTTCCGATTCGGAAACTTTACCGAATCGGTAAATTTACTGATTCTGTAATTTACCGATTCGGATGTTTTTGGGTCCCCTACATCTCAAAGGCCAAATACAGGTCGGTAAAGGCCGGAATTCGGTATTTTCGGCCTTTAACGACCGGTATTTGGCTACCTACATCTGGCCCCTAGACTTTTCCGGGCAGTCCAGGTTTGAAGTATTTACTGTGGCTCGGCACTTTGCCTCGCCCTCACTCTTTATTCTCCTAATGTCACGTCACCTATTGTATGGAAAATCCTATTCAAAAGCCCCCAGCCTCTGCCCCCCTCACTTCGTACCCTGACACTGGTGTTGCTATTCGCCCATTCTTCTTAAGTAAGACCTCTTTAACAGTCCCATCTTACCTGCTGTCCGTAATAACCGGCCATGATTATTCTGGGAACCTCTTGTCCGGGGTGCGGTTTTTTCCGTTCAGTTGCGACTACCTGATGTCACAGCTCATGCTCCGCCTTACAGCCTTCATTGGCGATACCTGATGTCTGTTAAACTAACATCACGCACTAGACTGAAGATTCCTCTGCGGTGGTTGGGTAGTGAATTTAGAAAGAGCATAAAGTTTTGATTGTCAAAAGAAATGCAAAAGAGCCTCGATAAGACCAGTACCAAATCACAGTGATTCCGATTATAAACCAGCGTGAACTATAATCTGCCGTGGTGATGAACCTCGTTCACCCTGTGATACTACAAGCGAGAAGGTCCGCCTTCTGTCTCTCAGAAGTAATGCCATTTCTACATATCTATCAATCCACCATCGCCAGAAGCGTGTCATTTTCTGGCACAATCTTTGTGTTACTCTCTCACCCCCACTAAAGCTTTAAAAGATTGAGCGCATACCTACCAGTATCTGAAGACTAGCTTCCTTTTAAAAACGTTCACTTTTCAAAAAATCGACCTGCGTCTCTAGGGTATACATGCCAACAGACCGTATTCAGGTGGGAGACTCCCGATTTTAGAAGCTAAATGGCTACATTGTAGCTGTCCCCTGCCCAACAGCTTTTCTGCTACAATATAAATAAATGCGAAAAATGCATTCTGATGTAGTTTTATAAATCTTCAACTTTCCTGTTGTGAAATGTTGGCATGTATGCTAGGGTCAGCATTCTTATTGTCTGGCTTGAGGCAGCTGTTGGCAGACAATTATGTGGCGAGAATGACCATGAGAGGGGCTTTGGCTCCTCCTACTAATTGGAAGCCAAGAGTACATGTTTTTTTCTTTCAGAAAACATTCTGTGATTCCACAAAAAAATTCTTGCCATCCACACAGCTGTGGTCATTTTGTTTATTTATCTAGTTGCCAGAGCTTCAGTTTTCAGGGGCACACACATGACACTAATACTATTTAAATGACTTAGATATCTAGATAATTTATGGTGTTCTTTAATAGCAGCACAGATGGGAGGAGGGCAGTTGTTAAGCTACATGTATTGTTAAGTCTGGCTTGATAGTGTGATTGTCACCAGCCTTTCTAACCTATACCATTATTGTTATACAGTTCTTTGCTTCCACACTAATACACATCCATTCTCATACTATGTACTTATAATGCTTAATGTTACCACACAGCATCCCTTTAAAGTCAGACCTATTGGCATTGCTAATGCTTGTTGCAAACCTGCTTTACTATTACAAGATGCTAAAGTTACCTTGACATCGTCAGCGTAAAATGCTAGGGACTCCTCACATGTTAGCTGTTCAATGTATGGAAAATATAATTGCAGAGAATACCAGAGAAAAAGGCACTGCTGTTATTTTTAAGAAGAGGCATGTAACTCAAAGTTTCTTGTGAATGTTTTTACTGTCTGGATTTAAATCAAAGCAGTGAGTGCATGTATATTTCCATGCCCATTCGGACAGTACATTTGTGCACATCAAAGCCTAGAGGAAGGTGCTGTGAACGAGCTTCTAAGATTTGTGTTACTTTAATCGCTTGAGTTATGACAAACCTTCTACTGGGGACTGTGTTAATAAAGGAACAACAAGCATTGGCATAGCCAATAGGTCTCGCTTTTGGGACCTTATAAGTATTTAGTTATGCAGCACAATATCCTTGGTGCAACAACATCAACTGTTGCATGGTTAAACACTTATAAGGTACAAGGTTTAGCCATGCAACAGCTGATGTTGTTGCACCAAGGATATTGTGCTGCAAAACTAAATACTAATAAGGTCCCAAAAGCGAGACCTATTGGCTATGCCAATGCTTGTTTCTGTTTGGCAGAGCATAGCAGTATTGCGGGTCAATTTAGGAAGCAGCCCTCGTTAGGCATGGTAGGAGCTGATGCAAGAGTGCAAGAAGCCATGAGGCTCCAGCATCCCGGCTGCCGCGTTGCGCAGCGGGGTGCGTAGCCGCAGGAATCCTGGCCTGTTCCCCACCGCAAAGGGGATATCGCAAAACTCCGGGTGAGGTTCGTGATGGGGGCCGCAGAGCAAAGGTGGCCCCTGGGAAGAAAGGAAAAAAGTGCGGGGAGCGCCACAAAGCACCCACCCCTGCCTTTCTCAGAGGGGAAGGGAGGGGCAGTGCGAGATGGCAAGCACAATGAGGGCCCCGCCGTGGTAACCACAGCGGTTGCCACTAGAAAGTCAATATCCTCCTGGGCATCTGGTGGGCATGGGCCAGTGGGGGAATGGAGGAGGTGGAGGGCCAGGGGTGGGTTGTGGGAGAAACCCATGTAGACAAGCAGGTAGAGCCGGAGTTGGGGGACGAGGTGGGCATGCAGGGAGTAACAGGAGGTGGGACAGGAGGGGGGACCCAAGGGAGATGGAGGCTGGAGTGCCCATCGCCGTGAGAGAGGAGGTAGACGTAGAGGGGGAGGAGAGGGTCCAGGGACAAGGCTGTGGCAGCGCTGGATATTAGAGGGTAGCTAGACCAGGCCCCCTGGGGGATGAGGGATAGGGGACAGTTAGTCGGCAGAGGGCGGGTGGGCTCAAGTGTCCCCAGGAGGAGCAAAGGGGTGCTTGAGTGGGGTAGTCATGGCAGGGGAGAAGATCTCTGCCCTGCCAGGCTTCACTGCTAGAATGGAGCGAAAAGAAGGAGGAGGGGCCCGGGGGCAGTGGGGAGAGATCCCCGCCTTTGTGGACATAGGGGCGATTGGGTTTAGAGGGGGAACGGGCCTGGCAAAAAGGGGGGTCACTGGGCAGGCTCAGGCAGTTGAGGGACAGGTGGGAGGGTTGGGGGTCATGGGGGTTCCACGGAGGCACACTCAAGTTGGACTAACTTAGGAGGGTATTGGCCGTGGTGCCCGGAACTGGGGCAGGCAGGAACAGATAGGTACACTAACCCCGGCCTGCCGGACCTGCCATTTGCTTTACAGGGGCGACGAGCACGGGATGCGCCTTCTTCGTGAGAGTTGCATGCTGATCCTCAATACCGGGAGGAAGTGAAAGCAGGGTCCAGGGCAGCCAGCTGGAGCACGGCGAGGGACCATGGTGGCAAATCTGATCGGAGAACCGAAAGGGTCATGTCTGGGCGAGAGCCCAGTGGGGCAGAGGTGCCCACTAAGGCAGCGGTGACTGTGAGCGGGCAAAAAAGGGAAGTTGTGGCAGGAAATAATATAGGAAATGGGGCATGAGAGGCCAGGCATTGGGTGGCGCAGAAGGATATGGTTGCGTCTTGGCAACAGCCCGGTTGGGCAGTGATGCCCTCCTGGGCAATGGTGACTGAGGACAGGTGAAAGAGGAGTGCTGAAGCAGAACGCACTATTGACAAATTGTGGCATGAGGCAAGGCACACGTGGGTCGCAAGGGTAGAAGAGTAGGGGCAGTGGGAGGACATCCCATTAGATTACGATGAGGATAGTTTAGAGGAGGGGGAAATAGTGGAGGATGAAAGGGGGGGACAAGTCATTTTTTGCCTAGTGTGTTACAGGATGAGGGACAAAATGCGAAGTGCACAGTGAAGCCCCAGACGACTCAACCCTCTATGACACTGGTTAGGCGGTTGGATCCAGTGAGGACACGGACCTTGTCCCCAGGTAAGGAAAGAGGGAGAGGTAGTGCAGTTAGCCCAAAATGGAGGGCCTCCACGGGGACAGATGCCAGAGGTGACGAGGAGGACAGCTGGATAAAATCACGCAAGGGACGATACTTCAGGGACACAGGGGTAGGGCCAGATGGCCAGAAGACAGAAAAGGAGGCAGAGATGGGCAATAAAGGGGGGACGAAGGACGACAATTCGCAGAAGGACTCAGAAGCAGTGAAGGGTTCAGAGGAGGGCAATGGCGTAGGGGGGACTTGTCAAGTGACAGAGGGCATCGAAAGTAAAGAGGTCAGATTACCAAAAATGACGTACATGGGAGTGACTAAACCACTGGGTGCACACCTCATGTTAGCCACAAAAGAAAAAATCTGGAAAGGTGAGTATGTGGACATGTTGAAGCTCCTCCATAGGGAATTGCGATCCAAGGCGGGATCAAAGGAGGAGGAGATAGAGTTATCCAGACAGCCAAGGGTGCCCATGATGAAAGAACTGGATGGCAGCATTTTTAATATTTGCAAGTTGTGTACTGCGAGAAATATCCAGATAGGTCAGTGGCTTTGTTTAAGTACATGGATGTAGTTAGGAGGGTGCATTTGACGTACAGGGGTTGCGCATGGTCACACTACGATGAGGAGTTCCACGCCAGGCTAGCATGAGACCCTGAGACAAAATGGGGGAGATCGACATGGATCTGTGCCAGCAGACGATGGGGGCAACAAAATTTGGGAAGACAACGTACACGGCCAGCAGGTTGCCTTTAGTCTATCACCCCTTTCAAAGCTGTGGATACACTCCGAAACCAGCAGGGGGAGGCTCAGGGGCCTGTTGGGACTATAACAAAGGCTCTTGTGCCCGGGAATATTGCAGATTTCGGCATGAATGCTCAAAATGACCTGGAAGGCATCCACAGGTCCAGTGTTTCAGGCCATGGTACACAGGACAGGGGGGCAGGGGCTGCACCATCAATGCCAATAGCGGACAGCAGGGAATGGGAGGCAGGGGAGTTAGAGGGGCACAGGCTTACATGGGCAAAAGCTCATACACCCATTAAGTTAGACGCCTTGGAGGCCTGGCTAGCACATTATCTACTGGAACCGGAAGTGCAAATTCTGAGTGGAGTTTCAGGGAAGATTTCAAATTGGGATACGTTGGACCAAGTTTGGCAAGATGGGCAGAGAACCTGAAGTCAGTGGTGGTGCACAAATCAGTTGTTTGGGAGATATTGCAAAAAGAGTTACGGAGGAGGGTCAGTAAACAATTTCATTCCGGAGGACTTCAAAGCAGTGTCGTACTCTTCAGTGGACGTAGCTGGGGCACTGGTGGACAGGTTAGGACAAGGGGCTGAAATGGCAAAATGAGACATCAAGACCACCTTCCGGTTGTTGCCAGTACACCCGGAGGATTTGCAGTTGCTGGGCATTTGAATGGACAGAAACCTTTTGTGGATAAGACTCTACCCATGGGGTGTTCAATATCATGGGCATTGTTCGAAAAGTTCAGTTCATTTTTGCAGTGCATTTTCTCTTGGAATACTGGAAAAGAGACAGTGACACATTACCGTGATGATTTTTTCCTGGTGGGCCGGCCTGGTTCGATGGACTGCCAGCAGCAGCTGGACCGTTTCCAGAAGGTCATGGAGACACTGGGTGCCCCTTTTGCGCCAGAGAAAACGCAAGGTCCAAGCACGGTGTTCTCATTTCTGGGGATTGAACTGGATTCCGTGGCCATGGAAGCCAGGTTGCTGGAGGATAAAAAGTTGCACATGAGGCTGTTGATTGATGACATGTTGGCCAGGAAGAAGGTGACATTGAGGATGGTACAAGTGTTACTGGGGCATTTGAATTTCACAATGAGAGTAGTGAGGGTGGGGCGGACATTTTGCAGGAGATTGAGCAGGTCACTGGCAGGCCTCACACTGTCACACCACCACATGCGCCTGTCAGCAGGAACAAAGGAAAACTTATGAATGGGGTGCAGGTTCCTGGGGGAATTCAATGGGATACCCATG
Source organism: Lissotriton helveticus (assembly GCF_964261635.1). NCBI lineage: Eukaryota > Metazoa > Chordata > Amphibia > Caudata > Salamandridae > Lissotriton > Lissotriton helveticus. The sequence continues at coordinate 1,110,130,323 of NC_136068.1, forward strand.
TCCGCACCGGGGAAGTGGGAATGGGACGTTCAGAGATGCTTGGACGCTGCCGGAGCATGCGGATTCGGTCTGTACTGGCAATGCAAATGGTGTGCGGAGGAGTGGCTGCATCATTGGAAGGACGGCGGCAGGAGCATTGCTTTCCTAGAGTTGTTTCCCCTAGTGATAGCGGTCATGCTGTGGGGGCCGAGGCTAGCACACAAAAAGGTCACATTCATGGTAGACAACATGCCAGTGGTGCAGGTGGTCAACAGGCAGTCCCCAAGGGATGAGCAGGTCCTAAAGTTATTGAGAGTTTTCATGTTAAGTTGTTTAAAGTGCAACATTCAGTTCAGGGCAAAGCACATCCTGGCGAAGACAATGACATTGCGGATGCTTTATCTCGTTTGCAGTGGGAGAGGTTCCATGGACTGGCCACGGAGGTGGAATCGCACAAGACGCTGGTACCAGAAGGGATGTGGTCCATAGGAGAAATAGGATGCTGCAAGTGTTGGTAGTGACGTTAGGGCTGCCCACAAGGAGGGCTTACGGACACGCATGGACGGAATTTCTGCAGAGAGGAGCAAAGAGGAGGTCCGGGATGTGGGCCAGGGAAGAGGACATCGTTAAGTTAATTTTGGACTTGATTGAGAAGGGTTTGTCGAAGGTTACCATATCGGTGAAGCTGGCAGGTATAGAATTCATGGGCAAGTTAATGTGGGTATATGCCCAATGGCAGGTGAGCTGGGTAAGCCATTACTAGAGGGTTGGGCCAGGGAGTTGGGTAGGGACAGAGGGTCAGGTTGCCAGTGACTAAGGTGATGTTGAACAGAATGATAGTGGTTATGCCAAGTATATCGTTAGCCGGCAGGAGGCGGTCTTATTTGCAGCTTTAATGTCTTGGTTGCACTGCGGAGCATTCCGAGGTTCGGAATTATTGGGGAGAAAAGGGACTCTAGGTCTGCAATGGAAGGATGTACAGGGATGCGTAACATTTTCCTCAGGCACTCGAAGACGCATCAAAGAGGGGTGGGGACGCCAGTGGTGCTCTGGTCTTGGATCCCCTTATATGCCCGGTGCAATGGGGGTGGGTTTTGCATGGAGGAACAAAGGGGGGAGGCGGGGACGTTTTTCACAGAATTTCGGGGAGGGAAATGACGGCGGCGCAGCTGCTCTGGGTCATGAGGCGCACTTTAAAAACCCTAGGGGAAAGGCCAGAGGCTTATGGAACTCATTCTTTCAGTATAGGGGTGACTTCTGACACAGCTTAGCGGGGTTGGGGCTCAGAGAGGCTGAAACAGTTGGGACGTTGGTCATCAGACTGTTATAAACGTTATATAAAAGCTAGGAGCAACGGGGTTGGGAGGAATGTGGTTATGTGATTTTTTTCTCACGCATGTGCTTTTTCAGGTACAGTAGCAGGGCCAGAGTCAGAGGCGCTATCAATCTGGCGTATTGGGCACTCTTCCGTGAAATGGGCAGATAGACAGAACTGAAAAAAGGCGTAAATCTAGGATTGGACCCAGCATTGTTTAAAGTCAGTTGGCACGGCAAAGGGGGCATGCGTTGGTACAAGCTTTTTCCCCTTTTAAACAGGTTGCCTCTTCGCCATGTTTGTCCGGATATTCTGATCATTCATTTGGGAGAGAACGATCTAGTGGTATGCAAGGGTTTGTCGCTTCTGAAACAGATGAAGCGGGATTTGAAGGAGATTAGGAAGCAGTGGTCAGGGTGCTTTGTGGTTTGGAATGAGTTTATTCCCAGAAGGCATTGGAGGGGGGCCATGAGGCCTGTTGCAATTGATAGGGTTAGGAAAAAGATAAACAGAGTAATGAGGGTTTTTTGAAGAGAGGCAGGTTTTGGCAGGGTACAGCACCCATAACTCAAGTATTCGGCGGTGGATCACCCAGAGGTAAAATATTCAGCGGTAGAGTTCTTCAGGGATGATGGGGTGCATTTGTCACACTTCGGGATAGAGCTGTACTTAATTCAAATAAAGGAAGTCTTGGATTTATCCCAGGACATACGCCATTATCCTAGAAGTGGCCTGAGGGTTGGGGGGTCAGAAAAGTCATAGGGACTGTTTCTGAGTGGCGTCAGGTAGCTATTTCTTACAGTTTTACTGTTTCAATTTTATGGTTGAGGACAAGCAGGTAATGAGGTTAGGTTGGGAGATACTTAGTAGGTAGATTTGATTTTTAGACAGGTAGAGAAGAGGTTACAGGGTTTAAAGGGTTATCAGTTATTGATCGATTAGATAGATCTTAGACAGGTGGAGAAGAGTTTACAAAGTTTTTATAGAGGTGAAAGTTATTGATCAAGTTGGGGTCTGTTAAATAAATTGCAATTGTGTTTGGGGATAATCTTAGGGGTGGGGGAGGATATGTGGATGAAGCATGTATAGCTAGTGATATTTTTGCAAGGCAAAGGCCAATGTTATGTTTTTGTAAGGTGCACCTGTCTTCAATAACGTGGCCTTTTTCACACAGCTGTATGTCAATTGTGGTCTGTTCTGCGCCGAGCGGCCCAATGAGGCTTTGGGTGCGCGCCGACTGTCAGGGAGGCTAGAACCCCGGGGTTTTTGGGCCGGTTGGTGTGGTCCGGGCTGCAATTGGGCTTGGGTTGGGCTCCTTTTGAGCTCCCTGATAGGGAATATAACCAGCCATTTTATATTCCTTGTCACCATTTTGGTAGGTGACACGCGGCCGTTGTTTGTAGTCAGGGATAGGTGTTATTTCTTCTTGCCCATCCACCATTTAAAAGGGGTGGTTTTAAAAGTAGGCCCTTTTTTTTATGGGATGGAAATTTTCTGGCCTTTTTTATTGGGTACAGGTGCATCAAGGAGCAACGATATGTATTTTGGTTGTCGCTTGAAGCAGGTGTATGGCGTTGGGTAGCTAGTTCTTACAGTTTTACTGTTTCATTTTTATGGTTGGGGACAGACAGGCAATGAGGTTAGGATAAGAGATACTTAGTAGATAGATTTTTAGACAGGTAGAGAAGAGGTTACGGGGTTTTAAGGGATACCAGTTATTGATCGAGTAGATAGATCTTTTGTCAGGTTGAGAAGAGGTTACAAAATTTTTAAAGGTGTCAGGCTCCTCCTTCCAGAATATTTGGGATTGTGCTGATGCTAGAATGGGGTCCACCTCTTGACGGCCCCAAGTCTGGAATGTGTATACACACAGACTGTTGGGATAGTCAAGCGAGGGAAGGAAAGGGTAGGAATAGCAGGGAGGGAGATCTGTGTGAGGCAAAACAATGGAACACAAGATAAGAGTGAGTTATAACCTGTCTTTTCTTATATTTCTTATCCCCCATATAAGAAAAGAACTAACTGTCTTACTTCCTACCTGTAAAGGAAAATAAGTACTCTTTTGATGCCAGATGAGAGTAGGGTACATGCACGGTTCTCACAAACTCTAATAGGAAGAAAGGAATACACATGAGAAACAGGATCTAGCAAAATTGGTCCATCTGCATTTGAATATAACTCTCTCTCTCTCATACCCATAAATATCTGTGTTTACTTTTGGAGTTTTGTAGAGCCCCGACTGGTGTGGTACCCTAATAGCTGCCTCTCTCCAGGGAAATAATATAGAGAACAATCATGGTCAAAGAAAATACACTACAGGCAATGATAATGCAGCTTAACAATGCCTGCAGTAAATGTTAGTTCCTCAAAGTATAAAAAAAAGAAGTAGCACAATACTGTATAGGTAATTCCTCTGTTAACTGTGACGTTACTATCTGCAGCGCTATGAGCGGAAATTCCAAAGCCAAGATGCAAGTAATATCCAAGTACTGTGTAGCAAACAGCAATAATCAACAAGGCTCTCCGCAAGAGACCGAAGGAACGGGGGTCTCGTCCAACGGGGATGCTAAATTCACACCAAGAGGATTATTCAAAATACCTCCCCCGCACGAGACAGCGAATAGCCAGTCTCAGCCAACGGGAGAGACAAACTCGCCCCTCCGAGGGAGTTCACAGGGTGAGTCAAGCCCTTCCCCGCAAGAGACAGCACAAGCGGTCTCGCCAACGGGGAGGCTCGAAAAAACAACAGGGATGCTCGGTAACAAGGGCGTTCCTCCAAGCGGAAGAGAAAGGAATCAGGGAAGATGGGGGAAACTGCACTCTTACCGCTACCAAGGAGGGCTGAATAACCAAAGGCAAATGTCCGCGATCTCATCGGAATTATCGGCAGTGCTGGGGATTTCCGGCTGCCATGCACTCTCCTTACAATGCGTGGCGTCCTGCGCATGTACGACGTGCATCCCCTAGCATGCTGGGAAATGTAGTCTGGGAAATGTAGTTTGTCTAGGACTAACTTCCTGGTATAGCGCGATATCAGTCAGCGCATTACCAGAACCCTGACAAAAGAGGTGAAAGTTATTGTTCAAGTTGGAGTCTGTTAAATAAATTACAATTGTGTTTGGGGGAAATCTTAGGGGTGGGGGAGAAGGAAATGTAGATGAAGCATGTATAGCTAGTGATAGTTTTGTAAGGCAAAGACCAAGGTTATGTTTTTGTAATGTGCACCTGTGGGGGAGGAGGATACGTAGATGAAGCATGTATAGCTAGTGAAAGTTTTGTAAGGCAAAGACCAAGGTTATGTTTTTGTAATGTGCACCTGTCTTCAATAAAGCGGCCTTTTTCACACAGCTGGTGAGTCAATTGTGGTCCGTTCTGCTCAGAGAGGCTGCAATAGTTGGGATGTTGGTCATCAGACTGTTATAAACATTATGTAAAAGCTGGGAGCGAGCGGGTTGGGAGAAATGTGTTCATGTAATTTCTTCTCACACGTGTCTTTTCAGGTGCAGTAGCAGGGCCAGAGTCAGAGGCGCTATCAATCTGGATAATTGGGCACTCTTTCGTAAAATGGGTGGAAAGACACAAACTGAAAGAAGGAAAAAGCGTAAATCTAGGATTGTACCCAGCATTGTTATTGTTTAAAGTCAGTTGGCACAGCAAAGGGGGCATGCGTTGGCACAAGCTTTTTCCCCTTTTAAACAGGTTGCTTCTTAGTCATGTTTGTCCGGATGTACTGATCATTAATTTGGGAGAAAACGATCTAGTAATATGTAAGGGTTTGTCACTTCTGAAACAGATGAAGCGGGATTTGAAGGAGATTAGGAGGAGTGGTCAGGGTGCTTCGTGGTTTGGAATGAGTTTATTCCCAGAAGGCATTGGAGGGGGCCGAGAGGCCTGTTGCCATTGATAGGGCCAGGACCAGGAGAAAGATAAACAGAGTAATGAGGGTTTTTTGCAGAGAGGCAGGTTTTGGCAGGGTACAGCACCCAGAACTCAAGTATTCGGTGGTGGATCACCCAGAGGTAAAGTATTCGGCGGTAGAATTCTTCAGGGATGATGGGGTGCATTTAGCACGCTTCAGGATCGAGCTGCACTTGATTCAAATAAAGGAAGTCTTAGATTTATTCCAGGGTATATGCCGTTATCCTAGAAGTGGCCTGGGGGGGAGGGTCAGAAAAGTCGTTGGGACTGTTTAGGAGTGGCATCGGGTAGTTATTTCTTACAGTTTTACTGTTTCAATTTAATGGTTGGGGATAAGCAGGTAATGAGGTTAAGATAGGAGATACTTAGTAGGAATATTTTTAGACAGGTAGAGAAGAGGTTACAGGGTTTAAATGGTTAACAGTTATTGATGGAGTAGATAGATCTTTAGACAGGTTGAGAAGAGGTTACGAAGTTTTTAAAGGGGTGAAAGTTATTGATCAAGTTGTGGTCTGTTAAATAAATTGCAATTGTGTTTGGGGGAAATCTTAGGAGTGGGGGAGGATACGTAGATGAAGCATGTATAGCTAGTGATAGTTTTGTAAGCTAAATGCCAAGGTTATGTATTTGATGGTGCACCTATCTTCAATAAAGCTGCCTTTTTCACACAGCTGGTGAGTCAATTGTGGTCTGTTTTGCACTCTGCGGCCCAATGAGGCATTGGGTGGGCACTGACTGTCAGGGAGGCTCGCACCCCCGGGGTTTTTGGCCGGGTAGTGCGTTCCGGGCTGCAATTGGGCTCGGGTTGGGCTCCTTTTGGGCTCCCTGATAGGGAATATAACCGGCCATTTTATATTCTGTGTCACTATTTTGGTAGGTGACACACGGCTGTTGTTTGTAGTCAGGGAAAGGTGTTTTTTCTTCTTGCCCACCCACCCTTTAAAAGGGTTGGTTTTAGGAGTAGGCCCTGGTTTATAATTGGGTGGACATTTTCTGGCCTTTTTTATTGGGTACAGGTGTATCAAGGGGCAACAATATGTATTTTGGTTGTCGCTTGGAGGAGGTGCGTGGCATCGGGTAGCTATTTCTTACAATTTACCTGGTTCAATTTTATGATTGGGGACAAACAGGTAATGAGGTTAGGCTAGGAGAAACTTAGTAGATAGATTTTTAGACAGGTAGAGTAGAGGTTACAGAGTTTTAAGGGTTACCAGTTTTTGATTGATTAGATGGATGTTTTGTCAGGTTGAGAAGAAGTTACAAAGTTTTTAAAGGGGTGAAAGTTATTGTTCAAGTTGGGGTCTGGTAAATAAATTGCAATTGTGTTTTGGGGGAAATCTTAGGGGTTGGGAGAGGAGGATACGCAGATGAAGCATGTATATATTGTAAGGCAAAGGCCAAGGTTATGTTTTTGAAAGGTGCACCTGTCTTCAATAAAGCTGACTTTTTCACACAGCTGGTGAGTCAATTGTTGTCTGTTCTGCACCCTGCAGCCCAGGCCGATTGTTTTTTCGCTTTTGTGATCGATTTAGGTTCATTCATCAAGAGTGTGAAGCAAATGAAACCGATCGAACCCCTTGTGATGTCTCTCAGTGCTGTCTAGTGAACTGGAAGCTGTTGTTTATGTTTCGTGCCCTGCTTTTGTTTTTCAGAGCCCCGTGATTTCAACCTCTAGAAAAAAGTTAGGATATACACCACACACAGGCGAGACCCAAACACAGATCTGGCTAATTGTTGATTATTATATGTGCTGTATACAGACAGAGCTTTTCAACATAAATTCTAGTACAAATTGGAGAATGGGCTTGAGTAAATCCTTGCTTGAAATCAGGCCTCCATTCAACCAATTAAGTCCATTGTTCATCTGTTTTGTTCACTCAGCCCTGCTTCAGGAGCATGCTGGGAGGGTACACTTCACAAATACTTATTTTTTTAACAAATTAAGGTAAACGGGCACGAGTGCAGAACTTCTTCACTTGAGATCCAGAAGAAATTGTTACCGCGTGCTAAAAGCGGTTCTATCGAATCTAGCCTCCCTCACAAACTCTTCTCCAAGAGCAACTGAACGCATTGAATGGCTGTATATAAAGAAAGGCCTTTGCAAAAAGAAAGAAATATAACTGGGAAAAACAGGCCATGTCAATTGGGGGGAAAATATGTTTATATGTGGGTATTAGACGAAGGTCAAGATCCACGCAAGAAGGTACACAGTTTTGTGTCAGTGAATATGTATGTTCCTAATATATGCTCCTGGAGGAAGCATAACAAACAGGCAAGGGCAGAAGGCAGTGAATGCTTTTAAGGGGCACATGAGTATTGAATGATACCTACACACCTTCTAATTACTCAATGCTGTGAGGAAAAGGTTGTTCCCAAACATCTCTTTGGGTACATATTTGCATATCGAATCCAGCTCTTTTACATTCCGACACCGGGAAAATATGGCAATTGGGGCTGACCCTATTTTAAATATTTGCTCATAACTGTAGTAATTATTTGTTAGATGCAAATCCGGAAATGACTATTTTTTATGTGCCCTGAGTAGTAATGGCCATGAGCCAAAAATAAACTCAGCAATGCACCTGAGTTGGAAATTGCATTGACTGTTTCTAATTGACAATACTTACCAGTGGTGTGAGAAATACTTCATCAATGTGGCGATTAAGTGGTGTAACAACCAGAGCTACCAACTTTGTAACTAGGGAACTGGGTTCAAGTACCAGCGTCCCCTCAACATTCTGTGGTTATGGGGAAATCACCTAATCTCCCTATGCCTACAAAAAATGAATGTCTCCTATTGTGATGTAGCTGGTGCTCATGTAAAGACTCCAATACCTTCAGGTCTAGTTTGTGCTATATAAAATTGCATTAAAAAAAACCAAAAAGCAGCATCGCAAATCCATACAGGCACTCATACGCCTAAGAATTCACCAAAACACCTTGATATATATATGTAACACTCATAAGCGTTTAAAAAACACTTACAATCAATGGATGATGTCATCAGTGATGTCATTTGTGATGCCATTAGTAATATCACTGACCATGTCATGAGTGATGTAATATGTGAGATCATAAGCAGTACATGGCAAGGGCACAAGTTATAGTTAGCTCAGCAAACTATGGGGTCGATTCCGATCCGGTAAAATAATCCGCCGTACGAATCGTATTCGTAGCCGATTCCGTACGAATGGGAAACTACCGTCCGACCTGCGAATTCCGATCCGTTTCCGTTGATTTCCGTACGATTTTCTACGACCCGTACGAATGACATTCGTTTACCTGTACGAATAAGCCTCGTGCCGACCACCGTACGATTCGTAATCAGGCCGTACAAACTCACTATTCCGATTCGGAACGAAAGGCCTGAGCGAGATACGTACGGGCCAAAGTATTCACGCTTCAACATTGATTCGTACGGAACATTCGCCTCACTGCAAGCTCCACCAATACATACTACACGCACACCCCTCAGCCAAGCCTACGCGAACCCCCCCACCCGCCAACGGCCCGTACCACTCACACGCACGCACAAGTACGACACGCACCCCCCCCAACAAGCCTACGCGAACCCACCCACCCGCCAACGGCCCGTACCACTCACATGCACGCAAAAGTACGACACGCACACCCCCCAACAAGCCTACGCGAACACCCCCACCCGCCAACGGCCCGTACTACTCACTCGCACGCACAAGTACGACACGCACACCCCCCAACAAGCCTACGCGAACACCCCCACCCGCCAACGGCCCGTACCACTCACTCGCACGCACAAGTATGACACGCACCCCCCCCAACAAGCCTACGCGAACCCCCCCACCCGCCACCGGCCCGTACCACTCACTCGCACGCACAAGTATGACACGCACCCCCCCCAACAAGCGTACACAAACACCCCCACCCGCCAACGGCCCGTACTACTCAAACGCACGCACAAGTACCACACGCACACCCCTTGGCCAAGCCTACGCGAACCCCCCCCCGCCAACGGCCCGTACTACTCACTCGCACGCACAAGTACGACACGCACACCCCCCAACAAGCCTACGCGAACACCCCCACCCGCCAATGGCCCGTACTACTCACTCGCACGCACAAGTACGACACGCACCCCCCCAACAAGCCTACGCGAACACCCCCACCCGCCAACGGCCCGTACTACTCAAACGCATGCACAAGTACCACACGCACACCCCTCGGCCAAGCCTACGCGAACCCCCCCCCCGCCAACGGCCCGTACTACTCACTCGCACGCACAAGTACGACACGCACGCCCCCCAACAAGCCTACACGAACACCCCCACCCGCCAACGGCCCGTACTACTCACTCACACGCACAAGTACGACACGCCCACCCCCCAACAAGCCTACGCGAACACCCCCACCCGCCAACGGCCCGTACTACTCACTCGCACGCACAAGTACGACACGTACACCCCCCAACAAGCCTACGCGAACACCCCCACCCGCCAACGGCCCGTACCACTCACTCGCATGCACAAGTACGACACGCACCCCCCCAACAAGCCTACGTGAACCCCCCCACCCGCCAACGGCCCGTACCACTCACTCGCACGCACAAGTACGACACGCACCCCCCCCAACAAGCCTACGCGAACACCCCCACCCGCCAACGGCCCATACCACTCACTTGCACGCACAAGTACCACACGCACACCCCTCGGCCAAGCCTACGCGAACCCCCCCACCCGCCAACGGCCCGTACTACTCAAACACACGCACAAGTACCGCACGCACACATAACGCCAACACCAAAACGACCACAAGGACCTTGCTAACGAGTCGCACTACCACACTGAACATGTCTCCTGTGTACACACCTTTGACAATCAATGTCCTAGTCACAGCCAAACAGCCAAACAGAGGACAACACCAACACCCACCCCATATAACACCCACCCCAACAATTCAAATTAAGCCACACCCACCATTTGACCAATAAAAGGGACCACACATACAACCCATCATCCTTTGCAACATACCCATTCTTGCGAGGAAACTGAGAGCACACAAACTATTGCAGACACATACCTTCACACATACACCCTATCTCATCTACACCCACACCACCCCCTTCACATTCTGACCCAAACACCCTCATTCATACACACCATCAACCCCTCAATCACATACACTACACACCATGACCACACACAAGAATCCAAAATTCACTAACCCGGAGATGGAGATACTTACAGATGAAGTCATCAGAGTCGAGCCGCAGCTGTTTGGCGCATTGGTCAGACAGACCAGCCTGGCCGAAAGAACACGCCTGTGGGAGAGGATCGTAGACCGGGTCAATGCTGTTGCACCCATCAGGCGCACCAGGGATGAATGCCAGGCCAGGTGGTACGATCTGCGGAGGATGGTGAAGAAGAAGATGGCACAGGATTACGCCAATGCACACCACACTGGAGGCGGTGGTCCCCACAGACCTCCTGTATACCAGCCCTGGGAGGAGAAGGTCATGGTCCTACTGCCAGCGGTGGGAGTACATGGAATAGAAGGAGCCATTGAGTCTGGTGAGTGTACAAAAAACACAAGTTACATGGGTAGACTAACAACAGTGCCCAGCAGCATGGGGTGGGTGGCCATGAGTCCAAGCAGTACACTACCAAATGGTGGTAGTTGCAAGGGGGAGGCACATAGGGTGCAATGTGTAGGGTAAGAGGCTGCTCTCATGCCATATGTCCCAGGGACACACACAAGCATAATGACCAATGCACAGGGATAGGTAAAGATCACACAAGATACTAGACCACAGCTTCTAAATATTTACTATTTGCTGACACACCTTACAGAGATGCATCATTTTGTGACAAAGTAAGGCAGTGCAGCAAGAGAGCAAGCACAATCTACCTGTCTCCATCCCTGTCTCGCCCTCTCCCTCTGTCTCCCTCTCCCTCTGTCTCCCTCTGTCTCCCTCTCCCTCTGTCTCCCTCTGTCTCCCTCTCCCTCTGTTGCCCTCTCCCTCTGTCTCCCTCTGTCTCTGTCTCCCTCTCCCTCTCCCTCGGTCGCCCTCTCCCTCTGTCGGCCTCTGTCTCTGTCTCCCTCTCCCTCAGTCGCCCTCTCCCTCTGTCTCCCTCTGTCTCTGTCTCCCTCTTCCTCGGTTGCCCTCTCCCTCTGTCTCCCTCTGTCTCTGTCTCCCTCTCCCTCAGTTGCCCTCTCCCTCTGTCTCCCTCTGTCTCTGTCTCCCTCTCCCTCGGTTGCCCTCTCCCTCTGTCTCCCTCTGTCTCCCTCTCCCTCGGTTGCCCTCTCCCTCTGTCTCCCTCTGTCTCTGTCTCCCTCTCCCTCAGTCGCCCTCTCCCTCTGTCGGCCTCTGTCTCTGTCTCCCTCTCCCTCAGTCGCCCTCTCCCTCTGTCTCCCTCTGTCTCTGTCTCCCTCTCCCTCGGTTGCCCTCTCCCTCTGTCTCCCTCTGTCTCTGTCTCCCTCTCCCTCGGTTGCCCTCTCCCTCTGTCTCCCTGTCTCCCTCTCCCTCGGTTGCCCTCTCCCTCTGTCTCCCTCTGTCTCCCTCTCCCACTGAAGGACTGGACTTTTTAACAGTACCAGCGGTGCCAGGGAACAACACCTATAACCTTCATGGGATACCTGTTTTGGCGCACAAACTACAGAGACACGGGACACTTCCTTCGGCGTCAAAGATTCAAGGTTTATTTACTGCAGGGAACACAGAAGTCACAACAAGTACAACACGTGCAACTTGGGGAGACTGCTTCAAATTGGTTTTGTGGAGCGCTCCTTTTATACAGAATTTACTCATAGGACAACATGGTACACAAAAGTTTACAACCTGGTTCCCATAATTATCCCCCAGAGGGGTCGCTTTGGTCACTTTGGTACACATAAGGTCCGGAACATAAGTGCGGAAACATTTGGCGGTTCCCAACTGTAAAAACCCATCTTCTCAACATTAGTGAATTCCGATCGGCAGTAAAACAGATCGAAATAGGGACAAAGACAGGTGCAGAGGAAGATGGAGACAGTGGGGAGATCGAAAAGGGTGTAAAAGGGGAGGTATCGGGAAACACGAGATACAGGCATCAAAGGGACGTGCCTAATGAGATGCACGGCTGAGACAATAAACCGGCACGGCAAAAGCGGGGCCATCTGCCTTACAGTATCATCCCCCTCATCGTAAAAGATATTTACAAAGAACATGTGTCTTCCACAAATATCTTGAGAGTCCCAAGGTAACGAAGCGGACAGTGTCCGTTCGCTGGCTACTTGAGGGCAAGAGACAAAATGGATGCCGTATCTAAGATGGAACCCGTGGGTACAGATGAAAAACCCACATATCAAACGAACGGTTTAAGTTAGCACAGCGAAACTGCGTATACTTACTAAACTCGTCATTTGCGGTTCTTAGATACCAGACTCGACCATATTCGTGCGAGTCGAAAACATCACTTACAATTGTCACGGAACCTCAGACGCTCCTTTTGCCCTCATGTAGGCAAGCACTAGTCGGAATCATATTCAATATTCATCAGACCCTCGAGATGTTGCTGTAGCATAGCTCTGTCCAACCGAGACCCTTTGGTAACAGGTGGCTGTCTCATACACGTTGTAGCACAGAGGCCACATAAGGCAGGACCGCACTGCACGCAAAGGCAACACGTGAACAGGAACGCTACAACGACTCCAATGATCATCAGAATCTTCCAACCCCAAGTCGACATCAGGCCCCAAAACCATCCAAGTAGCGTCCAATCCCCTACATCCACGTGTATGGATTCGGAGATCTTATGCAACTTCGAGATGGCTTGATAGACAGTCGGAGCGTTATCAGGAATGAAAATACAGCAGCTCGAATGGATCACCTTACATACCCCACCTCGATCTGCTAAGATCACGTCTAAAACCATACGGTTTTGTAACGTCATAAGTCTATCCGCCTGAAGTTCTGTGGTGATATTACCAAGGGCACTGGCAGTAATATTAGCTGTCGATTCTACCACTCGAGTCAACTGTCTCAGGTTCCTACTATTAACCATAGGTCCCCAAAATGGGAGGAAACCCTTGAAAAAGTCTCCTGCCTCTTGACCGGCAGTATCCTCTTCGCTAATTACGCCTCTCACAACTCTAGTTTTGTGATAATCTGCATCTACAGTAAACGTCGGAGGCAACAAGTTTGCGATAAAACATGAGCCCATGAAGTCAGAGGGCAACCATGCATACGCACGATCATGACAAATAAAGTATGTACCCTTGGCAGCCAAAAACACAGGGGACGAGACCATTGGCAAAATATAATTTTCAGTGCAAGCACTCTCTCCAAGTCGGGCTTTCGATCTACGGCCGCGACCTATTAAACAAAAATTACCAATGTGGGGTACGACCCATATCGGAGGCGAGCTTTTAAGCTGTTTTTCACCAGTAAACACACTATATTCGCCTCTACTTAGGACCCTATAGGCTTGTACCTCTTCTTCAGGGATAAGCGAGGGATCATAGATATCGCTATCTAAATCCTCTATTGCTATAGACAAAGGTTTTTGGTACGAGGTAGGACCAGAGTAGGGGGAACGTGGTTCTCGAATGGGGTGGAAACCCAGTGCGCTTTGAAACATTGTTTGAAATGCTCGAGCAGACCCTTGGGAGCTATACGGTAACACCAGATATGGAATTCCCTTATCCGTAGTATGCGGCATCAACCCACACACCCAACAATTAGTAGTGTTAACCACTAACTGATGCTGATGAAGGAGCTGAATAAAGGAATTGTTGCGGAATTCTGCACGTCTAGCCTGCTCGTGTTCAGGTAAGATGTGAAAAGAATGAGGAGAATCAGTGGAGATGAGTTTAAGGTCAGGGGTTGGAGTAGGTATGATAGAAGGCAAGAAGTAAGACATCGTGTAATATACTCCACCCGCCAATAACGCAGAAACAGTCACAAACAGTACGAATATTTGGAACACAAAACATTTGGTACGACTGAGTTGCTGCAGCTTGAATCTTTGTGCTTGAGCTCTTTCCAAGTCCATCAGCTTTGAAAATGCCATTCCCTATGACCGTCCGCAACGTTTCTTGACGCACTTCGTTCTGTGTAGCAATAGTCAATTCCTAGGAGTTCCCAGGAACCGACGGTCTTTAACCTAGCGTCAAGACCTACTAACCAGAAGGAAGTACGCGCGCGGCCCTACGGCCTTCATTTCACAAATATATATATATATGCGAAAACAATGTCTCTCAGCTGTGGAAACAAAAAGTGTAAGGAACGAAGCTCAATGAATATGTACAAAATAATTACAATAGTATGAGTGTTCAAACTGATCATGGAAAACGGGATAATGCACTTGTCAAGGGACAGAACGGGGTTTTTTATTAGTCTTTAGTGCTGGATCGCAAAAAATATCGGGTTTTCCCAGGACGTGTCTGTTCGTTAAACAAAAGATCCGTCGAAGGGACAACGCCCTGTTGATCAGCTGAATGTTCTGGTCTTGAGTCTTCTGATGACAAGTGTTCGACAATGTCTTTTTGCTGCACTGAGGATTCTCCGACAGGTTGTGCGTCGCTGAAAGGTACAAACGCTGACAATCCTTCGGTTTCAGTTGATGCAATGCCTTTCCTCACCCACGAGTCTGCTGGCAATGGGATGGGGACTTTCTTGGTATGGGTGGCATGCACCCAATTCTTTCGCCCCTCAAGACGAACTGCAGTTCTCGTGGCAAGGAGGACCTGATAGGGTCCAGTGAACCTGGGATCCAAATTGTTCTTGCGCGAAAAATTTCGCGTTACCACCCAATCTCCGGGCTGGAGCTGGTGGCCTGGACCCTCCGTCTGCGTCGGCAATGCTTCGTGAACCTGTTGGTGAATTAACCTCAGTTTAGCAGTCAAGTCATGAAGATAATCGATCAACATTGGATACTCAAGATCACAAAAGGCACCCGGTCTAGGGACCCCCCAAACATTGGCAGGGCGACCGAACACTATTTCATAGGGACTGAGCCCTATTCGGGAGTGTACAGTTGCCCTTGTTGACAGTAATGCTAAGGGTAAAGCGTCAGGCCATGAAAGACCTGTCGTAGCCTGAATCTTTGCTAGTTTTAGTTTAAGGGTGCCATTGTACCCTTCAACCAAACCAGCTGACTGAGGATGATTGGCACTATGGAATTTCTGATTAATTCCATGGCCCTTGCACACACTCTTCATCACACTCCCCACAAACTCACTTCCGTTGTCTGACCACACAATTCTAGGCATTCCATACCGAGGAAAGTATTCCTTCAGTAGGATTTTCGCAGTGGACAAAGCAGTATTGTCTTTGAGAGGATAGGCCTCAATCCATCGGGAGAATGCGCAAACAACAACTAAAACGTATTTCAAGTTATTGCATCGCTCCATATGGATGAAGTCCAATTGGATCACCTCAAAGGGACATGAAGGGGGAGCAAAACTACCAGGAGGAGTTGGGGTTCCCTTACCAGGATTGTACAACGTACATACCATACAATTCTTAACCAAGCGTTCAGCACATTTCGTAATACCATCATTCTTCCACACAGGAAACAGCAATTTACAGATACCTTTCGCGCTAATATGTGCTAACCCATGTGCCATAGTCACAACAGCCAGCACATATGCATCAGGCAACATCCATCTTTTCTGTTCCGATAAGTCAATCCAACAACCATTCGCATCCAACTTTCCCTTACTTTCTTTCCACTTCGTCTTTTCAGTCTCGGTGGCCTCATTCTGAATTGCTTTCACACTCTCGATAGTGTTTTCACACATACTTGATTCTGCAGGCCACCTAACCGAACTCGTCACATACATTCGAGTGCTAAGGTTCCGGGCAGTCTCCTTAGCAGTCTCATCCGCAAACGCATTACCACGACCAACATCATCCGTCACCTTACGATGCGCACTACATTTAACAATCGCCACTTGCTTAGGCAACGTAAGTGCATCCAAAAGATCATTTACAAGCTGGCCATGCTGAATCTTCGTACCATGTGACGTAAGGAATCCTCTCTCTCTCCACAGTCGTCCAAAACTATGTGCCACACCAAACGCATATTGGCTATCTGTAAACACATTCACCCGTTTATCTTTAGACAACACACACGCTCTCGTCAAAGCAATTAACTCAGCAGCCTGAGCCGAATTCTGACTTAACCTTGCGTTTTCCACAATCGTTCTCAATGTAACTACAGCATACGCAGTTGTCACATCACCGTTCGGCAACTTGAAACAAGAACCATCCACATATAAAGTACCATCGGGATCTGTCAATGGAGTATCTTTTAGGTCAATGCGACCCTTGGTTTCCTCTTCAGTTCTGAGATAGCAGTCATGTACTGCTTCACCACTTGATTCTGTGCTGATCGGCAGCAATGTTGCTGGATTCAACACATTACATCGTTTTATCCGTATGTGACTGGCCAGCAACGTCAACTCATATCCAGACAATCTTGCACTTGTCAGATGTTGAGTTTTCGTTCGGTTCAATAGAGTGTCGACTGCATGCGGAACCATTACCGTGAGCATATTATCCATGACTAGACCTGCGGACTGTCGAATGGACGCCGCAGCTGCCGCTGTTGCCCTTAAGCAACTTGGCAAAGCTCTTGCTACTGGGTCTAAAGTCGAAGAAAAGTAGGCACATGGGCGTTGCTTACCACCAAAAGGTTGTGTCAAAACACTCAACGCGCACCCATCCCTCTCGTGAACGTATAGTGTAAACGGCTTACTGTAGTCAGGAGTGCTCAACACAGGAGCCGAACACAACGCATCACGCAATTCAGAAAAACTTTTCTGACATTCTTCAGACCAAGGTACTGGGGATGAAACATCTTTGCACGTAAGGGCTATCAATGGTTTCGCCAACAATGAAAAATTTGGAATCCATTGTCTGCAGTAGGACGTAATACCTAAAAAGGCGCGAACATCTCTCTGGGTTTTTGGCACAGTCATTCGGGAAATCGCTGCAATTCTCTCTGGGGTCAACCTTCTCCCTTCTTTTGACAATAAGTGACCTAGATAGGTAACTTCTTGACAACAATACTGTAGCTTTGAAGGCGATACCTTGTGGTGCAAGTCATGTAGATAGTGTAACAATGATACTGTAGCCGTTTTGCAAATAGTTTCTGTATCAGCTGCCACTAAAAGATCGTCAACGTATTGAATCAAAGCTGCACCCGTTGGTAATACAAAGTCATCAAGTTGACCTTTAAGTGCTTGGCTGTAGATTGACGGACTCTCACAGTAGCCCTGTGGAGCGCGTTTTAGCCTAAAACTGCGACCACCTAATGAAAATCCGAATAGGTCTCTGCTTTCCTCTGCAATTGGGATGCTAAAGAAAGCATTCTTTAAATCGATCACTGTGAACCAGGAGGCAGATGCCGGGATCATTGTTAATAAAGCCGTAATGTCAGGGACCACGGGGAATTGTGGAACCACTATTTTGTTTACCTCTCTCAAATCTATAACGAAACGGTACACAGGAGGTTTAGTTGGGTCAGTTCGTTTCAGAATTGGCAATACAGGGCTATTACATACATTTCCACGAGTTTCTTCAACAACACCCTTTCCAATGAGATCATAAACAATTGCTAACAGCGCTCGTTCGCCCTCGAGAGAAATACGATATTGAGGTAAACGCGGTAATCGCGCATTTGGTTTCAATTGAATCACATAGGGTGGAATGTCTAACAGGCCGACGTCATTGGGACCTGTGGCCCATAAGGACGCAGGGAGGGAACTCAACTCCGGTGGGAATTTATCGACTGACAAATACATGGGAGAGATCACTCTCCGTCCCAATGTAAGCTTCACTCCTTCGGGGGAACAATACAATGTTGCATATAATCGTTTCAACAAATCCAGACCCAAAAGATTTTCACCACAACCTGTAGATAGAATCAGTGGAGCGGTTAGCTCACGGGGTCCAATCATAAGAGGCAAAGGATTAGAGACTGGGTTACTAACAGGGGCGCCAGAGAATCCAACGGAAACGTTCGTTAAGCCAGACAAAGGTGCGCCAGGGAGTTTTGAATGCATGATGGAACTTTTTGTCGCACCAGTGTCTAACAGAAAAGGCTCAACTACACCCGATGTAGCCACTGCAACGTAAGGCCCACTCTGATCGACCGGAACTGACACTACTCCCTCTCTTTGTCGTTGGCTGTCCTAGTAATGGTCATTTACAACAGTTTCATACTCTACATAATAATCATCAACATTATACTGTGCAGATCGAACTGACCCCGCATTTCGCTGATCAAAGTAATTATTTACATCCGATTGATTTTGATAACGATCACTCTGATTGTGGGATGAACCACGACCTCTACCACGAAGTGTCTGTTGAGGACCACCACCACGGTTTCCACGTGTCGACACACCATTCAGACGGTCCCGTAAGGCAAGACAATCATATTTTAGGTGTCCCTCTTTCCTACAATATGCGCACTGATTATACCCAAGTGAAGATCTGGAATCAAAGTTGTCAGAGCGCGGCTGTGTTCTATCGAGCTGTGCTCGTGGTCGATACTGCTGTTGTGCAT
Source organism: Lissotriton helveticus (assembly GCF_964261635.1). NCBI lineage: Eukaryota > Metazoa > Chordata > Amphibia > Caudata > Salamandridae > Lissotriton > Lissotriton helveticus. The sequence goes on from NC_136068.1 coordinate 1,110,149,067, forward strand.
CATTTTGGTTTGATCGTGGAGGGTATGCTTGCTGCAACAAAACCTTCATTTTGAGCTCCTTCGTTTTCTTTTCTACACGATCACTTTCTTCCTTTTCCCTATTCTCATAATACTGAGCCGTTGCTAGTATTTGCGCAGGGGTTGAAACTGCCCATGCACTTTCTGAATTCTTTAGTTTGTTGCTTAGTTCAGGCAACAAATTCGACACGAATTTGTCAACGAATAACCGCTGGCCTCCCTCAGCGCCCATGTCCTGGCCGCTGTGGTCGACAAACGCTTCCTCAAACCTTGTAAAGAAATCCGAGACACTCTCGTCTTTCTTTTGCTTACAAGCTGATAACTTATCCCAGTTCACTTTCATCGCTGGCATGAGAGTTTTCATGAGCGTAATGATTTTCTGAGGCAAATCCAAGATCAACTGTTCAGGTTTAGCCCCACCGACTTGTAATGCATCAGCTGCTAGCAGTGCAGCCCAATCACCCCCTAATTCAGCTGCGTGATTGGCTTGACGAATTTTAGCCCAAACTGGTTGCGGTACAACGTTGCCAAACAACATGTCGATGTCGGCAAGGTTCATAATAGAAGCTTCTATCAGTTGTGATAACTCCTTATAATAACCAGCCGGATTTTTACGCGGATCGGGTAAGGATTACTTCACTTGCAAAACTTCCGATCGTTTCCATGGAAGATGTATCCACACTCTTCGAAAATGCGGTAGCACCACAGGGTTACCCTGCGGATCTCCAGGCACCCACAGTGGCGGGACTTCTCTCATAGGATACTGACCAGGAACCGCTTTCCAGTTTTCAGTGGTATCATCTAATGATACCCGAGAATGTGCTGTGGGTCTGAATGCTAATAAGCGTTCCACGGCACGTCGTACATCGTCTCCTATAATCATACCGTTTGAAAAGTGACTCTGAAGTTCAATTATGTCGGACGGTACATTATCTACATCATCATTATACCATTCTTCTCTCAAAAAGTTACACATCTCCTCAAATACGAATCTCTGCGTAGGCTCATTAAACTGAGAAAACGTATCAAAGACTACACGTGGAGTGTAATTAGCAGGATGTCTTATCCACCTATGTGCCATCGTTACTAACGTCTCTTTCTCCCTACCACTAGGGATCTGACTCCGTCTCTGAGGAGTTTCAGATAAATTAGACGAAAATAACGGACCAGAAAGAGGTGAATAAAGGGTAGCAACAGAGTTAGGAACACGCTTACGAACAGAAGGAGAAAGAAAAACAGGGGCAACAACACTGGAGGTGAAGGAAGGCATAGTAGGAACGGACAAGATAGTTGGAGTGGCAGAAACAACAGTCTGCGAAGGTACAGGTACAGGAGCAGTAGGAACGAGGACAGGTGGTGAAACAAACGTAGGGTTAACAGCGGGCTGACCCGCAGCCGCTGGAGCAACAAGAGGTACAACAGGAGGTACTACAGGAGCAACTACAGGAGCAGTAGCACCCTGTACATAAGGAGGTGGTGATTTCATCAAGTATGACAGCAAGGAATCCTCCTTCAAATCTTCTTCTTTCTTTTCTGATTTATTCGGTAAAACTGGGTAACATTTATCTATTTTCATGTGATGCAATCTAGTAGCGATTTCCATGTCTTTTTCTTCTTTGTCTTGTCTACATTCTTTTATAGCTTGCATTACAGGAACGAACTCTTGCTTTTGATCCTTTTTAAGTTGTTTGATTTCTTTCTGCTTGGCCTCTTTACGCCATATCCGAAAAGAATCAAACATAGCTGGCCTAGCTTTCTTTGAAAATAATTTAGCCTCAAGATTATCTAAAATCGAAAGTTCAAAAGTTCCATGTGGTGGCCATCTAAGGTCACCGTCTTTCTTTGTATAACGGACCCAGTAATCATTATAGATTATAGGACCCACACCATGTCGACTATAAAGATCATGTATCGGAGTTCCAACTGGAGGTATCGGACATGAGTCCTCCAACCGGGAATCCATTGCGCAACATTTGAAAATACGAAACAAATCACTATGGCTAGGCATCGTGCACACTAACCTAGTATCAAACTTCAAGGATTACCGAAGCAATAAAACCTCGTGTAAGTCAAAACCCTCGGTTTTTGGCAATTGCAACTGTCAAATAATACTAAAAACCAATACTAAGAACCACAAATGCAATGGAACCATGCAATACAACAAAGCCTTAAGGCTATTACAAAGCTCGAAGAGCTAACCACAAAGCCTGAGGAGGCTATTACAAAGCTCAGTGAGCTATTACCACAAAGCCTTAAAGGCTAACCACAAAGCTTTCAAAAGCTAGAACAACCACTAAGGACTGGGAGCGACCCACAAATACTTAACTCAGTACTTCAATGGCGTCACCAGGAAGGCCCGTCTGTCGTCTCGCTTGTACATAAGGTCTACGCCGGGCGTCGAAGACAGGTCGACAGTCAGGGCATCGGTCCGTCGCAGCCGTCAGGAGGCGGGAATCTTCGCAGGGAAAAACTTCGGGCCACTTATTTCGACAACAGGATCGATGAAGCGGGGTGCACCTTCCCTCGGAGATTTCACACGAAGTTCCTCACGATCATCAGGCTTTGGACCGGTACCGCTGAAGTCGCCCCACGTTGGGCGCCAACTGAAGGACTGGACTTTTTAACAGTACCAGCGGTGCCAGGGAACAACACCTATAACCTTCATGGGATACCTGTTTCGGCGCACAAACTACAGAGACACGGGACACTTCCTTCGGCGTCAAAGATTCAAGGTTTATTTACTGCAGGGAACACAGAAGTCACAACAAGTACAACACGTGCAACTTGGGGAGACTGCTTCAAATTGGTTTTGTGGAGCGCTCCTTTTATACAGAATTTACTCATAGGACAACATGGTACACAAAAGTTTACAACCTGGTTCCCATAATTATCCCCCAGAGGGGTCGCTTTGGTCACTTTGGTACACATAAGGTCCGGAACATAAGTGCGGAAACATTTGGCGGTTCCCAACTGTAAAAACCCATCTTCTCAACATTAGTGAATTCCGATCTGCAGTAAAACAGATCGAAATAGGGACAAAGACAGGTGCAGAGGAAGATGGAGACAGTGGGGAGATCGAAAAGGGTGTAAAAGGGGAGGTATCGGGAAACACGAGATACAGGCATCAAAGGGACGTGCCTAATGAGATGCACGGCTGAGACAATAAACCGGCACGGCAAAAGCGGGGCCATCTGCCTTACAGTATCATCCCCCTCATCGTAAAAGATATTTACAAAGAACATGTGTCTTCCACAAATATCTTGAGAGTCCCAAGGTAACGAAGCGGACAGTGTCCGTTCGCTGGCTACTTGAGGGCAAGAGACAAAATGGATGCCGTATCTAAGATGGAACCCGTGGGTACAGATGAAAAACCCACATATCAAACGAACGGTTTAAGTTAGCACAGCGAAACTGCGTATACTTACTAAACTCGTCATTTGCGGTTCTTAGATACCAGACTCGACCATATTCGTGCGAGTCGAAAACATCACTTACAATTGTCACGGAACCTCACCTCTGTCTCCCTCTGTCTCCCTCTCCCTCGGTTGCCCTCTCCCTCTGTCTCCCTCTGTCTCTGTCTCCCTCTCCCTCGGTCGCCCTCTCCCTCTGTCGGCCTCTGTCTCTGTCTCCCTCTCCCTCAGTCGCCCTCTCCCTCTGTCGCCCTCTGTCTCTGTCTCCCTCTGTCTCCCTCTCCCTCTCCCTCTGTCTCCATCAGTCAGTGTTCGTCCCTCTGTCACCTCAACGCACCTCCCTAGGGCACACACACAGTTGCACACAAGCACTGCACAGGCCTTACAAACTCCATAGAGCAGAATGTTAAGGGATGTCTCACAAGTACCAGCAAACATCTGCTATGTGCCTGTAAGACACCCACCATTTGCTGTCAACACTGTACTGTGTCAGGACACACATCTCAGAAAGCTCTGTAGTACACAATGGGCACAGGTGTAGGCAGCACAAGTCCCTCCTGTGCTCATTGCAAACACAAACACCAGGACAAGGTCACACATCCTGTGCACCAACACAAATCCACGATTATGGCAGCATGCCACATGAGGGGACAGCCAAATCATGAACAATAGACGCTTGCAATTCACAAACAAAGTAATAGCATGGCCTGTTGTACACACCCCTTACAGAAACTCATCCCCGGGGGACAGGCGTTGGATTGCAACACTGTCCCAATTGCCATGTACCACAACAAAACACGTACTCATATGAATATGCATACAACTCATTCATGCACATAACAGAAGCTCCAGTCCATTGTGCCTCTCTAAAAAAGCACGTGCCCCATCTCATTACCTTTGTGGATGCACATAAGTACCAACATGGACATGGGTATTGACAAGGTGATGCGTCTTAGAGAAGTGCCAAGTTCTAAAGCCATGATCTAGAAGTGGGTGTACAGGTCCAGGGGTGTTGGCATTGTTTGGCCAGCATGGAACAGCAAAAGACATCCAAAGTAGTAGCTGACATGCTAAATAATGATGCTCTGTCTCTTACATCAACATGCTGCATCTAAACTCTGTGCATGCTTGACGCACACATAAGAATTTTCACCGTATCCAGGATGTTGCGTGAAACTTACCAATGCTTTACACGTGTGGTGCCGGCAACACAAGACACAGCAATGGCTGTGTCAGTCATTGTCAAGAGATTGGAAGAATGTAAATACCCCATCGTACAATTGTTTTTTCTACCACTAAATACACAACTGTACAATGTCAACAATGTATAGCTTGTGGAACAGTGATGCTGATAATGGATAACCAAACCACATGTCACTTGATATTGCCTTAACAGTGTCTGTCTCTCCCACACACAGGGCAACGTGCGGATCTCCCCCCCAGCCAGGGGGGCCAACGATCCCAGTCCCAGGCTCAGCAGGACCCAGACCCCACCGGCAGCGCCGTCCCTCAACGCACTGTGGATGACCCCAACCAACCTGGCTCCTCTGGATCCCAAACCCCTGCAGCAACTGTACCAGCTACATCTCTGCCAACCACCGGACCTATTCCCACCACATCCCAGCAGACAGGTCAGAGCCCTGCCCATGATCCACAAGAGAGCCAGTCTGAAAATGAGGGACACCCTTTGTCGGGCGCCCCTGAGGTTGGTGACAACCTCCACCCTCCTAGCACTTGGGGGGCCCGTCGATCGGATGTGCCCACAAGTGCAGGCTGTGCTCATGTGGGTCAGGATGGTGGGAGTGGCGCAAGGCGGAGGCGAGAATCTGGCCAGTCAGCTGCAGGGCCCGGTATGCCTGAACTCACTAACATCCTTGAGGCATACCGGCGGGACACCAGGGAGGTAAGCCAGATTGCGGAGACCCTCAACCAGGTCAGAGAACAGCAGGCAGAGCAAATAGCCAGGCAAGACCTGCATTATGGACGGGTGGAGGCACACCAGGCTCAGCTCTTGATGGTGCATAGGGACATTTTCCTTGTGCTACGTCAGATGGCTGCCAACATGCAGCCCCCTCCCTGTGTCACAAGGCCAGCAACATCACGGCAAAGTGCAACACCAGCCACAGGGAGGGAGGAGAGGGAGGAGGAGGAGGAACCCTCTGACGTAGCGTCCCATGCACCATCCATGCCTGCACATGAGGGTCCCCCAAGGAAGGTGGGTCGTCCACGGCGAAGACGTTGAGGGCCTGTGGCCCATGGACTTCTCCCAGGACACTGGACCTGGCATATTGCCCCTGGGTGCAACAGCATCCCCTATGAGACTCTCCCACATGGACTTGCTGGTCACAGTCTGCCCAATGATGTCAGGCACTGTGGCCTGGACTCTGTTGACTGAAAGTGTAAGGCATCTCATCTCCAGCTGTGAATTTTGGATTCCACCCCTTTCTGTACAGCACCTATTCACGTTTCATGCACAAGATCACCCAATAAATAATCTAAACATCATACGCATTTGGTGAGTAATCTTTGAAACAGCATACATGTATATGTGTCTGCAAATGTCAAAAATGCAAGGTATACAACAAACAGCAGTCATCCACACACTTGGATCAGAATCTGAGTGAGGACACACATTGGTCAGAAATTTCCACAAACTACATACATGGATGGTAAGACACACCTGTGTGGGACAGTCAATGCTGGAGGGGGGATTGAATCCCAATATTGCTAGCACAGGCAGGCCCAGGAGAGTCACTTTGAGGAGTACATGTCAGTGTCACAAAAGTAGTAGTCCATGTAGGGAGTACCTACAACTGTGTCCTCAGGTATGTGAGCTACCATCAGCATGATGCATTACTGTGTATGTGATTAATGCCGCACAGGATAACGGTGGCAGGACAGACTGTGGGCAATACGCTGGAGCACTCTAGACAAGCACACCTGATTAGGTGACCTACCCCTATGGAGCTACAAGTACTATACTACTGTAATGGGAGCAACGCATACAGAACAACGACACACATCAGACAAATACCTACCCCAGAACGGCCAAATCACACCACACCCAAGAGACAGGGTCATGGTGTGTGTCCCATGTGCCAACTTGACTGACTGTGACAGCAATGGTGAAGTGGTGTGAGCATGTTGTGTTCTGGCACGTGACTGTAAGCTAACAGTTTTCTGATCTAGTGGTGTTGACAAGCTAACACTGTACAATATTGTGCCTATGTAAGGTGTGTGTGTGTGTTGGACACGGCACATGACCTGGTGGTACGTAGACCCAATGTCATGTGAATCTGCATAGTCGTGCCAGTATGTGTTGCACACACACGCATAGCAGCAGCTATGGCTGAGTACAAAGCATTTTTATAGCACGAGGGTGAATGTCTGGTGTTGTCTGTGTGTAGGGTGGCAGGAGCATGCTCTATTAATGGATGGAAGGAGGGTCATCCTGTAGGTGTCTGTGTTCCTGGATAGTGTGCGCTGCATGGTGGCTGTGTATGCAGCTGCAGCAATGAGTGAAGACATGACGGCAGGAGGGGTGTGACTAATTGCTAAACAAACACATAACACAAGGGCACCCGCAATGCACAAAGTGACATGTGGATGTGAAGGCAGGAGTGTCTGCCTCACTCAGGATCACTGACAACAAAATGGCACAGTAATCACCACAGATCACAGTCACTGGATCAGGGCCCTTACGGTCAAGTGGGGCACAAGACACACAGCGTCAGCAGGTGTATACAAGAGCTAGTGTGTTCAAATCCAAACTGCACCAACAAAGACATCTACCTCACACACAACATAGTATTCTAGCCTTCACCCACCCCATGCGTGTGGTCAATATACAGTTACACACATAACAAGCATGAGGTAACTACGTTCAAAATAGTATATGTGCACATTAGAAGGACATGTGTGTTGAGCCCCAAGCAGGCACAATATTCTGTAGGAGTCAGACGTCATGCACAACATGATAATTTACATTGTGAGCCCATGGAGCTTTCACAAACATACATGTGCATTGTCAATAAGTCCAATTTACACTAATCATGATGTCACCTGTAATGCCGCATTACGAATACCTAGAAGGCTGTCAACGACTGGCCGTACCTTTCTTCATCAGAGTGGTGTGATGTTCTAAGGGTTCCACCTCCAAATAGCCCATTGGTCTGAGTACAAACTACAGACACAAAAGGGTGATCAGGCAAGGGAAGGAGAGGATGGGAACTGCTGGGAGGTAGACCTGAAACAGAGGCAAATAAGCATTAGGACAACATTCTCATGTCACAGACACTTCAAAAACCTCATTAGCTACACTGTACCAGTCACACCTGTGAAGTGTACTGACTGGTGAAAAATAATGATGATTAATCATGCCATCACATGAGATAGGATGCTGTGACACAGACACATAAAAACTGGGACAGTCTGTCATCCATTAGAGTCATGTGTAACGCTCACAAGTGAGCACCCATGCAAAAATATCTATGTAGTATAAACAGATTCCCAGGCACAGATGAGGTGGACCTCAGTAACAAATGGAAACATATGGAAATCCAACTACCGCTAACTCTAAAGTCTGTATCTGATATTGGTTAGCCATAAGGGCCATGTAGGCTAACTTGAGCAAATCCACAACAGCTGTTAGTATCACATATGATGAGGAAGCTAATGATCGACATGCAATGAAGGCACTCTGTAGCCAGTCTTTTGGTGTGTCAAGTATGCATCACAATGCTAAACATGATATGCAGGTACAATAAATAGTAAGTGCAAGTGATGTCCATCCAAGCTACATAATCAGACCCTACCATAGCACAGTAATGGTGCCGGCGACCAGAGATTCATGTGAATGACCGCACTCCACTGGTGCAACACAAAAATTCACATATGCATCTTTCACACTTTTTACTTAGTCATGCTAAACATACATGGCATCATGTGCATCTAAACATCACTGCTACTCACTGTGAAGGCTGGCGTAGCAGTATTCTCAACCTGCACTGAGGTAACGACATGACAGTGACATGATATACTGCTGCAAGGGGCAAAGCATCCATGTTAACTGATTCACAGGACAGTTGTCTTAAGATGTGGAACATACACTGGGCAACACCGACACCACATGGTTTCATGGTAATCACACTGGACTGGCCCACAAGCTGGAGGTGAGGATCCAGTCACATTCTAATGCACACAGTGAGGCTGCAATCCCCCACAGAGTCCGTGGTTGTGACCTCTGACACAATGTCATGCCATGGTATGTGCAATGTTGCTGTGGCAATGTCTACACACATTGATGCATTCACCAGAGTATCAAAGTACAACAGATGACAGAAGGGGTGACTATCCTGTCATGGGAGTGGCCATACATGTCATAAGGTACATAATGAAGTAGCATGTATGCAAGGTGACACTACATGCACATGAACATGTACCACACATTTCTACACATACCAACGCTAAACAGCCTCATATGAGTCCTTACCCAAATTGACTTCTCCACATGTCCAAGCATGCTCCGTTGATGTGGCTGACGTTGCAATCATAATGAGCAGTAGCAGGATGACCACGATGTACCCCAACGGACAACAGGCAGGGCGAGCTGTGGATGAGAGTGGCACACAAGGGGTCAAGTTCTGTATAATGTCATTTTGTCAATGTCTGTTGAATAGCCAGATGTAGTATGACACCTGTACATTCCAAGTGCACACATAGCACGTATGTGTGTAGCATTACAACTGAACGTGTGACACAGCACAACACACATCCAAGTTATCTTGCTTACAGTCTATTGCATACACAGCATGCTACCCATGCAACTCTATAGTCCATCTTTTACATAAAAGATTAAATGACTCACCATCATGAAAAGAAGTTGCGGATGAGGTGACCGCAGATATCATCTTCACCCTCCTCGTCACTGGCATCCTGGCCAAGGCCTTCATCCTCAACGGGCGGAAGCTCCAGCTCATCAGGATCCAGGTAGAGTGGCACAGCCTTCTCCACTGCCATGTTGTGTAGCATGCAGCACACGGTGAAGATGTCACACACCTTGCGTGGGCTGTATTGGAGGGCTCCGCCTGTCTTGTCCAGGCACCTGAACCGGCTCTTCAGGAGTCCAAAGGTCCGTTCGATCACCTGCCTGGTCTTCACAAGAGCATTGTTGTAACGCTGGTCTGCAGCTGTCCTGGGGTTGCGTAGCGGAGTCATTAGCCACGGCATGTTTGGATATCCAGCGTCTCCTGCAAATTGACATCATGTACAAGAGTGAATCATATGATGCAGATCATGAAGTTGTGACATACTGACATACAGAGCTCACAGTGTATACTCACCAACTAGACATGCCCGGTGGTTGTGCAGCTGCAGCATCATCTGTGGTACCCTGCTACGCCTCATGATGAAAGCATCGTGGCACGATCCTGGATAACGTGCACAAACATGTGAGATAATCATGTTGGCAAGACACACCACCAGGGCATTTATCGAGTGGTAGTGTTTCCTGTTGCGATACGCTTGCTCCTGAGCCTGTGGTGGGACAAGAGTAACATGTGTACCATCAATTGCACCAATTACATGTGGCATGCGGCCCAGGGCATAGAATTCCCCCTTGACATCTGTCAACTCTTCTGGAGTAGGGAATGTAATGAATTCATCAAGGTGGAGCAACATTGCTCCCAAAACATCACCCAATACCCGGATAAACATGGTCTGAGACATCCCTCCCACATCAGCTATGGTAAATTGGAATGTACCTGTGGCAAAGAAATGGAGGGCTGCCATCACCTTTACCTTGGGTGTCAGTGCAGTTGGATACCTGTGGCATGGTTGTAGGTGAGCCTCAAGCTTGTCCGTCAGGTCCTTGATCAACTGTCTGCCGAACCGATATCGACGGATGCAATTGCGCTCCCTCATGGCTTCCAAGTCAGGCAACGGCCTTTCCAGAGGGGGTGCCCTGCAAGACACAATTGTAAGGAAATGTCTTCGACTGTCTGACTAAGACTACAATAATGTACATGGCACAAGCAACACTGCTTCAAATAATCTAGACAATTTGGAGTGTGGCGTGGGATACACACTGATGCCAGCTCCCACACACTCCTCCGTGGAGAAGGAAAATACCTTTAGTGTGTGGAATGGATGTGACATGCATACAAACAATCAGATGGAAAGGTCTTAGTGAGCATGACAATGTATCATGTCAGTGAGACACGTCATGTCAATGTCAGTAGGAGGTTGTCTGCACATCCAGACGGCTGACTGCAATACACACACACACCACATGTGCCATCATTTGCACTGTTCAGCCTTAGTCATGTTGCGGTGTGTACTTTCAGTTACAATTACATGACCATCATCATACAGCATGATAATTACATTTGTCACTGATGGTCTGTGATGCCATCACACATGTGAACGGGTCATTAACACACGTGGCATGGTGTGTGTACATTAGTCACCCTGCCATCACAGCAAGGACACAACATAGATGCTCCTACAGCAGATGCACAGAACTTTCAAGGACTAGTTACTTACCTTTTGTAAACCAATATCTGTAAGGAACAGTAGGCAGTAGCAAAGTGTCACATTTCAATACATACATAGCTTAGGACTAATTAGCCTCCCTGGGTGCCATCGATCTGACCAGTGAGTGGTGGCTATCCAGACCACACCGTAACAAAACCAGTGTTGTAGATTGGCATCCGACAAGGGCGTGGCCACGTTTTGCCCGTACCTACAACGCATACACTGGCAGCTGTTACACAAACATATCCCACAGAGAGTGTGGGTAGCAGGCAAAGATGGATGTCAAGTAGCTAAACATCACTCCCAGAGTCAGGGAGGATGATGACATCTTTGCGTAGTGCCTGTACCTCTTGGATACCCTCTACAGCGTAGCTAACGGGAATGTGTTCTGTGGTTTTGAGGCCTGGATGCAGATGCTTCCTGGGATGGGGTGGTAGGACAGGGAACATGGTCAGTCCGGGTAGGGCAGTGGGGGTCTGACAACGTGCCTATCTACAGTCAAACATGCTGCGTGGCTGTACATGCTTGCCAATATACATACAGTACTTTCATCAAGATACGCCTGCAGAGGCTCAGCGTAGCGTTAGTGTAGTTAAAGGACCTCAGTGACAAGTTGGTCCTCACCGCAGCAACAGGGAGATGAAGGGCCATGGTTCCAACCGCCCACATAAACACAACACTGTACGTTGCCCAATCATTCAAATACATCTTTTGAGTTGAGACATCACCAGTGTCTGGCTAGGTGTCCACAACACTCGCATCCCCCAGTCCACCTGTCCTGTGGTCTTGGGACTGACACTCACGTGCCAGTGGGTCTTCATGACCCTCCCAATACTCATTAGCGCCAATTGTAATGAGGTGTGGCCAGCTCATTGATGTTTACATTCCCATGCAGCATTAAGAGCGGTGTTCTGCCACACAGTTACCACAGCGGAGCCGTACAGTGTGTGGTATCGGGGCCAGCACCACCCCAGAATGGCGCCACGGCTGACACCTGGGGTAGATCTGGCAGTGAGGTTGTGAGTTGAACCAGCGGGGACCAGGATGAACATTCCGATCATGTCTGTCACAGCGGTTCTGGGACGTATGCACCGCCTGCGTCCGTCACTCAGCGAGTGATGGCGTCAGGGGCATATCAACAGAGGCGCTACTGCCCCCAGACAGGTACGGTGGGCCAGAAGCTGACGCTGAGTCAGTGGGCGGGGTGAGGGACATCATGGACATGAGGAAGTGCACTTACTCCTCCTGTGTCACATGCAGGGCTGGGACCGTAGGTCGTGGTGCTGGCTACGACGGCTGCAATTCTGATGGAGCCGTGTGGTCGCTGTCACCCTAATCCCATGCAGCATTGCACTTGCATCGTGGTTATTTGTTAATGCAATTACACATCTCTGACTTCTTTTGTTTACCTGACGAGTTTGGCCTGGGGAATGATGTACTAATAAGGGGCTCACATGTCTCCACACCCACACACATGAACTCGTCCTACATCCCAACCATGAGCTATTGTGGTGCTGTGCCAACTGCTGGAGTCTGAGTGGCTTGTGGGACAAATCACACCTGGATTCATATGTCTGGTCCCCGCAATTGGAGCAGCTCTTGTTGTTGTGCCTGACGTGAAAACCGTGGAGACACAGACGGTGAGGGTCACTCACCAACATGAGGCGTTTTCATTCCTCACAGGCTTTGTAAGTGACATCCCTATTGGCACGGTCTTGAGTATGACAATAAAAGGTAAATGCTCAGAAGTGTTTGTACAATGATTTAGGGTACAAAATGTGTAAGCTTTAACTTAGACCGGACCTGCGCTGGTGTTGAGAAACAAACAGAGGACCTGACGTGTGCACGCAGAGGTGACATATGACTACTCAGATAACGTCATCAGGGCACACACAACGCCAAGGACACTTGCAGAGCCAGAGGATTTACACACCAACACACAAGTGTACGGTATTACGGAAATTGCCATGTCCAGGATGACATGTGGGGATATTCTGAGGTGAGTAATACGTTACTGACCTGTTCATCGCATATGCTAACAGCATGCACAATGTCGCACATGGCACACACATGACGTGGTCACACAGGGTCATGCTGTGCGGCTATGACACCTCTGTGACAGTGGGCATGTTCCTGTCATCATGTGCCAGTTCCCTGTACTGAATTGTGGGCCATTCGAGTGTTCATGTGCCTCGCAACATGTTGCTGACGTTAATCGGGTGGAAATTGTTGAATGCATGTGATGCACATGTGCATCATGAGTGATGACATGTTGTGCAAGCTATTCACACATCAACTGAGGCACAGGGTCACAATCCCTGTGCTTCTTCAATGTCTGCCACACCTGGCACATCCTGATGTATGTGTGCCATGCTGATGTATGTATCCACATCGTTGACATGAGTGTAGACTACATCCCTGCTGTGTGATTTCCTGGTGTAACTCTCCCAATGGTGACATGAAGGTGGACAGGGACGCAGCCTACACAATCGTTCACTTGACCATGTCTGACGCAATGTACCCCAATGGTACGTGCGTGTGTACGCATCGTTTCCCTATCGCATTTCGGCTCTACGCGAGCTAAGCGTACCCCAATGGTAGGTGCGTGTGTACGCATCGTTTCCCTATCGCATTTCGGCTCTACGCGAGCTAAGCGTACCCCAATGGTACGTGCGTGTGTACGCATCGTTTCCCTATCGCATTTCGGCTCTACGCGAGCTAAGCGTACCCCAATGGTACGTGCGTGTGTCGGCCTCGTTTCCCTATCGCATTTCGGCTCTACGCGACCTAAGCGTACCCCAATGGTACGTGCGTGTGTACGCATCGTTACACCATTCAATGTGTAGCATTGGCAATGGCAATGTCACCGTACTTGGGTGTGAATTTTAAAAAATGCATAGGGAACAACTAGGGGAACAGTGTACTGTTCAAAATGCAACCAGGTTGTCATGGATACGGAGTTTTTTTAAACTCCTACAGGTGTCCTGGAAGAATCAGTTAGGAAAAAGTATACAATGTTGCGAAAGTTGTTGTTCAGCTCTGGCTCTATTTTCAAACCATGCATATGTGTGTCATGGGCTTAGGTGTGATGTGATTGGATGGAACATAGGATGCAAATTATGGTGGCCTATCACACACTACTCCTTGGACTCACAGACCCTCTGCAGCACAGATATAAGGCAGCATGTGGCTGTGGGAGGGCACTTGCCTGCACAACATTGGTGTGGTAACCACAGCTGCTGTCTCTGAATCCTCTGGACCCTGATTAGCTGAACATGGAGAGGGCACCTGCATTCACTGATGGTGAGAACAAGGCCCTGCTGGATGCCCTCCTGCCAAACTTCAGCAAGCTGTATGGGAGACCAGAGGATCAGGTGAGTGATGTGTGCAATACCTTGGAGTGTGCACCTGTTGTGTGTGTGACATCATAGCCACTGTGTAGTAATAGTGGATAGATGCAATGTTGTTGTGAGTGAGTGCCAGGGTGCACAGTGTTGTTACAAGAGAGTTATTTGTTGCAGTGTGGTGTGTGACAGCATGTCACGTGCTGCATTGCACCCAGATATAGCATATATTGTTCAGTGAGTGCCATGCTCAAAGAGTGTTTTGCAGCCCTCATGTCATCTGTAGAATTTCAATGTCATGCAAAGCAGTTGTGTTTGCACACAGGCCACATACTCCTGGACAATGATGCAAATGTGTGTGGCATACGATGCCCTGTTGTCCTCATGTATTTTGTGCACATATGGGTGTCTTGGGAACATGGACCAGGTATACTGATGTTCTGTAACTTTACATTTGTGACAGGTATCTGCCTATGAGAAGGGTGAAATCTGGGTGGACATCGCCAGGGCTGTCCGGAGAGAGGGGGGGCCTCGCAGGAGGCTTCGAAACATAAAGAAGAGGTGGCAGGACATCCGGTGCTGGAGCCGCCGCATCGCCCGAGTCCAGCTGAAGCTGGAAGCTCCACGCCGGCATGGCGGCAGCCGCCACCTCACCCCCAACATGCTCCGGGTCCTGGAAGTGGTGTTCCCAGACCTCCATAGGCAGTTGCAGGAGGGACAGCAGCACGAAGGGGGTAGGTACATGTCTGTTTGTAGTCATGTGTGTGTGAAATGGTACCTGAAGAGCTCCAAGGCATGGTCACACTCCCATAGTTTGAGTGGTGTGGTCAGACAGGCAGTTCATGCATTGGCATTTGATTGTCCCTCTGTCAGCAGCTGCTTCTTTACATGCCTTGCCCTACTCCACATTAGAGGTTTGCTTTGGCTAACGCTTGTTTTTGACATGTACTCCTATGGTGCAGTGTCTCAGTATGCATCTTCCTTTGCACATCATCATGTTGTAGGGGGGTATGTGACACCTGTTGGTACCTTAAATGTAGCACCACATGTGCACTATGTCTGCCCTTCTTCATATTGTGGCACTGTTCTTGAGTCTCAACAAGTGTTTTATGCACAAGTCAGCCTCAGTGGCCTTTGTCCATGGTACACTTTCTAATTATCTTGTGTTAGCTACAGGTGCACAATGTACATGTGCTATATTTTGGGCTTCTGCATACTCACACTGGGCAGTGCGTGTGTGCATATTCTCAACATCTGTTGCATGTTCTTTGTACATAGTATTGATGGTCTGCCACACAATGTGACTTTGGATGTACAAAGCTGTGATGGCAGTGTGAGGTGATGGAACACTTGTTTCAGGTCCCAGGATGGCATCACATGGCAGTTCGCCCAGGACTTTTCTAATGTGGCACAGAGTCAAAGCGAATCAAACATGACCAGGTCTTGATTTGGGTGGCAGGGTTGGCTAATGAACTGTGATGCATCATCAGCTATCCTGTTGTGTCTCTCATACAAGTATTTTCCTTGCCTATACCTTGTCTCCTACCTTACATTGAGCGTTGTGTCTCTGACATTTGTCCACAAGTAGACTTGTCATTATGCAGAGTTCTGTGTCATGTGACTCATGATGCATGCCATGTTGAGGAATGAGGCCAAATGATTTGCAGCTGATATGTCTGATGTGTACAGGTGACTGATATGTTTTCATTCTTCTCCTTGCTCACAGCATCATCATCTGAATCTGGAGGAGACACAGGCGCGGATCAGGCAGAGGGACACACCGACAGTGCCACCTGCTTTGAGGTGTCAGAGGGAGGCAGTGGCACAGAGTGTGAGGAGAGTCTGCAGGCCGGACGACATGTGACTGACACATCTTACCATGCCGACGACTCCGAGTCAGACTCTTAGGAGGGGGTGGAATATGCAGCAATGGTCACTCATTCATCTTTGGCTGCCCTCCCCTCCTCCAGTCCCATCTCCAACCTCCCAGTCCTTGATGTGCCTAGGGTCCGTGCTAGCCCCCATGTCTCCTTTGTTCCCGGCACCGCAGCCCCTGCCCCTGTGTCCCCTGCTGCCCTCAGTGCTGAGACTGTGGACCTACTCCGGCAGATTGCAGTAGGTCAGACATCCATGCTGTCTGTTCTCCATGGACATACACAACTGATGACACAGGTGGTGTCGTTTATGGAGGGCATGTCATCAGCCATGTCTGATCTGCGTCGGAGTGTGGCTGCCATTTAATCAACACTGACGGCACCTCTCTACACCCAGCAGCATCTGTTCCCCCCCTCCTTCAGAGCCATCCACCTCTGCCTCTCACATACCTACACAGCATACACGCACACGCCACAGGTCAGACACACCCAGCGCACACACACAGCATAAGAAGCTCAAAGCTCCACGCACACAGTCTCAAGGGCAAGTAGGCACACCCACAGGGAGAGGGGAGACACCTCACACACGCATCCACACACCCAGTAGGACAGACTCACAGCCCTGTACCTCCACCCCCAATGTGTCCCCGGGTTCAGGTGGTAGTTTTTCCGCCCTGGCTGAGGTGTGCAGCCAGGTTTTTGAATCTACTTTCGGCGATGCCCCAACCAGTGTGGATGAATCCACTCCACCTGCACCCACTCCACCTGTCCTTCCCTCTCCTGTCCATGCGGTGCCGGAGGATTCCACAGATGGTGCCCCCATAGTCAGCACAGCTGATTAAACGCCATGTGCAGGCAGGTTTGGGTGAGATGACACCCATGGAGGCACAAACTGTTGCAGAGACTCTATTGGACTGGCCATTGGCCTTTAATGAGCGAGGACTCTCATTTGCTTTTCTTTTGTGATTCCGCTGAATAAAGCTAATTTTTTCCTTTTCAGATTTGTAGTTTGTGTGATGATGTCTGTGACTGCTGGGTGCCTGGGAGCTGGTGTGATGTTCACATTTAGGTCTGCTAAAATGTGTCTATCTCCTGAGGGTAATGAGGTTGACAATGGTATGTTTTTGATGTACGAGCTGGGCAGTGGTGGGCACTCTGATGCTGGGAAGTGGTGGGCACTCTGATGCTGGGCAGTGGTGGGAAGTGGTGGGCACTCTGATGCTGGGCAGTGGTGGGCACTCTGATGCTGGGCAGTGGTGGGCACTCTGATGCTGGGCAGTGGTGGGCACTCTGATGCTGGGCAGTGGTGGGAAGTGGTGGATGTGTTTACTATACACCAGTTAGACAAACGTTGATATAGCAGTCGTATGTCCCATACGTCTATTGCACTGGTGATGTGCGGTGACTTACCATACCCCGTGGTCGATGACGTAGGTGCGGCCTGTCACCGTATTACACTAGTGATGTGCGGTGACGTTCCGTACCCCGTGATCGATGACGTAGGTTCGCCATGTCACCGTATTGCTCTACTGATGTGCGGTGATGTTCCGTACCCCGTGGTCGATGACGTAGGTGCGGCCTGTCACCGTATTACACTAGTGATGTGCGGTGACGTTCCGTACCCCGTGGTCGATGACGTAGGTATGCCATGTCACCGTATTGCTCTACTGATGTGCGGTGACGTTCCGTACCCCGTGGTCGATGACGTAGGTTCGCCATGTCACCGTATTGCTCTACTGATGTGCGGTGACGTTCCGTACCCCGTGGTCGATGACGTAGGTGCGGCCTGTCACCGTATTACACTAGTGATGTGCGGTGACGTTCCGTACCCCGTGGTCGATGACGTAGGTTCGCCATGTCACCGTATTGCTCTACTGATGTGCGATGACGTTCCGTACCCCGTGGTCGATGACGTAGGTGCGGCCTGTCACCGTATTACACTAGTGATGTGCGGTGACGTTCCGTACCACGTGGTCGATGACGTAGGTTCGCCATGTCACCGTATTGCTCTACTGATGTGCGATGACGTTCCGTACCCCGTGGTCGATGACGTAGGTGCGGCCTGTCACCGTATTACACTAGTGATGTGCGGTGACGTTCCGTACCCCGTGGTCGATGACGTAGGTTCGCCATGTCACCGTATTGCTCTACTGATGTGCGATGACGTTCCGTACCCCGTGGTCGATGATGTAGGTGCGGCCTGTCACCGTATTACACTAGTGATGTGCGGTGACGTTCCGTACCCCGTGGTCGATGACGTAGGTGCGGCCTGTCACCGTATTACACTAGTGATGTGCGGTGACGTTCCGTACCCCGTGGTCGATGACGTAGGTTCGCCATGTCACCGTATTGCTCTACTGATGTGCGGTGACGTTCCGTACCCCGTGGTCGATGACGTTGGTGGCCCCGCCCACGTATTACTCTACTGTTGTGCGGTGACGTACCGTACCCTGTGATCGATGAGGAACATACGGCCTCCCTCCGTATTACACTAGTGATGTGCGGGAGTGTGTGGCGCAACATACCCAGACATTACAATCGTGCAATGGCGATGTGGCTGTCTGGCTACACGTACAGGTATGTTGGACTTCGTTGTGCTCACCTTCTGCGCCGTCGTCGTTTTCTAAGTACGAGGTGGTGGCCGTACAGGATAGGGATGAGACGGATGATGGCGTTCATGTCCTGCTTGTCGTGTACCGGGTGCCGGTTTTGCCGGAGTGTGGGTTTACGGTAGTTTAGAGCGCTCGTAGCAAAAGAGCCGTACGGAGTGTGTTCAACACGGATCGTACTTCCTGGTTCGGAAGGCGCGGTCTATTTACGTACGGACGCTGCGTGGTGCGTCAGCCGACTGCAATTCGTATGGATTTTCGATTTGTACGGTCTTTTTTACGAGTCGTACGGAGTGACGCTTTAATTTGTGATCGTACTTGCTGAATCGTACGGGGACGCCTACAGGTGCGATTCGTACGGGGAAAAACGCTCCGAACAGCAATTCGGAGCGCTTTTTACCGGATCGGAATCGACGCCTATATCTGCTGAATTTCACTAATTTTGTGTGAGTGAAAACTGAGCCTAACTATAACGTCTCTGTAACCTTTGGTTTTTCAGAGAATTTCAAAGTTTTTAAAATTCAATTTCCTAGCTATAACGTCCCTCTAATCTTTGTTTTTTCAATGAATTTCTAAGGTTTTTTAAAGGCTAAATCCTACTTATAATGGCCATGTAACCTTTGGTATTTTCAGTGAATGTCTATGTTTTTTTTAATTAGTAGTCGCGTTTGCAGAGTGGTAGAGAAAAGGTGCTGGGCCTGCGACAAGCTCTCAAGAATCTCACTGTGTAGGACTTACAGGAGCCACCAGAAGGGCTTCTTGGCCCCCAAGGTCCCTTAGGGGTAAAGTGGATTTGATCACCCAACTAGTAGTTTACCACGAGCCGAGTGGTGGAGAAAGGGGGCGTGGCCTCCAAAGTCCTCCTAGCAATCCTGCTGTGTGGTACCTTTTGGAGATAAAAGGAGGGGTAGTTGGCCCAAAGGAGATCCTTGGGGGTCAACTATCCCTCCTGTTACCCCCAGTAAATCCCACATAGCAGGATTGCTGATACCGGGTAGGAGGCCAAGCCCCTTTTTTCCACCACTCTACAAATGCGCCTCCTAACGCACTACTAGTTGGGGGATAAAGTCCCTTTGGCTCTTGAGGGTCCTTGGAGGCCAACCAGCCCTCCTGTTACCTCCAGTAAGCCCCACACAGCTGGACTGCTGAGTGGTCATCAGAGGCCATGCCCCCTTTTTCCACCATTCTGCAAACACTCCTGCTGGCACATTGTTGCTTGGGGAATGAAGTCCAATTTAGTTCTGAGGCCCTCAGGAGGTAAAGAGACCTCATCTCCCTACCATCGGTGACCTGAGAAGCATGTTTTCATAATGGTGGAGAGAGGGGGCATGGCCTCTGACCACCTCCCAGTAATCCCACTGTATGGGGCTTACTGGAGGTAATAGGACATCTTGTTGGCCCCTAAGGACACTCAACAGCCAAGAGGACTACATCCCCCAACCAGCAGGGCACCAGGAGGCACGTTTGCAGAGTGGTGGAAAAAGGGGGTAGGCCAAAGGCGATATGCCAGATTTTTCTCTTTCTATTTTTTAGGAGGGGGGTGGCACATGGCCCCCTTCCCTGGATCGATTTCAGCCCCAGCGACCACATCCCCCGGGGCCTGCACCCTTTATTTATTTTAATCCTTAAAAAAGGATAAAGGAGGGGGCCCGAGACCCCCTTCCCGGGCCAATATCAGTCTTGAGACCCGACCCCTCTGGCCATTTGCTTATTATTTTTGTTTGTAAAAGCAGGGAGGTGGGACGGCAGGCTCCCCTCCCCCACATGATTTCCGCCCCGGGGACCCAATCCCCGGGGCCTTGCCATTTGTTTTTTTTGTTTTTAAAAACCAGGGGAGGGGCAGCGTGGGCCCACTTCTTGGGCCAATATCGGCACCCAGTACCCCATCATCTGGGGCCCGGCCTTTTGCAAATGGGGGAGGGGGGCTGCGTATGTGAAATTCCAGATATCCGGCCTCCTTAATATCCATTGAACTGTGAGAGAATAGATGGAATTCCTCCACAATATGCCATTAATTAGTTTTTCATAGTCTTCGAAGAAGTAAATCCTGAAAGCTGGCCATTTCAAAATCCATCTTCTTTGTGGGTAAGCGCTTCTGGTTACACCGAATATAGATCCCCAGGGGCCTGACCATTTAAAGGGGGTGTGTTAAAAATGTGGGTCCCTAGTTGGCGGTGATTTGCACTTTTGATCAAATAGGGACCCTTCTTCCTAGTCAGGGTAAGGGGTATACACTTCTAAAATAACCCCTGTTCACCCCCTTGGTAGCTTGGCATGAACCGACAGTCTTATCTCAGAGTCAGTGTGTAAAGTATTTGTGCTCACATACAATAACACAGGGAAAACAGTACAAATGGATACCACACCAATTTAGAAAAATAAGTAATCTTTATCTAAACCAAACAAGACCAAAATGACAAAAATCTACAATACAGTTATCAAAATATGACTTTTAAAAGGTAAAACAGTCCTGTCCATATCAAACTATAGATGTGACACTTTCAACACAAGGTACCTTGGATGTGATAAAAACATAAACAAAAACAGCTGCAGGGAAGGTGATACATCTGTTCCTTACCCCCAGGAAAGGTGATGTGTCGGTTCCTTACTAAAGGGGAGGTGATGCTTTGGTTCCCTACTGCCGTGCAGGGCAGGTAATCCATTGGTTCCTTACGGAAGAGGAGGTGATGTGTAGGTTTTTACTGTGTGTGGAGATGATGCGTTGTTTTCTTATTGTGGCCCCAGTGTTGGTGTAGACTTGCTGCCCCGGTGCAATGCGTGGGGATCCGGAATGCGTAAGTTCTCAATGCTGCGGCAATGGCGCTGCGTTGGTCTCTCCAGCCATTGTCCCATGATACCTTGGTTCTTGCAGTCATGCAGCAGGGCCTGCGTCAGAATCGGGGTGGTGATCTCGGACTTTGGAAATCAGTGCACGGGGTTCGACGTGCAGCGATTGCTACAACTGCGGGTAGGAGATGTGTGGGTTTCTTCAGCGGCGATACCACGGATACATGTGCGGATGCGTCACGCTTCTGCAGTTGCATTTAATTTCGAGCTCCATGCAGCAGCAACAACCTCCAGAGGCCCAACACAGGAACAGGCACCTCTTGGCAGGTCAAAACTCTCAGCAAAGACGTTCAGGGGAGCTGGTGGTGAAGTATTTGTGTCACTGAGACTTCAGAACAGGAGGCAAGATCTACTTCAAGCCCTTGGAGATCTTCTTCAAGCAGAATACACAGCACACAGCAAAGTCTTTATCCTCTCCTTGGCAGAAACAGCCACTGCAGGCCAACCCCAGACAGCACACAGCAAAGGGGCAGTACTTCTCGTTCAGTTTTACCAGCTATTCTCCTGGGCAGAGCTACCTTTGGAGTTCAGAAGTACTCTAAAGCTCTGCGGTCTGGGCCCCAATATTTATATCCCATTTCCCGTTGTTCTCTTGTGACAGAGAGGCTCTGTGCTCAGTCATAACCAGTTCTGTCCTCTCTGGTCCAGCTTCCTGGCAGGAGGTGGACACGGCATTGTGTAAGGCAAACCAGGCCCATTCAGGTGAAAGGAAATCTCCTCCCCTACTCTAAATGCAGCCCAGGCCTGTTGGGCCCAGCACTGACTCATCCAGGAAAGGCAGGACACACCTCAACACCCCCTGTGGCTGTCTACAGTGAATGCACATCCCCAGCCCCTGTCATTCCAAAGCCAGACAGTCAATTCACAAACCGGCATTGGCACACAGGATGGCTAAGCAAGAAAATACCTACTTTCTAAAAGTGGTATTTTTAAACACACATTATAGAAGTCATCCTTACTAAAAGATGCATTTTTATATTCTGAGTTTCGGCATCCTAAACTCTATCTTGTACTAATGGAAAGTTATACTTAGTTATACTTATTAGATGCTATAAATAAACTCCCATTATATCCAGATAGCCTTGCAATAGTAAAAAACAAAATACACTGTATTTCATTATCAGGACATGTCACACTCATCAGTACATGTCCTACCTTTCACCTACACTGCACCCTGCCTACAGGGGTGCCTTGGGCCTACATTAGGGGCGACTCACATGTAATAAAAGGGAAGGTTAGGGCCTGGCAAGTGGGCGCACTTGCCATGTCAACATGGCAGTAGATACTGGGTGCAGACACTGCAGTGGCAGGTCTGAGATACATTGACAGGCTACTCATGTGAGTGGCACAATCAGTGGTGCAGGCCCACTAGTAGCATTTGGTTTACAGGCCCAGGGCACACACAGTGCACGGTACAAGGGACTTAATAATAAATCAAATAAGCCAATCATGGACTCACCAATCTATAATAACAATTTAAACAGAGAGAATATGCACTTTAGCACTGATCAGCATTGGTAAAGTGCCGAAGTCATAATAACAACACAAACAGGGTCAAAAACAGGAGGCCGAAAAGAAAAAGTCTGAGGGTAAACCCCCTAAAAAAGCTAGGTCTAACAGGGTGCCTCTAGGGCACTCACTCACCAATGGGACCGCAGGGAAGCCTCAAAGCCCCCATGGTCCATGTGGGCTTCCTACCTCCTGCGAAGAGGGTCTGTCAGTGGGTGTGTAAGTGCCTGAGTGTGTGAGTGGGTGTTTCAGTGTGAGTGACTGGGCCATTGCAGAACCACACTGGCCCCTTTATCCAACAAGAGTCCACAGTTGCACAAAATATCTACTCATGTGGAATTCTTACTTCAGGTTCATTAGTTACTTCTACCTAGTTGGGTAAATGTCGAGTGCATATTCTAGAGTACATCTGTGTAATGGACCATGAGGAAAAGTCTCCAGTGACCTTGTGTGCATTTTGGCAATGTGATTTTTCCTTCTGCGTCCTTATCCAAAAATCTGTGATAACATGAAATCTCTTACAAAGCGGACAACGAGACTACAAAAAGATAAATGTCCATAAAAAGATACTTCCTTCTAGCTATATAAACCTCCTAGCTATATAAAGTAAGTGCTTCTTTGTTTGGTGGGGATGTCCTCATATTCCTCAGAATGGAGAATGCATCCACAGAATCAGTGGGAAACACGCCAGGGGGCCTTTTGGTAAGCTGTCTATCACCCTGGCAAAAGGCAGGAAGACCTTTGTATACTACTATGTTGGGGGGGGAAGCCTGCCCAATTATTAGAATGGGAGGGGGCCACATGCCCCTACTCCCCAGGCCAAATTCGGCCCCACGGATCTCAATCCACAGGGCCTGGCCACAATTATTATTATTATTATTTATTATTATTATTTGGCAATTTTTAAAGCGCGCAAATACCCTTGGGTGTCTCGGCGCTGTAGATGCAGAACTCTCATGGGGGGGGAGGGGTATGGAGGTTTAGGCAGGGAACAACCAGGTCTTTAGTTTCTTTCT
Organism: Lissotriton helveticus; assembly: GCF_964261635.1. Lineage (NCBI taxonomy): Eukaryota > Metazoa > Chordata > Amphibia > Caudata > Salamandridae > Lissotriton > Lissotriton helveticus. Next base: position 1,110,173,227 of record NC_136068.1, read on the forward strand.
GAAATTCAGAAGGGTCGGAGCACACTTGATGTGTAGAGGGAGTGTGTTCCACAAAATGGCTGTTGCCACTGAGAAGCGTTTGTCACCCCAGTTGGCCCTTCTTGTACGGGGGACCATGAGTAAATGTGCTGAGGATGACCGCAAGGTTCTTGTGTGTTCAAGCGGTCGGAAGGCTCTTCTTAAAAATAGGGGTCCATGATCATGGATAGCCTTGTATGCTATGCATAGTGCTTTAAATTTGATACGGCTCCTCACCGGTAGCCAGTGCAGCTGTCGGATGTAGGGGGAGACCGATGCAAACCTAGGGATGGATAGCAGTGTCCTAGCTGCTGCATTCTGCACTGTTTGCAGTTTATTGAGGACCTTTTGTTGTGCATTGAGAAACAGTGCGTTGCAGTAGTCAGTTTTGGAGAATACCAAAGTACTGACCAGGGTTTTGCCTGCATGAGGAGGAAGGTATGGGATTAGTTTTTTTATCCTTTTTAGTGTGTGGAAGGAAGAGGAAACCACTGCATTAGCATGTTGTTGAAATGACAGCTTGTTATCGAAGATAACGCCCAGGTTGCGTACCTTCGTTACAGGTTCTGGGGGTTGTCCCATCTGGTGGGGCCACCATTGTGGGGACCAGGTAGGTTGAAGCCTCCCGAATGTCATCACTTCTGTCTTATCAGAATTGAGTTTAAGACAGTTGGATGACATCCAGGAGCTTATTGCCATCATTCCCATTTGGAAGTTGGCTGCCACCGAGATTCCGTCATTGTGTATTGACAGCACCAATTGGGTGTCGTCAGCATAAGTAGTCAGTGAGATCCCGCAGGATTTTATGACCCTCGCCAGGTCCGACACATAGATGTTGAATAGTGTCGGACTTAGCGAGGATCCCTGCGGTACTCCACATGGCAGGGAGAAAGTCTGGGATGTAAAATTGCCTAGCCTTACAGTTTGCGGACGGTTTGCCAGAAATGAAGCCAGGAGGTTTTTGGCTTTGTCTGTGATTCCTATGGCCTCGACACGGTCGATCAAGGTGGCATGGTCGACCGTGTCAAAGGCCGCGGATAGATCGAGGAGTATCAGTACTGCGGCTCCTCCGCTATCCATCGTAGCCCTAATCTCATCTGCAGCTTTTAGTAAAGCCGTCTCCGTTCCGTGGCCTTGTCGAAACCCAAATTGGGTGTCATCTAGTAGATTGTTATGATGAATATAGTGTGACAGCTGGGTATTCATAATCTTTTCAAAGATTTTTGCAGGGAATGGGAGGCAGGCAATGGGCCTGTAGCTGGCAGGTAGGAGAGGGTCTAGGCTGGGCTTTTTGAGTAGGGGCTTGATTATTGCTTTTTTCCATACTGAAGGGTAGACACCTGATGCAAACATTGCATTGCATATGATGGTTAGTGGTGGGGCAATGACTTCAGGGATGAGGTTAAGGATACTTGGAGGGCAAGGGTCCAGAGGTGAACCAGATTTGGTTCGAGCGATCAGAGGAAGAGTGTTTTCGCAGGTGGTAGGTTCAAAAGCTGCGAATGTGGGGCCAGTATCGGCGATCGATTGAGGGGGAGTGTGCACTACGTCAGGTGTAAACGTATTAAAAATGGCTCTGACCTTGTCCTCAAAGAATTTTGCCAATGAATCAGAGAGGGCTTGGGATCCCTCTGACTGGGGGGCAGGTGGACTAGACAGGTAAGTTACTACTTGGAATAGTTTTCCTGAGGAGTTTTTAGCCTGATTAATTTGGTTTGTGTAATACGTGGTTTTCTCTGTTTTAATGATTTTTTTATAGTTAGAGAGAGCGCTTTTGTAGGTGATCTTATCAGCCGTATTAAAGTTACGGCGCCACTGCCGTTCGAGGTTTCTGCAGTGCTGGCGCTGGAGTCTGAGTGATTCAGAGAACCAAGGGGCTGAAGGAAGTTTTCTACTCCGATGGGATGATTTGAAAGGTGCTAATTTATCGCAGGCTTCGATCAGATTGTCCATGTAAGTATCTGATGCTGCTATGGGATCATGCTCATTAGGTAATGGGCTGTCCTGTATCATCTGAGTGAGACTTTCAAGATTTAGATTTTTCCAGTCTCTGAATTTGGTGGGAAGGGGAAGAGGCAAGCACGGGGAAGTGGGTTTAGTGGGAATAGAGAAGCATATTGCTGAGTGGTCTGTCCAGATTAAAGGGAAGACCTCGGTGATGGAGATTTCAGGGTGGTTGGTGAATAATCCATCCAACGTATGTCCTGCTTTGTGCGTGGGTTTTTTAACAATTTGTGTGAGTCCGGCTGTCTCTAAATCTCCCAGGAGCATTATGGTGTCTGGGTCATCTAAAACTTCGAGATGAAAATTTAGATCTCCTAAGATGGTAAACTGCGGTGATCCAATTGATGTTTCGATTATATGATCCAAGCGTGCTAGGAATTTGGCTCTGGATCCTGGGGGACGGTAGATCAACATGCCTTTGAAAGTGGCTTTACTGGATAAGCCTATTGAGAAGAGAAGGGCCTCGCATTCAGGGTATGTTGTGTCTGCTGTAGTTATCGTGAGGTGATTTTTGTAAATGATCGCGACTCCTCCACCCTTCCTTATCGGTCTGTCTAACTTACACACGCAGTAATTGTTAGGCGTGGCGTCTCTGAAGTCCGGGCCAGAGGCTTCGTCTCCCCACGTCTCGGTGATGAATAAAATATCTAAATGATGCGATTCTATGAAATCTGCGATTTCAAATTTGTGTTTCGGCAGTGATCTTACATTTATAAGAGCTGCTGACACTAGTGGCGGAGGTGTAGGATGAGGGGTAGATGGCGTCTCAGTACAGGTAGGACACTTAAGAGGTCCGATCCTGAGATTGTTGTAGTGGAATTTAGGTATAGAGTGGGACAACCTACTTGTTTGCTTGATGCTGAGCAGTTGGTCCAAAGTATACGTTATTGGTGAAGAATTGTTGCTGAGGTGGGAGAGTGATGGATCAGGGGGGGTGGCCCTGTGCCCGGTCTCGGCGCGGACGAGCGCAGACGAGCTTGCCTTATGCGCGCCTTCGGCGCGCAATCGTCGCGCCCGCTGCGCTCGTCCGCTGCGCTTCCTGGGGAAGCACATGATATATACACATGTAAGTCAGGGCGGGGGGTGTGGCCTCCAAGGGGGCGTGGACTGCGGGCCGAGCGCGGCGCCGATCAGGATCTGATAGCGAGGAAGCAGCTGGCGTTACCCCGCTATTAGCAGTTTCTTCAAGGTAGGTATTAGTTAAAACATAGTATCAACCATAACACAGTATTTGAAACAAGAGTTCAGTTGGGGGCTGCACGGACCCCTCCCCAGGCAAAGTTTGTTCTGACCTTCAAATGCTGGATGCCCTGGAGCTCACCCTGTGCACCCAGTCAGCAGTGCTAGGGACTGCAAGGAGAGCCTGAGTGCACCCATTGCCTCTGTTGACTCCTGACCTCCAGCAGCAGCAGGTGTTGCTCTTACACACAAGGAGCTGCTAAATATGCAGCTCCCTGTGTGTGAGAGAAAACGTTTCATCTGTTTCCCTATCTGCTTGACAGGGGGCAGGGAAACAGATGAAAACATAACTTCCAGAAAGCGGGAGCAGTTTGACAGCTCCAGCTTAATGGGAGTGAAGTTTGTGTTTCCTCTTACATGGTGGGAGCTGCCAAAGCTCCCTCCAAGTCAGAGCAGACAGCTAAGTCCTGGGGGTGGGCAACCCGGACATATGGAGCCGACCCTGGGGTGGTGGAAGTCCCTAGGGCCATTATTGGCTCCAGGACTGGGGCCACGTGGCTCCGCTCCTCCTGTATTGACATGCTGACCCTGGGGAGTTGGGGGTCCCCCTCCCACTTGCATTAATTTGATAATTCCCAGTAAGAAAGTGGTCTCTGGGGTATGGAGGTCCAAATGGCCCCCTGAAAATTGTTTTATTTATCGCCCGGGGGAGGTGGTGGTCCCTGGGGTTTCTAGGAAGCCCAAGAGGGGGGCCCACATGACCACCCCTCCATTATTATAAAAAAAAAAAGCCCTGGGGAGGTGGTGTTCCCTGGGGTTCCAAGAGCCCCAAGAGGGGGGCCCTGTACACCACCCTCCTTTTATTAAACAAAGCTCCTGCGACCCGGGTCGCCCAGGGGCTCTTTTCAAACCATCACAGGTGCCCACACATGTTCTTTTTTTAAAAAAAAATGCAGAAAATTGCGGCGAATCCGTGACTCTGGCAAAAATGGAAAAGAAAATTGGCCCTAGAAGGGGTTCCTCTGGGACCACAGGACCAGAGCTAAGGGGTCAGGGTACTCCTACCCTGACCCCTTTTTTTAATATTTTGTCAGGGATTTGGCAGAAGCCGAGTGACAAGATGGCTGTCAACACTTTCTGTTTGAAGTGTTGGCAGGCAATCAAAACCCTTTGCGTCCCTAGATATTACTGAAGGGATTTACATCAAATAACAAAAAGCACTCTTTCTGGACCAAGAACTAGCTTTCTGCCAACTTTTGTGTAATTCCATCCAGCAGTTCGGGCTGTAGTCGTGTTATGGGAATTAACATGGTAAAAGCACTTTTTTTTACCCTCCCTTTTTCGTAGACCCCACTTAGATGGATTGCCCTGAAACGTTCCATGCACAACAAGTCCCAACTTGACACTTTTTTTTTACAATTTCGTGTAGATTCAGCAATCAGCGCCAAAGATATAGGCAAGTCAAAATTGCTTTTGTATGTGTAAAATCTGAACCTAACTATAACATCCGTTTATATATTGGCGTGTACTGCAGCAAGCCTGCTTAGCGTTTTGCTTGGAACATTCACGGAATATGCAAATACCCACTGGTGTTTGAATGGGACTACAAGCATGGCTTTTACGATGTGGACTACCTTAACCAGAAAATCACTGTGACGCCCACTTAGGGGGGGGCCTTGTGTATTCAAGAAATCATCGTCCCAAATCAGTTTTGCAGTGTCAATGCATAACTGAGAAGTGGAATTTTTGCCAGTGAACGAGGGTACTGAGATACTTGAAACACGTTTGGCCTGATAACAAGAAGCGTCGGGGGAATGCTGTGCCTGCTGCCACCTGAGGCATTTGTGTGTATACCCCTTTGCGTGTAATGGCTTCAGTGGGGCAATCTTCTTTTCCTTGATATATATATATATATATATACATATATATATATACATTTGCAGTCTACCAAACAAAGATGTATCAGAGAGTCAATCCCCTGAGTCTGGCTTTGGACAAAAAAAGCCCGCTACACCGTTTAAAAACAAATAAAGATTTATTCCTTTGGCAGCACGCGATGGCTTAGACTCTTTTAGGGATCACGTGGTTGGACAGATCAAGAAATTAACCCTAGCCACCAATAAATTTAAAAGATCATTTACCAACAAAGAAAGAAATTATAACCAACTAATTTTGAAACTACAGAAAGAGAAGGTGGTCATACGAAATTCAGATAAGGGCAGGAATATCGTCCTCTGGCCATTTAAAGACTATCTAAAGGAGGCATACAGGCAACTGGATGATGTGCAGTGTTATCGGAAAAGTACTCCACTTAAATATAAAGCAATACAAGATTGTCTATTCAAGAATATATTGGCCTGGAAAAGCTGTGGACTATTGAGTTTGGATGAATTTAAATTTATCCAGAAGGAACATCCCCTGGTTCCATATATATATGTTATACCTAAAGTCCACAAGAGCATGACCGCACCACCAGGTAGACCGATCATTGCAGCTTGTGATGGTCCCCTGGAGAATCTATCTAGGTACATTGACTTTTTCCTACAGGTACCCATGAAACAACTTAGGTCATATGTACAGGACACCAGTGACTTTCTAAACAAAATCAAGGACTTGTCCTGGGATCCTAACCTATTACTTGTAACGTTGGATGTGTGTTCTTTATCCACGTGCATAAGACACCGAGACGGACTAAAAGCAGTGGAGTATTTTTTGAGCAAAAGGTTGATGATATTTGCACAGCACTCGCGAATGTTATTAGAGATGTTACGCTTTTGCCTTGAAAACAATATGTTTATCTTTAATGGTCAATTTTATCACCAAGTTCAGGGTGTTGCGATGGGGCCCAGCTTCTCCCCCAGCTATGCCTGTTTGTTTATGGGCTGGTGGGAGGAGCTGGTCCTCATGCGCAAGCATGAAGAAGTATATGCCACAAATGTAGTTACATGGTTGCGTTTTATCGACGATCTTTTCATTGTCTGGCGGGGAAGTGAGGAAAGTGCGTTGGAATTCATAAATGAAATCAATGAAAATGATTTTAATTTGAAATTCACTTTTTACATCAGTAAACGTACAGTAACCTTTTTAGATGTCGAGATCTTAATTGATAAAAATGTTTTAACCACTACCCTTTTTAGAAAGCCGACTGCGGGGAATACACTTGTACACGCGTCGAGTGCCCACCCTTCACATCTTATTAAAAGCATCCCCTACAGGGAGATGCTCCGGGTCCACCGCATTTGTAGTGATCCTGAGGATGCTAAAATCAAACAGAGGGAGAGTGGTGCCAGATTTCTAGCCAGGGGCTACAGTAAGAAGATGGTGGGTGCTGCTATAAATAAATCCAGGGAGAAGCCCAGGGAGGATCTCCTTGTGTATAACGCTCAGACCCCGCAGCTAGCTTCAGAAACAGGACCCCAACCAGTGAGGCTAATTTTAACGTACTCTAAGCAGGAGAAAGAACTTAGGAGCATCGTTAGACGCAATTGGCACTTTGTCCAGGAAGACCCGGTAATAGGTGACCAGATGCCCGCCAATCTATCCATCTCCTTCAGAAGAGCAGTCAGTATGGGAAATATGCTAGCCAAGAATAGCCTGGAATGTGCCCGGAAAGGAATATGGTTGACCACTAGGAAGGGATTTTATAAATGTCTAACCTGCAAGGCCTGTCAGTCTGGTTGTAACACCAAAACATATATAACTGCCTTTTACAATGACATCAGGGAAATTAAGCAACATCTCACCTGTAAAACTGAATATTACGTTTATGTCTTGGAATGTGATTGCAAACTAAAATATATACGCAGCACCAAACTGGCAGTACATAAACGAGTCCTTCAACATCTAAGGGTAATAACCAATAAGGATCAGACATATCCAGTTGCAAGGCACTTTCAGGTGGTGCATGGCAGCAATCCTCAGTACCTGCGGTACTATGCGATTGAAGCCGTCCCTGTTATGAGAAGAGGAGGTGATAGAGAGGCTAAACATAGACGCCTGGAGACATCTTACATTTTAGAGTTCTACTCTAAGTCTCCGGGAGGATTGAACGCCACTGAAGACCTTCATACCTTTCTATAATAAATTTACACCCCAGGAGCTGGTAGCCCTACATCTATTGTTCCATACCCTGTGGGGACCCAGATAAAAACAATATTTTATAGAGCTGAGATGTCAACTTTTAACATAAGGGTTGCTAGCGTAAAAAAGTTAAGGACAGTAGATGGGGAAGCAACATTAAGATATTAGTACTGGCAATCAGAAAACCAATATATTGATACTGAGCGCTCAGCCGTTTTTTTATGATAGGTTTTTAGACGTGAGGGTAGTTTTATCTTTGTGTCTTTTAACTGGTCATTTTAGATTGGTTACTGCTGTGTATCTGATATGGATATTGATTGTATATGTATAACAATGAATTTATCCCTTGTGAATATTTCTTTCCTCAATGAAATGAAGATTAGTTGAACTGCTGAGGATTTTAGATCTGTCCAACCATGATATAACAGTTGATAAAATTTAACATAGTCTTTTTTTGCACAATGTCTTCAAGTACTGTAGCACAATAGTCACTTTAACCCTTCTTCCCCTTGATATTTCAGCACATAGTCACTTTACGAGGAATTTCCGGCATATAGTATTTTTGCCAAAAAATTATTCAGCTGAAAGTATCAGCCAATTTGCACTGCTACATGTATAGGATTTCCTACAGTGGATGTTGAATAGGGGAGATATATGTATATAGCTCTTGGCCAAAATGGGATTTATATGCTACAGTCTATGTATTATTAAGATTGTCATTTTTGCATATATCAAGGTATAAACCCTGCCCCTGAATAGGAGTTATTGGCCGTAGACTACAGTTTCAAATGAAGAGTTAGGAGTTCATCACACCCATAGGCAAGCTTAGCAGAATTTTAAATGTATAATTTTTACTTTATATTTTTGGTTTTTAGCCTGTTGTGGAGAAGCATTACAAGTTGGGTCTATAATATGCATTTAAGCAAGAATTGTTATTATTTGTCATGTACTATTACAATGTTTTTGTTAAAAACAAGTATATGGTATGTTTGTAAAATCATTTATTACAACATGCGAGCATTCAAGCAGCAATAGTAACAGCTTGGTATTGAATATCATGTTATGTACATATGACCCCCGCAAATGCGGTAGTATTTTGTCTATGTTTCCTAAATCAGGCTAGCACTAGCACTTTAAAAATGAGGGTTGAGAACTAGGCGTTGTCATGTGATCAAGGCCGCTGGGACGGCCGAAACGCGTCGTGATGGCACACTGGTGAAATAAATCGAATTTGCACTAAGAAGGTCTGCCCTCATCATTTCTCATACAGTATTGGGAAGTTAATGTCACCAGTTGAAGTGATATATATATATGTGCAATGGAGGTTTCAGTGCATGAGAAGCCCACTAATGGCGATATTGATTTTTAGCAATTTTGAGACGACAGCGTGAGTCTTTATTACAAACTATGGTGTTATAGAGACTACGTATCCCAGAAGGCAAACTTTGATCATATGTGAGCCCTCCAGCTGTGGGCAATAAAAGAACTGGTGATGTGATGCCTAGTCTCTGCCATTTACTTGCTGCCAGTATGCAAAAAAATTCCTAGGCAGTCAACAACTTTCAAAAATAAACAAGTAAGAAAACCCAAGTCAAGGACACTTGCAAAAGCTAAGAAGATGATCTGAGTTCATCAACTTTTAATAAAAAACACACAAGCGTGTATAATATACACAATAGCACAAACACAATTCAATAATAAAATGTCTGATTAACACAATGTTAAAAATTCACAACCAAGGAATTACATTAAAAGCAATTTACAAATTCAATTTATAAAGGAACACCAATTCTGACGGTGTCCAGCTGAAGGACAAATACAGTACTCGACGCACGTTTCGGCGACTTAACGCCTTCTTGAGGAGCCACAAGGCATTCTAAAAATGATAATACAAAAACATGGCATGAGACACGGTACATTTTACATTCTTACAAGTGTCAATAACAGAAAACTAATGCATACTTCTATTAACTTTAAAAAAAGACCATTTACTTGCTGCCACTCAGCCTGTAATCAAGGACAGTATTGATGTCTGAAACGCGTAAGGCTGAATAATTGAACTCATGCTATGATGGTCTTTGTTGCAGCCCAAAATACCGGAGGTTTGCAGATGGGGAGTGCATCCTAAAGCTTGGAGCATTGTGGAACTGTATGTTAATACCCGACGGCTCTGCCGGGGGGATTGCACCACCGCATGAAGTCACAGCGGCCCGGCGGGCCCTTGATAAGGAGCCTGGTTATCGGCCATTCTGCTGGGCGTTTACTGATGTGCAACGGAGGCTTCAGTGCATGAGAAGACCACTAATGGCGATATTGATTTTTAGCAATTTTGAGATGACAGCATGAGTCTTTATTACGAACTCTGGTGTTATAGAGATACGTATCCCAGAACGCAAATTTTGATCATGTGGGCCCTCCAGCTGTGGGCAATAAAAGAACTGGTGATGTGATGCCTAGTCTCTGCCATTTACTTGCTGCCATTCAGCCTGTGATCAAGGACAGTATTGAATGTCTGAAACGCGTGAGGCTGAATAATTGAACTCATGCTATGATGGTCTTTGTTGCAGCCCAAAATACCGGAGGTTTGCAGATGAGGAGTGCATCCTAAAGCTTGGAGCATTGTGGAACTGTATGTTAATACCCGGCGGCTCTGCCGGGGGGATTACACCACCATATGAAGTCACAGCGGCCCGGCGGGCCCTTGATAAGGAGCCTGGTTATCGGCCATTCTGCTGGGCGTTTAATGATGTGCAACGGAGGCTTCAGTGCATGAGAAGACCACTAATGGCGATATTGATTTTTAGCAATTTTGAGATGACAGCATGAGTCTTTATTAATTTACGAACTCTGGTGTTATAGAGACTACGTATCCCAGAAGGCAAATTTTGATCATGTGAGCCCTCCAGCTGTGGGCAATAAAAGAACTGGTGATGTGATGCCTAGTCTCTGCCATTTACTTGCTGCCACTCAGCCTGTGATCAAGGACAGTATTGAATGTCTGAAACGTGTAAGGCTGAATAATTGAACTCATGCTATGATGGTCTTTGTTGCAGCCCAAAATACCGGAGGTTTTCAGATGGGGAGTGCATCCTAAAGCTTGGAGCATTGTGGAACTGTATGTTAATACCCGGCGGCTCTGCCGGGGGGATTGCACCACCGCATGAAGTCACAGCGGCCCGGCGGGCCCTTGATAAGGAGCCTGGTTGTCGGCCATTCTGCTGGGCGTTTACTGATGTGCAACGGAGGCTTCAGTGCATGAGAAGCCCACTAATGGCAATATTGATTTTTAGCAATTTTGAGATGACAGCGTGAGTCTTTATTACGAACTCTGGTGTCATTGAGACTACGTATCCCAGAAGGCAAATTTTGATCATGTGAGCCCTCCAGCTGTGGGCAATAAAAGGGTGTACAACCTTTACAACGCAACTTTTACCACGCAGTGCCTTTACGACGCAACTTTTACAACGCAAACCATTACAACGCATTGCGCTGGGGGGCGCTCTAGGATAGGGAATATATTTAATTTACTATCCAACACCTTCCCTACTATCCACGGGGACTGGAGTTGGAATAGTAAATTAAATAAATCACTATCCAGCACCTAAAAGCACTATGCGTTGTAATGGTATTCGTTGTAAATACCGCGTTGTAAAGGCATGCGATGTAAAAGTATGCGTTGTAACGTCATACATCCCAATAAAAGAACTGGTGATGTGATGCCTAGTCTCCGCCATTTACTTGCTGCCACTCAGCCTGTGATCAAGGACAGTATTGAATGTCTGAAACGCGTAAGGCTGAATAATTGAACTCATGCTATGATGGTCTTCGTTGCAGCCCAAAATACCGGAGGTTTGCAGATGGGGAGTGCATCCTAAAGCTTGGAGCATTGTGGAACTGTATGTTAATACCCGGCGGCTCTGCCGGGGGGATTGCACCACCGCAAGAAGTCACAGCGGCCCGGCGGGTCCTTGATAGGGAGCCTGGTTATCGGCCATTCTGCTGGGCGTTTACTGATGTGCAACGGAGGCTTCAGTGCATGAGAAGCCCACTAATGGCGATATTGATTTTTAGCAATTTTGAGATGACAGCGTGAGTCTTTATTACGAACTCTGGCGTTATAGAGACTACTTATCCCAGAAGGCAAATTTTTATCATGTGAGCCCTCCAGCTGTGGGCAATAAAAGAACTGGTGATGTGATGCCTAGTCTCTGCCATTTACTTGCTGCCACTCAGCCTGTGATCAAGGACAGTATTGAATGTCTGAAACGCGTAAGGCTGAATAATTGAACTCATGCTATGATGGTCTTTGTTGCAGCCCAAAATACCGGAGGTTTGCAGATGGGGAGTGCATCCTAAAGCTTGGAGCATTGTGGAACTGTAGGGTAATACCCGGCGGCTCTGCCGGGGGGATTGCACCACCGGATGAAGTCACAGCGGCCCGGCGGGCCCTTGATAAGGAGCCTGGTTATCGGCCATTCTGCTGGGCATTTACTGATGTGCAACGGAGGCTTCAGTGCATGAGAAGCCCACTAATGGCAATATTGATTTTTAGCAATTTTGAGATGACAGCATGTGTCTCTATTACGAACTCTGGTGTTATAGAGACTACGTATCCCAGAAGGCAAATTTTGATCATGTGAGCCCTCCAGCTGTGGGCAATAAAAGAACTGGTGATGTGATGCCTAGTCTCTGCCATTTACTTGCTGCCACTCAGCCTGTGATCAAGGACAGTATTGAATGTCTGAAACGCGTAAGGCTGAATAATTGAACTCATGCTATGATGGTCTTTGTTGCAGCCCAAAATACCAGAGGTTTGCAGATGGGGAGTGCATCCTAAAGCTTGGAGCATTGTGGAACTGTATATATATACTGTGACCAAGGCCTCTGTGCAGGCCGAAACGTTATGCTGAGGTGGGCCTTCCACGCTACTAAATAAAATCACTGCTCACCTGCACCCTGGGTCTTCCTCTCTTCTTCTGCGCCGTTGGTATCCAGAATATGGGCTCCTGGTGAGAGAATGCTGAGATTGTGTTTTATATATATATGGTGGAGCACTATGCTCTCCTCAGATGTTAAGTTCCATTAGGTATGAAGAAATACTATTTGTTTGACTAAAAGGATCTTATAGTAAATAGCATGCAATTATGATAAACTTACATTTTGAGTTTACCGTTTACTTAGAGCACTATGCTGTAACTTTCTCTTTTTTTCCCCACTGTGGTATTTTACTACAGTAACATTTCCTTTTTGTATATATCAGGTCTACATTGTTGTGTACCTTTGCGACCTGTTTCTTTAGGCGCATTGGCTTTTATTTTGTACATATTGTGTCCACTTGCTCCTATCGCGTCATGTGACCAAGCTCCGTTCGCGGAGCGAAACGCGTCAGGGAGAGCACTTGCTCTGTTATTTTGCAATACATTTTCTGCACTGCTACACTCTACGGTGTTTCGGCGTTTCTTACTTGATTTAGAAGTGAGAGAAAGTGAGAGGAAGTTGACGAAGAGAACGAGGTCCGTGCCCGTCTATGACCGCAGCCATCGGCGGTCGGGATTACTTTGATATATATATATATATATATATATATATATATATATATATATATATATATATATATATATATATATATATATATATATATATATATATATGTATATATATATATATATATATATACACATACATATATATATATATGTAGATAGATAGATATATTTATATATATATATAGATATATATATGTATATATAGATATATATATATACAGTTCCACAATGCTGGGATATATATATATCCCACACAAAAGTCCTAGCAGTGCAGCCAACCATCACATCGGTGCTGTAACCAGGAAACAGACTCCAAAAGCAAGACTTGGTGCTATAACGATGTTTTAATCACAGCATCAGTTGTCCAAATGACGCGTTTCGGCCGCCAGACATGCGGCCTTGATCACATAGCGCATACAGTGGTGAGAAAGTGCATTTATACAAATTAGGAAGGTGAGGCAGTATTTTCACTATGTTCATTCAAATGATCATGCACTTTTACAGCGCGTTGTAAGGCAGTACTGGTGACATCAAGATTTTACTACGACAGATAATCATCTAGGGGAGAGGGAAAACATGGCGGTCGGCTAGGTAGCGGGTCGCGGATGTCAGGAGCAGCGGCGGTGCCTGTTTTGGGGTGATTATCGGTAGCTGACCGTACTGCGAGCAGATTAAAGGATAGCTCTTACTTCTCTGAGCATATGGGCTTTGGTTGGAAGAGTTCATTTCGAGTTTTGCTGAGATTGTGAGGCTGTTTGCCCGGCGGCATTTCACGGCATATGGCGGTGGCTGGCTGGAGTCCTCCGTGCAGTTGTGGACGGAGAACGAGGAGGCAGAGTCGCGTCTGCCAGCGGGACCGCGGAGCGGGAGCTGGGGAAGGGCGGCTCTGGAAATCGGCAGAGGACGCCGAATGATAGAAAGAATTGGAACGCGAGTGAGTGGAGGTCGGGGAAGAGGAGAGGAACCCTTGGCTAAGACTTTGGAGGTAAAAGGCGGTGAGGGTTTGCTGGAGGACACGCAGGCATTGATTCCAGCTGATATTGGTCTGGAACAGTCGAGGAGGGGTATTGAAATTAAAAAATTGACAACAGGGCGCCCCAGATATCTATTAAGGAGCATTAGATCGGACGTTAACGAGCCTGTACTGGGCAAGCCAAAAACGCCACAAAAGAGTTTTAAAAAGTGCTCTATTAAAGAAGCTAAAAATACCAAGACAGGAGAGTTGCTTTTAAAAAAAGATACAAAGAAAGGAAAACAAAAGGGCCCCGAATATAAGCTAGCTACAACCCCATCACTTAATTCATATTTCAAACCAGTACCTAAAGTACTGCTTTTGAAACCACACCCTACACTGTTAGTTCAGGACACCGTCTCTGATAAAGGTGCAGAGTCAGTATCGTGTATGTTAGGTGGCACAGAGGAACAGGATTGGTCTGTGCATTTAACCCCAAATCCCTTTCAGGCTCTGGCAGTTAGGATGGAAGAAGAAGAGGGAGAAGTTATGAAAGTGACTACAGAAATGACTGACGCAGAGACCTCACAAAAGTTGAATATAACACCAGTAGTTGCTGAAGAAGCGGGGCAGTAGCAGTAAGTGAGGAAGGGCTGGAAAGAGGGAAAGAAGTAGGGAAAGTGGATGAAGGGATACCCTTAGTGATAACAGAGAATATGATAACAGAGAAAATGTTGATACCCCAGGAAGGTTTGGAAAAGATGCAGATAGCCCTCCAGCAGAACAGTTCAGACTCCTCAGATATGTCGGTACTGGCACTGTTAAGGAAGTTGGAGAGAGACATCCATTTGGGCTTTGAAGCCTCAAAGAAAAATCAGGAGCGTATAAGTGCTACATGCAGCTTATTAGAAGATAAACTTTATAAATTGAGTACTCGTACAGAAGTGCTTGAGACAGAAATGAAAGTGATGCAGGGGAGAATTTTGGATAATCGTAAAGAAATTGAGATTATAAAATTTAAAGAGCGAGAGAGTGATGAGAGAGTTGAGAGATTGGAAAATATGCAAAGATGCAATAATTAGAAGATCTTAAAATTACCAGAAGGAAAGGAGGGGTCAGATATAAAAAGCTATGTAGTGCAACTGCTAAAAACGGAGTTACAGTTAGAAGAGACAAAAGAAATGTTACTACGAGACATTCAGAGGATTCATCGAGATCCTCTCCGGCTGAATCCAAATCGCTCTAAACCAAGAAAGATACTAATTAATTTCTTAACGTATAATTTAAAAGAGAAGATTCTGACAGCAGCCCTCAAGAAAAAGAATATAATGGTGGATGGAACTGCAGTAGACATTAGGTCAGATTTATCACCTGCCACAGCAAGTAGACAATGGGAATTAGGAAAGCGAATGGCGCCGCTTAGAGCACTGGGGGCGACAGTTCAACTGAAATTCCCTGCTTTTCTAAAAGTAATGTGGCAAAATAAAATGCATACGTTACGTGTAGTGGAAGAGGTAGATGCATTTTTGGACCAATGCCAAGGAGAATAGTACTTAGGTTAGGGCAGAGCGAGCGAAAAAAAAATATATACAAAAAAAAATAAAAAAGAGTCAGACTACCGTTCAACACCCATAAATCAATGAATAATGAGTATAGGAAAGGAGAGGCACCGCTACTGCGGCATCCAATGGCCTAGGCCATCGGAGTTCTGGTTGGGTTTTCCAGGGAGGGCAAAGGGGGGGTGAGGGAGCATGGGGTGTGTGGGGCAGAGGTAGGGGGGAGGTAATGGGGGGAGGGGTGAGGGGAGTGGGAGTAAAAAAGAAAAAAATCCTCAGGAGCATCTTCGCCACCAAGAAGAGGGAAATGTGGGCTAGTCTTTATGAGTGGGTCTAAGACTAGGGAACTAAGGTTCCTTACATGGAACGTTGACGGTTTACGGGTAAAGTCTAGGAGGCAATTAATATTAAAATATTTAGAAGATTCTCTTGCCCAAGTGATTATCTTACAAGAGACGCATCTAACTAAAAAAGAAAGTAAGGGGATTTTTTCCGCTCAGAAATGGATAGCTAGTGTGTTTTTTACACCCCAAGAGATAGTTACGAAAGGGGTGGCAATTCTGATTAGGAAAGGGGTTGATATTATTATTATGGAAGACAAGACAGCAGATAAAAGAGGTAGATGGGCGATTGTCAAAATAAGAGTGGCAGGGGAAGTACTGGTAGTAGCTGGTTATTATGGACCGAATGTGGATGATCCAACAATTTTGGATAACCTAGCGGCGGAACAGGAAAAATAATTATGGCTGGAGATTTTAATACAGTTCTAGATTGCAAATTAGATAGGACAGGAAATAGTAGAGCTGTGGTAAATGGTAAGATGTCGTCCAGGTTAAGGTTGATTATGGCACAGCAAGGGTTATGTGACATTTGGAGACTGAAAGCAGGCCAGCAGTTAGGATTTACCTTTCATAACAAAAAATATAATCACAGCTCACTAATAGACTTTTTTTTAATTGATATTAGGCTGGAAGATCGTGTAAGAGGGTGATATGTCAGACCATTCAGCTGTTGGATTAGATCTGGAATTAGGAATAGATGGTTTGAATTCAATCTGGAGGCTGGATCGTACAATCCTTCTAGACGAGGACTGTTTAGGAATCTTAAGGGATGAGGTACAAGTTTTTTTAGATAAAAATTAAGGATCAGCTAAACAAGATATAGTTTGGGATACATGTAAGGCATTCCTGAGAGGGAGATTGGGAGCTCAGGGTGCTAAAAAGAGGAGGCTATATTATAGTAAGGTTTCAGAGTTGGAAAAAGAAATACGATCTTGGGAAGGTAGTGGAGTTAGAGTAGGGGGGAATGCAACGGAAGAGGAAGTTAAAAACAAGCTCCTGGACTTAAAAATAGAGCTTACAGCAGTATTGTCACAAAGAGTTAAAGAAAGATGGGAAGCCAGTCAGTTGGCTCATTTTTCAATTGGTGAAGGATGTGGCAAACTGTTAGCGTGGAAATCGAAAAAAGATCTAATACGTAATCAAATTAAAGAGATCAAAAGGATGGATTCAGGAGAAGTTATAACAGATAGCAAAGGAATTGCAGAAGCTTTCCATGACCACTTTGTAAAAGTTTACACAGAAGATCTTTGTCCAAGACAAATTGAAATGGACAACTGGTTACAACTCTTGAAACCTCTCTCTGGGGATTTGAAGGGAGCACTAAATAGGGAAATTTCGCAAGCTGAAGTGGTTAAGGTGATTAAAGACAGTAAAAGAGGGAAAGCTCCTGGCCCGGATGGTCTTCCGGCTGAAGTTTATAAAGTTTTAGCAGATTTGATTGCTCCCACAATGAGTCAATTGTTTAACCAAATATTTAGAGGGGAGGTAACTATACCTAGCTCTTGAAATGAGGCAACAATCTCCCTAATACATAAATCAGGAAAATCACCCAGTAGTTTAGATGCATATAGACCTATATCACTTCTGAACTGTGATTATAAGTTTTTAAAAAATTTTTTAGCAGATAGACTTGGCAAGGTTATTCAAAAACTGATACATGAGGACCAAAAAGGTTTTGTTAGAGCGAGATATTTGAAAGAGCTAACTCTTACTCTGATTGGAATAATAGACATGATGGCTTCAACGCATGAGCTTCCCTTGGCGATGATTGCTCTAGACGCCGCCGAGGCTTTCGATCAAGTCAACTTCGCTTATTCAAAAACACTATTGCAGTACCTTAACCTAGGAAAGAATTTTACTGAATCTCTTTTCTCTCTCTACTGTTCTCCGACATCACGGGTCCTAGTTAACGGGATACTCACTCAGCCTATTAAAGTAATGCGTGGAACTAGACAAGGGTGTCCTCTATCTCCCTTTTTGTTAAATTTATACATAGAGCCACTAGCCTGTAGAATTAGAGCCTCAGAGGAGATACCCCCTTTTATAGTTGGTGATTGGTCAAAAAAATTGGGCCTATATGCGGATGTTATTATCATTTATTCTTCTAATTTACATCATTCTTTGGAAAACTTGGTGAAAATAATGAAAGACTTTGGGATTGTCTCAGGTTATCAGATAAATCAGGATAAAACTGAGATAATGGCTTGGAACTTAAATACCGAAAGGGTAATCAGTAAATCAGAAATGAGGTATCTGGGGGTTAGGATAACTCAAAATATTGGAGATCTTGCTAAAGCTAACTTTTTCAAGATTAAGAAAAAAGATGTGGCCATTTTAAAAGGGTGGATGAATCTTCCCTTGTCATTATATGGTAGGACTAATCTTGTGAAGATGGTGATTGTGCCAAAAGTTACGTTCTTATTTGAGACTATCCCCCTCGGATTTAGTAAAGAATGGTTGGCTAAATTACAGAATGAGATTGTGTCATTCATTTGGGCATCAAAAGCATCACGATTATCGTGGAAAAAGTGAAGGAGGAGAATCAATAAAGGTGGTCTGTCGGCTCCAGACTTGCAAATTTATGCATGGGCTTTTTGTTTAAAGAATTGTAGGATGTTGTTCGGTACCCTAACTAACACAACGATTGGAAAAATTTTTGGTGTGATGCTGAAAAGTTGCGGATATAATGATTTTGGTTTTCTATATAAGTTTGCAGACCCTAAATTTTTCAAAAAGGTGAGACTTAAGGTTTTACGGGATCTGGCGGAGGTTTGGTATAAGATAAGAAGAATATTGAAACTGCCCTATTTTAGTTATATGGCCCCAATATGGGACTCTCCTGGAGCTCCACTTTGGACAAAAGATACTTCGGCTTCTCAGTTAAAAAAAAAGGACGCTTTGCAGAGATGGAAAGACTTGTTCCAAGAGGGTGAATTGGTGCCTTGGGGCCTCTGTCAACAATTGTGGGGTCAGGTTTTTTCGAGATATAAGTATGTGCAGATCCAGAGTTGGGCAAATGATCCAGAAAATGTAATTGGGACTCAAAATGACTTTGAGTTGAAGTTGGGGATAGGGATCTTCAAGAAGGAAGTGGCTACATGGTATTGGATGATATTGGAAATGGAAGATGGACCTTTTCTGCCTCCGGAGATGCTGTGGAAAGAGTGCTTGCCGAAGATCGCGACTGAGAACCAATGGCAAGTAACAATGTCTATGCTTTACAGTATTGTTAAACCTGCAAATCTTTTGTTTACCATCCATAGGGCATATTGGTCCCCTCGTAGACTATCTAAATTCAAAATTGGCGGAGTTGTGGGGTGTCCGAAATGCAAGACCCCAAATGTGGACGATCTACACATGTTCGTCTTTTGCCCAAATATAAGACAATTCTGGCTGGATGTAAGTAATTGCCTATCTCAAGTTCTGAACCTGCGAATGGAAGTAAGCCCCGAATTAATAGTAACAGAAAATTTGATTTAGAAAGTAAATGCATGAATGATAATGTAAGACTTATCTTTTATGCATTCTATTAGCTCATACAGAGATATGTAAGCTATGGGTCTCACCACTTAGCCCCAATTTATTGGACTGGATATTAGCTATGAGGTATACAGCTAAGCTTGATACTTCAGATCACACCAAGAGAAATCGGAGATTTTGGGTACCTTTTCTTTTATGTTTTGGTTGAATAATATTACTTGATACAACTTCCAATGATTAAGCCCCCGCCTATCTCGCTGGTATCGATTACATGGGATTTCAGGTCGGAAATAGAGTAAGGGGTGGACACACCTGGTGAGTCAGATGGCCAAGAAGGAACGATCGATTGGGGGCCGGACTCAAAAATAGGTTTATGCCTCGATACTCTAATCAGCGTATGAGATAAAAAGCATAGTGGTGGATTAAGTTAGAAGATATGGGTGGCGAGACGGCAAATGAGGATAAAAAAAAAAAATGTACTGCGGCACATGTGTTGTGAAGCAGCATAGACATAGTAAGGGGCTATAAAGTAAAACATGATGTAATGGACCAGTGATTGCCACACACAGACAAGGGAGGTTGGACAGGTAAGTGGATAGCTGTTCAAATGAACTCGTGTGTCTGGATGTCCTGTTAAAAGGTGGGAACATGGCCTGGAGGCAAAACATAATATTAGGAGCAAAAATACTCGGTACAGGAGGCGCATGTATATGCGTGACTGCTATATCTAACGACCAACTGAATAGTCTAGTGCTACAATCCTGGTTAGTGGTCGTTTGGTGCCAGTGTCAGCTAGCATGCGCAGCAGAAATATATTATGCCATAAAGCATGCTGATAGCAATCCCGTGCATGCCCGTAGCTAGTGTCCCTCACCCATCTCAACATATTAAATACGCATATGTGAAGAAAATTCCGCTGTCGGTAAATAGAGCATGGGGAATGAATTTAAGCATAAAAGTGAACCGCCTGTCAGCCTTTCTAAGTTAATGTATAGTGTAGAATTCAAGTGGAAGACAAGGGAAAGTGCAGTGCAAGTGTATGTACAAGGTAAGACTGGCACAAGTGTGCTGAATGCTCGGTTGGTCCCCAGGGACCCCCAGTATGCAAGTGGAATTAGTTGCAGGGAGGTGGCATGGCCTCCTCCCGATCCTTTAAAAAAAAAATATATACTTTTAAGAAGGGGGGCTGTGTAGCCCCCCTTCTTTTTCTTTTTTTTGGCCCTGGGGACCCCATCGCCCAGGACTTGCCCCTAATTATTTTTCTTTTAAATATTCGGGAAGGGGGCCGCGTGGCCCCCCACCCAGGGCCATACTCTGCCCCGGGGACCCCATCCCCCCGGGGCATCGGCCTTTTTTATTTATTTATTTTAAAATAAGGAGGGGCAGCTTTGCCCCCCTCCTGTGGCCTCCTGTGGCCACTTCTGGACCCGGGGACCCCATCTCCTGAGGCCTGGCCCTCCTCGTTGGGGGCCGCGGGGGGATCCACAAGCCCCCCACGTTCCCTGCCGGCTCCCCGCATCCTGCGGGAGCCGGCATTGCTTTTCTGCATGGGGAGCAGCTACCATGCTGCTCCCCATGCAGAAAAGCAATAATCTTTGGTTTTTGAAAGAGAGAGCAGGTTTCCTGCTCTCTCTTCCAAAAACCAATGAAGTTTGCCTTGGCGCGGCTCCCGCCCTACCATAGCAAACAGCAGTGTCCCGGGGGTAGGCACCCTGGGACACTGCAGGAGCTGGCCCTGGGGGTGGCGGTCCCCAGGGCCATCACTGGCTCCAGGAGGGGGGGCGCGCGGCCCCCTCCCAACAATTGTAAAGCCCCGGGGGTGGTGGTCCCCGGGGCTGAGGGGTCCATTTTAAATATTAGTGCCCCGGGGAGGTGGCGGTCCCCGGGGCGTGCGGGGGGGCTTGAGCCCCCCACACAGGTTTTTATTTTTCTTATTTTATTGGAAGCCCCGGGGGTGGTGGTCCCCGGGGCTTGGGGGGCCTTAGAGGGCCCCATTATCAATATCAAAGCCCCAGGGGGTGGCTGTCCCCGGGACTGTGGGGGGGCCATGTGCCCCCGCTATCATAATTACTTTGCCCCGGGGGTGGTGGTCCCCGGGGCTGTGGGGGGGCTATGTGCCCTCCCGCTATTATAATTACTTTGCCCCGGGTGTGGCGGTCCCCGAGGCAGTGTGGGAGGTATTGGGCTCCCCTCACACATTGTTGCAATATTCCCCCGGGATTTGGTCACCCCAGGGGCTAATTTGAAAAAAGCAGCCCGGGTTTTTTTGTTTTTTTTCACAGGGTACGCGTACATACGCGTGCCCCGTGATTTAAAAAAAATTGGGGGGGTCCTTGGGGGTCCTTGTGGGACCCCCTGAGCAGGCCTAGGGGGTGAAGGTGTTTCTCCCCTGCCCCCTTTTTGCGTTCCGCACGTTTGTTTTTCTGCTTTCTTGTGCCCCGGCCCCCGCTTGACGGATCAACCCCAGGGAAGGAGCGGAGCGGAGCAAGCCATCTTCTTGGAGAATTTCGCGAAGATTCGTCCACCGGCGCCAAAGTTATTCCAAATAGAATGTTGCGGATTTCCTATGGAAACTAGGTCCTAACTATAACTACCTACTGGCGACCGCCAGTAGGTAATATATAAATATATATATATTCACTGAAAAACTTATAGGTTTCAGACACGTTATAGTTAAAAATTTGCATTTAAAAAACCTTAGAAATTCACTGAAAAAAACATAGGTTTCAGCCATGTTATCGTTAAAAAATTGCATTTAAAAAACCTTAGAAATTCACTGAAAAAAACATAGGTTTCACACATGTTATCGTTAGGAATTAGCATTTAAAAAACCTTAGAAATTCACTGAAAAAACCATAGGTTTCACACATGTTATAGTTAGCTGGACATTTCACTCATACAAAACCATTGAAATTCCCCCGTTATAGTTAATTCAGCTAACTATAACTCGTGCGCCCGCAATGCACTGCTGATGACGTCACATATTACATCACTCATGACATGGTCAGTGACATCACTCATGACATCACTGATGACATCTCAAATGACATCACTGATGACATCACTGATGACATCATCCTCGTTTGGTACTTGTACGGTACTCGTACCCCGTTAATTTTTGTAAATAAAAATATAATTTGGGGGAACCTTGAGGGTCCTTGTGGGACCCCCTGAGCAGGACTAGGTGTTTCTGCCCTGCCCCCTTTTTGCGTTCTACACATTTGTTTTTCTGCTTTCTTGTGCCTCGGTATACCGAGCACAAGATGGCTGCCAACACTTCCTGGTTTGGAGTGTTCACAGCCAATGAGCATGCAGCTCGTACTCGGAAAGGTACGCGTATGGTCTACCGAGCACAAGATGGCTGCCAACACTTTCTGGTTTGGAGTGTTGACAGACAGTTGACAGCCAATTAGCATTCAGCTCGTGCTCGGGAAGGTACAGAGTACAGTAAGCATACAGTAAGCTTCCGTAAAACCTCCAATATATATCTATGATTTTACTTTTGATTTTCTCAGGAACTACTGAACGGATTTACACCATTTAACAAAAAGGCCCATCTGCGAACAGAACTCTACCTTTTTGCCAAGTTTGGTGTAATTCCTTTCAGTCATTCGGGCTGTATCCCCGGCTAAAGGTCCTATGGGAAATTGCATGGGGAAAACACGTTTTGGGACCCCCCTTTTCTCTCGGCTCCCGCCTCACGAATCACCCACAAACTTTCAGGGAAGGAGCGGAGCGGAGCAGGCCATCTTCTTGGAGAAATTCGCAAAGATTCCTCCACCGGCGCCAAAGTTATTCCAAATAGAATGTTGCGGATTTCCTATGGAAACTAGGTTTTAACTATAACTACCTACTGGCAATCGCCAGTAGGTAATATATATATATATATATATATATATATATATATATATATATATATATATTCACTGAAAAAACCATAGGTTATAGACCATATATAGTTAGGAATTAGCATTTACAAAACCTTGAAAATTCACTGAAAAAACCATAGGTTATAGACCATATATAGTCAGGAATTAGCATTTACAAAACCTTATTTTACTCACACAAAACCATTGAAATTCCATATATAGTTAGTTGCACTAACTATATATCGCGCATCCGCAATCCACTGCTGATGATGTCACATATTACATCATTCATGACATGGTCAGTGACATCACTGATGACATCACTGATGACATCTCAAATGACATCACTGATGACATCTCACTTGACATCAATGATCACATCACTGATGATATCATTCATGTGATAATACAATGCATCTCCTCACACTCTAATATAACCTCCGTTACACCCAGTGTTAAATAGAGAGTATAATTTTTGAAACCATTGACACACCAATACTAGTTACTACATACGCACTCACTGATTCCTATGTCTACACACACATTCACTCATACAATCATTCATACATACAATCACTCATCTTTACAACACTATCATATGCACTCATACACCTATACAGACACTCACACTCTGCCACTCATCCATGGAGTTACTCACACACCTAGTCAGTCCTGAAAAGAATCAATCACACTTCCATTTTCTCATCTATACAGTTAAACACAGAACACCTTACATTTTTGAAACATATACTAACACATACTTACTCTCTTATAGAATCACTGATACAAGTACACATTGATCTGCACAGAGTCACACACCTCCCAGCCAGCCATACACACACTCAGTCTCCCATACAAATACTTGTGCAACCAATCAATAACCCATATAGCTACTTATATAGCTACTGATCAACACATGCAGCAGCTTGCACAACAACAGACATACTGATGCATACTTTCAGACAGTTTAGTCACTAACCCGTGCATTCAGTAAGATGCATTTAATCACTCACTCATACAGTCAATCACGCACCTACTAAAACCTTCATTCAGACACTTATACATCCACTCATTCTTCAATATGTAAAACATATTTAAACTTTACAGAAACACATAATCACTGGATGTTGTCATCAGTGATGTCATCAGTGATGTCACTGACCATGTCATGAATGATGTAATATGTGACATCATCAGCAGTGGATTGCGGATGCGCGATATATAGTTAGTGCAACTAACTATATATGGAATTTCAATGGTTTTGTGTGAGTAAAATAAGGTTTTGTAAATGCTAATTCCTGACTATATATGGTCTATAACCTATGGTTTTTTCAGTGAATTTTCAAGGTTTTGTAAATGCTAATTCCTAACTATATATGGTCTATAACCTATGGTTTTTTCAGTGAATTTCATTGGTTTTTTAACAGCTAATATCTGTAGCTGTAAAATGTATTCTTCTTTAAATCCAAAAATATATTTTATATGTTTATGAATAATTTTTTTTAAAAATATTTTTTTTTCTTCGTTCCCGCTTCGCGAATCGGGAAGCTTCCCGTTAGCTGACCTTGATGCCGCGAAATAGACCGCGAGCCGGTAAACGTTTCTTTACCGCAAGTGCCGCGTTAGAAAACAACATCGTGACGCCTCCCGTCCGCATGACGTTCCACGTTGTCGCGTGATACGTCATATGACGTGCTACGTTAGCGAACTGGTACGCGAAGCGAGTGCCAAAGCGCAGGTTTCTGGAAGCAAACCGGGAGGCCCTGCAAAGCGCTTAACGTAAACACAGCAAGTCATGTGACTTGGTAATAACACTTTTCATTGGTTCATTTCACTTTTGGTTTCCTAATGATGTAAGACTAGGTCATATAATCTAAAATGAACACTTTTGATTGGTTGAGAACTCTTGTTTTTCCCAAATGATGAAAATCCCTCCTTCTTTCCTCACTCTGACTTTCATCATTGTGAGAGAAAGACCCTTTGTGATCACTGAGCAATGGCTTCTTTAGTAGCTTCAGCTGGTGCTTCCCCACCACCTCCACCACATCCAAGGAAGAGTGGACCACCTGCTCAAGTTGTAATTCAACAAGAAGAAGAAGAAGAGGAACAGGAGGACGAGCACGAAGAGAGGCAGTTTTTGCCTGAGCAGCCCAAGACGTCTCACCGGAAAGAAAACTTCATTTGGCAATTTTTTAAAATTCCCAAAGGTCAGAAAAAAGTAAATGCAAGATACGTAACTTGCCTTATATGTCAAGATAGACTGTCCAGAGGGACCGACAAAAAATACAGTTTCGGAAACTACACAATGCATCGCCATATGACTAGGTGGCATCCTAACAACTACAGTGCTGCACAGTTTCGGAACGACCTAGATAATCTCCCTATTATGGCCAGAAGATCTGTTGTACCGGAAGTAACGGGACCAGAGGGCAGGGAGATGGTGCCAAATATACAAATGAGATTTGGTGAAGTAAAACACACCTGCGTATTTTGCGATGGATTCATTTCCTACGGAGAAAGAAGCATCACTCTGATCAACAGAGCTATTGACTATCATATGCAAGTTTGTCCGAAACGCCCAAAATAATAAATACTTCTTTTTTTTGTTTTGTTGCTCCTGTTGAGCCCTTTACAATGAATCGTTTTCATTGCCCCCTCCAAGAAAAACCCAAAAAAATATAAAACTGTTCCGAAAAATTCAAAAACATTAAAAAAATGTTCAGAAAAATAAAAAAAAAAGTTCTTTTCAGAACTACCTCCCCGTTATTAAAAAATTGGTACAATATTTGGAACTGTGCCAACCTCTATTTCTCTTAGTTCGCTTCCTAGTTCGCTCGCTGGTACGCGAACTGGAAGCGAACCAAAAACAGTAAGTATAAGGGAAGGAAACACACACTTATGTTAAAAGAAAGACAGCTATAGGGGAGTAAACTAGAGATACTATTACCCATAATCCACTACTGATGATGTCACATATTACATCATTCATGACATGCTCAGTGACATCATCAGCAGAGGATTGCGGGTTTTTTGGCAACATGCCTTATCCACGGTTTAATAACGCTGCCTTTTGCTTTATATAAGTTTTCAAATTGTATGAAATATATACCAATAGGTCTTTATGAACCTTTAGGTAGTGCTTTTGTTCATGAGGTCTGGTCGCTTCCATACACATACAGATGTTTCAAAGATGATCAAGAAGTTTATCTGAATGGAGAGGAATGCACTGAGACGCCAGATCATTCACTAATGTGTAGGCACATACAGTTACACGATTCATGCAACAAACACCGACCAAATATGGCTTGCGTGTTGCAAGGCACGCCAGTTCCTGCTATCATCCCCACGTTCAAGTTGTTGGAAAATGGTAGTTATTTGATGCTCAATAATGAAGATTGTTCTGAGTTAATTAAAAGTATTCCTTTTATCGTAACAGTAAGTGAACGGGTTATTTGCTGCAGAAATGTTCTATTTCCTCCCACACATGAACATAGGGAGTTTTCAATCTGGCCACAAATACCAACCTTGGGACACGTTTCAACGGCATGACAAGAATAAGAGCTCTTTTGTCTCAGAGAGAGGTGGCCTTGAGTTCGGCCCGTGAAACTTTCGTACTTCACATAGCGAACACCCGTACACAGGTTTGCCTTTCAATTTCAGCAACATGTTTCCGACTATCTTTAACGCATCCTCCACAAAATCCCTGGCACACTTTTTTAAAGTTGTTACCAGTGGTCTCGTGACTTCATTTGAGAAAATCTTTGGAGTCATCCCTGCTCCCTTTCATTCCATTTTCTCCACTCTGGTTCGTGGATTGCATTTTTACTTGCATTACCAGCGGACGCTCTTGTGCTTTTTTACATTTTTAAATATGGATGTCCCTCCTATGCAACCTCCGACCCTGCAGCTGCTGACACTGTTCCGCAATCGCATGCTAGAATATTATGGCACAATGCCGTTGGCGATATTAAGCACGGCATATGGATTATCTTTTCGGTTCTCCTACTTCACCTGTGTCCAGCCTGTATTTCACTGCCTGACCTGTGATTTCGATTGGGCCATTGATTTGTGTCTCTGCGGACCGGTTTCTCCTGACGTCGACTTTAATCAGCTGATGACTCCTATCATTACTCACGAGTTGATTTGTCCTGGCGAAAGGATTATGGCTGTGGCATTGATGCATGGACTACTTGGTCCCTGGAATTTACTGGCGGCAGCACAGTCTTTCTTGGAACACAGCTTTCTTGAAAACCCACCGAGCTGTCCTCTGATGGTGATAGAGGATCCGGTGCTGGGAGAGCACGTATGTTCTTTTCCGCTTTTAAATTGGATGGCTGAACTGTTTTCGGATGAAGACGGTGACTTCCTGTTGGAGGCTGTTGCAGCTTATTTTGCATACACAGTTATGTCATAGACCTTTTTCATGTTTCATATGCTGAGTACTAGCATTTCATTGACAATTCATTGACTTAATTGTCAAGTTTTTATTATTTACCTTGCCTATTGGCTTAAGACTCGATAAAGTACTTGGCTGTTTTATTTTTCTTTAGCATTGAATTTTCCTAGTTTTTAATGCTTTACCTTGCGGACCGTCCACATATAAACTTGCAATCTGCTCTCATGAGATGGCACTTCTATTATCTTATTCAGTTCGTTTCCGGATCATGAGGAGGTGTCATCTAGGTCCTGGATATCTTTACACCGTGTTAAGTTAGCATGGGCTCATTACCGGTTTAAACGCCATTTTTCCTTTTTTGCAACTTCTGCACACGACATTTAGTTGTTGCTTTAGCTTTCCACCTAGTAGTTCATCGTGGTTTACATGAGAATAATATGTTATTGGTCTACTATCTGCTTTACTTGTTAAACTATATCTGTACAGCGAGTGCTAAAGTTTCAAGAACAACACGATACAGAATTGTTATGAGGTCTGATCTCCACGACTTCATACTCATAACATAAGTGCAACTTCTGCCAATTCTGGGCATGAGGCGGGTTTTATATTGCTTTGCCGAACACACATACACAACAGTTGATGCGGTTCACATGAAGAGAGAGCTGGTGTATGCTGATGTGATTCCTTCAAATCTAAGACACTAAAGTATGGACACGCCCTAAACCAACACAAAGAGACCTTCTTAGCAAATAATATAATATGTGTATTAGGGAGGGTGAGATATAAGCAGCCGCGGGCCGTGGAGGGAGTTACGGTGAGGCAGGGAGGCGGGGAGGGGGAGAAGCAGGGTGGAGCCCTCTCTACCTTGCCCCTCCCCCTCCCCGCCTCCCTGCCCCACCGTAACTCCCTCCACGGCCCGCGGCTGCTTATAAGTGTTGCTAACTCTTATTCATTTACAGCATGTTAACATACTGTCACCATTCGCTTTTTATGTACTAGTAACTATGCTGGTAATTTTGCTACTGATAATATGTGTACTTGTATTCTCCACCCTGCTTCTCCCCCTCCCCGCCTCCCTGCCTCACCGTAACTCCCTCCACGGCCCGCGGCTGCTTATAAGTGTTGCTAACTCTTATTCATTTACAGCATGTTAACATACTATCACCATTCACTTTTTATGTACTAGTAACTATGCTGGTAATTTTGCTACTGATAATATGTGTACTTTTATTATCTAAGGTACTACGCCTGAGAAGACGGCATTAGTAAATAAACATTTCAAATACACATGTGTTCTTCTTAACTCCATGTTCTGGTTTCTAAGAAATATATAACGACCGACTGTTCATGAGTTCCACGTATCCTGAGGTACTATAAGTTCATATTCTGGATTGTCTAAACATTGAGAGTTTGTTATATCCAATGTGACACTGTACCTAGCTTGCTAAATAGTTTTTGATTACTAACGTGAGTTTTGGGACACCCTAATTCGCCGAGGTTCCAATCCTCTGTCCACAGTTCTGTGTGAGAACAGAAACCCTGCGACAGGGGCACCCCCGACCCTTGCTGGACCTTCATCACACTTGCGATACAACTCCAGCAATGCGCCACCTTTACGGCACAGATACATCACGCATCTGTGCTGTTTTTGCCCCGTGATGCGCCGCATTGTAAATGCAGCACACCATAGGTGACGGAACAGCGGCACAGAATGACTAACACATCCCTGGTGATGCGCCAGTCATCATAAATCTATCCCTATGCTTCTTATCTTGTTAGAGATGAACCGCCATATGTATCATCAAAGTTATTTGCATTTCCTAAATAGCGAACTTTAAGGAATAAATAGCGATTCTTTACCATTCCTAGTTTGCGATGAGCTATTTGCTAATTAGCCGAATGTAGCCCAATGAAGCCCAATGTAGCCCAATGTAGCCCAAAGATGGCCGCCAGACACACAAAAAAACAAATGTAGCCCAAATATCAGCCAGATGTAGCCCAACTATAGCCCAGTGACAGAATGACCAATCAGCTTCGCAAACCTCCGTTACGCGAAGCGGAGCGCTGTTACAGATATATATCTTTTTTTGAACGTTAATTTCTCAAAATCCACTGGAGCACATATATTGAGACCTAGCAAAGGCACATCGGGCTACCAGTCCCTAATATTTTGCCAAGTTTCGTGCAAATCCATTCAGCCGTTCAATTATTATTTTTATTATTTTTTTTTGCCCCGCGGGGCCCTTTTAAAACCTCCACATCAAACCTAGGGGGTCAGCGAGGATCTACTATGCCCCCTTATAGTTATTTCCCCCTTTGTTTTGACCTCCTCTTGTCTCTCGATCCTACCGAGAGACAAGATGGCGGCCGCTACGGACTGTTTGGAATGTTGACAGACGCCGGAGAACCAATCAGCTTCGCTTCACAAAGCTCCGTTGCGCGAAAAGTCCGCGAACCAGAGCGCTAACCGGTCCGCTGTTACAGATATATATCTTTTTTAAAACGTTAATTTCTCAAAATCCACTGGAGCACATATATTGAGACCTACAAAAGGCACATCGGGCTACCAGTCCCTACAATTTTGCCAAGTTTCGTGCAAATCCATTCAGCCGTTCGGGCTAAAAGTGAGGCCAACCGCCCTATGGAAAACTCAATGTTAAAAACACGTTTTGGGACCCCCCTTTTTTCTCGGCCCCCACTGGACGAACCCCCCCCAAATTTTCAAGGGCTGCTCAGAAACAAAATGTGCCATTTTCCTGAAAATTTCAGCCAATTCCGTCCACAAACGCCAAAGTTATTAGACATAGAATTTTCAAAAAACCCATAGAGAAAAAATCCTAACTATATATACCTACTGGCGACCGCCAGTAGGTAATATATATATATATATATATAATACCTACGGGCGGTCGCCAGTGGGTACTTATAGTTGGGACCTATTTGCCATAGGAAATCCACAACATTCTATTTGGAATACCTTTGGCGCCGGATGACGAATCTATCCTGAAAGTCTTGGGGTGATTCGTGAAGTGGGGGCTGAGAAAAAAGGGGGTCCCCATGCAATTTTCCATACGTACCGTTCATCGCGTCTACAGCCCGAATGGCTGAACGGAATTACACCAAATTTGGCAAAGTTGTGGTCCTTGGTTCAGACTCGTGCCTTTTGCTTATATGGTGTAAATCTGTTCAGAAGTTCCTGAGAAAATTACAATTAAAAGTACATATATATCTATGGCCTCGTTGGTTGCGCGGATTATAAGTGCACTATCACCTAGCAGGCATCCTGGCGCTGAGCGACTCAAAGGCGAGGAGGGTGTGTCAGATACATGGTCAGGCAACTAAGACTTGGGGAACAGCCAGGTTTTTACACTTTTTCTGAAAGGAAGGAGCTCCCTAATTTGTTTAATTTCCCAAGGGAGTCTATTCCACAGTTTGGCCGCAGCCACCCCAAAAGATCTACCACCTGACCTAACTTTCCTAAACCTTGGTACCTTCACCAGTCTCGCCGATGAAGAGCGGAGCATTATTGTAGGGGTGTACCAATCAAATTTTTTCCGCGTGAGCACAGGCCCTATCCCATGAAGTTCAAGTTGTAACCTGTGCTGTCCACAGTGTAGACTACCATTGAGTGTGCCTTTGCACTTGCAGCGTGAATTTTGTTTTTCAACTAAACCTAGAACTGATATAAAATAAGTTTTTAAAGAAAGGTTACTAAAGGGATATTGTGTAAGTTTGAGGTACGTTATACTTTGTTTGTTACTGCACTCTATATATAATGAATGAAGAATCAGTTGAATTCTGACTAAATACGTCCATGTGGCGATGAATTATGGTGCACTGAGTTAGTATTAACTTTGGGACTGAGCGTGTACATAACCTGTGAAGGTGCGTGGTCCAGGCAGGCCACACTGGGGATAATGTTTTTTGACTACTGAATTTTGCCTTAATAAAGCCTCATGGGGATTATTTATGGTGTACTGAGTTAGTGGTACGTCTGGTATTTAGCGTGTGCGATGATGCGTGGTCTGAACGGGCTGCACTCAAAGTATTGACTGTTGCATACTGGACTGCATGTACTTTGAGAGGAAAAGAAAAAAAAATACCATGTATGGTTATCAAGTCTTCAGCAACAAAATGATCAGAATCAGATGATTCTTCCAGTGGTGTAGCCATTTTTGTCTCCAAAAAAGAAATTCAGGTTTCCAATGAAGAAAAAGTGAGGTTCAAATTGTGACATATGCTGTCCACAGTGTAGACTGTCATTAAGTGTGCCTTTGCACTTGCAGCGTGAATTTTATTATTCAACTACATCTATAAGTGATATAAAAGAAGTTCTTAAAGGAAGCATACTAAAGGGATATCGTATAGGGTTTGATAAATGTTATACTTAGTTTGGTATTGTACTCTGCAAATAATGAATCAACAGTCTAATTAATTGTGAGCTCTGATGACCGCAGTGTAGGCAGGAGGCAGCGGTTAGCAAGAGCCCACGGCCATGTGGCGTTGAGTAGAGCTGCACAGTATTGGTAATTTAGTGTGTGTGCAGCCAGCGAGGATAAGTGGTGCACAGAGTTAGTGGCACCTGAAGCAACAAGGTTCTGTGGAGTCAGCGATGATGTGTGGTCCGAGCAGGAAGCACTGGTAGCAAACTCTTTGAAATCACATTTTCTTATAAATACTGGTTGCCTTTTTACGGGAGTAAGTTGCAGTAGATGTCCAAAAACTATGATATGTTTTCTTCAAAATAAGACATTTGACTCAATACGGTCACGTGGCAATGAATTATGGTGCACTGAGTTAGTAGTAGCTTTGGCACTGAGCGTGTACGTAACCTGCGATGATGTGTGGTCCAGGCAGGCCGCACTAGGAGCAAAGTTTTTTGCTTAGTGAATTCTGCCTTAATAAGGCCACGGGAGATGACTTGTGATGCAGTGAGTTAGTGGTACCTGAGAGAACTCAGCCTGTGCGTACCCTGCGATGATTCGTGGTTCGGGCGGGTCACACTGGTACAATGTCTCTTGCCTACTGGAATGCGTCATGTTCAATCGCCATTCCACCTGAATCGCGAGTCCTCACAATGTAGATCGAAGGCAGTAGTCATCACAAACATCAAGAAATTCTTTTTGTCATATCCTTTAACAAAATCTGAAGAAATAAAGTACAATTATCTCTACCTTAAATAAATCAAGGCTAAATTTCATGCTGTCCGTAGTATAGTTTCAAAGCTGAATTGAAGTTGTGAACCCTGCTGTCCTGTCCACACTGTAGATTGAAGGCAGTACTGAGCACAGATATGGACGAATAATTTTTGTCTCTTATTTTAACCAAAGCTGAACACATACAGTACAATTGTCTTTGTATTAAATAAATGAAGGGTGAATTTCCTACTGTCCGTAGTGTAGATGCAAAGTTTAATTCAAGTTGTGAACCCTGCTGTCCGCAGTGTACATCGAAGGCAGTAGTCGACACAAACATCGATGAATGCTTTTTTGTCACAGTTAACAAAATCTGAGGATACAGTACAATTGTCTCTGCCTTAAATAAATTGAGAATGAATTTAATATTGTCTGTAGAGCTGATGTGCTTCTGTTATCAAGTAATGTACTCTGTTGATTGCAGTGTACATTTGAAGGCAGTACTCAGTACAGACATTGAGGAATGTTTTTTGTTGCATCATTTAATACAATTGTCTCTGCCTTACATAAATCAAGACTAACGTCAATGCTGTCCGTACTGTAGATGGAAAGCTGAATTCAAGCTGTGAACCCTGCTCTCTGCAGTGTAAATCGAAGACAGCAGTTGACACAGATATTGAGGAATGCTTTTTTGTCACATACTTTAACAAAATCTGACGACATAGTACAAATGTCTCTGCCTTAAATAAATCGAGACTGAATTCAATGGTATTTATTGTTTATTTATTTATTTATTTATTTATTTATTTCTTTTATAGAGCGCGAACTTGACCCTTTAGGGTATAAGAGCACTTTACATAGTCCTAGAGTTGTACAAGAGGCATGGGATCACAAGAGTATACCATAAATTAGGGAGGGTGGGGGGGTGCTGAGTACAAGAGGGATGGAAGTATACAAAGTACAGTTAATATTACAGTTGCTGAGGACCGGCCCCAGGGTTCTTGGTAGGGCGAAAGGTCAACGGAGGGAGGCAATAGTCTCTGTGGTGGTTGTCTGTAGTGCACATCCGCAACTGGTATCAAGTTGTAACCCCTACTGACCACACTGTAGATCGAAGGCAGTAGTCAGCACAGATATTGACAAAGAATTTTTGTAACTAATTTTAACAAAGTCTGAGGACATAGAGTACTGGTATCAAGTTGTAACCCCTACTGACCACACTGTAGATCGAAGGCAGTAGTCAGCACAGATATTGACGAAGAATTTTTGTAACTCATTTTAACAAAGTCTGAGGACATAGAGTACAATTGTCTCTGCCTTACATAAATCAAGGCTAATGTCAATGCTGTCCGTAGTGTAGATCCAAAGCTGAATTTAAGTTGTGAACCCTGCTGTCTGCACCGTGGATCGAAGGCAGTGGTCGATACAAACATAAGTCTGCGGTGCTGTGGCGCTGAGTTCGCAATGGGACTGTATCGAGGAGGCACGTGGTCATGGCGGCAGCCACGTGGCAGGGTGAGGACCTTCGCTGTGGTGGAGTCTCTTCTCTTTGCAGAAGGGAACCACGCCCAAGGCGTAGCCTAATTATTTATAGTCTTACGCTGACATTGCGAACGTTGGACCAGCCCACTCCGCTTCTGCTTCAAGGAGGGGGGGACATAGTTACATGGCCGAAATATTCCCCAATGTCTCAGATAATATGGTTGCGTCCACTATGCAGTACACTACACGTATCAATATTATATCTGCACACGGAAAAGTTTTTGGTTTCTATAGCGAGTTGTGTAAAGCATTTCACCTGTAGTCTTGGCATTGTGTAAATTATTGTTGATGTGTGAGTTCCTTCCCTTATACATAGTTGGTTGTCACATCTCTGAACATTGAGCTAGTGTGCTGTTGAGGGGATATATTATTTTTGGAAGGTCCGTTGACCTGTTTTGCGCTACCTCTGAGGTATTAGAGGGGGAGGGGTTAAAAGGGGTGTTTGTAGTGGTGGTGGGGCTGGGTATTGTGATTTTGTTTGGTGTCGGAAGTGTATAATTAGTACCTCTATCACATATTGCTCTTTAAATATGGGTGTGAGTTGGATATAATTCACGCAGTACATAGTCGACGTCCTTACACTAGTTAAATGTTGATGTTAATTTGTTAGTGGTAAGTGGAACTATTGCCTGTTTTTTTAGGTAGCATTGCAGATTTGGTTTCTTGTTGAAAATATGGGGAAGTGGTCAATATTATAATTAGGAATTGTCATTTAAAAAGCCTTTGATATTCACTGAAAAACCATAGGTTTCAGGCAGGTTATAGTTAGGAAGTAACATTTAAAAAACCTTTGAAATTCACTGAAAAAAAACATAGGTTTCAAGCCGGTTATAGTTAGGAATTATCCTTTAAAAAAACCTTGAAAATTCATTGAAAAAACCATAGGTTTCAGGGGTGTTATAGTTAGCTGGACATTTCACTCATACAAAACCATTGAAATTCCTCCGTTATAGTTAGTTGTACTAACTGTAACTCTCGCGCCCGCAAGTCACTGGTGATGATGTCACATATTACATCATTCATGACATGGTCAGTGACATCACTGATGACATCACTGATAACATCTCAAATGACATCACTGATGACATCACTGATAACATCATCCACATGACAATCAGATACACCTAATCATACACTAGTATAACCTTTCATCACTCACTGAAAAATACAGAGTATCATATTTGAATCCATTGACACACCAATACAAGTATCTACTCAGTGATTTCTAGAACTACACAAACATCTAATCAATTACCTATAGATTCACTCATACATGCTGTCAATGATCAATAGAACTCTATCAAATATACTTATACACCTATATTGACATTACAAACCAGCACACATCCTATTCACTTATGCAGTCATCCTACTCGCTTTGGAAATAATGTTTCATGTTTACATTTACTCAGCTACACACTTATACTAGTAGCACTTCATTTATTTATATAGATAGTAAGTGATATTTAGTGTGTTATGAAATCACTATTACAAGTATATAGTTATCGATACAGTCACTCATGCAATTAATGAGTTTTATGTATACTTATTTATATACAACGAGTGTCACACACAGCCTTTTATTTTTTCTACTTTGTTGGACATGTAACATTGAGAAATATATTTGCTCATCACCACACCCAAAAAGATATTCACTCACCCCAAACACTTTTATAACACATAGTCTTAACCTCAAATACGTACTGAATTAACTATTCACATATCTTTGGGTAGTCACAGATCCCCCACTGAACCACACACAGATTCACTCTCCCATACAAATAATCAGTTAACTAACCAATAACTAATATAGAATTTCACGTAGCTAGTAACTAACTGGTGCAGCAGTTTACACAACAACTGACAAAATAATACAGATATTCACACAGTTTAGTCACTATCGAATATATTTAGTGAGACACTATAAATTAGTCAAGTAAACAGTCAATGACACTGCTACTAAATCCTTCCTCAAGACAGGTATATATTCAATGATTCTTAAATGCAGATTGCAATTTATATATAATATATATTTAAATAACAAACCAAACAACATTCACTGGATGATGTCATCAGTGATGTCATCAGTGATGTCATTTGAGATGTCATCAGTGATGTCACTGACCATGTCATGAATGCTGTAATATGTGACATCATCACCAGTGGATTGCGGGCGCGAGAGTTACAGTTAGTACAACTAACTATAACTGAGGAATTTCAATGGTTTTGTATGAGTGAAATGCCCAGCTAACTATAACACCCCTGAAACCTATGGTTTTTTCAAAGAATTTCTAAGATTTTTTAAAGGATAATTCCTAACTATAAACTGCGTGAAACCTGTGTTTTTTTCAGTGACTATATATATATATATATATATATATATATATATATATATATATCAAGCCAAGCACAGTCGCTTCGGATCCCTGCCGCTTTCAGTGGCGGGCCTCGGACGGGGTAGCGAGTCCCTGTATTTTCAACCAAACACTCTCCTCCATAAAAGAAAGAAGTCCGGGCCACTTTAGAGTTGCAAAGCGATTTTAATTATGAAAGCTTTCTCTCGACGCGTTTCGCAGGTGAAACCTGCTTTTTCACGAGAACGAGTGAACTGCATAACATTCAATATATACCAAGTCACCTGGTATTGACGTCATACCAATGGTAATCAACAACAGACTCGCCGATAAACAAGAGGGCTGAGTTCGTTTTGAAGTGCTGCTTGTTACGAATAGAAACAGAAATGCTTTAAATAAAACCAAATACTATTTCAAATTGGAACCAAACATGCACAAAATCTAAACAGTATATTTAGACAATTTCTTCCGCATTGTGTTTGAATTGTTTAACATGTGACCAACAGTGCATTTCTAAATAGAAGGGCCACAGTTAGCTCGGTGCCTGCAAACAATAATAGTAGTCATTCTCCATTCACTGTTGAGAAAAGCATGCTCATTTGTATCCCACAGCAAGTGACGTTAATACAATGTTTATCTGTTGCATTAAACAAAGTTAGTCCTGCCCCTGTGGGCTGAAAACCTACGTCTCTCTCAAGTTCATGCATTTAACATAATGCCCATGTGGGCAAAATAAATAATCTAACTCATGAATTGCAGTCCAATGGATCCAGCCACAATGGGCAAAAAAACAACACCTCATAAAGTAGGGCGCCCCTCATGGCGGTAGACGGCATATTCAAATGCCAAATCGTAATTTTATCCTGATTCAAAATTAGCATGGGTTCCACAGTCATATGATTCTTACAAATGTGCAGTCTCTCTCAAAATGCCGAACAGATTCCCATAATATGTCATCACAAAGTTCTGTAAACATAAAAGAAAAAATATATTAAGTGGTGACTAAAGTGCACTAATCATGAATTAGATTTCAGTAATGAAAGATTAAAAACAGTTTCATTAAACAGAATTAAAAAACAACAACATCATGAAGGTGGCAATTTATATGACCCACATACCAGGGCTATCCTAGATGTATATATATATATATACTAGGGGTGGGCAGACTTTGTGTAGTCGCGTTCCGCAACGTTCCGCGAAACAGTAAAAAATCTCCGCGAGCTACGAGAATTCCGCGAGCCTGCAGAATTGCTTGTTCCACACGTTCGCGATGCGCTTTTCCTGTTTGGGGACGCTGTTTGCGTGCTCAGGGGAAATATCTTGTGAACTTGCCCATGCGGTCACAGCCATCTTGTTTCACTTGTCCCACCAGCTCGCTATGCATGTTTCCTGTTCGTGAATGCGGATATCCGATGGCGCGTCCGAATGACATGTTCACGATCGCACACTCTCGCGGGATCGCACGGCAGGCTACCAAAATCTCGTGGAGCACACAAATGGAATGACTCCTAGTTAAAGTGAACACATTCTATGCTGGTTGTTAGTCCAATATCAAGATTGATAAAAGAATGCATGTCAATTGTAGGTGATGAAGATCACACTACTTGCATTCACTGCCTTCCTTCTTTTGATTCTCAATGAAAGTGGGTGTGGCCATTTTAAAGTTGAATCGGCTAGTCATTAATAATACCCGATTAAACAGATAAAGTTCCTATGTAGAGAGTAATTGTATTTTCTAGATGCCTATATAATAAGGGCATTGATAATTGTCTGGCCTCCTGCATTTGAGTTATTTACGGGATATCTTTAGGAAACAGGCTACGGATGAATAGGGGCAGTTAGACCAGGAACCAATCATAATTTCATTTGGTACTATATTAGTAAAAACTTTGTAAGGTCTGAAATCTGAACGATAAATTATCATCAGTTATACAAGTTGAATAATTTTGAGAAAAATGCATAAAGGAATTACCATTTTATTAAACGGCTATTTGAGTTGAATCATTCTATTTATAAGCGCCCTTAGAAAGAGTCAAAAAGAGAGAGGGTATAGTGTAGAGAGTAAAGAAGAGAAAGGAAGAAAGAAGAAGAAAAAGTGGAGGAAACATATTGGAAAAATGGAATTTCAAACGTTTGTTGAAAGTTGAAATGCTCTGTATATGTATTTTGGAAGGTCCGGCTGGCTATGACATTGTTCAGCTGTGTCGGATTTTGCATTCTCTTGTCGTGAGGCCTAGTATTTTGTCATACCATCCATCAGATTCTTTTATTGGCAACCAGGGTGAAAATAACTTTGTTATTCAGAGGTGTAAACTGTCTTGATCCATATTAGGTTGACATGCTTGTTGTTTACTCAGTGCATGGAGGCATAGATAAGGAATAATGTGTGTCTTGGTTTGAAGCCAATAGTGCCACTCAGAGTCTTTATTAAGTTTCTTGGCCACAGTATCAAATCGGATGCTTAGAGCACTTTCTTGCTGTCGCAGTTTGAGTTCTAAGTTACTGTCTCATGTATGTTGTTTCAGTCTCACCAAACCACAAAATGAGAAATTTCGTTGGTGCGGATGGTATTTCTTGAAATGTTCTACCAATGGCTATGTCAGATCATTTTAATGAATGTGGTGGTAATGTTCCTGGATCCTTGTTTTAGGGGCTTTAGTGTGCTCCCAATGTAATGTTGATTACATGGACAGGAGATGAGATGAATTGTATTGGAACTCTCGCAGTTGATAAAGTCCCTGATCCGATAAATATGTCTGTGGATAGCTAGTTCCTTAATTTTAGCCCCGCCTAATTTGCATATCGAGCAAGTGTAAAAGCCAAAGGGTTGTTGGAATAAAGTTTCACATCTTTTTTATCCTGGAAAAAGGATGGACATAGTTTGTCTCTGAGCTTTGAAGCTCCTTTAAATCTAAACTTTGGAGAGTCATTTATGAAATCGTATATCGTGGGATTACTCATAAGAAGGAACCAGTGTTTTTTAAAGGTTTTTTTGGTTATGATGTTGACCATTACTGAATCTTTTCGTATAACGAATGGTTGATTTGATTTCCTCGGATTTACTCTTCTGTAGTGTGGAATTCCAGTCAAGTTGTGAATAAAAGTGTTGCATCTGGGCCAATGCTGTTGGGTTGCAGCCCCTTTAAATGAATCGATTGGTGATCTCCGTTGATTTGCAGTTGTAATCTTCTTGTAGACTGCAATTCCTGGGAGCTCTTCGGTATTCTCCCTTCGGAAAGTTGGCTATAATTTGGCTATCGTATGGTGATAGTTATTTTTATCTCAAGTAACTATAACTTATGCCCTAAGGTAACTGCCCCTGCCAAACACAGTTTTCTCACCAATAATTTCACATCAAATGTTGCAGTGATATTATCAATGATATTATAGAAGATGTCATGAGTGTTGAAATTTGTGGGATAACTATAAGTGCATGGCGAGGGCGTGAGTTATAGTTACATGAGATAACTATACCTGCTGAATTTCTACAGTTTTATGTTTGTAAAATCTAAACCTAACAATAATGTCTCTGTAACCTTTGATTTTTCTCAGTGAATTTCTCTTTGTTAATCCTATTTATTAACTATAACATCCCTGCAACCTGAGTGTGTGGTGGGCATGTGAGTGGGGGTGTGACTGGTTGTGTGGGTCTTTGAGTGGTTGTGGTAATGGGTGTGTGAGTAGGTGTGTGAAAGACTATGTGGGTTTGTGAGTGGTTTTGTGGGTCTGTCATTGAATGTGTGAGTGGTGTATGGGTGTGTGAGAGGCTGTGTGAGTCTGTGAGTGGGTGTGTGAGTGGTTTTGGGGGTCTATGAATAGGTTTTTGAGTGACTGTATGTGTGTGTGAGTTGTTGTGCAGGTGTGCAAGTAGGTGCATGAATGAGTGCATGAGTACATGTATAGATGTGTTGTATGTTTTTTTAGTTGGGGTATGGATCCTCCCTTAAATCTTCCAAATTGGGATGGATCCACGGATCCTTGTGTGGTAAATAAAAATGTTTTTGGGACCATATCTTGCTCATGATGGGCCCTTCAGAGACTCCTGCATTAGTTCTAAGGGGTTAGTGTACCTCTACCCTGACCCTTCTATCACTTTTTAACTTTATTTTCCCTGCTGGGAACTAAATCCCGATGTAAATATTGGTGGCTGCAACTTTCCTTTCAGGTTCCGGCCATCCAATCATGGCATTGCTGTTGGCGTGTGGATTTGCAAATCTGAGGAGGATCCGATGATGATATGCATCCCTATATATACAAATTTGTTTTCCAAATAATATCTTGGCAAATACTGAACATATTTATAACAAATAACAAAAAACACTTTTTCTCGACCAAAAGCTAGCTTTCTGCCAATTTATATGTAATTCCATCCAGCGGTTCAGGCTGTAGTTGTGTCCAAAATCTCTATGGGAATTAATATGGGAAACATACTTTTTTGACCACGTCCCCTATTTTCACAGCCCACGTTTGATATAACCCCAAAACTTTCCCTGCACAAGATCAAACTTGACAGTTTTTTGGAGCAATTTTGTGAAGATTCATCAAACGACCCCAAAAAACAAGCAAATCAAAAAACACTTTTGCCAGGTAATCTAGTTCCTAACTACAACTGCCTGCTGGTGGCTGCCGGTAGGTAATATATGCACTACCCCTCTTCTCATTTCCTAACTT
The DNA here is from genome assembly GCF_964261635.1 of Lissotriton helveticus. Classification (NCBI taxonomy): domain Eukaryota; kingdom Metazoa; phylum Chordata; class Amphibia; order Caudata; family Salamandridae; genus Lissotriton; species Lissotriton helveticus. Next base: position 1,110,214,350 of record NC_136068.1, read on the forward strand.
TTGCCCTCTTTGTCTTGTATGCCCTCATCTTAGCTACCCCATGTCACAGTACATTATCCATCTCTCCATCTCTGCTGAAGATAATTTTTTGAGAAGCTGTCCTTTCTACCTTGCAGGCAGTGTCAACAAGGAATGAGTCACCTTAACAGGGACGAGATATGTATTCTCTCACCAGCACAATCTTTCTTGCCAACAGTCTGTTTTTCTTTGTGGCCCTCAAGTAGCCCAATTACTAGAAATACTGCTGACAGGTCACAGGGATACTGAAAAAGAATTAGACAGTATTACTACTAATATAATCCGATGTAGGAGGCTAATGAGAATCAAAGATTGGACCAGTAAATGAGAGCAGTTATTCATGTAAAAGACAAAAGAACAGATAATCATACATTTGAAATTTTACCTATTAAACACAACATTTCAAAATGCCACAATCTACATTAATTATGGAAAATCATGTTTTGAGCTTTTTCCTAGAATAATAATTTTGAATAAAATGATTTACACAACAACTCAGATGCTTATTGTAAAATTTCTGGGATAACCAAACACCCTTTTATTATCATTTTAAATATGTTATAGGTATTCCGGTGAATAAAAGAAACATCACTTATTTAAATGCTAATGCAGTCTACTTAGGAAAGGAAACATTCACATTTTCTATTTCTGAGAGAAGATATGTAGCCCACTTAGATGATAAATGTTGAGTATTATAGGTCATTGTTAGGAAGGAATATGAATAATCAATTTGTATTTGCGTTTGTAAATGAAGGTAGTTATTATATCTACCCAAGTCAAAATATTTAGGACAAATGACCACCTTTGAATTTTACAGATGGCAGCGCACAATGAATTAGAATAATTTTCAACTAATTATGAAACTACTTGTGTAATAGCTCACTGGGCAGAAATCTTATTTTATATTACCGCCTCGGATAGACGTTAACTCACAGGAGTCATTTAACTCTAACCTGTTTCCCATTGGCACCAACTCCTCAGGCTACTGCCCCTTTAGCATATTCCTACAACCCTATTACCAGGTTTGGGTGGAACTCGTGGAATATGACTTAGCGGAATGCCACGAGTTATATATAAGCTTCGCAAGATTCTGCGGAGTTCCTTCAACAGGCAGAAATAAGCTTGTTGCACTGCACATGCTTTGATTTAGTACTAGGTGCACATTCCACACTGAAAAATCCACACAGATGACACTATGTGGCATGCCAAAGGGCGTTGCTACTCGACTTGATTTTGCAGCCACTCAAGTAGATTTTCAACTTGAGCAGCAACCTTGTGACCATGAACGATTGCAACCGCCTGCATTAGAAAAATCTCACCGGATGACCTCCTAGTGACTGGAAATTGAGCAAGGGGATTCAAAATCTCACTTGGGGTCACCAACTTACTATTCTTGAGCTGCATGTGAGAAGAAAAGTCCAGCGGCAGAACTGAATTTTTTACCCACCCCTAACTTTGACCAACCTCAGCGATTTTCTGCATGAGGGGCTGCTACCTCTTTTAGCCCTGCCCTCTGAATCCAGTTGCTTATTTGTTGTAGTCCTGTTGATTAGGTATTGTAATAATTGGACCCGTACTAGATTATCTCCTTTGTTTGATTGTACTATGACCCTTCAATCATCACTGTATGTCTGTCTTGCCCCTTGCACCTAGATTACAGAAGTCAGGCCCTTCCATATACCTACCCAAGCACCTAAATGATATAGGAGCTCATACTGACTGTTGTAGAGGACCTCCTGCTTATGTTGAGTCCCTAGGCTGCTATAGTATTTTAATTATATCACAATGACTTAATGTTACTCACTTAACCACATAAATAAAGCCTGTCCTTATTCCAACAAGCCATTCTAAAAATGCCACTAAACATTTCAAAGTACAACTCCTCTGAACAACCCTGAAACTCTAGTCCTTAATCATTACTATAGAAACAAAATGGGGTGACAAAAAACTGACCTCCCATTCTTCTCCCAGAACACCTCATCTTGGATCCCCACCTTCAAATAAATTCTCAAGATTACTAAGATATGTAACATACGCAAGGCCACTGCAACTCATGCTTGTACCCTCTTGATTAATATTGATATCCCCAGCCTGTTACAACCGCTAAACCCTCTGAAACAACCCTCTGTATGCACCTTTTTATAATCAGATGAATATTGTTACTCAGCACTCCAAAGAAAATTCTTGAGAATTGTATGGCTCCACAGTTAGTATAGGTCAAATCTCCATACTTCCATGAAATGCACTACACAAATCTCGTTATTATTCAGTCCGTTATTGTTGATCTTCTTATAAAAACATTTTTGATTGTAGCCATAGTCAACGCGTTTCATCCACCTTGACTACATAGATTATATACATAATTTTCAATATGTACATATATTGTTAATGCAATTATACATACACAAAGTTTGCTTATGTGGCAATTTAAGTGCACTTTGCATCATATCTTTATACTTTAAATTCCTGTTTTATTCTGATAGTTTCACTTTAAATTAATGTCCTAGCTACATTTTCTTCTGGCCCGCACCATTTTGCCATATGGAATGGCCTTAATTGTGGAATTTGGGTGTGAGCTAGAAGCATGTAAAATACTATTGCATGCTGTTTTCCTCTTGAAAAGGTCACTCTGAATGGTGGTTTGATCTATATATATATATACTGAAGGTATGGTAAATCAATCTCACATCTAGGAAATGTAAGAGTCTACTGCACATTGAACCTATTATTATTCAGATACATATGATAGGCTAGCAAATCTGTTTACCAAGCAATTCCATATTATAAGAATGTCCTCCGTATATCTTCCATAGAAAATAATTTTGTCAACCCACAGTTGAGCACTCAGACCCCAGGTACGCTCCCTCTCAAACAGACTCATAAACTGGTTTGCATAAAATAGGGCAAACTTGGATCCCATCGCTGAACCCTGTTCCTAGGAGCCCATCGCTGTACCCTGTTTCTGAAGATACCAAGGACCATCATGCAGAAAGACATTTCATATAAGAATAGTCTTAGCCATTCCTTACAGCATTTGAGTGTACTCAAAGTAACTTGCTCTGCGTTTGTAAAGAAAAAATATCAGTGCTTCCAAACCATACTTCATTTTGACGCATGTATGTAAACTTGCAACATTTATCTTCACTAACATGCCATCTTTATCTTTCCATCTAAAGCCTTTTAATTTGTCTAAGACATATTTTCTATCACACAAATAAGAAGGCAAGTTAACAAGAAGAGATTGTAAAAAGCTGTCAACATATTGTGCCAAATGTTCGGTTGGTGAGAACTTCCGAGAAATAATTAGCCTTCCTGGTGAAAAATTCCCAGGTTTGTTTATTTGTGTAAATAGATAAAAGCATGGAAAACTGGGACAATGAGCTCTAAGATAGCTGTATTCCTGTTCTGATAATGACGCAGGCCCTACGGTGCGGGTGAAAATTAGACGCATCATCTGCTCACAGCTGGGAAAATCGACGTATTGCCTGTTTTGCAATCGCCTTGACCCCAACATGCCCGGATTTTCCATGCAACGCACCTGTGCGCCAAGTCCTCACTGACGTTCTCCAGCAGTAAGGAACTGAGGCCACATGTCCAGAAATCGACGCATCACCTCCCCTCACAGAAAGAACCAATGCATCACCTCCCCTGGGAGTAAGGAACTGATGTATCACCTCCCCTGGGAGTAAGGAACAGACTTATTGCTTTGCTTCTGTGGCGCCTCAACTCCCCTTCACCTGTTTTCGTCTTTGATTTTAACACATCCTAGGTGCTTTGTGATAAAAGTGACACATCCACAGTTGTCTGTGACTGAATTTATTTTTAACCTTTTAAAAGTAATATCTTTGCTTATGTATTTCAAAAAACATTTTTGCTGTTTTGTTCTTGTTTTACTTAAAGATTGGTTATTTTTCTAAACTGGTGTGGAGTTCATTTGTGGTGTTTTCCCTGTGTTACTGTGTGCTTATGTGCAAATACTTTACACATTGCCTCTGAGATAAGCCTAACAGCTCCTGCCAAGTCACCAAGGGGATGAGCAGGGGTTATCTTGGGTATGTTACTCCCTTACCCTGACTAGAAGGAAGGGCCCCTATTTGGACAGGGTGTAAGCCACTGCCAACTAGAGACGCCCATTTCTAACAACATGAATGTATTGTTCCTCATATCCACATCGACTTTATGAATATTAACTAAAGGACCTTTGATGCTCCAAAGACGCAAATTATCAGTTAACCCCTTTTTGTGAGTTTATTTAACAGTGTGAGGAAATCTTCCTACTGTGCAGCTCAGAACAACTATATGCTAAGTAAGCATGGGCGAAATCTGCGAAATCACGGTCCGCGAAATCGTGCGAAAGTGAATTCGTGATCCGCATAATTCGCGAATTCGTGCAAAATTGCGAATTTTTGGTTTTTTGCGTGTTCGCTGGTTTTTTGCATGTTCGCGGGGCTTTGTGCAGGTTCGCGAGCCGCTAGCACGGCGAAGTTACGCATGCGGTCGTGTATGGGCACAGCACCCTCTGGTTCACCACTGCCACCCACTGGTTCAGCACTGTCACCCTCTGGTTCACCACTGCCACTCTCTGGTTCACCACTGCCACCCTCTGGTTCACCACTGCCACCCTCTGGTTCACCCCTGCCACCCTCTGGTTCAGCACTGTCACCCTCTGGTTCAGCACTGTCACCCTCTGGTTCACCACTGTCACCCTCTGGTTCACCCCTGTCACCCTCTGGTTCACCATTGCCACCCTCTGGTTCATCACTGCCACCCTCTGGTTCATCACAGCACCCTCTGGTTCACCACTGACACCCTCTGGTTCACCCCTGCCACCCTCAGGTTCAGCACTCACCACTGCCACCCTCTGGTTCATCACAGCACACTCTGGTTCACCCCTGATGTCACCCTCTGGTTCAGCACTCACCTCTGCCACCCTCTGGTTCATCACAGCACCCTCTGGTTCACCACTGTCACCCTCTGGTTCACCACTACCACCCTCTTGTTCACCACTGCCACCCTCTGGCTCATCACTGTGACCCTCTGGTTCATTACTGCCACCCTCTGGTTCGTCACTGCCACCCTCAGGATCATCACTGCCACCCTCTGGTTCATCACTGCCACCCTCTGGTTTGCCACTGCCACCCTCTGGATCATCACTGTCCCCCTCTGGTTTCATCACTGCCACCCTCTGGTTCATCACAGCACCCTCTGGTTCACTAGTGCCACCCTCTGGATCATCACTGTCCCCTCTGGTTCATCACTGCCACCCTCTGGTTCATCACAGCACCCTCTGGTTCACCAGTGCCACCCTCTGGTTCATCACTGCCACCCTCTGGTTCACCACTGCCACCCTTTGGTTCATCACGGCCACCCTCTGGTTCATCACAGCACCCTCTGGTTCACCAGTGACACCCTCTGGTTCACCCCTGCCACCCTCAGGTTCAGCACTCACCACTGCCACCCTCTGGTTCATCACAGCACCCTCTGGTTCAACCCTGCTGCCACCCTCTGGTTCAGCACTCACCACTGCCACACTCTGGTTCATCACAGCACCCTCTGGTTCACCACTGTCACCCTCTGGTTCACCACTGACACCCTCTGGTTCACCCCTGCCACCCTCTGGTTCAGCACTCACCACTGCCACCCTCTGGTTCATCACAGAACCCTCTGGTTCACCACTGTCACCCTCTGGTTCACCACTACCACCCTCTTGTTCACCACTTTAGATTATGGAGGGGAAAGCACACCTTCCCAGCCTCAACTGAGATGAATTAATTTGGGGCTGGTTAATGTGTCACTGAATTTGAGCCTCAAGTCTGGCACCTGCTTCCTTAGCTGTAAGTGCTTCCTGTTGCAGTTTAATTTTTTTTACAGGAGCATTGTGCCATACTTATACCTACTATCTGACCCTGCTTTGAGGGTCAGAGAATGGTCAGAGAATAGTTGCAAATAGGCAACTGAACTCTGGAGGGGCCCCTCAGGAAGCACTACAGGGGATGGTTACAAATTAGCTTGAACTTTTGCACCTGATAAGTACTTTCAGTTTTCCAAAATTAGTTTTTCTGCCATTTCGCGAGATTCGCAGGGCACGAATTCGTGCGAAATCGAACTTGCAATCCACAAATTTGTGTGAATTTGGGGATTTTTTTTTTTGCGTGTTCGAGCGTTTCTTTGCTTATTCGCGGACCGCTTGCAGCGCACCGACCCCGAGGTTGCCCATGCGGTCGTGTATGGGGGTGGCCATCTTGTTTGCCTGACGTGTTTCCGTTTCTGGCCGCTAGTTGCATGCGCGCGTCGTATGCGGCGCGCGAGTACGTGTTCGCGGACGTTTTCGCGTGCTCGCAAGGGAAATATCGCGCGTACTTACCCACGCGGTCCTCAATGGGCGCAGCCATCTTGTTTTTCATTCATTGCTATGGTTCTGTGCATGCTTTCTAATCCTCCTTTCATCTGTGCAATCCTTTGTTTCTTTGGACTTTTTTTTTTATCTTTTCTACTCTATATCTATCCTTGTTTTTTTCTAGATCTATATTTTGTGTTTTTCCAACTTTTTGTTACTTTTAAAGCTACTTTTTTTTAAAAAAAATGTTACTTTACTTTTTCCCTATTCTTTCCTTTTTTTTTCTTCCTGCTGTACAGGACCATGGCAAAGGGAGCCGGAAAGGAGAAGGGGAAGGGTCCCGCACCCCGTACCCGGCTCCCATGTGGGTGATTGCGGGGGAGAACGTCACAGTCCGGGAGATCTTTAGCGCGGAGGAGGTGGCCGCACTGGTTTTTTATGTCCAGCGCCGCCTCCCCAAGACCATCGCGGCAGGCGGCAGGATCGCTGGCGGGTACGGGCCCCGGGAGCGTCGGAAGCGGTGGGAGAAGGTGTGCAGTGCCATGTATCAACACTCTCGGGTCCGGCGCACCTACAACCAGGCCACGCACCGGTGGTCCGACCTCCTGGACCGTGAACGCGACCTGCTCGACCTGCTAGGCGTTGAGATCCCCGGGCTTAGTGAGTAGTAGTAGCTATTTAATCACTACTCTGTTTTCTCCTGCTCTATGTGTTATCATATTGCAATTTTTTTTTTGTTTCCGAAGAGCAATAATGCTGCCAATTACATTGTAGGTAAATTACGTTTCAAAATGTTCTGTGATTGCACTTCAGGTGCACTGGTCTCCTGCTCAGTGGCGGTGCTGCTATGCTTATTTGTTTTCGATTTTTTGTGTTCATTTCATTGGCCTGAGTAATTATGTAGGAGTGTACTTTACAGAACTGTGTAATGCTAGACACCAAGGGGCAGATTTACAATTACTGGCTCATCCCTGCAAATCAGGGATGCGCCAGTAATTGTGCGCCACGCCTCCACCACCCATGGTGCACCGCATTTACAATGTGGCGCACCATGGGGCAAAAACGACACAGAAGCGTCACGCATCTGTGCCCTAAAGTCAGCGCATTGCTGGAGTTGCGTCGCAACCACGACGCAGCTCCAGCAATGCTCTTGGGTGCCCTATCTCCCCAATGCTGCGTCAAGCCGTACATCTGCTTCAAGCAGCCACAGGGTTTAGAGTGACGCAGCAGTGGCCTAAAAGTGACTGAGTGAAATCTTGTAGATTTCACTCAGCCACTTTTAGGATGCGTTCCTGCGCAGGAATGCCCTTCCTTGCGCCGGAACGCCCCCTGATGGCGCAGGGCTTTACAACGTGATGCATCTCCGATATGCGTCACGTTGTTAAGATAGCCCGCACCATGGCGCCTCTTTTGCGCTGCCGCTGCGTCCCGAAAGTCACGCAACGACGGAGCAAAAGAGCCGCAAGGGACTTGTAAATCTGCCCCTAGAGACTCAAGTCCAGTCCTTCCTTTGTACACCTGCCACTAATAAGAGTGGTGGTGGATTGATAGTTTGAGTATTTTAATGACTGGTTATGTAGTAGGAAACTTACTTTTTAGTGTTCTCACTGGTCTGCAATCACGATGGACTTTGTCTGTCACTTCACGTGCTGCGGAGTGCTGCCTGCCAGTCCTAGTCGAACCTTTTTGTAGTTGGTTTAGTGAGTTACATAACTTTCTAAGTCGACGGTCCGCGAATCCAGCAATACTAATATCCTAGTAGACCACACCAGATAGGTCAATAAATGTAGTGCAATTGTTGTCTATTTGCTATTTCCTAATTTGTTATTGTTCTTTTGAAATGTTTGATTTGGTTGACAACAATCATCCATGTTTGGGTCTTTCTTTCATGTTGTACATCAGCTCCCCCCAGGGGCAAGAGGACAGAGGAGGAGGAGGTAGCGGCGCCGGCGAACGAGGACCAGGAAGGCCAGGATCGGTCCGGCGAGGGCTCCTCTGCTGGCCCCAGTAAGTTTTCATGTTAATATTAATAATTATACTTCCCTACCTTTTAGAGGACCTATTTTTTACTAACATTCCTCATTCGATTTTTCCTACATCGTCTTTGATCTTCTTGTAGACTGTTTCTAAATTCTTATCCTGCCTCTACTATGACTCCCTGTGGTACTACTAGGTTATTATTATTAGGCTGTCTGTGTAGCTAACTAAGCTTGCACAGTTGGCAAAAGGTGTTAAACAAAACTCCCATTCTATTCATCAATAGCTCTATGCACTGAGTGCAGTCCTCTGGGTTGTCCATAATGTCTTTTGAAGTCTTCTAAATGTTTATGCTTTGACAATTCCCAACAAAAACTGTCAATGACCACCAAGAAAGAATAAGATACTAGTTTACTTTTTGATTGGATAGGAGGACAATCCATACTACTATTGTTGCAGGGACAATTCTGCACAAACAGAACTATGGACACTAAATAGTGCATTGTTTATCAATTATTATAGGCGCAGTTAGACTTTCCACATACCTCAGTCATAACAGAATTTGAACCCCCATCTCCTTACTGACTAGCTAGTGTGACAGAGTCATTTAGCTCCCTAATTCATCGATGATTGATCCCCAATGATGATTATCCAACCCAGGACATAAGACTACGGAATCAGAGTCCAGAATTGTCAGAGCCACGTACTCATGCTTGCAAATTGCAAACCCTTTCGCTCACTCACTCATGACTAAAAACCACAGTCTCTGTAAGTTTTGAAGCTTTATTAAAAGTAAAAACATTTATTAAAATCAAGTTCATCATACAACATAAACGGTGGATTGAAAATGGAAAAGTGCTTAGTGATGTCACACATTAATTGTGGGCGAGCCCTCACCTGGTTGGAACTTCAAATCTTCTTTTTAGTGCTGAATCGTTGCTCACTCCGTCCTAGTGATGATGATCTGATGTTGCTTTTGTTCTTAGAAGGGAAGCTTCTGTCTGTTATGAGAAAAACGGTGCATGTTAAAAAGCAAGCATTCATCAGTTGTGCCAAAAAGTGTAGCAAGACAAGCAACACCATTCCCTGAAGAAAAGTGCAACTTTTAGTTTTGACTAGACAGTCACAAGTTATTACATTTGTTTGTGTAGTCGTAGTGACATTTTTTCATTCCTAGACAAAATACTAGGGAGTGGTGTATATGGCATCTAAGAATTTGAAATGTATTTTCTAGGCGGAACATCGGCACAACCATCCACCGGTGCCGGGGCCAGCGCGGAGGTGGGCACTCCTGGGGCGGAGGCGGTGCAACAGCTAGCGGAAGCTGCTTTGGGGGATGCCACGGTAGTGGCGGACAGTGGTAAGCTATTATATTCCTTACTTATTGAGATAGCAGACTGCAGAGTGTGCTCTCTGCACGGGTGTATATGTTGTACAGTACAAGTATACTATACTGTTAAGAAGACTTACAAATTTAGAACTAAGGGGCTCATTGGGATGGCGGACGGACCTGCGTCCGTCCGCCACCCTAGAGGAGGAGGGACCGTCCGCAGGGGCAGCGGCGGTCCCTCCAGTGCAATTAGGATGTGACCGCAAGCCTGGCGGTCACATCCTCAATATTTAACATTGCGTCGGGAGCTGCTTGAAGCAGCACCCGCCGCAAGGTTAAATATGCATGCTTAGCATTTGCATGCACAAAGCGGCAGGCACTGCGCGGTGCCTGCCGCTTCGTGCACGCAAATGCAGGGGGTACCATAGGTACCCCCCATATGCACCCCCCACACCCCCACTCACCCAGGGGGCCCGCAAAGGGCCCCAAAAGAATTCACTGTATGCCTTTCCACGGCGGAGAATCCGCCGCCGAAAGGCATCTGTTTTTCGCCATCCTAATATGGCTGGCGGTGTCTGATAGACACCGCCAGCCATGTTAGAGCTTTTCTGCTGCTGTCGGAAGGCAACCGCAGCGGAAAAGCTGCGGACCGATTTGGAGACCCACCGCCATCCTAATTTGGCAGTGGGTCTTTTGTGCCTCCCCAGCGGTTTTCCCGCATCTTCGGGGCCGGCAGTGGCTTCCCCCGGCCCGGAGGATGCGGGAAAACCGCCATCCTAATCGGCCCCTATGTTTTTATTAACCAGGTAGTAGCCTCCTCTAAATTGACTTCAACTCAGCTGTGAAAGTTTTTTTGAGAATCCAAGTCAGATCAGAGATGAACTTAATGGATGGGATGAACGAAAAGGAAAAGAAGGGTGTAAGTAAGTGGGGAAGGACGAGCGAGTTAAAAGTAATGATGACTGGCAAAGAATGATACGTGTTTTTCAATGCTGTCCGAGGTGGCTGGGAATAGGATGCATGGCCGGTTGAAGGATGAAGCAAGGATGGGTGGAAGGAGAAAGGAAAGAGGACTGCCTGGATGGGTGAAACAGAAACTGTAAGTGTGCGCAATATATCCTTTGGTTCAAATTCAAATGCAAGTCAAGCACGGATGCATGGCTTGCGGTTTCCAAAATAAAATGAAAATGTTGTTTTCCCGTGAGAAAAAGTAAGGTTTGTCTACTTGAGACATTAAGAAGAATGATTGACATTTACTTTGAATGGATGGATGCCTGGATCATGGTACTATCTGACTCATAGATAGCATATGTGTATGTAGAGAGAGTAGACGGTCACTGGATGAACTAAGTGTTACTTTGAAGAGCATGTAACACCGCACCCGCACGTCCGTTCCAGTGTAGGAAAGGCAACGAAAAGAAGTTGTAATTTTTACGAATACTACCATGAATAGTAGCAGTACTTTGTATTGCAAGCACAGCATATATCCGGTGATTACGGGGGCCACTCACTACCTCTGGTAATAATTTTAGTACAACTCTGTCATTCATGTGTGGCCTATCAGTGTTTACTCAATAAAAAACAAAGCACCTAAAGTCATCCCATATATAATCAAATACATATCCTGTGAAGGGATAGATAATCATATTATTTATCTTCTTCATTTTCCTTTTCTAGTAGTCATTGGCACTGTAGGGTGAAAGTTAAATTAATTAAGCAGTAGCCCTTATAACAGAGTATTCTCAGTGCCACCCGTAATAGAAAAGTAAGAGCTTCACCACCTGCATGTACTGGACTGGTACAGTAACGCAAGTCCGTGTCATCATGGTGTGCGTCTGTTTTTCTCGGGTGCAAGTTGACTGCGCTGGCATTATGTCGGCTTCCATAAGTTTACGTACCAATTTCGCTAAACAAGAGAGAAGAAGAAGAATAAGACTGGTGTACTGTCATAGTCGACTCTAATGTAGTGAGTCCATAGTGCTCATAGAATTGATTCCTGAAACTCCCACTAATGTTAGAGCAAGGCTGAAGAAGTGGGAGGTTAGATAGATACAGGCCACAAATGTTATGTACTGTGCTTGCAAGTTGCTAGTTCTACTGTGACACAACTTTCTGCTGAATTATTTTGTGTTAATCTTAAAGAGCATTGGTTACAGACTATGTTTTTCTTTCTTCATATAGATGCTCCTTCCAAACTGTCACGGAAGGAGCTGGCTAGACGGGTCCGGCAACAGAAACTGGAGGCGACTGTCACCGAATATCGGCGGCTAGTGGCCCAGGAGGAGGAAACGCAGTCGCAGACCACCACAATATCCACAGGGACAGCTGCATCCTCCTCTGCGCTCCCTGGGTCAGCCAGTCAGCGCAGGCCTCCAGCAGTACGGAGCCGTGGTACCGCAGCCACCCGCCACCGCCAAGCAGCCAAAAATTCAGCTGCCCCCCACAGCAGGTGCAAGGCCGCACCGTCTAAACCTCAGGGTGTCCTACCTTGAGCAGGAGCAGAAGAAACTGAGAATCCTGCTCAAGAACCTCTGTAAAGGGGCATGACCACCTGGCCCAAAAAGTACGCCGTCGGCGGCATTAGAGAAGGAGAGACTGTCCCTTGCCCCTTTTTTAAAGACTTTTGGGGGGTGGGAATTGTGAGTTGGGTTTTTGGGACTTTGGGGACTTTTTATTTCACGGACATTCTTTGGGGTTAGGGAGGGGGGGTGGGTCGGGTCTTGCGGGATAGTTTATTTTTGTTAGGGATATAAATAATTATTACTTTCAACTTAAACATAGCATACGTGTTTTACTGCAGTTGAGGCTGGAGGGCGGGTTAACTGTATTGATTCAAATTGTGTAAGTAATTGCCCCAATGTTTACAACAGTAAGTGCCTCTCACAGAGTTAGTGCATTCAATTGTCCTAGGACTTTACTAGTACTACCGCCAGTCTCTCGTCTCTCATACTACTCCATTATTCTTCCTCCCCCCAAACGCTTATCTTACCTGTAATTCGTGTTTGAAATTAGGGCTAGGCACAGGGCTGGCTGCATGGCAAATGGCGATTAAGGTTGGCAATCCTTGGCGGTTGAAATGGCATCATTGCGGTGGTACTAGTGGTGATACACAGTGGCAGTTGCAGCATATGTAAAAAAAAGAAATTAAAACCTTGATTGGCCTTAGCGGAGCATTAGAACAGTACGATAGATACTATAGCACGTGACAGTACACTAGAACAGTGCCAAAATGTAGCCTTACAAATGCTAAAGTATTGAAAGTATAACTACTACTTGTGTGGAATTTGACATTGGCTACTACTACAAGAAATAGTACTGAAGGTGAAGGACACAGCAGCGTAATCATTTGCCACGTGTAGGAGGAGGATGTTCTTCATGATCAATCCATTTCATGGCACCCATGAATATCTGCTTTGATTTGCCAATAGTCATGGGTCTGTGTCAAGCTGAGTAAGAATATATCCTTCGATTCATTCACCAGCCTTGAAATGTAATTCATTTTCAGTTGCTATGACCTTATCCTCCCCAGCAAGTGTGTGGAATTATTGCTGTCATTTACTCACACATCAATGAAAACCACACAGCCCGGGGGAAGAGGGTTAGGGTTTTGAAATTGGATGGGAATGGGTTTTTTTTGGGGGAAAGTTTTGTTGAGAGAGGAAAAAAACACAGCATGGACAAATAACAAATGAAGATAAACAAATCTTTGGATACGAAGATATCCATAAATATTTCAAAGGGCATAAAGGAAGTGCATGCACTTCTGCAGGCATGAAGTTGATTGCTAAATGGATGGTTAGGTTACTTTAACCGAGTAGTACTTTCTAATGAATGAAAGAATGCAACAGTACAGGGCTGCAGTAATTATGCGTTTTCACTTGCCTATCTCTGCACTCGGAGAAACACTTTGTTCATTAAATTAGTTTGAAAAATAACAAAGTAAAACTATACAATAGCTGGAGGGATGAATTTAGAAGCAGAGAGCAAAGAAATGCAAAGTCACACTCATAGAAGTTCACAGCAATAACATTACTTAAAAGATAAGTAGAAATGAATGGATACTGTTACTGTATGTTGTCGTACTTGTCCTGTTGAATTTGGGAAGTTGTATGCATCAAGCAATTCCTCTTATTTGCGGTACACCTCCGTTCCATCTGACGCTCCGTCGATCACTGTTGGTGACCAGAAGACACCCTGTCCACTGCCTGCCTGGCGGATTCTGAATTGCGGGTCGCTAATGTGAAGCCTGACTTCATCCTTTGTTCCATTGCACAGGGTGAAAGCCGCCCTGTAAATGTTGATGGAAAAACAGGAAGTGATATTAAAACACCACCGAGAAAAAATATAAGGTACGTATGCTGTGTAGTGCAAAAAGTCACACTTTCAGTTTCAGAATCGACAGTACAATAGTTTTGAAAGGGCGTACTCTGAGTCTCCTTTTGAAGGATAAATAAATATGGGCGAATTTTGCGGATCTTTCCCCTCAAGCTAGGTGTAGTGTAAACTACGATTTTAGAACAAAATTAGACCTTCCCAGAAGTGCTCCCAGACCCTTAAACACAGACGCTAAAATGTAGAATACCGCCAATCAGACCCCAAAAACGTGCGATACTGCTACTTGTCTGAGGCCTAGTGGAAAATGGTGACAAAACGTACTTTGAAAGTAAAGTAGGCCCAAATCCCCCCTTTCCCACCATGGATGTTCTTCAAACCACTTGCAACCAAAAGTAGACATTTCTCGACAAGTGCTCCAAGAGTAGACCCCAGAACCCAGTTGCCAAACTCTCGAACATCCCCCAAACACATGCAATACTGCTAACCTTAACGAGCCCTAAGTTAAAAATAGTGTCCAACGCTTTCTTCAACTAGGCCCCAACTCCCCTTTGCCACCATGGATTTTCTCCAAACCTCTTGCAATCAAAAGTATCCATACCCAGCGTTGCTCCAAGAGCCCAAACCCCACCCACAAACATCAAGAACCCCCCCGAGCAGGCCCCGAAAACGCTAAAGTGAGCGGAATGCATGAAAATGGAAAAACTTTTTCACCTCCGATTTTCTCCAAACCACTTTTGTCCGGTATTAGACCTTCACAGCAATGCCCCCAGACCCGTCAACCCAGGCGGAAACAAGTTTAACCCACCCAAACAGCCAAAAAGCAAAAATTAAAAAATGGGCACTTTGACAAATTTCTGCATAGTTCCCAGATCACTCCGTGCGCGCTTTGCAGCTAGGCCCCAACTCCCCTTTGCCACTATGGATTTTCTCCAAACCTCTTGCAATCAAAAGTATCCATACCCAGCGTTGCTCCAAGAGCCCAAAACCCACCCACAAACACCATGAACCCCCCCAAGCAGGCCCCCGAAAACGCTAAAGTGAGCGAAATGCCTGAAAATGGAAAAACTTTTTCACCTCCGATTTTCTCCAAACCACTTTTATCCGGTATTAGACCTTCACAGCAATGCCCCCAGACCCGTAAACCCAGGCGGAAACAAGTTTAACCCCCCCAAACAGCCAAAAAGCAAAAATGGAAAAATGGGTACTTTGACACATTTCTGCATAGTTCCCAGATCACTCCGTGCGCGCTTTGCTGCTAGGCCCCAACTCCCCTTAGCCACCATGGATTTTCTCCAAACCTCTTGCAATCAAAAGTATCCATACCCAGCGTTGCTCCAAGAGCCCAAAACCCACCCACAAACACCATGAACCCCCCAAGCAGGCCCCCAAAAACGCTAAAGTGAGCGAAATGCCTGAAAATGGAAAAAAAATTCACCTCCGATTTCCTCCAAACCACTTTTATCCGGTATTAGACCTTCACAGCAATGTCCCCAGGCCCGTCAACTCAGACGGAAACAATTTTAACCCCCCCAAACAGCCAAAAAGCAAAAATGGAAAAATGGGCACTTTGACAAATTTCTGCATAGTTCCCAGATCACTCCGGGCACGCTTTGCAGCTAGGCCCCACCCCCCCTTTGCCACCATGGATTTTCTCCAAACCTCTTGCAATCAAAAGTATCCATACCCAGCGTTGCTCCAAGAGCCCAAAACCCACCCACAAACACCAGGAACCCCCCCAAGCAGGCCCCCGAAAACCTCAGATTTTCTCCAAACAACTTTTATCCGGTATTAGACCTTCACAGCAATGCCCCCAGACCCGTCAACCCAGTCGGAAACAAGTTTAACCCCCCAAACAGCCAAAAAGCAAAACCATGAAAAGTGAGACAGCAAATTTCAGGCCTACCTGGAATTCAGTCCAAATGCGCTGTGCAGCTAGGCCCTAACTCCCCTTTTCCACCATGGATTTCCTGAAAAACAAATGCAATCAACATTAAACTGTGCCAGCAGTGCTCCCAGACCCCATACCCCACCCACAGAAACCTAGAAGCCCCCCAAACAGCCCCCCAAAAACATGCAATACTGGTATATTCAAAACATGGCAAATTGCGCTGTTCACAAAACATTGCTGTTTTCAGCACTTCCAGTACTTCGATCCTCTTGAAACTCACCTGGACAGTCACTTGTTCCAGCGATTCAAAAGAATCTCAGCAACGCAGAACAAAATCGAACCACTGCGCTCTAAGAAGAAGAAGAAGAAGAAGAAGGTCTACGACTAGTTTTCACTTCGTTTTTTTCACCCAAACACAATCGCCCGCAAAACACCCAAAAAGGCCAAAATTCTGCCAATTCTGGACCAAGGAACACTAAACCCCCCTAAAACATTGCCAACATCATTACGAACGAGCCAATGATAGAAATGGGATCCCTGGCCGGCCAGGGCCTGCGCCAAAGTCAGTCAGAGACCACCACTTCCACGTCAGGGCAAGGGAGTTACGCGCCAAGATAACCCCTGCTCACCCCCTTGGTAACGTAGCACGATCAGTAAGGCTAAACTCGGAGGCAATGTGAGTTAAGTGTTTGCGCATGCACCCCCAGCAACAACACCCAAGGCCCACCACAAAGGAAACTCCACACAAGGTTCTGTATAAAAATAGCCTTTGTATTACACCAAAACACATTAGATAAAAAAACACACACTTTACAATGTTCCAACAGGCACGGGCAGAATTTACAGGGGATATGCACACGACAGGGCCACCTGGACCACTGTCAGGAATCAGCACTTTTATAACTAGAAATACTGTTAGAATTAGCACTTAGAACATAGAGTATAAATCACTTTAGCACACAACCAGTAACTACTGGTAACCAGTAAGTACCACCTACGCAACCCTAACCACCTTAGGAGAATATTACGCAGGGAACCAGGACCTCACAGGGAACACCTGTACTAGGTGAAAACAACCAACTAAATATCACCGTACATTTAGGGGTATAGGCCTGGGAACAAAACACATGATGCATAAACATGCATTCAGCGGTGTAAGAACAAGGCACATGATGCATCAAAACACATTCAGAGGTGCAGCACAGGAGAACACATGATGCATAAACAACACATTCAGAGGTGTAAGAACAAGGTGCATGATGCATCAAAACACATTCAGAGGTGTAGCACAGGAGAATTCGCAGAAATTTCCTTAGCACAGAACTTACATCAAAGTCCAGGTTGCGCCACTGCACCAAAACCTAAACGTAGCAGCTGCCCACTACTTGCTGGGCAGCTGAGGACAGGGACAGAACAGGGCCTAAACGCTGAGGGAAATTGATAGGGGGAGTCTGGAGGAGGAGTATAAAGGAGCATGATTGAGTTGTGAACTTGTGAACCTCAGAAATGCAGACTGAGGTACCTTCAAATCAATAAGGAATATAAGATGAAGACAGTGCTGCTGATGGACTTGTTGTGATTAGGTGATTAGAGTTTTGTTGTGGTAAAAGTTGCAAAACAAAGAAAGACACACAGGAATAAAAGTGAATAAGGACAAAAAAAAGGAAGTCATTTTCAGGGCTCGGTGTCAGGGAACTAGAGCTCGTCCTCAAACTCCATGAATTGAGACGGGAGTAGGTCAGGTAACAGAGAAGAACTTCCGTCACCTAAGTTGGTGTCCTCTTGTTCCTTCGTGCATTCACATACTTTGTAATCTGGTGGTATCAAGTGCTGATTCATCTTGATCAGTGTTAACCGCTCCACATTTTTGTCCGAGAGGCGGGTCCTTTTTGAAGTTACAATGGCACCAGCAGCACTGAAAACACGTTCAGAAGACACGCTTGCGAGTGGGCCAGACAAATATTTTATAGCCAGGTTGGTGATCAGTGGCCATAGATCCATTTTCCTGTACCAATACAGCAATGGGTTCGTATTAGCAAAGACCTGTGTTGGCTCTTCCAGATAGGCCTGCACCATCAACTCAAGGTTCTCCACGGTTGCTCCACTTTGCGTACCATCTGTGGCCTTCTCAGCACTGGAACAAAGAAACCCTTTATGAGTTAGCCAATCTGCTTCCGACAATATTATGGCTGGGCCTGGTGCAGGTGAGGATGATGCTACAGTTGCTGCTGGTGTCGTTAACGGCTGTGAGGGGAAGGGACTCCATTCGCCCACAGATTCAGAAGTGGAACTTGACGCTGGATGGCCTGCTGATTCAGTTGGACTTCTGACGGCTCCTTGAATTTTCTGGAGATCTTTTTCGAACCGACTGGCTGACACAGCTAGCCAATGTTTGTACTTTGAAACATCTGCTTCATCAAAAGGAAAGAATACTTTGCTGGCCACTGCCTTTTTGTACCGTGGATCCAGAATAGTGGCACAAATGTAATGTTGTTCTGTAGGTATGTTTTGAAGCCTTTCATTGGCAACTAGGCAGCTTAATAAGTTCTCCGCCAACCGATATGCATCTTGCTTTCCAACATCATCTCTGAACGTTGAAGACATGTCCTTCAGTTGGTGCTCTAGCATGAACAACAATGGGATAGCTTTGCTCAAAGAACAGTCCTCCCTGCTGACTTCACGCGTGAAGACCTCAAAAGGACGAAGCATGACTGTCAAGTTTTTAACTAGCTTCCATTCCTCCAACTCTAGCCTCTTGTCTTTATGATCAGAACCTAGTTTAAAGACATAGTCATTGATTACCATGCACTGCTCAGACAGACGCTCAAGTATGTAAAAGGTTGAGTTCCAACGTGTTGCCACCTCCTGGATGAGTCCTTTGACTGGCACTTTACGTTCATGTTGAATGCTCCTCAGCTGCTTCCGGGCCTTAAAAGAATGGCTGAAATGTGTGCAGATTTTTCGGCAGGTGGTCAGTAACTTTTTGACTGTGTTTTCAGTTTTCAAGAAATCTTGCACAACCAGGTTTAAACAGTGCGCCAAATACGGCACTCTGAAATATTGACCCTCCTGCATGGCCTTAACTATATTACTGCCATTATCCGTGGAAACATAACCAACTATGCGATTTCTTGGTTACAGCCATTCAAAGACCTTACTGTTAAACTCCTCCAAAATGTTTTTTGCAGTATGAGTTTTCTCCATGGCAAACATGGCTAATGTTGCATGTTTCCGGGTAGCTTGAAAAACTGTGTCCAGGTCAACAACTGCACTTGACTTGCCTCTAACCCCTGCCAAAGACCCTTCAAAAGAGACCGAGTGTGCCGTGATGCACATGTAATCAAGGGCTTGGCAACTGGTCCACATGTCTGTTGTCAAGTGGATAGTGTGAACAGCACTCTTCTGCAAAGCTGCCCCAATCACCTCCAGCACATCTTGATGTAGTGCTGGAACCGCAACTCTGGCAAAATAGGACCGGCTAGGAACCTTCCATTTAGGGCAGACTGTTGCCACTAATTCTAGAAACCCCACCCCTTCCACGAAAGAAAAAGGGAGAAGGTCCAGCGCTAGCATTTTAGCCAGCTTTGCGTTATACAGACGTACCGTTGGGTGGTTGCGTTGAAATGGCGCCTCCGACCACAACATTTGGCGAATGGTGGGCTGGATCATTTTACGTGATGATGATGATGATGACGTCTTCAAACCAGTTAGGCCCATTGATGTAGTTTTTCGCATAGGTGTCTCACTCACACTGTTAGTGTGCCTCATAGATGTTGCAGGGGTAGAGGATGTGGGCGATACCACTGCAGTGCTGCTGCCAGCAGAACTGGGTGTACCAGAAAAAATGTCTGTCGCTTCTTCACTTCCCCCCTGCACGTTCAGCCTCTTGTCATCATCAGATGCAATATCAAGGGATACATTTGGATCTGTTTTTCTTTTGCCTTCCTAGATCTTCCTCATGTGTGCTTCCCAAATGATAGTGTGGTGTTGCTTGAGATGACCTCTCTGGCCTCCGGTACCATAGTTGGTACCAAGCTTACCCCGACTAACTAATACTTTACAAATCAAACAAACAACCATGTTTTCCGCCCTTTGGCTAACAGTAAAGAAGTCCCTAACTGGGGACTGGTGATGTCTGCTGAAGGTGGAGGTGCTACTTTGACTTTCAATGCCAGATGAAGTGGAGGATGGGCGTGGCTGAATTCGTTTCTGTTGTTCACTTACAGCACCACTACTTGAGGTCGAGCTGGATGGAGGTCCATGCCGGCCCTTCTGACTAAAAAAGATGGGAGCTGTAGGTCGTGTTGGTGTTGTAGTTAAAGGTGGTGGCACCAGTGCCACGCCGCCCATATCGCGCTCAGCAGCCATTCGGGCTAGGGTGAAAATGTCTGTCTGCTGCATGGCTGCTGGGGCTGGAGTGATGACTGTGATGACTGGGTCATCGTTAGACTGTTGATCAGCAGCAGAAGACACCACTTCTTGTTCCTCGTAATCACCCATAAGTGGAAGCATTGCGGGAGCCTTCCTTTTAGGCTTAGCTACCTTTGTCGGCTCATGGCGTGACTCACTCTCAGACTGCATGGCTGGGTTCCAATCATGATCAAGGTCATCAGAAGGAAGGGGGCTTGAAGAAGAACTTGTAGTAGTAGTAGTATCCCTCCTTGACCTTTTTCTTGCTGGGGATCTGGAAGACAATGGATAATCATCATCAGGATGAGTGGCTTCCTCGGATGATACCTCCTCTTGAATATCAATTTCCTGATGTGCCCCTACTTCTGGAGGAACAAGCGTTGTAGGCAGTTTTGCCGCTCCATGAACCTCGTGTTGCACCTCTCCATGCACCTGTCCATGCGCCTCTCCTTGCGCCTCTACTTGCGCCTCTACTTGCGCCTCTCCTTGCGCCTCTCCTTGCGGCTCTACTTGCGCCTCTCCTTGCGGCTCTACTTGCGCCTCTCCTTGCCCATGTACTTGCGCTTGTACTAGTTGCACGTGTGGTTGTCGTTGCGGCTGTGGTTGTTGAACACTCGTCAGCTGAGTTACACCCGGCGTTGATTGAATGGTACTTTCTTGTGATGAGCCAACATCACTGGTCGATGGTGATTGAACAACCAAAGTGGCAGCCCTAGCAGCACTCATGGTCTGGGACCTAAGTTTGCGTGGTGGCACTGAGCCCAATGAAGCGGAGGTGCTGCTTCCAGCTTGGTTCCCGGCGGACACCGTTGCTGCTGCAGGCTTATTTTGTTTCCCCAAAAAAGGTGTCGGTGGGCACACCAGTCTCCTTGGTAGGTGGTGCCACTTGCTTCTTATGCTCCTTCTTACTGGCAGTGGCACTGGAAACTTTTTTCGCTGAGGCGCTACGGCCAACTTTCTTTGGGGCCATCTTCTTGAGATGTCAGAACAGCAGGCCGCAGTTGCACGAGTTGCAGAGTTGTCTTGTCTGTGGCCACACGTATCGTCACGTGACGTTGTGCTGCACACACCACTGCAGGACTTCTTCCTGCCACTGGTGGTTCTCTTGTGTACCTAAAAGCAATGGAAGCCAGAGGAACATCAGTTATACACCCCAAAAAGTCGAAAAACACTTGAAAATCACCACAATCCCATGCCATCTATGCCCTCAATGATGTTTACATTCAAGACACCCCACAGAAAGACTTGGTCCATGCACCACTGAGTAACTCTGGGCATAATGGATGAAAGAAAGGCAAAATGGGTGCAGGCCTGAGCACACCGCCTGCCTTCAAAATAGCCCCTTAACCCCCACCACATGGCCAGGCCCTGCCTGTACCAGCCCTCAAAATGGCCCCCAGCCACATGGCCATGCCCCAACAACAACCCAAAAAATCGAAAAACACATAAAAATCACCACAATCGAATGCCATCCATGCCCTCAATGATGTTTACATTCAAGACACCCCACTGAAAGACTTGGTCCATGCACCACTGAGTAACCCTGGGCATAATGGATGAAAGCAAGGCAAAATGGTTGCAGGCCTGAGCACACTGCCTGCCTTCAAAATGGCCCCTTGACCCCCACCACATGGCCAGGCCCTGCCTGTACCAACCCTCAAAATGGCCCCCACCCACATGGCCATGCCCCAACACACCAAAAAATCGAAAAACACATAAAATCACCACAATCCAATGCCATCCATGCCCTCAATGATGTTTACATTCAAGGCACCCCACAGAAAGACTTGGTCCATGCACCACTGAGTAACCCTGGGCATATTGGATGAAAGCAAGGCAAAATGGGTGCAGGCCTGAGCACACTGCCTGCCTTCAAAATGGCCCCTTGACCCCCACCACATGGCCAGGTCCTGCCTGTACCAACCCTCAAAATGGCCCCCACCCACAAGGCCATGCCCCAACACACCAAAAAATTTGAAAAACATAAAAATCACCACAATCCAATGCCATCCATGCCCTCAATGATGTTTACATTCAAGACACCCCACAGAAAGACTTGGTCCATGCACCACTGAGTAACCCTGGGCATAATGGATGAAAGCAAGGCAAAATGGGTGCAGGCCTGAGCACACTGACAGCCTTCAAAATGGCCCCTTAACCCCTACCACATGGCCAGGCCCTGCCTGTACCAGCCCTCAAAATGGCCCCCACCCACATGGCCATGCCCCAACAACACCCCAAAAAATCAAAAAACACATATAAATCACCACAATCCAATGCCATTCATGCCCTCATAGATGTTTACATTCAAGACACCCCTCAGAAAGACTTGGTCCATGCACCACTGAGTAACCCTGGGCATAATGGATGAAAGCAAGGCAAAATGGGTGCAGGCCTGAGCACACTGCCTGCCTTCAAAATGGCCCCTTGACCCCCACCACATGGCCAGGCCCTGCCTGTACCAGCCCTCAAAATGGCCCCACACACATGGCCATGCCCCAACAACACCCCAAAAAATCAAAAAACACATAAGAATCACCACAATCGAATGCCATCCATGCCCTCAATGATGTTTACATTCAAGACACCCCACAGAAAGACTTGGTCCATGCACCACTCACTACCCCTGTGCCTACTGGCTAGTGAGGCTTTACAGGCACCCCAAAATTAAAAAAAAAAACATATAACAGTGAGCTAAAATTCCATGACATAAATGAGAATTAAGTTAAAAAAAATCACAGAAACAGTTGTATCATGCACCCATGACTAACCCTGGGCCTACTGGATACTGTGGCTAGCTACCCACCACAATATATATTTTGTTGTGAAAAAAGTTTTAGAACTGGAGTTGCCTCAACTGCAATGCCCCAAACAAACAACACCAACTTACTTGTAAAATCTCAAGTCCAAAAGTGATCCAAACTCCAAAGTCCAAAAAGGCCTCAAATACAAATATCCAGCAGTAGCCACAAGAAGTAATCCTTCCAGCTCCACAGCCAAATGAAAAGTGACCAGGACATGGACAAAGCACTGGGAGGAGCCTGCTGGACAGGAACAGGAAGTTGGAGACTCTGGGGCACTTCCTTCCTCCCACCCCACCCCAAAAAATGGACTCCTGCACCAAAAGGTGCAGCCAAATGTCAATCTGAGGAGTTATTCTGATCAAAATCATCATTTTCATAAGGTTTATGCTTCCTGCGGTGGATTTCTTGTGCAGAATTGCAATTTTTGCAATTTCGGGAACGCGAGCTGTTCAAACCTTCCACCGGAAGTCAGCTGTGCGCCGTCGTGGGCCTTTAAGATGTACTCGCGTTGTCAAACTCTCGCCGTGCAAGATGGCAAGCCGCGATAACGTAATTGCGTTCGAAAAACTCTCGCGCGATCACGCAGCAAGATCGAAAATGGCGCAGCACACGCAACAATTGAGAGAAAAACAACTCTGCGGACTCAGAATCACGGTAAGTCAGCGCCGCACGCGCGATATTGTATTTTTCAAGCGCGACCAAGCAAAATAATTCCTAGCTTTCGAATTTGCAGATTAATGGGTAAATTCGCGCGATTCGCGGATCGCGAAATCGGCAAAAATCGGCAAATTCGCCCGCGAAACGGATGTTACGCCCATGCTTAATGCTAAGCAAATTCTCTCCTGAAAGAAATTTCGTTTTAATCACTATATTTTAGTTAGATTTTGGAAGCACAGGTTTTTGCATTAGACTCAGTGTAACACCTTGCTTATCATTTCCTGTATACTACAAAAAGCTTAACACTGTCTCTTCTTTTTATGGTCTGGCTTGACAGCCCTGCTGTCACCAGACAATTATATGAAAACCAGAAGAAGAGGGGCTTTAGAACTGCCCACATGTTGGGAGTCAGGAGAAAATGTTTTTTATGGGGCAGATGTTGTGTTCTTCCACAAAAAAGTGTTTGCCCTTCACACTGCTGTGATCATTTTATTTCTCCAGCTGCATGAGGGTGAACCTTCATGGACACACACATGACATTGTAATGCTACTAAACAGTCTTAGATAATGAGATAATGTATGTTGTTTTTCTCTGGCTGCATCACAAGTGGGAGGAGAGCAATCCTTAACCTATATAGATTTTTAGGTCTGTCTTGGCCGTGCAACTGTCACCTGACCTTTTAATCTACACCAATATTACTCTACAGTTCTTTGCTTACACGCAAATCCATATTCATTTCCCATGCTATCTAACTGTAATTCTTTCCAGTATCATACAACGTTCTATTAAAGCCAGACCTACTGGCATTGCCAATGCTTATTTTTTATCTTTTCTTCACAATGTACATCAAGGCATCTTGGTATTATGGGCAAATGTAAAACATTCAAAATAAAGCAAAAGAGTGCAGCCAGACAAGGAAAAAAACATTGGGACAAGATTAGACTATTGAGAGAAAATAGGGTCACACACCATATTTAAAAGTACTTAAATTGGTGATTTCTGAGGAAGATCATCCCAGAGATTAGGGGCTGGAACACAAAGGTCTCTGCCCTTGCACCTCATATACTACCAGTGCACGTATAAAAGTGAGGCAGTACCCAACCTTAACAACCAGGCAGGCTGATGGAAGGCCTCAAAGCCAGTTAGAGAGACAGAGTCAGTCATTTTGAAGGTGTTGTGAATAACAGAGTAATTTAAGCTGAATAATTTGATTAAGAGAGGGGTTGAGGGGTTTCTTTCCTTTGAAACATGGTCAAATTTCCTGAGGCAGTTCAAAAATCTTGCAGCCATGTTTTCAGTT
Source organism: Lissotriton helveticus (assembly GCF_964261635.1). Lineage (NCBI taxonomy): Eukaryota > Metazoa > Chordata > Amphibia > Caudata > Salamandridae > Lissotriton > Lissotriton helveticus. Next base: position 1,110,239,407 of record NC_136068.1, read on the forward strand.
GTTAAAGCTTAGAGATGGATTGATTTGTGAGACCTAGGCAGAGGGCAGAATTGGTGAGAATGGATGGAGGACCCTATCCCTTGCCCACATTTTTTGCAGGGGTAAAAAACTGAATTTCCTCAGGATATTTTAGGCCGATAAGCCCTTTAGACCAGCCTTTCTGAGTTTGTGAGAGGAAGTATAGTTCCTGATTGAAAAGTACTTCCAAATGATTCACTTGACTCACACAATAGCATTGTTGGCCTTGCTTGTGATGGCATGTCATCAGACAACATCCCAGCCCGGCACCTATTATTAGCACCACTGTCTTGTTTCTATTCAATTTCTTTTTTTTAAATCACTGCACGTAAAATGCTGAGTGCCCACTAGGCAGTTGTACAACCACCCAATTGAGCTGTTGGAAGCTGATCAATGTTGAGCAGCAGCTGTGCATCATCAGCATATGAAAATGGTGAGAGCTCAAAGAAGGCTATCACACCACACCACAACTGGATGTATAAGTTAAACAAAATTGGTGACAAGCTGAACCATTAGAGAAGCTGCACAATAGTGAGGTGTTCTTGCACTGAAATGAAGGGAGAGCGACTCATTGTGAGTGATTTGTATGAAATAAGGTCAACTACAATGGTGCCTGTTCCAATATGAGGAAATCCAACAGGATGGTGTTTTTGACAATATCGAAGACCGCTGAGTCTGGGAGGCCGAGAAGGAGAATTCCTCCATGCTAACCATCTTTCTGGCAGGCCAGTAGCTAGCCTGTGCTTTGTCTCGGACAAAACCATACATGTCCTTGACCTAGCAGTTCCATTCGTTCTAGGGGACTGAACAGTCAGTATGCCAGGTGTTTGTACATAATCGATGCCAAACTGAGTTCAATCAATCAATCAATCAGGATATATAAAGTGCTGATAATCACCTAATAGGGTATCCAGGTGCTTGCAGTTCCCAGAGGCTTACTCAAACAGCCAAGTCTTGAGGGCCATTTGGAATTCCGGAAGTGAGATAATGGTCTGGATGTGCGTCTGGAGGCTGTCCCAGATCTTTGCTGAGATGTGGGAGAAGGTGTATCTTCCACTTCTGCTTCAGTAAATGCGGGGAGTATGGGCAAGTCAAAGGGACACAGAGCTTAGTCTTCTCAATGGTTGGTGGAAGTTCAGGCAGTGGTTAATGTAGGCTGGTCCTTGGTTGTGTAGATCCTTTTGTGCGTAGGTCAGCAGTTTGAATTGGCATCTCTTCTGTACAAGGAGCAAGTGAAGTTTTCTGAGGTGGGGTGTGATGTGGGTTTGTCGGGGAAGGCTGAGGATGAGTCTTGCTGTTGTGTTCTGTATGGTCTGAAGTCTCTAAAGGAGGTGTGCAGCAATTCCTACATAGAGTACATTGCTGTAGTCCAGTCGGCTGGTGATAAGGGCTTGTGTCACGGTGCTTCTCGTGTGCAGGGGTGCCAGCTGAAGATCTATTAGCATGAATATGGGACCCCCTCTAAAGATATTTTCTAGGTCAGGGAAAGAGGGGAAAACAACATCAAAATACACAAATTCCCTCACGACCTCTTGGACTATTCACAAAAACACTTTTATATCTACTTATTTCATATACACAAGGTGACTCCAAAAGTGACTATTTTTGAACTTTTTTTATTTATTTATTCATTTTTTCTTTAAATTCTTCGTTCATTTCATAGAAAAACAGTTCTAACAATACAACATTTAAAATGTATAAAGCAATTCATCACTAGACATCGTACAAGCAAAAGAAACCTAGATATTCATTCCTAATACATTCATGCACTCATTGTCATACACACTACATTCATACTACAATGTGTGTTGGAGGGATCACGTGTGGTTATGTGATCTAATACGCGAGGTCGACGCGTTTCGGTGGGTTTGTGACCACCTTCCTCAGGACCTCTTGACAGAACAAACGTTCACTCCACAAGACATAAAGCTTTCTGTATCGACATCTATGGGGATACAACAAGGTAATCCCACTGTGCTGTTCTGGTTGGGTTTAGAGACGAATTGTATGTCATCCACTATAGACAAACGGCTCTGTAAGTAACGTCTAGCTGTTCCTATTGCCAGATCACCATGGATATAAGGGGCGTCTAGAAGTAGGTAGAATAACTCAGAACGATAAAAATGTATCTCTTATTGTATACAATCTTTTTTTACAAGTGTTCTGAATATCAACTTGGTATGTCTATGTCTTCTTGTCGTAGTTACCGATGTGTCTTTTTATCTTCGTTAAAATATTGTGCCGCCTTGAAACGCCTCCTCGTATCTGGGTCCGACAGACGACTAAAAAAAGATTGTATACAATAAGAGATACATTTTTATCGTTCTCAGTTATTCTACCTACTTCTAGACGCCCCTTATATCCATGGTGATCTGGCAATAGGAACAGCTAGACGTTACTTACAGAGCCGTTTGTCTATAGTGGATGACATACAATTCGTCTCTAAACCCAACCAGAACAGCACAGTGGGATTACCTTGTTGTATCCCCATAGATGTCGATACAGAAAGCTTTATGTCTTGTGGAGTGAACGTTTGTTCTGTCAAGAGGTCCTGAGGAAGGTGGTCACAAACCCACCGAAACGCGTCGACCTCGCGTATTAGATCACATAACCACACGTGATCCCTCCAACACAGATTGTAGTATGAATGTAGTGTGTATGACAATGAGTGCATGAATGTATTAGGAATGAATATCTAGGTTTCTTTTGCTTGTACGATGTCTAGTGATGAATTGCTTTATACATTTTAAATGTTGTATTGTTAGAACTGTTTTTCTATGAAATGAACGAAGAATTTAAAGAAAAAATGAATAAATAAATAAAAAAAGTTCAAAAATAGTCACTTTTGGAGTCACCTTGTGTATATGAAATAAGTAGATATAAAAGTGTTTTTGTGAATAGTCCAAGAGGTCGTGAGGGAATTTGTGTATTTTGCCAGCTGAAGATCTTACATAGCATGTGCTGAGTGAGGAAGCAGGCAGGGGAGATGGCGGTGATCTGTGATTTCATGGTGAAACGTTTGTCAATGATGATTCTGAGGTTTTTGGTATGGTTGGAGTGAGGGGGTGCAGGTCCTCGGTCTGATGGCCCTAGGGGTCATTCCATGTGTTGCTGCTGTTGCCAAAGATCAGTACTTCCATCGTTTCTGTGCTCAGCCGCAGGAACTTCTTCATACGGTCAGCGAAGTTTGTCATGCATCTATGGAAGTTGGTTCTGGTGATGGTAGGGTCACCGGTGAGTGAGAGGATGAGTTGGATGTTGTATGCATAGGAAAGTATATTGAGACCATGAGATGTGATGATGTTGGCCAGCGGGTCATATATGCATTGAAGAGCGTGGGGCTGAGGAATGAGGTGATCTCCTTGGGTTTAGAGGTGAAAGGTGGGACGTGGATCCTCTGGGTTTTTCCCGTGAGGAAGGAGGTGATCTTTCTAAGCATGTCCCCTTGAATGCCAACATGGTGGAGTCTTTGATCAGTGGGTGGTGAGATACGGTGTCGGAGGCTGCCAAGAAGTCAAGTAGAATCAAAGCTGCTGTTTCTCCTCGGATGAGGAGGGTTCAGATGTCGTCGGTGGCTGAGATTAGGGCGGTTTTGGTGCTTTGATTGCTGCGGAAACCAGATTGGGAGCCATTGAGTAGCTGGTTCTGCTCCAGGTGTGTCCTCATGAGTAGATTGTTGATGATCCTTTCCAGTACCTTTGCAGGGAATGGGAGCAGGGAGATTGGCCTGTAGTGTTTGAGTTTGTTGGGGTCGTCAGCGGGTTTTTTGAGTAGTGGTCTGACTTCAGCATGTTTCCAGGCATCTGGTTTCTGAGGTTGAGGATGTGAGAGTTCCCGAGTGGATGGATTTCATGGTAGAGGTGTTGTCCTGGGAGAGGATATTCCCAATGGTCAGCGTGTGGTTGGTGTCAGTTACAGTGATGACGTATCTGTCGAAGAAGGCTGTAAGTGTGGGTTGGGGTTCGAGGTTTCTGTATATGGTTGCGATCTTGTCATGGAAAAAGTGGGCACAGTTGTCGCACTGCTCCTGTGAGGGTGCGATGTTGTTTTCGCTGGCAGCCGGGTTGGATAAATCCATAACGATGCTGAAAAGTTCTTTGGTGTTGTTGGCACTGGTTTTGATGCATGAGGCAAGAGCTGTCTTCTTTGCTGCCCTCAGCAGGGGTGGTGGTGGTTGAGGGAGGTCTTGCAGACTGCTCTGTGAGATGTGTCTTTGTTGGTGTGCCAGCTCCTCTCCTACTGTTTTCTGTCTGATTTCACTTTTACAAGTTCTTGGGTGTCTTTGGAGAGTTTTCTCTGGATGTTGCTCTTGATGGGAACAATGCTGTCTGCGCAATTGGTGATCCAGGCATTGAAATGTTTCCCTCCCTGTTTGAGGTTTATGGCTGTAGCAGGGTTGGAGGTGTTGAGGGTTTTCACCCCAGGTGGTCTCTGAGTTGGTCATCTTGGGGGTGTGGTGCAGGGGCTGGAGATGCTGAAGTGGATGATGGAGTGATGGGACTTTGTGAGTTCCTTATCATGGCTGTATTTGACGCGGTTGCTGGAGGTGAAAATTGGGTCCAGCGTGTTTTCCTGTGGTGTGTGCAGGGTTGTAGATGATCTGGGTCAATTCAAGGCTGCGCATACTGTTGAGGAGGTATGTGGTGTTTTTGTCATTGGGGTTGTCGATATGGCAATTTAGGTCACCGTGGAAGATGTAGTCCATGGATTCTAAGGCTACAAGTGCAATGAAGACTGCGATGGTGTTGCGATGGAGTTGCAGAAGCTGGTGCGCGGGCCTGGGGGCTGGTATATGAGAGTACCTCTGATGGTTGTCTTGTCCTCCGTGTGGACCTTGAAGTTGAGATGTTCCATTGGATTGGTGGTGTTGTCTGTGGTGGTGGGACACTATATGGTCTATTTGAGGATGATGGCTGTACTTCCTCCTGGTTTGTTAGTGCGGTTCTGGTAAGTGATTTTTTATCTGTCGGAGATTGCTGCAGCAATATATGGGGTGGATGTGGAGTTCAGCCAAGTCTCATTGAGGAAGACGATGTCTGTGCGAGGGTGGTGATGTGGTCCCATAATTCAGTGGAATGCTTACATAGTAAGGGTGTGTTGAGAAGTGCACATGCAGGTTGTTGTTTTTGTTCAGGTGGTGTCTGTGGTGTGTTTGGGGTGGGGCTGGTTGGTGGGTTGGTGTATGTGCAGTGGTAGGTGAAGTGGCAGTGGGTGCAGGTGAAAGGTCCTACCGTGTAGCATGGGTCAGTACAGTGCAGCATTTGTTGCGGTTTCTGGGGACGAGGGTTTTGAGCTCAGTAATGGTGTATCTTCAGGGGTAAGGAGGTTCAGACACTCCTACGAACAAAACTAGGCATTACCGGCCTCGATCATTTGGTGCTATTAGCCAGATAACTGCTGTACCCGCCTGTCTCTTTTAAACTTCACACCTTGAGATTGACCTCAACTAGATACTTTCCCTTTTGCCCTTTCGCGCTGGGTCGGAATATTCACCGGCTACGCAAACCCAGAACTAGTGACTTTGAACAGCCCTGAAGAGTCATGGGTCAGGTGCCCGCATGACGAAACACGTGTCGGCTGGTCGTTTTCTTTGATATCACCCTACCCGAAACGAAGGCTAATTATATTTCATTTGAAAGAAATTACTCGGGTGCGTCCACCTTGTTTAATTTCTATATGTTTTGAATGACTACTATTTATGACTTGTTCATATACTCTACTTAACGTGTGCATGGGACTCTTGCTATAGTCATTTCTCTGGGTGTGGACCAGGCACAGACTGGTGCAGACGGGCTTGCCTGTGGTCCAGCCTTGGCACGCCAGCAGTGATGTCATGCTGCGGCATGCATTAAGTAGGACCTGGGGTGTATGGGCATATTTTGGCAGAGAGAACTGTGAGTGGGAAAACCAAGTTGGGAAAGCCCCAGCAGGAAAACCCAGGCAGCTGCAGTGTCACAGGATCAGTTTGGAATAAGCGGAAACTGGAGGCCACAGGTCAGTGACAAGCTAGGTGTCCAGGTGCCTACTGATATGGTTGCGCTGTGTCCTACATTAAGTAGGTCCTGGGGTGGGTGGGGCTTCTGTTGGCAGGAAAAACGGTGAGCGTTAAAACCCAGTCGGGAAAAACACCAGCGGGAAAACCTGCACAACTGGGGTATCACTTGATTAGTTTGGAACGAGCAGGAACTGGACGCCACAGGCAAGTGGCAAGCTATTTATCCAGGTGCCTACTGGAGTGTTGTAATGAAATGATAATTGTTGAACTTCGAGGGCTTAAGGCCAGATTTGATTGTTTTAACAGAATGTTTATTATCTCTTTTTGATTTTCTGTGGTACTTGTCCTGATTACAGTGATGCATTTGCGAGTTCCCGAATTGATCTTCCTATTACAGGAAGAAGTTCTTTGAATGTGGCAATTGGGTCATCTAGTAAACCAAATCTGAGAAAGAAAGTCAACTTGCTTAAGCTCTCCATGCAGGATCGTTCATGGTAAATTTTCAGGACCACTGGCCATACATACCTATGTCTTCTAAATCCTTTTCGCCTACACAGTTTTTTAAATTCCGTTTCACTTCTATTCTAGGTGCCCCTCCCCTTCACAGTCCTGAGGAATACCACGTAGTAAGGTAGCCAATTACCTACGAGTCCCTGGGGTCGAAACGTTGACACTTTCCACTTTAAGCCAGCTTGCAATCAACGGAGATCTATTGCTTTGTCTTGCATCTATATAATTCATTTTAAGCAGTAGCTAAATGAGAATGCCGTCGCTGTCGTGTGATACGAACATGTTTTTATGTCACTAATTTCTTTTGCCTAACCTACACACCTCCATCTTCATAAGTCTTATTTTCCCCGCCTCTCCCCTTTCTTCAGGGCACAACATGCAATTTTCTCTAGATATACTGTGCATACATGTGTCATTGTGATGGTGTGATTAAATAACACTATTCATGTTTCTGCAAAATCCTTTTGTTTTCTTTATGCTTTATAAGTATGTGTATTAGACTGTCTTTTTTTTATTTCAACGTAGTTTTGTTATTGTTTTTTGCCAACATATAACATATAATCATCAACACTTTGTCGTTACAGGGTGGCAGCCAACACTGGCTGTGTTAATGGTAGTACAGTCCACATTTATGACTGGGACCACCCTACACTGTACTCCATGCTCCATAGCAGGGATAGAAGACCTGGAGAAGGCGAGCAGCTGGCAGGAAGCAGGAGGCGTGAAAAGCAGTTAAAAGCAAGGAAACCAGAGTGACCAAGAAGCCAACTAATTGTACGTGTTAGTAAGTAAGAGGGTGTGGCTTAATTGCTGGGAGGCCGACTTTAAAGCTGGGGAACCAGGTTCGAGTCTGGTGAGAGGCTCAAACATCCTGTGATTCTTGGCAAATCATTTAATCTCCCCGTGCCCAAAAAATGTTTGTGCTGTTATACAAATGGTACTCATGTAAAGCACTCTGATACCTTCAGGGCAAGTTCGCACTATATAAAACGGCAACAAAAAAAGTAATGGGTGGGCTGTAAGCACGTTTATAACCTATTTTTCGCAATAGCTTTCACTGACAGTGCACGCTTGCTGTAGGCGAAACCTAAAAATATCTGAAAGCTTTGCTTGGCTTCTGGCTCTCAACAGATGCTTGGAATTTGAAACAAGCATTTCTTGTGTGTACAGTTTTAGATGAAGCAGGGCTGCGTAGTTAGAACTCAAGAACCACTGTTTAAGGTTTGCGAACAAAAGCTGCAGGGAAGTGATCCTCACTTTTCACACACAATTGCTAGGACAGTTGCCTATACAGTATAAAAACCGGTTACATTTTGATATTATTGGAAAGTCCACAACAGAATATACAAGTGTGAAATTGGTTTCTCTAACCTCTTTCGTTTATGTTTGCTACATATTACCTTTTTGTTAGGTCTTTCCGGACTCGAGAAGTTAATGACAGGGGAGCGAGAAGACCCCAGACGGTTGTGATGTCTGGATTTCAACATATTCTCATTTCAAGAGCTCGATGTTATATTGTGCGATAACAAGTTCTTTATAACATCAGATTTATCAGTGGCACATATAAATCTAATGCAACCGAGAACCTGAAGATAAACCACAGGGGAGCAAAAGCAAACCAGTGTCAACCATGATGGAGAAAATGCTTTGCAATGACGCAAGAGGAGAGGGGGGCGCGCGTTCCGCACGGACACCCCTCATTTCTGTAACTAACTGATGAGAAGTTCTTGTGGGGAGTCACGGGCCAACCACATGCACAGAACAAACCGAGAGTGTGGAGTGGCGAGGAGGTCGGGGACCATATTTCACATATTTCAGGCAGCCTGTTGAACACACCGCAGGAAAACGATTGATCCCGCCTGCTTCATTTATTAGACGGTGTAATACCACACAAAATCCTTTCCACACTATCCCACAAACTAAATCATTTATTCTTGACAAGAATCCAATACAGCGCTGACTTCTTCTCCATGGGCAGATAATGCCCTGATTAATGGGTCCGCCTGCATCGAAACAAGGCTGGGAGAATGAAAGGCAGGGATCGGAGACGGGGGCCGGGGCGGGAGACCGCGGCCTGCCCCCTCCTCCTCTTTTCCCAAGGCCGGCTCTGCAGCGAGGCTCAAGGTTTTATTACAAAGAGGCCGCCTAAGCACCACGGGCTAATCCGTAAATCCCAGACTAGAAAAATATGTGACGGATTTGTAAATTGTGCCCTTTACAAATCTGATTGAACTTCTTTCCTTTGTTTCCCTTTGGCACTTGCGATTTATTCTTCCTTTTCTTACTCCGCCCCTCCCCGTGCGCCTCCGCACCTGCCCCCCTTTACGAGAGTAAAGCAATATGTTATTATGGAGCTAATGTCTGAGGGACACCATTACCAATCTGGCACCATTTTTTTCCACATAGTGCCGGAAGTTCAAATTACGGAGAGAGGGAACTACATTTAAAATCGTGTCCAGGCAGGGCGTGCAATTGTGCAAATATGCCAGCAGGGTCTAAAAGCTTAAAATGCAAGAGTGTGGCAATCGAATGTGCCTCATATTCCATCTCATGCAACACAATCCCACCCTCAACATGTGCGCGAGACTCCTTCTGAGGTTACAAACAGTACCCACCTGTGGTGAGGTACATGGAATTCGGCCTGGATGTAGACAGTGCTTGAAATGGAAAAATAGTAGTGCAGGTACTCTGTACAAGAGTACCTGCGTGATTCTGAGAAGTGCCGGTACTCTCCAATTAAAAGTATTGCGCCTCTCTCTTGAGAAGTGCGGTACCCTCTCTCTCAAAATAAAAAAAAAGTGCTGGTGCTCCCTTCTGGGCAGTACCGGCCCATTTAAAGCACTGGATGTAGAAGAACCCACCGAAGCCCTCAACACTCATGTTTCGGACCCAAGTTGACGGAGACAGTCCTCCTACCAAGTACCAGTGTAATGGAGTATATTTCTATGCCCACCCCAGAAACACTGAGTTTAAGCCAACTTGATTGGCGAAGCATTTGGACAAATCAGGAGTTCTGAAATGATGGGTAGTTACCACTTGGGTGAATGGGTAGTATTGAGATTTGAAAGTGGTATTTAAGTGGATCTGCATACGGGTGGACATACTAGAGTCCCATAGGTTATGTGCATTATATTCACTACAATGGTTCCCCAACATGTCACATGACGTGTATGAGATTCCAATTGAAACTATTAAATCCTCATAATAAAGATGACATTTCACATGTAAAGACAAACGCCATCTTTCAAACATGAGAAACCCTCTAAAGCTAAAACACAGGACCCTTGCAATGTCCATAGACATCACATTAGGACTCAACCTTGGGATGCTTCATTTGAAGTTATGGCCCTCTGTGTTCATGATGCATATAAGGCCTTTTCTGAAATTATTAAATACACATATGTCATGGGGCACGCAAGATTCCCTCTGAATTTATAAGATTCACCACTCTCGTAAAGTTCATGAGACTCAGTCCAAAGCGCCAAAGAAACACCCTCATATTGTACGCAGTAATCCTCAGGCACTCTAAGACCTCACATTAGGATCAGTTGGCAATTCCATCACTGACTAAAGCAGTAGTCAATAGATATCACACTAGCAGCCAAAAGGAACCACCTAGTGGCATTGTTCCTTTCTTTTCACATAACATAAATAGCTTTTTGTAAATAGCATTATTCAAAGAAAAATATAAAACCAACATAAATAGTGCCAAGAGGGTGCTTTAAAAGGAAATAATGATGGGCAGGTACACTCTATTTAGAAAACCTTTTTGTTCCTGAGAAGTGCCAATACTCTCCTTTTGAATGTATTGCATGAGTGCTGAGAAGTCTGAGCACTCTCCATTTTGAATTAATGAAGTGCAGGTACTCACTACCAGACCGTACCTACCCAATTAAAGCTCTGCTGCCAAGTCCAACCCAGAAAAAATAAAGCAACTCATGTCCAGTATGTTCTTTCTGAAAAAAAGGAAACCAGCTTCTGAATTCCACATAGGGCCATGCTTGGGAAGGAAACAAGTGTCCTGGTGCAAATCAAGGGAATTTAGATAATACAAAAAAAGGGTTCATATTAGAAATGGGGTCTCTAGTTGGTAATGGCTTGCACCTTTGTCCAAGTAGGGACCCTTGCGGTCCTTACTTGGACCCTTAGGTTAAGGGAGTTATGCCCTTAGACAACCCCTGCTCCCCCCCTCGGTAGCTTGGCACAAGTTTATCTCAGAGGCAGTGTGTAAAGCATTTGTGCACACATACAGTAACACAGTGAAAACACTGCAAATGGACACCACACCAATTTAGAAAAATAGGAAATCTTTATCGAAGCACAAGACGAAAATGACAAAAATCAACCATACATATATCAAGATATCACCAAAAATAGATTATCCACAAAAATAAAGCCTGTAGCAACAAAAAGCTCTAACTGGGGCTATTAGGACGTCGTGACAGATAATAAGTCCCAAAATACGGCGTTGACTGCAAGGTGCGTGGCGTCGGGCCCGGAGTCACACAGACCCCATAGAACAGCACCTTGGCAAATGATGAAAACAAAGACGGTGCACGGGTTTGGGGAGGTGATGCTTCTTTGGCGACAGGAGGTATCGAATCCCTACGACCACAGGGGAGGTGAGGCGTTGGTTCCTTACTGTTGCCAGCGAGGTGACGTCGCGGTAGCGTAGAGGCGTCAGGTTCCTACAACGATGCAGGGTCAATAGATTTGGGAGGTCAACCATGTCAGGTATGGGCTCCGCGATGATGAAGCACCGGTGTCGGTATCGGCTGTGGTGCGAGTCGGGGCAGTGCGTTGTGAGAATCACTAGTGGTGCCCTCGGCTCCGGTACAGGCAGCAGCCTCGGTGACGTTGTCAGAGTCGGTATGGCAAGGTGGCAGCAGGCTTTGGGGCTGCGGTGTAAGTCGGGGCAGTGCATCGTGCACTTCATGAGTAGTACCCAATGCTTCATTGCAGGTCGCTGCATCGCTCGTCAACGTTAGTGTTGCTATTTCTCTTTGTGACAGCTGAAACTGCAGTTGCAGGAGGACAGAGGAAATTATGTCTTTGTGTCCCTGAGACTTCAGTACAGGAGGGAAGCTCTACAACAGGCCCTTGGAGATCTTCTTCAAGCAGGATGCATAGCATAGGTTCAGTATTTTTCCTCTCCTTGGCAGAAACAGCCCCTGAAGCCCAACCCCACACATTACACAGCACAGGGGCAGAACTTCCCCTTTAGCTTTCCCAGATTTTCTCCTTGGCAGAGGTTCCTCTTAAGTCCAGAAGTAATCTAAAGTTCTTGGTTCTGGGCCCCAATATTTATACCACATTTTCCTTTGTTCTCTTGTGGCAGAGAGTCTCTTAGCTTAGTCCAAACCAGTTCTGTCCTCTCTGGTACAGCTTCCTTGCAGGAGGTGGGGACAGCATTGTGTAAGGCAGACCAGGCCTATGTAGGTGCAAGGAAATCTCCTACTACCCTAAATGCAGCCCAGGTCTATTCAGACCATTCCTGACTCATCCAGGAAAGGCAGGACACACCTCAACCCCCCCCCGAGCGGCTGCCTACAGTGATTGCCCATCCCCAGCCCCTGTCACTCCAAAACCAGAGAGTCAATTCACAATTCAGCAGAGGCACATATGATTTCTATGCAAGAAATTGCCTATGTTCTAAAAGTAAAAAACACACAATTGATGGACAGAATGCAGAACAAATCAAAACATTCACCCCCAGTCAAGAGATCTGGGGTAAATTCATCACTCTTTTGGTCACCATGCCACCCCAGTTTGGACCTGGCCATATGCAAATCAGTCTTGACCCTATGCCTCATAGGAACAGTCCAGCCCGAACTGCCAAGCCAGGTCCTCCCTGGACCGGAAACATGCTTCCTTAGACATGTTTCGGGGTTTCACTACTCATCAGACAGGATAGCTTGATTCCAGTGGCACAGTGAGCCCGGGACCCACATATGGGCATACCCAGCACACTTAGGGTGAAGAAGCAAAAGACACACAATTGATGGACGGAATTCAGAACAAATCAAAACATTCACCCCCCAGTCAAGAGATCTGCGTTAAATCCATCATTCTTTTGCTTACCATGCCACCCCAGTTTGGATCTGGCCATATGCAGATCAGTCTTGACCCTGTGCCTCATTTGAACAGTCCAACCCGAAATGCCAAGCCAGGTCCTCACTGGACCGGAAACAAGCATCCTAGGACCGATTTCGGGGTTAAACCCCTCATCAGCTAGGATAGCTTCATTCCAGTGGCACAGTGAGCCGGGTACCCACGTCTGGGCATACACAGCACACTTAGGGCAAGGAAGCAAAAGGCACACAATTGATATACGGAATGCAGAACAAATCAAAAGATTCTTCCCGGTCAAGAGATCTGGGTTAAATCCATCATTCTTTTGCTCACCATGCCACCCCAGTTTGGACCTGGCCAAATGCAAATCAGCCTTGACCCTGTGCCTCATGGGAACAGTCCAGCCCGAACTGCCAAGCCAGGTCCTCCTTTCTGGACTGGAAACAAGCATCCTAGGACTAGTTTCAGGGTTTCACCCCTCATCAGCCAGGATAGCTTGATTCCAGTGGCACAGTGAGCCCGGGACCCAGTTCGGGCTGGACTGTTCCCATTGGGCACAGGGTCAAGACTGATTTGCATATGGTTGGGTTCAAACTGGAATGGCATGGTGAGCAAAAAGGCGATGGATTCAGACCCAGTTCTCTGTACTGGCGTGAATGTATGCCATGGTTCTGCATTCTGTCCATCAATTGTTCTTTTTGCATTTGTCACCCCGAGTGGTATGGGTATGCCCAGACGTGGGTTCCGTGCTCTCCATGCCACTAGAGTCATGCTATCCTGGCTGATGAGGGGTGAAACCCCGAAACCGGTCCTAGGATGCTTGTTTCCAGTCCAGGGAGGACCTGGCCTGGCAGTTCGGGCTGGACTGCTCCCATTGGGAGCAGGGTCAAGACTGATTTGCAAATGGCTGGGTCCAAACTGGAATGGCATGGTGAGCAAAAAACAATGGATTTAGGCCCAGATCTCTGTACTGGGGTGAATATATAACATTATTCTATCAATCAATCAATCAGTACATTTGTAAAGCGCGCTACCCACCCATGAGGGTATCAAGGCGCTAGGGGGGCGCTACTGATCGAAGAGCCAGGTCTTGAGGAGTCTTCTGAAGGCCAACAGGTCCTGGGTCTGTCGTAGGTTGGAAGGGAGGGTGATCCAAGTCTTGGCGGCGAGGTGGGAGAAGGATCTGCCGCCGGCGGTGGTTTTCCAGATCCAAGGAATTGTGGCGAGGGCGAGGTTGGCCGAGCGGAGGCTGCGGGTGGGTGTGTAGAAGCTGAGTCGGTCATTGAGGTATGCTGGTCCGGCATTGTGTAGGGCTTTGTGTGCGTGGATGAGGAGTTTGAAGGTGATCCTCTTCTTGACGGGAAGCCAGTGTAGGCGTCTCAGGTGGTGGCTGATGTGGCTCTGTCGGGGGACGTCGAGGATCAGACGTGCCGAGGCGTTCTGGATGCGTTGCAGCCGTCTCAGCAGCTTGGTTGATGTTCCTGCGTAGATGGCGTTCCCGTGGTCCAGTCTGCTAGTGACGAGGGCCTGGGTGACGGTTTTTCTCGAGTCGCAGGGGATCCATTTGAAGATCCTGCGTAGCACACTGAGGATGTTAAAGCAGGATGCGGAGACGGCGTTGACTTGCTTGGTCATGGCGAGGGCGGATTCGAGCATGATCCCCAGGTTGTGTGCGTGGTTGGTGGGTTCTGGGGCTGTTCCTAGCGATGTTGGCCACCATGAGTCGTCCCACGCTGACGGGGTGGGGCCGAGGATGAGGACCTCTGTCTTGTCTGAATTCAGCTTCTGCCTGCTGACCTTCATCCATTCGGCGACGGCTTTCATTCCTCTGTGGAGGTTGGCTTTGGTGGTGTGGGGGTCTGTGGTGAGTGATACGATCAGCTGGGTGTCGTCGGCGTAGGAGATGATGTTGAGGTTATGTTGACGTGCGACGTGGGCGAGTGGTGCCATGTAGATGTTGAACAGCGTCGGGCTGAGGGAAGATCCCTGTTCTACATTCTGTCCATCAATTGTTCTTATTGCATTTGTCACCCCGAGTGGTACGGGTATGCCCAGACGTGGGTTCCGTGCTCTCCATGCCACTGGAGTCATGCTATCCTGGCTGATGAGGGCTGAAACCCCGAAACCGGTTCTAGGATGCTTGTTTCCAGTCCAGAGAGGACCTGGCCTGGCAGTTCGGACTGGACTGCTCCCATTGGGAGCAGGGCCAAGACCGATTTGCAAATGGCTGGGTTTCACAATCAGAGGGGGCCCCTGAAGCAAATAAGGCAGAGAAAATCAGGGGAAAAAGGCAAGCTACTCTGAACAAAGTTTCTCTACCATAACACTTAATATGCGCTATACACCGCTAATATATAAACACCCAGGGAGCTGACCAGAATGACAGAGGCATGTCACAACTCACAAATTATAAACATATCAAAATGTATTAATAATTCATTAGTGTTTTATTTGTAAAATGAACATATATAACATCCCACGCCACACTCACTCACACATTCATACCAGCAGATTTATACTCTCACGTACCAACATATCCTGAAATCAGTAATTCAATCATACTCATACCAACAATACAAGAGATAAGAATAAATGGACCAATTTTAACAGATACAAATAACAATGGTTGTGATCTGAGAACAGATGAATATTCTAAGATTCAGGTAGCGCCAAACATATCCAGGGTCCTCAAGATACATTGGAATAGGAATAGGAATTTCTTTATTATGCATGATTAATTAAAACCGTTGCATACATTAAAACTTATTTTAAAACATCTGATCATATATACTTAAAAAATACTGTTATATGGTCCACATATTTAATTTCAATTACTCATTAAAAAAGGACAAAGTTGAGATGGAAGAGGGCGAATGTCACTGTTATTTGACTTCTCCAAAGTGCCATTTTTGGCCTTTTACCAGTGGGGCGCATGTTGTTGTAAAAAGGGTCATGGCCGGTGTAGGGAGAATCCTCAATGTCATTGCCTTGACTCTTGTTTTCTATCGTCAGCTTGCGACATTTCGTTAAGAGGAACCTCTACGGAGAGTTTGTAATTTAAGTCACCGAGGAAAGCCGTTTTTACCACTTTTTTTACTATTTTAAGTGTAACGAAAATAGATAGAGTTTTTTAGGACATTGGCTCCGTTAGTGACTTCTCTCCCTGTTGTTCTATTTACTGGGTTTGTTCGTTTAGCAAAGCTTCTGTGGTTGAGTGTTCCAAGGGCAACGTACGTACATTTTCCAGACGCTTAGCTGTTATGTCGAAAAACTTTGTTAGTCGACAATTTAGCTGCACTCTCTCTGGGTAGAAACTCAGCAGAGCCGCTTCTCTACGAGTCCTAACTCCATATTGGTTGAACACAGGTTTTAGAAGGCTTATTCTTATGTCTCTTAGGTTATTGCAAGTGCACATGACATGTAATAGGTCCTCCACTCCGCAGCCGCAGAGGCGACAGGGTTGATCACCGCCTTTTCTCTTCCAAGGAGGAAGAAACTGATTTATTGCACCAATTCCCAAGCGGATTTTTAAGAATTTTTCCTTTGTAGTTGTTTTTATTCCGATTTTCAAGTAAGATTGTGGTTTTAGAGCTTTATACATGTTCAGTACTACCCAACCATGAGATCGTTTGGATAGCGAGTTTTTATGTTCTGCAACTGACAGGTGTCAGGAAACCTTTCTTACGTTTTTTTTAAATACAGAGTGTGCCACTGTAATACTCCAGAGGTCTATCAGTCCTAACAGTTTGATTGAGTCCTGCAGGTACTCTCTGGCTGGTGATTTTGTAGGGCGGAATAACTCTGTCCATATATGACTGTTCAGGGATCCTTCTGCTGCTTCTTTGATTTTATGCCAGCATTTCACGTATGCTCCCCTTCTTTCGATTGATTATTTTTGTAGCCCAAACTCCAACCGTATTTGGGCCGGGGAAGCATATCTAGGGAGGTGAATGATGGATCGATATGCGTTAGTTATTGTATTTTCTACTGCTTTTGCATCTTTTCCCTTCATTGCTGAGCTACCGTATGTTATTGTTGGATGAAGTTTTGCTTGCAGGACTTTTAATAATGGGTGAAGTGTTAGGTCTGGCAATAGCTTCTTTAGGGGTTTTATTGCCAAGTATATCATTACCTCTTTCCTCCGTACGGATTCTATCTGTGATTTAAATGAGTTGTTTTCGTCTAGTATTAATCCTAGGTATTTGTAGCTGGGTGTCTGGTCTAAGCGGTGCCCATCCAGGACCCAATTGAAACCTTTCTTCCTGTGATGATTTACTGCCATTATTTTTGTCTTACTATAATTTATTTTCAAGGCGTTCCGTTCTGAGAAGCTATGGGTCACATTCAGTAGATGCTGTAATCCAATAGGAGTTCGACTTATCAGAACCAAATCGTCGGCATATAACAGGTTTGATAAGCTTATGTTTCCTAATTTTGGAGCATGGTTTTTACACTTGTCCAATTCCCCCGGTAAGTCTGCTAGGTAAAGGTTAAAAAGCGACGGGGCTAAAACGCACCCTTGTTTTAACCCTTTTGATGTGGGGATTCTTTTGATACGTGAGTCCCTGCACCTAGCTTTATCCTTACCCAGGTATTTGTATGTAGATTCCTTAACTGGTCCAGAAGCGGAGGTGGTATTCCCATCCCTTGTAGTTTTTGCCAGAGCTTTGTCCTGTCCACGTGGTCAAAGGCAGCTGTAAAGTCTATGAAGCAGAGGTACAGGGAGTATTTCCCCTGTTTTGCTGCATCCATTAGTAAAGTTAGCGCCATAAAATTTGTTATTGTTCCTTGACCTTGACGGAACCCGGTTTGTGTTGGTGAAATAATATGGTTGTCTGAAGCCCATGTAGTTAGGTCGTGTAAAATAAGCCCCGCAAAATATTTGGCTTCGGTGTCAATGAGGGCTATCAATCAATAGTTTTTTGGCTCTGACCTCTTCCCTTGTTTGTATATCGGGCTTATGATTGAGCCTCTCCAAGACTGTGGAATAATAGATGTTTCAAATGCATATTTAAAAAACGGGTTCTAGTGTGTTGCTCCAAAATTCAGGATCATGTTTGTAAAGCTTTGGCGGAATGCCATTAGGGCCAGGGGCGCCTGCCTGTCTTCCCTTTGCTATTTGTTTCTGAATTAAGGTTGTTTCCAGGCTACTAGGCTTTGTAAAACCTAAGGTCGGGGACAATCGATATTTGCCCGGCGGTATCGCCTCTTTAACCCACGAAACATTAATCAATGAAGAGGCAGGCGCTGGAGACTGGAAGGCAGGAAACAAGGTTTTATTTTCTCCGGAGGAGAAACACATCAGTTGGACAGCAGGTATCGTTCTGAGGTGCTCTACCCGCATCTCTGAGGCCTGGCCTCTTATACACAAGTTTGTCACTTTATTGCATGTAACACATTCTCGTTAATACTTTGATGTACGGAAAGACATCCCCGGGATCTCCCCCTCGGGCCCGTTCCCACACACATTTACAGTAGAAGTCCCCACCCTGGTCACAACAGGTGATGGTTATCGCGCAGCTGGATATTCCGCCGATTCATGGAATGTGGGAGGTTCGATTGGATCTCGAGGGGTGGGGGCTTTGATCAACTCGGGGGTCCTTTGATGGGGGAAGCTTCCTACTGTACGGAGAGGGGCGAGGAATAGTATCGGCAGAGCTAGGTGTTGGCCTGGGAGCAAGGAAGACAAACGGGCACAGGAAAAGGGGGTTTTTGTATCAAAGGGCCGGGGACTATAAAAAGAATGAAGGGAGGGGTCGCGCTGGGAACAGGATGGGGCTTTGAGGCAGAGCTGCGCTGAAGAGGGGTTTATGACTCAAAGCATGTGCGAGCGAGGGGGGGGGTTGGTCAGCGTGCAGGCTTGGTGAGGGCGAAGGGCTATGTCGGGGGCCAGTGGCATGCAAAAAGGGCTGTTCCGATCAAGGCACTTAAAATGGCGGGCGCGCACGACAAAAGTGTGGCATTTATTTATTTTATTTATTTATTTATTTATGCGACTTTTAAAGCGCGCAAATACCCATGGGTGTCTCGGCGCTATAGATCAAAAAGTAGTCAGACAGAAATGGTTACACGGAAAGGGCAGTTTACTGAGTGAAAAGCCAAGTTTTTAGCTGTCTCCTGAAGGTCATGAGGGTGGGGCTGGTTTTGATGTAAGTGGGGAGAGAATTCCAAAGTTTGGCGGTGGCTATTACAAAGCATCTGTCTCCCCAGTTGACTCTTCGGGTGCGGGGAATGTTAACACAGTGATAGGAAGAGGAGCGCAAGGTTCTGGGGTTGTTTTTAGGTTTAAAGGCCTCTCTGAGAAAAGCGGGACCTATGTTGTTGATTGCTTTGTATGCTATACAGAGGGACTTAAATCTGATGCGGTTTTTGATGGAGAGCCAATGAAGGTTTTGCAAATGGGAGGAGATGGATTGAAATTTGGGAATCTTGAGAAGGACTCTGGCTGCCGCATTCTGAACTAGCTGAAGTTTATTAGTAATTTTGGCCTGTGCATTCAAAAAAAGAGCATTACAATAATCTGTACGTGAGAAAATTAGGGAGGTGATGAGTGTTTTTGCATGAGTACTGGGGATATACGGTAGTAGCTTTTTTATTTTCCGTAACATAAAAAATGAAGAGGACACCACATTGTTAGCATGATGGGTAAATAGCAATTTATCATCGAATATTACCCCTAAGTTCCTCACCTTGGTGACCGGGATGGGGGGAGGACCTAACTTGTCAGGCCACCAGACGGGAGACCAGATGGGTTCCAGTCTACCGAAGACCATTATCTCTGTTTTAGAGGAGTTCAGCTTTAAGCAATTGGCAGCCATCCAGTCACTTATTGCCAACATGCCTGATTGAAAGTTAGCGGCTACATCAGCACCGTCTTGATGGATAGATAAGACGAGCTGTGTGTCGTCGGCGTAGGTTGTAAGGCTGATATTGTGGGCTTTGATTACCCTCGCCAAGTCCGACACGTATATATTAAACAATGTCGGACTTAGCGAGGATCCTTGAGGAACGCCGCATGGAAGTGAAAAAGTGGGCGAGCAAAATTGTCCCATTTTGACTGTTAGGGATCGATTCTCAAGGAATGAAGATATGAGATTTTTTGCTTTGTGTGTAATCCCCAGGGCAGAGACACGGTCGACCAAGGTGGTATGGTCGACCGTGTCGAAGGCTGCGGACAAGTCCAACAATATCAGAACCGCCGCTCCCCCTTTGTCCATAGTAGACCTAATCTCATCCGCCGCTTTAATGAGTGCTGTTTCTGTGCCATGTGCCTGTCTGAAACCAAATTGTGTGTCATCTAAAAGATCGTTGGTTTCAATGAAGTTAGAGAGTTGCGTGTTCATAAGACTCTCAAATATCTTAGACGGAAAGGGTAGGCAGGCAATGGGCCTGTAGCTAGCTGGATCTCCTGGGTCTAGGTTAGGCTTCTTAAGAAGTGGGCGTATGACTGCTTGTTTCCATACTGAGGGGTATATTCCTGTGCTGAACATGGTGTTACAGATGTTGGCAATTGCTGGTGTAATAATGTGTGCGATCGAATTGAGGATAGAAGGTGGACAAGGGTCAGTAGGGGAGCCGGATTTGATTTTAGTTATGAGGTGTTGGATGCACTCTTGAGAGGTTTCTTGAAAATGAGAAAATGTGACTGAGGTATTTGAATGGTCAGGTGAAGATGACGATGACCCAGAGTGAGTGGAAGGGGAAAAAGTGCTAAAGATTGACATAACCTTGTCAGTAAAGAACTTGGCCAGAGAGTCACAGAGTTGTTGGGATGTGTCCTCCGGAGGTGCCGGGGGATTGGAAAGCTGGTTCACTACCTGGAACAATTGCTTTGTGGAGTTTTGTGCGGAGTTAATTTGTGACACAAAATAGTTAGTCTTCTGAGTGAAGATTATTTGTTTATAATTGATCAAGGCTGATTTATAAGTTAATTTGTCAGATGGGTGATAATGCTTGCGCCATCTCCTTTCTAGGTTTCGGCAATGTTGTTTTTGCCTACGGAGATCCTCCGAGAACCAAGGTGCTGATGGGGTATGACGATTTCTATTGGAAGTTTTGAGGGGGGCAAAGATGTTGCATGCCTGGGTGAGGTGTGTAAGATAATTGTTGGATCCTATGTCAGGATCAGAGTAGGTGTTTTGCAGTGATTCCGTTAACATTGTGGAAAATTCAGGGATGTTAAGGTTTTTCCAATTCCTTGATGTAATATGGGGTGGTGATTTAGGTGGTACTATAGTCATAGGATTAAGTTTGATGTTAAAATATACCACCGAGTGATCAGTCCATGTAAGAGGTTCTACTCCGGAGACCGTGATGTCATTATTGTTCGTGAATATCGCATCCAAAGTATGTCCTGCAATGTGGGTGGGGGCTTCAACTAATTGATGGAGGCCGGCCGCTAGGCAATCATTTAGAATAGTGATAGAGTCTGTATCATCTGTTATCTCTAGGTGAAAATTTAAGTCACCCAAGATGGTGTAATGCGTCGATCCTATTGAATTTTCCAAGATGGAATGGAAATTGGCAAGAAATTTAGTACGTGAACCAGGGGGACGATACACTAATGTCCCAGCAAATGATTGTTTTTTGGACAAGGTGCAACTGAAGGCCATGGCTTCACATTCTTTGAGGGATAGGGGTGTGGTATGGAGACGGATTTCTTCTCTATGTACTATGGCTATACCACCACCCTTCTGTCCTTCTCTGTCCAATCTACTTACACAATATCCTAAGGGTAGAGCGGCCGAAAAGTCTGGTCCCGATGATAAGTCTGCCCAGGTTTCTGTTAAAAATAATAGATCCAGAGATTTAGACGATATGAGCTCTAAAATGTCCCATTTGTGTCTAGGAAGGGAACGAGTATTGAGGAGAGCGGCAACAATAGTGTTATGAACGGGGGTAGGTGAGTGGGGAGTACAGGTGTTGCATTTAATCGGCCCACATGAGGTATTGGGATTGAGGAAGATAGGACAGGAGTGGGGAAAATGTAAAGATTGCCTAATGGAAAGTAAATGATCCCTAGAGTACTGATATGTATGTACAGGATTGGTGAGAAGTACATCAGGGTAACGGATCGGAGGTCCGGCGGTTCCGGCGCGGACGGGCGCAGACGGGCATGACTCTGGCGCGACTCCGGCGCGCAGACGTCGCGCCCGCTGCGCACGTCCGCTGCGCTTGACTGGGAGCATTGGCTTTTATGGCCGGGGTAGGCGAGGCACTAGAGTGCTGACCTGCCGCTAGTGGTGTCAAAACGGAAGTGGGTGTAGGGTACTTCCTTTTAGTGGCGCTAGTCCCCTCCACACAGCCAAACTTTTGGTGGTGGAGTAGTGAGACTCGCCGTGTGCCTTCCAGTTGACAGGTAATGTGCAGCAAGTGAATAGTGACAGCGTTTAAATTTTAAAAGCAGTTCATACAATTTTAAAAAAAGCATATTCTTCTCATGCTAACGAATTCACAATGCTAGCTGGTTACATTAGTGCTCAACACTCGCTGGGCGCTTCTTCAGCCGCCGTGTACGAGGGAGCAGATAGTAAGATGAAGTTTAAAATGAGTGCTCTGCAACTCGCTGGGCGCTTCTTCCGCCGCCGTGCGCGAGGGAGCCAGTGAACAAGGAGAGCGAGGAGCGCTGAGCGCTTACTAGTAGTTGCAACCTGACAGAGTCCCAAGGTTGTTTGACGCTGGTAAAGTTTCTGTCTGCTATTTGGATCTGGGGCGGAGCGCCTACATCAGGTCTTTTATGGCCGGGGTAGGCGAGGCACTAGAGTGCTGACCTGCCGCTAGTGGTGTCAAAACGGAAGTGGGTGTAGGGTACTTCCTTTTAGTGGCGCTAGTCCCCTCCACACATCAGGGGAAAAGGCAAGATGGCGCAGATAATGTTCACCAAACCGTACTAATTTTCCACAGTCCTCCCTTTAACATATTCAAGACATCTTGCTGATCTATTTCCTATTCAAGTCTATTATGGTGGGCATAAGAAAAAAGCAGTAGGAACCCAGGTGAAGGAGTCGTAAACATTTCATTTAAGATCTCTAGTTTTAGAAGGCGGGCCTCTTGATAAACTTTGATAAACTTGTTTGCAGGAAAGTCATAGTAATGTAATACAAAAAATGATTCTGTAGCGGGCAGTGAGTACATTGCATACAGGTTATTATATACGGGCTCTATATATCTTTGGTTGGAGCATAATCAATACAATGGTGGCTGGGAGAGAAACGAGACGTAGCAAAAACGATGATTGAGGGTGTCAATGTTCGAAGTTAATGAGTTCTCAGTACTGTTTGTCGTCCTTTGTTGGCGCTGTGGAGCACCGGCGGTGGAGCTAAGGGTCCAGCTCTATTCTAGGTCCCGTGTTGCAGGGCACGACCTTTTCCTCGCGTTTCTGGTCAAAAAGGTCCTTTTCGCCCTGTGTCTTTGGAGTCGATAGTCAAAAAGTTCAGATGGAAGAAGAGTGTAAAAATAGTCCATAGGGTAGGTCGGAGAAAAAGGGGGATGGAGCAAAGGCCAGACCGAGAACAGACTAGGGGAACGGAAAATTTCAGGTTGGCGGGCTCATGACCGAGTTTAGGGAGCGGGGACCTTTCGGCACACATTTGAACATTAGGCAGGGGCATCAGGTTAGCCCTTTCCTCTCACTTTGTCGGAAATAGTGCCTCGTCCTGCAGCTCCTTTCTGTCGCGGTCTCGCCTCGGCCAACGTCGCAGGTGTTCCAAGATCTGTAGTCAGGCCACGTGCTCCCACATCCGGTCCTTCTTTCCTCCGACAGTCGTACCCTTAAATGAGTTCAAAAAGACAGTCTTTAGAGAATTGGCAGAGGAAGGTAATCACATAAGTCTATTTCTCTCCCAGCTCCAGGTGAATGAGAATAGAAACGTCCGTTATATTAGGGTTCACAACTGACATATAAATGATCGATGGTGGGCCTGCTGGATTTACTACGACTTTCCTTCACAACTATTTATTATAGTCACAACAGTTCATCTGATGGAGACCCACCTTCGTAATACAAGCCTGACAAAGCTATACCATTCTCTAGGGGTTTATATTTACAAAGGGTGTTGCGAGCTATCAACATGGTACTAATAGGTATCTCGCTGAGGGACGAACATAGGCTAAACATTTTTCATCTTATCAATGCATCCTGCCTTTTAACTAAACATTTTCACTTTTCAACAAGGTTCATTGTAATGGTTTTCTTCGCTTAGGTCTAGTCTTTAACTTTGTAAAACATCATTCTGGTTCCTATGCAGCCTCTCACGGCCTGATTACTAAATTAGAAAAGACAGGGGTCTCATGGGAAGAACAACTAGGGGCATAGAAAACTGCAGTGAGGGACTATCATCTTGCTTTGTGTTATGAGGGCATTATTTAGCAGAAGGCCACAGTTCGGTTGGTAAGCGTTCAGTGATATTTTTCGAATTCCCAACTCTGTAGTTCGCTCATCAACAAATTATTCCTAGGAACAATGGCTGGCCTGCGTTAGTCGTAAATTGACCCATCTCTTACAACCGGGGGTGAGGGACAGTAAAAATCTCATCTAGGGCAGCTGATACAAAACTGGGTGCGTCCTGGGAAGATGGGAAGGTTTCGATTACCTTTACGGTTTGGGGATTGCGACAATTCAGAACGGGGAAGGTCGCGTTATCTGGGGCACTCTATTCCATCAGGGGAGCCGCTGACATGTAGTTCCCTTATTACGGGTCAGATTAGGGAACCTCAGTCGTCTTACCTGTCCTTTCCCTTATGGTCAATTCTCGGTTTCGTCAATTTAGCAGAAAGGAGAGGTAGTGACACGGTCTCATGGTGATCTTATTACAGACAAGTTTTGTGCAAATACTGGCGGTATTTGGAGCCAATTGGGTGGTGCGCTAGGGGTGGCAGTACGCCAATTTCGGAGCTAATCGCTCGGAAGAGTGGGAGTGTGAAGGAGAGAGAGAGAGAGAGAGAGAGAGAGAGAGAGAGAGAGAGAGGGAGAGAGAGAGAGAGAGAGAGAGTGCAACAGCAGGCTAAATAGTACACGTGCGACATGGAGATTGGCAGTGTATTTAAGAAAGGCTATTTAGTGCATTACACAGCGAAGGGCATTTACGGGTCTGCGTTAGAATCTTGAAAGCATGCAGTTTGAGGCGGACGAGCATTAGACAGGGTAGAGGGGACATGCTTTGAGAAAAAGGAAAAAAAAAAGGGTACCACTGTGTCGCACTTTCTTGCATTCTTGGTCCTTCGACCAGTTGAGTCAACGCTTCAGTCACACACACACACATTCTCTCATAGTTTCGAACATACGTGACATGGGTTCATTCGTGCAGCATGGGTTAAGGGTGATCATTTTTCATCAGATCATACTAAATTTATGGGCTCGTTAGCTACGTGAGTAGTTTGTGGGCGTGCTTAGGCGCCACCTTGCAGCGTTGGTCCGCTTCGCGTATCGGACGGGGCGAGGCTTCAGATCCTCGCCATACCTCGGTTGCGGCCCCTGATGTAACCTGTAGAACGAGGGAAAAGAGGGGAAGGGAGGGGGACAACATTCGCGCATATCAAATACATGTATTCGAGAGTCCTTTACTTACCTCATACTCGTCTTTCCTCCTCGGGGTAGAATCCCTGGGGTATGGTTTCTGGAGTCGGGGGGGGGGGGGCAGTGTGTCCTTATAGGTCGTGTGCAGGGAAACGTAAAAAGGAAACCAGAGGTACCTAGTGCGAGGTATCTAGTTAGTAGATGTATCTCACTATCGGGGTCCTTAGATCTCCTTCAACGCTGTGACGTTCTAAGGTTCTTCAGTTCTTTGGTCAGCTCTGTTCCCTAATACCTTTGAGCGTCGTACTTTATAACATTTACATCGTTTTATTTTACCCTTCTTTTACATTCCATCATTTATACCGTTTCGTTTTACCCATCCTCAGAAGTCGAGGTCTTTCTCCACGCGAGAGTTCATGAGTCAGTCGCGTACCTTGAAGGCAGAGTATCGTGTCGTAGATCCGATCCTTCCTCCGGGGCTGGGCAACCATCTTCTAATAACCTTAAAGAGAGAGCAGAGTAGGGTGCACAGAAAAGAACTCTCCCGCCGATCCCACATTTTTAAATAAAGCATGCAGTACCCGTTCATAATTTCGAAAACCTTTATTTTGCAAAATCATTTCAGTACGTGGATTTATGAGGGTGCAATCGTATTTGGCCGGACACGGCAATGGCTAAAGTGCGTACAGTGGGGGTGTTGTTTTGCAGCAATAAAAACATTCTATCAAGTGGTTGGGGGATCGGGGGCATTTTATTTCATAATAGTCAGACTAGTGGCAATCAGATTTCCTATATGCATACCGTGTGCGTGCGTCATAAGCGAGGTTATACATCAGCTATAAAAATATAATACATCGTACATTTGTAATCAACATTTTTAACGGGGTCCTTTTACATGTTCGTCGAGTGAACTCTCCTTCTTTCTCGTCAAGTGTACAAAGGATCATATACATGTCTCAGAACATCAAGTTTTTTATTTAGCAAAAAGAAACACCACGAGGTGTTCGTAAGTTCCTATTGATACCGGCGCCATTTTGGGCGGGGCCGGGTCAGTCCGGAAGTAGCATCAGGAAAAAGTTTCCTACAACCGGCGGTTGGACCAGAGGCCCTTTCGGCAGTTCTAGAATTCATGCTAACAGAAGGAGTGGCAATGTCATGTTTATTTCGCTGGTGATCAAGGCAGTTGTCCCTTACCGGAAGCCTGCAGGGGCCGAGGGCTCCGCCGGGGACCTTCGTAGACTCTTCAAGGCTGTGGAGATGCTGTCGGAGGTGGGGGCTCGTGCTCCGGTGGGCGAGCGACCGAGTTATATTGCTGGTCAAAGTTACTCTAGCGGCCGAGGCCCGCCTTCTAGCGGACCCAGACGCCATTTTGAGGCCCTGCAGTAGTCCCCTCTCGTCGAGTCTGCAAGAGTGGAAGAGACCTTCCTGAGGACAAAATAGGGAACGGAACTCTGTGTCGTGGAAGCGGGACGTTCGGCTGGGGTGCAGCTGTGATGCCCCCACCTGGGGGGCGAGGGAGACTCGTTCGCGCCGTCTCCTTCTCCCGGTGCACTCCAGGCCGCTCTCTTTCATGAGCATGCGCGATGGTCTCTCCACACCCTGTGCTCCACAAGGCCCATGCTCAATGCTGTGGAAGTGTGGCCACCTGCGGCGCACATTCGGTGCTGCACAAGTATCGGTGCAGCCATTGCATATTCGGTGCTCCGAAAATATGGGCACCGTTGCATGTTCGGTGCTGCGCAAGTACTGGGGCGCCACCATGGTATGTTCGGTGCTACGCAGGTATTGGCACCGCCGCCTGGCTGGGGGAGTTCGGCGTTGGGCTGGGGGCTGGGAGACCTCCTATCTATGGAGGTGGGAGAGGCTCGTCCACGTCGCCTCTCCCTCCCAGCCCAACTTGGACTAAATTCCATGGAGGTACGAACAGGACATCCCGCCGTCCAGAGTTGCCGCGGCCATGGTTCATAACAGAAGTGGCGCCCGGCGTGTTGCTGCTGCCACAACGGAGGAGAAAAGGAAGAGGTGTCTCGTCCTTCTCTGGGCCGGGCTTCCTTAGGTTATCGGCTGCAGCCGGATTCAGTTGGCCCCGGTCCCTGGCCATGGGTGGTCGGACCGGGGGGGGACATGTGGTGGGACTGCCTGCAACTATCCAGGGCCGCTGTTGCTGGGCCGGGGAGGCATGTGGCGGGACTGCCTGCAGCTACCCAGGGCCGCTGCGGCCGGACTCCGCTGGCCCCTGCCTCTCCTCCGGCTCCCCCATATGTTAAGATTTCCTGACCGAGTGTTGGCAGCGTGGCCCGCCTTATATGGGTTGGCGCCGGTTGGGCGTAGCCGTAACCCTGCCCTACTTTGGAAGGTTCCAGAATGTGGGGGGGGGGGCGAATGTTCTGTTGACTTTCATTTTCTACAGTTTACCGTTCTTGTTTCTAGCGTTATTGTTTCTTGCTTGTTATGTTAAAATAAAAGTTCGTGTTCATCAGTGGCTTACTGATTTCGTTTCCCATTCCTTTCTTTCCAGGTTGTTTTAGGCTAAAATTTCTGTTAACAGAGTTTATGTAACACGGAAGCACGTGCAGAGGGATGACGCAGATTCATACATTACGTACACACAAACTCAGACGGGGAGACAGTAAAAGTATGACACACCAGATCCAAAGACAAACATAAAAACAGTTATTGGCCATAATTATCTTTTTCCGTCTGTTAATTTAGAGCTAGGCTGGGTTCCCGTCTTTACATTGTCCGACCTAGGAAAACTCGAACATGTCGCTGAAATTGTTCTGGCGAAATCTGTGCCATCGGGCATAATCAAACGTGGTGGTTCTATCTGGTCTGTCCATGTGAGTCTGATTCTTCTTTGTCTCGCGCCTTTTCCCTTTCTGTCGGCCTGTTATTCCTGTCGGCCCTCTATTCCCACTCTTGCTCAGCAGAGTCGGGCATTGTGCTTTCCAGTGTCCGACACATCTACAAAAAGCGCATTGGTCTTGCCCTAAGTCTGGCCGTCCTGCGCGTAGTGTCGGGGGATAACTTTCGGGTCGTGGTGTCCAGGGGTTGTCCTGTCGATATATTTCTCTACCTGCTCTGTCCTTGTCTTTTTTCTGTCGTTGCATTGCCTCTTTGCGCCACATACCGAGACTGTCGAGCATAATAGGCGTTGTCTTATTATTGCGAAGAGCAATTTCTAACGTTTCTATTTTATCAAGCTCAAAGGATCCTACCAGTGGCCACTGTTTGTCTTGACTTTCTTTGGTATACCTGTGCCACAATTTATTATAGGCTATGGTAACTAAACCATAGTTTATGAACATGTCCTTATTAGGGGTGCCTTCCAGCGGAGCTAGATGATCCACCTCTAATAAACGGTCCGGGCTGAACCAATTATCAATCAGTGGGGAGAAGACAGACATGACGGCTCGCAACGAGGGACAAAAAGTCAGCACTGCCTATCTTATCACTGTGCGCAAAGACTAGACAGAATATTTCTATTCTACGTTGTTTGCAGGCAGTGAATACCTCATGAACCAATAACAAAAAATAACCAATAACAAGGAACAACCAATAATAAATAAAAAATAATAAAATAAAGTCAATGGGGAGAGTAAGTAGGGCGCAAAAGTCTGCGTCCTCTACCCTTTCACTATCCGTAAAGAGGAATCTGTTATTTCCTGTTTGCAGACAGAGAATCTCCAGAAGACAATCCGTGAACAGTAGTTCGGGGTCAAAGAACCCAGTTAATCAGTGTGGGAGAGGGAATCTCCCGAAAACCGTTAATAAATAATAGGATTCAGTGGGGGAGAAAAATAGGCACGACGGCTGCGTTACCTATCCTTCACTGTTTGCAAAAGGGAAAGAGCCTACTGTTTCTCCGCGTGCAGACAGTGAATCTCCAAATAAGTTAACAAAGAGTAATACTAGTATTTTCTGAACAATCAGTCAATTATTTTGCAGTTTGTCGTGTTTACACGACCTTACCCGGACCGCATGGGCAGTTTCTTGTCTTCCGAATCCAGCGCCCGATCGTCCTCTTTTTCTCGTATTCCTCACAGCACTCCTATTGGTTCCCAGTCAGGACCGTAGATCACTCGAGAGAGGTCTGTTCGGAACTAGTGAAGTTCGGATGATCGGCTGCCAGACGAGGGTCTATTGGGCAAGAGCTCTCCCGATCGTTGCAGTCGTTCACTCTGTCGTCAGGACCTCTCCCACTGGATCCACGAGTCGCTGATGGGCCCCACGTTGGGCGCCAATTGTAAAACCTAAGGTCGGGGACAATCGATATTTGCCCGGCGGTATCGCCTCTTTAACCCACGAAACATTAATCAATGAAGAGGCAGGCGCTGGAGACTGGAAGGCAGGAAACAAGGTTTTATTTTCTCCGGAGGAGAAACACATCAGTTGGACAGCAGGTATCGTTCTGAGGTGCTCTACCCGCATCTCTGAGGCCTGGCCTCTTATACACAAGTTTGTCACTTTATTGCATGTAACACATTCTCGTTAATACTTTGATGTACGGAAAGACATCCCCGGGATCTCCCCCTCGGGCCCGTTCCCACACACATTTACAGTAGAAGTCCCCACCCTGGTCACAACAGGTGATGGTTATCGCGCAGCTGGATATTCCGCCGATTCATGGAATGTGGGAGGTTCGATTGGATCTCGAGGGGTGGGGGCTTTGATCAACTCGGGGGTCCTTTGATGGGGGAAGCTTCCTACTGTACGGAGAGGGGCGAGGAATAGTATCGGCAGAGCTAGGTGTTGGCCTGGGAGCAAGGAAGACAAACGGGCACAGGAAAAGGGGGTTTTTGTATCAAAGGGCCGGGGACTATAAAAAGAATGAAGGGAGGGGTCGCGCTGGGAACAGGATGGGGCTTTGAGGCAGAACTGCGCTGAAGAGGGGTTTATGACTCAAAGCATGTGCGAGCGAGGGGGGGGTTGGTCAGCGTGCAGGCTTGGTGAGGGCGAAGGGCTATGTCGGGGGCCAGTGGCATGCAAAAAGGGCTGTTCCGATCAAGGCACCTAAAATGGCGGGCGCGCACGACAAAAGTGTGGCATCAGGGGAAAAGGCAAGATGGCGCAGATAATGTTCACCAAACCGTACTAATTTTCCACAGCTTCTCTTTTGTCAGTTTCAGTGTCAAGTCCGTTTTCCTTGGTAGTTGGGAGGATGCTTGGGAGAGTTTTTCATCTGAATGGACGTGATTTAGGTATAGCTTCTCCTTCATCAAACTGATCACTCTGTCGGAGCTAGGACTGGCGCGTTGAATAGAAATCGAATTGGTTCCATTAAAGTGATTGTAAAGAAAATCGACCCAGGCTGCTTCAGAGATGTTAGAGTTTATCACAGGATGGGTTGGGCGTTGTAATCTATTAATTGATTGCCAAAACTTGGCACGTTTTTCATATTTGATTGGTAGAGCTGTTTAACCCATAGATCGTTGTTCAGTGATCTTTTCCTGTCCCATCTCCTTCGCTTTAGGAGTGCCTTAGATTCACGGAGAGTTTGCTGCAGTTTTTGGTCTGTCGGTGATTTACGAAGTTGCCTTAAGGTGTTGTTTATGATCTGTTTCGTTTTTTTTGAGACAGGGCTCATGGCCTTTTTTGTTACATTGACAACCTTGCTGCTCTGTGTCTGATTGATCCCAGTTGGAGTTTTATCTCCCAGAGACGTGGTGAATTTTTCCCAGCTGTCCATCGGATTTTCTGAGTTTTCCTTTGCACGTATTAGTGTATTTTTTGCTGTACTTGATACTAACTCCATGTTGGTTGAGTTGCATCTTAGTCGCTTTAGATTCATTGCTTCAACTGAAACTATATTTTTGTCAGCCTCCAGTAGAAGGTCTGTCCTTGTTTTCAGCGTCAACTCCTGTGTAACCCTGGGTGAAGCACTACGCTACGCTCGCGAAGTTTGCGCAACTTCGCATTACGCAAGCTGCACGTAGCACAGTGCGAACACGCGTAGCGCAGCGTAGCGTAGTGCAGCGGTCATTTTTTGCTTGTTCGCGGTCCTCAACGTCATGTTCGCGACCGCGAGCAAGCAAAATGACATCCCGGCGAGATTCTCAAGGCAGGGAGGTCAGGTTTCTCATTGCGAGTGGTCGTGCATGCTCGCGACCGCTCGCGATGAGAAACTATCAGTCCGGTTGAGAAAGCTGCCGCTCGAGTAAAAATCTACTCGAGCGGCAGAAAACTACAGCTTGCACTGTGCAAGATGCCGATTTCAATGATTGCACAGTGCCGGATGCTTGTCCGCACTGTGCAATCATTGAAAACGCATCTTGCACAGTACGAACATGTCACTACGCAGCTCGCGTAGTGCTGCGTGAAGTTCGCGTAGTGCGAAGTGCACTTTGCGTAGCTTCGCGTAGCGCTACTTCGCGAACTACGCCCAGGGTTACTCCTGTGGCAAATGGTCGCTCGCTACATTGTTACCTATTTTGAAAGTGGCTATTATTTTGAACAGGGATAAAGACATAAAAGTAAAGTCCAAATGGGACGACGTTTTTGCAGAGTGGTATGTAGGAGCTGGTGGATTATCCTTCTTGAAGCGACCGTTTACTGCTCTTAAATTTAAGTGTTCCAGTTCCTGAATAAGAAATTTGGAGCAACATGTTTGCTTCACTTTTTTTACGGGGCCTTGGGCTGGAATTCCCCTTGCGTCTGTAAGTTCCTGGGTCTTGTCGTCGTCATTATCTCCCCCCAGGAGATGTGTGTTAAAGTCACCGGCCAGGATGATGAGTTCAGTGTCCTCTTCTTCCATTACTCTTTTTAGTTCTTTACTCAGTTCTTTAGCTGTTTTTAGTTTGTGTTTTGGATGTACATAAATGTTTATCATTATTACCTTTTGTGCCTTATGATCCAAAAACAGTTTTACTATTGATGCCTGAATGCAACTTGGCGGGGTCATACTGATCTTTATAGGAAAGGTTTTGTTTATTCGGGCTATTGCAAATAGAGATTGCAGACCCCCGGATCGACGTCCAAAGCCCTTCCTCTTTATTGACGGAACAGAGCTGGAAGTGTAATCTTGTAACTCAGGTGGTTTTTCTTCCCAGGTTTACTGAATAAAGATGACATCGAAGCGTGTTAAGTAATTTAGAACTTCTTTGTCATTTAGTTTAGATGTTAATCCATTTATGTTCCAAATACACATTGTTATCTCATTTTTAGCTAATTGCGGATTTTGAAAGTTAGACTTCCCATGTCAATTTGGGTGAGCCGAGGTTATTGTACGTTGTATGTTCTGCCAGTCGCTTGTAGGGAAGAAGCAGGTTGATGCCGGTTGACTTGAGGTTGGAGAGCTGCTCCTTGCTCCTTTTAGAATTGAAGAAGACTTGTTGTTTTCGTTGACAGTTGCTGATCTTAAAAAGGGGACTTACATTGGAATAAGGATGATAATCAAGAGTATTGATCATAAGTTTAGACGTGGTCCATAGAGTAGAAATAACGCTGAAGGATCCAAAATTAATTCTAGCGGACTATACTTACCAATAGCCCATATACATTTATCAGTGATAATAATTGAGTCGGCAATGGAGAAGGTTCAATCGTTTATTCAGAAAATACAAGCCCTAGCAGGGGAGCCTCAGTCTACACGACCCTCGGAGGTGCGCAGAGGAGACTGGGTACATGTTCAAAACGCAAAGCATATATACGTTTCATGTGTTCAAGATGACACCCTACAAGGAAAGATACAACTTGTCCGTATGCCAAGAGGAATACCCATATTAGGCACAATTGATTGCTAGTAGCCTAGGCCTAAGCTATTCCGGGGGCAGGTCAGTAAGGTGCCTCCCTGTCTATTTGTAGCCCGGGGAGTACAGGAACGGGCTCTACTAGAATGTGTGCATCCCACAAGAAAGGCAGATGTGACCTTAGGTTTCCTTGATTTCCTTGAGCTACCGACTAACAACTATAATAAGCGGCCTGACTATCGTCATGGTTTCGACCAGCAAAGGTGATCATGTGTTTTCAGGGAAACCACACGAGCACACAGGGAAGCGAAACAAAATGGTTCCGGTTATATCAATAGGAATAAGCGAGTAAAAAGTGAATCTATGGCCACTAAAAAGTTCATAATGTATTCTAACTATGCGATTATATAATTACGAGGTTACATTGGATATATTAGGCCAATAATGCATGGTATCGAAAATTCAAACCCAACAGACGGCCCTTTTGGCCTACTATAGCCAATACAATTTATTCTACAAAAATCCCTTCGTCGATCTGCATGAGATCCGATACTTCCTTCTGGATCATCTGCTTCTCGACCTTTACTTGTCGAGAAAAATTCAAAGCAGATGTCATTCGATTTGCGCAAAATGAGCAGCAAGCCGGGCCACACTGGAGACACATGCAACACGTGAATATCACTCCAAAAGCTCCGGTTAGTACTATAAATATTTTCCAACCCCAGGTGGCTAAAAGACCCCAGAATCAGCTACTAAGGGACCAGGTACCGTTATCCACATGGGCCTCACTGGCTAATCAATGTAGTTTCTGTATAGCTAAGTGGATGGTAGGGGCCGAATCCGGAATAAACACGCAGCAAGAGCTGCC
Organism: Lissotriton helveticus; assembly: GCF_964261635.1. Classification (NCBI taxonomy): domain Eukaryota; kingdom Metazoa; phylum Chordata; class Amphibia; order Caudata; family Salamandridae; genus Lissotriton; species Lissotriton helveticus. The sequence goes on from NC_136068.1 coordinate 1,110,273,072, forward strand.
GATCACACAACAGGCTTCTCCCCTATCTGCGAGGATGACGTCAAGAACCATCCGGTTTTGGAGCGAAACAAGCCTCGTCACTGCAAGCTCTACAGTGATATTAGTTAAAATCCCAGTAGTGGTCTGGACCACGTTTTCAACTATTCGAGACAGGCGTCGTATGCTGCGGCTATTGAATATAGGTCCCCAGAAAGGGACAAGGCCCTTACCAAAATCTTCGAATTGCTGTAGGGAGGTATCTGTTTGGTCAGTACTGTCAGTGTCATAGCTTTTAACATTTCTGCTACCCACTGCTTCTTTCTGGACTAACTGATGAGTTCGGTGATAGTTGGGCGGAGCAATGTACACAGGAGGGTAGAGGAATGAGAGATAGCAACTTCCGGCCCATCTCCGGGGAAGCCATGTGTATGCATTCTCACCACAGATAAAATGCACATCTGGTGGAGTAATCATTGGTGGCGTACTATATATCTGTAAAGTATATGTGTAATTGCATCTGCTTTTTCCTACCTTAACATGGCCTCAGCCCTGTATGCAAAAGGGAGAGGTAGTATTAATAATGGGGATCGGCAAGGCTTTGTTATTCGTAACATTTCTTTCTTTAAAATGCTGGAAATACATAGTATCGTTGAAGAGTTCAAAATCCTGCATTTTCTCCATTAACCATGTGACATTCTTGTAATCTGTATACACGTTCATGCAAGCATTAGGGTCTAAAGAACCCTCTCCCCCATTTCCTGCTGCATCAAATCCTTGATGTTTTTCTATGTATTTCAAATTGGCTTCATAATCCTTTTCAGTATAAATTTTCGGTTCAGCTACATAATGTGAATACATTAAGGATAACAACTGGAACCAGGCTTCACAACCAGCTAAATAAGACAACGGTATAGAGATAAACAGTTCATGCTGATGCATGACGGAAGGAAGTAACCCACATACCCAACAATTCGTCTTATTTGTAGTGCTGTGTGTCTGGTGCAACATTTCAATAAAAGCATTTTTCATATAAGTTTCTCTATGTCAGGCCTTATGAGGGGGCAAAGAATAGAAGAGATGCTCTTCCGGGCAACAGTAGTTCCTAACAGATTCTGTGCTGGATGCTGAAATTCTAAATATACAAATACACACATCATAATTATTGTAATGACGACAATGAAAGCAACAAATGCCACCTTCACTCTGGTGGACCATCCGGAAAATAAATGCATATTATCCACATATCGACGAGGGGCCTGTGGCCTTTCATCCTCCATCGAAAATCGAGCAAAGGGAAACATACTCTCTATAAGTCCAGATGTAACTCGGTCTCTCTCTACAAGTTCAAAAACTATCTTGTATCCACAAAGCACGGACGCCACCAGAGGGGATCCTCTCCCTGTGTCCGTTCTAGAGCCTCACAGGCAGAATCTCATCATCCATCAAGTAAACAAGAAAATAATCTCCTTCGTCTGGGAAAACAACCGCGGCCCCCAACTAAGTCTTTCTTTCTGAACACAGCTGCTTAACACAGTGTTCCAAGCTCTCAACGAGTTCAGTCCAGTGTCTCGCTCAGTACCCCAGTGCAACTATCTGATACTTTTCAAATGAAGTCTTTCCCTATCTTCTTCCACGGAAAACTGGGGTACCGCGCTGTTTTCGGGGCTGTAGGTCGTAGTTACAGCGACCAGGTTGCTCCTGGTCAGAAAACAACTCAGCTGCAGGGGCATCAGATGCATAACGGCCTCCGCTCTCTGAGCCGCCTCCTTGTCACCGGAGGGCAACGCTTCACTTGGCTGCCCCTCCTCTCGGGCTTCAGAAAAGAGCACAAAGCTTTGCAGTGACTCTCCTTCCTGGCTAGGAATTCCTTCAAGGTTTTGCAAATCAAAAGGTAAAGGAAGCGGAAGGCGCTTCAAATGGGACGCATGAATCCAATGCTTGCGCCCACTCACCTTCACCGCCGATCTTGTAGCCAGTATGATCTGGTAGGGATCAGACCATTTTGGTTCCAGACTCGATTTCCGTTGATAGTTCCTCACCAGGACCCACTGGCCTGGTTCCAACCGATGTCCTGGACCCTCTGGTAGCGGCCGCAATGTGTCGGATACCTGTTAATGAATAGAACGCAGATCTTTAGTCAACGCATACAAGTAGTCTGTCATCAAAGGATAGTCAATATCTCTAAAAGATCTGGGCCTAGGGACTCCCCACACATTGGCAGGGTGGCCAAAAGCCACTTCATAGGGGGATAAACCTGTTTGTGTGTGTGGGGTGATTCTCAAAGACAGCAAAGCCAAAGGGAGGGCATTGGGCCATTTTAATCCTGTACTAGCACAAATCTTGGCCATCTTTAACTTCAATATACCATTATATTTTTCGACTAGGCCTGCTGACTGAGGATGTCTGGCCGCATGAAACTTTTTCCTAATTTGTAGTCCATCACACACATTCTGAACCAGGGAAGCATTGAAGTGTGAGCCATTATCAGACCAGATAATTCGGGGCAAACAAAAGCGGGGAAAATACTCTTTAATCAAAGCTTTAGCAGTAGCAACTGCGGTGGCTTCCTTAGTGGGGTAGGCTTCGACCCATTTACTGAACGCGCAAACCACCACTAGCACATATTTTAAGTTATTTACTCTCCCCATCTGTATGTAATCAATCTGAAGAACTTCAAAGGGCAAAGATGGTGGTGCAAAATTTCCACTCAGGACCGCCTCTCTGCCCCCTGAATCGTAACGTAAGCATACTGGGCAATATTTAACCACATGTACGGCTGTTTTGGAAATATTTGGGTTATTCCAAACTGGGTTCAACACAGCACAAATACCCTTCGCCCCTATGTGTGCTGGACCATGGGCCATCGTCACTACAGCATATACCAATGCATTAGGGAGTAACCAACGTTGTTTCTCCGTTCGATCTACCCAACATTCATTTTTGTCCAATTGTCCCACTTCTTGTTCCCATTTCTGTGTTTCATCTACGGTAGCTTCCTTCTGTAATTCTTTTACACTCTCAATGGTATTATCAAACACAGATATTTCTGCCACCCACCGGGCTGAGGCACTAGGGAACATGGGAGTCATCTTAGTTTGCGCTGTTTCTTTAGCTACTGAGTCAGCATATGCATTTCCCTGTCCTGTAGAATCAATGATTTTCTGATGGGCGCTGCATTTGATAATGGCAATTTTATCTGGTAACGTCAAGGCATGCACTAAACGATCGATTAAAGGACCGTGTTGGATTTTCTGACCATGTGTGGTAAAGAAACCCCTCTCCCTCCACAGCCTCCCAAAGCTATGGGCGATGCCAAAGGCGTACTGGCTGTCTGTATAAATATTTACTTTTAACCCTTTACTAATCTCACAGGATCGTAACAGGGCTATTAGTTCAGCTGCCTGGGCTGAGTGATGTGAAATCCTAGCGGTTTCCACCACTGTTTTCAAGGTTGTAATGGCATATGCAGCTGTGGCCGTACCATCTGGTAATTTAAAACAAGAACCATCCACATATAAGTCTCCTTGGGGTTCTGGTAAAGGGGTGTCAGTAAGGTCTACACAACCTTTTGTTTCTTCTTCAGTTCTGAATATACAATCATGGGCGTCATTTGTTTCAGCATCGGAAGGGAGAGGCAATAATGTGGCTGGATTCAATGTAGCACATCTTTTGATTGTAATGTGTGGTGCAAACAATGTTAATTCATATCCTGTTAAACGAGCACTCGTAAGGTGCTGGGTCTTAGTTCTATTTAACAGAATATCTACTGCATGTGGTTCCAAGACCGTAAGTTCCGTATTCAAAACGATACCCTCTGATTGCCGGATGGCCAACGCTACTGCCGCAGTGGCCCTCAGACAACTGGGGAGGGCTTGGGCAACCATGTCCAATACTGATGAGAAGAAAGCACAGGGTCTCTGCTTTCCCCCAAAATCCTGTGTTAATACTGAAAGGGAACAACCGTCCACCTCGTGCACATAAAGTGAAAAAGGCTTCCGGTAGTCCGGAGTACCCAAAACAGGTGCAGAACACAAAGCAGATTTCAAAGAGTCAAAGGCTTCTTGACATTCATCCGTCCAGGGTAAGGGTTCATGCACATCTTTGGTAGTCAAATACAACAAGGGTTTACAGAGAAGTGAATAATTAGGAATCCATTGGCGACAGTAAGAGGTTATGCCAAGAAAAGCACGGACATCACGTTGAGTACGAGGTACAGACATGTTAGTAATTACAGATATTCGTTCTGGTGTTAGACGTCTCCCCGCTTTCGACAGTAAGTAGCCAAGGTAGGTCACTTCCTGTCGACAATATTGAAATTTAGAGAGGGAAACTTTATTCCCTTTATCAGCCAAATGATGCAACAATTTTACCGTTGCTTCTTTGCAACCGTCCTCGGTATCAGAGGCCACCAAAATGTCATCCACATATTGGATAATTGTGTTTTCTGCGGGCAAAATTAATTCATCCAGAACTGCCTTTAAAGCCTGGCTATAAATGCTGGGACTTTCTGTGTAGCCTTGGGGTGCACGCGTAAATCTGAAGCTTCGGCCTCCTAATGAGAATCCGAAGATATGCCTGCTATCAGGGTGGATTGGAATACTGAAGAAGGCGTTCTTTAAATCTATCACAGAAAAATATTGTGCCGTAGGGGGAATCATTGTCAGAATGGTTGTTATGTCTGGCACCACTGGGTGTTGAGGGACTACTATCTTATTGACCGCTCGAAGGTCAATCTCAAAACGATAGGCAGTTTTATAATCAGGGTCACCATAAATTGGGGTCCTTTTCAAAATCGGCAAAATGGGACTATTACAAACATTAGCAGCTGTTTCTTCCACCACTCCTTTGTCGATAAGGTCACGAATGATATGCAACAAGGCCTGTTCACCTTCCGGCGAAATCTTATACTGGGGAATGCGTGGCATCTGCGCATTCGGTTTCAGGGTTATTGACACAGGAGCTATTCTTAACAAACCGACATCAGTGTCCCCTGTTGCCCACAGTGTCCGAGGAATGGTGGAGAATTCAGGAGGCAAAGTCTAATTTTTAGCAAAGTATTGGGCCTCTTTCACAGATGGTTTCTGCATTGTCAGAAAAACACCATCAGGGGAACAATAAATGCGGGCATGTAATCTCTTTAGAATGTCTAACCCTAAGAGGTTTTCACCACAATTAGAAGTCAGAAGGAAGGGGGTGTGCATAGAAATGGGACCTATTGTAAAAGGCAGAGGTTTTGAAATGGGGCTCACTACCGGTATTCCAGAGAATCCTACTGATACATTATTTTGGCCAGACAGAGCTACCCCTGGGACCAGTGTACGAGCGACTGAACTACTCATCGCCCCAGTATCCACTAAAAACGTTCCCGATGTACCCAACAGTTCTCCTTGTACATAAGGTCCCTCTTGGTCAACTGGTAGTGTAATATGTCCCCCGCTCTGTCCATGTCTGTCTCATGCATAATCCCGTTCATCGTATGTATCATCCTGGTAAGTCTCATTGTAATATTGTCTGTTCTGTGGATCATCGAAATAATTTTTCCGAGAACCCTCACGTTGTGACTCCTCTCTTCTCATGCTGTTCTGATCTATGTTCCCTCGGCCTCTACCTCGTCCTCTACGAGGTCCATTCCTTGTCAGTAACAGAGGGCAATCTACTCTCAAATGGCCTTCCTCCTTACAATAAGAACATTGATTTATTCCTATATTCGGTGGGCCTCCCCTTCCTCTTCCTGTTGCTTGACCTCTCTGAAAGGAACCTCGTACTCCTCGTCCTAAATTATTTCCTCTACTAACTTGCTGCAGTAGTACCCTAGTTTTTAGATCCTTAGTCTTTTTCTCCGATTTCTCCTTACTCTCATTTTCCCGATGTTCATAATATTGAGCCATGCTAAGAATAACAGAGGGTGCAGCCGTAGTCCATGTACTTTCTGCCGATTGGAGACGAGTCATAACCTCAGGAAGCAAGTTGGTGACAAATCTGTTTACAAATAATCGATTTCCACCCTCCGTAGAAAGGTCCTGACCGCTAAAATCTATGAACAACTTCTCAAAACTGGTGAAGAAATCGGACACACTTTCGTCCTTTTTCTGTTTACACGCTGTCAATTTATCCCAATCTACCTTCCTCGGAGGGAGGAGAGTCTGCATATAGGTAACAATCTTTTCTGGTACTGGTAATATTTCATCCCGGGGTTTCTCACCCAGCTTTCGTTCCTTATCCCAATCTTTTAATTGATTCCAAGTTCCCGCCAACTCAGGAATGTGGTCTGTATCATGTATCTGTCTCCAAATATCCACCGGAATTAGGAGACCAAAAAATAGCTCGATGTCAGCTATATTCATAATGGCCGAATTGGCAGCTTCCGTCAATTCTTTATAATAGGCGGTAGGATTTTTACGGGGGTCAGTGAGCTGGGCTTTTAACGTAAGGACCTCACTTCGGTTCCAAGGGGTGTAAACCCATTGTTCCTGAAGTCTAGCGTCCACTCGCGCTCTTGTGACATTGCCCCCGTTATCCCTTATTTCAGGTAGCTCCGGGAAGAAAAGAGGATGCACCTCTCTCATGGGGTGCTGTGCCCCCCATTCAGCACTTTTTCGGTGCATCCATTCCCTATAATGCAAAAGGGTGTTTACATTCTGATCCACTTCCTCAATTTGGAGATGGAATTTATGAGCATGATCCCTGGTATCACACAGTATCTGGGGAGGTAATCCTTCCTCAAAACACTGTTCCCATAGTGAGATCAATCGGATCGCCATGCTCTCTAGAGCCAGTTGTTGTGCAACGGGTTCAAAATCCTTCATAGTACTCCAAATATCCTCCAAAGTATAATTAGGATTCCGCATCCACTGGGATACCTGAATTATAATAGCTCTCCTTTCCTCCTGTCCCAACAGCGACCGAGTGAAAGCTCGCTGATCACTCAAGTCAGACAACGGTCGCTTGGGCGTGGCACCCGGACCAACTATATTTCGAAGGTCTAAAGTGGTCTCAGTCGGAGGAGAAAGGAATACAGGGTGCAAGAGAGAAGGGACAGCCGCGTCCGGCCGAAGGGATAATAAGGGTGAGGTAGTTTGTCAGAGAGAAGGAGGGGAAATTGGAATATCGGATCCCGAATCAATAACGGGGGCCGTGGCGACCATTCCCGATGGTGATCGGGCAGTCGAGACGGCACCCGCTTGGTCAACTCGCACCACAGGCACAGCTGGATATATGCCTTGTGGGGCATAAGGGGGAGGTGGTCGAGTTTCCAGAAATTCCTCCAATTCATCCCCTGTCTCTGGTCTAGCCTCATAGCTTTTATCAGTTTCCAACCGGAACTGCCTATCCATTCGTTCAATATTCTTTTCCACCTTTTCCTTATCATACGCTATGGCTTTTTGTGTGACCGTTTGACCCGACTCCATCTTTCCCAGCTTCTCTTCCCTGATTCGTCGTCTTTTTGCTTCCTTTAACCATAAGTTCAAGGAATCAAACATAGACTGACGACTCTTCTTCATAAACAATTTATTCTGTATATAGCGTGTAATTAATCTTTTTCTCGTCAAAAGACCCCGTGAGAGGCCATTGTAAATCCGAATTATCCTTGGTGTATTTGTTCCAAAGAGTATTAAACAAAATCGGCTGTAAACCATGTTTGGTATACATATCGAAACTGGGGCTGCCTTCGGGAGGGGCAGGCTGTCTTTCTTCGAGCCGTGTACCTCTCCGACAGCAGCACCCAAAACATATTTTGCTAAAACACGACATTATGATAATACGTTCACGTTACTTTCAGTCACAAAAATCTCACAATACACGCATACTTGGACGCGTACTTTCTCTCATCCACTCATACACCTGTTATTCCAAAGTCACAGAAAAGAGCTGTAAAACAGTGCAAGTCAAAAACACCTCTCAGATACTTCTTTATGCAAATGACGTCTTCAAATACGAACAGAGCCCGTCGACTCCTGTTCGGGGAATCGATTCAAATGAATTCCAGACCAACAAAATTTTCACCAAAGGGAACAGTCATCAGACTATTCTGAGAGCCTCTGATAGGCGAACCACGAACTCTCTCACAGGCCATCCCATGGTCCTGTTCTGGTTGGGCCGGGCATCTGGACACGTCTCCAGACCCCCTGGCTTACCCAGTTGCTCCCAGGGCTTTCCCGGAGAGAATTCGGCCGAGCGAGCAACGCCGTGCTCTGCTAAGGCATCAGAAGTAATCTCAATTGTTCACCAAACAAGTCCGTGGGGCCTCTACTCGTGCAGCCCCTTCGCCGCAACGATAGATCCCCAGATTCCCACGTGGTCCGGCTTCACCGGCCACCTTCAAACAAAGACAGTTAACTGTTATCCAAAAAAGAAAACACTTCCTCTAAGTGCTTCTTATCCAATTCAATTTCAAGTATCACTCACCTGGTGCACTCAGGTCGATTGCGAATTCTCCACTGCCAACTCCTAAACAGACCGACACAGTCCGTTCTTCTCTCGGGTTAAGCCCGTAGGACTCCGGCGTAGGGTCTTCAGCAGCTGGGAGGGATACTGGGCTCGAGGGTGGAACAAGCTTGTTTTCGTACCGCAAACGGGTGTCTCAAATCAGGATCCTCTTTCTGTCCACCCACTCGGCCAGAACTCCTCCCTGTCCCGTCACCCCTGTTTACAGGAGGGTATGACCCTATGGCGGAGTCCCGGCGGAGTCGCCAACTGAAGGATCCAAAATTAATTCTAGCGGACTATACTTACCAATAGCCCATATAGATTTATCAGTGATAATAATTCAGTCGGCAATGGAGAAGGTTCAATCGTTTATTCAGAAAATACAAGCCCTAGCAGGGGAGCCTCAGTCTACACGACCCTCGGAGGTGCGCAGAGGAGACTGGGTACATGTTCAAAACACAAAGCATATATACGTTTCATGTGTTCAAGATGACACCCTACAAGGAAAGATACAACTTTTCCGTATGCCAAGAGGAATACCCATATAAGGCACAATTGATTGCTAGTAGCCTAGGCCTAAGCTATTCCGGGGGCAGGTCAGTAAGGTGCCTCCCTGTCTATTTGTAGCCCGGGGAGTACAGGAACGGGCTCTACTAGAATGTGTGCATTCCACAAGAAAGGCAGATGTGACCTTAGGTTTCCTTGATTTCCTTGAGCTACCGACTAACAACTATAATAAGCGGCCTGACTATCGTCATGGTTTCGACCAGCAAAGGTGATCACGTGATTTCAGGGAAACCACACGAGCACACAGGGAAGCAAAACAAAATGGTTCCGGTTACATCAATAGGAATAAGCGAGTAAAAAGTGAATCTATGGCCACTAAAAAGTTCAAAATGTATTCTAACTATGCGATTATATAATTACGAGGTTACATTGGATGTATTAGGCCAATAATGCATGGTATCGAAAATTCGATCCCAACAACGCAGATGCGCGTTTCGGTGATTGACCCAGTGTGGGTCTCACCTTCCTCATGGCAGACAAATCCAAAGGCGTGGCTGTGGGACGAGCCTGTAATAAATACATGCCATCACATACAATATTCAAATAAGGTTTACAAAATCAATAGGTAGAATACACATGATGATGCGAAAATACTGTACATGCCATGCTTGTCAAAAAACAGGGTTCAGCTGCCAAAGTTTCAGGTTCAATTAATAGTAAGGTACCCAGCACATGAACAACTAAAGTGCACAAGAATATATGCATATTGACATAAAAAGCAACAACCACTGTGTCTGATTATAAACCAAGATATAAAGAAACAAAATAATAGATGGTGAGATCAGAAGTGGTGACAAAGTCGAATATAAAGAAACACCCAGTGAAGCAGAACCACCATAAACCATAGCTGGAGGCATAAATACAAAGAAAAAACAAAAATAAAGATAAAAAAAAAATATATAAATAAAACAGTGATAATGAGATAAGTGCTCAAAAAACACATAAAAAGTAGTGATAATTACCAAGCTCGAAAAAGCGGTTAGGAGGATCTTAGATTCACAGCACAAAAATCTAAAACTAGAGTCAAAGTGGGATGCTTTTCTCTAGAAGAAACAAGAAAAATCAATAAAAGGAATAAAAGAGAAATAGAGGTATCCAGTCAGCATATAAACAAAAATGAAATAATGTAAAGAGCACGCAGGTTTTACCCTAAATGGTAATACAGGAATCTAAACGAAAAGACGGTAGAACTCCATTCTGGCTAATTGCAAAGTGCATAGAGGAAGGGGGAAGATATGTCCTCCGCATATATTAATGGACGCCAAGTTCCGTCTAGATAAGGAAAAGGAAACAAAAAGACAGAACACTAACCCGTCGTATAAGGGGACAACAGCACATTCTTAATAAAAAGACAGAGGTCACTAAAGAAAGGAAATAACAATAAACATGGGCCTCAGACAAGGGAGCAGAATAAGGCTCGCCTGTATACACCAAAGATAAAGATATGGAAACACAAGAACATTATCAAAAAATTAGACTCATGAGAAACACTGCATAAGGCAAAACACAACGAGGTATCAGTAATAAAGACAATGGTCTCACTTTGTGAATCACAACAGACATCCGATCAAGTGTCAGGATTAGTTCGAACTCGCTGGGACAAGAAAACGCTTAAGAAGAAGAGTCGTAGTCAGCATCCAAGGCAAGGGGGGAGGGATAGCTAAATAACAACAATAAACGGAAAAGAGGTAAGCGCCAAGCGTACGTTCAATGGCAGGTTGTAGGGAGAAATATAAAGGGCGACCCGAAGTATCGACTCCAGTGGGGGAAAAGCAGACTTACCGGAAAACGTCACATACAGCGTCCCTCAGCGTGACCAATACTCATTGGATCTAGAAACGATGCCATACGTAGGACGAAGCGGTTTTTAAAGGCAGGGCAGACTGAGACATGTCAAAGCCACGCCGACGAGGTAAACAGGTGAGGGATGACGCAAAACAAAAATCGTCAGATGCTAATGGATCCTTTAAAAATTACTATGCCAGACACAATGGCAATAGATAGAAAGGTAACGCGATGGTCAAGCGATCCTCTCTAAATAGAGAATAACAGAAGGTATGACACGCAAGGGATCCTCTGGTAATGACAGAGCCTGGACGTCAAGAACAAGATAGAAGAGAGAAAAAGGATCTAAGAATCCTCTCTCAAGCACACCACTCGAATAGAGGAAGAAGAAAACGGGGCGAGTAACCAACCTCAGAGGTGGAAAGTTGATACAAAGAAAAAAGAATTAAAAGAAAAACATAACAAAAGATGGATTTCAAACTAAATCAAAAGCAATGTAGGCGATTGGAGCCCCAAACCGCAATAAAATTCAAGCTCAGATAATGGCATTCTCCCACGGGAGACTCTCATTTAGTATGACAAGAATCCTGTGCACACGTTAAGCGAGGTGTATACATGTATCATGCTTAATCAAAAGAACACAATAGGTAGAAAATGGAACAAAGTGGACACCCCCGCGCCGCACGGCCACCAGCTGCTGCGTGTGCCCGTGTTAGCGTTTTCCTTCCTGTGTGCCCGCCTACCTCGCCGCCCTCCGCTCTCCCTCCCCGCTTCCCGCCACCACCGCTTACCCCGCCCCTTTTTCTCTTCTGTACCCTCCCCGCTCCCGCCTCCCAGCTGCTCCGCCCACCCGCGCACTTTGCCTTATATGGCGACCGTGCGACGCAGGTGAGTGTGACCCACTTGTGGGACACCCCCGCGCCGCACGGCCACCAGCTGCTGCGTGTGCCCCATTGCCTTGCCACTGCCTCGCTGCCTGCCTCGCTTCCGCTGACCACGCCCCCCTCCTCCGAGCGGCGTGGTCCGTGCTCGCCTGCCGGCTGCCTTAACTGTTGTTATTTTTGTTTTGTTTTTCTCTCCATTTGTGCCTGCTTTCCTGTAATTTTGTGCCCGTGTTAGCGTTTTCCTTCCTGTGTGCCCGCCTACCTCGCCGCCCTCCGCTCTCCCTCCCCGCTTCCCGCCACCACCGCTTACCCCGCCCCTTTTTCTCTTCTGTACCCTCCCCGCTCCCGCCTCCCAGCTGCTCCGCCCACCCGCGAACACGCAGCGTTGACGCACAGCGGGCGCGCCGATTGTGCGCCGAAGGCGCGCCAAAGGTAAGCCCGTCTGCGCCCGTCTGCGCCTGGACCGCGCCCAGTGCCAGGACCCCTGGCCCCCACCGACGGAAGCCGCCCCGACGAACCTACAACGCCGCCGCTCTCTTCGCACTCAACACCGGCCGCACCCCAGGATGCCACCGAGCCGCCCCGAAGCACACCCACGGACCCTTCAGCTGCCACGCCTGCAAGTTCACCTGCATCCGGACCGACCCTGCACCAGCTCCCGCCAAGCCGAACACCAGCAACAACCACCTCAAGTGCATCCTGCTCAACACCCGCTCCATCCACAGACACGCCATCGAACTCTGGAACCTCCTCGACACCACAGCCCCTGACGTCGCCTTCCTCACAGAGACCTGGATGAACGCCTCCTCAGCGCCCGACATCGCCATCGCCATCCCAGAAGGCTACAAGATCACACGGAGGGACCGCACCGCCAACCAGACGAGAGGAGGCATCGCCATCATCCACAGAAACACCATCCGCATCACGACCAACACCGACGACACCCTAACCACCGCCGAACACCTGCACTTCCAGATCCACACCGACCCGAGGACCACCCTCAGAGGCACCCTGATCTACCGACCCCCGGGACCACGCACACGATTCAGCGAGGACATCGCCGACTTCATCAGCCCGCATGCCCTCCCCTCCGCCGACTACATCCTCCTGGGGGACCTCAACTTCCACCTGGAGAACAACAGCGACCGCAACACCATCACCCTGCTCGACAACCTCGCTAACCTCGGACTCAAGCAACTGGTGACCACCCCCACCCACCTCGCCGGACACACACTCGACGCCGTCTTCTCATCCAGCAAAGACATCGCCTTCAGCCACGCAACAGGACTCCACTGGACGGACCACAGCTGCGTCCACTTCACCTTCAAAAGAACGACGATCCACCACCAGCAGCAACAGGTTGCCCGAAGAAGCTGGAACAAGATCACAGCCGACCAGCTCACCGCCTCCCTGAGCCAGCACCCTCCCGCCGGCTCAACGAACCCCAGCCAGGCCGCCGACAACCTCACGAAGTGGATCAGCAACTGCGCGGACGAACTCGCCCCTCTGAGGACCCCGCCCAGCAGACCCGGCAGCAGAAAAGCCCCATGGTTCACCGACGAACTCAAGAGCTCCAAGAAGAACTGCCGAGCCCTCGAGAAAGTGTGGAGAAGGGAACAAACAAGGGACAACATGGCTACCCTCAAGCTCGCCACCCGGAAACACCACCAACTGATCCGCGCCACCAAGAAAAATGCATACAAGGACCGGCTTGACAACAACGCACACAACTGCAAGGAACTCTTCAGCATCGTAAAAGAGCTCTCCAACCCCAACGCCGGAAACAACGACATCACCCCGTCGCAAGACCTCTGCAACTCCCTCGCCTCCTTCTTCCACAACAAGATCACGGACATACACAACAGCTTCAGCACCCAACCGACGCACGCCACGACCACAGCAACGCCACCCACCACCACTCTCCGCGCCTGGACTCCGATCAGCACCGAAGACACCATCCGCACAATGAACTCCATCCACTCCGGATCTCCAACCGACCCCTGCCCTCACCACGTCTTCAACAAGGCCGACGCGGTCATCGCACCCCACCTGCGGGACATTATCAACACCTCCTTCGACACCGCCACCTTCCCGGAGAGCTGGAAGCACGCAGAACTCAGCGCTCTACTCAAGAAACCCACAGCGGACCCCACCGAACTCAAGAATTACCGTCCCATCTCGCTCCTCCCGTTCCCGGCCAAAGTCATCGAAAAGACCGTCAACAAACAGCTGGCCGCCTTCCTCGAGACGAATGGATCCCTCGACCCCTCACAGTCTGGCTTCCGAGCCAACCACAGCACCGAGACCGCCCTCATCGCTGCCACCGACGACATCCGAACCCTGATAGACAACGGAGAAACAGCGGCCCTCATCCTCCTTGACCTCTTCGCGGCGTTCAACACTGTCTGCCACCGCACCCTAATACAGCGCCTCGGCAACATCGGAATCCAGGAGAAGGCACTGGAATGGATCACCTCCTTCCTCGACGGAAGAACACAGAGAGTCCGCCTACCACCGTACAAGTCAGAGGCCACCGAAGTCATCTGCGGCGTCCCCCAAGGATCCTCGCTGAGTCCCACCCTCTTCAACGTCTACATGAGCCCCCTCGCAGCCATCGCACGCAAACACAACCTCAGCATAATCTCCTACGCCGACGACACCCAGCTGATCCTCTCCCTGACCAACAACCCCGCCGCCGCCAGAACCAACCTGCACGAAGGGATGAGAGACGTAGCCGAGTGGATGACGACCAGCCGCCTGAAACTGAACTCGGACAAGACGGAGGTCCTCATCCTGGGCTCCTCGCCCTCCGCCTGGTACGACTCCTGGTGGCCCCCCGCCCTGGGCACCGCACCCAAACCGACTGACCACGCACGTAACCTGGGATTCATCCTGGACTCCTCCCTCTCCATGACCAGACAAGTCAACGCCGTCTCCTCATCATGCTTCAACATCCTACGCATGCTACGGAAGATCTTCTGGTGGATCCCCACCGAGACCAGGAAGACCGTCACCCAGGCCCTCGTCACCAGCCGACTGGACTACGGCAACGCTCTCTACGCCGGAACCACCGCCAAGCTCCAGAAGAGACTCCAGCGGGTCCAGAACGCCTCAGCCAGACTCATCCTCGACCTCCCACGAAACAGCCACATCTCCGGACATCTGATAGACCTGCACTGCCTCCCCATCAAGAAAAGAATCACATTCCGTCTCCTCACCCACGCACACAAAGCCCTACACGACCAAGGCCCGAGCTACCTCAACAACCGAATCAACTTCTACGCTCCCAAGCGCCACCTCAGATCAACCAGCCTCGCCGCCGTCCCCCGCATCCGAAGAGCGACAACAGGAGGAAGGTCCTTCTCCCACCTGGCCGCCAAGACCTGGAACTCCCTCCCGACTGACCTGCGCCTGACCCAAGACCACCTCGCCTTCAGGAAGAAGCTCAAGACCTGGCTGTTCGACCAGTAACGGCACCCCCCCCCCCCAGCGCCTTGAGACCCTACGGGTGAGTAGTGCGCTCTAAAAATGTCGTGATTGATTGATTGATAGAAAGTCTTTTTGTTCTTCGAAGGATTGTATTTGACCTTCCTTTGTTGAAATGTAACTTCAAAAGCAAATGACCAGCCAACACACCGCTACCAGTTAAGGCACCACATTTCCTGTACACGTCAAAACCCTCCACAGAACCCACACTCTCATTGAGTCCTTTGTCTTTTGTTTTAAGAGTATAGATCCAGAAGACCTCTCATTTTTTACGCACAGTCGTGCCATCAGATCCATTAGTCACATGGATCTTCTCCAAAATCGTCCAGCGTATTTCAGCTTCAGTATGCTGGAGCTCAATCCAGTGGTTCACTAGGGGGGCACCTAATTTCCGTAAGCTCACGTTGGATTTGTGTTCACCGATGCACATTCTGCACTCCCTGCCCGTTTCCCCCCCATAAGCAAGTCTGCAGGGGCATAAGATGGTATAAATGACATTGGATGACCGTCAGTTGGTCATATCTTTGAGGAAAACTGTGCGCCCATTTATAATGATTTGATCTTTAACAATAGCATTGGGACAAGCTTGACAGGTACCACATTTGTGATTGCCCATAACAGGCGCACTCCCTGTGATGGATTTTTGTGTGAAACTATTGACATTTTGTCCCATCGCCCTCACCAGAAGATTTCTCAGATTTTTATTCCTCTTAAAAGCAAACAATGGCTTCTGTATGGTCGACATAGACTGGCCAAGATTGAGAATATGCCATTGAGAATTAATTATTTGTCGAATCCTATGGTCCTGGTTGGAGTGTTTAGTGACACATACGATACGGTCAGTCTGTTTCTTAATCCTGGACTGAAACATGGCCTCGGGGTTGTAATATTTGGCTCGTTTAAATGAGTCTGTGATGAGCTTAGCATGATATCCCCTCTGCAGGAGTTTAATTTTCAGTGTTTCAGCCTGTACTAAGAATTTTTTTATAGTCGTACAGTTTCTGCACAAACGCAGAAACTGGCTAGAGGGGATACCGTCTTTTTGAGACCTAGGATGCTAACTTCCGTAACGCAAAAGGGTGTTTCTAGCAGTGGATTTGGTAAATAGTGAGACCAATAGTTGAGAGCCAGAGTGTTCAATCCAGACATCGACAAATTCTAATTTCTGGTTACTGATGTGGGCAGTGAATTTGAGGTTGCCGTCAACTGCGTTGATCCATAGAATGAATTCATTGAGTAATTCCTCTTAGCCCTTCCAGACGAAAAAAATATAATCGATAAATCATGTTCACTAAGGGGATGATACGTATATTCTAGTGATAGTGGTGCTTCCCTTTGTACTCAGCCTATACTAGATCTAGATATACTGTGTTATGGTGCTTAGGGAGGGGCTTGTCATCCACGACCCCATCAGTCAAATCTCAATCTGAGATCATAAACAATTATTACAATGTCCCAGCACACATAAACCAATTATATTATGTTCATAACATTAAGTATCAAACACAGCAGCAAAAGTTCTTCTCAGTCTTGTTCTTTTTATTCCAGTTGTTCCAGCCGTTTTGACGCTTAACTGGGTGGATCACCCGCGGCTTCGTCACTGCTGTGTCACTAGTGTATAGGATGTCTGGCCTTACAGCCGGTTTTAATTCCGTCCCGGCCAATATAGCAACCTGGGTAGGTGTACTTTCACGGTCCTACTCTGTTATTTCTTATTTCAAACACCTCAAATGTTTTCACACTTAATCCGAGTATATGGTCGTATATCTCGAAAATATCCAAATCTGCTATCTCATCAAACGCCCGCTCACTACAAAAAGATCTTGTTCAACCCAGAACCTCACCTTAAACACCGTATCCTCAGGATGGTCGAACTAGCTGTGGAAAGAGATGACATCTGCCAGAAAGAAGCTGAATTTCTCACCCACTGTAATCCGTGTATGTTCTACCAATAGGTAGAACATACACGGATTGCCGCGCATTCGGATTGGGTACCGGGAAGCAAATAAAATATCGGAACGGGCTAAACAGAACTTTACGCAGCCAATAATGCGGGCGTTTGATGAGATAGCAGATTTGGAGATTTTCGAGTTATACGACCATATACTTGGATTAAGTGTGAAAACACTCAAGGTGTTTGAACTAAGAAATAACAGAGTAGGACCATGAAAGTTCACCTACTCAGGCCGCTATATTGGCCGGGACGGAATTAAAACCGGCTGTAAGGCCAGACGTTCTATACACTAGTGACACAGCCCTGACGAAGTCGCGGGTGATCCACCCAGTTAAGCGACAAAACACGTGTTGGCGGGAACAACTGGAAAAAAAAGAACAAGACTGAGAAGAACTATTGCTGCTGTGTTTGATACTTAATGTTATGAACATAATATAAAGGGTTTATGTGTGCTGGGAAATTGTAATAATCGATAAATCATATCAAATGGCACAAATTGTCACTAAAGGGGGCCAGTATATTATAGATATTAATCTTCTCAAAGTGGCCCATATAAAGACAGGCCACACTAAGGGCGCAAGGCGCCCTATGCTGACTCTCTTTATCTGGTGGTAGAAACTCCCATCAAATTCGAAAAAATTCTTGCTGAGAATTATATCAAGGCATTGAATGATGGATTCAGAATTATTACAGCCAACTTCAGCTTCAAGCGATTCTTTGATGACACGCAATACCTCACGTTGAGGGATGTTCATATATAAGGACTCCAGGTCCATGGTAACTAACAATTCGTTGTTCTGATCGTATGGTAAACCTTCAATTTTTGATATGAGTGGCCAGTATCCTTAAAGTACGAGGGTAACCTCGCTAGCAATGGTTGCAAAAATCAGTCGACATATTTCGATAGTGGCTCGGTGGCAGCCACTATGGTGGAGACAATGGGTCTCAGGGGGGGGGATCTGTCTCATTTTTGTGTGTTTTTGGTAAGCCATATATGATGGGTATGCGGGTACAGCAGGGGGTTAGAAATTCAGCTTCTTTCTGGCAGATGTCATCTCTATCCACAGCTAGTTCGACCATCCTGAGGATACGGTGTTTAAGGTGAGGTTCTGGGTTGGACAAGATCTTTTTGTAGTGACTACGAGAATCAAGAAGATCATGCATCTTGTTGACGTAGGCGTTTGTGTCAAATAAGACAATACCACCTCCCTTGTCACAGGGTTTGATGGTTAAGTCTTTATTGTTTTTTAGTGTTTGCAGAGCCATATTTTCCACTTTAGTAGTACTAAAGAGAGGTTTAGAGACAAATGTAAAGATTTTTTGAATTTTAGCGGTAACTGCTTTCTCAAATACCTCCACCTCATTACCAACCATATCCAGTCCTGGAGTAAAGCCAGAGAGAGGTTTAAGACCAGATAGGTTATTGTCAGTATTGGTATCATGGTTTTCTAGAAATAACTTTTTCAATGTGGTTCTGCGAAAGAAGGCATAGAGATCTTTCATTAACTCAAATTTGGTTAGGACAGTAGAGGGGACAAATAAGAGGCCTTTAGACTAACGCGTCTCTGAAGCGGAATCAATCATGTAAGAGGAGAGATTAAAGACTGGAATGGAATTCATTTCCGCCAGTATTGTTGGTTCCGGGTCTGGATATATCTTTGCGGCTGTTCCTGATCTGGATAAAACTCTCTCTGGCGTGGGTTCCGAAACCTGGGGCGAAAGTTGCACCGGCAGTTGCCTAAAGAATGGTTACTAGTAGAAGGCCCCTGAAAGTCCTGTCTAGGTTAGTACCCCCGAGTTGGTGGTTCTTCGCCCTCAGAATCAGTAGTGTCAGAGAAAGTGGTAACCCGTCTATTCCCACAATTATTGGTATTGCCTCTATCTTGATTTTCACTATTGGTTGAATAAAAATTGTCAGAGAGATAGGGGTAGGTTTTTTCTAGGAGAAAAGGTGTATATCCTTCCTGAGTTTCTCTGTTTTCCTCTTCAGGAGGTACTCACTGAAGGAGCCTAATTCTGGCGGATTTCCTCAAGTTTCCTCATTCCTTCCTCAACACCGTTAGTCTGTTTAAGTTTTTCTTCCAAGTCCTGTATTTCTTTGTTCAATAGACTAACCACTTCCCTGGCTGTCTCGATAATAAGCATCATCCAGTCCTTGGAACATCTATTGGAAATTAGCGCCCATTTTTCCAGGAACTGTCTGATTTCGATGAATAAGCCAGGGATGTTTCTTACTCTTAATTCAATGAGGATAGTGCCAGCCTTTAAGTATTCAAGCATGAAATTTGCATGCGATTCCGTTCGTTTTGATTTCTTTTTAGATTAAATAGATTAGTCCATTCGTCATTCAGACCTTTAGATAAGGTAAATGGTCTGTCTTTACCTGCAGTTTCGCCAAGGAGTCTGGCGTAATCTTTGTCCGAAAAGTTGAAAGTCTTAATGCTTTCCATTAGGTAGAATGGTTTTTGATCATAGGAATATACAATCAAAAGAGCAAACACCCAATGACACCATTTGGGGCCAAAGATACAAAAACAAGCAGCCAAGTAGGCCTAAAGAGAAATCGTCAGATATTAAGGAAAAGGAGGAGATGCAGAGAAAATATTGCAGGAAAAGAATAAAGAAGATGATGAGGAGAGAGAGTGTGCATATAACAATGCGCATGGGTACCAGCAAAATGAGGAAGAATCCCCCACAGCACAAGGCTGTGACAAAATGGCCACTTAATCAGAGAGGGCCCCTGAAGCAAATAAGGCGGAGAAAATCAGGGGAAAAAGGCAAGCTACTCAGAACAAAGTTTCTCTACCATAACACTTAATATACGCTATACATCGCTAATATATAAACACCAAGGAAGCTGGCCAGAAAGACAGAGGCATGTCACAACGCACAAATTACAAACATATCAAAATGTATTAATAATTTATTAGTGTCTTATTTGTAAAATGAACATATATAACATCCCACGCCACACTCACTCACACATTCATACCGCCAGATTCATACTTTCACATACTAACACATCCTGAAAATCAGGATTTCCATCATACTCATACTAATAATACAAGAGATAAGAATAAATGGACCAATTGTAACAGATACAAATAACAATGGTTGTGATCTGAGAACAGATGAATTTTAAAACATTCAGGTAGTGCCAAACATATCCTGGGTCCTCAAGATACATTGGAATAAGGATGATAATCAACAGTGAGCCCGGGACCCGGTTCGGGCTGGACTGTACCCTCTGGGCACAGGATCAAGACTGATTTGCATATGGCTGTGTTCTAACTGGAATGGCAAGGTGAGCAAAAAAACTATGGATTTAGGCCCAGATCTCTGTCCTGGGGTGTATGTATGACATTGTTCTGCATTCTGTCCATCAATTTTTGTTTTGGGCTCGCCTGAGACTGAGACATTTAGTAAGTGATTTTTAAAAGTGCCACTAGAAGCTTTTGCTGGCCTACAGCTTACCTTCACGAGCTCATGCAGGTGCACAGCTGCCATCTGTGTTTTTATTGCTGTAATCAGGCTCCTCTGCTTGCATTACCCCCCTCCCTTTTCCCCCTCCCTCTGGTCAGCTTCATTTGTGTCTTCTAGCTGTGAATCATGCTCCTCTGCTTGCAATCCCCCTCCGTTCGCCCCTCCTCTTTTTCAGTTTCATTTGTATCTTTTATCACTGTGAATGCTCCTGCTTCCACTAGGCACACACACTGTCTTCTAGCTGTGAATCATGCTCCTCTACTCGCACTCCCCCTCCCCTCTCCCCCTCCTCTTCCTCAGTTTCATTTGTGTCTTCTATCACTGTGAATGCTCCTGGTTCCACCAGGCACACACACCATCAGCCATCAGTGCTGGCTTCCACCAGGCACACACACCACCGGCCATCAGAGCACGCTTCCACCAGGCATACACACCACCAGCCGTCAGTGCACGCTTCCACCAGGCACACACACCACCAGACATCAGTGCACGCTTCCACCAGGCACATACACCACCGGCCATCAGTGCACGCTTCCACCAGGCATACACACCACCAGCCGTCAGTGCATGCTTCCACCAGGCACATACCACCAGCCGTCAGTGCACGTTTCCATCAGGCACACACACTACCAGCCATCAGTGCATGCGTCCACCATGCATACACACCACCAACCATCAATGCACGCTTCCACCAGGCACACACACCATCAGCCGTCAGTGCACGCTTCCACCAGGCACACACACCACCAGCTGTCAGTGCACGCTTCCACCAGGCTCACACACCACCAGCCGTCAGGGCACGTTTCCACCAGGCACACACACCATCAGCTGTCAGTGCATGCTTCCACCAGACACACACCACCAGCTGTCAGTGCACGTTTCCACCAGGCACACACACCACCGGCCATCAGTGCACACTTCCACCAGGGATAAACACCACCAGATGTCAGTGCACGCTTCCACCAGGCACATACCACCAGCCGTCAGTGCACGCTTCCACCAGGCACACACACCACCAGCCATCAGTGCATGCTTCCACCATGCATACACACCACCAACCATCAATGCACGCTTCCAGCAGGCACACACAACATCAGCCATCAGTGCACGCTTCCACAAGGCACACACACCATCAGCTGTCAGTGCATGCTTCCACCAGACACACACCAACAGCCGTCAGTGCACGCTTCCACCAGGCACACACACCACCAGCCATCAGTGCACGCTTCCACCAGGCACACACACCACCAGCTATCAGTGCAATCTTCCACTAGGTACACACACCACCAGCCGTCAGTGCACGCTTCCACCAGGCACACACACCACCAGCAATCAGTGCACGCTTCCACCAGGCACACACACCACCAGTCGTCAGTGCACGCTTCCACCAGACATATACACCACCAGCCATCAGTAAACGCTTCCACCAGGAACATACCACCAGCCGTCAGTGCATGCTACCACCAGGCACACACAACCCGTGCCGTCAGTGCATGCTTCGACCAGCCATCAGTGCAGGCTTCCACCAGGCACACACACCACCGGCCATCAGTGCACGCTTCCACCAGGCATACACACCACCAGCCATCAGTGTACGCTTCCACCAGGCACACACACCACCAGCCATCAGTGCACGCTTCCACCAGGCACACACACCACCGGCCATCAGTGCACGCTTCCACCAGGCATACACACCACCAGCCATTAGTGCATGCTTCCACCAGGCACATACCACCAGCCATCAGTGCATGCTTCCACCAGGCACACACACCACCAGCCGTCAGTGCACACTTCCACCATGCACACACACTACCAATCTTCAGGCACACTATCACCAGGCACACACACCACCAAGGTCAGTGCATGCATCCACCAGGCACACACACCACCAGCCATCAGTGCACATTTCCACCAGGCACACACACCACCAGCCATCAGTGCACGCTTCCACCGGGCACACAGGCCACCAGCCATCAGTGCACGCTTCCACCAGGCGTACACATCACCAGCCATCAGTGCACGCTTCCACCATGCACACACAACCCCAAGCCATCAGTGTACGCTTCCACCAGGCACACACACCACCAGCCATCGGTGTACACTTTCACCAGGCAAACACACCACCAGCCGTCAGTGCACACTTTCACCAGGCACACACACTACCAGCCATCACACACTATCAGCCGTCGGTGCACACTTCCACCACGCACACACCACCAGCCATCAGTGCACACTTTCACCGGGCACACACACACCACCAGCTGTCGGTGCATGCTTTCACCGGGCACATGAACCACCAGCTGTCAGTGCACACTTTCACCAGGCACATGCACCACCAGCCATCAGTGCACGCTTCCACCAGGCACACACACCACCAGCCATCAGTACACGCTTCCACCAGGCACACACACCACCAGCCATCAGTGCACGCTTCCACCAGGCATACTCACCACCAGCCATCAGTGCACGCTTCCACCAGGCACACACACCATCAGCTATCAGTGCACTCTTCCACTAGGTACACACACCGCCAGCCGTCAGTGCACGCTTCCACCAGGTACACACACCGCCAGCCATCAGTGCACGCTTCCACCAGGCACACACACCACCAGTCATCAGTGCACGCTTCCACCAGACATATACACCACCAGCAATCAGTGAACGCTTCCACCAGGAACATGCCACCAGTCGTCAGTGCATGCTTCCACCAGGCACACACAGCCCGTGCCTTCAGTGCACGCTTCCACCAGCCATCAGTGCAGTGTTCCACCAGGCACACACACCACCGGCCATCAGTGCACGCTTCCACCAGACATACACACCACCAGCCGTCAGTGCACGCTTCCACCAGGCACACACACCACCAGCCATAACTGCACGCTTCCACCAGGCACACACACGACCGGCCATCAGTGCACGTTTCCACCAGGCATACACACCACCAGCCATCAGTGGATGCTTCCACCAGGCACATACCACCAGCCGTCAGTGCACGTTTCCACCAGGCATACACACCACCAGCCATCAGTGCATGCTTCCACCATGCATACACACCACCAACCATCAATGCACGCTTCCACCAGGCACACACACCATCAGCCATCAGTGCACGCATCCACCAGGCACACACACCACCAGCCGTCAGTGCACGATTCCACCAGGCTCACACACCACCAGCCATCAGGGCACATTTCCACCAGGCACACACACCATCAGCTGTCAGTGCATGCTTCCACCAGCCACACACCACCTGTCAGTGCACGCTTCCACCAGGCACACACACCACCGGCCATCAGTGCACGCTTCCACCAGGCATACACACCACCAGCCGTCAGTGCACGCTTCCACCAGGCACATACCACCAGCCTTCAGTGCATGCTTCCACCAGGCACACACACCACCAGTCGTCAGGCACGCTTCCACCGGGCACACACACCACCAAGGTCAGTGCATGCTTCCACCAGGCACACACACCACCAGCCATCAGTGCACATTTTCACCAGGCACACACACCACCATCCATCAGTGCACGCTTCCACCGGGCACCCAGGCCACCAGCCATCAGCGCACTCTTCCACCAGACACACACATCACCAGCCATCAGTGCACGCTTACACCAGGCACACACACCACCAGCCATCAGTGCACGCTTTCACCAGGCACACACACCACGAGCCGTCAGTGCACACTTTCACCAGGCACACACACCACCAGCCGTCAGTGCACACTTTCACCAGGCACACACACTACCAGCCATCACACACTATCAGCTGTCGGTGCACACTTCCACCAGGCACACACCACCAGCCGTCAGTGCACGCTTTCACCAAGCACACACACACCACCAGCCGTCAGTGCATGCTTTCACCGGGCACATGAACCACCAGCCGTCAGTGCACCCTTTCACCAGGCACATACACCACCAGCCATCAGTGCACGCTTTCACCAGGCACACACACCACCTGCTGACAGTGCATCCTTCCACCAGTCACAAACAACACCAGCCGTCAGTGCATGCTTTTACCAGGCACACACACCACCACCCATCAGTGCACGCTTCCACCAGGCACACACACCACCAGCCATCAGTGCACACTTCCAGCAGGCACACACACCACCAGCCATCAGTGCACGCTTCCACCAGGCATACACACCACCAGCCCTCAGTGCACGCTTCCACCAGGCACATATCACCAGCTGTCAGAGCACGCTCCCACCAGGCACACACACCACCAGCCATCAGTGCATGCTTCCACCATGCATACACACCGCCAACCATCAATGCACGCTTCTAGAAGGCACACACACCATCAGCCGTCAGTGCACGCTTCCACCAGGCTCACACACCACCAGCCGTCATTGCACATTTCCCCCAGGCACACACACAATCAGCTGTCAGTGCATGCTTCCACCAGACACACACCACCAGCCGTCAGTGCACGCTTCCACCAGGCACACACACCACCAGCCATCAGTGCACACTTCCACCAGGCATACACACCACCAGTCATCAGTGCACGCTTCCACCAGGCACACACACCACCAGCTACCAGTGCACTCTTCCACTAGGTACACACACCACCAGCCGTCAGTGCACCCTTTCATCAAGCACACACACCACCAGCGATCAGTGCATGCTTCCACCAGGCACACACACCACCAGTCATCAGTGCACGCTTCCACCAGACATATACAGCACCAGCCATCAGTGAACGCTTCCACCAGGAACATACCACCAGCCGTCAGTTCATGCTTCCACCAGGCACACACAGCCTGTGCCGTCAGTGCACGCTTCCACCAGCCATCAGTGCAGGCTTTCACCAGGCACACACACCACCGGCCATCAGTGCATGCTTCCACCAGGCATACACACCACCAGCCGTCAGTGCACGCTTCCACCAGGCACACACACTACCAGCCATCACTGCACGCTTCCACCAGGCACACACACCACCGGCCATCAGTGCACGCTTCCACCAGGCATACACACCACCAGCCATCAGTGCATGCTCCCACCAGGCATATACCACCAGCCGTCAGTGCACGTTTCCACCAGGAATACACACCACCAGCCATCAGTGCATGCTTCCACCATCCATACACACCACCAACCATCAATGCACGCTTCCACCAGGCACACACACCATCAGCCGTCAGTGCACGCTTCCACCAGGCACACACACCACCAGCCGTCAGTGCACGATTCCACCATGCTCACACACCACCAGCCATCAGGGCACGTTTCCACCAGGCACACACACCATCAGCTGTCAGTGCATGCTTCCACCAGCCACACACCACCCGTCAGTGCACGCTTCCACCAGGCACACACCCCACCGGCCATCAGTGCACACTTCCACCAGGCATACACACCACCAGCCGTCAGTGCACGCTTCCACTAGGCACATACCACCAGCCGTCAGTGCGCGCTTCCACCAGTCACACACACCACCAGCTATCAGTGCACACTTCCACCATGCACACACACCACCAGTCGTCAGGCACGCTTCCACCAGGCACACACCACCAAGGTCAGTGCATGCTTCCACCAGGCACACACACCACCAGCCATCAGTGCACATTTCCAACAGGCACACACACCAGGAGCCATCAGTGCACGCTTCCACCGGGCACACAGGCCACCAGCCATCAGTGCACGCTTCCTACAGGCACACACACCACCAGCCATCAGTGCACGCTTCCACCAGGCATGCACACCACCAGCCATCACTGCACACTTCCACCAGGCACACACACCACGAGCCGTCAGTGCACACTTCCACCAGGCACACACACCACCAGCCGTCAGTGCACACTTTCACCAGGCACACACACTACCAGCCATCACACACTATCAGCCGTCGGTGCACACTTCCACCAGGCACACACCACCAGCCGTCAGTGCACACTTTCACCAAGCACACACACACCACCAGCCATCAGTGCATGCTTTCACCGGGCACATGAACCACCAGCCATCAGTGCACCCTTTCACCAGGCACATACACCACCAGCCATCAGTGCACGCTTCCACCAGGCACACACACCACCTGCCGTCAGTGCATCTTTCCACCAGGCACAAACAACACCAGCCGTCAGTGCATGCTTCCACCAGGCACATACCACCAGCCGTCAGTGCACGTTTCCATCAGGCACACACACTACCAGCCATCAGTGCATGCGTCCACCATGCATACACACCACCAACCATCAATGCACGCTTCCACCAGGCACACACACCATCAGCCGTCAGTGCACGCTTCCACCAGGCACACACACCACCAGCTGTCAGTGCACGCTTCCACCAGGCTCACACACCACCAGCCGTCAGGGCACGTTTCCACCAGGCACACACACCATCAGCTGTCAGTGCATGCTTCCACCAGACACACACCACCAGCTGTCAGTGCACGTTTCCACCAGGCACACACACCACCGGCCATCAGTGCACACTTCCACCAGGGATAAACACCACCAGATGTCAGTGCACGCTTCCACCAGGCACATACCACCAGCCGTCAGTGCACGCTTCCACCAGGCACACACACCACCAGCCATCAGTGCATGCTTCCACCATGCATACACACCACCAACCATCAATGCACGCTTCCAGCAGGCACACACAACATCAGCCATCAGTGCACGCTTCCACAAGGCACACACACCATCAGCTGTCAGTGCATGCTTCCACCAGACACACACCAACAGCCGTCAGTGCACGCTTCCACCAGGCACACACACCACCAGCCATCAGTGCACGCTTCCACCAGGCACACACACCACCAGCCATCAGTGCACACTTTCACCAGGCACACACACCACCAGATGTCAGTGCACGCTTCCACCAGGCACACACATCACCAGCTGTCAGAGTACGCTTCCACCAGGCGCACAAAGCACCAGCCATCAGTGCACACTTCCACCAGGCACACACACCACGAGCCATCAGTGCACGCTTCCACCAGGCACACACACCCCCACCCGTCAGTGCACGCTTCCACCAGGCACACACACCACCAGCCATCAGTGCATGACTTCATCGGGCACACACAACCAGATGTCAGTGCATGCTTTCACTGGGCACCTCACCACCAGCCGTCAGGGCAAGCTTTCATCAGACACACATACCACCAGCCATCAGTGCATGCTTTCACCAGGCACACACACCACCAGCCGTCAGTGCACGCTTCCACCAGGCACACACACCACCAGCCGTCAATGCACACTTCTACCAGGCACACACACTACCAGCCATCAGTGCACGCTTCCACCAGGGACCCACACCACCAGCTGACAGTGCATGCTTCCACCAGGCACACACACCACCAGCCACCAGTGCACACTTTCACCAGGCACACACACTACCAGTCATCACACACTACCAGCCATCGGTGCATGGTTCCACCAGGCACACACCACCAGCCATCAGTGCACGCTTTCACCAGGCACACACACACCACCAGCCGTCAGTGCACGCTTCCTACAGGCACACACACCACCAGCCATCAGTGCACGCTTCCACCAGGCATGCACACCACCAGCCATCACTGCACACTTCCACCAGGCACACACACCACCAGCCGTCAATGCACACTTCTACCAGGCACACACACTACCAGCCATCAGTGCACGCTTCCACCAGGGACCCACACCACCAGCTGACAGTGCATGCTTCCACCAGGCACACACACCACCAGCCACCAGTGCACACTTTCACCAGGCACACACACTACCAGTCATCACACACTACCAGCCATCGGTGCATGGTTCCACCAGGCACACACCACCAGCCATCAGTGCACGCTTTCACCAGGCACACACACACCACCAGCCGTCAGTGCACGCTTCCACCAGGCACACACACCACCATCCGTCAGTGCACGTTTTCACCAGGCACACACACCCCCAGCCATCAGTGCAGCAGGCAGGCTCTTCTCAGAATTTCTTGGTAAATATGTGTTTGATGCCTGGGAGGGAGTGGGTCGAGTTTCCTTAAACCATGCTGAGTATGCAGGTGCAGTGCAGGAACTCCTGTGTGAGTGAGTCATACTGCCTGGGGCACACTCACTCCACACTTGTAAATTGCGCCTGCACCAGGCTTTTTCTCATTTGCAAAGTTCGGCGCATGCGCACAGCTAGGCAGACGCCACACCCGGCCACACCCGGGAATTACTGCTTCCAACAACCAGAATGGAAACAACATTCAAAGCAATGAAAACATGTTTATTTGATGCAAAGAACCGTTAACAAAAAACATGTCCAGCTATTGTAGATCTGGCAACTTAAACAAAACAGCAACAAAAAACAAACAAGCATATGCATACCCAATAGGTCTCGCTTTTTGGACCCTATAAGTATTTGGTTATGCAGCAGAATATCCTTGGTGGAACAACACCAACTGTTGCATGGCTAAACACACTTTAAGGTTCCAAATGCGAGACCTATTGGCTATGCCAATGCTTGTTTTGCATTTGTCACCCCAAGTGTGACGAGTATGCCCAGACGTGGATCTCGTGCTCTCCGTGCCGCTGGAGACAAGCTATCCTGGCTGATGAGGGGTAAAACCCCGAAACCAGTCCTAGCCTGCTTGGTTCCAGTCCAGGGAGCACCTGGCCTGGCAGTTCATGCCAGACTATTCTCATTGGGCACAGGGTCAAGACTGATTTGCATATGGCTGGGTTCAAACTGGAATGGCATGGTGAGCAACAAAACAATGGATTTAGGTCCAGATTTCTGTACTGGGGTGAATGTATGTCATTATTCTGCATGCTGTCCAGCAATTGTTACTTTTATTTTCTAAAAGTGGCATTTTCAAAACCACAATTTATAAACCATCTTAATTAAAAGATGTGTTATTAAATTCTGAGTTTAGAGAACCTAAACTCCACTTTCCTATATTGTTCCTATGGTAAGTTATACTTGTAAGATGTTACAAAGTACCTCCCATGCTATTCTATAGGACAGATTGCCTTACAATAGTGAAAAATGAAATACATTATATTTCACTATCAGGACATGTCACACACTCCAGTACATGCCCTACCTTTCACATACACTGCACCCTTCCCCTGGGGGTACCCTGGGGCTATCTGAGGCGTGCCTTACACGAATGGCCTGGCAAGTGGTTGCACTTGCCAGGCTGACATGGCAGTTACAAACTGCACGTAGGCAGTGCAGTGGCAGGTCTGAGAACGCTTTGAAGGCTGCTTGTGTGGGTGACACAGTTAGTGCTGCAGGCCCACTAGCAGCATTTTATTTACAGGCCCTAGACACACACCGTGCACTGTACTAGGGACGTACTAGTAAATCAAATAAGTCAATCATGGAAACACCAATCAGGGATTTTTGATAAACAATGTTTAGGACATGGTATTTCTGTCAGATGATATTCTGACTGCGATATTCCGGTACCATGCTAACTGCACTTTCGTGAATTAATTAATTAATTAATTAATAATGATTGAAGGGCCAGAGGAACTAGGCATTTTAAGAGGCGCAATCACTCAAATTCGGCTTTTGCGACCGTTAAAATTCTTCATTTATTTATTTTTTTGTTAAAATCCACAGTATCAAAACATCCAAAAAGTTACATATGCAAACGGATCTAATAGCTAGGCATAAAAGCAATTCACTTCATTCGATTATACCTAAAATCATTACTTAAAATCATTACAAAGAATTACATTCATGTTCACCTTTAACATTTAATGTGACCTATCATTGCCCCCAAACATAAATACCTAATTGGCGTTTCCTTGACCCTTTGACAGCAGAGACACTGTATTCTAAGTTATATATGCTATAGAACTGGGCTCTCCATGATTCAAAAGATGGTACTTCAGGTTGGAGTCACGCAGATGCTAAAGACAGCTGTGCTACGGCTGTGGCGATAAAAATCAGATACCGAAATGTATACATAGGATTCCCTAGCTCAAGATCCTCGGCGACCCCTAGCAACATCATAGAGGCTGAAATCTAAACAGCCATCCTGAGATCTCGTAAGGAACTTCTCTATATGTTCTATAAATGTGGCCTCCTTGGGGCAAGCATAGAAGATATGGAGAGTGTCGGCGCTGTCCGTTCCACACCGAAAACATTTACCATCATTCCCCCTACCCCATTTCAACATCTTGGCTGGAGTATGATACAGATTGAATATAGTTTTATAAAAATGGGCTTTAAGATTTACCGACAGGCAAATTTCCCAAGCAATAGCAATTGCCTTTTTCAAGGAATTACTAGGCTCTCAAACCTTGAGTGCCCAATTAAAATTATGTTTATCTAGATCATCCGTCCTTAAATCTACAATATTATATAAGAGCCCTATTCTACCCTGACTCCTGATCACTTCAACTAGTTTGAGAGGTTCCGTCATTATAGATTGTTTGCTCAGAAAATCGTGGATTTGTAAAAATGTAAAAAACTGATTTTTATGAAGGAGACATTTATTAGCCTCATAGAAATCCGCAATTTGGGTAATACCCTTAGATCTCCAGCTGCTAACCACATGGTCCTGGAAAATTGAGGGTAATATACCTATGGCCGTAGTAGGAGTATAAAGAGTTAATCCCTGAATTTGAAGATTCTTTGGTACCGTGCTCCAAACCTTAAAAGCTGCCCCCAAGACTTTGAAGCGCGTTCGTTTGTAATAACTCCTATCCAACTTCTTAAAGAGGCAGTTCCTGACCTCTTCACCCAGCAACTTCTGATAGATTGAGGGAGCCTCAGCTGCATTGCTAACACTTTCGCCAGTTAACATTATCCGCATGTTAACTAATAGACATGAATAATAATAAAGTGTGAAGTTGGGGAGCGACCAACCCCCCCCCCCTCTCCATAAACTGCCCAGCCCTTTGAGGTTTCCCTGGAGCCCATAAGAATTTAGAACAGAGTGCATGCAAATGTTGTAACTGGGCGCAAGATACCTCTAAGGGTACCGGTCTGAAAAAATATAAAACCTTGGGAAGTATGTTGATGAAATGAAAATCTTCATTCTCAGGGAATACTTACTAATAAAAAAGAACTTGGCACAGAAGCTGAAAATATGAAAAGACATCTTTATTACATTTTAATAAGTGAGGCTACGTCACCCAGCTGCCTTAGCAACTGAATGAGGCAGTCTGAGGAACACAGAGGACAGAGACCTTTTATATGTTTTAGGGTTTCATGACTCAGCACAAAAGTAAGGGGCAGTCCTAGCTTTTGCAAGCATGCAAAAAACTCAACATTCCTTCTTACACAAGCTGAACAAACCCATAATAAAAGACCACAACCCATATCGTAAACAGGTCATAAAAAGAAGGAACAGAAACAGATGAGAAGCAAGATAGAAGGGTGTGTGCATGTACCATAAACTCGGCAATGTCCTGCTCTTTGATCTCTATCTTGATCAGCTAAAGGGCAAAAACTGGTTTGGCAAGGTCAGCTTCAGGCAACAGGGTCAGTTCACTCAGGTCATCTAAGAGTCAGCTAAAGTCATCGGCCTATGTGAGGGCAACTACAAAATGGCTGTCATGCACAAAATGGAACCCAAGGATTCAGAACGAAATCTTCAAATACACAGTGAATCCATCGGTGTAACATGATGAAAACACTCATACTTGCTTAGCTCACTGTTTACGGTTCGCTGTGACCAAAATCGTAACAGAACCACGATCTTTATGACCCAGGTTCAGAATTCACGGAACCTCAGACCCTCCTTTTGCCCTTACATAGGCAATAACCTAAACTCACGTCAATCTGAATCCAGGTCTATATTCATCAGATCATCAAGATGTTGCTGGAGCATAATCCTATTACTTAGTAACTCTCTCGGGACAGGTCTCCTTACACACGTAGTAGCACAAAGGCCGCATATGGCAGGACCAAATAGGGAGTACCTCTATCTGTAGTATGTAGCATAAGACCACACCCAACAATTAGTGATGTTCACTACTAACTGGTGTTGATGTAGAAACTGTACAAAAGGAATTATTAGTAAACTCTGACCTCCTAACCAGTTCATGTTCAGGTAAAGTATGGAAAGAATGCAAAAAAGTAGTAGTAGGAAGAGACATAGGTTGGGAGGTGGGTACAGATGTCAATTGGGTAGCAAAAAACAATCCCACCCATAAAAGACAATGTCATGTTTAAAAACACTAGAAAACACGTTGTTAAGAACATATAGACAACAGGAGAAAGTAGTGACCACTATTACAAACGAAATTATAATTTTTCACAACCCTAAGCAGAAAGCAAATCCTAGAATTATCTAATAACATTTTTATGGCTCCTATGCATTTCAGTAATTTATCATATGTTCAGGTGAAACAGTGGTGATCCTTATCAATGCTCTCAGATGAAAAGGGATACTCTTCCACAGAGAATGGACTTTATTCTGCTTTTACTAAACAGAATACTACTTTAAAACAATGCCAGCAAAGCAGCAAAAATTTGTCTCCTAACACCTATTATATGCAATCGCACGGAAACCACTTGTGAAACCAACTATGCCCAGAGTCCATTCAAAAAGCCTCTCTGGCAGGCTTCTATTGTCCATCAAATCTTCTTTTGTTGTTTTCTTACGCATGGGCCTCTTCATTCAAGCCTTTCATGTAAATGGTGCTTCTCAGTATCCGTTGGAGTGCCCTCCTGGCAAACACTCAATGCTCACTTAAAAGTCTCAATGTCTCAATGCAGTGCACCAGTATCTC
The DNA here is from genome assembly GCF_964261635.1 of Lissotriton helveticus. NCBI lineage: Eukaryota > Metazoa > Chordata > Amphibia > Caudata > Salamandridae > Lissotriton > Lissotriton helveticus. The sequence goes on from NC_136068.1 coordinate 1,110,306,329, forward strand.
TCCTCTGCGGCAGGCGCTACAGATAGCATGATCTTCATTGATCATGGGCACAAATCCTCTCGTGCAGACCCGGGACCATTCTCAGACTCCAACACTCATCATTCAGTGTCAGAGGACGCTCAGGCTGCTCTTTCATGGGCACCAGAATGGAGTGCCTTTTGCCAATTTTGGATCCTCCGGTGCACTGCACTTCCGTTGAAGCAAAGTAAAATGGGGGTGTGTGTGGCAAAAACTCAGGCCAAGGGGCTCAAGGGACTGCACACTGTCAGAGGTTACCAGTACATGACAGGCGCTCTTTTGCACTGAAATTCTGGTTCTGTGATGTCCAATGCCGTCTGATGGAGCAAGTACGATGCTTTAAACAGTTCATTGTATAACAAAAGGACTGAAAACAGGTGGCCTGCAATCTTCAAAGGAGTGGCCATACGCCATGGGACAATTCTGCGTTGAAATACACTGTCATTCTCAAAGGCAATACAAAAAATAAGGCAGTAGGCAAAACAGTGCCTCTAGGCTCTTCAATTGGGTTTCCGTGTGAGAGAATATCCTTCACCATCTAAGGGTAGATAGCGACATGGGAATTCTATCTGAATGGATGTCCTCACACATAGTGGCATGTCTAATGGGGCAAACACATTTTATCTCAATGATTACATATAGGTGTTCCTAAATTCCTTATGTAGAACATCTTAAAAGAAAAATCGCATAATGCAGATTATCAGGGAAAACAGTCTGGTTATGCAAAAGGGAATTATACATAAGATGGGGGTCCATGGTACATTACTGCAATCTGAAAGTGTGAACCTGAACAATACACTAATAATAATAAAAGCTGACTGGTGAAAGGAATATGGAAAAGATAAATGGGACTAGGACACAGCTAAAATCCCCAATAACTAGGCACGATGCGCTTGGGTGATAGTCAGGCATGTGACACAATACCAAGAGTATGGGTGATACACAAAAAAATCACAATAGTTTACAAATTTAACTCTACCGCTGGCCGCTACACCATATACGGTAATCTCAGCTAATGTTCCAGTTTCTTCTTCAGGGAAAGATGAAACCTGGTTTCCTTTATGGTACAAAGCCATATACTACTTAGGAAGCAGAATAAAACTGACTAATGTATTATATAAATTAGGTCACCATGTACAAGAGTCACAAATCTATAATTTATCCTTATGTCCAATCAGGATACATCATTTTAGGGCTGCCTGTTCCTTACAGGAAAGGGGGCAGTAATGTGACTGTAGGTGAAACCTTGTTTCCTGTATATCTTTTTTATTTTCCTTCAAATACCATTAAAGCCAAATTTGACATACACTGATAAAGTGTTGTCTGTCTTTCTGTGAAATTTAGTGTCAAAGCAAATCTACCCAACTGTTTGCAGGATACACATCGTCATGTATATCCCTTCACAACACAGGTAAACTTGTAATAGTATCATAAGCAGCAACATAAAACATAAAACATGCAAAAAACGCACAAAACGGACATGTCAAGCCATCAGATATACTCGCTGTAAAACAATAGCATATATAAAGTGGTGACGCATAATACCGTGTCAGGTTTAAAATCCTTACCCTCCTTTTTGACAGTAGATCACCAATTAGTGGATATCTGCTGTCAAATACAACTTTCAGACACACAGAACCAGCAAGAACAATTCATGATAGAACCAAATACACAAATATGAAAAACGCATAGACATTTCTTTCCAAAGGAGTTACGCAAAAAAAAACAACACATCTCATTTCAACCAACCAAACTCACGTGTCTTGACTTCCTTAAAATCCCCCAGAGTAATCCATGGATGATCTGTGAGCAGAAGCAGAAAAATACACAACACACAAAAGAGAGACATTTCTCATAGCAAACAGACATTAATTATAACTTTTAATCAGAAGACAAAACATAATACATATGAACAGACACAAAAATACATTTCCATTACTTAACTGTTACCATCTTGTCGGTCACCTTGCAACATGAAGCCCTTTTAACTTTCCAAAAGTACAATTCTTTCACTGACACTCCATGTTAGCCTTGCCCCACAATTCGTTCTCACTTGGGCATGTAGCCTTTAACATTTGAATAAAGAGCTTCCGCTTATTTTTTGTCTAACACTTAATGCAATGCCTCATTTTCTGTCAAATAGAAGCAACTAGTGGACATCATTTATTAGAGCAGAAATACAAGTGTATCATTTCTGCAGAGCATTTAGCATGTGTTGGGACTTTCAAAGAAACCTTTATCATATTTTTCCCTTTGGAATTAAGTTCTTTAATTTTGTGGAGAAACCAGAAACCCTTCCTTTTAGAGGCCTGTTTAGCAAGGTCATTCTGCATTTCACAGAGACCAAGCCCTAATTTAAAAGGTCGCAAATGTCAACATGACAGCCTCCTTCCATTGTTTACAGGAAAACTAAAAGATAGCATCTTAGCGCAACTTGAGCAGCCTGTTCTCCTAGCCCACAGCTTCTTCTAGCCCCCACTCTCTGCTCATTCTGAGGCTGACAAAGGCAAAAGGCCTACTACATTTACTGTGAATGATTCACAAAACCTAATAACACACATACCAGTTTTTAGAACAAATGCTTGTTGCAATGGTACTCATTTCAGCAACTTTAATTGGATCTCACTGGGCCATTTAAAAGTAAACCCAAATGGGGACAACCTGCAAATTTGTATTATACCTAAATGTATGCATTTACTGAAGCCTAAAGCACTTTAAAGTTATTAAAAATGGCAAGAATGCTGTTTTAAATGGTGTATTTTACCCAAATTCGACTTTGATATTAGGGGCACTTAAAAATAAATATCCTATAATTATGTTACATATTAATCACTAGCCGTGCAGAGGCCGTTAGGAGTAGGTCAGATCTGATCCTTCCCGCCGGTAACTAATATGTTACGCCTATGGCATTGAACCTACGCCCTGCCCGTTGAAGCCCTAGAGAGCTCATAATCGAGTCTCTTTTTCACGCTTTCACCTGCTCACTTATTTTACTGAGCAGTATATACCACTGGCCGTTTTGCCAGTAGGTACACAGGGGATCAAGGAACGGGTGTGCTTTTTAGGGAGCACACACCCCCTGTCCACCTGTTTTTCTGGTCCTGACGAATACCGGGCAATCGCCCTTAAGGTAGAAACATGTTGACCACTCAACACATATAGAGATCGCTTGGTCGTAACTTCCCTACCAGGATCTCGCCCTCATATTTTTTAAACATTGTTCAGTTGCTCTATAATTAAAACTATATTTTTGGGTACAACCAGGACAATTTTTAACATTTGATTTTTTCACACCCACAGTCACAACCCGCTCCACTGTAGTACAGGTGTCGTAGCACACCCTGGTGTCGCTAGGACGCCAGGGTGGACCCCGATGATGAAGCATGTCACCACTAGGCTGGTGAGTGAGGGGTTTTAAACAAAAGGATGAATATTCTCCTTTTTGCCAAAAAACCTGCCCTCCAGATACGTCTGTCCTTTATCTTCATAGGGGATACTCCTCTCTTTGTTCTGATACATATTAATCATCCTCAGAATGTTCTTTACAAATTACAGAGATTTTTAATCAGACATATCCCATTTAAATCTTTAGAAAAATGAGTTTTTTACACCTGCGCTAAGTGAAATTCTATATGCTAATGTTCTCATTATGCGGTATAGCACAACTTAAATTAAATTTTAATGCTAGGATGTCATAGTATGAGCATTAAGCTTCATGAATAGTAAAAAACTAATTTTGTAGCACTTAATTTTAATAATTATTTTTCATAATTTAATAATTATTTTTAATCAACCCAATTATTTTTGATAATTCCACATATAAAAGCGAGCTGCATCCCTTGCCTATCATTTTAGACACATTCATTTATAAGCCGAAGCACAGACGCCTAACTTGAAACATGACAAAAAAAATTGCGCCATTTTATTTCTTTCTAAAAAGGACAATTTTATTTAGCAACAGACCCAAGAATATGCTTACAAAATGTTGCTCAATAGACTGAAAACATCAAGAAAAACCACAAACAGACATTGAGCTCATTTCAGACATAAACAGAAAGGGGTCAAAAAACTCAGGACACACAATACAGCGCGCTTTTAGCCATGCATCTCGTGAATAGCGCCATCGCTATGTACTTACAGAAGTTTCACTAATGGGAAACCCACATATACATTTAAACACACATTTAACCCACAAATCAATACTCAGGACAGAAACCAAGGACAGCCCACAGACTGTACTTAAACCAAACCATTTGTAAATACTAGTTGTAAGTCATATTTACAAGAAACGCTTCTCAATTGTGTTTCAAAAGACTGCAAAAACAGCCCAACAGACTGATGTATGTCCAAGAAGCGAAAATACACTCAATTCACTAGCTTTGGCTAGCAGAATACCACACAAAATCGTTCTGCATATCTTTGTTCATAAAACTGCGCAGAACAAAGGATCCTTGTTTTGTATTATGTCATATTTTAATTCCCTGGGGATACAAAATCACCAAGGAAGAAATATGTTTGTAAATCTAAACCTATTTAGATATTCCCTTTAGGGGGGGGGGGGGCGGCTAATTTACTTCACATCACACTATGGTACCTTCCAAAAACGCAACACATTTTTCCATGTGAGCTTACAAACAGGTATGCCAAAAATACTGCGGAAAACACAAGTATTATAATCAAAGTGGTGCTTAAGGTACTTTTCGTACGTGCACCGTTCAACTAAACCAAATGGAGAAATATCTCCTCATTACCTGCCTACACAAATTGCAATTCGCATATCCAAACCTATACAAATCAAAAGTTGTCCAACACAAATTCCAAAGTTCCAAAGCTACATTTGCAAATTTGCTAAGATCAGGCATCTTATAGCTCACTAATCTAGCTTCAAACTTCAAGGGGTTATCTCTACCAATACACTCGCAAATTTACGAGACCCTCGGCTATGGTAATTGCAATGACCAAATCAAAAACCAAGAAACCAACCCCTCGGCTTTGGTAATTGCGATAATCAAATCAAAGACATAAAGAACCAAAGGACTGGGAGCGACCCACTTATACTTAACTCTTACTTTTACTAATCAAAAGGTTATCCAAATTCTAACTGTCAAGTTCTACATGACCTAACGGTCTTTTTAGAATACTCACGCCAAAAAGGTTCTCAGTCAAGAGTGACATCATGTGGAGGATCAAAATCAGGAAGATCAGAAATATACTGGGCTGCAGAAAAAGAATCTCCAGAATCCCTGTGCACAGAGTACCTTCTTAGTAGAATCCTGTTCTGTCTTCCTCAGTAGATTTCAGTCTCCTGACATGATCACTCCCACAGAAAGCCGCTTCTCTGATGAGCCCCGTGTTGGCTGCGCCATTTGATGAAATGAAAATCTTCATTCTCAGGGAATACTTACTAATAAAAAGAACTTGGCACAGAAGCTGAAAATATGAAAAGACATCTTTATTACATTTTAATAAGTGAGGCTCCGTCACCCAGCTGCCTTAGCAACTGAATGAGGCAGTCTGAGGAATACAGAGGACAGCGGTCTTTTATATGTTTTAGGGTTACATGACTCAGCACAAAAGTAAGGGGCAGTCCTAGCTTTTGCAAGCATGCAAAAAACCCAACATTCCTTCTTACACAAGCTGAACAAACCCATAATAAAAGACCACAACCCATATCATAAACAGGTCATAAAAAGAAGGAACAGAAACAGATGAGAAGCAAGATAGAAGGGTGTGTGCATGTACCATAAACTCAGCAATGTCCTGCTCTTTGATCTCTATCTTGATCAGCTAAAGGGCAAAAACTGGTTTGGCAAGGTCAGCTTCAGGCAACAGGGTCAGTTCACTCAGGTCATCTAAGAGTCAGCTAAAGTCATCGGCCTATGTGAGGGCAACTACAAAATGGCTGCCATGCACAAAATGGAACCCAAGGATTGAGAACGAAATTTTCGAATACACAGTGAATCCATCGGTGCGTGTAACATGATGAAAACACTCATACTTGCTGAGCTCACTGTTTACGGTTCGCTGTTACCAAAATCGTAACAGAACCACGACCTTTATGACCCAGGTTCAGAATTCACGGAACCTCAATGTCTCGGGGCAAGGTGGCGTCTGTAGCTTTGGATGTGTAAAATGCTGGTCCTGGCTGCTCTAACCCCCACGCTGGCTAAACTGATCATCTGAGAACGGAACAGAGAAATACCTTTCCGGCCCGGCATGCAGATTGTCGCGGTGGCGTCAATCTTGGCTGCACTACATCCCCTGTATCGCGGTGGCTTCCCAAGATTCACCGTGGTGTTTGTACCGGCCCTCGCTGATGGCCCCTGCTTGTTATGGTGGCCGCAGAGGCTCGGGCAGGATCGTTGTAAAATGAGCGAAAACACTAACAAATTTGGGTAAGCGCACCATTCCGACCCTATTTTCTGCAGGTAAAACGAAAGACAAAGGTAAAAAACCCCAGACTCTCCAAAATCCTCAGGACATATCTGTAGATGTGGCAGCAGGGGTTGAGAGAACTATAGACCCTACTATAGAGCAGCTGAGGAGGCTGAGAGATCTTAACTCCAATGGTGCTAGCAATTCCAATATGAGCGCAATACCTATGCACGGAACCACATCTGTGGGTGAACTGGGTGAGGCTGTAAACGACGTGGGCAAACTCCCGAGTTACGCAGGTGGTGCTTCTACCTTGTTCCTGCTGAGTGGCGACATTAACGCCAGCCCAGACGGTACAAGGACTCTGATTCTGCCTCAAAAGGAGATAACATAGATGATGTTACAGGGCTCAAATCTTCACTGCAGGACATAAAATCCGGGGATTCTTCTTTCTCATTATTGAAACAGTCAAACTCATCCAGTGATGATCTTGAGTCGATATTTGTTTCCACGGACATGTCTGGTCCTGACGTTGATGGCACTAGCGACCATAGCAGCATGCATTTTGAGGACGCGGGGGATGTTGATGGCACCCTAACTACAGTGCGTAAAAACAAGAGGGGAAAGGCTGTGTTAAACAGATGGATGATGGTACAAGGGGTAATGCTCTACAATGGGACTACTCCTGCTCAACCGACTTGAGCATAGAGAATGACTGGAGTCCGGGGACTGCTATTGATATTCCAACCAACTCTTCTGAGGATATCTCACTGGCTCTGATTTATCAGACCATGGTCAGCCATAGAGAGGAGGCACGAGTAGAGAATCAGAGAGTTCAGAGGTCTTGCCGTAAACTGCAGAATTCTGTGTGCCGGATCCCTAAAGCCTGTACAGAGTTCACAATGAGATTTAATGAAGCAGAAGCAAGAACCTCATGTCTCGAAGATGAACTAGTTGCTGAGACGGCTTTGACAGATTCTCCACGCTCTTTAAAAGACGATACGCAGTGGAAACTGGCCGACATTGAAAATCGTTCTCGCAGGAACAATCTGCTGAAGGACAGGATCAGCGAAAATGTATTATCGATTTGTTTACGGTAGCCACCCCTTAACTGAACAAGTCGAGTCGGGGTGGTATGGACTGGGTGGGTGTGGGTGGTTCTGGGGGTAAAGTGAGGAAATAATCCACAGTATTGGTAACAATTTAAGTTTAACAGATTTTTTTTTAGAGTAATGAGAATTAGCTTGTCCCCCTATATTCCTAATGGCTAGACCAGGACTGCAAATATGTTCTTTAAATGGCTGCGGCCTAAATTGCTACAATAAGAGGCAGAAGGTTGCTGCTGAATTGCGTTTGATCGAGCCTGACAAGAGACCCATGTACCCTGGGGGAAGCGGAAAACTTTATCCGAAATGGGCTTCGCGCTTTTAGCTGCTATGTCACAATCCTCAACCACCTGGGGGGTGGCTTTGCTTGCCAAGCCTGCCATGCAAAAATCGGGACGGGTATTAGCTGATAAATTGGGATGCTGGCTTATTTTAGAGTGTCTATTGGGGTGAAGATGCCAATGTGCAAGTCTTCCCAAGAATTACATCAGATCATGCCCTAGTGGTTCTAGACATCCCTGCATTAGGTTCCTCTATTAACCCACAAACTTTCACTTTTAATAGGAAAGTTCTTCTGGATGATACTTTCATAGATCACATTAAGAGATGGATTTAAGGGGTTCTTTCAAGACAACCGGCACTCAACATCTGTCGGGGTTCTGTGGGATGCTTTTAAGGCCTGGGATGTGGGATGCTTTTAAGGCCTGCCTCAGAGGGGAGATCCTGAGTTACGGCTTGTACCATCAAAAGAAAGCTAAATCTCTAATGCAGGAATTGTATACTAGACTTAAATCTGCTGAAGAAAATCTAGCACAAGGGATATTAGCTAAGGGTAATATCACCGAACTCCAAAGTAATGTCGCTAGGTGTAAGGCTAATATCAACTTATCCTGGAGTTAGGAGATCACAGCTAAATAACTTCTATACAAAAAGGAATGCTATGAGTACGGCGAAGCGGTTGGACGCTGTCTGGCTAACAGGCTATTCTCTAATGAAGCTACACATAGAATAACTGGTATGAGAAATTTGTCTGGTGATACGGTGTATCATCCTCAAGAAATTCTTAGGATTTTCCATAATTTCTATGAAGACCTTTATCTGCTTATCCCGAACTCTGAAATACAACGATTAGTGGATCAGGTTGGACAGGCAGAGGCAGAGATATTGGGGAATCCTATCACTTTGGAAGAGTTAGAGCTAGTAATAAATAGTATGGCGATTGGTAAGGCAGCGGGTCCCGACAAGCTTCCCTCCGAGGTCTATAGGGCTTTTTTTCAAGAAATTAAAACAGACTTGTTGGCCGTTTTCCAAACAGCCCAGTAAGGGGGGCACCACAATAGTGGTCATATTTGAGAAAAAAGATAAACCGCCAGATCAGCCAGGCTCATATCGCCCAATCTCCCTGGCCAATTGTGATGGGAAGATTTATGCCAAAATTCTGGCGAATCACCTGGCAAATGTTATTTCTTCCCTAATATCTCTAAAACAGCATGGTTTTATCCCAGGTCGGGGGAACGTGAACCATGTTAACAAAATCGTGATACTTTTCGATATCGCTCAGACTGAATCTAAAGACTTAGGGCCCGATGTAGGTAGGCATTTACCGGTCGGTAACGGCCGAATTCGGCCGTTACCGACCTGTAAATGCCTTTTCCAATGTAGGGGGCATGTATTTACAGAATCGGTATTTTTACCGAATCTGTATTTACCGAATCGGTAAAATTACCGAATTGGTAAATACAGACTCGGTAAAAATACCGAATCTGTAAATGCAGATGTAGGTGGCGCTTTCACCAGTGCCACAGGCCCCTAAGAATTTGTTATTTACCATGTAATACTATTGCATGGTAAATAACGACTTCAGGTGTACATACACATCTGTGCATGTACACCTGAGGGCATGCATGTGTGTCACATGGCACACAAGCCTGACATTGGGGTGCTACAGGGTGTCAAAGTGACACCCCGTTCCCCCTGCCAGGATTCGGTATTTTCCGAATCGGTAAATACCGATTCGGTATTTCCCCTTGATTCCTAGAGGCTTCAAGGCCCATAGGAATCAATGGGAAATACCGATTCTGTATTTACCGATTCGGTAAATACCGAATCGTACAGAATCGGTAATTTTAAAAGAAAAATTACCTACATCTGCCTACTTCTAAATTACCGACTCTTAAATACCGAATCGGTATGATTCGGTATTTAGGAGTCGGTAAATCGGAATTACCTACATCGGGCCCAAAGGATACATTTTATTGGACGCCGAGAAGGCGTTCGATCGCGTAGCTTGTGATTTTCTCTGGGAGGTTATGCAGCAGATGGGGCTCAGTCAGGGTTTCATCCAGGCTATAAGAGTACTTAACCGGTCACCTACTGCTAGGATTTGCTCTATGGGGTTTGTCTCAGACCCTATTAAAATCTCAAGAGGCACACTGCAGGGCTATATTTGCAAAAAAAGGAGGTACCCCCGACTGATATTCCTAAACCGAGGCGAATAAATCAAGTGTGAAGAAAACACATTTAGGAAATTGAAAATAATAATTCTGAACCTGTACAACTAGCACGATATAATACAACTAATACAATATATTGCAACCTGTTTCAATAAAATAATTATGATTTTTTTATTCAAATTTTCTTTATAATATAAATGTAGAATTTGAGGAGTTGTCTGGCAATTATATTGTCAGAATTCTATTGCTCAGTACAAATCTTATTTAACTACTACTTATTATTTACAATCTTAAAATTCAAGAGTGACTTTCTAAAATCATTGAATCAAATAACGCATTTTCAATACAAGAACGACATTCAATGTTAACATGGCTTGAAATTCTTATTACTTCGCAAACAGATTGGCAGGGGGGGGGAGTGTGCAAAATAGTATACACATTTTTTCAATATTCCAAGCTAGCATATGCTCAAAGCTGAGAATATAACCACTACCAAGAGTTGTAAAAGCAGATAGACACAAGTCTATCCTAAGGCACAAACACAATTTCCAAACCTGAGCAACGCTAGCATATATAAGTTTCCATATCAATAAAACTCTTTTCCAATTTGTAAAGTTTTGTTTCTTTTTTTATTGTTCCAATTTCAAGATTTCTTCATACTATATCAATTCACAGTTCAATCCAGCCACAGGGTAACCAATTTAAAGATTCTTGCCACAATCCATAGAAAATTCTTCAGCAATTGAAAGGCCAAAATATCTTGCCAACACGTGTTTCGTCAGGCACATATGCCAACAGACTTCGTCATGGCATTGAATTATGTATAAGTTAAAAAACAGCAAAACAAAGAATTGAATGGTCCAAAGGCCATACGTCCTAATTAATTCAAATTCCACAATAAAGGGAGGCACAGTCCGTGTCTTCGCCGTACGAAGGCACAGCGCGTGTCTTTGCCATACGAAGAAACGTGCTGTGGTTTTACCTCTTGATCTTTTTGCCGGTTCGAACTTGGGAGACTTACCGGGCTCGGGGATTTACTTACTTGTTCTCCGATGACGATATATGACAGCCTCCCTTTATTGAGGAATTTAATTAATTAGGGGAAGATGTGGGGGAGACGGCGGAAAAGAAGGGCCAAATGGCCACTTAGCCAATTATTAGTACCTTATTACGTATATGAAGCACTCTGTTATCTGGTATACTGGCCGACCTTAGCCTCACTGTAAGTCTACTGATAATTTGAACTGCAGAGAAAAGTAAAAAAGGAGTATGTTAACTCATCCAGCTATCGTTTTAACTCTAGCCTCAAGGAAACATTTTTACCTCAAAGGTCCAATCCTAAGCTTTAATAATGGTCCAAGTTGATCCTGTGTAAGGACCTGGAATTATTCAGCCACGGTGCCTAATATGTCAACGCGATTAGTGTCTGAAGAACTCTGCAACAAGGTAAAAATACAATATTTACAGTTAATTATCTGGACTCCTGGCGCTAAACACATTAGTCCAGATTGTACATAACAACTATCAATAGGACTTACGATGTTATAGCGTTGTATGGTTTCACAAATGTCTAAATGGTCTACTTTCTACAGGCGTCCAAATCGCAGTCTACATCAACAAGATTTTTTCTTCCCCATATTAATCTTATTGACTATTGGTGGCCATGGCAAGTTGAATAGCAATGTTTTATTTGAAAAGACAAGTTTAAAAAAAGAGGAAATAAGCTGGATAGACCATTCATTCAACAATAGTTTACCTAAAGAAACCCGATTTCCAGCATTTAGCGTGCCTCAAATTTTAATGTACAGATGACATGTCAATCTAATACACTTTACTTAAAGGCATGGCCCTGGGTTACCACATATAGAAAATAACCACATTGCCCCCTCCATGAGATTCAAAATGTTACTGATCACTTACCCATCAAACTAATTAATGGATGACACCAAAACTAGTCAGACTGAGCAGACCTGGGAAGCTACCAGTCGGTAATGTGAATAAGCACCAATATAGACACGGACCTAGGAGATGAAAACAGGCAGCTATTAGGTCCTATTAAAATGTAAAAAAAACAAAAACTTAAGGGAATTATGTGATTGCGCCAAGTGCGGGTAAATAGACGATAGTTGACTACTAAATGCTTACCATCTAACGGAAGGCAGGGTCGGCGTAAAAGGTACGGGTCTGCTTGTTCTCAGTCACATAATCACAGGAAGCAAGACGAGACTCCGGGTAGGCGTCTGTGACATTTATCCGAATCAACTGAGTGTGCTAGCCGGCGTCTTTGAATACCGGTCATGCGAAAGGACGCTCGCTTGCAACCGGAAATGTTCTCTACGTAACCCGGAAGCAGAAAAATGGCAAAACCAAACCAAGGGAAGGCTTACAACTACGGTGGCCATCTTAAAACCAATTATTACCAGAAACAGATTCGACACTTAACCTAAAACGTGTTCATAGATGGATATGTGATAAAGTGTTTACTGAGCTGATTGAATTCAATAAGGCCTTTCGAGCAAAATGTATTTATTTATTTATTTATAACAGTTTTCTATAGCGCAAACTAGACCCTTGGGTATCAGAGCGCTTAACATCACATGGTATATAATAAGAACAGCAATGTGTATAACACGCACAGAGGTAGCCTGTAAATAGATAGTATATAACGGACTGAGCATATAAAGGACAGATGCCAGACTACCGCCAGTGTCCTCTTGCCGTGGGTCATTTTCTATATAATTCCCATTTTGTTGACCAAAAGACCCTCACTGTTGAGTCACCGATGGCAAATTGCCTACCTAATGGAGGAATTTGTTCATGAGAAACATCCTAGTTTCCTTCTTGAATGTTGCAGTGTTCGAAATCTTTCTGATGTTCGCAGGAAGGGACAGGTTTGTTTCCTCCTGCAATTTTTATTTTCTGGGCAAGATATCTGGGTGTGTTGTGATGAATCGCTTTATGGGCGATACATGCCATCTTCAGTTGTATTCTAGCCTCGTAGGGTAGCCAGTTCAGAGCCTTCAGGTGAGGGGAGATGTGGTCAAATTTCCTCGATCCTGTGATAAGTCTAGCCGCTGCATTGAGGCATGCCTTTAAGGGAGCTGTGTAGATTTTTGGAAGGCCTGCAAGTGTTGTGCATCCATATTCAATTCTTGAGATCACCAGTGATTGCACAGCTAGTTTTAGGTCGTTCTCTGATAGAATTGACTTCATTTTTCTTAAGTAATTCAGATGAAAGCGTGCGTTTTTTGCCATTACTTTGATGTGGGTTTTCATATCAAGGTGTTCATCCAGTGTGATTGCGAGAGACTTAGCTGATTCAACTAGCGTCGGGGTACAGTTCAACGCTGTGATCATTTTGGACCATTCCTTCACTTCTACTTGATTCTTTTGAGGTGCGATGAGTAAGAATTCAGTTTTATTAGCGTTTAGCTTGAGATGATTGCTAGATAGCCATTTTAGCGATATTTTGAGGTCCTCATTCATAATGGTAGTGTCTTCCAGCGATGCGATCTTGATGTAAAATTGTGTATCGTCCACGTACATATGGTAAGATATTTTAGAATTTCGTAGGATTTCTGTAAGTGGTTCGATGTATAAGTTAAACAGTGAAGGAGATAGAGTCGATCCTTGTATTTGGGCAAAAAGGGGAAAGAAATTGGTTTACTAGGAATCTCTGAGTTCTATTCTGTAAGAATGATTTGAACCAATTCAATACAGTGCCTGAAATTCCCATCCTGTCGTGAAGTCTGATTAGAAGTTTTTCGTGGTTAACTGTATCAAACGCTGATGACAAGTCTAGGAGGATGAGTAGACAAGATTGTGATCTAGTGATTGAAGTGCATCATCGACTATGTGAAGGATTGCTGTTTCCGTGCTGTGGCCAGTTCTGAAGCCCGATTGGCAGTCATCCAATAGAGAGAAGTTGTCTATGTGTCGGCTTAACTGATTTTGTACACATCTCTCTATTAATTTGGCAAGAAGAGGGATGTTGGTCACTGGGCGATAGTTATTTGGATCAGCCGGGTCTGCTGTGGGTTTTTTGATGATCCGAACTACTTGTCCTGTCTTGAGACATTCTGGGAGGACCCCCTGGGAAAGTGAGGCGTGTATAATTTCAGTCCAAATTGGAATCATTATATGGCTGATTTCTTTCAGGCATTTTGATGGTAGTGGGTCGTTAAAGTGATTGTTTGGTTTAGTGGCAGCGAGCGTTTTGGTAATCTCATTCTGTTCTAGTAATTTGAACGTGTCCCAGTATGCCTTGTTTTTTGTCTCATTGTTCGCAGAGTTCTGTGCATATTGTGATGATGTTGTATTGTAGTTGGGGTTATCTGCAGCGATCCTAAGTTCTTTTTCCAGTTCGCTGGCTTTGTTGTTGAAAAAGGTTGAGAATTCATCGCAGCTTAGTTGTGTTTTAGTGACTCCTTGGGCAGATTTTGCCAGTTTATTAGATTGTAGCTTTAAAATCTCAAACAGTTTCCGTGGTCTGTTTTTGGCATTATCCAGTTCTGATCTGATAAATTCCTTTTTTGAATTGATGATCTTTTTATTATATTCCTTTCTGATCCTTCTGAGGGATTTCAGCTCGGGGGAGGACGGGTGTTGTCTCCATTTTCTTTCTGCACGTCTCAATTTTCGCCTATCTTCGTTCAATATTCCGTTAAACCATGGGTTTTTAGTCTTCTCCGAGACTCTTTTTAATTTGAGTGGTAAGGTGGAGTTGACTATTTGGGATATAGTGGTCGTGTAGTGGTTCGTTAGATCCGTCACGCTCTGCACGTTGTCAGGTAGGATGAGGTCTTTTTTGCAGCTTTCCCTTAGCAGATCCATGTTTGAATCTCTGGTTTCACGTATCCATCTTTTCATTTTGCTAGGTTGAGTGGTTTTTATCTTCTCCCTTGATGGTATTAAGAAGGTTATGGCGCGGTGATCTGACAATCAGAGGATTGAGATGTCATTATTCTTTGAAATAATCCAGTCTAGTGTTGCTCCTTTCTCATGTGTAGGTTCCAGACAGGCTTGTGATAATTTTAGCTCCGTTAGAAAATCTTTAAAGGCGTTGACCTGTTTGTCGTTGTTGTCATTCCATTGTAGATTAAAATCACCTAGAAATATATTATTGATGTCTTTGCTAGAGTTGGCAGTGATGATCTCCATTAGTTGGTCTATGAAGTTCAAGTTATTTCCCAGTGGGTGATATATGGCATGTAGGTAGCAGATCTGTTTGTTAGCCGATCTTATATAGAGCCCAAGGAATTCGCATGATTCGAGAGGGTCTGATTGAAATTGGCCAATTTCTAAGTTTGATCTGTGGATACAGGCAATACCACCTCCTGACTTTTATTGTCTGTCAAGTCTCTTTATGTTATAGTGCGGGGGCGCCAGCAGGTCTAAGACTGGGGACGAGGATTCAGATAGCCATGTTTTGGTAAGGATAGTAACGTCTATTACCTGATTGATAATGATATCGGCTATGTCAGACGCATGTTTCGTTGCCGATCGGCAGTTGAGCAATAGGCATTTTAAAGATTTTTCTGTTCCATCTGTGGTCCTGTTAGACGTATCGGTAGTTAGTTGGATTTGTTGTAGGTTGTTGAGATTGGGTTTCCTTTCATTTCTCGTGGATGTTCTGTTTGCGTCAATCGGTACTCTTTTAATTGCCTGTCCCCTATTGGGGTCCATCTGTTCATACTCCCTGAGTGGTGCTAGTATCTCTGCTTCTGATAGAGAGTTTTGATTCCTTTCTGGTCTGTTTTGTCTGTTTGACAATGGCATCGCTCTCTTCTTGCTTTTGTCTTTGGATGTGTTTAATAGCTGTTTGATGTGTTCTACTTCCGTGTGAGGGTTTTCTGTGATATCACGTAGTTCTTCTGTCCCTTTCAAGGTATTTAATAAATCCAATGAAAGGATACTGATTTGTGTTTGGATCTCGTGAATTTTTCTCATGATCTTAGGTGCCGTGATGTGATTCTTAATCCGTATGTTTCGTTCTTCACGTATTCCGTTCCTGAATTTCCGTTCTGACCCATGTCTCGTTGTCTTCTTAATTCTTTCCTTAGATCAGTTTTCTCCTCGGACTATATTTGTTGGGATGGACGTTCTGTCTAAGCTTGGTGATCCAGCGTTGTTGTTGATGTTAGATGTGTTTCGTGTTCTCTCAGCTTCATTCCTTGCCAACGTACTTTCTGTTCCGCATGAGGCTTCTGGTTGAGTAACCTGTTCCTGGAGGTCTCTGGATGGAGTGTTAATTTGTTCAGATCCCCGTTGGTTACTGGTGGAGTTTCTAATTGTGGAGATATTGTCGGATGAGATTATATTGTCTTCTGACGGGCTCTGGAATTGTAAAGGTCTAGTGACTCTTAATTGCAAGGACTGATCTGGTTTCTGGCGGACACTTGTTGTTGTGTCTAGTCTACTGGTGTTGTTGGGTGGGACAGGGTTGTCTTCTATGTTTCTCAGGTGTATTAGTGGCTTCGTGGACTCTACGTTTCTTTTTAAGAATGAGAAAAGTTGTCGAACTCTTCCAGGTCGTTGTTAGAGGCTAAGATCATCACTATCCCATTCTTGAAGATAGTAATGCAGAGGTCGGCTCTCAGGTCGGGTGATGCTCTTGTCATATATTTTGTACCATGAGGGATGTAGGTAGTGGATTTTATATAGTGCAACATTGTAAGGGCATTGCACCATTTCGCCTTTCTTCTGGTGAAGAATATCATATTTTTCGTGAGGACTCCTTTAGCCATGCACACTGAAATGTCAGAGATCAGTGTGTCAGGGTTTTTTCTCATAATGTTATGCTTACATTTTTTGGCTGCATTTTTAGAAAGATAGGTTGGGTATTTTATGATGGAGGCGTTCCCACTTGTTTGTTCCAGGTAGTTTTCCCCCATTTCTGTGATATGTGGTGAGTATTAAGATTAATTTCCCTCTTCTTGTTGGTATGAGTCTTCCCTTAAATTAAATGCAGGATTATAATTATAGAAGTACCTGGTAGTATAAAGATCTCTCTAGCATGTGTTACTTAAATTCCGTTTTCTATATTAGTTTCTTGTCCAGGAATATTCTTCTTTATATTTAATTGTGAGGACTTTTCAAATGTCCGACGTGATTTTTATTTATTGCGTTTCATATTTAATTTTGAGGACTTTTCAAAATGTCCGACGTGATTGTTATTACTTCTGTGCTGATGCCTTTCTCTATTTCGGATGTTTTAGTCCTCTTTTACTTTCCATGAATTCAACCCATGGGATAGCTCCTTTCTCCTAGTCATTGTTAGAAGTCCTCTTTTTCTTTCACCTGTTGTGGATGGCTTTCTTGCTTTTTAGCCCTGTTTCACTTTCCCTGATTTGGCCCTTGGGATAGCTCCTCTCTCCTTGTCAGCTGTTTAGAAGTCCTCTTTTTCTTACTTCTGTTATGGAATGGCTCTCTCTCTATGTAAGTCCGCTTTCGCTGTCCAGGAGATTATTTCCGTCATTTTGGGGTATTTTTTCTAATTATTTCTGCACTTTGATTATGTACTTCGATTGAATGTCTGCTGCGGCCGCCATCTTAAGGTCAGGCGCGCCGCTTCGTGGTTTCCTTTCATTTCAGTGCTTGTATAGAATCCACGGTGATTCCTCAGTGCTTTTGGGCCTTAGGAGCACCTTATGAGACTCGTCTCAGGTTGTTCCAGGCAGGCGCCCCCCAGTTACAGCCGCGCTCTCTCACCTCCGCCCAATGATCGTCACGCGTCGACGCTCCTCAGTGTCCCACGTCCCTGTGTAGCTCCGTGTACTTTACTCCGCTCCGGCTCCTACGCTGTACCCCCTCCAGCCGCTCCGCGTCCACGACGTCCTGGCTCCCAGACTGGCACTCTCTCCTGCCACCCCCTGTGTCGCGAGGCTGGTCCGGCTCCACGTCGCTCCTCCGATTCTGGGGTCTCGTCCCGAAACGCCTCGGACGACTCTGGCCTCTTGTCTCTTCACCCGGCACGCCGCCTCACCTCTATGGCATCGTACGATCGCCTTGGTTGTCACTGGGCTCTCAGCGCTGCAGCGCTGAAGGGTGGCTCCTCGTCAGGTTCCCGCCGTCCCCGTTGTCCCCCTCCGGTCCTCAGTCTCGGCCAAGTTGCCTCTGGAGTTGCTCCGCATCGGGAACAGCAGTTGTTGGGTGGTTGCTGTGCAATTTATCTGGTTTTAATAGGGATTTTAACCTCTTTGGTTATCCCTAAACCCGGGAGCTCACGCTAGCAGCTCCTACCTGGTGGCCATCTTGCAATGCCTTAACTTTTCATCCTATTTACATAATAGATGAATCTTTATTCATCAACATTCTTCCTTGACATAACGAGGATTGATGTATTTCTGTGTTAATGTTCGTTGCAGATTTTTAACAAAGATGATAAATGCTGAAAATGTCAACAAACTTAGTGTTGGATGACCAGAATTAATTAACAAAATCTTGTTAATTCAAACATAAATGCCACTCTGTTAGATGAATCAATATCGATTCTTTAAAGCAAGGTAAGCATATCTCACAGATTATATGTGGATGGCAACAAAGTCTTGTTAGCCAGTCTATGTTTTCAATTATTCAGTGTTTATCCACTGTTATATTTTAATACTTGATCCCACGGAATTTCATTATTCATCCCGTCCTGATAAGTATTCAAGACAAGAATCCAGTATACTTCTCTGCACTTACGTACATTTATGCTTGTTGTGCCTGAGGTAATACAAGTTTTTTCTAGAATCAACCAGCGTATATCTTCTGCAGTATGCTTGGCTCCATGTAATGTTTCACTAGGTGTGCTTGGGTTTTCTGTGTACGAATGGCCGACCTGTGTTCTGATAATCCGGTAGACATCATACGTGCTGTTTCGCCCACATAGCCTTTATTACATGGGCATATCAATACGTATATCACAGTCATGGTTCTACACTTCAGGGCTATATCCAAGAAGGAACGGCTTGCAGTTGAGTACGGGGCAGTTTTGGGCTATAAGATTAATATTTTGAAAACCCAGATCCTTTGTAGTAAGGAAATTATGGTTGGAGACCCTAGGGTGGTTAAGGAGGTCAAGTATCTCGGAATTAAGATCTGAGAAAATGTAAAAGATCTGGTGGACGTAAACTGGAGGGATATCACCACCAAAGTTAAGCAATCACTAGACAGATGGGAGTGTCTACATTTATCCTTGGTGATCGTTAAAATTCTTAGTGAATCCGACTCCTAAAATGAAATTCCTAATAGATATTGATTTGGTATCTAGAATGGGCATGCTGTAGGCATCCCTTCCAAATACCGAATTGCCAGCTAATGTATCAATGTTTTGTGCCCAGAATCTGGTAGCAAAACAGTTGTATTTCAGCAACATCTCAAAGGAGGTAAAAGTTTAGTGGTCCTTTGTGAATGTTAATGTGGCACAGGATCACTGCTTCCTTTTAAACAAATAAACCTCCAACAAATAATTAACCTAACTTTAGGAAAATGGGCTGCATTAAAGAAGAAAAATTGTCTTTACTAAAAAGCAGTCACAGATATGGTGGCTTACTGACCCCCATACAACTATTATCCCTCAGATGGCTCCAATGATAGTGAGTTGGAATTTGTAACCTACCTTATTAATATATACAAGGCAGGTCAACTTCTGACCCACTAGACTTCAGATTTTTAAGCAGCCAACCTATTAATACATAGCTTGGTTCTTAAAAATCTTTACTGGATGCAAAAATACTGGTCACAAATTGCAACCAGTATTTTGTGACTCGATCCTAGTACATATGACCCCAAGTTCCTTTGAATTATGAGCCCTTGTTTCAGAACTATTTTGATGAAGCTATGAAAATTATTAGTCTTCATTTGCTATGTGCCTTAACCTCTTTTATTGGTCTTGCCTAGGCAGCAAACACGCTGCCTCTTCAAGACATGCTGTATACACTCTGTGGGCTTATGGCCCTCCCATTGCTTTTGATTCGTTTCTTTTAAAAAAAAAATGTTTAGAGTTTTATATAGCGCGAACTTGACCCGAAGGTATCAGAGCGCTTTACATGAGCACCAGTTTTATTACAGATGGACAGATTCATTTTTTTTAGGCATAGGGAGATTAAGTTATTTGCCCAAAATCACAGGATGTTCAGCGTCCATGCCAAGACTTGAACCCAGTTTCCCAGTTTCCCAGCTCTGAGGTTGACCGCTCTTGCCATTAGGCCACATATTTAGGTGCCTAACCCCAAAACTTGCTTCTATGTGGGTAATCTGTGTTTTTTGTCCCTCCTTCTTGTGTCTTGCTCCCTCCCAAGGAGCAGTGGCCGATTACTTATATCCATTCACTTTTGTCTATTTCACTTTGTATAAGCGCACTAATTTTTTTGTTTCTTTCAGCCCGTGTTTTGGGAAGGTTCCCTTTTCTTTCTTTGTAGTGTTGCTGCTCCTAGCACTTTTTCAGTAAACTGCCCAAAACTTTGCAGCTATGCATTTTATAAAAAAGGAACCGTAGTGCAGTCTTGCGGCTACACCGTGTGTTCCAAAAGTTACATTCTGGAGCAAGAAAAGCATTGGTGCGAGCAGTCAACTTGATCTTCTTCGCGTTGCATCACATGGCTGAAGTTCGCTGACGGGTTGCGCAGAGACGATGCTGCAAGAGGTGATTGATTTAGAGAAATTGATTCACACTTTTAAGTCAAACCGCATCAGCAATACTCCACAAACCAGCTACTCTTTCTATCATATGTTGCGATGGCTCTGCGTACATTCTGAAAAAAAAGAGAGAGACCCAAATTACCACAGGGGTAGGGTACCGAAAGACAAATGTCAAAGAAAATCCCCTTGGAAACCGTTGAACTGTTTAATCACACAAGCAACATTCCAACCATATAGTCATACTATACTCATATTCAAGCAGCCACAATGTGAACCAAGGAAATTAATCAGTGCAAAATCAAATATAAAACGTTGCTTACAATTTATTACAAGTGTTGTATATATAGCAACTCTATAACATTAAAAACACATTGTACACTATAGTTAAAAAAATAATTTGTAAAAAAGTGGGCCAAAAAGGCAGCAAGGAAGAATAATTCCTAGTCAGGAAACAACACGGTAATTCGACATATAAATAGACAATATATATGCACAGAGCTTTTAGGCAAACCAGAATTTTTTGCTAAATAGGTGAAAATCAGATCTTTGCATTTGTCAGATATCCGTGATAGTTCCCAAACAAATAGAGCATCGACGTGTTTTGGTGGGTCCAACGAAAATAACTCCCTATCATCTTCAGGAAAGAAAAATTCTTCCCACTTCGTATATAAAATTCTAATAAGAATAAAAAACATATACATATACATTAAGATTTGGGCTGACTCGGTTCAATGGCTCAGAGTATATATAATCACAAACCATAGACACACATTTCTCGCTTCTTGACTACACGCTTTCACGCATGTTCCATACATAGCAACAACAGGCAATAGCTCTGTTCTAGAAACCGTGCCTAAATCTATATATAGATTAAAACAAATGTATGTCTGTCTGTCTGTTTGTCCTTTTATGCATTACTACACCATTCATCCGATCGCCATTAAACTTTGGGAAGTTGTTGAGTACACTCCCGCGAAGGTTTCTGGCATAAAAATGTTTTAAATATCGCCCCCCCCCAGGGCCCTCATAATCTTTCGAATTGTACACACCAGATGGAAAAACAACAAATCGGGTATCCACAAGCACTCGAATAAAGAAATAGAATTAAAACAGCATTCATCCGATCGCCAAGAAACTTTGGGAAGTTGTTGAGAACACTCCCGCAAAGGTTTCTGGCATAATTTTTTTTTAAATATCGGCCCCCCCCAGGGCTCTCATAATCTTTCGAATACTATTGTACGCACCAGACGGAAAAACAAAAAAATCGTGTATCCACAAGCACTCAAATAAATAAAGAGAATTAAAACGACCCTTTGAAATGTTTTCCATATTAAAATGAATACGTTTTAATAAAAATGACACAATGTAAATTGAATGTTATCATAATGAGTTTCATGGAATTTCCTTTCTTCGGAGATCGCAGCAACGGGTAAGCTAGTAATATTATATTGAGGTATCCTCTTATGTGGGATATCCCATGGATATAACTTATCTTGTATAGAGTGAAATTGATAAAATAGGCAATCTCTCTCTTTCCAAGGCCATGCTTAGATCATAATATGCATTGACTTCCCTTTGTACAAAAGACACCAATAGTTACTCTAAAATGGAATCTAGGTGTCACAAAAACGAGTCATGCACAGATATGTGATAAGAGTCAAATATTAATTCCATCAGGAAAACTAAAACTGTTCATATATAATGAATAAACGGGCCAAAATACCTTGTAAGTTCAATTCATCAAGTATTGTTTGATAGGGATAGATTGTGACGGAGTTACCATGTCATCACTCTCGACTACAAAGAGGGGGAAAGAGTAAAAAGCAGTGGTCGGTTTACCCACAGTGCCCAATATGTTAAACATATTAGTGTCAACCTCAACACAATGTACCTTGAAATCTCGAGAAGAACAAAGAAAATATAGCCAACGAGATGCTCTTTCTTGATTAAAAATAGCCAAAGTGCGCTCCTCGTGTCACTCGATACAACTAAAGAAAGGATGTAGCCAATCTAAAAGAAGAGAGGTCCATAACAATTAACACCAGAAATTTACCCCAATTTAAAAAAAAACAACACAGCTATATACTCGATAAATGAGTTACCTGTAAAAATGTTAAAACGGCAAAAATGCGAAGCGAATCTAAATCACCGAATCCAAGGGAACACTTTCTCCTCGTTATCTCAACGTATTGTACGATAATATCTCTCTAAAGGCAAAGAGCTGGGTAAACAGAGATTAAAAAGTTTGTCCCACTGGGCAAATTGCAAATGTAATTGCCTAGAGAAGTAAATTAAAACCCAGGAGCCTACACCCTTTCTCCCTCTTGAAACATCACCGACTTACCTGGAAAATCAATATCGTAAAGGATTAGCTGGGAGTCTGACACGGGGTGGAATACCTCCGTTGGCGTCTCTCCCGCTGCCGAAATACCGGTGTGTTTTTGTAGCGTGAGTAGCCTACGCTCAATCCTGTCAATAGCAGACTGGTGTGTATAAGACGGGTCACATGGTATAGACTTCAAATGGCGGGCGCCATCTTTGCCTGCCTAACCCAGCCGTGAATGCCTACCCAAATGTAAAGAGCAAATGCTCATGCTCGGGAGAAAAACCTTTATATCTGCGTTACAATCTGCAATGTTTAAATGTTTTAAACAATCGAGAATAGGCAGACCGGAAAGAGAAAAAATATTTATCTAACCGGCACGAAATCAATAAATCCGCCATATTACGATTGTCGGCCCATACACTAGGCCAGACTTGGAATTATTTTTCCTTGCTGCCTTTTTGTCCCACTTTTTTACAAATGTATTTTTTAACTCTATTACTATAGTGTTCAATGTGTTTTTAATGTTATAGAGTTGCAATATATACAACACTTGTAGAAAATTATAAGCAACTTTTTATATTTGATTTGCACTGATTAGTTTCCTTGGTTTACATTGTGGCTGCTTGAATGTGAGTATAGTATGACTATATGGTTGGAATGTTGCTTGTGTGATTAAACAGTTCAACGGTTCCCAAGGGGATTTTCTTTGACATCTGCCTACATTCTGTTCAAAAGTGTGCCCACAACATGAAGGACCATGACTGTGAGATCAGTATCAAGGACGAACCCTGCCGATTGTCAGATAGAAATGGCCACCGCCGTGACCGCTCTCAGACAGCTCGGGAGGGCTCTGGTGACGTTGTCAAGCAAAGCAGAGAAATAGGCACACAGATTTGCTTACCTCCAAAGACCTGTGTTAAGATAGAAAGCGCACAGCCAGCCGTTTCGTGTACATACAACATGAACAGCTTCTGGTAGTCTGGGGTGGCAAGCACAGGTGCAGAGCAGAGCACTATGTTTAGTTGCTCAAAAGCATGCTGGCAATAATGTGTCCAGGGCAGGGGTTCATGCACATCTTTAGTGGTTAGGCGTAGCAGGTACTTCATTAGTAAAGAAAAATGAGGGATCCATTGGCAACAATACAAAGTGATACCCATAAACGTTTGCACATCTCGCTGCGTCTTAGGGATGGGCATCTTAGTTATAGCAGCAACGCGCTCAGGTGTCAGGCCTCCTTCCCTCCTTCGACAGTAGGTGACCTCCTGTCGACAACATTGAAATTTGGAGAGGAACACTTTATGTCCATGTTGGGCCAAATGTAGTAATAATTTAACCGTTGCATCCTTGCAACCCTTCTTAGTATCCAAAGCTATAAAAAGGTCGTTCACATACTGCAATAGGACATTAACTGAGGGAAAGACAAGGGAGTCCGATTGACCTTTTAAAGCTTCGCTATAGATACTGGGACTTTCAGTATAGCCTTGAGGAGGCCAACAGAATCTAAAACTTCTGCCGGCAACGAGAACCCAAACAGATACCTACGGTCTGGGTGTATGGGAATGCCAAAGAATGCATTCTTCAAATAAATGACAGAAAAGTATGCGACAGAGGGAGGAATCATGATCAGGAGAGCAGTGATATTGGGAACAACAGGGAACGAATATTTCATTCACCTCACGCAGAACAATCACAAAATGGTAGACATAGGGATGATCATCTGGGGAACCCATGGGTGCCCTTTTTAAGATGGGAAGAATAGGGCTATTGCACACATTAGCATTCATTTCCTCAACAAATCCAGACACAATAAAATTCTGTATAATCTGCAGCAGCGCTTGTTCTTCTGCCTTTGGTATCTTATACTGGGGAAGACTGGGCAGGACAGCATTGTCCTTAACACTGATGGAGACCGGAGGGATATGTAACAGCCCTACGTCCGTGTCACCTGTAGCCCATATTGTCATAGGCACCTCTTTAAACTCAGCGGGAAGAGGCTAATCTTTTGACAAACATTGCTTAGAATTCCCTACATTGGGTCCTATGATCATATAGACGCCATCCAGTGAGCACAAAATAGTGGCATGTAACTTCTTCAACAAGTCCAAACCCGTTAAGTTCTCTACACAGTTGGATGTCAATAAGAAAGGCAAATCTACAGTAAAAGGACCAATAGTCAGGGCCAGTGGCTCGGACATGGGGCTCACAACTGGTATGCCTGAGAAGCCTACCGAAACATTATTTTGGCCAGACAGGGCTGCCCCAGGGACCAATGAATGAGAAACAGAGCTATTCATTGCGCCTGTGTCCACCAAGAATATCTACGCTGAGCCCTGCTGATCAGCAGTGACATAGGGTTCTCGTTGGTCCACAGGGTTCTGGACTGATCCCCCACCCTGTCCTTGGCTGTCCTAGCTGTGGGTAAGTTCCGCCACTTCGTCCAATTCATAATCATCATGGTAATTCTGATGCCCCCTCGGATCATCAAAATAGTTCTGTTCAGACCGACCTGGCTGTTCCTCACCTCCCTGGCCTCTGCCATAGCCACCTGCTCCTGCTCCTGTTCCTCGTGATCCCCGTCCTCTCGGAGCCTCAACCCTTTGTAACAGCATCAGACACTCACTAAGCCAATGACCCTTCTCCTTACAATACGTGCACTGGTTCGGCCCTACAGGCGTAGCATTCCTGCTAGTGCGGGGCAACTGCCAGGCTGGATCAATTCCCTATCCTCTACCAAAGACCTGGGACGCCTGCTGCATCAACACCTTCATCTTCAAGTCCTTATTTTTCTTCTCCACCTTTTCCATCTCTTCGTTCTCTTGGTGCTCGTAATACTGCGCCATACTCAATATTACCCATGGAGAGGAAGTGGTCCAAGTGCTCTCTGAAGCCTGCAACCTAGTCACTATCTCAGGAAGCAGGTTCGTAACAAATCTGTTAACGAACAATCGGATACCTCCCTCCATCTACAAGTCCTGTCTGCTGAAATCCAAAAACACCCCTTCAAACCTAGTGAATAAGTCGGATCCACTTTCATCCTTCTTCTGACGACATGCTGTTAACTTATTCCAATCTACTCTTCTTGGTGGGATCAATGAGTGCATATACATGATAATTCGTCCTAGCAAAGCTAGTATCTCAGCTTTAGGCTTCTTGCCAGGCTTCCTCTCCTTATCCCATGCCCTAATCTCATCCCAAGTGCCACCCAACTCCAGTACATGGTCCTATGTATGCATCTGCTGCCAGATATCAAACTGATTTAGAAAAGGGGGTGGTGATGAACAGAGTGTCTGAATTAAGCAGACCACTCTTACCCAGTCCAAAGACCAGGGCTTGATCCATCACCGTTATTTAGCTCACTGCCCCATTCCAGCTCAGAACCTGGCTATATGCAAATTAGTCTGTCCCTGGCCCAGTGCATCATGGGAACAGGGCAGACCAAACTACCAAGCCAATTCTTCACCAGAAAGGAGACAAGCTTCCGGGGACCGGTTTCTGCCATTTCAGGCGTCGTCGGCCCGGCTTGCTTGAATCCTGATGGAGCAGTGAGCAAGGGACTCATGTCTGAGTATACCCTTCCACGCTTATGGTGGACACAATGATTTAGAAAAGGGGGTGGTGATGAACAGAGTGTCTGAATTAAGCAGACCACTCTTACCCAGTCCAAAGATCAGGGCTTGATCCATCACCGTTATTTAGCTCACTGCCCCATCCCAGCTCAGAACCTGGCTATATGCAAATTAGTCTGTCCCTGGCCCAGTGCATCATGGGAACAGGGCAGACCAAACTACCAAGCCAATTCTTCACCAGAAAGGAGACAAGCTTCCGGGGACCATTTTCTGCCATTTCAGGCGTCGTCGGCCCGGCTTGCTTGAATACTGATGGAGCAGTGAGCAAGGGACTCATGTCTGAGTATACCCTTCCACGCTTATGGTGGACAAAATGATTTGGAAAAGGGGGTGGTGATGAACAAAGTGTCTGAATTAAGCAGACCACTCTTACCCAGTCCAAAGATCAGGGCTTGATCCATCACCGTTATTTAGCTCACTGCCCCATCCCAGCTCAGAACCTGGCTATAAGAATTGGCTTGGTAGTTTGGTTTGCTCTGTTCCCATCATGCACTGGGACAGGAACAGACTAATTTGCATATAGCCAAGTTCTGAGCTGGGATGGGGCAGTGAGCTAAAAAACGGTGATGGATCAAGCCCTGATCTTTGGACTGGGTAAGAGTGGTCTGCTTAATTCAGGCACTCTATTCATCACCACCCCCTTTTCTGAATCATTTTGTCCACCATAAGCGTGGAAGGGTATACTCAGATGTGAGTCCCTTGCTCATTGCACCATCAGGATTCAAGCAAGCCGGGCCTACGACGCCTGAAATGGCAGAAACCGGTCCCCGGAAGCTTGTTTCCTTCCCAGTATAAGAATTGGCTTGGTAGTTTGGTTTGCCCTGTTCCCATCATGCACTGGGACAGGAACAGACTAATTTGCATATAGCCAAGTTCTGAGCTGGGATGGTGCAGTGAGCTAAAAAACGGTGATGGATCAAGCCCTGATCTTTGGACTGGGTAAGAGTGGTCTGCTTAATTCAGGCACTCTGTTCATCACCACCCCCTTTTCTGAATCATTTTGTCCACCATAAGCGTGGAAGGGTATACTCAGATGTGAGTCCCTTGCTCATTGCACCATCAGGATTCAAGCAAGCCGGGCCGACGACGCCTGAAATGGCAGAAACCGGTCCCCGGAAGCTTGTTTCCTTCCCAGTATAAGAATTGGCTTGGTAGTTTGGTTTGCCCTATTCCCATCATGCACTGGGACAGGAACAGACTAATTTGCATATAGCCAAGTTCTGAGCTGGGATGGTGCAGTGAGCTAAAAAACGGTGATGGATCAAGCCCTGATCTTTGGACTGGTTAAGAGTGGTCTGCTTAATTCAGGCACTCTGTTCATCACCACCCCCTTTTCTGAATCATTTTGTCCACCATAAGCGTGGAAGGGTATACTCAGATGTGAGTCCCTTGCTCATTGCACCATCAGGATTCAAGCAAGCCGGGCCGACGACGCCTGAAATGGCAGAAACCGGTCCCCGGAAGCTTGTTTTCTTCCCAGTATAAGATTTGGCTTGGTAGTTTGGTTTGCCCTGTTCCCATCATGCACTGGGACAGGAACAGACTAATTTGCATATAGCCAAGTTCTGAGCTGGGATGGTGCAGTGAGCTAAAAAACGGTGATGGATCAAGCCCTGATCTTTGGATTGGGTAAGAGTGGTCTGCTTAATTCAGGCACTCTGTTCATCACCACCCCCTTTTCTGAATCATTTTGTCCACCATAAGCGTGGAAGGGTATACTCAGATGTGAGTCCCTTGCTCATTGCACCATCAGGATTCAAGCAAGCCGGGCCGACGACGCCTGAAATGGCAGAAACCGGTCCCCGGAAGCTTGTTTCCTTCCCAGTATAAGAATTGGCTTGGTAGTTTGGTTTGCCCTGTTCCCATCATCACTGGGACAGGAACAGACTAATTTGCATATAGCCAAGTTCTGAGCTGGGATGGTGCAGTGAGCTAAAAAACGGTGATGGATCAAGCCCTGATCTTTGGACTGGGTAAGAGTGGTCTGCTTAATTCAGGCACTCTGTTCATCACCACCCCCTTTTCTGAATCATTTTGTCCACCATAAGCGTGGAAGGGTATACTCAGATGTGAGTCCCTTGCTCATTGCACCATCAGGATTCAAGCAAGCCGGGCCGACGACGCCTAAAATGGCAGAAACCGGTCCCCGGAAGCTTGTTTCCTTCCCAGTATAAGAATTGGCTTGGTAGTTTGGTTTGCCCTGTTCCCATCATGCACTGGGACAGGAACAGACTAATTTGCATATAGCCAAGTTCTGAGCTGGGATGGTGCAGTGAGCTAAAAAACGGTGATGGATCAAGCCCTGATCTTTGGACTGGGTAAGAGTGGTCTGCTTAATTCAGGCACTCTGTTCATCACCACCCCCTTTTCTGAATCATTTTGTCCACCATAAGCGTGGAAGGGTATACTCAGATGTGAGTCCCTTGCTCATTGCACCATCAGGATTCAAGCAAGCCGGGCCGACGACGCCTGAAATGGCAGAAACCGGTCCCCAGAAGCTTGTTTTCTTCTCAGTATAAGAATTGGCTTGGTAGTTTGGTTTGCCCTGTTCCCATCATGCACTGGGACAGGAACAGACTAATTTGCATATAGCCAAGTTCTGAGCTGGGATGGTGCAGTGAGCTAAAAAATGGTGATGGATCAAGCCCTTATCTTTGGACTGGGTAAGAGTGGTCTGCCTAATTCAGGCACTCTGTTCATCACCACCCCCTTTTCTGAATCATTTTGTCCACCATAAGCGTGGAAGGGTATACTCAGATGTGAGTCCCTTGCTCATTGCACCATCAGGATTCAAGCAAGCCGGGCCGACGACGCCTGAAATGGCAGAAACCGGTCCCCGGAAGCTTGTTTCCTTCCCAGTATAAGAATTGGCTTGGTAGTTTGGTTTGCCCTGTTCCCATCATGCACTGGGACAGGAACAGACTAATTTGCATATAGCCAAGTTCTGAGCTGGGATGGTGCAGTGAGCTAAAAAACGGTGATGGATCAAGCCCTGATCTTTGGACTGGGTAAGAGTGGTCTGCTTAATTCAGGCACTCTGTTCATCACCACCCCCTTTTCTGAATCATTTTGTCCACCATAAGCGTGGAAGGGTATACTCAGATGTGAGTCCCTTGCTCATTGCACCATCAGGATTCAAGCAAGCCGGGCCGACGACGCCTGAAATGGCAGAAACCGGTCCCCGGAAGCTTGTTTCCTTCCCAGTATAAGAATTGGCTTGGTAGTTTGGTTTGCCCTGTTCCCATCATGCACTGGGACAGGAACAGACTAATTTGCATATAGCCAAGTTCTGAGCTGGGATGGTGCAGTGAGCTAAAAAACGGTGATGGATCAAGCCCTGATCTTTGGACTGGGTAAGAGTGGTCTGCTTAATTCAGGCACTCTGTTCATCACCACCCCAATAGCTCGCTTAATCTTCCCGACGGCCCCCAGCGCCTAGAGACCCTTACGGGTGATTGTGCGCTTTACAAATGTGGACTTTACTTTACCCCCTTTTCTGAATCATTTTGTCCACCATAAGCGTGGAAGGGTATACTCAGATGTGAGTCCCTTGCTCATTGCACCATCAGGATTCAAGCAAGCCGGGCCGACGACGCCTGAAATGGCAGAAACCGGTCCCCGGAAGCTTGTTTCCTTCCCAGTATAAGAATTGGCTTGGTAGTTTGGTTTGCCCTGTTCCCATCATGCACTGGGACAGGAACAGACTAATTTGCATATAGCCAAGTTCTGAGCTGGGATGGTGCAGTGAGCTAAAAAACGGTGATGGATCAAGCCCTGATCTTTGGACTGGGTAAGAGTGGTCTGCTTAATTCAGGCACTCTGTTCATCACCACCCCCTTTTCTGAATCATTTTGTCCACCATAAGCATGGAAGGGTATACTCAGATGTGAGTCCCTTGCTCATTGCACCATCAGGATTCAAGCAAGCCGGGCCGACGACGCCTGAAATGGCAGAAACCGGTCCCCGGAAGCTTGTTTCCTTCCCAGTATAAGAATTGGCTTGGTAGTTTGGTTTGCCCTGTTCCCATCATGCACTGGGACAGGAACAGACTAATTTGCATATAGCCAAGTTCTGAGCTGGGATGGTGCAGTGAGCTAAAAAACGGTGATGGATCAAGCCCTGATCTTTGGACTGGGTAAGAGTGGTCTGCTTAATTCAGGCACTCTGTTCATCACCACCCCCTTTTCTGAGCCAGATATCAAACGCCACCAGCAATCCAAAAAACACATCAATGTCGGCCAGCCTCATCACGGTTGAGGATGCAGCCTCCGTAAACTCTTTATAACAGGCAGTCAGATTCTTCCTATGTTCAGGCAACTGGGTCTTAAGAGATAAAAGCTCACTCCTTTTCCAAGGAGTATAAACCCACTGTTCCTGGAAACAACCCTCCAGTTGCTGCCCGATGACTTGGTCCTGCCCATTTCGAATCTCTGGTATTTGGGGTGGTAGATGGGATGTACTTTCCTCATCGGGAACTGAGACACTGCAATCGGACTCTTTTGGATCAACCTGCCTCGGTATCCAATCAACGTGACAACATTACTAAAAACGTCATTAGGAGCCATGCCAGCCGCATACACACTGTCCTGAATATCATAAATAATTTGGAGGGGGGGAAACACCATTAAAACACTGCTCCCATAGCCCAATCAGAGTAGCCGATATATGCTTGAGGGTGTGTTGCTGCGCAAATTGCTCATAATCTTTCAGCACACTTCACACATCCTCCACACTGTACATTGGATTCAGAGCCCACTGAAAGGCTTGGTCAGCCACCAACTTCTTCTCTGCATGACCTACATCTGACCGAATCAACACTCACCCCATCCGCTCTTTAGCAGCCTCCCGATCCCCATCATCCAATCCCCTCACCGGTGTCCCTAGGTACGGCAAGGAAGAAGAATATGAGGGGTGGGAGCAAACACTCTTAGTCGTTACAGGAACTGGGGACACTAATGTCTGTGTGGTGGGTGTAAGCGAGAGGGGTAGAGAAGAGCCAGGGGCAACAGGCACAACAGATCAGCCTATAATAGCTGCAGTCTCGGCTGATGGGACTGAAGAGGAAATGGGGGGTGCTCCATCTGAAATGGCCGAGTCAAGAGAGTCAGAGGTGGCAGCATGAGGTGTTGGTGGGTCTGTTGTCCCTTTGCAGGGCATACGGAAGGGATGGCCGCACATCCAACAGATCCTCCACCAATGAATTGCTGTCTTTGCGTGTGACATAAGATTGATCACATTGCAATCTAAACTTCCGGTCAGCACATTCTATGCCCTTCTCTATCCTCTCCCTTTCATACGCTATAGTCTTTTGCATTATTTTCTGCATCTCCTCTCTCCGGGCCTCCTTCTCTGCCCTTATCCGTTTTTGTTTAGCTTCCTTTTGCCATATCTGTAAATTATCAAACATAGACTGCCTGCTCTTTTTTGTGAACAATTTATCCTGCAGAAAGTTCAATTTCTGTTCATCCAAAGTACCTGTCAAAGGCCACTGTTGCCCCTCGTTTGTTTCTGCCTTAACATACTAAACATAATAGGGCCAAGGCCATGCTTCACATACATGTTGAAGTTTGGAGTGCCTTTCAGGGGCGCAGGCTGCCTCTCTTCCAATTGAGCATTAGCAGATCAACTACGACACACCAAACAGCAACATTTGCTAAAACAGGGCATCTTCAAGAATAAAGAGAAACAAATTAGCTACTTGTACCTGACAAGTGACTTACCAACTCCTCCCCACAAGTCCGTCCTTGGACTGTATTGAATGTTCAAAAACCAAGAGCTGGTCCGCAGACCACACCATTTGCTCAAATCAGACTGCACACCACAAGTTTCAACACTAATCAAACCCCAGGCGTTTTCAAGAGAAGACCGAATTACCAAGTCGCCTGGCAGAGGGTCCACAGACACCCCTATCTCCAAAGCGGTCCACAGACCTATCAATATTACAAACAAACCAAGAAATGGCCTCCAGACATATACAAAATTATTCAAGATTGCGCCGTATTTACCAAGAATCAAGACAAACTCACTTGGTGCACACAGGTCGAACAAAATTATTCTCCACTGCCGATTCTTTGGACCAAACAGCCTGTTCCAAGGGTTTTGCCTTTCTGGACCCTAGCTGGGATGATGACTAAACGGAGCCCCACCCTATCAGACAAGCAGGGCAGCTGCGAGAACTAAGCTTGGTCGTGTACGGATCCCAGTTCCGCCCGTCCAACCTGACGCGGCCCCGTCCTCCACACCCGATTATGGGCGAGAATGGGACACCCGATGGGGTCCCTGTTCAAGTGCCAAATGAATGAAGGGGCTCGATTAGGGTCACCCGGGTCACTCACGACCACCTCTTTGTCTTCCCAATAAATGAAAAGTCGAGAAGACAGTAGAGAATACAAACCAAAGCATTTATTAATATTGTGCTGCAGAAGAGCACAGTCTGACCAGTCTCCTGAGATGACTGCCGAGGGACTGCCCCCTGTCCACATGGTAACACAAAATATACATTTCCAACACCTCTAGAGTCCCACCCAAACTGGAATTTTCCAGCTCAGGCCATGGTGAACAAAGAAGACAAACAAGGATGAACACAGGGCTGGGTACATGCTATCTCGACCCTAAGGCCACCTGGCCCGTGTCTACCATTATAAGATGTGGGAACGAGTCTATCTAACAGCAAATGTATGCAACAATAGATAGTACATTCATTAGTGCAGTGAAGCTTCAACCTTGAGAAGTACAAGTTGGAGGCACACAGGGGCATCCTTTCTGCTAGGGCATGCATTATGAGACAGAAGCTCGATCTTAGTTACAGAACAAGATGGCACCAATAAGGATGGCACCATGAATGCCAACTTAACACGGAATAGAGTTTGAGTATAGCAAAGGGAGCATTTCGATTCTGTGCATTACGGAAATAACATTTCAAATCTAACAACATCTCAATATCTTCAAGAGTCATTACTGTCGATGAAGCAGGCTCAGTCAATTCCTTATAATATGCAGTAGGTTTTTTTCTAGGGTCAGGTAGCTGAGTCTTAAGGGACAAAACCTCACTCCTTTTCCATGGAGTATAAACCCACTGTTCTTCAAACCGGGCCTCTACCCGAGGTCTAGTAACATTATCATGCTGATCCTGCAGCTCAGGTATTTCAGGGTGATATATGGGATGCACTTCCCTCATCGGAAACTGGGATACCATCTTCGGGCTCTTTTCAAGCAGCCTACTTTGATAAGGGACCGGTGTTGTTACATTACTAAAAACCTCACCAAGTGCCATACCAGTAGCATGTACATGATCTCTAATATCATAAATAATTTTGCGGTGCTACATCATTAAAACACTGTTCCCACAGCCCAATCAATGTTGTGGACTTGTGCTAAAGAGCATGCTGATGTACAAAAGGCTCATAATCTTTCATTACACTCCACACATCCTCCACACTTTAAATGGGGTTACGAGCCCACTGAGTGGCCTGATTAGCTACCACCCTTTTCTCTTCATCTCCTACATCAGATCGTATCAACGTCCGTCCTAACCGGTCCTTGAATTTCATCCAGTCCCTATCCTCAGGGCTGCGTACTGGTGTCTCAAGATTCTGTAACATCGGTGAATAGGGGAAAACAGTGGCCGTGATAACGTTGCGGCTGGCTGCGTCATGTGCATAAGAGCTGGTGAAAGGGATACCGATGCAACAGGTGTTGCCAAAGTGTTAATAGTCGTAGTTGCCACAGACGACGTTGACAAAGAATGGACAGGAGGTGCCATGACCTAGGCAGACGAAGCAACAGTAGCAGAGACAAAGACAACAGAGACAGAAGAACCGGGTAGCTGGGGCTGCGGGGGAAGTATGGGGTATACCCTCTGTGGGGCATACAGGGGCGAGGGTGGAGCATTCAACAATTCCTCCACAAAAGTATCATTTTCTTATCGGGCAACATAAGACTTTTCACATTGTAATCTAAACTTCCTATCAACAAACTCAATTCCTTTCTCTATTTTCTCTCTATCATGCACTACGGCTTTCTGAGTCAATGTCTGCATTCTCGCCTTCCGAGCCTCTTTCTCTGCTTTCATTCGTCTCTGTTTAGATTCCTTTTGCCACGTTCTGAGGGAATCAAATATCGACTGCCTAAACAATTTGTCCTGTAGAAATTATTTTTCTGTTCATCAAAAGTGCCAGTCAATGGCCACTGCAATTCTGCATTGTCCCTCATACATTTGTGCCATAACGTGCTAAACATAATAGGGCCAAGGCCATGTTTTACATACATGTTGAAATTTGGAGTGCCTTCCGGAGGCGCTGGCTGACTTTTTTTTACAATCGAGCATCAGCAGAACAACAGCAACATCCCAAACAAAACACCTTACTAAGACACGGCATTTTTTAAAAGAAAATAAATTCACTATTTATGCCGAGCAGATATCTGCACATATCTTTACCCAAAATTGGTCCTCAAACCTCATCAAATACAAATCAAAGTGGTACCATGTTTAAAAAGAACTCAAACAAATTCAAGCACTTGTTCAAAGACAGTCCTCAGACCGTGTCAAATACAAATCAAAATGGCGCCATATCCACAAAAACCAAAGCAGACTCACCTGATGCACACAGGTTAAAGGAGTTTTTTCTCCACTGCCGACTCTTTGGACCAAACGGTCAGATCCAAGGGTTTCACCTTTCAGGACCCCAGTTGGGATGGCCACTGAACGAGGCACCGCCCGGTCAGACAGATGGGGCAGCTGCGAGTACAAGACTCTCTCGTGCAGGGATCCCCGGTCCTCCCGGCCAAACTGACGTGGCCCTACCTCCTCATCCAGGATGGGCCACCCGATGGAGTACCTGTTCGGACGCCAACTGAAGGAAGTGACCCAATTAGGGCCACCCAGGTCCCTCGAGACCACTTCTCAGCCTTCCTCACAAATGAAGAGTAGGTCAGACAGTAGAGAATACAAACCAAAGATATTTATTGAAAGTACACTTGAGAGGAGTCCGGTCTGACCAGAGGGACTGACTTCTACCAACAGGACAACTTATAATGTACATTTTCAGGATCACATAAGACATTCCCAGACTGGAAATTTCCAGTTGGTAGCCAGTGAACAATGGAGATACAGAAGGATGAGTTGCAATCACAGGACCGGGTACATGTTATCTGAGAGCCAAGGTTACTCGGTCTGTACCCGCCACTCCAAGGATGGGAGCAGGCCTATCTAACGAGAAAGGTATGCAATGGCAAAAACAGTTTATTCATTAGTACAGCAAAGCTCATCCTTGGAGAAATAATACAGCAGCTGCTTTTGCTGAGGCAGACAAACGAGTGATACAGAAATTAGTTTTGGTCATGGCTCATAATGGCAGCTCAACTTAAAATGGTGCAGCGCAGAATGAATGCATAACATTTACATTTCAACAGCCCTAATTGTTGAAATCAACGACTATTAGATGTAATCGCACAAAATGTCAATGCAGCATCAAGATCATCTATAACCTTTTTCACTAAATGTACAACAGTACCATTCACAAGACACATATGGTCCACAGATATGTAGTGTTTGCAGTTTGCCCAGAAACGTAAGAATACCCAGAGACAACAAACACAGAGCTCTGCTTACAATGACTTTTAATTTTGTATATACCATTTATCACTTACTGTGACTAAAATCGATATCCATATTTTAAATGTACCAAAGAATCTGAGTTTAGGTACAGAGTCATTCATACCACTCTGAATTCTGAATTACCAATTATTCTAGTTGATTCTGAGTGTGTAGGCCTACTGAACAGGTCAAGATTGCCCAAACAACGCAGCCATGGTATGGGAGTTAATGGTGTGTTGGAGGTTGCCTGGCATATTTCTGCCCTGGTTTCTCCAGGTTTCAGGGGAATCTACCAATCTCAAAGATTTCTAAAGGGAAGTCAGAGAGATGTGTTTTTGTATGGAATTTACCACTTTCTCTTAACCAGAATACCCTTACACAAACTTTGGGTTACAGGTCAAAGGTGGCAGGTGACACTGGCTCCAACCTTTACAGCCACTCCCCATGGAAACAGAAGGACAACTGTTTTTAGGCATAGTTTAATGTCAGCAGGTAAAAGTGTAGAGATCTGCAGAAGTCACATTGAATTTTTGGAAATAGTATTAGATTGCCTCAGGTTAAATGCTGCAGTGTCCCGCATGGAAACCAAGTGAAGCATCATTTTGACCTGTGTAGGGCTTTCTAAACATGAAATGAATAGAGAGATCCATACAAGATACATCAACTTAATTTCCCCAAGGGTCTCTAGTATTTCATAAATACCTGGAGTTGGGAAGACTCCTAAGAAGTGGAATGACCCCCGGACCAAATATAGCAGCCACCTCCCTTCTGAGGAAATTGTGTTTTATGTAGCCATAGGTTGAGTTTTTTAAGACGTTGTTGGTCATAAGTATTGGCCAGGTCCATACAAGGTATAACTTCTTGGATTCCCTTGCATTTCTCGTTTAGAAAACTTGCCCAGGATTGCTAGGGTTCCTTGGGAGCCATCAGACCCCAGGTCCAAATATGGCAGCCATCTACCTTAGAACGCACAAGTAAAATGGTTTATTTACAGCCCTCATTTTACTTTTCCAGCATATTCTAGGCAACTAATTTGGTGGAACCCATACAAGCCTTTGGTTGATTTGATGTTTTTCTCCCAAGAGTACTTGAAATACAAACAGAGGGTAAAAGCCTGAAAGAATTATACCTTGTACCAAGAAGCCAGCTCTCCAAAACGTTTCAATTTTTTGCTTCACAAAAATGATCCCTGGTGTGCCAGGGGCTTTTCGCATCTTCTGAGATTGGTAGATAAATGAATAAATTCCTCCCTTTGCAAACAATGCCTAACACAATTAGAATTCAGCTGTGGGATTTAACTGATCCATGATTTCTCAAGTCGTGCCTTCAATAAAAATCCCTCTTCAGGACTGGTTGTCCTCCTACAGTACATGCACAGGAATCCTTAGGGA
Organism: Lissotriton helveticus; assembly: GCF_964261635.1. Taxonomy (NCBI): domain Eukaryota; kingdom Metazoa; phylum Chordata; class Amphibia; order Caudata; family Salamandridae; genus Lissotriton; species Lissotriton helveticus. Next base: position 1,110,343,842 of record NC_136068.1, read on the forward strand.
TAGGGGTATTATTAAAGAGGGGAAGCAATCAGTGGGCATGTTGCCCCTCCCCACAAAGGACACCAGAGATAATGTTTGGTCAAGCAACAAAAAAAGAAAAAGAGTAGGGGTCCTAATTTCCTTGTTCAAAATGAACTTCACTCTAGCCTCTAACTACCATCTATTTTATCTCATTCTGTTATCATATCAGCAGATACACTGATCTGCAGATATAAAGTTCTGCTCCCTAGGACATCAGAGGTTTTTGATCAAGCAGGAAACAAAGGTACAATGTGGGGCACTAGTCTTCATATCAGGAAGCACGTTTGACCTCTACCCAACATCTGTATTTCAGCACCTCTGGAGAAGCAGCTCGGATGTGTTACCCATCTCTTATGGACCCAAAATGGCACTTGGAAATCAGGAACTATTTTTGGTCAATAAAAAAAAAAACAAAGTGAGGAGTTCTGCTATTCTTTGGCCTCACTCTGGCCCAACCCTACCCACAACCCTGTTATTCAGTTCCCTTAGAGGCGAGGATCATGGGTCGTACATCCCAATTTTCTCTACCAGGGGCATGAATGTCCCCTGTACACCATGGCTTATTTTTGATGAAGAAAAATAAAAGACATGGACTGGAGAACAAGGCTTCATGACAAGTGTTCTTCTTTCCTGCCTCCACTCACCATCTCCCTTGCTTTGCTCACTATCTGAGACAGGGCGGAGATTGGTGTCTCAATCTGTCCTCCCAGTTGATTAAACAAATAGTGAGAGAGGCTGGGTTGAATCAAGTCTGTGACAGAAGAGATCTGCTCCACCATTTAAAATCCCTGTTTTAGTGGACTTTCACCTTCCCCATGGGGGCGGGGAGGGGGGGAAGAGGGTCGGTGAAGGGGCTGGGGATTTGGGGGGCAGATCAGGAAAATTCTGCTTGATCTGATCTTCTTGGTTAAGGGACAGGTCGTTAAGGTTGTGGGGATTGTTGAAAGTCGCCCCTTGTCCCAGGGAGACAGATGCTCCCCCATTTTCACAATCCCTATTGTCTATGGGTATCACTGAAGGGTGGGAAGTGGTGTTCCCTGGTCTGACCGCTCTAGGGAAGGAGAAAACCTGTTTATTTAATTGGTGATGGGGATATTCCCTTTATTTGTAAACTCCCTGGTATTCAATGGTGCTTTCCCTATCCCTGTGGAGGGCAGATGTGTAAATACCCCACCAATTGCCCCTGCATTAGGAATCCATTCAAAGGAAGCATTAATGGAAAGGGGAGATATATGGCCTCCATGGCTGTGACTGTAGCACTATATCTTCACACCTGTGCAGTAGATTTCCCTTTTTCTGGTGTGTGACATCAGTGCACTGCCTGTCATGGTTCTGTTACAAATCTAGCCATGTACTCCCATTTCTCTACTGGAGTTTGTGCTATGACCGTAAACCAGCCTTGGCACAAGCTCCAATTTCGAAATGGGAGCCAGTGTAAATCCCTGCACCGTGTGGCAGGCAACTCACGGTGCCTGCCAAATGGTGCAGGGATTTTCAGGGGGGCACAATGGGTGCCTCCCAAGCCCCCAACCGAAAGGCCTGTGGGAAGGGGGCCCTGCTATGGGCCCCAAAAGACAGTTTCTGACAGCAAATCCATGTCGGAAAGGCCTACATGGAATTGCTCTCGGAAAGTGCCATCTTAATTCCGAATGGCAGAAATGCCTTCCTCATGGGATCATGCAGCCCTTTCGACTGGCCGACGGGCTCCTCGAGCCCTTCGGAAGTCAGACGGATTGACCAGCCGGTTTGAATTCCGACCGCCGTAATTGTAATATGGCGGTTGGAAGTCAAACCAGGGATGTCGATCAGAAAGCCTCTTTCCAGGGGTCTGAGGCTTTCCGATTGAAATCCTAATTAGTCCCTTGGTTAATAGAATTGTGATGTTGTCTATGCATGCATTACTGTACTGACAAGAGAGCTTTATGCAGAGTCTAATTTTTGAAAGTTGTGTAATTATTTGTTCAATGTTCTGCTGGATTGCTGCCACCTGAGAATGTTCATTTCATATTGATATGAAACGTTTATTAATGTGCGCTCAATTGTGAAAACATTAAAAATCGTTATGATTTGAATAATTTTGCAAAATTATACCTTGCTGAAGTCCTCCAAAAACAACAGCACAAACTGCATTGTGTAATGCGGTAGTGAATAACCATCTGGTTGTATGCTTTCTGGAGTATACGTGGGTGAACGTTCCTTCAAAAATAGCATAACGAATGTGATGATATGTCTCATCAAGATAAATATGTAAAATGGCTTGATCCAAATACATATCAAACATTTAGTGCTGAGAGAGAGGTAATAAAGAGCCAACTTTCAGTACCACCTCCCATTAACTACATAAATCAAATCAAAAAGAGACAGAGGTTCACTTGTAAGAAGAGTTGGATACATTATTCTCAAATTTGTGCCATATCCTGCTCTACACAGACGGTCGGCTTGGAAAGATCTCATTCGCCTTCCTCTAGATTTTGTTTAAGGTTTTTATTATTTAAAGAAAGGAATTGTACACTCACATTGGGTGATATGATTTATCATTAGGGTCTCCTTCGCCAGCACCTCATTCGTGCAAGGTGGGCTGAGCCCTTTTTGAAAAGTATAATCCTATGCAGTCATGATGATGATAAATGTGATGATCCTAATGTGTATAAAAATTGTATACGGGCAGGGAGTTCTGGCTAACATTATTACCCATCATATACAACGAAGGGAGTTGGGTCAACAATGTAACTATTAGAATTTCTCCATCACTCCCTCAAATTAGTAACATTTTTCAGGCCTTTTGTATAACTAACATACCCCTGGGCTTTATTCAGGACCTACATTTCACTCTCACTATTTTCCCTCTCGTCTATTACTATGTATATAGAAAAACGAAGAGTCGCACACCACACCTAACTATAGGTTCTGAAACATTTAGTCTGTAGCCATATAAAAGGAAGAGTGGTAAATACAAACATTAACTTTAATGTTGTAAAATGATCACTATTCACCAGTTACTAACTCAAAAAGGTGTCATCATCAGTCGTGAGAGAGATGTCTCCACTGCAATCTGTGGCAACCCAGTTCCACTACTCTCACCTAGTTACATATTTTAAATATCTTCTGGAGGATGTGACATCTAGTCCATCTCATGACATACAGTGTGGGTTCTGTAAAAATAATCACAAGAAGTGTCATACAATGAAAATGTATTTGCTTTTGCACAGTTGCTGGACGGTAAATGTGTTCTAAATATTAATAATGGCATTCTGGTATCAAGAGTCACCTGTCTGACTGTAAGTGTATGTACAAATCTTAGGTGGGGGGTTTAGATGTGCTGATGTGTATTAGGATTTACAAAATATGTTTTTTGAGGAATAACTATTGTTACCCCAGTCACACTTGTCACTAATGTTCTGAATATGCTTGTTGACGACAGAGGCTGTGCTACAAAACAAAAAAATATTGTAAGGCATGTGCTGGTAAGTATGGCGGTTCAATAGTAAAATAAAAAATTTAGAATCAGGGGCCCGTGATTTGGCTAATTACATGTATCTCATCAGAATAAACTCTTGATAATAATCTAATTAGGTGTCAATACAATGGCACTTATTTTACATCAGAAACTCGAGTCAAGTGGCCAGCATAGTTACATAAGTCAAACTGGGAAAACATTTTTTTTAGAGATGGGTGACCATGTAGTGTGGTCAATTTTTAAAGATACATTATGTCATAATTTAGTATTGGTGTTCAAACCGGCATGGGTGCATAAGAAAAAGTAAATCCACACAATGATTCAAGTTAGACAACAATATAATGCTATTAGTTTTCTCCAGTAGCTAGTTACATGTTCTTCTTTTACCTCTGAACATGTCCAGATCCTGCGCTTCCACCTGTTTCGGGCATCACTTGTGTGTGCGGGAAACACAGGGCCATATTATCAAGTAAGCTGCGGTAGTTTATTGCCGCTCTATCGGCAGGAAACTGCCGATAAAGTGGCGATAATGGGCTTGATAATATGCGATTCGAATTTCAATCGAAGCCCAGGTTAGATGTCTGAACATCTAACCTGGGCTTCGATTGAAATTCGAATCGCATATTATCAAGCCCATTATCGCCGCTTTATCGGCAGTTTCCTGCTGGTAAAGCGGCGATAAACTACCGCAGCTTCCTTGATAATATGGCCCACAGATTTCAGTTTTAAAGCAATGGTGGGCCGAACTCGCGGAGTTTTACTCCGAGGAATTACTTAAAAACTCTGGGAGATTCTGTGAGTGGAGGGAATCAGCACATCGCTCTCATTTTTAGCACTAGGAGCATGCTTTAAGTTGCACAATCAGTGAGAATGGCACCACACAGCAATCCAGAGGGCCCTGCTTCTTTGCTGCCGCTTGAGGAGATTTTCTACTCGAGCTGCAGCTGTCTCACCGCGAAAGGCCATGACTGCCTCCATTGAGAAGATCTCACCAGGTGCCCTCCTAGCACCCGAAAATTGCACTATGGGATGCCAATTCTCACTCATGCTCACCAACTTAAATTTGGCGAGCCACAAGTGAGAAAAAACTCCACCATGTGGTGGCTGGAAGAGTTTTGCCAGCATTCCGGGTCGCACTTGCCGGCACTGCCAATGACAGAATTGACACAACTGATCACACTCCTACAAGTGTGACAGTTCAGATTATTCCAGGCACTCAAAGCTATAAGACTGGCTTAGGCGGCAGTAAGTAGTTATTTTTAATGTGTACTGAATTAATAAAGAATTGTTGTTGTCCCATCTCGGAATTAGGCAGAGCCATCATTCGACAGACTGTTGTAAGTGCTGGTGTTGACAATTAAAAGCCAATGTCGAGCACCAGAAACCACTGGCTCAAATTAAGCACTGACACATAGCGTGTGACATCACTTCCATTCTTTGATATTTACAAGTATCACAATTGGTAACATCAACGTCAATTGTAAACATAGCAGTAGAAAAAACATTAAATATCTCCGTAATTGCCAGCCAATTCCTCATGAGTGTGCAAGGTTTTGAGATGCGAAGCTGGAAAACTTTTTTAATAAACCCCCTGAGCACCTACAAAATGAAGCAGATGCTTTGAATTTTCTTTTTATTTACGAATCCGAGAAAGATTGTTATAAAAGAGGCTGAGGATGCAACACAGAGGGTGGAGGAAGCAACATGGGGGGTGGGGGTGTAGGGAAGCAACACAGAGGAGTACAGGGTGCAAGTAACATGGAAGGGCAGGTAGGAGCACTATGGAGATCAAGAGCCGGAGAAGCAATGCAAAGGACGAGGATGGGGAGTGTGGGAGGAGAAATACAAGGAACAGAGAGAGAACAACATGGCGCAGGACAGGCGAACATAAGCACGCAGTAAAAGTAGCATGAACTGGATGGGTGAAGCATATGGGCGTGCAAGCAACGTGGGGAAGGAGCACAAAAGGTCAAGCTCGTCATGGAGGGGGCAGGGGAGAAACACAGGGGTGAGAGAGCAACACAGTATCTGCACTGTCTGGTAGACAAGACCTAAAAAGTAGCATACATGGATTCTGCTTCCTCATAGCTCAAATGCTCAAGCCTCGGAAGGTAGCTACTGTTTACCACAGAGCGGATCCAGAGATCTCGCATTGCTCACTGCCAGAAGTCTTGGGTGAGACTTCGGAGACGTAGGCCGCTGCAGATTTTGTATTACAGTGCAGTCACTCAGGTCTCTGAGAACAGCTATGTGCAGCCTGCCTGAAGTCCAATCCATATCAGGCGAGAACAAATGCTCCAGGGAATGGAGGCCGGCTGAAGCTGATTTTCACTTCTAGTAAAGTCAAGACACTTTGCCCATCTTCATGAAATGTGAAGTTTCCTCACTTCGCCTGACTTTGAAGGTTAAGTTTTTTTTTTAAACAAACCTTTGCCCCAAATGGTCTTTTGTTCATACCAAACTTAAATATACTCCGGTTAAATATTTTTATTTTCGTTCTCCTATATCATTTTTGTTTTTTCATAATGCATTTTTCCTGCATCCATTCAATTAATTTTTGCTTACAAGATTATTACTTTTCTATTTTAATTATTATAAAACTTCTCACTTACTTTCAGGGTGATGGTGCACTTAAAAAATATTAGGAATATAAACAAAATGCTATCAGAGCTTAATCCGTTCTTAACTTGCAACGAAGTAGTTTATTTACTTCATTTAATTCGCCATCTTCTTTAGAAACGAAATATATAATGCATCAAATCTATTATGGTAGACGTTTTTCTTGTTAGTCAAAAGTTTACAGTCATAAAGGCGAGGAGATCTGTCATAGGGTCACCGGACAACACTTCACATAGGAAAAACAACACCCCCAAAGGAAACTCATATCTGTAAGAAAAGCATAGACATGACATAAGGAAAATCCATTCCCATAACTAAGGAGCATTATGTGCTATAGTCATGCCTTTCATTGTTTTGTTAAGGTGTTAAATAAGACCAATGGTTTTTGGCTAATGCAATGATGATAACTTGCAAGTAACTCCACTTCTCTCTGACATGTCTTTCATAAACATGGCGATAGAGTTTGCTTCCAAATGACATGGCCTCCTTATTGCGAACATACCTAAGAGAGACATTCCCATGACAAGGGCTGTAGAGTTTCTCCAGGTAACTGTCCATGGGCGCTATGGTAAACTAAAGCAAGCTTGTACTTTATAGGAAGACACTGCTTGTTTTGTGAGTGCACCAATTTACATTACCATCCTCTAAAACACAGCCTACTATAACAACCTGTGTTACAGAAGGACTTTAGTATGTTCACCAGGGCCGGACCGGCTACCGGGCAGTTGTGTGTGCTGCCGAGCAGGGGGATGCTTTCGTTGATAGGGACCTGTGTGTGCAAAACGAAATTCGTTTTACTTTTTTTTTTTCAAAGCGCACGCAGGTCCCTATCAACGAAATACGCCCATACCACGGAGAAATCATCCCCCTGCTCGGCAGCACACACAACTGCCCGGTAGCCAGTCTGGCCCTGATGTTCACCAGACCCAAGCAGCTCTTCAATGCAGTATTCAATGACTTGCACTTACATCTGGTCAATAAAAATGAGCTGTTATTCCCCCACTATCTTCTTTATACAAGGTTGTCCTAAAAAGGCACCTTGTATAGCAGCTGGAGAAGCAAGTCTTTGTGACAAGAAAGAAGCAACCGGTCTCTTATTAATGAATGCCCTTGGGCTTCACTTAACATTAGCACCTGGAGAAGGAGAAGCAGTGGTCAATGGGCCAGCAGGAGGGTCACAGGCAAATGCTGAGCAGGTGAGTACAGTGGTGAGTCGTGAGGAGAGTGGCGAGTGTGTAATCATGACCAACGTGAGAGAAGAAACTGACATAACTACACCACTCATGCGCCTAACCTCCCCCATGTGATCTGATTCCCTAAATCTCCATTCCAAAAAACTGCTTTGGAGCAGTTCAGCTCTCAGTCTAACTATTGTCTATGATTATTTAACGATGACCATAGGAAGAAGGGTGAGAGAGCATGAAAGAGTGCCATGACTCGAATGACACACCCCTTCATCTGGTGGAGAGGAAGTGATGCCACAAGGGACTTTTTGCATATCAAAGTAGATGCCCTCCTGCCACTGTGAGAGTACGCAGGTCCAGTATTAGGGGGATGTGTCACCATCCATGTAACTTGGTTCCCTGGTGAACTCCTAAATATAACCTGACAGTTCCCTAAGATATGAAAGAACCCTCAAAAGTTCAGAGATGAGTTGCAAATTGTGTTTGAAAGTTATAAGCCCATTGGGCAAATGTAAATCAAATGCTATGCGTAATTATACTTGTGGCGGGTATAACGAAGGTGCTTGTCGCAGGCAAGGCCGCTGGTGCGTCAGTAGGACGGGCTAGCTTCGCGGTTTAGAGAGTGGTGTTATAGACACCAACGCGGCTCTCGCTGTGTACAGCATAGTGTGTCAACACCAGCGTCGCGGTTTCGACCCCCTACGGGCCTTTTTTCTGATGATGACAAAGCGCTCGGCGCGGGCAGCGTGCTAGCCTGATTCGGGACACTGTAAGGCCCATGCCCAGTTGTCGAATGGGAGCCAGTTTGCCCTAGTTGCTTAAACCGTGCAGGGTTTGTTTACTGGGCGGGCGGGTTCGACCGGGGCCCGGGATAGTAATGCGGGCGGGTTACAGATACATAGGAATGAGGCATGGGTTCAGGTACGGGAAGAGCACAGTATAATGACCCGCCCCCCGTCAGCATCAGCGCCGTGCGCAGCGATGGTTCGAAGTACCGCGAGGGGGGTGAGTCATGAGCGGTTGTGAGGGTACGCTTGTCACAGTATTGCAGCTATGGGGACATTTCTAACACAGCATTGTCTTCAGGTCTCGCTCCGAAAGAGTAGGAAGGACCGGTTGGCTCCCCCCATAACAGACAGTTAGCTCAAGGCTAATCAGGTAAATACTGATGTACAAGGTGTCACCACAAGTGTCGGCGTGCATGGGCTGTGGCTCGGCAGTCACGGGGAGTTGTCATTAGGTGCTCCCCCCTCACCCTCCCTAAATTGGTAGCTCACGTTAATTCTGCTGGATCTTGCATCAATGTTTATCTAATGACTGATGTTTTATTGGGAAGGACTTATCCTCACGGCTGGGGATATAGATAAGTGGGAGAGCATGTGACTACATACCTAGAGGCCCTGGTTCAAGTTCGGGGTCCCCTTCCTACATGTCAGCTCCAAAGCACGGCTTCGTTCCAGGAAGACTATCTGCCGTCACTGGTTGCCAATTAATCATTTAATGGTAGCACCACCTCACGTAATTTTTTCGCCCATAGGGACCCGAGAGGGTAGACGCCACTGCTATGGATGCTCACGGCACCACACCACCGCAAGAGGGCCTGTGGGCAGAGTTTTTGGCCTTGGCCCAGGCGAAAGGGCCGGCTTGGGCTCAGGGCTTTATCGAGGCTCGTAGGCAGGAGCAGTCTGGAGTAGCAATCGCCTCGACTCCTGAGGACGCGGCGAGTACCTCAGTAGGAGCGACACGGAGGTCCAATCGCAAGCGGAAACACACACGCAAGGATTTCCCGGCCGAGGCACCGCGTCCGGATCATCGACCAAAGCAGACACCCCCCGCTGCACGGGCTCCCGAACGGACTGACACACCCACCGTGGTGCATGAGTCAGCCAGTAGCCTAACAGACATGGCCCAAATGGGTAAAGCAATGGACCAAATGATGGGGATGATGGCACTGTTCCAAAAACGCTTAGATGATGTGGTAGCGGTTCAACATGTATTGCCGCCTGTCCCTGCACAGCAAGTATTGCCGCCTGCTCCTGCTGCCGCAGCACCAGTGCTGAAAGTGTGGGCCCAGCAGGGGACTATGACGGCTCTGGTCCAAGGGCCTGGGCTTACTACAGTCAATTTGCCGGTCCACGCGGCTGCCATCACAGCAGCACCAGCAATAGTACAGCCTGCCCTCCCTAGCGTCCTGCCGGCCCCCACAGCAACAGCAGTCACAGGGTCCGCGGACCTCCTTAGCGTCACGCCGCCGCCCCCACAATATTCCTTCGACGGTCCACTCTGTTGCCACGGGGTCGGCACCCGCCCTGCCCAGTGCAGGGATATGTGCAACAATACCATCCACGAGCGGAGAGGCGGTTGTTGGCAGCCCGGCTGGAGGGGAACGGCCTAGCCCTGCCGCGGTTGCCCCTGCCCAGGATAAGTTGATACAACCAGCCGGGGGAGGGTTACCTAGACCGGCGGTTACCCAGGCACCATTGGCATCAGGCCGCTGTTCATTGACATGGCAGGTACCACAAGCGGCTAGGGAAGGTATATGGAGAAGGGAGTATATTGACATTCTGACTTTATTGATGCATAGCACCGCAGGAGCAGACACCAGAAAGATGGGGGGGAAAGAGGATGAGAAGAAGGTTAGGTACCAGCGTTGGCCCGAGAAAACAATAGAGAACTGGACTGAGGCTTTTAACATACTAGCAGCAGTAATAGTACAGAAGGACACGACCCAGAGTGAGGCACTGATGGAGTACGCTAACACCATCCAGCAAGAGGCGAGAGAATCAGGTGGGATGGGATGGTTTCTGTATGATCAGGATTGCAGGAAGACAATGGCTGTCTGCCCCGAGTTAGGGTGGGTTCAGAAGGAAATCCAACTCTGGATCAAGTACATGTGCAGGACAGTCAGCGAGAAGAAAGATGTACCATACAAGGCGCAGGGTGAGTCAGACAATAGGAGATGGGAACAGTTCCCTATGCGCCCTTTCAAGCAGTCCTTTCGTGGGGGCAGGGGTAGGGGCCAGAGGTCTGGACCGAGACGATTCAATTCAGGGACCTGCAGATTGTTTAACGGGGGGCATGCACCTGGGGAAGAGCAAGCAAGTTTGCCCATAGTTGTAGCAAATGTGGTGCTCAACATGCAGCCACCACCTGCACCACCAGCCAAAGTTTGCCTCCAGCCCAGGCCCAGAGAACAGACGGGGCACGCCAGTAGGGTTGGGGATGGAGGACGGACCACAAGGACAACAGATTTCAATACCTCACCGATCCCGGCTAAGCAGAACCCGCCCCAGGGAGCGACCAAGGGCCCCTCACCTATTGTACTGCAGAATTTTCTTCCATTGGTCGGATTGTATCCGCATTTGAAGGAGAGGGAGCTCCTGTCTGGGGGTTTTGTAGATGGTTTCAAGATACCATACAGGGGACCCATGGGTTGCAGGGATGCTTTGAACCTCAAATCAGCGAGAGAACTCCCGCTAGTGGTCAGTGAGAAAATAAAGAAGGAAGTGGCCCTTGGGAGGGTTGCGGGTCCCTTTGCAGCCCCACCTCTTGAACACTTTTTAGTCTCACCTTTGGGAGTAGTGCCCAAGAAGCAGCCAGGAGCATACCGCTTGATACACCACCTATCTTACCCGGAGGGCAACTCTGTTAATCATTGGCTGGACGAGGGGGCCTGTTCTGTGTCTTATTGTTCACTAGACATGGCTATAGACATGAAAAGGAGGACTGGGAAGGGGGTGTGGTTGGCAAAGGCCGACATCGAATCAGCGTTCCGCCTCCTACCTGTTCATCCAACGAGTCAACACCTGCTAGGTTTTAAGTGGGAGGGCGCATATTTCTTTGATCGCTGCATGCCAATGGGTTGCGCCGTCTCATGTGCCTATTTCGCGGCTTCAGTACTTTCCTCCAGTGGGTGCTGACCACCAAACATGGCATCTCTCAAGTGACACACTACCTGGATGATTTCCTCTTTTTCGGCAGGGTAGGGACCCAGGAGTGCGCAGAAGGTTTGCGTGCATTCAAAGGAATGGCAGCTGATATGGGGGTGCCCCTTGCCCCTGGCAAGACAGAAGGTCCAGCGCAAACACTGACCTTTTTGGGGATTGAGCTGGACACCATCAGAGGTGAATCCAGGCTCCCGGCGGACAAAGTTAGCGAGTTGAGGCATAACATTAAGTCATTGATTGGCAGGGGTAAGGCTACATTAGAAGTGGTACAGAGTTTGTTAGGCAAGCTGAACTTTGCAGCGCGAGTTATACCGGCAGGCAAGGTTTTTTCCCGAAGGTTGGCGAAGGCTACGGCCAACGTAAGTAGAAAACACCACTTGGTGCGCCTCGGTCCTGGTCTAAAAGCGGATCTGGAAATGTGGGCCGAATTTTTAGAGAACTTTAATGGTACAGTGATTTGGAGGGCACCTTGGGAAAGCAGCCAAGAACTTTGCTTGTTTTTAGACGCATCTGGTAGGGAGGGCTTTGGTGTTATCTTTGGCGAAGAGTGGTGTGCGATGCGTTGGCCCAATGCGTGGCAAAAGAAGGGAGTAACAGCAAATATAACGGTTCTTGAACTTTTTCCCATAGTGGCAGCAGTGCATTTGTGGCCAGGCGGGCTTAGCAACAGAAAGGTAGTCTTTTGGTCAGATAACATGGCCGTAGTACAGGCCATCAATGGGCTATCAGCCACTTGTCCCTTAGTTCTGAGTTTGCTCAGGGAATTAGTTAAAGCAGGTCTGCAGAATAACACTGAGTTTAGGGCAAGACACATTGAAGGTGTTAAGAATGTGGCAGCTGACGCTCTCTCTCGCTTTCAGTGGCTCCGTTTCCGAGAGGCCTGGCCGCGGGCGAGGGCGGCGATGACTCCATTCCCGGCACCGCTGTGGAGACTACTTCGGTGGGGGAACGATTGAAGAAGATGGGCCAACGATCCCTGGCACAGGCCACCCAGAGAAGATATGCTGCGCAGCTAGTTGCTTTCAGAGCAGTGATAGTGTCCTTAGCAGCAACAGCGGTGGGACTGCAAGAGCAGGTTGAGACTTTTGTGGCATGGGCCAGGGAGACTGGCAGGACACATTCATGGGTGTGTGGCCACTTGGCAGCTGTGAAGCACGACACCAGACTTAACGGGGAGGACAACCCTACTGGTTCCTTCAAGGTGAGGGCAGCACTCAAGGGGTGGGCACGTGAAGAGGCTAGGCCCGCTGACAAGAGAGCTGCGATTGAATTCCCTGCACTACAGCGTATGATAGATTCCCTGCCAGCAGTCACCAGCTCCCCATTCGAAGCTCAGCTTTTTTCGGCAGCCTTCTGCCTGGCGTTCTTTGGCGCCTTTAGGGTGAGCGAGCTAGTAGCCAAAGCCAAAACAGATAGATCTGGGGCAGCCTTGGATATGCTGGATGTTTGTGCTAGAGACAGGCTGGTGCTCCACATCCGCAAATCCAAAACTGATCAGGCCGGTAAGGGCTCAACAATAGTTCTTCAGGCGCTGGGAGATCCCAGATACTGCCCGGTTGCCACGGTAAGGGAATATTTGAAGATCAGGCCACTCTTAGCTGGGCACTTCCTCATGCATGCTGATGGGTCACCACTAACTAGGTTCCAGCTGGAGCGCATTATGGGGGCAGCCCTGGCCAGAGCTGGGTTCTCGTGATCGGGACTGAAATTTTCAAGTCACTCCTTTAGGATTGGTGCGGCCACGACAGCATTCAAGGCAGGGATGGGGGCCGATGGAGTCAAGAGAGTAGGACGTTGGTCATCCACCTGTTTCCAGCGTTACATTCGTCCTTAGGTATAGCAGCAGCGAAGGGTGTGAATTTTGTGGTTATTGTGTTGTGCGCGTTCTGTGATTATTACCAGTTGCTCCCATCCCTGCCTTTGTGCAGCATATACTACAGCCAAGAATTTGCAGTGAACGTTATCTTTGTAGTATGTACCATTTAACGGAGTGTTCGTGTACACATTTCCAGTAAACAGTGTGTAGTGTGATCTATTAAACTACGTGTGCTGACAGTACGGCGTCTTTCTCCCCCTTTATTTGAAGTATTTTGCTCTCTTTACAGCTGATTGTTGCGTGTGGGTGATGGGACATTCGTACGTTACCAGATTGGAACGCTGGGCAGCACTCAAGAAGTGGACCCGGGTTTTCGCACAAACACAGATTGTATGGTTGGGCCTTCCGGGAATGAAATGGGGCAACTTGAGGTCCAAGCTAGAGCACCAACTTGCATTAAGGGGTGGCCCCCTCAATGTCCTCATCATTCACCTGGGAGGGAACGATCTAGTCACACTCGGGAGGCAAGCCCTGATCCAGGTCATGCAGAGGGATTTCGGGGCAGTGAGCAGCAGGTTAGGAGCTGCGGAGCTTCTGTGGTCAGAAATTACCCCCCGCAGAGAATGGAGGGGAGCTAGATCTCCAGCAGCGATAGAGCATTCCCGCAGGAGAGTTAACAAGTCCACGCAGAAGTTCATGGGGAGGAGAGGCCTGGGTTTCATTAGACAAGCACTTATACAGGAAAAGACCGAAGGGTACTTTGATAAGGATGGGGTGCACTTGTCTCGTTTAGGGATGGATATGTTCCTCCTGGATATACAAGAGGCACTAACAGCGGCAGGTTGTAAATAGCTGAGTTGGTGGGGGGGCTCTGGCATCGATGGGGGCCTCCCCCAGAGCTGTGGCGGATTACAGGGCGATCTGGAGGCAGACGGGTACAGTAAGGGTACCTCTGCGGCAGAAGGGTGCAGTAAGGGTACCTCTGCATGGCACAGTAAGGGTGTCAGAGCCAAGGACCAGGAGCCGCAGGAGGTTCCTGGAAACCGCGATGGCGCCCCGTTAGTCCTTCGGGCGGTCGGGGGGCCTGAACCGACCGGGGGTGTGCCACACCGCTCCGCCCTGACAGGGGGGGCGGGAGTATAACGAGGATAGCAATGTGCTGCACCGTCAGAGCATCAACTCACGTGCAAGACGGCTCTTTAGGCATGCGGGACAGCGAGGGGCTGCCTGCTTTGGATCGCCCGTAAGATGACCCACCTAAACGTCATACATACGTGTTGTATGAAAATAAACCTGCAACAGTTCTTTCCCATAACCACGTGTCTAGAGTATCATTTGGGTTGGGATTGTGTGGTGTGTGAACAGGCGGGAGCGAATGACGGTGTGGGCACTATAACCTGACAGTTCCCTAAGATATGAAAGAACCCTCAAAAGTTCAGAGATGAGTTGCAAATTGTGTTTGAAAGTTATAAGCCCATTGGGCAAATGTAAATCAAATGCTATGCGTAATTATACTTGTGGAAGTGAAAGTTCGGCTGTTGGTCAAGGCTAATTTGCCATGGCAAACATTTATCGTAAAGCTGCTGTCATTGTTGCTAAGGGTGCCTTGCTGAATGCTATTGTTGAAGTATGTCATGTAAAAGCTTGTTGCACTAAAATTACTGATTGGAAAAAGAACAAAGGGGAAATCAGGGCCAATTTTTGCGATCATTCAAAAGATGTGCTTGAGCATTGTTCTGGTAGTGTTGATTGTACAGAAGCCGCTCAGGAGGCTGTTGGAATGGTATTCATTCAATAGTTATTCCTAAAGTACTTGAGAAACATTAGAACAATATATATTGCTTGGTAAATGAACGGGCTTTCAGAACTGGTTTCAGTGACAAATCTTTGTGTTGCTGTCAAAGAACGTCAGAAAGAATCAACCGAATCTATACTAATATTTTTACAAATGCAGTCATTCCAACAAGAAGTCAGACAGCTAGAGTAGGGAGAATGAGAAGACAGACTGAATGGAAAGGGCAGGGAGGTGGGAGGTCTGGGGTGGGTAAATGGGCAGTTTGTTCCACTAGGAAGTACTTCATGTTTCAAAAGTCATCAGTTGGGACACTGGCAACGAGATTTCCTCCATTTGCCCAAACAAACTCTCTATCATACACCCCAACCAAATTAATATCCTATTGTTTAGGACAGCGCAAGAGAAGGCTGATTGCTCAGGGAATGCTTTTTTTCTGTAGACAAGAATGTGCTGTATCTGTGAATAGCCGAAAGCCCACTTTTATGTCCTATGGATGATGATGTTAGGCAATCATCTTTGGAATCCTCAGAATTTTATACTTTACCTCTCTGGGGCAAAAACAATTGATTTAGATGATAATCTAACAAATGTGTTGCTCATTACGTTGCCAACCATGTATTCATTTCTCAAAGTATGATCATGCTCACTATGCTTTCCTTTTGAGTCCAAACTCCACAGCAAACCTCAAAGAGGATCTTGTAAGCAAACAGAACTCTATTTTATATTACGGTAGTTGTGGTGTTTATTTGAACATATCTGTTAAGACCAAAAATGTTGTTTTAATAGTTTTGTGATAAAATAATGATACACAGGAATGTAATATTCCTGTGCATGCTACTTTCAATTTATGTTCTGTCATTTTTTTCATTACTATAAATCCCAATAGTCAGTTTCTTTTCACAATCACACTTTAGGTGCCAACTCACATAGTCAATAATGCCACCGATGTTGACACGATCACCTTCTATCTTTTCGCAGGCACTTATGAAAGAGCAGGACACCTTCACCACTTTGGTTCAATATATTGATGATTTGTGGCCTGCTTCTGACTCAGTTGTGCAATGCAAGGCTGACTCTCCATATCTGCTCACTGAATCACCTAGATCCGCATACAGGTCTATTTAACTTGGGTTTAATATTTACATCAGGGCATCTCGGCTTTGGAGAGGCACCTGTCTAGGGATCACATAGAAGACATTCATATACCACACCCAGAGTTGTTACAGTTTCCCAGTAATGCCATCTTTTGGTGATTGTGCTATTGTTGACACTGGGGTTTGAGTTATGTAAATATTGCCAATCATTTCCAAGATTTTATTAAGAAAGAAACACTTGAAACCATTACTCTAGTCAAAGAATACAAAGAAAACATAAATATCTCCAAAAGGTTTGTGTTATATTCTCATGAGAAGGAGGCCCTTGCTATGGGCGTGTTGGTATAAAATCATGGGGACAAAAAACACAACCGCTTTTTATTCTTCTGCTCTTGATGCTGTTGCGATAGGGCTGCCTCCTTGTTTTTGCACTGCAGCAACCGCTGCTCATTTAGTTGCAGTGTGTGACAGCATTGTTCTTGGGTCACCCCTCACTGTTGCTGTGCCCCATTCTGGTGCTACATTACTGTTGACAGCAAAAACACAGCACAATCCAGATCTATGTTGCCCAGATACAAAATACTGATATTCTTAGTTTCTTATTTTCTCATATCACATTGATACAATGTTCCCTGTTGAATCCTGCTTCATTTTTCCCTACGGCTCTCGACGGGGAGCTGCCTTACTTCTTACTCACCACTGCCTACCCAACAATACCTGGCACCAATTTCAGGTGTGCCTTCTAGCAAAATTCAGATTTTTAATATTATGTTGATGTTTCCTGCCCCAGGAGTGCTGGCTATGCTCTTTGCACAATAAATCAGAATGTTGAGAGTCGATATTTGCCCCACGTGCATTCCGCCCAGGTAGCAGGACTGATAGATAACGCAGTACTTGTATCCAAGCTGAAATGACATTTGTAACTATTTTCACTGATTTCAGTGCATGAAAAAACATTTGGCGTTTTTCTCGATGCAGCATGGGTTCTTCACCTCTGCTGGAGGCCTAATCAAGAAGGGGTTTTATGTAAAAAGTTTGCTTGATGGTTCAGTTACCTTCTGAAATCACTATTGTGAAATGTGCTGCTCACCAAAACTCCCAGGATGAAGTGTCTAAAGGTAACACCTTCATTGGTATTGATCGAAATGGCAAAAATTCTGCACTATTCTCTAGTTCTGAGGTCACCCCATCAGTATGGCAAGTTTCTGAATCCCTTATGCCCATGTTGAAAGAACCCACTGAATTACAAGAATGTTGGTAAAACTACCCCAGCTGCCCACCCATCCTCTTGGGCTCCCTTTGTTCACATGCAGGTTGAATTTATTCAAATGCACTAATTTTGCTCCTCTGTTTATGTACTGGTTACAGTATCCACGTTTTCAGAATAGATTAAAATTTACATGTGGACGAGCTAGTGCTATGCTAATACTTCAGCTAAGAGATTATTTTCTTCAACTCCAATACGGTGTCGAAGTGCTCAACATCAATCAGCTGGAGAACATGGGATTTGGTAGAGAGTAGGTGTTTAAAAAGATTACTCTCCCAACTATCTTCCTCCATGATACAGGCAATTAGCACAGACATTGGAATGACTGCATGCAGCTCTTTAGCAGCTCTGGAGACCTTTAACTTTTGGACAAGGATAGATAATGAATAATGCCCTAACATATCCACTTATGTAAAACAAAATTATAAACAGTGATCTACACTGGGCTTGATCGGGCAGAGACACAATTAAAACGTTAGCCAAAAAGTGGAATTACATGACTGAATGACAAAGCCAGCAAATATTAGTGAAGGTGAGTTTTATAAGGTATAAAAGCACAGGGCTAGGAAAGGTTATTTGAGGTACTTAAAGGATAAAACATCTGTTGCCCTTTTGCTAAATACGTGACTCAGGGATGAAACATTCACATGCCTTGAAAATCTTGCGGTCTCAATATGAAAGGGATTTTTAGAACATTGTGGATTTTAGCTCAACGGAAGATGTTATCGAGGCCAATTTAGCATAAATATGGTATTAGAGAATGGGTGCAGTAAGTTAACTTACTTTTTAAAGTGCGGTATGTTGATGTAGCTTGTGCTTTCGGACGATTTTGACTATCCATACATGAAGTTGTACTATCTGTACTGAGGTTTTAGTGAAGAATTGAGCATTTTAATGTTTATATTGGTTTTTATTCATCATGAATTCGGTTAGCTTTTAATAGAAATGGTTTGATAATGTACGATAACTGTTACGACATGATGTTATTGCACAAACGTTTGAGACCAAGGTCTAAATAAACTTATATTTTGGCTGACTGAACGAGACTACTTTTTCCCCTGGTTTCCAATTCATATTCCAATCAAAAGTGGCAAAGAAACTCACTTTACTTCTTCTGTGTTTTAAGAATTATATAAAGCTTTATGGATCAAACAGATCTACTACTGTGCATAGCGCCTAAAGTTCTCAAGAAAAGTAGAGAAGTTCAGCAAGACTATGGAAAACAAAATATAGAAGATTTATAGTGAAGCAGGGCACAGGTGGCCTAAAGCTTTGCCTCTAGCACTCTGTCAATTGAAGCAACCTATTACCAAATGACAAAGATACAAAGATGATGCCATACAAAACAAGAATGGGCGGACCCATTACAATGCCTGATAACCCTTTTGTGTTGTATATTTGCTCAATTCGCACTTAAATGATGATGCAGCTCTAGACTACTAGATTATCAGAGACCACTTTGATGGATCTTTATAAATAGACATCAGCTCGGTCGACTATTTCGCGCTTGCAAACACCTGCGCTGTGGTTAAATAAAGCACCTTTATTTTTGAACTAGTTCAAACTACAAAGATGGCCGTAATGATGTCATCTTGTAGTTCTTGGGTGAACTACAACACAGTGGATTGTGACATCACTCTGTAGTTCAATCGAATCCCGCGAGAGTACGTGATACTCCGCCCCTATCTCCTTTATAAGCTTCCTGTGGGCAGCCATTTTTTGCCTTCCACCAAGCTCGGGTCCTGCGATGAGACAACGCCGGACAGGTTAGTGGCTCATTAGGATTTATTCTTGGCCTTTTTTCTTTTGGGGTGGCATAGACTGGTTCACCTATGTTTCTGGGATATGAGACCAGGCTTGGTCTGTCAAACTTTTGCTAGCCTAGATCTAAACCTGCTACAGTTTAGCTCCATCCTATTTAGGACACTCATATTTAGAGGAAAGCTTTTTACATTAAGTGATGGATCTTGGGAACCTGGGACTTTTATGGGCTCTGTGACTTATTCCACCCTTAGGATTTTTTGTGGCTCTGTGAAGCTTGACTGTTATAGGGGCTATATTATGTATTGGAGGGAGAGATAGAGTAGTACTGTCCACCCTTCCATTCATTACCCCTTCCTTGCCTTCACAGAGCGGGGCCTCCTTTTTCCTGAGCTGGGTTCCAGGAGAGGTGAGGTACACTCCCTGTACTATTCAGGTGAGTAACATTAGTAAAATAAATTGGCTTAATTAGTAGAAGCCAGTGCCAGATCTTTCCTGTTTTGATAGGACTTACTACAATTTATTTCTTGTTTCTTGTTAACAGATGTAAGAGACACCGTTTGGTACAGAGGAACACGATTTTGGACTATTTATGTATATCCTTGACAGATTGTCGTTACGTTCACTTTATGTATGCAGTAGCTAATGCTTAGAACTCTGGCCCTGAAGAAAGCCATGGGATCTTGTCCCTACCGGCTGGAACATGTTGGCCTTGTAAATGCAGTTATATGTTTATACTGCTTCCTCTGCATTGTTCTTGTTTGTTTGAGGGAAAGGACAAAATTCATTAGAGTTTTTCGCCTATTGATCCTTTTACCCCTTGTTTTTAACTCACACATCTTTTGATTTTTGCACTGCACTCGACCCCATCTTTATCATTTGTTCATGGGTACCTTAGCGATTGATGGAGCGACCCAATTGAGTAAGGGCGATGGATGGGTCTCATTGATCAAGAGACATACCACCCCATTTTTGGATGACCAAATGAGAACACTTGATCTACATACCTATTTGATGGGAATCCAACACATCTCTGTACAGGTCTTACCAACAATCTCAGTAGGTCCTTCGGCAGGTTTGTCCTGGCACACATTCTGATATAGAGACTTATGTAGCTCTATTAGCGCCTAACTCACTTATGTAGGAGTTTTGCAGCAGCTCGGAGTACTTGAAGCTCCGTTATAGACCCCCGGTTCTTTTGTTGTTAGGATTACAGTTAGGGGGATACGAACTGGGCAGGTCTTTAAATTTCCCTCAGACCCTTCTTCAATTGTTTGTGTTTTGCTCTAGACTACTGCACACAACTGATTCTCTGTCTCAACAGCCTCAGTTCTCAAGTACAAGTCATCCTGCTCAGCAGAAATGGGCGGCTCCTCCACGTGGGCAGTGGAGCATCGCCCCACTGCTTTCTCACAGTGTGAGAAGCAGAAACATAAAATGGTATGAATGTATAGAGTTACAACACATACATTTGCAATGCATGCCTATACAACGCCGTTTTTATATCGCGACATCCTTTACAACGCATTCTTTTACATCGCATGCCATTACATCGCATTTTCAGAAACTACCGTTACAACACATTCCATTACATCGCATTATACCTTTACAACGCATACCATTACAATGCATACCATTACATCCCATTTAAGGTAAGTGTGGATGGGATAGGGGTAATAATTACTATTCTAACTCCAGTGAGTGCAACAGTAGAGTGAAGTGTTGGATAGTGTAGGGGTAGCAATTACTATTCTAACTCCAGTGAGTGCAACAGTAGGGTAAGTGTTGGATACTGTAGGGGTAAAAATTACTATTCTAACTCCAGTGAGTGCAACGGTAGGGTAAGTGGCGGATAGTGTAAGGGTACTATGCGTTATAATGGTATGCGTTGTAATGACTTGTGATGTAATGCCTGCGTTGTAGTGACATGCAATGTAATGGCTGCATTGTAATGACATACGACCCCAAGGCCGACCAAAACAGTCATGAGCACTCTCCCATTTTCTCCATGTAGGCTGCATGCCCCCTGCATGGAGAAAACGGCCTCCCCATAGACGCCTGTATGGACAGCGTCCTAGCCAATCACAATGCTGTCATTGCAGCATTGTGATTGGCTTAGGGAAGGAGATGGAGGCTGCCTGCTTTTGCTTCCTGTGAGCAGGGAGAAAGCAGGAGACATGATGCGGGACTAAAGTCGAAGGTACGTTTTTTATTTATTTTATTTTACTAAATGAACCCCCCCACTCCCCGTGTGAATGCCTCACCGCGCGACGCCCCACCTGTGAGTCATGCTGGCAGCGACTGTCAGCAGCAGCCTGTTACGACCTGCAGACTGGAGGAAGGGTTCATGTGGAGATCCACCAACAAAGGACGGTGCTCCAGCCACAGCCGCAAGCTTGTACCAGATCCTGCTTATCCCAAACACTTCTGTAAAGCGAGCTGACTGCTTTCTTGGATTCACACACTGCACTCAAGCGGTCACTGAGCTGAAAGACCACACCCAAAAAGCGCCGGCATCTAGAATTCATGGTGCTCTTGTGCCTGCCATGGCACCTTAGAGACATCGTCAAGAAGCAGTGTCTTCTGCTGCCCATGACTACCCCTAGGAGGCGTTTCCAGATACTTGTTTCCCCAGTAGGTGTCGCCAGCCCACTTTGTTGTTACAAATGCACTATCTCACTGACGACAAGTCAGCACTGACAACAAGTTGCTCCACGTTTTGGAGCAGTATAAGCAGAACATAAACCTACCTTCATGTTGGATATCTGGCCCGTCCTCCCCAACACCCGTTGACTCCAAAGCAGGCACGCCCTTGCTTCCAATCTCTTTTGATCAGAAAGAGCATTACCATGGACTTCATCAACATCTGCATTTCATTGCTGAATGTGATGCTGTTACCACACTTTTTCTGCTCTCAAACCAGAATCTGCACTTGCCTAACCTAAGGGTTTGGTTACTGCCCATGTACTGGCTTGTAAAATCTGAAACTGCAGCATAGTAAGCGTAATCTATCCCTTCCTTCCATACTGAATCAGCCTTTACTTGCTCCTTACTGAACTTCCTTCTGGAGTGCTATTTACCCGCTGCGACACAGCTGACCACTTACCCCATGGGAATTAAGCCATTGCATGGCTACCCAAGGATTAGTTAATTTCCTTTTATCCTGCTAACGTAGCGCTATTAGATAATCATGAGCTGAGACGCCCCTCCAAAGGAAGGCCAGGGACATTTCTGATACTGCTCGCTTCTTTTTCATTCTTTTTCCTGAATCGTACTTTCCATTAATGAGTGATGCCAAGTTGACAAAGTACCAGAAGAGGTAGCAAACTCAACCATAAATACCTTAAGTTTGATCTTTGAAAATGTTATTTTTTGCAAGAGACTGGCATTTAATTCTGTCCTGGCCAGAAAAGGTGTGCAATTGTTTGTGCAGAATGTTAAACTTTTATTCCGAAATTCTCTTTAAGAATATATATGAACAGACTGTTCATTTAAGAGGTTTAAAAGGAAAAAATGCACTTGGTGATATCACTGCTTTTCAAAATGTTGAATGGTTCAAAATTATTTTTGGAGGAATGAAGATTATTAAATGTGTGTTAGTCATTTTCTCAAGTTTTATTAGACGGAGTGATACATCCTATCTTGTACTTAAAAATTGCTGGATGATAAAGATAAAAATTTGCTATTTCTGTAAAGGTGCTCTCATGTAATTGCATGAAATTGTGGCAACATTATGCAAAATTACATTAAATGTAAAATCTGTCAATGACAGCAAAATTTTGAGAAAATGCAACCCAGCATGTATTTTTTTCACAAGAATGCAATTCACGCAAAACAAAATAGTGCAAAAATGCTATGAGCACCACGTAAAACAACCGCTTGCCATTTGTGCTTACGGTTTGGTTGCTGTCATTTTTTTACCATGAGCAACAAGCAATTATGCAAAGTGGTGTAGTTATATAATTCCCGGAATGATGCAAATTATGCTGGCCCAATTTAAATTTCGCCAACACCGAATTATGCTGATGGTGGTCTGATTATGATTCTATGGAATGTAATGGTGAAAATCTCAAACTGAAAGTGAATAGATTAATGAATATTGTAATATCATAATACTGAGCACATAAATAGTGCATGAAGGAGGGATTGTGAAATAGAATTCATTACATTAGGATAACTCTAACCTGTTTTAGCCACTTTTTTTACCCATGCTAACCATGCTCACAGGAAGTTCCGGTTTCTGATGTGCCCTCAACCCCTCCCCTCCACCCCCACTCCCCCCTCCTCCCCACACCTCCAACGTGGCTTCCAAAGAAAGAAAATTAAAACTAGCTGCGCAGCAGAAACTATACTTATTATCATTACCATTTAAAGGCCTATTTACTCATTATTATGATCAGTTGCTTTATTTTTTAAAACAATAAGTCACATGACTGAAATCAATAAATTTGTGTGCTACCTAATAAATGTGTGCTTTGTCATTACTCCACAAGCTTGCTCCATTCGAGGAACTAGAGGAAAGTTCGATTTTGTGATTCACAGACTATTCATTTTTGATAGGCATGTGAAATTTTGTTGAAAAGGGTGAACACCACTCCAATGTTAACTGTTTATACATGGGAATTTGACGTCACTGTGTATTCATTAATAAAAATATATAATTGGAAATATATTGCTTTCTTCGTAAAGTAGTGTACTTTTGCCACGTTTCAGGCCTCGATACTCAATGTGGAGCGGTCTTTACGAAACACCTGAAGCCGAACTTCATAAACTGGCCACCAGGAAAGACGCAGATGGACACTGAGCTCTAGTAGCCTCTTCCTTCATGATAGATATAAGGCGAGTTCTCACCACAACACTTCAATCATGTTACTAGCATTGCGAGTCATTGTAATCTATCACCGCAGTGATGCTTGTGCTTTCTCATGGTGATATATGCTCTTTGTTGGAATCTCACTGTGTGTCACACCACTTCATTCAAGTGCAAGTGAAGCCAGCATAGTGTTGCAAGCAGTCTTGCCCCCCTGTATGCAGATCATTTTGGCTTGCCCCGCTCAAATTCTTGGCAGTTGGGTTCCCCATTTCCCCAAGTCATTCTAGGTTTTGCAGAAAGTCATTCAGAAGCCCAGTCATGTTCTGATATGATGAAGGTGGTTCTGCCTAACAATCCTTCCACTCACATCTCTGCCAGATCAGACAGTCCCAAAGATCAGCTCTTGGGGTTCTTCAGTCAACACACAATCTTAACCAACAGAGGAAGGCAAATCGATTGGCCATTCAGATTGCCATTCAGTGGCACGCTAGCCCTTTTTCTTGTCTCAGGACTTGCAGCTCTGCCATCATAAAGTTGTATTATAAGGACTATGGTCTTTGCGTGCAGCCATTTGTCGACTTGGGCAGGGTATCTGGTGCCATGGGCGAGGAATTTTTCGTGCTGCTCGCATACAGCTAAACCTCTGGTGTTAGATAGGGCCCTCGTCAGTCATGTAGGCAGCAGTGGCATTGCTCTCCAATCTTACCCAATACATGGAAGATGTTTTTCAGTTGCTGTTCCTTGGTTTAACTCGTTATCAGTCCCATTGAATTCACACTACTATTTGTGGGCCCCTGGCAATCCCAGAAACTAACTTTAGGCCCACAGACAGGATAGCTCTTAACACTCCTTGGTGTACTGTTATGTCTCATTGATCTGCGGTATCCTTTCTTATAATAGAAAATATATTTTTGTTTGCTTTGGGGGTCGATGTGATTTTGAGCATTAGACTAAGGTGTATTTTATATCCCAATCTAGGGGTGATCATAAATGTATACTACAGAATAGGGAAAGAAAATCACAACACCATTTAAAACCCACGATTCTGAAAAGTATGTGGAAGTTGTGACACTCAATCTTAATACAACTTCTCGTAAACAGATAATTATCAATTTCGAAAAAGAAACAATTTTTTTAAACAAAGATATGCATAAAAGTCACAAAAAAAGTTGTTGAAAATTTTAATAACTGTCATCAAAAAGATCTCGTGCCCATTTGTTACAATTTCTCAACAATACAACATTGGTAATAGCTTCGGAATTGATGATCTAACAAAAGTTTTGAACATACGTTTTTTTCATAGAATCTGTACTTTAAAAAAAGCCTATGAAGCCAAAAAACGTGCACTTGAGATGATAAAGCCAGATCTTTACTATATTGGAAAGAATGAATATTGAACTTGCAATGTGATTGTTAGCTTTGAGTAGCCTTGAGCACATTTATAAATGACAATAGGGCAGCCATAAGGCATGCAGTTTTTAATTCTGGGTTGAAGGCACACTCACCCAGCAAGTTTAAAACTCGCTTTCATGTGTATATCGTCACCCCTAAAAGCAGACATGAAGTCTGTTATTGAAGATATACATTCAAATGTTGCACTCCGAAAAACCATGAAGATGGTTTTATAAGAGAAACATGCAATCATGCTGATTGAAAGGTAGACAACATTTATGCTTTTGTTCCTCCTCTAAAGTGCAGATTTTCTTTTAAATGCACGTTTTAATAGGCCAACGTGTGAGGCTCCATCTGAACAAAACACAGGGAATGAACTTCTGTTTATCTCTCCCCTGGGATACCTTCGGTTTCTGACAGAGCAATTGCTTCTGGACTGAAGGAACCTGGGGGCATATGTATGAAAATCCGTTTTTGCGATGATGAAATAGCGATTTTTTGAGAATCGCTATTTGAGAACTGCAAAACGGGATGTATTTAATAATTTCCAATTTTTTGCGATTTCTAAGTATTCCTTAATTGCGATTAGCAAATTGCGAAATCGCAATTAAGGAACATCTTCCCATTCATTCCTTTGGGCCAGGAGGCCCATAGGAATGAATGGGAAGTCATTCTCAATTTGCGATTCGCAATTTGAGAATCGCTAATTTAGAAGAATTTCAAAGGTGCTAGAGTGTCATAAAGACACCCTGATGCACCCCTGAAATGAACATGTATGCGCATATGGCGCACATATATGCCCTACGGCCATGTATGTGCGCCACATGGTACCTTGAAAAATGCCAAAAAGTGCATTGTTTTTTAAGGAATCGCAATTTACCACCAACTTGAAGTTGGTGGTAATGTGCAATTTCTTAAGGAGAAATCGTACAACTTGGGTAGTTGTTGCATAGCATTTAAGGAATCACAATTTGCAATTTCTTAAATGCTTACGCAAAATTAAGGAATCGAAATTTTGCAATTCCTTAATATTGAGATGCGATTTTGCTCATACATCGGGTTTTGCACATTTTTAGTCGCAAACACTGCTTTTTTGCGATTCGCAGTGTTTGCGCCTAAAAATTAGTTTCTTACATATGCCCCCTGGAGCTTCTGTGCCACCATTTTCAGGTTGCCTGTTGCTCGAGTCCAAGGGCTTATGACCAGACCTGGGCTGAATTTCAATTACCACAGTGTAATCAGAGTAATTTAAGTAATTCCGCATTACTCTTTGATACGGAATTATAAATAAGTACGCAATAACTCCTGCTCCAAAATTAAGAGTAATTTGAGGGTAAAAATCATATCACAAAAGCACATTTAGTGAGTGCAAGCAGCTGCTTGCACTGCTGTTCGTGTTCTGTTTTGTAGCGCGAAATGCATCGTTGCGTCCATTTTGGATGCAAGGATATATTCTGTGCTACGAAACTAGGGCTAAATGACAGTTGTTAGTTGGGGGAAAATCCTACTCCAAAAGCACATTTAGCAAGCGTGAGTGGCTGTTCGCACTTCAATTCATGTTCTGTTGCTGTTAGCACAATTTCTTAGTGCAAATTGCATCCACGTCTCCATTTTGGACACAAGGGGGCATTCCATGTTTTTTTAGGAATTTCTGCGTGATTACGATGCCTGAAATTAGGCAAATTACACCCACCTGTAATCCGTAGTGGTTACCGTACGTGCTAGAGAAGAAGGAAGGACCAATAAAAGCAACATCAGAAACTAGTTTCCCATTGAGCTAAAGTTGGAACCCAATTCAAAATAGATGTATCCAGTAGACGGACCTTTGTACATGGGATCCACACTAGTGGACTGTAGCTTCCCAGAAATGCGGAAGTGTATGCCAGGTAACAACACCTCTGCAATTAATCAAGCAAAAAGGTGGTGTATAGAGAATGATCACAACACATCACACCCTTATCAATGAACTTCAAAATTCAAACAAAAGTTATCAAGGAGCTGTGAGGGAAATATATCATCTCTCACCAACGTTTTGCCTAATTGTTTCATAGGAAAATCCATTGACATTTTACTTGGGAGTGAGAGTTGGCCTAAGTATCAGTGGATTAATAACTGTATACAGGAATTGATGGGGTAAAATATAACATCCACACTATGAAATCATTATATCCTTTCTACAAATAAATTCACACTATGATGTTCTGCAGCTGTATTCATAATCAAAACTCAAATACAGGTTGTGAGAGGGTGCAGCTCGTACCACTCAATATTACTCATGCCCATCGTATTACTGGTGCCACTCCTACCACTCTTGACACTCAAGTCACTCCAATCAACATTTTGGCTACTGCGAGACACAAAAGAGTTTTTAGAAGTGCTGAAAATGTGATTCTTTGTAGACTTTGGCTCGCAAGAAGATGTGTATCTCTAAAACTATTTGGACCCAATCATTAACTCTGGATTTATTTAAAGACCGAGGGGTAAGGTCAGGACAGTGTTAAGCAAGCTATTTTTTCAAGCCCCTTTTGTTTTTTTTTGTGTTTTACAATTGTCGACTTCTGCCTTGCATTATAGTTTGGGGATACCTCTTTTTAGAGCTCAAAATGCATCGATGTGTGTTCTTAAAAACAGAACACAAAGATTATTTAATTACTGGGGAGGAGAGAAATACCTACGTATAGTTTCAATCCACATGCTCACCTGCCATTTATAACTCAGCTGTGTGTGAATTTGCAATGCCTCTTGAAATCATTAATTATTTTCATCTTCACAAGCTGTGCAAGTTTCAAAGCCTATGATGCCTCAAAATCGAACACTGTAGCAGCTCTCACTGTAGAAGGAAACCATTCCCAATGCTGCAAAGTATCTCGGGTGACCTGCTATAGGTTAGCAATTTTGCTTAGGCAAATTCCTACTCAATAGGCAATGTCCCCAATTCCTGAACCTCCTTGCCCACACACCTTTTTTTTAGAGCTATTCACTTTTCCGTGACTTCTAGCCCACCCTTGCCCATCTCCGTGCCCTACCCCTTGCACCATTCTCTATTAGATTTTGTAACCACGCTTCCACTCTCTGGCACCTTCCCAGCCCTCCTCCCTGGCATTTTGTAACTGAAGTGCACTGGAAGGGTTGTTGTTTATGCATAGTTTGATTCCCTAATGCAGCAAGCCCCACCCACGGGACATTTTGCATCAATAAATCTTCATTGCTCCACGACCAAGGTACTAAAAAGTACCCTTTGGCAAAAACTGATTAAGTTGGGAAACTGTCCGACTAACCCAGTGACAAAGTTTCTAACTTTGCCCAAGTTTAACAGCAAAGTAAAGTAAAGTCCACCTGCCACAATAATTATAATTAGGGCTCCCAGTTTTCTGTTTTTACTAATGTTTAACCAAAAATACAAACAGAAAACAGTTTATTTTCCTGCCTGTATTTATTTTTAAATACAGAAAAAAACAGTCAATCATGAGTGCCTGATCAGTAGGTGTACATATTGAGGAGAAGGGGAGATTAAAAAAGACAACAGATTTCCAAATCAAGTTAAATTAAGTTTAATTAAGTGCAGATCTACAGTTATGTATACTATTCTACAACGCTATTGCACTGTATGCAACTGAAACCTTTTGGACATTCAAATGTGAGTATACATTTATCAGTTACATGAACGTGAAAAAAATCTTTGCAGCTTCATTGATCCAGAAAACACAAATCTAATGATGTTGAAAAACTCTGTCAGACTACCCCAGTGACAAGGTTTCTAACTTTGCACAAGTTTAACAGCAAAGTAAAGTAAAGACCACCTGCCAATGTAATTATAATTAGGGCCCCAGTTTTCCAAAAATACAGACGGACTAGTTATTTTCCTGTCTGTATTTATTTTTAAATACAGCCTACAGAAAATAGGCCTTCTTTGGCTGATTTTCTCTACTGTCAATCACAAGTGCCAGGTCAGTAGGTGTACAAATTGAGAGGTAAGGACGATTAAGAAAGACAATAGATTTCCTAATTAAGTGCAGATCTATAGTTAATTATGCTATTCTACAATACAAGTGTTTTCAGATAACGCTATTGCACTGTATACTGCTGAAACCTTTTTGGATATTCAAATGTGAGTATGCATTAATCAGTTAAATAAATGTGGAAAAAAAAACATTGCAGCTGCATTTATACAGAAAACACAAAATAAATATGGATAAATACAAACAGAACTGCTCAAAAAATAAATACTGTTAAACCGGGAGCACTAATTAATTCAGAAGAGGTGGAAGTTTCTTCAAAGTAAGAGATGAGAACATACATTAAATCCTTCTAGTCAACTAAGACTATTTTAGGTTAAGCCATAGATACTACAACCATGTATTTCAGAGAAGTGCCTTCAAGCAAGTAATCACTATGGACCAAAAATAATTAACAAGCATTTTCAAGGAACTTGCCCATTGGAAAAGGTGTATCTGTTCTCGGTTTTAGAAAAAAGGTTGCCTAAGAATAATCACAAGTGTTCAAAGGGCATATGTTCACTTGCAATGGTTACTCTCTTTTCTGAGCCTGCATATACTATCATATATTAAAAATGATTTACATCAGTGCTTTGGCATCGTCATACCGTAAGCCCAGCATCAGGCTGTTTTTTTTTATAACAGGAGGTGGAAATTAGGCCCAGGCGAAATTTTAACTCTGCGCATGAAATTGGTAACTCCGGGAACTCCTGTAACGCATAGTTGAGCATGTTGGAATTTTGCTCCCATTCCAGCAATGCGATGACAACAGAAAAAAACCAAGGCTCCATTAAGTGAGCTTGTGAGTGCAAGCAAGATCCGACAGCCCGGGTGCAATTTCCGGTCTCCAGGGAGCCTTCTGGTGCCATTTTGTTAACATGGGCGGTTGAATGTGGTCAGGGCTGCTTCTCAAGTAGATTTTCTACTTGAGAAGCAGCAAATCAGTTCGAAAATACCTTTTCAGGTGAGTATTCTACCCGAACGGATGGGTCAGGAATTTTTTTAGCTCAAAACACACTTTTTTTATTTTACTCTTTTTTAACAGGAAGGAAGTGCAACAGAGACTCCAACGTTCTCTTCCTGTCTAGAAGGCTCCTTCCAGTGCTTTGTCCATCCCCTGGTCACTTTTCATTTGAATTTTGAGGTGAAAGGATCACTCTTGATCTGGATTTTAATGACTTTGTTTTTGTGACATATCAATCAAATAAGTTAATAAACTTTTGGACAAGGGTGTTGTTTGATAGAGGGCATGCACCAGTATATATTTGGTTTTTAAATTTGATTGTGGGTGAACTGGAAATGCAGTAGGGGCCTCTGTTGGTCATTCAAGTTTTTAGTTTTTATAAAGGAAAAAGGTTGCACACTTGTACTTTTTCTTCATGTTTGTGAAATTTGCACTAATCCTTTTATAATGTTCCCTAGTCTGTCCACGAGCCATCCAGCCAGTGCTATGCATTGGGCATATGAAACAACCATTTCTGTAATATGTATTTATGTGGTATATGTTGTTGTAAAGCATCTATGAGCCATGGATGGCCTTGGATTAAACGCACATTTTTTTTTGTATTACACGTTTTTCTGCACAGTATTAAAGTGTATTTTGGTGGATTAATTTTTTAGGCCATGGGAAGATGTGTGTTATTGGGGAAATTTTTATAGGTGACTTAATTTTCGATTTTGGCTTTGCTGAATCAATGGGAGTGTTTTCTTCTTTGTTTACCATGTCTCCTCTGTTTGCTGGCCAACTGGCCATTTTTTGTCTGGCCAGTGTGTGTGTGTGTCTGTGCATGGGTGTGTGTACGATAGGCCACTATTTTGTCATTGTTCTCCATGCCGTGTGGCCGGTGGCCATTTTGTGTAGTCAGTATCCATAGGCTTGCATGTATTCTTTGTTGTCCGTGCCTCCTTGCTAGTTGTTGTTTGAACATGTGGCCGGTGGCCATTTTGTGTGACCAGCCAGTGTTTTAAATCCTTTTCTTCCAGTATTCAAACCATTTTTTAGGGACATTATGATAGAAGAGAGCTATGCCTTTTTGCTTTTTGTTCATTTTTACTTTTTCCCTGCTATCAGCTTAGTGTACTTGAGGATTATTGTAATATGTATGTACTGGCCTGCCCTTAACAACAAGGGACTTGAACAACACTCCGCGCCTGACCCTAAAATGGATGCCACTGATCCCACTCAGAGTCACAGTGATCAATTACTTCGACCTACCTGACTTAAAGAGGGCAGCCAAACTACATATCCTCTCAAGACTCTTACGAACTCATGCAACTTTGTTTTTGGTTACTGTACCTTTACTATGCTCTTGTAACTGATGTAACTTGCAATGCAACAATCCTCTTGTAAATCGCTCTGTTACCTACGGGTCTAACTGTCTCCCACCCAGCCAGACTTCAGACACAGCTACTTCCTCGTCTCCTTGCTGTGTCTCCTACGCCCTCCCCCACCTCTTCCCTCCTTCATTCTTTGCTTGCCTTCCCTATTCCTTTCCTCTCTCCCCTGAATCCCTCTCCCCCTGCATGCTTTGTTTATCCTTGTGCCTATGCTCCGCTTAATCTCCCTCCCTGTCGCCATTTTACATTACCCCCTTACCCCTCTTCAAGCCATAAATCAACGGATGTAACTTGTAATTGATGTACTTTCTGTAACAGTGTGCAACTTGTAACCTATGTAACCCTAATAGCCTGACTCCCTATAATGTCCCTCGTAAGTATGCCTTGTCGAAAGCACTCCTACTCCCCTTGTTGGGGATGGATCCAGCATTTTTTGCCCTGGAGTCTCAGAGACTCTTCTGAGAGAGCCCACAGTGACAAGGGAGTCACACATAGTGGAGGATTGGGATTGATCCCCTTACAACTGGGAACCGTCTTCTACCCTGCTGGAAGTCAGTCACTGTGTTCACGCTGGGTTTTCTACCCCCTCCCCCTCCTCTTCCCTCCTTCATACTTCTAAGTGTGCCCATGAACAAAGCACTCCTCTCCCCTTGATAGGGAGGGGTCCAGCATTTATGCCCTGAAGTCTCAGAGACCCCGCTGACAGAGTCCACTGCGACAAGGGAATCAAACATAATGGAAGACTGGAAATGATCTCTTTTCCCCGGGGAGCCGTCTCCCACCCAGTCGGACATCAGACACAGTTACTTCCTTGTCTCCTCACTGTGTCTCCTACCCCCTCCCCCAACTCTTCCCTCCTTCATTCTTTGCTTGCCTCCCCTATTCCTTTCCTCTTTCCCCTGAATCTTTCTTCCCTGCCTGCTTTGTTTATCCTTGTGCCTATGCATAATCTCCCTCCCCATCACCCTTTAACATTACCCCCTTACCCTTCTACACGCCATGAATCCGACGGATGTAACTTGTAATTGGTGTACCTTCTGTAACAATGTGTAACTTGTAACCTATGTAACTCTCCTCATGTAAAGCGCTCTGATACCTCTGGGTCTAGCCAGAGCTATATAAAACTCAAGTAAATAAAAAAATATAAAATACAGTGTTTAGTCTGTGCATTTTTTCCTCTGCACTTCCTTGCTGCCCATAGGATTTCTTATGGTCCCCAGTGATATACCAATTCAATTCAATTGTATTGCTTTACTTATTAAAACCATAACAATTAACAGTCAAACTGTATTTGCATAACAACCTCTTTCCAAATACAAAAATTTGGAAAATAAAAGGCAACCATATTTGTATTCTTATTAAAAGTTACTAAAACCAAACATCCTATACAAAAAGATGGAGTAGGGAAGGAAGTAAAAGCTGATTGCTGAGTAGTTAAAATGTGGAGTGTGAGTATTTATGTCCCAATGGACTGAAGTGCTTAAATGAGATCGGGGCATGGAGCAAGAAGTGGGACACCATCAATTATTTCTTTTTTATAATATTTGATTTTTTCCTGCACCCCCTCCCTTACATAAGTCTCATAGGCCATAGATGAACACCAACATACCAACATTAACTTTTTAAGGATTATTGAATTTTCCCCTACTCCACCTGCCTGCAATAGGTGTATACCAGCATCATTTTTTAAGGAGTATTCCTTTTTTCCCTGCACCCCCAGCTTGAATAGGTGGACAGCAGAATTAATTCTTTTAAGGAAAATTCCATTTTCTCCTGCTGCCCCCTGCCTGTAACAGGCGTCTCGTAGACCTTAAAGGCACACAAGGTAAACTATTATATCTGTATGTTGAAATATTATGTTATGGTTTGGATTAGAATGTATACCCTATTGTTAATTATTTGTGATGACATCACTAAATGATGTTGTCTGTATGTACATTCAAACTGCAAATGCCATGTTATACTGAATATGTTTCTTGTTTGTTTGCTTTTAGATGCACAAGACAAATCACACAGAGTTCTGTCAGACATAAGGCCAGGGCTAACTGACATTATCTGAGTCCTCCTCCTCTGCTTCCACTTTTGCAGTTAAGTGCCAACTGCCGGAGTTAAGAACTTGAAGGTGGCCCGAAAGAAAGGTGTAGCAAACACAACAAAATTATGGACTTAGTGCTGACATTTTTCAAACATTCTCCCCAGACATGAGATCTGTGTTGAATCCATCATTTTTGCTCACCATGCCACTCTAGTTTGGACCCGCCATAAGTAAATCAGTCCTGACTAGTAGCAGCTGATACAGGACTCAGGTGGTGCTGGGGTATATAGGGAAATAAAAAAATAAAATAAAATAAAAATGCTTACCTGGCTATGGCTGGTGTTGCCGCCGACCCTCCTCCGATCCTCTTCATCTTCTTCCTGTCTGGAGTCCAGCAGCATAAAGCACCCAGACTCCCAAGCTTCCCCGACCAATCACAATACCGCAATGCAGCGTTGTAATTGGTCTGAGCACCATAATTTGGTGCTCGGACCAAGTTTAGGAGCCTGGGGCAGGTTCTCCACCCAGGCTGTAAAACAGCCTGGATGGAGAACATGGCAAGTACGCATGACTGTTTTAGGCAGCCCAAGAGGGCCAGCCAAAATGCATATTTGGAGTGTCACCACTCCTCCCCCTGCAGTGCTCTGGCATCATGGGGCCCAGCCCCTCCCACCCCCCCAGGAAAGAACAGGTAGGAAAAAGGAAATGATAATTATGTTATGTTATTACCATTTTTTATCCTTTTTTCACTGCTCGGAGAGCAGTGGGGCTACACTCCCCTGCCTTAGCGGAGGAGCAGTCACTGGTCTTGACTCCCGGAACTAGTCCCTGGATGCTTGTTTCCATCCAAAGAGGACCCGGCTTGGTAGTTCGGGCTGGACTGTTCCCATGAGGAGCAGGGTCAAGACTGATTTGCATATGGCTTGGTCCAAATTGGGGTGGCATAGTGAGCAAACAAAATTGATGGATTTAACCCAGATCTCTTCACTAAGAGAGAATGTTTGATTTATTTCAGCATTCTGTCCATCATTTGTTGCTGCAGTACTTTTAGAAATGTGCCATTTTTCTGTCTGAATCATCTAATAGCCCTTGCATAGATAATCCTCAATTGTCACGTGCCAGCCTGTTGAGAGGTGTGAATGGCTCCCAGGAAAGGGAACAAAAGATCCTAGGCTGGGAGGACGTGTCTTCCCGACAGGATGGCCTTGGTATGTGCCTACAGCCCCTGCCACAGGCACCTGTAACTCATACCTAGGCCTGCCCCTGTCCAAAGTTGAATATGTGAAGTTACAACGTGATCAAAAATTATCGCGGTATGTAACATTGCAGTTTTTACAACGCAAGTCATTACAACCACTTGCGTTGGAGGGCGCTGGACTTAGGAATAGTAAGGTTTACTATTCAAACACAAGTCTACGTACAGTAGAGAAGGTGTTGGAATAGTAAATCTTACTATTCCTTAGGTTATAGAGCCATGCATCGCAAGTCGATGTAATGCTTGCTTTGTAACGGCTGCGTTCTAAATTTATGTGAAGGATATTTCCCTCCAAAGTTACCAGTTATTTAATGTTATGTTAATTCTATTTAATATAGTGCAATTCTCACGGTGGCACATCGGCGCTGTCGTGGAATCACGATCAGGGAAGGGAAAGAGGTTTGGAATAGATGCGATTTGAGTAGTTTCCTGAATTTACAGTAGTTTGCACATGAGCGGACGTGAAGAGGAAGCTTATTCCAATACAAGGGGACGAGATAAGAAAAACACTTTCCTCCACTGCAGGTTTGACGAATGCGGGGAACACACAGTAAGGCTTTATCGCATGATCTTAGATTACGGCTGGGTGTGTATACTTTATTTATTTTTTGAAGATATGATGGGCCTTTCCCTTTTAAGGGATTATATGTAAGGCAGCAGAATTTACAATAAGAACATTTCTTCATTGTCAGCCAGTGTAGTTCTTTCGACCGAGGGGCTGAGGAAGTCCCAGAAGGGCGTTTAAGAATGACCCTGGCTGCAGTATTTTGAACAACCTGAAGTTTGGCAACTAAAGTTTCACTAGCATCTGCCAAAAGGGCGTTACCATAGTCTAGTCTGCTTATTTCTAAGGCTTGGACAAGGGTTCAACGGGTAGAGGTAAGAGGGTAGGGGAATATTCTTTCTCAAAAGGCTTGATCTTGTTTCATCCCCAAATTCTTTACTGCTTGTTTAGGCATGGGAGTGTCACCCAGTTGGTGAGGCCGCCAACCGTCAGTCCAAATAGGAGAGGCTTTGTCAATCTCCGTCTTATCTGCATTCAATTGGAGATAGTTCTCATTCATCCAGTCAGAGGTGGCTAACATACCTAAGGCAAAACACTTTTTAGTCGATTTCAGATCATGGCAAAATGTAAACATCAACTGGGTGTCATCTGCGTATGACAATATTTCAAAGCCAAAGTGCTCTGCAATCCTGGCCAAGGGAGCCATGTGGATATTAAACAAAGTAGGGCTTAGGCTCAAACCCTGCGGTAAACCATTGTCTAGTATTGTCTTGTGTGAAAAGTAAGGGCCCAGGATGACACGTTGATGTCTATTTGTCAAAAAATGGTGGAGCCATTTATTATGTTATGTTATGTTAGCTGCTCTTGTATAGCGCTCGAATCACCCTGGAGTATCTCGGCGCTGCCTAGAGGCACACATAATTGGCATATTCAGAGAACTGAGTTTGACCATTAGAACAAGAAGGCTTTTAGGTGCTTCCTGAAAGAGGTGTACAATGGAAGTTCCCTGAGGGATTTGGGGAGACTGTTCCAATATTTCGGGGCAAGGTAGGAGAAAGCCATCCCACCCGCTCGCTTAAGACGAATACGAGGAATCTGAAGCAATCCTGCTGTAGCTGATATCAGCAGGCAACCTAGAATGTATCTCTTAAGCTTTTTTTGTAGGTACTTTGGGCCTCGGCCATTTAATGCGTTAAATGACAGGCAGCAGATTTTGAAGATGGAGCGTTTCTTTACCGGCAGCCAATGTAAAGAGTTTAGCAAGGGCAGGGACGGTGACCCAGCAAGCATATTCAGGATCATTCTTGCCGCGGTGTTTTGGATGACTTGGAGTTCATTAAGGCAAGTGCTCCCAACCTCGGCTAAAATTGCATTTCCG
Organism: Lissotriton helveticus; assembly: GCF_964261635.1. Lineage (NCBI taxonomy): Eukaryota > Metazoa > Chordata > Amphibia > Caudata > Salamandridae > Lissotriton > Lissotriton helveticus. The sequence goes on from NC_136068.1 coordinate 1,110,380,513, forward strand.
TAATCCAAGCGGCTGATCACCATCGCTTGAATTAGCGTTCTACGATGGTCGGTAGGGATATATGGAAACATTTTCCGGAGGAGGCGGAGACTATAATAGCAGGAGCCAGCAGTGGCTGCTACATGATCCCGAATGGTGAGTGAGCAATCTAGCTTCACCCCCAAGTTCTTCACAAGCTGTTTTGGTTCTGGCGGGGCACCCAGTTGTGTTGGCCACCATTTATTGTTCCAGATGTTTGTGGCCTTCCCTAGCAGAATTACCTCCGTTTTGCCTGGGTTTAACTGGAGGAAGTTGTCAGTCATCCAGTTTGATATTGCAATCATTCCTTTGGTAAAACGGAGTCTATCTGCCTCTGGGTTTGGGCCGATGGTGAACAGCAGCTGGGTGTCATCAGCGTAGGAGACCGTTTCAAAGCCCAGTGCTTCTACTGCCTCAGCCAATGGAGCCATATAAATGTTAAAAAGGGTAGGGCTGAGGCAGGAGCCTTGTGGGACACCCTTGTCCAAAGTTGTTTTTTCTGAGTGAAAAGGGCCCAAGATAACTGTCTGGGCTCTGTCTGTTAGGACATTTTTAAGCTTGATCCTGAATGCCGTAGGCCATTAATCTCTCCGCGAGCCGGGTGTGGGAAACGGTATCAAACGCCGCAGAGAGATCAAGGAGGATCAGAATGGCAGATCCCCAGGCATTCACGGTCAGCCTCAAAGAGTCGGTGACCGCTAAGAGGGTCGTCTCTGTACTGAAACCCGCGCAAAATCCTGACTGCGAGGGGTCCAGGATGTCATTTGCCTCTAGATAGCTGCTTAATTGTCTGTAAATAATGCTTTCCAATATTTTGGCTAGCAGGGGGAGTAGTAAAATGGGACGATAGATGCTAAGCTCCTGCGGGTCAGCTAAAGGTTTTTTCAAAATAGGTCTGACAAACGCTTCCTTCCAAGAGGTTGGGATAGAGCCTGATTGGATGGAGAGGTTGAACATTTTTTGGATGGTCGGGGCACAGCATTGGGATAGTGGAGTCATGATTTTAGGAGGGCATGGATCAGCAGGGGAGCCTGATTTAGCTATATTTAGTGCTTGGGTGACTTCCTCAAGAGTAGCTGGGGAAAAACTGTTCAAAGAACAGGTTTTCCTGCTAGTGGTGGCTTTTGGGCTAGACAGGGTGGGGATGATGGAATTATCAGGTAAAGGGAAATTGGAACAAATCTTTGAGATTTTTTCCTGAAAAGAAATTGACAGGGAGTCACAGAGTTCCTGGGATTCCACAGGCGATTGTTTGCAGACTTCAGGCGATGTAAAGTCTTTAACAATACTAAAAAGGGTTTTGGCAGTATTACTGGCATTCTTGATTTGATTTAGGATGTATAGGTGTCTGGCAGCCTTTAGATTTTGGTGGTAATTGGTTAAGGCTAGTTTAAACTTTTGCCTACTTTGAGAGCACTTTGAGGTTCGCCAGTGTCTCTCTAGTTGTTTACAAAAAGATTTTTGTTGTCGTAGTTCTAGGGAGTACTATAAGGCTGAAGTACGACTAGAGGTAGGCCTCGAATTTTTACTTGTGGGAATGGTTTTGTCAAGGGAGGTTACGAGGGCTTTGTTGAAGGAAGACAGCATGTCTGATACCTCTAGATCTAGGGGTTGTATCTGTTGCTCGGCCTGAAATATGGGGTTGAAAGCCGAGATCGTAAGCTTATGCTAGGGTCTACGGGGTAATGGTTTTCTGACCATCGATTGTTTAAAGGTTGCAGGGCGATGTTGGTCATAGCAAACTTAACCACGTAATGGTCGGTCCAAGTAAGAGGCCATGGCGACTCACATTCTAGCTGCTCAATGTTGGAGAGGATTAGATCCAGAGTATGACCAGCCTGATGTGTAGGACCAACTACTCATTGGGTGAGACCTAACTGTTCTAGGTCATCTAGAAAATTTGATGTCTCTTGATTAGTAATGATCTCGCAATGGAGATTAAAATCTCTCAGCATCAAGAATTTCTTTGTTGCAAGGACATGGATAGCAATATAATCAATTAGTGTATCTACGAAATCCGCTTTTAGACCTGGGGGGCGATAGACTAATGCTCCCAGCCAGCTCTCCGTAGGTGATTTGGAGACTTTGAAAATACCTATTTCTAAGTTCTCAGCTGTCATAGTGGAGACCCAGGATATATTAAGGTGGTTTTTGAAAGCGATGGCAATTCCGCCGCCAATTTTCCCTGTGCGATCATGGTGAATGAATTTATAATTTCCTGGAATGGCAATATTTATGGAAGAGTGATTAGCCGGATTCAGCCAAGTTTCCGTGAAGAAACAAACCTCAGGTGAATGCGAGGTAATCATGTCCCAAATTTCGTAAGGATGTTTCGCTAAAGAGCGCACGTTACATAGGATGAAAGAGGCATCATCCGATGAAAGATACCTTTGAAGTCTAGTTGGTGGAATGGCGGCTAGGTATAAGTTTTTTTGAAAGGAGCAATGCTTGCAGGCAGCTGGGCCCTCCAGTGAATCCGGGAATACATTTAGACAGCTGGTAGTGGGGTTTTGGGTGAGTGTCTGTGAGACTCTAATTGAGTGTAAACACTCAGAAGAGTATGTAAGCCGTGAGAGAGGAAGTGGGCAGGAATCCGGGCCTCTGGGCTCGAGTGGGCGCGGACGGGCGCAGACGGGCTTTCCTTTGGCGCTCCTTCGGCGCATCTTAGGCACGCCCGCTGCTCGCGTCCGCTGCGCGGAGGCATGCCCGTCTGCTTTTAAAGTATAGCAGAGCGCGTCCCAACAAATATACCGCCACCCAGCGTACCTGCTCCAAGATGGCCACTGTGTTAGTCCGGCAGCCTCCGGGTGCGAGTGCCAAGCTCAGCGCCTAATCGGCTGAGGGGTGATTGCGGCGAGGAGAGTAATTTAAAAGTGAGCAAATTGCTAAATAATAATGTTTAAAAGTACAAAGTACAGATTCTTTCAAGCGAAACACAGAAACACAAGCTCCTGGCTTCTGCCTCAGGAGTATCTCTAGACTGGCGCCTGCGCATTTGTCACTGCTTTTAAAGTGTAGCAGAGCGCGTCCCAACAACTATACCACCACCCAGCGTACCTGCCCCAAGATGGCCGCTGTGTTAGTCCGGCAGCCTCCGGGTGCGAGAGCCAAGCTCAGCGCCTAATCGGCTGAGGGGTGATTGCGGCGAGGAGAGTAATTTAAAAGTGAGCAAATTGCTAAATAATAATGTTTAAAAGTACAAAGTACAGATTCTTTCACGCGAAACACAGAAACACGAGCTCCCGGCTTCCGCCTCAGGAGTATCTCTAGACTGGCGCCTGCGCGTTTGTCACTGCTTTTAAAGTGTAGCAGAGCGCGTCCCAACAACTATACCGCCACCCAGCGTACCTGCCCCAAGATGGCCGCTGTGTTAGTCCGGCAGCCTAAGGCTGCGAGTGCCAAGCTCAGCGCCAAATCGGCTGAGGGGTGATTGCGGCGAGGAGAGTAATTTAAAAGTGTGCAAATTGCTAAATAATAATGTTTAAAAGTACAAAGTACAGATTCTTTCACGCGAAGCACAGAAACACAAGCTCCCGGCTTCTGCCTCAGGAGTATCTCTAGACTGGCGCCTGCACGTTTGTCACTGCTTTTAAAGTGTAGCAGAGCGCGTCCCAATAACTATACCGCCACCCAGCATACCTGCCCCAAGAAGGCCGCTGTGTTAGTCCGGCAGCCTCCGGGTGCGAGTCCCAAGCTCAGCGCCTAATCGGCTGAGGGGTGATTGCGGCGAGGAGAGTAATTTAAAAGTGAGCAAATTGTTAAATAATAATGTTTAAAAGTACAAAGTGCAGATTCTTTCACGCGAAACACAGAAACACAAGCTCCCGGCTTCCGCCTCAGGAGTATCTCCTTGAGTGCCAGGCCCTATATGCCGATCGCTTGCAGCCTTTCCAGCATCCTCGTATGAGAGATGGTATCAAAGACTGAACGAAGGTCTAATAGTACAAGCATAACTTGGTTGCTGTTAGACCTGGTACCATTGGGGTGAGTCTCCCTTCCATTTTTTGATGTGGTCTCCTCTGTTTTTAATATGTTTTGCTGGTTTAGATGCTTTGGGCACTGTGCCACTGCTATTCAGTTCCACAATGCAAGTGCTCCTTCTGGTAAATTACTGTAATGGATTGGTGACTCCATGATTGGCTTATTTGATTTACTTGTCAGACCCTGTACAGTGCACCGTGTGTGCCCAGGGCCTGTAGATCAAATGCTGCTAGTGGGATTTCAGCACTGATTGTGCCACCCACAGAAGCAGCTTGTAAAGTGTGTCTCAGGCCTGCCATAGCAGAGCCTGTGTGCAGTCTAGTACTGCCATTTGACTTGGTAAGTGCACCCACTTACCACTCCTGAAACCTTTCTTTTTCTACATGGTACCCACCCCTAAGGTAGGCCCTAGGGCAGGGTGCATTGTATGTGTAGGGTATGACATGCCCTGATGTGTGTAGCATGTCCTGATAGTGATTACAGCCAATTTCGATGTTCACTATTGCAAGGCTACCTGTCCCCATAGGCCAGAATGGGGAGTTTGATTATAAAATCTTACAATCCTAACTGACCCAGGAAAAATGGTAGAAAAACGAATTTAGTATGCCTGAACTAAGAATGATAAAATACATCTTTTAGTAAAGTTGGTTTTAATATTCTGTTCTTGTAAATACCACTTTAAGAAAGTAGGTATTGTCTTGCCTAAACCATCCAGCCTGCCTCTGCTAGGTTGTGCATTGCATGTCTGGTTTGTGAGTGACAGGGGCTGAGGGGGCTCCAGGAGGCAGGGCGAGTCAGCACTAGGCTGAATAGACCTATCGGCATTGGGAGTGGTGGGAGGAGTAGCACCTGGGCCTGAATAGGGCTAAGCCTGCCTTCCATAATGCTGGCTAAAACTCCTGTTTTGCATCTGATGACCCTGGCCCACACTAACAAAGGAAGAAGTTGTGCACTGGCAGAATGCACCCAGAACTGGTTTGGATTAGGTACAGACACTGCCTTCAGAGATAAAGGATGTGTGTGTATAAAAAGGGGGACCCAGGCCCCAGAATTTTAGATCACTTCTGGACATCAAGATGGACCTTTTGCCAAGGAGAAGAACCAGAGGATCTGCAGGAGTTTTTGACTTCCCCTGTGCCAGTATGTTGCTTTCTGGGGTTGGCTTGCAGTGGTTTCTTTACTGCAAAGGAAAGGAGAAAGACTTTTATTTGCAACTTTCATCATCTTGAAGAAGAATCTCCAAGGGCTTGAACTGTGCTTGCCTCCTGCTGAAGTCTCAGGGATACAAGACTTCACCACCAGCTCCCCCCTGAATTTCCTTGCTGGGAATTCTGTCTTTAGAAGCCTGCATTTTGTTGGGAGGCGGAAGCGTGACTCAACGAGAAGAAGCGCGTCGCATCTACAGCTGTTGCCGTCGCATCCTTGGAGAAGCGTGTCGCCACTGCAAAGGTTGCCGTCGAATCACCAGAGAAGCGTGTCTCCGTCGCAGCTGTGTGTCGTCGTATCACCGGAGAAGCGTGACGCTACTTCAAGGGTCGCCGTCGCATCACCGGAGAAGTGTATTGCAGGGTCTGTCACGGCTCCAAAGTTACAGAGTTGCCGCATGGCCGTCGGGTGTGCATGTATTGTCTTCACGTCGTCGCATCGCATCAAGAGCACCATCTTCTCGTATCGCACCGGATCGTCGCATCGCATCAAGGCGCCATCTTGTCGCATCGCAACCGGGACGCACCTCGAGATCGTCGCATCACCTCCTCTCCTGTAAAGAACTGACACATCACCTACTGTGCGCAAGCACTGAGGAACAGATGCATCGCCTCCCCCGAAGCAAGGAACCGACGCATCGTTCTCCCTGCGAACCTTTTGTTTATCTTGCGTGATGAATCCAAAGGTACTTTATGAGAAACGTGTCACATTTACCATCTAAAGTAAACTGAGTTATTTCTACCATCTTAAAGTCATTTTCTAAATACCGTATTGTGGATTTTTGTCATTTGGGTCTTGTGTTAATTCTATATAAAGAATACTTATTTTTATAAAACCTGTTTTGTGTCCATTTGTAGTGTTTTCACTGTATTACTGTATGTGTCCACAAATGCTTTACACACTGCCTCTGAGATAAGCCTTCCTGCTTGTGCCAAGCTACCACATGCTTGAACAGGGGTTATTTAGGAGTGTAGCCCCCTTAATCTGACTAGAAGCAAGGGTCCCTATTTGAAAAAAGGTGCAAGCCCTTGCCAACTAGAGACCCCCAGTTCTAACAGATGCCTACATCCAACCCCAGGCGCAGGGAGTCTGTCACAGCCAGGAGCACCATTTCCATGCTATGGCCTGCGCGGAAGCCCGATTGGGAGGGATCAAGAATTTGGTTGGATTCGTGGAAAGCACCCAGTTGTTTATTAATTAGACTTTCAAGCTGCTTGCCTAGGAGACTTAGCAAGGATATTGAACACTAATTATCCAGAGATTTTTGGTCCAAAGTAGTTTTTTTTTAATGGGCAATACACATGCCACCTTCCACTCAGGCGGATAGCGCCTGTTTTCACCAAACAGTTAAAGATCTCCCGAATCACCGGGGCACAAAGGTTGGCCAGCAAGGACATTATTTTAGGAGGGCAAATGTTCAAAGGGGAGCCAGACTGCGCTGACACCAAAGAACTATGGATTTCCTCCATAGTGAAGGGCGCAAAGCTGTCTAATACGTAAGGAGTATTCTTTAACCGATTTGCATTGGAAGTAGTGATCTCTGTTCCCTGAGGGGAGAAAATAGAACATTTTGTGTAGATGGATTTGCATTGGAAGTAGTGATCTCTGCTCCTTGAGGGGAGAAAATATAACATTTTGTGTAGATTTGGGAGATTTTCTTCTGAAAAAATTGGCCAATGAATTGCAGAGTTTCTGGGATTCAGAAGGAGACTCAGTACACGGCTGAGGGGTGGTAAAATCATGGACTATATTAAAAAAAGCTTTTGGGGAGTTGCCTGCTAGTTCAATTTGATTGATAATAAAACTACACCTGGCAGTTTTGATATTATGGTGATAGAAGGACAAAGCTTGTTTGTACAGATCCTTATCTTGAGGCACTTTGCTTGCGCGCAAGCGCCTTTCTAGGTTCTTGCACTTTGATTTTTCTGATTTTAGCTCTGGGGAGAACCAGGGGGCAAAGGTCGGTGATTGGTGGAACAATAATTTTTATTAGGAACAGTTGTTTCCAGCACTACTGTTAGAGCGCAGTTGAAGGACTCCAATAGGTCAGAGACCTCAGGATTCCTTTGCAGCAAGCTGGGGTGAAAAGCTTCCCTGAAAGCTTCAGGAGTAAGTTCATGTCACGGTCTATAGGAATCAAGTGGCACTCTACTTTTTCTTTTTTGTAATGGAGGGATGAAGGGACTGAACGTGAAAAGTGATTAATGGTAAGTCCTTGTAAGGGTAAGTGGTACCTTACAATCCAAAAAGTTCAATGTTAGAAAATAGTAGATCAAGTGAATGGCCAGCTATGTGTGTAGGGCCTCTGACTCTTTGTGAGAGCTCTAGTGTTTCTAGGTCTGTTAATAGCTTCATCACTTCCAAATTGGTGTGATCTTCCCCATGGAAATTAGACACCTAGGAGAAGGAATGTATTTGAGGCTAAGACATGGGTGGCTATTTCTTCCACCAGCTGTTGACTGAAATTAGCCTTAGGTCCTGGGGGGCGATAGATCAGAGCTCCGTTCCAACTATTGATTGTGGACAGCTTTATCTAAAAGATACCTAACTCCATTGAGTCAGAAATGGTAGTTGTGATCAATGTTACTATGGCATTACCCCACCCATGTTTAATACTCTGTGTAGCGTTTAATTAGTTCATAGTTGTTCTGATTAGCTAGCGTGATGGTTTTTAGGTTGGAGGGATTTAACCAAGTTTCTGATTGGAAACAAATGTCAGGTTAAAGAGAGGTGATTAAATCCCATATCTCAGTTGCATGCTTATCTAATGACCTTACATTGCAGAGAAGACTTTTAAGGTCATACTTGTGTGTGGGGCTGATGTCTTTCCCCATAAAGTTTCCTGAATCAATGTTGTTTTGAAAATGACAATTATGTCAGGCCACCGTCCCCTCTAGGGTGTGGGGATAATAATTGGTTCATATGAGTTGTTGTGATGCACTGGCATTATTCTGCGCTCCTAGTTGCTTCAAGGTGGCCGCTGATTAATAATAACGGTGGGTACTATTATTTTTTTCCCTAGGAGAGCCAGGGGTCCTGGCTCTCCTAGGGAAACGTCCATATGCAGAAGGGCGCAAAGGGGCTTGCCTTTGGCGCGCCAGCGGCGTGTCTGCTGCATGTCCAGCCTGGCATCGGTTTTATGGCCACGTGCACTAAAGAACGAGGGCGCTAACTGCGGCCCCACCGGAAGTAGGTCGAAAAGCTAACTCTGCAAAATCAGCACAGAGCTGCGGTTGACAGGAAGCAATGGCTCTGTGGGTAGAACACAGGGAAAAGGTGGTCCAGAGCGGTTATTTAAAAGCAGCAAGTGCAAGAAATAAAAGCAGTAAAACAAGTATAAGAGCAGTAGGAGACAGTGTGTACTGAGCAAGTACTTAATAGAAGTATAAAAATTGGCCTGGAATTCAATACAGCATGGGCAGAATAAAACATCTAGCAGCTAGGTGTGACCTTTCGAAAGGTAACAATTAAATACAAGCGAGTCCTGATCTTCATCCAAACCAATTCCAGTGGGGGTAAAACCTGTCCCAGATCTGGTCTTCTAGTCGAAGTTCCTCATTTCCATAGACACATCAGGGGTGTGCTTGAGCTCTGACAATTGGAATAAAGGTTCTTCCATGTTGGATTTTGGGAGAGCAGGGCAATGTGGTAATTATTAGGGCCAGCCCCATGGAAAAGATGTCAAAGTTAGTGGGTTGCCACTGGGCATTTTATTGGTTAGGGAGTGACCCCTCACCTACAAGCTACTGACAGGCATAAAGGTGGCACACCTGGGTACCTTCTTCAGAACACTGCACAACCTTTGAAAGACAAAATAAGAACTGCATCTGCCAAACCTGTGACTTCAGAAAGGGGACTGCACCTACTGCAAGCTGTGAAGGGGGACCTCCCAAGGGCTAGACCTGCTCCCACTTGATTCCAGCACAGAAGAATACTCTCAAAGGGCTAGTTGGCTAGCCTCCTTTTAATCTACAGGGACACACAAAACTGATGAAACCAGCTGACCACTTCCAACAGTAGTTGCCCAGGACCTGGCTAGTTGCTTCCCTTGAAATGAACCCTGACCCCTAAGGGGCGTCCCCATGGTCCTGGGTCCCTTGGATAAGTATCAGATTGACCCTCCTGCCTAATCCTAAAAGGTAGGACCTAGACACTTTATGGAACATTTCTGCCAAAAGAACCAGAGGCTACCACCTGACTTCCACTGAGCTGCAGTTGATGATGTTGCACTGCTGGCTCAACTTGCTGGTTTGCCCCGTTGAAAGGATTCTGATTTTCAAAACGTTTTCAAAGACCAAAGGTAGACATCTTCACTGATCCAAGCAGCCAATAGTCTCTGGATGGCAAGGAAGTTTACATGGGTGCAAATTTTTCTTGCTCAAAGCTTTCCTGCCAAAAGTCAATAGCTTCACTGGGACGTTGTCCAATGGTTTCCAGCCTCGTGGAAAGTATTTCAGCCACAGCGTGCTGCCTTTCCACGCTGAGGAGTTTTGACTTCCATGCCAGAGACTAAGGGCCTGATTTATTATTTGGTAGACAGCATGTCGTCTCGCAAAGGGGATGTAGTACCTTACTCCGTTCCCATGGCGGTGGGACCATCTGCCAAATGTATAAATGACCGCCAAGCATACAGTCATTTACAATGCATTGCCAGCACTACAGTTCCTGCCAATGCATTTCGCTGGTTGGTGCAGCCCGACACCAACAGTTTTCTTTTTATTTTCAAAGAGAAAATCTTGAAACTGAATTTTCTCTTTGCAAATAAAGAGGGCACAGCTTCTCTTGTCATAGGAGTATTCTCCCATGGTGGGGGCGGGGGCTGCATTATCAGCACTTTACTCTACCACACCGACAAGGATTGACGGGTTGTGATAGATGGTAAAAACAGTTCTATATGTCTATCCACTCTGATTGGGTGGGCGTGCATATAGCCATTTCTCCAACGGCCCTTACACCAATCAAAAAGTTTGGGTATGACAGTGACAGAGTAGTCACCGTTGTAGCCAAATCAATGGTCCGCTCGCATTTAAATCAGTTGGGCGGACAACTATGTTGTTGGTAAGAATACTCTGTCACAATGAAGTATCCTTACTGCCAACATATGAATCAAGCCCTAAGTCAAAAGGTGAAACTTTCCACCAGACCAAACTTGGTCCCTGTATTCGAGCTACACTACACAATCGTTGGCACCAGAACTATCTAAAACTTTGAAAAATTATTTCTCCTGTTCTCTACACCTAATTTTTATTGCTTTGGTGTTTATTTGCTCATTACATTTTCTCTGTTGTTATAAATTGGAGTGGGGGTTTTATTGTGTTGTGATTTCTACTTTTTAACTGTTTCTGAACTGATAAATGCTTTAAAATCTCTTCTATGTTTGGCCTGTCTACTCTGTGCTACAGCTACCATTGGTTAAACTCAGGTTTACATTTTTGAGTCCTAACTGGAACTACTAAGGAACAGTGCCATTATTACTTGAAGAGGGCTACAAACCACTCCAACTAATATATCCACTTTCTGACTGATAATAATGAAAACAGAACCAATAGGTGTCACAAAGACAGACATAAGAAGAAGAAGTATGTTGGCATGTTACTGGGGATGTGTGTGGCACTAGAGATACCTTTGAAATTTCAATTTCACTTTACAGTCACTTGTTAGTCCCAACAATTTCCTTCCACTCCCCACTCTCCTGTCTGGGTTCAATGTCACAGTACTGTCATCCAGCCAAAGTGTGCTTGGCTCTAAGGCAGACTTTCAAGTTTCTCCGGGTTACTGCTCAAGAGAATAACAAGGGGAGTTTGTGCCCATTACCGAAACTCTGGCACTCTAAGAATACTCTCAGGGCCAGATGTAGGTAAATTTTATTTTACCACCTCTTAAATACCGCATCATACCGACTCGGTATTTAAGAAGTGGTAAAATAAAAGTACCGAGATGTAGGTAAATGCAGATGTGCATTTACCGATTCGGAAACAATCGGTATTTACCGATGCGGTAAATACCGACCGGTATATGCCCATGCATTCCTATGGGCTTTGAAGCCCATAGGAATGATTGGGCATTTACCGGTCGGTATTTACCGCATCGGTAAATACCGATTTACACAAGGGTGCAGGGGGTGTCACTTTGACACCCTCTAGCACCCCCAAAACGGGTTTGGGTGCCATGTGGCAGGCATACCTGCCCTAAGGGCAGGTCTGCCTGTCATATGGCACAGGTGTGCATGCACACATGTGCATGCACACCAGAATCGGTATTTTACCATCAAATAGTATTTGATGGTAAAATACCGATTTTTTAATGCTTGTGGGACTCAGAAGAGTCCCACCTACATATCAATTGTCCCTATTCCTTAAAAATACCGACTCGGTATTTTACATAATCGGTAAATTTACCTATCGGTAAATTTACCGAGTCTGTAAAATACAGGGCCCTACATCTCAAATTGCATTTACCGGTCGGTAACGGCCGAATTCGGCCGTTACCGACCGGTAAATGCCTACCTACATCTGGCCCTCAGTCTCCACTGGTGTGGGACCCGAGGTTTCTGTTCAGGAAATCTTGGCACACTCTCTGGAAGTTTCTGTCCCACTTTTATGACAAAGTTGTAGACAGACTTTGTGTATTCCACCAGTTTCGATCTGTGAATTAATCTGGGAAATTCTGCCCTTTTGTGATTGCCACACAGACGTGACCAGCCATGGCCTTTGTACAGGTGTAAGCAAAGGGCTGGGTGAAGCTGAAAACCTCCTTCAAGGAGAAACCTAAAAAGGCACAAAAGACATGCATGCTGTCCCAGTAAACTACCTGTTGAGAGGTAGCCCTTACAGAAAACAAAGGTCTAGGAAAGGGCAGGCAGAAGCTCCATGACTTAAAAGAAATTCACTTACTCCAATACTAAACACTGTCCAGTTTGTCTCACTAAAAAGATCTGTGGAATGTCTAAAATGGTCTTCCATATCACTTAAGTATGACTGTTTGGTGTGCAGTTCATATGTGCAAGTGTGAGTGTTCAGGTCTGAGAAAAAGTTCCCTCACACACCCCTTAGGATGTCAAGTGTAATCTCCCAGAACTCCTCAGGAGCTTTTTGATGAAACTAGAGTGAACATATACCAGATAACACAATAGTAGGGTGAAAGGGATATTTAATGATGATTACCGTACAACCAAGTAAGTCACCAAGCAAGGCTCTATTAAGGCCGAGAGTCCCTTTCCAACCGTCCTCCGCATGAGTACCAGTCCTAGTACTCGCCAACGGAGGGCACTGTGCAAAGTAACGGCCGACAATGCCGCTCGTGAGCCGTCACTCAGTATAATGCAGGCAATGGTATAGTTCTTCCACCCTTGGTGTAGTTCCCTACACTTCACAACCACCGCGAGAATACCAAGCCTGGTACTCAACCGCGGGTGTGTCACGATGTCCTCCGAGAGCAGCCGCTCTATCGTGAGGGAAGAGGACACGTTGGACGCCCCTCTCAGCATGTGGGTGCAAACGCGTCGGCTTGCGGAATCTGCGGGAATGCCAAGCCTGACACTCGATCGCATCTCTACGCAAGGATAACCCAAGGTAGCCTCCGCTCTACATTGAGAAGCCACGAGTTCTGAGGGGGCGGGGGGGAAGAGCCGAGAGGCTGGAAAACACCTCCGGGTGTGTGTCTCTGCTAAGCCTCCACGAGAGCGCCAAGCCTGACACTCGATCGTGCGGAATTCCAGTGAAAGTGTAAGAGAGCAGCCGCTCTATCTTACCTTTCTCGATGGGCAGTTTGCAGTCTCCGAATACTGCAATATCCAAGGTCTAAGGGCACAGGAACTCTGACCAAGACTGGCGCCGGCAGGAATCAAAATATCCGACGCTCATTCTTCGTCATGGGCGTCTTTTATTGGCGGATGTTTCCGCTCATGCTCCGTGCTCGGCCTGCTGGTCTTGGGAGTCCATACAACTCCGTTCTCCACTGCAATCTACTACGGAGCGGGAGCAGTTCCTGACTGTATATCCTCCCTTCCTCACAGGCCCCCCCACGGGGCTCGATTTAGCGGGGTATCTCCTGTGGAAAGATGCCACCAGTCGCGGTGCATGCACCCCGGAGGCAGGTTCCCACGACTGTTCCTCCGGGCCTTTCCATGCCACCAGGTACCACAGCTTGTTCCTTCTCCATTTCGAGTCGAGAATGCTCTCCACCTCATACTCCTGTTCCACGTCCACCACCACCGTCACTGGTGACTTCCTCCTTAGAGAGGCGGAAGGTTTCAGCAGTGAAATGTGGAACACAGGATGGATCCGCATCTGGTTCGGCAGAGCCAGCTTCATGTTGACAGGGCTCACGCATTTGGTGATGCGATAAGGCCCGATATACTTCGGGGTAAACACACCGTGCTTACGGAACCGCAGGTTTTTGGTGGATACCCAGACGTAATCCCCCGCACGATACAACGGCCCTGGCCTCCGGTGTTTGTCGGTATATGCTTTATATTTTGCCTTGGCGGCCTCCAAGTTCTTCCTAGAGCGCAGGAGTGTGTCCTTGATATGTGCAACCCTACTGGACGTTTCAGGCACCAATCGGGTCGATATCGGGTTCTCAAACGGGAGAAAACAAGGGTACTGTCCATAGTTGCAGTAAAAAGGGGAGGTCTTTGTGGATCCATGGGTGGCGTTGTTGTATGCGATTTCTGCAAGCCACAACTGGTCCACCCATCCGTCCGTACCTTGATCAACGAAACACCGCAAGTATTGTTTGAGGGTCTGGTTGAGACGTTCCGTCTGACCATCAGTCTGCGGGTGGTAGCTGGTGGACATGGCGGACTGAACGTGTAGTGCGGAGCACCAGGTCTTCCAGAACTGCGCCGTGAACTGGGAGCCCCTGTCAGACACGATAACGTTGGGTAGGCCGTGCAGCCGCACCACATGCTTTAACAACATTGTAGCCAGTTGACCTGCCGAGGGTACTTGCTTACACACTATAAAATGTCCCATATTTGTGAGATAGTCCACAACAACCAGGACCGCAGAGCACCCTTGGTCCACAGGCAACCCCACAATGAAGTCCAACGCTATGTTTTCCCAAGGTTTAGAGGGTGTTGGAAGAGGCTGCAACATCCCTTGCGGGCACCCATGATCCGTTTTCATGGTGGCGCAGATCTCGCAGGCAGCTACCCAATTCTTGACATCCGTTCTCATGGAAGGCCAACAGAACTGCCTGCCCAAGCTGTCCGTCGTCTTTTCGATTCAGAAAAGGGGGTGGTGATGAACAGAGTGTCTGAATTAAGCAGACCACTCTTACCCAGTCCAAAGATCAGGGCTTGATCCATCACCGTTATTTAGCTCACTGCCCCATCCCAGCTCAGAACCTGGCTATATGCAAATTAGTCTGTCCCTGGCCCAGTGCATCATGGGAACAGGGCAGACCAAACTACCAAGCCAATTCTTCACCAGAAAGGATACAAGCTACCGGGGACCGGTTTCTGGCATTTCAGCCTCATCGGCCCGGCTTGCTTGAATCCTGATGGAGCAGTGAGCAAGGGACTCATGTCTGAGTATACCCTGCCACACCTATAGTGGCCAAAAACGATTCAGAAAAGGGGGTGGTGATGAACAGAGTGTCTGAATTAAGCAGACCACTCTTACCCAGTCCAAAGATCAGGGCTTGATCCATCACCGTTATTTAGCTCACTGCCCCATCCCAGCTCAGAACCTGGCTATATGCAAATTAGTCTGTCCCTGGCCCAGTGCATCATGGGAACAGGGCAGATCAAACTACCAAGCCAATTCTTCACCAGAAAGGATACAAGCTACCGGGGACCGGTTTCTGGCATTTCAGCCTCATCGGCCCGGCTTGCTTGAATCCTGATGGAGCAGTGAGCAAGGGACTCATGTCTGAGTATACCCTGCCACACCTATAGTGGCCAAAAACGATTCAGAAAAGGGGGTGGTGATGAACAGAGTGTCTGAATTAAGCAGACCACTCTTACCCAGTCCAAAGATCAGGGCTTGATCCATCACCGTTATTTAGCTCACTGCCCCATCCCAGCTCAGAACCTGGCTATATGCAAATTAGTCTGTCCCTGGCCCAGTGCATCATGGGAACAGGGCAGACCAAACTACCAAGCCAATTCTTCACCAGAAAGGATACAAGCTACCGGGGACCGGTTTCTGGCATTTCAGCCTCATCGGCCCGGCTTGCTTGAATCCTGATGGAGCAGTGAGCAAGGGACTCATGTCTGAGTATACCCTGCCACACCTATAGTGGCCAAAAACGATTCAGAAAAGGGGGTGGTGATGAACAGAGTGTCTGAATTAAGCAGACCACTCTTACCCAGTCCAAAGATCAGGGCTTGATCCATCACCGTTATTTAGCTCACTGCCCCATCCCAGCTCAGAACCTGGCTATATGCAAATTAGTCTGTCCCTGGCCCAGTGCATCATGGGAACAGGGCAGACCAAACTACCAAGCCAATTCTTCACCAGAAAGGATACAAGCTACCGGGGACCGGTTTCTGGCATTTCTGCCTCATCGGCCCGTCGTCTTTCGACACCAAGAGGCCCAGCGCAAGGGGAAACGTGAAACCAGCAGAACGCCTGCTTATGAAGCCGCGGCGTCGGTAAAAACAGACGATGACCGTTCATGGGAATACCGTCCCTCATCTGCCACTCCCTATGGCACTGAAGCCATGTTCTCCATGTGGAAGAGCGAATACCGAGCTGAACCCCTTTTAGAAAAGCCCCTGGCTGTATCACTCCCAACACCACATCCGGCCTAAGTATGGAGTGAACTGGGGCAGGAAGCGTCGGAGCGATGGAAGATTGTCTGGAGAGAGCGTCGGCCTTCCTGTTGTCCGCACTGGGTCTGTGTTTTATTTGGAAATGGAAGCCTGAGAAGAACAGCATCCATCTCATCTGACGGGGAGAAAGGTGCCTCGCCGCCGTCATGAATTGTAGATTGCGGTGATCCGTAAACACAGTCACCACATGTCTGGCTCCCATCAACAAATGCCTCCACTCGTTGAAGGCATCCTTTATAGCCAGCAGCTCCTTTTTTGCGATGTGGTAATTCCTCTCCGCGTCGCTCAGCTTTCGGGACATGAAGGCCACCGGGTGGAGTACACCAGAGGGGATGTGTCATTGCGAAAGAATGGCCCCCAAAGCCACCTCAGATGCGTCCGCCTCAACTGTGTATGGCAGCTCGGGGTCAGGATGGGCAAGGACGGGAGCCGTAACAAATGCCCTTTTCAGGGCCACGAAAGCGTCCTGCGCTTCAAGGGTCCACCTGAACGTCTGGGATTTCCTCAGTAAGTGTGTGATGGGGGCCACAAGTCCAGAGAAGCCATCGATGAACCTCCGATAAAAGTTGGCGAACCCTATGAAGCACTGCACGTCCTTAACACACTGAGGGGTAGGCCATTCTTCCACCTCCTTGACCTTGCGTTCCGACATCTCCTGTCCATCAGGGCTCAACATCACTCTCAGGAACTCCACGGAGGTGACATGGAAGTCACATTTGCTGAGCTTACAGAACAGCATGTTTGTCCTAAGGATCCTTAATGCCTCAGATACGTGTTTTACGTGCTCCTCCACAGTGTCAGAATAGATGAGGATGTCGTCTATGTAGACAACCACATATACATCCAGGATGTCGCGTAACACATCGTTTAGGAAAAATTGAAAGGCCACAGGGGCATTGCAGAGCCCAAACGGCATCACAAGATATTCGAAGAGCCCGAATCTAGTCTTGAATGCCGTTTTCCACTCATCGCCGCTCCTCATGCGTACGAGATAGTAGGCTCCTTTGAGGTCGAGCTTCGTATATATCTTGGCCTTTTTTACTTGTCTAGCAGGACGTTTATGAGCGGCAAGGGGTATCTGTTTTTGATCGTGATAGCGTTCAGCGCCCTAAAGTCCACACAGGCCCTCAATTCCCCGTTCGCCTTAGGGATGAAGAATAAGGGCGAGGCTGCTGGGAATTTAGACGGCCTGATGAACCCAAGACGGAGCAACTTATCCAAGTAGGAACGTAAATGGGGATTTTCGGGTTCGGTTAGGGTGTAAAGTCTCCCGCTGGGCACACTTGCCCCAGGAACCAAATCTATCTGCCAGTCATAGATTCGATGCGGAGGGAGCACCTCCGCTTGGGTACCATCAAACACGTCCTCATAGGTCAGATATTCAACAGGAAGGACCACCGCCTTTTCAGCCGCCGTGGCTACCATCTGTGTTGGGATGATATTCCTGACAGGGTGTTCCGGAGCCATACCGCAGTGATGGAGACAATACGGAGAGTCCATATGTAGCTCATTGTCGCTCCAGTTAATAGACGGATTGTGCTTCCTGAGCCATGGCAACCCAAAAATGATTCCATAATGCGGAGCTCGTATGATGCTGAAGTCTATCACCTCTTCATGCCATTCTCCAAAACTGACATTAACACCGCCAGTGCTTTGACAGATCGGACCCGTGACCAGTTTACGCCCATCGACAGCGTAGACATCCTCAGGGGTCTCCTTGGCTAGGAGAGCGATGTCCAGATGCTGTGCCTCCGTTTCGTCCATAAACTGACTGGTGGCCCCGGAATCAACAATGGCCACAACAGGAACACAGTCCGCCTGTACCCCCACTCGGATGTTGATAAATAGATGTTGAAGATGCCCGCGAACCATGCGGGACAAAGAAGGGATGCTAATGCAACTCTGTGAGGCCCCTTCGCTAATCACGGAGTCTGCTAGTTTTCCACCGGTACATCCACCACAGCAGTCACCGATCTATTGGCCCGATATCTGCTGACTTTCGGCTTCGCCGGGCATTCCCTCACAAAGTGTTCTTTCTTGCCACAATAGAGGCAGAGGCCTTGTTTGCGGCGTGATTCCTTTTCAACAGAAGTAAGACTGGCCCTGATAGCCCCGATATCCATCGGTTCTGCCCAGGGAGACAGTTGTGAGTCGGCAGGCCCTTGCGACGCGATCGGTGGGGGAGGCTTCCCCTTTCCCTTGTGATCGCCTCTCCGCTCGCTCAACCGATGTTCCAGGCGTAATACCAAACTACAGAGGTCCTTACAGGTCTTGGGCTGTGGGTCGATTCGTGCAATAACGTCTTTTAGTTCATCGTTCAACCCCTGGTGGAAGAGCGCGGTTTGTTTAGATGAGGGCCACTTGGTTTCTGCCACCAACCGTCGGAAGTTGTTCGAATAATGCAAAAGTTTGCCACTGCCCTGGCGAAGTTCCAGTAGTTCTCTGTCGGCTGTATATGAATCAGCCCTGCGGTCGAACACTTTCACAAATTCTTCCTGAAAGGTGTCCCAGTCATATAGGAGAGGGTCGTCGCGGCTCACCAGCGGAACGGCCCATTGGGCGGCGTTTCCTACCAGGTAGGAGATAAGGAATGCCACCCTAGCTTGGTTAGTGGGGAATGATTTCGGTTTACAGGAGAGATGCAACGCCACTTGAGTTAAGAATACTTGCACCATGCTGGGATCCCCGCTGTATCTCTCCGGTGTGGCAAGAGGAATGGATATAGGCATTTCCACCACCACTGCAAATGGAGAAACTTGTAAAGGAGTACCAGCACTGAACGGGTTCTTTTGCATGGTATCGATTCGGGCCCGCAAGTCCGCGGTTTCCTGCCGTGATGCGGCCAGGTCGTTCTGTATCGCCGCCAGCGCAGCTAAGACATCATCCTTGACTGCTGCGCTTCGTCAAGCAGCTCAGGAGGAAGATAGGGTAAATAGGTCTGATATTATGTAATCTCCCAGAACTCCTCAGGAGCTTTTTGACGAAACTAGAGTGAACATATACCAGATAACACAATAGTAGGGTGAAAGGGATATTTAATGATGATTACCGTACAACCAAGTAAGTCACCAAACAAGGCTCTATTAAGGCTGAGAGTCCCTTTCCAACCGTCCTCCGCATGAGTACCAGTCCTAGTACTCGCCAACGGAGGGCACTGTGCAAAGTAATGGCCGACAATGCCGCTCGTGAGCCGTCACTCAGTATAATGCAGTCAATGGTTTAGTTCTTCCACCCTTGGTGTAGTTCCCTACACTTCACAACCACCGCGGGAATACCAAGCCTGGTACTCAACCGCGGGTGTGTCACGATGTCCTCCGAGAGCAGCCGCTCTATCGTGAGGGAAGAGGACACGTTGAACACCCCTCTCAGCGTGTGGGTGCAAACGCGTCCGCTTGCGGAGTCTGCGGGAATGCCAAGCCTGACACTCGACCGCGTCTCTACGCAAGGATAACCCAAGGGAGCCTTCACTCTACCTTGAGAAGTCGCGAGTTCTAATGGGGGGGGAAGAGCAGAGACGCTGGAAAACACCTCCGGGTGTGTGTCTCTGCTAAGCCTCCACGAGAGCGCCGATCCTGACACTCGATCGTGAGGAATTCCAGTGAAAGCGTAAGAGAGCAGCCACTCTATCTTACCTTTCTCGATGGGCAGTTCGCGGTCTCCGAATACTGCAATATCCAAGGTCTAAGGGCACAGGAACTCTGACCAAGACTGGCGCAGGCAGGAATCAAAATATCAGACGCTCACTCTTCGTCATGGGCATCTTTTATTGGCGGACGTTTCCGCGCATGCTCTGCGCTCGGCCTGCTGGTCTTGGTAGTCCGTACAACTCCGTTCTCCACTACGATCGACTACGGAGCAGGAGCAGTTCCTGACATCAAGCTTCATCATTTTGGCCTGCTCCTCGTCGGGCTGGCGCTGCAATACCCGACAGGCTCCCGCGAAGGGGCTCTTTAGCGGATATCTTTTTGTTGAAGCCATTAGGTGGGGGTGGGTGTGTGGAATAGGTAGTGTAGTGAGTGCAAAGTGCTGTATAAAATAGGTTTAGAGACCCTATTGCCTAACTTTTATTCCTAGGGTTCACTAACCTAACAACTATCAAGGATCCCTAACAGGATACAATGGTCCTAAAGGGCATGTGTTGTTTAGAAGGTCAACATGTTTCTTGCCTATGGTAGCCCCTAATGGGTCTTGTGGCAATACATCAGGACCAATAGTTTCAGAGAATGTATCTAGACTCTTACATTACTGCAATGCTGGTGCTAAGAATAAGAGAATAAAATAGTTATCAGTTTTGCCAGCAAATACCAGGTCCTATTCACCTGGTATTCTGCGACCTGAAACACAAGGTGATAACAAAAGCATCATTTAGGTGATGTGTGACAGAAAAACTCAACGGCGTATAATGGCCAAGTTAACCCGTTGTTAATCAGGCGATAGTAAGTCATTCATTGACCGCATGGGGATCTCAATTTAAAGCTCATGTGTGGTGTCATAATGTGCCCCAATTAGGAATTAACAGGATAAATCCCCTGTGTGCTAGCGCCATGCATTGGCGTGGTGTTCTAGAGTTATTGGCCTGTCCCGTTAATCCCATACAGCATGTCGGGACTGTTGCAGCATATTATACTGTCATGCATGTCCCAGAATATGGTGGATCCCCTTTCCTAATCATGGTGTAACAAACCTTTGGATCTAACTTTCATCATTGCGCCAAACATACATAAATGAGCAAGACAAATAGGGACATATTGCAAAATAGCCCGTAGGTCGCAGTGGATTCTAAGGGCTACTGCGGCATGTTTTTTTAACCTGTTTTTGCGACCCAAATCGGGGTGGGCCACCTAACTCGTATTTCGTGCGACAACCAAATACAGATTTAAAGTGCAGGCAAATGGCACAACTCTGCTCGCCTCGCTCTAATCATGGTTATAGGAAGTGGACGCTTTGAGTGGAAAAGGTGCGTCATCTACGATGTCCGAAACAGACTGCTGGCTACCACTCAACCCATGAAATGCAGGTCTGTGATGGCAGGAGCGTTTAAGCAGAGCGCGTTGTTACTCACGGGTGGCCATTTTGGGTGAGTTTATGCCCCATTGATCAGAGTCATCGTTCATGATATCTGAGGAGATACTCTAGAGAAGTGTATGTGGCTGATAGTTACACGTTGGTAAGTGAGGCCAAAAGTGTGGAACGATCATAGGTCAGATGTATCTTTTTTCTCACTTATGATGTAATACCGTCCTTTTAGGGTACATAGACAAGCACTATTTGATGCAAGTTATGCAGGACGGTAGTGGATTGAGTGTGCCTATAAGACGCATTAGAGTTATTCAGGGGTGTCCTCCTATTAGTAGTGAAATCCCTCCCGTACAGGGTAAAGCGACTAGTAATCCTAAATAGGGAAGGGCTTGGTGGTAAGTTGTAGTAGCCCTCTTAATTACCACTAGCGCCCACCTGCGGAGATTGTTGCATGGTATTTACAGGTGTCTGTTGGGGCACTATCCCACCCATGTGCTCATTAGCTTATGATCGGGTTGGGCTTGCATCAGTGGAAAATGTAAAATGTAAACGTATTAGTAGATTTACATCGGTGAAAATTTTAAAATGTAAAAGTTCTGGTTAGTTCAGCTCACCCTAGGAGACATCATCATTCAGACCTGTAATATGACAGGAGAGTCTGAAGAACCTAGTATTGCTCCTTCCTAAAGAGAGCTTCCTTACGCATTTGGGGGTGGGATTCCAGGATAGTCCAGTGTAGGTCATTGAAGGTGTGGTTCATAATTGTAAAGTGGTCACACATCTGGGTGTTTGTCTACTTACACCTAATGTTACCTCTGTGCTCCATTATTCTTGCTTTTACAGGGCGTGTTGTCATCCCCACTATTTGAGTTTGCACGGGCAAGTGATAAGGTAGACGCAGTTGCGTGTGTTGCAGTTCGTATGTTTTTTCTGTGACCATGTGAAGGTGTCTGTTATTGTCACCGTCTTGGTTGCCCTAGTCAAGGGGCAAACTACCCATTGCCCACATGGGTATTGGTCAACCACGGGAGCCGATTCCACAGTTGTTGTTGTTGCTGTGGCTCCCTCTGTTTAGGTCTGGTGTTGATCAGCATGTCTTTCAAGTTTGCTGTTCTTTTAAACGCAAATCTGGGCAAACTAAGTGCATGTTCCCCAATCTGGAGAATCCTCCAGTGTTTTCTTATTACCCTTCTGATCATGTTCGATTCTGTCGTGTACGTGGTCACACAGGTTAGATTTCTTTCCTAGGATTAGGATGTGCTTCCAAGAGTGCCTCCCTGTTATTATTTCGGGGTCTCTTCTGGGCTGTGTTTATGTTTCTCAATGGGTATTCCTGTCTAGCTAGATGATTGGTGAGCTCAGATAATTGGTTAATGAAGTCATTCAGGTTACTGCAGTTTTGTCGTATCCGAAGGTATTGCCCATAAGGTAAATTCTCCCGAAGGGCTTTGGGATGGAAACTGCTGTACAGCGAAGGACTCTGACTGTCTGTGGGCTTCTTGAAAGTATTGTCTCTAGTTCGTTTGACTTGAGAATGATCATTAAATCCAGGAAGGGTAAATCTTGGTCACAGCTACTGGCCGTGAATTTTAAATTTGGATTCAAACCATTGACCCAATTGACAAAGACTCGAAGGTTTTCTTGACTGCCCTTCTAAAAGACGAGGACATTGTCAATATAGAAACACAACAGAGTGATGTTAACTTTGTTGGGGTTTGTTTGTCTCAGTATGTGCTTGACATCGAAGTCTGACATGTAGAGATATGCCAGCCTGGGGGTGCATGTACTGCCCATTGACACCCCTTGTTTTTGATGGTAGAGACCATTGATCAGAGTCATCGTTCATGATATCTGAGGAGATACTCTAGAGAAGTGTATGTGGCTGATAGTTACACGTTGGTAAGTGAGGCCAAAAGTGTGGAACGATCATAGGTCAGATGTATCTTTTTTCTCACTTATGATGTAATACCGTCCTTTTAGGGTACATAGACAAGCACTATTTGATGCAAGTTATGCAGGACGGTAGTGGATTGAGTGTGCCTATAAGACGCATTAGAGTTATTCAGGGGTGTCCTCCTATTAGTAGTGAAATCCCTCCCGTACAGGGTAAAGCGACTAGTAATCCTAAATAGGGAAGGGCTTGGTGGTAAGTTGTAGTAGCCCTCTTAATTACCACTAGCGCCCACCTGCGGAGATTGTTGCATGGTATTTACAGGTGTCTGTTGGGGCACTATCCCACCCATGTGCTCATTAGCTTATGATCGGGTTGGGCTTGCATCAGTGGAAAATGTAAAATGTAAACGTATTAGTTAGATTTACATCGGTGAAAAATTTTAAATGTAAAAGTTCTGGTTAGTTCAGCTCACCCTAGGAGACATCATCATTCAGACCTGTAATATGACAGGAGAGTCTGAAGAACCCAGTATTGCTCCTTCCTAAAGAGAGCTTCCTTACGTATTTGGGGGTGGGATTCCAGGATAGTCTAGTGTAGGTCATTGAAGGTGTGGTTCATAATTGTAAAGTGGTCACACATCTGGGTGTTTGTCTACTTACACCTAATGTTACCTCTGTGCTCCATTATTCTTGCTTTTACAGGGCGTGTTGTCATCCACACTATTTGAGTTAGCACGGGCAAGTGATAAGGTAGACGCAGTTGCGTGTGTTGCAGTTCGTATGTTTTTTCTGTGACCATGTGAAGGTGTCTGTTATTGTCACCGTCTTGGTTGCCCTAGTCAAGGGGCAAACTACCCATTGCCCACATGGGTATTGGTCAACCACGGGAGCCGATTCCACAGTTGTTGTTGTTGCTGTGGCTCCCTCTGTTTAGGTCTGGTGTTGATCAGCATGTCTTTCAAGTTTGCTGTTCTTTTAAATGCAAATCTGGGCAAACTAGGTGCATGTTCCCCAATCTGGAGAATCCTCCAGTGTTTTCTTATTACCCTTCTGATCATGTTCGATTCTGTCGTGTACGTGGTCACACAGGTTAGATTTCTTTCCTAGGATTTAGGATGTGCTTCCAAGAGTGCCTCCCTGTTATTATTTCAGGGTCTCTTCTGGGCTGTGTTTATGTTTCTCAATGGGTATTCCTGTCTAGCTAGATGATTGGTGAGCTCAGATAATTGGTTAATGAAGTCATTCAGGTTACTGCAGTTTTGTCGTATCCGAAGGTATTGCCCATAAGGTAAATTCTCCCGAAGGGCTTTGGGATGGAAACTGCTGTACAGCGAAGGACTCTGACTGTCTGTGGGCTTCTTGAAAGTATTGTCTCTAGTTTGTTTGACTTGAGAATGATCATTAAACCCAGGAAGGGTAAATCTTGGTCACAGCTACTGGCCGTGAATTTTAAATATGGATTCAAACCATTGACCCAATTGACAAAGACTCGAAGGTTTTCTTGACTGCCCTTCTAAAAGACGAGGACATTGTCAATATAGAAACACAACAGAGTGATGTTAACTTTGTAGGGGGTTGTGTGTGTCAGTATGTGCTTGACATCGAAGTCTGACATGTAGAGATATGCCAGCCTGGGGGTGCATGTACTGCTCATTGACACCTCTTGTGTTTGATGGTAGAGACGGTCCTCAAACTGAAAAAAAATTTCCGCTAATGCTGTGTTTGCGCATTCCATAATGAAACTTATGGGGTTGTTGATGTCCAGTTTGTAGATCTGAGGATCCATATCACACCAGCTGTTCGGTCTCTCTCTAGACCTCCATCTTAGGTACAAGAAAAACATAAATGAAAGAAGAGGAAATAGAAATGTAAAGTCTGAGCTTATCGGTGTATTACCCTGTCTGATGCACTTGAGTCAGGATCCCCTCTTCAGTGGTTTCCTGAACCACTTGTCAATGAGTTTAAATCTCAGATTTATGGTATTCCGCAGGGACTCACATCTGAGTATACCCTTCCACGCTTAGGGTGGACAAAATTATTTACAACAAGGGGTGGTGATGGACAGTGCAATGAGCTAAAAAACGGTGTTGGATCTAGCCCTGATCTCTTGACTGGGTGAGAGTACTCTGCTTAATTCAGAGACTCTGTCCATCACCACCCCTTGTTGTAAATAATTTTGTCCACCCTAAGCGTGGAAGGGTATACGAGTCCCTTGCTCATTGCACCATCAGGATTCAAGCAAGCCGGGCCGAAGACGCCTGAAATGGCAGAAACCGGTCCCCGGAAGCTTGTTTCCTTCCCAGTGTAAGAATTGGCTTTTGTAGTCTGGTCTGCCCTGTTCCCATGATGCACTGGGCCAGGGACAGACTAATTTGCATACAGCCAGGTTCTGAAACTGGGATGGTGCAATGAGCTAAAAAACGGTGTTGGATCTAGCCCTGATCTCTTGACTGGGTGAGAGTACTCTGCTTAATTCAGAGACTCTGTCCATCACCACCCCTTGTTGTAAATAATTTTGTCCACCCTAAGCGTGGAAGGGTATACTCAGATGTGAGTCCCTTGCTCATTGCACCATCAGGATTCAAGCAAGCCGGGCCGAAGACGCCTGAAATGGCAGAAACCGGTCCCCGGAAGCTTGTTTCCTTCCCAGTGTAAGAATTGGCTTTTGTAGTCTGGTCTGCCCTGTTCCCATGATGCACTGGGCCAGGGACAGACTAATTTGCATACAGCCAGGTTCTGAAACTGGGATGGTGCAATGAGCTAAAAAACGGTGTTGGATCTAGCCCTGATCTCTTGACTGGGTGAGAGTACTCTGCTTAATTCAGAGACCCTGTCCATCACCACCCCTTGTTGTAAATAATTTTGTCCACCCTAAGCGTGGAAGGGTATACTCAGATGTGAGTCCCTTGCTCATTGCACCATCAGGATTCAAGCAAGCCGGGCCGAAGACGCCTGAAATGGCAGAAACCGGTCCCCGGAAGCTTGTTTCCTTCCCAGTGTAAGAATTGGCTTTTGTAGTCTGGTCTGCCCTGTTCCCATGATGCACTGGGCCAGGGACAGACTAATTTGCATACAGCCAGGTTCTGAAACTGGGATGGTGTAATGAGCTAAAAAACGGTGTTGGATCTAGCCCTGATCTCTTGACTGGGTGAGAGTACTCTGCTTAATTCAGAGACTCTGTCCATCACCACCCCTTGTTGTAAATAATTAGGAACAAGAAGCAGGCAGCCAAGCTCCCTGCCTGAAGCCAATCACCACACTGCAATGTAGCGCTGTGCTTGGTCTGAGCACCGTGACATGGTGCTCAGCCAGGGGATGGAAGGGTGGGCCTGTGCTCCAAGCAGGCTGTAATGCAGCCTGCATGGAGAACAGGGAGAGTGCGCATGACTGGTTCGAGCGGCCCGAGAGGGCCGATTAAACAGTCATTGCACACTTAGGAGTGGGCAAACCACTCCTCCCCTGTCCTGCTTCATTAGCAGAGCAGCCCCTCCCGCCGGCAAAGGTGAGTGGGGCCACAGTAGGAGTGGAGGGTGATAGGGTATGTTGTATGAGAGCATGGTGGGTGGTGTGCCTGAATGAGCAAAGGGTGAGTAGTGTGCCTATATGAGTGTGGGGTGAGTATTGAGAGTGAGAGTCCACAGGTTGGTTGTGTGGGGACACTATATGAGTGCAGGGTGGGTGGTGTGTCTGTATGAGTGCAGAGTGAGTGGTGTGCCTGTATTAGTGCACGGGGAGCGGTGTGCCATTATGAGTACAGGGTGAGTGGGGATGCTGTATGAGTGCAGTATGTGTTGTGTGCCCGTATAAGAGCAGGATGAGTGGGAACACCATATGAGTGCAGGGTGAGCAGAGTATCTGTATGAGTGCAGGGTGAGTGATAAGAGTGAGAGTCTATTGGTTGTGTGGGATCACTGTATGAGGGCAGGGCAAGAGGGGATGCTATATGAGTGTAGGGTGAGTGGGGATGCAGTATGAATGATTGGTGTGTGGTGTGCATGTATGAGTGCAGGGTGAGTAGTGTGCCTGTATTAATTCAGGGGGAGCAGTGTGCCTGTTTTACTGCAGGGTAATTGGGGATGCTGTATGAGTGCAGTATGTGTGGTGTGCCTGTATGAGTGCAAGGTGAGTGGAGACACCGTATGAGTGCAGGGGAGGCAGTGTGCCTGTATGAGTGCAGAGTGAGTGAATAGAGTGAGAGTCCACTGGTTGTGTGGGGACACTGCATGCGGGCAGGGCAAGTGGGGATGTTATATGAGTGTAGGGTGAGTGGTGTGCCTATATAAGTGCACAGTGAGTGAGTATGTTGTATGAGTGCAAACTGCACAGTGTTCCTGTTTGAGTACAGGGTGAGCAATATGTTGGTCTGAATGCAGGATGAGCAGTGTGCCAGTAAGGGTGCAGGGTGAGAAGCGTGCCTGTGTGCGAGCAGGGAGTGTGGCAGCTCTGTTTGTGAGTCCATTAGCTTCTTTTAAGAAAATAAAAAAGGTAACAAACTGTATTAAAAGATATACTGAAAATACTTCATTTACGCCTATTATTTCTCAAATTCTCTCACAAGGGGCGAACCCCCTGCATCCCCCACCTATGTCTGATTCAAGTTGCGGACACTTTATATTCGACTCGCAGCTTTCTACTCCACCACTTTTAAAATGCACCAGCCACCACTGGTGTACAGTGGGTAGTAATGTTGGGTCTGTACATAGTGTGGTACCAGTTTTTGCAGGTACTCTGGGCCTTTTCCCTCTTTGTGCACTGTGGGTGGTGCAGCGGACCTGCAGTTTGATTCCAGGGTCTACTGGGAGTCAATGTATAGTTTTAAGTGGGTGTGAAGTGTTTGGATTAAGGAGGTTCCGGCATTTTCAGAACTCTCAGTAAGTAACACGAAGTGGTGAAGTGGGTGGGGGAGGCAGGCCACACCACTATTAGAGCCAAAAGAGAAGACAATGTGACTGAAGGGAGGACACCGCCAGCTCACGGGCTACCTTGAAACTAACAACCTGCCCGACCTTTCCCAATACGGCTTCTGACCCAAACACAACACCGAGACTACCCTGATCACAGAAACTGACAACATCAGACACCTTCTCGACCTAGGTGGAACAGTGGCCCTCATCCTCCTTGACCTATGATCAGCATTCTACAATGATTCCCACCAGAACCACTCCACCATATTGGCATCCAGGGCAACACACTCAAATGGATGTCCTCCTTCTCTGGCCGAACCGAGAGGATCTACCAACCACCCTTCTCCTCTTCATCCAAAGACGTCATATGTGATGTCCCCCAGGGATCCTCCCTCAGCTCCACCCTTTTCAACACCTACATGATGCCACTGGCTTACTTCACCTGCGCCCATTGACTCAACATCATCTCCTACGCTGCTGACACCAAGCTCGTCCTATCCCTCACAGATGCTGAAACCACAAGAGCCACCTTATGACCGACATCGCCACCTGCATGAAGACCAACTGCCTCAAACTCAACTCAGAAAAGACAGAGGTAATCATTTACAGAAAGAGGCCCTTCCTGCGGAACAACACATGATGGCTCGCCACACTTGGCCCCTCACCCACCCCACCAGCCACGCATGCAACCGCATAATCATCCTAGACTGTCGTCTCATGCTTGAAACAGAAGATCAATGTTGTCTCGTCTGCTTGCTTCCTCACTCTCTGCATGCTCTGCAAGATCGTCCAGTGGATCCCTGTCTCATTTAGGAAGACAGGCACCCAGACCCTTGTCAACAGCCAACTCAACTACGGCAACGCACTCTGAGCCGGTCCCACCAAACAACTCTTGGACCGCCTCCAGGCTATCCAAAACTCGGCAGCAAGACTCATCCTCGACCTCCTCAGAAGAACAAGCATCACCCCTCACCTTAGTGCTCTCAATTGGCTTCCTGTCCAGGAAAGATACCTCTTCAAGCTCCTCACGCATGTCTACAAAGCCCTCCACAAGTCCGGACCCAAATACATTAACGACCGCCTGATATTCCACTGACCAACCAGAGAGCTCCGATCCTCCTTCCTCGCATTGCCCACATCCTTGCAGCTCCTGCGGAGGACGCTCCTACTCCTACCTCACTGCCAGAGCATAAAGCACCCTGCCTCTTCACCTGCACACCTCCCCGTCTCTGAAGGACTTTCAACTGAGGCAAGTACCACCCACCAGCACCTGGAGAGCCCTCCGCAACCTCCCCCAGGGTGACAAGCTGAGCTCTACAATACCGCCTGATTAAAAAGAGTGGGGAACACCACACCCTGGCAAAAGAGGTGGGTGATCAACGAGGATGGACACCTGGGCACTAAAAGAGAACTCAGTACTTTAGCATTAATAGGGTGGGGGCGCCTGGGCGCTAATGATGGA
This sequence comes from Lissotriton helveticus, assembly GCF_964261635.1. NCBI lineage: Eukaryota > Metazoa > Chordata > Amphibia > Caudata > Salamandridae > Lissotriton > Lissotriton helveticus. The sequence continues at coordinate 1,110,409,776 of NC_136068.1, forward strand.
ACCTAAGAGCAGGAGGAAGGTAACACATTGACAGAACAGAGAGCTGAGTAACCCAACAAGGAGCAAAGGGACTTGGATTTTTCGGGATTGGGGAGGAAGGTATAAAACTACATATGAGCAGATGCAGGGGATAGGGGAACTCCAAAACGCTTGGGACACCGAGATTATTTTACCCTTTTGGACATAAGTTTTGATTGCAAAATACACTCGTGTGAGCCTTCAGTGGGATAACTGGAACGAGGGCCTCCTTCACCCAGGTGGTATTCATTCGACCGCCATAATATGGCATCGTATCTGTTTTTCCTTTGCCTCCTGCAACAGACCACCCTCCCGCCTCATACACACACTCCACTTCTAGGGTGACCAACCGTCCGTAAATTTCACGGACAGTCCGTAATTTCGTCCGTCTGTCCCTTGTCCGTGAAGGATTCTTTAACGGACGCCATTTGTCCGTCATTTTAACAGGACACCGGTTGCCCCACCCTAAAGCCGGCACAGCTTGCATCCACATCCCTTCTTGACTCCGATGCTGCACCAAAGCTCCTCAGATACTCAGCAGCACTGGAGAGGCACAGTGGGATTGCAACCCTCACACCTCCAGCCCTTGATGAGCTGTTAAGAGGTGCTTCGAAGGTGACTGAGAGGGAGGGGCTGCAGGTTCAGGAGCAGCGACATCTATTCACATGCAAACAGCCCTGAATGCATCATGTCTCTGCAATTTAGAGGGGGGCTCACACATTCCATTTCTACCCAGGGCCCCAAACATCCTAGACTCGGTCAGATTACACCCCTGATTACACCGAGGCAGCATGTGCTTCTCTTCACGGAGCTTAATTACAGTCACTAAATTGTAAGCAAACCTTGGTTCTTCAAACATGCAGTCTATAATGTAATACAATAAAGAATTGGCACAATCGCACCCACACTGATTAACAAAGTATGGAGGAAAATCAGTTCAATCAGTTCTCTTAGAGTATCTCCTGTAAGTACTGTACATCACAGTGGGGGGTGGCATTTTGGACAGAGAGCCTGTCTTCTCGTTGTCCTGTGCAGGAGGGGGCGAGGAGCCCAAGATGATACTAGAATATTGCATGCCCACCCCTGTGCCCACTCTGGTGGATCCTGTTCCCTCTCCTGGGATGGCTCCTGCCCTCCCCTCAGTGATGGCTCCTGTCCCCCCATGTGGTGGTTCCAGTCCACCCCCCTCCTGTGATGGCTCCTGTCCCCCCATGTTGTGGCTCCAGTCCACCCCCGCCTGTGATGGCTCTTGTCCCCCCTGTGGTGGATCCTGTCTCCTCCATGGGTGGCTTCTGTCCCAGTCCTGGAACGGCCCCTGCAGCGACGGTGAAGTTCTTGATGGGCCTCCTCTCAAAAGGGCTCAGCTCAAAATTAATATGGAAAGGTGGGCGAGTAAGTAAGTGAAGGGATGGGTGAATGGCTGGATGAATTAGTGAAAGGGTGAATGGATGAATGAAAGATTGAATAAATGGATAATGAGAGAGGATGGATGGATTGATGAGTGAGGGGAAGGATGGAGAGAAAATGTAAATAGCTGGATGTATGGGTGGAAGGGTAGCTGGATGATGGATGAGGGGAAAGATGGATGTGGGGAAGGATGATGGATGAGGAGAAGGATGGATGGATGGATGGAGGGGAAGGATGGATGGATGAGGGAAAGGATAAATGGATGGGATGGATGGATGGGTGAGGAGAAGGATGGATGATGGATGAAAGGAAGGATGGATGAGGGGAAGGATGGATGGATGAGGGGAAGGATGGATGAGGGGAAGGATGGATGGATGAGGGGATGGATGGATGAGGGGAAGGAAGGACGGATGGATGAGGGGAAGGATGGATGGATGAGGGGATGGATGGAGGGGAAGGATGGATGGATGGGTGAAAGGATGGATGGATGATGAGGGGAAGGATGGATGGATGCATGATGAGGGGAAGGATGGATGGATGGATGGATGGATGGATGATGAGGGGGTGGGTGAAAGGATGGATGATGAGGGGAAGGGTGGATGGATGGATGATGAGGGGGTGGGTGAAAGCATGGATGGATGAATGATGAGGGAATGGATGGATGATGAGGGGTGGGTGAAACTAAGGATGGATGGATGATGAGGGGAAGGATGGATGGATGATGAGGGGAAGGATGGATGGATGATGAGTGGGTGGGTAGAAGGATGGATGATGAGGGAAAAGGATGGATGGATGATGAAGGAAAAGGATGGATGGATGATGAGGGGAAGGACGGATGGATGGATGGATGGATGATGGGTGGGTGAAAGGATGGATGGATGGAGAGTGGGTGGGTGAAAGGATGGATGGATGGATGATGAGTGGGTGGGTGAAAGGATGGATGGATGATGAGTGGATGGGTGAAAGGATGGATGGATGGATGAGTGGGTGGATGGTGGGTGGGTAAAAGGATGGATCAGTGGATTGGATGGTGGGTGGGTGAAAGGATGGATGAGTGGGAGGGTGGATGGTGGGTGGGTGGGTGGATGGTTGGGTGGATGATGGGTGGGTAGGTGGATGAGTGAAATGATGGATGGATTGATGGATTGATAAGTGCAAGGGTGAATGAATAGACATATGAGTGAAAGGGTGGATGTAAGGATGGATGAGTGAGTGAAAGGGAGGGTAGATGGACAAAAGGATGAATAGATGTGTGAAGGAGTGAAATGATAGATGGATGAATGATAGGGTCAATGGATGAATTCATGAGTGGATGAGTAGATGGATGGATGGGTGGGTGGATGGATGGAAGGAAGGATGGCTAAGTGAAAGGGTCAATGGAGAGAGAAAGGGAGGATGGATGGATGAAGGGTAAATGGCTGAATGGATAAGTGAATGGATTGATGGGATGAAGAGTGGATGGATAAGTGTACAGATGGATATGGTGAAAGGATGGATGGATGGATAATGGAGGATGAGTGAAAGGATGGATGAGGGGATGGATGAAGGGATGGATGAGTGAAATGATAGATGGAAGGATACATGATGGATAGGTTTGCAAATGGTTGAATATATTTGGAAATGGCTGGGCTTATTTATATACTATTGTGCGACCTCTGATGTGTCTGTAAAACGTACCTATTGTCCTGAAGTTTTGTCCTGAATTTTGACCTCCTGTCCTGAATTTGTGTCCTGAATTTTGACCCTTTGTCCTGAATTTTTACACTCACCGTCCTGAATTTGCACCAATGCCAGTTGGTCACCCTATCCACTTCGTCATCACGCTCGTTACCACCTACCTTTCCAGCTCAGTTAAATTAGCAGGTGATTTCTACACATGCACACGGCCTACCTTTAATTAACGGTCCGCTTTGTACAGGACGTTAGTGACTGGAAGGAAGGGGATACAAAAGCCGAGCAGCTACATTCTTCACGGGTTATTGATCGGCTCATCTCCAAAGAGCCTGCTGGTAATTAACAACAAATCCAGGCCTTGTTGAAACGAAAGGACGCGCGAGCTGACTGACTCTGGTAGCCGCCTCAGAGCGGAGTCACCGAGCCGACAGGGCACAGGGGGGAATCAAAGGCATTGATTAGGTCGACCTGCAAACCGGGAGGGCAGGGGAGGGGGGAGGGGGGCTTGTTCTTGGAGAAATTAAAGATTTCCACAAAAGGGTGGGGTGACGTGTTGTTTGTTTTTATTTTTACACTTGTTATCACATTCTGGGCAATGGTTGTACCTCATTGCTCCCAGTTGAACTTCTAAATATAGCAATACAAAGGGCCTCCCGTTGCTGCATTTTTAGTAACTTTTTAACTGTATGAGCTAGCAATTTTTGTTTTTGTTAAAATCCATAGGTTATGCAGATGAAGGATTATGAGGCAAATGCGGTAAATCTATAATTATGTAAAAAATGCAGGTTTTTCTGAAAGAGTGGTAAGGCTTACATTCTTAGGCTTCGCTGAATTTGTGTTAATTTGAGAATTTTGGGGCATATTACCAAGGGCCATTATCGGCGCTTTAGCGGGACTTTTTCCCGCTGAAGCGGCGATAATTTTATCGCCCTTTTACCAAGCTGTCTCTAACACCAGTTAGCGAAAGATTGTAGGCGATAGCGGGTATTTTGGGGCCCGCTTTGCATGTCAGCGATAATTATCGCGAATGACATGCAAAGTGGGCGTGCCAAAATGTCAGCGACTGAAAACAGTTGCTGCAATCGCTATCGCCTACACAGGCGTAGTTTTGGAAATATTCGCGCTAAGCTAACGCCTGCCCTGACCAGTTCTTAGCCATGTTATCCAATGAGAGGTGGATAACATGGCTAAGAGCATTGTCACGGTAATGCGTGAATATCGCTGTATTGACAGCGATATTCACGCAGTTCGCCTATTTTTTATCGCTCCTGAGATAAACCTTGCTAATAGCAAGGTATCTCAGCGATAAAAACAGGTGAAGGGCGGCGATAGAAATATTCCTGCTAAGCCAACTGAGCGATAATTATCGCTATTTGTTGGTAATATGCCCCTTTGTGTTTCTATGTCACACGAAATTCCCCAAATTATGCCATTATGCAGCTTCACATAATTACGCGTTATTTGCGATAAACACAGAAACGCATGGAAAAAACAGAACAAATATGACTGTTGTTTGTGGTGCTTTTCCTTTCACATTCAATTTAGAGCAAAACGCATTCTTGCATTGTAAACTGGTGTAAGGATGCATTTCTTGCCTTTCACATAATTATTCAGAATTTCGTGTACTTTTGCCAACATTTTATTTAGTTACACAAAAAATTATGTACATTTCATACACCCATACATTTTCTATTTTTGCTGGCCTCTGAAAGGCTAGTCTAGCCGCGGTAATGGGTCCAACCAGTGGCATAGCAAGGGCGCAGTAAGGAAAATAACAGTCGCCTCAAGATTGAATGACAAAAAGACAGCCATAGCTGGTGCGCAGTGGCCATCACATTCCTGGGTCGAGGTGCCACTGTACTTTCATGCTATACCAACTATAATCTATTGGTCAGTCTGGCTCTATAGCAACTGATCCTCGCGCACACACACAGACGCTTCTACATCTCGTTAGCAGTAGACGCGCAATAGAAGCTCATAAAATAGTGTTTTAAAGTGGAATATTTCCCGGGCTGTGAATCAGCCAAGAATTGACACACAAATGACAGAATCCGACAAGCCGTCAGGCTTAATGAGCCGGGTTTATGCGGAAGCACGGGGAAGGAGTAGACAGATTTACAGCCCAGTCCAGAAACTCGGCTGTTTTTTCTTCCATACAGGGCGAGTTACAAAAAAAGATATCCATCAATAAAGATGTGTAGGTTTAGTGGAAGGATGTAAAACTGAGGTAACATTTTATTATACTCTTCTCTCTCCCAGTCTGGTATGATTTTTAAAAGAGCTCTCATACTCAACCCCACAAATGCTACATTTTTAGTTTTTAAATATGGCAGCTCTCTCGTGTTGCTTATCTCCATCTAAAGCATGGAATGGGTACCTCACGAAATGTTTCTTGATGGACATCATTTAGGAGTTTTGAGGGGTCGATGCATCTTCTACCCAGGCTTGTACCTAGCGACCCCAGACGATGCCTTTGCAACCCCTGGCATCTATGGTGGATCTATCAGTACACTGGGATGGCTCACCCTCATGGCACCGGGGCTCACCGTCATTGTTTATTTCACATTTTTTTAATTGTACTAATAACGAATGACTTTTACAAAAAATGGAGCACCCCAGGCTGCCTGGCAGCTGTGTTAAGTAACAACAAAATGTTTCTAAATGTATGCTATGTGCATACTTTAGGATGAGAGTGTATTTGTGTGAAAGTGACCTTGTTTGTCTGCATGTGTATGGGTGAGCATGTGAATGAAAGTGCGTGAGTGAGAATGTGTGACAAGTAGTGCGTGAGAATGATTTGGACTGTCAGTGAGAATGAGTGAGTCAGAGTGGGTGAAAATGAGTGAGTGAGAGTGAAGGTGACTGCAGGTGAGAGAGTGCAAGAATTAATAAGTAAGAAGGAGTACGGGGGAGTATTAGCGAGAGCCAGGGAGTGTGAGTGAGAATGAGTGTGAATGAGTGAGAGTGGGTAACAGTGAGGAAGTTAGAATACATGAGTGAAGTGAAATCATGTGATTTAGAGTGACATTAAGTGAAACAGAGTGAGAATGATTGTCTGAGAGAAAGGGGTAGAGAGAGAAAGTATGGGAAATAGCCTTTACAATGCAAGCTGAGCTACGTGTGACATTTAACAACGCTTGTTTGAACCACGCAGCTGCCTTAACGACGCATATGCTTGGTTAATGCAGATCGCGGTCTAGTGTCTAGATCGGCGGGGAAGGGAAGAGGAAGCATTGAAACAGGAAGCTCCAGATGTGGGAAGGTAAGTGGAGCTGGACTGGTGTTGGGGGGTAGATTTAGGGGTGGGGGTCAAGAGAAGGGCTCAGGGAGGTCAGGGTAGTTTTTGGAAGGGGCAAGGTTTTAGGGCTCAGGGCATGGGTGGTAAGTCGGGGTAGTTGTAAGGGCTGGGGCCAGATTTGGCGGTGGCAGTTTTTAGAGGTAGCAGCCAGTTTTAGGGCTCGGGCAGTCTTCTTAAAGGGGTGCAGGGTTTTAGGGCTCAGGGCGGGGAGAGGGATTTGGGGTAGTTTTAAGGGCTTGGGCCGGAGTTTTTAGGGGTGGGATCAGTTTTAGATCTCAGGTCAGGGGGGTCGTAGAAGTTTTTTAAAGGGGGGCTGCGTTTTAGGCCTCAGGGTGGGTAAAGAGCTAGGGGTGGTTTTAAGGGCAATGCAGGTGTATGTTTTAGGGATCACGGAGGGAAGGCTGGGATTGGAGTAGTTTTAGGTGGGGGGCAGGGTTTTAGGCCTAAGGGTCGGGGAGAGCAAAGGGTAGTTTTAAGGACAAGGCAGGTCGGTTTTAGGGCTCAAGATGGTGGGGCAAGGTAGGGGGATAGGATTTTAGGGCTTAGAGTGGGAGGGGGGTCAGGGTAGTAGTAATTTACCTCGTAGATCCCTTTAGCAAATGCGTGGTTAAGACACATTCATTGTTATGACTGCGGTGTAGAGTCACATGTGATTCGGCCATGCGTGCTTCTGTCATGCAACCTAAAAGTATGAGTAAGCCAAAGTGAGAGTGATGTGAATGTGTGAGTGAGAGTAATAATGCAAGAAGCTAGGAGTGCAGAGATTGAGAATGAACGAGTGAGTGCGAATGAGTGGGGATGAACAAGTAAATGTCAGTGAGCATGAGTTGAAGCGTGGTGTTATACTTATAAATCTGCTATTATCCCTGGCACTTTTAAGGTATAATTCTAGGCTTGTATAGGAACCTATGGCAATATAATGGCACTGACATACTGGAGATATTACTTGACAGTGGTATATTAGAGGTGATATTTGGTACAGACATGTTAGAGGAAATACTTGCCATATAGGGCACCAATGATAAAATTCTGGTGCTGGCATACTGGATAGAGGTCATTATTGGCATGCATGCAGCTGTGAAAAAATTCTAACACTGGTATATTGGATGCAATTCGTGGCATAAGAGAGGACAACCGTAGCATAAGAGAAGGGGGAAAAAATGACAAAATGTTGGTCATGGCATACCAGAGGTCATCTCTGACATAAGTGTGATCCTTGGTATCTGGATGGCACTAATGGCAAACATTTTGGCAAAGACACATTGTATGCACCTTTTGACCTAATGGGGCACCCATGGTATATGAAGACACCCATGACAAAGTGCAGGCCTTGGCAACGGTGGAGGTAATTTTTTAAGTCTGGGAGTATCCATAGCACATTAAAAAAAATTGCTGTCAGCATCTAGGGAATTCCCGTCCTGATGATGATCTATGTACCTCGGTATAGATCGAAACGTCATCAACTCCTTTAGACAGAATGCATGTTAAACACATATGTTAAAACTTGTGCATTATTGTCTACTTCTCTACAAAGCTTGTCCTCATGATTCATGTATTGGCGATAAGCTCTTTTTTCGTGCCTGAAAATGTTTTGTGTAACTGTTATTGTCTTTATGTTGTGAACCTTGAAGGATACAGGATTCTGTCACATTCTATCACGTTCTGTCTTGAACTTTAGCACTTAATTTGATGTATCTATTAAATCAAACTATGTCGGCTGGACATAAGTGAATCTATATAGTACTGATTGTGGTCTATATGTATTATTTATTTGCAAAAATTATTGAAGGACCCACTGTTCCCAATAATTAGCACCTAGGGAAGGTCAGGTTTCAGTGGCTAGGCGCACAATGAAAATACTTGCATATTTAATGAGCGCCCATTCATAGCTTATGAACACATTTAGGTGAAACTTATGCTTTAAAATGCACAATTTGACCCTATCTTTTCAAGCTTTTTTCAGGTGGAAACCTCTCAACCCTGCCCTAGAAGAAGATGAGCTTTCTCACTTAGCTCAATTGCTACATCTCAAGGCAAGTATTATATACATACCATACATGCATGCTCCACTGCAAGAACAGAAGGTAAACAGCGTCTTGAAAAGCACTGGTTACTCTCTGTAGCTTGCAATAGGGCCAAGACATTATAAGTCAGGTTTTGTATAATCAATAACTTCAGCACTGCAAAGCACACTCGTAAAATTAAATACAAAAACTATTTAAAAAAATCATTTTTTAATAAGTTGTTGCCACGTTTCATTGTTGTAAATAGATGACAAATCATATGTTGGAATACAAAATTCACCTTTCCTTCACACATGTCATAGTGCCTTGCAAAAGACTATGAACCAGAACGTATTAACAATAAGGGATCATTGAAACTAATATATAGTTAATATTCAATATGTGGTCTGTATCAAATAATACACATGACCATAACTACTATTATCTTTTTTACATCTCTTTTTGTTTTAACTTTCATGATAATGTATCAATGCATTCTCATTGCTATATATATTAAGGAAACTATTCCACCATGACAGTTGGCTGTGCTGTTCCCTGTGTTGTGGTATTATATTCTCTTCACACAAACACATATTGTTTCATATAACATAAAAATGTTCCCCTGACATACCATGTGAGGACCTTGAATTTTGTGAAATATATATATATATATATATATATAAACATACATACATACATACATACATATACATATATATATACATATATATATAGCTCGAGCTGCATGCTGATTGGCTGTGAACTGTCTGTCAACACTCGAAACCAGGAAGTGTTGGCGGCCATCTTGTGCCTCGCTAGAACCTAGTCACAAGAAAACAGTAAGACAAAGTTGAGAAATAAGGGAAGGGGGTAGGGTAGAGATATTCTGACCCTCTAGGCTGGCTCAGGGGGTCGTACAGGGATGTTTAGGCTCTATTTTTAATTTTATTTTTTTAAAGAAAAATCGCGGCGTATGCATATGTAAATACCTACAATTACGAGCAGGAGCTGCATGCTGATTGGCTGTTAATACTCCAAACCAGGAAGTGTTGGCAGCCATGTTGTTTGTCGGGAGAGCAGAGTCACAAGAAAACAGTAAAACAAAGTTGAGAAATAAGGAAAGGGGGCAGGGTAGAAACATTCTGAGCCTATAGTCTTGGTCAAGGGGTGGTACATGGATCTTTAGGGTCAATTTTTTTATTTTTTTAAATAAAAAGTGGCGGGGTTCTCGTGCAGTACTTGTTGCGGTGGAAAAGGTGAAACAAAAGTAGAAGTTTGTTTTATTCAGTAGGTCCCGGGGGGGTAAATTACGGGGGCAATTTTTCTGCAAAATGGGGGCTTGTAAGGTGCCCCGAGCACTGGGGAACGGCGCTCCTCTGGTTTTATTTTGAAGTATGCGGGGGGGGGGTTACGGTCCTACTCCCCGCAGTAACGGGGAGCGGCACCCCTCTGGTCTTTAAAAAAAAAGAAAATTTGAGCTCTCTCTCTCTGTCCCCGTACACGTCGCGGGGAACGCCACCTTTCTGGGGCATATAATGTAAAATTACCTTCCAGCTCCGGGTATCTGCATTGTCTGGAGTTTTTTATTAATGTTGGGAGGGTGGGCTTGATAATACGTCCTTGTTAATTCCCATGGAAGCCTATGTTCTGGGAAATAACAAGGCCGTATTATCAAGCTCATTTTCGCCGTTTTATCGGCGATAATTTTAACATCGGTCCTTTATAATAAGCACCTAAGTTTACTGGTAAAAAAAAAGAGCAATGGGCCATATTATCAACAAAAGGCTTTTATTGGTAAGAAACTGCCGATAAAGCGGAGATAAGGGGCTTGATAATATGTACTTGTGAATAACCATAGCAGCCTAGTTTAGGATCCGCACCTGGGCTGCTTTGGGAAGTTACAAGGGCCTATTATCAAGCACATAAGCGGCGATAATGTATCGCCTTTTGTATGTAAAGCTTTCCTTTTTTTGGTGTAGCAGTTGTACTCTCTTCGCATGCTCAGCGTCGTTTTGAAGTTCACGTTTTTTCTTCAAGTTCAACAAGCAAACCTTTCTTTATATCAGTTAGTAAATCTGTCGCTTTCTTTTCCCGGTTCGTGTGCTTCATCCGGTGCTGTATTTTTGTTCAGTTTTAATAGTCATATTTTTTATATATTTATTTGAAAGGTAGTGCCGAGGCGCCAAACGTTGATTACGTACTCCGTCCACCGCCATTTTAGTAGTTTCTCACCGTTGTATTTATTATATCAGTTAGTTAGAACTCAGTAGTTTTCAATCCTAGTCTTGAATATCTTACTATAGCATTTCAACATTATTTTTATTGTGGACCGTCATACCCCTCCCCCACAAAATAGAAGAAGTATGTAGTTTTTTTTTTATTAACTTTTATTAAACAAAAAATATATAGAAACAATGTTATAAAGAAATTGTGAAATGGATTCCAAAAGGTGTCCGATTGGTAATCTGCAAAAGAAAAAAGAAAATTAGAGTTTAGAATTATGTAGATGTGAGTAAATAAGCTGAAGCATTACAAGTTGTGGTAACTCTACAGTTTTACGTGTGCAGTGTGACTCGTATATTCCTGTTCTGTTATAGTGCCGCGTTCAAGTGGTGTCTATATGGAAGTGCCTATTGCGTTACTGACGCCCGTTATGGCGACTTATTTCTAATGCATTCCTATGAAGGATTTGTAGATCTGGGCCTCTTTGCTTACCGTTGTATAAACCTTGCGGCCAAACACTGCAGCCACTGGGATGGACAACTTCAGGTGGGCTGATCTACTACTCGTCCAAGTAGACAGCAGTGTCTAAGTTTAAGAGAGATTGAGAAATGATGTCACAGAGAGTGAGAGAGAGAGAAAACATTAAAACTGTGTCGCAGAGTCTGGAGTTGAGATTTTTTGTTGAATCAGACGTAGATTTACTAGCTCCTTGCATCACTTTACCCATGTTAAAAGTGACTCAAAAGTGGCGTAATAGGGTTGATGATCTGTTTGTCAGACTGTTGTAACCTATCTGTTGTCACTGCTCGGAGGTAATTATAGATTTTACAGAGAAGCTGCTGGACACTACGCACTCTGGGCCATAATATCAAACCTGGGCGACAAAAATTATTGCCACTTTATCAGGCAGGAAAGTGTCGCTAAAGTGGCGATAATGGGTTTGATAATATGTTCTATGGAATTCCAATCGAAGCTCATGTCAGATATCCTTCACATCTAACATGAGCTTCGATTGGAATTCCATAGAGCATATTATCAAACCTATTATAGCCACTTTAGCGGCAGTTTTCTGCCGATAAAGTGGCGAAAATTTTGTCCCCAAGGGTTGATGATATGGCCCTCTCTCGTTTCACAAATAAAGCTAACAGTACAGTTTTACGAGTGCAGTGTACCTGGTATATTTCAGTTGTTATAGTGCCGCGTTCAAGTGGTGTCTATATGTAAGTGCCTACTGCGTTACTGATGCCTGTTATGGCGACTTATTTCTAATGCATTGCTATGAAGGCTTTGTAGATCTAGGGTGCTGTGCTTACCTTGTATAAAAAGTGCAGCCACCAGAGTTCACCATTCGACTTGAAGTCTGCCTATACGTCAAAGTATATTCAATAAGTTGCAGAGAATTCCATTGCTCTTGCTCAATAGGCCGTGGTTGTTCCGAACGATGGTTGGAGAAGGAAACAAAAGGACATTTTGATTAGTCATCGTAAACCGAGTTGCGTAACTACTATCAAAAGTGCATTTTAATGTGGGTTCTTGATATTCCGTAGTTAAGACTGTTGCTGCTCCAGCAAACAAAGGAAGATCAATAAGTCAATAGAGGCCTGGGACGGCCTCGTGACGCAGAAAAGAAAATAGTATCATGGACGCACAATTAATAATAATAGAGGCCTAAGCACATGGCGTAGTACAGAAACACGACACAGAAATTTATGCACGCACAATTTTTAAGATTAGAGGTGTATAGGACCTCGTGACTTATAAAGAAATATTTCAATTATGTAAGTACAATTTAAAACCATTGAGGGGTAGGAAAGCCATATGAAGGATAAAAAAATAGCATTATGTATATACAATTTACAGTGGAGGCTGATGTTGTGACGTCTTCTCTTACCTTTGCATCTGTCGTCTTTTGTCGTGTCTTGAAAGGCTGCGGTTTTGAGTCTGGGGTGTTTTTGACAGTCTGTCTGTCATCGCAGCACAGGTATGCAAAAGAGAGCATGCTCACGTCAGTGCCCGCATTATATGGGAACCGCGGGTGCTGATCACACCAAGGCCAGGGCCGTCATTGGTAGCGTTTTCGCGGTCTGCAAGAATGATGGCCCTGGGGGACATGCCATTGGGTAATGTATTGGTTTCTAGGCTAAATGATAGCAAGCATGCTAGGTGCTGGCATGTAGGTAGTGTGGGCGGGCGTGCACTGCGCATGTGCAAGTATGAGTGTGTGCACTAACCATTAACAACAGAGAGAGATGGAGGCGGTGTCATAATGTAAGCAGAGGCAGGCCCAGAATCGGATCTGCAAAGAGTCAGCACTTCTAATCATTGTCCTTAGCACGCCCTGAGGTCTGATTTGTCACTGAGAGGGTGATCGCACCATAGTTTGTACTGCTTATCATACTCAGCGTGTACCCGCGCATACGGTACGAATATGCTTTGACATTACGCGTCGCATTAAAGCTTCGGTGTGACGTCATGTACGGCGTTCTGTAAGCAAAAGGGGGCAATGTTTCTACTTGGTTTAAAACATGTATGTATTTAATGTAGATACTAAGGGCAGACATTTGGGATAACTATGATTTTTTTAAAATACTTTTAATAATCCTATATTACTTTTAAAAAGAATTACACAAATCACGGTAGAACATCATGCGTACTTGTATTGAAAGAGCTGCGCAAGCGCATCATAAGCGTACGCAAAGCCATGTGACTTTAAAAGTAGAGATTTGATTGGTTCGTAACTTTTCCTATTGCGAGTGTTGAAAGTTCCGTCCCATTATATTTATTCGACTTTGGCTTTCTAAGAAGAAGCATTTGTTGTGAGAATCTTCTCAAATAGAAGGAAGATCACCATAATAGGAGCAGTGGAGTCATCTTCCAGCAGTTCTTCAGAGGAATATTTAATTCCTGAAGAAGCTCCAAAGAAGAGGAAAGAAGCTCTAATTTGGAAGTTTCTCACTTTTCCAGAAGGTCAAAAAAAGGTTCATGCTGCAAAAGTAACCTGTAAAATTTGCCAAACAACTCATTCAAGGGGTGATCCATGTAAAAAATACTCCTTTGGCACAGCAAATATGGTGCGACACGTGAAGAACTTGCACCCCAAGAACTTTGCTTGAGCTGAAAGACGGAGGTTGCACGAGAACTCACCTGCTGCTACACCAAGCACATCAACTGCGGCAGCATTTTCAGCAAGCAGTCCACACCCACATATTGATTCTGACTTTGCTAAAGTTAAAATTCTTTGCATTTATTGCGATAAACTTTTGTGTTATGGGGAACAGTCTATAGACCTGATGAAACGCAGGATACAGGATCATTGCTGTCCTCGACATTAGTTGTTCTTTTTTTCATTCTTTTGTTCCGCTTGGAATTTGTTGAGAAAACACACAAAAAAAAAACAGTTCTTTTTAGAACTACCTTCACTGGTCAAAGAAAGAACATTATTTCTATGTTAGTGTGTAAAAGTTTGTCAGAATGAATGTGTAGTTCATAAATGAATGAATTAATATATTACTAGTGTATGGAGAATGTGAAAGTGTAGAGCTATAAGGAAGTGCTATAGCATAAATCTATAAGGTGTTTACCTATAGTATACTGTAGTATGTGCGAAGCACTTGAATGTAACATATGTACATAAATATTTTAGAATTCTATGCTTCAATTTGCGTTGCTGGTGAAACTGCCTGGGTGAATATGTATGTGTTGGGGTGGATTTACAATCCCCTTGTGCCTCTTTTACACAGCCGTTGCGTCACTTTTGTGACACAGCGGTGGTGCAAAAGATGTGCCATGGTGTGTTCTATTAACAATGTGACGCATCTGGAGGGAGCATTACATTGCAAAGCCCTGCGCCAGAAGAGGCATTCCTTTGCAGAAGGGGGTGCAGCAACGCCTCCTAAAAGTGACTGAGTGAAATGTATAACATTTCATTCAGTCACTTTTGAGCTTATGTTGCGTCAAAAACTTGCACATGCTTGAAGCAGGTGTAAGGATTGATACAGCTTTGTGAGCATAGGGCCCCAGAGCATTGCTGGAGTTGTGTTATACTTGCAACCGAAGTCAAGTAATAGTGAATCCAAAAATTACTTTGCAATTTAGTTTTGTTATTATTTTATAATAAGAATATGAAATATAATCTAAAAAAATTAAATACATATAAATATTTATATTAAAAATATAAGAAATTAGTATAAAAAGAAAGACATAATAATAATACATTTATAACTTATCATTTACAAAACCTTTGAAATTCACTGAAAAAACCATAGGTTTTACAAACGGTATAGTTAGGAATTAGCATTTAAAAAAACTTGCAAATTCACTGAAAAAACCATAGGTTTCACACATGTTATAGTTAGGAATTAGCATTTAAAAAACCTTGCAAATTCATTGAAAAAACCATAGGTTTCACACACGTTATAGTTAGGAATTAGCATTTAAAAAACCATGCAAATTCATTGAAAAAACCCTATTTTTCAAACGTTATAGTTAGCTGAACGTTTCTCTCATACAAAACCTTTGAAATTCCTCCGTTATAGTTAGCTCAGCTAACTATAACTTGCGCGCCCGCAATGCACTGCTGATGACGTCACATATAACATCACTCATGACATGGTCAGTGACATCACTCATGACATCACTCATGACATCACTGATGATATCATCCTTGTGAAAGAATGGCAGACCTCCTTTTGGTCTAATATAACCTTTGATACACACCTTCAGAAATAGAAAGTAAAAATTTTAAAAAAATGGAGATACCAATACCACTTACCAACAACCTATTCAGTAATTCCGCCATCTACATACCCATGCACTCATTCACCAACAGTTCTATATAGTCACTTATAGATGTACTCACTCATCATATGTACTCATATACTTATATACACCGACACTCATCCATACAGTTACTCACACACATACTCACTCATGCAAATAAACTATCAAACATCCATTTGTTTGCATATACAGCTATACACACACCACTACACTTACTTTTACAGAAATGTACACATACTTCCTCTCTTAAACAATCAGTGATAGAAACACAAACTTATTTATACAGGAACTTTTTTACTCTGTCAGTGTCATATATCCTTACTTATATACATCGATACTCACACATACTTGTTTAAAACATATGTACTTACTCATAAAGACACTATTGAGGCAGTCATTCACTCACTAGCACACCCATACACACATTCATCCACCGGTGCAGTCGTGCACACATGCTGTCTTCAAAACACATACAAACGGTGAGTCAGTCATTCATGCATCTGTGCCCTAAGTAATACCCGCCACCAAACCGTACAGACACTCATTCTGATACTAAAAAAACAACTAATAACCCATATAGACACTCGTGTAGCTACTCACCAACCCATGCAGCCACTTATACACAAAGTGAGACACTGATACAGATATTTACATATTTAAACATTACTCGCTAATACATGTATTCACTAAGATACACTTAATAAGTCAGTTATACAATGAAATTTACAAAAAAACATCCATTTAGACACTTATTTACCCATTTATTCTTCCATCGACCTTTAGATATACATATATAAAAATATTTATTTTTCAGAAAGACACACATTCAGTGGATGATGTCATCAGTGATGTCATTTGAGATGTCATCAGTGATGTCATGAGTGATGTCACTGACCATGTCATGAGTGGTTATATGTGACGTCATCAGCAGTGCATTGCGGGCGCGCAAGTTATAGTTAGCTGAGCTAACTATAACGGAGGAATTTCAAAGGTTTTATATGAGAGACATGTTCAGCTAACTATAACGTGTGAAAACTAGGGTTTTTTCAATGAATTTGCATGTTTTTTTAAATGCTAATTCCTAACTATAACGTGTGTGAAACCTATTTTTTTTTTCAATTAATATATATATATATATATATATATATATATATATATATATATATATATATATTTTATTTTTTTTTTTTTTTTTTTTTTTGAGTGTGTGTGTGTGTGTGTGTTTGTTTGTGTCTGGGTTATGTTGATATATTTATTAATCATGCATTTATTGTGGCACTACAGTGATGTCAATTATTATAATGTCATTAAGGTTAAGGTTATTTGACATCAACTTGAGGGTCAAAGGTCTTATGATGCTACTTCCTATGATGCGATTGGAGTCAAGGGACGTATGATATAATTTCCGATACCCCTAGCAGCTCGGTGAATCAGAATCGTTGCCCTTCTTTCCACTTTCCTGTGAATCTAAATTCCGTTGGGCAACACCATCAGACTAATTCTCAAAGTTGTTTACCTGGGTTGAGACAGTCTGA
The DNA here is from genome assembly GCF_964261635.1 of Lissotriton helveticus. Lineage (NCBI taxonomy): Eukaryota > Metazoa > Chordata > Amphibia > Caudata > Salamandridae > Lissotriton > Lissotriton helveticus. Next base: position 1,110,426,713 of record NC_136068.1, read on the forward strand.
CGCCTCAAAGTATCAAAACGTGTCAATTTCCCATCACCTACAAATACATTTTGAATTGCAGCGTTACAGGCTTGCAAGGAGGCTCTACGCCAGAACAGGCAGAGCGTGGTCAGGGGGTCAAAATCAAGATTGCCCCCAGCAGCAGTACAGGATCCTCCACCACTGTGCCCTCGCTTCTTGAACCGGACCTGATTCCCAAAGGTAAACGGGAGGCGGGAGGCAACACAAATGCTGAGAATAAACCGGGTGGGGGGAGGCCTTAAGGAAGGGGGGAGCCGCCAGACCTCAATTGCCAAAATGTTTCCTGTAGCTGGCGCCACACCTCTTCCCTACTAAGAGAAGGTTACATTTAAGACCCTCATGCAGGCGCGGTTCGTCCATTGGGGTGTGGGGGCGTAGCCCACCCTGCCCGACGCCGCCCGCAGCTCCCTCATGACAATCATGTCAATGAATCAACATGACGTCAGACCGCCGGGCGGGCGTCATGTTGATTCATTGACATGATTGTACAGGCGGCAACACAAGTACGCATGCGTGGGGACGGAGGGTGAATTTTTACCCGTGCCCACGCATGCGCACTTGTGTTTTTGAGGCGTTGCGCATGCCCATCAGGAGCCCTAATGGGCGTGCTGCGGGCGAGAGGGTACCTGTGCCCCTGGCGCCAGGATTGGCCAGGGGCGCTGTGAGCCTGTGACGTGTGCGGGACCGGCAGCAAGGTAAGAGTGTGTGTTTTTCGGTGTTCCAGTAAACTAGCTTGCACAAATGACTTGAGATAGTTCAGTGTGTTAAAGCATCTGCTGCAGAAATGTGTGCGTCTATTCCAGGTCACCCGTTTATTTCACGGCATGGGGTTTTGGAAATGTAAAAATTCTCAGAATTTCTATTTTGATAGTTGCAACAACAACCTTCAACAGATTTCATTTTATAAACATTTTCCAGAAAATGAGTTAACAACTTTGTCACCACAAATATAATGTACTCTTTGAACTAAGGTTATAAAATTTCAAAATGTTAACAAACGGTAGAGGCGGAATAGCATGATATATGCATTTATTATTGCATGCATGTTGGTGTATGTTTGTATGTGAATTTGTATAGTACATACCTAGGGCTTACAGGATGGCAAATACATGGGCGGTAGAAGGTTTCCAGCATAAAAAGGTAGGGGTGATGTAATATGTAAACTGGCACATCCTTCAACATCGATCCTAAAGGCTTGTTAGAGTCCATAATTTATTTTTATATGGTCATAAAAATACATGAATGATGGATGGATGCAGGGTGGGTGCATTAATGATTGTTCGGTGGATGGGTGGGTGGATGGGTGCATGGATGGATGCATGCATGATGGGTGGATGGATGCATGAATGATGGATGCAGGATGGGTGGGTGGGTGGATGGGTGGATGCATGAATGAATGATGTATGGATGCAGGATGGGTGGATGGATGGATGGCTGCATGAATGATGTATGGATGTATGGATGGATGCATGGATGCATGCATGATGGGTGGATGCATGATGGATGGATTGGTGGATGGATGGATGCATGAATGATGTATGGATGGATGCATGCATGCATGATGGGTGGATGCATGATGGATGGATGGGTGGATGGATGGATTGGTGGGTGCATGAATGAATGATGTATGGATGCAGGATGGGTGGGTGGATGGATGGGTGGATGTATGAATGATGTATGGATGGATGCATGCATGATGGGTGGATGTATGAATGATGTATGGATGGGTGGATGCATGAATGAATGATGTATGGATGCAGGGTGGGTGGGTGGATAGATGGGTGGATGCATGAATGATGTATGGATGGATGCGTGCATGCATGATGGGTGGATGCATGATGGATGGATGGGTGGATGGATGGATTGGTGGGTGCATTAATGAATGATGTATGGATGCAGGATGGGTGGGTGGATGGATGTGTGGATGTATGAATGATGTATGGATGGATGCATGCATGATGGGTGGATGCATGATGGATGGATGGGTGGATGCATGAATGAATGATGTATGGATGCAGGGTGGGTGGGTGGATAGATGGGTGGATGCATGAATGATGTATGGATGGATGCAAGGTGGTTCGGGCTCGCTCGCTGCGCTCGATCGCTGCGGTGCAATATGCAAATTAGTTTACGCCTCACCACTTTCAAATGTCACCAGCCGCCCCTGCCCTCATGGGAACATTCAAGGTTTTCTCCGCCGTGCACAAACTCTTAAAAATCGGAAGAATGAATCACTATACTCCTACCAACAAGAACGCTAAACTACCAGATTTTTTGGGGGGGATCATACTTGCAAAATTGGCTTAACTCAGTCGTAGACAAACTAGGGGTCTTATACTCAACTGAAGGGGCCCTGGCCTATGAGGAACTTAAAACCCAATTTAACTTGAGCAACAGGGAAGCCTTTAAATATTACGCAATGAGGGCCTATCTATCACGCAAGGGCGTGGGGCCCACTGGATTCTCTATATGTGAGTTGATTGACAAACTACGTGCACCCTCTGTCCCCCGAATTGAAATAATGTATGACTCCCTAAATAGCCTAATGCCCGACGACCTTTTAAAAATTTCTAATAAGTGGCAGCAAAAATGGAACACTACTAACAATGTCTTTCATCTAGCACTTAAATTTGCCCAAAGCGATTTATTATCAGCTAGTTTGCAGGCGCAATTTTATAACACATGCTTCTTTTTATATCTTACACCTAGCAGAATCGCGAAGTGGGGGACCGGCAAAGGTACTCTCTGTCCGCGATGCGCTGAATATATTACAAGCTTGGCCCGCTTTTAATTAAGATACAAGATTTTCTCGGACTGATTTTATCTAGAAACATCTTACTAACCCCTACGGCTATTCTGATGGGAGTACAAGATACGGTTGATAGAAAGAATGGGAGGGCCCTTATAATTGTCGCTATGGCAATTTTCAGGCTATGCATAACCTCAGCCTGGATATATCCCAATCCCCCCTTATTTTTACAGTGGCTGGCCCGGCTCTACTCAATATTTGTATACAAAAGAAGGGTTCGGCTTATTCACAGTAAGGCCAAGCCTGAAACTTAACAAAACAATACTCAATATTCAGCCTTTAAAAAGTCATATATTCAAAAAAGGGCACCCGAGCCAAAAAGAAAGGGCTAGTAATCTGGAAACCTCTATCTTCCTGGATTCACCAAACAAATTCCTAAGAAAGCTAAGCAAAGAAGGACATTTTTCTTGGCTTTTTGACACGGGCAGTATAAACACGAGTGGGTAAAACTGATCATAGTTTTGATACTGTCGAGGTGGGAGTGGCTCTGTAAAACAGACCAAGCTAGAGGGATCAGTCAAATATGGTACATTAATTATCAGTATAATTTGCATTAAATTGTAGTAATTATGTATCACGTATTTCTGCACAGGCCACTTTATTCCCCAGGGAGCCACCTTTAGGCAAGTTGCTGAATTTACATGCTCTAATGTATTGCATTCCTACGTTGATTTTTTTAGTTTATGACTCTTAAGCTCTTTTTGATGCCTTATATAATGAACACAGCTCGGGTGTTAATCATGAATATTTGTTTGTTAGTATTGGCATATGTTGTGTTTTCAGGCTCGGGCTGGGGGCTGCTACGCTATGGTGCTTGATTTCTCAATTATTTTCTGTTAATGGCATAACTAAAAATCAATAAATAAAATCAAAAAAACTTAAAAGAAGAAAAAAAAGGAAATTGTCTTGCTCAGGATCTCAAAAATCTTTAAGAAGACACTGGGTAGAGAAACAAAGTAAGAGGTAGATGTAGGCAGATAAGGAGAGTGGTTTAGAGGGAGGAATACAATAGACAAGGGTTTGATAGAGAGAAAGCTCACTTTCCAAGAGCACCCTTTTGAAGGTTATGGGACTGGGCAATTGCCAACTGTGCCCAAGCTTTTAAACATCTCCTTGAGAAATCAGCAGATAAGAATCTGAAGTATTGTCATCTTTAATTTCTGTTGAAGTAAAAAGACATGCACTTTCTTTTAGTCCAGAATCTGTTTGTAGTCAACTAAAAGTTTTGGACTAAAAACAGGATGGAATAAAATCCTTGCCACTATTCTGCACCCGGAACTGGGATGATGGCTGTTTTTTCTTGAAGCGTAGGTCTCCCTAGAATTAAGCTGTTATGTCTTATAGCACAATGTGGAGTTGGAGTCACCATGACATCTTGATTTGGTTCCTACTTAAACATCATTGTGTATCCCTTGTGAACAATCTGCGGAAACCAACTGTTTGATATTGAACTTTTTCAAACACTCACAAACCCGTGCACTCACCCACACAACCACACACATAGACTCTAACTCTCCCCTACAGCCACTCACATATCAACTCTAACCAAACACCGCTCAAACAGCCATACAAGCACTTCCACACCCAGTCACTCACTCAAACAGCCACTCACACAGCCACCCAGGCACCTGTACAGCCACTCACACACCCACTGACCCATGCATGCAGCCACTCACACAACCATTTATTTACACATACAGCCACTCACAAACCCAGTTACAGACCCAGAGAACCACACACACCTCAACTCTCACTCCCACACAATCACTCATACACTCTCACACACCTTTCCAACTACTCACACACCCATATAGCCACTCAGATACCACTCACACAAAGATACACACAGTCACACAGCCACTCACATAATATATATTAGAAGTAGTGTCACTCATTAGTAATACACAAAATATAGTAATCTGACTATGTAGTAGCTTAAACTGTATCTTTAAGTCTCAAGAACATTTACAGAATATTCAGTGGGTGATGTCATTAGTGGTGCCATCAGTGATGTCATTTGAGATGTCATCATTGATGTCACTGACCATGTCATGAGTGATGTAATATGTGACATCGTAAGAAGTGCATCGCAGGGGTGTATGTTATAGTTAGCTCAGATAATTATAACTGCTGAATTTCTATAGTTTTGTACGAGTGAAATATGAGTGAAACTATAATGTCCCTGTAGCCTTTGTTTTTTGTAGTGAATTTCCATGGTTATTTTAATTCTATTCCCTAACTACAATGTCCCTGCAACCTTTTTTTCAGTGAATTTCCAAGTTATTTGAAATTCTATTTCCTAACTATAATCTCTCTGTAACCTTTATTTTTTCCAATGATCTACGTATATAGAGTTTTATTTCCTAATTGTAACTGTTACAGTTAAGAGTGCATTTGTGAGTGGCTGTACAGATCAGTGAGTGGGTGAGTGAAGTGAGTGGCTGTACAGATCAGTGAGTGGGTGAGTGAGTGGCTGTATGGGTCTGTGAGTGTATGTGTGTGAGTGTTTTGGTGTTTGTGTGAGTGGGTGTTTGAGTAGCTGTATGGTCAGTAAGTATGAGTTTGAATAGCTGTATGGGTCTGTGAGTGGGTGTGTGAGTGTCTATGGGTCTGGAGTGGATATGTGAGTAGCTGTATGAGTCTGTAAGTGGGTGTGTGGGTGACTGTGTTGCTCTGTGACTGGGTGTTTGAGTGGCTTAGTAGGTGTGTGAGTATGTTTGTAGGTCTGTGAGTGAGTGTATGAGTATCTATCCTGGTCTATGAGCAGGTATGTGAGTGCAAAGTATGGGACTGAGAGTTAGTATATGAGTGCCTGTGTGAGTCTAAGAGTGTGTTTGTGAGTGCCTGTGTGAGTGTGTGAGTAGGTGCGAGAGTGTCTGTGTGGGTCTGTGAGTGGGTGCATAAGTGTCTGAGTGGGTCTGTGAGAGGGTGCTTGAGTGTCTGAGTGGGTCAGTGAGTTCCTGTGTGGGTCTGTTAGTAGGTCTGTGAATGCCTGGGTAAGTGTGTGAGTGGGTGTGCGAGTGCCTGTGTGGGTCTATGAGCCCATGTGTGAGTCTATGAGTGGGTCTATGAGTCTGTGAGTGGGCCTGTGAGTGGGTCAGTGAGTGTCTGAATGGATATGTGAGTGCATGAGCCTCTGAATGAGTCAGTGAGTGGGTGTGTAAGTATTTGACTATGTTTGTGAGTGGATATGTGAATGCCTCAGTGGCTCTGTGAGTGGGTGTGTGAGTCTCTGATTGGGTGCATTTATCTGTGAGGGGGTCTGTGAATGGGTACATGAGTCGCTCAGTAGCTCTATGAGTTGGTGCATAAGTGTCTGAGTGGGTCTGTGAGTGGGTGCATGAGTGTCTGTGTGGGTCTGTGAGTGGGTACATGAGTCTCTCATTTGTTCTGAGTGGTTGCATAAGTGTCTGAGTAGGTTTGTGAGTGTGTGCATGTGTGTCTGCGAGGGCCTGTGAATGGGTGCATAAGTGGGTCTGTAAGTGGGTGTGTGAATGTCTGAGTGGGTCTGTGAGTGGTTCTATGAGTCTGAGTGGGTCTGTGAGTGGGTGCATGAGTGTCTTAATGGGTCTCTAAGAGTGTGCATGAATCTCTGCGTGGGTATGTGAGTGGGTGGTTGACAGTCTGAGACTTGGAGTGATTGTGTAAATATCTGCCTGGGTCTGTGGGAGGGGGTGTGAGTACCTTAGTAAGTCTGTGAGTGAGCTTGTGAGTCTCTGTGTGGGTGTGTGAGTGTCTGAGTGGGTCTGTAAGAGGGTTTGTGAGTGTCTGAGTTGTCTTTGAGTGGGTGTATGAGTGTCTAAGTAGGTGTCTCAGTGAATGCATAAGTGTCTGAGTGGGACTGTTAGTGCATGTGGGAGCATCTGAGGTTGGGTGTGTGAATATATATTTATATATTTTTTCAGCGATATGTGCAAATTTGTCACAATGTTATATGGGGCTGCATTGAGCATTGCGTCGAATTCATGAATATCACACGTGGAAAAAAATAGATTTTCCCTACATATTCTACCCATAGGGGATCTCTCAAACACCCCTATACACTACCCATGGGTTTAGGGTACCTCTGCCCTTGACCCCTTATGCTACTTTTGATGATCAGTTTCAGCCCTGTGGAGTGTGTCCGGTTACTTAAAACAGCAGTTGCAACTTTTTGCTCAGGTTGTGGCCAGCCAATCACAGCATTCCTGTTGAAGTCCACATTTGTAAATCATTGCTAAATAGTCACAAATTAGTCACGACCCTGGATTTACAAATGTGTATTTCCTTTAATATCTCCAAACCTACTGTATGGATTTTTACTAAATCACAAAGAGAATTCTTTCAGGGTCAAAATCTAGCTTCCTGCCAAATTTGGTGAAATTCCTTCTTAGCGGTTTGGGCTGTTGTCGTGTCTAAAAACATCTACGGGAAAGACAGGAAACACAACCCCCCCATTTTTCTCAGCCCCTACTTCACAGATCCTTTCCATACACAACTCGAATGACTGGCACACTTTAAAAAAAATCCTGGGAAGAATCGTCAAACGGCACCAAAGATATAGGCAAGTCAAAAAATGCTTTTCCTATGGATACATGGTCCTAACTATAACTATGAATACCCACTGGCATCCACCAGTAGCATGCCAGCGAAGTGGTGCCAAGCGTAAAAAGTGTTGGTTACGGTTGAGGAAGAGTGATGTCAACGGGGTTTGCTGTGGACTCATGACGACCCCCAATGGAGCTGTGCCTGACTCTAAAATGGCGGCCAATTTAGACAAAGCGATCGGCTTTATTTACTTGATCTGCTTTAGCGTCTTTGTAAGACTGTGAGTATTGAGGGGAGCGACGCCTGCATTTCCTGAAGTGCGCTCATTGTTTATACTGCATAGCTGATTTGTCTCCCACGTTGTTTTTTGTCCTCACACTGAGCTTATAAGGGGCCCGTTCAAGGGCCTCCCCCCAAGATTCAGAAAAAAAAACAAAGGTGGTGATGGACGGAGCGTTGACAATACAAACACTCACCCCCAGTCAACTGATCTGAGTTTAATCCATCACCGTTCTTTAGCTCACTCCGCCACCCCAGTTCAGACATGGCCATATGCCAATCAGTCTGACCCTGTGCCTCATGGGAACAGTCCAGCCCGAACTGCCAAGCCATGTCTTCCCTGGACCGGAATCAAGCTTCCCAGGACCGGTTTCTGGCATTACAGCCGTCTTGAGCCGGGCTTGCTTGACTCCAGTGGCAAAGTGAGCAAGGGACTCACGTCTGAGCATACCCTGCCAACTTAGGGCGAACAAAGAAAAACCAAAGGTGGTGATGGACGGAGCGTTGACAATACAAACACTCACCCCCAGTCAACTGATCTGGGTTTAATCCATCACCGTTCTTTAGCTCACTCCGCCACCCCAGTTCAGACATGGCCATATGCAAATCAGTCTGACCCTGTGCCTCATGGGAACAGTCCAGCCGGAACTGCCAAGCCATGTCTTCCCTGGACCGCAATCAAGCTTCCCAGGACCGGTTTCTGGCATTACAGCCGTCTTCAGCCGGGCTTGCTTGACTCCAGTGGCAAAGTGAGCAAGGGACTCACGTCTGAGCATACCCTGCCAACTTAGGGCGAACAAAGAAAAAACAAAGGTGGTGATGGACGGAGCGTTGACAATACAAACACTCACCCCCAGTCAACTGATCTGGGTTTAATCCATCACAGTTCTTTAGCTCACTCCGCCACCCCAGTTCAGACATGGATATATGCAAATCAGTCTGACCCTGTGCCTCATGGGAACAGTCCAGCCCAAACTGCCAAGCCATGCCTTCCCTGGACCGGAAACAAGCTTCCGAGGACCGGTTACTGGCATTCCAGCCGTCTTCAGCCGAGCTTGCTTGAATCTAGTGGCAAAATGAGCAAGGGACTCACGTCTGAGCATACCCTGCCACACTTATGGCGGCCAAAGTGGTACAAAAGGGGGTGGTGATGGACGGAGCATCTGAACCAATCAAACACTCACACCCAGTCAAAAGATCTGGGTTTGATCCATCACCGTTCTTTAACCCACTCTGCCACCCCAGTTCAGACATGGCTATATGCAAATCAGTCTGACCCTGTGCCTCATGGGAACAGTCCAGCCCGAACTGCCAAGCCATGCCTTCCCTGGACCGGAAACAATCTTCCGAGGACCGGTTTCTGGCATTCCAGCCGTCTTCAGCCCGGCTTGCTTGAATCCAGTGGCAAAGTGAGCAAGGGACTCAGGTCTGAGCATACCCTGCCACACTTATGGCGGCCAAAGCGGTACAAAAGGGGGTGGTGATGGACGGAGCATCTGAACCAATCAAACACTCACATCCAGTCAAAAGATCCCTAACTATATCAGGCCTGAAACCTGTGTATTTTTCAGTGAATTTCTAAGGTTTTGTAAATGACAATTTTTAAATGTATTAATTGCTATTTTTTTATATGCTGATTTACTACATTTGATAAACTATTTATTTTGAGATATTTTATTTTTTACATTACATTTAAATTACATTACAAAATACACTTTCTCAGAATGAATTACTTTAGTTTAAATACTTTGCAAATAGGCAATTGACTTTTAAGTACAGTAGTTACAGTTGTTGCAATGGGCAACACAATTTCAAACACAATGCAACATTGACCTTAATGTGAATTTCTAGTTAAATGCAGTTAGTTACTTTCTGGATTACTTTTCTAACCACAGGACTGGTTCCTAGATTCAGTCCTTGGACATCTCCTGTAAACGGTTGAGTAAAAGCACTCCTAGTGTTTTAGTTACAGTAGTGTTTTTTAAGGAATATTATTGTATTTTAAAAGTTGACACATTTTTTTTCACATAGAATTACCAATGTTATCCTTTAGCATGAAAATCCTTTAGCAGGTAAGTAGTGCTATCGTCACTTTTTTCTTACTCAGTGGTGGATCCTTAATCCAGCACTGGTTCATCTCATGTAAACAGTTGAAAGAATGCATTTAAGTCATACAGGCGATTTTTAAGGAATATTTTTAGTTTGTGAAAATAGACACTTAGAAACTTTTCTGGTGAAAACCAGACAATGGATTCCTATGGAAGGGAATACAAGTTACTGGTAAGTACGGTTAGAATTACTTTTCAGGGTCAGTGCTGGGCTAAAAGATGCAGCACTGGGTTCTCTCCTGATAACAGGTGAGTAAATCGGAATTCGTTGTTCAGATGATTTTAGGTGAATATTTTAAAGTTCCAAAACTCCACACTTAGAAGAATTTCCAAGTGAAACCAGTCAATGTTAGCCTATGGAAGGAAATTCAAGTTACTAGTAAGTATGGTTAGAATTACTTTTGAGGATCAGTACTGGGCTCAAAGATGCAGCACTGAGGTCTCTCCTGATAGTAGGTGAGTAAATCGGAATTTGTAGTACATCCAGTTAGCGTCACAAAGCTGCGTAGCAGAGAGATGTAAAAAGGGGCACGGCATGCACCACCTCTCTGCAACGCAGCGCAGTGGCGCTTCCTGGAAGCACCTGGTGGACTACTTGGCCCCCATGGTCCCTCAGGTTTGAAGTTGAATTTTTTCCCCAACTTAATATGCGCCACAGGGCGTGTTTGCACACATCATGTCAGGCCCCATCCCCTCCGTTCACCACTGTGTAAACGCCCCCTGTCACTATTCTAAGTTGGGAGATTAAGTCCCCTTCAATCCTAAGGATCCCTAGGGTCAAACTAGCCCACTAGGTACCTCCAGTTAGCACCACAGAGCTGCGTTGCAGAGAGGTGTAAAAAGGGGCGTGGTCTCTAAACACCTGTCTGCAATGCAGCTCCCTGGCTCATACTGGAGATACCTATTGGGCTATTTGGCCCTCTGGGATCCTCAGTATTGAAAGAGAATTAATTCCCCAACTTAAAACGCACCACGGGCCCCGTTTGCACACTGATAAAGGAAGGGGGCGTGGCCTGAGGTGACATGTCTGCAAACACGACCTGTTAGAGAATTAATTCCTCCTCAATCCTGTGTGTCCCTGGGGGCCAATTAGCCCACCAGACACCTCCAGTATGCATCAGGGGGCTGCGATGGAGAGAGGTGTTCAGAGGCCACGCCCCTTTTGACAACACTTTGCAACGCAGCTCCGTGGCACTTACTGAAGGTACCTGGTGGGCTAGTTGGCCCCCAGGGACCCCGAGATAGGGATAGGAGCGGAGCGGGCCATCTTCTTGGAGAATTTCGCGAAGATTCGTCAACCGGTGCCAAAGTTATTCCAAATAGAATGTTGCGGATTTCCTATGGAAACTAGGTCCTAACTATATCTACCTACTGGCGACTGCCAGTAGGTAAAATATATATATATATATATATATATATATATATATATATATATTCTTTCATACCATGCTTATACGATTGAAGAAGGCGCTGACTCCGTGGGTCTGAATCCAAACTTTTATTTAAGGATCAGTGTCTGCTTAGACGCGTTTCGGCGTTGCCGCCTTGTTCACTGTATATATATATGTATATGTATATATATATATGTATATATATATATATATATATGTGTATATATATAAATATATATATGTAGTATTGTTTTAAAGTCATAAAAACACTCAAGTTCGTCACTCTAGTAACTATAACTCATGCCCTAAAGTAACTATAATGTGCACCCTCATCATGCACAGATAGTTTCCCTACATTTAGATCACTCACAACATTATCTATGATATCATTAATAACATGACTGCAACATCTGAAATAACATCATACATGACAACACTGTACATGGTGGGGATACGAGTCATTTAGATTTCGCTGGAGATCCTGGCTCCATTTAACCCTGGGGGTGGTCAAAATATGGTTTAGGCCATTTTTAAGTGCCCGATAAACATTTATAACCCTGTGGTGTTTACAACTCCAAGTTAACAGTATCTGTAGCCTTGCATAAGTCACTGATTCCATGTCTTGTACCCTACATGTGTCTCTCTTTCCCCCTTCAGACTTGCATGCATATCGAACTGACCAACCAGTAGACTCCTGCAGTTCCGTAAATGTAAGTAGCAAACGTGAGCAGTACAAATGTCCAATGTATGTGAGTGATGCATAACCCACTTTACTATGACAGCTGATGGACCTCCCCTGACGAAGCGATGCATGCACCATAACTGTGAATCCTGCAACTGGGTCATTTGATGATATCATCTCCAAAAATGGTGGACTATCCAAAGAATGAGATGCAGTACTGTTGCTTGGGGAGGATTGCCTAATATGTGCACCAGAATAAGCAATGTTCATACATAAGGCTTTAAGTAACTGATATCCGGAGGTGCTCCTGTTGTCACCACAGAAGAGTTGAGGTCCATACTTGACAAAGGAAGCAGGGCCGCTCTTGTCTTGTTGGATATCTCAGTGGATTCAACACAGTCAATTATGACCTTTTGATTGACTGTCTTTTCAAGCTTGGCATTAGAGGATCTGCCCTTACCCTTATTAAATATTTTCTTTCGGCAAGGGAACAATTTGTAGTCATGGGTGTCTTTGCTTCTGACCTATTCCATCTGCATGTGGGGTGTGTTAGGGATTTTCCTTGTGCTCCACTCTATTCAATCTTTATTTCACCACACGGGACAGGTTTATCAAATCGTTCAGATTTTCTGTTGTGTCTCACACCGCCGATGCACAAATAGTTGTGTCAGTATCCAGTAATCCAGAGGAGATAGCGACATGATTTAACAATTGCATGAGACATAAAGATAATTGAATGACAATCAACGGCCTCAAATTGAACTCTGGGAATGCAGAGGTCCTTCTCCTGGGGAATAACACCTCCTTTTAGACACCCATTTGATGGCCACAAGAACTGGGCTCACTGCCCACAGAAGAACTTGCTAGACTCATCAAAGCTTTTACTAATATGGGACCAGAGGAGGGTTACCTTTCAGAACTAGAGTACAATTTTCTCAATAAGAAGCAACCCAGAATGTCTACCATGTACACCCTACCTAAGGTTCACAAGAAACCAACACACCACCGGGACACCCCATTGTATCTTGCCTCTGTGCCATTCCGGAACCACTATGTAAATATGTGGATTTTTTCCTAAAGCCTTATGCTGAAGTCACTATGACCTACCTTACAGATACCATTGAAACTATTCAACTGTTTGACAAATTGACATTTAACCCTATGAAGCAGTTATTAGTCACTATGGACATTGTGTCTCTCTACACAAGTATACCCCAAAGACCTGCCTTGAAAACTATAAGGTCAGTCTTAAACAACAGACCTCAACCGGTCCAAGTCCTACTGACTTCATCTTGACACTATTAGAAATTGCCATAATGAAAAATTTCTTCTTTTTTCAGGGTGGTTTTTTTCTGCAAACCAAAGGCGTTGCATAGGGTGAAAGCTTTACACCCGATCTAGCCATACTATATATGGATAACTATGAGACCAGTTATCCAATGAGAACAACTCATACTACAACAATATAGCCTTTTGGAAATTATATACTGATGATGTACTGCTAATCTGGACCGGTAGTTAGGGATAACTCTGGGCTTTTCATGACTGGCTGAATGAAAAATCGCAAGATATAAAATTAACGATCCAATACAGCTCCACCAACATTGACTTTTTGACATCACTTTCAGGGCCGACAAATGCAAACTATACACAACCCTTTTCAGAACGAGTAGTGAAAGGAACACACTGTTACCCCACACCAGTCACCATCCCAGAAACCTGAGGGACAATCTGGCCCATGGGCAATTCCTGAGGTTATGAAGGAATTGCTCTCATAAAAAAGATTATTTTTGAGAATCTGAGGACTTACACAAAAGATTAACAGAACGAGGTTACCCCAAGGGCTTACTGGAAAAGGCTCATAAGAGAGCATGGAACAACCCAAGAGAAACGCTCTTAGATCCTAAACCTCAGACGAATAAAACCATGGACTGAATGATCAGTGTCACTACTTTTTGAACAAGGAGCAATGACATAAAGCGGATTGTGAATAATTACTGGAAACTGATATCTGATGATATTGATGGGGAGAACCACCCATGCATTCGTTTAGGAAGGGAAAAAGTGTCCGAGATCACGTAGTCTGCTCCTTCCTCAAGGCTCCCCCTCAACCTCTTTTATATTCACTGTGGAATTTACTGCAGATTATTGGACATTTCGGATGTGGTCACTGCAAGGCATGTGACTTAACAATAGAGACAAAAATTGTCAGTCATCATGAACAGACAGTGCTGCTAAAAGATCTTACCAATTGCAATAGCACCAATGTGATCTACTCCATCTTGTGCCCTTGTGGTTTACTCTACATTGGTCAGACACGACAAATGGTTAAAATCCCAATACTTCAGCACTCTAGTAGGGTACGTTGTAAAGTTCAAGGGGCCCATTTGGTTGAAAATGTTTACACACTTAAACACCCAGTGGAGAGTATGAAATGGCTAGTCCTTGAGAATGAGGCTTTAGGACCAAGGGGTAGTAACCTAGCAGATGTCCTGAATTTGCAAGAGTGCAAATGGATGCACATGTTGGACACAGTGAATAAAGGGCTGAATGAACAGGAGGAAACTAATAGACAGCTATCCCTGCTCAACACAGGATGAGCACCTTTTATCCCCCATAGTGGCCATTAGAATAGAAATCAACAAGTCCTATTTTCACCTACTAGATTATTAGTAAACACCAGGTACATTCTACTCCTTTATCAGTTATACTCACCCAAACCTCACACTGTCCTGTGTGTTGAGTGGGGAGCTATGTTCTGTTATGGTCATCTTTGTGTTTGAAAATGTGATCATGTGCATCTGTGATACCCGCATAGAAACCATGAATTCCGCACTCTTTGGTATCATTTTATGTATTTGGTTTATGCAAATGTGATGGTCCTTGGACCACTGATATTTACCCCAATCAGTCTCAAAGATTTCATGCTACTCACTGCTAAACTGTACAGAAACGGTGACATCGTTTTTTAATTCCATCTGTAAATATCTTTTTGTATATTCTGAAGCAAAGTGTCAAAATCTAAACGTGTTATTAACTTTGTACATTCACCTTCAAGTCGAAAGATCACTGAATGCAGTCTACTTATATTTCTTAAATTCTGAAGCAAAGTGTGATTATCAAAAAGTAATATCCACTTGGTACAGTCACTGTCAGGTCTCTTAAACACTGTGTGACAGTGTAGTTCTATTTCACAAGATTAATCTCGTGTTAATTCTGTCATGGCCATTTACCATTGACTACAACGCATTCTTCCTGTAAATTGCCCATATTTTCCTTAATTCATTGAAGATCTCCTTTTCTCCACCGAGTGGATGCCATAACATGCCCTCTTTCCCTGATGCTGTCTGACGCCAGGGGGTGACAGCAGCTAGCGACTGTGCCGACCACGCACAGGCCAGCGAGTGCACGCTGACCGTGTCGGCTTCTGTATGTAGACTGGCTCTCTGGGAAGCCTTCAGTCATTCAAGACGCACACTAGACAGTTCCCAGTTAGGAGTGGATTCCTTAAGGTGCATGGCTTTAGGATTCCTCCGTGATGTAACGTAACCCTAATTCCCTTCGTTGTCACTTACAGATCCAATCGATTCAGCATCATTTGGGTTTAAGCACAACGTTATATCTAAATAGATCGATCCAAGCCCCTAATAATTTTTGGGCGTAAGCACATTTTGGTACACACTGACCAACGCCAGTTCTGTTTTCTTTTATTGGTTTATCCTGTTTTTTTATCCTGATTTATATTGATTAACAGCATTTTCACAGACAGGAGACTTTCAGGACCTTCATATACTTTATCCTTTGCCCGTGGAGCTTTATGGCCCTAATTTGGATCCTGGTGTGACCAAGGTATAAAAAACCAAAAAAAACAAAAAAAACACTTAGGTGAGTCCACCCTACATTTCACCACCTGCATCCTTGGTTGGTCTTCTCTTCTCACATTTTCGATTTTTTGATGTATGTGCCATTAATTAATTTCTAGCACATCTAGTGATTGGATCCTTTTCGACTACTAATGTATTACATGCTGATCTTCCGGCCTCCTGGAGCCACCTGGCCATAAGCACGAGGCCCACCGCCAATTCCCTATCGGTGGCATCATGGTGAGTTATACCACCTTTATGCTAGTACCCTTTATATACACTCCAGTGACCTGGGAACTGATTAGATCGCCTTCACCTCCATTTATTCACAGGTTGCTGTCCTGATAAAGACCCTGGTTTAAGGAAAAATCGTCCTGCCCTCTGTTTAGGTTCGAAACATCGACATTTAGTACCATAGCTACCTGTACTGGTGATACTATCCACATCTTAACTTTTTCTAAAAATATAGTGTGCTTTGTAAGACTGTCGACAATAGTAATACAAGGGAGTTCCAGTCAGGTGTTCTCCTACTAATTTGTATATATTTGTTGTATATATTTTATAATGGCACTTAACTTTCTCCCCTTCTTGATCTCTTCACAAGCACTTTTTCTAATCACCTCCCCTCTTCCCACTCACCATTGAGCAACTTCATTTTGTGTAAACATATCTGCATAAACATGCATTGGTTATTTAAATTTATGATAAAGCAATGAATTGGTCTGCATTGTTGAGAGTCTGTTATGAATTTTTGGATACTAGAGAAAAATATCCCCATTGGGACCAATTGTGTTTTGTACCCTAAGTTCAAACTAGCTTCTTGGGGTGGTTGAAGCAACGTCACGCGAACTGCTAAATTGCGGAACTCACTCCCACTACAGCTGAAGGAAAGACCAAATCTTCTTTCCTTGAAAAAGACCCTTGAAACTTTGCTTTTCAGCAACTGATTTATCATCCTCAGGCTTATACAAAAGCAGCGCTAAGACACCTGTGGGCATTCAAGCGCTCTACAAATTTAAAAATCAAATCAAAGCTCAGCGCAATCCAACTCATGGTCTACTGAAGCTGTGCAGTGAGATAATACCCTATCATACATTGCTTACGACATCACACATTACATTACTCATAACATAGTAAATGACATCATTGACAACATCACTCATTAGATTGAATGAATAATATTGTTCATATAAAAAATGAGTACTTTGTCCCCAAGGTAATATGTGATGATGTGATGAATTTTAATTCAATGTAACATGTAAGCAGCAATGCGTCTATAGTTTTTCAAATGAATATGTGTGATTCATTTTCTCTGCTCTGGTAAATGTACCACCAGTTCCACACTCATGTTCAGCACAAGGGTTCACAGGTTTCTAAATAAATTATGAACCTGGATTCTAATTTCCACCCATGGGACGTCGTATACCTTTCGGGGTATGTTTTAATATTCTGTCTAGGCCAATATAGGACACCTTTGTCAAGCCTCCTCCACGGTACATCTGAAAGTGTCGGGCTATCGGATATTTTTGGTCACTACTATTGATGGTATGAATGTGTTACAAAATGTTCTTATTAATTTGGAGAATAGTGCTCCCTATATACCTCTTATTACAAGGACATTCTATACCGTATACTGTGAAGTCAGATTTACATGTTATATGTTGTATAATCTGATCTCTGACTATGTTGAACGCCAAATTCAGACTTATGTGAACTGTGTTTACATGCTTTGCTCTTTTCACATAGTTAAAATTATGTGACCTCATTTCCTAGCCATGTCTTCTGTCTGGACGTGCCTACATGTCTAATTGACTTTTTACTGTCATGTCCCTGATACTTCTGCTTTCCTTAATTCTAATACTGGGAGCATTTTCAAAGAGATTGGAGATGGCTTTCTCATTTCTCAGGTTTTGCCAGCTTTTAGTTAGCATTTCACGCTGTGATCTTGTCTGCTAAAAGCAGTAATGATCTTGATTTTACTGTTGTTCTTTTTTGGTCCCACTATAGCATTTTGTTCAGTAAGTGGTTTGTATAATAGGTTCTCTCTTTTGACTGTCTTTTTTAACTGTAGTGCTTCTCTTGCAGCCGGGACTAGAGCATCGTCTGGGTCAGTGCTAAATTTGTAAAAAATTAAGTGCCGGGGCTGAAAATGCTGCCAAGGAGGCAGAAGCCCACTTCTACCTCCGGTGTGCCCAACTTTCATCACCCGCACTGCCTCAGTCTCTATCCTGTAACCATGCTCTGCTGTCTGTCCCCTAAGACATGCGTTTTACTTCTTTACCTACACTGACAGATGAGTGTGAAAACAAAATGTACACCAAATGGAAATGCTTTTTTTTAACATATTAATCAGTGCGGTCTGACTGGGTTTGTTGCAGGTCAGGAGGCTGCTTGAGCACAGCAGGTCATGGCACTGCTAGTGCTGCCTGTAATTAGTTTGGTCCAGTTATGATGGCTGCAAAGGCATCCACTGCTCAGCTTGCTGTGACCCTGCCTGCCACAGCACAAGCACTGTCCCCAGCCGCAATGCTGCAATGCCTGTGAGATGTGAGTATGGCTGTTGCACCAACTGGGCTCAAGCACACTTAGCGATTAGCATGCATGGAGGCAGCGCACGCAAACTACAGGTGACTCCATAGCGCGTAAAAGTTGTGGTGGGCCACTGCCACATCAAGCACGTTGAGGATAGTAGCAATGCAGGGCTGCAGGCCCCCACTACAATCATCCAATGGGAGGCTTAGGCTCAGGCAGTGGCAGGGTGCAGCAGACTCCGGGAATAGAATGCAAACCATTTGTTAATGATGACTTGGATTCATGACAGGCATTACGACATCATCACTAAAGTGAGGATAAACAACCATGCCTGCCTGAACAGATGTATGCCTGCCTATGAAAAAATACCAGACCGTCACCATGCAAGGTATGTCGTTCTTTTTATTTTAAATTGGGCAATTAATATTGAGACCAACACCTGCAGGACCAGAAATCATAGCCCCGGCCCTGTGAAAGAAGTGCCGGTGCTGAGCACCTGAAAGCACCTGCTCAAATTAAGCACTGGTCTGGGTGTACATGAGTTCTGAGATCTATGTTGTGGCAGAATAACAACACTTGTTTACAACAAAATCCGGCCACTAGGCTCTGTGTATGCAAAGAGTGGGATTGATTAGCTCCTTTCCACCACCCTTATGCGCACACAGTAATACACCGACGGATACGAATAGAGACACATTTCCTTTTTCAACATGCTATATTTTCAGTTGTATGCAATAAAGTCTACTTTTCAAAGTCGAGTCGAAATTGTTGAGCAATAATATTACCTATGACAGTTCCAAAAATACTGAATTTTAAAAGTCATTTTTATTAATTTTACTCTTTAATTTATCTAATAGCACTCTAATAACCACTTAGTTCTCCATCAGACTTCCATCCCTAAACCCTTAAATCTGTGAAAAACCTCTTAATACTACCTTTCCCTGAGGACTAAAAGATTCTTACTACCCATTAATACTACCCTGCCCTGAGCGTTAATAGCTCCTGACCACACCATTCAATGAACCTACCAAATCTAGTTACCCTTCCTTAAACCCTAAAGCCCTTACTACCCCTACATGCTACCCTTCCCTGAACTCTAAATAGCTCTTACAATCCCTTAACAATATATTTCCCAGAACCTAAAAACCATCTACTACCCCTTAATGCCATCTTTACCTGAACCCGACAAAACCCTTACTACCCCTTAATGCTACCTTTCTCTAAACCCTGAATATATCTTAGTACAATTTTACACTACCAATACCGGATCTCTAAACAAAAACAAACTACCCCTTATAGCGCTACAGAGCTTCAATAGTAAAATGTATTTTGCAGTTAAAAAAATCATGGAGAAAAAGTAGGCCCAAGCGACACTTAAAGTACGTCTGTATATTTTGTGTATTGTTCAGAATTACATATCATGCTTGTTACACAAACTTCAAGAAAATGATTCTATTAAACCACCTGCGTAATTACGCCACACCTCGTGGTAACATTATAGGACAGGAGTGCAAGAATAACGTAAATATCCCAAACATGAGGGGCTGTTGTTTGGCGCACATGTGAATTTTGTGGGTTTTTTGTGCAAAAAGAATTCTCACATTTAAAATTGATGCGAGAACACATTTCATGCTACAATACAGCACTAAACGATGGGTACATTTTTCATAATTTATCTCAAAATTTCTCAGAATTACATGCAAGGTATTGGTAGCGTAAAGAGGTAGTTGGGTGCTTTTAGAGGTCAGGTAAGAGTAGTGTTATGGGGTATTAAAGGTTTTCTATGGTTCATGGAATGGTAGCATTAAGGTGTGCTTTGGAGTTTTTAGGGTTGAGGGATGGGTAATGTAAATGAGTAATACGGGGTCTTTGGGGTTTAGGTACGGGTAGTGTTAAGGAGTTTGTAAGGATTGTTCAGGGTTCAAGGAAGGACAGCAATAAGGGGAGGTAAGGGTTTTTTAAGATCGGCGAAGTAGAACATTAAGGGATAGGGAGGAGTTATATGGTTCAGGCACGCGGAGCATGACGTATTTTTCTCGGACTGTTGAAGGCACATGCTTGGTGGGGCTGGGTCTTATAAGGGCTTCTCAGGGTGTACCATGTTGAGTTCACGCTCCTCATGAGGGCTGCGTTGGCCACCACATCTGTGGTGTCATCGGTGACGCCGTTTAATCTGTTTGTTGTAGGTCTAGTTGTTTATTGTTCACCCTCAGGCTATTGACTACATGGCTCGCGCAGCTGTGAGCCACCATTGTTTATATAAGTGACGTCAGCGCTACGGCCGGCACTGACAGCTATGTTCCCTTCCATGTCGGTCACCTGTTCCCTCCCCGTAAGCTCTGTTAAAGTGAATAAATACTTTATTTCTTCTGCACTTCGTATGTGTGATAATTGACAATATCACTACAATTTGGCGACGAGGACGGGATGCGATTTTGTCGGAGCTTGCGGAGGAGAAGTAGAGGAGGATATTTTTCTATTCAAGGCAAGTAATCGATACTCTTTATTTCACAAGAGTAATCGTTTGTCTAATTCAATTTTCTGTATTTTCGAGATACTTGTGAGAACCCGTGAAGTTTTCAATCAGCTGAGCGTAAGCGTCGGAATGTGAGACGGAGCAACGGAAGCAGAGCAACTTTGGAAGAGACGACAGGAGTAAACCTACAGGCAAGTTAGGATGTTTGCGTGATGCTGTGGGAATGTACAGAATGTAATACAGATTTCCTGTATTTCAGCGCGAATCAGTTGAGTATTCTGCTGTGAGGAAACAGTTGACAGAATCATCTGTCAACTGTCATCTGTCAACGGTCATCGGCAAGCTTACGTCAGAGCGTCAATTTCAGCTGTGGTGTGTTCGGCATCGGCTGAGAACGGCCAAGCAGCGTGCATGTGTGCGTCATCACGCATAATTCAGTGCGTGCCGCCATTTTGTTAAAGTTATTTTCCTCACAGGATTGTCGGCGCTTTCTCATCACGGAGCAATAGTTGAAGGGAATGCAAAGAAGTAATTAAATTCAGGTACGGTTTAAAATTAACGCGTGTTGCAGCGAGCGTTAGTAAACGTTCATTCTTGTCTCCTGAGTATATATTAATCACCAAAATAGCGTGGTTTATGAAAAAAGAGACATTTGAAGGGGATAGTGTCCAAATGGCTAATGAAAGCAATTTTTGTGCTCCAGCACATTTTCTTGTAACACCAGGCAAACCTGTCATGTCTTGGAAGAATTGGTACAGGGCATTTGACAGTTACTTGGTAGCTATTAATGGCAAAAGATTTGAACCAGAACGCAAAAAAGCTATTCTTTTCGGCCTATTAGGTGTTGCTGGTCAAGAAATGTTCTTTAGTTTGCCTGAATATGAACCTGAGCCTGGACAATTTATTCCCCTCGATGAGTTCCAAGAGGCTATTAAGAGACTGGAAAAACAGTTTGATGAGGAGGAAAACATAATGGTGGGCAGACATAGGTTTGTCTTGAGGAAGCAGACTGAGTCTGAGAATATAGAAGAATATGTAGGCAGTTTGAGGGTATTGGCTACCAAATGTGGGTTTGGTGACAGAGTTGATGAATATTTACGTGATCAGTTGGTATTTCATTGTCATGAAACAAAAATTCAAGAGAGGTTGTTAGCGTGTAAAAATCCCTCTCTATCTGAAGTCATAGACATCGCTAAAGGTATTGAACGTTCTTTGGAGGGAAGAAGAGAGTTAGCCAGGTCAAGTGTTTCAGCCAATTCTAGTATTTCATATGTCAATGACAGAAGAAGAAAATAATATAATAGTAATCGTTATGTCAAATCTAATGCTGTTGTTAATCCTACAAATTTTGTATGTTATAGATGTGGTTCGCACAACCACAAAGCAGATTCCTTGAGCTGTCCTGCTATTGGGAAAAAGTGTACCAGATGCCAGAAAGTAGGGCACTTTGCTAGCGTGTGCGGAAATTTTGGTCATAAAAAAGTAGAAAGAGCAAAGGTAAATATAATAGAAGAATTTGACGAGGATATGTGCTCTAATATTATATTGGCACTAGGCGACAATGACCATGACATAAAAGGTCCGATCGGTACAGCACATGTTGGCGAGGTGGAACTCAGCATCATGGCAGATTCTGGGTCCCCTATCACAATTGTATCAGATAAAAAATATCTCAAATACTGGCCCAATACAGATTTGTTACCTCCTGATGTCAATCCCAAGGCATTCGGAGAACATGACATAAACATGTTTGGGTATTTTATGGATGTCTTGAACATTAAGGGCAGATGCATTGAAACCAAAATTTATGTAGCTGAAAGGGGCAGAGATATCGTGGGATGGAGAGATCTAGCAAAGTTAAAAATAATCCTCAAACCTGGGGCCGAGGATCCCATCGTGTTAGATGAAGGGTTCGTATCTCTCATTACTGTTCCAACAGGTTCCATGAGTTTGTGTTCTTCAAAATCCGAAGAAGATTTATCCACTATATTGTGTAAGTATAAGAAGTTATTTGAAGAACGCATAGGGTGTGTGAAAGGATTCATGCACAGTATAGTGTTAAAAAAAGATGCGTCACCTGTAAAACACAAAGTAAGACCATTACCTTTATCAGTTAAAGAAGAGTTAAAGTCTTTGTTAGAAAGGCTTGTAAATGAAAAAGTAATTGAAACTGCAGATTCTGCTGAGTGGATTTCAGGTATAGTCTTGATTAAGAAGAAAAATGGTGAGTACCGCCTGTGTGCCGATTTGAGATCATTAAATAAGAACATATTGGTAGATTGTTTCCCCTTACCCAGAATTCAAGAGATATTGGCCAACACTTCAGGATCCAAATATTTTTCTTTAATAGATCTCAAATCGGCATACCACCAGGTGAAGTTGGACGAAAAATCAAAAATGTTGACCACTTTCATCACTCCCTTGGGAGCTTTTAGATATGTTCGTCTACCTTTTGGATTGGCTTCTTCTGCAAGTGTTTTTCAGAAGTTAATGGAGAACATGTTCGGGGAAATTGATGGAGTGCAGAAGTTCCAAGATGACATTCTGGTTCACGCGGAGTCAGAGAGCAAGCACAACGAAATCTTGGATACGGTATTGAACAGATTACAAGAAAGAGGTATGACAGTGTCGAGAGATAAATGTAAATTTTTGAAAACTGAGATTGAGTATTTAGGCCATGTTCTCAGTGCTGAAGGCATCAAACCAAAACTTAATCTTGTACAGGCAATAACCGATGCACCCAATCCGGACAATAAGGATGCGCTCAGGTCATTCTTAGGTCTTAGCGAGTACTACTCCAGGTTCATTGAAGGGTATGCTAGAATGGTAGAACCATTAAGGGCGCTGTTGCGCAAAGGACAGAATTTTAATTGGGAAATTCAGCATGATGTAGCATTCAAGGAGGTAAAAGATGCTATTGTTCAGGCTCCCACATTGAAACCTTTTGATTCACATGGTTATAATGTCATTACAGTTGACGCAAGTTCAGTGGGAATCGGTGCTGTCTTTACCCAGAAAGTAGGTAAGCATGTCCATACAGTTGCTTTCATTTCGCGAAGATTGAATGACACCGAGAAGAATTACAGTACTATAGAAAGGGAGGCATTAGCCTGTGTTTGGGCAGTTGAGAAGCTAAAAATGTACATTTGGGGCAAAGAATTTGAGTTAATCACCGATCACAAACCCCTCATATTTTTGTTCGATGGTTATGGTAGAGGCAATGGTAGAGCTTCGTCTAGATTGGTTAGATTGTTGGCCAGGCTGCAGGAATATAATTTTTCCATTAAACATATTGCGGGCAAGTGCAACATCAGAGCGGATTTTCTTTCCAGGTTACCTACAGAAAGTAAAGATAAACAAATATGTGAGGAAACAGAATGTGTCGTGTCCAATGTTGAGTTGTTACAACCGAGCAATGTGAATTTTTCCAATGAGGAGTGGGTAGAAGCTACAAGCAAAGATGTAATTTTGTCTAAAGTTAAGAAGTATATGTCTACCTCATGGCCCCCCATACGTAATTTGTCATCCGATCTTAGAACTTTTGTACAAGTGGCAAATGAATTAAACATTGTGAAAGGATGTATCAGGAGAGGGGATTTGCTTATTCCTCCCACCTGTTTCAGAAACAGAATTATAAACACGGCGCACAAAACGCATTTGGGAGCCACCATGACTAAAAGACGCCTTAAAGAACATTTTTGGTGGCCCGGCATGGACCTTGATGTGAACTTATTTGTGGAAAGATGTGATGCCTGCACAAGGTCAGACAAACATTGGAAACTAAGAACTCATGAGATGCAACTAGTTTCCATCCCTAATTCTGCGTGGTTTAAGATTGCCATCGACATGGCAGGACCGTTTCAACTTCTTGGACAGGAAGAAAGATTTATTATTGCAGCCAGTGACTACTACTCAAAGTGGATATACCACAAATTTGTTAGCTCTATTGATTCTGACACAGTTATTGATTTCCTACGCATGTGTTTTGACATAGAGGGTAGTCCACGTATTATAGTATCAGACAATGGCAAACAACTTACGTCAACCAAAATGTCAGAGTTTTTCACATCCCATGGAATCACCCAGGAGAAAACTCCGTTGTATTCCCCTAAATCTAATGGTCAAATTGAACGTGTCAACAGGTTCCTCAAGGAGGGCATTCAACTTGCCTTGTCTTCAAACCTTCCAGTGAAGGACTTTATGAGAGAAAGAGTGTTTACTTATAACATTACTCACAATTCAGTCACAGGTTTTTCCCCGTTCTTTTTGTTGAGGGGAAGGAGGTGTGACCATGACATCACTCCCAAGTTTTTGTTGTCTGGTAATGAGTTGCCTTCCTCTATCATTATTGACGATGATTTATTGCACGTTAAGAAAAGAATAACCGATTGTCAAATGAAAAGTAAACAATATTATGACAAGGTGCACAGGGCAATTAACAAAGAGTTCTGTAAAGGTGATTGGGCATTAGCCACCAAACCAGGTCATCAGGTCAAGGGTGAGTCCAGGTATTTTGCCCCCGAAGAAGTTGTGGATGTGTCTGAAAGTGCTGTTTGCCTTAGGCACGCGGGGTGGCGTAACAGAAGTGATGTAATAAGAGTTAGTAAACAGCAGGCTGATGTGTGGCATCGTAATCAAGTTGATGGAAGAGACTGCTCTGAAGAGTACTCATGGTTGAATACTTTAAATGGAAATGATGAATGTATACCTAACACCATAGCAGTCAGGTCTAGTGATAAAGATGATTGTCAGGGTGTTGGTGAAAACAGAACAGGGAACAGTTACCGTGGTAGGAGTGTTGTTATTGATGAACCGAGAAGTGATGAAGAAGACAGTGACCAAATTGATGCTAGTGAAAATGTACACAGTTATGTTCCTTCCTCCAATGTTGCTACATCTTACAGTGAAGACTGTGTACACGGAGGGTGGCAGGGAACTTGTACCAGGTCTGGCAGGATTGCAAAGTTGCCAAGTATGTACAAAGACTATGATGTGAATTAGTTCTTCCTTTAGAAAGGGAGATGTTGTAGGTCTAGTTGTTTATTGTTCACCCTCAGGCTATTGGCTACATGGCTCGCGCAGCTGTGAGCCACCATTGTTTATATAAGTGACGTCAGCGCTACGGCCGGCACTGACAGCTATGTTCCCTTCCATGTCGGTCACCTGTTCCCTCCCCGTAAGCTCTGTTAAAGTGAATAAATACTTTATTTCTTCTGCACTTCGTATGTGTGATAATTGACAATATCACTACACTGTTGGACCATGCATTGGCCTTTCAGAACAGCAGTCTGCCTCGGAAATCTATTCTCATACTATCAGGTCTTCCTCTGCCTGGGGGGAGAGAGGAGCCAAGAGATCGAGACACAGTGGGAAAACACTGTTCCTAATATCATTTTTTTTCTTATGTTTACACTAATCCCCGGTGGGCTTATGTTTCCCATGCTGAGCCCACCTCGCCAGCACTGCAATCAAAGTAAGGCGCATCTCTCCGCTGACAGTGACAAATGGATCAGCCACAGAACCCCAGCCTCATCTGCAGCAATTAGAAAACGCTCCATCGCCTTAGTAACCGTTGCCGCGCTGACAGCAACCTGGAAAGGTGAAAAGTTGTTGATTCCGCAGTCCTTTCTCGCCCTCCCCCGCCCCTTCCTTTTACATCTTCCAACTTCTCCGACATTAGAGTTCTACATCGCAGTTCTCGCTACTGTTAGCCCCTTTACCCACGCTGGTGCCACCTTTCGGCAGAAAACGATCGGGCTGACTTTAATAGAGAACATGTTCACAGATTTGGCGGCCGCTCCATTAGGGCGTTGGAGCGCCGCCCGGTTGCTTTCTCGCAGTGGAGAAGCTGAAAATAACATGGTATTTTAAATACCATTTTATTTTCTCTGGTTGGGGCAGGCGGGAGCATATGCCAGGTTGGGGGAGGCAGGTCGGAGAGGAGTGGCTTGCACCACTCTGAGTGCCCTGACTGCTTGGTCGGACCTGGGGCCCACCAAAGCAGTCAAATTCAAATTTCAAAGCTTTATTCGATTATTTTATTACAATCATAAAAGCATACAATGTTAAAAAGCAGGATAAAATATACAGCAAGCGACATAATTTACAATGAATAAAGCAGCTCAGTTGGGAACACATATTCGACCGCACAATCAAGTATTTGACAAGTTCATCATACTTAGAACACCAGACTTTTCCTATGGGACACAGCTTTTAAAATAAAGGTAGCAGTAAAAAAAACAAATATCCAAAGTATCAAGTGCAAATAGTAATTTCATGGCTTGGGCAGTGGTGGACACAGAGTATTTCTTAAAAACAGGTTTGAGGTAAGATAAACGAATGTGGAGGTATAAAGGACAAATAAGCATAAAGTGCAATGTGCTTTGCTTGGTAGTGCCATCGCACGGGCAAGGATTTGGGCTATACATTTTCATCTGTGGGAAAGCCACCAAATTATGGGCAATGCCTAATCTCAACCTGGTGAGAACAAACTGATGGGATTGTTTAGTGATGACTTTTAAATACATAGGCATGCCCTGACCAACCTTCGTGTTCGAGTGGTAAAAAACATGGGTTGAAAGGTGGCTACTTTGAACACTACGCAAGTTAAATTTGGTCCCCAGATAAACCTTTTTCACCTCCTGTTTGGGAACAATTACGGCGCTCAGGGGGTCATCAAAAATGTCCAGATTAAAAATTTCATTGTAGGATGTTAGAACGTATTTTAACCACGGGATTTTACGAGCATTGTCCAGCCGGAGACAGTCTAAGATAATTCGCCTAGTGAATCCTGGCTCATCCTTTGCCCAAATTGACCTCCAAACCATAAGGGGTCTCAAGCCCATTAAATCTGTGAGGTAGTCCAGCCCCACCTCTCTGTGACTCAGTAACGTGGATGCCGAAGAGGGGAGGCACAAGAGTCTTTTAAGGCACTGGTTCTCTGTAACTTGCAGGTCCCCATGGTTGCAGTAGCCCCATACACCTGAACCGTATAGGGCAATAGATGCACATCTATGCCTGTAGATGTTTAACATATCAGGGATGCGACGGCTGCCCAGTTTAGACGCAAAGCGGAATACTCCTGAGGAACTTTTATCCATCTTGGCCTTCACGTTTAAAATCTCTGTTGCCCATGACCCTCTGCTACTAAAAGTAATGCCAAGATAACAACATTTGTCCACTACCTCTATTCTGTGATCATTAAAATGGAATGGTTTAAAAAGTTTCATCCGTTTCCCACAAGCCATAATGAAAGTCTTAGAGTTATTAATTTTTAGTTTTCTCCCCTGGATAAAATCGTAGAAATAGTTCATAAGGTTTTGGAGTCCATTCGGAGTTCTCGAGAGAAGGACCCTGTCATCTGCATATAGCAGAACCGGGACAGGGTGGCCATCAATCTGTGGGGAATCTGCTTGAACCCTCTTCAATTCGGACTCCATAGAATTTATAAAAAGGGAGAAAAGTAACGGGGCCAGCACACAGCCTTGCCTTATGCCTGATTTAACCCTGATTTTCGTAGTACATTCCCCGGCCTGACCAAAGCGAATCTGGGCTGAAAGTTTATTATATAATCTGGCCAGGAAGTATATTATTGCTGGCGGGGCCCCCATTTCCAATAGAGTGGACCATAACAAGGTATGATCCACCAAATCAAAAGCGCTTGAGAGGTCAGCGAAACAGAGAAATAATGAGCCCTGTTTTGCTTTGGTGTATTTTCCTATGATGAGGTCCAGGTTGATACACTGTGCTATTGTCCCAAGACCCTTGCGGAAACCAAATTGGGATTCAGCTAGAATTTTATTGTCCTCCGCCCATTCTTCCAATCGCACTAGTAGGACCCTGCTCATGATCTTAAGTGAGGCATCCAGAAGCGAGATAGGGCGGTAGTTCTTAGCCTCTCCTCTATCTCCCTTCTTGTAGATCGGGAGGATTATGGATTCGCTCCATGTAGATGGGGTACTATCGCTGACTGATGCGTTAAACACCTGGGTCAGGAGCGGACTCCAAAGAGCCTGATTGGATTTATACAGGTCAACTGGGACCCCATCCGGTCCCGGTGACTTCCCCCCTTTGCTCCTACTAATGGCAATTTCTACTTCTTGGAGGGTAATCCCCAGCGGTAGCTTAGGTTCAAAAGGGGCGGCAGAAGAGCTAACACAATCCTCCCTGGCCGGGTCAAAAATTTCTGTAAAATATTGTACCCATTTATCCTCACTAACTTAGGCTGATAATATAGAAAATCTTCCTTTAGGAGAAAGGGACTATTGACCGTGCTCCAAAAGAGCTTACTGTCACGCAGTACTGCTGCTTTAGTCAAATTATCCCAGGCAAGCTCCCTTAGCTCTTGTTTTCTACAGTTAAGATGTTTTTGTAAGTCGACCTGAGGTGAAGAATGACATCCCTGTCTCTGGGTTGTTTAGAGAGAGCCCGTTTAAGTTCTTGAAGGGATTTAGTGCAAGCACTATCAAACCAGCCCATGGCTGCCTTCTTCGATATGCCTTTGGAGATGGTAAGGGATCTTTTTATGATGGTGCCTAGTTCCTCAAAATCAACAATAATGCACTGAGGGGAAGCATCAAAGTCCAGACATTTAAGTATCACTTCAGACCCCGCTCCTACAATTTTACGCAGCAGCTTCTCCGAGTTATCCCCACACCATTTAATACGGATACCATTCTGCCTGCAGGGGATTAAGTCTTCTACCATCCTACGCTGAACATTGGCCGGGGACCCCCAGATAGAGGTCACCCCAAAGCAGTCATGTGCACTCTACATTTTCTCTATGTAGGCATGCAGCCTACATAGAGAAAATGGCCTCCCTCCTGGTGCACGGCTGGGCGCCGTCCGATACTCCGCAGTCCGCACCAATCACAACACTGCCTGTTCCTTTTCAGAACGTGGGACCCCGGCTCAGGAGCAGAGGCGGCACGGACTTGGTCAGGAAAGTTTTCTTTTTCTTTTCTTTTAAACCCTCCCCCACCCCCACCTGCCCTCCCCCCCCAAGCGGCTTTGTTACATATGCCTTACAAAAAAAACTTAAGATAAAAAAAAAAAGCATTACTCATTTACATTCCAATGTTTCCTGGAAGTGCGTTAAACAAGACAGGGTGATGACAGTGAAGAGGGAGTGGGGAACATACACAGGCCTGCCGCATCGGAGACAAGGGCCCCGTGCCTGGACCCCACTAAGCCCCCCTGCACCTGCCATAGCCAGGAATAGTGCAGTATCACGGCATCCCTTGCCCACCTCAGAAACCCCTAGCAGGAAGCATGGCACCGGTGCGTTTCACCGGCTCTACTGAGCCCGGTCTGGCGGCAGAGGGGCAAGTTTAGAGCAGCGCAAATCTGTTGTGTGGAGTGCGAGTGCCTCGTCTACTTTGTTGTTCAGCATCCGTGGGCCCTGTGTGCGCAATCCACTTAATGTGGGGAGTTGGGGCTCAGCCTCTTATTGTGTGCCTGTGAGGCGCTTGTGGGATCGTTCTGGAACTGCGTGGTCACTTTGAAGTGGGTCTTGTGTTCATTCCCAAATTGTATCACTCCTCCGTGGTAGTGTGAATGCTCTGAGGCTGTGTGGACACCCTGTGTATGTGAGCACCCAGGTTGTATGACCACCCAGTCCTTAAAATTTACTATCAGATCGTCCGGGTTCCTTTTAATCACCTTTGATTGTTTGACCTGATTGTGAGACTCCATCTGTGTGAGAGCTGCATGCCAATCTTTGCAATTGCTTGCTATGATTATGTGAAATCTAGTCTCTAAGTCTGTTTTTTTTCTGAACAGTGCCAATCTGTTGGCATCTTGGCAGTGTGCCTGGTGCCTGCCTCGGGTCTTCCGTGGGATTGTGTTCTTAACGTGGACTGTGCAAGTTGTGTCAGCCTATCCTCAGGTGTGTGTCTGTTACCAATGCTGATCTGTATGCTTACTCTATGGGCACTGCAAGTGTCAATTGGCTGTATACGCGATGTGCAGGCTCCTGTGAGTGGTGGCTGTGTGTGGTCAGCAGTGTGTATCCTGCCAGTGCTCTGACTGTTCCTCTGGACCTGCCAGCCGGCCCTGGGGCAGGCTCGACCACAGCCGCGGACCGTGGAGGGAGTTTGGTGGGGCAGGGAGGCGGTGCAGGGGAGGGGCAAGGTGGACAGTGGTAAACACCGGAATATGGACAATTGCAGGTAAGTAAACAATTTAAAAAATAAAACAAATTTCGTAGCGCACCATGCATCGCAAAATGCAATGCAGCGCGCGCTATGAATTCGTTTACCACTGTCCACCTTGCCCCTCCCCCGCACTGCCTCCCTGCCCCACCGAACTCCCTCCACGGGCCGCGGCTGCTCAACCACCATTGCCCTGCTACTGCTTCAGCCCCCAGCCCTGGTGCAGATGGTGCCCAGCCCTTGCCACTGGCACTGCCCAGGATGTGCCAAGCCTTCTGATCTCGGGCCACCTGCTGCCAATATGATGCCCGAGCAGGCCATCCATGTGGTGTCCACCATTGAGAACATGCCCGCCGAGAGCATCTCAACACCCTTCACCCTGAACAGAGGTTCAGGAGGGTTCTCAACAGGTGAGCGAGCCCCTGGCATCATCAAGGAGGTAGACGTTTCTGAGTGGCATGTTTTCCCGGAAAGCATATGGCCTAGGTGATTTTTGCTTATCGCAAAGGCATCTTAAGTCCATTGTCTCATAACAGCATCATTTTACATGTTGTTTTGTTAGTGACAGAAAATCTAATGCAACAAGAGATGTGATGGATTTTGGTTTAGGCTGGAATTGACATGGCAAGGACTAGATACACCACACAAGATGCTGCATCTGTGAAAGTAAGGCTGACCAGTCTAGGTATTGTATTCATGTGGCAGTGAAATGACATGAAACATCTGTTGATGGCACACACACATGAGATATAATGCATATGCCGGTAGAATAATGTAGATTATTGAACAGGATCATTCTGGTGTTTTGATTTTGTGATACCATCCCCCCCTCTCAAAGACCAAATGTTGTTTGCTGGAGAAATAATAATATTAAAATGGATCTGTCTGTTGTTTTAATTTTGTCTATGAAGGGTTTACAATACTGGTCATGGATAGGGTTTTCAGGAGTAAGTCTGCTGGTATAGCTCATGTATGTCTTGCACTACTGGCAGCTGTGAGTGGTCTTTCGGTAGTGGGTACCATGGGTTAGCCTTGGAGTATTAATTACCTGAGGCTGTTGACCAGAGTGCTATGTATCTGAAACCTTCCAGGTAACCGGTGGGAAGGGTGAAAATGTGACTTTCTTTGACAAATGGTGTCTCCCTCATTGAGAAAGGGGTGAGTAGAGCGCAGCAAAAGTAAAAATCCTTCTTGTGGGTTGTTCTTGAATCCTCTATTCTGTCTGACTCGTGTTTGGCACGCATTTCTTATAACACTCTGCTGGTAAAATACGCAAAGAATGTCCTCTATAACTCATCCAAATTGGCAATTTCTTAAATGATAAATATGTCAATCATATTGCTTTATCAACCTTCCCGCTTCCTCAAGTTTGCTTGAAAATGCACCATTTGTCCACTCTTATTTCAACATTTTCTCGGGTGGAGAACCCCCTGAACTCCACTTTAGTTGTTCGGGCTTGCTCGCTACGCTTGCTCGCCATAGTGCAGTATGGCAATAATTTTACGCCTCACCGCTTTCAAATGTTACCAGCTGCCACTATATATATATATATTTTTTTTTTTTTTGCAGAGTTTTATGTAGCGCAAACTAGACCCAAACCGAATCAGGTATCAGATCGCTTTACATATTTTTCCAGTTACGTTACATAAGGACACACTTTCATTTTAGGCACGGGGAGATTAAGTGATTTGCCCAGAATCACAGGAGGTTTTGGCGTCGTTCCCGAGACTCGAACCCAGTTCCCCAGGTCCGAGGTCGAGCGCCCTAGCCGTTAGGCCAACTCCTTTCCCCGTGTCATATATGAGCCAGTGGTTGCCACCGGGGTGCACCGGAATGCATTACTCCTTATCAGACAATCCACATGAGCAAAAGAGGGGAAAATACAGAAACGGCAACAAAGAAGGAAGATAATACAAACAAACATTGGCAAAGCCAAAAGGTCTCGGCAATCTTATTGCAATGGAAAGGAAAAAAGGAACTTTGTGTGTATTTTATCATCTTGAGGAAGATCTCCAAGGGCTTGAAAGTGAGCTTTCCTCCTGTACTGAAGTCTTAGGGACACAAAGACTTCACCACCAGCTCCACTGAATTTCTTGCTAGGAATTCTACCTGCAGAGAGGTGCCTGCTGTTGTTTTAGGACTTCTAGAGATTGCGTGTTGCTGGGAGCTGTAAGCGCAATGCAACGAGAAAGAAGTGTGTTTTGCTGCAGCTGTTTGCCATCGCATCGCCGAGGAAGCGTGTCACATCGCCGGAGAAGCGTGTCGCCGCCACAAAGGTTGCCGTTGCATCACCAGAGAAGTGCATCGCAGGGCCTGTCGCGGCTCAAGAAACCACCAATTTCCGTCGAGCGTGCACGCATCGTATCCAAGTTGTCGCATCGCATCAAAGACGCCATCTTGTCGCATCACATCGGATTGTTGCATCGCATCAAGGCGTCATCTTGTCACATCGTAACCGGGACACAGTAAGAAACTGACGCATCCCCTCCCCTCCGTTAAGGAACAGACGCTTAGCCTCCCCCGGACAAGGAACTGACACATCGCCTTCCCTGCGCCCCTTTTGTTTATATTGAGTTACGCATCCAAGGTACTTTGAGAGTAAAGTGTTGCATTTACCATGTACATTGAACTAAGCTATTTCTATCATTTGAAAGTCATATTTTTGAATACTGTATTGTGGATTTTAGTAGTTTGGTCTTGTGTTAAATCTAGTTAAAGATTACTTATTTTTCTAAACTGGTGGGTGTCCATTTGTAGTGTTTTGACTGTGTTACTGTATGTGTTCACAAATGCTTTACACACTGCCTCTGAGATAAGCCTGCCTGCTCGTGCCAAGCTACCAAAGGGGTGAGCAGAGGTTATTTTAGGAGAGTAGCCCCCTTACCCTGACTAGAAGTAGGGCCCCTACCTGGTCAAAGGTACCTACCTCTGCCAACTAGAGACCCCCAATTCTAACAGACCGGCACAGGAGACACCGTCAAGCACACTAGGACAAGCGATAATGACACAGTCCACTGGGACAAGGAGGCATTGACACACTTGCTTGGGTTGGGGACACTGAAAAATGTAATAGGATGGAAAATACTGACAAAGTGCATTGGAGCAGGGTGAAGCTCACTCTCACACTGGGACAGGAGACATTGGCATGCTTGTGAAAGAGACACTGATGCCCTCCTGCTCACAGAGACAGTGGTACTCACTAGTACACAGAGACGCTTACACAGCACTCTGGGGACAGAGACACTGACCCTTGCACTGGTGGTAGGGACACCAACACCCATACTTGGAAACAGATACCCCAATGGGCCCCGAGATATGGAGACACATTGACATGCATACATGGGCAGGAGACAGTGATACAGTGACACAGTGCACTGGGACAGAAGACACTGACAAACACACAAGCTGTGGGCAGGAGATCCTAGTAAACATACTAACACAGGAGATAGTGATAGAGCACTGTGACAGGAAGACTGACACAGTTCACTAGGACAGATGACACTGACATGCACAATAGTACATGAGATACTGGCACTTCACACTGCATCAGGGAGACTGACACAGTGCATTGGGTAGAAGTCCCTGGGACAAGCATTAATTATTATTATTATTAATATTATATTATTATAGATATTTGTAAAGCGTACAAATCACCGCCAGGGGTCTCTCTGTGCTCCAGCAGGCCAAACAGATCAAGTTTTGCGGAAATTTACAGATAAAAAAACATGTTTTTAGGAATTTTTTAAATGAGGCTAAATTGACACAGGAGCGTTGATAGAGCGGAAGCTGGTTCCAATGTGAGGGGCCAAAAAGAGAAAGAGTGGTTCCCGTACCTGACAGCATGAATACGCTGGGGGCGTAGTAGCAGTTGCTCACTAGATCTAAGGTTGCAAGTATGAATGTAAGGTTGCAATCTATTTTGCGGGTAGAGAGGCCCATTTCCATGAAGAGACCTGTGAACAAGACTTACAAGCTTAAAAAGGGTGTGCTTTCCTATAGGCAGCCAGTGCAGAGATCTGAATGTGGGTGCAGGAAGAGAACGAGCGGATAGGTTGCAGACCGACCATGCTGCTGTGTTCTGTATTACCTGGAGCTTGGAAAAAAGACCCTTGTTATTTGCAATTGTGATGTATTCCTATAGGTTCTGTATCGATCCCCCTATTCCTGACCCTATTCTGGTTAACAAGTTAACTAGCAGCCATCCCATGAGGCAGAAAACCCCCATGATGCAGGAACCGTTATCTGATAAAGCCACACTACGGCACAGGAACGTGTTATCTGATTAGGTCATAACGCTTGCCATCTAATTAGACAAGCGATATTCCTCCAGCCCCTGATAAGGCATACGGAGTTCTCAAAACAAATCAAACCTATGACAGACCTGGGAAAAACCCTGTGGCCATTGTTTTGATTTCACCGAGAACTTCAGCAAAAGAATGTGCTAACGACCAGGTCGTATGACATCCTTATTGACGTATCTATGTCCATCCTTACGTCAATCTCGGCACCTTAAAGGTATAAATATTACCGATATTGCCCTATGCAAACACACGCGGTGGTGACGAGATCGGAGCAGCCAGACTTGCCGAAGCCCAGAGCAGAGCAGACCCCGCTGGCGCAGCCCCGCCTTCCTGACGCGCTGAGAACGAGACGCTGCTTTCTCCTGCCGAGAAATCCAGCTCCGGCGCTTCCGGGTAGCCCTCGCAGGCAGCCTGGAATATCGAGACCAGAGACGAGAGATACCATCCCTCATTCATCCTAGATTCCAGGTACAGAACTGAATAACCCCTTGCAGAGAATTCTTTAGTCAGTCACTTGGCAAAACAAACGTAACTTAAACTGTAACTTTCTATTCCCGCCCACGTATTAGGCTTAGGTCAGGTACACGGGGTAGGCGTAGTTAGAAACACCAGTTGAGTACGATTAGTCAAATGTAAATGTGTATGTATTCATTTTATTCATTTTAAACCTTCATATGGCTTAGAAACCATATCAATGTTTTTACAGTATTATTTTATACTTCTGCTTTTATTGTATGCACTTTACTTAACCATAAGTATTGCAATAATATCAATCCATTTCTCTTGTATGAGAAAAGAGACTGATCAATAAATAATATCTTTTATTGAACACGCCCGTCTCTTCCTTTTCTCTACAATCTGGTGAGACTAAGAATGCACGTACTGACTGAGCAAAATAAGTCGTCTTTTGTTTTCACACGACTCTAGAGATACACTCTTGATTAGGGGAGAGCAAAGTTGTCATGTTCTATGGTTGTCAGAAACTAAATCCCTTCTTGTCTATCCAGGGAGGTTCAACTCCTCCTTGCCTATTCGAGAAAGTTTCTAGTGAACTCTGAGCTAGCTGGCAAACCCAAAACTTTAAGTCTAATATCGACAATAGTAGACCTAGTTAACGTCTGGTCTAGGCCTATACTATTGAAGGTATTATTCCAATGCGCAGAGCCTATTGGGATAATAGGAACTACACTACATGGCGCCCAACGCGTTTGGAAGGGCGATAAAACTAACGTAAGACATTTAGAGTAACTCAGTCGTGCTTTTTCACTCAGACCCCTTTTTTCCCATAATACTCCAAAGACGTCTGGAGTGGGTAAAAGGTAATATCCGCCAGACCTCGCAGGAGGAAACTCCTATGTATGGTCCTTGGTTTAGTCAACGTTGAAGGATACACTGTTCCAAAATATTGTGCATCTAATCTTTGTTTCCATAAGAAACCTGATCTGCAAACAAACTAAATAACCTTCCTGTCGGTAAAATGGTAGACAGTGATGAAGAAAGAGAGACAGTTAGGTTAGCAACTGAACTCGCAGCAGCTGATAATGCACTGCAAGACACAGACCCGGATATAATACTCATCCCGGTCATCAAGAGGAAATCTATAACTTTAAAACTTATAGAAAACGGACTGACACCTAGAGGTGGCACAGTCATATTCGTAATTGAGGCACACGAATATCGGCAGACAGAGGTATATTATTCATGGATACATTTTCCAGCAGCAAATGCTGTAACAAAGTACTTCCACTATTACAAAACAGAGGACCCTCCTAATGAGTACACTCCTTTCGAGGAGGTGGAAGTACCACTTAAATTTCAATTTATTTAATGGCGCCCTAAAACATAATAATCACATCACCAGGCTCGGTCCATTAGGTAGACCAGGAGCAACGTGGCCGGTTCTAGCCGGATACACACCACATCCAGACATCGATGGGATGTCTGCAGCAAACCTTTTAATACAACTAAAACAATTAATAAAAATACATAGACAATTAGTCCAATATGTGATGCGGACTTCAACAATTCAACCAGCAATTAAAATTCCACAGCTGACCCCTCACCAGGGGAACACAAATAAAATTACACCACAGAACATACAATCCTGCCTAGGTAAAGTACCAGCTAAACGGGAACAAATACCATTTTGGTTAGCACAAAAAATCACCCAAATAGAGGCGGTGTTTCCAGACACCACCCCGTTAGAAAAACACAGGATTCTGACTATCTGTCTTCCAATGGGAATCGCACCACACGTGGAGGACTGTGACACTTGGGGTACAGTCTTTGCTTCCATCTACACAAAAACGCACGGTGTTCCATCCATTTCGGTAATACCAGATGTGCTAAAACAAATTCAAGACGAATACGGTCCAGAACCCGCTTTAACTCTTGGTATGAAATTACTAAAAGACTTCAAGCAGGTCTCGGCTATATTACTAGCCAACATAAAGGGAGAAGCAGCAAACGTGGCCATCCGCCAGAGGTTAAAGGAGACAGATATAGCAGACCAACCAGCTGAAATTGCCAGAATTATAGAAAAATCCTATGAGGAACTAGGTAGAGATAGTTTAGGTGGAATACCAGTAAAACCACAACTGATTGAAAGTCCTGAAAAAATATTTTTTAATAATAATTCAACATCACAAAAAAAGAGCTGGGATGGAAACAAACAATCCAATCCTAAAGAAAAGAAATTCCAGTCCAGAGGAAGGTCTCCTAGGCGGAGAGAAAAATCTCCGAACCAAAGACACAGGTCACCCCAAAGTGACCCCTCTGGGAAAAGATATAACCTTAGAAATAGGGATAATATAAAGAAGCCTGATAGATATCAAGACATTGATACACGTCCCTCTCAATCTTTTCAGACTTCCTCGCAGAAATCGGAAAGAAGAGGACGATCAGAACAAAGAGAAGAGCACGCCAAGTCCAAAGACAAGGAACCTGCTCATCTAAAAAAGAAATTACAATTTCCAAAAAAGAAGGTAGCCAGTATCAAGGTAGTTAACAATGCCGAGAATACTGAGGACACAACTGAAAAACGGAGAATGGGCTCAGACAATGCTAGACAGCGCAGCAGAAGTGAGCATAGCTCGCAAAGTCCTTATGAATCTTCTGGAGACAGTGGACACGAATGAATATCTTCAAGTGGAAACTGCAGACACCAGAGTTAGCAAACCTCACAAAATATATGAAATAACTTTACGTATAGAAGGGGATAAGACTAGAAAAATAAGGGGACTATTTTGGGAAAATCTCTCCAAGGGCTATGACATCCTTCTAGCTGAAAAAGACTGGCCACCAGAGTTTGTCAGGGAGTGCCCTCATGGCGAAGAAATAATTATGCCTGCCTTCTCAAATCATATCCCAATTCATAAAAAATACACACTTGCCAGAAAGTGGGCAGTAGCTCAAGCTCCTGCTTTATACAAAAATCATGTAGGATGGGATGAGGACTCTCCTCCTCACAAAATCCAGTTAAAATCACAACCTACTGCACAAAGACAGTACCCAATTAAGCAAGAAGCTAAAAAACAGGTAAAAGAAATCCTAGATCAATTAGAATACCAGGGGGTGATTGAAACTTGCACCTCACAAATGAACAACCCTTTGTTTCCGGTCTCCAAACCAGACAATTCATATCATCTAGTTTTGGATTACCGACACCTTAACTTATGTTGCAAAACTTTTGCAGTGCAAAACTCGCATAGTGCTGCACTAATGAATAACATAGTGCGCAAAAAATACAAAACAACATTAGACATCCCTAATGGATTCTTTTGTCAAAACATAGCACCAGAGAGCAGATATTTGTCTGCATTCTCAATAAATGGCACTCAAAAACAATTCTGTCGGTTAGCCCAGGGGTACAAGAATAGCCCAGGAGTATTCTCAGCGAGAGTAACAGAATTACTACAAACATATGATGACGAACCATTATCTTATGTCGACGACATATACTTAACAGATGATGACTTGGATACTCACTTGAAGAGAGTGAACACCATAATACTTGGGTTCGCAGCAGAGGGTTACAAATTCAACTTTAAAAAATCCAGAATTGCCCATCTAACAGTCCTGTTCTTAGGATACGAATTATCAAGTGAAGGCAAAAGCCTGGCTGACAATTTCCTAGAGAAATATGCCGTACTCCAAGCACCTAGAACACTAAAAAACCTACAGTCAATTCTAGGCTTCCTAAATTTCGGAAGAACATACATTGCAAATTACACAGAAAGGGTAAAACCCCTTTATGATCTAATAAAACCAGATTTTAAAAGAACCAATTGGACTCAAATACACACATAAATTTTGAGTTCCTTACAAACAGACATGTTAATTAAAACAAAATTAGAAACACGTGATAACACACGCAATCTTGTGATTCGAGTCATCCCAGGAAGATGCGGATTCACATACCTGACCTCTAATGAGGGAGAAAAGGTACCAACTGCATTCAAATCACACTTGTATACAGAAGCTGAAAAGAAATTCAGCATTAAAGAAAACATTGTTCATGCAGTTCAAACCGCAATAGCTAGAGAAAAAGATCAAGCGGACGGTAGACACATCACAGTCAGAACAGCGGAATCAGCCTTTGAGGCATTAACAACACCTTGTAATTTACCAACAACAACATTGAATCCGGAATGGATACAATGGGTGAATTCAATTACAACGGACAAAGTATACTACTACTTTGATCCAGAACTAAAGGAATTGAAAAATCTAGAATATGAAAGAACATTCCCTCTGCCTATCGACATTCTGCCCTTACGACAATACGCTTGTGTAATCTATACAGACGGACATGCTCAACCCTCCGTTTGGGGAGAACAAGCATACAACCCAACATGTGAGATTACAAAAGAAGTGTGGCGCGGAGGTAAACTAAGACCTCTATTAACAAAAACACACTCAGTAGAAACTAATTCAGAACAACAGACTGAAATAATAGCATTGAAAATGGCGCTAGATAATGCGGATCGCGAATTCCCGACACTTATAGTGTCCGATTCATATTACTGCGTCAAATCATATAACAACGATTTGCAGACATGGATTCAAAACGGTTACAAAGATGACACAGGTGCAACAATAACGCAAAAACTGCTTTGGGAACAAATAGCTCTTTTACAAAAAGAACTACCAAAGACTCACGTGACACACTCACTGAGTCATCAGCGTGATGGCGTTCACGTTGCAGGGAATTCATTGGCTGATGAGGCCGCGAAGGCAGCTGTGCAAACGGCTTCCGTAGCTGCCATCACACGGTCAAAAACAAAAATAGACAGCGAAATATTACAGGCTGTCAGCGCTACAGAAAAGGATTCGATAGAAACACTCCCGAAAGGCTTTCCAGTAAAATACTCATACATAACTGATGCAAATAATGTTCCTTTTGCTCGAATCCCTGGAGTGGGGGATAGGGCAATTCCAAACATGGAACATAGGTTAGGACTGATAATAGCGGCACACGAAGGGCTTGCTTCTATACATGCTGGCGTCTCAGCCACAGTATCATTATTAAAACAGAGATACTGGTGGCCACAAATGAGAAGACAAACAAGGAACTATGTTTTAGAATGTGAAATATGTCAAAGAATGAAAGTATCAACGGTGAGACGTCCAGCGCAGACGCCCCTTCTAATCTCGGATAAACCATTAGCCTGTGTTTATCTAGACCACTGTGGTCCCTTACAAAGGGATGGTAACTATAAATACATCTTGGTTGCAGTGGACTCATGCACGAGATTCACATGGATGTGGCCCCAGCGAACGGCTGACGCCAGAACTGTTATAAAAGATTTGCGAGTCTTTATCGGCACATACGCAATTGGCATGCTGCATTCGGACCATGGTCCTGCTTTTAGCTCTAGGGCTTATAAGGAGGCCATGGTCAGCATGGGCGTTACATTGCGGTACTCTTGTCCATTTCACCCTGAGGGGAACGGAATTGTTGAAAGAAAAAACCGTGACATAAAGCAATCTATAACGGCAAAGGTATTAGGTTCGGGAGCTGGGTGGGTCAAACATCTAATAAGTGTCCAACGTAGTCTAAATAACTTGCCAAGAAATTCTCTGAAGGGATTCAGTCCGTACGAATTATTATTTGGAACTAGGATGTTAGTCTTAGATCTCGACAGTCAGACTTCAGTGGTGAAGGAAAAATGCTTTGATATCAAAGATCGTTTGGCTATTTTGCAGGACTTAAACGAAACAAGAAAATACCTGAGCAACATAAAGTTGAAACAGCAGCCAACAACCACTGAAGAACCACCACCTGTCCCAGCAAGACCTGTCTGGATTCGAAAAGTCGGGGATCTAGTCAGAGAAAAGATCGCGGTAAAGAAGGAATTTGGGCCTTCTTACAGAAAAGCAGTTCCTGTCTTGTCTGTCAACGGGACAAGATCAGTTGTACTACCGCCGCTTGCTGGTAAAAAGGAGAACCGAGTTGTATCCATCGACCTGGTAAAACCACAACATGTGGCCGATAACAAATAGTAGGCCAAGTGGACTCCCGAGAAGTAGTAGAACACCAAGATTTGCTGCTAACACAGAGGTTCAATCTAAGAGGCTAATCACATTCGAAACGCCTACAGAACTACAACAAGGACTATGCAACAATGCAATGGAACTTAGACCTCTGAAAACCCAAATAAAAACATTTAGCAGAGACACACCAATCTATAATGAAGTAACAAACGACTATGCAAGAAACAGTAATCCTGAAGCAATTGGAACAATTGACAGAACTGCATCCGGCTACTTCATAAACTTCGATGATTCCTCTGAAGGCTTCACTGAATCAAAAACACAGCCATCAACAAAAACCTTTAAAGATAAAGTTAAAGTACTTTTGAAACAACTGAAAGAAACATATCTAATTTCTCCATGGATTGAATTTTGGGTGGGTTTTGGTGCATTTATCCTCATACTTTGGCTCATCATGGTACTAACTTTGGGACGCTTCATTGGGGGAAAATATGCTAAAATGGACACAGCAAGTCAGAAAATCAACTTGATCCTCAAACCACACACATCTTCACACGTTGAGAAAAGAGAACTTTCTTCAGTCAACTTCACAGCCAATCCTATACCGGGTGGGGTAGCATGGGACAAAACTGACTACGAAATTTATGGTCCGGTTGAAATCCTGAAATATCCACACCAAATTAAGATCTCGTTGAGTGACTTTGTAAAACCAAGCTCATTTGCTGATGATTGGGACTTTGAAAGTATAAATAATATGATGTCTGACTTAGTGATGTCTGCTAAATTTACCAAACATGATTATTTGCAGGGTTCGACAAATTATGATAGTATGTACTGTTATAACCACTATGGTAACCATTTTCTACATAGATCTGCACAACCTAGAAATGTTTTAAATTATAATCAATGGGAACATTGTGCAACCCCTCCAAAAGGAAGCTCAAGAACCGTTTATGACAAATATTCATACTTTTCAGGTTTTAACACAAGTAATGCTGAAACATTTTATTTCAAATTGTCAAATAAGACAGGGACAAAAACCATGATAACAAACACGAAATTGATATATTCAGACTCATTCTTTGAACAAATGAATACTTTTGGTTTTGATTATTGGGACAAAAATGTTGAAGTAAAAAGTGTTTGGGGTACAAAAGAATGGCAAGTACAGGGTATAGAATCTTTGTTTAGAGCCTGCATGATCCCAGAACAAATTATATTTTTAAATGACACTGTTCAACAAACTACCTGTCTTGGCTTAGCCAAAATGAAAGACTTAAATAAACCGTCTATTCCAAAACCAACAATGAACAGCAATAGCTCCACAGATGAAGAGATAGACATAAATTATGTATTAAACCAAAACAGAACACATCCTGATTGGAAACAGTGGTTGATCTGGCCCACAGATACTAATAACTGTCAAAACAGATTCCTGAACAAAACACAGGGGTTCAAAATGACCAGGCCAGACCCTAGATATTCCCAAAGACAACACCCAGGAATAATAACCACCTACAGTGTGGGCAAATTATGCCTTCAGTGGCTACAGACTTCCACACTGGCAGAAATTAAGCAACACCTAACTTTACTTACTGATGGTGCTGACTTGCGTGATTTCATTATGGGACCGCGCAAACAGCGTCAGAAACGTTTCATAGCAGCCTCTGTATATGC
This sequence comes from Lissotriton helveticus, assembly GCF_964261635.1. Taxonomy (NCBI): domain Eukaryota; kingdom Metazoa; phylum Chordata; class Amphibia; order Caudata; family Salamandridae; genus Lissotriton; species Lissotriton helveticus. The sequence goes on from NC_136068.1 coordinate 1,110,470,025, forward strand.
AGCATACAACGAGGCCTGGAAGGTGACTCAAATTGAGACAGCAGAAAGAATACGGGAAATTGACCGTATTCATTTGGAAAAATCACTTTCTGTAGTGGACAATGGGTTAATGACTCTGTCCTCCAGAATTTTTTCTCTGGACAGCATTGTGTCTTCAGCAATCGACATAATATCGCAAGACTTACTGTTGTTACAACACGGTCAGTCCCAATTGCGTTCTATTGTACAGCTTGGCTGGACGTTACAAAATCTGCGTTCAGGCTATGTGCCTTGGCGTTTAATCAACACAACGTCACTATTCAATATCTTTAACCTTACTGATAAACAAATCAGTATGGCCCAGAAGGGTGCTGATTATACAATCCTCAGCATTGAGAAACTCGAGAGATTACCAGTGACAATGTCAGAACGACCTGTCAGTGAATGGATAATACATGGGATAATTAATATTCCAATATCAACCTTCAGGTTTCAATACTGCCAAAAATATATACAGGCTGGCATGTACGAAAAATTGGGAAAGGGGTACATTAAAACAACATGGAACTTGCCCTATTCACATGCATGTGTCAGTAATAAAGGACAGAAAGTGTTTCTTAGTGGCAATAATTGTGCAATGTCACTGAGCGGTACACTTCTGTGTAATGGAATTAGTTTGCATGGAGCCTGTGAAGGGAACTCAAATAACCTTTCATGTCACCAGCTAGGCGCACCTGCAACTGAGATAGAACCATTCTTTCAAAGACTCTATAATGGGAGTTACATTCTAATTGTAGATCGCAGATGCTGTAGTCTTATGCCCAGGACTCCTTATCTCGTAACTACGACTGCGAAGGTCAAGTGCTGTGGACGCTTATTGTTCCCCAGCTCCCTTCCAGACAAGGAGGCAAGGGCATGGCCCAACTTGAAAATTACTTCTATTCGAATAGATACTTTAAGCAGAATGAAAACAGTGCTTCTTCAGACGCCGACCAGACTCACGTCTTCAAAAGAAACGTATGATCTCCTAGTCGCAAGGACGACTGCAGAGATTCACTCCTTATTATCAACTAATTCCCCCATACATTTCGCAGAAATCCTGAATGAAATCTTAAATATTTCTGATACCAGTGGAGTCTCAAAAGTATTTAAGACAGTATTTTCGATGGCATTAACACCATTCAAAGCCATACTGGGTATTTTTCCAGATTTCGTCCATTCGATTTTTGGCGGACTTCCCCTCATTTTAGGACTAATTGCAGGAATCCTATTCCTGGTCCTTATATTTCGTTATGGCAAACCATGTCACAGACAAAACACAAGGGAAGAAACAATCCTAGCCATTGGATACCGGGACCGGATATCAAAAATCCTGGGACTATCCCGGCTTAGAGACCTGAACATGACTTGGTTTCTTTCATTTCGACCAATGTGGCAACAATGTGTTTTACCTGTATTAAGGTGCTTGCTATGCGGAGAAGAATGCGTGTTGGACACTTGTCTGACTCTACAATCAGATGCGCCAATGGATGCAGAAACATTGTTGAGTCCTATAAAGGCTCATGCTTTGTGCTGCCCTCAACGGCTACCAATCCTGATGACGGCATTCGTGGAAGCTTCACCACTACGATTAAGGGGTAGTGAAGTTCAAGATGAAAGCAGCATTGATCAGGTACGACCTTCTGTCAGCAATACTAATCAAAACGTCAATGGAGACAATCATGCGCACGAATGCGTGGTTACATCTTTTTTTCGAGTTAGTGGAACTCTCCCAGGAAGCTGTTGACAACTTTTTCGAGAGTCTAAATGATATGATGTTCTCACCAGAGCAGAAATAGAGACTTTTGAGCAAGCTCGCACACGGCGTTCCCTGAATTTGGCCTTCAACTAGAATAGCAAAATACCATGAACAATTTTCCCTCCAGTTCACGGACAGCAATTTTTTCAGCAGCCCCAAAGTATTTTTACGAATTTTTCGGGACACTTATTTTCTGCTTAAAGTAAGAACTATTCTTGGAGAACTAAAATTTCTATTTTTAGATACTTTATAGACATTAGCTGCCCGCTGGTATGTTCATAATTATTTTATTCTGTGATGGAATGGTCTCGAAACTTTTTTCTGTATTAAGAGCCGTTTCATGTGTAAATTCTCATATACAAATTAGTGATAATGTATAGATATGCGTGATTTCTTTAGCATTATTCTACAGCTTGAGTGCATATATTACATGTGACTATTTTTTCCGTATATTTGATAATTTCAAAATGCATTTATGTATTTTGGGGTGGTAAGGTATACACGATACTCTACAGTATGTTTTACTATGCATAGATTCGTAAATATGTCCATAGTTAGCGTGGAGTGGGTGTGATGTATTCCTATAGGTTCTGTATCGATCCCCCTATTCCTGACCCTATTCTGGTTAACAAGTTAACTAGCAGCCATCCCATGAGGCAGAAAACCCCCATGATGCAGGAACCGTTATCTGATAAAGCCACACTACGGCACAGGAACGTGTTATCTGATTAGGTCATAACGCTTGCCATCTAATTAGACAAGCGATATTCCTCCAGCCCCTGATAAGGCATACGGAGTTCTCAAAACAAATCAAACCTATGACAGACCTGGGAAAAACCCTGCGGCCATTGTTTTGATTTCACCGAGAACTTCAGCAAAAGAATGTGCGAACGACCAGGTCGTATGACATCCTTATTGACGTATCTATGTCCATCCTTACGTCAATCTCGGCACCTTAAAGGTATAAATATTACCGATATTGCCCTATGCAAACACACGCGGTGGTGACGAGATCGGAGCAGCCAGACTTGCCGAAGCCCAGAGCAGAGCAGACCCCGCTGGCGCAGCCCCGCCTTCCTGACTCACTGAGAACGAGACGCTGCTTTCTCCTGCCGAGAAATCCAGCTCCGGCGCTTCCGGGTAGCCCTCGCAGGCAGCCTGGAATATCGAGACCAGAGACGAGAGATACCATCCCTCATTCATCCTACATTCCAGGTACAGAACTGAATAACCCCTTGCAGAGAATTCTTTAGTCAGTCACTTGGCAAAACAAACTTAACTTAAACTGTAACTTTCTATTCCCGCCCACGTATTAGGCTTAGGTCAGGTACACGGGGTAGGCGTAGTTAGAAACACCAGTTGAGTACAATTAGTCAAATGTAAATGTGTATGTATTCATTTTATTCATTTTAAACCTTCATATGGCTTAGAAACCATATCAATGTTTTTACAGTATTATTTTATACTTCTGCTTTTATTGTATGCACTTTACTTAACCATAAGTATTCAATAATATCGATCCATTTCTCTTGTATGAGAAAAGAGACTGATCAATAAATAACATCTTTTATTGAACACGCCCGTCTCTTCCTTTTCTCTACAATCTGGTGAGACTAAGAATGCACGTACTGACTGAGCAAAATAAGTCGTCTTTTGTTTTCACACGACTCTAGAGATACACTCTTGATTAGGGGAGAGCAAAGTTGTCATGTTCTATGGTTGTCAGAAACTAAATCCCTTCTTGTCTATCCAGGGAGGTTCAACTCCTCCTTGCCTATTCGAGAAAGTTTCTAGTGAACTCTGAGCTAGCTGGCAAACCCAAAACTTTAAGTCTAATATCGACAATAGTAGACCTAGTTAACGTCTGGTCTAGGCCTATACTATTGAAGGTATTATTCCAATGCGCAGAGTCTATTGGGATAATAGGAACTACACTACACAATCATTAGAGAGTTTCCATAGTCCAGGCGACTCACAGTAAGTACCTGGGTAAGGGATTTCCTAGTCTGCAAGGGTAGCCACCGAAAGGCTTTTCTGAGTGTAGACATCAGGCCGAAGCATATTCTAGAGACTGAATTCACATGTTCTTTCATGGACAGATTTCCGTCAATTAAAACAGGAGGTTTTTACTGTTTTTTTCTGGGATAGGAGTAGGCCCCAGTTCGCTGGGCCACCAGTCGCTAAACCAAAAGGAAAACGTTTTCCCAAAAAGCAGTATCTCCATCTTATTGGTGTTCAATTGGGGCTAGTTGGTGGTCATCCATATGGCAATCTTAGTCATACATTCCCTGAACTTTAATTTTGTAGATTTAGGGTTTGGTCCCATGAAGATGGCAAGTTAGATGTCATCTGCATACGCGATGACCCAAAGCTGCATGATCTTATCACTGTTGAAGGGGGTGGGGCTGAAAAATGAGCCCTGTGCCACCCCCTTATCCAATGCCATATGTCTGAAATTAAAAAAGTCCAGCTGCACTGAGTGAATTTGGTGCTGTAAGACACTAACAAACACGCACACAGGATAGGGAAACACCATAAATGTAATGTTACTGAAGCATTAATGTACTGATACTGAAGCATTAATGTACTGTTACTGAAGCATTAACTCCAGTGATCACACTCAAACCCTTTTGGTGGAAGTTCGCAACACCGCAACCCATATAGAGTTCTCAGAACACACCGCACCCTGACCCAGAAGACTGCAATCTGCATATCAGGGGCATGCAAAATTGCCCAGAGGCCATGGGACTAAATAAAACGGCGCTATACAAAGATTGTCCAAGCCAAAGCGCCCCCGCTCCCCAGACCTAGTCCAGAGTGTGACTTTGTTGGGACACAGTGGCAACACTCACCCCAAACACAAAGACAAGGGGGCATATTATCAAGAACGGGTGTTACATTATCGCCGCTTTTATCGGCAGGAAATTGCCGATAAAGCAGCGATAATGTGCTTGATAATATGCTCTATGAATTCCAATCGAAGCCCATGTTAGATGTCTTCCCATCTAACATGGGCTTCGATTGGAATTCATAGAGCATATTATCAAGCACATTATCGCCGCTTTATCGGCAGTTTCCTGCTGATAAAAGCGGCGATAATGTAACGCCCTTTCTTGATAATATGCCCCAAGATTCTCAGAAAATTACACTTCACTAAACGAACGTCCACAAGTCTACAGCCAGTCATTTACTTAAACACGATGATAAACCCCAAGTGCATTTTATCTGCACACCAGCAGTCTGGTATTCAGTGATGTATGCACCAGATCAGAAACAAAGCAGACCAAACACCGAAATAATTTCCTACTGAACTTGCTTTGCGAAAATATTTTAAATTTGCTTAGCTTCATAAATTATGTGTTGTGCAGCAAAATAGTGAAAATTACAACCATTTCATTTGTTGGTGGTACCAAGGGGGTGCGAGTAGCGCTCCTTAAGAAAAAGAAAAAATAGTCCCAAAACAATGGGCTAAAATGGTCCCTGTGTATGTTTAGGGGTAATTACTCCCTCCTCTTGGTTGGCTGAACACGGAAAAGCGGCATGACGCTTGCATGCCATGGACCAATGGGGAGAAGGAATAACTAAGTGAAGGGGGGCCAGCAAATGGCATGCCTATGGGTGGGCGAAGCCCACAACATAGATACAACATGTCTAAGTTCGAGACAGCGCATGCACTCCGCCTAGAGCTGAGACCTAAAAAACCACCAACAAGGGAGAAAGCAGGAACCTGCAAGAGTGAGATAAAGGGGAAGGGAGTGTCTGCTAGTGGATTAAAGAGGCCTGAGATGGATTTAGGATTACACAGCCTTGGTGTTCATGCGGGGACATTTAATGGCATCAGCGGCTGTCTTTTGATCAGTGCTTTGGAGACCAGCACTTATTATGTTACAAACGAAACACTGCTGCAGCTGTTTCCACAATGCTTCTGGAAAAGCATATGAACTATCAAGTCAAGATGTTTCTGTTGATTTCGGCAGCATGCCTTTTGCAAACACAACCGAAAAAAAACACTGAACTTTTGAGGCAGGAAAAAGCTTTGAAAGAGTAAGTGTTTACATTGAATACAGGAGGAAAACTACATTTGAACATGCGCTTTCAAGTGTCAAAGTCACCTCTCATTCTCTGCTGGGGTTTGAGAAGAAAGCAACATTGGAATTGGAGTTAAAACACAGAGCAGGCAATGGGCCGAAATGCAAAGAGGGGTCCACGGGAGGTTTTGGCATTGATTGTCTAGTGTTTGAATGACAACATTTTTACAGTAATCTTCTTCTTCTATATATTCAGTATTTGTAAGTTGCTCTCGTTCAGTGATGAGCTGAGAGACATGTGATTTACAATTAAACAAGTAGGCAACAAATGAGAAACGTATCGCATAAAAAGACCCTAGGACAGGAACAAGATGACTGGAAAACAAGAAGACTGTGAACATCCAGACAGTACATGGTTAGAAAGGATGAATCAGACTTTGTCTGAGGTCATTAGTGCCCACTGGTAAAAAGGCTAGGTATGGAAGAGATGGTGCATGAGGATCCCCTTATAAAAAAGACTCTAACACTCAGTGGTCAGACTATCTAGTTCAGATTGAGCAGGGAACAATTAGCATGTCAAATACATATAAGAATATTGGAACGCAAGCTAATGTGTATTTAGGGAGAAACTCTGGCTGAAAGTGGTGCTAGGGTTAAACGCTTATTCCTTAGTGCCTAGTAAGCTGTGAGGATAAGTTAACAAATGTAATGCTTGGTTGAAAGAAGCCGCCTCATGGATGCACCAGTTGGGTTACAGGTCTGCTCAACCTTTACCCCTGGGTTGCCATCTTTGTTGCTTCTTTTATTTGTGTGCAGGTGTAAGGTGGAGGTGGATGCAGCTCACCCTCTACCAGGGTCCTGCTACTTACCCGGACTAGTACTATTTTGGTAGTCCTCTGCCTTGTGCTTTGCAACTGTCTCCTCTCTCCATCATGATCAGCACCCCCATTTATCTTGAAGAGCATCTATGGTGGTACTGGGCACACCCTCAGCCAGGGCACCATCCGACTTCAGACTTAGATATGTTAAACAGAAAAAAAACACAGTAGGCGTTGTCAATCTATGAACCCAGGGTCCGGAACATCTCCATCAGAGCTTCCCTCATGCTGCTTCAATTTAGGAAAGAGGTGAAGACTCACCTCTTTAAGGAACATTATACTACAATGCATTAACCATCAACCCAGCTTCCTATCCTACTACTCATTGACTTAATGCTTGTCTTTGACCCTGTACGGCACTCTGCTACCTTTTGGCTATGCACACGCTATAGAATCACTCCTGAGGCGGAAAGCCGGGAGTTGCAGTTGTTTGTACCACGCCTCCTTGAGGCCACGCCCCCTCCCGCCCAGTTAAAAGGTTGCTGAATACTAGCGCCGGACTGGTAAGAATCACTCCTGAGGCGGAAAGCCGGGAGTTGCAGTTGTTTGTACATTTTAAAATTGACTGTCACCTAATTTTCATGTTGTTTTAAAACCTGCAGATCTCGAGCACTTTGGGGCAGAAGCCCGATTATACTCACTCGCTCAGCTGACCAAAACGCTGTTCGAACTCCAGAGCGGCCGCCATCGCAGGCGTGCACCCTGATCACGCCTCCTTGAGGCCACGCCCCCTCCCGCATCTACATAATGTGCATCTACCGGAAGCGCAGCGGACGAGCACAGCGGGAGCGCCTAAAGCAAGCCCGTCTGCGCCCGTCCGCGCCAAGACCGCGCCGGGCGCAGGGCACTCTGTACAACCATCATTGCCCGTTAGGTATAATAGAAGGGAATTACTGGCTTTAAAGCCTAGCTCAGGCGAAACGTGTAAGGGCTATCTCCCCATGAACCACCTCTGGGGACCCGTTTCATGTTTTAACTGTCGACGGACGACTCGGTGGATAGATCCAGAAACGCCCAAAAATGTCCTCCAGCAAAATTCCAGTAGCCCCAGTCTTAAGGGAGGTTTAATAATCGCCCACTCACTGTGTTGCCACAGTCAAGATATCCACGATCTAATTATGGATCATGACCTTGACCTTCTCTTCATAACAGAGACATGGCTTAATGACTCTTCCAATCCAGATTTGGTCACCGCGCTCCCACCCGATTTCACCATCTTCAGACAAGACAGACCAATTGGCCGCGGTGGGGGAGTTGCACTTATCGTAAAAAAGTCCCTCCCATGTCACACGTTTGACCTGGACATACACAAGGGAGAAGAGAGTATCGGATTCTCGATCAAGCTTAATGCCTCTACCTCTTTCTCGGGGGGCCTAATATACCGTCCACCAGGCAACGCCACCCCCTTCATAGACTCCCTGGTGACATCTTAGGGCCTCTCATGTTACGCTACCCCCACTTTACTCTGATGGGAGATATGAACCTGCAATTGGAGTCGCTCGATGACCCACACGCCATCTGCTTTCAACACACCCTGAACATCTTTGGCCTGAAACAATTGGTGACTGCCCCTACCCATCAAGCCGGACACACACTTGATGGCATATGCTCCAATCTAGGCACTTTGACCACGTCCACACCCATCCCCCTAATCTGGACTGATCACAGCTTTATTCCCTTTGAAATCCACCAACGAGTAAAAACACCCCCAACAAAAAAGCGATCTTCACCAACTTTCGCAGTAAATTGGAAAAAGGTTACTGATTGCATTAAGTTGGACTCCCAGCTATTGGCGCAGGCTCCAAAGCTGGTGGGGAATGCGTCCGTAGACTCACGCAACTTCCATGACTGGATGGATCAAATCATCCTAGAAAACTCAAACCCTAAAAGTGGCCATGCCCAGTCCTCTAGAAGGAAACTGAGTGCACCGTGGTATACACAGGCTTTAACAGAGAGCCACCTGCTTTGTAGAATAAAAGAAAGGAAATGGAGGAAAACATACGATGAGGCATCTAAAATCATCTATATCCACCAGAGAAAATTATATCTCTCAAGCATAAAAACCGCCAAGAAAGACTACTATATCAAAGTCATTAATAACGCCCATCAGAAGCAAAGTAAGATCTTCTCGATTGTAAAATCATTCACTCACCCCAAGGCCCTCCAACCCGAAATTCCCCCATCGGAAACCTAATGCAACCAAATTGCAGACTTTTTCGAAGAAAAGATCACAATCATCCAGAAGGATTTCCTTCCGCCCCCATCCACTTTGATCTTTGAACCACTTAATCAGGACGCTAACACCCAACACACTCTGGGCCGTTTTCAACCTGTCTCCCTCCAGCAGACGCGAAAAGCCATCTTGGCCTGTAAATCCGGGGCTCCCACGGACTCATGCCCTCCCCGTATATTACATCATTTAATTGACGCAGTCAACCCCAACATCAATGCGATCATAAACGCGTCCCTAAACACAGGGGAAGTTCCAATTGAATGGAAAAAAGCCATCGTGAAGCCCCTGATGAAGAAACCCAACAAAGCAACAACGGATTTGTCGAGCATGCGCCCAATATCACTCCTGCCAGTGCTGGGAAAAATCACGGAACAGATGGTGTATCATGAGCTAAAAGCCTTTGTGTAAGAACACAACCTCCTCCACCCACAACAGTCAGGTGTTCGTCCCAGACATTCCACCGAAACCGCTTTGATCGAACTCACTGACATCAAGTTCCTACAGGATGAGGGCAGGAAAGCTGTCCTTATCCTGCTTGATTTACCGGCAGCGTTCAACACCATCTCTCATGTCATCCTGATTGATAGGATGAGAGAGATTGGCGTGACAGATACAGCGCTGGCCTGGATCAAATCCTTCCTGACTAACAGGTCTCAATATGTATCTTTGGGTCCCCATCTATCCAGCGAGAAAACCATCTCATCCGGCGTGCCGCAGGGGTCCATTCTAAGCCCATTGCTTTTTAACATCTATATGGCACCCCTCCTTGCTGTGATAGAGTCGCATGGGATCCTAGTCACGTCATACTCGGACGACACCCAACTAGTCGTCTCGATTGACAAAAATTGTACGAACGCAGAACAGAGGTTCCAGAATTGCCTTAAGGAGGTGTTCCGATGGTTAAAGAAGAACCATCTGAAATGTAACAGCGGGAAAATGGAAATCCTCCCACTAGGCAAAGACCATCTCTTCTGCCCTAAGGACTGGTGGCCAAAGGATTCAACGGCACCACCCAGCACAGTGATCTCCACGCGAAACTTGGGAGTCCAATTTGATGCGGCCCTCTCTTTCGATGAGCATGTCAGAATCACAGCTGGTCGCTGCTTCGGCCTCATCAAATCCCTCAAGAAATTCTTTGACTTTCTCCCCATTGCAGCCAGGAAATCTGTCGCGGTCGCTTTAATACTCTCACAACTTGACTACTGCAATGGGTTAATGGCGGGAATAAAAAGGGCCACTCTGAAGAAATTGCAGAGTGTTCAACACGCTGCGGCAAGACTAGTCCTAAAACTACCCAGAAAATCCTCAGCCTCCGCAGCACTAAATATTCTTCATTGGCTGCCACTGCATAAGAGGATTCTCTATAAACTCTTATTTACAGTTTTCAATGCCTTGAAAAACACAGGACCAAAGTATCTTGCCAAGCGTCTTGTGCACTACGACCCAGTGCGCTGCCTTAGATCTTCTAGCGGTAACCTCACCAAAATCCCGAGGTATAAATATAAAACTAGGGGAGGTAAAACTCTCACAGTCTTGGCAGCAAGGGCATGGAACAACTTGCCACTAAACCTAAGACTTATCGATTCCGTAAGCATTTTCAGGAAACACCTGAAAACTTGGATTTATCAGCAATCTGACAATTTTGTGATGGCAGCTATTTAGATGTTCCACCAACCCTTATACAAACTTTTAGCGCCAAGATGCTCCTTCCGGAGCGATAGGTCGCGCTCTACAAATACCCACAAATACAAATACAAATACAAATACATAAATGCTTACAGAACTAATATTCAATAATATTTTTTAATGCATATAGACTCCAAAGGGTGACAAAGTGCTATAGAACAAGGTGTTCTTTCAAAAGAAGTTGCACAATATCGGTAATTGAAAGAAAAACATAATTGTAATTCCAATTGTGTTTAAATAGTGCATACTACCCCATACAAGGCATTGAAGTGCTTTTTAGTGAGTAGCATGGTACTCCGGAAGCTAAAGGATTAGTAGGGTCTAGATAGTGTTAGTTTGGGAATCATAGTTGTAAAATGAGGTTTGGGATGAGTCAAGGAGGGATAGAAGGGAGAGTTTATATTCAGAGAGGTTTAGGATGAGACAGAGTAGTTCTTAGACCAGGCCCTTTTTGCAAGGTTATCCCCAAACTTTTTTGCCTTCTTCCTCCTATTATTTCTGATCTGACCTGTTTTTGTTGGTTTTAGGTCTCTGGGCACTTCACCACTGATAACCAGTGGTAAAGCGCATATGCTCTCCTTCTAAATTGCATTTGTGATTGGTTTATCCATGATTGGCATATTTGACTTACTAGTAAGTCCCTTGTAAAGTGCACCCATTGCATCCATGGCTTGTAAATCAAATGCTCCCAGTGGGCCTGCAGCACTGATTGTGCCACCCATATGAGTAGCCCTTCAAACACGTCTCAGACCTGCCACTGCGGTGTCTGTGAGTGCAATTTTAAACTGCTATTTTGACCTGGCAAGTGCACCCACCTGCCAGGCCCAAACCTTCCCTTTCATTCCATATAAGGGACCCATAAGGTATGCCCAATGCATCCCCAAGGGCAGCGTGTGGAGTATTTAAAAGGTAGGACATCTACTGGTGTATTTTACATGCCCTAATTGTGAAATACTGCTAATTGCAAGGAATAACTCTCCCATACGATAACTGGGCTATTTGTAGCATTCTAGGTTTCTGCCCCTGTTGCCAGGAGCTTTAGAATGTGTTATGTAAGAGGCTGTCAGTTGATGCTGAGCCTACTTCATGTCTGCAAGGATCCTGTGGATGGGATCTTTTTCTTGCTGCAAATAAACTTATCTTCATGACTTCAATCTGCGCAGAGCTTGATATTACATTTGGCGACAGAGGATGGGATGTGCTTGAAAAGGATCTCAACACCTGTTACTTTAAGCTCTCCTCACTGAGCTTATATACTATCTTCAATGAATCCTTGGACTTCAACCGCATTGAGGTACTGTCTATTGTTTTTTTACGTCTTGTTCTCCCAAGGTGCACTGTGTCTGGCAAGTTTCCAATAATACCTTGGGCCTTATTTGCTAACTGCTCGGCTTTGCCACACATTGACGATTTTTAACTATTTAGCCCTAACTTTATTGCGCTCATGCATGCATGACTTTAAGAACATTTCAAGTGATTTTAACGGCGCTGCAGTATTCACCCTCTACGCTTCTGCGCTCACATGCGCCATCCAACCACTCGCTTTGGCCTCACTTCGGCGATTTATAAATATTCAGCCTTAACTTTGTTGCTCTCTCTCGTGTGTGACTTTAGGAACATTTCATGTGGGTTTAACGTCGCTGCTGTGTTCACCCTCAGCGTTTTTGCGCTCACTCACGCCATCTATAGAAGATTAATTACAAGGACTTACCGCGCCACAACAGTGTTTTCTTTCAAATTGCCTCACGTTCGAGACTCTCTTCATGCATTGGAATCTCCTTTATTCTTTCATGGAATCCCACCATCTTCCCTCCGGAGCTGAAACCCTGCTCTCGTCATCATCTGTCTAACGCACTCACGCTGCCCCTCATGATGCGTGGCAGCCATCTTTAGTTTCCACCGCAATTGGCAAACCGATTACACCTGCGTGTCACGTCTGTGATGCACACACATGTTCTTAACCTTAGAGTTTGATCTTACTTTGATACAGGACAACAAGTTTGTAGCACATCATATTGCATGTCAGTTTTAATTTCAATAAATTACTCATCATTACAGTGATGCGCCCACCTGTGACACACTCACATTGGACTGCATTATCAAATTTGTGTGTCCATATTACAGACAGTGTCTATTTATTACTATGTACAAATTTGGTCTGTGACACACACTCAAATTGAGTCATTTTTTTATTAATATATATTTTTTTCATTGTGACTTTTGACACATTTTCTCAAAAAGACTCACTTCTTTCTTGGTAAAGTGTGTGTTGCTTCTATGATATATTTATATTTTCTAATTTTTTTGTTACATTTCATTCAGCTTAAAATGTGTGAATTGATAACATACTGTTTATAAAATGCAAAATGTGCCTGCCCCACCTTTCTTTCTCTCCACCCCTGTTGATCCTCCCATACAATGGCAAAAAAGGCGCAAAGTTTTCAAAAGGTACGCCAGAGTCTGTGGTTCTTCCTTGAGTGCTGAAGGAAAAACAGCTTTATTACTACATTTTTTAGGATCAGAGGGACAAGAGGTATTTGACCATCTTCCCGAAATACATGAACCTGATCTCAATGAATTTGAAATTTGTATCGCAAAGCTGGACAAACATTACATGCCCAAAATCAGTAACAGGTTAGAGAGATACCATTTTGGTCGCAGGACCCAACTTGAAGGTGAGTCCATAGAAAATTACATACTGCTTTGAGAAAACTGGCTTCATCTTGTAAGTTAGGTTCCACTGTCGACTAGAGAATTAGGGACCAATTCATGTTGGGGTGTAATATTGAACATGTCAGAGAGGAACTATGGCAAAAAGATGAACCCTCACTTGGAGATGTTTTGGTCATTGCTGAAATGATCAAACATTCTCCTAAGTGCATAGAGGTCATTAAAAAGAATGGTGACAAGAAAGAAAAAGATTCCGTCCAAGTGAACAAACAACCTCAAAAAGTAATGAAAGAACTGAATCAAAAGAAACCTGATCCAAGTAGAAATAGAAAATTCAATACCTTTCAACCCAAATGCTTTCGCTGTGGCAAATTAGGTCATTTGGCCAACGACAGGTCTTGTCCAGGCTGGAAAGCCACCTGTACCAATTGTAAAAGAAAGGGTCATTTTGCTGTGGTATGTAAAGGTAAATCCTACAAGGAAAAAGTGAACAAGATTTACGGAGATTAAGAATATGTTAATGATACCGATCCAGAACTTGATTGTGGTCAAGTTCTGCTACAAGTCTCTGGTAATTGCGAGACTAAGAATGGTTCCATAGACAAGGTCTTAGTACAAGGTGAATGTACCTCACTTTTGTTTGACTCTGGTGCTAAAATCACCATAATGTCAAAGGAGTTCTATCTTAAGAAAATCAAACATAAGATAAAAATCTGCCCTCCCGATATTACACCTTGTGCTTATGGGGGTGAACCAATTAAGCTTTTAGGTTATTTTTGTGGACCTGTTGAATACAAAAACAGAATGATCAATGCTAAGAATGTACATTTCTCAAAAAGGGGACAGTATATTAAGCTGATTCCACCAGAGAGATATTGGTGTAATCTTAGATCCTAATCCCTCACCCCCTATTAAACTAAGAGACAACTTCAACACACAGGTAATCTCTTCTGTAGGAGACAACTCCTCTGAGGACTTCATGCAAATGTTGAAACTGAAGTTTCCATAAGTTTTTTGCAAAACTTTGGGCTGCTTAAGAGATTATGTACATCGCACTCAGCTAATTGATAGTGCTAAACCCGTGTGCAGTAAGGTGCGCAACATCCCTGTTGCAGTGTGTGAGCAAGTGCTGAGTGAATTAGAACGCTTGAAAGCTGATGGCATAATTGAGCAGGTTGAAGCCACGCCTTGGCTTGCTCCGGTGGTGGCTCTTTATGTATCTGTGTAGACTTAAGAGAATTGAACAAACATATATTAGTTGATCGATACCCCTTACCGAAGATTGCTGATATGTTGATGTTGCTTCAAGGTGCCAAAGTTTTTAGTACGATTGATCTTAAATCTTCTTTTCATCAGATTAAATTGAGCGAAGATTCAAAAGACCTTAAGGCTTTTGTGACTCCATTTGGCACTTTTTGCTTTGCCAGGCTTCCTTTCGGCCTGGTGTCAGCAGCTTCGGTGTTTCAGCGAACCTTGGAGAGTGTATTAAGAAATCTCATCGGTGTGAGAGTATATCAGGATGATATATTAATCTATGGAAGGGAAAATAAAGAGCATGATGAACATGTTTTGGAAGTGTTGGGTAGGCTCAATGATTTTAATCTGACTGCTAAAATCGAGAAGTGCAAATCAGGAAAGAATCCATAGACTATCTAGGTTATTCCATATCTGCAGGGGAGTCATGCCCAAGGCTGATCTGGTTGATAGTATTTGCAAACAACATTCACCTGCCAATAAAGAAGAATTGATCAGTTTTCTAGGGATGGCGGAGTATTATAGCCAGTTTGTTTAAGGTTTCGCCTCTCTGTGTGTCAAGTTGAAGTCATTGTTACGCAAAGGGTGTGAATTTGTGTGGGACCAGGCATGTGAGGATGAGTTTTGCAATCTCAAGGAAAGGTTGAACACTGCACCTAAATTAAGTTGTTTTGATCCAAAAAAGAAATCTTACTTGATAACTGATGCCAGTATGAATGGTCTTGGTGCTGTTGTACTACAAAAGAACCAAGGGCAGAAAACGTAATCTTGTTTTTGTCACGGAGTCTACGAGGGGCTGAATTTAGATATTCTGTTGTAGAGAGAGAAGCCCTTGCTGTTTTCTGGTCCATTAGAAAACTCAAAAAACCTATCGTAGGGCAATGTATTTGAAATTAGGTCTGACCACAATCCTTTGTGTGAAATTTTGAAGAAAGAAGGCATTGATGCAGTATCTAGTAGTATCACCAAATAAGTTGTTGCACTACAACATTATGATTTGGAGATTATGTACCTGCCTGGGGTGAACAATCGTTCACTGATGCATTGTCATATCTTGTTGGTTCAGATGAGCAAGCTTCTTCAGATGACTGTGTACAAGAAGACGATGACATGGTGTGTTACATTGAGGGTGACAGTATTACCAGACAAAGGTGGTTGGAAGCTTTGAACTCTGACAGAGTGTTGTTTGAGGTTTTCAAACGTGTCAAGACCAGTTGGAAGACCAAACTCAAAAGCGAAGATGAGTTAGGAAATTTTTGGCATGTAAAGGATGAACTCTCTAAGCATGATGGTCTACTTGCTAGAGGTGTGAGGTTAGTTCCCCCATCTATTCTTAGGGAAGAACTTGTTGCTTTGGCACATGCAGGACATAATGCTTCGGTTAAATTGAAATTTTTATTTGTATTTTTCTCTTTCTGTAATGCACCTTTAAAACCCAATCAAATTTTTTTTTTAAAAAGCAGGACATCAGTGAATGTCAAAAACCAAGGAGAGACTCAGGTTGTCCTATTGGTGGCCAGGAATGGATTTGCAGGCAGTACGTTCTATCAGAGATTGTGTGCAGTGTACCTTGAGTGAGAAAGTAGCCAAGCCGAAGGTCCAACCGAAAGTCATACATAATCGTCCTGAGGGTCCTTGGAAAGAAGACAGACTGTATATTGTTGGTCCAGTTCGTTCTTTGGGCTCTGAGTGGTATGTTCTAGTTCTGGTTGACTAGTTCGCCAGATGGCCAGAGGTATCAGTAACATGTGGCATAGAAACTAAACATGTGAAGACATTTTTGCAAAAACTCATAGCCAGGTAAGGGATCCCTGACGCCATATTAACTGACAGTGGTGTTCAGTTTGTTTCAAGAAATATGGAGCAGTTCCTACTTCAACATGGCATTAATCACAACAGGTGTGCCTTATACCATCCTGAAACCAACGGAATGGTGGAACACTTCAATTGTGTTCTTAAAGAGACGATTGAGGTGGCTAAATCCACTGGATTGGACTGGCATAATGAAATATTTAAGAAGGCTGAAATTTATAGGTTGTCTCCTCATGCCACTACTAAAAGAAATCTTTTTAATTTTTTAGGGGTAGACGTCCCAACACATTAGTGGAACCTACATGGGTAAATGACTTACAAAATGCTCGTTGTGGAAGCTCTGATGAGTGTGATTGGAAACTTGCTGAGTCAAGGAGCTTTATGACTGAAGGAAAAATGTGAAAGAGACTAATGTTATAATGGGGGATTGGGTCTTAATTAAGAGACCTTGTAGAAGAAGCTCTTCCACAGCATTTCTGAAGCCTATGAAGGTTATCAAGATTTTTAAGAATGCTGTCAAGACTGCTGACCACTGCAGTTGGAACCTGAATAGAGTGGTTGTGGTCAGAGATTATCTGGTACCTCTTCATCCGCTAAGTGGAGGTGTTGGTCCTAATCCCTTTAACAAGTCTAATGGTCCAAGGGCAATTCTTATGGCTTCGAAGGACTCTAATGATTCTTGTGGTTTGAAAAATTCACCTGGACGTTCAAAGGGGTTTCTCAGAACTCCAGGCACAATACATAGGTCCACAAGAATTTCCTCTACCCCAATGTACTTAAAGGATTATGTACAGTAAATGTACCTTTTGGTGTAATGTGAATCCTCTCTTATATTCACTTCTGTTTTCCTCTTATTGTATATAGTTTGTGATTTTAGTCTGTAGTGTAAAGGAGAGGGATGTGTAGCATTCTAGGTTTCTGCTCCTGTTGCCAGGAGCTTAAGAATGTGTTATGTACAAGGCTGTCAGTTGAAGTTGAGCCTCCTTCATGTCTGCAAGGATCCTGTGGGTGGGATCCTTTTCTTCCTGCAAATAAACGTATCTTCATAACTTCAATCTGCTCAGAGCTTGATGTAACGGTGTTGTCTTGAAATATCTTTTAAGTGAATGTTCCAGTTGAAAACTGATAGATGTTTGGAGTTTGGGGTCTCTGAACTCAAAATTTAAAAATACATCTTTTGGTGAAGTTGTTTTTTAAATTGTGTGTTTGCAATGTCCCCGAAGCCTCTTCACTTCCATAGGTACTGTGCAGGTCTGTCTGATGGTGTATCACTAATCTGTTGGTTTTGTGTTGATCATGATTCCGCAATAGCCCGGTTGACGCTATCGACTTCAAGCAACTATATTTTTAGGTTTATTCTTACAAAGTTCCTATCTTCACTTATGTATATTGGATTTTTATTGTCTTGGTCTTGTTATACTCAGGTAAATATTGGCTATTTTTCCAAACTGGTGTGGAATCCTACTGTAGTGTTTTCACTGTTTTAGTGTATGTGTGTGTGTGTGTGTATGTGTGTGTGTGTGGGGGCTCTCGTGTGTGTGTGTGTTTGTGTGTGTATACACAAATACTTTTGCATTGCCTCTGAGATAAGCCTGACTGCTCGTGCCAAGCCACCAAGGGGGTTAGCAGGGTTTATCTTAGCAGTGTATCGTACTTACCCTGACTAGAGTGAGAGTCCCAAATTGGACAGGGTGCATACTGACTTCTGACTAGAGACCACATTTCTAACAGTAGTGCATTGCAAGGAGTTGAAAGGTTCCTTCCTTCCTGATACATAACTACATAGAAAAGGTATGCATGTATAAGGAAAACAATAAAGAGATATAAAATTGTATTACATAAAGTTCCATAAAATTGTATTACATAAAGTTCCATATGTGCAAGTATGCATAGATAGTTAGAAATTCACACTTTCAGATGAAGTTGTATGCAAAAGGTAATTTATGTATTTTTATAAGTTTTAATAAATGTATTCACAATATTTTAATAGTAAAGCATTTATGGATATAATTGTTTTGATCATATTTACATATTGTGGTAGATAAATAGAATAAACAAAGGCCCATATGAATCTAATCAAATAACATATAAAAGCTATGCAGTGACCTATATATGTAATAAAATAATAAAAGAACGAAAAGCTTTTGTTTGGCCAAAAGGTGTGTTTGTCACCATACATTGTCAGTATACATATGACAGTAAGACGTCTTTGAGAAAGTTATTTAACCCTAAATACTGGCATATTTTTGGTTTTAGCTGTATTACCTTGTGGAAGACCGGAATTGTACTTCCATAAAGAATCTAATCAACGCTTAGATCTGGCCCCCCCGGCCCATCCGCTGCCTTTAGATTTAGTAAGATCATGGCTTCAAATAGATGGCGGGTAGTGCAAGCTTGCATCCATGTGACCAAACGATTGTTTAGAAGTGGGGCAGCTCCATTTGTTTTCTTAGGTGTCTCAAAAAGGACTTTTTATGACGAATTAATTAAGTTGGTGGTCCTTAATGGAAATATGATCCACGGATTAGGAACATCAAATTGTTTTTAACCGTAAGTAGGCCTATGTCCCTTTATAATATGGTATGTTTCAGGCCCCTGGGAAAATCAATGTAATGGATATTCGTCTTCTTCTTAAAAAAATAGATATCATAGTAGTGTCCATAGTCAGGTGGTACTCCTGCAATCATTGATTTCTAGACTAGCAGAATATGAGGTACCTCCATGATATATTGTCATATATTTTATGTATGTGTGACAACTCTGTCTTATGCACTTTCTCTCAAGGCTGTGGTCATGTTTAGAACTACTGTGTTAATTTCTGCAATGTTTCTTTTAACATGTAGACTTAGTCTCTTTCTCTCAACTCTATGAGAGAAGATATGGTGACTGAATATATTTTTTTATATATATATTGTAGGTCCCCTGACATCTTGGATTAGACTATACGAAAGAGGTCCTGAGGAAGGTGGTCCTGAGCCGCCGAAACGTGCGTCGACCTGGTGCAGAGCTCAAGCTGGTTTTTGAGACCGTCAAGTTGGCGTGAAGATTCTGCCAACTAAGACTCAGTTCTTCCTTTTTCCCTAGATGGTGTGGTTTGAATGTAGTATGGGTGTGAATGTGGTAGTATTTTTGAGACTGTGAGTATGTGATCAGGTGGTACCTTTTTGAAATACTTTGTATTATTTTTTTGTATATATTTATCATCTTTTGTATTTGTTATGTACTTTGAAAATGCTTAAAAAATGAATGTATGATGAAATGTCTTTTAGAAAACATAGAATAATGAATAATATAAAATAATGAACTAATTGAAAATAAAATAAAATATTTAATAAAATATGATTGACGTGTATCTGTCACCTAGGTTAGATTGAAAGTAGGATGTATATCAGTATTTGAAATTTAGGGCCAGTGGTGGAACAATCTTTCCATAGTAGTGACCTATATATGTTAAGCATAAAATAATGCATAAAAAAGAAATATATATATATTTTTTTACCCGTACGTAATATAGTAACATATACTTTTTAAGCATACCTCATGAATATCTACATATTTTTTAATCATAAGTGTGATAATGGGCCTCTATGTGCAGTTATTGCATTTGCTCCTTCTGCCCCAGTCTAGGGCATGGCATTCTACTTTTGTTCGGAGGCTGGTGTCAGCCTAGGGGCCAAGCTGTGGGAAAGGACTGAATATTGACACTTACAGGATTAAAGGCACCGACTTCTCAGTTCCTTGTGTGCCAGAAATTTATAATAAAAACATAAATTTAACTCTGGTGATTTATGTTCCTGTTTGAAATATCAGAGTTTTGCCTTGTCCCAGTTAGTCACATCTAGCCTAGTCAAAGTTAGTCACAGCTTAAAGTAGTGCAGCGGAATAGAATGCCTCCAGCAAAGCATATTATGTAATATGCAGATCAATAGCTAGTTTTTTAATGCAGATAGTGCAGTGGGTTACTGTTTTTGTCACAGAAATCATTTTGTTAATTGCAGTTCATAAGATATAATCCTAATATAGCACAGTTAGCTATTAATCAGAATCAATTAGCAGCATGGAAACTGCAGCGCATGGGTTTACAATATTATGTTTTTTCCCTAATGTTTCATTATTCTAAGGTTGCTAAATAGGGTTCCATTGGATAATAAAAATTCTTATTAGTAAAACCAACCCCAACCACCATGTTAGGTTTTAAATCCTGAGTTGTATTTCTCTAAATGAACCACTCTAAACACATAATGCCTGACAGTATGAATGATATGTGATCATACATGGTGTAATCCTTATTGTCTTTAGCAGGGCCACTGGATTTATACGGCACGGTAGGGCCAAATTTTTCGACAGGGTTGAGTAAATTGTGCGACAAGAAAAGTCAAATTATGTGGCATAATGTGGCACATTTTGTGGTAGCTTTATGATTCGTTATTTTTAAATATGTTAACACTGGCTGTGCATTGGTTACACCTTATCGGTACCAGTTTAACACCCACATATAGCTATAAGCTACAAAAAGGTGACCAGTCAACCCTTACAAAGGACCTATCACTGCACAGCAACACGTGTTGCTGCATTTTTACTAGCTTTTGAACCATTTGAGCTAAATTCTGCACATTATGTAGCAGATGATGGATTATGTGGCAAATGGGGCAAATTGATAATTATGCATAAATTGCACAACAATTGCATAATTCAGTGACCCAGGTCTTAAGTAATATTTCCTATACTTTGGTGTACATATTAATACAAGTCATTGTCTCTGCATATTATGTGTGTGATATAAAGCACTCTGGCACCCACCCTGCTCTACCCTACATACTTGGCAGGAGTAGCCATGTAAAATAAATTAAATACACATGAGAGCGGGTCTATGTAGTGATGAAGGGCAACATTTGAAGGTAGTACTGATTGAATCATTGGAGAAGGAGGTCTGGGGGGTCACAACAAATATTATCACACCATCTGGCACCAGCATTAAAGCAACCCAACCAGGGGCATAGTTATCATTTCTGCACCCTGTGCAGTGCCACAGGCCCTGGGGTAAAAGCGCTTCAGCAGATTGTGGGATGGGCTGGCAGGAAGGCATAGCCTATGAACAGGGGGATTTAATGTTATTGTAATCCGTGTTTCTCTAAAGTTTTTATTGTTTATTTCAACATTTCCAGTTAATGGAGAACGAAGAGCTCAAGGAGAAATGCCTACATAAACTGACAGAAGTTCTCTGATCACAGAATCTTCTAGTGCCCCGCTGTAACCTGCCAGACTAATTCTCCGAGCTGGAAATTAGGATGAATTTTCCCTCATTCTTTGAATTATATCCTTTTATTAACAAACAGTGGTTTTCTGTCTGTATGTATATGTCATTTCTGTAGTGGGACCGTAGCCAAGAGGCAGCGGAGCAGTGAACAAGTTTCAAGACAAAATGTAAGTCTGGACACTGGTGCACAATCTTTAAAGGACATATTTACTAACATTTAATATAATAAATACATTGGAGAGGAAAGTGAGCGCTATGTACGTTCGGGGTCGGCATTAGCATACCTCTAGAGCACTTAGAAGATATCTGCACTTCAACGGCTATGTAGCATATAAACATTTGTAATAAAAGGCAGTTGTGTTAAAGAGGATGGGGTAAATGTGTGCTTAGTGCATAAAGAAGCAATGGCGCTCACTTGAACGTCTGCATCGTGATAAGAATGTAATATAATGTGACTAGAAGTGTTGCATTTGGTAGGCTTTGTAAATGTGAGATCAACCACGGTACAACCGTAGTGCAACTGTAGGAAGTGTGTGTCACCGACAGACACGTTTATTGGCATGAACAACGTGGGCATTGTTCGGGCAGATCTTATATTTAGATTTGAAGTTTTTCAATGAGTGAGTAAGTCTTGTATTGGTTGCTGCATGGGCTTCCAGATGCACAAAAAGGATTAAAGAGGCCGTTATTACTTAGCTGTGATAGTGATTTGGCTAGGGTGCTCAAAAAAGACAACCAAAATTGTGTCAAACACCATTTAGTAAATTGTTTTACTTTCCGGTACTACTGAGCAACGATTAAAAAAAGAATGTTCGTGCATGTGTTTTACAATGTTTTCAAGGCTACCATTTTTCCCTTATATGCACCCAGTAAAGTGCCAATAGTAATTGTTTTTTGTGGTTGATGTGTCAAGCAGGAAAGAGATGGCCGGTTTCCAACCCCTTTCCTGCGTACAATGTAAGCAATCTGAGTAATGTAAATGCCCCTAAGATGTCACAAGCATAAGTGAGAGCCTATGGTATCACAAGCAGACAATGAAATGTGACTAGGCCTATGAGAGAATATAAACACTTCTACCATATGAAGCCATGCAGCATGTAAACAGATCTACAATAGCATAAGCAGACAATGCAGCATGAATGAGTCTTCAACAGCACAATCACTGAGATGTAAACTGGCTTATGTCCCCACAACCAGTCATGACTTGTAAGCAGGCCTATGATATCAAAAGTAGGTAATGAAATGCAAAAAGGCATATGACACCACAAAAAGTCTCTGGAACATAAATACATAAGATTTGTGTTTGTTTTGAATCTTATACAAACCACTGGGACCGCTCCAATGGATTGGGTGGTGAGAGATAGTCTGAGGGGACACCTCCATGGAAGGAGGCGGGTATGCTTAGAACGCTGGCTCACGGCCTGCAGAGGGCGTTTGAATTTTGATCTTAATATTATGTAGTTCGACCTCAGGACCGAGGTAGCAGAAATCTCCAGTGAAAATTGCAAGTCGTGAGGAAAGATTTGGGTCCCTATTATGTCACATGGTCAGCGACTAGCTGCCGCCTCCCCCCCCAATCCGGCACCCAACACCCAGGAACGTGGACACGAGACGTCTTTACTTTTTGGAAGGCGGGCGCTAGTCGCCCGGCCGTATTTATTAAAGTATGAAATTAAAAGGTTTTAATTGCATGATCAACAATGAATACAAAAATCAGCAGGACATTTAGTTCACATTCTTATCAACAAGTTTGAGAGCCTGACCTTAACAAAACTCTAATACATGTTGTTCCTAACTTAGACTAAACATCCTAAACTTGATTTTTGTACATTTCTGGCCATATGGCAGGGTCACTACCGGTGTCAGGTCCTACAAGCTGCGCCTCCCCCCTAGAAGTGCGCATGCGCAGTGTTACCCCGGGAATTGCCCGGTCTACGCCCTAAACTCCATTTACCCACTAAAGGAGGGCCCTTACTCTGCGCCGGTGGCGTCATGAGTCCACGCGCACGGGGTGGCTACCAGCCTAAGGAAAGCGTGAACTACTCCTACCCGCGCTCCTTTGCCTATTACCTTGCCCCTGGAGTTGTGGGAGTGGCCCGCAGGCCCCTCCCCCTGGGCGGGAACCTCCATAGGATGATGCCCGCCCCCTCAGACCTCAAATATGTGCTCACCGATAATGACCTTACCGCATGCCCCATACCTAATAAATACGACGACCTATGGGAAAAATTCTAAAGGACAGCTACACTGGCTAATAAATAACAGTATCAACGTATAGCTAAAAGGGAAAAAAGGCCTAACGACACATGGCATTAAAATACAATTCGCTTACACATGTTACGCTAAATAACAGTACCAACGTATAGCTACAAAGGGAAAAAAGGCCTAAAGACACATGGCTTCAAATACAATTCACTACACACATAATTTGCTAAAAAAGGGGGAAAAATTCCTAAACAAACTTATCACATGGAGATATGATGTGCCAGGTAAGAGTGGACTATTCAGGGGTTGAGATAAACACCATGCATACCTCCTGGTGGTTGAAGAGCACATGTGGCTTACCTTTGCATACTTACCCTGTGGTCTCCCTTCAAGTGCACCTGCGGAGTAGGCTCATCTAACTGCACAGTGTGCCTCTAGTCCTTTGTGCAGAATGTAGTAAGTGACGTGTCAGCACTGCAGAGAACGTCCAGGTACGCTAGCGAAGAAAGCTAGAATTTTTCCTAGCGCCACCCCCCAGTCCTGGTCCATTTGGGTGGGTGGTGTGGTCCACCGCGGAAGGAGCTGTGACCTTCACAATATTGATATCTAGCATGGATGCGTGTTGAGTGGGTTGCTGCGCTGGTGGGGGCAGGGTGTTCACCTGGCACCGGTATTTCTGATTTGTCCAGTGTGGCGCCCCATGTCAGAATATTTTAACATGGAACATTTTCTCTCAGAACCACAATGGGAATAAATAAGAGCCCCAGCAAAGAGATCGTGGTGTCACAAGGCAGGGGCGAGGGGAGTGTGCAGCGTATGGCAATGCAACAGAAAAGCAGTTTCCCTTGAACAGTCGCTTGCTGAACACGCTGTGTGCCGTTGACTCTGTATATTCCAAGCCCTGTAAACACCGGCGGGCAGCAGAGGAGCGCGAGGAGAGCTTAGGCACAGACTCATCAGCTCGCGGCCCAACACAGGGTCAAGAAAATCGATGCGAGCTGAAGGTTTTTCACCTGCCAGTCTTCGGGCCTTGCTCATCTCTTCTGTGCACTTGCACTAAAAGCACAAACAATCAGAAAGAAATAAACTACACTTACCGCATTTACCTCTCAAAATCCCCGAACTCATCTGTCCACAAAGCCCATGGGTGCAGACCTGTCAATCTTCACGATTTCAGTGAGACTCACAGCTTCTACTTCCAGTCCATTGGAAGAGAACTGTACGGGTAAGCTCGAAGACGGTGCAATAAAAGCTCCAGTTTTCTGTAGCCACTTTTTATGCTTAACTTTAATGTCTCGGGTTCTTGTGCAGGTTACTGAGAGCTAGGGCCACTCTCGAATGTTCACCCTTGCCCCTGCCCAGAGCAGAGAGAGGCCTGGCTTCTGTTTCAAGATATTTGATGGTGCTTTAAAAAGGCAGGGACATCATTTGTTATCACAGGTTACTATTCAGCAGTACGTTCCATCCACATCATCACACCATTGCCAGGAAATTAGTTTTTGTGTTAAACTCTGCAAAACAACTACAAATGAATGTAGATACATAATCGTACACATTTCCCGCCTTCAGCACTTGGCTCGTGTACTTCTGAGAGCATCACGGGAACCATTTCTGCCAGTCTTGGCAGATTTAAGGGTTCAACGACTCCGTGTCAGCATATTTAAAGGCATATTTAAAGGCAAGATTATCATACATTGTGGTAATTATGGTGCAATAGTCTCATGTCAGTATCACAATGGGGTTATTCTGACCAGGTGACAGTACAGTCTCTAAAAGTCAACACATGAGACAAGGCATTAAAAGACCAATCACAATCTATGATAGATATCATGAAACATATCACCAGATTGCTATACTTATAATTAAAAACAGGTTAATATATTAGAGTCCTGATTTTCAGCTAAATACTCTCCACATTAACAATCACCCATATTTAGTGGTGCTGGTTCCGCAATCTTGGAGTTACGGATAAAGTGTGCAGTGGTTATTCTGTGGGTTCAAAATTATTAGGAATTACTAGTATATTAACCCTTAAATTCCAATGAGAAATTAAATAATAAGGGGGCGTGGCTTGCGCGTCGGCCAAGATGGCGGCGTGACTCTCAGGCTCCGGCATCGGCCTCCTCATTACAGCGATTTTTGGCAGCATTACCGAAGACCCAGCACTCAAACGAACATTTTCGTGGATCGAAATATGAGGTGAGCCCAGCGCCCTCATTGTTTCCTATTTCCACGCAGTTTCGCAGCAGATAATTATCGCGGTCCGGCCTCTCAACTCCGGCTGCCATTTTGTGTGATTGCGTTCCTGTCACCGGACTGCCTCCACTTCTTATGACTGCCTGCTAGTCCTCCTATGCCCATGGATGTGCCCTATAATATAAGGTGAGCCCAGCGCCTACCTTAGCTCCACGTTTGTGCATTTTTTCAATCGTTTTCCTGCCGCGACCGGGAACCTGCTGTCCCGGCCGCCATTTTGTATATTTACCGCGCTCCGTGCCTCAACTACCTGGGCCTCATACCATGCCTGCCTCAGCTATTGCCTGCTCTTACTACTGGCTCCTTGGGGCTGATATCTAGCGTGCAATGAGTTCGATGCCCACGTTTTATATTCTCTCTCAAGCATTTGTGAGCTGTTTTTTTTTTCTCTGACCTGGGTCTTGCTCCTCAGCAACCGTCTTCTTGTACTCGCCTCGTGCACCTACCTCCACTCTTCTTCTGCCGCCTTCACGCAAGTAGACATCGATTCTGGAATGTGTCAGCGTGCTCTTTGGTCACGAGGTGATTCTACTTTTCTTCTCCCTTCTTCAATGTCGCACTTTTGTTGCTATTTACAAGGATTCAAGTTCCTCCTCCCACCCTTTTGCTACCTGCAATGCCGCTCTATTTCAACACAGGACGAGGATGTTGTTCTTCCTGACTAACTTTTCCATGACATCTGGCTTCAGTTTTTTCTCCTCTGTTTTGCTGTTTGGTGGGCTCTATTTTACTTACTTCATCAACCACATTTTTGCCTTCTCCTGCTTGCTCGTTGTTAAGACTTTTGCTTATCCATTGTTGGAATATTGCCTCACTCTCAAATCCTTCTTTGGACTCTTTCATGGGCAAACTCCGCAACTTGAAGCTCTCCTCAGTCACTAAGGTACCTGCCTGTTCGGATTCAGATTCTCCTCCTCAGGATGTGGATGAAGATACAATGTCGAAGTCTGATACAATGCATGGCACTGGCCCCAAATCTCACAATGGTGGCAAATTACCGTCCACTTTGGCTTCTTCTAAACGTCTTAAAAAGGACCCACCATCTCCTGAAACCGTCCCATCTACTTCCTCCATGGATCATATTTTGGAGGAAGTGAACTACGCGCTCTCAAGCCCTTTATGGAAGCTACCACTAAAACTTTGCAGACCATGCATGACAAATGGTCGTCCCTGGACTCACGTGTTCTAATCCTGGAACAATCAGCTGACTCTCTTCAATCCACTTGCTCTCATATTCCCTCAATGGAGACTGAGATACTATTACTCAAGAAGCAGACGGAAAATTTGAAAAATAGGAATCGTAGGAACAACCTTCGCTTGTACGGTCTTCCTGAACTTACAGAAGGGTCTAACCCTACCACTTTTTTCCAAACATTTCTTCCAAAGATCCTGGATACTCCAGCCTTAGCCTCCATCAACATTCAGAGAGCCCACCGCCTTGGCCCTAGAGTCTCTACTAAACCTAGAGGAGTCATCATGTTGTTCCTGCAATACACTGATCTCTTGCAGGTTCTTTCAGCCGCTAAACTCAAGAAACAAGTCATGTGGGAAGGTCATCGTCTTTTCCTGTCACAAGATGTCTCCAAGGCTACTGCTGATCGCCGGAAGAAGTTCCTGGACATGCGTCCGCAACTCAGAGCCCTCAATGCTAGATATGGTCTTCTCCATCCGTGTCTTTTCAAGGTCACCTACAAGGATACAACCACCACTTATGAGGATCCTGCCATCCTACAAGCGTTTCTTCGGCAACATGGAACTGATGCTATGGATATTTCCAGGACTGTCTGAAAGGACCTGATTGTCCTTCCATTTTGCTGATGTTGATCTCTACTTGTGGTCCCAGAAACTGTTGCAGTTTTACCCTTCTATTTTTATCCTTTGTTTAGATTCCTCTTGATTCCTGTTCTTATCTGACCCTCGTACCCATCATTCTCTTATTTCTCTCTTTTTTACAGATGTTTCCTTCCCTCTTCTTACTCCGATGTCACCTACTGTTTATGTATGCTGCCTCTCGGAGTTGTGAATATAGAGGTTCGGTGCCCGCTCTTGATGTTGTCGTCGTCATCTTTCGATGCCGTCACCCTCGTCTTCGTTTAGCGTTTTTGTTTTCGTAAGTATGTTCCTCAGTCGTCTGTTTCGGACATGTACTGTCTTCTTGTTCTTATTTGTTTCTGTCTTATTCCTTCTCTTTCCCCTCTTTTCTTATTCTTTCTTTTTCTTCTCGTGTATCCCTCTCTCCTGGTTTCCTTCTTCTCTTTTTTCCTCTTTATATGGTTCTTTTTCTCTTCTCTCTTCATTCTTCTTCATCACCTCTTCTTCTCTTTCTTTCTTTGTACTTAGTGAGCATAATGTTGTTGCTAGTTATTCTTTCTTATTATTCCATTCTGTGTTACAACTTGGAATGTCAAAGGATTAAATAATCCAATTAAAAGGCAACGGGTGCTATCCCATCTTGCCAGACTCAAAACTGATGTCGCTCTACTTCAGGAGTCTCACCTCCCAGAAACAGAGGCTTTAAAACTTAAACGTTGTTGGGTTGGTCATGTTTTTTGCTGTCCCACTGTTGAAAAGAAAAATGGGGTTTTGATTTTATTTCACAAAAAGTTGAATGTTTTTTCTTTTTCTCATGAATGTGATATTAATGGTTGTTGGGTTATTGTTCGCTTGCTTATAGATAATATACCTCTTGTCTTCTTTAACATTTATGCTCCCACTGGAATTGATAAATGCTTTTGGCCCTCCATCTCTGACAAGTTAGCCTCCCTCTCTGATGATTACATTATTTTTGGAGGTGATTGCAATCAAATTATGGACCCCTTCCTTGACCGTCATTCGAAAGTTAAGTTTGTGCCCTCTAAAATGCACTCCCAATTTACTAAAACAATTCACAATAATGCCCTAGTTGATATCTGGAGATTATGTAATCCTGATCTCCGAGAATATAGTTTTTTCTCTCCTTGCCACCATTCCCAATCCCGCATTGACCACATTTTCCTCAGTAAACCTCTGTCCCAACATGCCATCAGTTCTGAAATAGGCTCTATTTTAATCTCTGATCACGCCCCTGTCCTGGTTGACTTTGATCTCCTTCCATTTTCCCCCCACTCTGGCAGATGGAGGTTTAATAACACCCTCCTTCTAGATCCCACTTTCTGTTCTGAATTCACTACTTTTGCTAAAGAATTTTTTCTACTTAATCAAACTCCTGACTCCCCTTTTGTTATGGTTTGGGACTCTTTCAAAGCAGCCTCTAGGGGTTTTATCATAAATTTTGTAGCGCGTGGAAAGAAACTTAGAGAAACCAAATCAGCTCAAATACTTGCTGATATTAAACGCCTGGAACTCACTTATTATTCATCCAACTCAGAATCTTCCCTTAAAAAACTTGTTGAGGCCAAAATTTCTTTTAATAAATTTACAACTGATGCAGCCTCTAACCTTCTCTTAAAATGTAACTCTCGATATTACGGGGGTAAAAATAAAATGGGGAATCTTTTTGATAATTATTTAAAAATTAGGAAAGAACGTACCAAGATTGAATCCATTAAGACTTCCTCTGGGGATTCTCGATTTAAGGATAGGGATATTCTTAATGAATTTGTCTCTTTTTATAAAACTCTCTACACCCCGGAAAATGTCCCTACTTCAAATGACCTTCTTTCTTATTTTCATTCTCTCCCTTCTCCTCCCTCATCCCATGTAAATTTTACTTCTTTAGATTTAGACATATCACTTTCTGAAATCTCCCTTGCTGTCTCTAAATTGCGTCGCGGTAAAGCTCCGGTTCCAGATGGTTTCACTATCGAATTTTACGGTCATTTTGTATCTCTTCTCTTGCCAAAACTCTTATTCTTGTTGCAATCTTTTATAGATGCTGGTTCGTCAAGTGGCTCTTTTCAACAGGGCCTCATCTGTTTAATTCCTAAAGACGACAAGGATCATTCTTTATGTAAGAATTATCGCCCTATCTCTTTGGTTAACACAGATTACAAAATACTAGCCAAGATCTTAGCTTTACAGATGGACCCCCTTTTACCAGACTTAATTGGCCCTGAACAATCGGGTTTTGTCAAGGGTCGTCTCTCTTCGGACAATTCTCGTGTCTTTTTTAATATTCTTAGTAAGGCTTCGTCTCTGGATCTTCCCTTTGCTGCTATCTCCCTTGATGCAGAGAAAGCATTCGATAGGATTAACTGGGACTTTATGTTCCAGGCTCTTCAATGGGCTGGTCTTGCCTCCAAACTCATTTCTATCATCTCATTACTTTATTCGAATCCTCAAGCATCCATTTTTGCTAACGGTATGACCTCGGATTATTTTACCCTCCAAAGAGGTGTTCGACAAGGTTGTCCGCTTTCCCCTTTATTGTTTGTTTTAGCAAGATGATAATATATCCGGTTTTCCCTTTGGTTCTCATCAGATAAAGCTCTCTGTATATGCTGATGACATCCTCTTCTATTGCTCTGACCCTCTTTCTTCTCTTCCTTCTTTTCTTCAATAAGTCTCCTCTTTTTCTGCGGTTTCTGGTTACCGTCTCAATGCTGATAAATGTGAAATCCTTCCTTTGAATCCTTTATGCCAAAAACATCTTTTTTCCCAATCTGGTTTTTCTTGGCAACCTACTAAAATTAAATATCTAGGCACCTGGTTTGCTCCCCTCTTATCCGACACTCTTAAAATAAATTTTGATTATATTTCCAAGAAACTAGATGCGTCCATCTCTTGGTGGAACCCGCTCTTCTTGTCCTGGTGGGGCCGTCTCAGTTCTATAAAAATGATGCTTTCTCCTATCTTTCTTTATACTATCTCTATGATTCCAATACGCATTCCAGATTTTTATTTTAAAAGAATTGACTCTTTATTATTAAAATTCTTATGGAATGGTAAACGTTCTCGTATAGCTATTGCCTCCTTACGAAAAGACAAATCTCAGGCTGGTGTCCGTTTTCCTGACTTTAGAGCTTATCATCATGCTTTTTCTTTAACCGCATCGGTGCGGCACATTTTCCTGCTGTGCGCTGAAGTTTTAAAAAACCCGCGGTTCATGACGCACTCAGCTCGTCATGAGCATACGAGAGGTGTACCTCGTAAAGGAGCTGAGCTCGTCATCAGCGTCGATGTGGTTAAAACAATCAACCTGCTGGCTATCATCTGATCTTCCTTTCCATCCTCCCATCTGGTTAACCATAGAATCCTCTTTCATCTCTCCTTTCACTTTTCGTGAGATTTTGTCTTTCACGTGCAATCTAACTCGCTTTCATAATCCTATTATTTCTCATTCTCATAAACTCCTCTTTCCTTTCTTATCTTCATCTTACCCTTCCGGTCTTTCCACACGTGAACAACCTATCTGGTATAATGCGCAGCTTAAAATTCGCAATCGTACCTTTTATTGGAAATCCTGGCATTCTCGTGGATTACGTTGGATATCTCAACTCCTTTCTCAGGACAATCTTCTTTCCTTATCAGATCTTCAAACCCAATTCTTTTTGCCTGCCAGTACTCGCTCACAATATAATTTATTGCACCCTGTTCTTACTCTTTATCTTCAATCATTACCTCTTTTCAATGACTTTCATCCGCCTCACAGGCCCACTTCCTCCATATTGGAGTCCTCTCCTTCTGCGTCCTCCCTTTATAATTCTTTTCGTTTTACTGCTGACAGACCGAAACTAAACTTGAACTCGCTGGGGAATCCGATCTCTCTCAAGTTTGGCCGACTCTTCGCTGGGATAAAATCTGGGCTTAACTTCATAAGGCCTCTAGAAGTTCATACCACCAAAACTCTTTATTTTATTTATAACAGAATTTTATTTACCCCACTTGCTTTATCAAAATTCTCTCCTGACACCTCCTCTACATGCTGGTCATGTCCCTGCCCGTCTGCAGACTTAAAAACACATGTTGTCCGAATGCCCTCCTGTCTTCCGGTTTTGGTACTCAGTTTGGACTCAAATACAAAAGATTTTTCATCTTCAGATTCTTTTCTCCCCTTCTCACATTTTTCTAGTTTCTCTCTCCCCTGAGCTTCCCCAATCTCATCTTCACTACCTACTCATTGACCTCTTCTTAGCTGTTGCTTTTCACACTATTACCTCTAACTGGAAGCAAGCCGCCAATATTTCATACCGCTCTTGGTGGAATGCAGTTTGTTTTCATCATCGTTTAGACACCAATTATGTTTCTCCCATATCCCTGGCAATCAAACGAGACCTGCTTTGGCTTCCTTTGGTGGAATACCTTTCATCATCTGCTCCCTCAATCACCTCCCCGGACCCTGACTCAATTGAAGTACGTAAATCGCCTTGATTTTCCCCTTGCCTTTTTCTCCAATATTTATTCTTTAATGTTATTTTAATATGTATTTGCTATTTTAGTTACTCATTCTGCTCTAAATTTTATTATGCTTGCTATATCTTCTCTTTATGTGATTTTACTTGCATTCTTTAATTTTCTTCATTGTACATTTAGTATTTGCAATTGTTTTTCTTCTTATGATGTATATTATTGCCGTATCCATTTTCCTGTTTCTTCTTTTGTTTCTCCTCTCTGATCTTTTATTTCTTCAATAAATCAAACTTAAAAAAAAAAAAAATAATAATAATAATATTGGAAACTAGTAATTAGAGTCCTTCCAGCTTTCCTTCACTCCGTGCATGGTTGCACCCAAGAGATTTCAGCAGCTTTCACAAGGGAATCTCTTTTTTTTTTTTTAAGTTTCTTTATTGACAATAAAGGTCACTTAATACAGTACAGTCTTACCGTCAGCATAATGCTACATCGTGACATACAATTCTACAGTGTAAACCAGGATTGTCATTTTCATTTTTCGTGAAAGATAATAATCCCCAACTCCCCGACTCCCCTCCCCTGCCCCCCCCCCTTCCCAGCACTTACTCAATCTTCAATTCAGGCCCATGGAGGTTTGGTTCTAAACTCCATGTTTCAGTTGGCAGTTGTCGGGATTACCGATCCCCATATATACAGAATACAATTACAGCTGATTATGTAAGTTATGTCCGCAACTCGGTTCGCGGTTCTTGGGCATGGCCTGCCGTTCGTATATTGTTCGTCTGTGTCAGGCAGTAACCTCGCTCTATTCCCCATGAGCCTGTACACCCTGTTCAAATGCTAGTAGTAATGCATTCCACTCTAAGGAGATGGGATGTTTCCTGAGCCCTCTATGCTCTTCCCTATGAAGTTCTTGTCCCTCAGCCTTGCCCCACCTGATCGCCTCCCCACTCCAGGTCTCCACTACCGGGGGTCTAGCCGACTTCCATCTCATCGTCACCGCCCTCTTTGCCAACAATAGTATTAGGTCCACAAATCTGGTAACCACACTTCTCTTTCTTTCTTTGTAGCCTATTCCCAGCAAACAATAAGTAGCGGATATGTAAGGTCTGCCTGGCGCTGTGTCATTCAAAATGTGGTGTATCACGCCCCAGTAGGGCCCTAGTTTAGGGCAATCCCAGAACATGTGCATTATGCCTGCATCTTCCGGTTGGCATCTGGGGCATGTGTCAGTCGCTTCCGGGAAAATCACATGTATCTTGTGTGGGGTGAGGTATGCCCTATGTACGAACATTAATTGTATGAATTTAAACTTAGGGTTTCGGGACACTGTCTTTGGCAGTCTCAGTATCAGTTTCCACTCCTTGGCATTCAAAACTTTTCCCACATCTGCCTCCCAGCGTGACCTCAGGGGTTGTAGGGGGTCAGCCCTGCCCTCTCGTATGCCCGCAGTCAGCCATTTTGTCAAGTGACCTCCCGTTTCCATGAGGTACTGCATAGTAATTAGCGTGTTGGTGACGGGCTCCGCTCCATCTTGCAGCCAGTGAGTGCCTATGTAATGGGTCAGTTGTGCATGTTGTAGAAACAGTGCTCTCGGCGTGTGGTGGAGTATGGCGAACTCCATATATGGCAATAGCCTGCCATCCGAGAAGAAGTCCCCAATCTGCACTACTCCCGCATCTTGCCATGCCCGCAACCTCCGTTCCGTCAATGTACCTGTCCCCAGTGGGATGCCCAGCAGTGGTATCGAGGGTGCATAACTTGAACGACTATTGGTGTACCTGACCGCTCTTTTCCAGTACATGAGTGCCAGTTTAAGTAGGGGCGGAGTCGCAGGCGGCGCCCTGCTCCCTGGGAGCAATAACTGATGTACCGCACCCCGCTTCCAATCTGCCTCTGTCATGTTCAGTTCCTGTAAGTTGCGGCCTGCCAGCCAATATGCAAGCCACTGTAGTTGGCACGCACAGCCGTATGCGAATAAGTCAGGCACTCCCATGCCGCCTCGGTCCGTGGGAAGCTGTAGTTTGGCCATGCTAATGCGTCTTCTGCCCTTCCCCCACATTAGTCCAGTTAGCAGAGTATTTAGCTTCTTAAAAAAAGACTTAGGGACCAAGATAGGCAAATTCGTGAAAAAGTATATCAGCCGCGGTAGTACTACCATCTTTGAGATAGCTACTCTGCCTGCCACTGACAACGGCAGGGTGTTCCGGAATTGCACCTGTTTATGCAAGTTGGTCAGGGCTCTTCCCAGGTTACCATCCATCAGGTCTTGTGGTTGTCGGTACACCTGAATACCCAGGTACTTGAAGGTCACGGGTGCGACCTGCAAGCAGTGCGGCGGGAATCGGACGTGCGTCCCTGTCACCGGGCCTCGGAAGCCAAACCCGTAAGACTTCGTTTCGTTGATGGCGAGGCCCGACAACTCGTGGAATCCCGCAAATATCCGCGGCAGAGGTGTCACCGGATTGTTTATATCCTTGAGGAACAGCAATATGTCATTGGCATAAGCCGATATGACGTGGTGAGTGTGAAGCCTATTAATCACCACCGCGGCCGCCATTGAACGCACTTTCATCAGTAAGGGCTCTAGGGCGATTATGAACAACAAGGGTGAAAGCGGGCATCCCTGCCTTGTACCCTTTGCTATCTCAATCCGATCTGAGATACATTTGTTGGTGCGAACCCGTGCCGTGGGTTTCCGATATAGTAGGGACACCCAGGCTATGAATTCAGCTAGGAGCCCAAACCTGTCCATGGTCGCAAACATGTAGTCCCATCTAAGGGAGTCGAAGGCCTGTCTGAGGTCCAGGGAGATGCATCCCTCGGCGTCACCACCCTCCGCGTCCGGGGACATCAATTGGCTGAGCCTCCGTAGGTTTAGAGCCGTACTCCTACCTGGCACAAACCCACATTGATCTGGGTGTACCATGTCCGGGATATGCTGGGACAGGCGCACCGCTAGTATCTTA
This sequence comes from Lissotriton helveticus, assembly GCF_964261635.1. Lineage (NCBI taxonomy): Eukaryota > Metazoa > Chordata > Amphibia > Caudata > Salamandridae > Lissotriton > Lissotriton helveticus. The sequence goes on from NC_136068.1 coordinate 1,110,505,341, forward strand.
CTGAGGATTTTGGAGTCAGTGTTCAGAAGTGACAGCTGTCTGTAGTTGTCTAGCTGTAGTGCGTCCCTCCCTGGTTTCAGAAGGGAAACAATTAGGGCCTGCAGTGTTGTGTCAGGCAGTTCGCCTCTCTTTAGTGCTTCACAGTATAACGCATGAAGGCGGGGGGCCAGTAGGTCTACATATGTCAGGTAAAATTCTGCCGGGAGCCCATCCGTCCCGGGCGCCTTGTTCCTCGGCAGGGCCTGGATGGCCATTCTAATTTCAGCCGTTGTAATGGGCTTCGCTAAGTCCGCCTTGTGCGTTGCACTTAGTTGAGGAACACGGATATCGGTGAAAAATTCCTCAAATGCCAGTTCCGAGAGTGGAGCGTGTGGGCCATATAAAGTTGCATAATATTGCCGGAACACCGTGTTAATCTCACGCTGTCCCTGTATCAGTTCCCCGGAGGTATCCTGTATCTCCATAATAGGGGTGACCGCTGGGGCGTCCTTCGTCAGATGTGCCAAAAGCGCGCCCGCTTTATCCGCCTGTGTGTGCTGCTGTGCGGTGTACTCCCTATAATCTAGCACTCTGAGCTCCTCCAAGAGCTCCGCATGTTGTATATTAGCCTCCTGCAGTTGCGTGAGGGTGCCGTCCATGCCTGCGGCCTCGTTTTCTAGCACCACCATACTGTCCTCCACTGCCCTCAACTTTCCCAGTACCAGGTGTTTAACGCCTATTTTGGTACCCATGGCCACTCCACGTATGGTAGCCTTAAAGGCGTCCCATTCAACCTGTCTGGAACTTGCCGTGCCCGTATTCTCGTTAAAATAATGTGTGGTGGCGTCTAGTAGTGTGGACTTAAAGACCGGGTCTTCTAGAAGACTCGGGGACAGTCGCCACGTCGGTATAGGAGTGGGTAGTCTTCCCCAGTGTATTAATAATTCCACCGGGTTGTGATCTGACAACGTCTTCCCCATGTGCTGTACCTTCACAATTGACGGCGTGAGTGTCTTGGAGCAAAAAATACGGTCTATCCTGGTGTGTAATTTGTGCGGTGGGGAGTAGAACGTGTATTCCCTATGCGATGCAAGAAGTGCCCGCCAGGCGTCTTCTAATTCCCAGCCTTCTGCCCACTGTGCCAGCGCTCCCGCTTGCTTCCTACTTTCAGTCGCATGCAGGGGGGGTGTGATCTGTCCAGTGTGAGGTCTAATACCGCGTTACAGTCCCCACCTATAATCCAGTCATACTCCACCCAGTCCGCCAACACCCTACCAATCTCCACAAAAAACTGCGATTGGTCTATATTCGGAGCATACATACATCCGAGTACCACACATACACCGTTCAACAGCCCTCGAGCAAGCACATATCAGCCCTCCTTGTCTACCCTAGATTCAATGAGCTTGAACGGGACCGTGTTTCTGATCCAAATGGCCGCCCCCCGGGAGAACGCAGAGAACTTCGTGGCGTAGAGCTGGCCCTTCCATTTACGCAGCATTTTGGCACCCTCTGAGTCGTTTAAATGTGTCTCTTGAAGGTACGCTATGTGCACCTGCCGCCTATGCAATTGTGCCAGAACCCTGTGCCGTTTGTGTACCGAACCCAATCCCCGTATGTTCCAAGTGCAGATCATATAATTATTAGGGGATGCCATAACCTAGGATATCCACTTTACGAACCAAAACCATTGCCCACAACAGTATCAACCACATAATGGAAACTTTCAGTGCTACGTATACATACGTCACCCCAACTTGTAGGTCCCCCTCTAAAACTGTAGAGGACCAAACTAGAATACCCAACAGGGTTAAGAGCATTCCGGAACCGTGTCTAAGCCTGGGGGTGTGGGCCCAGACAAACGTTCACAACAGTTCTCTGCAAAGAGTCTCGTAACCATTGTCCCCTATGGTCGCAGGCATTTCAGAACCCAGACCCCCCCCTCCCCTTCCAAACATAGAAGAGCATCCGCTACGTTACCAGATCGACGGCTGTTGGGATAATGTTCACATGTCTGCCGCCATCTGTGCCGTGATCCGGGAAAACAACTGGAGGCTGCCTTCCGCGTCAGAGGCCGCTGCAAGGGAACTTGTCTGGCTCGCCGACGGTGTCCCCGTGCCCGCATCATGCTCTGCCAGTGCGTCAGTAGTCAGTTGCGCTACTATTGTCGTGCCGTCCTCTTCCTCTTCGCTCGGTCGGTCAACTTGGGGTTCCTCCAAATTTGAGCGCCCAGGGCGGTCCTGAGCCTCTGACCGACTGTCGGTCCTCTGTGTTTCCGGCACTTCCTGTTCTTCCCGTAAGGACTGCAGAGGGGTGAGTGTCACTTCCAGCCACTCCGAAGCTTCCTCCGGATTGTCAAAGAAATAAGTCTTGCGGTCGTGAATGACTCTAAGACGCGCCGGGTAGAACAAGGCATATTTCACATTGCATTCCCTGAGTGTTCTCTTCACTCCCCAAAAGGACGCCCTGGCTCGTTAGACCGCCTGCGTAAAGTCCGGGTAGATGGAGATAGAGTGGTTCTCGTATTGTATGGGACCTCTTTCTCGTGCGGCCTTCAGTATGGCATCTCTGTCCTTAAAGTGGAGGAGACGCGCTATCAAGGGGCGAGGCCGAGCTCCGGGTTTCGGCGGTCTGGGGGGGACCCTGTGCGCTCTCTCCACGCTGTACATTTGGGTAAGGTCCGCTGGGTCCGCAACAGTCTTCAACCATTCTCCAACGAAGTGGGTCGGATTAGTCCCTTCGCAGTGTTCTGGCACGCCCAAGATGCGAATGTTGTTGCGTCTTGAGCGCCTTTCTGCATCATCGACCCTGTCTCTCAGATGTCGCATTTGCTTCTCCAGACTTTCTAGCCTCGTGGAATGTTCTGTTTGCTGAGGGATCAAATCGGCAAGCGCAAGTTTCTGTTCTGACACTTTTTCCACTAATTTTTTGTGGTCGTCTTTGAGCAGTGACAGCCCTGTTGACATCGTGTCCATCCGGGTTTCAAGAGCCTCTCTGGATGCCTTGATCTCAATTAATATGAGGTCCAGCTTGGCCTCCTGTGTGGTAGCTCCTGTTGGCGGGATCACGTCGTCGTTGGAAGAGGCCAGGGGATCGTCCGATCCGGAGGCCTGCGCGCCACCACGTGGGTTCCTATTCCTGCCCATCGTGCACCACCGCAGCGTGTCCTTTGGGCGATAAGGAGTCGTCTTGTCTAGCCGTCACTGGTACTCTCGGTCACCCCCCACCAAATTGATGCAGCTATGGGCAGACGCCACACTATAGGTACCCTGTGGTTGATCTCGTGTCACAGTGTAGTAACCGGGTATGGATTCCAGAAGCTGTGGGAGCGAGGGTCATGCTTGTGACCGTATCAGGCAAGTTCCTATTGTCTGTAGTGCGTGGCGCGTCTTCCTCCGGACCCCAGTGCCACCACGATCGCTCTCAGCACCCCCGGGGGAGCGCGGCTGAACAGGCTGCCCACCTTCCTCGTGGCGCCGCCGCTCCGAGGCGCGCGCGACAGGGTAGTCCTGTTGATCCAGCTAGGGCCCCCGTAGTTCTCTCTCCAGTTATGTTCAGATGCCCCACGTTACACAGATCCATACATCTCCCTCCGATATGGAGGGGGGGCCAGTGGGTCACTGCCGAGCACCGGGCCTCGCCTGCAGTCTCTGCTATATCCCCGTCAAGACGCACCAGGAGAACCGCTGTCTGCCACAATCAGGAAGTCTTCCCTCAGGACAGGCCCCGCGTCCCACCGATGCACCGTGGGGCGGACTCTGCCCGGGGCCCCAGCCGCGCCAGCTCCCGTCAGGCTCCCGGGTTCAGCTGTTGATCTGCTCGGGGCTCCGGTAGGCTCCGGCGGTCCGATTTCCTTACTGTAGGCACCTTCCTCGCAGCAGGGGGCAGCAAAGCCGGCCGGCGGGCAGCCGCCGCACCCCAGTGACTTCGGGGCACCCCGGACCGCTTCACCGCCCGCGAGGCCTCTCACGTAGCCGGGCACAGGCCACTTCCGGTCCGCCCCCCAATGCAGCGCAGCCCGCGGCCGCGTCCTCAGTTGCAGGCCTCTCTCCCCTCACGCGTCGTCCCAGCTCGGCGTCGCGCTCTGAAGTATCCGGCGCCGGCGATCGGTCAAGAACCAGGCGGACCGTTTTTCGACAGGTTGCAGGTAAGGGGTAGGGGTCAGACTCCCTTATGACAGGATGTTTGCAGGATTTATGGGGATTTGTGGACGGAGCGATCCTAGCTCACGTCCACCATGTTCGGCTGTTTGGCCACGCCCCCCCCACAAGGGAATCTCTAGGTGAACTAAAACATATTCCTCAGTATACCTGCAGATTTCATGTCCCCGATGCAGTTGGTAATTTCTGTTGCTGAATCTACTAGATTTAAAAGGTGTTGTAGTGATGAAGGTGGACAGGGCATTAGAACTAGCAGCGTCTGGTTTAGGCAAGCGCAGTGGGTTGGGGGTGGGGTGCGGGAGTCGACAGACGACTGAATAGGTTAAATAAAACCTATTCCATTGTCTGTCTACTCCACCCGCCCACTCCACTGCCCACCATGCTTACCTGCACCGTCCGTGACTTATTAGAACTATGTATACCCCAGCCACTGCGTTGGCCATCGGATAGTGCTTCCGGCCATGGGAGGGGCGAGGCAGGCACTGGACACTTGCTCTGGGGACACAAGCACGCAGTAGGGGCCGGGGGTGGGAGTGCTGCGGGGTGGTAAGCCGGGCAGGGGTGGAGCAGGGGGGGGTAGTAAACTATGGAATATGGCCCAACTGAGGAAAGTAAACAAATAAATAAATAAAACGAATTTCATTGCGCTCGCTGCATTGCCAAATGCGCAACAAAATTCGTTTTATTTATTTATTTGTTTACTTACCTCCGTTGGGCCGTATTCCATAGCTTACTAGCCCCCAACCTGCTCCACCCCTGCCCCACCCCACCGCCCCACAGCACTCCCACCACCGGCCGCTACTTCAAGCACGGTGGGACGTGGACGAGAGGATGTCCTGCATCAGAACAAAGAATCCTCGTATCCAACCTGCCCTTATCTGGGTGGTTCTTACCGATGTCGGGGCACGGGTACACGATGAAAGAGATGTTGAAGGAACTCTGAAGCATGTTTCAGTGAAGTCTCAAAGCACTACTGCAAAAATGAAGTCTGTGATTCACAGGAGTTTCCCACAAGTGGAGCCCCAAATACAAACAATGAAGCAGGGCTCTCCAAAACTGTGTCCAACCCAGGACACAGCTCAAATATATACCTTACTACACAATTTAGTATCACTTTCATTTCAAAATTCTCCACATGATAGCAAGCAGGTGCCTAGCTGAGAGCATAAAAAATAGTAGATGGCCTTTACAAGTAACAACGATGTAAATGAGCAAACCAGTTTTCAGACTTTTGCATCACTGGTGCCAAGAAGCAGCTCTTCTAAGGCCCAGAGACATTCAACTCTGGCAGGCTACCGTAGCACGAACAAGAAAATATGTCTCTAGCAGATTACATTTACATTGAGACATGCAAATGTGTTTGAATTCTTCTAAAACTCCAATGAGATTGAGATATTTAAGACCACTCGATATTTTATAAATGAAACACAACTAGCCCTCCACCCTCTTCTCTACTTCCCAAAGTACTTATCAGTAGTATTATAATAATGTTTATAATAACAGGCAGCTAAAAGGTAAGCTGGTGAGAAACCATCTGGTAACATCTATACTACTATTATAAAGAGAGAACTTGCACCTTTGAGCCAGGTAAACTCGAAAACTACACCACCAATCTGAACACCCAAGACATCTTAGAAAACCTCAGGGCAAGCAGAAGGACATAGGCTACATAAAAATAAAAATAAAACGTTGTTTAAAATATTTAGAAATAAAAATAAAGTAGTCCCTTGCAAGTAGCGCCGGCCGCGACGTATGCGTGAGGGGAGTAGCGTCGTTCACGAGCAACAGGATGAGCGAGGACATGAGCGACGGGAGGAGCGTCTGCGTGAGGGGAGGAGCGGAGTTCACCAGCAACAGGAAGAGGGGAGAACATGAGCGCCGGGAGGAGCTGCGGAGCGGCGAGAAGCGGAGGAGCAGTGGCAGCGCGGGGAGGAGCAGCGGATGAGGTAGCTGACAAGCGGTTAAGCAGTGGAGAGGTAAACACTCCAGCGTAGGGAGGAGCGGCGGATAAGTTAAGTCGGGACCTGGGGGGGGTTACAAAGCCGAGGCGGGAGGCGGGCGGGAGGCTCAAGGCGCAAGGCGCGAGGCGGGAGGCGGGAGGCGGTAGGCGCTATGCCCAATGTCGGGGCGGGGGGCGGCGGGCAGGAGGTTCAAGGCACAAGGCTCAAGGCGGGAGGTGGTATGGCCAATGTCGGGGCGGGAGGCGGGAGGGATGCGGACTGGGCAATGTCGGGGGGGTGCACAGAGGCTTAAAATGCTGCCCCCAGCCCCTTCTGCCCTGGGCAAAGCTGGGGCGGGCTGCTAGTTTGAGATAAAGGCAATGTAGATTCGTTCAAGAAAGTGAACTAGAAAGAGAGCTACAGTAATAATCAAAAAGACTCTCAGTATTTTCACAAACCACCCTACAATATGTTTTATGCGTGGCCAGAGATGTCAGCAATCAAAGCAATCATTCATTGTATGCAAGTCTTTAACACTTTTCATATAATTTAAGTTTGTTGATGGATGCTTTAAAAAAAAATCAGGGATATAAGCAATAGACGCAACCAAATCAATAGCCCATATGTCATCCTTAGCGGCAAATATGACATCCAGAATCATTTTATTCTGTATGATACAGTCTATTGAGCTCATAGTAGAGCCATCATTAACTCAAAATAATTAGTAGTCAAATTGGTCATCAACCCTCTAGGTGGTCAGTACATCAGATGAGAAAATAATTAATGTGTCCACAACTTTAGTGAAGACTAGAAAAAGGGTAGGGGCAGTTTGCTTACCCATAATCATGTTACACCCCCTGCATCCCAGGAAGATGCAGACATTTCCTTCTTCACAAACCAGTCTGTTGGCAGCTGGTACTAAATAGAGAGAAAGGGGCAATAATTGTTGTTAGTGCAAGGGCACAGCCATATCAATGGTAACCAGTGGTGGCACCCCTTAATGGGCTGAGGGGTGTGCCCCCATTGTTTTCTGGACCGTTTGTATTTATTTTACCTAAAGTGCATAATAATCTATTATTCACTCTTGGTATAATAAAAATGCTGACCTCCTTCAGTCTGGCAACAGTCTCTATCTGATGGCCTACACAAGCGCACAAAGGTGCCTGCATCAACCTTCCGAAAGAGATTACAGCGGAGGAGAAATGTTATCCCTGGCTTTGGGACCCTGGCACACCTCTGTGCCTCCCCCATTTGTGGCAGTCTAGGTGTCATAGCTAAAGGTATACATGAGCATGCAGGCTTAAGATGCCAGTGCCCATTAAGCATGTCATCCCTCCCTTTCGCAACTGGTCACAGAGTTAAAGGCTGGGGTAAAAGAGGAGAGATTAAAACCTCAGATCTACACAAGAACAAAAAGCTGTCCCGATCCTCTCACAGCCTGCCCTCCCTCCCACACTAGCAGAATTCCCTCACATGCTTAGTGTTCCATGGCCTCTTTACACAGAGTACCCACTACTGACAGGAGGGGAGCTTGAGGAGAAATATTTTCTTCACAAACACTTCCAACCTCTTCATGTGCCTTGACAGGCTGCAAGAAGAGGAGGAAGAAGAGATGGATAGGATCAACCTGGTCCTCTCTTGTCAGACAAATGCATACCGTGGTGTGACCCAAGGAGTAACCGAAGAGAAGAACAGGATGGACAAGAAGAGGAATAAATGGCAGCCAAGGTAATAAAGAGGGAGCAGAGAACGAGAAGGGGGAGAAGGAGGGTGCCATGTAGCCAGAAGTAGAAGAGCCATGGGAGCAGGAGATATAGGGCAGAGCCTCAAGATGGTGAACCGGGGGGATTATCAGTGAGAGAAAAGGGAGAGGTGCGCATGAGAGTGGAGGACAGAGGAGAAAGAAGCAGGGCCACAGTTGTGGAGGGGATATGGTGGTGGGCTGGGGGGGAGAAGGAAGTGGAGTAGAAGGACGTGGAGTAGTAACAGAGAGGCAGGACCACCAGGGACATTCGGAAGGGGAGTACGAGGAGCAAATGAGAGCAGAGGAGAAGGCAAACACGGGAAGGTATGGGAGGATGAATGGTGGAGAAAAGGAGTAAGATAGGGGAAGAAAAGGGACAGAGCCTCATCGGAGGGTGGAAGAGGAGAAAACCGAAAATGGATGGGTCAGAGGAGGAGGGGAGAGATTATGGTGAAGTAGAAAAAGAGGAACTGAGAGGCAGAAGAGGGGGGAAGACTCAGAAGAGGGAACTGAGCGAATAGAGGGAAGAGAAAATGGGAGCATGGAGACAGACCGATAGTCCAAACAAGGACTATCACTGCCCTCCCCTGACCCTTCCTGTGAAATGTACTGAACATGCCTGTGAGATGGTCAGAACAGTCTCTACCTTCACAGCTCATTGATCATGTCAGACACTCAGTCCGGTTCTAAGTCCCATTGGCAAAGGACAGGCCCTCAGTTAGAATTTTATGGAGGACCATATGTGTGTATGTGGGGATGGACAAGATAGAGGGGAGCTGAGGTATGCCCTGCTCTTGGCACCTACAAGCTCATCAACACAGAAGAGAGGGTGCGAGAGGGGAGAGAAAAGAGGCATTAGTTAAAGAGAGGGAGATAAAGAAAGAGTTGACAGAGAGTGTGGAGAGAAAAAAAGAGGAGGGACAGAGGGAAAGAGGAGAGAGAGAGAAAGAGAGAGATAGATGAGAAAGTGAGTGTGTATTTGTGTGTGCATGTGTGTGTGAAAGAGAGGTGGCCCTGAAAGCCCAAGTGCACACATTTGACCGCAGATAACTGACCCTAAGAGCTGGCCATGTCCTGACAGGGCAGCAGCTGAGAAGCCTTGCAGGGCCTGCAAGCAGATCTCTCTCTGACTTAAGCTTAACACCAGGTGACTCGAATATGTAAAGACAGTATTCATACAGAGAAGATGTTCTGAGGGGCAGACCCTCTCCCCCCTGAGCTATGGTAGGACTTCATGACTGAGGCAGAGCAGGGACATTGGTCTCCAGGGAAGGGTCATATGGTACCAGGCAGATCCTTTAGAACCAGGGAGATGGCCAGGTGCCAGAGAGAGCTTGCAGGTACCAGTGAGAGTGACAGGAATGAAAGAGATGAAAGAGAGTGTGGAGAGAAAAAGTGAGAGTGGCAGGAATGAGAGTGAACTCCCCTGTATCAGCAGGAGCCACCATTCACTGTGCAGACCGTCTGGCACCAGGGGACATATGACGGGTGCCTCGAGTACCAAGCAGATCCTTGAGCACCGGGCACACCTCTCAGGGACCAGGGAGAGTGGCAGGCACCAGAGAGATCTACCTAGTATCAGAAGGAACCACCATTCACCCTGCTGACATCTGACAATGTACTCAGGTGCCAAGTAATCCTAGGGCACAAGACACAACTCTCGGGTACCAAGGAGAGAGGTGGGAAGCCACAGTCACTGGGTAGAGCCCTCTTTCACTAGGTGACATCTGACAGGGCACTTGTGTACCAGGCTGATCTTTGGGCACCAGACATAGCTATCAGGTACCAGAGAGAATGGCAGGTGCCTTAGAGAGTTCTTCGGTAACAGAGAGCTCTCCATAGAACTGAGCCTAGGTGTGACGTGTATTTGCACAAAATATTGAATTCGAATTATCGAGTTGTAGAAATATTAGGAAAGAAATATTGTGATACAAAAATACTGTGATGCAGAAATATTGTTGTCCAGAATATCGATTTTTCAGGTAAGTAATATCATTTTCAAGAATATCATTGTTGTTAATATCGCTATCAATATGATAGTTGTGAAAAAATTAGTTGATATATTAAATGTATCTGTTATTATTGTTTGTATAATTGTGAATAATATTTTAAAACATCATTTGTAATTTTAAGTGATTTATACGTTTTAAATTTAATTACTAAAAGTAATTTATATTTTCATAGCGGATTGCTTTATTTGAGGGGGGGTAAGGTAGTAAGTTAATTAGTTATAATTAATTAACAATTAATTAAAATGTTATTAAATATGTAATTGATTAATAAATATGTTAATTGCATACTAATTATATTTTTCAACTTATATATTAGGTGTAGTCTGCTGGGTTTATAGGGCTATAGGGTGGGAAGTTGATCAAGTATTAATTAATTAACCATTTATTATTTATTATTTAAATGAATATTAATCATGTAAATTGTGTAATCATTGTATTTTTTAAGTTATGCATTGGGTGGCAGCTGTTGGTTTGTAGAGGTATATGGTGGGAAGTTAACTAAGTAATAATTAATTAACAACTGATTATTAATGTAATATTAACTATTTAATTGATTATGTATCATGTAAATTGTTTAATAATTGTATTTTTAAAGTTATATAGTTGGTGCGGGATGCTGGGTTTGTTGAAGTATAGGGTGGGACGTGAATTATTAATCAACTAGTTAATTAACTAATAATTAAATATCAAATTAGTAATTAATATTCAATTGATTATTCGTCGTGTTAATTTTGTTACATTTATTTATTTTAGTTATATTTTAAGTGTGAGCTGCTCTTTCCCTACTGTTGCACAGACTGGAGTGGGAATACTAAATAGCACCCCTCCAGAATCCAACGATGTCCCTACTGTTGCACAGCCTGGAGTGGGTATAGTATATTTACCCCCTAAAAAGTCCAACGCTTTCTCCACTGTTCCACAGACTGGAGTGGGTATAGTAAATGTTACCCCTCCAGAGTCCAACGCGTTCCACGCACAGACTGGAGAGTTAATAGAAAATGCAACCTCTTCAAAGTCCAACACCTTCCCTACTGTTACACAGACTGACACTTTCCCTACTATTGCGCCAACTGGGGACACTAACTGGGGAAGCAAAGTTCCACAGAGTTGCATTCCAACTCCTTGGAACTACGTGTAGAAGCACTACGCATGCTGCGCCCACCCTTAGTTACAATAGGACCATTAAACCTTTACTTGGTGGCATTTCCCGAGCGTGCGTTGTACTTTCAACTTTTGTGTAGTATTATTGACTGGCAGGCTCAGCCGGTGTTCCGCACCACCTCCCCAAGGGGCCAAGGTTTCCAGAAGGAGTTCATTCGTACAGATTTCAGGGACTTTATAGTTAGTTGGACATTTCACTCATACAAAACCAGAGAAATTTGGCCGTATTCGTTAGGTGAGCTCAATTAAACTCCTTCCCCCGCAAAGCACTGCTGCTGACGTCATATATTACATCATTCATGACATGGTCAGTGACATCACTGATGCCCTCCCAAATGACATCACTGATGACATCATCCAGTGACTGTATGTTTCTGTAAAGTTTAAATATGTTTTATATATATATATATATATATATATATTCACGCTCCAAGGTTGTCCACCATGTGAGTAGCACGCGAGCAGCAGCTTTATTTATGTGTAGGTGAGGACGGGGATCCGCTTGTAGACGCCGCTCCGTAATGGATCTGCCCGACGCGTTTCGAAGCTCCATCTGCTTCTCTTCAGGGGCTTTAACGGAAGCGGTGTGCGCACCCGCTACACTTCTCCAATTATATAACTCGCCCGTCGATGGGAGGCTCCAGTGAGACTTCTGGGAAGTGTAGTACGGAAAGCACACAATCAAGTCCTGTATGGACTCCACAAGTGGGCCCGTCCTCGATTCCATGTACGGCTGCTACTTCACTGCCGTGACCCCCACGTTAACGGGGTGGTGCATACTCTGCGGCTGGACTGCCGCATATAGATTCACGCTCCAAGGTTGTCCACCATGTGAGTAGCACGCGAGCAGCAGCTTTATTTATGTGTAGGTGAGGACGGGGTTCCGCTTGTAGACGCGGCTCCGTAATGGATCTGCCCGACGCGTTTCGAAGCTCCATCTGCTTCTCTTCAGGGGCTTTAACGGAAGCGGTGTGCGCACCCGCTACACTTCTCCAATTATATAACTCGCCCGTCGATGGGAGGCTCCAGTGAGACTTCTGGGAAGTGTAGTACGGAAAGCACACAATCAAGTCCTGTATGGACTCCACAAGTGGGCCCGTCCTCGATTCCATGTACGGCTGCTACTTCACTGCCGTGACCCCCACGTTAACGGGGTGGTGCATACTCTGCGGCTGGACTGCCGCATATAGATTCACGCTCCAAGGTTGTCCACCATGTGAGTAGCACGCGAGCAGCAGCTTTATTTATGTGTAGGTGAGGACGGGGATCCGCTTGTAGACGCGGCTCCGTAATGGATCTGCCCGACGCGTTTCGAAGCTCCATCTGCTTCTCTTCAGGGGCTTTAACGGAAGCGGTGTGCGCACCCGCTACACTTCTCCAATTATATAACTCGCCCGTCGATGGGAGGCTCCAGTGAGACTTCTGGGAAGTGTAGTACGGAAAGCACACAATCAAGTCCTGTATGGACTCCACAAGTGGGCCCGTCCTCGATTCCATGTACGGCTGCTACTTCACTGCCGTGACCCCCACGTTAACGGGGTGGTGCATACTCTGCGGCTGGACTGCCGCATATAGATTCACGCTCCAAGGTTGTCCACCATGTGAGTAGCACGCGAGCAGCAGCTTTATTTATGTGTAGGTGAGGACGGGGATCCGCTTGTAGACGCGGCTCCGTAATGGATCTGCCCGACGCGTTTCGAAGCTCCATCTGCTTCTCTTCAGGGGCTTTAACGGAAGCGGTGTGCGCACCCGCTACACTTCTCCAATTATATAACTCGCCCGTCGATGGGAGGCTCCAGTGAGACTTCTGGGAAGTGTAGTACGGAAAGCACACAATCAAGTCCTGTATGGACTCCACAAGTGGGCCCGTCCTCGATTCCATGTACGGCTGCTACTTCACTGCCGTGACCCCCACGTTAACGGGGTGGTGCATACTCTGCGGCTGGACTGCCGCATATAGATTCACGCTCCAAGGTTGTCCACCATGTGAGTAGCACGCGAGCAGCAGCTTTATTTATGTGTAGGTGAGGACGGGGATCCGCTTGTAGACGCGGCTCCGTAATGGATCTGCCCGACGCGTTTCGAAGCTCCATCTGCTTCTCTTCAGGGGCTTTAACGGAAGCGGTGTGCGCACCCGCTACACTTCTCCAATTATATAACTCGCCCGTCGATGGGAGGCTCCAGTGAGACTTCTGGGAAGTGTAGTACGGAAAGCACACAATCAAGTCCTGTATGGACTCCACAAGTGGGCCCGTCCTCGATTCCATGTACGGCTGCTACTTCACTGCCGTGACCCCCACGTTAACGGGGTGGTGCATACTCTGCGGCTGGACTGCCGCATATAGATTCACGCTCCAAGGTTGTCCACCATGTGAGTAGCACGCGAGCAGCAGCTTTATTTATGTGTAGGTGAGGACGGGGATCCGCTTGTAGACGCCGCTCCGTAATGGATCTGCCCGACGCGTTTCGAAGCTCCATCTGCTTCTCTTCAGGGGCTTTAACGGAAGCGGTGTGCGCACCCGCTACACTTCTCCAATTATATAACTCGCCCGTCGATGGGAGGCTCCAGTGAGACTTCTGGGAAGTGTAGTACGGAAAGCACACAATCAAGTCCTGTATGGACTCCACAAGTGGGCCCGTCCTCGATTCCATGTATGGCTGCTACTTCACTGCCGTGACCCCCACGTTAACGGGGTGGTGCATACTCTGCGGCTGGACTGCCGCATATAGATTCACGCTCCAAGGTTGTCCACCATGTGAGTAGCACGCGAGCAGCAGCTTTATTTATGTGTAGGTGAGGACGGGGATCCGCTTGTAGACGCCGCTCCGTAATGGATCTGCCCGACGCGTTTCGAAGCTCCATCTGCTTCTCTTCAGGGGCTTTAACGGAAGCGGTGTGCGCACCCGCTACACTTCTCCAATTATATAACTCGCCCGTCGATGGGAGGCTCCAGTGAGACTTCTGGGAAGTGTAGTACGGAAAGCACACAATCAAGTCCTGTATGGACTCCACAAGTGGGCCCGTCCTCGATTCCATGTACGGCTGCTACTTCACTGCCGTGACCCCCACGTTAACGGGGTGGTGCATACTCTGCGGCTGGACTGCCGCATATAGATTCACGCTCCAAGGTTGTCCACCATGTGAGTAGCACGCGAGCAGCAGCTTTATTTATGTGTAGGTGAGGACGGGGATCCGCTTGTAGACGCCGCTCCGTAATGGATCTGCCCGACGCCTTTCGAAGCTCCATCTGCTTCTCTTCAGGGGCTTTAACGGAAGCGGTGTGCGCACCCGCTACACTTCTCCAATTATATAACTCGCCCGTCGATGGGAGGCTCCAGTGAGACTTCTGGGAAGTGTAGTACGGAAAGCACACAATCAAGTCCTGTATGGACTCCACAAGTGGAGTGGAGTCCATACAGGACTTGATTGTGTGCTTTCCGCACTACACTTCCCAGAAGTCTCATTGGAGCCTCCCATTGGCGGGTGAGTTATATGAAATTGGAGAAGTGTAGCGGGTGCGCACACCGCTTCCGTTAAAGCCCCTGAAGAGAAGCAGATGGAGCTTCGAAACGCGTCGGGCAGATCCATTACGGAGCGGCGTCTACGAGCGGATTCCCGTCCTCACCTACACATAAATAAAGCTGCTGCTCGCGTGCTACTCACAAGGTGGACAACCTGGAGCGTGAATCTATATGCGGCAGTCCAGCCGCAGAGTATGCACCACCCCGTTAACGTGGGGGTCACGGCAGTGAAGTAGCAGCCGTACATGGGATCGAGGACGGGCCCACTCGTGGAGTCCATACAGGACTTGATTGTGTGCTTTCCGCACTACACTTCCCAGAAGTCTCATTGGAGCCTCCCATTGGCGGGTGAGTTATATGAAATTGGAGAAGTGTAGCGGGTGCGCACACCGCTTCCGTTAAAGCCCCTGAAGAGAAGCAGATGGAGCTTCGAAACGCGTCGGGCAGATCCATTACGGAGCGGCGTCTACGAGCGGATTCCCGTCCTCACCTACACATAAATAAAGCTGCTGCTCGCGTGCTACTCACAAGGTGGACAACCTGGAGCGTGAATCTATATGCGGCAGTCCAGCCGCAGAGTATGCACCACCCCGTTAACGTGGGGGTCACGGCAGTGAAGTAGCAGCCGTACATGGGATCGAGGACGGGCCCACTCGTGGAGTCCATACAGGACTTGATTGTGTGCTTTCCGCACTACACTTCCCAGAAGTCTCATTGGAGCCTCCCATTGGCGGGTGAGTTATATGAAATTGGAGAAGTGTAGCGGGTGCGCACACCGCTTCCGTTAAAGCCCCTGAAGAGAAGCAGATGGAGCTTCGAAACGCGTCGGGCAGATCCATTACGGAGCGGCGTCTACGAGCGGATTCCCGTCCTCACCTACACATAAATAAAGCTGCTGCTCGCGTGCTACTCACAAGGTGGACAACCTGGAGCGTGAATCTATATGCGGCAGTCCAGCCGCAGAGTATGCACCACCCCGTTAACGTGGGGGTCACGGCAGTGAAGTAGCAGCCGTACATGGGATCGAGGACGGGCCCACTCGTGGATTCCATACAGGACTTGATTGTGTGCTTTCCGCACTACACTTCCCAGAAGTCTCATTGGAGCCTCCCATTGGCGGGTGAGTTATATGAAATTGGAGAAGTGTAGCGGGTGCGCACACCGCTTCCGTTAAAGCCCCTGAAGAGAAGCAGATGGAGCTTCGAAACGCGTCGGGCAGATCCATTACGGAGCGGCATCTACGAGCGGATTCCCGTCCTCACCTACACATAAATAAAGCTGCTGCTCGCGTGCTACTCACAAGGTGGACAACCTGGAGCGTGAATCTATATGCGGCAGTCCAGCCGCAGAGTATGCACCACCCCGTTAACGTGGGGGTCACGGCAGTGAAGTAGCAGCCGTACATGGGATCGAGGACGGGCCCACTCGTGGAGTCCATACAGGACTTGATTGTGTGCTTTCCGCACTACACTTCCCAGAAGTCTCATTGGAGCCTCCCATTGGCGGGTGAGTTATATGAAATTGGAGAAGTGTAGCGGGTGCGCACACCGCTTCCGTTAAAGCCCCTGAAGAGAAGCAGATGGAGCTTCGAAACGCGTCGGGCAGATCCATTACGGAGCGGCGTCTACGAGCGGATTCCCGTCCTCACCTACACATAAATAAAGCTGCTGCTCGCGTGCTACTCACAAGGTGGACAACCTGGAGCGTGAATATATATATATACATATATATATATATATATATATATATATATATATATATATATATATATATATATATATATATATATATATATATATATATATATATATATATATATATATATATGCCAAGGTGTATTGAAGAATGAGTGGCTGTATAAGTGTCTGAAAGGATGATTTAGTAAGTACGTGACTGACTGTATAAGTGAGTGATTAAACGTTTCTTACTGAATGCATGGGTTAGAGACTAAACTGTGTGAATGTCTGTATCAGTCTGTCAGTTGGTATGTAAGCGGCTGCATGAGTTGGTGAGTAGCTACATGAGTGTCTATATGGGTTATTGATTGGTTGGCTGAGTATCTGTACGGGTGCCTGAGTGTCTTGTGTGGATGGGTGGGGGATTTGTGACTCTGTGCCTAGATATATGAGTGGGTGATTCACTGGGTGTATGAGTTCAAGAGTACACCTGTGAAGGGCTGTATGGGAGGGTGAGTGTGTGTATGGATGGGTTGGTGAGTGAATGGATGTCTCAGTGGTACATGTGTGAGTAATTACATATGTGAAAGGCAGTATATGTAAGTGTTGGAGTATATAAATGACTATATGTGAGAGTGAGTGATTGTGAGAGTGGCTGTATGGATGAGTGTGTGCTCGTATCAGTGATTGTATAAGAGAGTAATTATGCGTAAGTATCTGTATGAATAAGTGAGGTGGTGTGTGTATAGGTGAGTAAATGGGAGTGTGATTGAATTTTTGCATGACTGACTAGGTGTGTGAGTAACTCTATGGATGAGTGGCGGTGTGTATGTGTCTGTATAGGTGTATGAGTGCATATGACAGTGCTGTATTGATGAGTGACTGCACATTTGAGTGACTGCATTGGTGAATGAGTGGATGTGTGTATAGACCTGGGAATCAGTGAGTGGGTA
Source organism: Lissotriton helveticus (assembly GCF_964261635.1). Taxonomy (NCBI): domain Eukaryota; kingdom Metazoa; phylum Chordata; class Amphibia; order Caudata; family Salamandridae; genus Lissotriton; species Lissotriton helveticus. The sequence goes on from NC_136068.1 coordinate 1,110,522,488, forward strand.
TGTAGTAACTGGTATTGGTTTGTCTAAGGTTTCAAAAATGGTTGTCTGTATTTTAGAGTTTGTGTATGAAAGGTTATATTAGGGTGTGAGGAGGTACATGGATTATAGGGTAGATGCTGTCATCGGTAATGTCATTTGAGATGTCATCAGAGATGTCACTGACCATGTCATGAATGATATACTATGTGACGTCATCAGCAGTGCATTGTGGGGACATGAGTTATAGTTAGCTCAACTAACTATAACGGCCAAATTTCTCTGTTTTGAAGGAGTGAAATGTCCAACTAATTATAACGTCACTGAAACCTGTGTTTTTTTCAGTGAATGTCTAAGATTTTTTAAATGCTATTTTCTAACTATAACGTCCTTGAAACCTATGATTTTTTATGAATTTCAAAGGTTTTTTTAATGCTAATTTCTAACTATAAAGTCCTTGAAACTTATGGTTTTTTCATTGAATTTCTAAGGTGGTTTTAAGTCCTCATTTCGAACTATGCCTACAGAGGTAGGACATGTGCAGAAAGAGGAAGAAAGGCACAGAAAGAAGCCAGAGAAATGCAGAGAGAGGCAACAGAATTCCCGAAAGAGGAAGAAATGTGCAGAAAGAAGCAAGAGATATGCAGAAAGAACCAACAGAAGTGCTGAAAGAGGTATTGTTGCAAAGTTCTGCTGTGCCCTGGGCACCCCCCAACTTTTTGCTGACTGGTACTAACTGACTCTGACTGACCCTGAGCTCTGCCTAATCAGGCCCGGAGCCAGTGCTATGCTGAAATACACTTAGAATACAGTGAAAACACCTACATACACTAAGGTACAATATGGGTTTATGTACCCCTGTGATTGGCATGACCTCCCCTGTAAGACCTTAGTACATAATAGGACAGGGGAAATAAAACTAACGCTAAGTCCCTACCATATGATAGGGCATGGCAGTTTAGAGGCCAGCAGCCCTTTTCTGCACTTGCATGTGTGCACTGCTGAGCCTGAGGTCGATTTAAAAGTAGAACTTTATGTGCAGAAAAAGAAAAGGCAAGAGAGAGGCAAGAGAAGTGTAAAAAGAAGCAAGAAAAGTGCAGAAAGAAGCCACAAGGGTGCTGAAAGAGGCAAGAGGGGTACAGAAAGAGGCAAGAGAAGTGCAGAAAGAAGCAACAGAGGTGCCGAAAGAGGCAAGAGAGGAGCAGAAACAGGCAAGAAAGGTACAGAAAGAGGGAACAGGGATGCAGAAAGAAGTAAGAGGGGTACAGAAATTTGTAAGCGGGATGCAGAAAGAAGCAACAGCAGAGCAGAAAGAAGCAAGACAAGTTGAGAAATAGGGGTGAGGGGTGCAGAAAGAGGCAAGAGGGATGCAGACATTTGCAATAGAGGTAAGAGAGGTGCACAAAAAGGCGAGAGGGGTACAAAAAGAGGCAGGATGGGTGCAAAAAGAAGGAAGAGAAGTGCAAAAAGAAGCAACAGATGTTCTGAAAGTTGCACAAAGGGGGCACAAAGAGGCAAGAGAAGTGCAGAAAGAAGCAACAGAGGTACAGAAAGAGGCAAGGAGGCTGCAGAGACAGGCAGGAAAGGTACAGAAAGAGGGAGCTGGGGTACAGAAAGAGCAAAGAGGGGTGCAGAAAGAGGCAAGAGAGGTGCAGAAAAAAGCACCTTAGGTGCAGAAAGAGGCAACAGAAGTGCAGAAAGACGCAAGAGAGGGGCAGAAACAACACGCAATAGAAGTGCAGAAAGAGGCAAGAGCATTGCTGAAAGAAGCAACAGAGGTGTAGAAAGAAGCAAGAGAAGTGTGGAAAGAGGCAAGAGAAGTGTTAAAAGAGGCAAAAGAGGTGCAGAAAATGGCAAGAGAACAGCAGCAAGAGGCAAGATGGATGCAAAAAAGGGTATGAAGGGTGCAGAAAGAAGCAAGAGAGGTACAAAAAGAAGCAAGAGAAATACAGAAAGAAGCAAGAGAGGTACAGAAAGAGGGAAGATGAGTGCAGAAAGAGACAACAGGGGTGCAGAAAGAAGCAAGAGAGGTACAGAAAGAAGCAACAGGGGTGCACAAGGGGGGGAAGAGAACTGTATAAAGAGTTAAGAAAGTTGCAGAATCAGGCAAAAGAGGTGCAGAAAGAGAGACAGGGGTGCAGACAGAGGCAAGAGAGGTACGGAAACTTGCAAGAGAGGTGCAGAAAGAAGCAATTTATAATGACAAGTAACAACCCCAGGCAAACCAAAATTCCAAAGTGCAATGAAAACCAGCAAATTATAAATGACACTTTACTAAAAAACGATTTTTATAAAAAATCATCAGAGTATTTAATAATTTTCTTAATACAAATTACACAAAAAATGCATATATTTTCTATACCACCATATACATAATAATTAAAACAGACATGAACATAAAATTTAAAAATGATGGTAAGGGTGAAGTAGTGACGGTTTCTTCAACGCGTTTCGACACCAAGTGTCTTCGTCAGGAAAGTACCATCATATAATTAATCTAAAATTAAAATTAGAATAGACAGTCTTTAATACAGATTTTTACAGACTTTTCTAACTAAGTACATTATTAATTGCTGGTACATACATAGTCATAGTTCTAATTAAAAAAAAAAACCATAACAGTTTTTGAATTTACATTAGGGAGTACCCTAGAGTGGGCTTCGAGGAAACAGAATTCAAGACAGAGCGTGTAAGTAAAGAGATAGCGCATATAGGCCAAGAACTAGATACCCAAGATGAAGGTGACTGAGACTGAATCTTGCCAATTATTAGATGATAACATTTTGTATGAGCTAACAGTAAAAATAACCGCTTGTCTATAGGGCGGTACTGTAATGTTGTTCTAGCAGCTAAACACAGGATAGGGGCTGGGCGCATTTCGATATCCATTTTGTTCAAGGCAAAAGTGTCTTCTGATATAGAAGAACTAAACATTAAGGTGCGCATGTGCCAGTGTTATAAAACATTCACACAAATTATATTTATAACCCCGCTTCAATTATGCCTGCCAATTGACTAGAGGTAGAGAGAACAAGGATGCGATTCTATAAGTTAATAAGTGATCTCACATGAAAAATTTAACTTACGGCACTGCACCGTCAGGTTCTGATTTGTCTTAGTGATATTTGTGGTAATGGGGCAAGCGTGTCAATCACTATGAAAACGCTAAGATCAAAAAGACATGAATGAATAAAATTTATATAAAAGGCAAGAGGGGGGAAAAACGTTTGTATTGTTCTTACTACAGGAACAATGTGGTTAATAAAATTCTAACATTATCCTAGCGGAGAGCAAATAATAAAATAGAGTTTGCCAATGGAGTCCCCTATTATGTTTAGACAAATATCTTGCGCACTGGCAGGTCACTTCATATTGAGCAGAGACATTACAGATTAACAGATGCACTATAGCACCATGAATATATCTGTTAAGGTTAAACAACAGTGTGTATACAAGATGGAGAAATTAACCCAACCAACTGTGTTAAGGTTGCATGAATTAAATTAGCACATACCTAAAAATATTAGTACGGAGATTCCGCTGTTAACGGGGCTGGTCAGACATTCAATTGTGCAGCACTCAGGCTGTCGTTTTAAAAGAAGGGCACGAATCTGGTAAGGAAAACAGTGCGCCAGTAAGTAACTAGAAAATTAACCCAACCAACTGTGTTAAGGTTGCATGAATTAAATTAGCACATACCCAAAAATATTAGTACGGATATTTCGCTGTTAACGGGGCTGGTCGGACATTCAATTGTGCAGAACTCTGGCTGTCGTTTTAAAAGAAGGGCCCGAATCTGGTAAGGAAAACAGTGCGCCAGTAAGTAAGTAAAGTAATGGTTGAAGGCGCGTTAGCTATAAACATCAAAGGAGCTACAGTTTATATTATAACCTACCTCTAATAGGCCAAATAGACCTTTGGAACTTTTATATATTGCCGAAATAACAAGGATCTGCACGGTGATAAATAGCGGTCAGCCTCACTGTTGGTAATTTCAAAGCGTATCTGTTTGAAATGGAGCGCAGAATATATTGACAATGAGGTCTTACTAATGAACAGGGCTACTGTTAGCTAAATTTGTTTAAAAACAGGGGCATACAGCTAGCATACCTTCAAGGGGCAATGATGGCCTCCTGGTGATTCCTCTTCTCTGGTCAGTGCCGGTTCGAAACAGTTTGTTACTCTGTTTCCTATGGGTTTATATAAGCCTGGTCTTGATTGGCTAAATTGACTGGGCACGCCTATTCTTAAAGGGACCTGATGGTAGGATCAGGTTGTTTTCTACTATGGATACGCATATAAAAGCCTAAAAAGTTTCATCAGTGTAACAAAAAGGATAGTGGCATAGGGGAGCAGGAACACCGGCAGCGCTGTTCTCCACCCTGAGGACCCCGGTTGGAATCCAGGCACTGGCAGGCCAGAATTGAACCAACCTTAGTATATTTATATAATGGCGTTTTCCCATGGAAGATCGTTATTTAATCCATGGTGAAAAGTGTCGAGAGAAAAAATCCAAAACACTTCTCTTTTTGTGCGGATTTTGTCACCGCATTTGTTGTTAGGAATGGTTATTTTTTCCAATACTCGCCATTTAATATCTGTTGGGGAAGGTTGGAAATCGATGTAATGTTTTACCAATGGGGCTGTCAGTTTGCATGTATTTATTGCTGATCTATGTTCCGTTAGACGAACTTTGATGGCTCTGGAGGTGTCCCCGACATAGCCGAGGTTACAGGGGCATAGAATCAGATAAATAAAAAAAATTGTATTGCAGTTCCACAGTTCCTTAGCTTGAATTTTGAAACTGTTAAACATCATTTCTTCGCCTGTCAAAATATTGGTACAGGACTGACAGGATGAACACCTTACTGTACCTTTGATTGGATTATTGCCATCTATTGACTTCTGAATAAAAGGGTGGTTAGTGTTGGTGGTGATATATCTAGAGTGCACTATTAAGTCTTTAATATTTTTATTGCGGCGGTGGGCAAAAAGAGGTTTATCCATACGTTACTGATTCTGATCTAAATTCAAAAGGTGCCAATTAGAATTGATTATTTGTTTAATGTTGGAGTCAAGGGTGGAATGTTTAGTGATGCACACTAGTTTAGGTTCTTTATGGCTCTTGGTGATATTTACTAGGCAATCTCTGTCAAAATAATGCGCCCTTTTATAAGACTCCCTCACCAGCCGATGAGGGTAGCCTCTATCTAAGAATTTCTTTTTCATTTCAGTGGCTTGGGCATCAAAATCTCTAAGGTTGGTACAATTTCTTCGAACTCTGAGAAATTGTGAGAACAGGATGCTATTTTTTTGGCATCTAGGATGATAGCTCTGGAAATGGAGCAGTGTGTTTCTTGCTGTGGGTTTGATATATAAATCGACCTCCAGGTTGCCATGACTGTGTCTGATAAGGATGTCTAGAAATTCTACTTGAGTGGTGTTTGTGTGGGCTGAAAATTTTAGATTGCTATCTGTCAGATTGAGCCATAATAAAATTCTTTCAGAGTCTGTCCCCCATCGGTCCAGATGAAAAAGATATCATCTATATAACGATACCAATGGGAAACAGACTCATAAAAGGGGGCTACTTCATTATAAATAAACTTAGCCTCATACTGGGACATGTAGATGTTAGCTATAGATGGGGCAACAGAGACCCCCATGCTTACTCCTTTGGTTTGGAGGTATAAAGAGTCTCCAAATTCAAAGACATTTTCTCTTAGAACTATATTCAGGCATTCATGCACAAAAGGTTTAGAGCGTGGTATTTGGTAAGTTTCTATAAACCACATAACTGCCTGTAATGCTTCCTGTTGTGGTATGTTACTATACAATGATTCAATATCAAGCGTTACTAAAATGTGCCTAGATGAATCAAATGGTAAATGTTCTACTTTTGAGATAATGTCTCCTGTGTCTCTAATGTATGAGGTAGTGAGAGGAATGAAGGGCCGAAGAATCTTATCAATATATTTGGATATGGCTTCAGTGGGTGTACCTATGGTTGACACTATTGGACGATATGGGGGATCTTGTTGGTTCTTATGGATCTTAGGTATCCCATATATGCAAGCAGTTTTTTTATCTGAATGATTACGATAATCATATTCTTTGTTGGTAATAATTCCTGAATCTAAGGCTTTAGAAAGAAGCAAAAGCAGTGCAAAGGAACCAACAGACGTGCAGAAAGAGGCAAGAGGGTATAGAAAGAGGCCATAGAAGTGCAGAAAGAAGGAACAGGGGTGCACAAAGAGGCAAGAGGGGTACAGAAAGAGGGAAGAGAGGTATAGAAAGAGGCAAGAGAGTTTCACAAAGAGGGAGGAAGGGTGCAGAAATTGGGAAGAGGGGTGCAGAAAGAGGCAAGAGGGGTGCAGAAATGTGCAAAAGAGGTGCAGAAAGAAGCAAAAGCAGTGCAAAGGAACCAACAGAATTGCAGAAAGAAGCAAGAGGGGTACAGCAAGAGGAGAGAGGTGTAGAAAGAGGCAAGAGAGTTGCAGAAAGTGGGAAGAAGGGTGCAGAAAGAGGTAAGCAGGGTGCAGAAAGAAGCAACAAAGGTGGAGAAAGAAGCAAGAGAAGTGTAGAAAGAAGCAACAGAGGTGCAGAAAGAGGCAAGAGGGTGCAGAAAGAGGCAACAGAAGTGCAGGGAGAAGCAACAGAGGTGCAGAAAAAGAAGTGCCGAAATGCAGAAAGAGGCAAGAGAGGTGCAGAAAGAGGGAACAGGGATACAAAAAGAGGCAAAAGAGGCACAGAAAGAGGGAAGAATGGTACAAAAAGAGGCAAGGGGTAGAGCAAGAAGCAAGTGAGGTGCAGAAAGGGGCAACAGAGGTGCAGAAAGAGGCAAGAGAGGTGCAGAAAGTAGAATAGATGAGCAGAATGGGGCAAAAGAAATGCAGAAAGAGAAAGGTGCAGAAAGAAGCAACAGTAATGCAGAAAATGTGAAGAGAAAAGCAGAAAGAAGCAAGAGTGGTTTGCGCACCATTAGTATCAATTTAACACCCACATTTAGAAATAAGTAACAGGTGACCATTCCAGGTTTGCAAAGGGTCTCCTACCACGCTGTAACACTTTTCGCTGCATTTTTGGTGACGTTTTAGCTGTTTGAGCTAGAAACAAGTTTTTTTGTTCAAATCTGCATATTGTGCAGCAGATGATGGATTAGGTGGCAAATGCGGAAAATATATAATTGTGCAAAAGTCAGTGCAGCCAAACAGTCGCATAATTCCCGTGGCCCTGCTCATACGTCTGACTAAGTCCAAAAGTGCTCCTCAGTGGTTCCTTCTTTTTTTTGTCTCACTGAGTTTATAGTTTAGCTTCTATGAAAATGAGGAAGACTAAACCTGAGGTTACCACTTCACAATACAGACTATCATACCACACAATTATTCTCCATAACACAATATCCCATTCCACATTCCTATACACTAAATACCACATATTTTCTATCCACATAAGTTCACTGCACAACATATCGCATAATTCCACTATACACAACCTACATCCACTCCACGAAACATTAATAAAACACTTTTAGATTTACAACGCTAATAGTCCAACTCTTGCAAATGCAAGACCTAATACATTACAAATGCTTTTTTAACTGGTAGTTGCGTTTGCAGAGTGGTGGAGAAAGGGGGCTGGGCCTCAAACCAGCGCTCAGCAATTCCGCTACCTAGACTTACAGGAGGTACCAGGAGGGCTACTTGGCCGCCAAATTCCCTCAGGAGGAAAGTGGACTTCATCCCCCAACCACTACTGTGCCATGAGGGGCGTTTGCAGAGTGGTGGAGAAAGGTGAGCGTGGTCTCTGAAGACCTGTTAGCAATCCCACACTGTGGGGATTTACTGGAGGTAACATGAGGGGTAGTTAGCCCCTAAGGTCAACCTCGGGGCAAACTACCCCTCCTATTACCTCCAGTAAGTCCCATACAGCAGGATTGTTAAGTTCTCATAGCAGGCCACGCCCCCTCTACCCACCACTCTGCAAACACACTTCCCTGTGCCCTCTGATTGGGATTAAAGTTCCCTTCGCTGCTGGGGGTCCTTAGGGGCCAACTACCCTACCTGATACCTCCAGTATGCCCCAGATATTGGGATAGCTGACAGGTGGACACAGGCCATGCCCCCTTTCTCCTCCACTCTGCAAACGCGCCTCCTGGAGCGTTCTGGGTTGGAGAATTAGGTCCACTTGAATCCTGTGGGTTCCGTGGGGCCAATTAGCCCACGAGGTGCCTCCAGTAGGCCCCAAACAGCTGGATTGCTGAGAGTGGTTTGAGGCCACGCCCCTTTTTTACACCACTCTGCAAACTCACCTTCTGGCGCACTGCTGCTCGGGATGAAGTCCACTTTAGTCCTGAGGTCCTCAGGACACAAAAGGACCTCATTGGCCCACCAGCAATGCGCCAAGAGGCGAGTTTGCAGAGTGGTGTAAAAAGAGGCGTGGGCTCGGACCACCTCTCAGCAATCCCACTGTGTGGGGCTTACTGGAGGTACCTGGTGGTCTAGTTGGTCCCTAATGACCCTTAGGATTGAAGGGGACTTAATCCTCCAATTCAGAACACACCAGGAGGTGCGTTTGCACAGTCGTGCAGGGAGGGGCAGGGCCTCCGGCAAGATGCCGGCTTTTCTTTTTTGAACTATTTTTAGAAGGGGGGCTGTGTGGCCCCCCTTCTTTTACTATGTTTTGTTCCTTGGAGAACCCACCACCTAGGGCCTGAGCTCTTTTTTTGCTTTTTTAAAGAAATAAAATGGGAATGGGGCCGCGTGGCCCCCCTTCCCTGGGCCACAATTGGCCCTGGGGACCCCATCTCTTATTTAAAAAAAAAAATACATGGCCTTGTTTAAAAAATATATTTTTAATTTTCCCAAGTGGGAGGCCACGTACCCCCCTCCCCTGGGCCACTTCTGGCCCCGGGACCCCAATCCCCAGGGCACGGCCTTATTAAAAAAACAATTAAAAATATATCAAAAGGGAGGGGGTTGAGTGGCCCCCCTCCCGGGCCACTTCTGGGCCCGGAGACCCCATCCCCTGAGGCCAACCTGTACATTGGGGAGTGCGGGGGAGTCCCAATGCTCCTGTGGTGCCAGATGGCTACCCACCTCCTGCGGGAGCCGGCCTGGCTTTAGGACAAGGGGAGGCTGCTCTCCTTGTCCAAAAGCAATTCTGCTTTGCTTCTTGCAAGCGAGAGCAGGTTTCCTTGCCGAAGCAAACGGCAAGGTCTCAGGGGTGGGCACCCCGGAAAATTGCAGGAGCCAGCCCTAGGGGATGGGTGGTCCCCAGGGCCATCTAGGTCTCCAGGAGGGGGGCCATGTGGCCCCCCTCTCAACTGGTTGAAGCCCCGGGGTAGAGGTGGTCCCCAGGGCTCGGGGTCGACAACGGACCCTGCATTTTAATCAACAGTGCCCCGGGGAGGTATTGGTGCTCAGAGCAGGGTGGGAGGCTCAAGCCCCCCACTTTTTGTTTTTGGAAGGAGCCCCGGGGAGGTGGCGGTCCCCTGGGCTGCAGGGGCCGCGTTCCCCACACATTTAAATCATGTAGCCCCAGGGAGGTGGTGGTCTCTGGGGCTTGGGGCCCTAAACTAACAATGCCCCGGGGAGGAGGCAGTCTCCGGGGCATCGTGGGAGAGGCAAGAGCCTCCCACTTGCATTTTATTGTAAAAAGCCCCGGGGAGGTCGTGGTCCCCGGGGCTGTGAGAGGGCCATGTGCCCCCCGCATATGGTAAACTAAGCCCCGAAGAAGTGGTGGTCCCTGGGGCTGTGGGGACCCCCGTGAGTCCCCGCTATATAATAAGGTATTGCCCCCGGGACCTGACCCAACCTGTGGCTTATAGAAAACGAAGTGCGAGAGACCGCACTCCGTTTTTTCAGCCTGCCGGATTCGCGCACCCAGCATGCATTTGACTGATTTTGTTTTTTTTAAATGCTATTTTAGCCCTGGGGGTCCTTGTGGTACCCCCGTGAGCAGGCCTGGGGGGCAGGGTGTTTCTACCCTACCCGCTTTTCTTGCTTTTTTTAAGTTGTATCTTGTGACTCGGTTTAACCGAGTCACAAGATGGCTGCCAACTCTTCCTGGTTTGGAGTGTTGGCAACCAATAACAATGAAGCTCGTGCTCAAGAGGGTTCGCGATCCTGAGGAATTACTGAATGGATTTACTCCATTTAAAAAATAGTTCGCTTTCTGAACCAAGAGCTAAATTTTTGCCAAATTTGGTGTAATTCCGTTTAGCAGTTCGGCTTGTAGCTGTGTCTAAAGTTCCTATGGAAATTAACATGGGGAAAAAGCATTTTGGGACCCCCCTTTTTTCTTGTCCCCCACTTGCGAATCACCCTGAAACTTTTCAAGACCGGAGCTGACCTGAGTGAACCACTAGTTTTGAAAATTTCATGAAGAGTTGTCAAACAGCGCCAAAGATATTGGCAAAAGAAAAAACACTTTTTGAATAGAAACAAGGTCCTAACTATAACTACCTACTGGTGACTGCCAGTTGGATACATATATATATATATATAGTCACTGAAAAAAACATAGGTTTCAGGGACGTTATAGTTAGCTGGACATTTCACTCTTACAAAACCATAGAAATTCAGCCGTTATAGTTAGTTCAGCTAACTATAACTCGCGCACCCGTAATGCACTGCTCATGACATCACATCATTCATAAAATGGTCAGTGACATCACTGATGACATCACTGATGACATCATCCAGTGACTGTGTGTTTCTGTAAAGTTTAAATATGTTTTATATATACTAGGACTGGGTGGTAAATTCCAATCTGCTTGCGGAATTTGCAGCCTTCCGTACAGCGCACTCCTACGAATGTGTAATTCTATCGGTTTTGGATGACCTCAAAAGACAGGCTGACACTGACGACTCCCAGGCCCTGATCCTCCTTGACCTGTCTGCGGCATTTGATACCGTGAACCACAAAATCTTGTTGATCGCTTTGCCTCAGCGGGTCTTGGGGGCTCGGCACTTGACTGGTTTAGATCCTTCTTAGAGGGCCGCAAACAGTCGGTCTGACTCTCGCCTTTTAAGTCCAAAATGTTAGCTTTGAGTTGTGGCGTCCCACAGGGTTCCTCCCTCTCACCTATTCTTTTCAATATGTACATACGACCCTTGATTTCGAGTCTTCGGCAGAGGGGGGGGTTAAGATCTTCAACTATGCTGATGATATGCAGCTAATCTTTGCCCTAGAGAACTCCACGGAATCTAAAGACTTCGTCAGGAGCTCCATGATGCATGTTAAAACCTGGATGGACAACAACCAATTAAGGTTAAACTCTGAAAACACCGAGATAATTGTCCCCAATAGCAAATTAGCTCACTGGACTCCTTCCTACTGGCCTCCTGAATTGGGTGTGGCACCCACTCTAAAGCCAGTGATCAAGAGTCTTGGCCTTCATATCAATGCGGATCTCTCTATGAGTGCCCAAATTGGCTCTGTTACATCTGCCTGCTTTGTTCAACTTTGCAAACTGCGCAAGATTAGACGCTTCTTCAGTAAAGTGGCTATCACCCAAATCGCAGTAGCCCTTATTCTTATCCAAAATTGATTATTGTAATGCCCTTTACATAGGTCTTCCTCAATTCCAGAGACTTCGTCTTCAGATGATTCAAAATCAAGCAGCTAAAATTATCTATCTTAAGGATAGACGCTGCCATATCACCCCCTGCTTAAGGATCTCCACTGGCTGCCTGTGGAGCAACGAGCGTTGTTTAAAACGGGATGTATACTTTTTACAGCTATACAAGACACTGGGCCTGGATTTATTGTCCCACTCATCAGCAAACACTCACCTAAGCATCAGAACCTTCTGAAGGTGCCTAGAATCAAATGTAAACACATTTGTGGAACCCAGTTCTCCTTCTTAGGTCCAAAGATCTGGAACGCATTTCCAGCCTTCCTCAGGCTTGAAGACGACTATCTACGGTTCAGGTAATAACATAAGACCTGTCTGTTTACCGTGGCTTATAACTAACTGTTACTCTGCCTAACTGTCCCCATCTGATACTCCTCAGCGCCAAGAAACCTGTTAGTGTACGTGTGCTATACAAATACCCATGTAACTTTACATTACATATAAGTGTCTGGATGGAGGATTTAGTAGGTGTGTGACTGACTGTATAAGTCCCGTTAGCACCCCGGGACACTGCAGGGGCCGGGCCTGTGGGGTAGCGGTCCTCAGGGCCATTGAGGGCTCCTGGTGGGAGAATATCCCCTGGAGGTGGTGTTCCCCAGGGCCATAACGGACCCCCAATTTATATTTTTAGTGCCCCGGGGACGTGGCGGGCTCGAGACCCCCAACACAGGTTTAATCATTTTAAAAAATTGAAGCCCCGGGGGTGTGTGGTCCCCAGGGCTGTGGGGGGGGGGGGCTGTGTGCCCCCGTGAATATTTCAGAAAAGCCCAGAGGGTGGCGGTCCCTGGGGCTTGAGGGGGCTTGGAGACCCCCACAAATTAAACAAGCCCGGGGGGCAGTCCCCAGGGCTGTGGGAGGGCCGCGTGCCCTCCTGCATATTACACACATAGCCCCAGGGAGGTGGTGGTCCCCGGGGCTACGGCCCCCGCTAATATTTTTTGGAATGCCCCCGGGACCTGGCCCACCCAGGTGCCTCAATTAAATGAAGCACGGGAGCCTGCACTTTACTTCTTTTTTTTATTTCGGCGGGTTTCGCGACTCCAAACGCAAATGTTGCTGAAACTTAAAAAGAAAAATGCTTTTGTTGGCCCTGGGGGTCCTAGTGGGACCCCTTGAGCAGGCCTAGGGGATAAGGGTGTTTTTACCCTGCCCCCTTTTCTTTTTTTCACCTTTGTTTTACTGTTTTCTTGTGACTCGGTTCTACTGAGTCACAAGATGGCTGCCAACCCTTCCTGGTTTGGAGTGTTGGCAGCCAATCACAGTGAAGCTCGTGCTTGGGAGGGTTCGCGACACCACCGCGTCCCTAGATATCGAAACTTTTTCTTTTTCAAATTTCTCAGGAACTACTGAACAAATTTACACCATTTAACAAAAAGGGCTCTTTCTGAAACAAAGACCTACCTTTTTGCCAAATTTGGTGTAATTTTGTTCAGTAGTTCGGGCTGAGCTGTGTCTAAAGTTTCCTATGGAAAATTTCCTGGGGTAAATACATTTTGGGACCCCCCTTTTTTCTCAGCCCCCGCTTGTCGAATCACCCCAAAACTTTCAAGATTCACACCCAGCGTGAATTTTGGCCAAAAATAAAAAAACAAAGAGCAGGCTCTCGCGCTTGGTTATTATTTAGCCCTCGAGGGGGCCAAGTCCCAGGGTCATGTAATATTGGGGACCGCCACCCCTGGGGCTTTCTTTAAATATTTGCTGGGGCACGCAGACCCCCTGCAGCCCCAGGGACCGCCATCCCCGGGGCATGTTTTTAAAATGGGTGTGAGGCTGGAGGTACCCCCAATCCCCAGGGACTGCCAAACCCCAGGGCTTTTCTTAAATATTTGTGGGGGGCACATGGCCCCCCGCTACCCCGGGGACCACCACCCCCCAGGGCTTTATTTTAATTTTAATAATTATCCTGTGTGGGGGAGCGTGAGCCACCCCACAAGCCCCAGGGACCGCCACCTCCCCGGGGCACTAATTATGTAAATTTGCAGTTCCGTTACGAGCCCCGGGGACCATCACCTCCCTGGGGCTGTGCAATAGGTGCAACGGAGCTCCGTGGCGCATACTGGAGGTACCTGGTGGGCTAGTTGGACCCCAGGGACCCTCAGGATTCAAGGGGACTTAATCCAACAACTTAAAATGTGCCACGGGACGCATATGGGAGGGGGCGGGCCTGAGGTGACATGTGTGCAAACACGCCCTGTGGTGCTTTTTAAGTTGAGGGATTAATTCCCCTTGAATCCTGAGGGTCCCTGGGGTCCAACTAGCCCACCAGGTACATCCAGTATGCGCCAGGGAGCTGCGTTTCAGAGAGGTGTTCAGAGGCCATGCCCATTTTACACCTTTCTGCAACGCAGCTCTGTGGCTCTTACTGGAGGTACCTGGTGGGCTAGTTGGACCCCAGAGACCCTCAAGATTCAAGGGGACTTAATCCCCCAACTTAAAACATGCCACAGGGCACGTTTGTACAGTGGTAAAGGGAGAGGGTGGGTCCTGAGGTGACACGTTTGCAAACACGCCCCGTGGTGCATTTTAAGTTGGGGAATAAATTCCCCTTCAATCCAGAGGCCAACTTGCCCATCAGGTACCTCCAGTAAGCGCCACAGACCTGTGTTACAGAGAGGTGGGCCAGGCAAAGCCCCTTTTTACACCTCTCTACAACGCAGCTCTGTGGCGTTTACTGGAGGTACCTGGTGGGCTAATTGGACCCCAGGGACCCTCTGGATTCAAGGGGACTTAACCCCCCAACTGAAAATGTGCCATGGGGCGTGTTTACACAGTGGTGAAGGAAGGAGGCAGGGCCTGAGGTGACATGTGCAAGCATGCCGTGTGGGGTGTTTTAAGTTGGGGAATTAATTCCCCTTCAATCCTGAGGGGCCCAGGGGGCCAACTAGCCCACCAGGTACCTCCAGTAAGCGTCACATGTCTGCGTTGGAAAGAGATGGCCCAGGCCACGCCCCTTTTTACACCTCACTGCAACACAGCTCTGTGGCACTTGCTGGAGGTACCTGGAGGGCTAGTTGGACCCCAGGGACCCTCAGGATTCAAGGGGACTTAATCCACCAACTTACAACGCACCAGGGGGCACGTTTGCAGAGTGGTGGAGAAAGCGGGTATGGCCTTTGTCTACCTCTCACCAATCCCACTGCATGGGGCTTACTGGAGGTAAAAGGTAGGCTACTTGGCCCCTAAAGGACCCCCAGCAGTGATGGGGACTTCAATCCCCATCCAAGAGCGTGCCAGGGAGCGCTTTTGTAGAGTGGTGGGAAAAGTGGGCATGGCCTGGTATGAGTACTTACCAATGCTGCTGTGTGGGACTGACTGGAGGTAATAGTTTGGGAAGTTGGCTCCCAAGAATGTCCTTGGGGGCCAACTACCCCTCTTGTTACCTCCAGTAAGTCCCAAACAGTGGGTTTGCTAAGACGTCTTTGGAGTCCATGGCACCCTTTCTCAACCACTCTGCAAACGTGCCTCGTGGCAGACTACAGGATGGGGGATGAAGTTCAATTTAGTCCTGAGGGAGTTGCGGGCCAAGAATCCCTCCTGGTACCGCCTGTAAGTCCTACGCACAGGAATTCCTGAGCACTGGTTGGACGCCTGGCACCCTTTCTCCACCACTCTGCAAACGGGACTACAATTTAAAGTAGCATACTTCTGCTCCTCTGACTTAGAGGTAGTTTTAATCCCCCTGCCCTTTTATGTACTAGAGGCTTACAGAGGAGGTCATGCTAATCACAGGGGTACACCAGCGTATAGTGTTCCCTAGTGTATGTAGGTGTTTTCACTGTATTCTAAGTGTCTTTTAGCATAGCACTGGCTCTAGGTCTGGTTATTCAGAGTCAATTACCATCAGTACCCGTCAGAAAAATGTTGTGGGCACAGGATGATTTTGCAACAAGGCCTCTTTCTGTTCCTCTGTTTGTTCTTTCTGCACATGTCTTGCTTCTTCCAGCACTTTTCTTCGTCTTTTTGGGCTTCTGTTGCTTCTTTCTGCATTTCTTTTGTTTCTTTCTATACGTTTGTTCTTCTTTCTTCACATGTCCTACATCTTTAGGCATAGTTAGAAACTAGCATTGAAAAACCTTTGAAATTCACTTAATAATACCAAAGGTTTCAGGCATGTTATAGTTAAACATTAGCATTTAAAAAACCTTTGAAATTCACTTAAAAACCATAGGTTTCAGGCATGTTATAGTTAGAAATTAACATTTAAAAAACCTTTGAAATTCACTGAAAACACCATAGGTTTCAGGCATGTTATAGTTAGAAATTAGCATTTTAAAAACCTTAGAAATTCACTGAAAAAACCCTAGATTTCAGGAGCGTTATAGTTAGTTGGACATTTCACTCTTACAAAACCATAGAAACTCCCCCGTTATAGTTAATTCAGCTAACTATAACTTGCACCCCCACAATGCACTGGTCAGGACGTCACATGTTACATCACTCATGACATGGTCAGTGATATCACTCATGACAGAAAAAAACTGGACCCGCAAAAGAACTCCGGAAAGCTACTCAGCCCACAGAAAAGCCACACGCCAACACCACCAACTCATCAGATCCGCCAAAAGGACCGCCTTGAGAGACTGCACAGACAACAACGCACACAACAGCAAAGAGCTCTTCAACATCGTGAAGGAACTCTCCAACCCCAGCTCCAACACCAACGTCATCTCACCGTCACAAGACCTGTGCGACTCGGTGGCCACCTGCTTCCATTGCAAGATCGCAGACATTCACGACAGCTTCAACGCCGTCACCACCCTGGCAACCACCAACACCTCCGCTCCCATGACCACCACCCGCACTAACCGCCTGCTCGCCTGGACCAACATCAACGACAAGCACCATGAACACCGTCCACTCCGGTTCCCCGGAAGACCCCTGCCCACACCACATCTTCAACAAAGCCAGCAGCATCATCGCAACCTACCTCCAGAAAACCATCAACATCTCCTTTGAGACAGCGACCTTCCCGGAGAGCTAGAAGCAAGCATAGAACAATGCCTTACTAAAGAAACCCAAGGCAGACCCCAAGGACCTCAAGAACTTCCGGCCCATCTCCCTGCTCCCGTTCCCGGTGAAGGTCATCGAAAAAAGGCTGTCAACAAACAACTGACCAACTTCCTCGAAGAGAACAACATCCTGGATCCGTCCCAGTCCGGGTTCCGCAGCAACCACAGCACCGAAACTGCCCTCATCGCCGCCACCGATCTTGCTCGACAACAGAGAAACTGTGTCCCTCATCCTCCTGGACCTATCAGCCACATTCAACACAGTCTGTCACCGCACACTAAGAGCACGCCTCCACGACACCGGAATCCAAGAGAAGGCCCTGGACTAGACCACCTCCTTCCTCTCCAGGAGAACACAGAGCGTCCGCCTCCCCCCTTCCGCTCCGAAGCCACTGAGATCATCTGCAGCATACCCCAAGGCTCATCCCTCAGCCCAATGCTGTTCAACGTCTACATGGCACCACTAGCCCACGTCGCCCGACAGCACGACCTCAACATTATCTCCTACGCCGACGACACCCAGCTTATCCTCTCGCTCACCAAGGACCGCCACACCGCCAAAACCAACCTCCATGAAGGGAATGAAGGCCATCGCCGACTGGATGAGGAACAGCCGTCTAAAACTGAACTCGGACAAGACGGAGGTCCTCATCCTCGGTTCCACCCCCTCGGCCTGGGACAACTCCTGGCGGCCCATGCCATTAGGAGCACCCCTTACACCCACCGACCACGCATGAAACCTGAGGATCATTCTCGACTCCACACTCTCCATGACAAAGCATGTCAACGCCGTCTCCTCCTCCTGCTTCAATACTCTTCACATGCTTCGCAGGATCTTCAAGTGGATCTCCACCAAAAGTAGAACGACAGTCACCCAGGCCCTCGTCAGCAGCAGACTGGACTACGGCAACACACTCTATGCAGGAGCACCGGCCAAACTCTGAAACGATTCCAACGCATCCAGAACGCCTCCCCACACCTGATCCTCGACATCCCCCGCTACAGCCACATCACACCCCACCTGAAAGACCTGCACTGACTCCCCATCAACAAGAGGATAACCTTCAAGCTCCTCACCCACGCACACAAAGCACTCCACGACACCGGACCAGCGTACCTCATCAGCCGACTCGGCCTCTACACCCCTGCCCGCCAGCCCCGCTTCGCAGACCACACCCTTGCCACTGTCTCCCGCTTCCGAAGAGTGACCGCCAGCGGTAGATCATTCTCCCACCTCGCCGCCAAGACGTGGAACACCCTCCCATCCACCTACGGCAGACCAAAGACCTCCTAACCTTCAGGAGACTCCTCAAGACCTTGCTCTTCGAACAGTAGCAGCCCCCCCCCCCAAGCACCTTGAGACCCTCACGGGTATGTAGTGCACTTTACAAATGCTATGATTGATTGATTGAAAGAGACTGGACTTCTTGACACAGCAGCACAGATTTGGAGAAGGCACAGGCACACACGGGAATCAAAATAGGTCCAGGCCCTAAATTAAAAGTGCCCCCAATAGTGAATCAAATAACCAGAAAAGAGGCCAATTCCAAATGAGGGTAGATTCGAACTTTTAAAGACATGCTGTATGGAAGACTGTGTGGACTTGAGCTTGTTGCAGACAATGTTTGTTTTAATATCAGGGGAATCAACTGTACAAGCAGACCATAAAACAGCCCACAAACAGCCCCCCAAAAATACCAGCCCAGCCCTTCCGACACTGCTTGATTGCCCTGTAGGCAAGTTCGACCCTGATTGGAGCGGCCTTCAAAGAGACACCTAATCCACCGAAGCACCTCCTTTCGCAGCGAGAGTCCTCCATCCCCGCTCTCTCTGTATCGTTTCTCTGTATCATCCCCTTCACGAGGACACTATTTGAATGACAGCTCCTCCGCGTCCCACACCTTCCGCCTCAACGGCAGCACTTACAAATGATGTCTCCGGGGGCACGAGGCGCAGGGCAGCCTGATTAGGTGTACGTAGCTCTCATTAACCTCGATGGCCCGTTGCGTGTCGACGCATTCATGGCCCCCATCGCTGCGGAAGCGCCAAATCGCACTGATGAGGCCTAGACGTAGACTTAAGACACAAGAACAGGGGAAACACACGTCCCACCGAGCAATTATCACCACAGTGATGCGCAAGGGGCACCCAGGAACCACTCTAATATTTCCTTCACATGAACCTGCAACAGCAAACATTGGGGAAATTATTCTAAACAGGTCGTGGATGATTTTTTTTATTGCACGTTTTCCGTCAAATAAAAAATACGTACCATAAAGACCCAGAGGCCACATGGAGACCTTTATTGTACAAAATCCCGTAGTTCAGCTTTGGGAAATGGAAATGCATTTCGAGGGCTGTTTTGCTTTTTTAAGCTTCAGATATTCCAAGCAAGAGCTCAGAATAATGCCGCAATGTAAAGGTAGTGTTATTTTAAATGAGGCCGTCAACGTTAAACTAAACTAACACATCTCAACGATTATAAACAACCACTGACTCATTTCACCCTGTTTGGAAATCGTGGTTGCTCTGCCGTCGACTCGCTTTTTTATCATACTGTCCACAAGCTGTTGGTCAGCTAGAAAAATTGAAGCCATGTGCCTTTACAAACACTGATTAGGGAAAGTGTCCTTTTCCGCATGTGTATTTGATCAGGCGCGAGAAAAAGACCACCAGCTTCACTGAGTCTCCGATTCGGCCACCGTTTGCAGAACCAAGAGATAGTATTCTATCTCCAGCTGTACTTGGAGCTTTCCAAGTGAGAGCTGAAGAACTTTCGAATGGATGAGCTGTAAAGAGCCAGGGATAGAAGCAGGAATCAAGCAAAGTAGGCGAGCCATATTGCCCGTACGGGGGTTCTTCCATGATAACATTTTGACCAAATATGAGGCCCCATTATGAATTTTAGAGCTCATAAAATATTGTAGGTTTCACAGGTCGTTGGAATAACGTGTGTGCAGTTTTACAGGCCTTCTTTTATGTTTGAAACTTTGCATGTCCCTCAATGTTGACTTTTCACTTATGAATGAATGATATATGATTTGATAACTCACACGAATCACCCCAACCGGGGTATCTCGGCGCACAGTCAATACAAAAGGCTAGACACAAAATCTAAAACAGTGCCGTTTTTAATGCTTGCCTAAATTTTCTGTATTCAGGGCACGTTTGAACTAAGAATGGTAATTTGTTCCAGAGAGTGGTGCCTAGTAAGAGAAAGATCTTCCACCACTTCCAGAACGTCGAATACAAGGAACCGACAATAACTCCACCTTTACCCTGCGGAGCTTTTTAGGTTAGACAGCAACATTTTGAATACTACTCTTTTCCTTACTGGCAGCCAATGTAAAGATTTTAAAAGAGGAGTGGAAGATGTTGCTTACCTCATTTTGCCACCCTGTTCCTTGCATGCATGTTCCCAGTCGTGTGATTATGATTCTTCTTACAAGAGCCAGTGTGATGAAATAAAAGTTACTCAGATCCCACAATGTAAGGCTTTAGATAGGAAGCTCGCCTTCAGGTTAGTAGACCACATAGAATCAGAGGGCATTGTTTGCACTCGTTACAGATTTATTAAGGGGTCAAAACCAGATAAATACTTAAGGCAGTGTCAGTAGAATTAGCCGAATCCGCAGTTGCCGCGTCTTCCACGCTATTGAGGATTTGTCACAACCAGAGTCTGAAATACAGGGAATCCATTAAAGTCCTGGATCCAGCAACTGTGTTTGAGCCGGATCAGGGATCCAGCCAGGCACACGAAAATATGTGAACCCTGGCGCAGTTAAATCTACTGACACTGGACATATTCAAAGCTGTACATGAGACAGCAACCTGTGGGGGGTGAGGGAGGCCTCTGAGTTTCAGTTCTAGCTTGGCCCAACCCGGGCCAGAACAGGCTGGAGCCAACCTCGCGATGCTGTTGGCATCGACAAAACAAAGGCACCCAGCTTGTTGTCACTGCTTAAGAGAGATGCAGGAATTTTACTTTTTAAATATCTGTAGGAAACTGATGCACCTGCAATGTAAGAATGTCAGATATACCTGAATAAAAGAAGTAATTATTAAAAAAAAACGATTTCCAAAGCACTTACAATACAAATGTATTACTACCCAAAGGATTAATTGTTTAGTAATCTTTACCTATGTACTGTTATTTTATTTGAGTCTTGATATAGTGTACGATTTGGTGCGTGGTTGGCAGGTAACTAGAGTAGAGACAGCATTAAAATAGCTAGGTTTTAAGATATTTTTTTTAATTCAGATAGATATGAACAAGTAACAGGTGAACAGAGGAAGTTTTTTCCAGTGGGAGGGGCCAAGATAAGAGAAGGCTGTGCCCTCATGTTTAGTGGTGCAGAAGCACTGCGGACATAACAGAGATTGATTGCTTGATCGCAGCTTTCTGTTTAGGATGTAAGGAGTGAGTCTGCTCTGAAGGTACTTTGAACCAGAGCCTGACAAAGATTTATGGGTCAGGCAAAGCAGTTTGAACAGGGCTCTCTAGCGAATGGGGAGCAAATGTATGGCTCTGAGTGTATTGACTGATGGGATCCTGGCAGGCAAGTTGTTTACCACATGGGCCGCAGTATTTTGGACCACTTGCAGTTTAGACAAAAGGGATTCATTTGAGGCGAGGTTCAGGGCATTGCCATGATCTAAGTGACTGATGACTAGAGCCTGGATGAGTGTTTTATGCGAGCTCAACAGAAGCCACTGAAAGATTTTCTTGAGGAAACACATGTTACCAATACAGGTGCCACACATGGAGGTGATATGGTCCCACACAGAATGTTGGTCATCCATGAGTATGCCTAGGTTTCTAGCAGCTCGACTGGACAAATGGGTGGGGCTAAGTTCTCCCGGCCACCAATCCTCTGTTCAATAGAGCTGAGCTTTGTCAAAATGTAGAATCTCTATCTTGCCCCCATTAAGTTGAACACATTTGAGAGACTTCGCGATGACAATCTCTCTCATGCATGTGATAAATCTGTGTTTGACATTCGCCATGTCCTGCCCAAATGAAATGATGAACTGAGTATTGACTGCGTACGAGAATGTCTCAAACCCAAAGGACTTAAAAAATTGGGCTAGGAGGGTACATAGATGTTATAAAGTGTAGGGCTCAAAGAGGAGCCCGGAGGAGCTCCCTTGTCTAGGGGGATGGTGCTGGAGAGGAATGTACCCATAAAAACTGTTTGGACACAATCTTTAAGAAAGTCCACCAACCAGTTCAGGGCAGATCCTTGGATACCTCTCTGCTGGAGATGCTACACCAGGAATGAGTGCGAGATGGTATCAAACGCTGATGCTAGATGAAGCAGAACCAGCATTGCAGGATGTCCGGCATCCAGGGATAGCCTAATAGTGTTTTCTACTGCAAGTAGAGCAGTCTCAGAAATGTGGAATGGTCGGAAGCCTGATTGTGAAATGTCCAGCAGACTGTTGTTCTCTAGGTGGGCCGAGAGCTGTTTGTTGACATGAGAACCTTTCCCAACAGAGGGAGGAGAGATATGGGACAGTAAGTAGTTGAGTCCTTGGGGTCTGCGGTTTGTTTCTTCATGATAGGTGTAACATGAGATGCTTTCCATAACCTCAGGACAGTGGCTTGAGTCAGTGATTGGCTACACAGTGCTGTAATAGTTGGAGCAAGGAGAGGGGAAAGGAGTTTAATGATAACAACAAAGAATGTCTGTAGGTCAAACAGAAAAGGGAAGGAAAGGTTCAACTGTGGTAACTTGAGTGTAGCCTAACCATAAAGCAAGTGACTAAGCAAAAAGGTGCAAAAAGTGTACCCAACAACACACAATTCCTAAATTTGGAAAAGGTGCACATCAGTTCCCACACGGTACCGCCCTATTCATCATATGGGCTCCCCTTTTTCCAGGAGAGAGTGTGTCGTCTATCACTAGTTGTTTTCGTGACAGACAATCAACCCAATGCGAGTAGTAAAGTATGTGAAAGGTAGGACCGAAAATGTTAAATATATCAGTGTAACTGAATTGCAGTGCAGAAAATGTGTGGTGAAAAATAAAGTATATAAAATTGGGTAGAAAATGAGTAGAAAGATACAATTTTAATAGGTTCTCTCAGATCTCCCAACATTAAAACCAAGAAAATGTACTAGCAGATTTAACAAAATATCCGCAAGCTAGTAGGGTCAACATGTTTCAGCATAAGTGGCTATAGATACGCCACTGCTTTCGTCAGGACCTAGATATAAATGGCTACTGCAAAAAATTGAAATAATATCACCTGTTTAATTTCAGGTTGTGCTCAGTCTCCACCAACATGCTGAAAAGGAAGGCACACAGACAAAAAACACACAGAGAACCATTCAAAAGATAGCAATTTGCGCATAAATAATTGTAAATGGCCAAATTGTGTCAATAATACAACACTTATACAGAATATGGTGATTAATTCTAATATCCTCATCATTATTCGCTTACCTAGTTGGTAGGAAGGAATAGCATCACCCCACCTGGCTGCAGCTCAGGTGTGTGGAGCACCGCACTGGTGATACATCAAGACAAAACACAAGACTCACAGTTACATATCACACAAAAGATGATCATAATGTTGGTAAATGATCTTATTAGCTCTGTTGTGGCACATGGATTATACTTATATTGTTGTTATAGCTTCCGTTTTATAGTGGCCACCATACTATACTTTGTATCAATCAGGAGACTACAAACAAACTAATCAGGGTGTAAGTTAGGAGGAGAATATTCGTACTGGAAAAAGCACGTGTTTGTATAAAAACGAGCACAAACTATGCTGTCACCAACCTCTCCGTTGGTACACCGGGCGTCCCTCTGAGCAATCTGGGGGGCGCCAGTGTACGATTTCTCACTGTTTTTGTTACCGGTCGCTGAACGCCATGGCAGTCACGCGACTTATGAGGTCACGTGATCCAGAACTACAGTTAACCCGGGTAATCACGGGAACTGTAGTTCTAAAAGGCGTTCGGTATCTGTTATTAAGTAGAGTTTTTCATTTATAAGTAAAAGCGCCTTTTTTAATTGACTTCTAAGAGGTCTCCATAGATGTAAAATATTAACCTCTTAGTGGGAATACGCGCGGCCAGGTTGGAGCGTATTCAAGAAGGAAGATCGTTTAGATTCGAATGTCTCCTTGTTATTAAAAACAGAATCACTGACCTTATGCGTCATAATTACATCATTCCTGTTGGTCTAGAAAGGCACCAAAAATGCATACAATCAATGTGTGCTTCATTTCAAAATACCCCATTCGTCACGTGATTGACGACGTCAGCTGTTCATGAAATACAGAAAACTCGTAAAGGATCCCGGGAATTATAGTTTAAACAATTTTTCACGGACCTATTGACTTCGAAAATATTTTCTGTAATATAATAGGGTTTGCTGTGACTGATGGCCAACCACTCTATCTCTATCAGTGTTATTAACAGACTGATTGCCAAGCTAATGTTTACAAGAAACTCTATCCCGTTAAGGACTACTAGTAGGAAATAATTTATTCTCACAACACTGTGAGACATTCTCTAAGTAGGTGCAAATCAACAGATCATTCTTTGCTTTCACAAGCCAGATGATGACCAAGAAGTATTCATAAGTCAGAATACTCTTGTGACTGTTACCTATATTCTATTGGTTTATGTGTCAACAGGGATACTTCAGAAAAAATAGGATGCTTCAGAAAAACAACTTACAAAATGGGGCTAGGCATTCCTGAAGTATAGTCATGATGGCCCTCAAAGGTAATGTCATTTAGAGGGACATCCATTGTATGTCTTCATTAAGACCTGACTTGTCACTGTTGAGTTTGTAAACCCATTTCTGCTCTTTTTTAAAAAGATATTTGGGGATATCTGTAACATGTTCTGGTATGTTGGGTTGCTCCAGCACTGTCCAGTAAAAGTCGTCTGGGCCATGGCCTACCTCTAAAAAATGCACTGTCAATTGTGTCGCTTGTTTACGACAGCGAATCGTTCTCTTGTGTTCTGAGATCCTTAGTTTTATTCGCCTGGTTGTGATCCCAACGTAGCGTAGTTGGCAGAGGAAGGTAATCAAGCAAATGAGATTTTGACTATTACAATTTGTAAATCTCCACTGCTGCCATGCTCTGTTGGTGCCAATGTCTAGTGATAGAGATTTCGAAGTTTGTGGACAAGCAGCACACGTCCCACATGGGTGGTGACCTTCCACCGCTGGTAGATCCCAAAGGGTGCCGATCGACCGGGGGGATTTGTTTTTAGGTTGTGTGTGTACTAATTTGTCCTTAAGATTAGAGCCTCTTTTGAAAGCAAACAGGGGTCGTGTTATTTGATCGCCACCTGTATTGAGGATTGATCAGTGCTTGAGTACTATCTTCTGTACTTGATTTGATCTCGTATTGAAAGTATTGACAAAGGTCAATCGGTTCATTTTATCTTTTTCAATGCGCGGTTCTAGCAGCGCTTCACGGTTGTTGTTTGAGGCGCGTTTTTTTGAATTTCGAACAATCTTCCTGGGATATCCTCTCGCTTGCAATTGTTCCTCCAAATTATGGGCATGTTTTTCAAAGGCCGTCTTGTTTGAGCAGTTGCACTGTACCCTCAGAAATTGGCCATAGGGTAAGTTATTCCTTAATGCCCGGGAATGACAGCTCTCATAACTGAGCAGAGAGTTACGGGCCATCGGTTTTTTGTACAGTTCAGACTCCAGCTCATTCGGTGTGGTGACGATAAGAAGGTCCAGAAAAGGTAGTTGGATTTTACTGTATTCAATTGTGAAGCGTAGGTAGGTATTTTGTGTATTGAGCCATTGATGAAAGAGATGTAAATCTTCTGTAGTCCCTCGCCAAATTATGAGGATATCATCAATGTATCCCTTCCAAGTGCGAAGCGATTGATGAAATGGGTTGTTAGATGTGAGAATAATTTCTTGTTCGAAATTGTGTACGTATAAATTTGCCAAACTAGGCACGAAAACGCTGCCCATGCTGGTCCCAGCAGTTTGGAGGTAGACTGTATCCTCGAATTTGAAGTAATTTTCTTTCATGGCAATCTCTGCCAGACTCATAATGAAGGGAACAGGAGTGATAGATGCTGGTGTGTTTTCTTCCAGGATTTTTCTCACTACTTCCAAAGTTTCGTTCTGAGGGATGGATGCGTACAGGGATTCCACGTCAAAAGATGCCAAAATATCCATAGATTGATCAAATTCCACTTCAGGTAACAATCTGAGGACATCTTTTGTGTCCTGTAAGAACGTAGGCATCTTCCTTACAATTGGATTGAGAACATGATCCACAAAAGTGGATAAAGGTTCTAAAACGGAACCTATGCCCGATATTATTGGGCGTCCTGGTGGAGGCCTCTGTGGTTTATGTACTTTTGGTAAGGTGTAAAAATAAGGTACAGGTGGATGAGTGTTTCTCAAAAATGCGGCTTCATGAGTAGTGATCCAACCTTCAGCGGCTGCTTCCTCCAATTAGTGGCCAATAGTCATTGTTAACCGTTCTGTTGGGTCAACTGAGAGAGGAACGTAGGATCTTGTGTCTTGTAGCTGTCGCATACATCCTGAGCGATATGTGATGGTATCCTGCAGAACGATTGCTCCGCCCTTATCGGCAGGCTTGATAATGATATTCTCGTTGTGTTGAAAATGGTAATGTATGTGTACATAAGCGGCGTTCATTTGTGTTCACTGTACCCCTTGTTGTAAGCAGAACGAATAATTACGAAACACTGACTGTGTTATCCCGCCAGCCTAAGACCCATACACATATATACACGACAGCTATTTTAGGCACCATGGCCTCTCTGACCGTTTGCTAAACCCCCGACACCCCTCCCCGCGCGCACTGCTCATGCAACGGCCACAAGACCCTCTCCCTCTGCGTGACCCTGCTCTAGAAGTAGCACTCCTGCTTGACCCACACCCCCCAATTCCTCCCAGGAACACCCTTCCCCTCAGCTGACAACCCCCCCCCCCCCCCGGCTGCGCTTGACCTCTCGACCCGGTCCCAAGTCCTAAGACCAAGCCTCGTGGATGTACATCCCCCTTTTCCCTGCCCAGCATAACAAAACCGTGATACACCAACCGAAGTGTCCGACCTTATCACCTGACCAACCTTTGACCTGATCATCCCCTCCTGCCCTCGTGCCCTGTAGGAAT
This sequence comes from Lissotriton helveticus, assembly GCF_964261635.1. Lineage (NCBI taxonomy): Eukaryota > Metazoa > Chordata > Amphibia > Caudata > Salamandridae > Lissotriton > Lissotriton helveticus. The sequence continues at coordinate 1,110,549,259 of NC_136068.1, forward strand.
GTCCAGCTGAGAGGTCACAATCTCTTGTTACATTCAGGAGGGGAGGATGACATCTGAGCGACTGGTATGGGAATAGGCCTGAAGCTGGGATTCCAAGCATGCCTTTTCCCACTTCAAAGCGTCTTTATTGTAATAAGGAATGTTTGTGCATCATAAACATGTGTATAAAAGACGAAGCCTCAGAGAACTTGTTAGAGCACCTCCTGAAGACACTATGCGAGTGCCCGAAATGACAGGCTCTCCTCATGAGAAATAAAACTCTATTCTTGTCTTCCTGCTTCCAGCGCCCGTCTCTTTATTTGGTAATTGTTCAAGATGGGAACTAAGAGGCGTCCTGAGCCAGCAGCCTGGGCATCAGGTGTGTTATGGGCTGACTTTTCCTCAGTTGGATGTCAGAGCTATCAGAATCACTCACCGAGTCCTCAGAACTTGAGGTTGCGTAAGTTGAACCTCCCTTGCGTCCATTCCGATTGAAGGGAATGGGAACATAGGACTCGCTGGTGTAGGCATAAATCCTTTCCATTGAGAATTTTGCTAGATAATTTTTGCATTTTTCAAGTTTAGCAAAAAGTATGGATTCTTTAAACTCTTTGTTTTGTTTGTTACTCTCATCCTGATTAGTTTTAAACAAAGGACCTTTGATAGTAGCCAGGCTATTATGGACCAATCCTTAAGGAAATCCTTGTCATCAAGGAATAACCTCGGGGCATTAGTAACAATTAACCCTGTTGGTGCACAATTCCCACAAAGGTATTCAGCCATGGTGATACCATTGATAATAGTTCTTGAATTACTTTTTTTAAGTGTTAGAATTTTTGACCAACCTTCTATGTTAGTACTGACTGTCAATGGTAGATGTTCTAACAGACTCGGGTTTTCATCTAGAATAGATTGTACTTCGGCTTCTTCAAAAGCTAGGCCCCAATTGGTTGCCATAGTTTAAAGTGAGCTAAAACCTTTTGTGCGATAAAACTGTGGGGTTAGAACGTGTCTGAAAAGAGTCTCCCAGACGTAATTACAGTATCAAGCAGTTGTCTTGATAATAGGTTAGGACCCGCAGTGTGAACTGCACAAATAGATCAAAAAGCAAACACTGGTGGAGGGTCCAAGGGCTAGATTAACGACCCATACAGACACATGCCCAAATATAACTTAATGATAACAACAAAGAATGTCTGTAGGTCAAACAGAAAAGGGAAGGAAAGGTTCAATTGTGGTAACTTGAGTGTAGCCTAACCAAGAAGCAAGTGACTAAGCAAAAAGGTGCAAAAAGTGTACCCAACAACACACAATTCCTAAATTTGGAAAAGGTGCCCATCAGTTCCCACACGGTACCGCCCTATTCATCATATGGGCTCTCCTTTTTCCAGGAGAGAGTGTGTCGTCTATCACTAGTTGTTTTCGTGACAGACAATCAACCCAATGGGAGTAGTAAAGTATGTGAAAGGTAGGACCGAAAATGTTAAATATATCAGGGTAACTGAATTGCAGTGCAGAAAATGTGTGGTGAAAAATAAAGTATATATAATTGGGTAGAAAATGAGTGGAAAGATACAATTTTAATAGGTTCTCTCAGATCTCCCAACATTAAAACCAAGAAAATGAACTAGCAGATTTAACAAAATATCCGCAAGCTAGTAGGGTCAACATGTTTCAGCATAAGTGGCTATAGATACGCCACTGCTTTCGTCAGGACCTAGATATAAATGGCTACTGCAAAAAATTGAAATAATATCACCTGTTTAATTTCAGGTTGTGCTCAGTCTCATCCAACATGCTGAAAAGGAAGGCACACAGACAAAAAACACACAGAGAACCATTCAAAAGTTAGCAATTTGCGCATAAATAGTTATAAATGGTCAAATTGTGTCAATAATACAACACTTATACAGAATATGGTGATTAATTCCAATATCCTCATCATTATTCGCTTACCTAGTTGGTAGGAAGGAATAGCATCACCCCACCTGGCTGCAGCTCAGGTGTGTGGATACATCAAGACAAAACACAAGACTCACAGTTACATATCACACAAAAGATGATCATAATGTTGGTAAATGATCTTATTAGCTCTGTTGTGGCACATGGATTATACTTATATTGTTGTTATAGCTTCCATTTTATAGTGGCCACCATACTATACTTTGTATCAATCAGGAGTCTACAAACAAACGAATCAGGGTGTAAGTTAGGAGGTGAATATTAGTACTGAAAAAAGCAAGTGTTTGTATAAAAACGAGCACAAACTATGCTGTCACCAACCTCTCCGTCGGTACACCGGGCGTCCCTCTGAGCAATCTGGGGGGCGCCGGTGTCTGATTTCTCACTGTTTTTGTTACCGGTCGCTGAACGCCACGGCAGTCACGCGACTCATGAGGTCACGTGATCCAGAACTACAGTTAACCCGGGTAATCACGGGAACTATAGTTCTAAAAGGCGTTCGGTATCTGTTATCAAGTAGAGTTTTTCGTTTATAAGTAAAAGCACCTTTTTTAATTGACTTCTAAGAGGTCTCCAAAGATGCAAAATATTAACCTCTTAGTGGGAATACGCGCAGCCAGGTTGGAGCGTATTCAAGAAGGAAGATCGTTTAGATTCGAATGTCTCCTTGTTATTAAAAATCAGAATCACTGACCTCATGCGTCATAATTACATCATTCCTGTTGGTCTAGAAAGGCACCAGAAATGCATACAATCAATGTGTGCTTCATTTCAAAATTTCCCATTCGTCACGTGATTGACGACGTCAGCTGTTCATGAAATACAGAAAACTCGTAAAGGATCCCGGGAATTATAGTTTAAACAATTTTTCACTCACTTATTGACTTCGAAAATATTTTCTGTAATATAATAGGGTTTGCTGTGACTGATGGCCAACCACTCTATCTCTATCAGTGTTATTAACAGACTGATTGCCAAGCTAATGTTTACAAGAAACTCTATCCCGTTGAGGACTACTAGTAGGAAATAGTTTATTCTCACAACACTGTGAGACATTCTCTAAGTAGGTGCAAATCAACAGATAATTCTTTGCTTTCACAAGCCAGATGATAACCAAGAAGTATTCATAAGTCAGAATACTCTTGTGACTGTTACCTATATTCTATTGGTTTATGTGTCAACAGGGATACTTCAGAAAAATAAGGATGCTTCATAAAAACAACTTGCAAAATGGGGCTAGGCATACCTGAAGTATAGTCATGATGGCCCTCAAAGGTAATGTCATTTAGAGGGACATCCATTGTATGTCTTCATTAAGACCTGACTTGTCACTGTTGAGTTTGTAAACCCATTTCTGCTCTTTTTTAAAAAGATATTTGGGGATATCTGTAACATGTTCTGGTATGTTAGGTTGCTCCAGCACTGTCCAGTGAAAGTCGTCTGGGGCATGGCCTACCTCTAAAAAATGCACAGTAAATTGTGTTGCTTGTTTACGACAGCGAATCGTGCTCTTGTGTTCTGAGATCCTTAGTTTTATTCGCCTGGTTGTCATCCCAACGTAGCGTAGTTGGCAGGGGCAGGTAATTAAGTAAATGTGATTTTAACTATTACAATTTGTAAATCTCCGCTGCTGCCATGCTATGCTGCTACCAATGTCTAGTGATAGAGATTTCGAAGTTTGTGGGCAAGCAGCACACGTCCCACATGGGTGGTGACCTTCCACCGCTGGTAGATCCCAAAGGGTGCCGATCGACAGGGGGGATTTGTTTTTAGGTCGTGTGTGTACTAATTTGTCCTTAAGATTAGAGCCTCTTTTGAAAGCAAACAGGGGTCGTGTTATTTGATCGCCACCTGTATTGAGGATTGACCAGTGCTTGAGTACTATATTCTGTACTTGTTTTGATCTCGTATGGAAAGTATTGACGAAGGTCAATCGGTTCATTTTATCTTTTTCAATGCACGGTTCTAGCAGCGCCTCACGGTTGTTGTTTGAGGCGCGTTTTTTTCAATTTCGAACAATCTTCCTGGGATATCGTCTAGCTTGCGATTGTTCCTCCAAATTATGGGCATGTTTTTCAAAGGCCGTCTTGTTTGAGCAGTTGCACTGTACCCTCAGAAATTGGCCATAGGGTAAGTTATTCCTTAATGCCCAGGGATGACAGCTCTCATAACTGAGCAGAGAGTTACGGGCCATCGGTTTTTTGTACAGTTCAGACTCCAGCCCATTCAGTGTGGTGACAATAAGAAGGTCCAGAAAAGGTAGTTGGATTTTACTGTATTCAATTGTGAAGCGTAGGTAGGTATTGTGTATTGAGCCATTGATGAAAGAGATGTAAATCTTCTGTAGTCCCCCGCCAAATTACGAGGATATCATCAATGTATCCCTTCCAAGTGCGAAGCGATTGATGAAATGGGTTCTTAGATGTGAGAATAATTTCTTGTTCGAAATTGTGTACGTATAAATTTGCCAAACTAGGCGCGAAAACGCTGCCCATGCTGGTCCCAGCAGTTTGGAGGTACACCGTATCCTCGAATTTGAAGTAATTTTCTTTCATGGCAATCTCTGCCAGACTCACAATGAAGGGAACAGGAGTGATAGATGCTGGTGTGTTTTCTGCCAGGAGTTTTCTCACTACTTCCAAAGTTTCGTTCTGAGGGATGGACGTGTACAGGGATTCCACGTCAAAAGATGCCAAAATATCCATAGATTGATCAAATTCCACTTCAGGTAACAATCTGAGGACATCTTTTGTGTCCTGTAAGAACGTACAAGATCAATGGGTGGGGAGGGAAGGAATCCGTGATCCATTCAATTCCCCTTGGGTCGATATCATCTTATCATATGAGAAGGATCACTTGTCCAGCATAACATCGTGTATGCGGTATTCGTTCTTTCTAGTCCCAATAGAAACCCTCATGCACGTGTTTTTTTATGGTAATGTCAAGCGGTATATCTTGATTCTCCGCTAGCCCTCGCACGTGTCTGCATAATCATAGGGTTTTGTTTTATATGCAGCCTCCACCAGGAGGTAATACCCTTTGTTAGGATCAGTAATGATCAGAAATAGTGATTGTGATAGGGTGTAGTGAAGGTGATTAAATGTCTTTCTTTTCCAGAAATGTGTTTTAATAGTTCTGGTTCTAGGAGGCAATAAAAACAAGATGGGTGATTGAGAGTGATTATGACTCTCTCACTCTGCAGTTGTGATTTAGGTCGACATGTTTCAGCCCTTCTGCGCCAGTCGGTCGGTGGGCTTTCTTCAGGACCCGGGGGTGTATTGTGTAGAGACGGTTGTTGTCTCTATGAGTGAAGGGTACATAAAGGCATTTCTTAATGTGCCCACTGTGAATGGAACGAAACTATGTCCTGTTCTAAAGGTCAAAATTTGCCTGTGAAAATAAAATGAGACACACTAGACAATGGGAAAAGGGTAGGGTTTTTTTTTTAACACAAGACTAGACAACTGGTTTCCAAATACCAGGAACATATAGAACGCTCATTGGCGTAGCAACTAAAAAATAGCAATACTTCTACTGACCTCCCTAACTCATGGTCAGGGTCGACTTTCTCAATAGTGGCGATTCTATTTTACACTGAAATGGCAAGTTGTCCCTACGCACAGAGGAGGTAGTGTCACTTGTTTTTAGTGACTGCTTAGATAATTAACCGTTATACTTCTCTTGCTTTTCATCGCACCGATTGTTTTCTTCATGTTTATTTGATCATGCACTAGACAGTTACTATTAATTCCCCGTTTAGACATTTGTATACATGGCCCATTCATCGATTTTTGCACCGCCTCAGTATGGTATTTGTTTCAATATCTTTATCAATGTAACTAAAATGCCTCAATTGACAACGCAATGTGATAATTTAGGGTAAAGGTTACATAATCTTAGAGTGCCCGTGTCGTCTTGTGACGTGAACATACTTGTTAGTCATGGCAAGCAAATAACCATAGCGCTTTCGATCGCGTTTCAACATACCTTAGTTATCGTAAACTTTACCTCATCAGGATCCAAGTGGGTCAGGGAGGCCTATTGTGACAATGAATAACTTTTTCAGTAAAAGGAAAAAGGTTAGCGTGCACTTTACGGTTTTGTTGCATTTCCATCCGTCGCTACCTTCGGTCACTCCGTCTTCCGACTTGTACTGACTCTGCCACTATGGTACCGGATTCGCTTGTGATGCCGGTTCAATGGGTTTAACCTCAGAGTTGCAATGAAAGTATGGAAAGACTATTGGGGTTGGTAATAGTCTGTTCTCTAAGGGGTACAGTGCTGGTAATGATGATCTTGGTATTTGAACCGATTAATTTAAGGAGTCGGTGAGGCAAGTATAGTCAGATTGAATATCGTTGCTGGTTGGTTTTTGTCCACTTGATGCATTCTATAATTCCATGATAACTTTATTTCGGTTTGTTAATGAACCATAAAAGTACATTACAGTTGAAAAAGATAATAATACATTTACAACTCATCCAATGCATTAATTAGGTCTCAAATTGCGTATTTACAATAATCGGTTAACGTGCGGTTATGGTGTAACAATAAAAACATGTCAATAAAATGCAAAAGCTAAAAAATCCTTATAAAACAGAATAGAAAGCTAGACATTACTAAGGCAGAGCCGTTAGCCCACAATAAGCGGGTTACTACGAACGGATCAGTCTTCGTCTAGTTAACCACATCGAAAACAAGAATTTAGAAATAGCAGTAACTATCAGTGCATTGGTATCAGTTTTTAAGATTCTAAAATAATCTATGTAATTCCTCAGTCCTAAGTTAAGACATAACTGTATAATCCATTTTTTCCTGCTGGCAGAATAAGCAGGACAAAACAAAGTTACATGGATTAAAGATTCGTTCGGATCCTTACAACCTGGACAAGGACGAGCTAGACCCGGTTTCCATTTATCAGAATAAGAGAAAAGGGGTAGTGTACCATATCTGAATTGTAGAAACAATTTTTTTGCTAAGGCAGGTTCTATAGCATCTAATTCTTTCTCAAAACTATAAACATTCTTAAAGTTCAAAAAATTATCAGTGAGACTAGAGGGCCTAGCTGTTCGAAGAACCTCTTCAAGATTGTGGAATTTTATAGTCTCAGCCAGTGTTCTCTTTGAGATAGATTTGCATGAGTCCTCCGGATTGGACCACAGATTCTCCATGCCGATCTTAGACGCCTGCCCCCTTATAAAGGATAACCACTTTATCCTCCCTACTCCCGGGCGAGCCATAACAATTTTTAGTTCTTCTCTATAGCACTCAAGCTCCGGGACACTCCACAATCTACGCCAATAGAGAAGCGGGCGTGAGGCAATTACTTCTGCAATTCTATAATTACAACGTGACACTGTTATTGTCTTTGTTATTTTAGCCATGATGTAGAACAATTTTTGTGCGATTAGTGCGTTGATTGGAACTTAGAGCGACATTTCTTTTTTCAAGTTGTAACCTTGGTTGGTCTTTTGATCATTGTTCTTGGGGGAATTATTTTCCACATTTCATTTGTAAATGCTACCCCAAGGAATATTGTCATTGAGTCCCTCTGTATCTGTTTTAAGTCTGTGCACCCACCTTTGCTCCTTCTCGAAGAGAATCTGTTCTGCATTGTGGTCTTTATTATTCAGTGTTTCCAAAATTACCCAGTTAAGGTCATTAACTGTGTGGCTTGCTTCAAGATAATGGTTGGACATCTTAGTTGTTGCTTTTTTGCACTTTACATTACTGCGGTGTTCACACAGGCGCTGCTTAACTTTTCTGCTCGTCATACCTATGTATCGCTTTTCGCAAGGACATGTGATCATGTAGACCACATGACTCGTGTTGCAGTTCGTGTGGTTTAAAAGTTTCCATTTGAAGTTCAGCAATAGTTATATTTCTTTTGTGACTTTGGTAAGAGGACACACGGAGCATGAGCCACATGGGTAGTGGCCAACCACTGGGCGTGTGTCCCATGGTGAATTGGTCACGGCAAGTGATTTCTTGGGTGGTGGTCTTGTATGAACCAATATATCCTTCAGATTGCGTGTTCTTTTATTCGCAAACCTTGGTTTTGGCCATTCGATGTTGGCTGAAGTGAGGATTCTCCAATTTTTATTTATAATCTTTTTTAGTTTGTTACTCGCTGGGCCATAGGTGGTTACACAGGTAAGGATATCAGGTTCTTGTTCTCTTGGTGTTGGTTCTAAGAGTCCTTCTCGGTTTTGATTCTGTGCTCTCTTTTTGCATTTCTCAATGACTCTTTTTGGGTAGTTTCTTTCTTCAAGTTTCTCACTCAGGTCATTCGCTTGTTGTTTATACTCTATGGTTTTGCTGCAATTCCTTCGCAGCCTGAGGAATAGACTATAAGGGAGATTTTCCCTTAATGGTCTAGGGTGAAAACTGTTGTATGATAATAAGCTGTTCTTTGAAGTTGGTTTGTGATAGGTCTTTGTTTGTAGGGTTTGACCATCAGCATATATAGTGATATCCAAATAGTCTAGTTGTCGTTTGACCGCTGTATATGTAAACTTAAGCCACTGGTCACGTGTGATAATCCATGTGTGGAAATTGGCGAGGCTCTCCATGTCTCCTTCCCATATTAGGATGACGTCGTCAATATATCGACGCCAAAACAAAATCTGTTCTTTGTGGGGATTGTTGGGGTTGTTTACATGTTCCATTTCAAAGTTGCTCACGTAGAGTCCCGCTACGCTTGGAGCAAAGGTACTCCCCATGGATGTACCATGGCATTGTTGGTAAATAGTGTCATTGTACTTGAAGTAGTTCTCAGTGAGAGCCATCTTGCAACACTCTAGGACAAAGTGTCTAGGTGTTTTATAATCCCAATCATTATTGAAGAGGATTGTCTCTAGAGTCTCAAGAGTCTTTTGCTGGGGCAGACTTGTGTAGAGACTCTCCACATCGAGTCCTACAAGAATAATGCTTTCTTCTGAGTATTGGAAGTCTTTTAGGAGGTTAAGAAGATCCCTGGTGTCCTTGAGATAGGTTGGAGTTTTTTGTACTAGCGGTTTGAGGTACTGGTCCGCAAATTGTGATAACGGTTCCAGTACTGAACCAATTCCAGAAACAATTGGTCTTCCTGGTGGTGGGTTCTTTGCCTTATGTGTATTGGGCAAGGAGTAGAAGTAGGGTATCCGAGGGTTCTTAGTTTCTAGGAACTCTGCCTCCTTTTTGGAAATCCAGTCATTGGTTTCTGCTTCAGTTACCATCAGTGTGATTGTCCTCTGTAGTCTTGGCGTTGGATCAGTGGTCACCATTTTATAAAATTTCTGATCAGAGAGTAGCTCTAGACATTGCTGGTTATAGCCATCCTTAGAGAGAGAGGAGAACTACCCCTCCCCCTTTATCCGCTTGTTTTATAATGATGTCTCCATCATTTTTTAGTTCATCAAGTGCCCTTTGTTCGGCTCTGTACATGTTCTGAAAGGGTTTCTTTGTGCTGTCATTAAAACCAACAATCTCTTTCATTACTGCTTGTTCGAACGTGAGAATCTCAATAGGTACCTGTGAGTTTAAAGGGCAGAATGTAGATTTCTTTCTCAATGTCATGTCTCCATCTGGAACCTGGGAGGCTTGATTGTTAAAAAAGGCCTTTAGTTTCAATTTCCTACAGAAATCCGCAATTTCACATTTTATTTTGAAGGTGTCTAAGGTTGGTGTTGGGACATATCCAAGGCCTTTGTTTAATACCTGCTCCTGTTCCTTCGTTAGTACTTTATTAGTTAAGTTCACTATGAGTTTGTTGTGGTGCTGGTCCCTGCTTTCCATCTTGTCACGCTCCTGGTTTGCACTTGTCGCGTTTGATCCTGCCAGGTTACACCTTTTAGTCTTGGTCTTTGGTTGTTTTGGCCTCTCACTAAAAAAGGCGGCCTTTGTTGGTAGTTGCCTCCCATAGGTTGTTGCATTTGATGACTCATCGGTGGGGGACCTTGGAAATAGGGGTCTGCCCACCCTTGAAAATGGGGGTTGAAGGGCGGGAAAGACATCACTTGTGGATTCATTTGGTATTGAGGTGTGCGCCAATAGCTTCGGCCTCGTCGATCGCCTCTCCTATTACGGTTTCTTCCTCTTTGATTGTTGGAAAATTCATCTCCACTCCAATCTGAACCGTCAGTGGAAGAGCTGCTATTGGAACCATAATTTGAAACATTGTCATTAGGGTTGGAGTCTTTGTGACTATAGGGGTGTATACGTTCCAGAGAAAAATTCTTCAATTCTTTTCCTAATTTTTGTAATTTTGTTTGGGTAAGGTATTCTTGGGATTGGCTCATTTCTTTATTTATTTCCTCCAGCCGTTGTTTGTATACAGTTACATGGACCATGTTGTTTAGTTTGGTCTCTATGATCTGGATCTTAATGGTCAGCTCATCTGTGATCTTTGTGGCTGTTTTTATTATTAGCACCAGGTAATCTCTCGTACATTTCCAGGAGATTGCCGACCAGTCTTTTCGAAATGCTAGGTTGTTCAAAAAAATTCGTGGTGCATTAGTTACCCATAGACCCTTAGGTGCAGCATTCACCCTTAGGTACTCGGTCATGATTATACCGTGGACTGCCGTTCTCACTTGTTCCTTTTTCAGTTCAGTGAGTTCATCCCATTCAGTATTATTCGCCATAGTCTGGGAAAGGTCCCTTTCCAATAATAGAGGAGGTCGAGCGAGTATTTCGCCTATTTCTTCTATTGAGTAACTCAATCCGAGGTTGTCTGCCATGCTTGGTCCCCTTCCTTGTTAAAGGGGATTGTGGTTGCAACCAATTACTCCCACAGCTGTGCGCTGCTTAATATACAAGATCAATGGGTGGGGAGGGAAGGAATCCGTGATCCATTCAATTCCCTTGGGTCGATATCATCTTATCATATGAGAAGGATCACTTGTCCTGCATAACATCGGGTATGCGGTATTCGTTCTTTCTAGTCCCAATAGAAACCCTCATGCACGTGTTTTTTGATGGTAATATCAAGCGGTATATCTTGATTCTCCGCTAGCCCTCGCACGTGTCTGCATAATCATAGGGTTTTGTTTTATATGCAGCCTCCACCAGGAGGTAATACCCTTTGTTAGGATCAGTAGTGATCAGAAATAGTGATTGTGATAGGGTGTAGTGAAGGTGATTAAAAGTCTCTCTTTTCCAGAAATGTGTTTTAATAGTTCTGGTTCTAGGAGGCAATAAAAACAAGATGGGTGATTGAGAGTGATTATGACTCTCTTACTCTGCAGTTGTGATTTAGGTCGACATGTTTCAGCCCTTCTGCGCCAGTCGGTCGGTGGGCTTTCTTCAGGACCCGGGGGTGTATTGTGTAGAGACGGTTGTTGTCTCTATGAGTGAAGGGTACATAAAGGCATTTCCTAATGTGCCCACTGTGAATGGAACGAAACTATGTCCTGTTCCTAAAGGTCAAAATTTGCCTGTGAAAATAAAATGAGACACACTAGACAATGGGAAAAGGGTAGAGGTTTTTTTTTAACACAAGACTAGACAACTGGTTTCCAAATACCAGGAACATATAGAACGCTCATTGGTGTAGCAACTAAAAAATAGCAATACTTCTACTGACCTCCCTAACTCATGGTCAGGGTCGACTTTCTTAATAGTGGCGATTCTATTTTACACTGAAATGGCAATACGTAAGAACGTAGGCATCTTCCTTACAATTGGATTGAGAAAATGATCCACAAAAGTGGATAAAGGTTCTAAAAGGGAACCTATGCCCGATATTATTGGGCGACCTGGTGGAGGCCTCTGTGGTTTATGTACCTTTGGTAAGGTGTAAAAATAGGGTACAGGTGGATGAGTGTTTCTCAAAAATCCGGCTTCATGAGTAGTGATCCAACCTTCAGCGGCTGCTTCCTCCACTTAGTGGCCAATAGTCATTGTTAACCGTACTGTTGGGTCAACTGAGAGAGGAACGTAGGATCTTGTGTCTTGTAGCTGTCGCATACATTCTGAGCGATATGTGAAGGCATCCTGCAGAACGATTGCTCCGCCCTTATCGGCATGCTTGATAATGATATTCTCATTGGATGTCAGAGAGCGTAGGGCTTCTTGTTCTCTCTTTGGTAGATTCACAAAGGAATTTGTTTTTGACTTAAATAGCAGACTCATATAGTTTTCTACAACTTTCTCAAAAGTAATGACTTTTGCTGGTATGCCTGCAGTGGGAGGGATGAAGGTCGAGGGTTTTCTCAATCCAGTGTTGGTGTCAATAGATTCTGGCAAGTCTTCATTTTTGTTGGCAAAAAAGAAATGTAGCCGTATCTTTCTAAAGAATTTGGCCATTTCTGTTTGAGCAATGAAAGGGTCACCTTGTTGAGTGGTCACAAAGCCTAAGCCCCTATTCAATAATGCTTCCTCAGTGTCTGTTAGAATGTGGGAGCGTAGGTTGATTATTTCTCGTTGCTCCCCCCGCTCCCTCCTGCGGTATCCGCTTCCCGCTCCTGAGATCCATTGGGATGACAACCAAGCGAATAAAACTAAAGATCTCAGAACACAAGAGCATAATTCGCTGTCGTAAACAAGCGACACGATTGACAGCGCATTTTTTAGAGGTAGGCCATGGCCCGGACGACTTTCACTGGACAGTGCTGGAGCAACCCAACATACCAGAACATGTTACAGATATACCCAAATATCTTTTTAAAAAAGAGCAGAAATGGATTTACAAACTCAACAGTGACAAGTCAGGTCTTAATGAAGACCTACCATGGATGTCCCTCTAAATGACATTACCTTTGAGGGCCATCATGACTATACTTCAGGTATGCCTAGCCCCATTTTGCAAGTTGTTTTTCTGAAGCATCCTATTTTTTCTGAAGTATCCCTGTTGACACATAAACCAATAGAATATAGGTAACAGTCACAAGAGTATTCTGACTTATGAATACTTCGTGGTCATCATCTGGCTTGTGAAAGCAAAGAATGATCTGTTGATTTGCACCTACTTAGAGAATGTCTCACAGTGTTGTGAGAATAAACTATTTCCTACTAGTAGTCCTCAACGGGATAAAGTTTATTGTAAACATTAACTTGGCAATCAGTCCGTTAATAACACTGATAGAGATAGAGTGGTTGGCCATCAGTCACAGCATACCCTATTATATCACAGAAAATATTTTTGAAGTCAATAGGTCAGTGAAAAATTGTTTAAACTATAATTCCTGGGAACTTTTACGAGTTTTCTGCAGTTCATGAACAGATGACGTTGTCAATCACGTGACGAATGGAGTATTTTGAAATGAAGCACACATTGATTGTATGCATTTTTGGTGCCTTTCTAGACCAACAGGAATGATGTAATTATGACGCATAAGGTCAGTGATTCTGATTTTTAATAACAAGGAGACATTCGAATCTAAACGATCTTCCTTCTTGAATACGCTGCAACCTGGCCGCGCGTATTCCCACTAAGAGGTTAATATTTTACATCTATGGAGACCTCTTAGAAGTCAATTAAAAAAGGCGCTTTTACTTATAAACGAAAAACTCTACTTGATAACAGATACCGAACGCCTTTTAGAACTACAGTTCCCCTGATTACCCGGGTTAACTGTAGTTCTGGATCACGTGACCTCATGAGTCGCGTGACTGCCGTGGGGTTCAGCGACCGGTAACAAAAACAGAGAGAAATCGTACACCGGCACCCCCCCAGATTGCTCAGAGGGATGCCCGGTGTAACGACGGAGAGGTTGGTGACAGCATAGTTTGTGCTCGTTTTTATACAAACACGCGCTTTTTCCAGTACTAATATTTTCCTCCTAACTTACACCCTGATTAGTTTGTTTGTAGCTCCTGATTGATACAACGTATAGTATGGTGGCCACTATAAAACGGAAGCTATAACAACAATATAAGTATAATCCATGTGCCACAACAGAGCTAATAAGATCATTTACCAACATTATGATTATCTTTTGTGTGATATGTAACTGTGAGTCTTGTGTTTTGTCTTGATGTATCACCAGTGCGGTGCTCCACAAACCTGAGCTGCAGCCAGGTGGGGTGATGCTATTCCTTCCTACCAACTAGGTAAGCGAATAATGATGAAGATATTGGAATTAATCACCATATTCTGTATAAGTGTTGTATTATTGACACAATTTTGCCATTTACAACTATTTATGTGCAAATTGCTAACTTTTGAATGGTTCTCTGTGTGTTTTTTGTCTGTGTGCCTTCCTTTTCAGCATGTTGGAGGAGACTGAGCACAACCTGAAATTAAACAGGTGATATTATTTCAATTTTTTGCAGTAGCCATTTATATCTAGGTCCTGACGAAAGCAGTGGCGTATCTATAGCCACGTATGCTGAAACATGTTGACCCTACAAGCTTGCGGATATTTTGTTAAATCTGCTAGTTCATTTTCTTGGTTTTAATGTTGGGAGATCTGAGAGAACCTATGAAAATTGTATCTTTCTACTCATTTTCTACCCAATTTTATATACTTAATTTTTCAGCACACATTTTCTGCACTGCAATTCAGTTACCCTGATATATTTAACATTTTCGGTCCTGCCTTTCACATACTTTACTACTCGCATTGGGTTGATTGTCTGTCACAAAAACAACTAGTGATAGACGACACACTCTCTCCTGGAAAAAGGAGATCCCATATGATGAATAGGGCGGTACCGTGTGGGAACTGATGGGCACCTTTTCCAAATTTAGGAATTGTGTGTTGTTGGGTACACCTTTTGCACCTTTTTGCTTAGTCACTTGCTTTTTGGTTAGGGCTACACTCAAGTTACCACAGTTGAACCTTTCCTTCCCTTTTCTGTTTGACCTACAGACATTCTTTGTTGTTATCATTAAGTTATTTTTGGGCATGTGTCTGTATGGGCCGTTAATCTAGCCCTTGGACCCTCCACGAGTGTTTATTTTTTGAAAGGAGTTTAATGACATGTGAAGCCCATGATTCGGAAGGGGACCCCAATTTTGCCTTGTCTGGGGGGTCCAGCGCCTGTGTTTGAGAATGAAAGATTAAGAAAACAAACAGTTACGCCCTGCTCACTAAGATAAAGTACAAGGAACTGGAGCCTTTACACCACATTATCTGCAACACTTCCAGTAGCCCTTTTAGCATCTACATACAATACAAATCTGTTATCTGCATGTTACATCCTAGGCTAATAGTGGTTTAAGGCAAAATGATACAGCCCTATGGGCCCCTGGGGGCCCCTGCAACTGTAACTTGTAGATAGAAATGGGCATAGGCTGATTGGAGAGGCTCAGTAGCCCCCCCCCCCCTTAAAGCTGAGCTTCAGGGGACGCATCATGTCTCTGCACATTAATCATCCATATTGTTTCACGAGGAGTCAAATTTGTCAACCAATGTACATAGATCTCTCAAGTGAGTGCATTAACCACCCATATTATCTTATTGCTTTTTCTGGTAACCAGGTTGAGAACACAAAGAACTCTGCACCAGGTGCCTCAACCCAGTGAGCTATTATATGCCTGTTTTTTGACCAGTTAAAGGACCCAGAACAGTTATGTGTCCTTTCTGCCATTTAATTTGGAGGACAGAGATTTTTAAACGGTTGACTGTCGGACTCCTTTCCACATGACTTCAACCCTTGTGATTCCTCCCTGTCTGTTTCCATCCCAATACTATTTAAAGCTTACCAGGTCCGCATCCACGTGTAATTTTCGACAAAGTAGTATGTACATTGCCAATTAATGGTCAGGGCAAGAGCTTTTTCCTTCAGCAAGAGTAAAAAAACCTATACAATTAAGTGTAATTTGAAGGTTTTGCAAAGAATGAAGCATTTTTTCCCATTTATTCATTGCAGTGTTCTCAGCGTAACAGCTGAAACAAAAATAAAACTCCGAAGTGTTTAAAAGAATTGCAAACATTTTGGATCACTTTTCAAAGCCTTGAATCAAGAATTGTTCTGGGGTTGACACTAAAACTTTGTTGAACTAGTTCTCGAAGCCATTCTAATGTAGATGCCATGTGTGCTACAAAAGAAACAGTTATCATAACATAGTGACAATGTAAATTATAATACTAAATTTCAGGGAAGGTTCTAGTTGCTAAGGGATACTTCCTGATGCTGTATAGAGCAAACACAGAGTCACACAAAACGTGAGCTACAGAAGACAGGTTTTAAAACACAGCTCATTTGTGCTGAATAAAAGATGCACCTTTTTTGTTCAGAGATCTGTATGTGAGGAACCTTATCTGCTAAGTTCAACATATATTTTTTAAATAAGGTATTTTACTTAGACAGGTTAAAAGGGTGGGATAGTAAACGAGCCGCTTTGTTTTGCTGACCAACAGGTTTGCAATCCCATTTTGAGTTTCAACTGATGTACTAATCACAACATAACATCTAAATAACAGGGAGTCACAAAAACACACAACTCATTAATATTTTTGAGCCTGCAGTTCTTGTAGGACTCCCTCTGTAGGGCTCCATTGGCAGAGATGGATACCTGCAAGAGACCGCAGACCACAGTTCCTGTAGAAACATTCACTGACTCTCAACATGTTTTTAAACAGTCCTGTTTTTTGTAGTATGGCAATGGCTTCTTTAAAAGAATGCAAATACAATGGGATGATGGACGGAGCACTGAAACTTTTCAGACACTCACCACAAGTCACCATTTTATTTATTTATTTATTTATTTATTTTAAGGTTTTATAGAGCGCGAACATGACCCGTGAGGGTATCAGAGCGCTTTACAGATACAGTAGAATAATACAGGGACATATCACACGATAAACGATGAAAACTAGGTACAAAGGAGGGCTTACAGAGAGTCAAGGGATGAAGGTGGGACAGGGTAGCAGAGGGTACTGTACCTGGGGGATGTGAGAAGCTATACAACAAGGATAAGTAAAGTACAATGAATATAGTACAAATAATACAAAAAGTATTACTTGAAACCCCTAGTCACATAGTGACTAGGGGTGAGTTTCTGAAAAGTTTTAGCGCTCTGTCCATCATCTCCTTGTTGTGCTTTGTTCTCCCTAAATTGACAGGGTATGCCCAGACATGGGTCCCTTGCTCACTTTGCCACTGGATTCAAGCGGGCCTGGCTGATGAGGGGTGTTACCCCGAAAATGTTCCCAGGATGCTTGTTTCTGGACCATGGAAGACATGGCTTGGCACTTCGGGCTGGATTGTTTCCCTGAGGAACAGAGTTAAGACTGATTTGCATATGGCTTGGTCTGAACTCTGGTGGCGGAGTGAGCCAAAGAACAATGATCTTTTCAATCCAGATCTGTGACTAGGGGTGACTGTCTGAAAATTTTCAGTGCTCCGTCCATCATCTCCTTGTGTTTGGGGGGAGAACATGGAATGGTCGCATCAATCCTTGTCTGCTTTCACAACGCCAAATGTGTTTGTTGCCAAAAATGGAAGCTGTCCAAATGCGAGAATTACACTTTGCGAACTGGATATTCTCCCCTTCAAGGCATGGTATCAGATCAGTGGTCTGTGACGCAAACTACATTACAAATGTATGTGATTGAGTAGGATCATTGGAATACTCCCTTCTCCTACCGAATTTCAATCAGTCACAAAGAGAATTCTCCAAGTCAGAAATTCAAAATGTATTCCGTGTACATTGCAAACCATTGATTATAGCAAATCGTCCTAAGCGGTGCACCTAATTTTCCATTCAAGACAAAATAATCAACTGCTGTTGGACAGTAAATTGAATAGGATCTGCTGAATGTGTACAGTTGCTTTTCCCAAGAAACGTCAGTCATTTTTCGAAGCAGCAAGATCTCATTTGTTGCACTAACATATGTGTTAAATTGTCAAATAAGCTGGATAACAATGCCACACAATGTCCTGCATAATTTACTTTAATTGAATAATATGCCCAACCATTTTCCAAATCCTTGCCACATAATTTAGTCAACAATGCAGCGTAATTTGGATATAATTCTATGGCCATGCCATTAAGGTTACACTCACATCACAATGTGACTGGAGTTAAAAATAGTGGTCACACCGTTATTAAAGCTCTCTATAAATAAGCTCTCAATATAGTTTATGAAATGACTCATTATGAATCATGAACAAACTACCATAGCAGTGAGATGTCTCCTCTGCCACACTGAAAAATATGCTGTGCATGAGTAATACGTGTCTCCAAAGCAAGATAAATAATCATTGACATCCCAGCTTGAAATATTTTGGAAATGTGCTTGTTTTATCTCAGAAAATGAGCATAATATTTTAAGTCATTAAACTGATTTATTTTGATTTACTAATCTTTTCAAATTTTTAAACTAAATTCATTATGTCCCGAAAAACAGCTTGCTGTGTATTGATTATACACTCATTTGATGTCCACGTACCAGCATTTTTTATGAATAAATATTATATTCTGACACACCAGGTTGCCCCTTTCAGTACATTCAATAATATTTGCACTCAAATAACAGTCGGTCTTTTCTGAAAGACGTTTACCATTGCACTAGTCCCTTTTTACCAGCTTTTCCTTTTTGAAGTTCACTTATAATGGTGTGTGCACCATTCACAGACCATAATGCAATCTATACATGCTTCGAATCAGCCTCATTGAGACACTGGCTTCTTTTGCTCAAGAATCTTCAGCTATTGGCTTGGGACATTCAGCCCAGTCCTATATTTTTATGTGTGGAGTTCTCTGAAGCGTCGCTGAAGTCATAAACTTACAAGCAAGTGGTGGAGATTGGGTTAGCTCCAAAATTGCTAAAGCCAAGCTCCGTCACTTTAGAAATCCAGGGATGTGCCGTATTTACAATAATATGGTGCACTCCTGCGTTTTTCCCTGCACTGGCGCTAAACTAAGCTGCCTAGCACCAACGCAGGAACCATTGCAATATGGTGCATTGAGGGAATGATTGTTTATGTGCAGGAATGGATCCTTTCCTGCATATAAACAATCCAGAATGGTGATTTGTAACTTCTATGTGTGCTGCGAAGTTGCAAATCGTCATTTTTTGTAATGATTGTTTATGCACAGGAAGGCACACCTTCCTGCACATAAACAATCATTCATAGCAGTTTGCTGTTTCTATGTGTGCTGCACAATCAAGCACACACAGTAACAGCAAAAACAAGGAGAAAGAATGAATTTCTTCTCATTTTGCCATGTTAAGACCAGGATTTTCCTGGTCTTAATTTTTGCACTGCCTTCTATTTACGCTGCTCTTGTAAATAGGGTGCAGCATCAAAATAAATGGGTGCTGAGTATAGCGTGAAAGGGCGCCTTATTTACAAGGCGGCGTTGAGCCACATTCCTCACTTATCCAACTGCTCATAGGCTATATAATTTTCTACAATGTACACCATCTGCACCATACATCTATTATACTTTTTCAAAACATTCATCGGACAAACAAAGATGAATCATTACTTGTTTTACATTTCACAAGATGACTATCCATCACAGGAGCTTCAGAAGCATATCTCATGCTTCCATGACCTTTAAATTGCAGTGTATTTCCCACCTATTTATAATCCACCTCATACCACCAGCTAATTATCTCATATACTCTATTAGACTATTTGCACATTATACTGCATGCACACTCTACTTTCTCACTTACGTACCACCAAAATCTCAACCTACATTTTATATAAATGTAAATCTCCACATCCTTCTAAACCACCTATATCAACAAAATTATACACCTACCTATAACACTAACACCAACACCCTAAATCAAATCCATCCACCTTCTCATCCTATGCCCCATGTCACCCATTACCTGCATGCCGTACACCTCCATACTCATCCTACTTTACCAAATAAATCATATATTGCCAGATCTCTTGTTCAAAGGCACACTCTCTCCCCAGCAGCTCCGCTTCTTACTGCATCGCCGCTGAGCCTCCAGCCTCCTCCTGGGAGGTGTTCAAGTCCCCTGCCTGCAGTCTCTGGTGACTCTGCCTGATTTCCCCTAGTATTTGACGTGTTATTCCTATTCCCTGCTAATTGTTCTGTTATTCTGTTGCCATAGACCTTGTTGTGTTATTTCTTTTCCCTGCCAATTGTTTTGTGATTCTGTTGCCATAGACTCTAGCAGCCGCGGCCCGTGGAGGGAGTTACGGTGGGGCAGGGAGGCGGGGAGGGGGAGGGGTAGAGTGGAGGGACCTAAAAACTTGCATATGGATAATTGCAGGTAAGTACACAATTTAATTAGTAAAACGAAATTCGTAGCGTGCACAGCATCGCATTTTGCGATGCAGTGCGCGCTACGAAATTCGTTTTATTAATTAAATTGTGTACTTACCTGCAATTATCCATATGCCAGTTTTTAGCTCCCTCCACCCTGCCCCTCCCCCTCCCCACCTCCCTGCCCCACCGTAACTCCCTCCACGGGCCGCGGCTGGACTCTAGTGGGAGTCTCTGTCTGTTTGTGCCTGTTTTTTCCATTTCTCCCTGCTTCCATTCCCACTGCTGCTGCCCCTGCGGCCCTGCCCCCACTCCATGACTGCTCCCGCCTCCCAGCTGCTTGTCCCTCCCCATCCCTTACTTAATGGCGGCCACTGCGTGGTCGTGCAGCGGGTTTGTGAAGCGGGCACGCCGCTGGTGTGCCGAAGGTGCACCTAAGACAAGCCGGTCTGTGCCCGTCCACGGCCTGGCCGACACCAGCGCCAGGAACCCTGGATCTCCAACCATCCAACACTATGACACCACAGCCCTACTCGTACTCAACCCCAGAAGACTCAGAGACTGCCAACAGGCCTCGCCAAACATGACCCACGGGCAATTCTCCTGCTTTCACTGCCACCAGACCCTCACCACCACCCCACCCTCCAACACCACCGATGCCAGCACTGGCGACACCCCAAGATGCATCCTCCTCAAAGTGTGCTCCGAACACAAACATGCCATGGAAATCTGGAACCTACTCGACTCTCTCTCCCAACATCGCTTTCTTCATGGAGACCTGGACCAACGTCTTCTCCTCCCCCGACATCAACATCGCCATCCCAGACGGATTCAAGATCCAGAGGGAGGACTGCCCCAACCACCCGGCAGGGGGCCTCACCATCATCCACAAGAGCATTCTCCGCCTCACCACCTCCAGTGAAACCTTCCCCTCCACTGAACACCTGCACTTCCAGATCCGGACCAGACCCAATGACACACTCCAACGAACCCTCCTCCACAGACCATCCGGTGCCCGGACACCCTTTGTCACCACCATCACCGACTTCATCTCACCCCACGCTATCGCATCAATGAATTACATACTCATTGGAGACCTGAACTTCCACCACAACAACTCCAGTAACGTAAACTCCACCACCCTCCGTGACAACCTCGGACTTAAACAACTCGTCACCACACCGTCCCACAAAGCAGGACACACCCTCGACACCATCTTCGCTGCAGGAAATAACGTTCACTTCAGCCACACAATGCAACCGCCATGGATCGACCACCACTGCATACACTTCAACGTCGACAGACCCAAGGAACCCAAACCAGCCCCACGCCCACCTCGAAGGACCTGGAGCAAGGTTACCGACGAACAACTTAACTACACCCTCAACCGAGACAATCACACCTGGGCATCCAATGAAAGCATCGTGGCCAGAGAACTCCACACCTGGATCTCCAACTGCGCAGATGAGCTCGCTCCGCAACCCCGACAAACAGCGCCCCAGGAAAGCCATCTGGTTCACCACTGATCTCCAAGAAGCCAGACACACCTACAGATGCCTAGTGAAGAACTGAAGAAACACCAAGACAACCAAAAACGACTCCAACTACAAGGACGCCATGACGGGCTACCACAACCAAATCAGAACCACCAAGAGGGACTTCATCCACAACAAAATCCTCGCAAACTCCACCAATTCCAAGGAACTCTGCACTGTCATTCAGAAATTCACCAATCTACGCAGCAAAGCCACAGACATCACCCCGTCCCAAGATTTCTGCGACAAGCTTGGAACTTACTTCCACCTCAAGATCAAAACGCTCTACGACAACTTTGTCGACCATCCAACAGACAACAGAGCTGACCCCTCGCCCCCAAAAACACCAGCTTACCCACCATCTCCAACTGGACACCGATCACGACCGAAGACACAGCCTTGACCATGAACAGCATCCACTTGGGGCCCTGCCCTCCTCACATCTACCACAGAGCCGCGGCTGCCATCACACCAGCACTGCAACGCATCATCAACACCATATTCAAAACAGGCACCTTCCAAGATGACTGGAAGCATGCAGAAGTCAGGCCCCTGCTCAAGAAGCCCACAGCTGATCCCACTGACCTCAAGAAGTACTGGCCCATCTCGCTCCTCCCCTTCACAGCCAAAGTTGCAGAGAAAACAGTCAACAGGGACACGATTCATCGAAGAAAACGCCATCCTCGACCCGTCCCAATCTGGATTTAGAAGCAACCACAGCCCCGAAACCACCTTACTCACCGCCACAGACGACATCCCCACCCTTCCGGAGCAAGGCTACTCCGCAGCCCTCATCCTACTAGACCTGTCAGAGGCCTTCGACACCGTCTCTCATCGCACACTAGTCGCCAGACTGCACAACGCTGGCATACAAGGAACAGCCCTGGCCTGGATCCAATCGTTCCTCACCAGAAGAAGCCAAAGAATACCACCCTTCCTCTCCGATGCCACAAAACCACCTGCGGAATCCCACAGGGATCATCACTGAGCCCAACCCTCTTCAACATCTACATGGCCCCCTTCGCAGCCATCGTCCGACAACATCGTATCCTACACTGACGAAACCTCCAGCTGCTTCAACACCCTACGCATCCTCCACAAGACCTTCAAGTGGATCCCTCCTAAGTCAAGGAAGACAATCACCCACGCACTCATCATCAGCAGACTGGACTATGGAAATGTGCTCTATGCCGGCATCAACAAGTCCCTACTCCGCAAACTCCAGACAATACAGAACACCACCGCCAGACTCGCCCTTGGCATACCCCAACACGAACACATCAGCCAGCACCTGCAAAGTCTCCACTGGCTCCCCGTGGCGAAAAGAGTCACTTTCAAAATCCTCACTCACGCCTACAAATGCCTACACAACATCGGACCCAGATACCTCAACGACAGAGTCAACTTCCACGTACCCAAGAGAAACCTCCGATCTTCCAACCTCGCACTGGCTGAAACCCCACATATCCACAGTGCCAGAGCAGGCGGAAAATCCTTCTCTCACATTGCAGCCAAGACCTGAAATCAGCTACCGGTAGACATCAGACGCGCCCCCTTCCTGAACACCTTCAGGAAGACTATCAAGACCTGGCTCTTTGGCTGTGGCTCCCCCTCCCCCACCACCCCCTCCAGCGCCTTGAGACCCTCACGAGTGAGTAGCACGCTTACAATGCCCCTGATTGATTGATTGATTGATTGATTGATTGATCCATCCTCCATATGATTCATTATGTCTACATCCCCACCTACTGGACTAGATCATCACTCCAACTACTTCCTTTATACAGAACACACAGACCATTAACAATCAACAGCCTGCACTGCGTACCCCCACCATAACATCTATGCAAACTACATCAGATCTTGCATCTAACACCATAATCTATACCACAGCAAGCTCCCTACACCATCTACACCCCTACCATAATTATGCTTTACATCACCTACTTCCCTAAATGCTATAGTTTTTACACCATATAGCATCCCAACACACCCAAACCCATACACTGCAATATAAACTCTTCTTTACAGTTTCTATACTGCCACCTTCAACCAGCATCCCCCACTATCTCCATGGCACGTTATCTACCCTGTATGTCCTATACTATTGTCAGGATGCACACAAGGAATTTACAGGGGTGGTGGAGGGTGAGGGGGGGACAAAGAATTAAAAAAAAACACTTACCTCCTCACCCCGCCTCCGTCTCTCCTCTGTCATTGCTGACAAGTCCTGGAAGCACACAGGCTGTCTTAACCCAATCACAACACTGCAATGAAGCATTGTGATAGGGACAGGGAGGCTATGCATGTTCCCCGTCAGGCTTTGTATTACAGCCTGGTGGGAAACATGCAAAGTGCGCATGACTGTTTGTCTGGGCCAAGACGGCTGGTCAAATCATTGTGCGCACTTAGAGTGTGCATGAACCACTCCTCCCAGGTTCTGACACTAGCCCCACCCCAACCCAGCCCTGTAGCAAAAAAAAATGAAGTGATGATAAAAAACGTATTATCATTTTCTTTTTCTTTTTTCCTGCTCTGAGAGCAGTGGGGCTACGCTACTCCGCCTTAGTGGAGGACCCGCCCCTGATCCAAACCAGAGCCTCCCCAATTCAAAATGGCCTGCAAACAATTAAATACCATGGTAACACACACAGCATTTGAAGAAATGGGGAACTGCAAAGAGTGATATATCATGTGTATGAAGGAAGTCTCAAAAATCACACCAAGTGTTGAGAGTGATTAAGTAAGAGATAATTGATTACCTCTTAACTCATAGGGCTCAGATCAACACAATTTGTAAAGAGAACAAATGTATACCCTTCAAAGTCCATTTGAGTGCAGTGGTCTGATGGGGGACTCCGAATCTGACCCCATTGCTGATCCTAGACTCTGAAGAAACTCAAAGAATGAAAAGGGAGAGCGCAACACAAACTATTGGGTAACAATAAGTGAACCAAGGGTGGTGCCTAAACGTGAAAGGTGTGTACTGAAAGAAAGCTGTAGCAAAGAAAGATAATGGTAAACGTGCAATTTTGCCAAGCACAAAGACATTTTCCACTTGACAACTTTTATATCAATTTTTGCCTGAAATAACCAGAAAGTACAATCTCCTTCAAGAAGTGAAATATATCCATATGTGGCAAATCAAAGAGTTTCCCATACTAGATATCCCAAAGGTAGAAGTTTGTCTTCATGTGTGTTTTACCAGAGTGCTCATCCTTTTCAACCTTTTTCTCATTCCAAAATGGCTGTCATACATGCAGAACGTTTTCCCCATCATGTATGCAGAGTGGGATAAGCAACCACGCTGCGCTCATTCTCCACAAAAGCGTGTGCTCCAAGCCTCCATCAATCATTCTCTCAGAAGCAGCTTTCTCTAAGTGAGTTGCCACAAGGGGCCTAGCACTGCCTGGTCTCACCCCATGATTGATACTGAATCCTAAAAGTGCCCCGTCTCAGAGGGACCCAAGTTTGGAAGTATAATACGAGGCCTGGGAGCATGCACATAAGAGGATGCCTCATCCATCACATTTCCCTTCCAAAATACGAAAAACTACAACTGAGCCCTGAATTCATGTTTCCAGAATCTCGACATCTTCACATTCAGTCTCGTCTTTTACCATCACGGGAGGAGGAGAAGTTCTCAAAGAAGGGCAGCAGGCAGCAGCAGACTTCATAAGAGACACATGGAGCACAGAATGAATGCTCCAGTATGGAGTCACTCGAACAGCCACTGGAATAACCTGGGAGATCGAAAAAGGCCCTACAAAGTGTGGCACACATGTGAGGTGTTTTACCAGGTATTACCTGGTAAACGGGAGCAGGACAAAGAGCGGTGAGATGTACCATGTGCCAGGATTTCAGTGAACTGCAGACGAAAGCCTCTGGTGCTATGCCTGCTCCTTCCTTTCCTAGTAAGTTAAGAGAGAGAACTACGGCCTCTTTCAAAAAACTATTAGAGGGATAAGTAGAATGTTTAGAGAGAGACAAAACTCTCAGCCGACTTAAAAGTTAGCGGACCTTTACATAGTGTAATAATGTAAGGCACACAGCAGTGAACTCCTCTGTCTGTGGAATATTGGACGTTGAACCCAGTGACCCTACAAAATAAGGCGCCATCAATCAAAAACACACGTCCGGATACTGATGAAACATGAAGAACTTCCAATAGTGCCAGCTTACTAGTGCTTGGAATCCGAGAGACAGTAACTACCCTCACATGACCAGGATACCGCCCGAGGACTGGAGAGGTGGAGGTACTCCAGCAGGTTGTGTGGCATGGAGAAGCCACAGAAGGGGAGAGCAGAATGGTGGGAGAGCAAAATGATCGGAAAGCAGATCTCAGTGTCTGAGAAGTTGAACTGTCATAAACCCCGCCGGAGTCCAACATGGGTGAAAATAAAAATGGAGTGTAATTCGGTCTTATCTGGAATTCCTTACACAGTTACATTTAAATTAAGAAATCACATGTTTGTGAGGTGATGAGTCGCCAAAGGAATAAAAGTGTATTAAAAAATGTACACAACAATAGTGAATAATGAAGAGCACCACGAAGCGAACTACAAGACAAATTAAGTCGACGGAATCCATTAGATCCAATCAGTTACTTATTGGGAAGTACACGAGTAGTGTACATTAATTGACTTACATTGGCTCTCTGCTCATCGGTTGGCGATCAATTCCTTGAAGCACTAAAACGGTGGTTCGAAAACAGGGGATGGACTGAGAACCTCTGGCAGTGACTACGACTAGGACGTCCATATACATTCTAGTTAAAAAACAAATTAGTTAATTGTGTCTGAGGCTAAAGCACCATAGAAATGCAATGTGCAATTTTAGTGAAGTATCTACTATGTCAAGTAGTACTGTACAGGAGTAAAATACGGTCAGAACAATGATGAGATCCATGGGGTTCAGAGCTGAGATGTGGCAATAGTTAGGGCTGTGCAAAACACGTAATTTGCTTTATTTTGGATGATAGTTATTACAACTAAGCAATAAAAAAATGATCAAACCATCATATGATGAAACCCTTCCCTTGAAAGTCCCTAGCTAATTCTATTTTAGCACCAGAGAACATCTTAGCTTCACAGATGGCCTCGAAACTCATACCTTGGCTGGATAACAGGTTTGTGTTCAATCAGCTACTGTGCTTTGAGAAGGTCACATCTCATCTCTATTATGGTATTCATAGATATGAAAAGCACGGATAAGGCAAACTCTTGGAGCCCTTGACCTTCAGTTAAGATGTTTTTAATATGTATCTTCTTCGAACCTCCCTGTAATAGCTGATTGTGTCTCTTGCTGAAGCTTTTGCCTCAAGCTTATGTACCGTTTTCGTGTCAATATGAAAAATCAAGAACTTGTGTCTAATCATGTAAAATATAAGAAATATATGTGAATTCTGTTGTACATGTATTAAAATCTGCTACATGTTATATTTCATATTAAAATATGATGTTTAAAAACTTGGTGCACTCCTAACCTATATTAAAGCAAACATGATGAACATGCGCAATTAATACTAACGAACAAGTTACTTACCTTCGGCAACGCCTTATCTGGTAGAGACATGACCTAGTGGCAGATTCTTTACATTTGAAGTTCCAGGCATCAGATTGGATCTGGAAGATTTTTCTTTGAGCAATACCCTTGCGCACCGGTAGGTGGCATTGGTCGGCTTCACGTGATGCAGTCGACGTTATCTCCACTGCTGTGATGTCTGCGTCACCTACATAGGCGCCAACTCAGTGTGCTGACGTGAGTTACTTTTCACATCTTTTCACACCAGGAGCGCGGAGCCATGAAGAGCACTGACATTGGTGTGTTTTTGAACAACTAGGGCTCTGAAAGAAAACAGCCCTAACCCTAAAAACGTGTCCGCAATGATGGGAGGATGGGTGAGTCGGTAAGGAATCTGCAGCAAGATCCTGCCTCTACCAGATAAGGTGATACCAAAGGTACGTAACTTGTCCATCTAATAGAGCCATAGCTGCAGATTCCTTACCTATGAAGAGATATCCAAACAACACCATACCCGGAGGAGGGACTGCGGCCAAATTTAGGCCAGGAAGTCCTGCAGGGGAGAGCAGACAAAAAGGCCATCCCTGCAGACTTGACTGTGCAGGCAATAGTGCTTGGTGAACGTGTACAGAGATGCCCACTTTTCTGCCTGACAAATGTCGAGGACTGGAATTCCATGTTGCAACGTTGTGATAGCAGCCATCACTCTAATACAATAAGCCTTTATGCCTTCAGGAGGCTGCTTTTTGGCCACAGCATAGCAGATTTAGATGCAAAGGACGACCCATCGAGACATCATACTTTTCTGCACCGCACAACCCATTTTCGCTCTCATGTACCCCACGAAGAGTTGGTCGTCCACCCGTAACACTTTAATGTGGTCAAGTTAGAACGACGATGTTCCTTTTGGATTCAGATGGTGGAGTTGCTCCTCTTCTTTGGAGGGATGCAAAGGAATGTGGAAAGCGAGCAGGGTGACAGATTGCCCGACGTGGAATGGTGTCACCACTTTCGGTAAGAAAGAGGCCCTAGTAAGAACCACCAACTAATTAGGAAAGATGGTCCGGTAAGGAGGCTTGGATGACAGCGCCTTCAATTCACCCACCGACCTGACAGATGTGATTGCCACTAAAGAGGCTGCTTTGATGGCAAGCAGCCAGATGGGACAGTTGTGCAAAGGTTTGAGTGGAGCACTCACCAGGAAGGTGAGAACCAAATGAAGGTCCCATTGAGTCATGATGAAAGGGGCAGGTGGAAACATATGTACAAGCCCCTTGAGAAATCTATTTAAAATAGGGGATTTAAATAAAGAGAGATGATCTGGCAGCTTAAAAAAGGCAGACAAGGCCGAAAGGTACCCTTAGAGAGCGGTCAGAGCAGAGCCCTGATGGGCAAGGGTGAAAATAAAAAGGTAAGACCTGACAGAGGGAAGTAGAAAGGAGATCAGTAGATCTTTCTGTAGAACATTTTCCAAATGTGTGCCACTGGCAGGCATACACGCTCTTGGCAGAGGGATGCCTGGCTTTTGAATTTACATTACACACTTCGGGAGGAAGTTCGAATGCTGTCAACTGCCACTGCTCAATACCCACGCAAAAAGGCAGAATGTTGACCGGGTGGGGTGGAGGACCCTCCCCTGCTGCTGCAATAGAAGATCCTCCCGAAAGGGGAACCCTGATGGGAGGAATGATGCTCAGTTGGAGAAGCTCAGGATCCAAGACTCCCCGACCCCAGTACAGAGCAACAAGAATGATTTCGGCCCAGTCACTCCTGATCTTCTTGAGCACTCTGGGCATAAGTGGTATGTGCAGAAAGGGAAACATCCATTACAACACAGTCATTACATTGCACTGCTTTGACAATGGAGCTGTTACAACACAACTGCCTTTACATTGCATGCCATTACAACGCATGTCACTCCAACGCATGTCACTCCAACGCATGTCACTCCAACGCATGCCATTACAATGCATACCATTACAACGCATACCATTACAACGCATACCATTACAATGCACTATAAGGTAAGTAATAGAGATTTTGTAGTTTTAGGGTGGGTATGGGTTTTGGGGTAGATTGGAATAGTAATTTTTACCTCTACACTACCCAACACGTACCCTACTGTTGCACTCACTGGAGTGGGAATAGTAATGTCTACCCCTACACTATCCAACAGTTACCCTACTGTTGCCCTGAAAGTATTATGCATTGTAATGGTATGCTTTGTAATGAAATGCATTGTAATGGTAATTTTTAAAAATACATTGTAATGGCATGCGTTGTAAAATCATGCAATGTAATGGTATTTGTGATTTAAAAAACGCATAGTAAAAGAATGCATTGTAATTGTTAATGTTGTTACATCATATATTCATGCAGAAAGGCGTATAGTAGGCCTAAGCTCCACTCGAGACAAAAGGCGTCTCTGAGAGAGAGCTGCCTTGGAAACTCCAATGCACAAAACTGCTGACATTGCGCATTCTCTGTGGAAGTTAACAGATCTAACCAAGGCTCTCCCCACTGCTGAAAGAGACCTTGTGCCACCTCCAGATGGAGACACCATTCGGGGTCCTCTAGGTATCAACAGCTGAATTTGTATGCCCTGGCGTTCTAGGAACCTGATAGGTGTTGAACCACAAGAGATATGCCCTGCTGTTCCAGCCGTGTCCAGAGACACAGGGCCTCTGGACAAAGGGTCCACAACTCCACCCCACCCTGTTTGTTGTAGTACCAAATGGAGGTGTTGTTGTCTGTGAACACTTGAACCAGTTTACCATTGATTGAAGGAAGAAATGCTTTCAATGGCAGCGAATTGTTTGGAGTTCCAGCAAGTTGATGTGGAAGCAGGATTCCACCGGAGACCAGAGTGATCTGATCTCCACCTCTCCCAGATGGCCACCCATCCCAGGAGTGATGCATCTATCACTAGTGTGTGATCTGGTTGAGAAAGGGAGAGGGGTCTGCCTCTGACCCAATCATGGTTGGCCATCCATCACTGCAGGTTCTGTGCAGTTCCCTCCAAGATCTGGACCATGTGGGAGAGATTCCCCTGATGCTGCGCCCATATGACATCTGGAATGTGTCACATGCAGAATGCAGGAGGCCTATAGGCCCAGCATCCTCAGAGTCATTCTCACCAAAATCCAGGTTAGAGGCTGAAACATTGGTATCATAGCCTGAATATCCTGGACTCGCGAGTATAGGCCTAAAACAACACTGTATCCAGAACATCTTTGATAAAAGAGAGCGACTGAGAGGGAGTCAGGTGTGACTTCTGCACGTTGATAGGGAAACCCAGTGAATGCAGAAGGTAGTCTAGAGGTGGGAGATGACAACCTGGGGCAAGCCCGCTTCAACTGCCAGTCATCGAGTTAGGGGAAGACTGACACACCTGATCTGCCCAGATGAACTAAAACCACCACCATCACCTTGGTGAACACCTGAAAGGCACTGCTGGTAAGGCCAAAGGGGAGCACCATGAACTGACAGTGCTTATGGCCTAATGTGAACTGCAGGTAGCGCTGATGAGCAGGCATGAAGGCATCTTGCAAGTCCAACGCTACCATCCAGTCTCCTGGGTCTAAGGCAGACACGACCTAAGCCAGAGTGAGCATCTTGAACTTATCCTTTTTGAGGAAGTAGTTGAGGGCTCGCAGATTTAGTATAGGGTGCAGGCCATTTTCCTTCTTCAGAACCAGGAAGTAGCAGGAATAGCAACCACAGCCTACTTCTTGCGCAGGACCCCCTCTATGGCTCAATTGCCCAAGAAAGTCATGACTTCCAACTGAAGTAGAGCCAGGTGACCCTTCATCAGGCGGTCATAAGTTGGAGACATGGAGGTAGCAGTAGCTTCAAAGGGGAGGGAGTAGTCCCTTCAGACTATCTGTCTAAGAGGTGATGG
Source organism: Lissotriton helveticus (assembly GCF_964261635.1). NCBI lineage: Eukaryota > Metazoa > Chordata > Amphibia > Caudata > Salamandridae > Lissotriton > Lissotriton helveticus. Next base: position 1,110,580,286 of record NC_136068.1, read on the forward strand.
CTGATCCTGCCCCCAACTGGTTGCCCATGATCTTAAATGACCCGACTAGGAGGGTGCAAGAGGCTGCGGGTGCAGGAGGGTGGTGTACTGACCCAACCTCTGACCACCTGATCCACGCGGTTGGAATGAGCCATGTCCACTGCTGCGCAGAGGTTGCTGAACTTGCGCATCTTGGAATGGCTGACGTGGCTTAAAGCTCCTTCCGTATCCATTAAAAGGGGCAAAAAGCAGACAGGGATGTGTGGCCACTGAGAGGCCCAAGGACTTGGCCGTAGCCCGGGAGTCCTTAATGCACTTTAGGGCATGTCTGCTTTGTTCTAAAGAGATAGGTGCCATCAAATGGCATGTCCATGAATGAAGCCTCGACAGCTCCAGAAAAGCCAGAAGTTCTCAGCGAGTCATGGCGCTGAATGACCAGCATCAATGAAATCGCTCGGACCAACGAGTCAGTGGTGTCAGTCCGCATCCACCACCAGATCCAAAGGGGGACATCAGCACTGGAGCCACAGGTGCATAACTCGATGGAGCCCCATCTGAGCCTCTGGGGCTCGAAGGCACGCCGGGAGGGTCAGGCCCCCCAAATGTGAGGTACATGGCATCATAAAACTCTTTAAGATGGGCGGGTGTCGCTCTAGCTCCCGGTAAGGCAGGGAAATGCAGAGCTGACCCAGGCACAGGTTCTGCAGAATGAGGCCTAGAGTTCTAAAACACCTCCGTCACGTTGGCCGACAGACGGGGAGAAGTCGGAGCATGCTTCGACTTCTTGTGTTTCATAGGCCTCTTATCTGACCTACCCGATGAATTTGAGTGATAGGATGAGGGCTTAGGACTGAGTGGTGCCTTACCTTCCCCTCGACCAGAGCGGAGAACGAGACCTCTAGAGCGAATGTCACACTGTGAGCACGGGCCACAAGTAGCTTTAAGGACTGCTTGCTGAAAGCCAAGGGAGCCATGGTCCGGCAGTCGGAGCACGACTTCGAGTCATTGTCGCACTCCAGGTACAAGAGCCAGATCAAGTGTGTATCTGTTACCGACATGGCGCGGTGCAAAGTGCCGCATGGTTCAAATCGAGAAGTCTTCTTTGACATGTTGATCAAAAAACTACACACCAAAATGTTCGACAAAACATCGAAAAAAGCCTGTTAAAAAGCGACAGTATGTAGCTTTCTTCATGGATCTGCACTGGCTGGCACAGAAAGAAAATCAGCGTGCCAAGGTGGTGCCTATATAGGTGGCATGGACATCAAGCAGAGCCGACCTACGCCACCTACCGGCAACGAGGGTATTGCTCAAAGAAAAATCTTCCAGATCCAACCAAACGCCAGAAAAATGCAAGCAATATAAGCAATATAAGCAATCTGCAGTTAGATGTCTATATCAGATATAATATTAATTTTTAAATGAGAGTTATGCATAATAAATAAAGTGCTATGGGGGCACATATGCAGAAAAAATGTAGTGCATGCAATTTCAAGATGCAGATGCCAATCTTTTGTGGTGACAATCTACTCCCAATCGCCTAAACATGCATCTCTTCTTTAACAGAAGAGGTTAGCGGCCTGACCCGAGTGTCAGCACTGCCTCGACAGAGGCCTCATGTCTCATATGGGTGCACTACTTTAAACACCTGAGTCAAGGCAAGAAGGACTCCATGTCTATGAAATCACAGGACTCTAACAAGATTTACTAATAGTGGTTACCACAGGCAGAAGTTGATATTTACATTTTTGGGGACCTTCGTAACCAGTGATTAATGAGAGATGACTAGAGACATCTGTGGAGTAAGGAACAACTTCTAGTGCAATAATAGTAAAGGATGTTGATTTGCACTTAACTATTATTTCAGGACTGTTTAATTAAGGATTGTAGTTTATTTTTCAGAGTAAAATGTCTTATTTGCACTTCATCACTTTACACTAGAAATCATCCATTAGCATTACAAATGCTTACTTTGCACTTTGTTTACTGCACAAGGGGCAATATGTACAACCGTTTGAAGCAGTGGCAAATGGGAAATCAGGCCGTTTGCTACAGCTAAATAGGTCTGTGGCATGTAAAATCCCTATTTTGCGAGTCGGTAACCTATTACCAACTCTTAAAACAGGGTTTGCGTGCCAAGGGCGTTACTTACTAATAGTAACTTGCAGTGCCATATACAAATGTTTTGCAACCGAAATGTGGTTACATAACATTTGCATTTTACTACCAATGGAAAGTTGATGGTATACCAGTCGCAATGGAAGGGTCCCGAAGGGACCCGTCCCCTTTGTGAATGTGGACGCAAATATTTTTGTAAGAGCAGGCATTGGTCCCAGGGATCACTGCCTGTTCTTAAATAAAGGAAACTGCGGGTTAGGTCTAACGGTGCTGCAAGACGGCCACTTGCTGAGCGCGCTCTGCCGGCCAAGCTATAATCCTCTCACTATCCGTGACACAGGAGAGCCAGCCCTGGTTGTAAACTGCGCCAGGGCATTGCCTGCGGGGAGGTGCGGTGAACAAGCTGTTTCTCGCTGCCATATCTGGACTGGAGCCACAAGGGAGCCGGGCGGGCGCCTGCCTACCTGTTACGCCCTGAGTCTTGATCCTTGAAGGTGGAAAAGGCTTGCGGTCGGAGGTTGGGCACGGGACTCGCTGAGGTGACCCAACATTTGCATCACGGAGAGGCAGCTTCGGGCGGTGGTCCTGCATCGCTGTTGACACACAGATTCCCGCATAACGCGGCTGGCCTTTTGGACTCAGACAGAGCTTGGCTGCCATCATGGGTGAGGTCTATCCATGTGCGGTGCCCTGTCTCGAGTGGGCGGAGGAGATAACGCAGCCCGCCGCCTTGCGGGAGTGCACGGGGTGTGGCAGTCTCCATATGGAAGAGGATTCCTGGAACCAGCTATGATTGTTGTGGACACGGCAGCTGCGGGCGAGGTCTGTGATCGCCTCGGTCTTGCGGGGCATGCAGCCCTGTGGATGCTGCCTTGCCATGGGAGATCCTGCGCTTCACCCCTGGCATGGTAGATTCAACGCAAATAGGAGGTGAGGAGCTAAGTGTGGGTAAGTGTGCCCGCGGGGTCTGACCACCGTGAATGACATGGCCGGGACTGGAGAGGCGGCTGATGGGCCTATCGCAGAGCGGCAGTAAAGATATAAAACAGTGAGTGGTTCAGTAGTGGATGGGTCTGCTTGACCATCTGTTGAGTTGATCCTGGATCTCTTTTATTAGATGCTCAGTGTATCCAGATAAATGCTTCAATGTGAGACCAGTTGCTCTTAAAACTCCTAACAACTTCCTGACCCTACTATTTGAACCTCCTCAGTGTTCCCATAAATGAGTATGTCATCCTGAAAACACTTGAATCCAACCATTCCTTCAAACAGCTTGTGCATAATGTGTTGGAATACTGCTTCTGCTGACACCAACCCAAAAGGTATATGCATAAAATGATAAGGGCCAAACAGTATTATGAAGCTGATGTAATCTTTTGAGTGCGGTTAAAGCCTGATTTGTTGGTACACTCCTGTCAAGTCTAAGGTGGTAAAGAACTTAGCCCCTTGCAACAAAGACACCATTTCAGTTATGTTGCAAAGAGGACAGCGATCACTTATAACACAACTGTTGAGAGCCCTCAAGTTCACACACAAACGGATCTTGCTAGAATGTTTGCTTGCAAAGACAATCGGAACAACACACTCTGCACTCTCAACAGGTTTGATCACTCCCTCTTTACGCAACCTTTTAATCTCAGACTCCACAGATTCTCTCCTAGAGATGGGAACAGGACGCACTTTTGCAAAAAATAGTTCTGGACCTTATTTCAGTTTAATATTGTGAACATAACGTTTAAGGCACCCCATTCTATTACTGAACACTTCAGGAATGACTTTACTAAAACTCAGAGCATCCTCACTTCCTCAAACCACCAGTTCTAGCACACCAATCAACTGTAAATACTTGATGTACTCCTCCTTCAACATTACAGGCATGAGGGAGTTGGGATCAAGAATGACCCCTAGATCCTTTTGCTGCAGCCAGCTTAAGACACTCCCTCCTTTAACCGGAACATAACTTTTTCCCTTTATAGTATTGGTTCGGAACTTGATCTCAGATTCAAAATATCCTCTCAGATCTATGGATTGGCCTACATATGCTCCTGGTACAGCATCTGGATCCTTCAGAACAACTCTACTAGCCAACTCATCATCAAATACATAATTTGAGATTGAGGTGAGTGAACCAATGTCTCAGCATTAACATTTTCAATCTCCACCGTGTCCTTGGGACATTTCTTAGGAACACCAGCAGTGAAGACAGCCATCTACACATTTTACAGCTTCATGTGAGGGATCTTTGATAAAGCGACAACACTTTGCTAAATGCCCTTATATGTTACAAATCTTGCACATCACATTTATTGAAGGATATTTCCTGAAGGAAGCAAGCATCCCCACACCTATAACATATCCCTGATTGAAATCGAGACTGCTGCACTAAAACCACTTTGCTTTTATTTTCATCTTTACACATGACTTCTCCCTCCTTCACTTCTATTTAGCTAACACTGGTTTCCTCTCTTTCTCATGCTCATCCACACAGGCTAAAGTGTGCTCAACATGCTTAGCTATAGACATTACCTTATGAAGCAGGGATCATCCTTTATTCACAGTTCATGCCTAACCTTGTCACTGCGGCACCTCAGCATGAACTGGTCCCTAAACCTTTCCTCTAAGTTGGAGCCAAAAATACATGTGGAGGTCAACTTCCTGAGACTGGTGACACACTCATCCAAACTTTCACTCAACCTCTGTTCCTTAATACTAAAATTATGGCATTTGAGTATAGTACTAACTTTTGGAAGGTAATGTAGATCCATTTTTTTCAAACAGTACACATTTTTTAAGTTCAGAATCATCCCCAACTAAATCTGACAAATGCTCATAGACTTGCTGTCCTTCATTACCCAAACAATGCAACAGAAGTGAGGTTTTCTTTCACCAGATAATAATTTAGTATCACATATCCTGGAATAATTAGAAATGTTTTCTTCCATTTTGACCAAATAATGGAAGGTTCACCTCACATAAGTAGGAAAAGGGGAGGAGGTATAAAATGTTGCATAGTAAAATAATGCTAGAGACAACAATACAGAGTAAGAATGCACAATTCATGTTGGAAAATCACTGCTAATAGAACCCATGCAGTATTAAACTTAATACCAACAGTAATGCCCCCCTTTTAAAAAAAAAAAAAAAAAAAAAACAAGAAAGAGATGCTGATAGAACAAGTTGTGATAGAATCAAATTTTGCATATTCTCAAGTGATATTTTTTTTAACAAGAATAGGAATAATTCAGTGGAACTCTCTGTTGACTTAAAAGTACCTCAATAAAACAAGCATGCCTATTGCTGTTCAGAACAAAAGACAGGCTGAGGCGTGCTTATTGCTGTATGCGCTTATGCAGTAATTCAGCAAAAAATGCCAAATGAAGTGGGTGTAACTACAAGCGGCATGCTTGTAGTTGTGAAGGCGCTCCGTTGGTAGACACTGTAGGACGCTGTAGATGTGACAGACTGTCGACAACAAATAGCACCATTGAGTTTAAACGAGTGGACAGACTGTTGTCAAAATGCTACCTAGAAGCCACCATCAGCTAGAAAATACACCCAAGATGGCCACAGTATCCTTTTAATTTCTGTTGGAGATGGGGCTTCCAATATGAACGTTCCAGCAATACCACAAAACATGAGGTTAACGTAAAAATTTAGCGCTAAGTTTCGGAGCACAACAAGTTGCTAGGAGATAGGCAGGTGCACAGTAACACAGGAACTCCTCAGAATAAAAGGAGTTGCTGCTCGAGATGAAAGTCTAAAAACGCAGTGTACAAGTACTGGCATTTACCCTGAAAACAACTTCACTCACATTTCAATTGTATAACCACCCAAAATTGATCATAAACACGCAGCACGAAATAGTTGAAATATTGCTGCCAGTTTCCTCATTCCACAAATTAATGGAGGGTGATAAGAGGTGAGCAGACACTGTAGCTATATATGTGCCATAAATCAAATCAGCAATTGTTCTCCTTCCCACAGGGAAACAGCTAGGCTCATCCTGGTACTAGTAGACGTTTTGAAATTTAAAACTGGTTCATAAATCCAAATGAAATTTACAACTCGCTTTTCAATGATGAATGAAGAATAGGAGGTTTGAAAATATGAAGATGTTGGGGTGCTCTCACTTCCGCTCGTCACCAGTGTAATTAAGTGAAATCCACGCAATAGCAGATTTTCAGAAAAGCAGGTTCTTTATTAAGAACACCCATCCATGAACATCCAGCTCAGAATCCAGTGGCAACTGACCAAGATGTTCCAATGGACAGAAGCCTTATACTCATAAGATACAAAGGTTTCTCCCTTTCGTAAGTAAACACACATTCAATAAAAGGACAAAAAGGCATTGGTATAAAATACATTTCCACAGAGGGCTCCAGTTTTGGCTACGCCAGGTTTATTGGTCCATGATTTGTCAAAAGGCCTTTGTGGAAGGCAGCCCTTGACTCACTATGACCGACCTCCTAGAGTGCTTCCCAAAACGCAGATCTGGGTTGGACAAGGCATGGAATTTAACTCCAGCTTGTAATATTTACAAAGAGAATATGCTTAGAATTAAAATAAGAGGAGTAGCTTAGTGAGTACTACCAGCCTTGAAAATATGGACCTGTAAGGATTCTTTCATGTCTAAGCCATCAGCCTTTGACATGGTTAGATCTAACAATCCAGTGAAACCAGCCCCCCTGCCTCCCCCCCAGCAACAGGAATTTTTTCTACATCAGAGGGTGCTTCTGTGACCTGTTTAAACTGTTTTACCAGGGCCTGTGCACTTCGTTTTTTGGCCAGCAGGGGAGTAAAGTTTTATTCAAACAGTATTGTTAGATTTCAAGTTAGTGAGGCCCTTACCTGCTGAAGTCCAAAGGGTGGGTTGAGCCTTTCTGTCTCCTAGGAGATTCTGAACAGGAGAAGCAGCTTCCAACTCCCTGGCCAGCAAACCTTGTCTGAGGTCGCTGGGACCCTATATGGTCTGCTAGTGGTTGGTACATGTCTACACTGATTGGTGGTTGTATCTGGTGTTTCTATTGGATTAGGGTTAATGTCCTCATTGGTTGGGTATTTGAGGGTTCTGATTGCTTTCAGGGTCTGTGATTCAATCATTGTAGGGTTGGGACTAGGGCTAGGGTTAGGATTTCTATTGGAAGTAGGGACTAGGGCTTCCTATGTTATTGGTTGTTGGGAGTAGGGTGGGACTAGGGCTAGGGTTAGACCTTTAATTGGAAGTAACAATTAGGGCTTCTGGTGTGATTGTTTGCTGGACTAGGTGTGGGACTTAGAGTAGGGTTAGGCTTTCTATTGGATGTAGGGACTAGGGCTACCTGTGCCATTGGTTGCATGGCCTTGTTTTTGGGACTACTGGTAGGGCTAGGGCCATTATTGGATGTAGAGATCAGGGTTTTTGAACTGATTGGGTGCTTGGACTAGGGCTAAGATTGGCTGCAGGGTCCTGGTCTCCCCTGGGTTCCTAGATTTAGGGCTAGTGTTGTGATTGGATAGTGTTAGGGCTAGGGTTCCCATTGGCTGAAGGGGTCACCTGATTACTAGGGCGATAAAGAAGGCCGGGCTTAGGGAGTCTCAGCCCGGGCGTCGAGGCTAAGGGCAGAGAGGACAAGGGCAGTTGCCTGTTTGAGCCTGTTAAGGGCAGAGAGGACAAGGGCAGTTTCCTGTTTGAGCCTGTTAAGGGCAGAGAGGTCAAGGACAGTTTCCTGTTTGAGCCTGTTCGAGACTGGTTGGGACTAGGACCAGAAATGCTGCCCTTTTTCTCATTTAGGAATACCCAGCCCACACCATCCACATCAACAAACAGAGCAACACACTCACACCAAATGTATCCCACGCACAACACTATGCACAGATTAATATACCAGCCTGCACTACAAACCCAACCAAACCACATCTACACACTCTAGTACCCAACTTCCACACATATCCACCATCACCTACAAACAGTACACAAATCTATCCTATACCACTAACCAATACACTCATCACTAACACAGCACCTATCAACGCCATACATAACTACATCCCATTCAGACACACTCTCTTTGCTGTAATTACACCTCACAGACCTTACATCAGTTGTCCAACAAACACCCTCCTCTCCCTTCTACCATAATAACACTAACGCACAACACACACACTGCACACCACCACACTTTGTAACTCTTGCAACACATATACTTTCAATGTAATTATGGATCTACATATTTATCACTTTCTTCTAATTTAGCATTTCCAATGCACTACCCTATTTCTCAGCCTATACTTCGCTCAATATATCTTCTAGCCCAACCTTCTGACTCATCTCAAACTTCTTCTACTACTCCTTCCAATGCACCACCCTATCTCTCATCCTATACATCTATCAATATATCCCCTACATCCACTCTCTCATTTATCCCAAACCCCATACCTCTACTATGATTGCCAAAATAACCCTTTCTAAACTCTTTCCTACTCTACCCCTCCTTGTATCATCTGACACCTCTTGTACTATACCGATCCCCTAAAACAAACCTTTCTAAACTCTTTCCTCTGAGTCCTCCCCTCCAAAACTCCTTTTTACTCATCCAAAAACCTCTTCCTATAATCTTTCACTCTTTTATCCCTCCACTATCCTTTTCAATCGAAATTAACAGACTAACATGTTCACTTCTCAAATTCCATATTAAACTATACTAATATACCACCCAAATAACTGAATAACATATCCACTACTCAAATTACTTCATATTTTTTACTATACTAATTTTCAACAGTAATCCTTTATGGTTTCCGGAGTGGCGTGCTACTCACCAGAAAAGCGATTCAACACCCATCAGGGGTAACAAGTGCTATATGAATGCAAATCTTTCTTCCCCTTTTATCCCTCCGCTATCCTTCTCACTCCAAGTAACTGACTAATATCCACCATTGAAATGACTTCATATTTCACCATATTAATTCACCACTAATCCTTTGTAGGCTTCCTGAATAGCGTGCGTCAACAAGCGCTATATAAATACAAACCTTTGTCCTCCTCTATCCTGCTATCATTCCAAATCCAAATAACTGACTAACCTATCCACTACTTAAAATGTACTTGCATGTTTCACTATACTAATTCAACACTAATCCTCTATGGGTCCCGGAGTAGCGTGCTACTCGCCGAAAAAGCACTTTGACGCCTCATCAGGGGTAGTATGCGCTATTTAAATGCAATTACAATACAATACAATACAATTACTGGTCAGAATCACACTTGCTTCTTTTTCTATATTAATATGTCTTCATTGAAAGGAGAATCATTGTGGGAGGCAATGAGGATTATATAATCTAAAATGTAGACCTCAGCAAACCGCCGCAATAATAATTAGGATATCGGAAGAGCCACCAATAAATATAAACAATCCATTTTACAAGAGATCACTCCTCATGGAATGCAAATCACATCTGCTGTAGGGGACTGCTTAGGGTTAAGGAGTGCAAGAAGACAGTGACAGGTCACATCTAGGATGCTTTGCATTACGTAATTGAGTATCAAACAAGGGCGAGCCCCACTTGGTCCGTGGAGGAGTACAGTCCAATACTGAAATCTTCTATTTGATAAAATGCTAATTATGCTATTTTATATGAGGTCACTCTGATGAAGTATGCGCTAGTGAAGAATAAATGTGTGGAAAGTATTTTTTTTACATTGTGTCCAAAGTCTATGGAAGGATTTGCACTTGTGCAAAGGTTGTGACATTTTTCAGTTTGCAACAAATGTGTGAAAACCATGCCTTTGGAAACAGTTGATATTGCATGCCTTTATTTAACATTAAAAAAAAATAGTTCTAAGATATACTTCACCATATTTCACAGAAAAGAGTTAATTGGTATCTTCCTGCACAATCCAAAAATAAATTTGAAGAGAAACATTTTGCTCATATTTGCTATTGGACATAGATACTCATCGAACCTTGCAGACAAAAATACTGTATACATTTTTCAGTTTGCCAGAGTCCAAATAGAGACATTTTATCTTCTTCGCCTTGAGTAGTATATTCCTCTCTTCTTTAACCTCCTGTAGTTCCTATTGCCTTCACTGAGCAGGTGGGCAAAGGCCAGGGATTGTTAGAATCGTGCAGACTCTCATAAGGACGTATATTTTGCGAGAACAGCTTCATGCTGGGGCTATCGGTCGGCTGAGAATCAGATCTGCCAGACGGATCTGCAGCCTCCGCTCGAGGGCACCTCGCGCTCTCCGGTGATGCAGCCACGTGCCGTGACCACTCTGCTGTGTTCAGCAGGATAGAGTTGTTCCCGACGCTCGCAATGAACAATGACTGGGGGTGAATCTCTCTGACTTGAGACACTTTGCTTCCACTATTTCCTCAGCGGTGTCCTGGATGAAGCAGCATCGAGCGCTGGCAAAACGTTTGTTGCACAGGAACATGTTCCTAAATCCTGTAATTATGTTCTTTCATACACATTCTAGAAGCTTCTGAGGACTCCTTACAAACATAGCTGGCTGTTATGGATTATTTCTTTTCTTTTCCAAACCAACATGTAATCTAGGCTTCCAACGCATATCCTGTATCTTGTTGGACAGTATTTAAGGAGGCTGTGAACTGTTTCCATTAGCATTGCAAAGCATATTTCAACGACTTCTTCACCCCATTGTCTCTATTTTTCTTTCCTCTCTTTCTTCTGTTTGCTTTGAACTGAGGGTGCTTTTATCACTGTTTTCATGTCATCGTAGCTGTCTGTTTTTTCTGAGCTTGTTTCTTATTTGCTACTTGTTGTATAGTTACTTTTGTTATGCATTGTATTTCCCCATATCTGTGTTGGGTTTCCTTTAATGTACGTAGGGTGAGCGAGGCAGGGAAAACTCTGGAAGTTCTTAACGGATTCCAACCCGGGTCGTCAATTGCTACTGGTGTCCTGGAGTGGAAGCCGTGCTGCCTGGCGCTCACCTGTTTCCTATTATATTATTAATAAAACTTCAATCTACAACCGCCTCCGTTCATCATTACAATTGGCGACGAATACAGAAAAGAACCCACAAAGATTTCCACCTTGGATATTTTTTTATTTTTTGGGAAAAGAAAAATCTTATGGGTATTGAAAAAAAAATTAGTCACTGAGGCTCCATGCAGTCTTGTGCTCCACATCGTTTTTGGAAGGAATTCTATGCTACCCTTCTGTAGTGTTGTACTAGGAGGGCGCAACCACCAGGGCCCACAGTTAGTGTTGCGATAATGGGTCTTCCCCCTAGGCGTAAGTTAAATTGTTCCGCCCGACGTGGATACGGAGGGCACGTCCTGGAAGTAATAAAAAGCCCAGGGACCTGGGCGTGGCAGGCATTGTACTGACCACTAAATGCAATACCGTGTGGTCTCCACTTTGTATGTCCGGTAGGCCTAACCAGAATACGACACTGGCGACGAGGTGGTCTCGCCACCCCATCGCGTGCCGCACTCCGCCCCTCTGCTCCTGCGAGCCTGCTCCTGTGGCCCCCCTGCGGTGTGCCCCGTTCGGCAGATCTTCAACCCCGCCGGCAGAGTGGCCCGGGCCGCCCAGCTACGCCTGCCTCGTCGTGCGGCGGCCCAGTGAGCCGCGCCGCCCCACCACCGTGCCTCAGCAACTCACCGCTGACTCCTGGCACTCCGGACGAGTGGATCCCGTCACTCGAGCCCCGCCTACGTGCGGCCCCTGCGCCTACATCCAGCGGATCCGGCCTCGCGGCCTCAGGTGCGTGCTCTCCGCCCCAGCGCCCAGCCGCGCTCCTGCACTCGCCTGCGCCCGGCCCCCACCATCGCACCAGCCCGGCGAGCCTGCAGCGCAACACCGGCGGGCCTTTCTTCACGCATCACGCGTGCACCGCGACAACCCTGCGATCTGCCACGCATCTCGCGTGAGATGACCCTGCCATCCCTCACGCATCTCGCGTGCAACGTTGCCAGACCCCTCAGCAGCTGCCTGAACTTGACTGAAAGCGCCCACGGCGTGCTCCTGGACTCCTGGCCCTCTGGTGACAGGGCACCCCGTGCTTTTCGGATCTCCCGCCCTCCCTTATGGCAATGGCCGCCGTTCCGCCGCTGGAGCCCTTTGCGGTCACAGGCACGCCTCCGTCTCAGGCTGCCCGGTGGAGAAAATGGGTAGAACGCCTGGAGAACTATTTTGTAGCTGCGGACATTGCGGTCGAGCGGCGGCGGACAATGCTTTTCCACCTAGGAGGGGAAGCTATACACGACATCTCGAAGGACGTGGTGGAAGGAGGCCCACCCCGAAACTACGCGACGCCATAACGGAATACTTCGAACCTTTCGCCAGCGCGGATTACGAACGGTTCCTACTCCGCCAAGCCCGCCAGCTCCCAGAAGAATCCGTAGATGTTTTCTATGCAAGACTCAAAAAGCTAGTCAGCACATGCACCCTTCCGGATGTGGACGATGAGATTCGCGCTCAATTTATTCAAGGCTGCGCCTCCTCGAAACTGCGAGAAAGAGTCCTAGAAACAGACAACATGCCCATGCGCGACATCCTAGCGCTCGGACGATCTAAAGAACTATCGAAAGCTCGAGCAGCACATATGGAGCCCAAACCAACGGTCACAGTCAAGGTTGAACCCGTGTGCGCCATCAAGACGAACACCGCAGACACGCGCACGAAACCACCCCGAAGACCTCGGCCAAGCCCAGCTCAGTCACCCCACAACCGCCCCTGCATGTGGTGCGGAGGAGCGACCCCCCACAACGGAGCATGCCCTGCACATGGAAAAATCTGCAGCGCCTGTGGAAAGGCCAACCACTTCGCGAGTGTGTGTTTGCCTTCACAGAGGAAGAAGTCCAACGGCCCGCTCCGAAGAGTGAGATAAATAGAACCGCTGCCAGATACCGCCGACAACAGCGACATGGACGATGACGGAGCGGACGCAGCGTCCGTCCACGTAGTGCGAATGCTCAACACGTTAGCAGCAACGCCCTCCGCAGAACCTATGTGCACAGTGAATGTACAGGATCAAGCCGTGGCAGCCCTCATCGACACTGGGGCAACGATCAATCTAATGGCCGTCAGCGTATACCGGACTTTAGACACACCACCAGTGCTCCATCCCATGAGGGTACAGGTGTATGCCTATGGCACCAGTCGACCCCTCCGCCTCTGCGGAGTGTTCCGGGCCACAGTATCACACGACTCCCATCACGTACACACCAAAATCTACGTGTCGCAAGAAGGGTCCGGATTCTTGCTCGGATGCCGGACCGCCCAAGACCTAGGGTTGATCCACTTCGCCCTCACAGTCCAAGCCCACAGCCTCGACCATCTCGTGTTGCAACACACTTCACTGTTCGACGGGATCGGCTGCCTGAGAGGACCCGCCGTTCGCCTTCACATAGAGCACTCAGTCGCTCCTGTGGCCCTCAGACACCGGCGCATAGCGTTCCACCTGCGGCCCAAAGTGGAAGCGGAACTACATGTGCTCGAGAGAGCCGGAATCATAGAAAGAGTCAGCGGGCCCACTCCATGGGTGTCGCCCATCGTGGTAGCCAAGAAACCGAAGCAACCAGGCGCCGTGCGGATCTGCGTGGACATGCGCATTCCCAACCTCGCGATCAAAAGAGAACGCCATCTGACACCAACCATAGACGACATCATCGGCGAGCTGTCAGGTTCAAAGTGGTTTTCGAAAATGGACCTGAGGTCCGGATACCACCAGATCCCTCTGCACCCAGACTCCGGCCCGATAACGACCTTCTCCACCCACGCAGGCCTGTGGAGGTACACCAGACTCAACTTCGGGATCTCCAGTGCAGCCGAAGTGTTTCAGAACATCATTCAAAATGTCCTGCAAGGTCTAGACGGCGTACTAAACGTGAGCGATGACATCCTGGTCCACGCGGCGACGCTGGACGAACACATCCGACGCCCCCAAGCTGTCTTTGCCAGGTTGCAAGAGAGAGGTCTGACCCTTCACAGGGAGAAGTGTGAGTTCCTCCGAAAAGATATCAGCTTTTTCGGATACAGATTCTCCGACCAGGGCGTTGGGCCGGACCCGGACAAAGTCAAAGATATCCATGATGCCCCCGCCCCGACATCAGTGACCGCTGTCCGCAGTTTTCTCGGGATGGTGACATACTGTGGGCGTTTCATTAAAGACTTGTCCGACATCACCGGCCCTCTTCGTGACCTCACAAAGTCCACAACTACCTGGGAGTGGGGTCGGGAACAGCAAGAAGCCTTCCAGAAGACCAAAGCAGCACTCTCGGCAGACACGACCCTGGCCTATTTCAACCCTCGACATGAGTCCCAACTCGTGGTGGATGCCAGTCCGACCGGCCTCGGCGCTGTCCTGACCCAACAACAGCCATGTGGAGAGTGGGCACCCGTAGCGTACGCAAGTAGGACTCTCACTGCGACAGAACAAAGATATTCACAAATTGAAAGGGAGGCCATCTCCATCCTATGGGGGTGCCGTCACTTCCATATCTACCTATACGGACACCCATTCGTAGTGATCACTGACCACAAGCCACTTCTCCCACTGTTCCAAGGGTCCTCCTCAAGACCTCCCCCTCGCATCGAGAAATGGGTGCTCCAGCTCCAAGAATACCAGTTCACAGTGGTGTTTCAGCCAGGCTCCAAAAACCCCGCTGACTACCTGTCGCGACATGCCCGCCCGGTCACTGAAGCAGAAGCAGCGGAAGCTGACGCCACTGAAGAGTATGTCAGAATGATTGTAGAGCGTTCGAGGCCGTTGCCAATCTCCCTTGAAGACGTGATACGAGCCACCAAAGACGATGACTGCCTGCAAATTGCCATCCAAGCCATCCAGTCAGGAAATTGGAAACCACTACAGAGCCCGGGGTCATTCCGCACCCCAGAAGCCCAGGCCACACTAAAAGCACTCTACCAAGTCCAGAGTGAGCTATCCATCTCGCCGGAAGGATGCCTCCTGAGAGGCCCCCGCCTAGTACTGCCGGACAGCCTCACCCAGCAAGCGGTCCTCCTGGCCCATGGCGCTCACCAGGGAATAGTGAAATCGAAGAATCGCATCCGAACCAAACTCTGGTTCCCAGGGCTCGACAAGAAAGTCGAAGAAGTCATCCAACGATGTCCAGTGTGCCTAGCGACCAGCCTGCCCAACCCCCCTGGCACCTGTAATCACAGAGGAAGGACCGACCACCCCGTGGGCCCGAGCCAGCGCAGACTTTGGCAGCCTCCCGGGGGGGAAGTACAGGTTTGATGAGATGTTAGATGACGTAAAAAAACTGGCAATAGATTGAAAATTTGGAATTCTTCATAACGATTTCAAACGTGACCAACTAGTCATGCACTATAACAATTCTTTTATACAAGATCGGTTGTGGGTCAATGGGGATGCGCCTTTAGAGGGTGTTTTGGCTATAATGAGGAAGGCTGAAATGTCAGGGGGATGTGCCACAGTTATTAAAGAGACTGAAAAAGATTCTAGAGGAGTTTTCAAGCTACAGAACTCAACTAGGGATCAAGGCCAACAGATCACTGGGCGTTGGTTGAATCAACCTCAAAAGAACATAGGGAGAGAAAGTAAACCAGAAGAGAGGAGGTGCTTTCGTTGTGATACCATAGAACACTTGGCGTTTAGTAAATATTGCCCCGCCTTGAAGAAGAAAAGCGGTATCTGTGGATTAATGGGTTATTTTAGTAAAATGTGCAGTAAGAGGAATACCGCAAAGTATGTATGGGATGAAGAAGAGGACACCGATGGTGATGTTGATATGAAGACAGTTGTGTTAAAAGTTTACAAAGGAACTACATTTTAAATGTCATGGATGAATCTGTAAAAGGAAAACCTATATGTGAATTAGCATATACTATTGTAAATGAAGCTGTTTGGAAAGAAAAAAACTGTAGGAAAATATGCTAGGGTTCAGATGGCTTACCTTTTTGGTCAAAGGGAGGTCAGCGAGAGGTAAATTGTATGTAGCAAAACATGGTCCATCCGTACTTGGTTGGTTAGATCAAAAGAATCTACGCATCATCCTGATCCGAATAGCAAGGAAAGGTTCTCATAATGGATGAGACATTTGGGAGATGTATTGGTTAAAAAATGTCCAGGAGTTTTTGGGAAGAGTTTAGGAGCACTCAAATTGTTCGAACACAAGATTGTACTTAAGAAACAGGCAGAATCTAAAGTTCATAAGGTAAGACCGATCCTAAAACTGATAAGAGATGAAGTCAATAAGGAGTTACAAGGTTTATTAGCTAAGGGTGTGATTGAAGAAGTGGAGAGCTCCGAATGGATTTCTCAGGTCATCGTCGCATGCAAAAGCAATGGAAAAATCTGTTTGTGCATTGATTTACGCCATCTAAATAATAACATTGTTATTGAAAGATTTCCCCTACCTAAAATCAATGAAATGGTTTCTTCACTTAGGGGGGCGAGCTGGTTTTCCACCATAGACCTATCAGCAGATTATCACCAGGTTATATTGTCACCTGAGTTAAGGAAGCTCACTGCATTCATTATGCCTTTTGGGTGTTACCAGTTCAGGCGTATGCCATTTGGTCTTACTTCAGCCGCTGCTGTTTTTCAGCGGCTGATGCAAGGCTTTTTGGAGGAGTGAAAGGCGTGAGTTTTTTCCAGGATGATATCCTTATTGCTGCTACTAGTAAGGAAGAACATGACCATTTCCTCAATAAAGTGTTGGAAATATTACAAAATGCTGGGTTAAGTGTGTAACTTAGCAAGTGAAAATTCGTATTTAGGACATATTATAAGTAAGGTTGGTGTAAAACCCAAACCTTCGCTTAAAAATGCCATTGTGGGATCACCTGCTCTGAATACTAAAGATGAAGTCAGATCATTTTTGGGCATGACAGAATATTGAGTTAAGTACATACCCAACTTTACAAGCAAAGTATACAATATACGCTCACTCCTGAAAAAGAATGTAAAATTTGCGTGAATGGCTGAATGTGAGAGAGAATTTTCAATGATCAAAGCAGATTTGAATAATGTGAATGCCTTAAGTAGTTTTGACCCCAACTTAAAATTTCTTTTGACTACAGATGCAAGTGATAAAGGACTGGGTGCAGTTCTTTCACAGAAAATGTGTAATGGTTACAAGAAGATAATTTTGTTTGCATCCAGAGCCTTATCCCCTGCAGAGATCAAATATCCCATCATAGAAAGGGAGGCACTGGCCTGTGCCTGGGCGTTAGAACACTTTTGGGCTTTTGTTTGGGGTAAACCCATTACTATTCGCATAGATCATCGAACTTTGGTAAGAATTTTGACTAGTGAGCTTCTGCCAGATTAGCAAGGATATCCATGAGAATGAAGGAATACATTTACAAGATTATTTATGTACCGGCAAAGACAATGTAGTGGCTGACTGTTTGTCTAGACTACCTGCACCCCTAAAGGAATATGTGGATGATCCCTGGGGTAAATTCAGTATTGCCTTGAATCAAGATTCTGGCACACCAGTCATCACCAAAACTGAATGGGTGGAAGAACAATCTAAAGATGAAGTGTTACAAGCTGTTTCTAACCATATTTGTAAAGGGTGGCCTAAGATACACAATATGAATGAGATGTACGAATGGAACTGTCATTTGATAAAGATTTGTTACTGAGTGGTGACAGGATAATTCTAACAAAAATATTACGAACGGAAGTGTTACAATTGTGCCATGAAGGACATTTTGGGGTAGTTAGAACCAAATTGGTGGTCAAAGGCATTTTTGGTGGCCATGTGTTGACAAGGAGGTAGAGAAGTTTGTGAGAGAGTGTTCAGTTTGTTCCTCTGCAGATAAATCCTTAAAGACTTTGAGACCTCTGATGAGTGAAGGGTTGATTCCAAATCTTCCCTGGGAGGTAATAGCGATAGACATTTTTGGACCTGTTGGAGAATCTAAAGAATATGGCCTAGTTGCAATTGACTTATTTACCAAGTGGCCTATGGTTAAGATAGTGGATAAAGTGGACACACACAGTGTTTTAAAGTTTTTTGATAAGCTTTTTGTATTAGAAGGGTTGCCTGTATGTGTGTTGAGTGATAATGGGGTACAATTTACCTCCAAAATTGCAAAAGATTATTTTCAGAAATGTGGTATCAAGCACAAGACAACCTCACTATATAATCCCAATGGCACTGTAGAATGCTTTAACTGAGTGTTAACGGGTGTGATTCAGGCTGGAATGAGCAAACAGTTAGATTGGAAGTTAGAGGTAGAAAAAGCAGCTTGGGCTTCCAGGGTTACAACGCATGCTGCCACTGCTTTATTCCTTTTTATCATGAGGTAGGACGCCGAGGTGTAAGTTTAGCCCCAGTTGGCTTATGGAAGGTAGAGTAGAATAATACAAAACCAAAGGTGATGATGGACGGAGTGCTGAACATTGCAAGCACTCACCCCCAGTCAACTGATCTGGGTTTAATCTGTCATCATCCTTTAGCTCACTCCACCACCCCAGTTCAGACTAGGCTATATGCAAATCAGTCTGACCCTGTGCCTCATGGGAGACAGTCCAGACGGAACTGCCAAGCCATGACTTCCCTGGACCGGAAACGAGCATCCTGGGACCGGTTTCTGGTTAATCAGCCATCATCAGCCAGGCTAGCTTGAATCCAGTGGCAAAGTGAGCAAGGGGCCCAAGTTTGGGCAAACCCTGCCAACCTAGGGCAAACAAAGCAAAACAAAAGGGGATGATGGACGGAGTGTTGAATATTGCAAGCACTCACCCCCAGTCAACTGATCTGGGTTTAATCCGTCATCATTCTTTAGCGTACTCAGCCACCCCAGTTCCGACATGGCCATATGCAACTCAGTCTGACCCTGTGCCTCATAGGAATAGTCCAGCCCGAACTGCCAAGCCATGTCTTTCCTGGACCGGAAAAAAGCATCCCTGGACCGGAAAAAAGCATCCTGGGACCAGTTTCTGGCTAATCAGCCGCCATCAGCCAGGCTAGCATGCATCCAGTGGCAAAGTGAGCAAGGGACCCAGGTCTGGGCATAACCTGACAACTTAGGGCGAACAAAGCAAAACCAAAGGGGATGATGGACGGAGTGTTGAACATTGCAAGCACTCACCCCCAGTCAACTGATCTGGGTGTAATCTGTCATCATTCTTTAGCTCACTCCGCCACCCTAGTTCAGACATGGCCATATGCAAATCAGTCTGACCCTGTGCCTCATGGGAACAGTCCAGCCCGAATTACCAAGCCATGTCTTCCCTGGACCGTAAATACGCATCCTGGAACCGGTTTCTGGCTAATCAGTCGTCATCAGCCAGGCTAGCTTGAATCCAGTATCAAAGTGAGCAAGGGACCCACGTCTGGGCATACCCTGCCAACTTAGGGCAAACAAAGCAAAACCAAAGGGGATGACGGGCGAAGTGTTGAACATTGCAAGCACTCAACCCCAGTCAACTGATCTGGGTTTAATCCGTCATCATTCTAGAACAATGGTCACCTGATGAAGTAAAGAAAAATGTTGAATTTGTACATATGAAAAGTAAGGAACATTATGACACATGTCATGGCACTAAAAATGTTGCTGTAAGGGTTGGTGACTGGGTTCGAATTAAAAGACCTATTAAAGTTCTTAAAGGTGAAAGCAAGTTTGAGGCACCACAACAAGTGGCAGAGGTTCTTCGTAATGCAATTAGACTTAAGGATGGAAGAGTTTGGAACCTCAAAAATGTTGCATTTGACTTAGAACAGCAGCATGATGTGGGAACATCAGTCTTTGAACATCCATCAAATTTTGAGTGGGTGGAGGATTATTTTGATCACAGTACCGTACAAGCTGATTTGGGTCTCGAGGGTAGTGCCCCAACCGAAACCGTTGAGGACAGTGAATCAACAAAGACAAACCAGGTCACCACAAAAAATAGAGAAGATGACATCCTTCCTCTTGATACCACTCCTCTTGTGAGGAGGGGGGGGAGGGGGTTCTGAGTACTTCTAATCCTAACACTGACCTTGTGAAGGAGGGCCTTCACAGGAGTATGACCACGGGTGACATTGGTAAGAGGAGAAGAGTCCTGCCTGCATGGCTGAAGGAATATGTTATGTAGTTCCATACATTGTATGTTCTCACCTCATTACTTGCATTGTTTTTTTTTCATTTCTTCTCCAATTGGTGTTTCTTTATTTTACAAAGGAGGAGGATGTGTTGTATAGTTACTTTTATTGTGCATTATATTTCCCCATATATGTGTTGTGTTTTCCTTTAATGCACGAGGTTGAGCGAGGCATGGAATACTCTGGGAATTCTTCACAGATTCCAACCCAGGTCGTCAGTTGCTACTGGTGTCCTGGAGTGGAAGCCGTGCTGCCTGGTGCTCACCTGTTTAATCTTATATTATTAATAAACCTGCAAACCTAAACCGCCTCCATTTTTTCTACATTACACCACTGCAGATTTCCCTCGATATTACGTCTTCTTTCCACTCTTCATTGCTTAGAGGTTGCCTATGCCTTTGCAGCTTTTCCTCCATTTTTGGTCTGCCTTCTGGCAGACCCCAGCTCGTACTAGTGTTTAGTGGTGTGAATCAGTTGCTAGTGGTCCATAGTGCAATCAGGCAGTATCCATGGGCTGGTCTGCCACCTCCCTTTTGGGCTGCTTTTTGGCTGTTTGTGGCCTGCTTTATGGTTTGCTAGGTTGGTTTCTACTGTTGAATTTACTGATATGAAAACAAACATTACCTGCTGCAACAAACTCCTTGCAGTCTTCCATAACTTGTAAAACACTTGTACAGCATGTCTTTACAAGATCAAAACTGCCCCAAGTTGAAAGCATGGCCACTTTTTTAGCTATCTGTTTAGCTAACAAGGACCACTTTTATTTCGGTTCGCAGGCTTATTTTTTGCCCCAGTCTGACTCTGGTGTGAAGCAAAGTGGCTTCTGGAGGGCATCAACCCCACCTTTCACTTCTTTGAGTCCAGTGTAGT
This sequence comes from Lissotriton helveticus, assembly GCF_964261635.1. Classification (NCBI taxonomy): domain Eukaryota; kingdom Metazoa; phylum Chordata; class Amphibia; order Caudata; family Salamandridae; genus Lissotriton; species Lissotriton helveticus. Next base: position 1,110,601,294 of record NC_136068.1, read on the forward strand.
GATGTCATGTAGAGTGGTGGCATGTAGTCATGGACACGTAGAATGCGTTTTAGTGTTCTATAGTTTAGGGGAAATACAATGTTGTGCTTCATGACGGTTACGAGGCAAGTGGACTGCTCTGTGTCCACATAAATAAATAAGCTAAAGGTAATTAAGGCTCTTGAGGCTCCGCATCATCACAGATTGACAATGAGTGCCAGTGCGAACCCAAACAAGATCTTTCTTTAAAGCTGGTAAGAGCACAACGCGGCTTAAGAAATTGACAACATATGAGATCAGCATAATCGGCATATGAATAGCTGAGGTTTGTTGGATCTGTGAGTTGCATTAATGCGACGCACAATGTAGCACAAAATTTAAAGTTGAAAGCATGCTATTATAAAATTGATCGCTTGAGAGCAAAACGCTTACCGTTGTGCGTGAGAGGCTTCTAATCCTTGAAATCATTAAAGCATGCGCACAGCAAGTCTAGCGTGAGCCTGTTGTGTCACAAAATGGTGGCCATCTTAAAATCAGGCAAGGAGAAGTTCACGTGGGATTTTGAAAATCACCGCAGCCATCTTGAAACCAGGCAAGTTTTGAGACATTGCATTGAAATGAATGGGGAAGCCATACTAAAGTCAGGCAGGAAGAAGGCTAAACATTCAAGCAAAATGCAAGGAAAAATGTATAAAAGAGGAAAAAAGTCTAAAATCCAAGCAAAGATAAAAAAAAGGGTCCAATACCAGTTCATTCATCTTAAGTGAAGACACAAACATAAAAATGGAAAGTGTAATACTGGAAGAAGGTGAAGGTTCAACAAGTGCATCCGCAAACACACATATTGATGATCTATATTTTCAAGAAGAAGAATATGTGGTGAACATGATTTATAGGAGACCCCTACCATTTGATGTAACAGATGGACAAACAATTGCTCAAAGGTGGCAAAACTGGATAAGAAGGTTTGAACATTTCTTAAAAGCTTAATACACCAGAAGGAGCAGGGAGTAAGCAGTTCTGGAGGAGCATCACCCTTGGAGTAAGTGTGACTATAGGGGGTCTCTCCTTACCCGCTGCCAGTTCTAACTTGAAATAGGGGTAAACTCGTATTCCTCCCATTTGATAGAGGAAATTCCTTGACACGGAAGAACTGTTTTTTAAGACACATTCTTATCTCAACTGGAGGTGAGAGGATCAATACACTGGGACAGGTAGAGTCCTGAGGAAGGCCGGCTCGTCCCTACATAGGGGGCACACATGTATGGCCGAAACATGTCGACCACCTGGCAGTAAAGGAGGGGTGTTAGAAGCACATAGCATCTCCCAGTCACCACCATCCTTCACGTTTTTAACCCTGGCCAGAGGTTCCAGGAGTAAATTCTGAGGCACAGCGCCACTTCCAAACTAGTTTTAACTCACATATGACTGCACTTTCACTCCCGTCCTTCCCAGTCACTGTAAAATAGTAATCTCTGTGTTGTATTGTCTTCCCTCACCCTATTGCTCCACCTCACACGTGGCTACGCCGGGTGTATAGTAAGCAGCCCTATGATGAAGCATGTCACACACTTGTGTGAGTGAGGCAGTATTAGCAGACACAGCACATGCCATCATGAGATATAAACATTTTATTACTCCCTACTCCTTCTGCTGTATTAAGTATTGACAGGGGGTTTGGAGTAAGTGAGTACGGACACTCCCCCTTATTTTTGTGTATACATACATTTCTTAAAAGCCACATGCAAGAAATACACTGATGAACAAGCAAAGGATTTACTTCTTAATTAAGTGGGTGAAATAATGGAATATATAATCGTCACGTTTCAGGATGCATATAAAAATACGTACAAGGGGATTATGAAAAGTTTAAATGAGAGGTTTGATCTGCAAAGAAATGGAGCTTTTGAAAGATATACTTTTAACATGACACGTCAGCAAGACAATGACACAATTGATGAATTTATAACTAAATACAAAAAATTAGTCAGGTTCTGAGAATTTGACAAGTTCAATAATGAGGAAGCTGTCAGGTTAAGGATTAAGTCATTCAGTAGAGTTTAGAAAAAAACTACTGGAGGAAACCTACGATTTGCAATCAATTTTATGCATGGCATGTAATGATGCTCAAGCAAAAAAACATGCAAATAAGAAGGAGCAAGGTAGAGTTAAAACGTTAGAACAAGTCCGACAAATGACTAAGAAAGATAACATAAGTGCAGGAAACTATAACAAAAGGGTTGAAAAAACTGACAGTAAAACAGAAAAGTCAACAACTTTCAAAAGGGAGAAAAGAACATGTTATAGATGTGGACAATGACTTCCACATATGAACGTATGTCCAGCCATGGGGCAACAGTGCAAAGAATGTGGAAAAATGAAGCATTTTTATAGTGTATGCAGATTCAATAGAAAATCCAATGGGAGGATGTGGAAATGTCAAGTGAAAGGAAACACAAAGTATATTAGACAGATGGAAAGTGTTGATGATTCTTCTACTGATGAGTTAAAAAGAACGGCTATATTTATTGCAGAAGAAAGTGAGGAAGATATTGAAAAAACAGCCTCTGTTAACATATTAGTATGAACTCAGAAAGTCCCATTTGTGTTAGACAGTGGAGCAACATGTGATATTATGTGTACAACTGACTTTGACAAAATGGTGAATAAACATCCCCTTGCCTCATCGAGTGTCAAGGTTTTTCAATGGGAAGCAAAATGCCCTGTAACAAGCTTAGGGAAGTTAGAAGAAAGTTTATCTTATGGAGAGCGGTCTCTTAAAGAACAAATACACGTCTTGAAAGGAGAAACTGCTGGGCCTTGTCTGCTAGGTAATGTCACAGCTCAATTAACGGGACTGCTGGCCATGACATTTAATATGACAATGGAACAGCATATGATAAAGTGAAACCTGTTGCACAAATGCATAGGAAAGCCCCAATTCATATGCAGGGTAAAGTTAAAGAGGAAGTTAAGTCTTTGCTTAAGCAAGACATAATTAAGCTTGCAACACCTTGGGTGTCTCCAATTGTAGTAGTGCCCGTAAGGTGAGGGAGCACCGGAGACTGCTCGGAGCCAGCGGCAAGGGCAGGGGTGTGACGAGGAGGACTGGTCACCTTTGTTGCCCCATCTGATGACCGATATCACCCAGCTGCCACCGATCTGCTGCCAACTCACCTCGCAAGCTGCCTGACCTTAAGATGGCAGCCAGAGGGTACTTTCTTGCAACAGGCCCAACTTCGTGAATGAGGGATTGTGAGCTGGGGACCAGATTCTGGGTAACATTTTACGGCGGGAGCTGCTGCCTGCCTCGACGCCATACACTGCGCTGACACTATGCCACTAAAGCAGCAGGTCCTCTCTGACTGCGGGATTCCACTGGCTCCGAGAATGGCACTTAAGACGCCACCTATCAAGTTCAGGCAAGAGCCGCGCCATGACAGGTGCCCATGATGGAACTTTTTAACGATACCCCCCTAGGCAGAATCTAGAACCTTTTGTATGTACTGCGTTGCTAGAGCAACCTTTGGCCGATGACCGTTGGAGCTGCCCTATGCAGCTAAAGAGGAGTTTGGCTTGGGTTCACCCCTCGGCCGTCATCTACCCAGCCGGAGGTCCTCATCTCCCCATTGTATTTCTTACCCCCTCCACCCTATGTTTATGCTATGCTTTTGTAACTCATGTAACTATTCTCCAACACCTATTTGTCCGTCACCTACACATCTGGTCTTCTGACATTCTTTTACTCGTCTCCTCGTCTGTGTCTCCTTTCCCTCCCCCTCCTCCTCCCTCTTTTGATCCTTTGATTCAAACTGATGTAACTATGTAACCCGTAACTTGCTGAGTCAACTGATGTAAATTACAAAAACTGTTTGTACCTACCATGGAGCATGAGCAACCTTGGCAGATGCCCGGTGGATCTGTCCTATGCAGCTATAGAGGTGTCTGGCCCCTTGGCCGTCACCTACCCAGCCAATCATCTGACATTGTTTTTCCTTGTCTCCCCATTATGTGTCTCCTTCTCTACCCCTTCGATGGAACAATGACGACGCCCCCTGGGCGGAAACCAAATCTATTTGAACCTACCGCGGAGACCGAGCAAACTTGGCCGGTACCCGGTGGAGCTGCCCTATGCAGCTATAGAGGAGCCTGGCCCCTTGGCCGTCACCTACCCAGCCGGTCATCTGACATTGTTTTCCTTCTCTCCCCGTTCGTGTCTCCTTCACTCCTCCTCCCTCTGCGTTTCTTTGATTCAAACCGTTGTAACTATGTAACCTGTAACTTGCTGATCCTCATGTAAAGCGCTCTGATACCTCCGGGTCTAGCCAGCGCTATTTAAAACTGCAAATAAACCAATAAAAATAAATAAAAAGGACACTAACCAGATTCAAATCTGTGTTGACATGAGGATATGGAATAATTGAATTGAAAGGGAAAGGTACCCTGGGCCTCATTTGAATGATATGATTAGCGTTTTGAATGGGCAAACAGTTTTCTCCAAGTTAGACTTCTACCCTTCTGACCTGCAGGATGGTGTATTTGCTTAGTGTTTGACAGATAATATTTATTCTCTGTGTAAGGGAAAGTCCACTTGTGTGTGTATCTCTCCAAACTGCATTTTAATCCATAAATTTTTTGATTTACCATATAGGTCTTGTACTCCCCTAAGTCACTTTGAATTTTGGCAAGTTGTTCCTTTGTATCCAGGATGGTGGTGTCAATCTTAATAGCTTCTTCTACCTCAAGAATCTCCTTCAGGAGTTCCTCGCTCAGACGTTTGGCTGTATTAATAATGAGGATAAGCCAGCATTTATTCGCAATGTAGCTCCAGTCCAGCCAGAACATCTTATCCTCAAGAAAGATTTTAGGTTCCAAACTAACCAAAAGACTGGTTGGTGCTGCCCCTACTCGGAGATACTCCGTCTTGAGCGCGCCATGAAGTGCAACCCTGATCTGGCGTTTCTTTAGAATAATTAATTGGTCCCACTCCTCATGGGCAGTTGTTGTCCCTATCTATGGTGCATCTGGGAGAAGGGACGGGCCAGATAAAAATAGATGCTATTTGGTCCTCTGAGAATGCCAGACAATTTCTGTCCATCATATAAAACCGTATCCAATGAGCAAATCACTTGAGCAGTGTCAAACTCAGTGTTGGCAGCCACTCTACTGTTTTATATAAAAAAAAAATTCAAACAAGTATAGCTCTCACGGCTGGACCGCCATTCTCAATATCCATTACAAACAGGAGCTTAGAGGGAAAAGACGCAGGTTGCCCTCCACTCACAACTATTTACCACAAAAAAACCTGCTCTATATCTTAACGAAAAACATCTTGAACATCCCCGCCTCCCTCAATGGTGAGGATACTTCTGGTACTAGCGACACTCTGCTGTACTTTCAGGTTGTTCCTATCCCCTTCCTTAAAAACTCTGTTATCTGTGTCTATCTCTCCGCCACAAGTTCCTAACACCCAATCACCATAATGAATGAATGAAGATAAGACAATAATAAGAAATAAGGCACATTCCAAGAAGTTTGTAAATCCAGCTCCTACTGCAGTACATGAAAAAAAGAGATGATGTGCAGGATTGTATTTTTCCCAGAAGAACAGGAAGGATACAAAGAAGACCTCAAAGAATGATTGAGGAATGTTAATGATTTATTTTGTTTTGATGAGGATGTTTGATCATCTATTTTAATTTGTTATTTGCTGTATGTAGGTGTTAGACCTGGCACCATTGGCATGGGTCCCTTTGTAAATTAATGTTATGGATTGGTGTTTCCATGATTGGCTATATGATTTACTAGTCAGTCCTTAGTACAGTGCATCATGTGTACCCAGGCCTATAAATCAACTGCTGCTAGTGGGCTGCATCACTGATTCTGAAACCCACAGAAGCAGCCTGTAAAATGTAACTCTGGCCTGCCATTGCAGAGCCTGTGGCAGTCTGGGACTGCCATGTTGACTTGGCAAGTGTACACACTTGCCAGTCCCCGAGATTTCCCTTTTCTACATATTAGTCACCCCTAAGGTACCCCTGTGGGCAGGGTGCATTGTATGTGAAAGGTAGGACATGCTCTGATCTGTGCGGCATGTCCTGATAGTGAAATACTACCAATTTCGTTTTTCACTATTGCAAGGCTACATGTGCCCATAGGGCAGAATAGGGAGTTTGTTAATAACATCTTATAAGCATAACTGGCCCTGGGAACAAGGTAGAAAAATAAAGTTTTGAATGCCTGAACTCAGAATGTTAAAGTGCATCTTTTAGTGAGGGTGTTTTTTACATTTTGTGTTTAGAAATACCACTTTTAGAAAGTAAGTATTTTTGTGCCTAGACATCCAGTGTGGCGCCTCTGCTAGGTTTGTGTATTGTATGTCTGGCTTTTGGATGACAGGGGCTGGAGAGGGGCAGCGGCTCCAGAAGTCTGATGAGTCAGGGCTGGGCTGAATAGGCATGGTCTGCATTTTGAGTGGTGGGAGGAGTAACACCTGCACCTGAACAGGGTTGTGCCTGCCTTCCACAATGACGGCTTCACCCCCCGGTGAACTGGTTTTGGCTTGGTACAGACACTCTCTGCCTTCAAAGAAAAAAGGATTTGGGGGTATAAAAAGAGGAGCCAAGACCCCAGACTTTTAGCTCACTTCTGGGAAATCAAGAGGAACCTTTGCCACGGAGAAGATCCAGGTAATCTGAGGAAGAATACTGCCCCTGTGCTGTTTGCTGTCTGGGGTTGGCCTGCAGTGGCTGCTTGCTGCCAAGGAAAGTAGCAAAAGTACTTTGCTGTTTGCTTTGTCACCTGCTTAAAGAAAAGATCTCCAGGGCTTAAAACTGAGCTTTCCTCCTGTTCTGAAGTCTCAGGGACACAAAGACTTCACCCCCATCTCCCTTGAATTTCTTTGCCGGGAATTCCAACCTGCATAGAGGTGCCTGCTGCTCTTTAGGACCTCTAGAGACTGTTTGTGGCTGGGAGTTGGAAAATCGAAGCAACACCGAAGAAAGGTGTTGCATTCGCACCTGTTTTCTAAAGCATTGCCGAAGAAGCCGTTGCAGTGCCTGCCGCGGCTTGATAAATTGCTGCATGACGCATCGGGTGCAACGATCTCCGAAGTCCGAGATCACCGCACCGATCCCTACACACGCCTGCTGTGCAGCTGCATGAAACCACGCATCATACTGGATCGAGGCTTCGCATCGAGGCGCCAAGACTGTCGCATCATTGGGGGACGCAGTAAGAAACAGATGCATTAACTCCCCACACAGTAAGAAAAGGACGCATCACCTCCTCTCCTGTAAGGAACCGACGCATCAACTCCCCTGTGCTGCAGTAAGGAACCAACGCATCACCTCCCCCGGAGCAAGGAATCTATGCATCACCTTTTTGTTTGTTTTGTGTGACGAATCAAAGGTGTTGCATTTACAACTTGCATTGAACTGAACCATTTCTACCATTTGTAAGCCTTATTTTTATTACTGTAGGTTTAACATTTGTTAAGAAAGGAGAAGATGTAGTGATGTCATGTAGGATGGTGGCATGTAGTCATGGTCACTTGAATGTGTTTCAATGTTCTATAGTAGAGAGGCATTACAATGTTGGGCTTCGTGATGGGTACGAAGCAAGTGGACTGCTCGCTGTCCACAGAAATAAATAATCTAAAGATAGTTAAGGGTCTTGAGGCCCCACATTATTACATCCAGCTACAAGCAGTTCACCACAAATGCAACACCCTCCTAACCAGGTGCTCAGCTACAGTGTAGAATGCTACACAGCTGATAATGTGCTTCAATATCCCACAATGGGGTTTGAAGTGCTATATAAATGTTACAATATAATCCAGTCTGCCCAGGTTACAAACTTTCTTTGCTGTGGGTTAAACACTCTTCCATAAGGAAACTGTGCCTGGTGTTTTCCACTGTGAGCCTCTGGTGAGCAGCCACAACCTCAGTTGTACCCCGGAAGGCCTCTTGTATTTCTAGTTTATTTCCTGTGTTTGTATGGCACTACCCCTTTCGTGATTCCTCTTCGAGGTACTTTTAATGGAAAGAAAAGAGAGCTACTGAAGTCCTTGTGAGAGGACAGTATCAGCTGACAAATAACCATCAACTGTCATTTCCCTGCTTTAGGGACGAGTCAGCTTTAATCATACCGAAAAGCATGTTTACGTTTTCTGAGCTTCTCTCAATGTAACCAAGAATTGGCAAAGCCAATTTGATCTTTTAGCTCAGTCAGTGCTTTTTGGCTGTACAAAATTGTCAAAAAGGCATTGCTTGCAAAAGAAAAAATAGGCATGATCACTCAGTCGCTATTGGCAGCCAATATTTTGTAACCGAAAATATACGTGGGTGTCATGTGTTTTATTTAAAAAAAATGTAAATAAAAAATAAAATGAAGACAAAGTGTTTTTGTTGTTGTTTTTTTAGGTTTTTTTAAATTGAAGGTGCTGGCAGTAATTTGCTGCATGGTCCTCCAAAAAGGAAAATATTTTCACAATGGAGGACGGGTGTGAGAAGCGAATGGGGACATGAAATAAAAATAAAGCTGTTTGTTCGGATGCGGACAAAAGCAGCATATGTAAGAGAGAGCAGGGCTGGTTTGAACATTTTGGACAATGCTACGAGGCAGCAGGCAAGACTCTGGTAAACATAAGGCCAGAAGTCATCGTATGGTAGAGTAATGCATAAAGCAGAACTGGGGATTAAGCAAGGAGGGTGGCAGAGACTCTGATAAACCAGCTGACATCTGTCTCAGTCTCAAAAGAGTATGAGATGCCCAAGCACCCGGATACCTTCTGGGGTGATTAGTGCTCTATACAGATCAACAAAACATAACAGGTGGTACTGGATTCTGCGGATGTAGAATATAAGATAGCGGCTGCAAATGGTGATGGTAATTAGGCAAATACTTGGAAGAGAGAAAAAGATAACAAGAAGCAAAGGCACCTACCACCAAAGTGACCATTAATAATGATCAATTACTTCTGAATATTAACCAGATGGGTGAAAATTATACAGAATCTAAAGCTGGCGGGAGGTTAGCAGGAGGAAACGATCACCATCAACGACTTGCAGTGGAGAGAATAAGTAAACCTGCCTTTAGGGTGCTGTTGGCTAGCATTGAGTAATGGGAGAACCTGATGTCGCACTGTCATCATCATCAACCCCCCCCCACCCCAGAGGTGGAGCTTGTATGTGGCAGACAGGAGGATAAGGTAGGGAGAAGGTGAATAAAGAGTTAAAGGGAGATTGATGAAGGGAAGGGATAGTGAGGTAGAAAGAGGAGGGATAGAGAGGATGGGATGCCAATCAGTGGTAGAAGTGGGCGGGGACGGAAGGGCACGGCGTGCCCCTACTTCTAAAAATGATTTCAGTCCATTCCCCTACTTCTTACTTTCAGAAAAGCATCCCTGGACGGCAAGAATAGTTCTACTTAATAAACACTAACTTTTTTCATTCAGCTTCCAGGGGCTGCTCGCACTTCTCTCCAGGCCCATTGTCATTCCGATTGAGGCAGATTATCCCCTTTCGAATGACAATGCGCCCGCCCTCTGCCTTTAGCATATCAAGAGCAAGTGAGATTGGAGTCAGTGACATCACTAGGGGGGTGCGGACCACACCGGGTGACACTGGGGGAGGTGGGGGGGTCAGGAGGGCAGGGGCCGGTTAGGCAACAGACGACGAGCGAGAATACTTTTTTTTAAAGGTACCTTGGGCAAGTTGCACTTTTGGACGCCCCCACAGCTACGCCAATAGTTCCTCTGGCTTTCAATGAAACCAAACAGGACTCTTCTCACACTATTGAAGTACTGAGCCCCCTCCCCCCCACTACTCCAGAGAGCATTCTTATCCTCATCCATCATATCTACTGTCATCACCCCTTAAACAATCCTGATAGTTTACAGGAAATCCTATCCCAACAGCACCCACCTTGCACTTCAGCACATTGACACGCATTTATCAGAGAGGGGTGGCATGGTGGGTGTGCCATTCGCAAAACGTTTTCAGATGAAAAAACAACATGTCAAAGTGACTGACTTGCAGAGCACACTTTGCGACCCACATAACATATCAAAGGAAATGGAACATGTAATGGACGTCTCCCTTTATTTCACTAGCATGTATACAATTTATCAATGCTTTGCGACAGAATGTGTCACCTGCTATGCAAATGTAAAAATAAAGACTATCCTGAGCTCCATGCCTTATTTTGTGCAACAGTAGATTTTGCAATTGTAGATTGTGCAGTAGTAAGTGGATTATTTTTTTAAACAAATGCATTCATACTGATAATCTGGCAGCATTTATTGAGTGGCATACAATTACCAGAAGTTTGCACAAGACAAACCCACATTTGTACACCTCATGTTTTTTAGCGTAGTAAAGAGCAGGGGGTGACACCATGAGTTACCGCACTGGGTGACACCAACCCTAGTGGCGCCACTGATCAGAGTTGGTGATTACAGAGGAGCTTTCCCCAGACAGAGTACTGCGGGGAACTTGACACCTTGTGTAATTTTTCAATGTTGTACACAGAGTGAACTGGACAAGAGCAGTGACCAGACAGAAGAGGCGACAGGGCAGGAGAAGTGACGGGGCAGGAGAAGTGACGGGGCAGGAGGAGTGACGGGGCAGGAGAAGTGACGGGGCATGAGCAGGAGTGGTAACCGGACAGGAGCAGTAAATGGAAAATAGAAGGGAATGGAGAAAATCTTATGATCCTACTCTAAAAATCCGATATTTCGCGGCTCTAAAGAACTATCATAGGGCCATTTGCAGAACACGGGCCGCATTTTACGCTCAGGAATTTGCAGCCAGCACTAACCCTTCAAAACTGATTTTCAAGGTCCTGAAGGACTTGATGAAGAAAAGAGCCACTTCAGAGGTGATTTGCACAGACTCCCACTGTGAGAACCTCGCCATCTTTTTCTTGGAGAAAGTGGAAAAAATCTACAGAGGATTTGATCTATGTCAGCCGACTCATGTGGTAGCTGACTCTGATCCCCTGGGGTATGTGCCTCTGGCTATAATACCTGATTTGTCTACGGAGATCTTTGACAAATTTAGCCTCAGGATTAAATCAGGCTCCCCTTTGGACCCGTTGAAGCCGGCCCTTATTAACACGCTCTCCCCGTTGTGCCGGACTCCCATATTGAATCTTATCAATATGTCGTTGTCCAGTGGAGTAGTTCCCACCGCCTGGAAACAGGCGGTGGTCACTCCTATACTAAAAAAGGCCAACTCTGACCCTCGGCTGTTGGAGAACTATCGACCCATCTCCCTATTGCCTTGGATCTCTAAAGTAGCGGAAGCCCATGTTAATTCTGTCCTGGCTGAGCATCTGGCTCGCAACCAGATACTGGATCCCAGTCAGAATGGCTTCCGGCCAGGACACAGTACAGAGACGGCGCTACTTTACATCATTGAACATCTGCGCCAGGTACTTGATTCAGGACGTACAGCAGCGCTTCTACTATTAGACCTTAGCGCTGCTTTCGATACTGTGTCCCACCAGATATAGATCCAACGCCTAGAGGAGGCTGGAGTCACTGATATCGCCCTGGAGTGGTTCCGATCATTTTTGTCTGATCGAGCCTTTAAGGTGGCGATATCACCAGGCCAATCCACCATCCATCCCCTGGAGCTGGGAGTCCCGCAGGGCTCTTCGTTGAGCCCTACAATGTTCAACCTCTACGTGAAACCGTTAGCTGCGGTCGTCAAACAGTGGGGTCTGGTGATGACCTCATATGCAGACGACACGCAGCTGGCGGTGACACTTAGTGGAGACCCTGAGGTGGAGGCTCCCAGATTCCGTGCGGGACTTGTGGCAGTAGCAGGCTGGCTACGCACCAATTGCCTACAGTTGAATGCCACCAAAACTGAGGTGTTGGTGTTGGGGAAGCATGCCGAGCTATGGGGAAAGCAATGGTGGCCACCAGAGCTGGGCGTCACTCCGATTCCAGCGTCTGGAGTGAAAAATTTGGGCATCTGGTTGGACCCTGTGCTCTCCTTCATGGAACATACTAAAAAGACGGCAGCCACGTGCTATGGCATCCTGCGGGGCATAAGGCCGGTCCTGAAATATTTTGATCCCCCCACCAGACAGCTTGTGGTCCAGGCGTCGATCTTATCCCGACTGGACTACGGCAGCTCTCTGATGTTGGGGGTGAATCAGGCGGAGGCCTCGAGGCTCCAGAGGGTACAAAATGCCGCGGCACGAGCCATTGTGGGCCTCCCCAGACACTGTTCGGTGTCAGGTACCATCTCGGCCCTTCACTGGCTTCCGGTCAGACAGCGGATTAAGTTTAAGGCGCTGTGTCTGGCCTTTAAAATTCTGAAGTCTTCTTCGCCGCCGGCACTCGCCAATCTACTTACTCCCTACATCCCTCTGAGATCACTAAGATCAGAGGCCCTACACCTGGCAGTTTGTCCTCGCTTTAAATTGAGTAGAATGGGCGGCCGCTCATTCCGGGTGCTCGCAGCTGGGCTTTGGAATTCGCTACCGGTATCTATTCGAGCCCTTAATGACCTGTTCGCTTTTAGGCAGGCGATCAAAACTTTTCTGTTTCCCGCTTCTTAACATTCTTTTTTAAATATGTGTTATGTTACAGTGCCTGTCAAAGCGCCAGGACGCCCCTTTGCTGGGGCAGCTGTGCGCGATAAAAATAAAATTAACATAACATAACATGGGGCAGGAGAAGTGACTGGGCATGAGCAGGTGTGGTAACGGGACTGGAGCGGTGAACTGGGCAGGAGCGGTGAACGGGGCAGGAGCGGTGAACGGGGCAGGAGCGGTGAACGGGGCAGGAGCGGCGGGGCAGGAGCAGTGAACGGGGCAGGAGCAGTGAACGTAGCAGAAGTGACGGGGAAGGAGCAGTGAACGTAGCAGAAGTGACGGGGCAGGAGCAGTGAACGTGGCAGAAGTGACGGGGCAGGAGCAGTGAACGTGGCAGAAGTGACGGGGCAGGAGCAGTGAACGTGGCAGAAGGGACGGGGCAGGAGCAGTGTCAGGACAGGAAAAGGGACAGGGCAGGAGAGGCGACGGGGCAGGAGTGGCGACAGGGCAGGAGAGGCGCCGGGGCTTGAGAGGCGCCGGGGCAGGAGAGGCGCCGGGGCAGGAGAGGCGATGGGGCAGGAGAGGCGATGGGGCAGGAGAGGCAATGGGGCAGGAGAGGCGATGGGGCAGGAGAGGTGATGGGGCAGAAGCAGGAGCAGTGACCGGGCAGGAGCGGTGAACAAGGGCAGGAGCGGTGAAAAAGGGCAGGAGCGGTGAACAAGGGCATGAGCAGGCGAACAAGGGCAGGAGAAGGCATTTCCCAGGGCATCTGGAAGGGTAGGGGGCCAGTTTAGTTTGGGGGGACAGGTTTTGTACAAGTGCAGGAGTTTTAAAAACACTGCAAAGTTATTTGTATATTCAGCAGGTTTCGGTCAACAAGTGCCAAGATAACTTTGGTGATCAATGTACCTGCTGGAGAGAGATGGGAGCTATTTGTCTAGTGGCTGTTTTACTCATCTAAGGTAGCGCAGAGGGGTAATATGCCTGCTGCAAAGAACATGTACCATGCATATCAAAGAGTAATATGTTATGTGCATTGTTCAGTGGGTACTGCTTTGTGTTCACTTCCCGAATGAAAGGACACTTGAATACATATGTCCTGGCAGTTCGGACTGGACTGTTCACATTGGGCGCAGGATGAAGACTGATTTGCATATGGCTGGGTCCAAACTGGAATCGCAAGGTGAGCAAAGAAACTATGGATTTAGGCCCAGATCTCTGTACTGGGGTGGATGTATGATATTGTTCTGCATTCTGTCCACCAGTTGTTCTTTTTGCTATATTATGAGTGAGCAGCTAGCTGGCTGACATGAATATGAAGGAGCCTTTGTGGATTTCAGTGAGTCTAGATTCTCCTGAAGAGTCCCTTTCCCTTCTGAGCCCTGCTTAACACGTGTACAGGAGGAGCCCTGTATTCATGACCTCAATGTTTGAGACATAAAATAATCATGGATTTCTGAACAGTGAGAGTAAAAGCATTAAGGTAACATGTTGTTCCTGCTTATATTTTACACACTTTACATAAACCTGTATTCCCTATGAGTGTTGGCTTTTTCCTGAATTAAACCTCAAATAAACATGTTTATCCATTGTTTTAATTAAATAACGTTATAAGCTGTAACTGGTCAGTGAAATGCTAAACGTACTAAAAATTGGTATGTTTTGCTATTCCTAGCCACACCCCTTACTCCACCCACTGATTCAATCTTCGGTTATTCCCGCCCCCTGATTCTCCACCCACAGTTCCCCTACTTTTTTTTCCCCACTTCGACCACTGATGCCAATGAGAGGTAGTGGAGGCAGTACCGGCCCGTAGTTGGGAGGAGTGGTAGGCGGACAGGTGGGCCTCGGGGATGTGAGGGGGCATAGGGGTCGCAAAGGGAGGGGCGGCAAACAAAAAAATATATTTTTTTTTAAACGTACCTTCAGACAGCCGTGTCCCACATCGCGCTCCTCTGCTTCAGGCATAGGCTCCCAGAATGCCCTGCAGCCAATCCTGAAGCTGCTCTCACATGAGAGCAGCTTCAGGATTGGCTTGAGCACCCTCTATTAGCACTCAAGGACAGACTGGGAGTCTGTGCCCGCTCTCTGAGATGGCCGGCCAAACCATCATGCACAGCGAAGGGCGTGCACTACCACTCCCCTCAGTGCTGTCACCCCCCAGCCCCCGCCCCAAAGACGTGAAAGGAAAATAAAAATAAAATGAATGTAATTTCTTTCCTCCTTTCATGCTGTTTTTTGGGGGGCGATGCTCCTCCGCCATAGCCACCGCTGAGTGGCGGCACAGTGACGAGAGGAAGGCAGAGTGGGGAGGGAGGAAGGTGAGAGGTGGAGAGAAGAGCAGGAAACCGAAAAAGAAGGGTGGAATGAGTGAGACAGAAAATTAAGTATGAGGTAGAAAAAGGGGAGTGAGGTGGTAAGAGGAGAGTGTGGTGGAAAGAGGGGAGTAAAGTGGAAAGAGGGGAGAGAAGCAGAGAGAGAAATGAGATGTAAAACAGGGTGAGGCAGAGAACATTGATTATGAAATGAGAGCTTAGGGAACAAGACAGAGGGAAAGGGGCGTCGGTGGGAGAATACCAGATCCAGGTGAGTGAAGGGAGCTGGAGGCAATGTGGGGGGCCCCGTGAAGGAAGTAGAAGGTGCAGATGATGCCTCTGTGACTAACATTTAGAAGGGTTGAAGAGAGCGGATACACGGCGAGAACAGGGTGACCTGGTTTCACCTTCAGACATAAATACAACTTGCAGCTCTGTGGTTTGAATCCTTTCATACACTTTATTCTTCAGAACTAATTAAAATAAGCAGTCTGATGCTTTACAGTAGTACCTCTGTTGCAGAATGTGTGAACTGCCTCAAAACTCCTACATGAATTATGCGGTTTAGAAGTGCGCATATTATTACAATAATATAACCGACCAGTGGTTATGTCACATATTCCAAGGATGATGTTCTTAATTGGTCTTAACAGTTTTCTCCATTTCACGAGTTTGACTTTTTGCAGATAATACTTGCAATCTGTATGGATTAAAATTAGGGCTCCTGGTTTTATGGTATTTATTTTTTGACATTTCTGCCTGTATTTATCCATATTTATATTTTGCCAAATGTATCTATATTTATCCATATTTCTATGGGTTTTGTGAAAAAAATAAAGCTGAAACTGGTATATTTCCAGATTTATTTTACCAATAAATATGGAGTCATCCTTGAATGCCTGCCAGGTTTCAGTTATATGAACACCCGCCGAAGATAAATCAATGCACTCATATGAAAATATGGACATTTCAGCATCTGCCTTGTGACTATCTACTGCTGTTTACGCTTCTTTACTAAAATTCCTTTTTTTTAAAGACTTTTTATTAAACATTAACAGGCTTCAGTTCAATTAAATGTCCTTTCTTTTTTAACCCTCGTACCTATCAATCAATACACACTCGAGAACTTAGATCAGCAACAGCCAACTTGATGACTGTTCCAAAATTTAGACTGGCAACAAAAGGAGGAAAAACCCTGGCAGTAATAGGTGCTAAGGCATGGAATAAATTGCCCCATCAGCTTCGTACAATCACCTCCAAACATAAGTTCAGGATATCCCTCAAAACCTGGATTTATAGCCTAGCTGACTCTGTCTGTAAAACACTTGTTTAATTCCCCTTTCGGATGTATGAGAACAGTAAATATTATCATCTCTCAGCTCACGAGTCTTAGCGGCATGATGCTCCTTGACAGTGCGCTATATAAATACCCTTTCACTTCACTTCACTTCACTTCACATTGATTGGCCTGACAGTCATGGTAAAGTGTATTTAGAATCACTCAAAAAGCACCCAATTTCTGTTTTGATCCGAATTTAAAAATAAATACAGACAAGAAAAAAAAAATTCTCTGTCTGTATTTATCTGTATTTATCTGTAAAAATCAGTAAAAGCGGAAAACAGGGATCCTTAATTGAAATGCACCATTGTCGTTTTTCAGCCCATGCTCCAAAGATTGATTTTCTATCACTCAAAACAAAAACGAAGCACATGCAGAGCTCTCCTCATCCTTTTCAAATGTTGCATAAAAACAAACAGGCATTACACAAGCCTGCAACTTTTTACTGTGTACTGTTGCTCTTTTTGTCTCTTTTCGTGCTCTGCCCCCCTGCCTTTGGAATACTATCCCCACTCTATCAGAAATAATCATATCCACCTTCTGTTCAGAAAATCCCTCAAGAGTTTGGCCTTTCTCAACCTAACCTCTTCCCCTCTTTTCTTGGGGGGGGGGCTCTCAGCAGCAGGTGTGTGCTTTTAGGCCTAGCGCTGGGAAGCCCCACTATGGGGGCAGCTATGCGCTAGAAATTCTACAACATAACTGTTGGCTTGTTGTTGAAAGTGATAGTTAAGGCACATTTACATGGCGTGCGTCACAAACTCAATTCTCTAAGGGTGATTGAATGTGTTTTTGTGTAAAATGTAATTGTACTAATGGTACGAACCTCAGAAGGATGGAGTAAGGTAAGAGCCTATGATATGTCTGATCTATCACACTTCTGCATAATAATATTACAGGTGGGCACGCCAACAAATTTCCAGAGAGAGAGCTGAGCTAGATCAGAGTCAACAGTCTGGCTTGGAGCCCATGCCTGAGCCGAGCGCTGACAACAGTTGCTCCGTGAATCACACAACAAACATCACACAATATATCATAAGGTCTATTCAATAATCAAAAAAGTGTATTTATTTAAAAAAACATTATAACATATTTTATTAAACTTTTTTCCCAATATAGCATCATACATACAAGACAAATGTATTCGTTTTTTTCTACAGTCTTCTACATACCTTCAATCATTTGTACATCATTGGGGTACTCAGATATTATATAAAAACTTTTCTTGTACCAGTTATAGCTAGTCATATTATTACAAATAGTCTGATTAGTGCAGTTTATAACCTCTGTTAATGCACTGTACATTGATACATCGGTACTCATGGGTCTGCGAAGGTGAAGGTGATGCATGATAGCGATTTACCTTTTCCCTCCATCCTCCCCCCCAACCCCATATCTCAGCTGGCCCGATCCCTCCCCCCGTCCCAGGGCAGAGCCCCTATTGTCTTCAGAACCTACTCTCAGGTATGCCCCGGTTACTTACCGGTAATCTTCATTACTCCGAGTCCGTGTCTTCCTCGCCACAGTAATTACCCATGAGCCTCCGGCTCCACACAGAACTCCAAGCATAAAAAAACAGCGCTCTAGTCTCCCTCTCCCTCCTCCAAGATGGCCCCCAGTGGCTCCAGCCAATCCCATAAAGGGATACAGAAATACCAACACGACCTGAAGAACCAAGCCGCTGACATGAAGCCACCAACAGGGCCGGGAGGGATGGGAAACTATACTGTGGCGAGGAAGACATGGACTCGGAGTAATGAAGATTACTGGTAAGTAACCGGGACATTACCTCCTCATCCTGTCTTCCTCGCCACAGTAATTACCCATGAGCCGATACCAAAGCCAAAGCAATCAGCTTCATGCAAGGAAAACACTCCACAGAAATCATGCAGAGAAACATATTTGAATCACAAGAGGTACAATATTCCACAGAAACATACACCTCAAGGAATCCCGGCCGACAGAACAGAAGAGGCAAAGGAAACAGAACCCCCACCCCCAATCCGAAGGCGATAATGGGACCTGAAAGTATGTGGGGACGACCAAGTGGCAGCCCGGCAAATATCCTCCATGGACACCCCCGTAAAAGCGGCCCACGATACAGTCCAAAGAGCAAATAAGAGCAGCCAGGGCCGTGCTTACACCGCAAAAAACGGCCCAAAAACTACCACATGTGGAAGCATCAGCAGACCGGTGCAAACAGAATGGCGCCCACCGCAACGAGCACTCATACGCGGCACTCGGTAAGCGGAGAAAGGTCTGAAGTAAAAGCGCACCCGGCCGCGCCATGTCCGCACAGCAGGACGCGTGGCCGGGAAAACAGAGCAAACCATCAACGGCCCCGCTCAGCAGGCCCCCAGGTGCCCCCACATAGAGCGAGGTCCAAAGCGACCAAAGCCCATAGAATAAAACGCCTCCAAGGTCCGCTAGAGCAGAACACGGAGCACGGAGGCAAACGAATGGGGGAAAAAAACAAAGTACATACGAAGAAAAACAAATAACAGTTTCAAAAACATAACCATTTCCCCCACACGAAATAACAAAAGGCCAAAAGGGGCTGCTCAAGCAAGGCCCCAGCCCCACTCACCTGACCAGCAGAGAACACAGCACTCGGAGTAGTGCAGAAAAAAATAACAGGTCGTGTTGGTATTTCTGTATCCCTATATGGGATTGGCTGGAGCCACTGGGGGCCATCTTGGAGGAGGGAGAGGGAGACTAGAGCGCTGTTTTTTTATGCTTGGAGTTTTGTGTGGAGCCAGAGGCTCATGGGTAATTACTGTGGCGAGGAAGACAGGAAGAGGAGGTAATGGCGTGTGTATACACTCTGACTTCGTGCTGAGGCACGATATTCCACATGCTTGCCTATGTTGTGTTCTCTGAATAGTCATAAGAAAAAGTAGTGGAGGATCTGATGAATGAATGGATTGGTGAGATTGGGGAGGGGGAAAACTCCCCTAGTGATCTTGTGCTGCAGGGACTGGCGCTATTACCTTGAAGGCTTCCAGGATGGTGTCCCACTCCATGGAAATTATGTTTTTACGCAGCCCATGTGCCTCCTCTCTCCTGATAGTTGCACTTTCTGCACCACCCAACCTTACCACCTCACCGTGCCAGCCACATAGTGCGAAGGCTTGACTGATTTCCACCTCATAGTGATGGCACGTTTAGCCATTAGCAGAGCCAGGTCTATGAACAGGGCCGGACTGAGAACCAAAACCGGCCCTGGCAAAGTGCTCGGTCGGCCCCCTGGGGGTGCGACCGAGCTCTTTGGCGGGGCCGGCTTTCAGTCCATTTTGTTATAGGGTCGATGGTCGATTTTGCACCTATGCCGCAAAAACGGCACTGTAACAAAAACGGCCCCCAGGGCCCAAAACCGGCCCCCATCCTTGCGGCACACCGGGGGATTGCCCGGTGCCCGCAACGGCCAGTCCGGGCCTGTCTACGAGGAGTAATTGAACTTTTTGGGTTTTAGTGTGTCTAGTGATACCTAGTAAACAATTCCTGACTGTTCTCGCCATGGGGATACCGGCTGCAAAAATCTCCACTACCTCAGTCCAGTATCCCGCAAGCACCAGGTATTGCCATAACATGTGGACCAGGTCTGCTGTTTCAGCCTTGCATCTCGGTCAACAGTGTTGTGTATTTGGAAACATAACCTGCAGTCTGCGCAGTGTAAGGTATGCCCTCTGTATGACCATATATTGGATAAATTTGAATTTGGTATTTCGTGGGATTTTCCTGGGATATGCTACGATCGCTCCCCACTCTTTATCAGTCAATTCTTTTTCTAAGTCCCTAGACCATTTAGTGCTCAGCTCTATCAAGGTTGTGCCAGAATGCATTCTAATGCCTTTATGTAGCCATTTGGTGAATGTTGTGTTGGGCCGGTGTTTCCCTGTGTGGAGCCCAGTGTTTCTTCACATAGTGCAGAACCGCTGCGTGAGTGAGGAATAGTGTATTTCTTTAACATGTGGAAGTTTTTACATTAATGCCTCACATTACAGCATTGCACTGACAAGCACTTAATAAAAGTGATAGTTTTCTAACAGGAACAATTAGCGAACTAAGAGGCAATACCCTGTAGATGGCCCAGTGTATTATAGAGTAACATTATCTATTGTCTATTAAATCAAAAACAATAGGTTTTTTGTAGAACTGGTATTCTGAACTCATGTTTGAAAGTGCTTTCCTATGCGTTAATGAAGAAAAAGAAGTTTTGGTGAAATAAAATATTTGCCTAAGATCACACTATTTAAGCGGGAAGTCGCAATTTATCCAGGTTTACTGGGTTCACTTTGAACAAATCAGTAACTAAAAAGGGTATGCATTTGTCGCCCACGTTAATGCTTTGTTTTTAACTCCTTGGGTATTTTTCTGCAGTTTTTAGGTTTTGCCTGGCGAAAGCTGCGCTCTCCGCAGCTTTTTCGCGCAGGCGAAAACCTAATGAGTATGGTATGGGAGACAGGAACGGCCCCCGTCTTTCATTGGCTAGCTCCATAAATGGAGGCTAGCCATTGGAAGACGGGCCTGTCCGTCAATGCCGGACCAGATTCGGGGGCGTTCCCGAGAATTTTTGGCTTTTGGCTACGTCACGCTACGTCAGCCAAAAGCCGGGAACGCCCCCGAATCTGGTCCGGCATTGCCGGCACCTGCCTTCCTGCTCCTGTCTCACGTGGCGCCCGGCGGCGCCTGCCGCGTTGATTTCTCTTTTGCGGACCCAGGGGGTCTGGCCGCTCTGGGACCCCGGTTTCACATTTAGGAAACATCCCGGAGCCTGGTGGTCTCATTGGCGGCAGCAATAACGGCCTGAGGGAGACTTGGGGAGGGTTCAAGAATACGCTGCCTGACCCCAACATGGCGGCATGAGGAGCTCGGCGAGCCGGACCGATCTGCGGGAAAGGGCATGAAGGTCAAACCAAGCTGCAGGGCTGCTGCCATTGGAATTTCGTGTCTTTAAGGGATGCCTTCGTGGTGTTGTGCTTTTTTGCTTCCGAGGCGAGCACTGTTGGATGTAACTGAAATCGTTACATTACCTTCTATTCTTTCCGTTCGCTGGAGGATTTTAACTCCCTTTAGCTGACAAGCATGCCTTTCATTGAATAGCAGAGGCATTCAAGTTTGTTACGCAGCGAGCCCCGGGGGAAGCAGGGCAGATGCAGGGGAGAGGGAAATGGAAGGCAGCCTCTGCTTGCACGAAATGTGGTTTTGAGCGCAGAGCGTTAGGTTCCCGCCCCCCCTCCCGCTGTCTGTTGCCCCCCCTCCCGCTGTCTGTTGCCCCCCCTCCCGCTGTCTGTTGCCCCCCTCCCGCTGTCTGTTGCCCCCCCTCCGCTGTCCGTTGCCGCCCCTCCCGCTGTCCGTTCCCGCCTCCTCCTCCCGCTGTCCGTGTCCAAATATAATTTTAGGCAAAGCTCTGAAGTTAGGCCGGTTCAGTCGCCAACAGCTAATCCAGCCCTGTCCTCGATTTATTTTTTTCTCCACCTTCACGTCATTTGGTCTACTTTTGTCATACTAAACTACAAGTCCCAGCGTGCTAAGCGGTTTGGTGAGCAACGCATTCTTCTCGAGTTACAAATCATGCTCTCTAAATGTTCTGATGCTTATACTAGTATTAAAGATGTTTTTTCAGGCAGTACCTTGACCCGGTGTTGCACTTTCTGTTTTTAGATCGGTGGCCGCGGGGCGGGTCACAGACAAAGCACACGGTAGCACATCTGCACTCATCCTGAAAGCCAGAATTATCACCAATATCGGGAACAAAACTGGAGAAGATGAGGCATTACGATAGAGCTATTGAGAACTGTGGAGCCAGCCAGGCTTGAGTCTCGGCGCCGGCTCTACAGCCCGTGATTCTGGGCACATCATTTAATTTTCCCGTTACCTTTAAAACAAACACTGGCCTTGTGTAGGCACATGCACAGAGCGCTCTAATACCGCGGAGTTCGCGCTATATAAAACTGAAAAAATACAAATAAATGGAGAACTGAGAGGAGGGTTTTCTGGCTCCCGTGAGTGTGTACAAGTAGCACCTCAGGGGCGGGAAGGGGTCGAGAGCCAGCTGAGAGGGCCTGGGGCAGGGGTGCAGGAGGGAGGGGGAGTGAAGTTTGACAAGCTGCGGCTCCAGCTGAGATGCATACACTTCAGGGAGGGGGGGCAGCAGGCGGGGAGGGGCCCCACAGATGCCCACCCCCCGCACCACTGCAATTCGCGATCCCTCACACTGGGGAGCAGCCCTGCTCTGGGTAATGTGAGCCACAGGGAAACCAATCATGAGGCGAGGGACCTCGTGTGATCTTCGGCAGCCCGTCACTCACTCTTCCCTTTCACCACACTCTCCTTCTCTCACTGACTCTCTCTCTTCTGCTCATACTCTCATCCCGTCACTCACTCTTCCCTTTCACCACACTCTCCTTCTCTCACTGCCTCTCTCTCTTCTGCTCATACTCTCATCCCGTCACTCACTCTTTCCTTTCACCACACTCTCCTTCTCTCACTGACTCTCTCTTCTGCTCATACTCTCATCCCGTCACTCACTCTTCCCTTTCACCACACTCTCCTTCTCTCACTGACTCTCTCTCTTCTGCTCATACTCTCATCCCGTCACTCACTCTTCCCTTTCACCACACTCTCACGTTGTTTTACATGACAAGTTTAAACAGTATGCAGCATTCGGCAAAAAGGTCTGTTTTATTAAACCTGCCAATGCTCTGTTGACCTCACTGTCTATGCTACTTCCCTTGATAACTCAACCGGGCGTCCGAGCAGTGTCCCAGTAATCATTTAATAATACATAATAGACTAACTATGGGGTACACTTGTGAGGCATGGCAACCATGAAGCACGCCGATGAACAAGATCGAGTGAGAAAGAGATTGTGAAAATGTTGGCATTATTATAGTAAAACATATATAAAAAGGCAGTTTAAGCAGATAAATGTATCTATCGATCTCTCTCCCTCCCTGCATATCCCCCCCCCCAGCACGTCAGGCAGGGGGTTCGGCGCCCAGCAGCACACAGCTTAAGCCCCGCAACCAACCCCCTCCTTTTTTTTCTCTCTTCAGCCTTGTGGCTCTAACTAACGCAATTCTGCAAGGGGACACACTTCGGGTGGATCTGCAGGTCACCGAAGTGGCAGAAAATCAATATAAGCAGCCTGTCCCCTCCCTGCCCTTTCCCAGCCTGCCCTTTCCCAGCCTGTCCTCTCCCAGCCTTTCCACTTCCAGCCTGTCCACTTCCAGCCTGTCCACTTCCAGCCTGCCCTCTCCAAACCTGCCCTCTCCCAACCTGCCCTCTCCCAACCTGCCCTCTCTCAACCTGCCCTCTCCCAGACTGTCCCCTCCCTGCCCTCTCCCAGCCTGCCCTCTCCCAGCCTGTCCCCTCCCTGCCCTCTCCTAGCCTGTCCTCTCCCTGCCTGTTGTTGTGTCCCGGCGGCAGCAGGCAGCAGCGTGCACTGCGTCCCCGAAGTAACAGCCCAAAAGCAAGCAAGAAGTACGCCCCCCTCCCACCAATCCCTGTTAGGTAGTGGAAACTGTCCAAACTGGGATGCAGACAGCCCCTCTCACCTTTCGGCCTGGTACCACTGCACCAGCCGCACTACTTCCCTACTGACCGTTCTCCACTTCAGCCCCGTCTAAATTACAATTCATGCTTGTGACCCTTTTGCCTGCTTGTGCTTGTTTTCATGACCATGTTGCCTGCTTGTGCCTCCGTGTGCCCCTGTTGCCTGCTTGTGCCTCTGTGTGCCCCTGTTGCCTGCTTGTGCCTCCATGTGCCCCTGTTGCCTGCTTGTGCCTCCGTGTGCCCCTGTTGCCTGCTTGTGCCTCCGTGTGCCCCTGTCGCCTGCTTGTGCCTCAGTTTTCGTGCCCCTGTTGCCTGCTTGTGCCTCAGTTTTCGTGCCCCTGTTGCCTGCTTGTGCCTCTGTGTGCCCCTGTTGCCTGCTTGTGCCTCCGTGTGCCCCTGTTGCCTGCGTGTGCCTCCGTGTGCCCCTGTTGCCTGCGTGTGCCTCTGTGTGCCCCTGTTGCCTGCTTGTGCCTCTGTGTGCCCCTGTTGCCTGCTTGTGCCTCCGTGTGCCCCTGTTGCCTGCTTGTGCCTCCGTGTACCCCTGTTGCCTGCTTGTGCTGTGTGGGTGTGTGTGGAAGGCTCTGTGTGGGTGTGTGGAGGGCTCTGTGTGGCTGTGTGTGTGGGGAGCTTTGTGTGGCTGTGTGTGTGGGGGGCTTTGTATGGCTGTGTGTGTGGGGGGCTCTGTGTGGCTGTGTGTGTGGGGGGCTCTGTGTGGGTGTGTGTGTGGGGGGGGGGCTCTGTGTGTGTCATTTGCGAGAGATAAAGCTAGTGGCATTGTAAATGACAATGCCATTTATTTATGTTAAAAAAAACATAAATAAAAATAATGTCAAGAGCAATGCCAATAGCTCTAACTTTAACAAAGGCAAAACCATTGCATTGTAAATGCTTGTTTTTATTTTCTGCAGTTTTTACATAGCGTAAGTGCAACCCGAAGATATTGGAGCACTTTACATGAGCACACTGTTACACAAGGTTATATTCATCTTTGCAAGGAATGGTGAGATTAAATGATTAGCCCAGAATCACAGGATGTTGAGCCAATGCCCAGACTCGAACATGGTTCACTAGCTCCAAAGCCGGCAGCTCTGGCTGTAACACCACATCCTGGGAAAAGGGAACTTGGGAGGCAGAAGCCAAATGAAAGCTTGGCTTATTATGGGCTCAAGGTCCTCATGCTGAGCCATAGCCAGGCTTCAGGCTCAAGCATGGCTCGAGCTCTCAGTGGCTCTCCCACCTCTAATCAGTATATGGTGTTCTGCCCTTGAGTTATCTAACATCGAGACTGAATAGGAACATTTCACAGCATTCATCCTTTGACTTCTTAATCTGTGTTTAATCACCCAGCGTGAACCAGGCTACGACAATTCTTCAAGTAAAACATAAAACATGTATGTCATTGTCGATTGGCCTAGTGTACAAAGAATAACCCAGTGCTGGTGGCTGCGACGGGGGCCACCGGCACTGATTTTGGGGACCGGCACTTTATTCCATCAGCTGTGTACCGAGTATAAGAGAGGGAAAAACACACAGATCAGAAAGATGGAGGCGAAGATAGACAGCAAAATTCTCATAAAGGGAGGAAGCAGGAATCTGCAAGAGTGAGAAAAAGGCACAGGGAGTGTCTGGTCGTAGATAAAGGACTACCAGCTCTGGTATGCAGAGCGTCGATGTCTAATTGGACCGGCCGCCGGCTTCTGAGCAGCGAGCACCACCACTCTTTCTTGCACAAATTAAGCACTGAGAATACCAAAGTGCTGGAACAGTCACCGGGACAGTCTTATCGTGGAAGAGCAAAGATGGAAATTGGGATGAATAAGAATCACCACCTCAACATTACATGAATTAAAAACCCTTTGAAAATTGAGTCACCCTTCTGAGTGTATTAGAGGTAAACAGCCATCCATCAACACATCCTGAGGCTTTCCAGAAAGCAAACTATCTAAAGTACACACTTTCTCCAAAAAGTTAAATCTCACACCTCGCATTGTGAAGATAGTCTCTGTGCGTTGCATGTGACCATAATGGAGCACAGATGTTCTAGCCCAAAGGGAAAGGAACATTGGGGAGTCACCATGCAGGGGGTCGGCTGGATTTCCCATTTAGAGGACAGGAGCAGCCCAACAGAGTAAAAGAGGTAAGGGCTGGGTGGCAGTCAGTGATAGTCTGCAATGTGAGCAGGGAAGGGATGCCTGGGGAAAAAACTCTCACTCACATTTGTGCATTCACACATGCATGCACATACACACACATCCATTCACAAGACTCACTCCCAAATATTCATGCACAGACGCACACATGCACCAAACATTAAAAATAAAATCATACTTACCTGTGCAGCACTCTGCCTCGGAGATCCCAGGGAGGCTGAGACTGCTGCCTTTCTTTACTGGCTGACCTAGAGTTAGCGAATGAGGGAAGGCAACAGTCCCTCACTCGTCACTGAGCTGGATGGGGTTAGTGAGACTGCTAATCTCACCGCACTCTGTGACAAGGTGTCAGTGATTGACACTCGGCCCTGGAACAGGGCATAGAACTGAAGCGCCCAGGTCCGATGCAATCAGTGACACTTTCCCTCATATTATTATTAGCATTATATTAGTCTTGTAGAGCGCCCAAATCACCCCCTGAAGGGTATCTCTGCGCTAAGGGAGTGCTATAGAAGGACAAGAGGAGGAGTTCAAAAGAGCTCAGTTTTCAGGAGAGGGGGAGGGCCTCGAGGTACTTTGCCAGGCTGAAGTGGTCACGCCCATAGGAGCTGTGACTTCTTCAGTCCAGCAAAGTTCAGCTCAGGCCTTCAGGGTCCTATGCATGTATTACATGTCTAGCTTTTGGCTGCCTGACCTGAATATAAAGACTGTCTGTCAGGCTGACCATTGCTCATCTTGACAGACACTCTTTATGGTGGCCAAAAGGTGAGGGGTGTGGCCCCTCAGCCCACTGGGATGGGCCGTGGCTGACGACAGTCTTGCACTTGCAAATTGGGTAAGACTCACCATATGCTAGAGAATCTGCACCTGTCTTACTGTTTTCGTGTAGGTCCTACGCCAGCAGTGCTAGCCCACTAAGGACAATGTGCCATCCACCAATCCGCCTAGGACAGCTCAGATATTGTTGACATGCCACAGAGGCACGTTTAAACACCACAACCAATAAGTACTTTGAAGTTCTATGCAGTACACAGGGATTGGCTGAGGGACTTATAATGTTCTAAAAACAAGTTCAACTTCTACATTATGATACCTTCTATTATATGATGATGTTGAGAATATGTGCAACACTGGGATTGGCTGTCATAAAATTAACAGAGGTCTCCTCTGGTGATCATTACATCAAGCATCAGTGTCATGAAAAAATGGAAAACCTATAGGCCAACAGCACTGTAATATGACAAAGGATTTCCCCTTGCATGCTGCTGCGGCAATACGTTTGATGCAGTGGCATTTTAGGTGAAGGGAAACCCTTTAGGAGCCAATAGCAGTGCATGAAGAAGTCTGTGTCTGTGCACACAAAGAAATTCTGCCCAAACAAACAGTGTAAACAGGATAACCAACAAGCAGGTGAAGCCAAAACCCCTTTCCCAGTAGTGCTCTTTACAGTTCTATTATCTGTTGATGACATAAGGTCTGGCGGCAGTTACACTGTCAAGCCAAACATAAAAGGGTAGTGATGAACCTGCCCTCTGTTCTACCAGTTGTTTCTGTTCACTACCAGATATCCAATCCCTGCTAAATGGCCAGCAGTTTATATCCATTGGCCTTTACTGGGCCCAGAGACAACCTATTGTCCTTTCGGCTGAAGTTTCTCTTAGGGGGCTGAAGAGTGTTGCCACTCTAAGCACCAGTGGCATAAATTAGGACCTTCTTTCCATGCCCAAAGACTAGTGTGCTCCCTGGCTGCTCCGTGGGGGCAGGGCCAATCAGGCAGTGAATGCCGACCACATCACCTGACGTTCAGTGTGCATGTCGGGTGGGACAGGCCTCGGACTGTGTCTGATCTGACATGTGCTCTTCAGGCCTAGAGCCCAGTACTTTGTTTGGGAGCCAGGACAACACAACACAGCCCCTTTGGCCTCCTTTGGAGCGCTGTGTTCACCTGCTCTGGCCAATCGCTTTTTTTCTGTAATGCAGTTTTAAGTATTAAGCTGCATAAGAGAAAATCCTGGATTGGTTTGAGAAGCCTGCCCTGCTAGCCCACGCTTTCCAGGAAGTGCAGGGTAGCATGATTAAGGGCATACCCATTCACTCTATGGCCTTATTTCACATCCATAGTGATTGGTAATACCATCATGTCACCTACCGGGGGAGAAAGTGAGAGCATGGCAGCCAATCCTGCGCTCTACACTGACCGGGAGGAAGGGCTGTCCGGGCCAAAGATTTGACTCCTGTCCCCTGACAAATCTGCCCGTGCCTGCAAAAGCAGCAATGCCACTGAATAATCGTGGGTTCCTCCCTCAGGCTACCATACACTCTGAACATGTGAGTATCACTCCTGTTTAGGTTTCGCCTGCACAGCGCTTACGCTGTCCTTAAGAAATCTATTGTTTTTAATATAAACTTAAAAGGGGCTTACATCCCGCCTCCTCTCTTTCCTGGCTTCTCACTGGTTTCTATGCATGCCACTTACCTCTCCTCCATGTCTATACGCTGTAGAACATTTTCCTGCATTTACCAATGCTAGTTCCTCCTCTGCTTCTCTTATCAGTTTCCCACTGCCAAAATACTGTTAACATCTGCTTTGGTGGAACTATATTCTCATAAAGTTTCTCTTTTTACCATTGCAGCATATTTATATAACAATTTATCCCCCAGAGAGATTAAGTGATTTGCATAGAATCAGAGGTTGTTGCCTGACACCGTCAAGACTCGAACCACGATCCCCAGCTCTCTAATCTGCAGCTCTGGCCGCTGCACCACTTCCGCTCCACTCCTGTGTTGGCTGTCAGTGAGCTCTTTCCTTCTGCCGGATGATGATTGATGAAAACAGCCCTTAATTCATGATATAGGTGAAACCGATGGATTAACAAATCTGTTTAGTTTGGTAAGTAGCGCCATATATATTATTGTTATTATTTCTGTAGTCATCCATACTAGAGCAAGCTTCAGTCCACAATTCACTTGAGATCCACTGAAGCTGGGCCGTGGAAAGAGGAGAGGGGTAGGTGTAGGCGTAGGCTGGGGCACCCAAAGGCACACATTTAAGCACAAGTGAAGCAAGATGTTCCCAGCGCCATGCCATCGTAATAAGTGCAGTCACTGGACTCTGTAGGTGGGCACTTAGTGGACTCCAAGGGGCGGGGTTGACACGCCCCACCACTTTCAAATGTCACCAACCACCACTGTGTCCTGGGAGTCAGAGATGTTACATCTCCCAGCCAAAGATATGTTTTCAGCTTTGCAAGTGTGATAGGTGGAAGAACTGGTTTTCTCTCCTATGATGACTGGGGATGGTCTGTATAGCAGGGTCCTGATATTAAATAGGAGAACCTTGCTCAAGCTCTGGATGAGTGATGATTGGTAGAACTGATTTTAGGGCAGTTCTATCTCAGGCATCCTAAAGCATATTTTAAAAAGTTACTTTTCTTCTTAATTATCAAAGACTGGTTCCACCATTAAGCCAGTGTTGGACTGATAACCAGTGCTAAAGTGCTTGTGATCTCGCCTTTCAATATGGTAATGTTTGCTTACGCCCAAATGCCACATTTAATTTAGGTGTAAGCCCCTAGCAAAGTGGCAATATGGGTACACAGAGCCTGCAAATTAAATTATACTAGTGGGCCTGCAGCACTAATCGTTCTCCCCACCTACATAGCCTTGAAAACATGTCTCGAGCCTGCCATTGCAGCCTGTGTGCATTTTAAAACTACCACACAATGTGGCAAAATAAACCTTTTGACAGGACGAAACCTTCTTTTTTAATACATATAAGTCACCCCTAGGATAAGCCTTAAACAGCCCACAGGGCAGGGTGCAGTAGATTTAAAAAGTTGGACATGTACTTAACGTTTTACGTGCCCTCATAGCGAAAAACTTGAGCTAAAATATTACATTTAATAAGTGATAACTTTCAATTGGGAGCAGGTGGCAATGATGAGTTTGGTGCCTAAAGAATTGTAATTCAAAACCCTCTTTAATGGTAAAGGCCTAATTCTGGAAATGCCACTTTTAGAAGTTGGCTTTTTCTTGTCCTAAGCATTTGGTGCCTGACACCTTTTTCCTGGGTTACATGACTAGGTGTAGCTGGCAGTTGGTCTTTGCATTTTTCTCCCAGTGAGAAAAATGAGGATAGGTGTTGGCAGGGTGGGCCAACTCTGACTTGATGAGAGGGGGGAGCTGCACCTACCACACTAGCACATCACAAAGGCTCTCGCACAACACACTCAGGGTTTGCCACTAGTTTATAGTGACCCCAAACAAGCAGGGGCCAGGGCAGAGAGGTAGGAATTTCCAAACATCTTCTACTTCAAAGGGAGCACCATGTCTAAATATTGAAGCCTATGACCCAGCTCTTTAGTATAAATATGGACCTGTGGAAAACTCAGAACTGCTATTTTACTCTGCATGAAGGACTGCTACTGTGTTTCAAGCTGCTATGTCGCCTGCTGCCCTGCTGCTTGAGGAAAGGATCTGCATCTTGAACCCAGGACCACCAGAGTGACTCCAAGGGCTAGTTAGCTGGCCTTATGATCAGAGCCTCAGGGACTGAAAAAGCTTCATACTCCTTGAACTCAGCACCTGAACTTTGCGTGTTGTAAGTTCTATCCCCCAAGTGGTGCCTGAAGGTGCTGTGCCAGCTTAGCTGTGGTCCTGTGAGCAGAATAAGCGCGTTGCATCTCTTCACAGCCGCATCAGAACTGCCCAAGCAACACATCCCAGACTTTACATCATCATTCTCCTCAGAACCAACACTGCACAATGTATCCCCAACAGGCCTTCGTATTGCAAGCGCCTTGTTGACGGCCTCATTGATGACGATGCACGACTCCACATCGCAGCCCCGCAGCTTCTTCGGAACCACTGGTGCACGACGCATCTTTGACGCTGGACTTCGCATTGCAAGCTGCCCATCAACGGCATCCCCAATGATGATGTAGCCCCGCAGCTCCTTGGAACCACCACTGTGTGGCACATCCCCGATGCAGGATCTCATAATGCTCTGCAACCAGGATTTAAGGTGCTTTGTTCAGTGATCTTAACTTGGTTCCTGTATCGGGCCCTCACTCAATCGCGGTCGGCCTGAATTTGTGAATTCTTTCAAGTACAGCACAACCAAATAACCACAGCTTGAACTTTGTGCTTCTAGACACGGTTCTTACTTACATCTTTAGAATTTCATAGCTCCGGTTCTACTATTTGGATTTTAGTAGTTTTGGTCTCAAATGATTTGTTACATTTTACTCCATGTTTCTAATTTGGGGTGGGATTTTTCTTGCGGTGTGTCTTCACTTTATTACTATATTTAGTGCTGTATAAATACTTTACACACATTGCCTCTAAGGTAAGCCTGACTGCGTTTGGCCAAGCTACCAGAAGGTTGAGAACATGTTACTTTGGGGTTTGCTTGTATCTCACCCGGACCGAGATTTTGGTTGCAGCTTGAGTAGGGTTTCACCTCCATCAACCAGTAACCCAGGTTCCAACTGTCAGATTTAGGCAACTAAGCAGGAAATAACTTTGAAACATTTTCTAAGCACAGGTGAAAAATAAAGATTTTAAATCCATCTGAGAAAATTAGCCAAAGATCACACTTGGCTTACAAAGAGAAATAATGTATGGGTTTTATTTCACTATGAGGGTACACTAATGTCAATATGTAATGTGCCCTATTTTTATATTGTAGCACCCTGCCCTGTGGGCTTACGAGGCAATTTTAGGAGTGACTTATAAATATACAAAAATATGTTTTTCCTACATGGTGAATGCATTTTTCCTGTTCAAGCATCACTTCAATGCATTTAATCTGCAGTCTAGCCAGAGCACAGTGGCTCTCCTGGCAGAAAAATATTTTTTTCATCTATGTGTGTGGTGTAAGTACACACTGCAGCTCACATATGACATTTATATTTCCATACGGTAAAAAAGGCCAAATAGGAGTTTCCAATGGACGTTTCACAGTGGAAGCATAGGCATGTTACTACTGTTTGTCAGTGGTAAACTGCACATAATCTTAAAGCCAGCAAATATAGGGTCCAGAAAAAGGATGAACATCTGGGGTGACCATGCAGAAAAGGTGAATTTACTACAGGTCGCTTAACAGGTGATACTGGCCCCTTCAAAATTACAAGATCCACAGCTACACTGTAGGTCGACCAGAACACAAATGGAGAAAATACTTGTGGGAATCAATGTGAAAATACTGACGCTCACATATTGCACCCCACTTGTCATCACTGATAATTCGCTCCAGAATTATATATGTCTAATTTATAAGTAGTTCATGGAGAGGGGAATACAAGGCTGATGAACAACTAGTAATGAATCTCCATGGACAGTAATATGTTTGTGCCTTGTTATAATTGTTACCACTGGGGCCTGTACCAAGCGTTATCTTTGCCCACTCAGGGATATCGCCTTAAGGGTGACATGATCATTGGCCATTCTACCGTCCATTAGAGTGGCAAAGCCATTGCACCCACAAGTCGAACCACACATGGCTACAGTACTCATGTTGGTGCCCAGCGAGAGTCAAGGTACCTACAAACTGACAAGGTCATTTAGTCATTAGCACTGTCCATACAAAGGAATTATACCCATATATCTGCCCATACAGATTAGAAATGCCAATAGGTCTTGCCCACATAAGGTTATCGTGCCATAACTATTCACAAGAGGGGAGGTCATTTTTATCCATAACCATGGACACTGGAATTATGTGATCCGTCAGTTGTGGCGTTTTAACTATAATTATGGATCTGGCACATTGGCCCCATAATCTCCTGCACAGTTTACAGGTTTAACACAAAAATGTTTTTTAACTAAAACGGTTCGATAGTTGCTAAAAGTAAGCGCCAGAATGTGGTTCTGCACAACATGCAAATGTTAAATGCTGACGTTTTATTTGCCGATAGTGGTATTCTGATACTTAGGAGTTGCAGGTTTGTCAAGAGGTTGGTCTTAGATGTTGAAATATAACAAATTAATATTGTCACAAATTGACCCACTTTGTACATCAGAGTTTGCTTCTCTTGACTCATAATGTTGTCAACCCTCCCACACAAGTTGACCCTCCATTGCTGCATAACTCATGTGGCCCTGTCTATAGCTCAACCCAACTTTTTGCAAAGATGTCCTCTGGGAATGTTTTGTATCCACACCTTACCTCACACTCGTGATCAAAGTCACATGCATTTAAATCCAATCATACCGATCATATCTACACCTTGAGTCTACTAAGTATTGGCACAAAGAACCTATAGATGTTGAAATGATGGTTGGAATTTATTAAAACAATATATTTTTCAAGACTACATAATAAAAACAATTCTATCAGAGAAATCACAATAAAGCACTTACAATGCATTCAATATTAAAAACCAATCGATCCTAGTTAAAATACAAAAATTGTTGCACGAGAGTTTATAAATAGACAGTAACCTTTGTCATCAATTGCCACAATCAAAAACAAGATTTCACCACATAAACCTTGATGCCTTACAAGTCATAAACATCTAAGGTAATGTTCAGATGGATTTGTGGCTGCAATAGAAGCGTTGACGCGTTTCGAAGGTATGTTCACATAACACCTTCTTTTTCAAGACAATAGTAGTGTTACTCCGGTTAATTTTTTAAAAGAATCTATAAACATAAACTCATATATTTAATATACAACTGTAATGTTTTCTACTAATTTACAGCCAGCTTTATAATACCTGCAGTTGTTTAAGCACTATATGTACATATACGTATACAAAGAAGTAGGGTGGAAAATGTTATGCCAATACTGCAAACCCACAAACTTCCCTTTAGTGTCAAAGCATATTTACTCGGTCTGCATCCAGCCCCCCCTCAATTTCCTTAATAGCTCACTGTCTCAGGGCATTGTGACTCAACCACTTAAATCGGCCATCATTGTCCCCATTCTTAAGAAGCCTGGCGCGGACCCTTCCTTTCTCGTTAATTACCGCCCTATTTCTTTGTTGCCTTTCCTAGGGAAGGTACTGGAGCGTCATGTGACCAGATCGCTTAGTACTTTTGTTTAGGAGAATGGCATTTTAGCCCCCCGGCAGGCTGGCTTTCGCCCTGCACACTCTACGGAGTCCGTGGTGTTATCGATCCTTGACAACCTCAGGGATGGTATGGATACTAACCATCCCCAGGCCCTGGTCCTCCTTGACCTCTCCGCCGCCTTTGACACGGTTGACTTTTCCATCTTACTTTCCCGTGTCAGGGCGGCGGGGATTGGAGGTACGGCCTTGGTCTGGCTGTCCTCCTTCCTGAGGGACCGCACCCAGGCAGTGCGTCTGGGCGACTTCTCTGCGAACTTCCGGAAGGTACAATGCGGGGTCCCTCAGGGTTCCTCTCTCTCCCCCCTTTTATTTAATTTGTATATTGCCCCTCTTATTTTTGCCCTCCAACAAATGGAGGTCTCCGTCTACAATTATGCGGATGACCTTCAGCTTATTTTTAATTTGTCCCCATCCCCTGATTCTATGTTTAAGTTTCAGTCTGCTATGATTTTTATCCGGGACTGGATGAATTACAACCACCTGAAGTTAAACCCAGACAAAACTGAGCTGGTTTTGACAGGTGGTTGCTCCAGTCCCTGGACCCCCCTTTTTTGGCCCCCTTCCCTGGGTCCCCCCCCCCCTCCATCTTCCACTGTGAAAACTCTTGGGATTAAGTTGAACGACCAACTCACTCTGCACTCTCAGGTTAGTTCAGTGGTGTCCTCCTCCTTCCTTTCACTTCGCACTATCCGTAAAGTTTCTCGTTTTTTTTTCATTTTCTGCTTTAAAACTCATAGTCCTGGCGATGGCAATCTCTCGCCTTGATTATGGTAACGCACTATATTGTGGTATGCCCGGCCCGATTACAGTCTGCGGCGATTACAGCTGGTCCAAAACCAGGCCGCTTGCCTGGTTTATAATCTTGCCAAGTTCCATCATGTCACCCCTCTCCTTAAGTCCTTGCACTGTCTCCCTATTCGAGAGCGAGCACAGTTCAAGATGGGCTGTATCACCTTTCAGGCTCGGATTGGCGCAGCCCCTGCCTTCATTTCTTCGGAAATTAAAATCTATGCCCCCGTCAGGGAGCTGCGCTCTTCCTCCCAGCATCTGTTGGTAGTTCCCCGCTCTAGGCGAAAAAAGTGGGGGGGGGGGGGCACTAAATTTTCTATACTTGCCCCGGTTTTCTGGAACTCTCTCCCTGCCCATCTCGGATCCTCCACTGAATATTCCCATTTTCGAAAGGCGTTAAAAACTTTTCTCTTTGCACAAGCCTTTCCACTGTAATTGTTTTGTTCTGACTCTTCCCCCTTGACTTTTGTTCCCAGGATTCTGTACACTATAGCGCCATGAAACCGCCAGGTGTACGTGCGCTTTATAAATGTTTTAAACTCAAACTCAAACTCAAACCATCGTAATCAATCTGTCACACTTACTCTACCATTCTCCACTCCTAGAGTCATAAGCTAGTATGTGCCCCTTAGTTCACATGTGCTCTATTATTAATACATGTCTATACCCTCCATTCCTGAGCTATATAGAATGGTGTCTTGTAACTTACATGAGGCGAAGATAAATCAGTCTGCCTCGGAGTCATTGCTGCATAACTCCTGTGGCCCTGTCTGTAGCTAAACCCACACAGTGACATTTTACAACAGTGTGGCCTCACAAGATGATGAAAGCATTGTCTCTGCATGCACTGTGCAATTGGAATTACTCATATATGCACCAACACAAGGTTTGTACTGAAAACTCCGCCCACGTGAGGCCTAGTTCGCACCCACAGTTTTTGTAGAGGGCCACTCTCCCCATAGGTCTGCCCAAGTAATTTCTTTACATTGAAAGGTCACAAGTGGCCTTCGTACCCGTGCCCTACTTCACAGGATCGTGTTGGTCATATTACTGCACACGTTTGGCCCTTGCTTTGCATTTCATTTGTATATGATCATCCAAACTTTCAGATTTATAACTTTTTGCTGATACCGACCCATTTCTTTTACTCCTTTCAAAGAAACGCATCAGCATGCCTTCAATTTGGGTGGCAAGCATCGTCCCTTGGGTTTTCGCTTATTGTCATCACATGTTTCATTTCGGCACACTTCCCATCTTTCAGTACGGAGCCTTCCCTATGTGTGCTGTTGCTGCCGCTGTGAGAAAAAAAATGAATCGTTTTTCGCGCCCAATTTATCCCGACAGCTGAGCGCGCACCAGGCTGCAGAACGCATGTTCTTCCATAACACCGGGGAGTAAACTATCATTTTATCATGGGTAATGGGCTGCAATAGCCCTCGTGGGACCACTAAACAACACTTAGATATGCTGGCACCGGCCCAAGCGGAGTGCTCTGGTTGTAGGCAGAGGTAGTCAGTGGGTAACACCGGCCCCTACAGCACGGTGGTGAGGGGCGCTACACCTTTATGTGGCTCCCACTCCCTTAGGGGGGGCGCAATTGAACCCCAGGCCAATGAATATCTGGAGGTATGGGAGACAGGGGCTCTCATCACATTTTGCTTTGGGGCCCCTCCACTTTGCACTACGCCACCAAAGGTAGGTGCTGTATTGGGGAACCTTGGTATATACTGACTATACCGGGCTCATTTATCTGAGAGGCTGGTAGGGCCGGGGAAGAGTCGTGCACATGTTAGATGAGTCCGGAGTGCTGGTAGGATATTATCGACAGTGGCGACCGCTGTCTATCTTGAGAGGTAGAGCGGCCGCAAGGAGGAAGGCAGGGGCTTGGTTTAAAATAATAAAAAAGAAAAGACGTACCTGCCACTACGCAGGTAGCTGCCTCGCTGCTCCTTTCATCGCCGTCAGGCCAGAAGGGGATGAGTGCTCAGGGCACAGGCTCCACGCCCAATCCAGACGCTGCTGTCACCTGAGATCAGTGCCAAAATTGGTCTGAACGACCTCGTTTGCGCTCAGATGGTGCATTGGGTCCTGTGCCTTTTTTCCAACTCTACAGTGTAACACATCTGGGATGGAGTAACATAAATGAACATATGCGCACTTATGAGAGCACTCTACTCCTCCCTGACATCCCCAGCCCACGCCCCACCCTATTTTCATTGCAGGGCTCGGACAGACAGCATACGTAAAATGACAATAATTGTATTATTATCATTTTATTTTGCTGGTGCGGGCTCTGGAGCTACACTCCTCCGCCATTACGGAGGAGCTGCGCCTATATATGAATACAGTGGCATCACTAGGGGGTGCGGGGGTGCGGACCGCACTGGGTGACACCATCACATGGGGTGACACCAATCTAGTTACGCTGTGTAACACAGCTCCGCAGCCTCGCCTCTGCGGGGACGATGGGTAGATGATGTCACTTTTTGCTACCCCAAGCACGATAGTGCACTGAAATCCAGGCAGGAATTGTGTGACAATATCACGGTGGAATAAGGACGTCTGTAGGATAACATCAGGAGAAAGTCAGGTCATATCAGCCTCTGAAACCTTCAAACTGAAATGCATTTTGGAAATTGTGTCCGAGCGGTGATGCCTGGGAGGGATCACTGAAAGAATATCGATGACACAAATATAGACTTACCAAAATATCGAGTAAAAAATATAAAATGCAAAAATATCGAATCCCTATCTCCAAACAGGTAAGTACAAAAATATCGAATCAAAAATATCATTGTAAAAAATATAGTTAGTCAAAATATCGCATTTTTTAAATGTCTTAAAAGTAATAGAAAATGAATGAAATAATAAATATAACTTAAACATACTTAAAATACTTAAATAAATATAACATTAATAAATAATGAATGTAACTTAAAAAAAACAATTTAAGTGTTTAAATACATATATATATATATATATAAACATAATATTAATAAAAAATAGACCACATTTTTACCGTAGGATAGCGGGAGGGTTACATTTACTATTACCACTCCAGTGAGTGCAACAGTATAGAAAACATTAGATAGCGTAGCAGTAAAAATTACTATTCCCACTCCAGTGAGTGCAACAGTAGGGAAAGCGTTGGATAGCGGGAGGGTAAAAATTACTATTCCCACTCCAGCGAGTGCAACAGTAGGGAAAGCGTTGGAAAGCGTAGGGGTAAAATTTACTATTCCCACTCCAGTGAGTGCAACAGTAGGGAAAGCGTTGGATAGCGTAGGGGTAAAAATTACTATTCCCACTCCAGAGAGTGCAACAGTAGGGAAAGCGTTGGATAGCGTAGGCATAAAATGCACTATTCCCACTCCAGTGAGTGCAACAGGAGGGAAAGCATTGGATAGCGGGAGGCTAAAAATTACTATTCCCACTCCAGAGAGTGCAACAGTAGGGAAAGCGTTGGATAGCGTGGAGGTAAAAATTACTATTCCCACTCCAGAGAGTACAACAGTAGGGAAAGCGTTGGATAGCGTAGGCATACAATTTACTATTCCCACTCCAGTGAGTGCAACAGTAGGGAAAGCATTGGATAGCGGGAGGGTAAAAATTACTATTCCCACTCCAGAGAGTGCAACAGTAGGGAAAGCTTTGGATAGCGTAGAGGTAAAAATTACTATTCCCACTCCAGTGAGTGCAACAGTAGGTAAAGCGTTAGATAGCGTAGGGGTAAAAATTACTATTCCTACTACAGAGAGTCCAACAGTAGGGAAAGCGTTGGATAGCGTAGGCATAAAATGTACTATTCCCACTCCAGTGAGTGCAACAGTAGGGAAAGCATTGGATAGCAGGAGGGTAAAAATTACTATTCCCACTCCAGAGAGTGCAACAGTAGGGAAAGTGTTGGATAGTGTAGGAGTAAAAATTACAATTCCCACTCCAGTGAGTGCAACAGTAGGGAAAGCGTTGGATAGCGTAGGAGTAAAAATTACTATTCCCACTCCAGTGAGTGCAACAGTAGGGAAAGCATTGGATAGTGTGAGGGTAACATTAATATTTCCCACTCCAGAGAGTGCAACAGTAGGGAAAACGTTGGATAGCATAGGAGTAAAAATTACTATTCCCACTCCAGTGAGTGCAACAGTAGGGAAAGCGTTGGATAAAAAGTAAAAGTAAAGTCCACATTTGTAAAGCGCACAATCACCCGTAAGGGTCTCTAGGCGCTGGGGGCCGTCGGGAAGATTAAGCGAGCTATTGCCCAGAGTCACATGGTGCTGGGCTAACCTGCCGCCGGGGATCGAACCGTGGTCCCCAGATTCCAGCGTCAGTCGCCCTGGCCGCGGCGCCACACCTCTCCCGATAGTGTGAGGGTAACATTAATATTTCCCACTCCAGAGAGTGCAACAGTAGGGAAAACGTTGGATAGCATAGGAGTAAAAATTACTATTCCCACTCCAGAGAGTGCAACAGTAGGGTAATTGCCTCCAAAAAGAAGTCCCCCATCTCACATACGTTACATTGCTGCAAGTAAATATGTGCATGAAGCCTCATTGTCCTCCGACTATAAAAGTGCTTGGCACTGACCTACGTCCTTTATCGAGCACACACTGCTTGACTGTGAGGTGAAGGAAATTCCTGTTGGGAAGCAGCCTGTCAAGTACAACCAAACTGGAGGAATACCAACTAAGCATGAAACACATGTCCAAGAATATCCAGCACTGGCTATATACCAACACTAGGCGGCAAAGGCTTGAGAGACAGTGAGTATCAAAACTATTGAGGACTGCATTTAGCATTTTGCCTTGGGAGTTCCGGTACAGGCAATATGCTCCCCTGCCCAACAGTTTAATTTGTTTTATTTAATGAACCCTGGGGATGTTACTGTGTGCTTCCATGCGGGAAGTCGTGAGGGGGTGACACCATGAGTTACCCGCACCGGGTGACCCCAACCCTAGTGACGCCACTGTCTGAATATGTAAAAAATCATCTGTTCCAGGAATGGAAGACTTAATCAGGCAGGCGGTGAGCTCCAACAGCATTTACCTCTCAGGTTTCCCAGACGCAGATGCTAGCAATGAACTGATGAGAGTGGACATTCAAGGTCGGTTTCTTTTCTTCAGTGAGTGCTGGAAAGAGTGTGTCTGACTCTGATCACACTAAGTTCACAAAGCACGAGGAAACCTTGAACCCACGGGAGCCTGGACAATTTAGTAATTTATCGTGAACACTGGTTCTCTTTGATATCATTTGTATACAATTTTGATATTCAGAAAACTTGTATGCAATGACGGCCATCTAAGTCAGTAAATGATTCAGCCAACACACTCCACATTTTTCAAGGACAGACTTTTATCCAAAGAGATCATCCAATAGTCAGTGTCTAAACATGGAAGTAACAGCAACATGTATACGACAATAAACGAAATTGTACCGTTATACTATCGTTTTACCACACAAGTCTGCATCTCAGTCCCTTCCTTTTGGCTTCTCTTTGTTCTGTTTTTAGGGCTCGGCTGAACGCGCGGAAGCGCGTCTCCGCCGAGAACTTATTGTGGCCGTGTCTCCTTTCCAGGAGACATTCCTGGCCGCGCGCATCGCCTTGGAGGCGATTCGA
Source organism: Lissotriton helveticus (assembly GCF_964261635.1). Taxonomy (NCBI): domain Eukaryota; kingdom Metazoa; phylum Chordata; class Amphibia; order Caudata; family Salamandridae; genus Lissotriton; species Lissotriton helveticus. The sequence continues at coordinate 1,110,641,661 of NC_136068.1, forward strand.
AACGAGGACGCGCACGCGAACGCGCTCGCTGCATTCACTGTAAACTCCCAGCTCGCTCGGTCCTCCTAAATATGACTCAGTGCAAGGCTGGGTGTTTTAGGCAGGGTGCGTGTAGCTGCTGAAGGAAGTGGGCGTTTTTTTTTTTTGCAGCTAGTTGCAGTGTTATGTCAGTCGAAACGGAAGGAAGCGTTGCATCTGGCACCGTGCTCAATGTGCATCTGTGCTGCCAAACCTCCTGCAAGAGGTGAGAAGAATTCCCCGTTCCGGCACTGCCCATGTGAGCAGAAAGAAGGACTGCGCTGACCGTGAAGTAGGTAACGGGCCACAAGTGAGAAAAGCCAGCGGCCCTACAAAAACCCCTGAATAAAGACGATACTACCGGAAAGTGCAACACTCGCCTGCTGCAGAGGAGAGGAGTGTGGCAGAGCACAGCGTGAAGGGGAAACACCCATTACAACGATGGTGTTTTCACGCCCTGCCAGCACAACGCGACTTTCACATCGCTGGAGGCATTACATCGCACGGTTTTAGAACGCATAACATCGCTAGCCATTACAACGCACGAGTGCCGAGATGTATGACAGATGAGATGGGAGATCACTTGTATCAGATGAGATGGGAGATCTCAATAAAAATTATTGATGCGTGCCACTTGTATTCAATAAAACGCGGAGTGCCGAGATGTAGATCTCAATAAAAAAATTTGAAGCGTGCCAGATTAGAAGGGAGATTTCAACGTCATGCGGTGAATGCACTGATCACTTGTATTTAATAAACATTATTATGCAATTAGCAATTAGTTGTCTTTAATATTAAATAAACGTTAGTATTGTGCAATTAGCAATTACTTGTATTGAACGCGGAGTTTCGAGATGACAGATGAGATGGGAGATTTAGGATCACTTGTATTCAATGCAAAGCATTGATGGTGCCTGCGCGAGTGCCGAGATGACAGATGGCATGGGAGATCACTTGTATTCAATAAAACGCAGAGTGCCGAGATGTCAGATGAGATGGGAGATTTACTAACACGGAAGAAGGATTTTGACATTATGCGTGACATTAGATATGACAGGTGAGATGTAAAATGGGTGTGATTGACAGATGCGTGCCAGATGCCAATACAGATGGTGAAGATGACAGATGCCGATACAGATGCCGATCACTTGTATTTATGACAAATTATTGATGTGTGCAGATGACAGATGCGTGCAGATGCGTGCAGATGACAGATGCGTGCAGATTACAGATGCGCATTGATCACTTGCAGGTGGCAGATGCGCATTGATCACTTGTATTGAATTACAATTAGTATGACGCGCATTAGGACTGATGCAAGATGCATTTGCTGAGATGACGTCATACCAATCCCTTGTATTGAATACAAAATATTATGCAGTTAGCAATTAGTTGTATTTCATATGAAAAAAACGTTAGTATTATTCAATTCGCAATTACTTGTATGGAATATTAAAAAAACAATACTTTTAAATAGTACCTAATTAGCACTTTAGACCCACAGATGTGTGCACCGATCACTTGTATTAAATACAAATTATTATGCAATTAGCAATTAGTTGTATTGAAAATGGAAAAAATGTTACTTTAAACTATACATAAATATCACTTTAGACCCATTGATGCAAGATGACATGGAGGGTCACGAACACGGTAGATGGCAGATGCGTACAAGATGACAGATGCCGATCCACATGCCGATCACTTCTATTCAAAACAAATTATTAGCAGGGGCACATGGATAACATATTAGCAAAGGCTGGATGATGCGTGCAGATTACAGATGCGCATTATGACTGATGCAAGATGCGTGTGCGGCGGTGACGTCATACCAATAGACACGGAGGTGCTGCCATGACATGGGAGATGGGAGATGGTATGCACGAACACAGAAGATGACAGATGCGTGCCGGCTTATGACATTATGCGTGACGTTATACCAATAGCCACGGGGCAGACATTAGATGACATATGGTTACACTATGAAAAAAACTTTACTTTTAAACTATAGAGAATTATCACTTTAGACCCACTGATGCAAGATGACATGGGTGGGTCACGAACACGGAAGATGGCAGATGCGTGCAAGCCATATTAGCAAAGGCTGGATGATGCGTGCAGATGACAGATGCGCATTATGAATGATGCAAGATGCGTGTGCTGCGATGACGTGGGAGATGGGATATGACATTATGTGATGACATGGTGACGTCATACCATACCCACGGGCCAGAGGTATGACATCTCAGCAAAGGCTGCATTATACGTGCAGATCACAGATGCGCATTACGACTGATGCAAGATGGGGAGGGGGGGCAGGAACACGGGAGATGGCAGATGCCTGCAATGATCAGTTGTATTGAATATGAATTATTTTACGCACATATGGTTACACTATGAAAAAAAACATTACTTTTAAACTAAAGATAATTATCACTTGCTCAAAATAAAAAAAACGTTTTAATCGAGGATGATTCAAGATCACAGGGCCGATTTTTTGTTGGAGGGGGTGGGGGGGGGGGGGTCACGAACACTCACCAGCTTGGATCCAGACAAACTGAACACTAAAGGATTACAATACAAATCGCCCCAGATACTATAATAAACACTTTCGGAAAAACAAATTAATAGTATGCGATTTGAAGAACTGCGATGTATTTGCCTAAAGCGGCAGAGACACTACAATAGCGTGGGGACACCATGCGCCCTGAATGAGTGCGATGTGATGCCTTTTGCGATTTAAAAACTGCGTGGTCATTGCTGGCGTTGTGGTGGTTAGCGATGTATCATCGTACATCCAGCGTGAAGAGACTGCACTCAAAGTAAGGCAACCTCAACGAAGCTGACCACCGTGGCATAGTGTCAACCAGACCCACTGCCTGGAAGAATAAAGCTTGTGAGGCCTCACAACCCAGCCTCTGACCGCTGCTGAGCAAGTGAGGCGCTTCACCTCCCTGCTGTGAAGCGGTGAGCTACGCAGTGCCAGTGAGAGAGACTTAATGGCATGGTGAGTGGTGTCCTGCTGTGTGACCTGCGGCACCCCGACAGTGGGAGTGGTGCAGCTCCGCCCGTTTGAAACAAAGAAAAAGAAAGGCACAGCTCAGAGTACTAGAAGAGCTGCCATGGCATAGATTTGGGAACTGCAGTGTAACATATCAGAGCACCAGGCGCAAGGCAGTGGACCTGACAGGGGCAAACCTGTTGCAAAGACCAGCCCTGCATCATGAACCCATGTCTGCAGCTCTAACCCTTGTACAGTCCGTAGTGTGAGAGAGGCTGCTGCGAAGGGAAAGAGCAACCTCAGTGCATTCGAACGGCCATTTGCTGCACTGCGCTTTGAGCTGTGTAAGTGACTAAGTAGGTCAATCCTCAGAATGCTTCCACGGGCTAGAACACTAGCCTAGAACAGACTGACGGCCGCCATGCAGGCCACCTTACCTGATACTCATTAAGAGCAGCACTCTACAGGCCATGGGATGGAGCCATCTCCTGTGTTTAATGTTCCGAGGCTGCACGAGCTGAAGGCCTCCAGCCTCAGAAAAGCTGCTGCTGTGGCCTCCTGCAATGATCACGACGCCACCTAGCAGTGAGTCCTCGTACCACACCCAGACGTTGAAGCACATTAGGTGGGCCCCACCGGGCCAAGTTTTGCACAGAACAGAGCGGCACTGCCGCCAGGCTAGTAGGCAAGTAGGCAAGCCAGTGGCAATAGGGGTAGGCCCATCATAGTACCTCGTGTTGCAACAGTTTGGCACAGCGCAGAGAAAACTTACCTGAAGGGCACAGAGGCCCCCTGGTGGTAGCCTACTGTCAATGCAGGACTGACACACAGGCCGTCCTGTGCCGCAGCTGAGTAAGGAGAAAGACTGACCAAGAGAGTGCCATACTCACCCAAGTGGGCTGTGAACCTTTTTATTGACAAGAGATTGTGATGTCGCATCCCATAAAGTCGTGGTCACATCCACGGGTCGGATATCGAGTCACACTGTTTCTTGTAGGAGAACAGGGGGGATCCCTGAAAACGAAAGGTTATGTCATGCGAGAAGCGACTCACTCCGATCCAGCCCTGTTAGCCGATGAATCCACCCGGAAGTATTACGAAGTTCCTTGTTCAAATAGTTGCATTGGTGAACTAATTAAAGCAATCTAGTTTTGCTTGAAGTCTTTGGCATAAACCAGCCACGAGCACAAGGTAGCATAGTACTGCAACAAAGATCATACTTTGTAGGTGCTGGTAAAGGGGCTTGAAAGTGAGCCAGATTAAAAAATACATAGTGATATGTGAGAGATAAGTGTGAATCAAATTTGCAGTTCCACTTAACTGTGTTTTAGAAAGTTAGCGGTTGACATTGTAGTTCGTTATCGTCATCATTTAGAAAATTATAATTGGATAATTTCTGAATAACGGCGGTGTTTTTCAGCGAGGTGCACTGTTTTCCCTATTGTTGACATCAGACAGGAATTCGTGATTCAAAGAGCATGAGGTTACTTGATCCCAATCAAGAGGAAACAAAATGTCTGCATTATGCTGAATATTGTTCAACACTGCTAATGTTTATATGGAAATGCATGTGCAAAAAGGTAATGAAGTGAAATTAATGTAAAAAGTTAGTATGTGAAAGCCTTGATTTCACAAAGATGTTTTTCTGTTAACATACAACCTTTATTATCTTTGGGTAGTTGGAAATTCTGTTTCATTTTGAGGTAAACAAAGTGAATATGACATACGAATCAAGACGTGACTTAGGGTGAGGTGACAGACTTCACTTAGGTTTCTTCTGATATTTTTTCTATATATAATAATAAAATACTTTTTTGCCAAAGCTATTGGCAATGTAAATGACAATGCCATTTATTTATGATTTAAAAAAACAAAAATAATGAGCAATCCCAATAGCTCTACTTTTAATGCTGCCGAGACCATTGCATTGTAAATGCTTGTTTTCTTTTGTCAGTGGGGCGCATGACACTTATGTTTTTGCTTCCACGTTTGGGCACTGAATATTGCACGATATCTTTGAATAAAAGTCTATCCCTGAAAAAAGGGAAGTGTATGGTTCATATGATTTACTATTTTAGACGGCATTTGTTGAATACAGTACTTTTTGCTGAATATTGAGATTGTATACAAATGATGCCAATAAGAACCTGGGTTCAGGACAAATTTCTGATTGCACTAAGGACACATAAAGCCACCAGGCCCATCCGAATCTGTTTCTAAACACCACTGATCCTGTCATCTACAACTCCCTCTGGGCCCGTGCGCTCATTACTGCATCAGAATCAGTACATTCTGAAATCTGCTTAGAGTTTAGGCCCATAAGTCTGAAAAATGTTCTTATATTGCAAATGAGCGTCTCCCACTTCAATTTTTCAAGCGAGGCTTTCTTTAGAGCTGTGCTTCAGACAGAAATGTTTCCCTCGTCTGCTGGCCTGAAACGTCTCTGCCTTGTTTCCTTCTACTTCGAGACTATGCAGACTTAACTCTTGCAACTTCAGAAGACTGCAGGTGCACACCTGGCAACATTCTGGCAACTATTCTCTGAACTGTCTCTAATCTGTCTTCACAACAGTGGCAGCTCCTCCGCTAAGGTGGAGGAGCATCGGCCTACTGCCTTTAGCAGTGAAAAAAAAGGAAAAATACTATAATAATAACTCGCATTATTATCATTTTATTTATTCCTGCTGTGGCGTCTTGGCTGAGCAAGGTGGATCTGCTCTGCTCTCAGAGCAGGGGGAGGAGCGGTGAGCACTATATAAGTGTGCATTAATGTTCTCCACTGCATTACAGCCTGTGTGGAGAACATGATCAGGCTCCCATTCCTTGGCTGAGCGCTGAACCAAGGTGCTCAGACCAATCACAGTGCTGCATTGCAGCATTGTGATTGGCTATGGGGAACCTTGGGGCCCGGGTGCTTCCTGCTTTCTGTTTCCACAGAAGAAGCCAGGAAGAGCACGGAGAAGAAGTGATTTTTTTACCCTTCGCCCCATCTTCCACCCTCCCCACTTCTGCTTCCCGGGAACAGCCGCCACTGCTTCATGATTAGATCATCTCTGTCTGTAGTGACCTTCCATATGTTACCCACATTGAAAATAAATTCAACGAAAATGATATTTAAAACAATGTATTTAAGATTATTCAAGGTCATCAGGAGAAGACTCTCTGCAGAACAGAGCTGGCTCTTTCTGTGGCCCCCTGATAAGCTGGGGCCGTGAGCAAGGACCTACTTTGTCCATGCCATAAAACGTCTCTGAAATGAGAAGGGTGTCCTCTTCTACTTATAATTGTTTTGTTTTCTGCTGGCCTACAGTTAGTTTTCTGAAGGACTTGACCACCTTCCTGACTCTTTCCGTTAAGTGACCGGAATCCATATGTCAAGTAGCTCTTCTGCACAAAACCACTTTGCACACAATCCTCCTAGAAGAAATGGGAGCTCTATTTCAGCAACAGAGACAGCATATGCACATCAAATGCAAGATACAAGATGAGTCACTTTGGGTATATTCGTGGAACACAGATTTATTATTTTAAATTGAGACATTACCAGGTCCAGCACGCTTTGTCCAACCATACGATGAACTAAGAATATGTGTCGATAGTACGGAAAGTAAAAATTGTGCTTAAGGGACAGAATTGGGATGACACTTTGATAAAATATCTCAAACTAAAAACTGGCACTTTCTAAAGAAAGAAAAACAATATGTTTATAATAACACATTTGCCAGATATGTGTCCTGGAGGTCCTGGATACATGCACATAATGCAATTAAATGGACACTTAGGTCACTATGTTATCACTCTGTAAAGTGTGGACCTTTAATTACCAGGGTAAGGGATATATTTAATCCTTTGGGACATAAAATGCGCCAAGTAAAGCAGTGCTGCCGTACAGAGTCTGCCAAACTCTCTTTTGAGACTGCCCCCGGTGCCCTCAACTAACAGTTGTAGTGGGACACCCATTTGTGAGACTCAGAAACTCCTCTCCAGTTTGGATACTGAAGCAGTCGCCCACGGTAGCAGGGAGCCAGGAGGCACACTCCCATCAGATTCCACTAAATAAAACCCTTTCAGCAGCTTCCCCAAAGGAAATGCTTGGCAGAAAAGCCAAATCCATGTTTTTGTGTATTTTTTAAAGATTACGTTTGTTAAGAACAGAAAAAAACAGCAATTCAATCATTAACATGTCATAATAAAAAATAGAACAGGAGTAGTCAGCATAAAAAATAGTAAATGTTTGAAACTTTGGTTAATATCAACAAAAATACAAGAAAATAGCAATACTAAGCTGTGGGGAACTGTGTAATTACATAAGGAATAGGGGGGGAAGGAGCAGGGGAAAGGAAAACAACATGTAGCTTAACGGTATAAAATAGAAAGTTAGAATACCAGAGAAAAAACTGTAAATATTATGACGAGAGAGCAAAAAGTAAATATCAAATAAACAACTTGCTAACAATGTATGGATTTTCTATTAATATAAAGGCAGTTGGGTGAAATTCAAGATGGCTTCCTTACTTAATTTGACGCAGTAATCATTTTATTAGCATATGGGGCGAAATGGGATAAAAACATGGATAGTGGAAGCCAAAAAAGATCCCTATGTATAGCTAAAGTTATAGGAGAGATACCGTTGGGGTCTGGTCTATGGTGAAAGCAAACAGCATCCCACAGGACCTGAAAGTGACTTCTGAGCTTGCTTCCAATTTGACTTAGTTGGAATTGGCCCTTTTTACAGGGTTATCTCCCAAACTTTTTGCCTTCCTCCTGCATTTTTTCTGACCTGTTTTAGTTGGTTTTTATGTCTCTGGGGACTTTACCACTGCTGGTCAGTGCTAAAGTACATGTGCTTTCACTTGTAAACTTGGTAAGATTGGTTTACACCTGTTTAGCATATTTAATTTACCTGTAAGTCCCTTGCACAGTGGTATCTCACATACCCAGAGCCTGTAAATTAAATGCTACTAGTGGGCCAGTAGCGCTGCTTGCACCACCCACCGAAAGTAGCCTTTCAAACCCGTCTCAGGCCTCTGCAGGGCCTGCATGCACATTTACTGCCACAGGGAAGTGGCATATAACGTGTTTACCACATCTGAAACTCCCCTAGTACTACATATAGGTCACCCCTAAGGTAGGCATTAGGTAGGCCCATGGGCAGGATGCTGTGTAGGTAAGAGGTAGGCCATGTGCCTTTTCTTGTGTGGCATGTCCTGGTACACTTTTTTAATCTTGCCTCCTTCTCTGCAGATTAAAGATCCAAACTGAGGACAGGAAGTAATTTTAACCTACACTTCACAGATACACTCCTGCACGTTTTATCAGAACTGTCAAAAATACAGACGGGCTACCTCCGGGTGAAAAAAAGTGATCACTTGGAGAACCCAGTATTCAAGTGATAAAAGCCCCAATGATGATGCTATTCACATAGCTAACAGAACGGAGAATCAAGATATACCGCACCGTATGTTCAATGTGAACGAGGGTCTTCGAAACACAAGAACCATAGAACCTGGTAAAAACAGGACTTGTGATTCATTCTCCCTTGATTTTCTCTCATGTCCTGTTAGTCACAAACACCCTATTTGGTTTCACATTGCAGTGAAGCTGCTCCTCTCATTGGGTTGCATTGGGAATTTCCCGATATGTGCTTCAGTGGTCATTTCTCATAAGAAAGGGGTAGCGTGGCCATGTTTGGTATTTTTGGAATAGTAGCAATACATCCTGATTATTCGTTAAATCATATTTGTTATTACTGTTTTGGAAATGCCACTTTTAAAAGTTGGCATTTCTGTGTGCTTATGTCTCTTTGTGCCCTTCCTGATTGTGTATTCACTGTCTGGTTTTGGAGTGACAGGGGATGGGGATGTGCATTCACTGTAGACAGTCACGGGGGGGTTGAGGTGTGTCCTACCTTTCCTGGGTGACTCATAGTGGGATTATTAGGTCTGGTCTGCATTGAGAGTGGAGGGAGGAGGTGTCACCTGCACCTGAAGAGGGCTGTGCCTGCATTTGACAATGCTGTCTCCGCCCCCCTGTTGTGTGTCTGGAGCTAGGGCTGGGGATTGAATGGGGGGTTTGTGCACTTCAAAAAATTCTTTGAAGTTCCACAGAACAAAGACTTTTGAAGTGTATGTACAGGGTCTGTGACGCCATAATTTTAGACACTGTGTGGACTTGTAGCCAGACGCTGCTGTCTCTACAAACAGTGCATTGCCAGGAGGAGCTGTTATGCTGTCAGGAGAAACAACCATGGGACCTTACTTATTGTACTGACCTACCCAAAGGGACCCTGTGTGCTGGACTACTGCCTGCACTACTACTTTGGTGCCCCCAGTGCTCTCCAATGAGTGCTGTTATGCCCCTTGTCCTTGTAAACTTTGCCCTGAAAGCAGATTTCTGGGCATGCTAGGCATCCTGATTGAGGAAGGGCTATGTCTAGACTCTAACACAGTGCTGGTTGATTTTAATTTCCATCTGGAGGTCCCCTTGGATCCAGATACCTCCCGACTGGAGCAAATTATGGGGGCTGGGGATCTTAAGCATTTGGTGAAGGCCCGACTCATGAAAAAGGGCACACCCTGGATGGGATTTATTCCAATAATCAAGACCTAGTTTGCACTACATCACTTCCTCTGCTGTGTCCGATCACTGTGCCATTCAAATAGAATTGAAGACCTCCGGGGGCTATTTAGCCGGTGTAAAGCCGACCTGGGTGATTGAAACTAGGAGTTGGGGAAGTGTGGACATTAAGAAACTAGGAGAAACCCTGAGGCGCTCAATGCGCCCTCTCTCCCCAGGAGTGGAAGAGGCCACATCAGCCTATACACAATGGCTAGAAGCAACTTGTAGCACTTTAGCACCGGTAAAAAGGTAGACCCCCAAACGAGCTCAACTCTCAGCACCCTGGTATTCCGAGGAACTTAGAGCTAAAAAACTGGCCTTTTAGAACAGGCTCGGCGCAGGAGGTAAGCAAGTGCTGACAAGCACACATATAGACACAGCAGCACCATCTATAAACAGCTATTATTAGAAGCCAAAAGAAAGTTTTTCACAATGCAAATAGCATTAGCCAAATCTAACTCAAAAGTACGTTTTAAAACAATTAAAAAACTTGCCACTCCTCATGTCCCCAAGAGCTTGAGCAGCCCTGAACTCTGCGACAAACTGGCCGACTCATTTAACAAAAAGTAGAAATAATTTTCTCCTCATTCACCCTAGTTGACAAAAGGGTAAAAGTGCGGCCGCTCATGGATGGACTTGACAGTCCCTGCCCTCTACCGGTTTTAGAACAATTTGCACCCCTTGAGATGCCAGAAATGATCAAACTTCTGAATTCTATTCATTCTGGAGCCCCCACTGATCCTTGCCCAGCACGGGTTATCAAACAAATCCCAGAAGTTATCAGGACAGCACTTACACCCCTACTGAAAGCCATAATTAGCTCGGGCATATTTCCCAAGAAGTGGAAGAAGGCCTCTGTTCTTCCTTTGCTGAAGAAACAGACATTGCACCCAAGAAAACCACAACAATTATAGGCCAATCTCGCAGGCTTCCACTCCCTGCCAAAATTTTGGAAAAAGCTATGAATATTCAACTCAGTGCATTCCTTCAATCTAATAACACCCATGGCCCGTCTCAATATGGGTTTAGAGCAGATCATAGCACTGAGATGGCGCTAATAAAACCCACAGAGGGAATCAGAGAGGCCCTGTTCAAAGGAGGCAATGCCATACTGATCCGGTTGCATCTGTCCGCGACCTTCGACACAGTCCATCACGAAGTGTTGATTGACCGGCTGTCTGACATAGGAATAGAACGACAAGCATAGAAACTCCTGCAATCATTTCTATTCAATAGATTGCAAACGGTGGATCTGGACAGTAATATGTCAAAGCCATTTTCCTTCCCAAGTGGGGTGCCACAGGGCTCCTCGCTTAGTCCGACACTTTTTAATATCTATGTGGCACCCCTGGCAGGAGTCATTAGATCTTTTGACTTCCAACTCAACTCCTATGCTGACAACAATCAAATAGTGTTGTCATTGACAGAGGGGGTGGAAAAAGAAACAGGGGCACGTTTCCATGATTGAATGGGTGGCATCTCTGGATGGATGTCCTCCAATTGTCTAAAACTGAACTCTAGCAAGACCGAGGTCATAAAGTTTGGAAATAATCCACTTATGTGGACACCCGAATGGTGGCTGGAAGACCTGGGACCCTGTCCCTCATCCAGTAGGAAAGCAAAAAACCTCAGGGTGCTGGTGGATAATAAGCTCACCATGGGTGACCAAATAAGTACGGTGAATTCTGCCTGCTTTTTGGCACTCAGAATCCTAAGAAAAATCAAGTTTTTTCTTACTGAAAACAGCCTTAAGACAGTGGTAACGGCCCTTATAATGTCACACCTTGACTATTGCAGTGGCTTATATCTTAATGACCAAAAACAACATATTAATCTGCTTCAACTTGCCCAAAATGCTGCAGCCAGACTGCTGTCAGGGACTCCAAAATTTGTCCCTGTAAAGGAGGAACCTAGGCAACTTCATTGGCTCCCGGTCAAACAAGAGTACATTTCAAAGCACTCTGTACTGTGCTTTGGCCATTATTGGAGTAGGACCTGATTTTCTAAAGCGTAAATTCCAGTGGTACGTCCCTGGAAGAATGGTATGCTCAACAGGAGATAAACACGCTCTAGTCCCCTCATTCCAAAAAAAGTTAAATGAGGAGGCCGGAGCTTTATCACCTGTGCCTCTAGGACTTGGAAAGATCTCCCTTTTGACTCTCAGGAATGCCCCAGATCTCCTCTCCTTTATAAAGAGGCTGAAAACATGTCTCTTTTCCCAGTAGCACACATCCTCACGTTCCCCAGCAGACAGTGGTTAGCGCCCAGACACCCCAGGGTAACCGTGCGCTCTAGAAGTATGATTAACATAACATAACATCTTTTGCTGCTGAAAGGCCTTTCTGTGCCTTCTTGTTGGAGAAGTTACCCTGTGTTTTCACGAGTGAAAATGTCAGTGTGCCCTAGTATACTGTGGGCCTTAGTTGTTGGAAGCCCGTTCATGTTTGTAGTGCTCAACCGCGCATATCTACGAATTGGGCTTGCGGAGTCATCTCTGGGCTGAGCCCCCACCCACTGTCAGCTTCGTGCATGGTGAAGATCTCCTAGCGAGGACGTAGCCGGCATGAAGAAGTTCCCATGTTGAATGGCAACCCGCCATGCCATGCTCATGAGGGAGTCCAGTCCCACCCTGCCTACCGCCGAGCCAAGGAAGAAGGGCAGAGTCACCACGTGACACACATGAAGGAAGCCCTGGGTGGGAGCCTTCCCACGTTGCCACAAAAATGCTGATGCTGGAGCAGGGCCCAAGCGGCTTGAGGAAGGTAGAATCTTACGGGCTCCAGCCACGCAGGAGTTCCAATGCGCTAGGGGTGAGACTGTCCAATCGCTGCTTAGGGCCCCATGCTGACGAGTTTGAGGGGCGGAGTAGCCCTACCACTACTAGCCACGCGACCAGCAAGTCCTTTTGCGAGGGGAGGTTTCCCCACTAAAGTGGGCAGTGTGGGTGTCTCACCTCCTTGTTGCGTGCATACTTAGGGGTACTTGGCCCGTGATTTTGGCAGTACAGGATAAAGCCTACAAGAAGGCCCCAAAGTAGTTTTCTTTTTAAAAGAATTCTGCATTGGTTTAGGCAGCTGCTCCTCACGATTGCGGCCAGCTGCCTGAGTGGCACATACCTTCGGGAAGAAGCGTTGTTGGCCAACCAGGGTAAATCCTCGACAGAGGTTCGCAGTGTGGTGGCAAGGATTACCGTACTTCTGCTAAAATGCACCCAGGTGCTTCTATGCCCTGCACCTAGGGCCAGATGTAGGTAAATCGTATTTACCGATTCTTAAATACCGAATTTTACCGATTCGGTATTTATGAATCGGTAAATATGAAGGGGTGAGATGTAGGTAATTTTTTAACTTGGAATACCGAATCGGTAACATTCGGTATTTACCGATTCGGTAAATACCGAATCAGTATTCCTTATTGATTCCTATGGGCTGTGAAGCCCATAGGAATCAATGGGAATACCGATTCGGTATTTACCGAATCGGTAAATACCAAATGTTGCAAGGGTGCAGGGGGTGTCACTTTGACACCAACTAGCACCCCGAATTCAGGCACGTGTGACATGTGGCACACAGACATGCCCTAGGGGCAGGTCTGTGTGTCACATGGCATAGGTGTGCATGCACACCTGGATTCAGTATTTTACCACCCAATTGATTTGGGTGGTAAAATACCGATTCTGTATGGCCTTTGGGACTCAGAAGAGTCCCACCTACATTTAGATTTACCGAATCGGTAAAATTACCGATTCAGTATTTTACAGATTCGGTAAATTTACCGATTCTGTAAATTTACCGAATCTGTAAAATAAATGCCCCTTCATGCCGATTCTTAAATACCGGTCGGTAACGGCCGAAGTCGGCCGTTACCGACCGGTATTTAGGCTCCTACATCTGGCCCCTAGTGCCTTAAGTACCATATAACCTGAAAGAGGAGCACAAGAGTGATGTGTTCTCTGTGATAATGAAGTTGACATCATTATATTTGCATATGGTGATTTTTTGGTGACCCATTTACATTCTGCACTCAACTGCTCCCGTTTCTTTTATTACATCCTGATGTAATGTTGCAAATAGTAGTGGTGATTCATGTTCATGTTCTCTTACATGTTGCAATTCATGTTCCTAGGTATAGGTCGTTTTATGCCTTACCATGGCAGGATAATGAGCATTATGTATACGTTATATGTGAAGTGATTGTGGACTTATAATGTGCGCAACCTATAGGTGTTTACTTGATTGCACTACCTTGTGATGTTACGACAATTGCCTGGTTGGCAAAGTGATTTCATGATCTATGTGACATTGTGACAAGTGCCTAGTGGCACCGTAATTTATGTCATTATGGTCTAAAGCAGTAGTCTTCAAACTTTTGAAGGTTGGGCCCCCCAGCTGAATTTTCTTAAATGTCGGGCACCTCCAACCACCTGACAGAAATTTCTGAAATCTGGTACACTAAATCCCGGGCCATATCCGGCAAATAATGTTCAAAACAATGAGTGTTTCCTCCTTCTCCATGAATTCCCTAACTACCACTCACCAACAATGCACCTCATCTCTCTATACCACCTTTCTGGCAAGCATATAATTTTTTTAAAGTGCTACTCATAGTCTCATCATACTCAGGGGCATATGTACAAGCCCCTATAGAAACCACAGCATCACTTTTTACGACGTTGTGGTGGCGATAGGGGCACTGCCGTATTTACGAGGCAGAGTTAAGCCACTTAACTTGGCTTAACGCTGCCTTGTAAATAAGGCCCCTTTCATGCTATGCTTAGCGTAAAAGGGTGGGCAGTGGGTTTGTGGTGGGCGTTCCACTGCTACAGGCACTTATTTTGTTGCTGCGCCCTATTTACAAAGGCAAAAAACACAGTTGATGGACAAAATGTAGAACAATGTCATACATTCACCCCAGTACAAGGATCTGGGCCTAAATCCATCGTTTTTTTGCACTCCACACCACCCTGGGTTAGACACTGGCTATATGCAAATCAGCTCTGACCCTGTGCCTCATGGGAACAGTCCAGTCCGAACTACCAAGCCATGTCTTTCCCAGACCGGAATCAAGCATCCAAGGACCGGTTTCTGGCTATCAGCCTTCATTCAGCCTGGATAGCTTGACTCCAGTGGTGTGGAGAGCCTGGGACTCACGTCTGAGCATACCCAGAGCACTCGGGGTGAAAATTGCAAAAAACACAGTTGATGGACAGAATGTAGAACAATGTCATACATTCACCCCAGTACAAGGATCTGGGCCTAAATCCATGGTTTTTTTCACTCCACACCACCCTGGGTTAGACACTGGCTATATGCAAATCAGCTCTGACCCTGTGCCTCATGGGAACAGTCCAGTCCGAACTACCAAGCCATGTCTTTCCCAGACCAGAATCAAGCATCCAAGGACCGGTTTCTGGCTATCAGCCTTCATTCAGCCTATATAGCTTGACTCCAGTGGTGTGGAGAGCCTGGGACTCACGTCTGAGCATACCCAGCCCACTCGGGGTGAAAATTACAAAAAACACACAGTTGATGGACAGAATGTAGAACAATGTCATACATTCACCCCAGTACAAGGATCTGGGCCTAAATCCATCGTTTTTTGCACTCCACACCACCCTGGGTTAGACACTGGCTATATGCAAATCAGCTCTGACCCTGTGCCTCATGGGAACAGTCCAGTCCGAACTACCAAGCCATGTCTTTCCCAGACCGGAATGAAGCATCCAAGGACCAGTTTCTGGCTATCAGCCTTCATTCAGCCTGGATAGCTTGACTCCAGTGGTGTGGAGAGCCTGGGACTCACGTCTGAGCATACCCAGCCCACTCGGGGTGAAAATTACAAAAAACACACAGTTGATGGACAGAATGTAGAACAATGTCATACATTCACCCCAGTACAAGGATCTGGGCCTAAATCCATCGTTGTTTGCACTCCACACCACCCTGGGTTAGACACTGGCTATATGCAAATCAGCTCTGACCCTGTGCCTCATGGGAACAGTCCAGTCCGAACTACCAAGCCATGTCTTTCCCAGACCGGAATCAAGCATCCAAGGACCGGTTTCTGGCTATACTATGAATCATATAATATGAATATTACCCTGGCAGAATTTCTAGGCATTAACAAAGTATCATGCATCAAATGAGAGACAGGATCCGTGGTGTCCAAGTTAAAATGGGCTTTATTCCAATAACTCGAGTCAAAGGGAGAATATGTTCCATCACCACTGAGGTTCAGGAAGAGTAATCTAACATTTAATAACAATGAACAGAATATATACATTTTACTCCTTGTACATAGGGAGGAGCGCTCCAGGCAGAGCAAGAAAGAAAGAGATAAGAGCATGTGGGCGTGTATGAGGGTGTACACTTGATGAGTCATAGGTAGGTGATAGGTAGGTGTCATAGGTGGGTGGGTACTTAGAGGAGGAGTATGCATGACCAGCTGGAACTCTGCCCTAATTGTGCAACTTGAGTATGACGTGTAATTGACGTGTATTGGGAGGAGAGCTGACTTTCGGCCTAGCAGAGAAATCTCCTGTGTCAGGGCGACTTGAGCACGTCTGGTACAGCTGATATCTAGAGTCAGGGGATGTTTTATCTGAAGCAAAGGTTGTTCATCACTAGAAATAAAGAAAAAGCATATATTCCTCCGTTCATTGCATGGGGGCTGAGACAGAGAGTTAGGCCCTATCTGTCGCGGACGGGTTCTGTTTACTTTTCCTCACCGGGCAGGGATGCCACTCTGTACTGAAAACAGATAACTGTTATTCATAACACTGTCTTGGCAGGCTTCTTGCTGACGTGACTGCAGTTTTCAGTGTGCCAGGAGTCATGAAAACAATATTTCAGAAAGTGGTTTCAGGCTCAACCACAAAAAAAGGGTTCAGTACGATATTTATTTTAAAAGTGCACAATGCAAAATGCAAAAACATGGGCCTTCATGTTAGCTTAATGTTTGGGAGACTTGATGACTTGATGACTTGCAGGACATGTTTGCAGAGGCCTAGTGATTCAGGCCACTACGAGAAATATGCATGGGTAACATGCACATGTATGTAACATAGGGTGTATGTAGTGGACATTTTGGTCAGGCAAAATATCATTTTCCTCACAGGGAAGACATGGCTTGGCAGTTCGGGCTGGACTGTTCCCATGAGGCACAGGGTCAGACTGATTTGCATATGTCAGAACTGGGGTGGCAGAGTGGGCTAAAGAACGGTGATGGATTAAACCCAGATCTTTTGACTGGGTGTGAGTGTTTGATTGATTCAGATGCTCCGTCCATCACCACCCCCTTTTGTACCTATTTACAAAGGCAGCGTAAAATAGAGGCAGCGTTAAAATTAACAACAAGGAAAACCTGGTCTTAAGCTGGTGAAACTAGGAGAAATGCATTATTTCTCCTCATTTTTGCTTCATCAGCGTGTGCTGCCTTGTGCAGCACAGATGGAAAAAGCAAAATGCCTTGAATTTGTAATCTTTAAAAAAATATCTATTTTGTGATTTCCGTGTGTGCTGCATTAAGCAGCACACATGGAAGTTTGACAAATGGCATCTAAAGATTGTTTATGTACAGGAAGGTCCCCCTCCTGTACATAAACAATCTTTACCCTGCGCGCAGACACCCTTGCACTATGGTGCAATGGTGTCTGCATTGGCGCTACACTGCTAAGTGTAGCGTCAGTGCAGGGGAAACACAAGGCTGCACCATATTGTTGTAAATAAGGTGCACCCTTCCGTTTCTGAAGTGGCGGAGAGAGGCCTTAACCCATGACTGCTAACACCTCACTTTGCCCCTCAGTTCTTTGATCTGCATGGTACACCTACTTTATAGCAGGCACATTAACCCTCTGTGCTGTGAAGGTGGCAGGAGTGCTCATGAGAGTGCACAGTGAGGTATGCGACAGTGTGGAAGTAGGGTAAGTGGAGCGACTGTAGGGTGAGTGAGGTGACCATATGAATTTGGTTGTGCATGTTAGTGCAGAGTAGGACTAATGAATGCATGGTTAGTGATGGGCTTGTATAAGCGAGATTGCAGATTGAGCAGTGAGGGGGACAGGTGAGTGAAGTGCCACATGAGTGCAGGGTGGGTAGTGTGCTTGTGTGGCTGCAGGTTGAGGTACAGGGAAAACCGTATAAGTGCATTGTGAGAGCAGAGTGATCACTGAGTGCAGGGTGAATGGTGTGAGTGCATGCATAGGGGTCAGTGTGAGGGAATTGTGATCGCTGTGAGTGCAGGGTGAGCATGAAAGTGAAGGGCAAGAATGAGGAGCAAGTTGTCTGAATGTAGAGTGCATACCCAGAAACTTGCAGTAACTCAGCATGCTATTGACAGCAGCGTAGGGTTTCAGATATGTTAAACTATTGCTATTGCTATTATGGCATTAACCAGGGATCGAGGGTGGAGGAAATAAATACTTCCAGTTTTATGATAAGGGTTGCCAGCTCATTATTTTGATGTCCCAGGTGGTACAAAAATAAGCAGTCACCTAAAGCTCTATTTTCAGCACTTATCTGTGGATACTCTGAACAGCAAATATAAATAGAAAGCACTTTAAATTGTGTTTTAGGGCTGACTGGATGATATGACTGATAATTAATGGAAACAAGGACAGAAAAGTCACATCATAAATGAATACATACGTCTTTATTTATAACCCATATTTAGTGTCAAGAGAAGCAAATTGCAGGCTGTTTAAACACCTGACTGGGATTTGTCTTTTGGCAACTTAAAATCCTTTTAGCCATGTGATCATTGCGCTCCTGCCGGTGTAATTTAAAAAGCAACATTGTCGCCTTTCTGGGAAGAGCTAACCCACCCTGGACAGGGTTAAATTCCGAAAGCTTATAAAGACTAGTGGAGGCAGCACCAAACTTGAAGTAAATCAACACGACCAAAGTTTTTTTATCAAAAAATATATTTTTCTAGTGCAGGTATTCAAAGTAGAAATAGGGTATCCAAAGCGTCGAAGTCCGTCAGGTTATTCACACACATAGCATAACAGATTATATTAATATCCAAGGTTGTCGTAACGCAAAGCGACGTATGTGCAGTCCTTGATAAGCTGCTAAACCACACGTGCTTCAAAGGTTTAACAAAGCGTGACGGCCCACGACGGATTTTCTCAAAAAACTCCGAAAGCTGAAATACTTCATCTGCATTGAGTGGCAGGAAGCCTTCTCTGCTAAAACTGAAAGCAAGTAACAGACATTCATTTCATCTGCAGTGTGAGGCAAGGAGTCTCCTCTGCTATGAAATCGTGGCTTTCAGTTTTAGCCGAGGGGGCTCCTTGCCTCCAACTGCAGCTAAAGCATTTCAGCTGTAGGAATTGACCTGGTTAGCTCGGGTGAAATTGCAACAGCAGGGGCCCTTCGTGCCCCATCGATTTCCCTCCCTCCCCCTCCAACCATTCGTCGTTACCACCGAACAAACCCCCCGTGCCCTGGAAACTGGGCAGCATCAAATGGCCAAGCAATGTTAGAAAAGCTCTCTTACCTGCTGGCAGGCACGCAACGCCCATTGGACTCAAAGGGGTTCAGGACCCCCCCTGTGTGGCAGCCAGGGATGAGACAGCTTCCCGGGTGCACACACAGCCGCACCTGAGTACTTTACCAGGAGGGCTCGCCCCACAGATTGAAGAACTCTGGTCTAAAGTGTTTGATGTACAATACAAAGGATATTTTTATATAACCTTGTGTGGAGTATCTTTTTGTGGTGTGCCTAGTGTTTCACTGGTGTGTGTGTTGTACAAACGCTTTACACACAGGATAAGCCTGACTGCTCTTCCAAGGGGGTGAGCAGGGTTTATTTTGTGTGTGTAGCTTCCTTACCCTGACTAGAGTGTTAAGTTATGCTTGGCTCAGATGCATACACTACCCAACTAGAAACCCCATTTCTAACAGACGTTATTAAATTAAAGGCAACAGCTGCCATTAAATCTATTAAAACAACAAATAGAAAAATCTATTAACTCATAACTTGGAAATAAATGAGGTAATTGAGAAGCCAAACAACCTAAAAACATATTAGTTAAGGAGAAAGGTATGACAACTTTAAAAATCTTATTGATTTGAGTCCAGATCAGTTTCCAAAACTGATGCATAGAAGGGCATTCAGATAACATATGCTTCAAATCAGCAGAGGAGCACAAACAGAATCAGCAAGATGAGGCTGCAGCTGGAGAAAAGGAGTTTGGGGTCACAGGGGTAAATAACAAACAGTGATAGGCAAAGTTAAGTGTTTTTTTCATAGTATTCGCAGCTCACATAACTTTGTGAAGCTTAAGCCACATCTTATCCCATAAGGTGGTAGGCCAACACACCATTAAATCCTTTTCCAAGCTAACTCAGTCTTTGACTTAGCTCTAGCCGAAGTCAGTTGTAATATTTTATAAATAGAAGATGCTTATTGTGTAGTAATGGAAAAAGTGTGGCAGACATGGAGGTGGGGGAGTGTAGATGGTAGTGTGGAAATGGATTGGCTGTGGGAGGTACATAAAAGTTCATATTGTTACCTGGATGTAGATGGCAGAAAGAATTTCGTTTGGAGCTCATAAAAGGATAGAAGACATCAACAAAAAGTTGCGCTACCCAACACAAACAGTTTTCCGATATATGGAACAATTCTTAATTCACAGTAATTTATTATGCAAAATGGGTTGTTATTGATAGGTAGGCACTGAGAGGTATGTGAAAGGTAAAAGAGGTGTCACGATTTTACAGGAATGAGAAATAACTAGAGAGCACGATTGAGAAATAATTGTTGTGACAGTAAGAATTTCTTTCAAATCAAAAGGGGTGATAAGAGATTTCTCTAACTGTAGCCACGAAGGAGGGTGTAAGGGGAAATACGAAGAGAGTCATGGAGCAGCTTGTATTAAAGAGAAAGCTTAGTGAGTATTTTTTTAAATTCTGGAAATTTCAGGCCTCTGTTAGATTTATCCGTTTTTAACAAGGACAATGCTATATGAGGAGATTTTCCTTTCCAAAGCAATTTGATAAAAGGGAGTCTATTTTCTTACAGTAGTAATCAAGGTTGCGAACAGGAACCGTAGCAATAACATATAATATCATGGGAGCAAGCAGCATTTTAGTAAAGTCATTCCTGTCCCACCAAGAAAGAAAGAGTGGATGCCATTGAGCAATAATATCATTTAGCAGCTTGATAATGTATTCAAAAAAACAATTTTAAACTTTCTTTAATTGTCTGTGAGAACCACAATCCAAAGTACTTTATTTTGGAGGTTTGCAAGGCAAATCCAGTGTGATTGAAAAGTTGCTTATTACACAAGACATTTAAAGGTAGTACTTTACATTTATCAGTGTAAAGCTGATAACCTGACAGGTGCGGAAAAGTGGTAACTTTCTGAAGGAAATAAGGATGGGATTAGAGCACTATTGAAGAATGTCATCAGGATAAACTGCCATCTTAATTTGTTGAGATCCAGTTTGAAAATCTGTGATGTGTGTATCTTGTCGGATTTTGATTAGAAAGATTTCAAGCGCTATAATATACAAAATAGGTGCTAGTGGACAACATTGGCATACTCTTCTGAACAAAGGGCTATAAATTCTATGCCCATCCCAAGATGGCCGCTATAGAAGGCTTCTATCTTTGCATGTGGTGAGCTTCTGGCTCAGTCCTTCTTTCTGTTTTAGTGAAGGCAAAAGTTCAGTCCTCTTTCCCTTTCTGTGACTAGGGCATGTGAGGACAGCCTCCACTGAGCCCTGCAGTGCATTCAAAATGGATGGGCCAGCACAGAAAAGTTCAGATGGCCATCCAATTCGGTAGCAATTGTAGGAGTCAGCAGAGATAGGCGAATCACAAGTGGTTAAGTCACACATCTAGGGTCCGCCACCAAAGGCTCGAATAAAAGTAAAAATGTAGAGTTTAGCGTGGGGCTCACCGTTTGTATGATCTGGCAGTCATCCGTCACGTCCTGCGAGCCAGGAGTCAAAGGCAAGGTGCCACCCGCATATTCCTTGCAGACTGGGTCAGTGCAGTCCGCCGTCTGATGCAGGGCGCAGGGTTTCCTCTTCTTCACCCTCGGGGAAGAATGTAACAGCTGGGTTTTCTTTGGGGTGCCGTGAGGGGAAGAGATAACAGAGGACGGCGTGAGGGCGGGCCCAGCGCAGGCAGCAACTCCGGCATTAGATGGCCTCATGAGCGGGCGGAGGCTGGAGGCTGGATCTCCTCCAGACTTGGCGCGAGCACCCTATTCACTTCAGAATTGCGGACCGCCTCAGCATCAGAGGCGGGCGGGAGGCTGGTTCCCCACCAGCCCCAGTCTCGGAGAGAGCGCCCTGTTCAGACCGGAGTCGCGGATCAAGCTGACGTCCGCGCAAGCCCAGCGAGATGCAGTGCCAGCTCCTCGCCAGGGCACCGCAAGTCCCGCCGAAGTCTCGCTGGAGGATCCCCCAGTCAGATCCGATCCGGGTGCCGCGATGTGTTCCAGCTGGTCGGTGAAAGGGCGAAGAGTGGTGAACCCCACGCAGAGATCTTCGGTAGAGGTAATCCCACGGAATCAAGGGCTCACTCCTACCCTTCCCTGTCTCCTAATAAATTGGTGATCAGCAGTAAAACATGCATCTGATGTCGCCGACCACATCCTTAGACATAAATCGGACTTAGCGATCATGACGGAATCTTGGCTCAAGGAATCCTCCTCGCCTTACCTCTTAGTCCTACCCAATTACAACATCATAAGGATGGACATGCATTCAAAGAAAAAAGGGGGGGGCATTGTCTGCATCTACCGCTCTAACCTGTAGTAAATAAAACGACAAATATGAACATTGCCGGCGCCATCTTGCTTAGTAAAGGCCTTTACGTGCGTGTAAGCAGCAACCATTTTAGACATCACGACCATTTCATACTCTGCTGGTCACCTTTGAGCCACCCCGACCTCGGTATCATCCCCCCGCGCTCTGACCAAGCCTGAACACATGTACCAGGGTCGTAAAACCTTGTCAGCATGACAATACCCCTGAGTCACTTCCCGCACCAAACCCACTTGTCCTTTTATCCCCCACGCACGGGCAGGCCCCTATGATAACCTCCTCCACTGCACCTGGCCACTCAATCCGGTCCCAGGCACTAACCAACCCCTGTGGACATAGTTTATTATCCACATACGACAGAACTTGCTTCACCAAAAAAGGGGCCGGAATTTAATCAGTGACACGACCCCTTAGATCTGACCGATCCCACATGTTTTAGATCCTGTCGGAATGTCCAGCTGCGAGATAGCGATCATCTGTTAGATCTGGGTGGAGGGACGATTGCTGCGGGGTTTGTGTGGGCATTAGCTTGAGGAGGGGATTCCAAGGATGTTTGACTATGCAATAAACTGATGCCAGGAATGTTTGACCATGTAATACACTGACTAAAAAGCATATAAAAGGCCATGCCACAGAGATGCAGTTAGAGCACCTCCTGACGATAGCCCCGGTGTCTGATGTGATGTGTTCTCCTCTAGAGAAATAAACCTGGTCTTCGCCGTCCAATATCCAGCGCCTGCCTCGTTATTTTGATCGCTAATCTTAGGGTGAATTAGAGGTGGTTTGCACCAAGCGGCATCGAAAGTCTTGGGAGTCTCGCTGCTTTTCATCAATTGGCGCACCAACGTCGGGGCCATCAGCGACACGTGGGTCACGTGAGAGAGGTCCTAACGACGGAGTGAACATCTAAACGATCGGGGAAGTGCACCTGTCTGAAAGAGACCCTTGTCTGGTGGCCGATCAACTGAACTTGATCGGTTCCGAACGGACCTCTCTCGAGTGACCTGCGGTCCTGACTGGGACCTTACAGGAACGCCGCATTGTTGGAGTGAGAGGACAAACAAGCGCTGGAAGGGGTTAACAAAGAAACTGTCCATAACGGTCCAGGTAAGGTCGCGATATATGACAAAACTGATTATCTGATTGTATTGAAATTGTTTGCTCGAATACTAGTATTCCGCTCTTTGAAGTTATTGGTAGTAATTGAGACATTCCCTGCTTGCAAACAACGCTAGAATAGGAATATTCCCTCTTTGCAGGCAGCGAAGGGCAGGTAGTGTGGACCTTTGTCCATGACCTATTGAGATATTTATATTGACCGCTTGCACGTCATGCCTGTCTTCTCAAAATTGTTTGATTGTTTTGGACCGGACCATTTGTTAGAGGTCAGTCATCCAGCACCGCCGGAAGGCACCCCTAACAAGGACATGTATGTTAAATATGGAGTAGCCATCGTTGCTTGTAGCAAACTATGGCACAAATACACTAGAAAGGACCGGGTAAATCAGTGGCCACTTACGGGATCTTTTGATCTTGCTAAAATAGAAATCTTAGAAATAGCGCTCCACAAAAAGAAAGCTACGCTAACCATGCTTGACAACTTTGGTCTGTGGCAGAAAGAAGCAACCCAACGAAAGAGAAGAAATGAAGCTAGACTAGATAAAGAGATGCGAAAAGCAGCTCATCAAGCTTGTAAAAAGTTAGAGGAAGATATAAAAGAAAGAGAGACTGATAGAAATGAAGAAGAATCGAAAATATCAGGCCAGTGCCCTGATAGAACGCCTTTGACTCTTTACCCTGAGTTACCAACAAAACAGAGGATAAATGATGACCTTTTGTTGGGTCCCCCGATCATCTACGTGCCACCTCCTTATGCCCCTACTCATTCCGTAGTACAGCACCAAGATACAGCAAGGTACCAACGGAGACGCCACAACCGTTTCTGCTCCAGTCGAGCCACTTACACCGAGTGCCTCAACAACGAACGCATTAGTAGAAATAGGATCAGTAGAAAAAGGGTTGCCCAGGGTTCCACGATTAAGTACGCACGAGGGGGCAAACATTGACAAGATAGTCAAAACCCTCGTGAAGAGAAGAGAAACGAAAGAGTATGTGACTGACATATGCAATTCTTATGTCGAGAGCCACAAACGATTCTTCATTGTGCGCTTCTGCTACTACACACTTAGGGGCATATTACCAAGCAATAGCAATAATTATCGCTATTGCTTGGTTAGAGACAAAATTTTACCGCTGAGCTGCGGCGATTTTTATCACAGATAAACCTTGGTATTACCAAGGTTTATCGCAAATGCGATAAAAAACGGCCGCAAAGCATGAATATCGCTGAAAAGTCAGCGATATTCATGGATTACCGAGCTAATGCTCTTAGCCATGTTATCCACCTCCCATTGGATAACATGGCTAAGAACTGCTCAGGGCAGGTGTTAGCTTTTGGAGATATTCACGCTTAGCACGAATATTTCCAAAAGTTGGTAATAGGAGATAGCGATGTTAGCGACTGTTTCCAGTCGCTAACATCTTGGCACGCCCACTTTGCATGTCATTAGTGATAAATATCACTGACATGCAAAGTGGGGCCCAAGATGGTCGCTATCTCCTACTAGCTGTCGCTAACTGGTGTTAGCGACAGCTAGGTAATAGGGAGATAATTTTATCTCCGCTTTCTTGGCTTTTAAAGCCAAAAAAGCGGAGATAAACACCCTTGATAATATGCCCCTTACTGCCTATGAATAGAAACATCAGGATGTAGGACCCGGGAGGCTAATGGCTCTTTATAGAAAAGTTGACATAGGAGACAAAAACAACAACGATGTAGCAGAACTCTTTTTGCCCACGTTAGAAGTATTCCGCCACCTCGTAGAACAAGAGCGGATAGATACAGACAGAGCATCAAAACCAGTAACACCCCCAATAAAAAAGCTAGATAACATGATGTCGATAAAGGAAGCCGCTCCATATTGGGTCCCCCCTAGGGGACAAGGGACTAATGACGACATAAACCATCAGGACGCTAAAGGGAGGGTGGTCTACAATTGGGTGTATCAGCAGTGGGACAGACAGGACATCCTGACGTTCCATAAATCTCTTCCAGATTTGCGAAAGAATCCCACCGCCTTTTACACAGAACTAGGTACTGCTCTGGGGTCCACAATAATGACACTTGCCGACATTGACTTGTTCTTCGGGTTATGTTTGCCAGCCAATGTGTGGAAGCAGATTAGGAGGATAGACCACACAGAATTGCTCGGTCATACCTGGGAACAACTCAGCACATCAGATAAACAGCGGAATCCTGGCTAAAACGGAAACCCGTTAAAGCTATATTGGACCTCCCTGATAAAATAGTGCAGAAGGTAAAAACACTGATACCGGAGAAAAAGATAGACTGGTTCATAGTAACAGCGTGCCGCCAGAAACCACAAGAGGATGTCTCTGAGTATTTCTCGAGATTTGAAACAATGTTCTCCGATTACAGTGGACAGGACATGTCCACTGCGACCGGACACCACTTATTCGTGCAAAATTACGTCAAAGGACTGCTGCCGGAGGTATCACAGAAATTACAAACTAGCGAAAGTAGTTGGGCAACCTCTAAACCAGCGGCCATCCACCAGATGGCCCAGTACTATGAACACCAGAAAATGAAATTGATAGAGCTACAGAAAAGAAGAAGAAAGATTTGAAAGAAAGGCAATGATAGCGGAGCTCCAAGGGGTGAATACAGGAAGAGAACAATATAAAGGAAGATACAAACAGAATTTCCCTAGAGTACAGCCTCCTAGAAATGACTCATTGACACCATATGTACGACGTCAGGACTTAGGACAGGATCAATGCGCATTTTGCAAAGAATACGAACACTGGAAATCCTAATGCCCAGCCTTATCAGGAGCTAGTAGGGGCAGAGGGATAAGGGAAATAACAAATGAACAGAGAGGAAGAGGACGTGGGAGAGGGTACGCAAGTGAAGCTACCGAAGGAAGGCCAGGAAGAGTGAACGCATTTGACCGCCCTAGACAGAACCAGTGTCAACAGACAGATTACGACAACATGTATGACTTTGCATAGGACAGCCAGGGGCAAGGGAGGGATCCAGTCGAGCTCTATGTTGATCAGCAAGGCCCTTCTGTTACCGCAAAGGTCCTGGGCACAGAGTCGCCCTTTTTGGTAGACACAGGAGCAACACGTAGTGTGCTATCCAAATGACTGATTCCAAGGGCACCCTTGTCTGGCTCACATATAACCTCAATAGGATTTGACGGTATGCCCTCCACTAACCCTTTGTCCAGACCGATCCCTTTCAAACTTGAAAACAATGTTATCGACACAACGTTCCTTCTCTCCTCCCACACTCCAGACGCCATTATGGGTCTTGATCTTCTGAAGCATTTCCGTGCGACTATCAGATGTTCGCCGGAGGGAGTACGAGTCATCTTATATGACAATCACCATCACCCAAGAGATAATCCATCCCAACACATGTATCCCATTTCTGAGACAGACACATCCCTACTAGACACTTTACCCTCGCATCTGTCGGCCAGGGCTGATTCAGACATAGGACGAATGATGATTGACCCAGTACACGTGACAATACGACGTGACGCAACCTTACTGAAAATACCCCAGTATAAGATATCGCCAGAGGGCGAGAAAGCCTTGACCGAAATCATACAGTCACTAGTAGAGGCAGGAGTGGTAGAAGAGGTAGTGAGCAATGTTTGTAATAGTCCTATTTTACCGATCATAAAGAGACAGGGAGAGGGAAATGGAAAAGCCTACCGCTTCATCATCGACCTGCGGGAGATAAACAAAATAGTAGTACCACAGTACCCAGTAGTTTCTGACATCACCACCATCCTGACCCTAATTCCGTCAACTGCTACCACTTTCACCGTTATCGGTCTCAAGAATGCCTTTTTCTCCATACCCATTCACCAAGACAGTCGCTATCTTTTCGGATTCACTCTAAGATTCCGCTCATATAGATTTTGCCGAGCACCCCAGGGGTACACCGAGAGCCCGAGCATCTATAGCCAGGCACTCAAAAGACAGTTAGATGCCGTACAGTTACCAGACGGGGTGGTGTTGATACAGTATATAGACTATATCCTTCTAGCAGCAGACACCACTCCACTAGCCGTCACAGCCACCATCCAATTCCTACACTTCCTTGCAGAAAATGGCCACAAAGTTTCTCGAAAGAAATTGCAGTTCTGCAAACCACAGGTAACATATTTAGGTCACCTCTTATCGAAAGAAGGGAGGAAACTCACACCCGACAGGATCCAGGCAATTCTAGACACTCCCGTTTCCAAGAATTAGAAGCAAGTCTGCTCTCTGATAGGCCTCACCTCCTTCTGCCGACAGTGGTTACTGAACTTTAGCCTCATTGTCAAACCCCTTCTCTCCCTCCTAGCCAAAGACACTCCCTCACCTTTCCCCTGGACACCCGAATGCCAGTCAGCATTCAAAGAATTGCGAGATGCCCTTTGTTCAGCACCTTTTCTAGGAACCCCAGACTACTCCAAACCATTCTTCCTCTACACACATGAAAAGGAGGGATGTGCATTGTCCGTCTTAGTGCAATCAATTGGTTACAAACATTGCCCTTGTGAATATTTCTCCGCCACCCTCGACCCAGTAGCTAGAGCGTTGCCAGCGTGTTTGCGCGCTGTGGCAGCTGCAGCAGTATCCATACGCCAGAGCGAAGGAATAGTGCTCTCCAATCCTATCACCGTGTTAGTACCCCATGCAGTCGACACGCTACTAAACCAGACTAAAACCCAACACTTGACTAGCGCACGACTGACAGGTTACGAGTTGACCCTGCTAGCACCACACATCACCCTGAAGCGATGCGCCACTCTCAATCCAGCCACATTGTTACCCCTACCCGAAAATTACCTTGGTGTGACTCCCCTGCACGACTGTGTAACTCTCACTGACGAACAGACAAAAAGTAGAGTAGATCTCAGAGACACTGCCTTTTCATATCCAGATGGGGAACTATGGGTAGACGGCTCATGCATCAAACTTCCCGATGGCACCACCTCAGCTGCATATGCCATCACCACAGCCCGAACAATCCTAGAGACAGCCCGCATTGCCCAACGATCCGCCCAAGCAGCAGAGCTCATTGCCCTCACACGAGCATATATTTTAGCTGCTGGTACGACAGTAAACATATACACCGACAGCCAGTACGCCTTCGGGTTGGTTCACCATGTTGGGCTCCTGTGGAGAGAAAGAGGGTTCCTGACTTCACACGGCACACCTATCCAACATGGAGATCTAGTCTCCGAATTGACAGAAGCAGTCCTCCTCCCCAAGCAGCTAGCAGTGATTAAATGCCAGGCACATAAGAAAGTGACCGACCTCATTGGACAGGGAAACGCATTAGCCGACATTACTGCCCGAACCACAGCCCAGGACAGAACCACGACACGAATGTACGTGACCAGGTCACAAGCAGAACAATGGACGGATGCTACAACGACTGTAAGGGACATACAAACGACAGGCACACAGGACGAACTAACTGGATGGGCTTGGGTGGGACTGAAAGACGAGGAAGGCTGCCGTAGGACAAAAGACGGAAACAAATGGCTGCTACCTAATGCCTATCTGATCCCCATATTGACCATGGCACATTTACCAGCACACATAGGATCTGCCCCCATGACCGAACTGATCACCAGAGTATGGCATAACAGCATGATAGCATAATCAGCAAAACGCCCAGTACAGCAATGCCTAGTATGCCTGCAACACAACCCAGGGAACGGGACAGTAGTACCACGGGGAGGGTTTGGAGTCCCTGATCACCCCTTCGAAGTCCTCCAAATGGACTACATCCAGCTAGAGAGGTGCCATGGCCTAAAATATGTACTAGTAATCGTGTGCGCCTTTAGCAAATGGGTGGAGGCCTACCCCACCCGTGACAACACCGCCTTAGCTACTGCGAAGGTATTACTGAAAGAGTTCTTCCCCCGATATGGCCTTTGTAGAATTTTATGGAGCAACAATGGCCCCCCCTTCATAGCAGAAGTTATACAGAACATACTGAAAGGGTTGGGGGTAAAGCAAAAGTTCCATGCCGTTTTTCACCCCAAATCAGAGGGCCTGGTAGAGAGACACAATGCCATGCCAAAACTGAAGCTAGCAAAAATAGTCGCCACGACTGGGTTGAAATGGCCCGACACCCTCCCACTGGCATTGCTGTCAATGCACTCCACCCCAACCAAACACCGACTGACCCCTTACGAAGTAGTCTTCGGCAGGCCTATGAACATTTGGGCGGCACCAAAGCCAACCTCCATTAATGATGTCCCGGACATACTAATGTCCGACTATTTGTACAAATTAACGAACAAACTAACATTTATCCACCAACAGGTGCAGCAAGCCATACCAGATGTATCCAGGGGCCCATAACACAATATCAAGCCTGGGGACTTCGTGCTGACATGAAATTTTCAGAGGTCGAAGAGTCTGGAACCCAGGTGGACGGGCCCCTGGCAAGTCTTGATCACCACCCGAACTGCTCTTCGAGGGGAAGGAAAGCAAAATTGGCTGCACGCACATCACTGTAAGAAGATACCTCCGACACTGTCGGCCCCCGAAGAAGTGAACAGCCAAGAAGAGCTCCTGACAAAAGACTGACCAGCCCTGAGTTGCTACCCACAGACAGAGACACTTGAACTGGCAGAGTTTCCCGACCCCACGGTACCATCCAAGAAAGGGTACAATTTGAGATCGACGAAAGGAGATTGCTCCGACAAGCAGTCCACTAACTGAGTCAAAAGTCTCAGAACGGTAGCTAACACTACAAATGCTACCAGGAGAAACGCTAGACGAAAGTATGTGGTCCTGCTAGTCGCAGAGCCTCTTGAAGGTGATGGAAGAACCCGGACGACCGAAGAACCACCGCGACGACTCCAAACTTGCCACATTGCACAGTACAAAGACAATAACCCGTGGCTGCATCTCTCACTTGCCTCTTGTTGATGGTCACAGTCTGGATCATTAAAGAGAGTGCTCCCACTTACAGGACAATGTCACCCACCATGCAACCCACCACTAAGTAAGAACACTATCTGGTGTCACTGTCACCACGCCTCCGAAACGACGCAAAGAATTCTGGAATAATTCTTTCGTACAATTATTGCACCAGCACAATCTTGCCGCAAATACAACAAACCGTTGGATCTGTGGGTTGTTACCTCATGCCACTGAACATTCCATTCCTTTCATCCCTTCACCCTTCTCTGTTCATGGATCTTGCCTCGCCTGGTTAATGCTCCTGCAAGAGAGCTACAAAGACAATGCTACATCCGATGGGACAATCAAACAATTTTACAATGAGTTCTGTCTGAACAAAACGGTAAGAACATCCGCTCCCTTCTGCCCCCTGACTTCAAATGCAACCTTTCCAATGAACATTCCCGCCAAAGAACGATTTGAAATGCAAGTGTACAACAACCCAGTCAGACCTACCTTTTCCTATCTAAAGAAACAAACTTCCGCAATTCTGACAGTGGCCCTATCTGTGGTGAACGTCTCAGGCCTTGTCTGCATCGAAGGCCATGGGACTAAGATCGTGGGTCACAGCTCTTGCCGTATAACGAAGACTCTGAACACTGCCGACCCCCCTTCACTTGTTGCATCACCCAACATGTACTTCGTCTGTGGTACCAAAGCCTACACCTGGCTCCCAAAAGGCTGGGGGGGGCACGTGCTACATCGCTTTTGTTCTGCCTCCAACCTACACTGCCCTTGCAGACCACCACAGAGAAAGGCGTTCCAAAGACACAGAACAAGCAGACTCCGCCACATCACAGTTCCTCGATGAGGCAAAAGGACTCGTCCCGCTATGGGGTCCGATGACAAACAGCCGAGCCATCAGGCACCTAACTCAAGCAGTTGAAACAGCCTTGAACGTCACTGCTGGCATCCTGACCAACAACACAGCTGAGATTCAGGCGGTCCGCCTGGTGGCTTTACAGAAGCGCATTGTTCTACATGTGGTACTAGCGGACCATGGAGGAGCATGCCGCATCATCGGAGCCAGTTGCTGTACTTACGTCCCTGACAACACACCCTCTGTTTTCAAGGCAATTGAACACGTCCACAGGCTGGCGTCAGCAATCCATCAGGAGTCAGAGACTTGGACACTTGGAAGCTGGATTTGGGGCATTTTGAAAGAATGGGGCTGGAAAATAATGATGATCCTCTTAGTTCCAATATTAATAATATGTGGCTGTTGTTTGAGGATACATTGTAACCCACTTTTGTGTTCTATTTGCCTGAACTCCTTGCACCCTTAGACTATGGACACTGAGCTCCCGAAGATGAGAGTAATAAACCATAGAGAGATACAGGGCATTATGGACATTGAGATAGACTAGCAAGCTGGCTGGACTATGTTCAAAGGGAGGACTGTAGAAAATAAAACGACAAATATGAACATTGCTGGCGCCATCTTGCTTAGCGAAGGCCTTTACGTGCGCGTAAGCAGCAACCATTTTAGACATCACAGCCATTTAATACTCTGCTAGTCACCTGTGAGCCGCCCGACCTCGCTATCATCCCCCGCGCTCTGAGCAAGCCTGAACACATGTACCAGGGTCGTAAAACCTTGTCAGCATGACAATGCCCCGGAGTCACTTCCCGCACCAAACCCACTTGTCCTTTCATCCCCCGTGCACGGGCAGGTCCCTTTGATAACCTCCTCCACTACACCTGGCCACTCAATCTGGTCCCAGGCACTAACCGACCTCTGTGGACATAGTTTATTACCCACATACGACAGAACTTGCTTCACCAACAAAGGGGCGGAATGTAATCAGTGACACGACCCCTTAGATCTGACCGATCCCACATGTTTTAGATCCTGTTGGAATGTCCAGCTGCGAGATAGTGATCATCTGTTAGATCTGGGTGGAGGGACGATTGCTGCGGGGTTTGTGTGTGAACTAGCTTGAGGCAGGGATTCCAAGGATGTTTGACTATGCAATAAACTGATGCCCTATTTTACCTTAAACTGTGTGCTTTTCTTGTATAATGTATAATGTATCCCCCAAAATACCCTACTGTTTCCCCTCCCTTCCTATCGCTTTGTATGCCACCCTCAAACCTGTAAAGTGCTCTGATACCCTCAGTGGTCTGGTTCACGCTCTATAAAACCTTAAAATAAATAAATAAATAATAAAATACCGTTAACAAATATTGCAGCTTAAAGGCCTGTGTATAACAAGAAAATTAAAGAAATTTGGTTGGAAAACCAATCCCTTTTAATGCCTGAAACATAAAAACCCAATTGATCGTAACAAAAGCTTTTTCTGAGTCCAAAGGAATAGCAGCAATAGGATTATCCAGTGGAGAGGCCTTGCTTAGGACATTGAAAAAGACTTGAGTATTATCAGAGGCCAATTGACCCTTAAAAAAACCGGACTGTTCAGGGTGTAAAAGATCAGGCAGACTAGGGTCAATACGCAAAGTCAAAGTCTTTGCAACCATATTGTAACCAGTATTGACTAAAGAAATCAGGTGCTAATTCTTGCACTGTGAGAGATCTTTATTTTTTGGGGAACTAAGCAAATCATGGTATCATGGAAGGAGCCTTAAGAAGCACCCTTAGAGATAAATGAGCTAAATAATTGGAAAAGGTTGGGAAGGAGAAGCTTTGCGAAAAAGCTTTAAAATTCAATAGTGAAGCCATCAGGCCCAGGAGTCTTCCCTCTGCATAGTATTGAGACTGCAGGAGTGATTTCGGATAGTGAAATATCACCCCTTAATGGATCGAAATCAATATGATGAGAGGGAGGGAAAGCAATTGATTGAAAGTATTCAGCCAATTATGATTGTAGTGGTTGTGTTTATGGAGAGTATAGATATTTATAAAAGTTAACAAATTCCTGCAGGATATCTTTATAGTTAAAAAGAATATTCCCTGTATTATATCACAAGGTTTAAATTCTGGTTCAATCACTCCTGATTTAAATAGTTTAAGAGCAATTTTCCCATTCTATTTTGGCCCCCATAATAATGTGCACTGCTCTTCCATAGGTAAGAAGAAGCTGCGTTCGCAGTAAATCTATTAAAAGTGAGTTTGTCATCAATAAGATGTAGGGAGGTCTAATTTTTAGAGTGATATTAGGTATGTTCCAATTTTTTGTTATTGGGTTGATTGGGCTTCCATTGATTTTTCTTTTGCGAGACAAAATGTATTATAAAAACTCTTGTCACTGTTTAAAGGAATCCCAAATCATTGCAATAGGAGAATCAGGTGTATTGTTAATAACAAATAAATCAGAGGCAAAGGCTTCAAGGTGGGATTTGAATTTAGTTTCTAAATGATGTGGCGAGAAGGGGATACGCTCAAGGTCTGTATATACTGGTGAATGATCTGATATCAATATTGATCCTATATCAGACTGATGGACATGCCGAGATAAAGATTTTTTGAGAAAAAGATAGTCTATTTAGGATTGTGATTGGTGTGGAGCTGCATGGAACGTGTATTCCCCGAGATCTGGGTGACATAATCTCCAACTATCAATTATTTACTGGATGGTGGGTATCAATTTTGAATGCATTTTAGTGTGGACAAACTTGACCGTTGAATTCCTATCCAGTACAGAATCATGATTTTAACTGCTGTCACCACCGAATGTAATATAATCATAATCACACAATAGTAATTTTCCAGATATTTTGGACTAAAAAGCAAAATCAACAGATACTGGTCCATATACATTAAACATAGTTAAAGGTATATTATCAACCAAAAGTTTCATGATCCGTCTACCTTCAGAATCAGACTCTTGGTTAACAACTGTAAAATGTAACCTGTTCTCTGGAAGCTTTTAAAGTGCTGTTTAGAAGTGGTTAATAAAAGGTCATGTATAATGCTAGACTTCAGTCTTGCCATAAAATCAGTACTTTATTCCTCTTTTCCAAAGCAGAGGAAGCAAATACATTACCTACCCAACATCTTTTTAATTTGGCAACTTCTATTTCAGAAAGGTGTGAGTCTTGTAGTAAGGCTACATCTGTTTTCAGTTTGGCTAAATGAGATAGCACCCTCTGCCTCTAAATTGGTTTACCTAACCCTTTGATATTCTATGTGGTAACACAAAATGAATTTCTGGAATAATATCATGCACAATTAATATGTCTACGGTAGCAAGATTAGCAAACAAATGAATCAAATATTGGGAGGAATAAGATTTTTGCTTAGTGAAGAAGGAAAGCGAGAAAAGTTCGATAGGATGGGACACAGGAAAGAAGAAAGAACCATAGAAAGAAACATCAGTAAAGAAATAGTGAAATAGAATACTAACAGATACTGCAAGTCACACAAATGATGACTAAATAGCATATCTACAAATACACAGAAACAAAAGGGAGGGGGCTACACTGGAAGATGATGGCGACAACATCTGAACTCCCCAGAATGGTAGGGCAGCCTTTACTTGGGTGAAGACATCACACAAAGGAAAACCATATGGGAACAAGATACAAATATATATACTTGCATCATAAGAAACATTACAGAATTAAACTGTGTTATAGTGAGAGAAAAGCCATCATAACAATTGGACAAAAGAGAAACCGTTAATTACTTATTATTAAAAGGAATTTGGCAAGAGAAACAAGTTAACATTCAACTGCTTTTCGAAGTGTCCCTATTTCTCCTCCGTGTACTTGAAGAAATCTCTTAAGTGCAGCAGGCTCCTTGTAAGTGGTTGTTTTATCCTTGAATGTCACTTTAAACAAGCATGGATGAATTAGATCAAATCTAGAGTTTATGGCTCTCAACTGAGAAAGCACATGCAAAAATAGTTTCCGGTAATCTGCAGTAACGTTAGCTAAATACTGAGAGCTGTGACCTGCCAAGATACTCTCCTTTTTAGGTTTGATAGCAGTCATAACTTGAAACAAGTCTGTCTATCACAAGAACAACATTATAACTCCTCATGGTTTCATAGAAACTCGAGGACAAAGCCTTTGTGTGCTTTGAATACTGAGAGGAACAGTTGTGTATAAATCAAGAAGTTTTGGTGGAAAAGTTGGTAAGGTTTTGGTCGGATCAGAGCCCTCAGTATTTTCAGGAATCCCATTTATGCACAATTTATTCCTGTGATTTTGATTTTAAAGATCTTCAGTGTGCTTTTTAAGTAGAGAAACTTTCAACTCGAGATGCAAGATACGTGAAGTTACAAGTTATAGACATTCTGGTTTTTGTTCTACCATTGAAACATATGACTCATGAGAGGATCATTTATCATTTAAATGTTGCAGCATTTTGGTAGTCTCTTCCATGAAGGCACCGAATGTGCACTAAAGGCAAGCCCGTCTGCTCCTGTCCGGCCCGGATCCCACTGTAGGCCGGAATCCCTGCTCAATATATTTGAGGAAGTAGGCATCTGAAACAATATTCAAGCCAAAAGCTTTGCGCACTGGGACAAGAAGGTAGAAACCCAGGCTGCACCACATTAAAGCCTGGTTTAGTCTTAAACTTGATGATGTGCCCCAACTGTAGGTTGCCCTTTACAGATATACCAGCCAGCAATAATAATAGCAGAATGAACTGCAAGATAGAACATTAATTCTCACAGAAAGATAGGGTTTTCAAATGTTCAGTATTAATTGCCAGGTCATTAGTTGAACACAAAATGAAATTTGCGCTCCTTGTTGATAACCACAAATATATAAAATATTTATCACAGAAACCTGGGCGGACATACCTCAGGTGCTGCTTTAATTCAAGCTATACCATCAGGATATACAATGGCACAGGTAGATAGAGAGGAGGTGGGTTGTCCAGTGTAATGAGGGACCAAATTGTCATAAAGCACATCCCAGGCCCAAGTGATCCAATTTGCAAAAATTTCTCCTTTCAAATTGAGGTAACCAAAAACTACTCGTTGAGAGAAATGTTACTGTACTGCCCTCCTGGGCCCAGGATATCTTTTTTTATCAAATATAGGCTCATTGATAAAGCACAGCATCACAATGTCAGGCTACTTGGTGTTGGGTGATTTTAACTTTCGTCTAGACAATCTGGCAGGACATACACTTGATGGGATCTTACTTAACATCTCTCATTTGAATTTAACAAACATCCTACCTTTGGTGTGGTCAGACCATAAGGCATTGTTTTTTCAATTACTTTACCACAGCCGCAAACAAATTCAGTTGCACATTTACCTAAAAGGTAGATCTTATGCAGACTTTGCAAAACACCTTACCTGAAATCAGTAATGTTCTCAGTCAAGAGGTAGAGACAACCACACAGATGTACACAACATGGGAAAAAAAGGCTATCGACATTCTAGCACCCGACAAAGTGTTTGCAAATCATTGTAGAACCCCCTCAGAACCCTGGTTCTCTGGGTTATAAGAGCTGCAGCACTGAAGCTATTGAAAGCTTTTTTAACTAACGGAAAAGTGTGGGGCTCCTCATTGATACCCACCCTTTTCAACCTTTATGTTGCCCCTCTGGCTAAACTGATAAAGACAGTGGGTTTCTCTGTTGTGTCCCAAGCCAACGACACCCAAATTGTGGTGTCAATCTTTTTCTTTTCTTTTCTTTTATTTTTTCTGTCAATCTTTAAAGATCATGAGGAAGTTGGACACAGATTTAGGTCCTGTATGACCCAAATATAATAATGGATGAGAGCAAATTGTTTAAAGCTTAATGAAGGGAAAACAGGGGTCCTTCGCCAATTTGGTGGCCTCAGGATGTGGGACCATTACCAACACCAGTAAAGAAAGAAAGGAATCGTCTTTGATGACAAACTTAATTGTGAACATCAAGTGAATGCACTCACATCCTCTGTCTTCTATAGGCTGAAAATAATAAGAAAAATCTGTCCCTACATCCCCTATGATCTTTAAAAAACAGTAGTTTCCACTTTAGTTCTTGCTAAAATAGATTATGGAAACACCCTTTTTATTGGCATTCAAAAAAAGACTTTTTCTGTGAGTGGATTGTTATTG
The DNA here is from genome assembly GCF_964261635.1 of Lissotriton helveticus. Lineage (NCBI taxonomy): Eukaryota > Metazoa > Chordata > Amphibia > Caudata > Salamandridae > Lissotriton > Lissotriton helveticus. Next base: position 1,110,679,113 of record NC_136068.1, read on the forward strand.
AAATATTTCCATAGAAAACAATGGTGAAAAGTTTACCTCTCTATCATGACGCGTTAATCCAATATGGCGGATTTTTCAAAATGGCTGCCCATTATTTGAGATATAGGGTATAACTGTTTATATGCCCATGTGTGGTATCATTTTATATGTTGCTAGGGACCGGAAAGTCAAAAATATCATCAAAAATTGTTTTTGATGACCATAATATCAAATAATCGTGGAACATGTTAGATAGACAAAGTTTGTATAATTTTTTTGTTGATTTATATGACAAAGTGTGAAGGAACGTAAATATTACAATTAACTTTTGAAATAAAAAGTTTGCTTTTGTTTGTGTTTTGTTTTGTAACTTTGTTGTTTTTGTTAATCAAAAATGTTTCATTTATGTGTTACAGGTTCTTGCGAGTTGCTGTGAGATACAGTGAAAACGGACATAGAAAAGTGTTTCATTTGTGATGTGGTGTTTCAAGAAGATGACAATGTATCTGTACTCACTGAAAGAGGAGTGACTGGAATTCAAAAAACATGCAAGGAGAGAAAAATATCTAAGTTTAACATTTGTGTTGGGCAGAAAGTTCCCAAGAAATGTAGAGCGTGTTTTGTTAACTTGAAAACTCTGTTCCAGGAGAAAGAATCAGATCCCACAACTTCTCGTGTTCTACGGTCATGTGAAACCCCGTTTGATTTTAGAATTTTTTTTTTTTTCTGTGATACGGAGTTAAGTTCATACTTCAGGGAGAGGAAAAAAATGCTCATACCCAGCTAGTTTATTCAATAAGCATGGACTTATGAGGCAATCTGGGAAGTTGCAGCTTGCCAATTATATCAAAGAGCAAGTACCAGCCATTGCTAACATGCCCGAAAATAAGCAGTTCGTCAGTGATGGTGGGTGGTTACTACATCGCCTTCCTTGGAGTCCGAATCAGACATTCCATGAGCTGCTTTGTGCCTATGAGAGATATGTGCTAACAAAGTATGGCCAGGCAATAATAGTATTCGACGGATATGGAGATACGTTTTCTACAAAATCAGAAGCCCATCTAAAAAGAAAAAGAGGTATTGTAGGACCTAAATTAAATTTCATACCTTCTACCTCCATCGCCGTCCAGAAACAATTATTTCTGAGTAATAATGAAAATAAACAAGCCTCAATTATCGCAAAAGTTACAAGAAGCTGGGTGTAAAACTAAGCAAGCTCATAGTGATGCAGACTTCATGGTCGTTTTGGAGGCTATTGAGTCGGCCAAAAGTCATCCTACAGCCATTGTTGGCGAGGACACCGATCTTCTCATACTACTCCTTCATCATTTTCAAGAAAACCAGTTTTATATTTTCCTTTGCCCAGAACCTAAGAAATCTTCCAAAAACATAACTGTGTATGATATTAGGAAATTAGCAAAAGCTTTAGGTAATGACTTCTGCTCTCACATCTTATTTTCTCACGCCGTATTAGGATGTGATACCACCTCCAAACCATTTGGATTAGGAAAACGTGAGTCCATAAAGTTGCTAAGAAAATCAGGCAGCTTCAAAGAAAGTCCTGCCGTATTCCAAACTTCACAAAAATCAACAGAAGAAATTGAAAATGCTGGTCTTAATGCTATTATATCATTGTATGGAGGAATAACAGGAGGCAGCACACAACATGATATGAGACTTTGAGCTTTCACTTCAACGACAACAAAATCAACAATACATGTGAAACCGGAAGTCTTGCCTCCTACAGAGGATGTCTGCAAATTTCATTTGCTCAGAGTATATCATCAGGTGCAGCAGTGGATGGGTATTCATATGGATCCATTACAGTGGGGATTTGAGGTTAAAGAAGGAAGATTGGCTTCCATTAGAATGAGTCAAGCACCAGCACCTGGTCATTTATTAAAATTTGTGAAATATGGCTGTATCAAGAGCCAATGTGCGACTCTGCAATGTATATGCAAAAGACAGGGAATAGTATGCACAGATGGGTGCACGTATTGTCGAGAAATAAGCTGTTGTAATTCCATTGGAAGTGGACATGGACGATGATTGAAATCATACTATTTTTATACTAAGGAGTGCTGTTTGAATTTATCTCTTTTACAATTTTCATTTGTCAGTGCCATATTGAGAAGTGCTATAGTATCTAGTTGAAATTTGCTTATCCTTTTCAAATGATGTTAATGAAATGTAAATAAAAAATAATGTCAAAACTATGAGGTCCATTAGGATGGCGGACGGATGCATTACCGCAGTGCTGGAGGCAGCGTAAAATGCACCTCAGCGTCCGCCAGCAGCCGGCCTTCGGTCCGCCATATTAGGAAGGCGAACTGGGCATATTTACCGTCCGCCGCGGAAAAACGTGAACCGCCGCGGGAACACAACAGACACCACGGCGGACTGAGCCAATCCAGCCTTACCGCCGTGCAGAATGACGTCCCGACTGTCCGCAATATTACGTAGTCGCAAACAAACCAGAACACCGCAGCGGAAAAACCACCCTCTCATAGACGGCGGAAGCACCACAACGGAGAGGGAAAGCAGTGTCTCGAGACCCACCGCACGGACCCCACCGCCATGGACCCAGCCCTACATGCCTTCCCGGCCCTGTTCGTACTTCACTTCCAGCAAGTCATGCACTGTCGTGGACGCCGCCGCAGGTACGCAAGCATGCAATACACACATACCATGCCACAGCATACATGAACACTGTTACCAGTTCACACCAGCAGCGTAGGATTAGCAACGAGGGCACTAGGGCACTGCCCGAGGGGCCGGTGTCCAGTCCCAGCTGAGGGCTGCTGTTGTGGGCAGCCGTGGTGGACCGATCTGGGCGGTCCCTGCATTTGTAAATGACCGCCAGTGGGCCAGTGTGTGCCTGAGAGGCCTTCCTGTAAGTAAATGTGCGTTAATTGCCACCCTCCCATCAATAATTTACAATAAGGGGTGGTGAAGGACAGAGTCTCTGAATTAAGCAGAGTACTCTCACCCAGTCAAGAGATCAGGGCTAGATCCAACACCGTTTTTTAGCTCATTGCACCATCCCAGTTTCAGAACCTGGCTGTATGCAAATTAGTCTGTCCCTGGCCCAGTGCATCATGGGAACAGGGCAGACCAGACTACAAAAGCCAATTCTTACACTGGGAAGGAAACAAGCTTCCGGGGACCGGTTTCTGGCATTTCAGCCGTCTTCGGCCCGGCTTGCTTGAATCCTGATGGTGCAATGAGCAAGGGACTCACATCTGAGTATACCCTTCCACGCTTAGGGTGGACAAAATAATTTACAACAAGGGGTGGTGCTGGACAGAGTCTCTGAATTAAGCAGAGTACTCTCACCCAGTCAAGAGATCAGGGCTAGATCCAACACCGTTTTTTAGCTCATTGCACCATCCCAGTTTCAGAACCTGGCTGTATGCAAATTAGTCTGTCCCTGGCCCAGTGCATCATGGGAACAGGGCAGACCAGACTACAAAAGCCAATTCTTACACTGGGAAGGAAACAAGCTTCCGGGGACCGGTTTCTGGCATTTCAGCCGTCTTCGGCCCGGCTTGCTTGAATCCTGATGGTGCAATGAGCAAGGGACTCACATCTGAGTATACCCTGCCACGCTTAGGGTGGACAAAATAATTTACAACAAGGGGTGGTGATGGACAGAGTCTCTGAATTAAGCAGAGTACTCTCACCCAGTCAAGAGATCAGGGCTAGATCCAACACCGTTTTTTAGCTCATTGCACCATCCCAGTTTCAGAACCTGGCTGTATGCAAATTAGTCTGTCCCTGGCCCAGTGCATCATGGGAACAGGGCAGACCAGACTACAAAAGCCAATTCTTACACTGGGAAGGAAACAAGCTTCCGGGGACCGGTTTCTGGCATTTCAGCCGTCTTCGGCCCGGCTTGCTTGAATCCTGATGGTGCAATGAGCAAGGGACTCACATCTGAGTATACCCTTCCACGCTTAGGGTGGACAAAATAATTTACAACAAGGGGTGGTGATGGACAGAGTCTCTGAATTAAGCAGAGTACTCTCACCCAGTCAAGAGATCAGGGCTAGATCCAACACCGTTTTTTAGCTCATTGCACCATCCCAGTTTCAGAACCTGGCTGTATGCAAATTAGTCTGTCCCTGGCCCAGTGCATCATGGGAACAGGGCAGACCAGACTACAAAAGCCAATTCTTACACTGGGAAGGAAACAAGCTTCCGGGGACCGGTTTCTGGCATTTCAGCCGTCTTCGGCCCGGCTTGCTTGAATCCTGATGGTGCAATGAGCAAGGGACTCACATCTGAGTATACCCTTCCACGCTTAGGGTGGACAAAATAATTTACAACAAGGGGTGGTGATGGACAGAGTCTCTGAATTAAGCAGAGTACTCTCACCCAGTCAAGAGATCAGGGCTAGATCCAACACCGTTTTTTAGCTCATTGCACCATCCCAGTTTCAGAACCTGGCTGTATGCAAATTAGTCTGTTCCTGGCCCAGTGCATCATGGGAACAGGGCAGACCAGACTACAAAAGCCAATTCTTACACTGGGAAGGAAACAAGCTTCCGGGGACCGGTTTCTGGCATTTCAGCCGTCTTCGGCCCGGCTTGCTTGAATCCTGATGGTGCAATGAGCAAGGGACTCACATCTGAGTATACCCTTCCACGCTTAGGGTGGACAAAATAATTTACAACAAGGGGTGGTGATGGACAGAGTCTCTGAATTAAGCAGAGTACTCTCACCCAGTCAAGAGATCAGGGCTAGATCCAACACCGTTTTTTAGCTCATTGCTAAAAAACGGTGTTGGATCTAGCCCTGATCTCTTGACTGGGTGAGAGTATTCTGCTTAATTCAGAGACTCTGTCCCTCACCACCCCTTGTTGTAAATAATTTTGTCCACCCTAAGCGTGGAAGGGTATACTCAGACATGAGTCCCTTGCTCATTGCACCATCAGGATTCAAGCAAGCCGGGCCGAAGACGGCTGTAATGCCAGAAACCGGTCCCCGGAAGCTTGTTTCCTTCCCAGTGTAAGAATTGGCTTTTGTAGTTTGGTTTGCCCTGTTCCCATCATGCACTGGGACAGGAACAGACTAATTTGCATACAGCCAGGTTCTGAAACTGGGATGGTGCAATGAGCTAAAAAACAGTGTTGGATCTAGCCCTGATCTCTTGACTGGGTGAGAGTATTCTGCTTAATTCAGAGACTCTGTCCCTCACCACCCCTTGTTGTAAATAATTCTGTCCACCCTAAGCGTGGAAGGGTATACTCAGACATGAGTCCCTTGCTCATTGCACCATCAGGATTCAAGCAAGCCGGGCCGAAGACGGCTGTAATGCCAGAAACCGGTCCCCGGAAACTTGTTTCCTTCCCAGTGTAAGAATTGGCTTTTGTAGTTTGGTTTGCCCTGTTCCCATCATGCACTGGGACAGGAACAGACTAATTTGCATACAGCCAGGTTCTGAAACTGGGATGGTGCAATGAGCTAAAAAACGGTGTTGGATCTAGCCCTGATCTCTTGACTGGGTGAGAGTATTCTGCTTAATTCATAGACTCTGTCCCTCACCACCCCTTGTTGTAAATAATTTTGTCCACCCTAAGCGTGGAAGGGTATACTCAGACATGAGTCCCTTGCTCATTGCACCATCAGGATTCAAGCAAGCCGGGCCGAAGACGGCTGTAATGCCAGAAACCGGTCCCCGGAAGCTTGTTTCCTTCCCAGTGTAAGAATTGGCTTTTGTAGTTTGGTTTGCCCTGTTCCCATCATGCACTGGGACAGGAACAGACTAATTTGCATACAGCCAGGTTCTGAAACTGGGATGGTGCAATGAGCTAAAAAACGGTGTTGGATCTAGCCCTGATCTCTTGACTGGGTGAGAGTATTCTGCTTAATTCAGAGACTCTGTCCCTCACCACCCCTTGTTGTAAATAATTTTGTCCACCCTAAGCGTGGAAGGGTATACTCAGACATGAGTCCCTTGCTCATTGCACCATCAGGATTCAAGCAAGCCGGGCCGAAGACGGCTGTAATGCCAGAAACCGGTCCCCGGAAGCTTGTTTCCTTCCCAGTGTAAGAATTGGCTTTTGTAGTTTGGTTTGCCCTGTTCCCATCATGCACTGGGACAGGAACAGACTAATTTGCATACAGCCAGGTTCTGAAACTGGGATGGTGCAATGAGCTAAAAAACGGTGTTGGATCTAGCCCTGATCTCTTGACTGGGTGAGAGTATTCTGCTTAATTCAGAGACTCTGTCCCTCACCACCCCTTGTTGTAAATAATTTTGTCCACCCTAAGCGTGGAAGGGTATACTCAGACATGAGTCCCTTGCTCATTGCACCATCAGGATTCAAGCAAGCCGGGCCGAAGACGGCTGTAATGCCAGAAACCGGTCCCCGGAAGCTTGTTTCCTTCCCAGTGTAAGAATTGGCTTTTGTAGTTTGGTTTGCCCTGTTCCCATCATGCACTGGGACAGGAACAGACTAATTTGCATACAGCCAGGTTCTGAAACTGGGATGGTGCAATGAGCTAAAAAACGGTGTTGGATCTAGCCCTGATCTCTTGACTGGGTGAGAGTATTCTGCTTAATTCAGAGACTCTGTCCCTCACCACCCCTTGTTGTAAATAATTTTGTCCACCCTAAGCGTGGAAGGGTATACTCAGACATGAGTCCCTTGCTCATTGCACCATCAGGATTCAAGCAAGCCGGGCCGAAGACGGCTGTAATGCCAGAAACCGGTCCCCGGAAACTTGTTTCCTTCCCAGTGTAAGAATTGGCTTTTGTAGTTTGGTTTGCCCTGTTCCCATCATGCACTAGGACAGGAACAGACTAATTTGCATACAGCCAGGTTCTGAAACTGGGATGGTGCAATGAGCTAAAAAACGGTGTTGGATCTAGCCCTGATCTCTTGACTGGGTGAGAGTATTCTGCTTAATTCATAGACTCTGTCCCTCACCACCCCTTGTTGTAAATAATTTTGTCCACCCTAAGCGTGGAAGGGTATACTCAGACATGAGTCCCTTGCTCATTGCACCATCAGGATTCAAGCAAGCCGGGCCGAAGACGGCTGTAATGCCAGAAACCGGTCCCCGGAAGCTTGTTTCCTTCCCAGTGTAAGAATTGGCTTTTGTAGTTTGGTTTGCCCTGTTCCCATCATGCACTGGGACAGGAACAGACTAATTTGCATACAGCCAGGTTCTGAAACTGGGATGGTGCAATGAGCTAAAAAACGGTGTTGGATCTAGCCCTGATCTCTTGACTGGGTGAGAGTATTCTGCTTAATTCAGAGACTCTGTCCCTCACCACCCCTTGTTGTAAATAATTTTGTCCACCCTAAGCGTGGAAGGGTATACTCAGACATGAGTCCCTTGCTCGTTGCACCATCAGGATTCAAGCAAGCCGGGCCGAAGACGGCTGTAATGCCAGAAACCGGTCCCCGGAAGCTTGTTTCCTTCCCAGTGTAAGAATTGGCTTTTGTAGTTTGGTTTGCCCTGTTCCCATCATGCACTGGGACAGGAACAGACTAATTTGCATACAGCCAGGTTCTGAAACTGGGATGGTGCAATGAGCTAAAAAACGGTGTTGGATCTAGCCCTGATCTCTTGACTGGGTGAGAGTATTCTGCTTAATTCAGAGACTCTGTCCCTCACCACCCCTTGTTGTAAATAATTTTGTCCACCCTAAGCGTGGAAGGGTTTACTCAGACATGAGTCCCTTGCTCATTGCACCATCAGGATTCAAGCAAGCCGGGCCGAAGACGGCTGTAATGCCAGAAACCGGTCCCCGGAAGCTTGTTTCCTTCCCAGTGTAAGAATTGGCTTTTGTAGTTTGGTTTGCCCTGTTCCCATCATGCACTGGGACAGGAACAGACTAATTTGCATAAAGCCAGGTTCTGAAACTGGGATGGTGCAATGAGCTAAAAAACGGTGTTGGATCTAGCCCTGATCTCTTGACTGGGTGAGAGTATTCTGCTTAATTCAGAGACTCTGTCCCTCACCACCCCTTGTTGTAAATAATTTTGTCCACCCTAAGCGTGGAAGGGTATACTCAGGAATGAGTCCCTTGCTCATTGCACCATCAGGATTCAAGCAAGCCGGGCCGAAGTCGGCTGTAATGCCAGAAACCGGTCCCCGGAAGCTTGTTTCCTTCCCAGTGTAAGAATTGGCTTTTGTAGTTTGGTTTGCCCTGTTCCCATCATGCACTGGGACAGGAACAGACTAATTTGCATACAGCCAGGTTCTGAAACTGGGATGGTGCAATGAGCTAAAAAACGGTGTTGGATCTAGCCCTGATCTCTTGACTGGGTGAGAGTATTCTGCTTAATTCAGAGCCCCTGTCCCTCACCGCCCCTTGTTGTAAATAATTTTGTCCACCCTAAGCGTGGGAGGGTATACTCAGACATGAGTCCCTTGCTCATTGCACCATCAGGATTCAAGCAAGCCGGGCCGAAGACGGCTGTAATGCCAGAGACCGGTCCCCGGAAGCTTGTTTCCTTCCCAGTGTAAGAATTGGCTTTTGTAGTTTGGTTTGCCCTGTTCCCATCATGCACTGGGACAGGAACAGACTAATTTGCATACAGCCAGGTTCTGAAACTGGGATGGTGCAATGAGCTAAAAAACGGTGTTGGATCTAGCCCTGATCTCTTGACTGGGTGAGAGTATTCTGCTTAATTCAGAGACTCTGTCCCTCACCACCCCTTGTTGTAAATAATTTTGTCCACCCTAAGCGTGGAAGGGTATACTCAGACATGAGTCCCTTGCTCATTGCACCATCAGGATTCAAGCAAGCCGGGCCGAAGACGGCTGTAATGCCAGAAACCGGTCCCCGGAAGCTTGTTTCCTTCCCAGTGTAAGAATTGGCTTTTGTAGTTTGGTTTGCCCTGTTCCCATCATGCACTGGGACAGGAACAGACTAATTTGCATACAGCCAGGTTCTGAAACTGGGATGGTGCAATGAGCTAAAAAACGGTGTTGGATCTAGCCCTGATCCCTTGACTGGGTGAGAGTATTCTGCTTAATTCAGAGACTCTGTCCCTCACCACCCCTTGTTGTAAATAATTTTGTCCACCCTAAGCGTGGAAGGGTATACTCAGACATGAGTCCCTTGCTCATTGCACCATCAGGATTCAAGCAAGCCGGGCCGAAGACGGCTGTAATGCCAGAAACCGGTCCCCTGAAGCTTGTTTCCTTCCCAGTGTAAGAATTGGCTTTTGTAGTTTGGTTTGCCCTGTTCCCATCATGCACTGGGACAGGAACAGACTAATTTGCATACAGCCAGGTTCTGAAACTGGGATGGTGCAATGAGCTAAAAACGGTGTTGGATCTAGCCCTGATCTCTTGACTGGGTGAGAGTATTCTGCTTAATTCAGAGACTCTGTCCCTCACCACCCCTTGTTGTAAATAATTTTGTCCACCCTAAGTGTGGAAGGGTATACTCAGACATGAGTCCCTTGCTCATTGCACCATCAGTATTCAAGCAAGCCGGGCCGAAGACGGCTGTAATGCCAGAAACCGGTCCCCGGAAGCTTGTTTCCTTCCCAGTGTAAGAATTGGCTTTTGTAGTTTGGTTTGCCCTGTTCCCATCATGCACTGGGACAGGAACAGACTAATTTGCATACAGCCAGGTTCTGAAACTGGGATGGTGCAATGAGCTAAAAAACGGTGTTGGATCTAGCCCTGATCTCTTGACTGGGTGAGAGTATTCTGCTTAATTCAGAGACTCTGTCCCTCACCACCCCTTGTTGTAAATAATTTTGTCCACCCTAAGCGTGGAAGGGTATACTCAGACATGAGTCCCTTGCTCATTGCACCATCAGGATTCAAGCAAGCCGGGCCGAAGACGGCTGTAATGCCAGAAACCGGTCCCCGGAAGCTTGTTTCCTTCCGAGTGTAAGAATTGGCTTTTGTAGTTTGGTTTGCCCTGTTCCCATCATGCACTGGGACAGGAACAGACTAATTTGCATACAGCCAGGTTCTGAAACTGGGATGGTGCAATGAGCTAAAAACGGTGTTGGATCTAGCCCTGATCTCTTGACTGGGTGAGAGTATTCTGCTTAATTCAGAGACTCTGTCCCTCACCACCCCTTGTTGTAAATAATTTTGTCCACCCTAAGCGTGGAAGGGTATACTCAGACATGAGTCCCTTGCTCACTGCACCATCAGGATTCAAGCAAGCCGGGCCGAAGACGGCTGTAATGCCAGAAACCGGTCCCCGGAAGCTTGTTTCCTTCCCAGTGTAAGAATTGGCTTTTGTAGTTTGGTTTGCCCTGTTCCCATCATGCACTGGGACAGGAACAGACTAATTTGCATACAGCCAGGTTCTGAAACTGGGATGGTGCAATGAGCTAAAAAACGGTGTTGGATCTAGCCCTGATCTCTTGACTGGGTGAGAGTATTCTGCTTAATTCAGAGACTCTGTCCCTCACCACCCCTTGTTGTAAATAATTTTGTCCACCCTAAGCGTGGAAGGGTATACTCAGACATGAGTCCCTTGCTCATTGCACCATCAGGATTCAAGCAAGCCGGGCCGAAGACGGCTGTAATGCCAGAAACCGGTCCCTGGAAGCTTGTTTCCTTTATAGTGTAAGAATTGGCTTTTGTAGTTTGGTTTGCCCTGTTCCCATCATGCACTGGGACAGGAACAGACTAATTTGCATACAGCCAGGTTCTGAAACTGAGATGGTGCAATGAGCTAAAAAACGGTGTTGGATCTAGCCCTGATCTCTTGACTGGGTGAGAGTATTCTGCTTAATTCAGAGACTCTGTCCCTCACCACCCCTTGTTGTAAATAATTTTGTCCACCCTAAGCGTGGAAGGGTATACTCAGACATGAGTCCCTTGCTCATTGCACCATCAGGATTCAAGCAAGCCGGGCCGAAGACGGCTGTAATGCCAGAAACCGGTCCCCGGAAGCTTGTTTCCTTCCCAGTGTAAGAATTGGTTTTTGTAGTTTGGTTTGCCCTGTTCCCATCATGCACTGGGACAGGAACAGACTAATTTGCATACAGCCAGGTTCTGAAACTGGGATGGTGCAATGAGCTAAAAAACGGTGTTGGATCTAGCCCTGATCTCTTGACTGGGTGAGAGTATTCTGCTTAATTCAGAGACTCTGTCCCTCACCACCCCTTGTTGTAAATAACCCTCCCATCAATGGCAGAGGTGTCACTCCCTTACTCTTGCTGGGCCGGACCAGTAATATATGTATATTGAGCGGTGCAGGGGGCATGATCAAAACTCGCCTCACTAGTTGTCAGGTGCGTCACCATTGTGAACTAATCTGTGGTAGACAGGGCATGTTGCAAACACAAGAAATCCACAATGCAAGTACACAACAAGCACGGACACTGACAAAGTACACAACATGAGTAACTGCCTTTATTAAACATCACAAAGATAGCACTGTGATATACACAGGAGCCAGCCCAGTGGCCAGTACACATTGCAGAGCATGTCCATGAGAAGCAGCACAACCAAGGGGCAAGAAGCAGCTTAGTTCCAGGCAGGCCAATGAGAGAGTGCAGAGCATGTCCATGAGAAGCTGCACAACCAAGGGGCAACAAGCAGCACAGTTCCAGGCAGGCCAATGAGAGAGTGCAGAGCATGTCCATGAGAAGCTGCACAACCAAGGGGCAACAAGCAGCACAGTTCCAGGCAGGCCAATGAGAGAGTGCAGAGCATGTCCATGAGAAGCTGCACAACCAAGGGGCAACAAGCAGCACAGTTCCAGGCAGGCCAGTGAGAGAGTGCAGAGCATGATCATGAGAAGCTGCACAACCAAGGGGCAAGAAGCAGCACAGTTACCATAGAGCCAGTGGCCAGAACAGAGCAGTTACATCTGAGGCAGCACATGAGAGGGGCAAAGTGCATCAACAGTCCATGGTAAAGAACAGAGCAGGCACATCTGAGGCAGCACAAGTGAGGGGCAAAGTGCATCAAAAGTCCATGGTACAGAACAGAGCAGGTACATCTGAGGCAGCACATGAGACTGAAGAAGGAAGAATGTCCAGCTGTTGCTCTGCTGGATTGCCCTGCTGTTGCTTTGCTGCCAAGGAGAGGGGAAGGACTTTGCTTTGTGCTGTGTCCGCTTGCTTGAAGGAATCTCCAAGAGCCTGATAAGAGCTGGCTCCCTGTTCTGAAGTCCCAGGAACAAAAGGACTTCACCCCCAGAGGGGCAAAGAGCATCAACAGTCCATGGTACAGAACAGAGCAGGTACATCTGAGGCAGCACAAGTGAGGGGCAAAGTGCATCGACAGTCCATGGTACAGAACAGAGCAGGTACATCTGAGGCAGCACAAGTGAGGGGCACATGGCATCACATTACTAACAGGGCCAGTGGCCAGAATAGAGCAGGTACATCTGAGGCAGCACAAGTTAGGGGCAAAGTGCATCAACAGTCCATTTTATAGAACAGAGCAGGTACATCTGAGGCAGCACAAGTGAGGGGCACATGGCATCAGAACTCAAACAGGGCCAGTGGCCATAACAGAGCAGGTCCATCTGAGGCAGCACAAGTGAGGGGCACATGGCATCATCAGAACTCAAACAGGGCCAGTGGCAATAACAGAGCAGGTCCATCTGAGGCAGTACAAGTGAGGGGCACATGGCATCAGAACTCAAACAGGGCCAGTGGCCAGAACAGAGCAGGTACATATGAGGCAGCACATGAGAATGAAGAAGGAAGAATGTCCAGCTGTTGCTCTGCTGGATTGCCCTGCTGTTGCTTTGCTGCCAAGGAGAGGGGAAGGACTTTGCTTTGTGCTGTGTCCCCTTGCATGAAGGAATCTCCAAGAGCCTGATAAGAGCTGGCTCCCAGTTCTGAAGTCCCAGGAACAAAAGGACTTCACCCCCAGAGGGGCAACGAGCATCAACAGTCCATGGTACAGAACAGAGCAGGTACATCTGAGGCACCACAAGTGAGGGGCAAGGAACATCAACAGTCCATGGTACAGAACAGAGCAGGTACATCTGAGGCAGCACAAGTGAGGGGCAAAGTGCATCAACAGTCCATGGTACAGAACAGAGCAGGTACATCTGAGGCAGCACATGAGAGGGACAAAGAGCATCAACAGTCCATGGTACAGAACAGAGCAGGTACATCTGAGGCAGCACAAGTGAGGGGCACATGGCATCACATTACTAACAGGGCCAGAACAGAGCAGGTACATCTGAGGCAGCACAAGTGAGGGGCAAAGTGCATCAACAGTCCATGGTACAGAACAGAGCAGGTACATCTGAGGCAACACAAGTGAGGGGCACATGGCATCAGAACTCAAACAGGGCCAGTGGCCAGAACAGAGCAGGTACATCTGAGGCAGCACAAGTGAGGGGCAAAGAGCATCAACAGTCCATGTACAGAACAGAGCAGGTACATCTGAGGCAGCACATGAGAGGGGCACATTGCAACACATTACTAACAGGGCCAGTGGCCAGAATAGAGCAGGTACAGCTGAGGCAGCACAAGGACGTGTGTCATACGGACAGTCCGATGGACAAGAATATTGCAAGGGTGGTTACAATGAACAGTCTAGACATCAAGTACAATGAGATTTGAGTGATGGGAACTGCACCTCACAGCACAGAATCAGGTGGACTGTGGACTTTGTAGCTTCGGACACAGTGGCAGGACCTGATACAGGAGTGTGAGAAACAGCCACAGCTCTAGTGACTGACACATGAGCGACAGACCCTGACACACTGACAGGACCTGATGCAGGAGTGTGAGAAACAGCCACAGCTCTAGTGACTGACACATGAGCGGTAGACCCTGACACACTGCCAGGACCTGATACAGGAGCGTGAGGAACAGCCACAGCTGTAGTGACTGATACATGAGAGACAGACCCTGACACACTGCCAGGACCTGATACAGGAGTGTGAGAAACAGCCACAGCTCTAGTGACTGACACATGAGCAATAGACCCTGACACACTGGCATGACCTGTCCCTGGACAGTGACCAACAAATACCATGGCAGCATCTGAGACATGAGATTGGCGGACACCCACAGTGGCAGTACCTGAAACAGGAGAGGGCACAACTGACACAGTGCTACTACATGAGGCATGACAGCGAACAACAGACACAGTGCCACTATCTGACACATGAGGGTGAACTGCAGTTGACCCACTAGGACCACTAAAATGATGAGCTACAGGGCTGTATGGGCCAGGAGGCAGGGTGGCTCTGGGAGCTGGGGACAGCTGTACTTGTGCGACATTGGGGTGGTCAGGTGTTACCAGTGTGTGTTTCCGTTTCTTGGGGATTCGGAAGGGCACCCTGGACATGACTGGACTGGTAAGTAGCGCGGCCTCATCTGAAACATCACCCATCAAGGTTGGATCACGTGCATGTGTGGGTCTGCTCTCTGGGGATGTGCTGAAACCTGCTTGACACTTGCTCTGGCCCTGCCTTCTGCCCTCTGCATCATGTGTAATGGGGGATGCAACAACAGTATACTCCTTCCTCTGCTTCACTGGGGTGTGGATGGGAGTAGAGGTATGGGGGCCTCTACCTCTGACACATGTGGTTTACGTTCCTTCACCAACACCAGCTTCAGGGGACGCATGGGTGATGGATGTCTGTCCTTGGTAGATGTTGTGTCCATGGGAGACAATTTACAAAAAACAGTGGTCCCTACATGTGGACAAGATAACATACCAAAATCATTAATCATACACCTGATAAGTAGTATATCTTTTGTCCAGACGGACAAGAAAATTTATTTTAAATGTTCTGGTTGAGAAAGTGAATTTTAAGAACCAAAAAAGATAACAAGTGGGCACAGCCGTGACCCACAACAATCAAGACAAAACAACAAAGAAATGGCCAAAAGGGCAAAGCGAAAATCTGTCTGTATACTTGTGGTCAGTGCTACAGACTCAATCTCTTAAACATAACCATACCATTGCATCAAATAATATAGCATTATCATATTGCATATGGGGTTTTTTAGTCGACGACGTTTCGATGCCTTTTTACACGCCACAGAACCAGAGAAGCAGGCAGTCCTTTTCGGGTTTAAAGTGAAACATTTGTTTTTACCGCAAGGACATGACATAAGCGCCCCTGGTTCCCTTTTAAATGGAAAGAAAAGAGCTCCATCAGGCTTCACTATTGGACACGATTGCCGCCCATGTTTAGCGCTCTTATAACAGGACCTCCACCTGTAACTTGGTAAAGAGATACTATATTCAAACGGACATATGAAGCAAACATTCCGTGACTTCAAAAAACCAAAAAGGGAAGCATAGAGGTTGAGATAGAATCGCCCTCCTAGACGTATCATGTAAACAATGAGATTCTATCAATGTGTAGAGGTGCAAAATATTTTTAATATGTTTTAATTTTTTGTGAAATGCTGTGCTCTCTCTTAGAAGTGGAAAGACGAGAGCACAATGTGCTTGTTAAAATACCCCTCACACACTAAAAAAATCCTTTAGTGTCATGCTTCATCATAGGGGTCTTCCCGTCCCTATAACGGGGCGGGGCGTGCTACGACCAGACGAACTACGCGGGAGCACTATAAATGTGACAGGGCTATGTGTTGGTGTAGGGGTGTCAGTGAAGTGTAGGGACCTAACTAGTGAATGCAAAAAAATACAAAAAATTAAAAATTCCCTGGCTTAGTAGAAAAATAAATGTTATTAGCTTCTCTAGCTGGGAACGTTAAGAAGGGGAATGTGAGGTAGAGCAATTGCTAGCTACTAGGTAGCTAGCAATTGCTCTACCTCACATTCCCCTTCTTAACGTTCCACAAAATTTCACAAAAAATAAAAACATATTAAAAATATTTTGCACCTCTACACATTGATAGAATCTCATTGTTTACAGCAAACATTCCGTGGCCCAGATAATATTTTAAAATAATGGAAATCTGACAACATCCAAAAGTGGATTTAAAGGGAGATTATATTGGCCCCTGAACTACGACAGATTACAATTATAGTCTTGACAAAGGTGGATAGAATTGTGAAAAACCACCGAAACGTGTCGACGCACCCTCCAGTATAATTCTTGTCTCGGATACCCTTGTGGATACACTGTATTGCTGTGTACATAACATCGGTGTCAGAAATAGAGTTTGGAAATACACTCAGTACTGTACAAGTTTATGTCTTACTGTTTTCTGTCCTTATGTATCAATTTTGCTGGTCAACATTGAATGTCAGTTGTTTTATGGTTTTTATGGTTTAAATTGTTTTAAATCTATGTTAAGTGGTTTTCTGCCCACTTTTTTAATTACTGTATAATTAATAAATTGTGGCCTTTATTTCATATGTGAATTGTGTAATTGTGTAATTGTTTCCGCCCACAAAGTTTTATAAATTGTACTTTTGCTCAAGGGAATCCCTCCTTTTATTGGTTTTTACATTTGTGACATCATCATCAGGACAAGAATTATCAACATTATTGTTTTGTACAACAGTTATTAACACAATGCCTATTACTTTACATGAAGGAAATGGGAGGCAAGGGGGAAGGAAAAACAGGAAATATATATCAGTTTAGGCATGTTGGAGACAGTTTTTTTTAAAAAACGAGTGACTTGAGAATTGTGGCGAGTGAAGAGGTGAAGATTGTGACCTAGGAGATGTTCAGGCATGCGTGTGGTTGGACGGAGCAGGTAATCGGCGAGTGAAGGGGATAGTGATATAAACACGAGTTCAAGGTCTCTATTGAGATCAATGGGATGTGAGGTAGAAATAATGTAATCAATATTGGCTTGCTGGCTATGCGGTCGTTCTGGTGATCGAATGGAAATAAGTCTAAGGCAATTGCATGGCTGGGTCGTGAATGACGTGAAGAAATAATGTGACTAGGTCTCTGGATGTGACAATAATCGCGGGCGGTGGCAGGAGAAAGAACTGAGTAACCTACATGTTGGTTTCCTCGTAGGTTCAGGAATACTGATGAGTAAACGCTGATAGATGTGCTTTCTGAGGAAAAAAAGTTGTGGGGTTAGTGATTCCGGTCGTCTGTCTTAGGCGGAGTGCCGGAGTGAGGGGGTAGGACATATTTACCTTTCACATCAAGTCCAGGGCTTCCATCAGGTTTGTATGGATTTGCCAGGAAAGGAGCGTGATGGCTCAATCTAAACAAACGGAGCGGGGTAGGAGAGTTAGATACCTGCAATGCAGTGTATCAGATTGCTCCTTGCTTAATTACCAAAGGGCGAGAGTCACTTACTAGTGATGGCCGGAGCGCTATGGCGAATACGGCAGTCCGATGGGATCGATCTTCCGGTCAGCCAGAGGAACAGGTTTTTCAAGCCACATGGTCCGTGGAAACCGATGAGGGACTTACTGTGACTTGGTATCTGGTGGAGAATGTGCAGCAGTGAGGAGGCCATTTTGGAGTGGTGAAAAGATCATTGTGATTGTGTGAGACTAATAGTGCAGCATGCACTAAGGGCAACAGGTGACTTTCTGAAAACGGTTTTCATTAACATAATGACATATAACAAAGATTACAATAGGGAGGTCCATTCTTCAAGGCGGTTGAGGCCTTTTCTGATACTGTCAGTTTTTAAAATCCAATGCAGTTCCTCTTTATTGAGCAATTGGAAAAGGTCCGCTCCTCTGGGAGGTGGTTTGATGATAGAAACAACTGTCCAAAGTAATTCTTCCTCGCTGTGGCCTTTTTCATAGAAATGTTCCACAAGTGGTGCATTGGCTGTGTTACACCGGATACTGCTTCGATGTTGGCCGATTCTTAGTTTTACTTTTTGACTCGTCTGTCCTATATAGATAAGCATGCAGGGACAGAGAATTGCATATACCAAATTCGCAGAGTTACAGTTGGAAAAGTATCTGGGGTCAAATTTAATAGTGCCATATTCAAAAGACTTTCCTTCAATGGTAGAGTCACAATAAATGCAATTCCCACATTTTGAATGGCCTGTTAACGGTGGGAGACCCCATGCATCATTTATAGTAGTTTTTAGGGGTTGTATAGGCAGAGATGCTCTTACTAAGTGGTCTTAAATGTTCTTGGCCCGTTTAAAAGCAAACATTGAACGTTCTATTGTCAATTGCCCTGCGTTAAGAACTGGCCAATGTTTGAGCGCACTCTTTCTGATTGCATTGGAAGCTGGGGAAAATGTGGTGACACATATGAGTTTATTTTGATCTTTTTTCTCCTTTTGTTCCAGAAGGGTTTCCCTTGGGCAATACCAGGCCCTTTTCAGAGAGCGGCGCACTAACTTGCGAGGGTAGCCTCTATTTCTGAGTTTGCGGCTGAGGGTTTTTGCTTCAGTGAAATAATCCTCTTTGAAATAGCAGTTGCGCCTAATGCGTAGAAACTGGGAGAAAGGCAGCGAATCGCGCAAGGCTCTCGGGTGATGGCTAGTGTACTCTAAGAGAGTGTTGCGTTCAGTGGGTTTTCGGTGTAGGGTGGTGGTGAGCCGACCTTCAGTGTGTCTTATTTCTAGGTCTAAGAATGGGATAGAATCCTTACTAGTCGATAAGGTATATTTGAGGTCTCCACTATTGTTGTTAAGCCAGTGTTGAAAGATGTGAGGTTATCAAGTGATTCAGTCCATAGTAAAAAAATGTCGTCAATGTAGCGTTTCCACATTGTGATGCCATTGTGGAAAGGATTGGACGCATTCAGAATGTTGTTGGTCTCCAAGTAGTCCATGTACAGAATAGCCAGGTTAGGGGCAAAAATTGCTTCCATGGAGGTACCCCTAACCTGGCCATAAAACTGTCCTTCGAAAAGGAAAAAGTTCTTCGTCAGGCAAATTTCCAGTAACTGGAGGATAAAGTTAGATGGGACATTATGTGGGCGTGTCCGTGTCTCTAACACCCCTTCAATCACACGAAGGGATTCATATTGGGGGATGTTAGTATATAGTGATTCCACATCCAGCGTGCACATGGTGCTGGATGTGGGATCAAATGGATAGTCTTCGATCATGTTAATCATAGCCATACTGTCTTTGATATAGCATGTGGTATCTGGTACAAATGGCTTGATAAAGAAATCTATATAGTGGCCCAATGGTTCAAGAATTGAGCCGCACCCAGATACTATGGGGCGGCCTGGTGGAGATTGTGGGTTCTTGTGGACTTTCGGGAGGCAGTAGATCACAGGGATGCGGGGAGATTTAATGTTAAGGAAATCAAATTCCTTTTTAGACAGGAAGCCTAGGTCAAGTGCCTCTGAAGTAACTTTAGTAATCATGTCCTGAATCTCAGCAGTGGGATTGCGAGGGAGTCTACAATAATGCTCATGGTTGCTCAACTGACGCATTATCTCCTCTTTATACAGATTGACATCTTGGATCACAATGCCCCTGCCTTTGTTAGCAGGTTTTATTATCAATGACTGGTTGTTTTTCAGGGAGGCAATGGCATTTTTTTCATCTAACGTGATGTTATAAGGTATAAAAGACCTCTTGTTTTCTAGGTCAGTAAGGTCCTTAAGAACTAGTTTTTCAAAAGTGGGAATCTCTGGCGGGATCATGCCAGTGGTGGGGGAGAATTTGGACGGTGGTTTGAAGGGAGTGTTGCCAGGTTTGGAAAGGGAGGGATTCAGAAGGAAAAAACTGTGAAGGCGAATTTTCCTAAAGAACCGCAACAGTTCCACCTGTACATCTTGAAAATTAGGGCGTACTGTGGGAACAAATGACAGGCCTCTGCTCAATAGTGAGACTTCATTACTGGACAGAATGTGTTCAGTGAGGTTGAAAATGGGTAAGAGACCAGTCTTTGAGTCAGTGATGTTGTCATTGGCAGTATGATCTGACGTGGTTACCAGCGGTAATGCTGTCTGCGTGTGAAACATTCGCCTGGAGGGTTCGCTGGTTTTTGCCATGTCGGGGGCTGCTTTCCTCTGCCCCTTGGTTGACCTCGACCACCCTCTAAAAAAGTGCGGTTAGAGGGGCCTGGGCTATCGCTTTGGTCTGACTGTCCTGAAGAATCAGCTGAGCTGTCAGTAAAGCCAACAAACTGTTGCCTCCTGTTGAATCTTCCCCAGGGTCTTTGATTTTGTGGGCCGTTGTAAGGGCGAGTGGTGTAGTAATCTTTGGCAAGATAGGGGTACGTTCTCTCTTGGTTAAAGTTTTTGATATCTTTGCGTACTTTTTTTTTTGTTTAATTAAATTTTATGAAAATCTTCGGTAGTTTTATTGATTTTTTCAAGAAGTTTACTGGTTTCTGAGCTGGTATTATTGTCCTTAATCTGTTTCTCGAGTTCTGTTATTTCTGTATTTAGTTTTTGGAGCTCTTCAGTAGCAATGTCAATCCCGAGCACCATCCAGTGCCGGGAGCATGTGGTGCTTATGTAGCTAAAACCATTCAGGTATTTTGGATTATTGGTAAAAACCCCTGGTACATTGCGTACTTGTAGCCCTAATGGGATTGTGTTGGATTTGAGGTAGTCAGTTAGGAGTCTGATCATTAAAAGTAGCCGTACCTCCTTTTTCTTCAGTTTCTGTAGGTCATCTGCTAGGGAAGTGCTGGACCCAGATGGTGTTTCTGCTGTGTCAGAGAGGAGAGAGGGGCCTCCTAAAATTTTGTTGATGTATTTTAAGTTATATAAAGGAGGGTGAGGATCAGATATGCCTATTAAAGAAGATCGGGGGGGGAAGATGTGGGGAGGAGAAACTTTACAATAACAAGTGAACAGTACAGGGGTGGACAAGATGGACCCACTTGCGACGAAGGGGCTAGGAATTACCTGAATCCCTTGCAATCCGGCGATTGCGCTAACTATGTTTTCACAAAGACAAGGGAACCCGAAAGGTATGCCATAGGGACCTTGGGCAGTATCAATTTACAAAAAACAGTGGTCCCTACATGTGGACAAGATAACATACAAAAATTATTAATCATACACCTGATAAGTAGTATGTCTTTTGTCCAGCCGGACAAGAACATTTATTTTAAATGTTCTGGTTGAGAAAGTGAATTTTAAGAACCAAAAAAGATAACAAGTGGGCACAGCCGTGACCCACAACAATCAAGACAAAACAACAAAGAAATGTCCAAAAGGGCAAAGCGAAAATCTGTCTGTATACTTGTGGTCAGTGCTACAGACTTAATCTCTTAAACATAACCATACCATTGCATCAAATAATATAGCATTATCATATTGCATATGGGGTTTTTTAGTCAACGACGTTTTGATGACTTTTTACATTTGTGACATCATCATCAGGACAAGAATTATCAACATTATTGTTTTGTACAACAGTTATTAACACAATACCTATTATCGCATTACTTTACATGAAGGAAATGGGAGGCAAGGGGGAATGAAAAACAGGAAATATATATCAGTTTAGGCATGTTGGAGACAGTTTTTTCAAAAAAACGAGTGACTTGAGAATTGCGGCGAGTGAAGAGGTGAAGATTGTGACCTAGGAGATGTTCAGGCATGCGTGTGGTTGGACGGAGCGGGTAATCGGCGAGTGAAGGGGATAGTGATATAAACACGAGTTCGAGGTCTCTTTTGAGATTAATGGGATGTGAGGTAGATATAATTTAATCAATATTGGCTTGCTGGCTATGCGGTCGTTCTGGTGATCAAATGGAAATAAGTCTAAGGCAATTGCATGGCTGGGTCGTGAATGACGTGAAGAAATAATGTGACTAGGTCTCTGGATGTGACAATAATCGCGGGCGGTGGCAGGAGAAAGAACTGAGTAACCTACATGTTGGTTTCCTCGTAGGTTCAGGAATACTGATGAGTAAACGCTGATAGATGTGCTTACTGCTTTCTGAGGAAAAAAAGTTGTGGGGTTAGTGATTCCGGTCGTCTGTCTTAGGCGGAGTGCCGGAGTGAGGGGGTAGGACATATTTACCTTTCACATCAAGTCCAGGGCTTCCATCAGGTTTGTATGGATTTGCCAGGAAAGGAGCGTGATGGCTCAATCTAAACAAACGGAGCGGGGTAGGAGAGTTAGATACCTGCAATGCAGTGTATCAGATTGCTCCTTGCTTAATTACCAAAGGGCGAGAGTCACTTACTAGTGATGGCCGGAGCGCTATGGCGAATACGGCAGTCCGATGGGATCGATCTTCCGGTCAGCCAGAGGAACAGGTTTTTCAAGGCACATGGTCCGTGGAAACCGATGAGGGACTTACTGTGACTTGGTATCTGGTGGAGAATGTGCAGCAGTGAGGCGGCCATTTTGGAGTGGTGAAAAGATCATTTTGATTGTGTGAGACTAATAGTGCAGCATGCACTAAGGGCAACAGGTGACTTTCTAAAAACGGTTTTCATTAACATAATGACATATAACAAAGATTACAATAAGGAGGTCCAGTCTTCAAGGCGGTTGAGGCCTTTTCTGATACTGTCAGTTTTTAAAATCCCCTTCACTCGCCGATTACCCGCTCCGTCCAACCACACGCATGCCTGAACATCTCCTAGGTCACAATCTTCACCTCTTCACTCACCGCAATTCTCAAGTCACTCGTTTTTTTTAAAAAACTGTCTCCAACATGCCTAAACTGATATATATTTCCTGTTTTTCCTTCCCCCTTGCCTCCCATTTCCTTTATGTAATGTAATGCGATAATAGGCATTGTGTTAATATCTGTTGTACAAAACAATAATGTTGATAATTCTTGTCCTGATGATGATGTCACAAATGTAAAAAGGCATCGAAACGTCGTTGACTAAAAAACCCCATATGCAATATGATAATGCTATATTATTTGATGCAATGGTATGGTTATGTTTAAAAGATTGAGTCTGTAGCACTGACCACAAGTATACAGACAGATTTTCGCTTTGCCCTTTTGGCCATTTCTTTGTTGTTTTGTCTTGATTGTTGTGGGTCATGGCTGTGCCCACTTGTTATCTTTTTTGGTTCTTAAAATTCACTTTCTCAACCAGAACATTTAAAATAAATTTTCTTGTCCGACAAAAGACATACTACTTATCAGGTGTATGATTAATGATTTTTGTATGTTATCTTGTCCACATGTAGGGACCACTGTTTTTTGTAAATTGATACTGCCCAAGGTATCTATAGCATACCTTTCGGGTTCTCTTGTCTTTGTGAAAACATAGTTAGCGCAATCGCCGGATTGCAAGGGATTCAGGTAATTCCTAGCCCCTTCCTCGCAAGTGGGTCCATCTTGTCCACCCCTGTACTGTTCACTCGTTATTGTAAAGTTTCTCCTCCCCACATCTTTCCCCCCCCCTGGATCTTCTTTAATAGGCATGTCTGATCCTCACCCTTCATTATATAACTTAGAATACATCAACAAAATTTTAGGAGGCCCCTCTCTCCTCTCTGACACAGCAGAAACACCATCTGGGTCCAGCACTTCCCTAGCAGATGACCTAGAGAAACTGAAGAAAAAGGAGGTACGGCTACGTTTAATGATCAGACTCCTAACTGACTACCTCAAATCCAACACAATCCCATTAGGGCTACAAGTACGCAATGTACCAGGGGTTTTTAGCAATAATCCAAAATACCTGAATGGTTTCAGCTACATAAGCACCACATGCTCCCGGCACTGTATGGTGCTCGGGATTGACATTGCTACTGAAGAGCTCCAAAAACTAAATACAGAAATAACAGAACTCGAGAAACAGATTAAGGACAATAATACCAGCTCAGAAACCAGTAAACTTCTTGAAAAAATCAATAAAACTATCGAAGATTTTCATAAAATTGAATTAAACAAAAAAACAAACAAAGTACGCAAAGATATCAAAAACTTTAACCAAGAGAGAACGTACCCCTATCTTGCCAAAGATTACTACACCACTCGCCCTTACAACGGCCCACAAAATCAAAGAACCTGGGGAAGATTCAACAGGAGGCAACAGTTTGTTGGCTTCACTGACAGCTCAGCTGATTCTTCAGGACAGTCAGACCAAAGCGATAGCCCAGGCCCCTCTAACCGCACTTTTTTAGAGGGTGGTCGAGGTCAACCAAGGGGCAGAGGAAAGCAGCCCCCGACATGGCAAAAACCAGCGAACCCGCCAGGCGAACGTTTCACACGCAGACAGCATTACTGCTGGTAACCACGTCAGATCATACTGCCAATGACAACATCACTGACTCAGAGACCGGTCTCTTACCCATTTTCAACCTCACTGAACACTTTCTGTCCAGTAATGAAGTCTCACTATTGAGCAGAGGCCTGTCATTTGTTCCCACAGTACGCCCTAATGTTCAAGATGTACAGGTGGAACTGTTGCGGTTCTTTAGGAAAATTCGCCTTCACAGTTTTTTCCTTCTGAATCCCTCCCCTTCCAAACCTGGCAACACTCCCTTCAAACCACCGTCCAAATTCTCCTCCACCATTGGCATGATCCCGCCAGAGATTCCCACTTTTGAAAAACTAGTTCTTAAGGACCTTAATGACCTAGAAAACAAGAGGTCTTTTATACCTTATAATATCACGTTAGATGAAAAAAATGCCATTGCCTCCTTGAAAAACAACCAGTCATTGGTAATAAAACCTGCTGACAAAGGCGGGGGCATTGTGATCCAAGATGTCAATCTGTATAAAGAGGAGATAATGCGTCAGTTGAGCAACCATGAGCATTATTGTAGACTCCCTCGCAATCCCACTGCTGAGATTCAGGACATAATTACTAAAGTTACTTCAGAGGCACTTGACCTAGGCTTCCTGTCTAAAAAGGAATTTGATTTCCTTAACATTAAATCTCCCCGCATCCCTGTGATCTACTGCCTCCCGAAAGTCCACAAGAACCCACAATCTCCACCAGGCCGCCCCATAGTATCTGGGTGCGGCTCAATTCTTGAACCATTGGGCCACTATATAGATTTCTTTATCAAGCCATTTGTACCGAATACCACATGCTATATCAAAGACAGTATGGCTATGATTAACATGATCGAAGACTATCCATTTGATCCCACATCCAGCACCATGTGCACGCTGGATGTGGAATCACTATATACTAACATCCCCCAATATGAATCACTTCGTGTGATTGAAGGGGTGTTCGAGACACGGACACGCCCACATAATGTCCCATCTAACTTTATCCTCCAGTTACTGGAAATTTGCCTGACGAAGAACTTTTTCCTTTTCGAAGGACAGTTTTATGGCCAGGTTAGGTGTACCTCCATGGGAGCAATTTTTGCCCCTAACCTGGCTATTCTGTACATGGACTACTTGGAGACCAACAACATTCTGAATGCGTCCAACCCTTTCCACAATGGCATCACAATGTGGAAACGCTACATTGACAACATTTTTTTACTATGGACTGAATCACTTGATAACCTCACATCTTTCCAACACTGGCTTAACAACAATAGTGGAGGCCTCAAATATACCTTATCGACTAGTAAGGATTCTATCCCATTCTTAAACCTAGAAATAAGACACACTGAAGGTCGGCTCACCACCACCCTACACCGAAAACCCACTGAACGCAACACTCTCTTAGAGTACACTAGCCATCACCCGAGAGCCTTGCGCGATTCCCTGCCTTTCTCCCAGTTTCTACACATTAGGCGCAACTGCTATTTCAAAGAGGATTATTTCACTGAAGCAAAAACCCTCAGCCGCAAACTCAGAAATAGAGGCTACCCTCGCAAGTTAGTGCGCCGCTCTCTGAAAAGGGCCTGGTTTTGCCCAAGGGAAATCCTTTTGGAACCAAAGGAGAAAAAAGATCAAAATAAACTCATATGTGTCACCACATTTTCCCCAGCTTCCAATGCAATCAGAAAGAGTGTGCTCAAACATTGGCCAGTTCTTAACACAGGGCAATTGACAATAGAACGTCCAATGTTTGCTTTTAAACGGGCCAAGAACATTAAAGACCATTTAGTAAGAGCATCTCTGCCTATACAACCCCTAAAAACTACTATAAATGATGAATGGGGTCTCCCACCGTTAACAGGCCATTCAAAATGTGGGAATTGCATTTTATTCTACCATTGAAGGAAAGTCTTTTGAATATGGCACTATTAAATTTGACCGCAGATACTTTTCCAACTGTAACTCTGCGAATTTGGTATATGCAATTCTCTGTCCCTGCATGCTTATCTATATAGGGCAGACGAGTCAAAAAGTAAAACTAAGAATCGGCCAACATCGAAGCAGGATCCGGTGTAACACAGCCAATGCACCACTTGTGGAACATTTCTATGAAAAAGGCCACAGCGAGGAAGAATTACTTTGGACAGTTGTTTCTATCATCAAACCACCTCCCAGAGGAGCGGACCTTTCCCAATTGCTCAATAAAGAGGAACTGCATTAGATTTTAAAAACTGACAGTATCAGAAAAGGCCTCAACCGCCTTGAAGACTGGACCTCCTTATTGTAATCTTTGTTATATGTCATTATGTTAATGAAAACCGTTTTTAGAAAGTCACTAGTTGCCCTTAGTGCATGCTGCACTATTAGTCCCACACAATCACAATGATCTTTTCACCACTCCAAAATGGCCGCGTCACTGCTGCACATTTTCCACCAGATACCAAGTCACAGTAAGTCCCTCATCGGTTTCCACGGACCATGTGGCTTGAAAAGCCTGTTCCTCTGGCTGACCGGAAGATCGATCCCATCGGACTGCCATATTCGCCATAGCGCTCCGGCCATCACTAGTAAGTGACTCTCGCCCTTTGGTAATTAAGCAAGGAGCAATCTGATAGACTGCATTGCAGGTATCTAACTCTCCTACCCCGCTCCGTTTGTTTAGATTGAGCCATCACGCTCCTTTCCTGGCAAATCCATACAAACCTGATGGAAGCCCTGGACTTGATGTGAAAGGTAAATATGTCCTACCCCCTCACTCCGGCACTCCGCCTAAGACAGACGACCGGAATCACTAACCCCACAACTTTTTTTCCTCAGAAAGCACATCTATCAGCGTTTACTCATCAGTATTCCTGAACCTACGAGGAAACCAACATGTAGGTTACTCGGTTCTTTCTCCTGCCACCGCCCGCGATTATTGTCACATCCAGAGACCTAGTCACATTATTTCTTCACGTCATTCACGACCCAGCCATGCAATTGCCTTAGACTTATTTCCATTCGATCACCAGAACGACCGCTTAGCCAGCAAGCCAATGTTGATTAAATTATTTCTACCTCACATCCCATTGATCTCAATAGAGACCTTGAACTCGTGTTTATATCACTATCCCCTTCACCCGCCGATTACCCGCTCCGTCCAACCACACGCATGCCTGAACATCTCCTAGGTCACAATCTTCACCTCTTCACTCGCCGCAATTCTCAGGTCACTCGTTTATTTAAAAAAACTGTCTCCAACATGCCTAAACTGATATGAATTTCCTGTTTTTCCTTCCCCCTTGCCTCCCATTTCCTTCATGTAAAGTAATGCGATAATGGGCATTGTGTTAATAACTGTTGTACAAAACAATAATGTTGATAATTCTTGTCCTGATGATGATGTCACAAATGTAAAAAGGCATCGAAACGTCGTCGACTAAAAAACCCCATATGCAATATGATAATGCTATATTATTTGATGCAATGGTATGGTTATGTTTAAGAGTTTGAGTCTGTAGCACTGACCACAAGTATACAGACAGATTTTCGCTTTGCCCTTTTGGCCATTTCTTTGTTGTTTTGTCTTGATTGTTGTGGGTCACGGCTGTGCCCACTTGTTATCTTTTTTGGTTCTTAAAATTCACTTTCTCAACCAGAACATTTAAAATAAAAGTTCTTGTCCGGCTGGACAAAAGACATACTACTTATCAGGTGTATGATTAATGATTTGTGTATGTTATCTTGTCCACATGTAGGGACCACTGTTTTTTGTAAATTGATACTGCCCAAGGTCCCTATGGCATACCTTTCGGGTCCCCTTGTCTTTGTGAAAACACTGTCCATGGGAGACGCCTTGGCCCTTGGAGGTGCCTGCTCCCTGGGAGTAGCCTTGGTCGTGGGAGACGCCTTGGCCTTAGGAGCTGTCCTGTCTTTGGAATGTGCCTTATCCGTGGACGGTGCTCTGACCCTGGGAGGTGCCCTGTCCATTGAAGGTGCCCTGTCCTTGGGAGGTGCCCTGTCCATTGAAGGTGCCCTGTCCTTGGGAGGTGCCCTGTCCTTGGGAGGTGCCCTGTCCTTGGGAGGTGCCCTGTCCTTTGTAGGGGCCTGGTCCTTGGGAGGTGCCCTGTCCTTGGGAGTGCCCTGTCCTTGGGAGGTGCCCTGTCCTTTGTAGGGGCCTGGTCCTTGGGAGGTGCCTGCTCCTTGGGAGGAGCTGTGTCCGTGGGTGGTGTCCTGTCCTTTGTGGATGCCCTGTCCTTGGTCTGTGCCTTGTCCATGAAATGTGCCTTACCCTTGTGAGGGATGCCTGTGTGTCCCATGAATCTGTGCCCCCCCTCACCCCTTGAGGGTCCTGTGTGTCATCTCCAGGGTAGCTGATGTCATGTTCTGTGAAAGATTTGCCTTTCCCAGGGGATGGTGTCTGTGGCCTCCGTTGCCTGCCTTGCTGCCTGTGGCTGCTTCTAGTGCAATACCCTGAAAATGATGCATGTTCAGAAGTGTCAGTCTCCCCTGAGCCAGTAAGTGGTGTGGATGGGGGAACTGAAGTAGAACCTTGTCCATGTGACATTTGAATGGCTGCAGACACTGTGTTGGATAAGGAGTGTACTGTCCTGTGGAGACCAGCAACATCACCATGCATCCCCTCCATGAATGCTACCACCTGCCCCAACTTCCTATCGTGGTCCAGGAATGCATTTATCATGTTTGTTTGCCCTACACACAGCTGTTGCAGCAGATCAATCGCCTCAGCACTAAGGGCAGTTTGTGTCACAGGGGCAGGGGCAGCGCTGCCTGCACCAAAGGCCACTCTGCTCCCCCTACTCTTGCGAGCACGAGCAGTACTTTTTGCAGTTGGTGGCAGTGTGGGCCCAGTGTGCTGTGTACCAACTGTAGGTGTAGATTGTCCACTCCCTGTGTCTAACAACAGTGCTGACTCACCACCGCTGTCTGAAGATGATGACGATGGTGTCTCCACATGTGAGTCCTCAGGGATAGTTCTGTCCCCCTCTCCGGGGCTGCTCTGTTCCATCTCAGTCTGTGTTTGTGTCGTCTCTGATCCGGATGCATTGCCACCACTTCCCTCCGTCGTTTGTCTGTCAGTGCCTTCATCCAAAGCTGAAAGAGAGAGATCAGAGGTATACCTAAGTGCCACACTCACTAACTGCAAATTACAAAATCCAAACTTCCTTGACTGCTGGACAACATGTCGAACCCCTCCTGCACATAAACCACCCCTCCCAGACATCCTCATGTCAAAGAATTAGTGGGCCCTGTGACACATGTACATGATACAAACAGGGCAAGTGCATGCAGACCACCACACATGTGATACCTTGAGACCATAGACATGAATGACATGTCCTGGGCCCCTGCACTACAATGCAACTGGTATGTCCAGCTGGCTGACATGGATGCTGACTCTCACTCTGCGAATCCACCAACATGCAATAGCAGCACACCATATACACCATGGATGTCACTACTGTGTCTGACCAGCAATACATGCATGCACTCCCAAGTCACAAACCCATGTCAGTGTGCTCACCGCTAGTTTGCTGCTGCTCCCCTCTCAGCCATGCGGACAGGTCAGGATGTGTGACAGCTATGATACGTAGCATTAGAGGGGTCATGGTACGTCGTGCAAGCCGGCCTGATCTTGGAATCAGCCCCAGTGTCATCTCCGCCACAGTCTTGCTGAGCCTGGAGATGTTGTCCCACCGCTTGTGACAATGTGTGTGTCCCCTGTTGCACACCCCCACTGGCCATTCATCACGTGCTATAGCCCTCCACACGGTCTTGCGATGGTGCAGCTTGACCTACCATAATGGGAGACAAGAGGGTGCAAGTCAGTGAACAGTTGGCCGTTTACACAGAAGGTACAGGTATCTGTCAGCAGCCATGCACAGTACAACATATGTGACTGACAGGACAATATGGCATTAGTCCATCATGGATAGCAGGTGAGGCACACACACACAAGATAGCTGTGATCGTTCATGACCCAGCACAGCCACAAGACTGCACATGTCATGTTTGTTACCCCTCAAAGATAACACTGCACAGCATAGAGGTCAATCAGTCAGTGACAGAACCAGGAACACATCACAACGTTCCTGGCCTGCTGGGGCATACCCACACTGCCTCCCACAGAACACTGCCCAGATTTCAGACAACAGGAGTCAGGGACCACCTCATGCACACCAACATGTCCCCCACTGCACTTACCACCTGTCCTGGGGCACCGTAGAGCCGTTCATAGTGGCTGAGCACACCGTCCACAAGGACCTCCAGCTCCTCTGCACTGAAGGGACAGGACCGGATCTGTCCAACTCCTGGCATGACAAGGTCCAGGACACTGGCACAACAGCAGCAGTTGGTGGAGTGGGCAGCAGCAGCAGCAGGTAGAGGTGATGGATGCAGGCAGCAGTTGGTGGAGTGGGCAGCAGCAGCAGGTAGAGGTGATGGATGCAGGCAGCAGTTGGTGGAGTGGGCAGCAGCAGCAGGTAGAGGTGATGGATGCAGGCAGCAGTTGGTGGAGTGGGCAGCAGCAGCAGTTAGAGGTGATGGGTGCAGGCAGCAGTCGCTGGAAGCAGTGGATGTGTGGTGCTCAGACTCACACATTTCTAGGTCCCTGAGCGGATATCAGTGCCACACGTCTGCAGCAATTGGTGTTCCCGGGCTGCCTCATTCAAAATTACCCAATGAATGGCCCCGCTGTGGCGGTGCACGGCTTCCACATTTTTGAAAATCACTTACGCGTCCCGCGGTACCTGTTTCCATTGGCTGCATGTGCAAGGACCATCACGGTCACACACCGCCAACCGCATGTGCACGCTACCGCGATGGTGCATCATTTGAAATACATCACTTGCTGGCATCGCAATGGCGGAGCACGCAGTCCGCGGGGGTGAGGCAGGCTAACAGATACACATGAATGTGCAAGTGGCAATGCCAGTTGTTATCCCCCCATTCTGTCACATAGCGGCACCCACCGCCTGGACCCGGCAGTGGGTAACCGCCCATGCCCATTCAGTCCAGGGGCCCGCCATGCAGATAGTGGTACCCACCGCCGTTCCCCGGTGGTGACTCACCGCCCATGCGGTGACTCGCCGCCCATGCCCATTCAGTCCAGGGGCCTGCCATGCAGATAGCGGTACCCACCGCCGAACCCCGGCGGTGACTCACTGCCCATGCGGTGACTCACCGCCCATGCCCATTCAGTCCATGGGCCCACCATGCAGATAGTGGTACCCACCACTGTTCCCCGGCGGTGACTCACCGCCCATGCGGTGACTCACCGCCCATGCCCATTCAGTCCAGGGGCCCGGCATGCAGATAGCGGTACCCACCACCGAACGGCGGTGACTCACCGCCCATGCCCATTCAGTCCAGGGGCCCGCCATGCAGATAGCGGTACCCACCGCCAAACGGCGGTGACTCACTGCCCATGCCCATTCAGTCCAGGGGCCCGCCATGCAGATAGCGATACCCACCGCATGGGCGGTGAGTCACCGCCGGGGAACGTCGGTAGGTACTGCTATCTGCATGGCGGGCCCCTGGACTGAATGGGCATGGGTGGTGAGTCACCGCTGTTCGGCGGTGGGTACCGCTATCTGCATGGCGGGCCCCTGGACTGAATGGGCATGGGCGGTGAGTCACCGCATGGGCGGTGAGTCACCGCCGGGGAACGGCGGTGGGTACCGCTATCTGCATGGCGGGCCCCTGGACTGAATGGGCATGGGCGGTAAGTCACCGCCGTTCGGCGGTGGGTACCACTATCTGCATGGTGGGTCCCTGGACTGAATGGGCATGGGCGGTGAGTCACTGCATGGGCGGTGAGTCACCGCCGGGGAACGGCAGTGGGTACCGCTATCTGCATGGCGGGCCCCTGGACTGAATAGGCATGGGCGGTGAGTCACCGCATGGGTGGTGAGTCACTGCAGGGGAACAGTGGTGGGTACCGCTATCTGCATGGAGGGACATACCAACTGCCATTTCACAATGTAGATTTAAATGTTGTGGAAAGCCTGCCCCGCCCACGCGGCATGCGTGAACCTCCATGGCGGTGCCGGAAACTGGATGCATTTGAAAGATGCACCCTAGCGGCAGCGCATGCATGACCGCCCCGGTGTGTCCCCGCCATGGCACCCTATTCAACAGCCAATGGGAAGCGCATTCGTGGAGGCTGAATGCAAGTTTGGAAATTGCGTGAGGCGTGCTCTGTCAGCGCGAGGCCAATTACTGCATGGTCAGGCACACATTCCGTGTTGGCAAGGGGACATGGGTGGCTGAACAGGTACATGGTACCTGCCAACACATCATGCTGTGGCGCGGGAGCTGTCCAAGGGTGTCCATTGGCCACCATGATCATGCAACAGGGCAGTGCTAACATTGCAAGTTACACACCCAGACCAATGCTGAGTGCACATGCCAGGCAAGTGCACATCTGTGACAATGTAGTGATGTGGTGGCTCACAGGTGACATGGGTTGTTGGTTTACATTTATACAGTTCATTGTTACCATGGATCTGCAGATTGTGTTACATGTGTGTCTGTGCATGGTATGTGCTACGACATGTGATGATGTGATGGATGCACTATGAATTAGTTGCTGTGTGATGTATGCCTGATGGATTGCCCTCTCATGTGTCCTTGTCCAGCCTATGCACATCTAGTCAGAGGTGCATGACCTCATGGAATGTGTATTTATGTATTGGCATGATGCAGCACAAAGATTGGGGCCTGTGTGGATGCAGATGCACACATGAGGTGTATGTTGCACAATCAAGGCTGTCTGTGCTACATGTGGGAACGTGCCTTTGTGCATACACATATCTCTGATGTCATTGTGGGGATGTCAATGTGTGGCAAGTCTACAGGTGTGCCATTGTTGTGTGCCAGGGCCAACCCACATGTAGTCTGTGGTACCATCACTGGTGATGTCAGTCATTGTTATTGCTGTGTCTGTCATGATCTCAAATGTGGTACAGCTGTGTTGTGTTTTCAATTGACATGTGCTACTGTGGTGTCTTCAAGTATATATAAGCTCAGGAACACGCAAGTTGAAGCAAGAGTGTGTTTATTAAACCTCAGCCACAGGAGACATCCTTTCAACTGCCTAGAGACAGCTCGAGCATATAACATTCCAGAATCTCCACATGGAAGATTCTCATATATTAAAGGTACAGAATAAATGCATGTAAGCAATATCACACATCTCCCTCCCAACAGAAAGTAAGAACAAAAACGTTAACAGAAAAAGAAGTACAAAATGCAAAAACAGAGGGAGAGAATTATAATGCATAGTCTCTTAAATAAGTGGGAAGTCTACGTATTCTTTGACATCTTGAAGGGGACGAAGATACATTCAAACCATTGGCAAAATTAGAAGTTGAAGGAGGCAAGTCTTGTCTATCAAAAGAGGACTCACGTACAGGAATTCTTGACTTAACCACAACCACTCTGCTCCTATTCCAAATTCTACCATCCTCTGTTTTAATGGCATTCCTGAATACCTTCACAACAGCTCTCACATCAGAGAATTTTGACCAGGTTCTACAGCCAACAGGAGCTTTAATACGAACAAGATCACCAACTAGAATCTTCTGAGCAAACACACAATTTCTTTTATCAAAATAAGTCTTCCTCTCGTCTAACTTCTTTTCTTCCTTCTTTCGCCACTCACCAATTCCATTATCAATCAGACCCTTGTTGAGACCCATCCAACCAGGACACAAATAAGTGTTGGGAGCTCTCCCTTTAAACAAAACAAACAGAGATTTTCCTGTTGTCGAATGAGGAGCAAAGCGATATGCACTTATTCTCTCCTGAAGTACAGATTTCCAATTTAAACCAGAAGACCTTGCTAACTGTATAGCCTCCTTCAAGGTTTTATTAACCCTCTCTACTGCACCGTTAGTTTCTGGGTGATATAATGAGCACCTTTTATGTAAAATTCCAGATTTGCCCAAAAACTCCTCAAAAATTCGTGAACAAAATTGCGGTCCATTATCAGATAGAAGACTATTTGGAAAGCTTTCTTTTCTAAAGATGGTGTCAAGGAACTTAATCACTTCTTCAGAAGTAATTTCTCTCACAGCACTCACTTCAATCCATCTAGAATACAAATCCATCAGAACTAAAAGATAGGGTGTATCACTCACCCCTGACAAAGGACCAACTATGTCTATGGTTAACTCATCCCAAGGATGCCTTGGAAGAGATCTCTTAACCATGGGTATTTGTCTAGTCTTCAGTATTTTATCACTAGCACAGCATTCTGGGCAATCCCTCACTAGTCTTTCGATCTCCAGATCCATCCCTGGCCACCAAAATTGCAAACGTAAAATTTCTTTGGTTTTTACTATACCAAGATGACCAGAGTGTGCATGAGATAAGAGTTTCCTCCTAATACCCAGAGGTGGAACCATTTTTGTACCCCGAGTTAAAAATCCAGAATGAATAGACAATTCATCAGAAACCAAAGTCCAAGGTTTCTCTAAACGAGTGTTATTACTCAAAGAAAGCATAACTCTTTTTACCTCTTCATCCCTTTCAAGTTCATCTCTCCACTCTTTCTCCTCAATCGCTCCTTCTGTAATCTCACATACATTTATTGAATCATCCGATAACCCGGAAAAATCATCTTCTTCAAAATTTTCCTTTCCAACCATTCTCGAGAGACAATCAGCAGATTTGTTTGACATACCCGGAATGTAATCAACTGTGAAATCAAACTCTTGTAGAGAAACAATCCATTTTCTAATTCTTGAGGAAATCGCATCTAAACCCTTTTTATCAAAAATTTCCTTTAAGGGTTTATGGTCTGAGAAAACAAAAATCTTTGTCCCCCAAATTAAATTCTTTAATTTTCTCAGAGCCCAATAGATAGCAAGAGACTCCCTTTCTATTACAGAATAATTTAATTCTGAACCTCTTAAACATCTTGAAGAACAACAAATTAAATTATCCTTTCCGTTTCTTTTTTGTATCAGGACAGCACCAAGACCCTTTTCACTCGCATCAGTGAATAAAATCGTGGGTAACCCTGGCACAAATGCTTGAAGAGAAGGAGCCTTGTTTAACTCAGACTTAATTCCAACAAATTCACCCTTACATTCATCTGACCACACAAACTCTACATTCCTCGATGTCAACCTTCTCATAGACTGTGTTTTGTCAGCAGAATTAGGAATAAACTTTCCATAAAACTCCACCATACCAAGAAAGGAAATTAGTTCATCCTTATTCTCTGGCTCTTTTATATTGTTAATGGTGTCCCCCAATTCCTTTTTTGGAAAGATACCTTTGTCAGTTATTCTATGACCCAAATAATTCACTTCTTTCAC
Source organism: Lissotriton helveticus (assembly GCF_964261635.1). Classification (NCBI taxonomy): domain Eukaryota; kingdom Metazoa; phylum Chordata; class Amphibia; order Caudata; family Salamandridae; genus Lissotriton; species Lissotriton helveticus. The sequence goes on from NC_136068.1 coordinate 1,110,714,386, forward strand.
ACCGAACTTACATTTACTTTTCTTAAGTGTCATACCCGCATCTCCTAAACGCTTAAGGACTGCACACACACGACCAAAGTGTTCATTTGAACTGTTCCCATAAATGAGTAAATCATCCTGGTAGCATCTTACACCAGGTAGCCCTCTTAAAATCCTTGCCATAATTCTTTGGAAGACGGATGCCGCAGACACAAGGCCAAACGGCATCCTTTTGTATCTGTAGGTGCCCATGGGGGTGATAAAGGCTGTTAAATCCTGGGAGTGATCATCTAATACAACCTGATGGTAGGCTGAGGCAAGGTCTAGTGTGGTGAAATACTTGGCTCCTTCCAACGTGCTCACCATTTCGTCAATATTCGGAAGGGGAAACCTGTCCACCACTACTTCCTTGTTTAATGCTCTTAAATCAACACAGAGTCTAATTTCTCCAGTTGGTTTCTTAACTATTACAACGGAGCTAACCACTCAGTAGCCTCTACCTGTTCAATCACATCATTTTTTAACAACTTATCAATTTCTTCTTTCACTTTATCTTGTTCCATCAACGGTATTCTTCTCACTTTTGCTACTACAGGTATTGCATTCACTCTTAATTTGATGCGATGTTTATAACCTTTCAAGCATCCCAAACCTTCTCTGAATACATTGGGAAATTTATTAGCTAAATCCTCACCTAACTCCTTTCCCATCTCATTCTCATCTACTATGTCAACTTGTTGAATTTGTACTTGTGGATTTGCATTAGGATTTAAAGTTACACCCAGTTGTCCTTGATGTACCCAACCGAACAGAGTATCACCCTTTTTTGCAACATAGATTTTGCCCACAATTATCCTGCTCCCTAGTTCTAATTCAGCCATGAAGCAACCAACCATTTTAATTGGTTTGTCTGAATAACCAAGAGGTCTAACATCCGATTTCATCAATCTTACTTTCCCAGTAAAATATGTATTCAATAGTTCTTCATCAATCAAAGTAATGCGGGAACAAGAATCAAATTTGAAATTAATCATAACATTTCCTACTTTGACAGGGTGAATTGGATGATCACCCTCCTCACATTTTATTTCAAAAGTAATAGTTCTAACTTGTGGTTGAGACTGGTTCCAACGTTTCCTTGACATTTCAGGTCTGAATACCTTTGTTCTACAACATTTTCCAAAGTGACCTTTCTTACCACAGACATTACATATAATTCTCAATGCTGGACAAATTGGAGAGTTAGCTAAATGACCTACTTGGCCACATCTAAAACATGCAAACTTGTTACTCTGCCCTGTAAAGTTGTTTTGAGACATCGAATTTGATACAGAATTATCCTTTTCTGATCCACTTTGTGTTTCATTCTTTTCATATTTTTTAACTTGACATATGACTTCTTCAACTTGTGTTTCTTCTTTCTTTTCTATAACAGATCCTCTTTCCTTTTCTTTTTTTTTAACTCTCCAACACACTTTGTCATATGTTCCACCTGTTTCGCTATAGCCAAAACCTCTTCAAGAGGTGGTTCGTCCTTTAACCAGAGTTCTTTTCTTATTTCATCATGAGCACATCTGAGTACAAATTGATCTCTAATTCTTTCATCAAGAGTTAATCCAAAATTGCAAGAGGACGCTAGTTTTCTTAGCGAAGACACATATTCCTCTACAGTCTCATCTCTTTTTTGTTCTCTTAAACCAAAATGGTAATGTTCCATAATGGTACTGACCCTCGGAAGATAATGTTTGTCAAGTTGCGCAACTGCAATTTCGTATTCATTTAAATTGCGTTGTTCTCCAGGAGATAAATCAGGAAGATGTTCTAATACATCTTGTCCTTCTTCTCCTAAACAATGAAGAAGAAGAGCAAGCTTTCTTTCTGCGCTCAAGTTAGTTCCACACACTCTTGCGTAGTTGGCAAAAATCTTTTTCCATTTTTTCCATTTTATGTTAGGTTCTCCTGGAGTGTTCAAAAAAAATGCTGGTTGGGTCACATTCTGCATTTTTTTTTTTTTTTATCTCCCTTTTTTTTTATAATTATTTAAATTTCCTTCTTTTCTTTGTATTTTGTCAAGTTATTCAGAATAGAAATTGTAAGAATTCTGACTATGTTAGAATTCTGATTATATTTAAGCCTTTGTTAACTTTCAGGTGAATAGAATTCTTTTTCTCTTTATGAAGTTAAAGAGAATGTTGACTTTCAGCAGAAGAAGAATGTTCCTTTCTCTTGTAACATTCTATCACTCTTAGATGAATTGTATTCCTTTTTTTTTTTTTTAACATTAAAAAGAATGTTCACATTAAGCAGGAGAAAAACCTTCCTTTCTTTTGCAGCGTTCTATTACTCTGAGCCAGTGATTGTTACATATAAGAATGTGATGTGGAAGAGCATTCATTCCATAGAATGACAAGATGTCATCATCAGACAGCGTTCCTTTAATGTGTGCGCAAGCTTATGCACGAGAGATGAAACGTCTTCTCTCTGAGGGAAGCGCGAGCAGCAGGCGCCGCGCACGAGATGAAGTATCAGATTTCCTCTCGAGGTCAGGCGCGAGGAGAAGACAGACCTAGCGCGAGCAGCGCACGTTATTTAAAGTTCATTTCTCCCACATTTATCTCCTCAATATTATTTTAGAAAACCGCCCACCTTACTCCTCACCGCTTTTTTTTAATTAGTCAGCCGCTGGGAAGACTCCGCTTCCTTTTAAAGTACTTATCTGCCGCTGGAGGAGCACACGGGTTGTTCTTCTTTTCTCTCACTGTGTTGAGGTGATGTCTGGGTTCACCCGATCGTCGCCATGAAAATGTGGTGTCTTCAAGTATATATAAGCTCAGGAACACGCAAGTTGAAGCAAGAGGATGTTTATTAAACCTCAGCCACAGGAGACATCCTTTCAACTGCCTAGAGACAGCTCGAGCATATAACATTCCAGAATCTCCACATGGAAGATTCTCATATATTAAAGGTACAGAATAAATGCATGTAAGCAATATCACAGCTACCATCCTGGTAGGGCTCTGAATGTGCACGGTCCATACACTGTGCTGGAGTACATTGTGGACGACGAGGTGATACACAGATTCCGCTTGGACCGTCCCGCATTTCAGATCCTGGTTACCCAAATAGAGCCCCACCTGCAGCCACGCAGGGAATATCCCGGGGCAATCACACCAATGGCCAAGGTGATGGCGGCACTTCACTTCTTCGCTACTGGCACTTTCCAACACACAATTGGTACAGCAGGGGGGATGTCCCAACCCATGTTTAGTGTGGTACTGCGTGATGACCTGGCAGCCATGATGCTTTTTAAGGATGAATATATAAATTTTCCTGGGGTCGCGGAATTGCCAGCTGTGAAGGCTGATTTCTACGCTCTGAATCGGATTCCACATGTGGTGGGTGCCATTGATGGTACACATATTGCTCTGGTTCCACCACAGGCACGTGAACATTTATCGTAATAGGAAGCATTACCACTCCATCAACGTCCAAGTAGTGTGCCAGGCCAATCAGATCATCTTGCATGTGTGTGCCAAATTTCCAGGCTCTGCACATGACTCCCACGTCCTGCGGAGCAGCATTGTGCATCGACTGATGGCGTATACGCATCCGGAACGTGGCTGGCTTGTTGGTGCGTTGTAAGTGTCAAACACTGTGTTGTATGTGTGCCCTACTGACCCCCACCACAGTGGTAATGTTGGATGTGCCTGTTCACCTCTCCCATAGGTGACTTTGCGTATCGAACCGCCCATGGTTGTTGAGCCCAGTACGGAATCCCACTACCCCAGGCGAACAGTGATATAATGTTGCACATGGCAAGACACGTCGGGTGATGGAGCGCACATTCGGGCTGCTGAAGTCAAGGTTCCGCTGCCTGGACAAGACCGGAGGGGCCCTACCTTTCTCATCTGCAAAGGTCTGCAAAATCGTGGTTGCCTGCTGCATGCTCCACAACCTGGCCCTGCGCAAGGGGATCCCCCTGATCCTGGACCCTGCAGACCAACAAGTGGCTCCGCATGCTATCCCGCCCGTGTCCAGTGATGATGATAGTGGAGAGGAGGAAAGTATGGACCAGAGACGTCAGCTCATTGAGCGCTACTTTCCCTGAAGGTGGGTGTCAACGTACGGTGTTGACATGGTATACGGGAGGGATGGTTGGTGGTGATGTCTGGATGTGTGTTGTGACTGCTGCCTGTGTTTGGCTCTGTGCTGCTTGCAAATGTGTGTGGGACATGGTAGTCATGCACGGCTCATGAATGGGTATGTTGTGACTGGTGAAAATTGCGGAGTGGATAGATAGCACAGTCGTGAAATGCGGTGTGGTGTGAAGGCTGTGATGCAGTTTCCTGACATGTGTATGTTGTGCTCTTATTCTCCCTAGGTCGCTTCATTTTCAACATGAGTACAGACAAGCATTGCTCCTTGGACATGGTAACTTTTACATTATTGTGCACCCTGTGATTAAAACATGGAGTACACACAGACATGAGTGTTTCAAAGGTGTTTATTTACAATGGTGGCAGTGTTGGTGGAGTGCATATTTACAAGATGGGGGTGTGGGGATCATCAAGTTGAAAGCCATGGAGGATGAGAACATCGTGTAGAACCCAAATTATCATGGGAACCCAGTACAACACATAAAAGCGATGGCCTGGCGGTGTGGGGGAGGATAGTCAGCAGAGTGAATCGCAGGCTCAGGGCATGGTGAAGTCAGCGCTGGCTCATCGTCTGGTAGCTGGCTGGTGCTTTGCCACTGGTTTCAGCTGACTGTTTCCTCGGACGTCCCCTCTGTTTTTTGGACGGAGGAGGGACTGCTGTGGGGGCAGCTTGCTCGGGGGACACATCCCTCTCTGGGGCCTCAGGGGATGTTTGTGTAATGATATCCTGCAGGCCACTGGGGGTAAGGGGAGGTGGTATATGGGCTGCAGGCTGCTCCCTCCGAGACGCTGCTTGCTGCCCCATGATGTCCACCAGTTGTGCCAGCCTGTTGTCGATGGACCTCAGCAGCTGCCGGTGCTCCAGTGTGTCTTGGCGTGCCTGTGCCTGTGCACGCTCATAAACATCCACAACCCTGTTGATGGCATCCAGGGCCTCGGCACCACAATTGGCTGGGTGTTGCTGGCCACCTGCCCTTCCACCTGCCCTCCTGTCGGGAACCTGTTTCCTCACCTGGGTCCTAGCCCCGAGACTCTCCCTGCTCTTCTGGGATGTGGTGGGTGTTTCGTTTTCCAATGGGTCTGGGAGGGTGGGACAGGGTAGACTTGTTGCAGTGGTGGTGGTGGTAGTGGCAGTACAGGTCCTGACGGCAGGGGCCACTGTTGGTGATGTGGTCAAGGTGGTGGTGACAGCAATGTCCTGGGACTGTGAAGGCACTGGTGACACTGGTATACTGGCCACTTCCACGGCATCCGAGGCGTCAAGGTCATCAGCTCCAGAGAGTCCATGGTCTGAGGGGGGTGCCTGGTGTTGCCAGTTGCTGACATTTCCTGCCAGTTCATGATCACCTGTTGTACAAAGGATAGAGAGTCATTGATGTGTACTGCACAGGTTGGTTGTTGTGACAATTTGGATGTCATGTCATGCAGCACAAGATTGATGAGCTCATCACATTGTTGTGGTACACAGTACTGGGCATCATGACGGGTTCGGGTGGCATACACCACTTGGCTAGGTGCCATACTGTGCTGGACCCTCACCCAGGTATACCCCTCCCTGTGAAGATGGCTACCTATCTGTTACTTTGGTGAGAGGGGTTGCATTGCTAGCATATGGTGGAGGGACTCCATCTTGCTGGGCTCTGGGTGAAGGGGGCCTGTTGGGAGTTGTAGTGCTGGCCCCTCACCCAGGTACACCCCTCCCTGTGAAGATGGGTACCTACCTGTTACTTTGGTGAGAGGGGTTGCATTGCTAGCACATGGTGGAGGGACTCCATCTTGCTGGGCTGTGGGTGAAGGTGGCCTGTTGGGAGTTGTAGTGCTGGCCCCTCACCCAGGTACACCCCTCCCTGTGAAGATGGCTACCTACCTGTTACTTTGGTGAGGCTAGCACATGGTGGAGGGACTCCATCTTGCTGGGTTGTGGGTAAAGGGGGTCTGTTGGGAGTTGTAGTGCTGGCCCCTCATCCAGGTACACCCCTCCCTGTGAAGATGGCTACCTACCTGTTACATTGGTGAGGCTAGCACATGGTGGAGGGGCTCCATCTTGCTAGGCTGTGGGTGAAGGGGGCCTGTTGGGAGTTGTAGTGCTGCCCCCTCACCTAGGTACACCCCTCCCTGTGAAGATGGTTACCCACCTGTTACTTTGGTGAGAGGGATTGCATTGCTAGCACATGGTGGAGGGACTCCATCTTGCTGGGCTGGGGGTGAAGGGGGCCTGTTGTGAGTTGTAGTGCTGGCCCCTCACCCAGGTACACCCCTCCCTGTGAAGATGGCTACCTACCTGTTACTTTGGTGAGAGGGGTTGCATTGCTAGCACATGGTAGAGGGACTCCATCTTGCTGGGCTGTGGGTGAAGGGGGCCTGTTGTGAGTTGTAGTGTTGTCCCCTCACCCAGTTACACCCCTCCCTGTGAAGATGGCTACCTACCTGTTACTTTGGTGAGAGGGGTTGCATTGCTAGCACATGGTGGAGGGACTCCATCTTGCTGGGCTGTGGGTGAAGGGAGCCTGTTGGGAGTTATAGTTCTAGCCCCTCACCCAGGTAAACCCCTCCCTGTGAAGATGGCTACCTACCTGTTACTTTGGTGAGAGGGGTTGTATTGCTAGCACATGGTGGAGGGACTCCATCTTGCTGGGCTGTGGGTAAAGGGGGCCTGTTGGGAGTTGTAGTGCTGACCCCTCACCCAGGTACACCCCTCCTGTGAAGATGTCTACCTGCCTGTTACTTTGGTGAGGCTAGCACATGGTGGAGGGACTCCATCTTGATGGGCTGTGGGTATAGGGGGCCTGTTGGGAGTTGTAGTGCTGGCCCCTCACCCAGGTACACCCCTCCCCGTGAAGATGGCTACCTACCTGTTACTTTGGTGAGTCTAGCACATGGTGGAGGGACACCATCTTAATGGGCTGTGGGTGAAGGGGGCCTGTTGTGAGTTGTAGTGCTGCCCCTCACCCAGGTACACCCCTCCCTGTGAATATGGCTACCTACCTGTTACTTTGGTAAGAGGGGTTGCATTGCTAGCACATGGTAGAGGGACTCCATCTTGCCGGGCTGTGGGTGAAGGGGGCCTGTTGTGAGTTGTAGTGTTGGCTCCTCACCCAGGTACGCCCCTCCCTGTGAAGATGGCTACCTACCTGTTACTTTGGTGAGAGGGGTTGCATTGCTAGCACATGGTGGAGGGACTCCATCTTGCTGGGCTGTGGGTGAAGGGGCCCTGTTCGGAGTTGTAGTGCTGGCTGCTTAGCCACATGTGACCCGGGAAATGGTGGTTGCTCCATGTGTGGGTGGTCATGGTGGATGCATTTTGGCCCTGACATTCACACATTAGGATGTATGTGTGCTCAACATGCATGGTGTGGGGCCTAGGCGGAGTATCTTAGCAGTTGTGCACGGCAGTACTTGACATTGTGATTGTGGTCATTAGGTTGTACTTACCAGCCTCCATTCCCTCAGCTATTCCTTCCAGGCTTTCCGGGTGCAGTATTCCAAGCACCTTTTCCTCCCATTATGTGTATGGTATTGGCTGGATGGGACTGCCGGCGCCAGTACGCTCGGCCCGCTTGCAGTTCTTGGCTCTCATTGACTTCACCTTTGCCTTGAGGTCGTGCCACCGCCTCTGGATGTCTCTTTTGTTGCGTGGTGCGGTCCCTGATGCGTTCACTCTGGTGACTATCCTTTCCCACATTCTGCTTTTGTTGGCCAGTGTGGTCTGTTGTACAAGGTTTCCAAACAGGTTGGGTTCTACGCATATGATTTCATCCACCATGACTTTCAGCTCACTCTCTGTGAATTTGGGCTGTTTCTTGTGGGCCATGGTGTGTGCTCTGCAGGGTGTTGGGGGTGAAGGTGTGTGGTTTGTTGTGATGGTGTTATGGTGGATGGTGAGGTGTGTGTGTTGATGTGCAGGTTGTTGTGTGGCTATTGGTGTATGTGGTGCTGTGCTCTGCTGTGTATGTGGTGCTGTGCTCTGCTGTGTGCCTCTTCCTCTCAGTTCTGCTTTGAGCCTGGCGGTGTTATCCTAATCGTGCGGCCGGTCATTCCGCTGCCCTGTCGGCGGTTGGGCCTGTTACCGCGGCCACTCCGTCCGCGGCGTTTTTTTTTTTCAATGGTTCCTTCCACGGTCGGTGGTCTTTGTTGTCATCCCTCTGCCGTGGACGGGTTTTCTATGCTTCCGTCCGCGGTCGCCAGACTTTGATGACATCCGTCCGCCGCGGTCAGGTTTTGCTGGAGGGGAATCATAATTGCACCGCCGGTTTCACCGCGGTGCGGTCGGACGATCAATTCCCGCGGGACTGGCGGTCAGGACGCTTTCCGTCCGCAATCCTAATCTGCCCCTATGTTTGGCATATTAACATAGAATTATCGTTGTTTATTGTATTAATCCCAATTTGATGTTATAGTCATCAGAAACAATTTTTGATGTTATTTTTGACTTTTCTGTCCCTAAAAACATATAAAATGATACCACAAATGGGCATATAAACAGTTATACCCTACATCTCAAATAATGGGCAGTCATTTTAAAAAATCCTCCATATTGGATTAACGTGTCATGATAGAGTGGTAGACTTTTCACCATCGTTTTCTACGGAACATTTTCAATATGAATCCACAGAAATTGCATTGCAGTTAGTTCTAGGTTTGCCCATTTTTTTAACTAATTTGACTAGACTACCAGTTAGCTTTCTTAAAAGGGGTGACTACCAAGTTCTTGGCCAGACCTACCGTTAGGTTCTGTTTGGAACATACCACTTCAGTTTGTTCCTAAACTGTGCTGGTCCCAAACCATGCAGTGATTTGAAAGCTAGGCATAGGACTTTAAACTTACATCTCATTCTAACTGGTAGCCAGGGCAGATGTTTTAAAGCTTCTATCGCAGATACAAATTTTGGGATTTTAAAAATGAGACGAGCTGCCGCATTTTGTATGATGCTGTACCTCCCATCCTCGTCGCCAGCAGAGAATGATCCAGGTCGTTGCTAAATGCACAGTACTTTGCGAATCACAAAAAAACAACATGCCCCATGGATGGGAAACAAGCATTGCAACACGCTGTGTCCCTGCATATACTTAACCACTCATGTGTTACAATGCATGCATCATTATCACACACAGCCTTTACCACTAATGCCTTTACGTTGTAAAGCTACATGTGGAAATGTATGTGTTTGGTAAGGGTGGTCTATCAGTTTCCGTGTCTGGGGGTAGGTGTCCGCTGCTAGAGCTCAGGGGCGGGGCGGGGTAGTTTGAAGAAGGTCCAGGGGTTGGTGGTAAAGGAAGTCGCACAGGGGTCTGTTTTTAGGGTTCGGGGAGGGGTATTTGTTAGGAGGGTTAGGTACAGGGGCTCACACAGGGGTACATGGGAGGGGTACTATTTTAAACAAAAGGGATCAGACTTGGAGCAGGGGTCGGACAAAACCTTTATTACGAATAAGCCTTTTACTAAGAACTTTGCTGTAAAGCTACGTGTGGTAAATGCATATTCTTTCTAAAGGTTAAACGTGATAATGGCATTCACGTTGTAGCGCATGTGTTGTATAGGCATGCGTTGCAAAATAATGAGTTCTAATGTCATACAACTCCATGGACTAATGAACGTAAGAGAATGAAAACAGTAGAGGTTAAAGTTAGAGAGACAGGAGGAGATCAGAGCCAGATTTGGGAATGGAAATTGGAAAGAGCCTTAGGCTCACTATGGTTAGAGACTGAAAGGAAGAGGGGGAGAGAAAGGAAGACTGTAAGAGATACACCTACTATATTTATATAGCTACTATAGCTGTACTACCATAACATTTACAAAAGCTCCATTTCACCAAGGCTGAAAAATTGGTAACTTTGAAAAATTTGGTACGTGGGTAAACATTATTGCAAATAGTTTTTTACTGTAGAATGTCATAGAAAGAAACTTTTGCACAATAATTATTCAACTAAAATTCAATTTTTGCTTATATTTCTTTCTGCAAATTTAGGTTTGTTTTTTTATTTTCATTATTTAAAGATGTAGACCTAACCTTTTTATGCAAATCGGTCCAGTGACAACAGAAACAGCGCAGACTGAGCAGCCAGGTCACATCACCTCTGAATGAGATCACAGGTAACCCTGGACAATGTTCTCCCTTCTTTGGCATCATCAGTGAAGTAAAGCTTGAGTCATATGACATAGCATGAATGGGACCCAAATCCGTGCATACAAGTCACTCTTACATAGTTTCACATATAAAAGTATGATGGGTGGAATGCTTAAATAAATCTCAAAAATTGGAATTCATTCTGGACTGCATTCCAATCCAATATTTGGGACATTGTATTTGACAGGGCATAAGACAAAGGAGTCAAATCCTATGGAAAATGTATAATAAGGATTCTTGTTGAGGGAGCAGTGCAGAGTGAAATAAATGTGTCTCTGCTACACCAATATTTCACTTTTGACATTGCACGAATGGCTTTATTTGAAGTCCCTTCTACTACCTCCAGCCCAGAGAAATGAGCCTTTTACTGGGGTGGGTTCAATGTTTGTGAAGCGTACAATGACGCACCTCTTGCTGACCCTCCTCTGTGACTGAAGCTTGCACTGCTGCTGGCCCTGGTGTACACGTTTTCTTCCAGTGCCAGCCCTGCAAATTTCACGAGTGCTAAGGATTCAATTAAAGACTATATTTAAATTGTGTAGTGTTTCATGTGCGAGAAGCAAATCAATTACTCAGCTATTAGTGCAAGACGACAATAATGATAGGCTTCTTTGTTAATAAATTGCTATTTCTTTTACGTGCAATTGACCTCTGAAATAGAAATTAAATGTGCACTTGAGCTTGTTTGAAGGACATTGCAGGGAACTGGAGTGGAACATCCCACATGAGTGTCCGGAAATAAATGAAATGTTGCTCGGAGAATGGCAAGTGAATACTGGAGGAAATATTCAGATGTGAAAACCAACTGTGACGCATAAGGTGGCTTTCTCATAAATTAGCAGCCATAGCCGGCAGTGGGAGTACCTGCAGGGCTGTGACGTGGGGAGGGGGGAGGGGCAGGGTGGGGGGTAGTAATGTATGGATTACGGAGTTTTAGAGGTAAGTAAACATTTAAATAAATAAAACGAATTTCGTTGCGCACACTGTATCGCATTCGGGGATGCAGTGCACTCAACGAAATTCGTTTTATTTATTTAATTGTTTACTTACCTGGGAAGCTCCGTAATCCATACATTACTACCCCCCACCCTGCCCCTCCCTACGTCACCGCCCTGCAGGTACTCCCACTGCCGGCCGCGGCTGTAAATTAGCTGCTATGAAACTGCAGAAGCACTTTATTCATTCACTCACTCACACTTCAATCCCAAACCCTTTTTATTTAAAACAGAAAAGGTTTTCTAAAGTGTTATTTTTTGCCCTTTTCATATAAAATCTGCATTTTACACGGGCAACTGCTTAAACGCGAGAGTGGGTTAAATAGGCTTAGGCTCTCATTCGGAGAGGTTCTTAATTTAAGGGAGACACTCACTGGCATAGCTAGACCTACTGCCACCTGGGAACCTCTAAATTTGCCACGTGTTGCAGGTGAGAGCGGGAGAGGGGGAGGCATGCCGGCCAATGGATGAGTTGTTTGGGGGAGGGGGTGTTTGGTGGGTTGGGGGCTGCTAGTCTACTTGTTCTCGGGGGGAAGTGGTAGTCAACAGACATGGCTTCCTCACCTCAGCTGCTCCCCCAAACAAGTGCCGCTCCCAGCTACACCACCTGGAATTTACTTAGGTCCTCATTACAAGTTACAAGTTTGTTGGAGTAGGATGTGGTATTTGCCACTGAATTTGTTTTTAACACACTGAATTCTACTTTTGTCCTATTTCCAGTCCTTTTTCTCTGAAAAATGAAGGCAGGTTTGACCTGCTAGAATTTATGCGGGGAAAACTGCAAGGGCGTGATAACTATCACACAAATCTAGTTAGGGCTAAATTCTGATCACCACCACACTCGATCACAGGGATCAGAATTTAGCCCTTAACTCGTAATGGGAGCCCTATAATGGGTATTATCTCCTTAGTCTGTGTTCCTCTCCTTGGAATGGGGCATAACAAAGTCACATTTTGGCAGGTTTACCATTGCGAAATTTGTACTGGGAACACAATGCAGCATATTAGCATTACTTTTAAGTCCAATTGGGTTGAGGGCACACTTAACAGTGCATGTGTTTCGTGGCAGCTGCTCCACTACATTTTTCTCAGGCCAGGGGATATTGCAAACTCTGATGCAGATTTACAGTGCAAGTGGTAAATATTGTCAGAACGTCTCAGGCCTATTGAAGTGCTCTGAGCAAGTGATGTAGGAATTGATGAATCCAGTGAAGTACTTACAGTAGGAGGCATGGGAATGGCTGAGGCGCCACTGATGTGTATCCATTAAGGGAGGTACGGAAGGAGTCACACATCATTGGCCCGTTCCATGCTCATGACGGCTCCACGCCGTCATGAGCCACAGGCGGCGTGTGCTCATGACGGCATGGAGCTGTCATGCAACTGCCGCTCCGCCCACGCTCCGCGGCACTAATTCCCCACCTGTACAGCCGTCATGAGCACACGCCACCCATGACTCATGATGGCGTGGAGCCGTCATGAGTAAGGGAGTGCCACACCCAACCCTTGCCCCGCCCGCATCGTGGCCAAATTCGCGATACGGCAAAAAGGTTAAAATGCATGGTACCAGTGATGAGTGATATGAGAAATAGCTGAGAGTTCACTCATTCATAGCTAAAGCTAGTTAGCAAAGGGACACATGATAATCCTTTGAAAAGTCAAGTGATATGGAAAAGAGGTGAAGGTGTGTTGAAATGTGTGAAGAAAGTGATGGGAGAGCGAGCGAAAGATACTGAATAAATGTATGTATGCATGGGCGTTTAAACAGCACAAACATAGTTGAATAGTTACAGCTGGGATCCCTGGCATGCCCTTTGTGATCCCTAGCACTGCCTTTTCCACCCCTGGCGTCAGACGTGGCAAAAACAATGGCAAGAACAGGGGCGAGTCACTTGCCTTGTTTTATACCCATGTTTATTACACTAATAATAAATAATTATTTAATATTCACTATTAGTAAAATAAAAAATGAGACACCAGAAGATCAAAAGGGACCTTCGGTTGCAGCTGAGGTAAGTACAATCAATGCATAAAAGTATTTTGTGAGGTTGTGAGTGTGTTTGTGAGAGAGAGAGGGCAAGTGTATATGTGTGACTGTATGTGTGAGCATTTGTTTGTGTGAATGAGTCAGTGACAGAGTGAGATAGCTGTCAGTAGGTTTGAGGTGGCGCATTATAGGCTTTTAAGCCGTCTGCACTGTTGCTGGGGGGCAGATTTGACTATGTCACATAGCTTGCAAACCTGTTCTGTGCGAGGGGGGGGGGAAATTTAGTCAAAGTATTACAAGCCAGATGTGCCAAGATACTTCATTGGAATTTCATCAGTCAGCTTTGTTTGACGCAAACTCATTGTAGACTTCCGCTATTTTATTGTGAAATAATTCTGACAGATCATTACAGAATGTTTGATTGCCAATCGGCAGCTTGGTACTTTTGAGATTAGTTAGGGAGTTAATTGTTTGAGAAAGAGTTCTAGCAGAATTCTTAGTGAATGTAATTTTTGCATAAAAATATGAAGATTTTACGTCATGGATCATATACACTAGGATATGTTGTCTATATTTTTGTTTTTCATTAAGAGCATATTTTTTGCACCATCTGTGCTCCTATTTCCGACAAATTTGTTTTTGTTGTCTGAGTTCTCCTGAAAACCAAAGGGCTGTAGGTATGTCTCTGTTGAATGATTTTTGGAGCACACATTGGTCCACTACATACCGTACCCAATTGATATAATTGGTGGCCTACGTCATCAAAATGCTGCAGCACATTGGCTAAGATCTGATTGAACTGTCATAGTTCCAACTTGTGCCAGGCTCGGGTTTGTCGAGTGTGCAGTGAGTTTTTAGAGGGCAGATTGTGGGTGAGTTGTAAATAGAAAATGACATCCTTATGGTCTGATCAAGTAGGGGGAAGTATTGTGGTTACAGAGAGAGCTGGGTTGTTAGGGAAAATCCCATTCAGGGTGTGGTCGACTATGGGAGTGGGTTACTGAACAAGTTGGTCTAGACTCATGCTGATCATTGTGTCAATTAAATGTTCAGTGTCTTTGTCTTCGGGGATTTCCAAGTGGAAATTTCCTAGAACAGTAATATCACTCAATTGGAGGCAAGATTCTAATATTGAGCCTTCTGGCCTGGTAGGCGATAGAGAAGTTTCCCATTAAAAGATTGATTTCTTGAGATTCAATTTTAAATGAAAAAGCTTCACGATCTGGGGCAGGAATTGGTAGGAAAGATGCAGATCTATTTTGGTGGTGCGCAACTGCTAAGCCCCCCACTCTTCTAGTGTGACAGTCCTTTCTAAGTAGGGAGTTTCCTCAGGGAATAGCTGTCACTAAGGGGTCTATTAGGATGGTGGTCGGAAAACCACCCAGATCGCCATGGAAGCGGAAATAAACTGTCCGCTGGTACCACTGCAAAACCGGCGGTCCGATTAGGATCAACCGGCCAAAAAATCCGACCACAGTGGAACGAGGCCACCAAAGACTGCCCGTAGTGGGCAGAGCAGGCAAACATCCGTCCGCGGCAGTCGGATTTGTGGCGGAAACACACCAAACCGCCGCCAGGACAGCGGAAAGACCGCACAGAAGATTAGGATATACCCTATGTGACCGCAGTACGTTCTGCTGTTTCTGACCGCCGCGGTTACAAACAGTGATGAATGGGAGATCCGGCGGAAGGGCTGTAGCATAGCCATAGCTGCGGACACTCCGTGAAAAAAACGGCGGCCGATAAAAAAAATCACAACAAGGCCACCAAGTGCACACAGAAAACTAGCCCTGCCCCTAAAAACACCTAACACATCCCAATGACACACCCCCATGGCAAATTCAAAAATACTAATCCCAGGACAACCCATATAACACAGCTGACAGCAATACTCCATCTTGATACACCCACATAGCTGAGTATAAAACCAGCTCTTTCCCTGACCAGACACCTTTACAATGCTCCACAATTGAAGGGCCCAACACCAGAGCACAAAGGAGAGGCAAACCTGCACACATCACACCAGCACAGTAACACACACACATACACACACCACCTATACCACCCCCACCACCCTCACAACATCACCCCAAAACATTAGCACATCAAACACCATGGCACCACAGAAAATGCCCAAATTCACAGAGAGTGAGTTGTCAGTCATGGTAAATGAGACAATCAGAGTAGAACTACAATTGTTTGGTGCCCTGGTGCAACAGACACCATTAGCCACCAGAACTCAAATGTGGGGAAGGATAGTTGACAAGGTCAATGCAGTAGAGACCACCCCATACAACAAGCAGGAAATCCTGAAGAGTGTTGTGAAAAAGAAAAGGGACAAGAACAGAGAGCTCGCTCAGAGGAGTGGTTGTGGCCCTCCCATTCCACCAAGAACATTCTCTGCATGGGAGGAGAAGGTGCTTGCAATACTGCATCCAGAGAGTCTCACAGGAATAGCCGGGGTAGTGCAGGCTGGTAAGGACAAACAGATGTATACCATTACACTGCGATGCACTGTCTTGTACAACTACAAAGCTACATCTCCAAGGCCCAAGTACATTCATCTGCACCCCAATACCCAACACAGGTCTCACAGATGTAACATTCACTCCATCTGAATCACCCCAAATGTACCCAACATTTACAGGGTTGTATGCGTCCAGGAAACCAGCACTACAACTCCCACCAGACCCTCCTGTCCCACCCTTGGGCAGGATGTAGCACTCCACACCCACCCAGAAGCAGTTGGCAGCTATTTTATCACTACAAACAAACTAGCAGATAGGGAGCCATCTTCACAGGGAGGGCTGTTTGGGGGTGTGAGGCCTGCACAACAACTCCCACCAGGCACCCTGTCCCACCCCTGAGCAGGATGTAGCACTCCACACCCACCCAGAAGCAGTTGGCAGCCATTGTATTACTACACACAAATTAGCAGGTAGGGAGTCATCTTCACAGGGAGGGCTGTTCGGGGGTGGGAGGCCTGCACAACAACTTCCACCAGGCACCCTGTCCTACCCCTGAGCAGGCTATAGCACTCACCGTCCACCCAGAAGCAGTTGGCAGCCATTGTATCACTATAAACAAACTAACAGGTAGGTAGACATCTTCCCAGGGAGGGCTGTTTGGGGGTGGGAGGCCTGCACAACAACTCCCACCAGACACCCTGTCCCACCCCAGAGCAGGATGCAGCACTCCACACCCACCCAAAAGCAGTTAGCAGCCATTGTATCACTACAAGCAAACTAACAGGTAGGTAGCCATCTTCCCAGGGATGGCTGTTTGGGTGTGGAAGGCCTGCATAGCAACTCCTACCAGGCATCCTTGTTCCCCAATTCATCAAGATGGAGCATTCCCCCCACCATGAGGCATGTGTAAGCCATTGCATTTTCCACTTCAAACTAACAGGAAGGTAGCCATTTCCCAAAGTTGTTCTGTTAGGGGGTGGGATTATTACTGGGTATTATTACTCCAACCATACCCCCTTGTTCCCCAGCTCATCAAAATGGAACACTCCCTCCCACCCAGATGCATTTGTCAGACATTGCATTGTTCACTTCAAAAGGTAGGTAGCCATCTAGTGCTCTCTTGTCCCACCCCTGAGCAGGATGAAGCCCTCCATCACACACACGGAGAGGTGTCAGAAATTCCACCCAAATGTGACAACAGAACAGGCAAGCAGACAGTGCATGCACCCAGCCATTCCTCTAAAAAAGCATGGTGCCATATGACAACACCAGCCCTCTCATACCACAAAAAATAACACAGATCCAATTACCACTTACAGTGTGCAGACAGCTAAGCGAATGTAACTGTAACAGCAACTAAAGTGTGACTCACTAATTCACACGTTGAAGAAAGTCTGTGCAAAATCATGCCCAGCACTGAATGCTTTGTGTAAGTGCCATGGGGGCAGACCATCAAGGACCATAATGAAAACAAAGCAAGTATGGCATGTAGTATACATTGAGATTTGCACATGACATGACAAAGGTATGCATTAGATAACAATGGCTAGTTCATGCGCAGATGAAACGTCTGCCAGGCAGAGTTATCAAGAAAGATGCTTCATATAAATTTCTTGTGGCGCTAGTCATTAGATGACAACATGTCCTTGTAATCACAAAATATGCATGTGGCGCATGGTATGTATTGACATGTCACACCATGGACAAGTAATGCATGTACCTCCACATCATGTCAGGATGCACAGTAGTGTGCAGACAAACAATGTGATAACTAGTAAATTGTGTGGTGTATAACCTGTAAATAAGATACATCTAACACAAAACTTGAGGGGTGCACTTCAATGACCATTTACCCTATGTCCCAGAGGTGACCAACAACTGACTGCAGAGGACGATGACGGCAACCTGCAGAGCCAGTCTCGCCCCCCACCGGAACATGGACTCTCAGATGTAGACTCCCTGGATTCTGAGGACGCGGAGCTCAAAGCCGGCCCACCTGGTGTGCCAGGGCGCAACAGTTCCCAGGACCTCATTGTGCCCCACCACATCTGCAGCAACACCAACATCTATGCAGATCCCTGCTGTAATAGCCTGTGCAGCCTCCACCACCACCACCAGTGCTGCCTGCAACACTCTCCTTGCCCCAGAAGATAAGCACCCCACACCGCCAACTGAGGAGGGCAGGGAGAGGATGCGGGTGCCTACAGTGGTAAGGCAACAGGTCTGTGGCAGCAGGGCATGTGAGAGGGCAAGGGTCAGTCAAAGACAACCGCACACTGGGCCCAGGGACGAACGGGCCGGGCTGAGGAAGATTCACCTGGGCTCCGCCTGCTGCTGAGGTCCATGGACACCCCCATGGGCCAAATTGTGGACCTCTTGGATGTGGCGGTACTGAGGGACAGACCTGCGCCACAACCAACACCTCCACCTCCCACTGGTGGCCGGCAGGATGACAGTTCACCATCCTCCCCTGCGGCCACAGAAAAGGGGGAGTCCTCAGATCCGACTGGCCCACATTAGAGGCCCCCCCTGCAAAACGATCAAGCGGCCTACCCCAAAAATCCTAGGGAGGATCCCGTGGGAAAACACCTGCCAAACGCCAGTCACGGAGCCAGCCATGATGTCAATACTCTTCACTACTGCATTGACTTTTTGGACTGTCCATCCCCACACTGCCTTGTGAATAGCATCCGTCAGTTGGACTGGGTCACCACCTCATTGTGGTGACTACTCGATTGTCTCATGTACCATCACTGACAACTCACTGCTTCACTAATCATCTTATTGTAAATATTTACCACCCGTCACATGTAGGGGTGGGTGGAATTTGTGTAATCGCGTTACGCAAATCTCCGCGAAAGGGTAAAAAATCTCTGCGAACACGCAGAAATTCCGCAAACACGCGGAACTGCTTATTTGCAATGCTTTTCTCCTGTTCGCAATTGCTGTTTGCGTGCTCGGGGGGAAATATCTCACGAACACGCATTTTGAGTACACGAACAAGCAAAAAATCGGAACGCAGAATTTTGGGCAATTATGCGTTCTCCACAGAACGCAAAATTACCCAAATTCCGCGAGCGGAACGGAATTTACCGCCCAGGCCTAGTCACATGTCCCCATTGTAATAAACACTCCTTACACACACATGTCGTTGTGTCGGCTCCGTGTTTATTCAAGGATGTGCAGTCTTCTCCATGATTTCAAATACCTGGAGTATGGATTGTATGTAGGCAAGGAGAGGCTGAAGGGAACTAGGAAAACACAATAGAACAATATTCACTAGTCAGGTGTTGGCATCACAGCACTCACACAACACTTGTCATCAAGGTACTCCAATCTGCACACATTACATGAGCAACAGTACCGATATGAACATCCTGCAGATGTGCCAAACTACCCTGTCCCAGGAACATTGGCAGCCCGCACTGAGTCAACAACAGGCTGCAGTCACAAAGATCACATACACCTTGCCAACAACGACACCAGCACAGAATGGCTTCATTGTACAATGTCACTCACCTTCACGTGAAGTAGCGGTTGATGAGCTGTTCACGCTGTTCGACACCTTCCTCCTCTCCACTATCCTCGTCATTGGACATGGGTTGGTTTGCAGGCGGGGGTCCTGCCTAATCATCAGCATCCAGGAGCATGGGGATCGCCTTGTGCAAGGCCAGGTTGAGGAGCATTCAGCATGCAAGTACAATCTGACACACCTTCTTGGGCGAGATATCAGTGCTCCTCCGGGCCTGTCCGGGCAACGGAAACGTGACTTCAGGAGATTGAAAGTACGCTCCACCACACAACATATCCTCCCATGGGCATCATTGTAGCGGACTTCAGCTGGTGTCCTGTGGCAGAGGACAGCATGTCACACACATAGCACGCTCTGGACTTTTCGTACTCACCCACAATCGATGCATGCATGCTCCGGAAGCAGATTATCCATCAGTCGTGGCACAATCCTGTTACGCTTGATGTGCGAGTCATGGGCCGAGCCTGGGAATTTGCCACAGACATGTGAGATGATCATATCCGCCTGGCACATCACTTGCCCATTGATGGAATGGAATTACTTCCTGTTCCTGTAGATGTGCTCACGTGCCAGTGGTGGAACCAGGCAAACATGTGTGCAGTCAATGGCGCCAACATTGGGGATGTGCCCAAGTGCACAAAAATCTCCCTTCACAACTGCCAATTCATGCCTCCTGGGGAAATGAATATATCTGTCTTTGTGGATCATCATAGCGGACAGGACATCATGTGGCATCATGCTGAACATAGGTGGTGACATCCTACCTGCGCTGGACACCGTGTACTGGAACGATCCTGAAGCAAAGAAATGCAGGGCTGCAATCACCTTAGAACGCACCCGGATATGTCCTGCAAGGCTGCAGGTGGGGCTCCAACATGGCACATAGGTCTTGGAGGGTGTTTCGATCCAGATGGAATATCCGTATGACCTCCTCATCCTCCATGTCTGGCAGCACTGTGAAGGGAGGATACACATTTGGTCTCCTCCTAGGTGGGATGAAAACGGACACGTCAATGCAATCCACCAGGAGATGTGTCCAAAATATTAAGTTTTGACTGACACAACGACAACAACGACTAGCATCACAGTCCAGCTTACAGCACAACTTACTTGTAGGGACACCTTCAGCTGCACCATCCGTACACCTGTCCACTTTTCACACAGCTAGCATCTCACAAACACTATCCAACTATGTAAATGCACAAAGGGATATGGCCACATCTTGCATGGGCAGCCCTGAGATTAGTACCAACAGCATATGTGTGAAACTGCCATACTACTGTCTGCTACATAGCTGCTGTACCTGCCACACCTTCTTGCGTAAGTCACATAGGGCACACATCAACCACACAATGACCCAAGACTGAGGGTTTATTGACAAGTATGTGCATGAGCCAAGAAAAGTAGACAGTCAAATCTGCACATTGTGTAGGAAGACATTCATCACTGTGAGTTGCTCAACCCTTTTACAAATTTACATGTGTACCCATTGTAGAGTCCTTCACAACACTGTTCTGTTCACATGCCAAGCAAAATCACAAGTGACATGTGAGGGTGTACATGCCAATGTTTCTAATCATACACAACAACATGGCATTTGGAGTCAGCAGTGGGGTAAAAGTAACATTGGCATTGAGTGCACAATCGTGTGCCATGAAACATGTGTCTACTGTGCACTGTTGAGAACTGGCCATTGGCCATTCACACTGTATGACGTGTCCATAGGTGCTGTCAAGGTGATCTGACACCCAAATAACGGTTACTGGCTCAAATGTATGGCACACATATCGGGGTAGCTACCGTCTGGCACCTGCAGTGTGTCACCACCAAAGCCCAAGCCACAATTGCGGTAGTGATAGTGATATGTTTATTGCCAAATGGTTGTTGGCATGCTCCACCACCCAAATCAGGGTAATTCTCAGTAATGCATGGCACACATATTGCGGTAGCTACCGCCTGGTTCCTGCAGTGTGCCACCGCCAATGCCCAAGCCACAGTTGTGGTAGTGATAGGCACATACCCATGGTCAAATGGTGGTTGGCATGTTCTGCCACACAAATCACGGCCATTCTCAGTAACGTATGGCACACATATCGCGGTAGACTAATGCAATTTTTAAAATCACGGTAGGCGTGCTCCGGCACCGCCGAGCCGGTCATTAGATGCATTTGAAGAATGCACGATCATGGCATTGACCGCCTGGCCCCTGCAGTGTGTCAATGGCAATGCTCATGCTCTTACAGCCAATGGAAACCGCAATTGCGGTAGACTATTTTGAAAATCGCGGTAGCCATGCTCTGCCACCGCAGAGTCGGTCATTTGATGTATTTGAAAAATGCACAATTGCGGTAGCGACCACCTGGCCCCTGCGGTGTTTCACCGCCAATGCCCATGCCCTTACAGCCAATGGGAACCTCAATCGCGGTAGATTAATGCAATTTTGAAAATCGCGGTAGGCGTGCTCCGCCACCCCAGAGGCAGTCATTGGATGCATTTAAAAAAGGCTGACCTAGAACACCAATTGTAGCAGCTTAGAACCACTGAAACGGCCCCAGGGGGCTATATATGTGTGGGAAAGAGCCTCACATTTCCACAGATTCCAGGGCCTGCTGTCACAGGTCCCTCTGAGACCTCTCAGGATTGGTTTGTTGCTCAAATGGGTCCAACTATTGACACTCTCAATTCTGAGATGGTTTTATAGCACTGAAGATTAAAGTGGTCAATCAGGGGAAGGAAAGGAAGGGAATAGCGGGGAGGGAGACCTGAGGAAAGAAGAACACCCTATTATAATACTGAATATAATACATATAGTGATATAGTCCTCACTTAATTAATAAGCACTATTCCTATATACCTGTAAAGAAAATAAACACACTTCTGGCAGTAACTTCAGGTAGGAGGATCAATGCTCTTCCTAGCTGCTAAGCCTTTACATCAGGCAGTACTGTGAACATAAACCAGAGGATTAGGCCGAGAACAAGGAACAACCTTCAATATCATAAGACTATTTATCCTTCACTGACTACCCACCAATGTTGTTGCAAAGTTCCACTTTATGAGGGAGGAAGGATGGTTATATTTTCATCCTCTAACTGTCCCCTTGCTACTTAGGACGAACAAAAACACACACATGCACAATAAAATATATTTCACAAAGGTTCAGTTTGAATGATTGTCGGTTGAATATTATTTGATTCATAATGCAATGCCACTTTACCACCGGAATACTTCAATGTTAAACTTATGGTATAAGGTTTGAAGAACAAGCAATCAATATACCACCTGGTACATTCAAATATCTCTGTATCAATGTCTGGAGTTTTAACAGGGTTGAACAAAAACCCTTCAGGTCCCTTTGTAGTAGCGATATTCCAAACACATAGGAAAATGAGCACTTCTCGTTTTTTCAAGGCTAGGTTTGTTTGCGTAGTGTGAATATGCGGTATGCCCCTTCTCTCGGCCACACATGAAACAAACAGGGGAGGTGGTGTCATAGACACCTTTACCACACCAGCTGAAGAACCACAGCAAACTACACGAATCTCCAGGTTTTTCGGGCACAGGCACGAATCGGCAGCATCTTCAGGTCCAGGAATAATCTGCGCCAATATTCTCCAACGCCGGCTTTCATAGCCCTCGACATTGGAGTGACGTCATTTCCTGTGCATGCACGCAACGCGCCACACATGATTCTGGGGATTAGAGTTCCTACCCCTTGTTTTCCGGTCCACAGTGTCTGTAGTACTCGGTACGCGGCAACGTACCTATCCCAGGTCCCCGTCTGGACACCTCCTGCTGCCATAAGTGTGTATGTGGTATGTGTGTAACACCTGCTACCTGACACCCCTTACCACCAACTGCTGCTGCTGCTGCTCTTGTCTCCCGTGCCTGCTGCCTGACATCCCACATCACTAACTGCTGCTGCTGCTCCTGTCTCCAGTGCCTGCTGCCTGACACCCCTCACTGCCAACTGCTGCTCCTGTCTCCAGTGCCTGCTGCCTGACACCACTCACCACCAACTGCTGCTGTTGCTCCTGTCTCCAGTGCCTGCTGCCTGACACCCTGTTGTAATTAATCAGGAAGCATTTGTAGAAATAAGTAGATTTAATGTCCAGCACAGCATCAGCAAGTACACAGATCAAAATCCAAGGTACAACTGCTTCATTACTCTTAGACCTTCTAGAATACAGGTGAGTTTGGAATCATAACATAACATGCAAGGAAGACATCAGTAGAACATAGTGATGTCATACAAGTATAAATAAATTATTAATAAGAAAAGGAAAGACAGGATGTAACACATCCCCCTTTTCCATAATAAAGATACACTAAACATAGTCTCTATATTTCAACGGTCTATTGGTAACCCGCACATCACGTTTGATCCTTGAGGCGATGTTGTCTTGATTACCCTGCCCTGAAATATCAGAACTCGGTAAATTCTTAGCACAGGCATCATGAGCAATATGGTTACATTTCGCAATTCTTTTAGTGTTCCATAACTTACCATCCTGAGTAATAACAGAATTAGAGAACACTTTTTTAACTTGTATAGGTCTACCAAACTTAGAGGAACCTTTAGTTATTAAACCAGGTTTCTTAATTTGCACCCAATCACCTACAACAAAATCATGCATTTTGACATTCCATTTTTTGTTGTACCAACACATGGTCTTATTCTGTTTCTCTTCGACTCTCTTAGCTGTATCATGTACACATTCCCTAGTTGATAATTTGTCTTGACATTTATCCATAAGCCACCATGGACAAATTTTGGAGGCTGGATCTCTACCCTTCAATAATTTGAAAGGACTAATTCCAGTCGTGGAATGGGGTGTTATTCGATAAACCCACAACCTCTCTCTCAACTCACTCAACCATTCTCCACGTGTATTAATGACATCAGCGACATAAGATTTCAACACCCTGTTGAACCTTTCTACTTGACCATTCTCATGCGGTTCATACAAAGATGCACATTTGTGCACAATACCATGTCCCTTCAGAAAGTTTTCCATCTCTAATGATTTCAACTGGACACCATTGTCCGTTACAAGAACAGAAGGGCAGCCTTCTCGAGCAAAAATCTCTTTGAAAAACAAAATAACTGCATTAGTGGTGGCAGAGGGAACAAATTTCACCTCTGGCCATTTGGAATGGAAATCGATTAACACTAATGCAAAGCGTGAATTCTCTGGTAAGTTCTTGAAAGGTCCTGCAATGTCGAAAGCTAATTTTTTCCAAGGCACTTCTGGCCATTTTGTCACTTTTAAAGGTGGAACATTAGTTCTAAGCATCTTTTCACTAGATATACACTCAGTACATTCCCTTACAGTTCTGTCAATGAACGCATCCATTCCTGGCCACCAAAAAAAAGTCCTTATCAATCTTTTCATGGACGATATACCTGGGTGTGTCTTGTGAGCCAATTTGAGAATCATGTCATGTATACCCTGTGGTGGAACACATTTGCCAGCTTTAAACAAAAATTCATTCTCCATTTCTAACTCATCTGCAACCTTAGCAAAAGGCAATAGTTCTTCCTTAATCACATTTTTCTTGGGCCAACCCTCTATCACAAATTTTTTTAGAGTGTTCCACTTATCGTCTTCACTAATGCACTTATTCCACATCTCCTCAGTAATCTCTTGAAACTGATCACCCAATACATCAGTGATAGATACAGAAAAGTCAAACTCTCTAATAACATCAACACCATTTTGTTTACATGGAAGTCGAGAAAGAAAATCCGCTGTGACATTTTTTTTTCCTGGGACATATTCTGTACTGAAATTATACTCCTGTAACTTGGATGACAATCTTGCAATTCTGGCAGTTGAATTCCATCCACCACCAGTAGAAAGGATATTTACTAACGGCTTATGATCCGTTCGCAGAATAAATCTACAGCCCCAGACATACAAACGGAAATGTTCCACAGCCCACACACATGCAAGAAGTTCCCTCTCGATCACTGCATACCTCCTTTCACAGTCATTTAGTGTGCGAGAAGCAAAGGCTACGTTCCACTCCTCTTTTCCTTCTCTCTGTGACAGAACACCCCCTAGACCATATAGACTCGCATCCACAGTTATAACACACTCTTTCTTCATCCTGAAAGGTTTCAATGTGGGGGCATTGACGATATCCCTTTTTATTGACTCAAAAGCTTCCTGTTGTTCCTTAGACCAAATATATGTTACATTTTGTCTCAACAAACTTCGCAGTGGTTCCATTTTGGTAGCAAAGCCCTGCACAAATTTACTATAGTATTCACACATTCCTGTGAATGACAGTAATTGATCTCTATTAACAGGTGATGGTGCTTTGAGTATGGCATCAACATTATTTTTCTTGGGAATAATACCATCTCCAGATAAGGTGTGTCCTAGATATTCAACTGAACGTTGGAACAGTTTACATTTGTGGGCTTTTAATGTAAGACCATGATCTTCTAACCTTTTGCAAACTTCATAGAGATGTCCTATATGGTCATTTTCATTCTTTGAAAAAATCAGAATATCGTCCTGAAAGCACTTAACGTATTCATCTAAATCTCTGAAAATCATAAACATGACTCTTTGGAAAACTGACGCGGCTGAAGCCAACCCAAAAGGCATTCTAGTGTATTGATATAAACCAAGTGGTGTAATAAATGCTGTCAGTTTTTTAGATTCCTCTTTAAGTTCAATTTGGTGGTATGCTGAACGCAAATCTAACGTTGAAAATATTTTTGCACCTTCAAACATTGATACTACTTCGTTGATATTGGGTAAAGGGTGGCAGTCTATGACAATATTAGCATTTAGAGCCCTGAGGTCTACACACACTCTTAATTTTTGATCCGACTTGCGGACTAAAACTATGGGGGAAACCCATTCTGCTGACTCAATAGTTTCAATTATTCCTTCATCTGACAATTCTTTTAACATGTCTTTTAGTTCTTGTCTCACACTGATAGGTACACCCCTTAATTTTTGTTTCACCGGTATAGCATTGTCTTTTAAGACGATTTTGTGTGAGAAACTCTTTAGTCTCCCCAATTTGTCACAAAAAACATTTTTAAAAGAGTTGACAAGTTTTTGTTTTTCACTATCAATCTTAAAATTATCTTCCACTGTGGCTACTTCATTATAAAGTGCATCATCACATAACATAACTGGATCTTTAGCTCTTGGATTAAGTATAATACCTAGCTTATATTGGTCACGCCAACCCAGGACATTAACACCTTTTTTTGCAATGTAAAGCTTTATGTCAGCAGATCTGTGTTTAAATTGTATGGACACTTCAAAATAACCTTCAACTTCGATATGGTGTCCTTCAAAACTAACAGCCATAATGTCTGGTTGTTCCAACTTACTAATACTAAGATGGTCACTTAACTTTTCAAACAAATACTGTTCTGTCATAATGGTCCATGGTGAACCTGAGTCTACCATTAAAGATAACTTAACTTGACATATAATGAAATCAGCATTTGGTGACTTTTTAATGTGCGCCGGAACCATATCAATTATTGAGACAACAAAACCCTTGTCTATCATGTCTGTCACTTGTAATGAATCTTGTGAATTGCTATTGTGAGTAGTTTCATTACAAGTGAGAACAGAAACTGATCCTTTAGAGGATGTGGTATTCCGTTTGACGTCTTTGCAAACACTGGTGAAATGTCCTATTCTACCACAATTTCTACATTCTTTATTGCGAGCAGGACATCCAGGGAAGGAAGCTAAATGTGATTTATTTCCACATCTATAACATACAGATGTACTACCAAAATTTCCCTGAAAATTTCTATTAAAACCTCCTCTGTAATTTTGTTGAAAATGTGAAGGTTGAGGACGTTGATAGGTTTGTTGCATATGATTATCGTTCCTGAGTTTAACATTGCATATTTCCTCTTCTGTAGCTTTTTTATTAGCATTATCTTTAACAACCTCCATCCATTTCTCAGATTGTTCTAAAGCTTTTGCTTCTGAAATGGCCTCAGCTAACGTGGGATTACCCAATACCCACAATCTTTCCTGTATTTTTTTGTTTTTAACATGCACTATGATTTGATCTCTGATCATTTCATCTGTTAACATCCCAAAATTACAATGTATAGATAGTGATCTTAAACCTGTAAGAAAATCATCAAAGTTTTCATCAGACTTTTGTTCTCTTGTATAAAATTTAAATCGATTAAGGGCAATGCTGGTGACAGGTTTAAATCTTTTTTCTATACGTAATAAGGCTTCATTATATACATTTAAATTGTCACCACTACCATCGTTTTGTACTGTAACTTGAGGTAAGGACCTAAAAACAACCTGACCTTCTGATCCTAAACAATGAAGGAATATACTTTTCTTTCTTTCTGCTCCCATGCGTTCCCCATCAATTGCCTTCATATAAGTAATAAACTCCTCTTTCCATCTTACCCATGGTATAGGAGGGTCACCTTTAGTTTGAAGGAATTTTGCTGGAGGGTCGAACTGCATAATAAATTTAGATATATAAGTAATAAATATGAATAAAATACTGTATAAACAACACTGTAGTAAATGTAGTTCAATTGGTTAATATCCAGCGAATTGAGTAATTGTAAATAACTGTAAAAAACGATAAATGAAAATATTTGTTCTTATATAAGTTAGCTATATTGTGAATGAGATAAAAGTTAATGATCTTGCCGTGTAAAATTTTTGTCCAAAACGATCGAAATCAAGCTTTGTTGACAGAGCTCCGTGTAAAGTTGGTTTCTGTTGTCCTGGCAACTTAAAATGGCCGCCGACGTAATGACGATGCACCACGTGATGATGCGCTGCGTGAAGACGGTGAAAGACAACTCGCGTAGGAAGTCGTGCGAGGTTTGTCTTGACAACCAGAATGATGTTTGGCAACTACTTAGTAATGACAATGACGTAGTGTAACCTTGGTAACAGTTAGCTACGACGCTCGAGATGACACGTGAAATGGCAGCGGATGGCAGCGGATGCTCGAGCACAATTCAAATAATGCAGATGACGGTGACTGTTTCAAAGTAGACAAAAGGTACAAAAATAGGCAATTCAAAGTGGGAAAGTCACAGGAACATGACGTTTGAAGGGGTAGTAGTCTAAAACGGCAACATGTTGAGTAAAGCGTTGTTTTTCTTTACGAAGTGAACATAAGCATAGAAAATTGAGAAAAGGCGTAATCCAAGGTAATCCACAGTAACAAAGAAAGAATACAGCCGCAGGTGCTATCCAGACACATATAATGAATTTAGAAATCAGAAAACTGCCGCTGGTGCAATCAGAGCACATATAGAATAAATTTTTTTTTTTTATTTTTATTTTTTAAAGTTTTTAGACACTCCGTACCTGTGCTGGTGAGATGACAGGAGTGTAGGATGATTTTTCCCTCGTCGCCAAAATATGTTGTAATTAATCAGGAAGCATTTGTAGAAATAAGTAGATTTAATGTCCAGCACAGCATCAGCAAGTACACAGATCAAAATCCAAGGTACAACTGCTTCATTACTCTTAGACCTTCTAGAATACAGGTGAGTTTGGAATCATAACATAACATGCAAGGAAGACATCAGTAGAACATAGTGATGTCATACAAGTATAAATAAATTATTAATAAGAAAAGGAAAGACAGGATGTAACACACCCCTCACCCCCAACTGCTGCTGCTGCTCCTGTCTCCAGTGCCGGCTGCCTAACACCCCTCACCACCAACTGCTGCTGCTCCTGTCTCCTGGACCCAGTGATGTCGAGGACTGAGAAGATCCAGGCTTGCCCCTTCACCACAGAGAAGCTGGAGGTCCTGGTGGACTAAGTGCTCACACAGTATGGGAGGCTACATGGTGCTCCAAATATTGTGGTAAGTGTTTCAGAGTAAAAGTGAAAGTGCAGGGAAAGCACACATGTTGTTGATCTGCTGCAGTATGTGCCTAAGAGTGTGGGGTTGTGTCATGCACTACTGTCTCCGGGGGAAAGGGATGTGTAGCCTATTTCACACATTTCCCCGCCTGCACAACAAAATTGGAGGGACATGTACTGTTTCTTCAGCGATACAGTGACACAGCAAGTTGTTAATCCTGGAGACACGGCAGAAATTGCCTGTGTGAATGGATATGTGGGTCCCTGTGGTTCTACACAGGCTGATCTGTGGCCTTAGCAAGGGTTTACGTCCAGAGGGTGCTGATGGAATTGTGTCTGACTCAAAATTTACATCATGTATAGGTCAGCACTATGCTCAGGACTTTCATACCAGAGGGTGACACTCTTTGTGGTAAATCACCTATGACAGAGCAGATTGTACTACTTTAGTGCACAGCCCCTTCCATTTCTCCCAGAATGTGTACTGACTCACACGTTTAGGCACTGTTTGCACTCTTAAGTTGTCCCTTCATGTGGAATTTCTGATGGCCCAGGTTGGAACTCATGTGTGCCCACCTGACCTGCACAGTCACTCTCCAATCTGACAAGGACACAACACTGAATATACAGAGAGAAACATGTGTTGTTTGCTAGACTATCCTTCAAAGAGCCATCTCGGTCCCGTAGATTGCACGTGACAGGCCTTGTGAGAGGGTGTGAGATTGTAAGATCATGTTCCTCATTGTGACCTCCATGACACAGTGAGCCATTTACAGGGCAAGGACATTGATGGCTGTGCAGTGTTGGACACAATGAGTCTGCCCCATAACATACATTCTAATGTAATGTATGTCTTGCTCACCCACAGACTGGATAGTAGATGTGTGCAGCCTACACATTGCTTTCTGTGCTGGCATCCTGCGTGTGTATGAGATGGGCAGGTACTGTGTCCACCCTCATACCTGCATGCATTTTAGTATTAATCTGCAATGCTAATGTACAGTGTGATATGCTGTATTGTCTCTGCTAGATATATCTGTGAAGTAGTGCTCAGTTAGTATCATGTTCTTGTACTGAGAGATAGTAATACATAACCCAGTGTCACTGATTTTTACCCCTCTTGTCTCCCATGCCTGCAGCTCAAATTACACCAGCGTAAGGCCATGTGGAGGGCCATTTCACGCAAGGTGCACACTCTGGGTGTCTCCAAGCGAAGTAGCACAAACTGTCACAAGAGGTGGGATGACATCTGCCGGCTAAGCAAAAATGTGGCAGAGATGATGCTGTGGCTGCTCCCTCGGACTGGCAGGTTGGTGCATAGGAGCATGACAATACTAATGGCCCGCATATTGGCTGTGACACAGCCTGAGCTGGATGCACATTTGAAGGAGCATCAGCAGCAATCTGAGGGTGAGTATTCTGGCAAGGGTGATTTTGGTTGTGAGTGACTGCATGTGTGCACAGCCTGGTCCAGCGCTGGGTACTGTGATGTTGCTAGTGTGATGCAATGGCTTGTAAGTTGCCTCTGTGTTGAGTGTAGATGTCATGAATTTTCCCTTCCTGTGCTTTCTCTTGTCATTGGAGTAATGGCCCTTGATATTGCATTCTGGATCGTGGCCTTCTGGCATTGTCTGCATTGGGCCAGTCAGGGACATCCCATGTAAGGGAACAGCAGTGTGCATCATCTGAGTATACTTTCATCAATGTGTGCATTGCCTGACATCAGAATTGAGATGACTACACATCTGGCACCAATGTGCAACTGTAGTTGTGGCACAAAGAACAACATAGTGGATGGCATGAGCTCATGGCCATTGTGAACTGTTATGTTGGAGTCTTTATCTGTGTTGTCCACTCCTGCTGCCTCCAGATGTGACAGTGGCAACAAGCTGGGAGGTACATTACCCCCCCTTCAGGGCCCTAGGTATGCTTAGAGTGATCTGTGTGTCTGCTTACACTGAGCCACCGGCAGGTTATTTGGCTGTGTGGTCTTCACATGGGTCACTTATGCCACGTTTGCATGATGACACGCAAAAATCGAATTCAGATTGAGGTTGCATGATGTTACTGCACAGGGTGGTGTGCAACATGGGGATATCATTATCCTGTTTTGTGCTTTGCTTGCATATAATGTTTGTGTTAATGCCACTGAACTAACCCCACGTCTTTGTCTCTTGCAACATCTACCATGAGCACAGAAGGACAGGGGACGGACACCAGTGGTAAGGCATCAAGCACAACTGTTACACATGAGCACAGTGACACTGATGTGACCAGCGCCTCACAGGGAGACAGGAGTTTGGTTGATGAATCACAACCAGAGACACCAACCTCAACGTCATCTGATGCCAGCGGTGATGCATCTATGTTGGCAGGCACAGGAAGCGGGGACTCTGCCTCTTCTTCCACCACACAGCGTCCAGTGCCCACCCTCCCACCTACTTCCACTTGTGCTGCCCGTGTTCGCACCAGTAAGAAGGGAAGAGTGTCCTTCACCCCAGGCACCACTGCCCATGCCCCTGTCTCCCCTGCAGCTATCAGTGTTGAGCCTGTGGACCTTTTGCACCAGCCATGTGTGGGCCAGACAACTCTCATCAACGCCTTTGTAGACCACAACAAAAAGTTGGCACAGGTCTTTGCTTTCATGGAGGGCATTCATTCAGACGTGGGTGGGCTACACCGGACTGTCCAGTCTTTGTCCTCTGCAGTGGCGGCAGGCATTCAACAGGCACAATCTCAGAGTTCAGCTCCAGTCCCTTTGGCCACATCCCTACCTGTGCCTAAATCTGACAATAGTGACCACACGCCACAGACCTCAGGCTCGAGATACAGCACACACAGCACACAACAGCAGCAGCCCAAGGGGTCCAGAGTGCAGACAAAATCCCCCCCAAAAACCAAATCCACCACATAGCACAAAGGCAAAGGCCCTTCAGGCGACACTCAGGGGCATAAAGCCAAGAAGCCGGTCTCAGGCTCACATGCCTCAGAGGCATCCCCAGCCAAGGACTCTCCTGTCCCAAAAGCATCTCGCAAAGACAAGCAAACAGTTACTGTGCCCGCTGAGAAGCTGGTGCCTGCTAAGAGGCCACATAAAAAGAACTCCAAGGCAGATTCACCAACAACCTCAACTCCCATCCAGACCCCTGTGAAGCAGGGAAAGGAGGGCACTGTAGAGGGTACACCTGGTAAACAGGGGATGGAGGGGCTTAGGCAAGGCCAGGCCAAGCATAGCGCTGGATTCAGCATGTCCCCAGAGGGAGGGACACCGGCTGCACCTGATGCAGCTTTGGTGGAGAGTGTCCCTGTTGTGTCCGCCCCGCCTTCCACTCCTACCAAGACAGGAACGCCATTTAGACTCCCCAAGAAGTGGAAAGGCATCCCTCAACATTCCCTCACCAACCTGTATCTCACGCAAGCATGATTCACCTCCACGTGCCATCACACCACCTGGTCCAAGCAGCCCTCCAGCTCCTAAAGCCACTGATACCTCTACCTTAGCTGGGCCTCTCTCTCCCCGGTCCAGTTCTCCATCTGGCCCGACACTCAGCCACTTCCCAGTCCGACTGACAGCCAAGTCCGAGTCAAAGTTGCCCTCACACACATCTATCACACAGCGGTGCCTGGACTGCCCATTGTCATCCCCCTAACTGTGTTGCTGAGCATGGCAGGGTACAGTCTCACCCATTCCCTGTGCAGGATCTCATGTACCCATTCTGCACCTTGGACTGGACACTGGCCTTGATGTTCACTGCTGTTTGCCACTTCCCTGTGCAGAATCTTATGTACTTACTTTGCACCTTGGACGGGCCACTGGCCTTGCTGTTTGCCCCTTTTCTGTGCAGGATCTCATGTACTTACTCTGCACCTTGGACTGGCCACTGGCCTTGCTGTTTGCCCATTGCCTGTGCAGCTTTTCATGTACCTACTCTGTACCTTGGACTGACCACTGGCCTTGCTGTTTGCCCTTCCCTGTGCACGATCTCATGTACTTAATATGCACCTTGGACTAGCCACTGCCCTTGCAGTTTGCCCATTGCCTGTGTAGCGGCTCATGTACTTACTCTGCACCTTGGACTGGCCACTGGCCTTGATGTTCACTGCTGTGTGCCCATTACCTGTGCAGTTTCTCATGTACTTACTCTGCACCTTGGACTGGCCACTGGCCTTGATGTTTGTTCATTCCCTGTGCAGGACCTCATGTACTTACTTTGCACCTTGGATTGGCCATTGACCTTGCTGTTTGCCCCTTCCCTGTGCAGGATCTCATGTACCTACTCTGCACCTTGGACTGGCCACTGGCCCTGCTGTTTGCCTATTGCCTGTGTAGCTTCTCATGTACGTACTCTGCACCTTGGACTGGCCACTGGCCTTGATGTTCACTGCTGTGTGCCTATTGCCTGTGTAGCTTCTCATGTACTTACTCTGCTCCTTGGACTGGCTACTGGCCTTGATGTTCACTGCTGTGTGCCCATTCCCTGAGCAGCTTCTCATGTACTTACTCTGCACCTTGGACTGGCCACTGGTCTTTCTGCTTGCCCCTTTCCTGTGCAGGACCTCATGTATTTACTCTGTACCTTGGACTGGCCACTAGCCTTGCTGTTTGCCCATTGCCTGTGCAGCTTCTCATGCACTTACTTTGTACCTTGGACTGGCCCCTGGCCTTGATGTTCACTGCTGTGTGCCTATTCCCTGTGCAGCTTCTCATGTAACTACTCTGTACTTTGTAGTGGCCCCTGTCCTTGATGTTCACTGTTGTATGCCCATTCCCTGTGCAGCTTCTTATGTAACTACTCTGCACTTTGTAGTTGCCTCTGGCCTTGATGTACACTGCTATGTGCCCATTCCCTGTGCAGCTTTTCATGTAGCTACTCTGCACTTTGTAGTGGCCCCTGGCCTTGATGTTCACTGCTGTTTGCCCCTTCCCTGTGCAGCTTCTCGTGTACCTACTCTGCACTTTGTACTGGCCACTGGCCTTGCTCTTGTCCACGTTTGGTGCCTATCTGTGTAATATGTGAATAAAGACAGTTATTCCTGTTGTCAGCTTTGTCAGTGTCCTTGCTAAATGGAGAATTTTCTGTGTGGGTATGGTTTAATGTGACACATGCACTGTATGTCACTTCAACATTGCCATTGGGGCTTTCCACTTTTTGATGGTTTTGCAGGGGTGACATGCACTTCAGTTCTTCTTGACTCTGAGGGAAGGGGGTGCAATGATGGTGGTCTATGATGAGCTACTGTTGTCATAATCATTCTTTGGTCAGGTTGGCTACATTGTACACGTCATGTGTGGATGCACTGCCAGCACAAAGTGGAATTCTATTCAGAGGATTGCAGGCAGGCTGGCCAGGGCCATCATGTCCGTGTGATCTATCTGGATGTGTGAACAGCAGTGTTGGTGTATGGTCATCTTGTGATGGTCATTCATCCTAGTCACATGGGTAACTTTGAATGTGTGCACTTGGGTGGTCAAGAAGTGTGCAGGTTGATGTTGTGTGGCATTTTAGGCTCCGAGTGAACTTTCCCGATTCATGCCCTTATATAGGTACAATTCACATTGGCCTAATATAGGCATAGAAATCAAGCCCTTATTTAGACATAGCCCATGCAGACCAAATACAGGCATGGCTACTTCCACCCATACCAAACTTCACAACGATTTCTTGGAAAATCGGCTTAAGCAGTTAGGGAACTTCCCCTTCCCTGAATATTGATTTGTCCAAGAACTCATGTACTTTGCAAAGAATGACTATTCCCTAGGGGTTCTTTCCTGACGTTATTATGCCCGACTTTACGTCAAACTATGGCATTCCTAGACACCTTCAAGGTATAAATATACCTTCACTTGCTCTAGCAAGACACGGGGGTTCGGAGCAGTTCGACTATCTACTTGCCCGACGCAGCTCGCTACAACAAGTGCTGAAGGAAGCCGGCGCTCCAGCTGATGCACTGATCCAGAGGCTGCCTTTCTCTTGGCAAGAATCCAGCTCCAGTGTTTTCAAGCTCCCCTTGAGGGGTGTTGGGAAATCGAGTCCTGAGACAGAGATACCAGACCTCCTTCATTCTAACTAAAGGTATGGAGCTCATTAGAACCTAGAGAAATCTTGGCTAGATTCTTGGCAAAGAAAACTAAACCTATGCTACACAATACTTACTTCTGCCTGCGTACTAGACTTAGGTTAGGTACATTGGGGTAGGCGTATTTTAGAAGCACCAGTTGAGTAGTTTTAGTCATTGTTATTTATGTATGTATTTTTATATGACTTAGAAACCATACAATGCCCTTACAGTAATATTTTATAATATTGTTCTCGCTGTGCGCATTATACTTTGCAGTCTGCATTACGATTGTAGCAGTTCACTTTTCTTGCATGAGAAAGAAGACTGTTCAATAAACCTTTTATTAAAAACGCCCGTCTCTCTATTTCTCTGCAACTCTGTAGAAACGAAGCATGCACGATTGACTAGGTGAAATACTTATCTATTGTTTCCGCGACACTAGAGATACATTTCTTATTCTTGGGAAACAAAGTTGTCATGTTTATGCGGTTGTCAGAAACTAATCCCTTCTTGTGAATTTGAGAAAGTTTCTAGTGACCTCTGAGCTAGCTGGCAGTCACTGTTAAGTTTAATATATTCGATAGAGACCTAGTCGACCTAAGTCCTATGTCTAATTTATAGGATATGTTATTCCAATGCGCAGAACCTATTGGGAATATAGGAACTACACTACATGGCACCCAACGTTTGGTAAGGCACTAATTTAACGCTTGATACTAAAAAGTAACTCAGTCGTGCTTTTCTCAAAGACCCCTTTTTTCCCATAAATACTCCAATAGACGTCTGGAGTGGTAAAAGGATAAAATATCCGCCATAACTGAGTAGGACGAAAATGCTATGTATTAGTTTTTGGTTTGTTCAACATTGAAGGATACAGTGTTCCAAAATATTGTGCACCTTATCTTTGTTTCCTTGAAACTTGCTCTGCAAACTTTCAGTCAACAAAATGCCGGATAGCAACACCGAGAATGGTGGAGCTACAGGCAATAATGCCGTAGCAGGCTTTGACGTTACAGGTTTCTAAGAGACCGATGCGGATGCTATTATCATCCCAGAAAATCTAAGGAAAGCCATCACTATAAAACTTATAACAAATGGCCTATCATCAAGAGGTGGTAGGGTAATTTTTTTAATAGAGGCACATGAATCTTATCAGACAGAGGTATTCTATTCATGGATTAACTTTCCTGAAGCAAATCCAGTATCACATGTGTTTCACTTCTGCAAAGAAGAGGAACATCCAACGAAATACATTCCTTTTGAGGATATTGAAATTCCACTAACTTACCAAGAGCATGCGCTCTGGTTTAAAGGTGCCCTACAACATCAAAATCACTTTACCAGGCTCGGTCCACTAGGTAGACCAGGAGCAACATGGCCGGTATTAGCCAGCTAGACACCACATCCTGCCATTGAAGAAATGTCAGATGCGGAACTATTAGTTCAACTAAAACAACTAATAAAAATCCATAGACAATTGGTTTGATATGTCATGCGGACTCTAACAGTCCAACCTCCTATAAGGATTCCACAACACACCCCTTACCAGGGGAACACAAATAAAATCACGCCACAGACTGTACAATCAGTCATTGCAAAATTAACCGAAAAAAGGGAAAAAATTCCAATCTGGATAGCTCAAAAAATTACTCAAATCGAGGCAGTATTTCCTGATACTACCCCTCATGAGAAACACAGGATTTTAACAATCTGTTTACCAATGGGGATCGCACCATACCTGGAGGACTGCAACACTTGGGGTACAGTCTTTGCTGCAATCTACACCAAAACACATGGTGTTCCATTTATGGCTGTAATACCCTCGTCCTGAAACAGATTCAAAATGAATACGGGCAGAGCCTGCTTTAAATCTAGGTATGAAATTACTGAAAGATTTCAAACAGGTCTCAACAATAATATTAGCTAATATTGAAGGTGAAGCAGCATCCGTGGCGATCCACCAAAAGCTAAGAGAATTTGATGTAACTGAGCAACCACAAGAACTAGCCAGAATAATTGAAAAATCCTATGAAGAACTAGGCAAAGACAGTTTGGGTGGTAAACCAGTGAAACCCCAGCTGACTGCAAGTCCTGAAAAGGTCTTTATTAAAAACATTCTCACTCTTCCTAAAAAGAAGTGGGAGAACACTAAACAAACTTCTAAAGAGAAGCGTTCTCAATCCCGAGGTAGGTCTCCTCAAAAGGAGCCCTCTGAAAGGCGGTATAACCTCAGGAAAAGGGATAATTCGAGAAAACCTGATAGATATCAAGATACTGATACACGTTCCTCTCGTACCTTTCAGACTTCATCACAGAAATCCGAAAGAAGAGGGCGGTCAGAACACAAGGAAGAACACGTGAAGTCCAAAGACGATCAACACATTCCAAAAAATAAGAAAACTCAATTCACCAAAAAGAAGGTAGCAGGTCTAAAAATCAGACATGCCGAGGATCTTGAGGACACAACTCAAGAATGGGGAGTGGGCTCAGGCAATGTTGGACAGCTCAGCAGAAGAAACCATAGCTCGCAAGATCTTGAAGGTTCATCTGGAGACAGTGGACTTGAATGAGTACATCCTAGTTTTGCCTGCTGATACCAGAGTTAGTGTCCCACACAAGTTATATGAAGTAACACTCTGGATGGAGGGGTATATAACTAGAAAAATAAGAGCACTCTTTTGGGAGAAGCTCTCTAAGGGTTATGACATTTTTCTAGCTGAACAAGACTGGCCACCTGAATTTGTCAGGAAGTGCCCACATGGCGAAGACATCATTATGCAAGCTTTCTCCAATCATATTCCAATTCATAAAAAATATACCTATGCCAGGAAATGGGCAGTAGCCCAGGCTCCTGCATTATATAAAAATCATATTTCTCCTCAACATAAAATCCAGTTAAAAAATCAAGCAACTGCACAAAGGCAGTACCCAGTTAAGCAAGAAGCTAAAAAAAACAGGTCAGGGAGATATTAGATCAGCTTGAATACCAAAGGGTGATTGAAACATGCACCTCATCCATGAAAAATATCCTGCCTCCACAAAAATATAAAACCACATTAGATATTTTTAACGGTTTCTTCTGTCATAACATTGCACCAGAAAGTAGGTATTTGACCGCTTTCTCAATCATGGGTATACAGCTTCAATTCTGTCGTCTCCCCTAGGGATTCAAGAATAGTCCAGGGTTATTTTCAGCCAGAGTAACAGAGTTACTACAAACCTATGATGATGAAGCATTATCATATGTCAATGCCTACTGAGATTCTGCCACTAGAACAGTACGGATGTATAATATATATAGACGGATCAGCACAACCCGCTATTGGGGGTAAACAAGCTTATAATGCTGTGAGCGCGATCGTTAAAGGTCCCTGGCGAGTTGGAAAATTCCGAACAATGGTCACTAAAACTCAATCTCTAGGAGATTGTACAGCTCAGCGAGCTGAACTACAAGCATTCAAGATGGCGCTTGAAAATAGTGATCGTGAATTCCCCACACTCATAGTGTGCGATTCCTATTATTGTGTTCAATCTTACAACGAATACTTGCAGAACTGGATTCAAAATGATTTCAAAGATGCAAAAGCTGACACAATCAAGCATAAGTTGCTTTGGGTACAAGTAGTTCAGTTACAACAAGAACTACAAAAGACTCACTTGATACATACACTGAGTCATCAACGTGATGGCGTTCACGTTGCAGGGAATTCATTGGCTGATGAAGCCGCAAAGGCAGCTGTGCAAATGGCTTCCGTAGCTGCAATCACTCATTCAAAAACAAAAATAGACGGCGAAATAATGCAAGCTGTCAATGCTTCAAGCAAAGACAGTGGTAAAACATTACCAAAAGGTTTCCACTCAAATACTCATACATAACTGATGCAAATAATGTTCAGTTTGCTCGAATCCCTGGAGTGGGGGATAGAGTAATTCCAAACATGGAACATAGATTAGGACTAATTTTAGCAGCACATGAAGGGCTTGCCTCTGCACATGCAGGTGTTTCCGCTACAGTATCGTTACTAAAATAGAGATACTGGTGGCCGTGCATGAGTAAACAAACCAGACACTATGTTCTGGAATGTAAAATCTGCCAAAAGATGAAAGTATCTACAGTTCGTGCTCAAGATTCATTTAGATGTGGCCTCAGCGCTCGGCTGACACTCGAACTGCTTTAAAATATTTGCGAGTCTTAATTGGCACATACGCAGTCGGCACGCTACATTCTGACCAGGGTCCTGCGTTTAGCTCAAAAGCTTACAAATAGTCCATGGCCAACATGGGCGTTGCATTGCTGTATTCTAGTCCATTCCATCCAGAGGGGAATTCGGTTGTGGAGAGAAAAAACCGGGACATAAAGCAATCTATAACAGCTAGGGTATTAGGCACGGGTGACGGGTGAGTAAAACATCTAATAAGTGTCCAATTTAGTCTTAATAATCTGCCAAGAAGTTCTCTAGGGGTATCACTCCATATGAAATCCTTTTTGGAACTAGAATGATTGTACAGGACCTTGATCATCATATTTCAGTGGTAGAACAAAAACCTTTTGATATCAAAGACCGAAGTAAAAGCAACGTATTCCTGAAGCCAACAACCACTGAAGAGAAACCACCCGTCCGAGCAAGGCCTGCCTGGATTCCAAAGATTGGGGATCTAGTCAGAGAAAAGATCGCGTACAAGAAGGAATTTGAGCCTTCTTACAGACAACTAGTACCTATCCTATCAATCCACGGATCAAGATCAGTAATACTGCCACCCCTTGCTGTTAGAAAAGAGAACAGGTTCGTATCCATCGACCTGGTCAAACCACATCATGTGGCCAATCATAAGTAGTAGGCCAAGTGGACTCCAAAGATGTAGCAGACGCCCTAATCTGGCTACGATCCAAAAGGTTCAAACTGAGAGACTCATCACCGTTGAAGAATCTGCTGTGCGAAAAGAAGGACTGTGCAACAAAGCCATGGAACTTGTGCCTCTTGAGACCCAAATAACAGTTCGTCAAGAAACGCCTGTCTACAATGAAATAGCATCTGACTATACTAATATGACAAGTGATCAAGTGGTTCCAGTGATTTCATCGAATCCTGAAACAATCCCTACAATTGACAGAACCGCCTCTGGCTATTTCATTAACTTTGATACGTTTTCCGAGGATCCCAGCAAACCTGAAACAACGCCAGCTAAACAAACTTTTAAAGAACAAGCAACAGAATTTGTTCATCAACTGGAAAAGACATGTTTGGTTTCACCATGGATTGAAATATGGATTGTGTTGGGTGTACTTTTTATTCTACTTTGGTTGACTCTGGTATTTTCCTTGGGAATGCTGATCAATGGGAGATATAGTAAAAAGGACACAGCAAGTAAGAACATGAACTTACTCCTCAAACCACACAAATCATCTCATCGTGAACAAAGAGATTTGTCATCAGTGAACATCACATTCGTTCCTATACCAGGTGGTATAGCTTGGGACAGAACTGATTATGACATCTTCGGTCCTGCAGAGCTGTTGAAGATTCCACACCAATTCAAGGTTTCCTTGAGTGACTTTGTTTCATCCAGCACCTTTTCTGATGATTGGGACTTTGAGACTGTTAATAATATGATGTCAGACTTAGAAAGGTCTGCAAAATTTACAAATCATGAATACTTAGAAGGTTCATCAGATTATGAACAAATGTATTGTTATTATCATTATGGTCATCATTTCTTGCATAAATCTGTAAATCCTAGAAATGTATTTACTTATAACCAATGGAAAAATTGTCCTATGCCACCAAAGTGTAGCTCAAAAACATTTTATGGTAAATTTCCATACTTTCAGGTTTTAATGTTTCAAATCCAGAATCATTTTACTTTAAAAACGTTAATAGGATAGGAATGAAAAGTATGTTGACTAATACCAAGCAAATTTATTCTGCAGCCTTTTATGCTCAGCTGTCTTCATTAGGTTGTGACTTTTGGAAAGACAACATTGAGACAAAAACTGTCTGGGGCACAAAAGACTGGCAGGTGCAGGGATTAGAAACTTTATTTAGAGCCTGCATTATCCCAGAACAAATAATGTTTTTGAATGACACTGTTCAACAGACATCTTGTCTTGGAATAGCTAAGAGAAAAGATTTAAACAAACCATCCATACCTACACCTACACCGGATAATAATAACACTACAGAAGGGGTGGTCGACGTACATACTACTTTGCTTCACAACAGAACAGATCCTGATTGGAAAAAATGGTTAATCTGGCCCACAGACACAAACACCTGTCAAGATAGATTCCTGAATAAGACACAAGGGTT
The DNA here is from genome assembly GCF_964261635.1 of Lissotriton helveticus. NCBI lineage: Eukaryota > Metazoa > Chordata > Amphibia > Caudata > Salamandridae > Lissotriton > Lissotriton helveticus. The sequence continues at coordinate 1,110,755,854 of NC_136068.1, forward strand.
CACATACACTAGGCCAGATCCAAGATATGTTCAGAGACAGCATCCAGGGATAGTTACATCATACAGTGTAGGAAAACTGTGCCTTGAGTGGCTACTCAAGTCCACATTGAAGGAAGTGAAACAACACTTATCTTTACTTAAAAATGGCACTGACCTGAGGGTCTTCTTACAAGGACCAAAGAAGCCACGTCTTAAATGTTTTATATACGCCGGTATCTATGCTCCTTTTAATGAAGTGTGGAGGATTACGCAAGCAGAGACTGCAGAACGAATACAAGAAATTGATTGTATTAACTTAGAGAAATCTCTCTCTGTAGTTGACAATGGGTTAACAACTCTGTCATCCAGAATATATGTGTTGGACAGCATAGTATCCTCTGCCATAGATATAATATAACAGGACTTGGTCATGTTGCAACATGGTCAGTCACAATTGCGTTCTATAATGCTATTGGGCTGGATGTTACAAAACATTCGTTCAGGCTATGTGCCTTTGCGTCTAAACAACACCATGTCATTGTTTTCTGAATCTAACCGTACAGATAAACAAATCACACTGGCACAGAGGGGAGCAGACTATACGGCGCTGAGCATTGAAAAACTGGAAAGATTGCCATTAACTGTTTCTGAGAAACCAGCAACAGAATGGATAATACACGGTACAATCACTCTGCCTGTTATAATTTTCCATTTTCAGTATTGCTTAAAACATATACCAGCAGGCGTGTATGAAAGGTTGGGTAAAGAATACATCAAGACATCCTGGGATTTACCTTATACACACAGATGTTGGAGTGGGGGGAAAGAAGTGTTTCTTAGTGGTACAAATTGCAAAAATACACTAACCGGTTCACTCCTATGTCAGGGTATTAATTAACACGGGGCCTGCGATGCCACCTTCAAGGTTCTCCAGCTGCAGTGATTGATCCAATTTTTAGGCAGCTTTCTAATGGAATTTACATTGTTTTGAATGATCTGTGGAAAGTTGACCTAAAAACCTATTCTGGTGTCCCATCGTGCACCCTATCCGCCATATTACAAACCAGGCAAACTGGCTAATAAAACGTGAGTGCCCTCCTTTGGTGTTGTTACACCCCCCCTCCCTTGCCTGTCTTTCCGATGTACTGACACTTACAAAGAACGATGGCCAGCCATCATGTATCTTGCAGGTTTTGTCCTGTCCATTGCTCACAAAACAGACTCCGTGAGATGGTTGCCCCGCCATTTCGTTTTTCCTCCCTAAACGCTATCAAAGGACGAACAGCCCTCGCTCGCCACTAATCTCTCAGCTTGCGGGGGCAGCCGTGGGTTGGGTCAACGACCCAAAAGTAAACTAATCAAATACATGAGACAGACACGAAGAATATAGTTACACACGGCCTATTCTTCTTCTTTTCAGCTGCACACACATATCATTGTGGAACATCACCGCCCTTGTATTGAAATAAAGAGCACACAATGTCTCGTTCTCTTTACCTTTCAGATAAGATGACCCTGTGACAATGCCTCAGTTCTCTGTCCCCAGATACTAGTAACTCTGTAACTTGTCGCCCCAATCACCCTGGTACCATATGTTTGTCTATGTCTAACAAATGAGATTCGAGTTATGCTTTAAACAAAACCAAGCCTGCTATGACGTCTGTATGATTGTATCACGGATAATTAAATTATGCTCGGGGGAACTCCTTCCTTTGATTGTGAAAGTAATGTATAAAAGTGCTGTCATGTTTTAAAAAAAGCAGACCACTCCTGAGCCCGCTTGGTGAAGGAGCTCTCCCTTAACTCGAGTTAATGCAATAAAGCCCATTGACTCTAACACCACGGACTCTGCGCCTCATTTATACTTGACCCTTTTCCTTTTTTAATACCTATAGAAATTATGATAGTGTAAATAATTTATTTACCGCGCCCCGAACAGGGCACGCATCCCCTTCCCCACGCGCCGGTTATGTAGGTCCGGGCCCCTGCCCCCCTTTTTAACAGCCTCGATGGACTTCAGGTGTTAACACCGCCAGCGGGATTCCGCCTAGTCCCTCAGGCCCACGGAGGAGGCGGACTGCGACCAGACATCCAAACGAGGCGGTGAGGAAGATTGCGGAGCGTCCCGATCCAGAGCCCCAACCAGTGAGAGCGCCGAGTCCGTGGTCTTCAGAGATCCGCCATTTCCTGTGCAAGCGTCCAAGTATCCGATGACCAGGTCTTCAAGTTCTGCTTCCCGGTGAGTACTAATGGGAACGCATAAAGACGGGTTCATTTAATGAACACGGTAAAGACGAGTCTCCTTTATGATCGTACTGTATTTCAGTGCATAAGGATATGCTGCATATGTTTTGAGTATTGAAATTGTTTTTATTAGGTTTCAGCATGCCGCTATTTTCAAAATTGCATAAAATAGGTACTAAAAAGGGGATATTAGAAGAGCCAGTTAACGTCCCGCCGAGAGATACCCCTGGCCATTTTATGTATAACAAACACGGGATAAGTTGCCATTCTGTACCTAGATCTCTGGGTGGATTATACAAAAGACTTAGAATCAATATATAAATGGCCTGTTACTGGCACTTGGGATACGGAATGTATTATGAGAATAGAGGAGCAATTACACAAAAGGAAGTCTAGGCCCTCACAAAAAGAGGCCATCGAGTTATGGCACAGAGAGGCGAATAGGAGGGCCCAGAAAGAACTTAGCAAAATAGAGAAAGGTAGACGAATGTCGGAGCAGGCGAAAGAGGAGAAACTACAACAAGAGGGTGAACAGGTCCGATCAGAACAGGTGGACAGAGAAAGGAACGCTGTTGTTATCGGCATCTACCCCGTCCTCTCAGAAGAAATTACGGGAGAGGTTCCCCAAGATGTACACGGTAGAACAAAAAAACACACGGCACCAGAGGCTTACATTGATGCGCCATTTCCTCCAACACCACCGGAGGTTCAGAACCAACAAGTCCCGGACAACAGGTTTCTGGGGGTGCGGAGGGAGGGGTGGGGGGGAGGGGGGGTGGATAACGAAGACAAAGACGATATTGTACTCCCTAAGTGTAATATGACCTCGAGCAGGGTAAAGGACAATGCTCGTCATATCGAGGAGATTAAGACAGGCTGTTACAGAATTAGACGACATACCTAACATGAAAGGTCTCTTGGATAATATATACGATTTCATCAGAACTGGTCGAAATCCCGAATCTATAGCTCAGGCTATGGAAGGTAGAAAAATAAAAGCTAAGAACGATATTCTCCGTTTTATTATTAACTGCTTGATCCGGGAACTCGATGAGGGTGATGGGGATGTAGAAGCTGGTTTAATAGAATGGAGTGATAACATAGATGCCGGCAAACATGATAAGGTAGGACAGACAGACAATATGACGACCAAAATAAGAAAGAAAATACTAGCATACGCAAAACCGAGGATGAGGGCAAGGAGGACCCGCCGGAGAGGAGGAAAACAGTACAGGGGGCATACCAGTTTTCAGGGCATGGCACGGCACTGTAGTGGCACAAAGTGCCACCGCCCCTCAGAAAAAGAAATTTGTCAAAGAACAGGGTCTTTACCCCGAGGACCTGTTCCAAACAACTGAAAAGGCACTAGACCATTGGATAGACGACGAGCCACCCCTCACGTCACATGAGAGGGAGTTGGCCGGTCCGCTACCCAGTGGATGTCTCAACCCTATGTATATAATGCCGACATACTGTCCCAAATGTTTCTGTATCTCACCCCTCCCGAACAACGCCTGGCCAGTATCTACATGGTCCAACACCTGATCACTATGTATGAGAGCCATTATCACCGCCCCGGTAATTTATACAGGCTCTTGGAAGACGTAATACTAGACAGATGGATGACACAGGGTCCAGAATTGATTAACATCATTTTGGACCTGTGTCATCATTATGAACAATTCCTGTCCACCTCAACTCCCGACCCTCACCCCAGAGGACAGTACCCTCTGCGAGAAGTTCACCCCATAAGAAACTAACAGGGTGCTTTTCAGCGGGTATATACACCTTTGACGAAACAGGAAATACTAGAAATGAAGAAATGACTGCCCTCCCATGATAAAGATCCAGGAGGGTTCCACCGAGTTCTCAAGGATTTTCTCCGCATAGGAGACTATACGTACCCAGACATTATAAAATTACTGAAGGTCCTGTTACCAACATGCATTTATGATAAACTTAAAGAGAAAGATTGGGATGTGGGAGATAAAAAATTGAAGTGGATGGATTTGGAAACGGAAGAGGCAGGTAGAGGCCCGGGGGCTGGTCTTGGTACACGCGCTAAGGAGCTCCCCGACCTCCTCATACAAATTTTACCAAGACTGTTGACAATTAAAAAGGAAGATTGGGATAAAATATCAGCATGTAAACAGAAACCAGGAATGTCTGACAAAATATCAATAACACAAATATCGATATACAAAAATATCGGAACAAAAATATCGAAATCAAAAATATAGGAATCCTATCCCTAACAAGGTAAGTACAAATATATCGAAAAAAATATATAGAATGACAAAAATATCGTTTTTTGTAAAATATAGTTTTTTTTATTAAATAAAAATCTAATATTAACAAAATAATACTTATAAATGTAATAAACATATTTAAAAATGTACTATAATATTTGTAATACAAATTAATATTAATAAATATATAATACATAATATATTTTTCATTAATATTAACGCTAAATTAATTATTTTCATAACTTATAAAAAAATAAAAATATAATAAATTACTAATACATTTATATACATAAAATAATCACATAAATAACAATTAATAACAACATAATACTAATAAAAAAGCTAAATACATTTTAGATAGTGTATGAGTAAAAATTACTATTCCCACTCCAGAGAGTGCAACAGTAGCGAAAGTGTAGGATAGCGTAGGGGTAACAATTACTATTCCAACTCCAGAGAGTGCAACAGTAGGGAAAGTGTTGGATAGCGTAGGGGTAACAATTACTATTCCCACTCCAGAGAGTGCAACAGTAGGGAAAGTGTTGGATAGCGTAGGGGTAACAATTACTATTCCAACTCCAGAGAGTGCAACAGTAGGGAAAGTGTTGGATAGCGTAGGGGTAACAATTACTATTCCAACTCCAGAGAGTGCAACAGTAGGGAAAGTGTTGGATAGCGTAGGATTAAAAATTACTATTCCAACTCCAGAGAGTGCAACAGTAGGGAAAGTGTTGGATAGCGTAGGGGTAACAATTACTATTCCAACTCCAGAGAGTGCAACAGTAGGGAAAGTGTAGGATAGGGTAGGGGTAACAATTACTATTCCAACTCCAGAGAGTGCAACAGTAGGGAAAGTGTTGCATAGCGTAGGGGTAGCAATTACTATTCCAACTCCAGAGAGTGCAACAGTAGGGAAAGTGTTGGATAGCGTAGGATTAAAAATTACAATCCCAACTCCAGAGAGTGCAACAGTAGGGAAAGTGTTGGATAGCGTAGGGGTAACAATTACTATTCCAACTCCAGAGAGTGCAACAGTAGGGAAAGTGTTGGATAGCGTAGGGGTAACAAATACTATTCCAACTCCAGAGAGTGCAACAGTAGGGAAAGTGTTGGATCGCGTAGGGGTAACAATTACTATTCCAACTCCAGAGAGTGCAACAGTAGGGAAAGTGTTGGATAGCGTAGGGGTAAAAATTACTATTCCCACTCCAGAGAGTGCAACAGTAGGGAAAGTGTTGGATAGCGTAGGGGTTGAAATAACATACTTATAAAAAATAATTCATTATTACTTAATTACATTAAAATTAGTTCCCACCATATTCCCCTATAAACACACAACCCGCAACAGAACACATTTATCAATTAATGAATTATTTAAAATTAATCACCAATTAATTATAATTATTTACCAATTAATAACAATTAATGTATGCTTCCTACTAATTAATAATTAATTCTACATAATTAAATTACTTCCCACCCTATTCCCCTATAAACCCATAACTCGCTACAGAACATATTTATCAATTAATCAATTAATTAAAATTAATTAAAAAGAATTCTCAATTAATTAATTAATAATTCCTACTAATTAATAATTAATTTAACATAATTAAATTACTTCCCACCCTATTCCCCTATAAACCCATAACCCGCTACAGAACATATTTATCAATTAATCAATTAATTAATATTAATTACAAATAATTCTCAATTAATTAATTAATAATTCCTACTAATTAATAATTAATTTAACATATTTAAATTACTTCCCACCCTATTCCCCTATAAACCCATAACCCGCTACAGAACATATTTATCAATTAATCAATTAATTATTATTAATTACAAATAATTCTCAATTAATTAATTAATAATTCCTACTAATTAATAATTAATTTAACATAATTAAATTACTTCCCACCCTATTCCCCTATAAACCCATAACCCGCTACAGAACATATTTATCAATTATTCAATTAATTATAATTATTTAAAAATTATTCTCAATTAATTAATTTTCTAATTCCTACTAATTAATAATTAATTTAACATAATTAAATTACTTCCCACCCTATTCCCCTATAAACCCACAACCCGCTACAGTACTAAAAGACAACATTTAATGAAATTACATTAAAAATAAATTATTAAACATAGTAAATACAATATAATATACACAAAATGTATTTAAAAATCGATATTAGTAACATCGAAATTATTTACTTCGATATTACTGACATCGATATTTAAAACTTCGATATTACTAATATCGATATTAAGAGTGTCGATATTACTTACCTTCTATATTATGTCCCTTCGATATTTAAACTTCGATATAATTGTATGTCGAAATTTAAAACTCGATATTTTGTCTGTGTACCGAAACCAGAGGAGGATACGGGCGATTATTACACTAGGTTGGAGAAATGCTTCGCTATCAACAGTGGTCTAACTCCCAGTAGCGAGGCATACCCCCATCTTTTTGTGTCTAAACTGGTAGAGAACGCCCTCCCTCAGATCAGGAACAGAGTGCTGAAGGTCGAAAGTACATGGCAGGCTAACAGTCCCTCACAAATGCTGCAAATGCTACAATACCACTATAACAGAGAAAGAGCAAGACAAAAGACGACTAAAAGACACCAAATTGAAAATACTGGTTTCCCAATCAGCACCTGTGAATACTACAAAGAATAGCACCGCACCTAATAAAGGGACATGCAATTACTGTAAACAACTGGGCCATTTTGTAAGGGAGTGCCCCATCCTAAAGCACAATATAGCTACAGGTAAAACGAAAGAAAGGCCCTATACACCTAGACAGAGTAACACTCAACAGACACAAGCCTCCACGCCGCCGAGGGCCCAGGCGCCCGCTGCCGCTGTACAACAAATGTATCAGTACACACAGTCAGACTACCCAGAGTACCCATCCTTTTCATGAAACAGCCTCGAGAGGGAAGATAGCTTGCCCCTTATCCCACTTCTTGTGGACCAAGAGGGTCCCTATGTACATGCTCGTTTACTGGGACAAGACAGAAAGTTTCTGATTGACACAGGGGCAAGCAGGACTACCATCAGTCATGACGAGGTCCCAGGGGCACCTCTCTCGGGCTCACAGAATATATCCCTGGGATTTTCTGGAAAGCCGATTATTAACAAAGTATCAGAACCAGTCTCCATTGGGGTGGGTCCACTGACACGCACCACAGACCTACTACTGACCAAAACCTGTCCAGAAAACGTACTCGGTATAAAGACCCTAAAGGAACTGGGAGCAGTTATCTGTTGCTCACCAGAAGGAGTAAGACTTTTTTTGCGTGATTTCAAAGGACATTTCGCTGTTAAAGATTTTGATTCCAGACTTCAGTTTGTCCCACAGTCTCTATGGGCAGAAGGTTTGACTGACGTAGGTTACATGAACATCACACCACACGAGGTCACTCTCAAAGCAGGAGTAGTCCTACCCCGAATACGACAGTACAGGATCCCACCTGAGGCCGAAACAGCCTTATTAAAAATTATTCAAGAACTCATTGAACAAGGGGTGGTGGTGGAGACAGACTCGAATGTGTGTAACTCACCCGTCCTTCCTGTTCTTGAACACACAGACCCTCAAGCACCCCCAGTTTACAGACTAGTAGTTGACCTTCGAGAGCTGAACAAATGCGTGGTCCCACAATACCCAGTGGTCCCAAACATTTCCTCACTATTGACTGCTATTTATTCTGAAGCAACATTCTTTACGGTCATTGATCTGAAGAATGCATTCTTCAGTATTCCTATACATCCTGACAGTCAATATCTTTTTGGATTCAGTCTAAAAGTTCGAAGCTTCAGATTCACGAGAGCACCTCAAGGCTATACAGAAAGCCCAAGCGTTTACAGTCAAGCATTGAAGAGACAACTTGACAGTATTAGTATGCCTACCAACACAGCATTAATACAGTACGTGGATGACATTCTCATCACAGCAAGATCAGAAACTGACTGCCAAAAGGCTTCCCTCACAGTCCAACACTTTCTGGCAGACAAAGGGCACAAGGTGTCCCCTTCAAAGTTACAGTTCTGTGAACAGCAAGTGACTTACTTAGGGCACTTGCTGTCCAAGGAGGGTAGGCAGCTGACACAAGAACGAATTCAATTGATTTCCAACCTTTCACAACCCAAGACACAAAAGGAAGTACGTGCGTTCATCGGCCTTACCTCCTATTGCAGACAATGGATTCCCCAGTATGCCCACATTGTCAAGCCACTCATACAGTTGACTACATTGGAGGCGGCCACTTCTACTGTCCTCCCTTGGACATCAGAACATACCCTAGCATTTGAAGAACTTAAACGGGCCTTATGTCAAGCGCCAGTTTTAGTCACTCCTGGTTACAAAAAACACTTCACCCTGTTCGTGACAGAGCGGGATGGAACAGCACTATCTGTTCTCACACAAGACGAAGCAGGGAAACACAAGCCATGTGCTTATTTCTCTAGCACACTGGACCCAGTAGCACAGGCCCTGCCCGCATGATTGAAATCTGTTGCGGCCACAGCATTGGCCATAAGACAAAGTGACCCAATAGTGCTACGACACCCTCTGACAGTACAAGTACCACATGCAGTAGAAGTTCTCCTGAATAGGACACAAACGCAACACCTGACTGTAGCAAGATTGACAGGATACGAGCTGACACTGTTCCAACCCCACATAGAGATTAGAAGATGCAACATACTCAATCCTGCCACTCTTTTACCTTCAAGTACAGTTGACACCTTGCCCCATGATTGTGTGGAAGTGATAAATGTAGTGACGAAGCCAAGACAAGACTTGACAGATGTTGCACTCCCAGACCCTGACATAACGCTTTATGTAGATGGATCATGCATGAGAACAGGGGCAGGAGAATTAGTGGCAGCATATGCCGTAACCACTGACCGTGAGATCATAGAGACACAAAGAATAGATATCCTGTCAGCGCAAGCAGCAGAACTCATTGCTTTGATGCAAGCTTGTAAACGAGCCAAACAGTCAAGGGTCCACATCTACACAGATTCACAGTACGCATTTGGTGTAGTCCACGATTTCGGAATGTTATGGAGAGAAAGAGGTTTCTTGACCTCACACGGGGCCAAGATACAGCATGGTCCTCTCATACAGGCCCTTTTAGAAGCAATACACCTACCCGCAGCCATAGCTATCCTGAAATGCAAAGCGCACACCAAAGCCACAGATGCCATTTCCCAAGGTAATGATCTGGCAGACCGAACTGCTAAGCAGACAGCTCAGACTCCAATTGATACAACCAACTTGCAGGTATCATTACTAACTACAACTATGGCAGTCAGGGATCCCTCCAAGGATGTACATGATATATAGACCCATGCAACCCCAGATGAAATAAAGAAATGGACTGAACAAGGAGGGGTCCAGACTGACCAGGGTTGGATGACTAAAGGCAAAACCACATGGTTTCTCCCTGATTCTATGGTACCGGTGATAATAGATACAGCACATAGCCCAGCTCATTTGGGAGAGAAGGGAATGTTGGACAGCCTGCAGAATATCTGGTTTAATAAGAACTTACGAGCAGCAGCAAAACAGAAAGTAAAGACATGCATGATATGTTGTCAGTTCAATCCAGGAAAGGGCACCTCGGTGGATCAAGGTGGATTTCATCCCCCGATCACCCTTTCGAGGTTCTCCAGATGGATTATATCCAAATGGACCGATGTAGAGGTTACAAGTACGTCCTGGTAGTGGTGTGTGCCCTAACCAGATGGACAGAAGCTTACCCCGTCCCAGATTATACTGCAGTAACAACTGCCAAACAGTTGGTAAGAGAATTCTTTCCGAGATGGGTTACCACGTGTCATTTACTCAGACAATGGCCAGCCCTTCTCCTCTGAACTCATGAAGCAAATGTCTCTTCTGTTAGGGTACACTTGGAAATTTCACTGTGTAAGACATCCTCAGGCAGCAGGTCTGGTAGAGAGACACAACCAGACTTTGAAGACAAAATTGGCCAAGATCTGTACAGAAAAAGGCGCGGACTGGATGGTAGCCTTACCGGTTGCCCTCTTCTACATGCGTATGGTAGCACATTCCAGAACTGGCCTATCCCCATATGAGGTGGTCTTTGGTAGACCACCAAATATGTGGGGTACGCCAATGCCTAAAAGAATAACTGATGTTGACAGTACTATGCTTACGGATTACCTAGCTTCCTTGATGTCTGCACTACGCTCTTGTAGTTCACAGGTTGCCGCCACTTTTCAAGACAACACCAAACTCGAGGACCACGCCATTGCTCCGGGAGACTGGGTACTAGTCCGAAACTTTGACAGAACGAGTCCTCTCGAGCCCAGGTGGAAAAAAGCCAAAGTTGGTCCTCCTCACCACCAGGACAGTAGTCAAAGTCGAGGGAAGAAAAGGGTGGCTTCACGCCAGCCACTGTAAAAAGTATTTTGGAGACACTGGAACATTTAAAAGGAACAAAACAAATGAGGACTATCTGCCCCCTCTGTTAGACTCAACACCTCAGCAGGACTATACTTCAAAACTAAGGTCTAAACAACCAGTTCAAGTTTGATCAATTAAGTCCAGAGGTACAGACCATCTGGTGAAGCGGTCAAATAAATGATTACTGACTTTCGGCAGATAGCTAGCAGAAAAACTACACAAGCTAGGATGGAAAAGAAATATTGTAAGGCATTGCGTAACAGGTGGATAATATTTCTAGTCCTTATGTTCTTTTTGTGTGCTATATTTGCCTGTGTTGGCTGGACTCTCCATGTTGATTTTCCCCCTGAGTCATCACACAACACCACTATAGTATACTCCCATGTTGAGCTCCCAGTACACTTAGAGAACAGAAGAAATGAATTTAAGAACAATACGTTCATCACCATTCTACAACAACATCAACTGGCCATGAATACCTCCAATTGTTGGGTATGCGGCCTTCTTCCCCATACAGTTGCCAAAGGCATGCCTTTCATCACTCTTCCTTTTACTTATGAAGGCTCCTGTATCGGTTGGTGAGAAACAAACAAAGCCTCCTATATGGCCAGTACAGATAAAAAAGAGCAGTCTCAGCTCCGAGATCACCTATACATTTTATGTTGGCCAAGTGAAAAGAACAGGGCATATGGCATCCCATTGGAGCAGGAAGCCTTTGCAGACCGCGGTAACAGATCTAATGAGTTATATTATCAGTATATGGACAGGAGAAAAAGATCCATTTCACCTATTTTTGTAGCATCATCAAAAGCCCCTTTTTGTGTCCAAAGTGAAGGGAAGACACGTATGGGTGATAGCATCTGCAATCACACAGTCAAATTAAATGGAACAAACAATACCCGGATTATAGCCGCAAAGGGCACCTATTTTATATGTGGGGATAAAGGTTATACGTGGCTCCCACATGGCTGGTCCGGCACATGTTACATTGCCTTTCTCCTTCCTCCTACCTACACTGCTCCGGCGAATTATCATCAAATTGACCCTCAGACCGCCCCAAACAGGCGGAGAAGGGGGGTCATAGACCCGGAGGATACAGCCGGACATGCAGCAGGTGATTTTTTCAAGGGTTTTATACCTTTTTGGGGCCCCATGGTCAACAGCCGTCATATCCGACAATTGACAAGAGTAGCCCAAGCCACAATTGACGAAACAGTAGGTGCATTGACCAATGTCACTGCTGAAATGGCTGCGGACAGACTCATGACCCTTCAAAACAGAATGGTTTTAGACATAATTCTCGCAGACCGTGGTGGAGTATGCAAATTAATAGCCTCGAGCTGCTGCGTATATATTCCGGATAACGCCCCTTCCGTATATCAGGCCATCTCCAAGTTGCACAAATTGTCAAGCAGTCTTGATTTGGCTAAAGGAGAATGGTCTCTAACGGGGTGGTTATGGGGTATGTTCACAAATTGGACTTGGAAGATTTTGACCATCACCGGCCTCATATTACTGATTGTTTTCTCATGCTGCCTCTGTGTCCAGTGTGGCCCTGCCCTTTGCGGGCTATGTGCCACTGGATGTGTTCCTCGACTGCGAAATAAAAGAAAAGAAAAGGAAACGATCATGTTACAAGGACAAGTGTACAACTTAATGAACATAGAAATTGACTAAAAGATTCTGCAATAGGGTTTACTATGGGACAAGGAGGGAATTTGGAAAGTTGACTTAAAAACCTTTTCTGGTGTCCCATCGTGCACCCTATCCGCCATATTACAAACCAGGCAAACCGGTTAATAAAACGTGAGTGCCCTCCTTTGGTGTTGTTACACCCCCCCTCCCTTGCCTGTCTTTCCGATGTACTGACACTTACAAAGAACGATGGCCAGCCATCATGCATCTTGCAGGTTTTGTCCTGTCCATTGCTCACAAAACAGACTCCTGTATGATTGTATCACGGATAATTAAATTATGCTCGGGTGAACTCCTTCCTTTGATTGTGAAAGTAATGTATAAAAGTGCTGTCATGTTTTAAGAAAAGCAGACCACTCCTGAGCCCGCTTGGTGAAGGAGCTCTCCCTTAACTCAAGTTAATGCAATAAAGCCCATTGACTCTAACACAACGGACTCTGCGCCTCATTTATACTTGACCCTTTTCCTTTTTTAATACCTATAGAAATTATGATAGTGTAAATAATTTATTTACCACAGATCACAGCTGCTGTAGCATGTTGCCAGGAACCCCCTATCTCGTAACTGTGTCAGCCATGGTCACTTTCTGTATGCAAGTACCGTTTCCTAAAACTAAGACAGACGGGGAGTCGCCATTGTGGCCTTCACTGAACATCTCTTCTATACGAATTGATACTTTAAGCAGAATGAAAGCCATTCTTTTACAAAAAACTGTGCAACTGACCTCGGCCAAAGAGACGTATGATCTGCAAGTTGCAAGGACTTCTGCAGAGATACATGCCCTTTTATCGACAAACTGCCCTATACATTTCTCAGAAATGTTAGGTCGTATCTTGTCTGATACGAGTGGTATTGTACATGTATTTAAGACGATTTTTTCTGGACTGTTAGCACCCTTTGTGGAAGTCCTAGGCATATTTCCAAACTTCGTGCACTCTGTGTTTGACGGACTACCTCTCATTTTGGGACTCCTAGCAGGGATACTATTTTTGCTCCTTCTGGTCCTATATGGCAAGCCAACTCACCATCGACACCCAGATCACCTTGGAGAACACTCTCCTGGCAATGAAGTGTCGTGAGCGCATGATACAAATACTGGGATTGACTAGTTTAAGATATTTGAATACCACGTGGTTTCTATCATTCCGACCAATCTGGCAAGATTGCATCTTATCTGTTCTACGATGCCTGCTATGTGGAGAAGAATACGTGCTAGACATCTGTCTGACACTCCCATCAGTCCTGCAAATGGAAGTTGATACTTTGATTGAACCAGTAACGGCTCATGCACTGTGTTGTCCCCAGCGCCTACCAATCCTGATGAGAGCATTCGTTGAGATCTCACAAACGCAAAATGCAGACGGTGAGATACGTGGAGCAACAGGTGCAAAGGTACCGTCTACTTCGAACATTGCTAATGCGACTGACGCTGACGAGGTAGCAAAACTTTCACCTACAATAGTGGACGAATTCTTTACAGACTTAGAAGATTTTATGTTTTCTCCAAACAATGACACTGACTTTTGAAGTTAGCACACAGTGTTCTGAGAAACTCTGAATTCGACCTTCATTTTTCAAAACAAGCTTCTAACTTTGGAACTCTATTTTTTCTATGATCAGACTTTCTCCAAATTTGTACTTTTTTTTGGCACAAAGTAATCTGCTTAAAGTAGAACTATTAATAGAGAACTAGAATTCTTTGAGAACTTCCAAGAGACAATATTTGACCTTGTCCACACTCAAACAGTTTATATATTCTGCCATGGAATGTTTTCAACGTTTTCTTCTGTAATTAAGAACCTTTTCATAAATGTATTTTCATGATTCATTCGGATAGCGTTTTCAAATGACATTTATATGCTTTGAATGAAACATTGCTTTTAAATGCGTACAGCACAAATGCTCTTTTCGTATACAACCAGTTCCAATTAATTTTCATGTATTTTGAGTGGGGTTTTAACTCATCATGTTTGGATATGTTTTATGTGTTTAGAACTTAGTAATGTTGTACATATTAAAGTGGAGTGGGTGTTGTGTGGCATTTTAGGCTCCGAGTGAACTTTCCCGATTCATGCCCTTATATAGGTACAATTCACATTGCCCTAATATAGGCATAGAAATCAAGCCCTTATTTAGACATAGCCCATGCAGACCAAATACAGGCATGGCTGCTTCCACCCGTATCAAACGTCACAGCGATTTCTTGGAAAATCGGCTTAAGCAGTTAGGGAACTTCCCCTTCCTTGAATATTGATTTGTCCAAGAACGACTATTCCCTAGGGGTACTTTCCTGATGTTATTATGCCCAACTTTACGTCAAACTATGGCATTCCTAGACACCTTCAAGGTATAAATATACCTTCACTTGCTCTAGCAAGACACAGTGGTTCGGAGCAGTTCCACTATCTACTTGCCCGACGCAGCTCGCTACAGCAAGTGCCGAAGGAAGCCGACCCTCCAGCTGACGCACTGATCAAGAGGCTGCCTTTCTCTCGCCTAGAATCCAGCTCCAGTGTTTCCAAGCTCCCCTTGTGGGTTATTGGGAAATCGAGTCCCGAGACAGAGATACCGGACCTCCTCCATTCTAACTAAAGGTACGGAGCTGATTAGAACCTAGTGAAATCTTGGATAGATTCTTGGCAAAGAAAACTAAACCTATGCTACACAATACTTACTTCTTCCCGCGTACTAGACTTAGGTTAGGTACATTGGGATAGGCGTATTTTAGAAGCACCAGTTGAGTATTTTTAGTCATTGTTATTTATGTATGTATATTTATATGGCTTAGAAACCATACAATGCTCTTACAGTATTATTTTATAATATTGTTCTCGCTGTACGCATTATACTTTGCAACCTGCATTACGATTCTAGCAGTTCACTTTTCTTGCATGAAAACCTTTTATTGAAAACGCCAGTCTCTCTATTTCTCTGCAACTCTGTAGAAACGAAGCATGCACGATTAACTGAGTGAAATACTTATCTATTTTTTCCGCGACTCTAGGGATACATTTCTTATTCTTGGGAAACAAAGTTGTCATGTTTATACGGTTGTCAGAAACTAATCCCTTCTTGTGAATTCGAGAAAGTTTCTAGGGACCTATGAGCTAGCTGGCATTCACTATTAAGTTTAATATATTCGATAGAGACCTAGTCGACCTCAGTCCTACGTCTAATCTATAGGATATGTTATTCCAATGCGCAGGGACTAATGGGAATATAGGAACTACACTACAGTGAAGGGGGTGACTTTGTCAGTAGTGTTGATGTGTGTGTGCTCCTGCAATGACAACTGCACACATGTGTCACCCAGGAGTTGAGTGCCTGTTAGTTTGATTAGTCAGCCCTGTGCTTGTGATTGTATGCGCATGTGGGAGTTGTAGGTTGTGCACTGCGCAGTGTGGTGGTGTGTCCTTGCACTTCTGAGGGACACCTACTTGTTGTTGGTTGCACTTGTGAGTATGCAGAGTGTGTGAATGGCAGGTCAGTGTTGTATTTTGTTGATCTGCTATGTATCTTGATGCTGTTTTGTGCTCACTGGGCAGACCTGCTCAGCCACACTGACATTGTGGGTGAGTTTTCTCATACATTGCTGTCACTTGAGGCTTTTTAGGCTCCAGTATGGCATGTGGGTTGTGGAGTCATAACATCCCCTATCTGTGCTTCTGATGCTTATCCATTGTGAGTGAGCACTCCATCTATTTGTGTATAGGGCACTCCAGACATGTCCCCTACTGACGTACAAAACACTTGCCTCTCATGTCAGCTGTCCCTTTAGTTTGCCAGTGTGTGTGCCTCCCCACCACTTAAATTTGTTACACCTTGCTTTGTAGTGCTGATCTGTGCACACGACCAATGTGCCACTCAGGACAGTTTCCCAATTGGTTATATGTGTTATTCTTGTACTGCTTTGCAGTCATGGCTACTCATATGTAGTTCAACTGTTTGTGCTGCACAATCTTCTGGCCATGTTGTTTTACCTGGGTGTCCCAGACTTGTGCATCTGTGGCTGATGGGTGAGCTGTATGGGTGTTTGCTAAGCTACTACTTCCCTTCCTGAGTGTGATGTTGTATACTCCTGTTCTGTCTGGGCTCACATTGCCTCTGCCCAGTTTTACTGACAGGTCTGTGCTTGTTGTACTTCTGTGTGTGTTGTTAGTGAGTTTTGTGTTTGGCTGTTTTTGTGCCAGCATTGGTTCAGGCATCCCTGAGTGTGTGTGTGTGTGATGTTTGTGGATGCCCCCAGGCAGTGTATTGACTGTACATGTTTGGCACCATTCTGTGTGTTTGACACTGGTGTTGAGTGTTTGTCAGTCATGGAGTGTTACAATGGGCCCGTGTGTTGTGCTCCTGACGTACACCTATCCAGTAGTTGGATATAGATGTGTGGATAAACACTGTTTGACTTCAGAGACTTCCTTTCATCCCTGTGCCTATGGATGGGTTGCCTTGCTGTCTTCCTGAGTTGTTGCACAGAGGTGACTGTGGTTTCATTTCACTCACTGTGCCAGCCATGTGATTTGATGGGCTAAGGGTGTTGTTATATGTTCCTTCTCTTGCATGGGATGTGTACATGGTTAGTGGCTAGCTCCTTGACCTTCCATTTGTGTCCACCTCGCTTTCGTTTTCCCAATTCTTGTCCTCCATTGCTGCTGACATCTGTTCTGTGTATGTGTCAGTGTGTCAGTGTGGGGTGTGTCTAGTTAAGTGATTGTTCCTATTCATTGTGAGTGTTCATTTTGTGATTGTACTCAGTTTGCTTGACATGAGTGGAGTGTCGGTGTGGTATGAGGGTTGGCCTGGCCCTGAGCTTATGTGCTGTGTGTTCCTGTGCAAAAGACATACAATTGATGGATGGAATGCAGAACAAATCAAAACATTCACCCCCACTCAAGAAATGTGGGTTAAATCCATCAATCTTTTGCTCACCAGACCACACCAGTTTAGACCTGGCCATATGCAAATCAGTCTTGACCCTTTGCCTTATGGGAACAGTCCAGTCTGAACTGTCAAGCCAGGCCCTCCATGGACCGGAAACAAGCATCCACCCAGGATGCGTGTTTCCGGTCCAGGGAAGACATGGCTTGGCAGTTTGGGCTGGACTGTTCCCATGAAGCACAGGGTCAAACTGATTTCCATATGGCCATGTCTGAACTGGGGTGGCGGAGTGAGCTAAAGAATGATGATGGGTTAAACCCAGACCAGGTTACTGAAGGTGACTGCTTGCAATGTTCAAACTCCGTCCATCATCCACTTTGGTTTTGGTGTGTTCCTGTGCAGCCCCACCTGCTGTGACGGTCTCCCTGGTTGTTTTGGTGGTGGTGCAGGGTGTGGGTTTAACTGGCTTGTTATTGTGCATGGGGGTGCACAGGAGGGGTACATAGCATGTCCCATAACAGGGAGAGCCTGGTGGGTGGAGGGGTGTGCCTATGATCTTTGTGGACTGCCCATGCCTGGCGCTGGCCCTGTCTTCTACATTGTACACATGTTTTCTCTTGTCTTCACCGCTACGGTGACATGACCGGGACATTGTGTTAATATCACGGTTGATGGGTGAACTGGATGCGGAGGGCTGATTTAGTGACAGGTAGGACATGTGATGGTACATGTGTGGATGTGTTCCTGTTCCCACCACCGTATATCAGCCCATAAGTTGTGTGTTGTAGTTGTGTGCGCAGTTGTGTGATTGAGGACCTTCGGCGGCGTCCGCAACTGTGCATGACTTGCTGATAGTGGATCAGGAACAGGATAGGGAAGACGTTTAGAGCTGGATCCATTGCGGTCAGGACCTGGTGGAAGGGACCGGGAATCTGGTTTCGTGCTCCGCTGTCGTGCTTCCGCCATCTCTGGTTTGGCGTTTTATCCGCTGCAGTGCGACTGGCTGATTGGGGCATCCAGATTTGTACAGCAGACGGGATGTCATTCCGCATGGTGGTGGGTCTCCATTGGCTCCCACCGCCGCGGTGGCGGGCGCATTTTAATGGCGGTTCGCGTTGCACCTTGGCGGATGTGAAATGGGTGGGTATGAGAACAGCTGCTGGCGTGCGGAAAATGGCATTTTCCGCCCGCGCCAGCACTGCGGTGGTGCCTCTGCCCGCCATCCTAATGGGTCCCTATGACTGGTCCTGATGTAGTGTCTGCCCAAGTTTCTGTTACAAATGCCAGTTCTATACATTAATTGTCTAGAAAATCGGCAAATTCTACTTTATTTTTAATTTGAGACCTTGCATTGATCGCTATGCAGTGGATTTTGTCATTTTTGAAGTTTATCTCTAGGCTACTGGCGTTAGTCAATGGGTTTGGCTGCATCTAGCAAATTAGCAAGGCTTACATCCTTGACAGTGCGTAGTTTGACCATCATTGATACACATTTACCATTCCTACCTTGAGTGGAGAAGGCAAACAGTTTCTCAAAGGAGTCGACCATTCTAAAGGTGGTGAGTGGAGCAGGAGAACCAGGGTCTCTGGCACTGGGTGCGATCTAGATATGGATGCGCGCAGATGGGCTTGCTAAGTGTGAATGAATGAGTAATAATGAGTGAGTTGAGCATGTATGAATAGGTGAGAATGGTGAGAATGTGTGTGAAGGGAGTGAGTTTCAGAAGGAATGTAAGACTGAGTCTGAGTGAGTGAAAATGAGTGAGTGAGAGAAAGAATGAGTGCAAGTGAGTGATTAAGGTTATAAAAAATTGTGTACACGTCCCTTAAAGCTGGTGGAGGGTTTATGTATCCCCTCAAATGTGTGTGTGACTACCTCTTTTTGTTACGGATTCCTTTCTTTGAATTATGTTGCTGTTGCAGCCGTATGTAAATATAATGGGCCGGAAAGATTGGTTTTATATATATATATATATATATATTTCTACCAACAAAGACGCGGCACTCCAAGAAGGGGTATATTTCAAAAAGGTTTATTTAGACAAAAGCTCAACCAACGCGTTTCAGCCTTCACGGCCTTGCTCATGGTCAGTGAGTCCTTTCTTTTTGCACTAATTTATACACCCACATGGCCTTAATGAAGCATTATGGGTAATGTAGTGCGATTCAAATATAATAAAGTTTTCAATATATACAAAAAAGGAAACTGTAGTGAATCACAAGAAAAATAATATGGAACAATCCTTTTAAAGTGTCAGGCAAGAATATTCACTCTTATTTCAGTACCTAAAAATATGATCTTGTGTCAGAATGGAGATTGGCGACCCATGTGCTATTATGGGATTGACAGCATTAAGCCAGACGAACGCGGTGGGAACAGAATGCGAATACCCCTTCCTGGAGTGCCGTGTCTTTGGTAGAAAGTGATTGCAGGGCCTGGATCCGGTCCCTACGCAGAGCAGCCACTGAGATCAGTGCGTCGGAATACAAGGATCACATTGCTGATATATATATTCACTGAAAAAAACATAGGTTTCACACCAGTTATAGTTAGCTGAACATTTTACTCATACAAAACCATTGAAATTCCCACGTTATAGTTAGTTGGACTCACTATAACTCGCGCGCCCGCAATCCACTGCTGATGATGTCACATATTACATCATTCATGACATGGTCAGTGACATCACTGATGACATCACTGATGACATCTCAAATGACATCACTGATGACATCACTGATGACATCATTCATGTGATAATACGATGCACCTCCTCACACTCTAATGTAACCTTTGATACATCCAGTGTTAAATACAGACTACCATTCCAGAAACCATTGACACACCATTACCAGTTACTACATACGCACTCACTGATTCCTAAGTCTACACATACATCCACTCATTCACCCATACAATCACTCATACATACAGTCACTCATCAATACAACACTATTATATGCACTCATACACCTATACAGACACTCACACACTGCCACTCATTCATGGAGTTACTCACACACCTAGTCAGTCATGCAAAGAATCAATCACACTCCCATTTCCTGATCTATACAGTTATACACACAAAACCTTACTTATTCAAACATAAACTAACACATACTTACTCTCTTTTACAATCACTGATAGAAGTACACATTGATCCATACAGTCACTTAAGCAATCACAGGCTCTCATGTATAGTAATTTATATATGCCAACTCTCACATGCACTGTGTTTTACATATGTACTTACTTGGACATGTAGCTCTGAGATATCCATTCACTCACCAACACACCCATGCACATAGTCAACCGCCCATACAGGTCTTTCCACATGCACTCTTGAAACCATATACCAAGAAAATCAACTGCTCACACATCTATGCACAGAGTAACACACCTCCCAGCAACCCCCACACACACTCACCCTCACATAGTAATACTTGGGCAATCAATCAATAACCCATATAGCCACTCATATAGCTACTGATCAACACATGCAGCAGCTTACACAACAACAGACATACTGATGCACACATTCAAACAGATTAGTCACTAACCAATGCATTCAATAAGACACATTTAATCACTCACTCATACAGTTAGTCAGGCACCTACTAAATCCTTAATACTATCACTCATACATCCACTCATTCTTCAATATATAAAACATATTACTTTTCAGAAACAAACATTCACTGGATGATGTCATCAGTGATGTCATTTGAGATGTCATCAGTGATGTCATCAGTGATGTCATTCGAGATGTGATCAGTGATGTCATCAGTGATGTTACTGACCATGTCATGAATGATGTAATATGTGACATCATCAGCAGTGGATTGCGGGCGCGCGAGTTATAGTGAGTCCAACTAACTATAACGTGGGAATTTCAATGGTTTTGTATGAGTAAAATGTTCAGCTAACTATAACTGGTGTGAAACCTATGGTTTTTTCAGTGAATTTGAAAGGTTTTTTAAATGCTAATTCCTAGCTATAACGAGTGTGAAACCTATGGTTTTTTCAGTGAATTTCAATGGTTTTTTAAATGCTAATTCCTAACTATAACGATTGTGAAACCTATGGTTTTTTCAGTGAATTTCATAGTTTTTTTAAAAGCAAATTCCTTTGCATATCGACTTTGTAACCTACGATTATTATTTTTTATTAGCTGTTTTTTACAATAATTAATTATATATACAGCTCAAAGTCCTCGCCCCAATCCAGTGGCAAAAATGAACCGCACTCACACGGGGGAACGTTTCAGGTAATCGCTTCTTTAATGGTATATAAACAGACGCTTTTCGGCTGGAAGCCTTCGTCGGTGTTTACTGCACCAGGAAGTTACATCACAGAAATAGTGCAATTGTGGACACAAAGAAGGGACTAATAACCCCAGAAAAATACGAGTGACATATTGGAATTCGTATTCTGCTAAACCTCCTACCAAATGCGGATTTTAGCATGCACAGGGTTCAAATAACATTTAGCCGTGTATCGGCATGTCTCCCAGTAATTGTCCTACTAGGAGCTTCCCGCGTCAGGTTACTTAACGTATTACGCATATATTGCAATAATCACTTTTCGTTCAATGACCAACTCATATGTAAAACCTGTTCTGCAGGAATTATACATCTAGCCGTGTATCGGCAACAGTCCCTTCTGCTATTAACTCGTCCCACACTGCACTCTTTCTTATTCGGGGCAAAAAACATACAAACATATCCTATTACATATCCAATTCTTAAACGATACCCTCATATCAGTTTCATATAGGTTACTTCAATATCTTAAATACAGTAGCTAAGGTAAAACACCATGTCTAATCCTTTCTATGGGAGGCCTCCCATATTTCATTTCATATAAACCAACACCGTTCTCTATTGCAAAATTACAGAATCAAACATTAAATTTTAAAATCTCAAATTCCAAGAACCACAAAGGTCAACAATTCCATTAGTTGATTACAGTCAATGCTACTAAATGCATATGATAAACTATCGTATCCCATCAGTACTTCCTATCAATTTAGTGCACACCTATTTTAGCTCATTTTCCTAGATGGACCAGCAAATCCTCCCCACTATTCATGCCACCTGGGTGTTTAGTTCTTAAGACAATTATATACCTCGATTCGAGGCGACGTAGCTTACGTAGCCGGTCACCTCCCCTGATGTTGAACGGGACAAAATCCAGTCCAAAAAACATCAGTTTGGTTCTATCCTTTCGATGTTGCTCGGCAAAATGCCTTGCCACCGGATAGGCCGGATCCACCCTATCTATAGCTCTCATGTGCTCCAGTACACGAATTTTTAGTTCGTGCACAGTGCTCCCCACGTACCTGAGCCCGCATGGGCATATCAGGCACTAGACAGCAAACGGGGTACTACAAGTAAGGAATTTGCTAATAGTTCTATTTTTCCCTGTGTCTGGAATTGTATAGGATAGGACACGCTTACTGCCGGCACAGGCTTTGCATTTCCCGCATGGGAAAAAGCCTTTCATATCCTTCAGAGTGCCGACTTTAGGCGGAATCTTTTCCAAGTGGCTCCTCACTAGTAGATCCTTTAATGATCTCGACTTCTTGAACGTTATGAGAGGAAATGGTGGTAAATCCTCTTTGATAACGGCATCTGTTTTTAAAATGTGCCAATTTTTTTGTAGAATCCTTCTCAGTTCATTGGATTCTGTTGAATATGATGTGACCATTCCAAATTTCCCTTCCATATTTTTTGTTGCACTGATGTCCCTGTCCTGTAAGAGTTTCAGTCTGGGGATTGTTCTCACTTTTGCTAGAGTTTTATCTAGATTTGCTTGCTCATAACCCCTCATTCTGAATCTTTTCATGCTCTCAGTTGCTGCTGCTTCAAAGTCTCATTCCTTAGAGCTATTCCTTCGCAGCCTCAGTAATTCTGCATACGGTATACTCTGTACCAATTTGGGTGGATGGCTGCTATTGGCACACAAAATGGAGTTCCCTGCAGTGGGCTTACGGAAGAGGGCAGTCTGGATCCTTCCTTCCTCAATGAAGACCTTTAGGTCCAAATAGTCCGCTGCCACCGGACTAATTGTTCCCGAAAAGTGTAGGCCATAATCATTGTCATTCAGGACATCCACATATCGACTGGCCTCCTCCACCGTCCCTTGCCACACAATGAAGAGGTCGTCGATATATCGATGCCACTGAATTACCCTACCTCCATAGGGAGTCTGCCCCGTTCTGGGCACCCGCTCCTCCCACCAGCCCACGAAAAGATTCGCGAAGCTGGGAGCAAAGCAGGTGCCCATCGCGGTCCCAGACGTCTGTCTGTAAAATTGCTCCTCGAACAAAAATATATTGTTCGTGAGGCAAAATTCTGCGAACTCCATTATCATCTCATTATGTTGCGAGAACCGTAATTGACGCTGCTCTAGAAAGTGCTTCATGGCTAGTAAACCGTGCTCATGGATTGCGGGCGCGCGAGTTATGGTTATAGTGAGTCCAACTAACTATAACGTGGGAATTTCAATGGTTTTGTATGAGTAAAATGTTCAGCTAACTATAACTGGTGTGAAACCTATGGTTTTTTCAGTGAATTTGAAAGGTTTTTTAAAAGCTAATTCCTAGCTATAACGAGTGTGAAACCTATGGTTTTTTCAGTGAATTTCAATGGTTTTTTAAATTCTAATTCCTAACTATAACGATTGTGAAACCTATGGTTTTTTCAGTGAATTTCATAGTTTTTTTAAAAGCAAATTCCTTTGCATATCGACTTTGTAACCTACGATTATTATTTTTTATTAGCTGTTTTTTACAATAATTAATTATATATATATATTTTTTAAATTACTTGTTCAATGTATATATTTTTTTTGTTGCATTTTTTCCTGGTGCCCTCAGGGTGCGCGCACCGGTAAGCTCTCCCGAGAGTGCACCGAGAGCTCTGTTTTTGCGTTCGTAAAAAAAAATATGTATGAAAAGTAAAAAATAATGCAAGACATTTAGTACCCTACTTATAAAACCAGTATTTTTGATTTACGAAATGAAAATGATTTTGCATTTCCGTAAAACTATCAGGCGCGCCGCGTAAACGCCCCGGAAGCGCCTACGTTCGCGCCGCGTAAGCGCCCCGGAAGCGCTCCGGTGCGCGCAGCATAAGCGCGTCAAGTCATGTGACCCTAAAATAACTCTTTTCATTGGTTGCTAACAGTTTTTTTTACAAAGAATGAAATCCCCACCCATTTCCTTCACTTCTTCTTTCACTTTTGTGACTGCAAGATCTGTCTTTTTGCTCTTGGATCTTTGTTGGATTACCATGGCTGCCAGACCATCCAGCAGCGATGAAGACACAGAGCGATTTATTGATGAAGAGGTTCCTCAGCCCAGGATAAAAGAACACTTCATATGGAAGTTTTTTTCCATTCCAGATGATCAAAAAAAAGTAAATGCTCCAAAGGTGGAGTGCAGGATTTGTCACACTATCCTGTCACGGGGTGACCCCACCAAAAATATTCATTCGGAAACTCCACCATGATTCGCCACGTCGAGAGGAGGCACCCCCAGAACTATGCCCGGGAGAGTGTCAGGGCTGGCCCCATGTGAAAGGATGCATTGCTGGAGTTGCATCATTTTTGTGACACACTCCAGCAATGCATCACTTTCCTCTAAACACTCTACTTTATTTTTTTACTCTATTTTTTTACTGTTTTTCCCCGTGGTGCGCTCAGGGTGCGCGTACCGGAGCGCGCACCTGGAAGCGCACCCAGCGCTCACCCCGCGAAAATTAAGAAAAAAAGAAAAAGTGTCTTTGCCCTTCAGGGTCCTTCTAGGCCCCCCTCAGAAAACCTAGGGGGTCAAGGGGTGTCTACTCTGCCCCCTTTTAATTATTTCCCCCTTTATTTTTCACCTCTTGTGTCTCTGTTCTTCAGAGTCACAAGATGGCGGACTATGCAGACCATTTAGAATGTTTACAGACACCCAAGAGCCAATTAGCTTTTGAAATTTACAACCAATTAAAATGTTTCTTTGGTTTTGAATTTGTGTGTGATGAAGTTTCATTGGTTTTCTACTATTGAAATGGTTTTCTAATGAGAGGGAAACACAGCCATTTTATGATAGTACTCTTTGAGGTACATTTGTGAGGAATTTTTGGTGTTCTATTTCTGGTGTGAAATTTACACAGTATTAACTCTTCTACTGCTTTCTAAAAGGTAAGTTGTTAATTTGTAAGGGGAATTTAATACTTGATAAAGCTAGTTTAATATTATCTATTACTAAAAACAAAAAATTAAAGTGATTTTTTTTCGGCAATTTTCAGCAAGAAATTTAAAAAGAATATGGATCTCAATGAGGACACCGTTAATATTAATTTTGAAATTTCTGCGACCTTTGTTGAGGCGAGTTTTATAGAGGTCTTAAATGATCCTGTTGAGAACACTATCCAAGAAGAAGACCTTTTTTTGAGAGGAGATGGAATGGAGGATTTTAATGATGAGACTTTGGATGCTGAATTAATGGAATGTTTAGACTATATTAAGTTACAGGAGTCATGTATGAAGAGTTCTGATGAGGAGATTCCTGATCAGTTAATGTGAGAAGTTCTTCTAAATTATAAAAATTCTGAAGAATAAATTTATATTTAGAAATTATAAATTGTTTGAGACATTTTTCTATTATTCTACTTGTAATTTATGAGATAGTAGTGAAATGATTGTGGTATAAAGTAAGATTTATAGTATAGAGTGCAACATTTCTGTGTTACAAAGGGAAGTTTACTCACAGTTACTTCCCTTCTCCCACTATATTTTCTCCAATGTGCACTTCACATCTCTTCTTCATCTCATGCCTTCTTTCTCTCACTGTCTCTCTCTAATGTACACTATCGCCGCCATTTTTTGTATTTTTAGAAGACAGTGAATTGTAATGCTCCAAAGGTGGAGTGCAATATGTGCCATACTATGTTTTGCAGAAAAGACCCCAGAATGAAGTACAATTTTGGTGATCCAACTATGATTCGGCACGTGCAGAGGAGGCACCCCAGAACTATGCCCGGAAGAGTGTCAGGGCTCTGGCACGAGAGGCTCCAAGAAATGGTGCCTCTACTTCAACTGGAGGTATAACTGCATCGGTGAGGGGGCGACCAGAGCAGCTGATCCCAAATATTCAGCCTGTTTTTAATGAGGCCTCCATCAAATGCAAAAATTGTGATGCCCTACTTTGTTACAGGGAACAAAGTATTATGATCATTGTTCGAGCATTAGAGAACCACCGCTGCCATCCCCAGTCCTAATTTTAGTGAGAGAGGAAAGGAAAATGAGTGAGGGAGCAAGAAAAAGGGACGAGAGGGGAAGGGAAGTGAAGTAGGGGGATTGAAAGAAGGTGAGTGTGTGAGTATAACTAAGTCATAGGGAGTGAGCATGACAGAAGAGGAGTGAGAGACTAAAGAGACGGGGAGAATGAGACTAACAAAGAGAGAATGAGGTAAGGGGGAGTGTAGAACTAAGAAGATAGAGGGAGTAAGACAAGGAATTAGTGAAGTGGATTAAGGAGAGTAAGGGAAGGGAAAACAGTGAAAGAGCGAAGGATGGGAAGAGAGAGGAAGGAACGTAAAGGAGAAGGTCTGAAAGAAGATGAGTGTGGGAGTATTGCTCAGTAATAGGGAGTGAGCATGATAGAAGAGGAGTGAGAGACTAAGAGGACGGAGAGAATGGGGGTAACACAGAGAGAGTGAAAACAGGGCAGTGAGTAAGTTAGAGAACAGAGGGATTGACAGAAGCAGTTACTGAACTGCAGAAAGAGGAGTAAGGGAAGGGAAAAGAGTGAAGGAGTGAAGGATGGAAAAAGAGAGGAAGGAAAGTAAAGGAGAAGGTCTGAAAGAAGGTGAGTGTAGGAGTATGGCCGAGTTATAGGGAGTGAGCATGATGGAAAAGGAGTGAGAGACTAAGAGGACAGAGAGAATGAGGCTAACAGAGAATGAGGGAAGGGGAGTGTACAAATAAGAGGACAGATGGAGTAAGCGAAGGAATTAGTATAGTGGAATAAGAAAGTAAGGGAAGAGAAAAGAGTGAAGGAGCAAAGGAAGGAAAGAGAGAGGAAGGAAACTAAAGGAGAAAGTCTGACAGAAGGTGAGTGTGGGAGTATAGCTGAGTTATAGCAGTGAGCGTGACAGCAAAAGTGAGAGACTAAGGGGATGGAGAGAATGAGGCTAACAGAAAGAGATTAAGGGAAGGGGAGTGTAGAAGTAAGAAGACAGAGAAAGAAAGAGAAGTAGTAAGTGAAGTGGAGTCAGGCGAATAAAAGAAGGGAAATATATAAAACAATGAAATAAAAGAAGAGAGAGGAAATAAAATAAAAGAGAAGGCCTGTTTTTCCCTATGGTGCGCTTCAGGACCTCATTTATGAGGCCATGTGTCACTTTTACGCCGCCGTTGCGTCACTCTTTGTGACGCACCAGTGGTGTAAAAATTGCACCTTGTTGAGTCATATTTACAAAGTGGCGCATCTAGGTAGATGCGTCACTTTGTAAACCCCTGCGCCACATTATACCTGCACCAGGTATAATATATGCAAAGGGGGTGTATTGACGCAAAGAAGGGTTGTACAAGTGACGCAGTGAAATCTAAGAGATTTCACTGCGTCACTTTCAGGACGCCGTTGTGTCAAAATCTTGCGCCTGCCTCACAGCAGGCCTAAGACTGAGGCAGACCCTTTCACATGGGGCTTACCCCATGTGAAAGAATGCATTGCTTGAAATTATTTTTTTACTTGCATTTTTTACACTGTTTTTCTCTGTGGTGCGCTTCAGGGCCTCATTTATGAGGCCATGTGTCACTTTTACGCCGTCGTTGCGTCACTTTTTGTGACACACCAGTGGTGTAAACATTGCACCTTGTTGAGTCATATTTACAAAGTGACACATCTAGGTAGATGCATCACTTTGTAAACCCCTGCGCCACATTATATCTGCGCCATTTATAATGTATGCAAAGGGGGCGTATTGACGCAAAGAAAGGTCGTAGAAGTGACGCAGTGAAATCTATGAGATTTCACTGCGTCACATTTAGGACATCGTTGCGTCTAAATCTTGCGTCTGCCTCACAGCAGGCGTAAGACTGACGCAGGCCCTTTCACATGGGACTTGCCCCATGTGAAAGGATTGATCGCTGGAAATTATTTGTGGGTAATAGAGAAAGAGTAAGAAAAGTGGAGTGAATAAATTAGAAGACAGAGGGTTTGAGAGAAGGAGTTATTGAAGTGGAGTAAGAAGAGTAAGAGAAAGCAAAAGAATGAAAGTGCAAAGGATGGGAAGAGAGAGGGAAGGAAGGAGTAAGTAAGTAAGTAGTAAGGAAAGGGAAAAGAGTGAAGGAGCGAAAGAAGGGAAGAGACCGGAAGGAAAGTAAAGGAGAAGCTTTGAAAGAAGGTGAGTATAGGAGTATGGTTGAGTTATAAGGAGTGAGCGTGATAGAATAGGAGTGAGAGACTAAAGGGACGGAGAGAATGAGGCTAACAGAGAGAGAATGAGGGAAGGAAAGTGTAGAACTAACAGGATAGAGAAGTAAGAGGAGTTAGTGAAGTGGATTAAGGAGAGTAGGGGAAGAGAAAAGAGTGAAGGAGCAAAAGAAGGGAAGAGAAAGGAAGGAAAGTAAAGGAGAAGGTTTTAAAGAAGGTGAGTGTGGGAGTATGGCTGAGATATAGGGAGTGAGTGTGACAGAAGAGGAGTGAGAGACTAAGGGCATGGAGAGTATGAGGCTAACAGAAAGAGATTGAGGGAAGGGGAGTGTAGATGTAAGAGGACAGAGGAAGAAAGAGAAGGAGTAAGTGAAGTGCAGTAAAGAGAGTAAAGGAAGGGAAAAAATAAAACAAAGAAGTAAGAGAAGAGAGAGGAAAGAAAGTAAAAGAGAAGGCCGGAAAGAAGGTGAGAGTAAGAGAAGAGTGTGAAAAAAGAGAGTAAATGCGGGGATTCAGAATAAGTGAAGCAAGCGCAATAAGAGAACAGAGGTGTGAGAATATCAGAGAAGAGCAGTGAGGTTATGTAAAACAGTATAGAGAAAATAAATATTGTACATTAAACTTACCTTATAAGTAATGTCAACTTAGTTTTATATTTTCATTTAAATTTATATCTGTGAAAGACAAAACAAAATAAGTTACAATATTTATAATATATATTTTACAATACAAGAGACAAAGTAGGAGATTAACAAGAGTAAAGGAGGGTGAGTTAAGGGCAGGGAGGTTGATGAAAAAAGGAAAATAAAGAGAGGATAAAAGCAAGTGAGCTTGAGACAAAGGAAGTGAAGGAGTGAGACTATAGAGGTAGTGAAGGAAAGAGTGACAGAAAAGAACTGAGTAAGAGAACAAAGAAAGGTAAGGAAGGGAGTGTGGGTCAGTTTTAGGGAGTAAGCATAACCGAAGAGGGGTGAGACAGTGAGAGGATCCAGAGACTGAAGCTAAGAGACAGGCAGTGAGGGAAAGGGAGTGAGGATGTGAGAGGACAGAGGAAGTGAGAAAAGGAGTGAGTGAAGTGTAATAAGATGTGTGAGAGAAGGGGAATTATTGAGGGAACAAAGAAAAGAAACAAGGGGAAGGGGAGTGAAGTAGAGTGACTGACAGCTGGAAAATGGTGGATGGGAGAGAAGTAAAGGGCCGTGAAGGAGTGGTTAATGAGAATAAGTGAGGAAAATGGAATAAAGGAAGGGAGGTGAGGAAGAGTGAAAAAAGGCTAGTGAGGGTCAGTTAAGAGAAGTGATAGAGGGTGGAAATAGATAAGTGAGCATAAGAGAATGGGATTATAATATATATATTTAATAATACAAAATACAAAATAATTTCAACAACATGTTAAATGGTTTATTTTTGCTGCTCTCAGAATATATTGAATTTCACTTAAAACAGTGACTTCAACAGTACTCATCATATAACAGCGGGCAAAAAAAAACACAATCAAAATGATTGTGTTTAAAAAACCCATTGAATAATTTCTTAAATAATGTAAAGTTTTAAAAACCATATATAAACTCACTTTTGATCCATCCACTTTTCCACGAGGCCAAATAGTATATGGAAAGTCCTTTTCGATGGAAATTAGTCCAGAGTATTCTTAATGTCTCATTTACCCGACTTTCTGAAAGAAAACAACATCTTTTGCATTATGAAACAATACTTTTACTTCCACCTCTAGTTTACTTTTTTATAAAACAATTCTATAATACTCAGAGCACACACTATATGATAAACATATACTATCTCTATGAGAACTACATGTTTTTTATTACCTTCATCACTCTAATTCAGAAGTAATTTTGAAGAGCAAACTAAGTTATATTAACTGCTGCAATCTTCATAGGCCAATTACCTTCCCTAAAATTACGGTTGTAAGAACACTAGGTAAGAATTTAGTAAGTCAGAAGGCAAACGTTGTTTGAAAGTCAATTGAGTATCATTACAGACCTTCCAACCTTTTCCACATTTTAAATAACATGTGTAATGTCCTGATGTTGTTGAAGGACCATCATGGTAAATAATTGCTGCAGTTGTAAAGGTTCTTCCTGAAACTGATAATTGAGAAGCCACAAAATCTTTAATTAATGTTGTCAATTTAGTTCCATCAGGTCTACATCATTGGAACATTAAAATATCATACTGTCCATATCTTATTAAAAATAAAGTTGATAGCATTTCAGATTTACATTGACTACAGACCATGTTTTGATTTGCTGCTCTAACTAGATTATTAAAATACACTGATTTGCAGTCTGGTAAAGTCAAATATATAAATCTTTCAGTGTCTACTGTAGTACTACTTGAAAAGGAGCAATTGTCACAGTCATGTTGCCATTTATAAGAAAGGCCAAAAAGATTTTCTACATCTACTCCTTCATCTTGCAAAACAACAAGCATATACATTAGAAATTCCTGACAATCTTGCTGAATATTCTGTGAACATTGATTTAGACCAGAACATATGTCTAAAACGTTTCGAATTTCAGAAACACTTTGTATTTTCATTCTATCACTGCTACATTTCTCTAATACAGAATTTAATAAACAACAAAGTGTTTGATCACGATTTTCAGCAATCTGTTCTTTTACAGTTTGGAGAAAATAAAAACATTAACCACTACATTAGCATAGCAGTTGACACCAGAACTATTTTCAAATTGAAATCCAACAACATCTTTAACTGAATCCATTTCCTTTCTGCTTACAATTACTGTTTCATCTACTTTTTTTCTTTTTGCTACAACTTCACTACAATTTTTCTCATTTCTTCTTTTTCGGCCTACCACACGCTTTTCAAAAAGAGGATATTGAGGTAAATTTGGAGCATACTCTCTTCTTAACCTATTATATTCTTTTACACAATTTAGATCTGCATTAATCTTTGTCTCATCAAAATCAATCAAGTACAATCCAGATAAAGTTCTGACTCGAGATAAAGCAACATATGCCATGCCCTCCTTTGAACACAGAATTTCCAATATTCACCAAAGCACTATCAACACTTAAACCTTGAGATTTATGAATAGTTACTGCATATGCCAAAGAAACAGGAAACTGTTTTCTGCAGACATATAAATCTTTTACTAGCAAAAAGCGAGCAGAACAACGAGTGATTTGTTGTACTTCTTCAATACCATCAAATTTAATTTTTATAATTTCAATTCCATCTCTATTTCGGTAATTCACAAAATCCACAACATGACCCATTGCTCCATTTACGAAACCTCTTTCCACATGTAAATTACGTCGTAAAATTATACGACAATTTAAAGATGCATACAGAGGGGCATATTATCAAGCCTGTGCGATAAAATTATCGCCGCTTTATCGGCCGAAAACGGCCGATAAAGCGGCGATAATGGGCTTGATAATTTGCACTATGGAATTCCAATCGAAGCTCATGTTACATGTCTTCACATCTAACATGGGCTTCGATTGGAATTCCTTAGAGCATATTATCAAGCCCATTATCGCCGCTTTATCGGCCGTTTTCGCCCGATAAAGCTGCGATAGTTTTATCGCACAGGCTTAATAATATGCCCCAGAGTCTTTTCCATACCAGCAGTTTTAGATATTGTCTTCTCTAAAGAATCCAATTTTGTTTTCAACTTTTCTGACAAAATAATAGTGGCTCCTTCATGTTCTATTTTATCAATAGCTCCCAGTTTCACAATCTCTTGATTTTCCAACTTTAACATTTTGGTGTTGAAGATTGAACATTCTTGCAGAGTTGGCATCAAGCATATGACAGATTTTTTTTCAGAAATGTTCTTAAAAATATTCTCTGGGACAATATTTTCCTTTGGAAACAAATTGGAAATTAATCGTCCATGTAAAGCTTCTTTACCATGCTCAGTTCGTTTTCCAATTCTTACATCTTGTAGAATATTTTTATAATCTTCATCCTTTGCCTGTCGCATATTTTGAAGTAGTTCTGCATATTTGAAATTTAGCCATATGTTAACATTTCCAATGCTTCCTAAGCACTTCCTGGTATCTTCATGCGTAAGCATTTTAAACACTGGCTGTCCTTTCACTGGAGTGGGTTGCAGTAAATCTCCAAAAACAATGATGTGTTTGCCTCCAAATAACACATCATAGTCTGTTTTAAGAGTTTCTTGCATTCTTAAATGCACAAAAGCAAGCATTACATTTGATACCATGCTTACTTCATCAATGATAGGAAGTTTCTTTTTTTTTACGACTCTTGAAACTTCACAACAAGCTTCTCCAGATAGCTTGTGGTATTGTAATTTGTTATCATGCTCCACTGGCAGCATCAATAAGCGGTGTAAAGTAATCCCTTTAATGTTGTGTGCTGCCAACCCAGTTGGAGCAGTAACAACACAAGAGAGCGATGACTCTGCTGTTTTCTGCAAATATGTTGCAATCGCTTTAATCAGGAAACTTTTCCCAGTTCCTGCTTCTCCACTCACATACAGTCGAATAGGTACAAATGATGTACATGAGCACTCTTTCTTCTCATGAGATAAACCATGCTCAATTTGTTGTGTGACTTGGTCATATATTTGTCTCTGCTCAACGTTTAGTTCTTTTTCCAAATCTTCTAAGTCAACTCCATCCTCCTGAGCTTGTTCCATGGCTCTTTCAACTTCCTCCATGGCAGTGGCAGCTTCATTTTGTAGAATTGGTCCTCCTAGTGGATCCTGACTCAATGAAGCAGAACTCTGACTGTCTTGAGAACTGTCTCTAGCAATCTCTGCTGCACTTGTAGCTTCTTGCTGTATTTCCTCGTTCAACATTTGCAGATAATTTGAAAATACAGGACATTCTATTGTATCCTTGGTTGCATTGAACGAATCTTCATAAGTAAGAAAATCTCCAAGTAGTTCCTCTTCTCTACGCCAAGGCTTAAAGAGTTGTAAAAGAGCTAAGTAATAAAATTCCCTTTTGTCTGGAGAATCACAACTCAATTTTCGATGATTAATCAAATGGCCTTTTCTTTGTTTTACTAAACAGCCTTCACATCCAATTACAGCATATACACTTTTATTGATGTCTTCTGTGATGTTCTTTTTAAGAAGGTAGGTTTGCAGACCTTCATAGAGACAAGCGTTCTCAAGGTGAGTACTTCTATTTGGATAGTATGTATCCAACATGTTTGTCTTCAGAATATCTGTACTGTCTGGTTCTTTCTCTGCCAAATACTCTATTTCTTGTACAGATTTCAAAACTCGGTTTCGTGTTGCAGCAAGACCTAGACTCACCCTAATGATGGTTCTAGACTTGGCATATAGACTTGCTGATGACAACCGATCAGAACAATCATACGCTCCAATTTCTCGATGCGACAACATCTTCAGACTGTAACTGTATAATTTCGTGCTTAGACTCTTTTCATGTGAAATTTCCTCCCACATTTCTTTCAGTTCTGTCTTTTCTGATTTTGTAATATAAGATGTCACATATCCAGCCACAGCAATAGAGTTGTCAGCCAGATATTGAATATCCATGTTAGCATTCCACATGGATAAAATGACTGCGTTGTAGTCATTTATGAATTTGGATTCCTCATTTCTTCTTAGGTTGTATGTATTTTTGGGTGATTTTCTTGTCACAGTATGTCGCAGAGAAGACATAAAATTGTTGACTCTTCCTTTCGATGTTACTGGACGTGGAAATGCAAAACAACATTTCGTGTAGAACTTGTCCTTGGATTTGTATTTTCGACGACAGTATTTCCCACAACGATGACTTTGAAAGCGTAAAACTTGCTGTCTTAAATTGTTTTCTTCTGTATTTTTCGGAACAGCACATGTAGAATACTGCTCAATGAAACTCATCACTTTCTCATCTGAATCTGTTCCAAATTTAGGTGCATCTTTAATCCATAGCAGCATATGTATATGAGGAGCACCTCTTGCTTGATACTCCTTTCTCCAAAAGAAATCCAACACCTCTCCCAGCGGAGGATTTTTTTTGTTTGTAATAAAAGACATCATAGCTTCAAACCTATGATTGAAATACCTGCATACATTAACTGGATCCAAAGAGCACAGTTCTCCAGGTGTCTTGTATTCAATATTTTCAATGTTTTTATTTGCCTCTCGTAGAAATTCAAGTAAGTCTTCCCAAGCATACTCAGCCCAGCTAAGAGTGAGGAACCATGTAGGAGTTCCTAGGTTTCTTAGCATACATTTCAATTCCCCATGACAACGGTACCAATACTCGTTAGTACCACGCTGACATGCCATGAGATTAATTAGCTGAGATTCCAAAACACTGTCTTGTAGTTTGACTTTATCCATAAAAATCCCTTGCCGAAACATTTCGTAGATGTGCTCCACTTTTCAGTTTATGGTTTACTGCATAGGAAAGTCCAGACAAGTCACTCTCAAACAGTAGATGGAACAAATATGGAATGCATTGACGAAACCTTGGATCTTCTGCATATAATCTTGAAGTCCGGTATTCAGATGCAGGAATTTGAACAGGTCGGTCGTCATATCGTCCACCTTTACCTGTTGGGAATAACTGTGGAAAACAACGAGCTTCCAAACTTTCTTCCCATACACCAATGGGACTTCCTTCGGCTTTTTTCATCTGAAACAAGTCAATAGCATTCCCCATTACTTCTTTGGAATTCAATGGATGAACACTATAATGTTCGTAAATTTCTTCACTTCTAGAGACATCAACTTTTTCTATTTGTCCAGCAGAGACATCAGTGTCGTGTTGTGCAGTTGTTTCCTCATCTTCGACATACACATTTCTATAGTACTGATTATTGTTTACCATATACAACGTTGCCTTCTTGACTTTCCTAACATCCACTAATTCTTGCCAGATTTTCTTACTTTTTGTCCGAACACCATTAACTAGAATAACCAGAGGTTCCTCTTCTACTTTTTCGACACCAATTGTATCAATATTTTTCTTAAAATCTAGAGGCAAATATACAACTCTTCCTTTTAATCCTCTCTGTAAATCTGAAGGAGGCAATTTCCCTGTCTTAGGCTCCATGCGAACAATAGCCTGAAAAGGATGCACACATTGAATCAGAATAGACTCATAGGTATTTAAATCCATCAATTCAGAAGGAATGTCTACCAACTCCATATTATTATGAACAGCTCTAGCAGGCATTCCGTTTTCATTTAATTTATTATAGCAATATGTACAAATACGTTGATCAGAGCCCAGATCAAAACAATTTTCAACCAACAAATAAGTTGCAAAATCCTTCCACTCATTATTATTTATCTTTTCGCTTTTTACATATAAATCAACTAATCTAGTCTGATGCTTATAATGAGTCAGTCGACAACAAACACAAGAAAAATTAGGCCTTTCACTTGAATTCACTTTAAACTTTATAATTTCATTTTGAAATTTTTCTGTACTTAAAATGTCTACATTCTCTTCTACATTACCTTCTATTACTGTATCAATTTCTGCACTAACCTCTTTTTCACCAAATTAACAAAACTCAATTTCATCATAAATGTTTTTGACATCTAATTCAGTTCCATGCAAAAGAGCACTGTTTAACTGTTTTAGTTTAAGTGCTGGACTTTTTGCATAGTACAACCTTCTCACTAATTTTCTCACTTTATTATGATGCACTGCTAACATCCTAAAATGGTGAAAAACACTCTGACATACTTTTCTTGAAAGACAAGCCAATGAATGCCCTTGCAAACCTGTTTTTATTCTCACTCTACAAGGATCTAACTCTTGTAAAATTTTCATTTTTTGTTTTACACCTTTCTTAGTATATGTCTGTAAGAAACTGCGAAACAAATCAATTGATTCCTGTCGGACACTACAAATACTACTACAATTCCATGTATATACTGGAGCCTTAGGACATCTCCCTAATACTTCATCAGCTAACACCTCTTCTGTATTTCTAGGCACAATCTCTTCTTTTTCAACCAGACAACCGTCCTTCACCTCATATGCTCGACCACTGGTGTCAACTGCATGCACCAAATCATTATCTTGATATTAACTTTCTTCATTAAAAAATGGCTCAGAACTTGAACTATGCCGCCATTCTCCAGAAAAAACATCACAGAAATTAGTTCGATTAATTACTCTCCTCCACTTACATTTTGATTTGAACATACTGATTATGTTACCAAGTGTACGAATTCTATTCATTACTAAACAAAACAATTTATTTTTCACTTTAAATGCTTCATCCACAATCTTAACTATGTTTTTTTTCTTGTAAAAGCGGACTTTTTTTTATACCTTTTTACATTTTTTAATAAATTTGTCACTATTCTGTTGTAAAACATTCGTCTACGTATTTCAGAAAACTGCTTGCTTCTTCGTTTGGAATGCAAAATGTCATGTCCTTGTACAGATCTAACATTTTTAGAAGGACATCCTATTTTCCTCGAAATTCCAGGTATTTCATTGTTGTTTCTTAAAAAAAAAAAAAAATCTTCGCATCATGTATGGTTATTCAACTGCACTGATTCACAACCACTTTTTTTCATAAACAAACTGCCATTTCATTTCCACAACTCATCTGACTTGAAGCACATCTACCTTCACAATGACAAAGTCTGGTTTGTGGGTCAATGCTATGTCCACTGGAGTCAAAACTACGCAGTTAACAGAGGTATTTTCAATCTTGATTGTCCAAATGTGGACATTGTATGGATTGGACCGAGAGGATTGAGGAGTCACCAATTGATACCATTGGTAAAACCCTTTATGCATTTACCACACCCTGACCTTTTAATAGTGCACTGCGGTGGAAATGACTTAGGCACTTTGACTGGTGTAAGTCTGGAAATGCTTTTAAAGGACATCTTTGGGCAATTGATGTCACTTTTTCCAAAAACTGCCTTGGTATTTTCTAATATATGCCAAAGGCAAAAATGGAACTGGTCCAACCAATTTTGTCCACAGATTGAGAAAGCAAGGAAACATGTGAATAAATCTTTTTCTGCTTACCTCAGAGACTATGGTATGGGTTCCATTTACCGCAACAACTTGCGTTACAACATGCAAGACATCTATAGAAGAGATGGTGTGCATTTTACAGATGAGGGGAATAGAATTTTCCTCTTGAATATAAGACTCTGCATTGGTACCTACTTGTAGGTACAAAAAACACCCACTTAACACAACAGCTCTTTTCAGAGCTAACTTACCTCTAAACACTCAACATTAATTTTTTACTCTCTTTTTTTACACTATTTTTCCCCGTGGTGCACTCAGGGTGCGCGTACCGGAGCGCGCACCTGGGAGCGCACCCAGCGCTCACCCCATGAAAATTTCAACAACAAAAAAAAAGTTTGTTTGCCCTTCAGGATCCTTCTAGGCCCCCCTCAGAAAACCTAGGGGGTCAGGGAACTTCTACCCTGCCCCCTTTTAATTATTTCCCCCTTTCTTTTTCACCTCTTGTGTCTCGATTCTACCGAGACACAAGATGGCAGACTCTCCGGACTGTTTAGAATGTTGACAGACACCCAACAGCCAATCAGCTTTCCGTTCGCACACTCCTGTAGCGTGCCGGGAGCGCTCCCCGGTACGCGCACCTGTAAGCGCTCGGAGCGCACCTATAGATATATATGTGTTTTTAAAGTTCATTTAAAAAAAAAACACTGGAGCAATTTTCAGCAAACATATCAAAGGCACATCTGCGTACCAGTCCCTACAATTTTGCCAAGTTTGGCGTAATTCCGTTCAGCGGTTCGGGCTGTAGACTCGTCAGACCGTCCTATTGAAATTAACATGGGGAAAACACGTTTTGGGACCCCCCTTTTTTCTTAGCCCCTACTCCACGAATCCCCTTCAAACTTCCAGGGAAGGAGCGGAGCGGAGCTGGCCAAAACTTTGGAAAATTACACGCAAATTCCTCTACCGGCGCCAAAGTTATTCCCAATAGAATGTTGCGGATTTCCTATGGTAGCCAATCCTAACTATAACTACCTACTGGCGACTGCCAGTAGGTAAAAAAAAATAAAAAAAAAAATAAATATATATATATATATATATATATATATATATATATATATATATATCTATATATATATATATAGATATATATATATATATATATATATATATATATATATATATATATGTACTTTGTATTTTTGTACACTTGGGGCCATATACATATAACTTAACCCAACTCCCAACATCGCAGTCTATCACGGGAAAATTACACAGTGTTAACGAAGCATTCTCAAAATGGCAGTACCATGCAATAGTCACCAGATAGTGCATCAAATGTCCGCGTAAACATCAACACCGCAAACAATGCAAAAAAAGAACGAAAAAATCCTGCGATGATGCCAATCGCGATACAAAAAGCAGCAAAAACCAGTGGAAGGCCTGCAAACCCCATGCGTCTGCAGGGAAAACGCACCACAAAAGCAGAGTAAAGAAACCGTGAGATGACAACATGCGAGCACAACCCCACAGCTGTGACGCAGAACAAATAACCATTGTCCAAATCAGATAGGCTTTTCCCCACAAACAGCCACAATGTACATTGACATGCATTCAGTATGTAATCTGTGCCAATGCGGAAACAAACATGGTACGTACCGTGAAACCGCATCTCCCCCTCATATTTCAGAGGGACAAACAACACCTCCTGCACACCGATGTGCCATGTCCATGAACAAACAAGAATGAAAGCACGGACCAATGTAGGGGCAGTGACTCACTCTGACGTACATGTTGCCCATGTGGTGACTTGAGAGACAGGGTGCATCCCTGCATCATGGCGGCACATATCACAGCACAAAAGAATCTCTGTGGACATTTGTAGGCCACAAATGACAGCCAAGATGGAATGAATTGGGACACATGTGAAAAGCCGAAGAGTGGGATACCGTAAAAACTGTGACACACTGAACTGGCAGTACTAATACTTGACACCATAAACAGCCTCACTGCACAGAGGTGACACACCCACCATCCATTAACAAATCCCTCACTTGACAGCACAACATGTCACACCCACACGTGTCTGAGTGAAGTGCCTGTTAAGATGAGTGACATGCATTAAGGGAATGTGTATAGGAATGCTTTTATTAGCATATGCAGTGCCTGTGGCCAGTCAACCTACTGTGCCATTACTGCTAAGGACACACACAATGTGACATCAACCAGAGAAGAAACTGTCAATGATGTAGTCCCTACGGGATATTACTGCTGCGGCTGCAGTGGGGTGTGGAGCACCTGCCTCATCTTCATCATCATCGTCTGGTGCATCTGGCGCTCATATCGATGGGGCCTTGCTGTGTACACATATGTTGTGCAACACACAATATGCAACAATCTTCTTGCACATGAGGTCTGGGTGTACAGGAGCTTACAACCTGTGACGTCCAGGCACCTGAAACATGACTTCAACACACCAAATGTGCGCTCCACGATGCCCCTGGTGCATTTGTATGCCACATTGTACTGCCTCTGGGCCTGTGTGTTCGGGGCTCGGAGGGGTGTCATCATCTAAGCACAGAGTGAATATCCTTGATCACCTGTCAAAGTGCAGAGAGACATGAGTCAATACATAGTGCTGCATGATGTGTTATCAGGCTCACTGGTTCAATGATGTGTGATATGTGTGACTTAGTGATTCCTGTATGACATGTACTGCTTGTTGCAAATGAGCGGTATCAATGTGTATTACCGAGCCCCACTGCTGCTCCTCTCTCACCCAGAGCCTATTCACTAGTGTGCGCAGCGCGGTTGCATCACTTGCGCCCCTACGGCACACCATTGACATGCCTGTCTGCGCATATTTACAAGCCTGAGCACAACATAGTGATGATGATGTGCAGAAAGGGGCCGGCCACCTGTGTGTAGGCCTATTGCAAGGACAGAGCTGACACCGATGTAGAGCACCTGCCTGGCTAAACTTGACATGCAGTTGAGGGTACATCTTTGGCTCATGCTGGTGCAATAGCGACACACACAACCGTTGGTATGTGTGATCCCTGACCCCGAGCAACCATGTCCCCCATGCACTTCTTCGGTCAGGCACGCAAACCGGGGGCATTCCACATAGCAACATTGTAGATTGCGGGACGGGTGGTGCAGACACTACAAAAGAGACACACGCATCAGCCACATCCTTGGCAAGGGCCACACTGAACCACACCCAGATCCACGTGTGGAGAAGCCACACCCCTATGCTGTACTGTTGTGCGCCTGTCCACCACGCTTACGGTTAAATGAAGTTACAACAGAGTTACATGTCTCAGGTCTATACCACTCCCTGCAGTGACATGGTTGCGCACGCTGTACACAGCACAATGTAATGTTGAATGGCCCCGGTCCGACATGCATTCATAATGACCACACGGACACACTGAGTGAGTTTGTGGGACTGGCCACAGGCACGTGCGCCTGGCCCCTTTTATTGCCATGGTCTCATCTTCAGTGACGCCTGTGCTGGATGTGTGTTGGGTAGTGTAAGCCACCATTGAGGGCTTGATTAGTGCTGCCACAACAGAGAGCAGACAATCAGCAGTACAAGGTACGGATATCATGGGTCCATGACTTGAGCAGCGCAGAGTATGTGGCCCCGGATGCACAGCGGCCGTCACAGGCACACCACCACAGGACAGTGACTTGCGGGGCACTGAGGCAGGGCCACACGAGCTGAGCGTGTACCCATCAATGTCCAAGGGGAATGTCGGAGAGAGGTGCGGAGGACAGTGGAAGATGTCCTTCCAGGGCATGGCAAAGGGCAGCAGCAAGCAGATACAGGCAAATGGTGGATGTTAATGCTACAGACTCCACTTTTCCACCTTGTCAGTATCAGCTACATGTAGAGGAAGACAACTTCCAGCCCATGTGCCCAGATGCCACCGACGTACAAACAGAGATCGACCATGATTCAGGGGCACCAGAGCTGGAAGGAGAAGCAGTCTGCAATGAGGCCTGTACAATGCCATGTAGAGGGCAAGACTCAGTTTAAAATGTGTGACCTACTCCACCGCAGTGTGTGCTGGAGCCAGCGGTCATCAGGGGCCCCCAGCTATGTGTGGTACGCATGTGCTGCACAGAGTCTGTGGCACCAGTGCAGTTGGTGGTAGTGTCACATCACCTCCGCAAAGGTGAGCATTTTCTCCTCCGGACAGAAGTGCGTCTCCCATTTTCTCATCTCCTTGCATACTGGGACATGTACACTGCCATGAAAATATCAAGACTCAGTTCCAAATGTGTGACCTTCTAGTCCGCTGTGTATGCCGGTGGAGTACTTCAACGAGAAAGGAATGCTACGGGCCCTGTTCTCGGGGGCCATCATGGTCTGAGGGGGCTGCCAGGGTTGCGGCCCTCGGGCTTGGAGCTTGCACCTGCACATGGTGGGCACTCTTTGACACACACCAGTGTCAGCAGGTGGGCATTGTGGCCTGGGTCTGCAGGGGTGGGTAAGACAGGTTTGGGGACCAGCCTCCCGGGGTGCAGCAGGCGCACAGGATCACAAGCAACCCTGCTCACGGTGACTGCCTCGTGGCGGGACGAGAGGTGCAGCCCTAGCAGACATGTTGGCCATTCCGAAAGTGAACCACGCCCAGGGCTATGTGCTTTTTATTCACACCCCTACGCTGGGCTGGCGTACGCAGGACCAGCCCACTCCGCTCACACTTACGGGGGGACGTAACAAGATACATTTCCTTGATCTCCCCCACTGGCTGGGGTGTCATGGTTGTATCCACTGTCCACTACACTCCAGACACCAGGAGTATATGTTGACATGGGCATGTCTATGGGCTGCATACTGCAGTCTGGCCAGCACATTCACCCCACACTTGGCATTGAGTACATGCTTATTTATGGGTCACTTGCCTCCCTCGCACAAGCATGGTTCCCACCTCTCCCCACAATCTGCTATTGTGTGACTGAGGTGCCATGCCGTTGATGGCTTGTGTACATGGCTAGGCCAGGTTCCCACAATAAGTTGTGCTGTTGTGTCTGATGGGTGTGCATGTTGTTCGGCATGTTGTAAGTGTGTGTGCATTTCCAGTGTTTTGAGTTGCACGATTGTGAAGTTTCATTGTGTGGTGTGTTCATTTGGTACGTACCAACGAGCAGTGCTTGTCCGTAGGTGCCGTAGGCGCCGGTTAATGATGAACTGTCGGAAGATGTATGAATCATGCACACTGCCTGTGCCATTGGTGAAGAGTCCCTGGTGGTCCACTATTGCCTGCACATTGATGGAATATGTGTGCTTCCTGATGCGGGTTGTGCAGTTTCGGCAGGGGGCACAATTAGAACATGTGTGCAGTCAATTGCCCCCAACACGTGAGGGTAGCCAGCTATGGCGTGGAAGCCTTGCTGGGTCTCAAGCTGTGTGGGCGTAGTATAGGTACTGGGGTACCAAGCTGATGATGGCATACAGGACAGGTTTGAGGAACTTTGAAAGGGCTGGCTGTGAGACTCCTCCAACTCTGGCTGTTGTTGTATGGAGGGTACCAGAGGCCAACAGGTGCAGCACAGCCAGCAGCTTTGTCTGCGGAGGGATGTTGGTGATCTGCTGTGTTGGTACTGTACATTACTTTTGTTTCAGAAACAATTTAAAAGTACTAGAGGACCTTTTTGATTCTACTTTGTCCTTGGCTTTACAATCAAATTTGATTTATGCAAGACTGCAGTTACTACCTAGAGTCACTATGTAGAGTATGTATTTTTCTCCTTGAAACAGATATGGTCACTGTTGACATGGCTATTATTTGTTTGAAAATTAATTACTTGCTATGCCCTTTTAACAGCAATACTAAAAGAGATATTAAAATGTTGCAAATATTGCAGAATTCCGCGACAAGGGTAATTAATAGGTGCGATGTAATTCTATAAGGACTAAGAAACTAGACAGGTTGCCAACTCAATCACATTCTACGTCAACACTTTGACAATTCTGTATAGGGTTGTGCATGGCTAAGCTTCTTAACAGTTGAATACAGTATTTAAGCTGTCGTTAAGTAATGGTCATGTGGTAAGTATTGCCTTGACTTCTTTAGTGCTAAGTCCTTCTGACTCTATGAGGACAAATTGAGGCACTTGAAAGAGCAATAATATATATATATATATATATATATATATATATATATATATATATATATATATATATTACCTACTGGCGGTCGCCAGTAGGTATATATAGTTAGGATGTTTTCTCTATGGGATTTTTGAAAATTCTATGTCTAATAACTTTGGCGTTTGTGGACGGAATTGGCTGAAATTTTCAGGAAAATGGCACATTTTGTTTCTGAGCAGCCCCTGAAAATTGGGGGGGGGGTTCGTCCAGGGGGGGTCGAGAAAAAAGGGGGTCCCAAAACGTGTTTTTAACATTGAGTTTTCCATACGGCGGTTGGCCTCACTTTTAGCCCGAACGGCTGAATGGATTTGCACGAAACTTGGCAAAATTGTAGGGAC
Source organism: Lissotriton helveticus (assembly GCF_964261635.1). Classification (NCBI taxonomy): domain Eukaryota; kingdom Metazoa; phylum Chordata; class Amphibia; order Caudata; family Salamandridae; genus Lissotriton; species Lissotriton helveticus. The sequence goes on from NC_136068.1 coordinate 1,110,800,220, forward strand.
TGGTAGCCCGATGTGCCTTTTGTAGGTCTCAATATATGTGCTCCAGTGGATTTTGAGAAATTAACGTTTAAAAAAAGATATATATCTGTAACAGCGGACCGGGCAGCGCTCCGGTTCGCGTACTTTTCGCGCAACGGAGCTTTGTGAAGCGAAGCTGATTGGTTCTCCGGCGTCTGTAAACATTCCAAACAGTCCGTAGCGGCCGCCATCTTGTCTCTCGGTAGGATCGAGAGACAAGAGGAGGCCAAAGCGAAGGGGCAAATGACCATAAGGGGGCATAGTAGATTCTCGCTGACCCCCTAGGTTTGATGTGGAGGTTTTAAAAGGGCCCAGCGGGGCAAAAAAAAAAAATAATAATAATCGAACGGCTGAATGGATTTGCACGAAACTTGGCAAAATTGTAGGGACTGGTAGCCCGATGTGCCTTTGCTAGGTCTCAATATATGTGCTCCAGTGGATTTTGAGAAATTAACGTTCAAAAAAAGATATATATCTGTAACAGCACTCCGCTTCGCGTACTTTTCGCGTTACGGAGGTTTGCGAAGCTGATTGGTTCTTCGGCGTCTGTAAACATTCCAAACAGTCCGTAGTGGCCGCCATCTTGTCTCTCGGTAGGATCGAGAGACAAGAGGAGGCCAAAGCGAAGGGGCAAATGACCATAAGGGGGCATAGTAGATCGTCCCTGACCCCCTAGGTTTGATGTGGAGGCTTTAAAAGGGTCTCGCAGGGCAAAAATAAAATATACCGTTTTTTTAGTTTTTTTGCGTGGAGTGCGCCCGGTTCGCGAACCGGGAAGCGTTCTGGGGAGCGTACTTTCTTGAAAATTAGTGAAAAAAGTTAGAGTAAAATAATAATTGTGAGTGATCAGATGTAGGGTAGCTCTGAGAAGAGCTTTTGGGTTTATGGTACATTTAGGTACTTATAAGTAGGTACCAATGCACAGTCTTAAATTCAGAGTGAAAATTCTGTTGCCCTCATCTGAGAAGTGAACTCCATCTCCTCTGTAGATATCTTGCATGTAGTAACGCAAGTTATTGTTGTACAGGGAGCCCATTCCATGGTCTCTCATGTAAGCTGAAACAGATTTGTTTACATGCTTCCTCGATTTCTCAATTTGTGGACAAAATTGGTTCGACCACCTCCATTTTTGTCTTTGGCATATATTTGAATATACCAAGGCAGTCTGAGGAAAAAGTGCCATCAATTGCTCAAAGGTGTCCTTTAAAAGCATTTCCAGACCTACCCCAGTCAAAGTGCCCAAATCATTACCTCCACAGTGCACAATTAATAGGTCAGGTTTTGGCAAATGCATAAAGGTTTTCACCAATGGTATCAATTGGTGACATTTTAATCCTCTGTGGCCAAACCACTTAATTTCCACATCTTGTAAATTGAGGTTAGGTAAATTCCTGTTTTCAGCGTACCTCTGAGCCCAATAGATGTAACTATGTCCAACAATCCAGACAGAAAACATGGCGAGAGAAGGTTCTCCTGCAGTCAGATGAAGTGTGGCAATGAAATGGCAGTTGAAAAAATGAGAGTGTAAAATGAAAAAAACTGAGGAGTTTCAGTGTTAATGAAGCAGTAAGAGTGATTGGTGGATTTTGATTGCTGAAAACAGAAAGTTAGGGTGCATGGATGAGTTCGTTGAAAGATGTATTTTGAGTGGCGAAGAAAAAATCATTAAATGAAAGATTGCACTGGATATGCAGGTGCACTGAGAGTTCAGAGTTCAATTGCAACTTTGTTGTGTGAACTTGGAAACACCAGAGGTCTTGCAAGAGGTGGTTGCTATGCAGAAAAAGCAGAGAGGGGGCAGAGGGGGGAAGGGTTTTGCTTTGAAAAAAAGTGAGGGAAGAGTTTTGATTGGGTGACATGAGAGATATGTGTGAGGAATTACAGCATTTCTGTGCTTTTGATAGCTGCAGACTCTGGAGTGCATACCTTTTGCTCTGCTGAAGACAAATTGGTGTGTTTCTGAGACTATTTTGAAACTCAAAGTATTTGCTAAGGTGAGAAAAGATTTCTTTAATTTAGATAGAAAATAGTGTGCTTTAAGGAGAAAATTATGAAGAAAGTTGTGTTTTTCAAATGTTGCTTTGTCTCAAGTGTTTTACAAATAGATTTTGTTTCTTTGAGACATTGTAATTGGAGAAAATGTGAAGTATTAGTACTGACAGGGTTTTTATGTGCATAGGAGCTGTGGAGTGTTTTCAAATTATGACTTGTAAATCGTTTTTGAGAAAAAGCAATGGTTTTAATATTGATGAGAAGGACATAATGGTGTCTGCTTCTTTATAAGGTAATTGAGAGTCTCTGATGTTATTTTTCCCATTTCAATGTAAGAAGTTTGTCTGTGGAGCAAATTGCTTGTAAATATGCTCCCACCTGTGCATGGCAAATTTAGATTTTGAATGTTTGCGTTACATAGGCATGTTAAAGGTGACTGAAACATGCTGCAAAGGCAATCAAAAAACGCTTTTATGTGTCTTAAGGACATTTTAAGTCATTTCCCCATGTGCAGTGTTTTCAAATTATGAGTTGAAAATCGTTTTTGAGGTAAAGGAATGTTTTCAAAATTTATGTGCGCCATATGCCCCCAAATTTCTTTTTCAGGGGTGCAGCAGGGTGTTCTTGAGACACTCCTGCACCCTCGGAAAAATTCGTAATTTGCGATGAGGTAATTGCTAATCGCAAATTGCACCTTCATTCCTATGGGCCTCCTGCTGCATGGAAATGAATGGGTAATTTGTAATTAGCAAATAGCTCATCGCAAACTAGGAATGGTAAAGAATCGCTATTTATTCCTTAAAGTTCGCTATTTAGGAAATGCAAAAAACTTTGATGATACATATGGCGGTTCATCTCTAACAAGATAAGAAGCATAGGGATAGATTTATGATGACTGGCGCATCACCAGGGATGTGTTAGTCATTCTGTGCCGCTGTTCCGTCACCTATGGTGTGCTGCATTTACAATGCGGCGCATCATGGGGCAAAAACAGCACAGATGCGTGACGTATCTGTGCCGTAAAGGTGGCGCATTGCTGGAGTTGTATCGCAAGTGTGATGAAGCTCCAGCAAGGCTCAGGGGTGCCCCTGTCGCAGGGTTTCTGTTCTCACACAGAACTGTGGACAGAGGATTGGAACCTCGGCGAATTAGGGTGCCCCAAAACTCACCTTAGTAATCAAAAACCCCTTAGCAAGCTAGGTACAGTGTCACATTGGATATAACAAACTCTCAATGTTTAGACAATCCAGAATATGAACTTATAGTACCTCAGGATACGTGGAACTCATGAACAGTCGGTCGTTATATATTTCTTAGAAACCAGAACATGGAGTTAAGAAGAACACATGTGTATTTGAAATGTTTATTTACTAATGCCGTCTTCTCAGGCGTAGTATCTTAGATAATACAAGTACACATATTATCAGTAGCAAAATTACCAGCATAGTTACTAGTACATAAAAAGCGAATGGTGACAGTATGTTAACATGCTGAAAATGAATAAGAGTTAGCAACACTTATAAGCAGCCGCGGGCCGTGGAGGGAGTTACGGTGGGGCAGGGAGGCGGGGAGGGGGAGAGGCAGGGTGGAGAGGGCTCCACCCTGCCCCTCCCCCTCCCCGCCTCCCTGCCCCACCGTAACTCCCTCCACGGCCCGCGGCTGCTTATATCTCACCCTCCCTAATACACATATTATATTATTTGCTAAGAAGGTCTCTTTGTGTTGGTTTAGGGCGTGCCCATACTTTAGTGTCTTAGATTTGAAGGAATCACATCAGCATACACCAGCTCTCTCTTCATGTGAACCGCATCAAGTGTTGTGTATGTGTGTTCGGCAAAGCAATATAAAACCCGCCTCATGCCCAGAATTGGCAGAAGCTGCACTTATGTTATGAGTATGAAGTCGTGGAGATCAGACCTCATAACAATTCTGTATCGTGTTGTTCTTGAAACTTCAGCACTCGCTGTACAGATATAGTTTAACAAGTAAAGCAGATAGTAGAGCAATAACATATTATTCTCATGTAAATCACGATGAACTATTAGGTTGAAAGCTAAAGCAACAACTAAGTGTCGTGTGCAGAAGTTGCAAAAAAGGAAAAATGGCGTTTAAACCGGTAATGAGTCCATGCTAACTTAACACGGTGTAAAGATATATAGGATCTACATGACACCTCCCCATGATCCGGAAACGAACTGAATAAGATAATAGAAGTGCCATCTCATGAGAGCAGATTGCAACTTTATATGTGGACGGTCCGCAAGGTAAAACATTAAAAACTAGGAAAATTTAATGCTAAAGAAAAATAAAACAGCCAAGTACTTTATCGAGGCTTAAGCCAAAAGGCAAGCTAAATAATAAAAACTTGACAAATAAGTCAATGAATTGTCAATGAAATGCTAGTACTCAGCATATCAAACATGAAAAAGGTCTATGACATAACTGTGTATGCAAAATAAGCTGCAACAGCCTCTAATAGGAAGTCACCGTCTTCATCCGAAAAGAGTTCAGCCATCCAATTTAAAAGCGGAAAAGAACATACGTGCTCTCCCAGCACCGGATCCTCTATCACCATCAGAGGACAGCTCGGTGGGTTTTCAAGAAAGCTCTGTTCCAAGAAAGACTGTGTTGCCGCCAGTAAATTCCAGGGACCAATTAGTCCATGGATCAATGCCACAGCCATAATCCTTTCGCCAGGACAAACCAACTCGTGAGTAATGATAGGACTCATCAGCTGATTAAAGTCGACGTCAGGAGAAACCGGTCCGCAGAGACACAAATCAATGGCCCAATCGAAATCACAGGTCAGGCAGTGAAATACAGGCTGGACACAGGTGAAGTAGGAGAATCGAAAAGATAATCCATATGCCGTGCTTAATATCGCCAACGGCATTGTGCCATAATATTCAAGCATGCGATTGCGGAACAGCGTGAGCAGCTGCAGGGCGGGAGCTTGCACAGGAGGGACATCCATATTTAAAAATGTAAAAAAGCACAAGAGCGTCCGCTGGTAATGCAAGTAAAAATGGGAATCCACCAAGCACAGTGGAAAAAATAGAATGAAAGAAAGCAGGGATGATTCCAAAGATTTTCTCAAATGAAGTCACGAGACCACTGGTAACAACTTTAAAAAAGTGCGCCAGGCCCTTTGTAGAGGACGCGTTAGAGATAGTCCGAACCATCTTGCTGAAATGGAAAGGCGAATCTGTATTTAAAAGGGTCTGCACCTCTGTACGGGTGTTCGCTATGTGAAGCACGAAAGTTTCACGGGCCGAAGTCAAGGCCACCTCTCTCTGAGACAAAAGAGCTCTTATTCTTGCCATGCCGTTGAAATGTGCTCCCAAGGTTGGTATTTGTGGCCAGATTGAAAACTCCCTATGTTCATGTGTGGGAGGAAATAGAACATTTCTGCAGCAAATAACCCGTTCACTTACTGTTACGATAAAAGGAATACTTTTAATTAACCCAGAACAATCTTCATTATTGAGCATCAAATAACTACCATTTTCCAACAACTTGAACGTGGGGATGATAGCAGGAACTGGCGTGCCTTGCAACACGCAAGCCATATTTGGTCGGTGTTTGTTGCATGAACCGTGTAACTGTATGTGCCTACACATTAGTGAATGATCTGGCGTCTCAGTGCATTCCTCTCCATTCAGATAAACTTCTTGATCATCTTTGAAAATCTGTATGTGTATGGAAGCGACCAGACCTCATGAAGAAAACCACTACCTAAAGGTTAATAACGACCTATTGGTATATATTTCATACAATTTGAAAACTTATATAAAGCAAAAGGCAGCGTTATTAAACCGTGGATAAGGCACGTTGCCAAAGCAGTCAACCTTTTGGATTTATACTGGAAATGTTAAAGGAAGAATTACGGAGTAGGGCCTGTAAATCTTTAATGGACAACGAGTAAAATTACTCCAAGCATCATATTCCTGTAACTCCGGGATAGTAGGGGTGTTTAATTTTTTAGAAGTAGCCAATCCAAAGCATTTGGTCTGGGAAATTGTTTCATTCACAAACAACATATGATTTGGGATGAGACATGCACGGTGCAAAGCCTCAGTGCCTTGTACCTGCCAGGTTCGTGAACCCCAAACTGATGTAGATCCTGGATATCTTTACTCTGTGTTAAGTTAGCATGGGCTCATTACTGGTTTAAACGCCATTTTTCCTTTTTTGCAACTTCTGCACACGACACTTAGTTGTTTCTTTAGCTTTCAGCCTACCTGCGTCAAGATCTATGCCTGCTTCAAGCAGGCGCAGGGTTTTGATGTAGCTTTGTCCTATCTGATTGTAAATGCGGCACACCGTGGGTGGCAGAGCAGCGGTGCATGTTAACTGGTGCATCCCTGGGGATGTGCTAGTTAATATAAATCTGCCCCTTTACATTTAATTATGTGCAGGGGACACAGAGTCGGTGAGGTTTATCCAAGGTTAAGAAGAGATGAGTCCTGTTCAGTGAAAAATTGGAGATAGGCTTCACCTCCTCTGCTCCTCAGCATCGTTGGACATGGTTAAATAATAGCTGCAAAATGTTACTCTTGTTAAACAATTTTACTATTATAATCTCTGAGATTTGTCTCTTACTGTGCAACATCTCATTGTTGTTATCTTTCTTTAAAGATAAAGACAACATCAACATGAGCGACAATCAGCAATCAGTTGATTTCGACCTCATCATTGAACTCGTAATTGAAACATCAGTGGATGTTGATCCCTTGGATGATTTCAATCCTGAGGATGAAGAAGAACGTGATGAGGATGCAGATTTGTCAGAATTGTATGACATAGGATGGGAAGCTGACTTGCTTGAGCCTATGGAACTATAAACATTTATTTTATAAATTTATAATAAATAAAAAGTAAATATGTAAACCGTTTAATTTAAAAATAAAGACACCTTCAAAAACAGGTTATGTGTAGTGTCTTCAATAAAATATTAAAATATGGTCATAAAATTAGATCAGATTCATATATAAAACAGGACAGGTAAAATGAATATAAATTCCATTTCTTTTCTGCTATTTCTGTATTCTAAATTTGCCATGTACAAAAAATTCTTCTATGTAAAAATGTTAAGTAGTGTGTTAAGTTTTTGATGACTGTTATTAATTTACTGTTGGGTAATAGTGGTTAATATCATTTTTTATTATATTTTACCACAGATTCAACTGCAGATTATTTCAAGATTTTAGGATGCCAAGCAAAGAAAGAGTGAGAAAGGCTGCAAAACGTCAAAGACAGCAGGTGAATGAAAAAAAGCAGCAGTCCTCTAACAAAAAGATTTGTCAAGTCACCAAGAAAGCACCGGGTAAGAGTACAAAAACATTCATAAGAAATATCTCTAGTAAAAAAAATATTACTACAGAAAATGTTTCAGTCCAGAAAAGGAGAAGCAATTCAAACGGTAAGGAAAGGCCAATGAGAAATGTTACTGCTAGAGTAAGAGATAACTCTATGCATGAAAGTAGAAGGAAACAACAGTTTAGGGACATTCGTAAACGAATGTTCCGCAACAGGATAATTGGCAATTTGTTAAAAAATATTAAGAAAGGTCAACAGAAAGTGGTTTTTTATCAGAGAAAAAAAATAGTTGAGAAAGTTATTGATCAGGCATTTGAAATTAAACGTAAGTTATTTATTTTGACAATCAATAGAATTAGGAAGCTAAACAAGGCAATTTATGATTTCAAAAGAAATAGTAGATGGAAGAGAATAGTTAATCGTAGTAATTTTTGTGAAGTTTTTTCTGGAGAATGGATGCATAGTTCAAGCTCTGAGGCATTTTTTAATGAGGAGAGTTATTTCCAGGATAATGATTTGGTGCATGCAGTTGACACCAGTGGTCGAGGTTATGAAGTGAAAGATGGTTGTCCAGTTGAAAAAGAAAAACTTGTGACAACAGAGATAGAAGAGGTGTTAGGTAATGAGGTTTTAGGGAGACGTCCTAAGGGTCCTGTGTACACCTGGAAGTGTAGTAGTATTTGCAGTGTACGACAGGATTCCATCAATTTGTTTTGTGATTTTATACGGTCATTTAATAAGAAAAGTTTGAAGCAGAAAATGAAGTTGTTGCAAGAATTAGATCCTTGCAGAGTGAGAGAAGTGATAGGTTTGCATGGTCATTCACTGGCTTGTCTTTCCAGGAGACTATGCCAGAGTGTTTTTCATCATTTCAGGATGCTAGCAGTGCATCATAATAAAGTGAGGAAATTAGTTAGAATGTTGTATTATGCTAATAGTCCAGCAATTATGCTTAAACAATTATGCGCTGCTCTTTTGCATGGTTCTGAAATAGATGTGAAGAATATATGTGAAGAAATTGAGTTTTGTTACTTTGGAAGTAAAGAGGAGAATGTTGAAATTGACCAAGAAGAAGAAGGTAATGTGGAAGATAGTGTACAGGTTTCCAGTACAGATAATTTCCAGAGGGAAATTGCGACGTTTGAGGTGAAATCAAGTGAGAGGCCAAATTTCACTTGTGTGTGTTGTCGACGCACTTATTATAAGAATCAGACTAAGTTAGTGGATTTATATGCAAAAAGTGAAAGGGAAAATAATAGTGAATGGAAGGATTTTACAACATACTTGATGGTAGAAAATTGTTTTGATTTGGGATTGGATCAACGTGTGTGTACTTATTGTTGTAACAAATTAAATCAAAACCAGATGCCTGCTAGAGCAGTTCATAATAATCTGGAATTGGTTGAGATTCCTTCTGAATTGAAGGATTTAAATACTTATGAATCTATTTTGATTCAAAGTATCCATCCCTTTCAGGCTATTGTAAGAATGGAGCCAAAGACAGGAAAATTGCCTCCATCAGATTTACAGAGAGGATTAAAGGGAAGAGTTGTTTATTTGCCACTAGATTTGAAGAAAAACATTAACACAATTGGAGTAGAAAAAGTGGAAGAGGAACCTCTTGTTATCTTAGTTAATGGGGTTCCGACAAAGAATAAGAAAATATGGCAAGATTTAGTAGATGTTAGGAAAGTGAAAAGGGCAACATTGTATTTGAAAAAATATAATAAATACTATAAAAATGTATATGTTGCAGAAGAGGAAGTAAGTGAGGAAGAGGATAGCGATTTGTGTGCTGGTCAAATTGAGAAAGTAGAACCCTGTACTAGTGAAGAAATATATGAACATTATAGTGTTCATCCTTTGCATTCCAAGGAAGTCATGGGGAATGCTATTGAGTTGTTTCAAATGAAACAAGCGAAAGGGAGTCCCATTAGTGTTTGGGAGGAAAGTTTGGAAGCTCGGTGTTTCCCACAGCTTTTTCCAACAGGTCAGGGAGGAAGATATGATGAGCGACCTCATCAAATTCCTGCTTCTGAATACCGGACTTTGCGATTGTATGCAGGAGATCCTAGGTTTCGACAATGCATTCCTTATTTGTTTCATCTCCAGTTTGAAAGCGATCTGTCTGGACTGTCATATGCAGTGAACCACATCTTGAAAAGTGGTATACACATGCAAAACATCTCGGCAAGTGACTTTATGGATAAAGTCAATGTCCAAGACAGTATTTTGGATTCTCACCTGATTAATCTCATGGCGTGTCAGCGTGGTACTAATGAGTACTGGTACCGTCGTCATGGTGATTTAAAATGTATGCTGAGGAACTTAGGAACTCCCACATGGTTCCTCACTTTGAGCTGTGCTGAGTATGGCTGGGAAGACTTACTTGAATTTCTACGAGAGGCAAATGCTAACGTAGAAAACATCGAATTCAAGACACCCGGAGAACTGTGCTCTTTGGATCCAGTCAATGTATGTAGGTACTTCAATCATAGATTTGAAGGTATGATGTCTTTCATCATGAATAAGAAGAATCCACCTCTTGGAGAGGTGTTGGATTTCTTCTGGAGGAAGGAGTACCAAGCAAGAGGTGCTCCTCATATACATATGTTGCTGTGGATCAAGGATGCACCTAAATTTGGAACGGATGCAGAAGACTCAGTGATGAGTTTCATAGAACAGTATTCTACGTGTGCTGTTCCAAACGCAAAGGAGAAAAAAAGGCTAAGAGAAAAAGTTCTACGTTTCCAAAGCCATCGATGTGGAAAGTACTGTCGTCGTAAATTCCGGAACAAAGACAAGTTCTACACCAAATGTCGTTTCGGCTTTCCACGACCGGTGATTTCTAAAGGAAGAGTGAACAGTTTGATGTCTTCGCTGCGACATAATGTGATGAAGAAATCACCTAAAAACACATACAATTTGAAGAGGAACGAAGAGTCTAAGTACATCAACGACTACAACCCGGTGATTTTGTCCATGTGGAATGCTAACATGGATATACAGTTTGTGGCTGATAACTGTATGGCTGTGGCTCGGTATGTGACATCTTACATCACCAAAAAAGAGAAGACAGAATTGAAGGATATGTGGGAGGACATTTCCCATGAAAAGAGCCTCAGCAAGAAGTTGTACAGTTTCAGTCTGAAGATGTTGTCGCATCGAGAAATCGGAGCTTACGAATGTTCTGACCGGTTGTCTTCAGCAAGTCTCTATGCCAAGTCCAGGAGTATCGTTTGGGCGAGTGTTGGTCTTGCTGCAACGCGTAATCGAGTTCTGAAACCTGTGCGGGAAATTGAGTATTTGGCGGAAAAGGAGCCAAACAGTACCGACATTTTGAAGAGCAACATGTTGGATACATATTATCCAAATCGAAGCAGTCACCTCGAGAATGTCTGTATGAGGTTCTGCAAAATTACATATTCAAGAGGAACATCAAAGAAGATACTGAGAAAGGAGTGTATGCTGTAATAGGAAGTGAGGGATGTCTGGTCAAGCAAAGAAAATGCCACTTGATAAACCATCGAAAATTGAGTGGCGAATCTCCTGAAAAAAAGGAGTTTTTCTATTTAGCACTTTTGCAACTTTTTAAGCCTTGGCGTGCAGAAGAGGAACTGCTTGGAGATTTCCTTTGTTATGAAGACTCATTCAATGCTGCCAAGGAGACCATAGAATGTCCTGCTTTTCCCAAATATGTAGAAATGTTGAATGTGGAAATTGAGCAGGAAGCAACGTTTGCAGCCGAGATTGCCAGAGACAGTTCTCAGGACAGTCAGAGTTCTGCTTCATTGAGTCAGGATCCACTAGGAGGACCTCTTATCGAAAATGAAGCTGCCACTGCTATGAATGAAGTGGAAAGAGCCATGGCACATGCTCAGGAGGATGCGGTTAACTTAGAAGAGTTGGAAAGACAACTCAACGTTGAGCAGAGGAAAATATATGATGAGATTACCATGCAAATTGATCATGGATTAAGTCATGACAAGAAAGAGTGCTCATGTACGTCGTTGAAGCCTGTCCGACTGTACGTGAGTGGAGAAGCGGGAACTGGAAAAAGTTTCCTTATTAAAGCAATTTCATGTTATTTGCAGGAAAGGACAGAGTCATCGCTGTCTTGTGTTGTCACCGCTCCAACTGGACTGGCAGCACATAACATTAAAGGGATTACTTTACATCGTTTACTGCTGCTGCCAGTGGAGCATGACAACAAATTAGAATATCACAAGCTATCTGGAGATGCTTGTTTTGAAGTTTCAAGAGTCTTGAGGAAAATGAAACTTCTTATCATTGACGAAGTAAGCATGGTTTCCAATGTCATGCTTGCCTTTGTGCATTTGAGAATGCAAGAAGTTCTCAAAACAGAGTATGATGTGTTATTTGGTGGCAAACACATCATTGTTTTCGGAGATCTTCTGCAGCTGACACCAGTGAAAGGGCAACCTGTGTTCAAAATGCTCACGCATGAAGATACCAGGAAGTGCTTAGGGAGCATTGGCAACGTCAATATATGGTTAAACTTCAATTATGCTGAACTGCATGAAAATATGCGTCAGGCAAAGGATGAAGTTTACAAGACTATTCTACAAGATGTTAGAATTGGAAAAGTGACCGAGCATGGGAAAGAAGCTTTACATGCACGATTACTGACAAATTTATATCCAGACGAAGATGTTGTGCCTGAGAATATTTTTCAGAAAGTTACTGAGAAAAAATCTGGAATATGTTTGATGCCAACTCTTGCAGAATGTGCCAAATTCAATAACAAAATGTTGCATTTAGAAAAGCAAGAGATTGTGAAACTGGAAGCTATTGACAGAGTAGAGCATATGGGATCAACAATTATTTTGTCTGAGAATCTGAAAACAAAATTGGATTCATTAGAGAAGAGTATATCTAAAACTGCGGGTTTTGAAAAGACTCTGAATGTGTGCTTGAACTGCCGTATAATTTTAAGAAGGAATTTACATGTTGAAAGAGGTCTGGTAAATGGATCAATGGGTAATGTTGTTGATTTTGTGAAATACAGAAATAGAGATGGAATTGAATTTTTAAAAATTAAATTTGATGGCATTGAGGAAGTACAGCTAATTGGTCGTTGTTCTGCTAGATTTTTGCTTGTAAAAGACTTATATGTTCGTCGTAAGCAGTTTCCTGTTTGCTTGGCATATGCGGTGACAATCCATAAATCGCAAGGTTTAAGTGTAGACTGTGCATTGGTGAATATTGGCAGTTCTGTGTTCAAGGAGGGTATGGCATATGTGGCATTGTCACGAGTTAGAACTTTATCGGGATTGTACTTGATTGAGTGTGATGTCACAAACATTTGTGCGGATCTAGATTGTGTTAAGGAATACAATAGGTTAAGAAGAGAGTATGCGCCACATTTGCCTCAGTATCCTTTGTTTGAGAAACGTGTGGTAGGCCGGAAACGAAGAAATGTGACCAATACTGGGGAGGTTGTAGCAAAAAGACGAAAAGTTGATGAACCTGAAATTATAAGCAGAAACAAAAAGGATTCTGTTGAAGATGTTGTTGGTTTTCAATTTGAAAACAGTTCTGGTGTCAACTGCTATGCTAATGTAGTGGTTAATGTTTTGTTTTCTCTAGAAAATGTAAAAGAAGAGATTGTGGTCAATTCTGATCAAAGATTTTGCAGTTTGTTAAATTCTGTGTTAGAGAAATGTAGCACTGATAGAACAAACATAGAAAGTGTGTCTGAAATTCGAAATCTGTTAGACAGATGTTCAGGCCAAACACAATTCTCTCAAAATAGTCAGCAAGATTGTCAGGAGTTTTTAATGTATATGCTTGATGTATTGCATGATGAAGGTGTAGATGTAGATCACCTGTTTGGGCTTTCTTATCAATGGCAGCATGACTGCGAGAACTGTAGGGTATCAAGTACTACTAGTGTAGACTCAGAAAGATTTATATATTTAACTTTGCCAGACAGTAAATCAGTCTCTTTTAATAAGCTAGTAAAAGCAGCTGATCACAACATGGAGTGTAGCCAATGTAAATCTGAAATGATGTCCACATTATTTATACGAACATATGGCCAGTATGTCATTTTAATGTTCCAACGATGTAGGCCTGATGGACCAAAATTGACAACTTTAATTAAAAATGTTGTGGCTTCACAGTTGTCAATATCAGGAAGGACTTTTGTAACTGTAGCAATTATATATCATGATGGTCCTTCAATAACATCAGGACATTATACAGCTTATTTAAAGTGTAGAAATGGCTGGTCATTCTGCAATGATTCTGTTTTAATTTTCAAAAAAAAATTGCCGTATGACCGTAAAAACTCTTACCTGGTGTTTTTAAAACCAAAATTTTAGGGAAAGAATCTCGCGATGTGCTCTGAGGAATTTCAAGAAGTTCTAATGGCTCCTACACGATTTGGCCTTGAGGATAAGTGTAGTATAGAGACATAACTTCTTATCATAACACTGGACGTCATGGAGAAATACGTGCACTTTGAATGAGTTCAGAAAAACTGTTTCTTTTTATAAGCTAATTGAAGCAGCCAATCAAAACATGGAGTAGAGGGAATGTAAGTCTGCAATGCTGTCTACTGTTTTACATTGCTTTGTGATTAAAAGTGATGTAGAGAATTAAATAATTGTACTAGTCATAAAGGTAGTGTAAGTCTGCTTCATAGTAAGCAGTATCAGTGTGATAGGAAATGTAGAACATGATTGAGCAAGAAGGGGAAGATATTACTAGTCCAGGATTGTGAAAATGATCTTCAACATTTTAATTGTGAAAGTTGCGGAAATACAACATGATGGGATTGGTTTAAAAGAATTCTAAGAGTTATAAATGGCTCAGACACGATTTGGCCTTGTGGAAACGTGTGGTAGAGAGCGAGAAGTCATTTATTGTATGTAACATGTTTTTGAAAATGATGGAGGTTTTCTTTCAGAAAGTGGCGGGTTGAAAGTAATAACAGCACAACAGAGTGTAAGCTGTTCATAGGACATCCTTGGCCGTCATGGAAAGTAAGTTAACTTTAAGGAGTTCTGAATTCTGATTTGTTATGTTGTATGGGTTTTTTAAACACAATCATTTTGATTGTGTTTTTTTTTCCCCGCTGTTATATGATGAATACCTTCAAGTCACTGTTTTAGTGAAATTTGATACATTCTGAGAACAGCAAAAATAAACCATTTAACATGTATAATTAATTCTGTTCTGTTTGCATTTATGATGTACATGTAGAACTGTGTAGGAGGCATGGAGAAGGTGAGGCTTCTGTAAGTGTCAAAGTTGTTGCATACAGTGCTTATATTTTACGTAGTCTTTTATATTTCATTACTTTCACTGTTTCTGACTGATCTAAAAAATTTTTAAAAAAAAGAACAGTAAGTATAAGGGAAGGAAACAGACAGTTATGTTAAAAGAAACACAGCTATAGGGAATAAACTAGGGATACTGTTACCCGCAATCCTCTGCTGATGATGAGCATGTCATGAATGATGTAATATGTGACATCATCAGCAGTGGATTACGGGTAATAGTATCTCTAGTTTACTCCCCTATAGCTGTCTTTCTTTTAACATAACTGTCTGTTTCCTTCCCTTATACTTACTGTTCTTTTTTTAAAAAAAATTTTTGGGGTTCGCTTCCGGTTCGCGTACCGGGGAGCGAACTGGGAAGCGAACTAAGAGAAATAGAGGTTGGCACAGTTCCAAATATTGTACCAATTTTTTAATAACGGGGAGGTAGTTCTGAAAAGAAATGTTTTTTTATTGTTTTTGTTGTTTTATATTTTTTTTATTATTTTTCTGAACATTTTTTTACTTTTTTTGAATTTTTCTGAACAGTTTTATATTTTTTGGGTTTTTTTTTCGGAGGGGGCAACGAAAACGATTCATTGTAAAGGGCTCAACAGGAGCAACAAAACAAAAAAAAAGAATTTATTATTTGGGGTGTTTCGTACAAACTTGCATATGATAGTCAATAGCTCTGTTGATCAGAGTGATGCTTCTTTCTCCGTAGCAAATGAATCCACTGCAATGTACGCAGACTTGTTTTACTTCACGAAATCTTGTTTGTATATTTGGCACCATCTCCCTGCCCTCTGGTCCAGTTACTTCCGGTACAACAGATCTTCTGGCCATAATAGAGAGATTATCTAGGTCGTTACGAAACTGTGCAGCACTGTAGTTGTTAGGATGCCACCTAGTCATATGGCGATGCATTGTGTATTTTCCGAAACTGTATTTTTTGTCGGTCCCTCTGGACAGTCTATCTTGACATATAAGGCAAGTTACGTATCTTGCATTTACTTTTTTCTGACCTTTGGGAATTTTAAAAAATTGCCAAATGAAGTTTTCTTTCCGGTGAGACGTCCTGGGCTCCTCAGGCAAAAAGTGCCTCTCTTCATGCTCGTCGTCCTGTTCCTCTTCTTCCTCTTCTTGCTGAATTATAACTTGAGCAGGTGGTCCACTCTTCCTTGGATGTGGTGGAGGTGGTGGGGAAGCACCAGCTGAAGCTACTAAAGAAGCCATTGCTCACTGGTAACAAAGGGTCTTTCTCTCACAATGATGAAAGTCAGAGTGAGGAAAGAAGGAGGGATTTTCATCATTTGGGAAAAACAATAGTTCTCAACCAATGAAAAGTGTTCATTTTATATTATATGACCTAGTCTTACATCATTAGGAAACCAAAAGTGAAATGAACCAATGAAAAGTGTTATTACCAAGTCACATGACCTGTTGCGTTTACGTTACACGCTTTGCAGGGCCTCCCGGTTTGCTTCCAGAAACCTGTGCTTTGCGACTCGGTAAGCGTACCAGTTCGCTAACGTAGCACGTCATATGACGTATCACGCGACAACGCGAAACGTCATGCGGACGGGAGGCGTGATGATGTTGTTTTCTAACGCGGCAGTTGCGGTAAAGAAACGTTTACCGGCTCGCGGTCTATTTCGCGGCATCAAGGTCAGCTAACGGGAAGCTTCTCGATTCGCGAAGCGGGAACGAAGAAAAAAAATATTTAAAAAAAAAGTTATTAATAAACATATAAAATATATTTTGGGATTTAAAGAAGAATACATTTTACAGCTACAGATATTAGCTGTTAAAAAACCAATGAAATTCACTGAAAAAACCATAGGTTATAGACCATATATAGTTAGGAATTAGCATTTACAAAACCTTGAAAATTCACTGAAAAAACCATAGGTTATAGACCATATATAGTTAGGAATTAGCATTTAGAAAACCTTATTTTACTCACACAAAACCATTGAAATTCCATATATAGTTAGTTGCACTAACTATATATCGCGCACCCGCAATCCACTGCTGATGATGTCACATATTACATCATTCATGACATGGTCAGTGACATCACTGATGACATCACTGATGACATCTCAAATGACATCACTGATGACATCACTGATGACATCTCAAATGACATCACTGATAACATCTCAAATTACATCACTGATGACATCTCAAATGACATCACTGATGACATCACTGATGACATCTCATTTGACATCAATGACCACATCACTGATGATATCATTCATGTGACAATACAATGCATCTCCTCACACTTTAATATAACCTCTGTTACACCCAGTGTTAAATACAGAGTATAATTTTTGAAACCATTGACACACCAATACTAGTTACTACATACGCACTCAGTGATTCCTATGTTTACACACACATTCACTGATTTATCCATACAATCATTCATACATACAATCACTCATCTTTACAACACTATCATATGCACTCATACACCTATACAGACTCTCACACTCTGTCACTCATCCATGGAGTTACTCACACACCTAGTCAGTCCTGTAAATAATCAATCACACTTCCATTTTCTAATCTATACAGTTAAACATAGAGCACCTTACATTTTGAAACATATACTAACACATACTTACTCTCTTATACAATCATTGATACAAGTACACATTGATCTGCACAGAGTCACACACCTCCCAGCCAGCCACACACACACTCAGTCTCCCATACAAATACTTGGGCAATCAATCAATAACCCATATAGTTACTCATATAGCTACTGACCAACACATGCAGCAGTTTACAGAACAACAGACATAATGATGCACAAATTAAGACAGTTTAGTCACTAACCCATGCACTCAGTGAGACACATTTAATCACTCACTCATACAGTCAGTCACTCACCTAATAAATCCTTCATCCAGACACTTCTACATCTACTCATTCTTCAATATGTAAAACATATTTAAACTTTTCAGAAACACACAGTCACTGGATGATGTCATCAGTGATGTCATTTGAGATGTCATCAGTGATGTCATCAGTGATGTCACTGACCATGTCATGAATGATGTAATATGTGACATCATCAGCAGTGGATTGCGGGTGCGCGATATATAGTTAGTGCAACTAACTATATATGGAATTTCAATGGTTTTGTGTGAGTAAAATAAGGTTTTCTAAATGCTAATTCCTAACTATATATGGTCTATAACCTATGGTTTTTTCAGTGAATATATATATATATATATATATATATATATATATTGTAACTTAATAAGACGCCTTATGTTCTGATTCATTCACTGCTGATTCGTCCTCTTGGAAAACTCAGAAGCCCTCTCCGGGTTTGCTTTGCATTTTATAACAAAACCTTTGTAATGATTATAACAGTATAGCTCTTACACATTGATTTCAGATGAATGCTTTGACTTTCCGCCCATTGATAATACCTATTGTGGTAAAAAAGGCATCAGCTGTTTTCAAGACCTACAATATTCACAGCAGGGAGAGTACTGAAAAGGCTGTTTACAAAAGTATTTATGTAAGGCCATTAAAGAGTAAAACGTCCAAACGGAGGAAGCAAAAGCATGGAAAAAATATCATGTAGTAATGTTTTATTCAATTTACAGGCGTATAGGTTTACAGAGGTTGCCTTAATTTTACATATGTATATATATGCCTCTTGTTGATTCACAGACCAATAAGTACAACCGTGCCTTATTTTTTAGGACAACATGTTTTTTTACTCGTATTCAAGTTAAGTGAAGCTGTGGATGAACTCCTCAGGGTAAATGTTTAAAGCATTTAACATTCATGAGATCATCCATCTGGTTTGCTACAATGCTTAGATCACATTGTTGACAAATGTGGTATGGTTTTCCCCTTCAAGGCTCTCTCCATCTTTTCATTTGCGTTGATGTTTATATGGGGTTCCTCACCGTGCTTATTCTGGTAAAGTGTAGTTACACAGTTTCATTCTGCTTTATGGTTGTGTCTCTTTTCTCAGTAGGGTATAATTCCTTATGGAGCTTCTTTATCATTTGGTTTAACAAATGTACTATTGGCTTTCACTTATTTCTGTCTGAAGTGTGCTTCACTATGTAATATGTGTAGATCTGCTTGAAGGCTTGTCTCACATTGCATAATTTGCAGGTCTTTAAAGTGAGTGGATTTGGTGTTGTATTTCTGTGGGGGCATTTGAAAATTAGTGATCCATTTTCCATGTAAAGTATTAGCTGGTGCTGCTACTCGATTTCTGCCTGGTCAGCATTGTTGGTGACATTCTTGTAAATTGTCAGAATAGCAAGCTTTCTGTTGGCCTTGTGTTCCACTAGGTGGAGTCTTGAATGCTCGCCTTGGTAGAGGAGACTAGTTTTGGCAACCCCCATAGGTTTGACCACCCACTTGTTAGGGAATTTAATAAATGTAGGGGTATATTAGCAACAACTTGCGATAATTACTGCAAAACGCGCTAAGCGCAATTTTTTTTTATCGCCTCCTATTGCTGGATTTTATCGCGGAGATAATGCAGTATTACCAATGTTTATCTCCATAGCAATAAAAAATCCAGCGATAGCGAATCCCATCTATAACATGAGATTTCCAGCGATAAAAATCCTATCGCTAAGGAAAATATCGCTAATAGGCAGGTGGGGACTCAGCCGTAGAATCCACCTCCCATTGACTAATATGGCTAAGTTAGGTTTTCACCAGGTGTAAAATCCTGGCACTAATCATGGTTAGCGGGCGTTTTTTATTGCGTTGCAGGTATTGCTAATATCTGATAGCTGTGTTAGTGACTGCTTTCAGTCGCTACCAGTTTGGGTACGCCCACTTTGCATGTCATTAGCGATAAATATTGCTGACATGCAAAGCAGGCCCCAAACCGGTCGCTATTGCCTGGAAGCTGTCGTTTACTGCTGTTAGCGACAGCTTGGTAAATGAGCGATAAAAAAATCGCAGCTTTATCGACAAAAAGTGCCGCTACAGCGGCTATAACGCCCTTGCTGATATGCCCCGTAGTTTTCCTTTTAGCACATGAAAGTTAGACATGTATTTTTATTAGAGACAAGAGTACACTCAACATTTTAGCATAGTTGACCAATATTCCTTATTAGGACATGACCTCTCAAATAGTAAAATCAGTCAGATTTTCATGATAATCACAATTAATATATATGAGAGATGAATGTGTACAGACTTCAATACTCTAGACAAAATCTGCATATGTGTGCATAAGTGGGCATCTTAGCTGTATTTTCTTATCCCATGGCTCAATGAGCCCAGACCTACCTCAAAGTAGGTACATTTGATTGTGAGTACAGTTTTTTCACTACGTGTCTTAAACTGGTAGTTTAGTTTTTACTATTTTTTAATTTCTGGGAATTAAAAATGTGTTTTTTGCGTTGTTTATTTTCAGCTCCATGTTTTACAGTAGTTTTGCAGTTTGTTGAATCTCTCTCCAGCTGCATTTCCTGTTGGGGATAGGAAGGTGGACCAAATCATTTGAAAGGAGAAGAAAGTAAATATTACCTTCCTCCAGTTTCAATCTAGCAGTTGGTGATTCTTCAATGGTGAATGTTAGGCCAATTATGTAAGAGTTTATTAGAGTTTGCCGATACAGAATCCCTGCCTCACCCCTTGATTGAAATGGCCTGTGACGTTTATTTTCAAACTATATTTTCAACGGTTATGCATAACATACGTCTACTCCTAGGCACTTTCTGTGGATTTTAAAGTGGAGACCTTGGTGCTAGTTTAAGTGGAAGCATTTTTGTACCCAAAAACCCATATTTGCCCAGTTTTTATAATATGTGGGCTGAACTTGTGTTTGTAATGAAATCCTATCAGTTCTCTAGGTACAATAGTTTTGTCTGTGTCATTTTTTTATGTTTAGGAAGAAACGCAGCAATATTCTTTTTTTCTTACAAATCTATCAACTCACTTCATTCACTGGAAAATCTACTCGAGCGGCAGCAAAGAAGAAGTGCCCTCTGGTGCACCGCGTGATGCCGTTTGCGCTTATTTTGCAGTGCGAACAAGCTTCCAGTGCTAAAAATCAGCATGACGAGCCAATTCTGCCCACTCCTGGAACTCGATGGAATCCTGTTGAGTTTGTAACTCAGTGGAATTTCGTGGAGAGAAATACTACGAGTTTCACCAACCCTTACTCAGGAAGAGCTTCCAGAGCAGCTTTAATTCTTTTTTTTTTTACTGTAATGAGGATCGGCGCAGGGATTTCTGACGTCACTAGAGTAAAAGTGAAAGTAAAACAAGCTAAGGGGGGTTATATCCTTATGTTCACTTTGTTATGTATTTACTGTTCATGTTGTCATGATGCATGTCACATCTTCATTATTATTGGCTGCCTAGCCTACTGGAATGTTGGTTTCCTGAAAGCTCCAGTTTGAGTCAGTTTAATACAGGTGGCTGATGACGGGAGTTGCTTTGTGAGGGTCCTTGGTGCTGATCTCCTACTTATGAGAATAAACCTACTCGTTCTACCCATCTTCTCTGTGGACTTCGTTTATTGGAGATACAGCAGGGGGTCTTGTTTTACTTTCACTGAATCAGTGCTTGGGGGCATATTTCAGCCAAGAGCACTGATCCTCTTGGTAGAGGTATCGTTGGACAGGGGTGAATCTCCTCTTTTCAATGGTACCTCTGACCAGTGGATTCCTGCTCAGGGATCGCCACAGGAGAGCGATCCCCAAGCAGGGATCTACCCATTAGGCATCTGGGATAGGGGGAGCTGCCCTTGGGCTGTCCCCCCCCAATTAATATGGTGACAGTCTTTCTTCCTCCCTGGAAGGCAGATGGAGTGATTACCCCATATCTACCCCCTTGGGAGGCAGTAACCCCACTAGACAGCTTAGAAAACAACATAGGGGTGGGGGCTGTCCCCCATGAGCATGGCCATGCCTCCCCCCAAAAGGGGGTGGATAGGGATGTTCACCTCCAATCTGCCCCCCAGGGAAACAAATTGCCCACTAAACAACAGGCATTTCAAAACGGAGCCAAAACAAACCAAAAGAGGGTGCAGTCTACTCTGGCATTGAGTCATAATTTCTCCTCAGGAGAGACAATAGTGTCTTTCTGCTTTCATCGAGGCAGGTAGGAGTTTTGTCCCAACTGGGGAAATTTCCCCAAATATGAGCCCCAGGAAGTAGAAAGTGCACCTGACATTAGGCATTTTGCCTTTGGTGCAAAAGAAAGAGGTGCTGGTGTTGCGCTCTTGCATAGGTCACACACATCCCAAAAGAAGGAACAAGCCAGTCTTTTTGCCACACCCCGGCCACATAGGAGGTTTTCCTCAATTTGCCCCCGGGAGCCAGAAAGCCCATTATATGGCAGGAATATATTTTTTCCATCAAATAATGGGGTGGTTCTGGCTCATCCTAATATCTGCCCCACCCCTAAAGCCTTAAGAGTCTTTCTGTTCTCCTGTGTGCTAAGAAATCCCATCCCACAGGCGACACAAGAGGACATTTGGTACCTTTAGGTGTTGTTTTTACATCTGGGCCAGGAGAGTGTAGCTAACTCTCAGTATCATCCCACTTGCAATAGTAAATGGCTGCTTTTGTTGGGCTTCGGTATACTACACCTGAGAAAACATAACAAACCTAGAAAGTTCAGAAAATTCCACACCTGAGGGAGTCCAGGGTGGTGTGCTTTGTGTTTCCCAGAAAATGTTCTTACCCACAATGACCTGAAAACTGCAAACTTTGACTAGAAACACACCCTTTCCTCACATGTCTGTGAGGAAACCTTCTGTAATCTGCGAGGAGCAACACATTCCCTATTCCCGATAACAAGGGTACCTCACTTGTGTAGGTGGGCCGAGAGACCCACCATCACAAGTGCCCTAAAACGTAATGAGTAGAGATCAGCAATAAGGATAGCTGCTGGATTTAGGGCAGTGCTCAAGCGCCATTAATAGAAACCTACCAAACACATGCATTTTTTAAAACTAGGCAGCCAGAGAATGCCAAGGTAGTGTGCTTCGTAGGGACCTGATGTTTTCTTACCCACAATGCCCTGCAAACCTCAAACTTTGCCTGAAATTATGCATTTACCGTACATTTCTCTGATGGAAACCTGCGGAATCATGGGAATCCACAAAATTCCTACCCCCAAGTATTATCACACTTTTGCTGATAAAAAGGTTGCACTGATTTTGTGGCTGGGCCTAGTGCCTGTGACAGAAATGGATCAAACCAAGGTCAATGGGAGTCCCCTGCAGTGAGCAAGGGGCCCACGTCTTGGCATACCCTTGGCCAATAAGGGCATTTCATCAATCAAAAATGTTGTTTGCAAGCATTCTTCCCTTTAACTTTTGTGTATTTGAGACACAGCAGATTGTCAAAAGCAGGGAAGGAATCAAACAGATGGCCAGGGTTAAGGGTAGCAGAATGATTTTGGAGGGTACTACAATTGAAAATGTAGGAAGAATGGACTCTGATACACCTGGAGGAGCAATAAGCAAGAGATTTAAATCTCTAAAGACAAAGACAGTCAAGCTTTAGCATAAAGTGGCATTTAAACTCTGAGAGGTTTTCTATAGTAGATGATGATCTAGTGGTCTATTAATCAATGTAATGAATACATTATTCTTATGAAATTTAAAATATAGAATCAATATTTTCATTGCAGGAATTTTTTGGTAAATCAATAAACATGACTTCAAGATCAGAGTAAATGATGGTCACCCCTCCACCAGGTAGGGATCAACATGAAATATAGTGTGGCCAGAGAGTGTAATAGGTTCAAGGACTGAAGCATTAGACTGAAGCATTAGGAGAATTGAGCAAGGATTCAGTTAAACAGACTACAGCTATGACATCTGTTTGAATGAGGTCTGCAATCTCAATGTTATTCTTTGTAGCAGACTTGACAGTAAGGAGACATGTTTTAAGAGGGTGACGATTACTCTTTAAAACAAGCATTTGCAATGCAATAGGTCTCGCATTAGGAAAGTGTGAGCTATTGGTATTGTAAATGACACAATTTTTAAATATGTGTTGGCTTTGAAAATATATAAATTAATAGCATTGTTATTCACAAAGCCAATAGCTTACACTTTCCTAATGCGAGTCCTATTGGCTATGGCAATGCTTGTTGGTAGCAAGCAAGGATAGTGCTGTTGTGGTCATAACTACGCTTCTGAAAAGGGGGTGGTGATGGACAGAGCATCTGAATTAAACAGAACACTCATACCCAGTCACAAGATCAGGGCTTGATCCATCACCGTTTTTTAGCTCACTACACCATCCCAGCTCAGAACCTGGCTAAATGCAAATTAGTCTGACCCTGGCCCAGTGCATCATGGGAACAGGGCAGACCAAACTACCAAGCCAATTCTTTACTGGAAAGGAAACAAGCTTCCGGGGACCGGTTTCTGGCATTGCAGCCGTCTTCGGCCCGGCTTGCTTGAATCCTGATGGTGCAGTGAGCAAGGGACTCATGTCTGAGCATACCCTGTCACTCCTATAGTGGCCAAAACGATTCTGAAAAGGGGGTGGTGATGGACAGAGCATCTGAATTAAACAGAACACTCATACCCCGTCAAAAGATCAGGGCTTGATCCATCACCGTTTTTTAGCTCACTACACCATCCCAGCTCAGAACCTGGCTATATGCAAATTAGTCTGACCCTGGCCCAGTGCATCATGGGAACAGGGCAGACCAAACTACAAAGCCAATTCATTACTGGAAAGGAAAAAAGCTTCCGGGGACCGGTTTCTGGCATTGCAGCCGTCTTCGGCCCGGCTTGCTTGAATCCTGATGGTGCAGTGAGCAAGGGACTCATGTCTGAGCATACCCTGCCACTCCTATAGTGGCCAAAACGATTCTGAAAAGGGGGTGGTGATGGACAGAGCATCTGAATTAAACAGAACACTCATACCCAGTCAAAAGATCAGGGCTTGATCCATCACCGTTTTTTAGCTCACTACACCATCCCAGCTCAGAACCTGGCTATATGCAAATTAGTTTGACCCTGGCCCAGTGCATCATGGGAACAGGGCAGACCAAACTACCAAGCCAATTCCTTACTGGAAAGGAAACAAGCTTCCGGGGACCGGTTTCTGGCATTGCAGCCGTCTTCGGCCCGGCTTGCTTGAATCCTGATGGTGCAGTGAGCAAGGGACTCATGTCTGAGCATACCCTGCCACTCCTATAGTGGCCAAAACGATTCTGAAAAGGGGGTGGTGATGGACAGAGCATCTGAATTAAACAGAACACTCATACCCAGTCAAAAGATCAGGGCTTGATCCATCACCGTTTTTTAGCTCACTACACCATCCCAGCTCAGAACCTGGCTATATGCAAATTAGTCTGACCCTGGCCCAGTGCATCATGGGAACAGGGCAGACCAAACTACCAAGCCAATTCTTTACTGGAAAGGAAACAAGCTTCCGGGGACCGGTTTCTGGCATTGCAGCCGTCTTCGGCCCGGCTTGCTTGAATCCTGATGGTGCAGTGAGCAAGGGACTCATGTCTGAGCATACCCTGCCACTCCTATAGTGGCCAAAACGATTCTGAAAAGGGGGTGGTGATGGACAGAGCATCTGAATTAAACAGAACACTCATACCCAGTCAAAAGATCAGGGCTTGATCCATCACCGTTTTTTAGCTCACTACACCATCCCAGCTCAGAACCTGGCTATATGCAAATTAGTCTGACCCTGGTCCAGTGCATCATGGGAACAGGGCAGACCAAACTACCAAGCCAATTCTTTACTGGAAAGGAAACAAGCTTCCGGGGACCGGTTTCTGGCATTGCAGCCGTCTTCGGCCCGGCTTGCTTGAATCCTGATGGTGCAGTGAGCAAGGGACTCATGTCTGAGCATACCCTGCCACTCCTATAGTGGCCAAAACGATTCTGAAAAGGGGGTGGTGATGGACAGAGCATCTGAATTAAACAGAACACTCATACCCAGTCAAAAGATCAGGGCTTGATCCATCACCGTTTTTTAGCTCACTACACCATCCCAGCTCAGAACCTGGCTATATGCAAATTAGTCTGACCCTGGCCCAGTGCAACATGGGAGCAGGGCAGACCAAACTACCAAGCCAATTCTTTACTGGAAAGGAAACAAGCTTCCGGGGACCGGTTTCTGGCATTGCAGCCGTCTTCGGCCCGGCTTGCTTGAATCCTGATGGTGCAGTGAGCAAGGGACTCATGTCTGAGCATAACCTGCCACTCCTATAGTGGCCAAAACGATTCTGAAAAGGGGGTGGTGATGGACAGAGCATCTGAATTAAACAGAACACTCATACCCAGTCAAAAGATCAGGGCTTGATCCATCACGGTTTTTTAGCTCACTACACCATCCCAGCTCAGAACCTGGCTATATGCAAATTAGTCTGACCCTGGCCCATTGCATCATGGGAACAGGGCAGACCAAACTACCAAGCCAATTCTTTACTGGAAAGGAAACAAGCTTCCGGGGACCGGTTTCTGGCATTGCAGCCGTCTTCGGCCCGGTTTGCTTGAATCCTGATGGTGCAGTGAGCAAGGGACTCATGTCTGAGCATACCCTGCCACTCCTATAGTGGCCAAAACGATTCTGAAAAGAGGGTGGTGATGGACAGAGCATCTGAATTAAACAGAACACTCATACCCAGTCAAAAGATCAGGGCTTGATCCATCTCCGTTTTTTAGCTCACTACACCATCCCAGCTCAGAACCTGGCTATATGCAAATTAGTCTGACCCTGGCCCAGTGCATCATGGGAACAGGGCAGACCAAACTACCAAGCCAATTCTTTACTGGAAAGGAAACAAGCTTCCGGGGACCGGTTCTGGCATTGCAGCCGTCTTCGGCCCGGCTTGCTTGAATCCTGATGGTGCAGTGAGCAAGGGACTCATGTCTGAGCATACCCTGCCACTCCTATAGTGGCCAAAACGATTCTGAAAAGGGGGTGGTGATGGACAGAGCATCTGAATTAAACAGAACACTCATACCCAGTCAAAAGATCAGGGCTTGATCCATCACCGTTTTTTAGCTCACTACACCATCCCAGCTCAGAACCTGGCTATATGCAAATTAGTCTGACCCTGGCCCAGTGCATCATGGGAACAGGGCAGACCAAACTACCAAGCCAATTCTTTACTGGAAAGGAAACAAGCTTCCGGGGACCGGTTTCTGGCATTGCAGCCGTCTTCGGCCCGGCTTGCTTGAATCCTGATGGTGCAGTGAGCAAGGGACTCATGTCTGAGCATACCCTGCCACTCCTATAGTGGCCAAAACGATTCTGAAAAGGGGGTGGTGATGGACAGATCATCTGGGCCAGGGACAGACTAATTTACATGTAGCCAGGTTCTGATCTGGGATGATGCAGTGATCTAAAAACGGTGATGGATCAAGCCCTGATCATTTGACTGGGTAGGAGTGTTCTGCTTAACTCAGATACTCTGTCCATCACCACCCCCCTTTTTGAATCGTTTTGGCCACCACAAGTGTGGAAGGGTATGCTCAGATGTGAGTCCCTTGCTCACTGCACCATCAGGATTCAAGCAAGCCGGGCCGAAGACGGCTGTAATGCCAGAAACTGGTCCCCGGAAGCTTGTTTCCTTTCCAGTAAAGAATTGGCTTGGTAGTTTGGTCTGCCCTGTTCCCATGATGCACTGGGCCAGGGACAGACTAATTTGCATGTAGCAAGGTTCTGAACTGGGATGGTGTAGTGAGCTAAAAAACGGTGATGGATCAAGCCCTGATCTTTTGACTGGGTAGGAGTGTTCTGCTTAACTCAGATACTCTGTCCATCACTACCCCCCTTTTTGAATCGTTTTGGCCACCACAATTGTGGAAGGGTATGCTCAGATGTGAGTCCCTTGCTCACTGCAGCATCAGGATTCAAGCAAGCCGGGCCGAAGACGGCTGTAATGCCAGAAACCGGTCCCCGGAAGCTTGTTTCCTTTCCAGTAAAGAATTGGCTTGGTAGTTTGGTCTGCCCTGTTCCCATGATGCACTGGGCCAGGGACAGACTAATTTGCATGTAGCCAGGTTCTGAACTGGGATGGTGCAGTGAGCTAAAAAACGGTGATGGATCAAGCCCTGATCTTTTGACTGGGTAGGAGTGTTCTGCTTAACTCAGATACTCTGTCCATCACCACCCCCCTTTTTGAATCGTTTTGGCCACCACAATTGTGGAAGGGTATGCTCAGATGTGAGTCCCTTGCTCACTGCACCATCAGGATTCAAGCAAGCCGGGCCGAAGACGGCTGTAAT
This sequence comes from Lissotriton helveticus, assembly GCF_964261635.1. NCBI lineage: Eukaryota > Metazoa > Chordata > Amphibia > Caudata > Salamandridae > Lissotriton > Lissotriton helveticus. The sequence goes on from NC_136068.1 coordinate 1,110,828,075, forward strand.
GCCAGAAACCGGTCCCCGGAAGCTTGTTTCCTTTCCAGTAAAGAATTGGCTTGGTAGTTTGGTCTGCCCTGTTCCCATGATGCACTGGGCCAGGGACAGACTAATTTGCATGTAGCCAGGTTCTGAACTGGGATGGTGCAGTGAGCTAAAAAACGGTGATGGATCAAGCCCTGATCTTTTGACTGGGTAGGAGTGTTCTGCTTAACTCAGATACTCTGTCCATCACCACCACCCTTTTTGAATCGTTTTGGCCACCACAAGTGTGGAAGAGTATGCTCAGATGTGAGTCCCTTGCTCACTGCACCATCAGGATTCAAGCAAGCCGGGCCGAAGACGGCTGTAATGCCAGAAACCTGTCCCCGGAAGCTTGTTTCCTTTCCAGTAAAGAATTGGCTTGGTAGTTTGGTCGGCCCTGTTCCCATGATGAACTGGGCTAGGGACAGACTAATTTGCATGTAGCCAGGTTCTGAACTGGGATGGTGCAGTGATCTAAAAACGGTGATGGATCAAGCCCTGATCATTTGACTGGGTAGGAGTGTTCTGCTTAACTCAGATACTCTGTCCATCACCACCCCCCTTTTTGAATCGTTTTGGCCACCACAAGTGTGGAAGGGTATGCTCAGATGTGAGTCCCTTGCTCACTGCACCATCAGGATTCAAGCAAGCCGGGCCGAAGACGGCTGTAATGCCAGAAACCGGTCCCCGGAAGCTTGTTTCCTTTCCAGTAAAGAATTGGCTTGGTAGTTTGGTCTGCCCTGTTCCCATGATGCACAGGGCCAGGGATAGACTAATTTGCATGTAGCCAGGTTCTGAACTGGGATGGTGCAGTGAGCTAAAAAATGGTGATGGATCAAGCCCTGATCTTTTGACTGGGTAGGAGTGTTCTGCTTAACTCGGATACTCTGTCCATCACCACCCCCCTTTTTGAATCGATGTGGTCATAACTACAGCCCTTTCTGTCCTCTCCCTCCCGGGTGTCTCACTCTAATGTACTAATGCTGCAAATGCAGACCTGTGTACGTTGCCAGTGCTTGTTATGGAGGGTATTTGCTGCAACAGGCCTGGGGAGTAAAGGAAAGCAGAGGCATATGGTGCTTTAATAACTGTGCCAAGGTATGTCATAGTTATGACCAGTAGCCCTTACTTACAGGGGAGGAGCACACATTTAAACTTTGCTCCTATGGCAGTAAGTGAAGTTTTATTCTTTGTCTGTTTCAGTTGTGATCAAATGCCCTAATTGAGTAGAATTGTACTCAAAGCCTTTTTTGTGATATTGTGCTCTAAAGAAGGCTAAAATGATGTGGTGCCCCAGGAAATCATTGGGACTCAGTGCCCGTTATTGTATTCACCTGCGGTCGAATTAGTTACACAAAATACACTCTGTAGTCGGTAATGAATCGCGTTTTAGAGATTCTGGATCTGAGGACACAGTCCAGATGACAGAACCTGCGGCCTCACAATGTTCCTCAACATAACAACTAAACAGCAGCATCAATTTTACCATTAGGGGAGGTTGGTAACTGGGAATTTAAGGGAACATTAAAAAGCCGTAACTATGAGGGCAGCCACACAACGTCTCAGTGGTTTGTTTTCACTAAATTTGCACGACTAAATATAGCACTCAAACATTTTGAAACAATTGGTCGGGATTTTCCAGAAATGCCGTCATGCTGCTGAAGGCACACGGACAGCCACTATTTCACCAGGAAAAATACTGTCCGGGAAAGTTAACAAGGTTTGTGTGGCAGAAAATGCCCCCGGAATCCCGCCGCGGCCGTCCCGGAAGTCAGGCAAGGTCGCCTGTGACGGGGGTGGGGTCGCATCCGGACCGGAAAAGGAGGCAGGCGGAGTGAATGCGTCTCGCGGCCCGGGGCTCCTGTGAGCGGTGGAGAGCTCCGGGGCCACCAGCAGGAGTCTGCGCAACTGGGCAACTCCCTTGACCAAGAGGGAGCACTGGGAAAGGAGCTGCCAAGAGCCGCAGCGTGAACTCTGCGGAGGGGGCACGAGGCACATGCCCGGTGCCTGCGCGTGCTGAGAGTGGAGTCCCCCGAGATTGGCTCGGTAAGTTTAAAAGGGGGCTGGGGGGGGCTCCGTACGTGCTGTTGCCCTGGCAGACCACGGCCCAGGAGGATCACGATGAAGCGCGCATTGCAAGGGAATTGTGGCCTAACGGAAAGCGAAAGCGCGCCCACACAGCAAGCAGCCAGCAGCCAAAGCGCGTTCACAAGGACAAATCCGAGGCAGAAAAAGCGCGTGGCCGACTCGTGTCTCACATTCCCAGAAGTCAGTAACATTAGTTGTCGAGCTTCGCATGCTTATTCCAGCTCGACCTAAAAAAGAGACTGGCGCACAATTGTGCAGAGGGAGAGAGAAGCTAAAGGTTCTTAGCTACAAGGATATCAATCACTGATTAGGGGGAGGAAGTTGTAACCGGATAGTGTGTGATCAAAAATAAAGGGAAGAATGCTTACCTGGGGCCAAAGAGGCAGGGAGAGTAGCAGCTGGCAACATTCCAGTCCTGAACAGTGCAGACAGACGTCTTTGGTGTGCCGTCAGCGACAATCTTGAATTCTAAACCACTTAGAAATAATTTTACTGGCAAATGCTAAATGGCCTCTGCATGAAAAATGTCAGATTGGGCAGGGACATCAAGAAGCCAACAGGAATAAAGTGCAACTGGTAAATGGACAATAGGATCCATGAAAATTCAAGTAATCAAAACATTTGCCAAAAAGAAATGAATTAATCACTGAACAAACAAACTGAAATGTATGCACAGTATTGGAATATCATTGCAAGAAAGAGCAGAAACAGACCAGCAGCTAGTAGCAAATCACAGTGAAAAAATATATAAATATTTTAGACTATCAGCACATCGCCTCTCCCTAAGATGTGTTGGTGGCCTTCGCATACGCCCTGACGGTGTTAAAAAACTAGTTTACTTAGAAAGAACTTTGGTGAATTAAACAAAATAGCAGCCACTCCAAAAATGTATGTGCTGGTGGAGAGTTAAAGACGGATACGGAAATAACGTATAACCGTTTAAACAATCATTAACATTCCCTAAAATTCAAGTCATTAATACATTTAGAAAACATAAATCAGTTAATCATTTTTATTTGTGAATTTTAGGCAAATAACTTCCCCTTACTTCCATTCAATGCTGAACAGTGTAGTTGTTGAGGGCAATGCCATGTATCGGAGAAATTATAATATTGGGCTAGATGTAGGTAACTTCAATTTACCGACTCATAAATACCGAATTTTACCGATTCGGTATTTATGAATCTATAAATTTGAAGGAGGGAGATGTAGGTGAATTTTATTTTTGAATTACCGAATCGGTAATATTCGGTATTTACCGAATCGGTAAATACTGAATTGGTATTGCCCATTGATTCCTATGGGCCTTGAAGCCCATAGGAATCAATGGGCAATACCAAATCGGTATTTACTGATTCGGTAAATACCGAATCCTGCAAGGGTGCAGGGGGTGTCACTTTGACACCCTCTAGCCCCCCAAGTTCAGGCATGTGTGACATGTGGCACACATACATGCCCTACGGGCATGTCTGTGTGTCACATTGCACAGGTGTGCATGCACAGATGTGCATGCACACGTGAATTCGGTATTTTACCACCCAATAGGATTGGGTGGTAAAATACCGATTCTTAAGGGCCTGTGGCACTCTGTGAAGTGCCACCTACATCTCATTTACAGAATCGGTAAATTTACCGATTCAGTATTTTACCGATTCTGTATATTTACCGAATCGGTAAATTTACCGTTTCTGTAAATGAGATGCCCCCTACATGCCAAATCCTAAAAACGGGCGGTAACGGCCGAAATCGGCCGTTACCGACCGGTATTTGGGGTCCTACATCTGGCCCATTGTCTTTTCGGTAGAATTTGTGTTGATTTTACTCCAGTCGTGCGATTTTACCCTTGCATGTTTCATTTATTGTTAGTAATGGTCATTGCTCTGATATGGCTTATGAGAGCAACTTCTTAAACATGTTTTTTTTTATTACTTTGAGAAGCGTTTAATTTTAAGGTGGATGCAATCGCTGCTCTCACGGGCATTATTCATACAAATGAGTTACTGCTAGCTGGTTACCCAACAAACATGGTATCCTGTGATCCGCATTGTTGATTATTTTGTGATACTGTTCTCCTCACTTTCTCACTTATGCTGGGATAAAAATGTACCCATGGCTTGCTGGTGTGGCTGATTGGATTTATAAGGCAATTGTTCCTATAGTTTTTTGCCTCGTCTTCTCGGTTGTCAACATTGCCTCTCTTTCTAAACAATTTTATTCATGAATGTGCATATTTATTTGATTGTGTTTTGTCTATGGCTGTGGTTTTGTGCTATTTCTGTCTGACAGCTTTTGCTAATTATATGGCTGTAATTAGGACTGGGGAATTTGCGGAATTTGGCAACTCTGTGTTACTATTGTAACACCAAATTCTGCCAATTGCTGCATGGCATATTTTTTTCTTTGAAGGCCACCGAATGTGAGCATGAGTTAGATCTGGCAACCCCCCAGTATGATTCCCTATCACAAACGGTCATGGGCAGTCGCAGCCAAAGGACTACTTCTCGTGTATGTTTATTGCCACTCAAGTAGATTTTGTATTCGAGCGACAGCAAAATAAACTCAAATAGTCGTGCACACTTGCACAGTGCATGGTGCCGTTCACACTGATTTTAAAGCACTGCTTGTGCTAAAGTGCAGTGTGGGCAGCACAACATGTATATTTTCCACCCATTGGCGGAACTCAGTAGAATCTTGCAGAGTTTATGCATAACTGCTTGACATTCTGTAGAGGCAAGCCTTTAAAGTGGCTACAATCCTACCTGATGGGTAGACAGCAGGCCATGACCCTGGCCCCCTTTACTTCTCCAAAGTCTTTGGTCTGTCATGGAGTACCGCAAGGTTCTTCGATTAGCCTGATTCTTTTTAATTTATATCTGCAGCCCTTGATCCCTATGATAAAATCATATGGGATCGATTTAATAAACTATGCCGACGATACCCAATTGGTGTTTTCCTTAGAAGGAAAGCAGGCAGTAAACATGGAGACCTTCCAGAATTGCATGAGTAAGGTCTCTAGATGGCTGAAAATAAATTCCCTCCAATTCAATGAGGGGAAGACTGAAGTAGTTTACTGCCCGTCAGTCAAACTGAGCCAGCAACCGTCCTGTGAGATCAGGCTTGCGCCGGGAGCTGAGCCCTGCATCCCAGTTAAGACCGTGCGCAATTTAGGAGTAATGTTTGATGCCGATCTCCAAATGACCTCGCAGACCAATAAAACCATCAGTGTCTGCTACGGTTTGTTGAAAGCGCTCAGACAGATCCTGCCCCTTCTGCCAGATGAGACTAGACCGCTAGTGGTCAGAAGTGTGATCCTGGCTAAACTGGACTATTGTAATTCCTTATACCTGGGAGCCCCCCTTTACATCTTACAGGGGCTCCAGAGAGTCCAATCTATAGCGGCCAAGTTGGCTCTTAACAGACCCCGTAGCTCCTCTACCACGCTGGCGCTCAGAGACTTACACTGGCTGCCAATTGGTAGCAGAGTGGTATTCAAGTCTCTATGTATCGTCTATAGAGCATTACACAGTATGGGACCCATCCCACTGCAGGAAAGGCTCACTTGGTATAAACCTACCAGGTCCCTGCGCTCCTCCAGCCTGGGGCTGGTAGCAACCACCAGGATTAGGAGGTCAAGGATGGGAGGTAGAGCCTTCTGTACTTCGGCATCAAGGCTGTGGAATGAGCTACCCCAGAATATTAGGCAAATCAACACCTTGCTAGGATTCAGAAAGAGTCTAAAAACATGGCTCTTCGCCAAAGTTTAATTCCCAGGCTCCATCAAACAGTGTTTGGTTGTCTTTTTCATCTGACATAATTACCCCTGTATTGTTGCTTCATCGAACTACATCCTTATCAGGCGCCAGGATACCCGCAGGGTGGCAGTTGCGCGGTATAAGAAATAAATACAATACAATACAATTCCGCGAGTTCCGCTCACACCTAGCTGTAATTGGACAGCTTCATTCTGTTCCTGGAGTCTTTGACTAGATAGCTTGTATGGTTTCTGTTCAAGTTTAGTTCTTTCCTGTGATTCCTTTTGGTTTGTATCTCTAAGGTGGTACTCTCTTCTTGTTCTTGTCACAGGTTTCTGATGGTCCATGTTTGTATGGATGGCAATATCTTTTTATTACTTTTCTTTGCAAAGTCTTATACATATATATATATATTTGCCAAAAGGTGTCCTGTGCTTAAAAGACGCCACTCCGCAAAGATAAGTTTCTTCGAACCTTTATTTTCAAACAGGCAGCTTCCTACAGAGTTCTTTAATGACGCCCTGACGCGTTTCGAGGCAGCAGCCTCTTCCTCAAAGGGCAAAGCAGTAAGTGTTCAGCTGCACGTTCCAACTTTTAATTCCCTTCTCTGCATGCCGCTCCCACAGGGTACTCTCACAGCATGCTGGGTGTTGTAGTGCTTTGTATGCTGAGCACTCACCTTCGTGTTGCTATTTCCAGTCTTTTGAAACCCCTCCAATGGGGCTCCGTTGGGATAGTTGTCTGTTTGTTTGGAGCAATCTTTGCGCCGCCAATGCCCGCATAATTCAGGCATGAGGACCCATTGTCGATTTAATTGGGCGGTGCATCCTTCCACGGCCGGACTGCCGCGTGAAATGTTTGCCAAAAGGTGTCCTGTGCTTAAAAGACGCCACTCCGCAAAGATAAGTTTCTTCGAACCTTTATTTTCAAACAGGCAGCTTCCTACAGAGTTCTTTAATGACGCCCTGACGCGTTTCGAGGCAGCAGCCTCTTCCTCAAAGGGCAAAGCAGTAAGTGTTCAGCTGCACGTTCCAACTTTTAATTCCCTTCTCTGCATGCCGCTCCCACAGGGTACTCTCACAGCATGCTGGGTGTTGTAGTGCTTTGTATGCTGAGCACTCACCTTCGTGTTGCTATTTCCAGTCTTTTGAAACCCCTCCAATGGGGCTCCGTTGGGATAGTTGTCTGTTTGTTTGGAGCAATCTTTGCGCCGCCAATGCCCGCATAATTCAGGCATGAGGACCCATTGTCGATTTAATTGGGCGGTGCATCCTTCCACGGCCGGACTGCCGCGTGAAATGTTTGCCAAAAGGTGTCCTGTGCTTAAAAGACGCCACTCCGCAAAGATAAGTTTCTTCGAACCTTTATTTTCAAACAGGCAGCTTCCTACAGAGTTCTTTAATGACGCCCTGACGCGTTTCGAGGCAGCAGCCTCTTCCTCAAAGGGCAAAGCAGTAAGTGTTCAGCTGCACGTTCCAACTTTTAATTCCCTTCTCTGCATGCCGCTCCCACAGGGTACTCTCACAGCATGCTGGGTGTTGTAGTGCTTTGTATGCTGAGCACTCACCTTCGTGTTGCTATTTCCAGTCTTTTGAAACCCCTCCAATGGGGCTCCGTTGGGATAGTTGTCTGTTTGTTTGGAGCAATCTTTGCGCCGCCACCGAGCGGCAAAGGCAGAGGAACTACTCCAGTCTGTCAGCACAGCGCGTTTATATCAGATAAACTCGCTTTCACAAATCGGATCCTACTACAGGAAAAAATATTATCTCCAATATCTGCTTCAACTGAACGAACAATGCAGCGCAAAGAACTACAAAGTCCAGCATGCAGTGTGGCTCAACTAAAAATCATGATAGTCCCACAAATGATCATTAAGAAATGAGCATGCGTCAAAGCAGCGCGGTTCAATTGAATGCAGGAGAACGCCTCTGATGAAGTGGTGATTGGACCACAGAAACGCGTCAGGCGAACGTACTTACCCGGATGATGGCGAGAGATTTAAATGACCCTTGAGGCAACGCACTGTGGAGTGCACCCTGGAAAGCTGAGGCAATTGAAATGACAATATATATATATATATATATATATGTATATATATATATATATATATATATATATATATATATATATATATATATATGTATAACTTAAAAGTGGATTGGTTAAACACAGACTTTGTTGAAGGCATTTGAAAAAGACATTTGATGTCGAAACGCATCATGCCATAGCTTTGCTGAAATAAAGAACTTTTCTGGAAGCCCCGCTGTGTCCCTCCGCTTCTTCTAATGAGAAACGCTTCGCTTCATATTTTACGCGCTGGCCCCGAGCGCATTTGAGGAGACCCGTCTTCGTAAGTGGCCTGTGATACCAGGGCAGCTTCGGCACGCAAACAGGACCCAAGGGATTGGGATGACTCAGGCCCACCGCACCCTCCCACAGTAAGGCACCGCTGCAGCGCAGTCTATGACTTCATGGAGGAGCCGGCTTCACTCTATACACGGCTTCAGGGCAGACTGTGTGAGGCACATGCGGTTGAAGGCGTTTTGGGGACCCGGGAAAAGAACGTGTTGCAGCAACAAAGATACCATTCTGCTTACCTGCATTTAGATTTGAATCCAGTACCCAAGACGCCTGGGGAGTATTTTACCTGACTGTCCAAGATTGGTGCATGTTGGGAGGTGTAGTTCGCCGATGCAGCTACAGCCAATCTCTAGAGCAAAAAGAGGCTTCCCTGGACCGCCACCAATGGCATAACGACTTGTATAACTTAAAAGTGGATTGGTTAAACACAGACTTTGTTGAAGGCATTTGAAAAAGACATTTGATGTCGAAACGCGTCATGCCATAACTTTGCTGCAATAAAGAACTTTTCTGGAAGCCCCGCTGTGTCCCTCCGCTTCTTCTAATGAGAAACGCTTTGCTTCATATCACCTGGGCTAGCCCCGAAGCGGTCGCTCACCCACGCTCCCACACCTGCTACCAGATTGCATACCTCATTGCTGCCTGCTACCCTGCTGGACCCGTGATCGAGCGCACTCTCTCAGCGCCTGGTATCGTTACCGCTAAGCGCTATCAGTGCCCTTCCTGCGCCACATTGACAATTTCATATTACATAGCCAGCCTGTTGGGGATTCAAAATTGAACTAGATGCTTGTTTTTGCTCACGTTTGCACTGCTCTGTGCCTGATACTGTTTTTCATTTGGATATTGTTGTGATTGCCGGTCCTCGGCTGTGCCCCGTTTTGTTTTTCTATTTAGGAGGCCATTTTGTTGTTGTTGTTGTGTCCACTCCCAGCCCGTGTCTCCTCCCCGCTCCCGCCTCCCAGCTGACCCTCCCACCCACAGACAGAGTAAGACCGTCCCCCCTCCCCTCCTAGCGCTGTGACCACCTGGGCTAGCCACGAAGCGGTCGCTCACCCACGCTCCCACGCCTGCTGCCAGATTGCATACCTCATTGCTGCCTGCTACCCTGCTGGACCCGTGATCAAGCGCACTCTCTCAGCGCCTGGTATCGTTACCGCTAAGGGCTATCAGTGCCCTTCCTGCGCCACATTGACAATTTCATATTACATAGCCAGCCTGTTGGGGATTCAAAATTGAACTAGCTGCTTGCTTTTGCTCACGTTTGCGCTGCTCTGTGCCTGATACTGTTTTTCATTTGGATATTGTTGTGATTGCCGGTCCTCGGCTGTGCCCCGTTTCGTTTTTCTATTTAAGGAGGCCATTTTGTTGTTGTTGTTGTGTCCACTCCCAGCCCGTGTCTCCTCCCCGCTCCCGCCTCCCAGCTGACCCTCCCACGCCCCTCCCCTTCCACTATCCTCTTATGACAGATGCTCTATTGCGCAGCGTTCACGCGCAGCGGTCGCGCCCCATGCGTGCCGAAGGTGCGCCAAAGGTAAGCCCGTCTATGCCCGTCCGCGCCTGGACCGCGCCCAGCGCCAGACCCCCTGGCCCCCGCAAACCGCACTCCTCCCGCATAACATATGCCGCCGCCACCCTCCTTGCCCTCAACCCCGGACGCATCCCACATTGTTGCGTAGCTGCCCCAGGATACACCCACTGACCCTTCTCCTGCCACTCCTGCAAATATACCAGCCTCAAGTCCTATACCACTTCCTCCAACCCCAAACGCTGCTCCGACTCTAACCACCTGAAGTGCATCCTGCTGAATACCCGCTCGGTTCACAGACACGCCACCGAACTGTGGGATTTACTCGACACTACATCTCCGGACGTCGCCTTCCTTACTGAAACATGGATGAACGCATCATCAACACCCGACATCGCCACAGCCATCCCGGACAATTACAAGATTATCCGGAAAGACCGCACCGTCCAAACAGGAGGTGGCATCGCCATCGTCCATAAGAACACCATCAAGGTCACGACCAGCTCCGACGATAACCTTACAACCGCCGAACACCTCCACTTCCAGGTCCACACCGACCCTAGAGCCACACTTAGAGGCACCCTCATCTACAGACCCCCAGGAACCCGCAAACAATTTAGCGAAGACATCACCGACTTCATCAGCCCACATGCCCTCGCATCCGAGAACTACATTCTACTGGGAGACCTCAACTTCCACCTGGAAAAGAAAAACGACAACAACACCACCACCCTTCTCGACAACCTGGCTAACCTCGGCCTCAATCAACTGGTCAACGCCCCCACCCATGTAGCCAGACATACGCTCGACCCAATCTTCACCTCCAGTAAACACATCTCCTTCGATCGCACCACAGCTGTCCATTGGACGGACCATAGTTGTGTTCACTTCAGCTACAAAACCACCCCAACCCACAACCCCCCACAACCTATTCCCCGAAGAAAATGGAACAAAATCACCACCGACCAACTCCTCACATCGCTCAACCATAACGCACCCGCCCTCTCATCGGACCCAAACCAAGCCGTCATCACATTCAAACAATGGATCACTCACAGCGCTGACGAATTAGCACCCTTGAACAACCACCACACCAAACAAGACAGCAAAAAGGCCCCCTGGTTCAACGATGACCTTAAGAAATCCAAGAAGCTATGCCGCACTCTTGAGAAAACATGGAGAAAAAACCCAACCACCGACAACATGACCAACTTCAAGGCAGCCACCCGCAAACACCACCAGCTGATTCGATCCACCAAGAAATCAGCATTCAAGAGTCGACTCGACAACAACGCCCATAACAGCAAGGAACTATTCAACATCGACAAAGAATTCGCCAACCCCACCGCAGCCTCAAACGACATCACTCCCTCCCAAGACCTCTGCGATTCGTTATCCTCCTTCTTCTACAACAAAATTGCTGACATACATAACAGCTTCGAAAACAGCTCCAACGAAGAATCCTCTCCACCCCCTCAGATCCTAAACCGCCCTCTAACAACCTCAGCGCATGGAACCCAATCACCACTGAAGACACCATCCACCTAATGAATTCCATCCACTCTGGCTCGCCAACCAACCCATGTCCCCACCACATCTTCAACAAAGCAGACTCCATCATCGCACCCCATCTCTGTGACGTCATCAACTGCTCCTTCAACTCTGCCACCTTCCCAGAAAGCTGGAAACATGCCGAAGTCAGCGCCCTCCTGAAGAAACCCACAGCAGACCCCTCTGAACTTAAAAACTACCGTCCCATATCCCTCCTCCCATTCCCGGCCAAAGTCATCGAGAAAGCCGTCAATAGCCAACTCGCCACCTTCCTCGAATCCAACAAATCCCTCGATCCCTCACAGTCCGGCTTTCGAGCCAAACACAGCACCGAAACCGCCCTCATCGCAGCAACAGACGACATCCGAACACTACTGGACAACGGAGAAACAGTGGCCCTCATTCTACTCGACCTCTCCGCCGCCTTCGACACTGTCTGTCACAGCACCCTCATACAACGCCTCAGCAACATCGGCATAAAAGGAAAAGCCCTGGACTGGATCATCTCGTTCCTAGCTGGGAGAACTCAGAGAGTCCGACTTCCCCCATTCATTTCAGAGGCCACCGAAGTCATCTGCGGTGTACCACAAGGATCATCACTCAGTCCCACCCTCTTCAACGTTTATATGAGTCCACTCGCTTCCATCGCGCGTCAACACAACCTTAACATCATCTCCTATGCTGACGACACCCAGTTGATCCTTTCCCTCACCAAAGACCCCAACACCGCCAAAACTAATCTTCACGAAGGCATGAAAGAAATAGCCGTATGGATGAAAAACAGCCGCCTAAAACTTAACTCAGACAAAACGGAAGTGCTCATCCTTGGATCATCCCCCTCTGCCTGGGACGACTCATGGTGGCCATCGGACCTGGGCTCAGCACCTACGCCCACAGACCACGCACGTAACCTTGGCTTCATCCTAGACTCCTCACTCTCGATGACCAAACAAGTCAACGCCGTCTCATCCTCCTGCTTCAACGTTCTTCGTATGCTCAAAAAAATCTTCCACTGAATCCCCGCCGAGACTAGAAAGACTGTCACTCACGCACTGGTTACGAGTCGACTAGACTACGGAAACACCCTTTACGCCGGAATTACAGCCAAATTACAGAAAAAACTCCAACGCATCAGCAAGACTCATTTTGGACATCCCTCGCCAAGATCACATTACCAGCCACCTGAAAGACCTCCACTGGCTTCCCGTCAACAAGAGAATAACATTCCGTCTCCTCACCCACGCACACAAGGCCCTCTACAAACTAGGGCCCGAATGCCTCAACACTCGACTATCCTTCTACACACCCACCCGCCAACTAAGATCCTCCAAACAAGGCCTCGCCGCAGTTCCCCGTATCCAAAGATCCACCATGGGAGGCAGATCCTTCTCCTACTTGGCGGCCAAGACCTGGAACTCACTCCCCACTCACCTCCGCCTTACCCAAAAACACATCTCCTTCAGAAAAGAACTTAAAACCTGGCTATTCGATAAATAATGAACCCCCTCCCCAAGCGCCTTGAGACCCTCTGGGTGAGTAGTGCGCTATATAAATTCCTGAACTTGAACTTGAACTTGAACTTGAACTATATATATATATACATACATATATATATATATATATATATATATATATATATATATAATGTCATTTAGTAATAAACAAAAGGTTACAGGGATGCTAAAGTTTGGAAATTGAATTTCAAAAACCATAGAAATTCTCAGACAAATTCAGAGACGTAACGGTTAGGCTCAGCTTTCACTCGTACAAAACCATTAAAATTCAACAGTTATAGTTACCTGAGCTAACTATAACTTACGCCCCCCTTATGACCACACATATTACATCACTCATGACATGGTCAGTGACATTACTAATGACATCTCCAATGACATCACTCATGACATCATCCACAGAAACACTGACACACCCACTCACATCACCATACTGTTGAAAATTAGTACGTTTTGGTGAACATTATCTGCGCCATCTTGCCTCTTCCCCTGATGCCACACTTTTGTCGTGTGCGCCCGCCATTTTAAGATGCCCCGATCAGAACGAACCCTTTTGCATGCCGCTGGCCCCTGACATAGCCCTTCGCCTTCACTAAGCCTGCACGCTATCCACCCCCTGCTTGCACCTGCCTCGAGTCATAAACCCCTCTTCGGCGCTGCTCTGCCCCAGGCCCTCATCCTGTTCCCAGCGCGACACCTCCCTGCTTTCCTTTCAGGATCTCCGGCCCTTAGATGCAAACCCCCTTTTTCCCCGTGTGCCCGTTTTGTCCTCCCCGTTCCCAAGCCGACACCCAGCTCTGCCGAAACCATCCTTGCCCCTCCCCGTACAATAGAAAGCTTCCCCCATCAAAGAATCCCCGGGTTGATCAAAGCCCCCCACCCCATGAGATCCGATCAAACCCCCCACATTCCGTGACTCGGCGGATTATCCAGCTGCGCGATACTCATCACCTGTTGTGACTAGGGTGGGGACTTCAACTGTAAATGTGTGTGGGAACGGGCCCAAAGGGGAGTTCCGAGAATGTCTTTTCCGTACATCAAAGCTTTAACATGTATGTGTAATCTACAATAAAGTCATAAATGTGTGTATAAGAGGCCAGGCCTCAGGAATACCGTTAGAGCACCTCAGAACGATACCTTCTGTCCGTTTCGTTGTGTTCTCCTCCGGAGAGAATAAAAAAACCTTGTTTCCTGCTTTCCAGTCTCCAGCGCCTGCCTCTTCATTGATTTAAATAACTAGAGGGTCACAGAGGCAATACCGCCGGGCAAATATCGATTGTCCCCGACCCGAATCAGGTTTTTACAATTGGCGTCCCAAGCGTGGGGCCCATCAGCGACTCGTGGATCCAGTGGGAGAGGTCCCGACGACAGAGTGAACGACTGCAACGATCGGGAGAGCTCTTGCCCAATAGACCCTCGTCTGGCAGCCGATCATCCGAACTTCACTAGTTCCGAACAGACCTCTCTCGAGTGATCTACGGTCCTGACTGGGAACCATCAGGAGTGCCGTGAGAAATACGAGAAAAAGAGGACGATCGGGCGCTGGATTCGGAAGACAAGAAACTGTCCACATGGTCCGGGTAAGGTCGTGTTGCCACGACAAGTTGCGAAAAAATTTGTTTGATTGCTTGATTGTTCAAAAATACTAGTATTGCTCTTTTTATTTGTATTTTTTTTATTTGGAGATTCACTGTCTGCAAACGGAGAAACAACAGGCTCTCTCTCTTTGCAAGCAGTGGAGGATAGGTAGGGTAGCAGCCGTGCTTGTTTTCTTTCTCCCCCACTCAATAATTGCTTGAAACTGAACTGTTGTTCGCAAAAATATTGTTTCCTGGAGATTCCCTGTCTGCAAACAGGGAAGTGACCACCCTTTTTGCAGATAGTGAAAAGGGTAGGTAACGCAGATCTTTGCGGACCTACTCATTCTCCCCATTGTTATTTGTTGGTCTTTTGGTTTTTGATCCATGAGGTATTCACTGCCTGCAAACAACGTAGAATAGAAATATTCTGTCTAGTCTTTGCACCTAGTGATAAGATAGGCAGTGCTGACTTTTTAGTCCCTCGTTACGAGCCGTCATGTCTGTCTTCTCCCCACTGATAAATAGCCTGTTTAGCCCGGACCGGGTGTTAGAGGTGGACCATATAGCTCCACTAGAAGGCACCCCTAATAAGGACATGTTCATAAACTATGGGTTAGTCACCATAGCTTATAATAAATTATGGCACAGGTATACCGAAGATAGCCAAGACAAACAGTGGCCACTGGCAGGATCCTTTGACCTTGATAAAATAGAAACGTTAGAAATAGCCCTTCGAAATAATAAGACAACGCCAATTATGCTCGACAGTCTCGGTATGTGGCGCAGAGAGGCCATGCAACGACAGAGAAAAGACGAGGACAAACAAAGTAGAGAAATATATCGACAGGACAACCCCAGGACACCGCTACCCACGACTTATCCCCCGACGCTATGCAAAGGACGACCAGACTTAGGGTCAAACCAATGCGCTTTTTGTAGGTATGTCGGACACTGGAAAGCCCAATGCCCGACTCTACTGAGCGTGAGTAAAGGCAAAGGGCCGACAGGAACGACAAACCGGCAGTACGAGAAAAAGCGCGAGACAAAGAAGAACCCGACTTACATAGACAGACCAGACAGAACCACCACGTTTGATTATGCCCGATGGCACAGATTTCGCCAGGAAAATCTCAGCGGCGTGCTCAAGTTCTCCTAGGTCGGGCAATGACAAGACGGGAACCCAGCCTCGTTTCAAATTCACAGACAGAAAGAGATAATTATGACCAATAACTGTTTTATATTCGTCTTGGGTCTTTGTATGTCGTACTTGTACTGTCCCCCGTCTGAGTTTGTGTGTATGTAATGTACAAATCTGCGTCGTCCCCCTACACGTGTTTCCGTGTTACTCAACCTCTGTTAGCAGAAACTTAGCATAAAAGCAACCTGAAAAGAAAGAAATGGTAAAACAAAATCCGTAGACCATTAATGAACTTGAACTTTTAATTTAGCACAACAAACAAGGAATAATAACGGTAAACTGTAGAAAATGAAAGTCAAACAGAACATTCGCCCCCCCCCCATTCTGGAACCTTCCAAAGTAGGGCAGGGTTACGGCTACGCCCAACCAACGGCAACCCATATAAGGCGAGCCCGGCCGCCAACTCTTGGTCAGGAAATCTTAACGTATGGGGGAGCCGGAGGAGAGGCAGGAGCCCGCAGCCTGGGCATTTGCAGGTAGTCCCGCCACATGTCTCCTTGGCCGGCCGCAACGGGCCTGGAAAGACTAAAGTGGTCCCGCCACATGTCCGGAGAAGAACGAGGCACCTCTTCCTTTTCTCTTCCGTCACAGCCGCAGCAGTCCTGGACGGCGGGATGCCCTGCACGTACCTCCACAACAATTTGTCCAAGTTGGGCTGGGAGGGAGAGGCGACGCGGACGAGCCTCTCCCACCTCCACCGGTAGGAGGTTTCCCAGCCCCTGGCCCGACGCCGAACACCCCCAGTCAGGCGATGGTGCCAATACTTCCACAGCACCGAACACACAATGGTGGCACCCAAGTACTTGCGCAGCACCGAACGTGCAATGGTGGCCATACTCCCACAGCACCGAGCACAGGACTTGGGGAACACCGGATGTGGAGAGACCTTCATGCGGGGCGATGAAAAGGAGCGGCATGGAGTGCACCGGGAGAAGGAGACGAGGCGAACGAGTCTCCCTCGCGCCCCCCAGGTGGGGGCATCACAGCCGCACCCCAGCTGAACGTCCCGCTTTCACAAAACAGGGACCTCTTCCTTTCACTCCGAAGGGTCTCTCCCACTCTTGCAAACTCGACGGGAGTGGCCCCTGTAGGGCCTCAAAATGGCGTCTGGATCCGCTGGAAGGCGGGCCCCGGCCACTAGAGTAACTTTGACCAGCAATATAACTCGAACATTTGCCCTCTGGAGCACGAGCCCCCATCTCCGACAGCATCTCCGCAGCCTTGAAGATCCTACAAAGGTCCCCGACGGAACCATCGGCCTTCGCAGGTTTCCGGTAAGGGATGGCTGCCTTGATCGCCAACGAAACAAACATGACATTGCCACACCTTCCGTTAGCATGAATTCTAGAACTGCCGAAAAGGACTCTAGTCCAAACTGCCAGTAATGGGAAACATTTCCCCTGATGCTGCTTCCGGACTGAGCCGGCCCCGCCCAAAATGGCGCTGGTATCAATCGGAACTTACGAACACCTCGTGGTGTTCCTTCGCCCAAACATAAACTTGATGTTCTGAGATTTTATATGATCCTTTGTACACTTGGCTAGAAAAGACAAAGAGAACTAACTCGACGAACAGTATGAAAAGATCCCCGTTGCAAATGTTGATTACAAATGTACAATGTATTATATTTTTTTATAACTGATGTAAACCTCATTTACGACGCACACGTACGGTATGCATATAGGAAATCTGATTACAACTATTATGATTATGCTTCTAAATTATGAAATTAAAATGCCCTCGAACCCCCAGCCAATTAATAGACGTTTTAGTTTCTTACAAATGAATGAGTAAAACTTTACGATGTTTTTATTGCCGCAAACGACACCCCCCACTGTACGCACTTTAGCCATTGCCACGACCGGCCAAATACGACCGCACCCTCATAGTCCACATGCTGAAATGATTTTGAAAAATAAAGTTTTTGAAACTATGGACGGGTATTGCATGCTTTATTTTAAAAATGTGGGATCGGTGGGAAAGTTCTTTTCTGTGCACCCTACTCTGCTCTCTCTTTAAGGTTAAAAGAAGATGGTTGCCCAGCCCTGGAGGACGGATCGGATCGACAACACGGCACTCCGCCTTCAAAGTACGCGACTGACTCATGAACTCTCGCGTAGAGGAAGACCTTGACTTCCGAGGATGGGTAAAACGAACGGTGTAAATGAGGGAATGTAAAGGGAGGGTGAAATGAAATAATGTAAATATTATAAAGTACAACGTTCCAAAGTAGCAGGGACCCAAGAACCAAAGAACCTTAGAACGCCACAGCGTTGGAAGGGGTTT
This sequence comes from Lissotriton helveticus, assembly GCF_964261635.1. Lineage (NCBI taxonomy): Eukaryota > Metazoa > Chordata > Amphibia > Caudata > Salamandridae > Lissotriton > Lissotriton helveticus. The sequence goes on from NC_136068.1 coordinate 1,110,845,948, forward strand.
CAAGGATCCCGATAGTGAAATACATCCTTTTTTGACTAGATACCTCGCACTAAGCACCTCTGGTTTCCTTTTTACGTTTCCCCGCACACGACCTATATGGACACACTACCCCCCCCCCTCCCCCGACTTCAGAAACCATATCCTTCGGGACCCTGCCCCGAGGAGGAAAGACGAGTAAGAGGTAAGTAAAGAACTTATGAATCCATGTATTTGAATATGCGCGAATGCTGTCTTCCCCACCCCCCCCCCCTTTTTTTCCTCCCTCTGCAGGTTACATCAGAGATTACAGCCGAGGTGTGGCGAAGATCTGAAGCCTTGCCATGCCTAATACACGAAGCGGACTAGCACCGCAAGGTGGTGTCTAAGCACGCCTGCAAACTACTCACGTACCGAACAAACCCGAAAAATGAGCACAACCTGATAAAAAGTGATCACCCTTAAACCAGACCGGATGAATGAACCCATGTCACGTATGATGCGAAACTATGAGGGAATGTGTGTGTGTGACTGAGACGTTGACCCAACTGGTCGAAGGACCGAGAATGCGAGAAAGTGCGACAAAATGGTACCTCCTTTCTTCTTTCCTTTTTTCTCAAGGCACGTCCCCTCTACCCTGTCTAATGCTCAAACTGCATGATTACAAGATTCTAACGCAGACCCGTGAATGCCCTTTACTGTGTAATGCACTAAATAGCCTTTCTTGAATACACTGCCACCCTCTCTGTTGCACGTGTACTATTTAGCCTGCCGTTGCACTCTCTCTCTCTCTCTCTCTCTCTCTCTCTCTCTCTCTCTCTCTCTCTCTCTCTCTCTCTCTCTCTCCCTCTCCCTCTATTTTTTTTGCACTCCCACTCTTCCGAGTGATTAACCCCGAAATTGGCAGATTGCCACCCCTAGCACACCACCTAATTGGCTTCAAATACCGTCAGTATTTGCACAAAAACTTGTCTTTAATACAATCACCCTGAGGCCGCGTCATTACCTCTCCTTTTCCGCTAGAAGTCCATGAGCCAAGGTTGGGCCCGTAAGAAAAAGGACAGGTAAGACGGCAGAGGTTCCCTAATCTGGCTCGAAATAAGGGAACTACATGTCAACGGCTCCTATAGTATAAAACAAGGACCTCAGAATACGCGACCCTCCTCTCCCCGAATTTTCGCAATACCCAAACCAGAAGAATGATCACCCCTGTTACCTCCCCTGTATCAGCCGGCCAAAACTGGAATTATGAAACTACCCCTCATTTCCGGTTGTGAGAGACGGGTCGATTTTTGCCCTTACCACAAGTTTCCTGTGTCCCTGGTCGTTTCCCGTAAAACCCCTGTCCTTCCTGATTAAGTAATCGGGCTGTAAAAGGTTATGTAGGATCCAGAATGATGTTTTACAAGGTTAACAGACTAGTCCAAGGTAAAGAAATCACCGAAATGAACCCCGTAGTAGTTTAAAAGCAGGATGCATCTATAGAAAGGAAATGTTTTAGCCATGTTCGCCTCTCAGCAAAATACCTGTGTAGTACCATGTTGACGACTCACAGTACCCTTTGTAAATATAAAACTCTAGAGAACAGCATATCTTTGCCAGGTTCGTCTCACGAAGGTGGGTCACCGTCAGATGAACTGTCGTGAAATAATTATGAAGGAAAGTCATAGTAAATCCAACAGGCCCGTCACCGGTCATTTCATATGCCAGTTGTGAGAACGAGCAGTTTCATTCTTTGCCTGGAGCTGGGAGAGAAATAGACTTTTTGATTATCTTCATCTGCACATTTTCTAAAGACTGTCTTTTCAAACTTGTTTAAGGGTACTGCTGTTGGAGGAGAGAAGGACCGGATGTGGGAGCACGAGGCCTGACTGCAGACTAAGGAACACCTGCGACATTAGCCAAGGCGAGACCCCGACAGAAAAGAGCTGCAGGACGAGGCACTGTTTTCGACAACATGAGAAGAAAGGGTCGACCTGATGCCCCTGCTCGACGTCCAGTGCCTGTCGACAAGTCCCCGCTCTCTGAATTCGGTCACATGCTCGCCTATCTGAAGTCTCTCGTTCCCCTAGTTGTTCCTAATTTGGCCTTGCTCCATCCCCCTTTTCCTCTGACCTACCCTATGGACTGTTTTGTACGCTCTTCTTCCATCTGAACTTTCTGACTATCACCTCAAAGGACACAGGGCGAAAAGGACCTTCCCGGCCAGAAAACGCGAGGAAAGGGTCGTGCCCTGCAACGCAGAACTTAGAACAGAGCTGGACTTGTAGCTCCACCGCCGGTGCTCAACAGCGCCAACGAAAGACCACAAAGAACAATGAGAACTCGTAAAACTTCGAACATTTGACATCCTCAATCACCGTTTTTTCTATGCCTCATTTCTCTCCCAGCCGCCATTGTATTGATCCTGCTCCAATCCGAATCTGAAATATGTATTAACCTGCCAGTTCACGTTATGATATGTACTTGCTGCTCGCCGTTTTTGTATTACATTCCTATGACTTTCCTGCTGAACAAGTTTATCAAAGTTTATCAAATAGGCCCGCCTCCTGAAAACTAGAAATTTTAAAATGTATTGTTTACAACTCTTTCCACCTAGGGTTCCTACCGTTTTTCTCCCATGCCCACCACAGTAGAACCAAGTAGAAAATGAACCAGCAAGATGTCTTGAATATGTTAAAGGGAGGACTGTTGAAAATTAGTACGTTTTGGTGAACATTATCTGCGCCATCTTGCCTCTTCCCCTGATGCCACACTTTTGTCGTGCGCGCCCGCCATTTTAAGATGCCCCGATCAGAACGAACCCTTTTGCATGCCGCTGGCCCCTGACATAGCCCTTCGCCTTCACTAAGCCTGCACGCTATCCACCCCCTGCTTGCACCTGCCTCGAGTCATAAACCCCTCTTCGGCGCTGCTCTGCCCCAGGCCCTCATCCTGTTCCCAGCGCGACACCTCCCTGCTTTCCTTTCAGGATCTCCGGCCCTTAGATGCAAACCCCCTTTTTCCCCGTGTGCCCGTTTTATCCTCCCCGTTCCCAAGCCGACACCCAGCTCTGCCGAAACCATCCTTGCCCCTCCCCGTACAATAGAAAGCTTCCCCCATCAAAGAATCCCCGGGTTGATCAAAGCCCCCCACCCCATGAGATCCGATCAAACCCCCCACATTCCGTGACTCGGCGGATTATCCAGCTGCGCGATACTCATCACCTGTTGTGACTAGGGTGGGGACTTCAACTGTAAATGTGTGTGGGAACGGGCCCAAAGGGGAGTTCCGAGAATGTCTTTTCCGTACATCAAAGCTTTAACATGTATGTGTAATCTACAATAAAGTCATAAATGTGTGTATAAGAGGCCAGGCCTCAGGAATACCGTTAGAGCACCTCAGAACGATACCTTCTGTCCGTTTCGTTGTGTTCTCCTCCGGAGAGAATAAAAAAACCTTGTTTCCTGCTTTCCAGTCTCCAGCGCCTGCCTCTTCATTGATTTAAATAACTAGAGGGTCACAGAGGCAATACCGCCGGGCAAATATCGATTGTCCCCGACCCGAATCAGGTTTTTACAATACAACCTCTTGTATACCCATTCACACACCCACACAGCCACTCACATGCGCATTCACAGATTCATACCAGTACTCATACATCCACGTACTCACTTTTCCCTAGAGCCACTCCAACACCCACTCACTCGATTGTACAGTCACTCATAACCATTCACTCACCCAGACAGCCACACATACAATGAGTCCCTCACCTGTACCGTCACTCAAACACCCACTCCCTCGCCCATACAGCCTCTCAAAATTGTCACTCAATTACCCATACAAGCACTCACACACTCACTCACTCGCCCACAAACACTTACATGCCCATTCACACATCCATACTAGCATTCACATATCCGTTCACTCAGCCATACAGCCATTCACACAGACACTCACTCTCCAATGCAACCATTCACATAACAACTCACTTAACCAAACACCCACTGAAACAACCGCTCACTCATCCATACAGCCACTTACACGCACATTCACTCACTCATACAGCCATTCAACCACCTACTCACTCACCCTTAGAGTCATTACACACCCACTTACCCACCCATAGAGACACTCACACTGCCACTCACTCAGCCATAAAGCCACTGACACACCAACTCACTCACTAATACAACCACTCACACAGTATCTCACTCGCCCACACCTCTACTCACACACCCACTTAGACACCCATACACCCACTCACACACCCTTACACACAAGGACACGTACAGTCCCACAGCCACAAACATAATATATGTTAAAAGCAGTATCACTCAGTAGTAGGGCACCTAGTATAGTCATTTACATTTTATAGTAGGTTATTATATATATTTAACATTCACAAATTCTTAGAAAATACACTCACTGGATGATATTGGTGATGTCATTAGTGGTGTCATTTGAGATGAGTGATGTAATATGTGAGGCCAGCTGCAGTGCATTGTAGGGGCATAAGTTATAGTTAGCTCAGTTTACTATAACTGCTGAATTTCAATGGATTTGTGTGAGTGAAATCTGAGCCTGACTATAACGTTCCTGTAACCTTTGTTTATTTCAATTAATTTCTGAGTTTAAAAAATAAAAAAATCTATTTCCTAACAATAACATCCCTGTAATCTTTGATTTTTAGGTGAATTTCTAAGGTTTCTCAAATTCTATTTCCTAACTATAACTTCTCTATAACCTTTGTTTTTTTCAGTGAATTCCTTGCTGTCCATTCCCACACCCAAACATGCGTGACCCTCTCATAGAATAGATCCTTCTGTTTTGAGTCGGACCTTGGCTGCCACTCGTCCGACTCTCACTTCGAATCTGGGAGGAACTCTGGAGAGCTTTACTAGCGGGAGTTCGCAGGCGGTGGATCAATTATCCCCACAATACTCTAACAAGCGAGTTGGAAATTTCCCCATCAAACCATGGTATTCCTGTGAGATCAAAGAGCTTAAACAGCATTGCAAAAAATTGGAAAGGTGTTGGAGATGGGCTAAAACAGTATAAGAACGCTCAGAACGCATACTACACCACCATTAATCAGGCCAAAAGCTGTCAATATGTGGAGCGCATTTCCCCGTCTAAAAATAATGCCAAAGAAATATTCTCTATTGTTCAGGGCTTTTTAGCGCCCACGCAGAACTTATCACACTCCCAGCCTCAGACACATGGTGCGAGAAACTCTCTAGTGTCTTTATAGACAAGATCCAGACAATTCAGGCCAACCTTAGGACCTGCCCCCCTAATCATGTAAGGCTTTCCACCACTAAGATCACCGCTGCCATTCTATCTCTATCCCCATCGTTGACGGATTTCTTGCCTATTGCCCTACAAGACTCATTGACTATCCTCAAATCACTTTAATCAGGCTCCCTGGCTGACCCCTGTCTGGGCAGGTTGCAAGCTGCTGTAGCCAATGTTGTTAACCCAGAGGCCAACATCCTTATTAATATGTTCCTACAGACCGCCTCTGTGCCACTGGAGTGGAAGCACACCAAACATTTGCCCTTATTGAAAAAAACATCCTTGGACCCTTCCATTCCTGCTAGCTACCGCCATATCTCCCTTCTCCTGTAGGTGGCCAAAGTATGTGAGGAAGTGGTTTACAAACAGTTTGCTAATTTTGTTGAAACATCTGGCCTGCTCCATCAAGCCCAATCAGGATTCAGAGCCACATACAGTACAGAGACGGCCCTGGTTGAAATGACAGAGGCAATCAGGGACTGTTTGGACGTTGGTGGCAGAGCAGCGCTGATTTAATTGGACCTCTCTGCCGCCTTCGACACGGTGCCCCACTCCCAACTATTAGACCGTCTCACGAACATCGGCGTCTCTGGCTTGGCGTGGAATTGGCTTAAATCATTCCTGGAAGATAGATTGCACAAGTGTGACTACCTCCTGCCTCACCTAAAACGGTTATCATTGGGGTGCCGCAGGGCTCCACCCTGAGCCTGCTGCTTTTCAATATATGTTACCCCCTTGGACTATCTTGCTGAGGAGCTGGGAGCTAAGAACATCGCCTGTGCAGATGATACCCAGCTCCTCTTCACTTGAAGGGATAAAAATACTGACCCGGCTCAGGCCAAAGAATGTCTCACAGCCGTCTTCAAATGGCTTGCAGCTGCCCAGCTTAAGTGCAATGAGGATAAGTCGAAGATTCTCTTCTATGGGTCCTTCCCGTCTCAGTTTAGGGTAGCACTGTGGCCAAAAGACTACCTTCTACCCAAATCAGTGGGTGCTCCAGTTAAAAACCTGGGGGTCTGGTTTAGTGAAGATCTTCGGTTCACCACATACATAAAGAAATTAGCAGGTCAGTGTTTCGGAACATTGAAATCACTGAAGAAGTTCTTATCCCTGTTACCCAGAGAAGCGAAGAAAATGGTTACCACCGCCCTGATCCTCACACGCATTGACTACACCAATGCTCTGTATATCGGTTTGCCAGGTTACCTATTGAAGAAGCTAAACACAATACAAAATGCGGCGGCCAGAGTTTTGCTTAATGTAGTGGGAAGGGCAAGCATGAAACAACACCTGCATGATTTGCACTGGTTCCCGGTGGTCCAAAGAGTTTAATTTATGGCTCTGACCCTGGCACATGGAGCCCTTCACAGACTTGGCCCGCTCTACCATAGGAATTGTTTTAGCTTTTATGCGGTACAGAGACAAATGCGTTCAGCCTCACAGTGTTTGGCTGCGATCCCTCGCTTTCGGCTGGCAAGGATGGGAGTAGCTCCCTCTCCTTTAAGGCTGCAGGGGCTTGGAACTCTTTGCCATTTGCCCTACGCAGCACCCAAGATCCTAGGCTGTTCAGGAAGCGACTTAAAACTCTGTTGTTTATGTAAGATGCAGTCTCCTTCTTACCCCTATGTTATCATGTGGCTCTCGCGCCCGGAGGACTTCTGGGCCACCAAGAACCCTCAGCATCGCAGAGGACTTTATGACCCCAACCAGCAGTGCACAAGGAGGTGCATTTACAGAGTTGTGGAGAAAGGGGGCATGCCCTTCGAAGACCTCTCAGCAATAGCACTCCGTGGGACTTATTGGATGTAACAGGATGGCTTGTTGGCCCCCAAATACCTTCAGCATCCAAAGGGACTTCATCCGACGACCAGCATTGTGCCAGTAGGTACATTTACAGAGTGGTGAAGAAAGGGAGCGTGGATTTCGAAGACCTATCAGCAATCCTGCTGTGTGGGACTTACTGAAGGCAACACGAGGGCTTGCTGGCACCATGGAGCCTCTGGAGCCAATGAGGCTTCATCGCTGAACCACCAGTGCACCAGGAAATATGTTTTCAGCGTGGTGAAAAAAGGGGACTTGGCCTCCTAAGTCCTCTAAACTATTCCGCTGTCTGGGACTTACTGGGGGTGGCAGGAGGGCTTGTTGGCCCCCTAGCACCATCGGCATCCAAGGGGACTTTATTCCCCAAACAGTTGTGCGCCAGGAGGTGCATTTGCAGAGTGGTGGTGAAAAGGGGCGGGGCCTCTGGCGACTTGCCGGTCTTTTTTATTTTCCTTCGGGATTTAGAAAAAATAATAATAATAATGGGATGGGGCCCAGCCAAAATTTTAGGTGGCCTGGTCCCAACAAGGGCACCCACTGCCACTGATGGGGACTGCGGGGAGATCCTGAGAGACCCCACAATCCCTGCCAGCTCTGCAACTCCTGTGGGAGCCGGCACTGCTTTTACACATAGGGAGCTGCTACCAGCTCCCTGTGTGTAAAGGCAATTGTGCTCTGCTTTGAGCAAGCAAGAGAAAAATGTTCTTGCTTGCTCAAAGAGGAGCACAGTTTCCTATGGCTTGGCATAAGAGATAAAAGTCCTGTTAAGCCATAGCAAACAGCTATGTTCTAGGGGTGGGCACCCCAGGACTTAGCAGGACCAGGCAATTGGGGAGGTCGCCAGGGCCCTCTAGGGCTCCAGGAGGGGGACAGTGTGGTCCTCTTCCTTCCTTCAATATTGCCCCGAGGAGGTGGTCCACGGGGCTGCGCAGCCCCCCGCATTACATTTTTGAAAAGCCCCAGGGAGGTGATGGTCCCCAGGGCTACGGGGGGGTTCGCTAGCCCTTCCTGCATTCTTTAAACTTAAAACCCTGGGGTGGTAGCGATCCCCAGGGCTATTGGGGTCCAAAAGACCCCCCCCATTGGTTGTCTCTGGGGAAGTGGCTGAGGCCATACGGGCCTCCACTGCATTTTTTATTCTCGAAGCTGGTGGTCTGTGGGGCATCAATGAACTTTTATGCTGTTTAAAAGGAAATGGGCATTTACCAAGTTCGGCTTTACAAAAAGGGACGCATTTTAACACATGTCACTGTAAGAGTGAATAATGGTTAAACAGCTTAAGGACACAAGAATAGATAACAGTATGTGATTTGAGTACAAGCGTTGGTTCACCCTACTAAGGTTTACTGATTATATTCAACTTATGCTAATTTGTATGGGTGTTTTGGTAAAAGGTTTGCTGTTTAGAATACTGGATTGTGGAGTGCCATCTTCATGTTGTGTTTTAATACATATTTACAATGCTGCATTTAATGTTTACTGGCATATTAAGTGTTTGTGAAAATATGGTAGCAATGTGGGTGTCAGTTGTTTTGTGTTATAATAATAATACTGATAGCATTATGTAAAATTATTTCCTTTATATTTTAGATGCCTCTAGTGAAGGGATTTTTAATCCCGAAATGCATTGGGTTACTTTTAATAAAATCGTGACATGAGGAACTCAATAGTGCTCCTGTGTTTTTGTGAATATTGTCGCAAAACCCTGGAATGAGAAAACAAATTGAATACATTGTAAAAAGGATTAAAAGTGAAAGTGGAAAATATGGACAAACAAAGGATGAAACGATTTGAATTTAATTCATTTAATTCCTTTAGTCACATGGCTGTGCAGCTTGGTGAAATCACACGTAGTTCCCCTCATGTTTTGTTGATATTGCGGCGCAATGGGGTGGAGTGCGGACAAGCTTGTAAGCCAATAAAGTTCTGAATTGGTTTAAACACTGGAAAACTGAATTATGCCGGTGGGAATCTCACCACCAGAAGGAGGGGGGCCATGCACCCTCCTCCTTTAATATAATACCCCCGGATCCTGGCCCATGCGGGGGCTGATTAGAAACTAGACGCTGAAGCTTGCAGTTTGCTATTTTTTCATTTTCAGCAGGATCCGTAGTTCCTGCTGAATTTATTTTTTTTAAAAATGCCTCCTTTGGCCCTACGTGTTCCCTGTGGGAACCCCCCCAAGAGCCCTAGGGGGTCATGGCATTTCTACCTTGCCCCGTTTTCTTTCTTGTTTTACATTTCTATGGGACTCGGCTTTTTAAGATGGCTGCCAACACTCCCTTGTTGAAGTGCTGGCAGCCAAACAAATTTCAGTAGCATCCGTGTGTCCTCTGCAAGGACTCGCATCTACAGATATCTATATTGTTTAAACTTAAATATCTCTGAAACTACTGAACAGATTTACACCAAATCATACAAAGCATGCTTTCTGGGCCAACATCTAGATTTCAGCCATATTTGCCATAATTCCGTTCAGCGGTTCGGGCTGTAGTCGTGTTCAAAAAATAAAAAATCTCCATACACATAACATAGGGAAACGGCATTTTGGAACCCCCTTATTTTCTCTGCCCTCCATCACGATTTATCACCCTAAAACTTTCAAAACAGTAGCTGAACTAAAAATGTCTTTTAAAAATGTTGTGAAGATTCATCAAGCGGCACCAAAGTTATTAGCAAAACAAAAAACGCTTTTCGTATGGAAACTTGAGTCCTAACTATATCTACCTAAGGTAGATATAGGTAATACACACACAGACACACACACACACACACATATATGTATATATATATATATATATATATATATATAAGTATATATGTATATATATGACAGGAACCTCCTTCCAATAACAAAAGGAGCAGAGACCCGGGGGGAACATTGGAGGCCTTTATTGTGATCGGTGGCGAATGCATTTCTGGCTCGATGTTAGCCGTCATCAGCGCCCAAAAGCCGCCCAGGATTAAAACAACACAACGCCAGTGCGTCCCACCTTTTTAAGCCTCGATTTTGCAGGCCCGCTCCGCCCCCTCAGCACACCTGTGTGGCCTCCCTAGTGTGCCGAGAGACTACAAGTCCCAGAATCCCCAATGTTCGCATCCTCGGAATGGTGTTGCAGGGGGGGTAAAAACAGTACCCTGGTGGTTGTACTCAGGTGCAGGGGAGCACGGAATGTGCCTAAAATCCAAGTGTCATGGTTCGTGGCTTTAAGTTCACGAGCAAAGTGTCTCCTCCGGTCCCCTCAAGAAGCTTCAGCCGTGAAGAACATGGATCAATGTAGCAGGGGCTGCAATGACAGTTCATGCTGCCCTGTGTTTGGCCCCATGGCCCCACGTCTGCATAATCTCCTCCAAGACTTCCCGGCGGACTCCGGACTTCCAATTAACATTGGGTACGCTAAGAACTGCAACAGCTCATGCCAGCTTAGTCCTGACCCTTTGGTGAAGCGGGGTACTCTGTAAAGCGTCTCTGGCAGACGCATGGATACATGACAGGAACCTCCTTCCAATAACAAAAGGAGCAGAGACCCGGGGGGAACATTGGAGGCCTTTATTGTGATCTGTGGCGAATGCATTTCTGGCTCGATGTTAGCCGTCATCAGCGCCCAAAAGCCTCCCAGGATTAAAACAACACAACGCCAGTACGTCCCACCTTTTTGAGCCTCGATTTTGCAGGCCCGCTCCGCCCCCTCAGCACACTTGTGTGGCCTCCCTAGTATGCCGAGAGACTACAAGTCCCAGAATCCCCAATGTTCGGATCCTCGGAATGGTGTTGCAAGGGGGGTAAAAACAGTACCCAGGTGGTTGTACTCAGGTGCAGGGGAGCACGGAATGTGCCTAAAATCCAAGTGTCATGGTTCGTGGCTTTAAGTTCACAAGCAAAGTGTCTCCTCCGGTCCCCTCATGACGCTTCAGCCGTGAAGAACATGGATCAATGTAGCAGGGGCTGCAATGACAGTTCATGCTGCCCTGTGTGTGGCCCCATGGCCCCACGTCTGCATGTATATATATTTTCAACTCCAAACATCCTACAGATTGTAAACCTGTAATAGATTGCAGTACTCACGGGGGTGGTTTGTCATAGATGTTTATTTGGAAACCATCAGCACATCAACAAGACGCGTTTCGGCGTATAGCCTTCGTCAATTGTATAACAGTTGGCGTGGTGGCCATTGCTCTTATTTCACCATTTCCGAGTTTGCTTTCATGGACAACAACAGAGGACTAACAATTCAAACTACAAAGCGCCGCCATATTGTAACGTGCAAATTGTAAGGCGTTATATACCCCTATAGGACATGGTTAAAGACATCGTATTGTACATATTCATACATTCTTTAAACAAATTGAACCATATACAAATGTATATCATCATTGCCCTAAATGGGCACAACCTAAAATATATGGTTCCATTATGTCCTCATATCATATAATCTCGCCCTGGATGGGCTTGCTTTCAGTCCAATGCTAAACTCCACTTACTCAAAATACATTGCTGCGCCGGTTGAGACTTATTTACTTTTTTATCCACTGACTAATTCATTAAGTCACATGATTATAAATCATTGCAATTACTGTTATTAAATCCAATATTTCATTTTCAAAATTATTCAATTCATTCCTAAATACACTTTGTCAAATTCAAAAAACCATATGAAAGAGGAAAATATATAGAATATACAGAAGTGCCCTATTCTAACATCACTATCCCAAATGTACGGCCAATTCCTCATGCATATTAAGGCCATTAGGCATTTTGCTTTGCAGATCTATTATATATCGTGACTCAAGTCGCCTGAGTTTCTGTAATAGATCGCCCCCTCTCACATTCACAGGAACACTATCTAAGCACATGTACGACAACAGATCCCTGTTGCGCCCATGTGCCTTATCAAAGTGTCTTGCTACGGGATAGGATTCATCTACATTCTTGATAGCTCGCATATGCTCCAATATGCAAATTTTGACCGGATGGGTCGTGCTACCAATATATCACTTCCCGCAGGGGCAAGTCAAACAGTAAATGGCATATGGCGTGGTGCAAGTCAGAAATTTTTGTATCTTCTTCGGTGTAGTTAGTCCTGCAACTTTATATGTGAGAGACCGTTTACTGAATTTATACGCTTTACAGCGTCCGCAAGGAAAAAAGCCATTCAATGTTTTTAAAGAAGGTTTAGTGGAGTGGCCCTCATGATGACTATGTACCAGGTGATCCTTTAGAGCCCTGGCTTTACTAAATGTGACTAAAGGGTTCGATAGCAAGTCACCTCTAATGGTATTATCCGTTAAAAGGATGTTCCAGTTTTTACGCAATATCCTTTTAAGTTCCCTTGCATTATCCGAGAACGTGGTGATAAACCTAAAAACACCACTCTCAGGTTCTTTACTTTTGGTTTTCAGTAATTCTTCTCTCTGTATGTTGTTCACCTTGTTAAGTGCTTGGGTTAATATCCCATCTTTATAACCCCTCACCTTAAACCTAGATAAACATTGCCTCGTCGCTTTTTTAAATTCTTGCTCACATGAGTTGTTTCTTTTTAGTCTCAACAACTCTCCGTAAGGAATGCTGTTAACTAACTTTTTCGGATGGTTACTGGTAGCATACAGTGTCGAATTGCCTGCAGTTGATTTACGGAAGAGTTCCGTATGGATTTTCCCCTCCTCTATGTACACCGTAAGGTCCAGATAGTTTACCTCTGTGCTGCTTATTTCTCCTGAAAACTTTAGGTTAACCTCATTGTTATTTAAAACATCGATGTATGTAGTTGCCAATTCAACCGGGCTGTCCATTATAATAAACAAATCGTCTCTATAACGATACCACCCTTTGATTCTACAGTTCCACTCTTGATTGGCTTGCGACCAGGCCACCTGCTCCTCCCACCATCCCACGAAAAGATTCGCGAAACTTGTGGAGGAGCAGGTCCCCATCGCCACACCCGACATTTGTTCAAACAATTGTTTGTCAAACAGAAATATGTTGTTGTTCAGACAAAACCTTATGAATTCACACAGCATCTTATTGTGTTCATAGTAACGCATTGATCTTTGCTCCAAGAAACTCTCTATTGCCTTTAAACCATCCTCATGTGCAATGCAAGTGTATAAGCTAGTTATATCTAGCACCATCATACAGTAACTTTCTTTCCATACAATATTACTCAAGCAATTGAGGAAATGTTTTGTATCTTTCAGGTAGGATTTCAATGTTACCAAGTATGGGAAGAGAAAAGAATCAATATACATTGATAAATGTTCTGTCAAGCTCCCTTGCGAGGCCACAATGGGTCTCCCAGGTAGATTCAGCTTGTCTTTGTGGATCTTAGGTAGGTAATAAAACGTCGGCGTGATCGGGCTTAGGCATCTCAAAAACAAGTATTCATCAGAATTAAGCATATCCAGTTTATACCATTTCGAAATCATGTCATGATAGTCTGTTATGCTTTGATTATATAGTCTGTCATTGATTTTCATATATGTCTTAATATCCTCCAACTGTCGTAGGGCTTCTGTCTCATATTGTGTCTTGGTCAACAATACAGTATTGCCCCCTTTATCTAAGGGTTTGCAGACCAAGGAGGAGTGTTCACACAGTTAATGGGGAAACAACAACTGCAGGGCGGCAGGGGCAAGCCCCCAGATAGTCGAGGGGGAAGAGGAAGACGAGGCGGGGGGGCAGCGGCAAGAAACATCGTAGGCTCGCCACCCGTGACCCGCAGCAAGAACTTCTACAAGAAGAAGACCTAAATGTGGAAGATAACTTGACTATCGTCATCTTGACCTCCAAGGTCTTAACCTTGGAAGAAGAATCGATTCTAAAACTAGGCCTTTCCTTTTGCCCACAAAAGAACTTGGAATTCGCCCAAACGAGAATAGATTTGTTCAAATTCACCCGCAAATTGAAATTGCATAAATTCTTTAAAATGAAACCACCACCCATAAAACCCACAGCTGTGGAAAGTACGGTAGTAGGTAATATGAGATGCAAAGATTTAGCAGGTGTTAGAACATTGGAGGGGAGCCACGCGACTCCCCTCCTAGAGCCTTGTGGTGGCCCTGGGGACTGCCACCCCCCAGGGCCGGCTCCTGCAGTGTCCCGGGGTGCCTACACCCGGGACACTGAAGTTTGCTAAGGAAAGGCGAGAGCCTCGTGGCTCCCGCCATACCATAGCAAACTGCTTTGGTTTTTGGAAGAGAGAGCAGGAAACCTGCTCTCTCTTCCAAAAACCAAAGACTATTGCTTTTCTACATGGGGAGCAGCATGTTCGCTACTTCCCATGCAGAAAAGCAATGCCGGCTCCCGCAGGATGCGGGGAGCCGGCAGGGACCGTGGGGGGATTAGGGACACCACCACGGACCCCAACTAGAGGCCAGGCCCCGGTGGATGGGGTCCCCGGGGCTACAAGTGGCCCGGGACGGGGGCCACGCGGCCCCCCTCCCCCCAAAAAATATATATTTTTAAAAAGGTCAGCCCCGGGGGATGGGGTCCCCGGGGCCGATAATGGCCTCTGGAGAGGCCCCCTACTCTAATTTTTTATTTTAAAAAAGTGAATTAGGTGGCAGGCCCTGGGGGATGGGGGTCCCCCTTCTTAAATTATTATTATTTTTTTTAAAGACTGGCATTGCGCCGGAGGCCACGCCCCCTCATTGCAGAGGGGGAAAGAATACCGCTTGAATATTGGGGGTACCTGGGGGGCAACTAGCTCACCAGGAGCCTCCAGTATGCACAGAGGGCTGCGTCGCAGAGAGGTGTTCTGAGGCCACGCCCCTTTTTCCACCTCTCTGAAACGCAGCCTTGTGGCGCTTACTGGAGGTACCTGGTGGGCTAGTTGGCCCCCAGGGACCCACAGGATTGAGGAGGAATTAATTCTCTAACTTAAAGCGCGCCACAGGGTGTGCTTGAAGACATATCACCTTAGGCCATGCCTCCTTCCTTCACCACTGAAATATTTCTCTTTCAATACTGAGGGTCCCTGAGGGCCAAATAGGCCAAAAGGTATCTCCAGTATGCGTCAGGGAGCTGAGTTGCAGACAGGTGTTCAGAGGCCACTCCCCTTTCTACAGCTCGCTGCAATGCAGCTTTGTGGCACTTACTGGAGGTACCTAGTAGGCTAGTTTGACCCTAGCGACCCTTAGGATTGAAGGGGACTTAATCTCTCAACTTAGAACGGTGACAGGGCGCGTTTACACAGTGGTGACGGGAAGGGCCTGACGTGATGTGTGCAAACACGCCCTGTGCCGCGCTTTAAGTTGTGGAAACAAATTCCACTTCAAACCTGAGGGACCATGGGGGCCAAGTAGCCCACCAGGTGCTTCCAGGAAGCGCAACTGCGCTGCGTTGAAGAGAGGTGATGCAGGCCGTGCCCCTTTTTACATCTTTCTGCTACGCAGCTCTGTGGCGCTAACTGGATGTACTATGAATTCCGATTTACTCACCTGTTATTAGGAGAGACCTCAGTGCTGCATATTTGAGCCCAGTACTGATCCTGAAAAGTAATTCTAACCATACTTACCACTAACTTGAATTTCCTTTCATAGGCTAACATTGACTGGTTTCACTTGGAAATGGAGTTTTGCAAATTTAAAATATTCACCTAAAATCATCCGAACAACGAATTCCGATTTACTCACCTGTTATCAGGAGATAACCCAATGCTGCAACTTTTAGCCCAGCACTGACCCTGAAAAATAATTCTAACCATACTTACCAGTAACTTGTATTTCCTTCCATCGGAATCCATTGTCTGGTTTTCACCAGAAAAGTTTCTAAGTGTCTATTTTCACAAACTACAAATATTCCTAAAAAATTGCCTGTTTGACTCGGTGCTGCATCTTTCAGCCCACTACTGATCCTGAAAAATTATTCTAACTGTACTTACAGTAACTTGAATTTTCTTCCTTAGGCTAACTTTGACTGGTTTCACTTGGAAATTCTTCTAAGTGTGGAGTTTTGGAACTTTAAAATATTCCTCTAAAATCAGCCGAACTACGAATTCCGATTTACTCACCTATTATTAGGAGAGACCTCAGTGCTGCATCTTTCAGCCCAGTACTGATCCTTAAAAGTAATTTTAACCGTACTTACCAGTAACTTAAATTTCCTTCCATAGGATACCATTGCCTGCTATATAAAATATATATAAATTAAAAAATATATATATTAAAAAAACAAATATTACAATTTCAAAATTTTTAAAAACATTTTTTTACAATTTATAATAAAAATATGTAATGTCATTTTAAAAATAAAATATCTAAAAATAAATAGTTTAAAACAATTTAGTAAATCAGTATAAAAAATATAACAATTAATACATTTAAAAATTATAATTTACAAAACCTTTGAAATTCACTGAAAAAACCATAGGTTTCAGCCACGTTATAGTTAGGAATTAGCATTTAAAAAACCTTAGAAATTCACTGAAAAAAAAATAGGTTTCAGCCACGTTATAGTTAGGAATTACCATTTAAAAAACCTTAGAATTTCACTGTAAAAAAACATAGGTTTCACACATGTTATAGTTACCTGGACATTTCACTCATACAAAAATATTGAAATTCCCCCGTTGTAGTTAGTTCAGCTAACTATATCTTGTGCGCCCGCAATCCACTGCTGATGACATCACATATTACATCACTCATGACATGGGTCAGTGACATCACTGGTGACATCACTGATGACATCTCAAATGACATCACTGATGACATCACTGATCACATCATCCTTGTGAAAGAGTGGCAGACCTCCTCTTAACCTAATACCCTAACCTTTGATACACACATTGAAAAATAGAAACTAACATTTTCAAAACAATGGAGATACAAAAACCAGTTAGAACAACCTATTCAGTAATTCCAAAATCTACATACACATCCACTCATTCACCAACAGTTCTATATAGTCACTCATAAATGTACTCACTCATCATATGTACTCATACACCTATACATCCTGTTACACACCTACACTTATGCATAGAGTTACTCACACACATACTCACACATGCAAATAAACTATCAAATATCCATTTACTTGCATATACAGCTATACACACACCACCACACTTACTTCTACAGAAACCTACACATACTTACTCTCTTAAACAATCACTTATAGAAACACATACTTATTTATACAGGAACTCTTCCAATCTCTCACTCTCATATATACTCACTTATATACATCAATACTCACATATACTAGTTTAAAACATGTATACTTACTCATAAAGACACTATTGAGACAGTCATTCACTCACTAACTCACCCATACATACACTCATCCACCCATACAGTCCTGTCAATGCTGTCTTCAAAACAAATACAAACAGTGAGTCACTCATTCATGCATCTATGCGCTAAGAAATATCCCCCACCGAACCATACAGACACTCCTACTGATACTCAAAAAAACAACTAATAACCCATATACACACTAATGTAGCTACTCACCAACCCATGCAACCACTTATACACAAAGTGAGACACTGATACAGATATTTAAATATTTAAACATTACTCGCTAATACATGTATTCACTAAGATACACTTAATAAGTCAGTTATACAATCAATTATACAAAAAAACATCCATTTAGACACTTATTTACCCATTTATTCTTCCATCGACCTTTAGATATACATATATAAAAATATATATTTTTCAGAAAGACACACATTCACTGGATGATGTCATCAGTGATGTCATTTGAGATGTCATCAGTGATATCATGAGTGATGTCACCGACCATGTCATGAGTGATGTAATATGTGACGTCATCAGCAGTGGATTGTGAGCGCACGAGTTATAGTTAGCTGAACTAACTATAACGGGGGAATTTCAATGGTTTTGTATGAGTGAAATGTCCAGCTAACCATAACATGTGTGAAACCTATGGTTTTCTCAGTGACTTTCTAAGGTTTTTTAAATGCTAATTCCTAACTATAACGTGACTGAAACCTATGGTTTTCTCAGTGTATATGTATATATATATATTCACTCCACAGCAGCTTAACTAACTCTGTCCATCATGCAGCAGCACAGATGAAGAGGGATGATCCTGGACTCACCAGGATTTTTGGCCAATGTGATATCTTTAATTTATCCAGTAAATGTACATACCAGAATAGTGTGGTCTACAACAATTGCAACAACTGACCACGACCAACGTGTTTTTGCAACTGCCTTCAACTGGGTCTCCCGGTTAAGGCAGTAAACAGCTTATTTAAACAGTTCTCTTTTCTATTTCAATGACCCACAGGAACACTGAAACACTAACCTCACAGTAGCTAATTTGGCACAAAACAGTCTCCATAGATCCAAATAATTGCACATTTATCCAGAAGGGATTCAAAACAAAATTCATAGCTTTAAGGACAAAATAATTTGTAAAGGTAAATAAAATAAATCAAAACATTTTCCAAAACACTAATAATTCTTACTGTGTCAAAATGTTTTTTTAATCAATTATCCCATCTTTATACTGCATTCAAAAGATAAATGGAAAATCTTATTAATCTGTACTCAAATAATACTTCAAGGGTGTAATTCAATTGGTCATTAGATTTTTCTTTTTCTGTGATACCAATATCTATTACACATTAAATTTGTTTTCAATTACCAATAGATAGAATTATATTAGGTACCACAGATGAAGTGCATAGGTACGTTCCTAAAATTGAACTAAAATAATATAGACATAGTTAATGTGCATCATACTGACAAAGTGTATTATTTTTCTCTTCCTTAAAATTCATCAATTGTATTGACCTCAAACTGGTCCCAAAGTGCTTATTATTCTTAATGTGCAAAACAGGCATGGCATTTATTGTGCCACAGATTCATTAATATTGTCACCTAGTACAAACAGTGCATTTTTAAAATGCAATTCAATTTAGTAACCATTGTCCTCCCTTGGGATTCCTGACCAGATTACTGATTACAAATGTTTGGGACGTTACCTGCAAACCAAAAGTGTCTTGTGCTTCGAAAGTGCATGTATGTAAAGGCATAGGAACTCCCATACATTTCTACTAGAAATACGTTAGGATGTCTCATGCAAACTGAAAGTATCTTGTGCTTCAAAAGTGCATATAAGTTTACGAGCACCAACATTGTGTTACTCCCATATCCTGCTAGGTCCATTTTTCCTCTGCCCTGCAAAAACGTGTCTCAGAATATGCTACTAAAATCAGAAAATCCCACATCTTAAAATTCAGAGCAAGTTCCCGAAACAATTCAATTGTGTCCTATTTGATTTCTAAGTTAAAGATGCACATATAATTCAGCATCGTCATTATGTCCCCAAGGTATCTCTGTTCCGATTTTCTGGATCAGTCGAAATACTTGTTTCCTTAGTTCTCTCACTCAATCTCCTCCTCTTGGGTGTGCTCTGACAAGCTTTATTCCAAAATAACTAAGGGTGTATAAGGATCAGTTGTGGAATTGTTCATAATGACAAGCCATGGGGTAGCTTTTATCTCCATTTTTTATGGCGTGTATGTGCTGCAATATTCTAAGCTTCAACTTGTTTATAGTGCTAACCACATATAGCTTATTACAATCACACTTGAGGGCATAGATCATGTGATCCGTGTTATAATTATTACAATCATCAATTTGTACTTCTCATCCCTCAAATGTCCGATAGCTCTTGCAAATCAAACCATATTTGCATGCCTTGCACGAGTTACATTTCACAAAGCCGATCATGTTGACTGATAACACATTTCTATAGGATTCAAGATAACAAATCACCCAATCGTTCAAGTATTAAAGTGGCCCTCGTCAGCAAGCATAGCTTGACTCCAGTGGAATGGAGAGCACGGGACCCATGTCTGGGCATACCCGTCCCACTCGGGGTAACAAATGCAAAAAGAACAATCGATGGACAGAATGCAGAAAAATGTCATACATTCACACCAGTACAGAGATCTGGGCCTAAATCCATTGTTTTTTTGCTCACCATGCCATTCCAGTTTAGACCCAGCCATATGCAAATCAGTCTTGACACTGCACCCAATGGGAACAGTCCAGGCCAGTTCCTCCGTGGACTGGAAACAAGCATCCTAGGACTGGTTTCATCAGCAAGCCTAGCTTGACTCCAGTGACATGGAGAGCACGGGACCCACATCTGGGCATACCTATCCCACTCAGGGTGACAAAAGAATGATGGATTTAACCTAGATTCATGTGACTGGGGGTGAATGTTTGCATTGTCCAGCATTCCAGTCATCAATTGTTTCTTTTGCATATGTCGCCCTAAGAGGGAAGGGTATGCCCAGACATGGTTCCCATGCTCCCTACACCACTGGATTCAAGGTAGCCTGGCTGAAGAAGGGTGATGTCCTGAAACCGGTCCCAGGATACTTGATGAGGTCCAGGGAGGACCTGGTTTGACAGTTCGGGCTGAACTGTTCCTGCAAGGAATAGGGTCAAGATTGATATACATATGGCTGAGTCCAAATTGGGGTGGTGTGGTGAGCAAAATAATGATGGATTTAACCCAGATCCTTGTGACTGGGGATGAATGTTTGCATTGTCCTGCATTCCGTCCATCAATTGTTTCTTTTTCATATGTCACCCTAAGTGGGATGGGTATGCCCAGGTGTGGGTCCCGTGCTCCCTACACCACTGGATTAAAGCTAGGCTGGATGATGAAGAGTGATGTGCTGAAACCGGTCCCAGGATGCTTGTTTCCGGTCCAGGGAGGACCTGCCTTGGCAGTTCGGGCTGGACTCTTCCCACAAGGAACAGGGTCAAGACTGATTTGCTTAGAACTCCTTAGCACACGTTTTCATTTGATACTGTAAGTCTATTCATGTGTGTTTCAACCAAACATTTATCATACAAACATTAATTGGAACATTAATAATTGAGATCCTTGTCATTCAGGGTTGTCCACGGGTATTATTTATTTCTGGAGACGTCACAGCCAACACGTGTTTCGTCGATCGGGAATGTAACCCTCGACTTTTTCAAGGCTGTTTGGAAAAAGTAACGTTTGTGATTTTCAAACTATGATCATTTATGCCACTTATAGTATACAGAGATACATTTTGTTAATCAAAGTATTGTGCCCAGGTGGTGTCGTACATCTTGTACTCTGTGCAAAATATAATTAAGATAGCGACATTGCAGATATAAGTTTTAGTTTCACATTTGTCTTTTAAGTATTAATACATCATACTTCCTTAATACTAGAAGTTGTTGGGACCCATATTGGAAATGGAGACACCTGTGACCCATTTGTCATACCGTGCGATTAAATTATTTGAGTGCATGGTGGTTCTAAATTAAAAAGTAGTGCCGTGTTGATCAATTTTGATCCAAAGTGGCATGCATAAGTGTAAAAAGTGCTTACGGTACCTATTCTCCGAAATGATTCTTTTTCTGTTTTGAAATGAAGGAAAATGTTTTAATCAGAACCACTCCGAAAAGTTTTATAAGCGTTTCCACATTTGTTGCGGTTTAAATTATTCCTTTCAATCTACTTACATTAGATGAGGTGATATTTCCAACCGTCAAAAGGCTTCTGTTGGGGGACTTGTTTCTGTGTTGAAATAATCTTCTCTTTGTAACCGGAGTGTCGGTTGTAGAAAAAGGGCAGCTGAAAGTTAATTTAATTCTTGGTTTCTTGCCACGGTTCCTCGTATAAAAAGGGCCCGCATTGGAGGCCGCTCTTTTAGACTGCTGGCCCCGCAGTTGTGGAACATGCTACCAGTAACATTGCGTAGTACACCAAATCTACTGGCGTTCAGGAAGGGTCTCAAGACGTGGCTCTTTACTTCTTAGTTGTCCCCCTTGTGGTTTTTTTCTGGATCCCTCTCTGTTCTTTTTCTTGTTATGTTGTGAGATAGGTGTGCAACCAAAGCGCCGGGACACTCTTCTGAGTAGCCGTGCGCTATACAAAACCAAGATAACATTACATAACATTATATTTTTGTTTATACTTAAGCCATTATTATCTATACGTTATGCTTTTAGTCAGATAGCATGATTTAACAGATGCCATTGACTCCCTTCCCAACCTCTAGTTAGCGTTAATTCCGTTCTTAACAAAGATTCCATTTACCGTATTTTGAAATTATTAAAGGGATAGTATGGGCTGGTTAGTTGTTCGCTCCGTTTACACATGTTTACGATGTAGACTGGAGCCGGCCCTCTTGAGATATGTTTATCTTAACAAACGGGACGTTTAAATGTTGCTATATTTTGCCTGCATATCTTACATATTTGGACATATAATTCAATGCGATTTGAATCGCATTGGCGTGGATAAGCCACAGTAACCTGACATGGTCGCGTGTCTTACCTTTCGCTGCTCGCGTTCAGGCTCTTCTGTATCTGTCCCCACTGCTGTAGTTTTGCTGCAGTTCTTTCTACCTCGAGTTGGCTTCTTCTGTTTATTTAAGACTCGAATGGTTCTATGTCACGTGACACTAGTGACTTCCGGTTTGCCGGTAGTTTAGTGTTCTGCGTTAAGCTTCATAACGTTTTAAGAAAACACGGCGGCCATCTTTACCTCTTTAGAGGTGTATATAGTTTCAATGGCATTGATAGTTCTTGTGCATCGTTTTCATTCCTTAGCCTCTTAGTGAGTTATCTAACCGGCCATTTTATACGAAATTATGTCGCAATTTATTCAAACTATCTTTTGGAATTATTTCCGAAGCATTCTAAGATTATTGTTAATTATATCGTGAGGTGTCATATATTCGTGATTAATGTATTCTATTGTTATTTGTGTCTTATAATTGAAAGTGTACGTGAATTTTGGGTCTTTGTCACATTTTAAGACTACTGCTAATCATTGTCGTGAAGTGTCTTACCATTTTGTTTTATTATTGATGTGTTGTGAAGTGGGCTATTATCTTTATGAAGGTGAGGTTTCTCCATTTAGGATGGGTACCGTACAGACATGTGTACCGTTCGGTGGCTCATAAATATACATAACAATAGTACAGGCATATTACATTTCAGAATATAACATTCGCATTCCTTGTAGTATAGTACCACATACATTGTGATCAGTATATATTACATCCTATTTTGATCCTAGAAAATAGTGATATTCAGGGTCAATGTTAAGACCTAGTTCAACACTTTTAAGTGTCATAATCCAGGTCGCCTCCCTTCTGCGTAGTATCAACTCCCTATTACCACCCCTCGGGTTGGTAGGTATGTGTTCAAACCCAAAATATTGGAATGAATGATTCGTTGTCTGTGCTGGGCAGATAGACATGTGTGCTGCCACAGGGTAGCGCATGTCGCCTTGTTTTACTGCCCTTATGTGTTCATTTACCCTGTCCCTTAAAGGTCTTTTGGTGCTTCCTATGTAACTCTTGCCGCATTTACAGTCTAAAGCATAAACTATAAATTTGCTCTGGCAGTTTATAGTAGTTAGGATGCGATATTTTTGGTTTTCATTAGGTCCTTCAAATGCCTTTTTCTTCTTGTATGCCCATTTGCAGGCTATGCATCCCCCACAACTAAAAAAACCCGGTTCTGTCAGCCATGTGTTCTTCTTTAACGTGTTGGGGTAGCTTGGGCTCAATATGCTCCTCAGTGTTTTCCCTTTTCTGAAAGTTATTGTTGGTCTTTCTGTTATGTGTTTGTTTAATGTAGTGTCTGTCCTAAGCAGATGCCAGTGTTTATTCAGACTCTTCCTCAAAATCGAGGCCCAATTGTTGTAGCCCGTTATTAGTCTGATTTTTTCTTCCTTCTCCTTGTTTTTAGGTTGTTTTTCTCTTAGTGTATCTGCTCTTGTTACCTTATCTATTCTGTCTACTGCTTTTAGCAGTTGTTTTCTTTTGTACCCTCTGTTCTCAAATTTTTTACTACCCCCATTTTTTGAGTTTCAAATTCATTTTCATTGCTGCAGTTGCGGCGTGTCCTGACTAGTTCTCCATAAGGGATCGCTCTTTTTTGGTGTTCCGGGTGTGCGCTGTTTGCGTGTAAAAGAGAGTTACATGCGGTACTTTTCCTGTATAACCTGCTTTGGATTATGCCATTGTCTATATAAAATTCCACATCAAGGAACGGAAGCTTTTCGTTGCTATATTCCATTGTGAACTTTATATTTTGATCATTGTCGTTTAGGTAATCATGAAATTTGTGTAGTTTTTCAGCTGATCCTGTCCAGATCATGATACAGTCATCAATGTATCTTCCCCAAAATAGTATGTCATTATTCCATTCAGAGGCCGGTGCGCCCCAGATATTCGTTTCCTCAAACCTCCCCATTACTAGGTTGGCATATGAGGGCGAAAATCTGGAGCCCATGGCCACCCCCTGTTTTTGCCTATACCATTGATCTCTATAAAGGAATACATTGTTGTCCAGAATAGTCTCAATCATTTCTAAGATCATTTCTGTGTGTGACCACGCACTGGCTGGTCTTTTGCTTAACATCCTCTTGATTGCAATTAGTCCTGTCTCCCTCTTGATGCATGTGTATAAGGAGACTACGTCTAACGTGACCAACAACATATTGTCTCCCCATGGTAGATCTGCCATGGTCCCTAGTATATGTTTGGTGTCCCTGATGTGTGACGGGAGGTTTGCTACCAAAGGTTTTAAAAATGTGTCAACAAACTCAGATAGTCTCTCGGTTGGTCCCCCTATGCCTGATATGATCGGTCTGCCAGGTGGGAATGTGAGATGTTTATGGACTTTGGGTACTGTGTAGATGCATGGGTATCTAGGTCGATCTACTTTTAAATAGATTAGTTCGTTGTCATCTATAAGCCCCATCCCATGCCATTTTTTCAAGAGTGTGTTAATATACTCTGTCAGTTTCCATATAGGGTTGGGTCCTATTTTTTCGTAACAGTTGGTATTTTCCAGCTGAGTGAGAATTTCATGGTTGTAGTCATTGCTTCGCATTATCACCATGTTGCCTCCCTTGTCGGCTTCTCTGATTGTGAGTTCCCTGTTTCTACTTAGTTCTAGGAGTGCTTTTCTCTCTCCCTGAGTTAAGTTGTCTCGATGTGTATGTGATGCAGTGTTTTTAGAGTTATGTTTGTCCAGATCGCTAGCAACTGCCTTGAAAAATAAATCAATGTTGTTACCCGCTGTGAGTGTGGGTGTCCATGTCGATTTCTCTCTTAGGCTACTGGTAATATTGTAGTCCATGTTAATGTCCAAATCTCTCATGATTCTATCTGTAAGTATCACTTCGTCTTCACAGTTAGTTATTGATAACAGCATTCTGGTGTCTAATATGTCTTGAATACAGTAATCATCTTTTACCAACATACCCAAATTTTGCTGCAAGACTGATTTGCATATGGGTGGGTCCAAACTGGGGTTGTGTGGTGAGCAAAAGAATGAGGGATTTAACCCAGATCCTTGTGACTGGGGGGTGAATGTTTGCATTGTCCAGAATTCCATCCATTAATTGTTTCTTTTGCATTATGTTGCCCTAACTGGGAAGGGTATGCCCAGATGTGGGTCCCGTGCTCACTACACAACAGGATTTAAGCTAGCCTGGCTGATGAAGGGTGATGCCCTGAAACCGGTCCAAGGATGCTTGTTTCTGGTCCAGGGAGGACCTGGCTTGGCAGTTTAGGCTGGATTCTTCCCACAAGGAACAGGGTCAAGACTGATTTGCATATGGCTGGGTCCAAACTGGGGTGATGTCTGTGCGCAGTTGTTAACTGCCATGTCGACTTGGCAAGTGCACCCACTTGCCAGCCCCTAACCTTCCCTTTTCTTACATGTTAGTCACCCCTAAGGTAGGCCCAAGGTACCCCTGTGGGAAGGGTGCAGTGTATGTGAAAGGTAGGTAGGACATGCACTGGTGTGTGTGGCATGTCCTGATAGTGAAATACTACCAATTTCGTTTTTCACTATTGAAAGGCTATCTTGCCCCATAGGACTAAATAGGAGTTTATTTATAACACATTATAATAGTAACTTCCCATTGGAGCAAGATAGAGAGAAATACAGTTTAGGCTCTCTGAACTCAGAATGTAATAACACATCTTTTACTAAAGATGGTTTTTAAATTGTGTGTTTGAAAATGCCACTTTTAGAAAGTAGGCATTTTCTTGTTTAACCATTCTGTGTGCCTCTGCCTGTTTGTGTACTGACAGTCTGGTTTTGGAGTGACAGAGGTTGGGGAGGTGCATTCTTTCAGACAGCCACCGGGGGGATCTGTGTCCTGCCTTTCATGAATGAGTGAGCACTAGATTGAATAGGCCTGATCTGCATTTGGATTGGTGAGAGGAGTAGCACCTGAATAGGGCTGTGCCTTCCTTCCACAATGCTGGCTCTGCCCCCCTGTGGTATGTCTAGAGCCAAGGCTCACTCTGCCAATGTATGTTGTTGTGCACTTGCAGAGTGCCCCCAGAACTGGTATGAACTGGGCTCAGAGCCCCTTACCCAAACAGAACAAAGACATTTTGTGGTACAAGTATTGGACCTAAAACCCCTGAACTTTAGACTACTTCTGGAATCAAGAGAAACCTTTGCCAAGGAGAAGAGCCGGATAAACTGAGGATAAGTACTGCCCTTGCTGTGTGTCTGGGGTTGGCCTGCTGTTGCTGTTTCTGCCAGGGAAAGGAGAAGGACTTTGCTGTGTGCTGTGTCCCCTGCTTGTGGAAAGTCGCAAGGGCTTGAGTGGAGCTTGTCTCCTGTTTTGAAGTCTCAGGAACACAAAGTGCCTGTGACTGTGTGGGGCCTCTGAAGGTTGTTTCTGTTGCTGGGAGCTGGAAAGCAACACAACAACAAGAAAATCTATGCATTGCTCTTCTTGCGACAGTTTTTCTGACGCAACACCATGGTGCAAATAGAATCTCCCTGAACCACTGCGTCACTGCTGAAACCGACGCAGTGCCTGACGCCGCTGCAAGTATCAACGCATCGAGGGATGGCGGCTGAAGAAATCGGCGCAGCGCCACTCGCCGCCGCCGCATCGTTCACTGACCCATCCCGGATTTCCACACATCGTCCCTGTGTGGCAACTTTTCCCCAACACATCACCCAAAGATCGGAGTCGTCTCAGAATCGTTGTATCGCTTCTCCCTACAGACCGGACATGACGCACCGCTCCCATGTGTCCAGTGGAAATGTCAATCGCATCCACGAAGGTCTCAGGAATCGACGCACCTCTTTGTTTTTCTGCGCTTCTCATCGCTGCAGCTGCTTGGCTTGGTGAATTTTGTCGCACCGATAGGTACTTTGTAAGAAATCACACATCCATAGTTTTCATTTTTCTTAATACTTGTATGTTGGATTTTTGTCATTTTGGTCTTGTTAAAGTTTAGATAAAGATACTTAGGGGGCATATTATCAAGCAAGGGCGATACATTGTCTCCGCTTTTATCGGCAGGAAACTTCCGCTAAAGCGGCGATAATGGGCTTGATAATATGCCCTTGTGAATTCCCATAGCAGCCCAGGTTCTGGTGTTAACCTGGGCTGCTATGGGAATTCACAAGTACATATTATCAAGACCATTATTGCCGCTTTAGCTGCAGTTTCCTGTCGATAAAAGTGGCGATAATGTATCGCCCTTGCTTGATAATATGGCCCTTAATTTTTCTAAACTGGTGTGGTGTTCATTTATGGTGTTATCATGGTGTTACTGTGAGTGTTGGTACAAATACTTTACACATTGACTGCGGGATAAGCCTGTCTGCTCGTGCCAAGCTACCAAGGGGGTGAGCAGGGGTTATCTAGAGTGTGTATTCCCCTTACTCTGACTAGATGCAAGGGTCCCTATTTGGACAAAGGTTCCTACCTCTGCCAACTAGAGAACCTCATTTCCAACATCATCCTTCACTCACTCATCCGTCTATCAATTCACCCTTTCACTCCTCCATTGTCCACCCTTTCATCCAGCAATCCATCTATCTTCTCTTTCACTTATCCATCCATCTATTCATTCATCCATCCTTTCACTCTTCCATCCATCCACCCTTTCAACCCAGCCATCCATCCAGCCATTCAACCCATTAGTCTTTCCATCAGTTCATCCATCCATCTACCCTTTCACTCATCACCCATCTGGTTACTCACTCACCCATCTATCCTTTCTCTCACCTATCTATCCACCCTTTCACACATTCATCCATCCTTCCTCCCTTCCAATCATCCATCCTTACATCCATCCTTATACTCATTTTTCTGTACATTTATCCTATCACGCCTTTACTCACCCACCCATCCACTATTTCACTCTCACACATCCATCCATCCATTCACTCACTCACTTCCAACCCTTTAACATTAATTATGAACCTTTGTCTACCGAGCTGCAAAAAAAAGAGGCCCAACAAAATCCCTACCTCTGCTGGAGCTGCTATAGTGGGGGTTGACAGTGCCCCTGCAATTTCACCTTTATATTCTGTCATCCATTCACTCTTTTATCCAACATTCAGTCTGTTACCATTCCGTCCATCCATCCACGCATCCACATCTAAACCTATCCAACCATCTTCAAACGTATCCATCAAACATAGCCATCCTTTCACTCAGTCATCCAATCTTTCACTTATCCATCGATGCTTTCACTCCATCCATCCATTCATCCTCTCTTTCACTCATCCATCAATCCATCTATTCACTCATCCATCCATTTACCCAACCATCCACCCTCTTGCTCACTCATCCATCCACCCACCCTTTCACTCATAAATCAAGTCACCCTTTCACTCATCCATTCATTCACCCTTTCATACAGTCATCCATCTACCCTCCTTTTCACTCATCCAACCATTCTTTCACCCATCCATCCTTACATCCATCCTTTTTTTCATCCATACATCAACTAATCCATCAATGGGGAGAGGATTTGTCCTAGCGGCTAAGGCGGTCGCCCTTGAATCTGGGGAACCGGATTCGAGTCTTGGCAGTGACACTGAACATCCAGTGATTCTGTGCAAATCACTTAATCTCCCCGTGCATAACAAAAAATAAAATGAATGTGTCCTCATGTAACACAACTAGTGCTATGTAAAGCACTCTGAACCCGATTCCGGGTCAAGGTCGCACTATATAAAACTCCATTAAAAAAAAAAAACAATCACCCTTTTACTCAGTCAGTCCATCCATCCATCCTTTCACTGATTGATCCATTCTTTCACTGATTGATCCATCCTTTCACTCACTCTTCCATCCAACCATCCTTTCATCATCCTTCGAGCCATCCACCCTTTCACTCAATCATCCATTCACTCTTTCCCTTATCTATCCATCCATCCTTCCTCCCTTTCACTAATTCATCTTAGATCTAACATTTGACTCATTCATCCATGCACCTATCCATCCACCTTTTCACTCACACACTCATCCATCCTTTTACTCACTCATCCATTCTTTCATCCACTCATCCATCTGTACAATTATCCTTTCACTCATCCATCCATTCTTTCACTCATTCATCCATCCACCCTTTCAACCCGGCCATCCATGCAGTCTTTTGCTCCATCTATCCATCCATTTACCCATTCACTCATCAGCCATCCTTTCACTCACTCATCCTTTCTCTCATTATCTATCAATTCATCCTTTCACACATCCTTCCATCAATTCATCCTTTCATCCATCCTCTCTTTCACTCATCCATCCTTTCACTCATTCATCCATACACTTATCCATCCACCCCTACAGTCACCCATCCATCCAGAATGTCTTTCACACATCCATCCATCTGTTCATTCATACAACAATCCATCCATCCAAACGTTCACCCACTCACTTTCTCACCCTTTCACGTTAAATATGAGCCTTTGTCTGTTGAGTTGCAGACAGAATAGGCTCATCAACAACCCCCTCTCCCCCACTGCAGCTGCTAAAGTAGGGAGATGAGGACGACCCTGTTGGTCAGCCAAAACATGGTAAGCAAAGTTACCTGATGGTCGGGCTCGAAACCCCCTCTGAAGATTTTTTAGGTTTTGCCTGCAAGTGCGCACGTAGTGCGCATGCGCTAAAAAACCTTATGAGTATGATGTGGGATTGATGACCCGCCCCAGGCTCCCATTGGCTAGCTCCATAAATGGAGGCTAGCCATTGGAAGCCGGATCTGTCCGTCAAGGCCGGACCAGATTCGGGGGCGTTCCCGCGATTTCTTCCCTCTCCGATCGTCATCGCGGCCGTGGGCGGGGTTTATTTTTTTTGTTTGTTTTCTTCCCATTCCACGGCCGACCTCCGCCGGAAGAAGTCCAGGTGAGTATTATTTTATTTTATTTATTGCCTTCTCGCCCCCCCTCCCGCTCTCCGTGTGCTGTCCTGTCTTCCCCGCCCCCCTCCCGCTTTCTGTGTGTTCCCCCCCCCCCCCGTGCCGAGGGGGTTTCCCAGAGACCGGAGTGTTTCCCAACTTAGGGCTCGCACTGCACGGATGGTGCGCGCTGAGTCCTCGAGGCCACCTGCTCACATCACTGGCGCATTGGGCTAAAGGTATATTGTGTTTCATTGTATGTGCTTTCAGATTGCGTGGCTCGTTCCCAACTGCCGGTGACCGGGACACAGCCCTGGTAACTTCCTTTTTTTTGTGCAAGGCATTTACACTGTAAGTATTCCAGATACCCTAATGATTTGGCAAGGAGAACCAAAAAAACCTCTAGAACATGATGTTTGGATGACTTCAAATGATCTCTTGTGTTTGTTTCTGTGGAATCACCGAGGCTTGATGAACACTAAGTGAATCTGATGCATAAACGCAGCTTCTACCTCGATTCTGATGAGTGCCAGATGTGGGGCGCATGTGATGTGTGTGTCTTTGTGATCAGGCAGAATACATTGCTGTTTTTAACCTACCTTAGCGCTGTCATGTTGATTTCCCCCACTCAAGGGCTGCTGCTACGGGGTTTGACTGCAAGGGGCTGGATCTTTTCAAAGGTGGGGTGCTTTGGTGGTGCTGTAGGCAGCAATAGGGTGAGAGAAAGGTGGGGGTCGGGCTCATTAAAAGCTGCATCTCAGAATATACACTCAGAAAGAAAAACAGCAAAGCGCACACTGCAAAAATAAAAATCATGCAAAGCACAAGTGCTTGTTCTCACACTGGAACAAAAGCAGTGATTTAATTCACTTTTAAAATAGATAGGAAGTCGGGTGGGCTAGATTTCTTCTTTTATTTCACTGGATGCACAGTTTTTTAGTGGCTGGTGTCTTTCTACGGACTTTGCCTTGCATTCTTAACAAAGTTAGGCAAAATGGCTCATTTGCAGGCCTGGCGAATTAACATTATTACGTGTCTGTTGATTCGATCTTGAATGTAGAGCAACATTTATTTGAAAATGTTACTTTAAGAAAAGGTAACTCCTCAGACATCTGTAGGCAGTAGTGCTTCATTCAAATAAGCACACACACTACTATCGAAATGACAGATTTTGTATGTACATGTCCTCCATTTACACTCACGATTACAAAAAGTTACTTTCCGTGAATTGCTTCGAATAAGTCAGAAGCGGCCCATGGTCTTCCGGTGAAGTCGTCAGACACCCCAGACTGAGAATGAAGAGAAATGGAAACACAACTTCTCTAATGCACCCCAGGTGTGTGAATGTGTGAGAGCCGCCCATGGTAAATGGAAGACCAGAGCTGTAAATACTGATGGGAACCAGGAGATGGTATAACAGAAGCACATTACGAACGTCGACTTCTAATCCTGGTTACAGAATCAAAACTGGTGGAATGTGATGGTCGTAAAGTGCACTTACGCACCGGCCTCCAAGGCAGAACGGCGGCATTCAAGATCAGGGGTGGGGTTCTAGGCGTTCTTTTGTGTGGCAACCTGAAAAAGTATTTTACACCCACAAACCTACTCCTGTCAAAGCAGGGAAAAGTTCATTTTCATAGTGTGGCAGCCTGATTTACACCCACAAACCTACTCCTGTCAAAGGCAGGGACACCTTCATTTTTTTTTTTTGCAGAGTTTTATATAGCGCGAACTAGACCCGAACCGAATCGGGTATCAGAGCGCTTTACATAGCACCAGTTACGTTACATGAGGACACACATTCATTTTTGTTAGGCACGGGGAGATTAAGTGATTTGCCCAGAATCACAGGATGTTTGGCGTCGTTACCGAGACTCGAACCCAGGTCCGTTGGGAGGGGGCACGCAGATATTTAATAAAGGAATTAGCCCCTGGCCTCACGTGTCTAATCTCCAGATGCAAAGCACAGACCAGAATCAGGCAGCCGGCACTGTACTGACTGAGCCTTTCCGGCACGGTGTGTTAGAAAAAATGAACCTACCTACTACACTGTAACTGGGGGTACTGGCAGGGACCGCATGAGCATGTGAGGTGCAATAGGTGTGCGCTGGTATGACCGTAACTCCATGTCAGTGGAGGCGGGAGCCTGGCATCCCGCCCCCCGCTTTATAGTGCTATAAGCAGTCCGGTCTCTGCGTAAGCAAACCAAGTATTTCACATCACTTAGTGCGCTCAGCAGAGAAGCCAAAGAGATAATGAGCAAATAGTCAGAACCCTTTTACAGTCCGGATTATTTCATACGCTCAGCAACAAGGCCAAAATGTGTGCTGTTTTAACATTAAGCACCTAATGTTTATTAACTGCGAAACGTTTTAGCCACTCACGATTGTGTGCCTGGTCGATATTACGCCCTATCACGTTTGTGAATGTGTATATATTTTGCAATGTGACCTATGTACTAATAGATATTTATTACTGTGTTTGGTACTGTGTACAGACAGAAATGAATCTGAAACTTGAGGACATATAATAACAGCGTTGCATTTCTGGTCTGCTTGTTTTCTGGCTTAATTGTAACTCCACAAACCCTTTCATATCTCATCGGCTTTTCCCATCCTCTCACTCATTGTGTTTGTGTTTAGAATTTGTATTTGGCATCCTATTCCTGACGAGGCCCTGAAGTGCTTGCAAGTGAGAGGCTCCTCCATTTGTTGTGCATTGTTAGTAGAGTGTAGGTTTACTGTGTAGCTTACCTGGGATACATTCTGTGTTGTGTGTATGGTGATAGAGGCGTGCTGCCATCATATGGCAGCAAAATTGTGGCTCCACTTATGCATGGAGTGAAGCTGAAGTGTGAGGGAGAGATAGTAATGTGATGTCCTCTTGTGTTTTTAACATTGTTCTTAGAGATCTTTTTACTGATGTTTGCAGAAACATTATATTTCAAGTTCCATATTCAATCACATAAATTCCTAGACCCCTCTTCCTCCACAAAAGACCACAGGGTTGATACAGTGATCAGTTATCCAGTATTTGTTTATGCATAATACAGTCTAATTAGACTTGGTGCATTTGTTTTCCTCCTTACTAGGAATTGTTCATTTGTCTCTCCTGTTCAGTCAATTTCTGCGTCACAAAAATGTAACCAATGTTCATATTTTTATGAGCTGCCCCTACCCTTATTCATTGGAAGATGAAGAACCCTGCACATATCTAAACTTACCTTACAAGTTTCAATTTCTAAGGGCGGATACACTTCGCCAGGCCTGTGTGATATGTCACTTTACTAGGACTAATGCTAGTTGGGATTCAACCATTACAACGCGGTCTTTACACCTCGCTACCAGGAGGCGGCCTGGGGCCCCGCTGGTAGCGAACTGTGGGGGAACCAAGACCCCCGTGATAGCAGTACTTAGCGGATTACGGCGGGTGGGAGTGGCACTCCACGCAGCAGTTGTGACTGCTCCCCATAACATTTGTAATATGGGCAATTCAAGTCACCATAACATTTGTAATATGGGCAATTCAAGTCACCAAGGAGCATTGTGACCTTCTAGGGGAAAGAGTCCGAAAGCGGGTTACTTAAAAAGGTCTTAGAACTGCAGGTGTCTTGCAATATCATTTTAATGTATAGTTGGGAAAGAATATATTCTTTATAATGAACAGTTGCAGAATAACTCTCTCCAAAGCTGTATGGAACTCTGAGGGCCTGATGTACATTGCCAGACAGTGTGTGGGGCTTGCAGTGTGTGTGGGGCTTGCAGTGTGTGTGGGGCTTGCAGTGTGTGTGGGGGCTTGCAGTGTGTGGGGGGGGCTCTCAGTGTGTGGGGGGGCTCTCAGTGTGTGGGGGGGCTCTCAGTGTGTGGGGGGGCTCGCAGTGTGTGGGGGGCTTGCAGTGTGTGGGGCTCGTAGTGTGTGGGGGGGGCTCGCAGTGTGTGGGGGGCTCTGTGTGGGTGTGTGTGGGGGGACGTTGAGTGGCTGTGTGTGTGGGGGGCTCTGTGTGGGTGTGTGTGTGGGGGGCTCTGTGTGGGTGTGTGTGTGGGGGGGCCTCTGAGTGTGTGTTGGGGGGGCTCTCTGTGGGTGTTTGTGTATGTAATTTGCGAGAGATAAAGCTAGTGGCATTGTAAATGACAATGCCATTTATTTATGTTAAAAAAAAACATAAATAAAAATAATGTCAAGAGCAATCCCAATAGCTCAAACTTTAACAAAGGCAAAACCATTGCATTGTAAATGCTTGTTATTATTTGTATTTACAAGAGATTTCGTGCAGGTGAAACCTAAAAACACTTTCTCGTGAGGACGTTTGGAAGATGGGGGCCTTGGGAAATTTGCCGATGCCTTTAAACGTCTCTGGTTATGTTTGGTAACGACTGGAGAGGGGATGTCTAGTTTTGTGGTAACGAAGATTACAGGAAAGTGAAAGAAGAGCGTAAACCTGGTCAGCAGCTGCAGCTGAAAAGGTCCTCGCGCTTCCCTCACATATTCATCAGGTCCTCAGAGACAACAACAGCAACACTGCATAACTCGCCTGAGGCTTGAGCCGGGCGCTCGTTTTTTAACCTGAAACTATCATTGTACTGCCAGCACTTGCCCTGTGTGTCCGCACCCCCCCATCTCCAGTGCGCCGTTTTTAAATTGCGACGCTTTAATCTCACCGATTGAAGGGTGTTGATTTAATTTTAAAAATTGCATTTGCACTTTACATTTACCTACCTAGCTGTCGCTGCCTCCCCCCAGAGTTTCCGGCCGATTTTAGGGCTGGGATTACTGGGACTCGGGTGGAAGTGATTACGGCGGCCATCTTGGGTGAGTCACCTGTATAAAACCAAGGCAGGGGCTCATCTCTCGAACACTGCATAACTTGCCTGAGGCTTGAGCCGGGCGCTCGTTTTTTAACCTGAAACTATCATTGTACTGCCAGCACTTGCCCTGTGTGTCCGCTCCCCCCCATCTCCAGCGCGCCGTTTTTAAATTGTGACGCTTTAATCTCACCGATTGAAGGGTGTTGATTTAATTTTAAAAATTGCATTTGCACTTTACATTTACCTACCTAGCTGTCGCTGCCTCCCCCCAGAGTTTCCGGCCGATTTTAGGGCTGGGATTACTGGGACTCGGGTGGAAGTGATTACGGCGGCCATCTTGGGTGAGTCACCTGTATAAAACCAAGGCAGGGGCTCATCTCTCGAACACTGCATAACTCGCCTGAGGCTTGAGCCGGGCGCTCGTTTTTTAACCTGAAACTATCATTGTACTGCCAGCACTTGCCCTGTGTGTCCGCTACCCCCCATCTCCAGCGCGCCGTTTTTAAATTGCGACGCTTTAATCTCACCGATTGAAGGGTGTTGATTTAATTTTAAAAATTGCATTTGCACTTTACATTTACCTACCTAGCTGTCGCTGCCTCCCCCCAGAGTTTCCGGCCGATTTTAGGGCTGGGATTACTGGGACTCGGGTGGAAGTGATTACGGCGGCCATCTTGGGTGAGTCACCTGTATAAAACCAAGGCAGGGGCTCATCTCTCGAACACTGCATAACTCGCCTGAGGCTTGGGCCGGGCGCTCGTTTTTTAACCTGAAACTATCATTGTACTGCCAGCACTTGCCCTGTGTGTCCGCTCCCCCCCATCTCCAGCGCGCCTTTTTTCAAATTGCGACGCTTTAATCGCACCGATTGAAGGGTGTTGATTTAATTTTAAAAATTGCATTTGCACTTTACATTTACCTACCTAGCTGACGCTGCCTCCCCCCAGAGTTTCCGGACGATTTTAGGGCTGGGATTACTAGGACTCGGGTGGAAGTGATTACGGCGGCCATCTTGGGTGAGTCACCTGTATAAAACCAAGGTGGGGGCTCATCTCTCGAACACTGCATAACTCGCCTGAGGCTTGAGCCGGGCGCTCGTTTTTTAACCTGAAACTATCATTGTACTGCCAGCATTTGCCCTGTGTGTCCGCTCCCCCCCATCTCCAGCGCGCCGTTTTTAAATTGTGACGCTTTAATCTCACCGATTGAAGGGTGTTGATTTAATTTTAAAAATTGCATTTGCACTTTACATTTACCTACCTAGCTGTCGCTGCCTCCCCCCAGAGTTTCCGGCCGATTTTAGGGCTGGGATTACTGGGACTCGGGTGGGAGTGATTACGGCGGCCATCTTGGGTGAGTCACCTGTATAAAACCAAGGCAGGGGCTCATCTCTCGAACACTGCATAACTCGCCTGAGGCTTGAGCCGGGCGCTCGTTTTTTAACCTGAAACTATCATTGTACTGCCAGCACTTGCCCTGTGTGTCCGCTACCCCCCATCTCCAGCGCGCCGCTTTTAAATTGCGACGCTTTAATCTCACCGATTGAAGGGTGTTGATTTAATTTTAAAAATTGCATTTGCACTTTACATTTACCTACCTAGCTGTCGCTGCCTCCCCCCAGAGTTTCCGGACGATTTTAGGGCTGGGATTACTAGGACTCGGGTGGAAGTGATTACGGCGGCCATCTTGGGTGAGTCACCTGTATAAAACCAAGGTGGGGGCTCATCTCTCGAACACTGCATAACTCGCCTGAGGTTTGAGCCGGGCGCTCGTTTTTTAACCTGAAACTATCATTGTACTGCCAGCACTTGCCCTGTGTGTCCGCTCCCCCCCATCTCCAGCGCGCCGTTTTTAAATTGTGACGCTTTAATCTCACCGATTGAAGGGTGTTGATTTAATTTTAAAAATTGCATTTGCACTTTACATTTACCTACCTAGCTGTCGCTGCCTCCCCCCAGAGTTTCCGGCCGATTTTAGGGCTGGGATTACTGGGACTCGGGTGGAAGTGATTACGGCGGCCATCTTGGGTGAGTCACCTGTATAAAACCAAGGCAGGGGCTCATCTCTCGAACACTGCATAACTCGCCTGAGGCTTGAGCCGGGCGCTCGTTTTTTAACCTGAAACTATCATTGTACTGCCAGCACTTGCCCTGTGTGTCCGCTACCCCCATCTCCAGCGCGCCGCTTTTAAATTGCGACGCTTTAATCTCACCGATTGAAGGGTGTTGATTTAATTTTAAAAATTGCATTTGCACTTTACATTTACCTACCTAGCTGTCGCTGCCTCCCCCCAGAGTTTCCGGCCGATTTTAGGGCTGGGATTACTGGGACTCGGGTGGAAGTGATTACGGCGGCCATCTTGGGTGAGTCACCTGTATAAAACCAAGGCAGGGGCTCATCTCTCAAACACTGCATAACTCGCCTGAGGCTTGGGCCGGGCGCTCGTTTTTTAACCTGAAACTATCATTGTACTGCCAGCACTTGCCCTGTGTGTCCGCTCCCCCCCATCTCCAGCGCGCCTTTTTTCAAATTGCGACGCTTTAATCTCACCGATTGAAGGGTGTTGATTTAATTTTAAAAATTGCATTTGCACTTTACATTTACCTACCTAGCTGACGCTGCCTCCCCCCAGAGTTTCCGGACGATTTTAGGGCTGGGATTACTAGGACTCGGGTGGAAGTGATTACGGCGGCCATCTTGGGTGAGTCACCTGTATAAAACCAAGGCAGGGGCTCATCTCTCGAACACTGCATAACTCGCCTGAGGCTTGAGCCGGGCGCTCGTTTTTTAACCTGAAACTATCATTGTACTGCCAGCACTTGCCCTGTGTGTCCGCTCCCCCCCCATCTCCAGCGCGCCATTTTTAAATTGCGACGCTTTAATCTCACCGATTGAAGGGTGTTGATTTAATTTTAAAAATTGCATTTGCACTTTACACTTACCTACCTAGCTGACGCTGCCTCCCCCCAGAGTTTCCGGCCGATTTTAGGGCTGGGATTACTGGGACTCGGGTGGAAGTGATTACGGCGGCTATCTTGGGTGAGTCACCTGTATAAAACCATCTGGCCATGGCCCCGCGCAGCGGACGCGTTCAGCGGGCGCGCCGCATTCGCGCCGGAGTCAAGCCAGGGTCCAGCCCGTCTGCGCCCGTCCGCGCTGAGGACGTGCTGCAGTACGGGTTGAGTAAGGGGAATCCAGAGTTCTCCACCAAGGTAACTCATTCATATACCATCAAAGATTTGCTTGCTATGAAACCCAGCTCGCACTCCTGTCATCATAGGCATACTCCGGAAGCTCTACTAGAAGGATATTCATGTGGTATATGTAGGTCTCATGAAAGGGGTGGTATGCACACCATATTTTCTTTGGGGGTTAGTCTTATAATCAACCTTATTTAGCGTATTGCGTGCAAACCAGGGATGTGCAAGCCCTAGCATTGTAATTAATACAAATGTGGGGAGCGCAGATTCTACGCTCCACTCCCTAGTGCACTGCATAATTGGATGAACTATCCACAAATTTTCTAACGTTCCACATTTCTCCAAGTTAATCCAATGATAGAAAGTCTTTTCAAAGTTTTTTTCTCATTTTCGCCACATCCATAACAAAATGTATTTTGGAGGCTTTTCATATTTGCGTGTGTCCATCCGGACTTCTTCATAAATATGATCCAAACGACAACAGGTAGTTCAAAGCAGCATCTCTTTATTTCAAACCCAATGCATTTCGGGCTGTAGCATCAGCCCTTCGTCGGGGGTCACTATAAAATTAATTGCAAAAACATTCATCATTGCCAAATAAATAACGTTTTCCACAGCATACACAAGAATCTGTACTTTCACTTTAAAGAATTCCCTTTTGTGTTCAAAAGTCTAATATACTAAAATAGTGACTCATCATCATGAATCCACCCAGCAAGCTCGACAATATCACATAAAATAAAATAAACAAATATTACCCCATGTCCCCAGTAGTTTTGTGCTAAAGCCCTCTATTTAAACGGAGCATACTTCAAATTCATCTTGCGCTTTCTGCTGAATGCCATTTTTCTCCATATTCTAGTAATTAGTTTGTGTTAAACTCCGAGCACAAAGCAGTTCAAGCCCTCTTTACACTTTCCCATTTCCCATACGGCCCCTCCCTTTCAGTACATGCGAAAGCTCCCCATTCTAATATCATCTATATGAGCCGTATTTCTCATTGCACACGTGCATCTGCATTCAAAATAATTCAACTTGACGCTTTACCTGCTTGCTCTTTTTCATATGGTCGCTCGGCAAACGCTTTCAGCAACCAAAAAATTCTCGTGTGTTTGGCCAAGTATCCAAACTCCATTATGAATCTACATGCTCCACCCCTCATTAACAAACCACCTGATCACCTGAAACTACTTATGCTTCCTAGTGAACTACGTGACCCAGCCTGCATTTGCTTGTGGAAAGAAACAACCATCGTCAGTGTAAAAACATCGTTAGTGTGAAAAACATCATTATAATTTTTTCAATGCGATGTCTGTAATGTATTATTCTTTTTTGTTCTTGCTCTAAGAACATGAATTATTAAGAACGTAATTGCTGCCATGAACTTTGCGTTTTCCCAGATGTGGAATATTCCGTTTTTCTCACTCATTATTCAATTTTATCCCGGGTGCAAAACCAACATTTTGGGCTATTATATTTGTATCATGAAAGGGGTGGTATGCACACCATATTTTCTTTGGGGGTTAGTCTTATAATCAACCTTATTTAGCGTATTGCGTGCAAACCAGGGATGTGCAAGCCCTAGCATTGTAATTAATACAAATGTGGGGAGCGCAGATTCTACGCTCCACTCCCTAGTGCACTGCATAATTGGATGAACTATCCACAAATTTTCTAACGTTCCACATTTCTCCAAGTTAATCAAATGATAGAAAGTCTTTTCAAAGTTTTTTTCTCATTTTCGCCACATCCATAACAAAATGTTCAATGTTAAAACTATAAAATTAATTGCAACATCGTTATAGTGACCCCCGACGAAGGGCTGATGCTACAGCCCGAAATGCATTGGGTTTGAAATAAAGAGATGCTGCTTTGAACTACCTGTTGTCGTTTGGATCATATTTATGAAGAAGTCCGGATGGACACACGCAAATATGAAAAGCCTCCAAAATACATTTTGTTATGGATGTGGCGAAAATGAGAAAAAAACTTTGAAAAGACTTTCAATCATTGGATTAACTTGGAGAAATGTGGAACGTTAGAAAATTTGTGGATAGTTCATCCAATTATGCAGTGCACTAGGGAGTGGATCGTAGAATCTGCGCTCCCCACATTCGTATTAATTACAATGCTAGGGCTTGCACATCCCTGGTTTGCACGCAATACGCTAAATAAGGTTGATTATAAGACTAACCCCCAAAGAAAATATGGTGTGCATACCACCCCTTTCATGATACAAATATAATAGCCCAAAATGTTGGTTTTGCACCCGGGATAAAATTGAATAATGAGTGAGAAAAACGGAATATTCCACATCTGGGAAAACGCAAAGTTCATGGCAGCAATTACGTTCTTAATAATTCATGTTCTTAGAGCAAGAACAAAAAAGAATAATACATTACAGACATCGCATTGAAAAAATTATAATGATGTTTTTCACACTAACGATGTTTTTACACTGATGATGGTTGTTTCTTTCCACAAGCAAATGCAGGCTGGGTCACGTAGTTCACTAGGAAGCATAAGTAGTTTCAGGTGATCAGGTGGTTTGTTAATGAGGGGTGGAGCATGTAGATTCATAATGGAGTTTGGATACATGGCCAAACACACGAGAATTTTTTGGTTGCTGAAAGCGTTGCAATGAGAAATACGGCTCATATAGATGATATTAGAATGGGGAGCTTTCGCATGTACTGAAAGGGAGGGGCCGTATGGGAAATGGGAAAGTGTAAAGA
The DNA here is from genome assembly GCF_964261635.1 of Lissotriton helveticus. Lineage (NCBI taxonomy): Eukaryota > Metazoa > Chordata > Amphibia > Caudata > Salamandridae > Lissotriton > Lissotriton helveticus. The sequence goes on from NC_136068.1 coordinate 1,110,886,924, forward strand.
GGGCTTGAACTGCTTTGTGCTCGGAGTTTAACACAAACTAATTACTAGAATATGGAGAAAAATGGCATTCAGCAGAAAGCGCAAGATGAATTTGAAGTATGCTCCGTTTAAATAGAGGGCTTTAGCACAAAACTAATGGGGACATGGGGTAATATTTGTTTATTTTATTTTATGTGATATTGTCGAGCTTGCTGGGTGGATTCATGATGATGAGTCACTATTTTAGTATATTAGACTTTTGAACACAAAAGGGAATTCTTTAAAGTGAAAGTACAGATTCTTGTGTATGCTGTGGAAAACGTTATTTATTTGGCAATGATGAATGTTTTTGCAATTAATTTTATAGTGACCCCCGACGAAGGGCTGATGCTACAGCCCGAAATGCATTGGGTTTGAAATAAAGAGATGCTGCTTTGAACTACCTGTTGTCGTTTGGATCATATTTATGAAGAAGTCCGGATGGACACACGCAAATATGAAAAGCCTCCAAAATACATTTTGTTATGGATGTGGCGAAAATGAGAAAAAAACTTTGAAAAGACTTTCTATCATTGGATTAACTTGGAGAAATGTGGAACGTTAGAAAATTTGTGGATAGTTCATCCAATTATGCAGTGCACTAGGGAGTGGGGCGTAGAATCTGCGCTCCCCACATTTGTATATGTAGGTCTAACTTATCCACAACCCACGATTTTAATAACAATGCCCAGTCTACTCGCCAACTGCGTAATAAGGCCACTGTTGAGAAAGGCTATTTAATCAACGCACGTTCCATCATCAAAAATAACATCTATTTTCACGACTTCGTGATAGCTAGGAATCCAGCATGGGTGTTTATTACAGAGACTTGGGCCACAGACACATCAGGACATGATCTCCTCCTAGCCATCCCAGAGAACTATGCTTTACAGAGATTAGACAGAGGTAAGCGTAGAGGTGGCAGCCTAGCTATCCTACATCGGTCTCATATCACCTGTAGAACTAATGCTTTGTCAAAACTATCAGACCCCTTTGAAGCCCTTCACTTCTGCATTTCATCATCACCATCCTCGTCATTTTCAGGGATTCTGATGTATAGGCCCCCTGAGCTGAGATCACAGTTCAGCAATGACCTGTTTAGACTATTAGAACCTTATGCAGGCAAACCGCATTTCACCATTCTAGGGGACCTTAACTTTCATCTAGAGGACATCACTTCTAAAGATACTATATCTCTGATTGATCCTCTAGATGCCTGCGGTTTCACACAGTTGGTCAAGGAACCCACACATAGAGCAGGCCACACTCTGGACGCAATTTTCTCTAATGACGCCAGGATTATGACAGGCCCACCGGAACAGCTAGTGTGGACTGACCATCTAGCAGTACCTATTGTACTTACCACCTCTAGTACAGAGCTCTCTATGAAAGAGCATTCTACAAGAGAATGTAGGCGAAATTACAAAAATATTTCCAATGACTCCCTTGCCCCGTTTTTTGGAACCCTTTCCCTGACGCCAGAACCAGAGAAGGCTGCTTCGGAACTAGCCAACTGCATCTCTGGGGCAGTGGATATCTTATCTCCTGCCACCCCTAGGTATGCTGCGAGGCGTAAACCTTCTGCCCCGTGGTTTGGAGAGCAACTTAGGTTGATGAGTCAAGGATGTAGAAGACAGGAAAGAAAGTGGAGGAGGACATGGGACATTAAGGATAGAGAGCTGTACAAAAGTACACTAAAGATATATAAGGCCTCAGTCATTAAAACCAAACAAGACCACTTCTCCAACATTACCACATCCTTGACATCATCTAGGGAACTCTTCAAAATCGTAGATTCCCTCTGTTCATTGCAGGCACCTGATTCTATAATAGGCTCCCAGGAGCTTTGTGACAACATCTCAAGCTTCTTCTATACGAAAATTGTAGACATCTCCAAGCAATTGGAAGAACAGAGGAAGCTCCTGGGAACACATATAGCCACTGATTTGTCTATTTTAGAAACATGGTCAAAGGATCCTGATAAGACCCTTACCAATTTCCCTCCTGTCACTCTTGAAAATCTTAACCTCCTGTTGAATAAGACGAAGTCCTCCTCTCCCTTAGATCCATGTCCGCTTAAGACTCTGAAGGAATGCAGGGACACCTTCCTTCCCCATATCCTGGAGGTCATGAATAGTGCTTTAGAGCACGGGGTATTCCCCTCGGCCTGGAAGAGGGCCATTGTTAGGCCATTACTTAAGAAACCCTCCTTGGTTCCTGTGGTGCTAAAAAACTTTAGACCGATTACTCTACTACCTGCTCCAGCCAAAATGCTCGAGATACACCTGAACCATCATCTGTCTACCTTCCTTGACTCCTCTGGATTCCTTGATCAGACTCAACATGGGTTCAGGAAACTACACAGCACTGAGTCTGCACTCACTGTTGTGACCAACAACATCAGGATGAAGGTAGACAAAGGACAAACCACGATGTTGGTCTTATTGGATCTGACCGCTGCATTCGACACCCTTTCTCCCTCAGTCTTAACATCTCGACTGAGGGAGCTGGGGGTGGAGGGGCCCGCCCTTAACCTTCTATCCTCCTTCTTGGAGCTTAGGGAGCAGAGGGTCCAAATGGGCAAATACCTCTCCCCTGTAAAGTCGTTGCAATGTGGGGTGCCACAAGGGTCGGCTTTAAGTCCGACACTATTCAACATATATGTGGCCCCACTTGCTAGACTAGTAAGATCTTTGGGGATGGAGGTAGTGTCGTATGCAGATGACACTCAGATCATGGTGTCCCTGTCACGGTCTGTCAGCATCACAGCGTTCAGCTTCAGGAGTTGCATGTAATCAGTTGCCGATTGGATGACGGTCAATTCCTTGAAGCTGAATGGCGATAAGACCGAGGTGCTGATATTCGGAAAGGACAGGGACACCTGGTCGAGTGAATGGTGGCCGGCATCACTGGGAACCTGCCCGACCCCCTCACAGTCGGCTAGAAACCTGGGGGTCGTCTTTGACATCGAGCTGGCCATGAGCCTCCAGATCAATAGAACTGTTGCTACCTGCTGGGGAGTTCTAAAAATCCTACGCAGAATTGCCCACTACTTATCCCCGCAGGCAAGAAAACAAACAGTGGTGGCATTGGTTGGATCTCGATTAGATTATTGCAATGCGCTATACACTGAGATTAACAAGGGACTGGTACATCGCCTGCAAGTAACACAGAATGCAGCAGCGAGATTTGTTCTGGACCTCCCTTGCTCCGCCTCCGCCACGTTAGCCAGGAAGAATCTTCATTGGTTACCCATTGAGCAACGCATTTCTTTTAAAATTACTTGCCTAGTCCATAAGGCCCTTACAGCAGGACTGACCGATGGACTGGGATCTCTGCTTTCCAATTATATACCCAGCAGATGTCTCAGATCATCTCAACTGAATCTCCTGGTTATCCCCCGCACAAAAAAGACAAGATGGGGAGGTAGAGCCTTTGCATCAGTGGCCCCTCGACTATGGAACGCTCTTCCTTGCGAGCTCAAGGCCCTTTCATCCCTGCCCCTCTTTAAGAGAGCTCTCAAGACCTGGTATTTTGAGAAAGCCTATTATTAATCAATGTATGGTTATGCAATATATTATGTTAGGCGCCTTGATGCCCATTGGGCTAAGTTCTGCGCGTTATAAATTTATTTTCATTTCATTCATTTCTCTAGTTTGGCGAGCACAAAGGATAGACACATATAACGAGAAGCAGTTGTGCAAGATTGTTTTACCTCACAGGATAGATGCCCCATAAAAAGGAGCATTGCAAGCTTCCCCCACATACGAGCAAAGTATCACTGCAGGTTTCCCTCGCAGTTTTCGCAGACGCTGTGCAGCCCATACTTTGAAGCAGGGCAAAACAATGACTGCACTGCTTCTATTTCTGTCTTGATGACAACAATTTCTAAAAGAAGTCACTGTAGAATCATTCTAGAAGCGACAAAATCCCTAAATCCCAAATGAATGCGTTAAGAATAATTTCAGTAGCCACAAGAGCAGTACAGCCTCTCCCCTTTCACTCTTTCTCTTGTTAGCACAATGCATCTATCTCAGGGCCAGCATCAGCTGCATTATTTCACAGGCCCTGGAAGTTTGGGATTTCTCACTGGCCCTGGCGCCTTCCAGTCAACTCATTTCTGTATTGTTTAGGACAATTGTTGGAAAGGACGCAAACAAAGCGCAGAGATTCTGCATGCGGCGCACGCAGGCATGCTGTCATTTCCCTTTGTTGAAGGAGCGGGCACCGCGCGCCAGACCTGCCAACTGCTCCTGCCTTTGTTCTTTCCTCGTTATCGGGATGACAACACAGCTGGCGAAGGGGAGCGCGCGCACTATCTCCGCTTCACAATGACTAGCAGTGGTTGGGGGGAGGCCTGGCACACTCTGGTGGATTCGCTCCCTCCTTCCTCTTAAAAATGTATGTGCAACCTGCAGGTCACAACGCTGGGCCCCATTCTTCCAAACTGTGATAAAACTTTACCAAGACTTTGACAGCTCGCAGTTTGTTGCCAATTACGACTATGAGGAGGCATGTCTGCATGCAAAACTGTATAAAGTGCACAAATAAGCCGGTTCAAATAACATCGTGTTTGAGCAAGTGCGTGTTTTATGTCCACGGAGAACTTTTTTCGCACACACACATTTACCCCAGTTTTAGGTGATGTTTCCTTACCTCTGATGGAGCAGGATTTTCGGATATAAAATCTGCTCCAATTAAATCTCCTATAGTGTGAAATCATTAACAAAAGTTGTGAGATTAACAGAGGAAATATTAACATGGGAGAAAACGAGAAACGAGCAAGAAAATGCCAAATGGTTTCTGTAGGCCACAAATTATTTCTGCATGAGGGATATCAGAGAAATAATGTTAAAGAGGTTTTGGTTTTCATGTGCAATGTGAATTCTTATACGAGTGACATTAATTATATAGATTTAAATGAATTAATGAAATGGAGCTTTTAATGTGAACAAATAACTGAATCTTTATTTTTCCTAGAGAAACTGCACACTTTGCAGAGAAGGCCTCAAACCACTTTTAGGATTAATTTGCTTTTTAAATGTAGACTTGAGGTAACGGGTTTTTAGGAACCCGTTTGGTGCCAGGGGATAACACCCGAAGACCTCTGAGTTCTCCCTGTTCCGGACCACAGAAACACGGAGTCTTCTAGTCGCAGTCAAAGATCGAATTTTATTGGCAGCTACCAAGTAACAGAAGTCCTAGAAGCACGACAAGCACGGGTCATGTGTTCTCAGGAGACTGTTCGTTTTTACAGAACCAGCCTTCTCCTTATATACAGAAATAATAGCTGCAAGCAAGAATTCTTGAGTTTATGATATGGCTATACACATATTTCGACAATAATACAAAAGAGCAAAGTCATGTAGGCAAGCCTGTATTTTAGATGTCCAAGTCGTGATAGATTACCTAGCCAGGCCCGGAACTCCCATCAGATATCGGTGAAGCCCCAATAAAAGAAGGCACCTCCTAGTCATAAAACTGGCCATAAACAGGGAGCGTGGACAGGTGTGTATGTGTGTAGAAAACATGATCTGTACGCGGTGAATGGTTTGTGGTATGTTGTGCATTGATGCTATCGTGTTTGGCCACTGGGCGAGGAGCTGCCCAAACAGGTTTGGCTGGAGGCAAGGGAGTCAGTTGGGACAGGTCAGGGGGGAGTCAGGGAAGGTGGACGTGTCCTTTTAGATCAAGCTCGACCTTTAATTGACTTATCATGAGGGCAAGACACAAGATGGATACCGTTTACAAAATGGAGTCTGAGGGGTCGGGACGGAAACTACGATTCAGGGGTGTTAGCATGTCTCGATCATGACGCAAATGCATAGGAATGATGTCCTAATCATTATCGGTTCGTCGACACCAAATTCGTCATGGTACGTTGATGTTTCGGGACATGGGTATCGGACCTCGATACCGGGACAACAGTAGGGTCCAGAATTTCAGAACCACAGACCCTCCTTTTGCCCTCATATAAGGCAATAATTCATGTTAATCCGAGTCTAAGTCTGTATGAAGGAATTCGTGGAGATGCTGCTGTAGCATCATTCTGTTGCTCAGTTCCTCCCTTGACACAGGCTTCCGTACACATGAGGTAGCACAGAGGCCACATAGTGCAGGAGCGCATTGTACACACAGGCAGAACATAAACAGAAGTGCTAAGATCATCCCAATGAAGATCAGTGTTTTCCATCCCCAGGTAGCGATCAGTTCCCAGAACCACCCTAGTAAGGACCAGTCCCCTTTTTCTACGTGAAGGGAACCAGATATCTCGTGTAGCTTAGAGATGGCCTGGTACACTGTCGGTGCGTTATCAGGGATGAAAATGCAACAACTGGATTGGATCACTCTACACACACCACCACGATCGGCGAGTATGATATCTAGGGCAATTCGGTTCTGAAGGGTCATAAGTCGATCCGACTGAAGTTCGGTCGTCAAATTGCCAAGGGCTCCGGCCGTTGTGATCACGGCAGATTCAACTATCCTCGATAACTGGCGAATATTCCTGCTGTTCACCATAGGCCCCCAAAATGGCAGAAAACCCTTTGCGAAGTCAGCGAATTCCTGACCCGCGGTGTCGTCTTTACTCACGACCCCTCTAGCTGTCCTTGTCCGATGGTAATCTGCTCTGGCCGTGTAGGTGGGAGGCAGCAGAAATGAGATAAAACATATACCTGAGAAGTCAGGGGGCAACCAGGTGTAGGCTTGGTCATGGCAGACGAAATACGTGCCTTTGGCTGCTAATAGTATAGGGGAAGTTCGGGAAGCGAACACATAGGTTTCCGTGCATACACTCTTCCCTAATTGTGCTTTGGGATCCCTGCCGATACCTTGTAGACATAAGTGACCTCGGTTGGGTACTATCCAAACTGGGCGGGATTTCTTTGCTGTCTGGCTCCTACTCAGGTAAACCCCATATTTAGTTACGTTCCAACGAGTGTACGGAGTGAGTTCATCTTTGGGAATCGTAAGATAGGTGTCGAACTCTCTACTCATATTTCTTATCCCTGCTGTTAGTGCCTTGTTACTGGAATCACTTTCAGTAGAACGGGTCGGGTATGGTTCTAGGGCGAATAGGAACATGGTCTGGAAAGCCCACAGAGAACCATAATAACTGAATGGCAGGATGAAGTATGGGATACCCTTATCAGTCGTGTGCGGCATGAGTCCGCATACCCAACAGTTCGATGTGTTCATTATGGACTGGTGTTGGTGTAGAAGTTGAATGAATGAGTTATTTACAAATTCGAGTCTTCTGGCAGACTCGTGTTCAGGTAGAGGGTGAAAGTAGTGTGGAGAGATAGTAGGAGGAGGCGGTGGCCGGGTGTCATTTGAAAAAGTAACTTGGAATACGAATAGAGTATAACCAGTCAAAAACATCGTTATGCTACACAACATTAAAATACACGTTATCAAAAACCTTCTTTTGGCCAGTACAGGGCATAATTGTCTTTCAAAGTTCGTGAGTCTGGTAGGTCTCTTTACCCTAGGAAACTCCATCCTCTAGTTGCTGCCCGCGGTGGTAGGTTGGTTCTGCCAGGGAGTGCGCTCTGTTCAGTCCGGGGTAACTCCCTTGGACCAACCAGAACCGTTGACCTAGACGTCCCCAGTTGCACTCCCCAGACTTCAACCGCGACCCTAGCAGCAGAACCGGATGGCGGTTCGAAAATCAAAAATGAGCAAGTTTCCTGAGAGTGAGAGAGCTGAAAAAATCAAAAATAGTTCTTGGGGGAAGGGAAATCACATTAATTTGCTTTTTATTTTATTAGTCTCTTTGTCTTGACCTTAGATTATATTGTTGTTTCCCAGGTACGGTGTGGTCTTCAAACAATGTCTCAGGTTCGGTAGTGTCCAACTGCATTGACGGTGGCACAAGTCCTTGTAAGATATGATCACTCTCCTTTTCGGTACTAGTTTCTTTTAAACGTGCATCGCTGAAAGGGATGAAGAGAGGTATGGATTCTGTCTCGGAGTCGGCAATTCCTTCGTTGACCCACCGGTCGTATGGAAGGGGCAGAGGGACCCGTTTACAATGGGTCCCGTGCACCCAGTTCTTTTTGCCTTCCACCCGAACGGCTGATCTCGTGGAAAGAAGTACCAGGTACGGTCCGGTCCACCTCGGCTGTCCGTTGTTTGTGCGCTGGAAATTCCGCACCAAGACCCACGTGCCGGGTTCGATGGAGTGACCTGGATCGTCAGAGGCTGGCGGAGAGGAACTGTGAACCTGTTGGTGTAAAACACGCAATTTAGTTGTTAATTCGCACAAATAGTCAAGCAGTACGGGGTGCTCTATTTCGCTGAGTTTCTTTGGCCTTGGCACGCCCCAGACGTTGGCTGGGCGGCCAAACACTATCTCATGGGGGCTAAGTCCTAACCTGGAATGGACGGTCATTCTGGTTGACAAGAGTGCTAGGGCAAGGCGTCAGGCCATTTAAGACCTGTACAGGCTTGGATCTTGGCTAATTTGAGCTTTAAAGTGCCATTGTAGCACTCTACTAATCCAGCTGATTGGGGGTGATTCGCAGAGTGGAACTTTTGTTGTATGCCTAAACACTCACACACTCTCTTCATCACGCGTCCTACGAATTCACTTCCATTATCACTCCAGACGATTCTAGGCATGCCGAATCTCGGGAAGAACTCTTTGACAAGGGCTTTGGCAGTTGACAAGGCAGTATTGTCCTTAAGGGGGTATGCTTCCACCCACCTGGAGAAAGCGCAAACAACAACGAGCACATACTTCAGATTGTTGCATCTTTCCATGTGAATGAAATCGAGCTGCAAAACCTCGAACGGATATGTTGGAGGTGCAAAATGACCAGCTGGAGTTGGGGTTCCCCTACCGGGATTGTACTTCAAACACACCATACAGTTTCTGACCACATTCTCTGCATATTTCGGGATATTGCTATTTTGCCATACTGGGGCCAATACTTTACATATTCCTTTCGAACTGATGTGCGCAAATCCATGAGCCATTGTTACTACTGCAAGTACATAGGCGTTAGGAAATAGCCATCGCTGGTGTTCTGACAATTCGATCCAACAACCATTCGCATCTAACCTACCCTTACTTTCTCTCCATTCATTCACCTCTTTCTCAGTTGCCTCGGCTTGTATAGATTTCACGCTTTCGATGGTGTCCTCACACATTCCCACATCAGTAATCCATCTAGCGGGACCTACAACATACATCCGACTCATTGTGTTCCTTGCAGTCTCTTTCGCAACCTGGTCTGCAAATGCATTCCCGTGGCCAACATCATCCTGAATCTTTTTGTGTACACTGCATTTTACAATTGCAACTTGTAGTGGCAAGGTCAGTGACTCGAGGAGTTCGTTAACTAACTGACCATGTTGTATCTTTGCACCATGTGACGTAAGAAACCCACGTTCACGCCACAATCTCCCAAAACTGTGAGCCACACCAAAGGCGTATTGGCTGTCAGTGTACACATTCACTCGCTTTCCTTTCGCTAACACACATGCTCTGGTAAGCGCAATTAGCTCTGCAGCTTGTGCAGAATTATGGGAAATGCGCGCGGTCTCTATAATGGTGTGTAATGTCGTTACGGCATATGCTGCAGTCGTATCACCATTCGGCAGCTTGAAACATGAACCATCAACCCATAAAGTATCGTTGCATTCAGGAAGGGGAGTGTCCTGTAAGTCTACTCTCCCTTTTGTCTCTTCTTCTGTCCTAAAACAGCAGTCATGGTTATCAATCTTGTCTGTTTCTGTCGGAATGGGTAGTAACGTTGCGGGATTTAGTGCATCGCACCTCTTTATGTGGATGTGACTTGCTAGCAGTGTAAGTTCGTAACTGGATAGTCGAGCGCTAGTAAGGTGTTGTGTCTTCGTCCTGTTTAGTGAAATGTCTACTGCATGTGGAACCATAACGATCAGAGTATTGTTCATGACTAACCCAGCGGATTTTCGGATGCAGACAGCTGCTGCGGCGGTAGCCCTCAGACAACTTGGTAGGGCTTTAGCCACAGGGTCTAGAGTTGCCGAAAAATACGCGCATGGGCGCTGTCTGTCCCCAAAATGTTGTGTTAAAACTGATAATGCACAACCTTCCTTCTCATGGACATATAATGTAAAAGGCTTACTGTAGTTGGGGTTTCCCAACACAGGAGCCGAACATAATGCATCACGCAACTCGTGGAAACTCGTCTGGCAATCTTCAGACCAAGGCATAGGATTTGGCGTGTCTTTACAGAGTAGTGCCAGCAAAGGTTTAGCTAGTAGTGAGAAATTCGGTATCCATTGTCTACAGTATGATGTAATGCCCAAGAAGGCTCGAACCTCTCTCTGTGTCCTTGGGGCACTCAGTTCTGCAATTGCCTGTATTCTTTCTGGTGTCAGTCTCCTTCCCTCCTTCGACAAGATGTGACCTAAGTAGGTTACTTCTTGCCGGAAAAATTGCAGTTTGGAAAGAGAGACTTTGTGCTTCATGTCACACAAGTTACGTAATATTGATAACGTAGCTTTCTTGCAAATCTCCTCAGTGTCTGCAGCGATCAGCAGATCGTCTACGTACTGAATCAGAGTTGAACCATTCGGTAGAATAATCGTATCTAGTTGTGTTTTCAGGGCCTGACTGAATATTGATGGGCTTTCGCAGTAGCCTTGAGGAGCGCACTTGAAGCGGAAGCTTCGTCCTCCTAAATTGAATCCAAAAATATCTCTACTCTCCTCGGCAATCGGGATGCTGAAGAAAGCGTTCTTCAGGTCGATCACCGAGAACCAATTTGCTGAAGCTGGAACCATCGTCAATAAAGCAGTAATGTCGGGGACAACTGGAAACTGTGGGATAACTATCTTGTTCACTTCTCTGAGGTCGATCACGAACCTGTACACAGGCTGTTGTAAAGGGTCAGTACGCTTTAAGACGGGCAGAACTGGACTGTTACAAACATTTCCTGTTGTTTCTTCGATGACGTCTTTATCAATCAGGTCATAAACAATCGTCAATAATGCATTTTCGCATTCGCTAGATATTTTGTATTGGGGAATACGTGGCAACCTAACGTTGGCTTTCAATGTTATGACATACGGTGCTATCTTCAAACGACCTACATCATTTGAGCCATTAGCCCAAAGTATATCAGGAAGTGATGACAATTCAGTCGGAATATTGTCCTTTGACAAATACATTGGAGAAATGACTTTCTTACCTAAAGTAAGTTGTACTCCCAAGGGGGAACAGTACAAAGTCGCATATAACCTTTTTAGCAAATCCAAACCTAACAATTGTTCGCCGCAACCTGTTGTAAGAATGAGGGGTGCTTCTAATTCGCACGGGCCAATAGAAAGAGATATAGGACTGGAGATCGGGTTTCTAACAGGGGCGCCAGAGAAACCTACTGAAACATTCATTTCGCTGGACAAAGGTGCGCCAGGAAGTTTCGAGTGCATGATAGAACTTTTTGTAGCACCAGTATCCAGCAGAAATGGCTCTGACACTCCTGAGGTAATTACCTTGACATAAGGTCCATTCTGATCTACTGGAACTGAAACAACTCCCTTTCTTTGTCCATGGCTGTCCTAGCAATCGTTACCCTCATTTTCGTGTTCGGTGTAATAGTCGTTAGCATAGTACTGAGCTGACCTGGACGACGCATTATTCTGTTGGTCAAAGCTGTTCATCGAATTCTGAGGCGGAAAAGAAGTTGTATTCTGGGTGAAATTTCCACGGCCCCTACCTCTAGGGGCATGTTGAATACCTCGTCCCCTTACACCTGAAGCACCGCTCAAACGTCGCACAAGAGCCGGACAATTACCTTTAAAATGACCCTCTTCTTTGCAATACGCACATTGAATCGGGCCATAAGCAATACGCTGATGCGTAAACTCGTTTCCTTGCGCGTTTCTCGAATACTGCTGTTGTTGTTGGTAATTGGGCTGACTAGTCGTACGAGGCGGATAGGCTTGCTGGAGAAGAACTTTAGTTTTTAAATCTTTTGTCTTTTTGTCGACTTTATCTAGCTCGTCTTTGCGCCTATTTTCATAGTACTGGGCTGTAGCTAAAATTTGCGCTGACGTAGAGACAGCCCAAGCACTCTCTGAATCTTTCAGTTTATTACACAGTTCAGGGATTAAATTATGTACGAATTTGTCTACAAACAATCTTTGACCACCCTCGGTAGCCATATCCTGACCACTATGATCGGTGAAAGTCTCCTCAAATCTTGTGAAAAAGTCAGACACATTCTCATCTTTCTTCTGCTTGCACGCAGATAGCTTGTCCCAGTTTACGCATACTTCAGGCATTATCGTCTTCATGTACGCGATAATTCTACCGGGAAGTTCAGCTATTAACGGCTCAGGTTTAGAACCACCAATTTGTCTAGCATCTATAGCGGCAATGTTCGCCCATGAGTCACCTAGTTCTTGGTCATGGTTCGTATGACGTATTTTGCTCCATAGAGGATGTGGAACAACGTTCCCAAACAACATGTCGATATCCGCTAAATTCATTATACATGAGCTTGCAGTTTGTGATAACTCCTTATAATAAATACCCAGTCGGGTTTTTACGAGGATCAGGCAGTGTCTGCTTGAGTGCTAAGACATCGGATCTTTTCCATGGGACATGTACCCATACACGCTGGAAATGAGGCAGAATTGGTGGATTCGCATTCGCATCACCTTCCCTCCAAACCGGAGGAACCTCTCTCATGGGGTACTGTCTCGCTCTTTTCCCACCTGCTGCATCGTCTTCGTGCCATGATCTAGAGACGTTTCCCTTACTCCTATAAGAGAGCAATAACTCTATCGCTTTCTCAACATCTGCACCTATAATCATACCTTCATAGAACTTAAAGCGTGTACGCCATAGTTCGTTCATTGTGTATTTGGGATCATTTGTCTTCACATCTTCGCCCAGATATACACACATTTCTTCAAATACGTATCTCTGAGTGGGTGCATTCCATTGACGGAAAACTTCCATAACAGACTGAACATCATATCTAACAGTATCCGTAATCCATCGGCGTGCTAGTTCATTCAACACTTTTCTTTCCTCGTAATCAGGCAGTTGACTACGTAATTGCCTATCTTCTGTTTTAGGGGTCGTTTTAGGCGACCCGAAGAAAGGTGAAAGCAGACCAGTGACGGTACCTGTCACTCTTTGTCTAATAGAAGGAGAACCTTGCGGAGGAGCAAGTGCATCGGAGAAAACAGGCTGAGGCAAAGAAGAAGTAGAGGCAATAGCAGAGGAAGGTGAAGTAGTAGCAGACGTAGTATCATATACAATAGCTGGAGCTGTAGGCAAAGTCGTAGAAGTAGATGGAGTAGGTAGCCAAGATGGCGGCCTTTGAGAAGGCTGCGCCGGAGAAGTAGAAACCAGCTGAAGAGGAGCTGGCGTTCGTGCAAGAGCTGGATTACGTGAGCCGGGGCGCGGTATAGTAAAATGCTTTGGCGTTGTAGTAGCGTCTAACGCATACGGTGGAGGTGAGCTTAATAAGTGGGACATTAATGGATCTTTCTCGGATCTCTCCTCTTGACCTTGACCCTTATTTGGTAACATCGGGTAGCATTTATCTACTGCTAGTTTCTTGCTCCTAAGTATTTGTTCGCTTTCTTGCTCTTCCTCGTTATCCCTGTATGCAACGGCAGCTTGCACCATTGACATACCTCTTTTATTCCTTTTTGCTAATTTTATTTCTTTCTGTTTGGCTTCTTTGCGCTATTAGCGGAAAGAGTCAAACATCGCCGGCCGGGCTTTTCTCTTAAATAATTTGACCTCTAGGTTATCTAATATTTCTGAGTCGAAACTACCATATTGGGGCCATTTTAAAACACCATCCTTGCGGGTGTATTTTATCCACACTTCATTATATGTGATAGGACCTACGCCGTGCTTTACATAGAGCTCATATGTTGGAGTTCCAATCGGAGGAACCGGACAGGAATCCTCTAATCGGGAGTCCTTACTATAACCAAGACAAAACAAGTTTCCAAGTCTGCTAAAACCAGGCATCTTTGCTCACTAGTCTAGCTTTAAACTTCAAAGGATTATCTGTTACGATATTTCTCGTGAATACACAAGTCCTTCGGCTTTGGGGCTTGCAAGTACCAAATCAAAGCGTATCTCAAGGATACCAAAAACTAAGGACAAACTAAGGACTGGGAGACGCTCCACTTATACTTAACTGAAGTATTTGAAGATCGGTGACGTCGCTAGAAGACTCGTCTATCGTTTCGCTCTACCAAGGATCACTGGGTCCAAAACAAGGCGATAGTCAGGGCAGCAGTCCTTCGTAGCCGTCGGGACGCGGGGAACCTCGCAGCAAAGACCTTCGGAACCACGTCGACATACAGGGGTCGCTGAAGTGGCCGGCCGTCCTCTGGAATTTTCACACAAAGCTCCTCACGAACATCTGGCTTGGACCGTCGCCGCTTGATACCGCCCCGAGTTGGGCGCCAACTGAGGTAACAGGTTTTTAGGAACCCGTTTGGTGCCAGGGGATAACACCCGAAGACCTCTGAGTTCTCCCTGTTCCGGACCACAGAAACACAGAGTCTTCTAGTCGCAGTCAAAGATCGAATTTTATTGGCAGCTACCAAGTAACAGAAGTCCTAGAAGCACGACAAGCACGGGTCATGTGTTCTCAGGAGACTGTTCGTTTTTACAGAACCAGCCTTCTCCTTATATACAGAAATATTAGCTGCAAGCAAGAATTCTTGAGTTTATGATATGGCTATACACATATTTCTACAATAATACAAAAGAGCAAAGTCATGTAGGCAAGCCCGTATTTTAGATGTCCAAGTCGTGATAGATTACCTAGCCAGGCCTGGAACTCCCATCAGATATCGGTGAAGCCCCAATAAAAGAAGGCACCTCCTAGTCATAAAACTGGCCATAAACAGGGAGCGTGGACAGGTGTGTATGTGTGTAGAAAACATGATCTGTACGCGGTGAATGGTTTGTGGTATGTTGTGCATTGATGCTATCGTGTTTGGCCACTGGGCGAGGAGCTGCCCAAACAGGTTTGGCTGGAGGCAAGGGAGTCAGTTGGGACAGGTCAGGGGGGAGTCAGGGAAGGTGGACGTGTCCTTTTAGATCAAGCTCGACCTTTAATTGACTTATCATGAGGGCAAGACACAAGATGGATACCGTTTACAAAATGGAGTCTGAGGGGTCGGGACGGAAACTACGATTCAGGGGTGTTAGCATGTCTCGATCATGACGCAAATGCATAGGAATGATGTCCTAATCATTATCGGTTAGTCGACACCAAATTCGTCATGGTACGTTGATGTTTCGGGACACGGGTATCAGACCTCGATACCGGGACAACAGTAGGGTCCAGAATTTCAGAACCACAGACTGCTGCAGAGAAATGTATTTGTCCTTCATTATGTTTATTGTGTTGTTTTCTTGTCGATGGCTACATGGTTGGGGTATTGTGCGCAACTTCCTACTGTCTGGGGAAATCTTTAGTTTTGTGGATAACTGCCCTAGCAAATGTTGCAATTCATTTAAAGCTGTGCGGGGCCCTAGGAAGGATTTCCTCTGCTGGAGGACGAGGATGACCCATGGCTCTAAACAAAGGACTCTTGAGAATGAGGTGTGACGGAAGTGGTGTGACTAAACACCCTGTGCTCCTGAACTAATGAAAAATGTGAATTGCTTGGACTTTGCTACTAAGTTAGGGATGGACTTTAACATTTAGAATAATATTGTTAGTGTTAGAATCTAAACTGTGCGCTGTGTGACTTTAAGCAGACATGACGAGGGTGAGCATTTCCATGTTGCAGTCCTGAAAATTCTGGACCCGTGTTATAAACATCAACGTACCATGACGATTTTGATATCAGAAGACCGAGAATGGTTAGTACACTATGCACAAGCATTTTCGTCATATTCGAGTGACGATTTCACCTTGAAATCGTAGTTTTTGTTCTGAACCCTCGGGTTCCATTTTGTGTACGGCAGCCATTTTGTGAGTTGCCCTCACATAGGTCAATGATAAAGGCCAAACACGGTCCTGAAGGACATGTACACCTTTCCTGACTTCTCTGCGACCTGGGCAAGCTGACTCCACTGCCCCAGGCCAAACCTGTTCGGTCAGTTCCTCTCCCAGTGGCCAAACGAGATAGTATCAAGGCACAACGTGCCATAAACCTTTCATCACACACAAACCATGCCTAATCTCGCACACACCTGTCCCTGTTTCCTACTTTATGACTTGCTTTACGAGGAGGAGGTGCCCGTTTTTATTAGGGTCCGTCGATATCTGATGAAAATACTGGGCCTTGCCGGGTAATTGATTGTGGGCTGAACAAACTGCAATGTGGGATTGTCATCATGACTCTGCTTTTTCTTTGTAGTGGAAATATGTGAATGGTCAACTGTAAAATTAGGAATGTTTGCCTGAAGCATAATATTTTGTATAAAAAGAGAAGGCTGGCTTTGTAAGATTGAGCAGTCTCCTGAGAATATACACCGTGTTGTACTTCTAGGATACCTGTTACTTGGTTGCAGCCAATAAATTCGATCTTTGACTTCACCTAGAAGACTCTGTGTTTCTGTAGTCTGAAACAGGAAAGACCTGAAGTCATAGGGTGTTGTCCCTGGCACCGCTGGGTTACCGGTTCAGTACCGGTTCTGAAAAACCCAGTACTTCAGTTGGCGCCCAACGTCGGGCGATATCAGCGGTACCGGTCCAAGCCAGAGGTTCGTGAGGAGCTTTGTGTTAAAATTCTGGAGGAAGGCCGCCACTTCATCGACCCCTGCATGTCGACGTGGTCCGAAAGTCTTTGCTGCGAGGTTCCCCGCTTCCCGATGGCTACGAAGGACTGCTGCCCTGACTCTCGCCCTGTTTTGGACCCTTGATGATTGGTAGAGCGAAACGATAGACGAGTCTTCTGGTGAAGTCATCGATACCTCAGTTAAGTATAAGTGGAGCGTCTCCCAGTCCTTAGTTTGGGTATCCCCTTGGGATCTTTGATTTTTATACTTGCAAGTACCAAAGCCGAGGGACTTGTGTATTCACGAGGCTGTCGTAATCGATAATCCCTTGAAGTTTAAAGCTAGACTAGAGAGCAAAGATGCCTCGTCTTAGCAGACTTGGAAACTTGTCTTGGTTGTAATAGGGATTCCCGATTGGAGGACTCGTGTCCGGTTCCTCCGATTGGAACTCCAACTTATGAATTATATGTGAAACATGGAGTAGGCCCGATTACATATAATGAAGTATGGATCAAATACACCAGAAAGGATGGTGTTTTGAAATGGCCCCAGTATGGTAGCTTTGACACAGAAATCCTAGATAATCTAGAAGTTAAACTTTTCAAGAAGAAAGCCCGGCCGGCGATGTTTGACTCTTTCCGCCTATGGCGAAAGGAAGCCAAGCAGAAGGAAATTAAATTAGCGAAGAAAAATAAGAGAGAGAGGGGTATTTTGATAATGCAAGCTGCTATGCAGTTTAAAGATAACGAAGAAGAACAGATGAGTGAGCATTTGCACAGGCAACGTAAAATGGTAATCGATAAATGTTACCCTGTTTTGCCGCCTCTTCAGCAAGATACAGCAAAAGACATTGAAAAAGACCCCCTAATGTCGCATTTATTGAGTTCGCCACCCCCTTATGCGCAGAGTGCTACAGCACCTCCGCAACCTTTAGTCGTGCAACCCCCGGTTGTTGTGCCTCCTGCTCCTCCACAACCGCCAGCACCCCTTCAGTTGGCTCCTACCCTTCTGGCCCAACCTTCTCAAGGGCCACTGACTTCTCTACCTGCTCCGCCTTCACCTTCTGTAACCTCTCCACCTGTTCTTACTACCTCTGCTACTGTTCCTACGTTGACCTTTTCTCAATCTGCTTTATCTCCCGTCCTGTCGACTTCTCCTTCTGTTCGACAGAGGATGACTGACACCGTTGCCAGTCTTATATTTCCTCTCTTTGGGTCATCTGGCGTGACCCCTGATTCGGAGCGTAAACAGTTGCGTAGTCAACTGCCTGATTCTCGAGAAAGAGAAATGTTTGACCGTATGGCGCGTAAATGGGTTACCGACCCGACAAGATATGAGTTAGAATCTGTTATGGATGTCTTCCGACAATGGGAAGCACCGAAGCAGAGATATGTTTTTGAGAAAATGTGTGCTTTTCTTTGTGAGGAATTGGAGGATAATGATTTGGAATCTAATCCGCCTGAGCTGTGCCGTGTACGGTTCGATTTTGCGAAGGGTACGATTGTGGGTTCTGATGTTGAGAAAGCGGTCGCGACCTTGTTATCGTTTAGGAGCGAAGCTATTTCCCAGCAGTGTTTCGAGTCTGATTTGTCCGTTAAAAGGAGAGCAAGACAATATCCCATGAGAGAGGTTCCCCCAGTATGGAAGGAAGCGGTAGTGGCTGGTCTGAATAATGTTCCCCCAGCTGTTCCAGCGCACTTTCAGAGTGTTTGGGTACATGTTCCTTGGAAGCGCGCTAGAGTTTTGGCCCTTAAACAGACATTGCCTGATCCCCGTAAAAATCCTGCAGGGTATTACAAGGAATTGACACAGACTGCAGGCTCTTGCATTATGAATTTAGCCGACATAGACATGTTGTTTGGAAATGTTGTTCCACAGCCTTTATGGGGAAAGATTCGTCATGCGGATCATGATCAGGAGTTAGGTGACACATGGGCTAATATTAGTGCTGCAGATGACTGACAAGTTGGTGGTGCTAAACCTGAGCCTTTAGTAGCAGAGCTCCCTGGTAGGATCAATAATTACATGAAGACTTTAATGCCTGCGATGCGAGTGAATTGGGACAAGTTGTCTGCGTGTAAGCAGAAGAAAGATGAAACTGTGTCTGATTTCTTCACCAGGTTTGAAGAAACGTTTGTTGACCACAGTGGTCAAGATATGAGTACAGAAGGTGGTCAACGGTTGTTCGTTGACAAATTCGTGCATAACTTGCTTCCCGAGTTGTGTAAGAAATTAAAAGATTCAGAAAGTTTGTGGGCCGTTTCCTCTTCAGCACAGATATTGGCTACTGCCCAGTATTACGAAAATAGAGATAAGGATGAGAAAGATAGAGCAGACAAGAAAACGAAAGAGTTAAAGACAAAGGTTCTTTTACAGCAGGCGTACCCGCCTCGTGGTGGTCAGAGTAACTATCAGCAGCCTCAGCAGTTCCAGAGAAACGCGCAAAGTGTGCATATTGTAAAGAAGAGGGCCATTTTAAAAGTAGTTGCCCTGCTTTATTACAGCGTATGAATGGTGTTTCTAGCACAAGAGGTCGAGGTACTCCACAAGCGCCTAGAGGTAGAGGACGTAGAAATTTCCCCCAGAACACGCGCTCATTTCCGCCTCAGAACTCAATGAATAGTTTTGATCAACAAAATAATGCGTCTGGTAGGACGCCTCAGTACTATGCTGATGACTACTATGCAGAAGATGAGAATATGGAAGGTAATGATTGCTAGGACAGCCATAGACAAAGAGAGGGAGTTGTTTCAGTTCCAGTAGATCAGAGTGGACCTTATGTTGAGGTGATTACATCAGGTGTGTCAGAGCCTTTTCTGTTGGATACTGGTGCTACAAAGAGTTCTATTATGCACTCTAAACTCCCTGGCGCACCTTTGTCTGGCAAAATGAATGTTTCAGTAGGTTTTTCTGGCGCCCCGGTTAGGAACCCGATTTCTAGTCCTATGTCCCTTTCTGTTGGACCTTGTGAATTAGAAGCACCCCTTATTCTGACCACAGGTTGTGGTGAAAACTTGTTAGGATTGGATCTTTTAAAAAGATTGTATGCGACTTTGTATTGTTCTCCTTCTGGAGTGCAACTTACACTAGGTAAGAAAGAAGTCTCCCCAATGTATTTGTCGAAGGATAAATTTCCGACAGAGTTGTCGTCTCTTCCTGAAGTTCTTTGGGCTACTGGTCCTAATGATGTGGGTCTTTTGGAAATACCGCCATATGTTGTGACATTAAAAGCCAATGTTAAAATGCCATGTATTCCCCAATACAAGATCTCTAGTGAAGGTGAAAAAGCGTTACTAGCGATCATTTATGATTTGATTGAAAAAGATGTAATTGAAGAGACAAGAGGCAACGTTTGCAATAGTCCTGTTCTGCCTGTTTTGAAACGTACTGACCCTTCTCAGCCACCTGTTTACAGATTTGTAATTGATCTTAGAGAAGTGAACAAAATCGTTGTGCCACAATTCCCAGTTGTTCCCGATATCACTGCCCTATTGACTATAATTCCAGCCTCCGCGACTTGGTTCTCGGTGATTGACTTGAAGAATGCGTTCTTCAGCATCCCGATTGCCGAAGAGAGTAGGGATATTTTCGGCTTCAGTTTAGGAGGTCGAAGCTTCCGCTTCAAACGCGCTCCCCAGGGCTACTGTGAAAGTCCATCAATATATAGTCAAGCTTTAAAAGCACAGCTTGACACAATTGTTTTACCTGATGGCGCTACCCTTATTCAGTACGTTGATGATTTGCTTGTCGCTGCAGATACTGAGAAAATCTGTAAAGAAGCCACATTGTCATTGTTGCGTCATTTGTCTGATTTACATCACAAAGTGTCTCTTTCGAAATTGCAATATTGTCCACAAGAAGTGACCTACTTAGGTCATCTCTTATCGAAGGAGGGAAGGAAACTGACCCCAGAAAGAATTCAGGCAATAGCGAAATTGAGTGTGCCTAGGACACAGAGAGAAGTGCGTGCTTTCTTGGGTATTACATCATATTGCATACAATGGATACCAAATTTTTCTTTGTTGGCCAAACCTTTGGTGGCATTAACTTGTAAAGATACACCGAATCCCCTCCCATGGTCTGAAGAGTGTCAGAAAAGTTTTTCCGAATTGCGTGATGCATTATGTTCGGCTCCTGTGTTGGGTACCCCCGACTACAGTAAGCCCTTTACATTGTATGTTCATGAGAAAGAAGGTTGTGCATTGTCAGTGTTGACACAGTTGTTTGGAAACAGGCAGGGTCCATGTGCGTATTTTTCGTCAACTTTGGACCCGGTAGCTAAAACGTTGCCGAGTTGCTTAAGAGCCACAGCAGCAGCAGCTGTTTCTATTCGGCAGTCTGCTGGTTTAGTCATGAATAATGCATTGGTTGTGATGGTTCCACATGCAGTGGACACGTTGTTAAACAGAACGAAGACTCAGCACTTAACTAGTGCTCGGTTGTCAGGTTACGAGTTGACACTGTTAGCGAGTCATGTGCACATAAAAAGATGCAACACGCTTAACCCAGCTAGGTTGTTGCCGATTGTAGCAGAGTTAAATACTTCTGAACAGCATGATTGTTTTCTCAGAACAGAAGAAGAAACGAAAGGGAGAATAGATCTTAGTGACACTCCCCTTGCAAAGTGTGATGGTACCTTATGGGTGGATGGTTCATGCTTCAAGCTTCCGAATGGAGATACGACTGCGGCATATGCTGTTACGACTTTGCATACGATTGTTGAAGCTGCACGTATCCCACATAACTCAGCTCAAGCAGCAGAATTGATTGCACTTACACGAGCGTGTGTGTTGTCGAAAGGAATGAAAGTGACCATATATACCGACAGCCAGTATGCATTTGGTGTGGCTCACAGTTTTGGACGATTGTGGAAAGAACGTGGATTCCTGACTTCGCATGGAGCCAAGATACAGCATGGTCAGTTGGTGAATGAGCTTCTGGAGTCATTAACTTTGCCGTGGCATGTCGCGATTGTGAAATGCAGTGCACACAAGAAGGTGACTGATGATGTTGGTCGTGGAAATGCATTTGCTGACGAAGTCGCAAAAGAAACAGCGAGGGATGTGATGAGTCGAATGTATGTTGCAGGCCCTGCAAGATGAATTGGTGGCGTGGGAATGTGTGAAGACACGATAGAAAGTGTAAAGTCCATTCAAGCTGAAGCTACAGAGAAAGAGTTGAGTGTGTAGAGAGAAAGTACGGGTACATTGGATGCAAATGGTTGTTGAGTTGAATTGTCAGAGCATCAGAGATGGTTGTTACCCGATGCGTATGTGCCTGCAGTTGTTACAATGGCTCACGGAATGGCTCACATCAGTGTTAAAAGGATTTGTAAGCTGTTGGCTCCAGTATGGCAAAATGCTGGAATTCCTAAGTGTGCAGAAAATGTGGTCAAGAATTGCATGGTGTGTCTGAAATACAATCCTGGTAGGGGAACCCCAACTCCAGCTGGTCATTTTGCGCCTCCAACGTATCCGTTCGAGGTTTTGCAGCTAGATTTCATCCACATGGAAAGGTGCAACAATTTGAAATACATACGCGTTGTTGTTTGTGCCTTTTCAAGATGGGTAGAAGCCTATCCCTTAAAGGACAACACTGCCTTGTCCACCGCTAAAGCCCTTGCCAAAGAGTTCTTCCCTAGGTTTGGAATGCCGAGAATGGTCTGGAGTGACAATGGGAGTGAATTTGAGGGTCGAGTGATGAAGAAAGTATGTGAAGGGCTAGGCATCCACCAGAAATTCCACGCTGCAAATCACCCCCAATCAGCTGGACTAGTAGAATGTTACAATGGCACGTTAAAGCTAAAATTGGCCTTAAATGGCCTGACGCTCTGCCTTTAGCACTCCTATCAACCAGAGTGACTGTGCACTCGCGAGTGGGACTTAGTCCGTACGAAATAGTGTTCGGCCGTCCGGCCAACATATGGGGAGTGCCAAGGCTGAAAAAATTCAGCCAGATCGAACACCCTGTACTGCTTGACTATTTGTATGAATTGACGGCTAAATTGCGTGTTTTACACCAACAAGTTCACGATACTCTGCCTCAGGTCTCTGAAGCTCCAGGACATCTGATCGATCCTGGATCCTGGGTGCTGGTCAAGAATTTCCAGCGAACAAAGAATGACCAGCCCGGGTGGACCGGCCCTCACCTAGTTCTTCTCTCAACAAGATCAGCCGTTCGAGTGGAAGGGAAGAAGAACTGGATCCACGGCGTACACTGCAAGAGGATCCCTTTGCCTCTGCCGTACGACCGGTGGGTCCAGGAGGGTGTCGTTGACTCAGAGACTGAAACCGTGCCTCGATTTCTGCCTTTCAGTGATGCACGCATAAAAGGAACAATCTCTGAACAAGAAAGTGACAATCTCTTGCAAGAAGCTGTGCCACCGTCAATTCGATTGGACACTACAGAGCCTGAACTCCTTTTTCAAGACCAGACAGTACCTGGAAAGAAAAGATATCATCTGAGGCCGAGAACTATGGACAAATAAATATTCCTTTTTCTTTGCTATTTTTGGAAGTGCAGCTCTCTCATCTGAGAAACCTTTTTATTTTTGTTTTTCGAACCACCATCCGGGTTCAGCTGTAGGGTCGCGGTTGCCCAAAGTCTTTGGGGTGCAGCTGAAGACGTTAGGTCGACGGTTCTGGTTGGTTTAAGGGAGTTGCCCTGGGCTGACAGAAGCATCCTTTAGCATAGAACACCCTACCATCGCGAGCAGCATTTTAGAGAGGATGGAGTTTCTCGAGATGGAGAGACCTGCCAAACAAATGAACTTTAGGACTACAATTTGCAGAATGATGACCAAGAAATGTTCTTTGATATTATGTATTTTCATATTGTTCAGTGTAATTATGTTTTTCATAGGATATGTTTTATTCTCTTTTCGAGTGACATTTGCACCCACTTCATCACCCATACCTCCTCCTACTACTATTTCCTCACATTCTTTTCAACCTCTTCCTGAACATGAATCCGCTAGGAGATTAGAGTTTATTAATAACTCTTTCGTTCAGCTTTTGCACCAACACCAACTAGTAATGAACACTACTAACTGTTGGGTGTGTGGTCTTATGCCTCACACAACGGATAAAGGTATCCCCTATCTGGTCCTGCCTTTTAGCCACAATGGTTCTGTGTGGGCATACAGAACAATGTTCATCTACGCACATGAGACCTACCCCCTACGTTCTGTGGAAGATAACCCTAAGAATAGTGCTCTAGTTAAGGGTATAGTAGACATGGTTAAGGAAGATATCTCCTATGAGACTATCCCGAGGGAAGAGACACTAGTATATATAGGATGGAATGTGACCGGATATGGAGTCACTCTGAGTGAGAAACAGCAAGCTAAGAGATCTTCCCCGATTTGGATTGTACCCCATCAGGGTCACTTATGTCTGCAAGGTATTGGCAAGAATCCCAGAGCTCAGTTAGGGAAGAGTATCTGCACTGAGACATATATCTTTGTGTCTCAGACTTCCCCTCCGTTCTTAGCAGCTAAGGGTACCTATTTCATCTGCCATGATAGAGCCTATACATGGTTGCCCCCTGACTTTTCGGGCACATGCTTTGTTTCGTTCCTGTTGCCTCCCACCTACACAGCGGCGGCAGATTACCATAAGCCAAGGATAGTTAGAGGTGTCTTCAGTGAAGAGGACACCGCAGAACAAGAATTTGGAGACTTCGTGAGGGGTTTTCTGCCGTTCTGGGGACCCATGGTTAACAGCAGGAACATAAGGCAATTGACAAGGGTGGTTGAATCCACTGTGGTTGAAACTGCTGGTGCCCTTAGTAACTTGACTGCTGAGCTCCAGTCGGATCGTCTTATGACCCTTCAGAACAGGGTCGCGTTAGACGTCATACTTGCAGACCGAGGTGGGGTATGTAGATTGATCCAATCGAGTTGCTGTGTTTTCATTCCGGATCACGCTCCAACAGTGTACCAGGCCATCTCCAAACTGCATAAGATTTCCGAATCTATTCATGTGGATAAAGGAGATTGGTCGTTAATGGGATGGTTCTGGGAACGGGTATCCGGCTGGGGATGGAAAATTCTGATGGTCATTGGGATGATCTTAGCCATTCTTTTCCTGTTCTGTCTGTGTATACAGTGTGCTCCTGCACTATGTGGCCTCTGTGCTACATCATGTGTAAGGAAAACTGTATCGAGGGACGAGCTAAGTAATAGGATGATGCTACAGCAACATCTCAATGACTTTAGGAATATAGACCTGGACTCAGATTAGCGTGAGTATAGGTTATTGCCTATGTAAGGGCAAAAGGAGGGTCTGCAGTACTGAAAATTCTGACCCGTGTTATAAACATCAATGTACCATGACGATTTTGATATCAGAAGACCGAGAATGGTTAGTACACTATGCACAAGCATTTTCGTCATATTCGAGTGACGATTTCACCTTGAAATCGTAGTTTTTGTTCTGAACCCTCGGGTTCCATTTTGTGTACGGCAGCCATTTTGTGAGTTGCCCTCACATAGGTCAATGATAAAGGCCAAACACGGTCCTGAAGGACACGTACACCTTTCCTGACTTCTCTGCGACCTGGGCAAGCTGACTCCACTGCCCCAGGCCAAACCTGTTCGGTCAGTTCCTCTCCCAGTGGCCAAACGAGATAGTATCAAGGCACAACGTGCCATAAACCTTTCATCACACACAAACCATGCCTAATCTCGCACACACCTGTCCCTGTTTCCTACTTTATGACTTGCTTTACGAGGAGGAGGTGCCCGTTTTTATTGGGGGTCCGTCGATATCTGATGAAAATACTGGGCCTTGCCGGGTAATTGATTGTGGGCTGAACAAACTGCAATGTGGGATTGTCATCATGACTCTGCTTTTTCTTTGTAGTGGAAATATGTGAATGGTCAACTGTAAAATTAGGAATGTTTGCCCGAAGCATCATATTTTGTATAAAAAGAGAAGGCTGGCTTTATAAGATTGAGCAGTCTCCTGAGAATATACACTGTGTTGTACTTCTAGGATACCTGTTACTTGGTTGCAGCCAATAAATTCGATCTTCGACTTCTCCTAGAAGACTCTGTGTTTCTGTAGTCTGAAACAGGAAGGACCTGAAGTCATAGGGTGTTGTCCCTGGCACCGCTGGGTTACCGGTTCAGTACCGGTTCTGAAAAACCCAGTACTTCAATGTGAGCTGAGACCTGAGTTCTTAAACTCTTCTATGGCTGTAGCCATATTCTGCCTGTTTAACTTTGCTCCTCATACCCTTGTGAGGTTGCTCCAGCTTCCCCTTATCCCCCCATAAGGGGCTTGCTCTTCAGACTATGAGCACGCTGTGCTATAGTTTCCGTAGGTTCATATGTTAATCTGTAATTGCATTGATCTTGTTACAAGGCTCTTTTATCTCTCTTCCTATCCACTCTCTTAGTAATAAACAACAGAAGAGTGACCGCATCAATAGAGGAAGAAAGGAACCGATCATGGAGTAGTTGTAGTCAATACCACCAAGATAGGTATGAACAAATAATACAGAATATAGGGAGGTTAGGTGAGCATGCAATGTGAAAGAAAAAAGAACCCTCAGGCACCAACATATAGTTGGTAGCCAGTTGTCTTCATTGGGTTCTTATTGGAAAGGAAAATATCCATAGTATAGTGAACAGGTGAAGTAAAAGGAGTGTGGACTACTCCCCAAAATGAAATATTTATTTAATAAAAGGGTAGTTCTAACTCCATTAAAACCAGTGAAATAGCGGACTTATACGTGGTTATGTTAATTTGAACCTTAAAGTCCTATCAAAAAAAGTGAAAGTAAAGGTCAACATGTTTCTGCCAGTGAGCTAATAATCAGCTCGGCATTCGTCAGGACCAATAAAACACCGTCCTCACTCCAAAGATGACACGCGCTAAGGTGTCGAAACCATGTGGGGTGGGCGGGAGCGTTTATACAACCTTTATTGTGTAAGTTGCACTGATGTTGTCTCCTATTGTCTCTCCAATAAGTGAGAGGTAAATGGATCTGCAATATATAAGCACAATCGCATAAACAGATTGATAAGTGAATTCCCTTTAAGAGGAAGAACATAGAGGAGAAAAACCGTGTTATTTATTCACAGAAAAACATTGCTCTGCTTATTAACTCCCCAATCAGACCACAAGATTATTAGGATCTAATATACCAGACATTTTCTCGTATCGTGATTACATTGCAAGGAAAATTGTACTTTGCAAAACAGAGCGCTGCTCATAAATCGACAGAACTCCTGACCTTATGTTTTGTCAATACAGACTATGCTTAAAAATACCGCACTACATTTCGAGCGGATCATAATGCATGTCATGTGAATATATATCAAGGAAGTGCATAGTTCATTAAAATGAGAGCATCTTCAGAGGGAGCGATAGAGTAAACTGTGTCCGTGGTACTCACAGTCCGTGGCTATTCGGGCGCCCCTTAGGCTAGTGGCAGGGGGAAACCTTCACGCCCAGCCAGTCTGCAGGAAAAACGGACAACAAAGATAAAGTCCGTTACTAATTGTTAATTACGGGGAAAAAGATTTGTTTTTAAAAGGCGACTCCCGCCAGAGTAACCGGAGGCGTTTCTCCGTTCACTTACTTGATGCCGGGCGACTGCCCTCCTCGTCACCTACAAAATCCACATCCACAGCCCGAAACAACCAGGAACCGGTCTGGTCGTAAAGCTTAAATGAAAAACGTAGGCGACGTGACTAGCGATCATGTGACAGCGTCACTCCCGGTCACGTGGCCATCCCTTTGGACTACGTTTTTAAAGAAACAGTGTTGTTTATTTTAAATAAGGGTTTTATCGGGTAGGATTAAATGGATCAATGAGTAGTACGTGTATAACGTTATTGACAGGGAAAACTGTCCAGAATGGGCAAAATGAAATAGCAATATAGCAAAATTGTGTCATGGCCTGTATAGTTAGTATGAGCCAATTAGGTGTGGTTTCTCCATCAT
The DNA here is from genome assembly GCF_964261635.1 of Lissotriton helveticus. Classification (NCBI taxonomy): domain Eukaryota; kingdom Metazoa; phylum Chordata; class Amphibia; order Caudata; family Salamandridae; genus Lissotriton; species Lissotriton helveticus. The sequence goes on from NC_136068.1 coordinate 1,110,914,608, forward strand.
CGGGATGGATATAAGTTGACATGTAGTGACCTCTCCAAACTTGGGTTTCGAATTCTTCATCTTTTTTATGGTTAAAACCTTGGGACTTGTCCTGTTTATATTCTTAATCCCGATGATGGAGAAACCACACCTAATTGGCTCATACTAACTATACAGGCCATGACACAATTTTGCTATATTGCTATTTCATTTTGCCCATTCTGGACAGTTTTCCCTGTCAATAACGTTATACACGTACTACTCATTGATCCATTTAATCCTACCCGATAAAACCCTTATTTAAAATAAACAACACTGTTTCTTTAAAAACGTAGTCCAAAGGGATGGCCACGTGACCGGGAGTGACGCTGTCACATGATCGCTAGTCACGTCGCCTACGTTTTTCATTTAAGCTTTACGACCAGACCGGTTCCTGGTTGTTTCGGGCTGTGGATGTGGATTTTGTAGGTGACGAGGAGGGCAGTCGCCCGGCATCAAGTAAGTGAACGGAGAAACGCCTCTGGTTACTCTGGCGGGTGTCGCCTTTTAAAAACAAATCTTTTTCCCCGTAATTAACAATTAGTAACGGACTTTATCTTTGTTGTCTGTTTTTCCTGCAGACTGGCTGGGCGTGAAGGTTTCCCCCTGCCACTAGCCTAAGGGGCGCCCCGAATAGCCACGGACTGTGAGTACCACGGACACAGTTTACTCTATCGCTCCCTCTGAAGATGCTCTCATTTTAATGAACTATGCACTTCCTTGATATATATTCACATCACATGCATTATGATCCGCTCGAAATGTAGTGCGGTATTTTTAAGCATAGTCTGTATTGACAAAACATAAGGTCAGGAGTTCTGTCGATTTATGAGCAGCGCTCTGTTTTGCAAAGTACAATTTTCCTTGCAATGTAATCACGATACGAGAAAATGTCTGGTATATTAGATCCTAATAATCTTGTGGTCTGATTGGGGAGTTAATAAGCAGAGCAATGTTTTTCTGTGAATAAATAACACGGTTTTTCTCCTCCATGTTCTTCCTCTTAAAGGGAATTCACTTATCAATCTGTTTATGCGATTGTGCTTATATATTGCAGATCCATTTACCTCTCACTTATTGGAGAGACAATAGGAGACAACATCAGTGCAACTTACACAATAAAGGTTGTATAAACGCTCCCGCCCACCCCACATGGTATCGACACCTTAGCGCGTGTCATCTTTGGAGTGAGGACGGTGTTTTATTGGTCCTGACGAATGCCGAGCTGATTATTAGCTCACTGGCAGAAACATGTTGACCTTTACTTTCACTTTTTTTGATAGGACTTTAAGGTTCAAATTAACATAACCACGTATAAGTCCGCTATTTCACTGGTTTTAATGGAGTTAGAACTACCCTCTTATTAAATAAATATTTCATTTTGGGGAGTAGTCCACACTCCTTTTACTTCACCTGTTCACTATACTATGGATATTTTCCTTTCCAATAAGAACCCAATGAAGACAACTGGCTACCAACTATATGTTGGTGCCTGAGGGTTCTTTTTTCTTTCACATTGCATGCTCACCTAACCTCCCTATATTCTGTATTATTTGTTCATACCTATCTTGGTGGTATTGACTACAACTACTCCATGATCGGTTCCTTTCTTCCTCATTGATGCGGTCACTCTTCTGTTGTTTATTACTGATATTTTTGAGGGGTATAAGAGTGTCCCTTTTTGACCCTTTCTCTCTGGTTGATTACATTTATTTTTTATTTTTTTTATCCACTCTCTTATGCATGTTTAACTAAAATGTTGTGAATTACTTCCTTTGTGTGATGACCTATGATTTGGTATTGTCTCACTGTATGACCATTTGCATGCTTTCGAAGAATTAGATAAAGCTAAGTAACTAGAAAACCGACTCTGTCATTATTGATGATCAGTATTAATCTGACTTGTACATTATAATGTATAGTTGGTTTGTAGGATATTCCCTTTATTGTAGGTCCTCATAAAGGGGAATAGTCTGTCTTAACAGTTGTCAGTCCCTGACAACTCTCAAAAGGTCAGTCGAAGGACCAGTTATAGGTATGGGTCAAATTTTAGGTTTATAAGAGAAAAGATATGTTAGTAATTATATTGGTTATGTGTGGTGAATATGTTTACCCCATGTTTTTCCGCTGCATCAGTTTTTGGTAGAAGAGCTAGGATGGTTTATCTAGATTGATAATACTGGGAACTGATTAAGACGGAAATAATTATCTGTTATTAATACTGTTTACGTACTTTTGTTGGTCAGACCAGTTGACCTTAAAGGATTTGAGTTAGCAGGTCGAAGTAGTCCTAAAATCCCGGGATAAGCCCAAGGATGTTCTTAGTGTGGCATACACTAAGTAGAGTTGCGTTGTCTGCTGTTGATGCAGTGCTGAGCAATGGTCATATTGTCGGTATTGCACAGGGAACTTTGGAGTTAGTATAGTGGAGATTTATTTGGGTACCCATGGAAAGTGCATCTAGAGAAGTCCCGAAAGTTTTCACTTGTTTAAGAGTAGAATCACGCTGGTCGAGGTTTTACTAGTAGTGAAGAATTCTTAGAGTGAATTGTATCTGTCTTTCTTTCAGTTGAGCAGACAAGCTGAATCGTCTTATGTGTTCTAATATTGTTTGGCTAAAAAGTTCTTTTCTGTTGTTGTCAATAATTTTGGAAAGGAAGGGTCAGTCGTAGGAGTTAACTGACGTCACAGAGAGCTGCGCTGACATTGGTTAGCTAGTGTGAATCGTCATGAGAGTGTTGTGCTGTGAATGGTAGATTGGTGTGAGCTTCACTGGTATTAGTCAGTGTGAACAAATCAGATTTATTAGAAGTATGGAAGGAGTTCTCAAATAGGTTTTTTTTTGCCATTAAGACGAAAAGTAAGTTGTTAAAATTGTTGAAAACTTTGTTTAGAAAGGATGAACCTATACACATTAGAGAGGGAATCCCTGTAGCTCCAGAGGGTATGCCAGCTTCTTTTATGTCATTTGAAAGGGGTTATTATATGTGTGCAAGGTTGGAAAATTAGGTGAAGTATATAGAAAGAGATGGTAATTTGGCAGTTCCAGAATACAGTGCTTTTAATACCAGGATTTGAGAGAATCTGAGATATCAGATGAATGAGTTGAGACCAATTCCTAGACCTATGCAGTATGAAGTGCTCGGAGAATGGGAACATGAGGCATACAAAAGAGATGGAGACAGCACTTTGAATAGATACAGGAACACTGTGAGTAGATACTCAGAGGCAAAATGAGATGCACAGATGAAGAAATGGAGAAGAGATTTGTTGGTAAATGGTGAAGGAATGTATCAAGTTGTTTTGGTGGCGAATCAAGAGGGAGGAAAGTGTAAGGAGAAAAAGAAGAATATTTCAGAACCAGAATCAGATCCAAATGAGGTAGATGATGAGTTATTGGATGAATTATTGTTGAATAGACCGTCATCGTATCAGGAAGAACAAGAGATGCCTTCTGCAAGTTCTCCAATGATGCAGATAGAAGTACCTCAAGGGGAGAATTCTAGTGTAGTGAGTCAGGTAAAAGGGGACTTAACAAAAATAATTAATCAGTTGAATTTGAATGCAGATGCTTTGTTAGTTACTGTGACTATTGGTCGCATAGTTCCATTATATAGTGATGGACAGAATATTTCACAAGTGCATGCTCTAACAGTTCCTACAGTTCTAGCTAAGGCTTATATTCCCGTACCGAATGACAGGATTAGTAATGGTTCCAGTGATTCAGAGTCATTGATTGACATTTCAGAGAGGTAAGTGGAAACTCCAAAACGTGGTGTACAAATTGATCCAAGGAGATTGTTGTAGAATACAAAGGGAGTGACACCTACATCAGGGGGTTCATTAGGGCCTTCGCCAGAGGAACTGGATGAGTGGATTAGAGGAATGACAGCTAATAAAGTTGACAAGATCATGTATGTGATTACATTGAAAGTGGATTTGGAAGAAATTATATTAGGTACAATTAGTCCAGGGAGGTTAAGTAGATATTAAGAAGAAGAGTTTTTATTCTTATGTTAGAATATTACGGTGAGAGCAAGAAATCTACATGAGAAGTTGGCTGAAGTTGCACGGACATATGGTGTGGATATATAAATGTTGAAGGCTTTAAAACAACATATAGATTGGATTTCAGTGACAAAGATCTGGAGAGTTTGAATGCTTTATGGAAGCAATTGCAAATGAAGTAGTTAACTAGCACATTGTGACGATGGGGTGAGTTGAAGGCTGATGGGCTAAAAAGAAGGAAGAAACTATTGTGAATACAGGGGCTTTACCAATGTTTCCAGTGAGAGAAACAGCTAAAGAAGTGACTGAAATGATATATCCCATGAGAAAAGCACCAGGAGGTGGTATGTTCATGTCTCAGGGCCAAGACAGGATATGTTGTCATTTAAAAATGAATTTCCCAGATTGAGAGAAAAACCAGTGAAGTGGTACAAACAGGTAGAGAGGTTTGCGAAAGTTTCAAAAGTCTTATGGAAGGGAGTAGATGGTTTGTTTGATATTATAGTTCCAGCTAATTTGTGGGTTGAGTGTAAATTTGCTGTAGATTGGCCAAAAGAAGAATATCCAAGAGATGCAAAATCCACAGCACCATCTAATGAAGTGAACAAAAAATATAATCAGGTCATTACTTATCTGAAGGGGAAGATTTCACCAAAAGAGACAGATTGGGTCAAAATAGATATAACTACTCAAGAAACAGTGTATGCATATTATGGAAGGCTTCTCTAAGTGTTTAAACAGTAATGGGGCATTGGGAATATCACTGACAAAGATATGGGTCATTTTGTATATAGGTTTGTGTTTGGACTGAGACCAGAGATTAGTTTTATGATTCAGCATTATGCAAAATATTGTAGTGATGACAATGCAATGAGACACAAAAAGTTGAAAGAGAAATCAATGTGGGCTTAGATGAAAGCAGCACAGAAAGGTGGTTTTGTAGATTTTCCCCAGACAGGTTTTCAGGGAAAAGGTCAGAATGCTCAAGATGCTCAGAATTCTACTACTACTGCTACGAAGGGTGGTGGAAAAGGTAGAGATAACAAAGAGGATTTGAAAAATAAATAGTCGTGTCATGCTTGCAGTAAGTTGGGACATTGAAGAAATGGGTGTAGGAGTCTGTGGGCAAATACAGTTGATAGAGGTGTAAATGATTTGAATCAAGTGAATCAAATGCAAAATCAGAGTTCTCAAGTACTAGATAGGAGAGGACAAGGTTCACAAATACCTCAAGCTCCTATGCCAAATCAAAATGTGAATGGTCAAATACAGAGATACAGTGTGAATTTACAGATGAATCAGTAAATCCAAATGTACAAGTAGCTTCACAATATTTGTTTCAGTGCCAAGGGAGTGATTCAGATACATCTCAATGTTGGTGTCTGAGGGGGAGGAGGAGTGTGTGCTTGGTGCATCTCTAGAGGTAGTTCAGGGTGGTCCTTTTATGGATGGTAAAGTAGAAGGTAACGTAATTACATTCCTTGTAGACACTGATGCTACCCGTTCCACTGTGAGAACAACGAAACTTCCTAACCCACCCCTCTCGGCAGATACTATCCAAGTTGTAGGCACTTCAAATCAATTGATCAAAACTCTAGTGACAAAACTAATGAAGATACAGATTGGAGATTTTCGAGAACTGCATTGTTTTGTGGTGTGTGACACAAGTCAAGTTAACCTTTTGGGCAGAGACTTGTGTGTAAAATGAATTGCACCGTCTATTGTACACCACATGGAATAGCATTTCATACCAAGGATGAGGACGTTGTCTTTAAAATAGCAAGACAAGGGACAGAAGTGAATGATTTGTATCCTTTATTTACAGCACAGGATTTGCCTGTTAAATTAAGAGACACTGTGTTGGTTGATGTGTGGGATTTTTCCGGGAAAGACATTGGATTAATGAAAGGAGTTGATTCTATTCATATTTCAGTCAAACAAGGTGCATAATTTCCAAAAACTGCTCCTTACAAAATGAGTCCTGAGACAATTACAGAAGTAATGCCTGTCAATGAAATGATGATTGAACAAGGTATTCTAAAAGAGATATTAAGCAGTCCTTGTAATTTGCCTATAATGGGAATAAAGAAACCAAAAAATCTAGCATTGATCAAGATATGAGGAAGATCAATCAGATAGTAATACCTTGTTGTCCAATAGTGCCAAATCCAGCAGTGATTCTTCATCATATTAAATGTGATGCAGAATTGTTCACAGTGATTGATTTGTGTCAAGGGTTTTCCTCGATACCATTCATACGGATAGTCAATATCTGTTTGCGTTCTGGTTCGGAGACCGTGTTTTGGCATGGTGCAGAGTTTTGCAAGGGTCTACCGAAAGTCCCTCAATCTTCAATCAGATTTTGAAGAGGTACTTAGAGTCACTGGTAACATCCAATGACTCAGTCTTGATGCAGTATATTGATGACCTGCTTGTCGCATCAAAGACGAGAAAGACTTGTGTGCCAGATACTATTGCTCTACTGAATCATTTGGCAGTAGGTTGGCATAAGTTGAAGACGGCTGATAGCCAGAAACCGGTCCTAGGATGCTTGATTCCGGTCCAGGGAAGACATGGCTTGGCAGTTCGGGCTGGACTGTTCCCATGAGGCACAAGGTCAAGACTGATTTGCATATGGCCATGTCTAAACTGGGGTGGCTTGGTGAGCAAAATAACAATGGATTAAACCCAGATCTGTGGCTGGGGGTGAATGTTTTGCCATTGAGCAACATTCGGTCCATCATCTTGTGTGTTTTGCTGTTCACCCTATGTGGGAAGGGTATGCCCAGACGTGGGTCCCTTGCTCACTAGGCCACTGGAGTCAAGCTATCCTGGCTGAAGACGGCTGATAGCCAGAAACCGGTCCTAGGAGCTTGATTCCGGTCAGGGAAGACATGGCTTGGGAGTTCGGGCTAGACTGTTCCCATGAGACGCAGGGTCAAGACTGATTTGCATATTGCCATGTCTGAACTGGGGTGGCTTGCAGAGCAAAATAACAAAAGATTAAACCCAGATCTGTGACTGGGGGTGAATGTTTTGCCATTGTGCAACATTCCGTCCATCAATTTGTGTGTTTTGCTGTTCACCCTATGTGGGAAGGGTATGCCCAGACGTGGGTCCCTTGCTCAGTAGGCCACTGGAGTTAAGCTATCCTGGCTGAAGACGGCTGATAGCCAGAAACCGGTCCTAGGATGCTTGATTCCGGTCCAGGGAAGACATGGCTTGGCAGTTCAGGCCGGACTGTTCCCATGAGGCACCGGGTCAAGACTGATTTGCATATGGCAATGTCTGAAATGGGGTGGCTTGGTGAGCAAAATAACGATGGATTAAACCCAGATCTGTGACCGGGGGTGAATGTTTGCCATTGTGCAAAATTCCATCCATCATCTTGTGTGTTTTGCTGGCATAAGTTATCACCAGCGAAATTAGAATTTTGCCAGAAGAAGTTCTTAACTTGGGGCACAAAATTAAAAAAGGAGTCCGGACATTGTCACAGTATCCAATAAATTCAATCTTGCAAATGAAACTGCCCGAGAAAGAGATTCTGATGTTTTTGGTTATGATTGGATACTGCAGACAGTGGACCAATGGGTTGTAATTGACAGCAAAGCAATGCAAAGATTTACTTACAAAGATGTATCAGATCCAATTCAATTGAATGAGGAGTGTATGAAGGCATTCATTGAGTTGCGGGACAGCCTTTATCGAGCACCAGCAATGGGAATGGCAGATTTCAACAAGGACTTTTCATTGTTCTGTTGTGAACTAAACGGTTGTGTACTTTCAATTCTAACGCAAATTCATGGAACAGCACAACATCCAGTGGCATATTTTTCTGCCACACTTGATTCTGTGGCTACAGCTTTACCAGTTTGTTTAAAAGCAGTTGCTGCTACCTGTGTGAGCTTGGAACAGAGTGAAGCGATTGTGATGGACATCCATTGAGGGTGTATGTCCACATTACGTTGAGATTTTGTTGACACAAACTCAAACGCAGCATATTATGAGTAGTCGGTTGACAAAATATGAACGAGTGATACTGGGAGCTGAGAATATGACTGTGACAACGTGGACGAATTTGAATACAGCTACCTTGTTACCAAATCTGAATTGCGAAGTGGTGATGGATGAAGCGGAACATGATTATCTGGATGTAATTAGTTGTGTACAAAGCCAAGACCTGAGATAAAAGATACTCCATCACCTGAATCAGATTGTGTGATGTTTGTGGATCGATCTTGCTTAAGAGATGAAATGGGTACTTTGTGAGCTTCCTATGCAGTTTGTACAGTGGCTAATGTAATTGGAGCTTCATGCCTAAAGGGAGTACAATCTACAAAAATATTGGAATTAGTGGCATTGACAAGAGCGTGTTGCTTTGGGAAGAATTTGAGGATAACCTTATTTACTGATAGTTAGTATGATTTTAGGGTGGTCCATGATTTTGGACAATTGTGGTCAAAACGTAATTTCTTGATCTCATCAGGCTCACCAATTCGAAATGGAGAACATCTAAGAGACCTGTTGTTGACACTACAATTGCCTAAAGAAATTGGGGTTGTGAAATGTACAGCACACACATCCATCTGGCAGTGATACATCACCATCAGAAATAGGTATGCTAATGAAGTTGTGCTCTATTGTGCGCTAAATTCAATTTCAATCAACAAAAAGATACAGAAATCTGGTGAAAAAGTGTGCAATCGAATGTCCTCACCTGTTGAAACTTGGGAAGAAAATAGGCAGTTACAAGAAGAAGTGAGTGTTGAGGAAAAAGAAAACTGTCTCAAGACAAAGTGTGGATCTACACTGATGGAAAACCAATAATGCCAGATAGTTTGTTGTCCAAGATAGCGAGGATTTATCATGGTCCTACACACATATGTAGAGATGCAATGATTAGGTTGTTCAAACAGTCATGGTTTAACCCTAAATTTAGAATCATTGCAGAGAGTCTTTGCCAGAGGTGTGTGACTAGTCAGCAGCAAAAGCCAGGGAGAAAGACGGTTCTTAGTTGGGGATGAATTGGAAAAGCAGCTGGTCCATTTACATGATTGCAAGCTTATTTCATAGAACTACCACCATGTAATAGGCTAAAATATGTACTGGTAATTATCTGTTTGTTTTCACGTTGGGTGGAGGATTACCCAACAAGACGCAATGATTGCCTAACTGTTGCTAAATTGCTACTTAGAGGGATCATCCCAAGATTTGGATTTCCAGTCTCTTTATAATCAGATAGAGGGACTCATTTTAATAATGGAATAATGTGAATAATTTGTGCTGAATTGCAAATTGAACAAAAACTACACTGTGACTATCGACCAGAAGCATCAGGCATGGTTGAACGGGTGAATGGCACAATTAAATCAAGACTTGCAAAAGTGTGTGCGTCCACTGCAATGAAATGGCCAGATACATTTCCATTAGTCCTGATGAATCTAAGAAGTATTCTTGACAGAAAAACTGGATTGTCCACACATGAAATTGTCATGAGGAGAGCAATGAGACAGCCAATTGTTCCAGCAAATAAACTCATGAATAGAACTGATGATTTAATGTTCGATTATTGCAAAGGACTGCCTGATTTTGTGCGTTTTGTGTTTTATCAGCTTGGAGAAGTTACAACCACAACACCGCAAGAACAAGCACACAACTTGAGCCCTGGAGAGTGGGTTATTGTCAAAAAGTATGTGAGAAAGTCGTGACTGGAACCTCGTTGGCATGGACATATCAAGTGATACTGGTGACGACGACAGCAGTAACGTGTGGTGGCTTGCCGAACTGGATTCATGCCAGTCACACTCCAAGAGTCCCAAGTCCACTTGAAAGTAAAGAATCAGTTGAAGGTAATCGAGAAAGGAGAAAGGAAACTGATCAAAGAGAGCCTGAACAGACTTAGGATCAAGTAAAGTGGGCACTAGCTACTGGGTCTCATGAGACTGCCAATGTCGACAAAGAGACAAGATTGATTCCAGAACAAAACAGTGAAGAAGAAAAAAAGGAATCAACTAAAAGAAATATCAAAATAAGTCCTGAATCAGATGAAACTAAAATTGTTCAAAAGAAAAGAGCAAGAAACTGAGATATATGGCCAAAGGAGTCAAAAGACTCAAATATACTTTGAATGAGAGTGTTCCAAATACAATAATTGAAATATCTGAGCAAAGGATTCCTGAAGAAGATACAGTCTGGGAAACAAAGAGAGCAAGAATTCCGAACAAGAAATATTCGGCACCTGAATGGAAGTATTTGGTTGCTGAAACAGTTGATCCAACAGAAAGCTGTGGAGAAATTGTTGAGCAGAGATTGCTTTTAGCCACCCTAAATGAACTGTGTTTAAAATTGGGGTGCAGAAAATTGGAAACTGTTCTGAAATTGCAGAAACTGGAATAAGTACTGATGACTTTTGAAGAAAAAAAGAGAGGGGATTGGTCTGGCTTGGAAAGTTCCGAGAAGACCTGAGGCTAGAAAGTGCTTGGAAACACATACTTTTCTTAATATACATTTTTAGTTTTTCTAGTTTAAAGTTTTTTTGATTATAGGTTTTTTAAAATGCCTATGATTCAAGAGAATGGTAATCAGAAGCAGGGATCAGCTATGCGTAAGTGTATTAATGCTTACTTTGTATGTGTCTTACTATTAATGTTTGTCTGGTTAATATTAATAGTTGTTGTGCCTTATTTTATATTTCATACTAAGAGCAATACTACTAATGATTTAGTAGATATGAAGATTAATGTGGGAGAAAATCTTAAAGAAGACCCACATGAAGAGATTAACAGGAAATGATTTACATCAAGATATATCTATTAATGATTTTTCGTTGAATGTCTAAACTCTTGTATGAGTATATTAATACTATGCATGCAAGAGATTGGTATGTGTGCATGCAATTACCGTCCTGTGTGTCAGAAGGGGTGACCTATCACCACCTTCCGTTAACACATGAAATTTCGTGTAATGTACTAAAACCTTTGTTCTATGAAAAAGGACAACTGCAATACTACTATTCAGATTTAGATTTAGTTTTTTCTGAACTTCCTATTAGAAGGAATATGAATTTGGCAAGTGGTGCAAAGAATGCTGAATATTTTTGAGAGTTTTTCCATACTACTAGGACAATAGATACTGTATATGCCCATAGAAAGGTTTTATGATGTTACAACGCGATCAAAATGATCGTGGTACATCAAAACGCATCTTTTACAACGCAAGCCGTTACCACGACTTGCGCTGTAGGGTGCTGGACTTAGTAAGATTTACTATTCCAACTCCAGCCTACGTACAGTAGGGAAGGTGTTGGAATAGTAAATCTACTATTCCTTAGTTTAGAGCGCCCTCCAGCGCAAGTCATGGTAACGACTTGCGTTTTAAAAGACGCGTCGTAATGGCACTGCGGTGTTTTGATCGCGTTGTGAAGGGTGTTTACCCGTAGAAATAACTTAACATGTAGTTTACGGAGTGATGAAATTGAATTCATTAATGTTGTATAGGATAGAAGAGGACATTTTGAGAGAAAAGCTGCTGAGAAAAAGAGTCACATTCCTCCTTGGGCTCATAGAGAGGGTGATTACAAGAAAGGTGAGACATATGCTGCAATGACTCTGGATTGGCATCATACAGGAAAGCTGTGCTTATTAAGACAAAACTGAATATAATAATTATTTCATTGGTTCTAGTGAATGTGATCATACTTTCCTAATAACTGAGGGTTGGGGATCAAGAGGTGGTACGGATCCTGTTTTCCTTGGAATTTATCATGTGTGTGGTAAGAATGGTTAGTATAGGTTGCTAGCACGTTGGTATGGGTGTTGTTATATGGGAATTGTTTCCCTAAAGTTTATCATGTGGATAAGTCATGGAACCAATGAAAAGAGTAAGAGTAGACTAACACATAGTAAAAGGGGAATTAGTGCTGCAGAAATTGTGGGAGATATTTTTGGAGCATTGATGACTTCAGTTGGGGTAATTTTAAATTTGCCTCAAATTAGAAAATTGTCCACAGTGATTGATTGTTTATCAACAGACACTGCTGGTGGATTTTTGATGATTGATACTGAAATGGTGGCTATGAGGTCCCATAGTTTTGCAAAATAGACTTGCCCCTGATGTATTATTGGAAAATGAGCAGCATCTTGAAAATTCAACAATGCTGTACATATATCCCTGATAAAAGTAAGAATCTAGAGGAATATTTCACTAATATTATGCATTTACATGAAGATTTAACTGAACTGAACGTTGACAGTGCTTGGAAGAAACTTGGTTAGGGTTTTTCCTCTGTAGGAGATTGGACTTTAACTTTTGGTAATAGCTTGTTAGGGAATATACTAACGCCTATTATTGCTACTGCTACTGGAATGCTAATGCTGTTCCTGATATATAAATGCTGCAAGTGTAAGGGTAAAACACAAGAGTCAATACGAAGAGCAAAGAAGAGAAAGAGAGAAGAAATAGAAATGGAAGACAGAAAAATAATTTATTATGAGTTAATGAAAGCTATAGATGGGCTTCGGTTGAAACAGATAAAGACGACTATGCTGTAGTCAATTCAGATTGTAATCAGATTTTTTGATTTATGATGGCTTGGGATGGCAGGTGGGATTCATGGAGCAGGAGTTTCGTAAATAAAACCTGCTCATATTAAATCTCCTATAGTGTGAAATCATTAACAAAAGTTGTGAGATTAACAGAGAAAATATTAACATGGGGTATTTGGGAAGAGAAAACGAGAAACGTGCAGGAAAATGACAAATGGTTCCCGTAGGCCTCAAATGATTTCGGCATGAGAGACAGCAGAGAAATAATGTTAAAGAGGTTTTGGTTTTCATATGCAACTTGAATGTAACGCATTGACAAAAAAGAGTATTATACGAGTGACATTAATTATATTGAATAATCGCAAAAAAAGTTTGCATTTATATTAGAATAATACGAAGACTTAAATGAATTAACGAAAATCGAGCTTTTAATGTGAACAAATAACTGAATCAGTTTATTTCTCCTAGAGAAACTTCACGCTTTGCATAGAAAGCCTCAAACCACTGTTTAATGTGCTTTTTAAACATAGGCTGCAGCAGAGAAATGTATCTGTCCTTCATTAAGATTATTGTGTTCGTTTCTTGTCGAAGGCTACGTGGTTGGGGTGTCGTGTGGAACTTCCTACTGTCCAGGGAAATGTTTCGTTTCATGAATAACTGCTCTAGTAAATGTTGCAATTCATTTAAAGATGTGCAAGAGCCTAGAAAGGAAAATAACGAGATTTCCTCTGCTGAAGGACAAGGATGACCCATGGCTCTAAACAAAGGACTCTTGAGAGTGAGGTGCTACGGAAGTGGTGTGACTGAACACCCTATGCTCCTGAGCCAATGAGAACTGTGCATTGCATAGAATCTACACTGAGCACGGTGTGACTTAGGCAGACGCGACGAGGGTGAGCATCTCCATGTGAGCTGAGACTTGAGTTCTTAAGCTCTTCTATGGCTGTAGCTGTCCAATCCTGACTCTTTAACTGTGCTCCTCATACCCTTGTGAGGTTGCTCCAGCTTTCCCTTCCGGCCGGAGGGTTAGCTCTTCAGATTATTAGCACGCAGTGCTATAGTTTCCTTAGGTTCGTATGTTAATCTGTAATTGCATTGATCTTGTTACAATGCTCTTTTGTCTCTCTTCCTATACACTCTCTAATGCACATTTAAATTAGATGTAAATGTGAATTACTTTCTTTGTGTGATGACCTATGATTTGGTATTGTGTCACTGTATGACCATTTACATGCTTTCAAAGAATTAGATAAAGCTAAGTGACTAGTAAACTGAGTCTGTCATTATTGTTGATCAGGATTAATGCGACTTGTATAATATAATGTATAGTTGTTTGTAGGATATTCTCTTTATTGTAGGTCCTCATAAAGGGGTATAATCTGTCTTCACAGTTGTCAGTCCCTGACAACTCTCAAAAGGTCAGTCGGAGGACCAGTTATAGGTATGGGTCAAATATTAGGTTTATAAGAGAAAAGACATGTTGGTAATTATATTGGTTATGTGTGGTGAATATGTTTACCCCATGTTTTTCCGCTGCATCAGTTTTTGGTAGGAGAGTTTGGATGGTTTATCTAGATTGATTATACTGGCAACTGATTAAGAATTATTTGTTATTAATACTATTTAAGTACTTTTGTTGAATGTTGTGGTCAGACCAGTTGACCTTATTTCTCACTGTGTGGGCCAAATAAATTCCTTGCATTACAATCCATGTATTTTATTGTCTTTACATTTAAATAGAGTTTACTACCCTAACCAGGCTTTAAAGTACACAGGTATGTTGATTTATTGTAAATCATTTTACAAGTGTATAAACATGTTTTCTTAACTTCAAAAGTGTTACAAACGTGTAATAAAAGCTTCCTGCCATTGTGAGCTACGAGTGCAAAAAGCTTCACAAATGGGTCCCCGTGCCTTTCTAGTGTCAGGGTTACCTTTGGCTTTGACGTTTTTTTAGGTGCACTGTGTAATAATATCAGCTACTATATATTCTCCCAGGTGCATTTCAGTTTGTGATAGGTAATTCAGATACATGAATAGATAGAGACTTTTTATGAACTGAATTAACCTTTTCATAGGATCCCTTTTCTCCTGTTTCATTTGGATCTGGTCTTCCTGATTTTCTTTTTCCTGGTTCTGGGCCTGCTGGTCCTTTATGAATCTCCTAGTCTTATGGTCCACATTATTCATTTAGTCTTTACTCTCCTGGTACCAGTCTTCATGAATCTAGTCTCCATGGTCACGGCCCCCTGAGATGTCCACCTCAGGCTGGTCACATCGGCCCTGGTCCACCTGGACTTCATTGTCATGGTCGCCTGCGCAGGTTCTCAAGTTATTGATCATTCTGGGTCTGGGCCTGGTAGCCTTTTGCTAATATTAGTCCTCCTGGACCTGGTCCTCAAAGCCATGGGACTCTTGATCCTCGTGTTCCTGTTGTGCTTTTTCTCTGGGTACTCTTGGTCCCAGTAATCCTGGTCTCATTTGTGGCCAGAGTCCTGCTGTGGTACTGTTCCTCCTGCTGGTGATCCCGCTTTTACCCTGTGGTCAGGGAGGAGCTGCCTCAAGATTGTCACTCAGTTTTTTCTTTCTTTTAGTGGATTTCATAATTTTAAGTTGGGGAGGGGGGGCTATGAGACTAGATAAAGAAAGCCCAAGAGGGACTCCTTTCAACAACTCTACATCAGGGTAGTCCAACTGAAAACCATGGATTAAAGGATCCTGTTGCAGCAATCTATGTTTATCCAGCAATTTCCATGGTATAGCTGTGACAAGATAACTTTAATAGTGTTTTTACTCGAGATATAAGTTTGCCCTCTGTTCACAAATTAGTGGCATCATAATATAGTACAGATGGTTAATGAGCTTGCTTCAGAGCACAAGGTGTAGGTCACAGAGTTGTATTTTATGTAGAATATTTCAGTGGTTTAATGCTTTAGTTGCAGAGATTCATTATTTTTTGCAGGTCACGAGGTGCAATCTTAGTATTCTAACTGAGTGAATTATGCACCCCCATCAAATAATTTGTAAGGCCTAAATATAAAACCTTGATCACATTTTTTCTCAATCTGCTGTGGTATGCTAATTGTATTAAAATGTTTTAATTTGGGTAGTTATAAACACATGTAACTTAGTGCTAAATATATGATTATTAGTGTAATTACACAGGCATCTGTCCTTGTAATTACACTAATTACATGCTTACATAGCAACAACTAGCAGGTAAATATAATGGGTAAATCAAACAGCAATTTACAGAGCCCGTTTATATAGGGCAGCACAATATTTTCAACACTGGGTCAAAAGCTAAACAATCAGATATAATTGTCTTCGTAAAGTTTGTTTCTGTTTTCAACCATAGAAAGTGTCAAAGTTAAAGGGGTTTTAAAGCTAGTGTGTCCTCTAAGAAATGCAGCCCAGCCTTGTTATGTAATATAGAAGATGACGCGGATTTAGGTGCGCACAACAGACGTTTGAGAAAGCAGCACTCTTCTACTTGTAATAATTGACTGGGAGCTTAGGCTCACTGGCCTCCTGCTTAAGTAGTGGCTGCGATGTCCCTCACCTTATCTGTTTCAATCATTGCCTTAATTGGGCGACTGCCAATCTTATGGGAGAACCTGAACACTCCTTCACAAATGCTGCTCAATTTTATCTGTGTGCTTGAAATGTGCAGGGCCCCGGATCAACTACTTGTGAATAGGACCCCTAGATAAGTGAAGGCGTTAACATTAATAATTGGGACTCCCTCAATATAAAAGGTCATACCTTTCAACATTGTTCCACATGCCATTGAAAAAAGTCCTTGCCCTGCTAATTTTCATTTTCCTAGAAACCGCAAAGTTCCCAAATGTGTTCATCAATTTTTGTAAGCCGACGGGTGTCATAGATAATAGGACATTGTCATTGCCGAACAATAAAATTGGTACAGGGCATTTTCCAACAACGGGAGCATTGTCATGAACTGTCTTGAGAAAATCCTCTTCCCCATTGATAAAGAATGAAAAAAGAAGTGGTGCTAGTACGCAAACCTTTCTGATACCCCTCTAAATTTTGAACGAGTTGGGAACATTCACCGCTAGTCTGTACCACACCGTGCCAGAGAGGTTTCCATAAAGGTGTGCTAAGAAACTAGTTATGTTTCTAGGAGCACCATGGGTATCAATGTGGACCAGAGGAGAGTGTGGTCAACTAAGTGGAAGGCATTGCTGAGATCCGCGACGTACAGAGAAAAGGAATCTAACTTAGCTGTAATGTGTTTCCCTATGAGTAAATCATGGTACACACATTGTTTCATTCTCCCTCTGCCAAATTTATGCCCTATCTTCCAATCCCATCCAGAGAACATTGCCAATCAATTTAGCTGACAAGTCAAGAAGGGATATTGGGCGATTATATCTAACAACAAAGGAGTGACTAATTGTTAATCAATAATAAAATAAAAGAGGGGAAGTGAAGTGCGACGTGGAAATACACAAAGTTTTTTTGTAAAACCCTCACTCACCCGTCTATTGGGTGACATGCTTCATCATTGGGTTTTTTTCTAACTGGGCGGGCCGAGTGCCTACCCGGTGTGCTACTACACCTGCGATTGCAGTGGAGCTGGTTTGTTAAGATAAAAAACAGTGCACAACGTGATAGTGATGAAAATTAAAAGAGTGCGAACTCTAACCAAAACCAAACTTTAATAAAGGTTAGTGTAAGCACGC
Source organism: Lissotriton helveticus (assembly GCF_964261635.1). NCBI lineage: Eukaryota > Metazoa > Chordata > Amphibia > Caudata > Salamandridae > Lissotriton > Lissotriton helveticus. The sequence goes on from NC_136068.1 coordinate 1,110,931,883, forward strand.
ATCTAAAAATGTTTAATGGATAGGCTTGACTGTGAATTTGAGTCAAATTGTCCCATTAAATTTATCGAATGGTCGACATGTTTCTGCTCCTTCTGGCCACTTTGGCCGAGCTTTCTTCAGGACCAACAAGGAAAGTACATACACTGGGCGGTGTACGCACGCTAAGGCGCACCCTAACCTCAGTGTTGTGACAAAAAATTTCAGACTCACGGTTATTAATACCGGATCACCCTGGTATTTCCAGGTATGTAAATCTGTGGGTAAAAGAAAAAGAGACACATACAGGCAATCATATTTTCGAAAACAATAAGTGTACTCTTTTATATGCCACGATTATTAAATAAAACCCAGAAAACATGTGCACTACATATTGGGCGATTACACTTGGGATCAGATTTATTTCCTTTTTTTAAAATTGGGACTATGGTCAATGCGGCCCAAGATGGGGGGAATGCACTTTCTGCAACTGCATTCATTACCCTAGTCAAAATGGGGCCCCATTATTCAATTGAGGCGTTGAATGCATCTACTGGCACTCCATCAGGGCCTGGCACCTTTCCTCCTGTACTACTATCAATAGCAAGGAGAACCTCCTCCAATGTAATGGATAGAGGAAGCTGAAATTTAATGAAATCTCCCAAAAAGCCATTCAGATACCACTAAAGTGGGTGACCCATGCTTCACAAGGACCTAAGTAATTAAATTCATGCATAGAATCTTCCTTTAAAAAAAGGGGCATTCACAACTTTCCAGAAAAGAACTGAGTCCTTAGTCTCAGATGCATGCCTTAGCTAGATTAGCCCATGCTTCATCTCATAATCAGTTTTTTCTAGCTACAAGTACCTGTGCATAATTCTTGCATAATTGCTTACTTTTTTGCTAGTCCCTGGGGTGGTATGCGACGTTTACGACGCAACCATTACAACGCCGTTCCATTACGACGCGGTCATAACAACGAAAGTTGTTACAATGAATTGCGCTGGGGGGCGCTCAAGGATAGTAAATCATTTAATTTACTATCCCAACACCTTCCCTACTATCCACGGGGACTGGTGTTGGAATAGTAAATTAAAATTTTTTAATTTGCGCCCCCCCAACGCAAGTCGTTGTAACGACTTGCGTTGTTACAACCGCGTTGTAATGGATTGCGTTGTAAAAGTGTGCGTCGTAATGACGTACATCCCCCTGGGGTGGTTGCGGAGGGCCTCCTATCGGAGTTTAGATGCTTGGGTACACGAGTGGTCAAACCACCCTCGTTTCCCGGTATTACCAGATCTAAAAGGTCTTAGTAACAAAGAATTAAGGGATCTAGTAATTTGTTTGAAAGCAGCTAGGAGCTTGTCATGATTTACCTCATTATTTAGACAGTAGATGAATTCAATGGGGGGTCATAATTAATAACTCTTGCAATATCTTGCTATGGTCAACCCCAGCCCATTTGATCCTAACGCCATTTGGCCTAACCGGATTAATGTTAGAAACGTGGATACAAATTTGGGTGCTATGGGCCTTGATTCCTAAAGATAAAACTATGTGCTTGTGGTCGCTCACCGCAGTAGGAATAACGTTAAGATGCAAACCAAATTACTTGCAGAAGCCGTGAGCAGGAAGTAATCAATAGTTGTATGAGCATCTCTGTCAATATTGGAGGTGATCGAATCATCATGACACCGCAAATATACCCTAAAAGTGAAAGATCATATTTAGAAAAAATCAGAGAATTCAGAACTCTGCCATAATGATTGTGGTGAAAGTGTATTCTGCTGTCTCCCACGGAGTTAGTCACCCCGCAGACCCGTCTCGCCGGCCGGGGACATTTCTGGATATTGAAGTCACCTAACCAAAGCGAAATACATTTTGAGCAAATTGGCCGTAGGTAATTTCCCAGCCCCACATCCTGTGCATGCACAACTGTACTGCGGGGTGAGTCAAAGGCATTGTTATAAAAATTGATCACAACTAGATCAGGTCCATCTGTCAGTGATAACCAAAGAAGCTGGACATGGGTTGAAACAGTTATCCTTTAGGTAGTGGCAGATAGTAAATTGGATACTTCAATCTATAAACCCTTTGGTCTGCCCCGCTAAAGATGGGGTAGCTTCCAAAAAAAACTGTGTGAACCCCTCATTTAAGGTAGGCTTCATACACCAAGTCTCATTGAAACGTATTATATCAGAGTCTAAAATAAGATTACACCAATCTAGGGATTTCAGTTTACTTTGCAGTGCAAACACACTACATGTGACAAAAGAACATTTCCTCCTATTTTCAGAGCGATTAGGAGCAGCCAAGGTGTTAGCTTGATTAGGGTTATCATATCTGTTTTTAAAATGAGAGGGATTGCTTCTGGGTTAGGCAAAAACAAAGGGACAATGGCAGGTAATTTAGGGCACTGATTATCCACTATGGCCACAGTGTCACTATTAGTGCAAAGGCAATCATTCTACTTTAGTGAGCTCAAACATTCAAATCTATTGGAGAGTGGAATGGCCATTGGAATTTGAATAATATTGTGCTTAACATGGAAGCGGGCTAATGGGAGCATTGAAAGGAAAACATACATGGCGATAAAAATACACTAAGGGAAAACAAGAATATTGTTATTAGCCCTTGAAAGCTGTGTTGATCTTTTCAAAGTCTCTTCAGCATAATTGGGTGATTAAATACTAATAATAATAATAATACAGTCCCCTCTGGACACTTATGTGGTCGGCTGATTCAGCCGACTCTTCCAGTCATCAGAATGTGGTCGACTTTGGCGATCGGAAATTGAAACTTAGAGTGTGGCCAATGCAGTACTTTGTTCTTTAGTTGAGTTGGTGTCTCAATAAAACCTGGAATCAAAGGAGGGACGTTTGTCATGACTGTCACATAGGGCTACAGGCCGCTGGTAAATTTATAGTTGGCATATCTGGCACCTCTTCATTTCCTTTATCATGTCCTTTTCCTATGACCTAGATGACATTACCAGGTAGACTGTTGAGGAGACTTCACTTATTAGGCCGAGGGCCACACTTAAAACAGGCTGATGTTTCATAGATGTTTGTAAGGTCTGTGAAGAAAACAAGGAGATGATGAACAGAGCACTGAAACTTTTCAGACACTCATCCCCAGTCACAGATCTGGGTTAAATCCATCATCATTCTTTAGCTCACGTTGCCAACCCAGTTCAGACCCAGATATATTCAAATCAGTCTTGAACCTGTTCCTCATGAGAACAGCCCAGCCCGAACTGCCAAGCCCTGGACTGAAAACAAGCATCTTGGAACTGGTTTTGGAGTAACACCTCTCATCAGCAAAGCTAGTTTCAATTGAGAGGCAAAGTGAGCAAGGGACACACGTCTATTTTTCGCAAAGTGCATAAGCACCCAAGCGCTGTAAGGGAATAATGCGAATGAGACCGGCCAGCTGTAGGAAACAATGTACAAAAACGCGTCTGCAGCATTTCCTTCTATTCCATTTTCTCCAAGAATCACGCCCAGTGTGTTTGGGCCAGGATCACACCATTGACAAAGGAGGAGAAGTCGCAGTTAGATGAATTTACTTAGTGTGCTATATGGCAATCAAACTACTTCAGAGCACTTTAAAGAAAGAAGTAGAAAGGGTGCAGATATTTCTTGTTGGTCATCAGTTCACTATGAAACATGTCAATGAGAAAACGACCCTAGATGTCCAGATGTACTTATTGCAGTTCAGCTGCTGATGAAAGTCAGAGATTAGTAAACTCTACACAGCCCCGGCTCTGTAGTCATGGTGTCCTGATGCTAACCTATGAGAAGTGTTACATAGAAGGTACAGTCAGCGGGAGCTGCTGGCACGTCATGTGATCCCAACACACACCGCCAATCATTTACTCCACTTCCTGTGACGCGGCCCTCTGGCTTTTTACTACTTCAGTCACTCCAGGCAGAGTTGGCATGGGGTACAAGAGCTGCCTTTATACCAAGTGAAACTGCTGTTGGTGCCTCTCCTTCCCTACAAGTCCCAGCCCAAGGCAGGTTTGTTCAGTCTTATGTAAGTGAATCAAAGGTAGGGTTTGCATGTTACGCACCAATCAAAGCAACCTGCAAACACTGAGCTTGGAGGCACAGCGTTACAAGACAACGCCTTCTCATTAGGGTTGGCCGGCGGGGGCAAACTCCGCCACGCAACAGAATCAGAGTTTTTTGCCAAACTCCATGCTCACAGTGAAGCGTGGAGTTGGCAACACACAGCAAATTCCACTTGTGGAGCGGAGTTCATCAACCGTCCCTACTCCTTAACAGATACCCCCAAAAGTGCTGTTTGGCAGTGTCCAACGCAATGGGTTTCTGATAGTGCTTTGTAACATGAGCAGGAGAAGCTGCACCCCCTGGTGCGTTGCCTGTTGATTACTGAGGTCCTCTGGGGTCCTGGTAGGCTCCTAAGCAGAGATCCCGCCTCAAAAAGTGCTGGTTGGCAGTGCCCCACACTGTGGGTTGCTGAAAGCACTTAGTATTGTGAGCAGGAGAGGCCACTCCCCATCTTAGCTGGGCTGTGCAACCGCGCCTCCTTGCGTATAGATCGATGAGATTCTCTGGGGTCTTGGTGGGAAATCAGAAAGCAGAGCCCCCCAAAAGTGCTAGTTGCCAAGCCTATTAGTATTGGTGGCATTTGACTTCTATATTTTGTAATTCTCACTGTTGATGTAACATTTCCTATTGACTGATTTACATGTATATGATTCATTGACTCTGTATCATGTGTGTGTGATGTAAAATGTTCTGACACCCTATAGTGGCATGAGAAGCGCTATAAAATAAATAAAATACATGTAAATAAAATACATGTGAGAAAGTGTCTATGGAGAGATGAGAGGCACTGATTGAGCGTGGTAGTGAGGGAATTCATATACAAGAAGGTTATTGGGGATGGGGCCCAAAGAGAGTGTTGCACTGTTCACCCAGTGCTAAAGCCAGCCCCAATATCAGCATCTAACTTTGATGCTTTGACTCACAAATACTCCCAATTTTGCCATATAAAGGGAGTTGCTGCTGATTTCTATTTGAGTGTACCTGGCAAAACTGTAAAAACAAAAAAGACGGTTGGAGAATTTACCCTGATGCCCTCCAGGCACCACTGCATGTGTCCCTGGGATCACACATCGCACCAGTGCAAAGTAAAAGTCATTGGCTCCCGAGCCAGATCTGGCTGAATAATAACTGCTGGATTCCAGATTCAGCAGGATCCTCCTGTATTTGAGAACTGTTCTGAAGTTAATAAAACAAACATCATGAAGCTGAGTTCTATTAAAACCTGTCTCGGATTGGCAAGGCAGGCAATCGGGCATTGGCCGATGGGCCTCTGGCTGAGGCCAGTTGGTTGGCCTGTTTTTTGGTCTACTAAGAACTCCACCCCTGGTGCACAGCACGAAAGGCTGTTATTACAGCCTTAACAAGTCAAGTCAAGTCAAAGAAAACTTTATTTCGGCAATTACTGCCATAAAATCACAATAGTATTTCATTATGGACATCACATTATAAAATAGAATATTAAAATTAGGAAAGGTAGGGAGTAGGAACAAAATGATAATACATTTTACATTTAAATCCGAGGTCACAATTAAGTGGCGGCGCGAAAAGAAGTTTTCACTCCTTCAAATGATTAAATCATTGGGTAATTAAGCAAAGATACATATGTTGATTAAGGGCGATATATCGCAACTTATGGGAGGATATCGTCATATGGGCCCTTTTGTTTAAAAATATAAATAAGCTAAAATGCAGGATTTAAAAAATAAGCAGTTAATAACATTTAAAATCTAGGAGAACAATATTAGATAGGCAGCACCATTTCATGTCACAACCCTAGCTTTTCACTAAACGTCTACGTTTACACCACATTGCAAAAAGGAACTTTGTTATGGCAGCAAGAAAGACCGGGTGTTTATCATACTTTAATAGCCTAAGAGCCTCACTAAAGTTTCTAATTCCTAAATTCCTGCAAAGTTGGAGAAGCCATTTTGATCTTGCTGCCTTATATGCAGGACAAAAAAAATCACATGGGTCTCTGTTTCTTCCATCTCGTTACACCCAGGGCATAATAGTTTGTTAGCTCCTAGCCAATTATTAGAAAATGCATAAAGAGGGAGCGTCCTGTGTCGGAGTTGGAGGAACAATTTCTTTGCTAGAAAAGGTTGAATGAGGTCTAGGGCCAGCTCCAATTTGTAGAGTGACTTAACATCCAGAAACCAAGTGGTTAAACTTGATGTCTGTGTCGCCCTATAAATACACATCAGTTGGTGTTCTTTGATAGCAGAATTTAGTGACTGTTTAGAGGTAGCAGGACATGATTCCTCCGGTGAAGACCACAAGTCACACCTTCCAATTTGACGGAAAGTGTTCCGAATATAGGATAGCCAAGGGATTTTCCCCGCCCCCAGGGTGAGCATGACTGATTTTAATTCCTTTCTATATTTGGCCATCTCAGGAGTGCTCCATAGCCGTCGCCAGTAAAGCAATGGGCGAGAAGCAATCACTTCGGCAATGGGAAGGATGCCTCGGTCCATCCGTAAGGGGATTAAGGGGGTATTATTAGGAAGACCCAAGAGTTGCCTTAAAAAATTATTTTCGGTCGCGGTCAAGGTTTTAATCTGAGAGTGGCCCCATAATTCCGCACCGTACAAGGAGGCACCCCTTGCTTGGACTTTGCAGATTTCTACAGGGGGGCAATAACCTTTACTGCACAACTCCTATACGTTTTTAAGATCCCCCCACTCACCTGGATATATTTTAGGCTCGCATTGGTAATCTGCGGCCCCCAATCCATTTTATCATTTAGGGTAAGCCCCAAATATTCAAAAACTGGCACTCTCTCAAGAGCAATGAGATCCATTTTGGGGTGTGGGCAATTGTTGGTATAAGCATGGAAGACCATATACTTGGTTTTCTTTAAGTTCACCTCATAACGAGCTAAATGTCTCTAAGACACGCTGCATCCCCATAGATGTTTTTGATAGGAGCAGCGTGTCATCCGCAAAGATTAGTGCTGGAATTTTTAGGTTTGCAAGTTTAAGAGAATCTATATTCTTTACTGCTAAGGGATCCACAATTAGCCCATTTAAAAAGAGGGAAAAGAGTGTTGGGGCAAGGACGCAGCCTTGTCTTATGCCCTTCTCTACAGGGATCGGAGCTGACAGTTCCCCTCCATTCCCAAACCTAATTTTAGCAAAAGTGCCTTCATGAAGATGTTTAAGCTGTTGGCAGAGGTAAACAGGAGCCCCCATTTCTAGCAGGAGGCCCCACAGCTGGTCTCGGTCTACAAAATCAAATGCAGATTTGAGGTCAACGAATGTTAGGTAGAGCGACCCTCCCTCCAAGATAATGGTTTTCCAACAGATCAGTTGTAATCTAAACAACTGATCTATAGTTGAGATTTTGGATCTAAATCCCGCTTGGAAAGGGGTCAGTATATTATGGTCGTCCATCCAAATCTGCAGTCTTCCCAGAAGAACACGTGTAAAGATCTTTTGAGATACATCAATAAGGCTGATGGGCCTATAATTAGCCGGTTCTAAGAGACAACCTTTTTTGTAAATAGGAATAATCTCGGCACTCGCCCACGTTTGGGGGGGTGTCAAGCCATGAAAGATTGCATTAAAAAGGAACCGCAGATTTGGAGCCCATACTACCTCCTCGGATTTGTATAGATCTGCTAGGACCCTATCCAATCTGAGTGCCTTATTTGGCAAAACTTTGGCCAGGGCCGCTGGTACCTCAACCAAGGAGCAAGGGGGGATATCAGCAAGTGGGACATGGATAGAGTCAATCACTGATGGCCCGTTTTCAACAGTTCCCACTTGAGACTTTGCATATAACTTTTTAAAGTGAGATTGCCAGACTTCCTCCCCAAGGTTTGGCTCTATCGCATTCTTACCCTCGGGTTTGCCTGTCTTCACCAAATTCCAAAACTAGTGTCCCTATCGTCTAGGGCTTTCTTAATGGACTGCCACCTATCGATCTCCCATTCAGATTTTGCATTTAAAATAATTTTCTTAAAAAGAGCCCTAGCCTCCCTAATACGTGCAACATCCCCCTCTCGTAGTTTGATCAACAGATAATTCCTTGCTTCTTTACATGCCCTATTGTACCAAGGACTAGTAGCTTTTTGTTCCTTTCTTTTCTTAGTTGAAGTAGTATAGAAGAACTCTGCCAGTGTGCCAACTAAATCCCGATGATTTTCCCCCAACTCCTCTAAATAATCAGTATCACTACATCTATCTGCAATCTAACTAGCCTTTACCAGAAAAGGTATGATAGATTTATACAGAGAAGTTTTGACTCGGGTGTTTGTAAAAATGTTCCCCAACGAATTCTTCTCCCTCCCTCTAATGCAATTAAATTAGAGGTGGGCTGGGTAATCTCAGCGTGCCCTGCTGCCAATTGACACCAATCCAAGGTAATAACCAGTGGGTTATGATCGCTTTCAACGAGAGACTGTACCAAGAAATTCACTATCCTATGCCAGATGTCCACCTTCACCAAAATATAATCTATTGTGGACGCCTGGCCATTTCTTTCAAAGGTGTGTTTCCCCGGGTTGTCCGCAAACAGTCGACCATTACACGCTCTCAGTGAGTAGTTAAGGGTCAGTGAGATCAACTGCAGAGCTAGAGGGGTCCAACCGCTCAACGGGTAATGATTGCACGCTGGGATTCCCCACGATGCATCCTCATCACTGGTTACAGGGTGGGATAGACCATTTAGGGGTTCAAAATGGGAATTGAAATCCCCACCAATAATAGGGAAGACTTGCTCAGGTAACGTAGAGAGAAGAACAGACAGACAGTCTAACGTCTGCGAGGTCTGCCTATACCTAACAGGGCGTGAATAAACATTAAAAATAGTCACTTTAGGGAAATTGTTGAGAGAGAGTATGATACATAAAATATCGGGGGAGTGGGTGTCTATCGGCTTAACTAAACAACCGAGATGTGTAGCGACCCAGATGCCCAACCCCCTGGAGGGCCTGGCCCTTGGCCCCTGAACAGCCGCTTTACAATATGTGGCAAACCCTGCTCTATACAGCGACTCCCTTCGCCCCACTCAGGGATATACATTTTTGCTTTTAGACAAGCTATATTCCAGGACAGCATCCTTAACCTGATGATAAAGCTGCGTTAGTTCTCTGCGGGCCCGTGGTTTCAGTGTTGGAATCGAGGTGACTCACTAATTCGCCTTTGTTATTCTCTATTTGGACCCTATCATTCCTTGTCAACAGGGAGTTATCAGACTTCCTGTGGTTTTTGAGTTCCTATGTCATGGGGCAAACGGGTAAGTTCTTCCTGGGTAGCAGTAGTAACTTGCAGGCTCCCCACCCTACGAGATGGGCTGCTGTATATAGCCCCCTTGGTGTAAATATCGGTTCCCCTAGAGGTGTCTTTAATCATTAATTCCCTATTCAAGATCGGTGTCTGGTCATTTGTCATATCACCCTCATCAAATCGTAGAGATTGACTGCAACAAGTCAGTCAATCTACTTGGTCTAAGGTACTAAATCTGTTATTTAGAAGGACAACAAAGGGGGAGAAGACATCATAATTAGCACGTCTATTGTTTTTTCTTCCCACCTGTGGCATAAGTTCCCTGCCTACCAGTCGTTGGCCCCAGCTATCTGAAGAAGAATAGGAAAGATGAAGGGGATAAAAGTAGGTTAAGGAAAGGGACCGTATCCCTGGAGCCGCCCTTGTCTGATGCCAGTCGCATATATAATTAACCACCTGGCTATCTCTGAAATTAATCTGAATACAATCACCCTCAATGTGTTTCTTACTCTGACCCACCCAACTAACTCTTCGGGCAAACAAGATTTCGCTATGTACCTGCAGTGGGAGTAGTCTATTAAAATTTAACCAGTGGGTACACTTATTTTTAAGGTCAGACTACAATTCCTCCTTGCCTTGGTCCAACCCAGGGACACCGGCCAAGACAAAAACATACCGGATTGATTCGGGTGGCAGATCTATGCGTGGGAGACTAGAATTCTTTGAGTCACGGTCATTGTCAGCTTTATCTTTTCTCGTTGGTGCCGACATTAAACCACCCTCCTGAGTGGAGATCACTGGGTTTGTGATCTCGTTAGGGACTCCCTCTCCATGTAATGGATTGCCAGGATTCTCGAAGGGACCAGACTCAACTAACCCCCAAGAAGTAGCTAATATCTAATTAGTTGGCAGTACGAGTGGTAAACCATTGGAGACTGGGGGATTAAACATTGGATTAGAAGTTACGCCAGATAGCCCAATTTGACCCCCCCTGACAAGTTACTGTTCGAGTTATTTTGTGTCAGACATGATTCAAGGTGCAAGCGTTTGTCCTCTATTAGAGAGAGTCTATCGAGGAGTGGTCGAAAAGATGAAGTAAATAGGGCTCCCATATTTGTCAATAGCTATAGCTCCTCTCCAGCTCATAATGAATAAACATCTGTTGAATCTAAGTCTGGCAAACGCGTTGAACAAGTCGGGGATCGAGAGTCCGTCCCAGATAAGATTGCTGTGCATTCCCTCACACCAGTTCTAGTGAGTTTTGGGATTTTAGCATTTTTGGGATTTTTATTCCTTTGAGGGCCCCCTCCCCGCTTTCTCTTTGTAGCTGGTTTTGGAGGTTGGGCCGTAGTTTGCAGAGAGGAATTACGAACAGACCTTGTCAAAGGACAAGAATGTGAGCTGCTGGCAAGATCTCTGGAGAACGAAACAGCGAGCTGAACGGTGGGTACAAGTTCCGATAAAGAGGGAACGTTAACAAGGTTCTCTGGGGCCTGCGGAGGCTGGTGGCTTCCTCCTTGCACTGAGGTATGAATATCAGCCATGACGATGTGCCGCTCTGGTGACCTTGCATACCTAAGGACAGGGATGATCGCTTCGATAGCGTTGGGTCCAGCGATAAACGCTGTTAAGTCAGGGCAATTTCATGAGCCAACACCGATGTAGCTCTAATTAGGAACTGGTCCAATGTACTCACCACTGACCCCCCTGTAACGGGGTTAGTCCCCTTTCCTCTATTGGCGGCCATCAAAGAGTCCCAACAGTACAATTATACAGCTAAACCGGGGGTAAAAATACCAAAGATGAATACTAGCATAAGAGTCCTGAATAACTAGATAACACTAACCTTATACTGATAGTTGGATCAGAGGGGGGGCCCAGCCCGGCGTCGCATGGGCTCAAACGGGCCCGCCCTTGGCCCGGGCCTTGCCTGGTGCGTGCTCCGCGCAGCGGGTGCCGCCAGGCGTTATGTGGCTGCTGGTAGCTGGTGGGAGGGGCTGCTGCGCCTCCAATGGCGTGGGCGGTTGCCTCCTGGCTCCTGTAGTCCTTCACGGTGTGGAAAAATGTTCTTCTGATCGGCATCATTTGTAAAGGGACTACATTGCTTTTTCATTGCCATCTCGTGTCAAACACTTCAACAGGACCCACCTGCTCATTTATGCTGATGCCTGAGGAAAATCTAACTAACACGACAACAACCATCTTGCAGCCTGCATTTCTGCACCGGGAACTGTCGCACACCCAACCCCCCCAGTTCTTTGCAGTTCACCAGAAAGCCACGAGGCACTCACACCCTGTGTAAATGATTTGTTTTCCATCTCCTGGTAAACATCCTTGACACCGTGATCAGGTTATCTGGACAATGGTCTGACTGCTGGGCCTTGATCAGGGTGATTAAACAATGACCTGAAAGACCGGGTTTTGATCAAGTTGAGTGGACAATGACCTGAAAGACCGAGCTTTGATCAAACTGAGTGAACAATGATTTGTGTACCAAGCCTTGACCAGGTCACCATCTACAAACATCGCCTGGATCTGGTTATCAACTGCAAACACTGCCCTGATTGAACAATGAACTAACAGCCAAAAGATCAGAATGAAAAAGTATAAAAGGCTTGTAAGCTGCAGAGTAAAGCAGCAGCCTCCTCTGTCTTGTTTCTGACGAGCTTGGGACTCTGTTCCATAGCCTGGGCTATTTGAATAAATCTGGGTTCCTCCTGCAGACGAAGGCTCCTGTGACTCCTTTTACTACGTATGAAGGGTATGGAAGGCTTGGGCGGTTCCCCCGCCGCCGAGACCCAGTAAGTGGGAAATCCGGTTCTTCAAATGGCGCCTAAACAGGTGCTCCACGAGCACGAAGGTCTGGCCCGGTGTATGTGAGGCAGTGCACGAAGAGACTCCGACTGAGGTACCCTACCCGAGGGATTCTTGCGATCCGGTAAGCCGAACGACTCGCTCGCTGTTCCTCCCCACCCGGTCTGGGCCACATGACCGTGTTCTCGCTGGAGTACCCAAGCAAATAATTTCTGGAGCATGACACAGCCCTCCGTCTGCAGAAGGGAACTATCCCTGTAAGGTAAGGGTGGACTGATCACCCACCAAGTCTGTATGATTCTGTTATTGAACTCTGCAAAAGCAAAGCTGTTATTGACTTTTGCAAAAGCCAAGCAAGAAAGGTGAGTTTTTTAAAACCCGCTGGTGTCTGTTCTGTATGATTCTGCTGTTATTGACTTTTGCAAAAGCCAATGAAAGCGAGGTGATTTTCAAAACCCGCTGGTGTCTGTTATCTGTTTTAAAGCATGCAGTCAGTAGTAAGTTCAAGAGATTATGTTGTATGTGTACGCAGGACTCCCAGCTGGAGGCGGCTTATCCGCTTCCTCCAGAAGGGACCCCTCGCCATACAATGTATGGTAAACATGGCCCTTCTGCCATAATGTTTTCCTCATTTTGGGTAAAATATACGAAACAAAGTAACGCAGAATTACCGTGGCCACTTTATGGCTCCTTTAATTCCCAAGTTCTCGCAAACTTAGAGGAACAATATAATGAAAAGAAAAATACGGCCGGCTATGTTTGAATCTGTCTGATTTTGGAGGAAAGAGATAGAGCAGAGAGCTAGAAAGCAGAAGGCTCAAGGAAGAAAACTGGAACGTATGTCAATGGCCGACCACGCCAGAGAAAATTTACAAAATCAAATGACAAAAATCGGTAGAAATAGCCGATAGGGAGCATGGGGCTCAGGTATAAAAGTGTTATCCAGCCCGTAAGGAGAAAAGAAAGGGCCATATGGAAGGGGGAGAAGAAGGTGATTCCTTGCTTGATACCATGCTAGAAAGCCCTCCTGCATATGCCCCAATGCACCCTGCCCTGACGCCTCACACCCCGCATGTACCCCAGCCACAACCCACTCCTGCCCTCACTGCCCCTCCTGCTGTTCTCCCTGTCACACCAACCCTCCCGATTTTTTCTATGACACCGATCACGCCCGCTAACCCTGTCCTTGCTGCGGGAATGACAACAAGTCTCCATCCGCCCAACCCCTGTGGCTTTACCCCTACACGCCCTTTTCCTACTTCCCCGTGGTCAACAGCTAAGCAGGATTTATATAAATTGTTGAATTCCCCCCGACTGGCCTCCTTGCACTTTGCAGTCAGCTTTTCGTCCCTTCGAGAAAATGACTTACAGAGGCAACAGTGTGAATGTTGGATAAGTAACGGTAATATTTATGCCTTTAAAGAAATATGGTCTACCTTTTCCCAGTGGACGATTATGGAACAGACCACCTAGGCTGAATACATGTGTACCCTGGTCATGCAAAGATTTGAGAATGCGCCTATGCAGATACCCACTGGATTAATGGACCTTAGATCGCAAATAAAAAGAGGCGATGTTCAGGGAGAGGGGATGTTTGGCACTGTGTCTGCTTTAATGGCTTACCGTGATATGACCGCTTTTCCAAACACCCCTCTAGAAACAGCTATGCCAACGAGAGAGGCGGCCCCTGTCTTTGTTAATGCACTTACCAATGCCCAAAATAATGGCCGAGGGGCTGTTGAGGCACACTGGCGTAGGCTTTGGGTTCATGTTCCTTGGAAAAGGTCAGAAGTAATGCAGTTAAAAGGACAATTACCAGATCCCCGGAAGAATCTGTCTGCCTTTTACAGAGAATTAGGTCAGATTATATCTGCAGGTACTCTCGTTCTTGAGGATATAGGTTTACTCTTTGGTACAGTTGTTCCCACTGAAATTTGGGACAAAATTCGACATACTGACCATGAAGTAGCGTTGGGAGGTAAATGGGCTGACCTAGAGGCTATGGAAGAAGCAAGGGTAGGAGGGACTAAACCAGAAGCTGCCATCCTGACTTTGCCCGGTAAAATAATAACGTTTATGAAAACACTTTTGCCAGAAACTGTAATTAACTGGGATAAAATAAATGCCTGTAGGCAGCGAAAAGATGAGAATATGGCTGACTTCTTTACCCGTTTTGAGACAGAATACAAGGGACATAGTGGTTTGGATCCCCGGACCACAGGTTCTGGCCCAGTATTTGTTGATAAGTTTGTCAGCAACTTGCTTCCTGAGATCTCAGCCAGGCTTAAGAAAGTTGAAAGTACGTGGTCTGCCCAAACTATGACTGGTATCTTGGCTATGGCACAATATAACGAGAATAGGGAGAATGTAAGAAGGTTAGGGATCTTAAGACTAAGGCACTTCTGCAGCAGGCTTACCCTCCCCGAGGTCCCGATGCCCGTGGGAATTTCAGACCTCAACCCCAACACCCTCCGAGGGCTCCCCAGTCTACCCCCTCCAGCCCTCAACGTACGGGAGCCCTCCAAACAGATCAGTATGCTGATTGTAAGGGGTACGGCCATTGGATATATGAGTGTCCTGTGTTAGCTGAAAACATCCGATCAAGGAAGACTTGGCCTCGCCCTCGCAGGGAGGGGAGGCCGACTAGGGACCATGGCCCGCCCCATCCACAGGATAAAGAACACAGGCCCAGGGATGACGCTCCCATCCGGCAACGCCCGGCCAATAGGTTTGATGGGTACGAAGCAACACGCACTTATTACAATGATGATTATGATGAAGTTGATGAGACAGGGTCCTACCAAGCATAGGAGAGCCAGGAAAGGGGTATTACCAGAGTGAAAATTCCTGTGGATCAAAGGGGTCCGTATGTTCAAATGTCAGTTGTGGGGAAAGATCAGAATTTTCTTTTGAATACTGGGGCCACCCCTTTCTGGAGGCACCCCTTTCTGGCAATATGAATGTCTCAGTGTGTTTTGCAGGAACACCTGTGACCAGCCCTGTCTCTGAACCCCTTCCTCTCGATATTGGCCCTGCACATGTTGACGCTCCCTTGGTCCTTACTACGGGTTGCAGTGAAAACTTGTTAGGCATGGATTTACTGAAAGCTCTGTATGCGACCATATCATGTAGTCCCCAAGGTGTATCCCTAACAATTTCTTCCACTGCAGCTTTCTATATGTACCTGTCCGGTCCCCTCCCACCAGAGTTGCAGTCTTTACCTTCCTCCCTCTGGGCTTCATCAACACTGATGTAGGGTGTCTCAACATATCCCCTCATGTGGTACAGATCCAGCCAGGTGCACTTCTCCCCCGCCTCCGGCAGTATCGACTGCCCGTGGAAGGAGAAATGGCCCTTTTAACAATAATATCTGAATTAATGGACAAGGGCGTGGTGGAGGAAACACGTGGCAATATCTATAACAGTCCCATTTTTCCAGTTCTTAAAAAGACAAATGGAAATGCTCTCTCCCCTAAAATATACCGATTCGTGATTGACCTGAGAGCCCTTAACAAAATAACAATATCCCAATATCCTGTTGTCCCCGACATTACAGCCCTCTTAACGATGGTCCCTTCTGATGCAACTCACTTCTCTGTCATAGACATGAAGAATGCTTTTTTCAGCATTGCTATACATCCTGACAGCAGAATTTTTTTTGGTTTCTCCCTTGGTGGGCGGAGCTTTAGATTCTGCCGCGCCCCTCAAGGTTTCACTGAGAGCCCCAGTATCTATAGTCAATCCCTAAAAAGTCAACTAGATTCCTTGGAACTCCCTGATAATTCCACACTATTACAATATGTAGATGACCTCATTGCTGCAAATTCTGCCCCAGCATGTAAAGAAGCTACTCTCTGTTTGTTATGCCACCTTGCCCTCCATAATCACAAAGTCTCTTTGAAAAAGCTTCAGTTTTGTCAAGAGAAGGTGACCTATTTAGATCATCTCCTCTCGAAGGAGGGAAGGCAGCTCACCGCTGATCGTGAAGCCATTATCATTGCTATGACGGCCCCACGAATACAAAAGCAGGTGCGAGCCTTCATAGGCCTAACCTCATACTGTAGACAGTGGATTTCCAATTTTTCGGCCATGGTCAAACCTCTTCTTGCCCTCACCACTAAAGACATATCAGACAGTTCCTTTCCATGGACTAGAAAGCATGCACAGGCCTTCCAAGATTTAAAAAAATTATCTGTGTACTGTCCAGTCCTCGGTACTCCTGATTATACCAAACA
The DNA here is from genome assembly GCF_964261635.1 of Lissotriton helveticus. Lineage (NCBI taxonomy): Eukaryota > Metazoa > Chordata > Amphibia > Caudata > Salamandridae > Lissotriton > Lissotriton helveticus. The sequence goes on from NC_136068.1 coordinate 1,110,948,212, forward strand.
TTTTTTCTTTTCGTACATGAGACCGACGGCTGTGCATGCGCTGTGTTGACCCAGATGTTTGGAGGTCACCATCGGCCATGTGCCTATTTTTCAGCCACCATAGATCCTGTTGCAAGGGCTCTCCCAGGATGCCTACGGTGGCCACTGCGGCCGCCCTGATGGTCCGTCAGAGTGCGGGGATCGTCATGAACTCCCCCCTGACTCTGATGGTTCCCCATTCTGCAGATACCCTCCTTAATAACACCAAGACACAGTACCTCACTGGCGCACGACTCACAGGATATGAACTGACACTCTTTGCCAGCCACATTTACATCAAACGATGCACTGTACTAAACCCCGCCACATTACTCCCACTGGATACTCATGATGCCCACTTAGACCCACATGACTGCATAGTAAGGATAGAGGAGGAGACGAAGGGACGGGTTGACTTACAGGACACCCCGATAGCAGAACCAGAAGGTACACTGTATGTGGACGGATCATGTCTCAGAGGGCCAGATTGTAACACCTCAGCCGCTTACGCCCTCACGAAATTGGGGCAAGTAGTAGAAACAGCTCAGATTCCGCAGTGCTCTGCTCAAGCAGCAGAATTAGTGGCCCTCACTAGAGCTTGTGAGTTAAGCAAAGGGATGACGGTAAATATTTATACCGACAGCCAATATTCCTTCGGGGTGGCCCACAACTACGGGAGGTTATGGAAAGAAAGGAATTTCCTTACTTCCCATGGGACCAAGATTCAACATGGCCCCCTAATTCACCGATAGTTAGACTCACTGACATTCCCCAGAAAGGTGGCCATTATAAAACGTAAGGCCCATTAGAAAGTGACAGATGATGTTGGGAAAGGCAATGCTCTGGCTGACCAGACGGCCAGACAAACAGCTCTTAGGAAAAGGGAAGGAATGTATGTAGGAGGTACCGCTAGGTAGGTGGCAGACGAGGGCATGGTTGAAAACACAGTAAAGAGTATGATTGATATTCAGTCCCATACTACTCCTGAGGAACTAAGGGTGTGGAAGGAGCAATTAGCAAAGGAGGGAATTGATGGTTGTTGGGTCCGTACGACTATGGAAAGACAATGGATGTTACCTGACAGTCACGTGCTACCAGTAGTTACAAAGGCCCATGATCCTGCTCACATTAGTGCAAAAGGATATGTAAACTGTTGGAACCTACATGGTACAACTCTGAGATACCAGCATATGCTGAAAAGCTGGTTAAAACATGCATGATTTGGGGGGCGTGGCTAGGCACGCAATGGAGAAGGTCGCACCCGGGTAGAGCTCCGAGCTGAGCTCCCCTTCCCCGGGCCGATTCTCCGGAATTTCTCCTCGGAGCCGCCAGAAATTGCAGGCGGAACAACAGACAGCTGTTCTCTGCGTCCTGGCCGATTTTCGCATTGGAGTACCGTCGCAGCGACACCGGACTCACTTAGGACCTCCTGGCGGGGCTTGACGCAACCCGGTCGGCAATGACGACTGCGAGAGGCCGCGGCTCGGGCCTCTCCTCTGGGCCCCACCACGCGGCCTGTGACCCGGACTCGGCCACTCCCACACACATCGGGACGATGACCTAAGGGCCGCCTGGACATTCTGGCCCCTGCGTTCCCCCCCGCTACAGAGAGCTCGAACACGTTTAATTTGGGAGCTGCGGAGACATAACTGGAGTGTCGAGAACACTGTGCTGACGGGGGCCGGGCCAGGGACGTGGCTGCCGGGCTGTCTGCTCGTGCACTAGACGGAGGCACAATTCAGGGGGACCTGCGACCATCCGGTCGGCGGGGGCGGCTGCGGAGGTCCGTGGCTCGGACCTACCGCCTAGGCCCCGTCGCGGGGCCCGCGGCCTGACCTCCGCGCACCGGGGCCGGGACCTGGGGGCCGTCTGGACTTGCTGACTGTTGCTTCTCTCCCCCCGTCGCAGAGGGGTCGCGGGAGACCCGTCCCGAACATAACCGGCATGACGCTGCCGCATGGCTGACGGCGCCCGGGCCTGGGTTGCGGTTGCCGGACCATCTACTCGTGCGCCTGAGGAGGCGCAGCCGGCGCTCACAGCAGGGACCGGGAGTCGAGGTGAGAGGGCCCCACCCACCAGACATCACGGGAAAGCTGCGACACCCCCCCCCACCGACACACCTTCTTCTGGCGAATGCGGCGGAGCCGGGGGGGCAGTCGTCCACGGAGGACCACACACGACACCTGGGCCCACGCACTGGCAGCGCTGATGAAAAAGGGTTCAGGCAGATCAGGTCGTTTTACCCCTTTTCTATGTTTGCCCGGCGTTAGCCGCTTCTCACCCAACTCACGATTTACCAAATAAAGAGGCAGGCGCTGGAGATTGGAAGGCAGGAAACAGGAGTTTATTTCCGACGGAACAGAACACGTCAGATCAGACAACAGGGTATCTTCTCGAGGTGCTCTAACAAGTTTCTCTACGGCTCCGTCTTTTATACGCAGGTTAATGATGTACAAACATTCCTTATTGCAATAAAGACTCTTTGAAGTACAAAAAGGGCATGTTTGGGACCCCAGCTCCAGGCCCATTCCCATACCGACCGCTCTGATGTTGTTTTCCCCTCCCAAATGTGACATGTGATTGTAATCTGCAGCCGGACATTCCAACAGGGCACGAGGGCAGGAGGGGGTGGTCAGATCTAAGGTTGGGCAGGCGATAAGATCATGTTTCTCTATGCGGGGCCGGAGGGGTACATCCACGAGACCTAGTTTTATGATGTGGGACTGGGTCGAGAGGCCATGTGTAGCCGGGGGGGGGCTATCAGAAGAGAGGAAGGGTGTTCCTGGGAGGGATGCGGGGGTGTCGGTCAGATCTAGGGGTGTGAAGGCCTTGATTAATCACCGTTCCTCTGATGTGAGGCGAGGTAAGCAATAAACTGCATCTGTTGGGCTAGGTGATGGCCTGGGATCAGGCCGGGCAACCGGGCAGGGAGGAAGAGGTTACCAAAAGGACCCGTTCTATGAGTAGGATGAAAGAGCGAGGGGGCAGGGGTCCAGAGTGGTGACAAGGTCGTGTTTAGCGGTGCGTTTATGGCCCGAACAGGAGAGACCGGGGGCTGTCGGGGCGCGGGGTGCTTGCGGGGCTGGAGAGAGAGAGAGAGAGCGAGAGAGAGAGAGAGAGAGAGATGATGGCTATCGGCAATGGGCAGAGAGGTCATGACACAAAGATGGCTACTATCTATGTTCGTGATGGAGCCTAAAAGGGAACAAGATGGCGGGGCCACTGTTTCGTGACTTTCTTTACCTTCAACAGTGGCGAGGGTGAACACAAATAAACGCCGCTTATGTACATATACATTTTGTCATTTTCCACAGTCGCCGCTTTTTACATAAGATAGATCATTTCCGTGTTTATCATACATATAGTCGTGTGTAGTCAATGAAATAGCGTTTGTCAATATTGGTAGACTTACATATAACCGTGTGTAGTTGATGCGACATACGAGGTGGAATACATATAAATTTACATTTGTCATACTTAAAAGTGACCGATGAAACATTTTACAGGCAAAAGTGGTTGAGGGAGGAATTTAGTCCAATACAAGCAATTAGTCAAGGGGTGTAGAAAGTTCCGAGAAAAAAAAAAAGGGGGTCTTCGCCACAGTGTCTTTTTAGTAGCGAGTCATCACTGGTAGGTTCTGGTAGTTTGTTTTCTTCCGTTGGCGCTGTTGAGCACCGGCGGTGGAGCTATAGGTCCAGCTCGGGTCCTTCTTTACACGTCGCAGGGTGTGATCTGTCCTTTGCCGTTAGGCCACAGTCCTGTTTCCTAACTAATCTCTCTTAAGGGTGCCTTATGCTGGGCACCTGCATTTCTTTCTCGGAGTCAGAATCCACGTGGAAAGGATAGAAGGGGTTTTGTCGGATAATCGAGGGAGGAGAGGGCGGAGTGGGACCGGATCTTTGAGACGGACCAAGGGAGCAAAAGGGTGATGCGCAGGCAGGTCCATCAATCGGGCTCAAAGGGCGGGGACTTCTGGCACGCGTGGGTCAACAAGCAGAGGGCTTCAAGGCAGCCCTCCATTCCTTCATTTTCTGCGTTTGAGAGTGGTGCATCGTCCCGCGTCCCGTTGCTCTGCGGCTCCATCTTAGGTCGAGGCCACACGCGCCTCACGATCTGTGGCCAGGCTGTGCGTCACGTCCAGCCCCTCTCCTCCGGTGGCTGTGTATCCTTGAATGGGTACAAAACAGGTTTTAGCGAACTGGCAAGAGGAGGCATTTATACATTTCAATTCCGTCCCAGATCTAGGTAGCTGGGGGTACGTTTCATCGGTCACGGTCAGAAGTTATCACTGTGGAGTATGTATACAGGCATGTCTACTGAGTTTGAACTAAGTCTATTTGGCGTTCATTCATGTCGCATGTGGCTTTCTGACCCTAGCCCTGGCAGTCTTTTATCATCATGAGAGAGGGGTAGAGGCTAAACACTCTTTTCTCGGGGAGCAATAGTTAAGCAGGGTCATCAGTTATACCTCGAGTTTACGGAGCTGGGGTCAAGCGGGAGGAACGGGGACGTTTTGGACATCCGTACTTGGGTGCGGAGGGGTGGGGCAATCTGGGCCTAGGAGATTGTGTTTCTAACGAGCTGAGAGCAGAAGGCCACTGACGTATAGTCCTCCTATAAAAAGGGCCAGATTAGGGGGACATCAGTCGTCTTACCTGTCCTTTCCTTTATAGCCAATTCGAGTTCTATCATTTTTACAGAAAAGGAGAGGTAGTAACATGGCAAATTACAATTGTTTTAGTTTCTGGCAATTTGTCGATCACCTTTGTGTTCGAAAAACCAATTAGGCTCGTGCCGGCGGGGCACAACATTACCACACAGAGGAAGAGGGAGCAGGGGTCGTTCGCATTTTAAATGAACTATTCGGTACACGTACAACATGAAGGGGAAGGACGAGCGAGAGAGACGTGTACAATAATAGGCCATTTTGGTGCGCACAAAACACAAAACAGTAGGGGTCATATTATATAGAAACACAGACTGAGGGACAACGTAAATCCATATACTATGTACACATGAATTCAGGCGAGGGGGGGGTACATGCATTTACATACAGAATTCAAGACAAAACATAGAACAGTACTTGGCCAAAGACATTTCCTCCTGCATGCTGCGCATCCTTAGTTTCCTATTTAATTCGCCTGGCTGTCTTTTGCTGTTCGTCTCTGTTGCAAATACTTATACTTTCGTCAATTGTTCGCGAACTATCCTGGTCGGGCTAGTACTTACGGTGGGATCTTTGAATCATTTTTAGCGGACGGGTATCCAGGCTGAGGCAACGGAGGGTGTTAGTTGGGGGAACAATGGGCAACTTCGAGTTTCATGGCGTAAGAATCTACTCGTAGGTGCACGTCATTCTTGGTTGCATTATTAGAGAGATGGTCGTTTCTAAGTAAGGGTGTGTTATATCTATGTCTGATCGTCGTGTATAGGTACTATGTTCAGACACCCTTTTTCCCCATTCCATCGGCCGTCCAATCATCACTCAAGTCGTACAAAAACATCTCTCTTATCAGGTCAACGCGTGCAACGTAAATCCAGTCGATTTACACACATTCGGTCATACACGCATGCATTCATATCACCCAAATCCGCGTTGCTTAGGTCTTCTCCACACTTTAGTCGATGTTCTGATGCGACCTGCAGAAAGAAGGGGAAGAAGAAGGGGTGGGGGCAGCGTTTAAAGACACATTTGCGCGCATAAACCCAAAAGGATTTTTACTTACTACGTATTTCGACCTATCTCCGCGGGGTGCAGTCCCTTCCATCTCGGCGTTTTAAGCCCAGAGGGACTGGTGGTGCGGGAGGCATAATCATTTATGGACTGCACATTGCATAGATCGCCCACGTGTGGTATTGCGGATCTTGTGTGGGGGGGGGTTGAAACAAAAGGGCAATCAGGGTAAAGTGGGTGAACTCGTGTTCTTCTTCGAGGAGTCGGGGTGGTCTACAGTGGTACCGGGTCTGGTTTAGGGGCATCTGAAACAATTTCCCTGAGATATGTGGCATACAAAGTAAAACAGAACACCGGGACCTTTATTGATTGCCTTAGGTTGCACAAAAGTAAAAAAACACACGCAACAACTTGGATCGTTCACATTTTCAATATTTCTAGGTACTTTGCTTTTTAATCTTTCAGTAATCAACTTGCTTTATTTTGCCTATATTTTACGTAGATCGGAAACAAGGGCTATGTATTCGAACTTACCAATCCAAAAACTACGACTATTTGTTTGTCACAAAATCTTTATTTTAAAAAATTTTGACGTACAAATGCAGGCCTACAACCACGTGGGCCAGCCACGGAGCAGACTGGAACTGTACATGAGGGCATATTTATCTGCGGAAAACATAACTGAGTCGGTGGTTGTTTTATTTCATCAAGGTACGATAAGTGCAATAAAATCATATCGAAAATTCATTGTGGGTAAGTACCATCAGTGTCAAAAAGATTCGAACTTTCAATAATCCTGTAATCAATGATGGGTCAGAACTTAATATCAAATTCATTGTTCGAATGTTCAAGCAATACTCATCCCCTCCCGCCATGTGCTTCAAAAACTGCATACATATCTCACGATATCAAGTCTGAGCATCCGGAACACAACGGGGAATTGCGAGTTTCGTTTGTACCGGCGCCATTTTGGGTGGGGTCAGGCGGGTCCAAGTATAGTCAAAATGTCTCTACCAACTCGTGGTTGGACCAGAACCTCTTTTCGGCAGTCCAGAAGTTTCGTTAAGGGGCAACAGAAGGGACCGGTGACATGAACCATCAATCAAAGAAAAGGGAGGGGCAACAATCTTTCCTACCGGGTCGTACTGATGTTCCACCGGAACTGATCAAATCGGTAGTCTGCAGTATCTTGGGTCATTCAAAACTGAGGCTGGCGCCAGCATGAGGGCGCCGACGTCTCGTGGCTACGTCTTGGTCGTTCTGCGGGTGATCATGGCAGTCATTTCCCATCGGTGGCGGTTGGGGGCCCGCGGAGGTCGAGGGCCCTCCGCAACTCTCGTAGAATCTTCAAAGCTGAGGAGAACGTTTCTGAACGGAGGACTCATTTTTCTAGCTGGCCAGCGACCAGGCCATCCTTGCACGCCAGGTTCGTTCCTGCAAGGTCGACCGCCATTTTTAGGAGTTCTGCAGCTACCGGCAGTCACTGGGTCAAATGAGCAGACGGACTCCAGCCTGTTGGGTGAGGCGTCGTAGCACCGCCACAGTGGACGAGACCCTGCTGGGTGTGTGGAGCGTCCCTATACTGCAAGAGTGGACGAACCCTTTGCCGGGTGTGTGGAGCGACACTGCACCTCAAAAGTGGACGAACCCTTTGCCGGGTGTGTGGAGCGTTGGGGGTGCAGCTAAGGGGCCTCCACCTGGGGAGGCGGGAGAGGCTCGTCCGCGCCGCCTCTCCCTCCCAGTGCACCCCACAGCGTCTCGCTGACAATTGTTATGGCCGGACCAGGCGATGAAGAAGAGGGGGGGGTCGGAGGCATATGCAAGACATCCCTCCCCCCGTGGCCTGCAAGGCGCCGGGAGAAGAAGGGAATGGGAGGACGAGTTCATTCCGGGCCGGGCCATTCACCCCACGACTTCTCCGGCCGAGGGGCGGCCAGCCGCTTCTCCACCCCAGGCCACAGGAGTGGGTCCCTTGGTTCATCCTGGGGACAGGCCTTGGCGCGTGGTGTCGCCTCCGGACTATTCGCGTAATGGTTCTCCACCCCAGGCCGCCGCCGACGGCTTTTGTAGACTTTCTGACGCCCAAAAACCTACTAGAAAGTAGCCCAAAGTAGCCCAAAATTGCTACTTTGGGGAAGGAGGGACAGGAACGGCGTCAAGCAGACGGCGAAATGCATTGTGGGTTTGTTGTTGCAGCCGTTTGCCGTGTAAATAGTTGTTTAATATATTTTTGTTCAAATAAAAACGTTTTAACCTGTTACTTTGCTATAGTGTTGTATATTTCTAATATTTGCCTAGGGTTTGTCGTTAATTGGGCGGTGGTGGTCGGTGGAGCCGAGCTGTCTCGCAGTCATCATGGCGTTGAGTTCGGCTTTCCTCACTAGTTTCATACTTCCTGAGGGGTTGTTCCTAATGTTTCCATTTCAGTGAGGTTGAAAAGAGATCTCATCAGTGGCCTACTGATTTTACTCGATTCTTTTTGTTTTTCCTAATGATTTTCATGTTCTTTTTATTTGCTAGCACGATACAGCGGCTAATCCGCATTTTCTTTATATATGTCCTTTTTATTAGAGATGTCCTCCGGTGGAGCCAGATGGTCTACCTCTAATAAATGGTCCGGGCTGAACCAACTACTGAGCAATGGGGAGGAGATAGGCATGACGGGTTACAACGGGGACAAAAGTCAGCACTACCTATCCTTCACTACTTTGCGGAGACTAGGTAGAATATTTCTATTCTGCAGTATTCGCAAATAGGGAATACCCAAAGAGAGAACCAATTCCAAACAGTCAAGTTCGGACAAACAATCAATCAATCAAATGAGGAATAAAATAGGCGCAACGGGTTACAACGGGGGCAAAAGCCTGCGCTACCTACCCTTCACTATCTGCAAAGAGAGAGATCTTCCTGTTCCTCTCTGTTTGTAGGCAGAGAAGATCCTTTCCAAGAACCAATTCCGAACGATCAAGGTCCGGTCAAACAATCAATCAGTGGGGGATAAAAATAGGCACGACGGATTACAACGGGGGCAAAAGCCTGCGTTACCTATCCTTCACTATCTGCAAAGACTAAACAGAGTATGGCGGCTCTGTGCTTGTTTGCAAATAGAGAATGATCCAAAGAGAACCAATTCCAAAACAATAAATGCTTGGATAACAATCAATCAAATGGAGAGGGAAGTAGGCGCGACGGGTTACAACGGGGGCAAAAGCCTGCGCTACCCACCCTTCACTATCTGCAAAGGGAGAATACTCCTATCCTTCCCCGTTTGTAGACAGAGAATCTCTCAGGACAAAACAATCAAAATGTGTAATACTAGTATTTTCCAATGACAATCAAACAATCAATTCGCAATTTGTCGTGTTTACACGACCTTACCCGGACCGTATGGACAGTTTCTCGTCTTCCGTTTCCAGCGCCCGATCGTCCTCTATTCTTCGTAATTGCTGTGGCACTCCTGATGGTTCCCAGTCAGGACCGTAGATCACTCGAGAGAGGTCTGTTCGGAACCAGTGAAGTTCGGATGATCGGCTGCCAGACAAGGGTCTATCAGGCAGGAGCTCTTCCCGATTGTTGCAGTCGTTCACTCTGTCGTTGGGACCTCTCTCACTGGATCCACGTGTCGCTGATGGGCCCCACGTTTGGGACGTCAATTGATGAAAAAGGGTTCAGGCAGATCAGGTCGTTTTACCCCTTTTCTATGTTTGCCCGGCATTAGCCGCTTCTCACCCAACTCACGATTTATCAAATAAAGAGGCAGGTGCTGGAGATTGGAAGGCAGGAAACAGGAGTTTATTTCCGACGGAACAGAACACGTCAGATCAGACAACAGGGTATCTTCTCGAGGTGCTCTAACAAGTTTCTCTACGGCTCCGTCTTTTATACGCAGGTTTATGATGTACAAACATTCCTTATTGCAATAAAGACTCTTTGAAGTACAAAAAGGGCATGTTTGGGACCCCAGCTCCAGGCCTATTCCCATACCGACCGCTCTGATGTTGTTTTCCCCTCCCAAATGTGACATGTGATTGTAATCTGCAGCCGGACATTCCAACAGGGCACGAGGGCAGGAGGGGGTGGTCAGATCTAAGGTTGGGCAGGCGATAAGATCATGTTTCGCTATGCGGGGCCGGAGGGGTACATCCACGAGACCTAGTTTTATGATGTGGGACTGGGTCGAGAGGCCAGGTGTAGCCGGGGGGGGGGGCCATCAGAAGAGAGGAAGGGTGTTCCTGGGAGGGATGCGGGGGTGTCGGTCAGATCTAGGGGTGTGAAGGCCTTGATTAATCACCGTTCCTCTGATGTGAGGCGAGGTAAGCAATAAACTGCATCTGTTTGGCTAGGTGATGGCCTGGGATCAGGCCGGGCAACCGGGCAGGGAGGAAGAGGTTACCAAAAGGACCCGTTCTATGAGTAGGATGAAAGAGCGAGGGGGCAGGGGTCCAGAGTGGTGACAAGGTTGTGTTTAGCGGTGCGTTTATGGCCCAAACAGGAGAGACCGGGGGCTGTCGGGGCACGGGGTGCTTGCGGGGCTGGAGAGAGAGAGAGAGAGCGAGAGAGAGAGAGAGAGAGATGATGGCTATCGGCAATGGGCAGAGAGGTCATGACACAAAGATGGCTACTATCTATGTTCGTGATGGAGCCTAAAAGGGAACAAGATGGCGGGGCCACTGTTTCGTGACTTTCTTTACCTTCAACAGTGGCGAGGGTGAACACAAATGAACGCCGCTTATGTACATATACATTTTGTCATTTTCCACAGCGCGGCGACCCCGCCGACCTCCAATGCCCATTGCGTAGCACATTATGTAGGGGGACACAGCTTCTGGATCCAGGTGCTGAGGCCTCGCTCCCCCCCTGGGCCCCCTCGAGACAGACTGACCCGTGGGGCGCAGTGGTGGCTGGCCACTGGTGTACGCAATACAGACCCAACCCCACAGAGGCAGAGGGCTACGTGGTGCAGACGTTGCGGGCCCGGGGTGGGGACGGAACTGTGTACCCCCGAGGAGACTCTGAGGCACGATTGAAATACTCTGCAAAGACACTTGGGAATATACAAAGGCCGCGAACTGGTGACCCTGAACTCCCCGGCGAACGCATGGTGAAGACTGGCACACCCCACCAGTCCATAGATAGATTAAGACCCTTGCGCCTGTGAGACCATTCCCGACTGGGAGATCGGTTGGCTGCTGAGACCGCAGAACACCTGAAGTTGGGGTTGACAACCTGCCACGACGCGCCACTACGCAAATCTGCCGCCAGCACAGAAGGCATACAAGGGTCCAACTGCTCTGCCACGCGACGACAGGCACAGGTGGTGACTCCCTGCGAACCACAGACACTGCCGGACCCGAGTGGCATCGATCGCCTCGTCCCCTGGCCCCGCTGGACTGCACTGTCGGCCACGTCACCCTGCACATGTCCGGAGGGGTGAGCACCCGCACTGGAACCGGAGGGGCCCCGCCGAAGGGAAAATCCGACAAGTCGCTGCACAGGATGGCAACTGATCAAGTTACCACGCGGTTGGACAATGTGCTCGCCGCCATGGAGCGCATGGAGCAGTCGCTCCAACTGACCAGAACCTCTCTGGAATCCAAGATAGACAGCGTTGCCATAGACTTCACCCACCTGAGGGATGACCACAAGAAGCTGGCTGATCGGACCAAGACGCTGGAGGGAACAGTGAAGGACCTTGGCCCCGCAGTCACACAAACTGATAAACAGGTACAAGATCTCCTGAACAGGGTGGAGTTCCTAGAGGACCGCGCTGAAGATGCGGAAGGGAGAGCGAGACGCAACAACATCAGGCTCGTTGGGGTTCCGGAGAAATGGGAAGGCAACCGGCCGACTCAGAGAGTGGAGGACTGGCTGAGAGATCTTCTGCCGGAAGACACGCTCTCGCCCCATTTTGTGGTGGAGCGGGCACATCGTGTACCTACGAGACCTCATACCACCGGCTCCAACCCGAGGCCGCTACTCTTCAGAGTCCTGAACTACCGAGACAGAGACACTATCCTGAGGGAAACCAGACGACTCGGGGAAATCCGCATCGACAATACCACCGTGATGTTCTTCCCAGACTACACCATTCAGGTGCAACGTCAGCGACACGATTTCTTGGAGGTGAAACGACGCCTACGTGAGGCAGGCCTCAAATACTCCCTACTCTTCCCTGCGAAATTGAGGGTAGTGGCGCAGGACAAGACCTACTTCTTTAATACTCCTGTGGAAGTGAGCGACTGGCTAGACAGCGGAACGGACACAGCGCCCAGACAAACGCAGAACCCTGAGACAAAACCCCGAAGCCGTGAACCACGACGTCGGCGCCGTAACAGAGACCACAGAACCGGCCGCCCGGAAGACCTGGCACGCCACTCCCCGCCGCTGGACCAAGTGATCCAGGAGCAGCGGGATGCACTCCGGAGGGTCTCCCAACTGAAGGCATCACCAACCTCAGACAATGTTCAAGTCACGAGCCCACAGATGGTTCCGAGCGACGATGAGGCTATTTACGGGATACCGGACTCCCAACTGTCGGTGGAACTACCAGACATTACGCCGCAGACGGCTGACATGCCCCATTGAAGTAACGCGTGCACACCTATTGGATGTTGCCAGGGCGGCGGGGACGGGACCGGAGGCCGAGCAATAGCTGAAATGCTACGGCGGGGGGCCGTTGCCGGAGATGTCCCTCGCCGCCTTGGGGGCTGGAGGAGAGGCCCTGACGCAGTGAGTACTCATCCAGATGTATGGGCGCTGTGTAGGTGATAAGGGGGTGGGACCATCTACAGGGTTTCCCCCACTTCTCTAAGCCCATGTCATCCACCCATATTGTCTGGAAACATTCCTACTCCGGGACCTTGGGGAGTGGGATTTGCCTCTCTCCCTTGTACATGCATGGTTACCCTTGCGGCCACACTAATAGCGATGATACTACCTACTTGAACGCTGCATTTGACTACATGGTGGGAGTGACTTATGGTCCGGGGAGGGGCCGCTGATCACCTTCGCTTGGTTGGAAATTGGAGATCTGCCAAACTTGTACCTAGCTCAAGTTACCCCCTAGACTTGAATACTGTTCTTTTGCCCTCTTGGCGCGTTTGGACGGCGACATGTTACGTTGCCGACCTTTCGGTATTTACTGCTGTTTAGCACTGTTAGCACACCCTGTTTCATTTCCCGCCCTTCACCTCAGAGAATTGCCTATACCCTTTATAGATATGTCGATATCTGTGTCTGAAGTGGGTGGGGGAGGGGGACTGGGAGCTTTGTGGGGGCGATCACCTGGAGGGTGGATGGCGGGTGCGGTGGGTGTCTCCTACCATGATAGTAGATATGGCTGAGATTAGGATTTGCACGTGGAATGCGAGGGGAATGCACACACCGTCGAGACGTTACCAAATCTACTCATATCTATGTCGCCATAAATTTCATGTAGTACTATTACAGGAAACGCACCTAAACAAGACTGAGGTACACGCACTGCGCCGACGGTGGCGCGGGCAGATCTACGCCACGGAGTACTCCTCCTATGCTCGAGGGGCACTCATATGGATACGGCCGGGCACACCTTGGGCGGTCATAGACACACAGATGGACGCGGAGGGTCGGTATGTAATGGCACGAGGCAGACTTGATGGACACCCTGTGGTACTTACCTCCATATACTCCCCGAACACTGACCTGGGCGGCTTCCTTGAATGCCTCTCCAGGGCACTGGCACCCTTGCATGGGCTCCCGTGGATCCTTGGAGGCGACTACAATTGTGTCCTGGATGTACACTTAGACAGATCTACCGCGCCCTCAGCCAATGCACAGACACACGTCACCACGAAAGCCCTCCTCAACTGGGCCCAGCACTGGCACCTACACGACGCATGGAGGACACGCAACCCCACAACGCGCACATATTTCTACTGGTCAGGTGCACATGCGCTACACGTACGCTTAGATAGATACATGGTCTCCTCCGATATCCTACCATTGGTCCATGACACACAATATATGGGCCGCACCCACTCAGATCATAATCCTCACACACTGGTCATCGCCTGGGACGACCCACATCCTCCCATTCCCACCTGGCGCCTCCAACCAGACCTCTTACTTGACGTGACCTTCCGCGACTCCCTACTTACACAATCGGCTCAATACTTTGATCTCAATGCTGGCACAGCGTCCCCCCCAAACCGAATGGGATGCTTTCAAGGTGGTGACCCGGGGGCTCTGCCTGGGAACACAGGGACACATGAGACGCCAAATTGAACAAGACCTGACGCGACTAGAAACTGAACTACTAGACCTTGAGCGCACCGTGGGGGGGATGCGACCGCCCGACTGACAGAAGCTAAGGCGAAACATGACCGCCTACTAGACCGTTTGCGAAGCGTCAACTTTGCAGCACACTCTGCCCGGGTCCACAGACAGGGTGACAGACCAGGCAAACTGTTGGCCTGGCTGATCGAGCGGGAGGATCGATCTGCCCCAATATCGACCATACAGGCTGGAGACGGCGGATTGCTCTACTCCCAACGCCAAATACACGAGGCGTTCACGTGTCATTACTCGAGCCTATATCACTCCCAATTGCGCGTCCCACTAGCTGCTATCACGGAGTATCTCTCTGACATACAGTTGCCTGCCCTAACGGCGACACAACAGGATGACCTCGGAGCACCACTAGACCCCGAGGAACTCCGTGACACCATCTTTAACCTCTCGAATGGCAAGTCTCCGGACCGGATGGCTTGCCGGCCGAGTTCTATAAGGCCGCCTCGGACATCCTGATCCCACACCTGGCAAAGATGTACTCCGCGGCTATAGATGACTTAGCCTTGCCCCCAACACTTAATGTGGCAGCCCTCGTCTCCTTACTCAAACCAGGCAGGGATAGCACACAGATGGGTTCTTACCGCCCTCTCGCACTCCTCAACACAGACTACAAAATCCTTGCCTCCGCACTTGCTCGCAGACTGGCCCCAATGGTTCCTGCGCTGGTACATCAAGACCAAAATGGGTTCGTACCGACAAGACATACGTCCCACAATATCCGCCGCCTGTTCCGCTTACAGGAATACGCCACGGGACAGTGGCCACGAGCAGGGTGCCTAGTGCTAGACCTGGAGAAGGCATTTGACTCGGTGGAGTGGCCCTACCCGCGAGCGGTCATGGACAAATTCGAGCTGGGGGACGACTATCAAACTATGGTTGGACTCTTATACCGCAGACCCACGGTCCGAGTCCGTACTGGAGCGTTACTCTCTGACCCTATTTGTGTGCGGAGAGGCACCAGGCAGGGTTGCCCACTGTCGCCCTTACTGTTCTCCTTAGCGGTGGAACCCCTAGCTGCGAAACTCCGGTCACAGGGAATGGATTGGGGCATACCGATGGCAGACGGGCTACATGTAGTGTCATTGTATGCTGATGACCTTCTCTTGTATGTCAATGACCTGAGCAACGTCCCGGCGTCCCTAACTGCCATTTTCGGCACCTTCGAGGAAATGTCGGGATTGCGGGTAAACTGGGCCAAATCGGGGTCTTACTCCTTCTACCCGAACGTTCCCGAGTGCGAAATACACATCGGGGGTGAGAGGTTGCAGTGGTACCCCAACACGTTCAGATACCTTGGGATACACATCTATCGAGACCCCATAGATATTTTGGAAGGGAACCTGATGAGAGCGATTGCCTCTACCCGAGCACAGGGTGGGTTCTGGAAGACACTGCCACTGAATGTTCCATGTCACATAGCCCTAGCAAAACTGATAGTCCTACCGAGGCTGTTGTACTACTTTGCAAACATATCGACTTATGTACCTACCCGGGTGTTCCGAGACCTCGAGGTCCTTATGCGTGACCTGATTTGGAACCGAGGTCGGCCTCGAATTGCATTGACGAAACTCTACATGCCCACTGCAGAGGGCGGACTAGCTGTTTCTAACATGGAGCTATACTATCTAGCAGCGCAAATGCAGTGGGTGTCGGGCTGGCTAGGTGGTAAGAACCTGGAAGACACGGCCACGGACGCCACTATCTGGTCCCTATTCCAGGTCCACGTGTTGTTTCATCCGCTGACACGGACTCCCCGACCGCCACAACTGCTACTCGCGGTGGCGCGCAGGTGCTTCCTCCGCTGCTTGCGCCTGACCCGGGCGACGACACCTTATGTGCCGATATTGCCACTATTGGGTACCCCAACAATGGCAGGGACCCTAACAGCTGTAAGGTTGGATAGCTGGACCACCACGGGGGTGGAAACATTGGGTGACCTATACTCTGACGGCGCTCTCCTACCCTTCGCAGATCTCGTGAGAGACACATCCCTCCCGGCTGGGCAGTTCCTATCACACGCGTCCCTGATTCACGCACTGACTGCCGCTTGGGGAGACATGTCTGGTGAGCCACCAACGCATCACTTCATGCAATACCTTCATGTCATGAGCAACGGCACTCACATCATTCATTGGTTGACGCAAGCACTCCTCCTACACACACACCCAGCAACTGTGCAGCTGAGGGAAAAGTGGGCGACTGACAGAGGGAGGGACTGGACGGACAAGGAGTGGGCTATGATCCTGGCTGGCCCAGTGAACATCCCCCGAACCCTCGCTTCAAAATCATACAGCTTTACATATTGCACCGCGCATATCTCACCCCGGACAAGATAAATAAGTATTTTTCAGTCACAGACACTGCCTGCGGACGCTGCTCCCTACTAGGTGCGGACCTCCTCCATATGCTCTGGCTCTGTCCTGCCCTCCAACAGTACTGGGAAGGGGTGACCATGATGCTCCGACATTGCACCAAGGAACAGGTGCCACACACGTGGGAAGCCTGCGTACTAGGATTGTACAAACGTACGCGACTAAACAAAGTCCAGACCAGATACTGGGATCTCGGACTCATCACGGCCAAGAGACTGCTTACCAAGCGATGGAAGGCTGCAACACCCCCGCACATCAGACACTGGAGCCTGTCGCTGACAAACTGGGCACGGGCAGAGAGCTCTGTCCTGAAACGGGAGGAGACAGCGAGGCTGAGAAAATTCCCTATCGCACACCACTGGGATGACATCCTACATTCCTTTCTGCAGAAATGTGTGGAACTAGGGATTACGTAAAGACATGAGTACTGCCCCCCCCTCCCAATACCAGTTCCTGCGAGCCACATACAGTTCACCATACGCCACATATCCGACCACTGTGCTCTGCCCACCATACGACTCGTGCTTAGCTGTTTCACATTGGCGAATGCCTGCCCCCCTCCCGGACGAGCGTCACCACACGCGACGCTGCAACGTAGACCCGGGCACTGTGAGACTGCACCGGAATGATACGCCCAACAGGCCCTTGGGACCCCCCCAGTAGCCTTGCCACGCAGAGAGCCTGCACTTCTCCCTCCCCCCAGGTCTCCCACCTGCTTGCCCCATAAGACACGGCTGACACACTAACTCCAACCTCCCCCTCTCAGCGGTATGGCAATCTCTACCCCTATCTACCCCTACCTGCCTCTTACATAGCTCAAGTTACTGTTTTATAGTTAATTAATACTCTGGTTTCATCTCCTTTTAGACCATGCCCATACGAATACAACTCTGCATTTCATACTACACGACGCCCTCGGGCGTGACAGCTAGGGCCTAGGCGCATCACCTGAGTGCTGAGATAAATGGAAGTCATTTTCGTCAGGGTGGGCGAGCAAGGCGGCCACGCGCTCCGAACACGCTTCGACACTACGCACCCTCAATACTCGTTCTTATAACGCCATATTCACCTGAATGTTGACCCACACTGATACCCTTCCCAACGACGCACGAAAGACATGGTGGGTTCGACCGACACGGATGCTGTTGATGAGTACCAACCCAACGTAGCGACTCTAACCTCACAGACCCTATAAGGAAAATCCATAGACCCCACACTTTCGTGACTGAAGGATTGTATGCATGCAGAGTTATGTGACATGTTGATATGCGCTGCCGAACCCCAGGGTTGTCGGCTTTGAAGCTGTGTTCACTTATCCCATCTAGTGCAATATTCATTAATCGCAGCTGGCCCGCCTGGGTTTCTAAGCTAACTGCTGTGTAAAATGTATGTTCGACAATAAAGGTCTTTTAAAAATAAAAAATTAAAAAATTTAAAAAACATGCATGATTTGCCTAATGTATAACCCAGGAAAAGGCACAGTTACTCCTAAGGGAAGATTCTCTTCTCCTATCTTCCCTTTTGAAGTCCTCCAAATGGATTACATCCAGATGGACCGATGTAACAATTTGAAATATGTACTAGTGGTGGCCTGTACCTTCAGCCGATGGGTGGAGGCCTACCCTGTCAAAGACTGCACCGCTATCACTACCGCCAAAGTGCTATTAAGAGAGTACCTCCCGCGATTCTGTTTGCCCCGCTTGGTCTGGAGTGACAACAGGGCACACTTTACGGCTCAAATTATGGAATATGTCTGTACAGCATTGGGCATAAAACAAATATTTCATGCAGCTAACCATCCCCAGTCAGAAGGTCTAGTGGAGGTGTACAATGGCATCCTAAAAACTAAAATGGCCAAAATAGTAGCCGAGACAGGTGTCACTTGGTTTGATGCTCTGTCCTTAGCCCTACTGTCCACAAGAACAACGGCCCACACCAGGATAGGGCTATCTGTTACTGATCTACCACCCTGTTAACTCACCAACTCCTTCCCCGACTCCTGTAGAACACCAGTATTTCACGCAACCAGCCCACGAATTACCCAGCCATGCAGAATTCTTCAATAACACCTTCATCCAAATGTTGCATCATCACAAGCTGATCATGAACACTTCCAACTGCAGGGTTTGTGGACTGATTCCGCATTCCATGATACACCCTGGTCTGGTACCTGCTATCTGGCCTTCCTCCTTCCACCAACGTATTCTACCCATGGAGGTTATCACCTGTCAATGAAGGACGGTCTGCGCCGCCCACGTAGGGGCGTCATTTCAGACGAGGATTCAGCAGGCCAGGAAACCGGGGACTTCTTTAAAGGTTTCCTTCCTTTCTGGGACCCCATAACCAACAGTCGGGCTGTACGAGGACTGACCAGGGTCCTTGAAGCCACCATCACAGTAACAGCTGGTGCCCTCTCCAACATCACTGCAGAACTGCAGGCGGACCGCCTCATAACGCTCCAGAACAGAATGGTCCCAGATGTCATCCTTGCTGATCGTGGTGATGTGTGTAAATTGATCGACTCCAGCTGCTGCGTGTACATCCCAGACAACGCACCTACAGTGTACGATGCCATCCAACGTCTGCATCGCCTTTCTTCCAAAATTCATCTGGATGAAGGCAACTGGTCCCTCACAGGCTGGATCTGGAGCCTCCTTTCCCAGTGGGGGTGGAGGATCCTCATCTTCCTTGCCTTGGTAGTAACTGTTCTGGTCCCCTGCTGTTTGTGCTTTCAGTGTCTGCCAGTGCTCTGTACAATGTGTGTCCAGACCATCAAGCCTCCACCCTCTAACATTCACAACAGCAATATGATGATGATGCTTCAACAAGAAACCGATGGCCTTATGAACATTGGCATTTCTTAAAGTATTTGCCACTCAATGGCAAAAGGAGGGCCTGAGGAAAAGTGTTCTTCTGATCGGCATCATTTGTACTGAGACTCCATCGCTTTTTCATTGCCATCTCGTGTTAAACACTTCCACACGACCCACCTGGTCGTTTCTGCTGATGCCTGAGGAAAATCTAACTAACAAGACAACAACCATATTGCAGCCTGCATTTCTGCTCTGGAACTGTCGCACACCCAACCCCCCTGTTCTTTGCAGTTCACCAGAAAGCCACGAGACACTCACACCCTGTGTAAATGATTTGTTTTCCATCTCCTGCTCCCAGCCTGGTAAACATCCTTGACACCATGATCAGGTTATCTGGACAATGGTCTGACTGCTGGGCGTTGATCAGGGTGATTAAACAATGACCTGAAAGACCGGGCTTTGATCAAGCTGAGTGGACAATGACCTGAAACACCGAGTTTTGATCAAACTGAGTGAACAATGATTTGTGTACCAAGCCTTGACCAGGTCACCATCTACAAATATCGTCTGGATCTGGATATCAACTGCAAACAATGCCCTGATTGAACAATGAACTAACAGCCAAAAGATCAGAATGAAAAAGTATAAAAGGCTTGTAAGCTGCAGAGTAAAGCAGCAGCCTCCTCTGTCTTGTTTCTGACAAGCTTGGGACTCTGTTCCATAGCCCGGGCTATTTGAATAAATATGGGTTCCTCCTGCAGACGAAGGCTCCTGTGTCTCCTTTTACTACGTATGAAGGGTATGGAAGGCTTGGGCGGTTCCCCCGCCGCCGAGACCCAGTAAGGGGGTTAATCCGGTTCTTTAACGGACTCTGTTGCTCTGCCCCCAGTAGAGAAAACACCTCTGGCGATGCGGCACCCGCGCAGCGGGTGCCGCGAGGCATTATGTTGCAGCTGGTGGGAGGGGCTGCTGTGCCTCCAATGGCGTGGGCGGTTGCCTCCTGGCTCCTGTAGTTCTTCACGGACTCTGCTGCTCTGTCCCTGGTAGAGAAAACACCTCCGGCGATGCGGCACCCACTGAGCAGGTGCCGCAAGGCGTTATGTGGTGGCTGATAGCTGGTGGGAGGGGCAGCTGCACCTCCAATGGCATGGGTGGTTGCCTCCTGGCTCCTGTAGTCCTTCACGGACTCTGCTGCTCTGCCCCCGGTAGAGAAAACACCTCCCGAGATTTGGCACCCGCACAACGGGTGCCACAAGGCGTTATGTGGCGGCTGGTGGGAGGGGCTGCTGCATCTCCAATGGCGTGGGTGGTTGCCTCCTGGCTCCTGTAGTCCTTCACGGACTCTGCTGCTCTGCCCCCAGTAGAGAAAACACCTTCGGCGATGTGGCACCCATGACCCAATGTAGGTGAAGTCAGGACAGCAGGCTAATGTCAGAATGACAATGGGCTGCTCTGCTCTGACTATCACAGCAGGAGGTGTGCCTGACTCCCTCCAGGTGTGACAGTATGCAAAGACCTGCTGATGATATGCCATTAGCACTTACTTTTCAGGGAATGCAGCAGGGGCGAGGGCTGGAGCATCTGGTGATGGGGTTTGGTGAGGGTCAGCTAGGGAGCTCCTCTGCCTATTTTTGTCCTCCTCGACTCCATGCTACTGGTGGAGATAAATCAGTCTTTGCTCTTCTCCTTTGTCTGCCAGATATCAATTACTGCAGTCAACATGGACAGGTTGTGGCCTTAGTTGACTTTAAATCTGGGTAACCAGGTTCAAGTCCCAGCGTCAGTTCGACATTGTGTGATTGTGGGCAAATCACTTAATCTACATGAACCTAAAAAAAGTAGTGTGGCCCTCTGTAATGTTATCTGGTGCTCACCTAAAAAGCTCCAATTTCTCTGGGCCTATAGCATTCTATATAAAACTGCATGTAAGAAAAGTGACACTATTTTTTGTTTATTTTTGCATTTGCACAGTAGCATCATTCCCTTTGTCAAAACCTATTTTAGCTGCAAGTAAAACAAAAAACACAGATGCACCTTTCACCAGTCTCTGAACATTAGAGGGTCTCTCTTATGTACTGCAAAAAAATGAAACGAATATCATAAAATATCATTAAAAAATGAGTATAAAAGGCAGTTTAGGTCTGTATTTCCCAATGAACTTTAATCAAAACATACACAGCAAACGTATGGATGAAAAACAGAACTGAAAGTTAGTTCGTAGTATTTTTGATAATTCTGTGCTTCTAGAGTGTATTTTTTCATTGGAATGTCAATTTACTGCTTAAGTACTGGCCCTATAAGCAGTGGCGGCTCCTCCGCTAAGACAGAAGAGTGTCGCCCCACTGCCAGGAAGCAGCAAAAGAAAGGAAAAAATAAAATGATAAAAACGTAATGTTATTATGATTTTATTTTGTCCTCCTGCTGCAGCAGTGTGCATGAGGGGGCGGGACTGCAGAGCAAGGGAGGAGTGGTAAAACACTCCTGTGCGCGTTGACTGTTTGGTCGGCCAAACAGTCATGTGCACTTCCATGTCCTCCATGCAGGCTGCATTACAGCCTGCATGGCGAACATGCCCACCCATCAAGCCCCTGGCTGAGCGCCGTGTCACGGCTCTCAGACCAATCACAATGCTGCATTGTAGCATTGTGATTGGCTCCGGGCAGCGTAGGAGCCCTGCTGCTTACTCACAAGAAACCAGGAAGAGGATGAGATGAGACACAGGAGAGGTGGTGGCGGCCGGTCAGTCCGCCTGCCGGGATGTCAGTAATTTTTTTTACCTACTCCCCCCCACCCCTCCGCCCCTACTCACCCCACTGCTGCTTCTAGACATCAGCCGCAACTGCCTATAAGCTTTAAAATACTTCTATTACCGCAAATGTTTTTCATCATTTACCTCCATTATCCTTAGAAGTATATTAAGAAAAGTCGCGTTGTGTGAATGTGGGCCACTTTTTTTGGCTGCCGGGCCGAATTGTAGCTCAAATCTAACCCTGATTAAAACTCATTATTTATCTACACAGATTTAAGATTTTGAGTTTTGTTGGCACTGCAAACAAAGTAGATATATTGAATTAATGCACGTTCTCACTCCCTGTGCCTCACAGTGCCTCTTGTGAAGAGGACCTCTCCTTGATTGACGGCCTGTTACTTAGACAATGTTCTCTTCCCGGCTAGCTTCTTGACAGCTTTGAACATCTGTTCTATCTCCTGTTGTTTGCACAAACCCCTCGCCTACCCGTGCTTTACCAGTGGATGGACAAGCCGACCGCTGGCGAAGCGCCTGCCAGTCCTATGGAGACAAAACAGATGCAGAGCCTTCCCTTCCAGCCTCCACACCGCCTTCACGATGCAATTACAATTAACGACACAAGTTATTAAGTGGCAATTATGGCGCTTCAATATGGTAATGGCTTGGGCTATTCATCCACGGTGGGATGGCGTATTCCAGGACGTCGTGAGCGTCGCATCCTCCCTCATAATTCGTCCCTTGACGGCCATAGACATGTGCCGAGCTGGAGAGACAAGATGGCGGTCAGGAGGAGATCCCTGGAGACCACCGCGGCCCTGCCTCTGCTGTTTGAGTATGCACCACGAAGGCCGCGTTCCCCGGCAGACTGTAAACAGAGCCAGGCCGCTCTCCCGAGAAAAGTCCTTGCTTAATGATACTGTCATTCCGCGCTTAGTGCCATCTGTTCAGGCTTTTAACCCACGGTGGGCATCTTTTGCCTTCTTGTTCCAATCTCTTGCTGCTAATATTGATGGTCTTGCAATCTTACAGTGATTGTCAGTACCCAGTTTTATTTCCCTACTATGATAGTTATTTATTTGTACCACAAGAAATTCTAAGTTGGCATAATCCTCTGAGCTTTGTTTTCGAATATCAAGAAGATTATAGTACCGCTGCAGCCTGTTGTACCTCAGTGCTGTAGGTGTCTGAGTCACAAAGCATACTCACCGAGTACCTGCAGTGCCGGTGCGCCCGTCTAGTGGTGTAACGCACAGTGATCGCCAACTCTGCAGAATGTGGCGAGGCACCCTCCCCCACACCTCACATATTTCTACAAGCGCTCGAATGAACAGGGGGCAGCATTGTGCCTCTGTTATGGTCTTTCGTCTTTTGCTTAACTTGCAAATAAGGAGCCCGACGTTTTTCTTAGAAGCTTGCTGTAACCTGTGTTAAATCCTAAGGTTGCTGAGTACTAAAGGTGCCCTGTTTCAGTTCCACTTCATGCCTCCTTCTGGTACCACCCTACAATTCCTATGTTTACTCTTGCAGGTGCTTTTTCACACGGCTTTCTTTCCTAGACGCTGTTTTTCTGTCTTTCCTTTCTTCCTTCTTTCTCACTTCTCTTCCTTTTCTTTCTTGCTCAGATGATGGAAAATATGTTTCAGATCCAAAAAAAATGCAGTCGCTCACCACCTGTCGCCAGTGGCACAAACTAAGCAAGTCACCGTTCACTATTCTTAAGAACTGCAAAGGAAAATTACGAATATGCAGGAAAAGCACATAAAAAGTCAGAAAACGTCACAGTCACTTAAAGTAATGGACATTTAAAGAGGTCGGGTACTCTGCCTCCCTCTTTTCACTGGTCACTGCTCCCAAAAATGTTTCATCCCATGCACTCTCTTCCTCCTCTACGCTGCTCTGGTCCAGCTAAATCCTACTTTCAGGTGCCTCACTACTAAGTTTCATTTTATCTTAGAAAGTGAGATATTATTAGAAAATGCACGGTATGCTGAACATATTTTTTTAATGGTGTTTTAAATGGTCCATGTTTCCTAAAGTTAGCACACTCAAATGTTAGCACATTGGAATGTTAGCACATTGGAATGCTGGAAGCTCTATTGAAGACAAAAGAGCATCAGAGGGCCAGTAATGCCCCAACATTCCATTGTTTCTGGTTCTCCTTGTTTATTTAGGCCACCCTACACTCCTCAGTCATAATGATTGAATAGCGCTACTGCCTTCTGCCTGAGGGAAGGCTTGATTTTAAAGCTTCCCCTTCCTATAGACTCTCACCTTAGACCAGTGGCGTAACAAAACTTGAGGGGCCCTCCTGCAAAGTACACGGAGAGGGCCTGCTTTTCTCTGCGCCAGTCAAGAGCTCTCAGGCCAGCGATCCGCCACACTGCAGGGGCTCACCCCTGCAATGAAAAAATGGATTCTGGGTCCTCCATTGGTCACACCCGCCCTCTTATCGGGCGATTTACATACATCAGTAAATACTGCTGCTACGCCCTTCAGCAAAGTTACATAACACTGCCTCCAGCCAGCCCACCAAACACATCCTCCTACTTAATGACCCACCTCCAAGCGAAGCCCGCTCAGTTAACCACCTCCAAACACAGACCACTGCCGTTGTGCCTGCTGCCAATGCGTCCATTACACTCTCACTCCTAGGGAACCCTCAATTATGCTTTTCTGCCCACCTTTAAAACCACCTCTCGGATGTCACTGTGATCCCGTGACCACTGCCCACTGACTGCTCCCCTGTCCACCACTGCAGAAAGACTGATGGCCGATCCCCTTCTAACCACTGCCTACCAGTACAGACAGAGCCTTTCAGCTGCTGCTGCCCTCCCCAATGCCACTGTGGTAGTTTAAACATGTTAAACAATCTCTTCAACAGTTCAATTGACCACCCCAAAACATTTCTACAAGCTAGCCTCCATGGCATCAAAGACGTTCCTGCTATTTTTCATCCTCTGCATGATGCACACATTAATATTAAGTGTACAAATTGTCCGATTTTTCTTTCCTCATGCCAACATTAATTTACACTATCGACCCCACTAAACCATACCTCCCGTCAAAGGCAAACCTCATTCCTTATGTTGCACCAGTCCGCAAGTACCCCAAGGACAAACACCAGAGAGAATGTGCAATTCATGTAATTAAACCTACAGTGACAACGTAGCATTTCCCCACCCACTGTCAGCCCAGCGAAGTCTGCAATCGCGCAGTAGCCATCAATACCGGCTGTGAGAAGTTGGCCTGATATATGATGCTCACTAGTTCTAGTGATCACCTTGTATCAGTCCAAACAACCCTTATGGTGATTGGTTGTAAGTCAACCTTATAGACCAGCTATCCTAATGGTAGCATGGACAAAGCAGTTTTGGGCTAAACTCTTTTGGCATGTGAAGCCAGCTGTTTTACCACAATATAACCCATTGAATACCAGATGAAAGGACACCACACAGGTTGTTATGAAAATAAACAGTATATTTATTAATAACAACACCTCTGAACTCTTTATGAGGTCAGAGGGTTAAGCACATGACAATCTCTTAAGAAAAATACGACAAGTTGCACAGAATTACAATGGTGCCCTAGGGGCACGACAAACCATATACTAAGTAAGTGGAATGTGAAAGTCGATAGAAGGAATGGAGCTGTCCAGAGGCTGTAGGATCTATGGGACCACGCTACACTAACTCTAGGTAAGTAATAGGAGGCCCACGGAACGCGTGTGCAGAGTGTGAACTCACACGTGAGATGCGTAACAACGTCTATGGACAGTACAGTTCAAGTTAAAAGTGAGTACGGACAATCCTGACTAGTTAGGACAAAAACGACTGTGGAACTGGACACTAGGACAGTTAAACTACCCTTGAGCACCAAAATGCTCTCGTTACCTCACCCACGGGCTGCGGGTGCATAGGTGTCAAAGTGTGTCGGGTTCTCGCGTTGAAGTCTATGGAGCCTGGAAGAAAAGATGCTGCAGGCGACCAGGAGGAGGATGTCCGGTGCGATCCAAGGGTGGATCGGTGAAGAAGAGGACCTGAAAGCAGAGGGGACAGTGTTCAAAGTCACTAGCCAGTGACCGGTGTGGAACGAGGAAGGAACCAGGTGCTGTCGTCACGATCAGGTGAAGAGTGGACGCTTGACTCTGCAGCCACGTGGACCAGGAGGTGTCTTCGACAACCAGGATGGAGGCACGAGCTGTCCCACGCAGGCTCTTGCTGTCGGCGGTGTCGGATCCGGAATTAGAGTCAACAGGCCTTGGCAAAGGCAACCCACGCGGTGAGTGCCCCTCTTTTGGAAGGGAGCAAGGGCCAGTCTGGAGCGACCAGACCAGCAGTGAAGATTCAAAGGTTCGTCGTCTAGGAGGCCACTAGCCAGCCGGCAAGTGACCAGACAATGCGTCGAGCAGCAAACAAGCAGAAGGGCCCCACGCAGATCTCGTGGAAGCTGGAGGGCTGATCTTCGGTGCAGGGGCTGCTCGGGGCTGGGGCTTCTCAATCCCCAAAGCACTTGGTCGAGTTTACCTCGGGAGTCGTGCTGGAAGCGAAGTGCAGGTTCATTCAAGATGGCCGGTCCCACGTGTCTCGTCGCACCCACGGGTCTCAGCTTTGCTGCAGATGTGAGTTGAGGTCGAAGAGGTCTGGGAATCCAGGTCTCGTCGGGCTCTGAAGTCTGAATCCTCGAGGGAAGACGACAAAGTGAAGCCACTGGACGCTTGATGGTGCCTGCAGTTGCAGGGTGGACACTCCTTGTCCACAAGGGAGATTCTTCAGTCTTCTGTAGAGCAGAACGTCGAAGTCCAGAGTTTCTTCTTGTAGAATTGTTCAGGATAATCTAATTTGGAATGGGACCAGCTCCTACCTTTATTCTCCTAAAGGGGGCTGCACTACTGACTAGGTCCCTCCCCTGGGTGGGACCAGGAAGGGGGGGTGGCTACACCCCCTATCCTTTGTCCGGTTTCCCGCCAAAGCTGGGGCTGGAGTGCCCCAGCAACTGATTTGAACCGGTGTATGCACAGGGCACCTTGTGTGCCCCAGGCATGTCTCATTCCTTTCAGGCCTGTCCTACCCAATACACAAAATCCTGTCTGGGGTGGTGCTAGCACCTCCCAAGGCAGGAAACCCTTTGTCCAAGCCTCCCTCGCTGGAAGGACTCCCAGCAGCAGGAGGTCAGACTTGTGTCTGTGGCGGCAGCATCCATTTTGTGATGCCAAGGCTCGAGTTAACTTTAACCGGGGTTCTCAGGTACATACATGTCGTGTCCCTCTAGAAGGGTGGAATGCTACCCCCGTCGCCAGAATTGGCGAGGGGGTAGTATTCCAATTCGTATGACACCTTACTCGACATGTTTTGATAATGTTATACCAGAGTTAGCATTTAACCGCGAGGTTGATAATGCACTTAAGAGTATATGGTATAGCGTTATCATGGAAACAGCTAAAGGACTTGGTTCCGAAAGCTGTAGACCGGCTCACCTCATGCTAGAGCACCATCTCACATAATTCCAAGCACTCTGCCTTCAGGATTGATAAGGCCTGCCAGAGGAGTGACTGATAGGAGTATATGTGTCCATTTTAGGGTTAGATATAGGTATACTATATCTATAGCAAAGGGTGATTACACCACCTTGCCCCAGCTGTCATGCAGCCAGTTGTGTCAGTTTTAGATGGCCAGCCAGGGGTGGCATAATACATGCTTCAACCCCTGGTAGGCCCTGGGTACACCTATGCCCTGGATATCTAAGGTACACTGTACAGGGACTGATAAGGTGACTCAGTATCCAATTAGATATGTACCTAGGGTACATGGAGTCCATTTTAACAGAGAGAGCAGGAAGCCTGGGGTCCTGAATAGCAGGATCCCAGGCCAACTAAGTCAAAAACCAGCAAAACACTAGGGAAAAAGTTGGGGGTAACCATAAGTCAGATATCCACCTTCCTACACCGGCAACGTCAAAAGCGCATTTAATCTTCCTTTCATTGGTAGCTCCCGATACATATACCTATGCCTTCTGGGCGGCATCTACCACGAACCACAGCATTCTTTGTCTCCCTAAGACTAATGGAATGCTGTCGGTGAACGCTTCTCTTCCCCCTTCCTTACTAATAACTAATGAAGGATAACGAAAAAAATATATAGTATTTTCTTATGCAAATAGCGTATCAAGCAGTTGCTGCCCGCAGTCCTCACTAAATCCACACTGTAGGAAGGTAGGATCTGACTGGATAGTTGCCCCTAATTTTTGACAGGTCTTTTGCTAGTTTTTGACTAATCTGGCTGGGATCCTGCTAATCAGGTACCCAGCCCATCTGCTTTCTCTCTAAATTGGTTGTGTCATGCACTTAGGTACACTCCAGATTGGATACTGGGGTACCCTTGCCAGTCCCTAGTATATGGTACACATGTACCAGGGGCATAGATACCCCAGAGGACTCCCGAGGGCTGAAGCATGTATTATGCCACCCATGAGAGGTCATGCAAACAAAATGGAACTACAGGCCTGCCATTGCAGCCTGTGTAAGATGGTGCATGCACCACTTACGAAGGATATATGTTTACCATATCTATAGGTCACTACACTAAAAACCTATCAGTCACCCCCCTAGCAGGCCTTGACA
Source organism: Lissotriton helveticus (assembly GCF_964261635.1). Classification (NCBI taxonomy): domain Eukaryota; kingdom Metazoa; phylum Chordata; class Amphibia; order Caudata; family Salamandridae; genus Lissotriton; species Lissotriton helveticus. The sequence continues at coordinate 1,110,976,785 of NC_136068.1, forward strand.
AACCTGAAGGCAGGTTGCTGGCTTTTATGTGAGAGGGTGCGCCTGCATGAGCAGAGCACCCTTGCAACCTTCGGAGACCATTCTCCTGGGTTATCGGTGACGTAGCCAGGCATATGGGTGGAGGTTCAAGTTCAAGTTCAAGTTCAGGGATTTGTATAGCGCTCTACTCACCCAGAGGGTCTCAAGGCGCTTGAGGGGGGGGGGGGTGCTTTACTGATCGAATATCCAGGTTTTTAGTTGCTTTCTAAAGGAGAGGTGGTTCTGTGTAAGGCGGAGGTGGGTGGGGAGAGAATTCCAGGTTTTGGCCGCTAAGTAGGAGAAGGATCTTCCTCCCATGGTGGATTTATGGATGCGCGGAATAGCGGCGAGGGCTTGATTGGACGATCGTAGTTGGCAGGAGGGGGTGTAGAGGCATTCGGGTCCTAGGTCGTAGAGGGCTTTGTGTGCGTGGGTGAGGAGGCGGAATGTTATTCTCTTGTTGACGGGGAGCCAGTGGAGATTTTTCAGGTGACCGGAAATGTGGGCTTGTCGGGGATGTCTAGGATGAGTCTGGCTGAGGCGTTTTGGATGCGTTGGAGTTTTTTCAGTAGTTTGGCTGTGGTTCCAGCGTAGAGGGTGTTTCTGTAATCCAGTCGGCTGGTGACCAGTGCGTGGGTGACTGTCTTTCTTGTTTCGGTGGGGATCCAACGGAAGATTTTTTTGAGCATTCGAAGTATGTTGAAGCATGATGATGAGACAGCGCTGGCTTGTCTGGTCATCGAGAGGGAGGAGTCCAGGATGAAGCCCAGGTTACGTGCGTGATCCGTAGGTATGGGCGCGGTTCCCAGGGCCGGTGGCCACCATGAGTCGTCCCAGGCAGAGGGGGATGGTCCTAGGATGAGGACTTCCGTTTTGTCCGAGTTTAGTTTCAAACGGCTGTTCTTCATCCAATTGGCTACTTCTTTCATTCCTTCGCTTTTGGCGGTGTTTGGGTCTTTGGTGAGGGAGAGGATCAGCTGGGTGTCGTCTGCGTATGAGATGATGTTGAGGCTGTATTGGCGTGCGATGGATGCGAGGGGGCTCATGTATACGTTGAAGAGGGTGGGACTGAGTGATGATCCTTGTGGTACGCCGCAGATGACTTCAGTGGCCTCTGATCTGAAAGGGGGAAGTCGGACTCTTTGGGTTCTTCCTGTGAGGAACGAGATGATCCAGTCCAATGCTTTCCCTTGTATTCCGATGTTGCTGAGGCGTTGTATGAGTGTGCTATGACAGACTGTGTCGAAGGCAGCGGAGAGGTCTCGTAAGATGAGGGCGGCTGTTTCTCCGTTATCCAGTAGAGTTCGAATGTCGTCTGTAGCTGCGATGAGGGCGGTTTCGGTGCTGTGTTTGGCTCGGAAGCCGGATTGTGAGGGGTCGAGGGATTTGTTAGATTCAAGGAAGGCGGCGAGCTGACTGTTGGCGGCTTTCTCAATGACTTTGGCAGGGAATGGGAGGAGCGAGATGGGGCGGTAGTTCTTGAGTTCAGTGGGGTCTGCTGTGGGTTTCCTCAGAAGGGCGCTGAGCTCGGCATGTTTCCAGCTTTCTGGGAAGGTAGCGGAGTTGAAGGAGCAGTTGATGACATCGCGGAGATGGGGTGCGATGATGGAGTCTGCTTTGTTGAAAATGTGGTGGGGACATAGGTCGATTGGTGAACCTGAGTGGATGGAGTTCATCAGGCGGATGGTGTCTTCGGTGGTGATTGGGTTCCAGGCGCAACGGTTGTTGGAGTGCGGTTTTGGTTTGGGGGTGGGTGGAGTGGACTGGTCTTCGGGCTCGTTTTCAAAGCTGTTATGTATGTCGGCGATTTTGTTGTGGAAGAATGAGGATAGAGAGTTGCAGAGGTCTTGGGAGGGGGTGATGTCGTTGGTGCCGGCGGTGGGGTTCGTAAATTCTTTGACGATGTTGAATAGTTCCTTGCTGTTGTGGGCGTTGTTGTCGAGTCGATCCTTGAATGCTGATTTCTTGGTGGATCGGATCAATTGGTGGTGTTTGCGGGTGGCGTTCTTGAGGGTGGCCAGGTTGTCAGTGGCTGGGTTTTTTCTCCAGGCTTTCTCGAGAGTACGACATAGCTTCTTGGATTTCTTAAGGTCATCGTTGAACCAGGGGGCCTTTTTGCTACCTTGTTTGATTTGATGTTTTTTCAAGGGTGCTAATTCGTCAGCGCTGTGGGTGATCCATTGTGTGAGTTTGGTGGCGGCTTGGTTTGGGTCTGACGATATGGTAGGAGGGTTTTGATTAAGCGATGTGAGGAGTTGGTCGGTGGTGGTTTTGTTCCAATTTCTTCGAGGAATAGGTTGTGTGGGGTTGTGGGTCGTGGTCATTTTGTAGCTGAAGTGAACGCAGCTGTGGTCCGTCCAATGGAGAGCTGTGGTGTGATCGAAGGAGATGTGTTTGCTGGAGGTGAAGATAGGGTCAAGCGTGTGTCCGGCAAAGTGGGTGGAGGTGTCCACAAGTTGTTTGAGTCCGAGATTGGCCAGGTTGTCCAGAAGGGTGGAGGTGTTGCTGTCGTTTTTCTTTTCCAGGTGGAAGTTGAGGTCTCCCAGTAGAATGTAGTTCTCGGAGGTGAGGGCATGTGGGCTGATGAAGTCAGTGATGTCTTCGCTGAATTGTGTGCGGGTTCCTGGTGGTCTGTAGATGAGGGTGCCTCTAAGTGTGGTCCTGGGGTCGGTGTGGATCTGGAAGTGGAGGTGTTTGGCGGTAGCGAGGTTATCGTCGGAGCTGGTTGTGATGCGGATGGTGTTCTTATGGACGATGGCGATGCCTCCTCCTGTTTGGTTGGTGCGGTCTTTTCAGATGATCTTGTAGGCGTCCGGGATGACTATGGCGATGTCGGGCGTTGATGAGGCGTTCATCCAGGTTTCTGTAAGGAAGGCGATGTCTGGCGATGCAGTGTCTAGTAGGTCCCAGAGTTCAGTGGCGTGTCTGTGGACCGAGCGGGTGTTCAGCAGGATGCACTTCAGGTGGTTAGAGTTGGAGCTGTGTTTGGAGTTTGTGGATTTGGTGTGGGTCCTGATGCAGTCGAACTTGCAGGAGTGGCAGGCGAAGGGTCCATGGGTGTGTCCTGGGGCAGCTTCGCAGCATTGTGGTGTGCGGCCGGGGTTAAGGGGTGAGAGGGTTGAGGCGTCGTATGTAATGCGGGAGGAATGGGTGTGGAGGGGGCCAGGGGGTCTGGCGCTGGGCGCCGTCCCGGCGCGGACGGGCGTAGACGGGCTTACCTTTGGCGCGCATGGACGCGACCGCTGCGCGTGAACGCTGCGCGCTAAAGCATCTGTCATAAGTGGATAGTGGAGGGGGGTGGGGCGAGGGAGGAGCAGCTGGGAGGCGGGAGCGGGGCGGAGAGCCGGGCTAGGAGGCACAACAACAACAACAATAAAATGGCCGCAATCCAAAAAGCGAAGCAGGGCGAGTTTGGGGCACAGCCTTCGCAAACGTGAATTAATGGGCAAGCAGTACTGGCACAATCAGGCACCAACAGCGCTATCAGGCAAGCGAGCAATACACAATGCGCATTTAATTAAATAACACTCTAAATAAATATGCAGGCACAAATAGATAGGCGGTCTGGCAGTATAGCGCTACTATGGTACTTTAGGCAGGCACAAATACTTTAGCAGTGTACAGCAATGTCGCGTTACGATACCGCAGGTGGGATCAGGGAGCAGCGTGCAGTAGGATCAGGGAGCAGCGTGGGGAACGACCGCCTTTGAAGAACTCAGGTCGGTCAGGTGCATTATATGCTCACGTAAAATGTTATCTCAAAAACGGCTTTAACAAAACATGTAATGTTTGGTATCAAACACATTAGAATCATACCTTCACACCGGTAACTGGTGTGGGAGGTATGATTCCACCCCTCAAAAGCAATCTGCGTGGGTCCCCGGTCTTCCCGGTACCAGCCTTCTCGACCCGTACGATTCAGAAAAGGGGGTGGTGATGAACAGAGTGTCTGAATTAAGCAGACCACTCTTACCCAGTCCAAAGATCAGGGCTTGATCCATCACCATTATTTAGCTCACTGCCCCATCCCAGCTCAGAACCTGGCTATATGCAAATTAGTCTGTCCCTGGCCCAGTGCATCATGGGAACAGGGCAGACCAAACTACCAAGCCAATTCTTCACCAGAAAGGAGACAAGCTTCCGGGGACCGGTTTCTGCCATTTCAGGCGTCGTCGGCCCGGCTTGCTTGAATCCTGATGGAGCAGTGAGCAAGGGACTCATGTCTGAGTATACCCTTCCACGCTTATGGTGGACAAAATGATTCAGAAAAGGGGCCCGTACAGCACAAAATGGATGACACATTTCTGCCCCATTTCTGCCCTCCTGATGCTGTGCCACGCTCGAGCAGGGGAAGGCAGGACAATAGGCATCGTGTCACAGAGAGGTGTGACCACCTCCAAGGCAGGATTTAGTGTATTGGGACTGGGTGGATGCATTTCCAAAGAGCCTGAGAGTCTGCACGATGGGCACACTTGGTGTCCCTGTGCATAATCCAGTTTAAACCAGTCCTGGGAGCCGTTGGCTCCTGCTCTGGCACTAAACTGGACAAAGGACAGGGGAGTGATCTCCCCACTGTAGTGACCCTTCCCTGGGAGGGTCCCGTGAATCTGTCCAACCCTCTCCCATGGGTACTTAAGGGCTTACCTAGAGGCGGGACCCTAGATTCGATGTGGACAAGATTCTGAGCAAGAAACCACTGACCTTCAACCGTCTGGGCACTCCGGACTTCGCTGGACTTCGACTGGGCCCAACTTCGTCTCCCTCTCCATCTGTGCCTGTGCACAGGCAGGACCTGTGAAGCATCAAGACCAACCGAAGTATCTCCCTTGGAGTGAAGGAATCACTCCTTTGCGTTTGCAGGCACCATAGTGCAACTGACCGGTCTGCTAATCCTGAGCTCCTGTGGACTCCAAAGGCTCCAGCAACATAGGAGGTGGGTTCCTACAAGTCTGAGGCCAGTATCCCACGTGGGTTCCGCATAACCCGAACCCTACTGCACTGCGTACTTTTACAAGAGCTACGTGCATTGAACTATCGATAGCCCCAACCTCTGCTCACATTTCGTACAAAGGACTTCGGCCTCCTCGCACTCGATGCCCTGTTAGCTGTGTCTTTGTGAAACTGCTAGAGGTCCCCTCGCGACTCCTGTGCCTTCGGCCTGTGGGTCAGTTTGAGGGACAAAACTCCTTTTCTTGGGCTCCCCTGGTTGCTCCAGGCCTGCCCTGACTCATCTTGCTGTGGTGAGTCCTCTGGTCTTTGCTGGGCCAGACCATAACCTTCCTTGACCTTCTTCATGGGTCGCCGCTGCCAAGGCTTGTTAGTGCTCCCGCCGGACACCTCCCCTCAGCACTCAACATTCTTCATGGATCAGTTCGTATCCAGCTCCTGCTCGTCCTCAACGTCTCCTGGTCCCTGCAGCTGTAGAGTCAAGGTCTCCATCATCACACCTGAAGCACCCGACATCGGTGGGTATTTATCTATGAGCCCCTGGTCACTCCTGAGTGACCCAGACTCTGCCCCCTCTGCTTTCAGGAACTATTCATCAAGAATCCACCCTTGGATTCCATCGGACACTTTTATTCCTTCCCACAGCGGCATTTCCTTGAAGTCCTCCATTGAGATCGACAACTTTTTCAGACACCACCTCAGCCCAATGCACCCGGTTTCCCTGGGATAGGTAACTCTGGTACTACAGTTTCCACAGGTGGGGTGGCTCTTCAACCTCCTCTGATACAAAGAGCGTCCTTGTAATCTACTGGGAAGGTCCTTAAACTTTAAATCTGCAACTGTGACTCTCCCATTGAATTATACATAGCACGCTGTCGTGTTCTCACACTGCACCCTTCTTCCAGGGGGTCCCTACTTACTCACTTTGGGTGGTTCCTTGTGGCCCCAGCGACTCTACATCCTTTAGACACTAACTTGACTCGAGTCATGGTTCTTATACCATTATTTTAGTATATGGTTTGTTCACCCCCTGGAGCCCACTTTGTATTAGTGCTACTTACGATTGTTTCTGTGCTAAAGTATTGTGTGCTTTGTGTTTATCTGCGTGTAGCAGATACTGTGAGGTACCTAGTGTGTTATATTAATAAATACATATTTTTATAACTACTGTGTGGTTCTTCTTTCATTTGACCAATACAATAAGGTTGCATTCTGGTAAAACAAGCTGCTTAACATTCGTTCAACACTAAGCCTGAAGGCTGCTTTGCACAGCTACCACTTGGATAGCTCTCTAAGGTTATCTTTAACCTCTTAAATCACCATAAGGTTTGTTTGGACTGGTACAAGGTGCCCACTTTAATTAGTGGACAGCATATACCAGGCCAACTTCTCACACACACATATCAATATTCTGCTATTGCACCATCCTTTCAACCCTATTATTATTAAGTGAAGATATTTTTGTATCCCTCTGTGAACTGGGAAAAGCAATACCTTGCAGGAAAACAAGTCCCTTTAAAACCTTTGCTACTTATACAGGCTGACAAAGTACTTACTTGTTTTACTAACTGTTGTTGTGAATCAAACAGGTAACTCATTCTAGGATTGGAATTACTTCTTAGAATTGTGGAAGTTAATACTGAGAGGTAGGGTGATTTTTTGCATGTCTACCAGACACTCGTTCTTCCCTGCATGCGCTCACAATGCAACAATACAATTTAGCTTAACAAATTGTTCAGAAATGTACCAGAAGGTAAAGAAACAGCCCATATTATTTTTACAAAGAAAAATAGACCATCGTCAACTTTATACCCCAAGGCATAAAAGCCTTAGCGTGCACAGTTCGTCCAAATCCATGACACCTAATTCTACAATTCACAGCACATTTGAACATCTCATAATTCCATGCCCCGCAATTCAACTATAAATAATTGAATTCTACAACATTCCATACCACATAATTACAATTCTAAAAAATAAAAAACACATATTTCCACTTTACTTCATACCACATAATTCCACATCACATAACATTCCACACAATTTAATACCACTCTAAACCACATAATTACACTCCACAGTACACAAGTCAACTACACATAATTCCACTTCAACCTATATAAGTACCCTTCACAAAACATATTTACACTCAACTCCAAAACACATAATTACCCTCCACAAAATACAACTCTACAACATGCTGCATAATTCACCTCCGCACAATTATACACCACACCATGCCACATAATTCCACACGTCACACAATTCTACAATTCATCCCTGCACAATTCATCACACAACAAAGTCACACTCCCCATAATACCACTCAGCACCACATAATTAAGCTATACTGCATAAATACACTCCACACAAATCCAGTCTATGCCACATAGCAACACTCCACATAACTACACGTATGCCTCATAATACCACTCAACATAATTTTCAATCAACATCCCACACTTCCACGTCACACAATTCAACTCTACACATTTCCATTCCACACCACATAATTCAACAACAAACTACATAATTCAAACCAACAACACAATTACACAATACACCACAAACATCCAATCTACACCACAAAATTCCCCATTATGGACCACATTATTACACTGCATACCATGCCACATTATTTCACTGCACAGATTCAATGCACAAAACACAATTCCACAACTAACAATTCCAATCCAAACCACATAAGTCCACCTGACACCACCCACATTCACTCCACTCCACTCCTAACAGAAGGCATATAGGTAAAATACATTGTCCTTTACCATGTCAACAGCTATAACTCTCACACATGTGTGTTTACTTTCCAATGCACCACAGAAGAGTCCTGTTCCTGGAGCTGCAGACCAATGCTCTCCCTGAGGGCCTCCATCCTTGTCACGATCCTGAGCAGTCCTGTGGGGAATGCTCTCTCTGAGGGCCCCCACCCTTGTCACAGTCCTGGGCAGTGCCCTGTGGGGAATGCTCTCTCTGAGGGCCCCCACCCTTGACACGGTCCTGAAAAGTCCTGTGGGGAATGCTCTCTCAGAGGGCCCCCACCCTCATCACGATCCTGGACAGTCCTGTGGGTAATGCTCTCTCTAAGGGCCCCCACCCTTGTCTCAGTCCTGAGCAGTCCTGTGGGGAATGCTCTCTCTGGGGCCCCCATCCTTATTCCGGTCCTATCTCGTGGCTCTGACTGAAGAGAAACAATGTAAATTGTCACTTTGTTTCTCTTCAATCCTGGGTCAGCGCGAGCAACTCAGAGCAGGCTGCACACCGCAGCTGCTTTAGAACAAACCTCTCACAGCTCACTACAGATGAGCTGACGGGGCCCCTTTCATTTCCTCAAGACTGGGGGTCCCCCCGCACCACAGGGGCATCGGGGGTGTCTGTTACGCCCCTGCCTTAGACTTGGTTCTATGGCTAGGTTGGGGGTATTTTAATGGCCAGCACAGCCTCAGCAGTGTTTTATCATCATGAATGTAGGTTACTACAGCAGGGATCTCTTGCTTTACTGACTTTTTCCTTTCTTCTTCAACCTTTTTCGTGCAGTACCTTTTATTTCCTACAGAGTTCTCCATTCTGCCTCTCCTTCCTCCCTCTTCTCTGTTGCCTCAGCTTTCCATGCGTCTTCTTCCTTTCTAGTCAGCTGCTTGCCAGGCGCTTGGGGCTCTCACCATCCTGTCTGTCTCTGACCAGCACCTGGCACATATGTGTGCATCACACCTCTCATTTGTCCACCCCCCCCCCCCTCCATTTTCCTTGCGTTTGGTGGGTTTGATTGTTCGGCCTAAGTGTGGCAGGGTATGCTCAGACGTGAGTCCCTTGCTCACTTGGCCACTGGATTCAAGATAGCCTGGCTGATGAGGATTATGAATCCGAAACCGCTCCCAGAATGCTTGTTTCCGGTCCAGGGAAGACATGACTTGGCAGTTCGGGCTGGACTGTTCCCATGAGGCACAGGGTCAGACTGATTTGCATATGGCCATGTCTGAACTGGGGTGGCTGAGTGAGCTAAAGAATGGTGATGGATTAAACCCAGATCAGTTGACTGGAGGTGAGTGTTTGATTTGCTCAAACGCTCCGTCCATCATCCCCTTTCGTATCGCTTTGTTCGCCCTAAGTGTGGCAGGGTATGCTCAGACGTGAGTCCCTTGTTCACTTGGCCACTGGATTCAAGATAGCCTGGCTGATGAGGATTATGAATCCGAAACCGGTCCCAGGATGCTTGTTTCCGTTGTGGTAAATAAATAATTAAATACCGGTTCTATTTTTCGGAATAATCAATAAACAGGTAGCTCAATAAATAAGAGTCAGGATTCGAGGTATCTTGAGTTTTGCAGGTTTAATAAAGCATAAGGGACAGGAACAGGACAGCCTGCACGGGAATAGGATGGCAGCTGCCGGGGGCAGGGTCTGGAAAAGGGATCGCTTTAATAACAGTGCACAACATATATATACTAAAACAATTACATTGCATTCAATACAGTAGGCGTAGCAGTAGGCGGAGTTTGTAGCAGTCGCGAAAGATAAGGCATAAAGTGGGTGTAACAGGAGGTGTGTACAGGGCGTATACATAGACATGTGATGCAAACGTAACAGAATATGTCATAAACGGGGCGGAAACATGGAGGGGGCTACCTGAGCAGCTGGGACCTCTAACCTAGTGGTGCGCGTAAACTGGCAATGACGTGTTACCAGAGAGAACTGGGGGCTATGACTTCTGCACTAGAAGAGGAGACGAAAGTCTGGAGGGTCAGAGCGACATGTACCTAGGCATATCTAGTATCTGGTGTTTATAGTACATGTTGATAGAATCCAAAAGTTATCAGGGCAAAGGCTAATAGACTTTAAGACTGGTGCATGCATTATTCTATATGTAGTGCGTGTGTGAGTAATATTATATGAATATTAATACAGTATTTCTCTTACATGGAGACATAAAGGCTAGACCATGACGGAAACTATTGATGCGATTCAGTAGCTTAGGAATGCAGAGAAGGAGGGCTGGACTGATAACTAGAAACATAACATACTCTTGGCAGACTGGGAGGCAGAGCCACGTCTAGCCGGGCACTGCGAGGCATGAAAGTAAGTGAAGGGTCAGGGATACAGGTGGGGGCTGTATCGCTCCTCGGAGAGTTCAGGAAACAGGAGCTGAATCTGAGTCCGTGCCCTTTTGAGGCCTAGAAACGGGGACAATTCAATGAATTAACGTGCACACTGTAAAACGTGGCAACGTAGCTTTACATAGGCCTAATACTCGTAGCTTTCACGAGAACTGGAAACTGGCATACTAGAGTTGGACACAACTAGAATTGCGTCTTTAATCGATCATAGGGGAATACATATGCATATTAATCATGTACATATAACATAGGATGGGGAACACGTAGGGACACAGAACATGGCAAAATTCACTTTTCCACATTCCCTCCTTGTGCCCTACGTTTCCATCAGGAAACATCAATATTCATGATACCATCTATCATTTCATATAGCATCATTTGCTCGTCTCGAATTGTCTTGGAACGGGATTTAGGACTAGGAATACAAGAGGTAGCACAAATGCCGCAAATCGCAGGGCCACATTGTATACAGAGGCAGCAACTGAATAGGATCATTACTGCAATACCTAGAAATGACAATACTTTCCATCCCCAGGCAGATATGATACTCCAGAGCCAACCGGACCATGTCCAGGTGCCTGGATTCTGGTGTAACTGATGGGCAATTTTATGAAGTCTGGTTATAGCTGAATAAACAGACGGCGCGTTATTAGGAATGAAAATGCAGCAACTAGATCCGATGACTCTACATGCTCCTCCTCTATCGGCCAGTATGACGTCAAGAACGAGACGATTTTGGAGCACGACAAATCTCATAGCAGATTGCTCTTCGGTTAAATTACCTAGAGCAGAAGTAGTCTCATTCACTACTGCTTCAAGGGTTCTGGTTAACCTACGTATTAACTTACTATTCTGGACAGGGCCTATAAAAAAGAAGAAACCTTTATTAAAATCTTGATATTGTTCTAGAGTAGTTTCAGTTTGATCGACAATCGGGGACTCAATCTCCCTTCTATGTCTGACGTGTACTAGATGTGTGTTTCTATGATAATCAGATGGGGCTAGAAAAACTGGTGGCAGTAGGAAGGCAATGTAACATGTTCCATCCCAATCGAGGGGCAGACGAACATATGCAGTCTGACCACACACAAAATAAGAATGACGTGAGGCTTTGAAAATAGATTTCCTACTGTCACTATACTTGACAATAGTAGTACAATCACTATGTCCTACATGTGCGGAACCATTCTTTCTGACACATAATTCGCCTTTGACTGGTAGTACTGAAATAGCAGGCAGATCTGGAGTAGTATCGGATTGAACATTCAGGACCATAAAATTCGAGGAATAATTACCTAAATCATATACTTCATTTTCTAGATCTAACCCTGTTCTATGGGTGAGACCTTGCTTGTCTGGGAAACATGTACTATTCAGAAGGGACATATCAGTTGAGGATGACGTTAACGTGGACCATGCTCCACATGAACCATTATGTGAAAACGGATAAGGAAAGAGTGGCAGAACTCCCTTCGGTGTCTGGAAAGGGGGGAGTCGACCACACACCCAACAATTAGTGGCATTGCTGGTCTGGTGTGAATAGTGTAACATTCTGATAAATGTATTATTTCGCATAGCAAGACGATAGGATAGCTCGTGAGGAGGCAGATCACTAAATGTGTGCTCTACTGTAGCATTAGAAAACATATTTACATGAGAAATTGGAAAACATAAATGTAATGCATAACTTGTGCAGGTAACCATTAAACTCAAAAATAGAAGAAAACTTAGAACAATGATACATTTGATAGAGTTTTGACTAACTCTCTCACTATGGGGGTCTATCTCATACATGTCAGAAACCTGTCTAACCGTTTCACCCGAGGGGGACTTAGACAATTAAACTGGCTGACTTATTTTACTAGACCTGAGTTTCTTTTTATACTCCTGCTGCGGAGTTTCCTCTAACAGGGGAGGCTTGAGTTCAGTGTCAATTTTTAGGCAGTCTTTCGGAAAAAGGTAGTCCTTTGAAATGTTCTTGGCAAATGTTTTTATACGCAATCCATGGAATTTCTTGATATGGGACATATGTACCCAGCCTTTGTGGCCCTCCAACTTGGCCGCGGTCCTTGTGGTAAGTAAGACTAGGCGTGGCTCCCTCCAGCGGGGCTCCAGCGGACTTGAGCGATCAAAGTTCCGGACAAGTACAAGGTTTCCTGGAACGATTTCATGCGGTTTCATCTCGGTATTGTCTGGAAATGCGGCAGCAACCTGTGAACGACAAGAGTGTAGGGCAGACATCAAGGAAGCTAGGTAATCTGTCAGCATATTACTGGAAACATCTGTAATACTGCGGGGTCTAGGTGTACCCCACATGTTTGGGGGGCGGCCGAATACGACCTCATACGGGGACAGACCTGATCTGGAATGTGCAACCATGCGCATATAAAATAGGGCAACTGGCAGGGCTACTAGCCAGTCTACACCTTTCTCTTTACAAACTTTGGCAATTCGGATTTTCAATGTCTGGTTATGTCTCTCTACGAGACCTGCTGCTTCAGGATGGCGTACACAATGGAACTTCCACTGGTACCCTAACAGAAGGGACACATGTTTCATAAGCTCAGATGAGAATGGCTGGCCGTTATCTGAATACACGACCCTAGGGAGTCCATAACGAGGAAAGAATTCACGAACCAACTGCTTGGCAGTGGTTGCGGCTGTGTAATCTGGGACTGGATATGCCTCTGTCCACCTGGACAAAGCGCATACAACTACGAGGACATACTTGAAACCTCGACATCGCTCCATCTGAATATAATCCATCTGGAGGACTTCAAAAGGGTGGTCAGGAGGTTGGAATCCACCTTGTTCCACCGGGACACTTTTACCTGGATTGAACTGGCAACATATCATACAGGTACGGACTTTCTGCTTGGCTGCAGCTCGTAAATGCTTGTTGAACCAAAGGTTCTGAATACTGTCTAGCATAGCTTTTTCTCCTAAATGTGCAGGACTATGTGCGGTATTAATAATGACTTGAACCATAGAGTCGGGGAGAAACCATGTGGCTTTTCCCTTCGTCACCCATCCCTGATCTGTCTGGACCCCTCCTTGTTCGGACCATTTCTTGATTTCTTCAGGAGTAGCATGTAACTGTATGTCTATGACATCTTGTGTAGGGTCCTTAACTGTCATACAAGTAGTCTGTTCTGGAGTGGATGTCTGTGTCTTGTTAACTGGAATGTCTGGTGTCTGAGCTGTAAGCTTGGCTGTTCGATCTGCTAGATCGTTACCTTGGGAAATGATGTCAGTATCTTTCGTATGTGCCTTGCACTTCATGATAGCAATAGCTGTCGGTAAATGTATTGCATCTAACAGAGCTTGAATGAGGAGACCATGCTGAATCTTGGTTCCATGAGAAGTCATAAAACCTCGTTCTTGCCAGAGCACTCCGAAGTCGTGTACGACTCCGAATGCATAACGTGAATCTGTGTATATGTTAACTTTCAGGTTCTTGGCACGTATGCAGGCTTGGGTCAGAGCGACTAGCTCTGCTGCTTGAGCGGACAGGGTGTCAATACGGTGTGTCTCTATAACTTCAGTTTCAGTAGTCACTGCATACGCGGCTACTAGTTCTCCTGTACTTGTTCTCATACATGAACCATCCACATAAAGTGTCAGGTCGGGATCTGGTAATGCAATATCTGTCAAATCTTGTCTTGGCTTTGTCATGGTGTTAACAACTTCCACACAGTCATGTGTGGCAGGATTGGAAGTAACTGACGGTAACAGTGTAGCGGGATTCAGAATGTTGCAGCGTCTGATTTCTATGTGTGGCTGGAACAGTGTCAGTTCATAACCTGTTAAACGTGCAATAGTCAAGTGCTGAGTCTGTGTTCGGTTTAAAAGAACTTCCACGGAGTGTGGAACTTGTACTGTCAGGGAGTGTCCTAACACTATGGAATCACTTTGTCTGATAGCTAGAGCTGTGGCTGCAACTGACTTGAGGCACGCAGGCAGAGCCTGGGCTACTGGATCTAATGTGCTCGAAAAATAAGCACAAGGCTTGTATTGTCCTGCTTGATCTTATGTGAGAACAGATAATGCTGTACCTTCACGTTCTGTGACAAAAAGTGTAAAAGGCTTACTGTAGTTCGGTGTAGCTAGAACAGGAGCTTGGCATAAAGCTTTCTTTAATTCATTAAAAGCAAGTGTATGTTCGGATGTCCAAGAGAGGACAGTCGATACGGCTGCCTCCTGTGTCGTTAACTGTATCAGTGGCTTGGCTAGATATGCATACTGAGGAATCCATTGTCTGCAATAGGAAGTGAGGCCGATAAAAGCTCGTACCTCCTTCTGGGTCTTGGGCTGAGGAAGACTCGCTATTAACTGGATACGGTCAGGTGTCAACTGCCTACCCCTCTTGGACAGTAAGTGTCCTAAGTAGACCACTTGCTGGACACAGAATTGAAGCTTCGAAGGGGACACCTTGTGCCCCATCTCGGCTAGGAAATACAGAACTGTAAGTGACGCACGCTCGCAGTCACGTTCAGAACGGGCTGTGATCAGTAGATCATCGACATACTGGAGCAGGGCAGTGTCAGTTGGCATGTGAATATTGTCTAGTTGTCTCTTAAGTGCTTGACTGTAAATACTAGGACTTTCTGTGAAACCTTGAGGAGCTCGTGTGAATTTATAGCTCCTTCCATTTAAACAGAATCCGAAAAGGTACTGGCTGTCTGGATGAATGGGGACACTGAAAAATGCGTTCTTGAGGTCTATAACTGTGAAGAACGTAGCTTCAGAATCAATGGCTGTCAATAGGGAAGAAATATCTGGAACTACCGGGTACTGGGGAATGATACATTTATTAAGTTCTCGAAGGTCAATCACTAATCGATATACTGGAGGTGCATTTGGATCAGTACGTTTCATGACTGGAATGATAGGAGAATTACATACATTGGAGTCAGTTTCTACAACCACTCCTTGAACAATGAGCTCGTCAATAATTTTGGATAAGGCTGCTACAGCCTCAGGTGGCAATTTGTACTGTCTGATTCGTGGCAGGACAACACCTTGTTTCAGAGTCACACGATGAGGTGTGATTTGCATACAACCAACATCAGTTGGACCTTGTGCCCATAGATGCTGGGGGACATTCAGTAATCTTGGATCAAAATCACGTAATACATAATGACCTTTATAGTCCCTTAAAAACAAACGAACTCCCTCTGGGGAGCAACAAATTACTGCACCTAATTCTTTTAATGTTTTAATGCCTAACAAATTTTCTGGACATGACTTTGTAAGTAACAAATCAGTAGTTCGGGACAATGGACCTACTTCTAGAGAAACTGGTTTCGAAATCTCGTTAACAATTGGCTTTCCTGAAAATCCAAGGGAAACATTTCTTGAGCCTGAGAGCGGAGCCCCTGGAACCTCGTCATGACTGATAGTAGTCCTACTTGCCCCTGTATCAATCAGAAACTTTCTGTCTTTCCCTAATACTTGACTGTGAACATAGGGACCCTCTTGATCTACAGGTATCTCGATGAGAGGCAAGCCTACCTCCCTCTCTAGGCTGTTTCATGAATACTGCTGGTACTCTGGATACTCGGACTGTGCGTACTGGTACATCTGTGTGTAACATGCTGTGTTGCAGCTATAGGCTGCGGTACTGTAACTGTCTGTTGTGCATTCTGTGGTGACTGAGAAGTCTGTGTAACTTGTTCTTGTCTAGGCGGACGTGGTCTTTCTTTAGTCTTACCAGTAGCTATGTTGTGTTTCAGAACTGCACACTCGTTTATAAAATGACCTGGCTGTTTACAATAATTGCAGGTCCCTTTAACGGGAACTGCAGTATGACTGGCTTGATTCGGACCCCTCTTCTGACTGTCTTGGGGAACAGATTGTGCAACTAATACTTTCATTTTCGTATCTTTCATACGTTTCCTTTCGTGTTCTTGCTCTTCTCTGATTCTATTCTGGTGATACTGGAGCATTTGAAGCATTTGTGACGGAGTATTAGCTTGCCAGGTACTTTCGACTTTCAAAACTCGATTTTTGACTTGTGGGCTTGAATTCTCGACTAGTTTAGTAACAAAAAGATGAGGGTATGACTCGCTACTTGTCTTCAGACCACTATTAATAATAAAACATTTCTCGAATCTAGAATAAAAATCACTAGTATCTTCGTCTGGTTTCTGTTTACAGGCTGAGATGGCATCCCAGTCTTCCTTTTTCGTGGCTAGAAATCTTGGCAAAACTTGTATCAATAACTCAGGTAATTCTTTACATTTATCTCCAAGACCGGTACCTGGTACACGTGCATTATCTTCAGCTTCTAGAGCTGTTCAATCTATCTTTTTCTCTCCCACCTCCCATTCTTTTTCCTTGAGTTTTTCATATATGCCCGCAGGCAACAGGACCTTTAACATTTTAATGATATCTGGATACGTGTATTCTCCCATACGGAGCATGTCTTTTAATTCACGGTGGAACCCTGCTGGATCTTTGTCGTGACAGGGAATTAACTTCTTCATCTCTAAGAGTTCCATCTTGGTAATCGGGGTGTAAACAAATACTCGTTCTAGATCGCCACCCGTTCCTCTAACTGGGTGGACTTCTCGTAACGGATGTTGTCTGTCTATATAGAATGGTTTACTGTCTGGAGGTGAGACATGAACAAAATGCGGATTCAGAAACGTTCGGTATTTGTAGCGCTGTTCTAGAATGACACTAATTAGATCGGTACCTAGACCTTTCCATCTATACTGTAGTAACTCGTTTAATACATCATGTAACGGACCTGGATCGGAATGTTGACCCTCATACAGAGTGATGAGGTGCTGGATCATATACATACCCACCAGTCGCTGCTCGGCTGGGGATAGTTTCAGAAACATTTGTGCCACTATTTCGTCTGGAAAAGTGGTAGAATCAGTAGTCCATCGGACTGCTGATCGGGCTAGTTCTTGTTCATGCATAGTACTAAGTTCACTATAACCTATTCGTGATTTCAGGATTTTATCGGTAGCTTGGAATACTTGTTCGAGGGAACACTGTTCTGGTACTGGAGAAGGAACAGTTTTCTTGTAGTCTAGACGTGAATGTCGGTCGGAGAGTCTAGTTCTACCTACATACGCTATTCTGGAAGGATTCTCGTCGTCTACCTCTTCAGTAGAAGAGTCATTTTCTTTCTCGGTTGCTTGTGTTGCTTCTCGTTTCTCGTGTAACTTTATTATTTCTTTACGGATTTTCTTGTACATACTCTCTATACTGTTCTGTGTCTTGTGTCTTCCCTCGGCTATATGATCACTCCACTTTGTCAGAATTTTCATTTCTTCTGGATCTTTTCCTGGATAATCTTGTTCTCTTATTAAACAGTTAATTAGAAACTTTAAAATCATGAGCTGAATTTCGACTTTTCTTTGGACCATGGTGTCGCCAATACTTTCTGGATCTCTTCCTGTACGGATGAAATGATATATTCTGTCTAGATAACTTTTCATATTCGGCAGGGTGTCCAAATACTCGGTCACCCTTCTTACACGCAATGAATACAAGACCATATCATCATCGCCTGGGACTGGATCATAACGGCATTCTGTAAGGGCTCACTTGATATCTGCAACTGACTGAAATTTGGGCGAGCGCTGTAACGCTCGTTCATGTAACTCGAGTAACGTTAGACGTTTGTGTTGAGGCGGGGTACGAGGAGAACCTCCCCCCGCGGCTCCTAGACTGGATTCGTCGGTGTGTACTGTACGGGCTGGGAGAGTGACTGATGTAGCGGGTACTTGTACTGTAGGCTGGACCGGGGGTACCATAACAGGTGCTGTAATGGGTGCCCCGGTGGCTAGAGGAACAGGAATTACATTATTTACAGGAGCTGGCGGAACAGAATTTGCATACTCTGGGACTGTGTCGTCCAAATAGGACGAGAGAAAAATATCAGCTGCGGTCGGTTTATGACGTAGCTTGGTCGGAACTAATGGTGGCGGGAAATTACTGGATGCCTCCGGGGTTGCCTTTGGCAAACCCTCGGCAAGAAGAGGGTACATACCCTTAATAAGGGCATTCCTCTGTCTGTCTGACTGTTCGGTTTTAACTCGTTCACCTACTTCGATTAATTCTTTTTCTTGGGCTCTTTCTGAGGATTCTCTACTTAATTCTGCTTTTCTGATTTCTTTTTCGGTTCTTTTATGAGATTCCTTGCGCCATAACTCGATGGCATCTTTCTGTGGCTGTCTGGCTTTCTTTTTCCATAATACTTCTTCTACTCGCATGATGCACTCGGCATCCCATGTGCCTGATACAGGCCATCTATATTTCTCTTCGAGATGTCTGGTATAATCAGACCATAAATCTAGATATATTATGGCACTCAAGCCATGCTTATGATACATAAAATGTCCTGGACTGTCCCTAGGCGGGACAGGGACTGCTTCCTCGAGCAGCCCTTTTCTAGTTTTTAACTGACGTAACTTAGAGAACAGAGGCATACTTTAGGCTGAATCTGAACACAATACAATACACGATAAACACAATAATAACTTGAAGAAACAACTCACTCATACCACGACATTGAATACACACTGAAATAACATCTAAAATAACAGTTCGGACAGAATATTACCTGGAATACTGAGAACAGAAACACATGAATTTCTCGAGAACAGAACTTACTAGAATTACTTAGATGCACTGCTGAAACAGTACGAAACATACCGGTCTCATAAAGAGACACGTCAGGACCCGCATCCACCTAGGTGGACACTTCGTGTTGGATTTGCGTACCCAAACCCACGGACCAGAGACAAATTAATTGACCCTGTCTAGATACTACCCCAGCAATGGTACTCACCGGGCAGCAAGAACGGAAGGCCTCGGACTGGACTGGACTGCTACGACGACGGACGACGAACTTCGGACTTCAGTTACAGGTGGGCCTCCGGATACCTCGGACCTTGAACTCTCGGCTTGGGCTCTGGTCGGGACTCGCCGCGTTCCTCCACCGCCTCGTCTGGATGCTGGACCGCAACCTCCGTCTCCTCCGTGGACCTGAGGGATACTTGAAGCAGAAATATCTGCCGCTGCGCAGGATGGTTCCGTCACGGCTGCAGAGGATCAGGGGGCCTGCGTGGCTTCTCCGGCGCGTGGGGAAAGGGCAAGTCCCTATTCGGGCGCCATTATGTGGTAAATAAATAATTAAATACCGGTTCTATTTTTCGGAATAATCAATAAACAGGTAGCTCAATAAATAAGAGTCAGGATTCGAGGTATCTTGAGTTTTGCAGGTTTAATAAAGCATAAGGGACAGGAACAGGACAGCCTGCACGGGAATAGGATGGCAGCTGCCGGGGGCAGGGTCTGGAAAAGGGATCGCTTTAATAACAGTGCACAACATATATATACTAAAACAATTACATTGCATTCAATACAGTAGGCGTAGCAGTAGGCGGAGTTTGTAGCAGTCGCGAAAGATAAGGCATAAAGTGGGTGTAACAAGAGGTGTGTACAGGGCGTATACATAGACATGTGATGCAAACGTAACAGAATATGTCATAAACGGGGCGGAAACATGGAGGGGGCTACCTGAGCAGCTGGGACCTCTAACCTAGTGGTGCGCGTAAACTGGCAATGACGTGTTACCAGGGAGAACTGGGGGCTATGACTTCTGCACTAGAAGAGGAGACGAAAGTCTGGAGGGTCAGAGCGACATGTACCTAGGCATATCTAGTATCTGGTGTTTATAGTACATGTTGATAGAATCCAAAAGTTATCAGGGCAAAGGCTAATAGACTTTAAGACTGGTGCATGCATTATTCTATATGTAGTGCGTGTGTGAGTAATATTATATGAATATTAATACAGTATTTCTCTTACATGGAGACATAAAGGCTAGACCATGACGGAAACTATTGATGCGATTCAGTAGCTTAGGAATGCAGAGAAGGAGGGCTGGACTGATAACTAGAAACATAACATACTCTTGGCAGACTGGGAGGCAGAGCCAGGCCTAGCCGGGCACTGCGAGGCATGAAAGTAAGTGAAGGGTCAGGGATACAGGTGGGGGCTGTATCGCTCCTCGGAGAGTTCAGGAAACAGGAGCTGAATCTGAGTCCGTGCCCTTTTGAGGCCTAGAAACGGGGACAATTCAATGAATTAACGTGCACACTGTAAAACGTGGCAACGTAGCTTTACATAGGCCTAATACTCGTAGCTTTCACGAGAACTGGAAACTGGCATACTAGAGTTGGACACAACTAGAATTGCGTCTTTAATCGATCATAGGGGAATACATATGCATATTAATCATGTACATATAACATAGGATGGGGAACACGTAGGGACACAGAACATGGCAAAATTCACTTTTCCACACCGTTCCAGGGAAGACATGGCTTGGCAGTTCGGGCTGGACTGTTCCCATGAGGCACAGGGTCAGACTGATTTGCATATGGCCATGTCTGAATTGGGGTGGCTGAGTGAGCTAAAGAATGGTGATGGATTAATCCCAGATCAGTTGACTGGGGGTGAGTGTTTGATTTGCTCAAACGCTCCGTCCATCATCCCCTTTTGTATCGCTCTGACCAGCACCTGGCACATATGTGTGCATCACACCTGCCATTTGTCCACCCCCCCTCCATTTTCCTTGCGTTTGGTGGTTTGATTGGGTTTCAAAGTCATTTCTACAAATTCATTAATATTTTTACACCAATAAGCAGCACAATTATATTTGAACTCTGAGCTATTGAAGGACAATGTTTCTGCTAAGGTATAGAGGCAGCTGGAAGAATTTTGGGAGAGTTTTTAGGTTCCCTGCGGGAAAGCTCAGTTTCAAAGAGGAGTGCATGGATTGAAAAAAGGGCAGATCACCTTTGTACTTTAAAGTCTCTTGCAGTGTAAGTGTGGAATAGGACAAGTTTCCAGACAAAGTCTCTGCTAGATTCAAGTGTAAGTTGGTGGGTTGTGGGTCTCACCATCTGAGGAGGAACATGAAGAGCGCCCTTTCCTGTCTCATTCTGATCACTCGGATACGTGGCAAGCTGTCGGTTGACACAATTGTACATTTTCTTTTAAGTATGGCACTAGAGTCCATGAATGATGCCATTGCAATTTCTATAAATAAATCTTCAAGGCAAAGCATTCTAAGTTTTCTCATAGCCGGAAGAGCTGTATTAAGTGGAGGGTTTGGGCTGGATTCCCTTCAACCTGCCAAAAGTAAGGTTGAAGGGGCTCGGTTGAGAGTAATGCATTCATAACAGGGTCAGATGGGGAGAGTAATGCATTCATTACAGGGTCAGATGGGGTTTACCCGATGACTGCTAAGCTCACAAGGGTGTTTTTTGACTCTGTATTTTAATACCATGTGCCTGTCTGTAGTATTTCAGATTACTGGCTCTATATAAGGAAAGTAGATAATATGGTGTGGATGTGGTGTGTATTGAGTCCTGAGGTGAGAATTACAGATGCTTGGAATGGGCCAGTATCATTAAATTGAGAGGTATTGTGCTTCTGGGTGAATTTTTTGGGGGGCAAGCAGAATTGTAACACCTTGAGGTCTGAATGTCCTCAAAAGGCAGCTGAGACCCTAGAGATGGATCCTGTTCATGGTTGCATTCTTGGCTCAGCATGGCAGTACCATAAGAAATGGTTTGAAGAGTGGCCGAGATTCTTTTAGGTTGTACTCCTAAATATAGGAGGTATAACTACCCAAATTTTGGACTAAGGAGGTAAATGATTCATGCCAATTTCTTAAACTCCTGATATTTAGGGCATGCAGTCAGATAGTTCTCTGCATTCTTAACTTAACAAATACAGCCCTTTCGGATGAGTTCAGGTGAGGTCTATTAAAATGGAACTGTAATTGACTTCAAGATCATGGACATGGGTGATCTTTGGAGCCCATGAAAAACGTATAACTTTTAGTGATAAGTATATATTCTTTTGTTTAAATGTTTACTGGTAAATAAAATTATTTGTAGAATATGAAAACAGTATTCAACCCCAAGGTTTTCACCAATGAGAGAGGTGGTCGAATTAGTTCATCCCACTCTACACCCTCAAGCTCTTTCAGTCCTGCCCGTTCTACAGTGAAAAGGGCTCACTCTTCCTCTGTCAGCAGTTGAGGACATGATCTCCCCTTCTGCCCTCAGTAGATTATTAGCTAAATTATCACATAGATGAATGAACACCCTATCCAACTAACAGTAGGGTTTCTTCTTTCAACCTTTATCCTCCAAGAAAATTGGATGGACGACTCATCACATTTCTCCACCAGTAGAGCAGTGGATATTACAATTAATACAGGACTACAACATTGAATTATATTCCCAGACTATGCAATTATATTAGCACTCTGCATTAACGTTTTCATGTACAAACAACTCATTCAGAAGGAATTTGAAGATGTATTGTCCAAAGGAGCCATCAAACAGATCCCAGTTTCTTTTAAAAGTGTTCTGAGCTAACCCTTTTTAGGGAAGGAAGGGGACAAGGGTTTCACAAAAGTAAAATATGTAAGTCTACTGAACAGTTTGCCACATACCATCACTTCAAAATGTAGAGAAATTATTTCCTGAGACAGACTCTCATTTAAGGAAGTTGGTTATCAAAAGTTGTCAAAAAGACGTTCACTCCTCAGTCCATATAATGTTTTAGGGTCACTGGAGAGCCCAATGGACCTTTCTTCCCTTCAGTCTATCCTCAATTGCCTGATGCTTCAGAAAATTACTAAACCCAGTACTATTGTTCCTGTTCCTACGGCCAGGAGGGGTCAGACTGATGACATCATATGGATGAGATCTAGAGGACAGAACATTTGTCCCTTTTGGCTCAGCACCTTTTTACAGCAGCCTTATCACATGCCTTCACAGATGCACTCACCATCCCTATCATCACAAATCCGAACATCCAACACTCCACCCATCTCATAGTCAGTGCAATTTCTTTTTTTTTATTTTTTATTTTGTGTCCTCATTTGCCATGACCTCAGTTTGGGAAAATACCAACCACCTAGTGAGTCCTTGCTTTAGGGTCCACTCAAAAGTCCCCTCCGTCCATTGCCAGGACTCGAGTAATTTAATGGGTGGGAGATAAAACCCAGAGACACGAGGCATTCAGATTGACTCCATCTAGGTGCATTACCACCTGTAGGACCATAATCGGAACGAGGCTATATCCAGTCCAAGGAGTATTATCGGCATAATCATAGGACCCGGGGAAAAAAAAAAAACCAAAATAACCCCGGATTCTATCTCCCCGCGATAAGCAGCTCCCAAAACGTCAAGTTACACTTACTGCCTGATCTGTTAAGGTCTAATCTAGATGTTTCATATAATGATGTAAGCCATGCAGAATGTGAGGGGGCTGCTTTCTCCGTCCATTGTATACAGATTTGCCTTCTAGCCAGCAAGATAGCGTAGAAGAGGAATGACCTTGCTTTCCCTGTGATGTTAAGATCCAAACCAAAGATTATAAGTGGTAGTGTAATAGAAAGGGATGTATTCATGATGGAGTTTAGAGTTACCTCCACTTCTAACCAAAATTGATTTATGTCAGGGCATTCCAAAAACATGTGTACATCTGAAGCCCCCGTGAGATTGCATTTGTTACATTTTTTGTCTGGGAGAAATTTGGAGAGTTTGAGTGGCGTGATGTATGCTCGATGTACTGTAAAGAGGTGGTTTCTTCTTAGCCAAGAAGGTTTCACAGTCTTGTACAGGAGGGCAAAAGAGTTTTGCCACATCTCCTCACTTTGAGAACCAATTACTGCCCCCCACAGTTGGTCTGGGAGAGAGAATTCTCCATCTATTTCTTCAAGCAACTGCCAGTACCAGAATGCTACCTCTCTTCTTCCCACTGGCTTCTCCACTAGCTGTTGTTCTAGGGGGCTTACTTTCCCCAGGTTTTTATCTTTTCTGCGCTGGCCCCTTGTCCAGCTATCCAGCTGAATATATTTGAATCTGGACATTCCGGGACCGACGTGGTCTTTTAACTCGTCCCATGTAATTAGTAATCCTTCGTTTACTAACTGACCCCATTTTATAATCCCTGCTTTTTCAAGTACAACTGACAAACTATCTCTCATATATAGTGGAAGTACGGGAGATTCCCAAATTGGGGCAAAATTTGAGTAGTATGACAGCCCGAGTTTTTTCCTTATGATAAGCCATGTCTTAGACCAAGATTGTAGTATTTTAAGTTTGATTTTTTTGAAAAATTTCTGGCTGGCAAATTTAAACATAAACCCATCCACTGATAGATTTGCCCCGATTAACATGGCTTTGTACATTGATCCATTCAAAAGATTTGTTGGGGTTTTTAGAAGCATCCTCGAATGTGTCATCTGGAATGCCCACGCATAATATAGTAGGTCAGGCAAAGCCAGACCTCCCTTCTCCCTTCTCCTCCTGAGCTTCTTCCAAGCAATTCTTATTGACTTATAGTTCCAAATAAAGGAGTTAATTTCTTGTTGACTTTTTTCTATTGCCTTAGGATCAAATGCCAAAGGGATGGTACTAAATATAAAGGTATATTTGGGAAGGATACACATTTTTACTAGGTTTACTCGTCCTGATACAGAAAGGGGCAGGTGTGTCCAAGTTTTCAGCAGCTTTTTACTCTCTCTGTGGATTCTATCTAGGTTGGTTTGACAATTATTGCCCACATCCTGGGTAACTCGGATTCCTAGGTACCGCATGGACGGTGAAACATTAATTCCCAGAAGTTGTTCTCGGATATTCCAAGTCATTATTTCTGTTTTGCTCGAGTTGATGTCGTACCCTGAGATAAGCCCAAATTCTTTTGCTCGCTGAATTACTACAGGTAGTGTGGTTTTTGGGTCCGATGTTAAAATCAAAATGTCATCAGCATATAGTGCTACCCGCCTCTCCCACTCCCCAAAACGAAATGATGGAATATTCGCATCTGCCCGCAGGACCTGGGCAAATGGCTCAATATATAAATTAAAGAGAAGTGGGGAGAGCGGGCATCCCTGTCTGGTGCCCCTGTTGATTTGAAATGCCT
Organism: Lissotriton helveticus; assembly: GCF_964261635.1. Classification (NCBI taxonomy): domain Eukaryota; kingdom Metazoa; phylum Chordata; class Amphibia; order Caudata; family Salamandridae; genus Lissotriton; species Lissotriton helveticus. The sequence goes on from NC_136068.1 coordinate 1,111,001,858, forward strand.
CAGTCAAGATGCCGTTGACCAATAGCTTGGCTGAAGGAGCACTATATAGCTGAAATATTGCTTTGCAAAATCTACTTCCAAAGTTAAATTTTGTAAGGACATCCTCTAAATAGGGCCAATTAACCCTATCGAACGCCGTAGTTGCGTCTAGCGTGAGTGTAGCCAGGGGTAGGGAAAAGGCAGATGCGATGTCTATGGCTCCTATCAAATCGTGTGTTAGTTCTGATAGTTGTCGCCCCTTGATGAAGCCCTTTTGATCTTGGTGTATTAGGCTAGGTATTACGCTGCTCAGTCTTGTTGATAATATAGTGGTGAAGATTTTATAATCGTTATTGAGAAGGGATATGGGTCGGTAAGATCCACATTCCCGGGGCGATTTGCCTGATTTTGGGATGAGCACAATTGTTGCCTCCCCCCATGATTTCGGTGTTAGGTATCCTTCTATTAAGATGTTGTTGAATAAACCACACAGGACAGGGGTAATAACTTCTTCCAGAGCTCTGTATATCTCTCCTGGGAGACCATCTGGGCCTGCCGCCTTTCCTTTTTTGGAAAGCCGTATTGCTGTCCTTACTTCTTCCTCCGTAATCTCACTCTCTAGGGTCTTATTCTGTGGCATCGATAGGGCAGGTAGCAAAATTTCTTTGAGCCAATTTTCCCTAGCCCCTTGATTATTGGGAAGATCTTCTTTGTATATTAGTTCAAATAAATCGTGGAAGGCGTTACCTATATCTAAGTTGGATGTTCTTACTTTTACTTCCCCCTCTACCTGTATCTCTTTGATATATTTGAGAGCTTGATCTGATTTTATTTTCCAGGCCAAAACTTTGCCGGCAGCTTCACCAAATTCAAATTGGGATATCTTACTTGCTTCCCATCTCTTATTAATCCTTTCTTGTAAAATCCCTTCCAGTTGTGACTTCTTTTCAGCTAGCCTCATCTGTTCTTGTGGTGTAGCCAGACGTTTGTCAATATTTTGCTCTAAAAGTCTCATTTCCTGCTCCAGATTGGCTATTTTTTCTATATATATTTTGCGCCTGTACGAGGCCCTATTAGTTATCTGTCCTCTCAAAAAGGCTTTAAATGTCTCCCAGACTACCGCCAGATTTGAGGAACCTAAGTTTAAGTCAAAAAATATTGAAGACTCTTCTGCTAAAAACTTGACCTCCTCTTCCTCAAGCAAGAGTGTCCGATCAAATGACCAAGTTGTTGATGTGGTCTTGTTGTCTAATCTCATTGAGAAGGATAGTGCAGAGTGGTCTGAAAGGTGTGAAGGAAGATAATCTATTGTTATCAGGGTGTCCTTCAATGAGTAGCTGAAAAAAGCATAGTCAATTCTTGACTTATGCTTGAACCGACCATTTCGGAAGGACACCCCCATTTTATTCTTGCAAGGTAACAAGGACCCCCTGAAAGGGATGAATTTCCTGGGTCAGGGTAAAGTAAACATTAATAAGGGTAAAAGCCCAGGCAAAAAAGTAACACAATCTGACAAAAGCAGGTAAGATGGCAAACTATCAGGAGAGAAAGACTCAAAAGAAATTAATATGATAAATTGAAAAGTTTAATTATATTGATAAAAGCTTTTGATGTAAACATATTCATTCAGAACACACGATTAAAATAAATTATTTAAAGATACATTTCCTTTGTTTTTTTTTAAAAAAAAAAGCATACACTGTTGTTATACAGAATGTACATAGATCATAGTATTATTGTCAATAAATGAATGTCCAGAATTTGTGGAGGATGCTGATTCCTGTCCAAGGAATCAGCATCCTCCACAAATTCTGGACATTCATTTATTGACAATAATACTATGATCTATGTACATTCTGTATAACAACAGTGTATGCTTTTTTTTTTTTTTTAAACAAAGGAAATGTTTCTTTAAATAATTTATTTTAATCATGTGTTCCTGATAGTTTGCCATCTTACCTGCTTTTGTCAGATTGTGTTACTTTTTTGCCTGGGCTTTTACCCTTATTAATGTTCACCCCCATTTTATTAACAGCTTTTTCTCTCCACAAATCTGCCAAGCCAAGATGTTTCAATATTGTGGTAAGGGTTTGCCTGGATTTGGGTGAACTAGGAATTTTGGAGCTTGTGGATTTACCCAGCTTAGGGTCAAGTACGATGTTGAAATCTCCCATCCAGATCACTGGGTCCTGCACTACAGTCAAAAGATTCCTGACTGCATCTAAGTGAGATGGGTCGTCTGAATTGGGGCCGTAATAGCCCACCAAAGTGCGAATTTGGCCTTCCAGTAATACTCTAACTATCAGCCATCTCCCTGTATGGTCCTCTTTATATTCTAGGATTTGGGCTTTAGCTGATTTCTTAAAGATAAATATTATCCCCCTGATATTTGCGTTGTGGTCTGTAAAACAGAATTTATCTATCCATTTATATTTCTTTAGTATCTGTTCAGCCTCTGACTTAATTAAGTGTGACTCCTGGAGGACAATTATCTGTGCCTGGGAGTCCCTTAGATATTGGAAGATGCGCTCCCTTCTACCCTTCACCCGTAGACCATTAACGTTCCAGGATAGATATTGGTACGATGTCATTTTATTATTTCCACGTCACCTTCACCCTCCTTCATGGTAAGCTTTTGGCATCTGGTGACTACTACACTTGACTTTATTGTAATCAGACTTAATTCAAAGGGACATGCTAGATTACTATTTTGATTAGGCTTGTGAGGACATTTTGTATTATCTCCCCTTCTTCCCCCCACCCCTCCTCCCCCCTGGGAAAACTCCCCCTACTTACTGTGGCCTGATGACTAGCCACCTTTACGCCCGTTGCAGCTTGGTCCCTCCGCTACAGATACATTATTGGGTCTGGAGCTAATATTAACCCGTTTAAAGGTTAGAACTGCCAGGGTTTTTTTGTTATTTTCTCTGATGGAGGCTTCGATTTAAAAAAAAAAAAATTATCACTCTCTTCCTTTTTCCCCTTAATCATTTGTTTTTTTGTGTGTTTATCCCGATTTTTGTCTAATTTGTTTGTGTTTATCTATGTATTAATTCGTAGTCATAATTATGTTCTTATATGCTATACTATAGTTTCTTTAATCAGTAGGGGTATATATTTTTTTTTGCCATTTTATTTATTTGCCATTTTATGTTATTTTCCTCCCTTCTTTTTATCCTCCTCCTCCCTGATCATTTTTTTTGTCTCATGGGGTCTATTATCTGGGCAATAGTGCGAATAGTCCTCCTATCCTAGATTATTTTGCTTTCTGAGCCTGCACGTGATCTTGTATATTTTGCAGCAGATCATCTGCGTCTTGAATAGAGCGGATGTTGTGCATTTTGTTATTATACATGATCTTTAAGAATGCGGGGAATCTCATCTGAACATTGGCTCCCAATGATCTAAACTTTTCCATGCGCTGCCCCAGCTCCCACTGTCTATCAAGTGTGGTTTTAGATAGGTCTGAGCGAATCTCAAAGGGGAAATCAGGACCCTGTATCGTTTTGGCCTTTAGCGCAAGATTCAAAACCCTTTCCTTTAACGCATATGTCAGAAGGTTAACTAATACTTTCCGGGGTTTACTTCTAGCCGGGTTCAGGCGGAATGGATCTCGATGTATCCACTGTATGTCTTTTTCAAGGGATTCTGCAGTCTCCTCCAGGTTGAGAGATTCCTTCAATAGCTTTACTATGAAGTTCTTAAGATCACTCCCTTCTTTCCCCTCCGGAATCTTCAAAATTCGAATGTTGTTACGTCTGGAGTAGTTTTCCAGCACTTCAATTCGCTCCCTCATACTCTCTCCGTCCCTTTGGAGAGTGTTTATTTTGGATCTTGCTGATTCTAGGTTAGAAGACAGGGCTCCCACGGAGCATTCTAATATTTCTGTTCTTTCACACAATCCGTCAACTTTCTTTTCTAGGATGTCGCAGGACGCTCTTATATCAGTCTGATTGGCTTTGGAGACTGCAAAATTGTGTCTGATTTCCTGTCTCATCGCAGTAATAGATCCTACAAGAGCCTCGAGAGCACTGCCCACTCCGGCCTCTCCCTGCCAATTAACCATCTCTAACTCCCCATGAAGGGTGGATGTCTCTCTGACAAAACTCACTCCTGGGAGTGTTCGGATGGGCTCCAGTGCATCCTCTACGGTTAGCACTAATTCAGAGGCATGTGTGGGGTTTTCTGGCAGCTCCGGGGACAATGTCTCAGCTAAACTCTGAGTGGGGTCTTCTCCCTCCCCAGCGGTAACCTTTAATATGTCTAGTTGGTTATCTTGGTTTCCTAGTGTAGCCATGTCTTGCGAAATTTCCAGAACCTGGGGTATGGGCTTAAAAAACGATCGTAGCGATGGGGTTATGCTTTTGGGGGCTTTTAAGCATTTATTTTTGCTCTGCCTTATTTGCTTAGTGTTTTTGGTACCCTTGCTCGATGCAGGTCTCCTTAACTCTGTTGTTCCCGTTTTGTGACTCAAATCCAGCTCCTTTGCTGAGCCCTTCCCCACACTGCACTCTGGGACTTGTGGTTTGTTGTGTGCTTTTGCTGATTTGGCCCCTCTATGGTCAGCCCTGGCTTTACTTCTTGTGGTTCGAGGCTGCTGCTCTGCCCCTCTGGCTGCCTTCCCTGCCCCCCCTGGACTCACCGCGTTACTTTCCAAGTTAGATGCTGCCAGATGGGAGCCTCTCCTCTCATCTGTAAGGCTTGCCTCCCTGTCTGCTGGCTGCGGTTGCAAGGGCGGGTCTCCAGCTGATAACGAGCGTCGGGCCCCCTTTCCTCTCCTCTGCTCCCGCCGCTACCAGCAGTGAATCTGCTCAGGGCTCCTCTAGCTGCGGCCGCCCGGCCGCGCCGAAGCTCCACGGCTGCCCGCCTCCAAGTCGGGTGGGGAGCGGGAACCGGGGAGGTGTCCGTGCTCGGCAGACACATTCGCCGATAGCCAGGTACTGATACGCGAGGATAGGCTCTCGCGTTATGAGAGTGCTCCGCTTTTCAGGCTCACGCTATTTTTCGTGCTTTTCTGTCGCGCAAGTGTCGGTCAGATAAAAAACAGCTCCATTCGGCAGAGAGTTCGGCGGTTCTGCAGCGAGGTGCTGAGAGCGCTGCTTGGTGCGTGCGGTCCGCTCTAGCCGGCGGCCGCCATGTTTCCCCTCATAGTCAGTGCAATTTCATACACAATAGAAGAGTGCAACATTTCATATTTTCACTTCTTTCAGCTCCATGTTTTTTAAATACTACTATAAAAGAAGGAACACTCTGAGCTACGGGAATGGGTGAAAATCGGCTGATGATAACTACTGCTTTGTTTGAAGTATCCCTCCAATCCAGACAATCAAGGACAGCAAGAACCCAACCAACCTTCACAAATATGTTCCTGCACAAAGTTGTGGTGTACCTTAACTTCATGTCCTGCCTGCCAGATTAGTTTTACAGCTTCACCCTTCTCTTACACAGAAAGCCTTACTTTATGATCCGCCCTGCCGTGCACCAACCATAGGAATATTCACCCTCACCTCTTGACAGTACTTGCCCTTCCCAGAATCTACTGATATTTCCCTGGGAGGATGCAGTTTGCCTGCTGGCTTTCCTTGCATGTTCAACAAGCATTGGAAATGCAATTGGTCTCGCCTTTGGTCGAGTTAGCACTATTGGCATTGTAAATGTTAATGTATTTTACCTATGTGTACTTGGCATACCATATTGACAAAGTGCCAAGTCCAGGAAAAAAACACTGCAATAAAATACTGCTCTTACCCTCAGTAACAGGATAACCATGCAGAAGGAATCCCAGTTAACAGAACACAAGAAGCGTACTGAATCTGAAAGGGCATTATATACGCAAGTAATAGAAATGAAAATGGGACACAAGCTCTTAAAAGCATGGTAGGGATCTCCCAAAGGAGTAGTCATGATTGAAATTGACCTCCACCCGAATTTCACTGACCAAGCTACTCCCCTGGTGTTCACATATATCAGGATTGACTCCTACTGCTGGTAACAGGATCACAGATATGTTAGTGACAGGTCTGTAATGAACAAACAAAAAGTAAGTCGGCCAGGCATTTTGTTAGCAAAAAACGGCTGTGCATCACTGCCGTGCAACTACTGGAGCTAAAAAGTACTTGCATGCAAATGTGAGCATCTGAACTTAATTTGGAAAAATATAAACGTTTCTACCACGCAGTTATTTGATCATTTGACCACTCCCACCATGAGGAATCCTATGGTGTTATGGAAGGGTTTACTATGTGCAAAACAGCGGGTGTTCCCTCTGGGTACTTCAAAACCTGAGGGGTGGAGGAGGGGCTGGCCAGTCAAATAACGATATAACGTTCATCTTGCTGAATGCCAACCTTTCGTACTTGTTACTGCCCATTCCTTTTAACTATGACGTAAATCACCGACAAGCTTCCATGGACGAAGTGCCGTTTGTGAAATGTACCAGCCTTGCCACGGGGAAGCCAAATAGGTCACGAAGCGGGATCGTTTCAAATTACAAATATTGAAACTAGAAGGCACCAAATACCTTCGTTTACTCCCCCAAACCCCGGGACAAGATTAGAAAATCTATTACTGGACAAATGTATTCTACATTTTCAAGAGGACACTGAATGGGCAGTCCTCTGTGCATGATATACACTCCTTAGCGCGAGTGTGAATATGCTATACACGTGGTCATTTTTTACCACTCACTAATTTTGCACTAATATTCACCTTTCGGAGAGATCCTGAAGAAAGCCCGACCCATTTTTTCCTAGGGCTGAAACATGTCGACCATCTGACATTATATACAGCTACACATAGTAACTGGAATATACTGTCCACTCTCTATTGATTTTAACCATACCCCAGGGCTCCGAGAATAAAAATAAATGGTAGTCACTGGAGGTATTTTTAATAGTAAATTCACGCACATAACCGCACATCACATCACCTCAAAACAACCCGCTCCACTGTAAACCAGGTGTCGCAGCACAGCCAGGTAGCATTCGGCTGCCTGGCTGGAACCCAATGATGAAGCATGACACCAACCAGGTTGGTGTGTGAGGGTTTTATTAATAAACCTAAGATGTGCCACTTCATTACAAAATGTCAGACAGTAGGTTACTGCTGGCCGTCTTCTTTTGTTTAACAATATATAGTTCGGGACATAGTCGGCCGTCTTACAGTCCTAACTCTCCTCATTGTTTTTGAATCTGCTTCACAAGTGACATTACACTGCAAAGCTTAAACTGGTGGGAAAAATGGCTACTGCTTCCTATAGCAGGCGATACCTGAAAACTTCTCAGCAAGGCAGGGGTAAAGGGTACTCGGGAAAGATGGACAGACATTCATATGCTGGAGGATGCCCTCAAAACCGTCCTGAGAAGACTTTCCAAAACAAAGCCCACAATCAAGAAAGCCTAAGGTTTTTGTTTTTTTGGGGGGGGGGGGTTGTTGTGTTAAGGGAAAAGCGGGGCCGACATCGGCCCTGCCGCAGTTATGGCGGGACGCACCAGCCCCCACCCGCTATCCGCACTAGCTATTGGAGCGCGCCCCTATCGCGTCACCATGACGCAGCGGGCGCGCCCCAACCTGTATTGGACCCAGGGTCCCCTGTTGGCCCGGAAGTGATTGAGGCACTTCCGGCTCACGAGGGAACAAAGGCCAGGCTGGTTAGATCCGGCCTGGCAGATGAGGGGTTAAAAGGCCGTAGGGCGCGAGAGTCTGCCTCTTTGACTCCTGCGCCCCATGGCCTGCCCTTCCAGCCTCTAGGAGGCTGTAATTCTTTTTCCCCTCCCACCATCCCCTGAAGCAGATGATTGTTATTGTGTGTTATGATGGTTGTCGCAATTTTGTTACAAATGTTTATCGACAAGAGTGTCTGACTAATACGTTTTGTTCCTTAGAACTTTCTCCCGTTTTCAGGTCATCAATCGTATCATATTTATTGCTATTCCTTGGTCAGGCGGTAAGGTCATGATTGGTGAGCAGTTAATTTAGGGTCCTTGGGGGGCGGCGCCATTCTCGAATGGGGTTGCCCAAAGGGAGGGACAAGTGGTCTCTTCTAGAACTCCAGGGGCAGTTACAGCCTGTTGACTACATGGGTGCGAGGGAGGGGAGAGTCTCGCTTTCTCTATGCTGGTTGGCCACCCCGCACGTGCACAATGACGCCAGTAAATGGCACAGAGATGCAAGGGCCCCCTTTTATGGAGTTAATAGAGCGTCCGGGGGTAACCGGGGGGTGGAAGTACCCTCACGGTAAGCAGGCCCTCTACCCATGCGCACTTCGATGGAAGGGCATGGTTAATAGGGTGTACGGGGGTAACCGGGGAGGGGGTGTACCCCCATGGTAAACGGGCCCTCTGCGCATGCGCACTCAGACCGGAGGGCGTGGTTCATAGGGCGTACCGGGTTGTAACCGGGGAGGGGGTGTACCCCCACGGTAAACGGTCCCTCTGCGCATGCGCACTCTGACAGGAGGGCGTGGTTTAGGTGATAAGGATCTGACACCAGTTAGTGACCTTGCCTTAGGTCCAAATAGGATACGCAGAAAACAAATATTGTATAATGTGACTGTTACGTTAGATTCAGATAGGAAATACCTTGTACTAGAAGTATGTTAAGGTTAGCCATCTGATATCTGTCTATATCAATTGTAATAGAATGTCACGGAATGTTTTCTGCGTAATTGTGTAAATATTATTATTTCAAAATTTTTTTTATTTGTATGTTTTAATAAATACAGCCGGGGGGTCGACGACCTCCTGCCTCCAAAGAAATCCCTCTCATGTCCTGTTTAATTATGTTGGTTAACGGAAGGGTGGGGGTCTTGCGGCAGTCCCTGGCCATAATGATTCCACTCTTCTGCTGTGAGGAGGGAAGTTGCACAATTGATTTCCTGGCACTGCACCCTCGAGTACAGAAAATACTGAAAGTCTGGGGCAATGGGTGATTCATGCCTGTCCCTAATGTGTTTTTTGTAGATTTTATATTAAGCGAACTCGACCTGAAGGTATTGCCTTCTATCATCAAGTGGGTGTTTCAACATGTTTGTAGTGATTATATATTTGCGCAGAGAAAGAGGTAAAGTACTCACGCTTTTTATCTTTTTGTAATGTTTTACACACTATCAATTTCATGACTTTTCTAATGAATGCAATTACAAAAAAGAAAGTTGTACTTTTCAAGTGGTGCTGCTGGTGTGCCGCTGGTACAATTAGCTGTTTCTCATCTTTGCCCGAGAGTGGTCTTTTCCACTGGTGCACCGAGGGTACGCTTCCCTTCCAACTTGCATCGGGGCAGACTCTCTAAAGAGCCAGGAGTGTTGGCACCCCGGGCCAGGCTGGAGACGAGGTGCCCAGCTGCTGACGGGAGGTGCCCAGGCTGGTGAATGGAGGTGCCCACTCTGGTGTAGAAAGCTGCCCACTGTGGTGGAGGGGTGCACCCAGCTGGTAAAGGGAGATTCCTAGGGAGGTGAAAAGAAGTTGTGTGGTAGAATAATCCTCTTCAAATAGATTCAGCGGTGTCTGTGACCTATGATGCTAGTAGTCGGGCTATCCCCTAAGACTTGCCGTGACTACTGGTAATGACACACCCAGTGCACTAAGGGGCCTTATCTGCAGAGCAAGCTGAAAGTAGCACCGCAGGTGCACTACCAGAGTTACCAACTCGCCAAATTTCAGCCGGCACCTGTCGTTTTTTATAGGTCAAAATTGCTTTGTTTTTTAATTTTCTCATCTTCAAAGTTACCCCGTTTTAATTAAAGTTAATGGAGAAATGTAATTCCCTGGGGTCCTTTTCCTAAATCTTCCGCTTACCTGCTCGAAAAGACGGCATGTCGCAAGTACTACAAAGTATTCCTTTCGATAAGTTACTTATTAAAAGGACACCCCGCCCAGTGGCTCCTGCAGACCACTACTCAAACAGGGCTTCCCGCCACCCACCTCCTTCCACTCTCCCAGGTTCGGGCACAATGACGAACAGTGAAAACTTAAGAAAACGTGTGAATATTGGAGCCGCCTTGGTACAGAACCTGTGCTGTTGTTGGAGACTTATTATGTGGCCATTCCCAATTGATATTTGACAACTTTTCCCTTTCTTTTGCTTACTCACCTCTAAGCAACTATAAGCAGAAAATGGCAATGTCCATATTTGTGCTGCAAACTCCCATCTTTGGAGTTCACAGAAGTCAGGTGGGGCCCCTTTAGCCAATTTTGTGTTGATGTCAATAACTAAATGCATCCTGGGCCTTGCAGTTTTGCTTCAAACATGGGCTTAAAAAACTTGCATGGAAAATGCATGTCATGCCCCTCCCCCTTCTAAAATGCCACAGGACTCTCACAATAAGCATTTACAAATCAACGGTCTCGCCTTCAGAAAAGTTAGATCTATTGGCATTGTAAATGACTAACTTTTTATTTATGTGTTGGTTTTGAAACAGATAAATATATGGCATTGTCATTTACAATACCAATAGCTTAATCTATCGCAAATATGAAACCTATTGCATTTGCACCACACCCACACACAGAGAGCCACACACACACGCACACACAGAGCCACACACACACAGCCACACACACAGCCACACACACACACACACACACAGCCACACACAAACACACAGAGCCACACACACACACACAGAGCCACACACACACACACAGTGCCACACACACACACACACACACAGAGCCACACACACACAGAGCCACCCACACACAGAGCCACACACACACAGAGCCCCCCACACACACACAGAGTTCTCAGATAGGAGCGCGCAGTGAGTAGATATCTTGAAAATCTGCTATGGATCAGCCTTGTGTAAAAACACGAGTTCTAAGTGTCATGAAGCGACATGGTTTACACCTATGGGAGTGGGTTTGGTTGCACATTAACGTTCTTGAATAAGCAACTGTAATAATGCAAGGTCCTCTAGCAAGCGAGTCGCGTTGTTGGTGCAAGGTTGCCTTGCCTTTGAAGTTTGTGGGGGAACAGCAACCTAGTACTTAATGACCGAAGAATGGAAAATCTAAGGTTCAAAATCACACAAGCAGACCCTCGCTGATAACACCGTTAAAGTAAAACGTTAAAATGTACGGGGGGGGTCGATTTTGATACTACGAGCAAATGTGCTATTTTTCCGTGTTTTTTTCCCTATGGGGTGTTGGACCTCTCCTCATGCCACCGCCCTCTAGCCCCACGCCGCACTCGCCGCTGATGTAGCTTCTGCTCCGGTGCATCCTCCAGGCGACGGCGGCAGGCAGCCCCTGCTCCCTCCATGCCTGGTTCGGTTTAAGCTCTCCCGCATGGCAGGAAGAGAGCCATGGTCCGCCCCGCTTCCTTTCAGCCCCGGTAACCCTCCACTGACCTCTCCGGAGCGACGAAAGCAGTGTGCGCAGCACAGGCCGGGGGAGGGGCTGCGCGCAGCCCTCACACCGGCGGAAAGGGAGCGGGTAGAAGACCATGGCGGGGAGCGGATTCCCTTCAAGTCTTCGCGGCTCGATGTTGTTTGGGAGGTGGGAGGGGAAGTAGGAGAGGGGGGAGTGATAGGGATGAAAGTGCTAGTGGCCGCATGCTGGCAAATGGTGACCTGCAGACCGAATGAATGGAAGGAGCGGCCGCGGTCGCTTTGACAACAGGAGGGGGCGGGAGCAATGGAAATGCAAACACCGGGAGGGGGCCGGAAGCAAAGTAAAACTCAACAGGAAATTTTAAAAAACAAGCACTCGAGCGCTCGCCATTTGTGTATAAGTCCCATCCTTTTCAGATTGGGGGGCGTGTTGTCTAGGATGTGAACAACAAGCAAAAACACGACCCCCAGTCTGAAAGGGACGGGCTTAAAAAGTAGAACAAACTGAAAAAAAACACCCCTCAATCTGAAAAAGACAGAGCTTAGAAGAAGAGAATCACGTCCCTGAGGCCTCTTCTCCAATGGCTGGCCGCCGTTTAGGAGGCCAGCCAATGGAGAAGAGGGGCAGGGTTAACCCTCGCTACTCAGAGTCATTAAAGCTCGCGAGCGAGACTGCGCATGTGCGCAGCCTACATCACGCGAGACCTAAAAAGCACAGTTATCAGCCAAACATGATACGTTAGTCGCAATTTACAGAAAGCCGAATAGTACGAACAGACTTGTTGTCCACTTTAAATGATGGAGAAAGGCAACATACAAATACAATGGGCTTAAAGCTGGCTCTTGCTGAAAGCGGCACGGAGGTTGTGCACAAGACATCTACCATACATGGGCTGAATGTGGCTAAGGCACATATAATCCTGTCAAAACAACTGGGTTGTGGTAGTTGTAGTCTTTGTTTTTTGCAAGTGAATGCATTGATACCCAGGACAGCAATTCATTTTAAAAGAGTGTGTATAAATAGAAATACCTGATTCAAAAAACGTGTCTGCCCACCTCTCTGCACTTTCCACCACGTTTTGAACTATGTTTTGAGTTCTGAGTTGCAGCTCTGTCATAATTGTTGCCTTCACTCTATTATGTGTACGATGCTCGCTACAGTGCTCAGACGCCCAGTAGGGCGTGGTCTGCGCAGTAGGTAGCCCCCAAAAAACAAATGTTCACAAACAAAATGTCAATTGAAACTTGTATAGCGCACTACTCACCGCAAGGGTCTCAAGGCGCTTGTACGAATACCGCTGTGGAACCCATCCTGGCTTTCCCTGTGAGGTGTCCACTCCTGGGCACCCCCAAGGTGGAGGCCAGGCATCCTTAGCGTTGTGGGGGCCGTTGTGGAGATTAAGCAAGCTATTGCCCAGAGTTGGACTCCATGATTGGAATAGGCACCGAGGCGAGAATTATCAGGTCCGTGGAATTTTGAGCCCAAGACCCGCCGAGGCAGGGAATTGAACCCTGGTCCCGGGCTAGACCTCTGCATCAGGGTCTGCCGCTCTAACCATTGAGCCACACTTCTCCACTCAAACAAGAGCCATTTGCCTTTAGAAATGTCACCTGGGTCAAGATTAGTGGAAACTTGTAAGGGCAGAGAGACGTCTGTGGGCGGGTTGGGGCTCACACCAACTTACATAAGGGTTAGGTGAGTGAAATGGGGACTTGTTGTATCATACAGAGGTGCACGGCGAGATGTAGTAAACATCCAAAATGTGTTGTTTGTGTACATATGTCAGTCCAAAGTATACATGTGTCAGTCCAAAGTGTACTCTGCCATCGGTGGTGACACACTTCCATCCCCGGGGAGAGGGTTACTAGAAGCCATGCGTCACGGCCAACCGACCTGAGCTGAGCTCTGATAGACCACTCATCGCCTCTCTTTGAGACCTAGCACAGCAGGCAGCTAGTGGCCAATGTTCTAGGCTGCAGTCCGAGGGCATTGTGTGAGCATCCAAAACGGGTGTGCAGACATAATAGAAGAAGAGCACTCACCCGGGCTGGCTGCAGAATACGTCTGCTGAACTGTGCGATGGGGGCGCGCATCCCTGGGGTAGAGAACAAGGCAGAGGTAAAGGTCTTCTGCTGTCCCCTCCCTAGTATGAGGAGCCCCCCCCGGGAGCTTCAAGGAGAGGCTGACAGGGGCTTTGTTGGGCTGACTGAGGCACGTATATGTGACAGAGCCAGCTAGGCTGTTGAGGCATGAGTATATTTAAAGACTCCTGCCCTAACAGTAACCGCCCGCATATTTAACGGTCTGATTTCAGACAGCTCCTAAGATTTTTTTTCCATTATAAATCTTTCTGTTGTGAGTGGGAATGGGGAATAACATCAGAGGACTAGACAGTTCGTGCTATGCAAAGAAAAGTTTTAGAAAACAAAAGGGCATAATTCCTCAATACACTTACTCTTTTCTGCAAGGCAGTCTATCGTGGCAGTTTGATTGTGGCTGCTTGTGCCCGCAATCATGAGTACACTCGGATTCTCCTGCGGTCTGCAAAACAGTAGATGAGCTGTTGCAGGGGAGGAGAGGCGGGGGCCGGGCAGTACTGAGGCCGACTGAGTGTTTGATCACCGTGCCCCTGCTGCTCTAGAGGTGATCCGGGAGAGGTTGAGCCCGGGCAGTCCATGACAAAGGTTCAGTCTCCTTAACCCGGAAGCCGGGGAGAGGAGTGTAGCTTTTGGTGTCGAGAGGGAGGGCACCACGCAGGGAGAAGAGTTAACGTTCTGGGTGATTAAACAAGAGGCAGAGGCAGACGTTTTGCACGCATGCGTACGATGTATGGCATTGCACTCATGCGAGAGGGACAGGTCAGTCAAAATAGAGTGCGAATGCAGCCAGTTCATCATAGGGAAAAAAAGCATTTACAAATGCAATAGGACTCGTATTTACGCGAGACCTATAGCATTATAAATAAAAATGCGGGCGTCCAAGAAGGCAGGATTAGGAGTGGGTGGGGGTTGTGGTGGGCAGAGAAGTGACGGACTTCGGAGGGAATGGGGGGAGGCAGGGGAACAAAACAGTTTTAAAAGTAAAGGGGTTGATAACTATGGAAGGAGAAAAATGACGACATGGCCGTCAGGAGGCGGGATTAAGTTGAGGAAAACAAATCAGATTGCAGCATTTAGGAATTCGGTCGATGAAAAAGATAGGCGGAAAGTGGGCGAAGCTTCCCCACTACACTGTATACAGCATCTCTCGACGAGACAGCGCATGCGCTGCCTAGGCGAGACCTAAAAATTGCATATTATCGATGGAACTAGAAGTCAAGAAGAGGGAAGTCCTGCCCATCCAACCACCACATCCTGTTCTTGGATGTAAACAAGCAGGGATTCTTGGCTGGCTAGCTACACCTTTTAAGGAACCCCGTTAGGTTCCAGGGATTGAAGTTGGGACAGCTTAAACTTTGCAAAGCATATCCATATTATAATTACTTCTAGTCTGGTAGTTTCCAATTTTCCACAAATTCACAACTACACATGAAGAATCAAAACTTTACACAGCCTTTAACCACATTCCACTCATCAACTTTCCCACTAAGCACACCCAGCACAGGTTATATTTCATGCCTATTAAAGCCAACGTGACAGTCACACATGTCCCAGACACAACGAGATTCCCAACAGGGCACATCATGGACACCATCATTCTTCAGGAGCTGTGGCTCACCTTATCCTCATCCTCCACCAGGAACCTTGATGCTGTGATGCCACAAGACTATAACATTCAGCACACCGGCTGCCCATCAGAGCAGTGGAGAAGTTGCAGTCATTCACTGCACATCCTTGACCCACACCTGCCAACAGCGACCAGCCTTCAGCTGTTTCAAACATATGTCTTTTCCTGATGTCAGGAATACACATCAGCTTATCCAACCTTGTCTGCTGACCTTATGGCAATGTTGATGCTATCTTATCAGATAATTAAAGAGAAAGCACGTGGGCTGGATCGGAGACGGTGTTAACCTCAAGAGCATATGAAGCAACGCGTCCCTGCAGATAACAGTTCGGACAGAAAATAAATCAGCATAATCAATAAATAAGATGGGAATCAAAAAGTACAGAGTGCAGCGAATTTAGAAATCATAAAGGCTTATTTTAAAATGAAGGATCAATACAGGGGGCAAAAATATAAAGTTAATCAGAATGCATGGTAAATCACTTGCAGCCAAGAGCCTACTTGAAGCCAAGTTTCAAAGCAAAACTATTCTAAGTCAAAATCAAGAAACAGATATACTGATCTGCTCTGTTCGGAAAACCAGACGGGATCACCACCAAATGTTTCAGCTTTAATGGACAAATTCACTGTAGAAGTTAAGGGAAAACGCACAGTCAACACAAGGTGAGGACAGATAAACAAATGACACCTCAGATTATATCAAGTTATCTATTGCCACCATTCTAGTACTATCACCTAACGGAAAATTAATGTTCTCTTTCTGACCTAACATCATTCAATGTGGTATTATACGACTAGTTACCAAACCAATGGAAGTCTCATAATAAATAGATTCACACTGTCGTTGGCAGGAAAAGTCTTGGTGTAGCAAAAGGCTTCTTCCGGAGTTCTAGAGCAGTATGTTAACACAGATCATCAGTGCACAATTTGGTTATGTGCGGTGTCAGAATGTGAAATGAAAACACACATAATGGCTGCAGTGGAATCCAATATGGAGTTGAGGCCAGGTTCAGGCCTAGGTATCAAACACAGGGAAATATAGTAATTCAAACGAACTTCTTGTATTTCTTTTCTCCCCACTTTCTCCTTTCCTCTTCTTTTCCTCTTCACACCTCCGCCCCACCCTATAAGGGGGCAGGTGGATAAGGGGATCAGCATAGCACGTAGATATCTTTAAAGTAGAGCTACACAACCCAGCGAGCCTGGGCAGAAACCCTGGAACGAGTTATCCATTAAAAGAGTATGTTATGTGTTTTATGTGTATATTTATCTGTATGTAAAAAAAACCAATAAAAAACTTACTGAAATAAAAAAAAAGGTGAAGTGTTTTTGTTTTAGTACAGAAATGTTCATAGTATTAAGCACACGTTTTTGTTAAATCATAATCAACTCTTACAACAAGAACCTAGCATCAGCTCTGAAAAATCCGACCTCATCACAGCAGCACCCCCAGCTTAAGGAACATCTTCCTTGAATACTTCAGTCAGCCTACAGATGCATCAACCAAGACCATTAAGGACTCCTTCCATGTTCTGTTGCCAACTCACCAACATACCTATTCACATTATGATCTTATTTTGCCCCATTTTGTTAAACATCACTTGTCATTCGCCACAATCCATAAATGCGATGAATCACATCACCATTGCGTTTGACCTCTTCAACAAAGCACCTTCTCAGACATGTCAAGCAAAACCATCAAAAACAATAAGTAAATCCTTACTAAACATTTCAAGAAATGCACAGCTTTCCAACCTAACATGAATGGTAACCACGTCAAACCAAGCAACGATGTTGGGACTCTGCCGAAGAACCTCAACTAAACCCTCTTAAAAACACAAGTGGTCCATGATCCGTTGAAATTACAACAGATGAAAGCAATACTCTCTGCGCTTTACTACTGCTAGTAGCCACTAACAGCAAACACCCCTTCAGGCGACAACAGGAAAAGTGTATAAACACACACACAGACAAAAGAAGGACTGACAAAACCAAAACATCTCTGTGCAGCAAGCAGGAGATTCCTCTCAGAGGCCAAAGCTACCTACCTAGACTATCTTCAATTGAATTTCTTACAGAAGCAAGGAACTTAGAACAGCAATCAAGAATTGTGTAATACTCATTAGTGCCACACCATGCACCTACTTCCACTCTATCAAGTGCATAACAAATATTCTCTGCTTTAATGAGATGAATGAAAAAATGCAACAAATCACCTGCACAAGACTACTTGCTGTCACCACACCAATTGCCAACAGCATTGCACATAAAGGGGTCGATTCCGATTCAGGAAAAACTGCTCCGAATAGCCGTTCGGAGCGTTTTTCCCATACGAATCGTACCCTGCAACGTTCCGCGTACGTACGTCGAAGTACGATTCGTACCAGGAGCCGGACTCCGTATGAATCGTACAGAGACCGTACGACTCGAATCCCGTACGAGTCTCTGTCGGAACCCTCTGTACGCAAGATCTGTACGGCTCGCGGCTGGTTTATACGACCCAGCAAGTACGATACGTGTTGGTTACGCACCGTACAACCCTTTTTTTACGGGAGCTGAAAACAGCCGTAAAAGCAGAGTTCGCGCTGAAACAGGTACGGAGCGTACCCCCAATGATCGCAGGGGTACGGCCCGTACACCCAGCGTACACGGGGTATAGTGCGTACCCCCCATGATCGCAGGGGTATGCACCGTACCCCATGTATGCTGGGTGTACGGGCCAGTGGAGAAGTGTGGCTCAATGGTTAGAGCGGCAGACCCAGATGCAGAGGTCTAGCCCGGGACCAGGGTACAATTCCCCGCCTCGGCGGGTCTTGGGCTCAAAAATTCCACGGACCTGATAATTCTCGCCTCGGTGCCTATTCCAATCATGGAGTCCCACTCTGCAACTCTGGGCAATAGCTTGCTTAATCTCCACAACGGCCCCCACAACGCTAAGGATGCCTGGCCTCCACCGTGGGGGTGCCCAGGAGTGGACACCTCACAGGGAAAGCCAGGATGGGTTCCACAGCGGTATTCGTACAAGCGCCTTGAGACCCTTGCGGGTGAGTAGTGCGCTATACAAGTATCAATTTACATTTCAATTTACATTTTACCCCTGTGATCATGGGGTGTATGCACCGTACCCCATGTATGCTGGGTGTACGGGCCGTACCCCTGCGATCATGGGGTGTACGCACCGTACCCCTTGTACACTGGGTGTATGGGCCGTACCCCTGCGATCATGAGGGGTACGCACCGTACGGTGTGTATGTGATTGTGCGCTTTTCCGTACGACTCGCCCTTACCTGACGTGGACCGTATGGATCGCTTCCTGATGCCCCGGTCCGGATCGTACTCGTCGGGTCGTACGGCGTGTGTACGAGTCGTACGGAGACGGCTCCGGATACGATTCGTACGGACGTTTTTTTTACCGGATCGGAATCGACGCCAAAATGTCTTCTTTCACCACCCTTTCTAGTAATGACTTGACCTACAACTCCTATCCTCGAGAGCCAGTTCATGTACTAGTTAATGTATTTCCATTTTAATTTGTGAAGGAGCTAAATCGGTAGGCTGTTGCACACATATTGAACAGCGTCAATATTTTGTTAAGGTGAGACCTTTCCTCAGACTCTTTAAGGCTGATCAGATCCTGAATCTCTAGAAGCCTAGCGTAAACCCAGGCAATCTCCTTCTCTACCACCCCGTCACCCTACTATTGTTCCTGGGGTTGATCATTGAGATAGTGATTGCTTCCCACTGCATGAGAAAATCAAAACCAATGCTGTCCTTTAAAGCTGACACCTGAAGCTGCTGCATTAAACCTGCTAAGGGTGAATGGTAATGCACTACAAGCGAGAGAGCGCACAGCTTAGAAGTTTGGCATTGATGTCGAATCAACTTTTCATTAATTCTCCTATCCTTTGTGATTGCAGCTGCCATTCTCACCTTGTAGTCCTGGCCAAACGTATACATTCCCAGCAATACTTCACTGACTTCCCTCTATATTTTCCTGTTTAGGAGTGAGTTGTACTCCAGCCATTGGTGTCAGTCTCTGAGTTTCAATCCTTATTTGAGGGTTGACTTAGGGCATACTTCCATTGGTCCTGCGTTAAGGCCCAGGTCGAAGTCTGACATCTCTTCTCAAATGGGCTTCCACTGAATTGTCCGACAGTGTTTTTTTTCCTATCTGGAAAATAATTCAACTTGTCCAGATGGGCCCCTTCAGACCCTTAAGCAGTCCACTATTCTGTTACATCCCATACATTTTAATTCTTCCTGCAGCAATTTTCAGCCTCAGCATGCCCCCACTGGGACTCATGCTGGCCCACAAGAGCATCTGTATACATTAATTTATAGGCAACAGTCAACTGTGCCTGAGAGTCTCCTCTGGCCATTACATCCTTCCTCAGACTAAGACCAACAAACCTGAAGATGTACCCATCGCCAATGCCAGCAAAGAACCGATAGTCTAAGAATTGGTCTCAAAGCTGAATCAGGACAGTTGTACTCCACAGTTTGCCAACCTGGCAAAGACCCTGGACTTTCCTGTTGACAACAAACAAAGCTTCGAGGCCCACATGGAACATGTCTCTTTCTAGGAAAGTCACAGAGTCATTCCATGCCTCCTTGTGGGAGAGCCTCTGGAGATGGGGAGAGAAAGGCTAAACAATGTAGTCTCTCAACGGAAGTGCTCGGCAATACTACAGTGTCAGCAGCATTTTCTATATGGATGTTGAAAACATCACCCCCATCCTTGCTACAGTCCTGGGGAAGAACGTTTCCAAGCTCAACAAGGCGCAAGTCTCCTTCTTTCTCAACCTGATATTTGGAGTCTGGAATAACAGGGACGCTTTCACTCAATCACTAAATGGTGAAGTATTTGAGATGAGAGGAGGTTCATACAGAACTGATGATGCGACTGAAGTGAATGCCACCTTGAATGCAGATTCCTCAAGCATGACCCACCTATTTTTTTTTAAAACCCGGATTCACCGTTAGCTGCATCCACCATTCAGCACTTGGCCCTGCACCCATTAATAGGACCAAGTAATGGCTAAATGCTAGAGCTATATACTAAGTTGCAAAGGAACAGGGAGGGTGGGGAGATTTGCGAATGAAAGGAAATGTAAAGAGCAAGAAATACAAAATAAAATAAAAGACTAACAGGAAGAGCTGAAGCAGAAAAAGAAAGATAGGAAATGAGAAAAAGAGACTTGTTAATATCCTAAGTAGGCGGAACTTCGGTTATAGGCTGCAGTGTCAGCACCTGCAGGCATCAGTAGGGAGCAGTGTCCCTCTGAAGTGCACTACCTCAAACCCACACATCCAGAAGGATTTAGGGCTTTTGTTTTTTAGACTTTGGCAGCTTTCTCTACCACACACATGACTGGTGTTCCGTCTGCCTTATTGCAAGTTTATTATATCTTCTTATGGCACTTGTAATAATGGCTGATCGGCTATCTCTCGTTCGTGAGGGAGTAGCCCCTCGGCCAAACTCTAAATCAAGCGCTTAGTTCCTACTTACACCATCCGTGCTGATGTGATTGTGTAGGTGAGTGACTTTAACTGACATGAGAAAAGGCGAAATGCAAAAATTCAGTGAAGAGGAAAAGGCGTCTGTTTTACCAAACAGGCTTCCATAGGCAAACAATTAATATGTCACAGAGTAGAATAATAGCGACAGCAAGAACTATGAACACATCAAATTTGGAGGCAGCTCAGTACTGCAGAGACTTTAAGAGTGAAGAGAGAGCGGTGAATGTGAACTAGGAGAGATTTATGCATTTCATTCACAAAGATTTGATTTGGTGTATGAAAGAAAGATGGTTGCAGCCTTCGAGTTAATATTTAATCTGCTGCTGATTGAACAACATCTGGATATTTGCTCAATAAAGCTTCATCAGTACTTAGCTGATTAGTAGACTGCTGATGTCAGGGAGCCTGTGTATTCAAGTGGGTAGGATAGAAAGGGCACGGCATTCAGATGAATCAAGCCTTAATGACAGTAATGTCTTGCAATAGACCCAAACGGTAGACTGCTGTCACTGTAATTTTCAAGTGACTCTGCCAGGGAATTAATCCTTTCACAAGGGTCATAAGAATGGGCATAGTAGACAAAGACGAGAGATGACACAGTCCAAACACAAGGAGGGATGCTAGCAGTATGGGGAACATGTCCACATCAATCATAACTGCCCAAACTTAACTTCAACACAGCAAATATCCAACCTATTGATGTCTTTGGATGAGGGTGGTTCTGATGCATTAATGCTTGTTGATTTATGTTGGCATGCAGACTATTAAAATACACCAACAACTCGTAAAGAGCTGAGAAAACAGACAGGTGTCCCATGAGCCCCACTTTTACTTTATAACTGAAAAGATGCCCTTATGAATCCTACCAAATACGCAGCAGGTTTGTAGGTAGTTTCAGCAGTTTGAGCGTAGTTCACTAAAATGAACTCACTTCGTACAAAATATATGTAGCAAAATAGTAATAAAAATAAGGATCTGTTTAGCAACAGTGCACATGAAAAAAGTGAGCAACATGGAAAATAAGAATGAGGTTTGCTTTATTTGTTTTTTTATAAATATACTAACCTTTAACAACTAGAAGCTAATAATCTGCCATCATGTGAAGCAAAAAGCTGAATAGCTGCACCACGGATTGGCTATACATCCTACAGATTGTGCAAGGCTGCATCCTATAAGGTGTGGCTCTCCGGAAGGTTTAATATTCTCAGTCCATAGACTGAGCATCGTGGCATTTTTTGTATCATTCATCGCTGAAATAAAAAAAATGTCTAAGAAGGTGTTCTCACCCACATGACATAGTATGGCAGGTCATGCGAGATTTCTCTTCTGTAGCGGTACTCATGTGATGAGCATACTAATGTTTTAAAAACCTTATAGGGATAAAGGCAAAAGTATACGTCGCTAAACACACACACACACACATGCTGCCTAGTGGCGGTCGTCATTAGGGAGTTATAGTTAGGTCAGCTGTTTCATAGTTCATAGGAAAAGTGTTTTTGCGTGTTGCTAATAACTTTAGCACTGTTTGACAAATCTCTACAAAAAGTTCCAAATAGGTGTTACTTTTTGACGAGTTTGTGTATGGAAAGTTTCAGGGTGATCCATCAAGCAGGAGCTGTGAAAAAAGGGGGTTCCAAAACACAAGATCCCATGCATTTTCAATAGACTTCTTTGGACAAGGCTGCAGCAAAAACTGCTGAATGGAATTACACCAAATTTGGCAGGAAGCTAGATCTTAGCCCACAAAATGAGCTTTTTGTGATTTGGTGTAAATATGTTCACTAGTTTTTGAGGAGATTTATGTTAAAAATAATTGCGTACCTGGACGGTTGGATCCGCGAAAGACTCTTGTGGGGGCACCAGTTTAAAAATTGAACGTTCTGATTGGTGCAGGGAGCTTTCTTTCCTTTAGGCCATCTCACTCTCATGGATGTCAGACTCACGCGGGAGTGTGCACTCGGATTGGCTGCCACCAACATGAGAAGATTTTGCTGGCAGCCATTACAGGATTCAGGGATTCCCCTGTCCTGAAATTAGAAAAGAAAAATAGTATAACGGGCAGAGTAGAGATCCCCTGATCCCCTACACACCATGGGGGGGACTGAGAGGGAACCTTCTTAGGCTAAAAATGTAAAGAAAACTGGCAAAAATGCAGTGATCCAGAGGAACTCTGTGTTCATGCCCTGAGGAGCACACCCTTGGGTTGTCTTCATACTGCTGAGTGGAAGGGCTGCATGGACCCCCACCCTGAGCTACCAGAAGCCCCAGGGAGGCCACTCCATGCCGAAAATTGTTTATATGGGAAGGGGGCCATGTCTCTTCCCTCCTCGAGCCTCCGGAGGCCCCAGGGAGGCCAGTCCTGGCCTAAAATTAGTTCATATGGGTAGGGGTCCATGCAGCCCCGTCCCGAGCCTCTAAAGGCCTCAGGCATTCAACCCCAAGGCACACATTTAACAAAATGGGGAGGGGCATGCACCCCCTTCACTGAGCCTCAAAAGGTCACAAGGAGCCCACCCCGGGGATGAAATGGGGAGAGGACCACATGCCCCCCCAGCCATTAAAGGCCCCTGGGGTCCCACCCCCTGGGTTAATTACTTTAAGGGAGGGGGGCACACAGAGCCCTCCCAGAGTCATTAATGGCCCTGGAGATCCCATCTCCCAGGTTCGGCTAAGTAGCTATGCCCCAGGGATCCCACCCCAGGAGATGACGGTTTCCCTGCTCACACTGGCACAAGCAGCAAAACCTGTAATTGTTCTAGCTTGGCTGGAGCATTTTTTTCATTCTCACCATGCGGGAGCAAACACCAAGTCTGCTCGCAGTGGGAGTGAGCTTTAAAATGCGCCCGCCCACTGGGAGTGGACTTTTGTTCTGTTCCCCTGTCTGCACTGAAGCGGGGAGGAAAATAGATCAAAATATTGCTCCCACCTGGCCGAAGCAGCATTAGGAGCCACTCCCTCCGGCAGGAGAAATGTTGGCTCCCACTACATGCGGGGAGCTGGCTGGGGCCATGGGGGGTTGAGACTCCCCCCATTCCCCCCAAAGACTATATGCGGCGCAGGGCACTGACCTTTTAGTGTTCAGGGCCCGGGTGATGGGGTCAATGGGTGTTGGGGCCAATAGTGACTCAGGCAGAGGGGCTGCAAGGCCCCCTCCCCTTTACTTAAATAAGTGGCCCCATGGGATGGTGTCCCTGGGGCTGATAATGGCTCAGGGAGGGGGGACCTTGCTACCCCCTCCCCTTTATTTGTAGAAATAGCCCTGGGATGGGGTTGCTAGGGCCTAACAAGGCTCGAGGAGGCAGACTAGTCTCTTTAATTAAAAAACAATTAGTCCTGGGTAAGGGGGTCCCCAGGGCTTTAAAAGGCTCAGGGAGGAGGTCTAAATGGCCCCTTCCCCTTTTAACATATATGTACCGCCCTCAGGGATGGGTTGCCCAGGGGCATACATAAATGTATGGGCCCTTCCCCTTAAAAAAATGCAAGACCTTGTGACCAACTCCACACAGCTCACAGACATCGGTTGTAAACAGATTGGGGTTGGTTTTACGTATGGTAATAAAATATTATTTTACTTTACTTTAAAACAAAACTAAAAATTCACTGAACAAAAATAAAGGTTAAAGTAACTTTATAGATAGGTGTGATAAAAAATCTGTTTTTAATTATCAAAAAACCTCAGAAATTCACAGAAACAATTTAAGGTTAAAGTAACGTTATAGTTAGGTGATCTTTCAGTGACAACATTAACATTTTGAACGGAAAAAAACAAAGAAATTCACTAGTTATAGTTAGCATTGCTAACTATAACTTTAACTTGCGCTACCGCCACACACTGCTTATGACCTCACATATTACATCACCCATGACAAGTTCCATGACATCATTTAAGGCATCAATGATGATATATCAACTGAAATAATTGATGGAATCACTAATGACATCATCCAATGAGTGTGCTGGTTTGTATTACAGTTTACATAGTGATAGGCAGCTAACATATTACTCTTCTACATAATTTTGTACAGCCTGTGTCCATCTGATGGGAGTAAGTGTTGCTGAGATTAAAATGAATAGTACATCGTTGAATAAAATTCATAGAAATTTAAAATAAATGAGAGAACAATTATAACTTGTTATAAAAACTCTCATTTTATGTAGGCTGCAGCTATAAAATGTTTCCTCATCCTCCATGCTAGATACAAACAACGCGACAAACTGAATACGATAATGTCAAAACTGAATACGATAATGTCATTGGTAAGATTTGAAAACTCTTAAGGCGTCTCAGTGAAATCTGAAGCTCATACATTTACATAGGGGAGCAATCCATTTTCTCTACAAGTTGCAATAGAATGAGCAAATAAAAAAGTATATGACTATCATATCAGGTTGTGGATACACAAACCAGTCATTTGTTGTTATCCAATATGTTTGTGCACACTAGATGTGAAACTTCTTATGGGCAAAATATTCAGCACAAGTTTCTTGTCATAGAGTGCTCAATATTGTCAAATTGTTTTTCGAGCTGCAATGAACACTTGAAAGACAAACAATTATTGATCAACTCCCCCCTCCCTTAGCTTCTGTAAACCACAATCCATCATGTAAGCCAAGTATTAACTAACACAGCAAATGGTCTCAGGTTTGCTATGTGAGAAACTTAATGTACTGCCAGATCAAGGTGTATGGGGTTAAAAGATGCACTTTTGTAAAATCAAACAATGATCTCAAAAAATTGTTCTCTGGTTTTAATAACAGAGACACTTTACTTAACCCCAAAATCCCAACCCATATAGAGAAGCACCCAAACCCTTGGTACAATAGGCTTCAATTGTGGGTGTGACAGCCCTAGTCAAATTTCAAATTTAATATTTGATTACTAAAAATCATAACAAAATGTTAAAACCATATGACACGTGCAAATTTAAAAAGGAGCAAGAAAAGGACTTTAGTTTATACAAAAACAGTGCAGTAGTCTAGAGATAAAGATGGATAAAATTTGAGAATTGTCCGAATGTACATTTGTCTTTTACAGATTGGACTAGTTAAATGACATGACAGTCACAGAGTGATTTTAAAAAAGTCGAAAAAAGAGGGACAAGTAAGTATGACAGATGGTTTTAAAAATGCTGAACACGGTGTCCATAGGGGCTTGGCTGACGGGGGCCGGCTGCCTCTAGAGTTTTTGTTGCAGGGAGATAGCTGGGCCAACCGGCGAGAGAGTTGCTGCATTTTTGCAGCTCTGGCGACGAATTTGGTGAACCGGATGATCAGCTTTATATTTTCTTGATTCATAGCTGCCATTATTGCCTGGCGACTTGTGCGAGCACCTAGTTTCATCCACTCCACTCTCAGTAAGGTCCTTCTGTCATGTAGCAGAGCTGGGCATGCACAGGCTATATGCTCCAAACTTTCGGAATGGCAGCCGCATTCCCTGCATTTGATTTTTTGACTAGGGTGCCGCCATTGCGGTAAATACTTGAAAAAGGGCCATTCCCCTAGCCTTAGGGCCATAAATTTGACCTTCCAGATGAGTGAATAAGTACTTGATTGGTAGGATGGCTCAACCCCCGGTTTATAATCAGAGGCGACGGCCCAAGCATGCTTCATTTGGATAATTTTGCTCTGTAGGAGTGGAAAGACCAGAGCTGAACGCTTCGCTTGATTAGGCACTTCAATGCCTGTTGTGGTGGATATGTTCCCCAATATTCTGAAACTCTAAGGAGCTGTAGGGATTGGTCCAAGTGGTGCCGATGTTTTTGACTACATGCGCTGGTCAATATTTCGTTCCAGAGTTTGATCTAAAGACTGTTGTCCCGGGAGTAGCGAAGTCTGTTGCAGAACTTAATAAAAGCACCAGCCTCAACGCCATTGTGATCTAGCACGCAGAGTTCTAGTCTGACTTGTGCCGGGGATGAAGACCTCGGCAGACACCATGCTTGCTTGAAGATTCTGGTGGTTGATTTATTTAGTAATATGTTTGTTGTGGCCATGTGATAAGGAATTTGTAATCTTGGCCTTCATTACCATGAGCAGAGGGGTTAGGCTTGGTCCTAGTAGGTGTTTTGAGAGTTTTGCCGATGCAAACTCTAGCAACAGTGCCTTAGCCTTGATGGCATCTTTTTGTTTGCTGAAAGAAGCTCTGGAATCAAGGGAAATTCCCAAATATTTGTAATGGAGCACTGTGTTGATGCTTTTGTTGTTAAAAAAACACCTGCCTTTCTGTTGCTTCAGTTTGCTAAAATGAATTATTTTTGTTTATGACAGGTTCAATTCAAGGGCATTTTCAAATGTGTAGGGAAGAAGTTCGTCAAGATACCTCTGCAAACCAACCTTTGTGTGACTCAATAGCACAAGGTCGTCAGTGTATAGCAGGTTGCTGATGAGGGTCCCGTCCGATTGGGCGGGTCGGAATTGACCTTTTCAACTATGGGGGATAGGTCAGAAATAAACAGGTTAAAAAGAAGGGGTGCCAAGACGCAGCCGTGTTTAACGCCGCTTCTTGTTTGAATCTTTTTTGAAACATGGGACCCATCGCCCAACTTTATCCTTATCCAGGTCTGTGAGTGGAGTTCGATGATGGCTTGTAAGAGACCTCGGGTATACCCCAGTGCTATCTAACAACAAAGGAGTGACTAATATTAAATTGTTACCAAAGATTATAAAATTATAATGATAAAGGGAAAAAAAGGGGAAAAAAAGTGAAGTGCAACGTGAAGAAACCAAGGTTTTTATACAAAACCCTCACTCACCCGTCTATTGGGTGACATGCTTCATCATTGGGGTTTTTTCACCGGGCGGGCCAAATGCCTACCCGGTGTGCTACTACACCTGCAATTGCAGTGGAGCTGGTTTGTTTAGATATGCACAGTGCAAAACGTGATTGTGGTGAAAGTTAAAAGAGTGCGAACTCTAACCAAAACCAAACTTTAATAAAGGTTAGTGTAGGCACACATTAAAAAGTGTTTTATGGACAGGCTTGACTTTAAGTTTGAGTCAAATTGTCCCTTAAATGTGTCAAATGGTCGACATGTTTCTGCTCATTGCAGCCAATTCGGCCGAGCTTTCTTCAGGACCAAAAAAAGTGGTGCAAACACTTAGAGAAAATCTCCCTTACGGACAGTATTTACGCCTTAGACGTAACTGCAGTGAGATAGGAGATTTTAAAGATCAATCAGTGGAGCTGACTAATAAGCTAAAAAAACGGGGATACCCAAACAAAATACTGACCAAGAGTTGTAAACGGGCGAGAAACCAACAGAGGGAGGCTTTAATAGAAGAGAACCCAAAGACCCCTGAAAACAATATCCTCCTCACATGGATATATGAAGGTACCACGCGTACTTTTACAACGCGTACCGTTACAACGCTACTTTTACCACGCAAGTCGTTACAACGACTTGCGTGGAGGGGCGCTGGATAGTAAATTTTGTAATTTACTATTCCAACTCCAGTCCCCGTGGACTCTAGGGAAAGGAGTTGGATAGTAAATGAATCTATTTACTATCCTGGAGCGCCCCCCAGCGCAAGTCGTGGTAACGACTTGCGTGGTAAAAGTAGCGTGGTAACGGTACCGCGTTGTAAAAAATGCGTGGTTACCGTTGTATACCTCCTCACATGTGTCACAACTTACAACTGCTTGTCAAACACAGTCAGTCGGTGCACAAACAGACACTGGCAGATCCTTACAAGCAATAATCACAAATGGAACAAACCTCTCTTCTCTTATCGGAGAGTGAGAAGCCTAAGAGATTCTTTGGTACACACACGACCAACAAAAGTATCAGGACAGATGGATAATACCGTACTAAATGTGTGGGGGCTCCCTCCTGTACTGGGCCACCACCCTTGTGGTGGATGTAGTGTATGTCACCTTACGTCTTCAACCAAAACTCTGACTTTGGAACCAGGTAAAACCTGGCAGTTACTACAGCATACGAATTGTAACTCCTGTAACGTAGTCTATTTAATCACCTGTCCTTGTGGACTACGTTATATAGGAATGACGACAAGACGTATAAAGCTAAGGATCTGTGAACATCGCAGTAATGTGAGGTGTAATAAGAACACCACAAAACTTACTTCACATTTCATTCAAGCAAATCATACCCCAAATGATATCAAATGGACAGTAGTCGAGCAAGTACACACTAGCGTAAGAGTGCAGGAATCATTATTTGAAAAAGAACAGCGGTGGGTGTACCGCCTCTCAACCCATCTACGAGGTTTAAATGACAATATCCCATGGGGAACTGTAATGCATCGATAATCTGTCTAGCCAATAGGAGTATGTTTTTCTACTAGACTGATTATGAATAATAGATCGCCCAGTATATGAATGTCTACCTTGATCGCTAACTGAAGGCTCTGTATACTAAGGCTTATTCGGGGACTCATTTGGATTCAGATATTCATTTTGAAGATAAGGTCCGAATAACAATGAAAATCAAGCTATATTGAAATTCGTCCTTTATATAGTTTGCGCATTGCATCAATACAAGATATGAATGAAAAGTGTTAGCTCACTCGAGATTAATAAAGTTAGTTAAAAAATCTCAATATCGTTACTGGCCCTTTAAATCTTCTATCAACAGTCACCATATCTGACGTTGACAACACGTGATATTGCAGTTATCGTGTGATCTGCCCACGCAATCTCGTGATTTTACGTGACGCTTTATTTTCCTAACAGCAGAACGCACTCGCTACTATTCGGGCGGCGGATGTGAACCACGTAGGTCACAAGCGGGGAGTCATCTGGAGTGAGGTAGGTGAAAGTCGATTGTATCTGGTAACGCCACACTAGCTTTTTGTAGAATGGAGCAGTGCGACAGTTTAAGGTGACGGCTTTTCCTCCTGTTGTTTAACAGTATTCTCTGATGTGAAGGAACCCCTGCCACCGATCCCATGAAGTGAGGCAAAATCTGCTTTCACATAAATACATACTTTTTGACTCTTTTGTATATGTAGCGCCATTAGGTCTCCTCATATGGGTGCTTTTAAGTTAAAGTATACGACTTGCTGTTTACGAGCCGTTTTTTTAAAAGACTGCACATTTTTTCTTAAAAGCTGTGATAATCATAATTTGGAGGTTAGTCTTATAGATTTATAAGACGCCATTTGACCCATACTGGGCTCACGGGGTTTGGACTGAAGCGCAGAATGGGCCATTGCTTTCATCCCCGTCCTAGTGAATTATATATATTCTTTCACAAAATGTTCAAACATTTAGATTACATAGAAGGTGAATAACCAAAACTAATATTTGGACAAACAAGAGGGTTATATATGTGGAGTGCACATTTATTTGGGTTAAGACCAAAAGAATCTTGGTATGTAAAAGACTGCATACATTGTTTTCTAAATATGTTTGCTTGTATGTTCTTTTTTACCCACAGATTTGGACACCTGGAAATACCAGGGTGATCCGGTATTGAAAACCGTGAGTTTCACATTTTTCCTGTTTTAACACTGAGGTTAGGGTACGCCTTAGCGTGCGTACACCGCCCAGTGTTTGCACCACTTTTTTTGGTCCTGAAGAAAGCTCGGCCGAATTGGCTGCAATGAGCAGAAACATGTCGACCATTTGACACATTTAAGGGACAATTTGACTCAAACTTAAAGTCAAGCCTGTCCATAAAATACTTTTTAATGTGTGCCTACACTAACCTTTATTAAAGTTTGCTTTTGGTTAGAGTTCGCACTCTTTTAACTTTCACCACAATCACGTTTTGCACTGTTTATATCTAAACAAACCAGCTCCACTGCAATTGCAGGTGTAGTAGCACACCGGGTAGGCATTCGTCCCACCTGGTGAAAAAAAACCAATGAAGAAGCATGTCACCCAATAGACGGGTGAGTGAGGGTTTTATATAAAAACATTGTTTTTTTCACGTTGCACTTCACTTTTTTTCCCTTTTTTTTCCCTTTATCATTATAATTTTATAATCTTTGGTAACAATTTAAGATTAGTCACTCCTTTGTTGTTATATATAATTGTACTGGGGTAGAGGAGTGTCCCTTAGCTCTTTCTCTCCTGTTGTTTATCCGTATACCCCAGTGGACCAATTTTTGCCATAGGCGGGCGCGTGGCACTCGATCAAAAGCAGGTGTAGTAGCACACCGGGTAGGCATTCGTCCCACCCGGTGAAAAAAAAACAATGAAGAAGCATGTCACCCAATAGACGAGTGAGTGAGGGTTTTATATAAAAACATTGTTTTTTTCGCGTTGCACTTCCCTTTTTTTCCCTTTTGTTTCCCTTTATCATTATAATTTTATAATCTTTGGTAACAATTTAAGATTAGTCACTCCTTTGTTGTTATATATAATTGTACTGGGGTAGAGGAGTGTCCCTTAGCCCTTTCTCTCCTGTTGTTTATCCGTATACCCCAGTGGACCAATTTTTGCCATAGGCAGCCGCGTGGCGCTCGATCAAAAGCCGCCTTAAAGTCGACGAAGCAGCAATATAGTTGCATGTGGCGTTTGTCGGCCTTCTCCATCAGTACGGTTAATGCAAGTAGGTTACTGGTTGTGCCTGACTTGGCTACAAAGCCGGTCTGGTTGAAGGGAAGACGCTGTGTTGATTCAACCCAGGCTGTCAGTTCTTCTAGTAGGATGCTAGCAAAATATTTGGATTCGATGTCGAGAAGGGTTATCATTCTATAATTTTTTGGGTTGTCTCTTTTACCATTTTTATAGATGGGATGGATGATAGCACCTTTCCAAGAATCCGGGATGTAGTCATTAAGCCTGCAGTGTAGGAACAGGGGTGCTAGGAGACCTGACCACAGCGTTTCATCCGATTTAAACAAGGCCTGTGGTAGTACGTTAGGCCTGGGTGCTCCATCTGACCTAGCCTTCCTGATTTACCGGGCAATGGTGTTTATTAAAATTCCGTGTGTCGTCCGCGTCCCTGGGGTGGAATCGTTTCGTAGTTCCTCGGATATGGGCATATCCAAGACACCTTCAACCTTGGTAGTGGGCCCAGTGTTTCCTGTGGAATGATCAACGGTGGGTGGTGACCAGGATTTGAGTATTGAATGGAGACTAAGGGGCTGTTGCCCACGTGAGTATTCTCTGAAGTGATTAAATAGAAACTTAGTCCAGTCGTCAGCACTTATGTTTGCGGCGATATGTCCTCTTCCTCCTATTGGGTCTCTGTTCACAAGGGCCCAGTATAAATTTGTGTTGGGCTTTTTGCTGGCATGGACTAACTTCAGCCAGAACTGGTCTGACGCTGGTTGTTTATCTCTATATACGGATGCCTTAAAAGCTTTTTGAGCTTGCTTATAATTGTTAAATAAAATTATGTTTCCCGGGCATTTTCTGGTCTGGCGCAGAGCAGCGTTTCTTAGTTGTTTTAACGTTTTTGTTGCATGAGAAATCCCAGGTTGAGGAGGATCTGACCAAGAATGAGATTTGGTCGGTAATTCGTTTAATAGACTGTTCACGAGCGCTTCACATCCGTTGATAATAGGCACGTCTTTTTCACCTTGTGAACGTAGAAGATGACGGCATTTCTCCAGAACGGTGGGGAAGACACTTGACGACCATTTCATTCATCTTAGATTCTCCATGTGACTGTCTGATATTTTGTGAGCAAGTGCGTGATGGTGAGGGATGTTGAAGGATAATGTTATTATTTGGGGTCGATGATCACTTTCCCCCAATGCTGCTATGTGATGGGACTCAATTAAGGTGAACATTTCGCTGTTAGCCAGTGTGAAGTCCAGAAATGAGTGGGTTCATACGTTGGTTCTTGTCCAGGCTGGTGGGGTATCTGTGGGTGAGCGACCATTTATTACTATGTAGCCTACTCTGCTAAGCTGAAGAACTGCGTATTCGCCCAATTTTGATGGTCTGAATCCAGGTGGCAATGTTTGTGTGGCGAGATGTGAGGGGACCTCTGAGAGAGTGATTCCTAGGTCTTCAAACTGGTCATAGAAGAGGTTAGTGTTGAAATCTCCAGAGATTAGACATGGTATACTGCCATGTGTACTTAAGATGTTGCATAGGATTTCGATCAGGCAGTCCAGTTTGGATTTTTTCCCGCTGGGGCATGGAGAGATGTAAACGTTTAACAGTAGTAGCTTACTCTCTGACAAGAAAATATCGGCCAAAATACCAGTGACCCAGTCAACATCACATTTTAGATGTCTGACAGGGGCTGACAGTCTGATAGCCACGTAGATAGACAGCCCTCCACTCTGTCTGCCATACTTGCTCTGTCTTGAGGCTGGCGATGTGAATTCCAGATACCCTTCCAGTGGGTTGCTTGTTGATTCCCAAGTTTCCTGGAGAAAGATGATGTCGTGTTTTTTGAAGAATCTGAATGTGTCCGGCGACTGCAGTTTCGACGAAAGACAGTTGATGTTCCACGAGCAGATTGTTAGACTATGTTCCGAATTATTTCAATTGGTCCTGCTTTGGGAAAGGGCTGCTGGCAGCCATGACCAATCTGCGCTTCTGGTGGTTTGCTGGACTTCACTGCACTCGTCATTACTGACTAGGGAGAGACTTCTGGCTGACTTTAAATTTGAAAAAGGGGTGTGGCTTGAGCTTGAGGATGGAATCTTGCTAGAAGCGAGTATTGAGGGATATCAGGGAACTTGAGTTGTTTCTATAATTATACCCCAATTTTTAAATTGGTCAGCTTTTGATTGAACCAGTTCCCTTGTGGCTTTAGATGCTAATGTAATTAAGGTCAATTCTCCTGTGTGAGGGCCGATGGTTGTATGCAGTCTTTTTATACACTTGCAAGAGGGAAGTTGCTTTCTGGAATATACTATCTAGCTCTTTGTAATGTTCTGAGCCCAGGATAATGTTTCACATAACTTCAAGTCCAGGTAGTAGAAATGTATAACCCTATCCAAGACAATCTGTCCTTATTTTAGACCACCTATATTTTTTTTCTTTTGGGATTAAAAGACATATATTTTTATTTTGATGGATCAATCTTCAGGCTCTGCTCGACACAAAAGTTAATAAATGTGTTAAAAAGCGATTGTAGATCAATTGGTGTTCTGGAGATCAAGAACTTATTGTCAGCGAACTTAAGGCCAGGTATTTTAAGGCCTACAGCTTTAGAGGAATCATTAACACAGGCCAATAATGAATTGACAACTCCATTCATGTATAAGAGAATACCATGGGGGTTGGGCAGGACTCTGCCCTCCCCCCAAGATTAGAAAATATTCGGTTCATTCTCCATGGCTGTCCCATTTGGCCTCTGCCTAATTGTCCTCCTGCATGTGCATTACAACCGACAAGATGTTTTCAGGTACCCCCAGTGAGTTCAATTCCTTCCACAGGGAAACTCTCGTTACTTGATCTAAGGCCGATCACATGTGGACAAATGCGACATAAACATGGTAGTTTGTTTATAGTCACGTAATTCCAATATGATGGTGTGAGGAGAAACATTTGGTCAAAGGTGCTTATGCTCTGATGAAATACTTGATGAAGGTCAGTAATAACATGATTCTCCACAATCCAGTCTTGCAGTCTGTCAAGAATCTGCTTAGAAAAGATTTTCCGGGACTAGCAGTCATTTCATTTTCCGGTCTATCCTCTGGGCCCTTTATATGGATCATGGTTATTTCCCTCCCTTTACTTGTGCCTGGGATCTCTGCACCTTTAACAATGGCATTTGACAGCAGGTTAACATAGGGGCCCAAACCAATGGTTCTGGTCTGTATATGTCTTGAGGATTTTTTTCTGTCCAAGGGCTTTCCATTGTTCCCTTGTTCAAAATAGCTTTTTCAGTCTCTTAGATGGACAACTTTAGAGATTGTTTATTCACAATAAATTCTCCGGCGTTGGGGGGGATGATGGAGGGGCTCAGATATAATGGTCGAGAATTGCAAGCTAGAACTTTGGTATGTTGACTACCGACCTGAAAAGTGCTACCTCCATGCCTCTGGCCCTATATAGAACTTACTAACGTGAAGTATTGCAGACAACTATGTGCTATTATGGGCCAGAATGAAGGACTATCTTTTTACTTGAAAGCTTCAAATAGATCATGCCAATTTCCGTCATCTCATGCTCTCTTGCTTTCAATTAACAATTTATTGTAAGCCCTTATAACCACTAGTATATTGTGCCTTTTATGACTTTTAACTGCTAATATTTGATTAGATTTAGCCCTTTTGCGTTCTGTTATATGTCAGTGGTTATGATTATTTTCTCAGTGACCCCAATCTATTATATTGTAATTTGAGTGAATGGAAAACCAGGCACTGGCATAACAAGAATTCAAAGAAGATCTTTTGAGGGAAGGTTGAGGGTTTTTATATTACATCCAGATGTAATTTTAATCCATATAAGAGGGTCCCCTGAGGGTCTTCCTGCACTTGATGACGTGGGGGGCAATAAAGTTTAAATTAACAAAACAACTTAAATTAAATGTTGGAAGCATTGCTAGGGGTGGTACGATGTTCTAGCCCCACTAATGCTTCCACAAAGTTTCTATCACTAAGGGAGGTCAAAATATAATCAAACTGCACTGAGGGTGAAGAGCAGCATTCAACCCTAGCAAAGTCCTCTCTAATCACAGAATTGCATTGATGCGTATGTTGTATTCAATGTATAACTTGATTCCTTAGGAACCCTGAATCCTCATAATTATGACCACTCCTCTTCAAAACTTTCATCATGTAAATAACCCCCTCATGGTCATTCAGGGGCCTAACCAAACCTGTTGAGTCTACAAAGGTTTCCATTGTCATTGAAAACTCTTGAAGATCATCTGGCTGGTTTACCAGTATATCTGGACTTTGGCACAGGTGGTATCAGGAAGATTTAGGGTGAGTGGTAACATGATTAGCAGATTAGTAATTCATTCTAAACTCCCTGTTTGCCGGCCTTCTCCGAGTAACATGTTCCCTTTGATAACTAGTCCCTACTAGCTCCCTACCACCATTGGTTCTAGTGGTAGTGGGGAGTATTTTAGACTGCCCTGTCCCACTAGTGGTGTAATGTGGGATTGGAAAAGAGGTGAGTTCAAAGGTGCAAATGTAGTTTGCTTGCTAACAAAGCTATCATCTGCTGTAAGTGTACCACAGTGTTTGTTACTCAAATCCCTTACCATCTCCACTAATTGTGTTATCACTTTACTCAAAACCTACACTGAATTACCAAATTTCTCCACCGTGGGAAAGTCCATGTTATTCCTATAGAAGGTTTGATTATTTTTGCCTTCCTCTGTGCACAGCTGTGACCCCTCAAGAGTCAATAAAAGCAGGAACTGATTTTGGAATACAACAGTAGGTTCCATGTGCACATGCTTAGGAGAGTTGATAGCCTTTGTGCTTTCTTGCTGTTCAGAAGTTATACGCTGGGGACTTAAACCCCTAGAGACAATTCCAGCTGTATGTGCCTGAGGTTTGTTTCTCTTTTTGTCCTTGGGAGACAATTTAGCCTTACGCGTTGAATTTGGACCCTGTGGGTCACCTATAGAATTCAAAAGGGACTCTAC
The DNA here is from genome assembly GCF_964261635.1 of Lissotriton helveticus. Lineage (NCBI taxonomy): Eukaryota > Metazoa > Chordata > Amphibia > Caudata > Salamandridae > Lissotriton > Lissotriton helveticus. The sequence continues at coordinate 1,111,037,892 of NC_136068.1, forward strand.
AAATTCAATTAGGCCATCAGTTTCACACAAGGTGCAATTCTCTGCTGCACGTCTAGGGATTTTATTATTTTTAGGAAGCTTTAAAAGGGTATTTATGGCCTTCCCCCCCCCCATTATGTGCAGGGGTAAAGTTACAGCACTTTACAGGTCCAAGCACAGAGGTTCGGCAACACCTTACCACCCGGACCACCTCCTGAAAGAAACAAAGCCTGTGGGTTTTATTGTTATTGTTAATTGGGATTTCTATAGCGCATAATCACCTACTGGTGATAGAACACCCAACCTTGGTACCTCTACTAGAAGGTCCGTTCAACTTGGCCTAGGTAGTGCCCCAGGCTTCGTAAAAAGGAGTCTTTTTATTTTTTCCCTGAATGGGAGGGGGCGGGTTCCTTCAGAAGGACCGCCAGCAGCTCATTCCAGAATTGAGGGGCCATTGTAGAGAATACTCTGACACCTTTGGAAGAGATCTGGGAGCTGGGGCAAGCCAGCAGACTAGCCTCCGAAGACCGAAGGGACACCACTGGCACATAGTTTACCAAGCGTTCCTTAATATATGCCGGGGCCTGACCGTGAATGGCTTTATGGGCTATGCATAGCCCCTTGAATCTGGCTCTCTGCTTGACCGGGAGCCAGTGCAGCTGTATTGTTATTGTTTAGAGTCTCCTGGGTGTAATCCGACCCTTCCTCAATATGTCCACTTACCCCCTCCCTCTGATCTCAACTGCTGCCGTCTCCACCCTAAGGTCCTAGATAACTTTGATAGCTTTTGAGTCACTTTATGCCTCTTCCTTGTTTAGTGACCTTGCTAGAAACCTTTCAAAGTATTTCACTAGCACAAGCATGCTTTAACACTCGTTTTCATAAGCTCAGGATGCCCCGTCACACTCTGGCTCCCCATAGTAACAGTCACGGTGGCAGAGAGCTTGCAACTGAGGCTTGCGTGTTTAAAGGGAGGTCATTTAGTTCTTCACAGCAACCCTCTGGCTGCAGTCAGTTAGTAATGTCAAACCATCAGGACTCTAAGGACCTGAGGTATTGTCAGCCGCAGTCCCAGTTTAAACAGCAGACAATCCAGAGTAACCGGCAAAACTGGTGGGAAGCTGAAAGCAGAGACAGCTTGTTTCAATGGTCCATTCTGCAAACAGGCAGTCACTAGATGGGCTAAACAGGCTGGCATGAGCATGGTGTTACACAGGAGCATAGAGCACGTAGAGCGAGAAAGGACCACGCATCTCCCAACAGAGGATCTCAAATACCCAATTGCTTCTACCTTGTAAAGCCAGGTATGTTACTAAGATATTAGCAAAAGCAAATCAACACTGACACTAGGTCACTAGCAAAGGGGGCAGTGAAGCACATGCACCAGCACTGTCAAGAGAACAATGACACAGGTGAACTGATGTAGGGGTCAATTACAAACAATGGGATAGTGCTGCATCCACGGCATCTATGCCTCCTGGGCACCTGAAAACGTCAGTACCTTACTTGGTTCTGTGGTTCCTGGGGCTCAGAAATTGCTCTAGGAGAAAACTCTGTGTGCTGAATTGCAGGTTTTATTGGAAACTATGGACTCCTTTGGTCTCCCTCAGCTGTTGAGAAATCCCACGCATACGGCAGGGCATATCTTGGACGGGATCTTCTCTAATGATCCTAGGATAGAGGTGATGGATCCCATTCCACTCTCCTGGTCTGATCCTTATGCCATCCCAGTCCTTCTGGAAGTACCAGTATCTCACCTAGAGCCTAATTTAAAAAAATGGGTGGAGATGAAGAGAAACTTCAGCCGGATAAATAAGGAGGACCTTCTTAATAAACTTAGCAATTATTGCTGCCTCCCCTACTTGGATGTTAACTCTATCTATGACGACTTCTCCAACTGGCTTTCGGTGGCCTTGGACTCTCTTGCCCCTCTTAAGGAGCACTATGTGGCCAGAAAATGCCTGTCGGCCCCTCTACCCCTCTACCCCTCTACCTTCAGGCTCTTGTCAGCCCTTACCATCCAGCTCGCTCTCTCCGTTCCTCAGCTCACCATCTTTTCAATGTACCTTGGTTCAAACTTACCAGAACGGGCGGCAGCTCCTTTTCAAACATAGGACCCAGACTGTGGAATTCACTTCCACTGGCCTTACGTATGGAAAACAGTCACACACGATTTCGCAGAGCAGTGAAGACCTGGCTCTTCGATCTCTAAGTTCTTCTGCCTTATGTTGTCGTTCTGTCTCCTAGCGCCGGGAAACCCTTATGGGTAGCTGTTCGCGCTTAACAAGATTAATTAATAAATAAATAAATAAATGGTTCTATGAAAGGCTGAGAAAGATTAGTCAGGTATGCCGACACCAGGAAAGAAAATGGCGCCGCAATCTTACCTCCGTCGAAAGGGATCTGCACAAACTTAGATTGAAGGAATATAAGCTAGCCATTAATGAAGAAAAGGTCACTCATTATTCCAAGATGACAGAATCCATAAGATCCCCAAGGGAACTTTTCACTGAGATCAATCCCCTCCTAGCTCCGGCGGCCATTGTTAACACTGAGGTTTCCCAGGATTTGTATGATAAAATGGCATGTTTCTTTTATGCCAAAATTAAGGATATGTACTCCTCCTTGGAGATGTCCAACGCTGGAGGATCAAAGTCAGATCTTCCATCGTATTCTCTAGCAGCTCCTCTGAAGGATTGCTGCTTGCGCTCCTTTCCATTCCTACTTCAAGAGGACACTGAGCGGATGTTAAGTGGAATTAAATCTGGTTCCCCCCTGGAGCCCTGCCCCTTGAAGATCCTAAAATTAGGAAAGGAGGCTATTGCCCCACCTTTGACCTCAATACTTAATGCCGTCATTACCTCTGGCCAATATCCCACCGCATGGAAAACTGCGGTGATTAAACCTCTTTTGAAGAAGCCCTCTCTGGACCCTACGGAACTAAAGAACTACCGACCTATTTCCCTGTTTCCTGTTCCAGCCAAAATCTTAGAGAAACACCTGAACCTCCATCTTAGTACTTATTTGGAGTAACATCAATTGCTCGTTGGCTCGCAGCATGGGTTCAGAAGTGAGCACAGTACTGATATGGTGTTAACTGTTGTTTTTAACAACATTCGACAACAGGTTGACGCAGTCATACCCCTTTACTGATCCTTCTGAACCTGACTCAGCCTTCGACACTGTCTCCCCCCTTAAATAGGCTGGGAGGCTCTGGGAAATAGTGATTGAGGGCCTTGCCCTTAATCTGCTCACATCCATCCTTATGGGACGGTCACAAAGATTCAAGATGGGCCAATTCCTCTCAGCTCCTAAACAATTGTTCTGTGGAGTTCCCGAGGGATCCTCCTTGAGTCCTACCCTTTTTAATATTGATATAGCCCCACTTGCCAGGGTGGTAAAATCTTTTGGCCTAGAAGTGTTATCCTATGCTGATGACACTCAAATCATGATCACCATCACTGAGAGTGTCGAAGCATCAGCAGCAAATTTCAAAAACTGCATGCAGGCGGTGGCTTCAAGGATGGTAGAGAACTATCGAAGAATCAATGAGGATAAAACTGAGGCCTTAATTTTTGGAGAAAAAAAGGATATCTGGTCTGAGGCCTGGTGGCCTAACATGCTTGGATCCTGCCTTCGCCCTGGCTCCCGTGCCAAAAATCTAGGCATCATAGTGGATACCTCCCTCTCCCTGGGCCCCCAAATCAATAGAACAGTTTCTACCTTCTTGGGGATGATAAGGACTCCCAGGAAGATCTTTCAATTTCTCTCCCTCCCCTCACGTAAACAGGCAGTGGTGGCCATTGTGCTGTCTAGATTAGACTACTGCAATGCCCTTTATGTAGGGATAAATAAGGGGCTTCTACATCGACTTCAACTTGCACAGAATGCCGCCGTCAGATGGGTGATGGGCCTTCCTAAATTCCACTCTGTATCGGCTACCATCAGAGGACTGCACTGGCTCCCCTTGGGATGGAGAATTGTGTTTAAATCTCTGTGCCTGGTGCACAAGGCCTTTTAGAATATGGGGTCAGAAGGTATTAAAAACTGTTTCGGAGCTATGTCCCCAGAAAGCAGCTAAAATTTGCCAGCAAGAATCTGGTAACAGTTCCCAGGTTTAGGAAATCCTGATGGGGGAGGGCCTTTTTGCTGGTTGCAGCTAATCTGTGGAATTCACTCCCTCCCTCAATTTCAACTATGGAAACCCATTCCTCGTTCCGTAAGGCCTTGAAGACCTGGCTCTTTACCTGCTTGAATCTGTAAGCCCTGGTACCTATGGACATCTCTAATCCTGATCTCTCTCCGCAGTGCCTTGATGCCCCTGGGCTAAGTATGCGCTTTATAAAGCCTATATTCATTCATTCAAGCCCAGAGCTGTGGGCTGTGAGGTTTATTCCACTAAAATGACAATCACCAGGCTGAGGGTTTGCAGCTGTCTTTTAAAGCTGCTCTGAAGTTAGTCCACTTCTGGTTATTGTTCTATTTTCTTTTCCTTTTCCATCGTGGCTGTTTCTTCCTTGATTCCTAAATACTTTTCCCACTCCGTTATGTTTTCTGTCATGTGGTGTTTTTACTGTTCTTTTACTATAAGACGGCTTTAGTCTGGTTGGAGAATGAGTCACTACAAAGCTGTGTTCCTTTGTTTGGTTCCTCGATCACTCCACTTGCTGATCCCGACTCCTCAATCCTGAAGCATTCCCATATCACAGTCAAGATTCCTAACTTTCTTCAATCTTTTGAAGTCTTCAATTTGTTAAGGGGTTGTTTACGCCTTCAGCTTTTTCCTCCTGAGAAGGTGGCAGGTTCTCGAGGGCTCTTGCCTATCACACACTCCACTGTGTGGTGACATTGTGGCTTCCGGAAATAGTCATATGTACAGCAGACAGCGGAAGACCCAGACCGGATTACGGGTAAGTGTCCAGAACAGAGAGTGGCATTGAGTAGTAGCACAGGGAGACAGACATAGGGACACGAGGACACAATCTTATCAACATTAGGACAATACTTTTCAAGTGCATCATAATGATATACGGATACTGAGATGGGGAGATGAGAAATTAGTGTACTGAAATGGAGATACTGACAGGGGTGCTGACATAAAGACTTGAAAACTAAATACTGAGATACTGCCACTGAGACACGTGTCCTAGAACACTGACAGGGACCCCCATCTATGACACTGGGGTTTTAAAATGGGGACAGTGAAACTAGAACATTGACTTGGGTCACACACATTCACACTAGTATACTGACACTGGAACCCTGACACTTGGCATTTTGGTGCTGTGGCAAAGGCTAGAATCAGTGACACTGGGAGACTAAAAAGGGAATCCCTCTAAATTACTAGCACTTAGAGACAACACTAGGGAAGTGATATGGCACAGGGACACTAACACACAAGCACTGACTGGAAGGACACAACACTTGGTTACTGCTCTGTGATTGCCTACTTGTGTCACTGGCATTGGGCTACTGACACAAGAACCCTGACACAACGACACTCACATAGGAACAGGAACACAGGCATGGAACTGATATTTGGACACTGACATGGACATTCAGCTCTGCAACACTGCCAAGGATTACTGTCACAGTGACACTGCACGGAAACACAAACACTTGGACATGAGGACGCTATCACAGAGATGCTGACATTGGGATGCTGCCATTTAAACTGGGACAATGACTCAAAAGAAGTCTCATGGGGACATTGATGTGAGGACACTGACCCAGAGGAAGCTGACACTGGGTAGATAGAGAAATAAGAGCACATTTATACTTTAATATCGGAACAGTGACATGGGGGATCAAACAGAAGGACACTTACACATATGCACTAACACTCACATGGGAACACCAGCAAGTCCATAAAGGTTGTGGAATAATAGAAATGGGGATTTGAGGCAAAGAGAGATTGCACCTATCCTTAGTGAGACAATTCCTGTATGGACGCACAAGGTGATAGGGACCAGAGATCCATTTCCCCTAAATTTCCTAAGATACAAAGTATCACAATATCATAAACCACATAAAGGTCCAGCACACTTAATTTCAATTCAAATTTTTACACAAGTAATAGATCCTATTCCAACATTTGTAGTTTATATTTCAAAAGACAACAGAATCGATAGTTCAGCAGAGTAGTTTCTTTAAGTTCTTTATTGATAACTTCCTTTATTCAACATGAAATAAAGACAGTAGCCAATGCGTTTCGTCCTCTCGGACTTCTTCAGGGCAAAAAAAAACATTGTCTGCAAATCTTGACTGTATTCCTTCCCTTAAAAAGTTTTCTCTTTTTTAAAGATCAGTATGTGCTTTAATCTTATATACCTTGTGAAGGGTAGAGTGTTAGTCTGTCCTCTATTATCGGGTATGTGCAGTAAACGGTAAACCCAGTTCCAGTCACAAGTGTCTTCTAAATTATTTCATGGTAACTTTCAATCATCCGTCAGGAGGCAAAGTGGCATGGCATCCGTGTTTGTGCATTTATGTGGTTTAAGAGTCCATAAAGGTGTCAGCACTGGGACACTGATGCAAGATCTTACAGCACATGAATACTAACTAGGAAGTGACACACTCCGAGCAACAGCATTAAGGCACTGCGTTGCTGGCACTAAAGTACCATAACGTACACAGGGGAGACACACATTGGGGCCCCACCATTTGAACATGATTTCGGATTGTAATAGACACTGACACTGATATGGATACACTGACGCTGGCACATCAGTGTAGGAGAGTAGGATCTGCTTACTATGGTTATCCCCACTTTTTGCTGGTCTTTCACTGTTTTTCGACTTTAGCCTGGCTGGGGCCCTGCTAACCAGGACCCCAACCTAGATGCTTCCTCTCTTAATTGATTTCATGTACATTAGGTACACTCCAGATTGGTTACTGGTTTACTCTTGTGAGTCCCTAGTATATGGTACCTTAGGTACTAAGGGCATAGGTACCCCAGAGGCTTACCAGGGGTTGAAGCATGTATTATGCCACCCCTGGGAAGCCTTCCAAAATGGCACCACAGGTCTGCTACTGCAGCCTGGGTAAGGTGGTGCATGCACCCCTTACTGAGATATAGGTTAGCTATATCTACCTTTAATCACTGACACATATAAACCTATAAGTCACTCCTATGGCAGGCCTTATCAATCCTGAGGGCAGGATGCTTGGTTTTGTGTGAGAGGGTGCCCATGCATGAGCAGGACCCCTCTGCAGCATTCGTAATCAATTCTCTGTAGCTGTTCTGTGATGCACCCACATCATATACTCTTAAGTGCATTATAACCTCACGGTTAATGCTAACTTCGGAATCGCTGCATGGAAACATGTTGTGTTTGGTGCAAACACTTTGGGAATCCTACCCCCCCCCCACCTCCCCCGCCAGTCCAGGCGGCAGGGGTAGAATTCCACCCTTCTAGGGGGACAGACATGTACACAATGACCTAACCGGTAATAGTTTAAAAGAGCCCCAGCATCACTAGATGGATGCTGCAGACACAGACACAGGTCTGACCTCCTGCTGCTGAACAAAACTCCAGCATGGGAGGCCTGAACAATAGGTTTCCTGGCATAGGGAGGTGTAACCATCTCCCAGACAGGCTTTAGTGTATTGGGGTTGGGTGGGTGCATTCATAGAATGCTTTTCAGACAGTGCTGGGGGCACACTTGGTGTCCCTGTGCATAGCCCAGTTCAAACAGGTTGCAGAGGCACTCAGCCCCTGCTCTGGTGCGAAACTGGACAAAAGGGAATGGGTGTAACCACACCTCTTCCCTGACCCTCCCATAGGTGGGTCCCCAGATTATGTCAACCCCCTTTCTTAGTATAAATATGGGACCTCAGTCCTTAGGACTTCAGATTACACTGGACGAAACTCTGCAACATATATCCTGGAACTTTGACACTCTATACGACTAGAAGACAGAAGAATCTCCCTTGGGGTCAAGGAGTGACTCCCCTGTTCAAACAGGCACCAAAGAAGCATCTTGCCGGACTGCATTTCCAAGGCTCCCACTGGATCCCGAAACATTTGTGACTCAGGACAAAGACTTCCAGACTTCTCAGAGGCCGACACGAGGTCCCAGCAAAGCTGAGACCCGCAACCCTCACAAGTGATGTGGGACCGGAACTCCTGGACACCTTGCACATTTGCTAGTGCATCCACTTCCCAAGCTTTCCTGAAGTTGTGCATTGGGCTACTTATAGTCCAAGCCCTGAGCACCATCTGCACCAATGATTGTGGGGCTACACTCCACGAGTGTTCCGTGAGCCCGCTTCTAGCATTTCTGCTTGAGGCCCCTTCGTGATCACTGGTCCGTCAACTGGTGGGTCCCCACAAAGGTAACTCTTCTTTTCCTTGAGCTTCCCTGGTTGCCCCAGACGTGCCCTGACTCCCCACCAAGGGGTGAGTCCATCAGACCTTGCTGGTCTGCATCAAAGCCAATCTCTGCTTTCTGCATGGGTTGCTGTTGCCAAGGCTTGTTGGGTCCAATCCGTAAACCGATACCGCAGCACTCGACATCCTTTATGAGACAACTCGAATCCAGCACCTGGTCATCATTGACACCTCCTGGTTCTCGTGGCTGAAGAGTCAAGCTTCACCTTCTTCACCTTCTTCACCTGACATCTGTGGCATCTGCTCATTGCCTTCCTGGTCACTGGCTGGTGACCCAGACTCTGTCCCCTCTGCTTTCAGGTTCTTCACATATCCGATTCACCCTTGGATCCGCCCGGACACTTTCCAATTGGTCGCCAGCAGCACTTTTGCAGCAAATCGCCATTAAAATCAACGACGGAACCCGACATCAAAAGACAACATATGCACCCTGCTTCCCTGGATGAGGTAACTGGAGTACTCCGGTGCTCCCATGGGTGTTGACTCAAGAACCTCCTAGTTCTAAAGGGGTTTGTTCCAATTCCTCTTCTAATTGTCCTTTTTCTTTAAAATTCCAACCGCTACTTTCCCCATAGAAGTTAATAGTGATTCGCGGCTGTGTTTAGACACTAAACGCTTCCCCGTGGGTCCCCTGTGTCATTACCTTGGGTGGTTCCTGGTGGCCCCAGCAGTTCTAAAGGCTCTAGGCCTTGTATCTATTTCAGTTAGGGTTCTTATACCACTTCCTTACTATATGGTTTGGTACGCCCCTAGGGCTCAATGTATATTGTGCTAATTTATTGTGTGCTAATTAAGTTTACTGAATGTACTTTTGCCTCTAGCCGCATAAAAAGACTAGAGGGATGTATTTAGAATAGATATATATATTTTTTATATATACCTGGTGTGGTTCTCCTTTTATTTGGTCATTCATGAGATTATAGACTGGTAAAATAAGCTGCTTTACATTCCTCCAAGACTTAGCCTGAAGGCTGCTCTCCACAGCTACCACTATTATAGCTTTCTATATAGGTTGTATTTATACCTACCATCAATAAGGGTCATTTGGACTGGTGCAAGGTGCCCACTAGAATAGTGGACAACATATGCCAGGCCAACTTCTCACAATCAGTACTGGAACACCAGCATGTACAAAAATGAGAGCTGGTACCTGCCACATCAAACCACCCACATAAATTAGGCACTAAGCCCAAAGCTCTGGAATGATGAATGAGTGGTTACTTGTGGAAGTGCACACTGCTGCTCTCACGTCTTGAGCTATTCCCATCCCTCCCAACAATCTATGCCTATCTTGAATTTCTCTCTTTCTGAGAGGTTCATTGAATACAATTAGCAAGTTAGAGTAGGGCATGGGAGGAAGTCAGCAGGAGTAGATAGAGAGAGCTAAGTTGTAAAGTAGTTTGTCATGCAGTTCAAGGCAAGCATTCGAGTGGAGGCAGGATACAGCCAAAATAGCTTATGGAATTAGGTGAAAGATGAATACTCCACTGGGCTGTCACGTGGTCCATGGGGACATTATCATCTTCCTACTTTAGCATGAGCACACCGCAGACTGTCCACTGCTTTGCGCACGTTACCACATAAATTTATTTTGCAAGTACCGCTTTTGATAATTTTAACATGATAACCTACCCCTGTGTTCATGCTTTGCAGGTTCCTGGGGTTTAGTCTGAACATTGTGAACAAGGTCGAACAACAATGCTCCTAGTTATTTTATTCTGGTCAAGCCCTAGCACCTAGACAAAACATACAGATGCAGCTGCTGCTTGGGAATACATACTTTGATCTTTTTGTAACACACGAATAGGTAGGGGACACTTGGAGAGGGACCTTTCCAGGGAGAAGAGAATGACAGCACTAACCCTGGGGGTAATTTGCGTAGTCGCACTACACGTAGCTACGTGAAGTGCACTTCACACTATGCAAGCTACGCGTAGCTATGAGAACTGCGTAGTGCGGTAGGGAAAATGCTGTTCGCACTGATTGCACAGTGCTGGATGCTTGTCCGCACTGTGCATTCATTGCAAACGGTATCTTGCACAGTGCAAGCGGTAATTTTCTGCCGCTCGAGTAGATTTGTACTCGAGCTGCAGTTTTCTCAACGTGGACTGGTAGTTTCCCATCGCGAGCGGTCGCGAGCATACGCGACCACTCGCAATGAGAAACCTGACCTCCCCGCGTTGAGAATCTCACTGGGAGGTTTATATTCCACGCTCGTGATCGGCAACTTGATGTTGCTGATCGCGAACGAGGAAAAAGCCTCCCCGGGATGTCATTTTGCTCACAAGCAAGCAAAAAATGCCCGCTACGCTACGCATTTTTGCACTGTGCTACGTGCAATTCACGTAGCGCGTAGTTGCTCAAACTACACGAGCGTAGCGTAGTCCTACTCCCAGGGTTAGACAGCACCGATGATCTATATCTACCATCTATAGATTGAGGTACGGGGTCTGCAGATATCGCCCTGAGATCTTCTAATATAAAATCATCTTGCTCTATACAAGAGTAGGGTAGGTTAGGCTATGCTGTGCTTCACTATGACAGCTCCTTTTATGATTTACGGACTATGTTTGACAGGTACTGGCACTGCTGTGCTCGCGCTGCTGCCGGCGCTTGTATATTTTAAACTCGCCCTGATTTTGTATTTCTTTTTCCTTTATTATTTCACTTTTCCCCTGTTTTTAAGTGGGACTAGGCTGGGCTTCGTTCCCCTCCCTCTTACCACACATAAAAGGCTAAAACATCGCCGTTTTGGCGAGTCCGGGTCCCGGGGGTGGTCCTGTGTAGGCGCCATCTTGCTTTGGGTTCCTAATTCCATCGACGGGCGCCATCTTGGAGCGTCCTCGCGCTTGCGCGGTGCTTGGATCGCCTATTTAAGGCGGATTCACCTCCACTGCAGCCTTGACAGGTACTGGCACTGCTGTGCTCGCGCTGCTGCCGGCGCTTGTATATTTTAAACTCGCCCTGATTTTGTATTTCTTTTTCCTTTATTATTTCACTTTTCCCCTGTTTTTAAGTGGGACTTGGCTGGGCTTCGTTCCCCTCCCTCTTACCACACATAAAAGGCTAAAACATTGCCGTTTTGGCGAGTCCGGGTCCCGGGGGTGGTCCTGTGTAGGCGCCATCTTGCTTTGGGCTCCTAATTCCATCGACGGGCGCCATCTTGGAGCGTCCTCGCGCTCGCGCGGTGCTTGGATCGCCTATTTAAGGCGGATTCACCTCCACTGCAGCCTTGACAGGTACTGGCACTGCTGTGCTCGCGCTGCTGCCGGCGCTTGTATATTTTAAACTCGCCCTGATTTTGTATTTCTTTTTCCTTTATTATTTCACTTTTCCCCTGTTTTTAAGTGGGACTAGGCTGGGCTTCGTTCCCCTCCCTCTTACCACACATAAAAGGCTAAAACATCGCCGTTTTGGCGAGTCCGGGTCCCGGGGGTGGTCCTGTGTAGGCGCCATCTTGCTTTGGGCTCCTAATTCCATCGACGGGCGCCATCTTGGAGCGTCCTCGCGCTCGCGCTCGGCTTGGATCGCCTATTTAAAGCTTTCCTCTCCCGCGCAGCGGGACGCGCAGGAGGGGCGCCCTCGCTTAGCCGGAGTCGTGCCAGAGTCCTGCCCGTCTGCGCCCGTCAGCGACGAGGAAGCTCGAGACGTGGTAGGGCTCTGATCACTAGCTGATATTTCATCATGCAGGCTCCACCAATGCTCCATTACAATCGGGCAGATTTGCTAACCATTGGGAATAGGGCTAGGGCTTGCTTATGTGACCCTGTGGACCCTCTATCTGGCCCATACGTCTGTGCATGTAATGGTTGGTCTCTAGATGGCCCGACTAAAATCCGTTCTTTGGAAGATATTACCCCGCCCAAGTGTAATCTTACCTCGGACCGGGGGCTCCGGATTTGGAATTTGAACGTGAGGTCACTGGTCAAACATCACCAGTTTATACATGACCTCATTGAAAAAGATGGCCCTGATCTTTTTCTTCTCACCGAAACCTGGCTTCAGGACTCGGATGTCGCCATTTTGAACCTTACTTTTCCATCAGAATACACGATTTTCACTCTGAATCGGACTACAAGAGGAGGTGGCATTGCCATGGCAGTAAAATCTTGCTTTCCTGCTGAATGGAAAGCTCTTAAGCTGCCTGCTTGTGAAAGTGCCCTTTTTAAAGTAGCCTTCAGCCATCATTTTACGTTTAGTGGCATTCTCATCTATCACCCACCAGGCAATGACACAGTCTTCAAATCCGCTCTCGCCGATACTGTAAGCTCTTTAGCGCCCGGGTGTGCGAATTTTAACATCATGGGTAACCTTAACATTCATTTTGACAACAGGTCATCCATAGCCATTAACACCTTACTCGCGGATCTGGAAGCACTCCAACTTGTCCAGCTAGTGACACTTCCCACCCACACTGGAGGACATATTCTTGATCCTTTTTTTACCACGCTTGAGAGGGTGAAGGTATCTGACCCGCTGTCTGTGGGATGGACTGATCATTTGCTGGTGGAAGTCTTTTGTCTTATTCACGATAAGCCATTTAAACCTGTGGATAGACTAATTTTTAAAAGACACTGGCATAAGCTTAAATTGGAGGAGTTTTGCAGGTTGCTGGAGCAGAACCCCTTGAGCCCTTTTTTGAATGTGGATCATGGCTATCAACTGTTTTACACATGGATTTCAGACGCTCTTGATTCCCTTATACCCATGCGCTGGTCGAAAGGTCATTCTAAGGTACCGAGCCCGTGGTATAATGATTCCCTCGCCGAGCTTAAAAAAACTTGCCGGCAAGCGGAGAGGGACTGGAGAAGATCCTACGATCCTGTCTTGAAAACCTTGTACTTTGCCAAACTTAAGACCTATCATAGAGCAATTTGCAGAACTCGGGCCGCATTCTATGCTCAGGAGTTTCAAGCCAGCACCAATCCTTCCAAATTAATATTCAAGGTCTTGAAAGACCTTATGAATAAGAGAGCCACTTCGGTAGAGATCTGCACCGATTCCCACTGCGAGAACTTGGCAGCTTTTTTCCTGGAGAAAGTGCAGAATATATATCGGGGGTTTGACCTGTGTTGGCTGGATCCAGAGTTAGTTGACCCTAACATCTTGGGGTACGAGACTTTGACCTTTCTACCTGATCTGTCTATGGAGGCTTTTAACAAACTTAGCCTCAGCGTTAAATCAGGTTCTCCTCTGGACCCGCTGAAGCCAGCCCTCATCAGTACGCTTTCCCCGTTGGGTCGAGTTCCGATACTTACTCTTATCAACTTGTCGCTGTCAACTGGGACGGTCCCTTCCTCATGGAAGCAGGCGGTAGTTACCCCAGTCTTGAAAAAGGCAAATTTAGATCCTCTCTTGCCTGAGAACTACCGCCCTATATCTCTTTTGCCTTGGACTGCTAAAGTCACCGAAGCCCACGTCAACTCTATTTTATCTGATCACCTTGCCCGTAATCAGATATTAGACTCTAGCCAAAATGGCTTCCGACCGGGACACAGTACCGAGACTGCTTTGCTCCATATTATCGAGCATTTACGCCTGGTGCTTGACTCCGGACGTACGGCAGCGCTCCTATTATTAGATCTGAGCGCTGCTTTCGATACTGTGTCCCACCGTATACTGATTCAGCGCCTTGAGGAAGCCGGAGTAGCTGGAACCGCTCTCCAGTGGTTTCGATCTTTCCTCTCAGATCGCACCTTTAAAGTGGCTATACCACCCTGCCAATCCACCATCCATCCCTTGGATCTGGGGGTCCCACAGGGCTCCTCGTTGAGCCCCATTCTGTTCAATCTATATGTGAAACCGCTAGCGGCAGTCGTCAAACAGTGGGGTTTGACGATGACCTCATATGCTGACGACACGCAGCTAGCGGTGACACTAAGTGGAGACCCGGAAGTGGAGGCCCCCAGATTCCGAGCTGGACTTGTGGCAGTAGCTAGTTGGCTACGTACCAATTGTTTACAACTGAATGCCACAAAAACCGAAGTGTTGGTTTTAGGGAAACATGCTGAGCTATGGGGAGACCAGTGGTGGCCTCCAGAGCTGGGCGTCACTCCCATTCCAGCATCCATAGTGAAAAACTTAGGGATTTGGCTGGATCCTGCGCTCACCTTCACAGGGCATACGAAGAAGGTTGCAGCCACTTGTTACGGTATTCTGCGAGGCATAAGGCCGGTTCTTAAATACTTTGACCCTCCCACTCGGCAGCTCGTGGTCCAAGCCTCGGTTTTATCTTGGTTGGACTACGGAAGTGCGCTGATGTTAGGGGTTAATCAGGCTGAGGCATCCAGGCTTCAGAGGGTACAAAATGCCGCGGCGCGGGCCATTGTTGGTCTTCCCAGACATTGCTCTGTTTCCGGTACTATCTCTGCCGTTCACTGGTTGCCGGTCAGACAGAGGATTAAGTTTAAAGCGCTCTGTCTGGCTTTTAAAATCATGAAATTTTCCTCGCCACCGGCTCTTGTTAACTTGCTCACTCCCTATTTTCCTCCGACATCCCTAAGATCAGAGGCTTTGCATTTGGCGGTCTGCCCCCGTTTCAAACTTAGTAGAATGGGTGGCCGCTCTTACCGGGTGCTTGCCGCGGGACTGTGGAACTCGCTCCCAATGCACATCCGAGCTCTGAATGATCTATCCATCTTCAGGCGTGCTATTAAAACTTTTTTGTTTCCTGTTTCTGAGTAGCCGCTCCCTCTTATTTTCTGCGTGTTATGTTATAGTACCTGTCTGAGCGCCTGGACGCCCCTTTGCTGGGGCAGCAGCGCGCTATAAAAATAAAATTAACATAACATAACATAACATAACATATGTGCTATGCTAACCGTATTTGTGTTGTACATTCTTCTGCTTATTGTGGCATGTATATTGCATACTAGAGCATGTTAGTTAAAATAAATATTTTACATTTGTTTGTGTCTTTGTCAGATCTTATTGTGGACAAGTACCAGAGTGTTAGCGAAAGGGTGTGTCTTGCAACAGCAATTCCTTAGAGAGTCACCAGTGTTGTGTTCTGGGGTGTCTAATCACTTGTTCCTCTGTGAGTGAGTAGGAGGGCAAGTGAGACACCATAGCTAGTCAACCCCAGGCTCATCTTGGGTATTATGGTGATAGGATGACTCAGTCCCAATATACTAAGGTCCCATAATCCTATGCATAGTTCTGTGTTTGTGAGGAATCCCTACAACAGGGCTGAGCAACCTCATTTTTGATAAAGTCTAAAGGTAATGCCTGAAATAGGTTGACCAAAAACCCAATGGTAAAAAGGGGAGGAAAACATACCAAAATGAGTGGTAAGGGGTAGCAGTTGAATATTGTTATGACTTTGAGTTCCCTGTAATTGATGCACAGTTGTTACCCCTTGTTTGGTTTTGGGATACAAATTGGGTGCCCATGCTGAAGAAACGGAGTTTTGAATGAAATCATTTTTGAGATTATCTGACAGATGTGCACACAAAACTTCATCTTCTTTCACCCCGAGGGTGTATTGTTTGATGAGGAATTTAATATTAATTTTTGTCTTACTGGACCAAATCATGTTAGAAAATATCTTTTTTTGAAACTTGAAATCAGGAGAGCACACAACATATGAATGAACGAGATAAACAGAAGACAGTGTTTAACATCAAATATGAACATTTTGGAAATATTGTGATAACTATTGGTTTATGGTATTACCTGATTCCTTCTAATATGTTTTTCAATGACATAATCTGGGAACTGCAGGGTACATTCTTGGTACTATATCTAAATGTTGTTTAAATGTCCTCAAAAAGCCTTGAAAAATACTGACATGCCAAGGCTGGGAAATTTGTTTTAGAACTTTCCTTCATCACGTTTTGGGGATTTTTTATTTCCAGTCAAGACATATTTATGAACCACAGCAAGGTAAATGTGGGCAGGCGCTTGCTCATTCCCACTAACAAAGTAGGCACAGTGGTTTTTCGGTTTCACCAACTTTTATAGCATGTTTTATTTACGATTTTATCACGGTTGTGTCACCACTCTGACTATGAAGAGTGTTCTTTCAACAGGGATCTAATCAAAACGAAGCATTTGTTTGATTAAATCCTACTGCACCAGTTGTAGGATATCTAGATTACTCCCAACCCTTCATTGTTTGAGCTGATGCTGCAGCCTTTGCCATAGCTGGAATACTCTCAGAGAGACTTTCAAGAACCGAGTCCCTCCATTTAATGGCATATGTATCTCACACATTATCCCCCAGAAAACACAATTACACCATTTATAATAGGGAGTTACTTGCCATCAAAGAAGCATACGCTCATTAGAGACATCACCTGAAAAGATCTGTGTATCTGATAGCACTATGTAAATACCATAATAACTTGGGATTCTTGAAACCGATTAAATGTTCAAATGCTTGACATGCACGCCAGACTTTGTTTTTCTCCCGCTTTAAATATATCATCCCATTTTGATGTGACCATCATCATGATAAGGCCATTACTTTGCCCCATAAGCAAGATTAGGAAACCAGTGCCCCCTGCTATATGGATTATTGCTACACAGATGATAACACCCGGCCGCGGAGGAGCAGGAGCTCCGGAGCTCCTCCACAGCTGCCCTACCTAATTGCCGATCCCGATCTCTAATCTGGGCCCCCGGCACTGCATACTGCGTCGGAACACCCGGTGCCTGCAGTGAGATGGGAGCGGGATGCGGGCGAGGGCGCTAAGCGGAGGGGCGGAGCAACAGGCCGGGGTCTGCCTCGGCTCCCGGTCCACGCTCTGCTTCGGCACGGCTCCTGGCCACTGGAGAGCATTCTCCTCGACACCGATGCTCCCTACCTGAACCAGAGAGTGTGGGGCACTTGTAGGGCTGCTCCGATCGTTGCTGGTGCCGTGGGAGCGGTGAAAATCTGCAGTGCGGGGAAGAAGGCAGCGGCGTACAAAATGGCGGTCACAACTTTGACGAGAGCGCCGACAGCTGCTATCCCAAACAGGAGGTACGGTTGAAGGTCGCAGCACAGAGGCTGACACAAGCTTTACAAAACCCAGGTGCTTCATTAGCGGCATTTCACTGTAGGCAGTCCTAACAACGATATTCCTTCCCGCGCATGCCTGACCTTAAAATGGCGTCTGGCGGCGACCTGCAACTGGCGATCGGCTCCCTCTATTGAGCTTCTGAACCCAACTCTCACTGCCCTCACACACCAAAAGCTGCCCCTGATCTTAAGAATTGCTGGATTCCTCCACTTGGAGTGCTGAGGCTGTCGACATCACCAGACTGCCCCGGGGTCACGCAAGACTGATCTGGATTTCCACGGACCTGCTCATGGTGGTGTGCGCGCGCAAGCCTACCACACAGCGTGCTGAGGAATACCACATGCCTGCACCAAGACTGTGGTAGGGAATATCGAAGCGTTGCAGGACAATGTTTCATACCAACCGTCTCTGTCTACAAGCAGGCATCAGGCCGAACAGGGCTCTTTCATTTTGGCCAGGGGCACTCTTATAAGATGCATCTGAGTGTCGGATGACCTTAACTACTCACCTTGGTACGGGAAACACTTGAGGCACTGTATTGGTGGACCACAGACACTCATGGACTTCCTCACTTTTCCTGCCCGCCATTTTGCTGCTGCTCTCAGCCGTTTTTCTCTTGTCCCCGGCTTGTCTTCTTGCCCCTTCCTTCGTCTTTTACCCTTTTCCCTCGTTTCCCCCTTGATGTTCCTCAAATGTTTCCTCCCTTTTATGCATTGCCTTCTCTCCCTACCCTTGATTCCCTCCCACCCTACCTTGGTGTTGTGACTTCGTCCCCCCTACAACCCCACTTAAGGGAACTCTGCCTGAGGATCTCTACTATGTGTGCTTATTTTTGTTTATAGGGATAACTCTTATCACTAGTATTTGCAGTAGATCTTTGTACCATCTACCGTTCCTATGTGACCCTTGAGTATATCCAGTCATATCCCTTCCCTATGTATATAGAGATAACTCTAATCACTAGTATATGCAGTAGACTGGTGTGCTCTCTTCCATTTCTATGTGACTCTTAGAGTATATCCATGTGTATCCCCTCCCTATATATAGAGAGATAACTCTAATCACTAGTATATGCAGTAGACCGCTGTGCTCTGTATCCTTTTTGTAATGCATGTAATCCTAAGTCCTTATGTTTCTCAACTGGTGCTTATGTAAAGCGCTCTGACAACTTCGGGTAAAGTTCGCGCTATAGAAAATCGCATAAATAAATAGAAAATCGCATAAATAAAAACACTGGATAAGGCCTTATGAGTCTTAGGAAAGATACAAGAGCAGCAAGCCAAAACCAACACTCATAAAGGGTCACAGGAGGGCCCTTCAGTATTAAAGGTAAAAGAAAATGTGTTGTTTCACCAAAACAGACTCCTTATTACTGTTAACGAGTTGCAGCAACAGATTGTACTGTGTTGCTATGTCTCCTCCACTGCAGGCCATCATGTTAAAAACCAGCTTGTGATTTAATCTACAGACAATTACAGTTGCCATAGATGAAAAATAATGATGCAAAATAAATCAACTCTTGTACTAGGTGTGCTCAGGTCATGTCCAACCATAACTCTCCAAACCCTGTCTACACCTCAACAACCATGGTTAGAAGTGCCTATGGATCTTAATGCAAAACTATCTCAAAACAGACATTGTGCCTCCCTACAAGTAGCAGTAGGCTACTTTACCATAACTGTACATTTCTTTCCTCTGAGGAAGTGTCTGAGAGTCCCTGAAATGGCACAAGTCCTACTAAAGGAAGTTGTTCAATAACACGGCTTCTTAAAAATAGTAATAACAGAACCCGTATCTTAGTTCAGTGCAAGATTTTGGAAGGAACTTTTAAATGAACTAGCCGCTGTGCAGTTTATGTCTACATGTTATCATCCTCAGACGGATGGGCAAAAAGAAAGTCTGACAGAACAGTACCTGAGGTGCTTTCTAATGAAACATTAAGTCAATTGGGTGGGGTGGATTCCAAATATGGAATTCAACTGTAGCAATCCCTGGATAGTGCTTAATGATAGTCACAATTCTTTTCCATAGCCATTGCTAGCCATCCACTGTTTCCTTGTCAGCTATACCTTCTACAAAACACCCTACTGTACATATTAAGAATTGTATAGCAACAATTACCCATCTAAATCTGGCTAAGGCAGAGAAAAGAAATATGCAAACAATAAGCATATTACATCACCGGTTCATAAAGTTCATGATATGGTTTGGTCATTTGATAACAACCAACAAATTCCATGGTCTCATCCTAAATGCATGCCTCATTCAGCAGTACATTTTTCAGCTGAGGAATCAGTGGGCTTCTTAGCACTGCAGCTTTCCCTGCTGCAAAAGTATCATGTCCAACTAGTAGGGCATGTGTCTAGAATCAAACCCACTTTGTCTTCTCAAGTGTCTCTCCCACTCCAATGTTGTTGGATGGACCTTCTCAATATGAGGTACAGACACTTTTGGATACTCACATATTCCATGAAAAGTGTCAGAATCTAATAGAATAAAAGGAATATAAATGATGCATTTGAAATGTCTTGGGAACCAGAGCCTTTTGTGCACGCCTTTCACTTAGGTTAGGGTTTTCCACTGCCACTTTCCCAATAAACCATCAAATCCTAGCTACAAGAGGAAAAGTGTTTTTCAGGAGATGTAAAGTTCAAAACATTGGGACACAAATGTGCTTACCAAGAACACGGCATACAGACACCTGGAGACAAAAAATACAGACGCATAACACAGCACCAGACTAGGTAGTGATCTTTTCCGGTCTCTATTGTTGGGGGTTTTTCCATCCATTTCTTTATTCTGATGTTTTTTTTATATTGTTGTGTTGTCTAGCATAATTTGCTGACATTACTTTTCGGTTCTTGGGCTGGTAGCCAGGACTTCCCAGGTACTTGTTACAGTCCACTCAACCCAGACGCCAGTTAGCTGTGTATTACTGTTTCCACAAGGTCGATTTCCTTATTGCTAAGGCTGAGGGCCTCATTTATGAAAACTGTTGCATTGCAGCATGAAAACAGCAATGCAACATTTTTCACTGCACCCTCCTTGTGACATCATGGATGCCTGACGTATCTGTCGGAGCAAAACTGATGCATTGCTGGATTTGTGTCAGAAGTGTGACGCAACTCCAGCGATGCAGGTGGAGGGCTGTCATTATAGCACTGGGTCACCCTTGACCCAGTGGCGTCCTAGAAGTGGTGCAGTGAAATCTGATAGATTTCAATGTGCCACTTCTACGAGGCTTTGTTGCAATGGAACGCCCACCTTGCATACATTATACCTGCCACAGGTATAATGTGGCACAGGGGTTTACAAAGTGACACATCTACCTAGATGTGTCACTTTGTAAATATGGCGCAACATGGCGCATTATTTACTCTCTCGCTGCATGACAAAAAGTGATGCAGCTGTGGTGCAAAAGTGTTGCAAGGGGCTCATAAATAAGCCCCTCAGTATCTGAACCAAACTGTATGTTCCGGAACTTCCAGGTAAATTCCACAGCCTGTGATACAGGATTCCACAAAGTCAAGAGAGAAAAAAAGATGTCTGCTTTCTCTTTTAAAGGGGGTAGAAAACGTACACCTCTTGTAGTATTATATTGCATTGTATTGTATTGTATTCACAGAGGCCCTAGAGCAGGGGTCTT
Source organism: Lissotriton helveticus (assembly GCF_964261635.1). Classification (NCBI taxonomy): domain Eukaryota; kingdom Metazoa; phylum Chordata; class Amphibia; order Caudata; family Salamandridae; genus Lissotriton; species Lissotriton helveticus. The sequence goes on from NC_136068.1 coordinate 1,111,058,915, forward strand.
CAAACTGTGGGGCGTGACCCCCAGGGGGGCCGTGGAGTGGTGTGAAGGGGGTCGCGCATTCACAGTCACACTTCTGCCCTTGCCTCCAGGGCTTCAGCCCCCCTAATCCCCCGTCCTGTGTCTCAGCCTGGGCTGCTGCAGTGAAACTCGAGCTGCTGGGGGCTTGGGAGCAGTGTCTGGAGTCTTATCCCCAGCACCTCCGAGTTTTTCACAGGTCTTTAAAGACCATTAGCATATTTACATGCCTTTGTAAACTGGTTCCAGGGCTTAATGTTTTTTATGGTTCCAGTACCCCCTGGGCCCCCACTCTGCCTATTCCTTACATTTGTATTTTTACACTTACTTCTGTAGTGTGAGAATGCATTTAATGAAAAGGAATATGAAGTTGGGTTGCCTGCTCTTGACACTAGAGTTATAAATAAAATAGTATGTATTAATTAGTTATGTGACTTTTCTGTCTTTGTTCTCTTTAATTTTAAGTCATGGATCATTGAGGCAGCACTAGAACACAATTAAAAGTGACACAATTAAAAGTGCTTTCTATTTATATTTGCTGTTCTAAGTATTCACAGATAAGTGCTAAAAATACAGCTTTAGGTGACTGCTTATTTCAGGGCCATCAAAATAATGAGCCGGTAACCCTAATCATAAGACTGGAAGTTTGTTGCAGGATAAGTTCATTATTTATTTCCTCCACCCTCAATCCCTGATTAATGCCATTGTAGCAATAGTTTAACTTATATCTGAAACCCTAGACTTCAAGGTTCTGGGAATGCACCCTGCTTTCAGACAACTCACTTCTCATTCTCGCCTTCACTTTCACGCTCACCCTGCATTCGCAACGATCACAATGCACACACACTGATCACCATGCACTCATAGCGATCACAATGCACTCACACTGATTGCCATGCACTCACCGCGATCACAATGCACTCACACTGATCACAATGCACTCACACTTATCACAATGCACTCACACTGATCACCATGCACTCACACTATTCACCCGCTCACCCTGCACTCACACTGATCACCATGCACTTACACAGATCACCATGCACTCACACCAATCACCATGCACTCACACCATTCACCCGCTCACCCTGCACTCACAGTGATCACAATGCACTCACACTGATCACAATGCACTCACAACATTCACCTGCTCACCCTGCACTCACAGCGATCACAATGCACTCACACTGATCACAATGCACTCACACCATTCACCCGCCACTCACAGTGATCACAATGCACTCACACTGATCACCATGCACTCACAACATTCACCCGATCACCCTGCACTCACAGTGATCATAATACACTCACAGTGAACACAATGCACTCCCACTGATCACCATGAACTCATAACCTTCACCTGCTCACCCTGCACTCACAGTGATCACAATGCACTCACACTGATCACAATGCACTCACAACATTCACCTGCTCACCCTGCACTCACAGCGATCACAATGCACTCACACTGATCACAATGCACTCACACCATTCACCCGCCACTCACAGTGATCACAATGCACTCACACTGATCACCATGCACTCACAACATTCACCCGATCACCCTGCACTCACAGTGATCATAATACACTCACAGTGATCACAATGCACTCCCACTGATCACCATGAACTCATAACCTTCACCCGCTCACCCTGCTCTCACAGTGATCACCATGCACTTACACAGATCACCATGCACTCACACCCATCACCATGCACTCATAGCGATCACAATGCACTCACACTGATTGCCATGCACTCACCGCGATCACAATGCACTCACACTGATCACAATGCACTCACACTTATCACAATGCACTCACACTGATCACCATGCACTCACACTATTCACCCGCTCACCCTGCACTCACACTGATCACCATGCACTTACACAGATCACCATGCACTCACACCAATCACCATGCACTCACACCATTCACCCGCTCACCCTGCACTCACAGTGATCACAATGCACTCACACTGATCACAATGCACTCACAACATTCACCTGCTCACCCTGCACTCACAGCGATCACAATGCACTCACACTGATCACAATGCACTCACACCATTCACCCGCCACTCACAGTGATCACAATGCACTCACACTGATCACCATGCACTCACAACATTCACCCGATCACCCTGCACTCACAGTGATCATAATACACTCACAGTGAACACAATGCACTCCCACTGATCACCATGAACTCATAACCTTCACCTGCTCACCCTGCACTCACAGTGATCACAATGCACTCACACTGATCACAATGCACTCACAACATTCACCTGCTCACCCTGCACTCACAGCGATCACAATGCACTCACACTGATCACAATGCACTCACACCATTCACCCGCCACTCACAGTGATCACAATGCACTCACACTGATCACCATGCACTCACAACATTCACCCGATCACCCTGCACTCACAGTGATCATAATACACTCACAGTGATCACAATGCACTCCCACTGATCACCATGAACTCATAACCTTCACCCGCTCACCCTGCTCTCACAGTGATCACCATGCACTTACACAGATCACCATGCACTCACACCCATCACCATGCACTCACACCATTCACCCGTTCACCCTGCACTCACAGTGATCACAATGCACTCACACTGATCACAATGCACTCACAACATTCACCTGCTCACCCTGCACTCACAGCGATCACAATGCACTCACACTGATCACAATGCACTCACACCATTCACCCGTCACTCACAGTGATCACAATGCACTCACACTGATCACCATGCACTCACAACATTCACCCGATCACCCTGCACTCACAGTGATCATAATACACTCACAGTGATGACAATGCACTCCCACTGATCACCATGAACTCATAACCTTCACCCGCTCACCCTGCACTCACAGTGATCACAATGCACTCACACTGATCACAATGCACTCACAACATTCACCTGCTCACCCTGCACTCACAGCGATCACAATGCACTCACACTGATCACAATGCACTCACACCATTCACCCGCCACTCACAGTGATCACAATGCACTCACACTGATCACCATGCACTCACAACATTCACCCGATCACCCTGCACTCACAGTGATCATAATACACTCACAGTGATCACAATGCACTCCCACTGATCACCATGAACTCATAACCTTCACCCGCTCACCCTGCTCTCACAGTGATCACTCTGCACTAAAAATGTGCTTGCATTGTTCACTCTGTACCGCACCCTGCAGTCACACAAGCACACTTCTCATCCTGCACTCATGCGACACTTCACTCACCTGTCCCCCCCTGACTGCTCAATTTGTAGCTCACTCAAACAAGGCCATCACTAACCATGCACTAATTCGTCCCACTCTGCACTTGCAGCCGAACCCAAATTCATATGGTCACCTCACTCAACCCGTAGTCACTCCTTTTACCCTACTCTCACACTGTTGCATTGCTCTACGTGCAGTCACATGGGCACTCTTGTCACCCACACAGTGCAGAAGGTTAAAGTACCTGGTACACAGAAGATGTATCATTCACATCACAGAACTGAGTAAACTATGAGTATTTGGTCAGACTGGTGCTATAGAGAGATGAGGTGTATTGTTGGTGAGTGGTAGTGAGGGAATTTATGGAGAAGGTGGAAAGACTGTTTCACTGTGTGCGACCAGTGCTAGGGCCAGCCCTGGCTGGGAGTGTCAAACCCCCCCGAAGTTCGGGTCTAGTGGATCCCCTGCTTCTGCCTTTTATTATTTACTTTTGTATTGCGCTACTGTTACCAAAAGGTGTCCTGGGGCTAATAACCATCTGCCTGCATTGTGAGAGAGGGATCCTGGGTTGGGAGAGGAGAGAAGAGAGGGATGGAAATGGGCATGGGTAAACTGCTTAACTCTGCACAAGACCGCCAGGGTTTGAAGGGACCCTTGCTGCACCCGGCCATGGCCAGGTGAGCTTCTAATGTGGCAGCGCGTATTTCTGCGGAGTGGGAGCCCCTTCACAAAGGTTGACTAGATATCTTTCTGATGTTAATTGCTGTATTTTGGTTATAAACTGGTACTGATGGGGTGAAATCTTTACTCAGTGTTACTGTGTTTAAAAAATTTCTAAATAATAAAGCAATGCTATCCCAAAATACGCAGCATCACAGAACATTATTTACATTTTCTACTCACACAATTTAGTCAAGCCTGTCGCATAATTTGGTCCTCACCTGCCTCATAATTCCAGTAGCCCTGCCTAGAGGTTTCAAAATTTGTGTCAGGAGGGGTTCCTTACGCCTGTAAATGTTGACAGGGGGGTCTCGGCATCCAAAAGTTTGAAGACCTCTGCCCTAGAGGGAGCAGTCTGACACCCGTGCAGGAGCTACAATAAGTGACTAGTCTGAGAATAACATTAGCTGAGACTCTAGAAGCAACAAGCACACACTGGTCAGCCATGATACATAAGAGCCAAAGAGACAATCACATGCTGAGATCTTCATTGTGGAAGACAGAATCTGCCGAATCAGCTGCAGCCAGCAGACAACCCGCGTATGCGCCTCACATTCTTCGGTCACTCCGTTTTCCTGTCCTAAAGAAGAGTCGAATCTATAACGTGCGTTTGAACTCCCAGTCACCCAGAAAGGTACCAGCTCAAGCATCAATAGGCCCAGTCTGCTGAAAACCTTAGGGCACATGAAACATGAGAGGTTTGCTTTTGTAGAGCACTTAGCATGAGAAATCTGGAAGAAAACGGAAAGCTCCTGGTTTTTTTTCTGCCTTGGGGTTAGATGCAATTGGAGAAGAAACAGCATACTGCCAGACAGAGCCCATCATAGTGACATCAGTAAAAACAAAAAATCAGAGTAGGCCTCCAAAAGCAGGCCGCTAAACTATTTTCTTTGTATTTTAATGGCTTATGTAGACTGGTGCCTGTTCCGCAGGGGCGGACGGCGGCGAAGCACATTTTCTTGGAGTACTTTAATCTTTTGACACGCGCTGTCAGGAACCAGCGTTTAATGAGGAGCTCCTTTCTACAGTCATCGGCGACTGGCTTGTTTGGTCGGATTTCTACGTAGCCGCGATCGACGGCCGCAATCGTCAGCACCCTTTTTTCTGCCTTAATTGGTTTATTTGCTTGGCTTTGTAGATGCCATGTTGTTACAGGGATCATATCGCCTGCCAGTCGGGGAAGTACCTGTGGCATTTTCGCCGCCCATGAGACAACGGGCGCGCGGGCGCGCAGCCGCCGGCGAGGCCCGGCTCGCGTTGGCAGGCAAAAGGTCTGTGCTAATTTGCAGCACATCACTGTCAGGGACGTCTGGGGCGAAGCAGCAATAGCGAGTTGTCAGAATTACTTCTAGAATACTAAGAACTGTCCCAGAATAGACAGAGTTGAGTTCCTATTAGAGCCGGACTGCGCAGGCCGCGCGCATGTGTCAGATATAATAGAGAGGCTGCGGGATGTGTATCCAGAGGGCTCTTCTGCTGCTCAGAGGAGGAGGGTGCAGGAATGGGAGAGAAATAATGAAGGACAATGGGTCGCTAGGGAGGAAGAGGTCATGGGTTGCATGGGGGGGGGGGCGAAAAGAAGCAGAACTGTGTTGAACTAATATATCAGTGACTCGTGCACCATTGCTTAGACAAAGTTGTAAACGATGTTGCAGAATAGGAGAAGCAGAAAGCAATTAACACAGATACCATTTCTCTGTGGCACAGATAGTGTTTGGTCAATAGAAGGGAGCTGTGTCGAGGCCCATAAAAAAAACTACTGGTGCATACGTAATGTGATGAGTGTGGGATTCAGAAGTGAGAGATTAAGCTGGAGAGCGAAAGAAAAAGCAAGGGAAAGAGCAGAATGGGAAATGGTACATACAATTGGGTGATGGAGAGAGAGAAATGCATAAGAAACAAGCTTTGGCAAAGCTGATAGGTCCAGTGAGGGCTGCGTTAATTGCTTAGTGGTGGGGCACAATGAAACATATTTAAAATTCCACTTCCCTGCCGCTCCGACGGCGGCCGCCTTGCTTTTCTCCTCCAATCCAGGACTCCGACTGCGCAGGCTCTTAGATACAAAATCCCAGCACTTCTCTCAGGCTGGGAATACAATTCCCAGCCTGAGAGATGCGCTAGGATTGGTCTGAGCAGCTTTGTTTGCCACTGAGACAGTGCATTGGAGCCTGGGGTGTTTTTCCAACCTGCCTGCGCAACAAAGTTGGATTGGTGAAACTGAAGTGCACATGTGTGTTTGGTTGGGCCAGGACTGCCGGCCAAACACACATGCGCACTTAAAAGTGCCCTCCACTCCTCTCCATGCCTGTCGAACAGGATTGCCTAGCCCGCCCTGCTTAAAACTTGCTCACCAGCTGTTAGGCAAAAATGAAATAAAGTTAAAATGCTTTTATCGTTGTTTTATTTTTTCTCTTTTAGCAGGGAAGCGGAGCTGCTCCACCATTATGGAGGAGCCACCCCTGAATAGGTCTCACCTATATGAAATATATTGGCCTTGTCAATGGTTTTAACCATTTTTTACAGCAGTGCAACCGCTTTGAAACATGGCTGAAAGTAAAGAAAAAAAGATGAAGGAAAAAAAGCGATATGACATGGCCAGCGTCATAGTGCTTTTATTTTTCTTACTTTCAGCCATGTTGCACAGCATGGCAAAAAATTATGAAAAAATAGAATTCTAACAGAATACGGTAAGCAACAAGGATGTGGAGGGGGTGGCAAGGATACGCCAAGCAATAATGATTCGAGAGGTGGTAGGAGGGGCAGGAGCAAGCAATAAGGATGCAGGAGGGGGTAGGAGGAAGAGGGTAAGGTAGAGAAGGCCTGTAAACACATGCACTGTTATGCAGTACTAGAGTAAAAATAAAAAAAGTACTTCTGCAAGCATGCAACAAGTGGAGCGACACTGGCCTCGGACAGGAAGCTGTACTTGGTCCATGCTCCACCGAACCCGACATACACAAGAAAAGAATGGAAAAGCAGGAGTCACTCACCAATGAGAAGCAAATAAGTGAGAATGACGTGGAAGCCAAGCAGTGGTAAGTAATGGTAAGTAATGGGCAGGTTCTAAGCCCTTTTAAAGTTTTTTTTGTTATTACAAGAGGCTCGCAAATGACAGCCCATGCGATGTCTCAAGCATGACCTAAAAAGAGCTTGTTGAGGAACAGAGCTAAAGACAGGGTTGTAAGCATGGGAGAAAACGAATGCAGAAGACAAAGAGGTATAGGCCAGAGCAGATAGAACACATAATAAAGAGAGGAGCCTGAAACATTAACAAGCACACAGTGACATAAGGAAGGGCGAGGTAGGCTCTTGGAGGTAGTGAGAGAAAGAGAGAGAGAGAGTGCTAGGGTGGCAAGGAATGAAAATTACCAAGAAGCCTGGGCTGGAGATATTGAAGAGGACGTTGTGTAGAGTACAGAGCAAAGGGAGAGTAAGCAAGAGAGAAGGGGTGAGCAGGAATGGAGGGAAGGAAAGAATTGAGGCAGAGAAACAAGGGGTAAATGTTCATAAAGGAGGAAAGCTGAGGAGAATTGGATAAACAGACAAAGAGAATAAGAAATGGAGAAAGAAAAGCTAAGGAGGCTACACGATTCTATTCATGTACTCAATTGCACCTGAGTTGGAGTCTGCAGATCGCTTCCCCTTCCCAAAATGTGAGTCCAAGCAACTAGCTCTAGAGCTGCAATTGTGGTGTACACTACACCTGAACTTGCTTTCCCACACCAGGCGAGAACAATGATAATGGATATTTTGTAGCTTCTACTGTGCATGTTTGGCTTTCATAGCGCTACATATAAAAGATTTTAGCATTCCTAAGGTGCACTTTATAATTAACTTTTTAAAATGAAAGTCTGAGTTATCCCTACTGAAGCTGTGCTCTGCTAGTGACACACGGGGCTCATCAGTGAGTGCCCGGTTGCCCTATTTACCATTTTAAAATGTACCTCTGCCAATGGGCCTCATTCTTAATTTTTAGTGTTCGAATAATGCACTACAAGTTGGTACTTGTCACATTCCCTATTCTGGAACCACCAGGCTAAGAAAGTTCTGCTTGTGCACCTAAACCATGCTCCTCAACCCGACTCTTACAGTTCCTCCACACCGTCAATACCCAGTCTGAAGTGGGAGCTTTACTGGTGCACCTCAATATTGTTATCACAGCAGCCCTTGCTAGACTGGAACCAGACCCCCTCAAACAGTGTATCTCAATCTTGTAATTTCCCTTGCTTGTCAAGACCCTGATCCTCAGTCTCAGACTGCCAGTGTAAAATGGGGATGCCAAATCCTGCACAGCAAGGCCAGTGACCCTCCATTCTGATACATTGCAGATACAGACACTGGGACATGCAGAAATAAAATGTTCCTGTTGCAAAGTGCTTCAAAAACGACTGTTTTGTTCTACGTTGCTTCTAATGTCCTTGAGCGAACCCCAAACTTTACTTTAAGACAGTGATTAAATCAAATTTCTTGAAATAAATTTCGTAGTTTAAATGTGCACCAAAACATAGCATTTGCTACAGATGTCCTCAAAATGCCATTAAAGGACTGCAGGCCTTAAATGTTCTGTAGAGTTGGTTAAGCTCTATCCAGTTTTGACCAAATACACTGGTCAATTGTGTTTACAAATGCACCATTTCCACAAAATGAGTAAAATAATAACATGACACTATCAAAATAATATTACAATTCTTTACAAAAGTATTATCTTTCTATATTGATAACTGTTTTTAAAAAAAATCCAGTTTGAGAATCACCATTCCATCTCCTTCTGATCCTCCTTTAATTTTGATGTTGCTGGGGGCAATGCTTCCCAAAAACTACACTCATGGCTAAGTGCCTGTCTGGAAGCATGATGCCTTGGCATCATGATCCCATATGTCCTAATCTGACTTCTTGAACCCCGGGGTATAACGGACACCCCTGCAGCCCCTCCACCCCCCAGTGTGGGGGCAATCTTCTCAACATGAAGTGGACCCCAGCATGTCTGTGCAATGTGTCTCTCTTAAGTGGTTGCAGTGTGTAGCACACATTGCGCTGACACTGTGCAGACCCAGGACTGAAAAGAGACAAAATAACTTATTTTTTTCTCATCAGTCTGATCCTGACATTGACATTACAAGAGTGGGTAGGGCCTCCTAAAGAAGAGCATCATGAGCAGAGCTTTTCTTGGAGTGGAAGAGGCATCACAGAACCGACTGGAGCAGAGGTAGTGTTGCCACCATTTCCAGATGCCAGCTCTCTCTGTTCATGTTTAAAGATTGTGCAAAGGCCTGCACACTGTTCTTAAGTAGAACGTTATAAGAGATAATCTGTATTCATTTTATTCTTACCTTTCTGATTCTGTTTACTTATTCATGTCAATAGTCAGGAATAATTACGGCAGATGAAAACACATTTTTAGGTGTTTTCTTCTTACATTAACTGTTAAAGGTATGTATCGATTAGGGAAAAAAATACCAGTCAGGACATTCAGTTCTAATCATTGCAAGTGATTTCCCATCGTTTCTATTAAAGGATCTGGATAGAACACCAGAGTTCTTGTTACTTTGGGGCAGGGGGCATGCTTTGAATAAGGGGTCAGGCAAAAGTTAAAAATAACATGCAATAGATATAGTTTAAAAATAATTGACAAATTTATACCAATAAAAGCACAACATTGCAAAACGGCCATCGTTACTTAAATATTTCCAAGTGCTTTTTGCATTTTTTTAAAACCAAAGTAGTCTACGAAGCCGATTGCCTTTGATTTACATTAAAAGATTCAGTGAATTCAATATTTAAATAACCATTTGAGTTGCAGTATTGTAAAGCAGAGATCTCAACCTCTCTCTTTCCAGCTGTTACTTATTTGCTAACTGGTTCTTATTATTTTGCTTTTTTTATTATAGACAGGACTACAAATACCAGAATGCAATGCACCACCTACTCACAACAGAACTGGAAAAATCGAGGTCACTGTTCAGGGTGTAATGGATGATTTCTAGTACACATATGCAGAATGAAAGACTTTTCCTGCATTGTTTCCACAAAGTACCTTTGTGTTTTCATACTGGAATAACAGAAATGTTCAGCAGCATTGCAAGTGTTTCCAAACAAAAATCCTTCTCTCATGTATAACAAGGGAGTCTATGATTCCAAATGATTGTCTGTGGACCTGCGAGGAAAGGGACCAAGCACATGATTTTATTGGGCGGACAATGATAATGCCAGGAGGCTGTAAGAGAATTATTACTGAAAGGGGAGTCTGAAAGGCTTAACTGAATTGCAAAATGGAATTAGTGCATATTAAAAAGCCATTTTTGGTTGCAAACTCTATGACATTGTGAATCGCAGGAACTGGGGATACATTTATTTTTTATTTTTTAGGTTCTATGTTCAGTTAAGAATTAATTTACATTCAAGTGGTATGTTGCGGTTAAATAAGTGAAGTGTTTTAAATTGGATGTTTTACCTTAAATAGTTTATCAATAAAATATTTACTTTTTTGCCTTATTTACCTGAAAATTAAATACAAATATAATAAATAGAAGTTAGGTCTGCTGGTTATACCATGATCAACCCCATATCTACACTAAAATTCATCCCACAAATATATATATTTAATGGATTTAATCGGAATGGAGAGAGGTGGTGGGGGCCTCATCAGCATTTCTTGCAGGTGGCCACCTCAAGTTTCATTATGCCACTGCCTGAACCACCTGCTATTGCCAAGCTAAAACTCACACTGAGCTCTGTTAATGCCCTCTGTCTAAAGCATGGGTACTCACAAACTTTCTCTCGGGGGCCAAATTTACAGTGTGGTTTGTGTCCGAGGGCCGCAACGGTGGGGGCGGGGTCAGTGGGGGAGGGGGCGGGGCTAGAAGAAAAAAACTGACCATAAGGTTGATCACAGGTCCCTGCAGCGGACGCCTTTGTCCACTGAGCCACCAGACCCGGCATACATATATTTCTCTCTCTCTCTCGTTCTTTCTCTGTCGCTCTCTCTCTCTCTCTCTCTCTGTCTCCCTCCCTCCCTCTCTCTCTCCCTCCCTCTCTCTACCTCTCTCTCCCTCTGTCTCTCGGTCTCCCTCTGTCTCACTCACTCTGACTGTCTCACTCCCTCTCACTCCCTCTCTCCCTCTGTCTCACTCACTCTGACTGTCTCACTCCCTCTCTCCCTCGGTCTCACTCACTCTGACTGTATCACTCTCTCTTTGTCTCCCTCCCTCTCTCTCCTTCCCTCTCCCTCCTTCCCTCTCCTTCCATTGCCCTCCTTCCCTCTCCCTCCTTCCCGCTCCTTCCCTCTCCCTCCTTCCCTCTGTCTCCCTCTCTCTCCTTCCCCCTCCCTCACTCCGAGGTCTTCCTCACTCCGAGGTCTCCCTCACTCACTCTGAGGTCTCCCTCACTCACTCTGAGGTCTCCCTCACTCATTCTGAAGTCTCCCTCACTCTGAGGTCTCCCTCCCTCTGTCTCCCTCCCTCGCTCTGTCTTTCCCTCGCTCCCCCTCTGTCTGCCTGTCTCCCTCCCTCACTCTCCCTCTGTCTGCAGTCTCCCTCCCTCTCACTCGCTCTCCCTCTGTCTGCCTCTGTCCCCCCTGCTCTGTCTCCCTCACTCTCCCTCTGTCTGCCTCTGTCTCCCTCCCTCGCTCTCCCTCTGTCTACCTGTCTCCCTCCCTCGCTCTCCCTCTGTCTGCCTGTCTCCCTCCCTCGCTCTCCCTTGCTCTCCCTCGCTCTCCCTCTGTCTGCCTCTGTCTCCCTCGCTCTCCCTCGCTCTCCCTCTGTCTCCCTCGCTCTCCCTCTGTCTCCCTTGCTCTCCCTCTGTCTCCCTTGCCCTGCCTCCCTCGCTCTCCCTCTGTCTGCCTGTCTCCCTCCCTTGCTCTCCCTCTGTCTGCCTGTCTCCCTCCCTCACTCTCCCTCGTTCTCCCTTTCTGCCTCAGTCTCCCTTGCTCTCCCTCACGCTGCCTCCCTCGCTCTCCCACTGTCTGCCTCTGTCTCCCTCCCTCGCTCTCCCTCTGTCTGCCTCTGTCTCCCTCCCTCGCTCTCCCTCTGTCTGCCTGTCTCACTCCCTCAGTCTTCCTCTGTCTGCCTGTCTCCCTCCCTCGCTCTCCCTCGCTCTCCCTCTGTCTGCCTCTGTCTCCCTCACTCTCTCTCGCCCTCCCTCTGTCTGCCTGTCTCCCTCCCTCGCTCTCCCTCTGTCTGCCTCAGTCTCCCTCCCTCGCTCTCCCTCTGTCTGCCTGTCTCCCTCCCTCGCTCGATCTCCCTCTGTCTGCCTGTCTCCCTCACTCTGCCTCCCTCGCTCTCCCTCTGTCTCCCTCTCTCTCCCTCTGTCTGCCTGTCTCCCTCCCTCTCCCTCTGTCTGCCTCTGTCTCCCTCACTCTGCCTCCCTCGCTCTCCCTCTGTCTCCCTCGCTCTCCCTCTGTCTGTCTGTCTCTGTCTCCTTCCCTTTCCCTCCCTCTCCCTCTTCATCTCACCCTGCCTGTGTGTGCCCGGGCTGAGACAGCTACTGGGCACACACACACTCAGCAAGCCAGCCAGCCGCACCCGAGCACTTCACAGGTCTTTAAAAGACCATTCGCATGCTAATGAGGCTTTGTTCACCTCTTAAGCCCCTGCAGCACCACTCTGACAGAAATCGTCCGGCCCTCACAGAGAGTCTCTGCATCGCGCTGCAGGTGTTTGCTGAGATTCTTTAGAAAACGAACAAACACGGGAAATATGTCTGCACGGTCCGCGGGCCGCCAGGAAAGGCATGCCGGGCTGCCCCTTGCCCCCGGGCCGTACTATGAGTACCCGTGGTCTAAAGCTTCAAGCCCCCCTCCCTGCACTACTCCAAGCCAGAGGCATTCCACATGTCACCAAGAGGGCCTCGCATAACCCATGCGTAATTGCAAGCTAGTCCTCGACTCTGTATTCTGCACGGCGCCAGCATAGCTTGCCAAACCCATGCACGTCCCACAGTTACATTGCACAACTGTCTTAGCAATAGAGAACATCCACCTTATTTATAAACACCTTATGCAAAACGAGCTCATAATTCTTGGGGCTGGAGATTACATTTGCATTTCTTGTCCGAAATAAAACCATCTGCTATAGTGCAATTTAGATACTAGAAGCTCCGAAAATGCTGTAATAGGCACCATGCATTGTAAGTGACTACAAAGTAAATAGAGAGGCGGTGGGGTGCTTGGGGAACACAGTACATGCACATGCATAGTCAGATGCCCAAAATTCCATACACAATAGCGAGCTATTAATTTCCTCCAGAAGTGACTCCAATAACTGAGACCTACTTCTCATGCAAAATGAACCACTATGTCTCATGCAGATTTAACCACCCATCTGACCCGTTTAACTTCTTAATTGGTTGCATGTATGTATGTAATTCTGAAACACTTCTCTATTTACCCTACAAAGGGTCTGGAGAAGGATGTCAAACTGTCCTCATAATATTATAAATCCAACAACAAAAATGATTTACACAAACATACTGGCCTGTAAAGATGCTAACCTGCATGCACCAGGACTTTGAGGGCTTATTTACAAGCCCATTGCACAGCCGGAGTGTTACTTTTTTGATGCAGCGGCGGAACGATTGGCTTGCCCATATTTATAAAGCCACGTAAAGTCACTCTTCATGACTTTTCATGGCATTGTAAACATGGACCCCTTACACACATTACTTTGCATGAAAGGGGCGTTCCATGGGTGTTGCTGTTGGTGTTCCACACAACATCCATGGAACTTGATGCATTCCCGGATTTACAACATTTTGTAAAACTGTGAATGCATCAGAATCTTACTCCTCCCCAGGGGAGGCGTAGGAATGGTGCCACGAGGAGAAATACTTTTATTTCTCCTCATTTTTGCTTTTTTTATGCATGCTTTAGGCATAGAAAGAGGAAAAGGCCATTAATAATTGTTTTTGTGCAGGAAGGCATACCTTCCTTCTCAAAAACAATCATCCCTGCAACACACGCGCCCTTGCAAAACGATGCAAGCGTGTCTGCGCTGGCCAATTGTGTGCCAGGGCAGGGAATAGCACAAGGATGCGTTGTATTGTTGCTCATATGACACATCACTGTGCTTTGAAAATGACGCAGCATGGCACAGCTAAATGGCTTGTGGTTTGCACTCCATCCTATTCTTGCTGATGAGGCCCTGGGTTTGTAAAACGGGCTGCGTTGACCAGCCTATATTATGCCTGTTATTTGGTTTTACAAATGGGGCTGACTCAGCCATTATGGTATCTTTGACATAATCTTATTTTGGAAAAGTCAGGGCATCCGCCTTTTTAAGGCTCTTTATCAGTCAGTTTGTAGAGTTGTATGTCGACTTCTTGACACTTAGAGCGGTCATCAGTTAACCACGTTTTACTCTTTGACTATTAGATAGCTAGCGGTTAATCAGTACTTCCTAGATGCTTCTACCTACATGTGAATGACGTTTGTACAGGTCTATAGGTTCGATATACTCACAATCAGCATGGTGCTGCTATCAAACTTGGGGCGAAATTAGAAAAATAAGACAGGTGTACTCACTCCTTGGTAAATGCAAGAAAATATTTAAGGCAGGGCTCAAACGAACACTTGGCTATTAACATTTTCCTGCAACATGAACTTCACTTTCCAAGGTGGCACTACATAAGACACTTTTTCCACCAACTTTATATAAAAATATCACAAAATCTCGTTAGTGGCTCACAATATTCTCCAGTATTTTTACCATCTATTGATTAATTTTGTATGTACATGCCTTCTTTGCTCTCGCTATAATATTCCTACTTTGAGATAACGGCATTGTTGCCATTGTAGTTTCAGATTAACCTCTCACTACATAAAGCACCCTTTGCAACTCTCCTCTGATTACTAACTCAGGAATCCTGGCCAGGGTCTGGGAAAATATGCCAGGAGAAATCACACAAGCCCCATCTTGTCCTTCCTTCAAAATCAGGTTGAAAGCGCTTCTGCTTCTAAAGAATGTCTAAAAAATACACCATATCATAACATTCCTCCCCTGTACTCCTCTAAGCTCCACTCAGTATCTCCCGCCCTCAAAAATGTCCTTGCATTATATTCTCTAGGTTGATGCAGACAATTTATCCTATATCAGCTCTGTCTAGTTATGCACCATTTGCATATTTATAATCCCCCAGACTCCCCCCCCCACATCATAGAGCCATGTATTCCGAACCCACTAAAGTTGAAAGTGGCTGCTTCAAGTTGTCAGGAGGAATCCCTGATTAAAAAACAGTACGGTATAATTCTACTTTCTATATTAATGTCTTTATTTGCCTCAATATGTAAAACACTCTGGCATCCCCTCAGAATTTGTTTGCGCTATTGAAAAATGTACATAAATAAGTAAATAGACTCTTTGTACATTTGATAGGCCTGATACTGGAAGAGGGGATCGCTTTTCCAGCAGAAACTTTCATTTGCCTACAGATCAACCCACAAATATTCCTCTTAAAAGAGCATTTTCTATTGGATCTTTAAACCAGGCTCCATTGCTTTGAAGTGTTAACTTGGCGCAGCCTGTATTGATGCTCTAGCAGCATTTGAAGCATTCGCTGGATCTGCAGGCTCTTTGCTTGCTTTTGGAGTGTTTAGTAGCTTTACAACTCCCTTATTTTCTGGTGTCTTTATGCCTGGACGTCTCCCGCATGCTTTCGGCTTGGCTTTTCCTCCCCATGAAAGACCAGCTCATGTCTGTTTCAGGTTTCTCACCGCCTTGACTTCAGTCTCTGCCTTGGTGTCTGCATCATATGTGTCAGAGCTGCTTCCAAGCTCTTGCTGCCACTCTACATTACCCCCAGGTCCCTCCTGACCTCGTCCCATTCCTTAAAATATGGAGATAACCATCTCCCTGACAGAAAAAAAGAAAAGGAGCATGCTGGGATACCTTACCTGCTCCCTCCCACTGGGAGTACATAAGCAGTACCAACCCAGCATGCAGCCTGTTCTTTTTTTCTGTCTCCGACAGACTGGATGTTCGTGTGTGCTGTGGTGTACTTTCCTTACCTGGATTCTTCGTCCGGACGGCGCCCGCTCCTGCTGGGCTGGGGTGGCGTGCTGGTCCTTCTCTGCTTCCCCTGCCCGGCTGCCTGGCTTCGCGGGCAGGGGTGCTGCTTCCTGGTGGTCTGCCTCCCGGCCTGCCTGGCTTGCTGGGTCGCGGGGCTTCTTCCTGCCTGCTTTCGGGATTGCCGGCCCTTTGCGGCTGGTGCGCCGCCATCCCGCTGTACTTCCGGGTCGCCTGGGCGCGTCTCCCCGAGCTTGGCCGGGTGGGAGACGCGCGGTTCCTGTGGCTTGCAGACTTGGCGCTGGTTGGTTCCTGGGGCCGGCGGTGTGTGGGGGCCTCGTTTACTGGTGCTGCGGCCCCCGCTGCGGGTGAGTCCCGCTTTGCGGGTTTTTCCTGTTTGCCCCAGACGCGGCTGCTGTCTTGTGTGCTGTCCCGGTTCGAGTCTCAGTGCCTCCACATACTGTGTCTCTGGGCATGTAACGTGCTCTCTCTGGGTGTTTGGTTGTGCTCTGAGACGTGCTGCAGGATTATTGTGGCGTGCCTTTCCCTCTGGTTGCAGTGGGTCCGTGGGCACGGCTTGGGGCTGGCATCTTCCTTGCTCGTGCATATACATTTGATTTCCTGGGCTGGCCTTCCTGCTTCTGCTGAGGGGCAGGGTACGCCCGGTCACCCCTCCAGGTGCTGGTGAAACCTTGAGTGCTATGTCCTGGATCAGTGTTTCATTGTGCTTTATGGTGTTTGCTGTCTTTGTGGCAGCTGGGGGTCTGTGTTCATGTCTCGGATATGCCGCTCTCCTTCATGTGGTTAGGGGCTTGTCCTTCTTTTTCCCTGTAACTTCACGTTCTTGTGTGTATCCTCATGCACCGGACTGGTCATGCTTCTTTGGGCTATGGGCCCGGGTGTGTGACGGTGCCTTTTCCTGGCCGGGGTGCCGCTTTCCCTTGCTGGGGCACCTCCTGTTGGTCTGGCCTTCGCCCTCCCGATGCTGTTTCCATGCATTTCTTCCGCAAGCTGTGCGTGTGGTGTGGCCTTCTCTGCCCGGCGCTGATGTCCTGGTGGGCGCCTGGGCAGGTTTCTTGGGGGCGTGGAGCTGTTGGGGCGCTCCTCCTGCCCTCCTGGTGAGTACCGCGTAGCGGTCCCTGTTTCTTTCTTTGATGTCCGCCTTTCCTGCTGTCTTTCCTTTGCAGGTTCCTCCTGGGCCGGGTCCTGGGCTCCCTGCCGGTGGCCGGTGTGGTTCTTCCTGTGGCCTCGGCGGGGCGGACTTCTCTGCCCGGCGCTGGTGTTCTGGTGGGCGCCTGGACAGTCTGTTGGGGGGGGGGGGGTGCTGCTGTGGCCCTCTTCCTGCCTCCGTGGTAAGTGCCGTATATCGGCGATCCCTGTTTCTTTCCTGTTCACTGTCCTTGTGCGCTGTGTGGCGGTTGGGATGTGTGTGGACGGGTTGGCCTTGCTGGGCATGTTTCCGTTTTTGCCTGCTGCCGTCCTTGGCGGTTGCTGGTGGGTGTAGTCCTCTGGGCGTCTCCCTGGCGGTTGTGTGGGGTGTGTGCTGTTTTCTTGCACTGTTTCCTCCGCTCGTGTCCGCATGTTGCTTGGTCTCCTGTGCTGCCTTGGCTCTTCTGTTGCTGCCTTGGTTTGCCTTCCCCGTGCCTCCTCCTGCTTCGTGGGGGTTGGCCTCTTCCTTTTGGCTCTCTCGGGTGTTCTCCTGCCCGTCTTTTTTGCTGCCGGGGGTCCCCTGTTGCTCGGGCCCCCTGCTCTGCCCTTGTTGCGCCCCTGCTGGGTGCGCCTGTGACCTTGGAGGGGTGTGCGTTCCCTGTCGCTTCCTGCCTGCTCCCTGGTTCCCTGTGTTTCCTTTTTGTGTCCTGGGGTCGCTTCTGTTCTCCCCTGTGTGCCTTGGGCGTGCCTCTTTGGTGGGCTTGCCCTTGTGCCTTGGTTGGGGCTTTTTCTTCCTGTTCCCCTGGCCTGTGTCCTGTTTGGGGGTTCCGGTTGGGCCTTGCCGGTCTCCTGTTCTTTCGTTCTCCGGCTGCTGCGGTTCCCTGTGCTTTCTGTTCCGGGGTTCTTGCTGGCTTTCTTTTCTGTTTCCGTCCGGCCTCTCCCTCTGGTGCTTGCCGCTTGGATTGGGTCTTTTGCCGCTTGTGCTGTGCTCTGCGGCTGTGTTGCCCTGTGGCTGTGGCTGTGGCTTCTGGTCCTACTGCTGCCTGACCGTCCCTGGGGGTGTGTCTTCCTGCTGGGCCGTGGCTCGCTTTTTGCGGCCTTCTGTCCTTTGGTTCCTGGAGTTCCTGTGGGTTCGGTCCGGGTTCGTGCCTCTGGTTTTCCTGATACTTGCTTCCTCTCTGGGTGCTTTGCTTGGGCCCTGCTCGGGCCTTCTGGCTTTCGGCGGGTTTCCTGTGTCCTCCCCTTGTTTCCTTGTTGGGGGGGCTGTTGGGCCCTTCCTCTGTCCTGGGGGCGCCTTGTCGCTGGGTCTTTGGCTCTGCCTTCAGTGGACGCTTGTTCTTCGTGGGCCTGGCCCTGGGTCACTCCCTGTCTGCCGTTCCTGGCTGTGCTGTGCCCTTTCCCTGCTGATGGGTTTTGGGTGTCGGTCTCCCCGGTTGTGTGGCCTCTCTGGGCTTTCCTTTCGCCCCTTTGTTCCTGCCCTTCTGTTGGTTTGTGCGGGGTGTGTGCCTGTCTGGGTGCCGGCCCTGCCTGCCTGCCTGCCTTTTTCGCTTTTGGGCGCTTTTTGCTCCTTTCGGGTGCTTTTGCTTGCCCCGTGCTCGGGGTATCTGCCTTCTGGTGGTGTCTCCCCCTGGTTTCCAGGGGGGGGGGGGTTGGGTTTGTTGTGCCCTTCCTCTGTGCTGGTGGGTCTTGGCCTTTTTGGTGGTGTTGGCTCGGGTTTCTTCTTGCCTGCTGCCCTGTTTCCCCTCTTGTGCCCTGTCCTGTTGGCGGTGCCTTTTCGCTCCTTGCGGGGTTTGGGTGTCTGCCTCCCCTGGTGTGTGGCCGGGTTTTTGCTTCCCGCCTCTCTCGCTCTGCCTTGGGTTGCGGTTGGCTTTGCTTCCGTTTTGGGGCTTTTGGGGGGCCTGGCGTTGGCCCTGTGCCCCCGTGCCGGCTGTGTTTGGCCTGTGCCCTTTGCTCTCTCGTTGGTTCTGGGGTGTCCCTTCCTCCCTTGTTGGTTGGTGCTCCTTGGGCTTCGTTGGGCTCCTGTCCTTTGCTTTCGGTGCAGGTGTTTTTCCCGTGTGCTCGGGATACCGTGGCTCTACCTTTGTTGGTTTTCCCTTTCCGGTCCCTGTTTTGGCGTCCTGTTCGCTTTGCGTTTGGGTGCAGGGTGTGCCTCTTGGCTTGCCTCTGTTGGCCTTTGTGCTGTGAGGCCCTTCTTTGCTTCGGGTCCTTGTTTTTTGGTCCCTGCTGGGTTCCTTCCTGGCTGCTCCTTCTCTTGGGCTTTGTCGTGATCCTGGGTTGATCTTCGGTCCTTTCTGGGTCCGCTCCCTTCGGTTGGCTGTGGCGCTGGGTCCCTTTTGGGGGCTCTGGGCTTCCTTCCTCTGGTTCTCCTTTCTCTGGGAGGTCTGGCTGTGGTTGGCTGTTGTGCCTTTCCTGTGCCCCTTCCTGGTTGGGGGGTTCCTTTTTGCCTCTCCCTCTGGGTCCAGGTGGCGCGGTGTTGTGTGCCTCCTGGCTGGCTGTCCTGCCTGTTCTCCGGGGGGTTTCTTGGGGTTGGGCTGTGGGCCTTGTTGTTGGCCTTCTACCTTTGGGGTTTCGCCTTCGGTGGTTCCGTGGTGTGTCCCTTTTTCCTCCTGGGGGTCGGTTCCTCCTGTCCGGTTCTGGGGTTTTTGGTTTCCCTGGTTTCCGTGTGGGCCTTTTGTTGTCTTTCTTGGCTGTGCCCTCGTTTTTGCCCCGGTCTTGGTCGTTTTTGGGGCGCCGGGTTTTTCTCCCGGTTGGTTGTCTGTTTGGGTGCTGCTGCTCTGCGGCGTCTCTGCGGGGGTTGGCCTTTGGTTGGTCGTGCCCTGTGGCCGGGTTCCTCTTTGGTTCCCTGTTGCTGCCCTTGTTTCAGTTCTGCTGGGGGCTTCCCCTGCTGTTTTGGGGTTGTCCCTCTGCTTTGTTCCTTCTTGTTCCTTCGGCTCGTCCGCCCTGTGCGGGTTGTTCTTTGCTGCCCTTGTCCTCTGGGCTGCTTTGGCCTGTTGTTTGGCGGCCTGGGTCCGGGGGCTTCGCCCTTGGGGGTTTCTCGTGGGTTGTTTGCCCTTTCCTGGCTCCTTTCTCTGTTGTGGCGCGTGCGCTTCTCCTGGGCTTCGTTTGGTCGTGGTGGGGGGGCCTGGGTTTTGGCTCCTCTGCCTGCTCCCTTGGGTGCTTGGCTCTGCTTCTGTGCCTCCCTTCCGCGTGGCGGTCCCCTGCTGGCCTTTGGGGTCTTGGTTCGGGCCTGTGGGGTGCTGTTTTTTGGTCTGGTGCCCTTGTTGTTGGTAAGGTTCCGGAAGGCCGGGTTCTCTGCTTTGGTATTCTCCATATTTTAAGGAATGGGACGAGGTCAGGAGGGACCTGGGGGTAATGTCCTATTACTTACCGGTAATCTTCATTACTCCTGGTCCCGTTGACCTCGTCCCATTCCTTAGTTCCCTCCCTCCCTCCCTTGCGGCCGGCCTTCCTGTTGTTGGCTTGGTATTTTCAGGCTGCATGCTGGGTTGGCACTGCTTATGTACTCCCAGTGGGAGGGAGCAGGTAAGGTATCCCAGCATGCTCCTTTTCTTTTTTTCTGTCAGGGAGATGGTTATCTCCATATTTTAAGGAATGGGACGAGGTCAACGGGACCAGGAGTAATGAAGATTACCGGTAAGTAATAGGACATTCATGCTGCTTGACCGGCTATCCTCTTCTGAGCCAGCACTATGTAAGCTGCAATTCCAATCTGTTCATAAACTGTGTTGGTAGCATATGTGTGTGTGCCAATGCCAACCCGCGGTGGTATTTAGCTGCAAGCAGGCCTTTTGTGAAGCTGGCAGCACTTCTAATCCACTGCTGGGCTGGGCTGTGCTGGCGACAGTGTCAAGAAGTGCTTTATTTGTGCTGGTGGCTGTTGCCAGCGGAGGGCACCAGTGCTCTTTTTTGGGAACGTGACTTATTTTTCTTCATCAGATTTTAAGCAAAAGGAAGAAAGGAATAGAAAGGAAAACAAAGAGGAAGAGAAACAGAGAAACCGAGAAAAGTCATGTCAGCGGGAGAAAGCAGCAGTGGAAAAAACGGCAAGAGTGCGATGAAGAAGCTTTGGGGACTATTCAAAGACTGCCTTTTCTAGTATATGTTGTATTCACAAACTTAAGTCGGAGTTTTCATCTTCCCCTCTCCCATCCTTTTATGTGCAGAGATCTCCACCCAGACTGTAGAGTCTATGTAGAGTATACGTTTAGTTGTAATTGTGGGAGAGATGGTGGGAGTGGCTTGCAAACGGCACTTACTACTAAAGGGGAAAGGGGTTAGGGAAGAGTAAGGTGGGATTAAGGGAGGAATTTAGGCAGGATCACCTACTCAATCACAAAAGAGCAGATGTATTACTATTCACAAACGTCTAAAGTTACTACAGGCAAAGAGAGACCTAAAATAACAGCAGTAAAGTACTCCAGCTCAGAGCTGATTGAAGTCCAGTACCACACAGGGCAAAACACTGGTATTGCAATCCCCTCCCATTGAAGTAATTATTATAAATGACATTTATAACATTTAGCAAAATAATACACAAGATATTTTATTAAACATATTTAATTAACTTTTAATTGACTCTAGACATCACATTTAATAATTAGAATTGCAAAGAATGTAGTGTATTTTTTTCTTTGGGTTTGAAGTTTTA